>NC_135572.1:234405130-239205130 GCF_965152235.1 Eretmochelys imbricata
TGTTCTGTTGTCAGAACAAACGGAAAAAGTAACTGCTATCTTTGGATTTTTACAGTAGATATTGCTTTCCTAACTCCCCCACACACACACATACTTCTTGGGGAGCGGGGAGGAGAGAAGAACTGGCTAATTACCTGTCTTTTTAAAAAGTAAAATCTGTATGAATCGCTGACTGTGACAAGTGCTGTGCTACAAGAGAATTTGCAAACCCAATATATTGTGATAGTAACTGATAATTTGCTTCACTGGTTTTTATCTATCATTATTTAATTATACGTTTTGTTGGCCAGGGACCACGTCTTTCAATGTGTTTGTACAGCACCTATCATAATGAAACCCCGATTCTGAATGGGGCCTCTTGGTGTTGCTTGTAATATAAATACTCATATCATTTCTTTGGATTGTTGTGAAGAACTGGCTCTTATTACATATAAAGTAACCACTTCGCCACCTTCACACACCTTCGGAATTCTTCATTGAACTGAACCAAATTAGAGCCCTTCTTCTGTAAGGAATTGACTTGAAGTCATTCATCTTTTGTAATTCAGTTTTCAGTTAATTCAATCAGTCATCTTTCATGAGAATTAATTTTAAAATGCAACATTTTTGTATTAAATCAAACCACTCATTTACTGAATGTCAATGTATGTTTGTTCCCTTTTCAGAGGGTGCGGATCTCAGTGTAAGTAAAACCTATGATGTTTCAGGCTTTGAATATTCAAGAAGTTGCTGTGCCTGACCTTTATCGGAGAAAACTAGAGTTTAAAACAGATCAAGCAAGAAAGCCTTGATTCTAACCAAGACACAATTTCACAATTCATTGTAATGCTGATTTTCAATGTAGGTGGGCCCAGACATCAGTGACCACCCAACATAAGTAAATATCAATGCCAAGTCATTCATTTAGGGTAGTGGTTCTCAACCTGGGGTCATGAGCCCCGGGGAGGGGGGGGGAGGATATCGCAGGACAAGTTTAGGAGAGTCACAAGTCTAGGGCCAGCGTTAGAGGGTGGCAAACAGGGCAATTGCCTAAGGCCCCATGCCACAGCTAAGTTACCTGCTTCAGTCCCCAGGGTGGGCAGGCAGCCCTCAGCTCCTGAAAGGGGTACAGTAGTCGGGACAGGTTGAGAACCACTGATTTAGGGCACAGTATTGCAAGGCACTGAATGCCCTTGAAACTCACCTTCCCCCAGAACTGAAATTAGAGGGGATATTGGAATTTATGGGGGGAGGGGAGAGCGGTGGAAAACAACTAAATTCGCCACACTGGGTGGCAACATCAGATGTAACTGTTGGCCAATGGTGGGGGGCGGGGGGAGGTTGTAGGGAAATCCCTCAGTCTCCAGGAGCTGCGGGTGCTCAGCGCTTCTCAATTGCGTTTCCACGGGCAGGGCAGGAGGAACTCCACAGCGGTTTCACTGCCCCCTTTAAATGCCCCCAAAGAAATGTAGCCACATTCCTTCTTAAAAAACCAAAACCCCTCGAGTCCGTCCCACTCTTTGGGGCGAAGGGCTCGGAACAGGAGCCAGGGTTACATGGCCTGAAACAGAACCGCGTCTCCTTTAAGCCTCCCGTCGCCCAGTTACCTTTCCCCGGGGGCCGCCAGGACGTGCCCTGGGGCCAAGGTTTCCCGCCTCCCAGGGCAACCCGCGTCCAGGCCGGCCACTGCAGGGACCAGCTTCCCCGTGCCCCCACTGGTGCGGACTCCCGGGCCCAGGCTACCCAGGGAGCAGGCTCCTCATGCCCCGGCTCGGGTGTCCGGCCGGCTCGGACCTACCTTGCCCCGCCAGCAAAGGGACCAAGCTGAGGGGCAGGAGCAGCTGCAGCAGCCGGGTCCCGCGCAGATTCTCCATCAGCAGCTCCGGGAAGGGCAGCGAACGCGGAGCAAAGCGGGGCTCGGCTCTCCTGCAGCGCCCAGCCGGCTCCCCCCTTTTCGCTGCTTCTCCTCGTGTTAGCCCAGCAGCCGCCTGAGACCGGTTGGGAAGGACCCCCCCTCCCACACACACACACACACACACACACTCAGCGGGCTTCCCGGCGAGGGAATTCACTGCCTGCCCTTCTAACGTGCCCGCCTGCAAGCGCTGAGCGGAACGGAGCCGCCGCGGTCGCCTGGAGGCACAGCCCCTGCTGTTGCTGGGATCCCGCTTCTCTTCTGCCCCAGCTTCGCAAGCTCGGGAAACTTTGCAGACACGGAGTGGGACCCTAGTGGCCAATTGTTTGGTTGGAAGGCATGCAGCAAATTCTCTGGATGCCAAGTGCAGGCGAAACCCGCAAAGAAAACGAAATGCAGACAAATCCAAGAAAACCACCTGGGCCGGCGGAGGGGGAAGGCGGAGGGTTAACCCTCCCGAGGCTTTTTTTTCTCTTGTTTCTACAGATTTTCCTCCAATCACAATGTTGTGAACAAGGAGGATTTAAAAAAGCAAAGCACCAGTGATGTTTTCCAAAGTGTCAGTAAAACTCATTTGAAACAAACAATCAAGGTGACAGTCTTATTTACAATAAAACTGGTTAGAGCTGTGACATACCGCTGCTATCTGTAAAAGGTCTCCTTATCTTGTTTAAACAGGACTCAAAAACACTGTGATCTTTGGTCAAAGGAAGATCTAGGGTTGACTGAATGCATCAGGGTTGCTGCCAGGATTTTACGATATCCTGGGGGGGTTGGGGGGAGGTGTAAATGTTACCAGAGAGCTAATGGTACACGGAAACATGTAGGGAAGAGGTTGCCCTCCCAGGCACTTTGGCCCACGTCTGCAAACACTTAAGCCTGACCAAACTTTCCTTACATAAATAGCTGAAAGTCAGTGGTCCTAAGATTGGGCCCTGGGAGTGGATCTAGATTCACTCTCCTTGTATCACAGAGGAGCTGGGGGTACACATTATTTTATTCTATGTGATTAAAATACAAGTTTAGGGACAGGTTGTGAACCCCCTATGTACACTAATGAGCACTTAGACAAAATACCCTCATTAAGTGGGACTATCTGCATTAGTAACTGCTCGCCAGCGTAAGGCATTCACAATGTAGCCCTTTACTCTCTTTCCTCAAAATGTAGTGACCCTCATGTCCCTGGACAGAAAGCATTTGAGATACCAACGTTTACAAGTATCCAGGTTGTTTCTGCCCTTTTGTTTCTTCCTTCCCTCCTCCTGTCATTGTCTCTCCATCCTTCTTTCTGAGTTTGTATCTTGCAAAAGCTTTGCATTTCTCTTATTTCCCTCATACCCATATCTACCTTTTTTTCCTCCTCCATTTCCTCTCCCCGCCCCCCCTTCCCCCCGTCTTCCTTCGTCTCTTCTTTTGGGTCCCAATCTAACTCCCACCAATTTTAATAGCAGTTGGATTGGAAACTTGCAGAGTAGACAAGCAGAAGCCCTTTACATGTTGGAAGGGCTTCAGGGGGCAACTGACTAGGATCATACAAAGCCTTGTCTTCACCTCACACCAGTTGAATTCAAGCAGTGCAAGCCCCTATGTGGGAACTTGTTTCGGTTCAATAGTAGCTTATTTTATTTTACCTAAAACCTGCTCCTAATTGACTTGAACTAAACTGAAATAAACTTGGTATAAATCAAAATAAGCGTGTCCACACAGCCATTTGCACTGGTTTGACTAAGGGCTTATCTACATGGGAGTTATTCCTGATTAACTCGGTGTGTGGATGCCTTTATTCTGGAATAAGAGTGCTGTATTCCACATTAATTTAGTCCATGCATAGAGTTAAACAAGAAAATTAATCTGCTTTACATTTACACCCTACTTTATTCTAAAATTAACTTTCATGTGTAGACAAGCCCTAAATCAGTTTTAAAATCACACATTAACAGCTTGTCTACACAGAGTTCTCTCTGATTAACTCCATGTGTGGACACTTATTTCAATTCCTGGCTAAGTGGCAGTTCTGCAGAAAAGGACCCAAGGATTACAGTGGATGAGAAACTGGATACAAGTCAACAGTGTGCCCTTGTTGCCAAGAAGGCTAACAGAATATTGGGCTGCATTAATAGGAGCATTACCAGCAGATTGAGGGAAGTGATTATTCCCCTCTATTTGGCACTGGTGAGGCCACATCTGAAGTATTGTGTCCAGTTTTGGGGGCCCCCCCTATAGAAAGTATGTGAACAAACTGGAGAGAGTCCAGAGAGTCCAGAATGATTAGGGGGCTGGAGTACATGACTTATGAGGAAAGGCTGAGGGTACTGGGCTTATTTAGTCTGAAGAGGAGAAGAGTGGGGGAGGGGGATTTGATAGAAGTCTTCAACTACTTGAAGGGGGGTTCCAAAGAGGATGGAGCTAGGCTATCAAATGGGGGCAGAGGACAGAACAAGGAGCAATGGTCTCATGTTGCAGTGGGGGAGGTCCAGGATGGATATTAGAAAAAACTATTTCACTAGAAGGGTGGTGAAATCTCTATCCTTAGAGGTTAAGGGCCAGTTCAACAAAGCCCTGGCTGGGATAATTTAGTTGGAGTTGGTCCAGCTTTGAGCTGGGGGTTGGACTAGATGACCTCCTGAGGTTTCTTTCAATCTCAATCTTTTATGATTCTATAACCTAAGCTAGATAGATATAGGGCACTCTTATTCCAGAATAAAAAAAAAAAAAGAAAAGAAAAAAAAGTGTCCACAGATAGCCTTGGTTAACCCTAACTCCATGTGTAGAGAAGCCCACAATTAAACTGGTGCAACTCTGCACATAGACAAGCTCCAAAATCTCAGTAATTTCTGCACCGGTGAGCTTTGGCCACTGCAACTAGCCAGTTGTCCACTTCCCAAAAAAAGCCCAGGTGGCAAACATTGTGTTGCAACCCCATCATGGATAAGAACTGGAAGTAATTTTTTGTATTGGTAGGTGTGTTCACTTACCTAGTTACAAAATTATTTTACAGATCATTTGGGAAGAGTTCAGTGCAATACAAATTGGCAAGCATGCTTTTTATATCTGGAATCTATTATCCTTTCCTCACTTTGTGATGGAGAAAAAACTGTTTCATTAAATTGCAAAGTAATATATTAAATAGTTGCCTTCCCTTCTAAATGTATGTGGAAAATATTTTGCTCCCTTCCACTACAATCTGTTTACCAGCAGTGAAGAGAATTAATGTAATGGTTTAAGTAATATTTCTTGAAAACATCACATCAGGTATGGTCATTTGGAGATCAACTAATAACTTTCTCCTTTTCCTTTTAGAATGCTCCTAATAATTTTCATAGACATTCCCAGCATAAATTGGCACAGTCACCTGCAATCAGTTTCAGTGGCCCCAAGCACATATGCTTCTAATTATTGACCCCAAGTTTCTTAGTGACCCTGAACTGTGCACTTAGGGACTGATCCATAGCCCATGGCAATCAATGGAAAGACTTCCATTGACTACAGTGAGCTTTGGATCAGGCTCGTACTTACTGTAGGACATAAAGGCCTATGAGAGAGAAATGTTTTGAATAACTGTAAAGATTCTTAGGCTCAAAATTTGATCTTTTTTTTCCCCAGTCTGTTTGCAAGGTCCCTGTAATCCTTTGTGTATTTTTAAACTGTTTACAAACAAATGGTTTAATGAGGATATTTTTACTATAGAATAACAAAAATAACTTACAGCTGCTCAGCATTACTGAGCAACACCACTACAACAAGCCATTATACAATCTGATGGAAAAAATCGTGCCCATTTTACACTCCCAAGAGACTTATTATGAAAAGATACATAATGATGTGTACTTGAATTACAAAAATAAATAATTCAATACATGAAAAAAATACCTTAAATTCATAGCCATGTAGCTGCATCACACTTGTCATTATCACCTGCACATTGTGTCCATGCAGAATGTTCTGGTGACAGTAGGAATAGAACTCAGAACCTGCCTGTTGCAAGAGCATAGGTCCTGACCACCTGAGGTAACACAGAATCTCAGTTTGCGGTTAGTAGTATTAGACCTACAATACAAAGTTGAATAGTTCTGAATCTGTCCAACAGCAGCAACTGCATGTGTGTACACACACAGTCAGTTCATATGCACACTAGCCCAAATAACTGGGCTTTATGTGGATAAAGTGAGAAAAGGTTACAGTCACAGAGGTTACCCACAACTGCTAAAGGGCAGACCCCTGTGCCTGCTACTCCACTTTATGAGGCTAGAATATTGGCCACACTCCCACCAAACCATTTGCCACAGTGCAGTGTGTGCTAGAAGCACATAGAAGGCCCCTCACCAGGCCTGTCTGTCGTCCATGGAGCCAATACTAAGACCTCATCTTACCAACGGAAGAAGGCTCCAGTGCAGATGCTTCCCAATCCCTACTGTCCCTCCTCCCCGTTCACACATTGCCTCAAAGTGGGGCTTAAGTGGTTCAGTGGGCATTGCCCTCACCTTTTGCACCGCAGTGAATTTCACAGTGCCCAAATCAACAGTTATCAAACTGTAGTTGATCCACTCAATTCAGCTCTAAACCACAAAATGTACAAACAAAATTCAAGGTGTGCCTTCTTTTCCATTCAGAGGGTGCAATACAAACTTGAAATGTTAAAAATAATAATAATAAAAAATAAAAAAGTACCAGAACCAGCAGTCTAATTATACCATCAAAGCATTTTTAGTGCTAGACAAGCCCACAGACCCTGCTCCTCAAAAGGTATTTGGACTCCGAACTTCCATTGAAATCATCTGAACCTTAGTCTTTTTCAACAGCAGCAACTGTCTCTCATAAGCATCTAAATACTTACTCTTGTACACTCATCCCCAAGTGTCTGCTGGGGACATGGAAGGGACTCTCAACTGGGGGAAGAATATATTTGATTGTTTCCCCCCCATACCCGTTAATACACTACTTATTTCCTTAGATTGTAAAATGTTTGGAACAAGGACCATGCCTTCCTGTATTGCCCCAATTCTATAAATACATGTGAATAATTATACACAAAAGGATTGGGACTTGTGTTTATACAACTCCTGGCAGAATCCTGAGTGGGGCTTCCAGGCACCTCTATAATGCAAACAAACAACAATAGGTTAGAGATTTTTAAATTCAAAAATCAAAAAAACTACATACATTCTAACATGGTTTTACTCAAAATGTCTGTCCTCTGAGATGTGCCAGATGCCAAAGTCTGGTGGCTCTTTGGAAGGCCAGGATGTTCAGCTATATGTTTGGGCTGATGCAGAAGTAAGCAAAAGGAAAAAGATATCAGCCCTGTTTGGTGAACTTATGGAAATTGTTTCCTGCCAGCTGCTCCCAATTCCTGGGCATTACAACAGCTCTGTGTGTATAGCAAGTTGGGCAGCCATAAGTAAGGAAACTGGCTGACAGTTTTACAAAAGAAAATTCATGGGAGTTCTGTGCGCGACGGGAAGAACGAGCTTAGACACCTTCTCATCCCACAATCACTGGAAACTGCTAGAGAGCAGGACTCCTGAGTCTTATTGATGTTTGACTGTAGGATTAGCATCATCTTCCCTCCCCTTTCCCAATGGTTAGGATGTTTCTTTTAGAGAGAAAAGAGTGAGTTTTCAACCCAGCGGGGCTCCTGTCTCCTTTTTCCTGGTTAATCTCCAGAATCAGAGCCAGCTTTTGGGGTGGGCTTTAAAAAAAACAAAACCTTTTCTCTCTCAGCTGACTTCTTTCCATCATGACCACCCAACTATCATTCTTAGGATACTAGAGGGTCAACAAGATGATTCCAGACAGAAGGCCAAGCCACTCCCTATGACAAAATTTAATTGATTCATTTTTATATTAAAGATGGGACAATATACAGGCAACAAACAGCCTCTTCTACTGCAGGAAAAGTGGAACCTAACTGCTTGTGCCCAGGTCAGGCATAGGTCCCAATATGTGTAAAAAAGGAATGTTCAGATAACAATTCTGCAGAATCAGTTGCTTAGGGGATAGAGAACTGGACTGAGCCTCAAGAAAGAGGAGTTCTATTCCAAATTTTGCTATAGGCATGCTGCATGACCATGGGTAAGTCATATGACTTCTCTATGCCTCAGTTTCCCCATCTGTTTAATGATATCTCCTTTGCAAAGAGCTTTGAGAACTATGAAATAAAAGTGCCATATCAGAGCTAGTGCTAATAAAACAGGGGTTTGGTGCCATTAAGCTCCTCTTTGCCAGGTTGAGAGAGAGGTTGACATGTATCCATTTAAGTCAGTTTTGGCTTAATTTTTGTCTTTTTTCTCCAATTTAAAAATAGAATCCTAGTAGTCACCCAAACCAGCAAAATGTAAGTGCTCAAAATAGACCTCTCATCCCTTTCTCCCAAACTTACAGATATACAGAATATTTGCCAGTGAAGCCACGTTAAAGCTTCAGCTAAATAGCTATGAAGCTTCAGCTAAACATATTTGTCTTGATAGCTATTCCATGGTTCATATTTTACTTTTGAAATGATGTTCCACTTATGCATGCATGGGCCAGTTATAATTAAAATCTAGTTGTTGTGGCTCCAAGCAATAGCTTGAGTGAAAGGCAGAAAATAGGATTCATGCAAGATCTCTGCTTTTAGACTTCTTGTGAAATAGACGTCACTCTACATCTATTCAGAAACAAAAACTGTGCCTAAATTTTATAAAGCAGACTACACCCTACCAAGTAATAAACTGCATGGAGTTCGTTGACTAATGCGTTCTGCATATTTTCAACAGGGTGGTTAAAATGACACCAGAAAAAAGTTTCTCTATGCATAGCTTTTGCTCTTCTTCCCTATTTTTTAGTTTGTGCAATATACTGAATTTAATAGTTCTGCTAAGGACACGTGATATCCTGGCCCCACTGAAGTCATTGGCAAAACTCCCATGGTCTTCAATAGGGCCAGGATTTCATCCAATAGTACCATTCATTCATCTGTTCACTAATGTATCCGCGCTAGTGCTGCTATTCTTGAGATTTGTCAGCTCTTTAAAACAGAAGTGGAAATAATAAACTGGCCCTAAACTTTTGCTTTGAAATAAAACATGGTTTCTCCACCTGACAGCATTTTATTTACAGTTGTAGCATCCTCAATTGTGCAGACTTAGTATATCTCCCACTGACTTCAGAGTCGTGGCTGCATACAGACCACAGGATCAAACCCTGGCTTATTTTTTTTAAAAAACTGATTTGTTAATGCTTCAGGGTAGAAAAATTACTAACTTATATGCTTAAGAATCTAGAATGCACTTTAAAAAGAGTCCTCAGCTGGGCTGAAGGTAGATTGTAGGGGTATTTTTATATTTTGCTTTGATTATCATTAACAAAATGCTTCCTTTGCTATTGAGATATGGTTTTTGTTATATTTGCACAGAGAAGGTGGGTGAGGTAATATCTTTTACTGGATCAACTTCTGTTGATGAGAAAGACAAGTTTTCAAGCTACACAGACCTCTTCTTCAGGTATGGGAAAGGTACTCAGGATATGTCTACATGGCAATTAGACACTCACGGCTGGCCCATGCCAGCCGACTTGGGTTCACAGGGCTGTTTCATTGTACTGTAGACTTCCGGGCTCAGGCTGGAGACTGGTCTTTAGGACCCCGTGAGTTGGGAGAGTCCCAGAACTTTGACTGCAGCCCAAACCTGGAAGTCTACACTGAAATTAAATCGCCCTGCCGCCCAAGCCCAGGTTAACTGGCACAGGCCAGATGTATATGTCCAATTGCAGTGTAGATATACCCAGAGTGTCACAGCGAAACACAACAGATAGGTCAGCATAAGTAGTTAGCACATATTCTAAGGAACTCTTCAAGGTGAAGTGGCCTGTTAACGCCCCTGTAGTCACAGGCCAAAAAAAAAAAAGGGGGGGTGGGGGGATTAGTGGATTACAGATTGTTCTAATAAGCCATAAATCCAGTGTCTTTATTAAGATCATGATTTTTAGCATCTAGCAAAGTTATGAATGTAAGTTCCCAGGCTCGTCTTTTGAAGGTGTTGTGCCGGTCTCCTTTGAGAATGAGGACTGATCGGTTAGTTATAGAGTGATCTCTTTGTGAAAAATGTTCACCCACAGGTGATATGGTGTTTATCATCACTTGTCTGGTCTTGAACACGTGCTAGTGACATCATACAGGGAGAATTCATAACTTTACATATAATATTGCTACATACATTTCACCACAATATTATTGACCACGAGTTACTAGTTTTCACATGATACCTCACAAGGCACATTTTGTATTAAGATTATTATACTAGCGTGTAGGGTATGAATATAGTTGTGCTTAGGGTCATAAAGGCTATAAACTGTCATTTTATTTCATGAACTTGTTGCAATAGAACATAGATCTCCCATTTAGAACCTGACCTTTGTGTTGTGCCTGCCACTATTCAACTGTACATTGCAATCGTGACTGATTTTGTGTGGTTACGTTTTATGGGGTTGCACCATCTATTGTCCTGTTTTTAATCTATCCCCAATAGAATCAATAATTATAGTGTGTTCGCAAACAAAACAAAAAACAAACACTCACACTGAAGATACAGTAAGTATCAGGAAATCTAATAACATTTTCATATTGCTACATAGGCCCTAAAAATTCCATTTTTTATATATATATATAAGAAACATAAGCCCAAGATCTTCGGTAAGGAAAACTCCGACTCCAAATCATTACTATGAGACTATGGAGGAAAAAAAAAAAAAAAAAAAAGAATAGGACCACACACAAAAATGTTCCAATTTTACATCCCTCACTTTAGTCAACAGTAAAGCACCATCTTGCAGCATCCTTCTGTACTCCTTATTTATATATTAAAATGTGTAATCCATGACAGACTATAGCAATTCTGCACTAAAAAGCAAAGGAGGGAGCCAACCACATTTATCACATAATCCAGAATAGAAGGAAGGTTATATAGAAAAAAGTTAACAGGAATAATAGATAGATTTATGGGGAAATGGCCATTGCTAAGTTATGATAATGATATCTGTATTAAACTTTCCCTGCCACCTTTCTTTCTCCCCTCTCTTTTAAGCAAATTGCCAAGAATCAAAAGGAAATGTATTCTGCAGAAAAAGCAACACTAAGTGCAAGCCTGATCCCCAACGCCCATTCAATGAGAGTCTTTCCTTTGAATTACATGCAAGTTGGATTGTCCCCTAATAAAAACTGTAAGTACTAACACCGAGTTTTACTTTGGTTTTTAGATGCAGCAATCTTCAGCCTGATTTACTACTGGAGAAAAATACTCAGAGCTGACCAATGAGTATATAGTATGCATACCATATAATGCCTCTGTAGAAAATGCTTACGCTACTTCTCAAAAGCAAATCTTCAAAACAGTCTCTCAGTCCATCCCGCATGGCTGCTAAAGGACTTACATACCCTGCTTAGATAAGGAATGTGCAGAACTTCTGAAGCTGTGTGAAGAACCTGATGATACAGAGGTAGCAAACCATCTTCTTTGCAATCTCAGTGCCCATTGCAGAGAATGTTGGAAAGAAGTTACATCAAAATATGGACACAACAAGGTCTAGCAAGAAAGCGTGGTCACTCATAAGGAATCTTGGAGCACCATGGAAACCACTCCTCAAATGTCAGTGTAAAATGTTCCTGAACAATTACCGTACACGCGCATGTGTGTGTGTGAGTGAGAGAGACTAAATATGAATCCCAAACATGGCAAATCTCTAGAGGCTGCTCTAGATTTGATGCGTTTGGCATTCATATGCCTCAGGGTGTTCTTTTCAATCACGCCTGTGGCACATGCGCAAGACTGTCTGACAGGAGGCAAGCCGTGGTGATTTTGAGTGGGGATTGGGGTGCTGGATTCACCACCCAAGCCAGAGATTACAGTGACTGTACAGCGCTCTAGCTGCCCTGTGTAAACCTTGCTGCCCCAAGTGGGCCAGCAGGTTCTACACGGGGCAGTTAGAGTGCTGTTCGTTCACCCAGCCTGTGGCGTGGGCAGTGACTTCAGACCTGTACCAGCAACAACAGCAGCATGAGCAGTAGCAAAGGCATCCTGGAGAAGGAGGAGTCTGAGCAGCTGTTCTTCACTGGCTGCACCTCCTTCTTCAGGAGGCAAAGTCAGGGCTGACCTAAAATAAGCACAGGTTTCAGAGTAACAGCCGTGTTAGTCTGTATTCGCAAAAAGAAAAGGAGTACTTGTGGCACCTTAGAGACTAACCAATTTATTTGAGCATGAGCTCACGAAAGCTCATGCTCAAATAAATTGGTTAGTCTCTAAGGTGCCACAAGTACTCCTTTTCTTTTTGCAAAATAAGCACAGTATCCCTGGGACTGGGCAGCTCTGTCCTGCCCAGGAACCCATGTGCCTTTCCTTCCCAGCCACACCTGCAGCATGCAGTGCTAGACTGGCCCTGCTGCTTGCTGAATCTGGACCAGTCCAATATACTCAGGCTGGGCCTGACTTGACCTGTTTCCAGGGGTACAATGAGGCAGAGCCCCACCCCCCCTTAGTCATAGACAGGAAGGGGGAGAGCTAGTCAGCATCTCTCCAGTGGGAGGAGAGGAGAGGCAGATGCCCTGGTTTCTCAGGTGGAAAGGGAGGAGGAGGGGTCATGGCAACATGAAGGGAGGAACCCTATAGTTATGCCCCAAAGTTCACCAGCTGCCAATTTAGGACTCATTCCTGGGAAGTGCCAAACATGGTTACCCCCACCCCCAAATACAGCAAAAAAAAAATGTAAGCATGTGCTTAATTTTAATAGTTTTATTAACTGCAGCAGGATTATTCATAGGCCTAATGTTATGCATGTGCCTGGATGCTTGCCGGATTGTGGTTTTATAGAGTACCTCAACAGGATACCTCACTGGTGCTTTTAGTTTTCTGAGGGATTCTTTGTATGAGACTCTTAGTCCTGACACTGTTATTCCTGGATGCCTGTTTGGATCTTGTTTTGGAGCTATTATCATCTCCATTTCAAAACTGCTGTCATCTGCCAGACTCCATAACAGCACAAAAGAATGTTTTCACAAACAGGATACCTTTCCCTACTTCTGTGCAATCATGCAGCCCAAACTCTTGGAGGTCTTTTTGTCTTCATCTGTTTTCGTAGTCGTCTGTTTTGTCTTTCAGAAAAAGACATTCTTTTAAGCACGTTATTAATCTTACTTCCTGTTTTACTAAGTGTCCTGCAGTAACAAAATTCTTGCTTCACCTTGTGTTGTTTTTACTGATACCATCTCAGATTCTCTTCAACTCAATGCTGGAGATGACTAATAATTTCAGTATTTTGTTATTTTGCTTAAAACCCATGATAAATTTTGAAAAGTTGCCAGCTAAAGTGTCTGCTCCTCCAATCCACTGAGCTATTGAGCCTTTTCTTTGAACTATTTCACAGAAGAGTTTTGGGGCAGAATCTATGTGTGTGTGTATATATATATATATATATATATAGGTACATCTTCCAACACAGTGGGGCCCTGATCCTGATAGGATATTGCTGTGATATAAATATTAAATAAAAAAAATCATGCTCTCTTTACTTGCAGCAGGTGTCAAGAAATTTTTTTTTTTTTTGGATCATGTCACAGAGCTCTCTCTCCATGCACCTGCTCCCTCTGCAAGCATCATGTGGCTCCTCACTATACATTACATTTAATGTTCACCTGGCTGCTGGTTAAACTACTGAATCTTTATTTATTTCAACAGCTGTTAACAGCCTCAGATGATACTGAGCTGTCTTTACAGAGATAGTTTATTAGTGGTGAGATCTTGCTTGCTGGAAGTTGGGTCAGTTCTAATGAGCTGCATGCATAGCCCTTAGAAGATGGGGCTTATCTACTGTGTGATCCTCCACCATTTATGCAAGCAGGCAGCTGGGCCAGAATTGTGTTGATCACAGGGGGATTTTAGTGCCCTGTATGCTGTTCTCAGTGCTGCCCACTCTTTCATGCTTGCAATTTTATCTCAAGTCTTGCAACATCTAGTGTTATTCTTACAGCCCCAGCACCTGGATTCATGTGATTAGCTGAGAACCTCAGCTATGGGTTTGTGGTTTTGTTTGTTTGAAGAGTAAGTTTCTAGCCCTTGTAATTATGGAGAAAAGTTTGAAAACATGTCTCCTAAAGATTCAGAAAAGAACCCAGCATTTTAAAAAATCAGGACTTTAGGGAGTGACTCATGATTTTTGAACATCTGGGGTTGGCAGTACTGTGTTCTGTACACCTGGGTGGTCATAGTTATAGACAGCCATCTACAGACCTTTGTTTTAAGTGCAGCACTGAAGAATGACTATTTGCACAATGTGTTGCATTTGTACTTTTTCTGGTACTCAAGCATGCTTTCGTGACAGGTGTGTGTCCTATTAACCCTGTGTTTGCCTTCCTCTTTTGTCCTTGATCCCTGTTGTTGTCACAGTGTACAATATGTTCCCATGATCACTATCTGCTTCTGTGACACAGTGACTGATTGTGAACACCTGGTGCCTGATTACTTCACTTTATGGTTCCACTACACGGTCACAGGTATTTAAAGGGGCCTTGATTTAAATGAGAATAAGGTCGCTAGCCTCTGCTTTACTATCACCTTGGCTGAGAAACATACTACAGTGGCCAACAGGCAGTTTTAAGTTACACACCTCGGTGGCCCAACCCTTGCTCAGATTGGGAGCTACGGAATATCTGCAGATGCCATCTGCTTGTGCACCCCACATAATGCTGCTCAAAATTTATTCTGCATTGCCCCTATACCATTTGCCTGGCCTATCACATCTGCAATTTCTACTGCTTCTGGTTTTGGCAGTCCCATTTACCACCAAAGCTGCCTTGTATTCATAGGCATTGCTGTTGTGCTCATCAGCATTGTGGCAGAAGGCCTAAATGTGCTTAAAATGAGTTGCTGCTTTTTGTTTTTCACAGCACAAGGGAATGAAATCTCCTTAGCACAGTGTTGGCTCTGCTGAAATCATTAAAACATAGACAATTCCATTCATACAGCTTATTATTTAAGTATCCTTAGTTATTTTTTAATAATTGTGTTCTGCACAGTTATGTCTAAGGGCCAATCAAAAATGGGGCCCTTTTGTGCATGCACTGTGGAAAAACAAAGCATTGGACAGTCCTCGTCTAAGCAGACAAGATAGATGCATAAGGTAGGGGTAGAATACGCAAGCAGAGTGAACAATGAGATGGTAGGAAGTATATTAGTTCTTTTTTTGTGGGGGAGATGGGTTTATTTACAAAGAGATCAGTTAAATGGAAATAAAAGAAGGGGGTAAGGGGCACAGATCAAGGAAGAAGAGAGTAAAAGGGTTTCACTGCACATCTTCCCAAGATGAAGACACTACGAGGGAAGGGAGAATAGAGTTGAAGCAAACAGCCAATCAGCACAGGGCAGAGAATACCCAGAGACCAGTCTAGTGTTTGTCCAAAGGTCCCCTGCTTTGACTGCTTCTGTTCCTACCAGCTGGCAATCATCTTTGGCTGACTCCTTGCTGCAGCTTTTCCCAAAGGGCCACATGGTGGGGTGGGGGTGGGGGAGGGGAGAGAGACAGACACATACAAGCTATGTTTTAATGGCTCCCAGAATAGGGAGGGGTCTTAGGTCTCACCAGCTGGACCCCATTTTATCTTCTCCCACAAGTGCAGCAGTTCCTGCTTTAGCTGTTCTGCTCCTACCACTCGAGTCTCCCACTGACTCCTCTCCACCATTGGCAGTAACTCTTTCAAGGATGTGTCACATGTGCCTTCTGAAAAGCATTAACAATTTACCGTGTAAATTGCACTGCTTTTGTGTCCCACATGTATATGCAAAGTGAGCAGGTGATAAGCCTCATGTTTTCGTCAGGTAGAGGAATCATTTTGCCAGTTACAGAATGCGTTTCTTTTCTGGTGAATTAATGCTAGGATTTCCTCCTGGTTTTCGTCAAACCAGTCTTGGTGCTGATGCGTGGAATATCCTATAGTTTCAGCACATGCACTGTGAATGGTATTTTTAAGTTGATCCCAGTGCTCTTGAACGTCAATGATGTTATCAGGCAAGTTAGAGTGTTTCTCAGGCAGGTGTTGCTGGAATGTCTTGCAGCTGGCTTGGTCTTGAAGTGCTTTGATTTTGTACCACTTTTGCTTAGTTTTTGGGCGTTTGTGGTGTGCTGGAGCGAGCTGCAAGTACACAATTTATCTTACTAATTGATGGTCTGTCCAACAGTTATCAGTACCTCTCATAGCTCCTGTTATACAGGTGTTGGTATAGTCTCAAGCTCTGACTATAACAGCCAAGGAGGTGCCAGTGTTTGGACCGAGGATGTTTCCAGGTGGTCTTAAATTTGTTACTCTCTTTAGGCAGAGTATCTGTGATGAGCAGGTCATGCTCCACACATTTGCTGAGGAGCAGAATACCATTGGGGTTTACATTTCCCCACCCCCTCTTTGCCTATTGTGTCACTTCAGAGTTGACAGTCCCCTCTGACTGTGGCATTGAAATCTGCCAAGAGGAGGAGTTTGTCTGCCTTAGGTGTGGCTGTGAGGAGTTCTACAAAACTGCTCCTTATTGTCTTCCTCATCATTGAGTGTTGGGGCGTATGCGTGGATTACCATGGCGTATTGGTTGTTGCTAAGCTTGAGCCAAAGAGTCATGAAACACTTGTTGATCCTCACAGGAAGCTCTGACTGGTGATCTTATTTTTTGATGGCAAAGCCAATCCCGTGAATGCGTCTCTCTTCAGGTGGCTTTCCTTTCCCAACAGGGTGTAGCCACCTCCATCCTCTCTTAATTGGCCCTCATCGGCCCGGCGGGTCTCACTAAGAGCTGCAATGTCAATGCTGAGTCTTGCCAGTTCTCTGGCAATTATTCTTTCTGGGCATTCGCTGTGCTGACAGTGCATAAGTGTGCGGACATTCCAGGTGGTGAAATTCATTGTCTTATCTCTCTTCTATGGTGTGAAATCTGGGTAACCTACAGACGACATCTCAAGCGGCTGGAGTGGTTCCAGCAGCGCTGCCTCAAGAAGATTCTCAGGGTCAGCTGGGAAGACCGATGCACTAACATCGGTAGTATAGAAGAGCAGGTCATGAAACACCAACTCCGCTGGGCTGGCCACTGTGTACGTATGCCTGACACTCACCTCCCAAAGCAAGTACTCTTCTCTCAGTTAAGTCAGGGAAGAATGGCTCACAGAGGGCAGTGGAAGCACTTCAAAGACATACTGAAAGTACATCTTAAAAAGGGAGGCATCAACCCAACAAACTGGAAGGACTTGGCATGGAACAGAACACAGTGGAGCCACACCAAACACCAAGCCACAGCTCACTTTGAGGAGAGCAGACGTGCTCATGAGACAGAAGAGACGAGAGGAAAGGGCACAACAGTCCAACCAACAACTATGTCTCCTCCAAGATTACACCTGTCACTTCTGTGGGAAAATCTGCAGGACACGAATTGGGTTCCTCAGCCACTTAAAAAACCACAAATGAACCCCCTTGACAGACATCATCCTCGCATCAAGGGATAGCCAAAGAAGATATGAAAAGTACTTCCAGGTATATATGTAACACACAAAAAGCCTACATTTGGCCAAAATATACTGTTTTGAAAACCAGCTCACAATTTTTTAAAGCTCTGAGCATCCACAATTCCAGTTAAAGTTAATGGGAGCTGGGCGTGCCCAGTGCTTCTCAAAATGAAGCCATTCGTGTATGAAATATCATTCCTAAATCTCAGTATCTTGGCTGTTGTTATCCCCTGGCTCTGGCATGTCAGTAGTTATTTTAAAAGCGGAGTACACAGATAAATAATCTGAAAAGACTTCCAGGAGAAAGAAAAAATAGAGGTGATTCAAGATTCTCAGCTGGTGTAAATTAGAATTACACCATTGATGTCAACTAAGCTACTCTGATTTGCAAGAATTTGGCCATTTTCCCCCTTTGGAAATAAGGCGTAATATTCAGGAGAGGAAACAAAATAAATGTTTCTTCAAAGGATCTTCCAGTTCATCCCTTTAAAAAATAAAATGTAGTTAGTAATCTTAGCCAAAGTATTGAAACTTGAATTGGAAAGATACCAACCTCTGTAAAACTGGACTTTTAACGTGTCATGGTACAAAGCAACTACACTTCGCTGGCACACTTTAAAATATTCTGACATTGCTTGTAAAATCAATTACAGTAGAGCAGTTGGATTTAAAGTTCTATTACATTTCCAGTCTCTCTTTTTAAATATCTCTGACAGTTAAAGCTTTATAAAGCCTCTGCTTTAAGTGAAAGAAAAGTTGGTCCCAGATGCCACTAATTGGGAACAGGTTAGAGGAGATTTTTTAAACATAGATGCCTGAAGTTACAATTTATCATGTGGGATCTGACAGCCTATTTCATTAGAATCTTTCATTTAGTTTTCTCCATAACAAGCTTTAACCAGTACCATGCAGAATATGTTAGAGGATACTTTTAAGAAAGAAAATTACACAAATGTAGGTCTTTTAAAAAGCTGGTAGTGTTTGAAATGTACTATATACAAATTTAATATCTTCTTTTCTGTAAGATTGGCATGTACTTGTACTGAAACACATTAATCAAGGTCTTTTGTTTCCTGATTTCAGTTACTCTGTGACTTAGCTTCTGATGTTTTACTAATCTTTTAAGACTTTGAAGGAGCTAAAAATCTTTCAGTAGATCAGTAAAACATTTTAAATGCAAAATAATTTAAAAAAACAAAAACAAGATTTTTAGTCATTTAGCCTATAATTTAGGCTGGCTTTCGCCACTGCTGAAGTCATTGGGAATTTTGCCATTCACTTCAGTGGAAGAAGGATCATACCTATTACAGCTGCATTAATGGATCAGCACACTTACTGGCCTCTTGTTATAATGTGTTTCCCCAGCAAGGTTAAAATATGGCACACTCAATTCTGATTTTAGACAGCTCCTATTTCTGTTAAAACAGCAACAACCTATATTCAGATAATAAGATTAGGGGCCAAATTCTTCCTGCTTTATTCATGCAGGAAGTAGCAGGGTGGCGACTCACCCCTGCAGCACCTCCTGCTGATCATCCAGGGAACTAGCATTCTAGGCTCTGGAGCACCCTCTGCACGCTAGTGTCCCTCCCAGACACCAGTGCCCCTTTTACCCAGGGTGCTGCCCCCTGGTAGTACCCCTGCAGTCTCTGGGTCTACCCTCCCAGGGGAACCTCCACCCACTATCCCCACCTCACCTCAGTCTTTGGCTACTGCCAGTCATCATTGAGCCCCCACACACTGGGGCAGACTGCAGTATATAAGCCAATCATCACACAGAAGGGGGGTTTGGACCTGCTGCCTCTGCCTACCTTTGGGCTGCCCCCTGCAACCTCAGTACCTATCTGACCTTACACTAGGCCTGCAGCCTGGGGGGTTTCTAGGCCAGAGCTCCCTTGGCCTTCTCCCAGTCCTGCTCCACCTCAGGTACTCTGGTATACTTCCCAGCAGCCAGGCCCATCTCCCTCCACAGCTAGAGGAGACTGTCTGCTCCTGGTCCACTGCCCTCTTATAAGGGCCAGCTGAGCCCTGATTGGGGCATGGCCACAACTGAGCCTACTTCCCCAATCAGCCTGGGAACTGCTTGCTCCCAGCCACAGCCCTCTCCTGGGCTGTTTTAAGCCCTTTAAGGCCAGAGTGGGTGACCACCCCACTACAGGCCTGCTCCAAAGTCCACTGAAGTCAATGGAAAACTCCCATTGAGGTCAGTGGGTACATCAACACTGCCAAAAAAACCCCAAAAAACAAACAAACAAACAAAAAACCTACCTGCAGCAGCAAATCTCAGAGCTTGGTTCAATTTACTCAGGTTCACACTATGGGATTAAAACTTGCATTGTTGACATTCCTGGAGCAGTGAATCTCAGAGCCCGGGATTCCAGCCCAAGCAGGAAGATCTACACTGCTATTTTTAGCCCTGTAGCACAAGCCCAGGCTCTGAGACTCACTGTTGTGGGTTTTGTTGTGTTTGTTTTTTTGCAGTGTAGACATACCTAGTGAAGTTTGGATCAAGCCCATGAACACTCTACTATTTGACTGAGTAAAGTGATCTGGATTTGTGTCCTGATAAAAAAATTAAGTGAACGTTTACATGGAACATATTACTTTTCTACAATGTGATGTAATAATGTCAGTGACTACATAAGCTTTGACATACTTCAGATTGCAGTAGTTCAATGGCCTGGTTCTCCATTGCCGTGCATCTCATGTAGTGATTGACACCAGAGCAAGGCAAAGTGAGTGTAAATCATTAACAGATCAGAACAGTAGTGTTTTATATTTACTTTGCACTGATGCAAAAATGACTACACAAGGTTCAGGGCAATGGACAATCAGGTCCAGTGACTCTTTTACGCTGCAGATCAGAATAGGAGGGCAAAGCTATAGTGTTGCTTCCAGTGAAATCTGTGGCAAATCTCTTCTGGACTCCAACAAGAGTAGGATCCAGCCCAAGCTGCATGAAACATTTTTCATTTCTTGGGATGGCCTTAGCCGTATTTTGTCCTCCAAAGGAAATGAAAGTTCTCACCAATTGGAATGCACTCATGAATTACTCATCAGCAGTGTGTTTGTTATACTTGGCTGCCATTTAAATGTGTGAAAACTCCTCACTGTTACTAGTATGAACATTTCTAAGGTAACATATTGAATATTTCATTTAAGAGCTACAGATTTTAGGAGTATTTTAAATAGTAAAATCTAATTTTCTTCCTCAGGGATTAAGTCCTATAGGCTAGATTCTCTGCTGGTGTTGATTTAAGTGCAACTACGCTGATTTACACCAGTGGAGGATCTGACCCTATATTTATAAATATAGCAGATTGGTACAGCAATTAAAATATTTCCAAAAATACCCATGGGGAAGGATTCTTTGGCCAAAGGTTGTAAACATCTGCATCATAAACCTAGTATAAAAAGAGAAACTTGCTGGTTAAAAACCCTTAAACTATTTCCTTACTTACATTTCTGATAACATCATAAGTTATATCAAAAGTAAAAGAATTTTCAAAATCTGGTCCACATAAAAATTAAGTGAATTTATCGGGGGTGGGGAGAAAGTGGCCATATTGACACCCTTGGAGATCGGAGTCCACTACATATCCAACAACTTCTGTATGGTCATTTCCCAGAGAAAATTCCAACTTTTTGGCAGAAAACTGAAAATTGGAAACTGATTTGGAAATGCCATCATCATGCCTCAGGGGGACTTTAGTTAAGGTGCTATTCCAATTCTCCTCTAGAGGCTGGTCTCCTTGGCTGGACTACCTCTGCTATGACACACCATGGTCTCCCCTTTTACTGAGATGCCACAGTCCATCATAGGAGTCACATAGCCATGGTGCATCAAGGAAGATATAGTTCTGGGGGAGCCTGGCCTATAGAGGAGAAGTGGGCATGAGGCACCCAAACTACAACTCAGGTGAAACACCATGGCAGCATTTCGAAATCAAAATTTGGGAGGGAAGGTTGCCAGAAGTTTTAGGTTTACTTTTCAGGTGTTTGGTTTTTTGATAACAATATCTAAATTTTCGGTGGAAAGCACATACTTCATGGCAAATTTCATTTGGATGAAAACTCCGTTTTTGATCAAAGAACAATTTTGATAGAAAATTTTTAAACTGCCCTATTGGGAAGTGGTAATACAATCTTCCCAATCTGCCCTGCTAACATACCTAAATCCTGACGTGGAGACACCCCTTTAGTAGTGAGAGGATAATTTTCTGTGCCCATTTAATCCTTGGCTTCTTTGCAGAGTGTAAATAAGTATGTCAAATGGTACCCAATCCGGTAGTGTTTTTTGTGATGTAGACAATAGTCCAACAAGAACTGGACTAAGATTATCAAAGGTTATGAAACAGGCTTGAGGGAGTGGGGTGATTTTAAATTTGACTGATGTAATTGGCTGAGAAATGGAGTGCTAAATTTTCAAAAGTGCCTAAATGACTTAGATTTCTAAGTGCTATTTTGGAGAGGGACTTAGAAATCTAAATCCCTGTGACTTTCAATAAGATAATTTTACACTAAAAGTTGATTTGTTGGCTTCTAATGAGTTTTGTTTTCTAGGTCTCAAGTTCTAGTACAATGCAGGTGGGTTCACAACATTGATGGGGAATGTTTAAACCTAAGGGAGTATGGGAAGGAAACCCAACAGAACTCTTTATTTGGGTTGGGTGAAATTGACAAAAATGGTACGAGAAAGTTTTCGCCAATTCATTTCATGTGACATTTCACGTCCTCACAATTTCACTTTATGACATTTCAAGGCCTCAGAATAGTTCCATGATTGGCTTGCAAAGTCTGCTTTAGCTCAGAATTGCACCTCTACATAAATTTGTGAGGAAAAACGATAGCATCCATCTCTGGCAATCGTGGCTTGTAGAGAGAAGATGGAGAAGGAGAAAGGAGCACACACACATCTAATATGCTGTACTACTTATACACACAAATACCCAGGTCAGGCTGGGACAGAGGTACCCAGGGACATATGCATTCTGACTCCACCTCATTAAGTGGCATGGAGACGTGTGTTTAGTCTTGCTTGCACTCAGGATTCCCTGCCCCAGGAAGCCCCAAGACATCAGAACCATAAAGAGGGGGCAGAAGTAGTCAGATTTTTTCTGCTATATTGGAGCAGCCAGTGGCCCAGAATAGGCCAGTCTCCTGTCAGTTTGCAGCTATTTACTCTCAATATAACCAGGCACTGGAGGAAAAGGAGTGGCTGCTGGATGATCAGGAGATTTGGCTATTTGAAAGGAGGCCCAGGCCCATCCAGTGTGCAGTGTCCTGCAGCTGGTGATGCAGGTAGCTAGGGAATTCATGAGGACAAAGGTAGATGATCAAAGTACCTCCTCTACTCTACTACTAGTAGTAGACTTCTCTTCTGGATCTACCACTGTTCCTGCCACTATGTGCTCCTCCTCCCCCAGTAGTGTCCTTAGGGATGCAGCATGTCCCCTACTGAGGAGCCAGATGAAGAAGCATGTGACTTTATACTGGAATTTTGGGTAGGCAGAGTGACAGAAGGAGTTTGACACTGAGGGCATAATGCTTATGTCTGTAAGAACAGAAATAATATTGTTATTATGGTATGGCAGACAAGCTGACCTGTTTTCTACAGGTTCCCATACTATTCTGTCCATTACTGATCCTTGTGACATGCACTTTATGCTTACTGGTGGAATAAAATCCAAACACTGGGATCACTATGATGATGAGAATCTTTCTTACTTGCTTCTGCAATTTTCTTCTGCAAAACCCAGAATGAGAAGACCTTCTCTCTGGCCTCTCCACTGAGACTACTGTGGTTTAAGTGCCAATAGTGGTGGGAGATTTTGCCCCACTAGCAACAGGACTGAGCTTCTCAGTTCAGTTCTACAGGCCCCACCTCACTGCTTTCTGATCAGCCGGAAGAGTGCTTGCCAGGATCAGTCCAGTCCATGATGGAGCAGTGCACAACAAGGG
The DNA here is from genome assembly GCF_965152235.1 of Eretmochelys imbricata. Classification (NCBI taxonomy): domain Eukaryota; kingdom Metazoa; phylum Chordata; order Testudines; family Cheloniidae; genus Eretmochelys; species Eretmochelys imbricata. The sequence continues at coordinate 234,428,487 of NC_135572.1, forward strand.
TTGTGGTGGATTATCCATCACTGGCCATTTTTTTTTTAAATCAAGCATGTGTATTTTTCTAAAAAGATATGGTCTAGTTCAAACAGGAATTAATTCAGGAGAGTTCTGTGGCCTGTGCTATGCAGAAGGTTAGACTAAGTCATCACAGTGGCTCCTTCTGGGCTTTAATCAATGAAAGAGAAGGCAAGGAAACAGAAGTGGTGCAACATCCTGAAGTAATTTAAATGCATCTTCTACATTTGTTTCTCAGTTAGGCTTTCCAAGGAGAGGACACACCCTACCATACCGGTCATAAGTGCAATTTCCAGTCATTTCCACAGACTACATTTGGTTCTTATCAAAAGCTGTACACACAGACACAGCATTCAAATCTGCCATAAAAGGATAAAAAACACTCAGTTAATCCAAAAGTGCTGCAACAACTTTTCAAACATGCACTGCTCCAAAAACACTCATTTGTTAGTGGTCTTAAAATATAAAATTTCAGAGAGATTTTCCTATCCTATGTCTGCCACCTTATTAATAGCAATTTTACTTAAATTTTACTAAGCTGACAAAGATATATATAATTGAAAATTTTAGGGTCTCTCTTGCTTTTGATCCATGCACATATTATCCATCAACAACAAAGAGAATTGTGTGCGCACATTAAAGGCAGTGTATTCCTTTAAAAAAATAGATTCCCCCATTCCACCAGGTACTCAAGTACATGCATAACTTTAAGCATGTGATGAGTTCCGTTAACATCAGTGAGTCTGCACACGTTTAATGTTATGTACATGTTTAAGTACCTTGCCGAATCAGCGCCCAAGTGTACAGAGATTGTTATTTCCTCTGTTCTTATCGGAGCAAGATGTTTACTCTAGGCTGCATTTGTGCAGACTGGCCGGTTTTCATAGATTAGAGAATGTGGGGGGCGGAAATGGGAAGAGCTAAAAAGATATTCCTAACCCTTTGTGCTGGTTTGGTTGAAATCCTGGCCCCAACACAATAGCAAAATTTCATTGACTTCAATAAGGCCGGGATTTCACCTGCTGTTTTGTCAAATTTTGACTTACTTCAAAACTGCAGAAAACCTCAACTTGAGGCTTTCATGCTCCATTTTGAATTTTTACACGTTTTGTTATTAACTGGATGTGCTGACTAAGAAACAATGCTGCCTGTTATAAGCCTTACCCTTACACTGTGAAGGCAGGTATGTCTATACTGCAGATGGGAAGGTGCTTCCCAGAACAGGTAGACAAACACGTGCTAACACTGCTTGTCCTAGCACACTAAAAATAATGTGGCCAGGGTAGCATCTTGATCTAGCCCCTTGAATATAATCCCACCTGACTCACTGGGTATATTTTCAGGCCACCAGCCCAAGTCACTGCCCCTTCCAGTGCTCCCCCACCACTATTTTTAAGCACCGTTGTTTGATCAGAGTTAGCATGTCTGTCCACCTGTGCTGGGAAGCACCCTCCCAACATACCCTGTTTGCTTATGTCAAGTGCTTTTTCTTATTAATATAATTTGTGATGTGGTACACTGTATGCGATTGCTTTGCAGTGTAGTGTTTGAAACGGGCCCTTCAGTAATAAGGAACAAAATGATGTCCCATAGTCATGTCAATAGGTTTAACACCTACTTCATTGTTAAAAGCAAAAACCAGACACTCCAGTACATATACAGCCCAGGTGTAGGGTGGGCAGTGTGTTCTATAGCTTGCAACATTTTTCTCATTCTTTTATGCTTTTGTGTTTTCGGTATCACGATACAGGAGTTCTTTATTGACAGACTTACTCATAAGATAAGTAATCTTCTCTGTAAGATAAGAGTTTTAATGATGTTATCAGCAAACCTGTACTGTACCTACATTTTCTTATCAACTAGCAGCATGGTCTTTTTTAGGTGGAAGTCATATTCAGCTGTGATTTTACACAGCAGCCTACATATGCCAGCTCAGAAATCCTGGTGATGGCCATTATGTGAAAACCTAGAGGAGGCACCCTGCCTTGTCCCCATCCCTGTCAGTTGATCCCCTCCTGTCAAGGTTCCTTCCCCATTCTGAACTCTAGGGTACAGATGTGGGGACCTGTATGAAAGACCCCCTAAGCTTATTCTTACCAGCTTAGGTTAAAACTTCCCCAAGGTACAAACTATTTTACCTTTTGTCCCTGGACCTTATGCTGCCACCACCAAGTGTGTTAAACAAAGAACAGGAAAAGAGCCCACTTGGACGTCTTCCCCCCCAAAATATCCCCCCCAAGCCCTACACCCCCTTTCCTGGGGAAGGCTTGATAAAAATCCTCACCAATTTGCATAGGTGAGCACAGACCCAAACCCTTGGATCTTAAGAACAATGAAAAAGCAATCAGGTTCTTAACAGAAGAACTTTAATTAAAGAAAAGGTAAAAGAACCACCTCTGTAATCAGGATGGTGAATGCCTTGCTCGTAGGACTATCAGAGTTGGAAGGGACCTCAGGAGATCATCTAGTCCAACCCCCTGCTCAAAGCAGGCACAATCCCCAATTTTTTTTGCCCCAGATCCCTAAATGGCCCCCTCAAGGATTGAACTCACAACCCTGGGTTTAGCAGGCCAATGCTCAAACCACTGAGCTTTCGCTCCCCCCCCCCCCCCCCCCCGGAACCCTTACAGGGTAATTAGATTCAAAACCTTAAATTACAAAAAGACACAAAAACAGGAATATACATCCCATTCAGCACAACTTATTTACCAGCCATTTAAACAAAACAGAAATCTAACGCATATCTAGCTAGATTACTTACTAAGTTCTAAGACTCCATTCCTTTTCTGTTCCTGGCAAAAGCATCACACACACAGACAGACCCTTTGTTTCTCCCCCACTCCAGATTTTAAAGTATCTTGTCTCCTCATTGGTCATTTTGGTCAGGTGCCAGTGAGGTTATCTTAGCTTCTTTACCCTTAACACGTAAAAGGAATTTGCCTCTGGCCAGGTGGGATTTTATACCACCCTATGCAGAAAGGTGGTTACCCTTCCCTTTATATTTATGACACCTCCTAAGTCAAATTCCAAAAAGTAGAACATGATATTTGCTGCCATCACATTGTTCATTCTGCTCGTGTGTTCTACTCTTCCCTCACCCTGTCTGTTTATGTAGTCCAGACTCATTGTTTCCTTGTACTCCCCCGTCTGTCTGTCTCCGTCTATTGTCTCTTGGCTTATACATAGACTGTAAGCTCGTTGGGGCAGGGACTGTCTTTTTCTTCTGTGTTTGTACAGCACCTAACACAATGAGGTCTTGGTCCATGACTGGAGACCCTAGGCACTATGATAATACAAATAATAAAAACAGAACTGGGATAGTGAATTTTCACTAACCTTCTTTGTTGTACAGTATACTTAATGGCTTGATTTATTGCTCATCAATGTGGTTACTCCAGTCTTACACTAATGTAACAACATTGTTTTCAAAGGTGCTACACTAGCATGAAGTTGAACTCATGAAGTTGAGCAAACAAATGATTAATTGCAAACATGGCCTACATCTGAAACACAGAGTAAAAAACTTTAGAATTCACCAGCCTTCTTAAAGCAAGAATTAAAGAAAATGTTATGTGCTGTATCTATGGTGGATGAAATGTTAATCTAATGCATATGTTTTGGGAATGTCCATTTGATCAAAAATTCTGAGATAAAATACTTGTATATATTAATATGAGTCTGGACAGCATTACTCCTCTAGATTTTAAATTGTTTAGTTAGATGATTTTAAAAATGTATGCATTTGAAAACCATATGAACAAATTTCTGTTGAGTCTTAGTTGAACAAAAAACAAAAACAAACCCCAATTGATTCCTGCAAAAAAACACATTCTAAAGGGTTACAAAATACGAACTGGTACATGGGCCTAAGTGAATTAGCAAATGTAGAGCGTATCATTCCACCTAAGTAAACAGGATACATCTGTGTAAAACAAATTTTTGATTGTATCAACTTGTTTTTGAAGTTTTCATGTTTTACTGTTTTATTCTTACAGAATGAAAGCTTAAACAGAAAAATGATTTCATGCCGTATTGAAAGCAGGTACTGTATTTGAATAGAATACTCTTCATACTCTTTGGAGAAGGCACTTCTGGTGAGTGAGAGCTTGATCGGAGCCATGCGGTGGGGGCAGGGGAGGGTGTTGTGTGAAGCAATCATCCCAGAGAGCCTGCAGCCCTCCTTTTATATGGCAAACTCACTAGGTATTGCTTGCTATGGGAAAGGGGGCCAGCAGTTTGAAAGCATTGAAATGAATGTGGAAGAAGCAGAACCCCATGTGCCCCTAGGGCTTACCATGACTGCCTGCAAGCTGAATTCTGTTGCCCGGCCACATGTGATGGCTTACTCACACCAAAGTGGCAGGCACTTCAGTGTAAGAGGCAAAATGAGACCTTGTACAGAAAGAACATGTGCTGTGTACTATGAATTGCCTGTTTCACTGAGAAAGAGAGTGTCCCCTTTGTTCTCTAAAATGTATCTTTTAAAATACTACCCTCCCTTTTTCTCCTCCTGCAGCAGGTGCAAATGTTTCAACGCAGGCCCTATCTACTCCGTCCCAGAGGCTGGTCCAGATTAGAAGGTGGAAAAAATGAACTCGGGACAACATGTTCGCCGAGCTCATGCAGTCCTCCTGCACTGATAGGGCCCAGCTGAATGCGTGGAGGCAAACAATTGTGGAGTTGCGTAAAGCGTTACATCAGGGGTCAGCAACTTTTCAGAAGTGGTGTGCCAAGTCTTCATTTATTCACCCTAATTTAAGGTTTTGCGTGCCAGTAATAAATTTTAACGTTTTTAAAAGCCACTCTTTCTATAAGTCTATAATATATAACTAAACTATTGTTGTATGTAAAGTAAATAAAGTTTTTAAAATGTTTAAGAGGCTTCATTTAAAATTAAATTAAAATGCAGAGCCCCCTGCACCGGTGGCCAGGACCCAGGCAGTTTGAGTGCCACTGAAAATCAGCTCACATGCCGCCTTTGGCACACGTGCCATAGGTTGCCTACCCCTGCATTACATGAATACGAAGAGAGGAGGGATGTGAACGATGAGAGCAGGCAGGATGCTATGGTCAAGCTAATGGGGGAGCAAACTGACATGCTCCGCTGTATGGTGGATCTAATGCAGGAAAGGCAGCAAGACCACAGACTGCTGCTGCAGCCCCTGTATAACCGCCCTCCCTCCTCCCCAAGTTCCATAGCCTCCTCACCCAGATGCCCAGGAACACGGCGGGGGGGAGGCTATGGAGACCCACACCGTCAATCCCAGAGGATTGAACAAGCAGCGGAAAGCTGGCATATCCTACATTTTGATTTGGTTTCTGGACTTGTCCTTCCCTCCTCCTCCTCCACCCCCCCAACCCAATACCCCCCCGCCCATCTAGCTTCTGATTTCTCTCAATGTTTTGTGCAACAAATAATAAACTGTTTTTAAACAATTGTGACTTTACCAGCCCCCTATATAATATATAAAGGAAATAACTTTAAGAGAAACAAAAACACAACTCTCACACCGTACCCTGGCCAGTCATGAAACTGGCTTTCAAAGCTTCTCTGATGTGCAGCGCAGCCTGCTGTGCTCTTCTAATTTCTCTGTTGTCTGGCTGTGAGAAACTGGCCGCCAGACGAGATGCCTCAACCTCCCACCCTGCCATAAATGTCTCCCCCTTACTCACAGATATTGTGGAGCACACAACAAGCAGCAATTAAATTGGAATATCGTTTGTGCTGAGATCTAACCAAGTCAATAAACTGCGCCAGCGCGCTTTCAAACATCCAAAAGCACATTCTACAACCATTCTGCACTTGCTCAGCCTATAGTTGAACTGCTCCTTACTATTGTCCAGGGTGCCTGTGAACAGCTTCATAAGTCATGGCATTAAGGGGTAGGCTGGGTCCCCAAGGATAACTATAAGCATTTCAACATCCCCAACAGTAATTTTCTGGTCTGGGAAGTAAGTCCCTTTCTGCAGCTGTTCAAACAGACCAGAATTCCTGAAGATGCAAGCTTCATGCACCTTTTCTGTCCATCCCACGTTGATGTCGGTGAAACGTCCCTTGTGATCCACCAGTGCTTAAAGCACCATGGAAAAGTACCCCTTGCAGTTTATGTACTGGCCGCCCCAGTGTTCCAGGGCCAAGATAGAGATATGTGTTCCGTCTATTGCCCTGCCACAGATAGGGAACCCCAGCACATTAAAGCCATCCAATGGTCTGCACATTTCCCAAAGTCACTACCCTTGATAGCAGCTGGTCAGTGATTGCGTTGGCTACTTGCAGCACAGCAGCCCCCACAGTAGATTTTCCCACTCCAAACTGATTCTCAACTGACCGGTATCTGTCGGGCATTGCAAGCTTCCACAGGGCTATGGCCACTCACTTCTCAACTGTGAGGACTATTCTCATTTTGGTGTCTTTGTGCTTCAGAGCAGGGGACAGCAAGTCACAAAGTTCCATGAAAGTGGCCCTACGCATATGAAAGTTTCTCAGCCACTGGGAATCATCCCATACCTGCAACACTATGCGGTCCCACCAGTCTGTGCTTGTTTCCCCGGGCCCAGAATTGGCATTCCATGTCATGAACCTGGCCCAACACCACCATGATCTCCTAATCACCACATGTCATGCTTCTAGGAACATCTGTATCCATGTCCTCATCACTATCGTAATCACGTTATCGTTGCTTCCTCGCCCGGTTTTGCAGGTACTGCACATACTGCTGGATAATGTGCGAGGTATTTACAATGGTCAAAACTGCAGCAGAGATCTGAGCGGGCTCCATGGCTATGGCACCTGCACGGGTAATCCTGGAAAAAGGGGGTGAAATGTAGGAGAGCAGAGTGGCAGCAGAACAGGTGCTGTTTGGTTCACGATAGCCAAAAAAAGGCGGGAAATTGTTGTCTTCTGTAGCTTACATGGAGGCAGGAGTCCAGGACAGACAACATGGAGAAGCTTGGTAGCACGGCAAGAGCGGGAGAGCAGAGTTGACAGTGGAAGCTGTGCTGCTCAGTTCACGATGGCTGAGCAGAGTTGGCAGCGGAAGAGTTCAATGGGGAAGAGAAGGAGTAGATACTAGAGATGACATAGGAAGATGAGAGGAAATGTGAGGTGGATTCATAGTAGCAGGAGAGCAGCGGAGCACCATTTGCTGAAAGCAGTATGGCATCTGCATGCCAAAAAGGTGCAAAACAATTGTCTGCCATAGCTTTCACGAAGGGAAGAGCGACTGATGACACATCCAGAAACACCCGCAAGAATGTTTTTGCCCCATCATGCACTTAACCCAGAATTCCAATGGGCGATGGGGACTGTGGGATAGCTACCCATAGTGCACTGCTCCGACATTCGATGTTAGCCTCAGTACTGTGGACGCACTCGGCCGAATGCACGTGCTTTAGTGGGGACACAGAAGACCAAAATGTATAAAATCGCTTCCAAAAATTCAAATAGAATAATTTCAAAATTATTTTGTACTGTAGACGTACCCTTAGAGAGTCTTTCCTAATACAGGTTTCAGAGTAGCAGCCGTGTTAGTCTGTATCCGCAAAAAGAAAAAGGAGAACTTGTGGCACCTTAGAGACATGTCTAAGGTGCCACAAGTCCTCCTTTTCTTTTTTCCTAATACAGGGAGTCATCAGATGCCACTTATGACGCTTTTCAATTGACTGCCCGTTTCACCCCTATGACGCTTGTTTCGCCCTTAAGATGCTCAATTTGCATAAAGTTTCTCTTGAAATTACCTCCTGGTTGCGTTATACTGGTCTGGAGCTGGAAGGGGTCACTTCTGATTGGCTTTGAAGCAGCAGGGTAGCTTGTTGCGGGATAGGGTTGCCGCTTGTTTTTGATTGGCTGAGCCTGGGGCCGGGAGCCAATCAGAAAGCTTGAACAGTGATTGGCTGAGGCTCAGCATGTGTGCCATCCTCCCTGGCTTTTTGAGCCTGTGTTGCCGGCATTCTGAGCAGCGCGAGTTTTATGTTTATCTGAATGCTGTTTACAAAGTACAGTGGATGGTAAAGCCATTGATGTTGCAACATTAGTCATCTATAATTCATTTAGTACAAAAATCTGTGTTATTGTGGTGAAAATAGTGTATCAAGCCTAAGGTTCAGGAACCAATTCCCCCCTTCATACTATTGATTTCTATGGGAAAAGCAGTTTTGACTTACGTTTCGACTTACTCTTTACACAATGTGCATGATAATCAATTTGGGCCATTGATTATCATGCACATTGTGTAAAGAGTTGTCACTTTGGATGGGCTATCACCAGCAGGAGAGTGAATTTGTGTGGGGGGGGTGGAGGGTGAGAAAACCTGGATTTGTGCTGGAAATGGCCTAACCTGATGATCACTTTAGATAAGCTATTACCAGCAGGACAGTGGGGTGGGAGGAGGTATTGTTTCATATTCTCTGTGTATATATAAAGTCTGATGCAGTTTCCACGGTATGCATCCGATGAAGTGAGCTGTAGCTCACGAAAGCTCATGCTCAAATAAATTGGTTAGTCTCTAAGGTGCCACAAGTACTCCTTTTCTTTTTGCGAATACAGACTAACACGGCTGTTACTCTGAAACTCTTCAGGCCATTATCCAAGTCATTAATGAAAATATTGACGAGTACCAAATCCATGATGGCCCTCTGTGGGACCCCACTAGAAAAGTTCTCCCAGTTTGACAGCAAATCACTGATAACTACTCTTTCAGTATTGTTTTTCAACCAGTTGTGCACCCACTTTACAGTAATTTCATCTAGGCCACATTGCCCTAGTTTGCTTATGAGAATGTCATGTGGTACCCAGTCAAAAAACAAAAACAAAACACTACACGTTGCATCTACTAGGCCAGTAACCCTGTCAAAGAAGGAAATGAGGTTGGCTTGGTGTGATTTGTTCTTGACAAATCCATGTGGGCTATTACTTATCACCTGGTGCTTACATATTGATTTGATAATTTGTTTCAGTATCTTCCAGTTATAGAAGTTAGCTTGACTAGTCTGTAATTTCCTGGGTCCTCTTTGTTCCCCTTTTAAAGACAGGTACTGTGTTTGCCCTTCTCCAGTCCTCTGGGACCTCACCCATCCTGCATGACATTATGGCATTCGCAATGCATTTTTAATTATAGTTTGTTTTTACTAAGATAGCGCCTAGAAGCCCCAATACACAAGGTACTGTAAGCACAAGTGAAACAAAGACAGTCAGTGTCCCCTAGAGCTCACAATCCTGAACTATGACAAGATGTCACGGGGGATAAACAGACAAATAGACAGACAGGGTAACAGTAAAGACAGCTGTATTTGCATAAATTAGTTGCCTCCTTGGTCATAGTTGGTCAACACCCTAACCAAATAAGATCCTGATGTTTTGACTATAACCGGTTATACGTCAATTAACAAATTCTGCCAAGTAACTACAAAGTGTATTTAACAGACTGCAAGTAAGTCATTGCTTTGGGGACCATATATTGCTGTCTTCAATGTTAGATGCAGTTTTCCCACTATCACAAAGCAATCAGTTTCAATGTATTTGCCTGAATGTAGTCTAATTTATTACATATCCTATTAAAAAAAAAAAAAAAAAGAGCTGATGCAATAGAAGAAAAGGAGTAAAGAATGTGAGCTTCTGATGCATGTTGCTCATGTCTGTGGGATAACAGCCAGAGTTCAGGCGGCAGGGAAGTGTGGAAACCATATGGTACACTTCACAAACACTCTGAAAATGCTGCTGTGAAAACTACTTGAGACAGCAGGGAGTGTCTTACAGTTACAGCATTCTCACCATATGCTTCATCTGTAGGGATGGGAGTGGGGGGAAGACATGGTAACAAGCTGGAAATCAGAATGCTAGGGACTCACATGGAGCCTTGTGAGATGCTGTAAATTTTCAAATTTCTGCCCTTTAATGGGCATAATAAGTAGATGTTAAAATTAAACAGAATTATATAAAAAAGAATGATTAGGAAAACATACAGCATAATGTTACGATTTTAAGACAAGCCAATTAGGGGCTAGATTGGGTACCAAGGCACAATGTCTATGCTGCCCCAGGAGCAGTCCAGGGAAGAAATTGTGGTTCAAAGGGCCACAATTTCATCATCGATCCTGCTCTCGTCTAAACCAGCAGCAAATTATAACCGTCATGCCAGTGCCAGTCCATTCAGAGAGTGTGGGGCCAACACTATTTCCCACCAACCAGCTCTGGGGGAAGAGTAAGTGGGTGTACATCATCCCTTACCACGGCACATCTGGACCTAAGCACTGGGCAGTCCATTCAGGGCATAAAGTGTGGAGAAGAAGGAAAGGAGGAAGGGGGAGGGGGGGATTACTACCTCTTACACTACTACATGAGCACACTCCAAGCTATACTCTAGCCCTCTATTAGCAGTTTCAACCAGGCTTCTAACCCAGCCCTGTTTGTATTTAAATCAATTTCTATGGAACTATAATTCAGCTGCCCATGTCCTCCTAATTGCAGGATAGTGACCTGTAATTTCGGGAGGAGGGGTCATTTTAAGGCAGTTAAGGTCTTTCCCTCAGGATGTAAGACTCTGTAGTAAGAGATGTTTAAAAATCTCCCTTCTGGGTGAAGTTTTTCCACTTATCTTTCCCCAGCCCTCCTTCACTAAAATTAAGGTGACCATATTTCCTGAATATGGGACACCTGGTAAAATTACTCATATTCAAACAAGTTCAATGGCAATCAGAACTATGCAGCACAAACTTTCAAATTAACATCAAGTTGACTGAGACCCTCTTAAAAAGAAATACTGAATAGATGGATTCTTTTTATTTACCTTCTTATCTTTAAGGCTTTAGGGTTAACACAGGGAGAGGTGACACACACATTTCCTTACACCTCTCTCACACTGGTGGTGGGAGTGGGGGTGGTGACCGACTGACTCACGCTTCATGCCAGGTGCTCTCCAGCTTCCATACCTGGCTATGCCCCTGGAACAGACCCACCTCTGACACCTGGCGCCTTGTCTTCCTGTGGCAACACATCGGGGGGGGGGGGCGGGAAATGACGCAGGATCACATGCCCCTTCTCCCCAGATTTCTGCCAGGGTTCACACTAAAATGTGGCCAGCAGTAGCCTTTCGGCACTGGGGGCGGGGGAGGAAGAGCTGCTTCCAGCCATGGTGGGGTAAGGGGGGTGGAAGAGGGCTGACCTGGCCCGTGTCTTTGCAGAGCTCATCTTCACCTCCACCTCCCTGCTCCCCTGTGGCTGGTAGCAGCTTGTCCCTTCCCCTGCCTGCACAGTGTAGAAAGGTAGCTAACACCTCCAAACTGGCGTAACCCAGCTGCCTCCTGTCCCCTGGCTACAGCACAGGCAGGAAGGGGTTAAGCCCTAAGGATGCATTGTGCACCAGGGCCCAGGGAACCTGACTGCAGGGGCTTCAGCAAACCCGGCCAGAGAGGTGGCTCAGCAGGGGAAGGTACCTAGGGGACAGAGCAGCCCTGTGCTCCATGGGGGCAGGACCCAGGGCTGGGGTGTGTGTGAAGAGGATGCTAAGCCCCTGCCTGGGGGGCTGCTGAGGAGCCTGCAGGTTCGGCATGTGAACAGGCCAGAAATTGCTTCCCCCCCACCACTCCAGAGCATAGCTGAGGGATGGAGAAGCTGTCCTGTGCCAGCACTGTGTGGGTCTTTGGCACATGTAGGGCTTGGCTCCTCCTGGCCAGCATACCAGGCCAGAGGGTCTTGGGCTTTCTCGGGGAGCCAGCCCAGCCAGAGGCAATGAAGGAAGGAAGCAACCTGCCGGTCAGGCTGTTGGTGAGCTGAGTGCTCCGAGCAGGGGCTGGTTCTCTACACAGCACTGGGAGTGGGATGCACCTCACCAGTGGGGATATGGAGGAACAGCAGGGCTGGGTGGGGGAGGGCAGAGGGGCAAAGCAGCAAGAAGACAGTGAGAGGGGAAGCACGCAAAGGGTCAATGGGTGCACAGCAGAGGTGACATGTAACCCGACTGCTGCCTGGCGCCACTTGACACCTGCCCGCAATCAACCACCGCAGCTTGCAGCCAGTACCAGCCAGAAACGGGACGGGGGTCGGGGCGGGGCCCTGCTGCCCAGACCTGGCACACAGCAAGGGCTATCCTGACAAACCAGCAGGGGGAGTGGCCGGCCCTGTGCGCTGCATCTTCACTCCGCCACCACCTTGCGCACACACCCCCACTCACCGCTGGTGGGCAGGCAGCTGGCGAACAGGGATCCGGCCAGCAGCAGAACCCACAAGTACTGATGTCCAGGGGGAAGGAGGGGAGAGACAGAAAATATGGGACAATTCGCCTGTTTTTAAGAAAAAGTCAGGACACCTGCCAGAGGGCTTATATATGGGACTGTCCTTTTAAAAACGGGATGTTTAGTCACCCTAATTAAAAAGATCCCAAGCAGCTGGAGAGGAGGAGCCTGTGTGCTGGATAAGGCCTAGCACAGTGGAGAGGGGAAATGAGTCATACTGGGGGAGCAGTATTTGCCTCTTGACAGACAGTACTAAGGTGGTGAGGGAGTGAGGGGGGGAAGAAGAGGAGGGAGAGACCAATCTCCTCCTTAACTTGTGAAGATATGTCTGAAGGGCAATTTCTTTGCAATGCATCACATAGCAGGAAATGTGTGTGGTTTCCAAAAGAGTTTCCCAAAGGAGAAGAACTCCCCCTGAAATGGTTTTATCCCCCATCCACTCAGCCCCTCGAAAAGTATTCAATTCAAGACACTGTAGCCAACACCATTGGAAAAAGTCCATGTGCTACAAGTTTAAAAACTGAATCCATATGTAAGCAACCATGAGTAGCTAACTAAATAATGACAAATGCTTTCTACTTTGAACTGCTGGTCACCTGAACACACTTGGGTCATGCTACAGCTTACAAAGCTGTAGAAAGGTAACAGCGGAAAATAGAATAGGTTTGATGTAGTCTCTATTTTACCAAATTTGTGTGCACTGCACTCTCTTTTATTCATTTTATCTCCCCTTCGCTCCATCTTCAGAGATGACTTATACCAATCACTTCACAGCGGTTGTCTTTTGCACTCAGCCTTCCTAATCATTTCCAGTTGGACTAATCAAACCCTATAATCCAAGGGAAAGACCTCTCCTTAAAGGGAAAACTCCAAAAGGCCACTTCCCACTCTCCTCCACAGAAAGAGGGAGAGATTGAGACAAAAAACAGAAAAGCGGGAGAGAGAGAGAGAGAGAAGTTCACATGTTCCAGTGCTAGAGTCCAACCCAATAGACAGGGCCTGGGCTGCTAGAGGGGCATAGCCAAACCTACCTCTAAGATTCTCAGAAATAAAACACCACACATGTGGGGCTGTTTTACACCAGACAGACCGCACTATTTCACTTGCTGTCCAATGAATTCTGGCAACTGTGTAGGTCATAAGAAGACTCTCTATTATCTGAAGAAATGTCTGATATCAGGTTAACACAAAGCAAAATGTTACTCTATCCAGGTTCTTCCTTCTCTGATAGGAATTACTTCATCATTGTATGGGTTTTCACTTTACAGTATTCATTTTGTCTAATTTTCATTTTTCATTCATTCATTCTGCTCTAGCTCTTCCCTTTCACCCCTTTTCTCTTTTGTTATTTTCTCCTGTCCCCTTCCCTCCTCTGAGCTCTGTGTAGCTCAAAAGCTTGTCTCTTTCACCAGCAGAAGTTGTTCCAATAAAAGATATTACCTTCCCCCCCCCCCCAAATATCCTGGGAGCAACATGGCTACAGCAACTCTAAGGGTATGTCTTCACTACCTGCTGGATTGGCGGGCAGCGATCGATCTAGCGGGGATTGATTTATCACGTCTAGTTGAGACACGATAAATCGACCGAGCGCTCTCCTGTCGTCTCCTTGCCTCTCACTGCGCTGGAGTACAGAGGTTATTCACATAGCTGAAGTTGCTTAACTTAGATCAATCCCCCAGTGTAGACCAGGGCTAAACAAACTCTAAACAAAAGGTTATTTAATCGTGTCACAGTTCCCAAGGTAACTGCGTCTCTGACCCCTTTGTGGCCTCCCTGAGGGCACCCCCACTCAGATCTCAGGGGTCAATCAATTACCGTACTTGGTGCAGGAACTCATGGTCCTCTCCTTCTAGGCTGAGAAATTAGACTGCCATTCCTCCTGTCCTTTGTTATGGTCATGTTAGCAAGTTTGAAATTACTTCAGCACTTGTGGTCTTGTTATCTCCCAGAACCTATGACAAGGTTTATCAGTAACCAGCCAGCTTTCACAAAGAAAAGCAATTATGTAGAACAAAAGCACCACAGAGAGAACATCTTGAAAAGAAACAACATAAATATATGCCTGTTTTACAAGGTGTCAGTCATCTTCCACAGAGACCTTGGTAGGTGTCAATGTCCTTGAAACCAAGGGTTTGTCCCATTTGGTTACAATTTCAGGACACTTCTTGGATTCAGTGGGTGAGACCCCTCCTCCATATACATGGATCCCTTTATACACCCACTGTTTCTTGTCTGCAGGGCCCCCAAGAACCTGGTCAAAACCAGAATACAATTCCCCTCAAGGTGGTACTTCCTTCTGCAAATTTGTTCACCTGTCTAGAAATTTGCAGTAATTATCTCCTTGTGATATTAGTTCCTGGTAGTTCATCCTTGCTTAGTGACTTCCCCTTAGTCACTGCATTTCTTGTCTTATTCCAGGAAAGGACTTAACCCCTCTCACACCTGGTGAGTAACAATACAAAGTGAAAGGGGAAACTGAGTCAGAGATATTCTTTCATAAAAATAAATCAGACTTTTCCCAGTTCTCCACAAATTGTTTTCTCATTTAGCCTGGATAGGAAGTGGCTGTTATGCTCACCAGCTTCAACAAGGTGTCTCCCACCCCCAGCATAAAAATAACGTTCACAACGGCATTAAAACCAGTTACCTAGAGCTTCATCTGCTGAGGCACCTTATGTTTGTCATTCTCTAGCAGAGGGGGGCTGCCAAAACATGTGTGTGTCATGCAGTTACCCTTTCAAGCATCTTATTCTCTTGATTTCAATTGTGAATTAGAAAATGTGGAGAAAAAGGCTCAGCCCACTCCAAATGTGTGTTAGATTATACCTCTTGCCTATTCCAGGTGGGTCCTGGCTATGTTACAGGCCACCTCTTTCCTTGCGCATTATCTTCACAATTGAGATCATACTTGCACCTAGTTTAGTCATTTATACTTGTGCAATATAGGAGTAAAATACTTCCAGATCACAATGGTGGCATTTTACATTCACTTTGCCCAAGTATAAATGACTACACAGAAGAACAAGAACGTGGAGAACAAGGGGTGTTGGAGGTGGGAGGTGCTAACCTCTAGAATTCACTTCCCACATTGGTCGGATATATCCTGTATGTAGATGTTTGACATACGTCAACTAGTTTTTAGAACATTTTTGCTTTGTATATTGTACAACCCCTCAAAGGTCTGGCAATAGAAACTTTTTATATATCAAAAATACATAGTATGTCACTAATAGGTGAAATGGACTGAGGCATTCCATTCATTGTTAAAGTGTTGTTTAAAAAAATAAACTTCAAACATTATGTTTAACTTTTCCTTATTGGAAAGTTACAGTGTTATTGATTCAGCCATGTTGAATATCTTCATAAAGATAATTTTGTATAGAATCGTTCAAAGGTCTTGAGGTTTACACACTGTACAAAAGGAATGATCTTCTTAAGACAGGAAATCCTTGTAGGAATAGATAATATAGAGGGAAATTTGTCTTAGTTATGTCCCACAAAGCCCCATGTAATCTATTGCACTATATAAATATTTTATAATCAAATTACATTAACATGTTTATGTAAAAAAATGAAGTTGTAACAGGGTGTCCGTTTGTGTAAGCAGCAGCAGGTCATGTAAGGCATCCTGATAACATGTTGCTCATTAATGAAGAAAAGCCTCGAAATTTCAGCTAAGGAATTTCCTCCACCCTTTGGTATCTGCTCTTTCCTTAGTTGTAGAATGAATGTGAGGGATCACTAAAATCTTATCCCCCCCCCAAACACACCTTCATATGCAGAGAGAATACTGACTACTCACGAAGAGAAATATAGGGCTTGATCCAATTCCAATGGAATCAATGAAGATATTCTCATTTAATCCAACAGGAGTTGGATTGGGCATTTAATCATTTAAATCCAAGACTATATTTTATCTTTGTTCAAATCACAACTATTTAAGGATTTCAGAAAAGAAAGACAGAGGTTCAATTCGATATCTATTCTGTGTAAAAATATGCAGTTAGTATTAATATACATTTCTTTCTCAGCAGGTTATTGGAGAGTATAGCTTTAATTTAGAAACACAGCTATGCTTAGAGCTTGATTTTCCATGGAACATAGGGATAAAAAAAACTTCCAGTGGTATCTAATTTGAGCACAACATATTCAATGCCTTGGACTTCAGTGTTCAGGTTCCTCCCACCGCCCCCAATATTAATTCAAGGTACAGCTTGACATTTCCATCAAGCGAGACAATCAGAATTTGATTTGATTCAGTGCCATAAAATCTGACATCCTAACATATTAATACTATTATCAGGCTCCATTTTAATGATAAATAACAGCTTCTAGACACAACACTAGCATTTTGTTTGCATCAATTCCCTTTCTCCTGAATCTGAGCAGCATTATGAAACCATACATTCTCTGTTTAATGTGACTTGCCAAGAATGTGAACACCATTTGGGCTACAAGCTTAGTTACATCACCGCTAAGGCATGAAATGATTTTCCCATTTACTTTAAAAATTTGGAAGTTATATAGGGCTTTTTAGATTAAATTTTAACTGACTGTTTCTAGTTAGTAGGTTTGAGTCTCAAGAATTTATATTTCATATTGGATAAATTGGGAAGCCTTTGGCCCCTGGAGATATCAAACTGATTCATGTGGAAGATAGTTGCTGACCATACAACAATTCTCCTACGTGTCCTGGAGAAAGACACTGAAATGTAATTAGGTCACTAGTGTTGCTGGCCATTAGAAATGAAAGCAAAATAGGATCTGCATATCGGATCAGACTAAAAGTCCATCCACGCTAGTATCCTGTCTCTGACAGTGACCTGTGCTAGATGTTTCAGAGGAAGGTACAAGAAACTACATAGTAGACACTTACAGAACAACTTGCCCATAGTGGAAATTTATTTAATTCCTAACTCTGTTAGGCCCTGATCCAGCAATGCACTTAAGCACATGCTAAGCTTCATGCTGGAGTGGTTCCATTGTCTTGATATGAACTACACATTCTGAGTTGCTTAAGTAGTTACTGGATTGGGGACTTGGTGATTGGCTTGTGCACTTAAACATGGCTGGTTATATACTTTCTAGTTTCTTAATCCTATCAAATATAATCCTCTATATTCTCATTAAACAGATAACAGGGTAAAAACAAGATTAAGTGCCTGACCTCCGTGCTACCTTGTAGCAATGAGTTGCACAGGCTAATTAAATATTGTGTAAAAGTATTTCTTTTTGTTTTAAATTTTTCCTTAATCATAGCATTAAATCTTAATTCCAACAGATCACATTAGCCAGCCCATTACATGAAACCAGAAGAGATTTTCACTCCAGTCAGATCCTTATCCAGAAACTTGTTTCAGTTACAGTTGCTAAAATACTTTGGGACAATTACTTCTAGTAATTAATTAATCTAAATCAGCAATACAAACATCAAATCCTCCAGAGCAGCTGAAATCTAAACAACCAAACATATTGAAGCCTATGAATTAACAGTACTCTTGCTGCAATTGAATAAATAGTTAGAGAGGTTTGCTGCAGTTTTAGATGTTCACTTGAAATTCTGGAACAGACAGTGACCAGTACACAAATAACATAATATCAAATGTGATTAATGAACAACTGAATCAAATGGTAAAATAATTAAAAACAGAAGAACCGGAAATAAGTTGTTTGTTATTAGAGACACAAAGTGGGTGACGTAATAGCTTTTATTGGACTGACTGCTATAGGTGAAAGAGACAAGCTTTTGCGCTACAACAGAGCTCTTCTTCGGGCATGTTAATCACCCCTGGTAAATTGTCATCAGACTCTAACTTAATTCTAATAAATAAAATAAAATTTTTCACCAAAGTCCATCTTTTGTATGATATAGGGAAAAGAAACTGTCTCACTGTTCTTAAAGTATACATAAAAAGGCCACATACTTCTGTGACAAAGTTCCTCCTCTACCTTGGCGGGTCCTGCGCTTATTGGCAGATTTTGCTCACCTCAGAGATTCACAGCAGCCCTCAGTTTGGCCACTTTCATGTCTCAAATCTGCAGTTCACTCAGATAACCTCATCACTGGCCAGCATGGGGAAAAGGAAGGAGAACAATCCCCACAGTCTCTGCCGGTCCACGTAGTGGGTCATGGGACAGGCTAGGGACCTTTCCCTCTGGCAGGACCCGCAGTCCAAGTCAACTCCTCCTGTATCCAATAGAGAGTTGTGGCAGGATGAGGGGAATCCGGGCCCACGCTCTACTCTAGGTTCCAGCCCAGGGCCTGTGGATCACAGCTGTCTATAGTGTTTTGTGTAACACCTGTGTGACAGCTACAACTCCCTGGGCTTCCCCATGGCCTCCTCCCAACACCTTCTGTATCCTCACCACAGGACCTTCCTCCTGATGCCAGATAGTGTTTGTACTCCTCAGTCCTCCAGCAGCATACCCTCTCACTCTCAGCTCCTTGCACACATCTCACTAACTGGAGTGACAGCCTTTTTAAACCAGGTGTCCTGATTAGCCTTAATTAATTCTAGCAGCTTCCCAATTGGCTACAGGTGTTCTAATTAACCTGCCTGCCTTAATTAGTTCTAGAAAGTTCCTGAGTGTTCTGGAATAGTCCCTGTTATTTTACCCAGGGAAAAGGGACCTGCTTAACCTGGAACTAATGTATCTACTTTCGACCACTCTTTTGTAGCCATCTGGCCTGACCCTGTCACACTACCTTTTTCTAAAGCCCTGCTGTATTGAGCTTTAGATTAGCAACTACAGGGTATATCTCAATTGCTGGTTTTATTTGACAGAAATAGAAAGACTATTGCTCTTGCATAAGTCTTGTTCCCAGGAGGCATAAATCTGTACTATTTGCTTATGAACGTTTTGAATTCCTTCTTTATTTCCAATTGAGGCTTTTTCTCATTCACTCTGATTTATTTCCTCATATCCTGCATTTTATCATAGCACCAAAGCATAGGCCTAGAGAAATCAAATTAAAAACCAACTTTCGCTTCCAGATTTAATGTAACACATTGCTTCTTTTTGTCCTCTACGAGGATGCAGAACCCATTCTTTCTCACGATGCATAAAAATTGCATTTTTAAATCAAGAACTGATTTTATCAACAACTTTAGGTGGGGGGAAAGCAAAACTGTGCATAATGCAAAAAGCTGCTCTGTTCATATGCGTGAAAGGGCCTGATGAGAGTGAGATGAATTATTTGTAATGCATAATTTATTCAAGGCTGAAAGTAATTTGGAAACTGTGCCCATGCATGGGTGCATAAACCTCCCCTTACATCCCTACTCAGATTAGCTGGGCTGGACATTGTGGGTGATATCCCCGCCTTCGATAGCAGCCTCAGGGAAGACGAGTGCCCCAGCATGGGTCTTGACTTGTTTGCAGGGGGGAGCTCCCATGTTTGCAGGGGGGAGCTACTCTTGACTAGCCGGGATTGCTTGTGCCTCCTTTTGGGCCTGGGTGAGGGGGAGCAGTGCTGGGTGCCAGCGGAGCACTGCGCACCCAGGCTGATGTGCTGGGTGCCAAGTCAGAACATGGCTCTGAGGCCGGGCGCAGGGCAGCCTCCATCAGCAGGGCTTTCAAGTGTACATCCTGGTCTTTGGGAGTGTGAGGTCTGAAACTCTTACAAATGTGGTACCTCTCTTAAACATGCACCCTCCCAGACACTTAAGACAGCTCATGTGTGGGTCACTAACCAGCATGGGTTTGTGGCAGGCAGCGTACAGCTTAAACCCTGGGGACTGGGACATGCCCCGTCCCTGGGACTAAGTTCCTGATGGGACCTCAACTAACAGTAGACTAACATGAGACTAACTAACTAACTAACTAACTAAAACTATTTACAGGTAGAACTCTGAGAGTCCAGAACAGAGAACCAAAGGGAGATTGCAAGAGCAAGCAGTGTTCAGCAACCATCATTGGTGATAAGAAGGAACTGAGAGGGCACAGGGCCAGCAGGCCCCCATATACCAACGCATGAGCGTGGGACTCCAGAGGGCGCCAGAGCCAGCCTTACAGATATCGCTAAGGGAAAAATCTCCAGCAGCCAAGCACATGGGCACACACACCCCTAACACGGAATCGACATGAGCAAGCACTCAAAGAAGAAACTCCATTCTATAAAAACATGAATTATCACATTTTTGCTGACATGTTGCAGTTTGTTGGTTATTTGGATCAGTCTGTATATTTTATCTGACAAAAATATACTAGTCGTTTGTACAAAAAAAATTTAGAAAGGGATAAAGATTTCATGCTATTTCTATTATAAACACCTGTTTTATCTATCAATTATTATTATTTTAGAACCTAGAGTATGCTATGGTTTTCATAGGAAACAAAGAAAGGCATTGTGTCCCAAATCCTGCAATGGTATTTGTGCCGAAGGATATTGACATTCATAAATATTATCATTCCCCCACTGATACTGTAATTCAAAGTAAATCTTTTCTTAATTCTAATTTTATGTCCTAGGTCATAGAATTTATAGTTCTCAGATCTGGAAAGATTAGGAGTTTAGATCCTGTCCTCTTTGTTTTTTTTTTTTTTTTTTTGCCTACAACGTTTTATCTCAACCACCTGATTTGGACAATTTTTTCTTCTCTCCCTTTACTTTATATAAAGTATACACACTGAAGCCCATATATAAAATATAGGGAGAGAATAACAAAAAACAAAACAATAGACTGCGTGAAATTCTGGATCCACTGAAGGCAATGGCAAAACTCCCATTATTATCAATGGGGTCAGGAAGAGTTCACCCATTATATCCCACTAGTAGCTAAAATCCCGTGCTGTTGCATGGATATGGCAGTTGGTCCAAGTAATACACCACCTGTGCAGATTCCCTCATACAAGAAGTGAAACAGTTGCATGCAAATTCACTACAGAGTGAAGGTGGGGATTGGTTGCATTACCTCTGATATACCAATGGTCTTGGACTCTTGGCATGGCATAGATACATGCCTTACTGTAGCTGTACACTGCATGGGTATGATTCTTAAAGTCAAAATGGCTGAGAACTTAAAACTTGAACAGTAACAGACCATGAAACCCAGTGATGGTTGAATCTGCTGATATTCTAAACAAAAGCTCTCCGTAACGCTTGTAGCTGTTTCCATTGCATCACACTAACTCAGACATTCTAGGAAGGATCACAGAGATTCTCTAGCCCCAGGGCCATGGTGGGATAACAGAGCTCCTCCCTCCCTGCCGCGGACCTAGGACCGGAGCAACTGGCTCTCCCTCCCCACCGAGACCAAGTACTTGTGGATACATTTATTCAGATGGCTCCATGATGCACAGATTTTTGTTGAAATGATGAGTGCACTGCTGTTTATTTCTATGCATATAATGTACGTGCATGTGTTGATACGTTTAATGTGTATAATGTATGTGCGTATGACTTGTCCCTCCAAAAGCAGTCAAATTTAAATTCCTGCAGACACCCCTGAGAATCAGGGGAGGCAGTACAGCAGGCTTTCAAGTGAGATATATGAGAGAAGAAATGATGGTGTAGTATAAAGGTTTTTATCAACAGTTATTTTAGTTATCCTGAATCCAACTCTATAGATCTCTAAAGGGAATTTTTCTGTATGCAGATGTCATAGTTTTCAGGTCTGATGTCCCAGTATCTTTTACTGCTTAAAGTAAGTGCTTGGGGTACCATTGTGAAACTGGCAATCTACCCTCTCCTGTAACACAAGTCTGCCATTTCTATATCCGAGGCTCACAAGATTTCAGACCTCAAACCTGTCACTGCTTCAGGACTGAATACTAATCACCCTGCAGCAGTGTAGATTTGGGAGGTGGGGGTGGGTGTAGTTCCTTTCACATATGGGAGAAAGGACAGAACACTTCCCTGGAAGATTGATTGTAAAAGAAAATGGTGTCTGTCTGAAGATGACCAGAAGCTTGGAAGGGTAGAACTAGTTCCACTGGGGATTACCTGCTTTTTGTCCATTGAGCAAAGTAAATGACAATTTTCATATGACTGTGCAGTTTTTCAAATGCATAGCATCACCGTCACACACAGTAACTTGTGGTGTCAAATTGTCCACAAATTTGAGGATATTTTCACCCTTCTTTCTTGTTAGGATGCTCATAATCCTGATGCTACAGTAGTGTTGTTGGTTTTTCAGGCATTCTAACCATTTTGCAGCTGCTGCATAACTTTAAAGTTCTTGAATACCTCATTATTTTAGTTCAGACTTTGCCATTTAATCAAGTGATATGAAGTAACCTCTAAATCACTTTGATGGAAAATGGTCATAAAAAGTTTAATAAAGCACAAACTTTATTAGTTTATATCTTCATAAGGCTGGGATATTAATGGATCACACATAACTAGTAATAGTGTGTCTTCCTTTTCTAACACAGATTTCAGGCACTGCCATGGTTCTTAATACCTTGTCAAGAAAAAAGAGAGCACATATTAGAATGAGTGCTGTTTTGTTTCAAGTATTAACAGAGCAGATGTATCTGCAACCTCACTAATCTTTTCATCTTTGTATATCACTGCAAAATGGCATAATCACACTAGATCATATATTCTTACAACAGAATTACTTAAAAGCAAACCTTATCCATCATTTGTAAGGACAGAAGGCAGACAGAATTTTATGTTGTTAGGTAAATTGTGTAATTTTTACTATGACGTCTACTGACTTTTGTTTATTTTTTGTGGTTTCTTCTTCAGACTGGATTTTTGTGGTTTTGTCTATGAAGAATTATGATTGCGCATAAGAAGCCACAGGAATTAGATTTCTCAGAGTAAGAGTTCATTATAATTTCTATCAAGCAGCATCTTGTTTTAGGATATAGAGCAGATATGGCAAAGACAATTATAATTGTGACCCCCCCCTGGTTCCACATGTGAGTAAAGTAACATGTGTGCATAAATGATTGTAGGATCAGGGCCAATACTTGTTAGCATGTGTCACAGGGTGCTCTACTTACTGCAGGACAGCACCTCCCCCTGGTGGTTCTGGGGATTAGCTCTGCAAGGCAGGCACTCCTTCCCGCAGTTGCACTCCATGTCTCTGTAGCCCCCTTCTTGCTCCAGGAGCTGCTGGGGCCTCTTCATGACTCAGCCTTGTTTCCAGGTCACTCAGCCATGTCCCCTTCCAGGGTAGTCTTTCAAAGTCTCTTGCCACAAAAAGCATCAGGCAGTCTTCATGCCCACTGCCTGGACAAAGTCCCTCCAATAGTGATTCAGGCAGTCTTTCTGTTCACTGCCTGTAACACCACCACTCTGCAGTGGTTGGTAGGGGAACCACGCCCACCTCTACTCTAAGTTCCAATTTAGGACCTATCGTGAACTATTAAGGTCCGCATCGATACCATCTTACTGCTCTCACACCGGACTCCTTCTGACCATGTTCCTTTCCCCCTTCCGTATCTCAGGGAGCAGGGACTGCAGGCTTGCTTCCTGCTGCCTTACCACATTATTTCCAGTCTCCTAGCTTTATAGAAGCTCTGCCTGTTCCCTCACAGGTGAGTTTCCTTTTAATTAGCTTCCTCCAGTCTAGATCTCCCCTCTTTACAGCCCAATTGGTTGATTGGGACCACTTGGCCTAATTCAGCTTTTGCAGTGTGGGGAGCATGCCAGTTAATTTTCAGGACTGAACTATTTCTTCCTATGTATATGAACAAGTATTCTAAAAGGATAAATATAAAGAGAGTGCCACTGCTGAGAACATGTGACAAGATCTTCATAGGAAAAATTATACATAAAATAGGAATAACTATACATAAAGAGTAGCATTTTTTCCTCCACCCTACAATTTATTTCCACCATATGAACTCACTTATTTCCCTTGTTGTTTATAATAGCAGATATCAGATATCCCTTTAATATTAACAACAACAGATGGGTCTCTAGTGCTTGCTTATGCTAAACAAAGCCAAATAATTATAGCAGTGGTCCGCAAACTGTGGAGCGCAGTCCCCGAGGGGGCGCAGAGGAGCATTCGGGGGGGGGGGGGGTGCGGTGTGGCATGGGCCAGGCCCACTGGGGGGGGAGGGGAAGGAATGCCGCCCAGCTCCGTCCCAACTCACAGCTCTGCTCCACCTTCTGCTCTGTCCTCAGGCCAGCTCCGTTCCCAGTCCCAGCTCCATTCTGCCCCCAGCCCAACTCTGCCCTGCCCTCATTCCCTCTCTCCCGCAGGCCAGCTCTGCCTCTACCCACAGCTGCTCCCCCATCCCCAGTTCAGCCCCCAACTCTGCCTTCAGTCCAAGCTTTTCTATTGAGCCAACTGTGCAGTAATGGTGGGGCGGCGCAGACAAATTCCGTTACTGTTAAGGGAGGGCATAACAGGAAAAGTGTGGGCATCACTGAAATACAGTAATATTTAAACACTAATTTGCAGAGCTAATCATGAATAAACACAACTGAATGCATCCGATGAAGTGAGCGGTAGCTCACGAAAGCTTATGCTCAAATAAATTTCTTAGTCTCCAAGGTGCCACAAGTACACCTTTTCTTTTTACGGATACAGACTAACACGGCTGGTACTCTGAAAACTGAATTTTTGTTACTTATCTAGAAGTATATCCTGTACCACACATCAATTTATTAACTTAGTACATTGAAATCTGTTGAATTTACCAGAGAATGGGTTTTGGCATTAGCATTCAGACTTTTGTGTTTTACCAGGCAGTTCTCGATTTGCACAGCATCTAACTACTGATGACATAATAGAATGATCTGGTGGTCCCTTCTGTCCTTAAACTCTATGACCCAATGGAATATTGGATTTATCGATGCATAGACATAATGGACCATATTCTGATCAGTTCAAATCAAGGGTCATTCCACTGAAGTCAGTGGAGTTGCACCACTGTAAAATTGCTGAGGGATCAAAATCGGGCCCCATAATTCTATGAAAATGTTATGTCAGGTCCATTTGTTCCCATTAGGCTCACATGGTATTTTCAGTGACGATTTGCCATGCTTCTCAGTACACATTTGCATTTGGTTGGAGCTATAATTTAAACCTCCTTCGGGTACTCACATGAATACTACTAATGTTAATGGAACTACCTACATGATTAATATGAGCAAAATCTGACTGTTTTATAATATATTTTCATGTTATATTTGGTTGCAGTTACATTTCAGGTGAATGAGACTATATGCTGAACACTGCCTACCACGGTTTGGATCAGGTTCTATATGTTGAAAACTTAGCATTACACAATCAGAACTTAATGACACAGATGTCCCTTTAAAGGAACAAACAAATAGCAGGCTTTGATTTCCTTGAAGTTACAATTAGTTCTGATGAAACTGAAATGCTAAACAACTCCTTCAACTTTTGTAACTTTCAGAGATAAAATGATATCATTACAGGTCTCTCTTCTTGCTTAATATTTTGACCCTTTCACCTAACTAGTGAAATGGCATTTGCAGAAATGTGCTTAATTTCATGATCTTTTTGGATTCCCACGCCTAATACTAATCTTGCCAAACTAATCCCATGCCAAACATCTTCTAAAGAAGCAACTCAGGCTAAAATGCTTGTTATGAAAACAAGCAAATATGACCCCTACTGTTCTGAGAGTTGACAAGCAGGGAAGGAGCTCAAATATATGTGATTTTCAAGACATCATTTAGATGCTCAGAGGTCCATGGAATGGAACTACAGCGATTAGGCACATAAGTACTTAGACAGATAGCTCAACAGATCTCACCTCTGTATATATTTCCATATATGTGGTTAGCCAACTCATATTCACATGAAAGGGAATGCAATTTATACTTCGCCAACTTGCAAAAGGTATTATAGGGGGCAAGCTGGTAATTGAAAAGGCTGGTCTACATACACTTTTTGTACCACTGTAACTTTATTGGTTTGAAACTGCCATAGTTAAAACAGTACAACCGCCTAATGTGGTGTGAAAGGGTCAGGCCAGATGGCTACAAGAGAGTGCTTTTTTTTTTTTTTTTTGAAGCAAAAGGTGTTTTATTTGCATAACACACTTACAAAACAAAACAGCAGCATATGCAATGTATAACACAGCAACCACTCACAATTTTTTCTCATTAGCTTCAGGGGCGGGAAGTGTTCAAGCTTGCCTGGGCCCAGAGCGGGGGGCTTCCTCGACTCTTGTGGTCTTCCACCCTTCCGAGTTACCTGGTGGTCCAGAGCGAGGGGGCTTCATCGACTCTCAAGGTCTGCCACCCCCTCGAGTTACCTGGAGCCACGCCCGAGTGTCACCAAACAATTCCCTCCTCTGAAAGCACCCAACAAAAGGGGCAGGCTGTGGGGCGGACAACCCGGGAGGGGCACGTGCACCCACGTGTGAAAGGACCCCTCGAAGGTGGTGGTGTCCGCAGCAGCAATGGCTGGGGCTGGGGTCGGGGTCCCTTACTCTCTCCCCCAATCAAAGGGTCAAAACAAAGGAAGCCGGACGGGGACACCGAGCAGAGAGCCTCGGACAGCAGAGAGCCACCACTCTTCAAAAGCATCAAGGGAGTCGGTGGACGCAGCCCAGAGGAACTCCGCCCAGATATGTGAACGGACTGAGGATCGGAAAATGGCCCCCAGTCACAGGAAACTTCATCGGCCAACCTCCTCTCTCTGGTTTTATAGACGGCCGTTTTAGCCAGGGCCAGGAGGAGGTTAACTAGGAGATCCTGCGACTTTGTGAGGCCACAGATGGGGAGTGCATAAATAAAAAGGTGAGGGGAAAAATGCAACCAAAAACGTAATAAAAGATTTGTGAGGAGCCGGAACAGGGGCTGCAGCCTGGCGCACTCCAAATATACATGTGCCAGGGTTTCCCTCACACTGCAAAAGGCACAGGTATCTGGGATGGGGTTGAACCACGTCAAGTACATGCCCGTGCTCACAGCTCCGTGAAGGAGCGGCCAACTGATGTCCCCGACAGGCCTTGGAACCAAGATGGAATACAGGCTGGCCCACCGGGGCTGCTCACCCTCCAAAGGTGGCAGAAGGTCTCGCCACTTTGTGTCGGGGCGGGCCACTAGGGAGAGGGCGTGAAGGGTGTGGAGCAAGAGCATGTATAGATGTTTCCTTGGCGTGGTTTGCAAGCATACTGGCTGCAGTTCATGCAGCCAGCTCGCCATAAAGTGGTGAGGGGGTCGACTGGGTCTACGGGGCAGGGGTCCAATAAAAAGGTCCGGCGGGCCTAGGGTAGAGGATGGGCGGGGCATGCCCTCGAGCAGGACCCGATCGAGGTAAACTCTAGCAGTGGGCGGCAAAGCGGCCTTCACCTCCTGAAGTACGCGCCAGGGGGTACGAGGTCTGGAGAGCCCAATGCGCTGAGCAAGCGTCAGGGGATCCAGCCAGTCTCCCCGGTCGTAGTCCAGGAGGTCTCCGACTCTCATGACTTCTGCCAGGATCAAGCTCTGGCGCACCGAGCGGGACTCCGCCACCTGCACACGGAGCTGCGGGTTGTGTAGCAACCGCGAGGAGATCTGCCCCCCTTGGTGGCCGCTACGGACCTGGTAATTAAAAACAGTTTCCAAGTCCGGAGGAGGTCCTGGTAGAAGACCGGCAGCCCGGAGAGGTCTCGTGGAAGACCTCCCGGACAGAGATAAAAGAGCTGCCGGTCATATCAGAGCCCTCGGATGCGGTGCAGGATGGCGTGCGCCAGTATGCTCCACGCCGAACTGCCTGCACCATAAAGGAGCCTCTGTAGGGCCTGGAAGCGGAAGATGCAGACCTGAGTGTGCAGACACTTCGGGCCCTGTCCTCCTTCCTTCAGGGGTAGATGAAGAACCCCTACAGGGGCCCAGTGCATTCTTGACCAAAAGAACCCCAGAATCGATGTCCGGAGGTTGGTCAGGAAACCCGGGGCTGGGACCAGGGTGTTGAGCCGGTACCAGAGCGTGGACAGGACTAGTTGATTAAGCACCAGCGCTTTCCCACGAAGGGAGAGACATCGTAGTAGTCCCATCCATTTCTGGAGTCACTCTATCACCCCGCCCTCTAAATTTTCCCAGTTCTCCGGCGGAGAAGGAAGCGTGGCAGAAAGGTAAACGCCGACGTAGAGCAGCGGACCCGTGCTCCACCAAATCATCTGAAGCACACGTGGGAGGGAGCTTGCCTGGTGCCAGTCTCCTACCACCAAGCCAGAGCTCTTGACGCGGTTGACCCGGGCAGAGGAGGCTGCCAAATAGATGGCCTGGCAAGCCTCCACCCGCGCCAAGTAGCCAGAGTCCTGGACCACGAGGAGCACATCATCAGCGTATGCCGACAGGACCAGCCACAGCTCCAGCTCCCGCAGCACCAACCCTGCCAACCTCCTGCAGAGGAGGCAGAGGAAGGGCTCAATCACCAGAGCATACAGCTGGCCTGAGAGGGGGCACCCCTGCTGTACTCCTCGCCCGAAGCTGACCGGTTCGGTCAGGGTCCAGTTGAGCTTAACCAGACACTTTGCGGAAGTGTACAGCACCCGGAGAAAACCCACAAACTGGGGTCCAAAGCCAAATGCCTGCAGAGTGCTCAGGAGGTACCCGTGGTCCACCCTATCGAATGCCTTCTCCTGATCTAGGGACAGGAGGGCGAACGATAGACCATCTCTACACTCGAGTTCCAAAAGGTCCCGAACCAGAAATAGGTTATTAAAGATACTGCGGTCCGGGACGGTGTAGGTCTGGTCTGGGTGGATCATGTCCGCCAGCACAGACCTTAGCCGCAGCGAAATTGCTTTCGCTACGATTTTGTAGTCTGTGCTGAGGAGCGAGACGGGACGCCAATTTCGTAAATCGCAGAGGTCCCCCTTCTTCGGCAATAAGGAGAGCACAGCTCGCCTGCACAAAAGAGGGAGGACCCCGCTCTGCAGAGATTCGGCCCAGACGGTGACTAGGTCTGGACCAAGGACATCCCAAAACACGTGGTAGAACTCCACGGTCAGCCCGTCCACGCCTGGAGACTTATTAGTGGGCATACGACAGAGGGCTTCCGAGAACTCAGCCATAGTGAGAGGCAACTCTAGCCGGTCTCGGTCGCTTGCGCCGACCGTAGGGAGCTCCTCCCAAAGCACTCTGCAAGCGCTATGGTCGGTCGGATCCGGGGAGAAAAGACTTGATTAGAAGGCTCGGGCCCTCCTGCACATCTCTGCCGGTTCTGTGAGGGGGGTGTTGTCTTCTGCCAGGAGGCAGGTGACGTGTTTCTTGGCCCCCCTCGTTTTCTCCAGGGCATAGAAGAAGTGGGAGCCGCGATCCATCTCCCGAAGGAGGCGGATGCGGGATCGAACAAAGGCGCCCCGGGCCCGATGGTCCTTGAGGGCCCGGAGCTCCTCCCGCTTCTCCTGGCACACTCCACAGAGGAGCGGGTCCTCGGGGCTGGCGGCCAGACGCCTCTCCAGCTCTAAGACCTCCTGTTCCAACTGCTCTATCACCGCATTTCTCCATCGGCTGGTGCCCCGGGTGTAGTCGCGGCAGAAAAGCCTGGCGCGCACCTTCCCCAGGTCCCACCATCGCCACGCCGAGGGAAACGCACGCCACCTCCCTCACCAGGCCAGCCAGAATTCCCGGAAGGATGTCACGAAGCCCTCATCCTCCAACAGGCTGTTGTTAAAATGCCAATAGGCCGGCCCCGACGGAGGGAGGCTGTCACAGTGGCTAGGTGATGGTCACAAAATGGGGCCAGCCAAATGCTGGAGGAGTGGGCTCGTGAGAGATGGAAGCGTGATAAATAAATGCGGTCCAACCGGGAGTGGCTCGACCGATGGGTCTCCTGCACGAAAATAACAGAGTACCCTCCCTCCCGAAGGAAGGAGAGCACCTGGGACCTGCAGAGAGCCATCCTACAACCTCGGGTGTTCAACGTTGCGATGGTGAGAGGTGTCATGGGGACGGCCGGGGGGGATCCTCACTGGCAGGGACGCTTGCATCCCCCAGCGGGCCACGCAACAGTCCTTGACCTGTCCCGTAGGTGAGTAATTGGTCACGGAAGACATGGACCCGCCAGTAGGCCGCGGCATCCTGCTTCCCCGTCCCTTTACCTTCCCCCTTGTGACCCGGAGGATTTGAAAAAAGTCCCCCCATCGCTGGAGAGCAAGCTGTACCTTGTTGCAGGAGCCATGGACATCTCCTAAAAACTTCCGCAGTTCTCCTCGCAGCTCATGGGGGGGTGGGGTTACGACTTCCCGGTTGTTCCCCAGCAGGGCCCATGGTGCAGCCCCGTGGCCCACTAAAACGGGCAAGCAGGGTGCGGACCCCCGACGGGGTGCCTGATGGGCTGGAGCTTCTAGGCCCGCCTCAAGCTCTGGGGCGATAGGGGGCGGTAGAGGGAAATAGCAGCCCCTAATGGGTTGCGGCAGGAGAACGCAAAGGCCGCTCCCTGAGGGTCATCAGTTGGAAAAGGGAAGGAGACAGCTCCGGGGGCAGCGATAACATTGCAGGAGGTAAACTGGATGGGGCAGGGGCAGGGGCAGGGGCAAGGTTCTGGGTTTCGGGAGGCAAGCAGCTGGATGGTGGCGCCTCCCGATCAGGCTCGAGGGTTAAAGGGTTGGGGAGGGAGCTCTCAGTGACACCGGGCGCGGGCTCTATGGCGGATTTAGTGGCCACAGCATCAGGAGGTGGATTATCTTCTGTTGGGCCCCCGCCCGGGAAGGAAGTCGACTGCTCCACACCAACAGGGGGGTGCCCCTGGCAACTTGTGTCCCAGCTGCGTGGCACCGGCTATCACCTGAGTAGGCTCAGTGGTCGCCAGCGGGGTGCTATCAGCGGCCGGGTTGATGAAGGAGTCCAGGGGCTCCTTGGAGGTGCGAGCAGGAGCAGAAGCAGCAGTTACGGGGAAGGAGCATGGGGAAAAGAGGGGTGGAGTGATGTTGTCCAAATTGAGCTTTGCTGGCAAAAAGTTGTCCTCCCCCTGGGCAACCGGGGTCAGATCTAGGGCCTCGATCTCCTCAAACATGGAGGAAAGGACACTTTCCGTCGCCCCGGGGTTCTCCCCGCCGGCACCCGCCACGACGGTTGCCTCGGGGTTCACGGGGGCTTCAGGTAGCGTCAGAACAAGAGGGGCTTCCTCAAGGGTCTCGGAGGGGAGGGTCTCCCGTGGAGCGGAGACACTACCCTCCGGTGCTACCACGTCTTTCCCAGCTGACACCAGTGGATGGGACGCACTCGTGGGCAAAGCGGAAGGTTCGGCATCGGTGCCCCCCTTCCTGGTCTTCCAGGGGGCCTCCGCCTCGGGTAGATGAGGCGGAGCTCGAGCCTTCGCTTGCCTCGCTTCACCTGGACTAGGGCCCGGCCCTCCATGGTATCATCTGGGGGCTGGTTAGCAGGGGTCATGTCAGGGGGTAAAGGCGATGGCTCAGGGACTTGGGGGAGGGAACGGTGGGGCGGCATAAGAGAGGGAGGATTCTCCCTGGTGCAGGCTCTCTCCTATGCCTGGTGGTATCTCTGCCACACCCTCCTCCATAGGCCCCGCCAGATTATCAGCAGTGAGGGCGGGGCTCTCCCGCTTGTCTGGGCGTTGTAGGGGAGGTGCCCCTTCAGTCTGAGCGGGAGAAGTGGTGGTCCGAAGAGGAGCGGGGGCGGGTTCGGGTATCAGGCGGCCAGGGGCGTTGGCAATGACGGGGCCGAGTCCTGCCGGGTCTCGGGGATCCCAGGTGCCCCTCCTTGCCGGGCTAAGGGGCAGACCCTCCAGACATGCCCCTGATGCCCGGCAGAGGTAGCACCGGGCTTCCCCCATGGAGAAATACACCCGGTAACGGGCCCCCTGGTGGGGGACTAGGAAGGACCCCTCGAGCGCCTCTCCGTCACGCGCTGCTGATGGCAGTAGAAGCTGCACTTGCCGGCGGAAGGAAAAGATGTGACGGAGGGTGAGGTCCTTGCAGCCCAATGGGAGAAGGCTGATGACAGAAACAGGTTTCCCCAGGGTGGAAAGGGCGGGTAACAGGGCAGCACTGGGGAGAAAAGGAGGGACAGAGGTCAGGACCAGGCAGACGCCCAGGTCCTTTAGCAGCTCTAGGGGGACAAACTCCCCCCCACCGCCAGGCCCCTCTCCACCACCTCCTGGGCAGCAGCCTCCGCTGTTAAGAAGAAGACGACCTTCCCATACATTTTGGAGGCCGCCACAATGGCCGAGGGCCCCACCACCCTCGCCAACGCCCGCACGTAGGTCTCCACGTGGGGCAAGGTGGGCACCAGGAGGCATCGAACACCGTGCTTCCTTGTCATGGTGGGGAAGGGGACCCGGCCACTGTTGATGGTGGCGGCGGCAGTGGGCAGGAGAGATGATGAGGCGGCAGGCGGGGGGGCTGCCGCCGCCCGGGCATACATCCTGGGTGGTGAGGGAGGGACACCCGCAGAGCTAGTGGAGGGGGTAGTGGGGAAGGACGCCATGGTCGGTGGCGGGGCTGCAGCAGTGGGGGTGGCCCCTGCCATGGAGGGCCTGGTGGTGTTAGCGGGGCCCTTTCCCTTCTTCTTGCCCTGGCCTTTCCCTCCGACTTGGGGGGCTGCCCTAGAGTCTGGGGAGGCGGTGGGCATGACAGCGGCAGAGGTCACCCCAGTGCCCTCCATTGCCGATGCCCCAGCGGGGGCGGTGGCAGGTGGTTAACAGGGGTTGGGGTCAGGTAAAAAGGGACAGACTGTGGGATGGGCAATTCAGTGGGGGGGGAGGGGGGGGGGGAAGAGAACATGAACCACCGTACGCTTGTCCAGAGAGTCCTGTTTGGTTGGCTGGTGCTTCTGGGCCACATGGTGGAATCAGGACAAGCAGCTAAGTCCAGAGGCAGATGTTAAACAGCCAGCAATGACGATGGAGGGGGCAGTGAGGAAGATCGTAGTGTGGGGGTTGGGAGGACACAGATGGATCGGGGAGCAGCTCCGTGCCACACCCCTGTGTCCCTACAAATACAGGCAAGACACAGTCAAGGCCTCCCCCCACACGAGATCACAGTTCGAAAGTTACTCAGTCTTGGGCCCCCTCCACGGCGATTTGTAAGTTCCCCGGGCGGTGTTCCTCCGGTAGACGGCTGTTTCTCTTTCTCTCCGTCCCGGGCTTTCTCCGCAGCTGCAAAATTCCAGGGATGCCGGAGCAGATGATAAAAGTTCCTCTCGGCCAAATACGGGTCCACAAACAAACAGCAAGCGGCTGGGTCTGGGAGCTGGGTCCCTCCACTCCTCCCCTCCGGGGAGCGGGTTAGCAGGCCCCCCCTCTTTCAGGGGGGGTTTCAGCTGGAGCAGCAGCAGCGTCCGAGGGCAGGCGGGGGGGCTAACAGCAGGCCGGCAGCCGGCCAGCACTCTAGCAACAGCAGAGAAAGAAAACAACAACAAAAAGAAAAGAAAGTGGGGAGAGTGTCTGGCCCGGTCAGGGGGGGAAGCCAAAAGCAGAGGCAAAAAGCAAGGAAAGCCAAGGCAGAGGGCGGCAGCAGGAGAGCAGGCTAAGTAGGCCCCTTTTCCCTGGGTAAGGTAACAGGGAAAGCTCCAGAACAATCAGAAACTTTCGGGAAACAATTAAGGCAGACAGGCTGATTAGAACACCTGCAGCCAATCAAGAAGCTGCCAGAATCAAGTAAGACAGGCAGGCTAATCAGGGCACCTGGGTTTTTAAAAAAAGGAGCTCACGTCAGTTTGTGGTGAGGAGGAGCTGGGAACAAGAGGCGCAAGAAGCTGAGAGTGAGAAGGCGTACTACTGGAAGACTGAGAAGTACAAGCATTATCAGACATCAGGAGGAAGCTCCTGTGGTGAGACTAAAGAAGGTGTTGGGAGGAGGCCATGGGGAAGTAGCCCAGGGAGTTGTAGTTGTCACGCAGCTGTTACAGGAGCCACTATAGAGAGCTGCAATCCACAGGGCCCTGGGCTGGAACCTGGAGTAGAGGGCGGGCCCGGGTTCCCCCTATCTCTTCATCCCCCCAACTCCCTACTTGATACTGGAGGAGTTGACTTGGACTGTGGGTTCCACCAGAGGGGAAGGTCTCTTGCCTCTTCCCTGATCCACAAGGTGGATCAGCAGAGACCGGGGGGATTGTTCTTCTTCCTTTTCCCCAAGCTGGCCAGTGATGAAGATCTGAGCCACAAAAATGGCCAAACTGCAGGCTGCTGTGAACCTCTGAAGTAAGCAAATCTGCCAATAAGCGCAGGACTCACCAAGGCAGAGGAGGAACTTTGTCACAGTGGATACCAATATAGCTTAATCTTGTACACTAAAGGAAATAAACTATGCTGGTATCCGGCATCTTTATACTGGTATTACTACGTTCATAGTAAAGGTTGTATCGATTTAACTATTTCAGTAAAAAAAACCCCAAAAAACAATGTCAGTACAAAAACTGTATGTAGAGATTAAAGGTCTAAGGTCTGATCCAAAACCCATTGAATTTAGTGAGAATTTTTGCACTGACTCATTGACAACTGCTTTGTTTTTTTCTTTTTTGTTAGAGTGAAGGTATTGCTCCCATTTCCACATTACCTCCATAATAAGCACTAACACCATCATGAGATAGTATTGTCTTAATTTGCATGTATATTCTTTTGGGCACATTTATGCTCTTCTTCACCATCTTTACTTGCCTATCTGTATTTATCTATGGATCCACTCTCCTCTTAGGCTCCAAGAATCTTGGCTGACGGGACATTATTATAATTTCATTCATTAGTGTGTTTAAAGTACAAATTTTTGAAGGTGATTTGTAGTGTTTATGAACATTAAAAAATGTTTGCAAGGTGGAAAATAATAGAGAGCACCTCTCCCTGTGGGCCTGTCACCTCAATGGCTGAGCAGTATTGGCTGCTGGGACCTAGGTCCCTTCCTGTCTCGCTCCCCCACTATACAGAGGAAGCAAATGGAACTGTGCTGAAGGATTGGAGTCAAGATGGCAGCAGAAGGCTTCACCCTGTGAGTATTAACATCCCCCACCGCCCCCACTTCCCCGCCAGACAAAGCCCGCTGCTGACCCCACCAGCCCTTCAGCGCAGCCCTGTCTGCTTCCCATGAGAAAAATTCCTAGGTCCTGAAAGCCCAAATTTGGGTGAAAAAAAATTGGTAAAACCCAAATACTGGCTTTTTTCAATAAGCTGGGATTTTTGCGGGGAGCGAAATAAGTAAATACCGATAATGAAGAGTGTTAAGTTTGAGAAATAATCATAGCCCTCAGGTTCCACAGAAATCTGAGCTGAATACACAGCTTCATCAGAGTGAGTAACAGCACAATCATCATAAATATAGAGGAGGTTTAGAAACATGCAGAAAAAACAAATTGGTGCTGGGGGGTGGGGGCGGGAAAACGTATAGTTCTTGAAAATTAAAAAGAAGTAAAATTGCTGGATGGATTTCACAAATCTGAAACAGACAGCAAAGGACATCAATGTACTAAGGAGATGAGGGAGCAAATGGACTCAGCCGAGAGAAATCATTATGAGTTGGGATTTCAGACAGTGGGCCAAATTCTGCTTCCATTAACTTTTCCATGGGTCTAGTTTAAATTGCCTTAGATCCTTGTTTTCTCTCCCTCCATACAAAGCAAGATCCAATGTTAATTTCTCTTCAGAAGAGGAAAAGAGATTAGTATAATAAAATACATTATCTATCTAGTATTCAAAAATTACCCTGGACTGAACCCTCCACATAGGCCAGAGGTGGGCAAACTACTGCCCGCAGACCACATCTGGCCCATGGGACCGTCCTGCCTGGCCCTTGAGCTCCTGGCCGGGGAGGCTAGTCCCCAGCCCCTCCCCTGCAGCCACGCCAGCAGAGTGGCTGGCTCCGCCAGGCGAGGGGGCTGCGAGCTCCTGCTGCTCTGAGCTGCACAGTAAGGAGGCAGGGAGCCGGGGTGTTGGATAAAGGACAGGAGGTCCCGGGGTGCAGTCAGGGGACAAGGAACTGGGGGTGGTTGGATATGGGGTGGAGTCTCAGGAGGCCTGTCAGGGGGCGGGGCTGTGGATAGGGGTCGGGGGGGCAGGATAGGGGGTAGGGGCCAGGCTGTTTGGGGAGGCACAGAATTCCCTACCCGGCCCTCCATAGAGTTTCGCACCCCGATGTGGCTCTTGGGCCAAAAAGTTTGCCCACCCCCAACTTAGGCAGACCCTTTGTACTATACTTTTGCATACAGAAGCTTCCATGGGCTCTTGGAAAGAAAGGAAGAAACTATACTGCACAGAAGGCACTCCCTAACAGGGATCTGGTTCCCTAGCATGGACTGGCCTGTTGAGATAATCTGATTCTAAGTTTAGAGACAGTTAAAAATGGTGAACAGTGAGTAATAAAATACAGTTAATTATTAATAATAGTGTAAACCAGGGTTCTAATGATGAATTTATCTAATTATTAAAGAGACCTCAAATAATACACTATCAAGTCCATGAGAACCAATCCTTGCAGCCTGGTGACTGTTAGCTTGCACTATATGATTCTAATTTTGCTGATAGCTTGACATATTTTATACAGGAAGTTGTTTACAGTTCCATTTTCATTATTTCCTCTTTTTCACAGACCTCTTATTTTTAGTATGTTTCTTGACATTCCAATAAATTTCCAACTGCATGATAAAACAGTCATTTACTGATTATATTTTGCTAATGTAAACATCTGGTACATGTTGTGATTAGTCCAGTACATTGCTAAAAATATTTATCCTTCATTTTTGAGCTAATAATTTCTAGCAAACACATTTCTTCATAAATTATTTATGATGACCTTCAGTTAGATACATGCAAAATCTATATGTATGATTTTTTTTTTAAAAATTACATCACTAAATTATTTAACTCAAGCCATCTAAAAATTACCATATAAAACTGTGATCTGAAGTTCTTGCTTTGTAACCATACATCTTAAGTGGCACAATAGAATCTATATAATAAAAATTACTTGTAACACAATCAAAGCTTTGAAGGCTACCCCTCCCCCTAGGCTTCAGAGCTCAAGCTCCTGTCTGAATTGCAAATTCAAAGTACTGTCTATATAGTTATTTTTAGAGCACTTAGCCCAAGCTTGTCGATCTGGGTTGAAAGGCTCGCTCCAAAATGCTGTATAGGCTTACCCTAACTGACATGACCAATCCCACTGAAGACAAAGCCATGCAGTCTCCCATGCTACTTCTCAGAATCAGAATGTTCATTTTTCTGTTATAGCTTAAAAGGAAATTAGGCCCTGAGATTCTGAACATTGAGATGTACACCCATTTATAGTATCTGAGATCAGCCTAAAGCCCTAGGTTTGAAAACACTTTTAGACCAATAAAAGTCCTTGTAGACATTCTGT
This sequence comes from Eretmochelys imbricata, assembly GCF_965152235.1. Classification (NCBI taxonomy): domain Eukaryota; kingdom Metazoa; phylum Chordata; order Testudines; family Cheloniidae; genus Eretmochelys; species Eretmochelys imbricata. The sequence goes on from NC_135572.1 coordinate 234,465,909, forward strand.
TGCAAGAGTTTTTCCCCATGTGATTTTCTTTGGTGGCCATTTATATTTGTGAGAAAACCAGATGCAGCCCTGAGATGATCATTTTGTAGCTGTCTGCTACAAACTGATGAAGTGTCTAAGTATTCTGAGACTGTGTGAGTCAACTAAACTACATGCGTAAGTGCTCAGTGTGTGTAAGGGTTGTATAATCCAGACCTTAATTATTGAACTGGAGATATTTAAGGTTGATTATAATTTACATCCACCTTAAGATCCCTTATACAGGCAGAGCAGTGTAAAGGAGCTTTAGTGTACACTAGAATCAGGCTTTTTATCTCTGAGATGCTAATGGCTTGCTACAATTGCTGAAAAATGGTAAATACACCCAACTTCAAAATCCATTTAGTTCCGCTTTTTCCTTATTTTTTCATTCCACGCAATTATCACGTGCTACTTTCTCTGATAAAAATGGAAAAAAAGAAAACATAACAGAAGCCTGAATACTGACTAGCTGAAAGGAAAAGAGATGTGTGTCACATAGCAACTTGTTTGACAAAAAGCTAACATTGTTTGATATGTTAATATAAAAATATAATCAAAGAGCTAGAAGAACATAGTTAAGTTTCCAGAGGAGTTCCTGGATGTGCTGTCTAATGATTGCTCTACTGCCATATCTCCAATAAAACCAACCAATTCCTGTGCTCTATCTAATAGTGAAGGCTGTCTCACTGTGGCAGACTAGCATTAAAAGTAGGGCTGTTGATTAATTGCCGATAACTCACATGATTAACTAAAAAAAATTAATTGCGATTAATCGCACTATACAATAGAATACAGATTGATACTTATTTTTGGATATTTTTCTATTTTTTCAAATATATTAATTTCAATTACAATACAGAATACAAAGTTTACAGTGCTCACTTTATTTTTATAACATTTGCACTGCAAAAATGATAAATAGTATTTTTCAATTCACCTAATACAAGTACAGTAGTGCAATCTCTTGGTCATGAAAGTTGAATTTACAAATGTAGAATTATGTACAAAAAAATAACTTGCATTCAACAATTAAACAATGTAAAACTTTAAAGCCTACCAGTCCACTCGGTCCTACTTCTTGTTTAGGCAATCGCTAAGACAAACAAGTTTGTTTAAATATACAAGAGATAATGCTGCCCGCTTCTTGTTTACAATGTCACCTGAAACTGAGAACATGCGTTCGCATGGCACGGTTGTAGTCGGCGTCACAAGATCTTTAGTGCATCTGGCATGTAAATATTCATATGTCCCTTCGTGCTTCAATCACTATTCCAGAGGACATGCATCCATGCTGATGATGGGTTCAGCTCGATAATGATCCAAAGCAGTACAGACCACTGTGTGTTCATTTTCATCATCGGAGTCAGATACCACCAGCAGAAGGCTGATTTTCTTTTCTGGTGGTTCGGATTCTGTAGCCTCTGTATAGGAGTGTTGCTCTTTTAAGACTTCTGAAAGCATGTTCCACATCTCATCCATCTCAGATTTTGGAAGGCACTTCAGATTCTTAAACTTTGTTAGAGTGCTGTAGCTATTTTTAGAAATCTCACATTCGTACCCTCTTTGTTTTGTCAAATCTGCAGTGAAAGTCTTCTTAAAAAGAAGAACATGTGCTGGGTCATCATCCGAAACTGCTATAACATGAAATACCTGAATTCTGCCATATAAAACAGAGCAGGAAACATACAGTTCTCCTCCAAGTTTAGTCACAAATTTAATTAATACTTTTTTTAATGAGTGTAATCAGCATGGAAGCATGTCCTTTAGACTGGTGGCTGAGGCATGAAGGGGCATACAAAAGTTTAGCATATCTGGCACATAAATATCTTACAATGCCGGCTACAAAATTGGCATACAAACATCTGTTCTCTTTCAGGTGATATTGTAAACAAGAAGTGGGCAGCATTATCTCTTGCATATTTAAACAAACTTGTTTCTCTTAGCAATTGGCTAAACAAGGAGTAGGACTAAGTGGACTTGTAGGCTCTAAAGTTTTACACTGTTTTATTTTTGAATGCAAGTTTTTTTTTTTACATAATTCTACATTTGTAAATTCAACTTTCATGACCAAGAGATTGCACTACTGTACTTTTGTTAGGTGAATTGAAAAAATACTATTTCTTGTTTTTTACAGTGCAAACATTATCAAAAATAAATATAAAGTAAGCACTGTACAGTTTGTATTGTGTTGTAATTTAAATCAATACATTTGAAAATGTAGACAACATCCAAAAATATTTAAATAAATGGCATTCTATTGTTTAACAGAGTGATTAATTGCGATTAATGTTTTTAATCGCTTGGCAGCCCTATAAAGTGTAAATTAAAAGCATCATATGATATACTCTCATGGACGCATGTGAAATATATGTGTGAAAATCATGTTAGTGAGGAGAACCACACCACTTTATCTCCACATAAGGACTGTGTGCTGAGCAGCTGCACAAGAGTTCCTGCACTTCCCCTGCACTTTGGGAGGAAAGCTTTCTGTGCTAGCCCTGCATATGCCCAGTATGGAAGATTAGGCTGGAAGAGGAGCTGCAGATCTGCATTTACAGAAACCAATGGTCCCAATATCCTGGCAATGGGGACACAGAGGTTGCAGCAACTTGCACCCTGGCCCTGTGTTGGGAGGAAATCATATTAGTCATAAGTATTTTTAAATATGACTTTTTCCAGAAAATTGGGTTCCAAAATAGCTTATAACATGGTTAACTAGTTTATGCTAGCCAAAGAAGCCAGTGTGGAACCTATTAGTGCTTTCTGGGAAGAGCAACGTTTGAAAATAATTTCAGCTAACATATTTCCCTTCTATTCTAGATAAGGGTGGCCATCTATACCCAGTGAATTTTTTGGTGGGGTATGGAGAACAAGCTTGCAGTGTTGCTCCCCTTGCAACATCTGTTTGGCAGCTGATCAGGTGATTTCAATTTCCATTTCTATCAAATCTTTCACCTTTCAACAAGCACTGAAAACACTTAAAAAACCCCAACACAGTGACCTTAGTATTTTTATTGTTGGAAAAACTAACAATGGCTATAGTGACTGCACCTAACTTTAATTGGGAGTACTAATAAAATTTAATTCTATTTATTTATATATATCAAAATTATGGATAAATGTGCAGAAACATTTCATTTTTCTTTGCTCTTAACAATAGCAATTACTCCTCCCATACTCCCTCTTGCATTGTAAAATAGAGTATGGTCTCTGAAAAGCATATATGAAGATATCTGACAGTCATGCTGTAATCTCAATATTTCTGTAGCCTGTGAAAGGAAGGTTTCAGTCAAAATATGAACTTCAATGTATAAAAAGGAGTAGTGAAAATCTGAAATACAAATTAAAAAAATATCACAATGGGCTAAATTCCATTAGGATGGAATCACCCCAGGATTTGGTCCAACAATGTCTCTAAATTAGCACTCAAATAATCATTTCAGTGTTATTTGCGGTTATTTTCCTTTTCCTCCTGAGAACAGTTAATTATAAAAATATCCCTCAAACCAAAAATATGAATTAGCAGCAATCTCTATTTCTCATTAATTACAAGGAATAACAATCATCAGGCTTATAACTTACAAGTATGTGCCATCAGCAAGATATGGGTTTGTTTTAATGCAGAAATATCTTAACTGGAAATTTGAGGAAAAACATAGTAAAGCAGTGAAAGTTAATCAAACTTTAATATTTCTACAAACCTTACATAAATTTATATTTCAGAGAGTGGATGTGTCCCATATGTCACCGGCTAGTTGTATTAAACTGTGTGAAATATTGGCCTGTTGGAAAATTTGAATACACTTCCTCCTGAAGATAAATTTTTCTAGAAATAAATCAAATAGAATCAATTAGTAAATGTTTTAAATTTCTGAATATTGTTAAAATAAGTGAAACACAATCCTGTACAAATATTACACTATAACACTACATATTTTAGTTATATAATAAATCAAAATAAATATAGCTTAATTTTCTCATGACATAAAAATTCTTTTCCCCCCTAAAATTATGTTCCCAAAATGTCACTATGCCAGTGTTGGGAAAACAGTATTAATGTAGCCTGATAATTCTTTCATATTGTTTTAAGATGAGGAACTTGTCAGGTACAGGAATTTCTTGCACAAAATCTAGGCATGCACTGAAAAATCAAAGAGTTAAAGACTGGGATTTTGATACTGGCTTGCAGTGATGGTTTTTTGTTTTTAAAAAACATGCTCTTTTTAGTTTCTCTTTATCCTCACAGCAAGCATACATATCTGTCCACTGTTAAGCTAGTTTATGACAATACTTAATGGTTCTTTATGGCTGAACTCTGCCATTGGGCCTTATCCTGAGCTGTTGTTGGCATAGCTCTACTGAACTCAATGGAGTCCCATCCTTTTTCACTCCAAGAGAGTCCAAGAGAGTGAGCTGAATCAACTAGACACATATATAGTATTAAGAAAACTTTCACTGTACTTATTACCCTTTTCTGACTATTACAAAAGAGAAGGTAAAGGGGTGACTTGATTACAGTTTAAGTATCTTCATGGGGAACAAATATTTAATAATGAGCTCTCCAATCTAGCAGAGAAAGGTTTAACATTATCCAGTGCATAGGCGCCGACTTCTAGTTTTCCCTGGGAATGCTCCACCCCGAGGCCCCGCCTCCACTCAGCCTCCCCTTCCAATGCCTTACCTTCACTTCATCTCTTCCTGCCCCCGCACGACCCCCCCCTTTCCGATCAGGTGTTTGGGAGTGCCCTGATTAGCTCATCGGGGGCGCCGTCAAACAGCTGTGGCTGGTGGATGCTGAGCACCCACTATTTTTTTCCCCACAGGGTTGGCACCTATGATCTAGTGGCTGGAGTCGAAGCTACACAAATTCAGACTGGAAATAAGGTGTAAATTTTTAACAGTGACAGCAATTAACCATTGGAACAATTTACCAAGGATTATGGAGGATTCTCCATCACTGACCATTTTAAAATCAAGATTGGATGTTTTGCTAAAACATATGCTCTAGGAATTATTTTGGGGAAGTTCTATGGCTTGTGTTATACAGGAGGTCAGACCAGATGATCATAATGGTCCCTTTGGCCTTGGAATCTATGCATATTTTCCCCACTTTTCTATCTTTATTCTGCTATGTACAATGAACATAATGTGACACTTACTGACAAGTTCTGCTGAGGTCATAGTGTATTTGAGCCATTATTCCCAATGTGTAACTTAGGAACAGTAACAGGATAGTCTCTTGAGAAGAGTTTTCTTTTTTTCTCATACTACAAAATTTAGACACTTGCTCTAAATTTGCGATTTTTTTAAAATGCAATCAATGTCAAAACATCTTATGACAAGTACAGCAGGCTCGCTAAGCAATTTTATAATGCCAAGCTGTTGTCAATGGGAAAGACTTTATCTGATATAGATTAATCCCTCTGGGCACTTACTTTGATTTCTGCTCCTGGGAGAGTTGTGCATTAGCATTATCCAGAGTTCTGCGAAGTTCTCGATTTAGTCGCTGTTGATGCCGCTCAAAAAGAAGTTGTGCTCTGGCGCCCTGTATACGTTGCCTGTCCCACTCTGCATTTCTTTGCCGTTCTTCCTCCTGCAGCCTCTGGAGGAAGAAATGAAATGTTTGCTTTCTTTTCACAATCACAGATAAAACAATATTTAAATAGTCTTATTAGCAAGTTCACTCATGTGATGAGCTCATTTGTCTTTAATGGGCTTGATTCACCCCTGCTATGACAGAAGGATTCACATTGCACCCTCCTCCACCAGCAGTAGCTGTTGTGTCCTGGGGGAAATTCAGCCCACATGGGGAAGGCAGGCAGTGGTTTCATTACACCCTCCCCCAGGGGATTATGCTCAGGGGAAGACAGCTTTTAATGCAGTCAAAGCTCTCTGTAGGAGACCCACTAAAGGACTGTATCTGAGAAGATTCACTAAACTGGTACAAATCTGGTCAAACTGCTCATGTTCTCTTCATGGCCAGTGCTGTCTACATTTGAAGTTGTGCTGGCAGCTCAGTGTCTCCTTGTAGAAAGGGGGTTGTAGTACTGTGCACTTCCTTCTCCAGGTGGATTTCAGAGTAAATCAAGCCCATTATCTGTTGTCTTGGCATAATTTTTTACTCAAACTTCCTTCTCCTCCAATACATCCTATATTTACAAATTGTCTGTCACTACCTCCGATCATATTCCCCTTGTGCATCACAGCTTTGATACCACCTTTTAGACATATTCAGATGAGGCAGCTCTACACTCTGTACATCTGTCAATCAAAATTAAACTGCTTTTGGTGTCTCTGTGAAAAGACTAACAGTTGTTCAGGACTGGTGAAACTGTTAAGAAAATAAGTTCTTGTCATATTAACTAGATCCTTTATGATGATCATTACCATGCTGGTATGAAACACAGCCCTTAGAATTTAAGAGAATTTATCTATTGACAGATTTGTCTCTAAAAAAAATTGCACACAGAACACTATATTAAAAGAACATTATTAAGGTTGCGATGTCAAAAGTTAGGATATGCCAGAATTAAGATTGCTTTTGAACCTTAACTTGCCCCCTTATGTATTTGAATTAGGATAGTATGTGATTATGTAATTAAGACATTTCTTTTCCCCCTGCAGGACTCCTCTTTCATTCAGTACACAAAATGGATAGCGATCACTTAGTGAGCAGCGATTTCAATATTTTCTCCTCTTTGTTCACTCTATGGCCATATGTCCCATTTACGGCACGCTATTTAAACCCTTCTCTGAAAAGAGAATTATTCATTTTCTCATGGGCTTTTCTCTGGCATTCTGGCTTTCCTCCCTACCCTGCCCATATTCCCTCATCAGTTTACAGTCCCAGTCTCCTTGTCCAAAATTCCTAGTTTCTCTCCATCCCCCCAGCTTCTCATCAGATCCAGTGTTCCCCTCCCCTCTCCTGGCTATCAGTCCCAGTCTCAACTGTCTTGCCCAGTCTGTCCCAGTCTTCCACTCCCAGTCCCGCCTCCAGTCACAAGTTTACTTTCTCCCACACTCCAGTCCCAATCTCATCAGGTTCCTTGTTCCAATGTGCTAATTTCTCTCCCCTTCAGTGTGGTTCTTGTCCTTCCGCATTCTAATTAGACTGCTTCCTACTCCATGCTCCCTTGGTGCCAGCAGGACAGTTACTGAAAGCACAGGAGAGACAGACTCCTTGAATTCAATCTAGTGCATGGCCCTACCCTAGCCCAGAACATCTGGGAACAGCAATTCCAAGGAGAGGCCAGCCCTCATAGCCCTGGGCTGAAACCTAATCAGGCACAATGTGGGACTGGTGCACAGGGAGTCTGATCAGCACTAGGAGTTGACGGATGAAGCATGTTCAGTGAGAATGGAATCTTCACAGATTTTAGCTGTGAAACTAACAATTCTACTGAGCATGGGCAAACTGAGATTTTTCAAAGGCTTATAACTTGGCCAAATTTGGGTGGATTTTCACAGGAACAGCAAAAGGAACACCCTGACACAAAGAATACCCCTGCCAAATTTCAAGTCCCCGATACAAAGCATGGGGGCATGAGAGCTTCTCAAAGAAAATGTTGCCAGAATTTAACATGGCAAAACATCGTATTTTTCACTAGCCTCGTTCTTGGAAATGTCTGGACCATTTTGGATTAACTTTTTCAAACAAATTCATCCTGAAGAAGAGGTGTTGCACGGAAAAATTCAGCCCAATCAGTTGAAGTTTGGCTGTTATAAAGCTATAAGCTACTGAAAACGGGATCTTACAATGGGAAGTGTCAAGCCACTTAATAATTGGCGGTGCTACCAGCCCTGTCTATGCTACTACTCCAACTAATACAGATAAGCAAATGGGTTTGAATACCAGTTTCTCCAGAACTTGTTGTTGTTGAGTGTAACGTATTGCCTTCAACTGATCCTGGTTCATTCCTTTCCATCTGTCAGTAATCACACGATGTCGCCCAAACGAACTGGCTGCTTGTTCTGGGTTTTCAGAAAGCAAGTCTCCTCGAAGGAGGTTAGAAATTTCAGCCACATTATCTTCTTCTTCCTGATGCTTTTCTAACATTTTTCTTTCTGCAAATTCTACAGCCTTTTAAAAAAAAAGTGGGTATGGAAGGAGAAAGCTGAGACCATTTTCTTTAAAAAGAAAATACTGATTTCATACTGCAAGAAAGTTAGTGAATCAATCATCCTGTCACTGAATTTTCTTTCCAAACTGCATGTGATTGTCAATAGCATTGTATAAATGCACTATGTTCATGTGGATTAAGAATGCTGAAAATCTGAAGGGATGTCCCCTTATTGCTTTCATAGGTTGGACCAAAAGCAGTTTGGAGAACTAGCTGTATGTTGTAAAACAAAGCCAGAATTATGTCAAAATTAATTCTACGTTTATTCACAAACAGAACAAGCAGTCAAGCATACTCACATGGACTTGTTAGTCAGATGTCAGACATCACATGAAGGAAAACAGACTAAAATTCACAATTCTCAGTTACTAGTTCAAACATCCTAAATACATATTCCAAACAAAAATTATGTGGGTTTCATGATTAAGCACTCAAAAATGAGGAAATGCCAACATGAAGTTTGGTATGCTCCCCTGTGTGAATGCATTACAATACAGTCTTCAAGTACATGATCACATGCTAATACTACAACTATATTCAGATTATATATATGTCCTATGCAAATCACTCAACTCTGGCTACTATCACTCTCTGCTTCTCAAGCTCCTTAGCCACATGGTGACTACAAACATGCTACTCTCAAAATTTGTTTCCTCACTCCCATATCAGCCCACAAACTTCAGACATTAAATAAGACAATTTTAAAGGAGTTGCTCTTAATTGGGGAAGAAAGTAGGATTTTTTTTATGGGAGGGAGATAGCAGGAAGGCTAAAGTTAAATTGAGTGACACAGTGGACAGTGTCAGAAGCTGAGTCAGACTTCTTTGTTCTAGACAGTTCTCTCAGAGAACTAAGGCAAAAGGAAGAAGAGCAATATAGTAACTTGAGAGAGCTTCCTGTTAATTCAATAATTACCACATCCTGGGCTAATAAACTCTCAGACTAAACAGAAACAGTTTAGCGATAGGCCTTGAAGTGTATATATAGTAACATTATTCTCTCAAACAGAAAACAACCTCAAATGATCACTTACATTATAGCCTGTATAGAAATATTTGAAAAGGAAAGCACCAAATGTGAAATAACAGGCGAATGTGCTCATTCTGTTTTTTAAAATATATAGCTTTTACTTACTTGATTAATTTTTTCCCAGAATATTAACACATAGCTTAAGTGCACTGTGCAAAGTATACAATACAAAATATCAAACAGAATATTTGTAAATCAAGTAGTAAAAAAAAGTATCTGAATCACTCTTATTTTAGAATTAGAATTATAAAAAACTATTTAACAAGTTATAGTTTTAACTTAGATCCTGTAATCATATTTTTAATCTAAAAATGTAAACTCCTTTGTGATGGGGTTTTTATCTTACACAGGTTGTAAAAGGATTAATATAGACCTCAGACCAATTAACCAGCCTGGGTGCACCTGGAGGGTAAGCCAGGACTAACTGGAAATAAAGCCCAACTGGGATACAGAAGAGTTTTGCCTCTATATAAAGCTGGGTGAGCACTGCTGGGGGAAAACCAGAAGAGAAAAGATAGGAAGTGCTCTCTCTCTGGGAAGCAGCCTGCAAAGAAGACCGAGACAGAGAAAGACCAGATATGCTTCTCCAGGGATAAGCTGAAAGCCTGAGTAAGATGGAGACCCTGATGAGTTGGAGCCTGTGGGAAACCCTGAGTAAGGGGAGGAGTGTGCCTTGGATCAGGAGACTGTCTGAACCAGGGAGAAGCAGCAGCAGAGGCACTCCTTCACCAAGGTGATTGCCTGGTGAGTTGGTTATATATATATTTTGTTGGATTTTGATAAAGCCCACTGTGGCTCTGAAAGGTGAGGGAAACTGAGGCAAAAGTTGCTGTAGTGCCACAGCCAGCCAGGAGGGGACATCATGGTGCAGCAATTTTGCCACATCTGGATAAGACCGTATACTCTATTTTAGCTCAAGAAAGGAATTCCCACTTTTAGAGATTAAAATAAATCAAGCAAATCACATTCAAAACAGAAGCAGAGCTGAACTTTAGACACATCAGCCACCAGCTCTGCCATCTCCACGTGTGGTACTCTTTCAGGAATTAAGGGTCAACTCCTAGTCCCACTGAAGTCAATGGAAATAGAAGTTTTGCACAGGCTTCATTGTGACCAGGATTTGGCTGCTTCATTGTGATCAGGATTTGGCCCAAAAATCTACTCCCTTGAAGAATTTTCCCAGAAGTCAGAGCTTTTTATTCCAGGAATAAAGGATTATAAATTTCCAAGAACAGAAAAACAATTTTCAACCTAATGACCTTTATGAACAATTATCTAAAATATGATTTGTGTATCTGATGGCATTCTGTTCTTTTTAGCTAAATGAATAATAGCCTTACTTTAGTGAGCATTTAGTTCTGGAGTTAACTCAAAATAAATAATTTATAGAAGGGATACTTTGGATGGATCCTACATATCATCATATCCCTTTAAATATTTGAGCACTCTCCCCTCCCCACTGCAAACCATGTTATTGTTATAGTTTCAGTTTTGCTGGCGAGAACAATAAAGGGAGCACAGCTGACAGCTGTGTGTCCATCAGCTCTCTCTGTGTCTGTATCTAACTCCTTCTCTGCTGGCTCCAGAAACACAACATTGGCAGCAAGGACCTTCTATCCCAACAAGTGTCCAGGGCTTCCATTGCCTGAATAGAACAAAGAATAAAATTTTGAAAAAGGGGACAAAATTCACCTAGAGGCACAGGGTGACAGCTTGCTGTTTTTTGCTTCTGGGACAGTGTGAACCAGCCAGCTTCAGAGGAGGAATTAGGCAAATAAAGATACAACCCAGGATAAGAGTACTGCAATTACTGCTGGAACTGTTTAGAAAACTTCAGAGCAGTGAAGGGGAAGCAGCTAACTTTGTTGATCAGGTGCAAGCAGGCAGAGAAAAGGCTGAGCCTGCATTGAGAGTCTAGAGCCAGCAGAGGGAGCCCAGTGCAGCCAAAGGAAGAATTCTGCATTTTGCAGTATAAGCACCCAGCCAACAGAGGGTGATCCAGTGAGGACAGTACACCATTTAAAAAAAACCAGAATTTCCCTGAGGAAGACTTCCAGGAGGTGTAAAATTCAAAACAAGAGCAGTGAAATAGCACCTTTTGTGGGCAATGTTATGAATTTGACAACAGCCGTGACTCCTGGGTGGTGTACCTCGATGTTTTGAGTAATTTGTAACCTGCAGCACCATTCCCAATGGACAGAGTTTCAACCTTGCTGACAATAATGGGTCCAAAGGCATATGGACTGCTGCATAACCTGTTGTCTCAAACTGTTCCCAGAACCGCCATGTACACTGCAATTACAGCAGCAATGCAAAAATATTTTTCTCCTTGCCATCAATGATAGCAGAACAATATTGGTTTCATCAGCGAGATCAGAGAAGTGGAGAGTTGGTAGCACAGTTTATTGTTGCTCTAAGGAAACTGTCAGAGCATTGTCAGTTTGGACAAACATTAAGTGATGCCCTACCTGACCAATTAGTCTTTGGATTATGCAGTGACCAGGTCCAGGAGAAGTACCGACTGTATTAGCACTTACATTCAAGAAGGCTGTTGAAGTAGCAGTTGCCATGGAGACCTTAGGGAAGAATTCTTTGGCATTTAGTGTGAACTGGAAAGTTACCTCCTACATCGGCAAAATAGAGGATCATGGGAACGCAAGGAATTTCCACGTGCCCATGGTGCACAAACTGCTCATGCTGAAAAGGACACGCCAGGTTATTGGCAGAAAATGCCAGAAGAAAGGACACATTACTGTGAACTGTCACACGGTTCAGCAACAAAGGGTAACTTTACAACCAAGAAGACACCTATGAAGGATGAACCTAAAAGGATGGAAGCTGGGAATTCATAATGTGGAAAAAGGTACGAGCTCTAATGACACTGATCAAGAACCAGAACACCACATGTTATCGCCAGCTGGAGTCAGACATTACATCTGGATCATACCCTCAATTGTAGAAGTTCTGACAAGAATGTAGTTTAATACTGGAGCTGCCATCTCACTGACTTCTGCATCTGCCTTTCACTAGACACTGTCACAAGTTCCTCTAGAAAAAACCTCTAAGGTTTTGAAGACCTATGTCGGCAAAAAGTTAGTCCCCAAAGGGGTACTTCAGGTGAAAGTTCAGCTAGATGGACAGTCAGTCATTTTACCCTTGTATGGGATTGAAAGAAAGTATCCACGATTATTTGGCAGACCTTGGCTTGAGAAGTTCAAGGTGAACTGGACAGAAATGAAAGCAATCATGAAAGCACCCCAAAATTGTCAAATACAAGTTATTATTCAAACAAAATAAGAAGTGCTTAGTACCAGACCTTTTTGCGCTGAAGGTGCTGCCTTGGTCTAAAAAGCGTTATGAATTTGTTGAGAACTCTAACTGCTCCCAACAAAGGGCTAAAAGGAATGCATCGGAGACGTTACTGAAGACCTTGTGACAGTCTCGCAAAGGACCTAGAGTGACTTGGATAGATTGATAGACCAGCATCCAGAATTACTGTCTCCATCTCTGTCACAAATGCAGGTGGGGGAAATCACAAGCCTTGCTTGGAGTCAATGGCTTTGATAACAGTTCTCTAGAGAGCTACTGGTTCCCTCTCAACACTACCTGGCTTGGCTTCTGCCGAGGATATGCATCATCCAATAAGTCAAAGCTCCGTTCTCCTGACTTCAAGCATCAAGGCTCATGTCAAGCCTTCTGGGCCAGCCTTAGGCAAATGTTACAGGAGTCTCCCTGGAGTGCCTTGAGCAGGACTTAGGCCTTGTCTACATACCAACTTGCACCAGTTTAGTTAAACTAATACAAACCCTGTGTGGAAATTTTATTTTGGTCTGAGTGATTTATTTTGGTTTAGCTAAAACACTTTGGTTTAACTAAACACACTGAACCAAAATAAATATGGCTCAACCAAAATTAGTGTGTCCACATAGCATTTTGCACCTTTTTAACTAAATCAGTTTAAAAGAACACCATTAGATAAACTGGTGTAACTCTGCATCTTGACAAGCCCATAGAAGCATTCTCCACTCTTTCTTAGATCCCAGGGTGACATATGGTCCTTAACTTCACAGTTAACTGCAAAGAAGACCATGCAGTGGATTGGTTGTCCATCACTGACCTAGACTTGCTGGAAGAACATGATTAGAAGCCATTGAGTGGTTTCCTTCTTCCTTAGGTGCTCAAGAGATTGATGTTCTGCAAACAGAACATAGCACAAAACAAAAAGAGAAAACAGTGAGACTGAGCTGAAGAGATGGTATATCAGGGTACCAAAGTGAATTGCTGGAGCACAGCAGAGGCGCTGAAGAAAGCATTGAAGAATATATAAAAACTAACACCAAAAGTGCCAAGACATGTTCCAGAAACATGCAAAACACAAGTACTGAAGTGCCACAAAACAGAGGTTCTGGAACACTAAAACAGACCCCAAGAGCAGACTTGAAAGTGTTGCAGACAGAGGCAACAAAGTGCCAGGGCAGGTGATGAAGTAAGAGCCAAAGTGCTGCCGCTGAGCACTGACCAAAGAGCCTGAGGCAAATGATCTCACAAAACTAAGGTAAAAGACATTTGGACCTGCCTGAAAGACCTGGATGCAGAAAGGATACCTGATGCACAAGGAGCATGCCTCTGAGAATGGTAGGCGTGAAACTGGAGAGATGCAGCTCCTACATGGAGTTTCTTTGCTGATTGAAATCAAGAAGGAACCAGATGGAAAGTACCAAGGAGAATTAAGTTCAGCAGTGCTCTATCCCACTACTGCTGCCTGAGGGACCAAAACTCTTCAAGAGTTTGGGAAGGTCCAAGTGCCTCACGATAGCAAGCTAAGATCTAGGAGTGAGAATCTTGGCAGAGGAGATATCTATATTTATACAGACTATTCTTTGTTTGTCTTATCTCTTATTAGCTACCTAACCTGAAGTAGAGCCATTATCAGATTATACAGCAATGTAGGGGAGACAAAACTACTTAATTAAGGGCAAAGAATAATGGGACAAAGACAATTATTAATTGGTTACAGAGATTTGCCTGCACGATTAATTAATAATGGTTATTTTGTTATTCAGACCCAGTTTGGGGCTCTTTGTAAAGTAAGATCATAAACTAATCATCATAATTCCCTTTCGCGGGGGAAAAAAGATGGCAGGAGAGAAATAGAGAAAAAAGTGACAGTGAAAAGAGGACCAAAGGAAAGCCAGACAGCTACATAAAAGAGGCTAAGAAAGGAATGATAGGATAGAGAAGGAAGAGATGAGTTGAGAAAATGGGAGGGGTCCAGGGTTTTGGAAGGGCACCACAAAAAATATTACCTCATAGAGAATGTAATTGATTATTCTGATTCTTTCAAAAATGACAACCATATAACCATACACTTATCTTGGTTGTTTTGAGTGCAAATTTTGTTCCATTGCTACCAGGCTCACCAAATCAGAGTACAACTCTTGGGAGATGGGTGTACTTGGAACTTCCCCTGTTGTAGAATTAGATGTTTGGCTACAATCAGAGCTCTACCCAACCAAAAATTTTCAGAGGATTTCAGTTTCCAGGACAGATTGGTTAGGCCTAGCATGGCCTGGCCAGCCTGCAATTCACCTTGACTGAGAGAGAGAAATTGGCTCAAATATTTATCTCTGTCCAGAAAAAAAATAGATCAAAAGGTAGTTCCACAGCATGTGGTACAAGTTCGTGCCTGCAGAACCAGCATTTGTCAGATGTGGCTGCTCCAGACCTGAAAAGTCTAGACGGAGTCCAGTGCATCCTCCAAAGGATTTTCTGCTAGATCAATCTTAACTGTAATTCTAGTCAGAAATGCTGTATATTGGAATAAATCTGATTCCACAGAATGTTGGTAATGGAAATTCACAGCTCATGTTCCCAGTCACTGCTGACTGCCAATTTGCCTGATAGGCAGGAAATATAACTTTTTCAGAACTCTCCAGAAGCTGGGGGGGTCTGATGCTGCAGAGGCATCTGGCCCAAACTGGTGTTGCAGGGCATGGTTAAATTAAAAGTATTGACATTCCTTCTTTGGGTCCAGTTGAAATTTCCCCCTAAGGCGAGGAAAGAGCATGAAGTAATTGCTTTCAAATAGGTGGTTTATGCTCAAAATCCCTTTTTGAATCTAATCAGGCTATAGGATGGATTTATAGGCAATTAACATTTTGGAGTAACCTGAATCTAAATGCGATAAGGGATGACATTTAAACTTGGAAGCAACCAGATACCCAACTTTCCTAATGGTCAAAATTGTGACCATCTTCTCCATAAGGACAACAGAAGTCCAAGTTTAGGAATCATGCTAGTGGTGGGTTTCTTCCTTTGTATACAGCCAGACAGGAGAAGCCTGGGACTTGTATGGAAAGCTCGGGGAGGGAGCAGGTCAGCCACTGTGTCACTTGGCTCAAGATTAAGGATACATAGTAACGCCAAAGTCTCCTGCATTGACAGGCAGCTGCATTTTTCAAAGGATAATTTGGCTTTTGTTCCCCATACCCCACAACAGAATTTTAAAAATGTTATTAGTTCTGGAAAAAAAAACAAAAACAGAAGGGGGAATATAAACTGGCAAGGAGCTTAGATCAATAGAAGTCTTGGGAGGACACTCGTCTTTAAGATTTTTAACTCTACCCCAAAGTGATAGAGGAAGGCTTCCCATCTACGTAAATCCAAAGCTGTGTGTGTGATTAGACTGAAATTAATTTTGACTATTTATTTCATGTTTCTAGGAAAGAAGACTCCCAAGTACCTGATTTCTGGCTGCTACCAGAGAAAAGTATTATCTAAAAGTGCACTA
This sequence comes from Eretmochelys imbricata, assembly GCF_965152235.1. Classification (NCBI taxonomy): domain Eukaryota; kingdom Metazoa; phylum Chordata; order Testudines; family Cheloniidae; genus Eretmochelys; species Eretmochelys imbricata. The sequence continues at coordinate 234,481,869 of NC_135572.1, forward strand.
AGAGCCTCTGACTTGTGCTTGTTAACGTTGTACCCTGAGATTTTCCCAGACAATTCAATAGTTTATAAATCATCATCATACAAGCATATTTTCATCCCCATGGACCCTATTTTTATACTCTGGATCCCTCGGTGTGCTCTAATTTGTATTGCCAATGGCTCTAAAGTCAAATTAAATAGGAGGAGGGAAAGATCTGTCTAGTACCACGATGGAGATTGAAAGGAGGGGAAATGTAGTTATTGGTTACAACATGGGAGCTAAAATTGGAGTACAAAAGTCTAATCTAGGAAATGAAAGAGACCAGATCCAAATTTTTGTAGGGTGAAGAAAAAATACCTCCAATTTACTCTATCAAAGGCTTTTTCCATGTCCAGTGACAGAACAGCCATCAGCTTCAAGGGGTTAGCACACTGATAAACTGACCCAGGGTTTGCCTGACCCATGTCTCTCTTGTATAAAACTCACCTAATCTGGGTGTGCTATGTACCTCACTACTTTTTCTAATCATCCAGGTAGAATTTTAGAAAATATTTTGATGTCAGAATTGATTAAGAATATTGGTCATCTGGGTCAGCTTTAAGGATGGCTGAGATTAGGGCTTCATTCATTGAAGGGGGCAGAGTACTTCTGCCAAAAGCCTCAGTGTATAGTTCAGCCAGTTTTGGAGCCAGTTGGCTTTGAATTGGGCATAAAATTCATCTGGAAAGTAGTCTATGGCTAGGGCCTTACTTGATTTCATGTTGCCTAGGGTAGCCATAATTTCAGAAGTATGGAATGGGGAATTGAGCCAAACTTTTTGTTCTTCTGCTGGCTGGGGGAATTGCTGATTTTGGGTGTACTCATCAAGTAACTGATCATCAGGGATCTTCTTCTAAATACAAGCATTGGTAGAATCTGGAGAATTCATTAATAATTTTTTAGATTCGTGAGTATCTGACACTGACTTGAGTGAAATGAGTGGGATTTTAGCTTTTAATGAATTCATTTTAAGTCTATATGCTAATAATATCCCCACCTTTAAATGCTCGATTCCCAGCATGCCTTGTTTTCATTTAAACAACGCAAATTCAGCTTGAGCTGAAATTATTTTATTAATTTCATATCTGAGACTGGTTACATCTCAGTTTATCCAAAGAGGGGTAATCCGCATAGCTGAGTTCTGCCTCCTTGAGCTGTTCCATTAGTCATCAGCTCAGTCTATCTGGCTCTCTTTCTGTGGAAGGAATAGGATATTATCCTGCCCTTTAAGTCACTTCTTCCCCACAAGCTTTTTCAATTATATCTAGAAGTAAAGAGCAGTATTAACCGCCATCTTCTGGTAGCCTAGTTTTTCAGGAGATGAGAGCTACAGTATCACAGGGGTGTGATCAGAGATTATAATGGCTTTTATATAATTGTTAATAACACAGCTACCAAGCTACCTGTTGCCAAAAAATAACTATTCTCTGAGTGTGTAGAGGTGAGAAAAAAGCAGTCTTTACCTGTAGGGTGCTGCAGTCTCCTTATGTCCTTTAAATCCAGTTCCTCCATCTGGATAATAGTCTGCCTAGTGGAGGATGGGGATCACTGAGGTCTGCTTGACCTGTCCAAAAGCAGTTCTAACACTTGTTGAAGTTCCCCAACTATAATCAAATTTTCTAGGAAGGAGTCAATTTTGAAAATAACTAATTGAAAAAGGAGGAATCATCTCTGTTGGGGTCATAGATGTTTACAAGAGTGTATAATGTCAGCGATGCAAACTTTAACAATTAAGAATCTTCCCTACGTGTCTTATCAGTGGATAGGATTTGTGTGTTTTCAGGTTTTACTGAACAGGATTGACACTCCTGCCCCCAGATTTGGCTGCTTAATTAATTACCAATCCAGCCTTTTTAAAGCTTTTCGACCTCAGACTCAATGAGGTGGGTTTCCTGGAGGAATATTATATCCACTTACAGTTCATTAAAGTGAGACTCATTTTTTCCTTCTTATACAGTTAACATTCCTTTTTATGTTCCAAGAAACACATTTAAATAAATTAGCCATGGGTACTCACAGGGGGAAGTGTCCCAAAAAACATCTTAGGCCATGTCCACTAAGACTCAAAGGTACAGCAAGAGTGAGAAGTCCAGGTTGAGGAATACCTAGAAGCGTTCATAAGGCTGAGACACGTGGCCAGAAAGGGTTAAGCATCCTGCAGGATAAATTACCCAAATTCAGCCTTTAGGGACATATTGGTAGATAATCTTTTTGTGTGTTTACATATATTACTCCTAGGGGAATTCTGCACCAAAAAAAAAAAAAATAATTCTGCACCGAAAAATTAAAATTTCTGCGCAAAATATTTTAAAATTCTGCAAAATAATGCATATTTTATTTGTTAAAATAATATCATGCTGGTTTCAATTATTTTGGTAATTTATTTAAACTACAATACAATGGATGAAGTATGGGAGTGGGGAACATTGGAGGAAATCCCCAACCCCCTCTGCCTAATAGTAATATAGCTACTATTGACCCTTTACTTCTAGTTATTAGTCAACAAATATATACAGCCATATGCTCAGTGTTACATCATTGCAACTGAAGAGCAAGTGAAGGCTGGGGAATCAAATTCACAATTTATATTAGCTCCTGACTATCTCCAGAAAGGGCAGTAGCAAACAATTGATGGAGCACATTTTGAAAGGAAATTTTTTTAGTCCAAAAATGTACATGACTAATCACCAAAGCACCACAAACATTTATAAGGCCACACTGTCCTTTACACCACTGACCATGTAAAGGAGCCATAAAATTTTTACGCCTGTTTTATCCTCCTGAACAATGGGAACAATTCACTAAGAAGGCAGGCTGATACATTCTGCTTTGCCTGAGGGGACAGAACCTGCCCCATGCCCACCTCACCAGAAACACCCCAAAGCTCTGCCCCTCCATGCTGAGCATGCCACAATAGTGAGCGAGAGGGACAGTGTCTCCCTCTCACACATGACTGCCCAGCCCTCCCACCTCAGCAGTGCTTTATGTCTCTACTAGCTGCTCCAAGCACCCAAACCAACCTGCCTGCACTGCTGGGGAGGGGCGTGTGACCGCTCTTGTGACTTCCCTTTGCTTCCCTGTCAGAAGTCTTTTTTCTGCAGGGAAGCAAAGAAATCTGTGAGGGCCATGAATTCTGTGCATGCACAGTAACGCAGAATTCCCCCAGGAGTAATTTATATTGTTAAAGGTTAATGTAATTGAACATTTCCTGCCTATGCTGTATTCTGTTAATTCAGAGATCAAAAGAAAATATTAACATTTATATTAACTGTAAATATAGTGATATCACGGTCTCGATTTCTCTTTGAAGTATACAGCAAATCACCTGTAAATGGTGGAAAACAGGCAATTGCTTTATGTTAATCTGTGTAGCTAATTACTGGTGATGCTTAGGAAATAGGTCTACTTCAGAGTCTCAATGATTGCCTATTGTTCGCCTAATAACTCTGAGCTATCAAGAGAAGACCTGGAACTGTATAAAAACCCTTGGGTCCAGATCCTTTTTCTCTCAGATCTGCTTGATACTTTATGCAGGGGAAGCTTGAATCATAAGACTGAGATCTCCAGTCCCACCTGGGATCACCCTGGATATGAACATTGGACTGAATCTATGGATTAATTTTAAGAACTCTTTGCAACTCCAAAGCTCACCATCTCTACTATGAAACTAATCTCAGAACTGTACTCATGTCTGTATGTATACTGATCTTTTTAATAAATTTTAGTTCAGTTAATAAGAATCAGTTGTAAGCATTTATTTGGGTAAGATCTAAGATATTCATTAACTTGGGAGGTAATGTGTCTGATCCTTTGGGATTGGTAGAACTTTCTTATATGATGAATAAGATTTTCAGTAATCCTCATCATATTTGACTTGGGTGTCTGGGTGGAAGCCCAAGGCTGGATTGCTATACTGGGCTTCTGTGCAACCAGTAAGGGATTATAGAAGCTGTTTTCTGCTGGCTTGATAGAATATTGAAATATCCACCAGCTCTGGGGATTATCTGCCCCATTCTTTACAGTTTACCCTAATTGAATAATCTCAGTGTGGCCCCTCCCGGGACACTGGTCACAAAGGGATTTAGATGGAGAAGAGAAACTAGAGTGGCAAGAGGTTAAGTAGGTAAGAGAGTTAAAAGGAGGTAGTACAGGGGGGTGTAAAACAAGGCAAAGGTGTGAAAGACCAATGCTCTCAAGTCAGAGTGGGATAAAAGATCAGGAAGATAGAGGGGTAGCCAGAATGAACACATCCTCTCTGTTCCACATCAAATGCAAAATATATGAATATGCCTAATCCTCCCTGTTGGTGCTTCCCCGCACAAAAGGCAGGAGATGGGGGGGATGATGAACATTGCTGAATACGTTTTAAATAGGGTTTCTGGGCTAAATGCACATAACTATGCATCGGAGGTTAGAGTCCTACCAGACATATCTGCTTGTGGATCCACTGGAAAAATGAGGGATGAGAAACAAGAAACTACTTTACCACCTCCTATACACAGATGGGTCCAAAATCCCAGTGTATGGCTCTCTAATGGCCAGCTCTTAAACACACAGGAAGTGAAATAATGCCCTCATCCCTGTGCACATTACCCAATATCTGCAATTTAAATTGAATACTTTACCAGTATGCTGTTCTTAAAATCATTAATTAAGGCAACCCTTCCCACACCCCACTCCTCTTCCTCCTGGAAGAACAAAACCAATGGGGGAAAAAAGCTCATAACCATTATTAGAAATGGAGTCAAGAGATCTGGACTGATAGGTAACCAACTGCAGTTCATATAGTTTGTTAAGCAAAGTAATCAATATGGTGTTTCAAAGAGCGGATAGGATATAGTTACTATCTCCACGGGAGCCAGGTTGGTCTGGATTCTTGCTCAGTGAGATGTGTTGTGCTGATTTCCGTCTATGAATGTCTGATGGCTCCGCCTGGCTTTAAATATGGGTATTATGGAAGATATGGGAGGTACAGAGCTGAGATGGGCACTTCTCTGGATCCCTTCACTTCTGACAACAACCACCCAGCATTGCAAGTGTTGAATAGCAAATCCCATGGCAACGTAATTTTGGTTCTATAGAAAAAGCCATAGAATGTAGTTTTCTGCTTCTCCCAGTTTCGAGAAGTTAAGGGCCTGGCTATCCACCTTCATCTGAAAAAGAGCTTGGAAGGCTATAAAATAGGTCAGTCCTTTCTCCTTGGCCTGCTTCCTTGACATATTTAACAGGGCTCTTTTTTGATTACCTCCTGGCTGTAGTTGGGAAATATCACTATCTATGCCCTTTCCATCTCAGGTTTCCTTTTTCCCAGGCTTTATTATTATTATTTAAGAATGGATTCTTTCACATTGTATTTTAGAAAATTTAATATAAATGCTTGGCTTGGAATTAGTTGAGGGTTCGGTGGCTAGGAGCAGTGGGCCCTTTCTATATTCAGCTCTGTCTGGGTATAAGGAAAATCTTAAGTAGTGTCTTATACAAATTCTACAGATCCAACCACCCTCAAATTATTTCTTCTGGATGGCCTTACAGATCAATTCTATTTTTCAGCTTTTGGATCAGACATGTTTGGTCTGCACTGATCATAATAGAGTTCATATTGTCTTCTAAGGTACACATTCTAACTTCTGCCTCCCTGATCCTGGAGATTAGCCCCTGCAAACTGACCTGGTGTGCTGCAGTTATGATTTAAATTTCAGAGATATTCTCTGATACAGTGGTTCCCAAACTTTTGAACTGGTGACCCCTTTCACATAGCAAGCGTCTGAGTGAACCCCCTTAGAAATTAATAACACTTTTTAATATATTTAACACCATTATAAATGCTGGAGGCAAAGCAGGGTTTGGGGTGGAGGCTGACAGCTCACGACCCCTCACGTAATAACTTCCTTACCCCCTGAGGAGTCCTAGCCTTCAGTTTGAGAACCCCTGCTCTGATATTTACAGAAGCAGGATCTGTTCTTCATCATATTGTAGACTTGCTGCTTCTCGAATGGTGCCATGCTGCCCTGCAAAGAGCTATCAGAGACCCTCCGATTCTTCACAATTTCTGGTGAGTCTGGGGAGCTTAAAACCAGATCCATCTGCCACTGTGATGTTAAAGAGCAGGATGAGCCATGCAGAGACAAAAAACTGTGGTGTTAGTACAGTGGATATTGACAGATTTTAGTGAGGCTGAGCAAAAGCTCCAGATCTAGGCAGACATTTTCCCCTGCTGGCTCCTGGACGCTGGCAGAGGATATCTTTAGAGAGGTGCATAAAACATATTTTCTGATTACTAAAACAACACTGGAACTTAATTGACTGACAAATCTTTGTGGCAACATCATTACTCATTGTACTTTGTTATATGACTTAAAAAAAATTGCTCAATTCCTTCCTCTTTATAACCAATATTAATTTACCTGAGTTCTATTAAAATCCTTGGTAGCTGCACAAACAGCTTGTCTGGTTTCTACGTCTTTCCTTTGTAGTTCCATGGCTTTTTGATCTAGGTCTATCCTGTTCTTGTCATGGAGATCCTCTAAATTAGATTAAAATAGAATTTAGTTGATAAGGCTTATCATCCATGCATATGTAAATGTAATTTTAAAACAGTTGTTGGTTGATGAACTATTCACGTATTAAACAGAAAGACATCTCATGTATCCCTTTCCAAATTCCATGGCTAAGGTTTATTATAGAAGGTTTAATGAGTCAGTAAATTAACATATCAAGGAATCCAGGTTAGAAATGTAAAAAATGAAGCAAACTTTACTTAATACTTGTTTGTTCAAAACTTGTTTGGACAAATTTTTTAAAAAATATTGTAACTATCCCCAGAAAACACTTTTTTCAGGACAGAAACTAAAAAAATAAATCAGAGCTTCATTTTATCTATTGTAACATTAGTATAAAAGCATAACAAGTACCTTGACTTCATTGAATTAAACGTTCAAAATACACAAGCTTTTTTTTAAAACCACCCAGTCTCTTCATTTCAGGTGTATAGGGGAAAAGAAGATTAGAAATTCATGGGATCATCATAAGTTCTCAATACAAGTACTTTAACTGAGACATTAAAACAAGTTTATTTTTGTGAGTCTGCACAGGATATCTGTGTGAAGTTAAAATTCCCACAGCACTTTCCCTATATCACAGATTGGCATAATTGGCTATTCTACAGTTTTGCAAATTATTCGCAGTAGAATTTGTTAAAAAAACAAAACAAAAACATTAAAATCAAACTTCTACCTTCATTTGTTACCTGCAAATTTCTGGTCTGCTAATGCATTCTTCCAGTCTCTCTGTTGCTGTAGAGACCATTCTCTTGACTGCTCCTTTTGAAATTTCACTCTCTGATCATAGTTTAAATCTTCTCCTAGAAACTTCTGCAAGCCAGATACAGTACATCGAGGGTCACTGTCAGAGAGGCGAGCAGGAGTATCCTTCTTCAGGGCCTGTGGGTCAGACAAATCAAACTCACGCCGAGTTTCTGGCTTCTGAAAATTCTGTTGAAACTCAGTGACAGCTTTGTTTAGGTTTTTGATGTCTTGTTTCTGTCGTTCTTCTAACATGCAGATGATCTTGTCATTTTGCTTCATTTCACCAGCTACAAAAAGGTTATAAACAAGGTAAAACTACGAGATTCAAAATGTACAGGGAATTGTAAAAAAATGAAGAATGTGATCTTGAAAAAAGATTAGAAAATAAATCTTTAAACTACTAGACTTAAGTCATTTAGGAGGTCAAAGCTGGTAAATGATTTTTCTAAGATGATAGGGCCATTCAGTTATAAAAACTCTCAATTGTTAATCACCTTTGGCACCAGAAACTTGCTAGAAAATATAATCAAAAATATACATAAAATAAAGACAGAAGATAAGACTGCTAATAAATTTTGTTGTAGCATATCAATCCTAGGTACTGTGGAGCAATTCCTCAGCATCTACTACTAATTTACAGTAGTCACTGAAACACAATTACTTATTAGGAACACAAGACACTATAAAAATAACAATCAGCACTCTAAAATGATGTACCACCAATGATATAGCTTGGAAAAAATATTGGCAAACACCATTGCTTTTTAGAGAATTTATTGTTAATTACCGCCTCCAGTTCAAACTTTGCAACTGATCCTGTCCCACAGAGTACACAGTCTAACTGTTTAAATATAATTCACAAGTATATACCTGTCAGAATGCATGTGTTCTGGAAGTTTCCTATAGGGTCAAATTCTGTTAGATATTGTGAATCAATGCCTGCCAGGAAAATCATGACCAGCAGCAGCTGTGCAGTGCAGAAGCTGGCTACTACATTTTGGCACTTCTTGAACCCATAGAGAGGTTATTCTGTGGGCCCTTTGCAAATGAAACCATCGAGGGGCATTCCAGCCACAGTGGGCCATGGTGCAGCTTAGATGTCAGGGGATGTGCTCAGCATGATTATGTGTCTGTGCCCTGACTCAGCAATGGCTCCTACTCACAACCCTGGTTTAGATTATACATGTTTCTATCAAAAACAATCTATATACTGATGGCTGTCCATAATGAGCACCTCTAGGAGTAAAGAGATATTGCAATGCATGTGCTTCAGTGGCACAGGTTCTATTAATATTAGCAGAACTGTACAACCTTCCCCAAGTGACCTGATGAGTACTTTACACCACACTCCCGAATCGGATTAATTAAAATACACTTTCCTAATGGCATGTAGCATATACATGATGCAATATAAAAAAAATCCAAATATAAAGAGTGGGCTAAATCCTGAAGACCTTATTGATAGAAAACTCCCATTGACTTAGGCGGAAGTTTTACCCAGTGTGGGGAAAAAAAAAATTTCCCGCTCAAGTGAAGACAGATATTGTTTCAAGGGTGATATAGAAAAATAAACAGGATAAACTTTCTATGTCTGAATTAAGAGGGAAAAACATAATCAGTCATGTGCTCACATATGGACAAGGTTTATGAAATGAATTTGCATTTCAAAACTAAATGTGGGATAAGAAAAATACAATTTTGCTCAGATAACTATTACCATTTTAGTGCATATGTATCTTTATTTGCTGATACAGCAGTAAGTGATTCCTACAGCACAGGTTTTCAAAATGAGTGCCTAAAGTGAGGATCCTAAGTCTGATCCTTTAAAGTATTATGCATAAGTAAGACTAAGATTTTGTCATGCATATTTTTAGTAAAAATCAGACAGGTCATGGGCAATAAAGAATAATTCATGGAAGCCCGTGAATTTATCCGTGACTTTTACTAAAAATATGCATGACAAAATGGGGAGCCGCGGGGTCCCCATACTATCGCTGGGGGACTGGCTGGGAGCTGCAACGGCCCCCCCCTCTGCCCATGGCTCTGAGCTGCGGTGCACTCTTGCTGCCCATGGCGGCCAGGAACTGTGGGGCACCCCCACCATCCACAGCAGCTGGGAGCTCCTGGGACACTCCCTTCCCTGCCCTCAGCAGCTGAGAGCTTGGGGCCTCGCAGTTCCCAGCCACCATGGGCAACGGGGGGACCCTGCAGCTCCCAGGTGCTGTGGGCTCAAGTCACGGAGGTCTCTGGAAGTCACAGATTCCGTGACCTCTGTGACAAATTCGTAGCCCTATGCATAAGCTTAACTTTACACACAGGGTTCATTGGGACTTCTGATATGCTTTAAGTTAAACTGATTTTCAAAAGGGCTGAGAAGCCAACAGTTCCCATTGTCTTCTACTCCTGGGGGAATTCTGCACCAAAAAATTTAAAATTCTAAACATAATATTTTAAAATCCTGCAAAATTCTGCATATTTTATTTGTCAAAATAACACAATATAATTACACCAGTTTCAATTATTTTGGTAACGTATTTCAAAACACCTGTCAGCAAGGATGTCTGTAATATTGCGGACAATGAAAAAGATTCAGGAAATGTTTTTTGTCAAATAGATTCCTTACGAGGCATATAAATACAGAACTTTGTGTAATGCATTTAAACAACAATACAGAACCATGTCCCCACCGCCAACACCAGAAGCAGTGCAAAGGCTTGGGGGAGTCAGGGGTAACGGAGGAGCTGAGGGAAAGGGAAAGAGCCTGTGAGTGAACCTGGAGGGTTGTTGGGTGTGGGTGGGAGAAATATGAAACAGGTTTTTTGGGAGGGCAAGGGGGAATTGTTAGGGAGCCTCCCCCATGCAGACTCTGGCTGACCCCTGGCCTTTCCCATTCAGTCAGGCACATCTGTCCCCATGTGTCCCTGCACCCTCCCCCCCCCCCCCCCATCTTCCTCCACCCCCACTCAGACACCCACTCCCCATGTGTCCCTGCACCCGTCACCCTGCACCCCCTCTTCCAATCACCATGTGTCCTTGCACCCCCATCCCATGTCTCTGTGCCCCCACTCAGGCATCCCTCTTCCCCCATGTGTCCCTGTACCCCCACTCAGCCACTCCCTCCCCCTTGTGTCCCTGCATTCCCTCCCCCTGTCCCTGTGTGGCTCTGTGCCTCCACTCCCATTCAGCCACTGCCCCAGTGTGTCCTCCCCCAATAGCCCTTATGAACCCCAGTTTGTGACACCCCCCCCCCAGCAGCCCCATGTGTCCCACACTGTCTGTCCCCTCATATCCCCTGTCTCTTGACCTGGCCCCACCGACGCTGTGAAGAAGTTATCCTCTTCCCTTTCCTATCACAGCTGGGGATTGCTCGGGAGTGGCTGCTCTGTTCTAGCGCCACAGCAGCCCCTGGTAGGCAAAAGGCATAACTGCAGCAACTTTCTGGCAGAAGTTATTGTCTATGGGGAAAAAAAATTATGCGCAGCACATCAATTATGCGTGTGCGCAGCTGCGCAGAATTCATCCAGGAGTAGACTTCAGGCCACTTATAGAGGTGTCTAATTTTTAGTACACATTTTTAATATCTTTGCCTACATTTCCACAGCAGCAAATACTCAGGAAAAGACTGGTGGAAACATTTAAAAAGGAGAAAATGGTGAGAAAAGATCACAAAACAGAGTACAAATGTTTACATATACTAATACAAAATTGTATTATTTATATAACAATAAATGTACCAATTATTTCATGTCGTGCTTTCTCATTTGCCTCTTGAATCTTCTTATCATTGATTTGAGTATCCAAAGCATCCTTATCAACCTATTACAATAAAAAAAAATTAAGCTCTGTAAAAATTATTTATTCTATTGAAAATATTTAAAGTATGTTTACAGGCTTTAGTACAACCTTTTATATTAAAATGTCCACTTGAGCCAGAAATGAATGAATTTGCCTTGCAAAATTATAATTTTAAACAGCTGTGAATTATATTATTGCCAGTGAAATGGCTTTAATGGTAAATTACAGGCACTTTACTATTTAAAGTATGTGGCTGCAAAAAGAAAATCCAACAATAATATTTCTGTTTGTTCATTTCATTCTAATAGCAACAGGTACATTCTTATTCTGAAACAAAATAACATTACAAGGTTAGGTTGAGCTCCAATACACTAGATGAAATGTTTCTTCCACTGTAGAGGGCATTCCTACTTAATTTACTTATCTTTCATCCATTTACATATATTAAATAGTTGTAAAGGTTTTTGACATTCACATTATAATAGAGTTATAATAGTTTTCAGTTGTAAAAAGTTTGAGCACTTCTGTAAAAATCTACCATTTAGCCTCACATCTGTTGGAGGCGGAGGTGGCAGTAAGAGGGAATTTTCAGCCTTCACAGCGTGAAGCATTGTGTCTGGTGTTTTCAGCATGCAATTGGGGTTCTGTCCCTGACTGTTCCACAGATTTTCTGTGTGACCTTGGCCAAGTGACTTAATTTCTTTTTGTATCTATAAAAGTGGGATAATAATCCTTATTCATCTTGGTAAAGCACTTTTAGATCCTTGGATGAAAAATGAAAGGTAGTAATTATTATTTTCTATTGGGATTAAGCAAGTGCTCTCAAAACAGATCACAGTAGAAAAGACATATGGTGCGATGCTGCCTAGGGCCACGTCCACACTACCCGCTGGATAGTGATCGATCGGGGATCGATTTATCGCGTCTAGCGTAGACGCGATAAATCGATCCCTGATCGCTCAGTGACTCCGGAACTCCACCACGGTGAGAGGCGGAAGTGGAGTCAACAGGGGAGTGGTGGCCATCGATCCCGTACTGCAAGGATGCGAAGTAAGTGATTCTAAGTCGAGCTAAGATACGTCGACTTCAGCTACGCTATTCTTGTAGCGGAAGTTGCATATCTTAGATCGATCCCCCCAGTGTAGACCAGACCTAGGATTGCTGAATATGCTGATTAGGGGAAGAAACAAAGTCTGATCTTATGAAGTATGAAAGCAGCAGAAGTCCTAGAATACCTTCAAATGATAAATAAAGTTCAAAACCATGCAGTACTGGATTCTTAATATAAATTAAGTTCTGAGGAAATATTTGGTTAATAAAGTTCTTCACAATTTCAGTAACAAGTTAAGGAAAAATTAAAGATGCTTCCTTTGGTAGATTCTAGGCATAAAATGGACAAATAAAGACTGGACAGATTATACAAATTTTGAACTACTGTACCAGCTATATACCTTCTCTGAACAGTTTTCTCTTCTCCAGAAAATACCCAGAAAAGAACTGCTCCAAATCACGCAGATCTTTAGTACTCATCTGAATAGTCCAGAATGCCAACCTGAGAGCATTTGAAATGCTAGTTATTGCACTAACTGCATGCCAAGATATCAATAGCATTGCAGTGATTAATTATTTGCTATGCTGAGGCATCCAACTGTTTTTCTAATCTGTTCTTATAATAATCTTTATTTGTAATCTTACACCTTATGTGTACATATACATACTGTGTACATGTTAGTTCATATTCATTTTTGATTTGGTTTTGTATTTGCATTCTTTTAAGAAATTCCTGATGCTGAGAAGAATGAGCTCTAAATTAAATTAGCTCTTCTATAAATGAAAAAAGCTAAATATCTCAGAGCACGTTTACAAAGACTGGGGTGAGCATAATTAACCCCACATTGCAGATGAGGTAAGGTGTGCATAAAGAAGGAAAGTGATTTACCTGAGATCACACAATAAGTTAATGTTAGTTAAGAATAGAAATAAGGTCTCCTGACTCCCATTCCCATGCCAGTGAACCACTCTGTACACTCCCTGCCCTTTTTGATTCAGTCTCTTTTCCAACATTTGTGGAGTGTTCAGAAGTCAGATACTGGCTTGCTTCAAACTTCTTCAGAAGTAGCAGCTAAACAGAACTGATAATATTAAAATCTATGCCCGTATGTAGTATACAAGCACTTTAAAAATGTGACTGGAAGCACAAATATACTGTATATTTTGTAGGCTTCAGGATCTTTCTACTTTGTGCTATGCTTAATTTCAGAGCACAGGACAACCCCCACTCCGAATGTTACCTTTCACATGTTGAATACAAAAAGAAAAGGAGTACTTGTGGCACCTTAGAGACTAACAAATTTATTTGAGCATAAGCTTTCGTGAGCTACAGCTCACTTCATCAGATGCATTCAGTGCTCACGAAAGCTTATGCTCAAATAAATTTGTTAGTCTCTAAGGTGCCACAAGTACTCCTTTTCTTTTTGCGGATACAGACTAACAAGGTTGCTACTCTGAAACATGTTGAATACATTACACTATTTTAATTTAAACCAACAAAAACATGTATAGAATCCTGTCTTAGGTTTATCTCTCCTGCAAATTGATTCAACATACTAGTGCAAAAGTCTTTGGGCCAGATCCTCAGATGGTACAGATCAGCACAGTTCCATTAAGTGGAAATATGCAGATTTACATCAGCTGAGGATTTATCTTTTAAACTTTTAAAATCATGTAGCAGACATATAAGTCATGGCAAAAGCCAAATGATGAATGTCCCTGTGCAAGAAACTGGTCTTCAGTTGTCTAGTTACTTTACCTGTGTGGGCAAACTGTCCGACAATTGCCAAGTACACGATTTCTTGCACCCTCCTCAGAAGCATCTAGCACTGGCCACTACTGGTAACAGAATACTGGATCAGATGGACCACTGGTCCACCTTATTCCCTTGTAACTAAGGTGACTGTGGCATAAAGGCCCCAGGCATAAATCCAAGGATTTACAGAAAATTTAGGTAAAATTATCCTTCCAATGACTCATTGATATTCAACCTTAACACTCTAAGGATCAAATTAAGACCAGTCATAAACAGGTCTAATCCACTGAAGTCAATGGATGGAAACCGATTTCACCAATTCTGAATCTAGTTTTATGTGATACTAATACAAAATTGTTCATACATTCATAACACTAAAAGAAAAGGAGTACTTGTGGCACCTTAGAGACTAACCAATTTATTTGCGCATGAGCTTTCGTGAGCTACAGACTCACTTCATCAGATGCATACCGTGGAAACTGCAGCAGACTTTATATACACACAGAGAATATGAAACAATACCTCCTCCCACCCCACTGTCCTGCTGGTAATAGCTTATCTAAAGTGATCATCAAGTTGGGCCATTTCCAGCACAAATCCAGGTTTTCTCACCCTCCACCCCCCCACACAAATTCACTCTCCTGCAGGTAATAGCCCATCCAAAGTGACAACTCTCTACACAATGTGCATGATCATCAAGTTGGGCCATTTCCAGCACAAATCCAGGTTTTCTCACCCCCCCACCCCCATACACACACAAACTCACTCTCCTGCTGGTAATAGCTCATCCAAACTGACCACTCTCCAAGTTTAAATCCAAGTTAAACCAGAACATCCGGGGGGGGGGGGGGGGTAGGAAAAAACAAGGGGAAATAGGCTACCTTGCATAATGACTTAGCCACTCCCAGTCTCTATTTAAGCCTAAATTAATAGTATCCAATTTGCAAATGAATTCCAATTCAGCAGTTTCTCGCTGGAGTCTGGATTTGAAGTTTTTTTTGTTTTAAGATAGTGACCTTCATGTCTGTGATTGCGTGACCAGAGAGATTGAAGTGTTCTCCGACTGGTTTATGAATGTTATAATTCTTGACATCTGATTTGTGTCCATTTATTTGATGAGCTATTGCCAGCAGGAGAGTGAGTTTGTGTGTGTATGGTGGTGGGGGGGTGAGAGAACCTGGATTTGTGCTGGAAATGGCCCAACTTGATTATCATGCACATTGTGTAGAGAGTTGTCACTTTGGATAGGCTATCACCAGCAGGAGAGTGAATTTGTGGGGGGGGGGGTGGAGGGTGAGAAAACCTGGTTTTGTGCTGGAAATGGCCCAACTTGATGATCACTTTAGATAAGCTATTACCAGCAGGACAGTGGGGTGGGAGGAGGTATTGTTTCATATTCTCTGTGTGTATATAAAGTCTGCTGCAGTTTCCACGGTATGCATCCGATGAAGTGAGCTGTAGCTCACGAAAGCTCATGCTCAAATAAATTGGTTAGTCTCTAAGGTGCCACAAGTACTCCTTTTCTTTTTGCGAATACAGACTAACACGGCTGTTACTCTGAAACCATTCATAACACTGAAGGTTATATACTCTTAATGGCTAAAGTTAGGGCCCTACCAATTTAACGGCTGTGAAAAATGCATCACGGACCATGAAATAAGCCCTTTCTCGTGAAATCCCATGTCCCCTTGTTCCTAGGAGTGCCCCACCAAAGGGAGCTCCTAGCTCCAGCTGAGCTGGGGAGGGACAAGACTTGTCCATCTCCTGCACAGATGCTCGGGGGTGAAGGGGGAGAGAAGGGGGAGTGACCAGACCCATCTCCAGGTACCTCCTCCTGCTGCAGGACACTTTGGGACTGGGCAGCAGCCCCAGGGGTTCCTGCAGCTGAAGGAGCCTTGTGGAGTTGGGTCCGGTCTTCCCTGTGCTGCTGGGAGCACCCCAGCAAAGGGGGCTCCTAGCTCCAGCTGGGGAGGGACAGGACAGGAGGGTGGCAATCCGATAACCCCCCCAACAGGTTTGCGACCCCCCTTCCCACAATCCCTTTCTGTGTTGGGACTCTCAGGGTTACAACACTATAAAACTTACCAAGTTTCAAATACTGTGGCTGTGAATTTGACAATACTGAAACGTGAATTTGGTAGGGACCTACCTATAGTACATCTGAGGCTTTCAAAGGACTACAAACATAATTTAGCCTCATTGTACCTATGTAAGTTAGTGAAGTCCCCCACCCCACAAAAAACAAAAACAAACTGGAAGAGACAGACATATAATGGGTCTGATTCTCAGTTGTCAGTACCTTGTGCAGTTATTTACAGTAGTGTTGCTACTTTTCTAATTTGGTAGTGTCTTACGCCCACCTTCCACTTGCTCTGCACTAAATGACTACTTAAGGTACAGGGCAGTGGGGAATCAAGCCCTACAGACATAAAGGTATGTTTACCATAGGGAAAGACTCCAGCAGCTCCCCACTACCTCATCCGTGCTGTACAGCCTTTCACTGACACGAGTAGATACACACCGCAGTGTGGACACTGCCTCCTTGTCACTGTGGCGTGTAGCTACATACACCTAACACGCCACCGCAAGTAGTGTGAGTAGTGTAAACGTAGCCTAACAGGGCCGGCCCACAACATTTTGGCACCTGAGGCAGGGAGCTCAAATGATGCCCCCATGCCCCCTCGCTTGGGCCAAAACTTTGAAACTCTGGGTCCTACTGGCACCCCCCCCCCCAAGTCTGGCACCTGAGGCAGTCGCCTCAGTTCGCCTCATGGTAAGACCAGCCCTGCAGCCTAAATATGCACCCACACAGGGTCTGATTCGGTTTCCATTAAAGAAAGCTGAAGTTTTGTCCTTGGTTTCAAGGGAAGCAGGATGAGCTACCCATATAAGAACTGCAGAGGTAATCTTCCAACCCTGGAAATGTTGAGTGAGAGGCTGCCTAAATTGGAGTGCCTTCTAAATGTGAGTCCACCCAGCATGCCTCGGTGCTTCCCTGTCTATTAAAGGGGATAAAGACTCTCACCTTTGTAAAGTACTTTGAGACCCCAGGGCAAAACCCCCCACACGGTCACTCCTGGGTTGGGTATTTCTGGTCCCTGGAAACCACGTTTCCAGGTGCTTGTGGCCCCGCCTTTGAGTCCCGATGTATGATCGTTCATTTAATCGATCCCCGTAGAAGTCGGCACCCCACAGTCCCGCGCGGTAGTTTGGGTCAGTCCGCCTGCCCGCCCCTAGACTGCGCCACGAGGCGGCAGCCCCCCACCGCGCTCCCCTGGCAGGCGCACCCCGCTTACCCCGGCGGTCCTGACTCGGGCGTTGAAGATGCGGCTCTGCCGGTGCAGCTCGCCCTGCCGCCTCCGCTCCAGCGCAGCCGCCTCGGCCAGGTCCCGCTGCAGGCCCAGCTTGCGCATGGTGCCCGCCGGGGGCGAGGTCCCACCCAGGCCGAACCACGACGATCTCCCGGAGCCCTTATTCCCCACCCCGGGGCCGAGCACCGACCTCCACCGGGCGGCCCAGGCCCAGGCCCAGCCCCAGCCCCAGGCCGCCGCCGGGCGATGTCAACAGAGCAGGTTGCTACGGGAACGAACCCGCCGCCCCCCAGATTTCCTCGGTCGTATCCCTCTCCCCCTTGGCTCCTCCTCCCTGGTCCCGCGCCCCTCAGAAATCTCGCGAGACAAGCCGTCCTTTCCCGCGGAAACTAGCACGCGGCAGCTTCGCCTCGGTGTCTCGCGCTGCGTGGTCCCGCTTTTGTGAAGCCGCAGGTTGCCTGAGGGAGGCGCGCGGCGCGGAAGGTGCGCGTGACACCTGTCCACCCCTGCGCGCGCGCGCACCCCCCCCCCCCACATATAAACCAACTACTAAGAGGAGGGGAGTTTCGGACATTAACGGGCGCCGTCCCCTCGGGGGTCCCGGTTCCCCACCCCGCGGGGATGGGTTACCTGAAGCTGCTGCTGCTGGAGAACTTCAAGTCATGGCGGGGGCGGCAGAGCATCGGCCCCTTCATGAAATTCAACTGCATCATTGGGCCCAACGGATCAGGTAGGGGAGGCCAGGCCACAGCCCACTGGGCTCCGGGGCTTTGCCGGGCGGGGCCCAGCCTGGGGATAGGGCAGCTACCCCACCCTGGGATAGTGACTCCCCTCCTGGCCAGACCCCAGAGGATTGGTGGCTGCAGCTGCCCTGATCCCACTGGCAAAATGCCAGTTACTCCGCTGGACCTGCAACATCCAAACCCCAGTGTGGACACAGCGCTTGGGGGGGGTCTGAAGCCAGGGATGAGCTAAAGAGGCCCAGCCCTAGCGTCTATCCAGCTGGTTTTAGCGAGGTAGCCTGAGCTCTGCAAGCTGGAGTTCATCACACTGGGTTCACACTTCCTGTCGCTTGCCGCGTAGACATCCGTAAAGCAAACCTTGTCTGGCTGCGTGGTGGTGTCCGGCAACCCAGGGTGCATCCCCTCTAGACAAAAAGGCCAAGTCAGGGCCTTGTCTTCACTGATGACAGGTGTGTGTTTACCTCAGGGTGACTAACATGTGCAAGCTGTTGCACTGTCAAATTCTAGTGCAGGCAAGGCTTTACCAGCCCCAGACTAAGTTGTGGGGTCAGTCCAGGCTTGG
Source organism: Eretmochelys imbricata (assembly GCF_965152235.1). Taxonomy (NCBI): domain Eukaryota; kingdom Metazoa; phylum Chordata; order Testudines; family Cheloniidae; genus Eretmochelys; species Eretmochelys imbricata. The sequence continues at coordinate 234,500,408 of NC_135572.1, forward strand.
GGTGCTGATCTTGCCCTGCTACCTCAGGGCAAACACAACAAGGGCCTTGTCTCCACTGGGGGTTTTGCTGCGAGATAATGATTGTGCTCGATAATCTCATTGGGGGAAAACAAAACAAAACCTTTCAAAGCAGTGAAGATAAAGCCTAAGGTAGTTATCACTGAACTCACCCTGACCTCTACCACTTTCTCTACTCAAAACAAACTTACAGTGGTGCAAATTTCTCTATTATTATTACTACTAGACAGTGCAATGTAGACACAGCCTTACACATCCTCTCCAGTTGGCGCTGTTGGGAATCACAGCACGGACCAAGCCCTGATAGCTGGATCTGTTCTTGTTTTGATCACATTTGGAGGAAGTTTAACTTAAGTGATAGTAAAAACGTGGCCATGCATTGTTTTGCATCACCTACCACAGCTCAACCAATGGGAGATTTTTTTGTCAAGGACCTGTGTAGAAAAAGCAGTAGACGCTATAACAGTCTTATCCAAGGAGAGAGAGAGTTGTCCAGTGGTTACTGCAGGGGCTTAGGATTTGGGACATTTGGGTTCGGTTTCCAGCTCTGCCATTGACTTATTCGGCTCTTGATTAAGTATCTTCACCCCTCTTTGCTTTTAGTTTCCACATTTAAGCTGTCTGAGAAATGCAAAGTAGTATTGGTTAATATTTTTCATTGCTTTAATTTAATTTTATGTGTTAGTGGATCACTCCAACCCTGTCCCCCACTGTTTCTAATGTTCAAAATATTGAATGAAGTTTTTCAGATTCTCATCCAGTTAAATCAGCATAAATTAGATGAATCAGTAACCAGAAGAAACTCTGATACTGTGTAATCCCCAACATTCAGTTCAAGAATATTCTTATTTTTTCCCCCTTTTTTCCCCCTCTTCTCCTATTTTGGGCCGGAGGGCAAGAGAGAGGAAGATACAGTGTAATGCTGAAGTAGTGATTCTGGGAGACCAGAAAAATGAGGGTGCTAGCATGAATGACAGATAAGAGAAAGGGTGAGGGGAGAAAAGTTTTGGTGGAAAGATAATGTGCTAAGTATTAGAAATATTAGCAGAAAAATTATTCATAATAGTGTAAGGAAATATGAAAAAGACATTATTTGGAATTCAAGAATCTGTAAGAAAGAGTTCTAAATGCATTATGAAATAACGTTATCAATGACCGTAGTATGTACTGAGCAACTGATATTGTCAGGCAAACTGAAGTAAAGGGGAGAGATTAGACATGCTTAGATAAAGGGTGTATATACCTGGATGTGTCATAAATTAAGTATGGAATTCAGTGGTGAAACACTTTTATAATAGTTAATCTGTTGCAATCATTGATACTAGCTGTTGGTTATAAATTCAAATTTCAAACATGTAAATCTCTTCTAAAATTTTATTTTAAATAGATGTTTCTTAAATGCATTCGTAGGTTCTGGAAGACAACAAAACTGAGATAGAAATAAAAGATTGTAGTCGGCTATTCATACCTATCCAACTCTAAAAAATTAAAAGTTAATGTTTTTGCTCATTTTAAAGGAAAATCAAACATAATGGATGCCCTTAGTTTTGTAATGGGTGAAAGAACAGCAAATTTAAGAGTGAAAAGTGTTCGAGAACTTATTCATGGAGCACATGTTGGAAAGCCATTTTCCTCAACTGCAAGTGTGAAAATAGTGTACTGTGAAGAGAATGGAGAAGAGAAAACATTTTCAAGAATCATTCGAGGTAAGTACACCTCTACCCAGATATAACACGAATTCGGATATAATGCGGTAAAGAAGCGCTCTGGGGGGTGGGGCTGAACTCTCCGGTGGATCAGCGTGTCTGGCTCCGACACGCTGCTCTGAGTGGCGTGTTAAGGGTGCCCGGCTGAAGGACTGGATAAGGGGCAGAGGGTCTCGGGGGAGGAGGGGGTGTCAGGGAGAAGGGGGAGTTGGATGGTTCAGAGGTTCTAGGGGCAGGGCGGTCAGGGGATGGGGAACGGGGGGGTGTTGGGTAGGGTGTGGGAGTCCCGGGGGGCCTGTCAGGGGGTGGGGGTGTGGATAGGGGTCGGGGCAGTCATGGGACAGGGAGCAGGGGGGTTGGGTAGGGTCCTGGGGGTGATTAGGGATGGGGGGGTCTCTGGAGGGGGCAGTCAGGGGACAAGGAGCGGGGGGGTTGGATGGGTCGGGGGTTCTGAGGACTCAGTCAGGGGGCGGGAAGTGACTATTAGTAATGGAAATGCTTGAGGCCAAAGCAAGTTCGATGTAATGCGGTTTCATCTATAACGTGATAAGATTTTTTTGGCTCCCGAGGACCACATTATATCAGGGTAGAGGTGTAGTAGGTTTTGTTTCAGATATTTTCTGTTCGATACAGAAAACTTGCAGTGGAGTATTTATTTTTAAATCTTAAATATATAATAATCTGATGGTACAACATGGGCTAATTAATCCTTTGGAATTAAGCCAATTTTTATAGTACCTTTTCATGGTAGCCCAGTGTTGTAATTATAAGGATGAAAACAGTAACCAAGAAGAAGAGTTAATCAGATGCTAAACAAAATACATGTTAAGTTCCCCCCTTTCCCTCCCCATGATTGCCCAACTGTGACTCTGAGAGTTTACCAAAGGAAGTGAGTTCCATGGGGAATTCCTCTGTGAAAGCCATATTATGGACGAAAGCCCAAATTCTCTGTGCTATTTAGACTCCTAACTTTCATTGAAATCAATGGGAGTTAGGTGCTTAGATACCTTTGAGAATCTGGGCCACGGTTTCCAACACTGGAAGCATTCTCAAATCCAATCCTAATTACTTTTAGGTGAGGTATAGAATTGGTAGCTGTATCTAATGGTCACTGACCATTCCAGTCTTTAAAGGTTGACACTTCGAATCCCACATAGAAAAGAAAAGGAAGCCAGTGCAGAGACCTGAGCAAAGGAGATGCAACTGCCCCACGCCACTCAGGAGGAGAGCAGCTGTGTCTGCTCTAGCTCCAGTGCCCGAGTGGACTTCAGGGTAGTCCTGAGTATGTTATGGTAGTAAAGACTGGTAGAAACAGGTGTGGCTAATGCTGTAATGTCCATATTTGAAAATAATGGTTGCATTCTGGAGATCATAGAATCACAGAAATGTAGAGCTAGAAGGGACCTCGAGAGGTCATCTAGTCCACCCTCCATTTTGAAGCAGGATTACCTAGACCATGTTTAAGCTGTTCTTAAAAGCCTCCAATGATGAGGATTCCATAACTTCCCTTGGTAACCTGTTGCAATACTTTGTTAGGGTATGTCTACACTACGGAATAAGATCGAATTTATAGAAGTCGGTTTTTTAGAAATCGGTTTTATATATTCGAGTGTGTGCGTCCCCACAGACAATGCTCTAAGTGCATTAAGTGTATTAACTCGGTGGAGTGCTTCCACAGTACCGAGGCTAGAGTCGACTTCCAGAGTGTTGCACTGTGGATAGCTATCCCACAGTTCCCGCAGTCTCCGCTGCCCATTGGAATTCTGGGTTGAGATCCCAATGCCTGATGGGGCTAAAACATTGTCACGGGTGGTTCTGGGTACATATCGTCAGGCCCCCCTTCCCTCCCTCCCTCCGTGAAAGCAAGGGCAGACAGTCGTTTCGTGCCTCTTTTCCTGAGTTACCTGTGCAGACGCCATACCACGGCGAGCATGGAGCCTGCTCAGGTAACCGTCACCGTATGTCTCCTGGGTGCTGGCAGACGCGGTACGGCATTGCTACACAGTAGCAGCAACCCATTGCCTTCTGGCAGCAGACGGTGCAGTACGACTGGTAGCCGTCCTCGTCGTGTCCGAGGTGCTCCTGGCCATGTCGTCTGGGAGCGCCTGGGCAGACATGGGCGCAGGGACTAACTTTGGAGTGACTTGACCAGATCATTCTCTTTAGTCCTGCAGTCAGTCCTATTGAACTGTCTTATGGTGAGCAGGCAGGCGATACGAATTGCTAGCAGTCATACTGTACCATCTTCTGCCGGGCAGGCAAAAGATGAGGATGGCTAGCAGTCGTAGTGTACCATCTTCTTCCGAGCAGCCATGAGATGTGGATGGCATGCAGTCCTTCTGCACCGTCTGCTGCCAGCCAAAGATGTAAAAGATAGATGGAGTGGATCAAAACAAGAAATAGACCAGATTGGTTTTGTACTCATTTGCCTCCTCCCCTGTGTAGGGGACTCATTCCTCTAGGTCACACTGCAGTCACTCACAGAGAAGGTGTAGCGAGGTAAATCTAGCCATGTATCAATCAGAGGCCAGACCAACCTGCTTGTTCCAATAAGAACAATAACTTAGGTGCACCATTTCTTATTGGAACCCTCCGTGAAGTCCTGCCTGAAATACTCCTTGATGTAAAGCCACCCCCTTTGTTGATTTTAGCTCCCTGAAGCCAACCCTGTAAGCCATGTCGTCAGTCGCCCCTCCCTCCATCAGAGCAACGGCAGACAACCGTTCCGCGCCTTTTTTCTGTGCGGACGCCATACCAAGGCAAGCATGGAGGCCGCTCAGCTCACTTTGGCAATTAGGAGCACATTAAACACCACACGCATTATCCAGCAGTATATGCAGCACCAGAACCTGGCAAAGCGATACCGGGCAAGGAGGCGACGTCAGCGTGGTCACGTGAGTGATCAGGACATGGACACAGATTTCTCTGAAAGCATGGGCCCTGCCAATGCATGCATCATGGTGCTAATGGGGCAGGTTCATGCTGTGGAATGCCGATTCTGGGCTCGGGAAACAAGCACAGACTGGTGGGACCGCATAGTGTTGCGGGTCTGGGACGATTCCCAGTGGCTGCGAAACTTTCGCATGCGTAAGGGCACTTTCATGGAACTTTGTGACTTGCTTTCCCCGGCACTGAGGCACATGAATACCAAGATGAGAGCAGCCCTCACAGTTGAGAAGCGAGTGGTGACAACCCTGTGGAAGCTTGCAACGCCAGACAGCTACCAGTCAGTTGGGAATCAATTTGGAGTGGGCAAATCTACTGTTGGGGCTGCTGTGATGCAAGTAGCCCACGCAATCAAAGATCTGCTGATATCAAGGGTAGTGACCCTGGGAAATGTGCAGGTCATAGTGGATGGCTTTGCTGCAATGGGATTCCCTAACTGTGGTGGGGCCATAGACGGAACCCATATCCCTATCTTGGCACCGGAGTACCAAGCCGCCGAGTACATAAACCGCAAGGGGTACTTTTCAATAGTGCTGCAAGCTCTGGTGGATCACAAGGGACGTTTCACTAACATCAACGTGGGATGGCCGGGAAAGGTACATGACGCTCGCATCTTCAGGAACTCTGGTCTGTTTCAAAAGCTGCAGGAAGGGCTTTATTCCCAGACCAGAAAATAACTGTTGGGGATGTTGAAATGCCCATATGTATCCTTGGGGACCCAGCCTACCCCTTAATGCCATGGCTCATGAAACCGTACACAGGCAGCCTGGACAGTAGTCAGGAGCTGTTCAACTACAGGCTGAGCAAGTGCAGAATGGTGGTAGAATGTGCATTTGGACGTTTAAAGGTGCGCTGGCGCAGTTTACTGACTCACTTAGACCTCAGCGAAACCAATGTTCCCACTGTTATTACTGCTTGCTGTGTGCTCCACAATATCTGTGAGAGTAAGGGGGAGACGTTTATGGCGGGGTGGGAGGTTGAGGCAAATCGACTGGCTGCTGGTTCTGCGCAGCCAGACACCAGGGCGGTTAGAAGAGCACAGGAGGGCGCGGTACGCATCAGAGAAGCTTTGAAAACCAGTTTCATGACTGGCCAGGCTACGGTGTGAAAGTTCTGTTTGTTTCTCCTTGATGAAACCCCCCGCCCCTTGGTTCACTCTACTTCCCTGTAAGCTAACCACCCTCCCCTCCTCCCTTCGATCACCGCTTGCAGAGGCAATAAAGTCATTGTTGCTTCACATTCATGCATTCTTTATTCATTCATCACACAAATAGGGGGATGACTACCAAGGTAGCCCAGGAGGGGTGGTGGAGGAGGGAAGGAAAATGCCACACAGCACTTTAAAAGTTTACAACTTTAAAATTTATGGAATGCCAGCCTTCTTTTTTTTGGGCAATCCTCTGTGGCGGAGTGGCTGGTTGGCTGGTGGCCCCCCCCACCGTATTCTTGGGCGTCTGGGTGTGGAGGCTATGGAACTTGGGGAGGAGGGCGGTTGGTTACACGGGGGCTGTAGTGGCAGTCCGTGCTCCAGCTGCCTTTGCTGCAGCTCAACCATACACTGGAGCATACTGGTTTGGTCCTCCAGCAGCCTCAGCATTGAATCCTGCCTCCTCTCATCACGCTGCCGCCACATTTGAGCTTCAGCCCGCCACCTCTCCTCCCGGTCATTTTGTGCTTTCCTGCACTCTAACATTATTTGCCTCCATGCATTCGTCTGTGCTCTGTCAGTGTGGGAGGACAGCATGAGCTCGGAGAACATTTCATCTCGAGTGCGTTTTTTTTTTTTTTCTTTCTAAGCTTCACTAGCCTCTGGGAAGGAGAAGATCCTGTGATCCTTGAAACACATGCAGCTGGTGGAGGAAAAAAAAAAGGGACAGCGGTATTTAAAAAGACACATTTTATAAAACAGTGGCTGCACTCTTTCAGGGTAAACCTTGCTGTTAACATTACATACATAGCACATGTGCTTTTGTTACAAGGTCGCATTTTGCCTCCCCCCACCGTGTGGCTACCCCCTCAACCCTCCCCCCTCCCTGTGGCTAACAGCAGGGAACATTTCTCTTTAGCCACAGGCAAACAGCCCAGCAGGAATGGGCTCCTCTGAGTGTCCCCTGAAGAAAAGCACTCTATTTCAATCAGGTGACCATGAATGATATCTCACTCTCCTGAGGATAACACAGAGAGATAAAGAACGGATGTTGTTTGAACGCCAGCAAACATACACTGCAATGCTTTGTTGTACAATGATTCCCGAGTGCGTGTTACTGGCCTGAAGTGGTAAAGTGTCCTACCATGAAGGACGCAATAAGGCTGCCCTCCCCAGAAACCTTTTGCAAAGGCTTTGGGAGTACATCCAGGAGAGCCGCGAATGCCAGGGCAAAGTAATCCTTTCACATGCTTGCTTTTAAACCATGTATAGTATTTTAAAAGGTACACTCACCGGAGGTCCCTTCTCCGCCTGCTGGGTCCAGGAGGCAGCCTTGGGTGGGTTCGGGGGATACTGGCTCCAGGTCCAGGGTGAGAAACAGTTCCTGGCTGTCGGGAAAACCGATTTCTCCGCTTGCTTGCTTTAAGCTATCTACAACCTCATCTTCATCTTCTTCGTCCCCAAAACCTGCTTCCATATTGCCTCCATCTCCATTGAAGGAGTCAAACAACATGGCTGGGGTAGTGGTGGCTGAACCCCCTAAAATGGCATGCAGCTCATCATAGAAGCGGCATGTTTGGGGCTCTGACCCGAAGCGGCCGTTCACCTCTCTGGTTTTCTGGTAGGCTTGCCTCAGCTCCTTCAGTTTCACGCGGCACTGCTTCGGGTCCCTGTTATGGCCTCTGTCCTTCATGCCCTGGGAGATTTTGACAAAGGTTTTGGCATTTCGAAAACTGGAACGGAGTTCTGATAGCATGGATTCTTCTCCCCATACAGCGATCAGATCCCGTACCTCCTGTTCGGTCCATGCTGGAGCTCTTTTGCGATTCTGGGACTCCATCATGGTCACCTCTGCTGATGAGCTCTGCATGGTCACCTGCAGCTTGCCACGCTGGCTAAACAGGAAATGAGATTCAAAAGTTCGCGGTTCTTTTCCTGTCTACCTGGCCAGTGCATCTGAGTTGAGAGTGCTGTCCAGAGCGGTCACAATGGAGCACTCTGGGATAGCTCCCGGAGGCCAATACCATCGAATTGTGTCCACAGTACCCCAAATTCGAGCCGGCAAGGCCGATTTAAGCGCTAATCCACTTGTCAGGGGTGGATTAAGGAAATCGATTTTAAGAGCCCTTTAAGTCGAAATAAAAGGCTTCATCGTGTGGATGGGTGCAGGTTTACATCGATTTAATGCTGCTAAATTCGACCTAAAGTCCTAGTGTACACCAGGGCTTAGTCTGATAGTGTTTTGTAATATCTAATGTAAGCTCCCTAGCTATAGATTAAGATGACTACTAGTTGTCCTCCCTTCAGTGGACATGGGCAGCTGATTACTGTTCTCTTTAGAACAGCCCTTAAAATATTTGGAGACTGTTATCCTGTCCCGCTTTAGTTGTCTTTTAAGACTGAACATGTCCAGTATTTTTAACTCTTTCCTCATAGTTCAGGTTTTCTAAAGTGTTGATCATTTTTTTAATTCTTCTCTGAACTCTCTCCAGTTTGTCCATATCTTTCCTTAAGTAAAACTGGACACAGTACTCCAGCTGAAGCCCTCACCAATTCTGAGTAGACTGGAACAGTTACCTCCCGTGTCTTATGTACAACACTCCTGTTAATACACCACCGAATGATATTAGCTTTTTTTGCAAGCGCATCACATTATTGACTCTCATTTATTTTGTAATCCACTATAACCCCTTTTCAGCAGTAGTACTACCTAACCAGTTATTCCCCATTTTGTAGGGTATATTTAATTTTTTTCCTTTCTAAATTAAGTACTTTGAACTTATCTATTGAATTTCATCTTGTTGGTTTCAGACTAATACTCTGATTTGTCATGGTAACTTTGAATTCTAATCCTGTCTTCCAAAGTCCTTTCAACCCTTCCCAACTTAGCGTCATCAGCAAATTTTATAAGCATACTCTCCACTCCATTAATCCAAGTAATGGATAAAAATATTGAATATTACCAGAACAGACCCCTGCAGGACTCCATTAAATCCAACCTCCCAGTTTGATAGTGACTCATTGATACTCTTTGAGTATGGTTTTTCAACCAGTTGTGCATCCATTTTATAGCAATTTCATATAGACCACTTTATCCTAGCTTGCTTATGAGAGTGTCAAGTGGGACAGTGTCAAAAACTTTATTGAAATCAAGATATATCATGTTTACTGCTAGTAACTCGAAGGTAATCTCTAATGGTTCTGAGATTGCTTCAGCTAGTTCTTTAAGTACCCTAGAGTGAACTTTGTCAGGCCTTAACAACTTGAATACATCTAATTTAGCTAAATATTTAATCTGTTCTTTCCCTGTTCTGGCTTGCATTCCTTCCATTTTGTTGTTTAATTGTGTTAAGCATCCAATGACAATTAACCTTCTTAGTGTAGACTGAAGTAAAACAGGCATGAATCTCTTCCATCATGGTGTAGTCAGTTAGTAGCTCTCCTTTCCCGCTAAGTAGTAGTAGCTAAGATCTACACTTTCCTGTGTATATATAGAACGTCTTACTGCCTTTTTATGTGCTTTGCTAGGTGTAAGTCATTTTGCGCTGTAGCCTCTCTCATTTTGTACCTACATGCTTGTACTAGTCTTCTGTACTCATCCTTAGCAATTTGTTCATGTTTCTACTTTCTGTAGGATTCCTTTTTGATTTTCAGGTCATTTAAGAGCTCCTGATGCAGCTCAATTGGCCTCTTATTGTTCTTCCTATCTTTCTTTCCCATTGGGATAGTTTGCTGTTGTGTCTTTAATATTATCTTCTTGAGAAGCTGCCAGCTCTCCTGAACTCCTTTTTCCACTTATCTTTTCTTCCCATGGAACCTCCCCTACCAGTTCTCCAAGTTTGTTAAAGTCTGCTTTTTTGAAGTCTTTTTTTTCCCCCCCTCCTTATTCTGCTGCCCTCAATTTTTCCTTTCTTTCAAATCATGAAATGTATCATATTATGATTACTGTCAGTTCTCTTCCACTTTTGGATTTGCAACCAATTCCTTCTTGTTAGTCAGTATCAGGCCTAAAATGGCTGCTGTTCTCCACTACCTTCGGAAATAAAAAGTTCTGTGCAACACATTCCAAGAACTTACTGGACATTTTGTGTTTTGTCATATTACTTTCCCACCTGATATCTGGGTAGTTAAAATCCACCATTACTAACAGGTCTTATGTTTTGGATATTTCTGTTCTAGAAGTTTCTCATAGAAATGCCTCATCCACTACTTCCTCCTGATCTAGTTGTCTATAGCAGACCCGCTACCCTGATATCAACCTTGTTTTCCCCCTCCCTCCCTCCCTCCCCCCGTCTTATCTTCACCAGAGACTTTCACATGGTTTGTCACTCACCTCCTTCTGGACCTCAGAAGAAGTGTAGATATTCTTGATTTACAAAAGGGGAACAGGTGAACTGATTAAATAAAGTGTCAAATGCACAACGTAAATTAATAGTTTTAATATTTGTTTACATGATACTTAAATTTTGTTATTTCTTCCTTTATTAGGTAGTTGTTCTGAGTTTCTTTTCAATGATAAAGCTGTTAGCCGATCTGTTTACACAGCAGAGCTTGAAAAAATAGGCATAATTGTCAAAGCAAGGAACTGCATGGTTTTTCAGGTAAGCATTTAAGGAACTTGGTAACCTCCCAAAGCTTGAGTGCAGATTCGGAGTGCTGTAGAGGTAACATGCTTGGTCCATGGGACTAGATGGCTAATGCTGCTCCCTCGTCAGCCAAACAGGTAATTAGTCCTGCACGAATAGAAGTCTTGTCCTAGCCTAAGAAGTCTAGGCCATAAAATGGGAATTGCAAGGGTTTGGTTTGTGTTGGGCAATAGAGGGTGTGGAAGGGAGGTAGGGGGAAGCATTATTCATCATGGGAAAACCAGTAATTTCTGTGCTTCAGTTTATAGGTTGGAAAAGATCTTCATGTTCTGGATTTTAAAAAAAAACAAAACACCTAAAATTGGCTAACAGCTTTATTTCCTGAGCCAAAATAATTCTTGTCTCAACTTATAAATACACATAAATATTGTGGATGGAAAATCTTGTTAGGACATCTAGTTCCTCTTTGACAAGTACAGTTTTTCTTTAAATATATTTTCCGAAGTTCTTTGTCCTGTCTAGTTTGTGTTAATCTTCTTAAAGTGTGAACTTACTGCTTTTGAAAGGTGCCATTGTGATGCCTTCTGGTGTATCCAGGGTTGTCAGGCCTCTGGCTACCACCTGTCCTTAAGCAAAAGGAAGCCTTGTCTGTGCCTGCTAGGGGTCAGCACCCCAACTCTATCAGCCATGAACAATGCAAGAACTCGTCTCTAGGACTCACAAGCCCCACTGTGTCTCTGCAGGTTGGCGATAGGCATGATCCAACTCTCAAGCCCTCTGAGCATCTCCCTGGAGTGTCCAGGCCCAGTCCACTGGGTGCTCACAGTATTCCCAGGTTTGCTGCTTCCAAAGAAACAGGGCACTGCCACTTACCAATTCTACCTCAGATCACCACTCCTCTTAACACACACAGCACTTATCCTTGACTTCACTGTAAATAAGTTTAACAAACCTTAGAGATTCTAATAATAGCAAGTAGAAGTATTGGAAACAAATTATTACGTTTATACAACAAAATCAAAACACACTTTCTAGAGTAGAGGCTTAATTATAAGACATGAGAGTATCTTGTTGAGTATTGCTCATTGAAAATCCTTGCAGTGTTTTACAACCAGGGTTGTCTGTGACCCTCCTTTCATGAGAGAGCCGTGCTGTAAGCTTGCCTCCTGAGTGAAGGATCCTGTGTGTTTCCTTGTATCCCCAGATATACCCTAACAGTCCTTTTGTCTTTAGTAGTAAGCAGGCCATCCGCTTCAGTTTCTTTCATCCTGTGAATTTCTGTAGATTTCACAATCACCTCTTCTGCCTGTGGCTCAGTATGCAAAAAGGCATACATCATGAGGCAAACAATACACAAATGACCAGACAAGGAGACGGGTGTGTGCTGCCTTCTGTCCAAAAGGAACATTTCTGAGGTATGTCACCTCCTGGTGACTTGCTTTAACTCCAAGACCTTAAGAGCATAATTTTTAGTATAAAACATAATTCCTTAAATATTATCTGTACACATATTTTGTAGTGAGTATGATAACCAGTGGGCTACTGGCTCTTGGTAGAGAACTCACTTGCCATGCTTCAGTGAACTATTATGCATATATCCAACCCAGGGGATCCCTGTAAAACCCTGTGCACTCTGCCAGTTGGTACCAAGGGATCCCTGGATCACAGCCGCTTACTTGACATCACTAGAGACCAAAGTCTTTTATTTATGGAGAAGGTGCCTCACAATATCACCTTCTCCACATTGGCCTATTAATGAGCCCAAATAGTCCTCTGAAGAACTACTTCCAAGGTGAATGTTCATTTTTCTTATCTGTTCAGTTCTTGGCCTCTCTGAGACTACCAGTAAGGATGCTAATGGTGATAGTGTGTTTTTATGAGTTGGAGGTGTAAATCCACTGGGAAATAGAGTAAAATCACATAGACTATGGAACCATCTGTGCATAAGCACTCTTGGTAATTAGGGAACTATGGTGGATTTGAATTGGTGACAAGCAGATGAAAGACTATATCCCATTGTTAATAATATCAGTTACTGAGTCCTCCAATCCGTTTAGTTTAACCAGATGTTAAATTAACCCCAAAACAATTTTTAAAAAAGCATATGATCTTAAAACAACTGAAACTTACTTTCAGTGTTGATAATGGGATTTGAATTCTTAGTCCTAATCTTCCTCACAAGTCTGTTGAAATACTTTATTTGGCAGTCAAGTATTTTTAGTTTAATATTCCTTCTAATTAGATATCTAAAAATCTCTTCTGCTAATTTAGCTTTCCTTTAAATACAGTTAATACATATCAAAAATAGTAATCACAGTTACAGAATAAATATATACAGTACTTAATTTTCAAGCTCTACTAACTTGTCTGCTTTAAAAAAAATTATGAAAATATGGAAGGAACTGAATCTACATCATGTAAACTCTCTCAGAAAATTTTCATTTGAAAAGCTTCTGTGACGGGTTGGGTCACAGAAATCCCCTTGGGACTGGCACCTGATGTGCTGAGACTACCTCTGAGCCTGTTTTTCCTGGCAGCTTGGGACTTCAGAACCCTGCCTTGTTGAGCCAGACATGCTAGTCTGCTACAAACACAGACCCAGGTCAAAACCATGTCCCACGCAAGCTGCAGACTTAACTGAATACCGCTTAAGAAGTGCTCCTGTCTCTAGCACGCAGACACCCAGTTCCCAATGGGATCTAAACCACAAATAAATCTGTTTCACTCTGTATAAAGCTTATGCAGGGTAAACTCATAAGTTGTTTGCCCTCTGTAACACTGATAGAGGGAGATGCACAGGTGTTTGCTCCCCCAGGAATTAATTACTTGCTCTGGGTCAATTAATAAGCAAAAAGTGATTTTATTAAGTATAAAAAGTAGGATTTAAGTGGTTCTAAATAATAACAGACAGAACAAGTAAATTACCAAGCAAAATAAAACAGAAACATGCAAGTCAAAGCCTAATACAGTAGGAAACTAAATGCAGGCAAATCTCACCCTCCGAGATGTTCCAACAAGCTTCTTTGACACACTAGACTCCTTCCCCCATAGTTACTGTCCTTTGTTCTACTTTCTTTCAGGCATCTCTTTGGGGTGGAGAGAGTATCTTTTGAGCCGGCTGAAGACAAAATAGAGGGGTTTCCAGGGCCTTTTATATTCTCTCTTGTGCAACATCACAGCCACAAGATGGAGTCTCTAACCACCTGGGGAAGTCACATGTCTATGAATGATTTAGCTCTTTGCAGGCTGACACCATTGTTTACATGTTAGTTTCCTCACACCTTTTTGTCAACTGTCTAAATGGGCCATCTTGATTATCAGTATAAAGTTTTTTTCTCCTGCTGATAATAGCTCATCTTAATTAATTAGCCTCTTGCAGTTTGTATGGCAACTTCCACCTTGTCTGTGTATCTAATCTTCTTACTATATGTTCCATTCTATGCATCCGATGAAGTGGGCTGTCGCCCACGAAAGCTTATGCTCTAATGAATTTGTTAGTCTGTAAGGTGCCACAAGTCCTCCTGTTCTTTTTGCGGATACAGACTAACATGGCTGCTACTCTGAAACATGTTAGTTTGAACATTCCCAGGAAAGCTCAGATGTGGATTGGTGTCTCCCAAAGTCCATTGTTAGTTAAGTGTTTCTTGATTGGGCACTTACTGAGAATAGTCCCTTCTCAAGAAGCTGACCAAATGCTTCACTGAGGCTACTTAAAATCAAACACATACATAGCCAATATTCATAACTTCAAATACAAAGATGATTCACACATACAGACAGCATAATTATAACCAGCAAACTACAACCTTTCCATAGATTCCCCAGTTGACCTCCTCTGTATAAGAACTGGTGCAACCATAGGACCCTGGTTGCAACAATGATTTATACAGTCACAGTTTGTCAATATCGTCTCAGCTTCCTCCAGTCCTATAACCTAATGGGTGTTGGGATAAATGTAACATAATACTGCACTTTGTATTAGTGATAACGCTTCCTGACTGGAGTCCTTGTTTCCCAAGTTTTAATCTTTAGTATAGAAATTTTTTTGGATGAATTATGTAAATTATATATTCTTGAATAGTGAGGTTTGTATTGTAATTTCTGATTTTTCTGCCAGTACTACATGATTCCACAACTTTCGTTTTTTTTCTCATTTGGTGTCTGTGTCCAGTTTAGGTTCAGTGGACTTTCAGGTCTCTCTGACTGGGAGGCTGTTGACGTTAGTGAAATATCATTTAAGTGATATCTTGATTTTAAGAGAGTTAATAGCACAATATTGTCTGCAAGTTCAGATTCCCTCTTTGTACAGTACAGTGATCTGCAGTGCTATGATTCTCAGTGCTACATCTTTGAAACTCTATTCTAGGGAGCAGTAGAGTCAATTGCAATGAAGAAGCCCAAGGAAAGAACCCAGCTTTTTGAACAAATTAGTAATTCATGGGAGTTTGCTGAGGAATATGACAGAAAGAAGAAGAAAATGCAACAGGCAGAGGGGGATGCGCAGTTTAATTATAACAAGAAAAAACATGTGGCAGTAGAACGCAAGCATGCAAAGTTAGAGAAAGAGGAGGTAATGCAAAAAATAACATAAAAAGGAGGTTTTCATATTTAAGAAAACATACGGCATGGTGGTTGATCTTGCAAACTCTGTTAGCATAGTGTGAGTTTATAGGATCAGAACCTTAGTAAAAATACATAGAGCTTGGGTCAAGCAATTCTAATACATTTTACAATAAATAAATTTTCCTTGTTTTCTGTGGAAAGTGATGGTTCTTGAAGTGTTTTTCAGTCAATGCTTTTCCACGTAATATGGTTAATTTGTATAATCTGAAATATTTAACCAAAAAAAAATCAGCAAGGAACACACTATGTTTTCCAGTGGGACAGGATGAATAGTTAAGTGTCTTCTGCCCATATACATCAGTAGTACGTCATTTCTGTACTTCTGCCCTTTTTGTACAGTCAGATGCAGTAGTGGCACTTACTGGGCAGAATGTTTTAAAAATGGAAGAATAAACCTTTACATCCAAAAATACTTGATCTCAGAAGGCCCAATCCTGCAATTTGCTGCTCAATCATAGTGAGCTATGTTCCAGAGGTGTGAAACTTATTGAAACCAAGCTAAATGTCTACATTCTTCCTTTCCCCAGAGTGTTCAGTGACCCTGTATTGCGAAGTTTGTTGCCTGAGTGCATGCATGAGAGGGGGAAAAAAGGCAGTTATGACTTACTATTGGGTGGAATTCATAATATTTAACAGGAAATGGAGTTGAATATAATAGTTTCTAAGTATACAAGGTGCAGTGGTCATAAATATGTTTTTAATTAAATAAATGATTTATTCTGCAGGGCTAGCAATTCTTATAGTAACTACTGCATTATATATGGCTGAGGTGTAGTGTTTTTTTGTTTTTGATTTTTTGGGTTTTTTTGTGATCGGTACACTTTTCTGGAATCATAGTCACCAGTACTTTACTCATTTTACTCTGGACCTGAGATTAAGACTGCTAGTGATTAAAAATCCTTTTTAAAACTGCAAATAAAAAATTCCTGTTTGTAGGCAGAGCGTTACCAGATGCTGCTTGAAGAGTTGAAAGAAAACAGGATACAGCTGCAACTTTTCCGACTTTATCACAACGAGAAAAAAATTGACTTTTTGAACAATAAATTGGGTGAAAAGAACATGGATGTGAATACCAAGAAAGACTCCCTTTCTTCTGCTGAGGACACATTTAAAGCTAAGAAAAAAGTGCTTGGAATATTAAATAGAGACCAACAACACATGGAAAAAGAAATGAAGTAAGTTTTTTCCTATGATATGACTGAACTGAGATTTTGAGAGTTAGTCTGCATTCTAAGTTATTCTTCAAAGTGTATTTCCTGATCAAGAGAGTGGGTGAAATTCTGACCCCACTGAAGTCAATTGGAGATTTCTAAAATAGTAATCACAGTGTTACAGAATAAATATATATAATACTTAATTTTCAGCCACTTTATTTGTCACTATTCTCAATAAAACCATTTTACCTGTTCACTACAACATTGTAGGGGCGGTATAGCATTGTACTTCACATTTAAACCTGTTTTCAGTTATATGTATCAAAATATGACCTTTGGACTGAAACATCTCATATGTGGTCCCCACCTAAAAGGTGATTTTTAAAATTGTTTTTATTTATTTATTTATTTATTTATTATCTTGTTCCAGGCTTCATTTCTTGGTTTTCCTGAAACACAAAGTTGACAAAAATGCATCTTTTTCCCCCCCCCAACCCCCTAAAGAACCCTAGAAGCATCATTGAATCAGAAAAGGCCCCAGTATATTAAAGCAAAGGAGAACACTTCTCACCAAATCAAGAAAGTAGATATGGCTAAGAAATCTTCAAAAGATAATGAGAAACACCTTGCTAAACAAGAGCAAAACATAAAAGAATTGGACACTGAGCTGACTGATGTTGAGAGAAGTTGGAGAGCATATGAAAAGAAGGTTGAAGAGGAGATGTTACAGAGAAGAGCAGATGTTGAGCTGGAAGCAAGTCAAGTGAGTTGTGGAGAGTTGCGGGGGGGGCGGGGAGTACTAGACTGAGTGAAATCCTGGCTCTGTTAAAACTAATGGGAGTTTGCCGTTGACTTCAGTGGGACCATGATTTCATCCATTGTTTTAAAAGAGTGGTTACAGCCCAACTGCTACAGAAAAGATCAGTTCACAGTTCTGATATAAAGTTGTTTCAGGAAGACATCACTGCATAATTTTCCAGTTAGTTCACATTGAGAAAATTATTTCTGCAACCATTAGAGCTAGAAAGTCTTTTAAAAACATTTTTTTTTATTATACATTAAATTCTGCAGAACCCAATTGGTAAGTTTCCTTCATATTGTCCCTGTAGTTTGGGGCAACCCTGTAAATTATGCCCAGGGTTGACATACCTTTTCACTAATGTGGAGGAGTTCCGACTCCTCATTAGTGAAGAGATTTGTCAACCTTAGGCATAATTTATCAGGTTGCCCCAAGCTTAAACCCTTCTGTGTACCTCTACAAATTTTTCTCCTTGGAGGCTTCCCCCATTGTATCAAAATAACTGTTATTTTTAAGAATAATTCCTTTACTTTTGGTCCTCTCCTTTTTTCAGAAATGTTTATGGAAGCTTTAGTTTGCCTAATGACTTGTTTAAAACACAACTTCAAACTTTATTCTCCTGTTTTCTTGCCTACAGTCTAGTTTAGAGTTTTCTTTCATGGCATCTGATTGCCAACACTTGGCTCCATAGCTGGATAATAATTCACAATCTGTAGTTTTAATAAGGTTGTTAATTTGCTAGTCAAGCACATAATGTAGTGAAAATTTCCCTTTATGTTTAAGGGCGGGAGTAATATTATTTGAATCTGTTTGTACAGCTGGATCAGTATAAAGAGCTAAAAGAACTAGCGAGAAAGAAAGTAGCGACATTGACCCAGCAACTAGAAAAACTGCAGTGGGAACAAAAAGCGGATCTAGAAAGGATGACACTTGATGAGAGGAAGCAAAAAGAAATTGAGGTATATATACTGAGATGGAATTTAATTTTATTGGGGAAAAGAAACCCTGTCTCTTTGTCTAATACTTGTCCTTCCCTGCCATTTTATAAATTGCACTGAATACATTCTTTACCAAAAAACACTTCAGCAACCTTGATACAGTGCATATGTTTTTGCTTCTCTTCTGACAGACCTACTGCCACATGGCTGGCGCTTTGTCCTTCAGAAATTACTTCACATATCTCTTCTAGGATGTGGCTTTGTGAAAGCCTGCTTACAGTATAAACATTCAGATCTGCAGTTAAGAGAGTCAGATACATACTGTCCTCAGGTCCTTCTTACCATGATAACTCTAGTGTTGGGACTCTGCAGGATCAATGGTGTGTCTTGTCAACTCTTTCCTTTTTCCGTTGTAGTTAGCTTTCCACCTGGAGATTTCAGAGTAACAGCCGTGTTAGTTTGTATTCGCAAAAAGAAAAGGACAAAATGGCCCACCTTGATTATCATACACATTTTAAGGAGAGTGATCACTTTAGATAAGCTATTACCAGCAGGAGAGTGGGGTGGGAGGAGGTAGTTTTTCATGCTTTGTGTGTATAGAAAAAGATCTTCTACACTTTCCACAGTATGCATCCGATGAAGTGAGCTGTAGCTCACGAAAGCTTATGCTCAAATAAATTGGTTAGTCTCTAAGGTGCCACAAGTACTCCTTTTCTTTTTGCCACCTGGAGATTGTTGTGGCTGATTTTTCTGTTCTTGGGATCAGGACAATTTTTTTGGTTTCCTACCAGCTTTTGGAATTCAGCTCCAGGGTGTGGATTTTATTCCAACTGCATAGACAGAAAAGTGAGCATTTCTGGTTCCTTGTACCATTGACTTATGGTAGATCAGAACAAGTGTCATATGATAATAAAATACTTACATTGCACTAGAGTGCTTGCTGTTTTGTCACTTTGGAAGAAGGTTAGTGTCCTGCTCAGGGTTCGTTCTGTGTGACGTTTTATACCTGGAGGCAGAAAGAACAGAGTCCCATTTTAAAGGCTTGCCTTTCCCTGGAAACGTTGCTGCAGTTGGGATTTGAGGTGGGGTGTTTTTGTTTTTTTGTTTTTTCAAACTACCTGTGCAAATCTTGTGGTTTTATCAACTGCTATGAAGTGCAGAGTCAGCTGTATGTGGTCGTCTTCATCTTTTGACATTAGAGAGAAGGTGTAGATGCATCTTCATATATATATATATACAGAAAACTTGAAAATGAATTGGACTTTCCCAGTGGACGTACAAGTTTGCTCATGTTCCAGGGTTGGGCTCATTCTACTATATCTAACATTGCTTTTTTGGTGCATGCTGTTTCCTTGGCATAGATTTCCAAAGTAGTTGCTTGGATTGCTAATCATCCACAAATATCTTTTTCAGAAGAGCAGTTCAACAGTCATATTTTTTTAAATCAGAACTCTTCCAACTGTGTGTTTGCCCGGGAAGGGGGGGGAGGGTACTGCTTTTAATCTTCCACAAATGAGAATACACAGAGGCAATTCTGTGAGTAGAAATGTTTCCTATATGTAGCTATTTTTAGAGTAATACAGCTTTTAAATACTGCACTCTCTTCTCACTATCCCCACTTTTTGGAAATCTGATTGGTCTCCTTTACTTAGTGAAAGGAATTGAAAGATGCTGAAGCTGTGTTTCTTATGAACTCATATTTGAACATTTGGAGGTGGCCGTATCCACACTTAAACATTTGAGGAAAAGAAGGTACATAGTACTACTCTAGAGTTCTTTCTGGAATTTTACATAAACAGAATTCCAGTAAAATTTACTACCATAAAATGGAACTAATGCAACTCCCTGTCTCTGAATTGTTCTAAGGTTTGAAACAATTATCTTACCCATTATAAATAGAATGCAGTGGTATGTTTGAATAACTGTCCTCCATTTTCTTAGCTGTTAATCAGAGCAGCATAACTGCGTTTCACAGGGTGAACATATTTTCATTTTCTTTTTTCTCCTTTTTTTAAGAGACATAGTTTTACAGCTGATGTCTGCTTCATGGTTTTTAAATATTTGAAACAACTAGATGGAACATGGTATGGTTTAAAAATAAAGAAATGAAGATTTTGTTACCTACTTTATTGATATTCAGATCAATGAAAGTGAAGGAATTTGAAATCTAATTTCCCTGTCACAAGATACTGGACACTTTTGGTTTAGGTTTTTGTACTTTATTCAGTTTGGACAGTGGAAAAAAGACTAGTAATTTCACTTGCTGGTTCATATTCACTAGTACAATGCTGTGATGTTGGATTTCAAATTCTGGAGAGGGACACTTCATTTTAAAATTTTAAGTATTTATAAAACAAAGAAAGCAAGTCTGTAGCAGATTTTGTAAAACTTTTTTACATTTGTTTTAAATCCTAAACTTTGGTATTGAACTAAATGTTAAAAGGGTATTACCAAGTTGTTTTTATGAAAGTGTCAAGATCCATTCACATTGAAGAATCTCTGTACTAATTGGATTGAAAACAATAGTGTAGTTTTGGTAGATATAGTATATTATTCACATGGGAAATAGCTATCCACTAAATATGCAAGTGATATGCTGTGTCTTGACTTCAATGGATATTTCATGGTTAAGGTTAGTCACATAGCTAAATATCAGTGCCCCACTCTGAAAATTTAGTGATATATAGTATTAGCAAATTGGCTTTAGAATTGTTTACTTTTGTAAACTGTATCATATTTATGGTTGTTTAGGAAAGTATAAAGCAAGTTGTGGAACAGATAGAAGACCACAAAAAACGAATTCAGAAGTTGGAGGAGTATACTAAGTCATGCATGTATGTTTTTTTTTAAATAAATTAAAATTCAGACACTTTTCATATTATAAAAAAAATTGTTGAAAACCTGCCTTTTTTAAGATGTATTTTTAAATGTCAGGGTAGTATTTGTCTTGCATTAAATCCTGTTGTTTGTCCTTAGTTGTAATTTTTCAATAATTTTGGGTGTTGAAATCGGATTCAGAGGGGAGAGTCATCTAAGAATGATGCTACTGTCCTCCCAGATGTTACTTTACACATTTTTTTTGTTTTTTGTGATTGCTTCCTCTCCCTCCATAAGTATGAGGATTATGTCTTCATTATGGACTAGATTGTGGATTTACCACAAGGCTTGAATAAAAGGGCAGAAAGCAGTTTAGTAGTTTTGCTGCCATAGAAGCTGAATAGAAGCCAGATTGTGAATTAGTCACAATTTGTTCCCTGGTCCATGTCTTCCTCCTGCCCCTGTTTTTGAGTATGCAGAGTAATTGCACCACCCCTTTTCCTGTCACATATTACTTTCCCGCACCCCACCCCACACACACTGGCTCAGTTGTGCTGGCTTGTACTTGGATGGGTTTGAGGGGGATGGCCATGGAGGGGGAGCTTCAGCCCAGTGAAGGGATGTTGTGACCCACAATGCACAGGTGAGCAGGGGTGTACCTTATGCCCTGTGCACATGTGAAAAATGTGGGACATGATTTTGCCATAGACTTTTCAGATCATGTGAATTTTGCAAAACTGTACATCGTATTGCTTCACGGTCAAATTATGCCCTCTGTGTGCATGTATCTGGAGAGCAGATTTTGGACTCAACTTAGAAACATTTAAAATATATTACTGCTTCCAACCATGTGAGTTGTGTGACTAAATCCCTATGTAACTTGCTGAAAAAATCCTGTGAATAACCAGGAAAATAAATAGAAGCTTTTTTTTTTTTTATGTGAAAAACATGCCTATAAAGGATAGCCAAAAAGTATTTGGTTTAACTTCTACAACGTAGTGGTCACTTATGTCCAGTGTCTGGTCTTTTTAGAACAGCTGAACAAATATTCTATTAACCACTTAATTTTAGCAAAAGATTACATTAATTGTATAGATAGCAAATCTTATAAATGGCAGCAGTTCAATTTGTTTGTTAGTAAAGTCTTTCTTAAAGTTATCTCATAATTTGACTTTCATGCATCAAAATCTTGTTCCCATATAAAGATGTTGAGTTCAGCCCAGAGGCTCCAATCTGTGGAATAAAATCACACTCTACTCATAAAATTAATGTAAAGTTAAGACAATATAATTGGGATACATTTTTCTCACATCTTACCTTATTTTGCTTTAAAGTGAATTGTTAGCAGAGAAAAAACAACAGGAGACAGTCCTAATTGATGAAATGGAGAATTCAAGGGTGCAGATAGCTCAAGTAAATGAAGAACTAAACAAAATAGTTGGTGAGCTGCAGAATGCTAGAATTGACTACCATGAAGGAAGACGCCAACAAAAGAGAGCAGAGATGCTGGAGAGTCTCAAAAGACTTTATCCTGATTCTGTGGTAATTGGATGGATTTATTTATGTTCTTGAGGTTATAATTAGATTTGAGATTTGCATTTGCAGTTGTAGTATATATGGCAGCATGGGGCTTTCTGTGGCAATCTTGAATATGTTTTAACTTTCAATCTATGTATTCTAGGGACACTTGTAAATGGGAATGACAATGCAAATGTACTACAAAAGAACAGTAAATTTATTAAATTCAATCTTCATGAATTTAAAGAATTAAGTGATTGAACTGACACCAACCTTCAGATTATGAAAGTTAAAAATTAGTTTATCGTGCCATCGATAAGCATGCTATTCATTCATGACTTTATTTTTACAAATTTCAAATGGGAGTATCTATGTAAAAGTTAGAATGATCAAAATTAAGAGCAGCACTGGCATTTTTTGGCTGAGCTAGAGTTTTATAGTGTGGTAGGATGACAGAACTGGAGAGCATTTTACCCTAAGGTTGTGCTAGTGTATATGTGTGTATATTTTAATAGAAGTGGGAATGCAATTTTTTTTAACTGCAGAGAACTTCAGTTTCAGATTATCCATTATGGTAAACTGTTAAACAGTATATTACTTCACTGATACTAAAATGTTATCAATTATTTTAGGCTTGTGTATAAGATCTGATATATATGGGTTGTATTCTTCTTTTAGAGGATACAGTAACATTCAGAGCTGTCAGTCAAGATGCAAATTGCTTAAGCTTCTCCCATTTTTGTCACCAGAAAGCTATACTTTGTCCTGAAATGTATATGGCTTTATTAATTGCTTCCTGTGAAAGGTTTATCATTTCTCAATTTGTTATGTTAAGTTTGGAAGACTGCTTGACTTGTGTCATCCTATCCATAAAAAATATCAGCTGGCCGTTACCAAAGTCTTCGGCAAGTACATGAGTGCTATTGTTGTGGCTACTGAAAAAATAGCAAGGGATTGCATTCGATTCCTAAAGGAGGAAAGAGCTGAGCCTGAAACATTTCTTGCTTTGGATTACCTTGATGTAAGTTTTTTCTTTTCATCAGCAAATTAGTTGTTTTAAGATTGCTTAAGGTAGAATTTAAGTTGTATAAGGATATATAAAATGTAAGTGTTTAAGCACAAATAAAGCTATTGTAGAGACATTATATGCCTCAAAAGGTTCCTTACTGCTATAAAAACTCAAACCTTTCCCCTTTCTGCACTGTGTACTTAAGACCCTTTATTGTAATTCTATCCCTTGGTTGCGCCTCCCTCGTGTAACTGGTTTTACTGTCTTCGGTATATATTACATCATGGTTTTATAAACTGATTCCTTAAGCCATATAGTAAAACGGATCTGTCCCTAAACTTGTAGCATTTTAGAGAAAACTACTATAGAGGCCTGCAATTCAGACTTGTGCCCCAGGTTGTCCATAGTTTAGTATTCTGTCCCAATATGGAATTCTGTTTGTGTTGTAGTTTGGCTCCTGAAAGAGCTCAGATACAAAGTTCTTCTATATCTTGAGAAAACATTTCTAGCCCTTTTTGTATTTACTAAAAACATTTTAACATAAATTCAGCCTATTGGAAACTGATTACTTCTGTAGATAGAAGTAATTTTATACTTCTGAAAATAGTATTTTCATAGATGAAACTCTGTTTCATACTAACAAAAAAACTTGTTTTGTAATCAAACTGGAATCAACTATTAATTAATGGTCCATTGTAAAATGCACAGGACTCAGGCAGTGTTTTTAATGGGTAACTGAATTCCAACTTGAACTGTTACTGAACAACAGCTGCATGACTTGATGCTACTTAGCCTTAGCTGCCTCCTGTTCTTTTGTAAAGTAAATTCACATACCTCACTGAGGTCATCAGTACTGTTTTTTGAGCCAAAGTTTAAAAATTACTTCAACCCAACTTCTAATCTTGAGAGCCTTTGTCATAAATATAAAGGGAAGGGTAAACCCCTTTGAAATCCCTCCTGGCCAGGGGAAAGCTCCTCTCACCTGTAAAGGGTTAAGAAGCTAAAGGTAACCTTGCTGGCACCTGACCAAAATGACCAATGAGGAGACAAGATACTTTCAAAAGCTGGGAGGAGGGAGAGAAACAAAGGGTCTGTGTCTGTCTGTATGCTGGTCTTGGCCAGGGATAGACCAGGAATGGAGTCTTAGAACTTTTAGTAAGTAATCTAGCTAGGTACGTGTTAGATTATGATTTCTTTAAATGGCTGAGAAAAGAATTGTGCTGAATAGAATAACTATTTCTGTCTGTGTATCTTTTTTGTAACTTAAGGTTTTGCCTAGAGGGGTTCTCTATGTTTTTGAATCTAATTACCCTGTAAGATATCTACCATCCTGATTTTACAGGGGGGATTTCTTTATTTCTATTTACTTCTATTTTCTATTAAAAGTTTTCTTGTAAAAAACTGAATGCTTTTTCATTGTTCTCAGATCCAAGGGTTTGGGTCTGTGGTCACCTATGCAAATTGGTGAGGCTTTTTATCCAACATTTCCCAGGAAAGGGGGGGTGCAAGTGTTGGGAGGATTGTTCATTGTTCTTAAGATCCAAGGGTCTGGGTCTGTAGACACCTAGGCAAATTGGTGAGGCTTTTTACCAAACCTTGTCCAGGAAGTGGGGTGCAGGGTTTTGGGAAGTATTTTGGGGGGAAAGACGTGTCCAAACAGCTCTTCCCCAGTAACCAGTATTAGTTTGGTGGTGGTAGCGGCCATTCCAAGGACCACGGGTGGAATACTTTGTACCTTGGGGAAGTTTTGACCTAAGCTGGTAAAGATAAGCTTAGGAGGTTTTTCATGCAGGTCCCCACATCTGTACCCTAGAGTTCAGAGTCTGGGAGGAACCTTGACAGCCTTACTGCTTTGCCTCTCCTCTCACTCAGCAAATTAGGCCACTCTTCTAATCAGGATTTTGTGCCCCCTGCAGTAACTAGTGCCATAGATGCCAGTATTTCTTTAATATCGTAAAAGAATTCTGGCCAGAGCCAGATAACAGGCAAGTGCTCTCCAAAACTATCTGAAAACCTTTTAGGCTGTCAAAGGAGTCTTCTAAGTCTTTGGGTGAAGTACCCCAGATAGACTGCTGTGACCTCCTGTTAAAATGTAACCCTCTCAAATTCAAAGGCAGGGGGTCTTTGCCTGGACTGACAGGAAAAAAGGATAGTGGCTCTTTTAAGGGCCTTCCTCTCGGGCATTGGGGGGAAACGAGGGGGAGGCATCATCTGAGAAGTTGGGTGGCCTGGTAGGGATCAAGTAAACCGTTGGCCCCTGTGCACTTGGAGGAATGTGTATATACCCTGTCCCTCCAGCCTGAGTTTCTTGTCAGATCAGGATTAGCAGCTCCTACTATGGGGATTAGTGTAGGACTGGGTTTTTGGTCTGCCATGGGCATTGCATTAGTTACCTCTTTGGGGATAGGGAAAGAATTTTTCCCTTGCTGTCAGATTGGCTGGGGCAGTGTGGTTTCTTCCACCTTTGCCACAGCAGCTCAGGCACCTGATGGGGTTGGACAGGAGATAAGATTCAAGTTGTTGGCCGTTTAACAGATGGAAGGTGTCAGCACAGGTACGTGTTTCATTGGAAGGCTATTTCCTGATATTCCAAAATCGGAAGTGGACTTAAAGGAAAGTGTCCCCTAAGGCGGGGAATGAGCTTCCTAATGCCTGGTACAAGCAGAACAACCCCTTTCCCTAGCCCCTTAATCCCTACATGAGGGAAGAGCAGTGGGGTCCCAGCAACATTCTGGGGACCAGCTGTGTAAGGGTCGGGGACTGACAACAGCTCCCCACCATGTGGAAATAATAAAGGGAAGGGAATCATGACCAGGAGACATTGCTTGATAGCTCCCAGATGAGCTAAGTTAATAAAGCTGGAGCCTAATTAAACCACATCCCCTGCATCTAGGTCGGTCTTCCCATATGTCCAGGACAAAGATGTCTCTTCCATGGAGACTTTAAAGGATCTGTATGGCAGGAAGCTGCAGTCTGGCTTCAAGAAAATAGATGAATTGGTCATTAAAATAAATCCTGCCTCTGCAGCCATGGGAGAATCATTCAGCAGTGGAACTAATATGATTCTTTTGCATAGGAGAGAGATATGGGAGGCTCACAAGTGGATGCATGCCGGGGCAGTGGAGCCCTGTTAAGCATATTCTTCCACTCCAAGGAGACGTGGTATTGCAGGAAGGGTTATTGCAGCCTTTAGGTCTCTCAGTGGCATGACAGACTGGACTAAGTGTGATTAATGTCAGTGGCAGCTGTGGGTGCTCAGCATATCTGAAAATCATACCATACTTATTTAGATGTCTGTGTGTGATTTTGATGCCCAAGTTTAGGTGCCCAAGTTTGTGTGTTGATTCTTACATGAGAGAATGCTAGTGATTGCAGTGTGTTAAATTGTTTCCATCAGTAATTGGGGTTTAATTGAAATAAAATCACTGTACGAGAACTATGACAGAATCATCATTCCCATGTTAAAATTGAAAACCTGTTACTGCCTTTTAAATTTGATATAGGCAATCACTATTCTAGGCACTGATTCGGGGAAGCGATTATGTGTTTTGATCCATAGAGATGGATTTAAGCACATGCTTATGTATATGCTTAAGTGCTGTCCTGATTATGGATGCTTTTTTGAATCGAAGTCCTAATGTTTTTACATAAATCCTAGCATCTTTGATTGTGGGTAGATTTTTAATGTTACTTTAATGCATGTTTTGTCCAGTTTTTATTTACTTTAATAAATGTAAATTCTGTCTCTTCAGAAGGCACAGGTATTACCGAAAATATGGATGTTTGTTGTTAATTTTGTTCATGCAGTTTACTATCCCAGCAAGGTACTTGTATCTCATTATTTCGGCTAGTTCTCCAGAAGATTGTTTTTGCTTTTTAGATTAAGCCCATCAATGAAAAATTAAGGGAGATAAAAGGATCTAAAATGATGATTGATGTTGTACAGACTCCATTTACACCCCTGAAAAAAGTGATTCAGTTTGTATGTGGGAATGGTCTGGTCTGTGAAACTGTTAAAGAAGCAAGACAGATAGCATTTGATGGACCAGTGAGGTTGAAAGTAAGAAACTGAATTTTGTTTCATATGTTTTCATCAGGTGGATTGCAATGATATGTTTAATACCATTTGAAATAACTTTGTTCTATAAATATTCTACAAAATATGACTTAACTAAAAACTATCATATTGCTCTCGCCAGTTTACACAGAAAGGAACTTAATCCCCTGAAATTTCACATAACCCATCTCTTTCCAGTGTGGAATTTTTCTGGAAAGCTCGGAGGGAAAAAATTAGAAAAAGAGTTTTAAATTAGGGTGCTGAAATATTTCCCTACAGTTGACTCTTTTTCAAATGCTCCTTTTTTTTCTTTTTGCTTGTTATATTTAAAATGTTTGGCTGAGAAACATAAAATCTGTTTTATTGGCTTTCTCGCAGAGAAGTGCCTTCATATGTTCTTGAGGGATTCCTTTGTGAGCATGTGTGGGAGGTGCAGACAGAAGTTTTGCACTATATGGTTGAAAGTCTCCCTACTTCATTCTGCAGTTCCTCTCCACTGACGTTTATACACCATAATAGTACATGCGGGTAGCTCCCTGTCATGTACCTTCTGAAGACTCGTTAAAGTCTGCAGAATGGGAGCCCTGCTGTGATAGTCCACTTTAAATATAAAATATATTAAAAGTCCCATTTCCAGTTCATGGGATTAATTTCTGATATGCTGTAACGCTAATTTATATTAAAACATTACTCACTGCAAAATAACACTACTTGTGTCAGTTACATAATTCTTGTAGCTTGCTCAGTATAACTCTGTGTAAGCAAGGGTTTGGGGGCATGGTCCAACTAAGTATGGAGGTTACTTATATATGGTTACGTTCACTTGTTTGCTCAGAATTTGGTCCATTAGCTGCTAGAATATTGCAGATGCACAATTTCTAACCTAATTCCTAACTAAGTATTGCAGATGCACAATTATTAGTATTGTTCATTAAATAAAAGAAAATGTCTTTAATTTTCAGACAGTGTCTCTTGATGGAACTTTATTTTTGAAATCTGGAGTTATCTCTGGAGGGTCAAGTGACTTGAAATTTAAAGCTAGATACTGGGATGAAAAAGAGATGAAAGAAATGAAAGAAAGAAGGGATAGGTTGGTTGATGAACTAAAGGTAAGTCCACTAAATAGGCAATTATATCTTAACACTAAAGGCAAAATGGAATAAAAGTTATGAATGGAAAGACAGTCTGAGGAACTGTTCAGTTTTTGTCAGCTTTTAATTTCAAGTTAATTTATTTCATTCCTGATTATTTTATTTTTAATGCAGGATGGGGGTAGTGGAATTAGTAGTGGCTTGTTGATCAGAAGTGTTGCCTGCCTGTTACCTTTGTTCCGAGAGGGAATGCAGTGTGACTGCATGCAGCTGGGCCATTCGTTTATCTGTAACCCACACTAACAGTGTAATTTTGTTTCCCCCATCTAGTGCATAGTTTACTATTTCTGGGGAGATGAGACCAAGCTACTCTCTTAGTGTGGGTTACGTAGATGGAGAATTGCCTAACTGTTAAGAGCTAGTTTTGCTATAGAAAGTATTGTGGTATGGTAAGAGCACTTTGTGTCTTTCATCAGAGAAGCTGTTTGAGGCATTGCTGTAGTGACTAGTGAGAATAAAATTGTAAGCATGCAACAGAGAACAATCTTTCATGAATTGTGACTGTAAAACTTGATTTCATAGATTTTGTTGGGAGGGCCAGAGCAGTAATTTATCAATTTATGCCCTTTTACACTAGAAAGTGAACCAATGTTTGAAAAGCATTTTCAAATATGCCCCACACCATCAAAACTTAACTTGATTGTGGTCAGCTGGCTCACGTAGATGTGGCTTACCTGTGCTAAATTTGTCTAATTAAACACCCTGTTAAATGGAAGTCGGATTATGATCATAAAGATATTTTCTGGCCTGTGAATAGAGTATTATGAAGTTGACTTCTGTTTTTAAAACGTACTTTTTATGTATATTTTCTCATACAGTTTTTGAAATCTGTTTTAGGAATTAATGAAGATCAAACGTAAGGAGACTGACTTGAAACAGTTACAGGCACAGTGCCAGGGAACTCAGACCCGGCTCAAATATTCGCAGAGTGAATTAGAGAATATTAAAAAGAAACACCTTGCTAATTTCTACAAGGTAGTACAGAATAACGAAGCACCTGTTTTTTCCTCTGGTTTGGTGATCTTTGGCCTGGTCTACACTGGGGGTGGTGGGCGGAACCAATTTAAGTGATGCAACTTCAGCTACATGAATAACGTAGCTGAAGTCGACGTACTTAGACCTACTTTCACCACGGTGTCTTCGCTGTAGTGCGTCAGTTGCTGATGCTCCCCCGTCAACTCTGCCTGCACCTCCGGAGTCGACGGGAGAGCGCTCAGCTGTCAATTTATCGCATCTCAATTAAATGCAATAAATCAACCCCCGCTGGATCGATCGCTGCCCTTCGATCCTGCGGGTAATGTAGACAAGCCCTTAGGTTATAATTTTTATGCTTAATAAATGTTGTAGCTAATACTCAATACAACATCCACAAGCTTAGTAGATCTTATATTTATTTTCTTTATGTAGTTGTTGGAATTATATTTAGCAAGTAGTGGTTATGATTAGAGAATAAAATTAGAGAACAAGATTAATTACTATATTAAAGCAACGAGGCTTTCTTTTAGGTTTCTTTTACTGTTTTTAAAAAAAATTTGCTTGACACTCACCTAAACTTGATCTACAGTAGCCCTCGCGAAAAGGTGCATGACTCAATAAGTCTTAGCTGGTATGTTTATTTGTAATATGTAATTTGCTTTCCGTTCTGTAGAATTGTAGCCATTATACTTAAATCAATAATAGTGATTTCAGAAAAAAAGTTGTAACTCCTTAACTCAACACAAGATAAATAGCCATAGTGTCAGAAGCATCTATTAATATTTAGAATATCATTCATTTTGTTTAAAGAAACCAGTATAAATACTTATTTCCTTCTTCCTCTTTGTAATTAGGAAAAATCTAAGCTGGAAAGTGAGTTAGTAAATATTAAATCACAATATGCTATGCTGAATGAAGGACTGTTACAAAGAGCAGAGAAAATTGAAGAGTTTCAAAAGAAAATGAATGAGGTAACACATTGTATAATGTTCATGACAAATTATGGAGTTACGAATGGTTTACAGCAACTTCTCTGTAGGGTTGAGAGTGAACTCATGCAATTATGAAACCTTTAGTGTCTGAACAGTAGCTACAGTCTAGATGTTCTGAAGCACTCCAGGGAACATGCAGCATGCTATACTATTCTACCAGTGATGTCATCCTAAAAATTTAATATGTGTGTTTCAACATCCAAATTTTAACAGTTCGTAACCTTAAAATTCTGAATCATTTTTATTCAAACCAGAATTTTGTACTTCCTAAGTGAGCAATATAGAACAAAACAAAACTAATTTGAAGTTTCAGGTGGCCTTTTTTCATTTCCATAAACACTACAGTTTTATTTGGAATAATGGGAGGGGGGGAATTTCCTCTGTTCAAGTAACTTTAAAAATACACTGAAGTGATTTTGCTGAGACTCCAACAAAATATTCACAGCTGAGACAAAATGTAGAAGGTTTCAAACCAAAGGGAATTAGTTTATTAAAGGAATATTAAAACAGAAACTGGAATTCAACCTTAACTGTAGTGTTTGCCATCATGATCAAAATAGTCTATATATCAAAATTCATGGTGGTATAATATAAAGGTTTTATTTGCATTAATTTGAGATTATTGCAATGCTCACAAATGTCTCTGTGGAACATCTCAACCCTTTGTCACACCATAAAATTAAGCATTTTTGTATGCCACATAGAAATTATTTTAGAATTTTTATTTTTCAATTTTAAAAATTTAATTGACTTTTTTTGTATCTCACTACTTATAAAAACAGGTTTCTTAGTTACTCTGAGTCAACTATACAGGGCTTGATAGTTGAAATACAGTTCTCACCAAAAGCACATTTTCCAAGCATTTTGTCATTTCCTGTGTAAATAATGTAGTGCTTGCTTTTATAGCAAAAGAAAATGTAGATTAAGAATTTCCTAAGAATAGTGTATCTATTGATGGTGTTAAATAAGCCTGAGTATTGATGTGTTTATATATGATGTAGTTTTTGGCATTACATTTAACTTACAGCTGTTTGAGAGCTTTTATTTTTCTTTCAGAGATCCATATGAGCTTGTGCTGCATGTTTTTAAAATTTTGTTCCTCTGATAAGTGCAAAATGGAGTACTCATTGTATTTGTATGTGTCTCATTGTCCCTTGAACTTTGTAAGCATAATTTTCCAAATCTTCAAACTCATTTATCTGTTTATTATTTTTAGGTTATATGTGTGAGTTTGTAGATAACCATTTTCTAGTCTGGGGAAAGTTTTTTTTTTTTTTTTGCTCTTTTTGTCAGTAAGAGTAACCTGTGGTAGTTGTAC
The DNA here is from genome assembly GCF_965152235.1 of Eretmochelys imbricata. Classification (NCBI taxonomy): domain Eukaryota; kingdom Metazoa; phylum Chordata; order Testudines; family Cheloniidae; genus Eretmochelys; species Eretmochelys imbricata. Next base: position 234,532,162 of record NC_135572.1, read on the forward strand.
TGCTGTGATTCCACTGTATAAATGTGGAGAAGGGAATAGGATTTCTAACAGGGAATAAGCACTCTCCTCTGTGGCACAGAGCTTAGCTTTGCAGAAGAATTTAGGGGCAGGAATGGGCCTGGAGGATCGGCAGCCCTGCATACCCCATAGCCTTCTCCTTCTTCATAGAGAGTGGGAGCCATGGGTAGGAGTGTGAGGCTGATATTCCAGTTTGATACCTTGAATTGTCTCTGGAGTAACACTGCTCCTGCTCTGGCACAAACGGCTGAAGTAGGGATTCCTCTCCTCATCCTATGAAGTTCACTCGCACTGTCTGGTTATTTGGACTTCACCTCCACTTTGAAAATTCCTAGTGCAACTAAATTCCCAGCAGCTTTAAAATACATTATGTTTCTAAAACTTCTTTAAAATCTTGCCCAAAATATAAAACATTTTTTTTTATAAAATGTTTCTCTTACGTGAATTAAAAAAGTTTAAGTAGTTTTTTTGGGTCGTTTGTTTAAAGGTTGAAGATGCTGTATTCCAAGACTTCTGTGAAGAGATTGGGGTAGAGAATATTCGTGTATTTGAGCAAGAACGTGTGAAACAGCAGGAAGAAACTGACAGAAAAAGGTGTTTTTCAAACAAATGAAAATTGCTGTAGGCTTTATCAAAACGAATATACCGGTAATTTAGTAATTGCATAGTTACTGTAGGAAGGATCGCCAAAGCCCAAGAGATTTACTGCAAGATGTCAGATTTTCTCCATCACAACCTATCTAGCAATCCTAACAATATGGTAATGTGCTTATTACTGGGAATTAGCTTCGGTATACTGTCTGTCTGGGGCTACTATGCCAGCTGCAATATTAGTCCACAGTAGTGTTTCACAACAAACTGGTTAGATAAGAATATATTAATAATACTGTACATTTGACATTATTACAGTATTATATATATAATATAGCAATAAACAAGAAGAATAATCTAAAAACAGCCCAGAGAAATTGTTTTATCATTAAATTTGTGAAAACATTAATGCTATTAATCAAGGTGTAGTGGAGGCCACTCTGCCTCACTACACGAGGTCATGCATTTCAAAGGAGAACCAAATGTAAGGACGTAATGTTTCCCATATAAAAACACCCGATGACAAAATTAGAACCTCATACAAGATATTTTCAAATTGATAACGTCAACAATAGGGATTTCATTCACATACTTAAGTGACAAAGGACAAGTTTCTTTCTTAGAGGAGAGTCAGAAGCACTGGAGACTGGTGTTCTGTTCAGGATTGGATATGAAGTCATCCCCTTATAATCTTATAGACTGAAAACTCAAAATAAGGATTACTGTTCATTTTTTGTATCCTCAGCCAAGCAGACAGTGATTCACGGACCTTAGAGTTGTTAACTTTGCCTGTATTCTAATACAGATTGCCAGTAATAGAGTCCAATTCCTTTTCTGCACCCAGGTTATCTGTTGAGTCGGTCATTCTGATGTGATGTCATCTCGAAACTTACTGAGGACAAAACACTTTCCTTGCATGTGGCTGAGATTCAAATACTTGTACAGGTTCATAGTTGAACAGGATTTTAAACTTCAGAATAGTGGATATGCTCCATTTTAAATCCTGGTTTTAGATCGCAGAGAATTGGTTCAGAGGAGGGTGGTTTTAAAAAGCTGATAACAGAACAATAAAAGAAGAAGCTTTCTGTATCGATCATGAGTACATACCTTGTACTGAGAAGCAAGAAGCACTAAACTTAGTGTTATTTTGTTTCTGATGGGACAAAATGTTTTTGTGGAAGTAGTCATCAATGTACTCAGGACGAGAGTGGGGTTTTTATTACTACTTTCAGTATATCTGCGAGATACTTCATTTGTGGATTGCATACTTATTCTGCAATCGTCATCCTGTGTCTAAATTATCATGTTAAATTTAGTGTGCTCTTTGCATTTATATTCAGTTATTCTGAAGTAAAAACGAATGGGGTACATTTGTTTTGCAGTCTTTTTTTATGGACACTTTTAAATCAGTGCTAAACTGATTTCTGAGTGTTGGCCAAAAATAATGTTGTTACATTATGTTTGGCCAGACTGGAGTTTGAAAACCAGAAGACACGATTGAGCATTCAGCTCGAATACAGTCGTGGCCAGCTACAGAAGTTGGTGAACAAGATCCACATGTTGAAGGAGGCAGTTCGTAAGGATGAGGCTGAGATTGTCAGGCTAAAGAAGGTAACTGTTACATAGCAATGTCTAATTGCAGGAGAGAGGGAAAATATAGAGAAGCATTATTTTAAGTGAACCTGATACTTATTTATAAATGTTCAGAATATTCAGTTGTATACATTTTAACTTTGAAACAAATACGTTAAAATAACATGGTATATGAACTGGAAAAAGAAAATATTAAGAGCAACCTTAACTCTGTCTGCTTGTACATGTGCATTACAGGAATGTCTTTAATTGCATGAGCATGCAACATGTATGTATCAATGGATATAGATAAACATGCAGTTAAAATATTAATAGCACATTGTTGAGGTTCTTTAGCAAATTTTACTAGTGACTGCTAAACTAATAAGCATTTATATCATGCTTTTCATCTTCAAAATACTTTACACATAGTAAATATAGTCAGCGTAAAATAACTTCAGCATAACTGAGCATACAGAATGGCCTCATATTTTTGTATGAAGTAGTTTTTAAAGTTGACTGTACATGTAGATACTTTCTTTGTACTTGGCTTTTCTTAAAATTCACTCTTAAAAAATCGTGAGCATATGCAGTAATAAAAAGTTACACATTCATATGCAATTAGCATTATTTTATCCCTTTATATTGATAAGTTGTCTATCCATGCGAAGCAGTGAAAAGGAAAGTGATGTTGCAGTGTGTTAAATAAAAGATATATTACTTAGATGTTTATCCCACATAAACCTGCTCCATAGTGAGAATGATGCCAGGTACATCTCTATTTTCCACATCTTTCCATTAAAGTAAATCAAATTATTAAAATACAGAGGAAAGGTATATTTCTGGAGAGGGGAAAATAATTTAGCATCAAAATAAAATTTTTTCAAAGAGTTCAAAGCATATATTCCTCTTTTGTGATTAAAATCTTTTCCCCTAAAATCTGATTGCATGGGCTGTGAGTAAATGGAAGTTTATGTGTGAGAAGGATGGAATCCTCTCTCCAATGCTGAGGGAATTTTGGGAGACTATTACAATAGCCCATGGACTATAATAGAGTTCACAGCATCTGTGCCCCCACACTCCGTTTTGGTGGTTTTGGATAGTGGACCCATGTAGTCATGAAGCTGCTGGCCATGCCCCCACCAGTGTCTGCTGTGGACAGGGCTGTCTCTGCAGGCTTTCCATGAATGCCTTCTTCCCAGTGCCTTTTAGGCTTCGTCCACTCTTGCTGAATTCAAAGACAAAATTCCTATTTACTTCCATGTTGTAGGGTAAGGGTCTTTGTAATCATAGAGAATGGGATGCTGTTTTAATTTTATCAAAGCAAAGAAAAAGTATCTGAAAGTTCTTTGAGTGTGTGTTGGCATGGATCCTGCTATATATTCTTTTTTCTAGCAATGGGACCACTCATGCATCCTTAGCTTCTTCATGCTCCCATACAAGAGCGTAAAGGTGAGGCAGTTGTGACCCTCCCTTAGTTCCCTCCTACTGCCCGTGGCAGCAGTGTGGAACCTAATGTGTGTCTGTCTTGCTCATGCTTTAATATTAGCTATTCTCATCCAAACTTCATAAATCTTGTGAAGATTCTTTAGAACAGCCTTCATTCTCCTTATTTTAAGAAATTGGAACAGAATAAAACCCAAGCTGATTGATTTTCTCTGACGCAAGGTCCCCCTCTACAGGTCCTTGTATGAGGACCTGAAGGTGGTAGACTTAAAACCCACAGGCCTCATGCCTCACTCATTTTATCTTATAACATTGATTCCATTTGCATATGGGCACATCAGGCACCTGATCCCAAGCAGGTGTTCTGCACCTCATTCTCCACTTGCATCAGGAGTCAAATGACACAAAAGACTGAACCTCCATCTCCTGGAGCAGTCAATGAAGGCAGCATCAGAATCCCTGGGGGTTTGAGGACCCCCATACCAGTGAAGCATGCACTGACCAGGTGGGTGATGCCTAAGAACGGAGAATTCTGGGCTGAGCAAAGAGCCAACACAACATCCATGGCACTGGATTCACCTAGACCTTCAGATCATGCCCTACACATTGAAACAGGGCACCGACTGCAGTCACACACAGCAATAGGGCAGAAGCTCATGGCAATGCTCAGTGTCCACTTACGTAGAGAGTCCCAGTAAGATATTGGGGGATAACCCCCCTCTTTCCCAAGCCTCAACCGTCACTTAAGATGAGTCAGGAAAATAACAGAGTGCTACGCAGCAGACACCATTGGTACCAGGCTGGATACTGAAAGCGCCCCTACATATGCACTGGCACTGGAGGAACAACTGCGACCTGTGCCAGATCCATACCCAGCACTGGAGATATCCCTTGGTACCAGCACAAGCCTGATACTGCTGGCGCCTTACCCATTGGTGGCATCTATGGAGGAGATAAAGCCATCTGTCCCCTCTGACTGAGCGGAGAACTGTCCCAGATAAGATCCATCAGCGGATTTCAGGACTCCATCACATCAGGATTGGCACTGGTACAACCACAATAACCTCCAAGCCACCCATATGTTTACAGGATGCTGCCCTGACTGTTCTGGAAATACTGAGGCCTACCATTCCAGGTGTCGAGAAACCACTTGCCTCTAACAAAAAAAAAGGAAAAGGTGGTCCTCCCCAGTGATATCACTGTCTCCAATAATACCTGAGTACCAGGAAGAGTGGGACCCAGAGGTATGAATGCAGCAGCAGCAGCAGTCTTCTTCCAAACTCTTGCCCCGCAGAGGACCTGTCTTTGTCAACTCCAGATGAAACAATCATTTCAGCACTGATGCTGATCCTAGATGATTTTAGGGCATTCTAGGAGCTCCTGATACAGATCAGACACCTTGGAGACCAAGAAATCTCAATTTTTTTTTTTTTATATATCCTGTCATCCCTGGGACTAGCCAGAATATCTCTTCCTAGAAAGGAGATCTTTAGATACAGAAAGAGTGCTGTGGTAAATGCCAGTCACCTACTGACTATGAAATGCATAGAAAAATGATATCTAGTACTGAAGGAATTGAGTATTTCTACTTGCACCTCAACCCCAGTTCCTTAGTAGTCCTGGCTGTCCATGTTCACCAGGAACCCAACAAAAGAAAAGGATCCCAAAAGACTTAACTGTTTGGGTGAAAGTCCTCCTCTGCTTCATTCAAGCTGCAAGTGTCAAATTTGCCAGGTTGTCCTAACCGAGTACAATTTCTTAATATGGGATGGGATGCCACTCAACAGACCCTGCCTCTCCCCCCCGCCCCCCCAGAAGAAAGAATAGCTTAATTACCTTGTTACAGTGGGCCAGGGGGTAACAGAGTCAGCTCTTCAGGCTGCAGTGTATGTGGCAGATACCACAGTCTGGTCCATGGCCACAGTCTGTTACCATGTAAATAGCATTCTGGCTTTAGGCATTCTTCATGAAGTGCAAGCCATAACTGAGGATTTACCATTCAAAGGATCAGAACTATTTAGTGAGAAAATAGCACCCTGTAGTTGCTAAAGGACTCAAAGGAGATGTGGAGGTCCCCAGGAATCTGTATGCCTCCAGTGTACCATCATCGATCACAACACCAGGATAGGCAACAAACACCTCCATATCCCAATCAGTCTAAAAATCTATAAAAGTACGGAAGAGGTTGATAACTCTTCTCGACACCAGCCGCACACAGCACTGCATTCATGCGTTGGCAGACTTGATAGTTTGGTTGAAAGCTGCACTGACGCTAGTCAACTGAGCAATCTCTTGAGCACCAGCCTCCTCTCGTCCCACAAGGCATGGTTGGACATCACCACTAACAAATGGGTGCTAGAGGTTGCCACATGCTTATACCATCCAATTCTTCTCCCTACCCTCTTCCTGTCTCCTTTCTCATCCCTCTTTAGGGATCCTTCTCATGAGAGCCTTTCACAAACAGAATTGTCCTCGTTACTCTGGCTGGTAATAATAGGAGTTACCTCAGGAATACAGGGGAAGAAAGTCTATTCACTGTATTTTCTTATTCCAAAAAAGAAGGGTTTTTGGACGTGTCCTATACCTGAGGAGGCTCAACAGATAAATATGCTGTCTCAGATTCAGGATGGTAATGCTTGTGTGCATCACTTTGAGGTTAAGACTGGTTTGTGACTTTCAACTTGCAATATCCATACTTCCCTAGTACCATCTACCTGGCTCATAAAGTACCTCAGATTTATAGGGGGACCAAAGCATTATCTATACAGAGTCCTACCCTATGGACTGTCCATGGCACTGAGTGTATTCACAGGTTGCCTAGCAGTGGTAGTGAGATATCTAAGGAAATAGGCACTGCGTGTCTACCCATACCTAGATGATAGGCTGATCAGGGTCAAGTCCCAGGACTGAGACCAAGACAGCTCTACATTGAATCCTCTCCTTGCTCTCCTAATTAGAGCTTCTAATGAATTATGAAAAATGGTCTCTCATGCTGTCGAGCGTGAATAGAATTCATACTCAACTCATGGTCAGCGTGAGCATACCTGCCAGAAGAGTCCTTCAGTAACTTGTGCATGATAACTCACACATGCCTGGGACTAACAGGACACACATAGGTGTGTTCCTGCGTGATGCTGCTTGCAGATTCCTTCTGTGGCCATTAGATTTGTGTACTTCCCAGCCAAGCATCATTTGAGCACATTGTTCGTGGTACCACCCCAAATCTTGTGAGCACTTAACTGGTGGCTGGATGCTTCAAATGTGAGAATAGAGGTGTCCTGCTTGACCTCCTCTCTAACATAGACAGATATTATAGATGTATTAACCTTTATACATTTATTATTATTTTACACAATTATTATAGATGTGTTTTAACTTTTTTATATATTTTAATTTCTTTATATTTTAATTTGCTATACAAAATAAGAAGAAATGCTTTTAAGACATCATGTGGTTTCAATCTCTACAAAACTATTGGAAGGTAGTTTATTGGCCTTTACTATGTATTAAGGTAATCCTTTGAGATTAAGACTATATATGCTCTCAATAAAATTCTTTTGGATCTTTGTTTAAGAAAGTACCATGAATAGCTCACTGGATATATAGGAATCTATGTAGTTGAGTATTTTCAAGTGCAATAGTTTCACAGCATGAATAGCTTTATAAAGAAACTGACAGCTAGTTTGTTATACCAATGTAATACGGTATAAAGGTTTTAAACTTTGATTCCCTTTTGCTATATAATGGCATATGCTATATAATTAGACTTTTAAAATAAAAGATAACATAACATTAAGAATATGAAATTATTTTTTATGCAGGATGAGGAAGAATTTTTACTAATGGTGAATGAAATAATGGAGGAACAACAGCATCTTAAGGATAGATTAATAACGCTCAAAACAGAGGTTACAAAAGCCCAAAATGAAGTTGAGGAATCAAGGAAGAAATTATTAACCCTTAATAGGTAATTACTAACTGTATTCGGGTATAATAATTAGTTTAGTAATTTCAAAAGAGGTCAACACTTCAGATGCTTGGACCTTTTGTGGGAAGTCAGTTGTCATATTGGATCAGGCCTGAGGTCAGTGTAGTCCAGTGATCCAGTCTCCAGCAGTGGTCAGCACCAGATGCTACAAAGGAAGGTGTACGAACCTGTAGTGGGTAGATGTGGGATAATATGCCCCCCACCCCCATTAGGTCTCATCCTGGTCTCCCATAGTTAGAAATAGTTAAACCTTGCATTTTTGATTAATGTCTTCTCGTGATTTTTAGAATTTTTTCTGTTTGCACAGTGCTACACTCAGTGCCTCTCAGGTATTGCATATCTTGAGGGAAATACTAATTATAAACTGCTTTCTTGTCCTGCTTCTGCTGCTAAATCCTCTTCTGTGGGAATGGTTCCTCCTTTAGTTTAGTCCATCTTGTCTTCATCAATCCTGCTTAATCTCTGTGCATATATTCTCTTTTAGCGTCTCCTACTGAATCAATACATGATCATTATTAGCCATACATTATCAGCCATTGTTCAATCCAGTGACTCGTCCTTTTTGGGGATAAACATGTATGTGTTAGCTAAGAAAATTTGTGAAATATTTCTCATAGTATACTTTATTCATGAAAAAGTTCTAAGAATTCATAATTTCAATACTCATCTATACAGAATATATTGTGTAACAATAATTATGATAAATTAGTTTTTGACTGCTCACTATTAGGATTATTACTTAGCCACTTATATTTTTACAGTAAATTGATTAGGTGACCTTGAATTGTATTTCAAGTAATGCTAGGAGAAGATACTATATCAGTTCACGGTTTGAAGGGAAGAAATCTTCATGAGCAGAAGTATGGGCTGTGATTGTAGTTGATGGATAGTAAGTGTGTGCTAAATTCTGAAAGCTTGAACTTTGATATACCAAGACTGTTATTTTCCGCCCCTCTGGTATTGGTAAAAGAATCCATGTTTGAAAAATGACTTTAACGGTCTGCTTAACTTTAATTCCTTCTTGGTGCTAATGCATTATATAGGACTTCAGATCATTACAGTACCAAGTAATTACCTTTTAATGGATAATGTAGACTACAGTAGAGAAATACTTTGGTTTCTATTAGTACATGCCTGATTGGTTTCCAAGTTGTATAGTTATATAATTTTAATAATGCCAGTGTTTTAACCGTTTCATACCTTTTGTATGGTTGCAGGGAAATGGGTAAGTTGCAAAAGGAAGCTATATCTATTGAAACCTCTCTGGAACAGAAAAGATTAGAGAGACATAATATGCTTCTTGAATGCAAGGTCCAAGATTTGAGAATTTCTGTCTTATTGGGGTCACTGGATGAAATCAGTGAAGTAGAGGTACTGTAGAAAATACTTATGAAAGATGTATTATAGCAGAAAACATATTCCTGAAGTAAAATGTTTTTTTTTTCCTAATGGCTGACTGTCCTGGTTACAAAATAATGTAAAATAATATAGGCACTGGCCAAATCCATCATTATGCAGCCAGTAGAAGGGGCTATCACACATTTTTACACGCAACCACATTGGCAACATCTTATTGAAAATAATAAAAGCTTCATAATACAAAGGCATTGCCCTATCAACATTGCAAATAAACATTTAAGAGGATGCATAAAGACAAAACTATTATTGCAAAAATGTAAAACCTAGGGGCTTAGATAGAAAATAATTCAAATCTGAATTTCATCCTATTGAGGACTCCTCCTTAGATGATATTCTGACATTTCTCCCCTATCCTAAATATGAATATTCTCTAAATCTGAGCTTCCTTCCTCCAACAGCTATAGAAATAAAGTCAAATAAATTAGAAATGGAATATACTCTTAGGAATACTTATGACAGTTTCAAGTCCTCCCTCCTCACTTTCACAGTGGGCAGGGCCACTCAGAGGATTTTGGGAGTCTAGGGCAAAATCTGAAACTCGGGGCCCTCCACCCTTCCAAAAAAAATCACCACTGGGGGGAGACTGGTCAGGGGGTTGGAGGGCTGGGTCCGGGGGTTGGAGGGCAAGCTCACCCTGCAGTGGCAGCTCCCGCTCTCTGTTTGAGAGGGCCTCCAAACCAAGTGACGGTGAGACTCCGTGCCAGGTTGCAAAGCTACTCTGTTTCCCCCCCTTCCCCCCGAAACAGGTGCCCCAGGGCAAACTGTCCCTCTCCCTGCCAGGTGGCTGTGTCAGCAGGATTGCCTCTGCCCTCCCCCCAACTGCTGTGAAGACTAAAACGTCTTTACCTTTTTCTCAGGAGAGAGAGTGAAAGGGAGGAAGGAAATTTGCAAGAAAGCTCCTCTGTGTGAGGATAGGTAGAAATGGGTGGGAGAGGAGGAAGGAAGAACAAGGGGACAGGGGCATTCAGTGGAGAGAAAGGGGTTTGGAGGGTACTCATGGAGTGGCTACATTGGCGGAAAGGAGATGGCATATGGTGAGAGGGGGCTGTGGCTGTCATGGAGTAGGAACAAGGTGGATAACTTTGAGGGGACGTAGTAATGTGTCACTGATGTGTGGAATATGGGAGGGAAAGTAATGGGGTACTGACAATGAGGAAGATGGAAGCAGCATGTGAGGACTGGGACACAGCTGAAGTCGGTAATTGTTGACCCAGGCTTGCAATGAGTAGGAGGCAGTCTGCTTGTGTTCCTTGCCCAGCAGCCTAAAAAGAAAGAGAGTGGTTTATTTTTTTCTAAGGACAATTGACTAGAAGGGGTGTTTTCTGTTGACTGATGTCCCTGGGAGCCTTTCTTGAAGGGGGATTTTAAAACTCCCTGGAAAGCCCATTCTGACAGACCAGAAATGGAGTTAGTCCATTTTAAGTGCACTCTGGACAAATCCACTTCTGCTTTCATGTTAACCCCACAACTGCACGTGCTGGATTCTTCAAACTTCATAGAAAGACAGCATTTTCGACTATTAATACCTCCTTCTAATCAACTAGTAAACCATAATGTTTGATTACAAAAGTGTATTAAATTAGGAAAGGAAAAGTTGCTCCATTTTTCTCCCTCATTCCATGTCATGTAGACTTTGTTCTTTTTAAAAACTAAGAAGATCACTATATTTCTGAACTTAAAAGCCCTTCATCTGTTTTACAGCTGGGAACTGAAGCAGAAAGCACTGAGGCTACTGCAGATATCTATGAAAGAGAAAGAGCAATTCAGATAGACTACAGCAGTCTAACAGATGATCTAACGGTGAAGCCATTTGTTTTATTTACTTTATAGTACTATATAATGACGATTTCATGCATTCTTCAGCATAATCTTAAACAAATGTTTTGACTGAAAACTAGTAAGCTTGAGATTTGATAGCAGCCATTTCCTGTTAGACATCATGACTTTTTAGCATTAGTATATGTGCATTTTATCGATCAGAATATTCCACTTTACAAAAAGTGCATGCTATAATTTAAAGTTAAGTGCAAATCTAATGGAGGAGGAACAGAAATTCCAATTTTCCTTCATACTATTGCATTCATGGGGCCCTGCAATAGAAGTCACATACCTGGCCACAGAACTTTCAAGAATAGTGTTTGGCAGATAAGGGCCTTGTATCAGTTCCCCGGAGCCTTGCATTCCATAGACCAGTGGTTCTCAACGGGGGTACACGTACCCCTGGCAGTACGCAAAGGTCTTTCAGGGGGTACCTCATCCAGATATTTGCCTAGATTTACAATAGGCTATATAAAAAGCACTAGCGAAGTCAGTACAAACTATAATTTCATACAGACAATGACTTGTTTATACCGCTCTGTATACTATACACTGAAATGTAGGTACAATATTTTATATTCCAATTGATTTATAATTATATGGCAAAAATGAGAAAGTAAGCAATTTTTCACTAATAGCATACTGTGACACTTGTATATTTTTATGTCTGATTTTGTAAGCCAAGTAGCTTTTAAGTGAGGTGAAACTTGGGGGTACGCAAGACAAATCAGACTCCTGAAAGGGGTACAGTAGTCTGGTAAGGTTGAGAGCCATAGCTGTAGACCAAGGATATAAATACCCTGTCTTCTGTAAGAATCCTTTGGATCATCTGTTCATCTTCTGGAGAGGTTGCAGAACCAGTCTTTCCCTTTCTCCGTCATGTTAGTTTTCATGAAAGAGTTGTAAATAGTTAAGTGGAGTGGCTTAGATCGCTGAGTGTATTATGCACTCAATCTTTTTTTATGTTCTTGTTCAAGATGACCAATCTGTTGATAAGAGTTAAGATACTTTTCTTGTCCCTCTATATTCCCTACTGTACAACGGCACAAAAAGGGTGTTTTATATCTCAGGGAAATGTGCTCAGGCCAATCTGCAATACCTGCAAGACCTTGCCCCAAAGATCTTTTTCACAACTTGCTACTGCAAGAAGCTGTAGTAGTGAGTCTGGAAGAGCTTTTCCTAAAAAATTCTCCCCTTGCACAAGCAATGTGGCTGCTAATCCTGCTTCAGAATACCAGGCTCGAAGGAGTTGGTCATCGTTTTGTAAAGGTCTTTTATAAAGATACTCAGGAACAATCAAAATTGGTTCTGAGGGCTAAAGATCCTACCTAGCTCTTCAAATAGAGCTAAGGAAAACACTTTTACAGTATCAGAAATTCTTCTTCTCCAGCAGAATTGCAGGGAATGTCACCCAGAGCTCAAGTTGCTTCACATAACAACAGAACTGTTTGGTTTAAGCCTTATATGGATTGGATGTCGTGGCCTGTCTAAGGAGTTCAAGGCAGAATATTAAGAGACCAGACCTCTCTGCTAGGAGGTGTCATGCTACCAGATGGAATTGATTTAAAAGGTTTTCTCAAGGCAGAGGCCTTTGACCATGCTTCTTGTCCATTTTATTTCAGTTTAAATTATCGTGAGGACATTTAAAAAAAAATGTTTATTCCTGACTATTGCCAAGGTTTGTTCGGCTGCTGTTTCTGCTTACTGTGTCCTGATGTAAGGGACACGTGGTATTTTTCCATCTGTGGTGAACCAGTTTGTATAGGGCCCTCTTGTCTGGGAACCTGCTGATTCTCTTCGCAAGTAATCCCCTTTTATGGCTTTTTGTCTTCTACTTAGGACCTACAGTCTGATAAAGAGATTGAGGCTCATCTGACACGACTGCAGCAGCAAATAGTATCCAAAGAAAACGTTTTATTCAAAACAGCTGCACCAAACCTAAGAGCATTAGAGAAATTGCAGACGGCTAAGGACAAGTTCCAGGAATCAGTAGATGGTAACACTGAATCTTCCTTATTAGTAACCATTTCTGTGAAAATTTTCCATCCTGCATAATCCTTATGCTGAAACCGGTCCTATTTTTTATTTTTTTTTATTTTTTACTCCTTTCACATATTTGAGTATTTCCTTTGTGTTTGTATCAGAGACTTACTACTAGAGGCCCTGTGTTTTTCCTTAGTTACACTTTTATACTGCCATTTCATATTAATAATCTTATTTATAAAATGTTGCATCTTATTCCAAATTATTTCTTTAAAATTTTGTGTTCCATCATTAATTCTGTTTGTATCTCCACCAAAAATATCTTTGTAAGCAAGATATAGTATATTCCTTGATAAGAGGTTTTATTAAATTTCAGAGATGACTGATTTGCTAATGTCAAGGTTCCTCCCCCACTCTGAACTCTAGGGTACAGATGTGGGGACCTGCATGAAAAACCTCCTAAGCTTATCTTTACCAGCTTAGGTCAAAAACTTCCCCAAGGTACAAAATATTCCCCCAACAATATTGTTGTCCTTGGACTGGCCGCTACCACCACCAAACTAATACTGGTTACTGGGGAAGAGCTGTTTGGACGCGTCCTTCCCCCCAAAATACTTCCCAAAACCTTGCACCCCACTTCCTGGACAAGGTTTGGTAAAAAGCCTCACCAATTTGCCTAGCTGACTACAGACCCAGACCCTTGGATCTTAAGAACAATGAACAATCCTCCCAACACTTGCACCCCCCCTTTCCTGGGAAATGTTGGATAAAAAGCCTCACCAATTTGCATAGGTGACCACAGACCCAAACCCTTGGTTCTGAGAACAATGAAAAAGCATTCAGTTTCTTACAAGAAGACTTTTAATAAAAATAGAAGTAAATAGAAATAAAGAAATCCCCCCTGTAAAATCAGGATGGTAGATATCTTACAGGGTAATTAGATTCAAAAACATAGAGAACCCCTCTAGGCAAAACCTTAAGTTACAAAAAAGATACACAGACAGAAATAGTTATTCTATTCAGCACAATTCTTTTCTCAGCCATTTAAAGAAATCATAATCTAACACATACCTAGCTAGATTACTTACTAAAAGTTCTAAGACTCCATTCCTGGTCTATCCCCGGTAAAGACCAGCATATAGACGGACACAGACCCTTTGTTTCTCTCCCTCCTCCCAGCTTTTGAAAGTATCTTGTCTCCTCATTGGTCATTTTGGTCAGGTGCCAGCGAGGTTACCTTTAGCTTCTTAACCCTTTACAGGTGAGAGGAGCTTTCCCCTGGCCAGGAGGGATTTCAAAGGGGTTTATCCTTCCCTTTATATTTATGACATAGTATATTCCTTGATAAGAGGTTTTATTAAATTTCAGAGATGACTGATTTGCTAAGAATTTTCTGCTAATTTCCTTAGAAGAAGCAATCCATGTATCAGTTACCATATCTTTTCTGGAGCTCAAAACACAAACATTACTGCAAAATTAGTGGCGTGCTGTAAGTAACACATTACTGAGAGTGCAAGGAATTCCACTGCCACACCCAAATATAGACTTATAAACTGCTATAGAGTTTATCCAATCTAAATATACAACTGTGAACAACCTGTGCTCAGGCAGAGCTCCATCTCTTCACACATCAGTCTGGTCTTGTGTAGGGAAAACTGGAAACATCCAAACAATTTTCTAGGTTTTCAGTCTCAGTAGCTGAGCGCTGGGAGCAAACTTAAGACATTGCCATGTTGCTCATATATACACTGAAGCTGTTTTCCGTTTATGTTGCAATACAGATTTCTCTAGTAAAATGCTTATTAGCTAAGATATGGATTACTAAGAGAATTAAACTAATTATAAGTTTATTATTGTGCACTTTCTGCAAAGCTGAAGTTCAATTATTCTTTCATAGCTTTTGAGGCCAGCAGAAGGGAAGCCAGGATATGTAGGCAAGAATTTGAACAGATGAAAAAAAGAAGATACGAGCGTTTCAGCCAGTGTTTTGAGCATGTCTCAGTAGCTATCGATCAGATCTACAAGAAACTCTGCAGAAACAGTTGTGCTCAGGTGTGTAATGTTTTCAAGTACTTGGTTTAAAAAAAGTGTACTAGCTTACTTTCCCTCAGTTGGTAATTGGAATTATAATACTGAAAGTTTCATTAACTAGAACAGTAGAATTCATTCACTTTTTTTTATTTTTTTTAAACTCTCCAAAGATAGGTTATGGTTTCAGTCTTGGACATGAAATTTATGCAAACGGACTGGAAGACAAAGATCATTAGGAGAATCACAATTATATGAAGTGAAGAAAAGATAGTATCTACCAGTCTGCAGTTACCTACAGCTTTCTTTTGTGCAAGAGAGGGATGGAATAATGCGTTCACTCTTTTGGGAGTTTATTTGATTTTAATATCACGAAGGATGCGTAAAGTATATTCATTACTTTTGGTTTTTAAAGGAAATACTATTGGTTCACAGATCTAATGGTGGGTATAGCAAACATCCAGAACATTCAGATATCCATATAACCAGTTAACAAGACTATTTTAGATATCTGAACCCTAGCATTTTTGTTTTAACACTCCCTACACTTCTCTAAATAAATGTGGGGGGGAACCACTCTTACATATACCCAGTTCATATCAGTATAATTAGTTCTATAGTTCTTTATAACAATTGCTCCTCTGTATTAACTCCTCATCAGTCATCTAGCATGTACTTCTGAAACTTCTAAAAGCAAAATATTACCAGTCTTTCAAAGTAAATTATAGGAAATCTCAGACACAATTTGTGCATATCAAGTTCAGCAAATTTTTAAGTATTTCTGCAGATGAGTTCAAGTTTTGCTCCATACCACAGACACATTTCCCACACTTATTCTCCCTCAGAAAGAGCGTGAGAATTGAATTGTATACAGGAGATCTAACAACATAGATCTTCGCAGTGATAACAGATATATCTTCTTGTGCCCAACATACAAGATATCTTTTCTGGCCTCCTAAAACCCAAGTTCATACCCTTTCTTACTGAAGGAGGCCAGGGAGTTAAAGTTGAGATCACTCAGCAGTGTTAACCTCTGTGCAAATTTATACCAGCAGCATAGCAGTTAGCAGTCCCTTACTTGTATTTTAAACATAGTGGGCTAGACCCAGCAACAGATGTACTATAGAGAGTGAGTTAATTTATACAGTCTTTTGTATGGCTGTTTTTAAAGAAATGTTATAGCCATTTAGCAAGATTTTACTCCGTCATTTGTTTTAAAAAAAAATTAGTGCAAGACAGATTAGAGGTATGGCAGAGATTGGTGATGAACTAAAACATAAGAAATGTGTTTAATTCCTGCATACCTTCATAATTTAGCTGGGCCGGCCAAGTTTAGGGGAAACATAATTATTATAAACAAGTAACACTGGTGAGAGAGCTACTTTACCTGGTAAGTTTCAGAGTAACAGCCGTGTTAGTCTGTATTCGCAAAAAGAAAAGGAGTACTTGTGGCACCTTAGAGACTAACCAGTTTATTTGAGCATGAGCTTTTGTGAGCTACAGCTCACTTCATCGGATGAAGTCGGAAAGGCTTTGCTTTGTCTGCCTTATCCTGATCCAGGAGCTGGTTCCTCGAGAGTTCCCCACCAGCAGGGAGTCTGACAGCCAGGCTGCAAATGTCTTGAAAGATGAAACAAAAATTAAGAGAGCCCGTCAGCAACCAGAGGCAGTTACATCAGGTCAGCAGCCTGGCACAGGGAAGCCATAAGCAGGACCAGCTGAATCTACCATTGGCAGAGCATGGAGTGGCTGAAAAGGCCATTTGCGTGTATGCCATCCCACGGTGCAGGTCTCATCAGTCCCACCCCTATCCCCTCCCGTCAGGTCTCCTTTCCTTAGCCCTAAGGGAAGTCCGGAATTCTGCATGGAGAGGAGAAGAAAGGAATCTCCCTCAGGAAGAAATTCCCTCTTAGGCTACAGAGCTCTTGGATTTGGCATGAAAAATGCCTTTACTGTAGAGGCTGCCATCTTGTAAGCCCCAGGAAATGGCTGCAGTGTCCCTTACAGGGATTCTGTTCACACTCAAAAGATAAAGAGATGCCTGTTAATGAAGAGCCCTGCAAAATTCTTCCATCTGACTCAGGTTCCTAGTCTCACCTCCCCTAAGGAGTAAAAATTAAAGGAGAAAGGGGTTCAAGAAATCACCTCAAACTTAGGAGAATACTGGCCTGTTTTTCTATGGACAGCAGTTCCTCTGACTGATCACCAGAGAGTGCCAGAGCTAATGGCTCTTCACAAGATTTTAAATGTGGAAAGAAAAAGCATGGTAAAAGGAATATAAACTATTTACATCTGGTTCTTTTTCATCTTCCTCCTCCATTTCATTTTCATTATGAGCATTGCCCTCCCCCCCGGTAGAAAATCCAACCTAAGTCCAAGAGAGAAATAAAGAAGTCAAGGATCACCTTCACAGGAGGAAGGTTAATTCAGTCTCAGAGTCTTTGCTGCAGGATGAAGTGAAGCAAGAGGATCTTTTGCCAACTGAATTATTTGAGTTTTGGATGAGCTAGTGAGAAAAAAATGGTGATGGAAGAAGAGACGACTAGTACAGAAATTACAAAAGTTTTTTCCCCAACTTGTTCAAAATCTGAACCACCCGTTCCCCTTCGTGTCTTTTGGGGGAAAGTAATTAAGGCTGAATGGGAAGCACCAGCAAAGTCTGTGAGATTGTCCAGGCATGCAAAAAAATATTCTATAGCATGCACCATAGCAAAAAAGCAGATTGTGTCTCTTCCCACAGTGGACAGAGCAGTTTACTGAAACTAGTCAAAGACATTGCTATCCCAAAGGAGAGGGACTTTTTTTCCCCAAAAGAACCCAATGACTGCAGAATGGAAATATCACTGTGCCCTAATGAGGCTGCATCTTCCTCTCTGAGGGCTTCTGCTGCAGCACCATGTTTTGCAAGAGCAGTACTCACCTAGACAGACAGTTTGGCAGTCAGGGGTGCTAACTGCTAAGAAATCACTTCAGTTAGGTTCAGAGTTAATGAACATCTTAGTGCCTTCAGCATTCATAGCTGATGTAACCAGGGGTGCTTCTGAGGTTTTCAGCACATGCTATGGCCTCCAATGTGGCACCTCTGTTTAAGATTCTAGAAGGGCGACAGACAAGTCAAAATCACATTAGCAGCTTCAAAATATTCAGAAGGTTGGTTATTTGAGGAGCCATTAAACAAAGTGGTACTGGATTCTTCAGATAAATAAAAAAATACGTTACAAAACTCTCAACTCCAAATCTGGGAAAAGGGATAGCTGGCTTTATTTCATGTCTAAATATTCTTTTTTTGGCTGTTCCTCTAAGTATGGAAGGCAAGACTACAACAAAAGCAAATAGAACAAGTCTAAGCCTGGAAAGGAGAGAGACCAGTCTTCCTGCAGTGTTTCCAACACTAGAAACAATCCATGACTACAGTCAGGAGAGTTCTGACGAACAGCACCTAAGGGGAGGACTGTTAAAAATTCAAGAACCAATGGTCTGTCTCCACATTGGACAGATGGGTGCTGAATGTGGTTTGACAGGAGTACATCATAGAATTTTGAAAGACTCTGAAGAATCATTTTCTCTCTTCTCCAGTATCTTCAAATCTGCAAAATAGGTGTGATCTGTAGTCTTTAGTATATTATCTTTCGGGAATCTGTGTAGTAGAGAGAGTTCCCAAGGCAGAGATGTTCTCTGGCCACTACTCAGTTTTTGTTTCTGGTACCCAAGAAGTCTGGGGAGGACAGAGAAGTATTGGAGACCAGATTCAGTCTGGAAATCTTTAAGTCCATAATGGTGACCAATGAGGGATTACCTCACATCAGTCAATTTGAAAGAGACCTATCTTCACATGCCAGTTCACCAGGTGCACAGGAGATTTCTGTGATTCACTCATGGGACTGATAATTTTCAATACAAAGTGCTGCCTTTTGTATTGTTATCTGCGCCTCAAGCATTCACAGAAGTCCTCAGTGTTCTGGTTGCTATTCTCAGGCAAACGGGGATACAAATACACTCTTTACTAGACAACTTTCTAATCAGAATCCTGTCCAAAGAGAGATCCACTCAAGCAGCAGTCCAAACGTTGCAACAGCATGGATTATAGTAAATTTTGGAAAGAGTCATCTTCAGCCATCTCAGTGCCTCATTCATCCTGGAGTGTTGATAGACTCAGAGGCCCATCAGATCTTTGTCAGCCAAAATACAGAGCAAGATCAGATCAGCAGTTACCCTTTTGAGGGCATCCTAGGCACCCTAATGAGTGTTCTAGGGATGATCATGTCATAATGAGTTTTGTAGGAATAGTGCCGGGGCAAGAATGAATGTGAGGATTCTCCAGAGTTTCCTGCTGTCCCTTCCCTGCTGTTTTCTGACTTTTCCATCTCAGAAAGTGAGCATTCTATCACTCGTATTGAAATCCCAGGATTGGTGGATGAGCCCAGATTGATTCCAGGAAGGTTGGCCATGGCAGAGCCAGAGAGATCTTTCATAACAATAAATGTCAGTCTGGAAGGATGGGGAGCATTCTCTGAGAAGTCGGTGGCTGTAGGGACATGGTTCTTCTTGGAACTAAAGAAGAGCGTACATTTTCTAGAGACAAGGGCAATAAAGTATGCTGTTCAGCAACGCCCCAGCATTACCGAATGGTGGTCTTCTGGTAATGGCGGACAATGTCGGTGATGGCATACATAAACCATTGAGTGGAAGGGGAGAGGACTTAGGTTAAGGGATCTACAAAAGGAACAGTATCATTGCTGCAGTGGGCAGAGGCTCATCTACTGTCTATCAGGGCCTTGCATATCAAGGGCATCCATCCAACAGTGGGCACCAGAGCTCACTCAGTACGTGGGCAGAGAAGGGGCATTGAAATCTGTAAAACTGCAACTTGGTAAACATTGACTAAGTTTTACAAGATGGATACTCCTCTTCAGATGATGCAGCCTTTGACAGGTGGGTCTTGCATGCTGTGGTGATTCCTTTGGGTAAGGGAATCCTTTCTCTGATATTTTGTTCTCTCCCTAGGAATTTTTGTCATTGCTGAGAATATCCCACACTGAGGATCTGTGGACCTATCCCTGAAAGAGAATGGGAAAATTTGTGGCAGCTTACCTGAAAATTTTCCCTTCTTCAAACAGATCTGGCCCTCCCTGAAAAAGGCCGACCTGTTTTAACTCATGCTTACAGTTTTCTGCAGTAGTTAAAATTTTCTTGTTATTCGTAATGTTCTCTTGTTGAATATTTTTTGCAAGATGAGAGATTTGGTTTTTTAATTTCCTAGTCCACAGGACCTAGCTATGGAAGCATCTTGAAACTGAGATGGTCTACTGAAGGTGGGGACAAGTCCCTCGTCAGCTGTCCACCTAGCTTTGTTTCTGCCCCCTGCAGGTACAGACAGGCAATAACCCATTGCCAATCTTTGGCTCTTTCCCTTCAAAGAAGGGAAACTTTTCAGGTAAGCAACCATGAATTCTCCCAGTTTGAGGAAGTTACTGCTAAAGTAAACTTTGTGACAAACCTCTGGAAAATATCTGTATTCAGTTCTGTCAAAAGCCTTCTCCGTCTCCAAGGAAGTCAGCTAAGCCTGGAGGCCTCTAAAATGCCTAAAGCAGGGATGTGAGGCAAGTATCTGGTGTTGAGCAGTGAGGAGCAGCTGAAGATAAGACATTCTGATGCCCTGAGAAGAAGAGTGTACAGGCAAGAGACAAAAATTTAAGACAGAAGCCTAACATTTATCTTCAATAGGAGAATGGAGCAGTCAAAGCCAGAGACTTCATGGTTTTAGTATGAAAGAAATAGCTAAACTATGAGATCAGTATGTTATTTATATTTGTAAAATTCAGTCAGTTTCATTTCAGGTTATTTAAATTTGGTGGGGGGGAGGGGGCAGACTGAGTGGGCAACAGTTGTAGCACTGCTTGTGCCACATAACACATCCCTTTATATACGTCAAACATTCATATTCTGGGATAGAGTACTCCTGGAACCTTGGAGTTTTATGCCACCAGACTGGATTGGATATCATCTCTGTCACCACGGCTGCTACTCTGAAACCAGTCTTATACCAGAAATTTCTTTAGATGAAAGTATATAATACCTTTCTTCTAATAGAGCTACGACACTAATGGGAAGTTTTGTCAAAACCCTATGGTCCCTGCAACTTATTCACAAATTAGTTTTCACTAACTTAAGGATAGAAGCTGTTATTTTATATGGTTCTCAAGAAGTTCAAGGAGTTATTAAAAGGGACATCCCATTTTAGTATTTATTTTGCTATCTGTCATCTTATGCTGAGTAGGAAAGGTTAGCCCAGTCTGTTCGATTTAATTGCTAGAATTAGTATTGTGCTACATCTATTTGTAGACTGGTGTCATCTTTTGAAGGAATCTCTCTCCTTTTATGTGCTTTGTATACTATAGCTCATGTGCACAGAAACCTTGCTTATGGTAGTATCCTTCTCCTTCTATTAAGAAGAATATGATCAACTCCAGTTTGTCCCCAGAGTCTCTTTATCTCTCATCCTTTGTTTGCCTTGTACATAGTTTGTTTACAGTAGTTAGTCAGTAAGTAGGTGTTAAGTAGTGTTAGTGAATTAGAGTTCCAGTGGTGTCTTAGCCCCAGGCGGTGCATGCACCGGTCTCCAGGTTTTAAGCCTTGTTCTGCCTGCAACAGACCTTGGCCCATTAGCAACCCACATAGCAGCTGCCTAAGGTGCTTGAGGGAGTTGCATGTAAAGGACAAGTGTCGTATTTGCAAGAATTTTTGTCCTAGAACTCAAAAGGAGCGCAACCACCTACATCCCTTCCAGTCAGTCTGGTTGCGAGTTACCTCAGACCGCTGGGTGTTCGGCATTGTATCTCTGGGCTACACACTGCAATTCTTTCCTACCCTGCCAGAAGGGCAAGGTGGTACAAATCCTGACAGACAACACCGCCGTGTTTTACATCAACAAGCAAGGCAGAGCCCGATTGTCAGCCCTCTGCCAACAAACTCTCCATTTCTGGGACTTCTGTGTGCAGCATGCCATTCATCTTTTGGCTGTGCACCTTCCCAGGGCCAGAAACATGTTAGCAGATCACCTCAGCAGGTCCTTCTCTTCTTGCCACAAGTGATCACACTGACCACCTCTGGATGAAGTGATCTTCCAAAGGTGGGGACCCCTCTTCTCCTCCCCCCCCCCCCCAGTGGTGGACTTGTTTGTGTCCTGACAGAGCATGAAGTGCCATGTGTTCTGCTCAACTCAGGGGATCAACATAGGCTCCCTGCCAGACATCTCTTTGCTCTAGTGGTCAGGGGGCTCTGATGTATGCCTTCCCACCAGTGCCCTTAATCCACAGAGTCTTCATGAAGATCAAACAGGACAAAGTGAAGGTAATTCTGATAGCCTCAGCTTGGTCTTGCCTGCACGGGTTCGGCATGCTGTTGGACCTTTCAGTGGCCACCCCGCTGCAGCTGCCTCTCTGGCCAGATCTGCTGTCCCAGAACCACGGGAATCTTCTGCACCCGAACTTCGCAGCGCTGAATCTGACAGCCTGGCTGCTACATGGTTGAATGCAGAACAGGAGTACTCAGTCCATTATCCAGCAGGTCCTGTTGGGTAGCAGAAAGCCCTCCACCAGGGTGACCTACCTGGCCAAACGGAAAAGGTTCTGGAGTTTGGACTAGGGTATCCACCCCGAGCAGGCCCTGCTGCAGTCATTGTTGGACTATCTTCTGCATTTCTTTCATCGATTTAAGGTCCACTTGGCCGCTATTTTGGCCTTCCATCCTCCGTTCCAGGGCAGGTCGGTCTTCGCTCATGACATGATGGTCCTTTTTTTGAAAGGTCTGGAGTGACTCTATCCCCACATTCCCTCCTTAGGACCTGAATCTCATGCTGTCGTGACTCATGGGTCCCCCCTTTTGAGCTTTTGGCTTCCTGCTTCATCCTTCTACTCTCCTGGAAGGCTTCTTTCTTGGTGGCAATAATGTCTGCCTGCAGTGTCTCTGAGATTAGGATGCTTACCTTGGAGCCACCCTGTATGGTATTCTACAAAGACAAGGTCCAGCTGTGACTGCACCCAGCTTTTCTCCCCAAGGTAGTTTCGCAGTTTCATGCAAGCCAGGACATATACTTACCCATGTTCTTTCCAAAACCTCATAAGTCAGAAGAGGAGTGCAAATTGCGCTCTCTGGATGTCAGGAGAGCTATAGCCTTTTACATTGAAAGGGCTAAGTTGTTCCATAAGTCGACGCAGTTGTTCATTGCAGCGGCGGACAGGATGAAAGGTCTTCCAGTGTCTGCCTAGAGATTTTCATCATGGATCACCGCCTGCATCTGTTTCTCTTATGATCTGGCGAAAGTGCCTCCACTGGCGATTGTAACCGCCCTCTTGACTAGGACGCAAGCCTCGTCAGCAGCCTTCCTGGCCCAAGTTCCTATTCATGATATCGGCAGGGCCGCTACGTGGTCGTGCATCCACGTATTTACGTCTCATTAGGCACTTACCCAGCAGGCCCAACACAATACTGGCTTCAGTAAAGCAGTGTTGCAAGTGAACTCCGAGCCCACCTCAGTGATATACTGCTTGTGAGTCAACTAGAATGGAATTGACATGAGCAAGCACTTGAAGAAGAAAAAAACGTTACCTACCTTTTTGTAACGGTTGTTCTTCAAGATGTGTTGCTCATGTCCATTCTATTACCCGCCCTCCTCCTACTCTGTCGGAGTTATCAGCAAGAAGGAACTGAGAGGGCGTAGGGCCGGCGTCGTCTAATATACCGGTGCGTGAGCACAGCATTCCAGAGGGCACCACTGCCAACTCTGTGGGTACTACTAAGGCAAAAATTTCCGACAAATGTGCACATGGGCACACGCACTCCTAGAATGGAAAGGACATAAACAATACATCCCAAACAAGAGTTACGAAAGACAGGTAACTGTTTTTTAACACTTTGCACGGGTGCTATTCGTTTTGTAACAGCCTATAAATATGAAAAGTACTTCATTTACTTTATTGTCCAAGTAAAATGAAAAAAAAAATGAAAAGTACAATGAGATTTTTTTAAGTGCATCTTTAATAATCTGAAATGATATTGGTAACAAAGACAAGGAACAGTGTTGAAAATATGACTAAGATGACAGTCTGCCTTAAATGGTGGTTCTTTGATTATGATGTCTGTCATATCCCAAAGGTTTCACAAGATTTTTCAAGAACCACATTTTTAACAATGTCTCTCTTAAATACAAATACAGTTATTAACTACAAATCAGCCAAAATGTCAAATTTAAACTTTAAAATACAAACAATAGCAACCCTAAGCTAAACATGTCACGTGTTTCAGTATTAACAAAATATTGGGGCATGTGTTTCAGGCATTCCTCAGTCCCGAGAACCCTGAGGAACCATATCTAGAAGGCATTAGCTATAACTGTGTGGCTCCTGGAAAACGCTTTATGCCAATGGACAACTTGTCAGGAGGTGAAAAATCTGTGGCCGCACTGGCTCTTGTGTTTGCAATACACAGGTAATATGGTGAAATAAATTTTACAATACCATCTTTTTACTAATCTTTGAGCATCAGTGGTGTGGAACAAATGTAGCATAGTATTATCAGAAGGCAGTTTGAACATTTATGTCTAAAAATGTATTTTACATTCCTATTCTGTTCTTGGCCTTACTATTTCTTGGTCAAAATTTTATGGGACAAGCTAAAACCCCAAAATATTAGTATATCTATATAAAAGTAATTGACTCTCTCTTATTTTTAAGTTTCCGCCCTGCCCCTTTCTTTATTTTGGATGAAGTGGATGCTGCACTGGATAACACAAACATTGGCAAAGTAAGTTATTCCTTCTGTTCTCTGAAATTAATTTACAGATAATCTAATGATATAGTGGTATTCTTTTGCAGAAGGGTAGTTGTTTAATTTAGGGAGGGACAAAGAGAAAAGTTCAGTAATTCTCTATTAGCATAAATCAAAACAGACTGCATGAGGGACAAATTTAAGAATATTTTGAGTGATTATTCCTGTGTGTATTCCACATGTGGGTACACATGCACTGTGGGACCGTCTGGAAATTTTTAGTAAGCAGTGCCCGTTGGTCTGCACATGCACACAGGTATGTTAGAGTTACTGTTGTTGTCATGGGGTGCTCCACTCACCACCGGTCTGGCGCCGCCTCCTCTCGGGATTAGCTCGAGGCTGACACACCCATCCATGGTTTGCATGACGTCGCTCTGTCTCTGATCTGCAGCTCTTCTTCTTCCAAAACCCTCAGTATCTCTTCTGTGACTCAGCCCTCTGGCTAGGTCACTCAGTGGTCCCTTTCTGGGGTAAAAGGTCCAACAGGGCCTATTTGCAGCCCTGTCTTTGGGCTCAGTTCACACAGTCCTTAAACAGGCCAACAGGGCCTATCCCAGTACCCTGGTCTCTCTCTCTCTCTCTCTGCAGCCCTCCCTGTGCTTGCTCTGGCATCTGTCCCTTTAGTCCTGACCCCAGCTTTCCAGCTGGGTCAGTTTTGGTTCAGCCCCCTTCCAGGGTAATACAATTTCCAGTACAGCCCCTTACTTGGGCCTGTTTAAACTCCCCAGTGGCTGTTGGGGGGGGGACCCAGGCCCACCCACTACTCCAGGTCCTGACCCAGGGACGCTACAAATAGCAGCCCCATGCTACTTCCTTTAGCCCTGTTGCTATTCCCTGGGCCACTTCCCACATATCTGGCTTCCCCCCGTCTCTGGGTTTGCCAGCCTGCCAACTCCCTCCACTCAGGGAGTGAATACAGCCTGTCTGTAGTCCTTTCTAGCTGTCCCTCCATTGCCAGCTACCTGCTTTCTGCCCAGCTGCGTCTGGCCAAAAAACCCTGCCTCTTCTTCCCCAGCTGAGTCTGTTTTCATTCATTCCTTCCTCCCCAGCTCCACCTCCAGGTGAACCCTTGTGGAGTTAATTAACCTGTCTAGCCAACTTAATCCCTTTTACTCTTCTGTGATGTGGATACCTCATCTCAGTTGTATTGCATTAAAAAAGAAATTCCAGATTTTTTTTTTTAATCTACCCTTAACTCTACCCATTGAGCCAGAGTATGATAGGGGTCTGAGATGTATAGTGATGAAATATAATAATATGCTGAATATATAGCCACAACTGTAATTTTAATGTACAAATAAATACTTGAAGATCTTAATGGAAGTGTATGACATGAGATTAATCTGTGAATTGTTGACATCATGATCTGTTCAGCAAGCCTCCAGTTTAGGGTCTCTAACCATCAGGCCCTACTTGGCAGATACAGATTCAACCTGTAGGACTCCATTGGCAAGTTTGAAGAGAGCCTCCCACAAGATTGGGCGGAGAAGTTCGCCACTGTAATAGATGAAGGCAAGGCGGTAGCCGGGGTGTCCTCCAGATGGCCTGGGATGCTACGGACTTGGCGTCCAGGATGGTCGTCATCTCTGCAATAGCCATGAGGCATAGCTCCTGGTTACAGACCTCCGGGCTGTCCCAGGAGATGCAATCCACCCTCCAGGACCTCCCTTTCAAGGGAATCGGGCTCTTGTTGGAGTTAACTAATGCTAGGCTCTACAGTCGTAAAGACTCCTGGGCCGTTCCTTGGGTCTACATACTCCTCAGCAGGCCAAAAAGCTGTTTTGCCCCCCTGCCACCTCTGCAGTCATTGAGGTCTTGGGGTTCCCCTCAATCTGGCTCCTACAAAAAGGACAAAGACGGGTTTTAAGCGATGCCACCGGTCGTCATCTTGTCAACCTGCCCATCCTGGTTCTTCCAAGGACCAAGGCAGCCAAAAGCAGTCATTTTGAGGATGTGCTCAAAGACTATGCCCCAGTGATTGCACTGGATCCATTCCCTGACCTCTGCCCTTTTCGGTCGGCCTGGTCCCATATCACCTTGGACCACTGGGTGCTTGACACTGTCTCATCAGGCTATACCCTGCAGTTTGTAGGCTACCAACCCTTCCATCCCCCTTCCCCGTCCCTCTTCAGGGACCCTTCTCATGAGCAACTCCTCATTCAGGAGGTCAAAAACCTGCACCTAGGGGCATGGAAGGAAGAGGATTCTACTCCTGCTACTTCCTCATTCCAAAGGCAAAGAGGGGCCTCAGACCTATTCTAGATCTGCATTGCCTCAACAGGTCTCTCAAAATGTTGAAATTTCATATGGTCTCCCTGGCCTTCATCATCCCGTGCCTGGATCCAGGAGCCTGGTACGTTGCCATCAATTTAAAAGATGCGCACTTCCATATTGCCGGGGCACCAGCATTTCCTCTGTTTCACATTGGGCCAGCGCCATTGCCAATTCACAGCGATGCTCCTTGGGCTCTCATCAGCTCCAAGAGTGTTCACCAAGTGTATAGCTCCAGTGGCCGCTTATCTGTGATGTCTGGGGGGTCCAAATGTACCAATACCTCGACGATTGGTTGCTAAGGGGCCAGTCCTCGGATCAGGTGTAGAGGCATCTCACGCTCGTCTGTTCCACCTGCCACAACCTGGGCCTAATAATAAATGACAAGGAGTTAAACCCCACTCCAGTGCAACACATAGAGTTCATTGCAGCCGTATTCAACTCCACTTGGGCCAGGGTCTTCCTCCCTGAGATTCTGTTCTGAGCCACGGTAGACCTCATCTCATTTTTGCATGCTCACTACTGCCCACACCTGCCCGAGACTGCTGGGTCACATGGGAGCATGTACTTACATGGTTTGGCACATGTGACTCCACCTCAGGCCCCTAGTGGCATGGCTGGCATTGGTCTGTGTCCACAACCAGTACAGTATGGCATACACCTGATGGCCATCAGCACATTTCATCTGCTGGTAGACACCTGCTCTGCACATTCTCATCCAGTTACCATCCACTTCCTATAAGGATGTGATTCTTTGAGTCTTCTCTCCAGTGACAAAACGTATAGCACTCTGCAACTTGAATCTTGTTGGTTCAACTCTTACTAAATAACCGTTTGTGCCCCTGGCATCGTACTCTCTGTTACATCTCTAAGAAGGTAACAGAGGAGTCGGGGAGCTAGAGGTGCTCATGGCTGACCTTTCCTATTGAGTTTTCCACAAGGACTAGGTATCCATGAGACTACATCCGAAGTTCCACCCTCAGGTGGTGTCAGAGATTATAGCTGATGTGAAAGTCTATCTACCTGTGTGTGTTACCTTAAACAGAAAAGGTGGGTGAGGTAATACCTGTTATTAGACCAACTTCTGTTGGTGAGAGAGACAAGCTTTCAAGCTACACTGAGCTCTTCTCTCAAACGTAACGAAGAGATCGGTGTAGCTCACAAGCTTGTTTCTCTCACCAACTAAAGTTGGTCCAGTAAAAGATATTCCCTCACCCACCTGGTCTCTCTAATATCCTGGGACCGACACTGCATTTTACCTTAAACCTCATTCTAGCAGGGAAGAGGCAGCATGACACTTGCTGGACATGCATAGGGCTCTTGCCTTTTACCTGCAGAGGAAGAGAGATTTTCAGAAGTCTCCTAGTCTTTTTGTATTATTCATGGAACAACTGAGAGGCCATTTGCTCCCAGATACTGTTGAAGTGGAATTGAGGGTGTATTCTATTTGACTACAAATGAATGTCTCCCTTAAGTGCGGTGTGAGAGCACACTTAACTAAAGCTTAAGCAGCATTGGTAGGTTTCCTTTTCCTTTCCTACTACTGACATCTGCAGAGCAGCAATTTGGAGTTTGATTCTTATCTTTGCGAGATATTATGCACAAGTGCAGGGGTTCTCAAACTTCATTGCACCGCAACCCCCTTTTGACAACAAAAATTACTACCCTGATTCCTGCCACCCCAGGTGGGGGGGCCAAAGCCCCACTGCCCCTGGGGGGGAGGGGGAAACCCGAAACCCAAGGGACTTCAGCCGCAGGCAGGGGGCCTGTAACCTCAGCCCCACTGCCCAAGGCTGAAGCCCTCAGACTTCGGCCCTAGACAGTGGGGCCTGGGCTTTGGCTTTGGCTTCTGGCCCCAGCAAATCTAAGCCAGCCCTGGCAACCCCATTAAAATGGGACCCACTTGAGGTTCTGACCCACAGTTTGAGAGCCACTGCGACTAGTGCAAGCAGCTACTGCTGCAGCTTCTCTAGGCAGAGCTGTTCGGTAATCTGTGTCATAGTACTCCAGGCATACACCTCCATTTAAAGTGACGCTGCTTATGAATCGGCTGAAGTGCATTATACTTGGAGACAGTCACTCAAAGAAAGGGGTTATTCACGTTGTGGTCACTTGAGTTCTTCAAGATGTGTTGTCCCTATGTGTAGTACACTACCTACCCTCCTTCCGTGCTGCCTGGTTTCCCCCTACTGGGAACTGGTGGTAGAGAAGGAACAACAATGGCAGCAGTCCAGCAGCCCCCTTTCTCCATTGGGTGTGGAACATGAGGAGAGCCGGAGAGCACGCACAAACCACACACACTGCTAGGGGAAAATCTCTGAACCTGAGTACTTGGAGCACATGCACAACCTGAAGTGCACTACACATAGGGACAACATATCTTGAAGAACTCAAGTTACTACAAGATGTAGCCTTATTAATTTCTGGATTAATATATTGATTGATTTTATATTAATCATAGTGACCTGGGTGAAGAGTTCAGCCTCCTAAATGACTACAGTATCAGGATTAGCAGGGTGAGATTCATCATTAGGAATATCATTAGCCTTGGAGACTCTAGGAACACATGGGAAACAATGATCACAGCTGATGTACTTACAAATTCTCAACTGTCCTATTAAAATCTTACTAACCTGATATCAAAAACACTGTAACAGGTAAGAAAGGTATAACATAGCATGTCTAGTCTTAATACTGGTATCACTTACATTTCCTGGTAGGGATGAAGTGTGAACCATTATTCTCTTCACTGTCATAGTCACCAGTGATTGCCATCCTGGCGTCTCCTTCCCCCGAGGCACTAAGGCGAGGATACAGCCTTTATAATGTGTTACGCTGATGCCCTCTGTTCCATGTATAAGGGTTTCAGCCCCTTTTCCTTATGTGGGTTTCCACACTCCACTAATTTCAGGGTGTCTTGTTTTTTCATAGGCTAACACCTTAGTTATCTTTATTCTCATTAACTAAGTTACTGTAGCAACTTGAGGTTATTAAAGAATCCCCCTGAAATGTTACTGTCTGGCATCTTGCGATATTAACTGGCACATTGCAGCATATTTTCCAGTCTATTGTTGCATAGTTTCCATAACATCAGCACTTTACACATTAGGATATAGAGGTGAAATATAAATATTAATTAAATATACCTAAGATCTTTTATTCTTGGCTATAACGATGATTTACCCTTTAATATTCTATGAAGGTTTGCAAATACAAATCTTAAGAAGCTAAAACTATTTTAGGCATTTGAGACAAAAAAAAGGGTTTCAAAGGAGAGGTGTTAGAAGTATTCGATATCTTCTGTAAAACACATCCCAACCATAAATGTTCTCCTCTTGAAGAATAAAGTCTTTAGCTTGTTTGTAAAAGAAATCTGTGTCAATAAGGATATTTTTAGAATTCTTTGTGAGAGTTTAAAATGAAAGAGGAGGGGTAAATAGATTTACTTTATGACTTTGTTTATAGCTATAGCACCACATCCTAAGCATCACTCCTCTTTGGAATATCCTGCATAGAAAACATCCTCACATTCTCTTTGTAAAATTTTAGAAAGAGATGTGGTTGACTAAGTTTGTTTTCTTGTGATAAAGATCATGTGTATACCAGAGCAGTGTCCTGTACTTTGAGAAGAGGCTCATTGGTTGTTTGCCTTTTGATCTAATAGTTCCTAGATTTACAACTTATCATTTGTAGTACATTTTACAGCTTTCAATTAAATATTATCAAATATTCTCTGCAAAGCCGCAGTCACAATAACAGTTCTATACATGTTTGAAAATGTAGCATAAAATAATGTAGCATATTTATTAAAGCAAAACGGAAGTTAAACTGCATTCCACAGTTAGTGTAAACTTACTGGGAGGTAAATATGGAATTATGGCTAATGAAGTGTCATCCTCTTTGACACTTGGTGCCTGTCACTACTTGGCAAAAAGCAGAGACTTCCTAGGAATTTCTTTAATAATAGTTAGGGCCCTGCAAAATTCACGGCCATGAAAAACACGTCACTGACCATGCAATCTGGTCCCCAGCATTAGAAATGTGGTCTTTTGTGTGCTTTTTACCCTATGCTGTACAGATTTCATGGGGGAGACCAGCATTTCTCAAATTGGGGGTCCTGACCCAAAAGGAAGTCGCAGGGGGGTCGCAAGGTTATTTTTGGGGGGGAGGAGTTGCAGTATTGCCACCCTTAAGTCTGAGCTGCTTTCAGAGCTGGGCAGCTGGAGAGCAGTGGCTGTTGGCCACGCCCCACCAGCAGCAGTGCAGAAGAAAGGGTGACAATATCATACCATGCCATACTTACTCCTGTGCTGCTGCTGGTGGCGGCTCTGTCTTCAGAGCTGGGATCCTGGCCAGCAGCCACTGCTCTCCAGGTGCCTGGTTCTGAAGGCTGCGCCGCTGCTGCCAGCAGTAGCACAGAAGTAAGGGTAGCAGTACTGCAACTCCCCCCACAATGACCTTGTGCCCTTCCCACAACTCCTTTTTGCATCAGGCCCACTACAGTTACAACACTGACATTTCAGATTTAAATAGTTGAAATCATGAAATTTGCAATTTTTAAAATCCTATAACTGTGAAATTGACCAAAGTGGACCATGAATTTGGTAGGGCCCGAATAATCGTGTAATAATTTCATACAATAAGCAACCAAAAAACCCACTAAACCCTAAGCATGTGAGCTATCATTCTCTAAGCGAATGTATGAAAATAATTGTTGCAAAATTCAGTCAGAGCAGTCAAGATTGTAATTATGTAAAATTCATTAATAACTATTTTGTATCAATATTGAGTCTACTCAAACTCTTCTCATTGCTTCAGTTTCCTCAACTGTAAATGGTGATCTTACCTGCCATGGGAAAGACCTGAGACACCTTCAAATGACGGGACCTTTATATATTTGCCAGTGTTTTGAGTTTTCAAATTACAGAAAATAATGTTTGGAAATACTTTAAGCATATTTTTCTATGTACTTTTTGCATATGAACAGATTAGTATCTATACAGTACTTATTGGGATCCAAAGAGTTTGGGGAAGGTCTGGTTAGTGCCAACTTCTTGGAGATCTTCTGCTTTAATAAGGCTAGAGGGCTTTAAATTGAAAATTAAAAGAAAAAACTTTCCTTAACTTTAAGTGCGTATAATACTAACTCCTTATAAAAGTTGAAAACTAGTCAGCTTTTAAAATCTTCAGTTCAAAATAATTTCAACAACTGTGCCTACTTATGACATAGCAGATAAAAATGTACACATAGAAGTGTGATTGATGTGCTTCTAATTTTCATTTAGGATTTTATCTTCTGTTGTGGTATGAAGTCTCTTTCATTTGCCTCAAATTATAAATTTAGCTCTGTGCAGTAACATTTTACAGCTAGTGAAAACCATTTTCTGCCACATAAAACAGCACAGTAATATGCATTTGTAATCTGCATCATATTATGTAAGTGGTAACAAGCTGTAAAATTTATGGCTTATACATGGAAATCCACCTAACTTAAAAGCATTGTCAAGTAAAATGCCTTATGTTAACTTTAGAAATATCACATTTCTAAAGTGGATTGTTTTCATATACATTTTTAAAAGCCCCAAACCTGTGGGGTCATACTGTGAACCTACATCATGTACAGTGTCTTGCTTGGCCAGTTATAGTCTCCCTTTTACCCTGCCCAATTCATTTATGAATTCTGTCTACTGAGTAATTCATTTCTTTTCCCATTGTTCCCTAATTAATTGTGATTTAAATCTGACAGAACCCACTTATCCTAAAATGTGTGGCTTTTCTTCAAAGGTATCAAGCTTCATCAAAGAGCAGGCACAGGAACAGTGTCAGATGATCGTTATTTCTCTAAAGGAGGAGTTTTATTCCAGAGCAGATGCATTAATTGGAGTCTGTCCAGAGGTACAAATAATTTTTATTCTTTTCTGTCTTGATTTCAATCAAATTAAATTCATATGGCAGTTAAACTATAAAAAAAAATTCCAGCTGCAGCCAATTATTTCTTAAGAAATGACCCCCCCCCCCATGTTCATTTAAAAAAAAAATCTCTAACAACTGTATCAAGAGCTAAGTGATTCAAATGCATTGTTTGCCATTCAGGAATAGTCATTGGTAATTGTTTAATAGCATTCCAGAACAAGTGATTTATAGTTAAGTGGTCCTTCTGGTAACTGCATCATCTTATAGGTAATGCTTATTTTTAATATATATGCTTGTAAACTGATTTGATTCTTCCTCCTTTCAGCAAGATGATTACATGTTTAGTCAGGTACTGACTCTGGATCTTACTGTGTATCCAGACGCTGATGACAGTGAACGAAAAGAGCAGCACAGATACAGTTCCACATTGGAATAAAACATGAAAGTTTCAGGGCCATCTGTGAATAACAAAACTGTAATTCCTACAGCCACCTTTATGACACGTTTGTAAGCTTTTTGAATATTGCTTTTAAATCTTCTTGTACAGAAGTCAAAGAATTTAGCTTCATAGTTCTCAAAGCCATTACTTAGAATTTGGAGAAAAATAAATGATTGTATTACTTGACCTAGTTTTGTTTAGGGTTTTATGGAGTACATGTTCCTGTTGTGTTACAAATTCAAAATAAGCTTTCAAAAGATATTACTGAAATTGGTAAATTCTAGTGACTAGTGCCTAATCTCTTTAAGTATGTTCTTGTTGGTTAGCATTAAGATAAACTATTAGGTCCTATTAAGATAAAAACTATGAATGATTAACTTTTTGAATATGGATGTTATGTTAAATTCATATGACTGCTGTCAAACGCAAACCTCATCTGTAAAGGTAACTTTTTGATGTTAAAATATTGAGAATTAAAATGTTGGAAAAAATCTTGAAATGTACAGCATTTTTTACTTTTTATCAGGAAGATTCTCACTACAAGGTTTCAGATGTGGTTAGGTTAAATATAAAGATACAAGTTCTAGTAGCTTAATTTTTTTTAACTGTATGGATTAGAAGGGAAGGAGACATTTTCTGTTTCCAACGCTCATAAAAGACCAACTTTACATTTCTCCTGAAATTGAATCCAGAGCTTCCTGTGAGGCCCAGGAACTGATGAAAGAGGCGAGATGCATATTACATGGCCATGTTTGCTGTTCATTGCCAAGCCACAAAGAGGTATACAGCTTCCCCTCTCCCCCAGTCAAAACTGTTCCTTGGTGAGTTCCCCCCCTGCCTTTTAGCAAACAGCCAGCTAGCACAGATGGAAGACAAGGTATATTAATCACAACACTTTATGGCCAGATTGCAATACCCTTACTCATAATGTCCAATGAACAATATTATCTTCCACCTGGCCTCTAAAATCCTCAGTAAATACACAAGTTTCCATTTTTAAAAAATTATATAAATGTGTAAATTAATTTCTACAGTAGCATTAGTAGAGCCAGATGCATCATTTAATGAACGTTTAGGTTTATGGCCTATTTCCTCCACTTGGGAATCCAGACTTAGTCTTATTCAAAACAGGATTTCAAAGCAAGTTACTTTTTGATTAACTGAATGCATCACACCGAACCGTCACATTCTAGGTATATCCCTTTCAACTATATGTTTCCCTAAGCCAGTTGCAAGTCTGTCCTTATAAGATAACTGAAACATGCATATTCTACTGGCAGTAGAATAGATGTTGAAGAAATCCCACACACAGCCATAATGGGCCACATAGCAACTCTGCTTTTAATGTGCATACATGGAACTATAAGAGATCCCATCACTACTGCAATGTGCATTTTTCACAGTGCAGTTGTATGGCACTATAGGCAAGAATGGCTGTTTTACAAGTTGCAATTTTCAGTCGTGTTTAGACTTGAAGAGTCTCCAGTGGTACGTTTTAAAAAATGCAAAATTAATTTTACTTGTGATTTAAAAACACTTCACATCACATCAAATCGATCCTAAATTTAAGTGTGTGTGTATGTGCAGTGGGAAGGCAGTTATGTAGTGTTGCTCATGGGAAAACTAAAAGACAAGTTAAATAGGTTATATCTGAGGAACCAACTGAATGGATGAGATGCTCAGATACTATGGTGATAGGGACCATAAAAGTACCATAGAACAGAGTTCAATAAAAGTTTATTGCAGTAATTTTAACCTATGACTGCTGTGTTAAAACAACCTCAAAACTATACTGTGCTCACAGCAGCCTCAGGAAAATAGATGCAAAAATGACAGCCTAATCCAGCCACTTAATCAGCCATCAGTATCTGATTGATTCTAATTAAAGAATCATTATTTTTTTAACGCTTTAGAATTTCATTTAAAGAAATCTGTTTGCTCCAGGACAACACAATTTTGGGAGAAACTAACAAGTTTTACAGGATACCCCCTCAGAAAAATCCAAGCTCTCACAATAGAATTTAAATTTGGTAGTCTAAGGACAGGATTCAGCAAGGGTCTTAAGCATGTTTTACTTTAAGCATATGGAGTAATCACATTGGCTGCAGTGGAAGTGGTTAAAACTTGATGAGCTGGGGGTTGTAGCAGTTCTCTACCACACATAATTAGTGGACTGCTTTAACTATGCAACAGTGAAAACATCCCTGTAATCACTACTTGAAATACCAAAAGCATGTCCTGTCCTTGAAACAAACTGAAATATTTTCATTCCAATGTGAAGTGAATCCCAGTCAATAAAGAACAGCCTGTATGCTGCTGTTGACAATTTTCATTTATATCCTCATTTCCCCCAATGTTAATTGATACTAAAAGGTACCAGATGACAAGTGAAAACTGAAATATTCATAGTACAGTTGTATAGGTCAGGTATTTGGGCTTTATAAAACATGAAGATGGTGCATGCTCCAAGGAGCTTATAGTTCAAGGTTCAGATCCTGTAAGTAGCTTTGTGCTGACAGCCCTCTGGGCATATGGAGCTTAACCGACTCAGTGAAAGGTGCAGGGGCATAGAGCAGCTTGGAAGAGGAACCAGGAATAAGAAAGTAGATGGAAAAAGGGGGTGGGTGGGGAAGAAATAAAACATGCAAACAAGATGTCTGAATAACAACAGACACACAAGGTGCTATTCTTGTTTGCAGTTCTTTAAAAATAAATT
This sequence comes from Eretmochelys imbricata, assembly GCF_965152235.1. Taxonomy (NCBI): domain Eukaryota; kingdom Metazoa; phylum Chordata; order Testudines; family Cheloniidae; genus Eretmochelys; species Eretmochelys imbricata. Next base: position 234,568,189 of record NC_135572.1, read on the forward strand.
AATTTCAACCTTACTTTCTACTTAGTGTCTCTTTATAGGCTGTGCCAGTTTCACTTTCAAGTGTTTAAACCCCACCCTTCTCTAACTTTTAGTTTAGGTATACTTAACACTGCCTTTTTCTGGTGGTGTGGAAATGAATCCTTGTCTATATTTTTCAGACTTTTACTTTAACCTTAGAAGCTAACATTCTGACTGTAACCTAACAGCTTTTAGCTCACGTTCTACCCCCAGCTACTCCCTGCTCTTGACTGAGACTAGTTCACTTTGGGAGAGAAAAAAAATTGCTAAGAGCAGCAGCCTACTACGGTGTGTGAAGGTAAACTCTTAATGCCATTCCAAGTTGTTGTTGTTGCCAGGAAGCAGGCCTGTTACAGTCAATGCCAGGTAGAGAAAGTCACTGAAATTCTGGAGTAGTGAGAGCCCAGTTCTCTGCTTCCCCGTCCAGCGGTCCTGCGCAGTTGCCCTGCACTTGGGTTTCAAACTTCTTTACAACGCCCAGGTCATCAGCAGAGGTATCAACTGACGAGAACCAAAAAAAAAGAAGTTGTAAATAAGTCACTCATAGATTCGTAATAAACTGACTATTACCTAATCCAGTTAGGTATTTAAACTGGCTTGCAACCACTTACACCCCCTGGAAATGTATTGAGAGATTCTGAACTTTTTAATCCACTTTAGCCCTGGAAATAATTAGCTCTGAAAACTTTTCAGAGATTTGTTTTTAAGCATCTTGGAGTTTTAAGATTTTATTTATTAGGGGGTGAGAATACCATTAGCTGCTTGTTTGACTCTCTTAGAAAGATCCAGGTCATTTTCTCCTAACTTTCTCTTTGCACAGTCCACACATGAAGTCCCTGCAAAACAGATAACTTGAATTAAAAAAAAAATTATGTACAGCTATATTAAAATCCTTCTTGTATTATTTTTAAAACACATTATTTCAAGCATCACATATTAAGCGACACACAAGTAGTATTGGTCCAGCTGGAAGCTCTTCTATTTGGGTCTTGTAACCAAAGATCCTGCCTTCTGTTGTGCAGTGAGTTACACTGTACTCCTTAAAGGAGTACTTGTGGCACTTTAGAGACTAACCAATTTATTTTGGCTTGTGGACAATCGGTGCTCCCTCATTTTCCAAGCAAGTCTTTAAAAACACCTGTTGCTTTACAATGTACTGCTAGCAGGTAGAGCTGTTCAGAGAACTGATTACCTTCAAATCCCCACTATTTCACCTCCACTTTAGCAGGTAGTTCCTCCAGGCAAGTGGTTTTCAAACTGCAGATCACAACCTAGTACTGGCTCGCGGCGGCTCTGGTTAGCACAGCTGACCGGGCCATAAAAGTCCTGTTGGTGGTGCTACCCAGCTAAGGCAGGCTGGTCGCTACCTGTTCTGACGCTGCGCTGCACCCTGGAAGCAGCCAGCAGCAGGTCCGTCTCCTAGGCCGGGAACCACGGGGCTCTAAGCACTGCCCCTGCCCTGAGCACCAGCTCTGCACTGCCATTGGCCAGGAACCAGCCAATGGGAGCTAGGGGTGGTGCCCATGGGCAAGAGCCATGCGAGCCACTTGTGCGCCTCGGAGCTGGACCTGCTGCTGACCGCGTCTGGGGCGCTCTGCAGTGCCAGGACAGGTAGGAAGCCTGCCTTAACACCCCTGCTGCGCTGCTGACTGGGAGCTGCCCGAGGTAATCCCCTGCCCTAGCCCTGAGGCCCCCAACCCCTCATCCCCCAGCCCCACCTCAGAGCCCTGATGCCTCCCACACCCCAACCCTCTGCCCCAGCCCTGAGCCCCTCCCACACCCCCAAACCCCTCATTCCCAGCTCTGTTGGGTCACAGGCATCAATTTTTTTCAACTAGGTTGCCAGAAAAAAATTTGAAAACCACTGCTTTAGGCTTCCCCTCTCTGTGGATGAGCAGATTTTTTTCTGTTATATTTGTTCCTCTCTGCTTAGTGCCTCCTAGTCGGGAGAGAATTTTTGAGAACATGAGTTTGCAGGAAACCAGTATTGGATGAGAAAACCACAGTGTAGCAGGACCAGTTAGGATCCAACAGGCTCCTGTTCATGGCCCAGCTGTGCAGTAGTATGCCAGCTCCCCCACTCCACTATATGGCAATGTGGCAAGCAAGCCTTATGCTATTTAGGGCAGAAATTCAGCAGAAACATCTTGCTTCACATAGTCTCCAAGAAAGTTGTTTTTCTGGCTACTTGGTGTTTTAGCCCAAAATGAAACAGCAACAAGGGTTGACTCCAGCAGGAGCTACTTGGGAGCAGAAATTCAGCAAGGTCTGGCCTTTAGGAAGCAACAAGCTGGAGGTCCTTGGCTATTTTTTCCCCTTCGGCCTGGGGTGAAATATGGTATCCAGGAATGTCTCCAAGAGGCTGGTACGTCAAAGGGGCAGGAAGAACACAAAGGACTGAATGCCCCACTCCTTTCAGCCTGCCCACAGCAACCAGGTGTTTTGCCCCAGTTGTTCCAGAAAGGGCATTAGCTAATCCTAGTTGTGGTGCTGCCTGGTCTGAACTCCAGCTCCCTCTCTCTGCCAACACCATGGACACCCAAGCCACAGTTTATAAAACCAACAACAAAAAAAACCCTAAATACATCAGGACAACCTGAGGGTTTTGTGCAGTGATTCTGTTCCCCCTCTGCTCCCTGAGACACCTGACATTTTCCACTCCTTTCACTGTGTTCCTCAGCAGCATGTCTGGCCCATACTATGGGCATGCTCATGTCAGTTGACCCTTGTTTCTGTGCTCCCTTAAGTGTGGCCTAGTCCACATCAAAGAAGCTTATTGGAACATCTCCGAGGGTGAAATTTGCCTGCATTTAGTTTCCTAGTGTATTAGGCTTAGACTTGCGCGTTTTATTTTGTTTGGTAATTTACTTTGTTCTGTCTGTTATTACTTGGAACCACTTAAATCCTACTTTTTGTATTTAATAAAATCACTTTTTGCTAATTAATAAACCCAGAGTATGTATTAATATCTGGGGGGGGCAAACAGCGGTGCATCTCTCTGTGTTATAGAGCGCAAACACTTTGAGTTTACCCTCTATAAGCTTTATACAGAGTAAAATGGATTTATTTGGGGTTTGGACCCCACTGGGAGCTGGATATCTGAGTGCTGGAGACAGGAGCTCGTCTTAAGCTGTTTTCAGTTAAGCCTGCAGCTTGTGGGGGATGTGGTTCAGACTTGGATCTGTGTTTGCAGCAGGCAAGCATGTCTGGCTCAAACAAGGCAAGGTACTGAAGTCCCAAGCTGGCAGGGAAAATGGATTCAGAAGTAGTCCAGGCACATCAGGTGGCAGTCCTAAAGGGATTTCTGTGATCCAACCCGTCACATATGCCAGATCAGCTGAGCTTGCTGTTTTACTGAACCCAGTAGTAGCTTTCATCCAAGTGATGTTTGGATGCAGAAGTTTCTAGTTCATATAATTGGCCTGCCCTCTCCAACAAGGTTAATGGCTATGTGCCCTAAAATGTTAGCTGGAGGGAGGAGAGTGCACCATGGTGTTGCACAGCTGGAAAACTACTTCAGCTAGGCTTTTAAAGTTTAGAGGATGACTGTATGAGCAGGAGACCTCAAACACGATTACAGAGGCTAAGGAGCAGGGGAAGAGCAGAGCTGGGTGTGAGTAATGTTTTTTAAAATGGTATTCCCACTTTTAAGGGGCAAATCACATACAAGAGCACCAGCAAAAGCATCAGAATCTGTACAACAGAGAAGGGTAGCCCAGTGGATTGATGGTATCTTTCCTATTTCTGACATGGTTAGTTCAACACTTCAATAAGATGCCTTTGTGTACTGTGACCAAAAAGGTAAGAAGAAAAAAACCTCTCAAACCAACCTGAGATTGCTATTTTTATGGGAAAATAGGGTAGAACTTTTTTTCAGTTTAAGGCTTCTAAATCAAATTAAAAAAAAACAACTGCATTTGATAGGTTCTCAAAACAGTCATTCCCCATTGATTTTCAAGTTCTCCTGCTCCATCCATCTTATCTTTCCACCTTTCCCTGAACTAGAAAGCAGTCCGTGAAGGCCAGTGTTACTTTTCCTGAGGAATTTTTTTTGGGTGTTCTTCCTGGTAGGAAAGAGACTGGGCACATTTCACCCAGTGTTGCTTTTGTCCAGGCTGCTGTGGTTGCAGACATTTATTCCATGCAGGGTGCGTGCACTCAGTATACCCAAGTTAGCAGTACCTATAGGAGCGACGCTTACACTCTGTCTCACCGCCTGCAGCTAGAGTCAGAGCCTCCCATGTGGTATTTTTCCTCATGTTTTTAGAATGAGAATTTTTAAATAGTTAGGATCCTATAGTTGTTAGCTAGCTTTAGTCTCCATGTTATATAGTACTATGCCCTCACCAGGGTTTAAAAGCACTCACTGTGGGGTGGCTATTCCCAATAATGAACACATGCACCCCCCCCCCACATGCTGTTTGTTGTGTGTAGCAATGTTGCTCCTTTAAACAGGATTCAAGTGACCTGAGACTTACACTAAAACAGAATCTCATGGAGCAAGCCATGGGCCAGACTCTGCTTCAGGGGCTGCTGCTGTGGACTATCAGCCCCATCAGTCTTTAAAGCTTATGCAGACCCGTGAGAGGCTGCCTGAGATAGACTCCTCTGCAGAGAAGAAGGGATCAATCCCCTTCTTCTGAGGAAGAGGACACAAAGCAAATCTGAGCCATTCCAAGGCTCAAAGAAATTCTTACCCCTTTTCTACACACCACAGGGAATGTCACCATACTTCTCCTGGTGACTTAGACAGAGCAGGGCACTCTACCTTCTTTCTGGTGTCAATGCAATATCAGACCATATGTCAACCCAGCACTGTCTGCTGAACTGCCATTGAGTTGGGTATGGACATCTCAGGTCCTGTCAATCCCAGCACACACTGTGTCAGTTGTTTCTTAGGGGTCTACAAGAGAGGCAAGCTTCCATCTATGGTACCAATGCTGTTTTTGGTACCTAGCACTTTGTTAACCTGCTCAACATCTATGTAACCAGCTCCCAATCTGACACAGATTTCCCCTTCGGCACTGACAGTGATCCTGGAATTGATGTTTTTCCCAGTGCTGAACGTGGTTACAATTTGAGTACCTGATTAGTGACAGTGCAATCTTCAGTACTGGCCAAAATTCTGATGCAGCACTGGACTGTAGGGATTGCTCCACCGTTATCAGCAGACTATTTGGGCGGCTCATTATACTCGAGGTCAGGATCAGCATCATCTTCTCCATCCTCTCGCAGAGCCTAGTCTTGCGAATCCTCTAGATCCCCTTTGAAGAACCATTATCAGTACCAAGATCATTCTGGAGACAGGGTGTTTGGCACACAGTGCCCACTGGCCTTTGATGCTGTACTAATTTCCACACTGGCATCTGTGGAGTACCCCATATTCTTTGAGATCCAGGTAAACAATTCACTCGACACAGATTACTGAACCATATGGTTGTTTACCATCAGCCCTACCTGGAAAGGAGGTACAGGCTGATGTGGCAGAAGCAGAAATACCAATACAGCAGGAGGAATAACCATTAACTTAGGAAGGGGTTCCTGTTCCTCCACCCCATTATACTCTTCACCTGATGATTCCATGATCCCTGACTCATCTTTTCCAGTTCCAGAGAACCTTCTAAGGAGACTGTCTGCAGCTGTGTGCGTCCAAGTTGAGTTTATCCACATGAATGCCGAGAAACCGCTGGTCATTCTGCAATCTTCAGTTCCAGGAAAGGTAGCCCTCCCTATAAAGGAGGCTGCTGAAGTCAGCAAAGTCCCTGTAGAACATGCCTACATACCAATGAATGTTACTATGTTCTCATGCAGGGAGTAGAGTGTTTCTATTCACACTCTGCTCCCAATTTGCTTGTGGTAACTGCTGCAAATAAGAGGATGTGACAAGATAGATAAGTCTACCCCAAATAATAAAGAGGCCAAGAAATTGGATTTAATGGGCAGAAAAGTTTATTCCACCTCGTCCTTGCAGATGTGCATCACTAATCAGCACACAGTCTCATCTAAAGATGTTTTTATTAAATTGGAACAAGGTATCCAAATTCGTTTATAAAGAAACTGCTAGAGGATGTTAGGGAGGAGTTTAAAGCTTTCTGGGGGAGGCTTGTCTAGTAGAAAAGACTTCACTGCCGTCAGCACTTGATGTGACGGACACCTCATCCAGGCTTATGGCCTCTGCTATAACCTTGAGGTGGGCATCCTGGCTGCAGAATTCTGGTATTACTCCTGATGCACAAACTACAGAAGACTTACTGTTTGGTGGACAATCTCTGTTCTCTGATAAAGTGTATGAAACATTACATTCATTTAAAAACTCTAGGGTCATGTTACGGTCCTTAGGCGCTTATACCCCAGCAACTAAAAGACTCCATTATGGGAGTCAGCAACAATTTAACCAGTACCCCCAACCATATTTTGGACAGGCCTCCTACTCCATGAGACAACACGACTCTTCCAAGAAGCAGCATAAGCCTCACCGGAGAAGACCCTCAGGTTTTAGTTTCCAACAGATTGCCAGCAGCTAATGAAAGACAGGCTAACAGTCATTTTGACATGCCCGTTGAGGGCTGCACACCAGTTGTATGAATTCCTACAATTCCCCCCTTCCCTATTTGGGGACAGGCTGACCCACTTCCTCAGTGCTTGGGGCTCAATAACCTCAAACAAGTGGGTCCTAAACACTAGGACTGGGTTATGCCACTCAAATCCTATTCATTCCACTTTCACACTCTCCTACCCTGTTCCTTTACATCATGAGTCATTGCTTCTTCAGCAAGTCCAGATCCTTTGGGATCTGTGGAGAAGGTCCCTCTGCAGCATTAGGGAAGCGGATTCTACTCCCGGTACTTCCTTATTCCCACATCCAAGGAAGGGGTAACGTTCAGTCTCAATCTTTGTGGTCTCAACAAATACATCAAATTTCACATAGTTAATCTAGCTATGATACTTCCTGCCTTGAATGACGACTGATTTGCCACACTCAATCTCCAAGATGCCTGCTTTCATGTGGTGATTCTCCCAAGCCACATGGAGTTCCTGAGATTCCTAATAGGTGCCCCATGCATCTTTACCAAAGGCTGCCACCACTGCTGTGCACATCTTATAAAGAAGGGAATTCACATCTTTCTACTTCAAGATGGCTGGCTGCAGAGGTGCACATCCAAGGAACAGGTTCATTTCACACTGGACCTTTTCAATCATCTAGGACTGATTTTGAACAGGGAACAGTTACTGCTGATTCCAACTCAAAAAGTAGAAGTTCTCTGGGCCCTACTAGGCTATGAATTTGAGAATTTCTCTCCCATTTAAATGAATCCAGAATATTCAATGCCTGTGTATGGACCTCCAGTCTCAACTTTTGACTGTGGTCCAGGTATGCCAGAAGTTGCTAGGCCATGTGGCTGCATGCATCTCCCACATGCGAGATTTGTCTTTGGCCTCTCCAGTTTTGGTTGGAGTTGTTTTTTTGCCGAAGCTACCACACTTCAGACAGGCTTATCGGAGTATCAAGACACTGGACTCTTTGCAGTGGTGGACAAATCAGATCAATTTATGTCAGGGTGTCCTCTTTCCCATTCTCCAACCAAAACTGGTTGTGGGGCATATACAGGATCATCACAGTGTCCACGGTTTACAGTCGGAACAGGAAGCATCCTTATATATCAACACTCTCAAACTTCAAGCCACCTTCAATGCCTGTCAAGCCTTTTGGGATCGGATCAAGGGAGTACCAGTTCACATACTTATTGACAATACCACTGCGATATATTATGTGAAGAAGCAGAGGGGAGCTCACTCCAGGCAACTTTGTCAGAAAGCAGTAAGGTTCTGACACTTCTGCATTTGTGAAGGCATCATGCTCAGCGCCTCGCATTTTCTTGGTTTGCAAAACCAGTTGGCTGGTTGTCTCAGTAGGACTTTCTCCAAGAACTACAAGTGGTGCCTGAAGAGCAGCATGGTCAGGTCCATCTTCAGGGAATGGGGTATTCTGTTGGTCAACCTGTGTGCAACAGAGGACAATAGGAAGTGCTGCCGATTTTATCCGGAAGTATGATGCAATCCAGGTCTCTAACCGAAGGCTTTCATCTGAAATGGATGGGGCCTGTGAGGTACGTGTTCCCTCCTATTGCCCTCATTTCTCAGGTGATCCTCAAGTTGAAGCTGGACCAGGCCAAGATGACTCTAACTATGCTGGTTGACCAAGACAGTGCTGGTTCTTCAACCTCCACAATCGGAGAGTTTGACTTCCCAGATCCCTTCCTCCACTGCCTGACCTACTGACATCACAGTCCAGTTGTGCATCCAGTGCTGAGCAGACTACACCTCGCAATGCGGTTGGTGCATACTTAGATGGGGATAAGAGTAGTGTTCGCAAGCAGTTCAAGAAATCCTGATTCACAGTAGAAAATAATCTATGAGGTCTACTTATTTGGCCAAGCGGAAGGATTTTCCTGATCTGGACAACATCAAAAGGAATTCAACCCAGTGGGTTTGTTTCCCTCTATTCTAATCTCTGCTTTGCAGTATATTCTGCTTTATTATATTCAGCAGTAATGCAAGGAACCTACAGGCTTGTATCCTGTAAGACACTGGCTTCGCCAGTTTGCTTGAGGCCTACAAACTCTGGCATAGATAAATTTAAGTAACTCATAAGTTTTGGAAATAGAAGGGGTGGGGGGGAATTTTGTCCATAATGACATTAGCCAATCACAGAACATGCACTTACACCAGCTTCTGGAAGGTTTTTGAACGAACATCTGACCTCAAGAATGCATGGTAACAAACTGATGTATATAATAATGGGGTGAAATCATAAATACACTAACCTATAGAAGGACACCTTAACATTAGTAAGGGGAGGAAATACAAATAAGGAAAAGTGGAGAAACCCGTACTGAATATGCATTAGACATGATAACGTCAGCGTAACATATTATAAAAGTGGCATCCCAGCCTGGGGGGGCAGTAAGAGAGAGAAATGTAGCCCTTGGGAGGGCCCAGAATGATGGCCACTGGTGAAGATGAGGAAGGTTTTGGTGATGAGGAAGGTACTAGCTAACATTTCCAGTTGTCTACATGGAATGGTGAAAGTCTGGCTGTTCAGATGTACTTTCTGTATTATCTCTATTTACCTTACTGAGTTAGAGTGTATAGGACTTTGCTAAATGTATTAATAAATTATTTATTTAATTATAAAAGTTCCTGTAGTGCAAGTGTTGCACCTGTGCACATCGTGGTGTCCAACTATATAATAATTTTAAAAATACTGGCCCTGATCTTGGGAGAAGAACTTATCAACCCACAAAGTAAAACTGGGAATTTGTATTAATAAACTATAGATCAGGCTACACCAAGTCAGCTCCTATTCAGGACATGTTAGGCTACTTGCCACATTTGAAATCTTCAGGGCTCTCTCTTAGCTTGTTAAGGATTTATTTGGCAGAGCTTGTTCTCAAACCCTATGGTAGGAAGATTTCTGAAGGATATCATTTTCCTGTTCCCACTAGGGAAGGAATTTATTTCTTTGTGGGATCTTAATAGTGCATTGGCTACCTTCACAGATCCTTCTCCTTGTCCCTTCTTTCCTAGAAGACTTCCTTTCTTGTTGCAATATCTTCCATGAGAGTCAGTGAAATAGTGGCCCTTATGGCAGGGCCCCTGTACACATAGTTCTTCATGGATTAAATATACTTGAGTCCACATTGGAAGTTTTTAAATCAAGTGGTTTTGCAATTTCACCTAAACTGAAGTTATTTACCTACCCATATTCTTTCCCAAGCCACATTCCTATCCTAAGAAACAACAGCTTCATACCTTAGACATGAAATGGTGTCTGCCTTTTTATCAGGCAAGGACTAAGCTTTTTTCAATGACCAGTAGCTTTTCATTTCTTTCGCAGATATGATGAAAGATCAGCCAGCAGCAGTACAGCAGATTTTCAAGTGGATAACCTCCTGCATTAATTAATACAGCTTACTGAGTAGCTCAGGCCACACCCTGCAGGGTCATTCAACAAGGGTTCAAGTGACTTCAGTGGCATTTCTTAATGACATTTCAAATTTGGATATTTGCAAGGCTGCTACATGGTCCTATGTACACATGTTTACCAAGCATCATGCTATAACAGCAGCTTCCAGATCAGATGAAAACTTTGGGAGGACAGTTCTGCAGATGCTATTTAGGTAGACTCTGAGCCCACCTCCTACAAGTATTACTTGCTAGTGACCTGACGGAAATACATGTCTGCAGCCACTCGAACAAAAAATGGTTACCTTCCTGCACTGCAGTTGTTCTTCTAGGTGTGGGTGCAGATGTATAGACCATGACCCAACTTTGTCCCCTCTCCATTGGCGTCTCTATTCTTCACATTTAGTGCAAAGGAAATGAAGGGATTTGAGGCTGCACTACCCTGATAAAGCCATGAGAGGGGCAAAGGCAAGAGGGCACAAGTGCCACCTGTACAGGTACTGCTATGTAAAGTTATCTGGCTTTGCTGAGCTAGGTGCACCCACATCTCAGTAGAACCTATCTGCACCCACATCACATACTGAAGAACAATTACACTACAGGTAGGTCATCATTTTACAGTATACAAGGCCTAGTACTACATGGAGTTCAGGCCTTTCTGAGAAGATTTTTCTCAGTATTTTCTTTGTCCTACAATGAAACCTGTCCCCATGTGCCAATTTGCTACCTGCACTTTGCTGACATATTTCCAATTCCAGGCAGTGTGGCTTCCCTCCCATTCCTTGTTTTCTCTCCAGTTTGATGCTAACTCTGATGGCCAATCTACAACATAAATGACTTGCTGATAGCCCACTTCTCTGAGATAACAGCTATACACTGACCAGACCTTTCAGCTGCTCCAGTCCCCCTACTTCATCAGTTTTCAGAAGAGTGCCTCAGTGCCCTCTCAGGATCTGGCCCACCTCTAGGCATTTTATCAGGCATTGGTCCTAGTCTAGTTGCTCAATGAAAGATTTCACAATTTGCATTTCTTCTGGGAACTCAAGTATTTGCTTTCCAGGAACTCATATTATAGAACAGGATCTGAATGTGGAAACTTGTCCATGGTGGGGATGCACCACTGTACTCTACCCTCATTTGTAAATGGAATTTCCAAAATGGGAAACAAGATTACCTGCTATCACGGAGAGAGCTCAGATAGGCCCCATTCAATTCAAGGGAACCGGCTGTCCCAAGAAGCTCATCAGAATTACTTCCTATAGTTCCAAGCAGTTAAGAAGGTGGTCTCTCTATTCTTAAGATTCCCTCTGAATTTGGTTACCATTCATATGAAAAGCAACAATAGGACCTTTGTGGCACACTCGCACTTCCAGTTTACTTGATGTTTTAAGTTTCCCTCTAATTTGTGGAGGTGTGTTTTACTTCTGGGTACTTCCCAGTTGTAATGGATCACAGAGTACCAGGTGCCCACTGGGGAGAAAAGTAGTTTACTTACCTACCCATAACTTTTCCTTCTGTGAAATGGCCACCTGATGCTCCAGGAGACCACCACTCAGGGCATCACCTAATCTGCATTAAATTCCAGTTGAAGGAGAAATCTCTCAATCCTTCCTGCAGAGAGAGATGGAAAAAATCTTGGGATTTCCTCATACTATGATCCTACTTTGCTGCAAGTCTTCATTTCCATTTGTATAATAAATGGTTAAGTAGATTGCCTGTCTCTAAGCAGGATAGTTTTTCCATAGTGTTTAGCAATCAGATTTTATAGTTTGTCTTCTCAGTTTGAGTAGTTGGCCAGGAAATTAGAGAGGCAGTCAGTTCTCTAAACAGCTTTACCTGCTGGCAATACATTGTGAAACTAGAGACACTTAAAAAAAAAAAAAAGCCCTCTATTCTCAGATGAGAAGGAATAACCCTATTGTAATGGGTCACAGAGCACCAGGTGCCCACAAGGGAGAAGGAAAAGTTATGAATAGGTAAATAAATAATATTTACTGACCAATAGCATATGTTTGCACCATTGGCCAGAGGATGTCAAATATTCCCTCCATAGCCTCAGAGTGAGGGATTCTTCTGGACCTGAGGCACCTGTGGACATTTCCATCATTACAATGGACACCAGGACCTAAACTAGGCCCCCACTATTTGGGCTAAGAAAAGCGGAAGGAATAAAATTTTTGCTTTTGCAGTGATATTGTATGACAAGCTCCATTCCTGCAGTGAGCACACTACCCTTTAGAACTCTGGGATCCACAGTCACTAGAGGGATTCCTGCTTTGGGCTGCTTAGAACTACACACCACGGCACCTGCTTCTGTTCTTGAGTGTAAGAGGGAGGCTGTCCCTTTTAAGTCAGGACATCCTTCTCCCCAGAGCCTAGAGACTTGTTTCTTGGAAAGCTACTAGCCTATGTTAAGGAACCATTCTTACCTCCATAGAGAATATTTCCAAAAAGCGTGAGCAAGATGGGTATTAAGTTTGCTGGTGATATAGGGTTGGGTGGTTAAGTTATTACAAGGAGATAAGTGAATGTGCAATATGGACCAGGGTTAAGATTTGTTTTCATATTTTCAGTTTCTGACTGCCCTTTGTTTGCTCTCTTCTGAAAGACAGATTTAGTGACTAATCTGAAAGGAACACAAGCATGAAATCTAGTTAGTTCGGTGAGTTAAACACAGTTTTAGATTCTACACTTGTCCCTAAGCCTCCCTGCCAATGTCTGGTTTTATAATTCGAATGTTTTCTCTCTGCTTGCAGCATGAAAGACCCACACAAATAATGGGAAATGAGTAATTAGACACAAAGTGCTTTAAAATGTCCAATGTAAACCAACAGGAGAATTTTACTCTACTTTTTCAGTTAATTTTAGATGTTATTTGTAGCAATAGCAGTTAAAGAAGTCTCAGAAGTCCAATTTTAAGTTGACGGTGTTGTTTTAATATTAACATTAACTCCCTTATATCATATGTTTAAATCTATTAGTCCTAATCTCTGATAAGGAGGGAGTACACCCATGAATGAGCAAATGCTGAACAGATTTTTACCATCTTTGACTTGCTTGACAAACAGGAGGCCTAGGGAAGATCAAAGTAAGCGGCAATAGGTAGGATTAAAGATTGAGGTTTTCTGCCTTTTCAGATTCACTATTTAATCCTTGTACTGCACAGCATTTGTTTGGGGGAAGAAAACAGCAGCAGTGCTCAGTACCTAAATCTGAAATTTGTTCAGTCCCAGCTATATGATGGAAAGTGTTCAAAAGGGTGGAGTATAGGTGGTTGGCAAATTAAAGTGACAAGTTTTAAAGCAAACTAAGACTGCACAAAGGTTAAATCGGTCTGATTAGCATGAATTGTCTGCCTTTTATGGCAACTGAAAGACAACAGTCATCTACCACTAAGGCAACTTGTGGGGGAAAAAACTAGGGAACACACATACATTTCAAAATCAAGGAGATTTTCATAGCCAAATCACAGCTCTGCAGTGATTATGTCTGTCGTCTTATTCAGACAGTAAATTAAGTAAGAGATTTCACCCATTATTACTTTTGAAAACTGTATTATAAAAATATTCTTTACCCAACAGTGTTGTACTATCCACTAGATCAGCATCTAGAAAGAGAGAACAATTCAACTGTGAACAACTAGTCTGGATATTCTTTAGTAAACTAAAGAACAACAAAAAACTAATAGCTTTTGAATAAAATTCTGACACTCCAGATCAAATAGTTGCTAGAAAAATATTTGTATCTTTTATATAATGCATGCTACCTACTAAGAGTCGAGCCCTTTTATTTTAGAAATAAAGCATGGTTAATGCAAGTACCTTACAACATTATCATTATACAATATCCAACATTGGCTTGGCTTTTAAAGGTAGTCAGGAAACTGCTCTAGTATTACACCTAGGCAGAGTTCTATAAAGTGAGTAGCACAGTAATCAAGAGAACTATCTATCAAACAACAGAATCTGAACACACTGAATTTTCAAACAATTGATCAGGGGACATAACATTTAAAGTAGTCTCAAAATGCTAATACCAATGAGAGAATTTCATCAGTTTGTAACAAACTTTTGGCACTGGCACAGCTTGTTACAAATATATTTGTAATGCAACCTTTGTAAAACTAGCCCATGATCCTGTTCTCTTAAATGACTGAAGAAAGTTTAGTGACAATTAACTATTGCTAATTTGTGAGAAAAAACAAAAATGAGGCTGTGACACACACTTATCCATTGCATCAAAACCCAGGAGACTGGCTATTACACCAAATAAGTTATGTCAATTTCTCACTGCCACCTGTATAACCTGAAAAGCTGCTTTCCATATCTGTAATCAATTTAGTTTGGGTTCCTTCTAAATTTTTTGATTAAAATCAAAATGAAGACTCTTTAGCCCCATAAACACGCTCAAACTAAAGCCTGAATCCTGAAAAACACATACGCACGTGAGAAGTCCCACTGAATTTAACAAGATTACTTGTGTGCATGTTTGCAAGGTTGTAGTCTAAGCTTGCAGTCATTGCCAGTAATGGTTTGATGTGGACACAGCAGCAAAATGAGGAATTAAGTGGCAGAATACAACTTTTATTAAAGTTTAACACAGGGGAGGGGCGCTATGCGCCCATCACCACGCTCTCCTACACCAGACATTTAATTGGTTCCAGTATTGGGATTTCAGGGCTCTTTTCTATATAATACATAATTGGTGCCAGAGTTACAGGGTTCCTTACCATTCAACCCATAACATGGGGCTGGCTCTCCTCAGCCTACCCCCTAGGACTCGGCTCTCTCCGAGTCCTAGCACCTCATGAGGGGGACTCAGCATGCAGCAGGGTGGGGTCCTCAGCCTTCAAGGGCCACAAGGTCTGACCTTGGCCCACAAAGTCTGAACCTATCATGAGCCCAAGGCCCATTACCAAAATTCCAGTCTTTTACCTCTGGGAACCATTCATTTTATTCTCTTAACCACACAGGTAACCAGCCGCAAGTTGTGACATATAAACAACTCCACCCCAGTACCTCGGTTAGGTACTAAGCACTTTCTTACTCAACTCACTGTGGATTGAAGATGCCATGAAGAAGGCAAAATACTCCCTGGTCCTCTGCCAATTAGCCCATGGGAAAAAAGTTCCTTCCTGAGCTCTTAAACAGGCGACTGGCTAGACCAGGGGTCGGCAACCTTTCAGAAGTGGTGTGCCGAGTCTTCATTTATTCACTCTAAGGTTTCGCGTGCCAGTAATACATTTTAAAGTTTTTAGAAGGGCTCTTTCTGTAAGTCTTTAATATATAACTATTGTTTTATGTAAAGTAAATAAGGTTTTTAAAATGTTTAAGAAGCTTCATTTAAAATTAAATTAAAATGCAGAGCCCCCCAGACCGGTGGCCAGGACCTGGGCAGTTTGAGTGCCACTGAAAATCAGCTCACATGCTGCCTTTGGCATTCGTGCCATAAGTTGCCTACCCCAGGGCTAGACCCACAGCATCTGTCAGGCAGCGCTCTCATTCCTGTTTGGGTGGATAGTGGGGCCTGCTGGAATGGAGCTGAAAGAGGCTAAATCCTGGGAGCTGGGGAATGGTCACTAATCAGCACCTTTCTCCCCAGCTGGCCACTGGGTGCCAGAGACTCCCGGGGGCTGGGGAGGGGGAAGAGCTACCTATTGTCCCTTAGTGAGTGTCTTCCTCCCTTGCTACTGGGACTGTCCCCCTTTCACCACTGGCCCCAGCAAGTTTCTCCACCCATTGATGTGGGTGCGTGGCATTTTCCCTTTTAATTCAGATTTTAATCAGCATGTTACACTGGCTGTCATCAGATCAATGTTTGGTTTGCATCTGACTGACTAGCCATCAGTTACTGTTCAGACCTTTAAAAAAAGAGAAAGATTGTGTGTAGCATTAACCGGTAGAAATACGTCTAAAGGACAGACTCAAGTTTACAGCCAATATCTGCAAAGATCTGCCTTTCAGTATGTGTCCCAGTAGGATGTAATCAAACAACACATCCATTGTTTTCTTAGATGTCCTACATACCCAACCTCCTGAAGACCTAGAGGTTTCAATGGCCTTCTTGGAGAAATCCACTCCTCACCTAATCTCTGTTCTAAACATATAGTCTTAGCCAGATTCCAGAAATCATTACCCCACTTACATCCACCTGCACTTTGATTTTTTTTAAACTTACTGTTTTATAATCAGGTTGACAGAGTTCTAGCCACAACAGTTTAGCAGACATAACAGAGAACAGCTGTGAAATAATTATCTGTTACCCAAAGTTAGTTTCCTTTGTTAATATTTCTCCAAAGTGTCCTGATGAAGGCCACAGTAGAATAAACCTCATCTATGCACTAACACTTGAAATAAAAAGATTGCTGGAAAAGAACTTCTAAAATATTTGTCATATTTTTTCTCTGTCTCCCTTTTTTATTTTTGTATTTTTTTTTAAAAAGACTAATTACTTCGATAAGTTTTCAATAAGATTGAAACAGAATTCATAGACTCAGATGTAAAGATTCATTAATATAGTTCGTCTCTCTGCCAATACTGGACCATTACATACAGGACATTTTTTAGTTTTACCTTAATCTAGTTTTAAATGCCCCATGCAATAAGGCTTCACTGCTACCCTTGGAAAATTATTCTGCAGCTTATTCAGTCTGACAGAGTTTTTTCCTGATGCTCAGATAAATTGTTCTCACACTGTTCCCCCCACTAAGTCAATCCATACAGCTTTTTAACCACTTTTGCTATCTTCTCTGAACTCATAATGCCTACAACCGAATATTTTAATCTGGAGTACTGCACTTAATGAAAGTGAAGTTTGAGAACACACATAAATAACTTAAGGGAAAAAATCCTTACAACCACACTATAGCTGGCAAATACAATAAGCAAGCAGGAAATTCAGAGTGAAGGGTAAATTTACAAGAAATCCAAACATCTGAATGTACAAAAATTCAGTTACAATTTTGTTATTATATGCTCCTACTCTGTATGTCAATCAGAAGCAGAGATTTTCATGCATGCACTCATAACTACCCATTAGATTAACATCTCAAATCAAGTGCCACTTGTACAAAGAATATACTAAGAATGAAATTCAGTTGCACACACAGAAGTTCAACATAACATAACAAAACAAAAATACCTGGACTCCTCTGCTTGCAGATTTGAGCAGTTAGCTCTTGGACATACTCCGGGAAAGATTCAAAGCAATCTCCATAGGATACTACTTTTATTCCATGCAGAAGCATATCTGCCTGGAGTTTAAAAAAGTGGTCTTCATTTTCTTTAAGCACCAACATATAATGTTCTAAATCTACTTTATTCTTTACAGTATACAGAAAGAGAGCCTGGAATATTTGATCACGCAGAGTCTCTCCACAGCCCACAAACAAGAAGGATTTCATCAGATACAAGTTCTGCAGAACCTCCTGTTAAGAACATTAAGATCACCAAAAAAAATGTTATCTATTTGGCCAAAGACACATGGGTCAAAGTAAAAACATTTTTTTTAAAGTTTCACACACACAAAAGAGGAAATGGAAAACTCAGTTTGGCAAAACACAGCATGTTCTTGAAAAGTCACACATACCATTACTTCGGGGTCTTGAGTAACATCTTTATATCCTGAAGGATCCAACACCATTCCACAGGGATCTGTATACAAGCCATGAATATGAAGAACTCCATACTTTATATGACCTCTTGCCCACTGAAGAACCTAGAGCAAATCATGCATATAATATTTACTTTGGATTATACTATACTACTGAAAAAGGGGAAACTATGTTCTTGTACAAGTGCCCAAACATGTAAAGCACAGTTGATCATTTCTGCCCTTTGTGTACGCCACCACTTGCACAGGTTACAGAAAAAAACAGTTCAACTACTAACATTTTGAAACAGAAGTTCCTAAACTATAGACTGTAAAATTATTAGAATATAAATAACAACCTTTTAAAGGCTTTTTGCTTTTGACCAAAATAAACTTATTTTAGTTGATGAAGAGCATTCTAGCTTTTTACAAAAACATAAGACACTAAGAATAAAGCAGACAGAAAAATCTTCACACCAGTCAGACATCTTTGAGTCTTCCTTTCCAGTGTATGAGTGATGAGCTAATCACTTCACTAGATTAAGTTACATTTGTGATTGTTACAATTACTTCATCCACATGAACTGTACTGTATATAAGAAATCTACCATTGGTATTTTCTGGCAAATTGTATCACATTATTCAAAACAGACAATGAAAACTTTCTGTCCATGGCTATTATTTTACTTCACTGAAAAGCTTTACAGAAAACTAAGTAGTAATGAGTAACTAGTGAAAAAACCTGCAAAAGCACAAGACAACTCCTTTCTCCTATAAGAAGTCTTGACATTTCATTGCCTTATCATACCTTATCCTTATCTTTCAGGTCTAAAGACTCCATAGGTTTACCCTGTTGCTGACCAAAAATCTCAAGTAAATTGTCATAGTTTGTTGTAAGGACCATAGTGCCTCTCTCCATTAGCCTGAGGATTGACTGTAGAACAACAGGATTCTGAATGTGTTGTTCCAAGTTATCAAACACCTCCATTAAGCAATCCTGGAAAAAGTTGGGCTTGGAATCACCTGTGCGCTGAAGAAAAAAAATAAACATGGTGTATGGTTAAAGGTAAGTACTGTAACTGCCTTCAGCAGGATGGCAATGGTCCTTAACCATTTGTCCCAATACTTTTCTTTAAAAGGAATTTACTAAAGTTATCATATTTAGACAGCTCCTATAGTATATAAAATATTATGGTTTGAAATGTCAGAGATAAATTTGAATGGCTTCACACATCCCTCTATTAGTTATATAGCTCATATAGTAAGGTCATCCACTTTTCTAAAGCTTTTTGACAGGAATCAACTTGTGCAATGTGTAGGCCTGGGGGTGGGGGGTGGGGATCTCTTCTGTAGTTAAACCTTCCTCTGCCACTTCCGAACGGAAATATTAAAATGTGCTCCACTCATCTTTTAGCTAATGCCCAAACTCCATGAGGGGTAGACCAGAGGGAGTTCACAACACACCAGAGTTCCATAGACTGCACTGGCTTCCTGATCACTTCCAGGTGCAATTCAATGTGCTGATGTTCATGTTTAGAAGCTGTATACAGTTAGGGTCCTAGCTTCATGAAATCACAAGTGCTGTCATTGCCTTTGAGGTCAAAAGTTACCATTCCCTAGATTTAAAGTCTGGGATGCTTGCAGAGAGTCCTTGTCTCAGGAAATCACTTTTGCTCAATCAAACCAGAGATTCTTAATCTTTAAGATCAGCTGCAAAGCCCATCTGTATATGCAGGATTTTCCCTGAGGGGATGGGATGGGAGTATTATGCTTAGTATATCTCTATATATGTTTGAAATTCTCCCTCTATATTCTCAATGCATCTACTGGAAGATGACTTCAGGCTGTTTTTATGGATTTCCCAAAGAAAACTTCTCAATCTCAAAATCAGTGGCATAGATGCACATTGAATGGGTGGGGACTTTCCTTATTTGAAATGAATGGAGCTGTGACAACTTAAGGCTATCAATAGTGTCAAGGTCTGTCAACATTTCTGTGCAATCTCTGGTTTCAGTCAGCAAAGCTATAAATTCTTATTTGAGTTCAGAACACTGACAGACTGACTTATCATAACATAAGCATAATGTGTTTCCACAGCTTTCAGCGAGGTTTGAAATAAAACATTCAAATTAATGCAAGTAAAATATACACACACACACACACACACAGAGCAGTAACCCCTACAAGTCCCTATTAGAAATCAAGGCCCAATTGTGCTAAGTACTGTATAGTAAAACAGACTCTTTCTGCCCCCAAAGGGCTCAAAACCTAGGAATACTACTATTATAATAATGTCTTTAAATAATAAGTACTATACACACTCACTGGGGACATCTTTCTTATGAGATCATGTGCAACTACAAGCAAGTCTCTGTCTTTGATCACTTTTTTGCGGAATTCAGCAACGTCTCCTGGATGAAGCACCTCCAGCTGTTCAGCTGCTCCAATGACAGCTTCAATACAGCTCCTCCATGAGCACAGTGCTGGTATTTCTGGTGCTACAGCAGCACTCACTCCGGTTCCAATTACCAAAAGAAGATCCCAAGGCTGCTTCCTTATTAGACTTTTTAAAATCTTCCTAAAATAAAAAACAGAAGATCTACATTTTCTACACACTATGTTATCTTGTCATAGTTTCTTAGGATTTTGATAGAAGAGCAATTTAGTGTGTCCATGTGAACTATTAGTGCTTGTAACAAGTGCCAAATTGACAGCCCTAGAGTAGCAATACTCTGTTTCTCAACAGATCAGCTTTGGCCAAGCAGCAGCAGCAACAAGCTTTCTCAAAGTGAGAGGTCAATGTACCTCAGCCCTAATCAAGAGAGACCACATCTAGGATGGGAGAATGGGTATGAGACCTCTTACTACTCTATCTTTGGCCTGTATGCTGTGACTGCAACTAATGTGACAATTATTGCAAACTGGGATTTGTGATCAAGAACTGTACTCAAACCAAATTAATTTCACATAATTTACTTTTACTTAACAGCTATAAAGTAGCAATAGCTCATACTCACTAATATACTTAGCTGGATTTAAACTGGCAATCTAGAAATGCAACAATCTGTCGCCAATTTTCAATCCTTTGGGCCACCTACTCATCCTTTCAGAAGTTCTTTTAAGAGAGCTGTACTTCATAGTACCATTGAAAGATCTACTAAATATACACACCCTAATGACTAAGTTGAAATATTTTAAAGAGACAAAGAAATAAGGTTCTAGTTCATCTGCATCTGTATGTTAATCAAGTGCTGCAGCAGACAGTGAATTTATGTACAGTTGTGGTGTGAAAGATAGTCACATACATGCTCCCCTTCCCCTAAACACCTCCCTCAGCTGTTTTCTGTTTATGATAATTATCTCCTCCACAGCTATGTGACACCTGAAGCTTTCTAAACACAGGTTCACCCAAAAATGTTGCCTGCATGAGCTGCCCCTGGGTATTAGCTGTATAACAGCAAGCACAAGGAGTTCTCAGGCAAGTCTGATGGGGAGGCTTTCTGCAAAACAAAGTAAAACTGGACTTTGTAAAGAAACATCTCCATTAGTCCAAAATCATCCCTGAATGCAGAAGGCTTGGTAAAATGGATAGAATTACTGGGGGAGGGAAGCCTCATTTTCAATTATTTCATGCAATTAAAGAAAAATTATTCTTTCCTGAATTTCTTTTTCATTTATTTTTGAAGTTTTGTAGCTTCTCATTAATCTTGGCTTCAGCAGGCAAGCTTGAAGACCCTTTTTTCTGTTAAAACTCCACATAGTTATAGAATACAAAGTTACCGGAGACACAATCTACAAAGCTCTGGTTATTTACATCATATGCACATTACAAATTTGAGAAAAAATCTGGTAATATATTTCAATAATGTGGAAGAACAAAATAATTTGACAAATATTCAACATTAAATTTGGTCTATAATATTTAACTCTTAAAACAGCCCTTATATCGTTGGTAGGGGTGGGTGAGCAACTGACATTATCTGAATCTACAAGCAACAAGTTAAACATCCCTGTTGAAATTGCGTCAGGTACAGCAACAACTAAAGTGGCTAAAGAGCTGGTTTAGACAAATAAAATACTGCTTTTATGCTCACATTTCTTTCTGCTACAGCACATACAAATTGTTTGTTTCCTCCAGGCATACATGCTACCTATTTCTCACTAACAGCTTAACCAAGTATGAAATATACTGGCAATGGAAAAGTTTTGTTCTCAGGCAAATGTTTACAGACTTTTGAGCATATGTGGTACCATTTTTAAACATTTAAAAAAAATATTTAAAAGTTTGGATTTTTTGGGTAGTTTTATAAAGTAACCTTCTCTCCCAATAATTTTTCTTTTTTTCTTCATGCTGTTGTCATAGCCTGTACTGAAACTATTTTCATGTTGCCCTTCAGCCAATATAAAGGGAGACCATCATGGACAGTAATTAACTCGAGGCCTTTTCATTGGTAGCCTTGACTTTTGCACATTTTTGTTAACTTATTGAGTTTTCATATAGATAGTTTAAAAAACAAAAACAAAAAACAAAACCCCCACACCTAAAAGAGTCTAAACAAGTGGGGGGCGGGGAGGGGAAGGAAGAGTAGGAAGGAAAGTAAAACAGTGTACTAAAAATTTTGGAAGGCTAAAGCAGCAACTATGATCTATAACTTTTCACAAAGGTGCATCTGGAATTTTTGAAAGCTTCATCCTCACTCCCACAGTTACCTTTGACTCAAGAGTCTCAGTGGGTGATCCCCAAGGAACAGAAGTCCTACCCTCTCTCACACACACTAGTTACCATTATATTTACCTTGATTTTTGTTCACTTCTGTTGGTTGTCATTTCTTCTGAGTCCATCTCTGAACCCTATTTTAAAAAGATTAGCAACTCTTAATACCTCAGTTTATATATGCAATACCTAAAAAATGCGCAACAATTACTGCCAAAATTAAATATTGATGTATTTGACCATTTCTTTGCATTTTCAATTTATTAAATTAACAATTTGTGTGTGACTTCTCACAGACAGTAAAACTAATGTAATTACAGAAGAGGGACTTTGATTTCAAAGTTGTCAATTGATTTAAGTGGAGCTATGACAGTTTACAGCAGCTGAGGATCTGCCCTACCTCTAGATTCAAGAAGAGAGAAAGCAATTTTTTCAAAGTTATATTTGTCCTTTCCTTAACCCCAAATCTGAGTGGCAAATGGAGGAAAGACACTAGCCGTCCCCTACAGCCCCGAACTAAAACCTCTCCAGCACATCATCAAGGATCTACAACCTATCCTGAAGAACTACCTATCACTCTCACAGACCTTGGGAGACAGGCCAGTCCTCGCTTACAGACAGCCCCCCAACCTGAAGCAAATACTCACCAGCAACTACACACCACACAACAAAAATACCAACCCAGGGACCAAACCCTGCTACAAACCCTGGTGCCAACTCTGTCCACATATCTATTCAAGGGACACCATCATAGGACCTAACCACATCAGCCACACCATCCAGGGCTCATTCACCTGCACATCTACCAATCTGATATATGCCATCATGTGCCAGCAATGCCCCCCTGCCATGTACCTTGGCCAAACCAGACAGTCTCTACGCAAAAGAATAAATGGACACAAATCAGATGTCATGAATTATAACATTCAAAAACCAGTCAGAGAACACTTCAATCTCTCTGGTCACTCAACAACAGACCTCAAAGTGGCAATTCTTCAACAACAAAAACTTCAAAAACAGACTCCAACATGAAGCTACAGAACTGGAATTAATTTGCAAACTAGATACCATCAGATTAGGCCTGAATAAAGACTGGCAGTGGTTGGGTCATTACAAAACCTAAACTTAATTTCCCCAATACTAATTTCTCCCTACTGTTACACACACTTTCTTGTCAACTGTCTGTAATGGGCCACTCTCTTACCACTTCAAAAATTATTTCTCCTCCCTTGGTATCTTGCTGTTAATTGAGTTCTCTCATTAGACTGACCTAACACTGGGTAAAGCAACCCAAATCTTTTCATGTATTTATACCTGCTCCTGTATCTTTTTACTTCATACATCTGATGAAGTGGGTTCTAGCCCACGAAAGTTTATGCCCAGATAAATTTGTTAGTTTCTAAGGTGCCAAAAGGACTCCTCTTTTTTTTTGTATCAGGAAGGTTTATAGAATATTTCAAGTTCTGAAGAATTACCTAGCCCAGCCCTTTGTCAAGGTTCCTCCCCCACTCTGAACTCTAGGGTACAGATGTGGGGACCTGCATGAAAAACCTCCTAAGCTTATCTTTACCAGCTTAGGTCAAAACTTCCCCAAGGTACAAAATATTCCACCCGTTGTCCTTGGACTGGCCGCTACCACCACCAAACTAATACTGGTTACTGGGGAAGAGCTGTTTGGACGCGTCCTTCCCCCCAAAATACTTCCCAAAACCTTGCACCCCACTTCCTGGACAAGGTTTGGTAAAAAGCCTCACCAATTTGCCTAGGTGACTACAGACCCAGACCCTTGGATCTTAAGAACAATGAATAATCCTCCCAACACTTGCACCCCCCCTTTCCTGGGAAATGTTGGATAAAAAGCCTCACCAATTTGCATAGGTGACCACAGACCCAAACCCTTGGATCTGAGAACAATAAAAAAGCATTCAGTTTTCTTACAAGAAGACTTTTAATAAAAATAGAAGTAAATAGACATAAAGAAATCCCCCCTGTAAAATCAGGATGGTAGATATCTTACAGGGTAATTAGATTCAAAAACAGAGAACCCCTCTAGGCAAAACCTTAAGTTACAAAAAAGATACACAGACAGAAATAGTTATTCTATTCAGCACAATTCTTTTCTCAGCCATTTAAAGAAATCATAATCTAACACATACCTAGCTAGATTACTTACTAAAAGTTCTAAGACTCCATTCCTGGTCTATCCCTGGCAAAGACCAGCATACAGACAGACACAGACCCTTTGTTTCTCTCCCTCCTCCCAGCTTTTGAAAGTATCTTGTCTCCTCATTGGTCATTTTGGTCAGGTGCCAGCGAGGTTACCTTTAGCTTCTTAACCCTTTACAGGTGAGAGGAACTTTCACCTGGCCAGGAGGGATTTCAAAGGGGTTTACCCTTCCCTTTATATTTATGACAGCTCCTGTATCTTTTTACTTCATACATCTGATGAAGTGGGTTCTAGCCCACGAAAGTTTATGCCCAGATAAATTTGTTAGTTTCTAAGGTGCCAAAAGGACTCCTCTTTTTTTTTTTTTGTATCAGGAAGGTTTATAGAATATTTCAAGTTCTGAAGAATTACCTAGCCCAGCCCTTAAGCTATTACTAAACAATTACTAAAATTATGTTTCTGCTACAATAAAAACAAAACAGTCCAAAACAACTCAAGGTTGCGAACATGACTCATTCCCTGAAGACAAATTTATAATTTTTAAGTTATGCAGGAGGCCATAAACAAATTAAGAAACTTTACCTGTAAAGTATGCTACAAATTAAGAACTTTACCTTTCTGGTGTGCTATGTTTCACTAGTACAAACACTTAGTTTGAGACATGCAGAGTACCTAACAAAAGTTAGGATAAGAAAACATTAAAAAGAAAAAGTGTCTAAGATGTCTGCCCTAAAGCAATTTTCTCTGTTATAGCTCTTAAATTAACATTTCAGGTTGTCATGCAAAACTTGCTCATGATAGTAGTCACATTTGGACACTCCTACAAAAAAACCTATCCTGCAAATCCTTAGATCACAGAAGATAAAGGAAAGGTCATTATCTTTCTTACACAATTCACTGAAATACAGCATGATTGGAGGGCAGAACCAGTTTAAGCTACTTATTCACTTAAATACAAAGGTTTCAGAGTAACAGCCGTGTTAGTCTGTATTCGCAAAAAGAAAAGGAGTACTTGTGGCACCTTAGCGACTAACCAATTTATTTGAGCATAAGCTTTCGTGAGCTGTAACCTCTTCCCTCAGTTAAACCAATGTAAATCCAGAATTAATCCACTGACCTTCATGGAGTTACTCTAGATTTATACTGGTGCAACCAAGATTATAATTTAGTCTGAAATTAATATGCTATAAAAACAAGACTATGGAATCAAGAAAACATTTTAAAACTGAGGGCACTATACTCAGAATAAGGAAAAATATATTAGAAAAATGAAATATCAAGTATATGAAAACACAAAGACAGTATGTAAATAACCATGATTCTGGTCTCATTTGGTTCCACTCATCAAATAATCTGCTCTTTCCAATCCTCCCTGTCCTGAAAGCTATTCCCTTGTTGTTCTTTTATTTGGGAAAATATTCCCCCCCTCCTCTCCTGGAATAGCAAACTGATAGAATTCTCTCCTTCCAAGAAGTTTTCTTACCAAGATTAAGGTCCAAAGTACCATCCTACTGCAACAATCTCAAGATGTATGCTGAAAAGTAACTTTTGCAAAACTATGTCTCCCCCAACAGCCTTCTCTGGACAATTTAAACCCCAAATAATCCCAGAACTGCATTTTGGCAGGTTAATTTAACTACATCATCATCCCTTGGACAGACGTCACAATATGCTTCTACAGACACAACGTTCTGAAGATTCAGAGCAGGCTGCACTGCAGGGACAGGAGGATGGTGAAGAAATTTGGCAGCATGTGACCTCCAAAAGAAGAAAGGGGAGTGTTCATGTACCAGCAACGCAGATACAGGTAAGTAACCGTTTTCATGTTCTCTCCACAGGTACTAATGCGGAAAGTGGACTAGATGATACATCTGAGGGAAGAGAAAGAAGGAGACTCCAACGACTGGAAGGCATGAGACGCACTGTCCTAGGGTTGGGTGGTGGTGGTCGGGGACTGTCTCCTCAGGGGGACTGAGTCATCTATCTGCCACCCTGACCGGGAAAACCGAGAAGTCTGCTGCTTGCCAGGAGCTAGGATTCACAATGTGCCAGAGAGACTGCCGAGACTCATCAAGCCCTTGGATCGCTACCCCTTCCTGCTTCTCCACGTGAGCACCAGTGATACTGCCAAGAATGACCCTGAGTGGATCACTGCAGACTACGTGGCTCTGGGAAGAAGGATAAACGAGTCTGAGGTGCAAGTGGTCTTCTCGTCCATCCTCCCCGTGGAAGGAAAAGGCCTGGGTAGAGATCGTCGAATCGTGGAAGTCAACGAATGGCTACATAGGTGGTGTCGGAGAGAAGGCTTTGGTTGAGTTCAGGATCCTGACACAGGGAAGAAAGGAGAGCAGCAGAATATGGACCCTGGACTTCAGAAAAGCAGACTTTGACTCCCTCAGAGAACTGATGGGCAGAATCCTCTGGGAGAATAACATGAGGGGGAAAGGAGTCCAGGAGAGCTGGCTGTATTTTAAAGAATCCTTATTGAGGTTACAGAGACAAACCATCCCAATGTGTAGAAAGAATAGTAAATATGGCAGGCGACCAGCTTGGCTTAACAGTGAAATCCTTGATGATCTTCAACACAAAAAAGAAGCTTACAAGAAGTGGAAGATTGGACAAATGACCAGGGAAGAGTATAAAAATATTGCTCGGGCATGCAGGAGTGAAATCAGGAAGGCCAAATCACACCTGGAATTGCAGCTAGCAAGAGATGTTAAGAGTAACAAGAAGGGTTTCTTCAGGTATGTTAGCAACAAGAAGAAAGTCAAGGAATGTGTGGGCCCCTTACTGAATGAGGGAGGCAACCTAGTGACAGAGGATGTGGAAAAAGCTAATGTACTCAATGGTTTTTTTGCCTCTGTCTTCACGAACAAGGTCAGCTCCCAGACTACTGCACTTGGCAGCACAGCATGGGGAGGAGGTGACCAGCCCTCTGTGGAGAAAGTAGTGGTTCGGGACTATTTAGAAAAGCTGGACGAGCACAAGTCCATGGGGCTGGATGCGCTGCATCCGAGAGTGCTAAAGGAGTTGGCAGATGTAACTGCAGAGCCATTGGCCATTATCTCTGAAAACTCATGGAGATCAGGGGAAGTCCCGGACGACTGGAAAAAGGCTAATGTAGTGCCCATCTTTAAAAAAGGGAAGGAGGAGGATCCGCAGAACTACAGGCCAGTCAGCCTCACCTCAGTCCCTGGAAAAATCATGGAGCAGGTCCTCCAGGAATCAATTCTGAAGCACTTAGAGGAGAGGAAAGCGATCAGGAACAGTCAGCATGGATTCACCAAGGGCAAGTCATGCCTGACTAATCTAATTGCCTTCTATGACGAGATAACTGGCTCTGTGGATGAGGGGAAAGCAGCGGACGTGTTGTTCCTCGACGTTTGCAAAGCTTTTGACACAGTCTCCCACGGTATTCTTGCCAGCAAATTAAAGAAGTGTGAGCTGGATGGACTATAAGGTGGATAGAAAGTTGGCTAGATTGTCGGGCTCAACGGGTAGTGATCAATGGCTCCATGTCTAGTTGGCAGCCGGTATCAAGCGGAGTGCCCCAAGTGTCGGTCCTCGGGCAGTTTTGTTCAATATCTTCATTAATGATCTGGAGGATGGAGTGGATTGCACCCTCAGCAAGTTTGCAGATGACACTCAACTGGGAGGAGAGGTAGATACTCTGGAGAGTAGAGGATAGGATACAGAGGGCCCTAGACAAATTATAGGATTGGGCCAAAAGAAATCTGATGAGGTTCAACAAGGATAAGTGCAGAGTCCTTGGAATCATAGAATATCAGGGTTGGAAGGGACCTCAGGAGGTCATCTAGTCCAACCCCCTGCTCAAAGCAGGACCAATCCCCAACTAAATCATCCTTAGGACAGAAGAATCCTATGCACCGCTACAGACTAGGGACCGAATGGCTCGGCAGCAGTTCTGCAGAAAAGGACCTAGGGGTTACAGTGGACAAGAAGCTGGATATGAGTCAATAGTGTGCCGTTGTTGGCAAGAAGGCCAATGGCATTTTGGGATGTATAAGTAGGGACATTGCCAGCAGATCGAGGGACGTGATCGTTCCCCTCTATTCGACATTGGTGAGGCCTCATCAGGAGTAGTGTGTCCAGTTTTGGGCCCCACACTACAAGAAGGATGTGGAAAAATTGGAAAGAGTCCAGCGGAGGGCAACAAAAATGATTAGGGGACTGGAACACATGACTTATGAGGAGAGGCTGAGGGAACTGGGGATGTTTAGTTTACGGAAGAGAAGAATGAGGGGGGATTTGATAGCTGCTTTCAACTACCTGAAAGGGGGTTCCAAAGAGGATAGATCTAGACTGTTCTCAATGGTAGCAGATCACAGAGCAAGGAGTAATGGTCTCAAGTTGCAGTGGGGGAGGTTTAGGTTGGATATTAGGAAAAACTCTTTCACTAGGAGGGTGGTGAAACACTGGAATGCGTTACCTAGGGAGGTGGTGGAATCTCCTTCCTAAGACGTTTTTAAGGTCAGGCTTGACAAAGCCCTGGCTGGGATGATTTAGTTGGGGATTGGTGCTGCTTTGAGCAGGGGGTTGGACTAGATGACCTCCTGAGGTCCCTTCCAACCCTGATATTCTATGATGATACCTAATAGCAACTTTCTGCTTCTCAAAAGCTGTGTGCATAAGAGCAAGTAATCTACATCAGAGTTTAACAGCCGTAAGGAGGTAATTCATCACTGCTATTAGAGTAATCTCTGTGCCTTTGCCTGATACAGATTCTGACTTTGAAGGATCCAAGATACCAATAGAGGTGATGCTGTCAAGTCTTCTTCAGTGACCGTGCCTAGAAAAAAGGAGGCTAGAGCTGGAATAGGAGTTAATATTCAGTGTTGATTTCCTGAGAATCCTATGGCTTCTTTAGGATAGATGGTCTTCTCTGCAGGAATCATCAGTTATTCTGATCAGCAGTTGGCCCAACTCTTTTTACTATCTCTCATACTGGACTGTGTCTCTACTGGTGACTCATATCCCTCATGCCTCAGACCCTCAAAGTTTCCAGTGCCTCTACTTGTGTGACTGATTCAAACTCATTGAGGGTTAACTGGTCCTTAGTATGTATTCTAGCTTGCAAAAAAGAAAAGGAGTACTTGTGGCACCTTAGTAGAGACTAACAAATTTATTTGAGCATAAGCTGTCGTGAGCTACAGCTCACTTCATTGGATGCATGAAGTGAGCTGTAGCTCATGAAAGCTTATGCTCAAATAAATTTGTTAGTCTCTACTAAGGTGCTACAAGTACTCCTTTTCTTTTTGCGAATACTGACTAACACGGCTGCTACTCTGAAACGTGTCATTATTCTAGCTTGGTATCCTCTTCCCTCAAGAAACCGTTCTCTATTTGGTGGATCTCATTGCAGTGGGCACTTCGGCTTGGAAGTTGGGTAATCAGATAGCGTGCTAGCTGACTATTTGAAAGAGCTCTGCAGACAATACTTAGTAGGGTTTATAGCAGAGCAGAAAATGCATTTAAGTTGTGCCTCCTTCCCCTGCTCCCCTCTCCCCACATACACACTAACTTGCTCCGAAACAAGAATAGGTCAGTATTAGGCCAATAATCTCCTGCAGGCAACAGTTCCTGTACTCCTCTTTAGGGAGAAGTTTCTCAGTCTTACCAGCAGTGCAATAGCCAAATCTGAAACATTCCAAAAGGCTCTGAACTCTGTTTCTGAATTATTTCCCTGTTCAGTGTCTGCATAAAATGTCAGTCACTCATCCCCCTGCCAAAGGTATCTGCAGCCACGCATTCAACTTACGCATGTTACAATTTTTTTTAACCCAAAGAAAACCTGGCTTAGACACACAGCCAGGCCAGCACTGATCTGCTCAGGAAAGGCACCGGGTAAGAGGAATTCATAGAATAGAATACCAGGGTTGCAAGGGAACTCAGGAGGTCATCGAGTCCAATCCGCTGCTCAAAGCGGGACCAATCCCCAACTTCTGCCCCAGATCCCAAATGGTTCCCCTCAAGGATTGAACTCAGACCCCAGGGTTTAGCAAGCCAATGCTCAAACCACTGAGCTATCCCTAATTCAGGGATGACTCTGCCCACCTACCTGGTCTAAAGTAGAAGTCGTGGAGTGGGGGAAGACGGCTGCTATTTTGACCCATGACAGCTCAACCCCCCCCCCCCGCGGCCCCGGCTGCTGTGGGGCAGCAGCGCCCCCGGAGCGTTGTGCCCCCATGGCGCGGGGACGGGCTCGCGTCACAGGAGGCCCCCGCCCCCCGCAGGGTGAGGCGCTACGCGCGGAACTCCCCGCGGCGGGGCCGTTCCCAGCAGCGCCCCGGGGCAGTAACGGCCCCTGCTCACGGTGAGCGGCAGAGAACGAGCCCCCACCCCACCCCCCGGGCTCCGCCGCGCGGGGCCAAGGAGGTAGCGCCTGACCTGGGGGGGGGGGGGGGGGGAGTAGGTGGGATGACCGGCAACGCCCCACAAACCTGCCGGGCTCCTGCGCCGTTATCCGAGCGCGCCTCCCTCTCGGCTTCACCCCTCAGGGCGCCGGCAAGAGGGGGCGGGGCCTCGCGGCGGCTTCTTCCCCCGCCCGGCCCGTGTCCTCTCAAACACCGTCCCTCGCCCGGGGGCCCGGCCGCCAGCCCATGGCTCGGTCCGGCTCCGCCCTGTCCCGCCTCCTCCTCCTCCGTGGGGAGATTGGCCCCCTGCTCTGGCTCTGAACACCCTGCAGCCCCCGCCCCCGGTGCACGTCTCCTCTCCGGGGGGGATAGGGGCAGGTGCGCGGTCAGCCAACAGCAGGACCCCGCCCAGGGCTGAGCCTTGAGAGCTCGAGCTCAAGGGCCAGGCCTGGGACACGTCAGTTCTGGGGGGGCTTCTGCCCCACTGCGCAGGTGCGGAATTAATGTGTCTCTCCCCCCCCGCAGGTTCCCCCGCCTCCCGCCATAATTGATGGTGAGGGAGAGGGAACGGGAAGCTGCAATTACACCTATTCCCCAGGAGGTGGTGCCAGAAGAGAGGGCAGTTGCTCACAAGTGGGAGCTGCCCGCTGCAGTGAGGGAGAGGGAGGCTGGGTTCCTCATAGAGCCCGGCCCGCGGAGCCAGGTGAGGAGGCTCGGGGTATGGGGGGGTTGGACAAAGTGGGGCACACTGGGCTGCTGGGGGAGGGGGTGTCACACAGACTGGGGTTCAGAAGGGCTAGTGGGGGGGAGAACGAGCAGGGGCACAGGAACTAGTGGGGTGATAACATTGAGGCAGGGTGTGGGGGTGCAGGGATATAGAGGGACAGGAGCAGTTATGCCTGGCTGAATGGAGAGTGGGGGTGTAGGGGCACATGGGGAGAGGGGGAGATGTGCCTGACTTAATGGGAGAGGAGCCCTAACAACCCGCCCCCCCCCCCCCAAAAAAAAACATTCCATACTTCTCCCACCCACACCAACCAACCCTCCAGGTTCACTTCCAGGTGCCTTCCCAGCAATTACATCCATCTCTCTTAGCTCCTCTGTTACCCCTGACTGCCCCAAGCCTTTGCATTGCTTCTGAGCAGTGCAGGAAATATGTTTCTGTATTGTTATAATAATTGATCCCTCTCTGCTATTTAAATTTGCGTAAAGGATTGAAAACTGTGTGATATTTTTAGATGTCTAATAGAAACACACTCACAGGAAAAATATTTCATTTTGCTGAAGGAAGGGAAGTGTAAACACATTTAGAGGAGGCCTGTAAAGCTAGAAAGTACATAGCTGGAGGGGAACTGTGATTTTATAACCTCTGCTTCTAATTGAAAAAAATCATTCACAAGTCTACTGGCCACTTTACTGAGTATTATTTCTGAAAGTTGTTTGGGAGGTTAAAACAGAAACTGTTGTGCAATTGTGGAGTTGCTATTACAACTCTAACATTTAGAGATACTATTGTCTTATAAGCATCTAAGCCCCTTTCTTTTCACTAAAAGAAAAGGAGTACTTGTGGCACCTTAGAGACTAACAAATTTATTTGAGCATAAGCTTTCATGAGCTACGGCTCACTTCATCGGATGCGTGTTAGTCTCTAAGGTGCCACAAGTACTCCTTTTCTTTTTGTGAATACAGACTAACACAGCTGGTACTCTGAAACCTTCCTTTTCACTGAATTGGATCTGAATTGGGACTTTTCAAAGTCTCCTATATATTAGGAAAGATAGATTAAAAACCCTCTTCTCCACTGCCTGATTTCACTATCTCCTTTCCCCTTCATCCCTCCCACAAATGAATTTTTGAGTTAAGGAGGGAATATGGTCTCATGGAAGAGCCTCAGATTGGATTCAGCAGATTTAGCTTTATTCCAGTCTCTGCTACTGACTTGCTGTGGGAGCTTTGGCAAGCCACTTAACCATTCTGTGCCTCAGTTTCTCTATGAAAGGCAGATGATAATATTACCCACATCTGAAAAATGAACTAAGACCTATGGATGAAAAGTGCTAACTGTTATTATGAAAGAAGGCAAAAAGGATAAACTGACAGTCTGTGTTAAATAGCAGACACTTAAATAGCACAGAGGGATCAATTATTATAACAACCAGTCAACAAAGAAAAAACAAGAACTAATCACCTTAAGCTAGGCAAGGAGATATTTGAGACTAGTATTAGGAAAAGCATTAGAACTATAAGAAAGCAGGATAGCAATGGAACTAACTGCAAAGGGAAACTGTGAAATTGCCTTCACTAGGGATAATCAAAGTTAGGCCTGACTGTCTACAGGTTTAGGGATAATTAAATAAGATTGTGAACTCAGAGTATTAACAGTATGTGACATATGTTGTCTGTAATGATAAAGAAACATACCTTCCCTAGCAGGTTGTTGTATTTCGAAAGTCACTTCTGAGTGACAATAGTTACAGAACTCCTGATCAGGACGCCCGTTGATAGAGTTGAAATGTTTAGAACTGCTGCATTAAAATTCATAATTCTGAGCTGATTTATATCCTGGACAGTGCCGTTGGTTAGTATAGTATCTGGCTCATTTAGATCATTTCAGCCAGATTTTCTGGTAACACTGGTCTCCAATTTTGTGTTTACAATATTCGGGATTAATTTAGGCCACCTCACATAAGTATGTGATTGTGTCTGAAAATCAGGACGTTAGATGTCTAAGTGGCACAAATTATGCCTGCAAATAATTACCAGTGCAAAATTGTACCTAGAAATTTCAGGTACAAAACTAGGTTGAAAATGTGGCACTTTCTATTTTAGATCACCTAAATGGCAGGAGTAGTTTTTCAAATCATTGTAGTTTTAAATATTGCTTTTGATGCCACTCTTATTTTTTACAGTACTTTTTTTAAACAGACTTTTCAAAGCTAATTGTATTTACTGGCTTAAAACTCCCCCGCTACATGACTGCATGTTTTTCCTGTCTGTTGTGGTCAATTATGAATCACTATTCCATCCTAAAATTTTGGGATATGACCAGAGAGGTCAAGAGGGAACCTGCAGATTCATAGATGATGGGGTTTGAACATCCTCTTTTCTTACAGGTAAGAGGGGGAAGGAAGTGGAAACGATAGAGACGGGTAGTTAGTATTGAACCAGAGTCTCAATATGATGTTAGGAGAATTGTGTTGATAAAGGAGCTGTCTTAAAAACAAAATAAAAAAAAGTGTTCTAACCTCTTGGGGTCCATGAGGCTTCTTGCAAGAGTAATAGTATTAACTCTGATCAAATTCCAGTTTGCATGATTACATTTTGCCTCTCTAAAACTGTCCATGTACTTTATATTGGACGTTTTTCTTTACTTCATCCTCTATAAAATTAGTGTATTGTTGATGGTGCAGAAATCAAGGGCCCTTCAATGAAGTTTGACATCTCTGTATCTACAAAGATATAGCAGCCTGAGAATAAGGTGATGGAGAAAACCCAAGGTCTATTGGGAAGAGATAGGAAAGAATGTAACCAAAGCTATCACCACCTGAAAAAATATGTTTGGTTCAATTTGGGGATGTGCAAAAATTCAGGCTGGTGATTATTTTACCTGGAGCACTTCTCCACTCTCTAGTTTCAGCTCACTCAGAAAAGTATTTGTAGCATATTAATATGCCTGAGTAAACCTCAAGTTCAACAATCTATGTCACCTCACATGTAACCAGGTGATAACCCACGCTGTAACTCACGTTGCTTGGAACCCAGTGTCACTGTGCATGAAACTCCATTTGATATTGCATTGTTAGAAAACTGGAAATTTACCAGCTTTAAATAATATGCTGACTGTCTAATAATATTTTTTTAACAGCAGATACATCATAGATGCTCACTAAATATTTTCCAGTGCTCAAGAAGTAATGTCACCCCCTCCTAGTTTACAATACTTTTTTTCTTCTTTGTTTTACATTAATTTAAAAAATAATAAGCAGAGTGCTACATTATATAGGCACTGTACTTCTTTGACATAGGACTAGAAAATTAGCCAAGGAAAAAAGCTATTAGCTTTTGAGTTATGCCCCTACCCATATCTATACGGTAGTGATATTAGAAGGAGCTTTAGAGTAGCTTTCAGAATCTTGCAATTTGTTCCTGCATTTATTCAAAAGTATATGCATGTCGGAGACAGAAACAACAGTAAGAAGTGTAGTGTAAAGTTCAGTAACAAGAGACACAGTAAGCGAGAGGTATAGTGTGTTGAATGCTGGCGATACTGAACTGAGAAGAGTTCTCTCTTAAGTATCAGGCAATGAAGGCTGAGAACTGTTGTTATAATTGAGGAATTCAGTGAGAGATGGAGTCCTTAAGAATCAGGGAAAGCCATACATAACTGTAAAAGGGCAGTAAAATGAAGGTGTTCACCAGTTAGTAACCTCTGACCACACCCAAGAAGGAAGCAAGGTGAGAAGAGGAGGAGAGGGGAGAAGAGAAGTATGGTGGCTCAACTGACCACCCATTGCTCTCTACCACACAGTGCGCTCAGGAGCCACATTCCAACAGGGTATATGCAGGTGCAACTGCATTAAGGTCTTAATATGTCTCAAAAACGTTTACAGACAGACTTAGCCCTGATCTACACTATGGGGTTAGGTTGAATTTAGCTGCATTAGGTCGATTTTAAAATGAATGCGTCTACACAACCAACCCTGTTCCGTCGACCTAAAGGGCTCTTAAAATCTACTTCTGTACTCCTCCCCGGCGAGAGGAGTAGCGCTAAAATCAACCTTGCTGGGTTGAATTTCGGGTAGTGCAGACGCAATTCGACGGTATTGGCCTCCTGGAGCTATCCCAGAGTGCTCCATTGTGACTGCTCTGGACAGCACTTGGAACTCTGATGCATTAGCCAGGTACACAGGAAAAGCCCCAGGAAATTTTGAATTTCATTTACTGTTTGGTCAGCATGGCGAGCTCAGCAGCACAGGTGACCATGCAGTCTGCCCAGAATCACAAACAAGCTCCAGCATGGGCCGAAAGGGAGACACTGGATCTGATTGCTGTATGGGGAGAAGAATCTGTGCAGGCTGAACTCAGATCAAAAAGAAGAAATGCTAATATATATATGCCAAAATCGCACAGGGCATGGTGGAGAGAGGCTACAACAGGGACACACAGCAGTGCCACGTGAAAGTTAAGGAGCTCAGGCAAGCCTACCAAAAGACAAAGGAGGCAAATGGTCACTCTGGGTCAGAGCCCCATACATGCCGCTTCTATGATCAGCTGCATGGCATTCTGGGAGGGGGAACCCTACCACTACCGCACCACTGTCTGTGGACACCTGCAAGGGGGGAGTCTCACGCAACAGGGAGGAGGATTTTGTGGAGGAGGAGAAGAATGCGCAGCAGGCAAGTGTGAATCCGTTCTCCCCGGCAGCCAGGACCTTTTCATCACCCTGGAGCCAATACCCTCCTAAGGCGGGATCCCCGACCCTGAAGCTGGAAAAGGCAGCTCTGGGGAGTGCACATTTGTAACTACAGTATAGAGTTTAAAAGCAATAGTGTTTTAATGTTTGATTTGCCTGGAAGACTTGGGATGCATTCGTGGCCAGTACAGCTACTGGAAAAGTCTGTTAACATGTCTGGGGATGGAGCAGGAATCCTCCAGGGACATCTCCATGAAGCTCTTCTGGAGGTACTCTGAAAGCCTTTGCAGAAGGTTTCTGGGGAGGGCTGCCTTATTTTGTCCTCCACGGAAGGACACTTTACCACGCCAAGCCAGTAGCAAGTAGTCTGGAATCATTGCAGCACAAAGCATGGCAGCGAATGGTCCTGGGTTTTGGTCACATTCAAGCAACATTCGGTCTATATCTTTCTGTGTTAGCCTCAAGAGAGTGATATCATTCGTGGTCACCTGGTTGAAATAGGGGGATTTTTGTAAGGGAACAGTAAAAGGACCCTGTTCATGCTGGGTTGTTTGCGCTTGGCCAAAAGGGATCATCCCAGAGAATAGCCACCTGGTGGCGTGGGGGAGGTGTCTGCTGCACATCCACCCGAAAACCGCAGCCCCTCCTTTTAAATGAGAAACCCAGCCAGCATTGCTTGCTATGA
The DNA here is from genome assembly GCF_965152235.1 of Eretmochelys imbricata. Taxonomy (NCBI): domain Eukaryota; kingdom Metazoa; phylum Chordata; order Testudines; family Cheloniidae; genus Eretmochelys; species Eretmochelys imbricata. Next base: position 234,605,116 of record NC_135572.1, read on the forward strand.
GAAAGGATGGCGCTGCAGTTTGAAACCATTCCCATATGTTTTGAAGGCATAAGAAGCCAACCCCGCATACCAAAAGGCTTGCCATGGCTGCCTGGAAACTGAATTCTGTTGCCCAGCCGTTTGTGATATGTCACCATATTGGTAGGCGCTCAATATAAAGGGCAAAATGCGACCTTGTATCTAAAGCACATGTACTGTCTGCTGTGAATTGCTTGATTCACTGTGAAAGAGTCTCCCTTTTGTTCTCAGAAATGTATCATCTTAAATTTTACTCTCCCTTTTTATCTCCCCTAAGGTGCAAATGTTTCTATGCTCCCCCTATCATCTCCGTCCCTGAGGTTATCGCAGATTAGAAAGCGAAAAAAACGCACTCGCGATGACATGTTTTACGAGCTCATGCAGTCGTCCCACACTGATAGGGCACAGCTTAATGCATGGAGGTATTCAGTGGCAGAGGCCAGGAAAGCATTAAGTGAGTGTGAAGAGCAGAGGTAGGAGGCGATGCTGAGGCTAATGGGGGAGCAAACAAACATGATGAAGCATCTGGTGCAGCTGCAGGAAAGCCAACAAGAGCACAGACCCCCGCTGCATCCATTGTATAACCGCTTGCCCTCCTCCCCAAGTTCCATAACCTCCTCACCCAGACACCCAAGAACGCCGTAGGGCAGCGGGGGAAGGCTCCGGGCACCCAGCCACTCCACTCCAGAGGATGGCCCAAGCAACAGAAGGCTGTCATTCAAACAGTTTTGATTTGTAGTGTGGCTACAATAAGCAATGTGGCCTTGTCCTTCCCTGCTCCTGCACCCCACCCCACCCAGGCTACCTTGTCAGTTATCTCACTTTTTTTTTTTTTAATTACTAAAGAAAGAATGCATGGTTTCAAAACAATAGTTACTTTATTTCCTTTGCCAGCTGTGTGATTGGCTTACAGAGAATTAAAATCAACAAAGGGGGCAGGTTTGCAGCAAGGAGAAACACACACAACTGTCACACCGTAGCTTGGCCAGTCATGAAACTGGTTTTCAAAGCCTCTCTGATGCGCAGCCTGCCTAGCTTTGCTTTTCTAATCGCCATGGTGTCTGGCTGCTCAAAATCGGCTGCCAGGTGATTTGCCTTAAGCTCCCACCCCGCCATAAATGTTTCCCTCTTACTCTCACAGATATTATGGAGCACACAACAAGCAGCAATAACAATGGGAATGTTGGTTGTGCTGAAGTCTAACCTAGTCAGCAAACACGGCTAGCGAGCTTTTAAACATCCGAAGGCACATTCTACCACCATTCTGCACTTGCTCAGCCTATAGTTGAACTGCTCCTTACTACTGTCCAGGCTGCCTGTGTACTGCTTCATGAGCCATGGGAGCAAGGGGTAGGCTGGGTGCCCAAGGATAACTATTGGCATTTCAACATCCCCAGTGGTAATTTTCTCGTCTGGGAAGTAAGTCCCTTCTTACAACTGCTCAAAGAGCCCACAGTTCTTAAAGATGCAAGTGTCATGCACTTTTCCGGCCATTCCACGTTGATGTTGGTGAAACTTCCCTTGTGATCCACCAGTGCTTCCAGCACTATTGAGAAGCACCCCTTGTGGTTTACGTACTGGTTGGCAACGTGGTCCGGTGCCAAGAAAGGGATATGCGTTCCGTCTATTGCCACACCACAGTTAGGGAACCCCATTGCAGCGGGGTCCATGCTTGCCATGGTATGGCGTCTGCACAAATAACCCAGGAAAAAAGGCACCAAATGATTGTCTACTGTTGCTTTCACAGAGGGAGGGAGGGGCAACTGAGGACATGTACCCAAAACCACCCGCGACAATGTTTTTACCCCATCAGGCATTGGGAGCTTAACCCAGAATACCAATGGGCAGCGGAGACTGCGAGAACTGTGGGATAGCTACCCACAGTGCACCGCTCTGTAAGTCGATGCTAGCCAAGGTATTGAGGACACACTCCGCCAACTTAATGCGCTTAGTGGGGCCATACACAATCGACTGTATAAAATCGTTTTCAAAAAATCGACTTCTATAAAATCAGCCTAATTTCATAGTGTAGACATACCCTTATAAGAATAGATTTTTTTTCCCAACACACACACAAATGCAGATGTTCTAACTTAGTGGTTCTCAACCTTTCCAGGCTACTATGCCCCTTTCAGGAGTCTGATTGGTCTTGCATACCCCAAGTTTCACCTCAGTTAAAAACTACTTGCTTACAAAATCAGACATAAAAATATAAAAGCGTCACAGCGCACTGCTACTGAAAAATTGTTTATGTACTCATTCGTACCATATAATTATAAAATAAGTCAATTAGATATAAATATTGTACTTATATTTCAGATGGTGTTGATATATAGAACTACAGGATATAGAGCAATATAAACAAGTCATTGTTCGTATGAAATTTTATTTTGCACTGACTTCGCTAGTGCTTTTTATGTAGCCTCTTGTAAAACTAGGCAAATATCTAGATGAGTTGATGTACCCCCTGGAAGACCTGCACACTCCCAAGAGTACATGTACCCTTGGTTAAGAACCACTGAATAAAGGCTCAGCTAAGCTTTTTAATACTATCAGTGAAGCTGCTGAAACTTGATCCTAGTTTGTGAGGGTGGTTTTCCTATAAATAAGGTATACTGAACAGGCATAGAAGGTAATTACTTAGTGCAGATTAAACTAAAATTCATGCATTTACTGGTATATGTAGGGTCCTACCAAATTCATGGTCCATTTTGGTCAATTTCACGGTCATAGGATTTTGAAAATCATAAGTTTTATTATTTCAGATATTTAAATCTGAAATGTCACAGCGTTGTAATTGCAGGGGTCCCAACCCAAAAAGGAGATGTGGGTGGGGGGTTGCAAGGTTATTGTAGGGGGGTTGCAGTACTGCTACCGTTATTTCTGCGCTGCCCCAATGTGAGAAACACTGGTCTCCCCCCTTAAAATCTGTATATACAGGGTAAGAACATACAAAAGGCCAGATTTCATGGGGGGAGACCAGATTTCACGGTCCATGACATATTTTTCATGGGCGTGAATTTGGTAGGGCCCTAGGTATTTGGTGTAGTTGTATGTTTCGGTCAGGCTATTCAACAGTACCCCTATCTGATTGCCCAGGCTAAGCCTTTTTCAGTGATCTTAGAAATGTTGCTTGTGGTGACAATCTAGGATGAGCAATGTGGCTGGTTATTTTTTGCTGGAACAAGCATTGTGGCTTATTATTCAGTTGTTTTATTATTAGCTAAGATTTAATGTTGATTTTGACTTCTTGCTGTTTAATCTTCCGTAATAAAGTAGATCCTAGTATAACAGATGCATAAAATCCAGTCTTCTAGCAAAGAAAACTGAGTTCTTCCTGGTAATAAAGCAAGCTTGCTGAAAAAATACCTTTAAGAAATTAATTAACTTGCATTTCAAATTCTTTCATGTTTCATAACAGAAGGCAGTTTCCCCCAGTCGCTTTAGCTAGCTAGAATTTCTCCTACACCCACAGCTGTTCAGCAAGCTCTGTGCTTTTAGTTTGCTGACATCCACCCCAGAAGTTGACTGGATTTCAGTGGTGTGGTACATTTTTATGCAGTATAGCCTGTAAAGTGCTTTGGGGAAGAAAGGTGCTATCAAAGTAAAAAACTTTGTTATTATACAGGAGCATTGTTTATGTTTCTAGAAACCAAAATCACTTTGTATGGAACCCACTCTTAGTTATCACTGAGTATGGGGACAGATTTTCCAAAATGGCCTCTAACTTTGCATTTGTAATGTTGCATGCATGCATAACAACTTGATTTGCACAGGTATAATAATTCATTGCAGGTGCAAATTTGGAGGCTGGATTAGGATTGCTTTAAAAATCACTGAATCCAAAACACATTTTCAATCCTGGACAAATACGTGCTCTCCCCAAAGCACCTGTCACAGAACACAATGTAACTAGACACTGAGCTTAGTATCATCTTGTACCTCTGATCCTGGAGTTGCTAGAGCCCAGATTTGATGCCTTCCAAGGCACACCGTAAGTATTACTTGCTTTCCCATTACATTACTTAGGGTGGGGTTGAGCAGATTGACAGGAGGGGAGAGGATGGGATATAGCTTGTTGTGACATTTGAGAAAGTTTTAAGAAGTCTATCTAATTTTTTAAAGTTGCAAATAAACTCCACCATATGTTCTAAATAAACACACCATAGGCAGTCATAGGATAAGAGAAAAGGTCCTCTTATGGGTCAGTAACTGGTTAAAAGATAGGAAACAAAGGGTAGGAATAAATGGTCAGTTTTCACAGTGGAGAGAGGGAAATAGTGGGGCTCCCAAGGATCTGTAGTTGGACCAGTGCTATTGAACGTATTCATAGATGGTCTGGAAAAAGGTGTAAAGAGTAATGAGTTTGTAGATGACACAAAATTACTCAAGATAGTTAAGTCCGAGGATGGCTGTGAAGAGTTAGAAAGGGATCTCAGAAAACTGGGTGGCTGGGCAATAAAATGGCAAATGAAATTCTATGTGGATAAATGAAAAGTAATGCACATTGGAAAACAATCCATACATACAAAATGATAGGGTCTAAATTAGCTGTTATCATTCAAGAGAAAGATCTTGGAGTTACAATAAATAGTTCTCTCTAAACATCTGGTCAATGTCCAGTGGCAGTTAAAAAAGCTAACAGAATGTTAAGAGCCATTATGAAAGGGACAATTAAGGTGACATAATATCATAATGCCATTATATAAATCAGGGGTGGGCAAACTGCGGGCTGCATCCGGCACCTCAGGGCTTTGTATCCGGCCCATGGGATTGCCCCCCACGGTGCTGCAGGCCCCGTGCCGCTCTCAGAAGTGTCTGGCACCATGTCCCTGGGGCCCCGGAGCGGGGAGGGGCGGTGTGCAGAGGGCTGCATGCGTTGCCCTTGCCTCCAGGCACCGCCCTCTGCAGCTCCCATTGGCTGGGAATAGAGAACCAGGGGAGGTACCTGAAGGCATGGCAAGGGCAGCACGTGGAGCCCTGTGCACCCCTCCCCCCTGGGACCGCGCAGGGGCATGGTGCCAGCCGCTTCCCAGAGCAGTACGGTGTGGGGCCAGGGCAGGCAGGCAGGGAGCCTGCCCTGGCCACAGTGCACGCCACCGCCACCCCAGAGTCGCTTTAGGTAAGCGGCGCTGGGCCAGAGCCTGAACCCCTCCTGCACCCTGCCCCCCAACTCCCTATCCTAAGCCCCCTGCCTGCACCCCAACTCCCTGCCCTGAGCCCCCTGCTGCACCCTGCACCCCATGCACCCCAACTCCCTGCTCTAAGCCCCCTGCCTGCACCTTGCACCCCTCCTGCACCCCAACTCCCTGCCCTGAGCTCCCTGTCACATCCTGCACCTCTCCTGTACTCCAGCCCCCTGCCCTGAGCTCCCTCCCACACTCTGCACCCCTCCTGCACCCCAACCCCCTTCCCTGAATCCCCTGTACACCCTGCACCCCTCCTCTGCCCCAATCCCTTGCCCAGAGCCTGTTCCTGCACACCGCACCCCCTCCTACACCCCAACCCTCTGCCCCAGCCCTGTATACAATGCCTCCCACCACCACCCCGGTTGTGGCCCTCAGCGCAAAAAGTTTGCCCACCCCTGTTATAAATCCATGGTATGCTTACACCTTAAATATCGCATGTAGTTCTGGTTGCGCCATCTCAGAAAAGATACATTAGAGCTGGAAAAAATACAGGGCGGGACAACAAAATGATTAGGGATATGACACAGCTTCCTTATGAGGCGAGATTAAGAAGACCAGGACTGTCTAGTTTAGAAAAGAGATTACTAAGGGGGCATATTATATATATATATATATATATATATATATATAAAATAATAATATGTATAATAATATATATAATTAATATATAGAGAGGTCTATAAAATCATGAATGATGTGGAGAAAAAGTGTTGTTTACCCCTTCTCATGACATGAGAACCAGGGGCCACCCAATGAAATTAATAGGCAGAAGGTTTAAAACAAACATAAGGAAGTACTTCTTCATATCACACACAGTCAGCCTGTGGAACTCATTGCTAGGGGATGTTGTGAAGGCCAAAAGTATAACTGGGTTCAAAAGAGAATTAGACAAGTTTATAGAGGATCGGTCCATCAACGGTTATTAGCCAAGATGGTCAGGGACTGAACCCCATGCTCTGGGTGTCCCTAAACCTCTGACTGCCAAAAGCTGGGACTGGATGACAGGGATGGATCACTCAATAAATTGCCCTGTTAAGTGCATTCTCTCTGAAGCATCTGGTGCTGGCCACAGTCGGAAGACAGGATACTGGGCTAGGTGGACAGTTGATTTGACCAGTACAGCCATTCCTATGGTGTACGTTGAACACCGTGACAATATGCTAGGATTATAAGGATTGGGTACAGCATATCTATGCTTGTTTTGTGGTACCAATGTGATCCATTCATCTCTGCTCACCAATTCCTATAAGTTTAGCTCAGCAATCTGAAATATATATGCTCTGAAACCCAGTTGCACTGGCACCAAGAAGGGCTTATTAATTTTGTTGTAGTCTTATGAATAACACTAGTAAAAAACGTTAAAAGTGAGGAAATGAGTTAAATATGATTGAAGCTGTGTAAGATGAAATTAGTTTGATCCTGGGTTTAGTTTGATCTTTCGGAAACAAAGAGAGAGCATGAGCTTATCCTGCAAAAAAATTGAGTATAACTGACCTGAATGTCCTTAGATTATAAAAAGGACATTTGCACCTTTACATAAGAACATAAGAATGGCTATACTGGGTCAGACCAAAGGTCCATCCAGCCCAATATCCTGTCTTCTGACAGTGGCCAATGCCAGGTGCCCCAGAGGGAGTGAACCTAACAGGTAATGATCTAGTGATCTCTCTCCTGCCATCCATCTCCACCCTCTGACATACAGAGGCTAAGGACACCATTCCTTACCCATCCTGGCTAATAGCCATTAATGGACTTAACCTCCATGAATTTATCCAGTTCTCTTTTAAACCCTTTTATAGTCCTAGCCTTCACCAGGGCCGGCTCTACTGTTTTTGCCGCCCCAAGCAGGACGTCTGAAAACAGAAGCTGCTGCCGAATTGCCATCACGGCGCAGCCTGCAAAGTAAGGCTGCTGCTGATTTGCCGCCGCGGCAGCCTGCAAAGTAAGGCTGCTGCTGATTTGCCGCCGCGGCAGCCTGCAAACTAAAGCTGCCACCGAATTGCCACTGCGGCAGCCTGAGGAAAGAGGTTGCCGCTGAATTGCTGCTGCTGCGGAAAGACGAGACACTGCCCTGACGGCACACAGACTGCTGCCCCTTTCACAGGGCCACCCCAAGCACCTGCTTGGAATGCTGGTGCCTGGAGCCAGCCCTGGCCTTCACAACTTCCTCAGGCAAGGAGTTCCACAGGTTGACTATGCACTGAGTGAAAAAGAACTTCCTTTTATTTGTTTTAAACCTGCTACCCATTAATTTCATTTGGTGGCCCCTAGTTCTTATATTATGGGGAAAAGTAAATAACTTTTCCTTATTCACTTTCTCCACACCACTCATGATTTTATCTACCTCTATCATATCCCCCCTTAGTCTCCTCTTTTCCAAGCTGAAAAGTCCTAGCCTCTTTAATCTCTCCTCATATGGGACCCGTTCCAAACCCCTAATCATTTTAGTTGCCCTTTTCTAAACCTTTTCTAAAGCCAGCATATCTTTTTTGAGATGAGGGGACCACATCTGTACGCAGTATTCAAGATGTGGGCGTGCAATGGATTTATATAAGGGCAAGAAGATATTCTTCATCTTATTCTCTATCCCTTTTTCTAATGATTCCTAACATCCTGTTCACTTTTTTGACTGCCGCTGCGTACTGCATGGACGTCTTCAGAAAACTATCCACAATGACTCCAAGATCTCTTTCCTGATTAGCTGTAGCTAAATTAGCCCCCATCATATTATATGTATAGTTGGGGTTATTTTTTCCAATGTGCATTACTTTACATTTATCCACATTAAATTTCATTTGCCATTTTGTTGCCCAATCACTTAGTTTTGTGAAGTTCTTCACAGTCTGCTTTGGTCTGAGCAGTTTAGTATCGTCTGCAAACTTTGCCACGTCACTGTTTACCCCTTTCTCAAGATCATTTATGAATAAGTTGAATAGGATTGGTCCTAGGACTGACCTTTGGGGAACACCACTAGTTACCCCTCTCCATTCTGAAAATTTACCATTTATTCCTACCCTTTGTTCCCTGTCTTTTAACCAGTTCTCATTCCATGAAAGGATCTTCTCTCTTATCCCATGAAACTTAATTTACGTAAGAGCCTTTGGTGAGGGACCTTGTCAAAGGCTTTCTGGAAATCTAAGTACACTATGGCCACTGCATCCTCCTTGTTCACATGTTTGTCGACCCCCTCAAAGAACTCTAATAGATTAGTAAGACATGATTTCCCTTTACAGAAACCATGTTGACTTTTGCACAACAATTTATGCTCTTCTATGTGTCTGACAATTTTATTTTTTACTATTTTCAACTAATTTGCCCGGTACTGACGTTAGACTTACTGGTCTGTAATTGCCAGGATCACCTCTACAGCCCTTCTTAAATATTGGCTTTACATTAGCTATCTTCCAGTCATTGAGTACAGTAGCTGATTTAAAGGACAGGTTACAAACCATAGTTAATAGTTCCACAATTTCACATTTGAGTTCTTTCAGAACTCTTGGGTGAACGCCATCTGGTCCTGGTGACTTGTTACTGTTAAGTTTCTCAATTAATTTCAAAACCTCCTCTAGTGATACTTCAAACTGTGACAATTCCTCAGATTTGTTGCCTACAAAAGACGGCTCAGGTTTGGGAATCTCCCTAACATCCTCAACTGTGAAGACTGAAGCAAAGAATTCATTTAGTTTCTCTATGATGACTTTATTGTCTTTAAGTGCTCCTTTTGTATCTCAATCGTCCAGGGGTCCCACTGGTTGTTTAGCAGTCTTCCTGCTTCTGATGTACTTAAAAAACATTTTGTTATTACCGTCTGAGTTTTTGGCTCGCTGTTCTTCAGACTCCTTTTTGGCTTTTCTTATTATATTTTTACACTTAATTTGGCAGTGTTTATGCTCCTTTCTATTTTCCTCACTAGGATTTGACTTCCACTTTTTAAAAGATGCCTTTTTATCTCTCACTGCTTTTTACTTGATTGTTAAGCCATGGTGGCTCTTTTTTAGTTCTTTTACTATTTTTTTTAATTTGGGGTATACATTGAAGTTGAGCCTCTATTATGGTGTCTTTGAAAAGTGTCCATGCAGCTTGCAGGGATTTCTCTCGAGTCACTGTACCTTTTAATTTCTGTTTAACTAACCTCCTCATTTTTGCATAGTTCCCCTTTCTGAAATTAAATGCCACAGTGTTGGGCTGTTGAGGTGTTCTCTCCATCACAGGAACGTTAAATGTTACTATATTATGGTCACTGTTTCCAAGCGGTCCTGTTAAAGTTACCTCTTGGACCAGATCCTGCACTCCACTCAGGACTAGATCGAGAGTTGCCTCTCCCCTTGTGGGTTCCTGTACCATCTGCTCCAAGAGGCAGTCATTTAAAGTATCAAGAAATTTTGTCTCTGCATTTTGTCCTGAGGTGACATGTATGGAGATTATCAATATGGAGATAATTGAAATCCCCCACTATTGAGTTTTTTATTTTGATAGGCTCTCTAATCTTCCTTAGCACAAAGGAGCTTATTTAAAAGATCCTTATACGTTGTTTTGTAAGAAAGTATGAAAGAGAAAAGAGCTCTTTCTACAAGAAGGAAAGCAGAAGACTAATGGAAAGAGACAGAGAGAGACTCCTAGAAGAAGATGACAGAGAAAAAAATGAAGGGAAATAGAATGTGAGTGAGGTTGAAAGTAATGAATGTAAGTCAGTCTAGCTACTGGACTAGTCAGTAGGTAGCTACGAAGAATATTCAGGGAAAATACTAGACTGGAACTTAAAAGTACTTCTCAGACCTTGCTCAGTTGACAAGTCAGTGCTTAAGTGTGACACAGAATTACCCCTATATCAGAGAAAGGTATTTCTGAACTTTAAGTATATTATTTAACGGCTGAAGTTGTCCACCACTTTCTGCAAAGTCCAGGAATGAATCCATATGGGGAAAGCCATGAACCTAGTACTTGAGACCAGTCAAGGGAAGAGAAACCAAGAAGCAGAGGATCCTGTACCATGTTCTCCAGCCAGCTGCCTCACCTTGTACCTGGGACTACACCAGGCAGAAACGAATGGTACATCTGCATTGCAAGCAAAAAAAACCAAACAAAAAGCAAAAAACCAACCAATCACCACCTAAAACCCCAGAGCAGTGAGTCTCAGGGTACGTCTACACTACAAAATTAGGTCAATTTTATAGAAGTCCATTTTTAGGAAGCGATTTTATACAGTCGATTGTGTGTGTCCCAACTAAGCGCATTAGGTCGGCGGAGTGCGTCCACAGTACTGTGGCTAGCGTCGTTTCAGAGCAATGCACTATGGGTAGCTATCCCACAGTTCCCGCAGTCTCTGCTGCCCATTGGAATTCTGGGTTGAGCTCCCAATGCCTGATGGGGCAAAAACATTGTCGCGGGTGGTTCTGGCTACATGTTGTCAGTCACCCCTCCCTCCCTCCGCGAAAGCAACGGCAGACAATCATTTCGCGCCCTTTTTCCTGGATTGCCTGCGCAGACGCCATAGCACTGCAAGCATGGAGCCTGCTCAGATCACCGCTGCAGTTGTGAGCATTGTAAACACCTCGCGCATTATCCTGCAGTATGTGCAGAACCTGCAAAAGCAGTCAAGGAAGCGATGATAGCGCGATCACGATAGCGATGAGGACATGGACACAGACTTCTCTCAAATCAAGGACCCAGCAGCTATTCAATACTAGAAGCCGCTGGGGATGGTGTAGCAGTGATCAGAGGAGAGCAGAGCAGGATCTAAAGCCTCCAGTAGGGGGCAGGAATCCCAATCTCAGGGGCTGCAGAAAGAGTTGTCTTTCCTGACTAGGCCGCAAAGAGCTGGATATTGTTATAGCAAGTCCTAGATCAAGGATTCAGCAGGGGCTGGATTGAGAGCCCTCCACTCCTGGGGAAGTTTCACTCTGAGCCCTAGTGCTATACAAGAAGCTGCAGGTGTTTCCCCACTCCTTTACCCCTCTTCTGTCCCCTTCCCCCACTTTCTTTACCTCCCTTCTCCCCATCTCTTACTCTCTGTAGGAATCATACAAGGACCATGGTTAAAAAGTGAAAGGAAAAGTCAGCGAAACCAATATTCCAATTGTTATTGCTGCCTGCTGTGTGCTACATAATATCTGTGAGAGTAAGGGGGAGATGTTTAAGGCGGGGTGGGAGGATGAGGCAAATCGCCTGGCCGCTGGTTACGCGCAGCCAGACACCAGGGCGATTAGAAGAGCACAGCTGGGCACGCAGCGCATCAGAGAAGCTTTGAAAACCAGTTTCATGACTGGCCAGGCTACTGTGTGACAGTTCTGTTTGTTTCTTCTTCATGAAAACCCGCCCTCTTGGTTGACTCTACTTCCCTGTAAGTCAATCGCCCTCCCCCCTTTGATCACCACTTTCAGAGGCAATAAAGTCATTATTGTTTCAAAATCATGCATTCGTTATTAATTCATCACACAAATAGGGGGAAAACTCGCAAGGTAGCCTAGGAGGGGTGGGTGAGGAGGGAAGCACCGGTGGGATCGTGGATGAGGGGAGGAGGGAAGGACAAGGCCACACTACAGTTCAAAACTTATTGAATGCCAGCCTTCTGTTGCTTGGGCAATCCTCTGGGGTGGAGTGGCTGGGTGCCCGGAGCCTCCCCCCTCGTGTTCTTGGGCGTCTGGGTGAGGAAGATATGGAACCTGGGGAGGAGGGCAGGCGGTTATATAGGAGCTGCAGCGGCGGACTGTGCTCCTGCTGCCTTTCCTGCAACTCTACCAGACGCCTGAGCATGTCAGTTTGCTCCCCCATTAGCCTCAGCATTGCATCCTGCCTCCTCTCATCACGCTCATTTAACGCAGGGGTCGGCAACATGCGGCATGCATGCCAATTTTTGTTCCGTTCACCCAGGCCAGCAGCAGGCTGAGCGGGGACGGCGGCTGGAACCCCAGATCGGCAGTGGGCTCAGCGGCTCAGCCCGCTGCCGGTCTGGGGTCCGGTTGCTGGCTCCTGCCAGCCAGGGTCCCGACCCCGCTCAGCTCAGCCTGGGGTTCTGCCATGCCTTTGGAGATTTTGGCATCTATATCGGCATTTTGTCTTTTGGAACTGAGTTCTGCCTGCACAGATTCTTCTCCCCATACAGAGATCAGATCCAGTACCTCCCGTTCCGTCCATGCTGATGTGCTCGCCACGCTGGCAAAATAGGAAATGAAATTCAAAAGTTCCCGGGGCTTTTCCTGACTACCTGGCTAGTACATCTGAGTTGAAAGTGTTGTCCAGAGCAGTCACAATGGAGCATTCTGGGAAAGCTCCTGGAGGCCAATACTGTCAAATTGCATCCACAGTACCTCAAATCCAGAACAGCAATGTCGATTTTAGCGCTTCTCCCCTTGCCAAGGTGGAGAACGGAAACTGGTTTTAAGAGCCCTTTAAGTCGACAAAACTGGGTTGGTTGTGTGGATGGATTTAGTTTTAATTCAACCTAGTGCGGCTAAATTTGACATAATCGCATACTGTAGACCAGGCCTCAGAGCCTGCATCACTGACTCAGGCTTCTGAGGCTCATGCTATGGGGCTACAATTAGCAGCATAGATAGGCTGACTCAGGTTTGGAGCCTGGGCTCTGAAAATTTGTCAAGGGGGAGTGGCTCCAGTCCAAGTAGGAACCTCTACACTGCTACTTTTAGCCCCATGGCATGAGTCTCATGAGCCTTAGTCAGTTGAGCCAGGCTCTGAGACTCAGTGCTGCGTTGTTTTTTTCCCCCCAGTGTAGATATAGCCTCAGTATTACCTTCCACTTCAAGTATTAAAAGCCTAGCTGGAGTAATGTCTATGATTGATGAGAACCATGTATGACTCTCACAAGATAGCTCAGTTCAAAATCCCATACAAGCCCTCCCCAAGACAGGGAATATCACCATACCATATGCTATAGCTCTAACTAAGTTATGGGCTTGATGCAGAAGTTACTGGGTTTTATACAGGAGGTCCAACTAGATGATCATAATTGTGCTTGTGGCTTTTCATCTTAACACTTAGTTAAGAATCCTTGAAAATATCCAAATTCCACAGTTGGAATCAGAAGGTCCCTGCAGTCTGCAAGGAGAAATAGGCTGTTAAGTATTAATATCTTACTTGAGATTCACTGCAAAACTTTTGCCTAGGTTGAGCTTGTTGTTTCTGTAAGTGACAATGAACACAGTAAACTGGACGAATTGTAAAGAGCTCCATAATATGTAGTTTTGTAGGGCAGCCTGTGAGCTGTGCAGAATTGCATTATGTTGCAATATGACCCACTTTTTTTGATTCTTGTTTTTAATAGGTGACAAAAGTAGAATTTAGTTTACTACATAGATGGAGTCCTGAATCACTGTCTTGGAGTATACTGCATTCTAAATAATTTGGGCTTCCCCCCAGCAAAAGTCAGCCTTCTAATAAAACTTTTCCAGAGTTTAAGATTTTGTTTAACTTGCTCTTCAAGGGATTAGTAGCCCTTCCAACCCTTTCCCACACCCTTACCTGACCCTCCCCATCCAGTGGATGTTAATGATGCAGATGAAAAAATAAAGAACAATCCTCTCTTGTACTGAACTGGGGTTGAACATACTCCATGATGAGAAACTACAAATGCCTCCAGTAGTTTCACTTAGCTGTTATTCCTGTTTTTGCAGAAGATAAGAGTAAAAAAGCCAGACTAACAGGAATTTCTCACAAACATTTTCAGGTTCATTGGTCAGTTTCACTCACTATCTCTCCCTCAACTTGCTAAAGCAAATACTTCTACAGCACCTACTGAGGTAGCAGGTCAGGGCAAAACTCCTGTACAATTGCATTCTATTATCACTGAATTAAAGACTCTAAAATTGACCTGATGTCTCAGAGGGAACTAGCACTGGGATTCAGGGCTTTCCTCAAACTTTAGTACCTCAATCAATTGCTCTTTGCATCTCAGTCATGAACATTTCAGCAAACCTAGTATTCTGTCTTTTGATTTTTCTATTACAAGAGACTTGTAGAAACAAAGAAAATCACCCCCATCCGAAAGCAGACTGCATTGTGATGTACATACCACAAGTATTTGGGTAATATTACAAGAAGGATTTCTGGCAGCATGACTTCTGGGAAAGAACTCAGAGTATGCAGTGGTTGTACAGGGCTCTCAGTGATTGTGGGCACTCTTGAGTTTGTGTAGTTTACAGTGATTCTACTTTGTATTGTGTTTTTGCCACACGCACAAGCTAAACAGATCAGTACTTGGCAGGGAGATTTCCAAGGAACACTTAAGGTTATGCAGAGTCTGGTGATCTAGTAGGTGGCACTTTTCCTTCTAATTCTGTACTGAGCTAAAGCCCTAGCCTGGCAACAGTAGAGGACTGTGTTGCTGGAAGTTTGTGGTTCTAATGAAATATAAAACTGAGCTGACAACTTGCAACATGTTTCGTATGAGTAACAGAGATAACGCTGGGCATCCTAGTCAAACACCAACTTGGGTAATTAAATGCAGCCTACCTAGTTTCCTCCTGCAGTTTTAATTGGTTGTAGGGTGACCAGACATTCCAATATCAGCAGGACCTTTCTGATATTAGGGACTTTGTCTTATACGTATAACTAAACCTCTCCTCCGAAAAAAAGTGTCCCAATTTTTCACTCTTGCTATCTGGTCACCCTAATTGATTGCTTCTTCACGTCTTGTGTTAGACTGTTGCATAGCATTGCTCTCTACATTAAACAGCCACTACATTCAACCTACAGGTGGCTGCATTTCATAGGTGGGTGTAGTGAAGATGATCTAAAGCGTGTTAAATTCATTTAGGATCCTTTGAAATGAAAGACACTGTATAAATGCAAGCATTATTTTGATACAGTAAAATCTGTTTTAAGTGACTGAAAGTGATCAGAATAAATGGCCTAAAAGATTAACAAAATTGAACAGGAAAAAAAAAACTTGAAGGTGCTTTCAAGTGGTCTCTTAAGGTTGGGAGATAGTCTGTACTGCAGGTTTTACTGTAAGAGATACGTGTATAATTACACACACAAAAGTACCTTAAAAGAACATTAAAGTTGCAAAGTCAAGAACTCAAAAGTTAGGAAATGCCCTAATTAAGGTAGCCTGTTCCCTCCTACTCCAACTGTTTGTCCCGGGTCTCCTTGCCCAGCCAGTCCTAGTCCTTCTCCCCTGGGGTACTTGGTTTTCTAGCCACGTCCCTCTGGAGTCCCACCCCTTCCAGGACATCAGTGTCCTTCAACAGTATTAAGACCCAGGTAGTGAACCTGTTAGTGAGCCCGCCAGGGTCATCTTCAATTCCAGTCTCTTCACCAAGTGACATGAAAAGACAACAACAACTCACTTTTTCCCCTATAGGTTTGAGATTTCAGTCTCTCTCCCAGTTCCCCTTTGTTCTATTGTCAGGGCACCCTCCCCGCAGTCATTTCCCTCAAGTTCTGTCCAGGGTTGGGTCTAAGGATGGGCAAGCAGGGTGCTCACACCTAACTTTTTTGGGTGGGAGGGGCTTAGCCACTTCAGGGGGACAGCTCAAAATGTTTTTCACCCTAGTTAACAAATGGCTAGGGCTGCTCCTATTCTACCTCTTTACAGACCCACCACTAAAGTTATTGCTAGCTCCTGCAGCTTATTTCTCTCTTCAGCAACTCCACCCAAAAGAAGAATTCTACCCAGCATCTCCCCTAGCCTTTCTCCTCAGGAGAGAACAGATGCTCTTAGTCTCCTAGTCTGCTGAATTCCTTCTTTTATGGCAACCACCCAGTTCCTACCAGCTGGTTTTGATACCAAATTGAGCCTGACCCACCCTCTAGGTGCAACATGGTGAGCTAATTGGGCTCCCAGCCTCCTGTTAACTCTTTATTGGGTTGTATGATGTTTGTACACCCTATCACACCCTGACACAAAGACCATCCCCCCTGCCAAATATCAAGTCCCTGCTCCAAAATATGGGGACCCTTGAACTGTTCAAACAAAAGGTTGCCAATTTTTTTTTATATGGACAAAACAATGTATTTTTCCTAGACTTGTTCTCACAAACAGCCAAACAGTTTTGCCTGAAATTAAGAAAGGGAAAAAAAATCAATCTGGGGCAGACACCTAGCATGGAATATTTGAGCCCAAATGGTTAAAATTTGACAAAGTTATAAACAACTGAAAACAGGATCTGATAATGGGAAGTCTTAAATGGGTCCTATAATGGGCAACCGAATAATAGGTGGCACTATCAGTCCCATCTATAATCAGTTTTTTAAAAAAGCAGCCCACAGAATGCAGACACAATAGAAATTCCAAGACTTGCTGCAGACTTCTAGCAGAAACACTGTATTGAGGTATGTTGCCTAAGGCATAATTTCAGTGGAGCCAGAGTAAAGAATACACAGTGTAAAATCGCAAAAAGAAAAGGAGTACTTGTGGCACCTTAGAGACTAACCAATTTATTTGTAGTCTCTAAGGTGCCACAAGTACTCCTTTTCTTTTTGCGAATACAGACTAACATGGCTGTTACTCTGAAACCAGTGTAAAATCAAGCTCAGAATGGGCAGTGCATAGTAAACTTGAACCAAATTAAGCTCTGTGCATATCCATTCAGAATACTGCTGCAGAGATCATTTTCCTAGCCTAGTGCTTTGAGCATGTCACCCTTCTCTGGCTCCCCCTTCTCCACTGCATAAAACATAAGCTACTTGTCTTCACTTTCAAGGCCCTTCACATCCTATCCGCTCCCTATCTGTCATCTCTCTTTCACTACTGAGAGATTGATTCCTTTCTCTAGTGAGCCTCCATGGCCCACTTGTTGAATTTTCAAATAAGCACATTCATGCTGTCTCCCAGGCTGGTCCTCATGCTTTGGAGGAGCTTCCCATAAACATATGCCAAGCGACTTCATTTTTTTCCTTTGAATGCCTCCGTAAAACTCTCCTTTGCCCTGATGCCTACAAAAAGCTTTACAGTGGTTTGGCTGCTGGCGTGCAGAGATCTATTATGCTGACCACTGTTGTCTCATTGTTTCCTTATGCTCCCAGATCAGTCTGTCTGTATCTATCTGTTGTCTCTTGTCTTCTACATAGACTGTAAACTCTTTGGAGCAGGGACTGTCTTTTTGTTCTGTGTTGTACAGCACCTAGCACAGCAGAATCTGGGTCCACAACTGAGTCTATTAGGTGCTACGATAACAGTAATAATAATAGTAATAATCATAATAACAATATGGGGGCTCAACCTCAGTATGGTAGTGCATGGTGAATCTGAACCAGGATAATTTATCAAATTAAGCTGAAATGTTATCAGTCAATTGTAAACTGATGTAAGTGGATCTGGGAGTTTGCACTGATTTAACTAAATGTGTTTAAAAATTATTTTAGTTGAACTGGTGCTGGTTCTCCCACTAGTATTCTACAGTGCCCTGGCAGCTTTACAAAATCTCCCAGAATGCACTGCTTCTGGAAGCTGAGCCAGGAATTGTGGGCGAGTTGCCCAGAAAGCATTGTAACTGAAGTTGTTTAGTACAGTTCTACTGTGAATGTGGAGAAAAACTCAAACTGGTTCAGTACAGTGGGTGTGGATGCACTGAAATATTTTTTCTTAAACTGGTTGTTACAAATGGTTCAATTCTGTGGCATAGATAACAGCTTGGAAATAGTGATCTTAATATTCCACTTCCTGGGGCATGATCCACAGCTTAGGGAATGACATAGGCATGGGTAGTACACCTGTAGCAAAAGGCAGTTGCAACGTTATAAAAAAGGGAATAAATAACTTGAATGAACACCTGCCAGAGACAGGAATCTGGTTGCTTTCAGCAAGTCATAGTTTTCAATGTGCTTTTCTTCCACAAGTGTAGTTAGTGTGAATAATACAAAAGGAATCTCATTTATGTTTGTTTCCTCTGTTCAATAATGCAAGTAACCGATATTTTCTGAATAAGTTCCCTTCAAGACTCCAGTGCAACTGGTCATTGCTCTTTTCCAACAGTAATCCTCTATATGAGAGTATGTCAGGTAGTGAGATTGGGAGTGAGCAGGACTGAGAATGACTGTCTTCATCTTCACATATGAAGTCCAGAGAGTTCCTCAGCAGCATGGGAGCAGATTTTCTGACATCAGGAAAGCCAACATCAGGAGACTGTAAGCTCTTTGGGGTTTTGTTCTGTGTTTGTACAGCACCTAGCACAATGGGTTCCCAGTCCATGACTACAGTTCCTAGGAGCTACCACGATATAAATAAATAAATTAAATAATAGTGCATACATAAGTTGGCTGTGTTGGTTCAGTCATCTATGCCCTCTGTGTCTCAGCAGTTCCTGTGCACTGTAACTAAGTGGAGAATTTATCTTCGTAGCAGAAGTCTGTGAAAAGTTCTTTATAACTCTGAAGGCATTTCACACATTGTTGGGCACTATACCAGGCACCTGATGCACCAGTCTGTCCAGGGAGAAGATCCACTGGGAAAAGTAACATATGTAATACTAGTAATCAGGAATGCATCTGATGAAGTGAGCTGTAGCTCACGAAAGCTTATGCTCAAATAAATTGGTTAGTCTCTAAGGTGCCACAAGTCCTCCTTTTCTTTGTAGTAATCAGACAAAGACCTTTTGCATGATAATTTGTCATGTATATTACAATATGTTAATGTGCGTGGCAGCTCTACTGTATTTATTGGCACGTCTACTCTGTACTGTATTTAGTTCTGTTCCAGCGATACTGAGACCTCAGTGGTTCAGGAGCCAAATTAGTGATCAACATTACCCAAAAGAGCTACAGTACTGTGAATTCATTGTTTCATTTACGGTAGGACTATTCATATTTAAACAGTATGATGGGGATAAGTGCAAAGCACCAGCACCACCCAGTGACTTCATTAGCAATTGAAGGTGTTCTACACTTCTCTGGGGGAACTCATCACCACACAGGATCAGTACCTTAATTAACAATACAGAATCAATATGTGATTTATTTTAAAATGCCCATAGTAAATAGTAAGTAGCTCAAGATGCCCAAGGCCGGAAATTAACGAGAAAGTAGGTCTCAACTGACAAAGCATTGTTTGGAGTAAGGCGTGCAAATACCACTGTTTATTGACACCTGGAAAAGCGCTACCAAGCTTTCTCAATCATCTGTCCTGACGTTAGAGGGACTGCTGTTCCCCTGGTTAAAACAAAGGGCATGATTCTTTGCTGCACTGCATCTAGCGCCAACATTTATATCAGTGCAAAGTTAGTGCAAAATTTGTGTAAAAAAACTCTACCATTTTGCTTTCGTAGCATTTTACACTCACTTTGAACAGGTGTAAGTGAATACACAACATCCAGCGCAAAGGAGAATAAGGTCTGCACTAGACAGCTGTACTGCTTTGACCATATAGGTATAGTTAAAGGGATACTACCTCCCCTCCGCACCCTCCACACTCTTTTATACTATCATAAGTGTATCCACACTAGATCTTGTATTGGTTAAAAAAAAATCACATCCCTAGCCAATGTAGTTATACAAGTGTTTTTCAAAAGATTTGCTCCAGGAATTATTTTGGGGAAGTTCTACAACTTGTGTTATACAGGACGTCAGACTAAATGATCACAGTGATCCCTTCTGCCTTGGAATCCATAGGTGTAGACCAGGCCTCAGGCCAAAATGCATTTCAGTCAAATTTGGAGAATGGTCTAAAGGAATAACAAATCAGTCTTGTCAAAATGTTTTACTATTTGATCTCTGCTTTTTTATCAGGTCACCCTTCTAGGAAAATAATCCAACTTAATTTTTTCATTCAGGCTGGAGTTTTTTCCGTTCAACCCAGATTCAGTTGCATTGCAAAAACATCAGAACATATTCACGGAGGTCATTATTTTATATACAGCATTCATATTTTTATTTGAAAGTCAAAGTAGTTCACATGTTCAAAACTCCTCTGAAAAAAAAAAAGCAAAGTGTTCGGAAGAGAGGAAGCAACCCCAAGCCCTTTTTATTACATGAGATAGGTGGGTGGGGAAAAGCTTACATTTTTTATGAGTTTGAATACATAACAATTTAGCAGGACAGTACAATGTAGATTACGTGCATTCTATTAAACCAAGGACTTGAATGCAATTTATGAAAATATGGTCAAGGATTGTAAACCATAACACCAATGCCAACGGACACCATTGCTAATTGATCATTGATAGGAATTATGCCCCTAATAAATGAATAACTGCTCTAGAGCAGTTGTTGAATGCCCTCTGTTGATATATCACACTCTTGCTATTATGGGTTTCATGAAATTCAGCATCCTCATGAAACTGCAGCGAATTTTCACTATTATTATTGTTTTTAAATCCTCATCACAGATTGTCATTTATTTCATTTTGACATAGTTATTACTTCATAAAAGTAATCACTGACAGTTACATTTATACTTAGTTGTAAGATTTGGAGGGGTACATTTACCCGATGATACCAAACATAAAGGACCTGATCCAGAACTTACTGAAGTCATATGGAAAGCTTCCTATTGACTTCAGTGGGCTTTGGATTCAGCCCAAAGAGCCAAATTCTGCTCACACTTACACCTGTGCATCCTCATTGAAGTCAATGGGTTTGCATGGGTTTGTCTCAGAGTAGAATATGGCCCAATGTATTTCTATCATTTCCCACTCTCTCTCTTAGTGATAGGCTGTACTTTTATATAATTATGTAGGGGTCTGCCATATTCACATCTCCATTAAACTCAGACTCCATCTTCTCAATCTATTTTTTTTCCCAGTATTTTTTTCCTTTTGCCACATGACGATGATTGGGAACCTGTCCTCTGTAGCCTATAAAAGTGATGTTTGTTTATATTACATAAAATATAATTGAAATGTGCTAAAAATGTAAGTGGAGAATACATTTTGGGGCCAAAGTTTAGGCTTGACAATAGCGAGGGTGTGGTAAATTGTGGGTGAAGTGAAGAAAGACAATTCATAGCCAAGTTAGAGATAACTTAGGACATAACCCCAGGCCATGTTGTAAATGTGTTTGGCTCTAACAAGAGTTTTGGATGTAATGTAATTCTTTTGGAAGGATGCTATCTATACTGACAGTTATTGGATTGGCATTTACGCAGTTGTTAAAGATAATGTTTAATATTAAATAGCCAATATAGCGGAAATATAGATATGGTAAAAGAGAGGCTTAATGCTAATTAATCAAGGATGTTATTGTAAATTATTTTAAAAAGGATAACACATTAATTTTAGATTAGCATGCTCATTCATTATCAAGGTACTATTAGTAAAAGGATTATTTACCCATTCTTCTCATTCAGGGAATGGTCACCCCGGTGCACCATTTCATTTTGGAATGTGAGTATAAAAATGCAGTGTATGGTTATATCATAACTCCTGTTTGCTTTAACCATCTATTCTATTTTCAATTTCTATTTTCAATGAAGTCTTTAATTCTATTACTCGTGGTGTCATTCACAGTCTTTGACTAAACTAAATTTATCTGTAACCACCCCAGAGCCTCAAACCTAAAGAATTTAATTTGGTTATTGGTATTATTATTTATACTGAAAATACTTACACCTCTGAGGGCTAACAGCTGGACCACTTCAGAGGTCTGAGTGCAGTTGCCAAAACATCAAAGTAAATTCTGACAGCTGAGATGAGGCCTTTCAGCTCAAAGCAATAAAAGCTCTTTCAGCTCAGTTTTAGTGGTTAGCATAAGTGAAAATTTTCAGAGTGGCCCTGGGCACAGACCCTTCAGGAGAATAACTGTTACTATGGATCAATATGCAAACCATGTAAACTCATCAGGACAACTACAATACCATGGTAGGGCCTGATCCTGAGAGGTACTGGATGTCACAGCCAGGTCAAACCTAGAAGTTGGAGCAAGAGTCAGCTGGGTCAGGATACTAGAAGGTCAGAAGCAGAAGACAAACTGGGGATCAGAACCACAAGTCAGGAACCAGAGTCAAGATGGGTCAGGATACCAAGGAGGTCAGAGGCAGGAAACAAACTGGAGTTCCAGAACCACAAGTCAGATGCCAAGAAATCAAGGACATGGAGTCACAAGATACACAGTCCCAAGCAGAGTAGAGCCCAGTTGTTCAGACAACTTACTGTTCCTACTGCAGTCCTAAGTAGGGCCAATGGGCCAATCAGCTGCTTCGGGGCTATGCCAAATGGACCTCAGGGCAGAGCCTAACCCTGGGGCTGGGCTTCATGGGTCCCAGGTAAGCCATTGGCAGCAGACTGCCAGGTGGCGGGTTGGAGTGTGGTTGTTCCTATGGCCTTTGAAAACCTGGGTTTGAGCCCTATGGGTCATGACACCAGGGACCTGCAGCTCTCATTGATGTCAATGAGATGCTTGTGGATTTGGGTTAATGGAAGTTATAGCTGCACAACATCTCTAAGGATCAGGTATATAAAATCAACTCCTATGCCAGTTATCACAATGCACCATATATCATGTCCAGCCAACGTGAAATATCAGACTCAAAGATGGTGGCCTCTGATGCATGGGTGTAAAGAGAAAATCACTACACACAATGAGCCATAGCCCTCAGTGCACCCATAATCAACCATTGTATACCATACAACCACTAACACAGCAGATGTGTTAAGACACTGAAATATGAAGCCTGCCCAAGCACCCTCAGAAATGTTGCTGCTAGAATTAAAAGTCGTGCACTGTGACACATGTGATATACAACTCGCTAGCTACATGTCTCAGGTTAATGACGATGGATTTTTGTTTATGGCACCAAAGTACCTTAGCTAGAGAAAGTCCCAAGCCAACTTGGAACCAAACTTCAGGGTTGTTCGGTTTGGGCCCAACTCTGATGATAGCTCTTGATGGAAAAATTGTCACATTGTAAATCAGGCTATATACAGTTTTCATCTGATACATTATACATCTTCAATTCTGATTTATACTATTTCTAATTCTTCATATTCCCTTTCTAATTCTTCATATTCACTTTTTAATACAGCACTCATTATTGTAGATATTCTTGATTCCTGGAAAGCAGTTCATTCAGATCGGTAGTCGTTTTTGTTCTGGAAGGCAATCTTGGCTTGCCCGATTTATGATTTTTTTCCTCCAAGAGCTGCTGCTACAATTAAGCCAACCACGAGCACAAACATACCAACAGAAAGCAGTACCGTGATCACTATCATTCCTCCAGCCCGCCCTAAGAATGATCCATCATATGCCGTGAAGCTTGTCACTAAAATGTAAAAAGACAAAATATTTAGAGTTAAAGCCATCGGGGTAGATTTTCAAACCCATGTTTCCCTTTTGCACCATGGTGTGAGGGTGTAAGTAGTACTATTTAGTAGAACTGTCATTGCAGTTAACAAAACAATGTAAAACTTTAGAGCCTACAAGTCCCCTCAGTCCTACTTCTTGTTCAGCCAATCACTAAGACAAACATGTTTGTTTACATTTACGGGAGATAATGCTGCCTGCTTCTTATTTACATCACCTGAAAGTGAGAACAGGTATTTGCATGGCACTGTTGTAGCCAGTGTTGCAAGGTATTTACGTGCCAGATATGCTAAACATTCATATGATCCTTCATGCTTTGATTTGTAGGTTCTAAAGTTTTACATTGTTTTGTTTTGTTTTTGAATGCAGTTATGTAAAAAAAAAAAATTCTACATTTGAAAGTTGAACTTTCACGACAAAGAGATTGCACTACGGTACTTGTATGAGATGAATTGAAAAATTCTATTTCTTTTGTTTATCTTTTTTACAGTGCAAATATATGTAATCAAAAATAATATAAAGTGAGCACTGTACACTTTGTATTGTGTTGTAATTGAAATCAGTATATTTGAAAATGTTGGAAAACATCCAAAAATATTTATACTAAATTTAAATTGGTATTCTGTTATCGTTTAACAGTGCGATTAAAACTGTGATTAATCACGACTTTTTTTAAATCTCACAATTAGTTGCAATTATTTTTTAATCGTTTGACAGCCCTACTATTTAGACATCTAAGCATGTGGTTTTTAGTTGCATTCAGATACTCAGGCCTTGTTTACACACGAACTAGCAGTTTGTCTAAAGGTATATGTACACTACAATCAGAGATGTGATTGCAGGACAGTCTGACATACTGACATTAGCTTTAATCTAGGTAGTGCAGCTCAAGGTAGCAGTGAAGAGGTGAAGGCACAGAGTTCAGCAAAGGCTAGCAATGCAAGTATGTGCCCAGAGTACCTGGCATGCCCGCACTGCCATGCTGCCACATCTTCAGTGCTATTTTTGGCCGTACTAGCCACATCTAAGCTAGCACAGATATGCCAGCGCATGCTGCAATTTCACCTCTGATTTCAGTGTAGTCATATCCTAAACATCTGGTTTTTTAAGATCAATAATTAAACTGGTGCAGTCTCCAGGTGGAATCTCTCAAATAAATTTTAAAATGGCTTATGTCAATTCAGCTTAATTCAGCAAGGAATCCATTTATGTTAATTCAATATAAGTCAGGTATAAATAAATTTAAGAGTGTCCAAGCTTAGCTTTTGCACTGGTTTAACTAAATCAGTTTTTATACCAGATTAGTTAAATCCATACAACTTTGTGTGAAGACAAGGCATTAGATGTCTAACCTAGTGCAGGAAGTTGTTGTTTACTTATTTTGAAATCTCAAACAGATTAATTATTTGTTATTAGTATTATTTAACCCCTATATTGTAGTGATGAATCAGGCTAAATGAAACCAGGGGCCTGCTTCTCGCGTGCCTTCCACCTTTTTGTAGCCCTTTACACCTGTGTAAATTAACTGATTAACTGCAAAGTGGATATAAAATACTTCTGGTATAAATGATAATCCAGTCCCAAGTTTCTGCACAGTTCTATGAACTGGATAGAGAAAGGCTAGTATTAAAATACCTTTAGCAGAACAGCTTATTATCCTGTAACAGGGTGATTTTATGACTCCGAATGACAGGAGCTTAAGGAGAATAACTGAAGTGACTTTTTCACTACATTAGAGACTCACCATTGTTTGTTTGTATGGCATCTGACCAGCCTGTGTGAGCTCTGATTACAGCATTTTCATCCAGAATAAAGAAATTCACCCTTAAATAAACATGGAAAAAAAATAAACATTAAACATTCTCCTTAGCAGGATCATACAAAATGCCACTGTATGTCTAGTTCAGTTTTTAGCTCTGGATGGTTTTTAACCTTAGGATAATATTGTCCACCATAAACAATGGCAAACATTTTTTTATGATGGAAAATTGCTGTCACAGCCTGTTCTGTGTTCCTAAAGAAGGACCTTCTGACTCCCATCCCACCATTACTTGAAATGGTTCCTTACTAAGATGGACCCATGTCCAAAATGGTGAGTTGGCATTCAGCTCTAAAGCTCACCCGTATTTGGCGGGAGGGGTTTTGGACCTAGTGATTTGGTTTGGGTCTGTCACTGTTTCTTACTCACCTAAGAAACTATCCTCATTTTTCAAAACTCTGCATGGATTTGCTCCTCCCTTCCTCTTTGACTTCATATCCACTCATACTCTTCTGTCTCCACATTTCATTCTTAATTCATCCATGTAAATGGAATTCTTTCTTTACTCTCTCTGAGTCACTGTATGGGCCTGATTCAAAGCCCAATGAAATCACTGGAAAGACTTCCTTTGAACTTGGTAAGCTTTAGACCAGACCCTTGTTCTCTACCTATAACTTTTCTTTTTGTCTGAGTTTACAGTTATGAACTATCACTTATGGTATCTGGTAATAAGGAAGCTTTCTAAAGATAATGCATTACATTAGATAGAGCATTTTGATTTTCAGAAGGTGTAATGAGAAAAATTAGAAAAACAGTGCATGCATCCATTGCATCTTCACAAGCTGGCATTGTACACTCAGATGCCCATATGTGCTTGCAAAATGGGATTCTGCCTCCTCGATTCCTACGGCTTTTGTCCGTCAAACTTTTGTCAGTCAGGGGTGTGAAAAAACCTCTGACCGACAAAAGTTTTACTGAGAAAAACGCCAATATGGACAGCACTTTGTTGGCGGGAGATGCTTTCTCGCCGACATAGTTACCGCCCCTCATTGAGGGTGGTTTTATTTTGTCAGCAGGAGAGCTTTCTCCTACCATCAAAGAGTGGCTACACTGCGTACCTTATAGTAGAAATAGCCTTAGGTGCCCTAGCCTCAGCATAAGTTAGAATAGGTATGGGGCTGATGTAATTTGTAACAGTTGGCTATGAACTCTAAGGCTTATCTATAGAGTGTGGCAATGTGAACTAGAGGGGTGTGATTTCTAAAGTGCAACAATGTGTTGTGCACTAACTGGCCTGTGTAGACCATGCTGATGTGCACTAAATGCTCCTCAGTGCACATTATCGTAGATCTGTTTCAAACAGCACTCAGGTAACGTGCACAAGTGAACTTAGTTAACCCCAGCAAAGTCTACATGGGCCAATTAGTGCACAACGCCTTGGTGCACTTTAGAAATCACACCCCTCTAGTGTGCACTGTTGCAATGTGTAGACAAGCTGTAAGGAACCATACCCAGCTGTGAATTGGAAGAGCCCTTTCAATTTCCCAGCACACCTTCTAGTCTGTAGTGGGGGTTGGTTGGCATGGGAGCCAGGTCTGCCAGCTTTACTCAAAATCTCAAAATTTTTGCAAACTGGATATCGGGTGGGGAGGGGGATTTGTTTGGGGGCAATCAGAATGTTTTGTTTCAATCATTTTGAAATGTTTCTTTTTGATTTTGACCTTTTTAATATTTTAAAATGTACTATGATTAGCTTAAATTTAGAAACAAAATGTGGTTTCAAACCAGAAAACTGACAATTTTTTGCTTAGAAAAATGTCAAAAAAGGACGTTTTAACAATTTCAAAACTTTTTTCAACATTTTTTCAAGTTCAGAAATTTTTCAAAACTGATCCTTTCCCATGAAAAGTTTCAGTTTTGACAAGTCAGCAGTTTTCAATGAAAAAACTATTTTGTCAGCAAATTCCTAACCAGCTCTAGTCTCAACCCAGCAGCTCTAGCCAGATTCTGGATACTTTGCAAAGGGGCTGGAACCAGAGGAGAGAATTTGTCCTGTGTACATAAGAGCCCATTTCTGAATGCATATGTATGTTTTTTAAGAGAGCTCTCATGTTGCCTTCCCCAGAATATCTCAGTCCTAAGGTAGCTGTGGAGCCTGAAAGGTTCATCTCTAAAAGCATTGTGTTTGGTTTCATTGGGTGTCTAAACAAAATGTATTAAACATTAGAGACCATGAATCAGAAGTAAGGAAGTTGCATTTTTGAGAATTCACCTCTCCTGAATTATAGCTGAAATGACTGAACTACACAGGGCAGGAAACAACTCTTAAACAACTGTCAGCCTAGCACATTTTAAAAAAACAAAAACAAATATTTAACCCTTTTTATATTTGCTAGAGAAAGGAAACCCTCTCATGCTTTCACGTTGCCAGCATCACCTTGTGTAAGAGCACTGACTTATCAAAGGCTAATATTTTAGCCATACTGAATGCACTTTCGTTTCAGTTGGCTCATACAGTACCTGTAAATCGACGATGGCTGAAGGACTCGATTGCAGAAGGAGCCTGTAGCTTTTTCACAGACTTCTACCCCCACCTGGTAGCCTACGACTGTGGTCAGCTTGTAATTCCCATCATCAATGTCCATGCTCACAAGATCCCTGGCTATTCTACATGAGACACTCTTGAATTCTCCCGCAAAGTAAACTTGGGCAGTAGAGGAAGAGTGGAGGGATTTGATCTGATCGGTGTCTGTCACAGCTTGAAAAAGGACAGCATAAAAACTTCACATTAATCATATGACCAATCAATGCAGCAAGACCATAACCTATTACCGATGCTGCAGTTTGCAGATGTTATTTAAGAAAGGGCTCAAGCATCCCATACAGGGGAGTAAGGAACCATAAGGTGCCCCTTTCTCTCCCCTGGGTAGGCAACATGGGTTGTAATGTGTAGGAGAAGTAGCTGTCCTGCAGGTGTTATTTCCTCACCAGTGCAGATAGGCGAGGAGTGGATAGAGCATTGGCACAGGATGAGCTGACACAGAGGGGGACAGATTGCAAGGTGCCAACCTAGTCCTTGTTGTCTGTATTAATGAGGGAAGAAAGGATAGTGTGAAAATAGAACTGAACTTTGAAAATGATTTTCTCTCCCAAATTTACAGTGTGTACATAACCCACGGGCCACAACCATGGTGCCTCAACTAAGCAACATCGTGGCTAGCCAGGGGCCAGAGTAGGTATATGGATTGAGCAGTGTGGGTATCTATAGGGCATGGATTGGATAACATGGCTACTTGCAGGAAGAACTGGTTGGAAAACAGAAAAAACTTTAATGGAAATTCTCTTTGTGCTGGGGGCCAGTACCCCCCCCCACTCCCCCCAAGCCTGCTCCTGCCTCCCCCTGCAGAGGCCTGGGGCCACACACACCCCCGAAGGGCGGGAGGTGGGGGCTGCGTAGGGCACCAAAATGGCTAGGGCTGGCCCTGCAGGGTGGGCTCAAAAAATAACTGGGAACCACTGCTTTAGGGCCTCAGCACCATTAAGTGACTAGCATTGTCTACTGCATGATGCCACAAACTTACTACAAAATTATCACACCCTCTGGTGACCTTGGCACTGAATATTATAGAACAATATGCAAAAAGCCTCAGGACTAGCCTGGATTCCACTCATCAATTCAATACTGAAATCCAGCCAGGATTCCTACTCATAGTGACTTAAAGTCATTGCTATCTGAATGCAGCGGACTGTGTGGCATGACCTGCTGGTATCAGTTAAGTTGCTGCTAGACAGGTGGCTATGTCAAAAAGGCTATCTAACCATAGTTGTCCGCCTTTTTGACAGTCCCATTAAAGGGCAAGGATTGATGGGCATGGAGATCAATCTGCCCTATCTCACATAGAAATCGTCCTTCTGAGTCATGGTTGAGTCACATCAGTGAGGCATTGTGAGGAAGCTTGCACTGTTGTTGCTCATACTCTATCTGGTCTTCTGTGGATGGCTGGAGGACTTTGGCTTTTGAGGGTGTCCATCTGTCATGGTTTATAACCAATAAAATAATGACAAGTTAAAAGAATCGACACATCAAAAGAGAAAATCAAGAATACGTCATACCTGGCATAGCAACTTTATCACCAACAGCCGCTACTGCTGGTCTAATCGTGGTGGGTGTGAATTGAGAGGAAGGAATACACTTAGGAATATTAACAATGAAAGATGAACTCATTCTTGCTGCTAAAATCACGCTCGCATTTGGAAAGAAATCTAGTGCTGGAAATGAAAAAAAGATAATGTTAGAGCAAATTTGTTTCCATGTAAATATATGATGACCAGGAAATTTAGCTAATGGATATTGATATATTTCTTAGAACTGATGGGGAAATAACTTTTTTCCATCATGAAAAATCTCTAGGGACACAAAAAAAATTTTTTTTTTCATTTTCATTGACATTTTTCAGGTTTTTGGGTTTTTTCCAATGAAAGCCAAAATTATTCAACAAAATGGAAACGTTTTCACAAGAACTTTCTTTTCATTGAAAAGCCATTTTCCATTGTAAAAATGCTCTGATAGACAATTTTGGAACAGCTTCACTATTTATCTTGTGCTTTTTTTCTTTTCTTTTCTTTTTTTTTAATGCTACAGACACTCAAGGAACAGATCAAATGTTTAGGAGAGAATCTTAGTTATTTTAATTAGGTGAATGCACCCATGAAACTTATGGTTTGCGGTTACTACTAAAGTAACCAAACTGGTTTCGAGTTCCTCGCTGGGTCTGTGGTTGGGGAGCGCAGCAGAGGCCCCTCTTGAGTGCGGAATACCTTACCTTGTTCTGCTTTATATATCTATGTTGAAAAACATAAACAATATCTACTAACCTAAGAACTAAGCTTACTAGCCTCTGTGAAAAAGATGTGCTGCCACTCCCCTAAAGCCACACTCCCTGCTATTTAAAGGAATTAAAGAGTTACATGCTGTTTGATTTTAATAAATTGTTAATCTATTTTAAAATAATCTATTTTAAAAACATAGGGCCAGATTCTCTGTTACTCCAGTCCAGCCCTGAGCACAGGGCCCTTTGGAGGCAGGGGAAGGTGTGGCTTGAAGCTATGTTTGCACTTCCCTAATTGTAGCCCCAGCCCCAACCCAAAAGCTTTGATGCTTCCACTTTCTAAATTCAATGCCAACCTCTCTCCCACAGCTATTGAAAAAGAGGAGGATGCTGGGATTCCTACCAGGCTGCTGTCCCTTGAGTCTGTTTGGAAGTCCCATCTTTCCTATCAGCCATTAGGTAGTATGTGACTGATAAATTCCTACCCAGGCCTCTGACTCTGGAAAGGAGAAGGAAAATTCCCTCTGACAGTTCACTCCCTCTGTTCTCAGAGCCTTCTGCTATTTTAACCCTTCCTGGCTGCTGTGGTGGAGGGAATCTGAAGCGCGGTAAAGCCTCCACTGCTCCACTCTTCCATTAGCTCTCTTAGCTGCTGAGAGGCTTGGGATTTTGGTTCTCTACCTCTCCCCCAGCCCTGCTTTTCAGTCTTCCTCCTACCAAATAGCCCCAGCACCTGCTACTGCTGATGCCCACTACTTTCCCAAACAGCTGCAGATTGAACCTCATCTAATTCTTGTCAGCTCCATTGTTGCCCACAAGATACTGAACAGCAGCTGTGAAATCTCAAATGGTCAGTTTTCACTCTGTTGCTGCTTCGGGGATCTTGAAGCAGCAGCAGAAGCACTGGGGCTGTCTGACTGCAGTCTTAGGAAGACAGCACTGCAATGGCTTACATTCTGTTCACAGCTGGAAGGTTTTCTGCATCACCATAAGGGCCAGAATCCTTAACATAAAATAAAAGAAAGGAAGCTTAGATTCTTCATAAGCTGTTGGCAACCATCTGGGAAAATTTCTTACTTGCAGTGGATAAGTTAGTTTTTCAAGCTCTCTGTGAGGGTATTGTATGGAGTCAGTAGCAGATCAGTTTATAGTGAGAAGCATTTGTAGTTATAAAACATTAATATTATAGCTAGGTTAAACATCAGCCTTTATACACTTAAAAACAACTCTTTATATTTTTAATAACATCTCTCCTCCTCATTAATGCCCCCAAACAAGTAAAAAATGCTTGT
The DNA here is from genome assembly GCF_965152235.1 of Eretmochelys imbricata. Lineage (NCBI taxonomy): Eukaryota > Metazoa > Chordata > Testudines > Cheloniidae > Eretmochelys > Eretmochelys imbricata. The sequence continues at coordinate 234,636,395 of NC_135572.1, forward strand.
CGTTACCAAGGAAAACAAATATGGAGACATTTGGTAGATATGACGTACAAAACAAAACAAACAAAAAACACAGACCTTTTTATAAAAGTGAAGAACATCAATGTCGATGAGGGAGGCAAAGGCAGCTTTATACTACTTTTCCATGCCCACAATCCAGAGGTCAGCCATATGTTAAAGCGGCTTACAGGGCTGCTCTAACTTTCACAGCTAGAACAGTCTCCTAAGGACTGTTTCAATGGCAGAGAATTGATGCCCACTATGTAGATGGAAGAGATTTGACTATTTTGACCATAAGCCTTAGGCTTGGCTTCCCTTTAGAAGACTATAGCCCTATCTGTACTAGTAGAAAGCTAAACTGGTTCTGAAATGGGTTTCCAACTACTGTCAAGTCAGCGAGTCCACACTACTTGTCATGCCAGATGCTTGCTTAAGCACACATGTATCAAACAAAATTGCAATATGCAGATGCAGAATGTTCCATCTACTTTTATACCATGTGAATTTGAGGAACTCAGCTTGTAGCTTTGAGGGACACTATCAGATACTTGAGGCTATGTCTACATTACACTACAATAAATCACCCCCATGAGTGACATAAGTTACACCAACATAAGCACTCATCTGCACAGTGCTAAGTCGGTGTGGACAGCTTTTCCCACCAACATAGCTCCTGCCACTCACGGAGGTGGTTTTATTATGCCAACGGGAGAGCTCTGAGATGGGAGATGCATTGCAGCTGCACCACTGAGAACTTGACTTCAATGAGACTACTCATATGCTTAAAGTTAGACAAATGCTTAAGTACGTTGCTGAACTGGGGCCTAAAACTAATGTAACAGAGTGGAGAATCAGGTCCTTAATATTCTCTAATGCAGGGGTTCTCAACCCTTTTCTCTCTGAGGCTCCCAACAGCATGCTGTAAAAACTCCACGGCCCACCTGTGCCACAATAACTGGCTTTCTGCATATAAAAGCCAGGGGTGGCATTAGGGGGTAACAAGCAGGGCAATTGCCTGAGGTCCCACACCACCGGGGCCCCCGCAAAGCTAAGTTGCTCACGCTTCAGCTCTGGATGGTGGGGCTCAGGGCCCCGGACTTCATCCCCATGCAGTAGGGCTTCAGCTTTCTGCCCTAAGCCCCGGCAAATCTTATGCCAGCCATGCTTGACAGCCTCCCTGAAATCTTCTCGCAGCCCCCCAGGGGGCTTCAGACCCCTAGTTGAGAATGCTCTAATGTACTGTTAGTAATGACTGGGTTTTTTTTTACATGTGACTTTTAATCTGACAGTATTCCCCTTAGTCACATCTGAGATAAAGCCCTTGGGCTCTCCTGTGCTTGCTGGAAGAACAGGTATAGCATTTTAGTCAGCCTGGATACCAATGTAATATGAGCCAGTTCATTGTGCTCTCTATAGGGCCTTTGGCCATTTGTCCTAATGCTAATTCTTTTTCTTTTTGCATTCTGATGTACTGATTTCAGTTGTATGCAGTGTAGCTGTAGCCCTGTGGATCCCTGGATATTAGGGAGACAAGGTGGGCGAGGTAATATATTTTATTGGACCATCTTCTGTTGGTGAGAGAGAGAGAAGCTGTCGAAGTACACAGAGCTATTCTTCAGGTCTGGGGAAAGGAACTCCCAGCGTCTGTTTCACCTTGCATTTTGCTATGACCCTGGGAGTCCCTTTCCCCAAACCTGAAGAAGAGCTCTGTGTAGCTCGACAGCGTCTCTCTCTCTGACCAACATAAGCTGGTCCAATAAAAGCGATTACCACCATCCACCTGACTTTGCCTCTCTGATTTCAATTTTGTTTACTTTGTTATGCTGAAGACCCTGATCTTTCAGTCCTTAGGCAAAACTCCCATGGAATTTTTTCGTGCTTGAGGACTGCAGGGCTGGAGCCAAAGGCCCAGACTCAGGTCTGAATAGAAACCCAGAGCAACTTGATTGGCTTGAACGGCCTTACTTTGGGTTTACACTGGTATCACAGAGAGCAGAATCTGGTCCAAAATGTAAAAATAAATAGTGCCATTAATGAATTACTAACAGTAGATTGTTTTCTAATACCTCCTTTCATTCAGAAGGAATCAACAGAGTTTTAAAGAATGTACCTATCACTCATCAAAGACCTGATCCAACTCCTGTTATAATCAGTGGAAAGACTCTCATTGACTTCAGGCAGTATTGGGTTGGGCGCTAAGTGAACACATTATTATACGCATAATGACATATGCTGTGGGCTTCATTTTCAGAGGCGCTGAGCACCTGTACCTCCAATGACTGCTGAAAATCAACCTCTATATGAATACTGAATTAGGGGTGAAGAAAAGGGTCAAAAATAGGTGTGTTTGACCTTAAAAATGTTGCACTCCTATAAAGAATTATAGGATCTCTATCTGCACTAACTGTACTCTAATGATAACTAAAATGCTTATATAGATAAATGAAGTGACCTTACACATTTCTCCTATGCATGTGCACTATTTATCTTCCCTTGACTAAGACAGTACAGAATGTTACCAACAACTTTCCTGCCTTTAGTATTCTATCACCCTTTGGGAGCATTCTGATCAGTGTGACTGACACTGCTGAATTACAAGATGGTTACAATGTATAAGTTTGTTGCAGTATATCAGAGACATTTTCCTTTCTTCTTCTTACAAACTACACCAGGAGAAAGGAAATCATACAATCTGGTACTTTCCTAATACCATTTTTTATTTTGGCTTCAATTTAGATAGTTTCTTTTCACCTATCATTCATGTAGCATGGAATTTTAATTTTTTTCTTTGTTCAGTACACATATAAATATCAGATTTAAAGGACAAAATTCTTTTCTCAGTTACACCTGTGTAAATCTAGAGTAATTTGATTTATTATTAGCTTTATTAATATTACCTATTCTTATTATTTTATATAGTGCCATGTTCATGCATGGAGCTGTACATATCAGTAAATTTCTTAAGGAAAAGGTATAATTTCTTGCCCACACTATGACAGTGGAAGTTGAAGTCCATGGAGATACTTCAGACCTATGCTGGTGTAAATCATGGCAGAATTTGGCCTGAAATGGTTCAAAATTCTATATCAAATAGAATTATGTTTTACAATCAAGCATTCACGTGGGAAATATGTATATCTTCTAACAAAGACATTTATTTGCCTGTAAAACTTCTTATATGCATGGCTCTACATAAATAATAATACCAAAATCTGAAATAAAATTAAATATTGCTATATTATTTCCTGTTCATCTAAACCTGGGTTGCACTGTTACAGCATCAATTCGGCTGAGCGTTACGAAACATAAATACATTAATTCAAAGCATAAAACCCAATGTAGCTTACTACTACTGAAACAGAAATGTGGTACTTACAGATTTTGTCTAAACTGGACAGTTGAACAGTCCATCCTATTCCAAGGCAGCCAGCAAAGCAAACCAGCTGAATTAGCTTCATTGCTGTAATGTGAAGGGATTAATCCTACTTGGTGGACAACTGAGAAGTTTTTTGGTCTATAGATGGTTCTGCCTTGGAAAAGTGGGAGGGATTTGCATTCATTAAACAGGTACATGGCAGGGGGATGGGAGAAAAGGAAGAGAGGAGACAAGGGAGAGGCGTGTACTAGATAAAGCTGCAATTCTTGTCACACAGTGAGGCAACAACATGGGTGTAAAGGTAATGGGAACTTTAAGGACTTGATCCAGTAAAGGGCTTAGAAGTAGGAGCTTAAGTCCTTTCCTGGATCTGGGCCTAAATGCTCAAGAGAGCAGTGAGAGGACTTCTGCCCACTGGCGATGACCAGCCTGCTCAGAGAGCTTTGCATGAGAAATAATTTCTAAATGACATTCAGCTAACGGATCGATTTCATAGAGAAAATCACAACCCAATTTCATCTTTACATGAAATAGAGAAAAGATGGTTGTGTTAAAGATGATGCACACAGCTGATGTAAAACACATACTGATGAAATAATAACCTACCCAAAACTCTCAGTTTCTTTCCATAAGGCACCCACGGAGAAGAGGAAAGATAAGTGAAAGGTAAAAGAGAACCTATAGTCTCTAGGAGTCAGCATTCTAATAGCGGGGCCCTTTGGTTTAGTTAATTTCAGTCAATTTGAGAGGATGAGCTGTATCCTTTACTCCACTATACATACTGTATCATTTTTCTGGGGAGTGGAAGGGGCAAGATTAGTCATTTTTATAATGCAGGGACCCAGGATCTTATCCAGGGCTCCTTTAGGTCTGCCCTCAAAAGATTAACATAATCGGATCTTTATACAGTAGATATGAGAAAGTAATAAATTACCCACTTCACAGATATGTATTCCTACAGCTTTCAAAGAAAAGGTGGGACAAAATCGATCTAGTAAGCAAGAAGGTTTTTCTCAATATATTATACCGTAGTCTGTAAGAGTAGCTTCTATAAACTTTATGCTCAAGAGTGTGGTGAACCCAAGGTACATCAACTTTATTTTTGGAGGAAATAATATCCCCATTTTCTTGAATCCCTGAATATTGCTATAAACTAGGAGGAGTGAGGAAGCCTGGATGACATATACTCCAATCCCCCAGGGAAAACTGAGGCGTTGGAGGCTATTGCTTAGAATTTCCTACTAGATTTTTGATGAAACTGAACATAGAATAAAAGTCAAATGTTCCTGTCCACTTTTGGATCAAGAATACTAACCTTAGTTAGGACTGAAGGCCTTCAAGCTAAGTGGTGCTGTATGTAGGCATTGGTGTTGGAGATTCATGAGTAAATGGAACTGAGTAAATGGTAGTCTACCCTCTGAGTCTGTAATGAATTGTTGCCTGATATGTCTTTCAGATAAGAGGTGAAAAACAAGAAATCCGTTTCTGGTCAATTAGGAAACATGACACAAAACAGAAATGTTAATTCCAGTGTACTAGCCAAATTCAAGTGTGAATAATGTCATTTTGTTCATGTTATTCCATCGAGAGTATCAATTGGCGAAATGGTTATTAATAGTTATTTGTATTGTGGTAGTGCATTTGGGGCCTCACTCAGGGATCGGTGGCCTGTTGTGCTAGGCAGGGGCAGGTGAAAGCACCATGTAACAGGAAGACAGTTATGATAAGTGTAATAAGCAGCAGTCACAGTACACTAGCTACCTCTCCATTGTCACAGTTTTGTAGGTCTTTTCCTGCATAGGTCTTTTCCTCTTAAAAATCTGTAGTGTGGTATGATGTAGTGCTGCGAGCAAAGAATGTCTGCCACATTCCACTCCAGAGCTGGCTGCATTCCAATGGTGGGTGGGAGGAGTATGAGGTCTATAAATCATTTTTGAGATGTCTCTGGAAGAACAGTGTTGTGTAGCAAATATTATTTTTCAGCTCTGGTTAACTCTCTCTATATAAACACAATGAGCTAGCAGCTGTTCTAACTGGCAGTTCCAGATGGTCATAGTTCATTCAGATTTCAGATTGGTTGCTCTTTAGCAGGTTAATCAGCTTCCCAACTTGAGACCTTTTTTTTTTTTTTTTTTTTAGGGACATGGTTCATGTCAAGTCTTAATAGGAGAGCAGCAATGTGTGGATCTGACCATAGAGCTTTGTTAATATTTTAACCTTATGACTTAAATGTTGGGCTAATGGTGCCTCTGTGGCATCAGCATGTGGATTGCTCAATCAAATTCCATCCATAAATCCTAACTGGAAAGAAGTGCAGATTGTTCCAGACATTCCTTTAAAACTGGTTTCCTGGGGAATGAAAATAGGTACAGTTTGGTCTTTCAAATGGAAAACCCTGAATTTACATAGTACGTTGGGAGGGAAACCTCTGCCTTCCCATTCAGCATACAACAGACTGCTGCTCCTGGTGTGTACTGTAATACCACATAATCTTTGGTCTATAATTCCTGTAATTTAAAACATGAATCTGCTGCATTCAGGGAGTTCCTTTTTTCCATAGCCCAGATAAAAGCATGAGACATAATTGCTACTCAATGATTTTATTATGCTCATTTAGGCATTTAGCCCTTGCAGGTAAATACATTGAACATCAGAGCATTTCTTCAAGGAGCAACATCAGCACGTGGACTGAATGTGGACAGACATGAATGTTGTTTTCTTTCTAAGGGGTCGAGGAGAAGACCCTGCAATAACTCACAAATTGAGAACAGTATGGTTTCTGAAAGAGCAGCTGAAGAAGGATTTAAAAATAATCTCCAAATCTACTCCATCCTTGGTTTGTTGGCTGAGATTGGGGACAAAATGTGAGATGGTGCTAACTTTGCTTTGAATGCACTGAAACTAACAAATTCATCTCACAGCCTCGTGACTGACAGAGTCTAGTAACAACTTTCGGTCACAGCCAACGTGGGCTGGATAAGAACTGGTGATTTGTGGGAGAGATGAAAGACTAATTATCCCATTATCATTTCACATAGCCATATAGTACCCCAGCAGGATATTCTCGGGAGCAGGGCCAAGAGAGTCTAGTTCTACCAGACAAATGTTGCAAGGAAGGATAAGATTCAAGAAGGAAGAGACGGGGGGAAAAAAGCTGCCACTATCTGACCAGGATCCCAGATCTGAAATTGTTGACCTAGGTTCTATGTCTAGGTGCCTACTGTCATATTACCTAAGTGTCTCTGTAGTTTTTGAATGTTGATCCTGCACCCAACTGGGACCCAACACAGAATGTGTAGACACCATACAGTGACGGCTAACTGAAAAACCAATGCCAGTAGCTCAATAAAAGATGATTAATGTTTTGTATTGCAATAGGTCTCAGAGATCCCTGATCAGGATCAGAGCCCAGTGCTAGGTACTGTGCAAACACATAAAGATTCCTCTGCAAAGTAAACAAGTGACAAATTCAGTTATATTAAATTCCAAAATAATCCCTAAAATACGAAAAAGGGAAACCAGATGGAAGAAAATAAAAATCAACAAAACTAACCAAAAGGCTCTAGTAACAAGGCTATATGCACTGGTGACAGCAGGATCTTCCTTCTAAACCTTAGCCAACTCAGTGCTCTCTGATGCACTGTCTTTGTAGCCCACATTTTAGTAGGTGACAATCCTAATGCAAACCAAGCGACATAATAATCCATTGTCTAACTGTAAAAATGTTTGAAACCACAAGTAAAACCTGCCTAGCCATCCCACCCATTCCTTCTCATTCCCCTGCCTTCCACACCCAAACTTTACAAGCTCCACAGACAAGTTTGGTCACATATCTGCTGGCTAATAGCTGTGGCTGTAATTTTTAACCATAGCGAGTCTCAGGACAGAGAGTCTGTTACACATGTTTAGGGCAATATTCCACAACATTCCAACTAGAGCCTGAACTGAGGGGACTTTAGAATTAGCTACATGAGGTGAATTTAATGCGCTTGACTTTCACCCTTAGAGATCGGAATTTGAATCTTGATTTTGGTTCCAGGCAAAAATATACTTTGTGGTCTCATCTTAACACCCTTTTTTTTTTATGTCTCAGTTTGCAGTGATTTAGCTGGACTGGCAGTCTCTGCACAGTAGAGCCCCAGGATTGGAATAGGATAGGAACTGAAAATCAGAACAGAAATGTCCTTATAGAACTGTGTCGGAAAACATAAGCAGCACATATCTGTACTGTGCTTGGCACAAAGTTAATGCAGTTAGGGTTATATTGGCGCCTTTGCAGAGGAGTCCTCAGAAGAAGGGATTATTCTCATTCCAGCACAATGGGGTCTCTATTCCAGCTGGGCCTTTATACTTTACCATAATATAAATATTTGTTGATAAAATGTGAGCACCACTTAAATCCTCAAAGGAAGGCTTAAGTGGTGCAGCATTTTGTAGATCTTGACACTGATGTAATTTTGACCCTTAGCCTCAAACTTTTATAAACACTAAATTAATTCACAAATACAAATTATTCAAAAGTTAAACAAATGTGAGGAGAGAACAGAAAAGAAGAATTTCTTTAATTGAATCATGTTTACCATTGGAGTCTTTACCCCTACTGTCTTATCAGTGCTTTGGATATATCCTAAAAGATAGACAAATGAACAGCTACTTTCCTTAAATTGTCTCACAGAGCCCTATCTGCACTGGAGAAAGGGACTGTTGCAATTTTATTGAACCAGTACCAGCAGTGACTCTGCTCAGTGCAGCCATGCTAATCATCCTGTTTTGCAGCACTCTCTACATGCATTGCACGGCCAGTGGGATACGTGAGACTAACACAAAATTCCCAAAACAACAGTCAGGAGCCGATGCATAATGCCTCTGGTCTATACTGTATATTTGCACCTGCTTGCAGTATTAGTTTGTTCCAATGGATGCTGTCCAGGCCAAAAAATTGCACATGCACCAGGAGGGGCAGGAACTGTACTCTGCTGTATTCCCCCCACTTGGAATTGCCATGGAGAAGTATCACCTCCTTCCTCATCACAAGCAGCAGCCAACTGACTGACTGTGCAGGCTGGCCAATATTTGGAGCACAAGCAGGTTTGGGTAGGGATGCCTGAAGAGGTAAGGAGCGTAACTTTACTCCTTATGCTCTTTTATTTGGTTTTTTTAAAAAAACCTTTCAGTTGGTTTAATTAATTCTTGTGGATTTTTGTATTCGTGTTGCACTTTTGTAGTTGCAATAACAGTTTCTCTCTCCCTTGTTTACTGTAAGTTTCCTAGACAGCAGTGGTCTAGGCCCATCCAGAAAGAGGACAATGTCCCTCTGATAGGCTCAGGAGGTTCCTCCATCCCCTTTCCTCAGCAAGGAACCAGAGATGAAAGGGAAAAAAGTGAGTGGCTGGAGCAGAATGGGGGAGGTGTTGTGCAAGTGGCTTTGCTAAGTATCCTTTAATGACCTTATTCCATGCCCTGTCATGATGGTTATTAGGTCTGGGCACAGTCTTGAAATCAGTTGAGCGCCCTCATCTCCCATTTAAATCAGTATATAGTCATTTAAGATCTTGCAGGAAGCATTTATCACTTTGCAGGTGGAGCTACTCAATTGTTTTTTCAACTGAAAAATTTTCCCGTCAAAAAATGGGGTTGTTAGAATGTGAAATTTGTAGTAGAAAAATGTTATTTTCATCAAAATATTTTGACAGGAAATTTCAAAGCTAAACAAAAATTTTCATTTAGAATTTAAATCTTCATTTTGATTTTCAAGAAACGAAAATTTGTCAAAGCGTTGGGGTGTTTTTCCTCACTTTTGGGGGGATTCAGTGGAAGGATGGAGAGAGAATGTCATCTGGAGATTTTTTCATTCCCTTTTTCCTCTCTATAACTTCAAAATTACCTCAATTTTTGAAAATTTGCAGAGGGGCAGAGATTCCTTTTGCTACCCTAACTTTTCAAAAGTTGGAGAAGTTTGGAAAAGTTAGAGTGAAAAAGAACAGAACATATGTGAGGGATACAAGGAGCAGGGGAAGACCTAGACATTCATGACATTTCATTCAGTAAGGAAAAAGGAAGAAAAGGGAAGGGTTTTAATTTTCAAAGAACATTAAAAATGTTTCATTTTGATTTTTCTTCAAAGAATGCAAAACATTTCAAATTCAAATTTTTTTTGGGCGGGGGGGGGAGCCAAAACCAGGTCTTTCGACCAGCTCTACTTGCAGGATTGGGCCCTTTGGCTGAATGCAGCTTTCTACTAGATAGGAGCTTCAGTCTACTGCTCAATGGGTCTATTCCTTTACGCAGATATTGGTAGAAAACCTGATAATTTTCATTCTATTACTAGACCTCGAATGACAGCTGTAAGTTAGTATTGAAATCTTGAGATATCTGTCATACAACTTATCTAAACAAAGCTAGGGAGAGTTTATTTTGGTAGCAAACTGAACTCAGAATGACTGAGATGGCATCTAATTTATTGAACTTAATACTTGCTACGTACAGTGCACATGAAGCTCTCAACTGTCCCTCAGTGTTGTAATTTGAGAGTACCTATTATCCTAGTGGATATTAGGTGTGGAGCCAGGCACATGCTGAAAAATGAAGCTTTGGGTTGACTGAAACATTTTGCAAATTTTTGCCAATTTAGAAAAATTGAGATGGAGGGGGAGGGGGAAATGGAAGTGTCAAAATGAACCATTTCAACATTTCCAAAACAAAACATTTTAATTTTTTGGACTAGATTCACAAGGGGATTCAGGTGCCATACACAAAAACAACATAGGGATGTCGTGCCTCCCTAATAGCCCAGTGGTCAGGGCACTCACCTGGAATGTAGGACAACTTAGTTCAAACTTGACTGAGTCTCCTACATCCCAGGGGAGAGACCTGACCACTGTGTTATTGGGTATAAAGATGGCACCTTCTCCTTGGTATTTCTGACTCGAGGCCTTGATTTCCTTTGGTTTTGTTAAAAATCCCAAACCAAAATTTTCCCAGTTTTTTTCAATTCTGGTTTCTGTTCAGCCTGAACTAAACTCTTTCTTCTTCTTCTTCTTGAACCTCCAGGAAACAGAAAAATCAGTGATTCATGCAACTAGAATTAGATGGCACCTGCCCCTTGCTGTTAGGGACAATGCATCACTGCTCTGTGTTTATACACAGTGTCCAAGAAGTCTGTATGCACACATCTTGTTTTCCTTCTGGCTAAACACAAAATTAACCATTAGGAGCAGAAGTAGCCAAAACAGGGATGAAGGCACTAGGGGGAAGAGGGTAAAATGTGGCCCAGATGGGGCTACCCCTCCCCCCAAAGCCCTCTGCACCCAGAACTGTGCCAGGGAGACCCCGCCTCACGAGGGTCACTAGATCCCAGCAGTGCCTCCCACCCCCACCATGTGGCTTGGAGGAGAACTACAGAGAGGAGCCAGCTAGAGACTCCAGCCCATAGGAAGAGAAGCAGCCCAGGCAGAGATCTCTGGACATTGCAGTCAGAACTGTAAAAGTTGTCTCTCTCTGCCCTGTGCTGACAGGCTGTTTGCTCCAACCCTACCCCTCCCTCCTCACAGTCTCTTCACTTCAGCTTCACTCCACACCTGCCCATCTTACCCTCTTCTCCCCTGTCCTGGCCCCGTCTCCTTTCCCTTCCCATTTAACTGATCCCCCTAAATTCTCCCGCCACAAAATTGTTCACTCTGATTGTATGTTCTACACCTTCCCCCACCCTGTGACTGTCTGGTACATTTAGAAAAGGCTGTCTCATTGCTTCCTTGTACTCCCGCATGTGCACCCATCTGTTGTTGCCTCTTGTCTTACACTTGGATTGTACATCCTTTAAATCCAGGCCCATCTTTTTGTTCCGTGTTTGTACAGCCCTAGCACAATGAGGTCCTGTTCCATGATTCAGAAATAGATTATTTCTAGGGCAGTCAAGCAATTAACAAAATTAATCATGATTAATTGCGCAATACAAATAATTAATTGTGATTAATTGTGCTATAAAACAATAAATAGAATACAATTTATTTAAATTTTTTGGATGTTTTCTACGTTTTCAAATATATTGATTTCAATTACAACACAGAATACAAAGTGTACAGTGCTCACTTATATTTATTTTTTATTTCAAATATTTGCACTGTAAAAAAAAACAATATTTCAATTCACCTAATACAAGTACTGTAGTGCAATCTCTTTATCATGCAAGTTGAGCTTACAATTGTAGAATTATGTACAAAAAATAACTGAATTCAAAAATAAAACAATTTAAAACTTTAGAGTCTACAGTCCACTCAGTCCTACTACTTGTTCATCCAATAGCTCAGTCAAACAAGTTTGTTTACATCTGCGGGAGATAATGCTTCCTGCTTCTTGTTTACAGTGTGAGAACAGGCATTCACATGGCACTGCTGTAGCTGCTGTCGCAAGATATTTGTGTGCCAGATGTGGTAAAGATTCGTATGTCCCTTCATGCTTTGATGACCATTCCAGAGGTCATGCATCCATGCTGATGACAGCTTCCGCTCGATAATGATCCAAAGTAGTGCGGACTGATGCATGTTCATTTTCATTATCTGAGTCAGATGCCATCAGCAGAAGGTTGATTTTCTCTTTGGGTGGTTCGGGTTCTGTAGTTTCCATATCGCAGTGTTGCTCTTTAAAGACTTCTGAAAGCATGTTCCACACTTCATCCCTCTCAAATTTTTGAAGGCATTTTTAAACCTTGGGTCTAGTGCTGTAGCTATCTTTAGAAATCGCACATTGGTACCTTCTTTGCATTTTGTCAAATCTGCAGTGAAAGTGTTCTTAAAAGTGTGCTAGGTTATCATCCGAGACTGCTATAATATGAAATATGTGGCTGAATACAGGTAAAACACAGAGCAGGAGACATGCAATTCTCCCACAAGGAGTTGAGTCACAAGTTTAATTAATGCATTTTTTTTAAAAGGGTAATCGGCATGGAAGCATGTCCTCTGGAATGGTGGCTGAAGCATGAAGGGCCATAAGAATGTTTAGCGTATCTGGCACGTAAATAACTTGCAACACTGGCTACAAAAATGCCATGAGAATGCCTGTTCTCACTCTAAGGTGACATTGTAAATAAGAAGCGGGCAGCATTATCTCCCATAAATGTAAACAAACTTGTTGTCTTAGTGATTAGCTGAACAAGAAATAGGACTGAGTGGACTTGTAGGCTTAAAGTTTTACATTGTTTTGGTTATGAGTGCAGTTATGTAACAAAAAATAATTTACATTTGTATATTGTACTTTCACAATAAAAAGACTGTACTACAGTACTTGTAGGAGGTGAACTGAAAAATACTATCTCTTTTGTTTATCATTTTTACAGTGCAAATATTTGTAATAAAAAATAATAATATAGAGTGAGAAATGTACATTTTGTATTCTGTGTTGTAATTGAAATCAATATATTTGAAAATGTAGAAAAACGTAGAAAATATTTTTAAAAATTTAATAAATTTCAATAGGTATTCTGTTGTTTAACAATGTGATTAAAACTGTGATTAATCGTAATTAATTGTTCTGAATTAATCACTTAGATTAACTGCAGTTAATTGACAGCCCTAAATATTTCTCCTTCTACTCCTGACTGGATTACAGTATTCACCTTTTATCCCATGTTTAGGGCCCTTTTTGGGTGAGGACCACTACAGCTACAACACTGGGAAATATCAGATTTAAATATCTGATATCTTGAAATTTATGATTTTTAAAATCCTATGACGGTGAATTGACCAAAGTGGACTGTGAAATTGGTAGGGCCTCACCCAAGTTACATGGCAAAAGGACATGAACACATTTAACACAGGTCTAAATTTCTCTACTAATAAAAACAATGCTTGTTTACAGTATACCTAAAGAAGCTTGGATATAGTGAGATTCTCTATGTTAAGTGCTGTTTGTTGTGGTGGTGGTATTACATCGTTAGCCTTTTATTTTAATTGCTGCTATGGAACATAATTATTACCTAGATTTCTCTACCCTCTCCCTCCCCACAGGCTAACAAAGATCTAAAAATGAGAGTACCCCAAGTGTTGGTCCAAGGTCTGAGATAGACAAGGTGGGAGAGGGAATATCTTGTACTGGACAGCTTCTGTGGTGAAAGAGACCAGCTTTTGAGCTTACATAGAGCTCTTCTTCATGTCTTGGAAATTTACTCGGAGTGTACTCATAGCCTCATACAAGGTGGAATAGATTATTTAGCATAAGAAAGGTGGGGGGAAATCTGGGGGGAGGAGTTAGTGGGTTATAGCTTATTGTAATAAGCCATAAATCCAGTGTCTCTACTCAGTCCATGATTTTTTGTCTCACAAAGTTATGAATTTAAGCTTCCAGGCTCAACTATTGAAAGGATTGTGCAGTTTTTCCTCCTTTTTTCCCCATAATGGAGAGGCTAACCCTAACCCTCCAGTTTTTCCTCCTTTCCCCCATGACTGGAGGGGTATTAAGTAGCAACTTCACCTTGAATGGCCCCTTGAAATAGGTTGTATGCCGTGTTGTTGTAGCCATGTTGGTCCCAGGAATTAGAGAGAAAAGGAAATATTGAAACGTATGTTAACTACTTATGTTGAACAATCTGTTTCACCTTGTATTTAGCTGTGACAATGAGCTTGTTTCCCAGACATGAAGAAGGGCTTGTCTTCATTACCAGGGTAAGTCAGCCTAAATTACGCTACTCCAGCTATGTAGCTTAGGTCAACTTACCCCGGTGTCTTCACTGCACTGCATCGATGGGAGACACTCTCCGGTCAACTTACCTCAGACTATGTCTATACTACCACAGTAGGTCGACCTACACTACGCAACTCCAGCTACATGAATAATGTAGCTGGAGTCGACGTACCTTAGGTCGACTTACCGCTGGGTCTACACCCCGGGGGGGTCGATGGGAGACTAACCTTACTCTTCTCGTCCTGGGTAGAGTACAGGGGTCGACTGGAGAGTGATCTGCAGTCAATTTGACGGGTCATTAGTAGACCCGCTAAATCAACTGCTGGTGGATTGATCTCAGAGCATTGATCCCTGCCGTAGTGTAGACCTGCGCTTACTCTTCTTGGGGAGCTGGAGTACCAAAGTTGACTGCCGTTGATTTAGGAGATCTTCAGTAGATCTGTTAAATCGACACCCAGTGCATCGATCTCCCTGGTAGTGAAGACAAGCCCAAAGAGCTCTGTGTAAGCTCAAAAGCTTCTCTCTCTCACCAACAGAAGTTGGTCCAATAAAAGATATTATCTCACCTACCTTATCTCTCCCACCTATGACAGTTTAGGTGTTTTATTACTTCTTCAGTTCTTTGATTAGGGAGAATGATTAGATGCAATAATAGGCAAGCTAATGCTACACTATCTCGTGAATCTCTTTCATAGGTCACTCTAATTCAGGGGTGGGCAAACTTTTTGGCCCGAGGGCCACATCTGGGTATGTGGCATTGTATGGCAGGCCATGAATGCTCACAAAATTTGGGGTTGAGGTGCGGGAGGGAGTGACAGCTCTGGCTGGGGGTGCAAACTCTGGGTGTGGCAAGAAATGAGGAATTCAGGGTGAGGGGGGGCTCTGGGCTGGGGCAGGGAGTTGGGGTGCAGGTGGGGGAGTAAGGGCTCCAGCTCATGGTGCAGGCTCTGGAGTGCAGGAGGGTGGGAGGTGGATCAGGACTGGGGCAGGGGGTTGCGGTGCTGGAAAGGGTCAGGGGTGCAGGCTCCAGGTGGCATTTGACTCAAGCAGCTCCCAGAAGCAGCAGCATGTCCCCCCTCCCACTCCTACATGGAGGCGTGGCTAGGCAGCTCTGTATGCTGCCCTGTCTGTAGGTGCTGCCCCTGCAGCTCCCATTGGCTGCAGTTGCTGGCCCATGGGAGCTGCGGGGGTGGCACTTGGGGCAGGGGCAGCGTGCAGAGCCCCCTGGCTGCCCCTACACATAGGAGTCAGAGGAGGGATATGCTGCTACTTCTGGGAGCCATGTGGTGCCACAGCACACGTGGAGCGGGTCAAGCCCCAGACCCCGCTCCCTGGCAGGAGCTCGAGGACTGGATTAAAACATCTGGAGGGCCGGATGTGGCCCCCAGCTTGTAGTTTGCCCACCCCTACTCTAATTGCAATAGGCCACACCTATCTTTAACTGGATTATTCTGTCCTACAGACAAGAATTACACATATAACAATAGCCAGTAGGATGTCTAGGAAGAAACATTTTATTATGGTGAAGTTTTACATTAAAAGAATGCCCTTTGTACACTTCTCTAAGGAGTTTAACTGTTAAAAACCAGAAAAAATATGCTGGTTTTTTTCAATATATCTTAATGTAAAATTAACAAAGACTTGGGTAATTGTGCCAGTGATGTGTTTATTAGCCACCCATTCTACTGGTGGCTGCAAAAAGATTGATATTTGCTAAACCGAGACAGGCTTAAACTGACTTCATCACTAGTCTATGACAAATTTATTATGTCAGTGACAGCTATGTGAATGTTACGAATACTTAGTTGGGTACAGTAGGAGTTGCTTATGTACACAGAGTTTATGAGAAGGCTTCAAGCTAGAGACATATTCAGTGCAACTTGGGAAGGCTAGTGGGAGGAGAAACTCAATGGTAGTATAATTTTTCCACTTATACTGGTCAGTGGGACAGAATTGTAGTGAAGGAAAGAAATACATGACCAGCTCACTTCCAGCAGTATAAGGTGAGAATGCGCTGTTTAAACAGTTCATGTTACTATAGTAGGATTAGCAGCTGATGGAACCAGCCAAACCCCCCTCCACTGTCATGGTGTATGAAGTGTCAAGGATATCCCAGCTCTCAATAGTAGAGGCTACATATTCCATCACCCAGCTTTCATTAAAAGTGACTTTGTCTCTCAGGCAGCATGACTTCCAGCCACTATTTTAGTTGAGAACACTAATCCTGGAGAGAGATAGAAGCTCTCTGAATATTTACAGCCCAGATTTTCTAGGGAGTTGGACACTAAGAACTTCCATAAGAAGTAGGGTTGCCTAGCTCTACTAAGAGAGAAATGCTTTAGTGTTGTATACCAGTGCTAGTCCACAGTTATGTAGAACTAGAGACCTGAAGTCTGGCCATTGCAGGGAAGTGCCATTTAAAAAAAAATAAATTGTAAGGATGGTGGCAGGGGGGCTGTCCAGAGCTGAGAAAGTTGCTGATGCCCTATGCATCCATATCCCTCAGTTGTAGTTTCTAGCAGGTGGTTAGTTTGCCTCTACCCTTCTTTAAAAGAAATTTTGGTACTAAGAGCTTGATGTATCAGATCAGAGGCCAGCTGCTATCAAGCTTTTACTAAACTGCATACACTATTAAGTACTGTTCTCCATATAAAGCCTTTCCTTACCTACATCACATTCTCACATAGGTAAAAGCAGCTAAATAAGAATCAAAGGTTGAGCTCAGCTTTAGAACTTATTTAGCTTCTAACCTATAAACAAGGATAATTATGTACTAAAATTACCCTAGCCCCATGAACTTGAAAGTTGTGAGTATGTTACTCTAGCCCACACTAATACATTTGGTCATTTTCTCTCTCCTCCCACTAAGCCGGGCAGTCACTGAGGACTATGAACTGCATTCTAGAGTCGGAGCTCTCTACCACTCTTCATTTTTGGAAGTATGCAACCAAAAAATGGGTTAACTGTAGGATAGAAGTGCCATGAGCCTAATGACAAGATTACTTGGTGCCATAATCTGTGACTGCAGCCAAATGAAGATAGTGGTGCTATTCTCTGGGAGTTGAAAGAACACTGTATGTTTAGAACACCTGTGTCATTCACCTTCAGTTACTGAACTTGAGTATCTAATCAACGTGACCTATTCAGAGTTCAGTAGAAAAGGGCAATTCTTTAATATTAGTACATTTGTAGGTGTTCAGTTGACGTTCAGCCATGGTAATGGACTCTTCTTTCCCTCAAGACTCACTGGTTCACTCCCTCAGAGCTGCCCTGAGATCTTGGTACACCCTGCTGGGTAGTCAGAGACTCGTGTGTGGTCTCTGTGGATGCCTCTCCTGCTGCCCTGCTTGAAGAGAAAGAGCTTTTAATTCTGATGGAGGTTTCTTAAGCTATAGGCCAGTCACACAACTGATTTGAAAAAATTAAAGCAACACTTATCACCAAGCTTCATAAAAACCTACCCATCTTTTTTTAGATGGTTGTTTCTCTTCAGTTATTTCATCTAGGACTTAATCCTATACTGTTTAGTCCAAAAGTCAGGCAGGATTCATGGCATGCAAGTACATGGCATGCAGGACTTTAAGACAGAAGTTCTAAGAATGAGATATCCCCCCTCCCCCCCCCATTGGAAGAACAGTTGCAATGTCAAGGTTTTTAAGCTACCCCCTATGTAAGTTAGAGTTACCTAAAGAGTTCATTCCCCTAAGCCTCACAGGGCCTAAGTTGATCCTTGATTACTAGTTTTCTCCCCTCTAATGAGTCTGACAGGAGTCTACTCAAATTTTTACTCATTGCAGAGTGACAGTTGTCATTAGCATCTCTTGGGAGGCAGGAAGATCCAATGCCCAAGTAACCATCCTTAGCAGGTGCAGCATTTGGTCTATATTCCAGGTCAGTAAGTCAACTCCCCAGCCTCCCTTTAGAACCTTGTACCCAGTTCAAGACACTGGAAGTTATTCCCATGTTCTCATAGCAAGACCACATTCAGACTGTAAGCAAGTGCAACTCCATGACTTATTGTGCTGCACCCACTTAAGTCAAGTGAGCACTAAGGCCAAGGTTCTAGTAAAACAGTGTGATTTAGTGTGTAGGAGGGACAGGTCACTAGCTTTCTTGGTCTGTTGTCATGACCCTACCTCTCAGGGGAAGATGCTGCTTTTAGGTGCAGACCAGAAGGTTGAGACACCTGTGCTCTTGATTTTAGTCTCCCTAACAACACTTGTTTATTACACTAGCTGAGAAGCTATAATTCCCAGCTTGAGACATTCATAATGAGGGGTCAGACCAATCATTTGATTGGTTAGATACTTGGTGGTGATTAGTTCTGCAGACTGTGAAGTGTAACGATAACTTACATGACAAAGAAGAATATGGAGGCAAGAAATCCAACAACTAGAAGGAACATAAGAGTGCTTAAGACTGATGTGATGACAATCATTCCTCCACTCCTTCGCCCAGGCCAGGTATCAATTGTTGAAGGCTGTTTTACTAGGAGAGGTGGGATGAAGAAAAAAATGACTGTACATATTTAGAGGTGCCAAGAGACCAGAAAGAGTGACTAAACAGCATAAACTAGGGAAGTTAATGGCTCAAGCCTTCCCCACCCCATAGTATCTGGTGTTACTTTTGAAGTCCATGTACTACTTTTCTTGGCATTTCAACATCCTTCATTTGAAATCTTGAAGTCTTTTACAGAATTAGTTTAAGCCTCAAAAATAGCCCTGGGTATATTTCCCTATATTACACTTTAAATAGAGGGATAGAGAGGTTAAGTGATTTATCTATCTAGTGACTGCAGCAGAGGCAGAAATAGAATCCAGACCTCAGCTCAAACCACTACACAAACAAAAAAAACCCGTCTGTCACAATTGGGCTTTTTGTCCTGAGGCTTTTTGTCCTGAGAGCATCAGGGGAGGAGTAGTATTCCAAAGTTACCTCCACCACTTAAGCTTTATTAAAGCTTTTTTGGTCAGAGGACTGGAATTTCTCTTTAGCCAGCATCTTGGCAGAAAATGACTAAATGTCCTAAAGCATATTGTGACAGGGTCGGGCCAGATGGCTATAGGAGAGTAATTTTTTTTTGTTGAAGCAAAAGATATATTAGCCCAGGCTCAATAGGTCCCTTTTCCCTGGGAAAGGTAACAGGGAAGGTTCCAGAATAATCAGGAACCTTCTGGAGACAATTAAGACAGGCTGATTAGAACACCTGCAGCCAATCAAGAAGCTGCTAGAATCAATTAAGGCAGGCTAATCAGAGCACCTGGGTTTTAAAAAGGAGCTCACTTCAATTTGTGGTGTGCATGTGAGGAGCTGGGAGCAAGAGGCACTAGGAGCTGAGAGTGAGAACGCGGACTGAGGAGTACAAGCATTATCAGACACCAGGAGGAAGGTCCTGTGGTGAGGATAAAGAAGGGGCTGGGAGGAGGCCAAGGGGAAGTAGCCCAGGGAGTTGTAGCTGTCACACAGCTGTTCCAGGAGGCACTCTAGACAGCTGCATTCCACAGGGCCCTGGGCTGGAACCCAGAGTAGAGGTCGGGCCCGGGTTCCCCCCCAAATCCTCCCAACTCCTGGTCAGACACGGGAGTCGTCGACTTGGACTATGGGTTCAGAAAAAACGGCCAAGCTGAGGGCTGCCGTGAAGCTCCAAGGCGAGCAAATCTGCCAATAAGTGCGAGACCCATCAAGGTAGAGCAGGAACTGTGTCACAATATTTATTTCTTCCCCAAGAGGGAGCAGTTGACCTTGGTATGAGGTACTTACCCCTACTGGTTTTCATTGGGTCAGACCAGAGAGTTTGGTCTTTCACAACACCTGCAACCACATCTACTAAGAGGTACTTAAACCTGGAAGCAGAGACAGGCAGGTTAATCATTCTAGCAAATGTTTTGACAATCTGGCACATAAACCAATCCAGTAGCTGCCAAAAAATGAAGACTATGTAACATCTTTGTTAGAGATACATATAAAAAGAGACAGGCAATCAGGGGTGGCTGGCTGGCTAGTCCAGAAGTTTTAGAGGGGCAACAGAGGAGAGTTAGTACAAAATCCTCCCCCACCTGTCACATTAAGTTTTTCAGTTTGTTCTTGTGTGCTTGTTAACTGTGCTAGGTGTTGACAATCTTCCAACAGTAGTGTCTCCTAGTTAAATTCAGTATGATCTACACTAAGTTTCTGGGATGGTGTCCAAAGACTGGGTGCTGCAGGGCTCCCCTGCTACAGGAAAGCATGGAAGAGACAGTCAGGTTACCAGCTGGTGTATTATACTAGAGCAGATGAGAATAAGAGCTCTGCAGGCACTGAGTCAGAGACATTCAATAGCTTCTACAAGAGCCAGTTAAGACAAGGATTAAGGATCTCACACTAACTTTGAGAAAGGTAGCCATTTAATTTAGTTTCAGCCCAGACACACCACTAGCCCTGAAGGGCTTAAGCAAGGGTGGGGCAGTGAAGGTTATCTTTGCGTTTGGCTCTACTCAGAGCCATCCTTAATGGAGCAGTGACGGCTCTGTTCCTGCAGTTGAAAGGAACAGTTTCACTATGATCAATTAGTGCAGCTTGCCAGTTAGTTTCATACCAAGTTAACCTTAGTGCCAAGTGCAAGGACACCCCTATCCAAAAGAAAATTGCGAACTATACCTGTATGTTGTATCCTCAGCAAGAGGTGGGTTACAGGCACCAGGGAAGTTTGGGTCATATAAACAAGTCACATCATCTCCCACTCTGAAGAGGTATTGTTTCAAGACATCTGAAACTTTTTTCAGATTTACAACATCAGCTAGCATGGGGGGTGATGCACAATTGGGCACATTAAACAATGCAGCCCTGTAAGGTCCAAGTTGTCCTCCGTTGGTGTCTTGGAAAGTGGTGTTGAGAGGTTTACTGCTATTGTCAATCACAGCTGAGCTTACAGTGCTTGCTGCAAGATAGATTGGATATTTCAGCATAACGTTTGTTACAAGTGCCCTTCCCATCCACCCACTCAACACTGAACCCTCAGCTTTGTCAAAAGGAAGTACCCGAACAGACCCACCATGTTCAATTTTAACTTTTAGGGGCCCAACAGACCCTTTCCTTTGCCCCAGCCCCCAACTTCCCTGCTACATCACTAACAGCAGCCACAGCAGAGGCCAGAAGAGATAGACCCAAGACCAGCACTGGTGGTGGGAGGAAAGCACTTTCTGTAGCACCTGTTCTCCTGTCCCACCAAGCCATGAATCAGTTTACTTTTAGAGGCCTTGTTTGCCTCCACCACAAGAGATGTAAGAAGCAACTGTGGTCCTATCTCCCCAATGGCTCCTGTAGCCATCTGACAAGACGGCCTTGGGAAAGAGGGAGTGCCTCTGTGGGCTGCTCCGCTTCAGAGTGGAGTAAGTTGTCAGGGTGTATTGCCCCCAGACAGCCTGAAAAGGGACAGCAGCGGACAGCTGAGGAAGCTTGGAAGGCTGGTTAATTAAACCAAGTCATCCCTCAAGTGACAAGCCAATAGTGGCTCCTGTAGGTGTCCTTCCCAGTGGGTGTTTGGGTCTGTGTGGCTACCCCAGCCTTCTGTGCTCCACTTCTGGGTGGGATGGGTGAATGCCTTGAAGCAAGAGGGCTGTAGGTATTTTCACTCACATACAGAGGCTCTGTATGTCCTTCCTAGCATTAGATCAAAGGACTCTCAGGAGGCACACAGAGGGCCAGCTGTCAACACTACAGCAATCAGGAAGGGGCAGGGACCAGCCCAACAAGCTCTGCTGCTGCACTCCCACAAACACACTTGTATTTGAGCCTCTGCCACTTTTAGTGGGTACAAATGCTCTCTCATTCCTGCCTCTGTAGGTGTCCCCCACCACAAGAACTGAGGAGCAGCCCCTACTGACAGCATAGTATGTGGGGATGGAACAGAATCCCTCCCCACCCCAGGGCCAAGCTTCTCCTTAGCAGGCATCTTTGGGAAACCCACTACTTCATCCTCTCCCCTCACCGTGCTGAGGCTGACACAAAATGCCGCTGCTCCTCTTCTCATGTCATGCAGCTGCTCTTCATAACTAGCCCCACCCCACACCCACTGGTGAATGTACCAAGGAGCAGGGGCAGGACTTATCCCTGCAGGAGGGAGAGGCAGCTGAGACAAACCCTCCCCCAAATATTTCAAATAGTGTAAGGCAATAGTCTGGCCTTTACTCACCCCAGCCCTCTCCTGCCCGCCAGGGACAGTCAGTACTGAGAGTGCAGCCACACTAAGGCCCAGCTTTAAGCATTTGGATATGTCGTAATGCATTTAAATTTGCCAACCAGTCCCCACCCCCACAAGTCACCATGAAGTAGTATTGTGGTAGTTCATGGGCAAGTTTCATCTACCCCATAATGTAATCCCAGAAAAAAAATTCACATGTCAGACATTAGTAATAATGTGGCACTAATCAAGCCTCACACCTATCAGGGTTACCTTCTCAAATATTCAGTAGAGGATCTCTGCACATTATCAAGGCAGAGTATGTTCCTCTGATGGCAGGGAATAAGCCAAGTACTCCCAGTCTAGACAATGTACACAGTGTTCTGAGGAAGTTAAATCCATGTCAGTAATGCTTCCCCTCACCGTATGGGGTACCTTAGCATGATGAAACATGCTGCTTTCCAAGGCAGAGACAAAACTTTAAAGAAATTGTCCCAGTTCAACAAGTAGCCAGGAAAGGTTTCCTCATTTCAATGGCTGAATGCAATTCCTCCAAGCAGAAGTTCTTCCTTTGTAGCTGTGCATGTGTTTTATTTATGGAGTGCACGCTATGGAATTTACTGTATGTAAAAGGGATAGAATAGTTTGAGAGGAGTTTCATAACAGATAGCTTTCAAGGTGGAATATTTTGAGACAAGCCACATGTCAGGAAAGTCTTTATAAAAAAAAAAACTTCTACAGGTAGAAGCCTGGAGCCATTATGAGACACAGTTGTGTTTTAGTACTAAGACATCCTATAATACCAGCACATTCACGGCTACCCAGGACAGTTGAGTCTGTTTCAGGAGTTCTCAAATATTCAGAGTTAAAGTTCTTTAGTAGAAAGGAAGCATCTCCACATCCATCCTTCCAGAATGCAGTAAGCCATGGGAGCCAGGGATATGCCTGCCAGCTAATTGAATTTCCTGGGCTATTAGTTTGTTACTGTCAGACTTACACAAGGTCTCATTTCCTGTGTCTGACTTAAGGAGAGAAAGAACCTTGTTACTGACACAGCTATAGTTGCTAAGCTGTTACATGGCTTAGCTGAGCCTACTATTTGTACTCAACATACATTCTTTGAAGGAAGAAAAGGAGTACTTGTGGCACTTAGAGACTAACAAATTTATTTGAGCATAAGCTTTTGTGAGCTACAGCTCACTTCATCGGATGGCTTATGCTCAAATAAATTTGTTAGTCTCTAAGATGCCACAAGTACTCCTTTTCTTTTTGTGAATACAGACTAACATGACTGCTACTTTGAGACCTATTCTTTGAAGGCTCATCCTTCTTCGCCTAGACTCGAGCCTCCTGATATTAACTTGGCTCTGCTGACGTCCACTTAGCACTCAAGTGTTGCTAAATTGACTGCCCCTACAGTTTGCATCCTTTAACAGCAAAGTTGGAAGAAGCAGCAATCCAAGCATCCTTTTTACTACCCTCACCAGGAAGTCACCTCATCTTTTCCCCTCATTAGAAAGTGTACTCATGTTTGAGCAGTCCAGTTAACTCACCTGATGCTGAGTTGATCAGAACAGACAAGGACCAGTCATGTACAACATTAGTAGTTAGAGCACCCATGACTAGTGGACAATAGTCAACATGCTTGGTTCTTGTCTATGCTGACCAGTCAGCCATAGGCAATATAATATCAGCCCACTTCATTGTTATGCTGAAGTGCTAGAACTAAAGTTTTTGTTAAGACCAGTCCTAGCAGAGAACAGGGAACAGACCATCTACTGGTATAGATCAGCAGGGCTCCATTAAAGCTAATAGAGGTATACCACTTTACACTCTCTGAGGAACTGGCTTTTGTTCTATATGTACTTTAGCCCTTGTTCTCTTTGCCCTGGCTTCCAATTACAAGTGGGCACTTGTCACACACACACTGCCACCAGAAGTGGAGGTCATCGAGTTTTAAAGAATTACATTATGTAGTTTCAAAGAGGGCAGGGGAGAGAAAGGAAAAAGAAAGGAAATAAAGCCAGATACTTACCAGAGTCAGCCATTGCATACAAGTAGACCATATAGGAGCTACCTGGAGACAGTGAATCATCAAACATACAGAAAGGTTTCTCTAGAGCAATTGTAGTAAGGGTAGGATTGTTTGTAGCAAGTTTGGGGTTTGCAATCTGAGGCCTCAAATTCTGAGCTAGAAGAAACAGGAAATAGAAGTGTAATATTTAATCAGTTTCCCCTCCTCCCTCAGACATAACTACAATGTTTAAATAATAAGACCCTTTCAAATAAAACATGGCTTTGGACCCTGTACTGGGAATACTTCTGAGTCATGCTCCATCCCTTTCACACCCCACTCTTCTTTCTGGAAAGAGAGCAAAGCCACAAGCAATACAGTCACTTCTTGCAACCTCTGGATACAGTTAGTGCTAGTAAGGAACTCATGGGAAGATCTATTATATCCTCCCTAGTGGGAATAGAGAACAATTTCAGCAAGCCCTGAGCAGAGGAACAGAAGAGGGTACATTCAGTCTCTAGGTCTCCTGAATTAGAAGGGGGAAAAAAGCAGTTTGAGATTAGAGCAATACTGAAAATATGGTCTTGAAATAGAGAAAAAAAAAAGCACACACACATGCAAGTAGGGATTAGTACTAGACTCTCCCACCTCACCCCATCCCCAAGTCTTCCAGGGTAGTATAAGCAACAACCCCTGCAAAAAGCTTTATACTCAAGGCTGAGTCTGGTGACGCTTCTCACTCTGCCCCCCTCCCCCAGTTTCCCTACTACTTCAAACACCAGACTAACTCAGAAGAAAGACAAGACTCAGTTTGCTTGGGACTGCTTTATCACTTGAAGCAAAGCAATTTAAATACAGATTTACAATCCCTGATCATCCCAGCTCTTCCCCCAAAACCCAGCGGATAGGGGGAAGACACCTAAAGCCTTTAAATTAAAAAAGGGGAAATAAAAACAGTTAATTGTTTGTGATCACAGACCAAAAAGTGAGAAGGACTTAAATCTCAGTGGGAAAGATTACAGGCAGACAGATACCACTTACCCACACACAGCTGCCCTAGCCAGCAAAGAGCTAGCACAACCCAATGGCCCTGCATGCTCAGGTACTGTAGAGAACCCCCCACAAAAACTATGCTAGAGAATAGCTGTTGCCCAAAATCGCTCTCCTAGCTCGTTGCTTTGTATCCTCTGCACTTAGACCGAACACACCTGAATCTCCTCACCTGCCAGTAAGTAACCTGCAGTGTTGTGCCCTAACTAACCGGACAGCCTCTCCCTCCAGCCAATCAGCAGCTAGCTTTCCACTCCCTCTCTCAGCCTATTTGCATGCCTTCCCCCCCCCAGCACACACAGGTGTACCCAGGCTGCCGGGGATAGAGACCTTGTCCCTGCCCAACAGGACTAGCTCACAAGGCTTGGAGAGAGACGCAGTCCATCTCCCACAGGTGCAGCTGCAAGGTGTTTCCATCATCCCTTTAAATGGCTTTGGTCCTGCCCTATTGTTTCCCTTTCACACCTGCTGGGAAAGGGAGCTGAGATCATTTGTTTGAGGGTGCGGGATTGAGGTAGGCCCAAGAAGAAGCCCAAATTGGGGGAAGAGGTGGGGAGGGACTGACTATCTGAATCCTGATTCTGATCTAATTTTTGAAATGGTCCCCTGTCTGAAGCCAAATTCAGAATTTATCTAGCCATGAATTTAGGAGTCAAAATCCAGCTCTGAATTTTGCTTCTTGGGCTTATCTTGTACAAAAAACACAATGGATCTGATTCCTGTTATACCAATGTGAATCTGAGGTAAATTCACTGAAGTCAATGGAACTGCACCAATGACAAACCAGTGTGAGAGAATTGGACCTGATTTATTGAATTATTGAAGTGGGACGATCGTGTGCCTTCCTCATTATGTACTGCTGTCATTGATGATATAGGGGGTTCCAGTTCTGATCATGGAGCTGATAATCCCATACTTTAAAATAAACAAAACAAAGCAAAACAACTATCCCAGTTCCTTAAAAAAATATACAGCATTAGTGGGCCAAATTATTCTTGAAGCTATTGCACTTACTACAGATTTATACCACTATCATTATGATCCAACTTTATCTCCCTAACTGTACTTTTTTAGGATAAACCAATTGCCCCTGAAAACTGTGTGAAATTGTCATCAAACATTTATAATATAGCTTCTTTCTTCTATGTGTCTCATTCTGTGTCACATTTTGTATGTCAGTTTAAATGTATTAGGTTTGAATCTACTCTCACACCACTGTTACAAGGGTACAGTATAACTCAGGGCTCGGCAACCTTTCAGAAGTGGTGTGCTGAGTCTTCATTTATTAACTCTAATTTAAGGTTTCGCGTGCCAGTAATACATTTTAACATTTTCAGAAGGTCTCTTCCTATAAGTCTATAATATATAACTAAACTATTGTTGTATTTAAAGTAAATAAGGTTTTTTAAAAAATATTTAAGAAGCTTCATTTAAAATTAAATTAAAATGCAGATCTTATCAGTTTAGTGCAGGGGTCTCAAACACATGGCCTGTGGGCCGCATGCAGCCTGCGGGGTTCTTTTGTGCGGCCCGCCAAGCTCCGGACCCCGGGCCGGCAGCAGAGCCCTCTGGACTGGTGGCCAGGAACTGGGGCCGGCAGCGGGATGAGTGGGGCCAGCGGACGGAATCCCAGCTGGCAGGGGGCCGGTGAATGGTACCGCAGGCCAGCAGCAGAGCCCCTGGGACTGGTGGCCAGGACCCGGGCAGTCTGAGTGCCACTGAAAATCAGCTCGTGTGCCGCCTTTGGCACGCGTGCCATAGGTTGCCTACCCCTGATATAACTACACTGACTACAGGGAGTTATTCCTAATTTATGTTGGCATCTGTGTGACCAGACTCTGTCCCAGTGTTTCTTACAACACAGTAATGTATTCTGGGCCAAATTCTGTGCTAGAACAGCTCCATTGAATTCAGTAAAGATACACGAGAAGAGAATTCATCCCTCTTGACTTTTATTTTCTGTGATGCTATTTGATAACATTTGCACTGGGAGATTTGTTTCCACAACCTTTTTATTGATCTGCTAAAGAGCATTTTTGTCCATTAATGTATAACATAAGGCAATACATATAATACATAGGGAAGAAGGCCAAAAATGAAAAAAATTCTGAATAATCAGCAGAAACAGAGTTTACTGAACCCCAGGTTCCCTTCATCCTTCAGTCAAGCCAGTGCTTTCTTAAACAACTAGCCCTTTTAAAGCTGATCTCAAATTCCTCACTCAGGTAAAACTCCCAGTGTGAGTTTTGATAAGCTCAGGAGTGTGGAGTCAGACACATCATTTGCAGAATTTCCAAATTAAGTGAGGGAATCAAGGAAATCAGAGATGAAAAATCCTCTATTTCATCTCGTGCACCATTATCACTGAATGATTATTCCCCACGGTACATTTTCCTGCATTTTAACAAAAAATCAGATAAGAATAAAAGTAAAACAAAAATCAACAAATTAAGTCCCAGAAAAAGTGTTCATATTAATTTCAGTTTTACAATAATAATAATTTGCTTTGATTTGTAATGATCAAACAGATAAATCCCACAGAGTTCTGCCTGAGTGAGGATTGTGGTATCTGTTCCTCAGGCCCTGATGCTGCAAAGACTTATACAGGTGCTTAATTTTACTACCATGAGCAGTTCCACTGATTTCAACGGGACTGCTCATAGTAGCAAAGTTAAGCACCTATGTAAGTGTTTTCAGGATAGGGGCCTTATTCATTATTTTTCATAAGGAGAAATACAGGGAGATTTATTTATTCAGATTTATTCAGGTTTAGTTTAATATGAAGTCATCTTATCTTTCAGTGTAGCTGAAAACACACAAGCTGAACAAGAAGTTGGACTGAGTGGACCTGTTGGCTCTGAAGTTTTACATTGTTTTGTTTTTGAGTGAAGTTATGTAACAAAAAAAAAATCTACATTTGTAAGTTGCACTTTCACGACAAAGAGATTGCACTACAGTACTTGTATGAGGTGAATTGAAAAATACTATTGCTTTTGTTTATCATTTTTACAGTGCAAATATTTGTAATAAACAATATATAATTTTATTTCAATTACAATACAGAATACTATATGAAAATGTAGAAAAACATCCAAAATATTTAATAAATTTCAATTGGTATTCTATTATTTAACAGTGCGATTAAATCTGTGATGAATTGTGATTAATTTTTTTAATCCCGATTAATTTTTTTGAGTAAATCGTGTGAGTTAACTGAGATTAATTAACAGCCCTAGTCAAAATAAATACAGGTCAAATTCTCTTCTCAATTACATCAATATAAATCCATACTAACTGCCTTCCATGATGTTATTATGGACTTACGTCAGTGTAAAAGAGGATGAAATCTAACCCTAAATTGGGGCTTCTCTGTTGGCACAGATAGATAATAGGTTTCAGAATTATGATGGAGCTGAGATTGCTTGTTGTACTATTTTTCTACCTCTGTTTCAGATACATTTAAACATGAAATAATTTTAAAATAATTCAATATACACAATAATGTTCTCAGCCAATCGCTAAGACAAACAAGTTTGTTTACATTTACAGGAGATACTGCTGCCCACTTCTTATTTACAATGTCACCAGAAAGTGAGAACAGGCATGTGCATGGCACTTTTGTAGCTGGCATTGCAAGGTATTTATGTGCCAGATATGCTAAACATTCGTAGGCCCTTCAAGCTTCAGCCACCATTCCAGAGGACATGCTTCCAAGCTGATGATGAGCATTAAAAAAAAAATGTGTTAATTAAATTTGTGACTGAACTCCTTGGGGGAGAATTGTATGTCCCCTGTTTTATTTTACCCTCATTCTGCCATATATTTCATGTTATAGCACTCTCAAATGATGACCCAGCACATGTTGTTCATTTTAAAAATGCTTTCACTGCAGATTTGACAAAATGCAAAGAAGGTACCAATGTGAGATTTCTAAAGATAGCTATAGCACTCGACCCAAGGTTTAAGAATCTGAAGTGCATTCCAAAATCCGAGAGGGACAGGTGTGGAGCATGCTTTCAGATGTCCTAAAAGAGCAACACTCCGATGCAGAAACTACAGAACCCGAACCACCAAAAAAGAAAATCAACCTTCTTCTGGTGGCATCTGACTCAGATAATGAAAATGAACATGAGTCAGTCAACACTGCTTTGGATTGTTATTGAGCAGAACCCGTCATCAGCATGGACACGTGTAGCCTGGAATGGTGGTTGAAGCATGAAGGAACATATGATTCTTTAGCACATCTGGCATGTAAATGTCTTGCGATGCCGGCTACAACAGTGCCATGAGAACGCCTGTTCTCACTTTCAGGTGACATTGTAAACAAGAAGCAGGCACCATTATCTTCTGCAAATGTAAACAAACTTGTTTGTCTGAGCGATTGGCTGAACAAGAAGTAGGACTGAGTAAACTTGCAGGCTCTAAAATTTTACATTGTTTTATTCTTGAATGCAGTTTTTTTTTACATAATTCCATATTTGTAAGTTCAACTTGTTTTTTTTACCCCTTTTAGCCTTGACCAGAGACTTTCAACAAGTCTCTCTCTTATTTCTATCTCAGCCTCAGTCCAAGTGTATACATTTTTAACATATAAGGCAAAACCTCCTCCCTTTTTTTCTGCCTGTCCTTCCTGAGCAAACTGTACCTTTCTATACCAGTATTCCAGTCATAAGTATTATCCCACCAAGTCTCAGTGATGCCAACTATGTCATAGTTGTGTTTATTTACTAGCATTTCGAGTTCTTTCTGCTTATTTCTCGCATTAGTTTTCAGACATCTAAGAAACTGATTTGATTTCTCACCCCCAGTTCTGTCTTGTCTGTCCCTTATTTCTGCTATAACAGCCCATACTTCCCCCCGCAGATTCCGACCCTCCTCCCAGGTCTCCATGTTTTTGACTTACCTGTGGGCTTTGGTCACCTGTCCCCGTCGATTCTAGTTTAGGCAAAATTCTGCTCTCTGTGACAAAGGCATACATCCAAAATAACTCTATTGGCTGCAGTGGAGTTGTTCCAGAATTGCACAAGTATAACTTAGAGCAGAAATTTGGTCCTGTTGCTCCAATGGGGATTCTGGATTTCCATAGAGATTTATATTGATTTCTTCCCCAGTGCTCACTTTGGCACAGGAAGGTAACATCAGAAATCTTAATCCAGAAATCTGATGAGGTTCAATAAGGATAAGTGCAGGGTCCTGCACTTAGGATGGAAGAATCCAATGCACCGCTACAGACTGGGGACCGAATGGCTAGGCAGCAGTTCTGCGGAAGAGGACCTAGGGGTGACAGTGGACGAGAAGCTGGATATGAGTCAGCAGTGTGCCCTTGTTGCCAAGAAGGCAATGGCATTTTGGGATGTATAAGTAGGGGCATAATGAGCAGATCGAGGGACATGATCGTCCCCCTCTATTCGACATTGGTGAGGCCTCATTTGG
The DNA here is from genome assembly GCF_965152235.1 of Eretmochelys imbricata. NCBI lineage: Eukaryota > Metazoa > Chordata > Testudines > Cheloniidae > Eretmochelys > Eretmochelys imbricata. The sequence continues at coordinate 234,667,097 of NC_135572.1, forward strand.
AGTACTGTGTCCAGTTTTGGGCCCCACACTACAAGAAGGATGTGGATAAATTGGAGAGAGTCCAGTGAAGGGCAACAAAAATGATTAGGGGTCTAGAACACATGACTTATGAGGAGAGGCTGAGGGAACTGGGATTGTTTAGTCTGCAGAAGAGAAGAATGAGGGGGGATTTGATAGCTGCTTTCAGCTACCTGAGAGGTGGTTCCAGAGAGGATGGTTCTAGACTATTCTCAGTGGTAGAAGAGGACAGGACAAGGAGTAATGGTCTCAAGTTGCAGTGTGGGAGGTTTAGGTTGGATATTGGGAAAAACTTTTTCACTAGGAGGGTGGTGAAACACTGGAATGCGTTACCTAGGGAGGTGGTGGAATCTCCTTCCTTAGAAGTTTTTAAAATCAGGCTTGACAAAGCCCTGGCTGGGATGATTTAATTGTGGATTGGTCCTGCTTTGAGCAGGGGGTTGGACTAGATGACCTCCTGAGGTCCCTTCCAACCCTGATATTCTGTGATTCTATGATTCTAACATATGGGTCAAAATTAGGGCTGTCAAGCGATTAAAAAAATTAATCGCAATTAATTGCACAATTAAAAAATTAATCACAATTAATTGCAAGATTAATCACACTGTTAATCAACAATAGAATACAGACTACAGACTGGCTACAGACTGGTTAACCTAGTGAGAAGGGCTTTAAACTAGGATCAACGGGGGCAGGTGACCAAAGGCCACATATCTGGCCTCAGCACTCTTACTGAAGGAATATTGGGACTCATAAAAACCATCCTCCAATCACTCACCATAAAAAGGGCCAGCTTTCTCCAGGACACAACCGACTTCCTCCACAAACTCTGCAACATTAACTATCTCCCTCAAAACACCATCCTTGCCACCATGGATGTCACTTCCCTATACACCAACATCCTTCACAATGAAGGCATAGCTGTCTGCTTCAAATATTTATAAGACAATGGACAACCCTCAAATCTCCACCCCAAATACATCGCCAACCTCATCCATTTCATCCTCGGCCATAACAATTTTACATTCAACAACAAACACTTTGTCCAAAGCATGGACATCATGGTAGCGGCTTTATTGATCGGTTCAAGAAAGGCATTTCATAAGCAATGGGTAGCATGGATGAGAGTGCAGAAACAGTTGTGGAAGAAATGGACAGTTGAGTGATCACGGCTGGGCAGAGAGTGACACTGACATAGGTCATGTCTACATTTGAGCTGGTAGGTGTGATTCCCAGCTCAAGTAGACATACTCGATCTAGCACCTAAAAGAGCAGTGTGACCATTTGTGGCAGTTCAGGCTTGCCACCTGCATCAGTGCGGCCACACTGCTATCTTTAGGTGCTAGCTTGAGCACACATTGCACAGATACATCTGCATGAGCTGGGAATCACACCTGCCAGATCAAATGTAAACGTATCTATAGACAAAAATGGGTAAGCGCAGAGGTGTAGAGCTGTGAAGGGTCATGAATGTGAAGAGACGAAGCTGACATTTGATGCACTGGAAAATGAAGAGCTGGTGGAAGGATTTAAAGTGGGGATGATGTAGTTGGAGAAACAGCTAAGGAAGATTATTTTTATCAGCTATAGTTTATGGACTAGTGCAGTGATGCTCCTAGTAGGGAAGGCAGCAGCAGTCAAGATGTGAGAGACTGAAAGGCTGAGATGGAGAAGCGATTTGCCTTTGTATAACTGTAGAAGAGTGCCTTAGCCACTGGGCTACAGGAATTGTGGTGTGGATATTTCTCACTCTCTCCTGTTGAAACTATTCCACTGTGTATAAATAATTAAACAGTCATTGGAGCAGGGTCTTGGGTCTCCCATAGCCTAGGGTACAGAGTCAGTCTCACACTCTCTCTCTCGTCCAATGACTATTAATTGTCATTCATAATGACATAATGAATAGTCATTGGCCAGGAAAAGACCATGAGACTGATTCTACAGCTTGGTGGGTAGGCTAGTCACCTAGGCTGCCGGAAACACAAGTTCAAATCTTTTCTCTACATCAGGCAGAGGAGGGAATTAAACCTGAATCTCCTCCAACCCAGACAAGTGCCTTAACCACTAAGCTAAAGGTCACAACTGATCTTCTCTTTGCCCCTGACCCTGGTAACCTACTTCTCTTTCCCCTTCTCTTCGTGTTTGGTGAATCTAATCCTTTGCTTCTGTCAAAATCAGAATGAAAATGTTCAGGTCAAATCAAAGTGAAATGTTTCATTTTAATGCAATTCAAAAAAAATTTCCACTTTTCAATTCCCCCAAAACTTTTGAAAATTTTCATTTTTGGTTTGACGCAAAACAAAACTTTTAAAAAATTTATTTATTTTTCAAAATTGCCAGTGAACCAAAAAATCCATTATATGCCCAGCTCTAGTCTGCAGTCTCCTGCATATACTTTTGGCTTCTTGGGAGCATGGCTTCTTGTCCACTGCTACCTCTGGGACCCCTCCATAAGGGGGAATTCTACAACACAGGGGAAGTGCCACTGTTACTTGGCTCATTACAGGAATTTCCAGATAAAATTTTATGGTCCGTGTTAGCAGGAGATCAGATTAGGTAATCATAATGATCTCTTCTTGCCTTAAAATCTAGGAATCTCGAAAAGTTAGTGCAGCCTCAGGATGCATTCACTTTTTCACAGGTTTCCTGCCTTCCCAGTTCTTTACCTTACTATGCATAAGTCCTGAGCCCCAGCCATGGACTCTGGGGAAAAGGAAAATGTTATTATGAAAGCAGCCAACTCCTTCCTTTCAGCACAGAAATAGAGAGTTCCATGCTGAGCGCATCCTATCTGTACACAGATCTAGGCAGCATAACTCACTGAGCCATTGATCTCCCTAACTCAAAAATCTTTTATGTGTCCGTGAGGAAATAGTAGACAGTTCTTAAGAGAGACTCATGGTCTTTTTTTTTTTATCATCTAATGAAAACCATTTTGTGCAAATTAAAGATCAGACGAGGAAGCATGAGGAAATGAAAGACAGACTTTTACATAAGAGGCCAGACCCGCAGCTGATGTAAGTTAGTATAGCTCCACTGAAATCACTCTACACCAAATGAGGATCTGGCCCCAGGTATTTCTTGTGTTCCTAACAAAACTCATGTAAGAGATCTTATTGCTGCAGTAAAATCTAACAATTTTGAAACTTTGAAACATCTGTAACATGGAGCAGCTAGGAGTTAAAAATGAAAGTTCACTTTGTTGTGTTTAGACTGAGTTGTTATTTCCTGTGATGAGGAAATGGGTTAGAATCTAATTTTGTGTTTTATGCATTTTGTGCTGTTAAAAGCCACTAAGAAACAATGTCAAAATACTCTTCCCTTTGCAAAATTTCTGGGCCTATGTGACAGTATAGATAACCCCAGTATAGTGTAAGCCCCCTTTACTGGCTGAAACCTATTCAGACACTGTACCTTAGGCAAGTTGTTTAAACTCTCTGCCCCAATTTCCTCACCTGGAAAATAGGGATAATAATAGTTACCTACTTTGGGGAACTCATTATTGATTTAGGGCCTGTTTCTACCATCAGTTACACTGGTGCATAGGAGAAGTAAATTCTGATTGAAGCTAATTGAGTTACACAGGTGTAAAACTGTGTGAGAAGAGAACCAGGTCTAGTGGTTGCAAAGTTCTCTGATGATGAAATGCACTGTGCATAAAGCCCAAACAGTCTGGCTTTTTATGAGGAACTAAGCAGGAGTGGGGTGGAATGGGATGGAATACACCCACCCAACCTGCAAATAGGCTATGATGATGCCCATGTCAGGGTTTTAGTCTCTGGATTCATGCAGGAGTGGATCTTGGTGGCAATTCTTCTAGCCCACCCCCATGTACCTCCTCTATGATGGCATATTTTGAGTCAGTGCAATAACACTCTCACAGCCCAGCATGCCTAAAATTGGGTTCTGCAATAAGAAATTAACATGCACAAATGTGATGGAGGAAGATAGCTGTCATGAAAGACAAGACCTGGGGTCAGATCCTCAGCTGCTGTAAACTGGCACTGAAGCCAATCAGGCTATGCCAATTTATACAGGCCCAGGACCTCTTCAGTTCCCAAAACAAAAAAGAAAATTGTCCAACACTTTCCTTTCCCATTAATCTCAACCCTATTAGGCCCGTCCCTTCCTAAAGGCTTGGCTAAAAAGATAAGCTTTACAGCATTCCTGAAGGAATACTATTTGATATATTCTGGTAGAATGCTGTTCAAAAGTACCTACCAGAAAAAAAAAGGGGTGGGATGGGGTGGGGAGAATATGGTCAGATGTAGTCTACCCAGATCTTGGCTCCTTCCAATGCCCACAGAGACACCCCCCCCACACACTTCAAGGGTCTCCATGACAGGAGTTGTAGAGAGGTGTTCTGAAGCAGTTATAGTAGGTAGGGGCATGATCGGCATATTTATGTGTGTATGCTGGAAGCAGGAGTAATCTACAGTGTTGGGACTAAAAGTGTATCTGCTACTAGTCAAGATTTAGATGCAATGTAATGTCAGTATTGCAGGATATGTGCAGTTATGTTTTGGGGAAATTTGAATGTTGTTTGAGAATTTGGTCCTCTATAAAAATGAGTGTCTGGTTGTTGTATACAAATTGGGAATGAGGATGTTAAAACATCAACATACTTCAGTTTCATCTTGATATTTTTTTTCTGTTCAATGTTAAAAAGACTCCCTGCTGCCAGTTATGCTCCTGTTCAGAGAATCCTTGCATAGCTTTTAACCTGAATAAAAACCTGGGTTACATGCAAGATTGGAATGCTGGCAAACTTGTGTTGAGTTATTTGTAAGTCTCTATGAGTAATGTCAAAAAATTGTTTTTTTCAGGAATGCATCCCCATGGCTTGGTATTAGTGCACAGTACCTTCTCACAGTACCCTCACCCTCATGGTATGACAGAGGGGCCTTCAGGCCAAATTTCAGTTAGTGTCATTGCAAACCCTATGAGCCAGGCACACCACCACTCTGTTTGGGGGCTCTCACAAATTGGGGGATTCAAGACAAAATGCCCCTACTCCCCCCATAGGAGACCCTACAGTTGTGCTAATGTAAATCTGGAGTATTTCCTTTGCAGTTAGTGGAGTTACTCCAGATTTACACATGCGTGCAGAGTCCCATCCATAATACTAATTATATTTATCCTGTTTATAGAGCTTTTCATCAGTAGATCACAAAAGACTGTCCAAAAGAAGACAAGTATGGCTTTGTCCATTTCAGGGCTTAAATTCAGCTGGAGCCATTCAGAGCAGAGCTCCGGTAAATGTCTTCAAACCCATAGGAGCCCAGGTGTCTCCCACAGGGCTGAAGTTCTGAGTACTAGTGTGCCCCGCAGGGCTGAAGCCCCGAGCCCAGCACCTCCCAAGCCCCGGAGCTCTGGAAAATACTCTGTGAGAATTTAAGCCCTGGCCCATTTTATAGATGGGGAAACTGAAGCACAGAGAAGAGAAGTGGCTTGCCCAAGGTTACATCATAGCAAATCAAATGCAGGTCTCATGACTCCCAATCCAGTGCCCCATCCACTGGACTACACTGCCTCGCACATTATACTTATTTCAGTGATGTTAGTGAGAGGATAGTATTTCCTTTTCCCTCTACTCTTACTAGCTAAAAACCTGCTTTTCTTACATACTAATAAAATCTGTCTCCTCTCTCACCACTCCAATAATATTATTATTTATTACTTACACAGCATCAGAGGTGTGCAGGGTACTTTGTGGACAAATAAAATTGACAGATGAAAAAATTACAGATTCAGCTCTATTTTGTATCTAAATAGTATGTCCTTCTTGCTTTGAATACTTTCTCTCTCGTTGACTACAGTAGGCTTTGGGTCAGATCCTCTGTCACCCTCTCCCACTCCTGACTCCAGGCCTTTTTATTAACATTGTCCATTTGATTTGAACAGCTTCCTTCTACCAGCACCTCTTCCTCCAAGCATCCTCCTCCAAATCTCTTCTGAAAATCTGTTCTATTCTATTCAGGGTCTTATACCACCCCTCACCATTGTAGTATCTGAGTGCCTTCCTGTCATGCACTAAGCAGTGTGATTAATATCCCTTATGTGTGGTTTGTTCTCTCTCATTCTCTCCCCAGGGGATAATTGTGTTTTGGTAGGGATTTGTTTTTGATTTTTTTTTTAGCTGTACACACTGTTAGGTGTTTATAGTAGAGAAGGTTATGTTGAAGAAGTGCACCCTGCCCTTGAAACAGAAGGTGATGAGATCTGTGATGGTCATAGTTCCTGTGGGAGTTTGTTCCATACTCTTGAACCAGCCATCGAGAAAGCTTTGTCTCCTGCACAGATGATTCAACTAGCCTTTCACTGTGTACAGACTACAGCTTTACCTTCCCCTTCTTTGTGCCTCACCCTTTCTTTGCTTGCACCGAATCTGTTCAGTTTAGAGCAAATGCTTCTGGGGACCTGTCTAAAGATTTACGACTTGGTACAAATCCATATAGCTCCATTGACTTCAGTTTGCTCTTTCTGCTTTCTAAAGTGCTGTGCTCATCTGTGATGCTACTTAAACAATAGTTATATTGTTCTGCAGCAGATTGGTTACTGTGATATTATATAAAACTAGGCAGACATATTTTGCCATTGTGATTATTACATTATTGCATATTTAATTTGAAAGCCATGCATATATAACGTTAAACCTATGTTACAAATGCCACTCAAATTCCTACTTGATGTGCATGTCACAAGCCACCTTGTAGTAGATACACTGCAGTAATGAAGCAAGTCAGCATGGCAATGGAGTTAGTCTAAAAGGCCAACCTTACCAATGTGTTAGGAGGACTGCCAGGAGGTTTGTATAAAAGAAGATCTATGCCCACTCTCAGACATTCACTGCATTAAGGACTGTAAAGAAGCGTCCTTCCATTTGATCTATGCCATCTCCATTCATGGAAAAGTCTGATGTGTGAGAATCTGTACCTGCAGAGGAAAAATCTGTTAGCTGCAACCTTTCATGAAATGTGGGCCCCTTCAGAAATGTTGCCATTGCCAATGCAGAGGGGAGGAGTAAATAACAGGAGCTATGGCTGAAATGCAGCCATACAAAATATGAAAAAATACCCAAGATTGTTATTAGGGACTCATGCTTCAGGGCATAAACCAAGCTCTAACTAGTGAGATCTAGGAAGAAACTCTCTCTGGAGACAGGTTATTCTGTACCTGAAGCATCTTCTCTGGGGACTTGTTCCTCTGACGAATCTGGAGCTGGCCCCTGTTGGGAGACAAGGTACTGAAACAGATGGACCTCGGGTCTGATCCAGTCTGGCAATTCCTGTGTTTGAATTTGCCAGCATCTGGTGGTTTGTGGTACAGTTGTAATCTTATGTAATGGACTCACTCTCCCTTTTAGAAATATCCCTTCCTGTATATTATTTTCTCTCTTTCTCTCTCTTTATTTCTCATTTTTGACAAAAAAAATAAGGAGCTAGAACCTTGGCCCTGCTAAATTCTCTTTGTGCCTCTCTGTCAGCATAAAGCTGCCCTAAGTGGGCAGCTGGGTCCCTAAGTAGTGTATAGCTGGTATAGCAAGTTATGCCACTCCCTCCTGTTTCTAGTCTTCCTCCCCCTCCACCTCCCCCAGGGGTCAGGGGTATGGGTGGGGTGGGTATGGAATTGGGAGGAAGTGATCCCCATCATTGTAAAGGCACCTTGGGAGCTCCTAGAAGGGGGAGTCACTTAGAAGAATCCTGAGGGTCTAAACTGAGCCCTAGCAGCCGTGGGGTTGGGCAGGTGTAGCGGAAACCTACCTAAGCCACTCCACCTCAGGTACTCTGAGTGCTACTCTAACCTAAAATACTGTTTAAATGGGGGAAAAAGAAATACATGAAATGGGGCCAACGTCTTCTCTTGAAGTCAGCAGGCTTATTCCAGTGCGACTGAGAGAAAGAATCTGTTCCTTAATGTTTATCTTTACCAAAGGAGGCTAGAGAAGTTCCCAGATCTGTCCTGGAGGTATCAACACTAAAAACTTATTAATCCACAAATTGGGAGTGGCTTTTTGGAATAGTGTTGGTCTGTTGAGTAGTTAAGAATTAAGATGGGGGGAGGGGAATATCTTAAAAATGCAAAGTAGGAAACTTAGTAACAAACTATTCTGGTCTGTCTGGAAAAACTAGAATCACAGTCAAACCAAAAGAGGAAAGAAACATCTTATTGACTTGACAGAACAGAATGTCTGTTTTGAGGATAAGATATGGTGTAGAGGGCGGAGCTGCTTGGGACTCAGGAGCAGCAGGAGGTTCAAGCATGGCACACTCTAGTGACTGTTCCCTAGCAGCGTGCTCTTGGCCAGTGCCGTTCTTTCATGCGTAAAACACCAAGTGATCAGGCAGTTTCCTATAGCTTCAGAAAGAGCTGGGGAAGCTGTGTCTGAAACTCATCGTGGAAAAACGAAAGGAGTTGCTTCTGTGGGCCAGTAAGTGGCTCAGAGTGAAATGCAGAGGAGAGGTAAGCATCTCCTGATGCACAATACATGCTCTCAGCAGACTGCCATAGTATGATGTTCTGAAAAGTATCCCATATGCAATATGGTGAGGCTGCTTCTGTACCCCCTTCAGAAGGAGTACACAGCACCCCAAAAAAGGGGCATAAGGGAGGCAAGAGACTGGGTATGGTTGCAGTAATAGTGCTGAGGCCTCAGCCATGCTATGGAAGTGAGGTACTTAGCAAGCACTTGTGTAAAAGCAATATTTCTGCAAGAATCATTGAATCATCATTGAGCTTCCAGCAGTGTGACCAGAATCACCCTAAGTGAGGCACTTTCATCCCCAGCATCCTCACCTGTGGCTCACCCAGTAGGGCTCTCTCTGCCCTTTGCAGAATCGAGCTCCATATGACAGTAAACAGAGAGGGCTTTTCAAAAAATATAAAAAATTCAGTCAGGCGATGGATTAGGGAGACCTGCCTTTTGCAAATAAAAAGGGCAAGTTGCTAAGACAATTAGAACCGCAAAGATGAGTTCTAAAACACTGAGTTGCAGAGAATATTTCAAGCAACAACAAGGCAGGGTTCAGATATATTCATAATAAAGGACAAGTTAGAAAGAGCAGCCTGAAGCATTAAAGAACTAGTCTCAATCTTAACTAGAGTGGTGCTACCACTCCATAATATTCGAAAGGAACTGATGACAGAAGATAAGGAAATGGATGATTGCATTAAAGAGCTGTCTTCTCCGCTAGTATTACTCCACTGACCTCAATGAAGTTATGACAGCAGAGAATTTAACCCATTATTGTTAACAGTAAAGGCTGAGTATGAACTGAGACCCATGTAGTTCTGTCAGTCTTTAGCAGTGTTCCCTCTTGTTCTGCTAAAATGTAGGAGCCCTGGATAAAGCAATCAGGATTTGTTCTGCTGTTAATACAAAACCTATATTTTTAAAATCACTGTACAAACATTAATTACATTACTACAAATGTACAAATAATTACATGAAATAATTAATTCTGCACTAATTATTAATGACATTAGCATCTCTATTAAATGCCAAGGCAAAGATGCTAGCAATATTTCTCTAATGAGATGCTCTACATTATCTGTAAACTCAATTATATTGGTTTCCTGAGTGTGTTTATAAACTAAAATTCTCTTTGTTCTTTTTATGACTCTCTGCTGGAATGCTGGGTTGGTTGCCTGCATTTAGAAAGAAGTATGAGTTCTCTGGGATGGGGCATTAGTTATAGTTCTAAAAGGAAGCCAGATTAACTTCAGTGAGATTACTCCATTTATAGTACCAAAACAAAAAAAGAATTAGGCCCCTAAACTTCTGTCTCACTTTGCCTGTTTGTAAAATGGCAATAATACAATACTTTCCAATCTCACAAGAGTGTGGTAATGCTAAATTAAAGTGCTTGGGACTGGAACTTGTCATATGCAGTAACTGTGGAGTATTATCTTAACTACAAAGAAGTACTTTGAAGAAAGTCCCATATTTTTATTAAACAAACATTTTTGTTTGACTAATTTAAGCAATGAGGTCCAGATACAAAGCCCTTTGAAGTAAATTGAAAAAATCCCCTTTCCTCAGTGGGCTTTGAATCAGTCTCTCTGACATGCTTTCAGACAAGATACACATACAGTATAGTCATGGGGGGAGGGGGGTTGTTGTCAGTCATGAGGCAAAAGCATGAACACCTTCCACCTGCTGGTGTCCTGAAATATCACTTCGGAGCATCTTATTGACATTGTGAAATGGCTCATTTGAAGAGAAAAATGGCTTTGCAGAGAAATAGAGAGCCCCTTTTTTGTTTTTAATGTCTTATTGGCAGCATTGACCTTTCTCCCTGAACAGTTCTTCGTCCACTGAAATATTTATAACTCAAGTTAGGATTGCCATCAAAATGTAATGATCATCTTTCCTCCTTGCACCCAAAATACTGTCTGATGGATGAACAGATAGCTGGAATGGTAAGGTTTGGTAATAATAACAATCCCTCACATTTAGATAGCACTCTTTCACATGAAACAGGATCCCAGCCAAGTTGTTTTATAGGCTATAAGCCAAATCCAGAGCTTGTGTAAGCAGGTGCAACTGCACTGATTTAAGGGGAACTGCACCCGCTTCCAGCAGTTCTAACTTAAGGCTTATATGTGCATGATCATGTATACACATACATATAGGCCTTAGTCCTGGAATCAGATCTATATGGGCAGACCCCTGCCAAGGGCTCCACATGTGTGCAGGGGTCCGCCCATACAGATGTGACTGCAGGATCAGACCCCCTAATCACTGAAATCCACACTTCTATATCTATACTTATGATTTTTGTATCAGATGTAATATATTTGAAATGTTAGTATAACATGTAAAGAGCAGAAACTCTCGTCTCATACATTATGCCTTGTGAATCCTAGTTACTCGAATGTGGAGAGGTATTTTGATGCTAATTAATTTCACTGGAAGTCTAATTTTTTAAGAATGAATTATACTTTAAAAAGATTTTCAAGAAAAATACAACAATAGTTAGATGGGCCTCGAACTGCAGAATAAAATGGCTTCACAAGATGAGAGACAGCACAGAATGCATAAACTCCAAAAAATATTGGAAAGAAGCAAAGCACAATAAACAAAAAGCAACTTTACTCATTGCTTTACATTAAGTATGGCCTAAGTTGCTTTTCAATTATTTTATTTGCATTCCAGTAGTAGCTAGAAGTTCCATCAGAGGTCAGGACCCCATTGTGGTAGGCACTGTACAAACAGAGTAGTAGACAGTTACTGCCCTGAAGAACTTACAGTCTAAACAGACCCCAGAGGGCGGGGGGGGGGGGGACGACGACGGACAGAGGCACAGAGAAGGTGGAACACCCCCAACTTGAAAATCATATTTTAAAATACCACTGTCGTTCTAGTTATGTGAAATATCTCAAAGTGAGATTTGTTTTCAGATTGGTTTTTTAATTCTTCCATGTTACAGCTTTTTTCCTCTACTAATTCCTTGGAAGAATGACGCAAACTCAACCCTGTGCACAGCCTGACATGGGGACCAAATGGGAAGATAGTGCTTCTCTCCCATCTTACTGGATGCCGTGCCACCCACAATCCTCCGAGCACCATATATGAGGCAGCGAACTTCCCCGTCCCACTTTTGAACTGTCCCCTCAACTGAGGCTTATGAGGGTGAGGAAGCATAAAGCTGAGTCCTCTGCTGCATCTGTGCTGAGAGAAGCCTCTCATGGTTCACTGCAACTTCAGCACAGGCTCTAGCTACTGCTGGAGCAATGTACAGGTGCTGGAGTGGGAAGGGGCAGAAAATCTGTCCCTGGGTTTGTTTGGGAAGATTCTTTCCTTCTCCCTCCGTGCTATGGCAAGGGAGGGTTCCCATCGAGGGTTGGACAAATAATCAAATTTTCAGTTCAGGGGTTGAACTGAAAAATAAAATAATAAATAAAAGAGTAGGAGACCAAGTCCCTGCTCTGCCTGATTCAGAGCCATCTGCTATGAAAACTGCTCACAATCAGGCAGAGCAAGGACTGAAACCTGGGTCTCCCACATCCAAGGCCAATACTGTAGCCACGCACATAATTTTTTGTGAAAATGTTCAAAAGATTTTACTTCCATTCCAATGCATTTGAAACCTTGAAAGTTGCTGCACAACAGAGTTGTTGTCCTTTGTTCAGCTCTGATTTAAACCAATATGCCCTGAGCACATACTCACAGCTAATGAAATGACTGCTTGTTAGGGTTGCACTCCTTGGACCAAAGGCCTTGCAAGTTCTGCACACAAAACCAGCAAGCCTGTAACAGTAACAAGCTTAAGAGGTGGGGAAGAAGGAACTTCCAAGCTTCATAGGAAAATTACCTCCAGATAATTAATGCCTTGTTAAGAACTGAGATGGAGCACTCAAAATCAGGAGGTCCTAACAGTTTAAGTTGTAAAACAATAGTTTCTCATTCACACTACGGTATAAGTAGCTTCTATTCCTCTTTCCCTTGTTAAATGTAAATACTAATATATTACACCATATTATTAACATAAACTCTTATCTGGCATGATCAAAGTCATGGAAGTCAATGTGAATCTTTCCACTGATTTCAGTAACTCCTGGATTGGGCCCATATAGCACTATTCATCTGCACATCTCAAAGCATTCTGCAAAGAAGGGTATCATTTTGCCTATTTTGCAGGTAGAGGAAACAGAGAGAGAGAGAGAGAGAAATGAAGCCCAGAGTCACACAGCAGGCCCCTGCCAGAGCTGGGAATAGAGCCCATCCAGAACAGAAAAATAGAACATCCATTCCACTGAGATTGCAGCTACCTTTTAAATTGAATGCCTGTAAAATTTACCAGTGCTGGCAAGTCTAGACAGTTTAAGACATGCAGTGGAGAATAATTCATCTCAATGAAACTACAGAAGAAATGTAGGCAAATCAGAATGTAATTACCTGAGTATGAGTCCTGTTCTTCTCTCATTGACTTAGATGAAAGCATGATCAAACTGTAAACAAGTGGGACTGATTCTATCTGTGTAGTTATACAGCCATCATCACCACTATGTCTAAGTGCCTCCGAGCCATTAATGGATTTTATCCACACCTCTGTGAATAGAGAACTCTGTGAGATGGGGAACTGTGGCAAAGGGTAGATTAGATGGTTTAACCAAAGGTCACAAAGAGAGTCTGTGGCTGAGCTAGGAACCAAACCCTGCTTTCTTGAGTCCTCAGCCAGTGCCCTCTCCACTAGATTTCACTTGTTTGATTTCAGTTAGGGTATGTCTCTACAGCAAATGAAGATATGATTGTAGCAGGGATAGGCATGCTAGCATTAATCTAGCTAGCATAAGTAAAAACAGTAGTGAAGATGTGGTAGCATGGACTTCAGGGTGGGCTAGCAACCCAAGTAGGTCCCCAAGGTCACCTATTGGGCTTGTACCAGGGCTTATATTTAATTTACTGTATATACATACCCTTGAATGAGTTTTGCACTGTGAATGCTATAGAACAGTGGTTCCCAAACTTGTTCCGCCACTTGTGCAGGGAAAGCCCCTGCTGGGCCGGGCCGGGCCGGGCCTGTTTGTTTACCAGCCGCGTCTGCAGGTTCGGCTGACTGCAGCTCCCAGTGGCCACAGTTCGCTGCTCCAGGCCAATGGGAGCTGCTGGAAGTGGCAGCCGATACGTCCCTTGGCCCACGTTGCTTCCAGCAGCTCCCATTGGCCTGGAGCAGTGAACCGCAGCCACTGGGAGCCACAATCAGCCGAACCTGTGGATGTGGCAGGTAAACAAACTGGCCCGGCCCACCAGGGGCTTTCCCTGCACAAGCAGCAGAACAAGTTTGGGAACCACTGGTCTAGAATTCAGTGGCTGATTTACAGTGGTGTGAAATGAGAGCACAAACAGATGCAGTAACTTTGAAAACTTAACCTTTTTGTACCAGCAGATAAGGTGTCTCACTGTTTCTTTTAATATGTTTCTTCATCTAGAAGTTTTCAAACTTCTCGACAGGAGAGAAATGCATATTTTAACTAAAAAATAAATCCACATTTTATCCCTTAATCACTGTGTCACTTTATACTCCGAGTTAATAATGTTTTAAAAGCTGCCACTATCCCAAGACAGTAAGGAAAGAGGAAGCCCATGTCTTCCTTTGAAACACATGTTTGGTAGTGTGGGAACTTTTTAACACATGTAATAGATTTATGCTCCAAGAAAATGAATGATTCTTTCCTCTTTTCATGAGCTATTTGATTGGAAAGTAATTGCTCTGCTCCCAGGAGGCAAGAAGGGCTACAGCTTCAAGGCTTCAAAGATGGTAGCCTCAGTACCACATCAAAGCAGAGCAAAGGTGACCCTGAGTGAAACCAGACAAACATGATGACAGTCAGTATAAGAGCATTGGCCATCTGAGACAATATTTATACATCTGCAGGGAACATATTTTATTTAGTGTTTTGAAGCGTGGTCATTTGATGAACCAGAACTTGACTTTGTTTAGAAAGAAAAGAACAAGCAGATGTTCTAGTTGAAAACTGCAGAGCTAGTTGCATGCTCACTGTTGCCACCTAGTGAATTCAAACAAAATGATTTTTCTGTTTTTTTCAGAAGGCAGCACATGAAATAGAGAAAAGCTCCCGGGCAGCCTGAAAAAGTTAACATGAGGGGGAAGGAGTCAGAAAGAGTGAATGGCTTTTCTGACAGATTTTCAGGGCTGATTTCCTGTTCATCAGCATTAACACGAGTAAACCTGAACCTGCAGATTTTGGGGAAACACAATAACCTCCCAAAAGCTGCATGTTTGTATTAATGTTCCTTCGAGTACAGAGAAGCTGCCTGGGCACTTCACTAGAGGTAGCACTGCTCCAGCTCTTGAGTACATGGGCCTTGTGCAGGAGGACACATTGCTGCTTCTGCCTCCTCCTCCATGCATGATCCCTCCTTTCTCTTTGCTGCCAGTTCCCCTTCTTTCTTTCCTGCTGCCCCCAACCACTGCCAATTTCTGTCTCTTCATTCCTCTTCTCTGCCACCATTCTCTTTGGGCTTGCCAGACCCCAGTCTTCACTGCTGCCTCCCTCCTGCCCTCCCCAGGCTTTGGTTTGGTCCCCTGTACCTTTATCTTTGCTGCCAGTTCCCCCTTTCCTCTCCCCTGTTCCAGTCCTCCCCAGTTCTCTCCTTACTGGCTTGCTCCCTCTCCAGTTGCAGTTCTCCTCTGTCTCCTGCTCCTACTTTCCTCCCTCCCAGTTTATGACAACCTTCTGCTTCCTCTTATTAGGAGCTGCCTCCTTCATCTCTCACCCACACACACATTTTCACCCCCTTCTCTCTGCTTTCATCAGCTAACATCTCTTTCATGAGAACCCTGAAAAAATTGTTCTTCTTTACCTCCTAGGATAGGACAAGAAGCAATGGGCTTAAATTGCATCAAAGGCGGTTTAGGTTGGACATTAGGAAAAACGTCCTAACCGTCAGAGTGGTTAAGCACTGGAATAAATTGCCTAGGAAGGTTGTGGAATCTCCATCCTTGGGGATTTTTAAGAGCAGGTTGGACAAACACCTATCAAGAGTGGTCTAGATAATACTTAGTCCTGCCATGAGTGCAGCGGACTGGACTAGCTGACCTCTCGAGGTCCCTTCCAGTTCTATGATTGTGACCAAGTTGTGTTCTTTTTTGCTCTGGCTCTGTCCTTCTGATGAAGTAGTTGCTGGCTCACTACAATGAAATGGCAATAGCTCCGTCTAGTGAAATGAATTGCAATCCACATGTAGCTAGAACCACCATTGGGAATAAGAGTCTCACATTCTCTTGGTTGGCATAATTACTAGAAATGGGTCTTCCCCTGTGTTGGATATCAGATCTAGTATTACAGCATGGACACATCTCTGCTAATTACCAAGTAGTAAAGATAGAACTGAAACAAATCCTGAGGCTCTAAACACCCATGAACTTTGGAGCAGTTTGGAACCAGATCTGGATCCAGCTCATGCCACCTCTAAACCATGTTTTACACTTGTGTCCCCATCCCCATGATTCTGGGCCAGTCAGCGGCCAAACGAGCCCCTGGAGCATGCTAGATAGCCAAAGGGCTACTGTAACTTATGCTGACTAAAATGGTCCCCTAGTAATTGGTCTGCCATCTGGGGAGTTAATGAAGTGCATTGTGCTCCAGCTTCTCCCCCGCCAGCCCCCATCATACTGCTTGCTGTGCCCCCAGCAGCGCCGACACCCCTATGTTGGCTGACGCCCTCCAAGTATTCCTTCACAGTGGGGGAATCCTCAGGTGCCTGATATAAGGTCAGTTTGTGCTGCCTTACGAAGGTGTGAGGGTCAGGGCCCAATTCCTACTTCTCTCGTCTAGCCGCTAAACCACACTTCCTTCTATACTAGCAAAATGTTGGAAGGGAGTGAAAGGAATCCTCAGAGACATGGGGGAGGAAACTTTAGAAAAAAGTATAGAAAAGGAACATGGCATTTTAGCCTATCAAACTATGATGTTCCTGACAGCCAGTATCAGTAAGTACTTCTCTGCCTTTTGAATTGTGCACATGAGGACTATTCAATACAACCACACCAAGCTACTGTCTCCTCTAATCCCATTTTCTATTACTTCTATTTTCTCTTCATTTCAAAGTGCAGAGCTTTGTTTTTCCACTTTCACTCCCTTTCCCTTGAAAGACAAGGAGATGATGGCGCTCTTCTTTCAAGAATGACAGCAACAGGAGCAACAAGGTATTTGTTTGGGCCAAGAGAAAGACTGAAAAGGAGGCAGTATGTATTCTAAACCCTGAGATATCAATTATGAGTTCATGGCTGTTACTATGGATGCTGCATTTGCCTTTTGGAAACCTCTTTATGTTGATGTACATACAGTAATGCTTCATCGTCACCTGCCTGTCCCCCCCGAGTTCTTAATTTTACTCTCCCTGTCCACTATTATTAATAATTTGTATTACAATAATGCCTAAAGGGCATGATCAGGATTGGGCCCCATTGAGCTAGGTGCTGTACAGACACAGAGTAAGAGAAAACAAACCATCAGATCTCACTGGGCACTGGGATCAACAGCCAGCTAGAATTTTTTTTCCTTGAGGCTTTTACATTCACCATTTGCAAAGTCTGGTTTCTGCCACAGTGGTAGAAAGCCCTCCAATGCTAGAATATGGTGAAAAAGCACAATGGATCCCCATTCATCTCTGCTTTGCAGATTGGGATTTGACCTGCTAATTAGACAGACTATTGAGAGTTTGAAATTGAGATAAAAAACAACAAAAAACAGACCCTTGGTCTGACAGAATTTGAATGACTACGTTTGCAGTCTGCTTAATTGTGTAGCTATATCCACTAGCTATATAATAAGGGTGTACAATGAACAGTATATATTCCCCTCTTCTGTGAGGCAGCAAGTATCAGGGGTCTTGCAAGTTGGCTTCCCAGTGGAGGAGAAATCAGTGATACAGTGTCTGGTTATGTTCTAAGTGTAACTTATTTTATTTTCACATATACCCCTGTCCTGACACAGCTGTGGTCAAAGAGTCCCTTTTTTTCAGAAATCTCAGCCCACACCAATGAAAGTTCACAGAGAGCAACTCTGTTTCAAGGATTGACTTTAAACAGAGCCCAAGGCAGAGAACAAATTCTCCTGCTGCTCACATATGTTCCTCTTGCAGGACCACTGTCTTTAAAGAAAGCATTGCATAATCCCAAAACTAAAACCACCACACATCTTTCCAACACTAAACATTTAGTTGCAAGTGAAGAACTTGAAAGACTATGTCTAAGAGTGCCACCTAGTGATGCCAGCCAGAACAATAGTAATGTAATTAATAATACCACAGGAGATTTCCAACCCCTGGTCTAAACCAGTGGTTCCCAGACTTGTTCTGCTACTTCTGCAGGGAAACCCCCTGGCGGGTCGGGCCGGTTTGTTTACCTTCCGTGTCCGCAGGTTCGCTTGATCATGGCTCCCAGTGGCCACTGGGAGCTGCTGGAAGCGGCGCGGGCCGTGGGACGTACTGCCAGTCACTTCCAGCAGCTCCCATTGGCCTGGAGCAGCGAACCGCGGCCACTGGGAGCTGCAGTCGGCCGAACCTGCGGACGTGGCAGGTAAACAAACTGGCCCGGCCTGCCAGGGTCTTTCCCTGCACAAACGGCGGAACAAGTTTGGGAACCACTGGTCTAAACCACTGTTTCTCAACTGGTGGATGCTGATCACTAGAGGGGTCATGAAGGGCAATGGGGATGGTCGCGAGGTGTTGAAAATATTATTACAATGTAAAGCAAAGAAAATCTTGCCCACCTACTCCCCCCCACTCCCATGTGTTCTGTGTTAAGAAAAGGTTGAGAAACACTAGTCGAACTAAAGCCTACAAGCTACTTCTCTCAGACATAGGATGCTCTAACAGCACAGACATTTGGGACCAGAATTAAATTCAAGGATTTGTAGAAGGGCAGCTGAAAGTTACAGAACATGAAAAAAAGTATGGTCTTGTGTTTAAGGCATTGAATCAGGAGAACTGGGCTTAATTCTCAGCTCTGCCACCAACGTCCTTTGTAACCTTGGAAAAGTCATTTAATATGTGTGCCTCAGTTCCACATCTGTAAAATGGGGGAAATAATGTCTTTTCAGACTGTAAGCTCTTCAAGGCAGGGACTGTTGCTGATTTGTTGTGAACTAGAATTATAGGGCCTGATCTTGGGGGACACTAGGCAGTACTGTAATAGAAACATGTACTTACAGTGTACATCTTCTTATTTTGTTATAGATACTCCATTGTTGATACATTACATTTTATCTATGTACTTCCGAGACATATGAGCTGCCCAGAAGGGAAGCTGAGTGGAAGATATGCCTGCTTTCGGTAGGATGGCGGATGGTTTCTGAAACATGGAACCATGTTTAGGTAGGTAGGTAGCTCGATGGCACCTGTATACAGTACAGAACTTAGAATGTTAGCTCAGAGGAATCATATAAAACGTGGTATAAAATCTTTCTCAGTGGTGGTGATGGGGTTAGCATATTCAGAAGATTCTGTGTATTTCTCTAAAATACCAATTGGCTCAATGTGTAAATCCAGATTCTTCCTATAGGAAGCTATCAAAGATATTACTGGGAATCAAATGCACATTCACTTAATGTACTAGTCATTCATAATAAGGAACTATAGGAGAGTAAGCCTTAAGGAGGTGGATTTTCTGTTATTTACGTATGAAGAAGGTATCTTTTGTGTGGTTGCAAATGTCTTTTTTTTTTTTTTTTTTTTTGCTCTGGAAGTTGCAAGCTAAAAATAAGACCATCAACAGTTGCATTAGGCGGGATAAAAATGTGTGGGATACAACACTTCATGCATCAAGGTACACGCCCACCACCAATTGCATGGGCATAGGAAGAAATCTCCCCCTATGGACAGGTTAATCAATAATTATTTTCAGTGGGATTTCTTGAGCCTTAGATCCATCGAGGCAGGATGCTAGGCTAAGGAGATCACTCGTGTTACCTGTTATGGCAATTCCTACTGTCTGTGCTTTCTATCGGAGGACCTCATAGTGTCTTACAAACTAATGTATGGGATGGGAATTTTTCTACTTCATGTTCTGTGTAGAACTGAGGACATTACCATTGTTTAACAAATAATAAATAATAGCACAGCACCCTCAGAGAAATATTATCCCCATTTTACAAATGGGAAAACTGAGGCACGGTGGGGCTAAGAGATTTGTTGAAGGTCATACGTAGATGTTTTGACTCTCCATACCCTATTCTGACTACTAACCATTATCCCTCAGAAAATAAAGAGGTGTGGTTACTTGTATTGATGGGTGAGGGACTCATGTACCTAAAGTATTAATGGGATTTAGTGCAGTAAATTTGTAGGTATCTCTGTCTAGATTCCCTAATACATCACTAACCTACTCAAAAGAGAAGAGCCTGAATAAAAATGCAAATTCATGTTCATCAGTTGTTGATAGGCCTCATTGGGCGAACCTTGAGAACTGGCTTAGTTACGCTGATACACAGGTCGTTGTCATCGGGTGCTTGAGGAGAACATGCTTGAAATGATTACTCTTCTGGCTTTTAAATATAGAGTTGGCTTATTGAATCAGTTTAAGTATTAACCAATTTCATCCCTGTCTTATCTAATTGGGATCTCAGTAATGGAACATCTCAGGCCTTTCACATCTTGTTACTGAGATCATATATTTCTGGCATGGCAGGATGACTGAGCTGTTGCTCAAAGCTTCATTTAGGAGGCTATGTCAGCTGCTTCTAAAATATATTTTTAAACTGTCTATTTACTGTAAAGAATTGATCTTCACTCATTTCATGCCAGGACTGGTTAGCAGGCTGATTAAGTGTCTGGGACACAAGTTATTGAGTTTCCCTTGTTCTATTGCATTAAATCAGTGGTTCTCAAACTTTTGTACTGGCAGCCCCTTTCACATAGCAAGCCTCTGAGTGCAACCCCCCTTATAAATTAATAACACATTTTTATATATTTAACGCCATTATAAATGCTGGAAGCAAAGCGGGGCTTGGGGTGGAGGCTGACAGCTCACGACCCCCATGTAATAACCTCGCAACCCCCTGAGGGGTCTTGACCCCCAGTTTAAGAACCCCTGCATTAAATGGAATGAATTAAGCATTCTCTGTGCTTGGCTCCCTGAGCTAATCCTTTGAATGGTCATCCCTACTCGAACCACACGAATTCATGAATACAGCTCTACAGCAGGTGCTGTTTATTGTTTCATAGTTCCTGTCTATGTTCCACTTTTAGGCCTCGATCCTGCAGGATTGGGACCTCAGACGATAATGCAGTACAATGACTCAAATTGAGCTCTGGTGTCTTTTCAGACCTGTTCATTGATCCAGATCTGTGTGATGCACACCAGTGGATCTAAGAGAAGCAAAAACCACTGCTTTATAGGCGGTTGGGAGCCGTTTGCAATAGGTGCCTCTCACATGGATAGTGAGAGAGACTGATTGTGGAAATGAGAATTAAAGGTGCAGCAAGTAAATGGTATAGGTACAGGCCTATTTAGGCCTTATCATAGAATCATAGAATATCAGGGTTGGAAGGGACCTCAGGAGGTCATCTAGTCCAACCCCCTGCTCAAAAGCAGGACCCATCCCCAATTAAATCATCCCAGCCAGGGCTTTGTCAAGCCTGACCTTAAAAACTTCTAAGGAAGGAGATTCCACCACCTCCCTAGGCAACACATTCCAGTGTTTCATCACCCTCCTAGTGAAAAAGATTTTCCTAATATCCAACCTAAACCTCCCCCACTGCAACTTGAGACCATTACTCCTTGTCCTGTCCTCTTCCACCACTGAGAATAGTCTAGAACCATCCTCTCTGGAACTACCTCTCAGGTAGTTGAAAGCAGCTATCAAATCCCCCCTCATTCTTCTTTTCTGCAGACTAAACAATCCCAGTTCCCTCAGCCTCTCCTCATAACTCATGTGTTCCAGACCCCTTGATGTAGTTATATCTAGGAAGATGCACAAACAGACAGCACCCTTACTAAAAGGCTGCCTCTGCACTCATTAAAGTCAATGGGTATTTTGCCTTTGACCTCAAGGAGAGCAGGATCAAGCTCTAAATGTAATGTGAAAATGAAATAATAATTTTCAAGCTAATCAATATCAATATGTAATCAGTGAAGTTTTCCACTGCTGTTGTGATGGCACAAAAAAAGCAAACAACTAGATATTTTTCTTGCAGTAAGCGTCTCCCTTAGAGAAACATACTCAGAATGGCATCTGCTAATTCTCTCAGCTACATGAGGTGGGCTCAGCCAATCAGGGAACAGGGAACCAATACCATGGAACTAATCACTACCAGCCAGGCCAGGCAAGAATTTGAAAGGGGGAATGTAAAAGCTTTCCTGCTGATATTAAAACATGCAGCCACACTACATCTATTATTGTCCTAAATTTCATTTTAAAAAAATTGTCAAATTGATTCTCTTTTATGAACTCAAAACCAAACATAACAAATCTTCATTTTATAATGTCTATTTCAGCCAGATCCCTGTACATCAATACTAGATTCTTGGGGCCAGATTTTTAAAAGGTATTTAGGTCCCTTACAAAAGCATTTATCACCCATTGAAATGAATGGGAATCAGGCACTGAGATGCTTTTGATAATCCAGGAGGTGCCTAAATATCTTTAAAAATCTTGGGACCTGATTCTCAGCAGTGCTGGTCAACTGCAGCTCCAACTGAAGTCAGCAGGAGCCCGGGTGCTTAAGACTACTGAAAATCAGGCTCTTGATGGACATATCCAACTCTATTAAAATGAATGGAAGTTAGAGGCATGCATCAAGGGGACACCCTTTTGGTTTAAATCTCAGCTGTAGCTCATTCCTTGTTTTCCTTTCTTTGTTGTGTGTTCCATTAGAAGCTGAAAGGTCTTGCCATAAACTTTAGAGTCAGACTCACAATTATGAAGCAGAAAATCATTGTCAGAGCAATGCAACATACTGTAGCCTAAAGAATCTGCAATTAGTGAAAAATGCTAGCACTAAAATGTGATTTGAATAACCCAATATTAGTTTCTCTAGTTTTAATTCATTGATACTTATGCTTTCTACTGCCAGCAGTCCCAGCTAGGAATTCCAACTCATGAGATGAGGAGTTTCTGAACTGCAGTGGTAATGTCATTCTTCTTGGTGATAAGGGAGGAAAAGAGCCTGGGAGAAAAGAAGTAAAAAATAAAAACAACCACACACACCCCCTACATTTTAATTTTTCCCCACAGTGATCATGGCAAGTAAATATTACTCATACTTACAATGAAGATAGAGCTGGTCCAGTGCTGCCTCTCTATCTAGCACAAGAACAAAGCAAATATGGGCTCAAACTGCAAAATCTGAATCTGGATTTCCAACACCCCAAAATTGGTAGGCCTTCAAGTCACAGGTTTTGATTCAGCCCATCATAGAAAGAGGGGCCACAGTTGGATTTATGATGGGCACATCTCTGATACAAAGAAACATACAATAAGCAGTCTTTAATCAATGTCATAGTCTAATTTGGACACATTATCTTGAGTTCCTCAGCATAGTGCTAGCACGTGTCATGACTTGGAAGCAATACTGAGTAAAGCCAAAATCCTGACTACCTGTAGTCACAAAGTCCCAGGAGTCTTTTCACAAGTATTATTCCTGGTGTCTTGGCTAAATGCCAATGTAAGTAACTACATAAGTCTCCCCCCCAGCCCGCACATCTCCAGTTGTAAACAGCACTTTTCCTTATGTCGTTTCCTAAACCACTGTGCAGTGTTAATGTGAGTTGTTAAATAGTTGTTGTGCTCCACCTCCAGAGGTGGCTGCATTTCAGCAGTGGGTGAAGTGACTGCTATATATCTTTCATCTTCCTCACAAAGGTGTTTGGAGACGTCATTAATGTTGATAAAGCTCTTTGAAATCCCTAGATGAAAGATGCTATAGAAATGCAAAGTATTCATAGAGTCATAGAATATCAGTGTTGGAAGGGACCTCAGGAGGTCATCTAGTCCAACCCCCTGCTCAAAGCAGGACCAATCCCCAACTAAATCATCCCAGCCAGGGCTTTGTCAAGCCTGACCTTAAAAACTTCTAAGGAGGGAGATTCCACCACCTCCCTAGGTAACGCATTCCAGTGCTTCACCACCCTCCTAGTGAAAAACATCCAACCTAAATCTCCCCCACTGCAACTTGAGACCATTACTCCTTGTTCTGTCATCTGCTACCACTGAGAACAGTCTAGATCCATCCTCTTTGGAACCCCCTTTCAGGTAGTTGAAAGCAGCTATCAAATCCCCCCTCATTCTTCTCTTCCGCAGACTAAATAATCCCAGTTCCCTCAGCCTCTCCTCATAAGTCATGTGTTCCAGTCCCCTAATCATTTTTGTTGCCCTCCGCTGGACTCTTTCCAATTTTTTCTCATCCTTCTTGTAGTGTGGGGCCCAAAACTGGACACACTACTCCAGATGAGGCCTCACCAATGTCAAATAGAGGGGAACGATCACGTCCCTCGATCTGCTGGCAATGCCCATACTTATACATCCCAAAATGCCATTGGCCTTCTTGCCAACAATGGCACACTGTTGACTCATATCCAGTTTCTCGTCCCCTGTAACCCCTAGGTCCTTTTCTGCAGAACTGCTGCCGAGCCATTCGGTCCCTAGTCTGTAGCGGTGCATGGGATTCTTCCGTCCTAAGGATGATTTAGTTGGGGATTGGTCCTGCTTTGAGCAGGGGGTTGGACTAGATGACCTCCTTCCAACCCTGATATTCTATGATTCTATGATTCCAAGGACTCTGCACTTGTCCTTGTTGAACCTCATCAGATTTCTTTTGGCCCAATCCTCTAATTTGTCTAGGGCCCTCTGTATCCTATCCCTACCCTCTAGCATATCTACCTCTCCTCCCAGTTTAGTGTCATCTGCAAACTTGCTGAGGATGCAATCCACACCATCCTTCAGATCATTAATGAGGATATTGAACAAAACCAGCCCGAGGACCGACCCTTGGGGCACTCCGCTTGATACCGGCTGCCAACTAGACATGGAGCCATTGATCACTACCCATTGAGTCTGACAATCTAGCAGCTTTCTATCCACCTTATAGTCCATTCATCCAGCCCACACCTCTTTAATTTGCTGGGAAGAATACTGTGGGAGACCGTGTCAAAAGCTTTGCTAACGTCAAGGAACAACACGTCCGCTGCTTTCCCCTCATCCACAGAGCCAGTTATCTCATCATAGAAGGCAATTAGATTAGTCAGGCATGACTTGCCCTTGGTGAATCCATGCTGACTGTTCCTGATCACTTTCCCCTCCTCTAAGTGCTTCAGAATTGATTCCTTGAGGACCTGCTCCATGATTTTTCTAGGGACTGAGGTGAGGCTGACTGGCCTGTAGTTCCCTGGATCCTCCTTCTTCCCTTTTTTAAAGATGGGCACTACATTAGCCTTTTTCCAGTCGTCCGGGACTTCCCCCAATCACCATGAGTTTTCAAAGATAACGGCCAATGACTCTGCAATCACATCCGCCAACTCCTTTAGCACTCTCGGATGCAGCACATACGGCCCCATGGACTTGTGCTCATCCAGCTTTTCTAAATAGTCCCGAACCACTTCTTTCTCCACAGAGGGCTGGTCACCTCCTCCCCATGCTGTGCTGCCCAGTGCAGTAGTCTGGGAGCTGACCTCGGTCATGAAGACAATGCTTTTTTTGCCTCTGAGTACCTTAACTTTTTCCACATCCTCTGTCACTAGGTTGCCTCCCTCATTCAGTAAGGGGCCCACACGTTCCTTGACTTTCTTCTTGTTGCTAACATATCTGAAGAAACCCTTCTTGTTGCTCTTAACATCTCTTGCTAGCTGCAACTCCAAGTGTGATTTGGCCTTCCTGATTTCACTCCTGCATGCCTGAGCAATATTTTTATACTCTTCCCTGGTCATTTGTCCAATCTTCCACTTCTTGTAAGCTTCTTTTTTGTGTTGAAGATCATCAAGGATTTCACTGTTAAGCCAAGCTGGTCACCTGCCATATTTACTATTCTTTCTACACATTGGGATGGTTTGTCCCTGTAACCTCAATAAGGATTCTTTAAAATACAGCCAGCTCTCCTGGACTCCTTTTCCCCTCATGTTATTCTCCCAGAGGATTCTGCCCATCAGTTCTCTGAGGGAGTCAAAGTCTGCTTTTCTGAAGTCCAGGGGTCCGCATTCTGCTGCTCTCCTTTCTTCCCTGTGTCAGGATCCTGAACTCGACCATCTCATGGTCACTGCCTCCCAGGTTCCCATCCACCTTTGCTTCCCCTACTAATTCTTCCTGGTTTGTGAGCAGCAGGTCAAGAAGAGCTCTGCCCCTAGTTGGTTCCTCCAGCACTTGCACCAGGAAATTGTCCCCTACACTTCCAAAAAACTTCCTGGATTGTCTGTGCACCGCTATATTGCTCTCCTAGCAGATATCAGGGTGATTGAAGTCTCTCATGAGAACCAGGGCCTGCGATCTAGTAACTTCCGTTAGTTTCCGGGAAAAAGCCTCATCCTAGTGCTCTATGTATTTCTATAGTATGTTGAATTCAGTCATTAATAGTATCCTTGGCATGCTTCTGTGGTGTGTTTGTGAAAGAACTGAGGAATTAGCAATGAGAAATCTAAAGAAAAAGGGGCCATCCAAAACAGCATAAGAACAGTCCACCTCCTCTCTCCCCATTTCCCTTGCAAATAAAATTTATGGGCATTCTATAATCAGCTCAGCAAACACTCACTGTTTTGAATAATTTCCTTTGAAATCATCCCCCCCGTACTGTTATGTGACCCTTCTGCCACCTTATCAGATTAGCAGTGATGCTCCTAATGAGAAGTGCCTTGCAGGGTAATGAGATCTGAGCTTGGGCTTGGAGGCAGCAGCAAATGCATTCTGAAAGTGCTCTTTGAGTGCTGAATTTGCTGAGGTGAATTCAAACAACCCAACAACGTTAGTTAGTATTAGTATGAAAGTTTCATGTCTCTTCTGGAATAAAAAACTCTGGATATTAGAAGCTTTCGCTCCTGTCAATGCAGCTATTGTTATTCATGGCAACTCCTCCCTTTAGCACATTTTCCAGTTATTGAGTGCACTTATTTGGGGGCATTAAAGTGGAGTTTCTTGCACTACTGCATTGACTGTTGCTTTTGTAGCACAACACACTTACTCTTAGTACATATGACTAGGCAGCTGATAAGAGATGACAACTGCTACTGACTGGCTCTTTTCACCTGTGAATTGTGCACACAGCCTGCCTATGCTAAATCATTCTATTATTACCGTTACTCCATCCTCCCCTGCCCCTTAGCCACATCCACTGGTCTGGTTCACCCAGCTGCTACTCCGTGTTGTTTAAATTGTGAGCTCTTTGGGGTAGGAATTGTCACTTATGCTATAGGACCTCAGTGTGACCAGAACATGTTGCAAGTCAATTAATAATAATTTTTAAAATACTCCAGTGACGGTACAAAATGCTACAGCTTGAACGAGTGTGAATAGAGTGTGAATATTACTCTAAAAATAAAACTAATTTCCACTGTTTCGTTTATGGGTCTTTCACAAAACACAGTAGAAGGCAGCTGATGTGCATCCAAGCTGGATACCAGTTGGTCTTTCCCCCTTTTTATTATTAAAAATAAACCAGCCTAATTTTTGTATTTTGAAATATTTATCAACAAAGACTTTAAAAACTAAGGCCCAAGATTTTCAAAAATAGGTTCCAAAAGTTAAGGTCCTAAGGCCAAAGTTAGGCACATAAATAAGGGGCTGATTTTCAAACATGCTGAGCACTCAGCAGTTCTGCCATTGACTTCAATAGGAATTGCTGGGTACTTGGCCCTTTTAAAAATCTGGTCACTTATGTTAGAAGCTTTAAATGTGGATTTAGGAGCCTAACTTTAGGTTCTTATTTTGAAAAGTCTTGGTCCCGGGGCCTGTCTGCTCTGGGAAGCTACTGAAGATCTCATAGCATTGGCGATGTTTGCTTTAGTGGCCTTGCCCAAAATTTGCCCTCTCTCGACACTTTTCAATGTGCTGTGTGCTCCCTGGTTGCCATCTTCCTTCCCCAGAGCTGGCTGCAGTTCAGTGTTGCTGTACATACATGGAGCCAGACTGTGTCCTGGCTAATACACCTGCACACAGGAGTAAGGAGCCTATGGCACCCTTTTTTCCCCGTGCCAGCTGTATATTCCACAGGGAGTAGCACAGAAGGGAGAGTAGCCTACCTGGACTACGTTCCCTCCCCTGCACGTGGGACGGGAGTAGTCAGAAAGGGGTGGGCAATGGGGGGAAATGTGCTGGCCAACACAGCTGCAGTGGTGCACTTAGGGGAGCATGCTGTGCCAGGTATGGCGCTCATGTAGGGTAAAAGGGAACTGAGAATCTGAGCCATAATCAGATCTCATGCCGCCCCATCCCTGGGGCTCACGGCAAAGCCACACTTCACTCCATCGTGTGTGAGATCCTTAAGAATGGAAGCTCCCATAGTAAGAGATTGCAACTCACATAATTTGGCCAGTTATTATGTGAGTTGAGTCATGGAGGTAGTGCTGAGATCCAACTTAGATCCTGGGAATTGCTGAGGGCTCTAACATTTCATCAAAGCCAATGGGATTCTAGGGAGCTCAGCATCTTGCAGGGCCCTAATCTAGTGTTTGGGGGACAAATCGGAACTAGGGTTAGCCATGATTGCATGAACGCCTTGCAAAAGGGTGTCAGGCAATTTCAGCCCTACATACCAAAATCTCTCTTGTGAGATCAGGATTTACCAACATTCTACAGCTTGAAGTGAAGGCATTGATTTGGATTCAGGGATCTGAATCATAATCACCACCATCACTTCCAAATTGGAAGAGTTGTATGTTCAAGGTTCCAGTTTTAACTTATCTCTGGTTATAACACCGTCTTCAGTGCTGAATGATATAGTGCAGAAGCAGGCTCCTCTGTGGCAAACAGAGCACAGCTGCAATGACTTCTGACAGTCTGCACCTTTAAATGCATGTTTTTTATGACACTGCCACTGGCATATACAGCCCTGTAGTAGATAAGGGGTTAAGTCTATTAACTTTGCCATTGGGGCTGCGTGACTGATCACTTCTCCGCAGTCATACCAGACTTCTCCCTTTACAGATTTAAGTCCTGGTTGATTTGTGGGGAGAGGAAAGGTGATATCTTTAAAAAGGGAGATGAGATCATCTTCCTTTTATAGAATCTGAGATCATTTGAAAGCAACACAGCAGTAGTCTGGGTGTGCTTCTCCTTGGGCATGAAAAGACCACTCTCTAGGAATATCTACCCAGCTGAAAGGGAGCATATATTAATCAGGCTTTATCTTAGTATCTGAACCCTAGACTTTTTTTTTCTTGCAGGGAATTGAGGGTTTGGTGGTGGGTGTATTATTTTTTCTGCTGACATAATTCTGTCCATCAGAGCGACAGCCAGGGCCTCTTTTTTTTCCCCCTCTGTGTATGACTGAGAAATCATTATAGCACTTTTAATCTCATCTCAAAAGAGGAAAAGCCTTTTCAGTTGTCACGAAGCTATTATTAGTCATCAGAATGAAGCACTGAGGCCTGCTGAGAACAGTACCCCACTCTACTATTCATTTTCAGATGGGCAAAGTCTGTTTCTTTAACTTGGGTGTAGTGTGCTGGAAAGATTCAATACTGATCCTGAAAAAGACTGTGCACATGCACACACAGATCTGTTCTATATTTGTACAGCACCTAGCACAATGCTGCACAACTAGGGCTCCTTGAAGTTACTGCAGTGCAAAATAATAATAGCATCAGATCTGTCACAGATCAGCTTAATATTTTGTATCATATACAAATAGAATATGTTCTATATGAGACAGTGTAGGTTTAATTCTTCTCTTGCTGGTTTTATAGAGTTGTAACTCCATTGCCCTCCATGGAGAACTCAAAGAAAAGGAGTACTTGTGGCACCTTAGAGACTAACCAAGTTATTTGAGCATAAGCTTTCGTGAGCTACAGCTCACTTCATCGGATGCTGTAGCTCACGAAAGCTTATGCTCAACTTGGTTAGTCTCTAAGGTGCCACAAGTACTCCTTTTCTTTTTGCAAATACAGACTAACACAGCTGTTACTCTGAAACCTGTCATGGAGAACTCCTGATTTACGCTAGTGTAAGAGGAGAATCAGGCCCCTAGACTCTAAAGTACTTTACCAAGGTGGGCAAGCGTCCTCATCTCCATTTAGCTGATGGGGAAACTGAAGGACAAAGAAGTGAAGTGACTTGACTAACATCATACATTGACTCAGTGTCAGAGTCAAGCATAGATCCCAGATCTCCTGACTCTCACTCCAATGCCCAGGTCACTGGACCTTGCTGCCTCCCATCAACAGGTAAAAATAGGATTTGTACATAGAACTGTAAACATTCCTCTAAATTAGTAATCAAAGACAGTGAGGTAAAAATGTGGTATAGGCAGGGATGCGTACTATTTATGATAAAGGAAGTGGGAGAAACACTGATCTATCATTTAATTATCAGGTTCTTGTTAGAGCTGGGTGCAATTTTACACCCCCTCCCCCCCTAAAAAAAGGGCAGAGTTCAGTTGACGGAAACATTTGTGTTGAATCCACCAAACTGTTTTGGTCAAACTCCCCTCCCAAAAAACAAGTTCCAAGAAATGAAGTGTTTCAGTTTTTGATTCAAAATGACTTTTTGTATAGAAATTTCCTTCAATTTTATTTATAAAAATAAAGTCTTTAAAAAGCTCAGTCTAAACAAAATGTTTCATTTCAGGTCACACTAAACATTTTGTCTGACTCAACATGAATTTAAAAAAAAGAAAAAGCTTTCTGGTTAAAAAAAAATTTTGCTTCAGTGCTGGTGAACAAAAAAACAAACAATTATTTGCACAGCTCTTATTCTGGAACTGACTTGTCCTTCTCCAGCGATGGAAGATTTTGAAACTAAGTAGCTGGCCACCATGTATAAGGAGTTATTTATATTGATCATAAGTGAGCTCAGTCTATAATAACGAGAAATTTCATTATGCTTTGATGCCCTGATTTAGCAAAACATTTAAGCATGTGCTTAACTTTCAGCATGTGCTTAAGTGCTTTGCTAAACAGGGACCTGAGATCTAAAGAAATGTGTACATACAGCAAATGTTGTCATGTGTAGACACCATAATATCAGGACATACTCTACTGTCAGAAGTTATCAGTATTTAGTATGCCGGATTTTGATAGTGACTGGAAAACAGAAGACAGTGTGTCCACATGAAGTACTATTTTACATTTTTAGAGCACCATCTCTTTTGAAGACTCTCAAAACACTTTACAAACTATGGACCTAGTTCTGCAATCCACAAGAGTAGTCAGCGGGACCACTTGTGCCAGTAAAAGTGACTACCCCTAGATATCTAGCACCACTGAAGCGCAGCCAGCTCTGGGGCAGTGGAAAGGAGCATCCAAATGGACTATTCCACTGAGTTAATTAGAAAGCACATCAAAAGCTGAGGCTACTGTGATTTGTGCTAGGAAATATGAGGCAGAAACAGGCTGAGAGAAATAATGTCACTTAGCTTTCAAAACCTCTCTCTGGGCATTTGTGTGTGTGAGAGTTTGATTTATGAATATATTTGGTAGAGTTTTATGGCAGCACAGATTATCACTGTCAAGGTTCCTTCCCCACTCTGAACTCTAGGGTACAGATGTGGGGACCTGCATGAAAACCTCCTAAGCTTACTTTTACCAGCTTAGATTAGAACTTCCCCAAGGTACAAATTATTTTACCCTTGGATTTCCACTACCACCACCAAACTTTATCTGGGTTTACTAGGAAACATGGTTTGGACACGTCTTTCCCCCCCAAATCCTCCCAACCCTTGCACCCCACTTCCTGGGGAAGGTTTGGTAAAAATCCTCACCAATTTGCATAGGTGACCACAGACCCAAACCCTTGGATCTTAGAACAATGAAAAAGCATTCAGTTTTCTTACAAGAAGACTTTTAATAGAAGTAAAGGAATCACCTCTGTAAAATCAGGATGGTAGATACCTTACAGGGTAATTAGATTCAAAACATAGAGAATCCCTCTAGGCAAAACCTTAAGTTACAAAAAAGACACACAGACAGGAATATTCATTCTATTCAACACAGCTATTTTCTCAGCCATTTCAAGAAATCATAATCTAACACATACCTAGCTAGATTACTTACTAAGTTCTAAGACTCCATTCCTGTTCTGTCTCCAGCAAAAGCATCATACAGACAGACACAGACCCTTTGTTTTTCTCCCTCCTCCCAGCTTTTGAAAGTATCTTGTCTCCTCATTGGTCATTTTGGTCAGGTGTCACCGAGGTGACCTTTAGCTTCTTAACCCTTTACAGGTAAGAGGATTTTTCCTCTGGCCAGGAGGGATTAAGGGGTTCACCCTTCCCTTTATATTTATGACAATCACAGTATAGAGTTACTAGATAGCCAGTCCTGTTAGAAATAACCTGGTGAAGAACATCACGAAGGAATGTGAGCTTAGTTTCTGAAATACTGTATTGTCCTATAACTGCCTTTTCAATTCCCACTTTATATGAGCCCCTTGGAAAATCAGCTGTGAAATTTCACTCAGTGTTCATTGACAACCAGAAACAGGCACTTTGGATGCTATAAAGAGCAGTTAATCTATTTAAGAGGATTATATTAATGATTTATAATACATAATAACACAGGGACAGATCCTCAGCTGCTGTAAATTAGCATTGCTCCATTGACATCAGTGGTGTTTTGCCATGAATTTACAATGCAGCACTAGCTAATTACCTGCCAAGTCTTTGTATGCACTTGAAAGAGGCTTGGCGAGTGGACACAGCATCTGAAGTCAACATTGTGCAGGGGCCTAATGCTTGTATTTAGAAACATTAACTCTTCCAGACAGGAAACTATTTTTCTTCCTTAAATTTCCACAATAAGCTAGCAAGATTCAAGATATATATATATTTTGCATTGTGAATTTGACACTGATAAAATTTCAGGGACTTCTCTGAATAGCTAGGACTAGACAAAAGATTGAGCATGGGATGTGAAAGCTTCCCTATTATATCTGCTGAGTGCCCCTCATTCCTGACATGTAACCCCCCCTATTCTAGTCCAGGGATTCTCTGGAAGAGAAGTCAATAATCATGCCAGTTGCAGGGTGGTTTTGTAATACAGACAGACATCTGCAAAGAAACAGGAGAAGAGCCCTGGAATTGTTCTCACATTTAAAACTTAGGAGTTGAATTTATGTCTGGAGGCAAAAAAGCTGCCACATTAACGGACTGCATCATCTATCCTTATTAGTAATGCTTTCTGAATTATTCCACCTGTTGAATTTAGATTGATCGTGCTTGGCTGATCCATATCAAATGTGCCAAAAACATCAGATACACTGTATCAGAAAAAAAATCCCTTAGCCCTTCTGTCCAGGATCAATGAAAAAAAAAATCCACTTGAATCTAACAGATCTGAGGAGCACTTTTTTTTTTGCTCATGTAAAATATTGGGATAAGAAAGGACAACACTGAAGAAAGCACCATTTTGTTCATGGGAAAAAAGCCTGAGCAGCTCCACTCATCTGAATGCACTGAGGATTTAGACCTCCCCCTTTTCCAAGAACCTGTGTGCGGCAAAGGCAAGGCACAACACCAGCTTCCTTACTCAGTACCCGTAATACATGGAGATAGAGCTAAGCTGCCAAGTTTAGATCCAGATCTAAATTACCCCCAAATTCAGGAGTGTTCAGATCTGGGGGGCAGCGGGGGAGGTTATTTGGGCTCATCATTACTAACATTAGTTCATGTTTATTTTGCTTTAGTCATTAATCTTGTGAAAACAAACACTGCAGCTGTGGGGAAAACTACATAAAGGGATGACAAATTCCTCACAAGCAATGGACAGAACAGGATAACACCTTCTAGCCCAGCATTCTCCAGCCTCTCCTATTTTAGAGTTTCAACACAGTCCTAAAGATAAGGGGAACACATAGCACACATGGCTGGATTAGAGGACAGTCTCCTCCATGTAGAAAGGTCCAGACTTCACCTCTCATAACTGTCAGGGGCCCAATCCCCAGTCATCTCTCTGAGTATATGAGGGGCCCAAAGAATCTCAAAACCTGCGTGGGCTGAGAAGCGAAGGAGACAGGCAAAGCGCTAGTGATGCGTGGGAGCTCCGAACTCCCATATGTTCTGCAGAGGAGATTGCTACAGCTGCCCGTGCAGCTCTCACTGTGGCAGGTGAAGGTGTGGCCCGCGGGTCCAAGCACAGCCCACATCCGTGTGATCACAAACCCCCACAGGAGGGAAGCATGAGGTTATGTCACTGTTTTCACTCTCCTTCATCTCCAAGGCAACTCAGGTGTATTGGACCTTGCTCCCCATTTGAGAGCTAGAATTCTGTTTCTCCAGATCTGTCGGAGATGTTCACCCCACAGCAGCTCTAACGGGGTTAAGAGGGCACAGAAGAAGCCAATTAACTTTCACAGTTGCACCTGAAGGGAGCCCCAGGGATTTATAGATACCAATGGTTCATGAAGCCCAGCTGAGGGAGAAGCTGGGTAAGGAATATAACGAGAGGAGCTTTGTAACATTATGGGGAGAGTCTATAGGCACTTGCTAGGAGTGGTGTAGGGGGAAAACTGGAGCGTGCGTGCTCGATCCTAGCCCTGAAAGAAGTGTTGACCAGAGGGGAGGTGTGAAGAAAGCAAGCCTGAGAAGGCTAAGTAGGAAGAAGACTAGGGGAAAAACAGCAGTAAGGAGGGGGACTGTGTACTCTAGGGTCCCTGGGCTGGAATCTAGTGTAAAAGAAGGGCCTTGGTTTCCCTACTGGGCAGTGGCACCTCCTAGTCCTGTGCCATCTGGACAAGGGGTTTAGTGAGACTTTGATACCCTGGAAGAGGGGACCATATAGTGACCTAACTGAGTCGGGGAGAGGGAGCACTGATAATTACAGGAAAAGACCACTGCACCAACAGAGGACTATTGGCAAGGGTACCATAGGGGAAGGATGCTGCTACTCCAAGCCTAGGTAGGAGCAGGTGCTATTGCAGTGAATGAATCCCCTTACAAGCTCCTTCCATGCAATATGTACATAGAATATAAAATCCAAGGCTAATATAAAAAGATACCTTTAGAAGAGAGTAGTACAGTATAATAAAACTTTTATGTGTATGTGATGTCCTTTATCTTGAATGATCCCAAAGCCCTTTGTGTACAGAACCCACTAAAATGCTAACCAGCCAGTGCACAGTACTCTGCACAACACTGAAGATGAGGGTAAACCTTATCTATTGTTAATGTCCATGCACAATAGAATGGACCTTGTATTTTAAGGACTCTTGATCTGTGGATGGGTATGGCAAGGTGTACTACCCCTTTAAGGAACAGCCTGGAGCTTATGGCTGAGACAGCCTGGGTGCGATCAAGGATCCCTGACCTGAGGTGGGCCATTTAAATAGGAAGAGACAGCTGAGCAAGAGTGTTAGAAGCCTGGCTGTAGATCACTGGTCTGATGTGGGACCTAGAGATAGTTTATAAAACCCTTACCTCAGAGCAACCAGACTTATAACCCAAAAAACAAAGTTAAATAACTGTTCTGCTGATATCTCAGGGAAAGGGAGAAAGCAAGCCTGCCTACCAACCAGAACAATATAAGTACTAGAGAAAGCTGAGTGAGAACACATTACTGGTGGGGAGAACAATGCAAGATGGATTCCCAGCAGAGGTGGGTTTGGCGGAAGAGGGAGATCATGGTGTGCAAAAGAGGTCCTCACCAATCCAAACAGAGGGTAGAAGGTCAAAAGCTGAGATTGAAAGGAAGAGAGCAATGAGCAAAGGGGCTTGAGAGATGCCTAGGGAGTGAGTTGGGGAGCAGGAGAAAAGGAGAGCAGAGATGAGGTCACTGATTTTTAAGGCACTTCCCCATAGATTCTATCTCAGAATGGTAGGAGACAGAGAGAGGTGATAAATGCATAAGCCAGCTGTGAATATCACACACTACGGACTTTTTTATGATTTAAAATAGCATTTTATAGCAAACACTTCTAGAAGGTGAAAACACTAGAAAGTACATTTTATGTTACTGGTGATCCTGAAAGCAAAACTCAAGCTTCACACCCACACCCTGGTGTCCCGCCCCGAAACAAAGTGGCGGGACCTCCTGCCACCTTTGGAGGGTGAGCAACCTCG
This sequence comes from Eretmochelys imbricata, assembly GCF_965152235.1. Classification (NCBI taxonomy): domain Eukaryota; kingdom Metazoa; phylum Chordata; order Testudines; family Cheloniidae; genus Eretmochelys; species Eretmochelys imbricata. The sequence continues at coordinate 234,702,777 of NC_135572.1, forward strand.
GTGGGCCAGCCTGTATTCCACCTTGGTCCCGAGGCCCGTCGGGGACATTAGTTGGAGGCTCCTTCATGGGGAGGTGAGCACGGGCGTGTTTTTGACGCGTTTCACCCCCATCCCAGATACTTGCCCTTTTTGCAAAGTGAGGGAAACCCTGGCGCACATATATTTAGAGTGTGCCAGATTGCAGCCCCTTTTTCGGCTCCTCACGAATATTTTATTACGTTTTTGGCTCCATTTTTCCCCTCACCTTTTTATCTATACACTCCCCATCCGTGGCCCCACAAAATCGCGAGATCTCCTGGTTAACCTCCTCCTAGCCCTAGCTAAAACAGCCATTTATAAAACCAGAGAGGGGAGGTTGGCTAATGAAGCGTCCTGCGATTGTAGGGCCGTTTTCCGATCCTCAGTACATTCCCGTATCCGGGTGGAGTTCCTCTGGGCGGCGTCCACCGACTCCCTTGACGCCTTCGAGGAGCGGTGGGCGCTGTCCGAGGTTCTCTGCTCGGTGACCCCGTCCGGTTCCCTCCGTCTGACCCTTTGATTGAGGGGAAGAGCGAGAGACCCCAGCCCCAGCCGTTGCCGCTACGGATACCATCATCATTGTCACCTAGGAGGGGTCCTATAACATGTGGGTGTAATCCCCCCCCCTCCAAACTGGCCACCCCGCTGCTGTTCCCATCTTGTCAGGCACTCTCAGGAGAGGAGTAATTGGTGACACTGGGTGTGGCACTAGGTAACTCGAGGGGGTGGAAGACCACGAGTGTCGAGGAAGCCCCCCCTGCTCTAGGCCACCAGGTAACTCAGGAGGGTGGAAGACCACGAGTGTTGAGGAAGCCCCGCCACTCTGGGCCCAGGCTAGCCTGAACACTTCTCCCTCCTGAAGGCTGCTGTGTTATACCTTCTGTTTGCTCTTGTTTTGTTGCATAGTTTTGCTTTATCCTTTTTGGTGATTCTTTGTAAGTGTTACACAAATAAAAATTTTTTCTGCTTCAAAAAAAAAAAGTGTTATACAAATAAAATTCTTCTCTGCTTTAAAATAAATAAATAAATAAATAAATAAACACTGATGGGGAAAGTACAAAGGAGAGATATACTGAATTAGTACAAACAAAAAGACTTATTGATGTCATTCAAGGACTGTGTTAAGATGATGCCTAGTAAACAAGAGGAGTAGAGAACCGGAAATCAATGAACCAAAATTGGTAGGTCAGATACGAGGCCTAATTGGTGAACACAATAATGAGGGGATGGGCTATTCCACACATCTCTCCCTTTTTGGATTCTTAAAGAAAGAGACTTTGGAGACAAAACTGGCTGCTAGAGCAAGCTTCATTCATCATCACCATCATTCAATCAACTAACTTCTCCTCTTTTCCCTGCAAAAGAGGGTTATTATGATCTTTAATGCCATCTAAGAGACTGTCAGACAAGGGGGGGGGGGGAGGATTTCATTCTAAAAACTGTCTCCAGCTAAAGGTAAAGAGAACAAGTGATGTTGTTAATATGAAGCCTTACTCAATATGTTACCTTTCAAATGCTTTACCTATTTTTCCTTCTTTTGTGTTTCTTTAATAAAAGGTTAAAAGGATTTTAATGGTGTGTTTGCCATGGTACTAAGCAGGTTGAGGTCTCCGTATATCAAACCCAGAACCTTGTTTAAAACTGTTTAATGTTGGACAGTAATTGGATTATGTTAACAGTTTGGACTCTTTGGGCCCATATGTTCCATATTAATACAAGAGGTCTCAGCCTGTTTTGCCTCGATCAGTTTTGCATTAGAACAAGGATTTTGGTTGTTAATTGGAAGTGAATGGGGAAACAGTGAAGTTTGTGAAGCGATGATGTCATGTGCTCAATAAGACCTTTACTGCTTATGAGGGGGCTGCTGTGGTTTGCCATGAGTTATAGCTTGAAGTACAGTGAGTTGCAAGCCTAAATTTGAGTTGGTGAAAGTATGGCTCACAGTGGCTAGGTACTCATCTGAGAGGAAATGATGTAGTCTCCTGGCTTGCCTAAGAGTCAGGAAGTCAGCCCTTGCCAATGTTGCAGTCCGTATGTCCATAGTAGTGATGAATCAGGCATAACCCCAAGACTATGCATTATCTTGATAATCAGAGCTGCATGCCACCAGTGGTTGATGGTGTCTGTGTGTTACAAATTTCCTTAAGTGTTTACCTCTCCTTACCTTATCATTTCTGTCTTTCTTAACTGGCTGAGTTTGTACCAACTGTGCTCCAAGTCTGCCCATTTATTTCTTTCAGGCTTTGGGACATCTTGGGGATGGTAAAGGCTGTAATAATTGAGTGTTGTCTGCATACTAGTGACATCAATGTCTGTGGTGTCTTACAGGTTTCAGAGTAGCAGCCGTGTTAGTCTGTATTCGCAAAAAGAAAAGGAGTACTAGTGGGATCTTAGAGACTAACCAATTTATTTGAACATAAGCTTTCGTGAGCTACAGCTCACTTCATCGAATGCATCCGATGAGGTGCCACTAGTACTCCTTTTCTTTTCTTTTTGTGGTGTCTTACAGACTCTTGATGGGCTTGTATATATTTTAGAGGAAGGGTGAGAGTATTGAGCATTGCAGGATTCCAGCTGAGATGGGTCTTTGTGAGGAGTATCTGTTGTGACTTTGTGAGATCTGTCAGAGAAATAAATTGATCCACCATAGTGCTACACCAACTCAATGGTGCTGAAGGTTTGTAAAGGTCTACTTTTGTTGGTATGGAGATTGGTTTTCAGTCCACGGCAAGGGCAATTAACCCATGGAACATTCTATTGCAGATATCACTGAGGACACGTTTATATGAAAGGTAAAATCATGTACAGATAAGACAGGATTTAATAAAAGTATAAGGGACATAAACCATTCTTTAGGAAAGAGATCTGTGTTAAAGCTTGCAAAAATATACACAAAGATCAAAATAATAAATTAGAATGATCGTATTGGAAATGGATCTCTTGAATAGGAAATAGCATTTTATAAGCTCTTTGTAATGTGTTGTTTTGACTTTTGTGTATATCTTTGCAAATTTTAGGGGGAGAAAGATGATAAAAGGTGATAAATCAGGAGGGAGATGCTGAGTGATGAAGGATTATATGTCACAGGGAAACTGCCTGGATCCTTCAATTCTTCATTTCCAGACATTCTAATGTGGCTTTTTTAAAACAAGGTTGAAATTTTTTTGTAATGAAAATATAATATTGGTTTTGGGTGTAATCTGGACAACACTGAGTCATGTGCTTAATCTTAACTATTTGAAAATACTTTTTGATTTTTTGCACATGTATATATTCCCATATATACCATGTAGGACAAAGAATTTATAGTTTCATAATTTCAATGAAAATAAAGTCATCTATAATTTTATTAACACCGAGAAAAATAAGAGAGACAATCTGAGTTATGGGATCTGAGAACAAAGGAATTAATATTCCTCAGATGCAGATCTCCTTTTATAGATTGGGCTGCATTAATAAGTGATTTTAGCAGCAGCAGCTTTGGGAAGAGAAACCATTTAATGGAATATAGTCTCCTTTCACAGACTCATATTTACTCTAGTAAACATCCGGAATGATTCAATTACATGTGATAAAATCTAGTTAGTTATTCCTTCCAACCTATCCTCAGGGCAAAATTCTTGTCTCTAAGTCAGCAGTTCTCAAACTGTGGGTCGGGACTCCAAAGTGGGTCACAACCCTGTTTTAAAGGGGTCCCCAGGGCTGGCTTAGACTTGCTGGGGTCTGGGGCCGAAGCCTAAGACCCAAGCCTGAGGGCTTCAGCCCTGAGTTGCGGGGAACAGGCTTTGGCTTCAGCTTCAGACCTGGGCAGCAGGGCTCAGGTTACAGGCCCCCTGCCTGGGGCTGAAGCCCTCGGGCTTTGGCTTTGCCGCCCCTGCCCAGATGGTGGGCTTGGGCTCAGGCTTCAGCCCTTCCTCCCCCTCCACCCCCCCCCCCGGGGTTGTAAAGTAATTTTTGTTGTCCGAAGGAGGTCACGGTGCAATGAAGTTTGAGAACCCCTGCTCTAAGTCATGTGGGTGATTTCTACTCCGATATTCTGCTCTCCTTTTATGAGCAGAATACTCATTGACATCAGATAATGGTATTTCACCAAATTTGTAAAATACTTTGAAGTTCTTCTTCTTCAAGGTGTTCAAATACTGTAGTGATGGGGGCCATAAAGTTCTAAGCTAGATAAAGAGATTCTCTTCTGCTTATGGAAGGAGGAGTGTTTCGTGTTTAAGACACTGCATGTGGACTGAGGTGAAATCTTGGCACCATTGAAGGAAGCGGTAAAACTACGATGGACTTCAACAGGATCAGGATTTCATCCCTGGATTCTGTTCCCAGCCTTGCTTTGTGACTTTGTGACTGTTCCCAGCCCTGCTGTGTGACTTTGGGCAAATCATTTCATTCTTCTGTTCCTCGGTTTCCTCAATTTATAAACAGGGCAGATTTATTATCCCCAGTGTCAGGGGTCTTTTGAAGATAAATTAATTAATGTATACAAGGTGCTGAAAATCTATGGTGATTATTATCATAGAAAAGCCTATAAATATAGAAACAATTCAAATGAAAAGCACTATGTGAGCTCAAAGTATTATTAGAGCTGGTTGGAGGGGCGGGGGGTGGAGACAAAAATGTTGCAATTTTCCCCTGAAATTTGAAATTTAAAATATGTCTCTGTAGCTGGTCAAAAATGGAGGGGAAAAATTTGTGAAAATTTCACCAAAATTTTCTTGATTATTGTTTCCCAAATTCCAATTTTTTTGGACTAGCTCTAATTATCCTCATCAGTGGGAATGCCATTTATGTTGGAAGGGCAGAATACCTGAGCTGAGATCTACCACAAGGATTATAAAGGGAAAAAATGTACTTAAAGCTTTTGGAATGTTTTCTCTTCTATATACCTGAAGCAACTTGGGGGTACGGAGTTTGTCTTCCTTTGTGTTCCCTAGCGCAAGGGAGGTTTGAGGCCTCTAGGTGAGATTGTAGAACAAATAATAATAATCTTGTGAATATATGTGCAATGGAAATTGCTGGACAGGCTGTGTTGGAAAAGGAGTATTGAGGAGTATGTTGGTAGCTATGTCCCACAGCAAAGCGGTTTTGAAGTTTAGTATTATTTCATTGGTCCAGTACTGTACAATTCCAATGTACAAGACTCGTATTTTTAGCCCTTGTAAATGGGCAAACATCTTAGCCACAATTCATCACTGGTGCAGCTCACCATTGGTCGTAGCAGTGGTGAAGACAGGGCTCCTTGTTAGCTAACCTTCAGGGATTCACACACCCATTCTCGGGAAAATTCCTCAACATAACACAAATTGGTGCAGCTCTTTTATTTTGCCTCATCTAATCTATCTCTTTAGATACTTGCCTCCCCTTCTCTCAACTCTATATTATCTGAGCAGGTAGCGATGATATGCTGGTAAAAATTAAAATTCCAGTGCCCTATTTACACGAGTGCTCCCACTGTCAAGTTGCTCTGATACTGTAATGTTGGGAGATTTTCCAAGGCAAAACTAGCTTGTCACTGTGATGGGTTGGACCCCCCCGCCCCTTCTGGGATGCCACCTGATGTGCTAGGGTATAACTGAGCCTCCCCTGCTCAATCAGCCTGGGTTCCCTCTCTCTGCTTTGCTGAATTAGGCTCTCCGGCTACTTGCAGCACACACACGGAGGTAGGTCCACACCCCACTGCAGACACAGACTGAAGTCAGCTCGTCTGAGAGGGCTCCTCCAGCACTCACGTGCCCACCTCTTTTGGCAGACAAACCCAAAATACTACTGTCTTGCACTGTATAGAAATATTTATACAGCACAAGGTCATAAAATTCGCCCTCTTCCTCAATTTGAAGAGAGATGTGCACAACTTCTTGCCGCCCCCCCAGTTAGAAATTACAGAAACTGGGTTTAATAATAAACAAAACAAATTTTATTAACTACAAAAGGTGAATTTTAAGTTGTAGCCCAGTGGGCTAGTTTGCTTTATTATATTCACTGCTTCTGTAGCCCAGTGGGCTAGCTTGCCTTCATTATATTTACTGCTTTGCATTATATTCAGCAGTAATGCAAAAAACCTACAGGCCTCCTATCCTGTAAGACATCAGCTTCAGCAAGTTAGCATAAGGTTTGAGACCTATGATCTTTGATCAGATAAACGGCCCAACGGAAAAACCCCAAGTATTTGGGGAGCTGAAAATAGAGTTTAAAGGGAAGTTTTGACCACAGGTAAATAATTCAACCACAGAAGTGTCCTGGCAATGAACTGACATATCTATCTATCTATCTATCTATCTATCTATCTATCTCTTTTCTTATAGGTTTGATTATTTGTTTTATTGTAATAGGTTTATATTAGGGTATATTTTGGCTGTAACACAAGGGACCTGCCAGCCACATCCTGTATGGTGAGCTAAGGCAAAATTAGCATACATATGTCTGGGACCTTTCACCTAGCTAGATGGAGCTAAAGCATAAGGTCCATGTCTGATGGCGACCTTTAAAACAGAGGATGTGTTAAAGCAGGTTGGCATAGGAGCTTTCCTAAGTTCATACCCTTTTAAACTTAACAGGTACACCACAACTTGGAAAGAATTGAAATAACCAGTTAGGACAGAAATAACAAATGTGTATCTAATCACAAAAGGGCCATGGTAAATAATTGACGTATATAAGTTGAGATCATTGATATACTAACCTATAGGAAAAAGACACTCCAACATTAGTGAGGTAAGGAAATACAAATAAGGAGAAAGGGAAAATCCCCTACTGAATATGCATCGAACATAACTGTGTCAGCGTAACATATTATAAAAGTGGCATCCCAGCATAGGGGCGGTAGGAGAGAGAGATGTAGTCCTTGGGAGGTGCCAGAATGATGGCCACTGGTGATGATGGGGAAGGTGATGGTGATGAGGAAGATGATGGCTAACGTTTCAGGTTGTTCTACAAGCGTTGGTATGAGTATATGGATTTGTAGATGTACATTCTGTAGTATCTCTGTCTGTCTTACTAAGTTGCGGGTGTTTGCGATTGTGCTAAATGTATTAATAAACTATATTTGTAAATATATAAGAGTTCCTGTAGTGTGAGTGATGCTACTGTGCACATCAGGGCTCCCAACTATATAATAACTTAAATAATACTGGGCCTGATCTTGGGGCAAGAACCTGTCAACCCTCAAAATGATAACTGTGTATTTTTATATACATAATCTAAGATCAGGCTGCAAAGTGAATATAAGAGATAACAGACAGAACAAAGCAGATTACTGAGCAAATAAAACAAAGTATGCAAGCTAAGCTCAATATACTTAAGAAACAGGTTACAAAATGTAATTTCTTAACCTAAATATTATTTTAGGCAGCTTGCAACGTTTCTGTGGTTCAGAGTTCCAGTTATATTTCCTTTCAGATTGGACCCCTGTCTCAGTCTGGACTCCCCCACCCCCACCCTTCCCTTCAGGTGGCTTTCGCAGTCTTTCTTCTTGGGCAGACAGGCCACGGAGAGGAGTCCAACTTTGCTTTCCTCCGCACCTTTAAATAGGATTTACATAAGGCAGGAATCCTTTGTTTCCCAAACTTGACCTCCCCTGCTCCTTCCCTTCCAGTGGAAAGTTACAAGAAGTCCCAAGTATTTTGGATGGAGTGGACACCAAGGCTTCAGAGTGAAATCTCCAGCCCAAACTGCAACTTCTAAGCAGTGTCTATAAAGCTATTTTTAGAGGGCTAGGGCAAGCCCCATTAGCCTAAATCTGTCAACCAGGCTGGGAGGCTTGCTCTTGCTCGGTCCAAAATACTGTGTAGCCGTACTCATGGGCACTTCTGAAAATTTTACTCTAATGATCTGGTAGTTAAAAACATTTAATCCCTGTCTACATTACACTTTAGGGTTAAAACCACCTGCCTCCCGTCTATGCTATAGCTTCCTTTGCTACCGCTGCTGGAGCAATGCCAGTGGGGGATTATGGATACGACGTTTGCTTGCCTAGATAGTCTTAGGTTACACTTACCTCATAGGCCATCACCAGTGGTGTACAGGGTATGTGTTGCTAAGCAGGCTATGTCCACACTGTAGTGTGTAGCTATGCTTGACAGTGAAAGGCTCTGGCAGTGGGAAACTGCAAGCCTTTTCCCGCTGCCTCCCCCTGCCAGATCCTTTCCCTGCTGCTGTGGAAGGGAACTAGTGACTTTCTAACAACCCAATTTCCTTTTGAAATTCCTCCTATATGTCACGGTCAGACTGGTCTACACCTCTTTTTTCAGTGAGGTACAAGGCAATCATCACAGAATAGTTAGTTAAATCTAAAACAAGAAAGTATTTCATGAAGTCTTCCAGTGCTACGTGGTGCAAACTCCAATTAGCAGTCCTGACAAAATGAATAAAAAGCAGCAAAGACTCACCCATACTGGCACCTGTGCCAGCATCTTCGACTTTTTCCTGATGCTTGATGTACTTTCTCTCCAGCCTTGCCAAATTCAGTTTATAGGTGCACTTCTTGTAGCATATAAGGTGCCACTGAGCATGTGTTTAACCAGATCCTCCATGGCCGTGGTCTCCAAAGATTCAACTACTTGTCAGTATTCATTATGTCAGTATGACATTGTATTTTCAAAATTTCCACCAACTGGAGAACAGGGACCTGGGAGCCGGCAGGCAATGAGTCCCCCTGCCATGTCACCCTCTGTGTCACCATTGAAATTATGATTCTGTAGATTTTTAAAAGTCAAAAGATACCTCCCTCACCTTTCTAACATTAACCTGTCCACAGAATGAGATTTTACTACATTATGCTCCCAGATTAAATGTCCTGTCTCAGAGGCCAGGGCCAGCTACGTCAGATATAAGTGCAAGAAGGCCCTTATTAGAAACTTATTCAACAAACTGCCCATCAGATTCAGTGAAGCAGGAGGGTTTTGTATACCTTAAAAATTGCTTATTCTCCCTAATGTAGCGGTGATACAAATGAAAATATTCCTTTCAGTTCTTAGGTTTAGTGGAAAAATTTGATTATTGTGAAATCAGAAGTTGAAATCTTTACAGGTGGTATTTTGCACTTTTTGCTGGCCTAATTCTGAAGTCAATGAGTGTAGAAGTAAACCAGTGCTGAGCACTTTTAAATATTCCATTCTATAATTTCACACTGCCTTTCATCTTGAAGTACTCCAGATATTTTCTAATCTATCAGTCAAAATTTACAGTAAAAAACTACACAAGGTAAATGGGAACGTTGCTTGAGAAAAGACTGCAGATGTAAGTTTGGTATTTAAACACACCACAAAGATCACTTCCCCACTGACACACAACCATGTGTGGAATGGAAAGCAGCAGAAAAAGTGGGGGGCTCCATCATAGTCCTCAACCGTGATAACTCCATTAATGAGGCCAACCGGCAACTCTCTGACACCACGTATTATAAAGAACTCAAAGAAAACCCTATGCCACAGTTTACCCAGGAATATAAGGATATCATCAAATCCTTCCACAAACAACTCCGAGAGAAACTCTACAACCTCATCTCCTACAACCCCCACACTCTTCCCCCCACTCCTGCCCAGGGACCTTCTACCTGCTTCCCAAAATACACAAACAAGGGAACCCAGGCAAACTCCTCATATCTGACCACGGCACTGTTACTGAAGAAATATTAGGATTCATAGAAATCATCCTCAAACCACTTACCACACAAAGGGCCACCTTCCCCCAGGACACAACCAACTTCCTCCGCAACATTAACAACCTCCCTCAGTACACTATCCTTGCCACCATGGATGTCACCTCCCAATGCAACGACCAATTCATCTCTGTGCAGAGGGCCAGCCCAAAGTCTATGCACCCCTTAAGTCCAAATTAAGCCCTCTCACAAGTCCTTAAGAACCCTTTAAGACTCATTTAAATTAAAGTAGTTCTGAAGTGGGACATGAGAGGTGCATAGGCCTTGTGATGACCTTCTGCACTAGGGAGAACCTCACTGAGTGAGAAAATGTGGAGTTGAACTGAGCAATATGATCAAATGTTTTCACAAGTTAATTCTTCGATACCAGACACAACAATTTTGTTTAGAAAATTATCACAAAAGGCTATTTGGCCTTCAAGAGTGTTAGTCAGCTAGCTCATCTGTGAGCTCTGTGGGTCAGGGACAGTCTTTGTTGATTGTCTGCATGGTGCCTAATGCACTGGGCCTGTGATCCCACTCCACACAGTTAACTCTGGATCTCATCTTGCAAACGGAGGTCAGAGGTCTCCAGGACTGTGAAGGCTGTCCCCATCATGCACCTGGCAATGTAACCCCACAGCCAACTCATAAGAGGAGGATTTCTGCCCTTCCTGGGGCAGGGGGCAGGTGGAGAGGCACTGGGCCCTCCTGGTCCTTCTGCTGTCTGGACAAAGAGGATAATGTCCAGGTTCCAGTGATCTGGTCCAGCAGCAGTGAAAGCCCCTGCTGGGCTACTGCCACACTAGTGTCAAGGTCTGGTTCTGGAATGCCCTAGCTGAGGTGCTTTCCTGCCTGGTGCACCAGGGGCAGCTGCTGCCAGCTAGTTTCTAGCTTCAAGTGGGCCAGCTTTGCCCCCAGGAGAAATTATTCCTTGGATTCCTGAGTGGGTCCTGTCCCTTCCCGCTGGTGTCCCCAGAAGAAAGGGGACTGGCTGTGTAACAGGTTGAAAGTTAAACATGCATATATCTTTGCAGAACTGAGGCCTAACTTACCTTTCTGAACTGTGAATGTTGTATCTCCTAGTCCCTAGTAAGTATACACAGTAGAAACTCACTAGTTCACACTAATGCCTGGAAATTAATTTACAGAATAGTGACTGCTGCCAACTGGCCAGTAATCCCTGTCAGAACTAGCAAAAGTACTGACTGACAATGGGTGTCAATAACAGATGCACCTGAAGTGGGACTGAAATATCCACAACTTTAGTTAGGTATAATCCACATGTATATCTACACTAGAATGTTTAGTTTATTTTAACATGCTAATTAACATGTTAACTGACAAAGACAGTACATTCTAGAGTAGATAGGACACAGTCACTTACTGCATGTTTGGTCTGTATCGTTGTGTTATTGTTTCCTGGCACTCCCCTATCGGTGTGCCTGTAGACTTCTATCATCTTGTCTTATACTTAGATTGTAAATTCTTTGGGGCAGGGATTTTTTTGTTTGTTTCATGTTTGTACCATGTCTAGTACAATGAGGGTCATGGTCCATAGTTAGGGCTTCTGTAGTCTACTACAAAATAACAATAACTGGAATGTGCCATCTTGTTAGTTAACCTCTTAAAACATGATGGAAAATTCAACTCTAGATGGAGCTTAAGTTTAGCGCCCTTTCAAAACCTATGAGTGAATCAGTGCAGCTGAACACAGCTTGGCCTTGGCTAAGCTTGCAGGTAAACACCAGGTTTAGCTGGCCCCTTGTTGACAGCCCTTGTCATGGATTTTTCCAACTGTAGACAGAGCCTAATTGAACAGACAGGACAGAGAAGCAGAGAAAACCATGGCAGTTTGCTTTAAAATAACTGTTTGAAGCTGCCCTGGCTTTGGAAATGTTAGAACAAGTCCGGAAGGGAATGGATTAATGGCCAAGAGGCAGTCAAAGGGGTGCCTCTACCACCTCGGCCAGCGCCTTTACTTCTAAAGCTACATGCAAACGCATATGGTCAATTGCACAAGCAGAGAGACAGAGAGTGAGGGGAGGGATTTCAGCTTGTCATGATGACTTCAAACAAACTCCACCCTGCAGCCCTCCCCGCCCCCTTTCTCCTTGTCACACACCGGCTCCTTGCGGTCATTGGTGGGAAATTGCCTGATGCCTCTTTAAATCGCCTCTGCTGGCTCCTTGTTTCAGGAAGTGTCATAGGCAAGCAGCCCCAGCTCTCCGGCTATGGGAGGCGGAAGTGCCTCCTAGGTAAATTGGAGCAAATTGCAATCGATCTGCAGCCGGGTTGCAGAAAGAAGCGGGGTTAACCCCGGTATTTCCAGCGGGTGGATGAGAAGGACTCGGAAACTTTCCAGGGAGCTTTGGCATTGCAAAGGGAATAGCCCTCCCCCACCAGCAGCACCGCCAACGGCAGGATCGGGATTATTATTATTTTCTTAAAACGTTCTCGTCTCCTAAACCAAAAAGCATCCGGCCCCCTTCTCCCCGCAAGTCCCTTGCCGCCCCCACCATCTGCCTAGGCGCTCGTGTGTTGTGTGCGGTGGGGCGGGGAGGGGGCAGTCCTGCAGTCTGAGCTCGGAGGCAGACTGAGATGAAATCATTTGCGGTGGCCCTAGCATGGCATCTCTCAAGAGTTTCGGCCGGGCTGGGCAGAGACAAGAGGAGGAGAACGGAGAGCTGGACCGATCGCTCCAGCAGATGCTGCGGGCGATAGTGGAGGAAAGGAACCGCATTAGCATCCGCCAGGAGATCAGCGGGCTGGGTGAGTCCCCAGGGTGGGGCCCCGGGGGGGGTGGCTGCTGCCTCCTCGTATCTTCGCCTGCAGAGCGAGCCGGGGAAGGGGAGGGGAGGGGAGGGGGAGCCCGGTCCGCAGAGCCAGCCGCGCGGGAGGGAATAAAGTTAGCCCTTTGCCTGGCGCCTCCTGCGGCCAGCCCGCCCCGGAGCGAGCTCCGGCTGCGGGGCGGGCGGACACGCGAGGCTCGGGGAATGCAAGGGGCTGTTTGGGCCCCCCGCTCCCCGCCCCGGGCTGGGTCTCTCCCACAGAGATCACATGGCTCGTCCGGCATGCGAAGCTCTCCCCTAACCGTAATAGCCAGGACTCCAGGGCAGGTTAGAAAGGACAGAGCTCGCTTCTGTTCCTCTAGCATCGGGATATTTGCAGGTCCCGGTTAGCAGTGGGTCTGTTGGTCGGTGGAGCATTTCCTAGAGGTACAAAGAGGCTGATTTGGCGGGGAGTGTTTCTGGTAGCTTACTACTGTGGCCCAATATTGAGAAATTCCTTGTGATACAATAAGGTAACAGGTTTGAATTACTGCATGTTGTGTAGTATGTGATTTCCATAGGCTTAGTATACCACACAAACTCCCCTCCCTCCAGTCCCCTCCTTTTTTTTTTTTTTTTTTCCTATCACTGGGTGGTGGTTAATGGAAACCGAAAGTCCCTATTATCAGAAGAAATGGGTATCTGCTTTTGTATATGCATTGGTTAAGTGATGAAATAATCACATCATGTAGAAACAATCCACTGCCGTCTGTAAGAGAGAAACAGCATTTATCTTCTTATCTCTTGGAAGAATGGAAGCTTTAAGATGAGCAAAGCTAGCTGTGTGCCATTGCTTTCCAGACTGCAGTGGGAGTAGGAGCTTTTTTTTTTCTCTCTCTCATAAAAAGCCTGTAGACTACATCAAAGTCTGTTGGTTTGTAATATACTGCTAGCCATAATTGCTATTGGGAACCTGTTGTGTGCTCTAGGGCTATCGTACTGTTCCAGAAATGGACCTAATTTTACCCTAAGTAGGCAAAGAACTAAAGAGATCAGTTCACTCTATTGTCTGAAACGCCCTTGGAGGAAAATGGTCAGAAGGCACAATATGGATAAACTCTTTTTTTTAAAGTAAAATAAATATTTTTTTTCCCCTGGATCTTGGAACACATACCAAATATACACTTTTTTCCCCCCCAGTTCTTGAGATCACATGGCTGTCAAATGATTGATGCCTTTTATGTAGCTTTTTTTCCCTTATGAATCAGACACCTCCCTTTTCGGAGTAAGTGATTTCATGCTGCTTGCCAGGGTCTAGTAAGAGCACAATGACTTTTTTTTTTTTAAATCAAAAGATTTTCTTCCCTATTTTTAGCTACTTAGTATTGACTAAGCAGTAAATATTGAAAAGAGCTCATGTTAATTGAGAGGAAATAAATATTGATTAATCCAGTAACTGGGGAAATGGGCATGCTGTGAAATAAGAGTCCAGGGTTGAAATCTGAGTAACCTACAAACCTGAATGCAGTGAAATTCTTCCTTAACCTAAGTCTCTCATATTATGAAGTCATTTAAATCTGTGTAGGTTAATGGATAGAAGCTATGACCATACAGTATTATGAGTACTAAGACTAAAAGAAAAAACAGCTGTTATTCAACAGATGTTCCTGATATGAAAAACTATTTCACCCTTATTTTAAACATAGCTTGAAATGGTATTTGTACCTTGGCCCCAATCCTTTTATGAGCTCCATGTGGTTGGACCCATGTACAAGTACACAGCTCACTGCAGGATCAGTGCTCTAGATTGTAGATCTCTGAAACATTCACAGTCTTCTTTTATTTCCAGGTGGCCTAGATATGTGGTTGACCTTCCTCAACACACATACAAGGCCCCAGCACTCTCCATTTTTAAGTCCTTCTTAAATACTTACTTCTATTGTGCTACTTATAGTGAATCTCCTTGACTTGCATAGAAAATCCCTTTTGTGTTCTTCTTCCCTGACCTTTGTATTACCTGTGCATGCATCTGCCCTTATGCTGTGATCTCTGTGGGGCAGGGATCATCCCTTATTGTATGTGCTTCATACATAGTGGGTGCAGCCACAAATAAATAGGATAATAATCATTGCTACATGTTTGTACAGCAGCTAACATAATGGGTCCCCAAACCCTGACTGTAGGCTCCAGGTGCTACTGTAAGAGAAATAATGGACAATTACTGATCAGCATTTGGTGGTTTGCAGTTTTTATTTGGCCTATTTATTTATTAGTAGTAGTATAAAGTTAGAGATACTGCAAATTAACTTTGGGTCTGATAGTTAAGTTTGTTGAAAATGGGGACTTATAGTAATAAAAATGTTGACTTTTTTTTTTTTTAAAGTTGTAGCCAAAATGTTGTTTTTTAGTTGGTGGGAGGGAGATTGAAACATTTGCTCTGTAATAGTATGAATCTCAACACTATGATTCCGCAGCACTGTCTTGAGCGAAGTCCCATTGCGTGAGCTTGGGCTGATTGTATGAATAGCACTTGTTGGGAATTTTTTAGCTAAATGTTTTATAATCAGAAAATGCTGTCAGCCTCCTCTGTCCCCATGGCTGGGGGCTCACAGTGGGAGCCCCTCCTTGCAGGCTCTGGCTATCAGCTCTGGGTGGCTGCTTCCTGCCAGCCTGGGGAGTGGGAGAGGGGACCCCACTGCACCCTGGGGAGGGTGAAGAACCCTAAGAGAAGCAGAGGTGAGTTTGGAAGGGTTGAACTATGGCCAGGGGGCTGAAGTGAGGAGGTGGGGGCTGATAGGGTGGGGGGCTCTATTGCTGGTGGGTTCTGAGCAGATGGGGTGAGTGCTGGGAGGGTGAACTGAGGGCAGCAGGGAGTTGTTGGGGTGGTGATGATGGAGGGACTGAATTGAGGAAGGGTTGTGTGGGGACAGAACTGATGGCGGGCTGGGAGACAGGATTAGTTGTTGGGCAG
This sequence comes from Eretmochelys imbricata, assembly GCF_965152235.1. Taxonomy (NCBI): domain Eukaryota; kingdom Metazoa; phylum Chordata; order Testudines; family Cheloniidae; genus Eretmochelys; species Eretmochelys imbricata. Next base: position 234,718,174 of record NC_135572.1, read on the forward strand.
GAGATGGGTAGATGTGGGGGTGAAAGCTCCTGTAGCAGAGGCCAAAATCGCCTTATACAGTACATGTTGGATAGTAGGCAACACTGATTGTCACATGCACACATCCTGGGGATGGGCAGGGGGGCATCAGAAATCAGGAGACTGACCTAAAAAACACAATATAATTTTTTTTTAATGTCATGATTTTTTTGTCAGTCTCCTGATTTTGGGAGGGGTGGGGGGAGGTGTCCATCTGATGATTTTTGATCTCTTGAAATTGGCAATCCTGTATTGGGAACGGATGGAATTATATAGTGCTGGGAAAAGTGAGAACTCTGAATTTAAGGTGGAGAAGCTGAGGAGATGTGATTTTAAAGATAGTCTTGAAGCTGTGTTTTGGAAGGAGGTTAGATGGGAGAGGAAAGGACAGCAAGGAACAAGCCTCAATTTTTGAGAGAACGAATAGAGCATGGATATTTAGAACAAGAGGCACTCGGCTGTCACTCTGATAGGTGCTGTATAAGATCCTAGACAGATGAGAATTAGTGCCTTGGCATGAAGGCTGGAGATGGAGTGACTCTTAGACAGTGTGCAGAGCCAGGGCCGGATTTACACCTTATGTGCCCCAGGCACAGCATCTTCAACACCCCCCTGCCTACAGCTGACCTTTGTGTTTTCTGTAAAACATGAAACAAAAAGAAATATAAACACAGGCTCTCCAGGAAGGCATGAGACCCTCTGCTACATACAGCGCTCTTAGCCCGAACTGGGGTGCAGCCCACCCACCCCTGGCAAAGCTGGGGGGGACTGTACTTCTCCCCAGGGTGAACAGTCCCCAGGTGTCTTCCATCCTTCCCGCAGCCTGGCGCAGCAGCCGTGCTCTGGCTCTGTCCATGCAAGTGAATGGGGTGCTGGCCATGTCCTACCTCTTCCTCCCCGGCACGGGGTGGAGGCAGCAGGGCGGCCGAGATTGGGAAGAGTCTGGGACACTCCCAGCACCTTGAGCAGCCGCCCACCTGGCCATGGCTCACAGCGCCCCCAGGCGGGCTGACTCGGATGCTCACCCCACACCAGCCCCACATGCTGGGTGGCCACCAACCCATGCCAGGAGCCCAGCCATCCGCAGGGGAGCTGTATGTATTAACTTTTTAACTTTTAGGTGCCCCTAGAACACTGGCACCCCAAGGCACACGCCTACTGTGTCTAATTGGAAATCTTTCCCTGTGCGAAGCCAGAGCCTAATTCTGCTCCCACCATTGCCAATGCAGGATCCAGCCTTTCATGCAGGTTCCCTTCCAGCATAACGTAGCACGACCCACCCTTTACTGCATCTTATAATCCTTCCTGTAAGAGTGCTATAAAAAACCTCCTGGGCTCTCAGGAAGGTGATTATATCTGGCTGCTGCCTTATGGAGAACAGTAATCCAGGGTACAATTCCAGGACCAAGCTCCTTGGAGGTAAATAACCTTTTTATGGCAGTTCATTTAAAATTCCATTTAGTTTGTTTATTAGAGCCCCATTCATGCTGTTGTAGTTATGGGCCTGTCACGCTTTCCATTGCAAACCAATATTTTCAGGGAGTTTATAACTCGGTCATAAAAATTAGCTTCAGGTTGGAACTTGACAGACATGGTCTTTTGTTGTTGTTTTTATCTATCTCTTGAGCAGTTGGGTTTTGTGGTTTCTTTTCTTTCTTTTTTTTTCTTTTAAAAAAAAAAATGTGCCCAAAACAGTAATAGAGGCTCCTGGAGTTTTTTTTAGGATGCTGTCCTGCACTATTAGAACTCAACGACAAGGCTGTCAAAAAAATAAATGTAAACTAAATTAAATTTTACAGGTGATGAGCATGTATTGGAACCTGTCATTTTACTGTCCTCAAAAATTTGGCCAATCCCTTTTCCCAGAGGGGATGAATGAATATACATGTATATACAAATCCCCAGTAAAAGCCGCTGAACCAAAGGGATGGTAAAGAACAAGGGCCAAGAAGACTTAAAAAATGGGTGCCTAAAATTAGGCTCCTACATTTATAGTGAGGCACTAAATAAGTAAGTGGTGCAGTTTTCAAAAATGCTGAGCATCCAGTTGCTCATGCTTGGCTTCAGTGGAAGCTGTTCGGTGCTCAGTCATTTTGAAAATGAGGGTCTTATTTAGGAGCGGAACTATGAATCTAGGAGTTTAACTTTTTAAGACACCCCTTTTTTATATATATATATATATATATATATATATATCTTGCCCAGTGTCTCTCATGCACACTCCTCTGTGGGAGTCTTTCAGTGGTTTTTGGCACCTAGATATCATGGTGAAAGACCCTTTAGTATAAATCTCATAGATGATCAGGTAATCACAGAATCGGAAGGGACCTCAGGAGATCATCTAGTCCAACCCCCTGCTCAAAGCAGGACCAATCCCCATTTTTTGCCCCAGATCAACTTAACAAGCCCCCTCAAGGATTGAACTCACAACCCTGGGTTAGCAGGCTAATGCTCAAACCACTGAGCTATCCCCTCCCCCTGGGCGCTGGCCACTACTTTGTAATTAAGGATGAATTCCATTTTGCTAAAGCAGGGATTCAATCTCTTTGTAATGGATTAAAAATACAATATAGACTCATAGACTTTAAGTCCAGAAGGGACCATCTTGATTATGTAGTCAGACCTCCTTCACCTTGCAGACCAAGTCACCTGACCTAGCCATTCCTGTAAGACCCATAACCTCTGGCTAAGTTACTGAAGTTCTCTGTAACTTGTATTCTTTTAAATCAAGATTTGAGAATCCACCATTTATTTTAGTTCAGACTAGCAGGTGACCTGTGCCCCATGCTGCAGAGGAAGGCAACTGCCTTCTTTCCCCCTCCTCCCCCCCACCCCAGGGTCTCTGAGAATCTGACCTGGGGGAGAATACCTTCCTGACCCCAAATAGGGCAATCAGTTAAACCTTGAGCATGTGGGAAAAACCCACCAACAAGACATCTGGGAAAGAATTTGCTGTAGTAACTCAGAGCCCTTCTCATCTATTGTCCCACTGGAGATACTTGCTACTAGCAGTCACAAATGGGCCACATGCCATTGTAGGCAATCTCATCATATCATCCTCTTCCCTAAATTTATCTTTACTGAATTTGGAGCCCATACTCTGAATGCAGAATGAATTTTCTCAGAATTTACAAGGCAGTCTGTTAACTCATAAAGCAATTAACATCAATTAAAAATTGAGTCCTTTAAGAAATTCAGCACATGTGTCAACCTTTCCTTTGTTGTGAATGATGAAGCAGTAGTAAGGTCAGAAGGGATCACTGTGATCATCTAGTCTGACCTTCTGTATAGCACAGGCCACAGAATGTCACTGAAGTAATTCCTATTTGAACTAGAACACCTCTTGTAGCAAAACATCCAATCTGAATTTAAATTGGTCTGTAATGGAGAATCTATCACAACCTATGGTAAATGTTTACTGTGGTTAATTCCCCTCACTTTTCTAGCTTCAGCTGCAGTGGAATAAATATAGACAGGTGAAACTTTTCACATAGGTACATTAATTGAAGTCTTGCACGTAGGCTATATTGAAGAAATTGGGTTGTAATAAAGCAAAGTTATTAATGACTGTTGTTCCAGTTATGATTCTGTAAGTCGTACAGAATCTTTACCCAGACTTTACCCAGGAGGGCCACATAAACCTAAGCACAGCCTTGGGTAGGCCAAACAGATTCTACATATTTTAATAAGATTTAAAGTCACCTGTACTGATTTATAGTTCAGCTGGTTTCATATGTATTTAGATAGGTTGTTCCTATGTACAGTATTGTCTGTTTACACATTTGTGTAAACTAAAATAATGTAAACATGACAACAAAACGCTAATGAATTGGCAGTTAGTATATTGTGCTGAAGCAGACTGCGGGCCTTATGAAATGCTCGGGTGGGCCATTGGTTGGGCATCCCTGGTATAAGTGACAGGGAAAGTCAGGTCACCAGCTCAGAAAACTCTTAAGTACAGTCATTGTGATATCAAAGGGAAAATCAAGGGGGAGGATCTCTATGAATCTGTTTAAAATCCTCTGGTGCCCCATTGGGAAATGACCCTGCTTTCCTGCAGTGGGCGCCTGGAGGGAGCAAAATGTAGACCTGGGTAAAATTTTTCTGCCAAAACTTTCTTCACTGAAAAACACAAATGAGGTTCGACTGAAACATTTTGAGAAGTTGTGTGGGTTTTGTGAATTGTTTCAGTTAAATTTTTTTGCAGAAATGTCACAGTTAACCATTCTGACATTTCCAAAATGGAACATTTTGATTTTTTCAGGCTAGATTCACAAGGGGGCTTAGCACCATTTGGAAAATGATGGCAATGGTGTTGATGCATGCCCCCCCTCCTCCGCTTCATGTGAGGAGCCCCAGGTTTGAATCCTGCCTCTGGAGCAGGGCCTTGAACACAGATCTCCTGGGTCTCCCACATTGCAGGTGAGCCCCTAACCACTGGGCCACTGTGTATAAGGGGGCACTGCTGCCATCACCACCTCAGTTTTGTGAATCTAGCCCTTCATGTCCTTTGCTTTTATTTTAAAAAGCTTAAAAGCACCCCACATCAGAATGAAACATTCAACCTGAAACATATTTTTCTAACTTTTCAATTTCCCAAAAATTCAGAAAGATGTTGGTTTCAGGTTGACCTGAAACAAGTAGAAAGAAAAAAAATATTTTCAGAATTGCTAGCAAACTGAAAAATCAGTTATTCACATACTTCTAGTGAAGTGTAGCAAGCTTCATTCTTGCAGGAAGGTGCAATTTGCTTAGGTTTTAGCTGAACTATAACGTGATTCCACAGAACAGTTTGGTCCCATCTACCCAGGAAAGACAATGCTATAACACACAGTCAGGGCGCTATCCCGGATATGGTAGACTTTACTCTGTAGAGATGTCAAGTTGATACTGAGCAGACTAAAACAAGTGAAATTAATCTAGTTTCATTGCCTAAAGTTAGTGAAATACAAATGCATCTATGGTGAAAAATAAATTTTAAATTCTTAATCAAAGGTCTGAATAACAGAAGTAAGGAAATTTTAAGGGAGCCCTTTTTAAGAACATGGTTTTAAAATTCTGGTTTTGTAGGTTTAAGTGAGTGTCTCTTGGCCTGTTGTTGTAATGTTATGCAGGAGTTGAATGTCTGAAAAGTAGAATACTCTCTCCCTCCCTTTCAAAAATCAATTGGAGATGAAGTGAAGGTAATGGAATCTGAATTGCTTGAGGGGTTTACATAAATCTGGGGAAACAAACTCAAGGAGGTTTTTAAAAATATATATCTTTCAGGTGAATGTGTCACTTTGCAAAAAGACAGAAATATGTTACTGCTGCTTAACCTCCATTTTAGTAATAAGAAATTGTCCCCTTTAATGGGGACATGCCTGCAGTGCACGAATAGAATGAGGAGACAGCTATTGGTGCTTGTAGCTGTACTCCACTTGATACATATCCCAGAAATACTGTTTGCACTGCTATCTTCCTAGCTATGGCTAATTGTATCTGTCACAGAACACGATGTGATGAGTAGTTTTGTTTCTCAGCATTCATACAAAAACACTGCAGAAAGCTTTCTAATATAATAAAGTGGCCCAAATTCAGAGAGGAGTTGGAGAGGGTGTGACAACATTGTTGTCCAGTGCCCTCAGCAGGTAGGTTAATCAGGTTGGACTTTGTAGTCTTTCACCCTTTACTTAGTGATATAAGCACTATATACTGGATTGGGAATGGCACTGGTTTTGGTGCTGTATAGTAGCCTCAACCTCAGGCACTCTTCCTTCTGGAACTGTTCATTGAACATGATGGCTTATGTCCTCTTGTGCCTTTAGCTGATTCTCCAATAATCCTTGGAGTAGGTATAGATCAGTCCAGACTTTCTTGTACTTTAGTGTTTTGGCATCATTGGAGCCTTGTTCTGGAAATCTAGAAGGGATTAACATGGGACCTGCTCACGAACAATGGCAGATTGACAGCTCTGGAGACAGATTTTCATTTTGTCCAAAGAACATGCATAACATGGGCCAGAGTAGAATCTTACATTGCTTACATGCATCAGCCTTGATTTGGAAGGACTGTCTCCAATAGTGAGAGGGTGGTTCATTTTCCATGTCCACTCAAAATGGTGCCTCTCTGCTGACCCTACCAGAAACAAGTGCAATCCATGGTGGTGGTTTTTGTGATGTAAACACATGAACTAGGAGCTGGACTCAGACCACTGACTTATGTCACGATAACCAAATAGGTTTCAGATAATAGTGTCTTTATTCTCACTTACTACTGACCGGAGTTGGATTCAAACACATCACTTTTAAGTCAGACTCTGCATAATATTCATCACCATAGATCTTCTGTGTGCCAGGCTTCTTAACATCAACAGATTTTCAAAGTTTGACACATCCCTACCTATTGCAACCTCCTTTTCATCTACCCCAAAGAACAGATGTGGTGACAGCTCTTCTAGAGGCATAGATTCCAAGGCCAGAGGGCACCTTTGTGATCATCTTGTCTGACCTCCCATATAACACAGGCCAGAGAACTTCTCCAAAACAATTCCTCGAATGGATCCTTTAGAAAAACATCCAATTTTGATTTAAAAATTGTCTGACGGATAATCCACCACAAATGTTGGTAAATTGTTCCAATAGTTAATTATGCTCACTATTAAAGTGTATACTTCATTTCCAGCCTGAATTTGTCTAGCTTCAACTTCTAGCCACTGGATTGTGTTACAGTTACACCTGTCTCTGGTAGGCTGAAGAGCCTATTATTAAATAATTGTTCCCCATATAGGTACTTAGAGACTGTAATCAAGTCACCCCTTAACATTCTCTTTGTTACGCTAAATAGAGCGAGCTCCTTGAGGCTATCACTGTAAGGCATGTTTTCTAATCCTTTAATCATTCTTGTTGCTCTTCTCTGAACCCTCTCCAGTTTATCTACATCCTTTTTGAATTGTGGATGCAGTATTCCAGCAGCAGTTGCACTAGTGCCAAATACAGAAAAAATAAACTCTTTTCTTGTACTTGAGATTCCCTTGTTTATGCATCCAAGGATCATATTGGCCCTTTTAGCCATGGTGTCGCACTGGGAACTCATGTTCAGCTGATTATCTGCCATGACCTCCAAATCTTTTTCCAGATTCACTGCTTTCCAGGATAGAGACTCCTTCCTCCCCCCCCACCCCCACCCCACTAACTGTCCTATAAGTATTCTTTGTTCTGAAGTGCCCTCAGAATTCTTACGATCAGTGGTGAGTTGGTGTTTTTCCCCCCGTTCAAATGGATATGGAGGATAATTGTATGTGGAAGTAACATCATTCTTTTCAATGAACAGATCCAGTCAAGTGCATCTTAAAGGGCTTTGGGGAATTGTTTTTATTTTCCATAAAATTCTCCGTTCTCTGTTCCATAATGAAGGGTGTGCAGTGTAATTAAGTAATCTGTTTAGAGACTATGGGTTTATTGTCTCAGAAGGGTCACTCATGGTTAGCTATTGCCTGAGTGAATTTCTTCTGACCAAGGTGAGTCTTATGAAACAGCAAACTCATCACAATGCAACTTATAGCTAAAGCTCTGTGTAAACGAGGAGAGTCATATATAATCAGAGTCCAGCTTTACATTTGCCATAGGACTGTTTCAGGGGTTGTTTTTGTGAGAAAATTCATTCTAATTAATGATGGCCTGTATGGAGTGACCCTTTCTCTTAGAACAAGAGTGCCCAAACATTGTGCCACCAGAGCACCACATTGAAATACCAGAGGGCCACATCTTACTTGCATACAATGGAACTGACTACAGGCATCTTTAATACAGAGACCACAGGTCCCATTTACAGTGCTCTTTCTTGGTCTGACTGGCTGGGGTCCATACTGAAATTTATAGTTTCCACATGGGCTGCACTTCTGTATTAAAGATGTGGGCAAATTATTTTAGATCTCCATGGGATGCACTTCGGATGCCTCTGAAATGTCCCAGGATCTGAATTGTTGCTATTTAGCTTTTTTACTTGTTATTGGAAGGCAAATGCTGGGTTGATTTCAGATGTTGACAATCAGGGTTCTGAATTTGTTGAATTTTAGAAATCCTAAATAAGAACATAAAAAGCATATTTTTGTCCCTTTTGACAAAATTCCCTTTTGGGGAATTATTCTTTCATTAGCACTACATACTTTGCTTTAATTTAAAGAAAACTAGTCGGAGTACTGTAATATACCCTGAAATTGTGATGGAATAGTCCATATTTAGTGTTCCTTGCCCATTGAAGTGTTAGTGGGAGATTGTATCATAACTATCCTAACGGACTTGATGAGTGTCACAGGCACTAGGCCAGTGTAGGAGGTGGTGGCTGGGGCACCACATCAGGAATAATAATAAACCTCCCCCCCCTCACCCCACCCAATAAAAACCAAGCAAACTAGGGTGAAGTGAATTTTTTGATCCTTGTTGACCTATTTTTTTTTAGTTTTAGTTATTATTTGTTTCTTTTTAAAAGCAGCACTTGTAGATCATCCATATAGATGGACCCAGTCTGAGAATATGGATCTGTTTGGGGTTGTCCAGATCTTTGGTATTGATTTAGGCCAACCTTGTGCATGAGATTTAACAGGAAATGGAACAAAAGTCCTTCTGATCGGGTTTGTTCCAGATGGTGCTGGGGGAATTAGGCACAACACTGATGCTGAGCAGACCTGTATCTCTGTCAGGACACTGTATATGCACCCCCTGTATATGAGGCAACTACCTTTGCTGTGAGGTTGGACTGGGACACCATTTCAATTTAATAAGATGATTACTGGCAAAACTTGGAAGAGTTTTCATACAAAAGTGCAGAAGAGGTCCTGTCTGAGTGAGGTACAGTCTATAAATCTGGGGCCCATAGTGGGATTGGTGTGTTTTCCCCTCTGTTAGTTTGTCATTATGTCTGTTCTTTTGCCAGTGCTTGGTTGATATGCGCTGGTAGCAGTGCAGAGGGAGTAGGGAGGAATATATTGGTGAGAGTCCTTTGAAAACAGTTATACCTACAGAGAGGAAAGTTGGTCTAGTGGTTACAGCACTAGCCTAGAACTTGGGAGACCTGTGTTCAAGTCCTTGTTCTATTACAGATTTCCTGTGTGAACTTGGGCAAGCCCTTAGTCTTTCTCTTACCCCTGCCCTACTTCACAGGGATGTTGTGAGGATAAATACAGTAAGGATTGTGAGGTGCTCGGATACTCTGGTAATGGAGGTCATGCAAGTACCTGAGATAGATAAGATGGGCAGAAGGGGAGGAATGACCACAAGCAGCAGACCAGTGGCAACTAGAGGAACATAAAATACTTCAGCACACCAATCAATATTTGAATTCACCTCTCAACACAAGGTGCCCCTATAAGTCCAACTTCTATTTTATTTTTGCTGAAGGGTTGGGAAGATGGGAGTGGCAAGGAGAGAGTGAGGGCAATTTACAAAGTGCCATCCTTCAGGATGTATCAGCTTGGTGCCTACTGTACTCTCCATGATCATGCGATGTGCCCCAGATTGAGTGCTATGCCTAGAGTTCATAGTACTGGTCATGTGATATTCAGTGACTGGTCACAAAGGCTTTGGAAATAACAGATCTATATTTCAGTGCTTTGTTAATCACTGAACTAAATGGAAGCATTGAGTTCTGCATTCTTACTTTAAATTCTAGAGATAAAGTCGAAAGGTAGTAAAGTGAAGGTAATTACAGAGGGGATTTAAAGAGGCACTTTTTGTAGTTTGTCATACTACACAAAAAAAGAAAAGGAGTACTTGTGGCACCTTAGAGACTAAGCAATTTATTTGAGCATAAGCTTTCGTGAGCTACAGTATGCATCCGATGAAGTGAGCTGTAGCTCACGAAAGCTTATGCTCAAATAAATTGCTTAGTCTCTAAGGTGCCACAAGTACTCCTTTTCTTTTTGCGAATACAGACTAACATGTCTGTTACTCTGAAACCTACACAAAAAAACCCACCCTAGAGTATTTCCCCTGTGCTGTTGCTGAAAATTTGTCTGAATAAGATCATCCTTCTTCAACCAACATGATCCAGTTTGAGCCCACAATCATCGTTGCAGAAAGGCAGCGGCTTCTTCGGAGTTAAAGTTGCTCCCAGGTTCCATTTGCTAAATCCCATATTGTTAGGCCCCTTATAACTTTACCTTGTGTAGCTGGTGGTAAGGTATATTCAGGTTCCATAGGTAAAATATAAGTATTCATTCATGCTGTAATGCAAAGGACTGCAGGCCTCAAGCCTGTAAGACAGACAGGTTGGCCAAAATAATCAAGGCCTAAGGCCTGAATTTTAGTTGACCCAAATAACTAACTGATGAGTGACCTTAAAGTCACAAGATAAAGTGTTGCAAGTAACAGATTTCTTATTTCACCATTTAGCAAACTACAGAATCGCAATTATTAATATTTTGGGAGATTGCTAAGAAATGGGTGTCAGCAAAACCTGCAGATGTCCAACTGCAATAATGCTATAGCAAGTGATTAATCAATATGCTAACGAGCATGATGCACATAGTTATTTAGCCAACAGAAACTAGGAACCTCAACATGAGTGGGGTGTGGCAGTTCAGATAAGGAAAAGGGGCTGAACTCATCGTGAATATGCATAATACACATTGGTTGTTAGTGTAATCCACAATAAAACTGGTTACCTGCCTATGTGCTGGGGGATAGACTAAGACACACGATACTGATGATTTCCTGTTGATCATCTCACCTATTTCAGGGTTCCCCCACACAGGCTATGTGAGTAACGCTGTTATTGGACATTCTGTATTATCTCTGTCTTTTGTTATCTTGCAGTGTTTGTTGCCTTATTTTGCTGGATAATCAATTTCCTAATAAAAGAACAAGTAATAAGAGTAGGCTGGTTCTTTTGTGTGTCACAGATCTCATTCTGATGACAACCATGAGACTGTAGCTGATCTGCAGACTGAACCCTCTCAGACCACTGCATGCTAAACTGTGCTAATAAGAATTAAGATCTAAACATGTAACATTTGCTTAGCCTGGAAATTGTCAAACTTACTTTGAAAGGAAAAGAGAGCATTTCTGCAAAACTCAATGAAAATTCTTCAAAGATTTTCTAAATGTACCCTGTACTTCTAAATGTACCCTGATTTGAAATTACTTTTGTCTTACTGTAGCACAATAATGACTTGTTACTTACCCCTTCAGGCTTCCCAAATAGTTAAGTCGTTTTGAAAAGTCATTCAGCAGCAGGAGGAAGAAAGCAAGTTGTAATTAAGTAAGTTATTTACTTTGTGCTCAAAACTCTTCACAACAATCTTCTTTGCATTTATATCAATGGGAGGTTTTTTTCACCATTGACTTGAGTGACAGCAGGACTGGATGCCAGGGTCAAAATTTTCAAAAGTGACTAGTGATTTGGGGTGTCAGTTTTTGGGGTGCTGAAGTTGGGGCACCTGGGCCTGATTTTTCTGAGGTGATCAGCTTCCATTGTCTTCTGCTGGAATTGTAAGTGTTCTGAAGAATCAGGCTACTTTCTACAATTCCAGCTGAAACCAGTAGGAGCTGAGATATCTCAGTCCAAATCAGAGGCCACTCTTGAAAATTTAGTTTTGTGTGTATACGTGAATGCTGCATTTCAGAAAGAAATTGTTGCCGTGTATTAGTTTTGTACGACAGTAGTGCCTAGATGCCTCAGCCAAGATCTGTGCCTCATTGTGTAAGGCACTGTACACACACAAACAGGATAGCCTCTTGTTCAAAGAGCTTATGCTGTAAATGGACAAGATAGACAAAGGGTGGGAAGGGAAATAAAGGCACAGAGAGGAGATGTGATTTGTCCAAGTTCACACAAAAGCTCACTGGCAGAGAAGGGAGGAGAACTCAGGTCTTCTGTATCCCAGTCCAGCACCCCAGCCCCTGGATCACGGTGCCTCTGTTCACTCAGCTACCTCTTGAGATGTACAGAGTTTTTGCTAAATTTGTCTAAGTCCTTTTCAAATGCAAGTTAAATCGCATTTTAAGCGTAGTGGAGCTAATTCAAACTGAAAAAAGAGAGTGTATTTAAGCAGCTAACAAACAGTAATGGCTGCTTCATAATAAGGGCTCTTAAAATGCCAGCAGAGTGTAGTCGTGGTTTTAGATCCAAGAAGTTCTCCCCAGAATTTGCAGATTTAGAATGGGAAAGGGATCATCACTTGAGGGCAGGCAGTGTTGTCTCTCTTTTCTGAGTGGTGTTGGTGTGGCATAGATGTTCGGTCGATTACTTTTTTTAAAACCATAAGGATCACTTCCACTAACCAGTTACTGGGGATTTCTTTTGTTTGTTTGTTTAATATGCAGCCCTGTGTGGTGTTTAAGCTTTAGAGGTACCGTCTCTTCTCTGTGTGCTTAGACTGACAGCAGCACAAAAGTTGCACCAGTGCTGTCAAGGGGATTGTTCAATACTGTAAATATCCATAACTGTGCAATCTGCAGTGCTGTGTGCACTGGCCAATCTTACATCAATTCTTTCTCCTGTGATGGGTTCCCAGAAAGGTTAGGAACTGCTTGAGGAAATATCTCTTTCTTGTGTATCTGAGGCTTGTTGAAGCAGGGAACCTGTTATAAAAGGCACGGTAATTTTGCAATCGAGAGGAAGTCTGCAACGGCATTTCTTGTGTCATACAAACATCTAGACTTGTGTGGGCTAAATCTTCAAGACTCAATTTGTTAGACATTACATCAAACACCATGTTATTGTAAGTCAGGATTTTCAGAAAGTAACCCAACCTGAGACACTTTAAAAGGGGCCTGATTTTTACAAAGAAATGAGCATCCTTCGAACAAATCTTCTTAATTGTATGTCATGTGGGACACCCAAAAATTGAGGGACCCAAAGTTAAGTAACATTAGAAAATCTGGGCCATAATGTGTTGTGTTGGATCAAAATGACGATCTCTAGCTTCCACATTAGAACAGTCTCATTGTGCTAGAAGACGGAGGAAATGAGGCTTCAGATATGATTGTCGTGTGCTTACTCAGATAGCTACTGGCACTGTTTCTACTTAAAACAAAGTAAAGAGCTGAGTTTGGATCATTTCTGTCATTTTAACTGGGTGGGCAATTCTGGGTGCCTTAGATATTTCTGCTTACGTGGAAAATGCTGCTGTGATTGTGTCACCTCTTTTCAGTGGCAGGATATTTACTAGCATATAGCAAAGAAAATATACATCCAAAACATAAATGATGTGAAACATTCTGGATCTTTCCTCTAAGAGTATAGTTCTTCTGAAATACTGTTTACTCAACCTCCAGTTCCCTAAAGTCAGTGGTAAGCTGGAGCCGGTTCACACGAACTGGGGGTTAAATTTTGAAGCAGTTTTAGAACTGGTTGTTAATTGTTACGGCTCCCTGAGCTCCTGGCCGGGGAGGCTCCCTCAGCCCCTCCCCGGCCTTCTCCCCTCTCGCAGAGCCTCAGCATAGGATGCCACGCTGCTGGCGCCAGTGCTCTGGACCGCTGCTAGGGAGTTCTGCAGCTCCTGCCGCTTTGAGTGGCATGGTAAAGGGGTGGGGCCGCTGGGGGCAGGAAGTGGGTGGGAGTTAGATAGGGGGCGGGGACAGGCTGTTTTGGGAGGCACAGCCTTCCCTACCCGGCCCCCAATACAATTTTGCAACCCCAGTGGGGCCCTCGGGCTACAAAGTTGGCCAACCCCTGGTCTAGTTTATTATTTTCTTAACAGGGGTCGTATTTGCCTCATTGGTTATGTTGATATGCGTTTAATAAAGCAATACTTTGTTTCTAGTTTAATAAACATGTAAAAATGTTTGTTTTTAATTGTTAGGTATGACTCCCAATGACTCCATGCATTGCCACTTCTTATGGAGAAAGGTACAAAAAATGCATACTGTGGCACATCCCTTAAATCGGAACTTTTTTTAGGGAACCGGTTGTTAAGATTTTGGCAGCTCGTCAATGCCTAAAGTGACGCCTTGAAAGTGCTTTGCCACAAGTACTTGAGTGAAAATGAAAATGGTCGGCATCAAATCCCACTTCCACAAGAAAGTGATCGCAGTATGCATCAGCTGGTGTGGTCTGCATGACTGGTGTTCTCTTAGGAGGAGAGTGACTGAGCAGACATGGAGCAAGAATAAATTTATATAATGCTATATGTATACATAGTGTGTAGTGAACAGGCAAGAGACCTGTTCTGGTAGTCTTGCAATCTGTAGGTGCAAGAATTCTGTTTCCCCAAACTCTGTGTGCTGGACTTAAGCCCAGGCAGTGAAGGAAGTCTTTTTTTTTTTTAAACTTAAACCTATATCTGACAAAAAGATGCACTAGCAATTTGAAACTTGTATATAAATTGGTGGATATATCATTCCCCATCCGTCTGTCTTTCTAAACAAGATCTGCATAAAACTGGATTGCATCGAAAGGATGCGTATTTGTTGGATGATAACATTTGTTCTTTCTATTTGTTAAAATTCAGAAGTAGGTTACTAAGATCCACAGTGCTGATAATTTCTGGATTTATGGCATTTAAAACTGAATTGGCCCATCCTGTAAGTAAGCAAAGGCACAACCGGATATTTATGAACTGCTTGTTTTCTTTCGGTATTGATATGTAGCGATTAAAAGATCTATTCATTATTTATCTGGCCTTGAATTTTAACAGATAAGATTACAATCTGTGCAGAACCATCCCCAAAACTGTTAACCATTCAACGATCTGATGAATTTCACATCTCCTGAAATGTGTATTAGTGGATGCTGTATGATAGTCTAGCTGCGGGCAAGAAAGTTAGTAGCATTTGCAGTTACATTAGTTAGGCTGAAAAAACAGAAATTGCTTTTGCACAATTGGCTGTGGTTTGGGGGCAGAGAGGTCATTTTCAGCCTCCTCTGAAGCCAAGGCAACCCAAGAAGGGAACAGGCTATGTGGATAGACCAATGTTCCATTTTGATTTTGCAATCCACTGTTTGGTGTTTTATGTCCCTCTCTGTGCCCCATTGTCACATTCTGGGGTGCAGTCCAGACCAGTGAGGAGTTGTCACCACCTGCTCGGCATCCTTGGGTGCCTTGCAATGCTTTGCTGTTGTAGCTCTCAACCTGGGCCGATCCCAACCAGCCTATCAGTATGCAGTTCATACCCTGAGTATCTATGTGCTAGAAAGTCTTGGTTTAGCAGCTCTACCCCAGCAGCCTGTCTACAGCCGCAGTCTGGCTTTCACCAGCCTTGGTTGTTACTTGCAGGGCGATCCAACACATTCCAGTGCTGGATTTTCCCAAAAACGCGTGTTCTGCAGTGTCCAGTCCTCTCCTGGACAGTTCAGATATTAAGGCTTATTGCTTCTGTTACTTTAACTGGAGTTCCCAAACAATTCACTTTAAACACAGCACTGGATTAGTTTACATTAAAAATAAAACTAGCTAATTAACAAAAGAAGATAAGATTTTTAGTGAATTCAAGTATAAGAGATAGTTAGAAATGGTTACAAGCAAATAAAAATGAAAGCATGCATCTAAAAGTCTAAAACGTAATCTAGCAAGTTTTGGTTCAAGGCTTTGTTAAGATGGCCTTTCTCACCCACAGTCTCCCAGTAAGATGTGAATGACTCTTTCCTTGGTCAAGATCTCTCCCAGAGGCTCAAAAATGCTGGTGCCTTTGTCCTTTAGGTGAAAGAGAGAACTTAGGGTTTTCTGCCCCTTTCTTTTATAGTCCAGTGAACCTTTGAAGTGGATTCTTCTGAAGGTTACCTCTCAAATCATAGTTTATCCAAACAGTGAGGAAGGTGACATGGAGTGTAGTGGTGAAGGAGTGCTCTTTCTTCCCCCAGTTGTTTGCTAAAGTGCAAATTGTTCAGTTTCCTGCCATCTCCTCCCCCTGCTGTTTTGAGGACCCTATTTACTACTTGTATGTAAATTGAGGTACACATTCCTTTGTTTAGGATCATCCTGTTTAACAACTTTTGCCTAGGCAGGGCTGTCCAGTTTTGAACACTTGATAGTAACTTCGTACAGGAAGAATTCATAACTTTACATATACTGTTTCTACATACATTTCTCTGTGATATTATTCACCAGCAAGTTATTAGTTTTCAAATGAAACCTCAGAAGGCATATTTAATACAAAGATTACTACAGGGGTGTGTAGGATATGAATACAGGGGTGCTTTTGCTCACACTGATCTAAAGGGGATGCAAGTCTGTTACTGTCCCCCACTACCGGCTGGGGTCTATATATCAAGCTGTAGAGGTTCATGCTTCTAGCTTTGAAGATCCCTGACTAGGGTTGCCAGGTGTCTGGTTTTCAACCGTATGCCTGGTCGAAAAGGGACCTTGGCTGCTCTGGTTAGCACCGCTGACTGGGCTGCTAAGAGTCCGATTGGCAGTGCAGTGGGGCTAAGGCAGGCTCCCTGCCTGCTGTGGCTCCGCACAGCTCCTGGAAGCAGTGGCATGTCCTCTCTCCGGCCCTTAGGCATAGGGGCAGCCAGGGGGCTCCGCACGCTGCCCCAAGCCCCACCCCCGCAGCTCCCATTGGCCGGGAACCCCAGCCAGAGCCCTCACTCCCCATCATGCACCTCTGCCCAGCACTGATTCCCCCTCCTGCCCTCCAAACCCCTCGGTCCCATCCCAGAGCACCCTCCTACACCCCAAACCCCTCATCCCTGGCCCCACCCCAGAGCCCGCACCCCCAGATGGAACCCTCACCCTCTCTCGCACCCCAGCCCAGAGCCCCCTCCTGCACTCCAAACTCCTCATTTCTGGCCCCACCCCGAGCCTGCACCCCCAGCTGGAGTCCTCACCCCCTCCCACACGCCAAATCCCTGAGCCAGCCCAGTGAAAATCAGTGAGTGAGGGTGAGGTGCGCAAGTGACAGAGGGAGGGGGGGATGGAGTGAGATGGGGGGAGGCCTCAGAGAAGGGTGTGGAGGGGCATGGCCTCTGGAGGGGCAGGGCAGGAGGTGAGGCAAGAGTGTTCGACTTTGTGTGAGTAGAAAGTTGGCAACCCTATCCGTGACCTGAGTAAATTTAGATCCTGAGTCAAACTTTGTAGCTGGGTGCTTGCTCTCAAATGAACTAAACAAAATCTCAGATCGCAAAATATTGATGTTTGGGGAAAGTCCTCATCCAGATCAAAACTTAGCTCTTCGGACTCAGTTGAGAGAAAGTGAGTTACAACACAAAAACACTAGTTCTAAATTTACATAAGGACAGACATTGGTCTTGGCTTGAATGTGGGCTTAATATAGAAACTTTCTCTCTCCTGCTACAGGTATCCAATAGCCTTGCATCTTATGCAAGACAAATAAGTTATTAACTGAAATGAACAGGGCACTGCATTCCTTTTGTTGATAGGTTTTGTTGTCCCCATTTGTGTAGAAAACATGGTTCTAAGACTGGCAAACCTTAAATCTAAAATCTTTTATGTAGCCCTTCCAGTTTCAGCATTCCTTTGAAATAGCTCGTGAAGGAGCTGTCAGGGTTCCCTCCCCATTCTGAACTCTAGCGTACAGATGTGGGGACCCGCATGAAAGACCCCCTAAGCTTATTCTTACCAGCTTAGGTTAAAACTTCCCAAAGGCACAGATTTCTTTCTTGCCTTGGGAACCAGCTTAGGTTAAAAACCCGATACGCTGCCACCACCAAGTGATTTAAACAAAGAACAGGGAAAGAGACCACTTGGAGAGACCACGTCTTCCCCCAAGCCCTTCACCCACTTTCCTGGGGAAGGAATAATATCCTCACCAATTGGTACAGGTGAACACAGACCCAAACCCTTGGATCTTAAGAACAATGAAAAATCAATCAGGTTCTTAAAACAAGAATTTTATTTAAAGAAAAGGTAAAAGAATCACCTCTGTAAAATCAGGATGGTAAATACTTTACAGGGTAATCAGATTCAAAACATAGAGAATCCCTCTAGGCAAAATCTTAAGTTACAAAAAGCCACAAAACCAGGAATACACATTCCCTCTAGCACAGCGAATTTCACAAGCCAAAAAAACAAAAGAAAGTCTAATGCATTTTCTAGCTAGATTACTTACTAACTTTACAGGAGTTGGAAGGTTGCATCCTTGATCTGTTCTCAGCAAAGGTATCAGACAGACAAAACCTTTGTCCCATCCTGTCCCCCCCCAGATTTGAAAGTATCTTGTCCCCTCATTGGTAATTTTGGGTCAGGTGCAAGCGAGGTCACCTTAGCTTCTTAACCCTTTACAGGTGAAAGGATTTTGCCTCTGGCCAGGAGGGATTTTATAGCATTGTATACAGAAAGGTGGTTACCCTTCCCTTTATATTTATGACACTTTCCCAAGGCACAAATTCTTCCTTGTCCTTGGAACGGTATCACTGCCACCACCAACTGAGTTAAACAATGATTTAGGAAAAGGACCACTTGAAGTTCCTGTTTTCCCGAAATATCCCCCCAAGACCCTTCACCCCCTTTGCTGGGGAGGCTTGAAAGTAAACAAGGTGAGCACAGACCAGCCCCTTGGGTTTTTAGGACACTAAAAACCCATCAGGTTCTTAAAAGCAGAACTTTATAATAAACAAAAAGTAAAAAGCACCTCTGTAAAATCAGGATGGAAGGTAATTTTACAGGGTAATCAGATTCAAAACACAGAGGATTCCCCTCTAGGCAAAACTTTAAAGTTACAAAGAAAACAGGAATAAACCTCCCTCTTAACCTAGGGAAAATTCACAAGCTAAAACAAAAGATAATCTGACGCATTTCCTTCCTATTACTAACAATTTGTAATCTTAGATTCTTAGTTCAGGTATGGCTTTAGGAGATGTATTTTCCCTGCCCTGGTTCCTCGCTGTCCCGGAGGGAACACAAAGAAACACTTTCAAATCTGTGGGGGAAGGTTTTTGTTTTGTATCTTAACCTGGTTGGTACCTGACCAAAAGGAGATCTGAGCTTCTTAACCCTTTACAGGTAAAGGAGGAATTTTATGCTACCCTTAGCTGTATGTTTATGACAGGAGCCTTTTCTGGGGGAAGGGGTTTGGGTTTTTTCCATTGCATCTTGATAGCCAACCGTCAATATTTATGCAGCAGATGTTAGTTTATAGTGTTACATATTTTGCAATATAAAATAGACTTTTTTTGTCTTAAAATGACTAAATTATTTTCATTAACTACCTAGTAATCCAAAAATGGGTTAAGAGGGGTATATGCTCTTTTATTCACTTTAGGTGCAATACACCCCTGTAGTTAGGGCCAGTGTAGACTTTTTTCATGTCTTGCATGAGTGCTATTTTAAGAACTTGTCAGATGGGTATAAACCTTATGTTGACCCTCTGCATGAGGGTGAATTTCACCCTTTGTGTTCTTATGAGAAAGAAAACATGAAAATGTGTGTGATAAAGCAACAGGAAAGAGTGCAGGCCAAGAGGGCTAGAAGGTGCCCCAAGTTAAATAACTGGATGCCCAAGGATTACAAACTCACTAATTCACTAAGAGTAAAGAAAAGGCTGAAAGAGGTGAACAAGGACATTTCAAAACGTAATCCAGGATTTAGATGAGAGGCATTAGTGAGGCACATAACGTCTAGGATAGAGTTGGATTGGAAAACATAGTTGATCTTGAGTAAAGAAAGGGAAAAAAAACAAGATGCAGAATGAGAGGACACTCTTACAAATGACTAATGGCCCAACTCTGAACTTTCTCACACTGGGTGGCAGCTTTTCATGGGATTAGCCCAGTTGCCTTTGAGGAAGTCTTACAGCTGCAAGGGGTCACAGTTTGCCTGTTAGGTAGTAACTTATTCAGTCTAAGAAATACACACTGTAGAGAAGTTATTGTTCTCTTCCTGGTGTCGTTTTAGGAACATCTCTCCATATGTATTCATGGGTCCTTCTCCTAGGTATATGCCTTTATGAGAAATTCAGTAAAACTTTCAAGTTTTAAACAAAAATAGAGAGCTTTGTGCCATCTTATTTGAAATGTATACAAGGCTGTAAGAGCTAAGGAAGCTACTGAAAAATACTTAGCATTGACTGCCAAGTGTTTGTCTTGTACGTTAGTCAAGCAGATGGGATTGTTTCACTTTCCGTTGTTAAATGTTTTAATCTTTTAAGGTTAAAACCATAAAATCCCAATACATGTCAATTTTAACTTTTCCCGTGTTAGAGTTTCCTTTTCTCTCTTGCTGTCTAATATACAGGTGCATGTGGATGAGGATGCTTTGGCTCTGATCGTTTCTTTTTATGTAGATTTTTTCCTCCTGGGACACCTGCCTCAGTTCACCCCTGGCTGGAAGGGGTGCATGTGGGTAGGCTGAAACAGCTGGGAAGAGGGTGATCTGGAACACATGTCTAGAGGAAGAAGAGAATCTCTTCCAACCAAGTTTGACTTCTGCAATGGGAGGGGAGATGCTGGTTTTGGTAGTTGGAAAGATACACCTGAAGTTGAGGAAAGGGCAGACCGGAATTTTCCATGGTTCCATAGAAACTCCACTAAGACCAAGTCTCCTAAGTAATATGATATATTACAAGCTTTTATATCCTTGGAACAAATGTTCATTGTCTGATCTAAACCTGAGGGTGTGACATTGATACTAACTGCAAATTAACCCTTTCTGGGTGTCTGCTACATTGCACACCTCCTCTTCTCTATGAATATATAACTGTGGGTACATCTCCTCCAATCCAAACTCTCAATTGTCTTTCTGTGTTTTAAATTGGATTAGTCTAAACTTGATATTTCTCAGCTCCTCAAAGTGCTCTTAAGTACATTTTTATGCTGTCCTGAAGCTCTGACATTTCTGCACTCAAGACACTGCAGAGTTATTGGCAATGTAGCCTGAGAGCAGTGTACCCTGAGGAGGAAATTGTGGTACAGACTTGTCTCTAATTCCATTAAGCCTTGACAGCAGTCCTACGCAGTAGGAATAATAAAATGTTGGAACAAATGAGTTTATAAACCAAAGCAGATTAAAGTTAGTGTGGCTACTCAAATTGAGGGTACGGGAGAAAATTAAGGCTTTGTGTGATGTCTTAATTTATCCAACATGCCCAAACATGACCATTCTAGATGATAACAGTTCAGTAAGAACTTGTGTTAAACTTGAACAGATCTATAATGTGTTCACCATGAATCAGTCACTACTGTTGTGCTCAGGTAGTTGTCTTTAACGTCATACTGTTACAGAAAATGAGAAGGATTTTAGCCAAGCATAGCTTAGAAAAATATAATTTTACTTTACTCTGTGTGTGTGTGTGTGTGTGTACACACAACTTTCCATCTTCAGCTCTGCAAGTATTAACTAATGCTCACAACACCACTGCGAGAATAAAAAGTATTATTATCTCAGCTTTACAGATGGGATGAATGGAAACAGAAGTTAAGTGACAGGCGTAAGGCCATGGAGAGGGTCAGTGATGGAGCAGAGATTAGAGCACAGTGGTTCTTGGCACCTACTCTTGTACTTTTAAGATTTAGCAAAAATGGTTCAGCTGTTTCTCAGAATAAGATCAGGGGAAAAAAGTAAGTTTTTTGCGCAGGTTAAAATAATAATTAAAAAACTCACAACCTTTCAATTGAGAAATTCTAGTACCTCCATACTTTGGAGTAGGGACTTGAAAAATGAGTCGGGGTCCTGTGGGAAAAATAGTACGTGATCTTGTACTTTAAAGACTGTCATAATATATAGGGAGTCTGAGTTAAGGTGCACAGTGTCTCCTAACTTTTTAATGCTTGACTTTGTAACCAAAACTTTCTTTTAGTGTAGTTTGTATGTAATCTTTCTGTACAGTGGTACAATTTATCCAGAAGGATCACAAAGTATTTTACTGACTGACACACTATGTTCAGGAATCACTTCTAGCCCCACTGAAAGGCTGAAACTCAACAACTGTTATGACACTTTAGTGGGGGTCTGTCCTCCTGTGGCTCAGTGGGAGGCCACTCAACCTCACTACGTCTCTGGGGTGCTACTCCCTATCGGGGATTGAAGCCCCGGTCCTAAAGCAGGATAGCTCAGTTTAACAGTCTTTAGGAGCCTAGGTCCTCGGGCAGGGCAGGGCAGACAAACCAGTCTCAAGGCTCAGGCCATGAGGCAGGATGGAGCACCAAACAGTCCAACATCGCAGCGCTGGCAGACAGACACAGGCCTCTTGGCTTAAGGAGAGTGCGATTGGCAGCAGGGTGGGTGGGATTGGCAGCAGGGTGGGTGGGGACCTGAGCCCACCCCACTCCATCGGATCCCAGCCCAGGGCCCTAACAATGGTGGAGCGTTCCACACTATGTCATCGGGGATCCAATGTTCACGCAGAAACACAACCTGACTATATTTGGCTGTCCCTGGGCTACTTCCTACTCTCCCACTGTAATGTACATGTGGTGTGGGGTCATCCCCTGTCTCTTCAGGGGACAGGGTGAATGGCAGTCCTGGTAGCTCTTCTTCTGGATCAGTCTCCTCCTGGGGCTGGGCGTGGCACAGCACAGGTTCAGCTCCGGGGATCTGCAGCAGCTTGCACCCTTCCCTGGTTCAGACTCAACTGAGTTAGAGGCTCTGCCTTTTATGCTTCCTGTCCCGCCTCTCACCTTCCAGTGGGAGGTGTGAGCCCAGCCTGGCTCCGGCCACCAGAGATCAGAGAGTGGTTCAGTGGGAGGCCACTCCATCTGACTACAGACACTGGCTCTATTAATCAGTTTTATTATCAGACGTGAAGAATATCTTACCTAGTGGGAACTGCAGAGAAAATTTAGGTAGGCGGATGGTAATTTCCTAAGTGATACACATGATTCCAAGACCAACTGGCTTGCATAGAGACTGGGAGTGGCTAAGTCATTATGCAAGGTAACCTATTTCTCCTTGTTTTTTCCTACCCCCGCCCCCCCCCCAGACGTTCTTGTTAAACTCTGGATTTGTGCTGGAAATGGCCCACTTTGATTATCATACACATTGTAAGGAGAGTGATCACTTTAGATAAGCTATTACCAGCAGGAGAGTGGGGTGGGGGGAGAGAAAACCTTTTGTAGTGGTAAACACCCATTTTTTCATGCTTTGTGTGTATAAAAAGATCTTCTGTACTTTCCACAGTATGCATCCGATGAAGTGAGCTGTAGCTCACGAAAGCTTATGCTCAAATAAATTGGTTAGTCTCTAAGGTGCCACAAGTACTCCTTTTCTTTTTGCGAATACAGACTAACATGGCTGCTACTCTGAAATCTGTCATTATGCAAGGCACTGCATTTAGCCGTATGGAATGGAAATCTATCAACTGCATGAAAAAACTCGTACAGATACAGACAGACATCATCTTCCTTTCCAAATGCAAACAGATGGACATCGTACCAAAAGGACTGAAGGTAAAAAATCCATTACAATCTACGTACCATATAGACTATGCTGACAGCTTGTGCCACACGCTCTCAAAGAAACTGCGGAACCACCTGATCAACATCCTCTACGGCAAACAGGGAAAGATAAAGAATGAGCTCTCAAAAATGGGTACTCTCATAAAAAACCAACCTTCCACACAAACTTCCTCGTGGCTGGACTTTACTAAAACTAGACAAGCCATTTACAACACAAACTTTGCTTCTCTACAAAAGAAAAAGGACACTAAACTTTCTAAACTACTACATGCCACAAGGGGCCACAGCAATGGTTCCCTCAACCCACCCAGCAATATTGTTAATCTATCCAACTATACTCTTAGCCCAGCAGAAGCAGCTGTCCTATCTCGGGGCCTCTCCTTCTGCCCCTCCACCCCCACGAACATGATACAGTTCTGTGGTGACCTAGAATCCTATTTTCGACGTCTCCGACTCAAGGAATATTTCCAACACACCTCTGAACAACATACTAATCCACAGAGACCTCCCTACCAACAGTACAAAAAGAAGGATTCTAGGTGGACTCCTCCTAAAGGTCGAGACAGCAGACTGGACTTCTACATAGAGTGCTTCCGCCGATGTGCACGGGCTGAAATTGTGGAAAAGCAGCATTGCTTGCCCCACAACCTCAGCCATGCAGAACACAGTGCCATCCGCAGCCTCAGAAACAACTGACATCATAATCAAAACGGCTGACAAAGGAGGTGCTGTTGTCGTCATGAATAGGTCAGAATATGAACAAGAGGCTGCTCGGCAGCTCTCCAACACCACTTTCTACAAGCCATTACCCTCTGATCCCACTGAGGGTTACCAAAAGAAACTACAGCATTTGCTCAAGAAACTCCCTGAAAAAGCGCAAGATCAAATCCGCACAGACACACCCCTGGAACCCCGACCTGGGATATTCTATCTACTACCCAAGATCCGTAAACCTGGAAATCCTGGGTGCCCCATCATCTCAGGCATTGGCACCCTGACAGCAGGATTGTCTGGCTATGTAGACTCCCTCCTCAGGCCCTACGCTACCAGCACTCCCAGCTACCTTCGAGATGCCACTGACTTCCTGAGGAAACTACAATCCAACAGTGATCTTCCTGATAACACCATCCTGGCCACTATGGATGTAGAAGCCCTCTACACCAACATTCCACACAAAGATGGACTACAAGCAGTCAAGAATACTATCCCCGATAGTGTCACGGCTAACCTGGTGGCTGAACTTTGTGACTTTGTCCTTACCCATAACTATTTTACATTTGAGGACAATGTATACCTTCAAATCAGCAGCTCTGCTATGGGTACCTGCATGGCCCCACAGTATGCCAACATTTTTATGGCTGACTTAGAACAATGCTTCCTCAGCTCTCGTCCCCTAATGCCCCTACTCTACTTGCGCTACATTGATGACATCTTCATCATCTGGACCCATGGAAAAGAAGCCCTTGAGGAATTCCACCATGATTTCAACAATTTCCATCCCACCATCAACCTCAGCCTGGTCCAGTCCACACAAGAGATCCACTTTCTGGACACTACAATACTAATAAACGATGGTCACATAAACACCACCCTATACCGGAAATCTACTGACCGCTATTCCTACCTACATGCCTCCAGCTTTCACCCTGACCACACCACACAATCCATTGTCTACAGCCAAGCTCTGCGATACAACCGCATTTGCTCCAACCCTTTAGACAGACAAACACCTACAAGATCTCTATCAAGCATTCTTACAACTACAGTACCCACCTGCGGAAGTGAAGAAACAGATTGATAGAGTCAGAAGAGTTCCCAGAAGTCACCTGCTACAGGACAGGCCTAACAAAGAAAATAACAGAACGCCACTAGCCGTCACCTTAAGCCCCCAACTAAAACCCCTCCAACGCATTATTAAGGATCTAGAACCTATCCTGAAGGATGACCCAACACTCTCTCAAATCTTGGGAGACAGGCCAGTCCTTGCCTACAGACAGCCCCCCAACCTGAAGCAAATACTCACCAGCAACCACATACCACACAACAGAACCACTAACCTAGGAACCTATCCTTGCAACAAAGCCCGTTGCCAACTGTGCCCACATCTATTCAGGGGACACCATCACAGGGCCTAATAACATCAGCCACACTATTAGAGGCTCGTTCACCTGCACATCCACCAATGTGATATATGCCATCATGTGCCAGCAATGCCCCTTTGCCATGTACATTGGTCAAACTGGACAGTCTCTACGTAAAAATAAATGGACACAAATCAGATGTCAAGAATTATAACATTCATAAACCAGTTGAACACTTCAATCTCTCTGGTCACGCAATTACAGACATGAAAGTTGCGATATTACAACAAAAAAACTTCAAAACCAGACTCCAGCAAGAGACTGTTGAATTGGAATTCATTTGCAAATTGGATACAATTAACTTAGCCACTCCCAGTCTCTATTCAAGCCTAAGTCATTATGCAAGGTAACCTATTTCCCCTTGTTTTTTCCTACTCCCTCCCCCCCTACCTCAGACGTTCTTGTTAAACCCTGGATTTGTGCTGGAAATGGCCCACCTTGATTATCATACACATTGTAAGGAGAGTGATCACTTTAGATAAGCTATTACCAGCAGGAGAGTGGGGTGGGGGGAGAGAACCTTTTGTAGTGGTAAACACCCATTTTTTTTTTTCATGCTTTGTGTGTATGAAAAGATCTTCTATACTTTCCACAGTATGCATCCGATGAAGTGAACTGTAGCTCACGAAAGCTTATGCTCAAATAAATTGGTTAGTCTTTAAGGTGCCACAAGTACTCCTTTTTTTTCCCTCTAACTTCTGTTAAAGAAGTATTCATATGATCTTCTTTAATGATCAGGAGTCAGATTTCTGTTTCATTTTTTCATCTGAAAGGCAAATTGTACCAGTGGCTAGTAATTAATGTGGTGGTAGAGAACAGAGGAGATATATGCACCTTTATAATGGTAACCCCAGAAAGGGTCAGTTAAGATGATTTCTAGAAAGGTCCTTATATGGTAAATTGGGATGGTGATATTGATAGGTATAACTAGGTGCCTTGGCTGTATAGATAAGCACGTCCAAACAACAACAGCAAACATGAAGAAAATTGAAGAATAAATAATATTAAACTTCTGTTGTTTGTGCTACAGTACTTATATTAGCAATCGCTGAGGTAGAGATCAGGGCTTCCTTATTGTTCCAAACAGCACTAAGTTGTTAGTATACAACCAATAACTGACATATCAACAAACCAACCAGACCAAACGGGTTTTCTTTGGAGATCCTTTAATCCTAAAATTGATTCAGTGTCATGTTTAAACAACCCCATCGAGGAATTATTCCCTGATTTTTTTTTATTTTTTTTTCCAGGCAGTGATGCTGTATCTGTCACTCTTGTTGTTTGCTGCTGGCTTATTAAGAGGTGGGGGAAAAAGACCCAAAACCCATTACAGAAGTGCTGTAATTACATGCATTAGGAAATCTGTGTATATGTCGTTAGATTAGCAGTCACCATCCTTGTTTTAATTATTAGATTTTAGTAATTCTGTTTGGCAGCTAAGCCTCTTGATAATCAAGTTAAATATACACAAAGTGCTCATTTGAGAATGGTGTAGATGCTGCAAGAGAATAATAAAGTATTTTGCAAACGCGTGGGCAGGCAGTAGCGTTTTATTTGACACGGCAGCCACTTGGGAGGGGTGGGGAAATAGAGATGCTGCATTTTCTATAAAAGGCAGTTTTCATTCCATATCTCTCGACTGTACTTCATTTCCAGGAACACCATTTACCTTAATCCCACAGTTCCCTCTGTTCCACACAAATGTAATGTTCCCCTCCCTTTTTTGTTTGAAATTCATTATAGCAGAAATGAAGAATCATGAAATTGAGGTTACAGAAAGTAAACGCCCACTACAGGAATGAATCCTACGGCATTTTTACTTCCTGGCAGGAATAATTTTTATATGTTTCTTATTTTGGATCTTCTGTTGCACATCATGTTCCATGTTTGAGCTCTGGCAGGTTGGGAGGTATGTTTTCTGCTTTGAAAGTGTTGAACTGCTTTATTCCCCATTGTCGCTTCTGTTCCTTAGCTTCGTCTCTCCTGTCATTCTCCAAAGGCTGGATCCCTCAGTCGTTACAGCTTGATGTTGCATGAGTATCTGATACAGTATTAGCACTGAAGTCTGAATCACCAAAAATCAAAGTGTTGGTTTTTTATTTTTGTTTTTTTGCATTTCATTGTGAACTTAATGTGTCCTTAAAGTAGTGTCCGTTGCGTCCTTAAAATAGGATTTTTTTTTTTGAGAATGGGATTATTTCCATCCAACAGGTGGTTTGAATAAAACCCCTTGAATTTATTTTATTTTGCTCATAACCTAAGCCCTGGCCTACACTAGGACTTTAGGTCGAATTTAGCAGCGTTAAATCGATGTAAACCTGCACCCGTCCACACAATGAAGCCCTTTATTTCGACTTAAAGGGCTCTTAAAATCGATTTCCTTACTCCACCCCTGACAAGTGGATTAGTGCTTAAATCAGCCTTGCCAGGTCGAATTTGGGGTACTGGGTGGACACAATTCGACGGTATTGGCCTCCGGGAGCTATCCCAGAGTGCTCCATTGTGACCGCTCTGGACAGCATTCTCAACTCAGATGCACTGGCCAGGTAGACAGGAAAAGAACCGCAAACTTTTGAATCTCATTTCCTGTTTGGCCAGCGTGGCAAGGTGCAGGTGACCATGCGGAGCTCATCAGCAGCGATGACCATGCAAAGCTCATCAGCAGAGGTGACCATGATGGAGTCCCAGAATCGCAAAAGAGCTCCAGCATGGACCGAACGGGAGGTATGGGATCTGATCGCTGTATGGGGAGAGGAATCCGTGCTATCAGAACTCCGTTCCAGTTTTCGAAATGCCAAAACATTTGTCAAAATCTCCCAGGGCATGAAGGACAGAGGCCATAACAGGGACCCAAAGCAGTGCCGCGTGAAACTTAAGGAACTGAGGCAAGCCTACCAGAAAACCAGAGAGGCGAACAGCCGCTCCGGGTCAGAGCCCCAAACATGCCGCTTCTATGATGAGCTGCATGCCATTTTAGGGGGTTCAGCCACCACTACCCCAGCCGTGTTGTTTGACTCCTTCAATGGAGATGGAGGCAACACGGAAGCAGGTTTTGGGGACAAAGAAGATGATGATGATGAGGTTGTAGCTAGCTCACAGCAAGCAAGTGGAGAAACCGGTTTCCCCGACAGCCAGGAACTGTTTCTCACCCTGGACCTGGAGCCAGTACCCCCCAGATCCACCCAAGGCTGCCTCCTGGACCCGGCAGGTGGAGAAGGGACCTCCGGTGAGTGTACCTTTCAAAATACTATACATGGTTTAAAAGCAAGCATGTGAAAGGATTAATTTGCCCTGGCATTCACGGCTCTCCTGGATGTACTCCCAAAGCCTTTGCAAAAGGTTTCTGGGGAGGGCAGCCTTATTGCGTCCTCCATGGTAGGACACTTTACCACTCCAGGCCAGTAACATGTACTCGGGAATCATTGTACAACAAAGCATTGCAGCGTATGTTTGCTGGCGTTCAAACAACATCCGTTCTTTATCTCTCTGTGTTGTCCTCAGGAGAGTGAGATATCATTCATGGTCACCTGGTTGAAATAGGGTGCTTTTCTTCAGGGGACACTCAGAGGAGCCCGTTCCTGCTGGGCTGTTTGCCTATGGCTGAACAGAAATGTTCCCTGCTGTTAGCCATGGGGAGAGGGGAGGGTTGAGGGGGTAGCCATGCGGTGGGGGGAGGCAAAATGCGACCTTGTAACAAAAGCACATGTGCTATGTATGTAATGTTAACAGCAAGGTTTACCCTGAAAGAGTATAGCCACTGTTTTATAAAATGTGTCCTTTTAAATACCACTGTCCCTTTTTTTCTCTCCACCAGCTGCATGAGTTTCAAGGATCATAGGATCTTCTCCTTCCCAGAGGCTAGTGAAGATTAGAAAGGGAAAAAAAAATGCACTCGTGATGAAATGCTCTCTGAGCTCATGCTGTCCTCCCACACTGACAGAGCACAGACGAATGCATGGAGGCAAATAATGTTAGAGTGCAGGAAAGCACAAAATGACCGGGAGGAGTAAGTGGCGGGCTGAAGAGAGTAAGTGGCAGGCTGAAGTGAGTAAGTGGCAGGCTGAAGACAGGGCTGAAGCTCAAATGTGGCGGCAGCGTGATGAGAGGAGGCAGGATTCAATGCTGAGGCTGCTGGAGGACCAAACCGGTATGCTCCAGTGTATGGTTGAGCTGCAGCAAAGGCAGCTGGAGCACAGACTGCCACTACAGCCCCTGTGTAACCAACCGCCCTCCTCCCCAAGTTCCGTAGCCTCCACACCCAGACGTCCAAGAAGGCGGTGCGGGGGCCTCCAGCCAACCAGCCACTCCACCACAGAGGATTGCCCAAAAAACAGAAGGCTGGCATTCCATAAATTTTAAAGTTGTAAACTTTTAAAGTGCTGTGTGGCATTTTCCTTCCCTCCTCCACCACCCCTCCTGGGCTACCTTGGTAGTCATCCCCCTATTTGTGTGATGAATGAATAAAGAATGCATAAATGTGAAGCAACAATGACTTTATTGCCTCTGCAAGCGGTGATCGAAGGGAGGAGGGGAGGGTGGTTAGCTTACAGGGAAGTAGAGTGAACCAAGGGGCGGGGGGTTTCATTAAGGAGAAACAAACAGAACTTTCACACCGTAGCCTGGCCAGTCATGAAACTGGTTTTCAAAGCTTCTCTGATGCGTACCGCGCCCTCCTGTGCTCTTCTAACCGCCCTGGTGTCTGGCTGCGCGTAACCAGCAGCCAGTCGATTTGCCTCAACCTCCCACCCCCCCATAAACATCTCCCCCTTATTCTCACAGATATTGTGGAGCACACAGCAAGCAGTAATAACAGTGGGAATATTGGTTTTGCTGAGGTCTAAGCGAGTCAGTAAACGGTGCCAGCGCGCCTTTAAACGTCCAAATGCACATTCTACCACCATTCTGCACTTGCTCAGCCTGTAGTTGAACAGCTCCTGACTACTGTCCAGGCTGCCTGTGTACGGCTTCATGAGCCATGGCGTTAAGGGATAGGCTGGGTCCCCAAGGATACATATGGGCATTTCAACATCCCCAACAGTTATTTTCTGGTCTGGGAATAAAGTCCCTTCCTGCAGCTTTTGAAACAGACCAGAGATCCTGAAGATGCGAGCGTCATGTACCTTTCCCGGCCATCCCACGTTGATGTTGGTGAAATGTCCCTTATGATCCTCCAGAGTTTGCAGCACTATTGAAAAGTACCCCTTGCGGTTTATGTACCCGCCAGCTTGGTGCTCCTGTGCCAAGATAGGGATATGGGTTCCGTCTATGGCCCCACCACAGTTAGGGAATCCCATTGCAGCAAAGCCATCTGCTATGACCTGCACATTTCCCAGGGTCACTACCCTTGATATCAGCAGATCTTTGATTGCGTGGGCTACTTGCATCACAGCAGCCCCCACAGTAGATTTGCCCACTCCATATTGATTCCCAATTGACCGGTAGCTGTCTGGTGTTGCAAGCTTCCACAGGGCTATCGCCACTCGCTTCTCAACTGTGAGGGCTGCTCTCATCTTGGTATTCATGCGCTTCAGGGCAGGGGAAAGCAAGTCACAAAGTTCCATGAAAGTGCCCTTACGCATGCGAAAGTTTCGCAGCCACTGGGAATCGTCCCAGACCCGCAACACTATGCGGTCCCACCAGTCTGTGCTTGTTTCCCGAGCCCAGGATCGGCGTTCCACAGCATGAACCTGCCCCATTAGCACCATGATGCATGCATTGGCAGGGCCCAGGCTTTCAGAGAAATCTGTGTCCCTGTCCTGATCACTCACGTGACTGCGTTGACGTCACCTCCTTGCCCGGTATCGCTCTGCCAGGTTTTGGTGCTGCATATACTGCTGGATAATGCGTGTGGTGTTTAATGTGCTCCTAATTGCCAAAGTGAGCTGAGCGGCCTCCATGCTTGCCTTGGTATGGCGTCCGCACAGAAAAAAAGGCACGGAACGATTGTCTGCCGTTGCTCTGACGGAGGGAGGGGCGACTGACGTTGGCTTACAGGGTTGGCTTACAGGGAATTAAAATCAACAAAGGGGGTGGTTTTACATCAATGAGTATTTCAGGCAGGACTTCACGGAGGGTTCCAATAAGAAATGGTGCACCTAAGTAATTGTTCTTATTGGAACAAGCAGGTTGGTCTGGCCTCTGATTGATACATGGCTAGATTTACCTCGCTGCACCTTCTCTATGAGTGTCTGCAGTGTGACCTAGAGGAATGAGTCCCCTACACAGGGGATGGGGGGAAGCAAATGAGTACAAAACAAATCTGGTCTATTTCTTGTTTTGATCCACTCCATCTATCTTTTACATCTTTGGCTGGCAGCAGACGGTGCAAAAGGACTGCAAGCCATCCACATCTCATGGCTGCTCGGCAGAAGATGGTGCAGTAGGACTGCTAGCCATCCTCCTCTCTTGCCTGCCTGGCAGAAGATGGTACAGTAGGACTGCTAGCAATCCGTATCGCCTGCCTGCTCACCATAAGATGGTTCAATAGGACTGACTGCAGGACTAACGAGAATGACCTGGTCAAGTCACTCCAAATTTAGTCCCTACGCCCATGTCTGCCCAGGCGCTCCCAGCTGACGTGGCCAGGAGCACCTCGGACATGACAATGACGGCTACCAGTCGTACTGTACCGTCTGCTGCCACAAGGCAATGGGTTGATGCTGCTGTGTAGCAATGCAGTACCACGTCTGCCAGCACCCAGGAGACGTACGGTGACAGTGAGCTGAGTGGGCTCCATGCTTGCCGTGGTATGGCGTCTGCACAGGTAACTCAGGAAAAAAGGCGCGAAACGATTGTCTGCCCTTGCTTTCACGGAGGGAGGGCGGGAACGGGGGCCTGACGATATGTACCCAGAACCACCCGCGACTGTTTTAGCCCCATCAGGCATTGGGATCTCAACCCAGAATTCCAATGGGCAGCGGAGACTGCAGGAACTGTGGGATAGCTACCCACAGTGCAACACTTCGGAAGTCGACTCTAGCCTCAGTACTGTGGAAGCACTCCGCCGAGTTAATGCACTTAGAGCATTTTCTGTGGGGACACACACACTCGAATATATAAAACCGATTTCTAAAAAACCGACTTCTATAAATTCAACCTAATTTCGTAGTGTAGACATACCCTAAGAATTAGAACTCTAGTGAAATTGACAGTTTCACATCAAATCACATAAGTGTCATAAAAAGTGGTAATTTGGGGCTGCAAAGTAGCCCTGAGCAAAATCATTTTGTAGCTCCTCACCTGCCATCTCTACTCCCATTTAAGGACTACAGGATTGGGCACTAAGGGATTGATACAAATGCTGTTGAAGCCTATGGGATTCTTTCTACAGGACTGGAGTGGGCCCTAAATGTTGCCGCTTCACAGAAGCGGTTGCCACCAGTTGGTATCCTACACAGTGCAGTTGTGGCTGCCTAGAATTGTTGTTAAATACCATTTGGAGTTGGGGCTAAAACTTGCCTTGCTACTATAAATGATTATATACAGTTCACTGCAGTGGCGTTGTAGCCATGTTGGTCCCAGGATATGAGAGAGACAATGTGGGTTAGGTAATATCTTTTACTGGGTCAACTTCTGTTGGTGGAAGGGACAAGCTTTTGAGCAACAAAGAGCTCTTCTTCAAGTCTGAGTGTCTGATTCCTTTTTCCTTCCCCAGATGTGAAGAGCTGTGTGAAGCTTGAAAGCTTGCGTCTTCCACCTACAGAAGTTGGTCCAGTAAAAGATATTACCTCCCCTATCTTGTATCACTCCCTATATAGTTACATGATTTATAATTTGTTCTTAACTTGATTTTATTACCTATCTTATATATTTGAAAACATATCAGTCTGAACCACATGGATTTATATAGGCACATATAAATCCGGAGTACTGTAAGCGCTTCCATGCGGTCAGACCACATTTTGGAAGGGATTCCAAACCACCTGATGCAGGGTTAAAACTAATCTCTAATTATTATGGGTTAAGAGGAGGCTTCCTTGTGGGGCAGATTATGCTACATCTGCCTACTGTACAGTTGTTACATCTTCCTCGGAAGCATCTGTGCTGGCCATTGTCTCAGACAGGATACTGGACTAGATGCACCATTGGCAGTTCCAGAGTGGCAATTCCTGTGCCAGCGTAGAGCCCCATCAAAGTCAGTCCGTCTGGACAGAGCTTCTTGCAGATGAGTCTATATTTTGTAAAATAGAACTGTAAATACATGAGTTCAACACGCTGCCTGTAAAAGGTGTCAAGTTTGTAGTATTTAAAATACATTTTAAATGTTGAAAATACAGTTTTCATATGTGAAGATCCCTTTATGTTAAATTGTCTCTTCAGTGTAGGCTGGGCTGTTCTCTTTCTGGAATTGGTTAAAATTTTCCAAAAGCGGCAAACCTTACTGTATGAGAACTAGTCCCTTTTGAGTGTGTCTGTTCTTGAATTTGTAGTCACATTGTAACAAATGTAATTGTACATTTTTGTGTGGACACTATACACGAATGTTTCTTCCAGGGTCCTGGCTACACTAGTTTTTACAATCCATGTTTGTTAAAACAGGACAAATAATTCAATGTAGGGCTACCTCTTCAGCAAGAAGTAAGACGATGGTGCAGCGCCTAGCACAATGGGGTCCTGGTCTCTGACTAGGGCTCCTATGCACCATATGGTAACACAAATAATGAATAATAATAATAATAAAGGGGAAGGACCTTCCACTTTTTATTGGCTCTTAGATGATTAAATCATTAAACAACATAGAACCAGCCATGGACTGATACAGTCCCTTAGGTTGTTGCTTATGTTTGCAGTATTAAAAAATGAAACAACTAAGCAAACCTTCAGTTAGGAATAAAAGGACTGGCTACTGGAAGGCAGCTTGACATAAAGGCATCCCTGTTTCTCTTCTTCATGTGTAACTGCTTCAGGAAGGAGGGAAGGGATAATAAGCAGTTTGCAGTTACACATTTGTGGGTGAATAATGTGTTGATAAATTTCCTTGTGGAGCTTGCAGAATCATTCTAGATCTTACTCAGGTAGCCAGACTAATTTTAATAGTCACCCAGTAACTTCAAAGGGAGCTTGTCAAAGAAGACAGGGCCTATTTAAAGAGAGAAGAAACTCTTTCATAAAATGCAATAAAGTGCTTGCTAAGAGGATCATAGGGGAGAAAAAATAGCTTCGCAACTGATGCAATTTAACCTTCTTTTCATAGTCTTTGAATGATTTAACTTGCATGGGAACCAGAGGGTATACAATAAGACTGCAAACATGAAAGTTTCCTAAGCTTTACGTCTTTCTTGAAAGCAGAGTTGGGGCCAGATCCTCAGCTGGTGCCATTCAGTGTAGCTCCATTGATTTCAATAGTGTTGCACTGACTTACACTTTTGGAGGAGCCTGTATACTGCAGTGGATGCAGTGTTTCTAGCGCAGTGGCTGCTGGGGATTTGAACTGAGAAAGCATTGATAATAATGGAACTTGTAAATGAAAATGAGATGCGGGGGGAGAAACTTTGTCATTTAGCCCATTTATTTGGGGTACTAGAGTATTTAAAGTGCTGCTATGATCAGAGAAATAACCTCATAAAATTGGCGTAATTTTTCTTAACAGATCTAACTGTGTATTTGGAGTCCTGTCTGCTTTACTTACTTTAGGTTTTACTGCTTTTTAGCCCTGTGGAGTCAACCAGCTACTGAGGAAAGAATTAGATTTCCTTATCAGAATTGCTAACTACTGTAAGTTCCAGTTGCACCCCCACATTCTGCCCTAAATTGCACTTGTACCAAAATTTGAAGACACTGGGGTTACACAGGCATAACTGAAGGCAGAATCTGGTCTGCAGAACCTTTATTACAGCTGGTGATGCACAATCTGGGAGGAATCCAACATGGCTTTTGAGATCCTTGGTTGTATCTGCTGGACTGACATTTAGAAAGAAACACATTTGCTTTTAAACCAAGCCAAAGGAGCTGGGAATCATTGAGAGGTCGTGAACCCAGAACCTTAATGTGTCATACAGAGTTGATCTCAAGAACAGAATTACACTTTAAGGTGTAGATGCGTTTATGTATTTCCTCACTTTTAGTCCTAGTATTGTATCAGATCCACGTGGCCAATCTCAACACTTCTGGAAAACTCCATTTTAAAGCAAATTGGGCTCCCTATGGAAGCAGGTATCCACCAGTGTAGGTTTGATCAGGCTAAAAATGTTTAGTAGTCAGTTTGATCTCATCTGATTTGTTCTTTATGCTGTGTTTCTCTGTGATAACTGAACAAAGCCACAAATGGTTATTATTTATTTGTATTATTGTAGCACCTAGAAGTGTTGGTTTTGGACCAGGACCCCATTGTGCTAGGTGCCATAGGAATACAGAACAAACAGCTGGTCTCTACCCCCAAAGAGTTTACAGTCTAAGGGCTTGTCTTCACTACCGGGGTAAGTTGACCTAAGTTACGCTATTCCAGCTATGTGAATAACGCAGCTGGAATCAACGTAGCTTAGGTTGACTTACCCCGATGTGTTCACTGTGTGGCATGACACTCCCCGGTCGACTTACCTTACTCTTCTTGGAGAGGTGAGGTACCAGGGTTGACCGGAGAGCACTCTGTCGTCGACTTAACAGGTAGGTCTTCACTAGGCCCGCTAAATTGACACAGCCTCGATCTCCCTGGTAGTGAAGACAAAGCCCTAAGTAACGGATTAATTTCTTCTCTTCCCCTGAGGCAATGCGGCAATTTTCACTTTACTAAGTTTCCTCTAGAAACTGATGGAGCCACCAGAAAACTGCTGAAAGAGCCTTCCACTGAATAGTGGCTCAATCCAATCCATACCTGTGTTGAATCTGATAAATAGCTCCTATTTTTAATTTTGGTATTGTAATTCAGTGCAAAGTAATGGAACTTGGTATGGCTGCCTATAGAACTGACAGTTCTGGTTTTGGTTACTGCATTTAATAGGGTACTGGCCCTTTTAGTTCAGAGGAAATAGTTTGAGAGGCCAGTAATCCTTTTCCAGGTGTCCTGGGAAGGCGAATGAAGACTGAAATAATAACCAATATGGATACTTGGTGAGAGGAACATGGTCACCAGAAATAGATAATGTCTGGGAAGGGGAAGGTATAGGAAAAACCCTGGCTATTGTTCCTTTAACAGCTTGGGACCAGTAGCCAGGTAGAAAAGGTAGGGCAAGAATAGTTGTGAGAAATCTCTTCTCCAGTTAAAGGCAAATAAATATCTTGTTGCAACAATGTCTGAGCTGCTTAGCTGACTAGTTGCCAGTGTTACAAGGAAAATAATTGGCTATCAAATTAATAGTCAAACTTATTTTTTAAATAAATTAATACTTATGTATGTGGCTTACTGTGTGACATGAATAGGGAAACACTACTTTTTTGATCTATTTAAAATATTTATAAGGTGCTTTGCAATAGACATCTGTCTTAAATAAACAATAATAAACATTTAAAATCAATATGAAGAAATGGCCAGCTAGCAAGAAGCAAAATATCTAGCATCAGGTGTCAGGGTGTTAAAGTGGTGGATCTAGAATTGAATTTACAAATGATCTAAATCTACTAGTATGTCTAAAACAACTGGTAAAGACCAAGTGTTCACAGATATTTAGGTCCAGATGCCTTCAGTGACTTCTGTGGAGCTTTGCAGATTTACATCCACTAAGGATCTGCCCCTTAGTGCTTATTACTTGGGGATCTCGTTCTCAGGCTTGCTCATATCTCCTTGGTCTCAACAAGAAAATGTTGTTGTGTTTGCACACGGTTGTGTAAAGTCAATGCTGACCAGGTCAGTGTAGACTGGGACATAATGCTGAACATGTTTTCCTACTTCACACTGATCAGTCCATCACAATCAACATTGTGTCACTAACTCAACTCTTTACGATCGTGTTCAAATATGATAATGGTGCCTAGTGAACAGAAGCCCTCTGCTTCACCCTGACACGCACAGACTGTAATGCTTAATGCTTCAGCTGCACCACTAAGCCAGCTGCAATCAATTATTATGTCTTAACTTCTCATTTCCCTGTACACTTTAGTTTTTTGTATGGTTTTTAAGTTACATGTCATGCAAACATAAGTTAATTAAGGTTGTCAATGAGTTTTGGTGAGTCACACTTAGAATGTTGTTTATTAGCCAGGAGAGGATATTTATTTTATCTGTATTAAAAAAAAAAAAATTAAGGGTGTGGGACTTCCTTGAAAATTAGAGGCTGGGCAGGATTTGGGCTTTGCTGGTCAGCTGGAAAACTAGGATTGTGTTTCAAGCAGCGATGGCCTGAAATGAAATGAAGTCTCAATACCACATGCTCCTGGTTTATTGTTTTATTAAAATTGGGCTCCTGAAGTACAACCATCCTGCCTAGTTAACTGGAGAATCACTGCTTTTAACAATATTGTTTCATGCATCTTGTGAACATCAGAAGAAAAAAAGTGATAAGAAAAGAAGACATAAATATGTCTAAGGCTTGGTCTCCACATAAAAGTTTGTTACCAGTGTGTTTTGTAAGAGGGACTCCCCCTTACAAATTAGGAAATAAGAAAGGGATGGAGCATAGCTCCATCATACAATACTCTGGGTAACCTAGTTAACCCCATTGTGACACTTTACTACTCTGTGAGTCTAACAGGCACTAGCTGATCTTAAAAATGGATGTTTTAATGGGTTAGGTATGTTGTGAATTTTGTATTTTTCTCTTTTCAGACTTCCCTGAGGAGGGAAACAAATGCAAATCCAAGTCCTTGGTATCTTCTTCCTCATTTTATTCCTGTTCTCACTGTTTTTAAAAAACTTCTCCCTCTTCATATTCATTGCCATTTTGGCAGTTTTGAATTTGAGTTAGTGAGTGAAAGGGTGAAACACTTAGTAAATTGGAATATTTAGTAAATAGGAATTAATAAGGGTTTAGAATGATTCATATGAGCCCTCAAACTTAAAATGTGTGAAGTGGTCTTGAGTTATCCTGATTTGAAATATATAGTGAAACATCCTAGAAACATGGAATAAGGCATGTTGTTGGGGTCGAGAAAAGGGATGATTAAATCTTCTAGTAGGGAGAAACTGTTTCTTAAAGAGATTAGGTGTCATCCTCCTCAAAGCTCAGTTTCTGAGCTGCTGAGCTCTCACTCAAGGAGCACATGCAACATTCTGTGAAAGGTATGTTTGACTATATCTATAAGGATGGCTGGACAGAGGTGAAGACGTTCTTTATTTCAGAATTCCAGGAAGGGGAGAGGGAATAGGCCTGCAGATGTATCTTTCCAACACAAACAAAACCATGTAGTCATACACGCTGGCTGGCTGAGCTATTCACAGCAAAATTTGAAACCACTTGACCTTAGCATGGGTTTGATGTTCATTGGGGTTCTGAACATCCAATTCGTTACTGAGAGAGATTCACAAACATGAGCCGAGTTGGTCATTTGTGTTTGTAGAGACCGCTTCCCCCTTAACTGCCACCCTCTGAAAACCAACTTTGATGTCTTTTTGGGGAAAGATGAGGCTGATAACCTGCCCTGAGGCTGGGTGGCTACTTTACCAGCCCTGCGCCAGCAAGGCCATGTGTTCATGATACATGCTACTGCCCTCCTATCTGCACAGGGCCTCCCTGAAAGTCCATTTCATTGTAATGCACTACAAGCAGCAGATGGGTTTCAGCAGCTGTCAGGTAGCAAAATCTAATGACTTGAAGCTGAGTGATGCCCACGCATTCCTTGTGGGGTAGCTTCTCTCATCCACAACTCAGTAGAGCTAGTGTCCGGAAGAAGGAGCAACAGCTATGCTGCTTCTGTTATACACTCTGCCTTCCTAAACTATGTCAGGGAGATCTCAGGCACTGGCGCTGGTCCACAGACTGGTCATTGAGAAACACTGATCTAGACCTGTAATGTATTCTGCCCCTGTGATGGGACTCCCGCAGTACAATCAGGAACCGTGGGACCTGCTCCCCCTTAACTCTCCAGCCTGGGCTGTCTCTCACAATGCTTTGCCATTGACAAGCAGCAAACCCTTCCAGGCCCTGTTATCACTCAGCCACCACATGCAGAGGCACATCCAGCTAAGTTGCATGAATGCTCTCCAAGCCACTCATGAACTATATACGGGAAAACACCAGTAAATCTCCCAAGCCCCCAGCCTTGCACCCCAGCAATATACAGTCTCACACAGCTCAAAACCTTCTCTTGACCAGTGTAAGCTCATTAATTAGTTCATTACTTCATCAAAGGAAAGTGGACATGCACCAGCCTTTGTAATCTGAGCAGATTCCCCACGCATTTTTAACAAACTCCCTGGTAAGGATAAAACATTAAAATAGGTGTGGTGTTTTTTGTTTTTTTTTAACTACAGAAAGATAGATTTTAAGTGATTGGTAGGCATAAAGGTCAGATGTAGTTACCTTAAGAAAATAAAAAATAAACATACATTCTAAATCCTAAACTTTTAGACTAAGCAAGATTTGAATCAAACAGCTTTTCTCACTCCACTGGATGTTGCAGGTAGGCTACAGTTCTTAATACACAGGCTGATTTCCTTCTCAGCCTGGGACCAGTCTCCTCAGTTCAAAGTCTTTCTCTTGCTAGTGTTCTTGTTGCCTTCAGTGTAGATGGCAGAGGAGACAGGTGGTCTCATGATGCTGCTGTGCCTTATTTTATACTCTCAATCCATGTCCTTGGAAAGATACTGGCCCAGGCATGTCCTGGTGGGCCTTGCTGAGTCCCAGAGTTGAGCAATCCCTATTGTGTAGTACTCGTGCAACTGTCTCTTACAGAATTGTAAATTAAGTTTACAATTCCCCTCCTAATCAAGTGTCATTTAACATCTGCTTGGGTCACTACCCTTTTAGTCACTGGAGAGCTAACGGTGGTTAGCTTAGAGGATCTGGCTCTTCCCAAACTCTCAACATATTTCAGTAACAACCATATAGCAAAATCTCATAATTTCATACACAATAATGATATACATATTTTGACAGAACAATGAGTTTCATCGGATCATGACCTTTCCTATGATACCTTGCAAAGCACGCTTTGCATGAACTACTACAACCATATACCAGTGATGAATATGAGGGGTTACAGGGTGATACTTTGAGGTGTTACCCCTCTCCCCTTAGTTTACTGCAAGAGTGTGAATCACTGTCTAACTTGAAGGCAGTGTGTGTTAGGGTCCTTTTGAGGTTTAACAGTATTCCCAAGTGTTGCTAAATATTGTAGCGTTAACCACATATGCTCCTGCAAAGTTTTGTGCATCTTTTAGCACTCTGTGGACTAGTCTAGTGATCTCCTAAGTTAACAAGTGTGTCTTCTCTGGGTTGCTAGAAAGCATCTCCTTGTACCTTTGCATTACTGTTACCATATCTGCTTTCCCAACTGGTGTTAACTCAATGTAGATATTAATGTTTTCCAGTATGTAGGTATCTTGGCGTCCAGCCATTGAAGTAATGAGGCGGCGTGCCTCAGTTTCCTCTTCCACACACCAGCCAGGTTTGTTATGGCTTCTCTGCTGTGACAAGCTTTAAGTCTGTTTACAGGTGATAGCTGAGAAGCAGCATTACCATAAGGCTTCTTGACATTACATGTGTTCCCAATTACCATTCCTAGCATGTCCGAAGTCAATGAAGCTGGAGCTGTATCGATTTACACCAACTGAGGATCTGGCTCTTCATTAAGATTTCGTAAGTAGCATGGTTGTTATCTTGTAAACTATGTTAATACAAGCTATATGAATGCAATCCTATTGAAAGGCATGGGCATGCTCTCTCCTTGGGAGGCATGTCGTTCAAGGGAAAACCCGTCCATTATGCAGTGGTGATCTTATTAGATAAGAAAACAGGAAGGTGATGGAACACTGCCTCAGTACAGAGTGAGCCTTCTCATTTTGAGACGAGCAAGACTGTGTGTAACTGTGGTATACCTTGGCTACTAGGGGTGTCCATTAATTGTTCATGCTATGTCATATAGTCAAGGATTGAGTGAGTATAGTATTGAGGTGTCTGAAGCTTGGTCTACACTGAAAAGTTATATCAGCATAGATACACTGGTAAGGGGTGTGAGCAACACACCCCAGTGTAGAAGCAACTTTGTTGACAGAAAAAGGCCAGTATAGTCTCCATAGTGTAGACATATCCTAAGAAAGAAGCACATGCTGTGACAGTGAATGCAACCTACTATCTATGGATTAGAAAACGTTTCTTTGGCTAAATCCTCCTCCCTCATTTGGTCTGATGCCATAATTCATCCTGAGTAGTGCTGTGAGCAATGAAAAGATTGTGCAAAGAATCCCAGAAAATTTCAGTCAAAGTGTAAATCAAGAGAGCTTTCAGGCACAGATTCATCATCTTTGTCCTCATCCCCTATTGCCTCATGACATTTTAAGGAATGAGGAACAAGAGCTGGAGTGAAGTGCGGGAGTTTGTTTGTCAGTTCTCCTGAGTGACTCATACACCGCGGACAGATATAAATCAGGTTTGCATGCTAAGCACCCTACAAAGATTCACTATTAACAGGAACATTTTCAATAAATCCAAATTTAATATTTGTATGCTCTTTACATATTTTGTTGTTGTTATGTAGGCATTATTAAATCACCTTTACTTTTTTTTTCTTCCTACGGTCCCTCCTAGCGGCTGGTTGATATAAGTGACTTTATCTGCTGCTGCTTCCAGCTTGGGGATTTGTCCTTTAGTTCATGTGGCCAACACTCTCTCACTTTCAGCTCTGAAAGTACAGGGTCAGACTGGATTGACAGCCTGAGTCAAGTCAGTTACAGACATTTACCAACAAATATTGCAGAGAGGAATTTAAATACAGATGAATAAATAATACAAATATATAAAAACATATTTAAAAGAGCACAAACGTCAGCTGGAAAATGTTGACTGTCTGGAATATTAATGAAAGGGAAGAAATGTGCCAATGGTATTAAGCTTTAGGAATCTTAAGATCTGGCACAGGAGTTCTGTCTCCTATGAGACTATCCGTGTATAATATGTAACACAACCTGGCCATGTATTCAATAGATCTTTGTTTCTGTAGATTTTTCTTATTGGAGTGTTCATACTTCTTTCTGTCTAAAGTACTTTATCTGGCCCCCATTACTGTAGTATCTGAGCGTCTCGCTGTATTTAATGTATTTCTATTCACCACACCTCAGAGGTAGGGCCATGCCATTATCCCCGTGGTACAAATGAAGAACTGAGGCTCAGAGAGAAATGTGACTCGTGTAAGGTCACATAGGAAATCTATGATAGAGCAGGGAATTGAAACCAAGTCTCTCAGGTCCTACTTAAAGTGGCATGAAAAAAAGTGTGTGTGTCGGGGTCTATCATAATCTGGGAGCAGCAGCTTTGGCAAAACAGTGATTAAAATGTGCCCCTCAGCCACCTGGCTCGATTTAAAAATAAATAATTGCCAGATCTGTAATCTTTTGAG
Organism: Eretmochelys imbricata; assembly: GCF_965152235.1. Lineage (NCBI taxonomy): Eukaryota > Metazoa > Chordata > Testudines > Cheloniidae > Eretmochelys > Eretmochelys imbricata. Next base: position 234,761,028 of record NC_135572.1, read on the forward strand.
ATTTTCTCCCCCACTCACTTGAAACACTGACTACACAAAAAATAACATTAATAATTCGTATAGATCTGACATTAATTCTTCTTTTGAAACATTCTCCCTTCGATGACTGTGGACCCCCCACTCTGCCGATGCCTCAGAGTGTGGTGCTCATACCGGTAGGTTGGGATCTCTTTCTACTGGCATAAGGTGCCTCCTGAAGATGTCTTGTAATTATTTTGTGGGGAGGAGAAAGAGATGGAGAATGGAAGGGAAAGTGAGACAGTGCATTGGAATGATGAGTGAGTGGACAAGGAGCCCTGGTGCTTTCTGCTTTCTCACTGGACCTAGAACTTCCTTTGGTGGCCCTGCCTGTTGGAGTTGCTGTCTGTGGGCCAGAAAAGTCTTGGTTTAAGACTAGGACGAAGTAATGATCACTTCCGCTCTAATAAATTTGTTAGTCTCTAAGGTGCCACAAGTCCTCCTTTTCTTTTTGCGGATACAGACTAACACGGCTGCTACTCTGAAACATGCAAACTCAGTGAGTTCATCCACTCACTGGGTTGAGGAGGCTCCACTAATGGGCAGAGTCGGCGTTCTCGTCTGGCTATGAGTTAGCAAAAAGATCTGAGAACATCAGGGAATTCAGCTATAGAGCACTCTGCAACCTGGGGAGCTTCCCCAGGTATGTCTGATTTGACTGGCTGCTGAAGATTAAAGATTTTTGCACATCTCCCACTTGAGAGTGTGGGTTATTTGTTAGGTGATGGATTGTGGTATGGATATGAAAGAGAAGGGTTCCCTCTTCCCCAAATTCCCAGCCCTGCCAGGCTTCTTATTACTGTTGACAGACCATGATACCACTTTAGGCTTCTTGATATGGCCAAGGACCAGTGCAGTATTACTAGGGAGTGACCTTCGTTTTATGCTTCAGTGGGATCACAGAAAGCAACTGCAAGCAACTGAGGGAGGGATTTTCAAAGGGGCCTACAGGATTTAGGCACACCCATCCCATTGAAAATCAGTAGGAATTGTGCATGTAAATCCCTTAGGTGCCGTCAAAAATCTCTCCCTAAAAGCTCAGGTGCAAACACATGCCACAAATGAGTAACAATGGCATGTTACTTCTCTGCTCCTTGGGTGAAATCTTGGTCCCACTGAAGTAGATGGCAAAACTTCCATTGATTTCAATGGGCCCAGGTTTGCATGCCTCATCTTTCCTCACTTGTTGTCATGTCCAAAACTAGATGATATGATTTCTGGGACAGGGCCCACACCTTGCTATTTACATTGCAAAGAGCCTCCATGATTTTGGTGGCTGTAAAAGTAATTGTGGCTCTTGGGTGCTAGAGTAATTAATGTTCCAGAGCAGGAGCTGCATGTGCATGGTACATGTGTGGAGAGTGCTCTTTGTGACTGCTACCATAATACATTTAAATAATGGCGAGATCAGATGCCTTAAACCTTGGCTGTGAATGGAAGGAAACAAGTGAGAAAAGGCCAGGCGCTGTGCACTAGTCTAATAGAAAATCTATGTCCAGAGCAGCCACAAAGACTCCTGGAAATACCGAGCATCTGTCAGCGTTAGGAGGACACAGGGAAGAAAAGACTGTAGAAGTTCAGCATAGGGAATGGGACTAAAAGGGAAAGTACAGCTGATGGAGATAGAGAGATGCACTGTAACTGTAGCAATCAGATTGAAAGGGCCCAGGCTAATTCTGTTATTAAGGAATATATGGAGCAACTAAAAGCATACTAGGTGCCATCTATATGAATAAAATAGATATGATCCCTGCCTCAAAGAGCTTACAGTTTTGCAACTGGAGACGGGCCCTTTACCACTGTGTCAGTGGAGCTCTGCATGTAGAAATCCACCCCTGTGGATCTAATTGCAGCTCTGGGGCCTAGGGAGAGATGTGAGAAGATGAGGGCAGACAAACCAGAGAGAGCAGGTAGAGGGAATGGAGGACAGTGGTTGCAAATACAAGGTCATGGGGCAGCCTACTGGTACTGGATGCATCTTAGTTGAAGATGTAAGGATCCACTTTGTTCTTTTAAACAAACACTACAAGATAGGAAACAAAAGCCCCAGTTCAGCAAAGCACTTGAGCAGATGCTTAATTTTTAAAATTCAAAGCACCTTCTGAAGTGCTTTGGTGAACACGGATGGATTACTGAATTGGGGCTAAAGTGGACATGGCAGCAGGAGGAGTGATGTGGAAATAAGAGGGAGCTGAAGAACTAGGGGAGTGGAAGGGTGGGGAGTGGATGAGAGGTGTATAGCTTGGCTATAATAGCACAGTAGAGAGGAAGATTCTGTGCATTATAAAAGTGGGAATATGTTAAATATGTCTGAAAAATTAATTATTAAATAAAAGTGATATTTAAGCATTTTCTTCTCTTCCCTTCTTCTGAAAAAGTATCTTGCCAGCCGTAAGTTAGCACTGTCCATATTGCAACTAGATCAGCTATTCACACACACGGCAGTTCCTTGTTCCAGACCATTGTTGATTTGTTTTTTCCTTATTTTTAAAACTGCTTGTTCCTGCTTTGTCAGCTGGAAAATAGTCAAGCCCAGATAAATCGGACTTCTTCAAAATGTTCTTTATTCTCGTGATAATGTATTGAGGACTGGTAGAGATGTATGGGGTAAGGATTTTTTAGTGGAGGGGCATTGAAGTAAACTCATGAAAGCGAGCAAATGGTCCTCTGCAAATCCTGGTTCGTCTCTCTTGCCTTCCCAGTGTTATCTTTGGACTCTTTTAAAAAAAAAAAAACAAAAAACAAAAAACCCAGCCCTTCCTGTATGTGAATACTCTTTGTGCTAATTTGGCAATGTTTCTATAGGAAAATATCATAATAATTAGGATTTTGATGTCCCAAGTTAATATATCAGTGATAATTTTGCAGCTACACAAACAAAGGGAGTTTTCAAATTTTCTTAGATTTAAACCTCCGTTCCGTGAGATACTTAAGCACATGACTAACTTTTAAGCATGTGAGTAGTTTTGACTTAAATTGAATTACTTACATGCTTAAATACCTTTCTAAATTGTGATCTCAGTCTATAGAGAGATGAAAGTGAATTTTGTTCACATATTGAACAAAATCCCATTCTGCTTATAAATTATTGCTCCTCTCTTGTCATCCCAAGGGAAAAAATTACAGAAACCTCAACTTTTCAGGCTAGTTAAATATGCATGTATCAACTTCTCTGCACTCTTATTCTGCCATTGAGAAGGGTCACAAGTTTCTTTCCTTGCTACCTGCAAGGAATATCCCCTAAGATGTCAGTATGTTTGGTTCCCCTCTCTTGCTACTTCCCTTCTCCTCCCAATGAATATCTGTTGTGTATTTTGTTCAAATATAAACCCACTTACTATTTTACAATTTAAAGCAAACCTTAGCTGCTTCCAGTTTCTGAACAAAGGTGTTAGAAAGAAACGTCAAGACAGATTTATACAAAAACAGTTTTTGGCAGTCCCTAGTCTGAAACCCTGTTTATGTATGTTGGAGCTGACATCTAGAAGACAACTAAGCATAAGGACCAAAAAAGGACAAAAGACCAAGGTGTTTGTCTTGACAAAAGAATAGAGGGGATTTGTGTGGCTGGGAAGAAAGGCTGGATTTAATTGTGTCCACGCTTACAAAGACGAATTGACACCAAGACAAATTTGACCTTTACATTTATGTTCTGCAGCTTTGATGTGATAAGCTTTATCACCTTTTCTTTTCCTGCACTTTGGTTTATGTGAAGTTATTGTGGAGTAACGACTGGGTGTCTAGGTTGTACTGTCATGGTATTGGGTGGGGAACAATTATACTGCAGTTAGTATGGATTAAATAACTACAGGTATGTGCCTTTTTTTCAAGGGATAAGTGAGCTCAGAAATCACACTTGATGAAACTGTTTCTTTACCTGTATTAACTATGGCAACATCATATATTAAAATTAAGAGGTTTCTAAAAATCAGATGCACTCTTCAGGATTGTGTGTGTTTATTTCTTGCATTTCTCTCAGTTTGGGTAATGAAAATGGACTTTCTAGTCAGTTTGACTTCAAGGTTCTCATAGATTAGTATAATGGTGGAGCATTTTGAAACTGTTCGTTCATTTTTTCAAAATAACTACTTCCCTTGGCAATTATTTTTTTAAAAATGCACCGCAACATTTCTATTAGCCTTAGTTTTATATTTACAGAAAAAACTAAATATGGGGCAAAATCTGACCCTTCAACAATTTTTTGCAGTATGTAGAATTATTTTTAAGTAGCCACCTGAAATTGTAATTTCGCCAAAGAGGAAATAGAGGAATCCTACTTGCTTAAAAACCATAGCGACTAATTTGTATTGTGTGAATATTTACTGTATCCATACAGTGTGCAATAAATATCTTCATCTGAGGTTTGTTAAGCTGTGCAAAGGACAGAGAGAAAATACATGGAAGTGGAGACCCTTTTTGATAATTTAAAATTGGACCGGACAAAATGTTGGAAGATGTACAGCAGGGGATGGATTCGATGACCTAACAAGAGTTTTTGTTCTCTAGAGCTAAGCTATAAGCTTTAAATGTCATGTAATGGAGATCAACCAATTTTAAAGGAGGAAGGGAAGGATAGAGAATGGATGACCTTGTGGCAAAGGCACAGGAGAAGGACTCATGAGATCTGGGCTCATTTTCTAGCACTGCCTATGTGACCTTGGGCAAATCCCTTAATCATTCTTTGCCTCCCCTTGTTTTATTCATTTAGACTAAAGTTGTGGCTTTTGTGAAGTGGACTCCTGTCATTCTGGACTGAGACCACCTGTCTCATTTTTTGTAAGCTATTGAATGTAGAAATGAGTCTGACTGTTGGTCACTGACAATTTGTGACACTAGTCCTTTAATGAACAACATGAGGGCAGATCCCAGCTGAAATCAGTAAGGTTCAGTCCGTCCAGGAAAACCAAGGTTTAAGGTCACACTGCCTTGGGCTGGATTCACTTAGGTCAGTTACCTAGAAATGAAAGGCTGTGTGTTCCATTGCCTTTCCCTTGCTTTTCATGCCCAGTCCCTCATATTATGTACTATATCAGGTCTGCTGTATTGCTCGTTTATGTTAGTTTTTTCAGGAACCAATTGTAGTTCAGATGTGGATATCGGTAGGAAAAAAATTGAATGAAGTTCAATTCTGCAAAGCAAAGACAAATGAACAACAATAGCTGAAGTGGTAGCATGTCATCAAGGTGAGAGAGGTCTCTCTTCGGGAAGTAGCCTGCCATGTTTCCTGAAGTCTGATGCTTAGCAGGACTCTGAACAAAAGAAGTAGAGATCTGCTTTTCAAAACCAAAGAAAATGATGCTACTTCAAATAAAGGTCAAAAATAAACAAATCATTATTCTGTCCATTTAAGGTATTTATATGGTCCCCATTACCAAAGTATCTGAGTGTTTCACATCACCCCTGTAAGGGAGGAAAATGCTCTTATCCCCTCTTACAGATAGATTAAAGATAGATCACACATGGAATCTGTAGCAGAGCAGGGAATTGAACCTAGCTCTCCTGAGTCCCAGGCTAGCACCTTAGTCACTGAATCATGTCTCTCCTTCCCCCCCAATTAAAGGAGCCATGGCAGCCAGGGCTAAAGCTAGGGCATGGCTGTGATCTGAACCCTGAACCACTGTCACCAGAGGCAATACCTCTAGGCCAGTGGTTCCCAAACTGGGGTTTGTGAACTCTTGGGGGTTAGCGAAATGTATCAGGGGGTTCTCAGAAAAAAATTCTGTAATGGCGGACAGAGCCGTCCCTAGGGACCCCAGGTGCAGGGGCCGGCAGCCTGAGCCCTGGGACCATGACTTCCTGGCAGAACAAGTTTAAGCTTTGTTGTAGTCATACATTGGTTGCCTGGACTGCTGAAGACCCGAATGCTTGTGGGAGGAACTCTTTAATTGAGTTGGCTTCTTAAATACCTTCATGCTGTTTCAAGTCTGGTACTCCTTGATGAAACATGTAGGAGGCTTAATCGAAGTGATATGAGCTACAAAAGTGAAATCTTGGAAGAGTGTTGCCGTTTTCATAATGTAATAAAATTAATAATGTAATGATAAATAATAATGTAATAATAGCGTGTAATAACTATGTCATAAAAAATCCAAATTATTTCAAAGATCACTGCTTCTATCATTTATACTCAGGTAAGGGAGAAAATCCTTGGAAATATTCATTTTTAGGAGGGGGTTTGCGAGATTTGATATTTTTGTGAAAGGGATTCGCGGGCTGTTAAAGTTTGGGAACCACTGCTCTAGGCTACCCAGCCACTTACACGTAGATCAGACAGTGATGAGTGGATTCAAAATGCGTAAAACAAGAATAGCTGCAAGAAACTAGATTATGTTTTGGTGAAATTTCATATGGACATTAACTTTTAGGTATCAGTTTGCTTGGATTCTCCCTCCACCTTTTGGCCCCTTAGTTTGGCATTTGAATGAACCCCAAAGCTCCTAAGCAAAATTCAGTCTAGTTTTACCTGTTTAACTTAAAGCTTGTCTTCACTGCAGAGTTAACTAAAGTTTATAGCTCACGTATTGCCCCTAACGCAAGTCCTGTCCACTCACAAACTCCCTCAACTTGAGTGTGGTGGTGCTTCTAAGTCACATTGACTGACCCACCAGGGGTTACCGCTCTGGTTAGCACAAGTTGTCAGCTAACACAATCTCGCTGTGCAACTCTAGTGTTATTTCACAGTGCGGCTGCTCTTGCTCAAGCTAGACTAACTTGGGAGGAGTAACTTAACTGTAGATAACTCAATTTAACTCTGTAGCAAAGACATACCCTGATATCTGCATGGTTTCCATCCCCTCATCTTAAAGCACTTCTTTGTAAAGCTACTCAATCAAAACTTGACTCAGCTGTGCTGGAAAGGTTCATGACCTTTGCTGAACCTTCTGGTGAGTTTGGAGTTGGTGACAAAATCTTAACCTGGATGAGTAATTCCTAGCTTCAAGTTTCATTAAGGAAGTTCTGCCTAGCTCCTGTAATAAACAACTTCTGATAACTTTTGAAAGCTGGAATTAACCACTCTTTAGAGTAAACAGTAGACCCTGTTCTAGTCCTGATAAAGTTAATTCATACAAGGTTCTGAAGTAAAATAAATTAATAAACCTGTCGTGAGAAACAGACAGACATTGGATTTGGTTTCATTGCCCTTGTTGCTGTTTTCGTGCATGGAGTTGCACTTGTGTATTTTATACACAGCAGCCAGAGGTAGAAACTGAATCTACTTATGGGGAAATAAGTCTAGAGAGGAGTTACTTTTGGGTTTTTTTTAATCATCTATTTGTAACTTTAGTTATCTGTAAATTGTGAAGTTCAGATTGGGTCCAGGTCCCAAAGTTTAGGTGTGTTGAGACCAAGGGTTTATACATCTCTATAAAGCACTTCATACAATTGACTCAACAACTTTCACATACTTCAGAAATGTACAAGTCAGAGATCAAAAAGCATAAATGTTATTAAATGGTTATTTTGATGATGATGTTGTTTGTACTATGGTATTGCCTAGAGCCCTCCAATGCATTATGCTAGGCATTGTATGGAATATAGAATGGTCCCTGCTTCAAAGAGTTCACAATAGAAGATGGGATGCAACAGTTAGATACACAAAAAGGCAGTGGAGGGCACAAGGTAACAATGAGATTACATGGTCAGTTACTAGCGTCTCACCCTTGAAACAAATCTATTATATAAAAAATAAATGTAAAGGGCAAGGACTGTAATTTGACCAACTGAAGGTAAAATCTCTAATTGTTCTATTATGTTTGAGCTCAGTGTTTTTATACAGACAGCACATTTTGGATGACTGCTCAACAGTGAGCAAATGAGGAACTTGATACAAAGATGACTTCCTTTTGTTTTAGTAAGCTGATATTCAACAGTGTAACCACTGCTGAAACTGGGGTCAAGACTTAACCAGTAAATACCAGTTTAAGCTCCCCAAAAGGTCAACATTTATTTTTGCGGGTGGTTCTTGCCCAGTGACAGCCTTAGGTTGCCATAGAAGTTCACGTCAGATCAAAAAATTATCTTAAAATTCAAGATTTTTTTGGATTAGTCGTGTTGTTATGCATATTTAACTAAAAAGCTCAGTTTCTTTGGAGAGTAGAATGTTTACAGTTTTGTGGCTACAGACATCCAGGGCTCAGGCAAACCCAGAGCGTAACTGTCTTTAGGAAATGTTGCAAAACCTTCCAGTTTGGGAAAAGCCTTTCTATCATAAGAATGATGATCACAAGTAGGCAAGCCATTTGTCTGGTTTTAAGCTGGACCATCCTGTTTTTCTAAGGTTTGTCCCCCATATAGTTGCAAAAAAACCCGGACGTGGTTTTGTTCAGTATCAGACAGGGGACACCATTTTGAAGATCGCACCCTGCCCTGTGGCAGGACCTTACATGCCTGGTGGCGCCATGCTGTTCCTGGAAGTACAGGAATGTCTGGTATGGTGATGTATAAGTGCCCCTCCCACCCCATCCCATTAGTGACCACTGACTTCTATCCCCAAGCTGCTACAAACCAAAAAACCAACACAACCCTACCCCTTGAAGAGATTTGACTCCCCAAAAAGAAACATGCCAGAGACTCTATGAAGTCCGCTAGGGACTTTGCTGTTGCTATTGATTTTACATAGAAGGTGCTCAGACACCGCTATAGTGGGTGGCAGTATAAACCCTAAGACAGATAAATGCAATACCAAAAATCAGCAAAGAAACCATGGCCTGGAGCACCCCACACTCAACCCCTGCGCATCTGGAGATTCCTGCTCCCTCACTGAAAGGAGGGGGGGAGGAATAGCTGACTATGAAGCATTATTTGCCCCAACCTGCATTGGGGAGGAAGCAGAGGCTAAGTGGGCTGGGTTTGGAAGTGGATAGGGAGTGGGTTTGGGGTGGGGCTTGCATTGGTCCTTCCTCCAGCCTCCTATCCAGGACTGACTGCATTGTCTCTTCAACAGATCCTGTCCCAGGGGTTGGAGCAGCCAGGGAGAGGCCCGGGTAGCATGGCTCTACTGGACTTTCTCTGGCAGGGACTGAGGGAGCTGTTTTGGTCTGGAGCTGCTGTACAAGCACAGAATCTTCCTGTCAATAGCCCTGGGGTCATCTTAAATTCAGGGCTAGATTTGGCACTTTATTCTGGAGAGTGGGAAGGGGAAGTTTGTTTCCACCCTCCTGATGGAATGATGTGGGAAGAACTCTCTGTGTTCATAGTTGGGGAGAGGTTTCTTCCCCAAACCCCAGGGATGATCCAGGCTCTGGAAAATATTGACTCCTCTTCCCTAACTGTTTGTCTCCATGTATTCATTACTATAAGCTGTGTTCCTTAATCTGATTCACGTTCATCAGTTTCAACAGACTTTCCCCTCTCCCCCCTTCAGAGGTGTCAATCTCCCTGCCTTTTTTTTTTCTTCTTCTTTTTCACAGTAGTAGTATAATCGATCTGACTAGTTCCCTATCCTCTTCTTCCTGTGCAATCCAGAGATTTTCCCATCTGTATAATGGACTTGCCTCACAGGCACGTTGAGCAATAATGAGTTAATGTTCATAAAGCATTACTGAAGTGCTAAGTATTTCAGTGCCTCCAGCCAGGAAGCCTCAGAGCTCTGAAACAGTTGTGTATTATGATTGCCAAAGTTAGGCAGCACACTGTAATAAGTGACAAACTGCTGACTTTGTTAGCAGCCGAGCTCTCTCGCTGGGATTTCCAGATGAACCAGGAAGCAGAAGTGGAAACTCGGTTAAACACAGAGATCAGTGTTATATTGGTGTCAGGATATTGGTAGCATTTGGCCCAGAAATGAATTTAATATTCTAAAGTTGCCTCTTCCCCAGTCCACCTCTGTGATATCTTTTTGGTACTGTACATTCAGGTTCAGTATTCATTATGCATCACTCAGACATTGTGAACACCAGAACTCTCTTTGCAATCCATGGTATCTGTGATAACTTGGGACACATTGGGCCCAGTTGTACTGCCATGTAGGGGTAAATCAGGAGTAGCTCTGCTGACGTGAGTGGAGTTACAGCAGTATAAGAACATGTCTACACATGGAGTTATTCCAGAATAGCTGTTCTGCTTTAAATTCATGCCCTACTATATGCTGGAAGAACTTTCACATGTAGAAAAGCCCGAAGAGAGGAGAATTGGGCTTTTCATTCTGTAACCTCTTCTGCCTGATTTCAGAGGGTGGGGAGTGAATTGTTAAAAAGTTAATTTAAAGAGAGTCTGTGCAGAATGCCACAGCCCCCCAGTACTCCCAAACAGTCTGGCTGAGGGTGCAGATTCAACGTGTGGTTTCAGAGATTATTTCCACATTTGTTTTGCCATACAGCTAATTGCAGGGTGACCAGATTTGAGTACAAAACTGGGACACTTGCCTATATGAGGAGAATGGGGGTGGAAGGGGCCACATGGTTGGCTTCAGTAGCTAGGGCTGTATTAGATAGGAGAGAGGTTTTCTTCTTTCTCTTGTTCTCTTTTTCCCACCATCTCCTCCATTACCACTATCCTAGTTTCCTGCTCCCTACTCCGTTCATAGCGGCCGCCCCCAACCACATACTCACAGTGGTATGCAGGTGCTGTTTTATTCCCTGGCCACTCTTTTTAGGTTGCCAATTTTGGTTGGATGTATTCCTGGAGATTTCATCACATGCCATAATCTTTAAAGATTCATCTTTAATTCCTGGAAACTCCAGGCCAATCCTGGAGGTAACTCCCTTGCATTCTCCCCCTACATCCTGCCTGTTCCCCACTTTGTTAACCTAAAGGACCTCAAGGCCCAGGTGTCTCTTTTGGGCATTGGGATTTGACAAGGATGGGAGAGGTTTAGATGTTGAGGTGCCCATGTTTGTTATGGGCATATGGATGAGTGCAGTAGATAACCAGGGCAAAGGGAGGCAGAGAAAGAATCAGTAACCTATTAGGAGGTGAGAACAGGTTTCAGTGCAAGAAACTAAGGTTGCTTGCTGTTAACATCATAACAACATAAGGCAATTACCTCATGAATAGAAAGCACCAGCATATTGTAATTAAAATGTGTAGTCATCTGATTGCAAACAGTCTTCACCTCAGAGTCTGATACTTTCTCAGGGTGAGTCCAGAACACATGAGAACCAGCAAGCTCCAGACTAGTCATGTGAAATGTTGCAACAAAATCTCTGAACACCTAAAACTAGGTGAGTTATATGTTTCATCACAAACTGTCATATCCAGCTAATGTCACAGATAGCATCTTTCTGATCTCTGTGTTTATTCTAAATGCCAGGTACTAAGTTCCCAGAGTTTTCAAGCAAACTTTGGATGGTTTCTAGTTTGCAGCAAAATCCTCTGAAATTTCATAGTTTCCTCTCAAACTAAAATTCTGCTGTTTAGTCTCAGTGCCTGTGAGATTTTGTTGTTTGTTTTTGTTCAGTTGCCAAATTGCAAGCAAAAGATGGAGGTACAAAGCAGTGTGGAGCAAACTGATCAACATTTACACACCAATCCCTGGGAAGCAAAACTATTGAGTTCAACACTGTGCTGTGATTTTTTTTTTAAGGGGCATGAATTTTAGCTCTTTGCATCACCCAGCTCTGGTAATCATATTGGTGCTTGTTGCTGCTGCAGTTTACTTAGCCTGGTCTACTCTGGAGCTAATGTGAATGTACAGAATAATTGCTTGCACGGTTCATGGAGCATGGCAGTGGTCCTCTCCAAGGAGATGCTGGGAGTTCAATTAGGCATTAGGCCTCCAGTAAAAATTGTTATTGATTCTGCTTCTGTCCAATTACAATGTTGCATACTCACTTCCCCTCAGACTACAGTGAGAATTTGTCCATTTGTATAAATTATGTATGACACTTTTTGGCTCTAGACATATTAAAGTATAGATGTGAAATAATTACATTCGTAACACTTTTACTAGTTGTTGAGAAATCAGCTTGCTCAGCCTGGAACAGACTAGTTGTTATTTCTTGGGGCAGGGAGGCTAAACTAGGAATTTTGCTGAAAATGTTTCCTTTCCCTATTCAACACTCTAGTTGTTTTTTGTCCATCAGTAGGATTTCTTACATGACTGTTAAAATTATGATCACTTTATTCCATTAGAACACTAGAAAACACCATGGGCTAAATTTAGACCTGGTGTAAACCATTTGCTTCACTGGATATATTTGGACCAATGGGTGTGGTATTCTACTAAGGAATGTGACTTTCTAACTATAAAGGCTCTCAGTACAACATCTTGATGATCTCATAATTTTTAACCTTAGTTTTTGCACTTGGAAAAGGGAGAATTCAACTTCAGTTGATCTAAAAGAATGTAGCATTTCCACATTGCTGATGTTAATGTTGTTAGCCAGGTCGGGAGCAATGAGCATGGGGTGAGGTGTCAGGGAGTGTGATATAATGGAATCAGGAAAGGATGTGGAGTCAGGAGGTCCTCCGTTCTAATCTTGGCTCTACCACCGGTTCATCTGTATGATCTTGGGCAAGTCACTTTGACTTTCTCACTTCGTTTCCCCATTTTATAAATGGGAAAATCAGTGCCCACCTATCTCCTCTCTTGTGAGGATTAATTAGTAAATATTTATACAATTCTTTGGACATCAAAAGCTCTATAGAAATCACACACAAAAAGCCTTTGTTAAAAGACCATTATTAAGGTTGCACTTGGAAGCACTTGGAAGTTAGGAAATGCCAAAATTAAGGTCGTCTGTGCAATCTTAATTCGGCTCCCTTGTGCATCTGCATTATGATACAGTATTTAATTACATGATCAGACTGTTTTTTTCCAGAGGACCCCACCTCATTCAGTGCAGAGGATGGGTGTTTTCTCTTTCTTGCTCAATATGTGGCTTGTGGCCTTCATTATTGCACACACCCTATTCAAATCTTGTAATGAAGACAAAATTATTAAAATTTCCTCATGGGTTTTTCTGTGGAGCTTTATCACTATCGTATCCGCTTGCTCCACAAATATTAATGAATTTATCTTCACAAAACCCCTGTTAAATGAGTGGGTTGATATTATCCGCATTTCTCAGCTGGGGAGCTGAGGCGTAGAGAGGTTAAGATCAAAAGTATGCACTGATTTTGGTGCCCAAATCCAGACAAATAGGACTGGATTTTTTTCAGTCCCAGTCTCATCAGACTCCTTTTCCCAGTTTGCTCCTTTTACTCCCTGCTGCTGTAGCTTTTGCTCCTCTGCATTAGAATCAGGCACCTTTCCTCCCCTCCCCCTCAGGCTGCTTGGGTGCCAGCAGGGGGGTCACTGAGAACACAGGCTTCCTGTTCTCAGTTGTGCACCTGGGAGCAGCCATTACGGGTAACCTCCATAGTCCTGGTTCAGAGCATGCTTGGCCACTCTGCGTAGATGGAGCATACGCAGTCTAGTCAATGCTAAGAGCTATGGAAACTGGAGTGTGCCCATGGAGGTGAGTTTAGGTGTTAAGCTCTAACAGGTCTTTACTGAGCACGTGCAACGGTGATTTTTTTTTTCCAAAGGCTTGTAAGGTGGCCAAATTTGAGTGGATTTTCACAAGATGGCAAGAGGCTCATCCCTGACATAAAAGCCTTCCCACTCCAAATTTCAAATCCCTGTTCCGAAGTATGGGGACACTAAAGCCATTGAAAGAAAAAGTCTCCATTTTTTAACCTGGGCAAAACTGATTATCTTTCCCTAGTCTTGTTCTTGGAAATGGCTCAACCATTTTGGTTGAAATTTTCCAAAACAATTCAACCTGAGGCAGATGCCCAGCATAGAAAATTTCAACCCAAGTGGTTAAAAATCTGGCAAGCTATAAGCAAGTGAAAAGGGGTCTTTTAATGAGAAGTATCAGGCAACCTTAACAATAGGCTGGGCTACTGGTTCGGTCTGTAATGCTAAATATTGGTAGTAATCACGTACACCTGTCTTGAGGAGAATGGGGGCCAGACCACTTGTTAACAGAACCTTTTACACAGCAGATGATTTTATAATGTGCATCCATGACCTGTTTCTGGAGTTTGGGATGAAGAGATTACATATTGAAATTCACTGGAAAACGAGTGGCCTAGATGCCTCATGGGATTAGTAAGTCTACACCAAAACACTACAGAGGCCCAGCGTTCTCCCGTTGCTATTGTAAATGCATCTCCCCAAGAGGCAGTGTTGAACTAGTGCTGTCTACGCGGAGACTGAGGTTGGCTTTGTTGCATGATCTTAAATTATGTATTAATTATATTGATTTTTATCACTTTGAGGGTTGCCAGGTTCTTACCCCAAGATCAGGGCCAGTACAATTGAAATGTATTATATTGTTGGGAGCCCTGATGTGCACAGTTGCGTCACTCACACTATAGGAAGTCTTTTATATTTACAAATACACCTGTCCTCGGGAGCCAAAAAGTCTTACCGCGTTATAGGTGAAACTGAGTTATATTGAACTTGCTTTGATCCACTGGAGTGCGCAGCCTCGTCCTCCCGGAGCTCTGCTTTACCGCGTTATGTCTGAATTTGTGTTATATCGGGTCGCGTTATATAAGGGTAGAGGTGTATAGTTTATTAATACATTTAGCACAGTCACAAACACCCCAATTTAGTAAGATAGAGATACTACAAAATGTACATCTGCACATCCATATGTTGACACCATCTCCTGTAGAACAACCTGAAATGTCAGCCATCATCTTCCTCATCACCTTCCCCATCATCATCAGTGGCCATCATTCTGGCTTCTCCCAAAGACTATATCTCTCTCTCCTACTGCCCCTATGATGGGATGCCACTTTTATAATATGTTACTGATATGTTTTATAATATGTTACTGCCCCTATGCTGATTCCATCATGTTTGATGCATATTCAGTAGGGGATTTTCCCCTTTTCCTTTTTTGTATTTCCTCACTTTACTAATGTTGGAGTGTCCTTTTCGTATAAGTTAGTATATCAGTGATCTCAAATTATTATCATATCCATCTATTTGTTACCATGGCCCTTTCCTGGTTAGGTATCACATTTGTTATTTCTGTCCTAACCTGTTATTTCGGCTATTTCTAAGTTGTGGTGTATCTGTTAAGTTTTAAAAAGGGTAGGAAATTAGGAAAGCCCCAATGCCAACCTGCTTTAACGCATCCTCTGTGTTAAAGGTTGCAGTCATACATGGACCTTTTGCTTTAGCTCATCACCATCTATCTAGGTGAAAGGTCCCAAACATATGTACGCTAACTTTGCCTTAGATCACCATACAGGATGTAGCCGGCAGGTCGCCTGTGTTATAGCCAAAATATACTCTAATATAAACCTATTATAATAAAACAAATAATCTAACCCATAGGAAACTTATAAGAAAAGATATATCGGCAAGCAAGCAGCCTAGCCTGAGATGTATCTCATGTACCTGTTATGTATGGCAATTCATTGCCAGGACATCATTCAGGGCTGTGGAATTTTCACAGCCCTCAGCGGTATAGCTTTGTCGATCTAATTTTCTAGTGTAGACAATCCCTGAGTGATTGGTTCAAATTCAGCTCTGAACAGTAGCAAATGAAAGCTTGTTACCCTGTGATGGCTGATTGTGAGAACTGTTGAATTCAGTGGCTTCTATCCAGTGTTCAGTGGAAAGTTCCCATGTCCCAAGCCCCGTGTTATAGCTGCCATGAACTGGTGTCTGTGGGCAGTGTCTGTAGAGGACTGAATGGGCATGAGGGCTGAACAACCCAGTCCCCTGTAGAGCAGGTCCTTCCAGGTAAGAATTGAAGCAAATATGAAGGGCAAGAAGCTTGCACTGCTGCTAGGTGTTCTGTCCACACATTGCCTGCCTTGAGCACTACAGTCTCTGTTGTGCACATTCAACTTTAAAACAAAATTACTGCATCGTCTTGTAAGGATGAGCTAACACTTTAACACACCCTTTCTACAAAAGATAATTGCAAAGCAAAACATAATTAACATTTGCTAAATTGAATTGGAAACCCCAGTGTAACGAATTAGAACACTTTGGGCAAATCCTAATTTTCAGTGATGGTTCTATGTTAACAAAAAACATACACTATCACAGGAGTAGGAAAATATTTACTTTATGATTAACCCATAACAAAAGCTGGTGATAGTTTCGTCCTGGCAAACAAAAGGAAAATGTCATAGGGAGAACCAAAGATCAGTATGACCCTAGATCTGCTGGGTCATGTCTGCTTTAAGCCTGGCCGTGCAGCTGTTGAAAATGGAGCAGGGTAAATGTGAGATTCAGCTGTAACCGTTGGTCTGCTGCATGCTAATGATGAGCTATTTGTGTGTGTGTATGTGGTTACATATGGAGTGTGTGTATGATACGCATCTATAATAACCATGTGTGTATGTGTCTCTCTGTTTGTTATAGTAGCGAGTTATTAAAATTCTCCATGTACAGATGGGGAAACAACTAAAAACAAAATGTGGTTGTTTCTCAGGTTGCAAAGATATTTTAAATTGTTTGTAAAGATTATAAACACTAAAAATAGAGGTCATTTTAATCTGTTACATTAACATATGGCCTCTGCTGTCAGTTGCTCACCCTCCTCGCTGCTCTGAAATCATGGTGCGATAGCAGTAGGTGTTGATGACCTGGCAGAGTGTTTGGTGTAACAAATTCATTTGAAGGCATGGTTCTACTGGGAAAATGACTGTAGAATAGCATTACAAATTTCCATGTTTATGTTTCAGTGAAAGGTAAATGTGTTCAGCTTACAGTTGAGAAGAGATTCTTTTTCCTAATGAAGACAAAAACTCAACCATGAATTTAAAGTCAGTCTGGGTTCTTCCCTGCTTGTGCATCTTCCTCAGTAACCTTGACCAGTATAGAAATATACTTGTAAGTGTCCATCTATATTAACTACAACTATAGCTCACCTTGATTTGGTCACAGTGGCTTGTGATGATAGAAAACAAGAAAAGTTTGGCTTGATTTTCAGAGATCAGACGTAGTTTGCTTTGTTTGTATTAAAAAGCAAACCAAAACTTTTGAATAGAGCAAACTTGATTTGAAGCTGCTCAAAGGAATACAATAGGAAAGTTTGTGGTTCCATTTTTCCAGCTACCCTTTTGCAGAATCCCTCTTCAGAGTCAAAGCATTGCAGTGCAGTTTGTGGGATTTTACGTTCAGTTGATCTAAAAGGAAACCAGTGAAGAGTCATGTCTGCAGTGCAGAAAGGTCTGATTTTGTTGTGAAATGTGTGTGCATAATCTTGCATTCAAGCCATCTGCATTAATATTGTCAACAAAACAATTTATTGTTTCAGTTTAACAGTAGTTTTACCACTTCTCAATTTTTTCTCTTAGAGCTGGCCCTGGAGCCAGTCTCATAAACAGACCTCCCATTGGAATCAAAAGCAACAAAAGGTCCAAAGCAGTGGTTTGAACATATGTCTTCCTAATGCTGTAGTGTAGGTTCACGTCTCTTAGAGTGAAGATCAGTCTCTTTCTTGATTGTATGTGCTATCCTCTTTGTGTAGGATTGTGTCTATCTTACCTGTGTAGAAGAAATTCTGAAGGTACACATGTGGTTCCTGATATATTGCATCATGATAATAGAGAGTGTCTCTCTTTTGTGAAAGTGTCTTTTTGAAGAACAGTGAAAAAGCAGTTTAAAAGGTTTAATTTGGCTGGAACGTCATATACCTGTTCAATGAAGATCAGTTGCTGTTCTTTACATTTTGAAAGGGAAGTAAAGTGTGTTCTTAAATATAGGTAAATGCAGTTTCCAAGAATAGTGCACTTTGTTTGTACCATTTTCAGTTATTCAGTGAAAAAACTAGTTTGTGTGAATTGGTAAGCAATTAACTTTGTTTTAATAACATAAAAAGTGTTGGGTCTGTTATCACCATAATGTCTGGGTGACACATTCACATAACTCTTCTATGCACCCGAGAGAGAGATGACCCAGTGATGTTGCAACCAAAAAGCAGAAGGATGATTCTGTTGGGATAGATAAGGACTTTTGCAGTAGAAGTAGTGGAGAAAGCAGTCTCTTGAGTTCTCTGTCACATAAGGAGAATCTTTAGGAGGTTATCCCAGTGTAGTGCATTTGATATGGTTCATTCTAAATAGCCATGCTGAAATAGAGCTAATCTAAAGCAAAGTCTATAGCACATCTAATATTCAGAGAATACTTGAATATTCGAGACATTTGGATAACTTTGAATAGCAATTGATGCAGTACCCAGCAAACCCAGGCAAAGATCTTTTTTATTAGTTGCTTATCACTGACTTCTAAGTAAATAGAGTAAATAAAACATAAAATCAGCCAGCAATTAGTGATGCTAAGACCTGTCCTTGGTCCTGATAAACTGTTAGTTTGTGGAGGTTAAAAGACTCCAAACATGTTTACCATGTGTAAAGATATAACAGTTTTTAACTGTTCAGTGCATTGTTGTGCTGACTTCTGGGCTCCAAATAGAGCATCAAAAATCGTACTGTAAAGGGGATAAATAGAACTCCATTAACTTGGTTAATTGACTAATTGCTGCTGATAATAATGTCACCTTTGTTTTGTATAGAATTTTCTTCATCCTTCTGTCTTCTTGCATTCACTGCTACAATTACTATATACGTCTGAGGAACAACTGAGCACATAACATATCTTGGCATTCTGCATGTATTTGACCGTTACTGCGGAGAGTAATGATACAAAGGATGGGCTAACTTAGATCAAAGCAGGAAGGGGTTGTGTGATGTTATGTGACGCTGCATCACTTGTATGGCATGACATAGAACAGGGAAGAGAATGGAGTCCTGTATCTGGAAGGAGTCTGTGTCCTCAAGCAAGCTTACACCCAGAAAAGCATTGTAGGGGGAAACATCCCTTATGCTCTCAGCAACCTCCTCTACTCGTATTCTCCTCTATGGGCTTCTAGGAAGGAAGAGGGAACTGACAGGGCCACTCTGTTTCCCCTAGATTCTGGCTAGAGGAAGGCATATAGAAGAGTCGTGTTTCCCCTGGGGGTGGGGAAGAGCTGTAGGAACAGGATCTGCCTCTGACTTTGAGTGAAGGAGGAAACCAGCAGTGGGAAAGAAGAAAAGGAGGCAGATAACATAGGTCCTGGCACCAGTGCTGTTCCTCCTACTGGTGGGAAGGCTGAGAATTCTATGAATGCCTCATCACCAGCTTTGCCTATTGCTCCCTATCCTCCCTCTATGAGGGTCTTAATCTCACTGGCCAATGACAAGCAGCAGGAGGAAGAGCTGGTTTCCCCCAAACTCAGGAGAGGAAGCTTTCAGCATCGGAGAATGAGGGTCACTCTCCCATGCTCCCATCTTGTATAACAGCTGCTCAGCATCTCTGGGCTGATGTCAAGGCACAGAGTTTTGGGAGGCAGCTGGTATATCTTTAGCTTGCTGCTCTGATGTGAAGGGGTAAACTGCAGTGAAGTTACTTATCCAGGAACTCTGTCCTGCGGGGATGATAATGAACATGTTTCCTTGTGGTCTCATGTTCTGCATATAGCCTTGCTGGGATGATAATAAATCATGCACATTTGTGAAGTTATTAGCTCAACCCCTTTCATTTTCTGGCCTGATGTTAAGCTACAGGCCTCTGATTCTGCAGTCTCTAGCTTGCTGGGCTGATGTGAAGTCTTGTGAGGTTAGCTCCTCTAGTTTGCTCAATTTATGAGGTCTCTGGCTGAGCACCCTCACTTGCTGGGCTACTGGGCTAGTGTGTGTGTGTGTGTGTTTTGCAGTCTCAGTCCAGCCAAGAACATATGCTTGGAAAAAATACAAAAAGAAAAGTGCCAGCTGTAAGATTTTGCCTAAGTTTGGTCTTGTTAAAAATAATTATTGCTTTGTGCCCTTCGCCCCCAGCCTCTTGTGCTATTGTGTTATGGATCTGAACATAATTACAACAGCAAAAAAACTCAGGGTCCAACATACTGTTCTCTCCACCAGTAGCCAATAACTGGTCCTTTTTAGAGGAAAGGCTAATTTTCTCCTCACATCTCCCTCATTACCACTGCCAGCCAAAAAAGTGCAACTAATTTTCCAGTACTGTTTGGGGTACTTTCTCCCTGATTGCAGCTTCTCCCTGAAACATCAGGATTTAGACTAGTTTCTGTGCTGGGTAGAGTGCTACAGACATTATCCTTATCCATATAAATGTTTAATCCTTTTTTTATTTGCTGGAAACTTACTAAGCTTTTTGCCCCGTCGAGAAGGAAGGCCTGTCTAGCCAGGGCTATTTGGCATAAAGGTATTTTCCTTCATGTATGTCAACTTGCCACAAGGTTTCTGACAAATGCTTTCATTACTTAGACAGTACAACAATAGTGACGGCGAAGCGACATGTGACTCTTAGTCTTCAAGACAGTTTAACAGCTGATGTACTGCAAAGAACGCTCAGCTTGACTGTGGGAGGAAATGAATATGCCAAAGGTACTGAGATGTCAACTAGCCTCTGCAAAACAAGACTGTGGATGTGAGAGTAGATTTGAAATGCTGGCTTTCAACCTATGAAGCACAAGATTTGGAATAGGTTCAGGTCACTGTTGTACCTTTAGCCTCCTCTGCTCTGTTGCTAACAGGCAGCCAATTTATAAGATGCACACTTACCGTCTACCTCTTCTCCTTCTCTTCCTCCACCAATTACTATGCATGCACACTCCCATTAGACTTATTTAGCACTGTCCACTCAAATACACTCTGTAATCAAATGATGCGTTAATTCATTTAACTACCTCACCGAAAACAAGAAGGGATGGGCGTCTGTAGTCGGGATGGGTGAGCTTTCTTTTATACTGTCCTCTATTCACACGAACATCTCCCATTGAAATCCATGAGAGTTCTACCCTAGTTCAAAGGACCACAGAGAAGGGTTGGAGGATTTTTTGTGCATTTTACCTACTTTCTGTTGTATTCAGATCTTTTCTTGCTCTTTTTTTCATACTTAATTTCCCAAATATCCTGAATCTTGGTCTTATTTGGCTACATATTTCTCAATTGTTTTCCTGATACTATCAGCTCCAAGTGCTTGGTGACAAAACAAGCGTAGAGGCTTGGGGTACATTTAAGTCTCACAAGAGCATGCCATGACACTCTTGGGGTCAAATCCAGAGGTGACCTATAAATGGTGGAGTAAATTGCACATTGGTATATGTTGAAGGTAAATGGGTGCAATTTACACCACGAGGTGGTGCCAGAAGTGTGGAGTTATGGCAAAAAAGCCAACAAAAGGAGAGTGTAAGAAGGTGTACAATGAAGCAGCTTCTCCTTTCTTTTTGTCACTTACCTGTATAACAGTCCTACCTTACTGCTCTTCATTGTGGTTAAATTATATCCACTTATTACTATGTTACTTACACCTCCAATTAGGACATCGTTTGAATTTGGTCATTAATCATGTGATCTGTGACTCAGCCATTTTGCAACCATGCCTGTAATAACTTTTTAAAATATACTTTCTCCTCCGTCTGCCTTGTGGTGTTGAAGCTGCCATTGCAATTCACATTTTAGCCCTCTTATTTTGTCTTTACATTTTTCTGAATTCACATGTTCCCAGATAACATCCAAACAGTAGGCTCCCAAAGCTGAATGCCGTCTGAGTACTGGTGTATTCGCCCATCCTGTGCCTGTAGATGAACTTTTGTTGTTGGCCCAGCCTGGCAGCTAGAGGACATCCATGGAGGATCTCCAGTCCTTTGTCGCCTTAGGCTAAGAGCTTTTAAATGTTCACATGTATTTCCCAAGTACCCAACATTTCTCAGATGACTGCTTTGCCACGAATGGGGACCCAAACTTCTCAGCATCTCGTACCAACTAATGATGCGTGTGTGTGTGTGTGTGTGTGTGTGTGTGTCCCCGCAGTTACAAAGGGCCTTGGTCTGGCATGCTGCTTTGTCACTGACATCAATGCAAGGTCCCCCAGGGAATGAAAGGGCAGAATGAGACTGTAGAGTATTTTCTTAGTGTATACTGCCTTGGGTGGTTGATTTTGTTCAGTAAGCAAGTCTTTCCTTGCACTTATTTATTTTATAATTTTATTCTTTAATATTTATTGTCTATATGACAATGACATAGCTGAGATCAGGGCCCCAATGTGATTGTATTGCAGAAACACCTAGTAAGTGAAAAGAATATCCCTGCTCTGATCATTTTACAATCTAAATAAACAAGGCAGCCAAAGAGAGGGAGAAAGGAAGTATTCTTACCGCCATTTTTACAGATTGGGAACTGAGGCGCAGCCAGATAAAATGCCTTGCTTGAGTTGTATGAAAGGAGAGAAGGTTAGCACTCCCCTTGATAAGGATGGAAGAGGTCCTAGTGACCTTTACAACACGCATATGATTAAGGCATTGCCACTTACTTCGTGGCATCTAACCAAGTTGTGGGTTTTTTTGTTGTTGTTGTTTTTTTTTTTTTTTTTTGAGATCACTAAAGAAGCCTGTGACAGAGCCAGGAACTGAACCCAGATTTCCTGCACATTAGTCCAGTGCCTTCCCCACAAGACCTGCTTCTTCTTATGTGCTGTGTGATTTGTTCTCGAGAATGCTTATTGCTTTCTTTCTGCTTGGATGGGTCTAACAAGAAGATAAGATGTGAGTGGTGAGCATTCTGAAAGCAGTTTGGCTCAGTCTTTCCTTTGCAGCTGAGAGCAAAATTCTAATTGCTACCTTTACTGTAGATTTAAAAAAAAAACAAAAACAGGCTTTTATTGTTCTCACAAGTATTTGAATAACTGACTACCCTGTCCGTGGTTTTGTATCCCTCATGTCTACTGCTTGCCATTTACCATTCCTTTTTATTTTTTGACTGAAACAGCCCGTTCATACACTTCCCTTGCATCATACCTTTATAAAATATTAAAGATTTGACCTTGCAGAGTATATGTTTAATGTACCAAGCCATCGCTCCCAGGCTCCACACAGGAGCAATCACCGTGAATGAAAGTCGTGCGTGTGTGTCTGTTGCAGCCAGAGGAAAAGTGTATCAAATTTAATCTGTTTGCTTGATAAATTGTTTTTCAACCACTATAACTAATTGTCTATTACAACCGTGTCTGCTTACTGAGTGCCATACTTTATATGCATGTAGGTGCTAGAACAGGGTTTGAATTTTGAGTAGCAGTCATGAGAGCAGATTGCAAAATCTGATCACGCTTACAATAAGGTTTGTGTCTTGGCTCAGTGAATTCAGTTAATATTTCCAGTAATCTTTCCATCTCACAATTCAGTCATTCATTCTCCTTCTGGATTCTTGTCTTTGAATTAAAAATAGGGGAAAAAATCCATTTCTTATTTTTTCATCAAGTTTTTTTAAAGCATTGTGTTCAACTGAGAAATTAAGAATGAACTCTGTTTAAGAAAATACTTCTTGTTTAGAATACCTTGTTTAAAATACCTGCATTAAACTAATGTGTGTATCATCAGTAGGTCAGGGGACTTTTTAGGGACAATATCAGAAAGTGATTTGTAGTGGGATTTCCCCCACTCTTTAAAACAAAAACAGTTTCCCCTGTCCCCAGCCTTCTCTCCCTCTTATTGGGCTGCTGTTTCCCTTGTTTAAATTGATGGGTGTACTTCGTAAAATACCAAATACAACTGTGAATTCAGGGGATGGCAGCATTTCTTAGATGCTTTCTAGAAACAGACATGTTGTTGTTGATAGAATTCCTTCAACATCATGATAAACAGCTAAATCAATAAAAAAAAAACCAACCAAAACAAAACCCAACCCATAATATATTCATTTTAATGAAAAATTAATTGCTGTCAATCGTAGCTTATAGAGTGTCTCACCCTTTTCAGATTGTTTTTCTTTGCTTTGAAATTGTAATCCTGATGCTCTTCTGTTAGTCGAATGCACACTAACAGGGTTCTGCATATCCATGAAAAAATGGAAACCCCCATCCTCTCTTTCCACGTTTGATACCTCTGGACCACCTTCCTGCCAAAGCCCCCCAGTGAGAGAGATTGTCAACATTCATATTGATCCAGAAGGAGTTTTGTAATTAAATGGCAGATGGATGGGATGTAAATTTCATTCTCTCTCATTGATTCCAGTGAATCACTGTTTTGATAAGGTACTTTTTACCATTCATTAAAGGATGGGCACTCTGAGCTATTGACTTTAATGGATGTAGGATTAGGCCCCAAAGTTACTACCTAGATGTCTGGTAAAAATCTAGCCAAGGCCAGTAACAGTAACCAAAAGTTGTTTCTATGTGGTGACTGTTCAGTGGTCTTGAGCAGTCTCAGTTGAATCCTGGGTTTTCATGTTTGTTTGTTTTTTTCTTTTATGCAATATCAATACCATTATTTTGGGAGTTGAGTGAGTGAGTAGGCATGTGATTGGTGATAGGAGACTTACAAATACAAAAGATGGGTGTGATTGTTACAAAGGTGAACAAACTTCACTTGTAGCTGCGTTATGTAGGAAGGAAATTAGCAGTGGCATAGGGAAGGATGTTTGTTTCCAGGATGTAGTTTCCTTTGTCAGATACCATTTAGTTCTGCAGAACTGAACCTTACTTTTCACTGATTTTGATGTCACTTTTAAATTTTAAGAATATTACTCTGAAGTGATCACCTGAAGATGATCTCGGAAGTTTCTTATGGTTTGTCTACATGGTGGGGTAATGCACTCTACTGTAGTCTGGCTTCTAAAGTGCACTAATGTACTGGACATTAATAGGTTCACTTAGACCCTGCTGATGCGCACCAAAGGTTCCCTAGTGCGCTTTAACATATAAATAGCACCATGTTAAAGCACACTAGGGAATCTTTGGTGTGCATCAGCAGGGTCTGCCTGGACCAATTAATGCACAGTACATTAGTGTGCTCTCGTAATCACTCCCCCCCCCCCGTCCCTCATAGTGCATTACCCCATTATGTAGATGAGCCCTTAGAAGCCTTAGTCTTGTTTGGAAATGTTAGATCACAGCAGTATTTACAGTGCTTAGCAGGAGAGGTTTTCTATTCTAGAACGAAAAGATGCGTATATCCTTCCCCTCTCCCTTTTCACAGGAAGGACACCACCTGTAGTTGATCTTAATGGCCACAGTGATGATGGGCCACAGGCTCACATGCTATTTCAAATCAAAAGTTATCTAGCAATACCAGAGCAATTACATTTAAGGTGTGTACTGAAAACTACCGATGGATTCTAGAGAGAATATATTGAATTCAGACAGCTGTAAAAATGGAGTCACAGCAATCTGAGCACCATTCAGTCATGTTTAGAAAGGTGACAAATACAGGAAAATCAATTACCATCTATTGGCAATCAGGTGTTCATGGTGCAACTGCTGCAGAGTTGATTGCTTACCCCAGCTCAGTGTGTTTTAACCCTTTCATGTTGGTGACCCTTATTTGAAATCAAAACAATTGGGAACCCCTTTCCATTTACTGTAAAAGTAAGAGTAAAAAAAAAAGTTTCAATGATCAATTATATAGGCTTATTGTTGTGGATGTATTTTGACAGCGAATACTTGACCTTGAAGGGTAAAGATGTGAGGAGAGCCAGGGAGCAAGATTTTCTTTGCTTTAGATGGTAATAAAACTTTCAGTGCCACATGACCCCCCATAAACGTGATGAACTGTTTGAAAAACACTTGGTCTAATTTAAGCAAAGTTATCCTCTCATATTTTTATTAATATTCTGTTTTCCCTTCCTGTACGGATCTTCCATTTACGTCAGTGGAACATCCATGAAAAGTCAAATACTGGAGTCAGGATCCGCAGCACAGGAAAACCTGTCTCATGTTCTGCTCATTTATTCAGTATCTTTTTCTCTCAGTATTGGAAGCTCCTGTAATAAGTTCAGTGTTTCTTTCAATTATTTGGTATGATTAGATAGAAGAAAAATCCAGAGCAACCCAGGGAAAAAAATTAATGCTCACTCTCTTTATTGCAATATTTGCTTGTTATTTCAGTCTCTCTCTCTTTTTTGAGTTCACAGCGCTGAATTCCCTCAACATCTACTGTAGTTAGTGAGTGTTGATGGTGCTCATTACTAAAGGGGCCACACATATATATAATTTGCAGAGTGGAACTCTCTTCAAATTCCAAATCTACATAATCTTACATTATACTTTTAAAACGTGAAAGATATATATTTTTACACTTGGATGAGCCCATGGATTTTCTTCATTTTCAAAGAAAATTGGTCTATCTGTCTTAAATGCTTATATGGCACTCCATTAATGTACTATTTAAACACCCCATAATCTTTAATGTGTTTATCCTTGCAACACACGTGTGAGGTAAGGCAATGGTGGTATTCCCATTTTACAGATGGGCAAGGGAGGCACTAGAGACTAAGTGATATGCCCAAGGTCACACAAGAAGTCTTTGGCAGAGGAAGGAATTGAACATGGGTCTTGCATGGTCTAGGCTAGCCCACTAGCCACTGGTCTGTCCTTTTTTCTTTTCTACCAACATTTTTACCAGAAGAAGGATGAGATATTTCTGGTGAAGTATAACTTTTTTTTAAAGTGGCTTGGACCTTCCTGCCTGAGCGGGCACTTCTCTTCCCAGGCTGTATTATCATGGTTAGGATTGGTAGAGGTGTTCATGCCCATGCTCCTTGATATATCAGAGAAGAAGCTATTGGCAAGATGTCCTCTGTGAAGGCCTCTCATTTTGGTGATTCCCACATGGTCTGAAATGTCCTGATTTTCTTGATCTTCTGAGATTGTTGCAAAGTCTGTCTTTTTGGGATCGCAGAAGTGATTGGGGTGAGCTTTTTGGAGGGAAGCCTGGGTGCTTTTGGTTTCTAATATGCTGACTAGCTGATGTCTGATATGCGGTCGGGACAAATGTGCCATTCTGGTTTTGTGCTAGTTGTACCTTTTTAATACAAAGAGTGTCTATAGCCCAGGGTAGGCTTTGTTAAATTTGAATATTTTGAGAATATATGACTAAAAGAGCAGTTTATCACTTGCAGAGTACTTTGCTAACTCAAAACCAAAATGAAGTGTAATAAAAATCACCTACATGTCTTGACTGCTTTTAATCCTAAAATCTTGAAGAGCTTCACAAATAATTTAATTAACCTTCAAACATCTCAGTAAAATCATATTACTAAACCCATTTTACAGATGATGAAACTGAGGCACAGATTGGTGAAATGACTTGTCTTATGTCCCACGGTTTACAGTAACTCATGGCAGAATTGGGGATGAAGCCCGGGAGACATGACTCCCAGTTCCTTGCTCAAACCACCAGATCAGAGTGAGATTATTTTTCTTCTCTATTGTATAAGTGATAACTGCCAACAGAGTAGTTATCCACCAAATAGAAATCACCTTTTCTTTAAAAAAGTTTTCCTTTGAAGCAAATATATATATTCTGACATTTCTTTTTAGCCAGTGATTTTTTGCTTTTTGAAAGCATTAATTATAAACAATTCCTAACCTGTCATTATATGGGTCTGGAGCCAGTTCTCTCAAATGAATACTTGATATAAAATCTAATACAGGTAAAAGGATACATTGACTGCATACCAGCTGACATAAATCTTGTCTATAATGAGAGTAAAATCCATGCAAATGAATCATTGCAATGAATTGTTGTAATTAGGATTTATTTATTACACAGGTCTCATAATCATATAATTGACTTTTGGTATATTGAGATTTATAATCTGAACTCCTAATTCCATTTTGTTCATTTAGAAGCAAAATCTATTAGTGGCAGAGTGTTCTCACTAAGCTCTCTCATGCTGTGTTCTGTACTGTGCGTGGAATTGGTTCTCTTGAATCCCTGATCTAATTCCATTGTAATAAAGGGCCCAGTTCTGCTCCTATTAAAGTGAGAGTTTTGCCATAAATTTTAGTCGGAGAAGCAATAGCCCCATAATAAATTTTTCAAAGTCTCCAGTGCTTTTAGAATTAGCAAGTGTCTCATTAAATATCCTCCAGCTTGTCAATGGTATTTATACAGCCTCTTTATTCTGTAAGTCTGATGTAAGTCCAGCCAAGGACAAGAATGATAGAAATTTGTTACCGTCTCATGGTTGTGTGAAATGAGTTAGGTCTCAGTCCTTCCCACTGGATTTGTCTACATCACAAAAGCAAAAAGAAAAGGAGTACTTGTGGCGCCTTAGAGACTAACAAAAAGCAGTATAAGTATCAAAATGAACTTGTTAGCAGAGGTGCCAAGGGTTAAGTGCCTGATCCTCCTAGGAGCAGAGTGCCTTCTACTACAGTTGTTCAGCACCTTGCAGGATTAGTCTATGGCTTAGAGAGAGAGCTACTGTCAAGGTTTCTTCCCCACTCTGAACTCTAGGGTACAGATGTGGGGACCTGCATGAAAACCACCTAAGCTTACTTTTACCAGCTTAGATTAAAACTTCCCCAAGTTTGCCCTTGGACTTCCACTGCCATCACCAAACGTTTATCTGGGTTTATTTATTAGGAAAGCGTTGTTTGGAAAGTCTTTCCTCCCCCAAATCCTCCCAACCCTTGCACCCCACTTCCTGGGGAAGGTTTGGTAAAAATCCTCACCAATTTGCATAGGTGACCACAGACCCAAACCCTTGGATCTTAAGAACAGTGAAAAAGCATTCCGTTTCTGAAAAGAAGGGTTTTAATAAAAGTAAAAAAGAATCACCTCTGTAAAATCAGGATGGTAAATATCTTACAGGGTAATTAGATTCAAAACAGAGAATCCCTCTAGGCAAACCCTCAAGTTACAAAAAGACACACAGACAGGAATATCCATTCTATTCAACACAGCTTAATTCTCAGCCATTTAAAGAAATCATAATTTAACACATGTCTAGCTAGATTACTCACTGAGTTCTAAGACTCCATTCCTGTTCTGTCCCCGGCAAAAGCATCACCCAGACAGACCCTTTGTCTCTCCCTCCCTCCAGCTTTTGAAAGTATCTTGTCTCCTCATTGGTCATTTTGGTCAGGTGCCAGCGAGGTTATCTTAGCTTCTTAACCCTTTACAGGTGAAAGGATTTTTCCTCTGGCCAGGAGGGATTTTAAAGGGGTTTTACCCTTCCCTTTCTATTTATGACAGCGACTCTCTTGACCCCCTACAGGTGGCCCCTGTAGGGCAGATTGTGGCACTTGGTAGGATGATGACCAGTCAAGGCCTGCGCTGTCTCTATTCTCTGTATTTTAAAAGAGGATTTCTGTCTCCTGGGCTTGACACCTTTCAAAAGCATGAACTACCCAAAACAATATTTAAAAAGCAATTTTGTGCAGGTAATTAGAAGGCCCCCAACTTTGCCAAGGTTTTAACGTTCAGCTGTGGATTTCTGAAATAATGGTTGCCATATAGGCTGCTTTTGTTTTTGTTGAATAAATTGGAGAGCTAATGAGCTGCAGATGAACTTGAAAGGGTCTGTTACTTTCTGGCATTAAATTAAAATTTAAAAGGAGAGAAAAGTCAATGATTAAGAGCAATGAGCTCTCCCCCACAATTAATTCCACTGCATTTATGGTAGATTTTACACCAGCCTCCCTCTTACCCCTGACATGGGGGGTGTGGTTGTAATTCTGTTGCATTCCAGCTATTTTTGGCTGCCACAATCCTTTAGAGGTCATTACAGCCAAAGAGAAGTTAGAACAGCCCTGAGGCTGCTCTTAATTAGACTGGAGATGGGGCAGCTCTGAAAAGACACTTCTTCTCCCATTCCTTCATCCTTCTCCCTCCTGTTTCCACTTTGAGCACAGCTCACCAAGACACAGAATCTGCCAGATATCTCAGGTGGAGTTGTAAAGTCACCACCTCATTTCCTTGTTTCTGTGTCACCAGTTTTTCCTGAGAAGTTCCATTGTGGCTCTGTGGATAACCGTTTCATTGCAGCAGCATTATTACACAAAAGGAAGTTGACAGTTTCCTCTCTTGTTAGGGATGATCAATTTAATAAGTCAAGCTCATCTCCTCTCCCCTCTTGTCCTGTAAATATTGTAAATATTCTACCCTGAGGAGTTCCTGGGCAAATCCCCAGGCCTGGTCTTTTCTCTGCACCTCTCCCATTTATACTAGTGCATCGCAATAACTACCTAGACATCATTCTGGTACGATACATTAATGGTTATATATTATTGTAACACATGTGTGACACATGGCACTGAATGTTGTCGACTCAGAATTTCGCAGCTGCAACAGAGATTGAACTGTGATCCAAAAACATGATCTCCGAACTGGATAGAACAATATTGCAAGGATAACTTAAGTACAACATTGTATAGAGTTACACCACACCAGAAGACACTGTGTATTTAGTTATTTAGACCACTTACCTAGATACCTACATCTGCTTGAATGTATTTATTGACCTGTATAAAAACCACTCTAAGAAAGCATCTGGATCTCCCTACTCCAGAAGCACAGATTCCTACAGCTTGAGTTGAAGGAAAACTCTCCTTCAGCTCATAGCACCTTTAGGCCTCTGACACATGTGAATATGAGTTGAACATCTCTTCGTCCATCTAGTAAAGGTCAAAGGGAGACACGTACATATAGCTAGTTAATTAAAAACTCATTCTGTTCCATTTTAGGTTCTTATACTAAGCCCATCACCATGATATCGGTGTATACCGAGTTCCAATTTCCATTTCTCAGTTACAAGTTTGGACTGACATTTTATAGTCATATAAATTGCCTTGTTATATAGATTTAATTGATGAGGGAAAACTAAGTTTGAAAGTTTTGTTTTTTCCAAGTGATAAACATTAGAACTTTTTTTTAAGCTGACTGTACATGACACCTCCATTTTTCCTCATCCTCACTCATTTCTGTAAAACATCAGAGAAATTAAATACAAAGCCCCATAACATTTAATTCAGTGTTAAGACAGTGAAATAAAGCACTCAAAAGCCAAGAGATATAACAAGCCCAGATTTCTGTGGGACATTTAGTGAGTCATGATATGTGCCTGTACTGTCTTCTGTTCTCTGCTCTCTGCTAAATGTGAAGTTTAATGTATTATTGCTTGTTATTAAATGTCTCTCAAACTTTACACAAGGCCAAGTGTTGTTGCTGTGCACACTTGCAATTGCAGCAAGGCTGAGAATGTGCCAAATTACTGAAAACTTTTTGACTATCCTGGCTTCTTTGTTCTGTCTCAGCCTCTTTATTAATGATGGTTATCACATTTAATACACAGTAGATATTTCCTACAAATGCTGTGGCTTCCTTATTGATGATGATTGATGTATTCTCTGAATGGTCTTGCAGTGAAATTTCCTCTCGTTTGAACTGTTGCTCTTGGACTTAGCTGGAAATGAAATCTAAGGTCTCTCCGGTCAGCTGTTTCTCTGGTTAAAGATTTTAAAGTCTAATCTCCCTGCCTTATACATTAATTAAGAATGGGAAGAAAGGTCTCTCATCTAAATATTAAATGCACATATAATGAGGTAGGAAAATGTGCTGAACAACATTTGTGGATTAAAAGACTGACTGGTCCCTTATGAAGCCTGGAAGATGGTGACCAGCGTCCTAGAAAAATAATTTTTTGTTATGGGAGATGGCACCTTTCTTTGCAATTGATTAAAAACTCTCTCAAAGCTTAATTCAGATAGCCCCATAAATAAGTGTCATGTCTCACTGAATAAGATTGATTTTGTGCTTCTCTACAGAAATTGCTGTGTATTCCATATATGCAGTATACTGCTATTAGGCAAAAGTGCTACATTGAAAGATAGCTGTGGGGTACAAATCTACAAAGAGGTGGTTGTTTCTATTAATTAAAAGTAACTGTAGTATCCACTTCAGGGGTTTTTTGTTTCTTTGCTATGAACCAGTAACAACACTTGGTATAGTGTCTTTCATTCCAGAGGACAGCAAAGCAGTTAAGAAGCTGGACTGTGGCACATCACCGGGGTGCCACCTTTGAGGGCAGATGGAAGTGGTAGAGAGCCACAATTCATGCACCTATTAGGCCAGGAGTGGCCAACCTAAGCCTGAGAAGGAGCCAGAATTTACCAATGTACATTGCCAAAGAGCCACAGTAATACGTCAGCAGCCCCACATCAGCTTCTCCGCTCCTGCCCTGGCTCCCAGTGTCTCCCACCCACTGGCAGCCCCGCCAATGCCAATGCCTCCCACTCCCTCTCCACACCTCCCGATCACCTGTTTTGTGTCGTGCAGGAGGCTCTGGGGAGGGGGAGGAGCGAGGGCACGGCAGGCTCAGGAGACGGGGCAGGAAGGGGTGGAGTTGGGGGTCTGGCCTGTGGCAGAGCCAGGGGTTGAGCAGTGAGCACCCCCGGCACATTGGAAAGTTGGCACCTGTAGCTCCAGCCCTGGAGTCGATGCCTATACAAGGAGCCGCATATTAACTTCTGAAGAGCCGCATGTGGCTCCGGAGCCATAGATTGGCCACCCCTGTGCTAGGCCCTCTGGTAACTCCAAGGAGTGCTGAAGAAGCACAGTTGCCTCACTACCAGCCACCACATGAGAGGATGCAGCATCTGTTTCCCTTTCTGTGCTCGAGGACTTGGCTAGGCAAGAAGAACAGGAGGACTTGTGGCACCTTAGAGACTAACAAATTCATTTGAGCATAAGCTTTCGTGGGCTACAGCTCACTTCATCGGATGCGTAGAATGGAACATAGAGTAAGAAGCTATATATACGTACAGAGAATATGAAAAGATGGAGCAGTGCTGGCCAGAGGATCTAGGGGGCCTGGGGTAAAGCAATTTCGGGGGCCCCTTCCATAAGAAAAAGTTAGTTTTGTCGCCCCAAGCAGCAAAGAGGGGAAAAAAAAGAAAAACCCAAGTCGTGCCGCCGAAGAAAGAAGAGACAGGAGGACCCGCCGCCAAATTGCCGCAGAAGACTGAAGCGGAGCAATTGAGCTGCCAACGAAGTGCTGCCGATGAGGAAGAGAGAGACAGAAAGACCTGCTGCCGAATTGCCCCCACCCTGTCTGCAGGGCCTGGTAGTAGGTGACTTCTGGGTACTCTTCTGATTATCACTACAAATGTTTTTTTTCTCCTGCTGATAATAGCTCATCTTAATTAATTAGCCTCTTACTCCACCTTTTCATATTTTCTATATATGTGTGTGTGTGTGTGTGTGTGTGTATGTATGTGTGTGTGTATATATATGTGTATGTATGTGTGTGTGTATATATATGTGTATGTATGTGTGTGTGTATATATATGTGTATGTATGTGTGTGTGTATATATATATTCTTACTCTATATTCCATTCTATGCATCCAATGAAGTGGGCTGTAGCTCACAAAAGCTTATGCTCAAATAAATTTGTTAGTCTCTAAGGTGCCACAAGTCCTCCTGTTGTTTTTGCAGTTACAGACTAACACGGCTGCTACTTTGAAACATGACTAGGCAAGAACTCAGATAGCAACTGGGCCCTGTGGGGCTGAAAAGGGGCTTCTTGTAGTATCTTTGCCCTTTTATTGTATTTAACTATGTAAATAGCTTCACAAAATTGTAAGTCAGCCTCAGCTGTGAGTCCTTCTCCCAGTGAGATCTGAGAGACTGAGTCTCATGCTGCTGCTTTCTTTCCCCCCCCACCCGCCCCCGACTCCTTCTCCCGTGCTTTTGTGGCATCAGAACTAGTAGGAGCAAGAGACTTCACAGTCTGATGTCATTAACAGTTCTTGTTTCTGCATTCAAGAGGACTTTGCTACCCTTCATCTCCCACCCTCCTTATCCCCCACTCAAGGAAAAGTTGATTCCCCATGTAACTTAATTATACTTCTTGATTTGTCATGAAAAACTAAGCTCTGTGGTCGATTGGGTTTTAAGGGTTGGTCTCTTTCCCATTAGAAATTCAAATCAGTTTTTTATCTTTCCAAATGTGGGATGCATTAGAGGGTGCCTTCAAGGTATGGGCTCATTAATACGAATTGGCTAAAGAAAGATAATTAAATAATTCACTTTCTGCAGTGCTTACCACACTCCCCTGCCAACATATGGTAAGGCTATTGCAAGCTGACAGATTGAAGTAATAAACTCTGGCAAATGGTGGTGGTAGCTGCATTTGAAATTAACTCCCTTCTGTGCTTCTCTAATGACTTCTAGATTGGTGCCTTGGCCCTATCTTTTCCAATGACACCGCCAGAGCAGCTGGAAAAATAGAGAGAAACTTTAAGGGCCAGATCCTCAGCTGGTGTGAAGTGTTGTCTATCTGTATTGTCATCAGAGTTGTGCCAACTTACACCAGCTAAACATCTGGCCATAAACATGGCATGGGTGTCACACAGGAGTTAAACATGTTACCTTAAGCCATACAACTAATCCTTCAGTAGGATCACGCTTGGTCCCACAACACTCGAACTCATGCTGTCTATAGTATAAAGTAAAATCAAATGTGACAGGGTGTCTTCTACAACTCTTAATTCTCCTGTTTTATTCCCCTTAGGTTGTTTCAAAGATGATCGCATTGTGTTCTGGACTTGGATGTTTTCTACTTATTTCATGGAGAAATTGGCCCCCCGGCAGGATGATATGCTCTTCTATGTCCGCCGAAAGCTATCCTATGTTAGTGGCGATAGTACAGAGGGAAAGAAGGTGAGTGAACAGAACTCGGAGTTATGAACACCAGAGTTACAGAGAGACCAGTCAACCACACAGCTCATTTGGAACTGGGAAGTACACAATCAGGCAGCAGCAGAGACAAAAGAAGAAGAAAAAAAGCAAATACTGTACAGTTAAATGTAAACTACAAAAAAATAAATAAAGGGAAAGCAGCATTTTTTTCTGCATAGTAAAGTTTCAAAGCTGTATTAAGTCAAAGTTCAGTTGTAAACTTTTGAAAGAACAACCATAACGTTTTGTTCAGAGTTACAAACAGTCACCATTCCTGAGGTGTTTGTAACTCTGATGTTCTACTGTATATTGTAGACTGGAAAATATTTTTCACCCATTTAGCACAGAAATTGGCATTTTGCTGTGCCTTGCTTGTCTGAAGTATTGCAGGGATACTGTAAATTGAGGGTGGGAAAAATCAAGTTCTGCCCACAACAAATGTTAATGTGAAATTGGCTTACAGTGAAATATCTTAGTTAACAACATGGATTTCAATAATGGTGTCAGTAATCTTCAGAGTTAATACCCCAAAGAGATGAGTGAGCGTAGTTCACATTTCTGGTGGAGCTATTGTGTCTGTCAGTCTGCAGACTCAGGAAAACAGCACAGTGTTGGTTCACATCCAGAAGGTTCCTTTTTGCAACTATAAGGAGTAGAAACTTTCTTTTTGTTTTTTGTTTTTTTAAATGAAAGCTTAAATACTGCAGAAGGAGAGAGAGCCAACCACCAAAGTAGTGCTGGTTTGATGCATCCATACATACCAGGACAATCCAATATTGTACCCATTAGACACTCGGCAATGACTTATGCAGAACCTTAGGAACTTCTATAAAGGAGCGATGAGGTGATGTATAAGCAACTAGTAGACAGAACCTCAGGCATCGAAACCTATTTGTTGAGAGAGGGAATTTTGGCCAGAGGGCATCTTGGGACTTTTTTTTCTAATTTTTGAAGATAGGGGAAGAGGGGTAAAGTGTCTTCAATCAATAGAGCTACTAGACAAAAAAAGACCCTAAGTTCGACATCTTAGGTGAACAACAGTTACTGATTAAACTGATGTCTAGTAGTCTTCACTGAAGACTTAGGATAGGGTATTTTGGAGATTTGTAGCTCTTGGAGGGAAGCTATGCTTTAATAAATGACCCTTACCTGAATCCTTGAAATTCCACAGCTGTATTACTATCCTGCATAGCACAAGATTGTGGCTTCATTTAGCCTAGTCAAAATGTGGATCTTTTGACCTCTTATTCTTCCCAATGGGAAAGAAGAATCACTTTTAATGTTTGTCCACTTGAACAGTTTCATTCACATACGTATACTTAGCTATTTTCTAATTCCTAAAGCTTTTTAAATTATTCATCTTTCCTAGAGGGATTAGGAGATCAAATAACCCCTTGTTTATATCAGGCTAAATGAAGCCCCAAGCATAAATGCAATCATAAATATTTCTGATCTGTGAGGCTTTTCCATAAGTAGAAGTCCATATTTCAAATTCAGTCTTAGTGAACTGCCTACCACAATGGTTGATGTGGGAAATAAGAACTTGTGTGTGTGGAAGCCTGGCACACTGAGCAAAGGGTACATTGTATGCTTCAATATTGTCAAGCTCTGAGAAATAGGCTGTTTCCTCTTGGGGATATTGCAGTACTTTAGAAGGTCTTGTGGGCTCACATATCTTACGAGTTCTTTTCAAAATTGTCCTGTAGGCTCCTGTTTGAAATGAAGGTTTGTGTTGCTTGGCGGTTTCAACTGCTTCTTATATGGGGTTATTGAGCCTGTCTCGTGAAGTGAAACATTGATCTGTTACTTTTAATCTTGATTTATGGTTGGTCTAGTTTTAGTTTGACTTCACAGCTTTGTCAACTATCTTGTGAAAGACAGACAACTGTCTGCAGTCCCTGATTGCCATCTCATCACTGGGACTGTAAAAGTACCTCCTATTTATTTGGATATGAAAAGGCAAGGGAGAACTAGACAAAGATTGGGCTTTCAACATCAATCAGATTTTAAACTGCATTTTAAATCTGCCAACCTCCAAATTGCATACTCTCCTTAGCTACTGACTCTTGAAAACAGGCCCATTCCACTCTTTTCTACTGTGTGTGTACATACAATAAGTTCTTGATAGGGCCCATGTCAGGACAGAAATTATTTCTCTAATCCTGGGGATTTACTCATGGTGTTCAATCTAGGATGTTGATTCTATTAAGCACTGGAATAAATTGCCTAGGAAGGTTGTGGAATCTCTGTCATTGGAGATTTTTAAGAGCAGGCTAGACAAACACCTGTCAGGGACGGTCTAGATCAGTGCTTCTCAAGCTGTCTGATGTGGGAGACGGGCAATTTTTTTTCCAATGTATGCGCAGACCAGCAGCCGGTGGCTCATGGACCGGCGCGGTCCATGGGCCACCACTTTGAGTAGCACTGGTCTAGATAATACTTGAGTGGAGGGGACTAGACTAGATGACCTCTCGAGGTCCCTTCCAGTCCTACGATTCTATGATTCTATCCCAGGAAAGAGAATTAGACTCTTGAGTAACAGCTTTTCTTTTTTATTTATGGCAAAAGTTCATCGTATCAAGTTTCTAAGGCTTTAGTCTTCAGAATCTCTGTAACCAAAATCATAGGACCCATCTATCATGACCAGAGAAATCAGGGTAACTTAGAACAAACCTTTTTTCATATTTAACAGAGCGTTAGTGGTTTAAGGGGGAACCCTCTGACTCTCAGTTGTTCAATACTCCATTATGTCAAGATCAGGGAAAAAAACAAACAAACCCTCACTTCCCACTCCGTCCTACACCAGCCAGTATAATTTAGTGAAAATTTAACACATTTACATTAAAACCCCTTTTTTAACTACAGGAGTGATGTAAAGAGGCCTTAGTATAAATGGAATCATGCCCTTGGTTTAAGAAGTATAATGGCTTACATTAATGCAGTGGTTCTCAAACTTTTGTACTGGTGACCCCTTTCACATAGCAAGCCTCTGAGTGCGACCCCCCCCCCCATAAGTTAAAAACACTTTTAAATACATTTAACACCATTATAAATGCTGAAGGCAAAGTGGGGTTTGGAGTAGAGGCTGACAGCTCGCAACCCCCTGTGTAATAACCTTGCGATCCCCTGAGGGGTCCCAACCTCCAGTTTGAGAACCCCTGCATTAATGATACAATCTCTCTGCCACTTCTCCCTGCAATAGAGATTTTTAAAGAATTACATTTTGGTACATTTACAGACTTCTCTGATTTTTCTATATAAGACAGTAGGGAAATTGTGATCTCAGGGTATTAAGGGAAATCGTAGCATGGCTTTCTTGGCAACTCACCAAGGACGAGACCAAAGTAAAACCTGAAGCAGCAGTATGTCATCAGTGCCAGATTGTATTAAACCATTTGCCTTTGAATTCTTCTTTGCCACGTGGAATGTGCACCACATCTCTGGTAGGACTGAGAAGGACTAATACTTTAATTGTATGTATTGAGTTTGTCAAGGGTGCCCAGAGCTGGACGTCGGTGCTCTCTTGGTTGGCGTAAATTTGAATAAATAAGTGCTGCTGGAATCACTGCCAATTAGATGTAACTTAGTTGCCCAAACAGCTAATCTTCCTGAAGGCATAAAAGTTACCAGTGTTGGTGCTCCATCTTCAGAAATAGAGAGAAATGTAGCCCCACAGATTGTATACTAATGGGCCTCCAGAATTTGAGTGCTATCTTTGTACTATCTCCCCTTAAAGTACCAAGTATTGGCTGTTTTGGGAGACAGGTTGGTTGAGATTTTCAAAGCCAAAGGGATTTAGACACACACATTTCCAATGAAATTCACAAGAGTTGTGTGTCTGAATCCCTTGTTCACTGTGTAAATTTCCTCCACCATCTGCCAGACTGTATCATCCGACAGTCTGAGCCCAGATGTCATCTAACAGAGACGGCAATTTCTTTGTTTCATATCGTTGTTAATTTAAACTCTTTTTTAAATACTTCACCTTACTAACCAATGAGGGCTTGGGTTTTTAAGCAATCTATGGGGCTGTAGGGAGAAGAATCTAGTGTAAGTTGTAACTTCTGGCAGTTCCAAAGAACTGGCTGAAAATCACAGTCACAGAAACAAGTAGCAAGATTCTGCATTTTTGCCTCCCCAGTAACTCACTAGCCCTTCTGCATAGTTAGAATGTGGGAAGGGATTAGTCACGTGTGTGTGTGTGAATCAGTTCACAGACAGCTGTGCTGCCTAAATGCTTAATATTTTGCTGAGTCTTCGAGTTGTGTTGTAGTCATAGCTGTGAGTAGGAGCTGCTGGCATTCCTGGAAGAGGAGAATGTTAAGTTAGACAAAATGACTCTCATTGTAAAACCTGAAAATGAAAAAGAGAGATTGTTTGTTTGTTTGCATTGCCAGAGTTTTTTACTATGACTTTCTTAAAGGAATTTCAAAGCCTTAGAAAACATGATGATCTTGCTTTCCACTGTACATAAGTTACCTGCAAAAACTCCTCCTGCATTTACCTTCATGCTTTATTTTGCTAACATTTTATTGATCCTATAAATTTCTGAAGATAAAAATTCTGCTACTTGATAGTCTCCTATCTGTGACATCAGAATGCATCACAGAAGAGAGCATTAGAATATCTAAAACTCATTTGAGGATCTATATTCCTGCACAGTTAGGAAAGTAACTGAAATAGCTTTATTGTGTGGTGATCAATAAAATATCTTCTCTGTTGGATTGAATTTGGGTGTGGCCATGAGAGGTTAAAGCACTATCACTAAATTTGATCATTTTTAGTGCTTTTTAAGTTGAATATTAGGTGTATATGTGTAATATGTGTAGGTAATGGGTATATTATTAGTTTCTGTGGCCTTATATGTTTAAAACATTTGTAGGATTTTTGAATCATTTAAATAAAATTAATTTAAGAAAACAAGAGCAACAGCTAAGTGGATTCCTAATATAAACTATATAAAAGTGTAGCAGGATTGAGCTATGTAACTGAAATGACATCTTACTGGAATCTACTAAATCCCTTTATTAGTCTTATTATTCTTATCTATATTAGATGTTAAAACAGGGCCACCAATTTGCTTGCTTATATTTTAAACCTGGCTTCTGTGGCAGAGATTAATTTTGTTATGAAGGAAGTAAATACAAACCCAATTCCCCATCTGATGGGGGAGAAAAATGTCATGAATTATTAATTACTGCAAATGCAGCACTTGTGAGTCACTGGAGGACTGAAGGACAGGGGAGAGCTGCCGAGGTTGGGCTTCAGTAAAGGAAGTGGCTGATAGGAGTTCTCCGACAATCTCATCAGTCCACTTCTCAAGCAACAAAATGCCCTGAGGAAAGATCAGTGAACTCAATCAGTGAGTTACACAATGGGGTGTCAAGTAGTTAACAATTGCAGGTATGAAAATGGTTTTTTTTTGAGGCCAGAAACTTGTCTGTCTATATGTAATTTATGCAACCAAATCAGAGCTTTTGAATATCATAATTAAGGCTCTAATGTCAATGATAGCAAAATGCTCAGGGCAGAAAATCTTCAATCTAGTCCATTTACCAGCCCAGTTTTGTATTCCACACTTTATATTCAGGTTTCAGAGTACTAGCCGTGTTAGTCTGTATTCGCAAAAAGAAAAGGAGGACTTGTGGCACCTTAGAGACTAACCAATTTATTTGAGCATAAGCTTTTGTGAGCTACAGCTCACTTCATCAGATGCATTCAGTGGAAAATACAGTGGGGAGATTTATATACATAGAGAACATGAAACACTGGGTGTTACCATACACACTGTAACCAGAGTGATCTCTTAAGGTGAGCTATTACCTGCAGGAGAGCTGTGGGCGGGGGGGGAAGAGGAAGCTTTTGTAGTGATAATCGAGGTGGGCCATTTCCAGCAGTTGACAAGAACATCTGAGGAACGGGAGGGGGATAAACATGGGGAAATATTATATTATTTTCAGTCACCCATTATAAATATTTCCCGATCGGACAAATATAATTTGAGATACAGTTGTTTATTAACTTATTCCAATCTCACTTCCTCCATATCTCTCTAATGCAGTGATACTCAGGCGTCAGTGGTTCAGGAGCTGAACTATCAATCAATATTACCCCCAAATAAATAAATATATAAGTAAGTGTGTGTGTGTGTGTGTAAAAAGAGAGAGAGATGATTGACCAAGTATTCTACAATTGGCTAATAACATATTAACCAATCAGGATGTTTTTACTAACTTAGATTGGTTAATAATAAAATCACACAGTGTTTTAATATCATGTGCTGCAAAGAGCTGCAGGAGACACATTAAAGAACCACTTGCAGCTCCTGAGCCTCAGTCTGAGTCTCACTGCTCTAATGCATCAGTTACCCTACTTCTATAGCATAATTTCCCACATTATGTCAATTTTAGGCATTCCATTTGCCATTTCAGGTATTCACCCCTGTATGAGTGAGTCCAGTAAGGCTAAGGAATTACTCATAATGGACAATCCATTGCTGTAGTCTGTGTGTGCCCTGCTGCTCTGAGGATAAAATATGCTGGTATTTACACTCACTAGGAATTGCTTATTGAACAGTTCTAACAGAGTAAAAATCTAGGACAAATGTTTTTGTCAATTACACCTATGTGAATACACTGGTCACCACATGGCCTTTGACCACACTTGGCTAATGCTTAAATTAGCAGATGTGTACAAGAATAGGAACAACAATTTAGCAAATTTATGGAGGCTGAAACCCAGATTACTGAGGGACTGAATCAATGAAAGCAAGATGTTACTGTTTTCAGAATACTAGCATAAGACAGGAGCTAAGAACAGTTTGTCGGCATCTTAAATGTATTGATTTTTCATCTTTCTCATGCTGATCACAATCTCTTCAATCCTATGCAGGAAGTAATGGTTCCATTTCCCAAAGCATTTAAAACACACTTCTTATTTTCCCGTGCAACAATCACAACAGCTTTCTCAGTGCCAAAGCTACGCTTCAGAAAGACCATTTCTGTACTGACAGTATCTTCTAATCTCTAAGGTGTTTCTTTCCCCCTCACATGTTGGTCATGCATCACTGGACATTCTGAGCTCTCAGATATTTGGTCACATTCCTCTCTAGCTTCTCACTTATTTATTATTTGCATTGCAATAGTGTCTAGACAGACAAGACAAAGTGTGTGCGAGGAAAGAGGGGCACAAAGCAGTGAAGTTCTCTCTCTCTCCCCTTACCCATCAGGCTGGGAGGCAAGATATGGAAATATCCCTCTATGTGAGCAACAGATTGCAATAGGCTTTCCTGAGCCTAATACTGTTTTGACTAATGCAGCTGCCTTTTTTCAGTCCTGCATGTCCTCCAAGGCTTCGCTTTTGTCAATTATGCATGCTGAGCTATAGAACAGCTTCCTCTCCAAATGACTTCCCAGAGTATGTGGAGGAGTAGAAAGAAGAGTGTATAGAGGGGCTCCGCTCACTTGGGAATGGGGCTAGGGAAAAGTCCTGCATCCAAAATCACTAGTCACTCTTGAAAATCTCGGGGTACATCTGCACAGCAATTAAACACCCAGGGCTGGTACGGTCAGCTGACTTGGGATCTCTGGGTTTGATCGGCAGGGCTACAAAACTGCTGTATAGACATTTGGATGGGCTCTGAGACCTGGCGGGTCCCAGGCCCTAGGCTCCAGCCCAAGCCCAAACGTCCACACAGCAGTTTTTCGCCCCACAGTGCAAGCCCAAGTCAGCTGAGCCAAGCCAGCCATGGGTGTTTAATTGCTGCAGAGACGTACCCTGAGTTTTTCAAGCGTTTCTAGTGATTTTGGACCACGCCTTTTCCCTAGCCCCATTCCAAGTGAGCCACAGGTCTTTCATTGCAGAGTACATGCACCTTCAGTCCCTAGAGTTTCAGTTGTGTGTCCAACTCCTGGCTAATGAGACATAGATTAAGCAAATGAATCTCTAGCTAGATTTTTGGGTACTTTTTTCTAATATAGGTTGCTCCTCCCCCACCTCAGGAGCTTAGTGTGGGTTTGTTAGGTTCTACATAATGTAGAAGTCTTTCTAAGAAAATAAGCTAGCTGCCAATCCATAGAGTGAAATCATGGCCCCATTGAAGGTAGTGGCAAAATTCCCACTGACTTCAGTGTGGCAAGGATTTCACCCATAGACTCGCTTAATGATGATTTGGGAGAAAGGTTCATTCCTGCTACACGCAAAGTGCAGGCGTTTGCTTTGTCAGTCTTTGAACAGAAGTTCAGGGACAAAGTGGGATTTAATCTTTTATGCACTGATGACTACCTTTTTTTTTCCCAGGTGTCATTTTTGCCAAAAGTGTCTTCACGGTCCATTATACAGTACTACCATAGAATATATATCTTGTTTGGAGTGCTGTGTGACCTTGTCGTTAGGGTGAATTACTGTTAGGTCTTCTTTTTCTTGTAGTTAACATAGTGTCCCCTTTGGCCTTTATGCTATTGGGAGAATAAGTTGGATATTGTTGTTTAATGTAAATAATGTGTGTGTGCGCACGCACAAAATTGTGCATCTTTTCTTTAGCGGCCTACAACTTTGGTTGGCTCTCTGTCTATTTGAGAATATTCCTGCCTTGTTCCTGTGGCACTGGAATGGCAGATTATACCTGTACAAAAGAGAATTTAGAAGCTAAAAATGTTCCACAGGCAGTTAACACCAGCACC
Source organism: Eretmochelys imbricata (assembly GCF_965152235.1). NCBI lineage: Eukaryota > Metazoa > Chordata > Testudines > Cheloniidae > Eretmochelys > Eretmochelys imbricata. Next base: position 234,804,150 of record NC_135572.1, read on the forward strand.
ATGCCCTCTGGTTAAACCAGCCATTGAGAGTTTGTTCCTGTAATGCAGTGCTTGTAACTGGGAATCTCCTTCAGAGTTTGTGGAAGTGCAGTTTCTTTAGAATGAGACAGAACTGGAACGCTTCCTTTTTGCTTCTATCTATAATTTCAATTAAACTAAGTAGAAGTAAATATTTAACTTCTAGCTATCCTACTAGCTTTATTCAATTTTCTCATCTCTAGACTCTTATTGTTGCTCTAAACATGACAGTCTGATCCCTACAATTACTGATCCGCAGATCCTGAAAATAAATGTATGTGTATTTAGATCTTAGTTGTCTGTAACTTGGATCCACTAATCCAGAAATAATTTCCTGAATTCTAGTTTTTGTGTTTTAGCTTCATATTAAAAATAGCTTTGAAAGCAGTTGACTTGGGGAAGAAAGGAAACCAAGGTGGAAGATGCCATATAGTCTTACAATTCTGCAGGTTTGCTGGTCAGTGTCAGAGAGAAAGTAGCAAACAGTAGTTTTGGACTGGTGACTCTGGGAAATAGAAAGTATCTAAGTGAAAATTCTCTGGCTTTGAGGAGGGATGTGTAGAATGTTTCCCATCAGTGTATTGGTGTGATAGATTGGCCTCCACTCTTGTTTTGTCTCATGAGGAGATAAATTAGGTTTGTCTCTAAAGTTTACATTTCAGTTCAGAAATGGTAATAGTTCAAACTCTGATTTTAGAGAGAGGGACAAGGTGGGTGAGAATTTTTTTTTTTAATGGACCAACTTCTGTTGGTGGAAGGGAAAAGCTTTTGAGCTTCAGAGCTCTTCCTCAGGTGTGTAAAAGATAACCAGAGTGTCCTAGTTTAAATACAAGGTGGGACCTGTCAGATTTTATTTTTTTAGAGGTTCAATAGCTCAGAAAACTGGGATACTGATAGATCTAAGTCAATGTGAGATTTGTAGTGATTGCTCAAACCTTTCTGGAAGGGGGTTGGGATGGCAACCAAAGTAATTAACCTGGAGTTTCAGGGTCTCAGCTCCCCAGGCAAGGGCGTCTCTTTCTAAAAAGTAGACTGCTCGAATTCTACGTTTCAGTCTTGCACCATTGAACTATCACCTGCTACTGGATCAATAATTGACAGGAAAAGGATTGTGTTATAAGAAATTAGAGCAGTGCTGCTGTCCCCATGAGCAGTGGGAATAATTGGGCAAGAAACTAAATATCAGAAAGAAATAGACGAAGAGGAAAAGAGATTGAGTGAAGGTTGGGTTTTTTTTTTTTTCTGTTCTTTTGAATTTTGAATGCAACTGAGCAGATTCAGCAGAGAGACGCTGAAATCACTGAGACTGATAGATGTGGTAGTATTAAAGGAAGAGTGTTAATTTAGGACTATAACTAAGGGATTACGATCTATCTACTCGTATTGAGGGGTGCAAACACCGGGGAGAGAGAGCGGTACAAGACAGCCGAACTAAAAGCAATGAGATAAAATGAAACAATGGAAGATTTAGGCTGAATATCAGACAGTGTTTCTAAATCCTGAGACCTTTGACTGTGGAAGGGGAAATAGTGGAAATTTCATCACTTAGGTCATTTAAAAGTGGAGAGGACAAAGCACTAGCAAATATGCTGTAGGGTAACTGACCTTCTTTTACAGAAAATGACCGAATATCTTTTTTCCCCTCCCTTTCTCTAATTTCTGGCCTTTAAAGCAGTTCAGCCCTGCAATCTGGACCCCGGTGTTCAACAAGTTTACATGGAGAACCCTTTCTATAATCAGTCACAGCCCTGTTACCCTCTGATATGGATACCGTCTTCTCTATAAAGCTATTAGCCAGGTTAGGAGGGGAAATTCTCCTAGAATATCAGGGTTGGAAGGGACCTCAGGAGGTCATCTAGTCCAAACCCCTGCTCAGAGCAGTACCAATCCACAAGTAAATCATCTTGCATTGCACTCTGTTGTTGCCGGCACCCAGTGCCGAGAGGCAAAACAACAGCAGAGGTTTGTTACCCGGTGTGCGTCACCCAATAATTACAACGGGGTGGAGAAGCAGAAAAGTTTATTTGCAGCTGCAAACAAGGTACAGGGAGAATAGAATCTCAAATCCTGTACACAGAGCAGGAAGTTACACAGGCTTTTATACATTTTTTTTTTTTTTTAGCATACTTATTTAATAGCAAGCTGCCCTAAGTATTCATATAGCCAGCCAATTCAGTTACCAGCTAGTTTTTTTTTTTTTGTATTATTTGTTAAACTATATATAAAGCTGCTTTATTTAGCATCGTTTTTTTATATTTGCCCTGTTTGGCCTTGTTTAGTTTCAGGCAGTCTGACTCTGCAACATATTGTTGCAGATCCTCAGCATAACTGCTGCAAGTGCCTCCAGGTGGGGGGGCCAAGGACACTTGGGCCTAGTACGCATAGCTGCTGCGAGTGCCTTCAGGCTGGGGGGGGCCCAAGGACACTTGGGCCTAGTGCGAGGGGGATTCGACACTCGTGGTCTTCCATCCCCTCAAGTTACCTAGTGGCCATGCCCCAGTGTCCCAACACTATATACAAATAAAGATTACTTTTAGGTTTACCTATTTATTGGTGCTAACTTGTGACACAAAAAAAACTGGTAAATTGTGTTGTTTTTTAATCTCCTAAATAAACTAGAAAATGTAAACACTTCTCTCCGCTTCTACAGACGACCAAGTGTTGCTCCTAAATATGAAGTAAGCTTAGGTGGCTGGAAGCCACATTGTACTTTACTATAGATGGTGGAATGGATGCTGCCTGTTAACCTCCTCAGATAATAAACCATCAAACCACAGAAATAAAGCATAATAGTTCTGCTGATTATATAGCTGCACTGTCAAAATGTTCTTTTGACAGAATACTTTCTTTCTTTCTTTCCCCACCATGCTAATTTCATCATTGTACGTCTGATTGTTTAAGTGACAACAAAAGAGACAATGATTTTTTTTTTTTACAATTCAGCCTTCCCCCACACCAAAGCATAAATGTTTTATACAATCAGATGTTTTCATTCTCTCTTCCTCATCATTCCCGACCTTATTTGTAATCATTACTGTCACTTTATATATTTCTCCCAGTATGAAGACCACTAAATCCTACAAGGTCGGTGACTTTCAATGATATGACTGCAGATAGCATTATAAATCTGGCAAATTACTCCAGCTGGCCAAAGAAAAGGTTCTATACAGGGAATCTTTCTTTGTATTTTTTTGAAGGTTATGTACAATTATCCTTATTAAGAAATTAGTCAGAGAAACATCTTTTTTCTCTCTGTGTCATTTTATCTAGGTTAACATAGAATAACCAATCAGTTCTGCATCCAATATCAAAAGCAGCCCTGTGGATATCCCAATCTACTTGCACGTAGTTAGAAATTCTTGGGCTGACCCCCTGGCCCCTTTGCAGTCAATGAGTTATTGTCACTGACATTTGTGGGGCCAGGATTTCGCCCCTAGTTAACACAAACGGTAGAAGCAACAGTAAAAGATGTAGCAGTGGTTTTAGATTTGTCACATTTTTTTTTCTCCTTATGGTTTGTTGTACACTGATGGTTTCCTCAGTAGTGCGCAGGACGTAGGAGGCAATAGAGGCCCCTGAACAGTGTAAATAAACTTGAGAATACATGTCCTTTGCTTTTGTTCTCTTAGGAATAAATAAATAAATAAAAACGTGAAGTTGTCTCAATTTAATCAGATTAATGGTCCAAATCTTCAGGTGCTGTAAATGTAATGTAAATGTAGCAGATGAAGTCAGTGGAGCTATTCTCATCTTCACGGATAAAGACTAACAGACCACAAAACTAAAAATTAATGGTAACTTAGGTACAAGCGATCATGACTTTATCACATTTATAGTATGCAAACAGAACAAAGTCTAGACTGCTAATATACTTGGTGCTTTAAAGGGCCCAATTTCACAAAGCTGAAAACAATTATGAGCCAAATCAGCTGGAAGAATTTAATCAGAAAAAATGTGAATGATAATTGGGAATTGTTTAAGAATACTTTACTAGATGCCCAGAAAGTCACAATTGAGGAAGAAGACTGTATTGGTTTTTACAGAGCAACCTGGTTTAGAGCAGAAGTGAAGGCAACTATATAAAAAAAAACAAATGGAAGAAAGGATAAGTTGGTAGTAATGAATATAACTCAGAAGCTAGGAATTGATAGGGGAAGCAAAGGGACACAAGGAGAAATCTATGACCAGCAGAGCAAAGGACAATAAAAAAGGAGTTTAAGTTTATTAGAAACAAAAAGAATCCTAATGATGGTATTTGGGCCATTACTACATGGAAATGGTAGAAATTTCAATAATAATACAGAAAAGGCAGAAGTGTTCAATAAATATTTCTGTTCTGTATTTGGGGGGAAAACAGACAATGCAGTCGTATCATATAACACTCTTTCCATTCTGCTAGTATCTCCGGAGGATGTTAAACAGCAGTGACTGAAGTTAGACATTGTTAAATCAGCAGGTCTGGATAAATTGCATCCAAGAGCTTTTTAAAAACAGGCTGGGGAGTTTGTTGGACTGTTCATGTTGATTTTTCAATAAATTTCGGAACACTGGGTGATTCTAGAAGACTGAAAGAATGCTAATATTGTGCTAATATTTAAAAAGAATGAACAGGATGGCCTGAATAATTGTAGGCCTGTCAGTCTGACATTGCCAGGCAAAATAGTGAAGCAGTTGATACTGAACTTGATTAATAAAGAACTGAAGTAGACTAATACGTATAACAATTGCCAGTCAACATGAGTTTTTGGAAAGTAGGTCCTGTCAAACTGTAATAGACTTCTGTAAGGCATATAACTTGGTACTGCAAGTCACTTGGATTAAAAAAAATTAGAAAGATATAAAATTAACATGGAACACATTAAATGGACTAAAAGCTGGCTAAGTGATAGGTCTCAAAATGTTGTTGTAAATAGGGAATCATTATCAAATGTATGTGTTTCTAGTGAGGTCCCATAGGGATCGGTTCTTGGCCCTATGCTATTTAACATTTTTATTAATGACCTGGAAGAAAATATAAAATCACTGATAGTTTGCAGATCACACAGATTGAGGGAGTGGTAAATAAGGAAGAGGACAGGTCACTGATCCAGAGATGCCTGGATCACTTGGTAAACTTGGGTGCAAGCAAACCGTATACATTTCAATATGGCTAAATGTAAATGTGTACATCTAGGAACGAAGAATGTAGGCCAAACTTACCTGAGGGGGACTTTATCCTGGGAAGCAGTGTCTCTGAAAAAGATTTGAGAGTCATGGTGGATAATCAGCTGAACATGAGCTCTCAATGAGACGCTGTGGCTAAAAGGGCTAAGCTATCCTCGGATGCATAAAAAGGAGAGCCCCCGGTAGGAGCAGAGATGTTACTTTACCTCTATTTGGCACTGGTATAACAGCAGCTGGAATACTGTATTCAGTTCTGGTGTCCAGAATTCAAGAAGGATATTGATAAACTGGAGAGGATTCAGAAAGAGCCACAAGCATGATTAAAGAATTAGAAAACATGCTGTATAGTGATCAACTTAAAGTAAATAGATTGAGCTCTTTACCAAAGAGAAGATTCAGGGGTGACTTGCTCATGGACTTATGTGCAGTGTTGTTGTAGCCATGTTGGTCCCAGGATATTAGAGACACAGGGTGGGTGAGCTAATAGAAGTTGGTCCAATAAAAGATATTACCTCACTCCCCTTGTCTCTCTCATAGACTTATAGACTTTCAGGCCAGAAGGGGCCATTGTGATCATCTAGTCTGCCCTCCTGCACATTGCAGGCTGCAGATCTCGCCCATCTACTCCTCTAATAGACCCCTAGCCTCTGACTGAGTTACTGAAGTCCTCAAATCATGATTTAAAGACTTCAAGTTACAAAGAGACCACCATTTACTCTGTTTAAACCTGCAAGTGACCTGTGCCCCATGCTGCAAAAGAAGGCGAAAACCTCCCAGGATCTCTGCCAATATGACCTTGGGGGGAAATTCTTTCCCGAACCCAAATATGGTGAGCAGTTAGACACTGAGCATGTGGGCAAGACCCACCAGCCAGACACCTGGGAAAGAGTCCCCTGTAGTAAATCAGAGCTCTCTCCATCTAGTGTCCCATCTCTGGCCATTAGGAATATTTGTCGCAGATGGGCCACATGCCATTGTAGACAGTCCCATCATACCGTCCCCTCCATATCAAGCTCAGTCTTGAAGCCAGATATGTCTTTTGCCCACACTTCTCCCCTTGGAAGGCTGTTCCAGAACTTCACTCCTCTGACGGTTAGAATCTCTTTGTCTAATTTCAAGCCTAAACTTGTTGATGACCAGTTTGTATCCATTTGTTCTTGTGTCCACATGGTGCTTAACCTAAATAACTCTTCTTCCTCCTTGGTATTTATCCCTCTGATGTATTTATAGAGAGCAATCATGTCTCCCCTCAGCCTTCGTTGGTTAAGCTAAACAAGCCAAGCTGAGTCTCTCTCATAAAGTAAGTTTTCTATTCGTTTGATCATCCTAGTAGCTCTTCTCTGTACCAGTTCCAGTTTGAATTCCTCTTTTTTTAAAAATGGGACACCAGAATTGCACATAGTATTCCAGATGAGGTCTAACCAGTGCTCTGTATAATGGTACTTCCCTGTCTCTGCTGGAAATACCTCACCTGATGCATCCTAGGATTGCATTAGGCTTTTTTACGGCTGCATTACATTGGCAGCTCATGGTCATCCTGTTATCAACCAATACATCCAGGTCTTTTTCCTCCTCTGTTGCTTCCAACTGATATGTCCCCATCTTATAACAAAAATTGTTGTTAGTCCCTAAGTGCATGATCTTGTACTTTGCATTATTAAATTCATCCCATTTCTATTATTCCAGTTTTCAAGGTCATCCAGATCATCTTGTATGATAGTCCAGTCCTCCTCCGTATTGACAATACCTTCCAACTTTGTGTCATCTGCAAATTTTATTAGCACACTCCTACTTTTTGTGCCAAGGTTATTAATGAAAATGTTAAATAAGATTGGTCCCCTGAGGAACTCCACTAGTTAACTCCCTCCAGCCTGACAGTTCACCTTTCAGTATGATCCATTTTAGGCTCCCCTTTAACCAGCTCCTTTTTCACCTTTCAGTTCTCATATTAATCCCCATCTTCTCCGATTTCACTAATAATTACCTATGTGGAACTGTATCAAATGCCTTACTGAAATCCAGGTAGATTAGATCTACTGCATTTCCTTTGTCTAAAAAATCAGTTATCTTCTCAAAGAAGGAGATCAGATTGGTCTGGCATGTTCCACCTTTTGTAGAACCATGTTGTATTTTATCCCAATTTACCTCTATGTCCTTAACTACTTTTTCTTTCAAAATTTGTTCCAAGGCCTTGCATACAATTGAGGTCAAACTAACAGGTCTATAGTTTCCCAGATCACTTTTTTCTGCCTTTCTTAAAAATAGGGACTATATTAGCAATTCTGCCATCATAGAGTATGACCCCTGAGTTTACGGATTCATTAAAAAACTTTGCTTGATTAGTCCTTAAGTACCCAAATGGGGAACAAATATTTAATAAATATAGGCTCTTGAGTCTATATATTTCATGATCCAATGGTTGGAATTTGACTAGACAAAGTCGGACTGGAAATAAGATGTAAATTTTTAACAGTGGGCATAATTAACCAGCAGAACAGCTTATCAAGGGTTGTGATGGGTTCTCCATCACTGATGATTTTAAAATAAAAATTGTGTATTTTTCTAAAAGATCTGCTCTAGGAATTATTTTGGGGGATGTTCAGTGAGCTGTGTTAGACAGGAGGTCAGACTAGATGATCACAGTGGTCCCTTCTGGATTTAGAATCTCTGAATCCATGAATTCTGCTTTACATCAGTCTGGCTCAACGCTATTTTTTCCTCCCTCCAAACTTCTGTTGTTTTTGGATGCCCTGACATTGCTGCTTGTATACTGCTGCCATACAAATAACTATAGGCCATGTTGTGTATCTCTACATAAATCTGTGTGGGTTAAAATGTGCCAACAGATCTGCTACAATTAAAAAACACATGTTACCCTAATCCCGCTGAAACCCACACTCCATAGGGTACTGTTGGAAAAGGGGGCATGGTTTTAAAAGGGCCATAAAAGAATGCATTACATAGAAAAGGCAACATCAGTTCCACAAGATGCTGGTCTAACCCCTGAATTTGGTTATGTGGTGATCTTGCATGCATGTGAGATGTCTCCTGCCACTGGAAAGTTGGGCTTGAGTCTTTCCTCTTATTGTTAAAATCATTTCTCCCGAGCATTTTCCAGTTCTGTAACACAGTAGCTGGCCCATTAAGCATCTTATATAGGCCCAGACTTTGATGCTTATAAACATGCTCAGTATCATCTTACTCCATAAGTAGGTTCCACTGAATATTTTATACATGTATACAAGAGAAGGAATGGGTACATTGCCATGCACCTTCTGTTTTTAGTTCTGTAGTTCCAGTTGTGATTTACTCTTCTGTGACCAAGGAAACTACCAACACTCTAAGTAGTGACTTGGGATATTGGATTGTGGTCTGCGGATCTGCTGGACCTTTTGTACTGGGGAAGCTATTTCTCCTCACAGTGCTGGAGTCTTTTGCGGGGTGGGGTGGGGAGGGTTTGTGGAGGTGGATTGCAGAGGACATGTGGGAGGAGAAGGAGAGCGGCAATTGTGAGAATGCTTTACCCCTAGGTTTAGCTGTTTATTTAAAAGTATACGTCGTTGTCAAAGTAAATCAGAGCTGGTCAGGTCCCTAGAGGTAAGAAAGATATGTGCAGTGCCTGCTCTTGCAAGATGTTGAACGCTTTCAACCTCTGTTGATGGTACTGAGTAAGATTGATCTCCTAGTTAGGAACAAAAGGATCAAAGGGAAGTGGGTTATTCTTGTCTTTTTTTTTAATGCAACAAGCCTCTCTTCTGGTGGTCATCTCTGGGTATCATTCCCCTGACTCGGCTGGGAAGGGTGTATATGAGATGAATATCTTCTTTAAAGCATCATCAAAGACTCTCATAGCTTGTGTGGTGAAAGCATATTCCATCGTGATCTAAGGTCCTGATCCCACAAACATTGACACGTGCTTAACTTCAAACACATGTAATCCCACTGAAGTAAATATTAATGTTAAGCACACAGTTAAGAGTTTTGCAGGAGCAGAGATAACTAGGTCCTTTCTCTTGGGACTCTCATATATGGGTTCTCGCAGGAGGGTCATGGACACCCTGTCCTTCCCTTAATGTCAAATGGGGGGACAAGGAGGTGTTCGCAGGGCAGTTCCAGCTGAGAACCACAGCTCTTGTTCATTCATTCCCCTGTTGGGATTCTTGAAGGAGCCACTGCACCATGCTGGAGATACACCACTGGATTAGCTTTTTGCCGTTTTGGTTTATCAGAGCATGGAAGATCCTGGGAAAACAAGATACCCTACAGACAATTTTTAGTTGGCTGTAGTTTTATTGTTCTATGTCAGCTTTATTATTACAAAAAGAAAAAACTTTAGGAAATTAATATCCATAGAAATTAAACTAATTTGATTTTGGTTTTGTTGTTGTTCATGACTGAACTTTGCCCATTACACAAGCCAGTTCACAATTGCATCATCGGTGGAGGCTTTGTTAGGGCTTTAGAGCCCAGAGTCTAGTTGCCATAGCTACTGGGAACTGTACCTTCTCGTATGTGGGCTCCAGTCTGCATTCCAGGGGCATCAGGTGCAAACTGTAAATGATTGAGTGTATGTGAGACGGGGGAGTGGGTTTTTACTTTTGTCTGGGTTTTGTGTTTAATAATTCTGCAGCACTAACTCCAGTGAAAATTAAAATGTCCGGTACTTTCTAAATAAAAGCCCATATCACATATAAGTTGGGGTGGGTTTGTTTGTTTTGGGGTTGTTTTTTTTTTTTTTGCTGTTTCTAGAGAGTGGTGTGCTGATAAACACAATAGTCTCTTTGTAAATTCAGTCTGGATAAATATTGTAGGGAGGGCTGGTAGTGTCACCTATTATTGTTAAGGTTGCTGGACATTTCCCATTATAACATACTGTTTTATGTTAATTTTCACTTTCCGAAACTTCAACAATTTGGGCTGAAATTTTCCATGCTGAGTGTCTGTCTAGGGCTGAATCTTTTCTGAGAGTGAGGCTAGGGAAAAATACATTGTTTTGCCCACATTAAAATTTGGTAACCCTCTTTTATTTATTTATTTATTTTTAAAAGCTCTGACCCACCCATACCTTGGAACAGACTTCAGCTTTCACAGTGTAATGGCTTTTGCGTGTGAGACGTGCCTTTGGATATGCACAAGAATAGCAAATCAAATTAAGCAAGTTATAAACCTTTTGAAAAATTGCAGTTCACACACTCAGTGAAGACTTTCTTAGGTTTTTGCAGCTAAATTCCACAAAGGCTCTGTCTGCATTAAGGATCCTCCAGCAGGGGACTGAACTTTCCCTGCAACTGCAGTTTTGGGGTTCTGTGCTATGGGGCTGGGCTGTCTCTTCTGTACTCTCAGTGCCCTCCCTGCTGATGCCCAGGCAGTGTGGAGGCGGAAGCTGGCTGATTGAATGCAAAAGGGGCAAGAGCTGGACTGGTGAGGGTTGAGGGAGTAGATAGGTTCGGGGTGCTGTGGCGTGGAGGTAATAGAAGGAAACTGGAAATTGGGAGGATAGACAAGACTGGGTTGGGCAAGGACTGAGGCATCTAGAGAGAGAGAAAGATGGAGGGGAGCCAGTGGGTGAGGGGAGATGAGTTATCTGGGCAGGGAGGAACTGGTGGGGTGCAGGAACGGAGGAGTGGGGGTGGTGACATAGATCTGACAAGGAGATGGGGGTCAGCGGAGAGCTGGGACTACCTGGGCAAAGAGACTGGAGAAAGGAGTTTGCGGGCGAGACTGGGAGCCAGGGAGGATGGAGAACATGAGTGAGGTGGGTGGCAACTGCAGCCTGAGTGGGGGAGACAAATGGGAGAAGGACCTGGGAATGGGGGTAAACTGGGAATGATTGGGCAAGGAGACTAGGACTAGGAGTGGTGAGGGGAAATTGGGCCTGGGCCAGGAAGTTCTAATGGGCAGTCTGGGACTGGGCTGAGAAGACTGAGGAGTAGAAACTGGGACTGGCTTGGTGAGGAGAATGAGACTGGGACAAGGAGCCAAGATTTGAGACAAGGACAGGCTGGAGAGGAAGGGGCAGAGGGAGTCAAGCTTGGGGGAAATGGACAAAAGAGTTGGTGACCATTAAACCATGCACCCTTCGAGAGCCTGGAATAGAACCCAAGGTTTGTGAGTCTCACCATTCCTCTGCTGTCAGCAAACACCTGTGAAACCCACTGGCAGAGTGTCTCTCTCATCCCCCTCTAGTGCTGTTCTACTACTGCCATCAGTTTCTCTGTTAGCTGGAGTGACAGAAGTCTGTGGGTTGGATATAAAGTTTCCAACCCTGCTGATGACATGTGGGTATCAATATGATGCCACTTGATGCAATTTTTTGCTCTTTATAAACGTAGGAAATTATACACTTACACAAAACCTACGTTGAGAACGTTATTAAGGTCAGACACTCAAAAGCTAGGAAATGCCTGTGTAATCTTATTTCAGCACCCTGGTGCGTATGAGTTATGATACCTTCTTTTAATTATATGATCGCATGCTATTTATGATGTGCTATGACAGGGGCAGTTCCTACTGGAGCAGTCTCAATGCAGCCATGCTACTGTGTGGTGAGGAGGGCCCCAGAGCTATTGCAGGGTCTCCACGCACATCCCATGGTCCCACTAGTTTTGGCGACAGCTTTTGTGTGTCCCACAGCCTCTTTTCCCCTCACCACCCAGGATGATAGAGGGGAATCTCCATGAATAAATCCTCTCAGACATTTCCTCACACAAAACGCCCTCCCAAGGCTTCTAACCTGAGCCCAGGCTGGCCCTACCCAACTTATCGACTCGTTTAGTCCTGACCCCTGCTGAAAGACGAGATAAACTGTTCAAACCATAGTGGAATGATCTAAATCAAGGCAACTAAATCACTTTAAAAATTATTTAAATCAGCTTGTTGCTTTGTAAAATAATTTTGAAAATTTGTGCTATTGCAACTTTATTTTTAAATATATAATCAGCCAAATTATAAATGCGCCCATTTCCTTTTAATGCCATTATTGGTAGTGATACTGGTAGTTGAATTTTACAGAACTGCTATAAGCAAGGGAAGAAAAGAAAGCCCTGATCCTTCAAACACTTAAGCACGTACATAGCTTTACTAACATGGATAGTCCTATTGACTCCAGTAGGATGACTGGTGATTAAAGTTAAGCATGCACATAAGCATTTGCATTGTTACCCATTTTGGCCTTAGAAGCTAGTCAAAGTTTGGGGCCCTGTGGGTTGTTTCCACTGGAAGGCGAAAATGATGGAGGAGTCTAGTACCTTTGATGCAAACTTATTTATTTATAAAAAATGTGCAAAGTCCTGTTTCCCTGACAGGAGGTCATGTCTTTGCTTACTTCCTCAAGCTCCTTTTAGCCGGCTTGTCCAGGCTGTGTGTGTCTTCTCGCGTGCACACATACACATACAATTGAAAAAACAAGCGCAAAACATCCCCCTTAGCAACTTATGAGTATAAAATAGGAAGAAAGTAAAGAACTAGAAATACATAAAAATTCGGATTTAAATGTCAAAAAGTCATTATTTAGATTTTTTAAAATTAATGTTTTTAAATCATGATGATTTTTATTTCTACTGATTCAGATGCAACAATAGAATACAATTAGACATCTAATCCAGAATAACTGCTATTTGCCATTGCATATATAATATCAGCTAATGTACAAACACTTCTTGAAGCCTTCTCTAGGTTTTATAGACAAGATGGGGAGAGTCTGGCACCGCTGCCACCAGTTGTCCCGGAGTCCCCGGGCGATGCTCTGGAACTGCTCTCCATGAAGCCGGTCAGGAATCTGGGGAAGTCTGCTTTCTGTGAGCAGCCTGTCTTCAGGACACACAGCTCACACAGATTCCACCTTCCTGGGTCTGACCTCGGAGCATTCAGCATCCTCTGCCCCTCAAGTGAGCTGTAGCTCACGAAAGCTTATGCTCAAATAAATTGGTTAGTCTTTAAGGTGCCACAAGTACTCCTTTTCTTTTTGGCTGGGAAAGATAATCTGCTGGCTGAGTGAATGATACAAACAACCCAATATCCTTTTTCTCATCTTGAATGAAAATCCAGATGAGAAATCATACATAAATCTCTGTTTATCTAATCTATTCTATTCTAATCCATACTTGATTATAAAGAATACATTACAGCCTTACAGAAATCAGTTCCTCTGTTTCCAGAAAAAACTTTACCAGCCTTAGAAGCTATTTCAGGTTTCTCTTCATTTATTTTTGAACACATTCCAAGTGCTCGTTATGATTTTGCTTGACTGTTGCCTCTTGAATTTATTTGTATAGCTGATCAATAGCATTGGTATCCTTAGTCATTAAAGCAGTGTTATTAGGATGGCCACTCATGCATCCCCAGAATACTGAACATCAAGTACTTCTGGGAACAGCATAAACCTTCCCCCGCTGGCGTGATCTCACACGCATGATGTGGGGTGCTCTTCACAATGTAACACCCCACCCTTCCCCATCCAATACCGGACAAAACCATGTCTGGTTTTGTCTTAGTACCAGATGGGGGGGAAAACCTTAGAAAAGCAGGATTTTCTGGATCAAAACAGGACAAATGCCCTGCCTAGATGTGATGATCCTATATTTGGGCTAAATTGGTTTTGAGAACAAATTCAAGCACTGGGGTTTTTTTTATTTGTTTTTTTTTTTCAGGTTACTTGCAAGAAATATATAGGAAAATGTAAGAAAACAAAGGAATTAGAGACAAAAGCAAAGGGGATGTAATGTTCTGCTCGGGTTTGAAGGGCAGACCACTGTAGTTATATCCATAAAGCATATTTGACCGTGCTTGATATATCCTGTCAGCATTTACAAGCACATTTTTGTTGTTCTTAAATATCTCCATAATTTTTTAAGAGGTCTTTCTTTCGTTCTTGTAAATAAAATATCTGGCTCTGTGCTAGATTAAAGACTGGTAAAATGTAATGTTGCTTCATGGTCCTGATTTATAGCTATATGCATCATGGTGTGTAAAAGATAATGTGCATTGATTATTCCTGAATCTGATACAAAAGCTGTAAGTACCACATAGGTTGAATCTTACTTGTGCAAAACTGCTAGTGGGATGAAGGCATGACGTGTCCTGGAGAACAGTTGCTTCCAGTGGGCTGTTTATGGATCTGTGTGTGTTTGCCTACAGACTGTGAAACAGCTCATTACTTTTTGACAGGTTGCTGATTCACTCAGTGCTACTGTGCTACACAGGAAGCTACTTAATGGAAAAGGGATGCTTTTGGACCCCAGTTCAGCTAAGCATATTGACTTCAATGGGTTTGCACATAGTGCTTAAAGTGTGTGTAGAAGAGGGGACAAATAATAAAAATTGGTGTGGGTCGCTGAGAGATACACTTTAAGCACTGTTTTACAAAAGTTCCTACTCCCAGATTGATAGACACCCCCCCACACACACTGTTTTCAGACTACTTTAAGCACTGTTTGTACATGTGCTTAAAGTTAAGCAGATGCTGGATCAGGACCTAAGTTTTTTGAAGCATGCTAATGTTGTGAAGTCAGCTAAAAAGACTTCTCACATTGGAAAGTATAACAGCTTCCTTATCTCTCCCTCCACTCCCCCCTCAAAAAAGTAATTTAACAAAAATTGGTAGTAAAATCCTAAATCTAGGAGTTTTCAGTCTTAAAGTTATAAATGGACAATGTATGTCAACAGCCTGTTGCATCTAGTATTGTGGGCTCAGCACAAACTGGACAGTTTATTTGGGTGCCTACCTGTGGGTGTGGGTTGTGTAACTTTGGGCATCCAAGTTTAAAAATGTTGGCTGCATTGCCATCAAATGGCATACTAGACCAAAACAAAGTTTGACACCAACTTTTGGTTCAGTGTATAGAAGCATCCCATTGTTGATCAGAATACTTTCTCTGCACTGTGATGGAGTGATTGCATCTGAAATATAGCATTGACCTATGGATACCTCATTCCTAGAAAGAGACTGATAAAGTGGAAGAACAATATAAGTGGCTCACTACACCCTATTTTACCCACTGTCTTCTCTCCCCCCAGCTGTTTTCTGATGGTCTGTGCACAGTCACGGGTTGTCTACATGGTTCTAAGTGACCCTGTGTGATGTCCAACAAGTCAATATTAGAGCTGAAAGTAGATCCAAGGTCTGGTGCGTACTTCCTTTCTTAGGAAGACTCATGTACTAGTGAAGATCCAACAGGGTCCAAGAGTTGTCCTGTTATAATACACTTTTGAAGAATATTCTCACCATCCATCACAGTATTGCAAACTTCAACTTTCTAAAATCTTGGGATTGACTTTTTAAAAAATACCTTTTGGGTTCTTATTTGCCTTCTAGTTCGTGAGCCTTCGGGTCACATTTTCTAGCTTTTTTCCACAACCAACAGGGCTAGACACACATTTTTGTTTTTTAAAATGAAAGCTGAGATTCTCATGTATTTACATGTCTCTTGGAGCTATGGCTTAAAGAAAAAACCAAATATCATGAGGTTCGCAATAAAATCATGGGAGTTGGCAACAGTAACCTACATAAATCCATATACAATAGAACCTCAGAGTTACAAACACCTCAAGAATGGAGGTTGTTCATAACTCTGAACAAGATGTTATGGGATGCTTCTCAGGGCGGACTGCTTGGAGCAGGGCTCACAGCTGTGCCTGCGAACTTCAGCGTTTTCACCTCCTACCTGTAAGTGGCTGCCCAACAAGTAGGGGTGGGGACAGGCAGCTGGTTCTAACCCCCTGGCTGCCAGGGTGATGAGTGAGACACCCTGGGCACCATGATGTCAGTTGGCATGCGGTGCAGGCTGTGGTCCTTTAAAACTGAGCTGCTTCTCCAGGGCACATTGTCAGGTAGGAGCTTGGGTTCCAGCAGCTCTCACTGCAGCCCAGGCTCCAGCAGGAGCTTATGAAGTTTCTTTCCCGGGCTCGGACTGAGCTTGCAAGCTTATCTCCCTCCCGGGGGGAAGAAGGAGGGAACTGCACGGCCGTGGCTTACAGGAAAGTTGCGCAGACCCCAGCGCCACTGCTGCTCGGGGGCTGACAGCTGTGCCTGTGAAACTCAGTGTCTTTACCTCCTACCTGTAAGTGACTGCCCCCACCCCCAGGTGGCAAATAAGGGGATGGGAGTGGGGACAGGCAGCCCAGATGTGCCTACCTTTAAGATGCAATATAGGCACAGTACAGAATTTGCTGGGCATGGGTTTGGGGGTTTTTTGGTCTCCCCTTTTGCCTGATTGCTTATTTCCAGTTCCAGGTGGTGTCTGGTTGACTGGTCAGTTTGTAACTCTGGTGTTTGTATCTTCGAGGTTCCATTGTAGTAGTTTTATAATGCACCAGGGGCCTGGAGAGGTTTTGCAGCAATCCCACTGCTTGACGATATTTCTCAGTGCATAAGGTTATGCTGGTGAATAAAATGTCAGCCTTTGGTTTCCCACACTGTCAGTCCCTCGAGCCTTTAGCGCAGTGCTAAACTCTCACTTTAAAAATATAAACGGTCACTGTTGGGCCTTTATTCTGATTCTTTTGGGGTAGAAATTAAGACCCTTGATGATAATTTTGAAGTAGATTCTAACATATTGTTCACTTTGTTTTATTGACACTTGCCTTCTGCCCATTTGCTGACTAGATAAAGTGGTAGGGGTTTAGGTTTGGGGTTTTTTGATATTTTGCAGCTTTTTTCGTGGTATTTGCAGACAAAGCCAGGAAGATGAATGAGAAAACTAATCCATTAAGGACTTTCTGATGTTGATTTTTGGATCCCGTTAGTCCACGGATCAGCTTTAAAGGACAATGTGCCAAGGAGCTTAGATCTCTTATAGAATTTGTTGTTTTAAACAATAGTCATTAACATCTACTAAGCTGCGAAAGCTTGGGTGCCAGGATGTTTGAGCACTGTATGCCAGAATGTCAGTTTACTTAGATACCCTTTTTTTTTTTATGAACTCCCTGTTGGCTGATCATATAAATTTTGTGTATGACTTGAATGAAAACAACACTATTTGTTCTTGCATCCTTGGCTTCTCACTGAGACTTCAAGCCCTGGGGGCCAAGTGGTAATGTGTTTATTTGTCCAACAGGAACTGGATTTATTATCACACATGAAGTATCAAACACCCATTGTTCGGTGGTGACTTTCAGTTCCCACTATCATTTTCTCACCTACCGGTCCCCAGTTGCACAGAGAGCTAGGATTACTTCTGGAGCCACAGAATTTACAAGGGATACAGGGTCCCAAGGGACTACTTTACTTCAAGAAGTCTTACAGGATCATTTTTACTGGTTTTTGAAAGTAGATTTTGGAAACTAAATAAAAATAGAGAAAAATGTGTAGAATACATAAGGTGGTTATAAGAGAGTGGCCAATATTTCCAGATGTGCCTAGTGATTTTGGGTGCCCAAACTGAGACACATTAATGAGGAGGAGGATGGTCCAACCTTCTCAGTGATGTAGGCCACATGGGTAGTTGTATGGCGCATACATGGGCCACGTACAGAGAAAAACGGTATCCTCCATGCAATGTGATTTCGCTCATATGGTGCGTGCAAGGTCACACCATGTGGCGTACACCATTTTGTAGAGTGGGTCTGCTGTGGGGGCAGACACATTTGGGGCTGGATGGAATCATCTTGTGGGCTGGATTCGGCCCACAGGCCACCAGTTGGACCAGCTTTATTACTTTGTGCGAGTCAGGCCCCTGTTAAAGTGTCTCAAGTTGGGCGGACAAAATTCAAGGCACCCAAAATCTCTAGGCACTTTTGGGAATTTCAGTCGCTTACTGTAATCACCAGAAAAGTGCCATTAGAGCTGGTTCATTCTCCTGCTATTTCCCTGGAGGTGCCCAGTAACATCAATAGGATCAGAAGCATAAATCCCCTACATGTCAGCTGGAGATGAACTACCCCAGCATAATAGAAAACATTAAGTCGTTCACTTGTATCTTTCCTTAGACAGATTAGTGGGTGTTCCTCAGCTCTTGCCCATGATGATTGCTTTCTCTGCTTTTGGGGAGACATTGTCCTTCTGCCCATGTGCTATTGGGTGGCTTTCACGGTCAAACCTAGAGCTCTGTATAGTGTTAGTTATTACCCAGCCAAAATTGTGTTCTGATTTCCCTAAATACATTTTCTTTTGGGGATAGTGACACTAAAGTAAAGGACCATGGCAGTAATTCACTGAGATGCAGTGTCCTCAACCATATGTTTTACTTCTCACAAAATCATCTTATAAATGAGTATACAGGAAAAGGTATCAGAGCTGATTAGAATCCCCTTTATCTTCTTCTCCACTTCTATAAGTTAAGGGACATGGGGAAGGGAATATGTGAAAGCAGAATAGAATTTAGGTGCAATGAATGTAGTTATTGAATATAAATACTATAAAGCATGAATCATTTTTCAAAGGTATCTTGCAACACTTTGATCAAAAAACATGAACATTCTGATGACTTTTGTGAAATGAGCTTTGAACTTTGTTGCTGAGAGACAATTACGTTCTGATTCTATGGCACTGTGTAAGAATAGGACTATGTATGGGAGAGTCAACTAACTTAATGTCTTATAGGAACCTGTACTGCTTGATCTGTCTTCCCCTGCATAGTCAGCCCACCGTGACCTCATTGCTTCCTTCCTTGAGTCAGGTGGACACTTTCCATTTTCCCAAGGGGAAGTTTGTCAAATTGTGTAGCCCTGTGAACATCCTACCTCTATGCTCATAGAATGTGTCTAACTTGGAACTCCGAGTGTACAAATGTGCAGCCATCCTTAGTTTCATGCTGGAGTGGATATATATTAAAATACTGCTTTGCATTTTACTCTTTTCCTTTCTTTTTCTTGTTGCAGCCTCCTATCTGCAACTCACAATTAATCTTTGGAACTCATTGCCACTAGAAATATTGGAGGCCAGGAGCTTAGTAGGATTTTAAAAAGGGATTAGCCATTTAAGGAAATCCTTTTTGAAAGGTGTTTATAATGATGATAAATTCATATGGGGTATGCTCATTCTTCAGGACATAAACCAACTGACAAGCTTTAGGAAAAAAAAAATTCCTCTATGATGCAGGTTGTTCCATGACTGCCAGTTTATGGTGATTCTTATGCCTTCCTCTGAAGCATATAGTACTGGCCATTCTAGCATTTTCTACTAGACGGCTGGCCTGGTCTACTATGGCAATTCCTCCTGTTCTAGCCTTCCCACACTCTTGACACTGCTGGTACCAGGAGTTTCTCCCATGTCTCTCCTACCATCAGGAATGTTCTTTATGAACCTTTCTACCTCACTGACTTTCTCCTCTTTGAAAATCTCCCATGGAAAAAAATTATCAGCCTTATTAATATATTCACCAAAGAGTGTCCCAACTTCACCTTGTTTATACCATGTACAGTTTATGGTCTGGCACTATATAATTCTGTGAAGGATTCTGAGATGTATCTCCTGTGAAAGCTGATTTACAGAATAATGTTTTGTTTTAGTAACATAAAATTGTTCTTTCAGACCTCAGGATATCTTGATTTTGATTTTTGTTGCCTGCTCTGAAACACTCTGCTACCTCATTTCCTTTCTTCTGTATATGTCAGCCTTCTTTCTAGCATTGTTCTTTTCAGAAGATTTGAGTTATGTTTAGAATTAACATAGTGCTGGATCATATTTTCTGGGGTGTTTGTCTTGTGGTTTACTCTCCTATTCTGGCTTTTTTTTTTTTTTTTTGCGTTCTGTTTTTGTTTTTTAAAACTCAGTGGTTCTCCTCTTGCCCCAACGAAAACAAAATAAAGGTGCATGAGTGGGCGCTTCTTAGCTGTACCATGCCATCTGGCATTTTCTGGACACTCACCCTTTTGTAGTAAGGAATAGATTCTTTTCAGCTATTTTGGTGTTCTGTCAAATAATAGCTTGCAAACATATAAACAAATATTTACATAACAGACCTGAATAGCTTCTTCGGAGATATTGTATGTATTCAGGTCTATTGGTCATGTTCCCCATCAGATTATTTTTAATATATGCCATCTGATAGATCCAACTACACTGCAAATTCAACATATTGGTACTGTGCCAAACACAGTCATCATTTTATAAATAATACATGTGCACCATTCAGGTTTTAATCTTCATATCTAGGCCATTGTTCTCATTGTCATCATCTGTAGTTTCACTGGTGTGGGTTTTGCTTTATGTTTGAGTTCAGACTTGTGATCTTGACAGATCCCTAATGGTAAGCAGAGCCAGTACTTGGTGGGAAACCTCTAAGGAAAACCCAGGGACTATAGGAAGTGATGTAGTAGATACTCATTTTTCAGAGTCAGTACTGAAACTGCGCCCCAAATGGTAATAGATGATACTGTGCTGGAGGGTCTCTCTCTGGGTGAGATGAAAAACCCAATTGCAAGTAATGTGGTCAATAAAGATCCCCTAGCACTTTTTGCATGAATAAAGAGGTGTGTGCTGGCCAAATTCTAGTTTGTATAATTACATTCTGCCTACGTTTCTCTTGTGATTTCAAATGCATACAGTATTCCTCTTTGCTTTCTGTCCATTGTATGCAGAATTGCTACAGAGTTGATACAGTGCACCCCAAAGGTGTTTCACTAGTGGGTGAAGTGATTCCTTACAAAGCACTTTCAAATCCACGGGAATAAAGGTATCTCTACCCCGTCAGATGCCTTTTATTTAGGATTCCTACTGCTGCCCCCATCATTCCAAACAACAACCATTAGATTACATTATGCGTTAATTTGCTGACATATTTCACTTACATGGTGCCATTATCCTATCCCTTTTTTGTGAGTATCTTATTTATGTGTTTGGTTAAAATATGACTAGCCAAAGCTCTAGGCACACACGTAAACTTTACTTGTACAATAAATAAATGAGACCAATGTCCAAAACTAAAATCCCTTCCAAATTCTCAGAACTATAAAAGCATTAGAAAATAGCACTTCAGTGTATCTCCTGGGTCATCTAGTCCAGTCCCTTGCTATTGCAGGCAACTGCTATCTCTTCCACATTCCCTATTCTACATTCATCCCTTACCTGCAACCCCAGAAAAAGCCTGCAAGAAGAGCTGGCTTTGCCTGGTGACTGAGGGTCAACAAATCCAGACTCTGGCAGACAAACAAGGCAGCAAATTTCAAAGCAGAGGTTCAAAGTATAATGCAGATGTGTGCACACGAGTGGGTGTTGTATATCATGTTTACCCAGGATGTCTTGTTTTCTATCAGCAGGTTGAAGTTGAAGTTTACCGTAGGGATTCTAAGAAGCTTCCTGGCCTGGGTGACCCAGACATCGATTGGGAGGAGAGCGTCTATCTGAACCTCATCCTGCAGAAGGTCACAAGAACCTCTTCCTCTTCTGATGCTCACTTTAGTCGCACAGACTACTCGTGGTTATAGGGGTTTCAAAACCAACTCTGGTCTACAATGTAGTTTGAGGCATTTGGGCAATTAAAGAAAGCAAAAAAACAACGTATGTGTTTCATTTTGACACTCTGGGTCTGAGTGAACATACCAAACAGATGAAGTCACCATGTTTTGTTTAGATTTCGATAGCTACATGTTTCAGACCTAAAAACCATAAATCCACTAATGTTCAATGAATCTGTGCTGAGGTCTGTAGCCAAATGGGAAAATAGGTGAGCTTCACCAAGTGATAAGAGAAGACAAAAGCAACATCTTCATTAAGATTTGAAATGTTGATGCAGCTGTGAAACCGTTTTGAGCTCTTGCCAGTAGCACCACTGCGTTTCCACTGAGTTGCCACTTGCCAGCTGCTGGCAGCAGAAGTGTAGTAAGCCATTTCTCATTTGGAGACATATGAAAGTAGTATAGATTGTGTTTGTTTTTTGTTTTTTGGATTAATACATGGAGTGTTTAGGTAGTACATGTGTTATACTGGAGTTTTTGGGAGGCTGATTATTTTTATTATAATCATTCCAGATCCATACTATATTTTGTTGATTATGATCTCAAAATGGGAGACCTTTCATTAATGGCACGTGTACTGAGTTGTGTTCATTTTCCTTCTTTCTCCACCAAAAAGACTAATTCCAAAGCTGCTCCTCAGAGAGCAATTTCCACCGTTAATATTTTATGTAGAGTACAATAGAACCATTTCACTGCAAGTCAGAATTCTGAGATTATCATCACAGCTGGGAAATGTTTGTTGCAAATTTTCTCACATTACATGGCAGGGTGTTGCCCTTCTTCATTAACGTTTCCATTGTTTCCATGCCTAGGGAGGTGATTTCATCCGTTTCAACCTTAAACTAAATACTACATGTGGCAAACCTACTCCTCCAGCTGACCCCTAACCTTACCTCTGAATAGAGCGCTGGAGGGATTCCCACATTCACATCCAGAGTCTGTTGTACCCCATAGCAAGGGTCTTCGCAGAGCTGTTAGATATTGGAGTAATGGTCAGAATAAGTGTGTCTTGGCTATGAATAAAACAGCAGTGGTTTCAGTGTGTTCAGTGAGCTGGGGCAGAGAGGACATTGGAACACAGAAACGTTTTTCTTTGAAGCCAGACAGAAAGATGAAAACCATGAATGTAGAGTGTTTTCTGTTTTGTGCACTGATACTTAGCTCTGAATGTCTGTTTTCCCCATCCCCACCACCAAATGACACCTCTGTCATCTGTTTCAGCTGGACTATGTGGTCACCTGTGCTGTCTGCACTCGCTCAGATGGAGGGGATATTCACATTCACAAAAAGAAATCTCAGGTGAGAGGATCCTACTATTGTTGAGGCTTCAAGGACAAACATTTTGCACCCAAACTTCACCACCCCTAAGAACTGTATAAAAAACAGGGCAGCGAGTCTCAAGTTGTGGTCTATGAAGCTGCTTCACAAAGGAGATGCCTCCATCCATCTTCATGAAGTGACGTTTTTTAATAGTTACATCCCAGAGCAGAGCTCATTTAATTTCTCAGAATGGTTTTTTGAGGTTGGCTTAAAATCCAAGAAAAACCCCACTCCAGTGCCTCTCAGCGTCTTTGTTTGTTGGGTGTCTCTCTTTTTGATGTAAATCCAACTGTGATCAAATCTGAAGATCGCCCTAAAAGTATCAGGGTATCAAACCCAGAAGAGGACAGAACCAAAAGGCAGCCGGGAGAGATTGTAGCACTGGGGGCTGTAGGCAAGGAGAAGAGACTTGATCCTATTAAAAGGTCAAGTCTCCACAGAGGCCAAAAATCAACAGCACAGATATAAAATAAGGACAAGAAGCAATGGGCTTAAATTGCAGCGATGGCGTTTTAGGTTGGACATTAGGAAAAACTTCCTGTCAGGGTGGTTAAGCACTGGAATAAATTGTCTAAGGAGGTTGTGGAATCTCCATCAATGGAGATTTTTAAGATGAAAGAAGACAAACACCTGTCAGGGATGGTCTAGATCAGGGGTCTGCAGCAGCATAGACATAAGGGTGGCATGGTGTGGGGTGGAGACGGGAGGGGCATAAACTACTACAGACACAAAGAAGTTTGAGAACCACAGGGTTAAAGGAAGGTGAAATTCCCCTATAATATGCCCTTCGCCAGTTCTGCCATGTTTTACTATGGAGTTGTTTTTAAGTATTCATAATTGTACATACGTTGAAGAAATAAGGTAGATAACATCTTCAGAATTTCTTCCAGCAAGTATTTGCGTCTCCAAGCAAACACCCAATGGACAGCAAAGGAGAGGAATCAAAGATCAGCTACCCTAACATATTCTTCATGATCGATAACTTTGAAGAGGTGGGTCTGTTAGAGCAGAACATTTTCCTCATTTTTGTCCTGTAATCTCCCTTTCCTATTGTTTGTCCAACTTGATATATCTTCACCCATATATCCCTGCCCTGCGCCACAAGGCAACAGTTTACGTAATTAGTCTTCGTGGAGCCCCCAACCATGGTCCAGCCAGCTGGGCAAAGCCATAATTTTTTCCCAGAAACATTAATCTGATGTGACACACCCCAGGGGTACCCAGCGTTAGTGAGGCACCTCACCACCACCTGCCTTTAGTGTTGAGGCAGCTTTGTCTGTGCCTGCTGTGAACCAGCCTCTGGCAACATGAGCACTACGTTCCAGGCCTCCGCAGGCCTTGCTCCCTCTGTGCAGTGTAACGAAAGGCACACACCAACGCCTGAGCCCTCTCCGGGTGTTCCCTGGAGTGTCCAGCCCCACATCCACTGAACACTCACAGAATTACCAGGCCTGCTCTTCCCAAAGGAACAGTACACACCAGCTTGTAGAATTCAGCTCCAGACCAGCACTTTGCTTGGCACCACAGCACGGAGATATATTTGCAATGAAAACAAAAATAAGTTTATTATCAAAGACTAGAGATTCAGGATATAGTGAGTAAGGATATTGGAAACAAATGGATAAATATAAAACAAAATCATAACATGCTTTCTCGTAACTAAACTTAGCTAACAGGTTATCCTCCTCTCCAAAGCAGTTTATCTCATCCAAAGTCCTCTTCAGAGTTTTCAGCTGAGGTTGGCTGAGACCCTGTTAGCATGTTTGCATTCATGAAATCTGTTTACTTCCTAGGTGCAGGATGAAAGGGGTATTTTCTTTGCCTTCTAGAAATACCCCAGACATCATTATCTTTGCTCATAGACAGGATAACCACCTGGGCCTTGTTTTTTCCTGTGTGCTCCTTTCCTGTTGAGCTTACGTCTTTAATATTTGACTTCATATGTAAACGGGCAACCATTGTGTTTAACGGTACATAATTTACGGTACAACAGAGAGATGTGCGTTTCTTACCTCCTGTCTGGAGGAAAACTGGTTTTTCATCTTTGTTGGTGGCTGATCCCTTGATACAGACTTTACAAACATATTTTCAGTATATAGACATAACTCCTTATATAGTATCTGTACATACATTTCACAACAGTATTAATGACGAGCGTGACACCGGCTTTCATTTGAGACCTCACATGACGTTCTGTGGTAAACTAGAATGTACACTTGAAACTCATGAGTTTTCTGTAACTCCTCCATACCCCATTACCAGTTGGCATTAAGAGGTTCCTGGGTTGCACCTTAACACCCCAAACTTTCTGGGTATTGGAAACACAGATCTAGATCTGAATTTTCCAAGTGGCCTCTGTCTGTACAATGGGCTGAAGTAAAACCATGGATCCTGAACACACTTGAGCTATATCTGAAGTATCTAATCACTACAGCTTTTCCTTTGTGTTTTGTTTCCTTGGATGCAATGGTAGGTGTTCAGTGACATGACCGTGGGGGAAGGAGAGATGGTCTGCGTGGAGCTTGTGGCCAGTGACAAAAGCAACACCTTCCAAGGAGTGATCTTTCAGGGATCCATCCGTTACGAAGCGCTCAAGAAGGTCTATGACAACAGGGTGAGACATTTCCTACCCAGAGAACCTCTTTTGCAGCAATAGTGGTAGTGAAATTTCCATGATGTTTTCTATACTATTGATGCTGCCAGCTTTTTGTCTTCTCAAGCTACTTATGCTGAGTGCCTGATAGTTTTCATGGCTATGAAAGTTATCAGAAAGGGCTGTACGAAAATCCACTAGATTTGGTTCACACAGCCGTGGTGAACTGAAGTCATCAGAAGAGTCAGGCAGGATTTGTAACTCCTGATGTTTGCTTGGGATTTAAAACTGGTAGGAACCTAAGAAATCTAAGTGAACCTGGTGTGAATCCTAAGAAACTTGCCAGTTCTGTAATAAAATGAATGCTTTGCTATACCACTTTTTGTATGATCCTCTTCTTTTCAGAGAGGTCCTGGGTACCTATAGTTATCTTCTAAGAGCCAGGAAGACCCTCTTAGCTTTTTTACATCTGTTGGTTTTAAACTTCCACTGGTGTGTCTTGTTACATAAGTATCTCTCTCTCTCTCGGGTGCACTCTGTATGTCCATGTGCTTTGAAAGGACTCCTGCAATTTTCTTAGCTACTGAAGTATTAATTTGCTATGGAAATGTGAATATTAACAGTAATGGCTTATAATTCACGTTCACTTGATGTAGAATTCCAGAGAGAGGGAGAGCCTGCAATAGAACCTCCCAGAGAGAGCAGCTCTGACAAACTTGCTAAAAGTTTATCTTAACCAGGGGTGAAAGTAAAATTGAAAATTTACCGGTACGGGGCCAGTTCTGGCCCCCCCAAAAGGGGCGGGACCTCTGGCAGAAGGGGCGGGGCTGGAGGGGTCAGCGTCCCCCAACCAGCCCTTCCAGGCTGTCTGGTCCACGCCGCCCGGGGCTCCAGCG
Organism: Eretmochelys imbricata; assembly: GCF_965152235.1. Lineage (NCBI taxonomy): Eukaryota > Metazoa > Chordata > Testudines > Cheloniidae > Eretmochelys > Eretmochelys imbricata. The sequence goes on from NC_135572.1 coordinate 234,830,532, forward strand.
GCGATTTAAAGGGCCCGGGGCTCCGGCCGCCGCTGCTGCTACTGCAGCAGCAGCCAGAGCCCTGAGCCATTTTAAATCACCGAAGCCAGGGCAGCTGCTCCTTCCCCACCCGCACCCCACCTCCTCCCCCCCCCCGTTGGCAGCCTGGGGGGCAAAAGGGGCAGGGACGATAAAGCGCTGCCACGGCATAAAGCTGCTGCCCCTTTTTTGCTCCTTCGGCAGCCGCTTTTTACCATTATGCCGTACCGGCCTATAGCGCCTTACTTTCACCCCGATCTTAACTATACCATAAGCTCAAGCTAACTCTAGAAAACATTAAATCATTGGCTAGCTTTATGTGTTGGAAATTTAAATTGTAAAAGATACATCTCTGCCAAATGAGAGCAAATTCCAATTCACAGAATCATAAACTTTAAGGTCAGAAGGGACCATTATGATCATCTAGTCTGACCTCCTGCACAACGCAGACCACAGAATCTCATCCACCCACTCCTGCAAAAAACCTCTCACCTATGTCTGAGCTATTGAAGTCCTCAACTCGTGGTTTGAAGACTTCAAGGTGCAGAGAATCCTCTAGCAAGTGACCCGTGCTCCACGCTGCAGAGGAAGACGAAAAACCCCAGGGCCTCTGCCAGTCTGCTCTGGAGGAAAATTAATTCCCAACCCCAAATATAGTGATCAGCTAAACCCTGAGCACGTGGGCAAGACTCACCAGCCAGACACCCAGGAAAGAATTCTCTGTAGTAACTCGGATCCCACCCCATCTAAGATCCCATCACAGGCCATTGGGCATATCTGCTGCTAACAGATGAAGGTCAATTAATTGCCAAAACTAGGCTATCCCATCATATCATCCCTTCCATAAACTTATCAAGCTCAGTCTTGAAGCCAGATATATCTTTTGCCCCCACTGCTTTCCTTGGAAGGCTGTTCCAGAACTTCACTCTTCTGATGGTTAGAAACCTTTGTCTAATTTCAAGTCTAAACTTCCTGATGGCCAGTTTTTATCCATTTGTTCTTGTGTCCACATTGGTACTTAGCTTAAATAATTCTTCTCCCTCAGTGGTATTTATCCCTCTGATATGTTTAGCGAGAGCAATCGTATCTCCTCTCAGCCTTCTTTTGGTTAGGCTAAACAAGCCAAGCTCTTTGAGTCTCCTTTCATAAGACATGTTTTCCATTCCTCAGATCATCCTAGTAGCCCTCCTCTGTACCTGTTCCAGTTTGAATTCATCTTTCTTAAACATGGGAGACCAGAACTGCACACAATACTCCAGATGAAGTCTCACCAGTGCCTTGTATAACGGTACTAACACCTCCTTATCTCTACTGGAAATACCTCGCCTGATGCATCCCAAGACCGCATTCCCATATCACGTTGGTGGCTCATAGTCATCCTGTGGTCAATTCTCAGATCCAACAGTCTGATTCTGATTCCAGCAATATATGCATCAGTTCACCTGTTAGACCAGGGCGGGCTGTACCTTTTCTATTTTGACTCCGTAGACTTTCTTTTCTCCCTGTATCAAGTCGCTGACTCACTGCCGCGGTGTCTCCTGCTGATCATCTGGGAATTGGCTCTTTTCCAGCCTCGGAGCGCCCTCTGCTGGCCAGTGTCTTGCCTGCCTCAGGGCCCCGTGTCCCTCCCGGACCCCGATGCCCTTTACCTCAGGGTTCTGCCCACCGCAGTACACCGACACTCTGGGTCTCCCCTTCCCAGGGGAACCTCCAACCCTTTACACCCACCTTGCCGCAGTGGCTACTGCCAGTCCTCATCTAGCCCCCTCTCACTGGGGCAAACTGCAGACGATAATGGCCACTCATCATTGGCAAGGGGGTTGGACCAGCTGCCTTTGCCTATCCCCGGGCTACACCTCTTTAACCCCAGTACCAGCCTTGGGCCTTTAACAAGGCCTGTAGCCTGCGGGGTTGCCAGGCTGGAGCTCCCCAGCTCTTCTTGCCTTTCCCCAGCACTGCTCCGCTTCAGGTACCCTTTCTCCCAGTCAGCTAGGTCCTTCTCCCTCCAAGGCAGGAGAGACTGACCCAGCTCCTGGCTCACAGCCCTTTTATAGGGCCAGACCATGGGACTGCTTCTCTAGCCCACCTATACCAAAGTTGTGAGTCTATGATTTTGTACAATCAGAAGGTATGTCCGCACAGTGCGCAAAAGACACAATAGAGTGGAAAACGTCCAGTGGAAAGTCAAAATGTGGTGTATATAATGTATAATAGCTAAGGAGTGTCCCTGCATATTGCAATGATGTGTGTGTTTGATTTCACTGCTATTTCATGTTGTTATGTTAGCTGAAATAGACTAGTTAGATCTGTTAAGTTTCAGAGTAGCAGTGGTGTTAGTCTGTATCTGCAAAAAAAAGGAGTACTTGTGTTAGTCTCTAAGGTGCCACAAGTCCTCCTTTAGATCTGTTAAGTACTCAAAGTTGCAGACGGGGGTGGGGGGGAGACTCTAAATCTGAACCGTGGATCCATTGTCATTTTTTGCTACTACTTGAGGGAAAGGAAGAAAATGTGACTGTATTTTTGAAAGCTGCTTGGTTTCATTTGGCCATATTAGTCCCTGGTATAACTCATGTGACTCATTTTTCACCAGGAATAAATTTGACCCACTATCTTTTAATGCTGAGAATTTTGAAACACAACTTTGGGAATAAATTCCCATTTATTCCAACAGGCTGATCCTTGACCATTTTGGGACCCACCTCTTTTTTACACCTGTTTTCTCTGCTATCTGGGAATTGATCCATGATGTCTGGTGTGTTTGTTTAAAAACTATCAGGTTAACCTTTGTGACAGATTATATTGTTGAGGTTAGTTGTGTATTTGGACTAGTCGGCTCTTTATTCTTGCTAGGCAGTGTTGCCTAGTGGATAGGACACTGGACTGGGAGTCAGAAGACCTGGGTTCTATTCCCAGATTTGCTACTGATCAACTGCGAGGGAATTGCCTGAGCTCGGTTGCCTCAGTTTTCCTATCTGTAAACTGGGGATATCGTCCTCCTTTGTAAACCACTTTGAGAACTACAGATGAAAAATGCTGTATAAGAGCTGAGTGTTGTTCATTATCTACTACTATTTATTATTTTGATTTTAGACCAACATTTTCAGAGTGCACCCAATCCCTGATTTGAAATGTAGGCCTTAATGTTTTGCTTTGGTGTTATTGTGTGATGCTTAGATGCTTACTGACAGGCACCTGTACAAATGTTCTATAGAATTATAGTGTAGAGCAAATGTATACCCTAATGTTTAGCAATTCATGTTACATGCTTCTTTCCTCTTCTGTGCATTGAAGGTGAGCGTTGCAGCGAAGATGGCTCAAAGGATGTCCTTTGGCTTTTATAAGTACAGCAACATGGAGTTTGTACGGATGAAGGGGCCCCAAGGTAAAGGACATGCAGAGATGGCAGTGAGTCGAGTTTCAACCGGTGACACTTCTCCATATGGAACGGAGGAAGATTCAAACCCAGGATCCCCTGTGCATGAGAGAGTAGGTAGTATATGGAAATACTGGATGGATGAATAAACATTAATGCACCTTGCTTCAGAAACCAATATGTGGGCCAAGGCTGTGGTTAGTCACCTGTAGACTCTGAAGTTTGCTTCTGCATGTTGTGTACAGCCAGTAGGTTGGTTGCTTTCTGTGCCCATTGCTCTTGACCAGATAGGGGATATAGAAAGTTATCAGACTACTCAACAGTTTTGGAGAGATATTTTAATGAAGCAATAGTCAGGGTTTGCAAGTCAAAACTGAGGCCCTGTCTCCTTTGTGCAAAATCAAAAGATCCCACTGCAATTTCCATAAGAGAAGGGGTTTCCATTCCAAAAGGTGCTGTAGTAATGTAAAGTATTTTGTAAACCTAGTAGGACACAGCACAATGAGGAGGCGCTTCCAGGGAATTTTGCCACAAATGTGACTTCTAATCTGGACCTGTATATTATTAAGGCAAAGACTAGGGCCCCAGTCCAGCAAAGCACTTAAGTACATGCTTAACTTTTAAGCATGAGACTAGTTCAGTTGACTTCAGTGGGACATCACCTGGAGTAAGACACTATTCCGTGGGAGAAGAGAGATCACAATCTGGCCATACATAATTCAATTCTAAGCACAGTTTCAGGTAAGCTGTTTTGCCTGGCTGGTAGGGATGTTGCCATACTGTGTTAGAACTACCTTTAAGAGCCATGTCCTAGCCTAGGCAGTTACTGGTGTATTCTCCTGTCCGCCACCAAAAGAGCCCCAGGAAACAATGACTGCAACCCACTTTATTCTGTAGGTCTCGGCAGTGGATTCTGCCTCTCCTTCCTCAAAGTCCCTGTTTCATAGATTAAGGTGAGAAGGGACACTTGTGCTTATCTGACCACCTGCATGAAACAAGCAATCTCGTTTGGTCAAGGAGAGCTGAACAGAACTTCTTCAGAGCTCATCCATGCTACCCCTTTGCTCAGCCACTGCAGTGTGAAAAGACCTTCCTGTGTCCGTGGCTTCCCAAAGGGCCAAGAAGAATGGCCACCACAGTGCTCTCCATGCTTTGCTGGCCTGCTGAGTGAAAGATCAGGCTCCTTAACCAAGCCTGGTGTCTCATATCCTAGAGTAAAGTTGGTTTCCCTGCATTGCAACCTTGACGAGCCAGACCTGGAGGGAGTTCCTGGTCTCTTCATGTGTCAAGACTTCCAGTGTTCTTACTTGATGGTTGCTTGTGTCTTAACATTACCCCGCTGGTAATGGTTTTAATTATGCATAGTTTACTATTGTTTTTCCATGTATGTGTTATATCTAGTGTGTACAGAATAAAGAAACTGCTTTTTCTAAGGCAGCCAGAAAACAGAGACTAAATACAAAAACAGGAGGATCAGATGGGTGTAAAAAAGCTTTTTGAATTTTTCATATTACTGACAGAGAAATGATGTGAAAGGATTCCTCAGTGCAACACCAACCTGGCAAACTTTGCTGTCATCCTCAATCATGTGTCACATAGCTCTTTATACGTAGGGACAGATACGAGCAATGTAAGACTGCATCCTACAAGCAGCAGCAAAATTGTTAAATTAACCATGTAGAGAAGAAAAGATGAGATGGGGATTTCTGAGGCAGCAAAGTAGTTATCCATTTTTTCACTTGAACGGAAACCATTCAAGTAATACTTGCAGCAGCCCTCCACCAAGAAAGTGAAAGCGTCCCTGAACTGGTCAGTCCTAGTACTCGTTTGGCCCAAGAGAAACTGCCTTTCCAATGAAGGATCTCTCTACTTTTCCATCCTCTGGCTTTGCTCCACTCTAGGCAGCTGTCTCCATGCAACTGTCATCACTTAGCCTAACTAAATCATTACTAGTCCTTTCCGCACATTTTCTCATCTGCCATAATGATGTACTGACTTCATTTTCACATCAGCATCCTGGCCTCAGTAATTGCTTCCTGACCCCGCCTCACTGAGACAGAATGTCCTTTCTAAAAGATTCTATATGTCATCCTAAAGGCAAGAAAAGTCCATCTCATTTCCAAGGCAAGGTGCATCTGCCATTCAAATGCCAATCCACAACTTTTAATAGTTGTTCATGCTTGTTTTCTTATCCATTTTGCCTAACTTTTTAATGTTAAGGTTGATCTATTTTTATATTTACCCAAATCAGTTTATAAATCTTTTTTTCTCTAGTTTTGTTTCCTGTGAATGAGGTGCTTGATAGACAGCCGTGAAGAATGAAGCCCTCTCTTTACTCATAGCACACATAGCAGCGGTACCAGACGCTCTGCCTCCACCTGGACAAACACTTCTACGGGTGCAGGGTCGTCCCGTCACCATGGTTCATTTGCTTCTTGAGCACTGCTGAAACAACCAGTGAGAGTGCCAGCTGTGGTGGTCATTTTTGCAACACACACACTTGTCCTCTGCAGACCTTACTGAGACAGCCAAATAAAAACAGAGTTCAAACAAGAATTAATTCAGGGAAGTCTCCAGGTCTGTGTTATACAGGAGGTCAGACTAGATAGATCTCAGTGGTCTCTTCTGGCCCTAGATGCTATGAATTTATTACATAGAAGCAGAAGTCATCAAATAAAACTCTGCCTCCAAAAATTCTTCTGTTCCTATTTCCCTTTCAGGTCACTTCCTTCAGCACGCCACCGACCCCAGAGCGCAACAATCGGCCATCCTTTTTCTCCCCATCCCTCAAGAGGAAAGTGCCCCGAAATCGGATCGCTGAGATGAAAAAATCCCACTCGGCAAATGATAGCGAGGAATTCTTTCGAGATGACGATGATGGAGGTGAGGGAGATTACATCAGAAAACCCAAGTGTCCTGGCGTAGACACAGAGCTCAGGAAAGTGATAAAAGTGGAGATTTTCAAGGGGCCCTAAGCAAGATACGCACCCAACTCCATTGAAAGTGAAATACACAAGCACTGATTTTCATTGGGCACCTAACCCCTTTAGAAAACTTTTGAAAGACTGAACCTGACTATTCCTACCTGCTTCCAATAATACCCTCCTTTATCTGGGGGAAAATTGTGAGAAGAGAATCCTTCATTTCAGATGCACTTTCCAAGGCAATAATGTACAATAAACTCATTGGCAAGTCATCTGAATACCTTTTGTAATAAAGGCCTGACCCAAAGCAGATTGAAGCCAATGGAAAGGCTCCCATTGACTTCCAGGAGATTTGGATCAGGTCCTAAGTGCACAGATAAAAAGTCTGATACTACTAATGAATTGCATTTATGTATGTAATGATTTAACACTTCATGCAGATCTTAGCACATTTTCTCTCTCCACTTCCAATTAAATTAGACTTGGTTATTTAATAGGAAAAACCAACAAGGTTAATATTGAGCCCCATTCAGAAGATGGTAAGTGAATACAATCACATTATTTTCCATCTAATAATTTTATAATATAAAAACTCAGTGATGAGAAAGTCAGAACTGTCTTTCACATTCAAAAATGTATTCAGTAGGAAAGCCAACAAAATTAGGCCCCTATTGATATGATAATATGTAAATACAAATGTGGTATTTTCTAGATCACAAAATGTTAATAGAAATGATCAGTCACTGTTCTTTTATATCAGTCAGATTTCAATTAATTTTGACCAGATTATCCAACTAGAAACCATGCAAAATTAATCCCCAATTAATGTAGGGGTAAATACAGTCATTTCTAGATCAGAGTTTCAAATAAAAAAGCAAACTTAAGTAACAACATTCCGTTCAAATTCTGTGAGATAAAATCATGGCGCTGATCTTCATCTGCATTCTTGAAATGTTCATCCACAGACACCACTCCCCTCCCCTTTCCCTTAATTTCACCACTTCACCATAGCCATAGAAGATATACTTAGCATCCGTGACTAGACAAAGTTTAGCACAAAAGCCGAGGCCTGAATCCTGTACTGTGTAGTGTGTGGGGGAAACTGCTGTGACTACACAGAGCCCCACTGACTTTGTTGTGTTCCTGCTGCATGCAACACACTGTGGGATAAGGGCTTATGGGACTCATCCTGCTGAACTTGCTGTTGGTTATAATGTTTACTGTGATAGCCAGGGCCGGCTCTAGGCACCAGCAAAGCAAGCACCTGCGTGGGGCGGCACATTTCCAGGGGCAGCATTCCAGCACCGGCCATTATAGGCACCAACTCCATGGGTGCTCCGGGGCTGGAGCACCCACGGGGAAAAATTGGTGGGTGCTCTGCACCCTCTGGCAGCTCCCCGCCCCAGCTCACCTCCGCTCCACCTCTGCCTGCTCCCCTGAGCGCACCGCCACCGCTCCACTTCTCCCTCCCTCACTCCCTCCCGGGCTTGCTGCGAAACAACTGTTTCACGCGGCAAGCCTGGGAGGGAGGAGGGAGAAGGGGAGCAGCGGTGCGCTCTAGGGAGGAGGTGGCAGTGGAATGGAGGTGAGCTGGGGCGGGGAGCAGTTTCTCTGCCCCCCCGCCGAGGGTTACTTCCTGCGGCCCTCCCCACGTCCTGCCCCCCCTGCCCTAGCTCACCTCCGCTCCGCGTGCTCCCCTGAGCGTGCCACCGCTCCGCTTCTCCCCCCTCCCTCCCAGGCTTTGCTGCGCAAAACAGCTGTTTCGCTTGGCAAGCCTGGGAGGTTGGGGTAGGAGGGGAAATGCGGCCCACCCGGGGGAAGAGACGGGGCCGGGGATTTGGGAAAGGGATTGGAATGTGGCGGGGGTGGCCAAAAAATGTTTTGCTTGGGGCAGCAAAAAACATAGAGATAACCCTGGTGATATCAGTGGGACAGTCTTGATTTAATCAGTCTTGATTTAAAGACTTCCAGTTACAGAAAATCCACTATTTACTCTAGTTCAAACCCACTCTAGATCCATGCACCGAGCTGCTGAGCAAGGCAAAAACCCCCAGGGTCTCTGCCATTCTGACCTGAGGAAAAATTCCTTCCTGACCCTAAATATGGTGATCAGTTTGACCCTGAATATGTGGGTGAGACCCACCAACCAGATACCTGGGAAAGAATTCTTTCCAGTAATTCAGAGTAATTCCCCGTGTAGTGTCCCATCTCTGGCCATTGGAGATATTTGCTAATAGCAGTCATGGACGGGCCATATGTTATTGTAAGCAACCTCATCATATCTCCTCTATAAATTTATGAAGCTCAGTCTTGAAACAAGTTAGAGTTTTTGTCCCACTGCTCCCCTTGGAAGGCTGTTCCAGAACTTCGCTCCTCTGATGGTTAGAAACCTACATCTCATTTCAAGCCTACCCTTGTTGATGGCCAGTTTATATCCATGGTAGTAAAATACTTTACTCAGTAATGTTTTTTGCAGAATCGGACTCTGAAGCTGTGTGTCCTAGTGACAAAAATTTTCACAACTTAAACTCTTGCTCTTCTCATCTGAGTTGGGGTCTCTCTCTTTCTCTCACTCCCTAGGAAAATATGGATTTGTTTACCACTATAATACATCTTTTATCTTAATCTCAAAACCACTGAACTCAATCTCTCCTGATCTAAAAAGGACACAAATATTACAAGAGTAGTTCAGGTTAGAGCGTTAGAACCAGATAGAATTACTGGAATTTTGTTGGGAATCCAGACATATTTTAACATGTTGTAATAAGGTGTTAAATTTACACATAGATAGATATAGAATTTAAAAATAGATAAGTAATGTACATTATTTTGGTTCGTGGACTTCAGAAACCCAAGAATCCTACCATTATTTGCTTGGAAAGTTGTCGAACTTCAGAGGCACAGCACAGAACTTACAAACCAGGGGGAAGGTGGACTAAGCCACCTTGGAGCCCTCCCCAGTCTTGGGCTGCCCTGGGAGAACGAAGAAACCCTTGGTATTACTTAAAGATCACTGGGGGCTTGTCTAAGTTGTGGCAGCCTCTCTGCATTGCCCTCTGCATAGCCTGGAATGTGTTCAGTACTGCATGCTGCCACTGGCAGGATTTGCCACTTTGCCAGGATTTGCAAGGGGATCCTTGGAGGACAGTCTTTTGGCTTTCTTCCACCATGCTTGTGCCTGGGGAATCCAGCCCCAGACAGAGCTTTTAGGGCCCAGTTATGGTGCTGTGGCCTTTTTACCAGATGTAAAGGGACCAGAGCAGGGGTGAGGCTCTGATCTCAGGCTTCTGAAAGATTGATGAGCAATCCTCTAACAACCCCTACTTTTTCCTCTGCCTGAGTTTGCAGATGGGGCATATTTCCTTCTGCTCGTCTTAGAGACACTTCTGCTATCTCTACTTTTTTTTTTCTGGAGATTTTATTCAATCGGAATTTAATCAATTAGATGTGGGGTAAAGTTTTCAGTAGCGCCCAAGTCATTTTTGAAAATGAGTTAGGCACCTAAGTCACTTACATGCTTTTGAAAACTTTGTCCAAAGTTGAATTGAATTGAATTGGTCACGTATTAACTAAATTGATAATACTGTTTTAACCCTATCGTGCTAGATCTATGTATGTTTGGGTTTTCTAAGGCATCTCCTGGAATGGTATCTAAGTGGGAGGGAAAAATAGATTTATGGACTGAACATCTCTAGGTCTCTGACAGTGAAGAGAAAAGATGAGATTGTCTTCTCACATCCTTTGTTCTAGGTGTTGCTGGAATGGTCACTGCTACACATTTCTCTACTGTTAAGGCCTTTTGGTTCTAATCTAGCTTTGGGTTTTGAGCAGCTCCTTTCCAGAGCAGATCCCAAGTTTTTGTTCAGCCCAATCTCTACTTTTAATCACTGTTGTTCCTTATTAAGTCCCTGTTATTACTTTGAGAGCCTATTTTTGGAACTGTAGATCGATAATGTAAAGTAAGCCATATGGCACGGGATCCCAAGCTGTGGTCCATGAAACGCTTGATGGAGGGGTGAACTGAACTGGATCATCACATGATGCTGCTTCTCCTGGCTTCCAAGTGTTGATCTTAATTGAGAGCTAAAAATACCTTAATTTCCTAGTATTACTTTTCCACATAAGCAATTTCTGTACAGGGATATTTTCTGATCAAGAACATCTCTGTATCCAACCAAGTTCCACACTGGTGGTGGACCATTAGAGCAGGGGTGGGCAAACATTTTGGCCTGAGGGCCACATCAGGGTTCTGAAACTGTATGGAGGGCCAGGTAGGGAAGGCTGTGTCTCCCCAAACAGCCTGACCCCTGCCCCCTATTCCCCCCCGCCCACTTCCCACTCCCTGACTGCCCCCCTCAGAACCCCCAACCCATCGAACCCCCCCTGCTTCTTGTCCCTGACCACCCCCTCTGGGGACCCCACACCCCTAAAGGCCTCCCCAGGACCCCACCCCCTATCCAAGCCCCCCTGACTGCCCCGACCCCTGCCCCCTGGCGGTCCCACTGGGACTCCCACATCTATCAACCCCCCCCGTTCCCCGTCCCCTGCATGCTTCCCCCCCACACCATTGCCCCATCCAACCTCCCACTGTCCCCTAACTGCCCCCCGGGACTCCCTGCCTTTATCCAAACCCCTCCCCACCCCGTTACCATGCCGCTCAGAGTACCAGGACTGGCAGCCGCGTCGCCCGGCCGGAGCCAGCCACACCACCGCACAGTCTAGAGCACCGGAGCAGACCGGCGGCTCTTGCAGCCATGCTGGCCGGCAGGAGCTTGCAGCTCCACCGCCCAGACCACTGGCAGCACGGTGAGCTGAGGCTGCGGAGGAGAGGGGACATCGGGGAGGGGCCGGCGGCTAGCCTACCCGACCGGGAGCTCAAGGGCCGGGCAGGAGGGTCCCGCAGGCTGGATGTGGCCCGTGGGCCGTAGGTTGCCCACCTCTGCACTAGAGGATAACCGCTTACTACTCCCATCAGCTAATGGAGTCACTCTGTTAGTTCAAGTGGTAATGGGATATGCTGTGCAAGACCCTTTATTCAACTGCTACTAATGATCTCTGCCTGATGGAAGTGTATTAATGCCCTGCATGGAATTCAGCTCTAGATAATAATTTACAACCCCACCACTACCATCCTATTTGTGATGGGTTCTTTTCAAGATGAAACTGATATCTGAACGTGCCAGGGACTGGCTGGATATAAAGCACAATTACTTTAAGGTTATTGTCTTCTACCTTGACAGATCTTCACAATGCTTCGAATCTAAGGTCACGGTCCTTATCTGGAACAGGACGGTCTCTGGTTGGCTCATGGCTGAAGTTAAACAGAACAGATGAAAACTTTCTACTCTATGCACATTTAACCTATGTCACTTTGCCACTGCATCGAATTTTAACAGGTGAAACCTTTCAGATCTTCCCATAAATACCAAAAATGGTCTAGTCCCCAGGTGACGCACACCTGTGAGTTAGCTAGTTTTTTTGTTTTTTGAATACTGCCCAGTTAATTGACCTATGTCACAGCCATGACATAGGCTTTCAATAGTGAGGTTAGACACCCTTCATATATTTTGCTTTTGACAATCTATGTAGAATGCCTAAACATTCCCCTCCCATTGCACTATTTTCAAGGGGTTTTTTTATAGGGCCATGTAAGTTGATATACAAGGTGATATATGTACACCAGTGTATAGATTTATATCCAGCTAACTCCAATCTGTCTGCTAAAGACAGTTATTGATGATGGGCTGAGGGAAACAACTGGAGGGCTCTGGACTAGCACTCTCAGTTGAGGGAGCATACGAACCTTTCCATGATGAGGCTGTCAGTCTAGAGTTCCTGTCGGATCCTGGGCCGCTTTCGGATGCGGAGAAAGCAGCAGTGATCAAGAGTTCTTGTTTATGTTGGTCTGGAGACTGTGGCACTTCTCTTGATACTTGATGCAAACCTAACCATGCCCCTTTCAGCTCCAGATTGGAGCATTGTAATACCGTGTCCATGAAGGTACCCTTTCAGACCACTTAGCAAGTTCAGGCAGTGAATATTTAGTTGCCCATTTACATAACGTTTCATGCTATAATACAACTGTGCTCCATAGTCTACATTGGCTCAAAGATATTTTTTGGGTGCAGTCTAAGGAGCTGGTTTTGATCTGGGAAGGTATTTGTTACTTGACCTCCTGTATCTTAGAATCCATCTCTCTCTTCATGCTCCAGTCCAGCAGTTGAGATCACTTGGGACGTGTGAGCTGATAGGTACTAGACTGGTTTGTCTGTGTGCAGAGCTTTCACCTAATGAAATCACTTCTTGCAGTTCCAGTAAAACCCCAAATTTATTGCAATTCAAGGAACATTATAAACATTATCTACTTGTCAGGGTCTTCCTGTGAGGTGGCTTGAAGAGGGGGTGGACTTGTGAGAATCCTGAGTCCATACTAATGCCTGATCTTTGCAACTTTGCGCGAACGTACTTGATCTGCCTCCTAATTATGAAATCTAAATCAACCCTCTTTTATACCAAATAATAATCCTTACTCTTTTTCTGTTGCCTAATAAAGGAGAGACTGGCAGCCCAATTGCTAAACGTTATTAAATATCTCAAGTGCCCATTTAGGCACCTAAATACAGATTTAAGTGTCTACCTTTCCATGCCCATGTTGAAAATGAGGCCTGACTCTCAAAAGCACGCATCCAAATTAATGTTTTGCTGGACTAGAACACAGCAAAAATGCTCCAAAACCCCTTAGTTTTTTTGTTGTCTGTAACCAAGGCCAGCAGACGAAATCCTATCAATGTTTGTCTCTGTTTCTGAGGCTTCAAGAAAACCGGATGCTCCCTTGGTGCGTGAGAACAGAATTTGGGTGCATTTCTCAGTGGCAGCAAAAGCTTGTTTTGGTACAGTAATTACTCAGTGATGGGGCTCCCACCTGTTCCCGTGGAAGACTATTCCACTGTCTAACAATGTTACCTGAAAGGATCCCCATACAACTGCATCTTTCCTGTCAAAGGACCCCATATCACTATAAAAACTCTACATTGGATCAGTTGTCCTCTCTCTCTGCTGGCACATAGCTCTTGTTTACCACCACACTGTTAGTATGCTAGAACAAGAAATTAACATGTATTTGGTGATATACGATGTGACAGTTCTGCTTTTTAATCCCCTTCTGAATTAGTGTGAAAACAATTTGACTAACATGCAATCCATGATTAGATCACTGGTTCCTCTTACTTGCTGTTTAACAATTACAAACTTTTGCCAGATATTCTCAATATGGACTGTAAATTGCCTTCTCTTGTCTGTTTAGATATTCTGGAAGTGCGGCAGAAACCAATTCTGATGACATAGCAGAGCAAAATTCCAAGGCAGTGCCCAGCGCTGCCAAGTGCCTATCCATGATGGTTTTCTGTGACAACGCTACCATCTAGTGTCAGGAACATAAACCTACACAGAAAAAAAGGGAAGTCTAAGAATACCAGCCAATCAAAGTGCCTCTCTCTTCCTCTGCTGTCATACACCGTCTGCACACAGTAGTAATACATCTCTTTATAGTGTTCTGACGAGACGACTTTCAAAAACAAAACCAGAAGGGGCTGTGTTTAAAAACAAAATTAATGCTTTATGAACAATTTGTTACCGTGTTTACTTTATAACTGAGAAACCAACATGTACAGAATGTGTTGAACTTTATATCCGTTGAGAGAAACAACTTTAGGATTTCATAATGATGTACCAATGAACTTTGTTCATAGACTCTTGTCCATGCCCTCCTTGTTATAATGGCTTTGTGTGCATGTGTTTTGGGATGCAAGGGACAATAGAATATTTTACTAGTCAGAAGGGGTAAGGAAAGAGATCCAACAAAGATGTGTTGCCATTGTGGTATGCGCAGTTGGTCAGGATGGAGCTAAAATGATGCTTTCAATGTTCTATTTCTGTTGGTGTGTCGTTCCTGAATTCCTAAGACAGCTTTATTCCGTGATGACCGTTTCCCCATTTACCAAAGAACAGTGAAGACTTCATGCTCTAGAATGGTCTGAGGGAAAGAGCCAACATAAGAAGGGAAGAAAATGCTGCTCTAGAAAATCTGTAGTCCAGTTCCAGTACTGCTGCTGCTATGATATGTAGGAGTAAACCCAAGTCTTAATGTATAGAGAAATGGGAGAGCATAACTAGACTCCAGTACCAAACACGTTCAGATTATTATTATCCTTCTGCACTCGCAGGACCGCAGTGTAATGAGTTCTCCTCCTGGAAGCTTTTGACTGATTCAGCAATTTCCCTGGATTCTATGTTTGTTCGTTTCTGTGACGATTCACTGTACTGGGGCACAAAGGGTTTTCTTTAAAGACAAGCTGAAGTATAGTTCTTCTCTGAAAAGTAACTGAAATGACCTTGTAGTTGTGTGCTGTGTTTAGCAGTAATGCATGTTTTTCTAAATAGCAGCCCTGTAAACCTCTCTGGGAATCTGAACATTCAATTGGTAAATATTCTGCAACCAGCATTCAGTTAACAGTTCTGATGGGGGCGCCAGAATATAGCATAGTTCGCTTTCTTAGCACTGCAGAGCCAATGCAGTAACTAGCAGACCCTAAAATACACACAGGAAAGAGATCAGTTGAGAGAGCAGATGCCCTCCTTAGTTACTCTTCAGGGCTTGTCTACATGTATAAACAAGCCCTCAGAATATAATGACCCTATGCTCCATGCTGGCACTGCTGTTACCAACATGGCATGTGCTTAAAGCCTAAATCTTTGGTTTTCCCCTTGACCTTTTCCCAAACTGCTTTGTTGTTGTTCTCTCAGTAGCATCAGGCGACTTTCAAGTAAAGCTTTCAGCTTCATTTCTGCCCAGAATCCATGGAAACCATTCCACTGCAGCTTAAAGGTAGACTGTATCTTTATTGATCACCCAGCATGATGGCTCCATCTGGTAAGAAGTACTTGTCAGACTGTTTATAGTTATGCTTTAAACCTAAATTAGAATATGCATTATTGGAGCCTAAGGCTGGAAGAAGTCAACTTAATGCAAAGTGATGGTATTTCTAACACTGGCAATGTGAACACAGTGCAAGAGACTGTAGGCCAATTTCCCATTCACTTTAGGCAAATCTTTCAGCTTTAAGTAACTCATTAACTAGTAGAGTTATTTTGTTAATGCTAACCAAAATTACTGCAGGTGAGAGACTGTCTTAAACATTGTTCCTCCAGTCCCTGTGTCAAGAATTAAATCACTTTCGGCAAGAGAGCAACCTCCAGCCTTTGTCTTGAGCCTCTGAAAATGCCTTTTATTCTGCACTTTCGTACTGCTGGGCTAAGCAAATCAATACAGTTTTCCTTTAACTGTTCATTGCAGTGGGGAGGGAGAAGAGAGATAACATTTGTACTTCTAGAGGCAATTGGAACATTTGAACCAAATACTCTTAGATTAGTAAATATTATGAATAGGAAAATTTACCCATTTGGAAACGTGACTTAGGTGTCGGAGTACTGTTCTGTCTCCAGCCATGTTCCCCTCTCCCGCCCCCAGGCTGACGTCAATATGGTAGGATTAAATAGCCTAAATTCTCATGGGCTGGAGACCCAAACAGTTCATGCTGTGTATATTTTCAGGATAAATGGCAAACACGGCATGATACTAAACTAATCAGGAAAGTATGGACAATTCTAGGATCAAGCAGCACAAATTCCATAGCCTTATACTGTCTTGCTGTATTGTATCTGGACTGGAGTTTTGCTAATGTCTAGTTTTTAAAAGGGCTAAGAAAGTCAGCCAGTCATTTTGGTATATTTTATACTGTGTTAACAGATTTGCCCCAGCCACTCTGAATGAAGAATGACCTTTTTGACTCGCCGAAATGGGCTGTAAATGCACCAGCTTGGACAGCCACAAGAACTACAAATCCATGTGTACTGAATGTCGTTAGTGCTCTGAGGAAATAGCTAGAATGTGCCGGACTCTAAACTAGCCCTTCTAAAAATCTGAAGTAGAACTCTCTGTACAGCTCTAGTCAGTTGTTTTCTGTCAAGTGAAAAGTTTAAATATTTTGAATGAAACCTAATACTCCATCATAGGAGGATTTGGGTTTGGTTTTTGGGGTTTTTTTTTATTAAACCATTAGAATCAAAACCTACAGTCCTTGCAGACAGGAAGGAGTCCCAGTGACGTTAGCAGGAGGTTGGCCTATGTGAGGCTGGCATATTATTTGAACCTTGAGTCTCTCAAAATGCCCTTAATCTTCACTTTCATACTGAAAAGGACCTTTAGCATCTTGTTGCACTACACTACATAAGAGAATGTGAGGTGGGAGCCCAGGATCTTTTTATTTGGCATTTTTCCGTCCTGTAGCGCAGTAAATCAATGGAGCTGAGGCACCACCAGAATTTAAAAACTACCAAGGAATGGACTGAATGTTGAGCTCCATACGTACACCAGACAGACTACGAATAAGAGTAAGCAGGGTTTCGTTTGCCCAGTTACTGTTCTGACTATTGAAGCAGCAGCAATTGTAATGATATGTACTGAAGCTTGACAACTAGACTGGAAGCTCTTTTAGTATGAGAAAGCACTATGGTTAACATGAGCCTGGAGAGCGCTGCTGCTCAGGTCAATCAGTTAATCAGTTGGTTATTCTTGTGTGGTCTGATAGCGTTTTCCATTGTGCTGCACAACCACCACCTCCGGAAAGCTGCAATTTGCCATATCCGTCATCCTCAGGATAAATATATAGACAGATGTCAAATACAAGAGTAAGAAATCTGTTTAGGTTGCAAAAGAGCTTAAGAGCTTATTACCACCTTGAAATGGTAACATTAAAGACATTCTCCGTGATCAATTATATTGTATTAGCAAGGCGGCGCTGTGCCTTAAAGACCACAGTGTATGTAAAATTCCATTCAAAGTCTTTGCAATTCCCCCCAGCCACCACAGGATGTCTTCCAAGTCTGTCCAACCTTTTGCATATGTCACATTGTGGATAGAGGTCATTATTAGAAATGTATAAGCTTGAGCAGTCTTGGTTCATCTAAACTTTGAGTGTGGGTTCACACTCCTTCTCATTGGATTCACTCAACCTTGAGGCAAAGCTTGTCTGAGGCAAAGCCACGTGAACCAACCTGGGTTTGCAGAGTCCCTGTTCAGAACCATAAGCCGGGTCATCTTGCTCACCATGGCAAACCTGGCTTTGAAACAAAAGTAGGGGAGCCTCAAGTTTGCATAGGTTGAAATCTGATGTGACCTGAATCATGCTGTTCTCCACAGTCCTCCATTTGCAGAAAGGATGCGATCGACTTTTCTAAAAAGACGAATAAATTTAGTTTGACGTGCAAGGGGAGGTAACACATTAAATTTCCAAAATATCTTCTTGTACCAGCATTCAGTTCTGCAACTTCTAAGGCCACAACTGGATCCATGTAGCTACAGCCTTATGTCCACACATGCAAGTGCTTGTAAATCCCCTTTGACATTGCTTTCAGCCAGTCATTGTCATATTTTGCTTTCCAGCTGAGTTTGTTTTGTCACTTACTTTTTCAAGTCTAAAATCTTCCTGATAAAAATAGATGTAGGATAAAACTTTCCAAAGTGCTTAAGTCCCAGCAACAGTCAATGGGACTTTAAAGTTCTTAAACGCATGGAACGAAGGTACTTGTGAGAATTCTACTAGTGCTAAAGGGACAGCCACCAGAAATGGCGAGTTTAACTGCACTTGGCAGAGCTGGCTATTTCCTATGGACCCACCTTATATGCATTAGCAAATGGTCTTCATAGCCTCCACAGGGTTGTGACTCAAAAGCATTGGGAATTGGGTTCTCTGCAATCACAGCCCAGAGTTATCTGGGGTTGCCCCACTTTGTATCATTAAATGTGACTGAACCAGATTGTGTAGAAATCGTGTGTGTTGAAAGTAAATAGAATAGAACCCATGTAGAGAAACGGCTAAATGAGTAAGTTGCCTGTACACCAAACCTTAAATGAAAAAACAGTATTTTACAATCAGAATGTAACTGTACAAGATACTATAAGACAGCAAGCAGGTTACAATATTCAACATTCTCTATGTACATATATAAATATATTCTCAGACTAATTTTAACCAACTAACACTTGTTGCATGGTTTTTTGCCTCATTGATCATCAGCACTGAGTGACAGATGATCAACTGAAAATCATGCTGGCACTGTAGCTGAGCCCCTCGAAGAAAGAGCAGTGAGAACACCTTTGTGCACCAAAAATAGGACTAATGTTACTTATTGCAACATGAAGAAAATGTTGAATCCTGCAGCCAATAAACAAAGACCTCTTAAATGACCATATGTTTTGTTAATAGTATTTTCTTTGTATTGTATCCTATGATGTTTGAGGGTAGTATAAATTTATATTTCCAGAACATTACGAGCCTTTATATTAAGCAGCAAGTTAGAAATTGGTTGGGATAATAATGTGAAACATGTACGAAGGTCCACCAAATGGGCAATTACCTGAAGATGAGTATCCCATTTACTGTTCACTTTCATTTAACCTTGAGTAAAAAAGATTCATCTTATGTGACTAACACTGGCTCCTTGTGTGATCACTTTAGTATTTAGGGAGGGAAGGGGAGAAGGGAGGGGGAGATGCAACATAGTCTTAAAAGGTTTTTCATATTTTCAATCAAATATAATAGTAAAAAAAATCTAGTATCTTTTAAAATTGTGTTTTCCTAGCAATTCTCTGACTTAACGGCGACATATATCATTTATGTATTTATCTAGTGGAAAGGTTAAATGGAATGGAATATTGAGTCATGACTAGTTGAAATTTTTTCTTTCCTGACAAGCTCAGGTACTTTGAAAGTCTCCACATGGTGAGGCATTATTAAAACAGGATTCCAGCTCAGATGCTTCTGCTGGCTGCAATGTGACATGAGAAATAAGGCAGCCTTCCAGATAGGGAAGCCCAAAACTGTTTAAGGTATAGGGTTTGATCTCTAAAGCCTTAAACTGTTTAGAAGCCACTGGAGAACACAGGTACTATATGCTCCCAGGGATGTATACCATTTAATAAGAAGGGTAGATGCAATTCTATGCAGGCCTCAGCATTCAAATGGATTTTGAAAAAAAACTTTCCTGCCTCCTCTTATCACATTGGACCATTGGGTCCATACGGAGTTCCCTACGCTTCCCGATTGGCTGCTCGTAGCCTAGAAAGTGGATTCTTACAAGGAATATACGTTTACTTGACCGTTTCTTTTGTTGGATTTATTACCTTTATCTTGGGGGAGGGAGTATTACAAAACCTGTAGTTTCACATTATCAGGCACGACTAGCTGGTTATGAAAGCTATTGAGCAACTGACATATGACTTATTTGATACTGTCAACCAGTAGCATCAGTGGGCAGAAGTGACCTCTGGCTTATACACAAAGAAACAGCATTGTTAAAACAATGTAGCAAGAAATCTTGTGTTGGGAAAGAATTAGTTCAATTTAAGCCAATGGTTTTCAAGCTGTGGTCCATGGACCCCGGGGGATGGGGGAGGACAGAGAGCACCAATTATGTCTGAGATTTCCAATGGGGTCTACCCCGGTGGGAGAGGAAGGTTGGAAAAAACCCACTGCCCTAAGCAGTCTCTAGAGCCAAGCAAAGTTATTTGGCCAGCTCTTGTCATTTGCAGAGATGCTCCATATATATGTTTTGATATTGTATGATTCATAAGTAAGTTTCTTCCTTCCTCTTAGTTTAATTATCTTTCTCTTTAGTGATATAAACAGTGGCAACTCACTCCACAGATTCAGAGAGTGTTTCAGGAGCAATGTAGATTATTTTGTGTTAACAGGTGGTGACTCTGGGGTTACTACCCCTAGTTGGTAGCTGTGATGGTTACCTTGTTTGCTGACACTCTTCGTATGTGGAAGCAAAGCCTGTGGTGACAGTGTGAGTAGCCCAAGGCTGACTCACCACTCAGTGCACTTTGGAAGTGACCCCACCTGGGGTACATTGCTGAGGTAATAGTTCTACTACTGAGTGATTCGCTAATTATCTGGGTGATTCATCTAGTCAGCTGGAAACAGTTGAAAAGGGAGGGAGAAAGACATGTGTGAGGAGTCTGAAAGGATGCCCAAGATATCAGAGGTGAGAGCTCTCTCTTTGGTCCTGCTCTGTGTTGGGGTAGTAGGTAAAGTCTTGGGGGGAAAACCTTAGGCTGTGGTGGAACAACTGTTTATGAAGCACATTGTAAATAAAGCACATGGTGTTGAACTTGCCTCTGGTGTGGATGAGGACTGTGTGCACTAAGAATCCAAGGCAGGGAACCCCCACATTCTGACAGCTGGGTTGTCCCTTGTCCCACTGTTGCTTGTGCTTCTTGGACCATACTAGATAAAAAGAGACAAAAGTTGTGCTAGAAGGTTTGAAGAGATGCAGGGGAGAGGAAACCAGCAAGATTCTGGGCCTGATTCTCCTCTGGGACCCTGACATGAAGAGAAAGTCTGACAGTAGCTCTGCCCCAGTCAATGTGTAGATAAGCTCTGGGTAAAGAAAACACAAAGATGAGGACAAATCTTGCCTCCAGGAGTGCTCAGACCACATCCCTAGTCCCATACAGCCATATTTAGCAGCAAGGCATCTGCCTCAATAAGTCAGCAAATATCCCTTAGCCAGAAATGGTTAACAGGGCAGGCTGCTCTAGATGACTTACTGTGAAATTTAGGTGCGCGAGGGAATCTACTCCCAGTTCAATCATGAGCAGGGAAGTATTGCTATAGAATGTGGGTTCTCTCAATGCTCATTAGTATTAGCACCTCCTGCTGTGTTCAAAACCAGCAACAGTGGGATTTGTCAAAGCATAGAACTATTTCTTTAAAAACTGTCAATCTAAAAAAGGAAGAAATCAATAAGTGTTCTCTGGGCTGCTGGAAAGGTGATTTATAAGGATCCCCCTCATTTAAGAATCATACCTTAAAAATTAGTTTGGTTAATGAACTTTGTTTTGGAAAATAGACAAATACACTTTTAGAACCTGTAGATAAGAAAATACAGTTAAGAGGGAAAATTAACCTGTTACAAACAGGTAAGGCACGTAGATGTTAAACAATAATATTTAGGCTCTTAGCCAGAAACTTCAAACAAACAAAATTGGGCTAAATCAGCCATCCCTCTAATTAGAAATAAAAGGGGAGACTTAGTAACTGGCACCAAAAAGCTCTTTGAAATATTTGCTAACTTTTTCCATACTTCGTACAATTCAGAACATCCAACTCCTCAATTTATAAATAGATATGAGCCATGCAAAACTACCTCATATCACAGAGGATGACAGGATCGCTTTTGATAGGCAAATTTCTGCTGTGGAAATTGAAGATGTAATTAAGAATTTAAAATCCAGTAAAGCTCCAGGTTCTGAGAGGTTTTCTGGAGAGCATTACAGAACTCTAAAGCAAGCGTTGGTCCCTATTTTAATTGTTTAGCGGTATATTGCAGAGGAATGAGATTGCCATTTTTGTCCCTTTCCAAGAATCTACAGTTATTCCTAAAGAAGGAAAAGATCCAACCCCTTGTGCATCATACACCCCTATATCTTTAATTGATGTGGATGCTAAAATGTATGCCAACATCTTAGAAAAGAGATTGTGTCCTCTTGCCCAAATATGTTCAGCTGAACTAGTTTGGATTCATTGCTGGCAGGTGTCTAGCCAATAACCGCAGAATTCTGAATTTGATCTATAATGTTAATTCTAGCAATTCTTTCCATGCACTGCTTTCATCAGAGAGTGAGAAGGCCTTCCACTGGCTGGAATGGGTGCCCTTCTGTTTTTGGTAAGCTTTGGTTTGGGGAATCAGTTTTATAGGGGCATATCAGCCCTCTATACTCCTCCTCAAGCATCTATTGTGGTAAATGGTCACCAATCCCCCCCCCTTTTAATTTGTCTAGGGGAAGACCGGTGCCTTGTCACACTGCCCCCCCCCCCAGTTTGGCCATTGAATCATCTGCAATAAATGGGAGAGAAAGCCCCTTTGTAAAAGATATTAAAACACCTTCTGGACTAAACGCAAACTAATTTTGTATGACAATGTCGTGTTCTATCATTTTTAATGAGGTTTCTGCTCCTGCTAATAATACAGTTGAAGCTGGAATTGGTGCAGGTAGTAGGCTTCAAAATAAACTACAAAAGAAACTTATCAGCTACATAAGTTTAAATGGGCAAAGGAATTGAAAATATTTAGGAATAAATATTGTGGAGAAACAAATTTTAAGGCAAATTCCCCCAGTGTGGAATAAAATAAGAGTTGGAGGAATGAAACAAACACACAATGTTTCAATATACATACATATATAATTTATTTCTGAAAACTTTCTTCCAACTCTGAATTTTAAGGGGGACATAAAACAAAACTCTAGTCAACTGCTAGGCTCTTTTTCCCCTGGGTCCCAATCTTTTAATCTAATATATGCAGGGGCATAATCAGACCAAGTTATAACTCCAAAATTAGTGTTTTTGGACCAAATTAGCCAAGGTCCTAAAAACAAATTTCATCAATCCTGGAATAAGATCCATGAGTTGCAGAATAATATGTATAGTCCCTGGCATTGATTCACATCTTGCCAACCATCCACCAGATGCTCATTTTTCTAAGTGATGCAACAAATTTGCACTTGCTCTTCCCACACAGCAAGTGTACATTCAATTAACCTAAAGTGGCAGTAAGTATCTCATTGCAATTCCCTCCCTGCCCCACCCCCAATATCCAGTTTCCTAAAAAGCTTTCCATTGACTGAGAGCATATACATTGGCAAAGGTGAGGAGTTTACCTTGCAAGGATCCCCTTACTTAAAATATATCTGCCCTCTGTATCTGAATTGTGCTGAAATGCTCAAAAGGAAGTGTGTAGCAAGAAGTATTGCCACCTGTCTTCTATTAAATTGCCCTGGAGATACATGGTAGTGATGGCCAAGAAGAAGTAAGATCTTATTTTTCTTCAAGTCTATTTCCTGTAAATAGATGATATCAGAAAAATTATTTCACTGAGCAGAATGCCTTTTTTCTTTTGGGTTGGATTGTTTGTCCCTTAACAGGCATAAGAATAAAAAAAAACTTCACTTGAGTATTCAGTCCCCTTTGATAAAAGCAAAGAGATCCACCCATCCCCCAGCCAGGTGCCAGGTCTATTACACTGGCTTGTTTAAAGAGGCACCATTTTAGATAAAGTTGTTGTATCTTTGATAGGAACTCCCACATATTGATTTGCCTGTAACACCTTTGTATTGTCATAAGTGATTTACTATAATTTTTTTTAATTGAGCCCCTTTTATAGCTTTTCTATGAAAACATGTAGTTTAATTTCCTTCCTTCCAGCCCTCCCTATGTCTTCTCCCGTTGTTGCCTGCTCCCCTCTAGCTGAGGGAAATGCTAATGCTTCAAAGGCACACAATAAGTATAACACCCAGTGATGAGCTGCCAAAATCTTAACAACCGGTTCCCTCCTTACCCCACGAGGGGGTTGTGGCTCATCCCCGCCCCCTGGGGACTCCTGCCCCATCCAACCCCCTGTGTTCCTTGATGCCCCCCAGGCCCCTGTGCCATCCACCCCTGTCCCCTGACTGCCCTCAGAACTGGGCAGGAGGGTCTCGTGGGCCACCGTAGTGGGTGCCCACCCCACCCCTAAGAGCCAGAGGGACCTGCTGGGGGGGCAGCTCCCAGGAAGCATCAGGCAGGTCCCTCTGGCTCCTAGGGGCGGGGGAGCAGCCGCTCACCCCACTGACGACATCAAAAGTGTTGCCTTAGGCTGGAGCACCCACAGAGAAAATTTGGTGGGTGCAGAGCACCCACTGGTAGTTCCCCACCCCTGGCCCCAGATCACCTCACCTGTGCTCTGCCTCCTCCGCTGAACGTGCTGCCCCGCTCTGCTTAACCCCCCACCCCCACCCCGGCTTCCCGCAGATTAGCTCAGGAAGCCGGGGAGGGCTGAGAAGCAGGCGGCGGCTTCCCGCTCAGGCCGAGGGTGGTGGAGGTGAGCTGGGGTGGGGAGTGGTTCCCCTGTGCCCCCCCCCCCCAGGTTACCTGCTGCAGCGTGGGTGGCTGTCCTCCCGCCCCAGCTCACCTCCACTCTGCCTCCGCCTCCCTGGGCCTGAGAGGGAAGCCGCTGCCTGCTTCTCAGTCCTCCCCGGCTTCCCACTGAACAACTAATTTGCTGGAAGCCGGTGGGGATGGGGGGGGTGAAGCAGAGCAGGGCAGCGCAGTGCATTCAGGGGAGGAGGCGGAGCGGAGGTGAGGTGGGGCAGGGCAGGGAGCTGCCGGTGGGTGCTCTGCACACATCAAATTTTCCCTGTAAGTGCTCCAGCCCCGGAGCACCTAGGGAGTCTGTACCTAAGGCACCAATTTTGGCCAGTTAAATATAGAAGCCCTTTCAGAACCGGTTGTCCCTCATGGGACAACTGGTTCCAAAAGGGCTTCTAAATTTAACAACCGGTTCTAGCGAACTGGCTCCAGCTCACCACCGATAACACCCCCTACAGACTTTGCACAGGACTCTAAGTCTCCATTGCTCCTTACTTAATAGCCCAAGAAAATACAGAGCATTTAGAAAACAGACATCCTGGACACAGTGTCCCTTACTCCAGCTCACTGTTCCTGTTGGAGTTCTAGCTGGTCCATCTGAGTTTAGGTAGCAGGGCTTTCCCCTGCCTCATCAGGGTCCTGCAGTAACTTCCTTTTACTTGGCAAAAATGGCTGAAGACCCCAAATAAATCAGCTCCTGCCCTTTACAACAGCTCAGTCCCTGTCAGGTGGATCCTGGATCAGCCTCAATAGGTGATCAGACCCCCAGCTGGTGCCATTTTTCCCATGCAACTTCTTCCCTGAAAAAGCAGTTCTTCTGGGTGGAAGCTGGTGGGCTGTTTAGGGTGTTTGTATGTGAATGAAAGACCATCCTGATTTAATTACCCTCCTGGCAGCCCTGTATTACTCTTGCTTGGAATTTCAGTCCAACATGGACTGTCTGTCTCACACTGGGAGAAGTTCACAGTTCCACCATGCTGCTCTGCCTTATCTCCACAGCAGTCAGCTTAAAATTTGGCCAAGTACAGCCCCTCCCAATACAGCTATGCCCTGCCCAAGGCAATCTACAAAAGGAAACAGTTTTGTTGTATCCCTCCTAGGCTAAGAAAAGTTCACCTCCCCCCAAAATGGTTTTTCAAAACTAGACACCCTGGTCACTCTTCCCTTGGTTTGCTGCAAGGCAGGAATAGGGTACTGAAACTTCAGCAGAAAGCTCTTTTCCCATCTATCAAAGTTAAATGCGTGTCAGGAAAATATTTTTGGCAGAATAAAAATCACTTCCTTTCATCCAATTTTCACCTGCACGGTTTCTGAGCTATTACATTTCAGTCTAAATGATTACAATTTCGCAAGGTTATAATCAACTGAAGACATGAAGTGTTAGGCAACCTTAACTATAGACCTTATTACCAGTTCCACCTAATTTGTGATAAGTGTTTACCATTTTTACTTAAATCTGGACAACCAAAAGAAGGGAGAGAAGAGGCACACTTGGCAAATATCTTTGCCTGCACTGTAATTCTTAACTATTCAGTATAAGGCTGCTGGAGGTGGAGTTGCAGTTTCTGGCTTTGCTAGTAAAAACTCCTGCTGAGATCTGGATGAGCACAGCTATAACTTCTGGTTTTCGTGAAGATGTTTCCATTTTCACTTGGTCTGGCTGTGCTCTAAAGATCAAATTCAACTTTGGTGCAAACAGAATCCCCTTGTAGTTGGTTGTTATCCCTACTTGCACCAGAGCAGAATCTGCCCTTTAAGCAGCTGTCACACACCCCCCTCCCCATCACCCCAGAAGTATTTGGCATTGCAGTCATAACCAAAAGCACACACAGTCAAACAAAGGATTGTTACATCTCCCGTTTGTTTATTCACATTTTCCATGGAATTTGTACATTTTCTCAGAATGTATTAGAAATAAAATGTAAAAAGTTACATGACAAATCTATTATTCAATAAAAGATCAGCTCCTATGGAAAAAGTTGAGCTTTTTGAGATCTATTTTGACAATAATAAGAGTGAATTCTTACATTACTCAATTCAGTAGCCTTTAATTACTAATTCATGCCATTTGAAGTTTTGTTTAATGCGAGATTTAAGTTTTTGCTTGCACATGTACCAGCCACAAAATTAAGCAAATGCAAATAAATAACTTAAGGCATCAGAAAAGTCTTGACATTTGAGAAGTCATGGTGCTGCAAAAGGAACTAAATCAGATATTCTTAACATTCATTACCTGTTATGTTTAATTACACATTCACTTTAAAGATACATACATCACTGTAGATTTAACTAGAATCTTGCTAGATTGCCATCAACCAGAGGGGAGTATGGGGCAAAAGCAGCCACTTGACCCACTTTTCTGCTTCAAAACAGAGAAGTTACACATACAGAACAAAAGATTGCAAAAGGAAGTTACAGGATTCACAACAAAGGGTTTTGTGAAAACAAGCAGTGGTTTTAACCTTGTTCTTTTGGGAAAAAAGTATATCCAGAAAGCCAGAGCTCCAAAATTAGAGCAACAACTCAAACCTGTGAAGATCTGGGGGCGGGGGAGTCTACAGCTGTAACAATGAAACCAATCATCTGTAACTCAGATTGGGAAGAATTCTCTCGCACAAATGCGCGATAGCTGGTACTTAATGTCACAACATTGAATCGAAGTAGTGTATGACTAGAAGGAATCTGAATAGGTCATCTAGCCCAGTTCCCTTTGCTCACAGCAGGAGTAAGTAATAACTAGTCCATTCCTGACAAGGGTATGTCTAACCTGTTCTTCAAAACCACCAATGACCGAGATGGCAGAACCTCCCAAAGCAATTTGCTCCAGTGCTTAACTACCCAACAGTTAGAAAGCTTTTCCTATGGTCTAACCTAAATCTCCCTTGTTCCAATGTATGCCCATTGCCTCTTATCCCAGCCTCAGAGGTTAATGAACAATTTTTCACCTTTCTCCTTATAACCACCTTTTATGCATTTGAAAACCTACATCCTTTTACTCAGTCTCCTTTTCGCCACAAACCCATTTTTTCTATCTTTCCTTGTAGGTCATATTTTCTAGCCCTTTAATAATTTTTGTTGCTCTGCAGTGGACTTTCTCCAGTTTTTCACATCTTTCCTGAAAACGTGGCACCCAGAACTGGCCACAATAGTCTAGTTGAGGCCTTATCAGCGGACAGTAGAGTGGAAGAATTGGTGTGTCTCGCTTACAACTCTGGTGCTGATAGATGGCAGAATGTTCACTTTTTTTGGCAACAATGTTACTCTGACTCATTCAGATTGTGATCTACTATAAACCTCAGATCCCTTCCTGCAATACTCCTTCCTAGTCATTTCCCATTTTGTACGTGTGTAACTGATTGTTCCTTCCTAAGTAGAATACTTTGCATTTGTTGTTCTTGAATTTTATCCTTTTTACTTCAAACAATTTCTCCAGTTTGTCCAGATCATTTTGAATTTTAATTCTATCCTCCAAAACACTTGCAACCCCTCTCAGCTTGGTATTGTCCACAAACTTTATAAGCACACTCTCTATGCCATTATCTAAATTGTGTGAAGATATTGAACAGAATCTGACCCAGGACTGATCCCTGCAGAGCCCCACTCGTTATGCCCTTCTAGCTTTAATGTGAACTTCTGATAACTACTCTCTGGAACAGTTTTCCATCCAGTTATGCACCCACCTTATAGTAGCTCCATGTAGGCTATATTTCCGTAGTTTGTGTATGAGGTCATGCAAGACTATCAGAAGCCTTACTAAAGTCAAGATATACCACATCTACTGCTTCCCCCATACCCACAAGGCTTGTTACCCTGTCAAAGCAGTTAGGTTTGTTTGACATGATTTGTTCTTGATAAATTCATGTTGACTATTACTTATGACCTTATCTCATAGGTGGTTGCAAACTGATTTGCTCCCTTATCTTTCTGTGTACTGAAGTGAAGCTGACTGGTCTGTAACTCCCCAGGTTGTCCTTATCCCCCTTTTTATAGATGGGCACTATATTTGCCCTCTTCCAGTCTTCTGGAATTTCTCCCATCTTCCATGAGATTTTGAAGATATTACTAATGGCTGAGATCTTCTCAGTCAGCTCCTTGAGTATTCTAGAATGTATTTCATCAGGCCCTGCTGACTTGAAGACATCTGACCTCTTCCTTCTGTTTTAGCCTCAGATCCTACCTCATTTTCACTGGCATTTGCTATGTTAGGTGTCAGATTGCGGCTAACCTTTTTGGTGAAAACAAAGGCATTTAACACTTCTCTTACCACATTTTCTGTTGTTGTCTTTCCCCTCTCATTGAGTAACAGGCCTACTCTGTCCTTGGTCTTCCTCTTGCTTCTAATGTCTTGTAGAATGTTTTCTTGTTACCCTTTATGTCTTTAGCTAGTTTAATCTCATTTTGTGCCTTGGGTTTTCTAATTTTGTCCCTACATGGCTTTTGGGTTTTCTTATGGTTATCCTTTGTAACTTGACTCAGTTTCCACTTTTTGTATGACACACTTGATTTCAGATCATTGATCTCTGGTTAAGTCAGGGTGGTCTCTTGCCATACTTCCTATCTTTCCTATGCAGTGGGATAATATGTACTTGTGCCCTTAATAATGGCAGTTTTTCAGAGAGAACTCTCGAACTGTTTTTCCTCTTAGACTTATTTCCCATGGCATCTTACTTACAAATTCCCTGAGTTTGCTTTCTTGAAATCCATTATCTTTATTTTGCTGTTTTCCCTCCTACCGTTCATGAAATGATAGTTCTTGATTCTAATGATCACTTTGACACAAGCTGCCTTCCACTTTGAAGTTCTCAACCAGTTCCTCCTTATGTCAAAAATCAAATCTAGAAGTCTCCCTCATTGCTTTCTCCACCTTCTGAAATAAAAAGTGTGTTTCCAGTGCAGTCCAACAATTTGTTGGATAATCTGTGCCCAGCTGTATTATTTTCCCAACAGACACTGGGGAAGTCCACCATCACCACCAAGTCCTGTGCTTTGGAATGTATATATATTATATAAAAAAAAGCCTTATCCACCTCTTCTTCCTGGTTAGGAAGTCTATAGTAGACCCCTATCATGACATCACCCTTGTTTTTTTTTTAAAACCCCTTTTATCCTTACCCAGACATTTTCAACAAGTCTGTCTTCTATTTCCATCTCTACCTCAGTCCAAATGTATACATCTTTGATATACAAGGCAACAACCTCCTCCCTTTTCCTCCTACTTGTCCTTCCTGAGCAAGCTGTACCCTTCTATACTAATATTCCAGTCATATATTGTTCCACCAAGTCTGTGATGCTAAACTAAGTCAGAGTTGTGATTATTCACTAGTATTTCTAGTTCTTCCTGTTTATTCCCCATACTTCTTGAAAGAAGACAGCAATGCTCTATCTACAAGGCAAGATACAAAAATTTATTGAATTAGAATTCTAAACAAGACAGACACCCTGATACAAACTATATGATTAATGGTAATTTCCTAACTACTTTTACATTTGCTTTTAGTTTTTAGAGCTTAATTTCTAGTTAAATTTTCATGCAAACAAACAAAATCCCCAGGTTTTGTATTAAAATCTGTAGACTAATCCCAGAATCTACTTTTTAGGTTTCTCCTTCCAAAAGTGCCCTATGAACTACAAATAAATCAAACCATAGTGCCACAACATTCGTTTTTATAACTCGGAGCAAAATAATTTGTGCTGTACAATTGAACACTACACATAAAAAAAGTATATATTGAAGTTCTCCCCATCTCACAATTCAAATAACTGAAGTCAATATAAGATACACAGATCAATTTTACACCGGTCATATCTCTATCACTTTTCCCTGTTTAATTTTGTTTTAAAGTGTTAACAGCAAAGATCTGTTGTAATAAAAACTGTAGGATTATGAGCTTAAATGAAAAATACTGTTTTTAAGACATTTCATACATATACTTTTCCTTTTAAGGGAGACTTTACAGGGTAACCTAATGTAAAGATGTGAGTATACACTCACCTATTTCCATCTCTCCCATGTGTGTTTCCATACCATTTACTGATACCAATACATGCTCAGCTAAAGAATAAAGTATGCCACCTCCTTTACTCATTGTTTCCCAAACTATGATAGAAAATTTGTGTATTTGCCAGCTTGAGCATTGTGGGGTACAAAGTTTCCAGCATATTAGATTTTCATTAAGTAGCATCTGTCCCATCCTCTTTCCTGTCCTCAACACCACCCTCAAACATACAATCGTAATTTAAATAATGTTTTAAACAACTCTTGCAATCACAGATACAGCAGGATCATTCACTAGCCTCTTCTACTTTGCCTACCCAGCTTCAAGAGCAAGCCAAAATATGCATGTACAAAAGTCCCAGATTTCACTCATTTCAGAGGCAAATATTCAGGATGGCTGTGCAAGAAGCATGTGGAAAGTTAGTTACATTTGCCTCTCCTAATGAATTTCTGTCTATCTTGTTTATTGGTCCATATTGCAATTGATGGAAAGCACATTACTATACATCTTTGCACATGAGGAAGTAAACCAGTACCAAGCACAGTACCTCTAACAGTCTAATACACAATTGCTCTTAAAGTGTGAGGTGCTTAATGAGTGATCTGCTCATCACAAAAGGTTATTCCCCTCCATGTGCAGTGACTGGCAGCCTACAAAACAATTTCTTCACTGAAAATTTAAGACACTGTCTTCTAAAAACAAATGCAAAATTTCAGCCCTTATCCCTTTAACCTGAGCCTGTAAAACCTGTACACATTATGATTTTCATTCACAGAATTAACATGCAAACATTTAAGTTCTGATCTCCGAGCTATGTACCAGCATGAAGTTAGAAAAAATTGAGGAAACTAACCCCACGCACACGCGCACACACACACACACACAAACTTTAGTGACTAACTACAAAACCAAATGCAAAAAAAGGCACCAATTTACATTTAAAATGGGTATGTCTACACAGCATCCGAGCTTCCTTCCAGGTTAACTAAATACTTACTCACACGTTAAGATGAAAAGGAGGACTTGTGGCACCTTAGAGACTAACAAATTTATTCGAGCATAACATTTGTGAGCTACAGCTCACTTAAAGATGTTTCAGTAGTCCAAAAGATAGAACACTGCAGCCAACACTATTGCCATATTTGATGCCAGCAAGTACTATTCTGTTGCTTTATCACATCACAAAGACAAATATTTAATAGTATAGTACCAAGTTTACACACAGACTCTTGGCCACGTCAGGAGAAATTTACAACACAATTTTTATTTATTTTTTTTTAAACTTACTTTGATGCTCATGAGACACGCTTAGTAAATTTTAACAACAGACAGGGCATATATTTGCCTTGCCCAATTTCCCCCACCAAACTACTTCCGCTGTTGTCTCTCAACCATAACCTGGAGGGAGTAGGGAAGAATACTTCTACGAGAGAGATAGTATTGAAGACTCCTCCCTTGGCCTCTAGCTCTGTCTACAAGAATACCGATTATAGGGCCAGTCTGGTTGTGGGTTGATAGCTAATAGTCTTCCAGTTGTCTGTGGATACTATTGCACACCATTAACTGGCTGCAATAGTAAGCACAACAAAACTGAATTGTTTGCAGCAGAGCAACATTAAAGTCAACAGGAATAATGCAAGCAAATCATTTTGAGGAACCACAGATGCAGTCTCTGAATCCCAACAGTACATCAAATTTCTTACAAATTTAAAAACAATCTACAGAGGCATTGTTATTCAGATACATAATTATGCAGGTGACAGTTCGAAAGATTAGATCCCTTACCCGAAGCTAGCAGATACTGATTTTGTATTTAAAAAAAAAAAAGCTATTCAACCTAGAAACAATTTCAAGAGTTAAACAATTTAGCCTCCTCCCTTCTCAAAAAGGGAGGTTGCTGCACTTCACCTTAAAGCCTGTGAAGAACATGTGGTACAATATTTTGTACTTTGATTTCAGTCCATTTAGCAATCACTTTTAAATTAAATGTACAAATTTTATCCAAATATGGTTCATACACTAGACAGTCCAAAAAAGGAGGGAGGACAGATGGACACTTGGGTTCAGTTAAAGCTTTTATTAGCCATTTTAGCTTTTCCTCACAAACTTTTCAGAATTCCTGTAACAGTTCTTAGAATGTCAGAGTAGAGCATTAAGAAGTGTTCTAAGAAGTTAAAGAAAAAATGAGTAGCAGCAGTTTAGCAGTAATTTCTCAGGGCATTTGACTGCAATATGCTTAGGCCTCCTTTTTCTCCAGTAAAATTTTGTGCAATTCATCTGCATCCTCACTTGTTTTCACTCTTATTAACATAGTGACCGGGATAGTGGAATTCTTCTCATCAATTGGTGGATTGGGAACACAGACAATAAGAACGTTGTTTTTTCCTGTTCTTGTGCATGGCATTTTGGGCGGAACCAACACATTCAATAGTATGTTACCTGCATTTGTGAGAAAAGAACATAGTCCATTAAACAAATTTATTGGTATTGTAAAAAAATGTACATATTAGTAAGCTTACAGAGCAGGAATTTAAGCTTTAGTATGGAATGAGGGATACCCTCTCCCCCCCTCAAATTCCCTCTTCCCCCACCATTTATATTCCCAAGGGATTCTCCCACCAGTAAGGATTGTAGGTATGCTTTTACTTTAGGAATTCCCTGGGGAAGCAACAGCAAATTGGGATGGTCTGTTTCGTTCTGTTCATTCATTTGACAGAGTAGTGTGTGTAAGTGGCAAAGCTTGCCGATGTGATCTACTACAGCTGCTGGAGATGCTCTAGTGGAGAGGAGACAAAGGAATTTTGTTTCCCAAATAATATCTATTCCTCTGCTATTTCTAAAACAATGCTTCACTAGTGACGCAGAGGAAGATGAAATTCATGGGTACTTCATCAGATTCACTCTGCCACTGCCAGAAAGGCCTCAAGTGGAAGTACTGACCAACTGGCAGTATTAGACAAGTTTAGGTCCAAGGTTAGGCCTCTAGTCTTTTGCCAGTAGAGATGGGGGAGGGGTGTTTATCTTTGCTTTACAAAATACTTGGCTTACCAACAGAGTATCCATAAGGCTCTAGGGGCCTACTTCCCATCTCTTAGCCAGAGGTAAAATGTCAGTGACTTGTAGTTCATGGGAAGGAAAGAAATGTGAAACCCTCCCTCCAAAAAAAGTAAGAGAACAGCAAAAAAAAAGCTGAAGGAACAGTGTTAGGGTGACAGGTTTCAGAGTAGCAGATGTGTTAGTCTGTATTCGCAAAAAGAAAAGGAGGACTTGTGGCACCTTAGAGACTAACAAATTTATTTGAGCATAGCACAGGTGGGACTGTTTTTAGGAGGGTGAAGTGTCCCTATGACCAACTTAAACCTCAGCTAAATGAGGAAATGCAGTACACAAACCAAAATCTGAGTGTTCACATTATGTCTATATAAATGTAGCAACTACTATTCCAAGACATCAAGCACAGTCCTTAAGCAGTAGAAAAAAACTGCACTAAACATACAGGAGCTGTTAATATAGGACTGGATATGTTGTAGTAGAATATAATTTTTTATGGTTACCACTGTTCATTCATACAACCTATGCTGGAAATAGGGTATCATTCAGTTATAAACAACAGGCATAAGTTAACATTAAACTACTAAGTGATTTAAAAAAAAAATCACATTCAAAGTTAGTGCTGTATTAGAGCAATTTCAAATTTAAAGTCAGCAATATGCATAAACAAAAGAACAATTTTCATAAACCTAGGAAATAATTTACAAAACTGTAGTAGTACTGGGGGGAGAGGGGAAATTCAGTCTTCCATTGTACCATAACAATTACATCTTAGAGGTTTTCATGCACCAGAGCTCAGCAGCACCCTACACGCACGGAATTTCTAGTGTGAAATCTAATTCAGATCTATCCATACCCAATAACAAGCCCATTCCCCAACCCAGATGCAAAAGTCCGGATTTCTACCTCTTCCTAGTGCCCTAGTATTCACAATTTATATCAAAATCACTGAGACAGTTACGGCAATTTCCTGGCATATCCCTGGAAAACCCTATTGAATTAAATTTATGTATCTTTGGGGTCCATTGTATTAAATTAATGATTTATATATTGTGGTAGTCCAAGATTGTAGGTAACCTCTCTGGGGGGGAGAACATGATGTGAACCCTGGAAAGTGATATGAACTTCAAAGGACTGTTATGTTTTTAAGTATTGAACAATATACCAGACAGGAATGGATTTTTTGACAGTGTCAAGTGGTTTGCCTGGGAAATCTCTAGGGGGAGCTGAATGCAAATT
Source organism: Eretmochelys imbricata (assembly GCF_965152235.1). Classification (NCBI taxonomy): domain Eukaryota; kingdom Metazoa; phylum Chordata; order Testudines; family Cheloniidae; genus Eretmochelys; species Eretmochelys imbricata. The sequence goes on from NC_135572.1 coordinate 234,865,162, forward strand.
CCCCACCTTCAGTTATGCAAAAACCCAGCCTTTTGAAGCTATGCCCTGAGGATAGGACCATTATCTGCTGATTAGCTGTTCCCAGGGTCTCAAGATCAAAGACCCAAGCTGTATAACGGACAAACTAATCCATTCATTGGTGTGCTAGTTCTGAGCTAAGGCTGTTACAGACTTATAACCACACAAAACCCCCCTCATAAGGTCTGAAGGACTGCCTCCTAGCAGAAACCCTGTTGCAGTTGGGAGGTAATCTCTGGTAAAAGTGTATTAGTATGCATGTATTTTTTTAATTATTTTTAACGTTTTCTCTGTAATGCTTTCACCTTAAGAATAAATGTGCTTGTTTATAAGGGGCTATGTAGTTACTTCAAAAATTGGCAATTACTGCTATTCCTAGCCTTCAAAGCAGAAGCAAAATGCAGATGTTGGCTTGTTTAGGTAATCTGTCTTGCTGGGAATATCACTGTGTAGGCAGGGAGAACTGTGCAGCCAGTCAGGAGGAAGACACATGCAGGTCTCTACCTAAGTGGTGACGGCTGAGGAGCTGGAAGCCTAGGATGGGTGCATTTAGTGGACCATGAGGGGGAAAGCGGGTGCAGTTGCTCTGAACTGTGACAATCATACACTAAAAAATGCATACACTTGTGTGCTCAATATGTGTAAGTACTCAAATAAGAGATACTATCAGTTAGTTACAGTGAAAGCACTGGATCCTTTAGAAAAGAAGAGTACCAATGTAGATTTCACTATAGAGCATTATCAGGATCAGCAAGACAGACTCAGAAGAAAGTTACATACCTAAATTGGTGTCTGCTCGCACCAACAGTTGAGTTTTTTCATTTCCTGCAGGTTTTAAATGCAGTGTTCCTACACCCTTTTCTTTAAATTCATTATCTTTTTTGTAGAACAGTTTGCACCTATAAAATAAGTCAGACAGTATGTGCACATATATAAACAAATTTAAAAAATCTCCCCGATAATACAGAATGGAGGATTTGATCTACAGTTAAAGTCCTTTAAATAATTTAAACCGGATAATTCGAGAATAGAGAAAAACAAAACAAAAAAACCCTCCACACATGTCCAGTCTCCCAGATCACAACAAAATGCAGTAAGAACCTAAATAATGTAACTACCCGGATGATAGATCCCATAGCATGGGTTAGCTGTCTGTATTAATGTTGTTTCAGGAAGAAAATGTGTCATTTAGGCTTTAAGTATAAATTGTTGACTATCAACTACATTTGAAATATGCTCAAAAAAGGTGTGACATTTTGACTATTATAACAAAGGACAAAGTATTTTAAGTTAAAACTTTATGGAAAATAAGGCTATGGAAAATTTGAATAGTTTCGGAAGTTTTATGAAGATACTGGGCTTGTCTATGCTTACCAGGGGATCGAGGAGCGGCGATTGATGCATTGGGGGTTGATTTAGCGGGTCTAGTGAAGACCCACTAAATCAACCGCATATCACTCTCCTGTCGACTCCTGTACTCCACCAGAAAGAGAAGAGTAGGGGGAGTCAATGGGACAATGTCTCCCATAGACGTCGCCTAGTGTGGACCCCGCAATAAGTAGATCTAAGCTACGTCTATTTGAGTTACGCTATCCACATTAGCGCCAATTGCGTAGCTTAGATCAAATTTTCCCTGTAGTGTAGACAAGGCCACTGAAAATTTGGCAAGAAAGAGCTACCTAAGTCCCATTCAGTAAACATCTGTGATAGTTGATCTCATTCTTCTCAACAAAATAAAATCAAATATGCAAGAGACTAGTTTCAAACAAGAACACCAATTTATGATATGTGAAGTGCAAGCCAAATGACCATATGTTATATAAAATAAAGACCTGAGACAAGCAGTTAAATAATACAAATTTTAATACATAAAACCCTTGGCCATTATTTGAAACGCTAATTTTACCTCAAAACTGGGGGAAAACAGCCAGCATTACACACTATAGGGTTGCAAGTTAAAGCATAAAAATAGATTTTAGTAGGACCATAAAGCAAAAGGCTCAAAAATGGGAGAGCTTAACTTGAAAATATTAATGGTTAAAGTCAAAACCCCAGAGTTTGCAATATACTAAATTAAAATGTAGAAACTGTTATCCTAAAACAAGATCTTTTGTACTTTGTAAACCTTGCTTCAAAATATTTAAATTTAAAGCCCCAATCCTGCGAAGATTTAATATGGTACATACTTCACTCACATGAATAGTTCCTTTTATGTCAATGGGACGACACACGTGCTTAAAGTTAAGCATTACGTAAGCATTTGGAGCATCGGGCACTAAAACTGTATTTTAATGAAACTTCTTTTAATAGGCTTAAAGTCTGAATTCGAACCAAATTTGGTTCCATGTTAACCACGAAAAGTTATTTAGACTTCAAATACCTTAAATATTTATTATTTCATATACAGACCAAAATTTTTAAAAGCAAGAGTAACTTTAGACTCCTATGCCCAGTCTCCTCTGGGAGGGATTGTCAAAAGGACCTAAGTGACTTAGGAGAACAAGTCTCAGACTTCAAATTGCAAAACCTAATGGAAGAGTACAGCTGGTCAAAGTATTTCAGCTTTCTTGAGCTGTGGAAATGCAATATATCAGAACACAGCGTTGGTTGCAAATAGAGCACAAACTTTTGCTCATCAATTTTGTTTGAATAGCTGTTCTCACAGTAAGGATGTTAATGAGACCCTAGACATTCCACATAGATGAGCTCAGATGAAACTTCACAGGAAAAAAAGGTAAATTCTGAAGTTCTAACAATTAAACTAAAAAAAGGGACGAAAACATCAATTTCAGCAATTCAGGACTGTAGAATAGGAAGAATGTACAGAACTTGCAACATGTAAATAAAAACCAACAATTTCAATTTTAAAAAAAATTATTTTTTTTTTTTAAAAAAAAGTCATTATTTGTATCCACTATGACTTGTAAACATTAAAAATGACCACTCACTTCTTTGAGTAGAAGGCATCATCTTCCTTTACCTCATTAACAACTGCTTTTGGGGGCTCCTCCTCTTCTTCTTCTCCTCCTTAAACAAAGGAATGGTTTAATACAACCCAAAACAACGTTGTGCAGGTACCACTTAAAAAAATATTGTTTTCCTTGCACTGTATTATTGATAATACACAAACATACATATTTAGAGTGCACATATACAGTCCCGAGATTGTCAAATTATTTTAAATTGATTTGTGTCTTGGAGGTAAGGCAACTATAAGAAACCTTCTGTGGGTCAGTAAGTCTAGTGTTTTCATAGCTACACCAGCTAAATGTAATTACGATAATTCTGATCTGCATATTCATTTTTGGAAATTTGAATAGCACCTACTTAATAATAAGGTTGGTTAAAAAATTTTTTTTGGTTGAGAGGTTTAGTTAGAAAGTAAAGAGATATTCATGAGTAGTTTTTCCCCAATAAAACAAGTTATATGGAGGACTTGAAAAGTATTCTAGGGGTAGGTCTAGGGGGGAAGGAGAGCTACACCAATGATATCAAGAGACAACAGATTAAAAATGGGTATGAGTTCAGACTCTTTCCACCTCCCCACACTTGCTAGGAATTCTACCAGGATCCCGTGCCAGCCTCTGCTGCTACTCACAACTTTCTAAGCAGCAGCAGAAGGAAACTGACAAGATCTTTTGTAGTTTTACTGATCCCTAAATACTTAGGGACAGCAGCTGTGAAACTGACCAGAATTTTATTAGTTTCATTCTGCAGCTGCTTGACAAAGCTACTGGGTGCTGCTGTGGGGCTGAAACTGCTTGAAGACTTTAATGTACCACTGTGTAGTTGGTTCACATTCAGAAAGACCAGAAACTCAGTTTTGTTCAAAAGTTTACATTCCACAGAAACTGAAGTTTTAGGGCCTTTCCCCACCACACCTACAAGGGAAGCTACCTCCCACTCCTCTCTAGTGAGTTATTCCCCTGCCCCCCCACCCCAAGTCCTAGATTATGTAACTTTTATATAAGCATAGACTGAAATGGTGTGTACAAGCAAATAGTATTCCACCTCCTATATTAAACCTCAAAAGATAGACATGGTGGACAGGGTTTACAACGGAAACATTTATAAATATTTTCACAGTACTAATCACTAGTCATTTTGTTCCAGAATAAGTAAGGTATAGGGAACCAAGAGTACTCCAATTACCAACTTCACACATAAAACACTTTTGCATAACAGTTTAATCAGTATTTGACAGTGCTATTTAAAATTCAGCACTGTTATAAAAATGACGCTATGGACCACACTACGTTTGTGTGCCATTACTACTTATTATGTGGAGCAGTGTTTAAAACAGATAAAAGGGCTCCTTCCTTTAAGAATGGTTGGGGTGGGGTGGTTTACAGCCCCTTTAATTAGATATGCAGTTTCCAGTACAGTTAAAGTTACATTTGGTTTAATTTGAGCTAGAGATTACAATGTAATTAAATTTCATCAGTGATTAGACTTATATTGCAGGGAGAAATGTGCACTTTTTGGTATATACTAATCTGACATTAGAATAAGTCAGAGGGTCTGGATTATAAATTTGATTGAAGTTCTGGATGAACACGAGTAAGATTTTAATCATAACATTTCAATAGTTGTGTAGGCAAATATATTGCTTATGTAATACTGAAAAGATGCTATTAAAATGTATAAATCCACCTAAAATTTACAATTTCTTACAGTCATGACAGCAAGCCTGAGAAATTCAAGATTAGAGGTAAAGTTCTGCAATTGTTCAGTATTGAAAATATAAGAGCAAAAAGGTGAATAAACCTATACAAGCCCTTGTTAAACTTAATAGCTCACTACGAAGAAGCCTTGGAATATTAAGTTACATACCAACATTCAAAGCCTATCATTAGCTAAAGTTCAATTTATCAAAAAATCAGTATTTACCTTTATCCTCACTACTTCCACTTTCTGTCTGAGCTTCCAACACCCTGGTGGAAAGCGTGGAGACAGACTTTCCCTGGTTTGCATCTTTTCCAAATACACCCGAATTCCCAGGGGACAATGAAAAATTAGTTAATGTGCCAGAACCAAGGGAACCCAAAACAGAACTATCAACATTCTTGCCAAAATTAAATGAGACATTTGATGCAGCTCCTAATGGTGATTCCCTGTTCTTTTCCGATGCAGATTCAGTTTTCTTGTCTGATTCATCCTCAGTTTTGTTGCTGTTAAACAAAAACGTTGATCCTTGCTGAAGTTTCGAAGTCCCAAATGTAGGAACAGACTGAGTTCCAGTTGTTTTGTTACTTTCATTTTCAGAGCCACTATCACTACTGCTTCCATGATGTTGTTCAATGCTTGCTAAATATTTCTCATAGTCTCTAAATATGGGCGTCAGATCACAGAGGGGATTTGTGTTTACATGCTTTACTATCCAGTCACGCACAGAACAGTTTAGAGCTGCTAACTGTTTGTGATAAACACTAGAGCTGCACATTTTACTTTGACTATAACCAGAGGATGAGGATTGTTGACTGCCACCATTAGCTTTTGTGCCTGAAGCCTTTTTCTCAACCAATGTGGTGGTGGGACCATTTGATGTCACGGATCCTATTGAAAAAAGTAAGAGTCATTTAAAGAAAAAAAAGGTAATCTGGAAGATACTTACTTTCTTCAAAGTTTATATATCAAATCATCTACATTCTTGCTCAACTAGCCCGCTCTGTAAGCTCAATTTAATTTGTATCATCACAGTATTTAAGAGCTAAGGGAAAACAAAAGGTGGAGCAGTACAAGTAAATAGACAATGTTTTAAAACAGGCCCAGTGTGTTTGCAGTCTGGAGTTTCAAAATTGTATGGCTAGTGATTAAAGGTAAGAGGCAAAAATTCCAAAAAAACAATAGTACAATTAATAAGGCTAAACAAAGTATAATATTACCAAAAAAAAACCCACCAAAAAAAAACCCCAAGCGAAGTGTAGAAAAGTACTAAGGGAAGATTCTAGGTATAGGTTAGTTTTCAGTCACTTATCTGCTGCATGCAACGTGATTAGCTAATAAAAACAAAAAGACCCAAGCTATTACAAGTTTAAGGATGCACATTTAAAATCAGGAAATGCAGAAGTTACATACACAGCAATATTTACTTGGCTATCTTGCACAACTGCATATTTCACAATGTTATACATACAGTAGTTATATTCATCTTCACACACAGGATCTGAATCTGTTCTCATTGAAGTCAAAAGATCTGTCACTCACTTCAATGAGCCAGATCAGTCCCTTAAATCAGAAAGGTAGGGATATAAAATACTGATACATTCAGTACAGGCAACTTAACTTTGCTTTTGAACAACTTTAGCTTTTATATTTTTTCTCTTCACGAGAATCTTTCTAATTGCCTGTTTTATAGCTTTAATATTGAAAAGGTTTTCAACTGAACTTTCCCACCTTTTACTGCTATTTGCCACAAAAATTTTCAGCAAAGCTTGTAACAGGGCAATAATAATATTATTACAGGGTAATAATTATACCTTTACAACAGAAAGCTATTTGTAAAGTTAAAAAAATCTAGAATTTACAATCTTTTAGAACGTGACAAAAACAAATACTGCAGTGATAAAACAAATTTTATTAGATAATCTTTGAGTGTTTCATTAAAGTAAATTTAACAAATTGTCCTATGCCACTTGTTTTAGAGCAACCAGAGTGTAGTAAATCATATCTTTGTCTTGTTTGAGCAGGAATTTAGAGGGACTCCATAGTGATCTCATGATGGGATTAATTTTTGCTTAAAACATGCCAAATGAGCACGTTCAGAAAGTTTGTTTTTTTAATTGATCATATCTCTAAATAAAGGCATTTATCAGGGCAGACTAAGTCCATGCTAAATTTCAAGCATTCATCATTTCTAGTCTGTGACTTAGGTTAAAGTTATTTTAACAAAAGCATTTCATTCTTCTGTATCTAACACAAGGGATTAGGGGAAAATAAAAAGGTTACTATCCTTCTGTAACTGTTCTTCAAGATGTGTTACATATGTCCATTCCACGCTTAGTGTGTGCACACCCTGCGCACAGTCACAGGACATTTTCCCCTGAGTGGCACCTGTTGGGGCAGGTCAAGAGCCCTCGGCTGTCATACACCACTGTCGCCCAGCTGCTCCAAAGCCCCCTCTGTTCCTTTTTGCCTGACAACTCCAATGCAGCGGGGTAGGAGGGCAGGCTGGGAAATGGATATATGCAACACATCTTCAAGAACAGTTACAGCATGTTAGTAAGCATTTTTTTTTTTAGTTACTGCACATGAGCGTTCCACTCTGACTCAAGCTGTAAAGTAGGAGGGGGGACTGGAGCTGATGTACACACACACTAGAATACAACTTGTCCAAATTTAGCATAGTCTCTAGAGTGCTGAGTGATGGCATAATGGGATGCGAAGGTGTGCACCGAAGACCAGACTGCTGTTCTACCACTGTCCTGGATAGGGATTTGCATGAAAAATGACACTGAGGCCTCTTGCAAACTTGTAGAATATGCAGTTATTTTGCTCAGTGGAGAAATGCCAGCCAGATCAGAACATACATGAATACTGGAAGCTCTCCACGATAAAATTCTTTGTGAAGAGACTGGGAGACCTTTCATCCTGACTGCAGTAGCCATGAATAGTTGGGCTGACTAACGGAACTATTTAGTCCTGTCTAGAACACGACAGCTCTTCTAACGGCTAGGGCCGATTTGCCTGGTACTGAAGTTAGGCTTGCTTAAAGGTAATTTGCAAGGATTGCCTCTGGAGCAGTGTTCCCTCTGATTTTTCCCACACATGTGCAGAAAGAATTTAGTTATGTACACCAATATGGAGGTGATGTGTGACAACCTCTATATTGGTGCACGTAAAATTCATGCGGTGGGGGTGGGGCTGAGGGGTTTGGAGTGTGGGAGGGGACTCAGCGCAGGGGTAGAGGGTTGGGGAACGGGGGGTGATGACTCTGGCTGGGTGCACGCAGGCTCTGAGGTGGGGCTGGGAATGAGGGATTTGGGGTGCAGGAGGAGCGAGGGCTCCAGCTGAGGGGAGGGGTTTGGGATGCAGGCTGCCCTGGGACTATGGCAGGGAGAGAGAGAGAGGACTCCCTCCAGCTCTCTCTCCCCGCAGCAGCTCCAGGGCTGGGCTGGGGCGCCTCTTCTCCGTCCTCTGCAGGTCCAGGGGGGCTGGGGCCAGGGGACGGTCACCTCTTCCCCCCTGCCCAGCAGGTCCAGGGTGGGGGGGAGGCAAGAGAAGAGAGAACAGGACTGGACAGCAGTTTGTTCAGTCTCTCTCTGTTGCATGGTGCATATACCATTCTGAGCCATGATTGAAGGCAATGCATGTGGAATCTTGTGTGACTTATTACAAAGGTGCCTGCCACCATGTACCCCAGTAGTTGTAGGCAATTTCTGGCTGAGGTCTGCGGGCTGGCCTGGATTGTGTTGATTTAAGACAGTTAAGGTGTTGAACCTTTGTAGTGGGAGAAAGGCTTCTATGAATTCTAGATGTTGTACTGAGTTAGAGTTGATTTTTGAACATTCAATTTTTAGTTCCAGCTGCATGAATATATTATAGTATTTTGAATGGCTGATAGGGCATCAAAGGATCATGTCTGGAGTAGGCACTGGCAGTCATCTACATATGGATATCACAATTCCTAGTTTGCAAAGACGTGCTGCTACAACAGACAGGTTCTTTAAGAACATCCTGGGTGCAGATGATAGGCTGAATGGAAGTACCTTGTAGTGAAAATGGTCTTGACCAAAGAGGAATCTCCGAAACCTACTGTGGGATGGCTGGATCATGATATTTAAATAAGCATCTAGTAGGTCGAGGGCCGAGAACCAGTCTCCCTGGTCCAGAGATGGAATTATTGCTGCTAATGTAACCATACTGAATCGTTGTGTCTTTACATATCTGTTGAGTGATCTCAGACCCAGAATGAGTCTCCATTCTCTGTTCTTTTTTGGGACCAGGTAGTATTTGAATCGAAACCCTTCCCTCTGTGCTGACTGGGAACTGGTTCTACAGCACTGAGATTTAGGAGAGGGTTTATTTCCTGACTTAACAGTTGCTCATAAGAAGGATCCCTGAAGGAGGGCGGAGAGGTAGGTAGGTAAGTAAGGAGGATGGAATTAACCATTGGAGAGGATTTCTAGGACCCACTTGTCTGATATCTTTTCCCAATTTTGTCAAAAACCAAGAAAAACCCAAAACAACCAAGAACAAAAACTAGGTGGTGTCCAAAAGGATGTAGATTAGAGTTTTGCAACAATTGATCATGGGGGGTGGGGTGGTAGCTTGGGCCCTTGACCTATGCCTCAAAACTAATGTTTCAACATCGATGGTTGTGAAGTTGAGGTTTGGGCAGTTGTCAGTCTTGGTTTCTGCAGCAGTTGTCTCTTCCACTGGGGGTTTCTAGTGTCTCTGGGGTGCAGGGAACTGAGCAGGCTAGGATCTTTGTGATGTCTGAGATTTACTGTATTTCCTTTTCTGTACAGGTGTATAGATCCCCAGAGAACACAAAGTGGCTCTGGAATCTTTTAGTGTGTGGAGAGATTCATCTGTTTTTCCACAAAGAGTTTGAATCCTTTAAATGGAAGGTCCTCCACAGTCATTTTGGACCTCTCTTGGGAGGCTAGAAAGGTGAAGCCACAAAGCTCTCCTCATTACCACTGCTGTAGATATGGAGCTGGCAGCCATCTCAGCCACATCTAATGGGGTCTATAATGATGATCTTGCTAGAAGCTGATGCTCAGCAATAATGGCTTGGTATGGCTCTCTCTGATCGTTTGGGAGATATTCAGTAGACACACTGAGTTTCAAATAATTGATATGATTGCTAATTATCAGGCCCTTGTGGTGAAATACAATCCTAAATTGTAGGGTTGCTGATGAGTACAATTTCCTGCCAGATAAGTCCAGTCTTTCCAGTCCTTGTCATTTGGTGTTGATTTAGTGTGGTGCCATGTGCCATGTTCATTTACAGCATCTACCACAAGAGAATTTGAGTGTGGGTGGGAAAATAGAGTCCATATCTTTAGAGGGGACATAATATTTTTTTTAAATCGGCCCTTTTACATGTAGGCAGTATTGTGGCTGGTGTTTGCCAGATGGTTTTGGCTGGGTCTAGTAGGGCCTTGTTGATAGGAAGGGCAATATCAGCTAATGACTCCTTCCCTTTTTGAGGGAGATCTGAAGCGAGTCCACTACCCTCTTGGTGAGTTCCTGAAAATGTCTGACATAGTCTACCATGGTTAGTGGTGGAGGTATAATGGCTTCACCTGGAGAGGATGAGGAGATGTTTGTTGCTGGAGGAATCTCCTTGTCCAGTCTGCTTCCTGGTCCTCAAAAGTTCCTGTTCCAAAAAAAGATCTGGGGGTCTAGAAAGGGAAGCTGAGGAAGATTGTCTCACATCAGGATAGAGGAAAACTCTCAAGATCCTAGAGAACTGGTATCTATAGGTTGCCCATGGGACCCAGTACAGTCACTGGGGTGGTGAGAAGTGGATAGGCCTTATCTGTCATATTGATACTGTGGCTCTGTGACCCTTTCTAGGTGACTGGTCTCTTGACGTTACGCTGGGGACCTTTGCACTGAGCCTGAATATATATCAGTCATCCTCCTCTTCTTCACTAGATAGAGGTGGAGCAGACAAGGAGGCTGATGGTGAGTGTCTTAGTACCGAGGGGAATTCAGGGGATAAAGATGTAATCGGTACTCCAGTGACGCCAGTACCAACTAATGGGGATTCAGGTGTTTCTGAAACCAATAGGTCTTTGGAGAAATGGAATTCCTGTGATACCGTGGTAGCAATCAGTACCATTAAAGTCTGCCGAGAGGGGACCATCGTTGTCAATAGAATCAACAGTACCTGTAGTCTTCTGTGGTTTGATGAGTGGCTAGAAGAAGGTGCTCTAGTCTTTTGGTACTGAGGCTCTCCTTGACTCCAGCAGTGACATTTTAGAGGAGCTAGTGTGCTCCCTACCACTCCTATCCTCTGACGGTATGGACGTCCCTGTGCCCTTCAGATCTTTAGGCTTACTGGCAGTTCCAGCACCTGAGGAGCCTATAGCTTCATGGGTATCCAGTCACAGTTTGGTCGATACCAAGGTGGACGATTTTGTCAGGGATCTTTTTTTCCTGGTCAACTCTTTAGTCTGGGGACTTGAAGCTCTCTTTTTTGAGGTTTTCTGAGAATCACCAGATTTCCTCTTTGAAGCCACCTGAGTGTGATGTCGTGAGGGCACCGATGGGTGCGTTGGGAACTGTTGTTCTGCGGCGGTCCAAGGGAACTTTCCATCATGAGGAATCTGAGTTTCAGTTGACTGTTTTTTCTTGCCCTGGATTTTAATTTCAGGCAGAAAGTACACTTCTGTGGTACCTGACGCTCTCTGAGGCAGTGAACGCAGTGTGAATGGCTGTTACTGACAGGAATAGCTTCTGTGCAGGACAGAGTGTGTTTAAACCCAAAGGAACCGACCATGCCTCTTTTCGGGTTTCGCTTCCCAAAGGGGAAGAGATGACAAAAATCAGTTATGGACAGGGAGACAACTTTTCAAAGCCCCATCCCCCCCAAAAAAATTTAAAGGAAAAAGGACAGTATTAATCTAACGTAAACTCTACTAGCTATAGTATATACTGGAAGTACAGTTCAGAAATAAATTCTGGACTCTGCTAATGCTTCATTTCAGGCCAAAAGTGGTTGAGAAGGAACTCCGGGTGGCTCACCCGTGCAGCGCTAGATAGCCTTGAGACAGAGCACACAACAGGGAGAGCACATATGCAGGCCAACTGGGCACTGCTATCTAAAATCTCCAATCTGAAGCACAGGAATGTGGATACACCTACAGTGGAGCACCCATATGAACACTACTCGAAGAAGAACCAATTTTTCAAAATGAAAAGTTCCATCTTCAAGCAGAGAACATGCAAAGAATTCAATCCTCAAATAAGATGTGCACGTTTCCAAAATATTGGAAAAATGCTGAAGCCACAAGACCTGTGTGCTGGAAAATATAATCTCAAAATAAACTGAACGAGTACCATAATGAAGAGCCTAGACTAGGATGAGTATTTTTGTTTATATACAATCTATATTAAATTATATTTATCTTATTTATAAAACATTCTCTTCCTGATCAATTCACTAGAGAGCATAAAATCATACAGCTTTGGGAATCAATTATCCTGCAGTCTTCAGCTAAGATGTCCATAGCTCCACCTAGAGCTTCTATGGAGCAAATAGCCAAAATTTGTTTTAGCTCTTCATTCAAGGAAAAATGTAAAGGATGACCCCACCACCACCAGAAGGAAATAAGACACAAGCATTATGAAAACCCAAAAGTTGTCAGTTTGACTCCAGAAAACTAAAGCCAAAAGTATTTTTATACAATATACAAAAGATAGGATTCAAATGTAACCCATTATCTTTAGTACCAAGTTTGCCTATAGGAAACTGCAGTATAGAAAACTGTTTCAGATTATTGTAGCTGATTTATGGATAGGTTTTCAATCGTTGTCACACGTTATTTTAGAAAACAATTATAGAATCAGGTGGCCAGAATCATGAATTAACATTACTTCGAAAAACACCATAATGGCTACATAAAAAAAATGGAAAATTCCCTTTGCTATGATGGGCAATCCATAACTATTTTAAAGTAACATTTCTCAATGTGCTCAGTTTGATTTTAAGTAGATAGCAATGTTTTATACATAACAAAATAAAAAACAGCATAGTTTGAAAGTCATTTAAATCTCTTCCCTTAAGATCTAAACACTATCTGATCCATCTTTCAATAATGAGTGTTGCAACTGAAGCAGTCACATCCGATGGGTTACTTTCACTGAATTTTATTCCTCTAAGTTGTGGAATTTAGGAAAAATGAGACACTCAAAATTAAAATGAAAATACTTTATCAGCAGGATTCATAAAACTTGGCATGCTATACCATGTTTCAGTCTTCCATTCCCATTCATTTTTTTCCAGAAAGCCTCTAACTTCTACCTAATCTACTCCCAAATATGAATTAGTTTCCAAATGTCACATTTGGAGATCAAACTGAGTATGTGACTTGCCCTTCCCACTTGTTTAAAGTCTTTGTAAGAAACCCAACAGAGAATAGAGTTTTTTGAAACTTACTTTTATTGTTACAATGAAAAACCGTCACTTAAAGTTTGGACCACCACTTTAGCTTAAACAAATAATAACTTTGGAATTTCATTTATAAATAAATGTTATTTTATTTACAAATAAAAGTATTCATCAACTTACCAAATGCAGGCTGTGCTTCAGGAGCAGTCTTTACACTAGTGAAAGAGGGAGTATTAGAAATACCACTGCTTCCATTCGACAGCCCTCCTAAAGGCTTCATTTCTGTACCATTACCAAATCCAGTGAAGCCACCACCTCCTTTTCCACAAGGTAAAACAAAACCTTTAAACCCTTTAAAAGCTCCTCCATTGTCAGACTGAAATGAAATAAAATAAATACAACCAGTTATATACACACCTCACCCACAAAAATGTTTTCATCTACTTAGTACTAATCAAGCACTACTGCAAAACAGTTCCAACAAAAAAAAAAAAAAATTGTGAATGGTACCGAATCCCTTAAAACAAAAACAAACACGTACTAGTGTTTGTCGTTTACAACATTTGACAAACAATCATTTTCTAACCACTCTATTTACAGAAATCAGACATCAATTTCCTTCCAGTTCATACATGCTTTGTTTTCAACAAATATTTAGAATTACTGTGCCTTGGCTCAGGCAACTGACAATATGAGTACAAAGGTACATAACTAAGCTTAGCAGAATTCTATTTTTTTAATTTCAACAGATCTGTTTTTTTAAAGCATTTTTAAAATCTATTTAAATTTTCACAGTTGTCGGAAATTGGGGGGAAAGGGAGGTCAGACAATTAATGACAGACGCTGATTCAAAAACTTAAAGCTCTATAACTATTAACACTAAAATTGCCAATATCATGTCAAAATATACAAAATAAATATCCTTAAATCAAATTGTTTTCAAGCAACTTTTCCTTACTTTGACTATCTGTAAATTTGGAGTATTATTGACAAATACTTTTGCATTGGTGCACACGTATGGTGAAAGACGTTTATTGACAGTTACCAATAAAAACCTAATCCTTCCAAGCCTATATATACACACCTCACCTTGGAGGATCAGGATACAACTAACTAAATCATCAGAATAGGAAGACAAATTTGAGAACAAAATCTGCAGGATTAGTAATGAATGAGTAGGAAAATGCCCTATTTTAAGAAGTACATGTTGTACAGTATGTGGAAGTCAGGCAGGAAGACATGATGTTAGTAATTAAACATTGTACTAGCATTGTTGATAAACACAATTTGATCTACTCCCACAGCAAGAATGTATCTTGCATTAAAAAACCATTAATAACCTGCTTTGCTGAACACATGGAAACCTAGAACTACATAATTTCAGATAAAAACATAGAAAAAATTTATTTCCCACACATATACCTTCTGCCTGTTTCCAGAAAAGGTCTCCAGAATTTTTTAACATCGGCAAAATTCAATGTTTTTCCCCCTAACCTCATCCTCATAAATGGCTGAAATTTCAGCCCAAATGGCTAAAAGTTTAATGACATTATAGCAACTGAAAATAGAGTATTTCAGGAAATGTCTGGTAACCTTAATAATAGGCAAGTTTATCAGCCCTCCTCTAACACTAAGTTATTAAAATCTCCAAAATGTTCCCATTGTTGGAAAACTGAAGCTATTCAAATGCTTGGTTTCTTTTGTCTTTAGAAATGCTAGTTAGTTGTCTATAGTGCAAATTCAAAATGTTTTAAAGAACTTTCATCCTTTTCTGACCATGGCATTTGTACTGTCTATATCCCATTCCACCCTTAACCATTGCTATGTGGACAGTTACTGAAAATATCTTCTGCAGCAAACATAGATTCCTGTATTTGAACAGTGTCCACTATAGTACCTTTTAAAAAAGCTTGCTATACAAGTTAAATTACAGGGGAAATGTACAATACATAATCATGAATAGAGCACAGGTGGCACATTTTTCAGTATTAAAGATTGAGAGTGTAACTATATTAGTCTTAAATGTTAGTTACCTCAAACCCAACATTTCGGCGCTTTGCTTTCTTAATAGCTCTGTTCTTCAGGACTTCTTCACTAGCCACTGAGAAAGTTCCCACCTGTAGGAAAAGTACAAACTGTGGAATGCCTGGTGAGGGTCTGAACATGCAGGGTCAAAATACCCTGGAAAGAAACCTACTAGTGGTATTAGTCTTCTGTGTACCAGCAGTTGTAAAAACATAAGAATGGCCATACTGGGTCAGACCAATGGTCCATCTAGCCCAGTATCGTGTCTTCTAACAGTAGCAAATGCCATGTATTTTAGAGGGGAAAAAACAGAACAGGCAATCATTGAATACTTGTTTCCTGTTGTTCACTCCCAGCTTCAGTAACAACTACCACTCCCAACAATAAGATACATTGCCAAACTCCCAGAGGTCAAAGCTTCACAAACGAGAAGTGGAGAATAAAATGATAAAGAAAAAGGAAAAGTGTGTTTTTAATAGTGGAAAAGGAACATTGATTTTATGAGCATTTATCTTATGAATGACTAGTAATATGAACAATTTTTCTGCTGTCCAAGTCATCTTTCTGCTGCCAAATGTGACTTCAATCCTTCAGCTGACATTCAAGCAATTGTACAGGTTTGAAGAGCCTGAGTGATTTGGTAGCAAAGAGATGCAGTTCCCTAAAATAGAGAAATACATCTCAGAAAGAAAAGAATCAGGCATGCTGTTTTACATTTGTCATCACTCATTATGTACCATATCACTGAACAATTAACTGACGTACCAGGCCTGCTGTAATTCTGAGATGTTCAATTTTATAAACTCCTCAATTCCCAAGTACTTCATAAAATAGAGATTCTACCATAAATAAAACTATTGTAAAATGATGCTATCTGATACAGTGCAGACCAATTTGGGGACAGTGCTTTAACACTTTTCCAGTATGAAGGGAAAGTAAGCTGAAAAAGCCAGATATGTTGTTTGACAGGACCAGGCTGTCAGATACTTGGGTGGTTAGCTGGAAGTTTGAAACTACCTTCACATCCATCTCTCTCATATCATTCATTTTACTTCCCTTCCTCACAAATCCAGTTTGATTTCATTTTTATTATGGCAAATGAATTACTTCAGAAATTCAGCTCTTTGAGAACAAAGGTTACACAATATTGATGCTGGAGAAGTTAATCCCAAATCATTAGCAACTGCCTGCACTACTACTCTTGTGACCTTCATTTTGGCCTTGGCCTCTTAGATATAGATTGTGCGGGCCGTAAGTCATCACCAATTTTCTGCAAGCTGTTGCATTTATAAGGCAAAACCTGACCATCACCACCACAGAATAAATGGAGGACTTTAATACAACTTGTTTCAAAAATGTATTGGTAACTTTAGATTTCCCTCATTTTCTATTGGCCTAAGTTTTCACATTTTGAGTACTGCATAAGCTAGTATAACTTCTTTACAAATGATGCAAAAGTGCAGGTCTTAACATATTCTGACACTATAAATACTGATTCTTGTATCTAGGTGGAATGTACTGTTTGACTGGTAGCTAACTGCTCCTACACTGTCAGTGAGGAACTAAGCAAAGTGTTTCAAGTTAAATAACAAGAAACATAATTCTGAAGTTGACCCATATAGAAGCTAAGTGTGATTCGAACAGAAGTTCTGTACTTGGCTTTATCTAGGACTTCTATCTGTATCTCAAGCAGTCAAAGCAATGGTCCCTACCAAACTTGGTATTGTAAAAGCTCTTCTACTCCACACGCATCTTAAGAGCTCAAAACCCTTAAGCATTCTAACAAATTCACAAGTTTGGGTTCCCACTATAAATTTAACATCCTCTATTCTGTGCAAAAGGACTTGGCCTTCTGAGGAGGCTAGTTCCCTTCCTGTAATTCTAGCGACATAGCTAGAGGGGTGATCAGATTAAGGTCCCAGGATTTCTTAAAGTACACCTCTACCCGATATAACACTGTCCTCGGGAGACAAAAAAATTCTCACCGTGTTATAGGTGACCATGGGGGGGCAGGGGGGAGCCCCTGACCGCCTCTGAGATCCTCTGCCCCTTATCCAACCCCTTGGCCCCGGCCCAGCACCCTTAACATGCTCTCAGAGCAGCGTGTCGGAGGTTTACCACGTTGTATGCAAACCCACAGTATATCGGGTCGCGTTATATCGGGGTAGAGGTGTATTTTCTTCAGCCTACATGGCACACAAGACCAAAATTCAGCCTTTTTTTGGTGCGATCTATCAACTCCAGGAGGCCTTGTTCCTTTTATCATGACTGAATACAGACTTCTCCAAGACCAAAAGGAAAGTGAAATAGCTAGTGAACCCCATAACCTACATATATCAGTCCTATTTGAACAAGTGTAATGCAGGAACTAATCACTGTATAATACTATTAAAAAGTAGCCCCTGAAAAGGATTTAAATCAGGACATGTGAACTATTATTTTGTCTTCTGCCCTAAAGAAGCTAGAAAAAAGAAGAGTTTGTTACCCCAACATGAATTCCTTTTAAACTGTAAATTAATAAGCCATTTGAATTGTTCATTTTCTTTTTCAACAAGTTACAGCAAACAATTAACTTCATTGCTTGATACATCTTGGAGACTGTGATAGGAAATATACCCCATTCTGTCACTGAAAGGGTTAAATGTGGGTCTGCAAGACCAATTAACTGACCTGGCTGCACCTGGAGGCTGGGCCATCCCCAATTAAAGATAAATGCCAGGGCTGAGATGAGCTGGGTGGTTAGTACAAAGAGAGGAAGCTTGGGGTAGAAGGTGGCAGCTGCAGTCATTGGGGGGAGTCAACAAAAGTCCAGGGGGAGAATTGGCCTTGGGATCCTCTCAAGTAAAGCCGTGTGAGAGGATAGAGACAGAGAATACTAGGGTGTGGAGGAGGCTCCAATGGTGAGGAATCCTGACAAAAGGGCAGGATCTGGAATTTCAGGGAGTGTACTCTTTGAGGTGTTCAGTGAAGAAATAGAGCAAGGGGAATATAAAAGAAACATGAAAGGTCAAGTCCATGGAGCGTGAATTTGGTTTAAGTTTATACTTCTGGTTGGGGATTTCCTGGAGGATTCCAGGGAAGAGCCCTAAGAGTCCTGGCCCTGACAGAAGTGTGAACTAAGTGAGAGACCAGCTGACAGGTTACAGTATAAGCAGGACAGCAACAGCAAGGAATCAAAAGGAACAGATTTTGCCTGCTAGTTACAGGATCCGTGAACTGGAACCCAATGTAGTGGGAGGGCCTGGGTTCCCCTAACAACTACTGTGGAAGGTGGTGTGAGGCCCCCCCGAGAAAGGCATAAGCACAACTAAGAGCCCTGACAGAAGGACATGAGGACCACGGGACCCACAGTTGGTAGCTGAAGACCCTTTTGTAAGAACACTGGACTGCTATTTGTTGTACTCATACCCCAGAAGAAGTGGGACTAAAATATGACATCGCTGGAGGGCGAAGCCACAAGAAGAGAGACCTTGGAAGGGCTGCAGCAGCTGTTGGCAGGGGGCATTAGACGAGGAAAGAGCTGCTATGTGTGGCTGCAAAAGGACACACCAGTGGTGAGTCAAACCTTCTACAGAGGGGCCTTTTATTACTCAATTTTTCCAACTTGAACTTTAATTTCTTGAGCTTTATCCACTTTTACAGAATTAGTGTACCTCTTTCACACATACTTGTTCTATACCTCTGGGAAAGACCTCACTGTTGGCTTTGTCACAGGCATTTTATTATCTTGCTAGGAAATGCAAAAAAATCCTTTACCTCCTCAGTTTCATCCTCCTGATCCCAATTTCTGTCAGTCAACTCCTTCTCTGCAATTCTCTTTGCCATTTTTCCACACCTGTGTAAGAGTTTCAGTAATCAGCAATTTGTATTAAGTGTCAAAGTGATTTTAAAAGGAACCAAAAGTTAGTTACAAATTGAAGATCAATAAAAACAATGGGAAATTTGAAGTTTTATCCGAAGTCATGTAAAATTGGAAATGCACACTGGTGCCTCAACTTTCAGCATGTCACATCACAGAAGATGAACAATAGTTACTATTTGACACTGTTTAATCAATATTACTATGACCATGCTGCTTTGTAAATCACGTTCTTATATATGAAAAAGCAGTTTCATTGCATCTAAAATACATACTGTAGAAGACCTGCAGAATTTTAGGCCAAATGTAAAAACTACTGACGAGTCAACAAACATGTTGCCCTTTTGAAACCAAATTACAGAAACATTATTTATGAAGTTGGGGAAATGTGCACTTTGGTTCAAACACCAAAATGTAGTATAGGGGCAGCATGACACTTCGAGTGACTTCTGAAGCATACTGGGAGGGGGAAATTAGCTGTTCATATCTGTCACTCTAATGATCACTTTACTGGTCATCTCTGAAATATAAGAACCTTGTAATGTTCGCCAGGCATCGAATAACTGAAAGCTTCTGCACTCCAATTTAGCACAAAATGTTCTGAAAACGTATAAATCAAGGCTATAAATTTAACTATTTTGCCCATGTCATAAATATAAAGGGAACGCTAACCACCTTTAAATGCCTCCTGGCCAGAGGAAAAACCCTTTCACCTGTAAAGGGTTAAGAAGCTAAAGCTGGCACCTGACCAATGAGGAGACAAGATACTTTCAAAGCTGGGGTTGGGGGGGACACAAAGGGTTCTCTCTGTCTGTGTGTTGTTTTTGCTGGGACCAGAGCAGGAATGCAGGTCAGAACTCCTGTAAAGAGTTAATAAGCAATCTAGTTAGGATGCGTTAGAGTCTGTTTTGTTTAAATGGCTGATAAAATAAGTTGTGCTGAATGGAATGTGTATTCCTGTTTTTGTGCCTTTTATAACTTAAGGTTTAGCCTAGAGGGATTCTCTATGTTTTTTTAATCTGATTACCCTGTAAGGTATTTACCATCCTGATTTTACAGAGGTGATTCTTTTACTTTTTCTTCAATTAAAATTCTTCTTTTAAGAACCTGATTGCTTTTTCATTGTTCTTAAGATCCAAGGGTTTGGGTCTGTGTTCACCTATGCAAATTGGTGAGGATTTTTATCAAGCCTTCCCCAGGAAAGGGGGTATAGGGCTTGGGGGGATTTTGGGGGGAAAGACATTTCCAAGTGGGCTCTTTCCCGGTTATATTTGTTAGACGTTTGGTGGTGGCAGCAATAGAGTCTAGGGACAAAAGGTAAAATAGTTTGTACCTTGGATAAGTTTTAACCTAAGCTGGTAAAAATAAGCTTAGGGGGTTTTTCATGCAGGTCCCCTCATCTGTACCCTAGAGTTCAGAGTGGGGAAGGAACCTTGACAGCCCATATTGTATCTTGACAAAAATGTTTATAGATTTAACCGCAAACTCAAAACAAAATTCTCTAGAAATATATACAAGAATTTTTTATACAGAAAAGAGGTTTGTTGTGTCTCCCCCCACTCCCACCAGTATTAGAGATAGGAGTCATTTTTACAATATCATACGACCCCAACAATGGAACCACAAGTGCAGACGATACTTTTAATATATTAAAACCAATTATTTCTTTTTGTAAACAATCAAGTGCTTAAGTTACTAAGAAGCTTTAAAAAAAAAAAGTAAAAAGCTCCAGCACCATTACAACACAGTTCAATGAACTCTGATTCTAAGAAAATAAGAATGGCCATACTGGGTCAGACCAAAGGTCCACCAAACCCAGTATCCTGTCCTCTGACAGTGGCCAATGGCAGGTGTCCCAAGGGAACGAAAAGACAGGTTATCATCAAGTGATCCATGCCCTGTCACCCAATCCCAGCTTCGGGCAAACAGAAGCTAGGGACACCATTCCTGCCCATCCTGGCTAATAGCCATTGATGGACCTATCTTCCACGAATCTATTTAGCTCCCTTTTGAACACAGTTATTGTATTGGCCTTCACAACACCTTCTGGCAAGGAGTTCCAGAGGTTGACTATGCTTTGCATGAAAAAATACTTTGTGTCTGTTTTAAACCTGCTACCTATTATTTTCATTTGGTGGCCCCTTGTTCTTGTATTATGAGAAGGAGTAAATAGCACTTCCTTATTTACAGTCTCTATACCACTTGTGATTTTATAGACCTCTATCATATCCCCCCTTAGTCGCCCCTTTTCCAAACTGCAAAGTCCCAGTCTTATTAGTCTCTCCTCATACAGAAGCCATTCTATACCCCTCATAATTTTTGTTGCCCTTTTCTGAACCTTTTCCGATTCCAATATATCTTTTTTGAGATGGGCCGACCTCATCCGCACGCAGTATTCAAGATGTGGGCATACCATGGATTTATATAGAGGCAATATGCTATTTTCTGTCTTATTATCTATCCCTTTCCTGATGATTCCCAACACTCTGTTTGCTTTTTTGACTGTCGCTGCACATTAAGTGGATGATTTCAGAGAACTATCCACAATGACTCCAAGATCTCTTTCTTGAGTGGTAACAGCTAATTTAGACCCCATCACTGTATATGTATAGTTAGGATTATGATTTCCAATGTGCATTACTTGAAATTTAATGTTGATAAATGCAATCTGCCATTTTGTTACCCAGTTTTGAGAGATCCTTTTGTAGCTCTTCTCAGTCTGCCTGGGACTTTTGTATCATCTGCAAATTTTGCCACCTCGCTGTTTGCCCCTTTTTCCAGATTGTTTATGAATACGTTAAATAGAGCTGGGTCCAGAACAGATCCCTGGGGGACACCACTATTTACCTCTCTCCATTCTGAAGACTGGCCATTTTTTCCTATCTTTTAACCAATTACCAATCCATGACAGAACCTTCCCTCTTATCCCATGACTGCTTATTTTGCTTAAGAGCCTTTGGCGAGGGACCTTGTCAAAAGCTTTCTGAAAAATCTAAATACACTATATATCCACTGGATTTCCTTTGTCTGCATACTTGTTGACCCCCTCAAAGAATTCTAGTAGATTGGCGAGGCATGATTTCCCTTTACAAAAAACATGTTGACTATTTCTCAACAAATTACGTTCATCTATGTGTTTGACAATTTTGTTTTTTACGATAGTTTCAACCAATTTGCCCAGTACTGAAGTGAAGCTTACTGGCCTGTAGTTGCCAGCGTCACCTCTGGAGCCCTTTTTAAAAATTGTTGTCACATTAGCTATTCTCCAGTCACCTGGTACAGAAGCTGATTTAAATGACAGGTTACAGATGACAGTTAGTAGTCTTGCAATTTCAAATTTGAGTTCCTTCAGAACTCTTGGGTGAATACCATCAGGTCCTGGTGACTTATTGTCGTTTAGTTTATCAATTTGTTCCAAAACCTCCTCTAATGACACCTCAATTTGGGACAGTTTCTCAGATCTGTCACCCAAAAAGAATAGCTCAGGTTTTGGAATCTCGCTCACATCCTCAACAGTGAAGATCGATGCAAAGAATTCATTTAGTTTCTCCGCAATGGTCTTATCGTCTTTTACTGCTCCTTTAGCAGCTTGATCATCCAGTGGCCCCACTGGTTGTTTAGCAGGATTTCGGCTTCTGATGTATTTAAAAAAAAAAATTATGTTTGGAGTCTTTGGCTAACTGTTCTTCAAATTCTTTTTTGGTCTTTCTAATTATATTTTTACACTTCATTTGAAAGAGCTTATGCTCTTTTCTATTTTCCTCATTAGAATTTATCTTCCACTTTTTAAAGGATGCCTTTTTGCCTCTCACTGCTTCTTTTACTTTGTTGTTTAACCACGGTGATTCTTTCTTTTTTGGTTCTCTGACTTTTTTTGTTTTTAATTGGGGTATACATTTAAGTTGAGCCTCTATTATGGTGTCTTTAAAAAGTTTCCACGCAGCTTGCAAGGATTTTACTTTTGGTACGGTACCTTTTAATTTCTGTTTCACTAACCTCCTCATTTTTGTGTAGTTCCCCTTTCTGAAATTAAATGCTACAGTGTTGGGCCACTGTGGATTTTTCCCTGCCACAGGGATGTTAAATTTAATTATATTATGGTCACTATTACCAAGCAGTCCAGCTATATTCACCTCTTGGACCTGATCCTGTGCTCCACTTAAGACTAAATCAAGAATTGCCTCTCCTCTTGTGTGTTCCAGGACTAGCTGCTTCAAGAAGCAGTCATTTAAGGTGTCAAGAAACTTTATCTCAGCATTCCTTCCTGAGGTGATATGTACCCAGTCAATATGGGAATAGTTGAAATTCCCCATTGAGTTTTTTATTTTAATAGCCTCTCTAATCTCCCTGAGTATTTCAAAGTCACTAACACCATTCTGGTCAGTAATACAGCCCTACTGCTATATTCTTATTTTTCAAGCATGAAATTACTATCCATAGAGATTCTACTGTACAATTTAGTTCGTTTAAGATTTTTACTTCATTTGATTCTACACTTTCTTTCACATATAATGCCACTCCCCCACCAGCACAACCTGTTCTGTCCTTCCAATATCTTTTATACCCTGGTACCACTGTGTCCCATTGATTATCCTCATTCCACCAGGTTTCTGTGATGCCTATTATATCAATATCCTCATTTAATACCCATCTTCTTATTTAGACTTCTAGCATTGGTATATAAGCATTTTAAAAACTTGTCATTTTTTGGCTGTCCCCTATTGCATGATGTAATTGAACAGGACTTTTTGTCCAATTTGACTGTTTCTCATCAGATCCTCCCTGTATTTTATCATTTTCAATCCTCTCCTCCTTATTAGGGCATAGGGGAGGATCTATAAATGGAGATTCCCTAAGGGATGTCCGAACCACATACTCCTCCACACCTGTTGGCTTTCCCCCAGCCTTTAGTTTAAAAACTGATCTACGATCTTTTTAATTTTAAGCGCCAGCAATCTGGTTCCGTTTTGGTTTAGATGGAGCCCATCCTTCCTGTATAGGCTTCCCCAGTTCCTAATAAATGTAAACCTTTTCTCCCTATGCCATCGTCTCATCCACGCACTGAGACCCTGTAGTTTTGCCTGTCTAACTGGCCCTGCGTGTAGAACTGGAAGCTTTTCAGAGAATGCTACCGTGGAGGTCCTGGACTTCAATCTCTTACCTAGCAGCCTAAATTTGGCCTCCAGGACCTCTCTCTTATCCTTCCCCACGTTGCTGGTACCTACATGTACCACGACCACCGGCTCCTCCCCAGCACTACACATAAGCCTACCTAGATGTCTCAAGAGATCCACAACCTTCGCACCAGAAGGGAAGTCACCATGCGATTCTCCAGATCATCGCAAACCCAGCTATGTTTCTATGATCAAATGATCAAATCGCCCATTTCTAACACCTGTCTCTCTTCCTAATAACTGGAGTTCCCTCCCTCAGAGAAGTATCCTCAGCACGAGAGGATACCACATCATCAGGGAGGATCTATGGGATCGTTTCCCTCTGCTCCAGTTGGATGTTCTCCTTCCCTGAGGCTTTCAACCTCCTCTACAGCACAGAGGCTGTCAGACTGGGGATAGGACCGTCCTACTGTGTCATCTATGTATCTCTTCTTCAGTTTGAATCTATTAAATTTTATTTGGAGAGTTAATTTTGAGATTTAAACCAGTCTTTAGAACAGCTTCTAAAAGGAATTAATTTAGTTAGTGCTGAAACTGATTGGTTAAATTATCTGAGATCTTATTTAGTTAAAACTAAACTAAAACTAATTTTATGTAGAATCGGAAGGCTCAGATTCAACAAATCAAAGTTTGATGTGTTGCCTGTAAGAACTTACACATTTAATGCAGTTTTTTTGGAGCAAAGCTTTAGAGTATCCCTTAACTCAACATCTTGGCTGAGAACTGTTGCAAGAGGATTAATATCTCAGCATTCTATTAATCTTAAATTTCATTTCAATACCTCAAAATGACTCAACCTCACAGTAAACTGATCACTTTCTACAATTAAATAAAATTGTTTACTTTCTATAAGACAATGATTGTCAGAAAAGGTTAAGTTTTTCATATTGAAAAGGAACAGGATGTTATTCTGTAGAGTGTGTCAACTTTTCACCCTGTAAAAAGAAATGAGGCTAAGTGCTAAAGAAATGAATGCACTACTGCAATTCACCAACATCAAAACGACCTTACTTTTGATAAGGTGATACTGGGGCTTGACCTCTTCAACAGCAGGTATAAATTTTAGTGCTTCCCGCACAAAACACTGAGTAGCAGTGGGTTTTAAAAAATAAAAATAAAAAAAATTAGTTCAGTATTTCTCACTAATCCCTAAAGCAGAAAATAAAATGAGATGCTTTCTGATGTCTTAAAACAATTATACCATATTCCTATCCTACCATATCAGATCCAGAGTCTATGCTATAGGCTGGTCTACACTACAGAGTTAGGTCAACACAAAGCAGTTTACGTCATCCTAACTATGTAAGTGTCTACTCTAAAATTTCACTCCCACCGACATAATTGCTGCTATGCTGATCTAATAACTCCACCTCCACTAGAGATATAGAGTCAGTGTCGACATCGTTAAGTCGAGGCAGTGTAAGCGTAGACTCTGTGTTGCTTTCAGAAGCCATCCCACAATGCCCCACACTGACAATACAGTTGGTATAAGCGCTCCTGGTGAGGACACTTCTGGTGAGTGTAGGGTGGACACACAAAAGCTATTTAATTACTGTGTCAGCTGTATACAGACATAACTTAGGTCGACATAATTTTGTAGCATAGACACGCCCTACATAATGACCTACACGGTTTAATCAGTCAATACATGTTTACAGTCTGTGAACCATGCAACAGTATTTCTGTATGAATTACTCTACAGATACAAATAATCCTGTTCTGTCAGAGTCATGTTAATTGTTTCTCCGGGATCTGTTTCGCAAAAAATAACTAAAATTAAGTAACAGGATGAGTAAATTAAGTAACAAAATATTTGGTACAAGAGTAGAGGAGATTCATTTTGAGGCA
Source organism: Eretmochelys imbricata (assembly GCF_965152235.1). NCBI lineage: Eukaryota > Metazoa > Chordata > Testudines > Cheloniidae > Eretmochelys > Eretmochelys imbricata. Next base: position 234,891,152 of record NC_135572.1, read on the forward strand.
TGATAGGTGACTACAATGCATATCCTACCCCTACTTGTAAGTATAAATACAAAAAGTAATACAGAGCCTGAGTCCTATGGCTTGAAGCCCCAAAACTGGGCTGTATAGTGAGTCGCCACATTACTCAGGGACCATGGTACTTACTGACTAATGATTCTGAAGAGCCCAAAGGCTGGGGGGAGGAGGGGAAGGGGAAGAGAGAATCCAATGACCCTTCAGATGCAAGAGACAGGTTGCTGTAGCAGGGAAAAAAAAAAAAAAAAAAAAGCAAGCTGCTGTCTGAATCAGAGGTTGAGAGTGATAAACTTAGGTCTGAAACACCCTTTATGTCACCCACAAAAGAAATTATTTGTGTTTTAGGAAACTGCAATGCGTTTACCATGTGCCCACAAAACTAAAATTTCTCCCTGGAATCCAGGGGAGACACCTCTATAGTGAGAGCACATTGGAGCCTGTAAGCTGGTAAAAGTGAATAAGGGGACAGTTTGGCATGAAAGCCCCTCCATCTACAAGAAAGAGGAAAAAGCCAACTGGTCTGGGCCCCAAGCTCCTCCAATTGCCCACTTGTTCACACAGCTCCTCCATTTCAGTAAAGGAGCCATGAAGGGGCAGGGGAAAAAAAAGGATACCCTATTAAAGCAGAGTTTGTCTGTATCCATTTGTTGTCTCCTGCCTTATACTTAGGCATTGTTTCAGTTGTGTCACTGCAGCGCTTCAGTGGGGACACTACCTATTCCAACAGGAGGGGTTCTCCTGTCAGCATAGGTAATCCATCTCCTAAAGAGACAGTAGCTTGATTGGCAGGGCAGAAGAATTCTTCCATCGACCGAGTGCTGTCTATTCAGGTTGGCTTAACTATATTCCCCCCCACACACCACTGACCAATGTAGTTAAACTGACCTAATTTTCTAGCGTTGACCAGGCCTTAGTTTGTGAACTCTTTAGGTAAGTGACACTTTCCCCCTGCCCCATGTCTATTCATTAAGTAACCCAGTGGGATTCTGGTCCGTAACTAGGATTGCTAGGCACTAGATAATACTAATTAACAAAATTATCAAAATCTTAAACAGGTTGTTTCTCAAATTAGAAAACATGAGACCATCTCTACCCTAAATCCTGCGTGTATATATACAGTGGCTAAACATGCAGCTCTTGGCACAAACTCTAGTGGGAGTGAGGCAGAGCAGTAAGAGGCACAGGAGAAAAAAAAATTGGTTTTACTTTTAAAACCCAATCTAGGTGTGTGTATTACTTACTTATTAAATTTAAGTATACAAACCTATTCACGTAAAATTAAGGAGACAAATTTAGAATTACATCACAAAATGTAAAGGTTAAGGTTATCTCTGCAATGTTAGCATTAGCATTTCACATACTACAATATAGCATAAGCCGACTCAAACTAGAAAATTAAATGCAAAGAAATGATAGACCAGTATTAGTGCTGCAGTTTAAATTAGTTTATTAAGAGTCTGTTTCATGATACGTATTTAATGTAACGTCCCCAGGAAGTAAAATTCATGCAAGTTAATGTTGTTAGAACCAATCTTCTTTTGGACACTGAATCTTTGTTTAATATGTTGCACTTATCTGATGCCCAGAGGCCTGTGACCAACCATGTGTAAGCTCAAGACTTAAAGTGGAGGGTGTTTTTTTTAATAGTTAAGAGCCAAATATTTCCAAAATGAAAAACTAAATGGATCAGTCTCAGACTTTATCCCAACTAAGCCACCAGGATGCAGCACTGCCAACCCCAAATGGTCAAAAACCATGAGCTAGGCCTCAAAGAAATCACGAGCTTGACTTAAAAAATCATGAGCTTTAAAAAAAAACAAACAAACAATTGGGCTTTTTTATTTGCCTTCCTGTTTCTCAGCACTTCTAGGGTGTGCTTTTTAAAGATGTTTCTTCACAACCAGGAGGGCTAGAAAGATAGCAGCAGATGCGCCCCGGTCACGTCCCTGCAGGAGGAGCCGGCACGGTGAGATTCCTCACACAAACCGCAGTGGGAGTCGCCACCCTGAGACTGGGGCGTTTTAGGCCCGACGGGGAGGGGGCGGGGGGACGCTGCTCAGCTAACCCCGTCCCCGCGTGCGATCCCTGCCGCCCACCCCCAACAACCTCCGGGCGCTCCCCGCGTGGGGGAACCAGCCTCAGCCCCTCCCTCGGGCACGGGCCCGCGCAGCGCTCCCCGCGAAGGCGGCGCTGACAACGACAGGGATTAGATACCGGGGGGGAGGGGGCGCCACGGGATGAGGCGCTCCCTCTGCGCCGCCCAACGAGCGGCACCGGGCCCGAGGAGACGGGAGAGCCGCGCAGGGCGGGGGCGCGGGGCCGGTAGGTAGGTACCTGTCTCGCCGCTTCCCTTTCCGCTCCAGTCAGGCAGGGCCGGCGGCGGGGAGCGGACGGTGGCGCCTCCCGCAGCGCTGCGGGGCCGAGGCTCTGGCTGCCGGGGGAGGAGGCGGAGTCTGGGTCACAGGGCGCCTGGGCCACGAGCTCTCACGCGCCACCCCCCGACACAGGAAGTCCCCTCTGCGGTCCAGTCAGGGCCTTGCCCCGACTCTGCTTCTCAGGGCCGCAGCCATTTTCTTGTTGTACCTCTACAGAATTAAACCATTCATACGGGACACCGTCGGTAACGGCAGCGACCCTGACTCCCGTGCGCATGCGCACTCACCTCGCCGGAGCCCGACTGGCGGGCAATGCACAGGCCGGAGAAGCGGCGCAAACGCGGTAAAGAAGGGGGCGGAGATTCTGGAGAGTGACTCGCGCCCGGCGGTTGGAATGCTGGTCGCGTGCCTCCGACAGCCAATACTCTGGGCTTCTCTTGACTCGTCCCACTAACGGCCTGCGCCGGTCGGGGGCTGGAGCGGGTGGGGTTGCTCTCGCGCCTGTCGTTCGAATTCTGGTCACGTGTCCCAAGCCGTGTTTCTACATAGCGGGCGCCTCCGACTCTTCCGACCTTTCGTCTTGGCCTTGGCGGCTGAGGGAGGCGGCCGCGGGGTGTGTGTCGGCTCCCTAATAGTACTGATAATAAGGGGTAGGAAAAGAGCTCTGTGCGGTCCCAGTGCTGGTCTCTCTCCAACAAAAGTCGGTCCAATAAACGATTTTACTTCACCCACCTTGGCTCACTCCTGTCCCGTGACAGGCAGAGCTATGCCCGACCCTGGAAGCGCCAAGGGAAGGTTGTTTCGAGGGTTGCCTCTGTGAGTGGCCCCTGGCTGAGTTCAAAGTCACCAGGGTGTGTGATTGTGGGAATGGGATGTCCGCTACAGGTGTCCGGGTGCGCCATGCACACCCTGCTAATGGCAGCCACATCAGCCCTGCCGCCCATAGCCACAGGTGACTCACTGCTCCACCACCTCAGTCCAGGTTAGACCAAGGCAAGGAGCATTTGTGTACAGAGCTCTTTCCCTGACTGACCTGTTCAACCCTGGCCCATTTACTGCACTGCCTAGGGCGCTCCATTTTCTGAGTCAAATATTACACTGAGGGTGTGCCAGATCTGGAGCCAGAGTAACTCCTGAGGAGTTAATCCAGGTCTGACGTTGTAGTATAGATAGGCTTGGGGGTGGGGAAGGGTTATATTTTTATCAGTAAAATGTTGGTAAACATCAATTTTGCTGTATGCACACAAACTGAAAAAATAATTCCAATGAGAATAATCAAAATTTACAGCTGGACAAAGTCAGAAAAATGCTGCTTGAGTTTGAGAACTTATTAAGAGTTTGATTTTAAGAACATGTATGCTGTGTATTTTGACATGTGACAGTGTGTGTTTTAATGGTGGTAAAGCTTTAGCTTTTTGAATCTCAACATCTGCTGTCATTAAACCAGTACCTGATTCCCCCAAAACACAGCAACTGAAAATTTAAATTGATAAAAATTAAAAAAGCTTAAAAATAAACTGATATCTAGCGAAATTAGTAACAAATAAGAAGAGAATTCTGCCAGGCCTAAGTATAGAGAATAATTTTGTCATGTGTAGCCATGGGTTGAAAAAGAGCAACCATAGAGATTTTACATCTCTTACTTTGAATGTAAATTACCCAATTTACCATCTTGTAGTATTAATGAAGGACTACAAATAAAAATTACCTGAATCACCATAAAGCTCTGGTTCTCAAACTATAGTCTGTGGATTAAGAGTTCTTTCATGGAGTACTTTCTGGTGACTCACCAAGAGGAACAACTCCATTTAAATACTGGGGACTGGGGTGCTAGGTTGGGAAGTTGGTCCATAAAAGAGTCTCTGTCTTCCAAAGTTAAGTTGATACACAAGCCAAAAGCTAAAACTGAAGACCAAGTGGCAATAAATAATTATATGTAGGACCCTAAACTACCTGAAGAGGAAGTTCAAGCCCCAAATATCTGCTAACTGGTTCTTACATTCAGTGACTACCCAGTGAAACAATTCATTCTCCCACTTGTTTGTATGTTTTCTCTGTGGTTTGTTAATCCTTGCTAAAAATATTGGTGTAAACTATTTACCTCAGGGTATGTCTACACTACAGTACCACAGCTACGGTGCTACAGCTGTGCCACTGTAGTACGATAGTAGAGAAACTTCTTACATTGCTGGAAGGGGTTTTTCCATGCTGGAGTTAATCCACCTCTCCACAGAGTGTAAATTAGGTCCATGGAAGAATTTCAGCATCTACAGTGGGAGTCAGGTTGACCTAACTGTGTCACACAGGGCACAATCTTTTTCACTGCCCTGAGCGATTGTAACTAGGTTGATTTAATTTTTAGGCATACACCAGACCTCAGTCAATAGTTTAACCTCTGACCCTACACCCACCCTCCAAGAAATTTGACAAATAAGCCCTTTATAATGTGATATCTTATGTGACTTTTCAGCCTGGAAAAGAGATGACTAAGAGGGGATATGATAGAGGGCTATAAAATCATGACTGGTGTAGAGAAAGTAAATAAGGAAGTGTTATTTACTCCTTCTCATAACACAAGAACTAGGGGTCACCAAATGAAATTAATAGGCAGCAACTTTAAAACAAGCAAAAGGAAGTATTTTTTCACACAATGCATAATCAACCTATGGAACTCTTTGCCAGAGGATGCTGTGAAGGCCAAGACTATAACAGCGTTCAAAAAAGAACTAGATAAATTCATGGAGGATAGGTCCATCGATGGCTATTAGCCAGGATGAGCAGGGATGGTGTCCCTAGCCTCTGTTTGCCAGAAGCTGGGAATGGGTGACGGGGTGGATTGCTTGATGATTACCTGTTCTGTTCATTCCCTCTGAAGCACCTGGCATTGGCCACTGTCAGAAGACAGGATACTGGGCTAGATGGACCTTTGGTTTGAGCCAGTATGGCCATTCTTATGTTCTTATCTTGAAATTTCTTCTGAAGCATCTGCTACTGGTCACTCAAAAATAGGACTGTCAGAGCTGGTTGAGCTGGATACTCACAAGGCTGCTGTGTTTGTATTCCAACATTGGATCTGTGTGCTCCTAAGCTTCCCTTAGGTCTGGGTAGAGTCACAGCTCTATCTCTTTGGCCTTTAGGCTCACTCCCTGAGCATGGGCTCTCTGTCTGGTAACCCTTCTCAGAAGTGGGACTCCACAATTCAACTACCCTAGACTCGAAAACCAATGCTGTATACCCTACCAGGACTCCCCACTTGCTTTAGCATGCCCTTTCTCAGAATTCCACCTTTTGAGAACTCTGGTTTAAAGTTGTCTCCTTCAGGAAGGGATACATGATTGTTGACGCAAATAGACACAGGCTTTGCAGAAGTATTTCTAAAGCAATTGTTCTCTAGATAGCACAAGAGATCTACAGATCTAGGAAAAAACAATAAACACCTGTATGCTACTCCCTGCCACAGTTTCCTCACCAGTGCTGGGTATTCTTTTGGGTTTGGATCAGCATCCTTTCAGGATTCTCTCATTTGTGAGAACAAGAGGTCATACAATTAAATTAATGGTACAAATATAGAACAAATATAAATAAATATCTCTTCATATAAAGCATAGTTGGCCAGACTTGGAAGAGAGAGAGAGAGAGAGTCAAATGATGTATGTAACTGGATTTTAAGAAGCGCTAGATAATTTTATAAGCAATAACATTTGAACTACTTTAAATGACTGCTTCTTGGAGCAGCTGGTACAGGAACCCACAGGGGGAGAGGCATGGATTGTGTCATCCCTACCCTGTAACTTGGGGTGCCTTTCAATGCCTTGCTGTTATAGACTCCAATTTGGACTGTTCACAACCAGACACCAGTATGCAAATCACTCCCAGATGTGTTTGTGTAACTGCAGCCGGCCAGTCATATCCTAACTGTCACCAGCCTGAGTTATACTGTAGGGTGGCCCCAACACACTCCTAGTCCAGGACTTTCCACAAGAAATGGGGTTTTTTTGAACTGCCCAGCCCTTTCCTAGACATTCAAAATATATTAAATCCATTATTTCTTTAAGGGAATAATATACACTAGTCCAGTGGTTCTCAAACATTTTTTTTCGTGGACCACTTGAAAATTGCTGAAGGTCTCAGCGGACCACATAATGATCTTTCCAAATGTTGTTTGAGCCGTTAGCTAACTATTGTAAAGCGCTTTAGATAAAAATGTCTTTTATGTCTTTTAAATTCTGACCGTAATGTTTTGTCACAAGAAAGCTCCAGTAAGGACTCTTGTGCTTTATTGGACAAACCAGAGGGCAGCTCACTGATTTCAATTCCGAAAGGATTACGTGCCCAGTTGTTTGGTTCAGCTTCTACTGGGAAGTAATTTTCAAACTGTTGCTTAAGAGCAACAAGATGTTCTTCGATGTCAGTTTTTTTGTTTTTTTTTTGGTCAAGAACCAGTTCATTTTCAGACAGAAAACCTTCTAATGTTGGGAATGAGTGGAAATCATCCTTTTTTACGTGACTAGCAAACAAGTCGAGTTTCTTGATCATTGTATTGATTTTATCTTGCACATCCAATATAGTCACTGAAACTCCTTGCAGCCCAGCGTTCAACTCATTTAGGCGTGTGAATATATTGGAGAGGTAAGCCAATCACGAGAGCCAGGATGAAATCTTCAAAACAGCTTGTGAATTGGAATGAGTGGTCTGTTAGAAATAGCTGTATTTCTGAACATAGCTCAAACAAACGAGTAAGTACTTTGCCTCTTGACAACCACCATACTTCCGTATGAAGAAGAAGTTGTACATGAGCACTACCCATTTCATTGCACAGTACACTAAAAATTCGAGAATTCATAGGTCTTGCTTTTATGAAATTAACAGTTTTCACAGCAGGGTCCAAAACACCCTTCATTTCCACTGGCATTTTCTTGGCAGCTAGTGCCTCTTGATGAATGCTACAGTGCACCCATGTGGCATTATGTGCCACTTTGCAGATATAAGCCATTACCCCACTGTGTCTTCCCACCATTGCTCGTGCACCATCAGTACATACTCCAACACAATGTTGCCAATCAATACCATGTTCCTTCACAAACTCATCTAGTAACTGGAAAAGTTGTTCGGCAGTTGTTCTTGGCACTGAACGACAAAACAAAATATCTTCCAGTACTTTCCCTTCCCACTCATACCTGATGTATGCAAGAAGATTTGCAACAGCAGCGATATCAGTCATCTCATCCAACTGCAATGCAAAATACCTACTGTTGTTCACACATTTCATGAGAATGTCTTTAACATTAGCTGCCATATCTTGAATTCTCCATGACAGTGTCATTTGAATCTAACTGCTTTGCCATCTTCTTTCCACATATTATAAATACAAGTTCTTTAGCTGCAGGCAGAATAATTTCTTCCCCAATAGTGTGAGGCTTCCCCACTTTGGCGATTCGAAGGCTTTTATGAAATGAAGCTTCCAGGGCCTTTACATTTACTGTTGCGTGAGCAAACATTGTTACTTTCCCTTGTTTCAACTCATGCAGTTTGTGCTGAAAAAATTCAGGAGGTTTATCTTTGAAAGCAGCACGATTTGTCTCCAAATGACACCGGAGATTTGCAGGCTTCAAGCTTTTGTTAGCCAGCACTGCGTAGCATAACACACATTTCGGCCTTGGTTCATCTTGTTCACCAGTCCATGTGAAGCCTACGTTAATATAGCTTGAGTGGTATTGTCTTACCAGTTTTCGGCATTTCAGTGTATTTTCATTACCGGTACTCGTGCTGGTTCCTGGTAAACATGGGTCTGCACTCAAAATTTCCTTTGCACATGTATGTTGGCTTGCTGTACTCTCATGTTCGATTTTGAACTTTTCAGTGATCTCATTGTCACTGGTTTGATTGTTTGTTGTTGTTTTCTTTTTTAAATATCCTGTTTTCAACCACAAATCCATGTCTGGGGGTTGACTACTATCCTACTTACTGGACTGACAACTGTTACATTTTTTGAAAAAGCACTAGATTCTGGTATAGTCAGTACTTTTTGTGGTAAGATGAGGCCCTGAAACATAAGCCCTTGTATCAGAGGCCTGGTATGAGGCCTGCGACTTGAATTAAAGTAATGGTCAAGACTTTGCTGACATAAAGCAAAGTTATGCTATGAGCCAGGCAGGCCCTACTCACATAAGTTGGCAAGAAGAGGGCTGATAATTGCACGTATACACAAACCTAAAGAGTATCAAGTACTGATAGGATAAATATGTGCCAGGCTGGCACCAGAACAGTCCGGTACGAACACATTCCACAGAGATAATGAGGAACAGGCTGACTCATCCTAAAAAACAGGGTCAAAAGGATAATAGGATGGATAGACTTGTTTGTTCGAACCAACATGTACCAGAAGAGAGGCAGCACCCCAACACGCAGAGGTGTTGTACCTTTGATGCGTCAGGAGCAATGTGTAACTTGTTTGTACCTGTGTATAAGAATATATCCCTGCGTGGATGTCTTTGTCCAGCCAAGGGGGCAGTGGAGAGTCCTGCCACTGACTGAGCCGGTCCATTGTCAGAGAGCACATATGTACTAGCAGAACCGTAGACATCTGATCCTGGGAGCTAGAGACTATGTTTCGTTTGGCAATAAACCTTCTTACCTTATCGGAGTCTGTGGTCATTGGGGGTTCTCTTGGGGTCTGCTGTGTCAGCTATTTGTGCAGAGCCGGGGCAACACACAGAGGGAACACACGCATGCATCCAACTGTTATTAACATTGAACAGAGCAGAGCACCACACCAATGATGTCTGACGACACTTTCCACGTTACAATGATGCCCAATAAATACAATAGGTAGGTTAGCTAAATTGCATCCAATGCAAACCATGCATACACAGCTGAAAAATGAAACCAATTAAAACTATGTATGTAGTGTAGTAGAGTACCAATTTAAAGAAAGACACATTTCACTTCTAGATTAAATATGAATAAAAATACAATAACACCAAAGACCCAATTAAATAACCTATCCTACCATAGACAACTAAATCTCACCATTGGGCTGGGAAGGGGGTGTTTGTCTCTCCCCTACCGCAGCAGTCACCAGGCTGGGAAGAGGTGTGTGTTTCTCCTCCGCTGTAGCTGGAACTGGGAAGGAGGGGGGTGTCTCTCCCCCGCCATAGCTGGGGTTGGGAAGGGGGGGGGTATCTCTCCCCCGCTGTGGCAGCCACTGGACTGGGAAGGACAGGGGATGTCTCTCCCTCATCATAGCTGGGACTGGGAAGGAGGGGGGTGTCTCTCCACCTCCATAGCTGGGAAGGGGGGGTGTCTCTCCCCTGCCGTGGCAGCCACTGGGCTGGGAAGGAGGGGGGATGTCTCTCCTTCGCCATAGCTGGGACTGGGAAGGAGGGGGGGTCTCCCCCCCCACTGCAGCAGCCACTGGGCTGGGAAGGATGGGGGTGGTGTCTCTCCCCCGCTGGGGCTGGGAAGAAGGGCCGTCTCTCCCCAGCAGCCGCAGCCCCCACAGCCCTGCAGATCCTAAATTCCCCCCACCCCCTCTTCTCACCCTATTCCCCCCCACTTCCTATTTCCCCCACCTCAGTCCCCCTACCCCCGTTCATGTGCATGCGCAGCTCCACTTACAGGGAACTATCTGCGGACCACCTGCATGGAGCTCACGGACCACTGGTGGCCCGTAGACCACAGTTTGAGAACTTCTGCACTAGCCTGTTATCTTCAATAGAGTTACCGAGACCGTTCAACTTAAACACACTGGATTAGATAAAACAAGTTAATTAACTACAAAGAGATTGTAAGTGAGTACAACTAAGGCATAAAAGTCAGAAATGGTTACAAGAAAAATAAAGAGAAAATGCTTTCATGTGCATAACTTAACAAATGGTATTAGATTCAAGCAAAATGTCTCACCACATAATACCAGCAAGATTACTGACCAAACTCTTCAGGTCAGTGCCACCATCACCCTGAGTCCTACAGCTATTTCCTTTGTCTTCTCAGGTGCAGAGAGTGCAATGGGCAGAGAGAGACTAGTCCTGAGGGAATTCTGCACCAAAACATTAAAAATTCTGCACAATATTTTAAAATTCTACAAAAATCTGCGTATTTTATTTGTCAAAATAACACAATATAATCACTCTGGTTTCAATTATTTTGGTAATTTATTTAAAATACAATAGTAATATAGCTAGGTTTGACCCTTTATTTCTAGTTATTAGTCAACAAATACAGCAACTCTGGCATTGTAAAGGAGCCTTAAAACTTTTACACCTGTTTTATACTACTGGGGGAATTCACAAAGATGATGGGAACAATTCACTAAGAAGGTAGGCTGCTACATTCTGCTCTGCCTGAGGGGACAGAGACTTCCCCATGCCTGCCTCCTCAGAAACACGCTGAAGCCCTTTCCCTCCACGCTGAGCACACTGTAATAGCGAGTGAGAGGGAAAGAGTGTCTCTCTCTCTCAGACGCACGACTGCCCTGCCCCTGCCCCCTCACAGTGGTGATTTATATCTCTACTGGCTGCTCCGGGCACCCGAACCAACCTGCCTGCTCTGCCAGGGAGGGGCATATGACTGCTCTTGCAGCTTCCCTTTGCTTCCCCTTCTGAAGTCATTCATCTGCAGGGAAGCAAAGAAATCTGCGGGGGACATGAATTCTGCGCACGTGCAGTAATGCAGAATTCCCCTGGAGTAAGAGAGAGAGGGGTCCTTTGGCGTGGTTGCCCTTCCTTTTTATAGTTTCAGTCCCCCTCTTGAAAAACATTTCTTGTTGAGAACCAGGAGACAGAGTCTATGTGGAAGGAAATTCCCTACTGTTTTTTTCACCTGTGTCAAGGTTCCTCCCCCACTCTGAACTCTAGGGTACAGATGTGGGGACCTGCATGAAAAACCTCCTAAGCTTATCTTTACCAGCTTAGGTCAAAACTTCCCCAAGGTACAAAATATTCCACCCGTTGTCCTTGGACTGGCCGCTACCACCACCAAACTAATACTGGTTACTGGGGAAGAGCTGTTTGGACGCGTCCTTCCCCCCAAAATACTTCCCAAAACCTTGCACCCCACTTCCTGGACAAGGTTTGGTAAAAAGCCTCACCAATTTGCCTAGGTGACTACAGACCCAGACCCTTGGATCTTAAGAACAATGAACAATCCTCCCAACACTTGCACCCCCCCTTTCCTGGGAAATGTTGGATAAAAAGCCTCACCAATTTGCATAGGTGACCACAGACCCAAACCCTTGGATCTGAGAACAATGAAAAAGCATTCAGTTTCTTACAAGAAGACTTTTAATAAAAATAGAAGTAAATAGAAATGAAGAAATCCCCCCTGTAAAATCAGGATGGTAGATATCTTACAGGGTAATTAGATTCAAAAACATAGAGAACCCCTCTAGGCAAAACCTTAAGTTACAAAAAAGATACACAGACAGAAATAGTTATTCTATTCAGCACAATTCTTTTCTCAGCCATTTAAAGAAATCATAATCTAACACATACCTAGCTAGATTACTTACTAAAAGTTCTAAGACTCCATTCCTGGTCTATCCCCGACAAAGACCAGCATATAGACAGACACATAGACCCTTTGTTTCTCTCCCTCCTCCCAGCTTTTGAAAGTATCTTGTCTCCTCATTGGTCATTTTGGTCAGGTGCCAGCGAGGTTACCTTTAGCTTCTTAACCCTTTACAGGTGAGAGGAGCTTTCCCCTGGCCAGGAGGGATTTCAAAGGGGTTTACCCTTCCCTTTATATTTATGACAACCTGTTTGAACTTCCTTTGTTTTCCCTTCCTGCTTGATGACTCTGTGTACTGCTTAAATGCAAATTAAGGCAAGCACACATTCCTTTGTTTAGGACAGACCTATCTGTAGACTTCTGCCTGGGCAGGGCTTTGAGGCTCGAAACATTTGTTAACATTATACAGGGGAATCATATAACTTCACACACAAATGTTGCCACACATATTTTATCAGGACAATACTGCCCAACAAATTGAGTTTTCAGATGATACCTTACATGGCATGCCTTGTACAAAGACTATTGCAATAGTGTGTAGGGTGTGAATACAGGGATGTATTCTGTCATGCATCTACCCTATTATCCAAGACATTAATGAAAATCTTGAGTAGTACTGGACCCAGAGGTGACCTCTGTGGGACCCCATTAGATAAGCCCTCCCAGTTTGACAACAAACCATTGAAAGCTACTCTTTTAACCAGTTGTGCACCCACACTATAGTAATTTAATCTAGACCATATTTCCCTCGTTTGCTTATGAGAATGTCATGTGGAACTGGGGTCAAAATAATTACTGAACTCAAGATATATGATATCTACTGCTTCTTCTTTATCCACCAGGACAGTAAGCACGTCAAAGAAGGAAATCAGGTTGGGTTAGAATGATTTATTCTTGACAAATCCATGATGGGTATTCCTTATCATTCTCTAAGTGCATACAGATTGTTTTTATAAGTTGTTCCAATATCTTTCCAGGAATTCCCAGGTCTTCGTTATTCCCCTTTTTAAAGATAGATACTATGTTTGCCCTTCTCTTCTGGAATTTCACCTGTTCTCCAAAGTTCTTGAAGATAACTGCTAACAGATCTGAACTTCAGTTAGTTCCTTAAGTACACTAGGATTAATTTCATCAAGTCCTGCTGACTTGAATACATCCAATTTATCTAAATATTCTTTAACCTGATCTTTCTCTAGTTTGGCTTGCATTCCTTCCCCCTCCTTGACAATATTAATTGTATTTTGGCCACCATTACTCTTGTTAGTGAAGAGTGAGACAAAATAGGTTTTAAACATCTTGGCTTTCATAATGTATCACTTATTATTTCTTCTTCTCTGCTAAGTAGAGAGACAAAGCAAAGTGTAGATCTTTTCTCTGGATCCTAATATATTTAAAGAATCTCATCTTATTGCCTTTTATGTCCTTTGCTAGGTATAACTCATTTTGTGCCGTAGCCCTTCTGATTTTGTCCCTATATTCTTGTTGTTCTTTTGTACCCTCCTTAGCAATTTGTCCATGTTTCCACTTTGGTAGGATTCCTTTTTGATTACTGGATCTTTAAAGAACTCCTAATAAAGCCATATTGGCCTCTTACTATTCTTCCTGTCTTTCCTTTGCATTGGGATAGTTCGCAGTTATGCCTTTAATATTGTCTCCTTAAGAAACTGCCAGCTTTCCTGAACTCCTTTTTCCGTTAGATTTTCTTCCCATGGGACCTTGCCTACCAGTTCTGAACTTGTCAAAGTCTCCTCTTTTTAAAGTCCATTGTCCTTATTCTGCTGCTCTCATTCCTTGCTTTCGTTAGAATCACAGACTCTCTCATTTCATGATCGCTTTCACCCCAACTGCCTTGCACTTTCAGATTCACTACCAATTCATCCCTATTGGTTAGAATTGACTCTGAAATGGCTTTCCCCCTGATTACTTCCTCCCCTTTCTGGAACAAAAAAGATGTTTCCAATACATTCCAAGAGCTTATTGGAAATGTTGTGGTTTGCCATATTAATTTTCGAGCAGATGTCTGGGTAATAAAGTCCCCTATTATTACCAGATCTTGTGTTTTGGATATTTCTGTTTTGTTCTAGAAATGCCTCATCCACCTCCTCTTCCTGACTGGTGGTCTATAATAGACCCCTACCTGGACATCACCCCAATTTTTTTTTACACCTTTTATCTTGGGCATACTCAACATGCTCATTTTAGTCCTGTTGGTAGGGTATTCAAAACTGTTCTCCTTTTCCATGATGTGGGGGGGGGGTTGACTGGTGTGAAAGGGCATGAAATTTGGTTGGTCCAGAGTGAGGTGCTAATATGGTATGTTCTCCATAGTTTGCAAGACAGGGCTAGTTTGGGGTGCTATGCTTGACCTTTGTAACAAAATGTGTTCCGGTGCAACTGTTTGGCCCTGCATTGTGTGCAGCATATAAGTCCCATTCCAGAAACATATGCTCTGTTTCAAGCCTATGGAATTGCTCCAGGAAACCATCCTCCACCCTCCTGCCTTCGGGGCCTTCTGTTGGGATGCAGTTGTTAGGATATAGATATTCAGGCCTATACTCTAAATCCTAACAGCAGTCACTAGTTTCCTGAAGATCTTTGTTCTCATATTCTCTCATTTCTTGTATGTGTGGGCTGTGGTGTTGCAGGTACTAAAGGAAATCCAAAAAGCACAAATATTTATTGTCCCAGTACTTGTCTCCATGCCAACAATGATCAAATGTTGCTTTCCCCACAATTCTGGAATACCATTCCCATCTCTTTTCCCACTCTGGGGTTCAAGATAAGACATTTTCCATCTTACTTCCACCCAGCATTGGTACCTGGTCCTGTATAAGGCCTAAGGGGGATGTGTGAGTTGAGAGGACAGGAGGCAGGTTAATAACTTCATGTGCAGCCCTGCAGGCTGTCTTTATAGTGGAGCATGCTACTGCCAGGCATGTCTCCAGGAGACAGAGAAGGGTCTTGTTCAAAAAAACAATGAGCAAACCAGGAAGATATGCACGACAGCTCTTTACCATGATTGTGTTGCCACTGCTGGTACAGTGGTGGACGGAAAACACTAGCTATATTGGCAATAATTATACTGAGGGAATCATTGCAAGACATTTTTTTCTATGCATTTTGAAATGTCTCTGTAGCCTGACTTTTGGCAATTTGCCTCATAAAATTTAATTGTACCTAAAAACTCCATGCACTGCTACAGTTGTGACCCAAGATACACTGTCTATTGCCTTTTCCGTTTCTGTATCTGCTGTTACAGTAATTTTTTGCCATAATTTTTTTTTAATCTCTGTTACGCTGATATCTTGAACAGGAGGGAGGCTTGGGGTATGTGTGCAGTCAACTGGGAAGGAGAGTGACCATCAGGCAGCTTGGAAAGGGTGGCACTGGAGTGGCATGTTTGGCTGATGGTTATCAGATTTGCTAATTCAGGGAGATAAAACCTTTATAACTTTAGGTATCTGGTGCACATGCTGTTTTGAGCATGGCTTGCTGTTGGGGATGGGGAGAGAGGTGAGGAGTGTGACCCAGAAACTGTCAATGACAAGTGGCAAGCAAGGGGGTACAAGAATATCCTGGTTCTGGTATGTACATTCTGATTCACCAAAGAATGACATGTGAGGTATTAAATGAAAGCCAGGTTCACAGTGGTCATTGTTAAATGCATGTACAAATAGTAGGTAAGGAGTTATGTATGTATAGTGAAAATATGTTCTTGGATTCTGCACTACAGCAGAGGGGGAAAAACAGGCTTCCTGTTAGACAAGAGATGTTTATTCACCTGTCTGTCAGCATGTAAATTAAGCATCGTAAGCCAACACAACGGATGCACATTTACATACGTCAGAGATATGAAATCAACAGGGAAGAGCACACAGGAAAAACAAGCAGCAGGGGATTATACTATCTCTGAGTACAGATAATGAACTTTGGGGCTATAAGGAGAAGGGAAACAGGATATCCCCTTATTCTGCACCTAGGCAGTAAATAGGCAGTGTATTTACACACTAACAGGCTGTGCCCCAAGAGAGACCATTGTCTGCTGACCACCTGTTATATGAGGACCAGATCAGAGCCCAAACTGCGTAAAGGAGTGACTCAGATTCATGGGCATGCTTATTCTGAGTTAACAGCTATTAACAACTTGTGACCACTGGAAGAACCATTGGTGGTGTCTGAAGGACTATTAACCAACCAGAGCCCTTGTTAGATTTGGGCAGGGAGGGGGAAATCTCGGCAAGCTTATTAGCATGTATGTAGGTTGTTTAAAATATGTTTTCTTTGTAATGCTTTCACCTTAAGAATAGATGTACTTGCTTAGAAAGAGCTGTATGGTAACTGAACTAGCTAATCACACTTTATAGCCTCTGAGGAGATAAGCAAAACAGGGCCTACTGAGGCAGTTTGACTGTGCTAGGGAATTCACAGTGTAGGCAAGGAACTGTGCAGCCTGGAAATTCCTTGGTGAGGAGTGGGAAGAGATGCTTGTGTCTGCCCAAGAAAAGTGACAACTAGAGAGTCAGGAGCTGAGAGTAGGTGCCCTTGCTGACCATGGACAGGAATACAGGTACAGTTGCCCTGAACTTTGATGTCTGTACAGTTCCTAGCACAATGGGAATGGAGCCTTTAAGCCCTACAAATAATCCACACTAATGCAACTATTCTCGGGGGTGGGGAGGGTTCTCACTTGTTCTCTGAAACATTAGGCTGCATTCAGGATGTTTAATAAGGTAAGAGTGTATAGGATAAGATTGTATCTTAATTTAAATAAATATTAAATATATATTGAAGTCAATCAGGCTTCACAAGTATGTACAGTATGCCAGGGGAGAATTTAGCCCTTGAAATATAAACTGGGGCTGAAGTACAAAAGCTGGGAGAAAGAAGAAATCTGTGATGTCGTCTTTCCCCTTGCCAGAAAGTCATTTTCAGTGTCTGGTTTTGGGACCTGAACACGAGACACCCTGAAGAGGCCTGATTTCCAAAGGGTGAGAGTTCAGCACTTTCCTAAAAATCAGGCCTGTTCAAGGTATCTCAGGTTGGGGCACCGAAAACTGAGACACTCAAAATCACTAGTCACTTCTGAAAATCTTGTCAATCAATAAATATTACCGCAGATTGACTGGTTAAGAGCATTCACTTGTAATATGATAAAAGTAGTAGCTAAATATAGAGGAATCCTTTTCTAAGTTACTATTGCTGTAAATTGCACACATCATAACTTTCATGTAGCTTCTGTGTGGTTATAATACATGAGGGTTATATGACACTGTTACTGGAACACATTCATGAACTGAAGCATGAAAAATTATCGACTAATGTACAATTATAATTTTCAATCATGTAATAGCACTAAATTTATGTCTTGATCCTGCAGCACTTAAGCATTTCAGGAGCAACAGGACTATTCAAGTGGATAAGTGTTCACAGGATTGGGGCCTTCTTTTATAAAACCCTGCTCCTGCATGAGCTATAAGCAGGTAGTCCCCTGCGCCCACAGTGGGATCCATTGAAGTGACATGTGATTGGAGTAGCTGGGCCTAAGGTTGTAACTATTAAAAGGGTGGTGTATTTACTTATTACATTTACATGACAATTGCTCTGGCCAAACAAAACCAAAAAGAGAAGGTTCACTGTTGATACTACCAATCTTGACAGTACTATTTTAGGAACCAAAGAATGTGTTTGATTATACACAACTTATAGAAAGGAGAACCTAAAAAGGTTATTCAATTTGATTACAGCTTTTATATAGTCCCATAAATCTATACTTTAATCTTAAAATATGGTACAAACAGATTGGGTCCAAGAAATAATGCGCTTTGAGTAAATATGTAAATACATCAGCGGCTCTGCAAACTGTTACTTAGGTTAGTGATCTCTTTCACTTCATTGGACCGTGCATCCATGTAGCAGTCTGCAGGGCTGGCCTGAGATTCCTAGAGACACAATAAAAATTGACATCAATATTATCCATGTTGGACTTACACCAGAGCTCAACTCTTTAGGTTAGGAAGGAGCCTCATTACCTTTCAATGTAGGACAGTAAACTATAGCAAACCCAAATGCTTTCCCTCTGGTTTTTGGTAGCTCAATTTTAGCATTAACATTGGAGAACACTGACATTTGCATTCCATGAAACAGAATAAAATTATTGTGAAATCATCAGTGTTCTGCATTAGAAAGGCCTCAAAATTCCTCCCCTTAATTTATTGCAGGATTAGGAGGCCAGATTCCCAACTCCAGTCTGGCCCCTTTGGGCTACCTAGGTTGCCCAAAGTAGTGGGACAGTGGTTACATCTAGCCATCTGATATTACTCTGGCAGATGGGAACTCTCAGCTGGCACAAATCTCCCAGTGTGTAATAAGCAGGAGAGGGTATGGCTGGGATGCTGCTTCATTTCATGAATTCTTAGCTGACAAAATGGTCCCCTGAGAACCATTGCCAGCTGGTGTAAGATAGACCATCCCTATGACTTGCATTTACAAGGCAGAGAATCAAGGTGCTGTAACCAGCTCTTAGCAGATCCCAGCACAGCAGAGAATCTGGCCTATAATGCATTTGAATTGAGTAATCAGAAGATGTGAGTTGGGATAAACCCTTAACAGGAGGGCCGGGGAATCTTCCGAGGGAATTTGTTTGGGAAATGCTAGGGTTTAGACCCAACTAAAACACTAGATCCAAACATACTCTGGATAAACTTGGATCTTGATCCAAAGTTTGCAGCAGGGTTGTGTCTATGAGATAAACCAAAATCTCAGATACTGATATAATCTTGGTAGTTGAGGCCCACCTCTGGAAAATGCATGCCATTATTTGGTGCAATGTTGTGCATTCTTAAGGCAAAAACTTACTCTTCAGAAATATTTTTGAGCCAGATAAAAGTTATCCTTAGCAGTGCTGGTTTAACAGTAACAAGAGACAGGGAATTGCCTCCAACTCTCTCTTCAGTCTAAGAGCTGACATAAACATTTGCTTTGTCCTGGTAAGTGGCAGAGAGGAAATAAAGAGGAATTGAAGGAGTCATGTCATTGCAAGACACATTCTATTTAAATTGAAAAGGTCACTGCCCACATGTTTTCATCAGCCACCACACCAGACCAGTTGAAAGTATTAGGCTTCAATAGGTGGCCTCTTACTGAGGGCAAGACATTTCAGGTGTAGTTTCCATTGCTGTAAAAAATAAGAAGTCCAACACACACACACACACAAAAACCCATGCTGAGGTGTAATAAATGGTAAAAAGGAAATTTGATACATTTTTAGTAAAACAGACAAACATTCTTTTCTCCAATAGTTACTCTACACATTTCATTCTTCCAGAAGCTTAGTTGTTTAAAATAGCTTTACCTGTGAACTCCCATTCACTGTGATGAAGGCTCCCAGAGTGCTTAAGAAAAAATCCATTTATAAGATGCTCATTCACTAAGAAGTCTGCCATGTCACTCAACAGGATTTTCAACTTTTCCTTATTCTTTCCTAAACTTGTATTTTCGGTATTGTAGCCTGGAAGACTCTCTCTAAAGAATTCCTTGGAAGTATTTTAATTGGAAAATCATCTCTTATGTTGTATGAGTGTATACTGAGCTACACTGTGCAGAAGTCTATAATTAGGGCACAGTATGCAGTGCTGACAAGTGGTCAGAGTAGTCAGGCTACCTGAGTGCAGTTACATCAGTGGGGAAATAGACTCCCTGTTGATCCAAGGTTAGACATTTGTTAGAGGTTCTCTTGTTGATGCCTCTGCTTTCCTATGTGATCTTGGACAATTTATTTAACCTCTTAGTGTGTTAGTATAACCATCTAGAAAACAGCATTTGCTATGGCTATTTCCTACTGGCCCAAAAACATCTATCAAGTGGATTACCTCCAGAGGGTAAATTGAATTTGCTTTCAGCGTTGCCATCACCTCATTAGTCCCTGTAGAGTACTAAGAATTGTCTCCCTGATCCTTGTGTTGTTGTTGTTGGGGTTTTTCTTTTTGGGGGGGGGAAGGGAACAAACAATAGGATACAATGAAATGACTGATGACATATAGGTTCATACTCCTCCCAAATGATAATTCCCTATAACTACAAAACAGTCACATGATTAGGGGAACTGAGAGATAGAGAGGTTATTACTAAATTTAACACTTAAAATATTGGCTTAGTAAGATCAACAAAAAATAAGGTTGGGGTCTATTTAAAACTATTACAGAAAGACAAACACTTATTTTTTAAAATACAAGAAAAAATGCTTATTGGTGTGTATCCAAACCTGTTCTGTAAACAAATATAGTGAACAGACTTTTAATTTCTCTGATAACCCTGGGAATTTCTTCCAAGTGTCCAGTAAGATGCTTTGATCCCAGCAAAACAAACACGGTAGCATGTCTCAGAGCCTGAGTCTACAGGCTTGGGCTTGTAGGATCCTTGCTACCAAACTAAAAATACCAGTAACTGAGTGAGAATGTCTACACTGCTATTTTTAGCACTGAGGCAAAAGCCTGGTAAGCCTACATCTGTAAAGTTGGGCTCAAAGACTTGGGTGTTATGTGTGTGTGGGTCTGCAGTGTAGGTATACTCAAAGACTATGGGTCGGAGCAGTGACTCCTTAGCAGGCTGGGGAGAAACTCTACCTTGTGACATTGCTTTCCCTGCGCAGCAGGGAGCTCTGGAAGGCATTGTGCCTCTGGGAAGCTCAGTACTTCTTGGAGCTCCCTTCGGGGGGTACTACTCTGCACCATGCTAATGTAGGCCACTGTTTGATATGCAGAATCATGTCCCTAGTAGGCACAACAGTTGGTTTGAGGTCAAGCTCCCAAATTAAAGGAACGGGTGCTCAGATTAAGGTGTGGCTCCAAAATTACTTGTTTCCTGCTACCCCAGTTAGAAAAGTATTTTGGATGTCATGTCTCCGTTCCCCCAAGAGATTTTTATGGTGTCATTTTTCAAGATTCTCCTGCAGGTGACTGCTGCTCTACTTTATCATAGTTGTGATAGTAATTACTTCAAAGAGCAATTGTTAGCCTTAATTAATGTTTGCAAAACACTCAGATATTAAGGTGAAATGCTATAAAAAGCTAAACTATTTTTTGTCAAAGTAACAGAATCTTAGGAATATGGGAGTTTGCTACAGCATTCTCCTATTCAGTCTTAGCTGCAAAATGAGGGGGGACCACTTTTTTTTCCTCCTTTTCTATGGCTATGTGATGTAAATTCTACCTCTACATTGCTTAAACAAAAAGATTACTTTGAAGCTAGTTTTGCAGATCTGCATCAGTAATTGTCTCAGTTTGTAAAACTAATTACTTGAGCTATGTTTTTACATATAAGGTTTCTCATTGTACCAACAGATGTCTCTTTTTTTTTTTGGCTGCATCTGTAAGGTTTGGAGAGCCATCAAGTTTATTAATATTTTCTGTATTTACAGAAAACTTGTGCTTTATAAATATCAAATTTTGATCTTTTCTATGTATGTTTTGTAGAACCATAGAGCCAAAATATGCCTTGAGTGAGACCACAGTGATGGGCATAAAAGCCGAGCTAGATAGAAGTATTATTTCCACGCTTTGTCCAGATGGCTGGAGTGTTTGTGTGGGATTTTTAGCTGTTCCTTTCCCTCTCCTCAGATGGAAATGTAAGAGTTGTTATTCTAAGCCCATAGTTATTGTTAGAAAATCAAATTCCATCTGTTTCCAACTGAACAAGGAACGAGGGAATCAACAGAAAACCCCATTTGCTAAACAACATTCATTGCCACCTGTGAGCAAAGAAACTCAGGGCAAATGAAGTCTGGTTAATCTGTCAGTCGCTGTCCTGATCAATTAGAAAAACGACATCTACTTTTAGAGAGAAAGTGGATGAGATAATATCTTTTATTGGACCAACTTCTGCTGGTGAAAGAGGCCAGCTTTCAAGCTACACAGAGCTCTTTTTAGGGTCTGTGTAGCTCAAAAGCTTCTCTCTTACTAACAGAAGTCGGTCCAGTAAAAGATATTACCTCACCCACCTTATCTCTAATACACTGGGACCAACAGGGGGTTTCTCCAGGAGCAAACACAGATGCTGCAGGCTCTTGTGGACCTGTGGGTTCAACAATCATGGATTTGCCAGCCTTTGCAGTCCATGGAGAACTCCATTATAACACCTCCCTATATTCCCTACCCTCAACATCCCACATGTGGATCAGGAGTTGCATCCCTACCACGCCACCCCAGGGAACATTAAGGACAACCACAGCTTCCCGTACACATACATGTGAAACCACGGTTGCTTTATGTATAGCTAAAATGGACGTGAATGTTCTGTTCCATTAATTTAGTTTTGTATGTATTTGCTTTTAAATTGCAGAGATTTCTCTTTTCACTTTTTACTTTGTTACTGAATAAAATTCTATTCTTTATTAGTTCACAAGATATGCTGCAGAGTGCCTAGCAGCTCTGAAACTGACCACATACTTGTAACTCTACAGTGTGACACAACTCATAGGATCAATGACACACAGTGCAATTATCATAAAATGTACAGTAAGCAGTGTAAAATTAATAGGTGCATTCACAGTGTTATATTCACAGATGTGCACCAAGCACCATATATTTCCTCCCTAAAACAGCAGGGCTAGGTAGCTCACAGTATACCACAACGCATTACTGAGTCTCACTCTTAAAGTGCCCTTTTAAAGCCTCCCTGAGCTGTATAGCTCTGCATTAAGCTCTTCTAATAGCCCTTGCATCTCCCTGTTCAAACTCAGCAGACAGCTTCACCAACTCTGCCTTCCACCCCAGTGGCGACTTTTTCCACTTTGCTTTACAGATATTATGCAGGACACAGCAGGAAGCTATAACCAGTCAGATATCTTTCTCACTGAGATCCAGTCTTGTGAGTGAATGGCAGTGTCCCTTCAATCTACCAAAAGCACATTCAGCTGTCATTCTGCACCTGCTGAGCTGGTAGCTGAATCTTTTTTTCGTGCTGTCAAGGTGGCCAGTGTACAGCTTCATGAGCTGTGGCTAGGCTGGGTCCCCCAGGAATGCTACTGACATTTCAACATCACCAGTGGTAATAGACCAGCTGGGAAAGAAAGTCTCTGCTTATAGCTTTCTGAACAGTCCTGTGTTCTTAAAGATGCAAGTGTCATGCACTTTCCCTGACCAGTCCACACTGATGTCAATGTAGTATCCCTGGTGATCCATCATAACCATAGAAAAGTAGCCCTTTCTGTTTATGTACTTTGTGGTAGTCTGGTGCCAAAATAGTGATATGCATGCTGCCTATTGCTCCACTGCAGTTTGGGAACCCCATCGCTGCAAATCCATCTTGCACATTGCTGAGAGTCACAGCCCTGTGTAGCAGGAGACAATTAATGGCCCTGTATAATTGCATGACAATGGCCCCTGTGCAGATTTTCCAATTCCAAAATGATTTCTTACTGGCCAGTAGCAATCCAGTGTTGAAAGTTTCCACAGTGTGATTGCCGCTCATTTCTCCACTGTCAGTGCGGCTCTCAGTCTTGTGTCCCTGTACTGAAGGCAGGAGTGAGCTCAGTATACAGATCCAGGAATGTGGCCTTGTGCTTTGAAAAGTTCTGAAGCCAATGCTCGTCCTCCCAAACCTGCATTATGAGAAGCAGTGCTCCACCATCTGCAGATGCTCGTTAACACCACCACCAACCTTGAATTGATTCTTACTATGTCCTACAGCAATCTGTCCTCCAAGAAATTGTCCTGTCCCCTGCTGATCTGGTTGTTCTTATTGCTCTGCAAACACTAGACTATCATGAGTCCTCTGCTTGCAAAACTTATGACAAGAGCACAGAGCTGTGCAGGCTTCTGTCAGAGATGGTGGATAGTGAGGAGGGCCATGCCGGTTCACAGGATTTTTTAAAAAGTTGTGAAAATTATGGGATATAGACATTATGGGATCGAGACTGTGGCACACTGGGAAGTTGACCCCTTGTTCCCAGTCCATCCCTGTGCCACTCATTTCTGCCCCACCATGCGTTGTCACAACTTCCCAAAAGACAGCACACTGGACAACGACGGGTTGCACACTGGGGATATCTACTCATGGTGTACGGTACTGTGCATCAACACTAGTATTCCTGGGAGTACATGCAGTACGGACAGAAGAAGCCAAG
Source organism: Eretmochelys imbricata (assembly GCF_965152235.1). Classification (NCBI taxonomy): domain Eukaryota; kingdom Metazoa; phylum Chordata; order Testudines; family Cheloniidae; genus Eretmochelys; species Eretmochelys imbricata. Next base: position 234,915,170 of record NC_135572.1, read on the forward strand.
TATGCACACGACCAAGTAATATACTAACAGTGGCAGCTTTATGCCAACGTAACTTGTCAACCAAGGTTAGTAGTTTAGACATGGCCTAAGTTACCCATGACTGTAGTACTTCTAGATACAGTTTAGGCAAGGACAGTGAACTAAATGAAGGATCCTGACTAGTTACAACATTAATTTTGTTTTACAAAATAATTGATTAATATGTCTTATAACTTCCATATTTAAAAAAAGAAAAACAAATACTGTGGCAATGTTGTTCCCCCAAGAGATAGTATTTTTGCTTTTAATGTGCTGGGGAAGGACCTGTTGTGAAGCAATAAAATATGGGGAAATGAATTACCGAGTTTGGAGGTGTGGGGGAAGGGAGGGACGCCTAAAAAGTAAATTCACAATCCTCATTCACCAGTGAGGAAAACCTCATACAAAGAGGCGACAAGGAGAATAAATAGAATAGAAGAATCAATCATCTTTGAAAATTGAACTAGTAATTTTGCAATTGAGTATTTTTTTCTTCATTTTTCAGAGTGAAAGAATTTGAGATATATACAGTGTATGCACTTAGTAAGATAATGTATAATGGATGTTTATCACATTTAAGACTAAATTTCTGCACAATAGTCAATATTTTGTCTATGGACCAAAACTGTTTGTTTTTCACACAATTAAATACCTTATTCTATCAATAATTCTACTCTCAGAATTGAAAGCAAATACAATACTCTGTAGATTAATTTATAGCTGAGTGACTCAAACAAATTAAACACTTTCTCTGAAAAAAATATTTTCCCTCTGTCAGTGAAGGGATTAGTAAATAATTCAGAAGTTATAAAGCAGTGCAGTATAACATCTGTTAGAGAATACCTGAATCTTCTCAGTAATTATAATTAATATACATTGCCCTTACATTGATGTAATAGCTTTCATCCTGAAGGATCCCAAAGTGCTTTACAAACTTTGTGAACTCAACCATATACATATATTAAACAAAAATTAAAAGAAAATAAATTTGGTCAAGTATTCAGAAGTTAGGAAATACCAAAATTAAGGTTTCCTGGGTAACCTTAACAGAATTCCTATGTGATACTATGCAAATCACTTAAACCTTTTTTACAGGTGGTCACTAATTGTGTGTTCCTTATTTATGGGGACTTGAGGTGCTGGGGTCTGATTTGCAGAAGTTCTGAGCACTCAGAGCTGAAGCTGAAGTCAATGGCAGCTATGATTTGAATGTATAAAGTGCTATATAATGCTAAGTGCTTTGAAAAATCAGGTTCTAGGTGTTTCAGTTGGGCACCCAAAAGTAGTGAATACCCTTGACCTTAATTTCTCTGTGCCTCAGTTACCCATCTGTGAAATGGGAATAACAGCACTGCCTTAATTCACCGGGTGCTATGAAAATACATTGATTAATATTTATGAAGCACTCAGGTACAATATGGATGTGCACTCTGGAAAAGCCTGTGAGGTAATGAATAATTCTGTCTTCAGAGCAGGGTTTGAATAGTGTGCAGTAAAGAAGGCCTGGGGACACACATTGAACAATGAGAAGAAAATGGTCATTGAATGGCTGGTCAATAATTGAGCACTATCTTTTCTGTGCACTGAATGAGACGGGGTCCTATGGGGGAAAGCAGTATGTGATCGTGTAATTAAAGTCTGTGTAATACATGCACAAAAGGGAAGGGCCTGAATTAGTTTCACAGGCACTGTTTCACCATCACCTCTGGAGGGGTGGTGAGGAAATCTTCCTGGAAAAGACGCTGGCTGCATATTTCCTGGGGCAGCCTCTAGCCCTCTTATACTGCATGTTGCCCTCTGCATATATAGTGCTGTTGTGTTGTAAATAAAGTACAAGCTGTGCATAAGTTTATGCATGTTTGCTGTGATCAGTGGAATTATGATGCTACCTCAAGGGCTAGAAAAGACTTAATTCATCCACAAAGGTTTTTGTACATCTATAAAAATTAATGTATTCAGGCATTGCCTACAATACATCTGCGGTTATGTAATAGTATTCAAAAACAAACAGTGTCAGGCTAACATTTGCTGTTTAAAGCTTCTCTCACCTGAAAAGCACTAGCAATGTCAGTGGTGGTAACCGTGCTAATTTCAGGCTGTTCAAAATCGGCAGCCTACCTGCCCTGGCTGGCAAGCATCTCATTCAGCCAGGCAACTCTCTCACCTTGCTCTCACAAATATTATGCAACACACAGCAATAACTGTAAGAACAGTTTCCTTGTTGAGGTATAGCCTTGCCATCAGGCATTTCCACCTGCCCTTCAGTTTTCAAAAGGCACACTCCATTCCTTTTGCAAGTGTACTGGTGCTTAGTTAGACCTTTCCTTGCCTTTGTCCAGCTTACCATTACATGGCTTCATGAGCCAGGGAAACAAAGGGTAGGCAGAATCAGGATTAGCACAGAAACCTTGGGCAGCCCAAGGGAAGAAAGACCTTCCTGTCAGATTATCAACAAGTCCTGAATTTCTGAAGATCCTGGCACTGTGGACTCTTGCAGACCATCCAAAGGTGACGGTAGTAAAGCAGTGGTGGGCAACCTGCGGCCCGCAGGCCACATGTGGCCCATCAGGGCAATCTGATTGCGGGCTACGAGACATTTTGCTGATGTTGACCGTCTGCAGGCACGGTCCCCCCGCAGCTCCCAGTGGCCATGGTTCGCCGTTCCCGGCCAATGGGAGCTGCGAGAAGAGGTGTGCCGCAGAGTGCCTACCACAGCAGTAAAGCATTCATGGCGATCTACCAAGGCCTGCCCTGCATAACTATTCGGTGGTTAGGTGGTGGTATGGGGAGGGGCACAGAAAGAGGACATGTGTGCCGTCCATCACCCAGCACAGTTAGAGAAGCCCAGCTCTGTGAATCCATCTGTTATTTCCTGTACATCGCTTAGTCTGACCTGTTTGTGCAACAGGACATGCTTTCTCGCCTTACAACTGCCCCCACTGTTGATTTTCCAAAACCAAATTGATTTCCCACTAACCGATAGCAATCTGGGGTTGCAAGCTTCCACATGGCAAGCACCACTCATTTCTCCACCATAAGGGGCAGTGCTCATCCCGGAGTTTCTGTGCTGCAGGACAGTGGTGACCTCAGTACACAACTCCAGGGATGTGGGCTTCTGCATCTGAAAGATCTGGAGCCACTGCTGATTGTCTCAGGTTCGCATCATATTCAGTCCCACCAGTTGAGGCTTATTGGATTGGCTCAAAATTGCTGCTCCACTGCATGTAGTTGCTCCATGAATAGCTGTTATATAATAGCTCTATAGTCACTGTCACATCACCCTCTGTTGTCTGTCTGAGTGCACAGCCTGCAAGTACAAGAGGTTCGTATGGTGTCCTTATGACAGGGAAGAGAACAGAGTCTCTCTCTGTCATAGCCATGTTTGCAGCTGTGAGCTCGTAAATGGCGTACGAGAGTGGTTGATTATGGAATAGGACAGAAGGAATTGTGGGCATTTGATCCCAAATCTCCACAATTCCCCCAGAAGTGTGCAGGTATCCCACAATACCCTGCGCCCATTTTTATTTTGAGTCAATGCTAAAGAGATTTTGTTATGATGAAATACATATTTCTTTGTACTTGGAAATAATAATATGCCTGTTATGATGGCAGTATGAGGTTGATGGGGTCCTTAGCTGTTCAGTTAGTTGCTTTTAAGTGCTTGGGTTTTATAAATAAGGTCATAGATAGCTACATTGTTCACAGATCTAAAGGGAGTGGTCTGGGCCAATACTTTGTATTAATATACTGGTTTTTCATCTCTAGATCTCAAAACACTCGACAATGATGGGGGTGCACGATTAGCCCATTTTATAGTTGGCCTACCCAAACTAAGTACGGAGATTTGAACTAATTTGAATGAGGTATACTCTGGGTCTATTTCATCAGAGTTCTGTTCCCAGCTATGTCACAAGCTTCTTGTGTAATCTTTGGCAAGTCACCTAGGCCCTCTGTTCCACAGTAATTATTTGGTTTAATTAAAGTTTTCAGAACACATTCTCATTGTCAATGAGATTCTGAAGACAGAAGTTTTGTTGTTGTTTGAGGGGTTGGAGCCTTATAATGATTCTATTATAACCTAAACAATGGTCAAACTATCACCTTTGGGACTAGAACCCTGGTTCTCTAACTTTAAAAATACAGAGCTCCACCAACTGAGCCAAAGAGCTCACTGGAGTTGTAATCTATATATTCTTTCTAAGCTTCAGCCACCCAATAGACAGCAACATGTCCCACATACATCAGGGTCCAGATCTTCCCTGATGTTCAGAAAGGAGAACATACCCCTTCTCACCTGCTCTGAATGCCCCTTAACTGCAAATGAGGATATGGTCCAGAGTAATGGATACTGCTCCAAATAAATCAGTGGGATTGTGAATATGTGTGTGTGTATGTATGTGCATATATATACACCTGCATACACACATACCTCTCATTGACATCAGTGTGGGCAGGACTGACCCCCAAACTATCTGCAAGAGAACTCACTAATAGCTTTGCATAACTCTAATATATTTTCTTCAAATGTAGCTAACATACATAGGTGCTGGAACTAGGGATGTGGGGGATGCTGCTGCACCCCCAGGCTTGAAGTGGTTTCCATTATATACAGGATTTACAGTTTAGTTCAGTGGCTCTCAGCACCCCTGTTATAAACATTGTTCCAGCACCCCTGCCAACATATAATTTTGTAAGGAGATTTAAGCTTGACGAGGAAGTAACAAGCTATTTAGGAGCTGGGGGAAGATAAAGAAATGTTAGAAAAAACTCAATTTCATATCAGGGTAATTGTTAAATGATTCATACAGTTTGACTTTTCTTTGTACTTTGTGGAAATGTTCTTCTTTGTCGTCAGAGTAAATATGGTAATTTTTAGTCCATGCCAATCTGGCAAGCCAAAAATATAGTGAAGGTAAAACAGAGCTTTATAATGGATCTTGGTTGCTGATTCAGAGGCTGTTTGTTACAAACACCACACATTCTAATATCTATGTTTTCCCTAGAGCAGTAGTTTTCAACCTTTAGTCATTTGTGGACCCCAAAATTTTTTTGAATGGAGGTGAAAACCCCTTTGGAAATCTTAGATATAGTCTGCAGACCCCCAAGGGTCCATGGACCACAGGTTGAAAACAACTGACCTGGAGAATTCCTGCCTAAGTACAGACCTAGTCCAATACTACTTAGCTTAGAAATTCACTAGATAACAACTTGAGGTGTTTTGACTATATATTCTTCTGTTTAAAAAATAAGTTTCAAAATGTTGAATATAAAATAATGAGGACACAGTTTGGGTTTGTTGTGAGAAATTTGGCAGTTAGCACCAGTGCTGTTAGCTTTGCAAATCTTGGCTGACGGTTCAATCAAGGTTCTCTCCAGGTTGACAATTAGTATGCATCATTCATCTAGAATGTGTCCCAGCCATAGGTCCCCTGCTTAAATGTTTGGCACACATAACCTTTGCATTTTGGCAGGTGTGATGGGGTGACTACCCCACATTCACCCTGCAGGGTTTAATGCAGGCCAGATGAGCCAATTAACCCATTAGACAGTTGATTAAGGAGGCTCAGCTGCACAGGAATAGGTGGGGCCTATAAAGCCCAGGAGCTGAATGGCTACAGGGTTGCTGGGAAAAAGCAGACACTTCTAGGAGAAAGGGAGTAATAAATGAAAAATACAGATACTCTCTGGGATGAGGGGAGGAGACTTTGGGAACTGGTAGCCCCAGGAAGAAAAGGGGAACTGATGATAGGAAGAAGCCCAAGGATAGAGCACTGAGTCCAGAGAGAGAGCAGGCCTAGACCTCTGAGCTGAGAGTTCCTGGACTGGAACCCAGAGAAGAGAGTGAGGGGCCTGGTTTACGCTATCAACCACTGGGTGAATGGTACTGAGGCAGTGAGCAAGAAAACTGCCTAGGACTATTGAGGTGTTAAACTCTCCTGGACAGAGACATGTCTTGAGGGCTGAACCACAAAGAGGACACTATGGTTCCTGAGGCTTTAAGAGGAGCTGCGAGTGGATAGAGTGATGGTGTACAAACTGGATGCCGGGGTGTCAGTCTTGAGCTAATTCCCAGAGTAGCTGGCGGTGCCTGTCTAGTGGTGTGCCCTGTGACAGCAGGCTGTTCACCTTACTTCAATTGGACCGTCTTAATACAGATCAGCTGAGATTAAAATCAGACAGCGTGAACACTTAACATTATGGAGATTTGTATACTTAACCCCTGATTTTTCCCAGTGCTGCCCATTATTCATTGCAAAGTTTGTTTTTGCACTCTTTTAGCATCCTTCACACAAACACTTCAGAGCTCTTCACTTCTGCCTGGTGTAAACTTAAAAGTTTTGATAGCAGTGTTCGGTTGGTTAGGAGGGGTGTGGGGGGGAACGCATTCCTGACCAACATAGCTATGCCAGCACAAGCCCCATTGTATATGCACTTACACCATCAAAAAAGTCCTTTTGCTGATATAACTTATTTTGAACTGGTCTGAGCTATGCCAGGAACAGAACTCTTGCTGGTATAAACTGGCCTCCACTAGAAGGGTTTGTTGGTATACCTATCCCAGAAAACCCTTTCTAGTTTAGACAAGGCCTTAGAGTAAATAAAACAACAAACAGGCAGAAATAATGAAAAAGTTTAATAGCGCCTCAAAGTCTGTGGCTAAATTTTTTAATTTACTCTTTGGACTAACTGGAACAGTAGTCCAAGTGATGAGAAAGTGGTCACTAGAAAGCAGGAGACAATGGGTGACAGAGATTTTCCCCCCAGCTAATGCATTCTAGATAACCCTAGTGGGATTGTTTGATTTCAAGTGGTGAAGTCCAGGTCAGAACCGTTTTAATCTGAAGAGGCCCCCACTGTAATCGCACAGAATTTATCTGAGTTCATCAAGTCAGTGGTGGATGGGATGGCATAGGTTGCACTGACCAAGCAAGCTAATGCTTTGCCCGCAGTGGCAGCCCCTGTAGATTTCCTCATTGACCACTTGGAGAAGTGTCCTTCTTTACAAATTCAGTTGGATTTTTTTTCTGTTCCCTATTAGGGCTCTGCTGTACCCATGTGGGTGAAGTAAAAGTAGAGAGATGATTCCCACAGTGCAGTTCTTTATAGGGAAAACATCGTGTGACGGGTTCGGTCACAGAGACCCCCTTGGGACTGCCACCTGATGTGCTGAAACTACCTCTGAGCCCATTTTCCACTACTAGCTTGGGACTTCAGAACCCTGCCTTGTTTAGCCAGACACACTAGTCTGCTGCAACACAGACCCAGGTCTGGTCCACACCCCCAAAGCTGCAGGCTTTAACTGAAAACCACTCAGCAGGTATTCCTGTCTCCAGAACCCAGACACCCAGCTCCCAATGGGATCCAAACCCCAAATAAATCTGTCTTACTCTGCATAAAGCTTATACAGGGTAAACTCATAAATTGTCTGCCCTCTATAACACTGATAGAGAGAGATGCACAACTGTTTGCTCCCCCTGGTATTAATCAAGAACTCTGGGTTAATAAACACAAGTGATCTTATTAAGTATAAAAAGTAGGATTTAAGTGGTTTCAAGTAATAACAGACAGAACAAAGTAAGTTACCAAACAAAATAAAACAAAACACGCAAGTGTAAGCCTAATACATTTAAGAAACTGAATACAGGTAAATCTCACCCTCAGAGACGTTCCAATAAGCTTCTTTCACAGACTAGATTCCTTAGTCTGGGCCCAATCCTTTCCCCGATACAGTTCTTGTTAGTCCCAGTTCAGGTGGTAACTAGGGGATTTCTCATGACTGGCAGCCCCCTTGTTCTGTTCAACCCCCTTTTATAGCTTTGGTAGAAGGCGGGAATCTTTTGTCTCTCTGGGTCCCCACCCCTCCTTCTAAATGGAAAAGCACAAGTTTAAGATGGATTCCAGTACCAGGTGACATGATCACATGTCACTGTAAGACCTTATTCTCCATTCTTTCAGGGCTGAAACTGCACATACCCAGGAAGGTTTGGGAGTAAACAGAGCCATTCGCAACCAATTGTCCCAGTTAATGGGAGCCATCAAGATTCCAAGCCACCATTCATGGCCCACACTTTGCATAGTTACAATAGGACTTCAGAGTAATACTTCATATTTCTAGCTTCAGATACGAGAATGATACATTCATACAAATAGGATGAACACACTCAGTAGATTATAAGCTTTGTAACAATATCTTACAAGAGACCTTTTGCATAAAGCATATTTCAGTTACTTTATACTTACACTCATAAGCATATTTCTGTAAAACATATGGAGTGCAATGTCACACATAGGGTATGGGTTAAGGAACTATAGACTGTAGGACTGTCTCTAGTGTATGCAATGTTTGGTGTGTACAGTATTTTTGAAGTGTATTTTCTTTTGGCGTTCTGAAGAGCAATAAAGGAAGAAAAAGCACTCTATATAGGACTTTAAAATTCTCTCGGCATCATTGTGATATCTTAGAAATCCTTTGTCTTGTCAGTTTTGTTCCCTTATATAGGGAAAAGAAGGCAGACTAGTACTCAATTCAGAAAAACCCACACAGGGTGCAAAAAGGACTTGTTTAATTGGCTAAACAAAGCAGTGAGACAACACAAGTTTCAGCTTGACATGGATGTAGTTAGTATAAGGGGGCCATCTATTTTATACCACCTTACATATCACTTTGGATCACAGATTTATCTCTTAAAAATAAGGGTCACTATAAATAATTATGGACATATTTAGAACATGATCAAATTCGAAGCAGCACTAAGACCCTGATCATCCATGTTTGTTTTTTTCCCAGGAGTGAGTGGTCTAGACCCATGAATGTGAAAACAAATGAAGCACCATGTCGGTTTGAAACATTTCAAACTCTTCTGAACTTGAGCTGTAATGACATCACTAAAATCTCCACCAAAAGAAACAGTGAAACACGTCCTGCATTTGCTCCAGATGCAACAACCACTGAAGACCCAGACAAGGAGTGTTTCAGATTAGATGGGCAAGGTTCAAACCATGAATGAGAAGATCTCCTTGTTGACAGCTGTTCAGCCATTTTGTCAATTACCTTCTGTTGCTGAAAGGTTACAGATAAAGCAGTAGTTGGAAATATCAACCTTTTTTTTAAGTATCGATGTCACTGCTTCTAAAGAAAGAGATTGGTTAACAACCTAAAAGCATCATCAGCCTTATGTTTGTGTGGACTCTGTCCAAAAAACCTGCTCAGCTTGTAAAGTGAACTCAGGGGAGACTGCCAGCAATGGCAGACCTTCTGGAAGAAAATTGGGCTTCTAATGTTTTGGGGGTTCTTTGTTCTTGAAGATATTACTAAAAATCCACAGGATTCTGTGAACATATCAGTACTAACATATATATCAGTGCACTTCTTAGCATACAAAAGCAATCATTACCTGCTTTTGGCTAGAATATTAGCCAAACTTTAGCCCTTCTCAACACATGGAATGTCCTACCAGTGAATGTTACATGATGGACTCTACTTGTCCAGTAGGAGTAGCCAATAAACCAAAATATTCCTCTCCTTTCTTGGGTATAAATGCTCTCCTTTCCAGTGGAATAAATCCTTTCTCCCTATGCACCAGGGCAACAGGCAGTGTCCAATCTTTTACCCTACACTCCCATGACTACTTTTCTCTTTCTCCTTTTCTACATATCAGCCATATCATGTGTAGTGTAAAAAAACCAGCTGTTTTGGCTCTCTAGTCACTTATTAACCCTTGCTTCCATACTCCTGCAGACAGAGCAGAGATAATGAGGCAGTGGATGATAGCTCGACCCAAGTAGACCCAGCCAAACTATCGGAGCACCTTCCTGGACAAAGATGTGGATTACCCCATATACCACCACAGTGACTAGATCAACAAATAAGGTAAGACAGAGGTGCACATAAGAGTAAAACTTGTTTTTTAAAAATAGGAAGAGAGAAATCAACATTTCTGGCAGGGGTTGAAAAAGATTATATAGATTAGGTGGATCAGTGAGAAGGCTGACACAGGACAGAGTGTAGTGATTTAAGACTCTGCGGGGTAGGGCATATGGATGGAGATGTAGCCAATTATTTTAGTTCATTTCTTGTGTTATAATTAAATGTTATGCCATATATAATCATGTATGTTGCAGAATTATAGAAGTATAAGATTGATCAGTATGTAGAAGGAATAATCGTGTATTAGATATCTAAGTAAGTAGGGCTGAAACACAATGCCTGCAAGATTTTAGCTTAGCAATTTTGGGCCTTGGAGTTAAGAAATGCTGATATTAGCAAGTGACCAAAGACTAACCAGATTATGGGAAAAGATGTACCAATGGGAGATACTGCAAAAAATTAAGAGTAAGTAATTTTTTGCTTATAAGATAAAAATGTGACTACTGGGTATAACACATGCCCTAGCCACAGGGTGCACGATGTATGTAAATACTAGTGAGGTATAGTCATAATTGCATTATAAAAAGAGGGTGCCTAAATTAGAAAAATTGAGCTCCCTGTGGGAAACTCCAGCAGGAACCATCCCTCTACTGATGATCAATCCATGAGACCCATCGGTCCCTGATGCTGCTGTTAAGGATGTGAGTATAACCACATTTGTAACTTGTGCATAGGTCTTTATAGAATTTCAATATGCTTAGATATTTGTAACTTTAATAAAACTTCTAAAACAGACTAGATCTTGTACTTTTAAATGTATGTGTGGTCACTACCTTTGGTCTTTATGTGTTCTGAGAGACTATAAATCTGAAGCATGTAAGAGAGGTGACTTTCACTCTGTTAAGCTTGAAATTGTAGCCACCAGAGCTGAACCCACGGTGGTGTAATACCACATTACAAAATTCACTTTAAATAAAAAAAAAGGCTACAGAGAAATCCTACTGTTGCCCCGAGGCAGCTGAAGGGAGGGAGACCCAGAATGTTGCCAAAAGGTGAAAGCCACAAATAGACACTGAATTGTATTTTTGGAGAGAATAAGGAGCCAGTCGCAGGATATATAGAGTAGGGAATTTGTGGTCATACTTGTGTATTCATGACTGAATTGATTTTTCAAAGCCAATAAAAGAAATACTTAATATTTAGCTGTGGAACTAGAAAGCCTCCATCTTGCCCTTTGTTTCCATCTGTTGGGAGCCAGAAAGATTTTTAACTCGTTATCAATATTTTCCCACCTTCCTGTGCACAGGACAAGTGTCCTTGAAAGGACTATAGTTTTGAATTTGCTGATTGTCATGTAGACAAGGACATTTTCCAAATAAAAAGCACACAATCCATTTGTAAATCTTCTTGAATATATGAAAGTATAATCAGGCTGACTCAGACAGCTGAGCTATGGCATACCTCATTTGAATTCAGTCTTCCCCCAGGCCTTGTCTATAGGAAATATGCATACATTGTACTGTAAGTAGGAAACATGAATTATAACAATACTCACCTCTGGAGTTCTGAATTTATTTTAGTTTCAAATGTGTCTGAGCATTTACCTTTTTCATATCCTGGATATAATTCTAAGAACTCTTATAAAGCCTTTTCTTGTAGCCATACTCTTAAGCACCTGAAGCACCACAACCTTCCTTTGCCTCCGTTATTCCTCACTCCAGCTCTTTCATGGTACTTTCTGCAGCAAGCCATATCTTCACTGATTTAGTACCTCAGCCGTGCTCCTGCATCCGTTACTCATGTGAGTAGTTCTTACATTGACTAGCCCTATTGATTTCCAGAAGGCTACGCACATGAGTAAGGTTTGCAGGTCTTATCTTACAAAATGATTCTGTGATGAGCAATCTTTAAGTAAATAAACAATTGTTTGCTGGATCCTGTGCAACACTCTTATTATATACATATTGAACTGCCAGTTCTCTTTTGGATTTTCAACATTCTTTCATAGTTTATATGGATCCATGTAAACAGTGACTGTCTAGCATCTCTGCAAGCGTTGTTTGTGGCTGGCAGTATAACATTATCCATCAGTCAGTTTCTTCCTCCTTTCCAACAATATGCATTTGAAAATTCTATATGAAACTTCTTGTTGCAGGCACTATTTTCTCTTACCAATGTTAGCGTCTCCAAAATTCACTTCCACAGAATAATATTTTACCTTTTTGTAGCATATTTCATCCTAAAGGATCCAACAATCAATTGACTAGACTATTAGATTGCAATCTGACCCAGGGTGAGTTGTTTCACTGCCTTAGAGCAGACTGTTTTCTTTCTCTCTGATTTTTGGCTCTTGTATGTTACCAGTCTGAATTCAAAGAAATAAAGTTGTTGCATTGCAACCTTCCACAAAGAATATTTGTTCTTATCTAACTTTTCTCCGTGGACATTGTGAACATAACACAGAGTAAGGGGCAGAGAATTGTTCCACTGAGCCTGGAAAACGCTGGGCAATAAGTCTCCCTCTTGTTTTCCCCACTGCTCCAAGGGAGAGAGTAAACTATCACAAGTGCATACCCAACACAGCATATGCTGCCTGATGTGCCAGGCTCCACCCAGTCCCCATCCCACTCTTCTGCATTAAGAACATAAGAAAGGCCATACTGGATCAGACCAAGAGTCCATCCAGTCCAGTATCCTGTCTACAGACAGTGGCCAATGCCAGGTGCCCCAGAGGGAGTGAACCTAACAGGTAATAATCTAGTGATGTCCATCCTGCCATCCATCTCCACCCTCTGACAAACAGAGGCTAAGGACACCATTCCTTACCCATCCTGGCTAACAGCCATTAATGGACTTAACCTCCATGAATTTATCCAGTTCTCTTTTAAATTCTGTTATAGTCCTAGCCTTCACAACCTCTTCAGGAAAGGAGTTCCACAAGTTGACTGTGTGCTGTATGAAGAACTTCCTTTTATTTGTTTTAAACCTGCTACTCATTAATTTCATTTGGTGGCCCCGAGTTCTTATATTATGGGAACAAGCAAATAACTTTTCTTTATTCACTTTCTCTACACCACTCATGATTTTATATACCTCTATCATCTCCCCCCTTAGTCTCCTCTTTTCCAAGCTGAAAAGTTTTAGCCTCTTTAATCTTTAATGGTTTAATAGTTATTTTTTCCAATGTGCATTACTTTACATTTATCCACATTAAATTTCATTTGCCATTTTGTTGCCCAATCACTTAGTTTTGTGAGATCTTTTTGAAGTTCTTCACAGTCTGCTTTGGTCTTAACTATCTTGAGCAGTTTAGCTGATTATTATAGCTGATCAAAAAACAGGAAAAATTTCATTAACATTTTCAGTTTCATGGTTTTCCATTTTGCAGGATTCAAAATGGACATATTGCCTGTTTTTACTAAAGTTTCCATGATACTTTTTTAACAAAACATTTACCATAATTTGTATTGAGATAGTTTGAAAATCTTCCTTACTGAAAATCCAGCTGTTAGTTAAAATGAATTGTTTACAAAGGCCCACTTTTTTAAATAAAAATTTCAGTTAAAAATGTATCATGGACATTCTTCCAAAAAAGTGGAACATTTTAACCTCAAATTGAGAGAGCTTTCTATTATGAAAAAAGGCCATTTCCTGAGGAGCGGGGGAGGGGTGATCTCTTCATGCAATATGCTTGGTTGAATTTTGTGGACTGCACAAAATATTACCCAAGCCATTTCTGCCCACCATCTAACCCTGACATGCTTGTGTCACAGATAGGAGCTGGATGAACTTCAGTGAGTTTTTCCTTTGGGTGGATGAGCTCATTGTAGCTGAGACTGGGTGGAGAGGTCTGTAATCTTTTAACTAAGCCTTCTGGCCCCTTCAGCCATTTCATTTCTACCTGCCCCCTGATGCTACACTCATCTTTACCGCTGCCACCACAGTTCATTTGTCTGGGATTTTATCCTTCAGGCCATCCCTGATGCCGCATAACAGTTCTGGGAGGGGAATTTTATCCAGTTTGCCAGGGTAAATCTGTAACCTTACCACAAGTTCCACGGGCGCTTTAACTGCCATACAAAGCTGTGAGGCTTTGGTTTGTAAGGTTTCCTGTGATACAGTATGTATTACCACTTGCAAAACATGTAGTCTTTTCTCTAATTGTCATTGTTTGATGAAATTTACCAGGCATAATTGACTTGTAAAAATGAAATTAAAGAAAAGGAGCTCTGTGATATTTGATAGGGAAATCACAGCAGGGAGTGAGAAGGGGAAGAATAACTTTTCCTAAAAAGAAAAGTAACAAAATTTGGGGGGCAAAATGGTTTTAATGCCCTTGAAATATGCTGGTAGATGACTTTGAAGACTGATGTTCTGACTCAGGTAGAGCAGGGATTTGAACTTGGGTCTTCCACAGATTACTTCAGTGCCCTGACCAGCAGACTCTTGGCTATTCTGAGGCAGTATGTGCTTGTTCTCACTTGCAGTCTTGTTTTCATACACAAATTTCAAAAAGTCTCAGGTTTGTCCCAGTGTGGAACAGGAAAAATTTTGAAATCTCAAATTTTCATCAGATGGGAAAATGATTTCCCATTCAGTTCAGCAAGAACATGACGTTGATGCTGGTGCCAAAAAGCAAAAGTCACTCCACCATTTTGCAAAGTTCTCTGTCAGTTTTGCTCTCTAACAGGAAGAGAATGCTGCTTATGTCCAATATAGCATGTGCATGACAAAAGGTTTGACACAGTCATTATCTATGAGAACACTGACTCACTTATTTCTGCCAATTACTGTATTCCTAAGAATAACCTTTTCTAATTGCTGGTGATGACTCAGTCAAAATGCAAAAGATTAGGGTGTTTACATCGTGTTGCCTCATAAAATGTGCTTAGTCATTCTTCTAGAAAATATCACCTATTATGGCTGGATCTTTCCACTGGCATTAACTCTGTTAATATCAACCAGAAAGAAATTCTGTCATTGTGTCTTTGCTTTACTCAGTTTGTAACCACTGTGAGCCATAATTTGAACAGACTTAACCTGGGTTATGTACTGTATAAATATGAAGAATTCTTGGTAAAACTGAAGAATACCCTGTCCTACAGAGGCCCCTCTTGCAATGGAATCAAAAGGGGTGGCAGGATTTGGGATGGCCATGGGAGTGGTGAACACCCCCTGTATATCACAGAATGCAACTCTGCAAGAGCTTTTTACTTTACCAGTTGTTGGGAGGCTTGGAGCTAGGATAGGGCTGAGCAGAAAAGGTCAGAACACAGATCCTCTAATCCATCTCTTCCCACACCACAGAGACTGCTCCAGCTATGTAGTGGACATGCAGTGATTCCATTGCCTCTCCACAAGGGGCAAGAGAAAAAGGGTTTTAACACAATTAAAGGGGTGTGTGTATATATGTCATATTCTGTGGTGCAATCCAAACCAGTGAGGGATTGTGTCACTGCTATCCCTGTAATCATGAGCTCCTTACAATGCTTTGCTGCTGTAGATCCCACCTGGGTTGCTCAAAAACTAGCCAGCTAACATGCAGGTCACATCCTGTATAGCTATGTGCTAGACAGGCCAGTTCAGAGACTCCAGCAGCCTGGCTGCAACCCCACCTCCCATCTCTGGCTTCCAGTAGCCTTGGTTACCACTTGGAGGGTGACCCCCAACACACTCCCAGTCCTGACTTTTCCCAAACCGTGTGTTCCACAATGTCCAGCCCTCTCCTTGATAGCTCAGAGATATAATATGGTGTGTGTTTTCCTCTAAAGACACAAAAACACATCATGGCTTATTAACTGAAATGGTGGTAAATATACCCTGCCCCTTTAAACACAACACTCAGTTGATTTATGGTAAAAATGAAATAAATTTAACAAAACAGACATAGCATTAAGTGAGTTCACATATAAGGAATTAAGATAGAAAGAGCTATAAGTAAAATAAAACAAAATATGCTTCTAAAAGTCTAAAACTTAATCTAGCAGGCTACAGGCTTTTTTTCAAAATGGCTTCTCACCTGTCCTTCTGCCCAGCCATGGCTGACTTTCCTTCAGCCAGGACCTTCCACAAAAGTTCAAGATGCTGGCTTCCCTTTTATTTTTTGGTGAAACCTCTTTGCCTAAGCATGTTTCTCACCTTTATTCAGTTCTTGTCTCTTGTCTTCCTAGTGATGGATGCCAAAGATGGCTTCTGCCCTTGCTTATATCTTCCAAAGTTCAGTGAACTTTGTTTCAAGAGGCAGGATGACCTTTTGCTGTTCTTCCCCCTCCTGTGGCCTTCCCATCCCCCGTATGATTTCTGTATATAGGACTTCTGTTGTTTGATTCCACCATGCTTAATTGAAATAGGAGACAGGTAGATAGCTGTGACATTCCCTCTTGTACAGCCTAATATAAGTATCTATAATTCCTTATATAAAGGGTTAAGTTAATGCATACATTTCACAATGATATTAATTCAGTGTGTCATTAGCTTACAGAAAAGATATGTCTATATACTTTAATATAGTAATATTGTATACACTCAGTTGTTTCAATTGCTTATCATTTGAGGTTCAACCAGTCTGTCTTTATAGACCAGTAAACCTTTGAAAAGGATTCTTCTGAAAAGTAAAACCCAGACCAAGCTTCTCTCTCCTGCTGTATGTAAATGCCATGCTGTCTTTCCCCCTACTTGTTAGTGAGGTTTGCCTCTACCTCTTGTTAGCTTGACATGTCTGTTTACTGCTTATATGTAAGTTGAGATAAACACACATGTACCTTTGTTTAGGATGGAACTGTTTAACCACTCCCTCGACATACTTGGTTTATACACGCTTTAGTTATAATTCCAGTATATATTTATAACTCTTAATATCCATCATATACATAGATGAGACAAGAGTATTAATAATCAGTGAGTTATTAGTTGTCAAATGAGACCTCACAAGGCATATTTTGTACAAAGATTATTACAATAGTGTGTACAGGGGTGGGTCTTAGTGTCACAATATTTTACCTAATTCCTACCACTCTTTGGTGGTGGGCCAGGCAGGTTTTCTTTCTTCAGAGTCTCCCACAGAGTGTGTCACTGGGTCAGTCCCTTGTCCATGAACAGCAATTTGAGAATTGCTTCCTCTCTCTCTAGAGTGTGATGTTTTAACTCTTTAGTGTCCTTTTAATCTTTTGGTTTCCAGCATTGAGAAAACAAGTCCTTGTAACTGCTGGAGCCTGGAGGTGACATCTTCCCAGCTAACAGCTTGGGCCTTGTCTTAATGACCCCCCCGCCCCCAACACGTTTACTGGGAGGTTGTTAATCTAGAGCTACTGCGTTGCCATTCTGTTAGCTTCCTCACAGCCCTGTTTCTAGATTAAACCACTGTATGCGTATGGCAAACATTCCAAAAACTCAAAATACAGCAACTAACCCATAACCAGGCCACATATAGAATTCATAAGTTAGTGAGGAACAGACCAATGTCCTTCACAGCATATACAACCATCAAGATTATGGACTGATCCAGTTACTCTGTAATATATAGTTGAGTGCAAAGGAAGAAAAGCAGATCAAAAGTTCCACCATATTTTTGTTACACGCTATCGAAAGACCAGGTGCTGTTCCTAGTACATTATTAATGTCATTCCGTCCACTTAAGAAACTGCCCCCCCATAAACTGCTGAAAAACTTACACTTTTGTAACAAAATTGGTAAAGACTGAAAATAGCAAATTCATAGAATCATAAACTTTAAGGTCAGAAGGGACCATTATGATCGTCTAGTCTGACCTCCTGCACAACGCAGGCCACAGAATCTCACCCACCCACTCCTGTAACAAACCCCTAACCTATGTCTGAGCTATTGATGTCCTTAAATCATGGTTTAAAGACTTCAAGATGCAGAGAATCCTCCAGCAAGTGATCTGTGCCCCACGCTGCATAGGAAGGCAAAAAAACCCCATGGTCTCTGCCAATCTGCCCTGGAGGAAAATTCATTCCTGACCCCAATTATGGCAATCAGCTAAACCCTGAGCATGTGGGCAAGACTCACCAGCCAGACACCCAGGAAAGAATTCTCTGTAGTAACTCAGATCCCACCCCATTTAACATCCCATTACAGGCCATTGGGCATATTTACCGCAAATAGTCAAAGATCAATTAATTCCCAAAACTAGGCTATCCCATCATACCATCCCCTCCAAAAACTTATCAAGTTTAGTCTTGAAGTCAGATGTGTCTTTTGCTCCCACTGCTCCTCTTGGAAGGCTATTCCAGAACTTCACTCCTCTGATGGTTAGAAACCTTCATCTAATTTCAAGTCTAAACTTCCCAATGATCAGGTTTGTTCTTGTGTCCACATTGGTACTAAGCTTAAATAATTCCTCTCCCTCCCTGGTATTTATCCCTCTGATATATTTATAGAGAGCAATCATATCTCCCCTCAGCCTTCTTTAGCTTAGGCTAAACAAGCCAAGCTCTTTGAGTCTCCTTTCATAAGACAGGTTTTCCATTCCTCGGATCATCCTAGTAGCCCTTCTCTGAACCTGTTCCAGTGTGAATTCATCCTTCTTAAACATGGGAGACTAGAACTGCACACAGTGTTCCAGATGAGGTCTCACCAGTGCCTTGTATAACAGTACTAACACCTCCTTATCTCTACTAGAAATACCTCGCCTGTTGCATCCCAAGACCGCATTAGCTTTTTTCACGGCCAAATCACATTGGAGACTCATAGTCATCCTGTGATCAACCAATATTCCGAGGTCCTTCTCCTTCTCTGTTACTTCCAAGTGATGTATTCCCAGCTTATAACAAAAATTCTTGTTATTAATCCCTAAATGCATGACCTTGCACTTTTCACTATTAAATTTCATCCTATTACTATTACTCCAGTTTACAAGGTCATCCAGATCTTCCTGTATGATTTCCCTGTCCTTCTCTGTATTGGCAGTACCTCCCAGCTTTGTGTCATCCACAAACTTTATTAGCACATTCCCACTTTTTGTGCCAAGGTCAGTAATAGAAAGATTAAATAAGATTGGTCCCAAAACCAATCCCTGAGGAACTCCACTAGTAACCTCTCTCCAGCCTGACAGTTCACCTTTCAGTATGACTCTTTGTAGTTTCCCCTTTAACCAGTTCCTTGTCCACCTTTCAATTTTCATATTGATCCCCATCTCTTCCAACTTAGCTAATAATTCCCCATATGGAACTGTATCAAAAGCCTTGCTGAAGTTGAGGTAAATTAGATCCACTGCATTTCCTTTATCTAAAATTCACTGAAAGAGGTCAGACTTGAGATTCCTCGTCAGACCATAGGAAAGGTTGAAAGCCACTGCAGGCTTCCCAAGCCTTGTCTACACTAGGGTTTTTGGCAGAAATTTCCCACCAGTGCAAACTTCACCAGTGTCTTAGGGCTGCCATGTCTTAGGTCTCCCACTATTGCTTCTATCAGTGGAGGATCATCATTGGTAGCAACCATGGGAAATGTTTACCGAAAATATACCTTAGTGTAGACACAGCCCTACTGTCCTGAAGGGTTGGGCTCAAGACTCAGGTTTTTAAGGTACTTGAGTAGGGTACACAAATAATCATTAGCACACTTCTTCACCTGTGATCTCAAAGGCAGAAGAAGTTGCAAATGGATTAATTTGGCCTGGTGTCTCAGTTAATAGCTGGCCACATATTGTAGCTACCCTTGAATATCTTTTGTTAGTTTAAGGAACCTCGTTCTTGTTTACAAGCAAAAAAGGCTGCCGAAACACTTCATTAGCTGAAACCATAATTATCATTTTCTTACCTTTGACGAATATAAGTATGTTTCTGCTGAAAGATTAGGGTCGCAGTGCTGATGTATTTACAATTAAAATACAGTGAATGGGCTAACGGCTGCTTTCCACTTGCCACATATGGAGACGTTTAAGGCCAAGATTTTCAGAAATAGAAGTCTGAAGTTAGGCTGCTGTGACAGGAGGGATTCCTTTGCTACCCTTTTAGGACAGCTTTTTCTCTGCCTCAGCAGTGCAAAGCAGCCAAACCAGAATCAAGCCCCTTGCTTCAAAAAATAATATGAATAGACTTAGATTTATATGAATTACTTTTCAGTCTCTGCGGAGAAGAAAATTATATTTTTCTGTCTGGGAAGCTAACATATTCATGTGGGAAAGAGAGATTCTCTTATTTCATATTCTTCAATAAAATCATGCTAAAACTTCCCTGGCAGTATAACATCTCCCCTCCAGGCATGACAGGGGTTTCCCAAGTAACCTTGCAATTTCATTAATTAACTA
Source organism: Eretmochelys imbricata (assembly GCF_965152235.1). Classification (NCBI taxonomy): domain Eukaryota; kingdom Metazoa; phylum Chordata; order Testudines; family Cheloniidae; genus Eretmochelys; species Eretmochelys imbricata. The sequence goes on from NC_135572.1 coordinate 234,935,323, forward strand.
TACAAAAACAAAGGAATTGGTCAGAGGAGGAGGCAAGCGCAGACTCTGCTGGGTTGAACAGCCTTTTCTGCAATAACTTATCCCACAGTTGCTTTGGGAACAGATGTAAGGAATGATTTATGTATTCCATTACTATAATCCAATTTGTTTCTATTACTTATCATTATTCTGTGATACTGTGTACTAATAACCATGTTACTTCATTAAAAGAAAGGTTCAATTTATGCTGCCTGAAATTATGACAGATCTAAGAAAGAATGATTACAAAATTTACCATTTATTTTCTTCAGTGAAGTGCATGGATATTTACAGCAGCTCGAATTTTGTACTCTGAGCCTTTAAGTGGAAGGATTTGCTATAATAATCTTTTGGAATGAGTAAATCACATGGCAACTCCTGTACCATAGGGTAAAGTATACAGGCTAATCTCTGGAAGCAACATATCCATGAATAAAGGAGACTCTTATTGTTGCTGCAGTGGACTAAAAGAAATGAATGTTTAACAATAAATATGACATCCCTGTTTGAATATAGCATGCTGTCCAGGACATCAAGGCCTTGCCTGCTCCCAGCAGCTGCCTTATCTTAGTGGGACCCGCTTACATAATGGATGCTATGGTTTTTCCTCCTCCAGCGGTGGATCTTCAGAGAGTCGCACGTGCACACACATGACATGCAGTGGTATAATCAGCCCTTTGTACTGGAAAGACAGGTCTCAGCTGTAATTTTGCAAACCTCCCACCCTCTACAAGACAAAGCGATGCCATCAGAATCTTCACCCCTCTCTCTCCTCCTGGAGGCCAACTGGAGACTCTTCAGAGACACACCCACCCATGTGGAGAAATCAGCAGCAGAACTTTCCCGCTGCTCTTTCCTCGCAGCAAGGAGGGGCACAAGGAAATGCCATTCCCCATGTTAAAATCACTTCTTTGACTCAGCCATACCTTTTGTTTTTAAAGGGAAAGTCAGGGCTAAAGTAAAGAGATGAGAGGCGGTGAAAAATATCTGACTTCCATACAAATCCTGCAAGATTAGGGCTCTTCAAGATTTAGAATCCGCCACCAAATGTCGAATGGAAACAATCAGCCTTGACAGAGGCCAGAAGAAGCTCAGGTAGCTGGTTCTGACTTCTAAGGACAGGGGACTTGACTACTGTTGCTCAGGATACACTAGATTTAAAATATGGTTAAAATGATCTATGTTGTATCGTTTTCAATAAAATCTGCAGATGTTACTAGAGGAGGGGGAAACTGACCCCCATGCTACCCTAAGATAGAGACATCAAGTTTGCCTACCCATTTTCAGAACCTTCCCTCTTTTGAATATACAGAGTAATGGAAGGAGTCAAAGGGGAGTGAAAACTACAGTGGATCTCCAGAAAGTAATAAGCCCCATGAGGACTATACCAAAAAAGCTTGTGACTGACAAACTTCCTAGTGTATACTGTTGGAACATGTAATTTGAATGAGACCCAAAATGTGGAGCTCAGGGTGATAACAAGCGCTCATGGTTATGTCAGTGAAACTTCTAACTTCTGTGCAGCCTCAAATATAATTCTGGTCATACCTGATGCAAGCTTGCAATACCTGTGAGAATCATATTTGATCTCTGTGAAAGTTATAAACTCTATAAGCGTAGCCAAAAGAGGCTTGTAACTAAGCGTATGCCAAATAAATAAATAGTTAACCAAAACTGAATAACTGGACATTGTGTTTTGCCAGAGCTGAATTAGAAGCCAAAGAGTAAACAAATCAATAAATGATACCCACAAAAATTATATATGACCATGTCTTCTGAAAGAAAGTTGGTCAAAGGATCAATGCTATTAATTAATCCATCTCATTGTCTCACAAAACACAGTGAACTAAATTCTACCCTAGTATAATTTTACTGAAATCTGCCTCTTGTAGATATTTAAAACATCCTTTTTGGGAATAGAAAATTGGGTCAGGAATTGAGTCTACTAAGCTTTTCTTCCCATCTCCTCCAATTCCTCCTGAAAGCTTCGCATATAAAATCAGGAACATCAAATACACTAGTTAATCTATTTAAATGACCTTCCCTCTCCCCGATCTCTGTCTTTCTCTATTTGATTCCAAACATTTAAGATTTGGGTAATGCAGGAATTACAGGGAGTTAGTTTCTTTACTTTTAGTCAATAAATAGTATTGCTACTAAAAATGTGCTGGAAAACATGAATTGTTTGTTTTATCCAAGCTACCTCACCTGTAATTAAACTCTTGCCAACTAGAGCTGGGTAAACTATTCACAGCAGGTCATTTTATTTAATAAATGTAACTCTTTATTATTCTGTTTGTAAGTCTTCCATAAATATCCTTTGATTTGTATCCATTTGCTGTTTGTTCACAATTGTTTGAATACTTTATTCAAATATATTTCAACCAAAAGGCTGCTTCTGAGCTATTTGCTTCAGCTATGTCTTTGATTATTTATTATTTGTGTTGTATGTTTGGACACCTAAATCCATGTCGCAATGTTTCTGCTTCATAGTTAGATTACTGAAACTCTTTTGGAGATGAGGAGGAAAGTCAAAGAGATTTCAAGAGGGTGATGTGAATCCTGGTATCAACATATGTTCCTACAGTTTCTCACATTTTCACTTCCTATGAACATTCTTGCTCATAAAAAAAAAAGCATTTGTATTAAAGTTCGTGGGAAAACAAATAGAAATTCACGAGGGTTTCCCAAATACTACTGAAGCAAATTCAGTTTCTATTCAAACTAATGTGAACGTATTGTAGATGTTACCTAGCTTCAATTAATTTTAACTTGTTTGCAGTGTTGTGTTGTAGCCATGCTGATTCCAGAATATGAGAGAGACAAAGTGGGTGAGGTAACATCTTTTATTGGACCAATTTCTGTTGATGGGAGATACAAGCTTTTGAGCCACACTCAGCTCTTTCTCAGGTTCCCAAGGTTGTACCTTCCACCAAGAGAAATTAGTCCAGGAAAAGATATTACCTCACCTACCATGTCCCTCCCAGTGATTTTTAGCACATTTTAACAATTTGGCTTGATGCTTAACCAAATTTGGTATGGCCAGCACAGCTTTGGTCCTTTGATTTCATCAGTATTCTGTACTTAAGTCTAGTTTTTTTCTTTAGCCAAACAAAATTAGCCATATTTTTCTTTAATGTAGTACAGAATGTTTTTTGTTTGTTTTGTAGTACAGAATGTTTTTTGGGGGATTGAAAAGGGAATATGAAGCTGTACAATATGCATTCTAAATATCAGGGTTTTGACATGCAATGGTGTAGCCATGTCAGTCCTAGGACATTAGAGAGACAAGGTGAGCGAGGTAATATCTTTTATTGGACCAACTTCTGTTGCAAGAGACAAGCTTTTTTGAACTTACACAGAGCTCTTCTTCAGGTTTTGACATGACTGTTTTATATAGAACAAAAGATTAAATCCACAACAGAGAGACAGTTTGTCATTTTAGGACCCATCCAACACCCAGTTCATTGGGAGTCTTCCCAGTGATTTCAAAGGGTATTGGATTGGGCCTCTTGAGAACAACTTTCTTATGATTATAAGAGTTTTATCCTGCATGCAGCTGTCCCATTGACTTTAAAGTGAGTTAAGGACAGCAGGATTTAGCGTTACATTATATTTAAAGTCTCTTTGATGGATTATTTGTAAGTCTTTCTTTCTATCTTTGGGTATATAGTTTTTAACATCCCTTGGCAAACTCTGTTATTTAAAAATGAAGTGATATTTTTTGACAGTCTAGCCTTTAAATTATTGCTTTCTGGATAAAAGGCAAGTAGTTCTGATTCAGCCAGGCTGTATCAAAAGAGGATTTAAAAGCACAGTACTTTAAAAGTCAAGATCAGGAAGGCCATATGTAGTTACATCTTGATTTTAGTGAAAAGGGACATGTTTTATATAAGAATAAATAATATGTCTGGCTTAGTCACTTTCATTTCTCTACAGCATGCTTTCTACTGAGTGAAAATAAAAATGGACATAAATAGAAAAACATTTTTAAAGCACTCTTTATGGTTTCTCTTGGCTCAAACACAACATCAAATGTTGATTGGTGGTGTATTCTCTATAAAGCATTTAAAACACTAATTATGATTTCATTAATGTGACTAAGCTTAAACTACATGGTCCCATTCACACTACAACTGAAGTTCTAATTGCTATTTTGGAGCACTGTTAGAAACCTGTGCTTCTGATTAATAGTCATTGCATGGGTGAGCAGGTTGAGATGGTGGGGTCCTAAGCATAGTTTAAATAAATCCTCATCCACGCTGTTCAGGGAAACCATAATGTGAACAGAACATCTGTAACCAGGTGAAAAATGCTCGGCCTTTAAGGGCCTGCTCCTCAGAGGGGCTGATTTTATCAGGTGCTCAGCACCTCCTAGGAGTTGCTTAGCACCATTCAGGATCAAATTCTAAGTGAGCGTCCTTTACTAAGGAAATTTGATTTTAAAGGACTGGTATGCTAAGTAGTTTTAAAACGTGCATTCAGTTTTGTGGGGACCAGGAGGCATGGTGGGTTGCTTGTTGTATTTTATGATATTATTTCTATACTCTTATTTCTAGAGAATTAGATTAATCATGTGTGGTTTAGGAGAAAAGTGAAAATGAGATTGGTGGTACGATCAGTGTGTAGTTGGTTGGTTAAAATTACAAAACCACATCACCATAACAAAATCTGGCAGCCTCTTCATTGGATACTTGCAGGATTGGAATTAGGGACCTTCTCCTAGAGTTGCATGAATCAAATATTGGTGGCTGAAGGCACTATATAGAGGTAATGACTACAGGCATGCTATTTGGAGAGAGAGAGAAGCATGCTCACTGGAACCCTCTGCTACATCCTTTTTAATAGCTGTATCTTGTGCTGTACCCAGTGCAAAACTCAGTGCTATCGGTTGTGTGAGCAGATGGGACACAACGCCACCCAGATATACCCCCTCTGGTTTTCCGGTGCCCTCACCCTCACTGCATACAAAATGACACACCCAGCCAACCGTTAGGCCCATTCATGGTATCTGATGAAACTGTGTAAGAAATGGAGTTAGCTGCATCTAGGTTAAACACAATTTCTGGCCTAGTGTGAACAGCTTCCATGCCTGGCTGTAGCACTAAAACTGAAGGCTTCTGTCACCACTGCTGCTACTTCTCCTCCTTTTCACAAGGTAGAGGGGAGAGGTAGGAGTGATCCTCTTGGGAGAGGCTGCCCCTACAGCTTCTTCTCGTCATCACCGGGTAAGAGGCTGAGAGAAGCCTCCACTTCTCTTCATTGAAGGAGAGAGAGGCCAAACCCATTTCTCTCCTTTGCTTGGTGGTTTCACAAAGAGAGCTTGCAGGGAAGAGGAAGTTGGCAGGGTCTCACAGAGGAGAGTGGGAATGAATGGGTACCTGTGACTGTCAGTGAGGCGTGCACATAGTGGTAAGGAGCAACTTGGAAAAGTAGGAATGGGGCAGATGAGAACACATGGGAGAGTATACTGGTAACCTAACACTATTGTAACACACAGAAACATGCACACTAAGGGCTTGTGTACACACAAAGTTGTACCACTTTAACTATACCCCATATAATTAAACTAGTGGATTGACATAGATTATTCCTATAGAGAAAGGGAGTAAATTATCCTGGTAGAAGACACGTTTATACCGGTCTAACTGCATTCACACTAGGGGTTGTATCAGTATAACTATTTTGGTGTAAAAAAAAAATCACATTAAGCACAATAGTTATATCAGTACAAAAAGTGTGTGTATAAGTAAAATAAAAAAGGATCTGGTTTAAACTACCTGACATCAGGAAAAGAGAGATAAGATTACAACTCTAGCCATATCAGCCCCTGTTGGATCTTGAACTTACAGCAGCTTTCAGACTCTGGATGCTGTTACCATACACCATGTGCTGCAATGCTGAGGCAGTGGTGGTGGGCTATGAACAGTGCTTTAGCATACAGTATGCATTCTGTAGGTTTCATCGATGTAAGCCAACCCCTTAACATTATTTTATTATGGTTTTGAAGAAGCATTTCCTTTTATTTTTTTAAACAGTTTAAAAGACCAAAATAGAAGAAAAGACCAATGTTTCTAGCATTCGTACAGACATCGATATGATAGACCTAAATGACTCCTCTAGAACTCAGTCTATTGCCTATATATTTATTCAATTTTTAATTGCTTATGATTTGCCATAAACTCTAATGTCTCTCAAGTAACCGTTATGGTCTATCATCCAAAGATATTTTTAGCCAATTTTAAAACCACATGTTATTTACCTAATAGACTATACTGGCTCCTGTGGACCCATTACATACCATTGTGCAAATGTAGATTTAGGTAGTCTTAGAACACACAGATTATTTACTGAATGGAAAATATGGTGCTTTTGTAGCTACAGTTTTTCCAGAAAAATCCATACTTTCCACTTTATTAAAGCCAAAATGTATATCTTGTAGATTATAGTGGCTTTTTCTGTGCTGTTAAAATCTAACATGTAAAAAAGAAATTTGAAGCATGGTTAATGTGCTACTTAAGAACAGTATGTGTGTGTATACCTATTGTGACCCAATGCACCCCTGTATTCATATTCTACACACTAGTGTAATAATCTTTGTCCAAAATATGCCTTGTGAGGCATTGTTTCAAAACTAATAGCTCACTGGTCAATAATATTATGGTGAAATATATGTAGCAACATTATACATACAGTCATGAATTCCCCCTGTACGATGTTTGTAGCACATTTTCAAAGCCATGCACCCCTGACTAGGCAGGAGAGGTTAAACAGGTCTGTCCTGAACAAAAGAATGAGTTTACCTCAATTTACATATAAGTAGTAAACAGGGTCCTTGAGATAGCAAGAAGGAGACAAAGCAAATCATACATGGGGGAAGAAAGAACAGGGGCCACTGTTAGAGAGCTTATTCCTTCACTCTCCCACTTTCCTGGTCCTTCTTGCATGAACAGAGAGCAACAATACCCGAAGTCCGAAGGTGCAAACAATTCGATGTTTATTGGGGTGAACTTCCAGCAAGCTTAAATCCAAGTTCCTTTTTCCTTATTTTTGAATCCCAACTTACTTCCTGTTTGCCCCTAATTTATATAGGAATATTCTTAGCTATACCTTAACCAATCATTCTACTGAAATTTAACTAATCAATCCTAACATATTGTAACATGATTAGCTAACCAATTATTTCCCACCACCTTAATTAGTTTACACCCAGCAAAATTAATTATACATCAGACAGAAACAGTCACAGAACCAGACAGAGACTATGCAAATAAACAATAGCAAAGTGGGAACTATAATGACAAAACAATACAGAAGGGAGGATTTCACAACTACACCTATAAAGACATAAGGGTTTCCCAGCTGTGTCTATTGATAAGTGAGTTCTTTACCAGACAGAAAACTATCAACCTAAATTTCCTTTTACATCTTCTAGGCTCTTCCCTTTCTCTGGAGGTGATAGATCGGATCACCTTCCTAACAGCCCCATATTGACTAGTTTGAAATGTGAGGATGTGACCATACGCTTCCCAGCTTATGGCTGCCTCTGCTGCTTAGCCAAAGGCATTGGCCTAAGAACAGGGCCTCAGACTGTCACAGTGAGAGAAGGCCCTTACACAGATTCTTCCTTGTATAACTCTGTTACTAGCTAAATGATAAACATATACCTACATTCTTAGAGTACAGGCCTTTATAGACAGGTCTGAATATCTATATCCTAACAGCCACCTTCATCCCCAGACTCTACGTCACCTTCTTTACAGTTTGAATAAACTTTATTTTGCGGGGCAATCCTCAGAAGAATCCACTTCAAAGGGTGACTGGACTATAAAAATGAGGGGCAAAAGCACTCCAGCATATTTCTCCATCACTCTATCTTATACCTAAGAAGACAAAGGAACCAGACCTTTGACTTTGAGGGGGGCATCCTGACCTGAGAGTTTGGTCACCAATGTTGCTGGGAACATGTGGTAAGGATTTTACCTTGAACCAAATGTAGTTTGTGAAATTTTAGCTGTTAGAAAGCTTTTTTATCTTTACTTTTCTTGTAACCATTTCTGACTTTAATGTCTTATACTTGTACTCACTTAAAATCTATCTCTTTATAGTTAAATAAACTTTGTTTATTTTTTTAAATCAAAACTAATACAGTGTTGTGTTTAAATTGTACTGTTTGAGTAACTCCAGTTAAAGTAACAAACTGTTGCAGATTGATCCCTTACATTGGTAATGTACCTCTTATATCTGAACTGTCCAGGAGAGCACTGAACAATGCAGAACACACTTTCTGGGGAAAATTCAGACCTGGGAGCATGTTGAGGTCACCCTGCAGGTAGTAATCAAGGCTGCTGGAAGCCAGAGTGTGACTGGTGTGTTGCTGACAGGCCACTGGGGTCAGAGTTGCAGGACTGGGGTTGTGGCTATACCTAGACACTCAGGGTGTGACCTGCATGCTGGCAGCTGTTTGTGAGCGGCCCAGATTGGGACCTACAACACCAAAGCATTGTGAAACATCCAAGGCTGCAGGGCAGGCAGTGACATAACCCCTCAATGATTTAGATTGTACCCTGAAGTGTGACACCCATCTAAAGTGGTTATCAGATATGCACAATAGCTGCAGGATTCAGATTTCATAATGATTTTTAAAGTGTGTGTGTAATACAGTGAAACCCCACTATAATGCCGTAATTGGGGTGCAAAAAATTCGATTGCGATAAATGCAGGGTTGCTTTATTGCGGGGTTATGAAAATTTACCATTTCAAGCCAGTCAGTTTAAGTCTTGTAAAAAAACAACGGTTATCCCAGCGTATTTTAAACACAAAAGTAGTAATTTAATTAAGCTCAGTGGTTTGAGCATTAGCCTGCTAAACTCAGGGTTGTGAGTTCAATCCTTGAGGGGTCCATTTAGGGTTCTGGGGCAAAATTGGGGATTGGTCCTGCTTTGAGCAGGGGGTTGGACTAGATGACCTCCTGAGGTCCCTTCCAACCCTGATATTCTATGAATCTATGTACATGAAAGAAACCTGTGAAATCGACGATACTAATCATTGCGCAGAGTGCAAAGTCAATCTGGTTGCATGACTCCATAATTTTAAATTTCATCACTTCTTAAAAAAGCTATCTAGTGTGGTCTGCTTATTTGCCGTGGACTGTTGGCTTCTAGCAAAGTCAAGAATGCTTCTGAGTTGGAGGATTTTGACGCTGTCCACGTCTTGAGTTTCCAGCCACCTCAAACTGACTTCTAGGTGCTTTACTGCCTCAGACACTTTTGGTGGGGGAGTTGAGGTGCCATTATCATTGTCGTTGTCATCAGCGCCACTGGTTTCGGGCTCTGCTCGTGCAGCTTCATTCTTCCCGCTGACATTTGCAACAATTTCATCATCTGAGATGTGTTCATATATGGGGCAGATGTCATCTATTGAAAACCAGTTGAGGGTATCATAATGACTGTGCTCATATTGTCTGAGTGCTTCTTCGGCTAAACATATGTCATCTTCAGTGAATCTTGTAAATTCAGGCTCGTCGTCGTTCTTATCATCATCGTGTGTAGATGACAGAAAAGCTGGACCAAGACCCTTTATCCAGCATCGTTCAATGCAACGTGCACAGATAGCAGCCCAGGCTTTCCCATCGAGGTGACAGACTTCTTTCAAGTTGAGTGACGCCAGTGACGTGTCGACAGAGGAGTTGTTATCCACTACCATCCGCAGGATCATTTTGCGACGATAGTTTTGCTTAAATACTGATATGATGCCTTGGTCCAGTGGCTGGATTTCTGACGTAGTGTTCTTCGGGACATAAGAGACTTTAATCTTGCCATCACGACTGACAAGATTTTCCGCTGGGGGGTGGACAGGGCAATTATCCAGCAGGAGGAGAGCTTTTTGCTCCTGCTTGAGTTTTCGCAAATGAGCCCGAACGGCTGGCACAAAAGTTTTATGGAACCAGTCTTGAAATATGGAGCTATTCGTCCATGCATTCTTGCTGTTGGTGTATTCAAAGGGAAGGGCCTTCACATTAACATGATGAAAACATCTGGGAGAACTCGCTTTTCCGATCATCAGAGGTCTGACTTTGTGGCTGCCAGACTTGTTGACGCAAAACAAGAGAGTGACTCGGTCCTTCCTCTGCTTAAAGCCTTCTCGTTTGTGACTATCAGTCCTGGTTGCGAGGGTGTGATTGGGTAACATTTTAAAGTATAAACCAGTCTCGTCGCAGTTGTAAATTTGATTGGCTGTGTAGCAACCTTCCTCCAGCAACTTTTTAAGCTCAATTGGGTAGGAATCGGCAGCCTCTTTATCAGCTGAGCGGATTTCCCCAGACACAAGAACTTGGCTTATAGTGTGCCTTTTCTTGAATCTGTCCAGCCAGCCGTACTCGCCTTAAATTGGATTCATTTCCATTGATAAGGCATCAAATTTCTCTGCTTGAGCTTTCAGAATAGAGCCAGAAATGGGAACTCCTTCTGAGCAAGCCTGGACAAACCATTGGTACAAGGCTGAATCTAGGCTTTTGTCATGAGCAAACTTGACCTTTTTATGCTGTAAACCGGTTTCCTCTTCAAGAATGCAGGGTAGGCTACGGAGCTTTTCTTCTTCTTTTTTTCACCCTCGCAGAGTGGACTTGCTAATTCCTAGATCTCTAGCAAGCTGAGTTTGTTGTTGCCCTTCTTTAGTTGGTGCAGGGTGTACAATTTCTCCTGGGCAGAAAACCACTTGCATTTGCAAACTGGCATATCTATAACACAAGAACGCAGTTTATTTATAAATGTCGTAAAAAAAGTATTCCGGCAAAATGCGAACAGTATTACGGCCTTAAAGGGGAGCCAACTTATGATTGTGTTATATCTGAATTTGCGTTATCACGGGGCGCGTTATTGCGAGGTTTGACTGTATATATAAAATGTGTGTGCATAAGTGCGTGTGTGTGTGTATATATGTGTGTATGTGCGCACGTATATACACTTTATAGATATACACACATTGTGAAATATAGTTGAATACTGTAGGTGTTTTGTGTATACAATAGCCACTTTCCAAACACTGAATATTTCTATAGTTCGATTAACATATCGTTGTGTCACCATGACCCAGATCCTCAAAGGTGTTTAGGTGCTGAACTCCCATTGAAATTTAGTGGGAGTTTGGTGCCTAAATATCTTTGAGTATCTGGGCCAGACTCTTAAATATCTCCTGATAATCTCTTCAGCTGGTGGTGGTGTATATATGTTTGTGTCTTATTTTGTGCTACTATATAGGGCTTTACATTAAAAAAAAATGCATGGCTCTAAAAATAATCAAATATAGTTGAGAAATGAGTTCAGTTTCTTAAAATGAAAAATATAATATAGACCTTTGATTAAATTCTCCTCTTAATTACACTGCTGTAATCTTGTATTACTCACAGTGGTGTCAGAGAGAAATAGGGGTCCCTTTGTGTTTTAGGTTTGAGCCCCCAAAAGATTATTTCAATGGATAAGAATAAAAACGCTGGGTATGGGAGCTAGACAATGGGATCATTGTCAGCCCTTTACCTGCAAAGCTCTACTGGGGCCCATTGTGACAATGGTTTTCTTTTTGCTAGAGTGGATCCTGTTTCTTGCTGAGATGTAGTGAGTATTAGACATCAGTACAACTACCCAAGAGCTAGCGGTGTCTCGGCTTTCTCGTCTGCCGTCCTGTACTCTGTGTGGTGTAGGGCATGACAAAGTGAAAAGCTTTGGAAAAACCAAATTCATTCAGTGTAATTGAACTAAATGGATAATAGGACACTTATTAGAGCATTAAACAGAAGAATATTCTTTGCAGGCTTTTGCAAAGACTACACTTCTTTGTCACTTTATAATAGACACTCACTTAGGAGTCTATTCTCTTCTCCATGCATTGGGATTTTAGATGTCTAACTCCCATTAACGTTAATGAGAGCTATGCATATAAACGCTTGAGCATAACCGAAAAATCAGAAAAAATAGACCCTTTAGTTCCTAGCAAAAATGCATTGCAAAGGCAAAAATAGTTCAAGGTCTATACTTATTTGTTTCTGTTGTGGGAATATTTTAGTTGAGCAAACCTGAAGAATAACTCTTAAACTAAACCTAATCATTTAGGGCCAAATTCTGCAACCCGTATTTATATAGAATAATTAATTCCTCAAATAAACCAACTGAATTCAATGATGCCAACTACTTGTGGAGTAAGATACGATTCAGTGAGAATAAGGGTGGCAGAATCTGGCCCTTATGTATTTTCAGGCATATGGACCAGATTCTTACACGTTTTTCTCATGTTGGGTAACACTTTACTCCACAAACAGTTCCAGTGACTTTGGTTGGTCTATCTGTGGAATTAGGTACTATACAACACCACTTAATGTGCCAGGGCTGAGTCCCGAAACCTCTCGGCTTGGCAGCTTATAGCCCCGTCACCCTTTGCCATGTCAGTTATGAAAGTAAAAAATTGCTTGACCCCCCGGCACCTCATTCATTACAAATTAAGCACTGCATTTACAACATAAGTAAAGGTATCAGAATTAGGCCTATTGTTTGCTTTTTAATTTCTTTAGTACTGTTATAGTTGAAAAAATTAGATTGTGCTAGTACTTTAAACATTACAGTTCACTTTTGCATAGGAGATGCAATAATATTCAGGGCTTGCGGTTATACTAGTCCATATTCTCTTGTCAGTTACAGCAGTGGAGTTCCATTAGGGTAACGCAGAACAGTTTTGCCTATTTATTCAGTAATTAATGCTCAGAACCCCCACATGAGTAGGATTATTATGGATAGAGATAAACACTTGTTAGCAATTTTTTCTTGGTGAGTGACCTCAGTTCACCTGGATATTATATTGAAGAATATATTGAAACCTACCTTGACAAAATTAACATTCCAGTAAAATGATGCTAACTTCTTAGCGTTTACCACTGTTGTTTTCCTCATTTTATAGCTGGAGAAACTGAGTCCGAGATGCAATGTGACTTTGTGTAAAGCTCCAGAGAGTGTCAGAGCCAGAATTAGAGTCCAGCTACTGTGCTTTTCCTACCCATGTGTTTCTCACAGATCTATCAAAGAATGACAGTTTCATTGTGAAGCTTACTGGCAATTAAAATGAAAGTATCTGAGTGAAAACAGAACAGAGGAGAAAGTGCAGATAATACATTTCTGGGTTCTCCCTTCATTTTTTTTTTAATTAGTGAATGGAATCACAGAGAGTTTCTCTGAGCACACAATGTAGTCTTACAGTTTGTATTTTGTCTTCTCTTTCAACAGCCCCATTAGCTGAAGGACAAGTTCTATTTGCAATATTTTCTTATTAAATTGGCCTATGTCAGGAGCTTCTCAAATATGTAAAAAGGTTGGGATTTTTTCCCTTTTAGAGTCAGGAAGCATGCACTTGTTTATGGTCTCAGTGAAAACTCCAGTTACTTGCAGTCAGCTGTGGGTTAACTTAAAAGTAAGCAGAAAATTGATTTTCTTTCAATAATGAGTTAGTGTTTTTATTCATTCTTTATATCTGCCCTAAGTAAGAACTGACATGGCTAGAAAAAACAGGTTGCTTAGTGGAGATGGCTAAATATTGTACCCAGTGGGCCTGATTCTCCTCTTACTCACACTGGTGTAAGTTAGAAATAAACTTATTTAATTTGTATTGGAGTCACATCAGCTTACAGTTGGTGTAAAAGAAGAATCAGCCCCATTACATTTGGGGACAGTTTGGGTTAGTTCTTAAGAGAGGCGAATGCCCAATGAGGGTTTTACGGTGTAACTAAATATTATATTTCAGTAAGCCTGGTACAGTGTGTATTTTGATTAACCAAGTATTTGTACAGAGCTAAATAACCCTCTCTCCTGTTTATCCAGGAACATTTCAGGTGGCTTCCACTAGATGGCTACACTGAAACCAGTTTTGTTGCATAGCAGAAGCACCCAATATTTACACATTAATGCTTGCTTTCTATGTAGGACTGCTTCTGCCAGCTGTTGAAAGCGACTGATTAAGACAACCTCAGATAACCTGAAGTACATAATGAGCTAGAATGGAATACATTGTTCTCTCTTTATTACATAGAGCCCTGCTGTCTCGCACAGTGAGACAGATGAGATTTCAGTCATCAGAGCTCACTCCTCTATCATTAGCAATACAGTCAAATTTGTTGAGACAGAGGTGAGACCGAAAACATAGTGCCCTTAAAATAATGTTACTATAACATTGTCGTTTAACACCCGCCCTCCACCATGAGCTGGGTATTTGCTATTTAAGTGCTGAGGTTTATTTGTTTTACAATTAAATCTGTGGCAGTTTGAGGTCTTTAAGCTTTCTGAGCCTAAAAATCACACTCAAGTATTTCTGGAAGAAATCATCATATCCGAAGAGGTTTCCTCAACACGTGTTGACTCAGACCGACCGTTCCATTTGATCCTATTTTAATTTGCCACTAATGCATGTGACAAAGACAACACTCACCAAACAGCACATTTCCACCTAGAGACCAAAAAAGTACCCTGCCTGGAGCGCAGAACAGTGCTTTATTTAGTGACTTGTTAACAAATATTATAGATGTAGAACCAAGTCCAGCCCTAGGTTTTGTAGGGCCTACATGATGGTTTTAACAATTATGAGCACAGAGTCAGGACACTTGTAATTTCTGTGGGTTCCTTCAGCTACAAAGGGGTCAGAGCTAGTGCTGTTATATAGCGCTTGTCATCAGTAGACCTCAAAGTGCTTTACAAAGGAGGTCTCATTATTCTAGTCACCAGATGACACTACCTCACTACTACTGAAGGGTTGAGGTTTTGGCAGACAACTGGGAAGAGTAATAGTAATACCTAGCTCTTAAATCATTTTACAAAGGTCAGTATCATTATCCCCATTTACAGATGGGGAAACTGAGGCATGTGTGTGTCATGACTTGCCCAAGGATACCCAGCAGGCCATTGGCAAAGCTGGGAATAGAACTCAGGTCTCCTGAGCCCCAGTGCCCTATCTACTAGCTCCGGAGTAGATCCTTGATGTGTGTAGGGAGGAGATGCTAACAAAGTTTCGCTCATTTATGGCTTGATCTGTTTCCATTGATGTCTATGGCAAAACTCCCAATGATGCCTATGTTGCAGAAACAGGGCTTTAGGCTCCAATTCAGCTGAGTACTTAAGCATGGAAGTAGTCTAATTGAAATCAAAGGGAAAACTCACACGCTAAAGTTACGCACATGCTTAAGTACCTTGTTGAATTCAAGCCTCACACTAATGAAAGGAGGGAGGGAATTATAACAAAGTGCATGAACATAGAGCTATGGTTGCGGATATCTATTCCTAAATAAAACAAACACTAAAAATACAGGAAATCCCAATTTAAAGTTTAATCAAGCTTTATTTTTATTTTTCTCTTTCGCTATACATAAATTTCCCATACAAGTATAAATAAATCTGAATTCACATATCGGTCTTAACTCTGACCTTGTAAACATTACTGTTTCTCATGTTGTATTTGAAGGTATGGTTCTTAGTCAGGATACCATCGTGCTGTTTACTTTTGCTGCAAATTAATACAGTAATTTGTGTGGGAACATACATAGGTGTGGAGATGGAAATAGTTGGCTTCATAGTTTACAAAATGAATGCAAGTCAGACTTTTCCATTCTTTAATTTTAGACTACGTTTATGAAGGAGAATCAACAGCTTCTTTTGTGGCTACAGTTATGTTGTGTGGGGAATATACAGACAATGTGACTGTTTTCTGATATTTCCATTACACTAGTGCAATCCTATATTTTGATGCATAGGTTTGCTTTTATTCAAATAGAAGGTATGAGGTAAGAATGTAGACATTTTCAGGAGTGGGCTAAGCATGTTTTAAATATATTTAATTTATATATACACTGAAAAGTTGTGGTCAGATTGAAGGCTGTTTATGTGGAGTTTGATTTCTTCTTTTTACTTTAAGCTATTACCAGCAGGACAGTGGGGTGGGAGGAGGTATTGTTTCATGATCTCTGTGTGTATATAATGTCTGCTGCAGTTTCCACGGTATGCATCCAATGAAGTGAGCTGTAGCTCACGAAAGCTCATGCTCAAATAAATTGGTTAGTCTCTAAGGTGCCACAAGTACTCCTTTTCTTTTAGCTTTAACTCTGTTAGTGGTTTTTTTCCTGTTGGAATATGAATCCGTATATGACCCCAGGAGTCCATTATACACTATGGAGCTAGTTATATCACTCATGTGTAAGTTAAACGAATTTGTTGTTCCATGTGGATAGATCTGAACTCCAGATCCAGACTTCATGGGCTGGATCCTCAGATCCTTTCAGCACCATGTGACAGTGGAATTGCCATATTTATTATTTGTCATTGTGGTAGGAGCCCCAACATACACTGGACCACATTGTGCTGGGCACTGTACAAAGCCATACTATATAGAGAGGTGCTTACTGACCCCGAGGGTCATCCCATACAAAGGAATCCTCCACAGGTTACAGCCTCTTATGGTACCTTCCCACCCACCCACTTCCATTGCTGCATAGCCAGCATGGTTGGAAGACAAGGAGTGTGACATGGACTTTGCTGTGCCATGCTTATCTCCAAATGCAGTGTCAGCTCCTGGGGCCTTTTGCAACCTCAATGAATTAAAGAAACCCTCAGGCTACTATAGTTTATCAGGTTGCCAGCCCTACACTGAGTAGCCCCAGGACTGAGGGAGTGCAAAGGGGAGTTTTGTTTCACCTTCATACCTGTCCCCTCACTCCCAAACTGCACTTTATACAGTTCTGCTGAACCGCAGCATCTGGTCCTATAGCTCTATAATGGGCACACTATAAAAACCCTAATCCAAACTTTCCCAAACTTGGGAGGTTGGAAATTTGGATCTGAACTTAAGCAAACTCCATAGTGTTCAGGTTCATTGCCAATTCACTACATGACCAAAAAGATCTCTTTTTCAAACTTAAGGCTGGGTGTAGGGGTTTGATTTAGGCCCATCTCTTGTGTTTATTTCCATTGATTGAATACAACAGTAAGTGGTATAAAAAGGACTGCAAAATATAATAATCTTACTTAGAAGGTAATGTAGACTAGTGGGTAGAGGACTAGGACTCAGGAGACCTGGATTCTATGCCCAGCTCTGTCTCTAGCCTATGGGGTGCGCTTGGGCAAGTCACTTCAGTGCTCTGTAAAGTGACTTGCCCAAGCACTTTTGATTTGATGGCGATATAAAAAAAAGTTAAGTATTATTTATTACTAAGCGTAGAAGGCATTGCTACTAACCTCCAGTCATTGAGCTCAGCTTCATCTCTGAATTACTGGCATGGTAAATCTGCTTATTTTTTGACTTACCTGCCTTAATTGCAACTAAAATATGTATAAACCACTGGTTTCTCAACTCTGTCTCCAAAAGATGCTAATACACAATGATTACAACTAAATTCTAGATCAATGCTAAACAGTAAAGACAAGGGTGAAAGCTTACATGCCTTTTGTCATTTAGGCTGACTGACAGTAACTAAACTAAAAACCCATGTCTAAATTAACAGTGATGTGGAAGAATATCTTACTCTCGATTATCAAGTTGCAATCACACTGCAAACAGAGCCAAGGAAAAAGCCAGTCCATTGGAGGAATATTCCTAGGTTAGTTTGGAAGGAAGAGGGAGCACAGCACGATGCTTTGCTGAAGCACATGGAAGGGAGCCAAGAAAAGCACCTGTTCTAATTCTTGTTAATTGCCTCATAGCAGGAACAGTCTCCACACAGGCTGCTCAAGAAGAACCAGCCTGAAAAGTAAGTTACACTGGAAAAAATTCAACAGCAATTAAGAGCCAGTCACCCAGACATGAAATTTGTATTAACTCACAAACAGTAGTCATGGTTAGATCACCCCAGTCTCTCTACATTTCACATATATTCATGAGCTGTAGACAGGCTAGTCAAAGCTTGCTGTGACAGTGTTTTTCTACTGCCTATAGATTTTTCCTCATTGCACGCAGGGGCTGCAGTGAGGAAAACAGGAATACAATCAGTTGTTGCACAAAATATAGTGGGGAATACTGCCAGGGAGACCAGCTTTCTTGTCACTTGGTGCTGTACAATGAGTAGGATCCTAATTTACATTTAGTAACAAAAATGCCACAGTGATCAAATAAACTCACAAAAGCCAGAAAATTCAGAGCTGAAGCTTAAGTTCCACCATCCATTGTACCTCTATTACAGCAGGTAGGGCCAGATCCTCAGCTGGTGTACATATTCATCGTTGCATTGCTTTAAGTGCAGCTACACTGATAGGGTATCTATACACTGCCTTTCAATAAATACCTGCTGTTTAGAGAACCCCATCAAAATAATTACAAATTTTAGCTAGTTCAGCTTTCTCTTCTGTTGCCTTTGGGTTTAGTGTATATCTCTAATGGTACCTTACTGTTGTGTTCTGATGTCTTAGAACAGACTAGAGGAAATCATCAACCTCAAAAAGTGTTTCCCAGAAGTTCCATTCCAATCGTCGTCACGGTGCTGGACCATGCTTGCATCAGAGTGTAGCACAACTCATCAGATGCCTTCAGCACATACTCAAAGATTTATTGAACAGACTGTCATACCAATCATTTATTTCTTAAGATATACATACTTTACCCAACAGATGGGAATACATTCAGTATTTGGGCGGCATTTTCAAAATCACTTAAGTGACTTTCAATGGGTCTTAGGCTTCTATGGGACTTGGGAACTTTTGAAAATGCCTTTACCCATTTTTTAACATGTACACCAGGCTATTTGTTTATTCCCCACTTGTGGGTCACAACTAGAGTGCACAATTTGACAAGAAGCCACAAAACAGTCACAATCAAACCTGCATAGTAGCAGGTTCATTTTAAGGCCAGAAGGACCATGATCATATAGTCTGACCTTCAACATAGAGCACGTACTAGAATTTCACCCAGTAATTCTTATATCTAGCCCAACAACTTTTGGTTGAACTAAAACATATCAGCCATGGTCAGTAAGTGTTCGCAGACTTGGGCAGGTAGTGCCTACACAGCACAAAGCCACATCCACTCCTAGACAGATGCTCTTTCCAATCTTATTTTAGGTGCTTTCCTGGTAACCTGTCATCTGGCCTCTCCCTTCTTGGTCTTCAAGAAGTTTAAGATGTTCTGAAAGCCTTGCAAAAATAAATACAATTGTAGTCATGCGCATAATATGTAAAAATAAGTCATTTATATAGCAACTTTCATCCTAAAGGATCTCCAAACCATTGACAAGTGTTTATATATATCACACACACACACACGAGAATTGTTGTCCCCAACACTGAAATGCAAGCATTTCTGGGATGGAACATGGCAACTTTTTTTCCCCACACTAACAATACAATGTTTTAAGGCTAGATAGGAAGTAAAGAAGACTGTCGTCATAGCCAAATGAATCTGTGGGAGGAACTGACTTATAGGCAGAGTGCAACTACCCCAGTTGCTATTTGAGAAAGAGGGAACAAAAAGCAGATAGCAAATGCAGGAATATAACCCAGCAGCCATACCCATCACTTTAAAGTGACTTCACCTTCACTTGTCTCCTTGTCGCGGACTTCATTTTATTGTGGAAACAACCATAATAAACTGGGTGACTGGGCAACAAAATGGCAGATGAAATTGAGTGTTGATAAATGCCAAGCAATGCACATTGGAAAATATAATCCCAACTCTACATACAAAATGATGGGATCTAAATTAGCTCTCATTCAAGAGAGAGATCTTGGAGTCAATCATGACTAGTTCTCTGAAAACATCCACTCAATGTGCTAGTGGCGGTTAAAAAAACTAGTGGAATGTAAGGACCCCATAGGAAACAAACAGATACGACAGTAAATATCATAATGCCGCAATATAAATCCATGGTGCACCCACACCTTGAATACTACATGCAGTTCTGGTCACCAAAAAAAGAGATAGTAGAATTAGAAAAGGTCCATAGAAGGGCAGCAAGACTGCATAAGGGTATGGCACAGCTTTCTGTGAAGAAAGATTAAAAATACTAGGACTTCTCATCTTGGAAAAATGAGGACTAAGGGCAGATATAATAGAAGTCACATGAATGGTGTAGAGAAAGTGAACAAAGTAGTATTATTTACTCCTTTACATAACACAAGAACCAGGAGTCACCTAATGAAATGAACAGGCAGGAGGCTTAAAACAAACTTAAGAAAGTACTTCTTCACACAATGCACAGTCAACCTATGGAACTCTTTGCCATGGGATGTTGTGAGGTTCCCAAGTCCCCGCCCGTTCCCTGCCTCTTCTTCACCTCCTCCCCTGAGTGCGCCGTGTCCCTGCTCCTCCTACTCCCTCCCGAAAAGTCCTAAGTGCTGCCAAAGAGCTGTTAGGTGGGGGGGGGGGGAGCGCTGGGAGGAAGGAGGAGAAGTGGGTATGCAGCACACGGGGATGGGGGAGAAGGAGCAGGGAGCTTGGCTGCTGGTGGGTGTAGAGCACCCACTAATTTTTCCCCATGGGTGCTCCAGCCCCAGAGCACCCACAGAGTCAGAACCTATGGTCTCCACCACTCTGTGACCCATGTTGCTCCCCAGACTATGGCATCCTCTTCTGGGCACAGCCCTCCAGCTGTGCCCTGCTCTGCTGTCTCCCCCCATTTCAGGGTAACCAGCAGTCTATAATAGTCCAGCCCCTCATCTCGGTGGCCTGCTGCAATCACCAGTCCAGTCCCTTGCTCAAGGATCAAACTGCAGTCTGTGTTAGTCACTTCCTTCAGGGCAAGTGGGGGCAGCACCTCATCTGCCCTTCCTCCAGGGCCTCACTCTGGCAGCAGGCAGTCAGCCAGAAGCTCCGGCTCCAGCTCCGGCTCCGGCTCCGGCTCCGGCTCCGGCTCCGGCTCCGGCTCCTGCCAGGGAGAGACCCTCTGTTCTGTTGAGCAGCCCTTTATATGGCCCCTGCTAACCCTGATTGGCCACTGCAACAAGCCACCCCCACCTCCCGATTGGTTCGCTTAGTGCGCCCTCTTCTAATTGGAGGGTTCTGCGCAGGCTCCCTTTGGCCTGACTCTGGACTGCTGAAGCCCCAGCTCCATTCTGCCTCAGCCCTGCTGCTGCTGCTGCTCAACTTCCAGCTCTCTGGGCTGCTTTTCTGCCCCTCTGGCTCTGGTTGCTGCAGCTCTCCTCCCAGCACAGATCTGCTCCCACTGGGCTGGTTCTCTCTGGCTGATACGGCTCTGCTCAGGTTCCTACTCTCTCCTTAGCTCGTCCCCACTCAGTCATAGTCTGATCCAGGTCCCAGGCATCTCCAGCTCATATGGAGGATGGGACCTCCCCCCCGGCCTCCTGACTCCTTCATTAGCCTGTCCACCCTGTCAATCAGGCTGATCTAGAGCATTGGCCTCTCCCCATTGCCCCTGGGGACTGTCAATCTCAGGGCCCTGATTTCCCATCGACCCTTCCCCTTTCTTTTAGTACTGGAAGCTACCCAACCGAAAACCCCCACTGAGTTTTAGTAAGGGGCCAACAGTCCCCTTACGTAGAATTGGGTTCACAAAGCATTAGATAAGTTCATGGAAGATCGGTCCGTCAATGGATATTATCCAAGATCATCGGGAATTCTGCCCCATGCTCTGGGTGTCCCTAGCCTCTGACTGCCAGAAACTGGGAGTGGATGCAGGGAATGGATCACTCAATAATTGTCCTATTCTGTTCATTCCCTCTGAACCACCTGGCATTGGCCACTGTGGGAAGACAAGATACTGGGCTGGGTGACCTTTCTTATGTTCTTAACCACAATAGCCAGGCCAATGAAGGTGTGGGATATGCATTGGACTGCTGGGAGAGGATGTGCTCACCAGCAGTTCTCTACCTCAAGAAGTGGTCCATATGAAGTAGTTTGAGAACCCCTAGCATAAGCTCACTGGTTTGCAAGCCTTTCCAATCTGCAGACCTTGTTGTGAGTTGAGAAGACCTCTTGTGGTGTAAGCCATTTCCATAGTGATCCACAGACCATAGTTTAATAACCACTGACATAGGCTCTCTTTTTTTCTATTTTGTTTCACTGCTTCCTGTGAGCATCCATTTTCTTTTGTCCCTAGCAGGCAGAGTTCCAAGGAAGTATTCCAAATGCATCACTGGCTTGCTTGAGAATGTAGGTGTGTCTATCGCTAAAGATTTTCATAATGGAAGTAAGGAGGTGTGTGTATTTAAGTAGAATGATTAATGGCCCTGATGTGCTATTGTGTGCCCTCTAATAATATCAGTCATTATTCTATTTGGCTTTAATTTTGTATGCAGGTTGATATATTTAAGATTAATGAAGCAATTCTTCTTAATGAAGAAACTAATTCAGAGGATGCATTTTCCACCAATGAGTTTGCTAGATAAATTAATGCCATTCACAATCTCCCACTATTTCAGGAGAAAGGAGGGAGTAGTCAGAGGCCACAGGTATAAGAAAAAATTAGATGTGATTCTCTGAGAAAGTTTTGAGCACACTTTTTTCTGATTACTATGGGGAGCAGCAAGCAGGCAAGCTTCTCAAAGTGAAAGGCAGCTAGTTGATTAAGTGAGAATAGCATAATAAGCAATGTTGTGAGTGCACACAAAGCTACTCTACATCAAATCAAACTGACAGTAGCAAGTTCAGAGTGCTCAGGACCCTTGAAAATCAGGCCCTCGGTATTTTGTTCGTTATTAGGGATGGTTGAAGAAATGTTGTGAAAATGTTTCCACTTGAAATTGTTTTCATGTTGCAGGGTTTAAAATAGACTCATTTAGTTTTGTGGTGTGTTTTATACAAATCATCATTGTTGAAATATTTCATTTATCTGTTTTGATAAACAAAAAATGTTATCAAAATGGTTATCTTTTTAATCAAAAACTCTAAATTTCAGTAAATCAAAAATACTGATAATAGTAGTGCTGGTTAGAAAAATGGTTGGTTGGTTGGTTTTTTTCCCCCATGGAAAACTCTCATCTGATTTCTGACTTTGGCAGACAGGAATACAATGGTAACTGGGTCAGAGAGCGATCCTTCATAAGGAAAACTTTAGAATGTATTTGTTATTGACTGTGAAGTGAAAAAATCCAAGCAAAAGAAGAATCTTGCGTGAAAAGTGATATTGTCTTGCTATGGCAATGAGAACTATACCACTAAGACTATATTAAATATATATATTTTTTAAAATTCACAATAGTACTTACATGATATGACAAGGCAAAAAAAAGTTTGCAACCCCATAACAACTACTAGACCATACATGAGATATACCATAAATGTTTGAGATACCATACATGTTTGCTCTCTTTTTACATTGCATCTGTAAATATCCTGTTCTTAGAACCTAAGCGGAACCCATTCTAATCAATGAGAAGCACTAGAATAAACTCAGCCCACATGTAAACTGACACAATCATCTACTGTTGACTTCAGTGGGAGTTTCACCTTCTTATTCCATGCTGGATTTGGCCCAAAGATCTCTGAGCAGCAAAAACTTCTGAAATGATCCATGTGTCCTTTAGTGATTAGACTGGTGCTTTTTTGAGGTAAATACCTGTTGGTTTCTTCTTGTCATTGCTAGTAGGAGGATAAAAACATAGAAAATCTGCAAGGACTAAATCTAAAGTATAAATGTAGAATAGAAAAGGCTAAGATAAAACAAACAAATAGGCTTAAAGTCCATTAAAAAAAAAACTCATCTCCCTTTTCTCTCTTCATGTTTGTCCATAAAGTGTCAGTGTGACGGCCATTGTCTGAGATGGCATGAGGAATTAAACCAGGGATGTTCAGAGCTAAAAGTATAAGTATCTACAGTTTGAGCTAATGAGCCAGGTTGTGTACTATTAGCTGTAACAGACTTGTGTCCTTGGAGAATCAGAAAGAGGAGGACACAATACACACACTGACCGGCAGGGAACAGGAGCTCTTTGGGGCAGGGTCTACCTTTTTGACATGTTTGTAAGGCACCTACACTTCCTAGGCCCCAGTCCTGATCCACATGAGCAGACCATTCCACCCACTTAGTGGAATTTGATGTGGATGCATGTGTCCATCCCAGCGGAGCCCTCCTCTTTTTTTTGTGATTCTATTTATATTTCATCTGTTCAGGCTTATCAGGTTTATTCTGCCTTGGGACTAGTCATGTTAAGTCTTAGTAGGCTGTTGTTTTGGGGTGTTTTTTGGAGTGGAGGTGTGTGTGTGTATCTAAAAGTCTCTTTTCATTGGGAAAGGCCACTTAATAGCTACGATAAGCCATCCATTCCTATTGTTCCCCAGCTATTTCACAGTTGACAGCTTCACCCTTTTAAAACAGAAAAGTAACCTTGCATCTGTAGTTCTAAAAAATATTTTTTTTCCAATTCACGAAAACCCTACAGACAAACATGAAAAAGCCCAACATGTAAACGTTTTGTCAAAAAATTTCAAATGAGATTGTCCCCAGAATAACTTAGTTTGGAAATTTCCCTAGCTAATACATCAGGCCCACTTACAGCAGTTGTTATGACGCTGCTGTAGAACCAATGAAGCATCTGTCTTAGATATTTATAAAAATGACACTTTTGGAAATGTGTGATGAACCATTTCTCTATTTTTAAAAAAAAAATTGAGATAGACCCGATGTAAGTTACAAACTGTGGGCTGTCCCAAGCCTGCATCTGTGCTGATATAAAAGTGATGCATTTTGATAAACTGCGCTGCTGAATGCAACAGTATTGAGTGATTGCATTGCTGGAAGAAATACTGTCTTGCCTATGGTGGGTAAATTACCCCACCCACATGGAACTCCTTCCTCCCGCCAACTACATCAGAATTAGTGAAGGCCCTCTAGAAGGCTCCTGCTACCCTATCCATATTTACCCCGTTTCTATTAGATTTACTTTTGGCAGATTTAACTGAACCAGTGGAGAATTTGTCTTTGGAAGTTTCCCTCATGTAGACCCAACCCCAGAAGTGGTGCTTCTTGAAATGGTTTAACATGAAAGTCTCTGTAGCCTGAAATTCTCTGAAATATGAAGTTCGTGAAGATTAGTCAGGTCAGCATCTTTACTGGTAGCTGCTTGAGTCATGGACTTGCCTTTGCAAAGAACAAGCCGATATTGGCAGGGCTAGTGAAAAGTGTGCTTCCCAAATGAAAGCAGGAAAAGAAAAGAAGTGCCTCTGATTAAAAATGCACACTCACGCAGAAAGCAAGGCTAAACAAACTGTAGCATCCATATTTGTTTGCTGTAAATATGGAAGCAGTCCTACCATGCTTCAGAGGTACAAACTCAGGAGTGCTAGTAGAAGACTTTGTCGTTATTCCCTGGTCCCACTCTCCTGCCATGGGCTACAAAAGTGGCTCCTAAACAGTATCTGTGGTGGCAGGTTTAAGTACTTTTACTTAGGGCAAGTTCTCACCTGCCACCCACCACACCTCTTTGTTTTTAGTTTTGGTGGGGAGACATAGAGCTGCTCATCTGTCTAAATCATTGAAGTTCTACTACTAGATAAATAGTGATGTGGTGATGTCAGTTACCTTGAAAGTTAGCTAGATGGCGATAGAGCATACTTTTGTGTTGGGAGAGTTCTGTGGGGGGCAGCCTCATCCAGAGCTAACAGAAGATAAGGGCACGATCAAGCATCCTTGCCCCGAAAATGTAGTAAAATTCTGGGAGCAGGTCAACCACATTCAACCTACCCCTTCCAAGATACTCAACAGGAAGAGAAAGAGGGAAAGAGTACCCATGTGTGTCCTCCCCCGCCTTCCAAAGACAAACAGGAAGTATGACTGGGGACAACTCCCTCCCACTAAAGATCTGTGAGTCTGATGACAGGGGCACTTGGGGACAGACCCTTGCAAGATACCGAGGGGTCAGGAGTACAAGGAAGAGACATGACTTGTTTCTCTGTGTCATGAATCCAACCAAACTGAGATTGACACCTGCCTTAGAAGTGAGGCAAAGTGTGACAAAGTAGAAAGAGCTGCTCCGTCCTCTGGGGAAGGAATTCTTACACTAGAACTATACAACAATCATTAACCACTTAAACACGCGGTAGCCACTTGTAGTTGAGGAAAGGCTGTACGAGTGACATTTGACGAGCCTGTGTACAATGGCTCACAGTGCAATCCATCATTTGTTCATTAACCAGCATCACCACCTTCAGCTGTTCCTTTTTCATTGCACCCTTTCCTTTTTATTTCACACAGCAGGGAACATTGCTGTTTCACACAAACATAACAGGCGTGGTTTCACTATCACTAGGGCAGCAGAAGAATATTTTCTTTCCTTGCAATATTTTGTAGCGGCAGGGAAGGAGGTAGAAAGGTTCCCACTGTGTTATGTCATACATATATAAGCACGTTTTTCTGAATCAGGGCCTAAGTCCCATTAACTTCAATGGGACTTATGTGTGTTCTCAGGTTAAGCACGTGCTTAAGAGCTGTACTGAACGGGGTTGCCATTCTAAACCAGGGCTTTCCCCCTTGGGCCTGCTCGGTGGCTTTCTTACCCCACCCACATGAAGTCTGCATTGGTAAAAATTACCTCTTGGCACAAAAGGCCAGATCTGAGGCCAACTGAAGTGAATCCATGTGAAAGTAGTATGAAGAGAAGTCTTTCCAAAGACTTCATTGGACTTTGAATCAAGCCCTAAATTGCTCAGCTGCATGGCAGAGATTTTACCCATTCTACTTTTCATACATTCAACTTACCCAAACCCAATGATGGAATTGAAGCCTCAATCTGTTCGCTATCTCATCCGGCAGACTGTGCATTTAAAAAGCACAGGATATTTCTGAGTCCACCCACATAAAATCTGCATTGGTGAATACCTTTGGATGTACACGCATACATACAGACACACACAAATATATGTATATATATTTTATACACACTAAGAGTAAATTAAAATAACATGATTGAAGTTGCAAAGTCAAGCACTCAAAAGTTAGGAAATGACAGAATGAAGGTTGTCTTTGCAACTTTAAATTGGGCCTCCTGTGCGAATGCATGTGTTTAGTTATATGATCACATACTATTTTTTTCCACAGGACCCCTGCCTCATTCGGTGTATAGGATGGATGGTGCTCACTTAGTGAGCAGCTATTCAATATTTTGTTTTCTCCTTATTGTTCAGTGTGTGGCCCCAGGCCTTATTTACTGCCTACTATTCAAACCCTTCCTGAAGACAGAATTATTAATTTCCTCATAGGCTTTTCTGTGGCCCTCATCACTGTGGTATCTTAGTCCTTCACAAATATCAACGAATATATTTTCACAACACCTCTGTGAGATGAGTATCATTAGCCCCATTTTACAGATGGGGAACTAAGGAACAGAGATTCAGGTCAGGAATACACTAATTTTGAGTGCCCAATCTGAGACACCTAGGGTCTGATTTTCAGAGTTCTAGCATTATATAGCACTTTATATATCCAAGCACAGCTCCAGGTGACTTCAATTGCACCTGTTAGTGCTCAGCACTTCTGCAAATCAGACCCCAGGATCTTAAGTCAGGCAGCTAGAAAATGAGGAATGCACAGTTAGTGGCCACCTGTGAAAAGTTTGGTTTAAATGACTTGCCCAGCATCAAATAGCAACTCTGTGACAGAGGCAGGGATAGAATCCAGTTCTCCGGGGCAGCATTCAAATGCTTTATATTTAGATTGTAAATTGCTTGGGGCAAGGACTATCTCTTTGTTCTGTGTTTGTCCAGCACTAGAGGTCCTGGTCCATGACTGGGGATCTTAGATGTAAAAATAATTCAAATAATTAACAATAATATTACTAGGGCCCTACCAAATTCATGGTCCATTTTGGTCAATTTCACAGTCATAGGATTTTTTAAATAGTCAGTCTCATGGTTTCAGATGTTTACATCTGAAATTTCACAGTGTTGTAGCCATGGGGGGCCCTGACACAAAAAGGAACTGTGAGGGTCACAAAGCTATTGTAGTGTGGGTTGCAAGATTGCCACCCTTCTGCGCTGCTGCTGGCATGGTAGGGGTGTGCCCGGTGCTTAAATTTTGTCCCGGCTGAGCCGCGGCACCTGTAGGCTTGACAGTTCATAGCCCTGGCTCCCTCTTCTTAGCTTAGGTGCCCAGCCCCAGCACAGCTTGCAACAGCCCAGAGCTGCAATTGCAGTGAAAGTTCTGCTCAGGCCCAGGCAGGAGCAAGCCCAGTGCAGATGGAAACTTCAAGGAATTTAACTGATAAAATATAAGAAGGGTGACCTGTGATTTTTTTCAAAATGGCCAAATTCAGGCAGATTTTCTCAGGGATGGGTAAAGCATACCCTTGTCACAAAGGCCTCACCCCTGCCAAATTTCACATCCCTGCTCCAAACCATGGGGAACTGGTGATGTTTAAAGAAAAGTTCAGACTTTTTTAAACATTAGCCAAAACAACTTATTTTTCCTTAGCCTCATTCTCAGAAACATCTGAACCATTTTGGCTGAAATTTGCTCCCCTTTCCCCCCCACCCCCCCAGTCAGCCTGAAGCAGACACCTGGCATAGAAAATTTCAGCCCAAGCAATTAAAGTTTTGGCAAAGTTATAAGCAACTGAAAGCAGGGTCTTACGATGGGAAGTGTCAGGCAACCTTAATAATAGGTAGAGCTAGCTGCAAGCCCTGCCAATAATATAAACAGACACAGACACAGTCAGCTGATGGTAAGAGAGAGGCCCAAAATAAAATCAATACCAATGGGAGAAAGAAGAAACTTGGAAAACATTAACAGTGTCAAAGGATCTCCTAAGGGATTTTGGAGGTTGGTGAAGTAGCATGCTGGGTCTTCTCTCCTTCTTTCTCTTTCTCTCCCTCTCTCTCCTAATCTATAACAAAGCTGAGAGAAAAATATTGAGTTGCTGTTCACTTGTAATTTAATATATTATTTTTATACTCTAGTCATACTTTGTTAGGGCCCTCTCCCTCCTCCATAACATTGCTGGAAAATATTGAACAGTTTGCAAGCAATTTTCATTTGCTGTATTATGGGCATTCATCTTATCACCATTACCATTGTTTCCAAGCCATAAAATACAACTGGGCATATGACTGTGCAAGATATCTGCAGACCTTGAATGCACTCATAGAGTTGGGGGACTCCAGCCATGCAAGAAGTCAGTATACCCAGGGCACAGGTGGGTTATTAAGTGTATTATCTGCTTTAAAAATTGGAGTTTATGCTGGGTTTTTTTAAATCACTCATTTGTCTTTCATTTTCATCTCTGCTTCTGACAATGTATTCCTCTCCCCGCTTCTTTTCAGTAGTTTATTCATTCCAGAGACTCAGGGATATAAAATGTACATCTGCTAGGGCTGTGTGAAACCAAATTGCACTGTCATGCATATCTCAGTGCTTGTATTTGTTTTTCACTGCCTTTTTTTTTAACCTCTTAAATTATTGCGGGGGGGTGAGAAAGCTGGTATTCTCACAGTATTAAAATCACCTAGGAAACCAGGTACCTTGAGCAGACCTGGGCTGAGGACTCGCAGACCAGAAGGAGGTCTAAGGTGTAAGCCACCTTTGCACTTTCCGCATCCTGGGCTACTCCTGGGGGCTGAAGCAAACAATGGCGTAACTTAGACAACTCTGAAGGCCTGAATTACGGCAACATCCCTGCGCGGCTCTACATGTTGCAGTGCTGCTGCTTTGGCCAGGCCTCCAACACACCTGATATGCCTCCAGTGCCAGGGCTTGTGAGGGGGTCCTTGGAAGGCAGCACGCAGCTGCCTTTTGCTGTCCCTGGGCCAAAGAAATTCTTCCCCAACTGGATTTGAGGCTCATATATCTCCTTTATGAGACTATGGCCTTTTCACTTGGAGCAGTTGACGAGGATTTCACCCTGATGTCTCCAATTTTGGCATGTAACGAGGTGGCAGAGTACTTTTGTTGACCTACCTGCTAGCAGGAGTTGGAACGTGAGAGAGAATGCTGATTGATTTGCTGACATGTTGTGGCAGGCGTTTCTCATTAACCTCGCCCAAGAAAGAGGGCAGGTGGCAGTGGCTGTTTGGCTGATGGGAAATAGGGCTTGGGACTGAGGTTCCTAGGGGAACCCTGGGAACAGCCAAGCTTATGGGGAGAATTAATATTGAGGTTTCCATTTTTGCTGTTGTTTGCGTAACTAGTAAGCCCAAACAGGAAGGGGGTAATTTTTGGTGGAACATAATAAACTGTTCAGCGAGGGATGGGAATTCCATCTGCTTCCATGGCCCCAATATGGTTCCCTGAGAGAGTAACCAGATACAAACACAAAAAACAAAGCAATCATGGGACTAGATTCCATGAACATCCCTAACATCTAACACCACAATGCCCATGTGGTTCTGTAGATGCAGTCTTTACAGCTTCATAGTCTATTGAAATCAGTGGCACCACCTTCAAAAACCTATCACTTCCTGATGTCCCCCAGACTTCTGCATACAAAGAGCTGCCAGGTTAACACTTTAAATTGGAATTATAATATTAGATTTTAACAACAAAGCAAACAAGCCCAAACCGTACAAACAATCTGGATTGCTTCATTAGCTGGTGTGATTGTTTCATCTTTCCCCCTATCAATTTAATATGAGATATTTTCTTTGCATGCTCTTTAATAAAAATACGGAACCAAATTTGTCCTACTTACAGCTGAGTTCTACCAAGATTAAACTTGCCTCATTAGGTTTCCCAACTTCTTAAATTTTTGCTATAAGCCTAGTGTGGTTTTAGTTTAGTAATGAAGTAGGGTAGCAGACACCTACACTTAATTTTTTGACTTTCATGAGAAAGGGAGATAGCTCACCCCAATGCAAGTTATTATTAAGCACCTGTGGGTAGAAATGAGTAGCAGCTATTTCAATATCCTGCCATCTCTAATCAACAGTTTTGTGTATTCAAACACCCCTTCATCACTGAACCTTCACTCCTAGAGAATCTCAGGCAAAAAGGAACAACCTGTGTCTTTCTTTTACAAATGCTTTTTTCTGTAACCTGAAAAAAAAAAAAAACCTTGGCGAGCAGCCAGTTCTGTTGGAGCCACTCTATTAACTGCTAATCTTACACTTCGGGAAAAGCTGCAGGTGCATTCAAAAATACAACCACTAATTTAGTATGAAATGCCATTCTTCAGTCTGACAGAACAAGAACAGGATTGCACAGGATGGCTTTTCTCTTATTTGGCCAAATTAATTTGTGTACATGTGTGCAAAGGGTGCAATTCCGGTAATAAAGGCAGAAGAACATAGTGTGGGGTTAGAACTGAAGAGGTGGCTCCGTGTATGGTGAGGGGGAAGGGCTGGGAACACAATTCTCTTTCTTACAGTAAATTATTTAATTCAACATAAGTGAAGACAGAACAGAGTGTTTTCATGGTTGAGTATCTCCAGAGGAACTTTGTATCAGTGGATCCAGACTTTTATTGTCATTCGGGTGGTGTGGGACTGGTTTTGGCTCAGAGGTGTTATGTTAGGGCTTAAGTGTATCTTTGGCAACCACCTCAAAGCCCTGTCTGCTGATGTCACTGCATGGGAGTTCACAGCCTTTGTAGCCTCCCTTGACATTCTGGGTACATGCAAACTCTTGAACCCATTGGACACAGAAGTGCTTCAAATGGTTCCCAAAACCTCAGTTTGCCTGAGATACTTCCTGCTTCTCTGGATCATGCAACCCAGTGGCTTGCTTTGTAGCACAACTTAGTAAGTTTTGACTGGTTTGACATTCATTATGGAAGTCATGCAGAGCGTTATTTATGATTCACCTCTGACTGCCAGCTCCCAGAAACAGGAATCCCAAGGAAGAAAACAAGTGTTTTTAAGCTAAAAGATACTTGTCCTGTCAAATCAAATATAGTTGCTATTTTAACTGATACTACATACAAAAAAGTTAAAAGAACGTCATGAAGGTTGCAAAGTGAAGTACTCAAAAGTTAAGAAATTCCAGTATTAATGTTCCATGTGCAACCTTAATTCAGTCCCCTTTTATGTATATGTTATGATCCAGGCTGTGATTACATGATTACAGACTTTTTGTTTTCCACAGGACCCTATATAATGCTAAGTACCCATCCCAGCCAAGTCTTACTCTTGTCAGACATTTGAATCTAGTGGCTTCTTCCCCCTTCAAGTTTCCTGGGACTAGCATGAGGATCATTGAAAGCACAAGACAGACAGGCTTACTGCTCTCAGTTCAAGTGTCCAGCCACAGCATGGCCCAGAGCTGCAATTGCAGGGAAAGCTCAGTTCAGCCCCAGCAGGAGCATGCTCAGTGTAGATGGAATCTTTGGGGAATTTAGGGGCTAAAAATCTAAGACATCTCTACTGAGTATGTGTGAACTGTGTTGTTGTTTTTTTCAAGGCTTATAACTGAGCCAAATTAGGGCAGAGATGGGACTAGGCACATCCCTGACATAAGGGCTGTCTTCCTGCCAAACTTTGAGTCCCTGCTCCAAAGCAGAGCACTAGAGCTTTTCAAAGATAAGGTCACCAGACTTTTTTTAAGCTTGGGCAAAACAACGTATATTTCCCTCATTCTTGGAAATGGCTGAACCATTTGGCTGAAGTTTTCTGAAACAAATTTCAGGCCCAGTCAACACCCAGCCTGGAAAACTTCAGTCCAAATGGTGAAAGTTTGGCAAGTTGGGGTCCTGGTCCATGATTAGGGCTTCTATATGCTACAATAAAACTATGACTAATACAGTTATAGGCAACAGAAGATGGGGTTGTATATTGGGAAGTGTCTGACAACCTTAATAACAGGCGATGCTACCAGCCCCGCTTGTACAGTAAAGTGAACACTTTTATTTCTTCTACTTTAAGATCTGTCAAAAGAGGGGAAGGAAACCATCTAAAATGCGATTGAAATACAATGAGTCAAACAGATCACTCTGTCTAGGTACTTATCTGACCCCATCATCACATCCTCTAAGCAGCTCGTGGTTATTAATGAATGTATCCTCACAACCCCTCTGTGAGGTAGGGAAGTGTAATTTCACCCAGTTTACAGGTGGGGGAACTGAGACACAGAGAAATTGACTTGCCCAGTGTCCTACAAGAAGCTAGTGGAAGAGGTAGGTATTGAATATTGGTCTTTTAGCATCATTTGCATCAAAAGGACAACTGTAAAGGATAAGGGACAAATTCTGATCTCATTTACACATGAACAACTTTGTTGAGGTTAACTGGGGCTGTAGGTGACTGGATCCTGTGAAAACCACGTGTAATTGGGCTCTAATCTGGTTTAATAAAGGTTGAAATTGGGACTGCCTGAACCCTGTAAATTCCATGTGGGCCGTATGAACCAGGCACTGTAGAGTCTCGTTGTAGATATTTGGCAGTGGTCAACTGATGCAAGTTAACTTGGAGGTTTTGGTTTCAGAGTAATAGAATTAGTATTAGCACAGAAAACTGCTATCATTTTCCAATGCTCAACTCAACCCATGCTCCAGCCACTTCCCTCTCCTAGGCCCTTGGAGACCCCAGTACAATCCCAGAGGATGTTGTGAAGGCCAAGAGCATAACAGGGTTCAAAAAAGAACTAGATAAATTCATGGAGGATAGGTTTATCAATGGGTATTAGCCAGGATGGGCAGGAATGGTGTCCCTAGCCTCTGTTTGTCAGAAGGTGGGAATGAGCGACAGGAGATGGATCACTTGATGATTACCTGTTCTGTTCATTCGCTCTGGAGTGCCTGGCACTGGCCACTGTTGGAAGACAGGATGCTGGGCTAGATGGACTTTGGTCTGACCCAGCAGGGCCGTTCTTATGTTCTAAGACTCCCTAGATGGCTTTCATAGGAGCTCTTGGTGTCCTATTCCCAATTCAATTCTAAGGCGAGGTGTCCTTCTATTTAGCATCTTCCAGGGAGATTGGGTGATTCCTACCATCCCAGTAGTTGAGGGTTGTTCCACCTCCAGATCTGACTACAGGAAGGAAATGATTAGTACCCCCTCGGGGGGAAGAAGGGAAACTCCTCTCCTTGGTAATTCCTACTGCTGCCATTTGCTCCCCTGATGGGGCTGCAGATAACACCCCATAATCCCTAACACAATATCTGGGGAATACTGAGGGCTACCTAGCAGCTGCATTCCAGAGTGTATGACGTTATTCTCAGGGGCCCTATATGCCACACTAGGAATTATGGGGCAATATTTGCCGCCAGTACAGAAGTGTTAGAAGCTGCAGCAGTAGATGCTCCCTTTAGGTTAGTAGCACAATGGCAGACCAGCCCAGGGAGGAAGTCTGCCCCACCGCTGGCAGCCACACAGTACCAGCTGTGTGGAGAAACAGAGTACAAACCTATCTAGAGCTGCCATTCCCCTGCATAAAATTCACCTTTTCTGTTTCCGAAAGCAAACCCCATGCACGGATATGCACAGTTTTCCTCTTGCTTTGGAAGTCAGCTTCTCAGTGTTCAGGGCAAGGGCTCCATTATGATTAAGGTGATCATAATTAGCATACATAGATTTCTCTTGAGATTGAAATCAGGATTTATTGCCTGAGACAAAGTGGAGGTCAATACATTTTGATGCTAGCAGAAAAAAATTAAATAGTTGGATTATTATTATTATTATTATTTATTTTATTATTATTATTGTTATACACATTTACTGGGTGTATATTCTCTAAGATACCCAGAAAACATTTTATTTTGATGGGGGGAGGACAATTGGAGAAAAATATCTGAGAGGCACCTGATGACCTAATGACTGAATAGTTTTAATAGGGTCACTTAAAGATAAGGACTCTGAGCCCTGGTCTACACTAGGACTTTAGGTCGAATTTAGCAGCGTTAAATCGATGTAAACCTGCACCCGTCCACACAATGAAGCCCTTTATTTCGACTTAAAGGGCTCTTAAAATCGATTTCCTTACTCCACCCCTGACAAGTGGATTAGCGCTTAAATCGACCTTGCCGGGTCGAATTTGGGGTACTGTGGACACAATTGGATGGTATTGGCCTCCGGGAGCTATCCCAGAGTGCTCCATTGTGACCGCTCTGGACAGCACTCTCAACTCAGATGCACTGGCCAGGTAGACAGGAAAAGAACCGCGAACTTTTGAATCTCATTTCCTGTTTGGCCAGCGTGGCAAGCTGCAGGTGACCATGCAGAGCTCATCAGCAGAGGTGACCATGATGGAGTCCCAGAATCGCAAAAGAGCTCCAGCATGGACCGAACAGGAGGTACGGGATCTGATTGCTGTATGGGGAGAGGAATCCATGCTATCAGGACTCTGTTCCAGTTTTCGAAATGCCAAAACCTTTGTCAAAATCTCCCAGGGCATGAAGGACAGAGGCCATAACAGGGACCGGAAGGAGTGCCGCGTGAAACTTAAGGAGCTGAGGCAAGCCTACCAGAAAACCAGAGAGGCGAATGGCCGCTCTGGGTCAGAGCCCCAAACATGCTGCTTCTATGATGAGCTGCATGCCATTTTAGGGGGTTCAGCCACCACTACCCCAGCCGTGTTGTTTGACTCCTTCAATGGAGATGGAGGCAACACGGAAGCAGGTTTTGGGGACAAAGAAGATGATGATTATGATGAGGTTGTAGCTAGCTCACAGCAAGCAAGCGGAGAAACCGGTTTTCCCGACAGCCAGGAACTGTTTCTCACCCTGGACCTGGAGCCAGTACCCGCCGAACCCACCCAAGGCTGCCTCCTGGACCCGGCAGGTGGAGAAGGGACCTCTGGTGAGTGTACCTTTTAAAATACTATATATGGTTTAAAAGCAAGCATGTGAAAGGATTAATTTGCCCTGGCATTCGCGGCTCTCCTGGATGTACTCCCAAAGCCTTTGCAGAAGGTTTCTGGGGAGGGCAGCCTTGTTGCGTCCTCCATGGTAGGACACTTTACCACTCCAGGCCAGTAACACGTACTCGGGAATGATTGTACAACAAAGCATTGCAGTGTATGTTTGCTGGCGTTCAAACAACATCCGTTCTTTATCTCTCTGTGTTATCCTCAGGAGAGTGAGATATCATTCATGGTCACCTGGTTGAAATAGGGTGCTTTTCTTCAGGGGACACTCAGAGGAGCCCGTTCCTGCTGGGCTGTTTGTCTATGGCTGAACAGAAATGTTCCCCGCTGTTAGCCATGGGGACGGGGGAGGGTTGAGGGGGTAGCCACGCGGTGGGGGGGAGGCAAAATGCGACCTTGTAACGAAAGCACATGTGCTATGTATGTAATGTTAACAGCAAGGTTTACCCTGAAAGAGTGTAGCCACTGTTTTATAAAATGTGTTTTTTTAAATACCGCTGTCCCTTTTTTTTTCTCCACCAGCTGCATGTGTTTCAGTGATCACAGGATCTTCTCCTTCCCAGAGGCTAGTGAAGATTAGAAAGAAAAAAAAAATACAATCGTGATGAAATGTTCTCTGAGCTCATGCTGTCCTCCCACACTGACAGAGCACAGACGAATGCGTGGAGGCAAATAATGTCAGAGTGCAGGAAAGCACAAAATGACCGGGAGGAGAGGTGGTGGGCTGAAGAGAGTAAGTGGCAGGCTGAAGTGAGTAAGTGGCGGGCTGAAGACAGGGCTGAAGCTCAAATGTGGCGGCAGCGTGATGAGAGGAGGCAGGATTCAATGCTGAGGCTGCTGGAGGATCAAACCAGTATGCTCCAGTGTATGGTTGAGCTGCAGCAAAGGCAGCTGCAGCACAGACTGCCACTACAGCCCCTGTGTAACCAACCGCCCTCCTCCCCAAGTTCCATAGCCTCCACACCCAGACGCCCAAGAACGCGGTGGGGGGGCCTCCGGCCAACCAGCCACTCCACCACGGAGGATTGCCCAAAAAACAGAAGGCTGGCATTCCATAAATTTTAAAGTTGTAAACTTTTAAAGTGCTGTGTGGCATTTTCCTTCCCTCCTCCACCACCCCTCCTGGGCTACCTTGGTAGTCATCCTCCTATTTGTGTGATGAATGAATAAAGAATGCATGAATGTGAAGCAACAATGACTTTATTGCCTCTGCAAGCGGTGATCGAAGGGAGGAGGGGAGGTTGGTTAGCTTACAGGGAAGTAGAGTGAACCAAGGGGCGGGCGGTTTCATCAAGGAGAAACAAACAGAACTTTCACACCGTAGCCTGGCCAGTGAAAACCAGTAAAACTGGTTTTCAAAGCTTGTCTGATGCGTACCGCGCCCTCCTGTGCTCTTCTAACCGCCCTGGTGTCTGGCTGCACGTAACCAGCAGCCAGGCGATTTGCCTCAACCTCCCACCCCGCCATAAACATCTCCCCCTTACTCTCACTTATATTGTGGAGCGCACAGCAAGCAGTAATAACAGTGGGAATATTGGTTTCGCTGAGGTCTAAGCGAGTCAGTAAACTGCACCAGCGCACCTTTAAACGTTTAAATGCACATTCTGCCACCATTCTGCACTTGCTCAGCGTATAGTTGAACAGCTCCTGACTACTGTCCAGGCTGCCTGTGTACGGCTTCATGAGCCATGGCATTAAGGGGTAGGCTGGGTCCCCAAGGATAACTATAGGCATTTCAACATCCCCAACAGTTATTTTCTGGTCTGGGAATAAAGCCCTTCCTGCAGCTTTTGAAACAGACCAGAGTTCCTGAAGATGCGAGCGTCATATACCTTTCCCGGCCATCCCACGTTGATGTTGGTGAAACATCCCTTGTGATCAGCCAGAGCTTGCAGCACTATTGAAAAGTACCCCTTGCGGTTTATGTACTCGGCGGCTTGGTGCTCCGGTGCCAAGATAGGGATATGGGTTCCGTCTATGGCCCCACCACAGTTAGGGAATCCCATTGCAGCAAAGCCCTCCACTATGACCTGCACATTTCCCAGGGTCACTACCCTTGATATCAGCAGATCTTTGATTGCGTGGGCTACTTGCATCACAGCAGCCCCCACGGTAGATTTGCCCACTCCAAATTGATTCCCAACTGACCGGTAGCTGTCTGGCGTTGCAAGCTTCCACAGGGCTATCGCCACTCGTTTCTCAACTGTGAGGGCTCCTCTCATCTTGGTATTCATGCGCTTCAGGGCAGGGGAAAGCAAGTCACAAAGTTCCATGAAAGTGCCCCTACTCATGCGAAAGTTTCGCAGCCACTGGGAATCGTCCCAGACCTGCAACACTATGCGGTCCCACCAGTCTGTGCTTGTTTCCCGAGCCCAGAACTGGCGTTCCACAGCATGAACCTGCCCCATTAGCACCATGATGCATGCATTGGCAGGGCCCATGCTTTCAGAGAAATCTGTGTCCATGTCCTGATCACTCACGTGACCGCGCTGACGTTGCCTCCTCTCCCGGTATCGCTCTGCCAGGTTCTGGTGCTGCATATACTGCTGGATAATGTGTGTGGTGTTTAACGTGCTCCTAATTGCCAAAGTAAGCTGAGTGGCCTCCATGCTTGCCTTGGTATGGCATCCACACAGAAAAAAGGCGTGGAACGATTGTCTGCCGTTGCTCTGATGGAGGGAGGGGCAACTGACGACATGGCTTACAGGGTTGGCTTCAGGGAGTTAAAATCAACAAAGTGGGTGGCTTTACATCAAGGAGTATTTCAGGCAGGACTTCACAGAGGGTTCCAATAAGAAATGGTGCACCTAAGTTATTGTTCTTATTGGAACAAGGAGATTAGTTTGGCCTCTGATTGATACATGGCTAGATTTACCTCGCTGCACCTTCTCTGTGAGTGACTGCAGTGTGACCTAGAGGAATGAGTCCCCTAGACGGGGGTTGGGGGGGAAGCAAATGAGTACAAAACAAATCTGGTCTATTTCTTGTTTTGATCCACTCCATCTATCTTTTACATCTTTGGCTGGCAGCAGACGGTGCAGAAGGACTGCATGCCATCCACATCTCATGGCTGCTCGGCAGAAGATGGTACAATAGAACTGCTAGCCATCCTCATCTCTTGCCTGCCCGGCAGAAGATGATGCAATAGGACTGCTAGCAATCCGTATCGCCTGCCTGCTCACCATAAGATGGTTCAATAGGACTGACTGCAGGACTAAAGAGAATGACTTGATCAAGTCACTCCAAATTTAGTCCCTGCGCCTATGTCTGCCCAGGCGCTCCTGGCCGACATGGCCAGGAGCACCTCGGACATGACGATGACGGCTACCAGTCTTATTGCACCATGTACTGCCACAAGGCAATGGGTTGCTGCTACTGTGTAGCAATGCAGTACTGCGTCTGCCAGCACCCAGGAGACATACGGTGACAGTGAGCTGAGCGGGCTCCATGCTTGCCGTGGCGTCTGCACAGGTAACTCAGGAAAAAAGACGTGAAACGATTGTCTGCCCTTGCTTTCACGGAGGGAGGGAGGGAACGGGGGCCTGACGATATGTACCCAGAACCACCTGCGACAATGTTTTAGCCCCATCAGGCATTGGGATCTCAACCCAGAATTCCAATGGGCAGCGGAGACTGCGGTAACTGTGGGATAGCTACCCACAGTGCAACGCTCCGGAAGTCGCCTCTAGCCTCGGTACTGTGGAAGCACTCCGTCGAGTTAATGCACTTAATGCACTTAGAGCATTTTCTGTGGGGACACTCGACACACACTCGAATATATAAAACCGATTTCTAAAAAACCGACTTCTGTAAATTCGACCTAATTTCGTAGTGTAGACATACCCTGAATGTGATAAGCCAACCAGATTTGCAGCTCATATAACCATGACTGCATATCAAATTGATTGCAGGTGATGGGAGGGGACAAAGTCATCCTTCAAAGTAGCCATCAAAGGAGGATCCCAATAATGAATCCATAATGAAGACAGAAGAACATCTACATCTGACCTATTAGCGCAGGGCTCAGATTGAGAGGGTGACTCAGTGTATGGTGGGGGTGAAGGGCAGGGAACACAATCCTCCCTGTTACAATAAATTATTTAATTCAATATACAGGAGGACAGATGGGACAGAGAGTTCTTCTAGTTAAATATTTCCTATTTGAACCCTACAGCAGTGGATCCATACTTTGTGTTTACTGTGGGATGGGAAACAGGGCGGAAAACCAAAAACAAAGCTTTTTTGGGACACGTATTGCTGAACAGCAGTGAAGCCTTGATTCAGAGACCCTGAGACCTGAAGTTAATGGGACTGCTAAGGTGCTTAAAGTTACCCAGGTGCTTAAGTCCTTCTGACTGGGGTACTTCAGCAACCCAATAACTTCCACTGTGTCTTCAAATTTACTTCATAATTAATCATCATAATGAATACAAACACTTTGCATATACTTATTAACATTTTAGATTCTAGGAGCATTGACAATTGTTGTTAAATTCACAGTCCATATCAGAAAGCCATCCAGCAGCATTGCCCAATAAGATAAATTAACTTACCTCAATAAATTGAAGCAGCAGACTAACTCACTGCCTCCCAAACACCACCCTGATCCATAAACCTCTCTCCTGTATTTGGCTTTTACAGTGTACACTGATGGTCTGTAAAATCAGGCCCTTTTAGACCAAGAGCCAAGCCAAAGAGTCCCCACAGAGAGCACCGGGTTGGCAGTATTTGTGAACAGACTCTAGTTTGAGCACCTCTGCTAATGACAGCTGTTGCAATGTGTGAGAGACAAGGAGAGAGATGACCTATCAGGTAAGCAATCCCAGGCTATCTAGAACTTTACTGATCAATACCAACATCATAAACTCCATCTTCTGGGTCAGATGAAATGGAGATATAAAGCTGGCTGTCACCTGCACACTGAAAATATAGCACACCCTGCTTCCTCACTGACCTTTCCATCGAGGTTCTCAAAGTTCTTGACAAACAGTAATGACTTAGCCCTCATATTACCCTCCATGAGGTAGGGAAGTAGTATCCTCCTCATTTTACAGGTGGGACACTGAGGCACAGAGATTAAATGACTTGCCTAAGGTCACCCTGTTAATATGTGTCATAGCCGGAACTAGAACTCAATTGTCTCCTAATTCTCAGTTCTCATGGTCTTCAATCTCAAAACTATCATCCTTCATTACCAACTTGGTGAAATCCTAGCCCCATTGAAGTCAATGGTAGTTGACTTGCAGATGGAATAGATTTGTTGTAAATGGCTCAAAGGCCTTGTGCCTTGCCATGGAAGAATTCTAGAAATGTTCTCCAATGAATGTTGAAGTAAAAGGGAAAACAGTTCCAGTCAGAGGCCCCCAACAGAGAGGGCTCAGTAGGTGAGAATGGTGAAGACTGTTTGTCTGTAACACTTAAAAGCTTGGGAAAGTATTTGTTAGCAACAGATCAGGAGGTGAAAACAGTTTAAACAGCAAATATAAAACCATGCAGGGCGAGTCATGATAAACAGGATTCAACGAATATATTATTCAATGAATTTTGTGGTATTCAACCAGCTCTGTATCTGGTTGAGTGCTATTCAGAGATACATTGTTTCGCAAGTGCCAGTGAAAGTCATCAGATAATATATTTGCCAGATTTTTTCTGCTGCTTGATCAGACCTAATGAAAATCATCAGCCTATTTCATATGTAATCTTTTCTGGTTTTATTGTTTCCAAGTGCGGGTTCACCCATTCCAGTCAAAGTTCACCTATTTTGAAGGCATTTATCTGGAATTAGGACTAAGTTATTAATATATTTATTTTTTCATTGTTTTTACTTTTTAATTTTAAAGTGAACTTAAACCCCCACTTTCTTACCTAATATGGATTACATCTACTTATTTATTTGAGGGGGAGATTGCACTGCTGCCCATCACCATAGTATCAGAGTGCCAGGTAAAATAAATTGATTATAGTGAAATCCCTCGTAGGCTTCATCTGGAATCTGTGGCTCTTCTCCATTATCATCTCTGATTATCTCAGTTTAAAACATTCTTTCTCCAAGCAAGCTAATTCTAAGGCACGTTGGAAATGAAAGGTGCTGTGCCTCACTTTAATCGTTGCTTGGTCATGGTCAGAAATCTCCTTCTTCGCTGTTTTTCCCTGTTCCTGGTATTATTCTTCAGCCTCTAATATTTTTACCCCACACGGTGCTTTTCCCCACATGGTGATATTCTTCCCAAAGATCCAAATGTCTCCCAGTTGTTCCTGTGCTCTCAGCCAAGCTCTCAGTACTTCTTTTCCAACTCCGCTCATTAAAGCTGCTAAACGATGTCGTGCTTTTCTGTTTATTAGCACACCAACAGTAGTTTGCCAACTGGCGTGTCAGGTTTCTCTGAGTGTTGTAGAAGAGAGAGCTTGTACTGCTGAGGTTCCCCACCATTTGCATGTAGGAGTTAACGTAGAGGCAGAATCCTTCTTTCTCTCTCCAGTAGGAGTCCTGATGGTGGCGATTAGCTTCTCATTCTGCATTTTTGATCAGGGATGGAGCTCTTGCTCAGGGCTTCTCCTCTTGTAAGGCTCCCATGACCTCAAAATGATGAGAAGGCCGCCAATAACAATCCCCCATCACCACCACCTGTGCTTCTATCACCTACAGACTTGATGCTTTGCGATGCGCACTAGAATTTGTCAGCTTGTCCTTCTCCACTGACCTACTTTAGTTATTGCTGATACTCCTTCCAGTACGGGGAACTCTGGCCCAGATCCACAAAAGTATTTAGTTGATTGCAATGGGAGTTAGGGTCCTAAATGCCTTCGAGGATCTGAGCCTTTGGCTTTTTTGTGATAGCACCACAAATTGGTGATACAGTTGCCTGAAAATGCCACAATTGCTGAGCTGCAGGGGACAACTTGGTAGAGCTCAACAATAAAAAAAATAATTGTATTATGCAATCATGCAATCATTTATTTTTATCTATACAAATAATTCAAAGCAAATGACTAAACTCATAACTCAAAGGAAGTATTTCATGATTTCAGCAAACTTTTTTGGCGAGAGCAAATAGCTGTTAATTCTCCTCTGAATGTATTTCTGTTATTTGTTAATGATGTCACTTACATCTGAATGCTTCAGTACCCTTCTAATTTCCCTGTTTGTATTTTTGAAGAGAGCATGACTAATATTGTCCAAATTATATTATGGCAATTAAAATGACAAAAGGCCTACACATGGATTGATTGAAGAAAAACAAATCTTTTTTAGACAAAACCTTTTTCTGAAACAATTGCATTTCTTTAAATTCCTGTCTTTCTCACTGACAACTAAAGCTCTGATCCTGCCATTGAACCCTTATTCCATGTCAGACCCCATTGATTTCAAATATTAGATTCCAGGACTAAATTTGTAACTGATTTCTAGGAAGCAGGATAGGATTCTAATATAGGGGCAATGAATTTATAGATATTCACAGTAATAACATTGGGGACAACGGAATGGATAAACAATCACTGACGTCAACTCTCACAGTTTTATTGTGTCTTGCCTGATTTGATTTTTTTT
The DNA here is from genome assembly GCF_965152235.1 of Eretmochelys imbricata. Taxonomy (NCBI): domain Eukaryota; kingdom Metazoa; phylum Chordata; order Testudines; family Cheloniidae; genus Eretmochelys; species Eretmochelys imbricata. Next base: position 234,978,576 of record NC_135572.1, read on the forward strand.
TTTAATCCCTGCTCCTGGAGTCTCAGTGATTACATGAGAATCTCAACTTTCATTTACAAAATAATAATAATTTCTTAAAAAATCCAGCGTTCTTGGTTTCAGAGAAAAGCTTGAAAATGTGACCCCTAAAAATTCAGAAACCAGAAGATTAATAAAGAATCCAAAATGTATTATTTTTTTAAATTATGCTTTGGTGGTCTGTCTTGTGATTTTTGAATGCTTAGATAAATTACTGGGTAAGTTAGTGTGAATTTCATGCTAGTGCAGATGACTCATGCAAGACTTTATGCCTCATTTACTCCCTTAGGATCAAATGGGAGTTTTACTTGAATAAATTTACAGGCTGCTCCTGTTCCCACTGAATTCAGGGTCAAAACTCCTATTGTCTTCAGTTGTGTAGGAACAGGAATTTCGTCCCAGATTCAGGAAAGCACTCAAGCATGTGCTTAACTTTAAGCACATGTTTAAATTCTATAGACTTTAAGTGCTGAAATGCTTTCCTAATTTGGGATGCTTTCCCAAAGTATGTCAGGGCCTTAGGGCTTGTCTACATTTGAAAGTTAATTTGGATGAAGGTAGTGTGTGAATAACTCCATATGTAGACTAGCCCTTAAGTGGGATATAAAGACACATATAAAGGTATAAAAATGTGCCCAGGCCCTCTAAATTGGAGTGGATTTAATCTTTTCTGAGGGATCATTTGACTTTCAGAGGATTTTTCCCTACAAAGCATTTTTATTGCTTTGTCTAAACTAGTTTTTCAGTATCCCTCACTTTGAATATCTCTCTTCTTCAATATCTTCCCTCTAGGAACCCCACTTCTCCAGTATGCATCTTTTGCAGCCACAACAACAAACAAAGATCTTCAGATCAAAAGCTGAGGGCAAGAGCTTTGAATCACTTTAGAAATCTAGTGGGCTTGCCGGGCTGCAACAGCTTTGGGGAATTGTGTGGTATCTGTTGTTTTAAAGTACAAAGGGTGATCCAATTCCTTTAAACATCTGAATGTTTTCTTTCCTCTTTTTAAATCAGTTTTAGCAGGAGTTCTTTATTTAAATGATCTTGCTCATGATATGAGTAGGAAGCCTCCTTCCACAGATAGCTTTGTGAGGGAGAAACCTGATAATTCATTTATTTCATGATAATGACAGGGGTAGCTTTAAGGTTTTCACCATCTGTGCTCCTATGGGAAGGAGGAGCAAAGCCAATACAAATTTAACCTTCAGATTTATGCTTCTGTGCCTCTCCATTGTGCCTCTCAATTTTTTTTAATTAACTGTTTCATTACTGTAGAATAGAATGTACAACATCCAAATCATACCTTTTTCTTTTCTCAGCAGGATTTTAGACTTTGGTTACTATCCTAGGCAAAAAGAACAGGAGGACTTGTGGCATCTTAGAGATGAACAAATTTATTTGAGCATAAGCTTTCGTGAGCTACAGCTCACTTCATCGGATCACTTCATCGGATCATCACTTTAGCTGTAGCTCACGAAAGCTTATGTGCAAATAAATTTGTTAATCTCTAAGGTGCCACAAGTACTCCTCGTCCTTTTTGCAAATACAGACTAACATGGCTGCTACTCTGAAACCTATCCTAGGCAAGTTACATTTTTAGCAAGCTTTGATCTTGAGCTCAATTCCCCAATCCCCTGTCTGCTCAGCTATGTGACCAAAATATCCACCCTTAATGTAAAGGATGAGTCAATCTTTAATGCTTATTTAATTCACAATCTCCATGCAAATAACCTTACTGGAAAGCAGAATGTACAACTTTTTTTTGTTGGCAGACCTGTTCTTATAGGTAAAAACCAAGATCTAGTGTATGCACAGGGTTTGATTTTGCAGCCCTTAGACAGGAAGAAATCAGAAGCTGGGTTACACACAGCCAAATGTTTAGCAAAAAAGAAACAAAAGTCTATTGATTTGTAAGTGCCTTTGTGCTTTTGGATTTTTGAACAGAAGACTCAGAAAATCTGCAGGTAAGACTGACCTGTAAAGCTGTGAATAGTCAGTTTAGTAAGTAAAGATCATACTATGTCAGCTTCCAAAGAGGGTAGGCACCTATCCTTCCTCCCCTGAAAAGCCTCCACTGGGAGGACTGGATTTTCTGTGCGTGCTGTAAAACACCTCTATCGTAGGAATTAAGTGTTATTGCAAAGTTGTGGACAGGGAAATGCATATAGTCCTGTGAGTCACAGGACAGGATTATTTGAAGACATACAAAGTCCTTTGCTCCCATTTTATCTAGCTACCTATTGAAGCATTTATCACACTTTTTCATACTTTTATCTGAATACCACCTAACTGTTGCAAACATCATTTAATTGTGGTCATTTTCTTATGTGTCGGGGTGGAGGGCTTAGGGAAGCATAAAACTCCCCCTTGGTCTGGGGTCAGAAATTTTCTGTCAATTGCTTTTCTGTGGAAAATTGGGGTTTCAACTACATACAATTTTTCATGAAAAGTGCCCACTTTCTGCAGAAATTTTTGATTTTTCCTGTTGTGGTGCATCATGGGAGATTATTCTGGCTGGTGAGCCTGGCCAGTCGAGGAGAATTGGGGCACGATGCACCCAAACTACAACTCCCACGGGGCACCCTACAGCTTTTCTGAATAGATTTTTTTTTTTTTGGTTTTCAGCTGAAAAATTCCAATTTTTTTTGCCAAAAAGTTAAAATTTTTCATAGGATATTTTTGATGAAAATGAAATGTTAATTTTCAGAGAAATTTTCTGTGGAAGAAACCTGCGATTTTCTGACCAGCTCTATTCCTCCCTTCTTCCCCTGCTCCTGTTACCTGTTTTGCCAGTCTGTGAACAGGGAGACAGACTCAGCAGGGCTTCTACTTCCCCTTCCGCCCTGTACAGGTGGGCATAGATTGGCCTAGCCTTCGATCTCCTCCAGCCACCCTAGCTGTTGGCTAGTTGCGAGTAAGCTGCTTGTCAAGGCCAGTAACAGAATACATCCTCGCTGAAGCAAGGGGGTACCAAGGAAAGGACGGTAATGTTCTGAGTCACAACTCCTTCCCAGTGTAGACACGTGGTGCCTCCTCCACTGGCTCTAAACCTAATCCTAATCCTCGGTGAATTATGGACCTAATCCTCCTCTTCATTGACTTCAGTGACAAAATCCCTGTTGACTAGGGCTGGTGAAATATTTTCAGTTGAAAAAATTTTCAGTGGAAAACTGGGATTTCTACAAAATGAAAATTTTCACAGAAAGTATCTGATCACTTTTTTCTTTTTGGTCAGAGAACCAAAAACCAAAATTTTTTTTGTTTTGAGCTGAAAATGTTTCGGTTTGCAGTTGCAAAAAAAGAGAACATTTTTTCGTTTGGGGCTTCTCATTTTTTTTCAATGAAAAGTCAAAATTTGCAATGAAAATAAAGACTATTTTCCAACCAGCCCTAGTGTTGACTGCAGTGAGAGCAAGAAATGGGCTTATAATTACAGTACAAATGTTTGCACATATGTTTGACATAAACATTGATTATAGGTTTCAGGTGCCTGCAACATGAACTGAAACTAATCAATGGTATTTACCCTATATGTTTGACATACAGAGTTGTGCAAAACTCTGAGAGTCCCTATTTGCTTAACACTTAACACTTTATTTAATTTATTTATTTATTACTTTCACTCTGGCTGATATCACAGTTGGAATTTTGGAATCAAATCAGCTGGAAAATTTAAAAAGGGAAACTCAGTGGAAACCACCAAGTTTTGCCTAGTTTCCAGTTACAGCTATATGTAACAGATGAGTTTTGTATGACTTTAAAGGAAACTATACATTCTACCCTGGAACCCATGTAGAGGGTTTCGGCTTGACATTTGGTATGTTTGGAAGGTTTGCGGGCCTTAGCAAACTTGATGGCAAAACTGGACCAAGATTCTAGTTTGTAACAAAACAGAAACCAGGTGACTTGCCTGATTTCAGGATTCATTAGGTAAGTTTTGCACAGTTCTATTGACTTCTCATGCAGTCAATGGGAGTTGGCTTGGACTAAGTAGTGTTTAAAAGACCCCATAGACAGTTCAGTCTTTATTTACTATGGGTCACATCTTGCAGTCCTTCTTCCTGCCTTGATAAAGCAAAACTCTAATTGAACTCACAGCAGGATTTGGTCCTACATTAACACATGTTAAAGCCAGGTTTCAGAGTAACAGCCGTGTTAGTCTGTATTCGCAAAAAGAAAAGGAGTACTTGTGGCACCTTAGAGACTAACCAATTTATTTGAGCATGAGCTTTCGTGAGCTACAGCTCACTTCATCAGATACATACCGTGGAAACTGCAGCAGACTTTATATATACACAGAGAATATGAAACAATACCTCCTCCCACCCCACTGTCCTGCTGGTAATAGCTTATCTAAAGTAATCGTCAGGTTAGGCCATTTCCAGCACAAATCCAGGTTTTCTCACCCTCCACCCCCCCACACAAATTCACTCTCCTGCTGGTGATAGCCCATCCAAAGTGACAACTCTTTACATAATGTGCATGATAATGAAGTTAGGCCATTTCCTGCACAAATCCAGGTTCTCTCACTCCCTCACCCCCCTCCAAAAACCCACCCCCATACACACACAGACTCACTCTCCTGCTGGTAATAGCTCGTCCAAACTGACCACTCTCCAAGTTTAAATCCAAGTTAAACCAGAACATCTGGGGGGGGGGGGAGGAAAAAACAAGAGGAAATAGGCTACCTTGCATAATGACTTAGCCACTCCCAGTCTCTATTTAAGCCTAAATTAATAGTATCCAATTTGCAAATGAATTCCAATTCAGCAGTTTCTCGCTGGAGTCTGGATTTGAAGTTTTTTTGTTTTAAGATAGCGACCTTCATGTCTGTGATTGCGTGACCAGAGAGATTGAAGTGTTCTCCGACTGGTTTATGAATGTTATAATTCTTGACATCTGATTTGTGTCCATTTATTCTTTTACGCAGAGACTGTCCAGTTTGACCAATGTACATGGCAGAGGGGCATTGCTGGCACATGATGGCATAAATCACATTGGTGGATGTGCAGGTGAACGAGCCTCTGATAGTGTGGCTGATGTTATTAGGCCCTGTGATGGTGTCCCCTGAATAGATATGTGGGCACAATTGGCAACGGGCTTTGTTGCAAGGATAAGTTCCTGGGTTAGTGGTTCTGTTGTGTGGTATGTGGTTGTTGGTGAGTATTTGCTTCAGGTTGTGGGGCTGTCTGTAGGCAAGGACTGGCCTGTCTCCCAAGATTTGTGAGAGTGTTGGGTCATCCTTTAGGATAGGTTGTAGATCCTTAATAATGCGTTGGAGGGGTTTTAGTTGGGGGCTGAAGGTGACGGCTAAAGCATGAATTTTGATGTATGGCATATGTATAGGGTTAATGTGTGGTGCAGGAGTCTCTCCTAATGAGGGCTGACACATTGCTGACACTTCATCATCATCTCCCCAGGGTGAGTTACAAGAAATCATGTTCACTTTTGGAATGGATGGGAAATCAGAGAGGTTTCAAAACTGCTAGATTAGTTCCACTATGATTTTTAATGGTTTTATTATAACAGTGGCTTATTAGCTCTTGAATTAAGACCATGGAACCCACTTTCATAGATTAGATCACTGCTCCGTCATGTCTGGTAGCCTGTCTCCAGAATTATCTTAGACAAAAAGAAAAAAACCCTATAATGTACTTATGCTGTAAATGGGATCGGAAAAAGTCTTCCTGATCCCTGTACTGATGCCCTGAAGCATGAAATTTCATTACTCCGTTTTCACATGCAAAAGGGGGACTTAATCTTTTTTTCCTCTCTTAAATATGTCTCTGATTCCTCTCTTTTCAAGGATAAATGTAATCAGTTTTTTAAATCGCTCATCATATGGATAATCTGTACACCAATAGGAAAATTATATATAAGTTCACCAACACCTATAGAATCCTTCACAAGCAAGCTGAAAAGTTTTGGAAATACTACAGTGTAGTTCACATAGGAGAAACTTGATTAAGGTAGAGTCAACGTTGTTGCTGGAAAACAGCGTCTTTGGCTCCCTCTATCCTTCCAGTACATGGGACTTCAAAACCCCATACTCAAATGTTAAAAAGGCAGAAAATGCTCTGTGAGGGCCTCCCCACAGCTCCTTGAAATAAATGTCACTATTACAAGGAAAAACAAATCACAAACATACAAAATGCACTTTTAAATTGTGGCTTTACACACAACACAACCACACAATTGTAAGTCTGCATTGAGAAGGGGATGGCTGGGTATTTCTAGAATAAGGAGAGGATCTGCTCCAGGGAGGAGGTTGTATTGGATGAACCAGAGGCTGGCATGTGAACTGCAGATCCGTCATGTCTGCTATGGCATGGCCTGTTTGTCTGTAACCTGTAATCCTGCCAAGTTAATCTTGCTTTGCTGTCCCAGCCAGGGCCCAAAGCAGAAATGCCACAAGGAATGGTCTTACTGGATTCCCAGGCCCTCCAGCAAATCCACCTACCAGAAATCTCATTAAAAAAGGTGGTGTCATGAGATTTTCCTCTCACCCTTGCAGAATCAAGAAAAATGGGTAAGCTTTGGATAAGCATCCATAAACATCCAGTGAGAATATCCAGGGAAAATACCCATCTTTAGGGCTAAAATAAAATCATGCCAACAAATGCATAACACTGATTTTAGGCTTGTTAATTTTCATTGTATTATGCTCAGTCATTTGCCAAATAAATACTTATATACCAAGTATATACTTCTACGTCTACCTGTAAATCCTCACCATAGCATACCATCAGAACATCCACAACTTTTTTTTGAGAAAATATAAACCTTCCCCAAATGTAAAGCTAACTCTGCCCTCAGCACCTACCCCTTTCTCACACTTAAGTTAAATAAATTCAAATCCACAGCACAGGACTTTAGGAGTCTGGGTTCCAGCCCTGCACACTCGCACATGAGTTACTTCATGCACATTACTAGTGTCCCTCACTTGTGTAAGCGTTTACTGCATCAGGGTCTCCTCAGAGGTAGGGCTGGTAGTACCACCTATTATTCAGGTTGCCTAGCACTTCCCATTATAAAACCCTGTTTTCAGTTGCTTATAACTTTGTACTGTGTAGGTATCCATGCAATACCATTATGTTCAATAAAGCTAATAGTACTTACATGGAAAATCTGATTGCTTTAATTCAGTGGTTCTCAACCAGGGGTACGCATACTCCTGGGGTCACATAGAAGTCTGCCAGGGGGTATATCAACTCGTCTAGATATTTGCCTGGTTTTACAACTGGATACATAAAAAAGCACTAGCGAAGTCAGTACAAACTAAACATTTTAAACAGACAATGACTTGTTTATACTGCTCTATATACTACACACTGAAATGTAAGTACAATATTTATATTCCAATTGATTATTTTATAATTAGATGGTAAAAATGAGAAAGTCAGCAATTTTTCAGTAATAGTGTACTGTGACACTTTTATATTTTTATGTCTGATTTTGTAAGCAAGTAGTCTTTAAGTGAGGTGAACCTTGGGGGTACACAATCAAATCAGATTCCTGAAAGGGATACAGTAGTCTGGAAAGGTTGAGAGCCACTGCTTTAGTTCAAGAAGAGGTCAGTAACCTGGAACACTACAACTACACACATCCGCACTTGTTGACTCATTGTCAGGAACCACAGGTCTTGAACCCTGTGCCACAGGGCTTTTCAGAGCCAATAAGTGCCAACCTGCCACACAATGACCTGCTAACCGTGGTCAGCATGGGTGGCCGGTGACCTGGCCATTGGGGGAGGCTAGGCCCCGGCCCCTCCCCTTGTGCCCACGGCCCCACCTCTCCCCATCTGCCCCTCCTTCTGCCTCCCTCCCCCGCAGGAGTCCAGAGCACCCACACCACGGGCCCCGGTCCCAGTGCCGGGCGGCCAGAGGGCGAGGCTCTAGCCCCGGTGCTCTGGGTGGCGTGGCTAGTCCTGGTGCGCCGGCTGGCAGCACTCGTGGCCCCAGTGCTCCAGGAGGCCGGGTGGTGTGGCTAGCTCCAGTGCACCGGGCTGCAGCTCTCCCGGCCCCGGTGCTCAGTGCGGCCTGGCCCCAGCACCAGCTGCCCTCTCTTCCCGTGAGAGGCAGGCCAGCCAGCCTGGGCCAGCCAAGGCGGAGGGCTCTGGGATTGGGAACCACCGGAGGGGGCCTGGCCTGGAGGCAGAGTGTGGGCGGGGCCACGCCAGGCTGTTGCGGAAGGCACCGCCTACCCCTGCCTACGATACCCATGGATACAAAAACCATGGTTGTCAGAATAGGAACTGAACTCTGTCAGAGGACTCCAGTCCTGGAATCCAACTGACAGAACGCTGAGGGTCCTCCTGATTGGTTCACAGCTTCTATATAAACCCAGCACTGGAACAGGTAGTTAGTTGTCCATACAACTGGGTTCTCCCTGCTTTGGACTGCTTCCTCTGTGATACCTGTGCCTAGCTGCCTGCGGCTCCTCTCCTGGTAACCTGACCCTGCCTGCCTCCTGACACCTGATTCCCAGTTTGTCCTCTGGCCTGTCTTGGACTCTGCCCTCGTAGTATTGGACCTGGCCTGACTCCCAATTCCTGCTGCCACGTCCTGGTTGTGACACTCATCCCCTAAGCCAGAGAAGGCTGGTCACGAGATCAGCAAGGTGCTCCCTTCTCCCACAGGAAAAAGAATGATCTAAGTCTTCTAACTGAACCATTAATGGAGTATTTCACTTATTCTTTCTGAGATGACTAAACCAAATGTAGGTGGGAGTAGCCAACTTAAAACTTTTTTTAGGCAATGTAATTGCAAATATAATAGAAAAGTAGGGCTGGAAGAGACCTCAAGAGGTCATGTAGTCCAGCCCCTCCACCCTGCCCCCCAGCTGCACTGATAATTCCACAGCCTCCTTAAGTAACCTCTTCTAGTGCTTAAATAACCTGACAGAAAGATTTTCCTACTGTATTGGCATAGCTCTTTCCCACCTGCTCTAGCCTTTTGTAATTCCAAGATCATCCAGAACTGATTATTTTTTTTCTCCTGTGAAGGTCTGGAGGTTTTAGTATTCCCTTTCTTATCCAATTAGACCCAAAATTATAAAGTCTCCCCCTCCATTTTTTTTAGATAAGAAAATTATTCCAGTCACATGCTTCCTGATGTGGCCTAGATGCATATTTCGGCCCTTGCTCCCTCCCCGTCCATTATGAATTTCAAATCGCTGGATTGTTAGACTTTAGTTCTCAAGCTGAGTTAAGCAGATCAGTGCAATAATCATGTGTGTTAGTGACATGTTTCTCCATTGTTATCCAAGTTTGACAAGCCAGAACAAATTTATTTGAGCTAAACTATATGCAAGCAGTTACCATATTATTAACTATGCTTACTGCTCCACCTCTTAAAACCTTGTATTATGTGTTGTGTTGTTTCAGCTCCCAGTTTGTTATATTTTTGGAGACTTGTATTTTACTTCGTTTCCAAGAATTAAATGTGTCTGTAATCATTCGACTTCATTTAAGAATCTCAAAGTGCTTTACATATATTCATTAATGAAACTTCACAACACTCTAGTGAGGGAGCTAAATATTGTGCATAGATAGGCAAACAGAGGTAGAGTGGTGAGGGAATTGCGCAAGGCCACATAGGAGGTCAGTGATTCAGAGCTCAGGAGTGGAACTGGCTGACAAATGTTTCCCTCCGCCTCCATGAAAAATATGTATGAATTTTTTTAACAAACAATTTTGGACAAAAAAAAATCAATTTCAGACAATTTTTGGTTTTCAGGCGAAAGAATATTTTTTTCAAGATAGACACTTTCTGAAAAGGTATTCATTCGTTATTATTATTATTTTATTTATATTACAATAGCCCCCTCGGAGACAGTCATAGACCAGGAGCATACAGTCTAAAAAGACAAGATGGACACAGGGAGGGGGACAGGGTAGAACACAGAAGCAGAGTGAACGTTATGATGGCAGCAAACATCATGTTAGTTCCACCATTTTTTTCTGTTAGTTTTTTGGTGGGTTTTGTTCGTCAGAAACCCAATTTCCTGCCCTTCTCCCCACCAAAAAAATGTTTGACAGGAAATGGAGTCCTTAACCAAACCACACACACACGCATGAGTCAGGCAACCCAGCTCCTGTTGAAATTCCATGAATTTTGAGCATTAAATTCCCATAGATGCTTTTGAAAATTCCAGCCTAAAGATATAGGGAATTGAAATTTTGTTTTACATTTTATTTTCCCTTTCTTCGTTGTGGGAAAGGTCTGGTTTATGATAAAGAAAAGATTCTCTAATCTTTTTATAAAAACAAAACCAAACTATTTGTCTGTCTTGTTTTCTGCACAGCCTCTGTTTCCTGTGCTACCTCTTGTGGGCCGATGTGTCACTTGGTGTTCCAGTAGATGCTGAGCGCTCAAGGAGAGTGAAACATACACATATCATGGCCAACATTTGCAAATCAGAAATCAGCACAGAGACCTCTTCTGGGTTGGAATTTGACCCTGGACTGAAACCATAAGGGTCCCTCTCTCAGGTTCCAGGTGCCTCCACAGTCACCGTTCTCACCCCCGCTCTCTGGCCAGCATCTGGTGCTGACCCAGATTTCTCCTCAGACCTCCCAGCCCAGCACAGATCAATGCTCAGCTGAGACCTCAGCTCCACTAGCTTCCTCAGCATGGACTTCCCTCTCATGCCTTCCCTGTGGCTGTCCCCAGAGGGCCTTCCCAGTCAGTTGAGAGTATCCCAACTGCTATGATGGCCCCAGTTCAGCAGCTCTACCATCACAAGCTGAAGTACAGCCCAGTCCAGCAGGCTCTTCTGTCCTGTCCCTCCGACTCAGTCGGGATTTGAATGTGCTCATTCTCCCAACAACATTTCAGGAGATAGAATAGTTGGATTTCAGTTTCTAGTTTTGAAGCCATCTCTAATCTCAGTGCAGTTTGGTTCCTGATATAAGCTCTGATCCTGCACTGAGGTGCACATGGACATAGGGGCCCCTCTGTGCAGAGGTTACGGGAGGCTCGGGGCCTTAAGCACTATCTCATAGAGGGCCCTGAGGCACAAGATGCTGAGCAACTCTCACAGGTGTTAAGAGCCTTCAATGCCCTTTGGGCTTCAGTGCGAGATGAGGTCACTTTACACCTCCAGGCATTGCTCAGCAGCTTGCAGGATTGAGTCCATTCAAACCCCAGTTTCATTTAAAGTCAGATATGCTACTTTATTTACCTGCGGATTTCTCTGTAACACCAGCCTGGGTTTGGCTTTGAAGGTCTGCATTACCAACTATATTGGGTTGACTGCAAGACTGTGGAAGTGAACACTTTTGTCATCAGCAGTCCTCTTCCTAGGTTTTAAATATAACCAATGTTTTAAATCATGAAACAAATGCCCTGCTGTGGTCTAGGAAGAAGCAGAGCTTTATTATTTACATTTTAAGAGCATATGAAAAATTAATAATTGCATGGCTATTATTGTGAATGTATATGCCATCATAGCATCTGGTTTGTAAAACATCAATAAAATATTTACTTGGTGTTGCCTCCACTTAAAGGGAGGCATTTCTGCTGTATAGTAGATCTGTAAAAGGAACACATCTCTTGTGTAATACCGAGCAGAACTCTGGCAATGAGAAGTGTGTTCTGGGAGTCAGGTGCTTAGGATATTTCCCCATGAGATCAGATCATGGAGTAATCTTCTCAAAGCTCTGCTGTTAGTTTGTAATCTGTATTTACCCCTCTACAGCTAAAAACCTCGCTATGAAGATACTTCTCCCAGGCCTGGAGTGTAAGCGTCTTGGGGGTGCGGCAACACATGCACCCACTCTGCATCCAAATCAGAAGTCCGAATGTACCATCCACCCTTAAGTTGTTGTTTTGTTTTCTATCAAGCAACCAAGGCACTGTGGATCTTGTTCTGTGAGGCTTTCTTGTCTTTTTATGGAACTAAATTCCCTCGCTCTGAGACAAGCTGGCTTTTCCAATTGCTTTTCATTTGTATGTGTGTGAATGTAAAGTGATCATAGAAGGAGCCTCACTGACAGGCATGGAGAATGATGACCTCCTTTAACCACAGAGCAGTCCCAGCATGCATAGAGATAACAAAAACTTCCACCAATGTGCCTCGACTCTCACCTGGATGGTCTGCCTGTGAGGGGATGTACAGGGAAAAGCAGAGGGTCATGTTAGTCTCAGTTTCCATGCTGAAACTTCCAACAAATGTGCCAATTGCTACCAGTTGTGCTGTTGGTTTTGGTGGACCTGCCCACTGGAGAACATGACCACCAAACTGAGTCTTGGGAAGTAAGTGTCCTGTCAGAAGAAACCAATGTGACATGACTCCTACATGCTCCAGTAGAACAGAGCTAATTATGGAAACTGCTTCAACATACTTTTTTCAAAGAGAAGAGTCAGTAAGATGCAGCACGTCTATGACCCCCTTCCTTATCCAGCAAAGCACTTCAGCCCATACTTAACTATAATCATGGAAGTAGTCTCATTGACTTTCATGGGAATATTCCTACGCTTAAAGTTAAGCATGTGGTTGTCTGGCTCGGGGCCCAAGTGGCCATGCTGCACACTGTCACATGAGAAAACCTGAGCTGGATTTCCATTTGGTTCCTGGGCTTAGAAGTTCTGCAGGCAATGTATATTCTTCCCCTGAGGAGGAAACAATAGTGATGACATGGCTGATTAAGCAGCACTGCTGATAAGTTCTAAAGTGAGTCCCATCCAGCTCTTCCAGGGCAAAATTCAGCTCTGAATCTGTAGCCACATCTCCAAAGTTCAGCTGTGTTTGTGTCTGAGATTTCTATATGTAAATGGCCATTTTGCATGCCAAGTTCCAAGAATATTGTGAATCACAGTACAATGCAGCTGTTGTCCTGGGGACAAGACGTGGAACGGGAAGTAAGGCATTTGGTATAAAGGGTACCAAACTGTGCAACTTCTCACCACAAAAAATCAGCCTGAACTCAAAGCTGGGCTCCATAATACAAGAACATCAGTTTACTGAACGCTTTACTTAACAGAGGCAGCAACACTGGCCAGAGAGTCCTTCTTTCCCACTTAAATACCCCGCCCCCCATCTCCCGCCAAAAGGAAAGGCAGCCCTCGGAATGCAAGGATTTGGATGTCCCAATGACATGCCCATACGTAAAATTGTGCCTGGAATGTGTGCGAGGAATCTTCAGAGACAGTAATCTCTTATTTTTTAGAAAGTAAGTTTCTTTTTTTCATTCTTCTCCATTCTTTTTTCCACATAGTCCCTATGGTACAACCACCCTGAGCTCATCCATAAGTGTTACCCCTGTTCACATTTAATTTCCTCTTAAAGCCTCATGTCTGTCACGCCACTTACAGAGAGTTAAATTAAGTTGTGTTTAAAATTTTTTTTGTTTTTTCTGCAGCCTGTAATCTGTTTGTCTATCCAGCCTGAGACTGCGAGCACATCAGAGCAGGGACCATCCTTCTGTCTCCGTGTTTATTCTGCCAAAAAAACCACCATCCCACTCACAGTAGTGACTCTCAGAGGCCAGGTCCACTGACCTGGGTTCACGGGGTCTGCGCTCTGAGACTGAAAAGAGCAGTGTAGATGTTGCTGCTTGAACCTGAGAGTCTGTACTGCTATTTTTAGCCCCATAGTGTGAGCCCCAGGAGCCCAAGTCAATTAACATGGGCTCTGAGACTTGCTGCTGCCAGTCTTTTTTTTTTGCAGTGTCGACTTACCTTGTCCACATTGTTCATGCTACTATAAATAAATAGCAACAATTACTAAGCATGGGAATGAAAGTGGAAGACAGCAATAATGGAAGGATTAAAGAATAACTAGAGAAAGGAGGAGACAGTAAACACTGGATGAAGCAATGAGGTGAGGATCAAAGCTGCTACAATTTTATTTTTAATAACTAGCTAATACATTAAGTCCCTGCTCCTGGTCCACTGAAGTCAATGAGAGTTTTGCCGTTGTCTTCAATGGCAGCAGGATCAGGCCGTAAGCAGCAAAAGGATAAAATCACTGCTAAATGGAGGACCGCTCCGGAAAATTCTCTGGAATCATTGTAATAAATGTAAAGAATTTTAAAGAAGATTATATAAGGAAAAGGAAAACTGTGTTTAAAAAGGTAGCCCTGAGGGTATAAAATAAGGGTCTGATCCTGGAAAGGCTTATGCACATGAATATCTTTATGCATGTGAGTAATTGCATTGATTAATCTAGGCCTAAGAATAACCTTTCTTTGGTCTGTGAACATTCAAGACCTAATCCTGCCCTCATTGAAAATAATGGGAGTTTTACCACTGATTTCAGCGGAATCAGGATCAGGTCGTTAAAGAAGGCTGTATTCCTAGGGCCTGGCTGTGATACTCTTGCTCATACAGAACTAGTGTCTTACCCCACAAGTGGTCCCATTGACTTCAGTGGGATTGCTCATGGCATAGTATTATTCAGCATGAGTAAGAAGATCACAGTCTGGCCCCTAGAGAATTGTGTCTGAGGCTTTGATATGCCTTAAAACTGGCACAGACCCACACAGTGATAGGCTTCCCATAGAGTTTTATTAGAAATTTTGGGATGTTTTAGGGAAGAAGTTGCTGGAGGCTTATAATGGGACACTCTGGAAAAGCAAGTTGACAGGATCAATGAGCCGAGAAGAGCTATTCACATTGATTTACAAGAGAGGAGAAAAAGAGACTTATCAGACTGGAGACCAATCCCTTTACTGAATACTGTGGATAAAATATTGGCAAAAGTATTGGAATGAGATTAAGAACAGCTATTGAGGAAATTAGACTAGAAAGTGTAGACCATTTGAAAGATCATTTGATTTTAAATTCATGTAATTTGTTGTGGGAAAGAAAGAGACCTGTCCCCATGTATCTGATGTCTTAATCAGGCAAGAAAAGCCTTTGGCAGAGCAAAGCATAGATTTCAGTGGGCAGTGTTATTGAAAAGGAGGCTGAGATCCAAAGTTTATATCTTTGATCCACATTTTATGTAAAGGTATTTTTCTTTCTTTGAAAAAAATCATTTTTGAAAATCCGTGTACCCGTTGTTTTCAATAAATTCAAAATCTTCCATGTACACAGGATCAGTGTCCATGCATGCTTAACATATGATCATAAAAAAAAATGTATTCATTGCAAAGGGGGAGAGATATTGCCAGAGGATATACCTGGAAATCGGTTTAAAAAGTTACATCTATATGTGGTAAATTGATAACCTAAAACTACAAAGAAACACAAACTAATTGTGTTTTTAGACATGAATTTGGTGCTGGATTGACATCACTGGAGACAGAAATCCTTTATTAATCTCAGCACAAATACACCACTGGCAGCCCATACATTATCCATCTAATAGGCCCCAATCCTGACCTGGAGGTAACACACCTAAGAATGATGTTTTAATACCTTCAGTTTTCACATCCTTTTCGGCCCTGGTTTAGCAAGGTCCTTAAAGCACAGGTCTAATTTTAAACTTCTGAGTAATCCCCTAGGGGCTTCTCTAAACTAACTCTGCCTACTATCAATGGTCCCCAAGGGACTAACCACTAGCGGGAGTCAACTTCAATATGGCATGCTCTAGCCCCACAGAGCTTGGCTGGAGGGTTTGAGACCTGGCTGTGCTGGCTTTACATTAGCTGAGGGTTCAAGACTAAAGAAAACTCAGAAGGAGGATCCAGCCACTCCCATCTCCTTTGTGCCACTCAAAGAGGACAGAGCAGATGAGGGAATTTGAACCAGGTTATTTATCTGTTAATTGCACTGAGTAGTCCATATAAGCCTCGACTAACAGTCTGTCTACACTGCAGCTGGGAAGGTGCTTCCCTGGGCAGGTAGACAGACACATGCTAACTCTGCTCCAATTACTGTGCTAAAAATAGCAGTGTAGTGGGGGTTGCATGGGCAGTGGCTGGGGCTAGCTGTCTAAGTACACACCTAGGGTCTGGGTCTGTTTGTACTCGGGTGGCTAGCTCGAGGTGGCACCTGTGCTGCCCCCAGTTCGAGCTGGCATGTGTCTGCCTACCTGCTCTGGGAAGCACCCTCTCAGCTGCAGTGTAGACATACCCTAAATGATCGACACAACGTTAGCTAAGAAATTGCAGGCAAGAACGTTAATAGCTATTCAGTTAGTGGAGAAACAAATTTCACACATACATAAAGCCCAGGGAAGCACTGGTTACATTAAAGTAATGGGCATATATAACACAGTTTGAGCAAAACTGTGCTCAGTTGACAGAAGTGCAGTGCTTCCTTATAATGGGTCGGATGTCTTCCGCATACAGCAGTGTGCAAGCATATACATACAAAGCAACATACAAGCCTAGGATGCTGGGGGGAAGAGCATTGCTTACAGAAACCTGAGTTGTACTCCCAGTTGCTTAATTCTGGCAATGGTTGAATTGTCTTGTAAAGCAGAAGAATATAACTCTTGTATCTAATGTTGCAAACCGACTATTCTTATGGGGATATGGGGCCAAATGCACAGGTGACATAAATGCCGGTGTGAGTTGTATCGGTTGTCCAGATCCTCAGACAGTGCTCTGCTGGCTTCAATATATACACAGTCTGAGTGTCCAGGCTATGTACTTTTTGTCAGCATAGGTGAGTTTTAATGTAATTCATGTAACATACGTTACTACAGTCACAAGTAAAAAACTAATTTGCTGGTCTGAGGATCCCCTAATAAATTTCTACTCAACACAAGTGCACCTGATAATATGGGATAGTTTTCAGTCTCTGCTCGGAAAAGGCCCAGCACAGGGACAGCTAGGATAGTCCATGTTAGGACTGAGATATGGCTACAGAGTGGTTTGGGAAACTTTTATTGCACCTATCTGCACCATACTTTACTCTCTGTAGGAGTTCACTCATTTTGGGGTAATGAGAAGGTCCTCCTTGATGTATAAATAGATTTCAGGTCTGCTTTTTGATGCTTGAATCATGCTGTGAGTAGATAATGGGTGGAGTATTTCTTTTATGCTAGGAAGCCACGAAGCCCTCCTCATGGGGTTAATGTAATAGCAAAAGTGTGCCATTTGGTCTAGAATGTCTGCTTCCTTGACATTGCTGTAAAAGCACTGAACCAAATCTTGAGATCTTTATGTTTCTATTCAGTCTTTATTCAGGTAAAACCCCTGTTAAGAGCCTAATCCAAAACTCACTGAAGACAATGCAAGTCTTTCTAGGTTTTCAGTGGGCTTTGGATCAGGACCATAATCACTAGGTTCTCAAAGGTACTTAGGCACCACTGAAATCAATGGAAGTTAGGAGCCTAAATACATCTGAGGATCTGGGCCCTTACCTTCGGAAAGCCTGGTAAAAACTGAGTGTGGACCTCAAGCTTTGGCCCTTTGTGCAGATAACGTGTATGAGACAAAGAGGAAAGCAAGTACAAAGTATTCCATGGCACGGTTTTATCTCACATCATGGTGCATTTAGCTTATATTAATTGTTAGCATTGTTATATTTTTTAAAATTGCTTAAAGCAGTAGCAGGCTGTATTTGCAGTCCAGCAAATGTAATTAGATTAGTGTCACTTGCCATATATTTGACTGTACTAGCTAAGAACAGGCCATGTTCATCCTCTGGAGAAGAAAAGGAAGAGGGCAAAGGAACAGAACAGAAATTCTGGGTGTGAAGCATCAGTTTACGGTATAATGTGCATGTTGCATTTATTCCTACTTTTCTACTTTCCCTTTGTATACAGTTATATAATTAGTCTGCTTAGGCTAAAACGAGACTGTCTTCACATAGCTATATAGGGCCAGATCCTCAGTTCATGTAAATCAAAGGTGCTTCAGTCTGATTTACACCAGCTAAGGTTCAGGCCATTAGTTTGTTATTCTCTACACTGCTAGAGTATCATTCAAATTACTGAAATCTGCATACATGATTCACTGCTAAAAGAAGTGAGTAATTTAATAAGCCAACTCTATTTTTGTGCATACATGTGAATTAGTTTCCCAGTTACATAATCAATTTGAATAGTAATAATCTACATAAAGGAAAATCTGAACTGAAATTTCCTACAAAGGAACAAAGACTTTCATCAGATTCTTTTCGGCAGGTAATGAGGCTGCTATCTAGTTATAGTACTTTCCCTTTATTGTCTTTTTAGTCTATTGGATGGAGCTCTAAATTTCTGCCTTTACAGTTTTGCTATATACTAATCAAACATGTTTCCAGTCTGAATAGTGGATTGAAACATCCAATTTCAACACGAAATAAACCTAGAGTTCATTTTGGGAGACCTGCTCTCAGATCTGATCACTATGGTTGATTCCACCTATAACCCTTTGTAACTTTTATCTTGAAATGCTCCCAATCAATATTAGGTTGTTAAAGAAAAGGGTCCAAAAACACCCAGCTTAGTTTTCAGGTTCCAGCCTCTAGATCAGTTACAAAAAATTTATTTAATAGAGGAGCACTAGGCGACAATTTGAATAATATCACCAAACTTTATTAAAAGAAAAATGATTAGTAAAGCAAACAAACAGGCATGAAGTTACCACTTAAAAAAATACTACAATTATACTGACACTCAAAGATGAAATAGTGGATCTGTGGGTGATCAGCCCTCTGACAACAGAGTGAAGTACAGCCTTATAATTCTGGAACCGGACAGTACCTTTTGATGTTAATTGAAGCTCTCTTGCAATTTAGCAAATCTACTCCTTTTATAATCTATTAAAATACTAATTAACAATAAATTGCTCTTTACCATAATTGTATTTCTACCACCTTCTTATTGGTTCTTTACCTTACACATTATTTAAATTAACATCTGTGCCAATGTCCTTCCCATGCTACTGATTTAGATAGCATTTTCATAAAACATTTACAATTCTCAAAAATACTCATTAAAACATAATGGTAACATAACCCTGGGTCATGTCCTTGCTAACTCTTACTTTCTTACTGGCCAACTTATCTTTAACTTTTTTTATACTAGCAACTTCAGTTTTCCCATACTCCTTTACACATATGCTAATTTAGCCAGCAAAACTAGCTTCTACTTATTTCTTAATCCAAACCATCCTATAGGCTACACATAAATTACTTGCTGCTGAGAATGAATATAGCCTTGAAATCTATTACGGGACTTCTCAGTGTAAAAGAAAGCATGTGTGTGTGTGTGTAGTCATCCCTCCACTGAGCAGGAATCAGGATATCATGGCCTGGCAGGTTGGTTTCCCATTGGAAGAGAAATCAGTAATAAAAAGTCGAGATATATTTTTGCATAACTTGTTTTATTTGCTCATATTCACCAGTCCTGGAACAGAGGTGGTCACAAAAATCCTCTTTTGGGGATCTCAGCTCAGACACCAATGGCTGGTTCACAAGGAGTTATGCCTCAAGAATTTACTCTAGTTAGAGAGCTTAAGGCAGACAACAAACTCCCTTGTTGTCTGCCACAGCTCCCCCATAGAAACTACAATGGGTGCCCAACAACAACACAGCATTACTTCCACGACTAATAACTACCCTGTGTACTGAGATAAAGAATGTGTAAGACCAGATGTATGTAACCCTTCTGCCAGTTGCTTAACAGCAGCAAAAAGGCCTGGTTCAATATATCTAGGGTCCACATTGACAAATAATTAAACTGGCTCAAGCCCCCACCCATAAATCTGGGAAAACTAAACACACCCTCTCTGGATTCCCTTAACAGGCTGAGAACACATGTACTAGAGTATCCACTGAAACAGCTCTCGTCTTTTGCCGCAGTAGGAGAGTATTTTCTGCATTTCTCTTACAGCCCCAGATTTTCGCCTGACCCCAGCCTCGATGTGGCAGTTGTAACACATCTAACCACAAGAAGAGGACTGGGGGCGAAGTCCATCAATTACACACCACTCCTAAATCAGCCAGAAGAAGTGGCCTGCACTTGACCCTTGGTTGGTATGGCAGTGCAGATCACTCGCCAATAAGCAGCCAACCCAACATATACTATTATTTATTATTTAGTTTATTGTTAATTATTTATTTTATTTTATTATTTGTATTACAGAAGTACCTACGAGTCCCAGCTGAGATCAGGGCCCATTGTACTAGGCACTAAACACATATAATAAGAGACTGTCTCTGCCCTGAAGAGCTTATAGGTTAAATAGGCAAGACAGACGAAGGATGGGAAAAAGGTACTGTTATTATATTACAGGTGGGGAACTGAGGCACAGAGAGGTCAAACAAGAAGCCAGTGGTGGAGCTAGGAATTAAACTCAGCATTCCTAAGTCCCGGTCCAGTGCCTTAATCACAAGGCCACCCTTCCTCTTCAACAAGCTATTATAGAGCAAGCGCAAAATATCTATCTATCTATCTCAGAGTAATGTTAGCTGACAGTAGCAAGGAAAATCAGAATGAAATGTGTCTTACCACCTTTAACTCGCTCCCCTGTGCTAGAGTAAATGATATGTAAGGTCACACAGTACAATACATAGGAATAATAGGATGAGCTAAGAGGAGTTTCAGCTAGAGATGTCCTTGCTTTAGTTGGTGTAAGTCAATGCTTTAATTTGTTTACCTATAATTTCTTTCAGTCTTGTTAACGATAGGCCAACTGTTTCAGTACTGTACTCTCCACTTTGTTCCCACTCACTTTATCTCCCTTCCCTACCACAGTGATTTGAAAGAGCTTTGTGGCACATCAGTATTTGTCTCAATACATTGTCTTGTGTGATGACTCACCGTCAAAATAGTACTGCAGTCGCATTTGACATGACACACTGGAACAGCTTCCGAGCTGCTACAATGTGCTATTTCCATCCAGGAGATTAGGGTGGAATTAAGAAAGTGGATTGTTTGACACAGTTCAACATAGTAACTTCGGCATATTGTATTACGTTCTCCAAGAGAGTCGCTACTAAATGGGCTGTTTGACATGATGCTTTAAAAAGGATGTAAAGGTGCCATCAGTAAGTAGTTTAGAGCTTTTATAATGCAAATGTAGAAATATATATTGGAAAACTGTTAGGAAGCAACACCAACCCAAGGTGTTTCTCTGGACTGCCATTCTAGATAGCCTGTCTCAATTCCTGATCCTCTGTGTTTATGGACGGTAATTCGGACACTGCAACAGCACGATACCAGATAGAAGAGTCTTTATTTCAAGAAATTTAAATAACCACCAGTATTGCACTCCAAACACTCACTCAGTAAAGCAATACCTAATTAATAACAAATATTAACACCAGGCATTTATGCAGCACTTTTCAATCACATATTTCAACGTTCCAGTGTTGGCTAGCTATCTTGCAAGGTAATTTGCATCACCGTACATTTCCATCTCAGTTATGTCTCTCTCCAAAGATACTTCTAATAGCTTCATACTCAGGCATTCAGCCTCAGGCCCAGGGAACCCAGAAATTGTGAGACAGGATAGTACACTTTAAAAAGAGGCAGCAAAATATGTCAAAAATGATTTGGGATTTTTATTATACAAAGATCATAACAAAACATGGAGATGAGCTCTTAAGGAGCCAGGGAGCACTTCTTTGTTCTGTGTTTATACAGCACTTAGCACAATGGGGTCTTGGTCCAAGGCTGTGGCTTCTAGGCCCTACTGCAGTACAAATAAATAAATAATAAACATTCTAGTCACCTAAAATGCCAGGCTTTGCTTATGACAATCTCAGGTTATTTCGCACCCAGATCTGTAGCCCATACACATTTGGTAATATCACATCTTTCATTAACATTAAGTGAAGCTACTGTCTCCTTGATTATCTGGTCACCACAAAATTCTAGAGCATTTTTAAGGCCCTTTCCCAGCATAAATCCCTCTGGTAACTATCCCTTTAAATTGGGAGCAAGAACCAGCTGCAGCCCTTAGATGGAAATTTTGTAGCTGACTCTTGCAGGTCAGTTTCTTTTTTCTGGCCAGTCAGTATTTTGGCTCCTGTACTGTTCTTTCTGGTTTTCTGTTGCTCTTTTTCAGGTAGCACATGTTGGTAGCAACTGGTTAGCAAACTGAAACACAGAGTCCTTGCTTGTGACTTGTAAGATTCTATGCAATATTCTAGTCCCTTTTCTTCATCTGAGGGGTGAGATGCTCTGATGAATACCTCTCTGGCAACTTGTCGCATATTTTAATTGATATTTAAAGTAAGCTATGTAGTGGGAGTGGAGAAAAATATTTCTTCTAGGCAGGTGAAGTAGAATGTCCTTCCCACAGCTCATTCCTTTTTCTCGCCTGGTGTTTTAACTTTTTTCTCATCTGTTGTTAGGTCATGTTTAGTTGAAGGAAACCAAGAGCTGCGGATTGGAACATTCCAGAGCCTGCTGTCCCCACCTCTCACCACCTGTGTGTACACGATTGTGATAGGTGAGGTTTCTCCATTCTTACAGCATGCCAGTCAGTTGTGATAACTCTAGGCTTAGCAAGGAAGGATGGTCCAGAGATCAGTGCACTTGATTCAGGCTCCGCAGACCAATGTTCTATTCCCTGGGCTGCCACAGTCTTCCTGTGTCGTCTTTGGCAAGCCTTTCTGTGTCTCTATTTGTAAAATTGGAATGACAGTACTTCTTTACAGGTGTATTGTAAGGATAAGTACATTAAAGATTGTAGGATAGATAGAGCCACATGCAAGTTCTAGTCTCAAACCTATCTATCACAATGAAGTATTCAGAGAGCAACACTAATGGGATTTTCTTTTCCCTTAAAAAAACTAGAATTCCTTTATAAGTTTCAAAGTTAGATGCATAAGTATGAATTAACCAAAATAACCGCTTTTAATTTTAAAACCTATAATACAACAACCACAACAAAAATAATATAGTAAAACAGCCAGAGAGTTCATATACGTTTACAACTTTTTGTTGGATAATGTAATCTTGAGAGTTCTTGATTCTATGTTAAAACTTATGTAAAACAAAAGTAAGTTTGTTGAGTTCAATAGCATTGACTGGTCTAAAAACTGTGTGAGATCAGAAGGCCCAGAATTCCCTAAATGGCCTTATCATAGTAAATGGAAAATTGTCTGTGCCTAATATTTCTCTCCTTCAGAAATTCTTAAAATTTTCTTGGATGGAAATTGTAATCCCTTGTCAGAAATTAGTTCCCTCAAATTTCCTCCATTACTAAAAGCTGTTAACAAGAACTTAACTTACTGTTGTGGAAGGAAAGGCTTCTTCTGGCAATTTGCTGAAGTAATCAATTACAGCGACAGCAAAACAGGAACTTGGTAGTTCAGTTTTAAAAGATCCTACTGTGTCAATATCAATCTTTTCCCATTCAAAAAGCAAACATGCTGGGTGCAGTGGTGCCATGCATGATATCGCTGTTTTGTCAAACATCTGTCAAGAACACAACGTTTTGTAACATTCTCAGTTTGTGAGACATCCACGGCCATCAGGAGAGATCTTTCAGTCTTTCTATGGCTTGGACAATTTATTGATGAGTCCCAGGAGGAAGCTTAACAGACTTAGGTGGGAGCTCAGTAAGAACAATTAGACAACATGGTAACTCAGATCGCTACACTTGGACCTTGTCTACCCACACAGCTTGTACCACTTTAACTATACAGTACTGTATAAAATCAAACACAAGGTGCCCAGCTTCTAATGAAGAAGGAATGTCTTCTAGCCCTCAATCCTATGGAATACTCTGGACGATGAGAGTTTCAAAAAAGGTCAACACCCAACATTTGGAAATCTGACCACTTACTTAGATGCCCTAATGGGAATTGTGTTATTCTAAAAATGTGCACTTTAATGTATGGCATTGCCTAGTTTGCGGCAGAGAATTCACCCAGAAGGGGCAAATTGGGGAATTTTAGGCACACACCTGAAAAATATATCTATGAAGAAAAGTGGCTATGCATTGAAGCAAGGATAATTCAATTGTCCTCTTCGTTTTGTGTCACATTTTGTATTAAGGTTCCATTTACAAATGGTTTATAGAGGATTAATAAATGATTAAGAGATGTTGCAAGCATGTTGCAGACCTGAGTAGTATGTGTTAAAGCTTGATTATAAGTGCATCAATGAAGGTGTTATAGATAAGACATGGTTATATGCAACCTATTCCCTCTAATAGTTGGACCCTCTAATAGTTGATTAATCATTTATTAACATGCCTATTAATCAGTTAATAACCCTTTATAACCTATTTATAAATGAAAACATGATATATATGTTTTGGTTTGTTTTTGTTTTTAGTAGCAATGTATGAACAGAAGAAAGGTTCAGAAATTCAGAATGGACAAGTAACCATAAGTCTGTATGGTTATCTGAGCACTGTCCAAACTATCTGTACATCTAGAGTCAGCCATACTGGTCTGGAAGCCTCATGATATGTGCTCTTGTGACATTTCTGGGACTTCCCACATCCAGGTTAAGCATCAGCATTCTTGTGGTATTTTGTCATTTCCTTTTTCGGCTCCCTGATTCCATTCAGAAACAAAGAGGTGCAAAAACGAAAAATAATTTAAAACATTTATCAGCAATTTCTTGGATCTCGAAAAGAGCTTCCATTGGGCTTGATTTGAGTTTTGGGTTAAGGTTGAAAATGTCTTTGGGTGGAGTTCACCCAGACAACAATATCACACTTCCTTTATCAAAAGTCTCTGGTCCAGCTGCCCAAGAACAGTGCTCAGGGCACCTGTGGTGAGGAGACACATATGTGTCTTTATGCCCCTTTTCCATATCTCCCAAATGCTGGGGACTGCTGAGAACCAAACTGATCTCCAGCACAGGTTAGAGCAGCTCAGGGCTTCTTTAACTTGCAACAGTGACTAGTAGCTCCCAAGGAGTTCCTCTACCTGCCTGGAATGTCAGAAAGCATAATCTACTGGTCCTACCCTGCCCCTTTGTTCCCCAGAACACATCCTACTTTGAGGAAGATGGAGATATGGAGCTGGCTGTGGTAGAATCCTCCTCTGCTGCCTTAAGCTCTCCTAAGTCACTGCAAAGAGGGTTTGCCCTGATCAAGTATCTAGCCCAACGCCTTTTCAAAAAAAAAAGAAAAAACCACCCCAAACTCAAAATGTTAGAATGTCTGGAAATGAACAGTTTAGGGAGTCAGTTAGTTTCCCACTGCCATATAATCTTTCATCACTCACTATCACCTCACCTCCCTCCCAACCTTAACTCTGCACCCTAATATCCAAGATTAGATCCGGTGAAGACCAGTAGGTGCCTCAGTCCCATTTGAAAATGGGGCTTAGTTGTCTAAGTCATGTAGCCCTTGCAATGCTGAGTGGAGCAACACCTAAATGCCCTTAAAAATCTGAGCTTTAGCCTCTCTGTGCCTCAGTTCCCCAGGGTTAAAGGTAAAGGATAATGGCCCTGTCCTTCCTCACAGAGGTGTGATGAGGAGAAATACATTAAAGATTGTGAGGTGCTCAGATAATGGGGGGCCAGACAAATACTTGAGATAGATAGATGGCTGTTAACAGAATTATGTATCTAACCCTCCTGTACAGACACACCCCATACTTTGAGGTAACATGAAACTTTATTCCTACCTACCCCTGGCTTTGCTTTTGGAAAATTGATATGTGACTTGTCACGGTTTCTCAAAACAAAACACACCCTGTCTCGCTCTCTGACTGCTCTCGGGGCTAAGAACTTCCTCAGCATTGCCTAGTATGACAACCATTATCCGAAATGTGATTTCACACACACACTCTCCCCCCTACATCAGTCAGCTTCCCTGGTAGCTTGAAACCCCTGGTTGTTTGAAAATGGCCCTGATCTTTCCATAATATTTGGACTAGAAGTGGTTCCAGATTCATCTCAAAGTGAATTTTCAGGACAGATTTGAATACCTCTGGAAAATGGCCTTTCTAGTATGAACACTCTCAGCCCCTGAGATACCAGGAGTAGCAGCACACATTATTTCTATCGAACCAGCTTCCTGTGGCCATAAGGTGGCAGTGGCCTTGAACAGAAAATAAATAAATAAATTCCTTAGACTATTAAATCATGATATTGCCAGGGCAGGAACTGCAGGCAGCAGTCAGCTCTTTCTGATTCATTCCAGCAAAACTTCTCTCTCTCTCTCTCTGGAATGGTGTACACGTGCACTGTCTCTTTTCATGAGCTCATCAAAGCCGATTACGCAGCCCTCTTGTAAGAGAAAGCTGTGAAGCTGAGCTGAGCAAATCAGGCCATCCCTGTGGATGTATAAATGAGTCAAATGACCTCCAAACGCATGACTCTTCAAAGAAGGTTGTATAAACTAGCAGATCTCTATGGTGATTAGTGCAGGCAACGCTTAGAACCTCAGAAGGAAAAGGATGGGGAAAGGCAGAGGGAAGCAGAAGACTATTGATTCAAAGTTTCATTCTGCCCTTCCAAAAGGCAGCACTGACATATACAAGGGCAAGTGTGCACAGCGCTGAAATATAGGGGGAAAGAAGGCATGTTAGCATCCACTCCTGAGGCATTGCCACGGGCAGAAATGGTCATTTGTATGGTGAATAGAGGATGAAATCCTGGCCCTTTTGAAATCAATGGGAGTTTTGCCACTGGCTTCAATGAAGCTAGGATTTCACCCATAAAGTCTATAGTTACTTGGTGAAAAACAGAGTGGGGGAAGTTACCATCACTGGAATGTGCATTAACTCCCTTTTCTCTGTATGATTTCACATTGACACAGGATAGGTGTGAGGAAAAGCACAGACATGCTTTAGTGAAAGAAAATGTGATCTTCCTCTTTCTACAATGTAATCTTTTAGAGGATACGTACCTACGATAGCGATGGATTCTGGGGGGAAAAGGGGGGGTTGACAATCCACCCTAGGTTGGTAGTGACTGACCATTATGATAATCTGATGGCCAGCTGCTGACCTGTGTTGAATGAATTTGTTAGTTTCAGTCTGACTCCTAGTAGAGAAGGATTCTCATAACAAAATTGACACTAGTAATAGTATTTTGTTATTATTACTACAGTAATACCTAGAGGCTCCATCCCCAATCAGTATGCTGGGCACTGAACCAAACAGATAGTAAGAGATGGTCTCTTCCCCAAAGAGCTTGTTTTACAGTAAACATGATGAAACAGGTGGGAAAAACAAACATCTGGTTGGAGGGAGGGCAAGGTTGTGTTTAACACAGATGAGTTGTATACAGTTGGCACAAAATTGGCACCTCCAAAGGGTGAGCATACATCCCATTTTGGCTGGGACAGTCCCTTTTTTAAGCCCTGTCCTTGATCAGTTGACAAGAGCAAAGAGGACAAATACCCACTTTTGTCCAATGTATGCGGTGTGGGGCAGTTGAGCGGTGATGGGGATACAGGGCTCAGGCAGGGGGGAGGCAGGGCTCGGGCAAGCAGTGACGCCAGCTCCAGCCTCTCACGGGGGGCAGGTGGGGCTTGGGAGAGTGGCTCAGGCCAGCCTTGCAGGGATGGGGGCTCAGTCGAGCAGCTCAGGCCAGCCCCACGTGAGGGCTAGCCCCAGGTGATGTCCCATTTTCCCTTTGGGACATATGATCACCCTACACCTCCATAATTGACATTAGTCAGTCTAGCGAGGGACCACCTGTTGCTCCCAACACTAACCCATGGGTATAGTTTGGGGGGATGCAGGGGAGCATTGCTCCCCCAAACTGGAAGCCTTGGGCAGGTACAGAATTCCCCCGCCCCTCCACGCAGCCCCATTAGCCTGACTGGAGCTGATCCCCCAAATATAGAAGTCAAATGAAGCCTGTGCACTAACCCTAGCCCAGGGCTACCTGTTGGCCCCAACCCTCGTCCCAGCCCAGGGCCACTTGCCAGTCCAACCCTAGTCCCGACCCAGAACCACCAATCAACTCCAACTTTATAGTGGTGAAGGACTGGGAATAACCTTTGCACATAGACAGATGGTCCCTCCAGTGCTTGTATGGAAAGAGCATTGCCAGGGTGGTGAGGTCTGGAAGTTTACTTTGCCACTGTGCATGCAAAATGTGTTCTATGGGTGGAGCTTAATCACCAGGGCTGTCAAGCCAGTACCTGTCATAGGTATTAAAAATCATCCTCATCATAACTGAGGGAACAGTTGATTGTTGTCTTGTAACAGTGGTAAAGAATCAGAGAATTACTTTCTTCTAACACTGAACAAGGAACTTTATTAGAATAAAGACAACAACATTATTCACACACACTGTTTTTCAATGTAGGTATGTAGCTAGAAAAAGCTTCCTCCCTTTTACACCATGCTCTGCTCTCTGAAAAGATTCTTGGAGGAGCAACAATCTCTTCAGTGAATTCCAGCTACTTATTATTTTGCTTGTGTGTGTATGTGTGCACTTAGAATTTTGTACCTGTCACAGTTTGACTGGCCCTTTATGGCGAGATGGGGCCACCCCCTGTGCCATAATTAATTACTTGAGGGGATGGTCAGATGATAGTTTAGTGGACACCTGGGCCTCATAAAAGGACTGGGAGAGCTAATCTGAGATGTGGAAGGTCCTGAGCCAGAATCTGCAGGAAATTGGTACTTGAGAGGAGTCAGAATTTGGGGAGCAGGGGGAAGACTGACAGGCAGCCCAGAAAGGGGCTGGGAACAGGGCCCAGAGGTAGGCTGAAGAAAAACCCACAAAATGATTTGTTTGGGGACTTTTAGTTGGATTTTTGTTACCCTGAAAAGAGTTAAGTTTGTTTATGACTTGGCTGAAGAGCTAAACCACAACTCCAGCACTGACCTTTTTCGTGGAGGCATAAGGAGACCCACCTTGGGGAAGGAACCTGAAGGAAGGAGCTCCATCAGTGCCATGTTTTAGCAGAAGACAGCACTACGAGAATGCCTTGCCCCAAATGCCAGTACCTCAGAGTGCATTGTGCACTGTATTCAGCATTGGCTAGAGCCCAGTTGAAAGATCACAACAACTGCTGGAACCCCAAACCAAGATGTGTGAGGCTGTTCATAGGGAGGAAATCAGAAGGACAAGGTGTCCAAGTACCTGTTGAAAAACTGATAGAAGGGAGCGGTGACCATGTTGGAAATGAGGATAGGTGGCAGGGTTCCTTCTTGGAATCAGGAAAATAGATTTGGATTCAGTTTGAAGGGGGCGGGAGAAGATTGGACTATGAGGTGTTTTCATACCAATTTTGCACATCTGTACTTAGGATCAGCCAGTTTGGGCTCTGCAGCCTGTCCTAACAGTAGACCCCACAAATGTGTTTTAAAGGTGTCCCATTAGAAGCTTACAAAATTTCTGATGTTGACATCCACATGTTTTTAGCTGTGAATAAGATGCTTTACTTCTTGCTTTGGGTGACTAGTATGCACTTTCCCCTCAGGCTGGCATATGTAGATTGAGTCCTATCCACATCTCCTGGAGACCACAGAGTATGTGGGTCTCTGCTCAGTTTTGCAACATGCTGTTGACCTGTTGAAACAAATGTCTGAAGCTGGCCTATCTGAAAAATCAGACATTATCTTAGGTGTTTTAGCAACTGTAAGGCCTTGTGAGAATTCCAGCCACAAGTCTCCTCAGAGTAGCACTGAATGTGCTAGGCCCTGTCTGGGAGGAGCTTCTCTTGATGTTGTAACAAACCAGTAAGGTGACCTCCTTTTGGCTTCTCAGACGAGTAGATGAGGAAGCTCATTATGTAAATTTATGTGGGGCTGAGAGAGACTGTGTGTGTGTGGGGGGTGGAGTGTGATGTGAGAGAGTGTTTGCAATTGAGCCTGTAGCTTCAAAAATGGGACTGCTTGTTCTTTAACTTTCAACTTTTCCATTCCTTTGAGTGCTGACATCTGGAAACCTGTCTGATAACCATGGTTACAACTCCCAGTCAACACACTTGTGCATCAGCTCCCCCCACCAGCTCTTGTAACAATGTTAGAATAAAATATTTTGGAAAACAAACATGAATTCAAAGTTAGACTAGAAGCTTGAACCTCTGTGACCCTGCACCTCAGCCATTGTAGAGTGCTTCTTTAATCGCTTGAATTAGGTTATGTTCAGTAAGGACTCAGCAAGCATTTACCTTTTTGCTTTGTTCCCACTCTTGGTATAAATTAGATGACTCTGACTCTGATCACTCATCCAGGTGATCGGATGTGAGGTGGTAGTTGATAAACTGTGAGACATCAGTAGAATTAAGTTAAACTGCTGGAGACAAAGGAGCTCTGAACCCCCTTCCTGGTTGGCAGATCAGAGAAGGATTTAACAGCTTGAGCAGAAATCGCTTCATTGAAAGAGATATAGCACAGTTACATTGATGCTCAGAGTAGAAAGCTAAAAGTGTCTCTTCTTAAACATCCAGTGGGCCTTAATGACTCACCTTTTCACATCCTAGAGCATTTCATTTGCAAAGGAAAAGATCAGTTACATAAAGAGTTTTTGCACATGCATACTCCCCCATGACATTCCTGACATTTCAGACTTTGACTCAAAACAGGTGGATTTTGATTACTCCTCACAGCCCAGGGAGGTGACTTATTCAGCCACCCTTATTTGCTTTTTGCATTCCTTCCTCAAGGAGAATATGAGACACCGGAGATATATTCAGGAGCTGAATATATTCTAAATTTCACTAGGAGCTGTCTTTAGCCAGTCAGTGTAAAGAGCCACTCTTAGGTCTTGTCTGCACTCATGGAACATAAATGAGGAATATTGGTACTTTGCATTTCTATAACACCGTGCAGCCAAGAATCTAAAGCACTTTATAAACAGCAAGGAATTATGTCTATACCTAACTGAGTAAACTGAGACAGAGAGAGGCTAACACCACTTTTTTAAAATTAAATGCAGTATTGCCAACCCAAAACCATTAAAAAATCATGCATCGGGCTTCTAAAAATCAAGAGATTGGCTTAAAAATCACGAGATTTTTAAAAACAATAAATGTTGGGTTCTTTTTATTTGCCTTCTGGCTTTTGAGCCATTAGATTCATATTTTCAAGCTTTTTACTTCAAGGATAAGGGCTAGAAACTTTATTTTTTGGTAAACTAAGCTGAGATTTGTTTCATAATCACATGAAAACCACCAAAATGTCATGAGTCTCAGAGAAAATGACAAGAGTTGGCAATAATGTGGGTGTATATTTATGCACCTCAATAAGTGGCCTGATTTTCACAGGTGCTAAGCAACCACAGCATTGTTTGGCTTAAATGACTTGTCCTAGATTACGCTTGAAGAAGGTGGCAGACTCAGGAATAGAATCCTGACTCCCAGTCCCATTCCTGTTTTAACCACAAGACTATGATTCCTCTTATAACTATGCCAAAGCCATGTAACAGGCTATCAGTGCTGCCTGAAATACACCATCCTGTAAGCAGCTCATGATGCTTCTCAGGATGGTAAGTGAGTTCTGCTGACTTGCTGGGGCTTTGCCCCACTTTGGTACAAACGAAGTTGAGAGCAGCTTTTAGACAGAGAAAATCTAGGGTGTGGGCTGATAAATCTTCAGGGAGGAACCCTAGAAGCAGCCGAGCCAGAGGAGGACATCTGAGCTGAATGTTGCTATCCCCTTGTTAACTCCTGTGTTAGTAAAACCAAATCCTTGGAAAGGGGTTGAAATTATAGCCTCTGCATAGGGTGTGTCTCTGCTATACGAGAGCAGATTGGGAAAGACAACAGCTCAGAAGCCATATCGTACCATTGATTTTTAAGCCAAAATCCCCTTTGGTTTGTACTTTACAATCAATGCCACAATCACCTAAAGACAGGACAGAAGCCTGCACTTTATGAACTTAAAAAGAAAAGGAGTACTTGTGGCACCTTAGAGACTAACCAATTTATTTGAGCATAAGCTTTCGTGAGCTACAGCTCACTTCATCTGATGCATAAAAGTGGAAAACGCAGTGAGGATGTTTTTATACACACAGACCATGAAAAAATGGGTGTTTATCACTTCAAAAGGTTTTCTCCCCCCACCCCACTCTCCTGCTGGTAATAAGCTTATCTAAAGTGATCACTCTCCTTACAATGTGTATCATCAAGGTGGGCCATTTCCAGCACAAATCCAGGGTTTAACAAGAAAGTCTGAGGAACCGGGGGGTGGGGGGTGTCCTGGGTTAATGGTTCTGTTGTGTGGTATGTAGTTGCTGGCGAGTATTTGCTTCAGGTTGGGGGGCTGTCTGTAGGCAACGACTAGTCTGTCTCCCAAGATTTCTGAGAGCGATGGGTCGTCCTTCAGGATAGGTTGTAGATCCTTGATAATATACCGGAAACCTATACCGGAAACCTACTGACCGCTATTCCTACCTACATGCCTCCAGCTTTCACCCAGACCACACCACACGGTCCATTGTCTCCAGACAAGCTCTGAGATACAACCGCATTTGCTCCAACCCCTCAGACAGAGACAAACACCTACAAGATCTCTATCAAGCATTCTTACAACTATAATACCCACCTGCTGAAGTGAAGAAACAGATTGACAGAGCCAGAAGAGTACCCAGAAGCCACCTACTACAGGACAGGCCCAACAAAGAAAATAACAGAACACCACTAGCCATCACCTTCAGCCCCCAACTAAAACCTCTCCAACGCATTATCAAGGATCTACAACCTATCCTGAAGATCGACCCATCACTCTCATAAATCTTGGGAGACAGGCCAGTCCTTGCCTACAGACAGCCCCCCAACCTGAAGCAAATACTCACCAGCAACTACATACCACACAACAGAACCACTAACCCAAGAACCTATCCTTACAATAAAGCCCGTTGCCAACCGTGCCCACATATCTATTCAGGGGACATCATCACAGGGCCTAATAACAACAGCCACACTATCAGAGGCTCGTTCACCTGCACATCCACCAATGTGATATATGCCATCATGTGCCAGCAATGCCCCTCTGCCATGTACATTGGTCAAACTGTCTCTACGTAGAAGTCTCTACGTAGAAGAATAAATGGACACAAATCAGATGTCAAGAATTATAACATTCATAAACCAGTCGGAGAACACTTCAATCTCTCTGGTCACGCGACTACAGACATGAAAGTTGCGATATTACAACAGAAAAACTTCAAAACCAGACTCCAGCGAGAGACTGTTGAATTGGAATTCATTTGCAAATTGGATACAATTAACTTAGGCTTGAATAGAGACTGGGAGTGGCTAAGTCATTATGCAAGGTAACCTATTTCCCCTTGTTTTTTCCTACCCCTTTCCCCCCGCCCCATTCCTCAGACGTTCTTGTTAAACCCTGGATTTGTGCTGGAAATGGCCCACCTTGATGATCATACATATTGTAAGGAGAGTGATCACTTTAGATAAGCTATTACCAGCAGGAGAGTGGGGTGGGGGGAGAAAACCTTTTGAAGTGATAAACACCCATTTTTTCATGGTCTGTGTATATAAAAACATCCTCACTGCATTTTCCACTTTTATGCATCAGATGAAGTGAGCTGTAGCTCACGAAAGCTTATGCTCAAATAAATTGGTTAGTCTCTAAGGTGCCACAAGTACTCCTTTTCTTTTTGCAAATACAGATTAACACGGCTGCTACTCTGAAACCTTCATGAACTTAGTTCTTCAGGTACCTAAATAGATCAGCTTCATGATGTTCAACAGCAACGTCAGCATCACTTAAATAAAACAACAGTACAAAGCTGTCTATTAAAAGAAAAAGTTTGTTCATTTTGGCATCTACCTTCATTATAAATACACACTAAGTCGAAATAACAACTTCAGTGAGAAAAATGAAAACAGCTTTGTTTCTAAAAACAGATCTGAAGCATTTGCATTTAATCACAGTTACAAAATATTCCTGTTGCTTTTAATAGTAATTCAGTGACAGGAGGATACTCTCCACCAATGGGAATCCTTCCTACCAGTTTGACAGTGCCCCATAATTGGTGTCTCTGTTCTTTGAATTATTAGATTGCTCTATAGATAATCGTACGCCAAACCCCACTCTCTCACTCCTAAATTTAAAACATCTACTGCTTATCCTTTAGCTCTGCCATTTCCTTTATAAGACAGAAGTTGCTTACTTTTATTTCATTTGATACATTTCAAATGTATAGTAACATTCTTGTAGGGACCATCGTGTTGGGCTATGCAGTGATTTTTTCCCCTTTGGTTGTGTGTTATATAGGAGCTTTATATTTTGGCCTTTCCTTTGGCTCACCCCCATTGTTTCATATTACTGTACTTAATATCTTACTATGTAGGAAATTTAAAAAACCCTTAATTTAATGCTCATGACCAAAGCCATTGCATTTCCTGGCTTAGCATTTAAATCTTATTATAGCCTTGTCCTAGTGATGCTACAGGTTGTGATCTAGCCAAGTATTTAAGCACATTATTAAGTTCAATGAAACTAAAATTAAGCACATGCATGAATGTTTTGCTGCATCTGGATATACTTGTGGTTGAAGGCATCCTTAATAAGGTCTGTGAGGCAGGGACTTTTTGTTCTGTGTTTGTACAGTGCCTGGCACAATGGGATCCTGGTCCTTGACTCTGGCTCCTGCAATAAAAATAATACGTATTAATAATAACTTATTAGCCCCTATTTTGGGACATTTATTACTATAAAAGTATCTCTTCTCTACTGAATATAAAAAGAAACCCCACCACTACAATTAATAGGCTTGGAGACTGAGCTGTGGGCCAGTTCCAAAGCCCATTGAAGACAAAGGGAGTCTTCCCCTTGACTTCAATGGTCTTTGTATGAGGCTGTATATCCTTTGAGGTCCTTCCAAGTCAGGGTTGAGGAATATTGGCAGGACAATATGAGGAGTAAGATTACACAGCCGCTGCCTGGTCTATAACTGTTCTTTAGAGGCCCAGTCCTGCCTCTGTCTAGATAATGGAAATTTTTAAAGAAACGAAATCCTTGCACTGTTATATAGACAGATGGTAACATTGTTAATAATGATGCAGAAAATGCAGAAGTGTTCACTAAATATTTCTGTTTTGTGTTTGGCAAGAAGCAGGATGATGTACTCACATCATATGAGGATGATGAAATACTCTCTAGGCCATTAGTCACAGAAGTGGATGTTAGATAATGTCTAGTAAGGATAAACATTTTAAAATCAGCAGCCCTGGATAACTTTTTACCCAAGAGTCCTAAAACAGTTTGCTCAGGACATCTCTGGCCTACTGATGTTCATTTTTAGTAAGTCTTGGAATACTAGGGGAATGCCAGAAGACTGAAAGAGTGCTAATGTTATGCCAGTATTCAAAAAGGTCAAGTGAAATGACTCGGCCAACTACCGGTTAGCCTCACATTAGTGCTGGGCAAAATAATAGAAAAGCTGATCAGAGAGTCAATTAATAAAGAATTAAAGGATAAGGATAGAATTGATGCCAGTCAACATGGCTTTATGGAAAACAGGTCATGTCAGACAAACCTCATTTCATTCTTTGTTGAGATTACAAGTTTAGTTGATAAAAGTAACTACATAGACTTAATATATTTAGACTTGTGCAAGGCATTAGAGTTAGACCTGCTCAACATTCAGATTAAAATACTAACACTACGCAGTATCGATAGAGCACACGTTAAATGAACTAAGAACTGGCTAACTGACAGATCTCAAAAAGTTGCTGCCAAGGGAGAATCATTATCAAATGAGGGTGTTTCTAGCGGGTTTTTTTGGGGGGATTGGGAGCAGGCCCAATGCTATTCAACATTTTCGTCAATGATCTGGGAGTAAATCTAAAATCACTGCTGATAAAATGTGTAGATGACACAGAGATTGGTGGAGTGAGTGGCAAATAATGATGGGGACAGGAAACCTACGCTCATTCAAACATAATGCACATTAATACACCCAAATGCAATGGTATACATCTCAGAACAAGGAAAGCAGGTCATACCTACAGAATAGGGGACTGTATCCTGGACAGTATTGATTTTGAAAAGGATTTAGGAGTCAGAGTGGATAAGCAACTCAACATGCGCAACCAGAGAGATGATGTGGCGAAAAGGGATTCTTCAACGTACAAACAAGGGAGTAGAGCTGGCTGGAACTTGTGATTTTCAGTTCACAAGAAATTCTGGGTTTTCAGAATTAAAACATCTGTTGCTGTGGAGTAGGAAGCCAACCAACTTCTAGGGCTGGCAGACTCCCTGCGACAGAGCTGTCAATCCTGGAACACTGGCAGCGGAAACATGCCAGTGTTTTGACAAAAGTTTTGTTGACTCCGTAATAGATTCAGTGAAACATTTTGTTTCAGTGAATCAGCAGTTTCTGATGAAACTTCATTGTTTTTGAGGAATT
Organism: Eretmochelys imbricata; assembly: GCF_965152235.1. Classification (NCBI taxonomy): domain Eukaryota; kingdom Metazoa; phylum Chordata; order Testudines; family Cheloniidae; genus Eretmochelys; species Eretmochelys imbricata. Next base: position 235,014,678 of record NC_135572.1, read on the forward strand.
CCAACCAGCTCTAGTAGTGAGTAGAAATAAAGGGGTAATTTTTACCTCAGGGTATGGCATTGGGTGAGACTAATACTGGAATACTGTGTCCCATTCTGGTATCCACATTTTAAAAAGGCTTTGAAAAATTGTAGAGGGTTCAGAAAAGAGCCACAAAATTATTAGTGGTCTGGAAAAAATGCCTTACAGTGAGAGACTTAAAGAGCGCAATCTGTTTGGTTTCTCATAAAGAAAACTGAGGGATGAGTTGGTTAAATTACATAGGTACCTTTTGTGCCAGGTATTAAAGGGCTCTTTAATAAAACATTATACTGCCTTGGAGTTCAGGACCCCATGGTTCTGGAACAGCCTGCCAAGTAGACTACCCCAGAACTGGGGCGCAATTGCCTTTCACAGAGAATTTATAAAAACTGGGTTTTCATTCTGAAGCAGAGTGAAACCAAATTTTGAAAAATCCAAATCCTCCATGAAATGGAATTACCTTTCTCCACATATCTCTAATTAAAACACACATATTGTTTGAATGGGCCCAGCTTACTTTATTAAGGGCTAGTGTCTGTCTTTGATATGTTTGCAAAAAATACATAAGTTAAAAAATCAAAATTCTGAGGGTAGAGTGTTTCACTGTTACCCATGCAGTAAAGTTCAAACATACAGCAATTTATATCTCTCTAGAGCTTCACCACACAAAATAAACACATATGCTTCTTTAGGTCATTAGATAATCAAATGGGGGGCATATAGTTTAGTTGAATGCCAGGCCCCATATTGCTTCGCTTTGACAGATTTAGAGATCCTGGTACCTGGTCTGAGATTACCATTGTAACATCCAGCTATCAGAGTTTTAGCAGAAAGTCTTGCTCAAATAATCCAATAACCTTCTGTTCTTCATAAGAAGGAGCATCTGTTTGTAAATATCTAGCTAATTACTCATTATCTTATTGAAAAACAGCACACTACAGAGAAGTCTCCAGCATTCCTAATAATTGGATGAAACTTGTGTGCCTGTTTCAACTTCCTGAAACCATCAGCAATAAGACAGTAGGTGCAAGACGACCAGGGTCAAGTAGAATGGGAGGCACAAGCCAAAAGCAGTGTTCTAAAACCACACAAGTACTAGTAAGGACAATAAGTAGTAGATCGCAGCTATACTGCAGGGGCTAAATGCTGAAGTCCTTTGACAATACAGGAGCAGTATTGTACACCATTGACAAAGTCGTATCGGATGTCAGAAATCTGTTGGTCATCTATTAGAAGGACTGTGACATTGTGAATGGATAAATTAGCTGACCATTGTCATTTTTTCTGCTCTTCGCTGCCTATATTTTCCCTCAATTTTAATTTGTCAAAAGCTTTTATCTCTCACCATACAGATATGTCAAGAATCCATAACAGATGTTTTTGAGGGTACTTATTAAAAGTTATTTGAAAGTGTAAGTAAATGTAATACACCAGGTCTCCTTTGAACAAATTAACAGATGAATTGGAAAGAAATCTAGCAGGTTAAAGGGTGATTCAGCCTTACAAATATTTGTTGTTTTTTCCCATCCCATTATATTCATCTGGGTGCTTTTTGACTGTACTTGCAATGACTTTTTCGACTTATTTTCCCTCATACCATAGCAAGGCAGTCCTGCAAGTTGTGCCACAGAGGTTCACACACATTAGGACACTTCACAGGGTCGGGTCTGCTTTCATAGAATACATGCAGGACTGAGGCCTAAAAGCCACTGATCTTTCCTAGGACCAGACTTAGCACTATGTATTTGTTCTCTATCATTGTCTTTAAAAGATGGGCTTGAATGTTGGCTGTCCTCCAGAACAGTAGCTTTTTCAGTGACAGAGTGCATGTCTTTTTCGGTATCTCAGCTACTTTGTTCTTTAGCTCCTTGAGAACTCTTGGATAAATGCCATCCAGTGGTGCTGATTTATTGCTGTTTAATTTCTCAAGATGTTCTATCAACACTTTGTTCAGTACCTCTGTCTCAACAAGGCCAAATCCGCCAGTCTGTACTCTGTCTACTCAGACAATAATCCCATTGTGCCAGATCCTCAGCTGCTGTAAACTGGCATAACTCCATTGAAACAAATGAAACTAGCTGAGGATCTGGTGCATTGACATCCCAGTGGGAGTAGAGACTCTAGGATTAGCCCTGTAAAGGTTAATTCTTGGGTAAATACAGCCTGATGGTCCTCTGTGATGAAGACAGATACAAAGTTGCCAAACAATTTTCTTATCCTCTCAGTTTTCCCTCTTCATGGCCTAGCAGACCCAGTGACTCTTCAACAGGATTCCCCAGGCATTGTGTTGGATGTACTTTGGGTTGTTTTCCCCCACAATTATTGTCTTTATTATTTGTTAAAAAATGATGCCCTTGGGTGGATGCCAAGATGAAAATAAAAGACACTTTTTGTCCCATAGGTCTTTAAAGACAGATATTGATAAAACTAGAGGTTTTTACTAGAGGCGTCTGCAGTACTTCAATGATCACTGAAGTGAGTTAAGGGATAAACTTCTTTAACTATCAACAAGAAATAGCTCATAGAGTAAGCACAGTACTGATGCTGTTGTAATCTATCCTGTCTGTATTCTCTGTCTCAGTCTCCCAAGCCGGTTCCTGTCTTTGTGGCCTTCTGCTTTAGGTTTTTCTGGAAAAATGCCCATCACTGTGTAGCGCCCCTCTCCACCCAGTTACCTTCTTTAATGCCAATCTGCTTACAGATTTTGATGGACAGGTCTGGGTTCTTCTGGATCCCGCCACCCACTCAGCAGGGTGTATCTTCTTTATTTTTCCCTATGAATTTATTTGACAGTGCCTCCACCCCCCTTGCTCCTTCCTGGCAGGGTCACCAGGGCAGCTTGGGAGGAAAATTCTAACCACAGGGTAACAACCACTTACTTGCCAGATAGTTGGAGACTCCCAAGAAATAACACAAATACATACAATGTATTCAATACAATAATTATATTAAACAGGAAACAAATATAACAGGGTAAAAAGAAAAGGAGTACTTGTGGCACCTTAGAGACTAACCAATTTATTTGAGCATAAGCTTTCGTGAGCTACAGCTCACTTCATCAAATGCATGAAGTGAGCTGTAGCTCACGAAAGCTTATGCTCAAATAAATTGGTTAGTCTCTGAGGTGCCACAAGTACTCCTTTTCTTTTTGCGAATACAGACTAACATGGCTGTTACTCTGAAACATAACAGGGTAAAACACTATTCTTAGGGTGCCCACGCTGATAATACCCGTGTCTTTCCCTAGTCACAGGACCTGATGTAGCAAATGTAAGATTAGTGTCCCGTTGGTACATGTACTTTGTTGGGGCCCTTGATGACCTATGACCACGATATCTTCTCTGCAGTGATTTAGCAGTGTGGCTGACTGGGTTCAGTGGAGCCCAAAGGACTCACAAGTGGGAGGAAGTGGTAAGTCCCTCCACAGGTTTAATATGCAGCAGGTTATAAAATCCCCAAACCCTTACTCCCTGGCTTGAGGACACAGTTCAGGGAGTAGGGGGTCCCCAAAACAAGTTCTCTAACTAAAGGATGGTGTACTCACAAACTCCATGAATGATCCTCAGGTTCAGAGATGACATTGGACTCCTCAGTCACTGCAGAGGGGCTGATCTCTGCTGGCAGGGATCCTCTTCAGGCAAGAATCAGGCTGCTTCGGTCCCAGGATTTCCCCTCACCGCAAAGGGGTGCAGGGCTCAAGGTGCAGATTACACAACTACACTAAAATCCAAACTGTAGTCTCCTACCCCAGCGTCCAGACACACCCACAGCAGGCAACAGCCCTGGACTAGCACCCAGAGAAGAGCTGACCAGGTGGTGACTGGTTTCACCTAGGGAGCTGGAGGGCTAATTCAGCCTGGCTGGGGAAGTTCCCCAGCAAAACTCTACAAACTGGGAGTCATCAGTGGAGAGGGAAAGGCCCAGCTGAGGGATGGTGCTTCCAGGTCCCTAGAGGCCAGTTCTCAGAGGGAACCCGGCATGCAGGCCTGGGATTCACCAGCTCCCCACACAACCAGTCCTGCCCTTGTCCTGGCTGGCTCCAGACTGACTCAAAAATGGCTTCTCCCCTTTCCTGAACTCCTTGGGAGGGGCATCTCACTCCCTATTGGTTGCTGGGCAGACTCTGAGTCTGTCTTGGCTCCCCCTCCCTACCATGGACAGTGGGCCTCTCCCGAGCTGCCAGCAGACAGAGCCCCAGAAATCTAGGTAATCTCCTGGGGGGGGGGGGGTTACAACTGCTAACACCAGTGGGAGCACTAGTGTAGAGAAAATGCCAGCAAACTCTGGGGTTTTCTCTACTGTGTCGTAGTCCTGTGAGGAAGGTAATTCTAACAACTTTATTTGGATTGCGCAATAGCACAGCAATATGGGAATCAGAGTAGAGAAAACAGCAGTAATCAAGAGAGGAGGGGAACATGACGTGGAAATATATTTTGGCTGTTGGAACAGATAGGAAGGGTTGGGTATTCAAACGTTGCAGTGAAAGCAGGAAGTGGATGCCCACCCCTCTGTGCAGAGCCGGGTGGAGGCTGTAGGAACAAGTTTTTTAGGATGAATCTATAGATGTGCTAATTGGGAAACGTATAGTTGTCGTGTGCCTCTCCAATAACATCTGTCTTAACTACGTGACATGATGCACTGTGTAATCAATCCAAACCTTATTTTGGGAAGGCAGAGCTAACTAAAACTAGTGTCAAACTCTGGTCCCCCTGTTTACTCCATAGGAAGCTGAAAATAATTGCAGCAACATTTCCTACATTCACTCTGCACTGCGAGGCTCGGTTTACTACATAAAGCCATCTAGTGGACAATGCACACTTTGTTCCTTAATGTCCCTGCACTCCTTGACTCATGTGTTTCTTGCCAAATTTCTAACAGTTCTATTAGTTATCGAGGAGATTTAATGCATGCCATATCATGACCCAAACATAAGATATATGTTTATGGCCATTTGGCTGTTTCCCCACAGCTATGTGTTCTCTGTACAGAAATAGATGAAGATGCGTTGTACTGATCCCTATTATATTTTAACAGAACAAATAAAGGTGTTATCAAATGTCCTTCCATGCAGGTGGAATGATCTCAGTGCTACGAGAGAGTAAAATTAGTCTAAAAATAGCAGCATTTTAAGAAATGCTTTTGGTAACCATGAAGAACAGAGGACATCACAGCAGTGGGTGACCATATTTACCACCAGAAAATTTCCCTGCAATGAAATGGAGTAATTATGGTCCCAATTCAACAAAGCATTTAAGCATGTTCTTAACTTTAAGAATGTGAGTAATCCCACTGACAGCCAGTCGGACTACTTATGTGCTTAAGTGTCTAAATACACAGATGAATGCATCATCCACTTTACCTTTTACAATGTCTCTTAGAAACATCTTCTTCCTGACAGAGATGACCGTAGAACTTCTCAGAATCCAGTATGGGGGTACAGGATTATCAGGAAGGCAGCCAGCAAGCAATATATGTAGGACAAAAATGCAGGGTGTAAAGACATGATGGTGTAACTGCATGTTACACAGGCCTAAGATAGGCTGTGCCCAATCCTTTCACACACAAACAATGATTTCTCTTCCTTGTCGAGAGTAACTAAACTATTTTCCATGTCATTCTGTTTCTACATATACCTGTCCCCCACTGGGCCAACCCACAGAGGGTATGAGTTTATATAGAGGAGAGAGAGGTAAACGCTCTGGAAATGTCCTGTTCAGTTCCCACTATGTTAATCAAGATGGCAGCCATCCCATGCACACAGTAGACTTGTGATGTGTCTTTCAATTATAAAATGAGAGATTTATGACAAGTTATTTCTCAAGGCATTGATGAACAAGCGTTATTTTATAGTCTTTGCAAAGGCAAAACTCCAGTTTAGTTCATGGGAGTTTTTCCTACTCAAGGACTGTAGGATCAACCTCTCCTCCTCCCACCCACACACATGCTATCTTATTTGGTGATCCCATTTAGTAAATCATAGTTTGAGGAACATTGCACTATAAAACTGCAAAGGGACCAGTAGGAGAGCTAGTGAAATGGGTGCGTATCTTGTGCATTTGCCTGTGTGTAGAAGTAAGACCAAATGTCAGTGGGGAAGTCTAGCCCACTATCATTTTTTTGTTACACTTTTAGGGGTGAAGCCACAAGATTAGGCAATGGCATTAATTTAATGGCAGTCAGTGAGACGAGATTACAGTGTGACAAAAAATACATAGCATGGGTTTCTTTCTTACCCGTAAACTGCAAAAACTCCCGCACCATTACTGTTGAGCACAAATGTGTGTGTGTGTTGTAGTATCTCATTTTCTAAACCTATTCCTTATTTTACCTTTTTGGGTAAAATTTTCAAAAGTGCCACTCAGTACATGGAGCTAGCTTTAATCTAGCTAGCAGGAACGCCAATGGCCGTGAAGCAGCAGCACGGATTTTGGTGCGGGCTTGCCACCCAAGTAAGTATCCAGGGACCTGGTTGGGCGTGTACAGCCCGTGCTGAAGTTGGTGCTGCTGTGGCTTTACTGTATGGTTACCCAAGCTACCTATATTAAAGCTAGCTTGGCTACGACTACACCTGGTGCAATCACACCTCTGATTTAAGTGTAGATAAACTCTAAGTGACTTAAGAGCCCGAGCCCCATTTTCAAAAATGACTTGAGCACCTAGGAGTCTAAGTTTCACTGAGGGCAAGTCTACTTTGCACATTCCGTATGGTGGTGTGTCGAGTACATACAGTGCAAGCTCTCTAGCACGGGTATACATAGTAGTGTAGCTGGTGAGGTACTGCTGAGGCAAGCAGAGTAAAGACCCTCCTGAACCCCCTGGGCGTGTACCCTACACAGCTCCCGTCTATGGTGCTACTTTGAGCAGTGTAGTGTCCCACTGCCTTCTTGCTGCTGGAGTCTCTTCCCGTCACCGGGAAAGGCCCTGGCGGTGGTGACGGTTCTCTGGCAGGCGGAGGCAGCAAGGAAAGGTTCCAGCAGCTGGGAAAGGCTCCAGCAGGGGGAGGCAGCGGGGAAAGGCTCCGGTAGTTCCCCGCTGCCAGTTTCTGTCACTGCTGCATGTAGCTACGCACTGCAGTGTGGCCACAACCTGCTTCTCCCTGCGACATGCCCTACACGCCACTGCCAGTGTGTGCAACAGAGGCATAGCCTAAAAGTCAATGTGACTTAGACTCCTAGGAGCAAGTCACTTTTAAAAATGGGACTTGGGCAGTACCGGGATTACAATGGCACTAATGGCACCATGGCGCCCGGCCCAGACTCAGAAGGAGCCCTGGCGCCCAGACCATGGCCCCGCCTGTGCTCTGGCCTGGGGCCCCGCCTGCCACTTACTCCTCTCCCCCCCGCTTGCTCCTCTCTGCCTGCTGCATCCTCCTCTCCACCCCCTTGCTGCCTTGTCCCCCGGATGCTCCTCTGTGCCTCCTCCCCCCAAATTGCTGCTCTCTGCCCTCTACCCACCCACCAGCCCACCGGCCGCTTCCTTGTTCCTCTCTGCCCTCTCTTCCCCATACAAGCAGCAGGCAGAGCCTCAGGGGGAAGAGGCCAAGCAGGGATGGGGCCTCAGGGCAGAGTGCGGGGGGACTGAGGGGGGCAGGGCCTCGGGGTGGAGCAGGGGGACGGGGCCAGGACCCACAATAGGTTCATCTGGCCCTGGACTTGGGTGCCTATGTCACTTAGGCACTTTTGAAAATGTTGCCCCTTTTATGACAGAGTGCAGGGAGTGAACAGGTGAGCCTGCTCTCGGGTCACTTAGATGCCAATGAGTTCCCCAGAGAAAGTTGATGGAGATAATTAGATAATCAGGCTGGCAAGCTGGGCGGGACAAAGATTTAATTAGCCCATCAGCCCAAAGCTGATAAAGAGGCACAGGAAGGATGTGCCAAGGGAGAGAGAGAGGGGTGAACAGACCTAGCTGAGCCCAGTCACACAGAGGCCTCAGGGAAGGGAGATCTCTGCTCCCCTCAGGTCCTGATGAGAGGGCCAAAAGCACAGAAGATGTTGTAAATGGGCGGTGGCATGGGGACTATAGTGGTGTTGGTGGAGAGAACTCAAAATAAATGGCACTGTGAATGCACAACCAGTGGTGTCTGTGCACTGTCTGCAGGGCAAGAAGACAGGAGCAGAGGCGCGTCCTGCTACACGTCAGCCAAAAGCTCTCAAACATAATGAAAAAAGGAGGGAGTGTTATTTAATGATTAGAACAGGGGACAGGATATCATCCTCAGTGCAGACGAGGACTGTATTGTTGAAAATGATGTTACCCAGGAACTAACAAGATTTTAAACCTCTGACTCCTTGTCTACACTGAGTGCTAAGTCACGTTTTCCTCAGTATTAGTTAACACATACTATGACATGACACTTTTCCCCAGAGTAGACAAAGCCCAAAGAGCTCAAGAAGTGCATGAGACCAATCGCTGCCCACATCTGGACTAGCCTCCACAAATAGGGCAAAGGGAACTCCAATGCTGTACCAACCTGCTGAGTTGGCCCCACTTGGGAAAATGCATTTTACATCCTTCCCAGAAGTGCAGCAGCAGCTGCTGTGGCATGTGCTTCCCCAGCCTTTCTGCCTCCAAGAGCACCTATTAAAGCAGGGTGTCCTAAACTGTCCCACCACAGTCAGTGGCGCTGGGCCTTAAAGGGTCTGTCTACAATATAATGTAAGCCTAGGGTTCAAATTCAGGCTCAAGCCTAACCCCCTTTCTTCTACACACAAATTGCACTAACTCAGGGCTCTGACCCAGGGTCCCAAGACCTCACTGGGGTAAAGGGTCAGAGCTTGAGTCAAGCCAGGACCCAGGGTTCAAGCTCTCTTGCTTTGCAGATTAAACACAGCCCTACTGGACTTGTGCTCTGGGAGTCCACCAAAAGTATCCCACAATCCCACAGGCCAATTTTCTTTGTCCTCTGGACAATCAAATTTGGTGGATACTCAAGTTTTCCCACACTGCACCATAAATAAAGTGCTAGAACAGCAATCTGGGAGGGCGCTAGGAAGTCTGCGGTATGGGTGGTTGGACTCCAGCCCACAGAATGCAGTACAGATATTGAAGCCCCAGGGTTCAACAATTTCTAATCTGGGGTTACAAGGGAATGTAGATGCTCAAGACCTAGGTTAACAAACCTAGGCTCTGTTAACACAAGCTCTATTTTGTAGGGGTAAACACCCATTTTTTCATGGTTTGTGTGTATAAAAAGATCTTCTGTACTTTCCACAGTATGCATCCGATGAAGTGAGCTGTAGCTCACGAAAGCTTATGCTTAAATAAATTGGTGAGTCTCTAAGGTGCCACAAGTACTCCTTTTCTTTTTACAAGCTCTATTAACCCCTGGCTTACATTGCAGTGTAGACACTAAGACGCTGATCAAGTTCTTTCAAGACAGGAGCTTAGGATTTTCCTAGATATGGGGAAGTTGTTGGTGCTCAGCACTATTGAAAATCAGGCCACTTATTTAGCTACCTAGATATAGATTTAGGAGCCTAATTTGAGGAAGGGATTAGGGACTTCATAGTGGCCTAACTATCCTACTGAAGCCAAGGAAAGTTTTCGATTGACTTCAGTAAGAATGGAGTCACACTCAATGTGCGGTCAACTCTGGTGATTTTCTCACAATATTTGGTGTTTTACTGAAAGCCCCAATTTCCTAGAGTCATTTGATTATATGATAATCTCAGTTTTCATTCAAAAAAGCCAGTATGTTTCTGGCCCTCGTAGTTACTAGTAGTTTTCAAGGGAAAACTTGAAAAATGTAGCTCAAGTGTACCTCAAAAGCTCAAAAACCAGAAGGCCAAGAAAAAGGAACCCAATGGAAGATAACTTAAGTTATCATGATTTTTAGGCTAGTTTCAAGTTTTTGGGGGCCCTAACTGATCATTTTTGAATGTTTGCGGTCGGAAATATCACACCCACAAAGTTTATAGAGTGATTTGGGATCTTTAGATGCTAGGCTCTAGAGAGGTACAAAGCATTATTTGTTTGAATGGCTTGCTACAGAGTCATCTAGCATTTAGAAAAAGAAAAGACAGGAGATTGTTCTTGTTCCTTTTGTAGTTTCACTGTTTGAAGAACACAATGGAAGAGGAGTCACTTAAGGAAAAAGGATAAGTTAACTGGAATATAAAATACTCTTGTTGGAGTGATATTTCTTCTCACAAATATCACATAGAACAAACTGCTAAACAGAATCAGCAATCCAAATTTCCTCCTATTTTTAGCTTAACTGCTCATTTTAAATTGTTGCTTTAATAAGCAGATGGATTTTTCATAATACTTGAAAGGAGTTAAAGCATGAAGACACTTAAAGAAATGAGACATCAGGTCTTTGACTAATGGGATTATACAGCAGGGACTGTTTAAAGATGGCTTGGCCCAGTGATCCAGCCTCCATAAAGACCTTATTATAGGTCAGCAATTTATTTTGTGAGCAACAGCCCCCTTTAAATAACACACACAATCAAAAATTTAGATTTGTGCAAAGAGCATCATTTTATTGAAGTGTTCTAATATACATGCATAAGCTTCCCTGAGCCAGCTGTGTACAGTTTCCATGTGTCTTTTTGCAGTTTCTTTTCTATAACACTAGCTCTTAATTGTGTTTTAATTTTAAGTTTTCCTGTTTTCTGAAAGAACATTTTCATGTGCTCAGCAATCCCATGAATATTATGCAAAGTGTTGTATTCCTGGGGAGAATGGTGTTAGGAATGTGGCCTCAATTTTTTACAATAGGAAAAGTATTTTTTTTCACCCTCTACTTATTTTAAAACAGGATGGATTTCCCTCAGACTTTCCAAAACAACATTCAACTTTGGGATGAGATCAAGCCTAGAAAGTTTCACCCTAAAGGAGGAATTTTTCAGAAAGATAAGAGGATTTGTTATTTATAATTTATTGGAGCCTTTAGGAGCCCCAGCCGCAGGGCACTGTACAAACAGAACAAAAAGGTGCTCCCTGCCCTAATGGCTTCCAATGGCATGTCTACACTAACAAAGTTACAGCGGCACAGCTGTGCCATAGCTGTGCCGTTGTAAGAGTGCTTGTGTAGCCGCATTATGCTGATAGGAGAGAGCTCTCCCGTCGACATCATAAAACCAGCTGAATGAGCGGTGATAGCTATGTTGGCGGGAGTGCGTCGAGTGCTGTGCACACGAGCACTTACGCTGGTAAAACATATGTTGCTCAGGGGGGTGGTTTTTTTCACACCCCTGAGCTACAAAAGTTTTGCTGACAGAAGTGCAAGTATAGACATGGCCTAAGACAAGAGACAACGGATGGATACAGACAGACTGACAGGGCAATGGAAGGAAACAATGAGACAATATCAGTGAGCATGACAGGCAATGGGCTCAGCGCACCGGCTGCCTAACCACTGTCAAGTTTTCCATAGGCATTTGAAAACATGGGTTTACACAGAAACCACATTACATCCTTAACTATAGCTTTCATTGCAAGTGAAAATCAGAATGCCTTATGGGAAATACAAAGAATTACTTAAGAGATGTGAATACACCCCTCAATATTCAAGGTCAGATCTTGCCTATAAGTATGCATCTATTGCTAAGATGCCTATCTCCACAGTAAATCTAGGGCCTGTCCAAAGCCATTAAATAAATGGGAGTCTTTGCAATGAGTTCAAAAGGCCTTAAGTCAGGTGCTAAGTGCCTTAAGCTATCTCTATGCTTAAAATGCTATAGTGGCACAGCTGTAGTACTTCAGTGTAGACACTTACTTCAGCAACTGGAGGGGTTCTCCCATCACCGTAGTAAATCCACCTCCCCAGGAGGTGGTAGATGGGTTGGTGGAAGAATTTTTTTCATTGACAGAGCACTTCTATTCCAAGGGTTAGGTTGTCTTAAATACGGCTCTCTCTTTTCACGCTCCTCAGAGACATAGCTATGCCAGTGTAACTTTTTGGCGTTGACCAGCCCTTAGTATCTATGGTGGATTGCTCACTGAAATCAATGGGAGTTTTGCAGGAGTAACGGAAGACTTCATACTGCGCTTCGAGGGACTGTCACAATGACTTTGAAGAATCAGGCATAGATACCTTTTTAAAAAAATCCATTTTGGGGTTTCCCTGTTCTTGAATGAATCAGTTCTGTTGGCTTGTTGCGGTTGTTCTCTGTGTATTTCTGACCTGTCTGTGGATGGATAATAATTCTGTATTTTGAGTATTAAGGTTTTATAATAGCACATGCAGAATAATAGACTAGAAGGAGCTGAGTTCGCTGCTGCCATCGGCAGTGTGTTGCCAATGACCTAAATGGAAGCAGGATCAAGCCTTAAAAAATTATGCTGACCGACAGCTGGACTCCATGCTCTACAGAACTAATTCCCATTTTGCTGGACTTTGTATTTTTATTAGTTCACACAGCTTCTTTCTAGATTTGAGTATAATACAATAATTATAAATACAAGGCCTTGTCCTGCAATCCCTTCCTCATGAGAGTAGCCTTTGCTCATGTAAGCAGCACTACTGAAGCTGCTCAGCTGGGTAAAGGTTTGCAGGCTCGAGCTCACATAGTCCAACAAATAAGATAATTCCTATACATGTATCACAGTATAGCTAGTGACTTCTTCTTATTTACATTATAAATTATGTACTGTGCACCTCACAATCATTGGATTTTATGCCTTCAGCACCAGTGTAAGGTATGGGATAGTATTGCCATCATTTTACAGATGGGGAAATGAGGCACAGAGAGACTACATGGCTTACCCAAGGTCACACACGACATCTGTGGCTGAGATAGGAATTGAACCCTAGTCTGCCAAGTCCCAGTCCAGTGCCCTGTCTACTGATACTTCCTACTATAAAGGCTGCCAAACATAAGAGCATAAGATTGGCCATACTGGGTCAGACCAAAGGTGCATCCAGCCCAGTATCCTGTCTACAAGAGTGACCAGTGCCAGGTGCTCCAGAGGGAGTGAACCTAACAGGTAATGATCAAGTGATCTCTCTCCTGCCTTCCATCTCCACCCTCTGACAAACAGAGGCTAAGGACACCATTCCTTAGGACTTAACCTCCATGAATTTATCCAGTTCTCTTTTAAACCCTGTTATAGTCCTAGCCTTCACAACTTCCTAAGGCAAGGATTTCCACAGATTGACTGTACGCTGTGTGAAGAAGAACTTTCATTTGTTTTACACCTGCTGCCCATTAATTTCATTTGGTGACCCCTAGTTCTTGTATTATGGGTTACTATAAATAGAGAAAGGAAATGGGGCCTGATGCAAAGCTCATTGAAGTCTTCAGTGAAATTGAGATCAAGCCCATTGGAGCGGATCCTGCAAAGACTTATGCGTGTGCACAACTCTACATATGTGACTAGTCTCATTTAAGTCAAATTAATTAAATTTACACACCATCTTAAATCTTTGCAGGCTTGGGCCATGTTGACCAGAAAAAGGAAAGCAAGAAGCTGACATGACATTATAGCCATTAAATTGTTATTTCAGAAACTAATACCATGACAAACTTATTTGCATGTATACCACAAAATATAAATTAATGGGAATGTTTATTCATCTGCTTCATGTATTGAGGTCAAAACTGGATCTTATATGCCCTCAGAATACATGACTTTTCTGTTTAAAAATAATTGAATCCTGCGTAGGGTGAAAATTGCCCCTGCACCAAAGGCCAGAACAAAGCCTGGACACCAATGAAATCGTCAAAGTTGGACTTAAGCAGCATGTAAAAGTGTTGCATAGGCCTTGTGCTGATTCTGCAAAGGGGTGAATTTTAACCCTATTGCATAATAATAATGTTTATGTTTAAAGAATTCTCCATACTTAATCAAACACTACTAAAATGCTTATTTAAAAAAGGCAACAAATTCTAGAAAATGCAGAAATACCGACTTTCTAATAACCATTTCCCAACATGAAATAAACCAAATATCCGTGCCAGTGCAGAATCTGCCCTGAGACAACTACAACACACCAAAGCATTTAAAAGAGAGATTATTCATTATGGATCCAAATGAGTGAGGAATGGAGAGCTATAGCCTGCCCTAGGGTGCTGACAAATGGGAGCCGAGAATACAGGACTGGGCTCTAATAATTAAATTTGAAACGAGGAAACAGAATTAGCTGAACAGAGGCAAAATCCCTGTGACCAGCTGAGGCATTTGTCCAAAGGACTAGAAATGATGTGTAAATAACTTGACCAGTTTGATACAAAATGCAAGAAGGGTTAGGCTGACGTTCCAGACATAACTGATGGTGTCAAGCACAGGACAGTGGTGGGAATTAGGGACAATGGAAATCAAGCATCCAGGCTAGAGCCCACATGCACTGCATGAACACTGCAGCCCAACTGTCTTGCCTCACATGGGCAGAGACTACTGACCACTCTAGAAGAACCAGTGTAGTTCTCCACACAGCTCTCAGGGCAGGATGCAGCTGGGCAGCTGCCCAGGGTCTCAGTCCAGGCACTGTGCAAATTATAATTCAGATAAGGTTTGATCCTGCGCCCTGAAACTTAAGGAAGTTATGCCATTGTCTTGCATGGGAGCAAGATCAGGTTCATTATGGGCTTCTACTGGAAAAAGCCTTGTATAACTGCATGTCTGGAACAAGAGGGTTTTTTGTTTTCTTTTGGATGAGCAAGTAGAAGAGGCTCTTTGAGATGCTCAGCTCTAATAGTAATACCTACTTCTTATACAAAAAAAGAAAAGGAGTACTTGTGGCACCTTAGAGACTAACAAATTTATTTGAGCAGAAGCTTTCGTGAGCTACAGCTCACTTCATCGGATGCATTCAGTGGAAAATACAGCGGCGAGATTTATATACACAGAGAATATGAAACAATGGGTGTTACTATACACACTGTAACGAGAGTGATCAGGTAAGATGAGCTATTACCAGCAGGAGAGCTGGGGGGGGTGGGGGGGAACCTTTTATAGTGATAATCAAGGTGGGCCATTTCCAGCAGTTGACAAGAACGTCTGAGGAACAGTGAGGCGGGGCGGGAAATAAACGTGGGGAAACAGTTTTACTTTGTGTAATGACCCATCCACTCCCAGTCTTTATTCAAGCCTAAGTTAATTGTATCCAGTTTGCAAATTAATTCCAATTCAGCAGTCTCTCATTGGAGTCTGTTTCTGAAGTTTTTTTGTTGAAGAATTGCAACTTTTAGGTCTGTAATCGAGTGACCAAAGAGATTGAAGTGTTCTCCGACTGGTTTTTGAATGTTATAATTCTTGACGTCTGATTTGTGTCCATTTATTCTTTTACATAGAGACTGTCCAGTTTGACCAATGTACATAGCAGAGGGGCACTGCTGGCACATGATGGCATAAATCACATTGGTAGATGCGCAGGTGAACGAGCCTCTGATAGTGTGGCTGATGTGATTAGGCCCTGTGATGGTGTCCCCTGAATAGATATGTGGGCACAGTTGGCAACGGGCTTTGTTGCAAGGATAGGTTCCTGGGTTAGTGGTTCTGTTGTGTGGTGTGTGGTTGCTGGTGAGTATTTGCTTCAGGTTGGGGAGCTGTCTGTAAGCAAGGACTGGCCTGTCTCCCAAGATCTGTGAGATTGATGGGTCATCCTTCAGGATAGGATGTAGATCCTTGATGATGCATTGGAGAGGTTTTAGTTGGGGGCTGAAGGTGATGGCTAGTGGCGTTCTGTTATTTTCTTTGTTGGGCCTGTCCTGTAGTAGGTAACTTCTGGGTACTCTTCTGGCTCTGTCAATCTGTTTCTTCACTTCAGCAGGTGGGTATTGTAGTTGTAAGAATGCTTGATAGAGATCTTGTGGGTGTTTGTCTCTGTCTGAGGGGTTGGAGCAAATGCGGTTGTATCGTAGAGCTTGTCTATAGACAATGGATCGTGTGGTGTGATCTGGATGAAATCTGGAGGCATGTAGGTAGGCATAGTGGCCAGTAGGTTTCCGGTATAGGGTGGTATTTATGTGACCATCGCTTATTAGCACTATAGTGTCCAGGAAATGGATCTCTTGTGTGGACTGGTCCAGGCTGAGGATGACTTCCTGAGGAAACTACAATCCATCAGTGATCTTCCTGAAAACACCATCCTAGCCACTATGGATGTAGAAGCCCTCTACACCAACATTCCACACAAAGATGGACTACAAGCCGTCAGGAACCGTATCCGATAATGTCACAGCAAACCTGGTGGCTGAACTTTGTGACTTTGTCCTCACCCCCACTGTTCCTCAGACGTTCTTGTCAACTGCTGGAAATGGCCCACCTTGATTATCACTACTTGATTATCCCCCCTCCCCGGCCCTCCCGCTGGTAATAGCTCACCTTACCTGATCGCTCTCATTACAGTGTGTATGGTAACACCCATTGTTTCATGTTCTCTGTGTATATAAATCTCCCCACTGTATTTTCCACTGAATGCATCCAATGAAGTGAGCTGTAGCTCACGAAAGCTTCTGCTCAAATAAATTTGTTAGTCTGTATCCGCAAAAAGAAAAGCAGTACTTGTGGCAGCTTAGAAACTAACACGGCTGCTACTCTGAAACCTAGCTCTTATACAGTGCTTATAATCAGTAGATCTCAAATCAGTTTACAGAGGAAGTCAATACCCCATTTTACAGCTGTGGAAACTGAGGCACAGAGAGCTGAGGTGACTTGCCCAAGGTCACCCAGGAGGCAGGGGCAAAGTCAGGAATAGAAGCCATGGCTTCTATGTGCCTATCCAATGTGCTATCCCCTATACCACATTCCCTTCCCAAGAAGATACAGGCGATGTATATCTACTTAGTATTAAGAACAGTAATAATAAACTATTATAATAAAAGTTATCAATTATTATCATCTTGGTAAAAGTGGATGAGTAGATTTTGGATGAAATCTGGGCTCCACTGAAGTCAATGGCAAAACTCCCAGTGACTTCAATGGAGACAGGATTTCCGGCTAGGCTGAGGCATTTTATATTTCATACTTTAATGAGAATTTTGCAAACTGGTTTATAGTGAAACTGTTCTGGGAAGGTGAAAAAAAAACAATTTCACTAAAAGAAGGTTCCACCCAACCTGATTATTTGTATCCGTTTGCCCCCAAAATGCATATTGCATGCCTAATAAACAGTAGTGGTTTGAAAGCCAAAAAGTCTGTCCTGTAAATAGCTACTTAGGCACAAAAATAAAAATAATAATAAACAAAGTGCTTTACAAAACTGCTTTGCAAAATCCTTGCTGTGCATATGTGCATTTGCCCTTTCTGTAGTTCAGTACCTCATCTGCTATAGATGTACAATTTTAAACTACCAAAAGCAATTAAACTGTGTCGAGGACTAGTTTGCTGCCAAATGTATTTATTTATTTTAAATAGAAATTATTTGGGAGGGATAGAAGCATGAGCAGCTGGTAACATTCTCTTGATTAGTTTTTTCCCTGCATTTCCAATAATGAATTCAAAAATGATTTTAGCACTTTTTAATTACTTTTTAACAGATTATGTGCAGGTAAAACTCAGTATTTTATGAAAATCCTAGAGCCCAGAGGTAATAAAGGAAAAAGCAGAGAGGGAGAAATGAGAGGGAGAAGGAGAAATAAATACAGGGAAGAGAAAAAGAGGCATGGAGGCATGAGAAAGTGAGATAAAAGAAAAATAAACATAGCAACACAGTTGCTGTCTTACAGAAATATAGTGAATGGCGGCTGCTTCGTAACAATAATTTAGTTCTTTCCACTGAAGTCTAAAATTAAAGACCCAGGATCAGATTCTCAGCTAGTGTAAATTGGTTTAGCCTCATTGACTTCAGTAGTACTGTGCCGATTTACATCAGCCAAGGATCTGACCCCAAGAGTCAAATGCTGGCATGCACTTCATATAGGAACTCACCAGAAACCTCACATCTACTAGTGGGAGTACAGAATGAAAGTTTACCTAGCCCTATTTGGCTTCCCTCACTCTAAACCTCCAAGGGGGTGCTACAGAGTCTCTCTCCACTGCATGAGTCCTGGAGGTGCATTCTGAAGAGGGTCCTTGGGATCAGTGAGCATGGTTTGCAATGCTTACTTTGCAGATGCCTTAACCCAACAAGGACCCAGCCACAGGGGCTTTGTGTGGGGAGGCTTAGAGCCAGAACACTGGTGCACATTAAAGCGGGTTTTTAAACAAGTATGTGACAAACATCTTCACTTTGGTGGAGTTCATTGATTATTTCGGGAGACTACTCCATCTCAGACTGTTAGCTTGTTCTAGTCATTCCATCAATCTTCTATTCAAGGGAACCTCAGGATGTCCACATTCCATTAATTTTTTTTTTTAAATCTAACTAAGCTCTTTGGGGAAGGGATTGTCTTTTCGTTCTGTGTTTATACAGTACCTAGTACAGTGGGGTCCTCGTTCATGACCGGGGCTGCTAGGCACTATCACAATGCAAACAGTAATAATTCATTAATATATATTCTAAAGAGCTCTGTAAAAGAATTCTCACTGCAAATGAAACCAGGGGTATACTTTCGAGTTCTTTATTTAACTGCATGAAGTGCTTTCATTATATTGTTTCACCTTTTGGCCCAAGCAGTTAGCCAATATTTGGGGACTTGCAGGTGGTTTCCATTAAGAGGAGAAATTGATGATGGAGTCAGATATTCCTTGGATACAATCCTGTTTATTTACAAAGAATGTACACAAAGACCTATTTCCTGAACACGGCAGGAACAAACAGCAGGCAGTTTCCTTGCTCATAATTCCAAGCCTCTTTCCAGCCAGCACACTGCCCAAAAAGAAGCTCTCTCTCTCAACTTTCTCCTAGGGCCACACTTCCAGTGCTTCTCTGGCTGTGTCCTGGCTTTTCTGGTTCTGTCTGCTTGTGACACACAGAGCCCCTGCATTTTCAGTCAGCTCCCATGGGAAACCCCTTTTGCCCACATAGCGTGGCTTCTGTTTGGCTTTGCATCTGGCTTAGTTCCTTGGGCGTTGGCTTCCATTGTGTGTTCTCAGCTATCTTACTTCATAAAGGAGCTTAATTACACCTTATATTTATCTGGAATGAAGGATGACTAGCATGCCCATCAGCCTCAACAAGGTCTATGCTTGCCTATAGATCAAAGACACACCTGCTGGTAGCCTCCAACACCCTCCATCATAGCAATGTGATATTAGTTAAGAAGGTCAAAAAAATGCTAATTGCTACTTTGTTCTTAATCTAACCAAACAAATTAGATTAGGGCCAATAATAAAGGGTCTAGCTCCTCAGATTGTCTCTTATATATGTATTTTGATACAGTATTTTCCTTAGCTCTGTTTTCCTTTACAGTTTTGGAGTGAGATTACTGGGTGACAACTGCTGCTACTTTGTAAACTTCTTGGAAGTAATAGTCATCATGCTTTTACTTCAGCTAAATTACAACTTCCTAAACTGAACAAAGGAGAGGAACAACTAGGATTGTACTCTGGTGGCACCTTAAAGACTAACAGATTTATTTGGGCATAGGCTTTCATGGGTAAAAACCCCACTTCGTCAGATGCATGAAGTTACCTTACAAGTGGAGAACCAATGACCCCTCCTCATCAATTATTGGGAGTGGACCACATACACCCTGACTAAATTGGCCTTCAGCATTGGTTCTCCACTTGTACGGAAACTCCCTTCTCTACATGTGCCAATGTATATTTATGCCTGTATCTGTAATTTTCACTCCATGCATCTGAAGAAGTGGTTTTTTACCCACGAAAGTTTATGCCCAAATAAATCTGTTAGTCTTTAAAGTGCACCAGACCCCTTGTTGTTTTTGTGGATACAGACTAACCCGGCTACCCCGATTCTAGGATTGTATTGAAATGGAATGGTCTCCGGCAGTCAGGGGGCAGTGATGTTTTTCAGGTACTGAAGCATAACCAGAGATCTTTTCACAGGTAATCCAGGTCCCTGGGTTCTGATTTGCATAATTACTCCACAGTTATTTTGCAGTTGTACAGTAAGTGAATCCCAGTGCTCTGACATCTTTAACGGTCACCCAGAGCACAGAGATTTGTTATTTCTCTAATGGGACTGGAAATCTGCAAATCTCATCTCTACTCTGATTGGCTGCTATACACCCTCTGCTCTGATTGGCTCTGGAGTGCAATATCTTAAAGTGTTTTGCCAGCGACAAAAATGCAGCTTCAGCTTCTCGTACCATTCAGCTGAAGTAGGAAAGCCCAAAAATTACATGAAAGAGAAGAAGATGGAAAAAATAAAAAACACCTCAGAAGGCAAAGCAAGTGGACTGTGAAACTGCTGAGAGGGAAAATGTTTTTATAAGCGTCTAACCTTCTGAATCATTGCTCTCCTCCAGGCCCAATCTTGCTCTGAGTGAAGTCGTTAGGAATTTTGCCAATATGCCTTCATTCCCTGGATGCCTGAAGGGCTCTTTTCTCCACAATCACTGTCATTTATTTGTTTTTCAGTTGGGAAAATCCCAGCATCTCCCTCCCAATACAATTTCAAAACAAGTGGGTTCCAAGGCAGGTAGTGTATCCGCATGCAGCTGTACCAGACTAACCGTGTATTGGTCCCTTGAGCTGTGTTGCCCAGGGGTTGTATACTCTAAGATGCACTTTATGGGCATCCCCACTTTATTCCCGCAAACAGCTGGACAGGACTTTGTCATTTCATAGCTATGGAAAACTTCCCTTCTGACTCTGAATACCGATGTTGGTGACTGTGGCCTGCCTGCTTCTGTGTTTATAAGAGCTCCTGGATGTAATTTAAAGTAGCCTAGAAGCAGCATTAAGTGACACAGGCTAGATATGGGTTCTTTGCATCATTTGTCCAGTTCAGGATATCCATAACTGCTGTTTCTTCCTAGACCACATCTCTTTCCCGTTCTTCAGCATCTCCTGTTCTGACTACCCTGAGTAAGAGCAGGTATATGGTTTATGGAGCAAGCTCAGAATACCTCCCTCCATGGCTTTTCAACATAAATCCACTTACCCACCTTCTATGTCGGCAAGTTGTATCAAGTTCTTAAACCCCTGTGTAAGCAATTCAAGAATAATGACTGGTGTGTTTGGGTTAAATTCTTTCAAACCCAATTCTTTAAATTCTTTCTGAGCTTTTCTATGGCAAAACCCCCCAAATAAAGATTTTTTTAAAAGTAAACAAATAAGCAAAGATAAAAGTTTTGGGAGACTTATCATTAACGATCATTTCTGCTCATTTGCAGAAATCAAGACTAAGATTGATCTGAAAAATCAATGTGTCCAATAAATGCATTCGAGAGAGAGCATAGATCCTTAATTCAAATCCATCCTAGACACAACCACTCTTAAGTCAAAGTCATGCTTCAAGGCCTTTGTTACCAGAATGACAAAATCTTCCCATGTGGCCTCCCTAATATTATCATAAATGGCCCTTTTAAGTTTGACTGACAGCTCAGGCCACTTCTCCTTTGATTATAAATGAGGTAAGGTGTTTGCATACAGAATGGATATTCTGTTGAAGGTCTCTCAGCAGGCACTTGCGGGTGTTTCCCCCAGAACAAGTGACAAATCAGGTGTGAAAGGAACAAAGAATTAACAGTCTCAGAGAGCAAGGACTGAAGGCAGAAATACCTCTTAATTCATCCATAAGAACTCTTAGGATGCGTAAGATACCACATGCTTTTATGGAGGCTTTTACTGCATATGCAGTGGAGTTTCTGATTTAATAATATTAGTACAACTCCAGTGATATTTGACCTTTCCATAAAATCAGATCTCTTGGCAGTCCTATTAACAGAAGTAAGAAAAAACATCAGGAAAATGTTCAGCATTCTGATATATATATCTCAAAACAACAAACTACTTTAAAGATTTTTGCACCAGGTAATATGCATATTAAGGCCTCAATCCTGCAAGTGCTAATACACATGCTAAACTTTATTTGTGTGAATAGTCCATTGACTTCAGTAGACCTATATTTATGAATAAAGTTAAGCATAGACTGAAAAAATTGGGACTGTTTACCTTAGAAAGGAGGTGAATAAATGGGTATATAAATGTATATGAAGTAGTGAATGGCACAGGGAACATAATAATACCTCGCTCTTATATAGCATTTGTCATCATTATATTAAAAAGTGCTTTGCAAAGGAGGTCAGTATCATTATTCCCATTTTACAGACAAGGAAGCTGAGTAACTGAGAGGGAAAGTGACTTGTCTGAGGTCTCTCAGCAGGTCAATGGCAAAGCAAGGAACAGAACCCAGATCTCCTGAGTCCTAGTCCGTGGCTTTAGTCACACAATTCACCCTCTCATAATACCCAAACAAGGAGTCATTCAATTAAACTGAAAGGTAGCAAATTCAAAATCAATTAAACAAATTACTTTTTCACTCATGTAATTAGATGATGGAACTCATTGCCACAGGACATCATTGAAGCCAAGGATGTAGTAAGATTCAAAGAGGGATTGTATTGTATATGGATAATAAGAATATCCTCCAATTGTATTAGTTAATGCTAAAAAAAAGTGTTAGAAGGGATAATCCCTCCTACTTCAGGGTTAAAGCCAATCTCCTACTCTGTGAGATTGTGAGTAGGATAAGGACCTTCATGGAGCAGTTTATCCCACATCTGTGGGGTTTTTGAATCTTCTTCTAAAGGACTTTGTGCTGGCTACTGTCAGAGACGGGATACAGGATTAGCTGGACCATGGCCTAAGTGTTTGCAGGCTCCTGGCCTACATTTTCAATCAGGGTAAGTATGATATCCATTTTGTAAAAGCATATCTCTCAGTTAATGAGTGATATGTCCCCTCCATAGAGGAGATTGTTCAAGTTAGTTCTAAGGGCTGGTTAGCTCTAACCTTTTCTGGTTAGCTTTGTGTACTCATGTGAACACCACACACTGCTCCACTTTTGGATAAACTTACAAAAAATCACCTTTTTCTACATCAGTGTAGTCGTATTGGAAAACCTGAGAGGTGTCCAAAGGCCCCTCCCCCAGCCTAGCGGGAGGGACCACTGGACCCCGGGACCAAATGAATGCAGGGGACAACTAATGAAAAACAGGGATTGGAGTGAAGGTCATAGGTTCAAAACGAGGGTATTGGATGAGGATACCGAGCAGAGAACCCCGGACAGCACCCTTTGCTCCTCAAAGCTATCAAGGGAGCCAGCAGACACTGCCCAGTGGAACTCTGCCCGGATGCGTGAGACGAGGGAGGAATGGAAATAGGCCCCATAGTTGCAGAGCACCCCCTCGTCCAACATCCTCCTCCTGGTGTTAGAGATGGAGACTTTAGCCAGGGCCAGGAGGAGTTTGACGAGGAGGTCTTGCGACTTCATGGGGCCATGGATGGTGGGTGCAAAAAGGAACAAGCGCGGGGAAAAATGAAGCCAGAACCTCAACAAGAGGTTCTGGAGGAGCCAGAATAGGGACTGCAACATGGCGCATTCAAGATAGGCGTGCGCCAGATTCTCCCTCATGCTGCAAAAGGGGCAGGCCTTGGGTATAGGGGTGAACCGCACCAGGTGCATGCCCGTGTTCACGGCTCCATGAAGGAGCCGCCAACTGATGTCCCCAGCGGGCCGTGGGATCAAGGTGGAATAAAGGCTGGCCCACCTGGGCTCCTCACCCTCTTTAGGTGGAAGATAGTCCCACCATTTGGTGTCAGGGTGGGACGCAAGGGTGAAGAAGTGCAGTGTGTGGAGCATGAGCATGTACGGATGGTTTCTGGGCGCAGTTCGAAAGCGGACCGGCTGCAGGGTGTGCAGCTGGCTCGGAGTATGGGAGCGGGGAGGCCAGGGGGGCTTGCGGAACAGGGGCCGAAGAAAAATGTCCGGAGGCCCAGGGGTGAAGGGTGGGCAGGGAGTACCCTCTCGGAGGGCCCACTGCAGAAAGACGAGAGAAACAGGTGACAAGGCGGCCTCCACCTTCTGGAGTATGCGCAGGGGGGTCGGAAGGGTGGAGAGTGCCATGCATCGACTGAGTACACAGGGAGCCACCCAGTCCCCCCTGTTGTAGTCCAGGAGGTCTCTGACTCTGGAGGTTTCTGCCAGGACCAATCTCCAGCACACTGAGGGAGACTCTGCCACCTGCACACATAGATCGGGGTTGTCTAGCAGGGGCTCCGCGAGGAGGTCCACCCCCTCGGTGGCCACAAAGGACCTGGTCACTGAAAAGAGGTTCCAGGTCTGGAGGAGGTCCTGGTAGAAGACCGGCAGCTCAGAGGTCTCGCGGAAGGCCCCTTGTGTGGAGAAAAAAGAGCTGCTGGTCATATCGGAGCCCTCGGAGGAAGGCATGCACAAATGTGCTCCACGCTGGACTATCTACACCATAAAGGAGTCTCTGCAGGGCCTGGAGGCAGAAGACATGGACCTCGCTGCGCAGGCAGACCAGGCCTTGTCCTTCCCCCTCGAGGGGAAGACTCAGGACCCCTGCAGAGACCCAGTGCAGCCCCGGCCAGAAATACTCCAGGGCCGTCCTCTGGAGCCTGGCCAGGATCCCCGGGGCTGGGCTCAGGGTGTTGAGCTGGTGCCAGAGCATGGACAGAACTAGCTCAGCACCAGTGCCCTCCCTCACAGGGAGAGACACCGGAGCAGTCCTGTCCATCTCCGCAGCCGCTCACCCACCCTGGCCTCCGAATCCTGCCAGTTCTCTGGCGGAGAAGGATGCATGGCGGATAGATAAAAGCCAAGATAGAGCAGCGGACCCGCGCTCCACCGGATGGCTTGAAGCGCGGGTGGGAGAGAGCTCGCCTGCCAACCGTCCCCGACCACCAGGCCAGAGCTCTTGACCCAGTTGACCCGGGTGGAGGAGGCTGCCAAGTACACAGTCTGGCAAGCCGCCACCCGCACCAGGTCATCCGGGTCCTGGACCACGAGGAGCACGTCGTCGGCGTATGCCGACAGGACCAGCCACAGCTCCGGCTCCCGAAGCACCAACCCCATCAACCTCCAGCGGAGGAGACAGAGGAAGGGCTTGATTGCCAGAGCATACAGGTGGCCCGAGAGGGGGCACCCCAGCTGTACTCCCCGCCCGAAGCTGACCGGCTCGATCAGGATCTAGTTGAGCCTGACCAGACACTCTGTGTCAGCGTATAGCACCTGGAGAAAGCTCATGAACTGGGGACTGAAGCCTAATGCCCCCAGAGTGCCCAGGAGATACCCGTGGTCCATCCTGTCAAACGCCTTCTCCTGGTCCAGGGACAGGAGGGCGAACGACAGACCATCCCTATGTCCCAGCTCCAAGAGGTCCCGGACCAAATACAAGTTATTCAATATGGGTCGGGCCCGGGACGGTTTAGGTCTGGTCGGGATGGGGCATGTCCGCCAGCATGGACCCCAGCCGCAGCGAGATGGCCTTCGCTACGACCTTATAGTCCGTGCTGAGGAGCGAGACAGGACACCAATTCCGTAGGTTGTGGAGGTCCCCCTTCTTTGGCAATAAGGCAAGCACGGCTCGCCTGCATGAGAGAGGGAGGACCCCGCTTTGCAAGGACTCGGCCCAGACCATGACAAGGTCCGGGCCGAGGACGTCCCAGAACATGCGGTAGAACTCCACGGTCAGCCCACCATGCCTGGGGATGAGACAACCTTGGGGGCAGCAATAGCACGGGAAGTGGAGGGACAGGGGCAAGCGAAGGGGCGAGAGTAGGGACAGGGAATGAGGGTGGAGATGGGACAGGAGAGGGGATAGGAACAAGAGCAGGGACAGGGATAGGGGCAGGAGCGGGGACAGAGTTGGGTTCAGGGTCCCCGGCAGCCAGGAAGCCAGGGTGCGGCTCCTCTGGACAGGATCAGGGGCTGAAGGGATGGGAGTTGAAGGGGGGCCTTCGCCGATGCCGGGCACGGGAGTTGCAATAAACATGTCACCTGCAGCCACGGCGTCGGGCACAGTAGAGCCCTCATTGGGGCCCCCCTCCGGAAGGGAAGCTAGCTGCTCTGTCCGGGTGGTGAAGGGTGCGCCCACAGGCTCGGGGCCCAGCTGCTCAGTATCGGCCGTCGCCCCAAGGGGCTCGGTGGCCTTGGACAAGGTGCCATCTGCGGCTAGGCAACCGTGGTCAGACCCAGGGCCTCGATCTCCTCAAATATTGATGTAAATTCGTCCCCGCAGTCCCAGAGTCCTCCCCACCAGGAACCGGGGCAGCAATAATAGTCCCAGTATCAGCAGCGGCAGGGGGCACAGATGGCAAAGGGGTTGGGGGAACTCCTACAGAGGCCTCAACAAGGGGGGGGGAGTCTCAAGAAGGGGGGCAATATCACCTCCGTCTGCGGCCATGGCTTCCATGGCCAGCACCACCTGCTGGGCTCCGTCCGGGGGCACGGCGGAGGATGTAGCAACATCAGCCCCCTGCAGCATCTTTTGGGGGGCCTCCTCTCCCTCCTTGTCAGAGGAGAAAGATCAAGCCTGCGATTTGCGGGTGCCGTGCTTCCCCCAGACGAGCACCCAGCCCTCCGAGGTGGAGGTGGAGGGCCGGCCGGCAGGGGCAGGGCCAGGGGGTAAGGGTTCTGGGGCACGGGGCAGCCAGGGCGGGACAGTGGTGGGGAGGGAAACCTCCCCTTGGGGCGGGCACTCTCCATCTGGCAAGGGTCTTGCCAGCCTCTCCACTATGGGACGAGGGGCAGTGGCAGCAGCGGCCGGGCCGCCAGGATCGCTGGCGGTGACAGGGACGGCACCCTCCCGGGTCTCAGGGGTCCTGGGTGTCCCTCCAGGCTGGACCAGGGGCCAGTCCTTCCGGACATGTCCCGTCGCCCGGCAGAGGAAGCACCGGGCCTCCCCCGTCGAATAATGGACCCGGTAATGGGTCCCCTGATAGGGCACTAGGAAGGACCCCTCGAGCGCCACCCCGCCACGCGTCGCCGGCAGCACTTGAATCTGCACCTGCCAGCGGAAGGACAAGATGTGGTGGAGGGCGGAGTCCTTGCAGCCCAGCGGGAGAGGCCTGATGACGGAGATGGGTTTCCCCAGGGTGGAGAGGGCAGGCAACAGGGCAGCGTTAGGGAGAAAGGGCGGGATGGAGGTCAACACCACCCGGACGCCCAGGACCTCCAGGAATTCTAAGTGATCGAACGCGCCCCCCACCGCCAGGCCCTTCTCCACCGCCTCCTGTGCACCGGCCTCCAACGCCAGGAAGAACACGACCTTCCCGTACATCTTGGAGGCCGCCACGACGGCCGTGGACCCCACCATCCTCGCCAACACCCACACATATATTTCGACGTGCAGCGAGGCGGGCACCAGGAGGTAGCAAACACCGTGCCTCCTGGTCAGTGAGGGGAAGGGGCCCCGGCCACCAGGGATGGTACCAGAGGTGGCAGTTGGGGCGGGCAGCGCAGTGGCGCGTGGGGTGGCGGCGGCCACCTAGGCGTACGCACTAGGGCGTACGCTCTGGGGGCCTAGGATGGAGTGCCCCCAGAGCTGGTGGAGGGAGCGGAAGGGGAAAGGGGGCAGGTGGCTGGGCCGCAGTGGGAAGGGCGGCCCCACCCATGGGAGGTTTCATTTTCCGGGCGGGGCCTTTGCCCTTGTTGTTCCCCTGGCCCTTTTTGCTCGTGGAGAGGGGGGGGGCATGGCAGCTGCAGAGTCTGGACCATTGGTGGCTGAGAGGTTGGCCGCAGGGACGGGCAGGGGCAGTGATAAAGGGGGAACCACAGGATCAGCAGGGGCAGGAGTAGGGGCAGGAGCCGGGGCAGGGGCTTCCTCCATGGTGACAAGAGGGAGGAGGAGGCCCTAATATGGGGGAGGGATGATGGGCAGCTGCTCCCCCCCGCTAGGCAACACACAGGGAGGAGGGTCCAACAGGAGGGGCAGAGACTCAGGGCGGGAGGAGTGGGAAGGGGTCAACCACTCCTCCCTGCTAGGCTGTTGGCAGGGAAGGAGGGCGTCCCAGGGGTGAGGGACGCCCTCCATCCGCCGCCCAATGCAAAGGGGAAAAGCAACCACTCCTCTCCCCTAAATGACATGCAGGGGAGGAGGGTCCAGCAGGCAGGGCAGGGGGAATAGGGGAGAGGGGACGGGGCCAACCACTCCTCCTTGTTAAGTGGCGTTCAGGGAAGGAGAGTACCAGCATTGGGGGGGCGAACTGCAGGGGAACACCGGGGGAAGGAAAGAAGCAACCACTCCTCCCTGCTAGGCTGTAGGTAAGGGAGGAGGGTGCCAATGGTAGTGGGACACAGGGGCAAAAAGGGAGGGGGACAATCACGGTGCAGGGTGGGGTACCGGCTCCTCTGGCTGCACTCGGACAGGAAGGGCTACAATGGCGTCAGGGGGGTGCAGTGATCGGGGTATACAACTTAAAGGACGGGGGCACAAGCGCTCAGGGAAGGGACATGGGCGCACCAAACTGCGGGCTGGGCAGGGCAGGGGCCAGCGGGAGGCAGAGGGAACAGGAAATAGCTGAGGGCGGGGCAGGTGGAGCACAAGGCAGGAACCAAACTCCCAGAGAAGGGCAGGGCAGACAAATCAACAAATTTGCAGTGGGCGGGGGGCACACTAACAAACTCAGGAACCTAGGGCGGGGCCAGGGCAGGGCATGCAAACAAACGGAAAAATCTTCTAGGGAGCTTTGGTAGGGAGGGAGGGAAAAACTGGGCTGTGGGGGGTAGTGGGGAGGCCCCCCAGCCCAATGCAACTGGGGGGAGGGGGAAGGGGGGCTAAGTCCAAAAAAAGGGGACGGGGGAGTGCACCCACAAGTGCTTGTGGGGCTCACTCCAGTCCTTGCTTGCTGCTTCAGGCACTCCCAGATGGTGGTGGTGGGAATGGGAGTAGGCGGCCCCATCGAGGGGTGAGCAGCAGATGTTGGTAGTTAGCTGGGTCAGTGGAGGGGGCAGAGGTGGTGGTGGTGGAAAATGGGGGGGGGTAGCTGGACTAGGGGAGGGCTTTTTGCTAATATCTAACCTAAATCTCCCTGGTTGTAGATTAAGACCATTACTTCTTATCCTACCTTCAGTTGACATGGAGAACAACTGGTTACCATGCTCTTTATAGCAGCCCTTAACATATTTGAAAACTATTAACAAGTTCCCCCTCAATCTTCGTTTCTCAAGGCTAAACGTGCCCAGTGTTTTTAATCTTTCTTCATAGGTCAGATTTTCTAAACCTTTCATCATTTTTATTGATCTCCTCTGGACTCTCTCCAGTTTATCCACATCGTTCCTAAATTGTGGCACCCAGAATTGGACACAGTCCTCTAGCTGAGGCACCATCAGTACCAAACAGAGAAGGACAATTATCTCCCATGTTTTACAATAGGACACTCCTGTTAATACAAGAAGAATGATATTAGGCTTTTTCACAACTGCATCACATAGTTGACTCCTATTCAATTTGTGACTCACTGTACCCTGCACATCCTCTTCAGCAGTACTACCTCCTACCCAGTTATTCCCCATTTTGTAGCTGTGTGTTTGCTTTTTCTTTCCTAAGTGAAGTACTTTGCATTTGTCGTTATTGAATTTGATCTGGCTGATTTCAGACCAATTCTCCAATTTGTCAATTGTTCTGAATTCTAATCCTGGCCTTCTGAAGTGTTGCAACCCCTTTCAGCTTGGTTTCATCCACAAAAGTTATAAGCATACTCTCCATTCCACTATCCAAGTATTTAATGAAAATATTGAATAGCACCAGACCCAGGACGGACCCCTTCAGGACCCTACTAGATACGTCCTCCCAGTTTGACAGCGAACCATTAATATCTATTGTTTCAGTATGGTCTTTCAACCAGTTGAGCACCCACCCTATAGTAAATTTCACCTGGACCCCATTTCCCTAGTTTGCTTATGAGAATGTCAAGTGGGACTGTGTCAGAAGCCTCACTAAAATCAAGATACATCACATCTACTGCTTCCCCACATTCACTAGGCCAGTAACTCTGTCAAAGAAGGAAATTAATTTGATTTGGCATGATTTGTTCTTGACAAATCCATGCTGGCTATTCCTTAAAAGTCCTATTATCCTCTAGGTACTTACAAATTGATTGTTTAATAATTTGTTCTAGTATCTTTCCAGGTATCAAAGGTAGGCTAACTGGGTTCTAATTCCTTGGGTCCTCTTTTTTCCTCTTTTTAAAGATAGGTACTATTTTTACCTTTCTCCAGTCCTCTGGAACCTCTGTGAGTTGCTGAAGATAATTGCTAATGGTTCTGAGATTGCTTCAGTACCTTAGGATGAATTTCATGAGGCCCTGCTGACTTGAATACATCTAACTTATCTAAATATTCTTTAACCTGTTCTTTCCCAATTTTGGTTTCTGTTCCTTCTCCCTTGTTAATATTAACTGTGTTGAGTATCTGGTCACCATTAATCTTTTTAATGGAGGCTGAAGCAAAACAGACATTAAACATTGCAGCCTTCTTGATATCATCAGTTATTAGCTCTCCTTCCCACTAAGTAGAGGACCCACAGTTTCCTGTCTTTCTCTTGCTCCTAATTTATTTAAAGAACCTCTTATTGCCTTTTATGTCCCGTGCTGAATGAAATTCATTTGTACCTTTGCCTTTCTGATTTTATCCCTACATGCTTGTAGGGACAAAAGCATACTCATTATTGTTGCCCTTCTGGCTTAAATTTGTGGACTTGAGGATGGTTTTCATTTGAATGAGAAGTTGGTGATGTGGATCAGAGTATTTTCTTAGCACAATCTGTTTATTGATCAAGTGTACACAAGGGGTGAAATCCTGACCTCACTGAAGTCAATGTCAAAATTCCCATTGACTTCAGTGGGGCCGGAACATCACCCAAGAATTTGCTTCACTGAACAGTGGAAGATACAAACAGCCCATAGGGAAGTCTCAAGGGGTTGCAGACCTGCTTTCCCCCAAAAAAGAATTAAACCAAACCAGGTGGCTGAGGGGCACACATTGATTAAGCACTGTCTTACCAAAGCTGCTGCTTCGAGATTATGATAGACCTCCCACACTTTTCCAGACCCACTCTAGTACTGAAAACAACTCAAAGGCAGCTTCCTGTGATTTTCAGAAGTCCCAAGTGAGCCACTTCAGCCAAGAGACTCTATGTTGGGTTCTGCTTCTCTTCATTCTACAGCTGCTCATTCCCAGCCAGGGCTGGCCCACAACATTTTGGCACCTGAGGCAGGGAGTTCAAATGACGCCTCCATGCCCCCTTGCTTGGGCCAAAACTTTGAAAGGTCTCAATTCTGCCTTCTTCCTGTTCTACTCCTCTCATAGTACTGCTCTGCTACCTACCCCAATAAAGGAGAACTAACAACTTAAAATGGCTTGTTCAAAAATTTTAAGTAACACTTAACTTTCAAACGCCTGAACAGCAAATGTAACTTTTCTTGTCTGCATAGTAAACACTGGCATTTTTATCTGATTGAATAATCAAAGTGGTGCTTTCCATGCCTTCTTGGTTGCAAAGATTTGAACTGCTTCCTAAAGGTCCACAGTATGGGCTAGCTCGTGCTCTACTGAGATGGTTGCAAGGCTGACCAGCCTCTCCTGTGTCATTGGGAGCCTAGATGTGTTTTTATTAACTTCAGCGTGGAGAACCTGCATTCTCCACTGGAAACTGTTACAGGAAGTGTTAGAAACATGCGCAGAGCAACAAAAGCATTTGGAAAGAGGGTGATCATCTTATTTGTGCATATATATTCCAGAACAGCCTTTGGAGTTGATCCTGCTGAAATGTATCTTGAAAGGGCTTTCAGTTCATCACCTAAATCACTCGCATCAATATTGCACATGTCATCATGTGTCAACATGGTCTCTCGTGCTCTGCATTGCTGGTATAGGTCTTCTTCAGGTACAGTGTGGAGTTTTGGAATATCATACAACATCCCAAATATACTGCTGTGTTCCTTGAGCTGCATGAAATGTTCTTCAGCTGACTGTATTGCACAATCTAGCACCTGGTTAAAGAATTCAACTTTGAATTGTGTTTGGGGTCTCTTATGGGATTATCCCATGCCTCGTAATCAAAATGTCTTCTTTGGTGACTCTTGTATTCTTGAATGGGTGGGAAAATAGCTTCAGAGTGAAGTTCCTCTGCCAACTTCTGTGCACTCTTCAGAACGTTTTGAAATCCCTCATCTGACCAGTAAGACTGTAGGTCTGACTTTGCTTTGTCCAGTTGTTCCATTGCTCCAGATATATCAAGGTCAACACCTTGGAGTCTCTTGTTTACAACATTTATTTCAAACAGTATGTCATGCCAAAATACTAAGCCACACAGAAATGTGAAGTTATATATGTTTCTTGTGATTCCATTTCCCTCTGCCACTGTTCTCCCACAAACAGTTCCAGTCATAGCATTATCCTCCATAATGGCAACTATGGCATCATCTATCTTCCCAATTTGGTGTGTGGGAATTAGGCTTTATCACCTCCACTCGACTTTCCCATCGTGTGGCACTCAGTGGTTTCAGTGTCAGAGAGGATGTTCCCAGATGTTGCTTCAAAATTTGCCATTGATGAGTGATGCAGAGAAAAATACACAGATGCTTTGAATTACATTAAAAAATTCAGCAGCCTCACTAGAAGCTGATGTTTCACCAAGTTCAATGAATGAGAACTGCATGGGACAAAAGAAGCTTGAGGGTTTAACTCTTGGATCCGTGTCTGCACTCCTCTGTTCTTTCCTCTCATGTTGGCACCATTATCGTAGCCCTGACCTCTTATGTCAGCTATTGCAATTCCCATATCTTCCAGCTTTTTAAAAAGCACCTTTGTCATACCAGCTCCTGTAGTATCATCAATGTCAATAAAGTCTAGAAAATGTTCTCTGACAATCACCATTGCAGGGACATTTTCACTAGGTTCTGTTGCTACAAAACGCACCATTAAAGTCATTTGTTCCGTATGGCTGATGTCAGGTGTGCAGTCCAAAATAACAGAGTAATATCTTGCTGACTTCAGATCTGCCAAAATCTTCTGTTTGACTTTTGTTGCCAGTAACTGTATGATCTCATTTTGAATTGTTTTTTCCAAGGTAGTGGTGTGTGTACATTTTTTGGGTGGTGACTCTTCTTAGATGCTCCTGGAGTACAGCATCAAACTCAGCCATCAGTTCCACAATTTTAAGGAAGTTTCCATTGTTTGGCACATACAGCTGATCTGAAGTGCCATGCAGTGCTAGGTTTTGGGTAGCAAGCATTCTCACAATGGCAATGAGCCTTTTCAGAACATTTTGCCAGTAAAGAGACTCTGATGCAATCTTCTCTTGATGCAGATCATCTATGGTGGCCTTTAACCTTAGTCTCATCTCAAGCTCTTTCCACCTATGGAATGCTCTCTGGTGATTTGCCGCCTTCTCATGGCATGCCAGATTACTAGCCAGATTTTTCCAGTCCTTTGTTCCTGTAGAACCCAGTGTGGCTGGACTATTAGACTGGAAGAATTTGCAACAAAAAAAGTATGCAGTATTCTGGGTTTTTGAGTTCATAAGCGATGGCCTCTCCACTTTGTCACCATTGGGGATTTCACACCAGTAATGTGTTGGATAGAAACTTCAATTTTCATTGTCTTTGGGGAACATGAAGTTTTTCACTTGCTGTGCCCCATCCAGTACAAGGAAGTCCCTCAGGCTACAATTCAAGTGGGTCCACAGTCCTGGATCATCTAGACTTAAGGAACTAAACTCAGCAGCAGCTGTTTCTTGCGCCTCCACCACTGTCTTCTCTGATCTACATTTTTCTTCAGGAATGTGCATGGTTATATCCATTTGAGATGGAGATATGGATGCTGCAGTAGCTGCCAGGTCACCTGCACTCTGAATAACTGGAAGATCAGGCATCTCCTCACCACTCACATCCTCACTGGGGCCGGAAGGCTCACCGTGAACATTTGTGTCTATGTATCTCAGGAGAGCTCCTTCCTGCTTAGATAGAAAAGCTTCCTTTGCTTTATTTCTTTTTCTGAATGCTGCCCCAGAGGGGCGTTTTCTTCTTTCACTCATGACTGCTGTTCTGTGCCAGCTATAGTGGCTCTCAGTTGAAGGGGACAAATAAGCAGGCTGGTAGCAGGGATTGAGTGAGGGAAGATATCAGCGTCTTAAGGGCCTAACTGGCTTCTACTACTTCAGTTGACTGCCTGTTCTCCTTCAGTGGGTTCAGGGAAGCAGCAGGAAACAGGAAGCTCCCTGAGAAGCTTGTGTTAATCAGTCCAGG
Source organism: Eretmochelys imbricata (assembly GCF_965152235.1). Taxonomy (NCBI): domain Eukaryota; kingdom Metazoa; phylum Chordata; order Testudines; family Cheloniidae; genus Eretmochelys; species Eretmochelys imbricata. The sequence goes on from NC_135572.1 coordinate 235,048,713, forward strand.
CTCCTGGGGGGTGCTAGAGAGGTACGTAAGAGGCTCCTCATCCTCTCTCTTCTTGCAGCTCCTGCTACTTTGTTATTCCCTCTCATCTTTTCTCCTGCCTGCCTGTTATGTTTCTCGTGCCCTCCTTCCTCCAGCACAGCACTCCACCATCTCTGTGCATCTAGCGCAGAGAAAATACATATGCACCAGCAGCAGACACAATTTTCTACACTCTGGTCCTAGTGGCGTCCCCTGTCCCCCCCCAAGTCTGGCACCTGAGGCGGCCACCTCAGTTCTCCTCATGGTAAGGCCAGCCCTGTTCCCAGCTCCACGTCCCTTGGGCTGCCCAGATGAACCAGGATCATTAGCCTCATAATACCCCCTTAACAGACACTGCTTGTATCCACCCATTCTAAACGGAGCTTATTCTACCTTAACGGCCCATAAGGATGAGCTGCTAATTAGCACGTGTACTGCAGTAGCTGATGTCATGTTGCATCACATGGCTCTGGTGCTGCACTGTACATACACATAACAACACCCATACCACTAAGGCCTGGTGGTATACACCCAAAGTTGTAGTGATATAACTAAAGGTTTGCTTTTATACGCCTTTAGTTACATGGCAAAGGACTCCCAGGATACCCCACCACACCTCCCCAAGAGGGGAAACCATGGTACACCATTGGAGATACATTCTGATCAGGAAGCCCGGCCTGTGGAGGAGAATGGGAACATAAGGCACTGCCAGCAGCATTTTGGAATCAAAATATTTGGGGTTTTGGTGCAAATATTCTGCTATCTGAATTTTTGCCAAAAATATATATAATTGGGGTGGAAAAGATAATTTTCCAATCATCAGGTTGTGTTGGCTTAGTTTACCAACATACACCAGGTTTAAACCAATATAAAAGGGTCCAACATGCAAAATTGCAGCAGTTAAAGTAATTTTTAAAACCGAATTAAGTTAACCCAGGGCAACTTCTGTATGTAGACAAGGCCTAAACCAGGTACTGCAGGTTCCCAATAATGCCCTGTCTCCTATGCCTAGAGAAAGAGACCAACAGGATTAGAGAGCTTTTAAGAAGACATGTCATAGCATATATTTCACTCACAAGGCTAACTCATTGCTACCTGTAAGAGAGTGACTTAACCCATGGGCTGGGAGAGCCTGGGACTAAGCCAACTGGAGTCCAGAATAAGCCCCACCTGAGGGAAATCAGGCAATTCCCCATAAAGAGCAGAAGGTAGCTGTACTTGAGAGAGACAGACGGACACAGGGGTAAGTGGTGACAGAGCTGGTATGAGAGCTATGTAGAAAGCTCAGAGCAGGAAGGTCTGGGACGGACCCTGACCAAACAGGGAAGAGGCTGAGGAGATCTCTGGCCTGGGAGAGACCCTGATTAAGCAGGGAAGAGATGGAGAGACTCACAGAAGAACTGAAGTGGCCCAGTGAAAATGACAGTACAAATAAAGAAGGAGGCTTAGCTACTCAGTACAGGGCCCTTGGCTGGAACCCACAGCTAAGGGTTGTGTTCCCCTACTGGCCCTGAGGAAGGGGCTGCACAAGCTGATAGAAAGGGTTATCAAGTCCAGTAAGGGGGCTGCAGAGCAAGCTACGCCCTCAGAGAGGGCAGAAGGATTTGTTTTATGTTAAAGACATTTGTGCCCTTGGAAGGATTAAATTTAAGACTGTGACCTGACTGGAGGGCTGACCAGAGAAACCACCGCAGCACTGGAGGGACCATTTAGCCCAGTAAGAGATCTGTGATGCTATGTCTGGCCACAAAGGGGCACCTACTGGTGAGTAAACTATGTTACACTACCACAGATTAAAACAATCAAAGGATGTCCAAGCACAAAGCAAAGCAAAGTCCCAAAGGTGACTCTTTTTTTCTTTTTCTTTTTTCAAAGATGAAAAAATCCTTTAAATAAAGTTGTCCAACATAAGTGTTTAATAGGGAAAAATCCTTTTCTTTGATGTTCACACAATTGTGGAATGGGTTAGAGTTCAGGTGTTGCAAGTTACAATGTACAGAAAACTGTTTAATCTATAGCACTGCATTAAAAAAGATAACGAAAAGGCCTTTTATTAGAGTGATATCTGAGCTCAATGGAAAATAAATTTTTAGTAACTATTCCATCTTTAAAATTTATGTGCATTTCTTCAAGTGCAAAATGTTTGGGGGTTTTACCAGCTGAAATTTGCTGATGTAAAAAAATTAATTATACAAGTTTTTAACTGGTTTGTAACTTATTGGGTTAATGGATGCAGTGGGACATATTCTGATTTCACTTACCCTGGTATAAATCTTGAGTAACTTCACGGAACTCATCAGATTTCCAACTAGTGGAAAAACACCCACTTTGCTGTGGGGGGGGGGAGGGGGAGTCTTTTCATGTATTATCTGGTGGGATCACATCACTCTGATGAAAGACCTTTGATTATCCTTCGAAACTAATAAGACTACTCTTGTGAGTAAGGCAAGGGGGATTTGACCCTCTGTAAATCTAATCAGTTTCAAATAGATTTTTTTTACTATCATTCTGATTTACTCCCCCCACCCCCAAGCCAACAGAACCAAGCTTGACTCCTATGACGGTGCAGTGATAAGTCCCTGGGCCTGATTCTCTATTGCCCTAAGAACCTAGCTACACCCTCAGTCCAGAGAGCGCTTCCTTGTGCCGTGTCCCCAGTGTACGTACTTGAGGGCATTCTGAGAATTGGAGGTGAGGGGTGTGCTCAGACTACTCCCAAGATGCCATATGGGCAGCTGGGCACAAATTAATAGGGCTGGCCAGAAAACAGGAATTCAATTTTGTGAAAAAATATTGAGGTTTCACAATGTTTTTGCTCCAAGATTGAGATCTTTCTGATTTTTCCGTGCAAGAGAGCTCTACCCCAGAGGTCAGGGCACTCCCTGGAAATGTGGAAGACTCAGCTTCAAATCTCTGATATGCCTGATTTAGAGCAGGGACCTGAACCTGGGTCCTCATATCCTCCTCATATCCCAGAGGAATGTCCTGACCATTGGATATTCTGGGGTCTTGTGCTCTCTAGAAACTCCATCCTAGACATGAGAAACCTTCCTGACAATTGTTTCCCTGGAGCCAATACACTTCTGTGAAGGTTTCAGTTTCCAGGCATTGTCTAACACAGTTTTGTCAACAAAATTCTTGACCAGCTCTATGAATTAGCTCTGAACTGGCCCTTGGTATCCCTGCTCTCAAGGCTGCCCTAAGTGACCTGGGGAGCACTGTCACAAAACGAAGGGAGGCCACTCTCTTTTGTCAGTCTTCTTCCAGAGAGGGAGGAGAAAAGGCATTATTTTTCTTTCGTCAAGTGGAGATCTCTTCATTGTGACATCGGCCAAGGAGTGGTGCATTCTTTTTATTCGAGGAGGTGCTAGCAGCTCCTCCTATTGTTAAGGTGGCCTGACATATGCACACAGGGAGTACATGTTGTGTGGGTTTTAGAAATTAAAAGATAGATACTTTTTTAGCGTGGACCATCCAGAAAGGAGAAAAGCAGACTTTCTGCATGCTTTGACTGGCAAGCCTCCTTCCTACACCTCTGCCTCTGAACTGACTGGCATCCTGTAAAAACGATAGAGCCCAGCTTCCTGCTCAATCGACCCTGAATATGAAACTAAACTGTAATTTTTGCATGCATTTGACATTACATTTGGACACTTCTCTCTGTAGATCTGTGACCATTTAATCGAATCAGAGATGCCCCATATCATGGGCGGTGATCTAATATCTAGAGCGCAGGCATGGGAGTCAGGAGATTTGGCTTCTAATTTTAACTCTGCTGGTTACCTGCTATGTGAACAATTCATGTCATCTGTTTCCAGTGGTGAGCTGGAGCCAGTTCGCACCAGTTTGCTAGAACCGGTTGTTAAATTTAGAAGCTCTTTTAGAACCGGTTGTTCCGCAAGGGACAACCGGTTCTAAAAGGGCTTCTAAATTTAACCGGCCAAAAGTGGCGCCTTAGGCACCGACTCCACGGGTGCTTCAGCCCTGGAGCACCCAAGGGGAAAATTTGGTGGGTGCAGAGCACCCACCGGCAGCTCCCCACCCTGCCCCCGGCCCCAGCTCACTTCCGCTCCGCCTCCGCCTCCTCCCCTGAATGCGCCGCCCTGCTCTGCTTCCAGCTCAGGCCCAGGGAGGCAGAGCGGAGGTGAGCTGGGGCAGGGCAGGGGGCGCGAGGGGGGCCGCCCATGCCGCAGCAGGTAACCCGGGGGGGGCCGCGCAGGGGAACCGCTCCCCGCCCCAGCTCGCCTCCGCCACCCTCGGCCTGAGCGGGAAGCTGCGGCCTGCTTCTCAGTCCTCCCAGGCTTCCCACCAAACAGCTGATTCGCGGGAAGCCGGGGACGCGGAGAAGCAGAGCTGGGCGGCGGGTTCAGGAGAGGAGGCAGAGCAGAGGTGAGCTGGAGCCAGGCGCGGGGCAGGGAGCTGCCGGTGGGTGCTCTGAACCCACCAATTTTCCCCGTGGGTGCTCCAGCCCCGGAGCACTCAGGGAGACGGCGCCTAAGGCGCCACTTTTGATGTGATCAGTGGGGGGAGCGGCCGCTTCCCCTGATTCCCCCCCCAGCTACGCTCTCCCGCCCCTAGGAGCCAGAGGGACCTGCCGGATGCTTCCTGGGAGCTGCCCCAGGTAAGCACCACCGGAACTCCCCACCTCGCCCCCCGGCAGGTCCCTCCAGCTCTTGGGGTGGGGTGGACACCCACTACGGTGGCCCACGAGACCCTCCTGCCTGGTTCTGGGGGCAGTCAGGGGACAGGGGAGGGGGGTGGATGGGGCAGGGGTCCGGGGGGGGGGCGCGTCAAGGAACGCCGGTGTTGGATGGGGCAGGAGTCCCGGGGAGCGGGAGTGGGCAACGACCCCCTCGTGGGGTGAGGAGGGAACCCGTTAAGATTTTGGCAGCTCATCACTGTCTGTTTCCTCTCCCACGCCTTGTCTGTTTACATTGTGAGCCCTTTGGGGCGAGGCCTGTCTCTTGTTCTGTGTTTGTGAAGTGCCTGATCTGAGGTCCTGATATCAGATAAGTCTGAAGGTGCAACCGTAATACAGATGATGATAAAAATGTACAAATAATGGGCCCAGTTCTGGGCTGACTTTCTCTCAGACTTGACAAAAAGATGCTTTTTTTCATTCATCAGCAATTTTGAAAAATCAAAAAAAAAAATCACTTCTGGGTGGCCTGAAAGGAGAGGTTTTGGTGAATTAAAAAGTGTTGGGTTTTTTGTTTGCTTGTTTTATTTTCAACTTGTTTGGGGGTCAAACAAAACACTGAGTGTGATACAAAACAAAATACTTCATTTAGGTTTTGGGCATTTTTTAAATGGTTTTAGTTTTCCTTTTTTAAAAAACAAACTTGCAACCATCATCTTGAACCAAAAAAATTAAACATTTTGTTTTGAAATTTTTGACATAAAATGTTTTGATCTTTTTTTCAAAATTGTTTTCATTTAGGAGAGAACAAATAATCCAGTGAAACTGACACAAATTCACAAAATGTTTTGGTGTCACCAATTCTGCATTTTCAAAAGGGGTTGGTCCAAAAATTTCATCCTACTCTAATTTCAGTGGGGATTGGCTAGGTTAATGGACTTAAACAAGATGTCAGTGCAAAATTTATCTCTGCACAGTAAGGCAATGCTTTTCTTTCTAAAACTTACTGCAGATTTGAACTGTTAATTCAAACTTAATGCATGTCAGCATATTTCAGAGATAGTCACAGGCTAGTGAGGTGTAGATTCATACCCTAGCTTGCCCCACGCCCTCATTCCTCCTGTGCCCCTGGTCTTTCTGAGATATTCACAGAAAACATCTGGGATGTCCTTTTCCCAGATGGCACTTGATTCAGGGAAGTGGTGATAGTAGCAAAAAATCCAGATGATCGGTAACAAACTTTATTTGCTTTAATACCTTTTTACTTATTGTCTTTAGCAAATGCGCATGCTTGCATGAATTCAGCTCAAGGCGTGTATAGATTGAAAATCACTGACATTTTTTTCTACATCCTGTCAGAGTTTGGGTCATGTTCTTTCAGTATTTAACCTGCTGGTCATTTATTATTAGACTTATCTTTAATTTAAGCCAATATATTGGCCACATATATGTGGGGGATCAATATAATTGACTAGTGCCAGGTATAAAATGGACAAGTGCTATGTAAGTTTCTATACACACTGTAGCACCAGGCCTGCCACTCAATGCTGCACAGTATCTATAGTCCATTGATTCACTATAGACACTCAATCACAGTAGGTGAGTCAAAGCACATCCATTTTAAGTGGAAAGAATGCAAACTATCCCAGTCCTTGGTCTCCTTTTTGACCAACTTTGCTGCATTATTTCTTGGTTTGATGGGTAAATCTCCATTCAAAATGAAGATGAGACCATCAAATTCAGTTTCCTTGATGACCTGACTCATATTTTTGCACCAAGGTCTTCAGATGTTAAGAGCAAGTGTATTTGTTGACTCACCATACCAACCATCTACATCCCTAAAACTGATTGTATTATTAGTATTACCCTTGAGATTATAATTGCACAGTAGCAACTTTTGCAAGCAGAAAGGTGTCTGCCTATGTGTAGCCTAAGTCACAATAGCATTCCTCTTCCTGATAACTTGGGTTTTTTTATAGTGGTTGCAGAGAAAGGGTTTAAATGGCAAATTGACACCTCTCAAGTCAGATAGAGCCTGTCTAAATTTAGATTGATGTCTGCAGTGCCTAATCTCATTAGGAGCAACCTCACCAAGGGACTAGAGTTATGGCATTCACAAAAGTGAGAATCTCTCATTTATGCCAGTATAAATCTGTAGTAACATCTCTGATTTCAGTAGGTATGCTGGATTTATACTCATCTAACCAAAAGCAGCATAGGGCTCCCATAGTTCCAACTTGGCTTGTTTTGTAGCCTTCATTAAAGCTAAAAGTTCAAGCCAGGTTTGAAGATCAGCTTTACATTTATTAGCATTAAATAAAGTTACCTATTCCGTGAATAAGCAGAATATTTCTATCAATTTGATCTGTACAATATTTCGGCTTGGAATGTGTGTGCCAAGTTTAAACACTCAAGACTTTAAGACTTCTGAACTTTTATTTTTTTAACTTGGCTGTATCTTTAGGTCTCATTGAAAATATGCCAAACATGGAGAAAAACAGTTCAGTAAGTTTAGAGTTGCATTTGAACAAGGACAGTTTTAACAACTAAATAATTCACAATTTCAAGATGGTCCATAAATTGAGATGTCCAAAGCCTTGAAATAATGTAGATTTTGACAACTGAAATGTCAAGATGACCCACAATAAAGATTTTGGAGGCCTCCGTTAAGGATAGTTCCATTCTGGAAGCATCAAACTGAAAACCTCCAGATACGGGTATATAAACTTAATGTACAATTTTCAGAGTGGTAGCCGTGTTAGTCTGTATCAGCAAAAAGAACGAGAAGTACTTGTGACACCTGAGAGACTAACAAATTTATTTGGGCATAAGCTGGAGTTTTAGCCCACGAAAGCTTATGCCCAAATAAATTTGTTAGTCTCTAAGGTGCCACAAGTACTCCTTTTCTTTTTAATGTACAATGTAATTAATGGCCTGATCTGAAGCCCTTTGAAGTCAATGACAATTGACTTCAGTCATCTTTGGATCAGAGCCTGAAATTTCCCTCCCATCTCTCTCCAACAGAACATTCTTATTCCACCCTGCACACATAATAGTGTTTTGTCAGCAACGGTGAAACAGACTGGCTGGGGATCCTGGACAATGGCAAATGGAGTTAAGGGGCAGTGCATTTTTAAAATAAATGTAGCTTAACAAGACCTGCCCCTTTGCTTTACCTGATTTACTGTAGCTGGTCTGTCCAAATCTATATATATATATCTTTCTCACCGTTGTAAATTTGATTTGATTTTTCTAACCTGGCTCCATCTCTAGATCTTGTTTTCATTTTCTGTCTTCATGAGTCAGTGTATTCACTTTACCAAAGCATCATGAACCTAATCCACCTCCCCCTGAAATTAAGGGGAGGCTTTCCATCACTACAATAGGTGTTGAATCAGGCATCATCCCTGATGTTGGTAGTGAAATCCTGACCACACTGAAATCAAGGGGAGTTGTGCCATACAGTTCAATAGGGCCGGGATTTCACCCTATAACTGTAAAGTGTGTTATTACAGTGCATTGTTAGACATATGTTACTTTTAGTATTTTTGTACCTTCATATAATAAATTCATAATATGTTGGCCATATTGGATTAAATTCACCCTGCAATGACCCACCACTCAAGAACCCCAGTGGCTTTGTGCAGTGGGAGCTGCTGAGGACAGTGATGTAGGTGGTCCAGAGAGGAGTCATGGAATCTTTAATTATGTGGCCCTACTGCACCACATGGGCTCTTTGAAGTTGTTGGTGCTACTATTCCAGCCCAGAGGCTGCAGAAGTACCTGCTGGGGGCTGCGCTGCAGGCCTGCCCGCCCAATTTTGGATTTGGTGGTGGATGTTGATTTCTAGCCCCTGTGCTTTTCTGCCGAAACTTCCGACATGGGGGGGGGTGAGGAAGGAAATGAATTTCACTCATAAGAATAAAGCATTTCAATGACCCTCTCCCCTGGCATGGTGGGCAGAGCTGAGATGGAGGGGAATCTTTAGTGCAGTCTGTTCAGGAGCGAAAAGGCAGAGAAGCCATGGTATCTCCTGAAGCTGGGGAACATCTTCCAGGAGATGGACCTCAAATGCATAACAGAAGTCTGTTAACCCTCTGTGAGGGGTTGGATCACAGAAACCCCCTTGGGACTGCCAACTGATGTGCCAAGACTACTTCTGCCCCTGCTTTCCCTGCCAGCTTGGGACTCCAGCACCCTGCCTGGATGTGCCAGACACTCTTGCCGGCCACAAACACAGTCCCAGGTCTGAACCACGACCCACAAACTGCAAGCTTAACTGAAAGCAGCTTAAGAAGTGTTCCTGTCTTTAACACTCAGATGCCCAACTCCCAATGGGGTCCAAACCCCAAATAAATCTGTTTTACCCTGTATAAAGCTTATACAGGGTAAACTCATAAATTGTTCAACCTCTGTAACACTGACAGAGAGATATGCACAGCTGTTTCCCCCACCCCCCTAGGTATTAATGCATATTCTGGGTTAAATAATAAGTAAAAAGTGATTTTATTAAATACAGAAAGTAGGATTTAAGTGGTTCCAAGTAGTAACAGACAGAACAAAGTGAATTACCAAGCAAAATAAAATAGAACACGCAAGTCTATGCCTAATGCAGTAAGAAAACTGAATACAGATAAAACCTCACCTGCAAAGGTGTTCCAGTAAGCTTCCTTTTGCAGACTCGGGTCCAGCAATCACTCACGCCCCCTGTAGTTACTGTCCTTTGTCCCAGTTTCTTTCAGGTATCCTTTGGGGTGGAGAGGCTATCTAGTTAGCCAGCTGAAGACCAAATGGAGGGGTCTCCCAGTGGTTTAAATAGACTTTCTCTTGTGGGTGGACACCCCTCCCTCCCCCTGTATAGAATCCCAGCTACAAGATGGAGTTTTGGAGTCACATGTGCAAGTCACATGTCCATGCATGACTCAGAACTTACAGATAGAAGCCATGCTCCACATGCTACGTTGAAGTCCTCACGTAGACTTCTTATGTGGATTGGAGCCTTCCAAGATCTGGTATCCGTCAAGTGCTTCTTGATTGGGCACTTAACTTGCAAATTCCTTTCTAAAGAAGCTGACCAAATGCCTTACTAAGGCTATTTAAAATCAAACAAGTATACAGCCAATATTCATAACTTTGAATGCAACAGTGACACATGCATACAAATAGGATGAATATATTCAGTAGATCGTAACCTTTACATAGATATTTTACATGGCATATGTAACATAAAACATATTCCAGTTATGTCATATATACATTCATAAGCATATTTCCATAAAGCCTTATAGGGTGCAACATCGCACCCTCCTCTAGTGACAGCCATGGTAGAATTATCTACATGCAGCTCTGTCCTGCCCTAGCACCTTGGGTCTAAGGGCCATAGCATGGTTTTGACTTGAGAAGGAAGTTTCATGCACTTCCTGGGAGGCTCCTAACAACAATTCTTCTCTTCTGTGCAGCCTCCCCTCTTCCAAAACCCTGCCTTCGTTCTCCTCTTGTCACTGCTCCATTCTCATTCATCATGCTTTGTTATTTAGCCCTTGTGGCACCTACTGGGGTGTTCTTGGCACAGAGTGATCACTAGCGCCTGACAGGGGGCTGCTTCTTTCAGAGTCTGCGTTCTAACTGATCAGTGTTGTGTTATGTGAGATTCTGCATAGCAAAACAACTGGGTCCAGCTGGCTCTTGCCAGAGCCTCTTAAAGATACAGTTCCCCAAACACACACTGGCATTCTCATCCCTCCTCCGGGTTCAGATCATTCATGGTCCGTCTTCCATGTCATGACCCTGGTCAGGCTCCCCTTGATGATGGGCTGCTGTTTGGACCCATGTGCTGGGCCCAGGTGTTTTAAACTTCCATTGCTCATTGGGTAGTCTCTGGCCCCTGTCTCTCCAACACACCTCACAGACGCTGATTCTGTCAGTTACTTCTTCTGGAAAAGGGATACTGTGGCCCAGCTGCCATAGGACCCCAGGACCAGTGCTGATTCCCCTCCAAGACTCCAGATTAGATTAAGCACTGTGGTACCCAGAGCTCCACCCTCATGGGCTCTCAGGTATATAATTTACCCCTTCAGGGACACATGATAGTTGAAGCAAATAGACACAGGCTTTGCAGAAGTATTTCTAAAACACTCACTCTTTAGACGTGCAAGAAATCTTTACATCTAGGAAAACAATGAATACCAGCGTGCTACTCCTTGCCTCAGTTTTCTCACTGCTGACCACTCTCTGGGATTTGGGTTAGTCCCCTCTCCTGGACCTCCCTCCTCCAGCACATGTTTCTCTTCCTGCTCTCGTGAGTGAGAGAGCTGCTCTGAGAAGACCTGGTCCATTACAGACTTCCAGCCCCCTTGGCCAGGTGGCTCCCAGTCAATGTCAACCCCTCACTTCAAGTGATCAAAGTCCCTCATCATGTGACCACTTGCTTAGTTACCAGATTATCTGGGTGGACTGGTTTTTCTGGGCACTGACCAGCTCGCTGACCGAGGGTGCCTTCATGTGGTGGACAGAAGACAATCAAGGTTTAATAACCCATAATTCATAGTTCTATGTCACCACTCCTTGAACTGTAAATCCAAGACTGAGGCAAAAAGACAGCAAAGATGGCACAGACCTGCCTTGCTGTTAAAATGGAGTCTTTAGTTTGAGACACAACCACAATCCCCAATATCAAACAGAACTCAAACGTTGTCCATAGACAGATTTCCCAGATTGATCCCCATTCTCCTCCTCTGTGTGACCCCTGTTTGTCCTTTGACCTCATCTATCTCCTCCGTGCAATCCCTTGTGGTCCTTCCTCATAGTCTTTTTCCACAGTCCTTCATCTTGCAGTTCTTCCTTCTCCACTTCCTTGGTCCATGCTCCTCCACACAATCCCTCATTGTCCTTTATCCTCCATCGTGGTCCCTTCCTTCTCCACTACATGATTCCCTCACAGTCCTTCCTCCATCTCCTTGTCCTCTTCCTTGTCCCATGGACTGTCAGGTGTCCAGTGGATGAGAGGAGGAAGGCCGGAGCAACCCAGTGGAGAGAAGGCTTTATTCCTCCTCTTGGGTGTCCTGGCAGAAAAGGAAACCACAGAGGCAGCAGGTGTCTCCCTGCAGGATGCTGGTGCTCACCCAGAGCCCTGGGGAGTTGCCTGAGGTTCCCAGGGGTTGCCTGAGCACACAGCACTAAGGGGAGAATAACAGGGATTCTGGAGAGTGTTGGGGAAGGTGAGGCTGGGGAGCATTAGGGAACAAAGCCTGGGATTCACAACCCACCCTATGCACTGAACCCAGCAGGCATGATGATGCTCCTGGCACTGGAGGAGGAGTAACATGGGGCCTAACCCAGGAGCGATCTGACAGCAGCCTGAGGGCGCAATGGAAATTTCCCACATTACTCCCCCTTGGGGGCCACGAGGTGTTTGGTGTCTGCCCAGTGTGGCACTAGTGCATGTGTGGGAGGGCGAAGCTTGCTCCCTCTGCAGTTTCCTTTCCATCCCAGACAGTTTTGCTGGGGAACAAATACCCCTCTCCACTCCTTCCTTTCTCCTCCCTCCTCCTAGACACCTGATAATTCGAGCAGCCCCAAAACCTTGTTCAGCTGCTAAAATGGATCCCACTAAAGCAAAAGTCTCCTTGGTGGAGTCAGTGGGCACCTTACAGAGTCTACAGACCCAGGTCATGCCCTGCATGTGCAGAATGCCATGCTGCAAGCACACGCTGCACCACCCTGACCTGTTGCGACCTGTTGACCTGAAGATGCCATTACCTGATCCCTGGCCCTGGTTCCCGGCTCCTGACTCTAGCTCTGACTTTGGCTCCGTCCCTGGCTCCTCCCAAACACACACAATTCCTTGTTCCGCTTCCTCTTCCTTGTGATTCCTTGCGGTCCTTACTTATTCTCTTTGGGGTCCCTCCTCCTCCTCACAGTCCCTCTGTCCTTCCTCCTCCTCTGCATGGTTCCCCATGGTCCTTCCTCTTCATTTGTTTGTTCCTTTGTGGTCCTCCCTCCTCCACCACCACCTCTTTCTCTGCCTTCACAATCCTTCCTTCTCCTCCTCTTCGTAAGTCCTCATGGTCTTCTCTTTGTCCCCCACAGTCTGTCCCTTGCAGAGCATCCTTGTCCTTCTCTTCTGCATAATCCCTTGCAGTCCTTCCTCCTTTGTGGACCTTCCCCGTGATCCTCTGCATGATTCCTAGTCGCCCTGAAAAATGTAATGACAACACATGGAAGAAATGAGCATCTTTCTATTCTGAAACTTGCCGGATGAAAATACTGTGAGATTGTAAAGCTGCATTTTCACTTGCCCATCCGCTATAAGTACCACACATCGGAGCCTGGTGTGCACTTTTGCAGTTAAGGAAACTATAGCCAGATCCTGCTCCCACTGACTTCATTGGAAGTGCATTGAGGTCCTATTGTACTGGGCATGCTCAGTATCTTCTTTTAAAATCCCATCAGTTTCTTTTTTTAAACCTAATGCAATTACTTTTCATGTACGGGAGCAGCTTAGTCCTCATTCAGGACTTCAGGTGGATTATAACAGATGTCTTCAAAAAGTTAGTTTATGACCCATTAATATGCCAATAATTTTTTAAAAATCCAAATGATTTTTTTTAATGAAATGTACCCAAATAAGATTTTGTTCTGGGCTAATATCAAACCTGCAAGATTTCAGCCTGGGAAGATTAAGGGCTGGATTCCCTTGCTCCCTTTGTGGTACTGAGGTGGTGCAAAGAAAGGTGAGACCACCCATGGCTCCCAACATGGAAGCATCCCCAGCTAGCATACTTGACTTCTACACCTCCCTCCTGCAGTCTCCTGTGCAAAGGGAAGGAGAGGTGAGGCAGAATGGCTGGAGCATGCTGTGCTCTAGCCTCTGGGACTGTTGCCGGCTGGTACAAGTTGGAGCAGCCCATAGGCTGCTCCAACCTAGCTGGGGCAGAGAATCGGGAGACATAACTGACTCTCTGACACACCTACAGCACATAATCTGCTCAGTAGAGATCCTGATCACAGCAGAGAACCTGGACTTAAGTTTTTTGGAGAAAATTATAAAGCCCCAAGCCAGCAAAGCTCTTCAGCACATGTGTAGCTTTAAGTGCATGAGTAGTCCCTTCAAGTCAATGGGCTTCTTATGTGTTTGAATTTATACTTGCGTTTAAGTGCTTTCCTGGATCAAGGCCTAATGGCCTGAAAATATTATTTATCTTTTACTCTGGTAGTACCTAAGAGTCCCAGTCATGGCCTAGGACCCCACGGTGTTAGGTGCTGTATAAACATAGAACAAAAAAGCCATCCCCTGTCCCCAAAGAGCTTACAAACTAAGGAAATGTAAGGCTATGTGTCTACTGTGCCCCAGCGTGGCTGTACCATTGTAGCCGCAGCGTTGTAAGGTACGCAGTGCAGCTGCTCTTTGTCTCCAGGAGAGAGCTCTCCCGACGGCAATATAAAACCACCCCCAACCAAGGTACCCACACCAGCGTTTTTCATCATTAAAGCTTTTGTTGTTCAGGGGTGTGTTTTTTCACACCCGTGAGCAACAAAAGTTTTAACAACGAAAGTTCAATGAAGACGTAGCCTAAATCAAATGGAAGGGCCATCTCCAACTTACCTTTGTTGTTGCCTCACAGTGTAACTGTGTTTTCCAGTGGTGCAGAAAGTGAGTCATAAATTCCTCAGGTTATCTGACAACAAATACGCATGAGGAGAAATGAAAATCTCCCACTCTTATGTAAGCAGTGACCTCCCACTCCCACTGGAGTCCTCTGCCTGGGGAGGGAAGACTTCTGCTCTGAGTAGACACCCATTCATTTGCTCAGAGGATCTCCTGGGGAAAAGAAGTAACTTGCCAGCAGGTGCATTTTTAAAAAGAGGGTGCCCTTATGTCAGAGAAAAACTGAGCTTCTTTCCTGTCCTTGAGCTTGGAAAGGGACATAAATATTATCCAACAATGTAGCATTGTTAATGAATATGTCATTTTCATCACCTTCTTTTTGGAGGGTGCATTACACCAAGCCGAATAACAAACCATTCAAACATTTCATTTTGTAAGGGGCAGGGAAGAAACCCAAAGCCAAAGAACTGTTTTAACTGGATTGTGCAACAATGACTATGACAATAATTGGCTGTAAGAATTAGAGATAACAGGCAGCCTAATGAAATGAGCACATTCCAAAACTTTTAATACTGAAAAATACTGCTGCCCTAAAGTGCGAGAAGGGAAACAAGGAGATGGAGTGGTTTTGTATGAGCATCCAGAATGCTCCAACGTTCATATCCTTGGCCATCACAAATACTTATGATGTATTTTCCAGCGGGAGTTTTGTGCTTTTTCTCTCTGGTGTTGCAACCCTGCCTTCCAAACTGTGTTTTTCTCTAATGCTAGTATTGGAAAAAGGAGCTGATCTGGCTGTCCTGGAGACTCGAGTCTCTTATGTATCCACACAACAGGGATGCAGCCTGGGTAGCAGCATTGTGAACTTCTCCTATTGACTTGCCAATGTGACTCACCTTTGACATGGGGAGTCGATTTCAGTCTTTGTCCCAGTTTATCTTGGCCTGTTAACTGCTGTGCCTGTTAACAGGCTGCTAGTTAGGCCTCCTGTAAAATGTTCCAAGCACGTGGCCTCCTGCTTCTGCAGAGTCCCACTGAATTCAGAGGGGCTCTGCGTGGATGCAGGGATCTGTCCAGATGGCACAGATTTCAGAATCAGCACCTTGCAGCCTGATCCAAAGCCCACAGTGGGAGAATAAGGGAGAGGTGCTACAGATCACTGCCAGCAGCCCCACTAGTTATTCTGTGCACTAGTCAACCTTGCATCTATCTGTTTTATGTCTGTTTGGTCATATACACACACTTATGACTGCAGCATGTAGAAAGTTAGGCTGCTCGTTGCATGATGGTTTTCTGCCCCATCTGAAAATGGCCCAAATAAAACTTCTTTGACAGTTGAGAAGTCCACTCAAGTTTATTGGTTTTCAGCTAACTCTAAGTTACGATCCTATAAATCTGCTGCGCTCATGTATCACTTATTTCTGCTGTGACTCAGTTCTAACGGTCACAGTCTAGAACATCATAGCCATGCGTACAGAACACGGTGTTCGGAAAGACTTAGAAATTCTTATTTTTGTAACCACAGTAGAGCTGTGTCTTGCAGGTGGTACGGATTTAGTATAAAGCGTAATGAAAAACTGTAGCTTCTTCATACATTTGGTGGTAACTGACTTACAGATATGTACTATTTTACTTGTTTCAGTTAAAAAGTAAAATTAAAATGCCTTGAACTCCAACAGTGTGGTGCCTGTTTCAATGGAACAAGTAGCTTATTTAAACAGTTAGTGACTCCAAAAATGCCTACCTTCCACTGTCAGTATTAACTATAGGCACTTTAAAATTAAGAGAGGTTGAGGAAAAGGGCATCATTCAGTCTGCTTTGAAGGGCAGTTAACATAAAAATGCTGGTACTAAACTATGCACACTGTTATAAAACATGGGAAACCCCGTGTTGCTGATTTTGACCAATATCATCACTTGACTTTAGCAGAACTGCCGCACTGCTATAATACAAGGTTGAGAGTCACTTACTGTTTAACAGGTGACTTCTGTACGTGCTCTAAAATCTAAAAGAAGTTGTTACATGCCACCCCCCACAGCATAGCCTTAACTCTGCCCTCATTGATCGGTGCCCCCAATAATGCACATAGTAACACTCTCCCTTTACAGATGCTACAGGATATATTGGGAACAGAGCATGTGAGCCCTGTAGGACCCACCCTAACACCTATTTGCTAAGGTAAAACTCAGGTTTAGGTTTAGATCAGGTGTAGCAAACAGGAGCTGCCTACACTCAGCCCACACCTCACAAACCACCCCAGACTTGATCAATGTTACCATCCCCTCACCCTTGCCTAAAAGATTCCTGCTAAGAAACTGCCTTTACTTACTCATCACTGAACCCTGGAAACCACTATCCCGTGTGCCACTAGACTGCTATCAATCACTGTGGCAAGAAGACTCCTGTACACCGCTACTGAGACACCCCAAAGAACTTAGCATGGACATGAGGAATACTTGATCACACAATGCATTTCTCCTATCATAGTGACAACTCTGTCAAGCTGCTCCTGCTAATCCCTCCGCTGTTCCACACACCTACACCCAACGCAGTGAAGGCAGTTGGAATACATGGGGATAAATGCTGCCATTGAAATCTGTGGAACACAACACAAATGACACATTCTTAGTTATGACCTTCTCATATCAAACTAGGGAAATACAACCGAGATGGAGCTAACTGGTTGGAAAATCGTTCCCAGAGAGTAGTTATCAGTGGTTCACAGTCATGCTGGAAGGGCATAACAAGTGGGGTCCTGCAGGGATCGGTTCTGTTTCCGGTTCTGTTCAATATCTTCATCCATGATTTAGATAGTGGCATACAGAGTACACTTACAAAGTTTGTGGATGATGCCAAGCTGAGCGGGGTTGCAAGAGCTTTGGAACATAGGATTAAAATTCAAAATGATCCAGACAAACTGGAGAAATGGTCTGAAATAAATAGGATGAAATTCAATAAGGACAAATGCAAAGTACTCCACTTAGGAAGGAACAATCTGTTGCACACATACAAAATGGGAAATGACAGCCTAAGAAGGAGAACTGCCGAAAGGGATCTGGGGGTCATAGTGGATCACAAGGTAAATATGAGTCAATAGTGTAAAGCTGTTGCAAAAAAAGCAAACCTCATTCTGGGACCAGCGCAGGGCCAGGGAAGGTGCCACTGCCACCCCAGAGTGGCTCCAGGTAAGCGGCACCGGGCTGGAGCCTGCACCCCGAACCCCTCCTGCACCCTGCACCCCAACCCGCTGCTCTGAGCCCCCTCCAGCACTCCGCCACTGTCCCTGCACCCAACCCCCTGTCCTGAGCCCCCTGCTGCACCCCAATGCCCTGCCCTGAGCCCCCTCCTGCACTTCACACCCCCTCCTGCGCCCCAACCCCTTGCCCTGAGCCCCTTCCTGCACACTGCACCCCTTCCACACTCCACACTCCCTCCCTCCCTAACCCAACCCCCTACCCCAGCCTTACATTCATGGCCCTGGATGCAATTTCCCCACCCAGATGTGGAACTCGGGCCAAAAAATTTGCCCACCCCTGGTCTAGATAATACTTAGTCTTGCCTTGAGTGCGGGGGCTGGACTAGATGACCTCTCGAGGTCCCTTCCAGTTCTGTGATTCTATTTTTCATGTCAATTTATTATGGTAGCTCCAGGGGGCACACCTAGGGTTACATTGCAGAGGTGGTGTGTACCTTAACTCCTCATTTTCCTGGTTTTCAGAAGTTTAAATATGCATTACTTAACACTTCATTTCCTGGCTTTCAGAGGTTTGAATGTGGCTGAACATTCTGGGAATGGGCCACTGTCTGGCATACCTTAACTCCATGTTAACTTGAGTTTTTGGCAGTTAATATTATGAACAGGGCCAGTAGCCCCAGCTATTAAAGTTGCAAGAAACTTCCTATGATAGGACCCTTGTCATAAATAAAGGGAAGGGTAAACCCCTTTGAAATCCCTCCTGGCCAGGGGAAAGCTCCTCTCACCTGTAAAGGGTTAAGAAGCTAAAGGTAACCTCGCTGGCACCTGACCAAAATGACCAATGAGGAGACAAGATACTTTCAAAAGCTGGGAGGAGGGAGAGAAACAAAGGGTCTGTGTGTCTGTCTATATGCTGGTTTCTGCCGGGGATAGACCAGGAACGGAGTCTTAGAACTTTTAGTAAGTAATCTAGCTAGGTATGTGTTAGATTATGATTTCTTTAAATGGCTGAGAAAAGAATTGTGCTGACTAGAATAACTATTTCTGTCTGTGTATCTTTTTTGTAACTTAAGGTTTTGCCTAGAGGGGTTCTCTATGTTTTTGAATCTAATTACCCTGTAAGATATCTACCATCCTGATTTTACAGGGGAGATTTCTTTATTTCTATTTACTTCTATTTTTATTAAAAGTCTTCTTGTAAGAAACTGAATGCTTTTTCATTGTTCTCAGATCCAAGGGTTTGGGTCTGTGGTCACCTATGCAAATTGGTGAGGCTTTTTATCCAACATTTCCCAGGAAAGGGGGGGTGCAAGTGTTGGGAGGATTGTTCATTGTTCTTAAGATCCAAGGGTCTGGGTCTGTAGTCACCTTGGCAAATTGGTGAGGCTTTTTACCAAACCTTGTCCAGGAAGTGGGGTGCAGGGTTTTGGGAAGTATTTTGGGGGGAAAGACGTGTCCAAACAGCTCTTCCCCAGTAACCAGTATTAGTTTGGTGGTGGTAGCGGCCAATCCAAGGACGACGGGTGGAATATTTTGTACCTTGGGGAAGTTTTGACCTAAGCTGGTAAAGATAAGCTTAGGAGGTTTTTCATGCAGGTCCCCACATCTTTACCCTAGAGTTCAGAGTGGGGGAGGAACCTTGACAACCCTGTTGTCTGTTGCTTATAATTTAATCAAAGTTTAACCATTTGGGCTGAAATTTTCCATGCCCGGTTACTGCCTCAGCCTGAATATGTTTGGAAAACATCAGCCAAAATGATTCAGCCTTTTCTGAGAACAAGGCTAGAGATTTATGATGTTTTGCCCAGGTTAAAATTTTCTGGTGACCTTTTCTTTGAAAAGACCCAGCACCCCTATGTTTTTGAGCAGGGATTTGACATTTGGCACGGGGGTAGTCTTTGTGTCGGGGATGTGACGTTTGAATTCCCGTGAAAATCTGCCCAAATTTGACTAAATTATAAACCTTTGAAAAATTGCAGTTTGCACATTAAGTAGAGTTGTCTTTGATTATAGCAGCTAAAGTGTTTGAGGATTCCATCCACACCGAGCATGCTCCAGTCTGGGACTGAGCCGGGCTTTCCCTGCACTTGTAGCTGTGGGTTGCTGCAGGCTGGGCCAGGTCCAGGTGCCTGAACTGAGAGCAGGGAGGCTGTGTTCTTAGTGACCACTCTGCTAGGTCCAGGCAGCAAAGAGGAAGAAGCTTCCTGCTCCAAAGTCAGAGACTAGAGGCAGGTCTGGCTTTGGGGCTCACGGAGAGCAGATTGGGACAAGGAGAGATTGATGAGGAGCCAGAGTGCTGGGGGAGAACTGGGACCAATTGAGCAAAGAGACTGGGACAAAACTGGCACCAGGGTAAGGACTGTGCATCAACGAGGAGCCCAGGGCGGGAGATTTGGACTGGGAGCCAGAGGGGACAGGAAGTGGAGATGGGTGGTAATGGAATTTGTTTTTCCAGTTTGCTTTTTTTTAAATGTAGGAATTAAGTTTGCCTGTGAAACCTTAATTTGCTCCCTTGTGCATATGCATGGTGATACAGTCTTTAATTTCATGATCACATACTATTTTCTTTCCCCACAGACCCTCTGCCTCCTTCATTGCATAGGACAGATCCTCTGGGGATGAATGAGGATTGTGCAGTGAAGGAGGCTGGTGTTGTCAGTAGGATAGTGAGGGGGTTTATATCTCATGTTTGCTCTGAAAGAGTTAACTGGAACTGGAGAGCTCAATTAAGTCACTTGGTTGCACCTAGGAGGTGGGCCAGGCCCAATGAAAGATGAGTCCCAGTTGCGGGAAGAGCTGGGTGGCTAGTATAAAGAGAGGAAGCTCAGAGTAGGAGGTGGAGAGCTAGAGTTAGCCAGCAAGTAGACTGGTAGGGTTGAAGAGGAAGCCCAGGGGAAGAGTTGGCCCTGGTATTTTCTCCTGAGCAGAGAACTCTGGTAAGAGGCTAGGGAAAGGACAGAGAAACCACTGGGATGGAGGTAACTGTGGTGGTGAGCTCTATTACAAAAGCAGGACCTGGACCTCCAGGGAACCACTCAAGTGAGGGATGGAAAGCTTCTGCCTGAAGAAGGCAGATGTGATTTAAGTTTGTATCTTCATTTGGGACTTGTTGGGGGCTCAAAAAGAAGCATGAATCCTAAGAGGCTGTGGAGCTTGAGAAGAATGCAGCTATGCAGCGGGCCCAGGAAGGGGCTGAAGGGAAGGCCCACTGACCGGTTGAGATAAAGTGAAGCCCTGGGAGGTAGCAGGGGTTGGGTCTGTGTAAACAGACCTTGTCTGCTCACTACAGGAACCATGGGCTGGAACCAAGAGGAGAGGAGACCCCAGACCCTTCCTATCTCCTGTCAGACAACAGGGAGATGGCATGAACCCCCCTGATGTAAGGAGCTGGGCTTTTGAAAGCCCTGAGATGAGAGCGAGTAAGGACCACAGGGCCCAGAGTTGGGCTGAAGACCTCAAGGATGCTGGAATATAGTCTGCTTGGGACATTGTTACCTGCCCTGCAGAAGGGATGGGGACTGTAAATGACTTGGCTGGAGGGCTCAGTCACAAGAAGAGGCAGACCAAGCAGGACTGGACTGGCTGTAGGCAAGGGGTGGTAAATGAGGTGACCCTGCTATGCCATGCTTGGTCACAAAGGAGTGCCCCAGGGGTGAGTCAACTCTCTTGCAAGGACCCCTGCTTCGTTTGTTGAAGATGATGTGAATGAGGCAGGGGGCTGCAGGAAGAGCAATGGGCTCATGGTTAAGGAATTGAATGCAGCCCCCAGGGAACTGGCTTCTATCCCTACCTCTGCCACAGAGTTCCTGTATGATGCTGGGTAAGTCATTTAAACAAAAATGTTCCCATATGGTCACTAATTGTGGGTTCCTCACTTCCTGGGTGCCTGATTTGCAGAAGTGCTGAGCACTCACCACTCCAACAGAAGTCAATGGGAGCTGAACATATGAAGTTCTCTGAAAAATCAGGTCCTCATAGGTATCTCAAATTGCAAACCCCAAATTAGTGGATACCCTTAACCTTAAGTTTCCATGGATAGCCGTGTTAGTCTGTATCCACAAAAACAATGAGGAATCCGGTGGCACCTTAAAGACTAACAGATCTATTTGGGCATAAGTTTTTGTCTTAACCTTAATCTCTCTGCTTTAGCTACTCCCCATTTATAAAATGATGGTAACACCACCTCCTCACTTGGGTTTTGTCAATATAAATGAACTGATGTTTGTGAAACACTCAGATACTTACTCCAGTGGATTATCCCATATGCAAAGAGAGTCACATAGTATAAACATTTGGTGGGGCATGTGTAAGGTTGCCACATCTCTTGATGTCCCAACCTGTACGTTTTAGAAAACTATTTGGCCATATTATTACAATGCAATGATGTTTAGAGCTGGTTGGAGGTTGGGTTTTTTTCGTTTTATTACTAGTTGAACTTTCAAATATGGATGGAAAAACAGAATTCGCTTTTTAAACATGCTTGCACATTCTTTCTTGTTCGTTTGTTTGTTTTAAAGCCAGCTCTAATATTATGATGCCACCTTGCAATATGGCTGGGTAAAGTGGGGAAACTGCCCTGCTTGTACTCCCCCCATAAACTGAGAAGTTGATTGTGGGAAGGTGTGTAGCTATCTCACCAGCTGTTCACGCATTACAAAAACAACAACAAACCTTGTATGCAGTGTTGGTGCCAGGATATTAGAGACAAGATGGCTGAGGTAACATTTTACTGGACCAGTTTCTGTTGATGAGAGAAGCAAGCTTATACCTGAAGAAGAGCTCTGTGTAAGCTTGTCTCCTTCACCAACAGAAGTTGGTCCATTAAAAGATATTATCACAGACCCCCCCCCGTCTCTCTAACAACAAACCTTAACAGTTGTATTTCCCCCCCCCCCCTTTGAATCATACTATCCAGAAGATTTTTCTCTCTTCTCACCCCCTTTAATGTGCTGGTGATGACCATACACTGATCATCAAACACTGTCATTTGCTGCTTTGGTTATTTAAAAAACAACAACACTTTTTTTAATCGCTGTAATACTATTCTCAGTTCTACTGCTACCACAGGACTGATATCGTTACAAAGGACAATCAGCCAATCACCACCCCTACATATGACTGATAGAATGGGGGGGAGGGAAAAATAATTCCTCCAGACCTGGAGGGTGGGAGGTGGAGCTTTCTTTTATGTGCCTCATTTTGGTGGTTACAGTCCTGCCAGCCCCCAGTAACACCATGGCGGTAATGTGGGGAAGCCAATCTTTGCTTACACACTTTTGCTCGCCCTTGTTTTTCGAACAAAGCCTTTGCCAATGCAGCACGATCTCTTTGTAAACGACCAACGTGGTTCCGGGGAGATGCATGAGCTGGTAATTCACAGGTCTCTCTTGATCAGTTTCACCATTGACTAATGGAACTCGCATCCCTGACCGGTTTGACACACAAGCAGGTTCCTTCCCCTCCCCGAACACGTATTAGCAAGCAAGGCTTTAACGTGATAAAAGAGGAGACCTTGAGAAAAGTCAAAAGCATGTAGGAAGAAAACAGGTTGGACCTGTAAAGAGAAAAGAGTTCAAGAGTTTCACCAGTGAGCCATGAAATGAAAAGTAACAGCTGATGTAGTGGGGAAGAGGAGGCAAGAGGCAGCGTCAGAAACTATGGATCCAAGGTTAACGTGGGGGGAGGGGGAGCTGAAACTTAAATTAGTAATTACCCAGGCAAGAGACCGAGAGGGATATCTACGACAGTGCCATTTATGCGTTAGATTCTCTATAAAAGGATCACCAGAGAGCTCCTTATTGGCAACATGGCTTGCATTGTAAGGCACAAATGCCCCCACTGCTTTTGAAAGCTTGAGGCTAAGCAACCGATTTTTTTTTTTTTTTTTACAGTCCCCAGAGGGGTTACAAGTATTTGCATATTTATACCCCAGTTGATCGCCCTGAGGTCTGAAAGCAAGAAATTACTCCAGAATTTTACTGAGCGCTAGCAAATAAATAAAGAAATGAACGACGATGCCCTTGTTTTATTATACAGTCAAGGTTAGGTTCATAAATACAGGCTGAAGTTAAGAGAAAAGGCACAGAACAATTCGTTTAAAACTATTCATTCTTTTGAAAGCCATGACCATTGTTTTGTTCTCCTGTCAAGACAGGAAGCTGAATTTCTGGCATAAAATAAAATTCCAATGTGATTATGCTTTGGAGAATTCTTTCTGCTCCTATAATACAATTAAATGCATCTTATACACAGTAGGAAAGATTTCCTATGTGACAGTCCTTTTGTGCAAAACAAAAAAGAAAAGACATAGGAACAGGAATTCGCATTGTTTGAGATCTAAAATATTGAATCAAAGTGGCATGTTTCATTCGCTGTCCTACTTCTATGATGATCCCAAAGTAGTTAGTATGTGTGGGTGGATCTTTCCAATAAACCTTGGCTCAAAAACAATTAAACGCCAGCACGATTTGTAGAAAGGAACTTTTATTTCCTTTTTGTGTGTGTCTCTTGCAAGTTTTACTTGTGACGGAAGCGGCGTAAACCCTTGTATTCTGGAAGGAGTTTTAGGTGAGCTACTTTAACAGCCGCTGCTTTCTTTTGTTCATAGGCAGCTTGTAGCTTGGACTACTTTTCCCAGCAGGCTGTGCGGAGAGAGCATGTCGGTAAGAAGCTGCCCTCTCCCCTTTTCCACCACACTCTCCCTCCTCCCTCCGGTAAATAAAGAATTGTCCATACTTTGCTGACACATCATGTGCATTGAACATTCAACAAGGGCAGCCATGCAAAAGGCAGATCACTGAAAACAGCCAGCAACTTACCTCCTCCAAAATGAAACTCCAGAGAGAGAGATGCAAAAACTACAAGGTGGTTAGATCCTGGAGTGGGGGGAAGGTTGGCAGAGCAAACAGTGCCTAAGGTTTTACATCTTAAATGAACAAGGATCAGTAATGAGAAGATACTTTTATGGAAGGGGATAAATCAAGATTTTTGCAAGTCACTCCCTATACCCCTACTAAGCAACTGCTTTCTATCACACAACTAAAGAACACTCATGTCTTGCATAATTTAGTTTACCACTATCTAAATACTCCTTTTCCAGCTCTTACAGAGCCCACAGATTGTGCGGTACCATATTACACTGCTTTACCTGTCTACTGCATTGACAATTGTATTTGGTGTGTGTAGTTAAACAAAAGGTGTATTTTTGTAACGGGGGTTCTTTCTATGCAATCTGTATAACCTTGGTGAAAGGAGGTTTGCTTAATTAATTTGGAACCTGTTGGGTTGATAGGGATTAACACAAATACAGATGTAGGGGGAAGATGAAATGTTATTCTAGAAAAGGCTTAACAAAAAAATTGCAGGTTTGAAGTGGTCTTCCTTTAAACACTCTCCTCTCAATAATACCATTGACTTCAATGAAGTGATGCCAGTATAAATGAAGGGAGAATTTGCCCCAGGTTTCTAAAGGATCCTGGTGATGGACCTTTTCTCTACAACAAGAGAGCGAAGGTGGGTACTACAAAGAACTGAAGAATCTGCTAGCCAGGCCTTTCCTCCTAAGGGAGTTGATTCAATTTACACCATTGTGTGTTGAGATGCGTGTGTGTGTGTGTGTGTGTGTGTGTGTGTGTTCAGAAGCTAGATTTGAATTTCTACAGCAAAAATTCAGTGGTTGAACTTGTGTGTGTATTGCAATTGTCTTCATAACAAAAGGTAAAAATAATATCAAAAGTAAGTCTAGTCTATTGTCTAATTATGTTTCCTTTAAAAGGAAGGTTAGGAAGATTGTCATTCTCTAGGGTTGGATTAGTGGTGAAAATGGTCTTGTCTTACTGTAGTTGTCACTTCTATATTTTAACTTTGAACCTAGGGTTTCTAGTCATGATTTCTTTACTTTAAAGAAACTTTAAGATAAAACATGTCAAAAATAACTACTTGTGTTTGCTAATAACCCTCTCAGTTGTTCCTGCTGGAATCATTTTAAATGTAGAATTTCCTTTTCAACATTTACGCTGTTCGCTTTTTGCTTTACACTTAGTCTCTTTTCCCTATGCCAGCTAATATGTTTCACTTCTCTTTCTACAGTTACCGTCATCGCTTACATCTAAGTTTAAGCACTGCCGATGAATGTTTAACTATATTTGTAAACTGGTTTTGTTGACATTAAAAATAATTTGAGAACACTTTTATACACATTCGTCAGGGATGATGTCGCCTTATATGTCTGTACAGTGCCCAGCACATTTTGGGGATTCTGGAATATAATAAATATTAATGATCATGGGCTAGATTTGTGACTTCAGGCACAGTCCCGTGAAACAAGTCAGTACCCTCAGTAGGTACAGTGCCACAGACACGCCCTTCGGAGTCGCATTTTCCTCCTTGCTCCTGAGAGAATCCTTGACTATTGGCTTACCCCAACAGAGTGTATTATTGCTCCCTTCTTCATGTACCTCTCCTGTTATGAAGGCTCGGCTACTCTACCCACTGAGTGGTTGAGGGGTGGATGTAAGGCTGTGCCTGTTCCCCATCTACTCCTTGCCCACTTTCTCCCTCCCTGGAGCAGGTGGTCAAGTCACCTTGCTTATGACTCTCTGCTTCGTGACCCAAGGACCAGGTGTGTGTGTGTTGTGGGGGAGAGGTTCTTTTTCCCTTGGATGAGTGTATAGTCTGAATCACAACCAACAGGAGGGTGACCAGATGTCCCAATTTTTATAAGGACAGTCTTGATATTGGGGCTTTGTCATATATAGGTGCCTGTTACCCTGCTCCATCCCTCCCCCCCCCCCCCAAACAATTTTTACACAGTGTTCAAACATAAATATATGACCTTCATGTCCGGACTCTGCCAGCAGGTTTTATGGAAAAATCCCAATGAATTGAATGGAAGTTTGGAATGCTGATTCAGACAGACCTATGGCTGTACGTCTGCAAGACCGTGCTCTGTTTTTCTGGAACTTCCACAGTCTGTATCAGGGTGTGCAGACAGAGGAATACATTCTTAAGGTGACTCATTAGACTAGAGTGGTACCATTTATTCCACATGGTGGGACTAATCCCCGGTAATTCCCTATACAGTCAGGACTGTGTCTGGAATTAAAGTTGTCATTGTTTTCATTATACACTTCTATTTGCATCAGCTTGTCCTATGCAATTTCTCTCTCTACCACCTTCCCTGCTACCTCCCTTCGGTTAGCCTTGGCTTCCTGTCTATCCCTTCATGCATTTTTGTGCAAATGCCTTTTCCTTTACAACTGCTTCCCTTTACATCCTGTACAGCCTTGACTTATCAAGGTCTCATCCTGCATTCCTTGCCCTCACAAAACTCAATGGGAGTTGGGTGCTGCTTGGGGGATCCAGGACTGGGCCCACTTCAAAATGTAGCTGAAGAAAACATAACTTTTCTTGCCTTTACCTTCAAAGTTCTCTTTTGTTCCACTATTATTTTATTTCAGAGTAGCTGCCGTGTTAGTCTATATCCGCAAAAAGAACAGGAGTACTTGTGGCACCTTAGAGACTAACGCATTTATTAGAGCATAAGGTTTTGTGGGCTACAGCCCACTTCATCGGATGCACCGAATGGAACATATAGTTAGAAGATTTTCATGTTCTCTGCATGTATATCTTCTAACTATATGTTCCATTCGGTGCATCCGATGAAGTGGGCTGTAGCCCACAAAAGCTTATGCTCTAATAAATGCGTTAGTCTCTAAGGTGCCACAAGTACTCCTGTTATTTTATTATATATCCCTGTAATTGTATTACTTACAGCAGTCTGTAAAGCAATCTGGAATACTAGGCCCAATCCTACTCCCATTGAATGGCAAAGTCCCATTGATTTCAGGAGTATCAGGCCCACAGTTTCAATAAAAGGCAGATTGAGAGCGCAGCTCTTCAGCCCTTACTCAAGCAAGTTACCACCATTGGGAAAAATCCTGCATGTCCCTACTCAATTTTTATATGGACAAAGCCCAGTGTAGTAAATGTGGATTATACCTGAATAAAGGAATTTATTAGAGCCACTGAAATCAATCTTACGTGTAAAGATTAATTCACGCAAGATGCAGGCTCGTTACTCAAAACTGTGTTGTATTTTATGTTGCAAAAAGCTGAAGCTCAACATGCCAGCTCTCCACTGACCAGCTGTATTAATATTAGTATTTTAGATATATTTGAACTACAAAAATCACGTAGGATGTTTTTAAGTTATCCAAGTGCAAAAATATTGTCATTGTGCATTCCTGTAACTTCAGAGTGGATGAGTGCTGATTAAAAGGAAGTGTGTGTAATGGGGTAGGTAATGTGTTTCATATCCGTTTGTAAAGATAATTGTTCTAAACAGCTCTTCTAAAAGAAATCACCAAAAAGCACATTTTTAAAGCAACACTGAAATTGTGATAACTCAATACAGCCAAGAAAATAGGAATTCATGGTTAAGTCCAACAAGCTCACGTTTCTTCTTACAATGACTCTGTTCTTAGCACACGTCAGTCTTAACTAAGATCCGGATTCTGTAAACACACGCGTGCTTAGCTTTACTGCCATGAGTAGTTCCACTGAAATCAATGGGAGTAATGATACTAAAGCGGGGTGGGCAAACTTTTTGGGTCGAGGGCCACATCTGGGTGGGGAAATTGTATGTAGGACGGGGACAGGGGGATGGGGTGTGGGAGGGGGTGTGGGGTGCAGGAATGGGCTCAGGGTAAGGGATTGGGACAGAGGAGGGGTGTGGGGTGTATGAGGGGGCTCAGGGGAGGGGGTTGGGGTGCAGGAGGGTGCGAGGTGCAGGCAGGGAGTTGGGGGGCGGGGTGTAGGAGGGGTTCGGGTGCCAGCCCAGCACCACTGACCTAAAGCAGCTCCGGGGTGGCGGTGGCGTGCACTGGGGCCAGGGCAGGCTCCCTGCATGCCTGCCCTGGCCCCATGCTGTGCCGCTCCGGGAAGCGACTGGAATCACGTCCCTGCGTGGCCCCTGGGGAAGGGGGGACACAGGGCTCTGTGCACTGCGGTTGTTCCCTGTTCCGGGCCAATGGGAGCTGTCGGGGGCGGTGCCTGGAGGCAAGGGCAACGCAGGGAGCCCTTTGCCCCCAGCCCGGGCCCCCAGGGACGTAGTGCCGCCGCTTCTGAGAGCGGTGCGGGGCCTGCGGCACTGGGGGGCAATCCCGTGGGCTGGATCCAGCCTGCGGGCCGCAGTTTGCCCACCCATGTACTAAACTAAAGTTAAGCATGTGCATCTGTGTTTACAGGATTGGGACTTTAAAGTATTCCTCTGTTTGCTTGCTGTGTTTTATGTTATTGAGATGTAGTATTTTGCACTATGAATAAATAAGCCCAACTTGTTCTGAAGCCAGGAGAGACGTAATTATGAGATCACACCATGGCTTTTTACTAGTTTATCTTGGACAGCTGGCTCAGTGTTTGTGGTACTCACTATGGGCCCTATCCAGCTCCCTCAGAAATGAATGGAAAGGCTCAGTGGGAGCTGGTTCAGAGCCACTGGGCCCAATCTTACTCCCATTACAATTAATGCTGATAACTCCAATTGATTTCAGTGGGAATAGAATTGGGCCCCTTGACAGACTGTCACACTGCCAGCCCACTTGGTAATATCATGTTCAATGTACCCTTTATTTTCATTATGTGCATTTATAACAACATTCTGTAACTGGAATAAATCTACTTGTACATACTGTTTGTACAGCACACACTTCTTTTGTGTGCCAAGAAGCATATACACATGATGAATTTAACCGTAGAGAATTATCTGTACTTGAAATATTTAGCTCTTGCCTTGTAGGTTCACTGAAAAGCCTTTAATTTGAAAGGAAATCACAGCACAAAAATTCCCAGAGAGGAAATGCCTCTCAATCACATTCTATAGGTCTGAGTTATTTTTCATTTTGATACTTGATTTTAACCATTTCTTAATGCTTTATTTTCACAATACATATCAGTTCAGAGTGAGATGAAGGAGAATAGGGAAAATAGGATATGAATAGATATTTCTACAACAAAAGCAGCAGTATAGTTGAGCTCAAGCATTCAAAAATCATGAGTCAAGACCCTCCCCACAGTCATGAGATTAAAAAAACCCTCATGATTGTAAGTCAAATAATAAATTTGGGTGGGGTGTGTGGTTTTGGTTTTCTTCTTCTAGTTTTGAGGCTTTAGGATGCAGTTGGGTGCCACTTTCAAGCTTTTCTCTGCAATCATGAGGGCTAGAAATTTACATTTTTCCAGATGAAAGCTGAAATTCTTAAGTAATCACATGACTCCAGCTACTGGGGCTTTAAGAAAAACACCAGCTATCATGAGACTCATGATAAAACTGCAAGAGTTGGCAACACTGCAAAAGGAAGGCCGTACAGAGACATTAGCAGAATAAAATAGGTATTACAGAACCTGGCAACTGCTTGTTGCAGAAGCTGCTTGTTGCAGTTGTACAGCTTATCAAGTGTGTAAATGAGATGAAGACTAACAGCCTGAGACTCAATCCAGACAAAATGTAGGGACTGCTTCCCTGCTGGGGGATGAGAGCAGAAAAGGTTAGATCCGCTCCCTTAATACAGGGACTATGTTTGCTGTTTGTTATGAAATTCTGAGGAGCAGCCGGGGATCCAACAAGTTAAAGATTGATACTGGCTTCCATCTTCTTTCTGTGTGCAGTTCAAGGTGTTTGTCATGATGTATACAGCCTTAAGTAGTGTGTGCCTGGGCTGAGAGATTACTTTTTTGTAACCTTTGTATTTTATTATGCACATTTTTTAAAAAAATAAATAAAATGAGAACTTAATATGTACATTGTAAATGCTCCTTGGAGTAGTTCCAAATAACATTCTGCAGGTAACACAAAAAATAAAGTGCACATGGGAACTCTGTGTTCTAGTTAAAAAGATTAATTATACATATTGATATGTGTCCATCTTTTTGTTCTGTGTTGGTACCACACCTATTATAACAGCGTCCTGGTCTGTTACTGGGGTCTCCAGATGCTATTGTAATACAGATAATGAAGAAGAATGTGTGTATCTATATGTACCTATATATGTATACACCCACACTATAAAATATTCTATTGACCAACACTTCTCATCTAACTTAATCAGAATGTCATAAGTTTGAAGCTCATATTTCTGTAGTCATTGGTGGGTGTGGTGCTACTATCAATTGGTTATAATAGGGCTGATATTGATCTGAAAATATTCCCGAAGTGATCCGTGGAGCAAGACTTGTTGAATGAGTGTTATTTACAAATTCATGCCATTGTACAAAAAGAAACATAGGCCTCCATTCAAAGAAGAGCGATGAAAGGATTCTGATGACTGGATCGGTGTTGCAAATAGATTCATAGATATTAAGGTCAGAAGGGACCATTATGATCATCTAGTCTGACCTCCTGCACAAGGCAGGCCACAGAATCTCACCCACCCACTCCTGCGAAAAACCTCTCACCTGTGTCTGAGCTATTGAAGTCCTCAAATCGTGGTTTAATGACTTCAAGGAGCAGAGAATCCTCCAGCAAGTGACCCATGCCCCATGCTACAGAGGAAGGCAAAAAACCTCCAGGGCCTCTTCCAATTTGCCCTGGAGGAAAATTCCTTCCCGAACCCAAATATGGCAATCAGCTTAACCCTGAGCATATGGGCAAGATTCACCAGCCAGATACCCAGGAAAGAATTTTCTGTAGTAACTCAGATCCCAAATAAGAGACAGCCTAGAAATGCAGTACCGCAAAAATAAATAAATAAATAAATAAATAAAATTACATGTAGAAAAAAACTACAGAAGCAAAGTTCTGTGTAATTAAAAACAGTTTAATTTTTTTGAGAGTTGCAAATGATACAAATTGATTTAGGTTTCAAGAGCCATTACTAGTACTCTACTATGGCAGTTCAATATATTCTCTACCCTAGGGCTCTATTCAGCAGAAATGTTATGTAGGCCTTCTGTGTGCAGGAGCCTGCTGAATACAGTGAAATGGACTTCTTCATCTTTTCATCCTATTCAGCAGAAATTTGTTTGTCCCGTGGAACTATTTCTTATGACTGCTGGGACTTTTTGCAGAGAGCCAAAAGGGGGTGAAGACTTCACTATAATTCTCTTTCAATCTTCTGTGAAACACTGTCTATTCACTGCATACAAAAATTTGTCTTGTTCTGCTATGGAAGCTAAATTTTATATTTTGTCTGAAGTTAAAGTGGTTTTGAGTTAAAGGAGTGGTAGCACATGGGGAAACAAAATTTATAAGATATGCTCACAGTCACTTTGTGTGGGAGCAAAAGATGACATCAGGTGACTAAATCATTTGGGATGGAGCTAGGGTAACCAGACAGCAAGTGTGAAAAATCAGGATGGGGTGGGGGGTAATAGGGGCCTATACAAGACAAAGCCCCAAACATTGGGAGTGTCCCTATAAAATCAGGACATCCGGTCACCCTAGATGGAGCCAAGGTGACAGTCAGCAAAACACGTGTTGTGGACTTACTTTGAGAAGCAGATAAATATCAGAAGCTTCCTGCCCTGGCAGATCTGTGTTTGGACCATTATAACAAAGGATATGAATAACTCCCCATACCCCGCCCTAGTAGATTTTTTGTGTGGCGGGGCAGATATATTGGTTGCATGGCATTCTCCCCAGCAAATATGGTAAAACTCTGGCCTCTGGGTGGATGTAGCCTCTCTCTCCTTCCCTCCCCTCCCCTCTCCCATATAAAAGAGCAGTGGAGCTTTGAGGCTGAGATTTTCTAAGCCACCTAAAGGATTTAGATGTGGAACTCCCATTGGAATGAATGAGAATTAGGTGTTTAAATCTCCTAGGCAGCTTGGAAAATCTCAAACTTAGTGTACAACGTATCCTCTGTATTTCTGTTAACCCCTCCCCCACCCAGGTTGGTGTAACAAGCTGGCAGAGTTTGCTTGAAACACCCTACCCTGGGTACTAATCATGCTAGGAGATGGTTACGGGTATTCTGTTGACTCATTGAGGCAGGTAACTCATTACCCCCCGGTGCATAAAGGAAGTGGGAGGAGCTCTCTGGAGACAGAAGCTCTAGGGTTTGGGCTGAGCGGGACCGAGGAAGGAAACATAGGAGCAGCCAAGTTTGGGGAGAAGGTCTGAACTGAACTTTATCTTCTAGTTGATTTCTTTTTTAAGGCCAAACCCCTGGAAGTAGGTGATTCTGGACTGTACGTACTGTATTTGTAGAGCAGGTTTGGAAAGGCACTTGAATAGTCTAGGTATTTCTCCCATCCAAGCAATGCCAAACACACTCTTACCTAGGCTTGTGATACTGCCACTTCTGATTAACAAAATGCTGTTCCTTCTATATCCTTTTTTGTTGCTGGTGTTCTCTACAATCATGCCATTTCAAAAGAGGCTAACTTTGGATAATCAGTCTCAGGTGGAACTGCAGTTAAGGAAAAGTCATAACTGCCATTAGTTGATTCAATAGCTAAGTCTTGAAGGTGTTCTCCTAACAATAAAAGACATGACAGTTGAACCAGACTCTTTGTTGCATGCTGGGCTATATCTTTCCATTGATCAGCGTGCAAAACTCCAATTTGGAATTGAGGAGGAATTCTGCATAAAAATCCAATGACAAGATATTGCAACTTTTAGGGGGTGTACTCCCTTTTTGTGCACCTTTGAGAGGAACATACAGGAGTTGAAAATTGAGATATACCTAGGACATAGGCACATTTCCACTTAATACATTAGAGAAGTTGTTCAAGAATAATTTATCCTTCATCCCTGTGAAGATATGAGCCCTTCAAAGATAGCTAGGTTAAAGAGACCTGGGGTGATTTGCTGAGTAAAGTGCTTTTACTGTACGAACCAAAGCTTTAGTTTCTACAGATTGTGTCATTTGCTTATAGAGAAGGGTTTGTTGCTTTAAACAGATTCTCCACTACCTTTTGGATGCATGTCTTCAAACTCTGAAGATTACTGAAATATGCTCTTTTAGAAGGAAGCAACTTGAGAAGGAAGAATATTTTCTTTATGTAACTTGAGGGAAAATGCCTGACCTGTCTGTCTCTCTCTCTTTTCTTCTATTAAAAGTTTAAAATAGGAGGGTGTCAGAGATTTTGAGTGTATAGAGTAAAATTTTCAAAAGTGCCCAAGTTCCATTTTCAAAATTAACTTAAGTACCCAAGTCTCACTGAAAGTCCATGGGACCTGGGTAAAATTTTCAGAAGCATCTAAATGATTTAGAAGCTTTAGCTTCATTTTAAGAAGTGACTTAGTAACTTAGAAGGCTAAGTCCCATTGACTTTCAGTGAACCGTGGGCGCCTAAGCTCCTAAGTCACTTCTGAAAATGGGGCGTAAGCATCTAAATCATCTAGAGGCATTTAAAAATTTTACCCATCATGTTGTTTTAGTGACTATATGGCTCAATTTGTAATGTTGTGGCCTAAAGTTTCTAAAGGGGCTAGTGAATTTGGCTACTTCCATTGCTGGTTGCCCGCCACAAGACACCTTAGTGGCCTGATTTTCAGAAAGCGTTGTGCATCTACCATCTAAAAATCAGGCCTCTTTAAGGTGCCTTGAGTTGGGCACTCAAAATCACTAGTCATTTTTGAAAATGTTCTTTGAGACTAAAAGTCATGAGTAGGATTTTTAAAAGTGCATATGACTGGCCTAATTCTGCATCTACTGAAATCAATGGGAATTTTACCATTCACTCTAATGGGCACAACACTTGGTCAATGATGAGTGCTTTTGAAAATCACACTGCACTGCTTTAAATGTAACAGAAACAAAAACCAATAAGTGATGGGATTATACTTTATGCTGACATAACAGTGGTAAATCAGGGGTTAATACACTCTTAGGACCTGACTGAGAAGCTCTGCACAGGTGCTCTCCTTTGAACGGACATTCCTTCTGCACATCTATGTTCATTGGGAAGGTGGAAGTCAAAGATCTCAAGGTACTTCTCCATGAGTAAGGGTTAACTCCATTGGCTTGACCAACCTTTCCCAAATATCCAGGGCCTTCCATGAGATCTTGAGAACAGCATCCTTGCAGTGATTGCTATATATTGTTATTACATTAGTAGGGCCTAAATTTTCACTGCCTTGTAACTTGTGTAGTAAAAGTGAGTCCAAAGTGGGTGTAAAATACGACCAGAACAGAAATATTACAAGTTTATGCCCCCTGGTGTAAATAAACACACATGTTGCAGTGGAGAATCAAACTTCCAATATCCAACTGATTGCTTTCTAAGGGGCTGTGGGGTACCTGATACGTGAAAGGTGCTATGCTAAAGCACATTCTATATTTAGAGAGAGAATGCATTGGGGGAAGAATGGAACAGACTTTTCTTCCCACTCCACAAGTTAGGAATGACTGCGTTGTGTGCGATTTTTTCCCCCCCAGGGATGAGTGAAATAACTCGTTACTTGTCCACAGTCACGCTTAGCAAGAGAAAAATATATTGTTTATTCTCAAAAAGAACAGGAGGACTTGTGGCACCTTAGAGACGAACAAATTCATTAGAGCATAAGCTTTCGTGGGCTACAGCCCACTTCATCGGATGAATAGAATGGAACATAGAGGAAGAAGATAGATATATACATACAGAGAAGGTGGAGGTTGCCATACAAACTGTAAGAGGCTTGTTTATTCTGTTTGCCTCAAGTTCTGCATTATACTCGTATCACTTCAGCTCTTTTTCATAAAAGCAGCATGGCAGCAGTGCTGCTGAGATTTGCAGATGTGCCAAGAGTTTGTTTTTAATATGCTTTTCTTTTATGGAGTGCCTGTGTTTTTTTCCAAAGCCCTTTTATCTGTGGGCACAGTGGCTTAGTGGAGATTTTGAGTGACTTTCCAAGGACTAAAATAAAACCAAAAATCCAGGTGCTGATTTAGAGTGCATCATAGCCCACTGCCAGTTATTCTTTTCAACTCACTGGACAGTATTTTGCATTCAGCGGGCCAAATTCTACCTTTGGATGTGCATACACTGTTCCTACTGACGTCAACGGGAATTGTGCACATACATCCAGGAGTGGTAGTTACCCTCATCTTGAAGCTCAACTTCTGTTCAGTGGGCCTGATCCTGCCGCCCATACACAGGCCAAAAACCCTGGTGCATGTAAGAAGAATATATGTAATTAGGGGACAATCAGGAAAAAGTGAAAGAGATGCAAGATGAGAAAGAACAGGAAATCTTACTAGCACAATGGGGGAACAGGGAAGAGTGGTGAAGAATAATGGGAGTGTGATGGGGTATACGAACCCCACTCTGGGACGGGAGGGTTAAAGGACTATAATGGGCTGAGCTAGCTCCACCCCTTCAGCCCTGCAGAGCATGCTCCAGAGATTGCAGACCTCCTGCAATGCTCCTAGGGGGGATGAAATAGTATGCAGAGCCCAGCTGTGGTCAGCAGGTTTTGGTTTCCTTCTTTTTTCTTTTCTTATCTGAGATCAGTAGCACTGGTAGGAAGTGACCCAGGGAACATAGCTTAGAGGCTCCCTCCTGGAGGCCAAATGCCACTGATCTTTCTAGGGTCCTGTGTTGAAGCCCAGTTGAGTAGCGGTTCCAGGCTCCCCTACCACTGGCCCTGCAACAAACAGATGCTAACCACTAGGCTCCTCTGCCTCTAGCAGACCCCATTACAGGGAGGAATGCTTTGATTTGACAATGGAAGGAAAACTATTTGATTGCAAACAATGGGCTCGAGGCTACAAGTTGGAGAGCACCAGATGCAAGGTACTGAGACCCACATCCTTGAAAGGAATTTAGGCAGATTGGTCCCATTGAAATCAATGGGAATTGGGAACCTACATATCTGGACCTGAGTGCTCTCAAATCCCACTGAAGTTATGAACCTTTGACACTATGGAGCTGAGGATCAGGCCCTTTGTGTTTCTGGAGATCTGTGTACAATAGCTGGGTTGTAGAAAATATGCTGAGAATGCTTGAGAGAAAATCTCATGGACCAAATCCTGAGCAGGTTTCTAATGGAGACAATGGAAATTTGTCTGCATAACGACAGAGTGAAGACAGAGTCTCAAGCTTTGGGCCTATCTGGTCAACTGGGATAGCCAATTGTGTGGAATTATTTTTAGGGGCACGGGAAAGTGAATATTATTGTCAATATGTGATGTTTTGGTCTCACAATATTATGTAAGAGCTTTTTACTCCAAAATTGCAATGTATCTACTTTTGGATGATGACTAAACCATTTAACGTCCTCTGTTATTACCCAGACATTTTACCTTCTTCACTTTTTGATTTGTTCTCCGTGCGTAGTTTTTTCGTTATCTGTTCAAGTTAGAAGAGGTTTTATTTTTGTCTTGAATGATGTTGCAAATTTCACCTAAGAGTCAGGATGTGTATATCTTCTTTTACTGCTGCAGAAATCCAAACAAGAAAATAAAACATAACTAATTCTGAATCAAAATGTTCTAGACTATTTATGAGCTGTGTGGGTATTCATTTATTTATTGTACAAGAGATCTGTGTTCCCTTCATTTACTCCTCAAGCTGACGAACAAAAATGCAACTAAATGGAACAGGGTAACATGGAATGATGGTCTTGTCATCGCTTCTGCTATTCAATGGAAAGCTTTGGATTATGTCCCTTTAACAGTAGAAGGGATGGGGGAGAATGCATTCTGGGCACATGGGAATGGCTGTTGGATTTGGTCAACTGTGAATGAGAGCTGGATTTGGCCAGATGGGGAAAGGAAGTTTGGACTTGAAATTAGACGAAGGTTTCTAAGCATCAGAGGAGTGAAGTTTTGGAATAGCCTTCCAAGGGAAGCAGTGGGGGCAAAAGACCTATCTGGCTTTAAGATTAAACTCGATAAGTTTATGGAGGAGATGGTATGATGGGATAACATGATTTTGGCAATTAATTGATCTTTAAATATTCATGGTAAATAGGTCCAATGGCCTGTGATGGGATGTTAGATAGGGTGGGATCTGAGTTACTACAGAAAATTCTTTCCTGGGTATCTGGCTGGTGAATCTTGCCCATATGCTCAGGGTTTAGCTGATCGCCATATTTGGGTTCGGGAAGGAATTTTCCTCCAGGGCAGATTGGAAGAGGCGCTGGAGGTTTTTCGCCTTCCTCTGTAGAATGAGGCATGGGTCACTTGCTGGAAGATTCTCTGCTCCTTGAAGTCTTTAAACCACGATTTGAGGACTTCAATAGCTCAGACATAGGCGAGAGGTTTATCACAGGAGTGGGTGGGTGAGATTCTGTGGTCTGCGTTCTGCAGGTCGGACTAGATGATCGTAATGGTCCCTTCTGACTTTAGTATCTATGAATCTATGAGTACAAGAGTGAGGAAATCCTATTGTCAGCACCTGTGAGAAGGGAGGAGAACTGCCAGTGGGTGAAAGTTAACAGGAAGCTGATGTGATGAATCTGCTGAGTAGTCATAGGTCAGTACTGGGCAGGGTGGGGAATCTGACAAACTTAATCTGCCGCTGCTCTTCTTTGCCTGCTCTGGAGGGATGTGGGTTGCCAAGAATGGGAGGTTCTATGGCAGTTGATGAGGAGTGGGTGGGGGTGTGTCTGGGGGTCTTGGGAGGAACACGATGGTTGGTGGCAGTGAAGATTGGAACCTAGCAGGGACTAGAGTCTTTCGGCTGACTAGCTAAAGAGACTTAAGTGCTTGCCGGAGCCATTCTGCACCTGGTGTGCTACCAAAGGTCGGTGCTTCATGGCACTTCAGCAACCTCCCGGCGGAGTATGAAGATGCTGGCTAAAACATGTGAGGGAAGCAGCGGCAGGGAAGCAAAGGTGCAATAAAGAAAGGAAAGAGCCGGGGGAGAAAGGAAGAAACCAACAGAACTGCATAGAAAGTGGCAGAGAGAGAGAAACACAGCCAGAGAGATCTGGCTGGAAAGATAAGTGAGCTCCTGTCCTAACCCAAGGTGAAGCTGAGGTGTTTGTTACAGGTGGGTCAGGAGGACAGCAATAACTATGGGCCAATCCTTTCCCCAGATAAATGGTGCAGAGGGGATGAAACGAACAAAAATCCTGCTCTCTTGGCACAGATTCTATGGAAAGGAGTGGAAGGGAAGGAAAGTATCACTCTCCCAGCATCGCATGAAAGGGGCTCCATGCACAGCGAAAGCTCTGCAGGTTTAGGAAGGGAATGATTGAGAGTAATGGGCCAGGACAAGAGACTGGGAGACAGTAAGAGCACATCTCATGAAGCAGCCATGATGCCAGAGGAGGGCATCCGGGGAGGGGGGGGGGGCAACTCAAAGGAACAGACATATACACAGATATCCCAGCTTCCTGCTGGATTGCCCCACAGATCTTGGGACTTCCCCAGCTCCACAGTACCTTAAACCCCTGACCTATGTAGGACGGTGAGTTGTGAACTTCATGAATTGCAACACATGGAGTTTCCTGCTGAACTTTTTCCTGCAGGTTTTTCTGTGGAAGGGATGAATTATCTGTATTTCTTATTTTCCAATAAGTAAATTATTTTCTCTAAAGCCCAATCCTTGAGGAAGATGACCTCACAGAAAGAGAAAGAGGAAAACTGTGTAGGTTGGAGATAAATAGGAAAGTTGGGGTCAAATGCTGAGGATTCTTGACTGGATCAGCTGACCTGAAGTCCCTCCATGTGCCTAGTGGGTCCACTGTCCTTCCTGCTAGAACAGCTGGTTCTTGTACACCTTTGCTTTTTCAAGGATGTTGATGTTTGACACTTTGTCTTGCCAGTGGACCTTCAGACTAGAGCAAAGACAATACGTTAAAATTTTCAAGTTGTTTGATGTCTGTGGTAAACTGTCCATGTTTCACACCTGTATGAAAGGGATGCTATCACTGCTGCATTGTATATCATCGGTTTTGTTGACAGTTTGGTGGTATGCTGCTTGAGTATCCCATGGCAGCCTTCTGAAGACCTGGCTTACCTTTCATATTCTGTTTGATATTACTTGAGATGGTACTGCCAAAGTAGTTAAAGGAACTGATGTTATTTAGGTTTGTACCATGGATGGTGATGTTTGGCTCAGTAGTGGTAGTGGATAAGGCTGGCTGAAAGAGGACTTCAGTTTTTTCCAGGCTGTTTAGTTGCTGCTGAGAGCTATCAAGGGTAAGCTGCAGATCACTTTTACTGTAACTTAGCATTTGTCTACACTGTGCTGCACCGTAGACTACAGAGGTCTGAATAGCATACCAAAATGTACTCTAACTGCCCCCCTGGGGATTCTACTGTTTGAAACAGGACTCTGTTAATATGAACTAGGTACTGTGGCAAATTGCTGGCACTACAATGATAGGTCTCACGCTTTCTCTTCTTGGGTGGGGGTTCAGGGCACTGTTTCTTGCCCCTGAACTGGAGTATTAACTGCCCCACTAGTGTCCTAGAGGACGGGAGTGGAGAGGGAGGGACCCGGGCCCGCCCTCTACTCTGGGTCCAGCCCAGGGGCCCTAGGGATAGCGGTAAACCACTAGAACTAGCAGTTCCTTCCCCTGGGCTACTTCCCTCTCCTGCCCTTCAGCTTGTGGGGCTTCCTGCGCTCCCTCTGCACAAACCAGGTATCCCTTTACCTAGGGTCTTGGTCTTCTTAGCCCACTGCAGCACTTCTCCAAACTCTCCTCTGCTTCCCTCCAAACTTCTCTCTGCTCCAACACCAATTCACTGTTTCAACTCCTCCAAACTTCTCTCTGCTCCATAGAATCATAGAATATCAGGGTTGGAAGGGACCTCAGGAGGTCATCTCATCCAACCCCCTGCTCAAAGCAGGACCAATCCCCAATTAAATCATCCCAGCCAAGCCTGACCTTAAAAACTTCTAAGGAAGGAGATTCCACCACCTCCGTAGGTAACGCATTCCAGTGTTTCACCACCCTCCTAGTGAAAAAGTTTTTCCTAATATCCAACCTAAATCTCCCCCACTGCAACTTGAGACCATTACTCTTTGTTCTGTCATCCGCTACCACTGAGAACAGTCTAGAGCCATCCTCTTTGGAACCCCCTTTCAGGTAGTTGAAAGCAGCTATCAAATCTCCCCTCATTCTTCTCTTCTGTGGACTAAACAATCCCAGTTCCCTCAGTCTCTCCTCATAAGGCATGTGTTCCAGTCCCCTAATCATTTTTGTTGCCCTCCGCTGGACTCTCTCCAATTTTTCCACATCCTTCCTGTAGTGTGGGGCCCAAAACTGGACACAGTACTCCAGATGAGGCCTCACCAATGTTGAATAGAGGGGAATGATCACGTCCCTCGATCTGCTCGCTATGCCCCTACTTATACATCCCAAAATGCCATTGGCCTTCTTGGCTAACACCAACACCAATCCACTCTGCTTCAACTCTTCCAAACTGCTCTCTGCTCCAGCACCAATCCACACTGCTTCAACTCCTCCTCCTGTCTGATTGAAGCAGGGGTTTTTTATCATGTGACTGGCTTTAGGTGCTTTAATGGGCTTCAGGTGCTTTAATTAATTTATAGCAAACTTTCTTCCTCTACAGGGAATAAGGCTCCCTTCTAGTACTCTCCTGCTGCCCTCTGGCCTGCGCTCTCCTTACTTTTTGCCCCTGCTTTCAGCTTCCCCCCCGACCAGGCCAGATGCTCTCCCCCCTACTCCCCCCTTTTCTTTTTTTTGTGTTTTTCTGCTGTTGCTTGAGTGCTGGTCGGCTGCCGGCTGGCTGTCAGCCGCCCTCCCCCCCCGCCCGCCCTCGGACGCTGCTACCACTCCAGCTGAAACCCCCTGAGAGGGGGGGACCTGCTGACCCGCTCCCCGGAGGGGGGGAGTGGAGGGACCCAGCCCCCAGACCCAGCCGCTTGCTGTTTGTTTGTGGACCCATATCCAGCCGAGAGAGACTCTTGTCATCTGTTCCGGCATCCCTGGAACGCTACAGCTGCAAAGAAAGCCCGGAAAAGAAAGGGAAAAAGCCATCTACTGGAGGAACACCACCCGGGGAATCTACAAATCGCTGTGGAGGGGACCTTAAGACTGAGTAACTTTTGAACTGTGCTCTCGTGTGGGGGGAGGCCTTGATTGTGTCTTGACTGTGTTTGTAGGGACACAGGGGGTGTGGCACGGAGCTGACCCCCGATCCATCTGTGTCCTCCCAACCTCCACACTACTATCTTCACCACTGCCCCCCTCCACCGTCTTTGCTGGCTGTTTAACATCTGCCTCTGGACTCAGCTGATCACCCTGATTCCACCGTGTGGGCCAGAAGCAACAGCCAACCAAACAGGACACTCTGTACAAGTGTACGGTCGTTCATGTGCCCCCCCCCTGCCCAAATTGTCCACACCACAGCCTGTCCCTTTTTACCTGACCCCAACTCCTGTTAACCACCTGCCACTGCCCCCGCTGGGGCATCAGCAATGGAGGACAGCGGGGTGACCTCCGCTGCTGCCATGCCCATCGCCTCCCCAGGCTCTAGGGGAGACCCCCGAGCCGGCAGGAAAGGCCAGGGCAAGAAGAAGGGGAAGGGCCCTGCTAAAACCACCAGGCCCTCCATGGCAGGGGCCACCCCCACTGCTGCGGCCCCGCCACCGACCGCGGCATCCTTCCCCACTGCCTCCTCCACCAGCTCTGTGGGTGTCCCTCCCTCAGCCCCCAGGATGTATGCCCGGGCGGCGGCAGCCCCCGCGCCTGCCGCCTTGTCATCTCTCCCGCCCATCGCCTCCACCACCATCAATAGCGGCCGGGGCCCCTTTCCCACCATGACAAGGAAGCACGGTGTCCGATGCCTCCTGGTGCTCGCCTCGCCCCATGTGGAGACCTACGTGCGGGCATTGGCGAGGGTGGTGGGGCCCTTGGCCATTGTGGCGGCCTCCAAAATGTGTTGGAAGGTCGTCTTCTTC
Source organism: Eretmochelys imbricata (assembly GCF_965152235.1). Taxonomy (NCBI): domain Eukaryota; kingdom Metazoa; phylum Chordata; order Testudines; family Cheloniidae; genus Eretmochelys; species Eretmochelys imbricata. The sequence goes on from NC_135572.1 coordinate 235,090,978, forward strand.
TTAGCATTGGAGGCTGCCGCCCAGGAAGCGGTGGAGAGGGGCATGGCGGTGTGGGGGGAGTCCCCCTAGAGCCGCTAGAGGACCTGGGCATCCGCCTGGTCCTGACCTCTGTCCCTCCTTTTCTCCCCAATGCTGCCCTGTTACCCGCCCTTTCCACCCTGGGGAAACCTGTTTCTGTTATCAGCCCTCTCCCGTTGGGCTGCAAGGACCCCACCCTCCTTCACGTCTTTTCCTTCCTCCGGCAAGTGCAGCTTCTACTGCCGTCGGCGGCGTGTGACGGAGAGGCGCTTGAGGGGTCCTTCCTAGTCCCCCACCAGGGGGCCTGTTACCAAATGTACTTCTCCACGTGGGAAGCCCGGTGCTACCTCTGCCGGGCGTCGGGGCATGTCCGGAGGGACTGCCCCTTAGCCCGGCAAGGAGGGGCACCTGGGATCCCCGAGACCTGGCAGGACATCGGCCCCGTCATTGCCGACGCCCCTGGTACCCGAACCCACCCCCCAACCCCCCTTCGGAACACCACTACTCCCGCTCAGGCCCAAGGGGCACCTCCCCTACAACGCCCAGACGAGCGGGAGAGCCCCGCCCTCGCTGCTGACAATCTGGTGGGGCCTATGGAGGAGGGTGTGGCAGAGATATCACCAGGCATGGGAGAGAGCCTGCCCCAGGGAGAATCCTCCCTCCCTTATGCTGCCCCACCATTCCCCCCCCAAGTCCCTGAGCCATCGCCTCTACCCCCTGACACGACCCCTGCTAACCAGCCCCCAGATGATGCCATGGAGGGCTGGGTCCTAGTCCAGGGGAAGCGAGGCAAGCAGAAGGCTCGAGCTCCGCCTCATCCACCCGAAGTGGAGGCCCCACAGAAGACCAGGAATGGGGGCATGGATGTCGAGCCTTCCGCTTTGCCCACGAGTGCATCCCATCCACCGGTGTCAGCCGGGAAAGTCGTGGCAGCACCGGAGAGTAGTGTCTCGCCTCCACGGGAGACCCTCCCCTCCGAGACCCTCGAGGAAGCCCCTTCTGTCCTGACACTACCCGAAGCCCCCATGAACCCCGCCGTCGTGGCGGGTGCCAATGGGGAGAACCCTGGGGCGGTGGAAAATGTCCTCTCCTCCATGTTCGAGGAGATCGAGGCCCTAGATTTGACCCTGGTCGCCCAGGGGGAAGACGACCTTTTGCCAGCAAACCTCGATCTGGGCAACCTAACTCCACCCCTCTTTTCCCCATGCTCCGTCCCCCTAACTGCTGCTTCAGCTCCCACCTCCAAGGAGCCCCTGGACTCCTCCATCGACCCAGCCACTGATGGCACCCCGCTGACGACCACCGAGCCTGCTCAGGTGACAGCCAGCGCCACGCGGCCGGGACACGAGTCATCAGGTGCACCTGCCGTTGGTGCGGAGTAAGTGACTTCCTTCCCGGGCAGGGGCCCTACAGAAGATAATTCACCTCCTGATGCTGTGGCTGCTAAATCCACCATAGAGCCCACGCCCGGTATCACTGAGAGCTCCCTCCTCACCCCCTTAACCCTTGAGCCTGATCGGGAGGCGCCACCATCCAGCTGCTTGCCTCCCGAAACCCAGAATCTTGCCTCTGCCCCTGCCCCTACCCCTATCCAGTTTACCTCCTGCAATGTTATCACCGCCCCCGGGGCTGTCTCCTTCCCTTTTCCAACTGATGACCCCCAGGGAGCGGCCTTTGTGTTCTCCTGCCCTGACCCATTAGGGGCTGCTATTTTCCCTCCACCACCCCCTATTGCCCCAGGGTTTGAGGCAGGCCTAGAAGCTCCAGCCCATCAGGCACCCCGTTGGGGGTCCACACCCTGATTGCCCGTTTTAGTGGGCCGCGGGGCTGCACCAAGGGCCCCACCGGGAACAATCGGAAAACTGTAACCCCACCCCCCCCCATGAGCTGCCAGGAGAGCTGTGGAAGTTTTTAGAGGATGTCTGTGGCTCCCGCAACAAGGTACAGCTTGCTCTCCAGCGATGGGAGGACTTTTCTCTAATCCTCCGGGCCACAAGGGCCCTCATGGGGGAAGGTAAAGGGACAGGGAAGCGGGATGCCGCGGCCTACTGGCGGATCCACGTCTTCCATGAACAATTACTCACCTATGGGATGGGTCAAGGACTGTTGTGCGGCCCGCTGGGGGATGCGAGCGTTCCTGCCAGTGAGGATCCCCCCTGGCCCTCTCCATGACACCTCTCACCATCGCAACGTTGAACACCTGGGATTGTAGGATGGCTCTCCGCAGGTCCCAGGTGCTCTCCTTCCTTCGGGAGAGAGGGTACTCTGTGGTTTTCCTGCAGGAGACCCATACGGATCCGACCGCTGACGACAGTTGGTGGCTGGAGTGGGGGGACAGAGTTTACTTTAGCCATTCCACAGTTCGACAGGCTGGAGTGGCGACCCTGTTCTCCCCCGACCTGTGGCCCGAGGTGCTAGGGGTCGCCGAGGCCATGCTGGGTCGCCTGCTGCATCTCCGGGTCCGTATGGAGGGGCTTGTGGTTAACCTCGTAAACGTCTATGCCCCGACATTGGGCCCGGAGCGGCTGCAATTCTATCAGCAGGCGTCTGCCTTCCTCGGCACCTTAGATTCTCACTGCCTGGTCGTGGGAGGGGATTTTAATACCACCCTCGAGGAGCGGGACCACTCGGGGACTGAGCAGAGCCCAGCCACCGCGAACACCCTCCGGGAGATAGTCGAACATTACTCCCTAGTGGACATCTGGCATGACCACCACCCGGATGACACTTCCACATTCACCTTTGTCCGGGTGGAGGCCCATCGGTCGCGCCACTCCCGGTTGGACCGCATTTATCTATCACGCTTCTATCTCTCACCAGCCCACTCCTCCAGCATTCGGCTGGCCCCATTTTCTGACCATCTCCTAGCCACCGTGACAGCCTCCCTCTGTGCGGAGAGGCCGGGGCTGGCATTTTAACAACAGCCTGTTGGAGGATGAGGGCTTCGTGACATCCTTCCGGGAATTCTGGCTGGCTTGGCGAGGGCAGCAGTGTGCCTTTCCCTCGGTGCGGCGATGGTGGGACCTGGGGAAGGTGTGTGCCCAGCTTTTCTGCCGCAACTACACCCGGGACACTAGCTGACGGAGAAATGCGGCAATAGAGCAGTTGGAACGGGAGGTCTTAGAGCTGGAGAGGTGTCTGGCTGCCAGTCCCGAGAACGCGCTCCTCTGCGGAGCGTGCCGGGAGAAGCGGGAGGAGCTCCAGGCCCTTGAAGACCATTGGGCCCGGGGCGCCTTTGTTCGATCCCGCATCCGCCTCCTTCAGGAGATGGATCGTGGCTCTCGCTTCTTCTATGCCCTGGAGAAAACGAGGGGGGCCAAGAAACACGTCACCTGCCTCCTGGCAGAAGACGGCACCCCCCTCACGGAACCGGTGGAGATGTGCGGGAGGGCCTGAGCCTTCTACACAAGTCTTTTCTCCCCGGATCCGACCAAACCTAGCGCTTGCAGAGTGCTCTGGGAGGAGCTCCCTATGGTCAGCGCGAGCAACCGAGACTGGCTAGAGTTGCCTCTCACTCTGGCCGAGTTCTCGGAAGCCCTCCGTCGTATGCCCACTAATAAGTCTCCAGGCATGGACGGGCTGCCAAAGGAGTTCTACCGCGTGTTTTGGGACGTCCTTGGCCCAGACCTAGTCACTGTCTGGGCCGAATCTCTGCAGAGGGGGTCCTCCCTCTTTCGTGCAGGTGAGCTGTGCTCGCCCTATTGCCAAAGAAGGGGGACCGCCGCGATTTACGAAATTGGCGTCCCGTCTCGCTCCTCAGCGCAGACTACAAAATCGTAGCGAAAGCAATCTCGCTGCAGCTAGGGTCTGTGCTGGTGGACGTGACCCACCCAGACCAGACCTACACCGTCCCGGACCGCAGTATCTTTGATTACCTATTTCTGGTTTGGGACCTTTTGGAACTTGGGTGTAGAGATGGTCTGTCGTTCCTGTCCCTAGATCAGGAGAAGGCATTCGATAGGGTGGACCATGGGTACCTCCTGAGCACTCTGCAGGCGTTTGGCTTCGGACCCCAGTTTGTGGGTTTTCTCCGGGTGCTGTACACTTCCGCAGAGTGTCTGGTTAAGTTCAACTGGACCCTGACCGAACCGGTCAGCTTCGGGCGAGGAGTAAGGGAGGGGTGCCCCCTCTCGCGCCAGCTGTACGCTCTGGCGATTGAGCCCTTCCTCTGTCTCCTCCGTGGCAGGTTGACAGGGTTGGTGCTGCGGGAGCCGGAGCTGCGGCTGGTCCTGTCGGCGTACACCGATGACGTGCTCCTCGTGGTCCAGGACCCGGGCGACTTGGCACGGTTGGAGGCTTGCCAGGCCATCTAGGCCAACTGGGTCAAGAGCTCTGGCTTGGCGGTAGGAGACTGGCGGCAGGCGAGCTTCCTCCCACCGCGCTTCAAATGATTCGGTAGAGCGCGGGTCCACTGCTCTACCTCGGTGTTTACCTTTCTGCCACGCATCCCTCTCCGCCAGAGAACTGGGAAAATTTAGAGGGCGGGGTAATAGAGCGGCTCCGGAAATGGACGGGACTACTTCAATGTCTCTCCCTCCGAGGGAGAGCGCTGGTGCTTAATCAACTAGTCCTGTCCATGCTCTGGTACCGGCTCAACACCCTGGTCCCAGCCCCGGGTTTCCTGACCAACCTCTGGACATCGATTCTGGGGTTCTTTTGGTCAGGAATGCACTGGGCCCCTGTAGGGGTTCTTCGTCTACCCCTGAAGGAAGGAGAACAGGGCCTGAAGTTTCTGCACACTCAGGTCCGCGTCTTCCGCCTCCAGGCCCTACAGAGGCTCCTCTGTGGTGCAGGCAGTTTGGCATGGAGCATACTGGCGCACACCATCCTGCGCCGCATCCGAGGGCTCCAATATGACCGGCAGCTCTTTTATCTCCGTCCGGGAGGTCTTCCGCGGGACCTCTCGGGGCTGCCGGTCTTCTACCAAGACCTCCTCCGGACTTGGAAACTGTTTTCAACGACCAGGTCCATGGCGGCCACTGAGGGGGCAGATCTCCTCGCGGAACCCCTGCTACACAACCCCCAGCTCCATGTGCAGGTGGCGGAGTCCCGCTCGGTGCGCCAGAGCTTGATCCTGACAGAAGTCACGAGAGTCGGAGACCTCCTGGACTATGACCGTGGAGACTGGCTGGATCCCCTGACGCTCGCTTGGTGCATGGGGCTCTCCAGACCTCGTACCCCCCCCCCCGGCACGTACTTCAGGAGGTGAAGGCCACTTTGCCGCCCGCTGCTCGAGCTTACCTCGACTGGGTCCTGCTCGAGGGCACGCCCTGCCCACCCTCTACCCCAGACATTTTAATTGGACCCCTGCCCTGTAGACCCAATCGACCCCCTCACACCTTTACTGTGAACTGGCTGCATGAACTGCAGCCGGTATGCTTCCAAACCACGCCAAGGAAACATCTATACACGCTCATGCTCCACACCCTTCACGCCCTCACCCTAGTGTCCCGCCCCGACACAAAGTGGCGAGACCTTCTGCCACCTTCGGAGGGTGAGCAGCCCCGGTGGGCCAGCCTATATTCCACCTTGGTTCCGAGGCCCATTGGGGACATCAGTTGGCCGCTCCTTCACGGAGCTGTGAGCACGGGCACGTACTTGGCACAGTTCACCCCCATCCCAGATACTTGTCCTTTTGCAGTGTGAGGGAAACCCTGGTGCACGTATTTTTGGAGTGCACCAGGCTGCAGCCCCTGTTCCGGCTCCTCACAAATCTTCTATTACGTTTTTGGTTGCATTTTTCCCCTCACCTTTTTATTTATGCACTCCCCATCTGTGGCATCAGAAAGTCGCGGGATCTCCTAGTTAACCTCCTCCTGGCCCTGGCTAAAACGGCCATCTATAAAACCAGAGAGAGGAGGTTGGCCGATGGAGTTTCTTGTGACTGTGGGGCTGTTTTCCGATCCTCGGTCCGTTCACGTATCTGGGCGGAGTTCCTCTGGGCGGCGTCCATCGACTCCCTTGATGCTTTTGAGGAGCGGTGGGCGCGGTCCGAGGTTCTCTGCTCGCTGTCTCCGTCTGGTTCCCTTTGTTTGACCCTTTGATTGGGGGAGAGAGTAAGGGACCCCAGCCCCAGCCATTGCTGCTGCGGACACCACCACCTTAGAGGGGTCCTTTCACATGTGGGTGCACGTGCCCCCCCCCCCCCGGATTGTCCACCCCACAGCCTGCCCCTCTTGTTGGGTGCTTTCAAAGGAGGGAATTGTTGGTGACACTGGGCGTGGCGGCAGGTAACTCGAGGGGGTGGCAGACCTTGAGAGTTGATGAAGTCCCCTCGCTCTGGGCCACCAGGTAACTCGGAAGGGTGGAAGACCACAAGAGTCGAGGAAGCCCCCACGCCCTGGGCCCAGGCAAGCTTGAACACTTCCCTCCCCTGAAGCTAATGAGAAAACAATTGTGATTGGTTGCTGTGTTACACATTGCATATGCTGTTGTTTTTGTTTTGTAAGTGTGTTATGCAAATAAAAACACCATTTTTTGGCTTCCAAAAAAAAAAATCCACTCTCCTGCTGCCCTCTGGCCATGCTGTATCACAGTACCTTTTTAGTTCACACTAGCAGCATCCGCATAGGGCAGTTACTCCATTTTGGTGCACTGTGCAATTCACACACCCATAGTCTGCATTGCAGCATAGTGTAGACATATCCTTACTACAGCACAGTCATCTCCAGAAAGGGCTTCATATGTGAGTTCCTCAAGGACTTTTGTCTGTGTAGAAAGCTTTTGGAGATTGAAGAGTTTTCCATCAGTTCTGTAATTTATATAGATGCTCTTCTGAAAGTTGACAATTGTGTAATTCAGAATGGCTGTGAAGAAGAGACCAAAGAGGACCGGTGCCAGAATGTAGCTTTGTTTTGACAAGCAACCATCTGAGAGTACTTGACCATGTCTTCATGGAATTGATGTAAGATATTAACGAATTATGTGGGACAGCCAAACTTTTATAGATTTTTTCAGAAGCCATTTCTGCTCACAGTGTCAAACACTTGTTACACAAAAGACAAGAGAAATACAGCTGGAGACATGTATCCACTATATACTTAATTTTGCACATACGCACGCAAAACTTTCAGTGACAGACACATTACATTTACTGCACATAGGGATGTGCCATGACACTTTTAGCAAGTCTTGCACCGACTACCTTGCATGCCTGAGGTGGTCCAGAATGGTGTCCTCCATGCAACACGACCTTGCATGTACGGTATGTGCAAGGTCATGTTGTGCGGAGGATGCCACTTTGTTCCACAAAATGGTGTTCTTCATGGCAGCCAGATGGAATCATCCTGCAGGCTGCCTGTTGAACAATGCACAGCTGATTGGGCATGCACAGATGGCATGCCACTGATTGCACAATATTGTAATTGTATACTTAAAATATATACTGTATGCAAAAGTACACATCAAGGCTCTATGAACCTGAACTTCACTGTGAGAAAGGGAGGAGCTCATGTGGGGGACCTCTGGGAGTCTTATTCCTACAGAAGCCAGGAGCAGTGATAATACCTCGAAGGGTGGTAAGTGTGCTTACCTATGGGATATGCGACACTTGATGGGACAGCATGTGCTTCTCTCAGTGCTACAATACATCAATTAGCTGGTGCTCAGGAGGAGCAGAGCTATAACCATTCCCCACCCGGCTTAGGCATACCTCTGTGGAGCACTACCAGCAGTGTTAGCTAGTCTCCCTTCCCCCTTGCACTCCCTAGCCAAATTATGGCTTCCCCTCTATACAAGAACACAGATGGAATGGGGCTCACTGTGACTCTTTTCCCTCTGGTAACAGCCATTATACATCCATAATTTTGCCACCAAGATTTCATCATGCTGGAGTAAATTCCATAAAGCTGTTAAAGGTTTTACAGATAGCAATAGAAAATTATTGCTGAAATATGTTTGGCAGATTAATATATTTTACACAATTGCCTATAAAACATATAGAACGGTATCAACAGATGAATAGCAATGAACTTCATTATGTTTAGTGCTTTATATTGATGTTTCCTGGATATTGTAATCTGTGACCCATCATTGCACTGTGCACATATAAGCCAATTCTTGCATGGCAAAGATACCGAGGTAAACTTCCAAGCTATTTTCCTATAGTCATCTCACTGGTGTGGTGGGGATAAAATAATAACATAACTCCTTGCAGGTCAGTTTATAAAGGTTTACATTTGCACTGTTTTGAGGGACCCTCCAACATTCTCAAAACTTTCTGAAATAACAAAAATTAGGCAAAATGCAACTACCAATTTTAGTAGTTGGATGGAAGAATAATTATTTTACAATACTATGCATGCTTTTTATAACAACACAAAACTCTGATTGGAAACAGTCAGCAGACTAGCAATAGAGTCGTGAGTAATAAATACATAAACCAGGCTTCAATAACTATAACTCAGTCAATTGTTAGATTTTTTAAAATTTTATTTATTTGTATTACCTATAGTACATAGGAGCCCCAGTCTTGGACCAGGAACCCATTGTGGTAGATGCTGTACAAATGTAGAAAAGACAGTCCAGTTTAGGGCCTGATTCTGATCTCTCATCAGTTTTACACTAGTATGACAATTGATTTCAATGGAGATACTTCAGATTTACAAAGATTTTAGGCCTCTATCTTGTAAACACTTACTCATAAGAGTAACTTCAAATCTGTGAATAGACTCATTCAGGTCAATAGGATTCACTGCATGCATAACCCAAAGTTACTCATGTGCTTTCAGGGTCTGAGCTTTACTGGGAATAACCAGCAAACCTTCACTTTTGCTGGGCCATGATCTTGCAAATACTTGTGCACATATGTAACTGTGTTTCTAGGAGTAGTACCATTAACTCACATTCATAGAGTGTTCCATGTGCATAAGTGTTTGCACAGGATTGGTCTCTTAGTCCTTATTCTTGTGAGTAAGGGCTGTAAAACCAAGTCCATATGTCATAAAGTAGTTGGACTTTACTGTTTACCTTGACCTTTTAGGTCACCTACTAGTTATCATGAAATCTAATAAATTCTGTTACAAGTTGAGTTTACGAAAAAGTAGTTAGAGAAATCAGCAAGTAGTTGAAGTCTAACTATTTAGATTGTTTAAATAAGATTTTATTAAGTCTAATATTTATTAATATAATATTTTCATTTAAAAACCCATGATATAACAAAAAACAACCGCCATCATATACACACTACTAAAACATTGTATTTATTTGGATTTAAACATTTCTGTGCAATGTTTACAGTCCAAACACAGAAACAGTGCTCTAGTTAAAGAGCACCAGAAAGTGAAACTGACTAGTTTGTTTTCATTGTTCAAGCCAAACCTCCAAAAAAAGTGAACAAATGGTGAAAAGTAAATTAGATTTTTTTAATTTGGTCAATTTCAATAAGGAATATGTTGATAGTAACACAAATAAGGATTTTTAAAATAAACATATATCATGATTCTATTGTTTCCAATAGCTAAGGCTGAAACAAGCTTTTAATTTTACGTCTGCTTAAGACACCTCATTCATAATTGTGCCAAACCAAGAACAAGACACCTTGAATTTCACAGAGATGACCTTATGTCAGGGTAGGATAGAATATTTCTGGAAAGTCTAATGGAACTTGGCAAGATTTTTCTTTTCTTAACAGTTTAGATACTTCAGGTTTGATTTAGTAGGTTTGTCTTGGTAGGTATTGGTGTCTTTATTTGGGGAGAAAGATTTCTATAGTCGTTAAAAGTTTTATGTCCAAGCACAGCTGGAGCACTGTGGTGTTCTGCCAGTTTCTGTATGTTAGGTTAGTATCAATAAGATTGCAGCTTGAAATGACTATCAGAATGAGAGTATTTATCAGGTACTAGTATTGAACTCATTAATGTAGAGGCTGACCACTTAATTAGGTATTTTCTTAATTTTGAGAGTCAGAGATAAAATTATCCTGAGCTTTGTTTGTGGTTTTCAATGTCACTAAGGCTTGTCCACACACAGAAGTTGCACTGGTTTGCCCAAAGAGGAGGTGATGTACTGATTTAGTTAAACTTGTGCAGTTCTGATTATGATCTCTCTTACATTCATTTAGGCTTTGTCTACACTAGCACTTTTGTCAGCAAAACTTCTGTTGGTCGGGGATGTGGAAAAAACCACCTCCGACTGACATAAGTTTCACTGACAAAAGCGCTGGTGTGGACAGCGCTATTTTGGCTGGAGAGAGTCTCCCGCCAACGCAGCTACTACCGCTCGTTGGGGGTGGTTTAATTATGCTGGTGGAAGAGCTCTCTTCCGCTGGCATAGAGCGGCTACACAGGAGACCTTACAGCAGCAGTACAGCAGTGTAGACATAATCTTAGACTTGCCACTGTTATTTAACAAGCTGAGGGTTGTCTACACTTCAAATGCTACAGAGGTGCAGCTGCACCTCTATAGCGCTTCAGTGTAGACACTACCTACACTGTTGGGAGAAATTCTCCCATCACCCTGAGTAATCCATATTCCCCAAGAGATAGAAGCTAGGTTGATCAAAGAATTCTTCCATCGACCTAGTACTCTGTCTAAATGGAGATTTAGGTTGGCTTATGTCACTATGTCACTAAGGCGTGTGGATGCTCTTATGAAGACCATCCCTAAGTTTCTATACTCACAGTCACACAAATCACTGCATCATTTCACCTTTAGTTAAACCAGTGCAAGGTGTGCATAGGACAAGTTTCTGGCTGTTGTCAAGGTGATGATACACCTGCAGAGCAGAAGGTTAGTTGGGTCATGGTTATTGTGCATTTCCATACACTTCAATTTTTATTTATTTATTTTTTGAATACAGGGGGCCTTTAGCCTCAACCTTCAAAGTTAGGTTGTGTGTGTTTGGAGAAGGCCACCTTATTTTCAAAACCTCCCTCACCCCAGTGACAGCAACTTTTTAAACCTTAACTCCAGATTAACCCGTGTGTGTGTGTGTTAACAAAATATGTAAGAAACCAGTTTCTAGCCTGTTTAAATTGAGCAAGGTAAAAAACGACCTTGTTGCCATCATTGGCTGGCAGGTAACTGAACATCTTGGAGCAGGAATGCTGGAAAGCAGCGAGAGAAGAGGAAAGGGAGACAAGCGAGTGGAGCAAAGGCAGAAAATCCGAGTGAGTGTCGGGGAAAGGTAAGGACAGAGGGAAGGGGAAAGAGGACAGGATGAAAGCGTGTGTGTGTGAGAGAGAGAGAGAGAGAAAAACTTGCCTCCTCCCCAGCCTGTGTTGCGTTGGGACGATCTAATACTCCCCGCCCCTTGCCCCCAGTTCCAGGCCGGGCAAGAGCAGCCCCGCGGCCGCGGTGAGAGGCACCAATAGCCCTTGCCTTGCCCCGCAGCCCCACTCGTGCTTGACAGGCGGGGAGCCCGCGGCCCTGGCACCCGGAGAGGCAGCGGGACGCGGGGCACGGCCCGGCCCAGGCCCAAGCCCCCCACGCCTGGGGGCTCGCGCTGCCTCTCTCTCCGCCGCGGACTTTGTTGTTCCCTCGCCCTCCGCGGCGGCCGCGCGGCGCATGCGCCAGGAGAGCCGCTTCCAAGTCCCTTTTCCTCCCCCCCCCCGCCCCTTTTGCTCCATCCGGGCACCTCCGAATTAGCATTGACAGCCGTGGCACAACTTTTCCCGAGGCAAAGTGAAATCAAGGCGCGCACTCTGAGGAAAATATAGTCCCTGCCGTTTTAAGTCCCCCCCTCGTCCCCTCCGGAGGGGCGGGCGCGCTGCGGGGGGCGGTGACTCGGCTCCTGGGCGGAGCGGGGGCCGCCTGGGGCCCCCCGGGCGCAGCGCTGACGGGGGGGGGGCTGGGGCGGAGTCCCCCCCCCCAGTTTGGCGGAAAGTGAGTGATGAGTCTGTGTCCCTAGCAAAGAGGCAAAGAACTTGCTGTGCAGCCTGAGTAGTTGTTTCTTTCGATTCTTGTTGTGGCTTTTTTTCCTTTCCTTTTCTTTTCTTTTTAAATTGCGCTGCTCGGGGTGGGCTTGCCTGAGGGGAGGGGGGGTTGGTTGGTGGCTGCGGAGGAAAAACCAAACCCCCCCCCCCACATACACACTCCTCCTCCTCCTCCTCCTCCCCGAGAGCCAACGGAACAAAAACAAAAGAAACTTCGCCGGGCTCCGAAAGTGGCAGCAAAGTGCCTGGCAAGTTGCGGGGATGGAGCGACAGAGCTTGCAAGAGGCGTTAAAAGTGGAAATCCAGTGTCACCAGGTAACGCCGCGAGCCCGCGCGGCCGGCTGCCCTGGGGGGGGGGGGGAGAAGGGGAGGGGGGGCCGCGGGTGCGGGCGACCCGCAGGGAGCCAGCCTTGCAGGCTGAGCCAGGCGCGTTTGCTCCTTGTCGCAGGGTCTATCGATCAGGGGAGGGGGGCTGGGAGTGCGAGTGAAGAGGGGGGAGGCTGGAGCTGAGCCTGGGGGAGCCGGCGAGAGGCGCCCCCCCGCCGCCCCCCCCCCCCCGGGATCCCCTTCGGAATATCGAACACTTTGCAAAAGTAGTTTGGGAGACTGTTCGGCTGAGTTGTGTGTGTGTGTTGTGGAGCATCGGAGTTAACATTGCGGTTGGTGCTTGTGTGTGTGTGTGTGTGTGTTGGAGAGATTAGGACGAGACTTGAATATTTATGAGCTTTGCTTGAAACTGACTCGCAGTGTTTACTTGCCTCTTTGTTCCTTACCCCCTCCCTTCCCCTTCCCCACATACACACACACACACACACACATACACATTTTAAAAAAATCCATTAAACTTGGAACAGTTTCTAATTCCTCCTTTTTTGGGGTGGTTTTTTTTATAGAAACTAGTTGCACAGATGAAGCAAGATCCACAGGTAAATGCAGATCCTTTTTTCCTCTTCTTCAGTATTTTATCTCTGCTGTAATAAGCGCAGTTGTGCCGGGACAGCAGGATGAGAAACTTTATCAGTAAGAGATCTGATTTTGTAGTCTTCACTGAGCTTTTTGACTAAAGAGGGTGTTTATGTGTGTGTGCATGCTTTTGTACGGCGTTGATGAAACGGTTTTGCCTTTGAACAATGTCTTATCTCAAGTTTATTCATGACGGGTTAGTTTACACTTTGCCTTTAATATGCATTTTATTGCCATTTTTGCAGAACGGTGATCTTAAGAAACAAATCCATGAAAGGCAATCAAGAATAGCAGCTCTTAATGAAAAACAAGTAAGGAATAGATCGATTCAGTTCTGTTTCCCCCCCCCATGCACTTTCTAAACATCCTAAAAGTGGCTGCGTTCGCTGAAAAATACCGAGAGCAGAGAATAAAATATCCATTTTCCTAACTCTACAGTGAGAAAATGTATATTTTCAAAACGAGATCCGTTTCTTAGATCCCTTGCCTGGGGTGGGGGTTATAATAATAGTAAAAGGATAAGCAGTAGTTAAAACGTAAAAAAAAAAAAATAATAAAAAAAAATGAGGCGTCCATTTTGAGTTGGTCGACATGTTTTAGGAATATGGAAAATTCTCCTGTCTTGGGCTACTTTGTGCACTTCCGTGCAATGTGCTGAGCAAGAGAGTTGGGAACAAGGAGACTGGAGCCCAGGTCGGAGCCATTTCTGGTCTCAATTGCAAAACTGATTTTTATTGATCACTTTTTTTGCACTTGTCTTTCTCTTCCCTTGGTCTGATCTGACGTGTTAGCTTTGGATTTGAGTTCACTTAGGCACTTTCACTTTTTAAAAAAATAACCTGTTCCAGTTATAGGAAAATCTGAGGAGGGGAAACAAAACAAAATAGAAACCTTCCTCTCCCTTCCCCCCTCAGAAAACTTTTATTTTTTGTTTTGTTATGCACAAGTGACCCTTGTGTATAGTGCAATGTTTGACACCTCCTCCGCTCCTAATCCTCTTTCAGGATGAAAGAAAGTTCTTTATTGTGAGTTTGTTTGGGTTAGATCAGCTGATGGCGAGGAGCTGTGATTGTTAGGTTTCAGCACCACGATCAGATGCCATTGAACACTCCGCAACCCCATGTTTCCGCTGCGCTTTGCAAACGCTGCACACGCACACACACACACAACGACCCACTCCCTTGCCCCCCGCCCCTTCCACTTTCAGTACTTCTAATGCTTAAACGAAGCAGCGGCAGAAGCAGCTTGCAAAGCGAGTCCATGATCTGCCGGATTGAGTCACCATAGCAAATAACTTTCACCGTTCCACCTCCCCCCATCACAACTCCCCACCCCCCACTCTGCAGGATCATGCAGCTTTCCAAAAGCCCCTTTGGCAGCTAGATCCTGCTCCATCACCCCTCTCTTTCCCCCCGGCTGAATCGATCGCGATTCCTTCGGAATGCAGCAGCTCTTTCAGCACCAAAACTTGGAACAGCGCCTTTGGGGTTTTTTTTCCCCTCTCACAAAACAAAAAATCTTCCACCCTAGGAAAGAAACCTCGAGATTTGTAATATTCCTGGGGGAAAGAGAAGGAATTGTGTGTGTGTGGAGTTGTGGTTAAAGTTGAAAAGTGATCCGTGCATATTTAATATGTGCTCATAGAATGTATGCATGGATGGTGGTGATTATATGCAACCCTTTTCCGCCCAGTTTATTGTAATCAGAATTTGTCAGCACTCTCAATTTGGTAGTGGAAGCTTCCATTTTGTGAAGAAGGGGTGTTGGTTTCTTCCTAACATGGAGAAAAGTCTGCAGAGTTTGAAGGTGGGGGATGGGGCCCCATTCATGCTGAACATTACCATTTTGATTGCTTTGATGCCATTTTTGGAGGGGGAGGGGATAGACTACCCTATTCAGCCTAGCACAAAGATGTTTAATCACTGTATAGAATCAAATCAGATACTTTATTTTTTAAAGCAGATCTGACACTACATGATAGCTAAGAGCTGTTAGTCCTTTTATGCTGTGTAAAACAGCAAGTTGTTGACTCTAACACTACTAGGCTGAGCAGAGGATTTTTTTAAAACAAGGTAACAGCCTTTACTGCAACAATGCATCTTTATGTGTTCTTTCTTCAATGTGGAAATAGTTTTACTGGTTAAGTGGTATTTAGAACATACATTAGATCGTGTTTTGTGTATTGTAGCAACTATTTCAAGGCTGTTTAAATTTTTATGATGATAGTAAATGAGAAGCTATTTATTATGTGACATGCTGGAATTTAGATAAGGCAGAGAGAGATCTGAAAATACCATTTGAACATTCTGATGCAGCTGGGTGTAGAATATTATCACCCATCTTACACAACATCTTCTTGGAATCCCAAACTAACTAGTAAACAAGGGTTACATGTTATCTTTTTAACTCCCACTACCCACCCTATTTTCTAAAAATCCCTGTAAAGTGCAAAGTAAATAAAAATAAAAGTCAGAAAACAGTAAATATTGGCCTAGTGATTTAAACTAGTATTTTTCTACAAAAGTCGACAGTATTATATTTCTTCTGCTTGTTTTGATGTTCTATGCAACAAGATAGATAGGGGCTAGGTGGTGATTTAGTATGCTCTTGCTCCAGACTGCCACCTCTGGAGGCCTGGTTTGAATCTTTCTTAGGTCACAAATGAAATGAGTTTGGAGGGCTCAGCCTTTGACCATGTCACAAAAATATTATGTAACTTTGCAGATTTTGGTATGATTAGCAATTTCTCCTTAGAAAATGTCCATCACTGAATTATCAGATGCTACAGGGTATGATAGAGGTACCTTTAACATTAGTGTAATAGGTGTTTGTCCAATCATGGATCTGTTATTGATTTCAGCCTCTTGCTTGCATTAGTACAACGCCCTTCCCCCCTGCTGCTATACATTTAAATAAATCTTACGAAGCTTGGAGGGGCAATAGTGATTGTTTCAATATATACTTTTGAAAACAGTGGGTTTTTAATTTCTTTTCAAACCAGTTGTAGATTTGTTTAGGCACAACTGATTTAGAACACGATAATTCTGGACTTTATTGTGCTTATACTAAATACAAAAGATATTAAGATTACATTTCAGTTAAAATGCACATGTGGATGATGAAATAGACAGTAAAATGAATAGATGATCACACTAACTACATCTGTTTAAAAATATAACAGTGGGGAGTAGTATCTTTCACTGCCCCAATCATCAGTTTCCCTTCTGAGCCATTGGAATTTATTGCAGCATTTACTTTTTTTTTTTTCAATTAAAAATAAGAACACAGACAAAGTATCCAGATGGATTCAAGTGTTTGGGTATGGGTTCAAATGTGCAAAACATAGATTTATGCAAGAAATTGGATTTCAATTTACAACCAAATTAAATTCCTGTATAGTCATCCAGTATTTCTCTTACATTGTCAATGTACAGGAATATGGAATGAAATGTACTTTATAATATTTATTTGAAAATGTTGGGAAAATATTAAAGATGGGTTTTTTTTTTGTGTCACTTAAATCAATACTTAAATTTACCTCTTGCTCAGAAAGGCAAAGTTAGACTTTTCTTACATTAAGTCTACCTGCACATTTTGTACACTACAGTTTTGTTGAATTGTAATACCATTTGAGAGTAGGGTACCTCTTCTTTAACAAGATATGATGTGTGAAGACTCCATTAGTTGGTCCAGTGGTTTTACACCTTGAATCCATATCACATGCAGAGCAGCAGTAACGTTTTTATCTAAATTGTCAAGCAATAAGAATTTTGATGTAAATAAAAGAATAATCATAAGAACCAGGTTTGTTCTTTAAAAGCATGTTTGAGGTACTCTGCTACACATATTTTTGTGCGTTCTGTTTGGTCATGAAGTCAATATGCTGTTTTTTAAAAAAATTACTTCTTAATAACAACACTTAACTGATTAAAAACCAAAGCAAAAACCCAAATCACAAGTTAAACTGTTTCTGAGATCAGCATTGGGTGGTAAACCAGGTCTTGGAAAATTAACAGTAAGGATGTGTATGTAGACTGCTATATTTTTAACTGTGATGAACTCTGAATTCAAACAGCCTGTCCTGGAGCACAGCAATAAAAATATGTCTTCCTGAAAGACATAATGTGTATACCATTCACTTGTGCATTGCCTCATTTCTTTACCATAATTTACTATCTACATAGAAGATCAACATTAGTCTCAAAGAGGATGTCCCACGGTGGGGTTATTGCTGGTTTGTCTTTTTGTAGTGCATATCTGAAATTAAATCATTGACTGTATTTTGCCATTGGTGACCCCGTCAAAATATCTTCATGGGATGTGTTAGACTTTGTAAAATTAGTGTGTGCTTCTTAAGCACAGGGAGTTTGTTGGAGACTCTTTCATTCAAGATGTTGGCTTTACGTATGTTCTGTCTGTCTTTCAGAGGGGTGTTTTTTGATATAGTGAAATCCAAGCTGTGCTATGCCTGAAAATGGCAGCATTGTTTACACATGTGAAAGGGGAAATTATTGACATTTGCTAAAGCTCAGTATTTCATATGGTTGGGTACTTTCAAAATTGTTGAAATAAAATAGAGGTTACAAGTGTCAATGAAAACAGAGATAAGACCTGAACGGGGTTTCCAAATTAAGTAGAACCAAGGTCAAATTCTGCCCACAGAAAGATAGACTCAGAGAGAGAGAGAGAACTCTAAACTTATTTTGGTGGCAGTAGGCTCTAAGGGCCCTATCCAATGCTCATTGAAGTGAATAGAGATTATTTTTTATTTACTTGTATTGAAGTAGCACCTAGGAGCCCTAGTCATGGACCAGGAGCCCACTGTGCTAGGTGCTGCAAAAACAGAACAAAAAGACAGTCTCTGCTCCAATATTGCTGTAGGATCATGGCTTTGGATCAGGCTCTAAATTGGTGATGAACCTTGAAGTGGAATTTTAAACTTTCCAATTACGCTTTGAGTCTTTAAAATGCAGACACAAGAAGTAATTTAAATGTGGGCTTGACTTTGCAGTCCTTCTGTGCACAGAGCTTCTATTGACTTCACTGGCACTTCTGAACAAATGGAAAATCAAGTGAAGTTATTGGATCTAAGTGAAGATTAGTTCTGGGCTGGTAATTTAGAAAGCTATAGTTCCTCATGTTTTCCTACAATCTGCTAGTAATTTATTGGTTGCTTTGCTATCTGAGTAAAAAAATGACAAATTTACCATCCGCTCCTTGGAGAGGAAATTTGGGAATATAGTTTATATAAAGGCAATCCTAGCATTCTTCTTTATGCTTTCAATAAAGTTACATGAGATTAGGTGCTCATATTGGGGGAGGGGAGGAAAGGTTGTAAAAAGCATTTTCACAGAGTTTCAAGCACAGCACAAACATACTTGTGGCTTTCTGCTTTGCGTTTGATTTGCCCTTATAAAAACCACTGAAATTGCCAACCCTGAATGTAAACATAGTGCTGAAGGGGATTTTGATCAACATTTGCTTAGTGGCAGTCTGATTGGCAGGTGAAATGTGGTCTTATTCTAGCATTTTTCTTTTACTGTACACTATTCCATACATGTACAGTACATCACTTGGCAGTGCTAAGGGTTGAAAAGTGAATGTAACGTACATTCTAACCATTTAAAAGAGTACACTTTGATATTTTAGCCACTTAAAACACCTGCTGTCAGAACAGTACAATTGATTTCAATTAACTTTGAATTTCTTCAATAAGATGACTCTTATAATAACTCCAGTAATCCCATGATGCCTCATTAGAGGAGCTGGCTATGATGATTATCCCTGTGATTTAACAATTTTTTTTCCTTCTAATGCCTTTGTCTATTCAGAAAAAGGAATTATAGTAACAATACCTTTTTATTTCACATGTAGTCTTACACTAAAGGTACTTGCTACCTGTTACATGTTGTATAATATCTAATTGTACTGCAGCAAGATATTTGTTCTTAAATATCTGATGCTTTGACAGCAAACATATCAGAGAAACTTTTGTTGTATGTGTGGAATGTATTTTATAGGTACCCTGTGTCACAGAGTTAGAAAGTTTTCAGAGTAGCAGCCATTAGTCTGTATCTGCAAAAAGAAAAGGAGTACTTGTGACACCTTAGGTCTTCACTGGGGGGCGGGGGGGGGTCGATCTAAGATACGCAACTTCAGCTATGAGAATAGCGTAGCTGAAGTCAACGTATCTTAGATTGACTTAGAATCACTTACTTCGCATCCTTGTGGCGCGGGATCGATGGCCACCACTCCCCCGTTGACTCCGCTTCCGCCTCTCGCCCTGGTGGACTTCTGGAGTCGACGGCAGAGTGATCGGGGATCGATTTATCGTGTCTACACTAGACACGATAAATCGATCCCCAATAGATCGATCACTACCCGCCAATCCGGCGGGTAGTGTAGACGCGGCCTTAGAAACTAACAAATTTATTTGAGCATAAGCTTTTGTGAGCTACAGCTCACTTCATCGGATGCAGTGAGTTGTAGCTCACAAAAGCTTATGTTCAAATAAATTTGTTAGTCTCTAAGGTGCCACAAGCACTCCTTTTCTTTTTAGAGTTAGAAAGCGTTAGGTATGTATGCACAGCTGAAAAAGGCCATGCTCCCCCTCACTCTTTTCACAGAAGTTTCATTAGTGGGCCAGATCCTCAGTTCATCCAGATCAGTGTGGCTTCAATGGAGCTATGCCAGTTTACTCCAGCTGGGGATCTGGCTTGTTGACTTCAATGGGAATTCTGCTTGCGGTGACAAAGTAGAATATGGCCCTGTCTCTCCATAGTATGAGACTGGGGAAAGGGTTTTGTAGGTTAATATGAAATCACATTTCCAGTGGGACAGTGCATCATTCTAAACACTTTTTTGTTCAAGTTGAGGAAACCATTTCTCAACTCATTCCATTTGATTTTTTTCAGTTGAAAGCTACAAAGGCACATAAAACCACATTAATACAGAGTTACTTTTAAATGTGTTTATCTTTGCTTTCCTCTTTATGGTAAAGATAACATATACGCTGATTATAAAATGATACACTTCCCCCCTCCCTGCAAAATCTGAGGCATCAACACAATTTCTAATCAATAAGAGTTAAAGGGTAGAAGTTTGCAAATCAATAAGACAAGGCCATGGTAAATGGTGTGTCTATGACCATGATGTCAAAAAGGGGGCGGTTTCTACATGCAAAGTTGACTGAAGCTGGCAAAGTCTAAAAAAAACGTGCTGCAAGTCAAGATAAGAACAAAGAAGAACAAAAAAAAATTGGATTAATTGAAATGCAGATTTGTCTTTCTCCCATTAAAGTAAAGTCAGTTAGTGTAGCCTGACTGAATCATATTTGGTCTGCCTTTTCACCTCCGCTTGTTAAATCACCCTATGTACATTTCTTTTAGGTATATCCTATTTGAGGATTTCTTTTTTACTTAAGGTGGTAACACCTCATTGTTTGAAAATGCTCTTCTGAAGATAAAATGTACGTCCTTAAGCGCGTGCGCTCGCATTTGTTTTTGAGTCAGCTACTTATTGTTATGTAGTAGCAATTTCCAGAGTGTCCTATGAAATTGCTGATGCGGCTTAGTTCTAGCTACAGCCTCCCGACTCCCAGTAGTAAGCATCTCTTGAAATCTAATACGTACTACTTTTTTTTTTTTTTTTTTGCACAGCACATACAGACTGTTTAATATACAAAGAAAAAGGGGAAAAAATATGAAGCAGCATTTTTTTTTTATTTTTAACTCACAGAATAGTAAACTTGTGGCCCAAGTTTAGGATAGAAATGGACGCACTTGGCTGCTGGGAAAGTAAAACACAAAACTAGGCCTGAATGTGGCTGCAGTAAAATCAACACAAGAAGTAGCTCTAGTGTGTAGCATTTTGTCTAAGAACTCTGTAGAAATGATCTGCAGTGCTGATCTGTGTTTTTGAGAAACGGTGCTCCTTTTCAAAGTTTGGATTTAGTCCTAAGAGACTAGGTGTACAGGCTGTGGCAGGAAGAGAGTGTTTGCCTAAAAATTTTTTTGATTGCTTACATTTAAGCAACAGAAGCATGTCACTGGACTTGAAACAGAAATCAAATCTGTATAGTATATAGAAGGTTTTTCTTTCTAGAACTATTTCACTTGATAATGTTGTCCTTTCTTTGTGAGGTAGCTTATCTTGCATCCAGGGAGGAAGGGAAGAGACTCTCTGGGCTAACTCAGTTATTGATAACAGATCTTAAAGGTTACGGAAAGTAAAAAAATTATATTGCATTTTGATTAACATGAGTCAAGCGAGAACATTGAAACCTTAGACATGCAACGCAGATTAACTTGCATTTTCTGTAATTTTCCGTTTTCTGAAGCTCTTTGAATCAGCTAGGATTGCCTAAAGATTTATTGACGAATTGAAGCTTTTCTTAAGTGTGAAAAAGATGAGAAAAGATTCCTGTCTCAGAACTGTACAGATTCAAGTGTGTGTGTGCAAGGTCTTTCTTTTTGATATCATTCAGGCAGAAAGTCAATATGCGCATGTAAATGAGCCTGAAAATGTAATTAAAAATATATACATACTGGTGACTGTGATACAGAATTTAATATGAGATGCAGGTTACAAAGTGACAAGTAGCATTTCCTATAATCAGCGATACTAACTCTGCTCTATGATTTATGCATTTCATCTGCTATTAAATGCACCATAGATAAATGC
This sequence comes from Eretmochelys imbricata, assembly GCF_965152235.1. Taxonomy (NCBI): domain Eukaryota; kingdom Metazoa; phylum Chordata; order Testudines; family Cheloniidae; genus Eretmochelys; species Eretmochelys imbricata. The sequence continues at coordinate 235,112,514 of NC_135572.1, forward strand.
TAGCATTATTTCTTAAAATATAATTTTTCAGCACAGTAAGCAAATGCAAAAAATATCTTGCTCCCTCTTCACCCTCTCCCCTCCAATCCCCCCCCAACTAAAATCCCCACTATCAAGATGTTACTACAGAGAGGAGAAGAATTCTGTAGAAGGTCAGATAAAGGCCTCCCTGATAACGTATCTTTGCCTGAAAGAAAATGTCACAAAATAGACTTATTGGTGTTGTTAATGCATTAAGATCAAGGAAGTTTTGGAAATTGTTAACATATGTCTAGGAATCAACATACAGATGAAAAACTGGACAAATTGCCAGCAGAAAGGCATAAATAATCTTGGCCTCTTTTTCAGTGTCTGTAGCATAATATTGTTTTGCACATGAAAGGTAAATTAAGAGGCAGATGTCTCCCAGATTCCAAACTTAACAACAAAGACCCAGGCTCTTTTTCCTAAAGTATTCTCATCCCTTCTAAAAGTTAGGTCAGAGTGATGAGAAAGTAAAATGTCACTATAGAAATTAACAATTCCACTTTCCAGCTAACAGAGAAGCTACTTTTCAAAGGTTTATTTCTCATTAAACAATAAAAGTGGAACATAAATATGTTTCTGTAAACATCCCTGCAGCCCATAAATATATATAAATGAAGCCAGTCTGATTTACGTTATTTTGTTAACATTCTTTGCTGAGTAGGCTTGGATGAAGTACAACCTCTTCATATAGAGGATCTAATTATAAATACAAGGGACAGAACCAAATAAGCAGTCTTTAAAGGGAAAAGAATCTGGCAGCTTTGTTTAAAGTGTCCTTTAATGAACTTCTTTAGCAGCTTGTATCTTAGCAACACATTTTATTACATACCAGTGCGGGAGAAGCAGTTTGCAGATGGAGTTGCACACAGTAATTTATTTCCACCCCCCCTTCTCCTCCCCCCACCCTTTTCTCTGTGGTGACTCAACTGGAATGTTCAGACTAGCTTTCTAACACTGATAGCTCACTCTAAATCCCTGATTGGTTCATTTGTATCTGTTCTGTTGTCTTAGTTGATGAAAAAGGCATTTTACTATGTTAAATACATAGTGACTTTGCTTGCTTTTAGAAATAGATGCAGATATGACTATTTTGAACGGGCACAGTGTTTAAAATAAACACAAGTTTGCTTCTTGCAATCCACCTCCCTCCCACACTGTACTTTCTTCTGTGTGCTAACTCATGTACATGGCACTGACCAGTTTCTAGATTTGTTGACTATTTACTCTCAACTCCTAAATGGGGTTATTTTAATCTATTATTCGCTGTGCTAAAATTGAATGGAATCTTATAGGAACATTTACAGTCTTTTTTTTCTTCTTCTTAATCAGAAACCTACCATTTTAAAATCTAAATACATCAAGAAATAACTGGAGTTATATAAAGCAGTCTGTTACTATCCCCTTTTTTGGATAATCTGTAATCCTTACTACTTTTTGATAACAGTCCCTTTTGCTGATTATGGGCCAGATTCTACCAGTTTGTCTTGAATATTCAACTCTGTGAGTAGTAGCTTCATTGATTTCAGTGAGACTAATCAAGTAGTGAGGTACTACTCAACATGAGTAAGGGTGGCAGAATCTGGCCCTATAAGATTTGTTTCTGTTTTAAAGTGGATGGGGGGGAGGAAGGGGAAATGCATTCGATAAACAAAAGTAAACACTATTCAACTAACTCTGAATCTGAACTCTAGAGTCAGATTTTCATCTCATCTGGACAGGTGTAAATCCAGAGTAGCTCGATTGACTTCAGAGGAAAGATTTTGGATTTGCAGTGGTGTAACAGAGATCTGACCCTGGCCTGGATATTTGGAGGGGGGATGAAAAGGAACTAACAAATTAAGACAGAACTCGGGGAACCTAAAGAGGCATTTTGGAAGTAGTGCTAAAGATATTGGTCTTGGAGAAGCTTTTGTAAAATGTCAGTTGTAACAAACAAGTCAGAGCTAATATTCAAAAGATTCTATTAAATAAACCCATTTCACAAAGTCCATTGCTAGTCGCAAGAGGATAATAAATCATTTATGAAGGCCATGGAATTTTTTTTCTTCTTTTCTTCACATTTGTTTAACTGTAAATTCATTCCCAATCACTTGCAAATCCTTACATTCCTTGAATCCGAAATTAAATACTGAACTTTCTTTTCAGACTAAATGATGCATGCGTTTGACTCTAGTTTTTTCTCTGATGGGTCAAGGGGTAGTTTCTCTTGTCACCTCAGCATTCGAGATACTCCAGCCAAATCAGTAGCATTAAAGTAATCCATTCTACTTGAAAAAAAGATGTACAATACAATGGATGAGCCATCCCTCTTTGAAAATGCTATGATATTAGACCCTAGATAGTGGGCTGTCCTCTGAATCCGAAAGTGATTTAAGTTGCCATGTGATTAACTTATTCTTTTCTTTTTGTGATTCAGTCCACTGTTTATTAACTTAAATTGGATTGAAAAAAACTCTAAACTGTGGAATGCATCAGGATCTTGCACAACTGCCAGGATTAACGATGATAGCCTGAGCTGTTGAACAAGCAAAATCATGAAATTCACAATATTGTTAGACAAAAGGGATTATATGCTTTGTGGTAGTTGTATTGGTCTTAATAGAAAGGACCACCATTTTCTAGTACATTTCATATCCCACTGTGAAGGATAACATTTACAGAAAGTGTAGCATTTGAAGCCCTTGTCTCACTATCATTATGTTTTTTCTGTTTCAGTGTCTGGAATATTTAGGCAATGTGTAAAAGCAGGAGACTTAATATATATAAAGAAACTCCCTCTGCAGATATTGTAGTAGTGAAGAAGACAATGGAGCATTTAATTATTTCTCCAAGATTCAGTATGTTAAAGAAACAGTTAGAAACCCATGTATCTGATTTACCAAAGCAAAACAACCGTCTTGAATTTTTCTTCTCAATTCAATAAGACAAGAAAATATTCTTGTTTCTAGAAGCACAAGCACTTCCAGAAACTTCTTTAAGTTTCTGAGCAATAGCATGGTAGCTCATTACAGAAGTACTTTGACTGAGGGAAACTTAAAGGAACTTCCATCCCCAGATGAAGCAAAAGACTCATTTATAAACAATGAGTGCAGCAACAATAGAAAGCTGAGTGCATTCTGCATGAATAATATAACTGAGGGTTGTGAAAAGCCTGTGATTTTAGTATGCCAAACCCAGTGTAGGAGTGCAGTGTTCAGCTGATTTCCACCCCCTCCCCCCAACACTCAGGATTCATCCTGTCTCTCCCCCATGCATATGCGCAAACATACGCACTCAGAGAATTAACTATGATGAATAAAAGAGTGAAGTCTTCAAACTACTGTGCAGGGATGTTGAGGGTTGAAATCACATTCACAAAAATGAGGGAATTCAGGGCTGAGGCTGGAAATCTAGGCCAATACTCCAGCCTTAATGCTTATCTTATGTGTGGAGGAAAAGCCTAAGACATGACTTAAGACTACAGTTTGGATGTCATCCTTTATTTTCAGCTTAGATAGTTTGACTTTCTTTGGCTTTGAGAGTTTAAATCAGAGTACTTACATGGGCTCTAGTAGGAACTCTGAGTCCTTGGCATCTCTAAAACTCCAGTCGCTTTTATGTATGCATTTAAATATGCATTTAGATGTCTGACTTTAGGTGTCCAGGTTGAAAATTTTGGCCACAGATTTTTTATCATTACATTTCCTTAATTATTATTTTTTAATGTAGTCCTCTGGAAAGGTACTGATTGAAGCTCTTTGGGGTAGGGACCATCTTTTTGTTCTATGTTTATACAGCACTTAGGGGTCCTGGACCATGACTGGGGCTCATAGGTGCTGCCACAACATTAATAATAATTAATATAATAATAAATATTACATTGAAAGTATCAGTGGCTAAAGTTTACCCATTGTCAGGTTTACAGCATGAGTGCTGGTAGAGCAAGGTTTGCCTAAAACTTCGCTTGGAGTCTGTCTATACTAGGTAAAAAAAGTGGGTGTTTGCAAAGTGGTAACTAACCTGTTATGGCAAATGTTGTAAAATGCTACTGTAGACAGGGCAAGTTTGAGTTTTACCTTAATTATGCTGGTTGAGATAAATCCTACAGGGTCCACTATCATATGTTTGCTATTGTGCTAAGAAGATACCTCTTTCCCTTTAAAGATGAGAATGTAGCTTTTTTTTTTTTTTTTTTTAACCAGTTCAGTCCTTGGTGCCTCTTTGCTGCCAAATGTGAAAGATTTTGTATGATGTGGACAGCTGTGTACTAAGAATTAGACCGAATCCACTAACTCATTTCACATAGATCACCAAAAATTTATCAGATAGTAACAACTTTAAGTTTGCTACATTGATCTGATTCAAAGCAGTGACCAAGAGGTGGAGAGCTTCATATGCATGACCAATTTCCTGAGTCTTCTGTTCCTCTGTTATATTTTTTCAAGTGGTACTTTTTTTTCCTTTTGAAAATATCTGGGCCTGGATCATCAACTTGTGTAAATCAGCACAGTTCCATTGTCTTCAATGGAGCTATGCCAGTTTGTACCACCTGAGGATATGGACCAGGGGTATAAAAATTCCACCTAATTATACTTAAAGTCTCATTGACAAATTAACCTCATAGCAGCAGTAAGTATGGGCCAGCTCCTGAGACCATTTTTCAGTGTTTAAACTAGGTTTACTCAGTCCTCACAAAAGCCTCTTTCCACTGATTCAATGTGAATTTGCTTGAGTAAGGACCTCAGGATTTGGTCTATATTTTGGGGTCATTTTGTAAATAGGAGGTTTTAAAAAGCGATCAGTAGTTATTAAAGAAAAAAAAAGGTCCTGACAATAGGTGATTTAAATATTACCTTTCCACATATTTATTTTACAGTTCACCATAGCTCTGAAAGAGCTGTACAGGTTATATATTGATTGCAAAACTTCTCAGCCTTTACAAACTATCATGTAAATACATAATTATGAAGTTTTTAAAATGCATATTACTCACCAGATTGGGTGAATATGTGACCTGATATTTATTCAGATGCAGATTCTTGACACGATAGACCTCTGAGTCATTATGGTGCATTGGGTCATGGCCCACAGAGAGAATTTTTCCTTCCTAGGTCAATGATCCATTAGACAGTAACAGCTCCTTCAGAGTCATTACAGTATTATCAGTCCGGATGGCCTTGAAAGCAGCACTAAGTTTGAATCCATGAACTGAACATCTTCAGGAGATTTTGTTTTTAAATGTTGGATGTTCAATAAGAGGGTCAACTAACTTGTTTGTTTTTATGCTCCCCCACCTCCTTCAAAGGGAACAGTCAGCATTCTCGATTAATGGCTTGCCATTCTTTTTAGCAGGGTGGCTTTGAGCTAGAGGAGTGCAAAAAGTTTTTAAATTCTGTGGGCCAAATTCTGTCAAACATGAGGGATTTGGCATAGCCACTCCCCCATGTATGTTTTCAAGAAAAGCATAATTGTGCATCCATATCCTAACTGGTGGTAGCTCCTTGCACAATCCTCTATCTCAACCCCAGCTCCACCCAGGTTACTCCTACTAGACTAGACACATAAATGTTCTGTATTGGTGGCTGTGTACAGGGCTGTTGCTGGATCAAGGGAGTACGTAGGTATGATGCAAACTAAGCCCAAAACCAGACATCTAATGTACTGTGACCTGTTCTCCCAAATCCCTGAGCAAATTCCATCTCAGCACTGGAGCCAGGTACTTGGCATGCAGTACTTGGAGGAGCAGCCTCCAAATCACACACACATTGGATCTGATCTCAGACACATCTCTACAGGTTGGATTAAAGTCACTGTTGGGACAGCAAAGATGTCTCAGCATCCAGGCTGTCCACTCTGGGTGAAATCCTGGCCCCATTGAAGACAAAGGAAGTTTTGCTATTGACTTAAATTGGGTCAGGATTTCACCCCCTGTTTGGGGTATGTTCTAAAATCCACTGAACTCAATGGAAAAATTCCCATTGACATCACATAGGCCACAATAACCCGGTTCAGCATTGGAGGAGTAACCAGGGCTGAAATCAGGAATTGTGTACCTGTCCTCCAGTACTTTGCATACATTTTCGAAGCAGACTGCCCCAAATACTGCTGTGAAGTTATGGCTGTATTTGTATGGAGAGTTCAGCAGTTAATTCAGTAGCAGGTGCTTCTGGTTCATGTAAACCAGAATTTGTCTTTGTGTAGAGAAAAGGCCATATTCTACTCTGTTACACGGGTGTAAATCTGGAGTATGGAAAAACTTGTCTCAAGCGACCACTGAAGGATCAGACAAACTGACTGCTTAACCGAGGTGATGTGCTAATAAAGGAGGAGCTGAATTCCATTCAGCTCGATAGAGTTTTTCCAGATTTACACAGAGCAAAATCTTGCTAAAAGAGTGCCAGGCAATGCTGGAGGAGTGGAGTTTTAAAGTGATTCAAACTAGTAGTGTGATTACTGTCAAAATTACAGGCTTTTTATTTCTTAAAGGGTAACATTCTTCAGCTTATTTTAATTATGGGCTATGAGGGTAGGTCTGATTGATTTTTTTTTTTCTTTACTAGAGTGTCATTACTGGCTTTTCTGAATTCAAAGTCCATATTAAAACAATCTGTTAACCCCCTAGTTGGAGGTTAACAATGTCTCTGCTCGGTAGAGTAATTTTAAACCAAGTAATTTAATGCAAAGTCACTTTTTAACTCCGAGTATGCATGAGCCAGTTTTCTTACCTCACCTGTACACCAAAATGAGTTACAGAGCCTTTCTAGAGCAATGTATTAAAGAGACCCTCTCTTTCTTTCAGTCTTCGACAAGCATATGGCAAAGATAAAGGGTCCTGGAGCTTTTATTGGATTTATAAGTAAATAAATAATTATTGTTACCTCTGCTGTCAGATCCAAGGGATGTTCACTGGTGATCCTATCCCTTGCCATGACCAAAGCTACATAGCAATATCTTCTGTGGATTTTAAGAACTTGTTGTGTTGTTATTACAGGTTTCCTCACAGGACAAACAGGTATCTTTGGAAACGGCACCTCCTGTTAGTCGTTGATGGTAGGACTGGCCCCTAGCAGGCCCCCACGCTCCAACTCTAGTCATCGTTACTGTTGACACTCCTCTGGAAGGGGGATTCCCACAGGAGAAAATAGAACACCAGCCCCAGGCTAAAATATCTTTTCTTAGTAATGTCTAGAGGGCCAGTGGATGGTGTGTATCCCATGTTTCTTCTATCATTCAGTGTCCATCCATACAGATCCTGGCACCATGGTGTGCCTCCTGTGGGGTTAGGGTGGGATAGGTGTCGTGGAGGCATCTTAGGCCTATTCCACATGGGAAGGTGGAGATCCAGTCACAGAGGGTCCCCTCTATAAACAAAAGGTGGGGGGAGAATGGGGAAGAGCAGTTACTGCTATATTTTCAAATAGTATGTTAAGGACAAGGGGTGTCATTCAGTCCTGTGCAGAAGGCCAGTACAAGACCTATGAATGACTTAGTTCTCAGTCCTAACAATAAGACATGGGTAGGATTTAAGTGATGCACAGGCCTTGTGCTGGGTGACTTTCACCCTAGGAGAACTTAACTTTCTTGTTGTTTTAAAGGAAGTCCGCTGGCTCCAGATAATGGGTATTTTATAATCACTTGCTAGGCTTTAAATCTCCTCTTCCATTGCATCCCAGAATCCTGAGTTCCATCCTGCAGCCATTACTTATGTGAGCAATGGCTGCAGTATTGGTTTCCATGGATTTCACTAGCTTGCTTGCAATGGGATGCCAAGTTAAAGGGACACTTATCTGAGACTTAGGTTTACTGTAAAAATGCAACAACAATTTTTTTTTGTAATGGAAAAAAATCCTCTTCTTTTTGGATACCCAAAGCGTGCAACATTCTCCTAGTGCTGCATGAGAACGAGAAGATGAACCTGGCTTTGTAAACAGAAACAAAACTCCCGGGTCCAGATTCATTTTCTGTGCTGAGTGCAATGCTGAGAGCAAACAAACAGCATTCATGATGAAAAATAAGCTAGCTCATAAAGACATAGTCGTAGAGGTTAACGCCAGAAGAGACTACCAGGTCATCTAGTCTGAACTCTTGCATATCACATAGCGTTAGTTTTAATAATCTTAGTTGTTGTTAGGTTTCAGAGTAACAGTCGTGTTAGTCTGTATTCGCAAAAAGAAAAGGAGTACTTGTGGCACCTTAGAGACTAACCAATTTATTTGAGCATGAGCATCGGATGAAGTGAGCTGTAGCTCACGAAAGCTCATGCTCAAATAAATTGGTTAGTCTCTAAGGTGCCACAAGTACTCCTTTTCTTTTCAGTTGTTGTTAGTAACACATGGAACAACTCAGGGTGGTAATCTGGAAGTATCCCTTTAAAAATAAAAAAAAGTATGAGTTCTCTCTATTCAACAGGAGGTAGGACTTCCTAATTAACACCAACAGGACACATTGAGGGGAGGAGGATATGCCCACTGGTATTTGCTTTCATAAGAGCAGCTATTACATCACAGTCTTCTGCTGACCTACTTTGAAAGATTCCAGTCATATAAGTTTCTGCTTTCCTACTGCAGCAGGCGCTCAGATACCACAATATATAGTCTCCATATAAACACAGTATATGTTCACCGTTGAAAATCGATCGCACATTCATTTTGATTGGTTTATATTGATACACTTGCAGTGTCAGGCAAAATTCAGAGCGGTAAAACTTAAAACAAAAAAGAGTGGCTTTAAAAAACATATATTGTGGGCCTGTCTTGGGCTAATCTTTTAGTGAAGTTAATAGGAATGCAGGGCTGGGCACCATATTAGCAATCAGGAAGCTGAAGCCTTCCTTTTTCAGGACAGCTTTCAAGGTAGGTCAGATTTTAGACATCACAAACTTGACAGATATCCTTTTAACTCCTAGCAATGTGGGGTACACATTGACTGGTCAAATCTAATCTTTGGAGAACGATGTGTTTTGCTGGTTGAAGGAAAAAAATTCCTTTTGTGTGCGTGCGTAATTCTACAGTACTGGTTCAGAAATACTGTCATTGCTCTGTTGTAGGCTGCAGTGTTTTGAACCATTTCTGTAGAATATTGCAGTATTTCGTTCTTTTAAAAAAAAAAAAAAATTAAGGGAAGGCATGTGCAGGCTGGCATTTTAGTCCACCAGTGCTCAGTACATTTCAAGAGTAGATTGTAACTACCCATAATTTTCTCTGTATATAGGACATTTTGCTAGATTGAAAGATCAGTTGCTAGATTCTGTTCAGCTTCTTACACCAAGCTCATCACTGTGGTGAGTGCCTAGATTAACACATTCTGCAAAGGTTTCCAAAGCACTGGATGCTACTTAGTTTACAGGAAAGTTGGAGTTTGTTTTCTTGCTTTTGGTTAATGTTTGCCATTTTAATTTATCAGTGTAGTTTCAGTCCTTGGAATAGCCCTGATACATTAAGGCATGTATACATCAGTCATGTGAGGGATAAAGGGACGGTTACCTGTGCATATAGGGACAGTGGCAACCCATTAAACTCTGACACTGGTATTTCTTTTCTACTGCCAGGAAGCACCAGAAGATGGCATGGTTTGTACAGATGCATGTTTGAGAGAGAGCTAGCAAGCTTGTGGAGATGCTGTTAATAATCCAGGGCAGGGTGTTTAAGCACATTGCCAAAAAGAAAAGAAAGGACAAGCAATACTTTGTCTTATCTCTTCTTTCTACCAGTGAGGGACAGTAGTGAAGTCCTTCTTATCCTTTCCCTCAGTGTGGATAGCACAGAAAGGGAAAATCTGATGTAATCAGGGCACAACACGAATGTAAAGGTCAGGCTGACAAAAAGGGTACTGATAGTAATGCAAAGAGACTGCACCTTCTCAAGAATTTTGAAAATTAAACTTCTGCCTCTCTTTAGAAATCTTGGCAGTTCCATGCTTACAGGCACAGAATTATCCCCACCTCCTCTCCTATCCTACCCCTGCTTCATGTTCAGCAAAATTAAATGTTGCACAAAATGCTTGCCACTAAAATACTATTGACCCACCCTGTGTAGGGGGCCTGAGTCTGTTAACTTCACTGGGGCTGGGGATTGATTTGTTTAGTTTTTAGCAATCCTAGTGTTTTAAAGGGTTAAAAAAAAAGTGCTCATTAGATTGGTGCCCAGACTTCAAGGGCTGTAAAGGTCTCTAAGGATGGGAAGTAAGATTCCCCACCCAACATGTCTGCATGGTTTCCCTGCATCTCCATTGCAGGCGTAGAGGGGTGGCACACCTGATGCTTCCCTTCTCCGCTCATAGGTGGGTAAGGAAGGGAATGGGTGGAACTGTGTCTCTGCTAGTCAGTGCAGCTCAGCCAGTGTATGTGTGGTGTGGAGGGGTAGTAATCTATTACTTACTGGTATGTGTCAGTAGAATGCTGCTTTCCATTCATGAGAGACGGAGGGAGAGGCAGGAAGGAATTTTGCCTCTTTGTGGTGTAAAGGGACAATCAGGTCTTAAAAGTATGTAGCAATTTTCTGTGACTGTTTTAACTCCTCTTCAATGAGCTGAGATAGCAAATGACTTTTGGGATAATATCAATATATTTTTAATTCTTATTTAAAGAAGAGACAACTTCAAAAAAACAAACAAACCCAAAAGAAAATACTCATTTGCTACATTTTAAAGAGTAATTTTCAACTAGAAAAAACTCAGATGAAATGTGGGAGTTTACCTTTCTTGTATACAGTTGAACCTGTTTATTGTGACGTTTCGTGCAATTGGAGGTCAATAATTTAGTCCATGCAGATCATACATTCATTAATTAATGCTTGCACAGCTTTTTCAACTTACAAAGAGCTACATAAATTATGTTAATTATTGTAGTAATTCATTCATATATAGTGAGATTCTGTTTAGAACAAAAGCCATGAATTCTTTCAGCACACGGCAATGTAAAATTGCACTTTTTGGCACCCACTGTATTGTAAGAGTCTGGGAGCAGCTTTACAGCTATGCTTGAGAAAGGACATTGATTTTTAAGCCTTGTTTAGCTGTTGGACCTAAATCAGAACATTGGAACTGAACCTTTCTCTTGAATTTGGACCCAATTCCGGATCCAAACTCTGTGACTTGAGCCATCTTTAATTTTTTGAGGTGGCTTGCTTCATACAGAGCCTGAGTCTGTTCTTGTTTAGTTCGGTGTAAGCCAGGAGTAACTCCACAGAACTAAAATTGGTGTTAGTGATATCAGAATCAGGCTTTATCCTGAATTTCTTGTTCACCCCAAATATTCTTTTTATAAATGGTATATTTGAATGAGGAGGAACTTTGGGATTGGACCCGTAGTGGATTAGATTCTCTGCTGATGATCTCTGTTGAAGCTGATGGAATTGCGCAAGCAGAGCATTTCGTTCAGTTTATATGACTGTATAATTTTCTTTACCTATGAGAACATTCTGATAAACATACTCAGTGCACTTATTTCATGTACATGGTGTCAGGGTTCCTTCCGCACTCTGAACTCTGGGGTACAGATGTGGGGACCTGCATGAGCTTATTCTTACCACCTTAGGTTAAAACTTCCCCAAGGCACAGATTCCTTTCTTGCCTTGGCATCGCTGCCACCACCAAGTGATTTAATGAACAATCAGGGAAAGGACCACTTGGAGTCCTATTCCCCCAAAATATTCCTCCAAGCCTACACCCCCTTTCCTGGGGAAGGCATGAGCATATATCCTTACCAACTGGTTACAAAGGGACTGCAGACCCAAACCCCTGGGTCTTAGAACAATGGAAAAATCAGTCAAGTTCTTAAAAAGAAGGATTTTATTTAAAGAGAAAAAGGTAAAAGAATCACCTCTGTAAACTTAGGCTGGTAGTTAACCTTACAGAGTAGCAGAAAATTCAAAGAGTACAGAGGGACTCCCCTCTAGCCTTAGTTTCAAAGTTACAACAAAACAGAGATAAACCTCCCTCTAACAAAAGGAAAATTCACAAGTTGAGAAAACAACGATAAACTAATACCCTTGCCTGGCTGTTACTTACAAGTTTGAAATACGAGAGAGTTGTTTAGAAAGATTTGGAGAACATGGATTGATGTCCGGTCCCTCTTAGTCCCAAGAGCGAACGGCCACAGAAACAAAGAACCCAAAACAAAACCTCCCCCCCCAATCAGATTTGAAAGATTTTGTTCCAGATTTTGTTCCCATTGGTTCCTTTGGTCAGGTGCCAACCAGGTTACTTGAGCTTCTTAACCCCTTACAGGTAAGAAGGAATTTAGCCTACCCCTATGGTTATGACACACCCCCCAAATTACGGACGGTGTCGGACATCCTGTACCACATTGGCTGTGATTTCTTCCTGGAACTCTAGGAGAAAACAGAGTTAATAAGACACATGCACCTCTAGAGATACTACTGATTATATAAAAACTAACAATATGTTCCACATTTCAAGAATGATTTTAACCAGTCATTCTGGGAAACTTTCATGGGAGAGTGCATCAGCCACTTTGTTAGAAGTTCCTGAAATGTGTAATATTTCAAAATCAAACTCTTGGAGAGCTCAGCTCCACCAAAGAAGTTTTTTGTTATTGTCCTTGACAGCATGAAGCCACTTCAGTGCAGCGTGGTCGGTTTGCAGGTGGAAACGCTGTCCCCAAATGTATGGGCATAGCTTTTCTAGAGCGTACACAATGGCGTAAAATTCCTTTTCGCTGATTGACCAGTGACTTTCCCTCTCAGACAGTTTCTTGCTGAGAAACACGACAGGATGGAATTCTTGATCCGGTCCTTTCTGCGTTAAAACTGCTCCCACACCACGCTGGGACACGTCTGTGGTTACTAGGAAAGGTTTGTCAAAGTCTGGGGCCCTTAGCACAGGGTCAGACATGAGTGTTGCTTTAAGCTGGGTAAAGGCCTTCTGACACTCTTCAGTCCACTGAACTGCATTTGGCTGTTTCTTTTTGGTTAGGTCTGTCAGTGGGGCAGCGATTTGGCTGTAGTGTGGTACAAATTGCCTGTAATATCTGGCCAAGCCTAAGAAGGATTGGACCTGTTTCTTTGACTTCGGGACAGGCCACTTTTGGATAGCATCCACTTTGGCCTGTAGGGGGCTGATAGTTCCTTAACCCACCTGGTGTCCAAGGTAAGTCACTCTGTTTAGGCGTATTTGGAACTTTATAGCCTTAACAGTTAGCCCTGCCTCCCTTATGCGATCAGAGACTTTTTGCAAATGCTCCAGGTGTTCTGCCCATGAATCAGAAAAGATGGCCACATCATCAAGGTAGGCCACTGCATATTCTCCCAATCCTGCTAGGAGACTATCTACAAGTTTTTTGGAAAGTGGCGGGTGCATTTTGCAGCCCGAAAGGGAGCACATTAAATTCATACAGCCCTACATGGGTGATGAAGGCTGACCTTTCCTTCGCGGATCCTTCTAGCGGTACTTGCCAGTACTCCTTGGTTAAGTCCAAGGTAGAGATGAACTGGGCCAGTCCCAGTTTCTCCAATAGCTTATCTGTGTGTGGCATTGGATAGTTGTCTGGGCGAGTTACAGCATTTAGCTTACGGTAGTCCACGCAAAAGTGTATCTCCCCATCCGGTTTGGGAACTAGAACCACGGGAGATACCATGCACTGTTAGAGGGGCGGATTACACCCATCTGTAGCATATCCTGGATCTCCCGTTCTATAGCAGTTTTGGCTTGAGGAGACAACCGGTACGTTTGGGCTCTAATTGAATGAGCATTACCTATGTCATGGAGTGGCATGCCCGTTCGGTCCGTCCTGGGACGGCCGAGAACATTGGCACGAAACTAGTGCACAGCTCCTTGATCTGCTGGTGCTGCATACTGGTGCTGTCCGAGGGTCATTGAGAGGTTCATCTCTTCCATGCCACCGTCACTTTTTCCTTCATAGTAGATACCTTCAGGCCACTCAGCATCATCTCCTCCCTGGGCTATAAACTGACAAACCTATAATTCTCTGGAATAAAAGGGCTTTAGAGAATTAACATGGTACACTTTTGGCTTTAGGTTTGAGGTAAGGGATGCTATGAGGTGGTTAACAGCTCCCAGGCACTCTTGGACCGTGAATGGCCCTTCCCATGATGCTTCCATCTTATGGGCCTGGAGCGCCTTCAAGACCATGACCTGGTCCCCTACTTTGAAGGAACGCTCTCTGGCATGTTTATCATACCAGGCTTTTTGCTCTTCCTGAGCATCTTTTAGGTTTTCTGTAGCAAGGGCTAACGAGGTTCGGAGGGTGTTTTGTAAGTTGTTTACAAAGTCCAGAATGTTAGTTCCTGGAGAAGGTGTAAACCCCTCCCATTGCTGCCTCACCAACTGTAATGGCCCCTTAACCTCGCTGCCATACACAAGTTCAAATGGTGGAAACCCTAAACTGGGATGTGGTACAGCCCTGTAGGCAAAGAGCAACTGCTGTAACACTAGGTCCCAATCGTTGGAGTGCTCATTTACGAATTTACGTATCATGGTTCCCAAAGTTCTATTAAACTTCTCCACCAGGCCATTAGTTTGATGGTGGTAAGGGGTAGCAACCAAGTGCTACACCACATGAGCTTCCCAAAGGCTTTTCATGGTCACTGCCAGGAAATTAGTTTCCAAATTGGTAAGGATGTCGGAGTACCAACCTACCCTGGCAAAAATGTCTGTTAATGCCTGGCACACACTTTTAGCCCTGGTGTTGCTTAGAGCTACTGCTTCTGGCCATCAGGTGGCAAAATCCATGAAAGTCAGTATGTACTGCTTCCCTCTGGGTGTCTTTTTCAGGAAAGGACCCAGAATATCCACAGCTACTTGCTGAAATGGAACCTCAATTATGGGGAGTGGCTGGAGAGGGGCTTTCATAGAATCATAGAATATCAGGGTTGGAAGGGACCTCAGGAGGTCATCTAGTCCAACCCCCTGCTCAAAGCAGGACCAATCCCCAATTAAATCATCCCAGCCAGGGCTTTGTCAAGCCTGACCTTAAAAACTTCTAAGGAAGGAGATTCTACCACCTCCCTAGGTAACGCATTCCAGTGTTTCACCACCCTCCTAGTGAAAAAGTTTTTCCTAATATCCAACCTAAACCTCCCCCACTGCAACTTGAGACCATTACTCCTTGTCCTGTCCTCTTCTACCACTGAGAATAGTCTAGAACCATCCTCTCTGGAACCACCTCTCAGGTAGTTGAAAGCAGCTATCAAATCCCCCCTCATTTTTCTCTTCTGCAGACTAAACAATCCCAGTTCCCTCAGCCTCTCCTCATAAGTCATGTGTTCCAGACCCCTAATCATTTTTGTTGCCCTTCGCTGGACTCTCTCCAATTTATCCACATCCTTCTTGTAGCGTGGGGCCCAAAACTGGACACAGTACTCCAGATGAGGCCTCACCAATGTCGAATAGAGGGGGACGATCACATCCCTCGATCTGCTCGCTATGCCTCTACTTATACATCCCAAAATGCCATTGGCCTTCTTGGCAACAAGGGCACACTGCTGACTCATATCCAGCTTCTCGTCCACTGTCACCCCTAGGTCCTTTTCCGCAGAACTGCTGCCTAGCCATTCGGTCCCTAGTCTGTAGCTGTGCATTGGGTTCTTCCATCCTAAGTGCAGGACCCTGCACTTATCCTTATTGAACCTCATCAGATTTCTTTTGGCCCAATCCTCTAATTTGTCTAGGTCCCTTTGTATCCTATCCCTGCCCTCCAGCGTATCTACCACTCCTCCCAGTTTAGTATTAGCTTTGACCTGGTCTTGGGGTTTTCCCACCCTTTGGCATACCCCACAAGACCGGACATAGGTAGAAACATCCTTGGCCATTCCCTCCCAGTGGAATGACCTCCCCAAACGGTCTTTGGTCCTGTTCACCCCAGCAAGGCTACTAGGATGATCGTGGGTTAAGCTCAAGAGCTTTACCTGGTACTTAGTTGGAACTACCAACTGTCTCTGAGGATGCCAGTCTTCCTGGTGCACGCCAGAAAGAGTTTCCTTGTATAAAAGTCCTCTTTCTACAACAAACCAGGATCAATTAGAAGAGCTGAGAGGTGGTGGGTTGCTCCGTGCTGCCATCCAAGCTCCCTGGAGGCTTTCATATGCTTCCTGTTCGGCCTGGAACTGTTCTCTTGATGCTGGAGACATCAGTTCCTCACTGGATTGTGGACCTGGGCTTGGTCCCTCTGGAAGCGATGCAGGTGATGGGGCTGTTTTCATTGATGGTGAACCGCTCTCCACAGGTGCACTATGTGGTATTTCAGGCTCTGGCTGAGCCTCTTGTGTAGGGTTATCTGCTGCTGCTGCCAGTGCAGGCTCGGTGGTGCCCTCTGGTGTTGAAGTTGTAGACGGACTCAGTGGACTCAGTGCTGGCAATGGTTCTGGTGCTCGTTGCTTTGCCAGTTCCGGTTCTGGGACTGGTTTTGGCTGGGTCATTGGGACTGGATCCACTATGGCTGTTGCAGTCATTGGCAGGGAATCTGGTTCCACCATCTCTGTCTGGGTCTCTGATAACACAGACAGGGCCCTGGTGGAAGGCTCAGGAACAGGGATAGGTGTGAAAGCTTGCTTAGCCTGGCTGCGGATGACCATTCCCACCCTCTGGGCTAGCTTCACATGGTTGGCCAAATCTTCCCCCAGCAGCATGGGAATGGGATAATCATCATAGACTACAGAAGTCCACATTCCTGACCAGCCCTTGTACTGGACAGGCAACTCAGATGTAGGTAAGTTTAAAGATTTTGACATGAATGGCTGAATCGTCACTTGGGCCTCTGGGTTGATAAATTTGGGGTCCACTAAGGATTGGTGGATAGCTGACACCTGTGCTCCAGTGTCCCTCCACACTGTAACCTTCTTCCCGCCCACACTCACAGTTCCCTTCGCTCTGAGGGTACCTGGGGGGCATCTGGGCCTGAGGACCTTGGGTGTGACTCCGGTGTAATGAACTGCAGTCTGTTGGGGTTCTTAGGGCAGTTGGCCTTCACGTGCCCCAGCCTATTACATTTAAAACATCGCCCAGCTGACTGGTCACTGGTGTGGTGGGACGATAAGGTGTCTGGGTTTTCCCTTGGGATGTAGGTGGGGCTTTGGGTTGCCCCCGGTGATAGGGTTTTGTTTCGGGTTGCCCCTTCTGATATTCGCTTCAACTGCTACTAGTTTTTTTCTTTTCTGCCGCCTCCACCCATTTGGCTCCAATCTCCCCTGCCTCAATTACAGTTGTGGGCTTCCCATCTAGGATGTACCTTTCTGTTTCCTCAGAAACATCCTCTAAGAACTGCTCCATTTGCATTAGGAAGGGCAACTCTTCTGGAGATTTAACACTTGCTCCTGATACCCAGGCATCCCAATGTTTCACAATGTGGTAGGCAGGTCGGGTAAATGACATGTCTGGTTTCCACCTTAGGGTTCTGAACCATCGACGGGAACGCTTGGGTGTCAGCCCCATTCTGATTCTGGCCTTGTTCTTAAAAAGTTCCTAACTCTTTATGTGTTTCTTAGGCATTTCAGCTGCCACCTCTGCTAAGGGTCTACTGAGCTGCGGCCTCAGCTCTACCATGTACTGGGCTGTAGAGATGCTGTACCCAAGCCAGGCCCTTTCTAAGAAGGCCTCGGTATCATCGCCTGCCTTGTAGGTGGGGAACTTTCTGGGATGGGAAGCGGTACCTGGAGAAGGATTGCTAGGGTTGTCTGCTATATTCTGCTTAGCCCTTGCCATCTCTAATGCCAGTGCATGCTTCCTCTCTCTTTTCCTCCATAGCATGCTTCCTCTCTTTTTTTGTAGGCAGCCTATTGTGCCTCCTGTTTGGCTTTCTCTGCCTCCATAGCTCTCTTGTGGGCAGCCTCTTTGGCTTTCTCTTCTCTTTCAGCAGCTTCTTTCTTGAGTTGTTTTAATTCGATCAGTCTCTTATGTTCCTTTTCTTTCTCTTGTGCTTCTAGTCTGGCTAAATCCAGTTTTTTCTGGACGCCACTTTCTGTCATCCTAGCTTTTCTGTGTTTAACCTAGCTGTACCCGAGAGTTAGAAAGAAAAAAAAAACAACCCAGTTTGTGAATTCCTTTGCTACTGTAACTTGACCCCTCTGCCTTCAGGCAGAGAAAAAAAAAAGAACTCTAACTACTCTCAGCAAAAACCTGTTTCCAAGCAGCCAAAAGGAAAGAAAAATGTGTCCTTTTAAAATCCTGCTGTGCTTTTGGTTCAAAAATGATCCCACCGCTCTGCCACCATGTCAGAGTTCCGTCCCCACATCTGTACTCCAGAGTGGGGAAGGAACCCTGACACATGGTATGCTGAATTTCACTTGGTGTATTAATTGGAATGTGTGATGTGCAGTCATTCTCATAAGAATACTTGAGTTTTACAAGTAAGGCAGTTTCAATTTTTCATGGTATATCTATGTTTTTTTAATGAACAGATGAAGAATGTGACTGTGTGTGGGATTCTAGGGGTAAGTAATTTTGTTTGAATTCTTGACCACAGAGCTAGTTACTTAAGAAGTTGGATAATCATTCCAAACTTAATTGGACTAAGTAATCTGATTGAAATCTTAGACTTGTGAGGCTTCTGGTAGTTCCTGGTTGTTGGCAGGTTAGAAGTGCCACAAAAATATCCTTTCTCCTGCCATTTTTCCTTCTAGGCTAGTCCAAAACCAGGAACTGCAGAGATATGAGAAAAGAAAAGCTCTCTTTCGAACCATTTAGTTCAAAGTGGTTTATATGGCTTGCTTGGACTAGCTAATAGTTATGAACAAAGAATGTGATGGGTCATGTTTGCAATTTGATATCTTTGAGCCATTAGTGAACTAGCTGACAACTTTGATACTGCCAAGTGTAAAAAGGGTGCATTGCTGCACAAATTACATTTTCGTAAATTGAAGCTAAAATAATAAATGGGAAAAAAACCCTGCATAAACGTAAAGCTAAAGTTACAACATTACAGTCACAAACTGATAAGAAATACAGCAGTGAAGGTTTGAAAAGCAATGGTAACTCAGCAACATTGCCCCTCCATTATGCTTTATGGTATATATATTTTACAACATAAATACAGTAGTGTATTGAAGTGCAGTTTTGCTCTGAGAAGTGACAGTGTGTGTGTAAAACTAGCACCTTTTTACTTGACAGAGCTGCTCTTTTGCTGTGTGAGCTTTAATGATGTAAAGTTGGATTTTCAAAAGCACTCAGCACTGGCCTGTCCCTGCTCTCATTGATGTCAATGGGATTTTTACTATTCACTTCAATTGAAGTAGTCTTAGTCCAACACGGAGCGCTCTTGGGAAAACCTACCCATAGCTATAATCTTCCTTATGTAAGTTGTCCCACAAGAAGGCTGACAGCAGAAGCAGCTCCTGTCCCTATCCTGGGGTGTCTGCTCAGTGATGTTCTTATCTCCAGTGGGAGCCATAGATATGTAGTCCCAGGGACTATCAGGCTCGGCAGGGAGAATGTGCCTGGGACAGATGTTCATTAAGTCTACTAACATTGTAGCAAATACTAGATGAAGCATGTGCAGAGGTAATTTTTTTCAATTACTGTTAACTTTTTAATTTTCCTTTTTCTCTGCGAGACTTAGCCAATGCACTAGTCCCCAGTGAAGACTATGGGCCTGCTCCAAAGCTGTCTGATGTCAATGGAAAGGCCTCCAGGCCCCATTGACTTCACTGGGTTTTAGCTTAGTCCATGGCAGCCAAGAATATATTTTCTTTAGCAATGGGGAAAGTGTGTGTATTTTCACTCTCTCAGAATTCCAAAACCATCTGAAGAGGTTTGGTCCATCCTTTTGAAAAAAAAAAGAAGAAGGAAGAAAAAGGAAAAAGTACTTTTAGCCAAAGAGCTGAAGATTCCAGACAAAGGGTGAAATCCTGGCATCCTTGAAGTCAATGGGAGTTTGCCACTGGTTTCATTGGAGTCAGGATTCCACCCCACTAGGTGAATGTTTCAAATGCAGAGTTATACACAGGTGCAGATTGGGTTGAACAGATTTTTCATGACCTTTTTTAATCAAAAATCACAGAGCAATCACAGTAAATTTAGTAAAAGTCATGGTTTCAGGATTTTTGATTTAAAAAAAAAACATTGTGACAAATGAAATTTGACTGTACCTCATTAAAATTATAGGCCAGCATCCTTCTCCTCTGCTGCGACTGCCGCCTCACCCCACTCAGGGAGCACCAACCACCCACAACAGCTTCCTCTGCCTTGGCACTGCAATCCTATTCCTAACCCGGTGAGAGGGTCTGGAAAGTGAACTTGTCCTGAACTCACCCTGGGCACAGGCAGCAATGGCTGTGTCTTTCAGGGTTGGGTCCAGTTCCTCGCTCTGAGTATTGTGACCTGGCATATGGAGTTGTAGCACTGCTCAGGTTTGACCCAGACACTTCTCTGCCGGCACCAAGGGGCGGCTGGCCCAAATTTGAGGGAGTGACACTGCAACCTGTGCACCAAGTTGCAATGGTATTCATTCAAATTTGGCCTGACAACCCCCCATCATGACAGCAAGGATGCTGAGGCAAACCTGAATGGCATTGCGACCCTGTGTGCCAAGTTGCAATCCCCAGAGCAGGGAGTCAGACCCAGCTCTGCAATACAGGAGCTGCAGGAGCTGCTGCTGTGGGGTGAGTTGGGGCAGGTTTGCTCTCTGACACCCCCTGGATTGTTCCCTCTGCAGCACACTAGTGGGGTGATCCAGCTAGTGCCTTCCTGCATGGAAGTCAGGGACAAACAGAGAAGTCATGGTATCCGTGACATTTTCGCCACTGTGACAAACCTGTAGCCCTAATTATAATGCAAGTTGTTTGGTAGCTTTAACTTCAGAAGGTGGTACAAGATGCTTCCTGCAATACTTGGCATTTTTCATTTTCAACACACTTTAGAAACATTACCTGATTAAATCATATGTACCACGGATACACTAGACTTTAGCAAGTTGTACTTTCATAGTAATTTAAGTAAACTGAAATTGGTAAGAATTGGTAATAGTCCTGCAGTATTTTTGCTTTATAAAAAATCCTCTTATTTACAGTGTTAAAATGCTCCCATTACAAATTAACTTTCTTTGCTCAGTATTTAATAGCTGTTTCATCTACCTTCAAATGGGAGTTGCAAAGACTTTGAAAAATGGGCTGAAAGGTTGTCTCGGTTTACCTCAATTTCTCTAAGTACTTGTGTGTCCTTTGCTGCTATATTGCTTAATAAATCCCAACAGAAATATCTGTATCCCTTAGTGCAACAATGCCTAGATCGTTCTTCTTTCTCTACTACTGGAGGAAAACCACCATCACCAAGTGCCCAATACAGAAAAGGAGTGAGTGCTGTCAATTCCCATTGATTTCAATGAGAGTTAATGGCATTCAGCACTTCATAGGAGTTGCTGAGCAACTTGTGGGAGCAGGCCCATGCAGCATATGTAGAATCATAGATATGTAGGGCTGGAAGGGACCTCAAAATCATCAAGTCCAGCCCCCTGCACTGTGGCAGGACCACGTAAACTTAGATCAACCCTGACAGGTGTTGGTCCAACCTGTTCTTAAAAACTCCCAATGATGGGGATTCCACAGCCTCCCTTGGAAGCCTATTCCAGAGCTTAACTACCGTTAGAGTTGGAAAGTTTTTCCTCATATCTAATCTAAATCTCCCTTGCTTCAGATTAAGCCCATTATTTTTTGTCCTACCTTTAGTGGATCAGGAGAACTGTTGATCACTGTCTTCTTTGTAACAGCCCTTAACATAGTCCAAGACTCCATCTTTTCTCAGAACTAAACATGCCCAGTTTTTTTAAGCTTTCCTCAGAGGTCTCGGTTTTCTAAACATTTTATCATCTTTATTGCTCTCTTCTGTATCCTCTCCAATTTGTCCACACTGTTCCCAAAGTATGGTGTTCAGAATTGGACATAGTAGTCCAGCTGAGGTCTCACCGGTGCCGAATAGAGTGGAACAATTATCTCCCATGTTTTACATACAGCACTCCTATTAATACACCCCAGAATTGTATTAGCCTTTTTTGCAACTGCATCACGTTGCTGACGCCTATTCAATTTGGGATCCACTATAAGCCTCAGATCCTTTTCAGCAGTACTACCACCTAGCCAGTTATTCCAATTTTGTAGTTGTGCATTTGTAGTCCAGTATTTTGCATTTGTCTGTATTGAATTTCATCTTGTTGATTTCACACCAGTTCTCCAAATTGTCAAGAGCATTTGAATTTTAATCCCGTCCTCCTGAAGTGCTTGCAACCCCTCCCAGTTTGGTGTCATCCACAAATGTTATAGGCATACTCTCCACTCCATTATCCAAGTCAATAGTGAAAATATTGAATAGTATTAATCCCTGTGGGATCCCACTAGATATGTCATCCCACTTTGACAGCGAACCATTGATAACTATTCTTTGAGTACGATCTTGAAACCAGTTGTGCACCCACCTCCTAGAAATTTCACTTGGACACATTTCCCTAGTTTGCTTATGAGAATGTCATGTGGGACTATATCAAAAGCCTTACTAAAATCAAGATATGTCACATCTACTGCTTTCCCCATCCACTAGGCCAGTAACCCTGTCAGAGAAGGAAATTACATTGGTTTGGCATGCTTTGTTCTTGACAGATTTGTGCTGGCTGTTCCTTATAATCCTGCTGACCTCTAAGTGCTTACAAATCGATTGTTTACAAATTTATTCCAGTCTCTTTCCAGTATCAAATGTAGACTGGCTGGTCTATAATTCCCTGGGTCCTCTTTGTTCCTCCTTTTAAAGTTAGGTACTATGCCCTTCTCCAGTCCTCTGGGATCTCACCTGTCCTCCATGAATTCTCAAAGATAATTGCTAACAGTTCCACGATTGCTTCAACTAGTTCCTTAAGTACTCTAGGATGAATTTCAGCATGTCAAGGCTGGGCTGTCTGTCCATTTTTGGTTACTGTCCCCAAGAGTTTGTGTTCTATATGAACACAGAATAGGGCTGCAGCATGTAGCATACACATCAGTGATGTGACATGCAGTCCATGTCTAATGGTATGACATGCCTTTCACTTCATTGACGTGCTTGCAACATGCCACACTGTGCATCAACCACCAATGACATTTGATATAAATTATTTCCATTTGGTTGCATTCTTTCACACATGATGTTCTGTAACAATTCATTAAAGAACATTTATCATTTATAGTAGTAACTAACATTAAGTTTTACATGGATTGTTACATGAAGAATAATAGAAAAATTCAATGTAAGAATATAATTAATTTCTTTCTGGTACAAATTAAAATCTTCATGTACGTATAAGAATAATTTACAGTTCTACAGACCTTCAGTGAGTCTCCAAATCCACAGGATGTCCCTAGATGCTAGATTTTTACTTCGATAGCTGAGATAATTGGCAGATGTGTACTGTGCAAACTCATGTACCTACCCACACAGCTTCTTTTTAGCATACCCGTCTACGCCAACTCACACACACAGCAATTGTTCCATCTCAAAACCAGAATAACTTAAATCCCCCCAAACATCTTGGGCCAAATTCTTGCCTGGTGTAATACCATTGAAATTAATGGAGTTGTACAACAGAAAACTCTGCCCTCCCTGAGATTTGGCTTTTAGAGATGGTCCCATGCTAAACTCCTTGAGCTTTTACTATACAAGCACAGCTAGATTCAGACCATGTTTAAATTACAGACCATGTGGATCAAGTGATATGCACTTTATAAGAGATGGTTGATTTCTGTTGACTCTCAAACTATTGAAGTCCATGGAAAGACTCCCATTGATTTCAATGGATTTTGGATCAGGCCCATAACATCCAATCCAGATTCTGTTGATGTCAATGAGAGTTTTGTCATTGACCTCAATAGTCTGTGAATAAAGCTCTTCAGTGGGCTCAGGGATTGTCCCACCACTACCTGAAGCACATGATGATGTCTGCTTTAGAGAACATGGATGTGTGGTTATGAGGGCAGAATGTCACCTTTGAAAAGCAACCCTTTAATTCTTCTTGATAGAATTTTTTTCTGTTTTATGAGACTTCAGCACACAGGCAGTAGAAGCCTCTCGCTTGTATAGCCTGCCAATGAATTCTATTTTCTGTGTACTGAGATAACGCAGTTAAGAGTTTTTGCTTTTTAGCTTCATGTTCTCTTGGGCTTTAGTGGCAAAACTCCAGTTTGCTTCAGAATGTACTAAATTTTGTGTAAATGTTGCAAATTGATCTATTTACTTACTACTGAGCCCACCACACTAGTGCAGTCAATAGCTAGAAATATACTGTGTTAATCCTCGTCTACACTATAAAGTTTTGCTGTCATAGCTCTGCCAGTTAGGGGAGTGGAAAAAAATCACACACCCCTACTCACTAGGCCAACAAAACTCCCAGTGTAGACACAACTATACTGACAGAAGAGTGCTTCTGTCAGTGTACCTAATGTCATTCAGGGAGGTTCTGTTAATATGCTCAGAGAAAAACTGCTGTCAGCATATGCTTATTCTACACTAGGGGGCTATGCTGGCATAGCTATGCTGACCTATGCTCTCTAGTGTAGACATAACCTCAGTCACTGGCTCTCCGGAAATGGTAGGCCTTTTAGATCAATCCTTTTCCTCCCCTGATTATTGTTGGTAGTGGGAGTGGAACTTTAACACTCTACAGCCCAATGACAATCACACCTGTCTACGCCATTTGGGCCTTGACTGCGTGAGGGGCTGATTGTCTCCCATTCTTGTTTGCTTGAGTGGGAATTGGGGGAGCTCAGCATTTCTCAGGAAGGATGTTCACACCTCACTGAGTTGGGCCCTGAATGATTTTGAGTTGAGCATAAACAATTCTTGGATTTATTAGAGAACATCAGTGCCCATGGCAGCAAAAGCAATAAGACTTGGTTTCAAAGATCCTCAGTGCCTCTGAAAATAAGGCCCTCAGATTCCAAAGAACAATTTAAAAATGATGTGAGAACAGAAATATTTTCTGATTTTAAGAGTACTAGTTTCTCTAACCAAATCAGATTTTTTAAAAGTTGTTTTACTCTTTTATTGTATTTGACTCATTTGATGATCTTGTCACAATTTACAATTCTTGTTATTATTATTCTGTTCATTAGCCTCCAGGTGCTACTTCTTGTGTGCAGAAAACTTGGCACTTGTATATATTTACTCCTAATGAGGAGCCTTTCGAGAAAATGCATTGATTTCTAGATCAACATCACAATTTTAAATGGCCTTTGTAAGCTCAGTTACAAATAGCTGTTTAGAAAGTTCAAAGTCTAAAATTAATTAAAGACTAAATGTAAGGCACTCTTCGATATAAAATATTTAGTTGTTTCCTTTGTTTTTAGCACTCTTGCTAAATCAGTAACTAATGTTAGCAACACATTAATTTGGGTATTGCTTTTTTAAAGGGATACTAAATATTCAAGTTCAGTTCCATTGTTCTAATAGCTGTGGTCTTGTCATTTGCATTTATACGAATGCTGGCTAACATTCTGCGGGGGAGTGCTGTGATTTCAAATATATTGTTGACAACATTTTGATATTGTGACATAGAAGCTCAAAACCATGAAGGTGTGCTTTTCTCCAAGAGTCAGGCTTGGTCTGTGCTTAAAACTTATATTGGCATAGTTCTGTCGGTTAGGGGTATGAAAAAACCCACACCCCAATGACATAGCTATGCTGACAAAACCCCCAGTGCAGACACAGCTGTGCCAATAAATGGGTGCTTCTGTCAGCATAGGTAATGTGGTTCAGGGAAGTGGTGTTCTTATACCTGTAGGAAAAAATCCTTTTGTCTGTGTAGGCTGCATCTACTTAGGGGGGGCTATGCCAGCATAGCTATGCCAATTGTGGCTGTGTGTTATATACATGGCCACAGAGTTCCATACATGGGAAATGGTTAGATTTGTGATAGGGAGAAAATCCCTGGAAAATAAAGTTCCTCTTTTGACAGTCTGATGTTTTCCCCTTTAAAGTCCATACAAGGGTCCCATGGGGCAGGATCAGGCCTCTAGCTTACTCCAGTATCACGTGTGTTAATTTGTGCTATATATTCATGCATGACTGTAAGTGCAAAAGTAAACAGTTTGATTTAATTCTTTAGTAACATCATTATCCTGAAGTTCATATGAGCTTCTGGAATTTCCCTTCCAGAATACACAGATCTCTACTACACAATGTCCCTAGAAGGATGACCAGTTGCACTTCAAGGCAAATAAAGGGAAGAAACTGTCCGAAAGATGCAAGATGGTGCAAATTTGTAGGGAGACAATATCCTGTAATGTTTTATTCAGGGTACAAAAATCTCACATTTGTAAAAGAGTGTATGTTTGTTCCTTGGACGTGTAATATTATTTTTATAAAATTTATTATTATTTTATTTTAATTGTTAGACAGTAGCACCTAGAGGTCCCAACTCAGATCTGGGCCTCATTGTGTTAAGCAATGTACAAACACACAGTAAGAGGTAACAGGCTTAGCCCAGGGGTTCTCAAACTTTATTGCACCACGACCCCCTTCTGATCACGAAAATTATGAGACGACCAAGCCTGAGCCCCGCTGCCCTGGGGGGGGGAGGGGAGCAAAGCTGAACTCCAAGGGATTCAGCCCCAAGTGGGAGGCCTGTAACCTTAGTCTTGCCACCCAGGGTTGAAGCCCTCAGGCTTCGGATTCAGCCCTAGGCAGTGAGTCTTGGGCTTTGGCTTCAGCCCCAGGGCCCAGCAATTCTAGTGCCAGCATTTGGGGTCCTGACTCACAGTTTGAGAACCGCTGGGTTAGCCTAATTAGACAAGAAAGAGGCAGTGTGGTATACTGGATTGGGATCTGGACTGGGACTCAGGAGATTTGGTTTCATTCCTAGTTCCCCCACTGGGATTGCTGGGTGACCTTAGGCAAGTCCCTCGTTGTGCCTCTGTTTCCACATCTGTAACATGGGGATAATGATACTGACCTTCTTTGTAAAGTGCTTTAATAGCTAATGATAAAAAGTGCCGAATAAGAGCTGGGTATTATTACTATAACCCATGTTTACAGGTGGGAAGTTGAGGCACAGAAACTTTAAGTGACTCACCTAGGAAGACTAGCAGAGCTAGGAATAGAATCCAGATCTCCTGAATCCTAGTCTAGTGCTTTAACCTCAAAACCATCTTTACTCTGTACTATTCCGATCGTGTGATTCCCAGTAGCTCTTTAATGGATTTAAGCTGTAGGAAATAAGGCATCAAATAAGGGACTTCCCTTAAAAACAATGGACAGTGCTGGTCACCCACATCTTTGAGCGGTGAGCACTCCAAACCATTCTACTTTTTCATTGGTGAAATGTGGTAATTAGTGGTGGCTTTGACATAATGAAAAGCAGTATAGTACACCTGTCTGCTTGCCTGCTCAATCTCTTAAATTAAAACATTTGAGACCCAAATAGCATTTCTGATGGCATTTTCTACTGCTTTTGTTGCAGTGTGAAATAAATGGAAAAAGCCACTGGCCTCTCCAGACAGCAATAATGAAAAATGAGAACAAAGCTTCATTTTTTATCCTTGCTGAAATGTTTATTTGAAAGCAGCATGGCAAGGTGGTATAGTTTGATTTGATTAGCAAGTCTAAATGTATTAGCAGCAAGACAGAAACTATATTACAATTAGTGATAATTAGTTGCACTGATTACTTCAGACTGCAAAACTGTTTGACAGATGTTTTTCTGTGGCACGGTATTAAAATAAGAGGGTACTTTACCCTTGCCAAAGGTTCTTAGCTTCCTATGTGGCAATACCTTATTCTAATTGCTATTCACTTATAAAGTCTCCATTGGAGCTTTGTAATTAGTTACTTCACAAATTCACATAGCTGTAAAAAAATTACAAATTTATTTTTTAAGTGAATTTAGTGTCTTCAGATGTTGATGACTGATAGCCCTAGAGACGGAAGCCCTCTCCTTGTCCGTGGAACACTGTCTGCCTGTGCAGTGCCTGGGCCCTCTTCTCCACCTGCAGATCTGAACTCTGGTCTTCAGGCCTGATTCAAAGCCCACTGACCGTGGAGGGAGTCTCTCCATTGACTTCAGTGGGGTTGGTCCCAGAATCCTGGAATAAGAGAGTTCAGTCTCCATGTCCACGCAGTCTTTGACCTCTGTAATACGCAACAGGAATGCCTTGAATCATCTGGATTAGTAGCAAAATGACTCGGGGAGTAGGATTATTTGAAGTAAAGCCCTTTAGGGGGCAATATCCCATTGTGATAAAAAGGCCTATCTGAATACATTAGCTAGTCTGGGCCTCACAATGCAGAGAAACATATACAATCAAATTGCCATTTTAGAAATGAACAAGCAGACATGAGAAAGGCAAGACAGGAGCCACATTTCACATGTCTATAACACATCACATTCCTAAACTGCAATCTTACTAAATACTCCAGGTAACTTATAGATACCATTCCAAAGAGAGGTTTCAGAGTAACAGCCGTGTTAGTCTGTATTTGCAAAAAGAAAAGGAGTACTAGTGGCACACCTTAGAGACTAACCAATTATTTGAGCATAAGCTTTCGTGAGCTACAGCTCACTTCATCGGATGCATACTGTGGAAAGTGTAGAAGATCTTTTTATACACACAAAGTATGAAAAAATACCTCCCCCCACCCCACTCTCCTGCTGGTAATAGATTATCTAAAGTGATCACTCTCCTTACAATGTGTATGATAATCAAGGTGGGCCATTTCCAGCACAAAATCCAGGGTTTAACAAGAACGTCTGAGGGGGTGGGGGTAGGAAAAAACAAGGGGAAGTAGGTTACCTTGCATAATGACTTAGCCACTCCCAGTCTCTATTCAAGCCTAAGTTAATTGTATCCAATTTGCAAATGAATTCCAATTCAACAGTCTCTCGCTGGAGTCTGGTTTTGAAGTTTTTTTGTTGTAATATCGCAACTTTCATGTCTGTAATCGCGTGACCAGAGAGATTGAAGTGTTCTCCGACTGGTTTCTGAATGTTATAATTCTTGACATCTGATTTGTGTCCATTTATTCTTTCACGTAGAGACTGTCCAGTTTGACCAATGTTCATGGCAGAGGGGCATTGCTGGCACATGATGGCATATATCACATTGGTGGATGTGCAGGTGAACGAGCCTCTGATAGTGTGGCTGATGTGATTAGGCCCTATGATGGTGTCCCCTGAATAGATATGTGGGCACAGTTGGCATCGGGCTTTCTTGCAAGGATAGGTTCCTGGGTTAGTGGTTCTGTTGTGTGGTATGTGGTTGCTGGTGAGTATTTGCTTCAGGTTGGGGGGCTGTCTGTAGGCAAGGACTGGCCTGTCTCCCAAGATTTGTGAGCGTGTTGGGTAATCCTTCAGGATAGGTTGTAGATCCTTAATAATGCGTTGGAGGGTTTTTAGTTGGGAGCTGAAGGTGATGGCTAGTGGCGTTCTATTATTTTCTTTGTTAGACCTGTCCTGTAGCAGGTGACTTCTGGGAACTCTTCTGGCTTTAACAATCTGTTTCTTCACTTCCGCAGGTGGGTGTTGTAGTTGTAAGCATGCTTGATAGAGATCTTGTAGGTGTTTGTCTCTGTCTGAGGGGTTGGAGCAAATGCGGTTGTATTGCAGAGCTTGGCTGTAGACAATGGATCGTGTGGTGTGGTCAGGGTGAAAGCTGGAGGCATGTAGGTAGGAATAGCGGTCAGTAGGTTTCCGGGATAGGGTGGTGTTTATGTGACCATCGTTTATTAGCACTGTAGTGTCCAGGAAGTGGATCTCTTGTGTGGACTGGACCAGGCTGAGGTTGATGGTCGGATGGAAATTGTTGAAATCATAGTTGAATTCCTCAAGGGCTTCTTTTCCATGGGTCCAGATGATGAAGATGTCATCAATATAGCGCAAGTAGAGTAGGGGTGTTAGGGGACGAGAGCTGAGGAAGCGTTGTTCTAAGTCAGCCATAAAAATGTTGGCATACTGTGGGGCCATGTGGATACCCATAGCAGTGCCGCTGATTTGAAGGTATACATTGTCCCCAAATGTAAAATAGTTATGGGTAAGGACAAAGTCACAAAGTTCAGCCACCAGGTTAGCCGTGACATTATCGGGGATAGTGTTCTTGACGGCTTGTAGTCCATCTTTGTGTGCAATGTTGGTGTAGAGGGCTTCTACATCCATCGTGGCCAGGATGGTGTTATCAGGAAGATCACCGATGGATTGTAGTTTCCTCAGCAAGTCAGTGGTGTCTCGAAGGTAGCTGGGAGTGCTGGTAGCTTAGGGCCTGAGGAGGGAGTCTACATAGCCAGACAATCCTCCTGTCAGGGTGCCAATGCCTGAGATGATGGGGCGCCCAGGATTTCCAGGTTTATGGATCTTGGGTAGTAGATAGAATATCCCAGGTCAGGGTTCCAGGGGTGTGTCTGTGCGGATTTGATCTTGTGCTTTTTCAGGGAGCTTCTTGAGCAAATGCTGTAGTTTCTTTTGGTAACTTTCAGTGGGATCAGAGGGTAATGGCTTGTAGAAAGTGGTGTTGGAGAACTGCCGAGCAGCCTCTTGTTCATATTCCGACCTATTCATGATGACAACAGCACCTCCTTT
Organism: Eretmochelys imbricata; assembly: GCF_965152235.1. Lineage (NCBI taxonomy): Eukaryota > Metazoa > Chordata > Testudines > Cheloniidae > Eretmochelys > Eretmochelys imbricata. The sequence goes on from NC_135572.1 coordinate 235,143,010, forward strand.
GTCAGCCTTTTTGATTATGATGTCAGAGTTGTTTCTGAGGCTGTGGATGGCATTGTGTTCTGCACGGCTGAGGTTGTTGGGCAAGTGATGCTGCTTTTTCACAATTTCAGCCCGTGCACGTCGGTGGAAGCACTCTATGTAGAAGTCCAGTCTGCTGTCTCGACCTTCAGGAGGAATCCACCTAGAATCCTTCTTTTTGTAGTGTAGGTAGGGAGGTCTCTGTGGATTAGTATGTTGTTCAGAGGTGTGTTGGAAATATACCTTGAGTCGGAGACGTCAAAAATAGGATTCTAGGTCACCACAGAACTGTATCATGTTCGTGGGGGTGGAGGGGCAGAAGGAGAGGCCCCGAGATAGGACAGCTGCTTCTGCTGGGCTAAGAGTATAGTTGGATAGGTTAAGAATATTGCTGGGTGGGTTAAGGGAACCATTGCTGTGGCCCCTTGTGGCATGTAGTAGTTTAGAAAGTTTAGTGTCCTTTTTCTTTTGTAGAGAAGCAAAGCGTGTGTTGTAAATGGCTTGTCTAGTTTAAGTAAAGTCCAGCCATGAGAAAGTTTGTGTGGAAGGTTGGTTTTTTATGAGAGTATCCATTTTTGAGAGCTCATTCTTTATCTTTCCCTGTTTGCTGTAGAGGATGTTGATCAGGTGGTTCCTCAGTTTCTTTGAGAGCGTGTGGCACAAGCTGTCAGCATAGTCGGTGTGATATGTAGATTGTAATGGATTTTTTACCTTCAGTCCTTTTGGTATGATGTCCATCTGTTTGCATTTGGAAAGGAAGATGATGTCTGTCTGTATCTGTACAAGTTTTTTCATGCAGTTGGTAGATTTCCACTCCATACGGCTAAATGCAGTGCCTTGCATAATGGCAGGTTTCAGAGTAACAGCCGTGTTAGTCTGTATTCGCAAAAAGAAAAGGAGTACTTGTGGCACCTTAGAGACTAACCAATTTATTCAAGCATAAGGTTTCATGAGCTACAGCTCACTTCATCGGATGCATACTGTGGAAAGTGTAGAAGATCTTTTTATACACACAAAGCATGAAAAAATACCTCCCCCCACCCCACTCTCCTGCTGGTAATAGCTTATCTAAAGTGATCACTCTCCTTACAATGTGTATGATAATCAAGGTGGGCCATTTCCAGCACAAATCCAGGGTTTAACAAGAACGTCTGACCACACCACACGATCCATTGTCTACAGCCAAGCTCTGCAATACAACTGCATTTGCTCCAACCCCTCAGACAGAGACAAACACCTACAAGATCTCTATCAAGCATTCTTACAACTACAATACCCACCTGCGGAAGTGAAGAAACAGATTGATAGAGCCAGAAGAGTTCCCAAAAGTCACCTACTACAGGAGAGGTCTAACAAAGAAAATAATAGAACGCCACTAGCCGTCACCTTCAGCCCCCAACTAAAAACCCTCCAACGCATTATTAAGGATCTACAACCTATCCTGAAGGATGACCCAACACTCTCACAAATCTTGGGAGACAGGCCAGTCCTTGCCTACAGACAGCCCCCCAACCTGAAGCAAATACTCACCAGCAACCACATACCACACAACAGAACCACTAACCCAGGAACTATCCTTGCAACAAAGCCCGTTGCCAACTGTGCCCACATATCTATTCGGGGCACCATCACAGGGCCTAATAACATCAGCCACACTATCAGAGGCTCATTCACCTGCACATCCACCAATGTGATATATGCCATCATGTGCCAGCAATGCCCCTCTGCCATGAACATTGGTCAAACTGGACAGTCTCTATGTAAAAGAATAAATGGACACAAATCAGATGTCAAGAATTATAACATTCATAAACCAGTCGGAGAACACTTCAATCTCTCTGGTCACGCGATTACAGACATGAAAGTTGCGATATTACAACAAAAAAACTTCAAAACCAGACTCCAGCGAGAGACTGTTGAATTGGAATTCATTTGCAAATTGGATACAATCAACTTAGGCTTGAATGGAGACTGGGAGTGGCTAAGTCATTATGCAAGGTGACCTATTTCCCCTTTTTTTTTTCCAACCCCCCCACCCCGCCCCTCCTCAGACATTCTTGTTAAACCCTGGATTTGTGCTGGAAATGGCGCACCTTGATTATCATACGCATTGTAAGGAGAGTGATCACTTTAGATAATCTATTACCAGCAGGAGAGTGGGGTGGGGGGAGGTATTTTTTCATGCTTTGTGTGTATAAAAAGATCTTCTACACTTTCCATAGTATGCATCCAATGAAGTGAGCTGTAGCTCACGAAAGCTTATGCTCAAATAAATTGGTTAGTCTCTAAGGTGCCACAAGTACTCCTTTTCTATTCCAAAGAGAATCCCTTTTCATATTTGGTGTCCTTTGGATAAACAGTTGCTGTATCAAGCCCTGAATACATTTCCTGTAACACAACCGTATTCTCTAATTTCTAGGAGCTTTAGAATGAAGTGTTCTGGCTCCACCTCACAATGATAAACATTAAACTCTACCATTCTGTTCCTTAGAAATTAAATGATATGATTTTGGATGTCTTGCTTTGGGTGTATGAGCAATAATCCTATTATCAGTCACCCAGAATAAACTGAATTATGATCTCTATTTATATAGACCTATGTGCTGTCTGTGAGCTGTTTGAGGGCAGATAAACTGAAAGCATTTATTTATACATGCCAAGCATGTTTGGGGTTTCTCCTACACTTATATCTTACGTTATCATACATATATTTTACTTGTCATTTGACATCAGGGTTTATGTACTTTACAGAATACCTCCCTACATTGTGTAGACACAGTAAGTCATAGCAAAAAGGGATCATTCAATAGCTATGCAAATAGCTTGTATTTAAGGAATGTGCAACAAAAAACCGAGAGGTTGCATATCTGAAACTGCCCACAATAAATCTTTAGCTATTCATAGAACAACTAGCTGCATACGAAATGTCTGGTTGCTAATATCATATCAGTTTGCATGACCAGTCACATCATGCCTATCAGTTCTTTTAGAAATGTGTGCACATTTCCAGCCATGCAAAGTTATGCATATCAAATACTAATTAGGAAAAATAACTTATGCACCATATTCAGGTGAAGTAGTTTAGATCTACAACACCCTTCAAGCATTTCAGCAAGACAGTGAAGAACTATGTTTTTGATTATAGAATCTTCTGTCTGATGTATCACTTATCTAGGGAGACCAGATGTCCTGATTTTATAGGGACAGTCCCAATATTTGGGGCTTTGCCTTATATAGATGCCTATTACCTCCCTCCTGCGTCCCAATTTTTCACACTTGCTATCTGTTCACCCTACACTTATCCCTTTTAGCAGCTAAGATAACAGGATATTGAAGAAGCATCTGTCGTGTGACAAACCTAGGATCATCTGAATGACTTCTACCTTGTAGAATTCTACAGGTAAGTTGTCAGGCTGAAGTGTAGAAACAGGGTAACGTTATAGAGCATAGAAAAGGGTCAGGTAACCTGTGCCATTAAGAAATGTTAGGACAAAATTGTTTATGGAGTTAATTCTCTAAAGGCTTGATCCTGCCCTCAACTCTCCCTGACTTCAGTGGGAGCAGGGAGCTTTCAGCACTTAGCAGGAGTACTCAGTACATTGCAGGATTGAGCCCAAAGCTCACAGCTGAGCTCCAGCAGCAGTGTCAGCTCTGTTCTTGTACGGGGGGGGATTCACTGGTTGAGACAATTATATAGAAAATGAAATGAAATAAAATTGAGAAGAACAGAAGAAAGAGAAGGCGAGGAAGCAGGAAAAAGACTGGTTAACTGAAGGGCTGAGCAGAACTCTTCTGTGGGTGCTCACTCCTATAATATCTGCCTCTCACCACGCTCAACTGGGAGCTGCTTTTTTCCATGGATCTCAAAGCAGTTAATCACATTTTAATAAAGCCTTATATTCCCCACATGGAGCTACTGTGAGAGATTATATTGATCACCGTTTCGTAGATGGACAAACTAAGGCAGAGACAGTTTAAGCGACATGTCCAAGACTAGACAGGAAATTAGTGACAGAACTGGGAATAGAACTCGTGCAGTCCTGAGTTAGTTCTAGCTGCTAGACAACTCTGTACAATCTGTGCAATATCTATTTATAAAATCAACAGAAGAGACTCCATTGAAGTAATTATACTTACGCAGATCTAGTGCTGCAAAAGTAGTAACTAGAAATTGGGTAATATCCTTTTAAATAGTTTAGGAGCAGCTTTAATGGGCCTCTCTGTATTCCATTGCAGAAGCTAACAGATCCTAACAGAGCAACAGTGTGTATGTATAGCTAGGCCTTATGTCTGTCTGTTTTTGGCAGCGTACAGTTATAAGTTATGAAACTGGCTGTCCCAAGATGTATGCTGTAGATGGGGTGAACTATTTGATAATGATTTTAAGAAGTGGTTAGAATGACGTACTTGCTGGCATCATAAATTTGTAGCTATCAGTTCTGGCAAATGTTTCATTGAATGCTCCCAGATACATAGGCTTGGCAGAATTTGATTTTTATTTTTGTGAAATTTAGACAGATGAATCAATGTTTATTTTTAATCATTTCAATTGATTATCTATTTAAATTTTGTGAAAAATTATGGTTTTAAGAATTGTGGTTTTTTTTAATCAATTTAAAATTTTCAGTTGCAAGATATTATGGCAGTGGAATTGGACAATTATTTAATTGCAGTAGATGTGAAGATTCAAAAAAAGCTTTATAACCAATAAAATACAAATTGTCAACATCATGAAGTACATATCCTTAAATCAAACTCTAATAAGTTCTCAAGCAGAATTTTTTTTACTTTGCCTATCTCTAAATGTCAATTATTATTGATGGGAATAGTTTTTTATTGGTCTCTGTGTGTATGGTGAAATCTGTTTACATTTACTTATTTTAAAAAAGTAATACATCCAAGCCTATAAATAAAATATGTATTTTATTCAGATTTAAGAAAATGATTTTATGTTAATAAAGAAGAATTACAAAATTGGAGATGGACTCGCACAGCAACCCAGTGTCCTAACTACTGAAAATTATGTGTGGGTTTTTCATAATTTAGATTCACACATTGATCCAAATTTTATATTAGGGGCCTGTTATAATTGGCTGGATCAAACCCCCTAATCTAAGCATATGAGAATGCTAGTGATAATGATGGAGTTTTAAAATCAAAACCAAACTGCATAATTAGGTCCTTTTCTCCCTTATTAGGCCATGTAAGAGCACCCAGTTTAAATACCCTTCCATCGCAGGCAGTGTTTTCAAAAATCAGGACCTGAATCTGAATTTTGTACCTTGGATCTGTCTTTATACAAATCTGAAGTTTAATGGGTCACTGTTAACTTGAATTCTCTGAAACCGACTCATTTAAAAAATAAAAAATATCTAAAAGAACTCTCTTTAAAAATATATCCTGATTTATTACAAATTTAAGGATTTACAAATAAGGGTTCTTTTGCTGCTTCCTTGCTGATGTTTATAAGTGTCTTTTCAGCAGGGGAGAGGAGTGAGCAGAGCAACACCAGACTGGTAGTGCATGAGATGGAAAGTGCAACTGACCATCAACAAAACACTGAAACTGACTTGACACAAATTGCATTCAAATGCACAAATGAAGCAAACCTAAAAAATTAGGAAATGGTTTTCTTTTACTGATTTGCTTCAGTTTTAGTAAGCTGACGTATTCCTGGTAGCTTGAGTAGTTAAAATAATTTGACAGAAATATTAGTTTTGAAGTTCACAATGTTCCATCAGTGTCCCTAACTACAGTGTTACAGTTCTTACAATATTTTATACAGCTGATCAACTACAGTAAATGTATTTTTAAAAATCACTGGGTAATTATTGACTAAATAACAACTGTCTTATTAGCTCTAATCCTGACTAATGTGTATATTAAAACATATTTATTGATGTTCAGTGTAGAATACCTGGTTTGTTAAATTTCAGTTACTGTCACATTCAGGGAATTCTGATTTAAAGTGTTATGCCAGTAGGAGTGGAATGATGCCTGTTATTTAAAAATTTCTTTCAGTTTCTTCCCCTTCCAATTTCTGATGTGACTTGACACCCATCTTGCTTTGTCAGGCCACATTGGGCGATAGTGAGTCGGGTGAAGACACACAACCTGATGGAACCGGATGCAATATGATGCCTGTGTCCAGCTGTATCAAAAACCGGAGAGATGCCTACACACAGTCTATATCTATCTGTCTGTATGCAAAAAGAGAATTTAGAAATGGTAAAGCTAACTGTTGGCTGCATAATTTGTTGCAGTGCATGGATGAGGAACACAGCCCAAGTAGCTTTTTTCCAATGCCAGTATCATTTGGTTCGGATAATATAGCCGAAGTCACTGTAGATGATGCAATTACATCTTACCGCCGAACACTCACAGATGCATGCACAAAAGACTTGAATATATTAAACATGCATGTAATATGCAACTGTGCATAGTATTTGTACCTTGCACCAGAGAACTTTCTTGCTGAGATCTTGTTAGTTTGGGGCTGGGAACTTTTAAAAGCCCCTCTCCATCTCTAGCACAGCAAATCTGCTGGCTCAGTTTTGACAAAGCACAGCGTGGTAACACAAGGCATTGTTGGCTTCAGTTTCCTCCTATGCTTCTTAAACTTTCATCTCAAAGCTTCCTGTCCTCACTTATGCTGCTTCCCAGTTATCAAGGAAATGTACAAGGTATTGTACATTTCCTTGATAACTGGATAACTTGATAACATGATAACAAATGTATTAGGCCTTTCAGAATTTGATTCGTGCCATTGTTTATGAATCATTCAGTTTGTTTGGTAGGAGCGAAAATGATCTGAATAGCAATTTGCAAAATCTGATTTACGATTTAACTTCACTTAAAAAAAAATAATTAGCACCAATGCTGAGGGCTCTCAACTTTGCATAGATTTTTTTCCAAGCAATGAACTTAGTCCCAGTGAAAAGCAAGAGATTAACAGCACAGCAAAACCACAATGTAAAATTCTGCCATATGAGGCTAATTTTCTTTTTAGCTGGCTTTTGGTGCAGTATGTAATCTCTCTACTTTCTTATGTAAGTTTCCTGCTTTTACTGTGCATACATTTCCTTCTGGTGAGTGAGACCCTCAAAATGTGTCATAGCACCCTGCTATTCATGCAGCAGGTGTTGCGCAGGCAATCACAGTCTGTGATTTCTCTGTGGATATATCTTTCTGTAATCCTACTATGAACTAATTCACAGAGCAGTCTGCTTTCTTAGTTCCGAAAGAAATTGAAACCACAAAACCCATCTCACTTGTGACCATAGCCTAGTTAATGACCAGGGTCAAATTCACCCCTGGTGTAAGCAATCAGCTTTTCCTCAGATAAATTTGACCCAAAGTCTCTAGAGCATTAGTGCTAGGACAGTGATACAAAATCACTAGTCTTGTGCATGTATAAGATAGCTTTGTGCTGTTTTTATGAAATGTAGCGGTTAGCCAGTAGTTACAGGGGCACTCTGGCCCAGATCCTCAGAGATACTGAAATCAGTGAGCCTATATATTTATTTTCCTAAGTATTTATGTAGTCTCCTTTGCTTTAATATCTGAGCACTTTGCAAGCATCAGTGAATTTATTTTCACCATGAGGTATGGAAGTATTGTCTCCATTCTACAGATTCAGGAACTCTCACTCTGTAGCCAGCGATCCATTTGTTAGATCCTTTTTTCAAAACCTATCTCCTGGCCTACTGTACCTGTGTCTGCAAAAATCTAGGCAATGTATGGAACCTCAGCCCCTCCAGGAAGTCTTTTATGGACCTATTCTGGATTGAGGCCCATAGTTTGAAAACTGTAACACTACCCAATTTCAAGTATCCACCTGGGAGGTGGAGCACCAGCAATTTGTCAGGCCTTTGACCTGGTTTCTACCCAGATTATTGACATTTAGGCTACAGCAAGCCCCTTTTGTATCTCTGTGTACCAACCCTTCTCAACTTTGAACAGCACTTGTTTGTTAAGCCCCACTTTCCATTTGATCCGCTTACAAGTTGGCATCTGCAGAGAAACCCTCTGATCTTGGCCTTCGTTTGGTCAGACATTTGTTATGCACTGCAACAAGAAGCTGCCTGCGTAGTGCACATCAAGCAATGTGCCAGTCTTTATCCTTGTCAGCGTTATGCAAATCCACAGTACTGATGTTAATGCTAGTTTGGTTTTTATAGCTTGGTGACAGCAACAGCCCTCAATATTAAACACAAATATACGTACACAGTTACAGCAGTGATTACTGTAGATGTTCAGCTAGTCATAATATTTGCACTTGGGGTGATAAGGAGCTTTGAATGATAATAGCACTATAGTAGGAGCTTGTTAAAGTGACAGGAGCCCTTGTGTCATTATTGAGTTGTGCATTCCTGCTTGCACTCCTACTGTTTTCTCATAAACTATCCCTCTCCGTTTGTGTACGTAACATTCTGAAAGAGAAGCCAGTCTTGCTCAGCCAGTCTTGCTCAGCCTTGAGGCTAATAAATGTGGTGGTCTAAATTTCCTGTAGAGCTTGACACACTTTAAGGTAGCAGCGATGCTTTGGTGTAGAAAAGAGGAAAGTTTTAATTTCATGAATCCTTTTTTATTTAGGTCCTGTTTTATTAAAATAAATCGGTCCCTATACAGCAGGGGTCGGGAACCTTTCAGAAGTGGTGTGCCAAGTCTTCATTTATTCACTTTAATTTAAGGTTTCACGTGCCAGTAATGCTTTTTAACATTTTTAGAAGGTCTCTCTCTATAAGTCTATATATTATATAACTAAACTATTGTCATATGTAAACAAGGTTTTCAAAATGTTTAAGAAGCTTCATTTAAAATTAAATTAAAATGCTGATCTTACGCCGCCAGCCCGCTCAGCCCGCTGCCAGCCTGGGGTTCCATTCACCTAGGCCGGCAGCGGACTGAGCGGGGCCTGTGGCCAGGACCCGGGATGGCAAGGGGCTGGCAGCCAGAACCCCAGACTGGCAGGGGGCTGAGCGAGGCCAGTGGCTGGGACCCCAGACCAGCAGTGGGCTGAGCGGCTCAGCCCGCTGCCACTCAGCCCACTGCCAGTTTGGGGTTCTGTCTTCCAGCTCCTGCCAGCCAGGGTCGCGGCTGCCGACCCCGCTCAGCCCGCTGCCGGTCTGGGGTCCCGGCCCTGCCCACATACAGTGGGTACCTACCTTCTCCCTGGTTCTAGCCATTCTCTTCCTTTCTCTCTGCACTGAGCTGAGGGTGGGAGTGCACTGAGCACAGGGCTGGGGGTGAAGGAGCAGGCTGGGGGTTGGGGTGTAGGGTCTGGCTTGGAGCTAGAATGAGGGAGGGGACTCAGGGTTGGGACAGGAGGTTTGGGTGTGGAGTTCTTACCTGGGAAGCTCCCATTTGGTGTGAGGGGTGCAGGTGGGAATGAGGGGTGGGGGTGCAGGAGCTCCCGTTTGGTGCTCAGGGTGGGGGTGGGAATGTGGGTGGTGCAAGAGTCAGGGCATAGGGTGTGGGGGGGCTGGGGGTGTGTGAAGAGGGTGCAGGAGTCAGGGCAGAGGGCTGGGGGCATGTGTGGGGGGTGCTGGAGTCAGGGCTGGGGTCGTAGGGGGGTGCAGGGGTCAGGGCAGGAGGCTGGAGGTGTGTGAGGGGGGTGCAGAGGTCAGTGCTGGAGGCAGGGGTGTGTGGGGGGTGCAGGGGCAGAGGGCTGGGTGTGTGTGAGGGGGGTGCAGGGGTCAGGGCAGAGGGCTGGGGGTGTGGGCTAGGGTCCTGGGTTGCTCCCAGCCCCCTGCCCAGAGCGGCTCACAGCAGGGGGCTGGAGGGGATTTGCCCTGATTCCACCCCCGTCCCCACCTCTTCTCTGCCTCCTCCCCAGCGAGAGCTCCCTTCTCCCCCTCCCAGGCAAGGGCCATCAGCTGATGGGCGACAGGAAGGGAGAGGAGGAGGAGGAGGGGCAGAACCCAGCACTCTGGGGGAAGAGGCGGGGGAGGGGGACCTTGCCTGCCCTGCAGCAGCAGCCGGCAGGACCAAGCTTCTTCACCTTGCCCCCGGGGCGGGGGGGGAAGAGCGGGCCGGGGCAGGCAGGATTTTTAATGGCATGCTGCTGCCTGCTGGGGTCCCGTTGGGCAGTGGGCTGAGTGGGGAAGGCAGCCGGGACCCGGCAGGCAGCAGCGTGCCATTTAAAAATCGGCTTGCATGCTGTCTCTGGCACACATGCCATAGTTTGCCGACCCCTGCTATACAGGATAATCAGGTTCTAACAGATACAGTTTTTATATAGCTTGTATTTGCTAATAGAAGTGAAGCTGCTGTGCTGCAGCCAGCTTCTTTGAGCAGTGCCAGCTGTAAAAGGAGCAGTAAGAGCCGGCTCAGTGATACTAGGGCACAGCATGCTTTGTCCTTCTGTTCTTGTTTGAATTCTAAGAGGACAGTCACGCCAGTGGAATAGCAAAAGCATCAGCCCCAATCCCTATCTTTTCCTCCAAGTGCACCCAACTCTGAAAATACAATTTGTGTGATCATACTAGATTCTGTAAAGAGAGTCCCTAGAGAGCAACACCACAGTGAAAGTAAAATTGGTCAGTGAAAGACTGGGCACTTTTTTGTACTGTCAAATGAGTGGAGAAGAGCCACCTCAATTTGTTATCAAGATCTGCTGGATGAACAGATGCCATTGGATGTCCTTCAAAAACAGCCCCCGCCCCCCTTCCCCTCACTTGCATTCGCTGAAGCTCTTTTTTGTAGTCTGGACTTCCAGGACATTTTAATTCTTTCTACTGAAGTTTTATAGACACCCATTTGCACGTTTGCATAAGTGCTTCCCTTATCAATCCCCTTTTTTGCAGGGTTTCATATTTTGACTCTAAAAACTTGGTCCAGCGTGCACTTAGCAAGTGGTTCATAATATAGTCTAATTGCTTTTGTATTTTGGAGAGCATGGCAAAGACACCTATTTCTGTGTCTTATTTTAAGTGCTTTGCTGCCGTGTTCAGCTGCTGCCTCTTCATGCTGGAGCTCTTTGAAGCATTTTCCTCAGTGGAGTATTGGGCACTTCAGTGAGGAACAACTGCAAGGAGATGCTGGTCAAGATCTCCAAAAGTGATTTGGGGTTCCTCCATTTTTGGGTGCCCAACTTGAGATGCCTCTAAGGGGCCTGATTTTCAGAGGGTGGGTGCTTAGCACTTTCTGAAAATCAGGCTCCTTTAAGGTGTGTCAAGCTGGCACCCAGAAACAAAATCACCCCAAATCACCCTGATAAGTCACTGAGCTCTGTGAGATTTGCTGCTCTAGCTGCTACTTTAGGCAGCACTCAGGTGCTTACACTTGCAAGCGTGTTTACTGGGCTCATACAGTAAGAAATAGCAGGAGAAGTTTTTAAACGTGCCTGGAGATGTATTTACATGACAACACCAGAGATAAATCTGTAAAAACTGTTAAGGTCTGCTGGGTATATGCCATTTGTTTAAGCAGAAATGCAAATACATCTTCTCCTGTCATATTGGAGATCTAATGGATAAATAGTACACATTTGGAATTATCTCGAATTAGAATTCCCTTTAGGAAAGCTAACCAGCCAGCTTTCATTTCCTGTGAGCTTTCCCTACATGTTACAAAAACCCATAACGACATTCAGGCTGTTTGCCAGGTATCGCACCACCACTTTACCCTATAGTGCAAGTGGTCTCTCTCTCTTGGTATTAAATACTCCTGGGATGGGTGCTTTAAAACTAACTGAATTATGATGGATGGATAGACAGATATACAGAACAAAGACTGCTGGAAAAAGTCTTGTCCAACCTCTTCTGCCATATTTGGCTCTATAGTGGCTTTGTAAATAGCAGAAGCAAAGCTCCGCAGTTAATGCCATCTTTGACTAGGAGTTTGTGTAAAAGAAAAAGAGTGGAAGAATCATCATACCATCTTGTTATGACCTGCAGCCTGATCTGCTTGGGAGGTTAGCTATTGATTTAAATGAGAGAAGGATCAGACCTGTTATGCTTTTTATTAATGATATTGGCAGTGGTATGAGTGGAGAATGGCTGGCAATTAGGCTTGGACCAATTATTGATTTATTGTGATTTTCTGTATTGATATTTATTTTCAAGCAGCTAATACTGATAATCCTTCACAGTGCAGAATGGGGCCTCTTTGACCTGTCTTTCTTTTATAGCACTCCAGATGAAACCACTTCTCGTGATCTAACACTGTCCTATCAGTGGTGTGGGATAGATTTTTAGTTTAAAAATGCCTGCTGGCTCCCCTGTGTCTTTCAAATCTTTGTTCATTGGCTAATGCATGAGAATTGCTCCTCCCCCCTTCTGAAATGACTTCTGATTTAAATTTCTGAAGGAGAGAGGAGAGAAATCCTCAACTCTCAGATGGAGAGCCATGATTAATAGTGGTTATTTGTCAGCAGATAACCAATTAAAAGAAAAAATATTTTTCACCTAGCCTTACAATCAATGTAGTATAAAGCCACAGATATAATAACTTGAAACAAATGAAAATATCCATGATTTGGTTCAAAATCTATAAACATTTAGTTTACAGAAATCTGCAATAACTCCTTCAAAAACTGCACAGTCTATTGGATGATTCAGATAATCACCATCAGTCCTCCTGAGTGGACAGTAAACTAACATTAAACAGCTGCAAAGCTACTATATTTCAAAGTCCAGTAGAGCTGACCACTCGCTTATCTGTTCATGAGATTATATGAAAATAGATTCAGGAGTAAAGGAAAGGTATGTTTCAAAAGTAACAGCAACACAACAGTCTCCTTTCAGTTGTAGTGACGTGGCTCATAAAGGAGAGTTGCAGATGGCTGCTTAAGACCCTAAGAACACTCTTTGTGTTTTGGGTCTTTTGAGGTCACTAGACCTGTATCTGCACTTGAACATCAAAACCGTCTGTAGCAGCGGCATTGAGATCACGTGAAATCTCGAGTGCATTCCAGAGGCTGAGAAGCTTCACTCGCCCTTGTGTTTGTTGCGTTCAGAAAGAAATATTTGTGTGTGTGGGGGGGGGGGGGTAAGCAAAAATAACTCAGTGCCTAGGACTCCTTCCTTTCCTTCTTCAGCAAGGGCATTTTGCTGAAGCATTGCCAAGCCTTGCATTTCTGCCTAATGGAACTTTCTTTGAACCCAAGAAGATAAAGCACTTCCAGTGCTTCCAGTGAATAACAAGAGAGACAAAAAGAGGCTTTCTTTTCCCCTTGGTCAACTTCACTAGATCTTAAGGTTTTGTTTTTCCATCATTTCTGTTTTGATTAGCATGAAGCATCTCGTTCCACAGTGGATATATATATATTTTTTTTTTTTTTGGAAGAACAAAGACCCCCTTTGACCTGGATTTGGATGCATCTGTGACAGCCTACTTCACTGGATGCCAGCTGAGCATAGTGCATTTAATTGATGAAATAATAATGATGAACCGTGCCTGAACTTGCTCTGACGACCACTTGAAGCAGAAGCTGTAGTAAATCAGGTCGGCATTGCACCCTGGCAGTAGTTGTCCTTCCCTGTTCTTGGTGCATTGAGGCGTTGCATAAGTGTTGAGCTTTGCGTCCCAAACATGTCCCCACAGGGCTCACTTCATTCTCATTTCAAAACTCATCTCCCCTTCCTTTAATTTAAAAGTTGGCCAAAAGAATCCTTTACTCACTTTTGTTTTTATGTGACCCTCCTAACCGCCAGTTGCATTAGGCTGATTAAAACCTGGAGCTTTCTCTTTCTAACTATCTTAATGTAAAGAAAAGCCTGGGTAGAACTGCAAAACAGACTCAGTGACAAGGTAATATAACTGTCTGTGTAATAGTTCTTTAGTGTGATTACTGCAGTTGCAACTTGCAGGTTCTCTCTAACAGCCTAATAGTTCTGCATAACAACCTACAAAATGGGACTTTCACTGATGACCAAGGACCTAATCCTCGAATTTTACTCCAATTATGTAAGTGAGTAAGCTTTGCAAATAGGGCCCCAGTTTTTGGTCTCAGTTCTTAAAAGATCATTAGAACATACTGTTGGTTGGTTTGGTTTTTTTGCTTTGTTTTGGCCATGCCTAATTGCCAAGCCCTTTTGCGCTAACATTTTGAAGAAGAGGTTTGGAACACAAATACTCCCTCTATAAAGTCTCCCTATGTGTGCTTTGCCACGGAAATTGGTCCATTGTTTTCAGGACCGAGGGTGAGTGCAGACAGAATAAGTACAGGATGTACAAGAAGAAAAGACTTCCCCCAGCCAGCCTTTCTATGGTCTTTGTCAGGATTCAGGCTGTTTGTCCACTTTTTCTTTCTTTTTCTTTTTTTTTTCTGGTGCGGTGGGGTGCCAAAATATATCAATTAATTACAGCGAAGTGTTTTCAAAGAGTTATTTGATTTGCAAAGAGCAATATTTATGCTCAGATGTTGTCTTTTCATGCACAATATAGTGGAAGGGTATTTTAAACACCGTTGTGACTGTGTGTGTGTGTGTGTGGAATTCAAACCTCTTTTATTCAGTTAATTAGCATTTGGGATTAAGAAAGAAAAATAGATTTTTTTTTTCTTTTCTACAAGAAACTCAGTAAAGTAATAGGCATTAGGTGAGGCCAGTTTTTTTTCAATATCTACTCAGAAATGTTCACTCTACAGGAAATTACATTTCTCCCCAAACTGGTTGGCACTGGACTGCCTGAGGCATGCAGTTCTGAATTCCTTGCCACTCAGACCTCCCAATGAGCATGCAAGTTGCGGGAGTTCTGGGAATAGGGAAGACAGGCTTAGTGCCTGGGTGTGTATTCACCCAATACTTGCTGAGGGGAGAGGATTCAGAATCATTCAGACACCTGTTTGCAACACTGACCCGCTGTAGAAAGATTCCCTTTGGCAGAATCTGTCCGGGTGGGGGTGGGAGTGCCAGTTTCCCCACTCTCAGGATCTGTTCCATTGGGCAGTATGAGACGCACATGCCCCCCCCCCCCATACTTCCCTCCCGTAAGAAAATGTTCTGCTCCCTGATGAAAGGGGAACACTGTGCGCATGCTCTCAGAGGAAGTGTTGCAAGCAAGACATGAAAAGTAATTCTTCCTCTCTGCTCCACGCTGATATAGCCTGAACTGGAGCATTGTGCCCCGTTCTGGGCGCCACATTTCAGGAAAGATGTAGACAAATTGGAGAAAGCCCAGAGAAGAGGAACAAAAACGATTAAAGGTCTAGAAAACATGACCTATGAGGGAAGATGGAAAAAATTGGGTTTGTTTAGTCTGAGAAGAGAAGACATGATAAAAGTTTTCAAGTACATAAAAGGTTGTTACAAGGAAGAGGGAGATAAATGGTTCTCTTTAACCGCTGATGATAGGACAAGAAGCAATGGGCTTAAAATACAGCAAGGGCAGTTTATTGTTGGACGTTAGGAAAAATAGAGTGGTTAAGCACTGGAATAAATTGCCTAGGGAGGTTGTAGAATCTCCCTCATTGGGGATTTTTAAGAGCAGGTTAGACAAACACCTGTCAGGGATTGTCTAGATCAGTGGCTTTCAACCTTTCCAGACTACTGAATCCCTTTCAGGAGTCTGATTTGTCTTGCATACCCCCAAGGTTCACCTCACTTAAAAACTACTTGCTTACAGAATCAGACATAAAAATTCAGAAGTGTCACAGCATGCTGTTACAGAAAAATTGCTTACTTTCTCATTTTTATCATATAATTATAAAATAAATCAATTGGAATATAAATATTGTACTTACATTACAGAATATAATATAGAGAGCAATATAAACAAGTCATTGTTTATATGAAATTTTAGTTTGTACAGACTTCACTAGTGCTTTTTATGTAGCCTGTTGTAAAACTAGGCAAATATCTAGATGAATTGATGTACCCGCTGGAAGACCTCCTGTGTACCTCCAAGGGTACACGTACCTCTGGTTGAGAACCACTGGTCTAGATAATAATTAGTCCTGCCATGAGTGCAGGGGACTGGACTAGATGACCTCTCAAGGTCCCTTCTAGTCCTATGATTCTGTGAAGATAGCCTGGTGTGAATGGCAGTTCTGTAGTGGGTATGTTTGACCTTCATTTCTTACCAAGACATACACCTTACCCACTTGAGGCCCATGGCTTTAGAACCTCCATTCAAGAATGTTACAAAAGCCCCTGGGAAGTGCTGTCTAATGCTTAGAGTGCAGGAATGGGACTTGTGACTCCAGGCTACCATTGCCAGCCTTGTGGCTCGCTCACTCTTGACCCAATCTAGCTCCCATTGAAGACTATGGGAATCTTTCTTTCCATTGGCTTCAAGTGACAGCTAAACTGTGCCTGTATAACCTTGGGTAAGCCACTCAGTTTATTGATCTCTGAAACAAGCATAATTATATCTCCCTCACAGGAAGTTGAGAGCACTAATTAATTAATATTTGTGAAGAGATTTGAGATCCAAACTTGAAGGTGCTCTAGAAGTGCACAATATTATGGGTCCTTTTCTGCTTTTGTTGGCACTCAAAGCTTGGATGCTTTTCTCTTAAATATTTTGGTCAAGCTGCAAAGGCAGTTACATTGGCAACTTTGGAGTTGCTTTCTTGGCTGTGTCATGGTAAGGCTGTTGGTAAATTGGCTATGTTGCTGTGGCAACCCATAATCTGCTTTGAATAATTTTCCATTTTCTCTTGGATTTTGAATATCTTTTTCCAGTTGATTTGTCAGGCTCCAACACAAATACTTTGTGAGATCTCTGTTAGCATTGGAAAACTATGCTTAAGAAACACATGGAGAATTACGCTTAATAAACACATACCAATAAAATCTCAGGAAACCTAACAAATAGAACAAGACCCTGTTCATTACTGCACTTGTGTGACTCATGGATTGCTGCACACGGTGACACACTTGGCTACAAGACATCTTCAGAACTTAACCTATTGTGCTTCAGATATGGATGGAGAGAGTGATTCTGCTGTCACTTGCATTGATGTTAGTTAGGAGTAACTCCACTGACGTGAATGGAGTAACACCCATATAAAACAGGTGTATGTGAAAAGATAATCAGTTCAGCACTCTTAGAATTCCTTTTCTAGTTTTGGTTTGTGTAAGTCTTCATCTGAAATGGCCTGTAGCAACACATTTTGGTAAAGATCCGGACCCATATTTTTTTCAAAGGACATGAATGTTCAGAATCAGGGTTTTGGCTTTTTACTCCGGTCTAGTCTCAATGTTATTTAAATGTGAACTGAAATGATTTTAACTGTCAGGTTTAGAACATTTGAGCCTGTGTGTTCCCTAGGACCACTGAGGACATCACTAGCAACTAAAGCAAAATGGGGAGCTTGATTTCCTAACACTGCTTTACAGGCCCATTCCAAAGCTCAATAAAGTCAATGGGAAATTTTTCCATTGACTTCAGTGGGTTTTGGATCAGGCCCTTGAACTCAGGTGGGTTTTCACTCAGATCATGGTATGTGAATGAGGAAGTGCATTATTTTCAAAGAGTTTGTTTTAGACTGTATTGTTTGTTTGTAATTTGTCTTGGCCTGATCCTGATCCTGCACTCCCAGTGATTTCTGGAGGAGCTACTGCTGTGTATAGACTAAGGCTATGTCTGTACTGCCCCACAGTTCAGACTACAGGGGTTTGAAATAGCAGTGTGCACCAAAGAGCTGCACTGTAACTATCCTGTATGGACACTATCAGCATGGACTAAAATTTTCCTAGTTCACATTAATGTAGTCAAACCTAAGAACCTTTTAGTTCGTGCCTGTAACGTCCACATGCAGCAGTTACAGTGCAGTGTACACAAGCTCTCAGACCTCGATCCTACAAACCGTTATACATCTGCTTAACTTTAAGAACCTGAGAAATCCCATCAAAGTAACTGGGCTACTCACTTGAGTGAAGTTAAATGCTTCCATAAGGCTTTGCAGGACTGGGGCCTTAACTAGTATATAGTATACTTAGTCATAATATGTAGTCTGTTACTGAGTTTTGGATCTTTAACATTTTTTAAAAATTATGTTTGTGGGATAAGGATTTTTATTCACAGTAGTATATGTTTGCATTTATTAATTTATTTTGATTTCTTTTAAAATTCCTTAAGAAAGTGTATGTAACATCAAAAATCACACAAGATTCTAACAGTTCCTTACCTAAATTAGTAATCACATATTTCAGATTTTTAAAAATTAAAATTGTATAAAAACATGGGGCACAATAAAATATGGATGATTGACTTCACGTACATAGAGCATGGATGTGCAACAGATTGATGATTTGGGAATCAGGTAATGTTGGATATTGAAATAGTTCTTAAAGTAAGGTTGATGCACTATATGCCCTTTAAAGAATAAAATAACTTCTCATGTTTATATTTGTTTTTAAAGAGACTCTATCAAGTAGTTTTGATCTTTCTCCCCTACCCCCCAATATCTTTAAAAGTCTTCTAAACTTTTATACAAATCAAACAGTTTTGCTGAATTTATTGTTTTATCTTTAATGAAAGATATTTTTTAAAGATCTGGAGTCTAAATATTCCCCATAAGGGCTGAAGCACAACAGTACTGAAACACACAGCATTGTGCTAGTGTATGACGGTCTATAAATAGAAAGGTGAAACTGACCTGTCCAAGTGTTCACTGACTGAGCTGAGTAAAATATAAATAGTAAGCAAATAACATCAGTGGTCAATATTATTGATGTTACGAAGTCATCTATTGAACTCAGTCAAAATCAGGGCCCCATTGTACTAGGCACTGTATAAACCTATATGAGACAGACCCTATGTCCAAGGAGCTTAAAATTTAAATGCATTTTATTTTAAAAATTCTTTCGTTCTTAATATTCTAAGAGTGGGCAGTGTGGTCTGGTGTATAGATTGCCGGCCTGGGGCTCAGGAGACATGGGTTCTTTTCACCATTATTCCACTGGCCTGTTGATCACCATGGGCAAGTCATTTCACCTCCCCAGGCCTGTTTCCCCATATGTAAAATGGGGATAATGATATTTACTTCCCTGGGTAAAACGCTTTGAGGTTTACTGATGAAAATCTCTAGATAAGAACTAAGTATTATTATTATTTATTATTAATTAATGCAAATAAATACTTATTTTAACCTATTATTTTTAGGTGAACACAAACCCTTTTAAAATGCTACGGTCATTTTGTTCAGTCCAGATCACCCCATATATCATTTTTGTCCCATTATATTTTTATTCCATTATGGGCTAGATCCTGCCTCTCGTGTCAAGCCCAAGTAGCCAGGAGATCAGTGGGAGCAGAAGGCAGGTTGGGAATTTTCATCCCAGGAAACCAAAAGCTGCTGCAGCCACCATAACTCCTGTGCTCTCATTCTGTGGTGAGCAATGGCTGATTGATCCACATAATGCTGATTCTGCCTGCTGCACCCCTGCCTTTTCCCTATCCTGATGTGACCAACCTGAACCCAGCTGTGCAGGACTCTGTGACTGAGCTGAGTAAAATATAAATAGTAAGCAAACAAACGTATCCCCATGAAAGTACCTCATATAAATCCTTCCTGCACAACAGAACTGCACCATGACAGATCTGTGGCCATAGAAAAGTGATAAGGATTTTAAACATCACAGCCCAAGCCTTGGGTCTGGCTGATCTCTCAATTTAAGGTGTGGTGGGGAGGCAAATCATCACCTTGGTGGAACTGATTCAGGCTCTGAGGCAAGATAGCAGCCTGTGGGCCACTATACCAGTGGGGACTTGACAGAGTGAAGTGTAAAGACTGAATGGGGGCTAGGTTTTGCCTCACAGAGTACCCTTTTCAATTGCTACTGTACTGAAGTACATGGATATATTGAAATAAACATCTGTTCTTCTGTTACACTTCCTCACCTGCAAAATGATCAAGTTAATATTTGCAGGTGAAAATTTACAGGACTGATACCGCTTCTGACGTTTTAACTCATAGTGATTTGTTTTTAAATAGCTGAACTGATAAAAAGGGGGGTTTGAATGGACAAGTTGGAAGAACTTTAACAATAGTGCAGTACCTGGCATTGGTGAATATTCTAGCTCTTATTTCAAAAGAGTAGAGAGACAGTCAAGTGCTTCAGGGGAACACTCACGTTCTATGATGATACGGAGATGAGTATGATATAAATACCTGGATAGCAGAGGACAGGCTTGCTCACATTTAGGTGAGTTGAAATCATCTGTTGTTGAGCTGAAAGTACCTCTGCAGGCTTGAAAACCAGCTCTATATTTAGCATCTATTACCTGTGGAGAGCCTTGGAAAGCAATGATGTGGCTTTAAGCTTGTACACTGGGAGACCCCTTTTGCAGCAGGCAAAGGCTTGCGTGTACTGTGTGCAAGCGGTCTTCTGACAACATGTCTCTCGGCCTCAAGATGCCAGAGGGACGGAGAAAGTACAGTGAAGCAGATAAAAAGTTTAGTCCTAGATAATACGGGGGGAAAAAGCTCCCACGAAAATTGTAACTTAAAGTAAAGAAATGGTGCTTCAGGGAAGTGACAAGGAGCTAGTTAATGGGATCCATATCCACAAGTTACAATAATGCCATTTTTAAATTGAGTTTTTGTGGCAGAGCGGCTGAATAAAATTGCTAAGCTTTGCTTCCGTTATGTAGTAAGTGGTGCATGTGGTGTGAAAGACAAGCTGCAGTGTGATAACAGACTATCTCTTCTATGCACAAAGAAGGGTTCTGTATTCTGATTAGCTCAACTGCATGCACTGGTAAATATTGGTCCACACTACTTGGTCATTAGAATGTATTGTATTGGTTAATCAGACTGAATTTAGTAACTCTTTCTGTATGAATTTGCTGATTTGCCATCAGACACTCTTGTGCATTTATTACTCGGTGTCATATTGGCACAGGACGCAGGATTAGCTGGGAGAGAATGTCATGTGTGAGAAAGGGGGAAAACCCAGCTTTTTTCTTTGCACTAGATACTCAGGGTCAATTCAGAGAGTGAGTGTCTCTAATCTGAGTTTTTGGCAGGACTAGAAATAGAAGCAATGCCATTGCAGCTCACTGATCACCTAAATTCATTTGGAGAAGTTTCGGCTGATCTATGTCAGCACCGACTTAGTGTTGTGGGTTTTTCTTCTTCATTTTGTGTCAGAACTACTCACCTTATTATAAAGAGACATGGAATGCACTGCACAGTCAAATGCTTTGGTGACCTGGCAGTAGAAGGATTGTGAGGAGCACAGAGCATATCAAAGAAGGTGGCTCCAGTACAGGAATTTCCAGAGACCTTTCCCCACTTCTCTAGTTTGCAGAAGTGCACACCTTTGTAGTTTTTAATTTGGAAGCAGACCTAGTACTTGTCAAAGTGAAACACTGGCAAGAACCAAGCTTAATTTAGGCAGGCACTCTGCAGATTTTCTCCTTCATGGCTGTGCTAGTAGTGCATCACCATCATGATGGCAGGACCCTATTATTACTGTTGTGGGGCTCTTCTGCACAGAGACGGACACTTGTTCCAACTGTGCTGATAGTGTTGCTGTGTGGACTTACGGAGAGTAGGATGAGACAAAACGCTTGTTTCTGCTTGTGATCTAAATCAGGATTTGAACCCATATCTAATTAATTAATTTTCAGCACTGCAATATTCTTTGATGCATACTTTTGACCGTGTAGCCGCTCTCATGATTTTCTCATGACTCTTGTAATATTAGATGTTTGCTTTAAGTCTTAGCTCCAGGAGACAAGTGATTAGGTGAGAATATCAGCTTTCATTTAAAAAAAATAAAGTTTCTATCTCACAGGGTTGTGGAAAGAAGCTAAAAAATGCAACCCAAGTGCATCCAGAAGGCTCAGAAAACCAGAAGGCAAATAAAAAGAACCCCAAATGTATTAAGTATCAGAGGGGTAGCCGTGTTAGTCTGTATCCACAAAAACAACGAGAAGTCTGGTGGCACTTAAAGACTAACAGATTTATTTGGACATAAGCTTTCATGGGTAAAAAACCCACGTAAGCTTATGCCCAAATAAATCTGTTCATCTCTAAGGTGCCACTGGACTCCTTGTTGTTTTTTCCAAATGTATTAATGTTTAAAAATCTCAAGATTTTTAAAGTCAATCTCAGGAATTGGGAGTGGAGACTCTTGGAACTGGCAATACTGCTTTCATATAGTGTAGTTAGGGGCTAAGTCCCTTGTTGTCTTGTGCCATCACATACTGAGCCAAACTTGTGTAAAAGACTGACTGCGTGGGGATATCTAGTCCACTTAGTACAGTCCAGACATCTCTTTGAAAGCTGGGCAAGGACCACATTCCTCTGGAGGGAGAAGTTTCAAAAGTAGCTGAAGGCCCTTTGAGTTTCACATTCTGGTCAGTTTTTAAGACAACGCAGAGTTGAAAGTTAGTGACCTAGAAAATACACAAAATCGAGCCTTTTATTTTTCAGTTGCAGTAATAACTACAGCAGTTTGCTATGTGCACTATTTTTGCCTGTGATGCTCTGAGAAAAATCCTTTCTAAGATGTAATTTACAAAGCCTCCTTTGTAGGAGAGGAAATCTGCAGGTGTTCTTGCTTTTGGAAAGAGTGAGGAGCAGGCCCAACTTTTGCTGACTCAATCACAGGCTCACTTTGTGGTTTTTATAAGATGAAACCTAAACATTAAAGGGCAGATTTTATTACCCCAAGGAATACATTTTTCTGAGAGTGGCCCCAGCAGCTTAAAAAAATGAGCAGCAGAATCTGGCTTTCAAATCATTCAGTGTTCACTCATGACTAAATGTTGGCTTCCAAGCAAAGAACAGGCTCCCTAGCAATGCCTTTACTTAATATTCTCATAATCATTTCCCTACCTGGGGTTAACGGTACCTGGTGGCAAGTTAGTGTTGAAGGGCTAGGGGCCTGTTGGATAGTCTGAAATATATCCACAGTGAATCATCACAGACAATATAGCCAAATATGCCCATAAACATGAACCAATATTAAACTGCTTCATTATAATGTTACATATGACGGGGAGAGTGAGTTCAGGAAATCACACCTCATAGCCAACCAAAGGGGTAGATCATGCCGTTAGGGCTAGATTTTCAAAAGTGCTCAATACCTAGTAGCTCCCACTGTAATACTTATGGCCAGATTTTCCATAGACCTCAGCATCCAACGTACTGAGCTTTATTGCAGATCTGGCCCTGATTGTGGGAGTTTTTGAAAATCTGGTGCTTAGGTTTACTGCCCTGGAGTAATAGTTTCTCTCACTCATGTTGAATAGTACTCTTCTCTACAACTAGTCCAACTCCAATCAATGGAACTACTCACAAAACAAGGGACCACTCAAAGCATGTAGGGATGGCAGAATTGGGCTCAATATAAAGAGACAGTGACATTTCAAACTACTTGTGGCAAATGTGAAGTCAGGTTTTAAATACATTCGTATTGACTGTAAAGGAGAGCTTCATTGTGGGCTAGATTGCCCCTTGGCCTGCATGCCTGCGGGACACCCCATATACCCAGACCTTGGGTATAGCACATACAGGTATAAAATGGTGATATGTGTCTGTTATACCCTCAGTGCTCCCTTCCCAAACATTTGATTTAATTGAAATTAATTATTTAAATTTTATAAAAAGAGAAAAATTGGAGCTGGCCCCAAAATTTAATTTTTGAATTGTTTAGATGAAAAACATGGACAAAACTTGTCTTGGTCTTTTGGCCAACTATAGAGCTGGTTAAAATTTTTGATTTTTTTCAATGAAAAACAGGGATAAATGTCTTCCATGGACAAATGTCTTTCATTGACATTTTCATGAAAAATGTTTCCATTTTTCAACCAGCTCTAAAATAATAGACAGCAAATTATCATAACTGTGCATTCCGTAATGACATACACAACACATGGAATTCCCAACAAGTATATGCAAACATATGATTAACAAAGCAGATTGTTACCCAAATTAATCCCAAAGCAGATTGTTAACCAATTTACTTACAAGAAACAAGAACATATTTTCTGAAACTTTCCCTATCTACCGTTTAATTGCTATGGGTTGTAATTAGGGCTGTCAATTAATCGCAGTTAACTTACGCGATTAACTCAAAAACATTAATCATGTTTTTTTTTTACTTGCACTGTTAAACAATAGAATACCAATTTAAATGTATTAAATATTTTTGGATGTTTTTCTACATTTTCATATATATCGTATTCTGTGTTGTAATTTAAATCAAAATGTGTATTATTTTTGATTATAAATATTTGCTCTGTAAAAATGACAAATAAAAGAAATAATATTTTTCAATTCACCTCATACAAGTGCTGTAATGCAATCTCTTTGTCGTGAAAGTGCAATTTACAAATATAGGGGTTTTTTGTCATATAAGTGCACTCAAAAACAAAACAATGTAAAACTTCAGAGCCTACAAGTCCACTCAGTCCTACTTCTTGTTCAGCCAATCTCTAAGACAGACAAGTTTGTTTATATTTACAGGAGATAATGCTGCCCTCTTCTTATTTACCATGTCACTAGAAAAGTGAGAACAGGCATTTGCATGGCACTTTTGTAGCCAGCATTGCAAGGTATTTACATACTAGATATGCTAAACATTTGTATGCCTCTTCATGCTTCTGCCACCATTCCAGAGGACATGCTTCCAAGCTGATGATGAGCATTTAAAAAAAAATGTGTTAATTAAATTTGTGACTGAACTCCTGGGGGGAGAATTGTATGTCCTCTGTTCTATTTTACCTGCATTCTGCCATATGTTTCATGTTATAGCACTCTCAAATGATGACCCAGCACATGTTGTTCATTTTAAAAACGCTTTCACTGCAGATTTGACAAAACACAAAGAAGGTACCAATGTGAGATTTCTAAAGATGGCTACAGCTCTCGACCCAAGGTTTAAGAATCTGAAGTGCCTTCCCAAATCTGAGAGGGACGAGGTGTGGAGCATGCTTTCAGATGTCCTAAAAGAGCAACACTCCGATGCAGAAACTACAGAACCCGAACCACCAAAAAAGAAAGTCAACCTTCTGCTGGTGGTATCTGACTCAGATCATGAAAATGAACATGCACTTGTCCGCACTGCTTTGGATTGTTATCTAGCAGAACCCATCATCAGCATGGACGCATATCCCCTGCAATGGTGGTTGAAGCATGAAGGAACATATGAATCTTTAGTGCATCTGGCACGTAAATATCTTGTGACGCTGACTACAACAGTGCCATGAAAACATCTGTTCTCACTTTCAGGTGTCATTGTAAACAAGAAGCGGGCAGCATTATCTTCTGCAAATGTAAACAAACTTGTTTGTCTGAGCAATTGGCTGAACAAGAAGTAGGACTGAGTGGACTTTTAGGCTGTAAAATTTTACATTGTTTTATTAGAAAGTGAGCACTGTACACGTTGTATTCTGTGTTGTAGTTGAAATAAATATATCTGAAAATGTAGACAACATCCAAAAATATTTAAAGAAAGGGTATTCTGATATTGTTTAACAGTGCGATTAATCATGATTAATTTTTTTAATCGCTTGACAGCCCTAGTTGTGATCTTTTCATAGGGATGGATTGTTCCTTGGTTTGCTTGACTGTGAAGGCACATAAAAGGGACTAAGACTTCCCTTTATAGTCCTGGGCCTTGGGTGCAAGAATAAGTGAGTATTGTGTGTCTGTTACTGCTCGCACCAAGCTGGTGGGTGGGAGGGGAGAAGGAGATAAGTGGAACCCCTTGACATGATGGCTGGTTAAGCTATGCTTGTACGGTGAAGGAAGCTACCTGCTGCTGGTTTTCACATTACAGAAGGGAATTCTGTACAAGATAACGCTGAGAGGCTCAACTTGAGGAAATCTCTCCAGAGACTGAGGATATGGGGAATGGCTCTCTTCAGGCCTCATCCCACAAAACTGTTTAGTTATTAAAGCACGGAGGGATTTATGTACATTTCATCCCATTGTGCACATCTGCTGACCTTTTGCACCAAAAGGGCCACTTTGGGCCACTTCCTGCCCTTCCTGAAAGCCCATCCCAATGTGATGACTTGGCCTTCACTCTTTACACAAGCAAATCTCCCAGTGAGTGCGGTGGGAATAAGGGCTGTAGAATTTGGTCCTATGTCCTTTACTGGCCAAGGCAGGGATGTAGTTGAATACCGAGTAGCTCCATTTCAACTCTGACTCTAAGCAGGCTTTAAATTTTGTATGCCAGAGGGTATGAGGTTTCCTGGATAGTAGTAACTGTGTAGATTCCATGGAAAAACTCCATTCTTCACCTGCCATTGACCAGCCTTTGCAACAATACTGGTTAAATAGTAGAAAAACATTTATAAGTAAAGTCTGTAGTGCACACTAGGCGGCTCTCAGTAGTAACTGTCCAAGATTCACCCAACTACTACTAACTAACATAGTGAGAAGATGCAGCAGAGCCATTAGGGGAAGGAATCAGTGTTGCTTTTTTTCCTATGGAAACGGTGCTAAAAATTCTCTCACTCCTCTAAGTTGTCAAAAGGTCAGTAATGAATGTCACAGAAGCTGTTTCTGCTAGAACTCTCCCAACTGTGTAATGGCTTTTATTTAACTAAGCCAGGGAGGTCAGAAAGAGTAGAAATTAACCCTGAGTGCCTTGGGCTGTCATTGATACATTAGGTCTTTCTAAATTCAACTGTTCTGCTAGGTGTGTAGGGAACAAATGAAAACATGGTCCTGGAAAACCTAAGTGTAGATACTGTCATGAGTCTCTCACCTGTCAGGTCATGCAGGGACTCACAGCCACTGTTTTTCCTTTTCACTGATGACTAGTGCCCAGAAAACAGTTAAAAGGAAAATGCCTTTAGCTATGACAAAATCTGCTCTCTGAAGAGCGACATATGACTTAAAGCTGCAAGGACATTTTGCCTAATAGAGGAACAGCATATCTTTGCAGACCCATAAAAAGTGATAAATATCAATATTTCTGTCATTAAACAATATCGTAACCGAGGCTAAATCGCCACCTGCAATGAGTAAATTAAATATTGACTATTTCATTGACTGTTAGATTTAATTTGAAGCAATCATG
Source organism: Eretmochelys imbricata (assembly GCF_965152235.1). Classification (NCBI taxonomy): domain Eukaryota; kingdom Metazoa; phylum Chordata; order Testudines; family Cheloniidae; genus Eretmochelys; species Eretmochelys imbricata. The sequence continues at coordinate 235,169,970 of NC_135572.1, forward strand.
CAGGAGCCATAATGGCGCAGAAGATGACTGACTATTTAATCTTGGCTGTCATCCCTGTTAAGTGTTGAATAATGAGAAAAATATGCACTTGACAGAGTAAGGGAGTTGACTTCATCTCGGGTTTCTGTGTCAGGACTTCCACTTCATAAATTTGTAACAAAGCTGTTGGGAACAGCTGTTGAAGCAGCACTCTCCTTCCTTTTAACACAGACAAGATTTGGTAACCTTAGTGTTCCCTCTGACATCCTCAACTTGATTCCATTTCCAAAGTAATTGTTTGTATTGGTCCAGCAGGGGAATAAGACCTTTCTGTCTCTGCACACCCTGCCACGATCTACCTCAGCAACGTGGGGCCAAATTCACCCCTCATTTAACTACACTGGCTTCAGCAAACTTGCACTCAAAATGAGAATGGCCCATTATGTTTAGTGTGGTGTGGTATTTACGGTTCAGACACGTGGTGTTTCTTATATTTTCCTTAGAGCTGCTTTATGAATGTTATTTTATCATCTCTATTAAAAACTGTCCTGCTCAGGAGAATGCTCTATTAGCATTTAATAAGAATATCGCTTAAAAAAAGAGAGCCCCTGCTCCTGTGAGGTGCTGAGCACTCTCACCTCCCACTGAAATCAATGGCATTTGAGGGGACTCAGCATCTCACAGGATCAGACCCAAAATAATGTGCACGCTCATTTACAAGACACCATGGCTAGTAGCATGTTCTAGCTTTTACTGTCCTAGAGCTGTTATGTTACTGAAAGGACAGCACATCACACAAACAGCACACTCTTTACGAAGAATGGGGAATTGATCTTTTCATTCAGCATGGTGTTCAAAACCCAGAGATATGCTAGAATTGAAATAATTTTTTACTTGGGTTTATTATTTTTAATCTCCCCTCCCACCCCCTTACATCTGATAATCCAGGAAACTGCAGCAAACAAAGGCCTTTACTCACATGATGATCAAATTGTTCTCCTTAGCATTCATGTTTCTCAGTACAATAAAAGTTCTTTTAGTGCTGGCATTCAAGCCGGTAGCTCTCAGTGGGAGAATGCTACCATTACGGTGTATGATGAAAAAAATGTGTACTGCAATGATTAAATTTAAAAAGCAGCTGTCATGTACAAGCAAACACTGAAAAACCATTAAAACGGTTCTGTTTGCCTTCAATATCTTCAGGGTTTTCAACTCTGCAGCATTATTGCCTAGTTAATTGTTTTTCATATAAATAAGGTCTTCCTTTCTGGATGGTCAGCTGCTGACCTCTCACTTTAGACATCTGTAGCATCACAGTCTTTGGCCAGGAAAAAAAAAGGGTTGGGATGACTTAATTCAATAAAGGTCCCTCTGCTAACAGCCTGTAATCTGACTTTGAACAAATTGCATGCACTACTTATTGCTGTGGACCATGGAGGGGGTCTTTATTGCTACAAATTGCTAGTGCGGTTACTGTTTCAGAGACTTAAAAAATCATGTTTGGTCTTCTGTATTTTATTTCAAGTACAAAGAAGGCCACTCAAAATGTGCTAGAGACATGGTGGAACAAAGGACACTATTTCTGTTAAAGGGGCAGTAGCCCCTGTTTGTCCTAAAATTGTATTGGTATTGCATTATAATTAATACTTGAGGCTAGACTAGGGTTAGCTCTGTCTGTGTACAATTTAGGAAGAGGGTTCAAGGAACAGGCTACAGTTCCCATCCTTGCACTCCCTATCACTAGACTCTTTGTAAGAGGTAAAGAAGTGGTAAGGATATGTAAACCTTCTGCTGAGCCAGCATGAGGGGCATCTCACTGTATCCTGTTAAAGGGTGTAGCAGTGACTGCTGCTGTGTGTGATCCACAGGCACTCCAGGGGACATATTGTTTCCTTTAGCTCCTTCCAGAGGCACAATGAGTCTAATTCTGGTCCCATTTACACAGGTTTTACCTGGGTGTAATTCCACTGGGCCAGCTTGTGACCCCCTTATTCACAATGATGAGCAGTAACTCACATGAGTAGCCCTCAGGAGTCAGTGTGAGATTCCTGCTGACTATTGGATTCAACAGGCTTATACTTGGGAGTAACTGTTCATTGTTGTGCAAGCATGTTGACAAGGTGCTAACTGGAGCTTGCCCTTTTCAGTAACTACTTTGCTTTGCTGGGGCAAGGTTAAGAATACGTATCTGAGATCATCAAATCCCAAGCATTGCTGGGATGTGCATTCTGTTAGGATGCTCCTGACAAATGTTTAATAAGCCTTGAAAAAAATAACTTAAAAGGCCCTAGACAATTTACTAATTAAATGAATTATGTTTGCTAAAGTAAGTATTAGAGATGACAGCAATATTGAAGTGAAACTCAAGTTAATATTGCAGGAATAAAATATCAAGCCAGAAGGATTGCAAGTACAAAAGTTCAGAATAATTGTTTTGTGTGTCCGGGACATTGCTGGATTTTAAAAAGTTCTCAGCATGCAGTGGTTCTGATTGTTCTGAGTAGGAGACACTGGATGCAGAACACATTTGGAAATCTGGCCATGATGCCAGTAGCATCAAATGGTAAATTTTTGATTTTTGTTTTGTTTAAATACTAAGCAATATGATCAGGTTAATATACAAGAAACTGCCACTTTGAAAGATCCTGAGGCAGAGATACAAGGTGAACCCTACCTGTGACGATTTTTAGTATGCTTTCCTCGGTTGACACATATAACATCAATTAAATAGATTCATGCAAGTTCAAAGGCAGCCATTCTGCAGCTTAACCAGGCCTGGGAATTAAAAGACTTATTACTGTAGGAATTCAGCTGCTCATTGACAAGAAAAAAAGCCCATCCTTGCAAAGTATTTGCTTCATACATGAATAAAGATTGCATGGTCATGGATTTGTGGTTTCTTAGGACAGAGGAATAGCAATTCTACAACTATGGCAATCTGCTGCAAACACTTACTGCTTTTATGGATCCAGTCCTGCTTCCATGCAAGTCAATGGCAAAATTCTTATTGACTTCAGTGAGAGTAGGATCAGGCTCTATGTTTGTTATTGTTCGACTGATGGCTCCCAGAAATCTATAAAACACACTCTCTTTAGATACAATTCTGTTAAGATATTTAGATTATATGCTGACTGGTATTAGAGATATAACTAAGACAGGCAGACAATATGGCCTGTATTTCTCTTCTCCTATATTCTGTTATTAAGGAAATTTGCATGAGAATACTTTTTTTTGCTTTAGGAGTTCATCAGGTATTGCTCCTTCTTCCCTAGCTGAAATCATTATAAATCTTCAGGAAATCCCAAAGTATACTGCTGGGTCTGAACTTCCCATTATTTTTCATGCGAAAATCACAGTGAAGTTGATAGAAGTTTTGAGTGTGTGTCAATGACATGTGGACGTTTAAAGAGTTGCTGACTCCACATTGAAATCCTTGAAGTGCATTTGATGTAGACACAATTATGTTGATATAGCTGGTATTATATGGTTTTAGCACCTTGTTATATTCTTTACTGTTAAAGACATTTGTGTGAAGACAGATATCTTGTTTATGATTGAATCTGCTCCTGCTCTTTATTGCACAGCTGAAGTTATAATCCGCTATTTGTGACATCATAATGCTTATCACTACATATAACTGAGATATTTATTGCCTTTGCACTAATGCTAGGAGCCTCGGTAACAAACAAAAGAAACTGCAATTTGCTCATTTCTGAGCATAAATTTGGTCTAGTTGGTATTACTGAAACCTCTTGCCAATGATTCACTTGATTGGGATGTTATAAACAAAAGGTTATAACCAATTTAGGAAGGATCAACTAAGCAAAAGAGGAGGATCAATGCTTTAGGATCAGTGTTCTAAGGTGCCATCGGACTCCTTGTTGTTTTTGTGTTCTAACATAGTGCTTTTCAAACTTTTTTTCTGGTAAACCAGTTGAAGAAAATTGTTGATGCTCATGACCCAACAAAGCTGGGAATGAGGGATTTGGGGTGTGGGAGGGGGCTGGAAATGAGGGGCAGAGGGTTGGGGTGAGGGCTGCAGGGTGGGGCTGGAAATGAGGGGTTTAGGGTGTGGGAGGGGGCTCTGGTCTGGGGCAAGGGGTTGGGCTGCGGGAAGGGGTCAGGGCCCTGGGCTGGGGATACAGGCTCTGGGGTGGGGCCAAGGATGAGGGGTTTGGGGTGCAGGAAGGGGTTCCAGGCTTGGGGGGGGTCAGGACTGGGACAGGGGGTTGGGACACGGATTTACCTTGGGTGGCTCCCGGTCAGCGGAGCAGCAGGGGTGCTAAGGCAGGCTTCCTACCTGTCCTGGCACCGCAGAAGCAGCCAGCAGCAGGCCGGGATCCTAGGTGGAGGCGCGCGAGCGTCTCCGTGCGGCTCTCACATTCAGGCACTGCCCCCCCCCCCAGCTCTTTCCTGGTCAGTGAGAGTGTGGAGCTGGTGCTCAGGGCAGGGGCAGTGCACGGAGCCCATTGGTCCCCCCCGCCTAGGAGCCGGACCTGCTGCTGGCCACTTTCGAGGTGCAGCGTGGTGTCAGAACAGGTAAGTATAGTGGGCGACTTACATCAGTGGGAGCAACGCTATAGTGTAGACGCTTCCAGAGTTAGGTTGACATAAGCTGCCTTATGTTGAGCTTACTCTGTAGTATAGACCAGGCCTATGTAAAGAGTTCGGGACTTGGCCTTCTGCCTTTACTGGAGAAGAACTTGCACTTGGGGAGAAAATATCGATGAACAAAATTACTCATCAGTGAGGAATGGCTGCTCTTATGTATTACATTGCTCTAAATTATTGGGCAATTCCCCAGGGCAAGACCTGCTGTATTTGAGAAGCATTCCCTCCAGAAAACATTCAGTTTTTTTAATTTCATTAAAAGAAATACGCCATGCCTGGATTATGTTTCAAGACATCTGATTAATTAATAAATTAGATGAGTTAAAAGGAAATGAAAGTGAAAATGAAAAAAGCATTAAAATATCTGAAATTATCATACGATTAGAACACAATGAAATACATTTGCTGTCTTCATTAGCATAAAGCAAGGATGGTCAGGTTCATTATTTGCTTGAAAGATGTGAATTGCTGAAAGTGATAATGACCAGTTCTCTTCCTTACTGCTGGTTTTAAACTATCAGAGTTGTAACACAGATGAATGTATAGAAGTATTGTTAAAACAAAATGTTCCAATGGTCAGTTCAGGCAAAATTTCCATTAATGCTCTGTACTTGGGCAAAATTCCCCTTCAAATCCTTTAGCTTGAGTCAGGACTGCAGGATCAAGCATCAGAATCTCTTTGATTATTCCATGTGGTTAATATGAATTAGTTTATGGAAGGCCAGTGATTCTGAACAGTTGAAGTAGGGACCTGTATTTCTGCCTAAATATGTGGTAGAAAACACATGTGATCAGTGTCAGTGTCCCTAAATCAAGTCTGGATGTCTTTCTAAAAGCGATGCTGTAGCTCAAAACAAAAGTTATGGGCTTAATGTGGAAATTACTGGGTAAAGTTTTCTGGCCTGTGTTATGCAGGAAGTCTGACTAGATGATCACAAGTGGTCCCTCCAGACCTTGAAATCTATGAATTACAGGCATCTCCCTAATTTGCGTGTCTTTCAGTCCAGGATTTTGTAGCGGAGCATGTGGAGTTTTGTGTTCCTGGCAATGAGAGAGATTGTTGTTACTTTTCTTTGTGGAAGGTACTGAGATACTATAGTGATGGGGGCCAATAGGAGAACCAATGATGAGATAAAACAAGCAAGCAAAAATAGGAATTTCAAAAGTAGGAGCTGGAAACTAATGTACTGATTTTCAAAAATGCTGAGCACCCAGGTGCCAAACTATGGAAAACATTCCTTCAGAGTCCTGTTTTTGAAAATCATGCCCTTATTTCAGTTCAGAACTTAAGAGAAAACATTTATACTTCCAGGTATGGGTAGAACCAGCTTTCAGTCCTTTCTGAATGTGCTAAAACCAAAACACAATATGACAGAATTTAAGAATGATGCTTTGTGAAAAGCTGAAAAATGCTAGGGATTATCAAATTCCACAAAATGCATCCTATAGAGGACAATTCCTAGGAGACCTATTTAAAGAGATTAATATTCCAGCCCCTTTCATACATTCGTGCCAGAAAGTAATAACTTGAGACCTAAGCAGGTTTTAGGATTTTAACTGCAGCGGTTGCAGCAGTGCTAAGGAAACATGCACTGCTTATCTGTAAACAGTTCGACAGATAAAAGCAAGGATGAATATAATCCTTAACTAGTTCTGGAGTCTCTGTTTTTGTGAATACACGTTTAATATCTAGAGATCCTAATTTAAAACCCTGGGCCAAATATTGAGCTGGTGGAAATTGATGTAGCTCTTTGGAAGACAATGAAATTATCCTGTTTTACACCAGCCAAACATCTGTCCCATGTTTCTATGAGTTGAGGTTTTTAAAAATTTTTTTTAACATTTTTGGATGTCTTGAGAAAAACTGAGATTTGAATCTCAAACAACACGCATACTTCTGTTCAAAAATCAGTAGTAAAACTTCATGAGATGTATATGCTGGGGGTGTTGAGAAGGAATGTCAGAGAGAGAGAGAGAAGAAAAGACAGTTAAAATATTGAAAGATTTCATTGTCATGTTTTTGTCTTGACCCTAGGTGCTGTTATATAGAGCCTGACGCATCAGAAATGTCCTAATTCTATTTTCTTTTTAAAGTCCTCAATTACTCTAGAGACATTTGAATATAGCTGGTCAATCAAGGCAGACAATATTTTGTGAAAACAGATATTGTAATTTTCTGTGAAAAATGTTCATCAGAATATTGAATCCTGGTTGAAAAACTGAAAGCATTTTTGTGAAAATTGGAAAACACATTTATAAAAAACCCCAAAAGCTGTCATAATTTTTTTTTTTAAGTTTTTGACCATCTGGAACCACCGAGATGGGTTCATTCTAATGGGGTCATAGGCTTGGAATAATGATCATTTACATTACAGTAGCACCAAGGGGCCCCAGTTAAGATCATGCACACATAGTAAGAATCCAGTCCATGTCCTGAAGGCCTTACACAAGGCAGACAAAAGGTGCGAGAAAGGAAATAGTAATATCTTCATTTTATACACAGGGAACCGAGGAACTGGTCCTTAATCCAGATTGCACAGAAAATCTGTCACAAAGATTGGAATTAAACCTAGATCTCTTGAGTTCCAGCCTTAACCACAAGACCAACTGTTCTAGCAGGGTCTTGGATGGATCATTATTCATATAGTTCCCTCTGTACAATGTGAACTGGATGATGATAAAGATGCTTTTCTGTTCTTATTTTCTACTGGGGAAGTTAAGTGGTCTCTGAATTAATATTTGTTAAAATAAACAAAGTCTTTCTGTATCTGTGACATAGAAACACCCATGGATCTTGACGCTCGGATCAAAATTCCAAAGACTCTCCCTATCCTGGAGCACTGCCTTTTTCCTTTGTTTTTGGAGAGGTGGTTACTGGAATGATGACTATAAGGCTAGTTTAAAAGTCTGCTTGGAAGATCCTCTGTGTTGAACAGTTTTTATGATACATGATGATGCCTCAGGACAAAAATATAAATAAAAAGATTCTTGAAGTATAGCAACTTGTTGATTAGATATTCCAGGCCTGCTTCTTAGCTCTGTTACACTGGTGTAAAACAGGGGTAACACGCCATTAAAATCAACGGAGTTACACTGGCACAGTACTAGTGTAATGGAGTAGAGAATCAGACCCTCACACTGGTAAGAGGGTAGCAAGTTGCTAAATTAAAAATCCTGATCCTGTGAGGTGCTGAGCATCTGCTTTATACCATCATGTCCACTCAATTCCCATTGGCTTTAATGGCAGTCGTGGGTGCTCATATTATTGCAGGATGCAGCTTTAAATGGGAAGTAAGTTCAGAGTTCTGATCCTTGAGTGTATTGCCATAGGCATCAATGGAACTACTCTTGTGAAAGGGCTGCAGGATTGGGCCCCATATTTTTTTAAGATGTAGGAAAAATGTGACTGATTAGTTATGTTTTTTTCTTGCAGCTTTTTAAATCTAAGGTTAGATTTCTAAGGAGGTGAATCTCCATTGAGAATTATTCATGAAAATAAAATACCGCCTCTCCCCCCCCACCCCATTTTTCCTCCCGTAAGAAATTTCTTGTTGAAGAAACACACTGAGAGCAATGAAAATGTTTAGAAAGTGAATAAAAAGCGAACTATCGCTAGTTAAAGGGGGAGAAGAAAAGCCACCAGCTTCCACTAAGGAGGCACAAGAAAAATTGCCCTTATAAAATCTTCTGCTTTTAGGAGGCCTTTTAATGTTAATGTAATTATGGGCATTACTTTACATATATTCATTATGTAAAGCTTGTTTGCTGAGGTTTGCTCCTCCTGCAGCCCCATGCCCTTAGCCCTCCTCCTCCTCCTCTTGGAAGAAAGATTCTCTGACATTATGACAGGTTCTAGAATGAATGAATGAGAGAAAATAGAAGATATTAAGTGTAGCAGTCCAGAGCACACATTAGCAAGAAGCCTGTCCTAGTGCATTATTGCCCTAATCACTGCTGCGCCAGGCACTCCCATGGAAGGCATGATTTGTTGACAATCCATTTCTCCACCAGAACAAAGATGGCTGCCAGAATGCATTGTCAGGGGAATGCTTTTTTATTCCCCCTCCCCCCTTCCCCTTTCAACTCTTTCCTAAAGGATAATTGGGAGAAGAGTCAGAGAAAGGAACAGCTGGCAGGTTATACAAATGGTTTTAGGGAGGGGTGACTGAGGGGGCTGTATACTCCTTACTCACAAAATGGCAGCCTGCAAAGAGATTTACCAAACGTATTCTGGCAGAGGGACTTCTGCTTCCAATGACCAAAGACAGATGCATCTCTAAACAACAAATCCATAAGTGCTTGTTGTTAAGGAATTGCCCTTCAGTTGTAATGGAACAAAATAGTCCTTTAAATGTCTGCCTCTGTAGCTTCATGCAGATAGAACTCTGGATTTCATACATGTTGCATGGAGCTGCTTAAGACATTTGAATTTAATGGTGCAGAATGTTCCTCCCACCAAGGACTGAGTTTTAACAGATTCCTTTAAAAAAATTCATTTGGAACACTGATTTCCATCTGACTTGAAAGAGGTAGCTCTAGAGTACCAGAGACTACAACTCTGCTAAACTTTAATTGTGAATCAACTTAGAGGCAGGCAAGAACTGCCTACAGTGTATTTCCACACCCTTGGGTCAGTGTGTGGCATCAGGGGAATGATTTATAGCTCAAATAGTAAGACTTTTGCCTTGAGGCAAGCTTGACGTGCATCGTGTGTACAGTCATTAGGGGGCTGAATACTAAACTTTATGTATTCATCAGCTCTTTTTTTATAAATGATCTCAGCAAGAGCAATCCTACCTGTTTGCAGCTAATCACATCTTTTGCTTACATGGTAGCAGTCAGCACGTTATAATATTAGTATAATATTTCTTACTTCTTACTGTTAACGCTGGTGTCTGTGTTTCAGACCTCTAGTTTGGATCTTTTTTTCTTTTGGATTGTCTTTTTTCACCCATTCAAGATCAGTGAGGTTGTTTAGAGCCATAACAGGGTGGCTTGTTCCATACGGGCTACAGTCCTAGGGCCAGCCAGCCCTGATTACTCAGAAGGCACACCTCAACAGTGATCGCCTGGTTCACCCATAAAGAGCAGCAGAAAGCAAGGAGGGAAATGCTCAGGGAGCTCAGAGGCTGCTCGGAGAGAGTAGGCTCCAGCAGAGAGTCCTGGTACTGAGATTACAAGGCAGGAAAGGCCTAAGGAGACTTTATAAGAGGGTAGATGCCTGGACTTCGTCTCCTCATTTTGAACTGTTTTTGGATGGAAATAGAGCAGAATCTGCAGAAGTAAGAAGAGAGTCCAGCGAGGTAGTTCTGAGAGTGGCCTGCTAACGCAGGGAAGTGATGCAGACAGCAGACTTGGGGGAGAAGAGAAGCCCTGGGGCTGAGGGTTTTTTTCTCTTTTTTCTGTCAATAAATTAGTACCCAGGAGAAGGAGCATTATTGGAGAAGAAAAAAACTCCTATGTGGAGTTTTTGAGGAATCAGAAGGGAAAACTGAGGTGAGGGGCTGTCTGCAGGCCTGCCTCAGGCCACGAGGGTTGCCCAGAAGGAAGCCACATATTGAAAGTCTCCAACATCTGTGCCAGACTAGCTGTAGGAGCTCAAATCTAGGTTGTTAGCACAGAGCACAGGAATGTTGCTCTCATACTTTTGGATAAGCTGTTCACTTTGCAAGGAGGAAAGGCTTCCTTGAATTCTTTCTTTCAAGACACTTCAAATTAAGGCCAGAAGTCATGGAAGAGATTTCTCAACTTGGAGAAAATTCTGTGTTTAAAGTAATCAGTGCATGAAATCCTATCACAAGAAGCTCTAGAACTTCAGTGTAATTCTCATGCACATAAAGCTCTGTGTGATGGTCACCCTGGGTTTATGCTGGCTTCTGCTGGCCTAAGTGTTGGCACAGGTAGCAAGTGGACGGAGGTCTGTCAGGGAATAGGGATGATGATGCATCACAGGGCAACTGTAATCTCCTTTCTACTGGGGAGGGTGCATTGTTGGCTAGGAGCAAGTTGTGGCTAGATTGGCTGCAGATGCACTGATTCTGTGCCACTCCTTATCAGATCCCACCAGCATAGCTCTGATGGCACCCTCCATCAGTGGTTCCGCCCCATCAGAGGAAAATCTGAATTAGGGTGGGGGGAAGCTACCTGCCTTTGCTTGGGGTGAATGCTCTCTGGGATGCAAGGGGCTGGCTGGCACCTCTAGGGGTAATTTACATTTGCCTGTGCTGGTGCTGATGAGTCAAGCTTAGATTTTGAGGGCAAAGAAGGTGTGGGTTTGGTGTCCGAACGTGATGTTCAGCTTCTCTTCTCTGGAATGCCTTCATCAGGGACTCCCTCACGGAGCAAGAAGAGGACCTGGCAACATTTTGCCTGTGGCTTGGAGGCTGCTTCTCCCATTTCTCTTTCTTCCCCATGAATTCCTTTGTGCTCCTCCTGGAGTTCCCTCATTTCTCTTTCTCCTCTCTAATTTCTGCGCCTCTCCCTCCTTTTCTGTGTCTCAGGATCTATATTTGCTTTCCCTAGCTAATCCCCAGTTTCTCCAGCCCAGTTTGTTACAAGGATGACTGCTTTGCTTTTGGAGGCTCTATGGACAGTAAAAGAGCGGTATAGTGTTTTGACAGTTACCTACGCTTGGAAACTTCATGCGCCCCTGCCCTGGATAGCTGCTGAAGAGATTTGGCTACATCTTTATTCTCAGTCCAGCAAGCAAACAATAAACATAATAATTCTTAGCTCTTTGGTATGTCATTGAAATATTCTGCCTGTTTTGTAATAATCTCACTCATTTCAAGACAGTGTGATGACAGAAATTAAATATGACAATCCATAAATGTTGTGCTCCACTCATATTGCTGAATACGATAGGCCAACTATAATTTGAGTTTGTAGATCAAGATCTAGGTGTGTGCTGAAATTTGTCTTATAGGACAAAGGGAAGGAAGCAATAATAATGAATAACAATAGTACGTAACTTTTATGTTGTTGTTCTTTTAATCTTCAGAGTGTTTTGCTAACTAATTAATTGGGTTCTAAACAGAACTGTGAAAGATATGGAGACTGCCAAGTATCACAAGCATTTGATACACATGACAGCAATAAGGTTTGTTGCTACTGGGATTAGTGCTGGGAAGAATGCATGACTAAGGGAATAGCACCATGACCTTCTTTGCACTGGAAGGAATCTTGTTACAGATAAGGTGAGAGATAGCATAATTCATGTGAATAGTTGTTCACCTTTAAGACTCTCTGCCAGCTCACTAAGAGTTCCCTGCTCTTGCACATAAGGCTGCAGGGATCAAATAGATGGCTTCAAGAGATGTGGCCATCCTGAACAAGGAGAAGAGCTTCCTATCCCCATGCTGCCGAGAGTCATAAGATATTGCCTACCATGTATGAAAAATCTTATTTCCCCTCCCCCCAGAACATATAGCCAATATCCTAATCTTTACCTGAAAAAACACCCCCATCTGTCTAGGCTATTCAAGTGACATTTACACTTCAGTGGCCTGTGATCACCACTGCCAGGTGCTTCCTATAGATTGTGGAAAAAGAGGTACAAAATTAGCTTTTCCACTCTCACCCCGTATTGCCTAGCATTAAATGATTTTTCAGGCCTCTGGAAGGTGAGGTAGCACTTCAACCAAAACATCATCTCTCTCTTAGAAGACTTCATGATTACATTTCTGCTACCAAAGGACAAAAAAAAAGAGTTTTATTCTGGCTATTTCCCAATCTTCCCCACATCAAAAGGCATTTGACCCGTTTTCATACTCAGGTCACTGTCACTAGGGGGACTGTCTCTCATATCAGGACACAGAGTCCTTCCTGCCTTTTGATCTGGAGTTAGTACTGTATGTGTTCAGAATTGCTTAAAATATATTTATCTTTAAGATATACACAGGTTTCATATGTAATTAGCTGATCAAGAACACTGGAATGGATGTGGCATATAAATGATCTGTTTATTTCCAAGGCATTGAAATGGGCTCTAGGTTGTACATTTAAAGTCCTTAACCAATCAAGAATAAATATTCAGTCTTTCACAAACATTGTTTGATCCAAAACATAAAATGTAAGGAAAGAAAAAGGAAGGCCGCATACAGAAAGTGAAGTTCCATACTCTTCATCTCATGTTGAAATATTATGTAGCTGTAATTAATTTTCACACCTACCCCATACAGATAATAGTGTGTATTCATTCTAAACTTCATTTATATTGCCATGATTATAACAAAGTCTGAATTTTAGACACTAGTGGCATGTTAGGCTCCGTGACAAAAGCCGAATGCATCCAAAACATTGGTATTTTTTTCTTGCAAATTTACCATCTGCAAGTGAAGCTAGAAGTTTGTTTTACTTACAGTTTTTCTTTTCATGCTTATATTCACCACAATAATGTTTTGAATTTTGTGCTGGGCTCTAAAGCCTGGCCCGCACACACTAGTAGTACTAGTTTAACTAAATTGGTTTCTAAATCAATTTATAAAATCATTGCAACCTCCTTGGGTGGGCATTCTTAAAACTGAATTAAGCTAACATGGTACTAGCTGCTCTTAAACCAGCTGAAGAGTATCCTTGCCAGGGAGCTGCACCAGTTCAACTAACATGATTTAGTAACTGATTTAGTTACACTGGTGCAATTTTTATGTATAGACAAGCCTTTTGGGTTCATCGTAAATTACTCGCAGTCTCACTTTTTCTCATCAGAATCCAACAGAAGATGACCTTGGTCAGGAAAATAAAACAGAACCAGCAGGTACTGGGGAAGAGCACTTAAAAGATGTTTGGATCTGAAAATATTGAACTAGCTCGTTAGATCGTGTAAATTGGTATAGTTCCTCAGCAGGTATAACTGGGTGTACTTTAATGGAACTATGCTGATTTAGGTCAGCTAAGGATCTGGTCCATTAACTCTGTTTTTGTGCCAATGGCTCCACCCTGCACAAAAAAGTCTTAAAGGGTTATGAAGTGTCTACAATCTTAGGTTCACCCCTTTGAGTCTGACTGGTTTGTATGAATCTGCATTCAGTCTGATTAGAGCAGATTTCCAAACTTCTCATCCTCAGTCTGTCATAACAAGAGGTGTGTCTAATCTTGTTTTAAGATGCAAGAGGCAGGTGCAAGACATCTACACTCACTGTGTTTCGTCTTGTAGGTGCCTACGCCAAAATACCCTGGAGAGGGCGGGGTTTTTAGACCTTGAGAAATTCAGTATTCAACCAAGATCACATTATACAAGCAATCTGGCAGCAGTGTTTTACATCAGCAACCAGGGAATAAGAGCAGGGTCAGACATCTAGTGTCAGCTAGCCATCACTCAAAATTTGAAATTATACAATGTCCAATGAGACCCTCCTTTTTAAACCTTAATACAGAAAGAAGAAGGATACCTTTCCAGACACTCTCAAATGCATCATCTCAGTGATTTCAAGACTTCATAAACTATTGAACCCGATTTTCTTTGATAAGAGAGAACCTGAATCAAGTGGCCATCAGCTGAACTAGACGCATCAGCATTTTATTTAAGAAAAGGGTTAAGTAGTGCAGTGACAGTAGTCACATGCTTCCGTCACTTATAGAAATTATTTATAAATTACAGAGATTCCATGATTTTAGTAGACTTCTCCAGAGTGATTAGAGAGACAGGGTGGGTGAAGTAATATCTTTTATTGGACCAACTTTTGTTGGTGAGAGAGAGAGACAAACTTTCCAGCTTACACAGAGCTCTTCTTCAGGTCTGGGAAATGTACTTGGAGTGTCACAGCTAAATACAAGGTGGAACAGTGTTTAGCATATTTAGCTGTGGCACTCCAAGTACATTTCCCAGACCTGAAGAAGAGCTCTGTGTAACCTGGAAAGCTTGTCTCTGTCACCAACAGAAGTTGGTCTAATAAAAGATATTGCCTTACCTACTTTCTCTCTCTAATATTCTGGGACCAACATGGCTACAACAACAGGGTGAGACAGATCTAGTTTCCTCCTCGGGTGGATGTGGTTACAGGAGAACTCTCAGATACAATCATTCTGAATGAGAGAACTTTTATCAGTTTCAGCTTGGAATTTCTCACTTAAAAGGAGTTACTTATTTTTAAATAGAATGTACTGAAAATAGACTTATTTTCCTGTCTGATCTCCTTTGAGAGTTTGAGCCAGATCACAAATGTCACGGTTGTCAGCAGGAGTTCTGCCATAGATTTCAATGGGAGCTGCATTAGGCCCTTGGTTTATTGTAATACTTAGAACCAGGCTTACGTGGGAAAAGATGCAGGTTTTATACTGTGCTCCTGAGGCCTGTGCACCTAATAGTTTTGCCTTGAGGCAAGAATCTTTACTAATCAAGCTATGAATTGCTCTCCTGTTGTCACTCACTGGAGACCTCAAGAGCCAGGCATGTGGATCATTACTTGATGTGACCTTCCAGAGAGTACAGCTGATGGGTAAATAACTCTCCTTTTTACATAAAGAAGTGGCACTGAGATTCTGATGTAACATTAGGATCTTCAATGGGAGAACTTTTAGGTACATAAACATTACACAGGTTGTCATCAAATGCAGTTTGTCTTCAGATGAGATTTATGTGAACATGAATTGGTTCTTGCATAACGGGACTGGACAGTTAACAGCTTTCTTGTTCAGATCCTGCAGATGTTCACTTCTGTAGCCTAAATGTAGAACAGTTTTGTTTGTTTGTTTTTATTTTTTCCCCTCTTGGGAAGAGAATCTTTGTTTTAAGACCTAATTTTACATAAAACATCTTTAGTGTCAGGACTGAATAGAACTAGTAAATCACCATCTAATATAATAATATCCTAGGCTAGTTAGTAAAATTGTCAGAAAATGCAGTAAGCTCTGGTCTTTCAAAGTCCCTGCAGAGCACATATAACACGAAAGGCTGACTAATAAAAATTCTTGTTTGGCTAGTAATCTTTCAAAGCATTAATACTGTAGCTAGTGTGTTGTGACTTCCACCTTTAGCGCCCTGAGTTATTGTAACTCTGAGAACACATTGTAAATAAGTTATAGATGTGAGCATGTTCATGAAGATCTTTGTTTCCCTTCGTTAAAATGAAAAATTCCAGATAATTAAGAACCTGACTTCTATTGCTAAGGAGGTATAATGGTTAAAGGTGGATATGAAAAATGACAGAGTATATAAACAAGGACACGTACTTTGAGATAAATCTTATGTTCAAATCTATCCTTTTCAGCTCCCACCTAAAGTCGTATCTGCTTCTATAGAAGGCTGCATCATTCCTTCTGAAAAGCAGGTAATATGATGCACAAACCAAACCAAATCTCATTAACCATTATAATTTCCTTTGGAGGTATGTAGTTTGCATTTCCTTAGTAAAGAGCATTAGCTGTCAGGCTTTTTAAATGCCTTATGATAAAAGTGCCAATTGCAGACAAGCCAGTCCACTCTCCTTTTTTCTCAATATGCATCAGTCTTATGGGTGCTAACACATTTTTAATTAGATGTTCAGATTTAACTACAGGAAATTAAAGTGTGTAGCTTTTGGAGATTTTAGGGAGGGGAAAAAAGGAGGTTAGATTGGAGTGCTATTGCATTTTTGCCTTTTTTTATTATCTACACAAAATACTAAAGGCTAATGTTGAGATTTTTAAAGCATTGCAGACAACTGAGCCACACATTTTAAGGCAGCGGGGCAGAACTAGGAATAGCATTTTAAAAATTATTTCAGAAATTTTTTTACAAGAGGTTTAAAGTACAACAGTGCTAATTTTGAGCATATGAGGTAAATAATCCTGGGCAGGGTACTCAGCTAGTATAAATCGGCATAGGTCCTTTGATGTCAGTGGAGCTACACCATTTACTCCAGCTGAGGATCTGGCCCTCATTTTCTAATAGTGGACCTGTTTGTGCTCCCACTGCTATTAATAGGAGTTTTGCTATTGAGTTCAGTGGGAATGGAATTGGGCTGTAATTCACATGCTGATCTCTCTAAGTACAGAGAGTCTGAAATCAGTTTTATTTTAACTACCATTATATATACAGTAGGAAAACTACTACAGAATTCAGTTCAGCTAATGCTCTCTTTTTAGTGTGGGGGTGGAAGTTACCTGAAAAATTGTTTATGGTCAGTGAGCAAGAGATGAGATGAGACCTGAATAGGGCTTTGTACGATTAATTATCTTTTCTGACCATTTGTGTTAATCAGGAGAGCAATATACTGGCATAATTTATCTCTAACTGAACTTTAAAGAGTTATGTGTACTCCAAGTCAGAATGGTTGAGCCAAGCAATCCAGTGCTGTATCTTGAGTGCAGTTTTGCTTTTAATTGAATGAGGAATTTATATATTGCAGTTTCACATTACTGTATGTATCATATTTTTTTTCTTTTTAGTAAACTTTGTACATAGCCTGTTTCTGTCCTGCCACTGACTTCTTGTTTGACCTTAGGCAAGTCATTTTGAGCCTGATCATGTGGGAAGTTTATGTGAGCTGCTGAGTTCCCTCAACTCTCATCCACTTCATTGGGAGTTAGATTGCTTAGTGGTTTGCAAACGGTACTCATTACCTTACAGAATCAGACCCTCGATTGTTCCTTGTCCAGTTTCTTTATCTGCAATATGGAAATATTAATAATAATAAATTAATACTTGTATACCTCTAATGGGGTGTTGTGAGACATAATTCATTAATATTTGTGAAAAACTTTGAAATACTAGGAAGAAAATCACCATAATATCGTAAAGTTTGTTATTGTTGTTTTATTATCTTTTTGGTACTTCCTATGAACCACGCATAAACAGACCATCAAGGTTTTAAGATAATATAGTGCTGCTTCTAGCATTATTTGTTAAATTGAGTATTGACAAAGTTAAATGACAAAGGGCATGACTGTAATTTATACTAAGGCCCCATATACCACTATGGCAGTAAAGAAGCCTTACAGTGGGCATAAATATACTTTAAGGCCCCTTTCTACTGTTAGAGTGGTGCAAATGGCCTTAGTATCAATGAGAATTCAGGCCAAAGAAGCCATGTACAAGTTCCAAGAAATGCATTTGAGACAGGTGTCTCACTCTTCAGGGAGGAAAGGGCAGGAGACAGGAATTCTCAAAGCCCATCTAAGTGACACCTGGGTAAGCAGTATATGCTGCAAGACTTTACTACGTAGAAACCCTGCTGCTTTACTGCCATACTTATTGCCTCCAGTCATGTCCCACTGGGTTTCAGTATGCAGAGGCCTTTATCAGGGGCAGAACAAAGGATGACAGGAAAAGGGAAAGGAAAGGCAGGGAGGAAGAGGCATATATCAGGAAGAGACAAAGCAGTTTGAATGTTAAACAGTGGCATTCATGAGGCACAGAGGTTACAATTGGTGAGCAGCAAGCAAAACTCCACACGGCATAATGTGCAATCAAGGTGCCGGGTGAAAAATCAAGCTTACTTGCGGAGAGATTTGTCATAATTATTTCTAAAGAATGGTTTTAAACAACTGTGTATTTATTTGTTTGGTTTTTTTGCAGTCTCTGTGCTCCCTTTGTCTGAGTGAGATGGAATATGTTATTCTGTATTTTTATTAGTGTCATAATCACAGGGAAGAAATAGGATATGTTGAAGAGTTAATTCTCTCTTTGATGGGATCTTAGGGACAAAACTAGATAATAATTATGAGTATAATGATTATTAGCATTAGAGTGTGAGGGAGATGGGGAGGGGAAAAAATTTTCGCCATTTTTTCACTAAAATTTTGAAAAGTTTTGGAACATTTTCAACTGACTCTCTCTTACTATTCCCAGACAAACAGTATGTTAAGATGGATTTAAGGCAGAGTATATGTATGAGTAATTTGAGGTAAAAATCATCACAAGGATGTTTCAGAGTAACAGCCGTGTTAGTCTGTATTCGCAAAAAGAAAAGGAGTACTTGTGGCACCTTAGAGACTAACCAATTTATTTGAGCATGAGCTTTCGTGAGCTACAGCTCACTTCGTCGGATGCATACCGTGGAAACTGCAGAAGACATTGTCAATTACAAGGATGTTGTAATTATCCCCAAACAAGCATTCTAAATCCAGGAAATTCAGAGTTCAGGTTAACCTTTTAAAAGTTCCAATCAAGTTAAGTTTATTTGGGTGCCTTAACTGTGCATTTCCATAATTTAACTTCTTCCTACAGTGACATCATGCTGTAAGGTTACAGTTAAGCATAATAATATTTGCAGTGTTAGATTAGTTTAAACTGAATTTTAAAGACACATTAGATTTTTTTTCCAGGTCCTCTTCCCCCCCATTGGTGTCACTATAGGATAGAGTTACAGTTGTCTGAGTGCTGCTGTATGGTTCATGCTATTGACTGCAAGTTCAATGGTTCACAAAACCATCACCATCCATAATTGCATTAAGGATGAGGCCCCTGACTTTACATATATAATTGAGACTCAGTGGGTGAGGCTGCAACTCCAGTATGAACCCACAGACTGGGTACTACATTCATTATGAACTGAGATGGGATCGGGAAAGTGGTGTTATTGTGTTTTGATTTGATGTTAAAGGTAGGAAGTGTTGGCCCCACAACTTGATCTGATAGAGTGAGTACACCTTGTATGTGAGTCCTAGCATGGATTTAAGATGGAACTAGTATTGCTGTGCACGTTGCCCTGCTACATTGATGAGGCACTAAGTGAGCAGATGGTTCCCTGAATGTTGGCCCCATAGCCTTTATCAGAGGACACAGGCATTTCCAGTTTTTGGCTATGATAGAGAATTTGGCCAGTTTTTTCCCATCCCTACAAAATCTCCTCTTCTCCATTCAGAGGACTGATTTCATTGGTATATCTCTTTTCACAGAGGGTTTTGACCAGTGCTGTGTATAGTCAGGTTCATGGGTGTAAACTGAGAGGTTGTTATGCCTGTCTCTGTACACATAATAATTTTTGCTCTCCAAATTCACTACCCAGCACAGACAAATTAAACTTTTCTCTTGATCCTGTACTTCTCTCATGTGAGCTATAATTTTCTGCTGCTTTCTTCACCACTGCTGAGATTTTAAGCTTTGTAGATTTAAAGATGGCCAGTGGCCACTGTGTAGCTTATTTTAGAGCAGACATTGAGAAATAATGAAAGCAGATTGCCGAGTGAAAAGGAGCAAAGTGGCTTGACCTGTTTGTTCTAAGGAGAACACTGACAAGTCACTAGGTGATGTCTAACCAGTGCCTAATAGTATAATATTAATATCACCTCCATAAATTTACTCTATACACTTGTACTGGTGTTCTGTTTCCTTTCCTCACTGCATTTCAACATTTGGGTTGATAGTGTTAGGGATTGTTTATTTTGTGTCACAACTCTGAGATCTGTTTTCTGCTTTCTGTTCTGTCTCACCTTTCCATTTACCTGATATTCACTCTTCAAATTCTTTGCTCCTTCTCTTATTTTGTATTTATTTGTGCTGAACTCCAATAGCTGTGTTTAGTCCAAATCCTTAAACGATCTCAATCTTTCTGCAACTGATTGCATTGGTGTTTATTTCTTGCATCTCTCACTTCAGTGCAAGTTCTTTGTAGCTTGATCAGGAAGTCTCAGTCTTCTCTGTTAAGTCTGCTTCTGTTAAGCTTGTATTAGCTTGCAGTTGTCCCCCATTATTAGAGAGCCTAAAACTAAAATGTACTTTCATCCTGATTAGACTTGCTGTTATCCTAGTTTTTTATTATTCTGGTTTATTAACATTGGAAGGCCTGAGAAAAATGCAGTAAGACAATAGAGGACCTTGTAATGTGATGACTCGGATGCAGACACAGCAGGCGGAGCTGCAGAAGATTAGAAATGGTAATACTTGTAATTAGAAATTCTGCAGTCAAGTAATGTTAGTTAGGAACTCACCAGCGGAATCTAAGTATGCAGATTAGTCTATATGGTGTGGAAATAATTAAGTCAAGCCAAGTGTTTCACCATAAGGCTATCTCTGGAATCGGACCATGGGATCGATCCAGGTTTCAAATTCTACATACAGCCACAGAAGCCGTCAGCACCCACAGGTACATGTGAATATGCCCCAAAATATAGTATGTGACTGCTCAGTCCCAACTGTAGCATTCCTGAATGGAGTATAGAGCTTCCAAAAGGTGGGTCTCCTGGGACTGAAATCACATGGTCAGTCAGTCCCCCTATATATAATCTAAAAGGCACAGCATAAAAAGCACTAGGGGAGGGACAAAAAGGCGGAGCATGTGACCTCCCCAGGTGACCACCCACATGACTCCTCCCCGCCTCGCACTCTCCCTGTTCCCTCCCCATGATCCACATCCATCCCACATTACCAAGGGAGGGGGGTCTGTCCTCCTCTCACTGCGCCAGACTTCTGGTGTACAGACCTCAAGGAACAAGGACTCAGGAGATGCAGCTGCGTGAAAGGGCCGGGCTGGGGGTGGTAGAGCTGTGCCAGTGGAGCTGCTGGTGTGGGGCCGCCCGACAGCCCCAAGTTCTGCTCCTTTTGCAGCTGCGGTTCCTGGGAGATCCCAGTGAAGTCAATGGGGGTTTGGCCATTGACATTAATAAGAGCAGATTTGGGCTTTTAGATTTTAAAAGAGCAACGCTACAGCGTGTCCTTCAAAACAGGATTGTCTTTCTGTGCTTGTTGGAAACTAACCTATACACTTGATACGCCAAGTACTTTTGTAGATGGATGGAAATATTGAAAGACCGTGGACACCTTAGATTACATCGATAAGCTTAAAGATAATAAAACAATTTAATTTTGCTAGTGTACATTAAAAAGCTCTACCTTTCTTCAAGCATTGGAGATTCAGGCTATTAGTTATAAGTTTTGAAGAAAAGGGTACAGAGTCGTTTTTTATTAGTCAAGCTACAAAAACATACCAATCATTTAAATTCAACTTCATAATCAATCTCTGAGCAATTTGTATTTGCATAAATGATGTATATTGATCTGAAAACTATGCTAAGGCATATCCAGAATCCATTATCAAGTTATATCCTGGTTTCACCTCCATTGTAGATCACTCTATTTATAAGACTGTAATTGACATAATTAGAAGTATTGATTCAATTTCAAATGCAGCAAGTTAACTGTAAAAGTGCCAACAGGCTTAAAAAATAGTCAATATACTGTTGGTTTGCTTGCATGGATGAATCTTAGTTTAGAGTGACCATTTTTTTTTCTTCTTCTTTATGTGAAGTTTTAAATTGTTTTTCTTATTTTGGATATGGACTTTACATTGAAATAGTGATGTCCTTCACTTGCGTGTTATTTGTTTGGTGTCAGAGTCCTTGAGGGGTCTGTGTATGGAAATGAATATCATAAAATAATTTCTGGTAGCATCTTGGAAGAGGTACCACAACTGGAAAGAAAAAATGCTGGAGGTAAGCAAATGTCTTCAAGGTAGAAGATTCTGTGGGTATAAAATAATTCTTGAAAAATGGGGCAGCATGACCTTTTAGCTAGGACAAGGAGTTACATTTTGTACTGTTTTATGGCTAAAATCAGGCAGAAAATTCAAGTAGTTATATTCCAGTATTAACCAACAAGCAAATCCGTGTGTGCATGCACGTGTGCAAGTGTATACAGGGGCAAGGGGTGAGTGATACATAGTGGCGCTTGGGTAAGTGTAAAAATCCATCAATAGCACACAAAGGTCTCCATAGCAGAATCAAGGGCCTTGAGTTTACAGTTTAAAAAAAGCTTCTCTGTAAGAAGTCTTTTAATTAACACATTGATTACTCAATTCTTCTTTTGAAGCTGTAGCACAGCAACACTCTTCTTTCACATAAAGCTTTTGAAAAGTTCACTTGATGGCAGTTCTATGTAGTACTTAAAAAGAATGGAAGAAACAGGCAATGTTACTATAGATCTCCTTGGAGAAAATGCCCAATCAATTCATTCCGACAGTGGAAAACAGTGTAGGTTCTTTCAGTGATTCTAAAACTACAAAAGGCATTTTCAACTATATTTAGAACTCCAGGATCTTTTTTTCCCCTAGTACACTTAAGTAAAAATCTGAAGCTTACTTTCAACACATTATACATTTCCAGTAAAATGTGCTGTTCCTTCTAAAAATACACTGGCGGAAGGGAACAGAACATTTAGTACCACTTAACATTAACTAAAAGTTGGCTGTATACATAACACTACAAATAGCTTTCTGAGGCTGTTGTTTGGAGCTGTTTATGTAGCAAGATGCATGTCTTAATAACAGTTCAGTGTGGGCTATATTAAAGAAGTTTGTACCTTCTCGTGGGACAAGGTTTAAAATTAGTGAATAGTGCTGAGGTAGAGAGAGAAAGAACTTGACTTATGTATAGTTTATCACTGGTGTATAGATCCTTGTTTTGTAATGTTATTGTATATGATATTTTGGCAGGCATGACATTTTGAGGCTTCTCTGCCTTTTTTTTTTTCTTGCTAGATTTAGACCCTGTGTATTGCCCTGACACCCTTTAAAATCAGGTACTGTTTTTTTACAATTGTCTGTGGTCTCCAAAGAAAGATTAAGAAGGACATTAGATACTGCTTTTTCTGTGGTTTGGCTCCTGTTTCCTTGGAATTGAGTATATATTAAAACGGTGTAGCATGAAAGCTGCTCTTGGTAGCTCTGCCTTTTGTTATTTCTAGTATTGTATTTCGGTGCTTTGGATGTTGTATTAAAAACACAAAGTCCTCTTCGTGAAGGTTAAAGATCCCATGTACATTTTGCAACAGAAGGTTGTTTGGTCCTTGACCATATTGCTTCTCCTCACACTGTTGTGAAACTATATCTGTATACCTGGCTTTTGCCATCTGCTCCAGAAGGGGCTCCAGTTCAGTGAGGTGAATATAAATTGGGCTAAATCCTGAAAGTCTTGCTAGACTGTACATAGTTCTTTCTTAGCCAAGGCTGAGGCACTCTGATACCATGGTGATGAGCACAGTATAAAATCCTAGTCAGACAGATAAGTTTGATCTTCTCCACAGAGGGCTGGTCACCTCCTCCCCATGCTGTGCTGCCCAGTGCAGTAGTCTGGGAGCTGACCTTGTTCGTGAAGACAGAGGCAAAAAAAGCATTGAGTACATTAGCTTTTTCCACATCCTCTGTCACTAGGTTGCCTCCCTCATTCAGTAAGGGGCCCACACTTTCCTTGACTTTTTTCTTGTTGCTAACATACCTGAAGATGTTACTCTTAACATCTCTTGCTAGCTGCAACTCCAGGTGTGATTTGGCCTTCCTGATTTCACTCCTGCATGCCCAAGCAATATTTTTATACTCTTCCCTGCTCATTTGTCTAATCTTCCACTTCTTGTAAGCTTCTTTTTTGTGTTGAAGATCAGCAAGGATTTCACTGTTAAGCCAAGCTGGTCGCCTGCCATATTTACTATTCTTTCTACACATCGGGATGGTTTGTCCTAGTAATCTCAATAAGGATTCTTTAAAATACAGCCAGCTCTCCTGGACTCCTTTCCCCCTCATGTTATTCTCCCAGGGCATCCTGCCCATCAGTTCCTTGAGGGAGTCAAAGTCTGCTTTTCTGAAGTCCAGGGTCCGTATTCTGCTGCTCTCCTTTCTTCCTTGTGTCAGGATCCTGAACTCAACCATCTCATCTAGCACTGGGCAGCACAGCATGGGGAGGAGGTGACCAGCCCTCTGTGGAGAAAGAAGTGGTACGGGACTATTTAGAAAAGCTGGACGAGCACAAGTCCATGGGGCCGGATGCGCTGCATCCGAGAATGCTAAAGGAGTTGGCGGATGTGATTGCAGAGCCATTGGCCATTATCTTTGAAAACTCATGGTGATCGGGGGAAGTCCCGGACGACTGGAAAAAGGCTAATGTAGTGCCCATCTTTAAAAAAGGGAAGAAAGAGGATCCTGGGAACTACAGGCCAGTCAGCCTCACCTCAGTCCCTGGAAAAATCATGGAGCAGGTCCTCAAGGAATCAATTCTGAAGCACTTAGAGAAGAGGAAAGTGATCAGGAACAGTCAGCATGGATTCACCAAGGGCAAGTCATGCCTGACTAATCTAATTGCCTTCTATGATGAGATAACTGGCTCTGTGAATGAGGGGAAAGCAGTGGACGTGTTGTTCCTTGACATTAGCAAAGCTTTTGACACAGTCTCCCACAGTATTCTTGCCAGCAAGTTAAAGAAGTAGGGGCTGGATGAATGGACTATAAGGTGGATAGAAAGTTGTCTAGATTGTCGGGCTCAACGGGTAGTGATCAATGGCTCCATGTCTAGTTGGCAGCTGGTATCAAGTGGAGTGCCCCAAGGGTCAGTCCTCGGGCCGGTTTTGTTCAATATCTTCATAAATGATCTGGAGGATGGTGTGGATTGCACCCTCAGCAAGTTTGCAGATGACACTAAACTGGGAGGAGAGGTAGATCCGCTGGAGGGTAGGGATAGGATACAGAGGGCCCTAGACAAATCAGAGGATTGGGCCAAAAGAAATCTGATGAGGTTCAACAAGGACAAGTGTAGAGTCCTGCACTTAGGACGGAAGAATCCCATGCACCGCTACAGACTAGGGACCGAATGGCTCAGCAGCAGTTCTGCAGAAAAGGACCTAGGGGTTACAGTGGACGAGAAGCTGGATATGAGTCAACAGTGTGCCCTTGCTGGCAAGAAGGCCAATGGCATTTTGGGATGTATATGTAAGGGCATTGCCAGCAGATCAAGGGACGTGATCGTTCCCCTCTATTCGACATTGGTGAGGCCTCGTCTGGAGTGTGTCAAGTTTTGGGCGCCACACAACAAGAAGGATGTGGAAAAATTGGAAAGAGTCCAGCGGAGGGCAACATAAATGATTAGGAGACTGGAACACATGACTTATGAGGAGAGGCTGAGGAAACTGGGATTGTTTAGTCTGTGGAAGAGAAGAATGGGGGGATTTGATAGCTGCTTTCAACTACCTGAAAGGGAGTTCCAAAGAGGATGGATCTAGACTGTTCTCAGTGGTAGCTGATGATAGAACGAGAAGTAATGGTCTCAAGTTGCAGTGGGGGAGGTCTAGGTTGGATATTAGGAAAAACCTTTTGACTAGGAGGGTGGTGAAGCACTGGAATGCGTTACCTAGGGAGGTGGTGGAATTTCCTTCCTTAGATATTTTTAAGGTCAGGCTTGACAAAGCCCTGGCTGGGATGATTTAGTTGGGGATTGGTCCTGCTTTGAGCAGGAGGTTGGACGAGATGACCTCCTGAGGTCCCTTCCAACACTGATATTCTATGATTCTATAATCTGATGACATCAATGGAAGTTCTTCTTCGAGTGTTTGTTCATGTCCATTCCAGTCAGGTGTGTGCGCGCGCACATGCACGGTGGCCGGAAGATTTTTCCCCTAGCAGCATCCATCAGGCCGGCCTCAGTGCCCCCTGGAATCACGCCTTCATGGTGCTCAATATAGAGCCCTGCCGACCTGCCACCCCTTCAGTTCCTTTTTACCACCAGTGACGGTTAACTGGAACTTCCCTTAGCCCTTTCTTAGCAAGCGTGTTCTATAGTTATCTGTATATAGTTATGTTAGTATCTGTTATAGTATTAGAGTTCTTAGTATAGAGTTGTTTTGGGTCATGTCCCCCCCCATTCCGCCTCCCCAGAGCTGTGGTATGCTGCAGTCCCCGGGGTTTAAAAACTGTGTGCCCTGCACAAAGCGCGATCCACACTCTTCGTGTTTACTGTGCCTAGGGGAGGGCCACCAAAAGGATTGCTGTAAGATCTGCCCCAAGTTCCGCCCTAGAACTCTTAAAGAAAGGGAACAGCGGGTTAAGGTGATCCTCATGGAGGCAGCCCTACGCCCCCACTCCGACCCTGGCTCAGGGGACCCGGCTTCTAATGCTTCGTCCTTGATGAGGAGTCCCCCGACACTGTCGTCAAGCTCAGCACCGAGAGAGGACTCGTCCTGAGATGCTCGGCACCAACACGGCACCTCACGAAGCCCAGCTGAGAGCAGGCACTGATCCCATTCGCTGGTGCCTCGGAAGAAAAAGAAACCGGACAGCCGCTCACCTCCGTCTAAATCCGGAGAAGTGAGACCTCAGACGGGCCACAGCTCTGGATCCCCTACTGGGGCCATGTTGACTCCTGCCCAGGCGAGGCAGTTGAGTCCGGTCCCCCCACAGCCGCCAGTCCCTACACAGCAGCTATGGCTCCCTTCGACGCGGGAAGCTTACCAAGCTCCTCGGGACCTCCTGCACCTTACGGCGCTGTTCTCTTCTCCAAGGAGGGAGGAACCTCCAGTGCTGGGGGACCCACCCCGCCTCCAGGTGCAGTCAAGAGGGAAGCCAGCTGTGATGTCCAGGCACTCCCCCTCTCCATGTCCCTCGGCACCGGTGCACTCGGACAGAGAGCCTACCCACTCCCCGAGCTCTCGAGGCACCGTGGCTCAGCTCCTCCATGGTCTTCAGTCTCGGAGACCTCGGAGTCAGAGTCTGATTCCTATCACTCCAGGAGAAGCAGGAGCCACAGATCGTGGTCTGGGAGAGACAGGAGAGAGTCCCAGGCATGGCCTCTGCAGTGGCAGAACCCACCACAGTTGCCCTTCTGGACCCCCTGGGCCTTTCTTCTAGGACAGGGAGGGACCCAAGGTCACCGCTTTGTGGCATCTTCTGTGGCCTCGGCCACCTTTGTCCCACCATTGGCTATGCATCTTCCCTCAGCTCCTGCTTACACACCAACGCCTCTGACAGCAACACCGTCGTTAACTCCAGCACCGGATTTGGCACCGGCACCATCCTCGGCACCGCTGAAATGCCCAACTTCCATGCCAGCACCGTTGTCGACAGCGACTATGGCGTAGGCACCGATGGCCCTGGCGCTGATGCCAGCAATGGGCCCTCCGTCTTTGTCGGCATAGACAAGTGGATCAGAACTGGTTCCATCGATGGTTCCCATCATACTGATGACAGCGCCAACACTTGGTCTGGTGTCTGCAGCCTCGGCACCATTGAGCACACCACTGGCACCGACGCTGCCCTGAGAGTCTAGAGACCCCCTAGGGGTGGATGGCAGGGAGCATCCGCTCCTTATCAGCGTTTCCTCTTTTTCATCACCTGATGAGGCATTGGGGGGTACAGCCATAGCCCTGGCGCTCAAGGACAACAGGGTGCCGCAGCAGTTGCTGTACAGGGCTGCTCAGGGTCTGGGCATTAAGGCTGAGGAGGTAGTCGAGGAGGCTGATCCCATGATGGACATCCTCACCCCCTCAGGAACTTCCCGTATTGCCCTTCCACTTATTGAAACCATTGTGGACACCACCAAGACCCTGTGGCAGACCCCAGTTTCCTTGCCGCCCACTGCCAAGCTCAATGAGAGGCATTATTTCATGCCCTCCAGAGGGTATGAACATTTATACTCACACCCACCCACTGACTCTCTTGTTGTGGACGCTGCTAACCAGCGTGAGAGACAGGGCTTTCAAGGGTCCTCCCCAAAAAACAGGGAGGCTAAACGTCTAGACCTTGTTGGGAGAAAGGTCTATTCTACAGAGGGTCTGCAGCTCCATATCCTGAACCAACAGGCCATGTCAGCAGGTACTCATATAACACCTGTGCAGCGATGGCCAAATTTACGGAGCTCCTCCCGTCAGACTCCTGAACCAAGTTCTTGGCCGTGGTGGATAAGGGGAAGCTAGTCTCCCGGGCTTCCCTCCAGGCCGCATTGGATGCTGCAGATGCCGCAACTAGGATCATGGTGACTGGGGTAGCCATGAGGAGGGGGTCCTGGATCCACGTCTCGGGGCTCCCTTATGAGGTCCAGCAAACTATTCAGGACCTCCCATTTGACGGTTGACTGTTTTCTGAAAAGACAGACAAGACTCACGAGCCATCCTCAAGTCATTGGGCCTGCACACTCCCGCCACACAGCAGAGACACTTCTGACTGCAACCTCCTTCGAGATTCCATCAGCAGAACCGACAGGACGGTTCTCAGAGGAGGAACAGAAGTGGCAGGAGGAGGCAACACCCATCCTCAGGCCAGGGCTCTGGCCAGCCCAAGCTCTGGCCCTAAACAGGCCTTTTGAAGGTACAGTCGAGAACGGCACACCAAATCAAAAACTGGATCTACCCCGCCTTACCTTTTCTTGCTGATTATCCCCTTTCTACACGGTCCTGTATCACTTCGGAACACTGGGTGCTCTGCATGGGAGAGAGGGGATACTCCATCCAGTTCTGTGCCCTCCCACCCTTCCAACCCCTTCCCTATCCCTCTTCAGGGACCCTTCTCACGAGCAACTCCTCATCCAGAAGGTGCAGTTGCTCCTATCGCAAAGGGCAGTGGAGGAGGTTCCTCAGGAGCACAGGGAAGAGGGCTTCTATTCCCGGTATTTCCTAATACCAAAAGCCAAGGGCGGCCTCAGGCCTATTCTGGAACTGCGAGAACTCAACAAGTTCGTAAAGAAACTCAAGTTCCGCATGGTCTCCTTGTCCTCCATCGTCCCCTCACTAGATCCAGGAGACTGGTATGCCACCCTCTACTTGAAGGACACGTACTTTCACATTGTAATCACTTAGCTCCACAGGAAGTATCTCAGGTTTGTGGTCAACGGTACCCACTACCAATTCACTGTCCTCCCGTTCGGCTAGTCAGCAGCACGTCGAGTATTCATCAAGTGCATGGCAGTTGTCGCTGTGTTCTTGCGGAGGCACCAGGTACAGGTGTTTGCATACCTTGACGACTGGCTGATCAAAGGCCTCTCCAGGACCCAAGTGGAAACTCAGGTCCCATTTATCAGAGCCACCTTCGACAGCCTGGGTCTACTTCTAAACGAAGCAAAATTGACTCTGTCTCCCATCCAGATGATAGAGTTCGTAGGGGCAGTACTGGACTGGACCCAAGCCAAGAATACCTGCCACAGGTGAGGTTTCAATGACATAATCCAAGGCGTCATGCAGTTCCCTATCACTATAGTGAGAAACTGCCTGAAACTCCTTGGGCACATGGCTGCCTGTACCTATGTTGTGCAGCACATGAGACTCAGGCTTCGATCACTCCAGTCATGGCTCGCGTCAGTATATCGCCCAGCCTAGGACGGTTTGGAAAGGCTCGTGACCCTGCCTCGCCATGTCCTCGACTCCCTCCAGTGGTGGATCAACGCTCAGGAGGTGTGCTTAGGAGTTCCCTTTGCTGCCCCGCAGCCACGGATACTTCAGACTTGGGCTGGGGAGTTTATCTGGGCGACCACAGAACTCAAGGCCTCTGGTTGCAAGCAGATCTGCATCTCCACATCAGTGTCAGAGAGCTCAGAGCGGTGCACCTAGCATGTCAGACGTTCTGTCCTTACCTAACCAGGCAATGTGTATCAGTCATGACGTACAATATGACAGCAATGTTCTATATCAACAAACAGGCTCCTCTCCCCTGTGCCAAGAAGCCCTCATGCTGTGGGACTTCTGTGAAGAACATTCAATTCACCTGCAGGTGTCGTACCTTCCCGGGGTTCAGAACAAGCTGGCGGACCACCTCAGCAGGTCATTCCACAGCCAGGAGTGGTCCCTTTGCCCGGACGTCGCAATTTCAATCTTCCAGAGGTGGAGGTTTCCCCTAATAGACCTCTTCTGCATGTGATGCAACAGGAAGTGCCAGCAGTTCCAAAATCACAGCCCGGGCTCCAGCACGGATGCGTTCCTCCTCCATTGGGGAGGTTCTCTCCTATACGCCTTTCCACCCATACCGCTCGTTCACAAGGTGCTGCTCAAGATCCGCAGGGATCGAGCTCGGGTCATACTGATACCACAGGCCTGGTCGCATCAACACTGGTACACATCTCTCCTAGACAGGTCTGTGGGAGCCCCAATTACCTTACCCCTCTCCTTGGACCTTCTCACACAAGATCACGGACGTCTCCAGCACCTGAATCTTCAGTTGCTCCATCTCACGGCTTGGAAGCTCCATGGTTAAATCCGTTGGAGCTTTCCTGTTCAGACCAGGTTAGACAGGTCTTCCTTGGCAGTAGGAAATCCTTTACAAGAGCCAAGTGGAAGAGATTTTCAATCTGGTCAGTGCACCGCTGTTCACCCCCGACGCTAGCTTCAGTGCCACACATTCTGGACTACCTCCTCCATCTGAAGCAGGAGGGTCTCTCGTCTTCTATATGGGTGCACTTAGCTGCAATCTCGGCCTTCCACCTGGGTGTGCAGGACCGCTTGGTATTTGCTAACCCCCATGGTCAGCTGATTCCTAAAGGGACTCGACAGGTTATAACCTCACATCCATCAGCCAGTCCCTGCCTGGAACCTCAGCTTGGTCCTTTCTAGGCTCATGAGGTGGCCCCCCTTTGAGCCCTTAGCAACATGTTCCCTGCTGTATCTGTCTTACAAGGTTATGTTCCTGGTAGCAATAACCTCGGCCAGGAGGTTGTCTGAGCTCAGGGCCTTGACATCAGAGCCTCCCTACACCATGTTCTATAAGGACAAGGTTCAGCTCAGGCCTCACCCTGCTTTTCTCCCGAAAGTTGTCTCACAGTTTTACATCAACCAGGACATCTTCCTGCCGGTTTTCTACCCTAGACCTCATTCCAGCAGCAGGGAGCAGAGACTCCACTTTCTGGATGTTGGCAGGGCGTTGGCCTTTTTACATCGAGAGAACGAAACTGTTCAGAAAATCGGTCCAGTTGTTCATGGCAGTGATGGACAGGATGAAAGGTCAGCTGATTTCATCCCAAAGCATCTTGTCATGGCTTGTGTCCTGTATCTGTGAGTGCTACGACTTGGCAGGTGTTCCCGCACCTCTGGTCACTGTGCACTCCACCAGGGTGCAGGCTTCGTCTACAGCATTCCTGGCTCAGGTTCCCACCCAGGAAATCTGCAGAGTGGCAACGTGGTCCTACATACATACTTTTGCCGTGCATTATGCGATTACCCAGCAGGCAAGAGACGATGCAGCCTTCGGATGAGCAGTACTCCAATCAGTGGACAGCTCTGACCCCATCTTCTGAACTTGGCTTGGGAGTCACCTGATTGGAATGGGCATGAACAAGCACTCGAAGAAGAAAAAATGATTACTCACTTCTCGTAACTGTTGTTCTTTGAGATGTGTTGTTCATGTCCATTCCAATACCCACCCTCCTACCCCTCTGTCCAAGTAGCCAGCAAGAAGGAACTAAAGGGGTGGTGGGTTGTCAGGGCTCTATATTGAGCGCCATGAATGCGCGACTCCCTGGGGCACTGAGGCTAGCCTGACAGATGCTGCTAGGGGAAAAATCTTCCAACCACCATGCACGTGCGCGTGCACACACCTGATTGGAATGGACATGAACACACATCTCGAAGAACAACAGTTACGAGACGTGAGTAACCTTTTTTTTTTTGACAGAGTAGGAATGTCAAGTTTTTGCCCGTCGTTTATAAAGTGTTTTGGGAGCCTTTGGGATGACGGATATTATAGAAATATAAAATATTGCCACTGGAAGTCTTTGTTTATTCCAGAGACCAGTATTTTAACTTTTAAAACATCAGCCCAATTTAAAAAAAAATAAAACTCCAGTTTCAAAGAGCTATTCTTTATCCTTTTAATGGTGTTGTTGAAGATTCTTTAGGAAGAAATTAGTACTTAAAAATCAGTTGGGGAAAAGACCTCCTTTGAGGAGGAGTTATTACCTAATATATTGTGCCCAAAGGCCCCAGTGCAATCGTGGGACCCCATTATATGCATGTATAAGACAAAGACCATCCTTGTCCTAACTAGAGATAGTGGGCTTGTCCAGGTCAGCATATGTAAATTTGTCTCTATGATTCCATTATATGATGCATATTTATAGTGTTTGGACTTGTCTATTCTCGAAAGTTAATTTGGAGTAAGGTAGGGTGTGAATTTAGAGCACAGTATCTATTCTGAAATATCTCCATGTGTACACTCTTATTCTGGAGTCCTCTTTGTTTATATAGTTGAATCTTACATGCATGCACACACAAACATTGCAGCACTGAAATAATAAATCCACTATAAACACCAACAGTAGAACAAAACTCATAGTGGCATATGTATTAGCTTTACAGACTGCCATTTTGAATGGCATAAAGACGAGTTCTGTACTGTCGAACATAAACATCAGCAGGGATGGGACATTGCAATTCCAACTGCCATGGTGCAAAGTAGTTGTCAGCTGTGTCTAATGCCCTTTGGATGATCATATGGTAGAGGATTACAGGTACGAAAAAGGAGCTATTTCAGGTCCCTATGCAGCTGCAGTAAGTGCAAAACTCTGTAGACATCAGTGGGAGCAGGATTAGGTCCTATATAAGGATGAGACCTACTGAGTGCTTTAATTGATTGCAACCTGACAATTCTGCAGAAGTTCAGTATTTCTTTGCAATGATTTAATTTGTTTAACTGTCACATGTATAAATGGCAGGGGCTATTGTTTTCTTGACAGTGTTGTTGTGATTTTTTCAAGTCACAACAACATGCAGCATGGACTTGCCTAGCAAAATTTAAGCGGTGTGAAAGGTGGAGCTGGCACATGAAAAGTTACCTCTTATTGTATAGTTAAGAAATTTCCTTCACTATGTTACTTAATCCCAATTTAGACGAAGAAGAGTCTTAAGACATAGCGGCTGTACAGGAGATGCTTGTTTGCAGCAACACTTTGTAAGAGCAACTGCTGCTTATGAGCAACATTTCCCCTGGGAACACTTTTCCTCCTGTGAATTGTCAACACTCCCCATAACAGCAACAGCCACTTAGGAGCAACATAGTAAAAGGGCACCGATATGTTGTTACTTATGAGTGTCTACTGTACTAAAAGTTTACTTGTCAGAGTTCATGACTCATGTAGTCAAAATAAGATACTAAGTTTCTGCCTTCTACTACTACCAGAAGCAAAGAGAGACCAGACAAAGCAGGGGCACCCCAGAAATTTTTCCCCTGGTACACGCTGTCTATCCCTCTGGGGCCATCTCCACTGCAGCTGCTGACCCCCTTCGCCTGCTGAGTCCATGCCATGCTTACTCCCCGCCATCTACCCTGGTGCAATGTCACTACACATCCCTGAAAGAGGAAACAAGCTATTGGATGCAGGATGAGGCCTGGCAGGCCCCCACGAGGGAGCCCAGAGCAGGAGCTGGCCCCCTGTCAGCAGCTGGGAACAGCAGTGCTGGTCACCCCACCCACAACTGTGCCCTCTCAGGTTTGGCTCCATGGCTCCTAAGTCGTGATGGGGGACTGGCAGGGCCAGACTTGATGAGTGATATGACCTGGTGCATTGGGATCGCAGCACCACTCATTTCATTTTGGCTCTCTGGGCCCTCCTTCATGACAGAGGGCCAGCGGCCATACCTGAGTGGGACAGTGGAGCAGCCAGTGCTGCTGCTTCTCACAACTGCCAATAGTACACACTGTACATAATGTGCATATGGCAGTGGGTGCCACTGCACGGAGATTTGGAAGATAGCAGCCAGGTCCTAGACAAGGGTCAACAAAAAAACAGAGGAATATCTCCTAAGCTTTTGCCAAGCTGGTCTCTCTATCTCAATCTCAACTCAGACTGCACATTCACAGAGAATGATTCACAGTATGGCCGATTCCAATTTCTTTGGGGTATAGAAAGCAAAGCATCAGTTTCATTACAGGTGGACCCTTTTCTTTCTTCATCCCACTAGACTCCTTTGCCTGCTTTCTCTTTCCTGTTCACTCAATCTGAGCTAAAATCAACACTGAAGTCAGTGAGACAAAATATTGATAATTCTGGCATTTGAGTGTAGGAAGGGATATGGCATGAGATGCCAAAACGAATAAGACAGTTTTCTGTAAAATTCCTACCCTTCACTGATTTCTTATGGTTGGTCTTGATCCTCCTTCCTAGTACAATCCTTTTCAGAATAGTGCAGCTGTTTTCTTGCTGACTGTTAGTATTTGCTTTTTTTCCCCTCCTCCTTCATTAACCAGTATTGTACCATCCTCCTTCTCTTCCTGTCCAAGGGACAAGGGAACCAAGAGCGGAATGGAGCATTTTCATTCTAAAAAGTGATCCTGTAAAAATCGTCTCTTGAGGTTCTGTGCTTATTGTCTCTCAGGGTATGTCTACACTGCAGTTCAACAGCCCCATAATCTGAGCCCCGCAAGACCAAATCTGCTGGCATGGGCCAGCCACGGGTATTTAATTGCAGTGTAAACACAGCCTCAAGGACTCAAGATCAAATCTGCTCAGTTTGCGGTTGAAAAGAGGGTTTTCCTAACTGCCAGCACCCTCAGATACATCCGTCTTTCTGAAAATGAAGCTGGTTGGTTTTGTTTTTTTGGCTCACATATAAGCCACAATAACGGTTCTGCATTTGAAACCTGGATAAGAGCTTCCAAAAAACCATCCAGCTCACTCTCCCCAGCTGTATTGTTTCTGGAGTGCGAAGAGGAATAAAGAGTAGGAAATGCTTATATTTGACATAAAGTAATCGTGTTGTACTCTAAATGCACTTAGAAGGCAGATTTTTTTTTTTATTAAGAAGGCACTGTTTTTGTCTAGTCACTTTTCCTAACCATGACAGCACTATAAACACAGTTTAGTTTAGTTGAAAGGCATGTCTGCCCTGTAGCGCCCCCTGTACATATTTGGGTTTGGGCTGGGACCCCACAAGGGGGGAGGGTTCCCCCTCAAACATTCTACATCACAGTTTTACAGCCCTACAGCCAGAACCCTGTGAGCTCAAGGTAGCTGTCCCAGGCCAGCCATGGATGTTTAATTGAACTGTATACAATACCTTAATTTACAATCAATCCTTCAATACTAACTCTGGGACCTGAGGCACAAAGCTCCCATTAATATCCATGGCAGGCTCTATGCGTGGAACAAAAGGAGAATATACCACTGAGTTATCAATTGTATATCACAATTGCTTCATTATAATCATGAAGACTCATCAACTGTCTTTTCAGAATTTGTGGTGCTTTATAAAGATTACTATTTCTGTTAAACCATACCTATTTTTGATAGGCCCTACTTAGTGGTATTTTCACCAGCATAATGAATTTAATATTTTATAGTTCTGGGTATCTTGTGGCTAACTAACGTTGCCAATGCTGATGATTTTATCACAAGTCTTGCAATGTTTGGTACTTGGGGTTTTTTTAAAGTCCAGCTGCTCGAATCAAGAGATTGCAAGAGAATCTCTGCTTTCATTTTAACAAAAATAAGTAAGTTTCTAGGCGTCATGGTGTGGAGAAAAGCTTGAAATGTGAATAATATGTGAAGCAAATGCACCCTGAAGCCTCAGAAACCAGAAGGAAAACAATAAGCACCCCAAATTTATTTTTTTATTTTTTTTATCCCAGGTTTCAGAGTAGCAGCCGTGTTAGTCTGTATCCGCAAAAAGAACAGGAGGACTTTTGGCACCTTAGAGACTAACAAATTTATTTGAACATAAGCTTTCATGAGCTACAGCTCACTTCATCTGATGAAGTGAGCTGTAGCTCACAAAAGCTTATGCTCAAATAAATTTGTTAGTCTCTAAGGTGCCACAAGTACTCCTTTTCTTTTTTTAATCCCATGATTTTAAAGCCTATCTTCTGATGGTCGGCACTATAGAAGGAGAATTTATTATTGCTGGGAAGTAGAGATAACCATATAGCCAAATCTCCTATTAAATGGTTAAGTCCTCAGAGATAAAGGAAAGGCTCTTGATTGGTCCTGCTGAGTTTTCCATTTTCCAATTCTGCTCTACAGCCTAGTTTGATGTATTTTGTCATGTGTACTTCTGGTGCTTCTGCTTTTCCTCTCAAGCTTTTAGGATAGGATCATGGGAGGAAGCCATCAAATGATCTTATTGTGTGCTCCCAAAGCAGAGGTTTGGACAGGCAAAAAACTGTGTAGCTTTGGCTTAAAAATAGTACATTTCTTTTCTATCTAGTTTTAAGCACTCATTACCCAAAACAAAAGAATTTGACACTGTACATAAGGCAATTCAACAATTTTAGGAAAAGCTGGGCCCAGTGAACCAGCAGCAAACCCCCAGCATTGAAACCATTCCATTTTAAGTGGCTGTAAGAAGGTTTCAGAGAGGGTGAAAACTAGAAGTAGATGATGAAAGCATGGTGGAGCTGCCACCTTTTAGAGCTCAGGAGGAAAGCCTCTTACTATGTCATGTGCACCTCAGCCAGGTATCCAAAGTCGGGGGAAGTATATAGGACCAAAATATTATCAAGCCAGAAACTTTGTGCCTCCACCTACCACACACCAGCCCGTAGATACATTATTAAACACCAGGCTGTGGGGTGACTTGAAGATCTTTTGGCAGAGTGATGTGGTGCCATGTAACCAATCAGAGTTTAGGTCCCTAGCTCATAGTCTGGCAGGATGTGACTCTCTGGGGTGCCTCCTTTGCAAATGGATGGAGTGGCACCCACTGATTCCAGAAAGAGATGTATCCAGCTCTGTTCCACTGGCAGGTCAAGATTTACCAATATGTCCCTGCAGCTTCTGTCCCACAACCGTTAAAAAGGATCAGGTGGGCAGAAAGAGGAAAAAATAAAAATGAAGGGGGGGTAAAAAGCAGAAGAAACAAGACACTGTAGTGGGACTTGCTGCTATTGAAAAGATAGTTCACTTTTCCTCTGCCCTTTTAGTTTGTGCAAAGTTTATTGCATAGCAGCACAGATATGTAAAAGGTATCATTAGAGACGAGTCATTAAAGGGGAGAGAGAGTGCTGTCAAGATGCTCTTTTAATAAAACTGT
This sequence comes from Eretmochelys imbricata, assembly GCF_965152235.1. NCBI lineage: Eukaryota > Metazoa > Chordata > Testudines > Cheloniidae > Eretmochelys > Eretmochelys imbricata. The sequence continues at coordinate 235,207,174 of NC_135572.1, forward strand.
GTGTATATGTGTGTATTAGCTGTGGGCTATATGGACTAGCTCTTTATGGAGAAACCCATTTTATTTCTCACTGGTACCTGAATCTTTACACTGGCATTTGGCTGTTTCTTGAAAAGAGAGAGGGGTTTTTTTTTAAATAAAATGTTTTATGCTATTATTCTTGAGCTGATACACTTTTAAAATAGTATGTGACTAGCAAAATCAAACCTTTAGCAGCAGATTGTGAAGGATTAAATCTGGGAACATAATATGTCTAGAAACAAAAGGTCATTATTACTCACATTTCTTCTATTGTTGCAGATTTTGTTAATGTTTATCAATTTATTCCTCTTCTTTAGTTTTCAAATGTTTTAAACAGACAACTAGTTTTGGGATTTAAAAGAACTAAGTATAACAGAAATTAACAAAACTTAACATGAATAGATATGTTTTTCTTGATGTTTTCTTTTAAAACATGTCAATGAAAATTAAAAAAACAACAACACCCAAATCTAATATGCCTGTACATTCTCAGAGGTGCTGGAAGCCCAAACACAACAGAACTGCATGGAAGTGTGACAACAAGGAAGTGAATTGGACTCTTGTTTATTGGTAATAAAGTATTACTTATTTATTGTTTTCTTTATATTGTAGTAATCCTCAGAGATCCCAGTCACAATTGCGGCCTCACTGTGGTAGGCACTGTACAAACAGATGTGACGATGCAGTCTCTGACATGAAGAGTCCAGTCCTGCAACCATTGCTGGGGTACATGCTTAAAACCATGAATAGTTCCAGTGGAGTGTGTGGGCCAGATCCTTAACTGGTGTAAATTGTCACAGCTCCACTGAAGTCAAACACCTACTTGCGTGCATAACGTTATTCAGTCCTTAGCCTTCATGCTTAGTTCTTTAAACACATGCGAGTAGCCGCACTGAGCCAGAGTGACTTCAGTGGAGCTATGACGATTGACACTAGCTGAGGATCTGTTCAGTGTTTCCATTCACATGAGCACTGGAGGACTGAGCCTCAAGGCTTTGAAGGATCAGGACCTAAGATGACAGGTGTCACACAAAGAGTGGGGATAGATGGAATCAATCAAATATATATAATTTTTGCATAAAGAGAAACTCACCAGTCTAGTTTTGTTGCCTTGTCTGAAGTTCAGACAGTTAATACAGTGTTGCCAGATTTCCAAGTCTAATGGTATTTAGTGTTTTTTCTTAAAGCTCCAGCTACGGCAGTCCTGTGATTGTGTAAGAAGCTCAGCTTTCATATTATATGTGTGTGTGTGTGTGTGTGTAAAAAATATTAAGTAACTTTCTAGTTTTCATGGTTGCAGAAAAAAAATGTGGAAACTTGACCTCTAAAGGCTCAAAACCCAGAAAACAGATAAAATAACCCAATGTTTGTTATTTTTCAAACTCATGATTTCTAGCTCAATCTCATGATTATTGTGGGGTTCATGTTTTTTAAAACTTTAATCTGGCAATACTCTATAAATGGTGAGAAGTAAATTTGATTACAAAAATACTTTTAGCTTGAATAATTGATTATACTATTAGTTGATCAGCGGAGGAATTTTTTCTCTTGAGTATTGTGTTGACAGTGTCCCTTTAAGGATTGTTTATAGTCCTCTTGCATTGTAAGACAGTTGGATATCTTAAAATCTGGAACAAGCAAGGATTTGTAGAAAATCTTGGGTCCTTGGCCAATTAAATGGTACCTGGTGTCCCTGGAGTGGGAGCTATCAGCTTCATTCTCATCTCTCTTCTTAAATGAATGAATGAAAGAAAAACAAGATTTCACTAAAGAGCTGTAGACCTTGCACTGTGCTTCTTTACTCTAGTTGCAGTTACTCTAGCTTCTTTACTCTACTCTATAGGTAACCAACTTTAGAAAGCACATAGGTAGCAATGGAAATAATAGCAATTGATCTCTCAAGAGTTCTATGCGTAAAAGAAATAATTGCACATATTCATAAATATATTCACATAGTATAATCTAATTATGCAATTTAATCTCCCATTTTTTTTTAAGCTTTGCAAGAGTAATATTCCTTTTACTTACAGAGACACGCACACACAAGGCGTGGGGGAGGATTTCAATCTAGTTCTTCATTCATGCACTGGATCAGTTTGAAAGTAATTCTGGATGTTGATTTCCAGGATCGGAGAGACTGGTGGTCTATTTTGAGATTTGGACACTTGATACATTTTGTAAGTCTCTTATTTTGAAAAGTAACTTGAATGCTGCAGCCCCTCATAGATAAGGTCCTACCAAATTCACAGCCATGAAAAATGTGTCACAGACCATGAAATCTGGTATTTCGTGTGCTTTTACCTATACTTTACAGATTTCACAGGGGAGACCAGTGTTTCTCCAACTGGGGGTCCTGACACAAAAGGGATTTGCAGGGGGGTCACAATGTTATCTTAGGGGGGTCGCAGTGTTGCCACCCTTATTTCTGCGCTTCCTTCAGAGCTGGGTAGCTGGAGGGTGACAGATATTGGCCGGACGCCCAGCTCTAAAGGCAGCCCTCTGCCAGCAGCAGCATAGAAGTAAGGGTGGCAATATCATACCGTGCCACCCTTACTCCTGCGCTGCTGCCTTCAGAGCTGGGCGGCTGGAGAGTGGCGGCTGCTGACTGAGGGCCCAGCTCTGCAGGCAGCAGCTCAGAAGTAAAGGCAATACCATACCATGCCATTCTTACTTCTGCGCTGCTGCTGGTGGCGACTCTGCCTTCAGAGCTGGGCTCCCTGCCAGCAGCCACTGCTCTCCAGCTACCCAGCTCTGAAGGCAGGGCTGCCACTAGCAGCAGTGCAGAAGTAAGGGTAGCAGTACCGTAACCCACCCTTACAATAACCTTGCAACCTCCTCACAACTCCTTTTTGGGTCAGGAACCCTACAATTACAACACCGTACATTTCATGATTTCAGCAATTTAAATCTGAAATTTCATAATTTTAAAAATCACATGACTGTGAAATTGACCAAAGTGGACTGTGAATTTGGTAGGACTCTACTCATAGATGATACAAGAGCTGATTTGCAGGCTGGATGATAGATTCTGGACCTTGAAAGGACAACCTAGTACTCAGTTTGCACCCCTCTGGAGAGCATTGGTTTATTTAAAGGCTGAAGTTAGTTGCTAGATTGCTTAGCTTGTTTTTGACTTCATAGATCTGTAAGACTCAGTGAAGAAGCATAAGGTCTGTGTGCCACAATGAAGCATATGGAGTTTGTGCAATATCTCCTTGTGAGGAAAGCAGTTAAATAAGCTAGTGATTCACTGCTCTTTCTTTAGAAGGTTGCTCTTTGCAAGGCTTCTCCTTATGTAAAGAAACCACCTCCTGATGCACACAATCAACTCCCCTCTTAATAACAGATACTCCATTATAACACCCCCAACATTTGGCTCCTTGCCATCCTGTAACTTGTTTTAGACATCTATCTATTGCCTAATGTGATAGCGCACACAAGGAGTTAATTCTAGAAGGATTACATAATGAGAAACTGCAGCTTTCCAAACTTCTGAAGAGCAGATTAATGAGAAGGAGGGAAAAAAACAAACCCACAACCCCTTCTACCCAAATGACAGGGTTGGAAAGCCCACGTCTCAGATTAAACAACTTTGAAGTTGTCTTTTGTTTTCTTTTACGTACCATTTTCTCCTTTGTTTTACCTGAACTGAAGTTGGTATTTATTCTTTCTTGGCTTTGAGGTATATTTGGACATCACATTAGGCTACCAGTGTCTGAATAGCTGAGAGTTACCTGAAAGGCTGGAGAGTGTGCTGAAATTACACATGTACCACACACTCCTGCATATTGCCCTGCAATCCTGCTTCAGTGTTTGGCTCAAACAGTAAGGAGGGCAATTTAAAATGCAAAGATTTGAGAACAATAAGAAACTTGTTATAAATCTTATAAATGTTAAAGGCTTGATAGTCCCAGCAAACCTAGGAGGTCCAGCCCTGCTTCCATTTGGCATTGCTAATACTCACAACAAATTCAAATTAGAAATAAGACCAATTCAGATTAAAAATAAAGGACAAATGTTTAACAGTGATTAACCATTAGAACAAACTACCAAAGGAAGTGGTAGATGCTCCATTTTTTAAAATTTTTTTATTTTTTTGGGGGGGATGTTGTCACATCAAGACTGGATGCCTTCTACAGAATATGCTATAGTCAAACACAAGTCAGAGGTGAAATTTAATGGCCTGTGATTTAGGGGAAGTCAAACTAGATGGTCTAGTTCAATGGTCCCCAACCCTTTTACTCACAAGATCACTTTCTGAATTTAAATGCAACCCAGGATGTAACCCACCCCTTCCCCAAGGCCCTGCGCCGCTCACTCCATCCACCCTTCCTCCATCGCTTGCTCTCCTCCACCCTCACTCACTTTCATCGGGCTAGGCCAGGGGGTTGGCGTGCTGGCTCTAGGTTGGGGCTGAGTGGTTCGGAGTGTGGGAGGGGGCTCCAAGGCTGAGCCTGGGGCAGGGGCTTGGGGTGCAGAAGGGGTTGAGGGGTGCAAGCTCTGGGAGGGAGTTTGGGTGTAGGAGGGGGCTCTGGGCTGGGGCAGATTGTTGGGGTGAAGGAGGGGGTGCAGGGTGTGGGCTCTGGGAGGGAGTTTGGGGCAGAGTGTTGGGGTGCAGGAACGGGTATGGGGTGCTGGCTCTGGGAGGGGGCTTAGGGCTGGGGCAGGTGGTTGGGGTGCAGGCTCCCGCCAGGTGACATTTATCTCAGGCACCTCCCCGTCAGCAGCGCAGTGGGGCTAAGGTAGGCTCCCTGCCTACCCCAGCCCCACATCTCTCCCGGAAGCAGCCAGCACACCCCTGCCGGCATGGCCCCCCACAGCTCCCATTGGCTGGGATTTTATTCTTACATCAAAAGCTGTAAAGACACATTCTGTGATAAGAGGAAAAGAGTCTCTGAAGACAGTTCACCAATGAGCAATGCATCTTCTCAAATGCTTAATATAATACCTCAGGCATGCTTGCCTCTGACTCAGCTCATGATAAACTGTTCATTGGATATAGATTTAGTGTAATCATGAAAAGTTCTTTATTTATACACCATTAGTTAATAGAATGGGTTAATTTTACATTAGGCAACAACAACCCACAAGTGCAGATCCGACTGTGCAGTCTCTATGCTGGCAAAATTCCCACTGAAGTCATTGTTAGATGGTTTAACTGAGAGAATTTGACTCTCATGTGCGTAGTGAGAAAGGTGCAAGGTAAAACTGCACAACTCTCTTGGTACTAGACACCTAAGCTCCTTGAGCCCCATTCATCCCTACACCTGTGCTGACCCTGGTTCAGGTACTGAGAGGGCAGGCAGTGTGCTTCTCTGATTGGCTGTGGTGAGCTCATTTAGTCCCTGACACAGGTTGAAGCAGCAACAAGTTACAGCAGCCTGTATGAGCCCAGCATCCAGATTAATTATAGTTGCCCTTAGCTGACACACACACAGATGGTGTCACCATCCTTATCTATGGGGGGAAAGATTTCTGGTTGCAGAGGGCTCTTTAACCTACCAGGAAAAGGCATAACAAGATCCAGAGGTTAGAAGCTGACTCTAGACAAATTCAGACAAGGAATAGGATGCAGCATTTTAACAGTGGTTAATTAACCATTGGAACAACTTACCTTGGGATCTGGTGGACTCCATCACTTGATGTCTTTAAATAAACACTTGATTTCTGTTTGAAAAATATGCTTTCGCTCAAACAGACGTTATGGGTTTGATGCAGCTTCATTCTCATTTCTCTTCTTAATGAAAGGTACTGGGTGAGGTTCTATAGCCTGCGTTATTCTGGAAGTCAGAGTTGATGTTTTTAGTAGTCCCTTTTGGCCTTAAAATGTATGTCATTTCAGAGTCATACAGATGCCATATCACTGGACCTTTCCCTACATACAGAGGCAGAATTCTAGGGCCAAGTTCCAGGAGGAGCTTGGGTACTGTTGTAACAATTGGTTTATAAGTTTTTCCTACTTACACATTTACCACGGAATTTACCAGGTCAACTTCTTTTCAATAAAAAATGTTATAAATAGGTGCAAGAGAACCAGACGAAGAAAATGGATTAGTCTAAATCAAGAAGGCCTCGCTGATATAATCCAAGGACTGTTGAAATTATGCTTGTTAAAAACAGATGATGTAAAGCTGGAAGTTAATGAAGTCAAATTGGTGTGTCAGATATTAGACCTAGCTGGTGCACAAAATAATGAGGGGATGGGCTACTCCATCCACCATTCCCTTTGTAGATCCTTAAAGAAAGAGACTTTTGATGGGGGTGAGAAACAGAGAAGAACAGATGAAACAGAAAAACAAACGGAGGCTACTCGAGCAAACTTCACCCTCATGGCTGCCACCCCCACCATCTCCTGGAACCCCAGGCCTTCTTTGTCCTTATCCTCAGAGTTGTCCTGACCAGATCAGGCCAGAAAGAGACATCCAAATGACATTACCACTCTTCCTAGCTCCAGCTAAATCCCAAACTCCATCCTGGGATGAAATTAGATCAGATTTTAACAGCAGCATCAACAACAGCTTCAGCCCATCTTAACCAAGGGATCTGCCAAATAGAAATAATCTGTGCCTCATCTTGTTCCTGTTGAAGTCAGTGGGAATCTTGCCTTTGGCATCAGTCTGAATAGGATTGTCCCTTTTATGGGAAATACCCTTTTCAGGGGCTGTTTGGTTTCCCAGTGAATCGGTGCTTAATGTTTAAAATGAACCCCTGTCATACTGAATGAAGGCAACATAACTGACTTCTTGTGTTCACAAAGGTACCAGGCCTATTTCCCACAGTGTCAGTCACTATAGTTGGGATTCAGTTGAGAGAAACCTGTCAATGTGAGACTTTCCTACTTCAGCAGGGAAAGGGTTAAAGCTGCTGCTTTTTCAATATTTCTGCATGAATAAAATCTGGTAGAAAAAGTTTCTTTCACATTGCCAAGACCTTTAGACATCACATGCAAGATTAAAAAAAAAAAGGGTTGTGGCATCTAATTGTTTATTCGTGATGGTGCGAATGCAAATCTTTGTTGCCATGAACCCGCTCTTGCTTGATTATGTCTTGTTCACATGCTCTTTGCCAGGATACAGTTTGTCTGGATCACTTTGATCCATCTTCTTCCTAGCTGTAAAAATCTTTGTTTATAAGGTCACGCCCAAGCTTCTCAGCTCAGTGTGAGAAAACATGAGAACGTCAACCTTTCTCAAAACTGAAATCCTTCAGGCCATGTGTCATTCTTGCATTACATTGTACTGCTTTCCTAGATAGGTGAGCCAGTATTCTAGGTTGCACCAAAAACTACATATGTATCTCACATGCACTTCTTAGATATTTAAAGGATCTTTATGTACCCTGATTGCATCATTCCTTATCATTTGTTTTGCATTTTGTCTTTAAATTAAATGTAACTTATAAATAGAGTCCCCCATCACATTCAGTTAGACCAATAATAAAATTACTATGTTAAATTCAATCTAAAAATCTGACAAATTGTCAGAATGAGGAAGAAAGAACATAAGAAGGAAGGATGATCTTCTAGTTAAGGCACTGGACTGGGAATAAGGAAACGTGAGTTCAGTTATTGGCTCTGCCACAAATTTCCTAGGACTGATTTCCCAGTGTAATGCCTAGCTGAGAATCTGTGCATACACATGATTTACACGTCCCACTTAATCTCTCTGTGCCTCAGTTCTTCGTCCATAAGGTAATGGTGTTGGAAGGATAAAGTAATTAATGTTTTATGAAATGATCAGATGCTGCAGTAATAGTGGCCATCTAAATACCTAGATAGGTAGAACATGATGGAATTTCTGAGATACCATTTTATTTAATCCTGTTTGTGGAGTTCAGAACTCTCAGAATAGCACTTCTCAGATATTTGCATATTATATGTGCTTGCAGTATTTAGGAACACAGAACTGGGAGGGATCTCCTGGGCCATCAAGTCAAGTTCCTTGCTATCACAGGCAACCCCATCATAGAAATGTAGTGCTGGAAGGGACCTCAAGAGGTCATCAAGTCCCACCCCCTGCTCTGAGGCAGAACCAAGTAAACCTAGACCACTGGTGTTTGACCACTCTCTTAAGAACCTCCAACTATGGGAATTCCACAACCTCCCTTAAAAGCCTATTCCCAGGCTTAATTACCCTTACATTTACTAATATCTAACCTAAATCTTACTTCTTGTCTGAGCTTCAGTGGATATAGAGAACAATTGACCATCATCTTCTTTATAACAGCCCTTAATGTATTTGAAGACTGTTATCAGGTCCCCCCTCAATCATCTTTTCTCAGGATTAAATGTCCAGGTTTTTTTTAACCTTTCCTCATAGGTTGGGTTTTCTGAACCTAGTATCATTTTTGTTGCTCTCCTCTGGATTCTCTCCAGTTTGTCCATGTCTTTCCCAAAGTGTGGTGCTCAGAATTGGACACAGTGCTTCAGCAGAGACCTCCCGAGTGCCAAGTAAAGCGGGACAATTACCTCCTGTCTCTGACATACAACACTACTGTTAATACACCTCCAGAATGATATTAGCCTTTTTTGGCAGCTGCATCATATTGCTGACACCTGTTCCATTTGTGATCTACTATAACCCCCAGATCCTTTTCAGCAATACTACCAGCTAGCCAGTTATTGCCCACTTTGTAGTTGTGCATTTGATTTTTCCTCCTAAGTGAATATAGTCATCATGTAATCCCATTCACCATATAAGCGTGTTCATAAATTTATCAAGCTGCATCTGAAAACCAGTTAGGTTGGTTGTCCCTGCTAGAAGTATGGCATAACATAGTGAGTTAAACATAGAGTGGCAGCCTTACTTTTGAATCTTATTTTTCTGTATTTTGACTCAGATTCTTGAAGTTGTTTAAATGTAACTTCTTTGTACTGAATTTGTTTACACAGTCATTTAAAAAAATCTAGAAAAATTGTTAAGGGGAAGAAGCTTCCTCTCTGTCTCACACATACACACAGCCTCCTATTGATAATTATCCCTTAGCCTAATATTGTTTTAGTTCTGAAAACTGCTGCTGATGCTGGATTAGAAAGTTACGGAGCTGCTTTTAGAGCTTTGGGTAGAGGTACTTTTATGAAATGTTAATACTTTCAGCCCCCTTCTCCACTTGCTCATCCCAGTGTAAACTAAGGGTAATGCCATTAAAGTTCATGGAGTTACTCCCATGTAAATGAGTGGAGAATGAGGTAAAATGACTGTACAGACTGAAGCAGCAGGAGTTTCTTCCAGCATTTTGGCCCAGAAATGCTCCAGGCTGGAGGTGTGCCAAGCAAATTTGCAGTTCAGAGGCATGGGGGAGCTGCAGAAGCATAAGTCGCAGCAGATGACTAAGCATAAGATCTAAGGCGGTGGTCTTTCCTCTGCTGTCTGCCTCCCACGGGAGTAGGCACCTTCTCTCCCATTTATGCCAGCAGAGTGAGTGGGCTGGACACTTATGTGTCCCAATGCAAAGCTCCCCACTGGTTTAGTCTATCTTGTCATGGAGTTAGTTTTTCATGGAAACAGCATAATTGCTACTCTGATTTTGGGATCAGCACATCATTCTACAGTGGGCAGAAAAAGCCCACTTTTGTTAAGATCACACACCTTTTTTCAGCGTGCATTTCATAAGCCCATATGAAACGCGCAGTTATGGCTCTCCATGGTTGTAGATCAGCTATGTGCATATGTGTTGACAGAGCATAGGTTAAACAGCCTTTTTAGACTGTATGTGCTCAGATTTTTCTGATTTCTGCTTGGGTGCCACTGTGAACTTTATTATAGTCAGACCTTTCATAACACAACTTCTCTCTCTCCCCTTATCCTCTAATTAAGAAATCTTTTAAAGCAAATTTTATTTTAAAAGAAAGTGCATCTGAACTGAGAACTTATGTGCCATGTTTCCTCCCCACAGTATGAACTAAGATGACCAAGTAATAAAAGTTTCTTATCTTAGGCTTCATTATAGAAATGCGGATAAAGCCTTAACTGCAGCAATGCTGATGGATACTCCTGTAGTAATAATAATGGGTCATTGTACTGTGCTCACCATAAAATATGTAGGAGCTTCACTTGCTTTCTAGCAACCTGTACCATAAATGGAAACTTTCTCCTTTATGCATTTAACCTCTGCTGAACTCAGCACTACAGGTCTTCTAGCATTTTGCCCTTCTAAATATTAGATAAAACACTTCTGCTTTGCATTGTACCCAATTCGTTCTGAAAGTTCTGGTTCAGAAAATAGAATGCATTTCCCTTTATTCCATCATGACACTGTTTTCCAGCAAGAATTGTAACCAGTTGAAAAGATATTGTCAACAAACCTGTTTATAGGTTATAATTCCCTTTCCTCCTAAAGTCTCCATTCCTTGAAAACAACTTTTCTTTCAGTGCCTTTTTTCTCTCTTCGCATTTGGCCATCACTTCTTGTTTTTATTGAGTTGGCTTTTTGATGCCTCTTGCAGTTTTTGTTTATTTCCTTGTTTGGGCAGCAGTATTTCTGATGATGTCAGTACAGCTCTCAGAACAGTGTTTGTTATTTAACTATTGTTACAAAGCCACTGTCATTGAGGGCTTGATCCAAAACCCATTGGCATGAATGGAAAGACTCCCATTCACATCAATGGGCTTTGGATCAGGGCCTTATGTAGAAACTACTGTTTTGTGTAGATTCTAAAAGAAGACAGGTTCTTTGTCTTGGGATAAGGGCAATCAAGAAATATAGGTTATATTTCCAGCTCTATCATTGACAATACATATAATCTCATTATTGACATACCTTAGCAAAATACTACTGTAAATCATTCTGAAGAGAATTTAGCCCAAGATAGAAAGCTTCCTGGCTGAAGAGCAAATGGGTTTAGACCCAAAAGAGGTAAGGTGGAGCAATTATTCCATCTGCACGAGCTGTGCGAGAAAATACTGGAGAATAATGGGATGGTGAGCCATGTTTTTGTGGATGCCAAACATCACATAGAGATCCAACAGAGAATTGGACTTACGACTACTGCTCTAACGACGCACAGCCACACTTGGAGAAGGTGTTACCTTGAAGCATAAAATAAAATTGTTGCAGTCTCTTGTCTTCATCATCTTCCTATATGCTTGTGAGTCATGGACATTAAGGAAACAGAACATTAAGACAGGTTTCAGAGTAACAGCTGTGTTAGTCTGTATTCGCAAAAAGAAAAGGAGTACTTGTGGCACCTTAGAGACTAACCAATTTATTTGAGCATGAGCTTTCGTGAGCTACAGCTCACTTCATCAGATACATACCGTGTTTCCACAGTTTCCACGGTATGTATCTGATGAAGTGAGCTGTAGCTCACGAAAGCTCATGCTCAAATAAATTGGTTAGTCTCTAAGGTGCCACAAGAACATTAAGAGAATTTCTGCCTTCAAATTGAAATGCTGCAGTCGATTGTTGTGTGCTAGCTCTACTTCACACAGGACGAATGTGGAAATAATTGCCTGAATTTACAGCATAAAAGTAGTGATGCCTGATATCATTAAGACAATCAGATGAAGAAAACTTGAGTTGCAGGATGTGTGGGTGGGATGAGCTGAAGAAGATTGCCAAAGTGTTGCAGAGACTGGTGCCAGGGGCAAGGGGTTTCCTCAGAAAGCGTGGCTGACTGGGAGGGTTATGGTATGTTGTACTATTCAGGGCTGTGTGTAGCCCGCCAAACAAAGAGGAAGATTGCTGGCTAATAATGCTCATGGGTTGTGTTTACTGTTCATTGTGACGTGACGTGCTTTGTATTATGAAAGAATGCATCACTGAGTTGCTGTGTGACCTTGAGCAAGTCACTTCACAGTGTCTCAGTTTCCACATATGTAATATTGGGAGACTGATATTTACACACCTTTTGTGAAGTGTTTGGTGGGGGGTGTCTTCTGATTAAAATTGCTGTATAAGTGAAAAATATTATTAATAATAAAAACATAATTTAATAATCAAGGGATGGATTTTTCTTTTAAATGGATGTTGAGAATTCAGAAGACATTCTCTAATAGGCTATAAACATTTTAAGATCAGTAAAATTTTAAATGTAAATTACTTGATGGAGACCCTATAATCTTCTAAGGGTAGAAAGGGTAATCTACACTGTGTCTAGGCAGTTTTCAGCCTCTTTACCAAGGATGCTAGTTATTATGGGTTGTGCTGTGGAAAGTGGGTAGTTTTTACACAGGCTGCTGAAGACTCAGCAGGTGACAGTGAATATTGATGTCTACAAACTTTGACTGGATTCGAATTGGTGGTCTAGCGATGAAAGGTGCTCATCACCTTTTACTAGAATCCCTGGGCCAAGATCCATAGACCTGAGGAATTCTTTTTGTGATCCCTTATTTTATCTTTTCACAGCTCCATAATAGTAGATTACGAAACTGGCTAGTCTGTGTATATTTTCTCCCAAGAAGGCCATTGCCATTAGACTTTCCTTTTTGAGTTATTTTTAAGAACTGTGAGTTACTTTAGTTCTTAAAGTGAGAGACTAACAATAGTGGCTAGTGGCAGGAATAAAATGAGCCAGTTTTGTGTAAGCAGTCCCACTTTTTGTTTCTAATGCACTCCCTTTCCTTTACTGTAACCCCAGTCAAAGATTTCATTTGATCATATTCTCTCAGTTGTACCAAATGATGTGGTAGCTTTGTGATTTAGATAGTTGGTGCCAAACTCATTCATAGTGTTAGTGTTGCGCCCAGGATGATTTTGGACCACAGAAACTAGACTGAGACTCATTTTTTCATTTATGACCTTACCTGGTGTTTGAACTTGGGTCTCTAGAAGTGAAAGGTTAGTGTGCTGACCCACTGCATTCCCTTTTCCCCAGCATTATGTTTCTTCATAGCAAAAGGCAAAGTTGTGTGGGGGGGGTTGGGTTTTTGGTTTTTTTTTAACAAAAAGCTATGGCAGGGGTGGAAATGTGCAAAAAGTAAGCATAGTGAGTCACCAGTCCATTGTTCACAGACCATCATTTTATTTTATTTTTTTGCAGCTGTTCTGCAGAATACCTTTTTTCAATAGTAAATCAGTGTGGCACGATATGTACCAGGCAGTGTGTTTGAGTGACGGTATGAGGTAGGGTTTGTAATAAGTGACTATGATTTCATGTACTCCACAGCACACAATGGAAGCATATGGCCCAGAAGTATATTATTCTCACCTTCAGAGATTCCTGTAAACATACCACAGTTATGAAAAAGTTTGCTAAAGCGTCTCTTATTTTCTCCTCTCTTTTCTTTTGTGCCCTTGAATCTTCTCTCTGTATATCCACAGATCTATGTCTCTTTATCTAAGTACTTTATAGCCCTCACCAGTGTAATATCTAAGTGCCTCACAAGAACAATCAACAAACAACTCTTTTTCTCTTCTCTGCTTGCAGTAGAAGCTTAAAATCTAGTTTAGAGACACACAAACCTTAACTAGCTTCTAGGCTTTTCCAGATCATTTCCATTTTATCTGCGAATTGTATAATTTTTCTCCCTGTTGCCATCTTTATTTGTAAAGATAAATGCAAAGTTACTGCATGGTGTCCTTGCTTTCTCCTTATCCTTTGTGTTTATTTCCCTATTGTTGTTTTGAAGTGGGCCAGTATTTTCTTTCTCAGTCTCTCTTCTACATTCCACTTTCTTTTATATTATTTACTGCCGTTGACATACTCTACATTAGTTACTGCTCATTACTCTCTTTTTGGCCCCATAACAATGCTTTTCAACTGTTTTAATTTTGTGTTAGAATCTACATTATCTTCCTATAGCGAGCTCCTTTGTTGCTTTGTAATGTACTTTTCCAGCATTAATACATTTTCTTACCTTTATTTTGCTTTAAATATATCCACTTTGATTAGCATTTCACTTAAATTGGAATGAAAATACATTATCCCCTGTGTTTCTTAAATATATCTTACTTTTCCAACATTTGTTAATTTATTTTTAGAATTAACTAATTCCGATCAGTTGCTTGTACTCTTGCCTTCCTCTTAACTCTCATTTAATAAAATATTCTGTGCACATCCTGTTGTGTCTGTGATCAATTAATCTTCTATGTCTAATCAAGTGGTATTATTATTATTTGTGATTCATAGACTAAAAAAATGTTCAGCATTTAGAAAATCCAGTTTGGCTTGCTCACTGTCACTCTCTTTCTCTCTTCTCAACCCCACCCCCATCAGTTTTTCTGAGTCTCCTTTCTCAACTCTCCATATCCATGGCATCAAACTAAAACAAAACAAAAACTCTAACTTTATTTTATGTGCTTGGGACATAAAAAGAGGAGTGTCATCTAGTGGTCTGAACACAGGACTGAGAACCAGGAACTCCTGAGTTTTGTAGACCTGACTTTCTATCAAATTTTCAAAAGTAGCCCCTGATTTTGATTGTCCTTAATTTTTTGATCATCCAACTTTAAAACACCTTGGGCCCGATTTTCAGATGTGCTGGGCATCCACATCTCCTGTTGGCTTTTCTGAGAATAGGATTGGGCTCACTGTTATCACACAGCCTCCAGGTCTGTTGTATCCTTTCTTCAAACTTAGTCAGTAGGTCAAATAAGCACGGCAGTTGTCTTCTGCACTATCTAGAATTTTTCAGTGTTCATCATGTATAGCCCAAGATAAAACACACTGCAGCAATCCAGTGAGAAGGTGACTAATGTAAGGAAGAAAGATGAGGGATGGTCTGATGATTAAGGCCTTGGCCTAGGATTAAGGAGATGTGGATTCAATTCCCAGCTCTGTCATTGACTCTGTTTAGACTTGGGAAAGTCTCTGTGTGCCAGTTCCTCATCTGGTAACTGGAGATAATAACAGTTTCCTACCTAAGAGGTGTTATGAGGATAAATTAAAGTCTGTGAGACGCTCAGAACCTAAAATGATAGGTGCCACAGAGATATCTAAACAAATGTCTGTGTCAACCTTTGTATCCCAGAGGAAAGCTCTTAATTAGGGCCCTACCAAATTCATGGTCCATTTTGGTCAATTTCACAGTCACAGGAATTTTAAAATAATAAATTTTATGGTTTCAGCTATTTAAATCTGAAATTTCATGGTGTTGTAACTGTAGGGGCCCTGACCCAAAAAGGAGCTGTGCGGAGCTTGAAAGGTTATTGTTGGGGATGTTGCGGTACTGCTACCCTTGCTTCAGTGCTGCCTTCAGAGCTGGGCATCTGGAGAGCAATGGCTGCTGGCCGGGTTCCCAGCTCTGAAGGCAGCGCTGCAGCAGTAAGGATGGCAGGGTATGGTATTGTCACCCTTACTTCTGCACTGCTGCTTGCAGAGCAGGGCCCTCAGTCAGCAGTCGCCACTCTCCAGCCACCCCTGAAGGCAGCAGCACAGGAGTAAGGGCGGCATGGGATGGTATTGCCACCTGTACTTCTGCACTACTGCTGGTGTGGCGCTGACTTCAGAGCTGGGTGCCCGGCCAACAGCTGCCGCTCTCCAGCCGCCCAGCTCTGAAGGCAGCGCAGAAGTAAGGGTGGTGATACTGTAAGCCCTCTAAAATAACCTTGCGACCCTCCCTGCCCCCCCGCAACTCCCTTTTGGGTCAGGACCCCCAATTTGAGAAATGCTGGTCTCCCCCAGGAAATCTGAATAGTACAGGGTAAAAACACACAAAAGACCAGATTTCACGCGGGGAGACCAGATTTCACGGTCCATGATGCGTTTTTCATGGCCGTGAATTTGGTAGGGCCCTACTCATAATCTCCTTGCTAGGTCAAGCTGTAGAAAAAGCTCAGGAGCAGTCCTGTATTCTGCTTCCTGATGCAGATCTGGGGTCTCTGCTGGTGACTAAGGGGTTCTCTGTGCTGGTTGTCTGTGTGCTGCTGGGTAGCCCTTCTGATTTACTCCTGCCAAGGGCTTCCATAACCATCCGGGGCTGGGGTTGCCAACTTTCTGATGCAGAAAACTGAACACCCCTGTCCTGCCCCTCCTCTGAGGCCCCTGCTCACTCCATCCCCCTTCCCTCCGTCGCTTCTCCCCAACCCTTGCTCACTTGCTCATTTTCACCAGACTGGGGCAGAGGGTGGGAGTGCGGGAGAGGCGAGGGCTCTGGGTTAGGGGTATGGGCTCTGGGGTGGGGCCAGGGATGAGGTATTTGGGGTGCAGGAAGGGGCTCCAGGCTGGGGCTGAGGGGTTTGGAGTGCGGGAGCGGGTGTGGGGTGCAGACTCTGGGAGGGAGTTTGGGTGTGGGGGGGGACTTGGGGTGCGGGCTCCGGTCACGCTTATCTCAGACAGCTCCCGGGAAGAGGCGACATCCCTCCGGCTTCTAAGTGCAGGGGTAGCCAGGGGCTCTGCGCACTGCCCCGTATGCAGGTGTCACCCCCGCAGCCTGAGGTGGGGGGCAGCGTGCAGAGTCCCCATGTCCACCCCTGTGCCTAGGAGCTGGAGGGACATGCTGACCGCTTCCAGGAGCCGCACGGAGGCTGCCTGCCCTGCTGGCGCTGTGGCCAACCAGACTTTTGGTGACCTGGTCAGCTGTGGTGACCGGAGCCACCAAGGTCCCTTTTTGACCAGGTGTTCCTGTCGAAAACTAGACGCATGGCAACCCTATCCAGGGCCTTCCTTGCATGGTAGAAGACGCATCATAAATTATTGTAATGTAGTGTATCCTTGGTTTGGGGGAAAATCTGTCAGATTTACCAGTCCACCCCATTTCTTCCCATGATGGTGGGTCCCTGGAGAGCCAGCACAGATGAGCTTTCACGTGGAAAGAAGGAGGAGCACCGTTCCCCCCATTCTCTGTGTTCTCCGGCCAGATCTGCACTCTCAGAATCAGAGGTAAATGTGGGGCTGTAATCCCTGATCCTTATCTCCACAAAAGTATCTCAGATTTCCTCTGCTTTATTATATTAAATAAAATTAGCAAGAGAGATTAGAGAAACAGCAAGATAATACCATACCTTTGGATTGCCAGTCATAATCCAGATGGCCAAGACAGAGTCATGTGACCTAAACTGGGTTTTAATAATAAACAAATAACACTTGACAAACACTAGCTAATTAATCCTCAGAATACCTTTGTCAGGTCGTAACCTATTATTATCCCCACTTTACAGATTGGGAAATTGAGGTAGAGAGGTAAAGTGACTTGCCCAAGGTTGCAGAAGAATACGCTGTCAGAAGTGGGGTAGAAGGACCTGATTCCACTCCTGTTTTCCGAAGAGAGCTCTCTCTAAATTTTGCAGCAGGATCTATGGCTTAGGTTCTTTTCTGCACTGAGATCCTCTCAGCGCAAGTTGGGTGGAACTCTCTGGTTATCATGGTGTATCTGCCCTATTTCCAGTTACCTTTACAATGGATTCTGCTGCTCTGATTTGTGACAGCGGGCAGTGATTCCTGAGGTCACTGATTTAGGTGCCTGGTTGTGGATTTAGGAGCTTAACTTTAGGCACCCAGTTTGGGTTAAAGTGTTTTTGTTCGCATCTCCCAACCCCCACCTCCTCTTGTTTTCATCAAAGCCATACTTTGGAGAGTTGGAAAATGGTTTTAATGCTGATTGGAGCAGTATCATAATAAAATGCAAATATGCCTGAAGTTGGAAAACGGTCATTGTTTCACACTAACATATTGTAACCATAAATGCTGGAGCTCTTGAAATAAAATGTGCCTATAGGAGTCCTGTCTATATGCGTTTTGGGGGTTTGGGAATGAGGCAGGTTTCTGTTTTCTTTGCAACTTATCCAGTATTTCTGATGGGAATAGTTCACAACTAAATCTGTGCCTTCCTTTGGGGGAAACACATGGTTTAACTTCTCTCTTCTTTATATATATACCAAGGAACTGATGTTTTGATCCCCTGAGAGGCCCATATCTGTTCACTACATTTGTTCATTTCAGGAAAATTCTGTAGTTGCTGAAAAGAGAGTTTGCTTGGTTTATTGTGTGTCAAACCTTTATGCTATAGCAATGAAGATATGCATTCACAAATTCAATTTTGAGGCGGGAGGAAGGGATCAGAGAAGGATGATCAGGTCTTAGGGGGAAAAGAGATTCAATAGCTAGCATATCTGAAATTAGATTTTAGAAATTATTGTTTATTTTTAAAAAGGTCTCAAGGTCTTGGGGGAAGTAGATCAGTAGGGAGCATATTTAAAATTAGATTTAATAAATTACTGTAATTTATTACTATTTTTAAATCACATGCAGCAACATCCCTGTTTACCCTGCTTGATAATAGAGGATAGCGCATTTGTAAGTAAAACACACAAGCCTGTGAACTCATATCTTGGGTTGGAAACATGAGGATGCAAACTTTAATGAAATTCAGACATTAAAATACTCAGCGAGGCAAAGAGTGCATGTCTACAGAAACAAAGGGAGTTAGGATATCAAGAAATGTGGGCTTTGAAGCCATTTAGAAAGGCCCTGGATTCCATGGTTTATCTAAAAGCCATGAGATGCACCTCTTAAAAAATGCAAATATCTGCATCGCATCCTGTAGCTGTAATGAACAAGTCTTTCACAAAATAGAAACATTCAGCTAGTTCTGGGGCACTTACTGCAGCTTCATATGCTGTGCTGCATGCTTGTGCCCTTTAATCACGATGCCTTCTGTTTTTTCAAAACTTAAATGAGATGCACATGAATGTTTAAATGGTGTACACTCCAGTTTTGTTTTATTTAAAAAAACATGATTAAATAAGCCAATCAAATGCAATCCTCTCGAAGGCTGGGGCATGGTAAATCATGGAAAGTTATGAAGCTGGCAGCCACAAAAGTATGTAAATTTCCTGAGCTGCTAATCGCATGTAGGACTACAGCTTTAGGTTACCAGAAGACCCATGTTACCCAGTGGGGAGCAATTTAAAACACCACAGGGGCTGTTGAGGGAGAATGCCTGTATGCATGCAGATGTATATTAATGAGCTCAAGCTAAAGTTTGCTTTTCTGTAAATTAGGGCTTAAAAGAAGGAAACATTTTAAAGCATTTCATAGATTTGCACACTAGATATAGTATGTCTCACTGGTCTTCACTGTGGGACTGATCCAACCACTGAAGTCAACTGAAGGGTTATTATTAGCATCAGTGGGCTTTAGATCAGGCCTTATCTTAATATTTTCACTGTACTAAAGTTTTTTTGCTGCGATTAAGGGAAAGAATAGTGATCTGTTCATCAAATAAAATCCAAATCAGTCCATCACCCTCAATGAAGATTTTTAGTATAGGCTTACACATATGTGTGTGAGTGTATATAGATTATATTTTGGTTAGTCTGGATTGCAAGTTACAAAAGATCTGTTTCTGACAGGAAAAAAATAGGTAATTAATAGGAGTAAGAGACAAAATGCCAGCTTGTAGATTTGTTTCCCCTGCAGAAATAGGCGCCCCTGTTAGATTGCTCTTTCTTGATCTGATGTAACAAGAACAGAGAGTCAGCTGTGAATCAAGCGCCTTGTTCTCATTTCCTTGATCATTGACATGGTTTGAGAGAGAGACAGGAGGAGGGATTATTTGTGAGGTTATTAAAAAAAAAAATCCAGCTGCCCCTCCTCCTCCCCTCTAAAATGCAGAGATAATTCTAGAACGTTCCATAATATGAGTTTGACATTTCTCATTAAATATCATCCTCACTCCTTATTTGTTAAAAAGTGCTTTTTACAAGTCACTAAGCAGATAATTTGAAGCTCTGATGAGTGAATTGCCAGTTAGCAATTCAGTGGGAAGTACATTTTTATTTTATTTTTTACCCAGCAGGCTGTGTAATGGTTATAGAAATTAAAGGATAATTGCATTTAAGTGAATTTATGCTTTTACAATCCCACTGTTACTGTTATTAGAATATTTACCACTGTTGAAAATTCTCTCTTCACGTAGACCTGCTAATTCTTCATTCCCAACCTCTGCTGGAAACTAGCCATTTTGAGAGTTTTAGTTGTATCAGATTGACATAAGGGCTAGTTTTTCTGGTGATTTTAATTATTACCCATTACAGTGCCTTTGCACTTAGGTTTCATTTGAGACAGCATTAGGTTCATTCATTTAAAGTTTACATTAGAAATGATCATTAATGACTTTTTTTTCCTTTATTTATGGTTTCAGATTAGGTGCTACATAGTCCACATTTAAAAAAAAAAACTCTGAGAAATGTCTTTCTCATTGAGAGACTAAAAGTAAATTTGGTAGTATACGACGTTTAGTTTCTGTACATGGCAATATACTTCTGCAATATATAAAACTTACTGATGTGTAAAAGTGCTTCGTAATACTTATAAAACAGACTTTTATTCCTAACGAAGAGCTTTACTGGAGAGTATCTTAACACAGATCAGAGCTAGTCAGAGCATAGAGAGCCATTATACCTAAATACAAAGGCTCATTCATTATTTGTTGGGTGTTTGTTGTCTCTCTTAATTAAAGACATGCTGGAAAAAAAGGTTTTACAACCTCTTTAGTTTAAGAAGAGAAGACTCAGAAATAGTGAGCCATTTTAATTAATTGATTATTTTTGTGGGGGGAGTCCCTGCTCCTCTACTCCAGGCAGCATTTTGTCATCCTTTGGCAGGAATGACTAATTTCCTTGGAGATCTCCAATCTGGAGTCATATAGAATGGCTTCCATTCCCTCCCCCACCCCGAAACGCTTCTGGTGTTCTGTGTTTGGAAAAGGGAGGGGAGGAAGGTTATATGTTTCTGACCTGCTTTACTGCTTTTCATCTGAAAGTAAATTAATAGACACACTAGATTCCCCTCTACTGTGCTGATTGGATCCTTGTGCCGATTAAATGTTGCACACTGATAGAGGGATGCTGAAAGCACTCAGCTGGTAATATGGTATGTACATCAGTGGTACAATAACTGACTTTCAGGTTAACGTCAAACAAAAACCCAGTTTGCTACAGTTTTGATTAGAACGGGTTTTTGCTTTGAATGTAAATCCTTGTGCCCTGCTGTAGTGATGGCTAATTAGCAGAGATCTGATAGAAAAAATGAATGGATTCTTATTTCTAATGACAGGCAGGCAGTAAGTTGTCAAAAAAAGGGGAGGGGGAGAAAACAACACACAAAAGGAGACCTTTTTTTCAGTAGCGACCATACTTTGTGACTCAACACACAAACCTTCCTTCCGTTGTACCTTCCTGATCTGTTTTCTCCAAAGGGCAGTTCTTGTTTGACCAAGGATCTGTCACGGCTCTAAAAGTTTATTCCTGCTTTCCATACCCTTGACAGTTCTGTCAGGTTGTTTTTTGATCTATATTCAAGTTCTCATCAGATTTTTCTTTTTCCTGCTGATGAATGCTAGGAGCCAGGAGACAATTCCTTAAGTATCTATCTCTTTATCTCTCTATCCATAGTTCTTTCTGCCTCATATTTGTCTCCCTTATGCTCTTCAGTCTCTATCATGGCACACTTGAGAGGGCTGTGATTGGCTCTTGCTTTGTGGATCAGTAAGCAGAAAGAGTGTTAACTCCTCGGTGGTGATGTGCTGGAGTGGGCTCCCTGGGGCCCCTTGGTAAAATTGCAACACCAAATTAAAGGGAAGGTTGGATGATCTCCTGCCTCTGATGGAGTTCACCCTCACTTTCTGGATGCTGTTAAATCATCCCTCCCAGTGATGACCTATCCTTGGGGTTCATTAAAAATACTTCTGTAGTGCAATTCCCCCCCACCCCTTTAGAATGAACCAGATTGCACCAAAATGGCAGATTGTTTAAAAAATCAAATGGGAAGGAGAGGCTATCCCAGACTCACCTACAAATGCCATTACCCCAGTTCAAATTACAGAGATTGGACATAGTGATATATTATCAATAAACTATGGTTCAGGAACAGAGTGTAAAATGTTCCCATCAAAGTTATGGATATGACAGAGCATTTTTAATAATGGGGAAACCAAATAGATTTTTCAGTTCCTCACCCTTCCACTCTGTGAGGACAGCAGCCCTTGGTATTTGGAGTTGTTCACAGGCACAGAGGATATATTTTTATGGGAGCCCTTTGCTGAAATATTGGTAGCACATCATCCATCCCACCTAAGGCCCTACTCCTGCAAATACTTGCATAGATGTATACATCTATTCATGGGAGTAGCCCTATTCACTTCTCTAGGCTCTGGTCTACACTAGGACTTTAGGTCGAATTTAGCAGCGTTAAGTCAATGTAAACCTGCACCCGTCCACACAATGAAGCCCTTTATTTTGAATTAAAGGGCTCTTAAAATCGATTTCCTTACTCCACCCCCTGACAAGTGGATTAGCACTTAAATCGGCCTTGCCAGGTTGAATTTGGGGTACTGTGGACACAATTCGACGGTATTGACCTCCGGGAGCTATCCCAGAGTGCTCCATTGTGACTGCACTCTCAACTCAGATGCACGATTGTCTGCCGTTGCTCTGACGCAGGGAGGGGCAACTGACAACATGGCTTACAGGGTTGGCTTACAGGGAGTTAAAATCAACAAAGGGGGTGGCTTTACATCAAGGAGTATTTCAGGCAGGACTTCACGGAGGGTTCCAATAAGAAATGGTGCACCTAAGTTATTGTTCTTATTGGAACAAGCAGGTTGGTCTGGCCTCTGATTGATACATGGCTAGATTTACCTCGCTGCACCTTCTCTGTGAGTGACTGCAGTGTGACCTAGAGGAATGAGTCCCCTAGACGGGGGGCAGGGTTTGCAAATGAGTACAAAACAAATCTGGTCTATTTCTTGTTTTGATGCACTCCATGTACCTTTTACATCTTTGACTGGCAGCAGATGGTGCAGAAGGACTGCATGCTATCCACATCTCATGGCTACTCAGCAGAAGATGGTACAATAGGACTGCTAGCAATCCGTATCGCCTGCCTGCTCACCATAAGATGGTTCAATAGGACTGACTGCAGGACTAAAGAAAATGACCTGATCAAGTCACTCCAAATTTAGTCCCTGCGCCCATGTCTGCCCAGGTGTTCCTGATCGACCTCACAGAGGCGACCAGGAGCACCTCGGACATGACGATGATGGCTACCAGTCCTACTCTACCGTCTGCTGCCACAAGGCAAGGGGTTGCTGCTGCTGTGTAGCAATGTAGTACCACGTCTGCCAGCACCCAGGAGACTTACGGTGACGGTTACCTGAGCGGGCTCCATGCTTGCCGTGATATGGCGTCTGCACAGGTAACTCAAGAAAAAACTCAAGAAAAACGATTGTCTGCCCTTTCTTTCACGGAGGAAGGGAGGCAACGGGGGACTGACAATATGTACCCAGAACCACCCGCGACAATGTTTTAGCCCCATCAGGCATTGGGATCTCAACCCAGAATTCCAATGGGCAGCGGAGACTGCGGGAACTGTGGGATAGCTACCCACCGTGCAACACTCCAGAAGTCAACGCTTGCCTCGGTACTGTGGAAGCACTCCGCCGAGTTAATGCACTTAATGCACTTAGAGCATTTTCTGTGGGGACACACACACTCGAATATATAAAACCGATTTCTAAAAAACCGACTTCTATAAATTCGACCTAATTTCGTAATGTAGACATACCCTAGGGATACTTCTTTGCGTAAAGTTATGTAGGATCATAAGTGTTTGCAGATCAAGGCCCAAATGAATAAGGGTCATTGCTCACAGCTGGGTATCAAAAATGGCAACTGGAAACACATTGAAAAGCATATGAAAATGCATACTGTTACCAAAACCACAAATCTTGAAACATCCCATATACTGTGGTTATTGCCAGAATAAGCATGTGCTTGTGGTCTGTCACTGTTAGAATATTAAAGAGTCAATTGTTCAACTGAGTTTTATTGTGAGAACTGAGTAAATTAACAGAGGTCAAGACCCTCCTCTCTGAGGGAATCTCTATTCAGCTATCTCACATGCAGTGCCTTAGGTTTGTGACAAATATTAAATTATTAATTGGGAGGCCTTCGCTTTGGTTTTATAATAGGTTACCATTCTTCTGAGAGCTGGACAAACTCTCATACACAACATTTTTCCTTCTAGGCCAGCTCAGGAAAATAATAGATGTTGCTCTGGAAACAATTGCAATTTTTCATAGCAAAAGTGCATTGTCAGACAATATCATTCTGGAAGGATTACTGGAACAAAGTCTACGTCTAAAGCAGAAGTGGTTACAATATAGACAGCAATGGGCAGTGAATTCTAAGTCCCTTTTATACAGGTCACATCTTAGTTTGGAAACATGAAGGTTTGTTGGCAGGCTTGTTGTATCAGTTTAAAGTCACTGCCACAGGGGAAGATAATCAGTAGCAGAGTATATGTTTTAGAATTTGATCACATTCTTACTTAACAATCTGCATAGGTACATGTGTGGATTACTATTGATATACACGGCACATCAGACCTTGTAAGGTTACCAAAAAATGATGTAAACTACAACACAGTAAAAGTGGAGAAACTGAAACCTTAACTTACAGTGAATGGTAATATCAACTCCCCAATGCGGGTGTCGATGCATGTTTGTTCCAGCATCTGTACTGAGACACAATAGCTATTTGCTTTTGCCTGTGGCTTCTGAAAGCAGCATTCTTCAAACCCCTATTCCCTTTTCTTTAATATGAAACTCAGCAATCTGTTTAATAATTAGCATCTGAGTAGCAGGTAGGAGCCTCACTTATTCCAAATGTCCTGAAATGAGAGTAAAACTCTTGCATTCCTATTTCCTCCACATCCTACAAACCTTTGTGAGCACAGACCTGTGTGGAACACAATTTTTTGCATTTAAAAACAAACAATAGGGTAAAGCTATTTTGATACATTTGGGAAAAAAATATTAGCACTGCTTTGTATAGTTGAAATCTAAGAAGAGGAATCTGCCATGCAGAATACAGAAAATCATAAACAAGCAGCAGCTTTCCAGCACACTGAAGTGTGTTTGCATGTGACTGGCATACATATCTCAAACTCCAGTTTGCCTCTGGCATCCTGCAGTGAAAATGAAAGTTGTGCTGCTATTGAAAAGGCACTGCTTCAAAACTGGTGTATTGTGGGGACTGATATGTGTAGATGAGAAGCAGTGTGCTGCTTTCCAGCATTTAGAGCCAATATTTTTTTTGGCTCCCCTATTATGACCGTACATGCTTTTGACTGTTATGCCCAAAGCATGCTTAGATTCTTATTATTCATCATTCCAAAAGTGTCAGAGAATATGTTATGCTGACTGATTCCCAAAATGGAGATATTGTGTCTTTTAGAAACAAGAATATTCTTAATTAATTTGGCAGAAATATAATACAGCAAATGTAGGTTTTGTTGGGGATTTTTTTAACCTCTCATACTACACTCTATTGTTTCTGCCAAGATGCCTTTATCAGCACTTCCTGGGATATAACATTTAAAAAAAAGGTTCTTTAAAAAAGAAAAACCATATAGTTTCTATTCTTTTACCAAAAGAATCTAAGTGAGATGTTTTAGTGTTATTAGATGCATTTTCCATGGAACAATTCAATCAGACACAAATGAAAAATGTCACCTCTTCCAAACAGGTGAGTTTAGCTTTCTGAAACTAATCTTTCAATATCTACCACTCAGATATGTTCCCACATCTAGCTTCTAAAATTCATGCCTTTTTAAACAAATAATTTCAGTATATTCATCATAAGAAGTATTGTTTTGTCCACTTAGTGGAAGTATTTGGAATAAGTTGGTTGGTTATTTCAGGTTTAATATAGTGGCAACATTCTTCTCTGCATTTACGTTTCTTAAGGATAGAAGTCAAAACTTATCCTTAAAGGGGAATACAAATATCCCTTTAACAAGGAAAAATTCAGAGGGGTCAACCATAAGAACCACTTAATGTTTGCTCTGAGTTAGAATTTAAAACAAACAACAAAACTAATCATGTTTCAGCTATTTCTGGTGCAGATATACAAATAGGCATTTTCATCAGTTTATTATGAAAATAGTGTCAGAAAGAAACTATTATTAATATGTCTCTCAGTGGGATGTGTGGATCACCATGGAAAATAAAGCTGATATTAATGTGAATAAAGGAACAGCTAAACATTTTAATTATACACAATTTCTGCTTTGTATTGTCTCTATTCTTCCCCTTTGCAGCAAGTTGAAAAGCAATTATTGAGTATTAAACTGTGTAAGGAAAGTATCCGGCTTGCTTCTTAACTTGCTTTTGTTTCCACTGTTGTTCCAAATACTGCATATCTTCAGTTTTGCTTGTTCTGTTGAATTGAGTCAGAGAAAATTTAAAGTATTCTGGTACCTTTTTAAATGTTATATGAGGAAAACAATGAATGTCCGTATGCTTATCGTGAAAGTATGTAGCAGAACAGCATATTTGTACATTTCTGTGATGTGAAGTTTCCCATCCTGGCAATCTAAATATTGGGAACTTCTTAGGGTAGACATTAAAATCCAGTTATAAAATATGACAAACAAGTAAAATGTAGATGCAGGGGACGTATGCTGCTCTCACTTACACTACTGGAAATCCTGGCCCCATTAAAGTAAATGGCACATGGACACACAGGCAGCTGTGAATTGAATTGAATAGAGTGAGGATTTCACCTCCCCCCCACCTCTATTTATTTCTAAGTAACAGATTTATATTGTTGTAACTGAAAGCAGAATTTTGCCCATGGTCTCCATTATGAGCTTTTCATGATATATCACATATGATATAAAATGAAACAATATTGCTGCAATCTTAGTCAGAAAGCTGTATCTTACTCTGAATATGAGTGATTATGTTTAATACAGCTAAAATGAGATAAAGATGAAAACAGGTTTGACACGAGTCTCTTGTATCCAGTAGTTTGGCAACTATAAAGGCATGAGCATGTCAGCATAACATGGAATAGTAGAAGACAACCTGATCCAAAAGAAAGTAGCTATTTATAAGTTCTCAGCAATATTAATATCTTTTGACAACTGTGACATTTTTATATGCCTTAAAAAGTAACAGGTTTTTTGGCTTTCATTAGAATGCATGACCCCAATAGCTTGAAAAATAATGTAAGTTATTTTAAAAAATCTGAAAGAAAATGCACATTTAAAAAAATGCGGTGACAAGATATGGAAAAGTAAAATGTGTAAATCCTAGAGGAAATCTGAAGAATTGGGAAACTAAAAAGTGTAGGGTGAGACTAGAAGATGTAATGTGGTTTGCAGTGTAATGAAAGATGACAGTTTGAAAATACTGGCTAGCCTGCTCTGAAATCTTTTTATCAATTATTATTTATCACGTGTAGTGATGTGGCCACTAGTCACGGACCTTGTGCTCGGTGTTGTCGAACTACACAACCAAAACCCCTTCAGAAGGTGATTCAGGAGGAATTAAGACAGGTTTCAGAGTAGCAGCCGTGTTAGTCTGTATCCGCAAAAAGAAAAGGAGTACTTGTGGCACCTTAGAGACTAACAAATTTATTTGAGCATAAGTTTTTGTGAGCTACAGCGATGCATCCGATGAAGTGAGCTGTAGCTCATGAAAGCTTATGCTCCAATACATTTGTTAGAAAGAATTAAGCAACTCTCTCCCCTATTCCCCCCAGACAAACAAACCCACCCGTAAAAATCCACTTTAACAGGTAAAGAATTTGATCAGACAAATAAAAATCTACACTAAGCCAGCGCGTTGTTAACAGCAACCTGGGGAGGGGGAAGAGAATGATGCTAAAGATCTGGCCAGCTCGCCTTCATCCTTTCAGAAATGCTAGCGCTGGTAGCCGCTGGCTCTGCGTCTCTGTTCTCTCCTGGTGCACAGCCCGGCTCCGGGAGCATGAGGTAGCCCGGAGGCAGAAGGCACAGGCAGCCAGGCTCTCGGTGGGGCGCCCCCGGCTGGAGCAGGCGGCAGTGGCAGGCAGGGCTGCTCCGGGTCAGGGCTCCGTCGGGAGGGGGCAGTGCCGCCCCTGGGCTGCTGCCGCAGCGCCCGGGCAGAGCCGGGCTGGCTGCAGATGTTGCCATGCGCTCGCGGCGGTGCCAAGGCGCCCCTCGGCTCCTCTCCGCCCCGGGCCGGGCCGGGGTCCGAGGGGCAGGGGATTGTGCCGCTGCAGGGTCAGGGCCGGTGGTGACGCTCGCGCTTGTCTCTCTCCTTCTCCCTGTGGCAGAAGCTGGCGGTGCGGAGCTGCCCCGCGGCGGTGCTGGTGGGAAGCGGGGGCAGCGGAAACACCAAGCCCGGCGGCGGGGTCCCTGCGCTTCTCAAAGCGCCCGCCGGCGGCGGCAGCCAGAGCCAGAGCCTGGCCATCTCCGTCCTGCCGGCCAAGGCGCCCATCGCGATGGTGACCGCGCACATCAACGGGGGGCTGGGCTGCAGCGCGGCCGGCGTGGAGCCCCCGCAGAGCGCCCCCATCAACCTGCAGACCACGGCCAAGCTGGTGACCGCCCGGAGAGCGCCCGAGCTCGGCTCCCGCTCCCAGGTAGGAGTCGCAGGCAGCCCCCGCTGCGCCGCGCTCTGCCAGCGGCGGGCTGAGCCGGCTGCCTCCGCCGAGTCCGCGGGGCGGGGCGGGGCGCGGGGCCAGGGGCGGGGCTGCAGCCGCACTGGGGGCTCTGACTGGGGGACGGGAGGAGGGCGCGGCCGCGTAATCCTGCTGGCCGGGGAGGGCAGGGGTGAGGCAGCGGGGAGACCAGGGCGGGGTGAGGCTGCGAGAGGTGTGCGGCGTTGGAAGGGGGCCCTGAAGTGGGGAGTGCTGCTGGAGAGAGTAGGGCTGGTCTGTCACAGTGTGGGTAATGGGAGGAGGAGAGGGAGCATAGCAGGGCGCTGCAGCAGCTGGTCTGAAGTGCAGGGAGAGGGGCTGTCTGACTGGTCTGAGATGAGGAGAACACCTGCGGGCTAATATGACTTGGGGAACGGAACCATGGTGGAGGAAGGTAGTGCTGCCTGGGCTGAGCTGGACCGCAGAGGCCAGCGGGAGTACGGTGCAGGTCAAACCCTAAATTACTGTTGTTTCTGTTTTAAATTTGTTTTCTCCAGTTTGTTTGTCCTCCCTGGCACTTTTTTCATGTGTAAGGAAACAGATTTTTAAAAATAATTAATTTTAAGAGATGTGGTGGTGCTTGGCTACTCTGTGTGCCTGTTCAGCCTGAACAGAGACAGGGAGAGATGGAGCCTTCTGAGGAACTGATGTGATTGTCCCTCATGGCACAAGTGTTTCACCTTTCTGGTGTGACAGTGTGGTTCTTCTATCTAGCAAGGTTCAGGTGAGAAACAAGCAGAAACAAAATGTATATGAGCTGACATGCTGCCAAGCTGTTTGTTGTACTCTCAGGGCAGTTGGTAGGTTTTCCCATAGTGCTCATTTAATTGAAACATTGCACAGATGTTAAGGAAGAGTTTGCAGAACAAGAGAGAAACCTGGCCTGGTCACTAGAAGCATCCTCACCTCCAAAAACCAAACAAACCACATGGTGGGAATTCTTACGCCAATAAAAGCATATCAAAACAGGGTGAAATGACACTAACAAAGCCTCAGATAAGAGAAAAACAGTAAATGCAAAGTCTGTGCTTTAAACCTGGTGAGATAAGGATGTGAGTTATTACCCTTCGCACTTATAAGTCTAATTCAACAGACTCCAGGCTAGAGTGAGGACCCAGTCAGTCCATGTGAAGAGTGGGAGAGCAGTGGGGTCTGCAGCTACAAAATTCGTTTCTGCACAAAAGAGGTTATCAGGAATGTCTATTCCCATACCCTGACCTCTCCTTACCCATTACAGTCCCAGCAAAGGCTACTCTTAGAGTCTCTTACCAGGGTGAGAGAAGAATAAAATGTGAACTAGAGGAGATGTCCTTCAAGAGTCAAACTATAATTGAAGGCACGTGTAAAACAAAAGTGATGCTGGAAAGTCTGAAACTCTCTGAAGTCTATGGGCTGTGGAGCATCACTCCAAATGCTGTGGAGAGAATGCCCATCACTTCGCATATTGAAAGACAACAAACCCAGTTGAGTTAACTCACTGATTAGCAAATGGGAGAGCATGTTAGTCCACCTTGGGAACTAAATCCTTCCCTTGTTTATTCTTGTACAACATCATTGACTTTAATAGAGTTAACAGGCTCTGGCAGCAGGGAAAGGGTCTGGCTGCTCCCCACTGTGAGAGCCCTTACCTGCTGCCGGAGACTTTCACTTCACCAGGGAAAGGTTTCTGGAGATAGGAGTCAGCAGGACCCTTCACTGCTATAAGTAGCAGTGTAGATGTGAGAGGCACTGTTTGGTCATAGAGAGCCTGCAGGGTCACGTGTGTAGGGCACTCTACTTGCCTAAACTGTGTCTCGCTGTCTACAACTGCCATTTATACCCATGCTAGCAGGGTATAAACACTCTACACATTGCCATAAATGTAGACGTAGCCTTTGAGTAGTGGGCTTGTGAACTGGTCACCTCTGGCAGGACCTAGGGTTCTTAGAAGGGAAGAATCTTTCCTGGTAAGACTTGTAGCAGCTACAATAACCCCAGGGCTGCCTGCATTCCCCTTCAAAGGGAAGGTTGGCCCTGCCCATCTTCCATACCAGATCCCATTGTGTTTCCCTGTGCAGAGCAGCCCCATGGAACTCTGTTCTGTGCTGACAGGGAGTGTTCACTTGCTCTATGATCTTCCAAACCAGTATTTGTCCCATAGTTATTTATTTTTCTTTCTAGAACAATTTCATTTCAAGCTGAGGTTTGCTGTAACCAGAATAGCAATGGGAACATTGCCCTACATTTGGGACTTGCATTTGCTTCACTGTGTTTGAGCTCTTGCTAAATGGCCTTCACTGTGCAAAGTTTCTTACAACTTTAGTTTTATGATTCTGCATTTCTGATTTGTCAAAAATTTACAGTAATAGAAAGCTATACAATAGCAAGGCCGTGTAGCACTCAGGAGATACACTTAATACTGTAGTATTTACATCCCTTTGAATAAAATATAGTTGACAGGCATGAATAAGAACAGTTACATTTTTATATATTCATTTTTAATATTTGTAAGTTACCTTTGGACCTTGGTTAGTGTGAATGATTGCCACTTCTCTAACAGAATTAAATTGTTCTATGATTCTTTTTTTCTCCAGTCAAAAAAACCTAGAAAAAGGTCTGTTCTTGTTTTACATGCAGAAATTTTGATTCTGTTCCAGAGTAGGAATTTTAGATCAATAGCAATAACACACACCTTAGTTACCAATGTTAGAGCCTCACTTGAGGGTGTCACTATTGGTAGAGTAACCAATGACTGCTTCCTTTTTTTAATGGCTCTGAAAAGCAGATTTTCTTTTGAAATGTACAAAGATTGTGAGATGGGGAATAATGACAGCCTTCTGCTGCCTGGGTTAGGGAGGCAAGCTGATAGCAGTAAATGAGATTACTGGCATAGTGCAGTTTTTCCCTCTGTGTCTGCAAAGTATGGGAAAGTGCAAGGGCATGGGCATGAAATATAATGTTATGAGTTTCTGAACATTGGTTTCTGCTGGAAATCATTTAAGGGGATCAGCATGCATGCATGGTCATCTTGAGTGGTATCTAAAGGGGATGAAATGCTAAATGAAACTCAGCAGAAAAAATGGGGCATAAAACGATAAGGGGACCCCTTTCAACCTAGACATGCAATTTTTAAATATAGATAGGATTAAATATAAGTACGTTCATTATAACATGTCTGTTTGCACTGCCATGTGTCAGCACTTCCATCATAGGCCCTGGTTTTCCCAATATATTTTAAAGTGATTTAGAGACATTATTGATTGTCAGAGAAACAAAATCTACTTAAAACGGTCTAGATAAATATGTGCACAATAACCTTTAAAAGATTCTTTAGACTAGAGATTTAGTATACAATTTATTCCAAAATAATGGGGGGCAATATAAGTATCATAGATTAACAGATTTTAGAGTAAGCCCCTCAATTTGTTCATTTTATTTCTGTTTCCTAATCTTGCCTCCACTTTTGGATTGAAAGCAGGGGCTGGGCTTACTTTGCTGATCAGGCATGAGGCACAGTAGATAGAACGCTGATAGTGTCCCATCAAGTAAGAGAAAATTCCTCCTTTGCAACCTCCTCTAAACAGCCAGGTTTTAGGCCAGAGGGGATCTCAGCAGCTAACGTGGGAGAAGCATAAAAACTCTTGGTTGATGGGAGAACAGGAGGAGCAGACAGCTCTTGGGATTGCAAATGGAGGGAGGGAAAAATACAATTGGACAAATCACCTAGCCATTTCTTAAGAGCCACTGAGAGAGGTGTGGGGAAAGGTCTTCTGAGTAGCCCCGTCATTAAACCCCTTTGCCGCCAGAATTAGCTCTTGCCCTGGTAATATATGCTGTGTGCCCCCCATGCACCTAAGTAACTCACAAGGATATCGAGAATTAGAGAAGTTGGCTGCAGGAACATTCAGCCGCTGCCCTAAGGGGCTGGCTCTTCACAGCAGTCCCAGTCTAAGGCTGCTCACAGGGTGGGACTCTGCCCCCACCACTCTGCACAATGCTTAGAAAACATCCCAGCAAGGCAATAGATCCCGTCCCTCCACACAGTATTAGTGCCTACAAACACAATTGCTGACACACTGTCATGGCTGATTCCCCACTCTGGCACTTTGAGTGCAGAAAGTGGGGGCCCGCAAGGATTCTAAAAATCAATACTGGCCACTCCATACTTGTATTAAACTCCCAAGGTTACAGCTTTTCTCTAACTTTGGATGGGTAGGTGCTGCCACCACCCAAGTGCAAAAACCCCTTTGAGGGCCCAGGAAGGCGCACTTGGGAATTCCTTCCTGTGGGGTACCCTCAAGACCTTTCACCTCCCCTCCCCCCAGGGAAGAGCTGAGAAAGAAAACAAAGGAAATCAGCTGTTGCCATCAGCTAATTAAACAACATATGCCCAAACCTCTTAAAACACAAAACCCCAATCTGGTTCTTATAAAAGGTACATTTTATTTAAAAAAAAAGAAAAGAAAAGAAAAAAAATACATCTGAAAACTCAGGCTATTGCTAGATCTAAAAAGAGCAAGTACAAAAATTAAGAATCAAGAACAGCTTTCTTGAGGCCCAGTTTAAAGGTTACAAGCAAAACAAAAGCACCTGGGGTTAGCACAGAGGAGTCCACAAACCATAAAGAAATAAAAGAGATAAACCTAGACCAGTGGTTCAAGTGGAACAAGTTTGGGAACCACTGTCCTGGACATTTCCTGATCTACTTACATATCAGGGGTTTCAAATGAGTAGTTTCTAGGTATGATCTGGTAATTTTTCGTACCTGTCCCAAGCTCTTACAGCATAGTTCCAGCCCTGTCTCTGCTCTCCGGGAAAACAACACAGACAGACAAAGGGGAATTTTTTCCTAATTTTAAAAAGTTCTAGCCTTCCCATTGGCTCTTTTGGTCAGGTGCCCACTCACTTCCTTTTATCTATGGACTTTTTAACCCTTTACAGGTAAAGCAAGTAGAGAACAGCTACTAACAGGGATTTTATAGCTAACTGTCTGGCTGGGTGTCCATAAAAGGATCTACCCCACACCTCTTAATTTATCACACACACGCACACATAGTCACCAAGTCAGCTTTTAAGTTCATGGCAATCTTCACAATGTAGATCTACCAGGTGTCTTAGTCCTGACCCTGCAAGTCTCCTATTCCATTCTGAGTTTTTCTTCTTCAGCAGAATCTGTCAGTCATGTTAAAATCATATAACGCGGATCATTGTTCACAGCTTAATTAAATGAGACCATCAAACTGTCAGATATTTCCAAAGGCTAAATTTGAACTCCATTTTCCAGAGGTGAAAATCTGATATACTAACACACTGCGTCACCTGACTTTGTCTTAAGTTTGAATTTTCATGCTTTTCTCACTAGTTTGTGGTACAACCTTAGGTCATATTGTATTCTTGTTTTGGGTTTAGACAGGCACACTGTTACCTAGTTTGTTCAGAAAAGTGGGGCTTGTGTTTGTGTATGTGGATGTTCATACACACTTTACAGGTGTTAGTTTGTGGCATTTATCTGAAAATTTGGCCACCAAACTTGAAGAACTTAGTTCTTCTGCATGTGCAAGCCATTT
Organism: Eretmochelys imbricata; assembly: GCF_965152235.1. Classification (NCBI taxonomy): domain Eukaryota; kingdom Metazoa; phylum Chordata; order Testudines; family Cheloniidae; genus Eretmochelys; species Eretmochelys imbricata. Next base: position 235,241,091 of record NC_135572.1, read on the forward strand.
GCTATGTGTGGGTTAACTTTTAGAATAATTTATTCAGCAATAGGAAGTAATTTTTAAAATGGTTATTATTTCTTAAATCAGCTTTAATACTGGTCGAACGCCGTTAGGTGTATTGTTTGATGCATACTAGTGAAATTGATGGTATTGTAAAGAACATCCTTTGGTGCTAAATGTCTGCTAAGAAGCATTTAGTCAGATTAAGAAAATATGTTTATGTGCTAATCATGTAAAAAATCTTGCACTGTAACTGTCATAAATATAAAGGGAGGGCTAACCATCTTTAAATCCCTCCTGGCCAGAGTAAAAAACCCTTTCACCTGTAAAGGGTTAAGAAGCTAAAGATAACCTCACTGGCACCTGACCAAAATGACCAATGAGGAGATAAGATACTTTCAAAGCTGGAGGGGGGAAAACAAAGGGTTCTCTCTGTCTGTCTGTGTGTTGCTTTTGCCGGGACCGGAGCAGGAATGCAGGTCAGAACTCCTGTAAAGCAATCTAGTTAGATATGTGTTAGATTCTGTTTTGTTTGGATGGCTGATAAAATAAGTTGTGCTGAATGGAATGTATATTCCTGTTTTTGTGTCTTTTTGTAACTTAAGGTTTTGCCTAGAGGGATTCTCTATGTTTTGAATCTGATGACCCTGTACGGTATTTACCATCCTGATTTTACAGAGGTGATTCTTTTCCTTTTTCTTCAGTTAAAATTCTTCTTTTAACAACCTGATTGCTTTTTTCATTGTTCTTAAGATCCAAGGGTTTAGGTCTGTGTTCACCTATGCAAATTGGTGAGGATTCTTATCAAGCCTCCCCAGGAAAGAGGGTGTAGGGCTTGGGGGAATTTTGGGGGGAAAGACATTTCCAAGTGGGCTCTTTCCCTGTTATATTTTGTTAGACGCTTGGTGGTGGCAGCAACAAAGTCCAGGGACAAAAGGTAAAATAGTTTGTACCCTGGGGAAGTTTTAACCTAAGCCGGTAAAAGTAAGCCTGGGGGTTTTTCATGCAGGTCCCCACATCTGTACCCTAGAGTTCAGAGTCAGGAAGGAACCTTGACAGTAACACAAATGACTTTTTTATGATTATAACAACACAGTGGGATACTCTTCATATAGTTGTCCTTTGTTTCTTTGAAATGTAGGTGGACATCGTAGGGGGAGGAATTTGGGCAGGAGAGAGGGAAGACATGCATTTCCTGGTAGGGCCCCAAACCCTGCATGCGATTCCATGTGGGCAGGCCCCAATGACTAGACAGGTCTCCACATGGGCTCAGGAGTTGTTTTTTGTACACAGTTACTCACAGGGTTGGGGCCTACATTTTTAATTGTCCTAGGGTGAACTTTGACTTTGGTGAAAAGTGGCAGCTGCTACATTCTTTACTCTCTAGGGTCATGTAGACCCAGATCCAAAAAGGCACTGCCTTAGGGTTTGAGATGCTGAGGGCTTGTCTACACTTACCTGGGGATCGAAGTGCGGCAATCAATGCATCAGCGGTCGATTTAGTGGGTCTAGTGAAGACCCGCTAATCGACCACAGATGGCTCACCCATCGACTCCTGTACTCCACCAGATCGAGAAGAGTAAGGGGAGTCGACAGGAGAACATCTCCCATCGACATCGTGTAGTGTGGACCCCGCGGTAAGTAGACCTAGGATGCATCAACTTGAGTTATGCTATTCACGTAACTCAAATTGCATCGCTTCGATCAACTTTTCCCTGTAGTGTAGAAAAGGCCTGAGTGTTGCACCTAGAGAACCATAGGAACAACACTATGATCCACAAAGCCTAGGCTCCCTATACAAAGAATGGGGAGAGATAGGCACCTCAGAATGTGATCCACAAAGCCAGCATGCTAGGAGGCAGCTGCCTAAGCTAGCCCATGGGAGATGCTGACAAGAGGGGTGTGTGCTAAGTCCTGCCCCTCTTTTGGAGTTTGGCCAGCAGGAAGATTTCTATGTCTGATTCTGATCCTCAAACCAGGAAAGGTGGAGGATAGGGGACCTTGAATGAGGGGTCTCCCATATCTTGGATGAGTACTCTAGCCACATGGCTAAAGTTTATAAGGGAAAGCCTCCTCCTCCTCTTCCTGTGAATTCGCCTGAGGGGGCCAATCCAGTAGTTGCCCTCTGAGCACCTCTGCCGGATTGAGCCTCTGCACTTGATTTAGGCAGCTGTACACCTGTCTCCCTTGGTTTGTGAATCACTCTGTGACTTAGATGAGAGAGAGGTGTCTGGGTGCCTAGGGTAAGGCAACAGTGTGCATGGTCAGAGCCACAATTTAGATGCCTAGAGAACTTTTGCTATAAAATTTAGGCACCAGAGTGAGTTTAGGTACCTATAGGGTTAGGAGACAGCCAAGTTGTAGTTTGGTGGGTTGCAGTGGAGCCTAAATATGAGATTCAGGTACATAAGAACCTTTGTGGATCACACCATTATTCCTTAATCTAGCAGAGTTTAGGGATAATAAGTGATTTTCTTACTCTTCAGAATAAAAATAATCCTAGATGAGTGTGATATTTTTCTGCTTTAACAATGCAATAGTAAAGGGAACTATACTGCTTCATTCCAGTTGCGTTACAGATTAGTAATAACATAATCATGGGGAAGTTATTCGGGTTTTGCAGTGTCTGAAGGGAGTAATTTTAATCTTTTTTTGAAAATTAATTTGATGGAAGTTGGTGGATTGAGCGCTCTAGAGATAAGTTTCTTTCTCCCGCACACAAGCTTCTCCACTCTGTTCTCTCTCAATTTACCATCTATTGGCCTAAGCCAGTAGTTCAGCCTTCTTGCCCTTTACACTGTTATGATTATTTATTATTTCTATTACAGAAGTACCTAGAGGTTCCAACTGAGATTTATCTAAGTTATATGGCCAATGTACAATTTACTTATATGGCACCCATCACTACAGAATCTGAGCACCTCACAATCTTTAAGGGATTAATCATTACCAAACTCTATTACTATTATATCCCTGTTTCACAGCAGCACAGAGAGACTAGTTGTCTTGCAGAGGTCACACAGGAAGTTTGGGGCAACACGGAATTGAACCCAGATCTCCTGAGTCCCCAGCTAGCACCCTAACCACAGGAACCATCCTTTTTCTCTGGATCCTATTATGCTGGTGATACAAAACACATAGTTAGAGACAGTTACTGCACCAACGAGCTTACAATATAAATAGAGAAGGCAAGCTGGGAGGGGAATCTGAGGCACTGACAGGTGAAGTGACTTGCTGAAGGTCATACAACATAGCCACATCTCATGAATCCCAGTCTTGTGCCCTGTCTGTTGGATTATGCTGATTCTATCTGCTGAGACTGCCCACAAGGTGCTTGTTGTGATGTGGACACCATTGTCCATTAGGAACAGGACTTTGGCACTGAAATAATTTCATAGTAGTAACCCAACAGGTATCCAGTGGAAAGATGACTGGTCAGTACTGGATTCCAGTCATAGAATCATAGGAGGTCATCTAGTCCAACTCCCTGCTCAAGCAGGACCAATCCCAATTAAATCATTCCAGCCATAGCTTTGTCAAACCGGGCCTTAAAAACCTCTAAGGATGGAGAGTCCAGAACATAAGAATGGCCCTACTAGGTCAGACCAAATGTCCATCTAGCCCAGTATCCTGTCTTCTGACAGTGGTCAGTGCCAGGTGCTCCAGAGGGAATGAACAGAACAGGTAATCATCAAGTGATCCATCCCCTGTTGCTCATTCCCAGCTTCTGGTAAACAGAGGCTAGGGACACCATTTCTGCCCATCCTGGCTAATAGCCATTGATGGACCTATCCTCCATGAATTTATCTAGTTCTTTTTTGAACCTTGTTATGGTCTTGGCCTTCACAACCTTCTCTGGCAAGGAGTTCCGCAGGTTGACTGTATGTTGTGTGAAGAAATACTTCCTTTTATTTGTTTTAAACCTGCTGCCTACTAATTTCATTTGGTTACCCCTAGTTCTTGTGTTATGAGAAGTAGTAAAGAACACTTCCTTATCTACTTTCTCTACACCAGTCATGATTTTTTTAGACCTCAATCATATCTCCCCTTAGTCGTCTCTTTTCCAAGATGAAAAGTCCCAGTCTTATTAATCTCTCCTCATATGGAAGCCTTTCCATACCCCTAATCATTTTTGTTGCCCTTTTCTGAACCTTTTCCAATTCCAATATATCTTTTTTGAGATGGGGCAACCACATCTGCACACAGTATTCAAGATGTGGCCAAACCATGGATTTATATAGAGGCAACATGACATTTTCTGTCCTATTATCTATCCCTTTCTTAATTATTCCCAGCATTCTGTTTGCTTTTTTTGACTGCCACTGCACATTGAGTGGATATTTTCAGCGAACTATCCACAATGACTCCAGGATCTCTTTCTTGAGTGATAACAGCTAATTTAGACCCCTTCACTGTATATGTATAGTTAGGATTATGCTTTCCAATGTGCATTACTTGGCATTTATCAACATTAAATTTCATCTGCCATTTTGTTGCCTAGTCACCCAGTTTTGAGAGATCCTTTTGTAGCTCTTCGCAGTCTGCCTGGGTCTTAACTATCTTTAGTATTTTGCATCATCTGCAGATTTTGCCACCTCACTGTTTACCCCTTTTTCCAGATCATTTATGAATATGTTGAATAGTACTGGTCCCAGAACAGACCCCTGAGGGACACCACTGTTTACCTCTCTCCATTCTGAAAACTGGCCATTTATACCTACCCTTTGTTTCCTAACATTTAACCAGTTACCAATCCATGAGAGCACCTTCCCTCTTATCCCATGTCAGCTTACTTTGCGTAAGAGCCTTTGGTGAGGGACCTTGTCAAAGGCTTTCTGAAATCTAAGTACACTATATCCACTGGATCCCCTTGGTCCACATGTTTGTTGACCCCCTCAAAGAATTCTAGTACATTGGTGAGACATGATTTCCCTTTACTAAAACCATGTTGACTCTTCCTCAACAAATTATGTTCATCTATATGTCTGACAATATTGTTCTTGATTATAGTTTCAACCAGTTTGCCCGGTACTGACGTCAGGCTTACAAGCCTGTAATTGCTGGGATCACCTCTGGAGCCCTTTTTAAAAATTGGTGTCACATTAGCTATCCTCCAGTCATCTGGTACAGAAGCTGATTTAAATAATAGGTTACAGACTACAGTTAGTAGTTCTGCAGTTTCACTTTTGAGTTCCTTCAGAACTCTTGGGTGAATACCATCTGGTCCTGGTGACTTATTGCTGTTTAAATTATCAATTTGTTCCAAAACCTCCTCTAATGACACCTCAATCTGGGACAGTTCCTCAGATCTGTCACCTAAAAAGAATGGCTCAGGTTTGGGAATCTCCCTCACATCCTCAGCTGAGAAGACCGATGCAAAGAATTCTATTAGTTTCTCCGCAATTGCCTTATCGTCCTTGAATGCTCCTTTAGCACCTCTATTGTCCAGTGGCCCCCCGGTTGTTTAGCAGGCTTTCTGCTTCTGATGTACTTAAAAAAAATTGCTATTACGTTTTGAGTCTTTGGCTAACTGTTCCTCAAATTCTTTTTTGGCCTTCCTAATTTTATTTTTACACTTCATTTGCCAGAGTTTATGCTCCTTTCTATTTTCCTCACTAGGATTTAACTTCCACTTTTTAAAGAATGCCTTTTTGCCTCTCACTGCTTCTTTTACTTTCTTGTTTAGCCACGCTGGCTCTTTTTTGGTTCTCTTACTATGTTTTTTAATTTGGGGTATACATTTAAGTTGAGCCTCTATTATGGCGTCTTTAAAAAGTTTCCACACAGCTTGCAGAGATTTCACTTTTGGCACCGTACCCTTTAATTTCTGTTTAACTAACCTCCCCATTTTTGTGTAGTTCCCATTTCTGAAATTAAATGCTACAATGTTGGGCTGCTGTGGTGTTTTTCTTGCCACAGGGATATTAAATTTAATTATATTATGGTCACTATTACCAAGCGGTTCAGCTATATTCACCTCTTGGACCTGATCCTGTGCTCCACTTAGGACTAAATCAAGAATTGCCTCTCCTCTGGTGGGTTCCAGGACCAGCAGCTCCAAGAAGCAGTCATGTAAGGTGTCAAGAAACTTTATCTCTGCATCCCATCCTGACGTGACATGTACCCAGTCAATATGTACATATGTACCCAGTCAATATATACCCATTATTATTATTGAGTTTTTTCTTTTAATAGCCATTTCACAGTGACTATCACCATCCTGGTCAGGTGGTCGGTAATATATTCCTACCACTATATTCGTATTATTAGCGCATGCAATTTCTATCCATAGAGATTCTATGGTACAGTTTGATTCATTTACGATTTTTACTTCATTTGATTTTACACTTTCTTTCACATATAATTTCACTTCCCCACCAGCACGACCTGTTCTGTCCTTCCGATATATTTTGTGCCCTGGTATTACTGATTCCTTATTATTGATTATCCTTATTCCATCAAGTTTCTGTGATGTCTATTATATCAATATCCTCATTTAATACGAGGCACTCTAGTTCACCCATTTTATTATTTAGACTTCTAGCATTGGTATATAATCACTTTAAAAACTTGTCTCCTTTTAGCTGTCTGCCATTACACGATGTAATTGAATGGGACTCGTTTTTATTTGACTGTTTCTGATCAGACCCTGCCTGTACTTTATCATTTTCCATCCTCCCATCCTCACTAGGACATAGAGATTTTCTATTTGATAGATCCTTCCCTAAGGGATGTCCGAACCACCTCGCTGGGTAATTCATTTCGGTGCTTCACCACCCTCCTAGTGAAATAATTTTTCCTAATATCCAACCTAGACCTCCCCCACTGCAACTTGAGACCATTGCTCCTTGTTCTGTCATCTGCCGCCACTGAGAACAGCCTAGCTCCATCCTCTTTGGAACCCCCCTTCAGATAGTTGTCCTAGAACGGAAAGAATCAGTATCGCATCTTCAGTCCCTTGTGTCAACAGTCACCTTGATAACTTTAATGCAAATGTGTTCCCATGTCATGTTTGAGGAGCATTAAAGTAAATATAAGGGTGGGGGCGGGAAATTACCCAATGAAACAAATGAAAAAGAACATTTGTTGTGATGTTGATCTTAAACCCTATTGAACCAGGACAAAATTCCGTAACTCCATAATTCAAATTCCTTCCCCACTGTTTTAACAGAAAGCTGAAAAGAGCATGGTGATTTAAGATAATGGATTATAGAGTACTTATGTCAGATTCTGCCTGCGTTCACATTAGCGTAAATGCAGATTAATCTGATGAAGTCAATGAATTTACTTCAGATTTACATATATGGACCTGAGGACAGGATTAGGCCCCACACCTCTGATCTATACTGTATAATGAAATGACACTTTAAAATATGTATTTTTTCTATATAGCATAAGATTATATCCTTCAAGTTAATTAAACCAGTCAGCAATGCTAGTTGCTGTTGATAGGACATTTAAATGTCAGATTCAGAATAATCACTTTTGGTTCCTGACTATAAATGGCTTCCTTTTAAATATCCCAGACAGGCCTATCTGGTTAGTATATCCAAGGTGTATGGTCTTATGCTTTTCCCAGTCTGCATTTCGAGGGTGGGGAAGGGAGAGTCAGTGATGTATTTACATAGCCCTTGGAGGATCATATCCTACAGTCTTTACTCAAGTAAAACTCCCATTAACATCAAGGATTGAATAAAGACTGATTAGGCCCAATTCTGCGTTCCATACACAGCCACAATTCCCAGTGAAGTCAGTGGGACTTCCAGTGCACAGGGCATGCAGGAATGGACTCAGATTGTAACCAGAGAGAGCTGTTTTAATCTACAAATAACTTGAGCAAGAAAATGTAGGGGAGAAATGAGCAAATTTTCTTAGTGTGTTCTTCCCAGGAAGTGTGTGTGGTATTTTTTATATATCTATATAACTAGATATATATAAAAGATCATCCACATAACAAAGTTCACAGTCTTTTGCTCAAATGCTTTGAGTTTATAGCTCATTATTGTTTTGAAAAACCCCACGGAGAGCTTTGATTTACTTTAGAAAACCAAAAAATGCTCTAAAAAATGGTAATATACTGTAGCTGTTTCATTGTAATTGGAGGCTGTCTGTGCCTCGTGTAAATTACCAGGCAAGCATTCCTGAAAATGTCAGAATTTTCAAGTTAGTTCTATTTAAAACTGTGGCGCAAGAATGGAAGGGGATGGATAGAATATTTGAGAACTGTGTGGTTCTTGGCTGAAGTGCAGTTTGTAATAATGCAAGATGATCAGGGAAAAAATAATGTCTTAGGTTTTCTAAATTACAGGATACATAAAAACATCCACTTATCCTACATGCACTATTACTTTAATAAAGGCACCACTTTAGAAAATGAAAGACTTTGGAATACTGCCAACTGTCTTAGTTCTATTTATTGTCAAAAGGTGGATTTTTTTATTATCGGTGGAGGTTGTGGGGCAGTGGAGTGATTCATATGAACTTGAATGCATGACTCCAGGCATATATTATTGGACTGCAGACTACTTATTCATCATCTTTCAGGATGCCAATGTACATGTTGAAAGCACAAACATGATAACATTTCCTGTAGCTCTTAGAACTGCCTTGCTATGTAAAGCACTGGCAATGGGTATGACTGTAAAGCACTGCGCTCTAACTGTATATTTGAGTGTATATTTAAATTAATTGGAAAACTATACCAGAAAATACTGCTCTTAAATTATTTTGTATAAAAATAACAGAGAGAGAGAGAGAGAGAGATTGTATGTTGTAAATACACAGTGCTGATGAATACTCAAGTAGTTTATGGAAATATCTTAGAAGTCATTCCTGACAGTAATAAAGGCAGCAATTTGATTTCATCTATGTATAATAAACTGGTTTCACACTGCAGTTAAAGTGGTGGTGATGTTATATTAATATTTATTAGCAGTTATTGATGTTAGTTCAGTTATTTTTTCTTTGTATCACAACCGTTTTATAAACTCAATTTAAATTTCTACACAATAGCCAATTAAAAATGTGTGTGTATGAGAGAATATCTGTCACCTGGTGAGAATCAGCAAAATTTCATCAATTGTAGCAAAGCTGCACACCTGTTTACACCACCGGAGGATCTAGCCCACTGCATATATTCATCCACAAGCATTCTATCGGTGTCTATGTAAGGATTATTTTCATGGTTGCCTGCTGTTTAATAATATATATTTCTATTTGTTGTTTCTATTTATCCTACATTCAGTAGCTCTTGAGGAAGAGGGATTAGGTATTGCTTACTTTCAGTGTCTTTTGTGATGTGGGCAGGATTTCTCCTTTGCTGGTCAATGTGAGTTGCAGAGACTGAACTGATATCAAATGTAACCACCCTAATTCGTCCAACTTTTTAAAAGAATCAATGACTCGTCAAATATATTTCATTTTGTGTCTGTGAAAAGGAGAGAGTGTTAGTAAGCGGCTGTGTGCTTTCTTATACTTCCATACCTATTGTCTATAAAATTGCAGCAATGAGGGGAGGGAAGGACTATCTACTAATTAATTATTTTTTATCTTGGGTCTGTTCCTCTTACCTAACTGTGGGGTGTTGGGTTTACTTGCTTTTACTTTGGGGCTTGATCTTGCTCCCATTCAAGTCACTCCTGTGCAGAGAGCAAACTTTAAATGGCACTTAAACCCTGAAGATGCAAAGGACTTGTGTTGGCCCTTTTGGACTGAGGTGAATTTCACCCTAATTGAATTAGTATTGAATTAGTATAAAAATTGAAATTCCCCTTTTAAATATGCATCAGGTACGATGTAATGTAAGGCAATTAAAAATTCCTGAACTTTTTACAAACAGGCTTCAGTATCAGGTTTTTCAGTAAATGAGGCCAAATTCTGTAGTCCTAAATTGAGCATAACTCCTAGCTCCCTTTGATGTCAATGGAAATTATACTTGATGAAGAACTGCAGAATTTCCCATTGAAATCAGTGGGAGTTTTACCACTGACTTCAGTGGGAGCAGGATCAGGAAGATAGGCTGCGATCCAGCAAAGCACTTAATCACATGTTTAACTTTAAGTGTGTGAGTGGTCTGCTGATTTCAATGTGATTAATCATGTGCTTAAAATTAAAGGAATCCTTAAGGGCTTTGCTGTTTTGAGATTTAGTCTCTCAGGTTATCCTAGTTTAGAGCCAGTTATGGAAAATCTTGCCTAAAGTGCTGATTTGGGACCCAATTCTTTCCCCCACTGGAAAGGAGTAAATGCCATTGACACCAATGGGAGCTATTTATTTTTGGTGAGGGGAGAATCAAAAACTTGATTATTATTTTGGGGGTTGCTTATCTGTTTGATTGTTGTTAAGACCATACCTAATTCAATTGTAGGTGAATGACAAGATCAACCTAAAATAAATGAGCACTGAAACAAATTATTTTACTTTCCTTTACAGAAAGAGAGGTAATGGCTCTTAACCCTTATGTTATCTCAACTTTGAACGTGTCAGTGGTCTCACTGAAGTCAGTGTGTCTACTCATGTGCTTAAAGTTAAACACATGTTTAATTGCTTTGCGGGTTGTGGCCTATGTCCTTGAAGTGCATAGATAATAAAATGGTCTTTTTCATTCTTTGGCCAAATGTTGCCTTTGGAGCTTTGCCCATTGAAGGCAAGAATCTAGCTCTGTATTCAAATTTTGAATCCTTCTTTATCTTAGGATTCATGGATCATAAGACATTCAAACATACCAAATTATTTTATAAAAGACATGAAGTTAATGGAAACCATTTGTTTTTCTTAGCAAGATCCTTATTAAACAACTTTTTCTGTAACTTCTTTTTGCTTAGCCTAGTACTTGTGTTTGCTTTTATTAAACAAAACCACAATCCAGTGTCTGTATCATGAAAATTTGCATCCATGGTGATCGATTGTGATATTACAAACACTTGATTGTTGTATTGCTTATTGAATCAAGCAACAAGAGGAGATTGGTTATATTGGAGACAGCTTTAATTTTAAATGCAAGATCACTGAACTAGCAGTGATAGAAAAGATGATGCCAAAGACTACATGATAGTTGATAAGGTTCAGGTAACATATATTTTCTAAAATATTCTGTGTTTTATTTTCTAAAGTTTGCTGAAGTGTGGCAGAGGTGATTTAAATTCTCCTTACCTGCACTCTTATTATCCCTTAGTTATGTAAAAAACCACTTAATCTAATGTGATCTGCATTTCTCTTTCAAGGATCAATACATTCATTAAACAAAAAGGAAAGAAACATTAAAAAGACGGCTATTCTAGCATAATAGTGATGAGAAGCCTGTAGAAGTTTGGGAGGGATGCTGGAAGGCAAAGTTTTAGAAGACCATAGGCTTTAGTCAATTAGAGATTGCCCAATTAGAATCCCACTACTCTGTCCAAGGTCTTACAGAGTCTAATTCATAATGTAACATTACTGCATTTACCTTCTCTTGTAGCCCTCTTTTCAAAATACATACCAGTGTTAAAAGTTGAAATAATTTGTATTCCATCAAACTGTGTAACTTTTAATATTTTATGTTAGCTACATTTGTTGGTATGATTAAAAAAAAAACCACAACAACCACCATGAACAGATGGGATTTCTAGTGTTTTGCTTTATCTGCATTGTAAATGTGGGCTTTAAAGATAAAGTAGATAATGTAATGGCTCAAAATGTTTATGCTTTGTTCTCAAGGGTTGAAAGATAGAAGATCAAATCCTGACTCATCTGGCCAGAGTCCAAGAATTCTTTCTGACTTGACAAATTATTACTTAGACTTGAATGATCCTGCTTCTTGATTTTCTGTCTTCTCTTTCGCTGTATGTTAATGAATTACATGTCACAATGTTTTTCACTAGTCACACAAGATGGGGCAAATTCCTCTATACATCATGTGTGTACATCTGGTGTAACTCTGTTGAAGTCAAGTAGAGTTATGCTATATTTACACCAAAGTAGTTGATAGCAGAATTTGGTCAAGGACTATGTAATCACATCACTAATACTTTTACCACCAATTTACCAGCTGACTGTAAACAGGTTTACTTGGCTGTAGCTGTAATTAGAAAATGTTATATTACAAAAAAAATCCAATTTTTAAGCATTTTCTCAATCTTATTTTCTCATTTTTCAATTTTTTTTAAAACTAAAATTGCAAAAAAAAAATAGAATATACAGAATTTTCAGTTTTGCAGGTGGAATAAAATTGAAAACCATGGACCATGTCCTGTCATCAGTTTTTCTGAGTAAAAGTCAATGGGATGGTATGATCCCTGACCTTAAAGTGGCACCGTCAGCTTGAAATGTCAGTTTAATAAACAAAAATTAAAAATAGTTTCAGGTACTAAATCTGCTCTTAAATCCCCCTGCCAGTTACTGTGGATTTATCATCCTATTGTCCAATTAAAAATAAAAAACACCTTTTATCTCCCCTTTTTGCAGTAGGAAACACCCATAAAATTTAGGCCCAGATCCTGCAATGAGCTCTGTGCAGAAGGACCCCAGCATGAATCTATGAGGAGCCACACTGGGTATGTCTACACTCAGGGCCGGCTCCAGCTTTTTTGCTGCCCCAAGCGGTGTGGGGAAAAAAACCAAAACCCGATTTAGCTGCTGCTGAAGTGCCGCCGAAGTGAAAGGGAGTGAATGAAGGACCCGCCGCCGAATTGCCGCCGAAGACCCGGATGTGCCATCCCAATAACTGACAGAGTTCCGCCCCTTTCTGTTGGCCGCCCCAAGCATCTGCTTCCTTTGTTGGTAACTGGAGACGGCCCTGTCTACACTGCATCTGGGAGCAAGCCTCCCAGCTCAGGTCCACAGACTCATGCTAGTGGAGCTTGTGCTAGCATGAGCCTTGCTAGAATGTCTGTGCATCTGGGCTGGGAGGCTCACTTCCAGATGCAGTGTAGACATACCCATTGAATTCAGTGAGGCTTTGAGGAGGTGAAGGGTTCTGTGTTTCTGGATCTCATTGCACTATTGGAGCCTAAAAAAGGAAAGTGAATGACTGACCATACAGGAAGATTACTATTTGTCTAGTCTGATCTAATTCACAAAATAAATGCACTGAAAACAGAGAAAATATTTTCTCCTAATCTCCTTCAGTTATAGCAAATTTAGGTTCTTGATTCTGCGAACACTTAAGCACTTGCTTAAGGTTACATATATAAATAGTCCCACTGAAGTCAATGGGACTACTTATGTGTAAAGTTACTCATGTGCACAAGAGTTTGTAGGACTGGGACCTAATTGAATATGCTGTAAAGCATGGGCTAGGCAGAGACATATGGAATAAGGCTAGCTTTTTATGTAAAACCCAGAGCAACTTCAAGGTCTAGCCCAGGCATCATTATTTGAGGAAAACTTTCAGTTGAAATTAGTAGTAGTTTGTCTTGAGTGAGGAATGCATGATGAGACCTTGGTGTTGATTTTGAAATTAGATCCCCAAAAAAGCAGAAATTATAGTCACGTTTTATACTAAGGATATATTTATAAATAGTTTAGAAATTATTCTATAGTAGTGAATATAATTAAATAATTTATAAATGCTTATGTAATAAGTATGTTACAGACATTAATATGTGGTAGAGGTGGCTACAAGTGTGTCAATAGAAGGTATGGTTCTAAGCCACTTACTGACCTATTAGACTCTACCAGTTGATTAACCATTTATTGAAACATCTATTAATAATGTATTAAACCTTTGTAAACGATTTATAAATAAAAACCCTTAATATAAAGTGTGACCAAAATTATTTGCTATAGTGGTGACTCAGTAGCAATTGCTATAGTTAAGGTTGCAAAATGGTTTCCATTATATCCCCTCTTCACAGGATTCACTGGTCCTTCAGCATTCAGGGAAGGAATCCTTTTGTGTTGAGAATGCCCCAGTGCTAGTCCCTGGAAAGATATCCTAATACACCTGCCTGGTCTGTAGGGGTTTATCTAGGACCAGCAGGAGTTAAACAAATGAATTTGTTTTGGCAGGTGGGCCTTGTTAACCTGTCAGCTAGGAATCATTAAAGCCGACCTTGCCCAGGTAGTAGAGAAAGGGGATGATGCTGTATTTTGGACTTCTTACATTTTTCTTATAACTGCTGCAGTTAAATGGTGGGTCTGGGAGCTGACATAGAGGAGCCTGTGGTGGGTTTTATGTTTTGTTTGGGTTGTTCTGCTAATGGCCTAAAATAAATGCAGTAGGTTAGGAAGTACAGTAGGAGAGACTTACTTTTTCTTCCTTATTAGCCAGGGGGTTTCTTGCTTTTGTCCCTGGGACAACTGGGAAACTGAGGCTCCATTATGCCCATTTTCACATGCTTATAACTCTGAAATGAATTTTATTTTATTTTGTGGTGAAGCATGCTTGCTCCCTGCACAAAGCTCCACAATCTTGCAGCCCCATTTTTGCTGAGCTCTCATTCAGTTAATTTAACTAGATCTGGAGTTAAATTCTGCAGAGTTTATAAGCTTTTAAAGCTAACTGGCTCTGCAGTAATGAAATTCACTTCTTTAAAGAAAAAGTAAGTACACTAAGGCCACGTCTACACTACCCGCCAGATCGGCAGGTAGTGATCGATCTATCGCAGATCGATTTATCGCATCTAATGTAGACGCGATAAATCGATCCCCGATCGCTCTGCCATCGACTCCGGAACTCCACCAGGGCGAGAGGTGGAAGTGGAGTCGACGGGGGAGCAGCGGCCATCGATCCCGTGCCGCAAGGACGCGAAGTAAGTGATTCTAAGTTGATCTAAGATACATCGACTTCAGCTACACTATTCTTGTAGCTGAAGGTGCATATATTAGATCGATTTCCCCCCCCCACCCCCCGGTGTAGACCAGGCCTCAATAACTATTACTTCAGTGTTGTTGGACAGTTGCAATCAGAGACTGGAAATACAAAAGTTAAGGATTCAACAGTAACGTAATTCAGCCAAATTGTACCAAAGCAGTCTGCTGTATTTTGTTGTTGTGGTTAACTGGGTAGCTTAGTATATTACTGGATATTTTGTAAAAGCGATTTTTCTATGAAGCATAGAGGATGTGTTGCATTACGAAATTAACTTTGCTTTGGGAAACTTTAATTTCTGTGTTTCCTGAACTTTGGTAATTTTAATGCTGCAATTTTAATGTTTTTCACATCTATAGGTATAGGATATAGTTTAGGCTAGTTCCCATTGCTCCATCCCAAGACTCTTGTGTTTATGTTCCCAATCTCCAGAATGGATGGGGAATGGCTAATGAAAACCCAAAGCAGGGGGCTGCACATGTAACTTTAAGCCACTTTTGTGCCTGTCCTGTGGTTGTCTGGCCAATGGGTGGTATAAATTAGAGC
Organism: Eretmochelys imbricata; assembly: GCF_965152235.1. Classification (NCBI taxonomy): domain Eukaryota; kingdom Metazoa; phylum Chordata; order Testudines; family Cheloniidae; genus Eretmochelys; species Eretmochelys imbricata. The sequence continues at coordinate 235,256,419 of NC_135572.1, forward strand.
AGTGGTTTTCAAACTGGGTTACACAAGCGCTCATCAGTAGTGTTGGACAACGCACTTTATTTAGTAAGATTTGACAATCTAAACCTAGCTATATTAGGACCCTTTCTCAAATGGGGGTATGTGTAGACTACATTATTTGGAAAGGGATACGCAACCTAAAAAGTTTGAAAACCACTGAATTAGAGCAACCTGAAGGCTCTTTTTATTTATGGTTGCTGGCAACAGCCCTCTTGGGCTATACCTGTGGATGGAGATATACAGGACATAAAGAAGCTTTGACTACAGCCCCTTCCCCTAGTGACTCCCCTGGCCAGTGGTGGCAGAGGGGAAATAGTGGCATAGGAGCTACTATAGAGTCTGTCCTACACCCCAGATTCAACTATGCAGGGCTAAGCTGTCTCTAGAGATGGATTGTAGGGCAAAATCAGGTCCACTATACATACTGTATATGTGTGTTTCCTTATTTCAAAACAGTTGCCACAAAATCTGTGAACAAAGAGGAAATAATCTGAGGCCATTATTCATTAAAAAACTGGAACAGTTTAGTAGTTAAACAGCAAATCTCTTAGGAATCAGCTGAGCAAGAGACTATAGGTGTGATCACAGCTGCTGCATGTTGTACTTGCAACTCAGTGAGACTGCATTCATTTGCTCAGGAAGTGGAGACTTAGTTAATTAAGTTTGATTTCTGTGCAAAGCTTCAAATTGCAGACCAAATATGTGCAGGATAATGTGGTTCAGTATAGCCAAATATGAGGTTAGTAGTCGGGGTCCTGCTTAATTTCTTTGAGCAAAGCGTTAGCTCATTCCCTTTAATGACATTAGTCCTTCCTCTCAAAAGAGAAGGACTAAACAGTAAACGACTTCATGGAGAGTTTAAGTTTAATAGGCGAGAGGGAAGCAGTGGTTTAATACAGATGTGGTATAATCATCTACTCCTGAAATAAAAGGCATCCTTTGTGACTGTGAAACCCAAGAAGCTTATGGACCTTTCTTTGCATCTCTCCTTTGATAGAATGCTGTCTACAATTCTTGGCCCACATGCTGCATTCCTGGGGAAAAGTTTAGGCAGGGCTAAAACTGATAAGAGAGTTCTTTGAGTTTCTGCCTTATTCTTTCCTTAGAAAGGGAGATGTGGGGTGGTAGGAAGGAAAATTAAAGGGTGTGGCCTACAAATCCTGAGGATCCAAGAGGAAGGCAGAAGACAACTTTACAGATCCCAGGTAACTCCTCAGGATGGTCTAGTAGACCCTCCATGCTGGTCTCCTGAGTCCCACCCTTCTGAGTTTTGCTGCCATTGGCTAACACCCCTCCAACCCCCACCCCCCGACACACACACTGCATTTATTTAGCCTGTGCCCTAAACTTCCCATTCCATGCGTGAGAAGTCAGATGAAGGTAGGGAATTATTGCTGATCTCCCTACCAGCAGCAACTAAGGGCCTCTCCCACCCGTGGCTCCATATACCCTCCCAAAGCTTCAGGAGCCCTGACTCCACAGAACTGGTATAATGGGTGGATATCTATAGTGTCTAGAAAAATGTAAGCATTCAGGAGAACCAATATTGCCTTCCCTGCCCCTTTGCAGGTTAGAGAAATTTTCTGACACATTTTGCTCCCCTCTGCCGCTCGTATTTTTGTGATCCATGAAATCCCAAGAGCATTTCCTGTCTTTTTTTTTTAATTCTTCAAACTACAAAATAATGCAATAGGGCGGTGGTGCTGGAACAGTATTTGTAGTGGAGGCGCCGAAGGCGGAAGCCATGTGTTTGGGTTGTTATTACTACTTCAAGTCAGGCGGTGCGACAGCACCCCTAGTTCCAGCAATAGGGCACACTGAGCCTCTGAGTAACCATATGTATCACAACAAATACAAACATATTTACAAGATTGTGAATTCAATTTGTGAGAGAGCATGACCTACCAAAATGCTGGTGTGAGATAAAACAAAAAGGGAAAACAGCAATTATTTCTAGGCTTCTTAAAAAAAAAAAAATGGACCAGAGTTTCTTAAATTTCTGTGAAGTCCCAGTCAAACTACAGTCCATATACCAAATATACACTAAATATCTTTATGGTTGCTGAAAAGAAAGAAAATATATTTGTGTATATGCCACACAGAGAACTTAAATATGTTGTTTTTATTGATGGAGGGTATGAAAAAATAATTGCTATTCAAGTGTTTATGGTAACGGAGTATAGTAGCAAGCTTAGAAACAATGAGCGATCATTGAAGTCAGGTGTAGCAAATTTTAAGTCAAATGAACTCCAAGGTTGCATTTAATACTTGGCATTTATATAAAGCAAGCTCAAGGTTGAATGTTGCATTCAAGTTGTAAAATGAATGCAGAATGGGTAAAAAACCTGCAATTACTTCAGTGAATATCCATTCAGGTTAAGAATTTTCATCTTTGCTGTTGCCATAGCAATCGGTTCCCCTGTCACTACCACATTAAAAATCCATTCTGTAAAACTGTTGTCGCCAATATTGAACATATAACAGACAAAAACATTTTTAAAAAATAGCTCTAGGTGTCTTGTTTGCGACAGGAAGCAGGAGTAGATCTTAGAGATGAATATGTACTTTTAAAAAAAGATTAGTGATACTATAATATATTGTAGGAACACAGCATTTTTGCTGCAGTATTGAACTCAGTATGAAATAGTTTGAAAATAATATAAAAAGGTAGTGTCAGTAGAGCTCAAATATTAAATTATTTTCCTAAAATATAACAATCCCAAATGCTATAGAATTAAATATGTTTTTATTGATGCACTGTAGCAAAGGGCTTTGAAAAGTAAATGGTCATTAACTTTGTTAGTGAATGGGCCTAATTCTTTTCTTGCACCGATGTAACTGTTGATTTCAGTGGTGTTATTTACCCTTGTATAATTCTGGATTTAGAAGAGAATCATGCCCACTAATAATTATACACTTGGGACCTGATCCTATGTTTTTCTTGCACCCAAAACTCCCTTCAAAATCAACAACAGTTGTGCTTCTACAATGAATGCAGGATCAGCCCCATAGTTTAATAATGGATCCAAATATCGCAATTAATAGTTAGAGATGGTTCCATGAATAAGTGTTCCCCAAACTGAGTAAAACCTGAAGCCTCTTTTAATAATATATGTATTTAAAACTTTACAGTATAATGGTTGTACCATTTAGCATGGAAATAAAGAAGTTTGTGCTGATCATAGCAGTGTTTAAGTCGCAGACCTAAAAGCCTACACAGTAGCTTAAACAGAGTTCTAATAGACCACACAGTGCATATCTGGGGTGAAAACATGCTCCTGGTGCTTAATCTGATCATCCACATTGGAGGTCTGTGCACTGCTTGGCTGCCACCAGGCTGCTTGTCCTCTTGTTTCATCTTATTTTGTTCAGCCTTTGTTCATCTCTCTGATTCCTTTCTCCCCTCCCTTGTGTAGCTTTCCTTTTCATATTTTTTGTCTTTCACTTGTCCTTTCCTCTCTGCTTACATCTCCCAAGCTTTTGAGAATGGATTGCTTTGAGAAAGTAATTTGTTTAGAACAAGAGCAGCAGTGGAGATGAAAGCGTTGCAACTATTTGCTAAATTATCTCAGTTGTATTAGATTAAAAACAAGATGACTTGTTTTCAAACTTTTCTTGGAAACTTCTCCTAGTCCTTTTCCATGCACATTCTTTGGTTACATAGGAGCAACTGGATTTTTGTTGTTGTTTTTTAAATCAGTTGTGTCCTACTGTGGCTTTTTTGAGTTGTCATTTTATTACTGAGTGAGCTCTACTTAATTTAGGGACCCATGCATAAGCTCCTTTCAGTACTCTCTTTGGCTGCTTACATGGCTTAATACCTCTTTAAAGCCTGCTGGTAGGTGTCATTTACCCAGGATATAGAGGCTGCAGAAGGTCACCAACTCAATGGACTTGCTGTGGTTCCTCTGTATGGGCAACTGTGGACTGGTCATGCAAGGAGACCCTCCCTGAAAGCCAGAAAGCTGGACTCTGTTCTGTGTAGGTCACCACCGGGGGGGTTTGAAGCAGGCTGGAGATGTGACCATAGGATCTGTGACCATGTGTATCCATTAACATCAGTATATGGGAGACATACGGTTTGAGGTTCCGTTTCACCCCAGGGTCTAGGATAGTGATTGTGGGTCCACCCTGTGCCCTATGTATAGGCTAGGGTGATGAATTCCCATGCACAAAAGCCTATGATAAGTGCTACTCAGTATAAGGGTTGCCATATCAGGAAATATTTGTGAAAGGTAAATTAGTTTGTCTGTATTTAAAAGTTTCTCTCAATAAAAAAGACCCTAAATCTGGCTTAAACCTGTAATATCAAATCAAAAGAATTCAGGTAAGATGAATAAGGATTCTTAACCTTCTCTCCATTACCAGCTCCCTTCACATACTAGAAGTATATAGCAGTGTAGGTATTTCAGGGGGTCACCAGAAACCCTCACAGACTGCAGATAAAGGAGAGATTTGAAGTTATCTTCGACTTTTATGGTCCTTTTTTATTAAAATGCTTAGAGCTGTAAATGTAGTAATAAGAAACTCATTTATCGTGACAAAAGTGCTGCTATAAACTATTCTGCACTCATAAAATAACCTTTTAAATTATTGTTTCTGCTGGTATCGATAAATTCATACAAAGTGCTTAAAGGTCAGGCATTGCCAGAAAAATGTCTTTTCAGCTTGTTAATTAAAGGTTTATAAGAATGTGCACCAGCTTGCTCTTTTGACAAATGGAGGGGGGAAGAAGCCCAAAATGGAAGAAAGGGATAGAATGGCAGCAATGAGAGACAAGAGGCTAAGCCCAACCTACGCTCACCATGGAACGTATGGGTTGCTTGTGAGATAGCTGGTATCTCTGAAGGGGAAAAACAAGTTATCCACATTTGTGGAGAGGAGGATCTTGATTACAGTCCTCAAGGAGACAATGTGGTCAAATATTTTTAGCTGAGAGCAAGGGACCTGATTCACCACTCTTACTCCAGGTCTGCACCAAGTTACGTTACTGAGAAACAGGAATAATCTAAAGATGAACCACATCGCCGCATATCTCAGCTCTCACTCCTAAACCTCAGTACTTCCATAAGAACTGTGACCAAAATCTCCCCCTTTTATTTTTGTATCCCCCAATCAGCATGGAGGCATTGTTTCAGGTAGCTAGAGTTTGATTCACGACTTTGCTATTCCAGTTTAAAAGGTGTTTAACATGGAACTGGAGTAACACCTGAGGTGAATGAGGCTTTGGGATTAGAACAGGGGTGGGCAAACTTTTTGGCCCAATACCTAACTGTGCCTCTGACCTTCAGTTTTTGCATGACAGAATGGAGATGATAATACTAACCCACCTTAGCAAAGGGGTTTGAGATTCTTAGCTGAAAGGCACTACAAATAAGTGCAAAGTATTTATTCTTTATTATTCATGTACTTCTGCTAATATGCTGACTTGAACTATTTTAATTGTCCAAACAAAGAGAGATAAACAGTAAGCAAACAGCACAAATAGTGAGAAGTAAATTGTATTTTTTAAAATTGTCTCAATTTTTTGTATTCCTTGATGCTATAAGAAATATATGTAAGAACATTTTGGATTTTTCTTCCACCTTCCACGTGTGAGATTTACCCTGGCAATGTCCCTTTAAATATTTAAAACAGAAGTTCTTTAATATCAAAAAGTTGGTAAACCCTAAGCTGCATCTCTTGTACTGAAAATTTCATAACAGAAGAGTGCCATAATTTGTTTTCATTCATTTGAGAGGTAGCAGCAGTACTCTGAGCTTCTTCAGGGAAATAAATCTAGAGCATTTTTTGAGAGTGTAGGTGACAGGACTAATGATAGCTTCATTTGAAAACACAGCCAAAATGTGTCATCCGTGGATATCAGAGCAATGAACTAAGAATATAGTACAAAGTAGCTTCTGGAGTTCCCCTTTTCTCCTCCCATCCCCGTACCACTTCTGACTCAATCTTCCTTGTTGTAAATGTATCAGAACTGCTACTATAATGCATACATAAGTTAAGATGAGGTCCTTTCTCGGAGGAATATGATTAGAGGAAAACTCTAATTTTTGTTAGAAGTTTGTTTGTTTTTAAGATCATATATTTAAAGAAGTGCAAGAAAGATCTTTTCAATATGGAATTTTGTTTACAGTATCTTACTTGTTGACAAGTATTTCTTAAATGACTTTTGTTTAATTGGACTCCTTGTTTCATGTTCAATTCCCAATCCTTTCATTAGCAACACTTTTTATTCTAATTTGGGATGCACTGTTGTGCAGTCTGAAAACCCTTTTGTTGTGTGTTTACTGTGTGTTTTCAGTATATGTAACTGCACATCTAAAATTAGTTGACAGCGAAAGATGCAACCACTTTGACTCCAGCTCAGAGAAGTGGGGGACTTTTTATATTAACTCACTAGTAGAGGGTGTGTGTACATCATGGGATCTCTTCATCTTTACTGTAAATGCTAGAACAGTCATGAGCAAGATTTTTGGTGGAAAGGGTGCAGGTCGGCTGCCCTGCACCTTCTGTCATCATTCACACGGGGGTAAAGTGGGTGTAAAATCAAAAGGGTAGTGTTTAACCCTTTGCATTGCTTTGCATTGGTGTAAATGACTCAGGGTTCAGACCACTGAATAATCAGACTCAGTTGTTGAGGAATGGGTTCCTTTTTAACTTGTCTATTTAATGCTCACAGAAGGTGCTACATTAACACTATTGGGAAAGGAAATCCCCTGACCACAGAGTGTGCAGCATGGACAGCAGCAGTGCCAACTTTCCTTTGCCACCCTGCTAATGTACTACACTGTAGCCAATGTACTACCTGCAATGTAGCACTCTTTCTGCCCTTAAGCCGTCTGGTGAGACTACCAGCAAGAGTGCCTTTTGTAATGAGAATGCTTCACCAAGAGAAGCTGAACAGAGACCACTAACTCATTTTACCCAGGCTGCTGAATAGCCAATAGGGTTCAATAATTTTTGACCAATGACTTGAAGAGAAACGTTCTGTGGTCTAAGATAAATTGTGAATGTCCAGCTGTTTCTAGGTTACTATTTGGGCACTGTAACAAGGTGGTTCATAGTTGGAGTCCAGCCAAACCTGATTACAGAATGTGTCACACCTGAGAGAGGGCCAGGTGATTGCCCTCTAAAGAGCAGCAGGAGGCTATAATAAAGGGGGGAAGCACAGGAAAGTGTAGAGGGACACAGGGAGTGTGAAGGACTCCTGCAGGGAAGACCCTGAAACCAAGGGTATGTCTACACTGCAATAAAAAAATGGTGGCACCAAATCTCAGAGCCCAAGTCAGCTGACTCAGGCTCATGGGAGGAGGAGCTGGGAGGACAGACTATAAGAAGAGACTGGGACAAAAGAAGAGCTCTGGCTGTAAGAGAAGACACCAGAGCTGAGTGTGGACTGTTGTGTGGGCATAGACTTTATTTTGGGACCCTGAGGATTATTAAAAACTGTGTGTTATTAAATCAGCTGCAGGCTGGGGGTTTTGTTATCTCCCTGAAAGCCTTTAGGAAGTTCTTAAGAGGCTTTCAAGAGAGGCTTAAAGGGCCAAGATGCCTGCAGAGTGACCCCTGACCACAGTGGGGTCATCAGTAAATGACCACCCTGCTACAGGCACATTATACTACAGAAGTAACCTCATTATTCTAACTACAAAGAAGATTGGAGTGGAGAGAGAACCTGAATCGTATGGGAGTAGCTACTTTAAACTATCTCCTCCGTTCTTGGTTGTTTGAAATGTTGTATGTTCTTTTTCATTTTCACCTTAGAGAGCAGAAGGGCTGGGCTCGCTCATTCCCAGTTTATACTGGCATAAAGGAAGGAGCTGAGTCCCCAGCAATGGTAGAAGGTGGCTACAATTTTCCTTTTTCCCCAGGGCCTGCAGGAGACCAACACCACACACCAAAAGTGCCTAGCACTGGTTGGGTAAGGAGGCTGGAGGAGGTGGTGATTCAGATAATCCACAATACAGCCTTTACTTGTGAGCCTCCAATGGTGCTGCTGTGTGTAATCTATGTGTCATTACTACAGTGAAAACACTGCCTGATCTTTCCCCTTCTGATGCAAAGGTCTTCACTTGCACATGGAGGTGCAACTTACTCCCACTGCTACAAGGAGATGTAAACTGAGCTCACTGTGTTTCTCTCAAGGCACCGTTGAAGCCTGCCATGCTGTTTTTCAGAGGGACATTACTGGGTAGTACTCAAAAAGAACTTGTTCTTGCAGAAATATTGAGAGAGAGAGAGAGCACTACAGAAACACTGACTCTGCAAAGACAAACTGGTGAACTCCACTGGTCTGTAGGACTCAACCACTCCCAGTGCAAGTTCTAATCTTTTCTGAATAGAGGAAAACCCCCACTTTTTTTGTAGGGTTAGGAGAGCAGAAGAATGAATCAAAACAAATTTCAGAGGGAGGGGTGTTTCTAATCTCTCATCACAGAAATGTATGTTGCTCTCCAGCCTACTGATAACCAACTGCAATCTCAAAGCATAAAGAAAATAACTGGATATCAAGTATCACCTCAGTTACCCAATATGTCTGAAGTAAAGCTCATATAGGTTAAAATGAAGGCTTTGTTTATATGAAGAGTCAGGTCTTTTTTAAATGTTGAAAACAATTGTAACACAAATAAGAGAAGAATGTATAGGTAGAGTAAGTTTGAGTAGTGGCAACTGACATGTGGACTCAAAACGAGTGTATCCTGTAGCAGTTTTAGATTACTGATACACTATTGTACCTCCAGAGGTTGCGTTCTGCTTTTGGATTTGATGGGACTGTAACAGATCAGCATATACCAAATTTCATATTTATGGTAAAAATAAAATTTACTCTTTAAACTCACTGAACTTTTAAAGGTAGCCTGGCAACATGTAAAGTAACATCTTTAAACCCCACTTTTTGAAAAACGAGGGCAGCATGTATCTCTTTTCCTTGGATCACTTTTGAAAACATGCTACTGCACAAACAAACCTTGAACTTGACAGGGCACTAAAATACCTTTAAAATAACTAGGATGGTATGCATTACAAGACAAATCCTTCATACTCAGTATTGCAAAATGTTCCACAAAGACAATAGATCATAATTAAGGACGCTTTTAAGAGAAGATTAAAGAGGTGAAACAATTCTCTGTCTCAGAAGCAGGGAGGGAGAGAGAGTTCCAAATGGACTGAAATGCTACAGTGTGCTACTCCCAACTACGGAGAGTTAATACAGAGAAGAATAACAAACACAGGGAATAGTTGGGTAGGTTTCAGTCTGTCTATGGAGAGTTTTGAGAGTTCCATTGTTTCAAACCCTGTTCAACTATTTTCTTCTGACAGGCTTTGGGAACTATCACTACAGTGCCCATTAAAGTTCCTCAGGTCAGCTCCTTGCAGAGGTTGGCAGGACAAGGACCAGCAGTGCTACCTCAGGTAACAATACTATTTCAGTTTTTTTGTGGAATTATTTGAACTGAACTCCAAATCTGATATTTAATTAGTCTTTTATGTGCCTCTTTGGTGTCCAGCCCTGTTACAGCTAACACATTCAGTTGACTGAATAAAAACTGAACTTGTAAATTACTAACATCTTGGCTTCAGTGCTGGTTAGGCAACATGGTTGTGATTTCCCTAGCTGAAAAAAAAACCCACTCGTTTTCTTCTAGGAGTGTGTGATGATGGCTGGGGGAAGGAGAAACACTGGGGTGAAAACAGTGAAAGACCCCAAGAAAACGGAAAAGCAAAATGAGCAATAAATATGCTATACAAAATGAATCTCAAACCTGAAAAGATGCCTACATTGCCCTAAATGAAAAGCTTACAACTCTGTAAATAAAATAAAGGATCAGGGCTGGATTTCCAATTAGACACAGTAGGCACATGCCATGGGGCACTGGCATTCTAGAGGTATCTTACCTCTCTAAAACTGTGTGAAATATGAAGGTCAGCTGTAGGCGGTGGGAGATGGGGTGGGGGCTGAAGATGCTGTGCCTAGAGGTACATAAATTGTAAATCCAGCCCTGCAAAAGATACAACTAGAGAGATTCTGAATCTATGAACTAGTTAGACCTGTTGTTTCTGGCCTTAGAGACCCATACACTTAAAGCAAGTAAATTAGTTAATCGAACCTAGCCAGTTACAGAGTTTTCACGGAACAAGCCCAGATATGCTGAGAACACTTTATTGATATTGAACTGGCTGGACAAGAATGAAAATCTTTTCAAAATTGACAGAATTCTCAACTCAACTGTCCAGGCTTCTTTGATTTCCCCCTCTTCCCTGCAACTTTCTGTCATTTTAATTGACTGATTTGTGACACAATTAATCTCCTTCACAAAAAATGTTTGGAGTAGAGATCCAGATCTTCTGTTTAACATTCTAGAACAGAAGGAAGGAACAGGACTACATTACACCAGTCACATTTCGGCCTTTTCTTCTGGTGCTGGGTTCAACCCATGATCCAACCTATTTGGAAATCGGTCATGCTGGCTAAGTAATAGGCAGGTTCCATAGTAGCTCCTGAATTGTTCTTTGATTTTTTTTCATTATGTGGTTTGAGTTCATTATTACATCAAACGAGATTTCCATTGAGATTCTGATAGTACTTTTCAGCCTGTTGATCAGTCATGTCCTTCTGAAACCTTCAGTTGCTTTTACTAAGTTTTTTTTTGCTAAGTTAGTGCCTCTCTTTAGAATCCCTCATTATGTAAGATGCTTGTTTTATTTGTAAAATGCTTGCTTTATTTTGATAAAATTCCTCTTCATGCTCATTGGAAATTTCAGCATACTTATGGTAGTTGGATGCAAATGCAGATATTCATTCTCAGATGTCATTATGAAGCTGCTACAGTAAATCTCATTTTCAGACAATCAACTAGGAGGCTATGGGTGGCAGCAGAATTTTTGAATTTTCACGGTGTGCTTTACTTTCTCTTAAATAGTGTTCAGAACACACAGATTTAGAATGATTGCATCTGAAATTCTTCCATCTTTTTAATTGTATTATTGTTGTCTGAGCAAATGGCAAAGACCTCCATTGGATGTGATCTTCAGCAAGTTGCTTACAATATTCAGCAGTTTTCTTTTCAGATACAGACTAAACAGCAGTAAGTGGAAATGCATTTTTCCCTCTGTAGCCATTAGCGGGTCATTTCTCATGTCTGAGCAATCATATAACATTAATATCAGCGTTGGTTCTTTTAATTCTTTTCTATTGTTTCTTCACGTGCATTTAGTAGTAGATCTGTAAGTTAAAGTCTGTCTGGAGGAATAGATTGAGGACGTAGCACTTTAATTGTTTCTTCACATTGTTCAGTTTGTGGAATGCATAAAAGAAGGTTATAGTTTCCTTATCAAGTTTAAGTTTGCTTTTTACTTTTATGGCATAATCACATACTCATTTTTGCCATTTTGGGGTGTCAAAGATGAACAGAGATTGTTAATGTATGAAGATGTTGTTGAAGAGCTGCTGGAAAACCTGTATTAGGGACTTAAATATATTTTACGGTGACAGTGATGGCATCACACATGTCACACTGCTAAGGTCATCAGTGTTCTGTTCTTCTTAAGGAGACAAACTGTCATTCAGTTCTACATTTGATCTTGAAGAATTAGAAAAAGCTGTTTTTCTGCATTTTTCTGAGAGGAGCATGAATCCTTTGTATCTTGTCACTTAACTATTCTTGACAATATTAATAGTTTACTTTTGAAGAATTATGAGTTTTCATTAGTTCAGTCCATTCAGTTTTCTACCACTGCTTTTGACTTCAGGCATGTTGAGTCAGACATTCATACATTGATGTTTTATAATCACTGAACAACAATCACCTGTTCTGCAGTATTAATCATCAGCTTTCACACTTACTATAGTTAGAATGAGAAATGGGCACATAGTGAATTCATCATTGTGAAAACTAAAGACTGCAAATCAAGATGAGCTAGCCAGGTCTATATAGAACCACATTATCAGATCCCCTACTCATCTTTTGACAGTTTCTAATTCTCCTTCTTCAAGCCATGCCCTTCTCTCCAGCCAGCAACAATTCTGTCCATCCCCCACCCTCCTTAGGCTTACAGGCAGTTCCATAACTTTGTTTCCTAACCGTCATAAAAATAACCTTGACATTCTCAAAACTTCCCTTTTCATTCACAAGTAGAAAGATTAGGCTGGGGTAGTCAATATTATAAATTCATTGTACAATACAAACAGTGTTTTTTCCTTAGGCCTTCACTAACACTAAAAGCAAGCCTCTTTGGCAGAGTTCTTTATATTTTGCTTTTGTTACAAACAAGTGTGGAAATTTCTTCTATAATTTAGGATGTCAGGAATTTTAATCCCCCCTACACCCCCCTTATTCCTCATTTCATATCTTGTTAGGGATTTCCAGTTAAATGACATGCACTCCTTCATTAAACTGAACTCTTTGTTCTATTCTAGAAACACAGGTTGGGTTTATTTAAAACAAAATACAAAAAAAAAAATCTTTTTCTTGTGTTCTTTACAGCACGTAGCAAAGTGGAGTCCCTGAGTGCATGGGCGGCACGTATTAGAGGCTTGGGAAGGCTAAGTCTTCCCAAAATAAAAAGGCTGGCCAGGCAGGGAGCAAAGGCTGGATGCAGGTCACCTCCCTTCGTAGGCCTGCTGCCCGCCGCCTTTGCACCCGGGGAGTACGAGAGCTGGACGCTCCCCGGATTCACACCTCCCCCTTGAGGCCAAGCCTCTGCTCTGCCTCTTCCCCTGAGGCCCTGCCTGCTGCTCACTCCTCTCTGCTCCCTCCCTCCCAAACCCCATCCCTCGCAGGAAAAAAGTGTTTTGGCAAGCAGCAGGGAAGGGGGGAGAAGTGGGCAGAGAGGAGCGAGCAGTGGACAGGGCCTCAGGCGAAGAGACAGAGCGGGAGCAGCAAGAGGCAGAGAGAGGGTGGGACCTTGGGAAGAGCCTGGGCGGGGCCTGGGACAGAGTGTGGGTGGGGCCATAGGGAGAGGGGAGTGTTGGAGCCTCGGGGGGAAGAGCCACAGTCCAAGCGCTGGTTGCCCCCCCACTTCTGTGGAGCTTCCGGCACTCACGGGAGTAGCCTCCCCAATTGAAAAACTCATGCGCTGCCTATGCCTGACTGTGTTCCTGTGTGTCACTACAGTAAAAATAGTAATCTGGTAATTTCACAGACGTTTAAGTGACAATTAAAGAAGTACTGTATCCAACTAAAATGAAGTGTGAGCAATCTTACAAGGTGATATACTCCCTCAAATAAACATTTCAATAATGGTAGGGACATTAAAATCAAACCTCCAGTTTTGTTTTATTTTTCAATTTAAGATAAATTTGGGCCCAATCCATTCTTATTCAAATAAGTGGAAAAACTCTCATTTATCTGAATGGGAGCTGAATCAGACTCTGAGATGAATGTCCTGTTTCACTGACTTCTTTTTCCACCTCCTAGTTGAAGGCAGGGATTGGGAGTGCTTTGCTTGTGACATCCTTGATAGAACAGTGCAGACAGTATCCTAGCAAAGGCCTACAGTGCTCCTATCATTAGGATCAGTGGAGGTGGAGAAACAAGTGCACACATACTTCAGATACATTCTGTGTGTATTTCTCTTGTTACTATGCATGACTGTTGGTGCCTTGCATTTTATATGAATTGTATCTGATATGTTTAATAAGTATATTTTAGTACGGGCTTGCCTATCATTCATTTGAAAGCTCCTTGTGGCAGGAACTGTCTTGTTATGTGTTTATATGGTGCCCAGCACAATGTGGTCTTGGTCTGTGATTGGGCTCCCCAGCCTATGCAGTACAAATAACATCACATTGCTAACACTGGTGCAGCTCCAGTAGTAGTTAATATAGACAGGGTTGTAATGACCACTAGTTCTTTTGTCACCATGTCATCTAGACCTTCTTTGAGCAGAGGCAGACAATGCAGTGGTAAAAATGCCCACAGCTTCAGAAGCTCTACATGCTCTAGCCCTCCCAGTGGTAGCAACAGTGGGAAATCTCAGGGAAAACAGGTCTAGTGTAGTCATAGCCCAAGCTAGGAGATGGGGCTGTAAGAGAAGAGAAAATGTTACAGATTAGTCTGTGTAAGGGCTCTCTCCGTTTGCATAATAATGAACTCTTTCAAGAGGTGTGAGAAAAAACTCACTACAGTAATTAATTTTTAAGCATAATGTTTGAGGGCTGAACATAAACAGTAGAAGAGTGAAAAAAAATATTTAAATACAAATCAGAATTCAAGAAAACTTTGAAACAGGAAAGGAAACCAAAAGAAATGTTTGTTGCATAAAATGTGAAATGTACTTATGCAACAAGGAGAAGATAGTGTTTCACTGTTTGAATCAAAGTGTGATATAATTGAATTGGATAAAATCATCCTTAGAAATTCAAAGGAGAAAAGGACTAGAATCCTGCTAGGGGATCGCACACAGCTTTCTGGGACATAATGCTCTCTGTAGTTCCAGACAGACTTGCTGGAATTTTAGTGGAGGTTGAGATGCCTAATCTAACTTCGGGTAACTTAATCAGTATGGCATAGAACAGTGGCTTGCTCAATCCTTCCAGACTGCTGTTCCACTTTCAGGAGTCTGATTTGTCTTGTGTACCCCAAGTTTCACCTCACTTGCTTACAAATCAGGCATAAAAATACAAAAGTGTCACAGCACACTATTATAGAAAATTGCTTTCTCATTTGTACCATATAATTATAAAAACCAATTGGAATATAAATGTTGTATTTACATTTCCGTGTACAGTATAAACAAGTCATTGTCTATATGTTGTTTGTACCGACTTTGCTAGTGCTTTTTATGTAGACTGTTGTAAAACTAGACAAATATCTAGATGAGTTGTACCCCCTGGAAGACCTCTGCGTAACCCCTGGGGTACATGTACCCCTAGTTGAGAACCACCAATGTAGAACTAAACTTAGAACCATGCTGTATTATTTAATATTCACAAATTATATGCATGCAGGAAAACACAGAAACATATTGCTCCTGCAGCCAGAAACTTGGCTGAAGTTCAACTGAAAATGTAGCCCTTAATAAGTATGAATGTTAATGCACCTAGAAGGCTGAATACACGCTTTTTTAAAGAATTGAACTAAACCACAGATGAGTTCTTCAACAAGAAGGGAACTGACTTATAACACTAAAGAATGTAGAATTAGGTGTATTGATGTGGGCATACAGTAAAGGACCTGCTTTGATAACCTCTAAACAGTAAGGATCAAATTCTGTCCTCAGATGCATATGTGTGGCTCAGAGTGGGCCTTCCTATGCATTCAAAGACAGAATCTGTCCCTCAGGAAGAAAATAGCTGAAATCCCTGTTAACCTCAGTCCCTAGTCAATCACACTTGGAATGACATTGATTTTAGTTTGCAGCTGTAATGGCAGTTGTCTACTTTACAAAAGAAAAACAGCAATCTAAAATGTCAACAAAATTCAGAGGAAACAGGAAAAAATGACAGTACCAAGCCAAATAATACAGGCAGTACAGTTGGATAGAAAATGTACGCTTCATTAACAAAAATCTTGGAAAGTTCATATGAAAATATAGTTTTGTGTGAAAAAGACAAATAGAAGTATTTTTAAAGACAGGACTCCCACCTGACTTCATTTTACCAGCCAACTGCCCAGTCACAAAAAATTAGTGGCAGCAAGTTCTAGCATGAAAGTTATCAGCACCACCTCGATTTTCATTAGCAGTGACTTGCTCCTAGAGAAGGAAAACTAAATCAAATAGCTCTGCCTTAGAAATCGAACAGAGGTATCATCTGAGTCTCCCTTTTCACTACAGGAAAGTTATTAGTTAGTAGCAAAATGGGAAATCAAACCCAGATGGTAATACAATCCACTGGATTTTAATATTGCTCACCCATTAAACAATATGTTGACCACTCCCCAAATTGGAAAGGAGTGGGAGCATGGGAGAGAGAGCTTGCTCACCCCTTTGTGAGGTAGAGTGGGGCACTTGATATTGTTCTTCAGTGACCTCTGCAGCCAATGTATCATCAGTGGCATTGATGGACTCTAAGGAGATTTCCATCAGCCTTCTAGCAAGAAAATAGGTCACCCCCGTATTGGGAATGAACAGTCACTAAACCGAGGGGTTTTTCATTGTCCCTTGAGGCATGCAGAATAACTGCTCTTCTGTGTAACCCCACCAGAAAAGGAAAAAATATGTTTGGTTCAGTGGTCACATGCACTTACATGTGTGACTGAAAAATAAACTTTATGTAGGGAATGCTGATTGTTTATTTTGCTGCCATCTTAGACCAAGCTAAAGATTTCGAGGAGGCTTTCAAGGAAAGACGTGCTTGTGTATGTGTTGTGGTGAGGACACCAAGATTTCAGGCTTTTGGGGAAACCCTGATTTTAGTGCATGCCAGGCTCTTTTAAATTCATGCAGGACCTTCCTTCTGTGAAACTTCTGAATGTAGGGCTATTGACTTTTAAAAAAAAAAATGGCGCCAGATCATCAGCTGGTGTAAATGAATTGCAGCACCACTGAAGTTGATAAAATTGCATCCCTTTTCACCAGCTTAAGGGTATGATTAGACCATATTACATTAATTTTTATCAGCCATTACTGTTGTTTTTTGGGAGAGTGTTATCCTCTAAAGCTCGTTAAGAATTGAATTGTCCTCTGCTACAAGCACTTTGCCTCTGTGACATGTGAATTTTGCTAAATCCATTTTGAGTCTTTGTTTTTAAGCTGAGTGCAAGGGTGAAGTGAAAATAAAGTGTGACTAACCCCCAAAAGCAGCCTGATATTGAGCAAGAGCCTGATATGAAGCTGAGCACCATCAATTCCATTTGAGATCAGTGGGAGTTGAGTTGGCAATTCACAGGAGGTGCAGAGGATCTCACAGGATCAGACCTCCTGTTATTGCATGAAAAGCAGACAGCTACATACTGAATTCTCATGTCTGGGAACATCTGCTTGGAAAATGCACTCTCCTGCCAGGTAGTGTGACAGATACCTTGGATACGTGAATACTACCACCTAACATCAAACATTTTCATTATTGTGGCACCACATAAATTCACTAACAGCGTAGGTATTTGAAATCATTATATGCAGGAAAAGGTGCATTTCTTCTCCTATATGGTCCTAATACTGGTAGTCGCATACAATGTTTTTGTCATGTATTAAATGAACAATGTTTTTCTTGGAAAAACACTAATTGCATTGTGTTCACCAGTTGCAACCTGTTCTCTTCACAACATACATTCTATTTGTTATTTTTTTCTCTCCTTTTCTAAATTTCTTGACTCCTTACCTGTGATGCCTCCTGTAGTATGTACAAGTACCATCAAGTCTGTGTTAATATTTAGCAGTAAATATATTTTTGAAACAGTCCATGTATTTAGCAACATATTCCCCACCTCTGTCTTCCTCCAATTCCCACTTTGTTGATTGTCAGTTGCCATAAAAATGTTGTACCCTCCAGAATATTGCTGCTCTGATTATTTAATAGTTCTGACTTCCATCGCCAAAATTTAAACTGCAGTTTCTCAGGGTTGCCAAGGAATTTACACTAGTTTGTTCTCCACTTATTTTCTTCCTGATTGACAGTGTTAGTTTTACAATAATACAGTAGCCGTTTGTTTTTATGTGGAAGTTTAATAGAAATCTTTTAATCCTTTAGTGTAGCTGTTGAGTAGTGCTTTTACTTAGGGGGTTAGCTTCAAAGGGTGGAGTTTGAAGGGGCATCAGAGCAGTGTAGGGTGAAAGGAGTTTTGTGTGTGGAGATCTTTAGTTGGATTGAGTAGCTGTTTAATTTTATGTTGGTTTTGCCCTGGTGTCCGGGATGCCCAGAGTTTTTGCATAGGCCGCCTTTTTATTATTGTAGAAATGAAAATAAATAAATAAATACACTTTCACAGCATTAAATAATCTTGTCTAGGAATATGCTGGGGTCGGTGATTATGAAGATTATGTAGTACCCCTATTTTATCACAAGGTGGCAGAAAATGTCCAATGTACTGTGTACTTAACCTTTGTCTTGTGGAATAATAGAGATATTTCAACATGGTGAACCATATAGGGAATATTTTTCTTTGGAAAATTCATTCCTTTTAATTATTTGTGCAGAGAGGTTTTATTATGTAGCAAAGTGATATAGATTTGTACATTTTGCACACAAAGTGCATAATACATATATTGTACTGTGGATAATAGGTGATATTAAGTATTACCCTTAATACAATAACCAATGTATGTATTATGGCCATTTTTAGTTTTAGTTTTTATTAGGTTTTTGATTAAGATACAGTAACAGATATATAAAATGTGATTTAAAATGGCAGAAACAGACATTTCAGATAGTAGTAAATTAAATGACAATTTTGAGTAAATAAAACTACTGAGCTGATTTTCTTCCAACTTGATTTGTTTTATAAATCTCAGTAAGATTTACACAAGCCAAATCTGAAGTCTGTACTATGTCTCGCTGTAGATATGTCCATTTTCTCATATGTATTGTATTAATTGACAAAACAATCCTTTGATGATCCAAAATGAGGTCATAATCTCAGATGTTAGACCAAGGGGTCAGAATTAAAGTTGAATTTTTTCAGCTATAACTGAAGTTCTTATGAGTGCTCAGTTTCTCAACGGCAAAGTTTCATGAGTGCTAGTTTCATGCATAATTATATTTCTGTAACAGTTACTCTTCCATGACACATGAGTAACCAATCATAGATCTACACAGGACATAACATAGGGAAGAAAAGGCATAATTTTGTGGTGAAAACCATAGGAGGATAACCAGACGATCTGGATTATATAACAGAGATTTGTCAAGTCGCTTTAGCCTTTGTGCCTCAGTTTTCCCCATTGATAGAATGGGGATAATATGTACCTTATAGCATTGTTGTCAATGTTGTGGGGCCCAATTTGCAAAACACATAGGTCAAGATGTTTTAAAATAGGAGTTTACCGGTAGGTTCCTAAGTCCATATATATAGGCAACTGCCTGACTTTCAAAAGTGTTGGTCAGCCAACAGCTCAGCACCTCTGCCTATACATGGAGTTAGGAACTTAACTGTAAGGCTTGTATTTTTGAAAATTTTGGCCTTTGGATTTGTCTAAATTCTTTCATCTGAAGATGTCAAATTATATAAGCCATAGAAGACAGAGACAAGGCTCAGGGAAGATTTATGCCCTATTACATAACCAAATTAATATTTATGATTCTCCGTTACTGAACACTTTTATTTAATGTCATATTTGGCACATAAGAAATAGTATGAGTACCTAATAGATGGGGCACTGGACAGGGAATCTGTTCCTGGCTCTGCCACTGACCTGCTGAGTGACCTTGGGCAAGTCACTTCATCTCTCTGTGGCTCTTGTGTTTCCCATCCTACCTTGTGTTTGTCTTGTCTATTTAGATTGTAAGGTGTTCACAGCACTATCATACCCTACTATATGTACAGTGCATAGGTCCTGAGGTCCTGATCACTGTTGAAGCATCTAAGCGCTACCATAATACCAATAATTAATGAGCACGAGCAAAATATGTGACTGCATGGCGCCTTCTGGGCACTCCTAATATCTTCTGCAGAAAGCATTGGGTATGCCCTCCTGCTTGAAAGCTACAAAAGGATGTGCTGAAAGATCATGCAGGGTGTTCCAGTAAATCAGGACATTTTCATTTAACTGTTCTCTTATCCTCAAGACTGAAGATAATATAATTGGAATGCCTCTTGTAAGCTAAGGTAGAGTAGCACAAACAGCTGTGTCAAATATATGTCTGTTATGAAATATCATTTTTGTTTCACAGTATGGAAGGTGCAAGCAATGACTGACAAAATAAACAGTCAGATCCCCATGTGTTTTATATGGCCATGTTAATGAATGAGCTAAAGGTAAAGTTAACCTCCTGCATAGCAGTTTAAATTATTTATATTTTGAACCCATACTTAACACATAGTTAAGTATGAGTCATGTTGACAGGACTGCATTAATTTTACCAATGGAAGCAGCATATCACATTAGCTGAACACAGTCTTCTGAGATCTTCATTCCTGGTGCCCTTTGTAGGGTATGGGCTGCGCCTTCTTCACAGACTTTGTCAGATTCTTTTTTCCCTTCCTTTAGACAAGCCTCTATTGCAATCCTCCTCAATTCCAGCCACAAATTAGCCCTTTACTCATAATTGTAAAATATTAAGTTCCGTTTTTGTTTTGTGAACCTAAAAGAGCAATCTTCACGCTGTTAGAAACTGTGCACCTTTGAAACATAAGTAAAGATCTTCATTTACTAATCTACCACAATATGACATGCTCAGATTTCATTTACTGTTCCTGTAGATGCATTCACAGAACTCCCTTAATGATCAGTTCCCACCCTTTAATTCATAGCAAGAATATAGTTTCTTTCAGCACAAGAAATTAGGTCATTCTGGAGTTTCCATGCCTTTGAAAAGCTTTTGGCCTACTGTGAACAGAGTGGCATTTGTATGGATATCTGCTAATAAAAGTAAGGAATTTACTTATGTCCTTTTATACATGGTTGCAATGACTGGGAAATGACTCAGCCAGGCAGAATTTGGAATATATCTACAAGTAAATGAATCACTTTCTACTTGGACTTGCTTTGCAATATTTTTAGGCATCTTGCTACATTGCTAATGCAATGTGAAGTGATGTTGGTAGAGTGTGTTTGTAAAATTTATTTGTTACTATGTTAGGTTATGTCTAATAATCTCTAATTCTCTATTTATAGGTTAGGCCAAAGACCCTGATTCCAGACAGCCTTCCTATTTCCTCATGCAGAGACCAACTTTCCAAACAGCCTCCTACTTTCCAAAAGGCAACAGTAGTGAGCATCAAAAACCCTAGCCCTGCCCTCCCCACTGCCAATAATACTGTCAGCCATGTACAGACGCCTAATAGCCAATCACAAAGTGTGGCCGAGTCTACATCTATCTCATCACCTCTGAGCAGTGCAGGTGTGGCCTATGCCATTATATCCACCTCCCCCAACAATGCAACTCCTATCAGCACGAGCGCTACCGTCTCTGTGGTCAACGATAGCATCAAAGTGCAACCACTCCTCATTAGTGCCGACAGCAAGGTAGGTTTTGCAATTGCAGTGCATCTTTACATCAAGATCAACAATTATATTGCAGGTGTAGGCAAATATATTCCTAGTAGTTTGGAAAGCCCTTTACAGAGTGATGTCAACTGTTCCTTTTGAAGTGAATAATCAGAAAGCAGTGAAAAAAGTCTTAAGGGGACACATGAAAGATACTAGATGCTTATTAGTATACCTACATTTTTTTCTGGTTGTCTGGGAAAGTAAGTGTAGCATTGTGTAGCCTGGCATTTTTGGAACCATTTGATCATCCTTCCTCTCAATCCAATCATAATTAATGAAACTCACAAACTCTCAGCAGACACAAATTTCCTATTGACTTTCTCTTGAATTATAGAAGAATAATGTTAACTATAGAACCCGATTCTGTAGTCTCTTCAATGTAGCACTCTGCAGGGCTATATAAAGTAGCCAGGTGTTCTCTTCTGCAATTCTGGGAAAAGTCCATAAGAGATGAGAGTTCAGGATTTCATAACTGATCAGCAGCTGAACTCCTAGAAAAAAATCCAGTTATGGAATACCTGTTTACTTTTTGCACAGCTGCTAAGCTTTGAAATGCAGGAATTGTGCATCTGTGACACCAGATTCTATTTGAACAAAGACTTGGCATAGCCAAAAGACTTCCAGTGTAATTCAGATACTGTATCAGAACCAGCAACCTCTAAAACAAATGCTCTGTAACTGAGTGTAAGTCACAAGACTGCACAAATTGTCATGACAGCAGCATTGCATGTTACAAGGCAGTGTTAAAATAATAAAAAAACATGTTCAAAATTCAAAACATGGAACTACTTTGGAACTTGTTGGCAAGACAAGGTCTAATACGCTGACAGAAAGAGCACAGAAGATAGGATGACTTTTAAGTAAATAAGCAAAGTAGGCATCTTTGGTGTAATTCTCTAGCTAACATAATTTATTTTCCTATTCCTATAATCTGGTTACCAATAAAAAAAAAATTCCTTGCGTAAGTACTTGCATTTTTTAAAATGAGTAACTGGAGATCGGATCTATGATGACTGAGTAATATTGATTAAAAGTTAGCAATGAAATAGATTAAAAAGGCCCAATGGTCAAATCCAATAAACATCATCAGAAAGATGATCTTGGGAAGGTCTCTTATAATCCTTAGGAATTTTTTGTTAATAATATAACGTCACATGGACAGTTTTGTGATCAGTAATTTGTTCCTCAGTGTTTTTTAATGCAATCTTGAGATACCGAATCTGCAAAGTATAAGTCTGCTTTGTTGATTCTCAGAATGTTGGTGTTCAGTGTGTTAACTAACATACACATGTAAGTACTGTGAAGAGCTGTGTAACACTTTCTTTGTGGATGGTGCTGCACAAGAATGAGGTGTAGTTCAGAACGGATGTACATCTTACTGTATTTTTAGACAAATTGAAAACCTACCATAAAACATACTTTTTAGGATTCTGATCTCAGTTACTCCAGTGTAAATCTGGAGTAACTTTTTGATGTCAACAGTTACCTCTCTGTAACTAGGATCAGAATGTAGGCCTGAGTGTACAGCATTTACATCTTTCTTGCTTGTATCTGGAATAAAATAAAATAAATAAATAAACATAAAGCCATTGCCAACACTTTCAAACGTGGATGCCTAAAGTTAGGTCCCTGAATCAATGTCAGATACCTAAATAGAAGTGGCCTGATTTTCAGAGAAGGAAGCACTTGCCGCTCCCTTTGACTTCTAGAAAGAGGTGGAGTGCCTGAGCTCCTGTGAAAAAAGAGATACTTCTCTTTAGGAAACCAAATATAGATTTAGGACCCTAATGTTAATCATCCAAGTTTGAAAATTTTGGCCTGTGACTTTTACTTATTGTCTTTTTAGCAGGTGCTTGACACCGTCCTTCCGCCCTTCAGTGAAGGATCTAGGTCAGGTACTCGGCCTGGAAATCTGTTTTGTGTAATGAACTCTGTTCTCTTTATTTGTTCTTTATTTTGCAGGTTATCATCATTCAGCCTCAAGTCCAGACCCAGACAGAAAATAAAGTGGAAACAAAGAAACCTTCTGAAGAGTCACCTCAGGGACCCCCTGCTACCAAAAAGAAAAAGGAGGAAAATCCAGAGGTGGTAAAACCAATAAAATTTGTCTTTCTTCATAAATGAGATATAAGACTGTTCATTTGTTTGGGACCATTTCTAAAGGGCTTTCAGGGTAAATGCAAAATCACTGCATTTGTGCCCACAAATCAGCTACTTGCTTGCCTAGCTACCCAGTTTGCATATGTAAATAAGGTTAATGCAAGGTAATGCAGTTAGATGCACGTGCACTTTTGGTTGTGTTTTACCAATCTCTAGAAGTTAGGAAATGCAAGAGTTACGGGCCTGACAACTATGTTCATCTAGCCACACTGTGAACCATGTCAAGGTTCCTTCCGCACTCTGAACTTTAGGGTACAGATGTGGGGACCTGCATGAAAAACCCCCTAAGCTTATTTTTACCAGCTTAGGTTAAATCTTCCCCAAGGTACAAACTATTTTACCTTTTGTCCCTGAACTTTATTGCTGCCACCACCAAGCATCTATCAAATATAACAGGGAAAGAGCCCACTTGGAAACGTCTTTCCCCCAAAATCCCCCCAAGCCCTACACCCCCTTTCCTGGGGAAGGCTTGATAAAATCCTCACCAATTTGCATAGGTAAACACAGACCCAAACCCTTGGATCTTAAGAACAATGAAAAAGCAATTAGGTTCTTTAAAGAAGAATTTTAATTGAAGAAAAAGTAAAAGAATCACCTATGTAAAATCAGGATGGTAAATACCTTACAGGATAATCAGATTCAAAACATAGAGAATCACTCTAGGCTAAACCTTAAGTTACAAAAAGATACAAAAACAGGAATACACATTCCATTCAGCACAACTTATTTTATAAGCCATTTAAACAAAACAGAATCTAACGCATCTCTAACTAGATTGCTTATTAACTCTTTACAGGAGTTCTGACCTGCATTCCTGCTCTGGTCCCGGCAAAAGCAACACAGTGTGAAATGTGTACGCTAGCTTAATACATTACTGTTTGTTATCATATATATATATATATATATCTGGCTTAGGCTGTGTAGTGAAGCTGAATTAACACACTTATTCTGGAAGCGTAGCTTTTGCATTTTCTGATTCTCATTGACTAATGACTTTTACATCGTATGTAACACACGTTTTTGCTTTTGATAAATACATGTATGTCCACATGAATGAATAACTAAAAAGGGAAACTGGATAAAAGATTAAATATGTTAGATGAACTGCATTTTCTGTGTAAATTAAAATATAAACCAGAAGATCTGAAAAAATACAGCATACAGCTATCTCTTTTAACAGGGTTTTTGTTCTTTTAGACTGGATGTACTCAATTTGGATTATGAATATTTTTGCTGGATTCCCTTAAATTATATAAATTGAATCTGTTTCTGGCTAGCAGAAGTTCAGTTTAGGTGGAATCCAATTCATATTTTGAATAAATTATTGAAAACAAAGTAACTTTGGAACTATAACTTTGAAGGACTATTACAGAATAAATCAATAGTCCTACTAGGAGAGAATTTTTTGAAGTATTCTTTTTACAATTTTAAGAGGCTCATATAATAAAAAGAGCATTAAAAGGACTGATATTGTGTGATTCCCTCTCAGCGCCTACCAGAGATCAGACATTTCACAGCGTCAGGAGGCACTGGCAGGGAGGGGAGAGGAGCGAGGGCACAGCGCGCTTGAGGAAGGGGGGGTGGAACTGGGCGGGGAAGAGGCAGGGCAGGGGTGGGAAGAGCCGGGGTGGGGGCATAGAAGGGGTGGGAAGAAGCAGGGCAGGGATGGGGCCTTTAGGGAAGGGATGGAGTGGGGGCAGGGCCTGGGCGGAGCCAGGGGGAGCACCTCTCTGCAGATTAGAAACTCAGCACCTACATCCCTGGCCCCGCACCCTCCTAGGGACAGGCCTGCTCTAACAGACACAGATTATGTTAGATTCTGGTTTTTATGTCGCCTCTAGGGTTAGCTCTCCCTCCCCAAAGAGGGAATATAAAACAATGCAGCCAGGGTAGCCAGTGCAGCCTCAGACCCTGGAAAGGCAGGAGAAGGAAAGTGATGAGGCAACTACAAGAACAACTGCTCCTCGCTGTGTGACCTCCTCGTTCTCTCCCAGTGAGGCAGTAGACTGTGGGATTCCTTTTCAAGTTGATTAGAGAGATAAGGTGGATGAGAGATATCTTTTATTGGACCATCTTCTGCTGATAAGAGAGACAAGCTTTCAAGCCACACAGGGACCTTCTTTAAGTCTGGGAAAGACCCTCCGAGTGTCACAGCTGAATGCACCATGGAACTGATTGGTTAGCATACATTGTAAGGAGGCATTCAAGGTGGAGTGGCCTGCTAACACCTCTGCAGTCACAGGATAAAAAGGAGGGGTTATTGGGGTACAGATTGCTGTAGTAAGCCAGGGGTGGCCAAACTTACCGGCCCTCTGAGGTGCATATGACAATCTTCAGAAATTCGAGAGCCGAGGCATGCCTGCTGGGGTTCGGCGGGAGGTCACATGCTCCCTTCCACCAGATTTTTGCCAGGGTTTTCTGGCTCTGCTTGGTCACATGATGCAGCCAGGCTCCCTCCCTGGAGAGCTGGCAAGATGGGAGCTGCGATTGTAGGGAGAGGCAGCATCAAATAGCTGGGAGCTGTAGGGAGGGACCACAGAGGGGAAGAGTGGGGGTGTCCCTGGGTGTGTGTGACTCAAGTTGTTGAGGGGGCTGAATGTTTAAATTGAGCCCCTTCTACCCACCAGCTATCAGGCACCAGTTGTCTCTGGCAGTAACCTCTAGTCCCACCACCCCGCTGCAGGGCAGAAGCCTGAGCTCCCCCCATCCTGTCTGGTAGGCAGAAAATGTGTGGGGAAAGGCAGGCGTGCGGGGGCTCCTTGAGCTTCTCTTTAACTGTAAAAGAGCCACATGTGGCTCGTTAGCCACCGTTTGGACACCATTATAATAAGCCATGAATCTAGTGTCATAAACCTTAAATTCATAACTCTACTGGACATTAGAAATCATAGATTGAATAGAGACACTGGATTTATGACTTATTACAACAAACTTGTCTCTCTCACCATCAGACTTTAGTTCAATAAAAGTTACTACCTCAAGCACTTTGTCTCTCTGATATCCTGGGACCAACACGGCTACTACACTGCATTCTTCAGTTGATGACGTCAGTCATTCTAGACCTCATAAAGTGTATGGCTTACACTCTGGATATACATCTGGAAGTGGTAAAGGAGAAACCTCACAAACTGCTGGACATCTTGCATACTTCCATGCTTGGAAGGCTTGTCATGCCTATAAATGAGGACTTGATGGAGCCTGTGAAAGACCTGTGGCACAAGCCAGCGTCCATTCTAGCCACATCCAAGCAAGCTGGGACTAGGTACCAAGTCCCTTCTGAGGGAGTTGAGTACTTTTATTACCACCAAATAGCACGGTCATTTGTGGTAGCTGCAATCCAAGAGAGGTCAAAGCAGCAGGGACTTCTCAAGTTTACATTTAGGGAGAGAAATCCAAAGAGGCTGGACCCATTTGGATTCAAAGTGTATTCATCTATGAGCCTCCAGATGTGCATGGCTAATTACACAACGCTTCTGTCCAAATACGAATACCTGAATTGGACAGTGTCTCAGTTTCTGACAGACAACCTTGAGAACGCAGAGGGGAGCTAACATCATCATGTCTGCAGAACAGCTGATAAACCGCACATCGGCACAGGCCACGCTGGACACCTCTGACAAAGAGGTGCATACTATTGCCGCCTAGCTGGCCATGAGAAGATCTTCCTGGTTTCATTTTTCAGGGATTTCCCAAGGAAGTCCAAACAACAATTGAGTACCCTCCTTTTAAGGGCAACAAACTTCTTAATTCAAAGACTGATAAGGCCCTCTATTGCATTCTAGCCGCAATTAAGTGGTGCTTCTGCATGGCCACAGGTCTGACTCTTCAGAATGTTCATAGTCAATTATTATTTTGGCAAGCTGCCCAAATTTCTCTGAGGAAAGCAAGTAAAAGAAAGGAAATGGTGATTTTTTTTATAGTTTATAATTCCGCCAAACCTGAAAAGAATGTCATGAGACAAAAAGAAAAGGCCTCTGGCTACAGGGCTTTCTCCCTCCAAATTTCAAGGGTCTGCTGGAAACAATGGAGGTGTTAGAGCTTCTAAAAAAAGTTGCAAGAATCTGAAGAAACTGTGAAGCAGACAAAATATAGTAGTCACTAGCTGTAGGGTTACCATATTTCAGGTTCCCAAAAAGAGGACACTGCCTAGGGAGGGGGTGAGGGGAAGAGGAGCTGTGCACACGAGTGCTTATGCCAGCAAAACTTATGTCGCTCACTCGCAAGCAACAAAAGTTTGACTAGCGTAGATATGGCCTTAGTGAGCTTCCTGTTAAATTAGTATCCTGGTCTGTGAGCACCTTGGCCTTTGACCCCTTTGTTAGTTTAGACAAGGATGTCATCACCAGCAAAGTAGGAAGCACCTTCAACCACACTTTTCAGTGTAGGGCAGTAAAGGCTTAACTGTGAATTTCCTTTATTTTATTGATATGTCTCACAGCATAAGGCTCAGAGTGTAGGTTTAGAGTTAATTTCTTTTGTTCCTTGAAAGTAAACTTCAGTTGATTATCATGCATTTATGTAATTAGTGTAATTAGTGCTAACTGCATAATTAGTGTAAACATGTGTAATGACATAAATGGAACATGTAATTACAACATGAAATGGCTTTGTAAAAATCCTTATTAAACTGTGTGGAAAGATGTACTGCACATTTCCAAAAGCATGGGTCAATATCTGGTGGTACAGAGTACAGAATGTAGGATTATTTAAAATATGCATTATATATGCACAATGTAAACACTTGCTCCTTTATTTATCTTAAAAGCACAGAACATAAATAGGAACTTGGATTGAAATTCTGTAAATAAATGTCAATGATGAAAGATTGGAATTCACAATTAAAAATACAGAAAATACAAAAGGACCTTGCTAATTTTTGCTAATGGCCAACAACCCCACTGTGGATTGCTCAATGTTACAAATAAATGAACAAACTCCATAATATACATATATGTATATATATAGTACCTTAATGGATTTTTATAAATGTAGTTTTAATTGTGATAAGATTTCGTAGCATGATGTTAAATGTACAGTAGTACACTTGGTACAAGTAATGAAGCCTTCTACTTAGCTAGCTCCCTTACTACAGTATCTGAGCACCTTACGTTCTTTAATGTATTTAGCCTTACAACAGCCCTGTGAATTGGAGAAATAATATTGTTTCTGTTCTACAGATGGGGATCAGAGACTTTTAAAAGTATGGAGGTGCTTGAAGATGCAGATAGGCACATAGTGGGATTTTCAAAAGCAGGTGTGGCCTAGCTTGCATTGATTTTCAATCTATTTTTGGAAATCTGCATTTTTAAGCATCTATGTATCTTTAAAAATCTGGCCCTAAGTGCTTTGCCCAAAGGAATTGTGTCCTAACTACAGTAACTGCTCGCTTAACATTGTAGTTATGTTCCTGAAAAATGCGACTTTAAGCGAAACAATGTTAAGCGAATCCAATTTCCCCATAAGAATTAATATAAATGGGGAGTGGGGGGGGTTAGGTTCCCAGGAAATTTTTTTTCACCAGACAAAAGACTATGTTTTATATATCTGTACGCAGTATAAATTCTAAACAAACAATTTAATACTGTACACAGCAATGATGATTGTGAAGCTTGGTTGAGGTGGTGAAGTCAGAGGGTGGGCTATTTCCCAGGGAATGCCTTACTGCTAAATGATGAACTAGCACTTGGCTGAGCCCTCAAGGGTTAATACATTGTTGTTGATGTAGCCTCACACTCTACAAGGCAGCACAAATGGAGGGAGGGGAGACAGCATGGCAGACAGAGACAGAGACACACACCCTGTGTGTGTGAGAGAGAGAGATGCGCATTGCCCCTTTAAGTACTCTGATGCCACTCTAAGTACATTGCCTT
Organism: Eretmochelys imbricata; assembly: GCF_965152235.1. NCBI lineage: Eukaryota > Metazoa > Chordata > Testudines > Cheloniidae > Eretmochelys > Eretmochelys imbricata. The sequence goes on from NC_135572.1 coordinate 235,285,557, forward strand.
TTTAAGTAGGTCAGCAAGTTGAGGCAGCAGTTGCTGCCAGCAAGCTCCCTCTGTCCTGAGCCCCGTCGTGTCCCCACCTGCTCTTGGAGATGGGGTAAGCGGGGAACAGGAGCAGGGGGAGGGGGACACCCTGACATTAGCACCCTTCTTCCACCCCCCGCTTCCCCCCCCCCCACAGCAAGCAAGAGGCTCCCAGGAGCAGCTCCAAGGCAGAGGAGCAGGAGCAGCACATGGCAGTGGGGGGAGGGACAGCTGAACTGCCAGCAATTGGTAGCCTGCTGGGCGACTGCCGCACAGGGAACTTAGGGGAGCGGGGAGCTGGTGGGGGGCTGCCGGTCCACCCTGGTTCCAAGCCCCCACCAGCTAGCTCCAAAGGGCTGCTCTTCCTGCAAGCAGTGGACAAAGCAGGCAGCTGCCAAACAACGTTATAAGGAAGCATTGCACAACTATAAACGAGCATGTTCCCTAACTGATCAGCGACATAACAAAACAACGTTAACCGGGACAACTTTAAGTGAGGAGTTACTGTACTGAGCTATGCTTCCTCTTTAAGGAAGTACCCACTCAATTTTTGCTGATAAGTCAGGGAGAAAACTGGCTTGTTTTAAAGAGATGTGAGTTGCGTAAACGGATCACAGTATTATCAAATCTAGGTCCCTGATTCAGCAAAGTACTTAAGCATGTGCGTAATTTTGGCATTAACTGACTGCTTGAGTGGCCACTGAAATGCTTAAAGTAATGCACGCTGTTAAATACCTTTTTGAAGTGGGGCCTAAATATAAAACTGATTTATAGAGCTTGTCAACAAAAATATGCACCAAATATTTTTTCATTAGAACATGGCCTCTTTAAGAAAACAAAACTTTTTGCAAAAACTTGCTGACAGTGAAATTTTCCATTTTTGGCAATGTTTTCCATGACATTTTTAGCAACATTTTAATTTTAAAAATTAAGATTTTATTAAAACTATATGGAAGAATTTTGGCTGCTGAATACACACTTTTTGGTAAATGAAAAAAGTTGATAATTTTAATTAAAATTTTAATTAGAAGTCACAGAAAATGTTGCCAAAAATGTTCATGGTGAATCCTGGAAAATGGGAAAACCTTCATAATTTTGAAATTTTTAGCAGAATCAATTTCCTGGGGTTTTTTTCAATTAAGATAATTTCTCACTCATTTCCTCAGTATAGCTTTCTTGCAATATTTTTCCGCACAGTTAAAAGAAAATACTACAGTCAAAACAGTTTACTCCTCCTATCTACAGAGGAAAGGAACAGAGAGATTGATGCTTCAGTTTTAAACACATTTAAGGGGCTGATATACCATCGAGATGAATGTGAAATGAGAACCTGGATAGACTGAATTATCACTTTTATGGATTAGTGCAGTGAGAATTAGCAATTTTCCATTGTAGCTCCTCAGATTTGTGGAAAAATGCATAGCAGTGGAGGTAGTGTTTTGAGTGAAATTCAGGTGAACACATCATTATGAAAAAGTGAAGCCCATAAAAATACATATACCATTAAAATAATACTCGTTAAAGAAATACAGCTCGTACTACGGTTTTTAAAAACGAAATTGTCTTGCAGACATCTATTAAGGTCTGACTCCTCTATCCTTAATAGTGAGATAACTATCAGGTCCATTTAATGAATACTGTGCATATGTTAAATAACTATGCTATCGTTAATTCTGTTAGAAAATTTTATTAAAATACTTTTTGTAATAAAAAGTGGAAATTATTTAGCAGGGGTTCCAATCTCAATTTAATTTTAGATTCAAGAGATTGACACTTTGCTCCTCCTCACAATTTAATTTTCAGGTAATATCATATGCATTTATGGCTCTGCTATGAGAATTTAATCAAATATTGACTGTTCAAAATTTCTAAGCCTGAAATTAAAAAGCCTATTGAATCACTAAAGGTAAGGTTCATCAAGCTGTAAAGTTAACTCCCAGCTTCTCTTGTCAGGTGCTGCTTGTAATTCAAATCTATTGACAAAATTCCCCTCTCAGATCTGCACAGTGGATCTCAGATCAGATATTCTGCTTTTCCTTCATGCAGGACCCCCTCTGATACCAGCTGGTGTTTCATATGTGTAAGGAGAGCAGATTATCGGAGTTAAGATTTGTCATGCAAATCTATCAGTTGGTTATGTGCCCATCATCACCACAGTAGCTGAAGAGGCAATTTAATCCTAACTATCATCCAGCTTGCCAGTGCTGAGATGCCACTTACCCATTTTTTATCTATGGCAAGAACTGAGCCTTGAGCAGACTATGTGGTTTGGCAGAATGAGTATGGATTTGGCAGTCAGGAGCTCCCCAGTTTCAATCCTAGCTCCACCATTGTGTCACTGTGTGGTCTTGGGCATATCACTTCACCTTTCTGATAAAGACTTTAAAAGGAACAAAAAGGATAAAGGCACCCAACTCTGCCCTTTGTGCCCCTCATTTGCAGTTTCTTCATGTGTAAAATGAAGATAATAATGCTTACTAGATCTGAAAATCGGAATTCTCATCACAACTGGAAATTCTGGTATTTCAGCTTTGTTTTCATCCCAAATAGGGACAAAAAGTCAAAATGTGAACATTTTTCACTGAATGAAAACTTTAATTTTCACTTAGGAAATATCTAAATGTTTCGTTTTGATGCTTTTGATCAAAACAAAATGAATCTAAACATTTCATTTGGAGTCAGTTTGACACTTAACTGCACCTGCCTATAGTGCCATGGCACTTCATGGACATTGCAGTTAAGGTGCCTCTTGTCCCCAAGGGCTGAGCTCTCTGATCAGACTGCTACTCTCTCGATTCACCTGCAGTCATGTGCCTCCGTGTTGCGGCATGTCTTTCAGTTTGGGGAGATTGCCATGCATCCTGGGAGATGTAGTCCTGCCAAAGAGCCTGTCCCATAGGGGAAAATAAGGCTATGAGGCACTGTGGGCAGATGTAGTTTAATGTCAAAATGAGGCAAAACTAAATAGTTTGGCCCACTTCCACAAACCAAAATATTTCATTTCATGTCAAAACAATACAAACCAAAATATTACAAGAAAATAGAAACATTTTAGAAAAATTGAATTTCAATTTTGCTGAAACTGCATTTTCCACTGAAAAAATCATGTTGATGTAAAATTCCTGACCAACTGCACTTCTTGTCCACCTACCTATCAGTGTGTTGGGAAGAATCATTAGTGTATGTTTAGTGATTTGAATGTACACATTGTATAAAAATGCTATGTATTATTATGGGCCAAATTCTGCTTTACAACATGGCTCCAACTGAAGTCAGTGGGAGATGCTTGTTCATTATCTGCTGGAAGATGTTGGGTCCAGTTGTAAGGCAACCCTGTGTCTGACTAATTTAGATGTGTGAGATTCTTTCTACAGTGTTTGGGAGGGGCAGACTTTGAATGGCAATAGGAAAACATGCCTAATATGCCTTCAGTAACAGCTAATTATTAGAATATACATAGTGGTGTAAAGCTTAGTGAGTGTATCACTGGCCTGTTTAATTTATAACACGTCCAACCAATAATAATAATGAACTAAACATTTCTCTGGAAATTTTCTGGCATAAAAATAGCAGGATCGGGGTGGAGTTTTGATCATACTGTAAATTCTTATGTTTATATCATTGGATTTTGGTAAACCTATGCTTGTTACCAAGACTCATATAATCATGCATGTAGCATATGTCTGTTCACATGTAACTGAAGAAGATCTTCAGTTTAAGTTCACATTGTTATATATTTATTCAAAAAGTAAAATTTTATAAAATCCCTAACTGGAGTTTATTCTGGCAAAGCTGGCATTTTTTTACAGTTGTTATCATAGGATGCAAAACTGAACTTTCTTAATTTTTCCCTAGAAAATTGCCTTTATGGTAGCATTAGGCCTGGTTACAACAGAACACTTGGAAGGTAAGTATTCATATATTGTTTTACAGTTACACTTTAGTCTGTAATCTCATCTGTTCTCCATACTATGCTACAGACAGTAAGAATCAATGAGGAATCTGTCTACAGAAAGCTGAAGGATTTGGTAAAATCTTAACAATGCTCAACTGTCCCATCCTAAAAATAATGGATCAGAGCCTCTGGCTCTTGCTTAGCTCTCTTTGCATGCCTCACAGGGAGCAGAAATTGACTCCTCAGCTGGGACGCCTGGCATAATGGGTCAGGAGGGGGTCTGGCAAGAATGCTCTGCTCTCAAGCAGTCCCCAGCTGGTAGATGGCCCCTTGAGAACTGTTACGAGTGTCATAGGTTAGAAAACCTAAACTCCACCAAAGCTGTGACCAACGCAGATCTGGGTAATGAATCAGAGAGCCAATTTGCCAACCCTTTCTGTAGGCAGATTTCCGCCCCTCTCCCAATCCACTTGCTGCACCAGCTAGAAAGCTGGCACAATGGATAATCTGGGCCAATGTCCATCTTTCAGTGTGTTTGATCCATATGTGTTCTGTCACCTCTGTAGTTCCATGATCAGTCTTCAAAAATAAACTGCAAGAATTAACAGATTTGTGCCTCTTTTTCTGTTGTGAAAGTGTAGATGGGGAAAAGTGGCCTGATTTGCACATTTGCTGCAGGTGTGAAATAGATTTTTTGGCAGCAAGGGGAAGAGATCCAAACATTAACTACAAATTTCAGGCAGTGCATTTTTTTCTATAAAAACTTGGGTCCAAATCCACAGCAGGTATAAATTGGTATAGTTCCATCATAGTCACTGGAGCTTATGCCAGTTGAGAATCTGGCCTTTGATTTTGCATGATTGAATCATAAATTACTAACTAATTTACTAAACTCCTATCTTATGGCTCCCATTCAGGAAGATACTTAAGCATATGTCTAACTTTCAGCATGCGAGTAGTCTTAGGGCTTGCCTACCCATTGGGGTTATGTGCTCTATGGGAGGTGTAATTTCTAAAGCACACTAATGTGTTATGCATTAATTGGCCCATGTAGCCCTGCTGGTGCGCACTAGAGGTTCTCCAGAGGGCTTTAATGTAGTATTGTTTAAAACAGCACTACAGAGCACCCTAGGGAACTTTTAATGCACACCAGCAGGGTTTGCATGGACCAATTAATGTGCATGTTAGTGCACTTTAGAAATCACACCCCGGTAAAGAGCATTACCCCACTGTGTAGACAAGCTCTTAGTAAAATCAATGAGACTACTCATGCTTAAAGTCAGGCACGTACTTCAGTATCTGAGTTAGAGCCCGTGTTACCATTGGAAAATTTGATTTTTATGTATTTTTTAATAAAACCACTCATCTTCCTAGTTCTCTAGTACATTAATTTTTTTTATTCAGTGTATCGGGAGACCGTAGCATTTTAATAACAATATCATGCCAAAATATGCAGTATGTTTTCTTTAATTTTGTTCCTCGATTTTCCAGAGTGGCTTTTCTCTTTATATTTGCATTTTAGAAAATCATCCTAGTGTCCTGAAGACTGAAAATTTGAAAGCGGTTTAAAGAAAGTTTAAGATGTCACCTTTCCTAATCCTTAATGGAAATAGATTGAAATGGAAATTAAGAGAGAGCATTTTTTTGCGCATCTCTTATAATTCAAAAGTACAGATGATGATTGCAAGTCTTAGAGATTATTCATGTTCTCTTTTATATTTGAGGAAAATGGGGCAGAATCTGAAATTATGATAAAGTGCATGAAGAGCATCATTTTGAATAATTCTGTTGCCCTTGGGTTTCATTAAAACATACTAGTTCTATGCCACTATGTTGAAAATACCAGGTAGCACCCAATTTTCTTCCTTATACTGTAAGTGCAAAGACTTACATTTTTGAATCTACATACTATTCTAATCCTGCAAAATTAGTCCCTTTAGACAAATTCACTTTTTTTAATATTCCTACTGCTTCTAAATAAATGGCTCCGTATAAAGTCATTTACTATAGAAAGGGTATTTCTTCACAATTAGTGGTGATTACAACTGTCAAAGAAAAGTACCTCAACAGATTTCACACTCCTGAGAGTTTATTATTTCAATCCTTTGTCATGTTTACTGTTACCAGTCATTGCTGTTTGTCAGGCAGTATTGGTCATTAAATTCAGCTTATTTTTAGTGTGTCTAATGTGTTTAGCAATTTTACGCTTTTGGAAGTAAAAACATAAAGTATATTCAGACTGGGTCATTAAAACTTATTTGATATCATTACTCTATTATGTAATATCTTTTGCCTTCCTTTATATTGATTTACTTTGTGGTTGAGGGCCCTAGACAACTTATGGGCTGTGATCCACTTCAGCCTAGCAACCCTGCCAGCTAACTTCCAGAAAAGTTTCTTTCCCTTCATTGGGAGCATCACACTGCCCTGCAGAGAGTCAACCTGAGCCATATGCACTCTCTTTTGAGAGTTTAAGTAGTAAATGGAACACATGAACCTTGAGTTGGATTTTTGTAAGAGGTACATGTCACTCAGGATACATTGTCAATATAGGCTGCATAGACCAATTTACAAGAGATATTCATTGGTGATGGTGGTAGTGGACTGATGCTTCACTGGGGACAAAGCTGATTTCCAGTTAATGTGTTGCTGATGTATGACACCCACCTAAAGTATTTCTTTTTAGCTTTTTTTTTAAAAAAAAATACACATGCATACTTGTGGCATTGGCGGTGAGAACCAAACATTTCACCAGAGTGGGTCACCAGAGTGCATCCTGGATCCAGCATCAATGACAAAAAGTTGTTACAATCTGGTGACTGGGCATGCCCTGTGGGGGACTTGAGCTTAGTTTTCTCAATCCAGTTCTTACTCAGTGAGTGTCCACATCACCAAAACCCTCCAGCACACTTGTTGGCAACCTCAGCTAAAGCCAAAGGCTGGATGGGCATTTGGGGTGAACTAATTTCTTGCTACTAGAGGTAGCCCCTTATGGTCATGATATCACGACATTGAGAAAAAGTTTGCACAGCTGCTGCCTGTAAATACATAGACTTCAGTCTCTAGCGTTTTTCACCAGCACTAACAAATGAGAAAAGATAGTGTATATAAGCCTCAGTTTTTCCAGAAGTGACTAGTGATTTTCAGAATTCAACTTGACACGTTTCAGGAGCCTGATTTTCAGAAAGTGCTGAGTCCCCAGAAATGGCGCATCCAAGATTACTAGTTGATTTGAAAAATGAAGGCTATAAAATACACTGACACAGTAAACATCTTCCTCCATTTTCAAAAGCAGTTTGCAAAGAATAAAGTGAAATACACCAGGTGAAATCCTGGCCCTATTGTCGTCAATGGGGTCAGGATTTTACCCTATCTACATCTTTGTATATTTACAGAGGTATGCTGCATTTTCACAGCCAATGTTACTCCTAAATCCCTTTTGGTGTAGGAAAACAAGCGTTTTCCTGTGTTTCCCTACTTCTAAATAGGACTGTGACTTGGTGCGTCTGGAGTTCCAATTATGATGATGACCTTAGAAGGCCTTACTTCTGCCTGTGCCAGTAACCGATACTGCATTCTATGCACAAGATCATAATATTGTATACTATGGACAGACAAATTATCAGTCCATAGTTAAGATTGAATTTAGCTTCTCATTATGACCCTGATTTTCATCACCTTCCTAACCTGAGGAAAACAAAACCAATATACAGTAAAATTTCAAAATAGACCTGTGATTTTTACTGGATACAACTTGCAAGGGATATATGTTTGATATGCTTTTTTTTTTTTAATAACAGATATTGGTAGTGTTTTGAAAGCCATCTGAAGGAGCTTTCTAAATATGTTTCTGAAGGGATCATAATAAAATCTTTTAGTGCAGAGCAAGCCTGTTTTGGAGGAAGATGAAATAAAAGTGCCTGTGTTTGAATTTTATAAGAAAGGCTTAGTAATATCAGACCTTGAACTGCAGCAACTATCAATACTGAAGCAACCCAATTATACTGTAGAAACTGAAACTGAACACAATGCCCAAGGCGTTGGGGGCAAGAGCATCTTGCTTAACAAGTTAGATCTACATTTTCCCCTGATGAATGAAAAACACACAATGAACGTTTCTTTCCATGGTTACAGAAATCCAGAGCAAGCGTCAGGAAAGAAAGAGAAGAAGCACAGCAAATCCAGCCTATAGCGGACTCTTGGAAACTGAGGTACTTTATCATTCACTTTTCACCACAGTTCTGTTCTATTCCAATAAAAGGCTTAAGTGCTTCTTATTGCAAAAGTACATATGAATGAGGAACTCATATGATTGGTGGGGGTGGGGGTATAAAACAAACATGTTTTATCTCAGTTTCTAGGCAACAGCTTTTCACATCCGAACATCATTTGGCTCTAACTGGAACCCTTGTTGATGGTCTGAGCAGAGGCCAAAAAAGACTAAATAAACATGGGACCTAATTACTCTCTTTCCCATAGAAAAGGGTCTTTCCAGGTCAGGACTGAAGAACAGTGGTGGGTCAGTATGTTGAAACGTGCACTGCTGCTACACATGTAATACTTGTCAATGAAAAAGCAGAGAAGACTTCATTTTCCAAAGAAGACAATCTAGCCCTTTCACGAGTATTTATTAACTAATGTGCCTATGGGTCCTGTTGATATAAAGGAACTCTGAAGTGAAACCCTGGCATCTAATTTCTGCTCTTTTATTCCAGTACTACCGTATTCAATGAGCTTTCGCAGGTGTGACAAAATTTGACCCTCGTCTAGCATTGGATTCAAAGCTTGGGTTATTTAAAAAAAAAAAAAGTACATTTTGACTTTCTCATTTTGTTCTGATAATGGCAAAATATTTTGAAAAGGTTAAAAGCATTTTACCTATCATGTAGATTTACTTTTATATCATTAAAATTAATATTTTACTGTAATAAAAGTTAACAAAATGGATCAACATTATTAAAATGAAACATTTTACCATATTAAAATGAAATATGTTGACAAGGAAGCTATTAGACATTATCTAAACTAAATGTTATGATAGTTTTCAATTAAAATTTTTCAGAATCTCTGTTCCACAGGGAATTTGGAAATGTTATTCAATTGTAATTCAGAATAAAAAAAATTGAAATCTCCCATAGAATGGAAATTTTGGTTTCTGGCAAGCTCTATGTATAAGGAACATATATTAGTTTTTCCTGTGTGCTATAAACCAAAGGACACGGATTTTGCTTAACAAATTATCAGCAATGCAGACTCTTAGCTAAACCAGCTTTTTGAGATTTCCAGTTATTTTGGCCAATGTGGTAGAGGGGAGGTAGTTGATTGTTGAGAGAAGGGAACTAACTGGTAAGCAGAATGTAAATGGATTTTTGAGTGACTTATTTGTGAGGAAGGTTGGTCTTGCAGTTTACGGCAGTGGAGTGGGTTTCAGGAGACCTGAATTCTATTCCCAGTCTTGCCCACAGACTTGCTTTGTAACATTGGGCAAATTGCTTAATCTCTTTCTGCCTCAGTTATCCCTATTACACAGATGGGGAATGTTGATGTTTCCTTTTCCCCACCCCCTCTGTCTTATTAATTCAAACTGTGAGTCTCTTGCTATATGTGCATACAGTTCCCCAGCTCAATGGGGACCTCAGTATTATTCGTATTTTATTTGTGTTGTCTCATATAAGGTCCATTTGGCTTGAAGTGTACTACTACTGGATTGTTTAAAATGTATTTTGCATGGGTTTTTTGGTCCTAACCTGAGCAGTATTTTTGAGAAATTAAATTAACTTGTATAGGGTTGATGAGGAGGTAAATACATTTATCATATCCTTGTTCTTATTAGACTTTATTCTCAAAAGTATATCCTGAAGTGAAGAATAGCATGTAGAAAGAATCTTAAAATGAGAGAGTCATGTGGCTGACCAGTTCTGTCCTCATTAAGAGCTGTCATTAAGGACTGACCATAGGGAATGTCATTCAAATAAAATGGAAGCAGATGGTATTCCTCCAATCAATTAGCTTCTCAGATTGATTTACTAATCAGTGAGCTGAGGTATTTTGTGGCATTTTTCAGACATTTTGGCGCAGTTTAATTTACAACTGATCTAGTGGATGATCTTTAATTCATGATTGTTTAAATTGAAATTGCATATAAATTACACTTCTTACTTGCCCCCTCCTCCAAACTGCCGGAGCCAAGAAAATGTGCTTCATTGTGCTGTTAACTGCCTTGATTGTGAATATGAAGTTGCTGTTTCAAATTGGACTTCTGTTTCTGCAGCTAAATCTCTGCCCAAAAGCATGTTTGGGGGTTTTATGCTGTGAAGAAATTATTCCATTCTTCCACCCTGGGTAGTATATTTTTTAAAACAGAAGGAAGGCTATGTTTCAGGCTGAATGTTTTCTGAAGGAACAGATGTCAACTGAAAATTCATTAGCCATCCAGTCATTCATGTATTCTGAAGAGCATGACACTAGAAAGCAGTTTACTAACCACTGAATAAATCATTTGTTAGAAAGAAAACTCTGATTTTCCTGAAAGTAGGTTCAACAACATATATTGGAGGAGCACAGCACTCTTTGTAAGGTCACGGCACAGGAACTGGATGGCTCAGGAAAGCAATTACCGTGGATGGAGACCTTTATTCTCTAGACTGCAAACCCAAGTTTCTAGTGACCAATAGCTGTTACCATCTGGTAACTGGTTGGAATGTTATTTGGTTGTCTCAATTAAGTACCTAGAGAACAGGTTTCCATAGGTTTGAAATTCTTTCAGACTGAGATGACCTCTGACACCTAAAGGTAGCGCACATTAATGTTTGGGGGGAAATATTTTCCCAAGGCCTTTGTGTACAGCTTGCAATCAAAATTTACGTGTATCAAATGCAGATAATTGTCACACAAAGTGGTGACTTCTTTCCCCCTCCTGTAGAAAGTTCATCACCAATTCTATCGACACTAATAAAAGTGTTGTCTCACAGCAACAATTTAGTATGTATTTGTTTATGATAAATGTTCTTTGGGTGTCAGGTTTTTTAGTACTGTTTACAGACCCCAGGAACCACTCCTGAAGCCCAATCAATAATGTTGGTAATTTGCATTTACCACTTGTTAATAAAATCTAATAAAGTGGTCTGTAGAAACCTTGCTAGAAGATGAATAATGCAGCTGTATATGGTTTAGTTGACCATCTGAGAAGCAGAGTATATTCTGAGTCACAGAATTAGCTTTTTGAGTACTGATTATGCATGAAGGAAATTCCTTCGAGACTGATGGTAGAAAAGTATAAGAGAGCCAGAGCTCTTGAGATAACAGTATGGTTTCTTTTCTCTCCCTTTGCAGCGGAAACGCCTTGCATCAAATTATTTGAATAACCCCTTGTTCCTTTCAGCAAGAGGTAAGTATTTTTTAAATGAATACATTGCTATTATGATGTGGTATTAAATATTTATTAGTTGTATTTGTTATTAATTACTTCTAGAGTACCATAGTGTGCATAGCTATACAAGACCCCTGCCCCTTGGACTGTGCAATGAAAATAGATGGTTACACTGCAAAACAAAAGATAAAGTTATGGAGTCATAAGGATATATAGCATGATCCCCAAAGCCCTGGGAAATCAGTGGAAAGATCAGGTTTCTAGTGTTGTAGGGAAAAAGTAGATGTTAAGGAAGCAGTATTGCAATTCCAAATGTTCAAAAACCAAGGGATTAGACTAAAAAAATACATTAGGGGGTCTTTTCATTTATCTTCTGGTTTTCAGCTTTTAGGGTTCACATTTTCCAACTGTACTCTGTAACTATGAGAGTAGAAACTTAGTTTTCAAAGGAAACAGTGAAATTCTCATGTACTCAGTGACTCCAGGAGCTGAGCCTTTAAGGAAAACACCAAATATTTGTAAGATTTCACAATAAAAACAAATTGGCAACACTGAACTAAATTTGGAGAAGAAAAGTAATGGCTCATGGGAAGAAGGAATAAGTGGCAGGCATAAGGGGCAGCATGCGAAAAGGCACAGAACCAAGAGTGGAAAAAAGGGAAGAAAGAGGGAAAGTTGAGGAGAGAGGATTAAACAGAACATAAAAGGAAATAAAAATTGCATTGTAGGGGGGACAGTGCTGTGTAGAACTGAGGATGAGGGGCTTGAATACATTGCAGAACAGGAGAGGAAGACTGTAAAGAGATGTGAATATTTCTTTCCTCTGATGCAGCTGCTACAACTTAGATTCTACTGTTTATCCACGATAGTACTTTAGAGGTAGGAAAGGACAGGGACCTTTATCCTTTTTCTACAATAAAAAAGATATTTTTAAGTATTAAGGTGCAATTAAAAGTGCCATTTTAATACAGATGCAAAGTTGTGACCTGCTTTGGTCTTTTCTTCCTATGTTGCTGATATCCCATTTTTCTTACTCTTCTTATACAACTTAATACTGATGCCTGTGTTTCCCTGTAAACACATGCCTAGAGAGAACGACATTAGCTAGGTTACTCTCAGACCCTCAGTAAATCTCCTTGTTTCCTCTGTGTGTGCATGTTTTTAGACAGGTGACAAAGCTTCAGTGGCATGACTGTCACAAAGCTGCTTGGGATATGACACTGTTTTACCTTAATTGTTAGTTATTTTAGTAAGCACTATAACTATTCTTCCTAATATCTAAAATCCCTGTTGCTGTGCTGAACAATTGCTCCATTGTCTGTCTTAATTACATAGCTCACAGCTTTAGTTATTATATATTTGTATTGTGGTATCACCTAGGAGCCCCAGTGATGGACCCCATTGTGCTAGGTATTGTACAAACACAGAAAAGCAAGACAGTCCCTGTCCCAGAGAATTTACACTCTAATGTAATTGTCTCCATTGCATAGCTCACCAACTTGCTTATTATACCAACCTCCCTTTAAAAATAATTTTCAGTTTAGATCGTTCCAGCAGGTAGAAGAGGAAAAAGTGGACACTTAGAGTAGGTCAACTTTATTGACAAATGTGAACCAAAAAGGATTTATTTATTTTTGAAAAGCATTGTATATTTGTTAAAGAAAACACAGTGTGCAGGAAACAGCTCTTCCTTTACAAAAAGCGTAGGAGAGAATGGTGCTTGTGATATTCTCGGTGAAATGTCAATTACTCAGATTTTGTTTGTTGGGAAAAATCTCTTAGCTGAAATGAGGTCATGTCCCTGACATGCATCGCCTATATCAAAAACTCTCCAATTATCCACCCCTCTGTTTATCTGAATAGCTTTCATGTGCCCCGTTCATCTGAATAATCATAGTTTCACTGTGCTCAGTGTGTGTGAGCATGAATACAAGTGGTGCTTTGGACATGTGGATCAAATTCTGTCTGCCATACGTATGTAGACACACACCAGATAATGTGTGATCAGAAAAGGAGCACAAGAAAGAAGTTTCCACATCACTTCCATCTCCTAACCCAAAGAAAGACTACTCCATCAGCTGACTTACAGGAGCGCAGGAGAGAGATTCTAGGACTTTTCAGTGAGACATTGTGCCCAAGTGTTTTGTGACTCAGCAATGGAAATTACAGACTTGCTGTTGTGAAAAAAAAACATTAAAGAATTAATTTTTCCAAACAGTTTCTTGAAAAATTCAGTGTATTTTTCAACCACCTCTAACTACTCTTTCCATCAGGCTTGGGCTACAACCATTAAAGAGTCATCTAAGCGATAGCCCAAAACATGACACACTTTTTTGACATGAGCGATTCTGATGTAGAAGGGTTGATGATAATATAATGCCCGATGCTGCAAGGTGTTGAGCACTCTAGCCATGAGTCAGAAAAGCATTTAAACACATGCTTAACTGTAAGTCAATGGGACTACACCTGTACTGAAAAGGTAAGCACCTGCTTAAGTGCTCTGCTGGTTGGGGGCCAGAGTGTTCCGCTTTGGAAGAGTCAAACCTTTAGAGAAAAATTTTTCCTATCTAGTTAAGCATGGACAGTTCCTATCGATCGGAAGTTTAGGACAGACCTCAACCTTTTGGTACTATGTAATTTTTTAACATCTTCAGCATTTAGAGTTTCAGATGCCCAAATCCTGAAACCTAAATAACATACAGCTCTGAATACTAAAACGTTCACTGGTGTTATTTCAAGTGTCACTCTCTCATGTCCACGTTAAAATAACTGGCTGTAACCCCCCCTTCTTTCATCATTTGTGTCATGGCTTGACTAAAATTCATTGCACTGATGTGTTGTCCACTAACTTGTTCTCTGCCCTTCTTTCATGTGCTAGCAAATGAGGATCCATGTTGGAAGGTATGTTTAGCAAGTTTTGTATATTACCACTGTCTGTCTCATCATCATGTAATACAGTGCTTGCTGTTAATTAGTGTAGTCTCTGCCAGGGTACAAAATTGCAATGTTTCCTTTCCCTTTTTTTTTCTACCATTTCTGGAGTCTCTCCAGTTTACCTAAATCTTTGAGCCATTAAAGCAGAATTTCAGAACAAGCTGAACTTGTGTGCTTTTGTGTTCACAGGTTTTAATTTAATACTCTGTAGAATCCATTGATTGAGAAAATGCTGGTTTAGCTTTGTGGTATTAATAAACAGCTAAGAAAAATATTTACTGTTCTACTTGAGTAGATCTCTCTCTGTTAAGGTTACAATCTAGACATTTTTAATAGTGCTTTCTAATATTGACATTTTTGGAGAGACCTTTTGGACAAGAGTAATTTTGAGTTTAGGATCTGATGCTGGATAAAGCTGACATGAAACTTTGTAAAAATGATATTCTGAAAGATGAAAACATGATTATAGAATAAACTTATTTCAATAAATCACTTTTTTTCCCCTGGAAAACTAGTAGGAAAATTGAGTTTTTTATGTAATGATTCACAAACCATGAGAGTTCCAAAATCAGTCTCTCTTTTATTAAAATGTAATTAATTATATGAAGAGTAATTAACAGTGCCACCAGATTAGCATAACAATTTACTACATGACATTGTAACTTTGTTAATGAGATTTAGCAATATATAAAATGAACTACAGATAAAGTACTAATCAGTCTTGTTTGAGAAAGGTTTTTATAGTGGATCTGTCTGGTTTAAATCAGAAAACAATAATTAACGAAATAGAGAAGAGAGGAATGGGGGCCATCTATAGGAAATTTGTGAGGGGGCATGTGGGAGAAAGTTGTATTCATGCTTGTTTCCCTAGCTGCTCTTCAAGGCAGTGTGCATAAGACTTGGAACTGTGCTTTTTTTTCCCCAGAAACTTGTGCTTGCTTGCTTTTACTGTGGACTTGAAGGACAAGTGAGCCACATATTGACATTGGCCCACTCATCAAAATAGAACTGCACCTGGTGATATATGTGTGTTGGAAGTGACAGTGACACACTCCCAGAAACAGAGAGGAATAATTTATAACATTACAGGCTGGAAACATTAGTTGATTCATATCTGTGTTTGATTGCTGTCTGTGTGATTGTTTGATTATTTCACATTTTTTCTATTTGTTGCAACTCATTGGATTTTGTTTGTTTGTTGCTGATGAGTACAAAATTGTTTGTCTTCCTTCTACAGCAGCGAGGAAGCTTTTGAAAATGAGATATTGTGTTTGAATGGTCTGTCTGGTGAAGTAGTGACTCCAAGTGCTGCTCATGGAAAGTTATGTTAAGAGTTGACTTGACCCAACCTACCCTTTTCTTATCTTTCAGAATGAAATCCACCACGATGAACACTGTACAGCATGTAAGCGTGGCATTAACTTGCAACCATGTGGCACATGTCCAAGAGCATATCATCTCAGTTGCTTGGACCCTCCTCTTAAAACTGTCCCCAAAGGGGTTTGGGCCTGCCCAAAGTGCCAACAAAAGGTAAGTGAGTTGAGGCATGTGTATTGCAGTCTTTCCAAAAAAAGAAAAAAGGAGAGAGTGAGTTTGTACATCATAATTCTAGAGGCTGTTTCAGCCTACCATACTAGCTAAGGAGACAAGATTATCAAAAGTAATACAGTAGAACCTCAAAGATACAAACACCAGAGTAAAGGACTGACCAGTCAACCAGGCACCATGTGAAACCGGAAGTAACCAATCAGGCAGCAGCAGAGACTAAAAAAAAAAAGTCAAATAATCTACTGTGTCTGTTTTGCATCTTAAAAGTAGGCTGGCTGGGCTGCCTGTTCCCACCTCACCCCCACATGCTGGGCAGCCACTTACAGCTAGGAGGTGAAGAAGCTGGGGCTGTCAACCTAAGGCAGCCAGAGCCAACAGAGCAGGAACAGTGCTGGGGTCTGTGCCACTTTCACCCCTTCCTCCTCTACCGCCCACCGGGAGGGGGACATGCTGTTTTTACCCACCCCCATTCCTCAGCTGGGAGGGGGACACGTTTTCTCTCTCTCTCTCTCTTCCGGGAGGGGGGACAAGCTTGCAAACGCAGTCCAACCCAGAAAGGAAGCTGCCAGAGCTTTGTGGCCTGAAGTGTCAGCTACTGGATCTGGAGCCTGAACTGTGCTTTGTTCAGAGTTACAAACATTTCAGAGTTACAGACACAACCTCCATTCCTGAGGTGTCCATAACACTGAAATTCTGCTGCATTGAAGTTTCTTCGGTAATTTGCTGCTTTTGTTGCTTGGTAGTTTCACAGTACTGGTCTCATACCTTACCTTACATTTTTCCCCTCCTGATTTCATGGTATTGCATCCCTCAAGATTTACACTGAAAGATTAAAAATGGCTGTTCATTTCCTTTACGTTTTTCTTCTCTACAATAAAAACCACCTGTACGTACAATTGCAAAGCAAGTAATGTAGTTCTTGCAGACGGAGGAGACAGTGTCATGCACAAACAATGCACCAGAGGATCTGAAGGTTGTAAGGAGAGTACGCCATCTTCTTTATAAGATTTATCATATGCAGCTATTGATAATCATTTTATAAATGCAATTCTAACAGTGTTCACACAAGCCAAATGATTAGCACCAGGTTTGTAAGAACTGTAAAACAATGTTGCTGAATTTCAGAATGAGCGGACTTAATTTTTGTTCCTTAGAATTCTTTGCTCTAGCCCCTAGGAAAAATTACTATTTAGTTTCTTTGGAAATGTCAAAGAGAATTGCTGGTCTATATTTACATTCAGTGGAACCAGCCTATCTTCTCTTTCTCATACCGAATGCAATTGGTCATCTTAGATCAGAATGATGATACAATAAGTCCAGTATTCTATCTCCAGTATTCTATCTAATAGGTAGGCAAAATACCTCTAACTGTCCTGGAAATTGTGTAAGCCTGTATGAAGGGGGCTGGAGAATAATTCCTTTTGGTCCTCTGTGGTGATGATCCAGTGTGAGATTTGAAAACCCCATCCTAGCAATTATGTAGTGACACTGTTTATAGTGAAGTAAAATAAAAGTTACAGAATTTTTCCACTGCATTTCAGTTTACAACTTATAATTCCAATTATACCATTTTTTGTAATAGTAAAGTTCTTTTTGTGGGGTGAGTGGGAAGACGTTAAGAGTGTGTGTGTGTGTCTCTCTCTCTCTTTGTGGATTACTAATTTTTGTTGCTCCCTGGATTTATAGGTATTAAAGAAAGATGAAAATGTGCCATGGACTGGAACTCTGGCTATTGTTCATTCCTATGTTACTCATAAAACAGGTACAGAATGGCATGATTCCTGATAAGAAGCTCTCTAGTCCCCAGTTTCACCTTTAAAATGAGAAAAAGAAAAGTGCCTGCCAGTATTACTAAATGCTTTTCATCCCAGCCCCCTGTTCTCACACACATAATTTTCTGTAACATTCACCTTTCAGCTGAAGTTTTCGATGTTCAGTCATGGTTTAAAGATTAATTTGTTCTTTTAAAAAGTTTGAAAGAAAAGAAAAATAGCAGAAAAATTCTAAAGTTGAATGAACAATTAATAATAAAACCTTTTTAATGTCTATTCAAAAACATCAAATTTTTTGATTTGACATTTCATTTAGAAACTGGTCATTTCCATTCAGTACTTTGTCTTGAAACAGTTTTGATTTTTTTCAAAACAACCTTTTAGCCATTTTCTTTTTTCGGCCAAAACTGTTCACTAAATTTGACCCTAATTCACAAGTAGTTTTGGTGCCCCCCAAAATGCACTTTTTGGCAAATTTACTGCTTGCAAACATTTTAAGACAAGCTCTAATTCTAATTACACTTTAAAGTACAAGGCCAGTGTAAAAATTTCTTATGACTGAAAACATGAAACTCGATGTGAACATAGTCTTTGATAAGAACTAGTGCCTTTGCTTTAACAAGTATTGGTTTTGATTTAATAAAGACATGACTGTCTGAAATTTTGTACCTAGCATTTGTGAGAAGAAATATCCTTAAATGAATTTGTGTAGCCCTGAGCAGGTAGTTTAATCTCTTTGCCTTAGTTTCCCTGTCTATAAAATAGGGATTCTATATCCACCTCAAAGGTGTGTTGTGGAATAATGTCTGTCCTCTGCTTGAACCATTTCAAAAGTGATAGAGAGTTGTCTTATGTGCAACTGGAAACTCAGTTTCTCTGGCTATGCATTTTGAGATGGGACGGGGTAGACCTACGCAGTGCTCCATCTAGAACACTTAATCCTATTCTCATGAGTCAGTGCACACCATTTCTTCAGTCTGTATCTTAACATTTACATTCTAAACCTTATTGTTCTACAGTCAAAGAAGAAGAGAAGAGAAAATTATTAAAGAAAGGCAGCGAGCTGAAGAGCGAACATAGACAGTTGGAAGAGAAAGAGAGACTTCTCAACAATGCAGTTAAAGTAAGACTCCAGACTGTGGGGCATACTGTCTCCTGCAGAATTGGTTATAAAGCACTTATGCTTGAAAAACTGAGATTTGATGGCTGGGAAATGAGTTATGCTCACAAACTATGCATGTTCAAGTTTCTTTACAAAGAAACATATATGGGGTCTCTTTGTGGGGGTGTGCAGGTGAGCAAGATACACTGGCAGGTTGAGGAGCAGAAGGAGGCAGTGGCAGATCTGTTATTGGAGCGCTTCTCCACTCAAATCAGAATACAAAATTAAACATATCCTTTGTCCCATTCTGTACACAAGTCAGAGCTGTATAACTACAGTATAGCACTTCCCATCTTTCACAAGAAAGATCTGTGCATGACCAGCTGCTTCAGTGCTAAGAGCCCGCATATCTGTCCAAAAGAAAGAGGTAAGGCAGATATGACCATCGTCACCACTCTCAGAAGGTCTAGTATCACAGCAGTATTCTCGGCATCTCCTACAGGAACTAGAACCAAGTGTTGCTAGAGGGGGTCACCCAAGCATACCCTGATTCCAGGTATGCGTATACACCACTTCTACCAGTCCCTGCCACTCTAGAGAGTGTTAGCTTGAATTCAGAACCCAAATTCCTAGCTGCTGTGGACATCAGGACCTACTTGAGGCATGGCTATCTGACCACAACCCCGCCCCCAAACTATAGCACTACTAATAATAAGAATCTGCTTGTTTGTTTGTAATATGGTGTAAATACATATTTTAATCTTCTCTATCTCGAAAAATTAAAGTGGCAGTTGCAACAGGAACTGGTCAGTACTTGTTCTACCATTGCAGTTATCCAGGAGAGGCAGGTTAAATATTTTATCACGTTTAAAACAGAGTGGAAGGAAAAGTAATAACTTATTAAAAGACATCACAATGGGAAGTACTCCCTTTAACTGTGCATAACCACCATCAGCACTAATGGAAACTAACACATGCACGGAGAGAGGAATGTTCTCTAGTGGTTAGAACAATGGAGTGGATTAGAGATTTCAGAATGAAAGAGAGTTGAAGCTAGCCCAAACTATCGTGTGTGTGTGTGTGTGTACACGTATGCATTAAAATAACTGCTATTGAAGTCAATGGGAGTGGTGCAGAAGCAGAATTAGGCCCTTTGAGTGGGAAGCAGTCTCTCTTAAATGGCAATTTTGGCCAGTGATAATATTTATCCAATCAAAGATGCTTGGTTCCTGAGATTTAGATTAACTAAAAAAGTAAATTACCAATTGAATTAAGTGGAAAACCCCATACACACCACATGTGACAGTGATATTGTTATAAATTGCAGACCTATGCATTTATTATTCACCTTGGACTACTTCACATCCCTCTAATCCATCTCCCCCAGGGCTTATTCCAAAATCCCAAACCTCAAGTGTTTCCTGCTTCCCAAGAATGTTCTCCCCTAAAACTATTCTGGACCAAGGTCCATAAGAGACAATATGCAGACCTGGACCAGTAACTGGTTTGGGTCTCATGACCTATTGGAGAGAGAAACAGGAGCTCTCGTCCATTAAAAGCCAGAAATACCCTTCCCAGTAGGATAAGACTTCTGTTTCTAGCCATGGTAGAACATTAAATAGTGGCCCTTAAACTAACATTTTTATACCTGAAAAATATTTGAGGTTGTCTTTAGAAGTTGTTACTGGCATCCTTGTTACTAAATTGCCTGGATTTAGGTAAATGGATTTAAAACAAACACCACTTTATTTAATCTCCCTAAAATGGACTGTGAAATATGTGCCACATACATCAGAGTGTAGTTTGATCTGAAGGTTTTACTGAAGTCATTTGGGAAGACTTACAGTGTTATTGGTGGCTTTGCCACTTTCGAGTAATGTGGCCATTGTAAATCCATGCTAACAAAATCTGTAGACCGTCATTACACGATCATGTATTCTTCCTGTCTTTCAACAGGATATGGTCAAAAGCGCCCTCAGTATATACTTGATCTTAGATGAATATTGTTGCTAAGATCATTGGTGCATATAATGCATCACTTACCGTTACTTCATTAGTTATACTTGTGTTTCTGCTATCTGCAAAGGAGAACATAATTTGTTTGAGATGGACATGTTCTCCAGACATGGAAAGCATTTTTGGGGAGATGTTTGATGCCAATTTGAATGTATTCTCAGTCTCTCCTTTCCTCTCCCCATCTCTCTCTCCAACAGAAATGCTTAGAGCTAAAAAACAGCCTGTTGGCCCAGCAGAAAGGGACTCAGTCATCGCTGGAACGTCTCAAAACTCTCATTAGACTGATACAAAATGAGCAGATGATTCAGGTTACCATGACAACAACCACCACCTCCTCCCTGCTAACTGTCCCCTGGATCAAACCCTCATCGGCCTCTGCTGCCAAGCACAAAGCCTTGCAGCAATCACAGGGTAACAACTGACAGAGCTGTCTGGGGAAAATGGAAAAAAAAAAACTTTATACACGCGCAAAGGAGAGATTAAACTGAAACAACGGGAAATGAAGGAAACAAAAAACAATCTCATTTTTTACACATGTAGAACTTAAGCCAATCAGTCCAGTTTGTAGGTCACTCTGGCAGCAACTTCCCACAGAGCAGATTTTGCTGCAGTTTTGTATTTGCCAAGACCTTCAGTGCTTATGAGATTTGTTTTGTTATGTTGGCCTTAATGTATTTATGAATAAGAAGGAAAAGAAATAGTATGGCTGATAGAAAGTGAAGTATCCTTTTTGGAGGGCAGACAATTTTACAAGTTTGCTTTAAAGGGAAAAATTTTAAATACAAAGAGTTAGTAAACTAGTAGGGAGGTAGCTGGTCTTAAAGCTGTTTGAGGGAGGAAACTGGTAATATAAAAAGAGCCGGAACTACTTAGGACTTGACATGGATTCTTAGCAAAGTGAACAAGGTCTGCCTCACTGATTCAGGTGAACTGAAGATGGGCCGTTTGACAAGAATGACGTCATGGGACGCTCACAGAGCCTTTAAAACAAAAAGATCATTTTTTTCAGTATTATAGCTGAATTGCAGATATTTAAATTAAAAACCTGTATGAAGTTAGCGTTTCTAGTAAAATATTGAAGTATTTTCATGCTGATGCTTCTGTATATGCGTTCTGAAGTATTTAAAGAGGTATGACTGTAAAATTCCTTACTTTTTTGCAGGTCCTTTTTACTTATTTTGCTATTGATGTATTTTTCTCATGGAGTTTTTGTGCAAGATTTAGCATAAACCATATAGTGGATAGCTTTGGCAGGTTGGGTTCAGTTTGGTTTTATTTTTTTTGGTTATGTTTTGAACCTTTTTTTTTTAAAATAAAAGCAAATAAAGATTGATTTTCTTTTATTGCCAGTACAGATAATATGCCAAAAAATAATTTTACATTTTTGTACTGCGTTTTTATTGTAAAAATAGGTAACATGGAAAAAAGCTGGTGGGGTGTGTGTTTGTTTGTTTGCAGGAATATCTGCAAAAATGGTACAGGAAAAAAAACTGCCTCAAGGGGTTGTTTGTCATATTGGATAACAGCAAGAATTTTGGGGGAAGGGTGGACTGTGGAAGATTAAGGGTTTGCTGGGGTTTTGCAAACTTAATTCCTTTTTAAATTTTGTTGATTTGTAACACATTTGAAAATGTTTAGTATTAGTCTGAGAAAATCTTAGAGCTCCTGCTTGTTTCACTAGTGAGTCTTCCTGATACTACAAGGGTCAGTCTGGCGCCTTCGTAGGCCACAGGCCTATCCTGTAATCCTGAGGCCTACCTTGGTAGTTAGTGATGGGCAACCCCTTTTCCTCTAACAATGCAGAGTTTCACACAACCACTGATTCCATTCTCCGATCCTTTAGTTACTTAGCACAACAGGTATGAAACAAAACAAAAGCAAGGAACCACTAGAGCATGACACACAGCTAGTCTCTCACATCAGCATATGACATGGTGCCGAATGTCATTTTTTTTTAAATGAGGGACTGGCCTTTTCAGTTGCCCATCACTAGGCAGCACATGGTCCCCTTCAACCATTTTCACAACTCCGGGAGAAACTGTGCAGTACTATACAAATCTATTTTAATACACTTAACACTCAGTTGAACAAGATTTTTATATTCTTTTATTGATGAACAAAGTGAACTAAGTAAAACACAATTGTTATACATTGATTATTGTATGCCAATTATGCATTCTAATGTGGCTTGCAATGTAAGTGTTTTCAGGTTTAATGTTTTTTTTTCTTCTCAGACAAATTTAAAAAAGGAAAATATGGAAGGTTGAACATGTGAAGAATTTCTGAAGACGTGTCTTGGACTGTTAAAAGTAGTTATTTTGAAAAGGGGACTGTCCAGTGGATAGTGTGCATAGAAAAAAAGTGTTTGTCTTAAATATGCCAATGTAGTTTTACTTCTTTATGATGCATTAAACTTGACTGACAATTTAATAGTGGTGTGGATGGTGTGATATTCATTCTTTCAGAAATACAACCTGCCTCAATCCTTCAGTCCCTTCTCAGACCAAACACCCCCAGAGATCAAGGGAAACTTTAATGTAATCTCCTCCATCCCTTTATGAATTATATGTATTGCAGTAATGAACAGATACCCCACTTACAGATTAGGACCCCATTCTGCTAGGTATAGTGCCTAATAAAAACAGACAGTCCCACTCCCTGCAGAGAGTTTATAATCTATGTAATCATTTTTCCCTTCCACTACCTACACTCTTGTTTCTGCTTTTCTTCACCATCCTTTGTGGTACTGAGCCTCATTCACACCTTGGTTCACCTTCACTGGTCTGTAACCTCTTCTCTCATTCTTATTTTTGCCCCCTTTTGTGAATATCTACATCATTTCAGAGTCATCCTCCAGTGGTGTCTCCATCAAACCCTTGCTTGGCTTCCCATTTCCCACATGCTTTTGTTTTCAAATACCTTCTATGAAGCCACATCTAAATCATTCTCACTTCCTTCTTCTTGTTAGTCCCCACGCTCTGCCTTACTTGACATGTTGTCCTATGTGTTGTCTTGTCTCTAACTTGTGGCCATATTTTGATGCCCTTACTTTACGTGATTGAGGTGAATGAGGGCACGGTACTGTACAAGTAGGTAGAGTGACAGACTTGGGCTGTACATTTGCAAATCACAGTGTCCATGTAGCAATTAAGGACTGTGGGATGGGGCCTTGTATTGAGATTATCCATTTTCTAAATGACTGAAGAAAAGATTATTGAAGGAGGAGAGAGAAAGGCGACAACTGTGCTATAGCCCCACAAAGACATATTATTACAATTGTGCTGGCCTGCTAACAGAGTGGGACATATTATTGGCACTTCTAGGTGTGGCAGATTGGACAGACGTGATTTTTAACTGGCTCTTCAGCCTCGTACTGTGTCAGTGTTTAATTTCAGGCTGTTGTGACCATGGGAATGTAGAACTATTGCACTGTTTCCAGGTATTTTTTCCTATTATTTTCTTCCTATCCTATGAGAAACCTCTGCCCCCAAACAGAACCAGAAGTCTTTTTTAATGACCATCAAAATTCTCACATAATCTTACCCTATAAAGTCAGCACTGTACTAGTTTACAGGAGCCAGTTACAGTGCTCTGCATGGTGCCTTAATTAATATGGATGCAAGAATGTGCTAGCCTTTCATCTTTAGTAATAATTCAAATGATGGTGTTGGCAGAGAGCTCTGTACCTGGTACAGTAGCCTCAATCTAGCAGGCCCTGGTACCAAGTGCTGGCCTTTGAAAAGGATTAGAAACTGAATGTTGGGGTCCTCCTACCCCATTGAAAGTTTTTTTAAACAGAGCAGGTTCACAGCATTACAATATTTTATTGTAATGTGTGCAGGACCTCTTCAGAGCCTGTCAGTTATGTTACAGAGGGATCTGATCAGCAAATAGCTATGTCAGAGAATGGTATTGTGTCCAGTCTGACATGAAAACAGCCATACTGGGTCAGACCAAAGGTCCACGTAGCCAGGTATGCTGTCCTCCAACAGTGGCCAATGCTAGGTGCCCCAGAGGGAGTGAGCAGGACAGGTAATCATCAAATGATCCATCCCGTCGCCCATTCCCAGCTTGTGGCAAGCAGAGGCTAGGGACACCATCCCTCCCCATCCTGGATAATAGCCATTGATGGACCTATCCTCCATGAATTTATCGAGTTCTTTTTTTAACCCAGTTATGGTCTTCACCTTCACAACAACATCCTCTGGCAAGGAATTTCACAGGTTGTACGTTGGGTGCATGTGACCATTGTACCTCTCTAAACATCATTTTGGCTTCTTTGTCTGAAGGGGATACAAAGTAACTTCTGTCCATTCAAAATGAATTGAAAGCAAATGTGGAAATCATGTACCAACATGGTACATACAGCAACAGCTACTGTTCTAACTGCACTCGGGTTGAGAAGTTACTTGGACATTTGTTTCCTTCTGTATGTGTCCATTTCTGTAGTGTATGGCAGTGGAGCCATGCGGTGTATCCTGTCCCAAAGCAGCCAGTATAGTTACATTTTTGTAACCAGAGAGCATGGTTTACAAAAATACTACGGGTACAATATTACATCCGGAACCTCAGCTAACAGAGCGTCACCTTGTAGTGGCTAATCTACATGAGACTGCTACTCTAGTTAATTTATTATGTCGAGTATTAGGGACACATGGTTTTTAACTCATAGGTTCGCAGGTTCAAACCCTGCTGTTGGTCCAAGCAGGGTCAGTTATGCCTGGTTCAGAAAAAGAGTCTGGTGACACCATGGATAAAGGCACAGACTTGAAAGCAAAAACATTCCTTGTGGGAGCAGGCATGGCTGGTGGTTTAGAACTAATGGGGCTCAGCCACAGCACTATGCAAAGTGTGCTGTGGGACTGATACACGTCAGGGTACAGTCACACCTGAAGCTAGTGGGGCACTCCTGCTGGAACAGAGCTGCTCCGAAAGGCTGAAGTAACCTGACCCCCACCCTAGGACTTCTGCCTTCAGGGAGCAGAAGGAAAAGACATGCAGGCCTCTGTGAGGCTCGTTCAGATCCCATGCACATAGTCCCTGTTGCTCCTGCTTTTCCTGCCCCAACACCTTGCATGTGCATATTTGGCCGCAGGCGATTCTGACTCAGGGGCTGGGCTTACTGGTTCTGAAGGGATATGTGCAGCAGCTGAGGGTAGAAGGTGCCAGAGGAGTCAGACTAATAGGGTGTGGTTCTCAGCTGCTAAGCTTAAATAGGAAGGGTAGTAGGAGGAGACTGAACTGGCAGCAGTTGGAGGGGAGAGCCCTTTCATGGTTTGGCAGAGGGGCAAGATTGGACGCGGTAGGTGTGAGTGTAGTGGGGAATAGACTCAATTGGTGAATGAATGAGGTTACGGATGTACTCATGGTGTGGGGGGGCATGCGGTGGATCTTGAGAGTAGGAGAGAACACTAAATTGTCAGAGGGATAACCACTGTGGTCTCCCATCCTCCCTTGAAGTGGTGCAACCTTTTCATCCTGAATGCTCAAATGGGAGAGGAAATGAAGAGGGCACCATCTTTTCTTCGTAACCTCCCTTCCCCGCAACCACTGCTCTGAGTATCTTCTCTGACTCCGGTGACACACCAGGGTACAGTCCAGATCAGTGTGTCACCCCTGCCCTGCAACCATGGGTGCCTACAATGCCTTACTGTAGTAGCTCCCACCTGGACCACTCACAGTCTTCCAGCATGCAAGCCACATCCTGAGTGTCTGCGTGTGACTGCAGCCTGCCCAGCCCCACTTGGATTAAACACTTGTTCTCACCAGCTTTGGTTAGACAGAAGGGTGACCTCAACAGCCCTCTCCTCCCCCACTCTGGACCCTACTTTCATCCCCTGCCCTCAGTAAAAGGAGACATTGGTACTGGGATATTGTGAGGACAACTCCATTAATGTTAGTAGGGTGCTCAGGTACTATAGAAGTACCTACACAGATGGGGCCAGTCTTATCCTGTGTAAGCTACAACCACGAGTGAGGTTCCCAACCTGTTTATAGTAGGTTGTAAGATATCTGCATAGAATCCCAACTCTTACAATTTTATTGCATGTCTCATGCACTTAGGTGTTTTTTTCTTAAAGCCCTAGCTCCTGGATCATGTGACTATAATTTTTTTTAAATAAATTTCTAGCTTGAAAAGGTAGGTTAGAGTGGATCCTAAAAAGAACTTGAGTGTTTAAAAAGGGCGGCCGGGGGAGGGGGGGGGCAATCACACACAAGTTCTAGTTTTAGGCCAATTTCAGGGCATGCCTAACTCTCACGTTTTATGACACTTGGGGCTAGTAGTACTGCAGCCTCATCACATTGCTACCATCAGTTGTGTTTAAAGCCCTGCATAAGGGTGCCAAGACAAAAACAAAACAACTCCAGTGACATGAGTTTCATTTCTCTACGTCACATGCAGAAATACCCAGAGTA
Organism: Eretmochelys imbricata; assembly: GCF_965152235.1. Lineage (NCBI taxonomy): Eukaryota > Metazoa > Chordata > Testudines > Cheloniidae > Eretmochelys > Eretmochelys imbricata. The sequence goes on from NC_135572.1 coordinate 235,312,631, forward strand.
CTTTGGTTTTCTATCAGTTTGATGGCCTATTAATAACAGTGAAAAAAACTTTTAAAACAGAGTCTGCAGAATACAGAACAAAGTGTGCTGAGTAACAGATGCATTGTATAGTTACGGGGGGGTGGAGGGGGTGGCTTTATCTGATGTGGCTGTTGCCACTCATTTCAGACGAGTCCTATTCACTTTAATCAGATTTTACAACTGCAGCTCATTTCACCTGAAAAATGAAACCCAGGCGGTATCTGACATCAAGCATAAGAGACTGATTGGTATAAGCAGAAAATGCCAGACTCTGCCTCTGTAAGCCACTTTTAAGTTAACCAGGGTGAATACCATTAAAGGTTAGAGCTTTTTATTAACATTAAATTGTCATGATGGAAACTACTCCACAGACTATGCAAGCACATAAAAATTCCAGGAGAAAAAGATGGCATTGGGCTTTGAATTTGTTGTTTGCATTTTTATTGAAGGATAGTAGGTGACTTTGTTGTTGTTCAAAAGCCATAGAAACACTACACTGGCACTTTGATCATCAGTGTTACTCATTAAGCAGTTACAGCTCAAATTTTCAATCATTTTTGCCATTTCATCTGTGGGATTTGGAAAGGACTTTCATCTCCCCCAGCCCTATTCGTTCACATAGGAGACAACTAGTTAAGAACAATTGCAATTCTAATGCTATCAGAAGCTGCCTTGGTATAGTAATGTATGGTAAGCATTGATAAGCTGAGGGGAAACTTAGTGTGGTTCATTCCTTTATGGTTGGTATCTTCCATAAGAAAAACGAGACATGATTTTAATTAAGCACCCTGTTACTACAGTGGCACTAGTATCTATAGGATTCACTGCAAACTTTCAGTTATAAAGGCTGCCAGCTAGAAATCAATTCTAATAATTAAATCTCACCCTATTTCCAAAGGATGATGGGAATTTTCAGAGGCACAAAGGTCAGTCAGTCACCCAACTCCAAACGAAAGGGCCTCACTTCCCCTGGGGGTGGGGACAAAACCAAAACCAACCAACACTATAGAGTTGGCAGGGGTTGAAGGAACCCACCTGGAAACCCAATGCACTTAAGATCCAAGCCTAGGGCAAACATAAGGCAACCATAGGAGTTAGAGAGATAAAAAAGCCTTTGTGATCCATCCTCTTGATATTGCATCAGAATATCTGGCATCTCTGCTAGAATTATAACTGGGAACAGCTGCCCAGAGACAGAGGGTGAGCTTCACAAAGAGAATGAGGCACCAAGCTGCCCACTGAGGCACCTAATACCCAAATTTAGATTTCCAAAACCCCCAATCCACTGCAGCTTACTCCTGTATGTTCCTAAATTCTCTCAGCACATACATTTCTGCCACAAATCCCCATGGCACCTAAATATTTGCCAGAGGACATGCACACAGCCACGTACATCCTGATGCTGCTGAGCATCTTAGCACCTATACGTTTATGGGATTCTCAAACTGTGTGCCCCGTTGCCCCCATCTATTGGGTCTGATCCATCGGGTGTTCTCCGAGCACATCTAACACCACACAAAACATAGCTGAGGAGGAAATGGTGGTGGTGCCCTACCCTTTTTTGCAATACCCAGGGGAGACCGCTACCCACTAGGCAAGTTGAAGATCTGTGTTCAGATCCCAGCTAGGGTTGCCAAGTTTCTAATCGGACAAAACCAAATGCCCTTGCCCTGCCCCTTTCCCACCCTTTCCCTGAGGCTCTGCCCCTTCTCCAAGCCCCTCCCCCAGTCGCACATGACCCCTCCCTCTGTCGCTCACTCTCCTCCACCCTCACTCGCTCATTTTCGTGGGGTTGGGGTGCAGGAGAGATGAGGTCTCCAGGCTGGGGTCAAGGGGTTTGGAGTGTGGGAGGGGGTTCTGAGCTGGGGCAGGGGGTTGGGGTGCAGGAGGTGGTGTGGGCTCTGGGAGGGAGTTTGGGTGCAGGAGGGGCTCAGGACTGGGCAGGGGGTTGGAGTGCAGGATGGGGTTTGGGGGTGGTGCACTGCCAGCTCCAGGAGGTGCTGACCTCAGGCAGCTTCCGGGAACTGACAACAATGTCCCTTGGCTCCTGGACACAGGAGTAGCCAGGGGCTCCACGTGCAACCTCTGCCTGCAGGTGCCACCCCCACAGCTCCCAGAGCCCCCAGTTCCTGGCCAATGGGAGCTGTGGAGCCCCTTCCCCCCCATGGTCATCCCTATGCCTAGGAGCTGAGGGATGTGTTGGCGCTTCCATGGAGCTGCGCAGAGCCAGGTAGGGAGTCTGCCAGCCCTGTACCAACCAGACTTTTACTGGCAAGCTTAGATGGCTCCCTACTTAGCTTGCTGGCTTCTGTGAATGCCCCTTCTGTCCCACCCCCCTTTTGGTGCCTAACTCTCCTCATGGGGAGCCAGGTACCAAACTCATGGTTGTGGAGTCCACTGGGTGGTAAGTTGGACATTGCAATGCTAAGCCTGTCTCCTTTGTGGGTCTAGTTGTTTCTGTGATAGCCTGTACCCTTATGTTTTACAAGACTATAATAAACTTTGTACAAAGTGTGCCTTGTGACATAGCATTTGAAAGCTCATAATCTGTTGCACATTATTGTCCTGGTAATATATGTGTGGCAACATTGTATGTAAAGTTATAGAATTCTACTTTATAAGACATGTTCCAAGTCTGGGGAAATAGCTTCAAACCAATTCCACAGAAACAAAAGGCTAGTCAGCACCTCAGCCAAGTGTCAGGGTAATCCAGTGGGCTGTCTCGCTTGTTAAGTTAGGTATTAGTTTGAATTTTACCTTTTACTTCTTTGTAACCAATTCTAACTTTTATTCCTCCTTACTTGTAATCACTTAAAATCTATCTTTCTGTAGTTAATAAACTCGTTTTATCTAAGTCAGCATATTTAGATTGAAGTGTTTGGGGAACTCCATTTGAGATAAAGTTTTTGCATATCATTTTGTATTAATAAATACATGAATAAATATAGACTTTATATGAGCTTGTGTTGTCCAGGAGGGTACTGGGCAGTACAAGAGACACGTTGCTGGTGTTGCTCTGCAGTATAATTCAAGGGTGACAGGTTGGCCAACTGAAGCTCTCTTGCAGGGTAGCTGGAAGTAATTTACATGCTCGAGGCTGTGTGTGAGCAGGCCAGGCGTGGTTGCTCTCACACTGAAGCAGTGTAAAAGGCACCCCAGGTTGGAGGACTGAGGGACACAACTGCCCAGATTATCCCCTGGGGTTGGTATGTCACACTGCCATAGCCTGAGCATAGGACAGGGAGCTAGGAACTGAGTTAGAATACCAGTACTAACACTGACTTCAGGATGTTGTGCACGTCACTTAGCGCTGCCTCAGTTTCCCCATCTGTTAAACAAGTTTGGAACATATTTACTTATCTTAGAATTGAGACACATAACTAGAGGATGGTGGTACATTGCATTTGTCACAGACAAAAAACAAAGTATTACTACATTTTAGATTTTTCCTTGAACTTTTACCTAAAATAAAGTGGGACGAACTAGAAAAGGAAGACAGACTAGAAGTAGCAGCTCAAGGAAAGGGACTAGTTTTGGAGGATATTTTTGTGTTTGTTTTTAAAGTTGTTCTTTCAGACCTCACTTACAGTCATTTCCTACTTTGAAATTGCATCATCGACTGTGTTTGTGCACACACACACACACAACCCCGTGCTCAACTGGAAGTATCACTCTTAAGGCAGTGACACTTTCTGAAAACTTTCTGAATGCGACATCATTTCCCAGCCAGGCCAGTTGTTCAGCTCCCATTCTTCAGAAGCCACAGTGGAGAAGAATCACACACACACACATTTTAATTGCAGGCCTGTCAGGTGAATCTAGGCACCCAGTCTAGATTTACTAGGGAGGCTGCTTGCCTGGGTTTGAATCACCGCTGAGCGACACTTACGACAGCTCTTGCAGAAAGTTGGAATTCGTTTCTGGCTTGCATGAAAGCACTGAAAGTAAGTGATGCATTATCAATGTGAATCTTGTGCTCCAGCACATAAGCTAATATGGTATTCTGGCATGATGGTGCTAAGCCATTTTAAGGCCTTGCAGCAGAAGAGACTGTGTATATCAGTCGATTTTTACTTCAGTAAAATGGAACAGTCAGAGTTGCAATCTTTTCTTAAGCTTGTGGCTGGACAAGAGAACATTTAATGGATTTTTAGCTGATGTTCAGAGCATGTTTCAAAAGGGCTGCTAACAACGTTACAAAAGCAAGTGGGGAGCGAAGACACTTCCTTTCTCTTTGGTTTGCATTTAAGTAAGGGCGGCAATCGTGCTGTTATTTATCCTGGCAATGCTTTGCGCTGGTATCCGCTAGGTGAACCCAAGGTTGCTTAAAGCTTAAAGGTATTGAGGCTTTGCACTGCTCCGAACAGCAGCATCACGTACTGTCCAGTGGACTTTTCAGTCTCAGTTTGGTTTCTGAAAATCCCTTCTTTAAGCACCTGACAGCTGAGCAGAAAGCTGCCTAAGTTAGCCAGGAGTGAGATGCCAAAAGGACAGGAGCTTAAGTGCCTGGTACTCCAGACCGATGGGCCAGTGACAGGCACCGCCCTCTGCTCAGGACCCTCACCCACAAACCTTCTCCTGCAGTTTGATTTCTGGATTCAAGAACAAATTAAGTCTTCCCTCCCCTGAAACACCTAATGCTTCCATTCTTCTGTCTACCAGAGTCAAGGCTCCTGCAGCGCCATGTTTTGCACCGAAGCCTAACGATGCACAAGTAAAGCATGCAGCGTTGTAGTCTTGATGGTCCCAGGCTAGAAAGCTTGCCTCTCACCAAAAGTCTGTGGTCCAATAAAATAGATCACCTCTCCCACCTTGTTTCACAAGTGTCAGGCTTTTTGGATTTCTTCCTAATAAGAAGTAACTGCTGTGATTTAATCACCATATGAAATACTGGCCAAGATTTTCAAGCTGGCTTCCAAAGCCTGCATTAGTCTGAATGCTTCATTTCTGGGTTCAGATGAGGGTTACACATACACGTTTATGAGTCATCAGCAGAGTCTGACCCAAGACTTTCAGCAACACAGCACCGACCTTTTCCACAGGTGCTAAAGACATAACCTGCTACCACTGCCAGGAGTTATTTCCCATATGCACTAGCTAGTGGCGGTGGGGGTGGGACAAGACATTTTACCCGTGTTACTCACATTTAAAATCTGTCCCATTGTACTCTCCATGATAACCTCATCTGGTGATAGAATGATCACACTTACTATTCCTGCAAAGACAGCTTTGTGGCTGAAATATTATATAGAGGGAATCCTTAAAGCACACTCATTTGTCCCACTTTGGGTTTTAATTTTCTCACTCCACCATTTTTGTTCACGTTGCTGGTCACAGAATGCGCTGAGCCATTGCTTGTTAAATAGGATTTCCCCCCCTCGCCAAACACAGACAACTATCATTTGTATTTCAGTCTAACTACACAAGACAAAAGTATTGTTATCCCTTTTCTGTGGCTAGGAAACTAGGAGCAGAGAGAGTAAGTGACTTGGCCAAAGTCGCACAGGAAATCTGTGGCAGAGCAAATTTTTAACAGCAAAAAGGAGAGATCTTGGTCTATCATCCTGCATTTCAAACTGTAATTACAGAACAAAGTGGTGGCAAATTTGGCCCCATTCTTCTCTCCTGCCAGTCTGAAACTGATACAGCTCTAGTGCCAGTGGGAACACTCCTGATTTATACTGAGCTGAGGAGAATCTGGGCCATTGCATCCAATAACAGGGCTCATTAAGATGACATTCACTTGCTCATTGCTGCTATTACTTTTTGGGGGTTCCCAATCAGTGATCTGATGGAGCTAGCTGACTCTGAGGACTTTCACAAAAAGAGCTTTTGTTTTCCTTGTCCCCCAGCAAAAATTTCAATAGCTGTCACCCAGAGGCTTGTGAAAAGATCAGATCCTTTTGATGCATACTGCTGCCAGGAGGATGTAGTCTATCTCCTCTCCACCCCCACTGCGCGAAGGGGCAGGAAAACAAATTGCCATCAACTCACAAGGTTGGAGGTCAAGAGGCCTAATTTGGTTTTAGGGGTGGTGAAATGCAACAGGCCAAGGACAGATTATATTAATTAAGCTGGTTTGAAATTTGATTTGCTGTCAGATGGTTTAACTGTGTGCAGCCTAGAAACAGGGCTATGGAAAACCAGAAAGGGATTGATTTTATATATTTTTTCACAAAGCAAAATCAGTCCATTATTGTCAAATTTGATACATTTAAGGCCAAATCCTCCTGCTGTGCAGCTTCTGTGAAATCAACAAGGGTGTAACTAAGAACACAATTTGGCCCTACTGTAGAAAAAATAGTGACTAGCATTAGCTCTCAGAGGTGTTTTTACTCAGAGGCAAAAGGTGTTCAGACCTGGCACATGAGGTCACAATCTGTGAAACCAGTTTGTTTCATAAACTAAGCATAAAGGGTCCTTTTTAAGTTATGACACTGTGAAGAGAGAAGCAGTTAGTGTGAATGGGGGCTAGGGGAAACGGAAGGAAGAGTTAAGTATTTAAAAAAAATAAGAGAGAAATTCAGTAGCATTTAGATGATAAACCTCCCAGCTCTGAACTGTCCCTGATTTTGGAGTGTTCAGAATCTAGACAACTCCTTCTCACTCTAAAAGGTCACACCAAACCCATGAATCCAAACACACCTGAACCTTGGGGGCTTTGAAATCTGTATTTGCAGCCACATTTGGTGTCTTGGTCCCTTCTCAAGGAGGACTCTCTTAAAATCTGAAATATTGCAGGCCATTAAACAAAGTACCTTTTGTTTCTGTCTTGGGGCAAGTGTCAAGGTGCGTGACACAAATTCACAGTGAACAAGTTGGCATATTTTTATATATATTAGTTGTTTTCTTTTCCTGTGCAGCAAGTATCTTCTTCAAAAAATTGCATCCTCCAAGAAGGCAGGTTTCATGGCTCAGGGACTGCCTAATGGGTAGATGTGGAAGGTTTCTATTTGTACTGGTAAGTGTTAGCAAACATCGATTTCACTGTACACACCCAAATCAACAAAAAATAATCAAAATTTACAGCTAGGCAAAGTAAGGAAAATGCTGCTTGAGAACTTTAATTTAAGGATATTGACTTTGTATATTTTGACATGTGATGCTGACAAGTTGTATTTTCGTGGGTATAAAGATTTAATTTTCTGAATCACAAAGTCTAGGGTCGTTAAAGAATTATTGTCTGACCTCTCTGTTGGCTAACTCCACCACAATTTCCCACAACTGTAAAAACTGATAAAAATAAAAATATGCTTTTAAAAAAATCAATATCTGTCAATTTATGAAAAAATAAAAAAAGTCAAGTTCTGCCAAGGAGTTACAATGCACCTTTTAGCTTTGTGCTGAAGGGTCACAGCCATCCTAGGTCAGCAGCTAACCAAAGTTGTCTAGTAGAACAAGTTGGAGATCTCAGTCCACTTCTTCACAAGACAAGAGGTACATCACCAGACTCTGATGGTAGTGCCTGGGAGTCTCAGCAGGGAGACTGTAACAGAGTGCTGGGAACCAACAGCTGAGCCAGCACTATGGTCACTTAAACACCAATTAATTCCCCCCCCAGGGTGGATCTGATGGGACCTAATTAGTGGATTCAAGTGGGCTGAGGGGAGGACTAATGAGCAAATTGGCCCATTAAAAAGCAGGAAGTATAAGGTGGCACATGAAGGATGTGCAGGGGAGAGAGGCAGGCTAGCAGAGCCAGCCCCTGGAAGCTCTCTAGGTAGAGAGATCTCGCTCCTCAGTTATTTGCTGAGGAGAAACTGAAACTGTAAATAATTATGGTGTATGGGTCCCTGAGGTAGTAGGAAGAGCAAGTGGAAACAAACTGCACTGGGGTGTTTAACAACTGAAGGTGTCAGAGTCTGTGGACAGAGCAAAAGCAAGGATCAGGACATCGTCTTGTTACAGAGACCATTGCCTGAGTATGCATTGCTATGTCATCATTCTCTCTCACCAGAGTTGGCCTGCCCAGGTCTAGGCTGAGCCATAGTGGGACAGCATTTTGTAGTGCCCCTGACCATGCTACTTGCTCTTCAAAGAACGAAGAGGGTTCAGGCTTTAGGGCTGTCAGCGCAACACTAAGCTCACACAGACGCATTAAAATTCCACACAATGCATCTGCATTCACCCCTCATTGCCCCTGTGGAGCAGCTGCACTGACTGTTACAAACAGTGCAACGGGTTAATTATCCACAGGAGTAGCATGGCTCAGGGCACCATGGTGGGACAGTGATTGTTTTACATTTCACAATAGACTCATAGAAATGTAGGGCTGGAAGGGACCTGGAGAGGCATTCTAGTCCAGCCTCCCCTCTCCACCCCCACCCCCACACACACTGGATGTAGAGTGTGTCTTTATTCAATTTCATCTTGTTGATTTCAGACCAATTCCATGAGGTCTTTTGGCATTCTAATCTTGTCCTCCAGAGTGCTTGCAACCCCTCCCATTTTAGGGTCAGCTGCACATTTTATAAGCACACTCCCCACTCCATTGCCCACGTCACTGGAAAAACAAAACACAAACAAACAAAGTGTTGATTAGCATCAGACCCAGGACAGACTCTTGCGGGGCCTCACTAGATACAGCCTCCCAGTTGTAACAGCAAGCTACAGAGAACTACTCTTTGAGTAGGGTACATAACTAGTTCAAAGACCCACCCTGTAGTAATTTCATCTAGACCACCTTGTCCTAATTTTCTTATGAGAACGTCATTCGGGGGGGGGGGGGGGTGGACTCTGTCAAGCGCCCGACTAAGGTCAAGATAAGTCCGAGCCCACATCTGAACATTGAGCTTGGCTTGGAATTCGGGGGCTGGAGGGACTTAACACTTCTAGGGAAGGGGGAAAAGTATTGCAGTCGTTTTGAGGGACCTGATCGCCTTCTGCTTGTGTCCCCCAAATAGTTATTCTGGTCTGCATTGGCCAGCACAGGGAGGGTTGATCCACTGTAGCTCCAAGGCAGAAGCTTGTCTTCAGGTGACAAAAGGCCCAGCCGTGTGTGTGTGTGTGTGTCACTCTCTCTCTCACACACACACACACCCCTACCTATCACTGAGAGCAGGTTCAGGCCTACAGTTTGCCTGTAGTGACTACAGATCACATGGTTGTTCCAAGCAGTGTTCTCAAGGGCAGGCCTTCATCTTACATCAGAGACCCCTTCATGACCGCCACAGCAGTTGCAGAAGGATCTGAGGCACAAGAATAAGCAGTACCACATGATAGGGGGTTAAATGTCATTCTACTCGCATAGTCTATGTGCAACTCCTTCACTGTCACTAAGCCTTTGGAGCAGATTGCTGTTCAAGTGAAATCCTGGCCCTGTTGACATCAATGGTAAGTCTCCCATTAACTTAATATGGGGTCATGATTTCGTCAGGTGTATAAAATGGTTAGGAGCTCTAACTTGTGCCTGCTTGGCCTACCACTCCCATGACTCAGATTCCTTGTCAGCCAGGCTTACTGCTCTGTTTGGCAAAGTCATTTTGGGGAATCAGTGGGACAAGCTGTGGCATTAGCAACTCCAAGGTAAAGGAGGTAGAGTCTGGCCCTTTATGAGAAAGCGTGTTGATCTACTTTTTCCTAGCATATGGTCCAGATTCTGATTTCAGTTTCAGCTGTGTAACTGTTTTGATGGTGTAAGAGTGAAATCTAGCCTGCAGCAGAACTGTCATCCTCAAGGATTCCAATATTTTGTTTTCTTTATTCACAAGACAAAGTGAAATGCAAATTATGGGCCAAATTCTAAAGTAAAGCTGTTATAAATCCAGATTAACACCACAAACTTGCCAGCATTTACACCTCTTTAACTGAACAGAGCTTTACTGTGTGTCTGTAAAATAGTAATGCTAGATTTTTCAATACACAGAACCAAGCAATAACAAAATGTATTCAGGTGGATAAACAATACATTTTAAAACTGCCTGTTTATTAGTTAAGTTCAGTGCCTTGATGGAAGTTCAAATGTGTTCAGTAATCGTCCATGAAATTTGTGTTAAAAAAAAAAATCTTGAACAACAACAACAAAAAAAGTAGAAATAAAATTAAATTTATTGCACAAACTCATCAAGTCTGGAAAGTCCAGGTAAGATCAACACTTCCTTAGTCACTTACACAAACTGTCTCTCTTCTCCCCTCCACCCACTCTTGCTCTGACTGGTAACATGAGCTAAGGAGCGTTCCAGGCTACAGTTTTGAATTGCCGGGCTATTGCTGATTTGTCTCCAAACTGCAGTGTTATTTAAATGTCGCTTTTTGTCGGTGAATGTATTATGTGGACTGAGATAACTTAAAAAAATACTACAGCCTAATAAGAATTGAAAGGAGCATTTAAAGGCCTCATAAACATGAAATAATAATGGGGAAAAAAAATCAAAGCTTTTAATTTCATTCTAAATACTTCACTTTCACACTCAGATTCTTATCAAAGATAGGCAGATATGACTTTGCCTCTAGGGGGTCTCTAACTCAGTTTCTGATTTGCATCTAGTCCACAAATTTCACTTCAAAACAGCAGATGTACATTGTAAAAGTAGCTGCAGCAGAACCAGTTCTATCACAGACTAAGGAACGATAGCCATATCTAATATTTAATACAATTGTCAAGCTGTATAAATATTTCCATTTCTGCTGTGTTTACAAACAGGAGTTTGAATTTGATCAAGAACATGCATCTATAAAATTCAGATGTGATCAAGAAAAATCCAGGTCTCTTCAGAATAGAAAGAAATCAGCAAAAACACTAGACGTTGTCTTTTAGGTTATTTGAATACTGGGGCAGGTGCAGATGTGATTTATAAATAGAAAGAAGCTCAAGTTGCAAAATTCAAACCTGGATTATGAACACAGACAAGTTTGGGGACTGTCTGGACTGGAGTTAGCCATTAGATGAAACTCAGATCTTGATTTTGTCTCCTCTCCCTCCTCAGCTGCCCCCAACAAAATAATGTTTTGGTTGGTTCGGGTCTGGGTTTTAGTATGGGCCCTGTTTCGTTTGCAATAAGTGATCTGCCAGGCAGGCAGAGCTGTAGGGGGGAAAAGAAGATTTTTATTAGTGATGCTGAGTGGCCAGTGATACGTGCAGAGGTTCGAGAGGTTTATGTGGCAGCAGCATGGGTTCAGTTTGCATTCCTTGGCCCCTGGTGAACACTGAACTAAAACCTCTTCTAAAACTTGACCCTCTCTTTCTCCAATTCCACTCCGCAGCCAACAGGACCGGCTGTTATTTCTCAGCAATATCAGATGGGATTTGCAAATTTTGTGAGGTGAATGGCGGGTAGTTGTGAAAGCAGCCTTCACTGGCTATTAGAGCAGGGTGAAAGATTTAAAAAAAAAATTGCAAGAAGTGACTGTTTTCCATTTTTCTGTCTTTCAAATGTACCCATTTTTAAAAAACAAACTGTGAATGTTTTTAAGAACCCCACTATCAAAATTGCTACAGAAAATTTTCATTTATCAAAAATTCGTGTAATTGAAACTCAACCATTTCAATTCTGCTTTTGATCAACATTTTACTGAAACATTTTTAAAAATTAGAAAAAAGTTAAGTTTAGTGAAATTTCTCATTCCCTACAGAAAAGTTGTGTCAATGCAATATGGTTTCTTTCAAAGAAAAGAAAAATTCTGCAGCGCCACTGGCAAGACCTGATCCAACAGTGAAGCTCCTACATGTTATAAATAAGGCTACAATTGGATCATGGACCTCACGGAATCTGTGACTTCCAAAGACCTCTGTGACTTCAGCCCGCGGCCGCTGGGAGCTGCAGGATCCCGCTGCCTTCCGCGGCAGTGGGGATACCCAGCAGCTCCCCACCACCGCGGTAGGCAGCAGGACCCCCACATCCCCCAGCTGCCCTCGGCATTGATCACCACAGCTCCCCGCTGCTGTGGTGTTGATCCCCGCAGCCCTCCACCACTGCAAATGGCAAGGGGACCCCCACAGTGCCCAGCTTCGGTGGAGGGGGACCCTGGAGGTCCAAGTCTCCAAAGGTGGTGAGGGCCCTGGAGCTCCTAGTTGGCCATGCAGCTTCCTAGAGGCTTTCCATTTTGTCATGGATATTTTAGTAAGAGTCAGGGACTGGTCATGGGCTTCCGTGAATTTTTCTTAATTGCCCGTGACCTGTCCCTGACTTTTACTAAAAATATCCGTAACAAAATCTTAGCCTTAGTTATAAATGTACTGGCTTATATGTATGTACACAACCTCCTCCTACTGGAAGGAACATGCCAGGCCTTTTCCTGTATATCTAACAGTCCCCTCTACCTGCCAAGCTAGCGGAACTGCTTTTTATCTCACCAGTTCCAAGCTTCTCAAAAGACAATGGTCATTTGTTGTATTCCAAATGCCTCATTTAGACAATTAGCAGAGAACTGAGGTGTCCCTGAAGATCACTTCAAGATAGTCCCAAAATAACCCATTTACCAACTAGTGCACAAATAGGACTTAGGAAGCTGCATTTACAGGAATTCCACCACCGTGTTTACCAATGACTGCAGTGCAGGACTATTTCCTGGTGTCCGTGGGCAGGAAGTACAGTATCTACAGGAATGAGAATGCCCATAGCAGCAACACCCCCAGTTCAGAGGTAACTTTCCAGCTCAGTCTGGCTGCTAGTCACCATATGGTGCTGAGTCACAAAGAGACAAACTCGCAACCAAGGCACTCATCCTCATGAATGAGGGTTCAAGCTACAAGTAAACAATTTCTTGACACCAACCATTTCTCCAAGGAGCATAACTGGATTATATGATCAACTGGAGATTCTTGCTCCCATGGACAGGATTAAATTGAAACCCAAATTCAGGGTCAGTAAGGAGGCTTCGCCCAGGGCATACAGCTGTTTAACCTAAGGGTGTGCATGGAGTGAGGTTCACTGTTCTTCTGAGCAGGTACCATTCATTAGCATCAGGTGATCTTAATGCAACGATGTCATTGCAGAACTATAAAAAAAGGCGTATGCCCAGAGGAGCTGACACTTCTGCCTCTCACACTAGACCATATGTTCCTCTCCCCCAGCCATCTCCAGCCTTGAGAGGAGACAAGCCCTTGTTGAGCTGTATGTAATGTAACCGGGGGGAGGGAGGGAGGAAGAGTAGCACAAATGTTCACCTCCTGCAACGGTTTGCTATGGAGACTCATTTGTATTACAAAGTACAAGTGTTAGATGGGACTAATTTCTCAGTATAACTGAAAATATAAGACAGATCGGTACTACAGAGGGGGCCAAACCAGAAGCAGTGAGTGAGGCAACTCACGTTTTGAGGATGCGCAGATCCAGATCTAGCTTTTGTACCTCAGGCCCATCTGTAATTAATACCAGTTATCTCCAGCAGCAGAAAGACTTAACATATGGGACGTGCATCTGTTTTCCCAAGTTAGGGACAAGAGGGGCTCCGTGAACTCTCCTCCTCTATAGGGCAGCCATACTTTGGGCCAAGATAGAGCATCCAGCCCCTTTTAAAAGCAAACCCAGTTTTTCTGTAGTGCTGAGGGAGCAGGCTGTGCTGAGACTACGTCAGGCCACTTGGCTGAATAGACTCCTGTGTGAGACTTTTGTGGAAAGCCTCATAAAGGTAAACCTGCGAAGCAAGGGCCATGTTCTCATGCAGTTCCACGTGCTGAGCAGTCCCACTGAAAGCGGTGGGGCTATTTCTGGGGAAAGGCACCGTCTGGCCCCAAGGAGGAAGACAAAGGAGATCTCACCACCTTACTCTGGGCTCCCTCTCAAAGCCGAGGGTTAGGGTTTCACTGGCCCCTTAGGGCAATGGCAGGGAACTAGGAATGGCCAGTGGGTTTGTCAAGGCTGATTCCCCACTCTGGCACTTTGAGTGCAGAAGATGGGGCCCTGCAAGGACTTTAAAAATTAATACAGGCCACTCCAGGCTTGTATTAAACTCCCAAGGCTACAGCTTCTTTCTGACTTTGGACTGGTAGATGCTGCCCCCATCCAAATGCAGAACCCCTTTGAGAACTCAGGAAGGCGTATTTGGGAATTTCTTCCTGTGGGGTACCCTCAAGCCCTTTCATGCCCTCTCCAGGGAAGAGCTCAGAAAGAAGGAGAGGGAAAGGGGGGGAAAAAAAGGAAATCAGCTGTTGCCACCAGCTAATTAAAACATGTGCACAAACCTCTTAAGACACAAAAATCCAATTCTGTTCTTTAAAAAGGTAAAATTTATTCATAAAAAAAGAAAGAAGATACAGCTGGAACTTAGGCTTTTGCTAGATTTAAGAAAAAAAGCTACAAGGATTAAGCATCAAGAATAGCTTTCTTGAGGTCCATCTTAAAGGTTACAAGCAAAACAAAATCACTTGGGTTAGCACAGAGGAGTCCATAAGCCATAAAGAGATAAACCTAATCACGTCTTCCGAGTCATTTCCTGATCTACTTACATATCTTGGGTTTTAGATGATTAGTTTCTAGGTATGATTCTGATGGTTTTTCATACCTGGCCCAAGATTCTCACAGCATAACTCTGCCCTGTCCCCTCTCTCTGGGAGGACAACCACAGACAGACAAAAGGGGAGTTGTTTTTCAATTTTAAAAAGTTCTAGACTTCCTATTGGCTCTTTTGGCCAGGTGTCTACTCACTTCCTTTTACCTATGCATAGCAGTGAGACGTTTTAACCCTTTACAATGAGAGCAATTAGAGAACAGCTACTAAGAGGAATTTGATAGGTATTAGCTGGCTGGGGGTCCATAAAAGGGAGCTACCCCACACCCCTTCATTTATCACAGGATTTAATGGAAAACTCACCAGGACAAACTTTCTGCCCTAATAGCTACACTTTCAAGGCTGAATGCTACGGAAAAACTTGGAAACTTCTTAGTGGGAGGATGGAGGATGTGTGGAGAAAGAGAATAAGCTGAGATTAGCCTTGGTGTTTGGAGGATCCCAAAATGTCAAGAGGATCAAAGAGCTGTGGGCTATAAAGGGATCCAAAGGCCACCTTGACAAGCAGGCAATTCCAAAGGTCACCAGCATGATCAAATTCTGTCCTCACATGCATGCATCGGGGGCTGGTCAACTGAAACAGGAGCCAAGCACATGTGCTACGGGCTTTTGGAAAGTGAGAATGCAAACTCACCGGGACAGAGCCTCAGCTGGTATAAGCCAGTCTAGCTACCTCGGTGTGCACCAGCTGAGGATCTGGTCCACTATTGGAGGGGAAGGCGGGGGGCAGAGAAAGATGAATGTTGAAGCCAACCAAATGGTTTGGAGAAATAAGCCAAGAGAATTAAAAATGCATCCGGAGACTATTTCTTTGAATCCCTACATTCTAAACTATAATCAAAGCCCCACATGCCCATGAGGCTGAGTAACAGCCCTGGTCTGCACCACAGAAGTGCATTCCACCACCTCGGAAGCTGCTGTTTAGGTCAGTTAGACTATCTGGCTATTTGTCGGAATTGTTACTTTTTCCTCTGACTGCCTCTTCTTGTTCTATGTCAAAAACGATTCTCAGTGGCTGCCACTGCTACGTCTTCCGAATTCCTTTATGTGGATTTCCTCCTTAACACTCTGGGAACCATCTGTATTCAGATGCACTCAGGCATCTCACCAATCTCTCCTTCCTTCAGATTGACATACACATGGCTAGATCCTCCGATCGTTTTATCGTGGGCAGCCTCATGCACTCTGCATAATGAAATCAGAGCGTGATGGGGCAGCTATGGAGGGAAAAAAACCTCCATCAGTGACTGGAAAGCAGACACAAAAATGATTTCACAAAGTACATGTAATTCACCTCCTACAGCTTTAGCAGAAAGGACTGTACCACCCTTTACTTAACTGGGGAAGGCCCAGCCTAAAAACCAAACCAAACCACATACTATTCAATTCATTTAACTATAGTACTATTTAAGGTCTTAATTCAACAAGCTACATAAGCACATGCATTGCTTTAAGCACTGACTTCAATAGGACTGCTCATTTGTTTAAAGTTAGGTGCATGCCTAAGGACCTTCGTGAACTGGGGTGCTAAGATACCCAAACACTTCCTAGTTGAACTGGGAAGACCATTAATTGGCACCTATTCAGTGTAGCTAAGGGAGAACAGCGCCATTCTTATGCCTGATCACGTAAAGAGCTCAGTGTTTGCATCACGCAGTGCTGAGGGTTCTCAGCACCTTTAAGGAGGAATTCAGTCCCTTCGTGGGGTAACGCCACAAGGATGCTGAAATCCTCCCATAACTGCTCAGGTAGATGACCATTAATGGCATCCCAATGAAGTTAACAATGGAGAAACACTCTGGAGCCAAGTGTGTCCCCACAGCAGTTGTGCCCACCCAGTGCATAAAGGACCACACCGGACATCCACATTCAACTCCTCCAGCTTGCAGCACCAGCGATGTCCTGATTCACTTTCTGGACGTGGTGATTTATCCCTGTTCGTTGTTTAAAGAGTCACATGTTCAGGGGAGACCAGATTTTTTTTTTTAAAACCATAAACCATCGCACTGGTGAAAGTGAATTGGAGCGAACAGTTTCAGTGAGGAGGCGTATGCATCCGATGAAGTGAGCTGTAGCTCACGAAAGCTCATGCTCAAATAAATTGGTTAGTCTCTAAGGTGCCACAAGTCCTCCTTTCCTTTTTGCAAAGACAGACTAACACGGCTGCTACTCTGAAACCTGTGAGGAGGCTGATGTGCAACCAGGCAAGCTCATTTAAGGCCACTTAAACGTCATCTTTAACAAATTAGCCTAGGGATAAAGCACAGCAATCAAAAGCTTTGTAGGTGGCTTCTCGACATTGGCCTCCTAAAAATGTGAGATGCTTTGAGCTACCTGGAGAAGGTGCATACACTTTGTCTCATTCTCACATGTTCATAGCCTGAATTAGTGTTTATAAATCCTTCATTAGTACTGTATTTGTAAACCTAGAGAACACTGGGCACAGAATAAAAAATAATAAAACTATAGCTCCTGTCCTGAAGAGCTCACAACCTAACACCAGTGGTTTAATTCAGCATGAAAAAAAGCAGCACTATTAATAGTCCTTTTATAATGCAGAGTGCAGTGATGATAGTGATAATGGACAAGTCAATTAGCCACTTACACCTGGGGACTTAATTGTTACCTCAGTGGGAAACAGGAAACCATGGAAATCTGCCACTTCCCTGGTTAGAACCAAAGATGATAACTTAAGGTTCGATACCATCCCAGGCAGGGAATTTATTCTTTCCCTTCCACCCCATTCTTTCTAACCTCACTTTTGGAATCACTATGTGAAATATCAGCCTGATCTTTCAGTTTTCAAGCAAAGCTCCATTTAAGACCACAAGAACTTTGACACCACCACCACTTCATTCTGAAGCTTCAAGATCTTGATGTTGTCCCCCCTGTCCCCCACTCCTTGCAAAGTTTCACAAGTTGCTGCATGGACTGAGAACTCAAAAGTTTTCCTCAGAGCCCCTTTCTGCTTCTCACATATTTCACTGAACTTCTTTGTGAAGCAGAGATAGTAGTCTTTTAGGTAGAATGTTAATTGTGATAAGTATTAACTGAAGGTATACTAGCATGAGATTAATCTCTCTCTCCCCAGCTCACTCCATTGCTGCTATTACATGAATTATCAAGGGAGTTCTTTGAAGGAGCAGTGTTAGCAACTCTTACAATTTGATAATGAGTCTCATGATATTTCAGGGTTGTCTTAAAGCCTCAGCTCCTGGAGTCCTGTGATTTAAGAGAAAGTTTTAATTTAAGAGAGAAAGCATCTAGCCTTCACAATTGCAGAGAAAAATTTGAAAGCATGAACGCTTAACAGCTTAAAGGCAAGTATAAAAAACTCCAAATTAATTATTTTTTAAAAAGTCTTATGCTTTGTAATCCAGTTGGTGGCCTGACTTGTGGTTTTTGAATGCTTGGGGCTGGCAGTAGTGAAGGAGCTCTCCCTGGGAGCGGCTAACATTTAAGAAATTCATTACACATTGTCATAAATATAAAGGGAAGGGTAAACACCTTTAAAATCCCTCCTGGCCAGAGGAAAAACCCTTTCACCTGTAAAGGGTTAAGAAGCTAGGATAACCTCGCTGGCACCTGACCACAATGACCAATGAGGAGACAAGATACTTTCAAAGCTGGAGGGGGGAGAAACAAAGGGTCTGGGTCTGTCTGTGGGGTGCTTTTGCTGGGGACAGAACAGGAATGGAGTCTTAGAACTTAGTAAGTAATCTAGCTAGATATGTGTTAGATTCTGTTTGTTTAAATGGCTGAGAAAATAAGCTGTGCTGAATGAAATGGATATTCCTGTTTTTGTGTCTTTTTGTAACTTAAGGTTTTGCCTAGAGGGATTCTCTATGTTTTGAATCTAATTACTCTGTAAGGTATTTACCATCCTGATTTTACAGAGGTGATTCTTTTTTTACTTTTTCTTCTATTAAAATTCTTCTTTTAAGAAACTGAATGCTTTTTCCACTGTTCTTAAGATCCAAGGGTTTGGGTCTGTGGTCATCAATGCAAATTGGTGAGGATTTTTATCAAACCTTCCCCAGAAAAAAGGGGGTAAGATTTGGGAGGATTTTGGGGGGGAAAGACGTTTCTAAACGAACTCTTTCCTAATAATAATAATACTGGTGTTAGATGTTTGGTGGTGGCAGCAAAAGTCCAAGGGCAAAGGGTAAAATAGTTTGTACCTTTTGGGAAGTTTTAACCTCAGCTGGTAAAAGTAAGCTTAGGAGGTTTTCATGCAGGTCCCCACATCTGTACCCTAGCGTTCAGAGTGGGGAAGGAACCTTGAAACACATTATAAAGGATGCAGCAAATTATATTAATTAAAACATACCAATTATCCAAAAAGCACCTTATAGCACTGGTGAAGTTGACAGTGGCCTATCCTTTGGCTGAATACAATATCAGACCCTCCTAATAGTAGGAGCTTTCTGTAATGGAGGTGTATACAGGGGCTGGAGCTTTTATACTAGGGAAGAAATGTGACCCTTGACCTTTGGCCTGTGTTGTTCTGGGAAATGTGGTTTCGGAATCAGGCATCCATTTTGTTCTGGGTGTTTGCATTGGTTAATTCTTTTTTGTGTATTCAAATAAGGGTGATGAGTTACCTGCTCAGTTTGCATTACATGGGAGTAAATAGCTTTGGGATTTTTCCACTAATTTTAACTCTATTAGGTGATTGGTTAGGAGTCTGCTGAATTCCTACTGTACAATAGGTTCGGTGAGGCTGACTGCCTGCTGGAGAATTCACCCAATAAAATCCAGATACTGGTGGAGACAATACAGAGATGGAGGTAGAAGCCTGCCTTTAGTTTTTATGCTTTTTGTGATGCAGTTGATAGGGAGCAACTTACACTAGAAGAGCGTTAGAGTTTGATGTTTTGCTTAGTTTCTCCTTTTGAATCATTTTAATGTTTTCTGTATGGGTTCTGCAGTTTGTCTAGGGGAACATGTTACTTAACAGAGCAACATCAAAACACTGTGCTCCTCCCCGGTATCCTCCTGTTCCCTACAGAGCACACTGGGCAAGCCAATGTATTGAGGCTAAAGGGCTAGGAGCACCGTTTCCCTTCTCTCATCTGTTTTTCCCCATGGGTTCAGACTTGTGCTGTGTGTGTCACCAGAATCAATTTTCAATCACTTATGATTTGCTTAGAGTTTCTTCCTGCAGACATATGAAACCCATGGAGCTTACCAGCTGTTCCTCTTTCACACCTCAGACAGGGAGCGTCCCTGAACAAAGGTTCAGGCCAGAGCTTCACGTGCTGAGAATTGCTGTAGCTCCATTGAAGTCCATGGAGCTATGCTGACTTACACCAGCTGATGATTCACAGATTCCAAGGCTAGAAGGGACCAGTGCAATCATCTAGTCTGTCCTCCTGTATAACACAGGAAGGCACAGGACTTCCCCAGTGTGCCCCTGTGTATGTAT
Organism: Eretmochelys imbricata; assembly: GCF_965152235.1. Taxonomy (NCBI): domain Eukaryota; kingdom Metazoa; phylum Chordata; order Testudines; family Cheloniidae; genus Eretmochelys; species Eretmochelys imbricata. The sequence goes on from NC_135572.1 coordinate 235,332,528, forward strand.
TCATACCTGACTGGCTCAATATCATCTAAATTAGGCCCCAATCCTGCAACTGGATCCATGCTGGAGAACTCTGATGTCCACAGACTCCCACGCAAGGCAAAAGGGCTATGCATAGCTGGAAGGGTCTACCTGCATAGTAGATCCAACTACAATAATGTTCTGACCCTGACTTGAGTGGGGGCTCTGCAGAGATGCAGTAGACAGCCCACAAGCTACAGGATCAGGCCTTTAGATTGTAAGCTGCTTTAAGGAGGGACCATGTCTCTTAAGCACCTCACCCAATGGGTCCAGATTCTGACTGGACCCTTTGGGTGCTACCACAATCTACACAAATAATAAACAAACTGTTCTTAAAGACTGAGAAACACTATATCAAGATATGGAATTTTGACCCAAAAGGAAAAATGCCAAGAAGAGTATTATAAGCCACCAAGTAAAAGTGGGGCTTTACAACAGGCTGTTAGCCTAATCTGCTCAGATTTGCCACTCAGCTTTATCCCCTTCCTGAATCACTGGGGAGTGAGAGTGTTGTGTTAAATGTGACCCCGCACAGAGCTGCCAGCAATAAAAAAATTAATAGCAATTTTTTGGAGGAGGCATGCACAAATGCCAGCTTTTCATTTTGTAATTCTTTTTAGTTCTGTTTTTCCAAACGAGCACAGTGATGATTTCTCAATGAAGAGTCAAACTTCAGCTGTTTTTGAGAGACTTCTGTGCTAAAACCCATCCACAAAACGCCCATTAAAAAAACCTTTATTTCAAGAGTAAAAATAACACTTTCTGCCCCACTGTCCCAGCTCAAAAACAACTGACTAAATCCTACCCCAGCTTTCCAAAAAGGAAAAACAAAAACCAGTACTGGGTTGAAAGCAAGCATGGAAAGGGGAAAATATGCTTAAAATGGAGGTAAAAAATGTAAGTTAAGCTACAACTGTAAACACACTCTCTATCTCTCTCTCTCACTATGGCCCCTCTGCACCACTCTGGCAGTGCAAAGAGGCCCAAAACTGCTCTAAATGGGTAGTTTATGGTTCTCCCTGGTGTGTGTGGGGGTGGGGGGGGGGGTGAATCACCAGCTTGGGTAGAACCAGCGTAACCAATCTTGAGCCACTCTTTCTCAACACGGGGGGCATGCTTGGGGAGGAAAGGAGCATGGCTGCATCACAATATGCTCCAGTGATCCCCAGTCAGTACAGAGGCCACTCGGAGTGGGGCAAGGGGAGGTTAGCATACAATAGACATGGTCAATTTTTGTTTGGCAGTGGTTTTTATTGGGGGAAAATGGAATATTTATAAAGGAAATTTCTGCAGGAAAGGTCCCTTTGAAACTAACCATATTGTGCTTTTGTTGAAAACTGAAAAATTTGGGGGAGGGGGTGGCTGTAATGTTTCAGTTTTCAACAAACTTTTGTAGAAAATTTTTGAGGAAAATAAATGTTTTTCATTTTCCTCAATATATATTTTTTTGAAGGAGCAAACATTTCCCAACCAGCTGTAACATACCAGCATCGCTGGCCCTAAATCCCACTGAGCACTACTTGGCCAGACCTAAGTACCATATTTATACACATGTAACTATATACACAGACACACACGCAAAGTATAGGTCATCTTCAGTGTTCCCAGGGATTTGTTTATATACTTAAACCACTAACGTGGGATGAAGAGAGGAGCAGAGTGGCATGTGAGAAGCCATCATGCAAGCCCATGGTAAGTTCTAGGTAGCTAGCATAGACATGCTCTGGAAAGATTAGTTGCTTTTGAGCAGAACATTTCTTTAAGCTAAAAATGTAAAAGCTGAGAATTATGACAGACCGAGTTCCTCCAGCTCTTGTCAACAACCTGTGGAGATTAAAAGGCTGTCAGAAAGCTATCCACTGAGGCGTCAGAATTGCTTTCTGAAGTCATTCTGAATTAAAACCTAATGATAGTTTTCTTTGATAGCTCTTTTTAGTGGAGTGCAGCTGGAGGAAAATCAGCCAAAAGGGGAATTCAATTTTTTTAAAATAATTAATTTTGACTTTCTTTATCAGATGATTTCTGGGTATCTCAGTTGTCTTTTTAATTTCTCTCTGTACAACATGAGGGAGGAAATCTTTGGTGAATGAAATGACTGGTACATTTTTCATTCCCTCTCCCGGTACTTTGACAATGTGTTTACATTACCTTAGCAATCATTTCTTGTTCCTCCCTCCACAGACTCAATAAATAGACCATAAATGACGGTGGGATTTTGGCTGGGGTAAAATGACCAGTTTAAATGAAGAGGCTTGCTTTCTAACAGTAATGTTGATAGTGCTGCTGGTGGAGGTAATAAACAGAACAGCTCAACATGTTGCAGATAATATGGTGTAGAAAAAGATGCTTGAGTGTTTGGTTTTTTGTCTACCACAGTTCCAACTATTTCCCCCCACTCTCAGCACCTCCTAAAGATTGTGGGTTTTTTTCCCCATGGTTAAACCCCCATTTGGGATTTTTATTTTCAGAATCAATTTTCATTGCAATGCTTTGGTTTATGCTCTATAGTGAGTGTGTGTTTCTGATCCAGTCTCCTCATGATTAGAAGGGACAGGTTTGTTCTTTTGATTATGAAGGCAGCAGGGCCAGCTGGCCCAGAAGACAGATAGCTGCCAGGCCGGGATGCTGCAGCAGGTAAAAGAACCAGCCCCTGTTCCAACTTGAAGGATTCTGCTTGGAGGGGGCAGAAAGTGACAGTGTCTCTTGGCTGGACTGAAGGGCAGCCACAAACACAACCCATTTGCTGGAGCACAGTTGGAACGTGACACCTTGTGACAATGGCTTGGCAACAAAGGGTCTCCTCCCACTCCCAGAGTTACTGACAAGTGATCATTCCACCTGCTTGCACCCTCTCCCACCCAATTCTTCTTGGGTTTTTTCTTTCAGCTCACATTCATGACCTCACTGATGGCAGCACAAAACCCCTCCACAATGCGTTGGTATTGTGTGTGGGGAAGGATAAGAGCACACAATCCTTGGTAGAGACCAAGATAACAAATATACCTGACCTGCTGTAGTGTTCCTGCCTAGCAGCTGGAATGCCACCTCTCTGCTCTCTCGCTTTGCACTGCATCCTAAATAATGTAGGGCTTGCCTATACTTGATAATGAATTCAGAGAAAGATAGGGTGTGCATTCAAAAACAATAGCTGCTCCACCTGTGGAATCAGAGGCTCCACACATGGAGTTAGTTGGGGCAGTTATGCCTGAGTAACTCCATTTGTATGCAGATAAGCCCTTAAGAGAGCTCACCCTTCTTTTCAATCACCAAGGAGAGGCCATGAAAAGGAAACTTACAATCACGATACATTTCCAATACGGTATTAGTCTTAAAATAAAATATTAAAAAAAATTGGGTTTTATTACAGAAACATCCCCTAATACGTTTTAAAAAATAGTTGGGAGACAGAACTACCCTTTGGAGATCCTGCTTTATACCTAGTTTGACTGCTGTCCACCAGCTGGGGGTGGCTCGTGAGTGTAGAGAACAGAACTTTCATAAGAGTTGGACCTAGACTGTGGCAGTCCCATATGAGATAAGAATGCATACCTGAGCATTATCAGAACTAAATGCAAGACTTGCTTCCTCCGCTTAACTTTCCCTCAGTAAATTCTTGTCTCTCTCATGCTAACACACACCCACACTTGTAAACATATTGAGTTATTTTTTTTACAGGCTGGGAAGCAAGAGAGAGACTGAGGAGAGAGAGTTATTTAGTTTTTAAATGACTGGGTGGTGACCAGATGCTAGCGTGCCTCAGGCCATGTAAGTATCTTGATAGTCACATGAAAGCTAATGGCCCAATTTTCAAATATGGGCACTGATTAGCAGACACTGATCTAGAGCGTACTAATTTTCAGGTTCCCAACTTTAGATACCTAGGAGTCTCAAGTTGGGCACCTCAAAACTGAGGCACAGAAAATTAGGCCCACTTTTGAATATCTTGGTCTAAAAGTGTCTTGCCCCATGGTTCACTCACAGTAAGTGTCTCAGCCCACAGCAGGTGCCATGATCCTTTCAGTTTGCAAACTTTTTTTGTAAATACTAAAAAACATGGCCACCTCTTATTGGTGCTTGCACATCCTCTAGTATCCACCCCAAAACTGTTGGATTATTGAAAAAATAATTATTTGCACTCTGTAATTGAGGTTCTCCATGCACTTTATTAACAGGTATGAATCAAATTCCTCAGCATCCCTGCAAGGTATTTCCTTAATGCTGCAGGGAAGAAAACAGACACAGACAGTAAGAAATGTTACCTATGTGACAGAGTGAGCCATTGAAAGAGTTGGGGAATGGAATGAATGTGGTTCCAACTCTCAGCCCCCGGTCCTAGCCATTAGAATATGCTCCTTCTCACTATTAATAAGAACCTATGAAACAAGTCTGGTAAGAGCATTGGCAATTGGTTCCCTCATATTAAGAGGTTTTGTTAAAACTTCTCTGCCTCCAAGGCAGACTGAAATGAAGGGACAATTGAAAAGGGCACTGGAAGGGTCTTCAAGCTAATCTGTTCATCCCATTAGGTAATTCATATTGGTACTGAAAATAGTTAATGTTGTTTAAGTGTAAACATATCTACAAGGAAATAAGTTCATAAATGTCTATCTAAAATAGTACTAGGTGCAGAGAGCCTTCAGATTTGCCCCACACACACAGCTTCTGATCATTAGTTTAAAAAACTCTAGTGGCTCCTTATTGTCCTGAGGTGGACTCTGGGACATGTTCATGTGCAGATCATTAACTCTAGGGGTATGTTGAAGTTCACCATATCCAAGACCTGCTGTGTTGCACGTAACATCAACCCACCCATTATTGACACAATGTGGCAGATGTATATTTGCATTAATACTGCATATTCATTATCTTTACCATTATTTTTAAATATGCACCATGTACTATTTTATACAATGTTGTCATAATGTACAGTGTACCACAGCAAAAAATCACCAGCACAATCAAATCTTGTATCCTGTTTCACAATTATAACCTCCCCTTCTTACTTCTTAGCGTATGTGCAATGTGCCTCAGGTGGCACGTGACTGGGATTCATCACTGAATTTGGTCTGCTGGTTGGATCATTAGCTTCCCTGAGTCGGGCCAGTTACTCTCGGGGAGCTCAACATGAATGCTAATCTATGCCCCCTCTCCTTTCTTACTAAGAAATATTGACTGGAATGCACAGGTTTTGTGGTATTTGCAGTAAACGGTGAGCTAAGATGGATGGTCCTTTATACTTTTCCTACCCAGATGCCAAAGAGATGAATTAGTAGAGCTGGTGAGGAGTTTTTCTGTGATTTTTTTATTGGAAAATACTGATTCATTGGAACTGAAAATTTTTGCAGGAAAGGATCAAATTTGATGCCTTTTAAATGGAAAAATGTTGACATTTTTTAAAATGAAAAATTCTAGTTTTCTGGTTTGAAATGACTTTTTGCTTAGCCCTTTAATCTAATTATAGTCAATTATATATATATATATATATATATAGCCACCTCAAACCCCCTTTGAAATATTTCAGTTGACCTGAACCAATAATGTTTTAGGATTTTCATTTCACAAAAAGTTGTCAAGATTGACTTTTCATCCAATTCAGTACAGGGAAAATTTTCAAAATCTTGAAATACTTCATGAGATCCAAAAACCTTTCCCTGGGCAGCTCTATTCATTAGTAGTATTCTTTCAATTTATAAAAAGTATGAAAGAGAAGCCTAGCATCCTATGTGATGTAAATTACAAGGGGAAAAATTCTCCCCAAACTCTCTTCCTAATAAATCTCACTTCCTCTTCATGCTCCTCCCTCCTCCCAAAGCCCAAGTAAATAGATACGTTTTGCTGCATTCCCTGAAAGTCAGAAGACCCAGGCCATTCTGGACCAAGTGAGGAGCAGGTTTCAAAACGGGGAGCCCCTCATGGAGACTGTTCCACTGACAGCACCCTCTTTTTTAAATTGAAGGGACTCTGGTCTGTGCATCTCCATTGATTGTAGCATGACATGGGGAGAGAGGTGGTCTTTCACATAGCTAGGTCCCAAGCGAGTTAGAGCTTTATAGGTCAAAGCCAACACCTTAAACGCCCCCAAAAAGCCAATAGGCAGCCAGTGCAGATCCTGATGCACAGAAGTCAGGTGCTCAAACTGAGACATCACTTGAAAAGCAGATTGCAGTGTTCTGCAACACGGTAAGGATCTTAATGCATAGCCCCACGTGGAACACACTGCAGCAATCCATGCTTAGGCTGCATCAGTTGCACAGCTGCTTCCATATTTCCAATAGGATGCTTGTCATGATTAGTTCACTCTGTGGATTAAATGTCAGCGAAATTTCACATATTAAAGAAACACAGCATTCCTTTAGTTCAATAAAACAAAGACACACACACAGAACATTGGAAACAATTACTAGGTCAAATGTAGTTTTCCAGCAGCAGTGAGGAGATTAAATTAAAGACTTCCGCCAGGAAAGAGTGTCTGGCATGTTTCTGGTAGATTGGAAACTCTTCGAGGCAGGGACTGTCCCACTCTGTATGGTTTTTGCTATACTTTGCTCACAGGGGTATGGACTGTCCTGAAAGATAGTTCCCAGCCACACTGAAAGTTAGAACAGTGCAGCGAATACTGGACTAGGACTCTCAGACCTTAAGGCCAGAAGGGACCGTCATGATCATCTAGTCTGACCAATGCAGGCCACAGAACCTCACCCCCCACTCCTATAATAGACCCACAGTGGTGCAAGCAGAATTCATTTCTTACCAGTATGCTGCAGGGAAGACCATGTGACCCCCCCACATGACTTCTCCCTGTCCTGCCCCCAACCCGGGGCTCCGCACTGTCCCCCTGCCCTCCCCATGGTCCATGCCACGTTATCGAGGGGTGGAGGAAGGGTGGCTGGGCGGGCTCTTTCCTCCTCCCGCTGCACCAGAGACTTCTGAACTGCAGGGATCTCCTGGGAATTGCAGCGGCGAAAGGAGCAGAATGTGGGAACTGCCCCCAGCCCTGTCCTCCTGCGGGGCTGCTGTACAGACCCCAGACAGGACTCAGGAGACGCAGCTGTGTGGAAGGGCTGGGGGCGGGGCTGGGGAGCAGTACAGCCGTGATGGAAGAGCTGCTGGAGTGGGGTCACCCAGCGGCCCCATATCCTGCTCCTCCTGTCTTTCTGGTATAGTGTAACGGCTATAAATACCTTACTGGTACAGTGTATTGTATTGTACTGCCTTACTTGTACCACTGTAGACCCATAACAGCTGGCTGAGTTACTGAAGTCCTCAAATCTTGATTTAAGGAGTTCAAGTTACAGAGAATCCACCATTTACACTACTTCAAACCAGCAAGAGACCCAGGACCCATGCTGGAGAGGAAGGTAAAAACCCCCAGGGTCTCTGCTAATCTGATTCAGGGGAAAATTCCTTCCTGACCCCCAACTATGGCAATAAGTTAGACCCCCGAGCACATGGGCAAGACCCACTAGCCAGACACTTCAGAAAGAATTCTCCGTAGTAACAGAGTATTTCCCCATCTAGTGTCCCATCTCAGGCCATTGGAGATATCTGCTAATAGCAATTGTGGCTGGGCTATATGCCATTGTAGGCAATCTCATTATACCATCCCCTGCAGAAACTTATCATGCTCAGTCTTAACGATCTAGGTTCTGTTCCAAAACTCTGCCACTGACCTGCTGTATGACCTCAGAGAAGTCACGACACTTAGCTGTACCTCTGTTCCCTTCACTCTGTGTCCATGATGTCTACTTAGACTGTAGCGGGCATGACTTTTCTTGTACTCTGTGTTTATACAGTATCTAGCACAATGGGCCCCCAATCTTGATTGGAACCTAGCCACTACTATAATGCAATTAGTAAATAATAACAATAATTAAATCCTAGAAGAAACACCTAATTTATAACCATCCAAACAGCTTGTTCTCCAACATGGTGTTTTCACAGTATAGGCCCTATACAGCTGCTGCACCAGGAGTGTAGTTCTATTAACTTTCAAATGGTAATTATTGAAAGAAGCTGTGATACTGGATCATGTATATCATGTGGTATTCTTATTGCCTTCCTTATAGGAACACACCTGGTTTCAGCTCTTGTGAGTGATGGATACAAATCCCCTGCTTATTTGCACCCTTCTGTAAAGATCTTTTCATGTAAAACCATAGTGGTATTATCTTACTTTAATGTTATTTTTTTAACGTAATAGATTTGCTTTTTCCTTGTGCATGGGCCATTTACCCATCAGGGCTTTGAGTTTGCACCTTGGAAGGATTTGCTGCCGTACTACTTGAGAATGCAGCCTCAGCCATGAGGCAAAGATTGGAATAAAGATTTATTCAAGGTTCAGAACAGCAGAGGTCTTCTAATCCATCTACAAAGGTATACGTGGTTTCTGGCTTATTTGTTTTACTCTGGTGTTAAATGCTCCATGAAGAACATACAGTACGTAAACAATTGGGGCGACCAGCTGCCAACACTTGGTAGCCCAGTTAGTATGAGAGGCTACTGTACAGAGAGCAGGTGGGAAATAAATCCTCTTTTCAGATCTGTTATGTGGAAGAAGGGGAATGCTGACAGTGAAAGAATGCATTGGAAACCCCTTCTTCAGCTATATGCCAGGGTTTAGAATAGAAAACAACGCTGCCCGGTGTGATATTGTTTCCATTCTGGGCACGGTTGTTAAATATAATATTAGCTTTACTGGACTCATCAGTTGTGGTTGCATTTCAACTATCTACCAATGTGATACATTTTCGGGAGGCGAGGGAGGTTAGGAAATAGGAAAACAGCTTTTTCATTTATTTTTTTTTACACGTATCCCAACAGCGCTGGGATATTATTAAATACAAAAGTGTAACCTATTTCTCAGAAGCATAACCATCTGTGTGTTCCAGAGATGGTGAAACATGTTTTGGGCAATTTCATACTCATTTGAACATTGTGATTTCAAATTTCCTCATGGAATTAAACCCCGTGTAGTTTCAGTTCCATTTATCCAGAGTCGTACAGCAGTGGTGAAAGGCCGAGTGGCCTCCTCCCTTTTACGTCCAAAATGGAGAAGGTGAACTGAATGGGTGTGTGAAGAAAGCAGCAGATGCATTAGGAACATTATTAATAGGAAGTCAAATTTAAGCATGTGTGTAAGGGGAGTGTGGGTGGGGCAGTGGAAGCAGCCTGGTTAATCACATAAGTCTGGAAATAGCAAAGAAAAAGTTTGGAAGTGACAGAAGAGGAATTTAGCAGCGGGGTGGGGGGGAGAACGGGCAACAGCCCTGAGGAGGGATGGGGAGAGAGAGTGAGCTCTGGCTGCAGAGAGAGCATGTTTCTTTGGAAGCTGACAACAGAGAAAGACACAGGTGGATAATATCTGTGTCTGGCACTTTTGGGTTTAGTATCTAGGGTGCTGGGTTCAGTAACAAAAAATCTGCCAAGAAGAACGACCCCACGCAATTGCTGTAGAAATTAACTTCAGACACTGAAGACGATGCAATCTGGTGCATTTTACAGATGCTTTTTATTGCCCCATTAATTAAGGGGATAATGTTTGTGGTGAAGGAGTAAGGAGCAATAAACTGCTTTTGTGAGTGATTAAAGAGAAGCCAGAACATTTGAAAGCGCAGAAGCAGTTTGAGAGCACATGCCAGCATTAGGACACATTAAAAACCCTCACAAAAGATGGCCAGGTGGGGATGCCCAATTTCTTGTAGATTTAAAAGTTCGGTCACTTTGTTGGACTTCCCATTGATGTCACTATGGTGACAAGGGAGCTTAAAGTTAATAACCATTTGAGGACAGAAGCAAAAGTGAACTACTCTTTGAGGAAGTGGCCTGGATAGAAATAAAGTAGTACAAAGTCACATAGAGGGGGTGATTTTGAGAAGTGGAATCCCATTCTGCTACCAGAAGTATTTGTGTAAGCCAACATTTGCATCTGCGCTGAAGTGTAGGCACAATTCCTAGCACAGTGACATGTAGGGGGTTACACTCAGTCACTCACTCATCTAAGTGGTGTGACTAGCTCCAGCAAAATTATTGCGCCTTCAAAATAAGAGGCCAGTGAGCAATCACAGCTGTAGCGTCACTGGAGTTTTCACTGTCTTGTGAAAAGCGATTGCTAGTATTTTTCTGGGCTGCAGTTAGCGGAGTTACTTCTCTTGAATTCAAATGATTACTAGAGCCAGGGCCGGCTCCAGGCACCAGCATTCCAAGCAGGTGCTTAGGGCGGCCCTGTGAAAGGGGCAGCAGTCTGTGTGCCATCAGGGCGGCGTCTCGTCTTTCCACAGCAGCGGCAATTCGGCGGCAGACCCTCCAATATCTCCTCTTAGATTAGCTGGCTCTAAAATATTGGAGGGCGCGCTGCATACTCATATTAAAGCTGGTTTGCTAGATGCAAAGGAACAAAGACAAACATGAACAAGATCCTCAGCTGATGAAAATCAGCATAGTTCCAAGGAAGGCAATGGCGTTACGCCAATCTACCCCAGCTACAGATCTGGCCTCATTCATATGGCGCATATATTCTACACAAATACGGAGCCTAATTCTCTGCCAGTGTAAAACCATTGACTTTCGTGGAGCTGCTCTTACGCACTTACTCAGGGCTGAATTTGGCCCATTACCTTAGTTAGATAATGTTTTAAAACTGAACAGAATAAGAGAGGGAAATTGATTGGCCAGGAGAATGCCAACAAAACCAGACAACCTTATAGTTTGGCCGGAGCTGGCAATAATCTTGCTTCTTGAAAGGTGTAATAAACCCACTTTTTTTCAGTTTTGAAGACACTTCACTTTGTGCTGCAAAATGCTTTCAACGCAGGTAGATATTCAGGAAATAAAGCTGAACGGTGGAGCCTTGTATTATTGTATAAATTCTACTTAGTCACCTGGATGGGGGAGCAATTGCATATTTCACATTTGAATAAAATATCTTTAGATTTTTCTATTAGAATCATTACGGTATGGGTGGGTGAATATATCAATATTTGCAAAGCTCTGAGAGATTCTCCAATGAAAGATGTTCTACAAGTGCAATGTATTATTATATACTATACACAGAGAGACATAACAGATATAGTAATGCGATCACTCATACTTATGATCATTAAGAATTATAACAACTCCTTTGGTTAACGGCTCTGTTCTATCATTTCACGTTTCTGTATGGATTCTGGACAGCACATAAGTCACCTTATTTCTAGGAGCATTTAATAATCAGACTAATCCTGGGAACAATTTTAAACTCCTAATAGCTCAGTAAACTAGAATGTGTAGGCAATTTATTCTCTGCATATTGTCAGTACAGGTAACACTCCATTTCTCATTTCATGAATGCATTTTATTGTTTTAAACTGAAACCCAGCACGTGTTTCCAACAGATTATCTCCATAATCATTTCCTTTTTGCTATGAAAATGATCTGAAAATTGTTCTTTGATGCAAGGGAAGAGTTCGCAAGGGCACGCTGTACAAAAGCTGGAATTGTGCAATTACCATTTGTAAAGAGAAACTGTTATCAAAGTAACTGCAGGGGACATCTCCAGGAACCCTCTTGGAGTCAGGAAATTTGAAACATACATTTTTCTAACATGAATTTCACTATAAACCCTTCTGAATAACGCATAAGATTTGATTTAACATCATAGTTAATTCTGATGTTCAGTCCCAGATAACAGGGGTTCTTAGGGCAGATTACCACACCTACACACCTGTTTAGCAACTGAACTGTGCAGTTGTTGCAAGTCTTTTGACGTCAAGGTGCCTTCTGTCTTTGAAGGATCCTTCCTAATGACAATGCTGAAGCATAACAGTCCGGACAGGTCTACGCTATAAACTTACACTGGTATAACTACGTTGCACAGGGATGTGAAAAATCGCAGCGGTACATAAACTATGCCCGACGGCATAGTTGCATCTTCACTAAGGGCTTGGCTACACTTGCGAGTTAGAGCACATTAAAGGAGCCCCAGGCGCACTAGCTCACTACCCGTCCACACTGGCAAGGCACGTAGAGTGCTCTGACTCAGCGGCTAGAGCGCTCCTGGTACTCCACCTCGGCGAGTGGAATAACGTTTGGTGTGCCCCCGCTGGGTGCCGCAGCACCAGTGGGGACGCCCTGGTCCGTTAGTGTGCTCTGATCAGCCTCTGGAAGTGTCCCGCAATGCCTGTTCTAGCCACTCTGGTCATCACTTTGAATTCTACTGCCCTGCCCTCAGATGATCAGCCGTCAGATCCACCCTTTAAATTTTCTGGGAATTTTGAAAATCCCTTTCCTGTTTGCTCAGCAAGGCGTGGAGTGCTCTCAGCAAATCTTTCCAGGTGACCATGCCAGTATAGAGTAACGGCGAGGTGCTGGACCTCATCAGTGTTTCGGGGAAGGAAGCTGTCCAGTCCCAGCTGTGCTCCAGCTGTAGGAATTACAATACCTTCGGGCAGATATCAAGGGACATGCTGGTTAGGGGCCATGACCGGGACGCACTGCAGTGTAGGGTTAAAGTGAAGGAGCTGCAGAATGCCTACCGCAAAGCCCGTGAGGCAACCAGCCGCTCTGGTGCTGCCCCTGCAACCTGCTGTTTCTACAAAGAGCTGGACGCGATACTTGAGGGCGACCCCACCTCCACTCCGAGTAGCACCATGGACCCTTCAGACTCCAGTTCAACAAGGCAGGAGGAAGAGGAGCAGCAAAGTGGGAGCGAGGGTGCTGAGGCAGAGGAAGACACCCCGGAATCCCTAGATGCATACAGCCAGGAGCTGCTCTCAAGCCAGGAGGAAGGTAGCCAGTCGTGGCAGCCGGTGCTTGGGGAAGGACAAACACCAGAGGAGATGCCCAGTAAGCGGCTTTTATTTTGGGAAGGAAGTTATTTGGTGCAGGCTCTTGGGGCGAGGAGGGTTAGGGCTGCATGCATGCCTAGAACACGGAATAGGGTGTTGATGTGCTCTCTCACATCGCAGTAACTGGCCTCAGTGATCTCTTCAAAGGTCTCATCCAGAACTTGGGCAATGCGCTTGCACAGTTTTCTCGGGAAAGCCACTGTGGTCCTTGTCCCAGTAAGGCTAACTTGTCCATGCCACTGTGCCGTGAGGAAGGCTGAGTATGATAACAGGATATACGCAAATCTGTGCTTGTACCGTTCCCCACCCCACCCCCTTGCCCTTTCTGTTTCTCAAGCAGTTGTGTTTCTTTTCAATAAATGGATTTTTTGGCTTTGAAAACATTCTTTATTATTGCATAAAGTAGAAGATACCTTAGCCCAGGAAAGCAACAGGCATGGCCAGTCAGCGTAGCAAACACAGATTCCTACTAACATTGGAACCACTGCACTTCACTCCTGTGCAGGGCACCAGAAATTACTGGTGGCTTTCAGCCTCAAATTGCTCCCTCAAGGCATCCCTAATCCTTGCAGTCCCGTGCTGGGCCCCTCCAATAGCCCTGCTCTCTGGCTGGTCAAATTCAGCCTCCAGGTGTTGAACCTCCGAGTTCCATGCCTGAGTGAAGCTTTCACCCTTCCCTTCACAAATGTTATGGAGGGTACAGCACGCAGATATAACAGCAGGGATGCTGTCATCAGCCAGGTCCAGCTTCCCATACAGAGAGCGCCAGCAGCCCTTTAAACGGCCAAAAGCACACTCTACAGTCATTCTGCACCGGCTCAGCCTGTTGTTGAATTGCTCCTTGCCGCTGTCAAGGCTCCCTGTGTAGGGTTTCAGGAGCCACGGCATTAACGGGTAAGCAGGGTCTCCAAGGATCACAATGGGCATTTTGACTTCCCCTATGGTGATCTTCTGGTCTGGGAAAAAAGTCCCGGCTTGCAGCTTCGTGAACAGGCCAGTGTTCCGAAAGATGAGTGTGTCATGCACCTTTCCGGGCCAGCCTGTGTTAATGTCAATGAAACGCCCATGGTGATCCACAAACGCCTGGAGAACGATAGAGAAATAGCCTCCGAGTACATTAATCGGAAGGGATAAGTGGGCTGGTGCCAGAATTGGAATATGTGTGCCATCTATCACCCCTCCGCAGTTAGGGAAACCCATTGGTGGAAAGCCAGCCACAATGTCATGCATGTTACCCAGAGTCACGGTTCTTCTGAGCAGGATGCGATTAATGGCCCTGCAAACTTGCATCAACACAATTGCAACGGTCAACTTTCCCACTCCAAACTGGTTAGCGACCAATCGGTAGCTGTCTGGAGTTGTCAGCTTCCAGGTTGCAATAGCCACCCGCTTCTCCACCATCAGGGCAGCTCTCAATCTTGTGTCCTTGCACCACAGGGTGGGGGCGAGCTCCTCACACAGTCCCATGAAAGTGGCTTTTCTCATCCGAAAGTTCTGCAGCCACTGCTCCTCATCCCAGACTTTTATGATGATGTGATCCCACCACTCAGTGCTTGTTTCCCGAGCCCAAAAGCGGCGTTCCATGGCGGTGAGCATGTCCGTGAATGCCACAAGCAAACTCGTGTCATATGCGTTACTCGAGTCAATATCCTCGTCGAAGCCCTCATTGTCACTTTGGATCATAAGGAGTAATTCGACTGCCAAACGTGACGTGCTGGTGAGACTCATCAGCATACTCCTCAGCAGTTTGGGCTCCATTCCCACAGACCGAAAGGGAAGACAGAGCGCGCAGTACAAAAACTATTGGAAGATGGCACCAAATGTGGACGGAAGCACAGGGATTGCTGGGATGCGAAGCGATGCATCATGGGGCGTTGGGACAGGACCCAGAATGCCCCCCCGCTCCCTTACCATAAGCCACAGCGCCAGAATGGGAAGAGGTGCTCTGTGGGATAGCTACCCATAATGCATCTCTCCCAATGCCGCTGCAAGTGCTGCAAATGTGGCCACGCCAGCGCGCTTGCAGCTGTCAGTGTGAACACACGGCAGCGCTTTCCCTACTGCGCTCTCCGAAGGCGGATTTAACTCACAGCGCTCTACATCTGCAAGTGTCACCAGGCCCTAAAGCTCTACAGCAGCACAGCTGCACCGGTGCAGCATTTTAAGTGTAGACCTGCCCAAAGGCAGTGAATGGCTGGGAGGGGGTAGAGCCAGCTATCACCTACCACACTTTTCACTGCTGCCAGCTGAGAAAAAGTGACTAGAAGCGGGCATGTACCATCACCAGCGTGAACACTGCTCATAATCAGGAACAGTATTACATTTTCTAAGCAATATCAAATTGTTCAAACTGTGGGATATCGTATGATCTTGTTCATAGAAATGAAACAATCCTGGAATCAGAAACTCCATTCTGTACTTCAGTTGGTAAATGACAGAAGCCAGCGATCTCTGAAAAATGATCATTTATAAAGACTAAAAGGAAAAACTGCCATTTGGTATGTGACAAATATGTAAAACAGATTCACTCTTTAAATCGCTCTCGGTGCCTACGAGCAGATAAAGTAGCTAAAGCCATGCACACTGCAGGTACTTTTACTTGTTGCTAGGCACCAGCCACTGATTCACACAGTAAGAGATCAGTTTCTGAGCCAGTCAAAGATCAGCCAAATGCTGTAGCATATACCAAATCCACCTTTGTAGGAAGCAGTGGACCTCTGGGGAACAGAAAACTAATGCAAGGAGTCAGAAAAAAAAAAACAACTTTCCTCTAGACCCAGTGCTTCTCAAGCTATCTGATGTGGGGGACTGGCAATTTTTTTTCCCAGCAGCCCGGCAGCCGATGGCTTGAGGACTGGCACCGGTCCGCGGGCCACCACTTTGGAGTAGCACTGCGCTAGGGTGAATTGCTGCTGAGTTAGCAATCTATTCTGGCTAGGGCTCTGCTTTCACTATGCTGTAACTGATACTGGGATACTTCTGTCACTGTTTTCTAGTGCTGTACAAAAAGAGAGCCAGAGAATGTGGTGAAATCCTAGCCCCACGGAAGTCAATGGCAGAACTCCCATTGTCTTCAGCAGAGTCAGGATTCACCCCAAGGTGTTTTGGTATGGTATTTTGCCTAGACTCCTCTCTACTTAAATCACTGATCAGTGCAACATTCCCCAATGTTTGAAAACCATTAGTACTGTACTGGAAGTGCCATTTTGACCAGTTGGATTTTGGAAAAATCTGAATGATAACATTTTGTACTTCTATAGTAATTCTCAGCCAGTAATCTCAAAGCATTCTAAAAAAAGCAGGCTTTTTTTTTTTTTACTCAAGGAGAATTGGAGACTTAGAAAGGTGAAATAACTGCCACTGGATAGCTCTCTCACTCTGGGCAAGAAATGGTATTAGAAAGTAGGTTTTCTAATTCTCAGTTTCATGCACTGGCCTGTAGGCCAAGTTCCTCTGATATAAATGTTTGGTGCCGATTCACAGAATAGTATCTTCAAATTGCTGTGCTGTACTGCACTGCACAGCAATGTATTTGTCTTAACAATTTATGACATAAAACAGAGACTGAACACATTTCCTCCTTTGCAACCTCATTTTCCTGAAAGTGCAACAACATTAAATTCATAAACTCATCTTAATTATTCTCTTTATACTGTGCAACATTTTATATGTAAGTAGCAAAGTCATGCCAAACTGGCCACTTGATACCCGATGAAGTTGGTTTTAGGCCACAAAAGCTTATGCCCAAATAAATTTGTTCGTCTCTATGGTGCCACAAGTATGCCTCTTTTTTTTTAACAAAGAACAGACACTTAACAATAGATATTTAAAAGCCCAAATTTTGAAACACTTGATGAATTAAGAGAAAATTACACCATAATTTAAATTTTAAAAGGATGTGACATACAGTACAGCTTGTTCTATAGCTTTTTGATTATTGACATTTTAATAATTTCCTTTTATAGCCTTATGCTGTACATGACATCTACTGGGCAAATATAGGACTGACATAGTTCGATGGGTACTCTCTCTTATTTTCTCTAAATTGCCAAAAAGAATAAATTACTACTTGCTCTCTCACACAAGGATTTGGAAGCCTGCATCTGTCAGACAGGCAGATAGATACTTAGTAGCTATCAAGATGAGAGACTAGAAGCACAAGCCCCCAGTTAGCTAGAACCGCTAGAAGGAAAAGGGTTGCTTTGTTTTTGAAGGTGAAGGGATAACCAAACTGGTCTCCATGGATCATTGTCTTTACTATATCCTGAAGGGTACGTCTACTTCAGCAGCTTTGTATGGGAGCAGGAGAAGCAGACGTTTGGGAAAATACTGCTTACTTTGGTCACCACTACTTCAGTCCCTTTTGCTGTTACAAGGACAACATCCGTATCCTGTTCCACTAATGATCAGTAGCAGACAGAGGGAGCAGAACTGTAAAGTGGTATTCAAATACAAGTATCTAGAGAGAAAACACAGAAACTCCCCTTTACATTACTATGGCTAATTATTCCCACTGGGATTAATGTCATCCCACCGATAACACACACTAGATTAGATAAAAGTGCCATCAGGAGTATTTTCCAGGGTTCAGGGTGGGTTAAGGTTTTCTTTCTTTCTCTCTCTCTTTTTTTTGGGGGTGTGTGTGCGTGTGTGTGTGTGTGGGAGAGACTGATTTTAGGAGCAGATTTCTAACAACTCAAAAAACTTGAAGAGCATACAGCAAATAATGAAAACATTCAATGCCTTTTTCAAACAAGGTTTTCTTACATTCTGTATTAACTATATACTGATACAAACAGAAATTCTTTAAAAATAAAAACACAAATTACTTGATTTTTAAAACCTCAAGAGTGCTTGTGTAATTTTCCACTTAGTTTGCACATGCAACTACAATGGTTGGACAGGCATACTAGATATTTAAAAGCACAGAGACAGATGTATGCATAACCTAACTGACAGTGGCAAATACTTTGGTTTTCATGGTACTTGCACATAAACGCAGACACAAGTGCACACTCTTTTTGTGCATGTGGGAATGAGTGCCTGAAATTCTGAAAAATTGATCTATAATTTGTATATATTTGAAGACTTCAAAAGAAACTTTTTCCAGAGGAAAAAATTGCCTGTATAGCCCTACTGCAAGAAGGGCTATGATGGTCCAGAAGTTATGGCCCAAGTGATGACTTAGCATCGCCCTAGAAAAAAATGCCACAAAGTAGGAAACTTCAGGATGCTTAAATAAATGACAGTCTTATCTACTGTTATGAATTTTTAAACTAACAAATATTTAACAATTGCTAAAGATTATGAAAAGAGGAAAGTTTATGCCACTTTGACCTGTAGGTCTGTGAATGTTTATACACACACATCCACATACAAACAGTATCGGTAAGCATATTTCCCCTAACATCTTTGATATCTGCAAAATCATGGTGATGCAAAATTGAGAAAAGGATTTTGCTCTGTATATGAAATATACTTGTTTCTGTAAAATCCTGTGTATAGTAAATTCTCATAGGTTTATATGTGAAGATTTCTGCTAAGGTAGGCATATTCCTTTTCCCTTTTTGTGAACATTAAGGTAAGATATCACCAGGTACTGTTCGTGAACTGAAGATCTTGGAGTAGAAATCTATCAGTAATTCAGTGAAGAGATTCAGAGGATTCAAAGCACTCAGGGAAGAAGCTCCTTCAGGCGGCCAGATTAAATTCAACCCAAAGACACATGCCAGGTTGGATCCAGTCATTTTGTTATAAATACTCTCCTGGGATACCTGGAAAAAAACATACATACCACCAAAAGTGACAAATGCAAGCAACGTGAAGGGCCAAATTCCACATGGAACTGCCTGGCGTGAATATTCTATAACCACAGGGCCTAAATGGATCCTGAAAGGTTAGCCCACTTCGAGGTTGAGCACATAGTAGCTATGCAGTTGCCCAGCCCAAGCCCCACCTCAAGGCTGAGTCCACAGCTCTGCGCCATCCAGGTGCTGAGGAATGGCATTGGGGAGTCACTAAAAAAGCAGAGTGCTTCCCCAATCCCATGACAGGGGGCTGATTGACAGCTAGTGGCATAGAAAGGCCATGCAGCCATAAATAGGGTTTTACCAGTTGATGACTCGGAGAATACAGGTTCTATTGGACCAAAGATCACAACGGTCCTCCCATTGTAACTTGAGGGGAAATAAGGACAGTGACACCACTCCCAATCTCCCTCCAAAATCTAATCTTTCTTGGTTAGAAGGTAAGGACACACCCTTGTGAAAAGGTAGCAGTAAGCCTGGGGGTTACTGCAGCTATGAGACCCAGCTGCCAGGAGTGAGAAGGACCAGGATTCATGGAGGGCAGCTTGGCATTGCATAAGTTCTAAGGATCCTCCACCTGAGAAAACAGATATTGATCCCGTCTGGTGGCTTTCCATACACAACCCAGTTTTCCTCCCTTGAGCTGACATGGCTACAGCGCTCAGGGGTGTGAAAAATGCACATCCCTGAGCGTCGTAGCTCCACCAACCTAACCCCCAGTGTAGATGCAGCGAGGTTGACAGAAGAATGCTTCCATCAACCTAGCTACTGTCAGCCAGGGAGTTGGAATTCCTAAAGTGATGGAAAAACCTCTTCTGTCACTGTAGTCTGCATCTATATTACAGGGTAACAGTGGCATGGCCACGGCGTTGTAGCTATGCTGCTATAGTGCCCATGCTGCAGACCTGGACGCAGTATTGATCTGTCCAGTGAAGAGCCTGCTTACTCAGCCATCTGGGGCTTATGTGCCCCTTACCACCACATAAACCAAACTCAAGATTTAGCCTCAAACTGAGTAATTGCAAACTAGCCTGCATGTCATTCTGTAAAGAGGAAAACAACCCATTTCCTGACAAACAAATTGAATTATGTATTCATTAACAAGGCTGTGTTGTAAATCTTTTGTGGGCACCATTTAGGGCCTGAGTCTTGAAAACACAGCTTGTTTTCCCCTTGTTATTTGTATTATGGTAATGCCTAGATACCTCAATTGTGGGACATTGTGTTAGCTGCTGTACAAACATGCAACATTTTCCACTACTCAGATTTGCTCTTAGTGGTAAGGTACTGCTGTTGCCCAAAATGATCATTTTCTAGCAGCCTGAGATATTCCTGAGTGGGGAATAGACAGTTTGCTCCTTTTTCAGTATGCTGGGCTCATTATGGAAGGAATCATTTACTGCTAGTCTAAGGTCAAAGGACTTGGAGCCATTCCCATAACTCAGGTCTTTTACTGCTGTTGGAATCGCATTGTCTTGTTGTAGTGTCCCTTGGTCACAAGAAGATCGGTCGTTAAGTAAGGGGGTAGAGACTGCATAGCAAAGTGTTGGTCTTTTGCTGAGAAGCTTGAATCAAATTTACCATCTTTAAAAACTGTGTCTCGTGATTACATTTCATCCCATTTCATAAAATTACCACAAGTACCTCTTACGCTACTCAAGGCTGAACTTGTGAGGGAATTAAATTACCTCTTATATGTAAGAAGGGTGATGGTCACAAGTAAAAACTGGGATTATTGGAAGAGCAGTGTGTTCAAGTTTGAATTATGGCTGCTTGCATAGCACACCTGACCTATGATGAATAGAAATCTCCAGCTTCCAGGTTGTTTCACATTCCCTTGACCTTTATGAATGCAAATACTCCCTCAAACGTGAAAGATTAAAAGCTACAGATCAGCAAAAATTGCAGATCTGAGTGCTAATATCAACTTGACTCTGTGCTTTACATAACAAGGCACACTCAAAAATAAATGCTATGTTCTGTTGCCCAATTATAGAAAACACTATGTAGTACTTTTGCACACCTCATTAACACCTCAAGTGTTCAGCTCTTAAGAAGTGCGTCGAGATGGTGCATCTAGTATTGGAACAAAGGCACTTACACGATTCATAACACTGAGGAGAGATCAGTTGCTGAAATAATAGCAAATGACGTGAGGATTTTTATAATAGCTTTTGGAGTTCAGTTAAGTAATGATAAATGAACATGTAGGTATGAAAGGTACCGACTAGTTTTGTCTGCGTCAGGGTTGGATCAGTGTGTTTCCTTTAATACTGCTTTTTGGTGAGGTTTTGCTATAAAGAGGCATTAAAATAACTTGTTTCTGAAACGTGGCTCACAAGCCCTGAGGACCAATTCGTCAGATGGTATAAATCAGCAATGTGCCTGAGAATTCCACGGGATTTGTGAGTGCCCAGCACTCTGAAAATCAGCCTGCTTTACTTAGGTGCCTCATAAATATGTATGAAGGGGCTTAAATTTAAGCATCCAGGCTTGAAAAGGTCAGCCCAGAAAGATGGCAAATTGGGCAGTAGGAAGGGAGATTGCATTGCTGCTACTATTGGTATATTTCTCTTCTGTGAATAAACAGATGACTTTGGACTCCAGGGGCTACTGATCCAACACCTTTCTCAGGCACTAAAGGCTTTACAGGCTTGTTTATTTTATCGCTGGGGGAGGGAAGACATCATTTTCGAGCTTTTTCTAAAAAGGTATTTCACACAAAAAGGGAAAGTAAAAAAAAAAAGATTAAAAAATCAAAAGCACTAGAAATGTGGAAGTGTCCCATTTAAACACATGAGCAAGTGTGTGGTTTTATGTCTATTTAGACCGTGGTTTCAATGATTTATACAGAGTTTTATACTGACATTATCATTGAGGTCATTGTTCAACTCTGGCTTTTATTAGAAGTGGATATGTGTTGCAGCCTGAAGCTGCTGCATTGACAATTAATGCACAACATTCTTTTTGCATTTCTCCAACTCTTCCAATTCTTTTTCTTTTCTTTTAAATGTTGAATTTTGCAAAAACAGACTTTTACAAAAAGTCTGCCAGAATTATGGGAATTTTGCCTGTACTCACCATATGAAGGAAGCATATCAAGTATTTCAGAACAACATAATTGTGCTCAGGAAGTCCTTGGATTACTTGTTTACAGCTCGTCACTCGTAAACTACTTTCCACACCTGTAATATCAAGGTCATATGTAATCTAATCCAATAGGCATCAAAATATAGATAAGGTTGCAATTTTCTTTTTAGGACAATTTATAAACTTAGTGACACCTGCAAAAATCTGGTGAAGTTACTTTGGATTTACATCTCTGTAAGTGAGAGCTGAATTCAGCTCAATCTGTGTACACTACTTCCCTTTGTTGGGATATGTGATGGGGCAGTTGCCCCTCACTGGCAGAAAAGGGATTAAAAGCAGCCCTAGGGAGGCTGCACTGGAGGTGGCCAATTAGAAAGGGGTTGAAGGGAACAGCCAGTCAGGGCCAGGCAAGCCAATATAAAAAGGGAGCTGAAGGGCTGAGGAGCACAGTTTTCTGCTGGGAGCCCAGGGAGGAAGGACTGTGTCTCTGGAGGGCTGAGAGAACTGCCAGCACCATGGACACAGCAGTGCTGCTAGCAGGGACTTGGGGAGCAAGAGACAGTTTCCTGGCTGGTTGCTGGGGTTTGCAGGCTGAGGCAAGGACAATGAGGATACTGGGGCCACAAGGAAGTGGCCAGACAATTTGGTACAGTAGCCACTGAGGAAAGTGGCTGAACAGTGGACTGCAGGTCCCCCGGAAGCGGGGAGCACAGTGTGTGGCATGGATGGAGGGCTGTGTCACTGAAGAGGATGCTGTGCTCCTTGGAGAGATGTGGGTTCTGGAGCAGGAGTGATGGTGAGGCACCACCCAAAGAGGGTGCACTAACATGCAGAGCTAATTCCCAAGACAGCCAGCAGGAGGTGCTGGAATGGTGAGTTGCACCCTGTTACAGGATAATAATTAGTGACATGCCTTTAGATTGCAAAGACACTTTCAACTGAGATTGAAAGCATCTTCCAAGTATTAATTAAGCCTCGCACCATCCTTGTGAGGTAGGCAGGGATTATTATGCCCATTTTACAGACAAGAGAATTGAGAGAGAGAAGTGAAGTTACTCAAAAATCATGATGTTAGTCACTGATAGAGTTATGAATAGAATCTAAAACACCTGATTCCCAGCCCCTCATATAATCACTGGACAGCACAACTCAGAGCCTGAGAATAACTCTCAGACTATTTTCTCTAGCATATGAGTTAGCTGAAGCTGTTCCTTTGCTACAGGGAAATTTCATGGTCCTAAATTTGAATCCCATTACCTCTCTTTCTGTACTGGGTACAGCTGCTACTATATTTATTCCCTGACTCAACTCTCAATGAGACCCCTGCCACTCAAAATGCTCTCTCCTTACTCATATACCTGCAAACATACCTCTGTTGTGACCCTGCACCAATCCTCCATGTTCAAGTCCTAGGCAGAGACTCGCAAGATGGTGATTTCTGTGGATATGCATTTTCTAGAAACTAGCTTGACATCATTAAACTCCTTTTCACTAATGAGCTAAATAGAGTTTGAACCTAAGACTGCCAGGAGAAAGTAAATGACACCCTGAGCCACCTAGTGAGTCTATTTGACTTACAATTACATGAACATTAGAATATATTTTAAGGTGTTCTCCAAAAGACCTGCACATAATAAATTGCATAGAACTCCATGAAAGCTTTAAACAAGATTTAATCTGCACTGTACCCTGGATTATCACGAATGGGATTACTCACATGAGCAAAGCTAAATATGTGCATAAGTAGCTGCAGGAACAGGGACACGTTCAACTTTTCTCCTTCTTCTTCTTCGTTTTGAAAGAATGCCTAGGAGCCATACTTATGGATCAGGACCCCACTGCATTATACAAAACACATAACCAAATGACAGTCCCTGCCTGAAAGAGTTTACAGTCATAGTCACCAGCTGCAACAGAGACTGCCACTGATAATAATTTCAGCTTTTCAACAGCAGAGTCTCTCAGTAATTAACAGAGTGTAACAAGCTGTTCTGGAAACAGCCAAGCCTTAGTTACCCCCACCTCAAAGAGCACCTGGTTAGAACAACCCTCTTTCACAATTTGTGACTGGAAGTTCTCAATGCTTATCAGAATTTAGAACCCACCTACAATGGAACTAGTGCATAGCAGAATATATGTCTCTCCAAGCAGGGTGTACTAAATGCCAGACATACTGGAATATATAGAGTCACTCTGTCAGCATAAAAAATTCCCAATGCCCGGAAAAAGGCCACATGATTGAAGTTTTATCACCAGTAGATTCATGTGATGTCAGCCCTTTAGATAATTAATATATTCCCCTCGCTAAGCTTTAAGTCACTCTGGTTTGTTCCCTAATATTTTATTCCAGAGTAGTAGCTCTACTAAAATTTCAATGAAATATACATAGGCTGGGCCAAATTCTGCTACCACAATTTCACTAGTGCAGATGAAGACACTGGGATTGCACTGGTGTAACTGAGTGTGGTCCAATGTTTTGAAGTAATTGAGTAAAGCACACTGGAAATTTTACCTAATTCTTGATGATGCAGGATTGCAGTACAAATAAATGAGTAAACCTTGGTTAAAAAGCAAGAGGTCTATGTGTGGGCCTTTGGGGCTAAATCTTCAAGCTCCTACCTGCTCTGTGTGGACATTACATATCACACAGCATGCTTCCATAAGAGTGGAGTTTGCCCTGGTGGCATTGTTCCAAATTCCTCCCTTGCTCAACTTCTTCACTGCACACTGATCCCCCATCTGGCTGACAACTTCCATCCCCAAAGGCAGTTGCACTTTAGCAGAGAAGTGATTTGTGTATGGAGCAGTAAATAGTTTTGAAAAGCACTTTGAAAACCTCCAGGATGCAAAGCACCATATAAAAAACGTACAAAAAGAACAGAACAATGGGTTTTAGTATGGGCAAAGGGAATAGAGCAAAGCGGGGGTGGAGGATGGAAGAAAAGGTGCATATTAATATATTGTACTATAAATATATAATAATATGCTGTTTTGTACTTCTACAACATGGCCCAAAATTTTAAAAGATATAAATCCAAAATTAGACTGCTAAGTCTGTATTTAGGCCCTTGGTCTAATTTCAGAAATGCTGAGTTTCAGAAACTTTTATGCACCTGACAGAGTGGAAGCTGTTAGCAGCTCAGGACTTTTGAAAATCAGGCAGACGCCGAAATATGGGCTTGCAGTCTAACTTTAGGGTCCTATTTCTGAAAGTCTGGGCCATGGATTTTTACCTCTGCCCTCTACTGGATGGAACGCTGAACTTGCTATCAGATCAGTCTAGTGCAGGGGTCTCAAATTCAATTTACCTTAGGGCCAGTGCCAGTCCTCAAATCCTCCCAGTGGGACAATAATGTCACTGAAGATGGTGTTTAGAAAAGAAAACATTTATATTGTATTTTTTTATTTCAAATTTCTTAGAAATAATAAAACTGTCATACAACTTCTTTGCCTGCCAGAGAGTTTTTAGTGTTTGCCAGACACCTGGCAACGCTTCAGTTCTGTCAGTTTGTTGATGTTTGGCCTCAGTGACTGAGCAGTTGAAACCTTCAGGATTGCAGTAAGGTGGGCATCAGATAGTTGTGTTCGGTATTTTGACCTGTTTATAGTCATTATGGAAAAAAGTGACACTGCCTCCATGGCTGACTCTGCCCGGCAACTAGTGATGGTATCTCTGTCCCTCTCCCCCCACCAATGGGAGCAGTGGGAGGCGGTGCCTGCAGCAGACAGAGCTGGCAGCGTGGCTGCATGTGTCTCTCCTCCACGGGCTGCACTGGGGAGGTTCTCGGGCCGCAGATAGCCCGTAGGCCGGGACTTTGAGCCCTCTGGTCTAGTGCCTGAGGCTTAGAGGAGATGAATGTTCTGATACAAATCCTACTATGTCATGGATTAGTGACAGAGTCATTATAAATTAGCCAAACCCAGATCAACTACAAATATAAAACTCATGACATGATAAGTGATTTATACTCACTGGTGATTCCAAGGATTTGATCGTAGGATTCAAAGGTTAGCAAAGGCTGTGGGAGTTCCCTGAGGAAGGTCTTCAGGATAACAGCAGGAATATGGATATCTCCATAGTCATCAAAATTCACAGGCTTCCCTAGAGGACCAAAAAGGATGATTCCTTAGTTACATGTTTCAACATCTCTTTTATTATTGTTTAAAAATTGTTCCAAACCACAGTTAGAAAAAGAGATCCTCCTTGTTTTCAGCTTCTGCAAAATCTTAACATTGTCATGTTGTACTTTTTTAAATGGAGTTTTATTAATCTAGCTTCAAGAGACTCACCTCAAAAAGACATTTCAGCAAATGAATTCAACACATTTCACAAATTGTTATGTAAAATTATATTTCATTGTCATAACCATGGAAAAACGCTAGAGACAAAATGACAAGAAGATACTGCACTGGATAATTTGTAACTAACTGCAGTAACCTACCACGCATTGAGGCAATACAAGTGTTTATGAAAAACTAGACCATTTTTTGACTTAAGCCTCATAATTCATTAGTTGCTGCAGATCTTGTAAACTCCAGCTTTGACATCAATTGATGACTCATTATTCAGAAAGCTTTAAATGCCTGTCGTTATCTTTCAGGTTTCTGTATTACTGCTTACACTAATATGACATTTTAGGTTACAAATGGGTTTATGATTAACTAATTACATGAAAGATAGCGATACTGTGTCACCAACAGATAGAACATCAATCTGGCCTTTAGAGTGTTATTAATTTAAAGCAACGGGAGGATGGCGACTTACCCTGATTATAGAGTTTCTGAACCTCTTTGATAGTTTGTATGCTGGCTGATCTTCTGAACAGGCCTTCTACTCGGAGCCCTGAAAAAATAAAATGAAGGTGCTCTGTGTGAAAGCTGTCGTTCATTGGCTTGTTTTGATGGGTTTCAATCCTATTAGAACAGAGTGAGTGGGTTTGGTGACAGGTACACATGACAGACTCAGAGGCAAGCATTTTTCAAAGACTGCCATTTTGTTGAGTTTAGAGTCCAGCGAGGTTCTTCTGAAGAGGTACCTGCATACTGTGATCCATAAAGCCAGGATGTAAATCAAACATGCTTTACCCTGGAATAGCAATCTGAGCTCATCCTTTAGCATACTTTGTGGAAATAACATTTGCTTTTCTCAAGGTTTTATTAAACACTTTGCAATTAATTTTTTTCTTTCAGGGTCAAGTTTACAAAAGCGCCCACATGACGCAGGAGACTAAGTCCCATTTCAAAGATAGTAGTGCCCAATGGCTTATTTGTACAAACACTTAGTTCGTGGCAAGCTGGGGTGTGAATCTACCGCACACTAACCTGCCACAGACTAGCTGTGTCTGTGTGGACCCTGCTGCCATACATTAAAAGTTCCCTATTGCACTTCAATCTATTCCTGTTTCAAAGCAGGGTAGATAAAAATGAACCAGGGAACTTTTAGCACACAGCAGCAGGATCCACATGGAAGTTAGTGTGCAGGAGGCCAGTGTGGGTAGATTCACATCCCAGTTTGCCATCAATTAATGTTCAAGTAGACAAGCCCTTAGAATTTTAAAATCATTGGGATTTAGGCTCCTAAGTCACTTTTGAAAATGGGACTTTAGTCATATAGGGATTTTGCAAATTTTACCCTAAATTTCCCACAAAGGCATCTACTACCCCAAAAGACAGAGAAAAGAATGCAGTGAACTTCCTACATTCAAAGCTTTAGATAAACATTTCAAAATAGAACATTTATGTGAACGATTATGAATCTCTTCAGTTTGCAAAATTTGGGACAAGAACAAGTTATGGGATTTCAGGTATTTTTTGTTTCTAATTTGGCATGAAGTCACTTTTCCCTCTCCCCAGCCTGTGCTGCTCCACCCAATCTGCATGTCTTGCAAGGCACAGGATAGAATCTGACTCAGGGTGTTCCATGCTCTGGAATCACTTTCCCTGCTGGTCCACCAAAACTCAAAATCTCTTGATCTTCTGTGGCAGGAGGAAAACTGTTTGCTTGAAGGGATGGCTGCCTGTGTGGGAGGTGCACAGACTTTTAGGCAATGTCCTGCCAACACTTTTGTATGTGCTTAACTTAAAGCATGCAAGTAGCCTCATTGAAATTAATGGTCATGTGCTTAAAGTTAAGCAAATTCATAAGAGTTTGCATGAACAGGGGCCTTACTTTGGTTTGAGAGTGTTTTAAGTAGAACTAGTTACAACATTTTTGCTGAAATATGCCCTTTCATCAAAGCTTAAATGTTTTGCAGAGATGTACTGGTTTCCACAAAACTTCTGATAGGCAGGTTTTTAGATCAGGGAGGGAGAGACTCTCTCTATCCTGGTGGATGGGACACTGGCCTGGCATGTGGGAGACCCATGTTAAAGTCCCTGCTTTCTCTTCTACCTTTCTGGTGTGTTAGCTGTGAAAAGAGAGAGCCACTAGGGGGTATACAGCAGGCAGATATAAGCGTGTGTACGCAGAAAATAAAGTCCGTCTTATATTCACTTCCACCACGGTGTCCTGGGCCTCTGTAAACTCTACCCTCACCCCATTTGTGTGAAAATATTCTGAAGGTTTTATTTTTGCTCTAATGTGAAACTGAATTGTTGTCCTCGGGTCAGCTCTAGTTTTTAGGCAATATGTTAAAATGTGGTATTGAGGCAGTCATACAGTACTATGACTAGTCCTTTAATTACAGAATATAATCCAGAATGCACAGACTGTGATTTAGTGCATCTTAAGTTACTGCACATATGCTTGGAGTGGTGATGCCCCTGTTTAACTGGTTGAATAATACATTTTGTCATTCTCTTTTATTGAGGCACGTATTCTACTTATTTGTACCCCATTATGCAAAGAAACAGAAAAGAAGACGTCCCTAAAACTTGTCCCAGTGCCTAGTCTTGCAGTTAACTTCTTCATTGCTTTTAGCAGTTCAAAGCAGCTAGTGAAGTTGATGTGGGATTCATAGATCTTTGATTTTGTAAGGTGACACTTACGTAGGTCCTTATGGTTTAACTGATATACATGACAAGGTATTTGCACAGTTAACTCTCTTCTTTCTCAAAAATTGTATTCATAATATGAATTGAGATTTTATTGTCTCAGAATTCTAAAGTGTAGATTATGCTTGGATTCATCATTTTTAGTAATAACATCTACATTTCAAAGTACTATTTGCCAGCTTAGTCCTGTGTTAAACTAGTTTCTGAGACTGTGAGGAGACCAGCATATCTGCTAGAGAGTGAGGAAAGAGACTTAGATGAAAAACAGATTTTTTGCATTGTATTATTTTAAGATAAGCATTTATTTACCTTCACACTGAAATAGCAATGAGCAAGTTACGCTCATTTTGTAAATTCCGTCTCCGTGTGTGAGAAGGACGAGAATTGACAGGCATGGTTTTGGTTGCAAAGAGCCTTTTTTTGCAGACTTGGAAGGGGGTTTGTATGTACTTGTGGTAGGCCCAAATAAGTTGACACTGGACCTGATCCTGTACCCGCGTAAGTCAATTTAGGAGGCTTGTCATTGTCTTCGGTGGTGAATGATACAGCTCATTGGGGAGGTGGCTTTAGAAATGTTGTATTCTGTGAATGCTAGCTTGGAGAAATGACTTATTTTGTAGTTTGACATTCTTTTTTAATGTAAGGAAGAAGCAACCATATAAATGGCACCCAGTCTGGTGAATAATTGATACAAAGTATTAAGAATTATTTTAAAAAGTAGTATGTTGAGTGGGAGAGGAAATAATCTCCTTTTGTGGTAATTATTTAGTAAACTCTGAGAATTGGTAGGTAAAGTCCCATAGGAAGAAAATCTAAAGGAAAAAAGAGCTCAGGAGAGCTTGCAGTTTCTCAGAGAAACTATATTAAAGGCTCAACAGCAAACTGGCCTGATACGAAGGAAAGAGGTTCTATCAGGAACTCGAGTGTCCTGAAAATAAAAAAGAATCCCACAAAAAGTGGAGACATGGACAAATTGCTAAGGAGAAATACAAAAGACAAGACTAGCCCAAGCCATCAGGGACAAAATCAGAAAAGTAAAGGCACAAAATGAATTATACCTAGCAAGGGACAGAAAAATCAATTAGGAGCAAGAGAAAGACAAAGGTCCTCTGCTTAGTGGGTAACGAGAGCTAATAATTGATGACATAAATGATCTGGAGAAAGGGGTAAACAGTGTGGTGGCAAAGTTTGCAGATGATACTAAACTCAAGATGCTCAAGATAGTTAAGACCAAAGCAGACTGAAGAACTTCAAAAAGATCTCAGAAAACTAAGTGATTGGGCAACAAAATGGCAAATGAAATTTAATGTGGACAAATGTAAAGTAATGCACATTGGAAAAAATTACCCCAATTATATATGCAATATGATGGGGGGCTAATTTAGCTACAACTAATCAGGAGAAAGATCTTGGAGTCAGCATGGATAGTTCTCTGAAGATGTCCACACAGTGTGCAGCGGCAGTCAAAAAAGCAAACGGGATGTTAGGAATCGTTAAAGGGATAGAGAATAAGATGGAGAATATCTTCTTGCCCTTATATAAATCCATGGTACGCCCACATCTTGAATACAGCATACAGATGTGGTCCCCTCATCTCAAAAAAGATATACTGGCATTAGAAAAGGTTCAGAAAAGGGCAACAAATGATTAGGGGTTTGGAACATGTCCCATATGAGGAGAGATTAAAGAGGTTAGGACTTTTCAGCTTGGAAAAGAGGAAACTAAGGGGGGATATGATAGAGGCATATAAAATCATGAGTGGTGTGGAGAAAGTGAATAAGGAAAAGTTATTTACTTGTTCCCATAATATAAGACCTAGGGGCCACCAAATGAAATTAATGGGCAGCAGGTTTAAAACAAATAAAAGGAAGCAGTTCTTCACTCAGCGCACAGTCAATCTGTGGAACTCCTTGCCTGAGGAAGTTGTGAAGGCTAGGACTATAACAGGGTTTAAAAGAGAACTGGATAAATTCATGGAGGTTAAGTCCATTAATGGCTATTAGCCAGGATGAGTAAGGAATGGTGTCCCTAGCTTCTGTTTGTCAGAGGGTGGAGATGGATGGCAGGAGACAGATCAGTTGATCATTACCCGTTAGGTTCACTCCTTATAGGGCACCTGGCATTGGCCACTGTTAGCAGACAGGATACTGGGCTGGATGGACCTTTGGTCTGACCCAGTATGGCCATTCTTATGTTAATTATCATAAATTCACGCGAGTTGGTGTGTAAGGGTGCGCTTTATAAAACGTAGGTTAATATATTATTTTTAGCCATCTACTGAATGATGTTCATGAGAGTGAGAGTCAATATAATAGCAGGATCAACAATGTAAACTAGTGGTAAAACCTAAATAGAAATAAGTCAATGGAATTTGAATGGACACCCAACTAATACTTACAGTATGTACAAGAACATGTATTAGAAATTTAATTCTCAATTCT
This sequence comes from Eretmochelys imbricata, assembly GCF_965152235.1. Lineage (NCBI taxonomy): Eukaryota > Metazoa > Chordata > Testudines > Cheloniidae > Eretmochelys > Eretmochelys imbricata. The sequence goes on from NC_135572.1 coordinate 235,363,698, forward strand.
GCAAATATTTATGCCCTTATCTAAAATTAAAGTTAAGCATGGGCATGACTATTTGCAGGATATGGGGCTAATACTAAACTTCAGAACATGTGGTCAAGTCTGGAAGAGTTATGAATGACAATATACCAGAAAACCCACTCACACAGAGGCTAGGACGGACAATATAGAGTATTAGAGGACCAAACAGCTATCTGAATGCTTGTTTTACTCCCGTCCAACCATATTTAAATTGAATAAAGTTATTGCAAGCCACATCAACTGCTCTGTTAAATTTATAGCTCAACCTGTGTGAAAGTACAGTTCTGAAAACAGTAAGCAGAATAGGCACTGCCTTGAGCAAACAATCAATACAATAATTTCCTGAGAATTTGAGAGTTTCACCCTAGCTGCCACAGGTGCAGAGAGTATTTTCTAGATAAGTTTTCCTTGGGATGGATCTCCTAATTATTCACTATTTTGTTTTAATGAGTTTATTTAACAGTTACAGCCTTTATCTGATGTGGCTCTCCCTCTAAACTGTTTTGTAATAAACATCCACTTTTAACATGTTTATTCCTTTATCGGGTATGCTTTACAGTAAGCTTTCCTGGGTCTAATTGAATACATTAATCTGAAGTGCAGACAGCAGCTGTGCATACCTAGGACTGAATCTCCTCATTGTTATAATAATTATACTTAATACCAAACTTTTGCCAGGTAAGTTTCTTAGCGGTCTTATGGGCAAAAGTGACTTTAAGCTTCACCTACAGAAACATGGAATATTGATGTCGCCTATGCTGTTTTCAGAGGTAATTTTTCAAGACAAATAAAATGTAAGCAATAAATGATGATTTTGTTTTTACCACAAGCACCAACCAGACAGTTACCAAAAGTAGGTTTCTTCCAGACCCTTTAACTTCCCCACACCCTCCAGCTATTTAAACTAAATAGCACATACAACTATTTAAATTAAACAGTTTTGATTCCCTTTAAATCAGCACAGCCATCCTTAAAGCAAAACTCCTGCAACCAATTTCTCTATTCACTTGGGAAGTGAATTGCATGATTTTCTTTTCTCCCAAAACCAGCAATGTTTTTCCTCAGGTGGAAAATATGTAACCCTTTTATAAAGCATGGGTCATAACTTTAGCAAAAAGATGGTAGAGGAAGAGTCATTTTTTGTAGGAATAAAGACAGCTTTTTTTCTGACTGATTCCTTTTGACCTTTGTAGTGGTCAAAATCAAGTAGAATTACGATAGTATCCCTTTAAAAAAGTTATTGTTCGTCCTGTGGATCTCACTCTCAGAAGCCACCAAGTCTCTTGCCAGAACAGAAGTGTCTATATATGTAGCCTTGCATGATGTATATAGTTAGTAAACTGAGCATTCAGACCCCACTGTACCTGTGTGGGTCCTTCATATTATATTGTTGTTAAGAGCAAGAGACACAATCACCTTTCTGAGTAACTTAGTACTATTTAGCACCAGGTCTGTCAAGCATGTTCAAAGAATGCTCTGTGTTTTGCAGCAGACAAATCTGAATAAGAGGACTGGAAGGGCAAAAAAGTACCCTCAGCAAACACTGTCCCCACTCTGAGGCATTATTGCTTAGAATTCTGCATTTTCTTCAAAACTTTTTTTTTCCCTCCCGTGAGACCAATTCATCTCTTTTTAGGCCTGCATAAATCAAGGTATAAGGTCTGGTTTAACACAACTTTATGACAGAAGTTTAATTCCACTTTCGTAGGGAGAAAGATACTCCCCTTGGTAGACAAGTTAAACTACTTTGCCATTTAATAGCATATTCCAGCCCTACAGAATAAGCAGTTGAATGTGTAGACCTTGGACACAAAAGGTTTACTTTCAATGTTTGCTTGTGATTTTGAACAATTTAGAAACATTCCATTGCAATTCCATGTCACGCACCCATATACCCCACTCCAAATGGCAGATCCTGAGCTGGTGTAAATCGGCTTGGCTTCAGTGAGATCAACAGGGCTGTGCTAATTAACAGCACCTGAAAATCTGGCTCAGAAAGTCCAGAATTAAAAATAAAAAAAGTTGGACATTATATAGAATGGTTCAGTGATCTGAATGGGGAAGAGGTTGTATTGTCCTACCATGTGTATTCACTGACAAATAATTGCATAGCTTGGGAACTTCGCTGTTTGTAACAAACAGCAGTATTCAAACTATTCCATAACCATAATTGGAAATAGCTTGATACTCTATACTGCCTTTTAAATAAAAGGGATTTTACTGCCACAGACAGAATTTTACAGTGCAATGTCATGGCCTGTAATGGCACAATATATACCTATAGGACATGGTGTTATACTCAGAACTAAAATAATTAGAGTGCAGATAAAAATATCTTCTACAACACCCCGAGACTTCTTGTGCCATAGGAAGAACACATAGGAATATTTAAGAAGGGTCAAAACTGATTTAAAAAAATTAACAAAAAAAAATCTGTGTTACAACTTTGTTGAAAAATTCTTTGCCAGAAAGAGAGAAATTAGAAACTCATTAGATTCCTCTTTCAAAATGAGAGTTAATTATTTAAATTCTTACTGCTAAAAGGAGTGATGGGCCTGCAATTATATTAGAAAGCACAACGCTGGCTGAAACGCTATACATAAAATACCCAAACTTTGTTTTAAAACTCTCCCAACCACTTAAGGGTAGATTCTGCCCTGCCCTCTCACTGGAACACCGTAAAGATTTGAGGAAACGGCATAAGTAACCTTCCTTCCTCTGTTTGTTGCTTGTGTAAGGCAGATATTTTATACGTTGTCTAAGAGCAAAACCTGGGCTTTGCTGGTTACAGGGGCAGCTCCATCTCTATTCCACAGGGGTGTACAGTGACGAGGATACATGGGGTGGAGGTGAGGCCATGAGTCCAGACCAACAGAAAGAGAGCGGGTTAGTTATACTGCACTCAACACAGGGGCGTAGCAGTGGTTGTCTCCACATGGGGCAGTGTGACTGCTCTGTGCTTAAGTTGCACAGTCTAGCCCTTGGATTTTAGAATGAATAGGTTCAAGTTACAGCTGATATCTTTGAGCAGAGATTATTTATGATATGTGGGCACCAACAAAATGTAAGTGGTTCTTATTACAAGGTTTATTTTTATCTTGAGATTTCTGCAGAGATCTCAACCACACTTGAAATTTATAGTGTCTCAGTGAATCCTGGTAAAAATATAACTTTTGTGAAAAATGCAAAAGCCAAGAACCCTGAAATGTATATTTAGCCATTGTCACACTTACCCGGTGTTGCATTTTTAATGTTATTTGATATACAAACTTGACAGAAGTGTAGGCCAGTGGGCAGATTCACCAAGCTGGGGCAGGCCAATGGCTTGATTCAGGGCAAGTTTTATTAAACAAACAGAAGAGACAATAGGTTCAAAGGAATACAAAATGCTAAAATACTTTCCTGCTCTCTACCAGCTGGGAAGGGGAGAAGCCCTCACTGGCTACAATGCAGAGCATGTCCCAGTTCAATCCCTGGCTTCATGAGCCATGGGAGTAAGGAATACGCTGGGTCTCCCTGGATCACTATGGGCATTTAAACATCCTCCACTGGAATCTTCTGAAGAAAGTCCCGGCTTGCAGTTTCCTGTACAGGCCAGCGTTCCTGAAGATGCATGCATCATGCACCTTGCCAGACCACCCCATGTTGACTTCAGTGAAACACCCACAGTGATCCACAAGCGCCTGCAATGCCATAGAGCAGTACTCCTTTCTACTGATGTACTCAGTTGCAAGATGGTCTGGGGCCAAACCTGGGATATGCGTGCCAGCTATTGCCCTACCGCACTTATGGTATCCCACTGCCACAAAGCTCTCCACTATTTCACGCACGTTGCCAAGAGTCACAGTCCTTCATAGCAGGATGCGATTTAATGGCCCTGCACACTTGCGTTAATGCAGACCCAACAGTACACTTTCCCGACTCCAAACTGATTTGCAACTGACTGGTAGCATTTTGCAATTGCCAGCTTCCACACAGTGATCACCACGTGCTTCTCTGCAGAGAGGGCAGATCTCATTTTGGTGTTCTTGTGCTGCAGTGCTGGGGCAAACACTGCACACAGTTCCAGGAAGAGGAGGTTACTCACCTGTGCAGTAACTGACGTTCTTCGAAACTAGATGACCTCCTGAGGTCCCTTCCAACCCTGATATTCTATGAGTGCCGGTGCGCCCCTGAGCCATTTGGAGATTTTTACAGCAGTACCCATATCGGCCGCGCATGCGCAGAGCCTGCCTCACATACCAGTCGTCTTAATAGTGCGCATGTGCGGCTGAACTCCTCAGTTCCTTCTCTACAACGGAAGCCACCCCAGTTCCGAAGCAGAAGGGAGGAGGGTGGGGAGTGGAGCACCCACAGGGGTCACTCATCTCGAAGAACTTCAGTTACTGCACAGGTGAGTAACCTCCTCTTCTTCTTCTTCTTCTTCTTCTTCTTCTTCGAGAGGTGTCCCTGTGGGTGCTCCACTGTAGGTGACTGAAAAGCAGTATCTCTCAAGGAGGTAGGGACTTGAGATCTGGAAGGAATGCAGTAGATAGAACAGCTCTGCCCACACGCGTATCGGTGATGGGTCCCTGTGTAAGAGCATAATATTTTGCAAACGCATTTTCAAAAGCCCAAATGGAAGCTCTGGAAATGTCCTGAAAGGGGGATGTTATGCAGAAAGGCCATTGAGGCTGCCATGGATCTGGTGGAGTGAGTCCTGATAAAGGTAGGAGGAGTCACGTTCTGTAGCTGATAACAGAGACAAATGCAACTCGAGATCCACTTGGAAAATCAGTGGTTAGAGATAAATGAGTCCTAAGAGCATTTTGCAATGGGGATAAATAGCTTGTCGGAACGCCTAAAGGTTTTAGTCCTCTCAAAGTAGAAGGACAAAGCTCTGCGCATGTCCAAGTATGCATCATAGATTCAAAGGAATTCGCATGTGGTTTTGGAAAAGATAAGGAGATGGATAGGCTCATTGACAGGGAAAGATGAGTGCACCTTCGGAGAATTTCGGGGAGTAAGCGTAGGGTGACTTTGTCTTTAAAAAATATGGTGTATGGCAGATCTGCCGTGAGTGCTGCAATTTCTCCTGTGCGTCTTGCAGAGGCAATCGCTACCAGAAATGCAGTTTTCATAGACAGATGTAGGAAGGAACATGTGGCTAATAGTTCAAATGGTTTTTGGATAGGCATGTTAAAACTAAGGGGAGGTCCTAAAATGGATTAGGCGGTTTGATGTCTGGGTACAGGGTTTGGGGTCCCTTAAGGAATCACTTAGTAATGGGATGAGCAAAGATAGTCCTATCATCGATGGCATCATAGAACATTGTAATTGCGGCCAAGTGGCGTTTGATGGGACTCAGGGAGATTCCAGAGAATTTAATCTCTAACAGATAGTCGAGGATTAGCAGGAGAGGCATGGAGAAAAGGAGCAGTGTTTGTGACACCCCACCAGTGTGTAAATCTTGTCTGGTTACGAAGGCAGGTGTTGCATGTAGAATTTGTTGTGCTATGAAGGAGTACATTTTGAACCTGCTCCGAGCAAGTTCGCTCGGCATGAGAGAACCATGAAGCCAAACCTTGAGGTGTAACATGATTAAATTGGGGTGGAGTAGTAGACCCTATTGTTGGGACAAGAGATTTGGGCAGAGGGTAGTGGGATGGGTGCGGAAAGCTACATCTTGGTAAGGAAAGGGTATCATGTCTGTCCGGGCCATGTGGGGCTATCATTATGACTCTGGCTTGGTGTGTTCGTATTTTTATCAATAATTTGTGTATGAGTGGTACTGGGGAAATGCATACATTAGGTCAGTGTTCCATGGGAACACGAACGCATCCCCCGAGGAGTGTTTGCCTAGTCCTGCTCTGGAACAAAATCTGGGGCATTTCTTGTTTGCTGCAGTGCAAAAAGGTCTGTGGTTGGGTATTGTACTATCTCCTTGTCTAGTTCTCATTCGCGGTCTGTGGGAAATCTTCTGCTGAAGTCGTGGTGGTGGTATTGAGAGCGCCAGGTAAGTATGCAGCTGATATTCAGACATTGTGTCTGAGACACCAGTTCCATCATTTTATTGCTTTTGTACAAAGGGAGTGGGGTCTTTCCTCTCCCCCTCCCCGCGGCCTGTTTACATAGAACATGCAGGCAATTCTGTCCGTCGTCATCCTGACATGCTGGTTTTGTATGAAGGGGAGAAATTGGAGGCAGGCATTGCGTATCGCTCAGAGTTCTAGGCGTGAGTGTTCCTGACTACAAAAGTGCAAGAGGCCATGTGGCTTTGGAGTTGTAGGCAAGCTCGTGCAGCCACTTGTGGACTGTTGCACAGCTTGGGAATGAAAAGGTTGATGGTGTTAAAAAGGTGTACTGGGAGAGAGGATATTCTTTTGTGGGAGTTGAAATGTGCTCCTATGAACTCCAGTTGTTGGGTGGGAGTGAGTGAAGATTTTCTTTTTTCATTCATAGGCCAAGAGCATGGAAACATTGGATTGTCTGTTGTGTGGACTGAATGGCTTCTTGGAGGGTCCTGGCTTTGAAAAGGCAGTTGTAGAGGTAAGTAAAAATTATGATTCTCTGCCTTCTGAGATGAGCTGTTATGACCGTGAGTTCAGAAAAAACACGAGGTGCAGTCGAGAGGCGGAAAGGTAGGACCCTAACTGGTAGTGTTGTGAGCCCAGAACGAAGTGAATACAACAACTATGTGCAGGATGTATGGTCACAGGAACATAAGCATCCTGCAGGTCGAGGGCTGAAAACCCAATCTCCCTGCTCCTGTGTTGGAATTATGGTTGCAAGTCACCATTTTGTACTTTTTTAAAATTTTATTTAACTAATATATTGAGGCATCTGAGGTCAAGAATGGGTCGCCATCCCCCAGTTTTATTTTGTGTTAAAAAGTAATGGGAGTAGAACCCTTTTCCTCTGTGTTGATTAGGCACTGGTTGTACTGCTCCTAATTGGAGGAGATGATGCACCTCTTGGTGGAGCAGTTGTTCGTGAGAGGAGTCCCTGAAAACGGACGCGGGGGGGAAGGGGGAAGGAATGGGCACTGAAGTAGGGATAATGTTTTCTATACCCTCGGTCACATCTTCAAATTTGCTTATTAGTTGGAGGGGGTTGACATGGAGCCAATGAAATGGCGTGGCGACATTGATATCTTGGTCACTGATGTTGTTCATGTGGTCTATGACTTTGTTGAGCATACACTGGGTAGCGTGGATGTTGATAAGGTTGGTATCTATATTGTCTCCTCCTATTTGCAGGGGTTGGATACCGAGAGACCGTAATGTCGCTCTTGAGTCTTTCATGGAGTAAAGCACATTCTTGGTGTTACTGGCAAATCCTTTTGATGGTGAAAAACTGAGATCTTCAATGGTATTCTGAACCTTGCAAGGAAAAGAAGACTATGAAAGCCAGGTAGCTTGACACATCATGACTGCTGTAGCAGTGGACTTTGCAGCTGTATTAGCAACACCAAGCACAGCTTGTAGTGTGGTACAGGAGATGATTTCTCCATCAGAGACTATGGCTTTGAACTGATGGGTTTTTGCCCTCTGGAACATCATCAATAAAGTCCATGAGTTTCTCATAATTTCTGTGATCATATTTTGCCAGAACAGCCGCATAATTAGATATCTGGAATTGTAATGTGGATGAAGCGTACACTTTACGACCAAGCAGGTCCAGCCTTTTACTGTCTTTATCAGTTGGGGTAGACCTGGGAATTGGTGTTTGTTCTTTTGGTTAGCTACCTCTACTATCAATGAGTTTGGTGCTGGGTGAGTAAAAAGGAACTCAGATCCTTTGCAAGGAATAAAATATTTCCGGCTAGCTCACTTACAGGTAGGTGTGCTCATAGCTGGTGTCTGCCATATGGTTTTGGCAGGATTCCTAATGGCTGGATTTATAGGTAAGGCAACCTTGGATGTGGAGGAAGGTTGCAGGATGTCAGTCAACTCATGTTGGTTTTCAGAAAACTTCCTCCAGATTAATCCTCAACTCATTGGCGACTCTTTTGAAGAGGTCTTGAAATTTTAAGAAGTCATCTGACAGCGTTGGTGGGGGAGGCAGTATAGCCTCATCCTGTGTGGATACAGGCTCCACAAGGGTTGGGGAAGCATTTGTAGCGTGTTCATAGAAGTGTGGAGTAACAGGTTGTTGTTGTTGTTGTTGTCTCATTCGTAGCCGTATGCACTGGTGGTGGCAAGGTGGCATTGCTCCTATTTCTGGCATCTTGACTATCATAGTGGAATCACTTATATGGTGCCCAGGGATCCTGTATTGCCAATGACCGGGGAAGGTGGTGCCATCCACAGGTTTGTATACCAGGGATGGAGGTGGTTGATGAACGAAGACCTAGATTTTCTGTGACCAGTGCTGATTTGGCTCTGTGACTGGGAGAACTGGTATGGTGAAAAGTCTCCCTGCACTATGGCTTCCTCATCACTAGAAAAGTGAGAAACAGACAGAGACAGGTGTCCGGACTGCATGTGAATGTCCAGAGAAAAACAGGTGTCAAGTAGAGGTGACTGTAGGTTAGGTGACACCTGTAGGTCCGGTGAATGAACGAACTGCAGTGCCGGAGAGCCTGTGTGAGAGAAACCCTCCGTTAGGAATGCCTGCGGCACTGGAGGGTCGTTCTCTGCACCGTAGCGCTCAATGCATGCGCTGAGGTCGGCGGTGCCAAGGAGGTAAGCGCAGTCCGGGTCTGCTCCGGCAAGGTCCTCTGTGCTGGCACCGTGTCCACTGCGGTGCTGGACAGTGCCATGAGAGAGGTAGGCAACTTGAAGCCTGAAGTCTCGGCACTGGGAGCTTGCACTGTTGCCGCAGCCACAGGCGGGATTAGCGCAATGCCTGGAGAATCGGCACATCAAAGGTGCTGAGCCGGGGGAAGGTCTGCGTAGAAAAATAGACCTGCTCAGCGACCCTTTTGCTTTTAGTGTTTCCCTTCTGGGTGAGGAAGGCAGGCATTTTCCTTTTTTGTCCTTTCTGGATATGGAAGGGCTTCAGTTCACTGAGGAGCCCATACCTGGGTGAGAAGCAGGTCCGAGTGACTTCTGCCCAAGAATCATTTTCAGGCGGCGTTCTCTGTTTTTATGTGTCCTGGATTTTAATTTGGAACAATGGGCACATTTCTGAGGAATGAGGGACTCCCCCGGGCATTTTATACACTGGGAGTGACCATCCGAGATAGGGATGGCGTCCCTGCACATAGTGCACTGCTTAAATCCTGGGGAGCCAGGCATATTAGCGTCGGCTGGAGGCTGAGAGGAACAAGCAGGAACAATTTTTTTTTTAAGGGGATGAACTTATCTAGTAACTAGAGTACTAAACTAAGAGGAAAAGTTAATGAGTCTGCTGTAGGTCCAACTCTGGCCGGGGACGGTAGAGAAGAAACTGAGGAGTTTGGCCGCACATGCTCACTATTAAGACAGGACTGGTATGTAAGGCAGGCTCCGCGCATGCGCGGCCGATACGGGTACTGCTGTAAAAATCTCCGAACAGGGGCACACCCACACTTACAGTGGAGCACCCACAGGGACATCTCTTGAAGAAGAAGGTGGCTTTCTGCATCTGAAAGTTCTGCAGCCACTGCTCAACATCTCAGTCCTGCATAACAACATGATCCTACCACTCAGTCCTTTTTTCCCCCGAACCCAAAAGTGATGGTGCGCACTGCTCTGAGAATGCCAAAAGTAATTTGGTGTTTCTTTCCACAGCACACAACAGGTCAGGCACTTCTGATTCCTGTTCAGATGGGGAGCTCATGATATACTGCATGACCATCTGCAATGTGTTCATAACAGGGACCACAACAGTAGAGAACAGTGCAGGATCCACCCTTTCAGACAGAGATGGCAGGTGCACCGTAAACAGGAGCCGTTGAAAAATGCTGTGAAATGCAGTTGGAAGCCCATGGAATGATGGGACAGAAAAAACTGCATCATGGGACATTAAGCCCACACCCATGATGCACTGCAATCCACTCGGCCTTTCCACAACTCCTAGCTGTAGAAGGTGGCCAGTAGCACAGTGGGATAGCTACACACAGGGCACTGCTCTCTCGGTCAATGCTAGAGTACTAATTGTGGATGTGCTCAGCCAACAGAAGCAGCATTGTGTGAACATGCGCAAGCGATGTAATTATACTGTTGTTCTTTCATCGGCATAACTTGTGTTGGCAAAACTCTGTAGTGTAGACAAGGCCTTATGCTATGGACTAACAAAACTACTTAATATTTGGAGAAAAAATAATTATGGGATGATGCAAGTAGATCTCATCTTTGGCTGAGAACAAACACTCCCTCCATGAATCTGGGATTGTCTCCTTTATACAGTTTGGATCTTTGATCCTTAGAGACTGTGAATAGGTGACTAGTCAGACAATAGGTTTCTCCTCAAGATGTAGCTTCAAAAGGCTAGGTCTGGAGATGGGGAATTTGCAATCACCTCCCCCAGGTATTTCCACTCACTTAACTGTATAAGTTCACATTGTTTCGTATAGTCCTTTGAAGCTCCTAACACTTCCCAGAGTTCACATTGCTCATGTTTCTTACCTAGAGATGTATACAATTCCACAGTAATACATAAACATTTGCATTTTTAATACAATGTACTCCTAAGATCCTTAAACTTAATTCAATAAGGTTTGTCCAGTATATTGTAGGACATTGCCATATCTCTCACACCTACTTTATAGCAATTTCATCTAGACCACATTTCCCATTTGCTTATGACAATGTCATGTGGGAAGGTCAGAAGCATTACTAAAACTAAGATATACCATGTCTACTGCCCCCCCACAACTCTCCGCACCCACCACTAGGCCAGTAGCCCTGTCAAAGAAGGAAATTAGGTTGGTTTAGCATGATTTGTTCTTGACAAATCCATGCTGGCTATTCCTTATAACCCTTTTATCCTCTAAGTACTTACAAACTGATTGTTCAATAATTTGTTCCAGTATATTTCTATGTATTGACATTAGGCTGACTGGTCTATAATTCCCTGGGTCCTGTTTCTTCTCCCTTTTAAAGATATGTTCTATGTTTGTGCTTCTATATGTGAAAGAAAGCATAATCAAATACAGTAAAAATCTTAAATGAATCAAGCTATATACCTCAGAATCTCTATTGAAAGAAATCCCATGCTTGAATAATAGAAGTATAGCAATAGGAATATAATACCAACCACCTGACGAGGATGGTGATGGTGAAATGCTCAGGAAGATTAGAGAGGCTATCAAAATAGAAAACCCAATTACAATGGGGGATTTCATCTATCTCCTGGGTACATGTCACCTCAGGACAGGGTGCAGAGATAAAGTTTCTAGACACCATTAATGTCTGCTTCTTGGAGTAGATAATGCTGGAACTCACAAGGGGAAAGGCAATCCTTGATTTAGTCCTAAGTGGCACACAGAAGGTGAATATAGCTGAACCATTCAGTAATAGTGACCACAGTATAATTAAATTTAAGATCCTTGGTAGAGGGGCAATACCAAAGAAGCCCATCACAGTAGCATTTAACTTCAGAAAAGGGAACTACACAAAAATGACGAAGCTAGTTAAACTGAAATTAAAAGGAACAGTCAAAAGAGTGAAATGCCTGCAAGCTGCATGGAAACTTTTAAAAACACCATAATAGAGGCTCAAGTTAAATCTACACCCCCAATTAAAAAAAAAAAGGACCAAAATAGTTCGAAGTTAGAAGCATAAAAGGCATCCTTGAAAAACTGGAAGTTGAATCCCACTGAGGTAAATAGAAAGGAATATTAACTCTGGCAAGTCAAGCGTAAAAGTGTAAGTAGGCAGGGTAAAAAGAATTTGAAGAGCAAAAGACAAAAAAAAGTTTGCTGTTAGTTTTTGTCAGTACAAAGTATTGGAAGCCTGCCAAACAAACAGTGTGGCCACTAGGCGATCGAGGTGCTAAAGCAGCACTCAAGGAAGAAAAGGCCATTGCAGACAAGCTAAATGAATTCTTTGCACCTGTCTTCACTGTAGAGGAGATTTCCATACCCGTGGCATTCTTTTTAGGTCATAAATCTGAGGAACTGTCTCAGATTGATGTGTCAATAGAGAAGGGTTTGGAACAAATTGATAAATTAAACAATAACTAGTCACTAAGACCAGATGGTGGTATTTGCCCAAGAGTTCAGAAGTAACTCAAATATGAAATTATAGAACTATTAACTGTGGTACGTAACCTATTCTGTACCAGATGACTGAAGGATAGCTAATGTGATGCCATTTTTTTTTAAAAGCTCCAGAGGAGATCCTGACAATTACAGGCCAGTAAGCCTAACTTCAGTTGGGTTGAAACTATAGTAAAAAACAGAATGATCAGAAACAGATGAACATGATTTGTTGAGAAAGAATCAACACAGCTTTTATAATCTATTAGAATTGTTGACACCCTACAAGAAACATATGGACAAGGGTGATCTAGTGGTATGGAATATTTGGCTTTTCATAAAATCTTTGTCAAGGTCCCTCACCAAAGGCTCTTAAACAAACTACGTAATCATGGGATAAGAAGGAAGGCACTCTCATGGATCAGCAACTGGTTAAAAGATAGGACACACTGGGGGAGGGATAGCTCAGTAGTTTGAGCATTGGCCTGCTAAACCAGGGTTGTGAGTTCAATCCTTGAGGAGGCCATTTAGGGATCTGGGGTAAAAACTGGGATTGGTTCTGCTTTGAGCAGGGGGTTGGACTAGATGATCTCCTGAGGTCCCTTCCAACCCTGATATTCTATGATACTATGAAAGGATAGGAATAAATGGTCAGATTTCAGAATGGAGAGAGGTAAATTGTGGTGTCCCACAGGATTCTATACTGGGACCAGTGCTGTTCAACATGTTCATAAATGATCTGGAAAAATGGATAAACAGTGATGTGTCAAAGTTTCCAGATGACACAAAATTACTCAAGAGAGTTAAAATCCAAAGCAGACTGTGAAAAGTTACAAAGAAGTCTCACAAAATTGGGTGACTGGGTAACAAAATTGCAGAAGAAGTTCAATGTTGATAAATGCAAAGTAATGCATATTGGAACACATAATCCCAACTGTACATACAAAATGATGGGGGTCTAAAGTAGCTGTAACCACTCAAGAAAGAGATTTTGGAGTCATTGTGGATAGTTCTCTGAAAACATTTGCTCAATGTGCAGCAGCAGTCAGAAAAGCTAATAGAATATTAGGAACATTAGGAAAGGGCTAGATAATAAAACAAAAAATATCATAATGCTACTATATAAATCCACAGTATGCCCACACTTTGAATACTGTATGCAGGTCTGCTCACTCCATCTCAAAAATGATATATTAGAAATTGGAAAAAGTACAGAGAAGGGCAACAAAATGATTAAGTGTATGGAACAGCTTCTATATGAGGAGAGATTTAAAAAACCGGGACTACTCTATTTAGAAAAGAGAGGACTAAGGGGAGATCTGATAGAGGTTTATAAAATCATGAATGGTGTGGAGAAAGTGAACAAGATAGTGTTATTTACCTCTTCACATAACACAACAACCTGGGTTCACCCAATGAAATTATTAAGAGCATGTTAAAAAAAAACATAAGAACAGCAGCTTCATATAATGAACAGTCAATCTATGGAACTCGTTGCCAGGGGACGTTGTGAAGGCCAAAACTATAACTGGGTTCAAAATTCATAGAGGATAAGTCCATCAATGGCTATTAGCCAAGATGGTCAGGGATTCAACCCCATGCTCTTGGCGTCTCTAAGCCTCTGAGTCCCAGATGCTGGGACTGGACGACAGGGGACAGATCACTTGATAATTGCCCTGTTTTTCTCATCCCTTTGAGGCATTTGACATTGGTCGCTATCAGAAGACAGGATACTGGGCGAGATGGACCACTGGTCTGACCCAGTATGACAATTCTTATGTTCTCCAGTCCTCTTGGGATCTCACCTGTCCTCCATGAATTCTCGAAGATAATTGCTAACTGTTCAAAAATTGCTTCAGTTAGTCCCTTAAAGGACTCTAGGATGAATTTAATCAGTTCCTGCCACCTTCTAACTTATCTAAATATTCTTTCACTTGTTCTTTACTGATTTTGGCTCGACTTCCTTCTTCCTTACTGTTACTACTAATTGTGTTGAGTATCTGGTCACCATTAACCTTTTTAGTGAAGGCTGAAGCAAAATACGTATTAAACACCTCAGCCTTCTTGATGTCAGTTAACAACGGGTAAGCAGACGACCTATATTTTCTTTTGTCTTTCTTTTGCTCCTAAGGTATTTAAAGAACCTCTTCTTAATGCCTTTTAGGTCCTGTGCTAGATGTAACCCATTTTGTGCCTTAGCCTTTCTGATTTTGTCCCTTCATGTTTGTGCTATTCTTTTGTACTCTTTCCTAGCAATTTGTCCATGTTTCCTCTTCTTAAAGTATTAATTTTTGATTTTCAGGTCATTAAAGAGCTCTTGATGGAGCCATATTGGCTTCTTACTATTCTTCCTATATTTCCTTTGCATTGGGATAGTTTGCAGTTGTGCCTTTACTATTATCTCTTTGAGAAACTGCTAGCTCTGGTGAGCTCCTTTCCCCCTTTAATTTTATCCCTTAGATGTTGACTTCATTTGGTGAAATTCAATGGCCTTTGTCCTGCATGACATCAGACCAGATGGTCATAATAGTCCCTTTGGGCCTTGAAATCTATGAATTATGAAAAACCCATGACTTCTGTTAGGCCCTAAAGTGAGAAGTTGTCCCAATCTCTGCATTTCCCACTTCATCCCCATTTTGTGTGCCTATCTTTCAAATTGCAAGCTTTTGGGGATATTGTTGGCAATGAGTAAACATATACATTTAAATTATAATAATACTAACAACATTATTAGCATAATAATGACACCTCAGACAGGGATTCCTTAAAAAGTTCCTGTGTGATTAAAAGCTAAGAACTTCCCAATCCCTGTTAAGTGATTATCAACATACAGTCCCTTGTTAGCTCAATAATTGGGCTGGCAGAACAAGATTTGAGTTTGGAGATCCTCTCTCTTCAGGCTAGTGAAGGTTACTTTGTCTCTCTGTGTGAAAAGGGAGTTTGGACTCCCTTCTACCTAGTGCTTGACTGCTGCAGCTTGAGAGGTGGAGACTTGTTCTGGTTTGGTGCAGCACCCTAAAAGATCATCAGGGCTACCTCCTGCTCTGCTTAGCCTGTGCTTTGCCACAGGAATCTTGTCTGCCAGGACAGGATTCCAACCAGGTGGACTTGGACACAATTGGTTTTGTGCCTGAGACTGAACTGTAGCCTTTATTGTGTGTGCAGGGAAGGACTGCTAGCCAGACTCCCTGAGTTGCCAGAACTTGATGGCAGGCTGCTTCTCTGAGGTCCCCAAACTTTAAGTACTTGATCTAAAGCTCACTGAAGTCAATGGAAGTCTTTGAGAGACTCTAGCTTCAGTCAAGGCATTAAAATTGCAGTGAACACCAGGTACAATGAAATCTATGCTCTTTTAAGCAGGTGCAAAAGTGCATGCCCACTCTCTACTGGTTAACACTTTGACTGCATTACATGTGCTAGGAGGCTGCAGATGTCAGAAAACTTCCCAACTCACAAACCATGGTCTCTTAGAAACATGGTTCATAATGAACTCCCTATGGCTGGAAACATGGCAGCCCTAAACAGATCTGTGCTTAAGTGGGGGATAGCGGAGCACTGGGACAGCCCATCCCCACAGCAGGTGCCTAGAGCCTAATCCAGAACAAAGAGAAAGGAAAAAGGAGAAGTACTTAGGCTTGGCTAGAATATGTAGCTTTGAAAAAAGTTACAGAGGAACTAAATGTATCCAGACTGAGAACTTTTGTTAAGAAGAATCATCACACTTCCTTAAGCCCTACCCTTCACAGGCTCTGCAAAATGTTCTGAACAAGCTGGTGGATTATAGTTACTTTTTAGCTAAAAGAATAAAAAAAAAAAAGGATGTGGTCTGGAGAAAGCTCAAGGATTATTACTGCCCACCGGGTGACAAAATCACTTCATCTGGAAAAGACTTTGCAATGACAAGGCTGACCCAGTGCTTTTCCTCATCACAACAATGAAAACTGAAAGCCTGCTCTTTTTCTTTTGTGCTTTTGATGTCACTGCTATAGCAGACAGAGGGTATCTAGGCCAGACTCAGCAGTTGGTGAGGTGGGAGAGCATGGGATCAGTGTAGCAGTGAACTAGAGAGAGCATCAAGAAAGAAACAAAATAAGAAGTACAGGAGGTGTGGTACCAAATCTGCCCAGCAGACTGTTATGGAAAGACACATTGTTAGAGGATAATCATGGTTACAGTACCTTCATTTCCTGCTGCACCTCTAAAATATTCAAGAGGAAGTCCGTGTGCATGCACCGGTCCAAAAACACAGCCAAAAACTCTCAGAAAATGTAAATTGATCTAATTGTATTTTTATAATTAGTTTCAAGACAATAAATTTGTCATAATTCAAGACAACTTCATCCTCGGTTTAACTCAGCACACTTCAGTGGGGTCACATGAGGGAGGGATTTAGTCTATTCAGATTAGTATGAAATGAGCATCCTAAATGTATTAAACTGAAGTAACAGTCGAAATCTTGATGGTGGGATGTGTCTGGAGTAGAGCTAACTGCTTTCATCATATGGAGGTGGGTATACTGTATGGGAACATGCACTGTAGCTTCTGGAGATTATAAATTACCTATTTACAATCACAATCGCAGAGACAGTCTGCAGTTGCTGCTAATTCCCTTGCCTTAGCACATTCCTAGCAGCGAACAGGATGCATTCTCTACACCTAGCCGCAGGACATTTGGCACGTTACACTTGTAATGATTCCATCTTCTAATTTGGCCTGGAAACATTACTCCCACTTACCGTTAAGTGAGGCTCCAAAAAGAGGAACTCAAGTGGATCCAAAGGCTCTCACTAAAAACCCCAGTAGAGGTGCTCACATACTGAAGGTATGAGGTTAGTATTAACAGCAGAATTGGCCCGCTCTCCATTATTTGACCTCTGGATACTGCAGGTAATTGAAGGCATCCATATGTCTTTGAGAGGAAAGGAACGAACTGCTCTATATACCTTTATGGATGCTGTCTTCAACTTCTTGCCAATCAGCAGTAGGTATTCGTTCATTATCTCCCTCATTTGGACATATAGATAATATGCCAATGAATTAATTTTACTGTAGGTATGAATACAACATGGATTTTTATTTAATGTGTAATAAACTAAAATGTTAGCTTACATGGCCTCCTGATTAGACCAAGAAACTATGGGTCAATCCCCGGCTCCACTGAAGTCAATGGGGGTTCTGTCATTGACTTCAATGGAGCCAGTATCTCAGTCAGGAAGCCACCAATAGTGCGAGAAGGGGCTATTTTTTTTTTTTTCCTTTGCAGTGATTAGTACGGATCCTTTCCAGAGGCAGTTCAAACAGTTTGAATCATTTGAGTTCTGGGTTAAAATGATCTAATAAACTCAAACCAAATCTTACTGACCATGAACATGAATACTGAGGGTAAAATTCACTCCATTCAGAAGGCCAGCACAAAATCTAGAGTGGGACTTACATGCTGCATAGGCCTTGTGTGGGCCCACTTCTGAAAAGGGGTGAATTATACCCTGAATGCATACTGTTATTCTTGGTATTGGTGTACCATCGAAACAAATAACTTTTAAAAAAAGGAAATCTCAGATAAAACTGCCTTATTTTGGGTGCGAAAACAGAGCTGAACATGGTTTCCACCAGAAGCGAAACAAAATATAAAAAGTAAACAAACAAAAATCAGCCAAGATTTCTTCTAACCCCATTCAAAAGGTTTCCCATCCTTAGTGAAACTTTTGGCAAACTAAGCCCAAAGACTGGCTTTTAAAAGAGAATCCGAGCCAGTGTTTTTTCACTTGGATCTATCCATGTTCTGCTGTTAAAAGTTTCACACAGCTCTTATCTGGACTCTTGGGTTACATTCCTTTTCTTCCACTGACTTACTATGTGACCTTGGGCAAGTAACTGAACAGTGCCATGTCTCAGTTTAACCATCCATAAAACAGGGATGATCCCGGCATCTACCCCACAGGGCTGCTGTGAGGCTTCATTCATGTTTGTGAAACTCTGAGCTCTTTGGACAAAAAATGCTATGGAAGTATTATTAAAAATAAAGGCTCAAAGTGCACAGTTGCAATGTGCCAGAAGCAGACCAGGAACCAGAATGTGATGCTCTGAGAGTCAGAAACTGGTCTCTGTCCACCACACCTCCTCTTCTCTAGTGGGAAGTAAACTACATGAACTCTGTATCTGTCACACAATGCTGCTTCTTTACGCTGATCAGCTGCACTGGCTGATGCATTTAGGGTGGAGCCAAGACACTCCCCACAAACTTCTTGGCCAGCTGTTTGGGAAGGGACGTAACAACCTTTTGGGTAGTTGGCATCTCATGCTCCCATATTTTCCTGCATGGGCGTATAGGGCAACCAACAATGCCGCCCTTAGTTGGTAACGGATATACATTTTATAAACTATAAATGCAGGGTCTGACCTGCAGTCAAAGGAACTTTGATGTCAATGGGAATATTTTGCTGAGAGACGACTGCAGGCTCACTCCTGAAAAGTAGATTTTTTTTCAAGTTTGAGTTTCTCATGACATTGATTTATTTTTTTTTAATATGAACTCCCCATTGATTTTTACTGGGAGTTTTACTTAAAAAGAAATCAATGGCACAATGTGGGCCAGGATGTGTATTTCAAGCATTCTTTTTTCACTTGCCATTTCCTGCACCTGAAAGCAAAAAAACAAAAACAAAAACCCACAAACATTTTTTTTTTTTTTTACAGGACAACTATGTAATAATAAAATAGCCCTACCAGAGTTTTTGTCAGTTGAGGTCTCTATTCAGCAAAGCACTTGAGCACGTGCTTAGTTTTCACTGAAGCCACGGGTTTCTTTGGGATCTAGGCATATGCTTCAAATTAGGTATGTGCCTAAGAACGCTGGTGAATTGGGCCCTGAGATCTGTATAATTTCATAATGATACCCTTGTGCAGATGTTTCCCCCCACCCACTGCCAAATAAAAGCAGATCTCACCTTTACTTTTCAGGTAGAACACAGTTTGCTTCATTACTGGTGGAATTAGTTGGCCTTTATTTTTGTCCTTGAGACTGTTGGAAGAAAAGAAAAGTGCCACCGCATTTAAATGACATTTATAGACTAAAAGAAAGGAGCAGCCACCAAATAAATCTAAAGAGATGCATGTTATACATACATTAAGCAGGTGCCTGCAACACACTGAAGAGTTTTTCTACAATTATAAAAAAGAACCTCCTCCCACAATGCTCTAACGCTAACCCCAGCCCAAACCAATGGCCTATTGAAACTAGAAAGTCAGATTTTTACACAAAGAGCCACGCCTAAATGCCTTTTTCCTGGTATCTATCTATCTATCTGTCTATACACCCCCCACCCCCATGTTGAGTAATAAGTAAGTGCTGTTTACTGTTCTGAAACAGAGTCAAGGACAAGAAGACAACGATATTCCAGTCTAACTTTAACCCGCTTTTGATTGTTTTCACTCTGGTTATTGTTCTCTTAGATTAGCAAGCCACAGCAGGGTGGCTTATAACAATGATGCAGTGACGACAACGGTGATGTTTTTGATTGATTTTGCTGTACGTCTTTAGTGGAAGGGTTTTAAGGAAGGCTTAAAGACAGCCAGAGGAGGAGTTTGCTGTGAATATTTTATAATAAGTCTTGATCAAGGGATGCTGCAAGTTTAGCAGGCTTTTATCATGTGGATTTTTCTTTGTCATTTGTCTCCTTTTAAGCTACTGTGTATGTATAATTAAAAGGATATTGTACTATTTATTTTTGAAGGCAACATGATGCAGTGAGGTTGAGTTTATTAATGCTCTGAATGATTCCCATGAAATAAGATTTCTCTCTCTCTCTTTCATGAGTAAGCAGCTGAGGCTAAAATCGAACACAGCGGGTTTTTTTTTTCTAGACACATGAGAAAATTCTGCAATTATCTCCCTTATTTAAAAAAAAAACAACAGAAAAATATGTTTGTCTTTGACAGGTTTTGAAAGTATACCAAAAAGATGGTCAGTATTTGCTGAGCATCCCACCAGTGTTTTAAAGCACTCAACAATCAAAAAGGGCAGATCTCAGGTTTAAACATGGTATATATTTACATACATAGTTGTGTTTCCTATCTGAAATCAAAATCATGTTTACTATCAAACTCTCAGCACTAAGACAAAGAAATGTACAGGTCTGTGAATGTGTTAATGATCTTTGAGAGATTGCAATCACTGTGGCTGATACACAGACATGTAAGATGTTCATCTAGGATCATACACGCAACAAACCATACCCTCCCAGCACTATGATTAGTTGGAACAGCTCCTGTGGAGGGGTATGCTTTTTTAATTTCAGCTATATTATGATTTCTTCTCTCCTGCTACCTATGTGGTTTGTTTGTTATTTGTAAAAATAAATGAATTAAATTAGTTAAGGTATATTTAACAAACTCTGAGAGGTGGTAGGTAAATTCCCATCGGAAGAAAAGCTAAGGGGAAAATGGAGTTCAGCAGAGCTGGCAGTTTCTCAAAGAGACAATGTTAAAGGCTCAACAGTAAACTATCCCAATGCGAAGGGAAGATAGAAAGAACAGTAACAGACCAATGTGGCCGAATCAGGAGCTCTTTAATAATCTGAAAATCAAAAGAGAAATCCTACCGAAAGTGGAAACGTAGACAAATTGGTAAGGAGGAGTACAAACGAATAGCACAAAGAAGTACAAACAAAATCAGAAAGGCTGTGGCACAAAATGAATTACGCCCAGCAAGGAACATAAAAGGCAATAAGAAGAGGTTCTATAAATAACTTAGTAGCAAGAAAAAAGAAAAAAGAGTGGGTCGAGTTCTTAAAGGGGAAGTAGAGCTAGTAACGGAAAGAAGGCTGAGGAGTTTTATGCCTATTTTTCTTTAGGGCATGTCTACACTTACTGGTAGATTGGCACTGCTGCAATTGATGGTGAAGACATGCTAAATCGATGGGAGAGCACTCTCCCATTGATTTGTATACACCACCTCCCTGAGAAGCGTAAGGGAAGTCGACTGGAGACACTGTCCTGTTGACACAGTATAGTGTAGCCACCACGGTAAGTGGATCTAACTATGTCGATTTCAGTTAAGTTATTCACGTAACTGAAGTTGCGTAAGTTAGATTGATTTACCACAGTAGTGTAGACCAGCCCTAAGTCTTCACTAAGAAGGTTAATTGTGATCAGATGCTTAACACAATGTTAAACACAAGGTGGAAGGAACATAAGCCAGAATAAGGAAAGAACAGGTTAAAGAATATGTATATAAGTTAGATGTATTCAAGTTGTCAGAGCCTGAAGAAATTGATCCTAGGTATTTAAGGGAGTAGCTGAAGCAATCTTGGAACCATTAGCAGCGATAATCTTTCAGAAATGATGGACTGGTGAGGTCCCACAGGACTGGAGAAGGCAAACGTAGTACCTATTTTTAAAAGTGGGGACAAAGAGGATCCATGGAATTACAGACCAGTCAGCCTAACTTCAATATCTGGAAAAAAGAAAAGGAGGACTTGTGGCACCTTAGAGACTAACAAATTTGTTAGTCTCTAAGGTGCCACAAGTCCTCCTTTTCTTTTTGCGAATACAGACTAACGTGGCTGCTACTCTGAAAAATATCTGGAAAGACACTGGAACACATTATTAAACAATCAGTTTGTAAGCACCTAGAGAATAATAGGGTAATAAGTAATGGATTTCTCAAGAACAAACCATGCCAAACCAACCTAATTTCCTTCTTTGACAGGGTTACTGGCCTAGTGGTTGGACGTGGAGAGTTCGGGGGGTAGTAGACATGCTATATCTTGGTTTTAGTAAGGCTTCTGATCTTCCCACATGACATTGTCATAAGTAGGGCCCTACCAAATTCACAGTTCATTATGGTCAGTTTCACGGTCATAGGATTTGTGTTGTATGGCTGACAATGCATATGTGAAGAGCAGCAATTACTACTGGCATTTTGGAATAAAAGATATCTTACACTTCCTGTTTAAATAGCAGCCATACAGCAGAATATTTTCATATGTCTGAATCATATTACAACAATATGCCCGTTTTAAAGGGATCAGTTATAAAACACACTCACACACTAGTCAGGGAAAGTATTTTCTGGAGTAGACTTTATTATTAGTTAGTGCAGCATGTTACATGGTGAATGATTCAGTTCTAGTTTTTGGACTAGTGATAACTCACTTAAGGTGTTGAACATTGTTCTCAAGCACCATTAAGTATTCTTGGTTGATAATCTCTCTCTCTCGTTTTCATTTTTTCCCCTCTGTGACATGCTGAGATTCAGTTTAGAATTTTTCTTTCCCCCTGATTGCACATGCACAGCATACACAAACAGGAAAGATTACAGCAAAAAGGAGAGCACCCTGAAATGTTTGTGATAACGGTTCAGTGTTTAAAAACAAGCTGAAGCTGTGCGATTGTTGCAATTCCTGCATTTCCCCTCTTCCCCTGCCCCAGCCATGGCAATCACTAGATGAACTAAAAATTTTCCTCCCTTCCCACAACGAGATTTTTAAAACCAAATGGAGACAATTGAGAATGATGCCAATAACTAGCCAAGGTCAACACTACGCTCTGCACTGGAGCTCAGCTGTGGTGTTCCTTGACTATAAAGGCAATAGAGTGGAGCAACAGGCGTTTACAGGGTGTACGCAAAGGACAATGCCACAGCCTGGCACATGTTGTGATTTTTTTTACTTAAGCGTTGAAAACTGGAACCTCATTCATGCATTACAATTGTATTCATCAAATCAATACAAGATGAAGGTGGCTTGATTTTTATTTTCTTGCATTGCATTTTAATAAAATCTTTAATGATGGTTTCTTTCGGAACAGCAACAGTGATGCTGCCTCTTTCCATTTAAACCAAGGGAGTGCTAATAGTTCTGCATAACCAGTATCTGTGTCTATCTATCTTATATTGTGGAGGTGGGCTTGGTGAATGAACAGAAAATATGTCCTGCTTTCTATAGGTATTCTTGTGTACTGTATATGGATCTTATTTGAAATTCCTGGATTTATAAATATGATAACTTAGTGATGAGTAACAGCAGGTCTTTATGTCCCACAATACTCAGTGCCCACTTTATCTGAGCATAAAGAACCTAGTTCAGCAAGTTTCTTAAGCTCATGCTTAACTTTGAACATGTGAGTGGTATCGCTGACTTTGAGTTGTGGCCTCATCTCAATAAATTAGTTTCCAAAACAAAGCATGGATGAAACATTCTGGAAGAGGACAACTCTTCTATATGATGAAATGCATGAAGTTAATTATCAGCTTCACTGCTTAATTCATTCTATGTTTTCAGATGGACAACTTTTTTTTAAAGCAGAATTTGAAACCTTTAGAGTTATTTTAGATCAAAGAAATAGGTAGTATTTGGCTCCAGAACAATCTGGCCTATATACTAGAAATTTAATTGATATGCTATTCTTTATCACACAGTGACAGAGTATTTTGTGCTGTATAGGCATAAATGAATACAAAGTAGGTCCCTGCTCCAAGGATCTTACAATCTGCCTAAACATGGTAGCCATTTTTAAATGGAAATGGTAAATTTTTTTAATCCCCAATGCCCCAAATTCTAAGAAAATCCCAGGCAGCACCTTTGGATGATTTTAAATATATTTCTTAATACTATTTATTATTGGTACTTGTCATAAATATAAAGGGAAGAGTAAACACCTTTAAAATCCCTCCAGGCCAGAGGAAAAACCCTTTCACCTGTAAAGGGTTAAGAAGCTAGGATAACCTCGCTGGCACCTGACCAAAATGACCAATGAGGAGAGAAGATAATTTCAAAGCTGGAGGGGGGGAGAAACAAAGGCTCTGTCTGTCTGCGTGATGCTTTTGCCGGGAACAGATCAGGAATGGAGTCTTAGAACTTAGTAAGTAATCTAGCTAGGTATGCGTTAGATTCTGTTTGTTTAAATGGCTGATAAAATAGCTATGCTGAATGGAATGGATATTCCTGTTTTTGTGTCTTTTTGTAACTTAGGGTTTTGCCTAGAGGGATTCTCTATGTTTTGAATCTAATTACCCTGTAAGGTATTTACCATCCTGATTTTCCAGAGGTGATTCTTTTACTTTTTCTTCTATTAAAATTCTTCTTTTAAGACCTGATTGCTTTTTCATTGTTCTTAAGATCCAAGGGTTTGGGTCTGTGTTCACCTATGCAAATTGGTGAGGATTTTTATCAAGCCTTCCCCAGGAAAGGGGGTGTAGGGCTTGGGGAGGATTTTGCGGGGAAAGACGTTTCCAAGCAGGCTCTTTCCCGGTTATATATCTGTTAGACGTTCGGTGGTGGCAGCAATAAAGTCCAAGGGAAAAAGGAAAATAGCTTGTACCTTGGGGAAGTTTTAACCTAAGCTGGTAAAAATGAGTTTAGGAGGTTTTCATGCAGGTCCCCACATCTGTACCCTAGAGTTCAGAGTGGGGAAGGAACTTGACAGTACTAAAGTAGTGTTTCTGGGTCCGAACAAGTTCAGGGCCCCCTGTGCTAGACAGTAAATGAGAGCTCTTGCCCCAAAGAGTTTACAGTTTCAATATTGTCATCTCCATTTCACAGATAGGAAACTGAAGCTAACAGAGATTAAGGCCCTGATTCAGCAGAACTCTTAAGCATGTGTTTAAATTTCAGCACCTGTTTCTGTCCTGCTTAAGTAAATTAAAGTTGAACATGTGCTTAAGGGCTCTGCCTGAATCAGGGCCTGAAGGAGAAGTGTATGTCAGAGCCAGGTAGGGTGACCAGATGTCCCGATTTTATAGGGACAGTTCTGATATTTGGGGTTTTGTCTTATATAGGTGCCTATTACCCCCTCACCCCCGTCCTGATTTTTCACACTTGCTTTCTGGTCACCGTGGAGCCAAGAATTGAGCCATATCTCCTGAGTCCCAGTCTAGTGCCATGACCATCCCTCCTCTCATACATAAATCCTCAGAGATGCTATATGGGGTTATTTTAAATTATGGTGGCGGAATGCAGCGGGGGTGATAAATAGATTGACCATTTAAAAATCGTTACCACCTGTAGGCCCTGATCCTATTTATGACTCATGCAGACAGATTCCTGCACCTTCATGGAGCCCTGCTGAATGTCATTTGCAGGATCAGGACATTAGGCAGACTATATATTCTTTGGGCCAGAGACCTACTTCATATTCTTTTCTGCCCACAGAGCACAAAGCACTAGTTTGACTTAAAGGTTCTAGGCAGCACCAACGCAAACTGTAATAAGCAAGGAAATAAGTGAAGTCATTCAATATCCCAGTCCAGTCATCAGTTGCCCTCTCAGTTGAGCCTCAACTCCCTCCTTTCCACTGTTCACATCTTGATTTCTAGGAAAGTTATTTAGATGAAATAATAGTATACTTTGTAAAGGTCTTTTTTTTCCCCTCAAAAAAAAAAAAAAATAAAAAGTCTTTCCATCTATGCCGATAGACACATAAAATGAAGGCAGCCCATAGTTAAGGACAAAATGCTACAAAAAGTGGCACCAATAAATTTTTAAAAACTCTTTAAAAATGTCTAAAATAGCATTTCTGTAAAATATGTGGCATAAACAAAATACCTAAGAGTGTGGTATGGTATAAAAGTTTTATTGGAACTCATTTGGAATGCGCTGTATAATTCTTTTTTGCCTGTGGTCCTCATGAATAATACGGTGATCCTTAACTCATGCCAATAAAATCTTTATATAACCACACATGGTGTGTTCTCTCAACAGATTCAAAATCTGTCTTTTCGCCCTCTCTCCTGCAATTCTCCCAGGGAATCTTCATGAAGATCACATTTCTCCTTAAAGGAAAGAGAAATTTTTGGGGCTGAAACAGATTGAGTGTACCCATTTAATGTTCAGAAACAGGACTCTGGGCCACTGAGGACAGCAAAAGGATGAAGAGCTATAAAACAAGCTGATAATAAGCTCTTCGCCTCCCTTATAAATTAAGACCAATTCACTATGTCTGAGATTTCAAAGAAGCCTAAGAGAGTTAGGCCCTTAACTCCCAGTAACTTTCTATGGGATTTAGATGTCTAATTCATTTAGGCTCTTTTGAAAATCCTGGCCTATGACGTTAAAAACTTCTGCAT
The DNA here is from genome assembly GCF_965152235.1 of Eretmochelys imbricata. Lineage (NCBI taxonomy): Eukaryota > Metazoa > Chordata > Testudines > Cheloniidae > Eretmochelys > Eretmochelys imbricata. The sequence goes on from NC_135572.1 coordinate 235,389,887, forward strand.
GGCCTAATGAACTCCTCTAAGAAAAGGAACTGCCCCAGACATGCATCAGTAACCCAACGTGAACATCTCCTCCAACTCTCTCCCCCACACCCGAAACAAAATACTTCTTCACCTGCCATTTGAGATAACAGTGAGGGACCCTGAATCAATGCTTGTCATTTTTTGATATCCCAGTTTTCATTACAACTCTGGGCTGCCTGCTTGCTAGGAGACAGAACCAATATGAAATGTCAGCCTGAGATAAATGTTAACGTTATAAAGCAGGGCCCTTGCATTTATGATTTTTAAGGTGGAATTCTCAGGGTTGACCTATATCAGTTTCCAGAGAAATCAGTGGGAGTGCTACCATTATCTCCAATGGGAGCAGAGTTAGCCAACAGTGAACTAAAGAAAATCCCTTAACTATGAAATAGTATACAGGATTCCTATTGACTGGTTAAGTCAGCATCTTGGAATTATCAAACCTTAAGCCTATAAACTCCATCCACCAGCCTATAAACTTTTTTAGTAAAAACTTTAACATGAGCAGGTTCCCTTCAGTACCCTCTAGCCTCATGTATACCTCTGACAATATGAATGCTGTTGGACTGGAACAAAATACACTTCTACTACAATCATACTTATTATATAACCAATGCCTGTAAGTATAGAGTGGGTGCTCTCAGTTACACTCCACTGAAGAGTTATATCTGATTTACATTGTTGTAACTGAGGGAAGAATGTTTCCCCTTACTGTAGGATGACAAACCAACCTCTAGTGCAGCAGTCCCCACGCTATCAAGTGCGGAACAGGGGCCCAAGTGCACTGCCCTACTAAGTTCCAATACAAGGTGCAACTCTGCTGTTGCCTGCTGCAATCTGGTGATGGAATAATTCACAAGCACAGTAGCCACCAAGTCACCCTGCTGTCAGCAGATGTGCTTTCCTATTTGCTACACATGATTGTAAAACTACCTTCTATCTCCTAAGAAAATGACCAATCTTGCCTCGTGAGACAAAGACGTGCCACCTGCCACTTTGCTAGAGAAATGTGAGATCACTAACAGATTGTGGATGCAAGTTACAGTAATCTTCAGAGGAGACAGAATGACTAAGAGCAGTTCACTCATGAAGACACTGAAACAAATTTGATAATTTTCAGTTTTACATTTGCTAAGGCTCCCATTAAGTGTCATTATTCCTCCTCATTAGTTTACCTTTCTCCATAAATCCAATTTAAATTGATACATTTATTTCTCATTTAGAATGCGTAGAGGCTTTGTTATTTTGCTTTTAATTTTTATATGGCACCATTTCACTTGCAAGAAGGTTCTTTGATAGGGGTTTGGCTAATAGTTGGGATAAATAGCCTTGCGTATTTGAGCATGAATAGTTTGAGTGATCTGAACTGAATTCAGACATGAATGGGTTTATTAAATTGCTTAGGGAGGTTGTGGAATCTGCATCATTGGATATTTTTAAGAGCAGGTTAGACAAACACCTGTCAGGGATGGTCTAGATAATACTCAGTCCTGCCCATGAGTGCAGGGGACTGGACTAGATGACCTCCTGAGGTCCCTTCCAGTCCTACGATTCTATGATTGAGGGAAAGTTTCTAATCACACCTTTCAGAAACCAAGTTGTCAACGGAGGAGTGAAGATGGATTAGCCTTCAATTGGTGGGTGACATGTGTTGATTGCTGTTAGACGGACTTGAAGCGAACTCAGAGAGAAAGACATATCATCTTGAAAGCCAGGAGATAGTCCAAAATAGTTGGAATGCGTGCTGTCTCTGGAAACATGGGTTTTGCTGGGCCAGATCGAGAAACATTTCCACTTGGCTAGATTCCACCAGGAAGTGTTATCCTTTCTACTATTACTAAGAAAATCTTCAATGGCTTCCGAGCTCAGGTGATCTACATCCAAATACCAAACTGAGATGAAGAGAGTCCAGGCTGGGATGTTTGAGCTCATCATTCCTCTGGGTCAATAGATTTGGGAAGGATGGAATGCTAGAGGGTAGATGGGTTGACATCTGTAGAAGGTTTGGAAACCAGTACTGTTTGGGCCACTTGGGAGCAATAAGGATGATTAGGGCTCTGTCTCACCAGATCTTCCACAGAACTTGAATTATTAACAGGATGGGAGAAAAGGCATCTCTCACATGGCGATTCCAGGACAGCAAAAGAACATTGGGCTTGGAAACCTGTTCCTGAGCTACTCTGGAACAGAATGTATCACATTTCCTGTTCATCTGGGATGCGAACAGTTCCCAAGTAGGGGTTGCCCACTGAGCAAAGACAGTGTCCACCACTGTGTCATGTAGCTTCCATTTGTGATCGGTGGCAAAATATATGCTGTCTGCTAGCAAATTGTGGGCACCCGGTAGGTACACTGCTGACAGGGTGATGTGGTTCTGGATATACCTTCACTGCTCTCTGCTTGTTTACATAAAAGACAGTTGTTATTATCTGATATTATCAGGACATGTCAGGATCGTATGAGTGGTAAAAATGCTTTGCAGGCTTCTTGGACTTTTCTTAGTACCAGAAGATTTATATTCATTCTGTTTCCATGAATTATGCAAATGCATTTGGGTGCGTGAACATCCATGCAGCTCCCCCCAACCCTATCAGGGAGGCATCTGAAACTACTGTTTTGTCTGGTGCGTGCGGAAAACTCCAACCCTCACGTTCTTCCGCCACATTAGCGAGGCTTTCACCTTGGGTGGAAAGACACCCAAGTCCCAGTCACCACTGTGTTCATGCTGTGTCTGCTTGGAATATATACTGTTCAGAGCCAAGCTTTCAGGCAATGGAGGTGGCAAAAGGCATCATCGAAGTATACGATGCCAGGTGCCCCAGCAGCATGAGGCACATACTGTCCATAATCTATTTTATCAGATTGCTCATGGGGTGGAATCTGACCACAGGGAAGTAAGCCCTTGCCCTGACCAAGTCCAGAGTTGATCTTATGAATTCTATAGTTCAAGTTAGTCAGCTTCGATTCCCAAGGCTGCTGGGAGATGAAGTGGCGATGAAGTCAAAGCCAGGACTTCCGGACACAACATACCATCAGAAGCCAGTCCTTTACAGACAGGAAGATGGTGGTGCTGTTACATCTGACCTGTGCTACTACTATTGAAAACACTTTTGTAAAGACCCTGGATGCTGTTGCTATATTGAATGGAAGCATCCTACACGGGTAGTGCTCAGCTGCTACCATAAATCTGAGGAATCATCTGCGGGAAGGGTGAATGTCCACAAGAAAGTATGCATCTTTCATGTCGAGAGATGTGACCCATGTGTCTTTGTCCAGAGATGGAATTCTAGATGCCAGTATGACTGTGGAATTTCAGCTTGTGAAGAAACACACTGAGTTGTCACAGGTTGAGAATGGGTCTCCACCTCTCTCTTTTCTTGGGAATCAGGAACTATTGTGCTTTTGAGGGAGTTTCTCTTTGAAGTCCAGGAACTTTGAATTGTTCATAAAAATCATAGTTGGCCAGCAGCTCCTGGTAGTTTGATATTCTAAATTGGAGGCTCGTTGATGTAACTACCTCCCTTCTTAGGAGTTCCAAATGCTTAGCCTCTTTATTTGCAGGGGTAGTTCTTGCATGTTGCTGCCTGTATCCTTCAATGACCACCTCAATAATCAGAGAGTTGAGGGTAGGGTGGGTAACCAGAAACTCTGCTCCCTTATTTGGCTGAAATTATCATTTTTTCTGCCTCCTTGGAAATAGGGGCACAAGTTGGTGGCATGTGCCATATAGCCCTGGCTGGTTCCAGTATGGCTTCATTCACCAGAAGTGCTATTCAACTGGATCCTGTCCGCTATACAATGTGTAGGAGCTTATGTCACGTATCCTGAACCTCTTCCAGGGAGATCTGCCACTCTTCATAACAGATCCTGGAATTGACTATGGTCATCTGGAGGAAAGAGTGAAGCCGGAGAGACCATCTCCTCCGGAGATGAGGAAGATAATCCCGATGGTACTGTTAGTACTGGAAGTTCTGACTTATCACTGTACACTATCACTGTAGTGGAGGCCAATGAACAGGGGAGTCCCGTTGGCCTGGGTCTGACCGGGGTCTCATTGCATGCTCCATAAGTTATTTTCGAAGCTGGAGTTCTTGTGCCCGTCGAGTTTGGCTGGGAAAGGAGCAGAAACTTACTGCTCTTAGCAGAACTATGAGCCTCTCTGAGGCAATAAAGACCGCTTTGATTGTCACCCTTCACTGAAGAGGGGACAAGAGACGCAGTTGTTAAATTCCAGTAACCTGAGCTTAATCTAAATCCTGTTCAGCGGGGAAAGGGAAATTAGTGGGGGGATGGGGAGGGAATTCTAACTAACAGTTAACTATAGTGAATAAACTATACTAACGGTATCTACAGTAAAAATGTTAATAAATATTGGAAATATGTACAGGTTAAAGATAAAAAGATTGGCTCTGGACACTGGCGATTCCGGCCTAGGCCATGCAGTGGTGTGACCCTGTCACCAGGCCAGAGTTTCTCCCCAGCTCTAAAACATGCGATGCCACACCCAGTCTCAGTCAAGGAGGCTTATTTCTTTTACACAGGTTATCAAACAAACAGAAAACAGTCTCAACTCAGTCCTTGACCCCAGGCTTCAGGGCCACCCCTCCCAGGGATCTCTGGCACTCCAGCTCCTGGCAGATTCCCAGCCTCAGTCACTCTGCCCCCTTCCTGAAGCAGCAGCCCCAGGGCTGCTTCCCTGGATGCCTAACCTCTTGCTCCAGGGACGCACCACAGAAGCTAGCTCCGCTCCAGTGTGGCTTTCCCTCCCTAGGGTGCAGCCTGTCTCAGACCTTCCTCCTCCAGCTGCCTACTAGCAGCCCCTTTATAGGCCCAGTTGTAGCCCAGCCCTCTTTAATTGGCTGGATTGGACTCACCTGCTTTGGGGAGGGACTAGACTTAGTCTGTCCACAGGGCAGCTGGACTTAGTCTATCCACAGGGACCAGCTACCCTGTGAGAGACCCTAAGAACCTTCCAGTACCAACTGGCAGAGGACTGACTGTTCTGTAACTCCTATCAGGCCTAACACACATACTACACCTCACACACCGCTCTCATAGTATTTATCTAATAAGAGTGTGCTGTGAATTATCAAATGAAAGTTGGTGACACAGTGGTCCTTAGTATCATTGTGTGATGTGTGTACGGATGGTGTTTAAAGAGTCATGTATGTATGCTGGAACTACATGTTCAAAATAGGTTCGTCTCAGACAAAGGAAGATTGATTTTCCTATTTCTCTCATGTAAATTGAGCATGGTAATGCCAGAGACAATGAGCAGTTCATTTGCATCTGTGGTAAACATCAGTTATCAGGAAGCAGAGGAAACAACATGGCATTAGCACACTGGAAGACACATCATAGTGTGAACCCCAGGTGGCCATCCTGACTCAGGACAAAGATAATGAACTTTGGGGAACAGAAGGAGAAGCAAAAAGACATCATCTTATCCATCACTGAGGGCACAAAAAGGTCAGGTTCTTTGCATCTGTGAATGTTGGATCCCCATCCATGTGGGTTGGTGATGCTGAGAAGTAGCTGTAGGTGAGAAAATTGCTTTAGACAAAGCTTTGAGCCTGCTAAGGTTATATGTAGTCTCTTAGAAGTGTGTTATACTTTTGTATTATTTGTAACCATTTTCTGTTTCTATTATCTCTGATTAGTTATCACTTAAATCTCTGTTCTTTATTAATAAACCTATTCTTGTTTTATTATAAATTAATTTCAGTGCTGTTACAGTAAAGTGTGGTGTGCATCCTCAGCTGCGTCAACAAGCTGGGCTGTATTCTCTCTCTTTGGAGATGGCAGACTTGTATTTCTGCGGGCATTTAGTGACAGGGTCTGACAGCTGCAAGGAAATACTTCTGGACAGTTTTGGAGTTGAAGAACACCAAGGGTTTACCTGAAAGGCAAAGTTAGGACTGGCAGAGTCCTAAGGAGTTTGTTTGGCAGGCTAACAGACTGGGATTGCAGAGAGTTGTTGCACAGCGTAGCACCAACACATTCTTATTTTGCTAAGGCAGAAGGGTGATAGGGTGACTTACAGTTCTGGACGCCCCAAGAAAGCATCACGGGTATCAGGAAGGAAATGGAGAGTTGATTAGTCCATAACACCCCCATACCACCAGTACGGAGCTTAAGGAGAGTAAGGGTGCAAGCACAGACCAACGGACACTGCATACAAGGTACTTCCAGTTTCAGACACATGGAGCACATGCATACCCCACAGTGGAATACACATAGGGACCAGCACTTGAAGAATTACATATCATCTAAGCTTGCACAAGTTACTGTAGGCAAATCATCGAGCTCCCAAGGACTCTAGGGGTATGTCTACATTGCAAAAAGCCCACCCATGGCAGTAAGTCTCAGAGCTGGGGCCTAAAGACCCAGGCTTATGTTACAGTGCTAAAAAGAGCAGTGCAGACATTCCAACTTGGGCTGCAGCTCAGGCTCTGAAACTTGGTAAAGCGGGTAAGCCTCAGTGCTGGAGCTTCAGCCCAAGTGGGAAGATCTACACTGATATTTTTAGCACCGTAGCACAAGCCCCCGAGCCTAAATCTGTAGATTTGCTGGTGCAGGGGTTTTTTTTTTGTTTTTTTTTTCCTTCAGTGTGGAGTTACCCAATGCCATGAATTCACCAGGCGTTATTGTTTGGCCTTACAGTTACCAGCTTTCACTGTTATTAAAGAGAGAGAGAGAATATAGAGAGAGGGAAAAAACCCTGGTGGTAAATTAATTTCCAGATTTTGTGTGATGTGAATCCACAGTGATACAGTACATTCCAGAGTTTATTTCAGAGGTACGATCAAAGAAATCTTACTATTGTAGGCTGACCCCAAATTGCTGCGTAGGAAGAGGAGGTCTTGGTGGAGGAACCTTAGCTGAAGGTGGTGGTCTCCCCTTCTGTTTATCCCGAAGATTTTCATCATGTCTGAAAACAACAAAAATCATTGACTTTATACGTCCCAAGAGTGAAACCACAATACACACTGATTGCCTGATCACTCCTATTTCTCACAATGCTGATCTTCTGTAAGACCCACAAATACCTCCAGTGATTTTTAATTTTAGTATTTGTTAGACCCTTTGAAAGCATCTGTGGGAGAATCATTAAGTAACACATGAAAGAGCTGTTTTGCTTCAATCAATAAAATATAGTAACAAACACATCCAAGAGATAGGACCCCTCTTCTAATTTAAAAGAAAAATTGAACCACAGTTGCGGCTCAGAAGCACAAGCCTCTCGTGCAATCCTTTTTACAAACGTAGAGCTGTACTATGCTTTTTGTTATTACATCTTTATACAAAGGCGTCCAAAAACCCCACACAGCAGTAACACTCAGAATAAAAAGCTTCCAGTTATTTTCATTCAGCAGTGACCTAAAATAACCTTCTGTCAGTACACAAGAGTAATAGGTAAGATTTTTTTTCTTCTCAATAAACAGTATTATGCATATATACAATAAGTGAATTGTATGCGCTACTCATAAGCGGTAATGATATATGGCAAGGTTTTGTTAATGAAGACACAGCGAGTACAATTATATTAAGAAAATATTTTGCATCTGAGGCTAAGAGGATATTCTGAACCTGTAGAGAACTATACAGTGTTCTCTTTTGTAAACATTCAACATCTTTACAGGATGTCTTTGCTGACAATGCAGTTTTCAGAGCCAAATCTAGCCAAGGACAAATAGCAAATTAGGCTTTTAATTGTTATAGAAATTAAATTAGATCTTATTTCAAAAACAAAGAATCATAATATCAGGGTTGGAAGGGACCTCAGGAGGTCATCTAGTCCCACCCCCTGCTCAAAGCAGGACCAATCCCCAATTTTTGCCCCAGATCCCTAAATGGCCCCCTCAAGGATTGAACTCACAACCCTGGGTTTAGCAGGCCAATGCTCAAACCATTGAACTATCTCCCCCCCACAACAGAGTTGTGGGGGAGGCATAGCTGTGTGAATATTACACAACTCTCCATTTCAGAATACGTATCACAGGAGATGTTATTAATTTGCTACATACCGAATAACATCTTCAGGAATATTAAGCTGGTCATATTTGAGATGCTCTCTCAGGTCACTTAAATAGTTCAAATAGGTGATCTTTTTCCCAAACTTATGACTAAACAAAATAGTGGAAAAAATGACACAATCAGCATGGGAGGAACATCAATGAAAGGTTTGTTTTCTATTACAGAATGTAAGTGCAAATGAAACTCAAAATTAAACTATAACTGAAGCAGCTGGAGACACAAGATGTATTTCATTTTCACATGATCAGACATACACACTGCATCTCTGAGAGTCTGATTTGAATAAAAAAATAACTGACTTCCATCTGAATGTTTTGCGATTTGCATAGATATGAAAAACATTAGTTTGAGAACTGCTGAATAACAGCTTTCGTAAGGCACTAGAAAACTTTTTGAAAAGGAATGTTATAGAACACTTTTTATGTAAACTTCTGGAAAGAATGACACATTGCTGATAGAAAAACATGTATGTGTCACTTTAATCTTGCTCTCTATTGAAAGGACAGTAGATATTATCTAATAGATGGAAGGCCTAAATTTTCCAAGAATGACTACTGATTTTGGGTGTCTCAACTTTTGGATGCTCAGCTGTAGACACCTTAAAAAGGCTTGATTTTCAAAGATGTGTTGTGAAAAATCAGGCCCCTTTAAGGAGTCATAAAATGGAGCTCCCAAAATTGTGACATGAAATATTGCTAGTCAAAGTTGAAAATTTAGTCTGTAAAGGCCCATTTACTGACTCAGGTGTTCCAAGTATGATTTAAAATACATACAACACACTCTGAAATAAGCCTCTTTTTCTGTAAAACAAAATTTGTCTTGTAATAAAAATTAAAGCAAACCAACAGAAATGTGGTATAAGACACACTCCTCTCTTTTCTATAAGACAGAGTACTTGGAGACCAATACTCTTGCAGTAGTAACTGGCTCATTGCCGAGTCATTGAACATATATACACAAGCTCCCTCTGCTGGAAGAAAGTATGAATTAAAAAAGTTAATACTGTAATTTAGAAGGTATTAATTAAAAGGAAGTGCTAGATTTTGCTAGCAGGGAAGTAGTTTTGCAACATTAACAGATTTCAGCCTGAATGTGTACCATCTCATTTGGGCTTTTCAGCATGCTTTTTCCAATATGGTCTGTGATTTCAACATTTTATGCAAGGCAATTAGCTAACTGTAATATAGACTGCATTAAATGAAAAAGCAATGTCTTTAAGAACTCACTCTAGTAATACAGTTTTACAAAATGGGCAATTTGCTGTTCATTCACAGGCAGTCAGGAATTTTTGTTCTGTAAAACTGCTGCATCATCATTTCTGAATGAGATCATATTGTGCTATTTTTACAGTTTCATGGCTTTTACAAGTTCATTCATGGAGAACAGCACCCTTTTCCCATTGTTATGGGTTTTTTTGGGGGGTATGCTTAGAATTATTAAATGCCCTCTTTTCCAGTCTCCCTTGGACTTTAGAAGAGATCACTCAGATTCTACTGTGGCTCAGAAAATTTCAAATAAATATTTATTTTTTCCTTAAATATATTCAAACAACTGTTCTACATTTTTTCTTATTACTTTTGTTCTTTGACCTAATAAGTCACCCACTTGCTTATAACAAATGCTCTGTTCATCTATGCTACACTCCTAAAACAAGTCTCAAGTGTAAACAGATATACCTGAGTTATGACATTTAAATTTCTTTCAGTATTTTTGTGAGAAACATTAGCAGTGACATTTTCTTGAGTTATGGCCATATTTTAACAACAACCGAGCAGAAGTTATGAAGTACAAACTCTGGTATTTCCCCCCTTTTTCCTTTAGTGAACTTTGGCTTGATATTGATTTTTAAAATCAAAAGTATAAACTGCCAGCATAAGATCACTCTGAAATAACCTGAAAGCAGAGGCACATTGAAGGGTACAGAAAATTCCTAACGCATACGATCCTGGTAAATTAATGTTATGTATACGTAGGTTTCAATTTTTAATGAGAATAAACCCACTAGCAAAGCAGCATTAATAAAGAGAAAGAGCTCTACAGCCTGAGACTCAGTGCTTTACAATTTAGCAAATGACACAGACTTACAGATGCACCTGATTTTACATATCCTTCCCTGCATTTTATGTTACTTTAAAATCAGTGGAATCCTCCTTAAACAGAAGTGTGGGACAGTATTTGACACTTAAATAATCTGCAGCAGATAATATTCTTTCTAGTTTTTGGATTTTATGTAGACCAAATCTTCATCTGCAGAATGTATAGATACTTTCAACTTTTTGTAACCTCATTCTTTGTTTCAGGGTTGTTGTTTTTTTAAATGTTGTTCACAAATTTTATTGAAAAAGAATATTACACAATTATAACAGCAAAATTTCAAATACTGAATTAGATCCTGTCCTAAATATAAAGGGAAGGGTAAACCCCTTTGAAATCCCTCCTGGCCAGGGGAAAGCTCCTCTCACCTGTAAAGGGTTAAGAAGCTAAAGGTAACCTCGCTGGCACCTGACCAAAAATGACCAATGAGGAGACAAGATACTTTCAAAAGCTGGGAGGAGGGAGAGAAACAAAGGGTCTGTGGGTCTGTCTATATGCTGGTTTCTGCTGGGGATAGACCAGGAATGGAGTCTTAGAACTTTTAGTAAGTAATCTAGCTAGGTATGTGTTAGATTATGATTTCTTTAAATGGCTGAGAAAAGAATTGTGCTGAATAGAATAACTATTTCTGTCTGTGTATCTTTTTTGTAACTTAAGGTTTTGCCTAGAGGGGTTCTCTATGTTTTGAATCTAATTACCCTGTAAGGTATTTACCATCCTGATTTTACAGGGGGGATTTCTTTATTTCTATTTATTTCTATTAAAAGTCTTTTTGTAAGAAAACTGAATGCTTTTTCATTGTTCTGAGATCCAAGGGTCTGGGTCTGTAGTCACCTAGGCAAATTGGTGAGGCTTTTTACCAAACCTTGTCCAGAAAGTGGGGTGCAAGGTTTTGGGAAGTATTTTGGGGGGAAAGATGTGTCCAAACAGCTCTTCCCCAGTAACCAGTATTTGTTTAGTGGTGGTAGCGGCCAATCCAAGGACAAAGGGTGGAATATTTTGTACCTTGGGGAAGTTTTGACCTAAGCTGGTAAAGAGAAGCTTAGGAGGTTTTTCATGCAGGTCCCCACATCTGTACCCTAGCGTTCAGAGTGGGGAAGGAACCTTGACAGATCCAAAACAAATATTGAGATGCACAATGATCAAAATAAAATCAACGTAAGAATAATGCATTGTGCTGAAACCTTAACCATAACAAAGGCAGAAGAAGAAACTATATTAAACAAACCCTGGTCAAAATTTTCTATTTGATATGAATGCTTATGCTATATTAATATTACACACATTTCAGTAGGCAGATGAATTTAAAACCATTGATCCAAGAACAATATTCATCTTAATATAGACATACTATCAAACTCAGAAGGGAGTGAGTACTTGGAATAAATAACTTGGAATAAATAACCGTCCCCAAAACTAGGAAGCAATACCTTAAATGGATACCCACTGACGTTAGCCCACTGCCGCTCCATTAACCACCCCTCCAATCCCCATTTGAAAGATTCTTCCGGCTTCTAGCAGGAATAATTCGCACAGGCTTGGAGGTTCAGGGAAAGTTTTGTATGTACAGATATGTGCAGTAAGCACCAAATCCTGAAGCCACTTTCTGGTCCCAGTAGTTGAGCCAGTTATTGTGCATTGAATGTAGGGTTGGAGAGACGGAATCACAGAAATGTAGGGCTGGAAGGGACCTAAAAAAGTCATCAAGGCCAGCCCCCTGTGCTAGGGCAGAACCAGGTAAACCTAGAGCATCCCTGACAGGTGTTTGTCCAAAAAGGTTCTTAAAAACCTTCAATGATGGGGATTCCACAGCCTCTCTAGGAAGCCTATTCCAGAACTTAAGTACCCTTATAGTTGGAAAGTTTTTTTTTTTTTAATATCTAACCTAAATCTCCCTTATTACACATAAGCCTATTACTTCTTGTCCGACCTTCAGTGGACATGAAGAACAATTGATCATTGTCCTCTTTTTATAGCAGCCCTTAACATAAAATTAAAGACTGTTATCAGTCTTCTTTTCTCAAGACTAAACATGCACAGGTTTTTTAACCTTTCCTCATAGCTCAGGTTTTCTAAACGTTTTATCATTTTTGTTGCTTCCTCTGGACTCTCTCCAATTTAGTCACATTTCTCCTAAAGTGTGGTGCCCAGAATTGGACCCAGTATTCCAGAGGAGGGGTCATCAATGCCGAGTAGAGAAGGACAGTTACCTCCTGTGTCTTACACATGACACTCCTATTAATACACTCCAGAAAGTTACTACCCTTTCTTGCAACTGCATCACATTGTCCACGCTCATTCAATTTGTGATAGCCCCCAGATCCTTTACAGCAGGACTGCCACCCCAGTTATTTTGTAGTTGTCCTTTGACTTTGCCTTCCTAAGGGAAGTACTTGGCACTTGTCTTTACTGAATTTCATCTTGTTGATTTCAGACCAATTCTCCAATTTGTCAAGGTGATTTTGTCCTTCCAAGGTGCTTGTATTACTTCCTACGTCCTAGATTCATCAAAGCATTTAGGTACATGTTTAATTGTAAGCACAAGAGTAATCCCGTCTCCATTCATCAAAGCACTTGAGCACATACTTAAAGGTTTAGGTAATTTATTAGTTATTATTTGTATTGTGATAGTGCCTGAGAGCCCCAGTGGGGGATCACAGGACCCCATCTTGTTAGCAGCTGTACAAACACAGATAAAGACAGCCTTTACCCCAAAGAGCTTACAATCTAGCCATGGGCTTCAGTCACATTTACTTCAATGCATGTTTAAGTGCTTTGATGAATAAGCATGGACGTAAGCATGTCCTTAAAGCGAAGCACATGCTGAAGTGCTTTGCTGAATCAAGACCTCTGCATCTTCACGAAAAGGAAAAAAAAAAAAATCCCAAACTATTTTTACATATCACTCTGATTCCCTCTTAAAATATATTACATTAAGCCACACTTTAAATATGTGTCTGGTATCTCATCTGAGCAGTGTATTTTTAAAAATACTTATTAAAAGACAAACTTCCCCCTAAACTATATAGGAAACTCTCTTTAATGAAATCACCTATACCTTATGAGAGGTTTAAAAATGTTCCACAGAATTTTTATGAAGTTGGTTGGATGTACAACATAGAGTGCTTTAAGATTTTTCTTATACCTGTGAAAAGAAAATTAAATTGTTAGAAGACTTTTAATATCATATGCTGCAGCATAAAGTAGAGGCAATTGAATGAAAAGGTTTTATTACTGGAACATTAAATATATTCCTTTCAAGTACACTACAAAAAAATCTAATTCAGAGGAAATTGAATGTAAAATGAAAAAAGGAGCTGGTCAGTCCTGATGGCACAAAAGTAGGCCAAGATTACACTATTACGTTGCTAACCAATGTCTGGGTTGTTTTGTGGATTTAATAATGGTGGTGGTGGGAAGCATCTCTGTAAATGATAAAAAGAGCTTCTTGAAAGTTCCAGTGAAAGAAATAAGTATTTTACTTCATTTTCCATTCTTTTCTATCATTGAGTTCATACTGGGGAAAATGTTTATTCTTTCAGAATTAAAACCTACATCCATTAATTTATTTCTCTTGCTATGTTTGCTTTGGTTTGCTAGTAATCACTGAAGATATTTGGGGCAGAACACCAGCTAGCGTAAACTGATATAGCTCATCTGAAGCCAATGGCACTATGTTGAAGTACATCAGCAGAGTCCCGGCTCCAATGTGTTTAAAACAAAATCTCTCTTTCCCCCATAATCCTGATTGATCCTGCAGTGACGTATCTGATGTCATAAATACAGGATCATAGTAGGGACAAGCATTAGGCTGGAAATTAGGCTGCATGAAGGAATAAGATCTTATATCAAAGGAGATACAGACAATGAGTGGCCAAGTACATTGGTTTGTATATAAATTGCTGCTTTTCTCTTCTAAATTTTCCCCAATAGGGAAGGTCCCTCTTGAATGCTGACCATTAAAGGATCATATTCCACCGATCAAGAATTGCAAAAACCACTTTTGCACAACAGCTTATATATTTAGAGGTGGGTAGGAGGAACCAAGCACTTAACGCAGTTTCTTCTTTTTTATTTTAATTGCACCCAAGTGGTTTTGAGTGGGGAAAGAAAACCAGTATTGTTTTTATAAGGCCAAAATCAAACAAAGTTTGGAACTGTGCACCTGGGAACACTTTGAATAATAAAAAGCAGTTGTTTTATTGAGATGAAGTTCATATTTTGAGTCTATTTTATACTTGGAGGTAACAGGTGGACCCATTTCTTTTGTGCAAAGTTACATATTTATATTCTTCTTCTTCACCTATGTAGCACAATTACATCCCCCAAAGACTTCTTTGAACCGCTGTTGTAAATAACTTATCTGAAATTTTTCCTTTAAAACCCATTTATGTTGACTATTTTTATTTGTTACACTCGCCAATTGGGGGAGAGAGGAGTACAGGGACAAAATGCAGTGCAAAAAGTGCACAGGGTATTTGTTTAGTTTTTCCTTTAGCTAGCACAACTGAACATGAATATTGGGCTGTGAATATTGCTGTGAGCTTCCCAATGTCAATGTGCTAAGAATTCCAACCGTGATTCAAATAATGGGTGTAAGATTGCCTGCTTTTGCCCAATTACCCACTCTCATCTGGTTCCCTTTTGCTCTCTAAGTTTCTGGCTGGGGAGGAGGATGGAGAGAATGCGGTTGGGCAGAAATGAAGGCCACATTGTGTGAATAAGATGCGCACACTTCAGAAGCCAATGCAACTGAAGATATTTCCCCTCTGTTGCTTCTCCTCCATATGGAGGCTGTAAATTTGGCATGGCTTTGTGCCAAGAGAGTGTGTGACAGGACAGGCTTGCAATTTCACATGGTCATTCCTTTCCAGGGAGAGACCCTTGCACAGCAAAGATCCACAGTGAACATAACAGAAGTCCCTCTCCAGTCTCAGAACCAAATGACTATCTTGCACTCACCATTTTGAGAATCTACCAGCAAAAGCAAACTCCCTCAGTCTACCACTGAGCTGAGAGTGATATGTCATGACAGCAGTTGGACGTTTCAGATGACAACATCGCTCTCCATATTTGATGGCTGCTAGGCAAAATTTTACTTTTTTGTGGTGAGTATTTAATGTTTCAGTTTTTAGTGTATGAAATTCAAAAGGGTGGTAGGTTGGGTGTTGATCTCAGCCTCTCGAATTTGCAAAATTGGGCTGCAACACTCATGAGAACAGGATCTGCCATGAGATGTCTGGTAACTTTTCTCTTTGGTCAGGTTACAATTACCACCAGAATAGTTATCTTTCTTGTGGTTATTTTGGTAGATCTGTTTCTAATCCCTTCCAGAATCATAAAGCTCAGAGGTGTGTGAAAAATGTAAAACAGTGCTGCTTCTGACAGTGGGAGTAAGGGGAAAAGGGAGGCATTTGCGTGTGTTTGTTTTCTCTCACTTCGCCCTCTAGTTGTTTGCCCAGAGCAGAGAGATTGTAAAAGATGAACTGCTGCCAGTTGGGGCACTGTTAGCTCCACTGCTAGAAGCCTGTGTTTTTGGAACAGGGATTCTGTCCTGGCTCCCAGGTCTGCAATACAATTTATCTAACAATTGTAGACTGCATAGTAAAACAGAAAGCGAAGGAACTATGCCCGTGTTATGAAGGAGGTCAGAACAGATCATCATCGTGGTCCCTTCTGACCTTAAAATCTATGTAGTGAAATACATTCTGGCCTAGAATTTCAGAAGCTGGCTTCTATTTTTCCTATCCCCAGCTTAGTCTAAGGAACTATGTAAGGTATGAGCTGCTAGATCACAACTGTGAGAAAATCACAAATAACCAATGTCGATGCATTGCAAACATCTTTTTAAATATACCACAGAATGGCTGGGCCTCCTCATTATGGGTCTGCAGGATTTTTACACCCTGGATAATGTTTCCAATACCTAGAATGTTCATTGTTAATCATTTCTTCATGGTAGAAATTTCTAATCTAATCTACAGTAATGGAAATTAACTCTTTGATCTCAATAGCAAAGAAAGACCAACAGGTAGACCTCTAGCTTGTTGGGTCTTCGTGAAGAATATGCCTCCTTCTTGGAGGAAGCAGGATGCGATAGTTGGATCCTACCCACAGAAAGGGCAGACACAGAACATTTGGAGAACATACTTCCTGTCAAATTCTTTGTAGGCACTTTGCAGCCAGTTCAGAGAAGGTTTATTCCGACTGTTCAGGCCATAGTGAAAGTAGACCAGGGTATAATCATTCTCCACATACTGGTCGAGTGTATACCTCAAGTATCTGAGAAGAGAGGCAATATTTTAGTATTAAAAAGTGATTTCTAATGTATTTTTATGGATTTATAAACTGAAAAGTGTCCAAAGAACCAAAATCACTATTTTTGCCCAGCACGCCAAAGTTTGTAAATTCATGTTCATGATCAATATTAATACACTCATTCATTATGTATCATGATGCCAGTGATTTCATGTTCAGGGGGAAAATGTTCCACATTAAAAGAACGTGCCTAGTCAAGAGGTACAAAGATTGCAGTGCTGACAGGCAATCAAATGATGAAAAAACCTGGGCATGCTTTCTGGAAATAATGAAAAAGCTTTGTGTTCTCATCTTTCTGAATTCCTATGTTCTGAATAAATAATGGCATTAACACTTGTCAAAAAACGGTGAAAAGTGAAATTTTGTGAAATATTTTTTGTCAATATCAAATGTTTTGAAAATTTTTAACCAGTTCTAATTACTGTGGCTGGCATCAGATACTTCTCTCTTCCTTAAGTTAGTCTGGCTTTCTTTTGTAGGGATTTCATCATCAGATCCCTATGTGTTAAGATAATTTAAGGAAATGCACTTAAGTAATCCCATCTTGAAATAATATTGCATGTTTTTATAAGTAGGTTTCTTTGTATTGATTCTTTTATGGTATAGTTTAAGGTACTTTTCTTTTTCCTTTGTTGTACAATTGAGAATAGGACAAGGCGTTTTTTTCCCCACAGCTGAATTATTCAAACAAGGCAACAATGCCACTTGAGTAGTAACCATCTCGACTCACCTCTCTCTGAACCAGATTTTAATTTACCCATGTTATTACATTATCAATTCTTGCTTATTATTCTGTGCATAGTCTTAACAATGTTTCTTAATTGCTCTTTTCACTTAACAAAATGTGTAGTTCCATGTGGCATTCATTAGGCTAGTGGGAGTCTGCAAGTTCTGAGCTCACTGTGACTATTATCTATGCAAATACATTTAACTTTACTCTTCTCTTGTCCTCCCATCTTCTACTCCCTTGTTTATTGCTTATTTTCCATTGCTTATTTTAAAAGTCTTAGACAGTGAACTATCTGGGAGAAGGACTGTCTTTGCGTTATTTGTGTGTACAGGGATCTTGATCCCTGGCTAAGGCTTTTAGGAGTTGCTTGAATGGAAATCATGACAATAATCATTCAGAAGGCGTTACAAAAAAATGAAAGTCTCTGGAAATAAAGGTACAGTATCCCCAAACATGCCCTTGTGCCCAGGCAATCTATTGAGCCTCCTGGCCTTATATAATTCCCTAGCTAAAATGCAGTACTTCTGAGAATAATGGAGCAGAGTTTAAGCTGGTGCAAATTACCACAGCTCATGGATCGATGACAATTTATGTCAGCTGAGCATCTGCCCCCTGTTTTTACACAGCCAGTTGCCATTTCCAAGCCTGCAATACTATCCCTAGAAGCATTACTTACTGGGACAGCATTTCCAAGAATGACAGTGAAAACACTGCCATACCAAATCCATTCCAACATGGTTTCATTTGCAAAATATCTGCCATGCTGGCCCCAGTCTGAACAGTTTTTCCTCAAACCTTAACTTGCTTGGTCTGATCCTAAAAAGGAAAGATGGTCCACTGCTGGCTTGGGACTCAGAAGACCTGGGTTCAATTTCCTGCTCTACCATAAACTTTCTGTTTGACCTTGGGCAAATTATGTAGCTGCTCTGTGCCTTAGCTTCCCATCTCTAATGCTGGGATAATAGTATGGGATAATAGACAGGTCCTGGTTCTAATCCCATACTAGGTCCTCCAGATTGCAACATTTTATCTCTGTTACCTTCCTACAACGGATCTTTAAAAAGGATGTTGTGAAAAGGAATAATCATTTACAATATCTTGAACCAAGAAAAACCAACACCATTATAAGATGAGATAATGAAATACTAAGCTTAATGAAATACTTAGCTCATTAAATGTTAGTAATTAATGTGAATCATCTAAAGATCAAAGGCAAAAAGCATTGTAGTGTAAACAATGAAACAGCATTCTTACTAAATGTTTTTTGAGAAGAGAAAATAAAATAAAAACAGCTTTTGCTGTTCCTGCAGCTGGTTAAATACCACAAAAAGTATCTGACAAATATAATATTCAATAAATACTGATACAATTTATCAAATAGTAAGTTTGAAAAGTACTAAAAATATTTTAATTTTTTTTTTGTTTGTCCCTCAAAATAAGTTACAATAGAAAAACCCATAAAGAGTTGATTAATAATATAACTACAATACACAAAAAACCCTGCTGTTTCTGGTTAAGTAGCTGGGGCTTGATTTCCAAGACAGTTTCTCACCTGATTCAGAGGCTTAGTACTCCGGCTAACATGTATTAGACACTTTTTTCCATACTCGACCAAAAAAAGCCCATTCACCTACAAATGAACTCATGAGACATGCCATTTAAAATTTTAAGCAGTGTAAACTGCAGAGAGAGAGAGAAGGTGAAATGAGAGAAACTTACTCTAGGAGTCTGCTGTGATTGAGCTGATGGGAAGGGGGCATACGACAGCAACTGAAAGTAATCACCCTCCTCCCAGAATTGTCATCACCTGGTAAACAAACACAGTTAATGAAGACCTTTATATAGCTCATTTCATATGCAGAAGGATGTTGAAACAAGAAAACAAGGGATATGAAGCAAAATCCTGGATCTGAACACCTACAAACTCTGAAAAAGACCTGAACTTTGTAAGTCCCATCTCCATTCCAGATATATTGCGAACTTTGCCATCAATTGACAAATTATACACAGGAATTCCTTTACTCACTACTGGAGTGATTTGAAGAAGTTGTTCAGCAGCGTACATAGGATGTTGGGGACAGAAGCAAAGAATGCCATATTCAAATGAAGGTGAGAGCACTGAGTTCCTTTCAGGAGGCATTCAACCCCCTGCAGAATTAAGTCCAGGAAAATTAAGGGCCTACATTTCAGACTGGCTTAACTTGGCTTCCCTTTCCCCATCCACATGGGGGCAAGACTGTTTAAACATTTTATACCTATCTTTTGCCATTTATAATGGCTGTAACTTTTATATTTGTACTACTAAGGGGAAGGATAACTAGTAGGTCATTCACTTGCTACCCGGGGACTTGGGAGTCCTTGGTTCAATTTCCTGCTTTACAATAGATTTTCTGTGTGACCATAGGTAAATCACTTAGGGTATGTCCACACTGAATAGTAAACCTGAGTCTGTGGAACCCACACCTGCAGATTGGTGTTTCCAAGTTCGTGCTTGAGTGTCCACGCTGCAGAATAACCCCAGGCCTCCCAACTGTACTGATGTGTCCAAACTGCACTGCACAGACTCGAATCAGACCTTCTGCTTCTGGAAGTGTATCCCAGGGTTCCTTGCCAGCTGCACCTGCTCTCGGGCTTGGTTTGTAGTGGATTGTGGGAGAACTTGTCTATCCATCCCACGTGCCTTGACCAGAAATGGTTTGAGCCCACCAATACATCCAGCCAAGCCATTTTGTGTCCTCACGCTCCCATCATCCC
Source organism: Eretmochelys imbricata (assembly GCF_965152235.1). NCBI lineage: Eukaryota > Metazoa > Chordata > Testudines > Cheloniidae > Eretmochelys > Eretmochelys imbricata. The sequence goes on from NC_135572.1 coordinate 235,409,841, forward strand.
GATCCAGTGGAGGAACTTCTCCAGATCACGCTGTCAGTCCTATTTTGGGACTCAGGCAGAGCATCTGTGATATGCCGGTGGACATTTTGTCAATTGTTTTTGACCTGCCAAACACACTGTGATGGGTTCGGTCACAGAGACCCCCTTGGGACTGTCACCTGACATGCAGAAACTACCTCTGAGCCTGTTTTCCCTGTCAGCTTGGGACTCCAGAACCCTGTCTTGTTGAGCCAGACATGCAAGCCTGCTGCAGCACAGACCCAGGGTCTGAACCACGTCCCCAAAGCTGCAGACTTTAACTGAAAACTTCTCAGCAGGTACTCCTGTCTCCAGCACCCAAACACCCAACTCCCAATGCGATCCAAACCCCAAATAAATCTGTTTTACTCTGTATAAAGCTCATACAGGGTAAAGTCATAAATTTTCCACCCTCTATAACACTGATGGAGAAATATACGCAGCTGTTTGCTTTCCCAGGTATTAATCACTTACTCTGGGCTCAATAATAAACAAAAGTGATTTTATTAAGAATAAAAAGTAGGATTTAAGTGGTCCCAAGTAATAACAGACAGAACAAAGTAAGTTACCAAGCAAAATAAAACAAAACACGCAAGTCTAAGCCTACTACATTAAGAAAAAAGAAAAGGAGTACTTGTGGTACCTTAGAGACTAACCAATTTATTTGAGCATGAGCTTTCGTGAGCTACAGCTCACTTCATCGGATGCATTCAGTGGAAACTGCAGCAGACTTTATATACATACAGAGATCATTGTAGGGAGAGTGGTCACTTTGGATGAGCTATTACCAGCAGGAGAGTGAGTTTGTGTGTGTGTTTTTTGGAGGGGGGTGAGGGGATGAGAGAACCTGGATTTGTGCAGGAAATGGCCCACCTTGATTATCATGCACATTGTGTAGAGAGTTGTCACTTTGGATGGGCTATTACCAGCAGGAGAGTGAGTTTGTGTGTGGGGGGGTGGAGGGTGAGAAAACCTGGATTTGTGCAGGAAATGACCCAACTTGATGATCACTTTAGATAAGCTATTACCAGCAGGACAGTGGGGTGGGAGGAGGTATTGTTTTATGATCTCTGTATGTATATAAAGTCTGCTGCAGTTTCCACGGTATGCATCCGATGAAGTGAGCTGTAGCTCACGAAAGCTCATGCTCAAATAAATTGGTTAGTCTCTAAGGTGCCACAAGTACTCCTTTTCTTTTTGCGAATACAGACTAACACGGCTGTTACTCTGAAACCTACATTAAGAAACTGAATATAGGTAAATCTCACCCTCAGAGATGTTCCAATCAGCTTCTTTCACAGACTAGACGCCTTCTTAGTCTGGGCCCAATCCTGTCTCTGGTACAGTTCTTGTTAGTCCCAGCTCAGGAGGTAACTAGGGGATTTCTCATGACTGCAGCCCCCTCTGTTCTGTTCCACCCCCTTTTATAGCTTTGGCAGAAGGCGGGAATCCTTTGTCTCTCTCTGGATTCCCACCCTTCCTTCTAAATGGAAAAGCACCAGGTTTAAGATGGATTCCAGTACCAGGTGACATGATCACATGTCACTGTAAGACCTCATTCTCCATTCTTTCAGGGTTGGCCTGCACATACCCAGGAAGGTTTGCGAATAAACAGCCATTTACAACCAATTGTCCTAGTTAATGGGAGCCATCAAGATTTCAAGCCATTATTAACGGCTCACACTTTGCATAGTTACAGTAGGACTTTAGAGTAATACTTCGTATTTCTAGCTTCAGATAAAAGAATGATACATACATGCAAATAGGATGAACACACGCAGTAGATTATAAGCTTTGTAATGATACCTTACAAGAGACCTTTTGCATGAAGCATATTCCAGTTACATTATATTCACACTCATTAGCATATTTCCATAAAACATATGGAGTGCAATGTCACACACACCTCTTGGAGGGGGACACTAACATGCCAGCTGATGCTGCTCAGACCTGTTGCCACAGCTGCAGATTCCCCACAAACCAGCGCTTCTGGAGCAGGGCCACAAGTGCAGACCATGAGACTGGATCATCATGTGGACCTGGGGTGAACAGCAGGGGCTCCAGAACTTTCACATGAAAAAGCAGGTATTCCTGAGGGGGTTGTGAACAACATGCTCTAACCCTCTCCAGTGCCACAACACACACAAGGATCAATGTGGTGGTCCAGAAGCAGGTCACCATACCCATCTGGAAGCTGGCTACCCCAGACTGCTACAGGTCTGTCGCGAATCAGTTTGGAGTTGGCAAGTCAACTGTGGGGGTTGTTGCAGTGAAGGTTCATGAGGTGATCAGAACTGGGATGTGCACAAAGGTGGTGGGCATTAAAAGTGTGCCCAAAATAACTGCTATCTTTGAGAGGACCTGCTTTCCAAACTGCACTGGGGCTATCAGTGGGACTCATGTGCCCGTAGTTAGCCCTCTGTAAGGAGCTCAAGTACGTAAACTGCAAAAGACACTACTCCATCATTATGCAGGCCCTGGTCAACCACAGAGGCAGATCACCAGCCACAATGGATGAAAAATTGTGGTAAAAATTAACAAGATGCTGATTTAGCATGGAGATGCACCCTAAGCCCATGCACAGACATGGCTAACTGCCAGCCATTGGGACACCTAACACAGACAGGCAGCCACCCTCCTCTGTAATTTGGACTCAGATTTCAGCTACCCTTGGACCAAATACAGACCCTGATTTTGTTTGGACTCATCACAGACATTTTTTTTTTTTTTGACTCAGTGTACAGGCGGTCTGGGACAGTGCAAGAGTGTCTGATTTATAAGGTACTATACCTTGAGGGAGCATCTTGTAATCCCCATATTCCTCATCTGTATATAATTGTGATATTGCATATAAAGCGTGCCATGTGAGGTATCAGGGAAAAGGTTATGTTCAGTTGAAAGTCACTGTTCTATCTGAATATCTATATCTTTAGTGCGTATGAAGTTATGAGATTGTGTTGTAGGTTGTCACTAAAACACGCTGTAAATTGGGGAATCAGTCACATATTAGCTCCCAAGAGACAACAGCAAGGAAAGTAACCAACACCTGTGTGGGGTGTCAAACAACCATCAACAGCCATTGTCTAGCAAGGGAGCTACAATTCAATGACTCACCTGCATAAGGCTACACCAGGTGAATTGCTCAACCTTGCCTGGGGACTCAGCAATGCCCCCCAGACACGTCTGGACTTGTGTTCTCCAAGCACATGGACTAAAACAGAACACAGGGACCCCATGCTTGGTCCTTCTCCTTCCCCCACCTATGCTGCAAACAACAAAGACACTCAGAAGACTGAAGACTCCAACAGAGGGGACTGGCCCAGGTTTATGGGACAAACCCGTATACTAAAGACTGCAGTGGGGTGAGAAAAACTGCTTAATCTAGATGTTGCCCAGTCTAATAGGGCTGAAAGTTTAGACTGCATGCTTATATTTTATTTTGGTAACTAACTCTGACTTTTTGCCTGTCACTTATAATCACACAAAATCTAACTTTTGTAGTCAATAAATTTGTTTTACTGTTTATCTTTACCAGTGAGTGTGCCTGAAGTGTGTGGTAAATCTGCTCCGATTTCCAAAGGCTGGTGTATATCCACTTTCCATTGATGAAGTGATGAACCAATTAATAAATTTGCACTGCTCATTTTGAGCACTGCAAGATGGTATATTCCTGAGGTACGAGGCTGGGAGGTGGGGGGATTTGGCTGGTGCCTTTCTCTGTGTGATTCATGAGTGGCTCTGGGAACAATCATGCAATCTAGCTTGGTGTGGGGCTCCACATGCTGTTGTGCTGAGTGATAACAGTGCCTGGAGGGGTTTTCTGCTTGTCTCTAGCAAAGCAATGTGAGACATAGCCCAGGCTGGAGAGTTAAGGGGGCACAAAGTTCCACAGTCCCTGGCTGCACCCCAGGATCCCATCACAGGTATGTAAAGCCTTGTCTACATTACACAGTTTTGTCGACAAAACAGCAGAAGTATACACACTGATATTTGCCTACACTGAAATGCTCTTCCTGCCGATGTAACTCCCCTGCTATGCTGACATAATAAAACCACCTCAACAAGAGGCATAGGGCTTATGCTGGTGTAGTTAGGGCAATGCTCAGGCACTTCCTCTGTTACTGGTTCTGCTGTGGGCTGCTCCACAGGGCTGTCTCCAAACAGTAACTGGGTGTGAATTTTTGGGATGGAACGGCTGAGAAACACAGGCTGGGGGTTTGTGGGAGAGTGCTGGCAGACTCTCCAGACCCATATCTGGCAACCCAAACTTGAGCTGCATCTACAGTGCAAAATCCTTGGACTGGGACCCGCATCACAGTCGAGCTAGGCCTTGGACCCAGACCTCTGGCTGAGTCTATAGGCCCAAATCCTGAGATCTTTCAGGCCTGATTGATGTGTGTGTGGATGGTAGGTGTCAGACCTGCATCAGAGTCCAGATTTACCATAAGAGTCAGATTCTTAAGATGCAGATAGGCACCTAGTGGGACTTTCAAAAGGGAGTTAGGTGCCTAGGTGCTACCTGCATATTTAGGTACCTAAATATGCCTTTAAAAATGTGGCCCTTAGTCTCTCTGTGCCTCAGTTCCCCATCTGTAAAATGAAGGTAATAGCACAGCCCTATCTCACAAGGGGGTTGGAAGGATAAATATAATAAAGCCTGTGAGATGCTCAGATACTATGGTAATAGGGGGCTATATAGCTACAATGGGAAGACAGGTTTCAAAGTAACAGCCGTGTTAGTCTGTATTCGCAAAAAGAAAAGGAGTACTTGTGGCACCTTAGAGACTAACCAATTTATTTGAGCATGAGCTTTCGTGAGCTACAGCTCACATTTCTCTTAAATTGATTGGGATGCTCTGCATTATTTTAATGGGCCTAATTCACATATGACCCTGCCTAAACTCAAGCTTCAAAGTAAATTAAACTTAGGTCCTGCTCCTTTTCCCACTGAAGTCTCAAGAAAGTTTGGCTTTGATGTCATGGGAGCAGAATAAATAAATGGTATTCTTCATTACCAGTTTCTTGCAAACAATCATCTGATAAATGGTTGGTAATGAGCAAGCCAAAGAAAAGGAAGAAAGAGTGAAGGGAAGGAAACAGGGGTGAAACTGGTAAACAAAATGAATTAGTAAATAAATACTTAAATCTTCTGAAAAGCTAGGACTATATAGCTTAAGACTAGTTCTTGGGCTGTTCTAACTTGTGCAACTGATGCTGTTCCAGAGCAGAAGCACTAAGCTAATGATCTTAGCAACACAGCCATACAAATTTTACATGGATAAATAATGTCGCCAGTCTAGTAGGTACTAACACACTTTCAATCAACATAAGACAAGCAATTCCTTTTGTACTGAATGGTTTTGTATTGTTAAAAGAAACCCATCCTGTATTTCTTTTGTCCAATACATGGACATTTTCATAATCTACTTATGTTTGGATTTGTCTGTATATATTCTAACGTACCTCAGAGACCCGCTGCAGAAGAGTATCTTGTTTCAAAGCCTTCCCATTATGTTGGGGGAGGGGAAATAAATATTTAATGGAATTTTCATGTAAAAAAAATCCTGTTTAAAATACTAAATAGAATATTCACGTACTACTGCAGAGAGAATAAGGCAATGAACAATTGGTGCATGCATTCAGGTAATCAGTAGTCTGTTTATAAAACAGGTCACTATTTTATTTCCTGGGGGGACTTGTTAAGTACCTTTCATCTGAAATGCTCAGAGCACTTACAAAGGCATTCAAATCTGACAAATGAGCATTAAAATTAATGATAAACAAACATGAAATTACAAACGTTACCGAAAGACTTTTCTTCCCTAAATCCTGACACTATTTGACCTATTTGTTCATGTCTGACAGATATGTTACTATATAGCATTCATATAATACAGGTATATAAGACAGACATGATATTGTATTAGCAGAAGTAGGTGCACTATGAGGGGTTTCTACACCTTCCTTTGGGCATCCAGTCTTAGCTACCGTTGGAAACAGGTAGAACAGTTTCTTTGTCAGAAAAAATCACCTCCATAAACAACAGAAATCTATGCCTGGTTTCCAGTTAAGGTAATAAGGTCTCTTCTTGTTACTTTTGAACTCCTGCCTGCATTGGATCACCTGCACTAAAGGCTAGAATATCCACCACCTACCTCTTATACAGAGTTTATAACCCATAGCTTTACAAAGCAAGTAGGTACTATTCTCCCAGTTTTACTGATGGGAAAACTAAGGTGAAATGACTTGCCCAGAGTTACCTAGCAGGCCTGTAGCAAAGCAGAGAATCCTTCTCCCATGAGCCCTGGTCCACCACCCACACTGCTCATCGGTAGAAGGCACAGTTACTTTACAATCAGAAAAGATGACTGGGACTCATGACTCTTGGATTCTATTCCCAGCTCTGCCCTGATTTACTGTGTGATCTTGAGTATATTCCCCATTCTGTGTGTCCGTTTCTCCATTTGCATTCAGGGTATAATAATAATAATAATACCAACTTCACAGGAATGTTGAGACACAGAAAAACTGTTTTTTTTCATACAAGTCTAACTTGTTAATAAAATTTTGAAGAAAACCACCATCATTTAAAAATTAATGGCTGACCAAAACAAAACTGGAGCTCCACTGGTATGACTGAGACTGCTGGCCAGATGTTCTGTGTGAGAACCTTGCAGCTTGGAATTCACTACCCCATTCAGTCTGAACTATCTTGACTCACATGACCTCACGTCCCGTGCCTCCCCCCCCCCCACACACACACATTTGAAAACTGGGGTTTGGAGCTCCAGGGAATTGTAACTGTAAGAGTTCAAGGAGGAGTGGGGTTTGTGATAGGTTATCTTAAATTTCTGTTTTTAGGATGTATTTTTATATAGTGTGTCAAGGGCACCTAGAGCATACAGATAGGCCTTTATTTTACCATGTATAGAATTTAAAATACATAAATAAAGTAAAAGTTACGCCATGGAGGCCTCATTTTCCTGCTAAATTGACAAGAAGTAAATTAGAAGAGAAGGATGCTCATTCTGTATGGAAATCAATGCAAAAAGAACTGCAATCTGAACAATATTCCTTGATGTATCAATATATTTTGAAGTGTTTCAGGTCAGTGTGTTTTTGTTTTAACTTAACTTATTTTTCTTTATTTCATGGACTGATGGCATCCAGGAATTTCAGATGAAAATGGATAACCTGCTCAACCTTCTTTGAAAAATGGTGCTTCTTGCATCTGTTGCCATTCCCCTGTCCAGATGAGTATATTCAAGTAAAACCACTTCTGACCATCTTTCCTCCCATTTCAGAGTTACAACTTCTAAATACCCCAAAAAGAAACCAGAAGAACTGGGAACGAAAGGGTGGAAAAAGCCCCATTGAGATGCAAGCAGTTTGGCCTTAGCACTAGATTCCATCTAACACTGGGGAAGAGGTCTGTAATGAGAACACTCATCTCAAGAAGAGGAAGGGGGTCAGAGAGCAAAGGAGTACCATTTCTCAAAGAGGAGGCCCATGTGTTCTAGTTTCTGGAGACCATTTGTATTCACCGAAGAAATATGAGTCATGCAGGTGGGCCTGTGCCACAAAGTTTGAATCCCGAGCTTCTCAAAGTACGGTGCAGTTCAGATCTGAGGCCCTATTTTAGGCCTGTATCCTGTTAATATTAAGTTCATCACACTGCAAATATATATAGATATGGTTACACACACACACAAACACCAATTTAAAGTTAAGTTTAATTTCTAATGCTTTTTCCCATTGGTTTGAACTAAGGATGAGTTTCTAACTGTCTTGATTTCTCTTGCTTCCTACTGGTTAGCATGAAACTGCCAGATGATAGCTAGAAATAGCTAGATGTAGGAAGGCTAAAAACTCAAGTTCTTTCTTAAATAATTGTTTTGTTTCTATGTTCATTTTCAGTACGTTTACCTGCCTATAAAAAGTTTGAAAGGAAAATCACCATATAAATTACTTGGAGATGTTCAGATGAAAAGGTGCTATGTAAATGCAAAGATTGTTATTATTTTGGGGTCCAATATTGAAGTCCTTAAGGAGCCCAAACACTGCAATTAACTCTGCATGGGCAGAGCCCTACTCTCCTGCAGAATTCCATTAATTTCAATGGGGCTCTGTGCAGGGGCAGGGATCTGACTGCATGGAGTCAGTTGCAGAATAAGGAGCAGATTTTCAAAGGTATTTATGTGCTTAAAGATGCAGCTATATGCCAAATGGGATTTTCAAAAGTGTCTAAACAGGTTAGGCACTAAACGCCCATTGAAACTAAACACCTAACCTGCTTTCAAACTTTTGAAAATCCCACTTGGGGATATGTGCATCTTTAGGTGCCTAAATACCTTTGTCAATCTGGCCCATAGTTCTCACTCAGATATAAGTCTCTGAAGTCATTAAGCCAAACTGCGCTCTCAACCACTTCAGGGATTGAAATTGATTTCCTCTCTTGAGGCATGTGAGGATATTAAGTGCTTCCCTTGGATCAACCACTCAGGATCATGCACCTAAAGCAAAGAGTGTGTAAAGGAAGAGACCTCAGCAGATTATTGGCTGTGACAGCATCAGGTCTATCAGCTGGAGCAGACTGTGTTGAGCCAGTTCTCCTAATACTATGAAACCAAAATGTTCCTGTGCATTATGTGCTGACAGAAAACGCTTCCCCATGGAGAAGGAGAGTATAATGTGTACAGTCCAGATTAAGATTTGTGCAAATTAAAATATAAGATCACAGGAAAACCTCTGGGATTTTCTGTCCGTGTTTCAAATCTATGCTGAGCACCTGCAATAGGTGCACATTCCACAGCACTTTCTATCCTCAGTACAAGTTTTAATTAAAAACAAACCAACCAACCAACCCACCAACCAACAGATGCAGGGAAGGACAGGTAGGAAAATTAATGGTTTTACTTTTTAATTAAGATCATGGATGGCATTGCAATTGCAAACTGCATGTTGCAGATTAAAGGTATTTTATAATGCATGTAGCTCATCCCAATCTGAAAATAAACTCTTGGGACTCCTGTAAAGTCAAGCACTATTTTTGAGAATTTTTTGTATTGGTTAAGCAATATAAAATACTATCATCATTTTATGATGTTTTCTACAATGTCAGTTACAGCTACAGGGCCTGCTTCTGCTCCAGCTAGAGTCAATGGGAATTGTGTGACTGACTTCAACGGGAGCAGAAATGGGGCCCATATCTAGGAAAGTAGCCATAGCAACAATAGAAGTTTCCCATATTTTTATTAATTTCAAATAATTTAAGCCTAGTGATAATGGTACCAGTTTGTACCAAATGGTATCAGGATGGTACCAAACCGTACCATAGAATTTCTATCTACAGAAATTCCGTTCTTGAACAATAAAAGTACAGCAATAACAATTTACTACTGACCACATGGCCAGGATGGCGACAGTGATTGTGAAATGCTTAGGGAGATGAGGGAGGCTACAAAATCAGGAAGCCTAAAAATCATGGAGGATTTCAGTTATCCCCATATTGACTGGGTACAAGTTACCTCAAGACGGGATGTAGAGATAAACTTTTTGGATGTTATTAATGGCAGTTTCTTGGAGCAGCTAGTCCTGGAACCCACAAGGGGAAAGGCAATTCTTTATTTAGTCCTAAGTGGAGCACTGGATCTGATCCAATCAGTGAATTTATCTGAACCACTCAGTAATAGCGCCCATAATGTACTTAAATTTAACATCCTTGTTGCGGGGAAAATACCAAAGAAATCCACCACAGTAGCATTTAACTTCAAATAGGGGAACTACACAAAAATGAGGAAGCTAATTAAATGGGAATTAAAAGGTACAGTAACAAGCGTGCCTGCAAGCTGCATGGAAGCTATTTAAAAATACCATAATAGACGCTCAGGCTAATGTATTCCCGCCTAGAACAACAACAACAACAACAAAAACAGTAAGACCACCAAAAAATGCCACCATCGCTAAACAACAGAGTAAAAGAGGCGGTTAGAATCAGAACGACATCATTTACAAACTGTAAGTCAAATCCTACTGAGGAAAATAGAAAGGAGCAGAAACTCTGGCAGGTCAAATATAAAAGTGTAACTAGGCAGGCCAAACATTTTTTTAAAGAGCAACTAGCAAAAGACACTAAAACTAACAGCGATTTTTTTCAAGTACATCTCAAGCAGGAAGGGTGCCAAACAATCAGTGGGGCCAGTGGATGATCGAGATGTTACAGGAGCACTCAAGGAACACAAGGTTGTTGCGGAGAAGCGAAGCGCTGCATAAGTTTTCACTGCAGAGGATGGAAGGGAAATTCCCACACCTGAGCCATTCTTTTTAGGTGACAAATCTGAGGAACTGTCCCAGATGAGGTGTCAATAGAGGAGGTTTTGGAACAAATTGATAAATTAAACAGAAATAAGATACTGGGCCCAAATGGTATTCACCCAAGAGTTCTGACGGAACTCAAATATAAAATTACAGATCTACCCTATATCTACAGTGGTATGCAACTTACCGCTTAAATCAGCCTCTGTACCAAATGACTGGATGTGATGCCAAATTTAAAAAAAACACACACTCCAGAGGCTATCCTGGCAATTACAGGCTGGTAAACCTAACTTCAGTACCAGACAAATTGGTTGAAACTATAGTAAAGAACAGAATTATCAGACACATAGATGAACATAATGTTGGGGAAGAGTCAACACAGCTTTTGGAAAGGGAAATCATGCCTCACCAATATATTAGAATTATCTGAACATGTCAATAAGCATGTGGACAGTTGATATAGTGTACCTGAACTTTCAGATAACATTTGATAATGTCCCATACCAAAGGCTCTTAAGCAAAGTAAGCAGTCCTGGCATAAGTGGGGAGGTCATCTCATGGATTAGTAACTGGTTAAAAGATAGGAAACAAAGGATAGGAATAAATGGTCAGTTTTCACAATGGAGAGAAGTAAATAGCAGGGTGCCCTAAGGATATGTAGTGGGACCCGTGCTGTTTAACATATTCATAAATAATCTGGGAAAAGGGATAAACAATGAGGTGGCAAAGTTTGCAGACAATACAAAATTACTCCAGATAATTAAGTCCAAAGCAGGCTGCGAAAAGTTACAAGAGATCTCACAAAACTAGGTGACTGGGCAACAAAATGGCAGATGAAGTTCAATGATGAAAAATGAAAAGTAATGCATATTGGAAAACATAATTCCAACTGTTCACACAAAATGGTGGGGTCTAAATTAGCCGTTACCACTCAAGAAAGAGATTTTGGAGTCATTGTGGATAGTTCTCTGAAAACATGTGCTCAGTGTGCAGCGGCAGTCAAAAAAGATAACAGAATGTTAGGAATCGTATGCCACACCTTGAATACTGTGTGCAGTTCTGGTTGCCCCATCTCAAAAAAGATATATTAGAAATTGAAAAGGTATAGAGAAGGGCAACAAAAATGATTAATGGTATGGAACAGCTTCTGAATGAGGAGAGATTAAAAGGGGACTGTCCTGCTTGGAAAAGAGAAACCTATGGGGGGAAATATATGATAGAAATCTATAAAATTATGAATGGTATGAAGAAAGAGAATAAGGAAGTGTTATTTCTTCACATAACACAAGAACCAGGAGTAACCCAAAGAAATGAATAGGCAGCAGGTTTAAAACGACCATAATGAAGTACTTCTTCACACCACACACAGCCTATGGAACTCATAGCCAGGGGATGCGTGAAGGCCAATACTATAACTGGGTTAAAAAAAGTAGATATGTTTATGGAAAATAGATCCATCAGTGGCTATTATCCAAGACGATCAGGGATGCAACCCCATGCTCTAGTGTTCCTAAACCTCTGCCGACTGCTGGGACTGGATGACAGGGGATGGGTCATTCGATAATTTCCCTTTACTGTTCACCCCTCTGAAGCATCTGGCACCAGTCACTGTCAGAACACAGGATGCTGGGTTAGATGGACCATTGGTCTGACTCAGTATGGACATGCTTATGTTTTTATGTAATGGGACTAATCCTTGTTTGTGTCAGGGATGGTGTGGATGGTTGTTCTAAGCTACCTTTCTGCTTTTAGCTGAAACTTGGTTAGCTGAGGTCAAAAAGGGTCTCCAGGATAACCTAGAGCAGCCTAAACTTTATCTTTTGTCCACCAAGCTTAGCAAATGGCAAACCACGTAACATGTGAATCAAGAGCCAAAATATGACATTCCCCCCTAGCTACAGCACTATGAGCTGAGATCTTCAAAGCTTCTTAGAAGATTTCAAATGATCCATTTCCATTAATTTGAATGGAGTTGGAACTGAGTCTGAATCCCTTAGGCAACTCTGAAAATTCCAGCCAAGAGCACTAGAAATGAAATTCTCCCCTTTGCAGAGAGCCAGCACAAGATCTTTGCTCCACAGAAGTCCCCTGTGAGCCCTATGGAATCTTTAGATGAAGAAAGAATGTAAAAGAAAACTACAGAGACGCTCGGCCAACAATTTTAAGGATGTTGTTTTCACTTAAATTGTTTACTCCTTAGGAAACCGTAATGCTTTTTAACGTGCACCAAAATTGCCATGGATGTTCTAAACCTTTTATTTTTTTGGCATAATTAATTAAGCAGCAGGAGCAAATTGTTTATTATTTAGGACACATATTTGATCCACTCAGTGAGCACTGAGACGGACATGGATTTGAAGATTCCATAGTTATTTCACAGTTATAAAAAATGGTAGTGTTTTCATTTCACAAGTCCTTTCTCTGACTGTGTTCGCTATTCTGAATTCCAGTCATGCTCTTCATTTATTTGGAAACCAGTTCTTTGTGAAACGACTACACCTGGAATCATGGCTTTAGCTTGATTCAGGAAAGCACCTAAGCACATGCTCAAGTGATTTCCTACATAAGGACAGATTAAAGTGCATGCTTAGGTGATTTCCTGGATCTGGGCCTTTGTTTGTTCTTTTCACCAATCACATTTAATATATTTTCCATATAGTTTTCTTAAACATCTTGTTCTTTCAGTCAGACAAAAGCAGAAGGCACCACTAGCTTTCTGATGTAATTAATTGTTTGTTTAGTTTCATCTGGTTCCATTCTTGAAGTTGAAATAGCAGAGTGAGCCAAACCCATCCCAGATTTAATTCTGAAGTCAGTGGAGTTATACCTGGAATAAATTTGGACCTCTGTATTACAGAGATGCTCTGGTATTGCATTGAGGGTTACCACCAGTTTTAGAGATACAAAGTCAATATTTTGCTGTTTCACAAGTAGCTTCCAAGAAAATGTGGATTAAATAGAGCAAAGAAATACAAGGCTGGTTCAATGGAACATGTATACCTTGTGCCTATATTCTTCAAGTGTGAGGTTTTACACCTTCCTCTGAAACAATTAATGAACTACTGGTGGAAAAACAGCGTCAGACTTACTGGAGTGGCTCACAACCAAGTGTGGAAACCTCATGGCAGACTGTCAAAAAGCAGGGCAGACACCCCAAAATGATGGTATGTTCTATAATTAGATTTTGTCAACCCTGTAACAAATGTGAACTAGATCGCTGTAGCAATTTTACCATGGAGTCACAGGCAGTCCCCTTGGGCTCTGCAGTCTACCTTGCCACCTGGCAAGCTGGACTTAGTGATAAATGGTAACTTACAGCAAAAATCACAGAATATTCAGGTTGCTTCCATTTCTAGAGACTAGTTGCTTACCCCGATCTCACACCACAGATAACACCTATAGCCAATGCTGTAATAAACTAACTAAAAGTTTATTGACTAGGAAAAAGAAATGACAGCTATTTACTGGTGAAAGCAAGCAAGCACATATACACAAATGAGTTCTGCCTGTGATGACTGGTGACAGAGATACAGTAATCTGTCAGCATTGAATGTCTTTTTAGGGTTTAATCTTTTTAGGACCCTGGGGACCTCACTTTTACTGTTTCTTGACTCCAGCCCTTGTGAGAGTGCAAGAAAGCTATTTTTATTTCCCTCTTCCAGCATTCAGACAGATGAGACAAAGCCTTCTGCACGTATTTCTCCATGAGTAGATGGGGAAATCAACAAAGATTTTGTCCTACAATGGACCACTTAATTTTTGATACTCCTTCTGGATGGGTGGGGGGAAGTCTCTCTTCCCATCTGAGTTCACAAGTTCAAAGGAGGCATTTTTACAATTCTAAAACAAACATATTTTACCTTATAGCATGGAATACAGACATTACAAATAAGATTAATGCATGCATCAGTTTAAAAGCATTTCATAGAATCTAAACACATCTTTTCTTGTATGGGCTATGTGAATGTTGTATTTTTTGGTTTTCGATTAAAATGACTGGAAAAGAGAAATTTATAGAGGAGACATTATTATAACAATCATTTTAAGTGGAAAAGGGGTAGGAGCTAGTGAACATGCACATTTAAAACCAAGACCAACTCAACTCAAGTTACCAGCTATAGCCTAACAGCTAACAGGACAAAAGCACATATCTAAGTATTAAGACAGCAGATATCAGAAATTCTTCTAGAAACACACAAAATCAGCACACATGCAAAAATACTGCACAAGGTCATGCAAGAAATAATTAGAGGCCATACTATGAGAGGATAATGGAACATAAAAACGGCTATACTGGGTCAGGCCAATGGTTCATCTAGCCCAGTATCCTGTCTTCTGACAGTGGCCAGTGCCAGACACTTCAGAGGGAATGAACAGAACAGGGCAATTATCAAGTGATCCAGCCCCTGTCATCCAATCTCAGCTTCTGGCAGTCAGAGGAAAATAAGGGAAAGAGCTTCATGTATTATGTAGCTTTTACATGTTCCTCCACTTGCACCACAAGAAAAAAAAATCTCAATTTTATTTCTAATCAATATTAAAGTAAAAACAACCAGTACTGCAACAGCCTTTACTGCTGTGGGATTCCAAAACTGTTCATATGCTTACAAATGGGTACATCACTAGACCAGCAGAATAATTTGCATGTTTCAAGCTGACATATATGTAAAATAGCCAACTGCATATCAGCATTAATGAGACAAGTCAATCTGTAAACATCCCAATTTCAGTCTGAACAATTATTACAGCTAGAACTCTTTAAAAAATCCACCACACTTTTGTTTGACAGTGGAAATTGGATTAACTCTGTTCTTATTTCTACAGTGTGAAATAGACTCCGAAGAATCTTTTGGATCTTGTCAAAGCTATTGTTATGATAAGCAGGTACAAATTATTTTAATTTATGGGTGGAATATTAGATTGTTATTAAAACATAATGAAAGGCCATTTTTTGCATTTAAAAAATTATTGTGGAAAATAAAATCAAAGTAAAAGCCAGAACAATTATTGCACAGAATCTTCAATTAAATTCTGTCCTCTCATTCCTTATCCATTTATAATATATTCCATTGTCTTTCAACCACAAAATTAGAATGGAATGAACAGCTTGCAGAGTTACTTTAACTAAGCCACTCCAAACACTGAAATTTTATAATTTGTTTTATTTGAGAAATGATTAAAGTGTATAATAAACTAGGTACAAATAATTTTTTTTAAATTATTTTTGTTTTCAAAAGGAACTGTCCTTTTCCCAGAGGGGAAGGAGATTTGAAAAGACTATCCCTTTCTGAGTTGCTTTAAATCCAGCAAGCATATGAATTTGATTTAGCACCAGTTAGAAGAAGGACTAGAGACGTCTCTTTGCTGAATTGAAGCGTTCCCCCTCCCCGCCGCCTCCTTTATCTTTTCTTCTTATTTGATTCTCCTCTAGAATTTTATGATTTTTAAATATTAAACAAAGATTCTGATGTGCAGCTGCTGGCTATATGAATGCACTTGGGTTTTGCATTTAAATTGTTCAACGTGCTTACCAAGCTCCAGCATGTTATTCCTGACTGACGTGCCAGCTAAAACCACTGCTTTCTGATCTTAAAGCAGTTATTTTTGACTACCAAGGCCGGCACATTAGGAAAATCATTTGTACAGAAGTAAACATTTTAACCAGATGCATCCCTGGTGTACTTCTATTTGCTTTGATGGAGGTAAGCCAGGGATATATATATGACCTTTTGATTTCAGTTTGAGCAAACATGCTTAAGAAGAGAGCTCTAAAACAAAACAAGGAAGCTGCAAATGAGGGTTTTTTTTTAAACCATGCTGGTTCTCACTCCAGAGAAATGTTGAAGCACATGCCCCTCCCCTGATATGTCACAAGACTAAGGTGAACATCCACAAATAAATATAAGTCAGGTGAGACTGTTATTGAATAGAGAGGCTACTTAACATTCTTTATCCACTTTGTATTCTCGTTTCCTGTGGCTCACCAACAGCGAAAGCATGATTTTCTTAAAGGAGATGGCTCAAGGAGGAGAGTATATATATCACTTACTCCAAAAATTTTGGCCCCTTTTGAATTTCCAAACCATTTAAACTCCTCCTATTCAAGGGGCAGAGCCTGGCTCAGAATATGGAAGACATATTTTCTGTTTGCTTCCATGGTGTTTAGATATTTTGTTCAACAACTGGTTTTCTCTCATGCCAATTTCCTAATTCAGGAGAAATCACTAAGATTGCCATGCAAATAAAAATAATAAGCAAATCTCAGAAGACATGTTCAAACTGCATCTTTCAGAGGGTTTAGCTGTGCATCAGGCACTGTGCCTGTAAGTCATGATTAACATATAATGATGGTCTAGAAAATACTTAGTCCTGTCTCAGTACAGAGGACTAGAATAGATGACTTATCAAGGTCCTTTCCAATCCTACATTTCTATGATATCCTCCAAGAAGGATAAACACTGAGGTATCTGTTAGAATTAATAGCAGCTACAGTAGACAAATGACAAGTGTCAATGAGTTCCACTGGGGCTTTGAGTGCAGGGAAGATGCGGTACACAAACATAAAATAAAACCTCTCTTACAACAAGAGACTGAAAGTATAATGTATTGCTAGAAGGAAAAGTTCAGACTCTCAAATCCAGGCCCACAACATTCAGGTGCTAGGTATAACAGGGGGAAAAAAGCATTGCCTTCATGGACAATTTTCTGGCAGATCTGCTAAAGCTGAATATAAAACATGACCCCTTTAATTTACTGAAGTATTATCCTATAGCGATGTGTAAGGAGGCAGGTGGTAGAGGTTGCTGGAGGGACATTATAATGACCTTGATATTTTCAAAGTCTCTGTTAATTTCTCTATTTGTGTTTCTAAATTTGTTTTCTATTTCAAAGGTTCGCCAGCTCTTTCACACTTCTTTGTTAATTTAGCTTCAGGGACTTCATGCAGAGCTTTGATGTCCTGGTATTTTTCTCTGTCACACACCAGGGTGTGGGTGGTGTGATCTAGTGGTGTGAACAGGAGTCTGGCCTTGTGGCCGAAGCAGAATCAGAAGGTAGAACCAGAAGAGTGGTCAGGGGACAAGCCAACGATCAGAGTCAGGAGTCTAGAGGAAGGTAGGGATTAGGGCTGGAGCAGGAGAAGGCATGGGCTGGAGCAAGAGCTGGTACAAGAAGCAGGACTGACGCTGCCTTGGGTGTGGAACGCATTGATCAAACACTGTGCTGCTGTTACTACAAGGTTAAATGGACCTTCTATCCAATCAGAGAGCACAGTCACTTAGTGAGGGTTTATTTCGCTCAGCTGAGCTCAGTGGGTTGGTATGAGACCAAGCCCAGAGACAGCTGAGCGCACGGCTGGCCTTACAGGTGGGAGACCACAAAGAGCACCATGGTCAGGGGGGTGCTATGGTTCAGAAGCAAGGAGAGGGGCGGGCCTAGGATGCGAGGCCGTGGAAGGGAGCTCGGGATAATGGGAGCGGGAGGAGACAGCAGGGTCTAGAGGCGATTTGTGGGGGAACTCGGGGAGTCAGCGGGCACCAAAATACAAGTTTCCCAGGCCACCATTTTCCCTAAGGTCAGCCCTGGCTGAGGTCCTGACACAAACACCCGAAAGTATTTTTGTTCTGTCAGATTAGTATCTTGCTCAGTCAATAGAATTGAGGGTTGCCAACCATCCCGGACCGGCCGGGAGTCTACTGTAATCAGTCTCGAACTCCCGGTGGCTATTGAAAACAATCCAGGAGTTTTTAATAGACCACTAAAAGTCCGGTTGGTGGGGCAGCGGGGCTAAGGCAGGCTCCCTAACTGCCCTGGCTCCGTACAGCTCCTGGAAGTGGCCAGCACTTCCAGCTCTTAGGAGCAGGGTAGGCCAGGGGTCTCTGTGTGCTGCCCCAAGCGCTGACTCTGCAGCTCCCATTGGCTGGGAACATGGCAAATGGGAGTTGTGGTTGTAGTGCCTGCAGGCAGGGGCCTCACGCGGAACCACCTGGCCCCTCCGCCTAGGAGCTGGACATGCCAGCCGCTTCCAGGAGCTTCCCGAGGTAAGCGATGCCCAGCTGGAGCCTGCACCCTCTATCCCCTCCAACACCCCAATACCCTGCCCCAGGTCGGAACTCCCTCCTGCACCCAAACTCCCTCCCAGAGCCTGCACCACAACCCCCTGCTCCATCCCTGAGCCCCCTCCTGCACTCTGAACCCCTCTGCCTCAGCCTGGAGCCTCTTCCTGCACCCCAATCCCCTCATCCCCAACCCCACCCCAGAGCCCCTTCCTGCACCCCAAACCCCTCATCCTGGGCCCCATCCCAGAGCTTACTCCCCCCAGCCAGAGCCCTCACTCAGTCCTGCACCCCAATCCCCTGCCCCTGCCTGGTGAAAGTGAGTGAGTGGGTGGGAGGGCAAGAGACAGAGGGAGGGGGGATGGAGGGAGCAGGGGTGTGGCTTCAGAGAAGGGGCAGGGCAGGGGCATGGCCTCAGGAAGGGGAGGGCAGGTGGTGTGGCAAGGGTGTTCAGGTATGTGCGATTAGAAAGTTGACAACCCTAACAGAGTTTGAATCTTGTACTCTCTTAGCCATGGGTTTAACTCTTACATTGTGTATCAAGTTTGTGCTGAAGCTGAGATAAATTAGTTTTACCTGAAAATATACATATATCTTCAACAGATATTACGGGTAAAATCATGGCCCCATAGAAGTCAATGGTGAAATTCCTAACAACTTCAACAGAGCTAGGATTTCACCCTCTGTGTGTGTCAACCCAGACATCTCTGGGTCTGGCCATATCAGAGGGAATTGGCTCATCTAATACTTCAAGATCTCCAGAGTAAATCAATTGATCAAGTACTAATGACTCTTAGACTGCCATCTATGGCCTAGATTCAGGAACGCATTGAAGGATATGCTTAAATTCATCCTTATTCGGGAAATTCATGATCTAGCCCTGTGCAAGTAAAGAATTTTGGGATTCATCAGGGTGACAAGTGGGAAATACTATTAGTTATTATTTCATTCTGTAAAAAAATGCCAGGCTTTGTAGTTTAGGTGCAAAAATGTTAAAGTTACTCATAAGCTCAGGCTTATGCATTACTGTTGTGTTGCAAGTTAAAATAGTGTCCAAAACAAATCAAAGGAAAAAACCCATAAGGGACACTATCAAGATAAACATTTTAAAGATGTGCTTACCTGTCACAGATAAAATGCTATACGTTATTAAAAGCAGAATTTTTTAAAATCTAATGACCTGATTTTCAAAGGTGTGAAGCACCGGCAGCTCCCCTTGACTTCACCTTTGAAAGTCAGGTGATAAATTTACATTTTCACCATTTACACTGATAAGTTTACATTTTGCATTTCATTCATTTTAGACAGTAACACTTTAGACTGCTCAGTTATTTTTTCCTGTTTCTTGTGGGCTCACAGAATGATCATGTGTCTGGCTTCAGAACATACAGGAAATGAAAAACAAAACAAATTTTCACTGATTAGAAACAAATACATCTATTCATATTTAGGTCTTGTACATTTGTTTTTAAACAAAACCAATTGTGGCCAATGGTCCTGAACTGGCAAAGCACTGAAGCGTGTACTTAAACTCTAGTCACATGTCTGAAATTAAGCATATGCTTAGGTTCTTTTCTGAACTGGGGTCCAAAGTGTCTACACTATTCCCATCTATCACTTTAAAGAGTGTAATATGAAATAATATAATAAGGTGTTGAGTAATATCTGCTAAATCTAGGAAATGTCATGCATTTTAATTTTTACATATATACCTGCTAGCTGTACAATGCCATGCCTTGCAACATCGTAGTAAGGATGATTAATGCTTAGTTCAGTGTCTTCACATGTTGCTGGTGTGAAGGAGGTCTTTCGCTTCTCCATTACTGCATGTTCTGCCTCATCTTTCTGTAATTCTAAAGCAGAAAGCAAGAATTTATAAAATCAACTACTAAAAAACCTTCTTTTATCTTGCATATAATATTGCGAAATTGAGATCCACGCTCCATCCTGCCAATGATGACAGCTTTCTTCACTCACTCATTTATTACATTTTCAAAGAAGCACCATCATATTTTCTCCTATGCTGGGCTGCATACATGGGAGGAGCTCCCATGAAAATCTGCAGCAAAGCTCTCTCATTGCCCTCCTTTAAGTTCTTCTTGGCTACAATGCCCAAAAAAACTTGACAATGGTTAGGCAGTTGTTATGCTGTGACCACTGCTTGTCATAACAACCTATGTTGTCTCACTGTTTCCTTACGCTTCCCCGTCTGTCTGTCATACCTTGTTTTATACTTCGACCGTAAGCTCTTTGAGACAGAAAAATCACTGTCTGAAACCTTAAATGTACTGGGGGACACAGTGGGTTAGACAGCCTAAGAAAAGCACTAAGGGCCTGATGCAAACGCAGTGAACTCAATAGGAGTCTTTCCATTTACTTGAGTGGACACTGGATTGGACTCTCAAAGGCCCAAACTACCTTTCACTGAAATTTTCAATGAAAGGTAGATATTGCCCTTTACTGTACATGGACATGGCATTTCACCAAAAACAAGTGTGATACTTAAACAGAGATGATCCTAAGCGTGCACAGGCCTTGGTGTGGGAAAACAAATACCTAGATCAAACACATTGTGAGCTGAATGCAAAAGTCACAGCCATTAGTATTTCAATACTGGTCAAAAGAATGATTCTGAGAAATATACTAACATGCAAGTGACTTGATAGCTTAAATTAAGAAAGGCTGATATTTAAAGAGACACATTATTTTCCTCCCAAAGCATATTGCTCACTGTATGTCACCTGTTTCTTTATCATACAAGTTATATCAAGAAGAGGAGGTTACTTGCCTGTAACTGGAGGTTCTTTGAGATGTGTGGTCCCTATCTGTATTCTATTGAGGGTTACACATGCAAACCATGCGTCCAGAGTTGGAGAATTTGAAAGTAGTGTCTGTTGGTTTGTGCATGCACCCTTGTTCGCCTTATGCTTCTGTCCGAGGCAATAAAGGGCGGGGTGGACAGACCGTGTCTTCAGTTC
Source organism: Eretmochelys imbricata (assembly GCF_965152235.1). Lineage (NCBI taxonomy): Eukaryota > Metazoa > Chordata > Testudines > Cheloniidae > Eretmochelys > Eretmochelys imbricata. Next base: position 235,431,208 of record NC_135572.1, read on the forward strand.
CTTCTCTATTCTGAATTGACCAATCTGCAGCAGAGGGGAATGTGGGCAGGAAGTGGAATACAGATAGAGACCACACCTCTTAAAGAACCTCCTGTTACAGGTAAGTTACCTCCTTTTCTTCTTTGAGTGCTATTCAAGTGACTATTCCACTGAGGGTGACTGACAACCAGTACCTAAGTTGGAAAAGGGTGCGAGGATAAGGATGGAATGGTTGTGTAGAGAACTGCCATGTCAAAGGAGGCGTCCGCTGCCGAGTCCTGCACTTAGGTGTAGTGTGCTGCAAAAGGTGTGCACTGAACTCTGCAAGACTGCTATATATACGTCTACAAGTGCAATGTCCTGAAGGGAGGCTGTGGTTGAAGGCTGAGCTTGCGAGGAGTGAGCCCGCATCCCTGTAGGAGGTAGGCCTGATAGTTGGTAGCAGAGGTTAAAGCAACCAGAAATCCATTTGGAATTCTTTGGGTGGAGCTGGCTTGCCCCTTGAGTCTCTCTGCTTCTGCCACAAGTAGTCAGGGGGACTTCCTGTTTGGTTTTGCTCTCTGTAGGTAGAGAGCAAGAGCTCGCCATACGTCAAGGGAATGGAGTCGACATTCCTCTGGAGAAGCATGTGGTTTCGGAAGGAAAACAGGTAAGTAGATGGTTTGATTGACGTGAAACTGGGAGACCATCTTTGGGACAAATTTGAGGTGTAGACATAGGGAGACTTAATCCTTGTGGAACACCATGAAAGGCAGGTGTGTCATCAGAGCCTTGAGCTCGCCGACCCATCTCACAGAAGTAATAGCAACCAGGAAGGCAACATTCATAGAAAGGAGGGACATGGAGCATGACGCTAACAGCTCAAAGGATGGTGTTGTTAGCACAGAAACTAGATTCAGGTCCCACTGGAGTGCGATCATTTGGACAGGTGGAAAGGTTCTGATGAGGCCTTTCCAAAACCTTGTGGTAAGCAGATGCATGACAGAGTAACCTTCCACTGGAGGGTTGAACACGCTAACTGCCACCAGGTGGACTCTCAAAGAACGGAGGGCGAGACCTGATGACTTTAAGGAGAGACTGTAGTCTAGGATGAGGGGATCCCCGCTGATTCTGGTAAGACTCCTTTGTATTGAGCCCAAGATGAGAAGTGTTTCCACTTGGCTTGGTAACATCGCCTAGTGGAATCTTTCCTGCTTCTGGAAAGAATGTTTTGTACAGCCGAAAAACACGTCCATGGGTGGTGGGTGGAGCCCCCCTTTGGGGAGGCCAGCCCTGCCTCTGCAGCCCCGAGGCCCCCTACCCTCCACACGGCTGGAGCCCTGAGTGTCGTGCCAAAGGGGGGCTCGGATACACTCAATGAAACCACACCAGGTGTATAAGTATAACCAGTTTTATTGCCAAAGTATAATAAGCTTCCCAGCCTTCACGCATTACTAAATACGTGCTTTCCAGCAACCAAGCAGGCAAGCAAGAACCAATGCTTACGCCCGTTCTGCTACGGACAGTCCCGGACCCTCCAGCCTTGTCCTTGAGGGCTCGTAGCAGGTGCTGCTCCAGCATGGGGTGGCACCCACAAGGCCAAGCTCCACAGGTGAGACTGTTCGTCTAAAGCAATTCTCATAGCCGTTTTTATCATCGGCTCTTTCTCAGGGGGTGTATACATCCACAAGCAGGCTCTGGCAGGAAACACTATTGCTTTCTATTCCCACACTTAACACTCTTGGGCCCTGCTTATCTCCTCACTTGTTTATCCAGTTGGAGTGGCTGCAAGCCAGCCCAGCCGATCAAAGCCGGTTTACTACTAGCTCTACCTGGACCATCCTGTAATAACAGGCCACGGTAACTTGCGGTCAGCCCCAACACCGCAGCCAGAGGAGCCTTGAGTGCCCCACATCTTCTCTCTGGAGTCCAAGGAGATTACTGATGAATGCAGGAAGCTGAATAGCACATACCACCTCCTCAGCCGCCCCGGAACCTACATGGGGCATAATAAATCAAAAACTTCCCCCCAAAACCCTAAAATCGGGGGTCCGGCAGCCAAGGCAGCACCAGAGGAGGCACAGCCTCCCTGGCCTATTATACCAGCCACCAATGAACATGTCTGTACTAAATGTAAGCGGAGGAATAGTCCCGCTATTGTGGGGAACTTTTCTGGCTTCTGCACTACCCCGGTGAAGTGGGCTAGCGAAAGGATCTGAGTCCTCACTCCCACCTCCTTTACCCAGTGGCCTCTCTGCCCTTGAGGACTCTCCTTCCACTCTCCTGTCTGGCAGAGTCCTCGCAACCCCAACAAGGCTGGGTCCAGGATTCCTGAGGGGCTCGACCCCCAACCCTGCTGTGGTCACCTAGGACAGGGGCTAGGGTGTCCCCACTCGGGGGTACTCTCTCTGCCCTGGGCACTTCTCTGACCCATTGACCACTACGTACAATTTAAAGCAAATGCAAGTTATTTAATCAACAATTAATTTTAAAAAGAAGAAGGAAAAATGGGAAAGGTGAAAGGAAACACATCACCCCGCTCGGTGGCAGGGAACGTCACAAACCGTGTCTCTGGAATGTCAGGGCAGTTCACAGGCTGTTCCTTGTAAGTCCCAGGCCCCCTTCTCAGGCCCTGGCTGTGCTGCGGGGATGCTTTGGGTCGGACACTTGCTCTGGTGGTGGCCACACGCTCTCAGGCTCTAAGTGGTAGGACCCTTCTGCCCAGTGTCGCCCCCGCCCTGTCGGGGTTAGGATCCAAGCCTGGCCTGCAGAGCCTCTTGGCTGAGGTGTCAACCTGCGCTGGGCCCCCAGGGTCCCTCTCGCTCTCCCCAGCTGCTCACCGCACCCAGCTCCGCACTGCTCCAGCCCCAGCTCCACCATTCTGTCTGCACTGCTGCTGCTGCTGCTCTGCCTCCAGCTCCCTGGGCTGCTTCTCTGGCCCCTCTCCCTCTGGTTGCTGCAGCTCTGCTCCCAGGACAGGTCTGCTCTGCAGACTGCTTCTGTGACTCTGCTCCCAGCATTGACCTGCTTCGTGGGCTGCTCTTCTGGCCCCTCTGGCTCTGGTTGCTGCAGCTCTGCTCCCAGGGCAAGTCTGCTCTCTCTGGGCTGCTTTTCTGGTCCCTCTGGACCTGGCTCAGCTCGGGCCCCTGCTTTCTCCTTAGCTTAGCCCCACTCTGTCTGACTCAGGCAAATCCAGCTCACACGGAGTACGGGACCTCCCTGGGCTCCTGACTCCCTGATTAGCCTGCGCACCCTGTCATTCAGGCTGACCTGGAGCATTGGCCTCTCTCCATTGTTCCTGAGGACTATCAGTCTCAGGGTCCTGGTTTCCCATAGATCCTTCCCCTTTTAGTACTGGGAGCTAGCCAACCAGAACACACCCACTGAATGTTAGTAAGGGGACAACAGTCCCCTTACATAAAGTAGAGGCCCATCTAAATACCACACTCTGAGGTGTAGCACACATGGATTGGGATGTCAGATCTAGCCATTGTACTGGGTCAACTGATCGGTGAATTGGGGATGGGAATCAGTGGGCAGAATGACATGTGGAGGAGATTGGGAAACCAGAACTGTTTAGGCCAGCAGGGGGCAATCAAATGACTGTCTCTCTGTCTCATCAGATCAAGGCAGGTGCGGTAATGGAGGGAAGGCATAAATGAGTTGGTCTGACAAGGAAAGTAGGAGAGTATCGCTCTAAAAGTGGTGGCTGAGGCATCCCCTGTAGCAGTATGTGGTCCATTTGCTGTTCATCTGCAGAACAAATAGATCTCTGGTCTGGGTCCTCCACCAGGTGAAAATGTTGTGTATTATGGAATCGTGAAGTTCCCACTAGTGGTTGATCTCAAAAATGTCTGCAGGGTGAGTCTGCAAGTACATTTTGTGTCCCAGGGAGATAGGCTGTGGACAAGACGATCTGGTGATTGATGTACCAATTCCAGAGACTGACCGCTTCGCCGCACAGAGCCTTCAATCTCATTCCCCCATTTGTTGATCTAGAAGACAGGGATGGTATTGTCTGATATAATGAGAATGTGGTGGGAGTGAATGAATGGAAGAAAGGATTGACAGGCCTTTTGTACTGGTTGGAGTTCTAGGGTATTTATGTGCATGCTGGATTCTCGGGTACACCATGTGCCATGTGTCATGTGATCGTCCATGTAGGCTTTACAGCCTACTAGAGATGTGTCAGTGATGACTGTCGTCTGAAAACGAGGGAAGGAAGGAAACCCCCATTCACACCTGATGTGGGTTTGTCCACCAATGGAGGGATGACAGTACCTTATTGGGGATTGTCAACATTATAGGTCCATGGAGTGATGGTTGGGTGAGCAGACAGACTGGAGTCAGGTCTGAAGGCAGCAAAGGTGCAGTCATGTGAAGGGAGTCATGTAAGTACAAGAAGCCATGTGGCGGGGGGGGGGGGGCAAGGAGGGATGGGCAAGTCCTGGTGGGTACATGAGGATTGTTCCTGATGCAAGCTATAATGTTGCTCATTGTCTTAAATCTGTCTGTTGTAAGTAAGCTCAAGCTGTGACAGAGTTTTTGGTAACCCCGAAGAAGTACAGAGATTGTGTGGGCTCAAGGATATATTTCTCGATGTTGACACTAACTCTGACAGAATAGAGGAGGTTGAGTAGCATCGAAGTCGACACTTGTGCTTCTTGCCTGGATCTGGCAGCCAGGAGCCAATTGCTGAGATATGGAAACATGAGGCTGTAACACCTGATGTGGGCCACTACGCCAGAGAATATTTTGGTGAAGACTCTGGGAGCAGTGTCTATCCCAAAGGGGAGCACTCTGTACTGGAAATTATGGGTGCCCACTGTGAATTGTCTAGGGTCATGGTGATTATCAATGTGAAAGTAAGTAGCTTTCATATCGAGAGCCGTAAACCACTTCCCATTTTCTCCCAGCATGATCAGATGAAATTTGAGCTTGCAGATGAAATGATTGAGGTGCCGAAGATTGAGGATTAGTTTCCACCTGCCTTTCTTCTTGGGTATCCAGAAGTAAATTGAGGAAAATCACGTTCCCTGATATTCCAGAGGAATGGGTTCTACTGATCCCCTTTGTAAAAAGGAGTTCATCTCTTGGGCAAGAATATTGTAGTGAAAGTGGGCCCCAAAGGGGATGGGGAGGAGGGTTTTGGAGGAGGTAGCATGAAAAACTCAATCGTACAGCCATAGTGGATGACATTCAACACCCATCTGTCCGTTATTATTGCACTCCAAGGATGGGGAAAGAGTGCTAAATGGCCCCAAAAGTAGTAGAATGGTCACGAGGTGGTAGATTTAGTAGTCGGCATCTCTCGGGCTTGCATCAAAAATACCTCTTGGCTGGGTCTGTGAGGTTGGAGCCTGCAAGGAGGGACCAGGAAGGTGAGACCTCTGTGTTTTCTGGCATTTCCTTGGGGGCTCATAAGGTCTTTGTGGGTACAACTGAGGAGATCTATGCCATCATGTGGACAAATGTTGGTGGAATTTTCTCTTCAGGGTGTGAGTGCAGATGTCCAATGAGCAAAGAGTAGCCATGGATTCTTTCAGTGTATGTAGCAACTCATCTGTCTTCTGGTTAAAAAGATGGGATTTGTTGAAGGGAAGGTCTTCATTTCTGGAGCTCCCTAGGTAAACAAGAAGAGTGGAACCAGGACTCTTGACACATGACTCTCTATAGTCATGGCTGTGGAGAAGCGTCCGCTGTATCTACCGCAGATTGAAGGGCAAACTTCTTGAATTTGCTGTAATCACGGAAATCATATTTGACTAACAATGCCTGATAGTTTGCGATTCTCAGTGGCAGGCTGGAAAATGAGAATACTTTACAACCCAGAAGATCTAAGCACTTCCTTTCTTTATCTGTAGATCAAGGGTGTTGTTGTTTAGATCTTTCTGTAGTAGCCCGGACTACAAGGGAATTTGGGGGTGGAGGTGAGAAAAATGTGGAGTCTGTGGCTAGAACATAGCATTTTTTCACTCCTTTGGGAGTAACTGTGCATGTGGCTGGGGTGTGCCATACCGTTCTGGCAGCTTCCAGTATGGCTTTGCTAATCAGCAATGCTATTCTCACCGGTGAAGGATATCCAGACGCTTGTGCTGGGAATCTTGGATCTCTTCTACAGGGATCTGGAGTTTCCCCTAGACTCTCCTTAACAGCTCCTGGAACTGTCTGAATTGATCTGGTGGAGAATTGATCTGGCTGATGCAGCCACCGTGTTGTCAGGAGAGGAAGAGAGGAGCCCTGCTAGTACTGGCAGAACCACTGGGATCAGGCTAAAAAGTTCTTATTCCACCATCGGGTCTGGATACCTTGTGGACGGATCCGCCCTGCCCTTTATCACCTCGGATGGAAGCACAAGGTGAGCCAGGGCACGTGCGCGGACCAACAGACATTACTTTCAAATTCTCCAACTCTGGATGCATGGTGTTCATGGTGTGCCCCTCAGTGGAATACAATAGGGACCATCACTTTAAGAGGAACATTATTAACTCCACTTTTTGGGTGTTTCAACAACAACATTTTGCATTCTCAACACCTATGTATTTCATATAACTTGACCTCTACCCGAGATACATATGGGAAAAGAGAGTATATAAGGTATTGATTCCAATCAGATTTATGTGCAAATAACTAATAACTGTGGAGGAAATACTCTTTCTAAATAATTTCTTTGGTTTGTTTTCCATTGCACAATTTCCAATGTCTTTCAGATTATCCTTTAAACAGAAATATATTAGGGTTGTGGAGGGCTTTTTGGTCTCATTTTGCCTTTTAACATGGCTTTGTAACAAAAATGCATTTAAAAAACATGAAAAATGATTACACTCATGGCAGGGCCTGGGATTTGTACAGGTATGCATGCGTGTGTGGTTTTCTTTAAATATCTTTACATTCTCCCTGAACTCTCATAATAAAAAAAATCCATAGAAAATAAAATAGTGGCACTTCTAGTCTTAGAAAAAAGATGTAGCTATTAAAATAACCTATTTGTGACCTCCACACAAATGTAAAGATAAAATTCATAACATTATCTACAAATTTATACTTTCCTACCTTTTAAAAATGATGAACTACAAAAGCAAAAATATACCACTCTGAACAGCTGGATGCGGTGGCTGTAAGGACAGAACACTTATGCCCTGAGAGCTGGTTGGGAAGTAATGGATAATAAAAACGCAACCCAGACATGATTTTTTTTTTTTATAAAATGCAACCAACCAACAACAAAAAAACCCAACTTTGAATCATATTAAAAATCAGAACAAGGACAACTGTGTTCAGTTTTGCTTTTGAATTTTAAGTTTCTGCACAGTATAATCAACCTTAGTAAGCAAACAAAAAACAATAAAGCAGGGCAGGGATAGAAAGAGTTACACATTAACATCATGGGGTAGAACAGGGGGAATTGTTTAGTAAACAAATGTGCTTACGAACAGTGAGTTCACCAGAATCAACTGATATACAAAAGGCTGTATTGACCTAAATATACAGTATGCTTTTTAACATGAAAGACCCAGAAATTTAAACCAAAGTTTTTTAAACACACAGCCACTCTTAAGCTTATTTTGTACTGTATATAGGCAATCTTAAGTGTAAAAATTTATAATTAACTCTGGCTGGTTTAGACTCACATGGTAAAGAACTGCAGATGTAAAGCAAACGTGTATTCATTTGTACTGTAGTTACCTGCAGTGATTAAAGAGGCCCCACTATAAATCATGAACTTTTTTTTGAGACTAGCTACCTTGAACTGCTTGAAATAATTCCTTATTAACCATTCTTTAATTTTTGGCAAAGGTAGGAGGAAGGATGTCTCATAGTAAAAAATATTCATTATTTCAAACTGAGAACAACAGAACTACTGTGTTTTGCCTATATATGATAGGAGTTCATCACCCTGCTTCAGTTCCTACTGGCAGTTACTACTGCTAACCCTGGCTATGGGGGAAAAGGAAAGGCCTGATCCAAAGCCTACTGAGATCAATGGGATTCTAATTTCCATTGACTTAACTGGATTTTGGCTCAGTCCCCAGGACTAAAATGGGAGCCAGCTGCTGTGGAAGTACATGATGACTGGGAAATCAAAGTGATAATATGGGACAGAGCAGGAAAGATAGAGTAAAACAGAGATTGTGAAAGGTTCCTCCTTTGAGGTTCAGTCTGGCATCCTCAAAAGTCAGGTTTTTGGGGTATTTTAAACACTGATTTTTCAAAATGATGAGCCCTGTAAAACCAGGGTCATATTGCTCTATTCTTCTAACATATTCGGAGATAACATGCAATACTGCAATCTCTATGCACATTCAGTACTTGTCTCTTTGGAGTAATGACTCCCATTTGTGCCACAATATGTGATGATGGTGATATTCCGATAGCCTAGAATTGCACTGGGAACATATACCAATAATTCATAAAAGCTGCATGTATTAAACTAACCTTCAACCCCAATGGCTTTAATAGGGTACACAGCAGTACAGTGGCTATAACTCATATTGGATTGCTCAAAATATTATTACGAAATGCCTGTGAAATTTCTCCCTTAATGAAGACGCTCTATTAAATTATCTGTAATTCTACAAAGATACTATTTGAAGTGCAATAAAAAAATGTTTACCTATTTCGGCTAATTCCTCAAAATCAATTTCAGACATGTTTTCTGTTAGGAACAAGCCTAATTGTTGCTGACTGATATTTGCTGGATTCGACGCTTCTCGGTTCTCAATAAACCCTAGAAAAACATAAACCGTTACCATCACTGTGAAAAAGCCTTCAGCTTTTATTTACATTGTCTACATCTAAAGAAAACAACCCTATTACCCAATCATAATCCTGTAATTGGAACCAAATCATTTTTATTTGGTAGAAATGTTGTTACAATAAAGAGGATTATAACAGGTTTTGACTTAGCAGTCAAGGTAATGCAAGGTGTAGTAACAGGATTTTCAGCAAAGATCATCTATATAATTATTTATTTTGGATTTTTTCCTTCTTCAAAATACATATTTAATATATATTGTGACTACAGCCATCAGAATTAAGGAATTGTCAGTATTCTCTTCTTGGGCTACATAATTCCTTTTATTCATCTCACAGCTATCTATCATTTCCAGGAGGAAGTAAAGTCTATACTCATTCACAGTTGCCATCTTTATTTTGCTCTGCTACAGCAATAACTCTAATTTGACAAAATTTATTTCATATCAAACAAAATCATGAAAACTTCAGGTAGACATAACAACATTAAATACTTAAACTACACAGCACCTCAGATATTTTACTGAGGCACAGAGATATTAAGTGACTCACCCAAGGTCAATACAACTACTCTGTGTCAGGAACTGGGAATGGGATTTGGAAGTCCTGTCTCCCAAATTCCTACTCCATTAACTACAATACTCTCTTAAATTGAAAATCTGGACCCAAATTGGCAGGGAGGCCAGAAGAAGATCAAGATCTTCCTTTGTTTTCATTTTTAAAAATAACATCATGATTCTGTAAGTTGTTTTCTTTGTACCATTAAAAAGAACACCAGTAAATTTACGGCTGGGCTGAAGAAAAAGTGCAGGACTACGTTCAAACCTTCCCCCAAGCCAGGGGTGGCCAACCTGTGGTTCTGGAGTCACATGCGGCTCTTCAGAAGTTAATATGCGGCTCCTTGTATAGGCATCGACTCCGGGGCTGGAGCTACAGGTGCCAACTTTCCAATGTGCCGGGGGTGCTCACTGCTCAACCCCTGGCTCTGCCACAGGCCCTGACCCCACTCCACCTCTCCCTGCCCCCTTCCCTGAGCCTACCATGCCCTCACTCCTCTCCCTCCCCCCAGAGCCTCCTGCATCCCATGAAATAGCTGATCAGGAGGGCGGGGGAGGCACTGATCAGCCAAGCTGCCTGTGGCTGGGAGCTGGGGGGAGGGTGGAAGAGGGGGTGGATGGGCCGGAGCAGATGTGGGGCTGCTGACTTATTACTGTGGCTCTTTGGCAATGTACATTGGTAAATTCTGGCTCCTTCTCAGGCTCAGGTTGGCCACCCCTGCCCCAAGCTTAAACATCAGCAATGCTATAATATGGAAGATCATCTTCAGCATTGGTGTGTAAACAAGCACACAAACCATTTAGATTTCCTAAACAATTCCCATGCTCCTTACTGCCACATCATGTAGCTCCTACAGCCCAAAAAGGTTGTGGGGGTTTTTCTTCCCTTTTTAAGAATACACTAGAAATAGTTTTTTTAAAAATCCCTAGAGAACTAAATAGAGAAATAAATTGGTTAGTCTCTAAGGTGCCACAAGTCCTCCTTTTCTTTTTGCGAATACAGACTAACACGGCTGTTACTCTGAAACCTAGAGAACTGAGATATTACTAGTATTCCCAGTATGAAGTGGAGGCTCATTTCAGCAAAGCACTTAAGCATGTGCTTATCTTTAAGCACAAGTTATTCCTATTTTGAACACATGCTTACATGCTTTGCTGAATTGGGACCCACATCGTTAGAATGGTCATACATAAAATACTAAATGGTACATTTGCCATATTCAAAAGCCCTTCTTATGACTAATCTTTGGACAGACGTGTGGAATGTTAGAGTTCTCACCTTCTTCCTTTGGATGCCTTAGCTATTTTTGTTACATATATTTGATATCTATGAAAACATAACCACTGCTGGCCAAAGTCAGCTATGGCGTACCTCCACAGCAGTTAATGCAGTTGTACTGCTTTCAGCAGGGCTGAATCTGGGCCCACCTCTTCAATTATGTTCATTAAAGAGCAAGGTAGAACAGGACACACAAATTCACTGCATATCCAACAGAGATGATTATAAAAGGGTTCCCAAAGAGTGTTAAACTAGGGCTGTTGAAATGCTGAATTTCCATTCCATGAAAAATTCTGACATTTCAGAGGAAAACATTTTTCTAAATCATAATATGTCAAAATTTTGAGATTTTCTGTTAAACAATATTTTTTAAAATATTTTAGGTGAGTCAAGAGGTTTTGTTTCAGTTTTGAAATATCTTATTTTTTCATTTTATTTTTATATTATTTTAAATTAGGGTTTAATATTTTTTTAAAAAATATAAAATAAAATAATGTAAAATAATTGGTGTTTGGCATTCTAAACAGCAACTGGAAACTGGTAATTGACATTCACATTGATAATTCATTATGGTAATTGGCTTGGTAATTGTTTTTTGGTTTTGTAACTTGTATTCTAATTGATTTGGAAATTGGTACTTAGTTTGCTCATTGGTAATTGGTCTTCCAACTGGTGTTGTATGATTGGTATTCGGTTTAGTAAAAACTAAAATATATAAACATATAAATTTTTAAAGTTATGAAACGAAAAATCATTCTGTTTCAATAAAATTGAATGCTTTTACCTTTTCACAACATTTCAATTTTGATAAAACAGACTTTTTACAATAGAAAAATGTTCCATCATAAATTTTTTGACCATCCCTAAATTAAACATGCACTGTTTATAGCCTCATACACAACTGTGTGTCAGGACCCAATTCAGACAAGTACTTAAGCATTTAAGTGATTTGCTGAATCAGGATGTTAATCATATTGAGCTGTTTGTAACTATATAGCTAATTATTACTTTGTTAAATTCCACCAATTTATCTTTCACTATCACTTAAACTCTGGGCTGGGGTGGACAAACTACGGCCAATGGGAGCTGCAGATGGGGCAGCACACAGCAGAGTCGCCTAGCTGAGCCTCTGCGTAGGAGCTGGAGGGGGGGACATGCCGCTGTTTCTGGGAGTTCTTTGAGGTAAGCGCCGCCTGGAGCCTGCACGCCTAAGCCACCCCCCCACACCCCAAACCCCTGCCCAAGCTATGATCCCCCTTCCACCCTCCAAAGCCCTTGGTCCCAGCCCGGAGCACCCTCCTGCACCCCAAACCCCTAATCCCCGGCCCCACCCCAGAGCCTGAACCCCCAACCAGAGCCCTCACCCCCTGTCCCCAAGCCCCAACCCTCTGCCCCAGCCCTGATCCCCCTCTCGCCCTCCAAACCCCTCAGTTCTAGCCTGGAGCACCCTCCTACACCCCAACCCAATTATCCCCAGCCCCACCCCAGAGCCCACACCCCCAGCCAGACCCTGTACCCCAACACTAATTTCGTGAGCATTCATGGCCCGCCATACAATTTCTATACCCAGATGTGGCCCTCAGGCCAAAAAGTTTGCCCACCCCTGCTCTGGGCTGTCAAAATGTCCAACTCAACAGCTAATCTTAAGGACAAATAAAGCAACTGAGTGGCCATTAGCAGCTCTGCTCATTTTCTGAGGCCCCTCATCTCAAACAAGTTCTGCAAATCACAGCCCAATCACCCTCTCAGATATCCAGGCTGAAGAGGGGGAAGCAGTATCTCACTGCCTTCCATCCTATCTCAACCTTAAAATCAAAGTCCATATTACAGAACATAATAAACTAAGGCCCTCTTCTTGAAATTTTCTGCATGGACACAGGGAAACCACAAGTGCAGAGAAGCTGCAGGATCAGGACCAAAAAGAATTTAAGTTACAAGAATGTGAGAGTATTTTAAACTTTTGTTCTTAATTTTAAACACCTCTACTAGAACCAGAAATAATAATACTCTTAAAAACAAACAAAACTCCAGTTCCAAACTGGGGATTTTTTTTTCTCCAGCTAAAGTACTCATGAACAACAGCGTTAAAGATGAATCTACTTACAGAGCCTCTGAACACTGCTACACTGCATGCTATAGTATTCATAGGGGGGAGAAATGAAAACCTGAATAGAAGGAGAGGTAATATTCCATACTACAGTTACCTCCTTAAGACTCAAGTTGGGAAAACCTTCTCTTTTATATAGCTTCTTTCAGACCCTGCAGGATGGAAGAAACTTTAGTACTAATTGGGCCACTCCCAGCTTTAATAAAGTAATCTGAGCAAAAAGACTTAAACATCCCCACAAAACTGCTCAGTAAGGTCTGCTTTTTACCAAGTAACCTTACTGTATATTTGACATCAACAACTCTAGTCTTCAATGTTTTCCACACCTTTAATGTGCAAAGTTATTAGGATGCCAAAAACAATTTAGATGAAGAAAAAGGGGGACAGGGAAGAAACTATCTGCCTGGTTTTTGGCTTATTGTTCCCTTGGGGGCTGCAATTAGAAAGTTGCTAGATAAAAGACAAATTTATTGTAGCACCCTAGGAAATTGATTTCCTCTTGACTGCAGCATTCTCAGTTCCTAAGAGATAACATAATCTGCTTAATAGCATTCTATGCCAAATATCACCATTTCTGATAAACTGCCAGACTTAACTCACTCGCTCCACCTCAAATTTGTTATGATAGAAGTTTGGAATCGTTTTACACTATACCACAATTTGTATCCCTTCACATGCAATCTTATTACTCACTGACAGCCCTAAAAGATTGTTACTTGATAAAAAATGAAAGCCGCCACACATACAGTAAGTAGTCTGAAAATGAACTAGCATCTATGGATATTTCAAACAAAGGCAAGGGATCCCTCACAATGTTTGTCAATATATATGCCGCTTTGATGCCTCATCTTTTTTGTTTCTTCAGCTGTCAGATATGTTACTTATTCAAATTTAAACAGAATGCTTTGGCTCAAATTTTTTCCTAAATTCCTGACTTTTACTAATAATTCAGAAGGGAATAATACATAAGCTGAATATTTGTTTATATGACATAAGGTACAAAGGTGAACTTGAGAGGTTTCAAATATTATTTTATTATTGGTAATCAAAAACTACAACAACTTTGCATTTATATTGAGGAATCCCAAATTAATTCTCTCTCTCTCACACACACACACAAAGTGAATGAACTGTTGTGAATAATTTATTTAACAGCAAATTTAACGTCTCTTCCTTTTCATGGACTATCTTCAAGGAGCTTATGATTTTCTCAATTTATTAACCATTTAGTGTGTACTAAGAATACACAGTCCAAAGATTTCTTATGAGCAGTTTGCTGAAAGTATTTGATAGTCTATATTCAAGTTGCATTGGTTCATTTCATGTTCTCTAATACTGGCTTACATCACCTCTCTTCACAGACATCTGTATCTCCACTTTCTTCTTTTTTTGTCATCTCCTTTTCTATTTTTTTGTCCTGATCCTCCCTTTTCTTTATGCTGGGCTGTTGTTTAACATTTGGGCATTTAAATAAGTAATCTACCAAATGGCAATGCATAGGTCCAGATTCTCCAGTCCTCTAAAGCTACTTTGTGGCAAGAGATATTTGATAGAGAATTTCCCTTACATAGGGGAACTCTCCTGCCATAGAAAGCTGGTGATGATCCTCTGGTGCCTCCTGCTCCAGCCATATCCCCGACCCATGGGTTTCAAAGAGGGAGCATATGAGGGGCACAGTGGTGTTGGTGACACTGGGCACTACTCTAGGTAACTCGGGAGGGTGAAAGACCACGAGTGTCAAAAAAGTAGAGGCCGAGAGGTTGCCCACCGGGACCTCTGCCCAGCTGCCTGAGCTGGTAGCCCTGACCCGTGCGCTCAAACTGTCAAAGGGAAAGCGGGTCAACATTTTTACCAATTCAAAGTATGCCTTTAGGGTGCTACATGCCCATGCTGGCCTGTAAAAGCAAAGGGGAATGCTAATGGCCCAAGGCTCCCCAGTCAACTACGGTCCCCAAATTCTCCAGCTCCTAAAAGCCGTACAACTCCCCTCGGAAGTAGCGGTGGTGCACTGTAAAGCCCATCAAAAAAAAAACTGAGACGTGGCCAGGGGCAATGCAGGGCGGACAGAGAAGCCATTCACGCCGGCAAAAAAGCCCTTATTCAGCTAATAAAAAAATACTTCTTGACTTCAGAACTCTGACCCCTAGCTACCCAAATACAAGCTGACTGTTTAGTCTGCCAAAAAAATAACCCTCGGCCAGGACATCCAGTAACACCAGCTACCCTAAAACCCACTCCAGGCCCCGGACTAGTGTGGCAAATAATTTTTACTAAGCTTCCCCAAACTCAACGGTTCAAATATCTCCTCATCTTGGTGGACCGATTCAGCGAATGGCCTGAAGCCTTCCCATGCCATAATTGCACTGCCAAAACAGTGGCCCTCAAGTTTGTTAAAAAAATTATTCCCCGCTTCGGACTCCCCCAATAAATAAAATCTAACAATGGGACGCACTTCACATCAAAAATCATTCGACACCTGTCAGATGCCTTACAGATCCCTTGAAAACTCCATACGCCATGGATAAGGATGGTGTAATAAAGCGTACCAATGGTGTAATAAAGCGTACCAATCAAACCCTTAAGCGACACCTCTCAAAAGTGTGCCAAGAAGCCTCCTTTTGAGGGCCCGATGCTCTGCCCCTTATCCTACTCAGTGTCCACGCTCTCCCAAAAAATAAATTAGGGCTTAGTCCCTTTAAAATTATGTTTAAAAGGGCATAGCCTATAAATAAAACACCGGTTCTGGCAAAAAAGTAAAAAATAAAATGTGTTTTTTTGTCTCAGTATATGTGCTCTCTGTCTGCTGTTCTCTCTTCTCTCCACAGGTATACCAAAGACTTCCAGCCTCTTCCATTGAATGCCCCTGTCCACTCCTTGCAGCCAGGTAACTCCGTGCTTGTTCGTACTTGGAAGGACAAGCCTCTCCAAGAGAAGTGGAAGGGACTCCACACCATCCTGCTGGTTTCCCACACAGCGGCAAAGGTCAAGGGACACAAAAACTGGATCCATCACTCTCGCCTGAAGGCAGTGCCTACTCCTCCACCAGAGAAACGGTGGACCGTCCAGCCCATCACCACGTCACCCTCCAACAATCTTAAACTCAAATTATTATTTAAAAAAACATAAGCACAGGGGGGAGAGAGGGGCTACCAGGGCATATACACCATAAGGTCCCTCATAGTGGGTGTCATTTGCCTAGTATTCCCCATCTCTCTCTCTCTCTAAAAAAAAAAAAATAAAAACCATTAATTTAAATGTCAATACCTATAAGGCCCTCAAAATCGCCTTTGCCCAGAAATTTAATCTGTCCAACTGCTAAATATGTTCCCAAATCCCCTACCATGCGGCCAGCTTCCCTTAAAGGGCAACCCTCCACAACTGGTCAGACCTCTATAACAAATAAATAAAAGCAAATGCCACTCGGTTGCAAACGCAGCCCACCTTAACAAAAAACTGTACTAAAAAGGCCAAGGTTAGCAGCAACACTAATCCCTAAAAACCCTACTGGAATGCGACCCATGCCCCCAAACCCACCCAGCTATGCTCCGTCCCCATGGGCCTCCTTTGTTATCGCCAGGAGGCCACTGCTAACCATACCTGGTTTGCTGGTAATAGTACCTGTCAGTTTTATTTGTCCCCGTCCGCAAATACCACTATTCCTCTATGTAACAGTGCTGGCCAAAACACAGGCAAAGGGCTTCAATATTATAACTCCTTAGAAGCCGCAGTCCACAAATTAGGTCACAATGGCATGGTAGCCAATGGACAGTCCTTTTATGTCTGTGGTAACTCAGCCTATAAATGGCTACCCCACCGTTGGCACGGAAGCTGTTATTTGGAATACCTTACCCCTCCCTTTCGGGTCATGGCCCAGCTCCCGTCGGGCCGTCCCCGGCATCAGCAGTCCCTGTATGCCACCCCCTAACCCATTAATAAAAAAAATAAATTCAATATAATCCTTCTCCCAGCATATGGGGTGGGTAAACTGGCCAAGTTCTATCGCCAGCTTTCTGTATTCCTCACCAAGTTCGCCAATAATACCTTGGCCATAGAGAGGAGCCTCAGCACGGAACTTTATCAACTCCGGTTGTTGTCCCTGCAAAACCGCCAGGCCCTAAATTACCTTTTGGCTGCACAGGGCGGAATGTGTGCCCTAATTAAAAATAAATGCTGTATGTCATACATATGTCCCATATGTCATATGTCTCAAAAAATTCACAAAATATTAACAAGCACATCCTGTCAGCCGAACAGGCTCTTAACCAATAAAAAGCCCCCAAAAAGAGCTCACTATTTTGAATCACTCTGGAAATGGCTGCCCAACCTGGGGGAAGGCATTGTTCGTCTCCTGTTCACAGGTGCTGTGTTGTGTATTATCATTCTCCTCTTGCTTGCCTGTTATAAAGCACTCATATATAAAATATGTGCCTCCCGCTCCACAAAAACCCCATTATATCCTCTTGTTAAAAATTCTAACTCCTCAGCGCTTAATCACTTGTTGTCCTTAAAATATAAAAAAACCTCAGTAACAAGCTTATTAAGTGTTCTCAAAAAAAAAAGTTGGTGGTGACACTGAGCACTAATCTAGGTAACTCGGAAGGGTAAAAAACCACAAGTGTCAATAAAGCCCTCTTGCTCTAGGCCCAGGCAAACTGAAGCCCCTCCGCTCCTTAAACCTTCTGTAACCCTGCAAAACTATAAAAAATCTAGCACACAAACAGGTTTGCATACGGCTTGCTAGCCAAGGCCAGCTTCGGCCTAAAAAACATATAAATAAGGCAAAAATGTTTAGCAAAAAACCTGTAACAAATAAAACCAAATAAAGCAAAGCTCAAGCAATACTACTAAAAAAACCCAAAACTAGCTGCTTTAGCTAATTAGCTACGGTATTGTACAAAGCAACAAATAATTATATAAGCTTATATAATAAAATAAGCAAAAATATGAATTGTATACTGTAATCTGCATGTGGGGCTGCAAAATTTAAAACAGTTCAGTCTCCCTGCGCCCTATTTAAAGCTTCAAATAAAACTCACTGCTTCTCCACCCCGTTGTGGTCATTGGTGCGACGCACACCGGGCAACAAACCCAACTGTTGCTTGCCTCGGGCACTCTGTGCCGTCAACAGTGGGGCTGGTGCCTGGTGGAATGGAGTGCCATCATGCCTAATCCTCCTCCAGCAGGTATAATGTTCTATGCCAGTGACAGAAATTAAAGTAGCCCCACTGCTCCTCTAAATTCTGTCAGGGCTGGGCAACCAAAGATCAGTGAGCTGTACTCTTTATGCCCACTAGTCTCCACTACATCTGAGTGCCGCTCAGAGATAGTGGCAAATCAAGGACCCATAGCATGAGTCTCTACTGTGGCACATAAATCATATGTCTATTTTACTAGTGACATAAAAATTCACCCTCACCTTACTGGAAGGATACTAGTATTTGTGGCATGTGCACAAATATAAATCAATTCTCTTTCTGGGTTTTTTGTGTGTGCCTGTGTTTGTTTTTTAAAGTGACTGTTCCTTGAATGGTTTCAGAGTAGCAGCCATGTTAGTCTGTATCTGTAAAAAGAAAAGGAGTACTTGTGGCACCTTAGAGACTAATAAATTTATTAGAGCATAAGCTTTCGTGAGCTACAGCTCACTTCATCGGATGCATACAGTGGAAAATATAGTGGGGAGATTTTATATATACAGAGAACATGAAACAATGGGTGTTACCATACAGACTGTAATAAGAGTGATCAGGAAAGGTGAGCTATTACCAGCAGGAGAGCGCGGGGACAGGGAAACCTTTTGTAGTGATAATCAAGGTGGGCCATTTCTAGCACTTTACAAGAACAGTAGGAGGGGAATAAAGGGGAAATAGTTTTACTTTCTGTAATGACACATCCACTCCCAGTCTATATTCAAGCCTAAGTTAATTGTATCGAATTTGCTGAATTGGAATTCATTTGCAATCTCTCGTTGGAGTCTGTTTTTGAAGTTTTTTTGTTGAAGAATTGCCACTTTTAGGTCTGTAAGCGAGAGACCAAAGAGACTGAAGTGTTCTCCGACTGGTTTTTGAATGTTATAATTCTTGATGTCTGATTTGTGTCCATTTATTCTTTTACGTAGAGACTGTCCAGTTTGACCAATGTACATGGCAGAGGGGCATTCCTGGCACATGATGGCATATATCACATTGGTAGATGTGCAGGTGACGAGCCTCTGATAGTGTGGCTGATGTGATTAGGCCCTATGATGGTGTCCTCTGATATAGATATGTGAACACAGTTGGCAACGGGCTTTGTTGCAAGGATAGGTTCCTGGGTTACTGTTTTTGTTGTGTGGTGTGTGGTTGCTGGTGAGTATTTGCTTCAGGTTGGGGGGCTGTCTGTAAGCAAGGACTGGCCTGTCTCCCAAGATCTGTGAGAGTGATGGGTCATCCTTCAGGATAGGATGTAGATCCTTAATGATGCGTTGGAGAGGTTTTAGTTGGGGGCCGAAGGTGATGGCTAGTGGCGTTCTGTTATTTTCTTTGTTGGGCCTGTCCTGTAGTAGGTAACTTCTGGGTACTCTTCTGGCTCTGTCAATCTGTTTCTTCACTTCAGCAGGTGGGTACTGTAGTTGAAAGAATGCTTGATAGAGATCTTTTAGGTGTTTGTCTACAGCCAAGCTCTACGATACAACCGCATTTGCTCCAACCCCTCAGACAGAGACAATGGATCATGTGGTGTGGTCTGGATGAAAGCTGGAGGCATGTAGGTAAATATAGCGGTCGGCAGATTTCCGGTATAGGGTGGCGTTTGTGTGACCATCACTTATTAGCACCCTAGTGTCCAGGAAGTGGATCTCTTGTGTGGACTGGTCCAGGCTGAGGTTGATGGTGGGATGAAAATTGTTGAAATCATGGTAGAATTCCTCAAGGGCTTCTTTTCCATGGGTCCAGATGATTCATAGTTTCATAGATATTTAGGTCTGAAGGGACCATTATGATCATCTAGTCTGACCTCCTGCACAACGCAGGCCACAGAATTTCACCCACACTCCTGCAAAACCTCTCACCTATGTCTGTGCTATTGAAGTCCTCAAATCGTGGTTTAAAGACTTCAAGGAGCAGAGAATCCTCCAGCAAGTGACCCATGCCCCATGCTACAGAGGAAGGCGAAAAACCTCCAGGGCCTCTTCCAATCTGCCCTGGAGGAAAATTCCTTCCCGACCCCAAATATGGCGATCAGCTAAACCCTGAGCATATGGGCAAGATTCATCAGCCAGATACTACAGAAAATTCTTTCCTGGGTAACTCAGATCCCACCCCATCTAATATCCCATCACATGCCATTGGGCCTATTTACCATGAATATTTAATTACCAAAACCATGTTATCCCATCATACCATCTCCTCCATAAACTGATCGAGTTTAATCTTAAAGCCAGATAGCTCTTTTGCCCCACTGTTTCCCTTGGAAGGCTGTTCCAAAACTTCACTCCTCCTATGGTTAGAAATCTTCATCTAATTTCTCGTCTAAATTTCCTGGTGGCCAGTTTATATCCATTTGTTCTTGTGTCCACATTGGTACTGAGCTTAAAAAATTCCTCTCCCTCTCCGGTATTTATCCCTCTGATATATTTATAGAGAGCAATCATATCTCCCCTCAACCTTCTTTTAGTTAGGCTAAACAAGCCAAGCTCCTTGAGTCTCCTTTCATAAGACAGGTTTTCCATTCCTCGGATCATCTTAGTAGCCCTTCTCTGTACCTGTTCCGGTTTGAGTCATCAAGCGCGCCAGTGCCGGGAATAGAGCTCAGGCTTCTTAATCTTGATCCAGGGTGCTATCCTCCAGGCCACACTGACTTTCTGAAGCAGTCATGAGGCATTTGATGTAGGTGCAGTGAAGCAGTGGAATTTTGCTGCAATAGTCCCCATCCCTCTGGAACAGCCAGCTCCATGATAATGTCCACCAAATGAAACACTGCTTTTGGATTAGGAGTACTTGTGGCACCTTAGAGACTACTCCTTTTCTTTTTGCGAATACAGACTAACACGGCTGTTACTCTGAAACCTGCTTTTGGATTGTTGTTCTTTAGACCTGGGATGAGAATGGAGATTGCCCTGTGCAAGCAGACTATGGCTATTCCTGGGCCTGGTATCTTTCTGCTATTGCTTTATTCACCACTTCACAAAGTGTGAGTCCACTGTGTACTCTTAGACTAAATAGGGTTGGATTCAGGCAAATTCTTCTGGTGGAGAAAAGCATAAAATAGGTCATTTTAGACCTTGTTGTAAATCTGAAATTGACACTGCCCCGTTTTAACTACACTTTTATTTTGTACACAAAAGGTACAACTTATGATGGTCCCCAATTTTCAATGTTTGAAATATACTGAAATTATATGATACTGAAGAAAACAGCAGCAATTTTAAAAAAAATCCAGCTACTGCCACTAAAAATGGTTGTTCACAGTGGGCCAAATCCCCAGGTCCTCTAAATGAGCCTAGTTTTATTGACTACGCCCCCATATACTAGCTGAGGATTTGGCCCTATTTTCCCATGTCACTGTATGCCACAAATTAGATGTCTACCTCTCCCAAGCATCAGTGGGATTTATGTGCATAAATCCTTATGCATAATGATAAAATATATCCCATGAAAAAAAAAAAACCTCTATTTTGTGTGTGTGCCATAAAACTTAAAAGAAGCACAAATTTTAGCTGGGAGGGAACTTTTTTGGCCTAGCTATAAATCTCTGCAAGGAGTGGTTTGCAATGAAACACTGACAAATCCTAAAGCAGAGCAGTGCCAGTGGGCACAACAAAAATGTGTGCTCCAAATTCTACTCCAGTGCGATCAGCATGTGTGATGCCAGTATTCTCAGAGTCCACAATGGAGTAACCACTATAAAGAGTGGAAAATGGTTATTTTTGAATTATTGGATTCTTCAGAAAATAACCACACAGACAGGATAATTGTGTTGTTAGAACATTTTGGCTCGTATGTGTTAACAAGATGCTATTAAAACAACATATTTTTTCATATAAATGAAAACAGGAGAAGAAAAAAACTAAGAAATTTGTTCTGACACTTCTGGTCTAACAAAGACAGAGTTTTTTGTGTTAAACTTTCAGACAATCAAACTTCTTTTTCAATTTCTTGAAATTTCACAAGTATTAGTATATTCGTGTTTCTTCATTTTTAGCTCCAACTCTATTGAAGTGTTGTAGCTCACATTTTCATCTGTTTTCTTCCTTTTTTGATGAAGATGTCATCAATGTAGTGCAAGTAGAGTAGGGGCATTAGGGGACGAGAGCTGAGGAAGCGTTGTTCTAAGTCAGCCATAAAAATGTTGGCATGCTGTGGGACCATGCGGGTACCCATAGCAGTGCCACTGATTTGAAGGTATACATTGTCCCCAAATGTAAAATAGTTATGGGTAAGGACAAAGTCTCAAAGTTCAGCCACCAGGTTTGCCGTGACATTATCGGGGATAGTGTTCCTGACGGCTTGTAGTCCATCTTTGTGTGGAATGTTGGTGTAGAGGGCTTCTACATCCATAGTGGCCAGGATGGTGTTTTCAGGCAGATCACCGACGGATTGTAGTTTCCTCAGGAAGTCAGTGGTGTCTCGAAGATAGCTGGGAGTGCTGGTAGCGTAGGGCCTGAGGAGGGAGTCTACATAGCCAGACAATCTCCCATCCAACACAGAACCAGGACTGGTACAACTTAGCTCTTGAAGTCATCTCTCAGGATCACAGCATGGTTGTATTCTAAATGTGAAAATATTTTAAACTTAGCATGCTATTTGCCACCATACAGCACATTTGCCAACAGACATAGCAGTGACCAACAAAGACATTAGTGAGCCTGCAAAGGCTCATTTAACTTCACTACTGTGAATAGTTCTATGATTTCAATGAGACAATTCACAATAGCAAAGGTAAACTCGTGTGTAGGTCTCGATGAGATCAGGGCCCAAATGGGAAGGCCAAATAAAATTATCAGAGCTGGTCAAATTTTCCTGAATTTCAAGTTTTTGACAGAATTTCTCATCAAAAATTCATTTTTTAACAAAAAACTAAATGTAAAATTTTCAACAAAAAAAGTAATAAAAAATGTGGTTTTTGGCCAGTTGCAATGCTGGTCAAAACTTTTCAACAATTTAAAAAATGGACAAAACTGCAGAACTTTGATATTTTGCAAAACAACAGTAAAATTTAGAAAAAATAAACCAAAGTGCTTTTTTACCAGCTAGAAAGTTTCCCCAGTTGGAGGCTCCAGCCACTGGGGAAAGAGCATATTCACACTTAGTCAGCATTCTTTAAAAATGAAAAATGAAAAATATTGAACAAAAGCTAACTAACATTTTCACTTATGAAGAAAAATTTTTCTGTTGAAAAATAGCCTGTCATCCAAAAATGTTTCACCAGCTTCTAATTACAACTAGGCCCTGGCCCTCCACCCTTAAATCCTACCACGTTACTGGCCAGTTTCCTTGGAAACATACCAGCATCTAGGAAAATTAATTTCAGTAGGACAACCAGAGAGCACCACTTTCTTTCATATTAATTGAAAGAAAAATCTGGAGTTACATGGAGTCAAAACAAAAAAGAAGACAGAGACTCAACCACAGCTCTCTGACAGCAAGAAAATGCGCTATCTGATAAACAGTCTCTCTTGAAATGTCTCTTTTCAGTTCACAAACTGGTTTTCTTTCTACAGAAAGTGAAACACTTTCTAAACAAAGAACAGCTATGTTTCAAAACGAACAGATTATCTGAGATCACAATTCTTTTAATACAAAAATGGTTGTACACCCAGGTCATGGCAGCTTTTCTTAGCACAATGCCATAGGCGCCTTTATTTAGGGGTGAAATCCTCTCAGTAATCAGTAGTAGTAGATTAGAGCTCCCCTGAAATGCGCTAGAAATAAGTTGCACCTTTTCTACTTCATCAGCCAGATTTTGTTTTGCTTCGTGTTTCTTTTTTCAAACCACATAGTGTTCGATGGAACTGGATATCTCAGCAGACCTTTCAACTCTAGATTACTGCTCGGAATCCAACCAGAGTCAGCAGAGATCAGAAATCTAATCTGTATATCAGACAGCTGTTTTAATGGCCTAGGTGACATAGGTTGGTAGCTTCAGTCAAGATCCTAGTGGAAAGAAGTCAGCATCATCAAATCACCATCACAAATGTGAAAAAAAAGTAAATTTCAGACGAAAGTTTAAATGCCTTCTTGATGTTGGTATGGTATTTATTAGAGGTGGCTTTTACCAGGAAAATCCATGTTTTTACTGCCCAGGGAAAATCTAGTTAGTACCAGTTTAAGGCATTTTCTACAATGAACCCTGTTAATCTGATGTAATTGGGACTGGGGCCAGATCAGATCATCAAAACTTTTGATAATTAGGAGAGTGGGTGGGGCTCTGACTGTCAGCCCCAGGCAACGGGGCTTCGCCTCTTGACCTCGCCACCCCGTTCAGTTAATACAGAGAGTTGGATAATGGAGGCTTGGATAAACAGGGTTCTAATGTATTTTAAAACTGTTTGATTAATGCACACCACAAACCACATTACATTTAGCTTTAGTTACATATTCAAATTGTGGTAACATATGGCAGTAGATTCATAGATTAATTTAGGGTTGTACAAATAGAAAGTAAAACTACAGTGGGCACAATACTAATAATGCATGTAACCATAATACTGAACATCAAAATGTCTGTATACATTTTGGTTCAGTATTTTCTCAAGGAAGTTATACGTGTTATAACTCATATGTCTGTTTTCAATATCACATAAACAAAAGTCAAAAACATTCAATTACATGAAAACAAGAATAATGCAGAATGATAGGCTTGAAACATTAAGCAATCAGAAGCATGCCGAGTTGTAGACTACCAGTCCAGGTCCATTTGGCCACACAGCATTCGGCGGCAGCAGACCAACTTTGGTGTAACGCACAGACCGAGCTGATTCCTCAGCTTTGAATGGATGTTTCCAAAGTTTGAAAGATTTGTTCTATGCTTGCTGACCTTGCTGGACGCTGGGCAATTTCACCACCAGTTCCATGAAGTCAGAGGGAACATCTGTATTCTTCAGATTTTTCCAGCACGTTACAGGTGAAGCGTTTTCCTTGATATCGGTTGAAAACATTGATTATGGCTATAGAGCGTCTTCTATTTTAAATGCAAGTACATATGGCAGAAAGTCAGGATTTCTGCTGAGAGACCATGGCTGTGCAATTTCTTCTTGTTCAGCTGACCAGATGCTTTTCCGTGTGATGTGTTGCATGCTTCCACACTAAAGCAATCAGTAAATGTGTCTAACAGTTTCCCTGCTACCTGCTTTAGAATGGGCGCTTTGTAGTCTGGCCTTAGGTTGCTGATCATTGCTTGAAAAGTTGGATGTTCAATAACAGAATATTACAGGCACACAAAAATTCAGGTATTTTCCAGTCTATCTTTTGTTTAAATTCTAGCGTTGCTTTTGTTACAAACACATCCATTTTTGCTTGAGAAAAATCATTATATTTCCTCCTCATTGTCTTTGGCCAACCTGGATCTGGCTCTTTTGATGTACTTGGCAATGGTATTGCAGTGTTAACAATATCTTCATCCTCAGAGTCTGATTCTAACACAATGCAAATAGATTTAGTCACCGTCAGTGGTTCCGGTGTCTCTTCATACTTTCCACTGCATTTTTCAAAACGTTTCCTCATATTGTCTTCCTTTCCACACATTTTTTTCCTCAAAGACTCTGCCATCTTCATGAATTTTTCTCAAAATAGCCATGAATTGGGCAAAGTGGTCTTCCATCTTTGCTCATGTTGGAATATTCTGACTTGAGTCACTGTACTGGAGTCAAGTGGCACTCCAGCCACCCAGATCAAGAGACAGGGTACTGGACTAGACAGTTAATTTGTCAATTTACTTCAAACAGAATTTGAAACTTCTGAATCTGGCAATTCCCCTTCCTTGTTTGCTAAACAAATAGGTAATTTTCATTGCTAAATAAGGAAGGGAATTCCTAAATACAGACATTTCAGTCTCTAACATAGCCAAGACAGTAACATATAGCTTTAGGTTGAGACTCTTTTTTTATTTAGTTTATTTCCTTTAATCAAAATTAAACAGACCATATTACTGCAAAACTATTATCAAATTGCTATATATATTTCAATCATTTTCATAGTTTATTTTAATAAGAATTCCCCTTTCCCCACCGTTTCTGGTTTAAACTGGTATTTACTGGCACCCTATCCTAAACCAGTTTTTCTAAACCAGGAAATTGCCAACCTTTATGCCAACCCATCTACAATTGAGACATATTTGTGTGGTGGTATGGGTAAGCTTCAGTGCTTAATTGGTAATTAAAGAGATGCTGGGTCTCAAGTAATTTTTTTACATTCATAACTGATGTAGCAAGCTCAGAGGTACTGGAGCTATGAAGTTCCGAGCCAAGAGGTCGGAGGGTTCATCCTGGCACAAATTAAGCACTGGTAATGTTATACTACTACTGTTCATGCAGCGGATAAATAAAGGATATCAGTTTCCAAAGCTATCAATCAGATAACTTTTATCAGCACTTCATTTTTTAAAAAAGTATATAGTTACTGCATTAAGCATTTTATTTTTAAAAAGTCAAACATGATCATTCTGTTTTAGCTATAATTCTGAATTTTAGAAATTAAACAGAAAGAGACATATCATATATTATTATTTGAGTCCCAGTTCTCAGCAGCAAATGGTATAAACAAAGTCACGCGCTGTTATTTGGAATGCAGATCCACTTTATATACATTACTCCAACTGAAATTTCTGAACTTGACCTATCTGTCCAAGGTCTTGGTGATTTTGGCTAATGGACTGAAGTGTCAACTATTTGCAACACACACACAAATCAAAAAGCTTAGGAAGGTTGTGTGAAAAATCATAATTACTTTTCTCATCTCAAAAAGAATGTATGGGAGAACAGACGACAAAATTTTGTCTGGTTGCTTTTTAGAGTCATTCAACATGCTCACTTCAGGTAAGTATTGCTGCATTGGGTTGGAGGTTGGAAGGTAGAGGTGTCATTGTCTAATGCCTAACATCTCTATTAACTTACTTTAAAGGCTGAATGTTTCCTGAAGGTAAAGTGTGCAGTATTTCAAAACAGAGTTTTTCCAGATTTGGAGTAATATGATAATATATTAAATAGTTGTTCTTACATAAGGAGAACTTGATGGTAACAGAACTCGTTTTGAAGTCCACTGTTAGTCTCTAAGGTGCCACAAGTCCTCCTTTTCTTTTTGCGGATACAGACTAACACGGCCGCTACTCTGAAACCTATACTGGGAAGGAGAGCCAGCATCTCAATTACAATTACACAGAGCATCAGGAATAAAAGGTATCCCTTTCTTGTTGCATTTTAGGTTTATCCCATTGTTTCATTAATAAAACTTTTTACAACATTCCTGTTGAAACACCGTGCATGTAAAGAGTAATCTTGATTTGAGCCAGATTCTTGTTCACTGCATGAGCCCAAAATAAATCCTTCTCAAGGGCTATTTTCCCTTCAAGTAACAAGAATTCAAATGTAGTTGTCTTGAGCTATGTACTTACATCTGTTCTAGGTGATTAATATTGTTGATATGGGTATACAGTATGTTTCATGGTAGGTTTGAGAGATTAATTGGCTTCTGAAGGCTGTCTTGAGGTTTATCTACTAAAACCTGGAAATTTTTGTTTTTTAAAAAGAGGGTGTTCTGGGGCCTATTACTCCCACCACATGGGGGTGTTACTCAGATCCTGTGATAGAAGAACTGGGCTTCTGTGTCTTAGTTTCTAAGTATTTAGAAAACAGTTATGTTCTAGGTAGGGTTAAAATTGCAGAGTCATGAAAGACAGAGGAAATGGGCAAATGTAGGGTGAGTTTTAGAACAATGGGTGGGAGGGAGGGAAGGTGATCCAAGCAACTTTTGGGTCCAAATTCAACTGTGTAGGGGGGAGCCGGGGGAAGAGAGGGGGCTGTTATATATAGTCTTCCCATATCTTTTGCTTAGTAAATGTTATGTTTAGGGAAGACATGCTGTGTTGCTTAGATATTTATGCAAGGCTCTGTAAAGAGCTGTGCTAGCAGCAGGAGAGTTTGCTCTCTACCTTGGTATCTGATTAGAGTCAAATCTTGAGGCAGGGTTGCTCTCTGGGACTATTGCCTGCTAAGATTCCTTAAAGAAAAGCCTGACTACTACTAGAAACCCCCTCTGTTCCCGGATGGGTGAACGGGTGCGAAGAAAATAAGTCACCAGTAGAATATAGCCAGACTCCATATTACTGACCTCCCCTCCACACACAGCTGAATGCAAAGGGCGAACGATACACATTTATTTTTTTTTTATATATTTTTTTTCAGTGGTAAGAAGCAACAAGACTATCTGAGAGAAGACATTAAGTAAGCCCGAGTGAAATGAAAATGGTTTCCCTATTGGGTGTAAATATCTCCATGTATCAGCTATTCCTAGTTCTGCAAGTACTGAAGCAAAAGGATTATTTCTACTCATTACTAGAGCAGGGAGTTTTAGAAATGCTCTTTCGTCATCTGAAACTGTACAGCTATTTTCTTATCATATGCATTCACTCACCTGGCACAGCAAAACTACATGAATATACATTTGTAGTTAGAAAATTGTGCAGCCTTGCTATTGTTATGAGAAAATAATCGAGACAGAAAAAGTGGCTGCAATTATCACCCACTGCAAAACCACTTTCCGAACCAGTGTAGGTGTTTACTGACTAAAGATTATGATGTTATAATCATAATATACATTAATGATCAATCATAAGGAATCTGCTTTCTATTTAATTAATAAACTGTAACAGGCAATAATGAGGAAGAATTATGTTGGGCTGAATTCATGCTTAACCAGAGCTTCTGTCTCAAGGGATTAAACACTTTGGATCTTTAACTTAAGTATATTTTTAAAGACAGGACTTTAATTAAATTAACTTGACAAGCTACGGCATAAAGAGTGGGTACACCATGACCATAGTTTTTTAAAATGCAGAATTATTCAGTGGGGATTTCTCTGGCTAGATTAAATTATGGCTTTATTTAATAACTGAATATATATGTAACACAGCCCTGCATTTCAATTTATCTTCAACACATGGTTACAGTTCAGCCAGCATGTCATAAGCCCCCCCAGCTAAACCAAACTGAAACTGCAATTTCAAGCAAAGGAGCACAGTTCCCAAATGCATTCTACATACAGTGATCACATAGCCCACGGTTTGGTTATCAATCAGTGTTCAGCACCAAGCCATACTAAAGCTTACTGCATATATCCACTGCATCACAGTTCCCCTATTTCCATTTGTCTATTTTTGTGATAAATTCATTAAACTACAGTCTTTTTTTGGGGGGGGGGTCTGAAATACTTTGATTTCCCTATTTAAAGCAAAAATATCAAAACTGAACTCTTTCCTCCCAAGAATTTTCCAAAACTATCATAACTTATTATTAAAGATGGGAGAATTTATACTATAAGGTACCATTGAATTTTACCACTACAGTTAAATGCAAGGCGGCCAAAATGCAGCCTGGGGGCCTCATAAGTTCCTCTAGCTCAGGAGTTCTCAAACTGGGGGTCGAGACCCCCTCAGGGTGTCGCAAGGTTATTACACGGGGAGGTCGCGAGCTGTCAGCCTCCACCCTAAACCCCACTTTGCCTCCAGCATTTATAATAGTATTAAATATATAAAAAAGCGTTTTTAATTTATAGGAGGGGTCGCACTCAGAGGTTTGCTATGTGAAAGGGGTCCCCAGTACAAAAGTTTGAGAACTACTGCTCTAGCTCTCCTAATTCAGTATTAAAGATGTAATTTTGTCTTGTGCAGCCCTCTGCACAGAAGCTAAGTCCCAGTGTTGTTTTAAAGTTACTGTGTGTGAAATTTCTTCCTTTTACTGACATTTTGAAAATTATCCTAATATTCTTTAGCTTAGATTATCTCTAAAATTGCTTGGCCAGAAACTCCAAGTTTGTTTTACTAAGAGATATGGCTTTTAATTGTTTGTTTGTGGTTACAATTTTTTGGAAGAGGGGGAACACAGGGAGAGGCAATAGAGAAATTACAGAATAACAGAATACAAATATTTTGGAGAGGTTGCTGGGGATCATGGGAGAACACTAGAAAAAGCCAGACTTTTAGCTATGTTAAACTTCAAATGCTTAACATTTTTAGATATAATACTAGTGCTTAAAGGTTTTCCACATGAACAAAAAAGCTTTCCATTACTCCACCTATCCCACAGAAGCATAATTTTCCCATCTCCACACATACACATATCTCCTGCAGATTGCTGAGGGGTTTGGAGTATGGGAGGGAGTTCGGAGCTGGGGTAGGGGGTTTGGGCGCAGGCTCCAGAAGGGAGTTTGGGTGTGGGAGGGGGCTCAGGGCCGGGGATTGGGGTGGAGGCTTTGGGCAGGGCTCACCCCGGATGGTTCCCCGAAAGTGGCAACATGTCCCTCAGCTCCTAGGCGGAAGGGTGGCCAGGCGGCTCCACGCGCTGCCTTCGCCCAAAGGTGCCGCCCCCACAGCTCCCATTGGCCATGGTTTCCGGCCAATGGGAGCTGTGGAGCCAGCACTTGGGGTGGGAGCAGCATGTGGAGCTCCCTGGCCGCCCCTGCACCTAGGAGCCAAGGGACACATCACTACTTCCAGGGAGCCACACGGAGCCAGGTAGGGAGCCTGCCAGCCCAGTGCCAACTGGACTTTTATGGCCCAGTCTGCGGTGCTGACCAGAGTCACCAGGGTCCCTTTTCAACCAGGTGTTCCAGTCGAAAACTGGACACCTGGCAAGTAGCAACCCTAGTTGCAACACGCACTACAGATAAAGATACAAAATTGCAAGCTCTGCATAGACTTACATAAATCTGCATCATCATATAATCATCACATTTAATAACATCACATTGTTTACCCCCTTCTCCTCTGTCAGCATGACACAAAATGAGAAAACTTATAACTTAATGCCTTCTATAACTATATTCCTTTTGATATTGTATGAAGTATTTAATAAACTGTATTTAAAAGCAACAATGCACATCCAAGGGTATACTTTCATTATAGAAGAAAACAAGGGTGCAAAATTAATGTTGGGGTGGATGGAGACAATAGCGATAAATGATCACACAGCGGTGGGGAATAGGGTAGAACCTTTGGAGCTGTTCCTTAGCTGGTGTAAATTCTCATAACTCCATAGACTTCAGTGGAGCCATGACTATTTAACCCCGTTGAGGGTCAGCACCTTTTATTGGTCTTTCTAATCTTTCCTACATTTGGGTGCTTTTAAAGTACAGTATATTCACTGACTATGTAAGTAAAGTTATTTGGAGATTGTTTTGTTTATTGAAGCAACTTCAAACTTACATATTTTGTTTGAGAGGATTTTCTGCATATTCAGCAGATGCTGGCATATTACTGGATCTCCAGAGGCACAATCTTTCATATTTACTTCATCACCATTTGTTCACAGAGTGTTCAATACATATTCAGTTTGTTATTTTAGCCTTTGGCCCATAACCTGTTTGTTCACATTAAGAACTGAAATAACTATTTTTAGACCAATTTTATTTTTCAAAAATAGCATCACTAGTCCTTAGGAAGATCTGAGGGCCACATTTTAAAGGTATTTAGGTTCCTAGAGAGGCAGCTAGGCATTTCGATGCTGAAAAGCTCCCTTAGATTGGTCAGTTGGGTTATTGGGCACAGAAAGTCATGCTGCTTAACTCAATATTTGCTTAGCAGTTAACTTTTAAATAAAATAAACAGAAACGCTAATAGAACATTCTGAGCACCAGTAAACCCAAGGGCCTGTGCAGTAATGCTGTCTAGGTCTCCTGTCTGGGCCTTGATATTTATGTTTTTTCTTCACTTCAGGTCCCCATGCTACTACCAGTAAAACTTCTATAAATCACCCACTTTCCTGTGCCTCATCTGTAAAATGGGTATACTACTACATGAATCCCAGATTCAAAAAAGAATCCCTATTTGTAAAGCATTTTGAGATCTACTGATAATACTGCTTATATAAGAACTAGGCATTATTATTCAGGACCGTGAGTGCTTAATTTGATGCACGTGCTTAAATTCCACTGAAGTCAGATTAAAGTTAAGCATGTGCCTAACTGTTTTCCTAGATCAGGGACTCAACAAAGTGTTATTTATCTTGATTAAGGAGTGACCAGTTCTGCCACTTTACAAGTAATCCCAGTGAACCAGATTCTGTCAGTCTAACTCATGCTGAGTAGTATCTTACTTCATAAGTGCTGCTACTGATTTCAATGGGACTACTGTGGAGTTGGGTATTATTCAATACGAGTAAGGGTGGTAGAATCTAGCCCAGTGAGAATAAGGCTAGAAGAACCAGGCCCTTACTGCTTGTAAAGCATTTTGGGCCAGATTGCGATGTACACAGTAAGTCAGGGTCTTACTTCTTGAGTATTCCTATTCAAATTAATAGGACTACTCAAAGAGTAAGCCAATAATTCAATGCCAATAACGGTATCCAATCTAGTTCTTGGTGAGCCTCATTTGAAAAGCGGAATGCATGAGGCACATATTATTGCTTTTCTACCTCTTCTTTGATCTGTGAATTCTATTTTTTTAAATCAAACCAAAAAAAGAGAAATTTAGTCCAACTTCTGTAGATGCTCATGTTTTCTGAACATTATTGTAGATTTTTGTCTTCATTTGATTTTAAAATCGTCAGAAGAAAAATGTTTTAAGTAACTTATCCCAAAGGCAGATAAAGATCATATGGTTCTAGAGTCAATTCATTCACATTTCCTGCATGTTTAAGCTGTAGGCTACTATTTGGAATGTTTTATTTCCTCTTAAAAGAGCGATTTACAATAATTTAATACCTACTACTTTTGAGGCTGGAGCAAGAGGTTATTGTAACTTTACAATGGACACTTTCAATTTAAAAATCACATTTCTGTCAAAAACTGCTTTACCTACTATTACTACAACTAACACCAAAGATTGGATAGCTGGCAGAGATAAGAGAAAGGTTTCCCCTCTATTTTACAGTTTGCTTATTTTATGAGTCTGATGGCATTTTGTGTACAGTTGGTTTCACTGTCTTTTTTTGCAACCAAGTGGTTTTCCTTTTGAGGATCTTTCAGACAGAGGAGAGAGAAAAACATTTTTTAAAAATAGGAAAATGTGGGTGAAAAAAATCACAGTTGTCAGAGGGACCCAGGACAGATGCAATGTGTAGAAAGTACTTAAGATTCACTTGTTTGAAACTGATTTGCTTTCAAGTTCAGGGTGCCCATTTAAGCATTCTTACTGCAGCAGATCATTAAGTGTTTACAAATGGAATGTTACCTGATGCCAGTCACCATAATCAATGAGGTCACAACTGGTAGAACAAGGTCCACAGATTAAGGTAATAATATAAAAATTAACCTATACATTTCTAATTATTTTTAATGTGATGTGCGGCAATAATGGACTAACTCTTATTTCTGTCTGCAGTGATGACCATTGAATCTGAAAGGGAACCTTCAATTTTTGTTGCATTTTTTTTCTTCATTTTTTTTTCCTTCTCAGGATTAGAAAATTTAGCTTTTGATTCTGACTTGCAAGATCCTGACTGCAAAGTTAGGTCTACAACTGTGAGTCTGCCAAGCCTATTTAATCTATCTGTCAATTAA
Source organism: Eretmochelys imbricata (assembly GCF_965152235.1). Classification (NCBI taxonomy): domain Eukaryota; kingdom Metazoa; phylum Chordata; order Testudines; family Cheloniidae; genus Eretmochelys; species Eretmochelys imbricata. Next base: position 235,464,547 of record NC_135572.1, read on the forward strand.
GGCAACATGTATATTACACCCAGCTATTGAGAAAAGCAAAGCTGTCAACATACAGCAACTATCCATGCTAGGTATAGTCTCCAAAGAATTTTTCCACCACTTGGTACATTTAAAAAGGGTTGGGACAAGACCCTGACAAGTAGCTTTTCCTAAATCGTCTATCCCACTTTCCTCTGGACTAATTTATCCCCTATCAATAAAAGTGCAAGAACTGGCATGGATGATGCAAGGGTAATTTATCCAAGGTTTAATGTAAGGAACGTTGTCTTCCTAGTTGAAGACACACTTGTATATCCTAGGTAAAATCCTGACTTCACTGAAGTCATCCCAAGTTTTGCCATTAACTTCACCCTCTGCCTACTCCTTACACTTTTTTCAGCCTGCAATAGCTTGTTGTACCAATCTCTTCTAATGAACTAAAAAATCAGGCATCTGCACTCATCATGAATGCAAAGTCACATTTTAAAATGAATTCAGTTTTAGTAGACCTTGTACTATCCTGTGGCAAATATCTCTCTCAGTCATCGACTGACCATCTATAATGTACATGCAACATGGGGAATGGACCTGTCACTTTTCAGCTCCTAAAATGTAGGGTGCAAATCCAGTGCACTAATGGAATATTTTTCACAACAAAGTCAACTTTTAGATTTATTCTACCCAGCAGATGGCAGTGGGGTACATACACACAAGCAAGTGCATTGTAAACTTTTGCAGAGTTAAAACTCTGAGTTCAAATCTATTGAAGCTCAGTATAAATAAGCAGGAGCTGCTGAGAGTTTGAGAAATTCTTTGATGTTATGGAGTTAAAATTTTGTTTTGAAGGCTTTGCTGAAAACCAATTTCATGTGTAGTGTGCCAAACCTTAGAGTTTTAGCCTGAGCCTCAGACTTCTAAGAGGTTTTTCATACCCTAAGAACTGCTTCAACAATCAGAAAATTTTGATTGTGCACAGGCATTTGCAACTTTGACTGACATTTAACAGAACAGAGGGGGAACAGAGTTCAGACAAACCACAAAGAAGATAGTTCATGAGATTCACTTGTCTCATTGTCTCTGTCCATTTAAAATAGGATACATTATTTTTCTCTTTAGAAAACATTCAGGTTTGTTTCTAATAGCAGAAAAAAAGCCCAGGTGGTAGGGGAAAGGAATGGGAAGGGGAAAAGGCCTGTGGAGAACCGTAAGCAGGTCTGTACCCCTCCCAAAGAAGTCAGTGGCTCTTTACAAATGGAAAAAACAAAACAAAACAAAAACACACCATCAGCTTTCTCGTTCCAAGAATCTTCTCTGAAACTTCTCTCACCTCTGGAATAAAAGCTACCATTCAGTATTCCAAGACACGTTTCAAAACACAATGGAAAACACAAGTTTCCCAATAGGCATGTTATCTGATATTTATTGAACTCCTAGTCAGAAGATTTTAAGAAGATGGAAGAGGTTTTCTTTATTCCCAAGCATTCATTTAGAAGTGACCTGCAAAACTTCAGAGATTCTAGCCATGCCCCTAAATACAGAAATTCTCTCCCATATAAGACATTTGTCCTGGATGATTGGTTTTAATCTCAGAAATTCTAAATTAATCATCTATATGAAATTCAGCTGGTTGGATTATGGGCCAGATCCTGCAAACTCTCCACACACAGAATATTTCCTGATTTCAATGGGAGTTCCACATAAGAGCAAGCCCAAAGTCTCTAGTGAACTCTATCTTAAGTTTGAAATTCATTAGCATACACAAAAAGCGTTAGCTACAGTCCTTGATAAGAACACACAGTAAAAAGAAATATTGCCCGAACATACTAACATTTAAAAAAAATCAGTTTGAAAGTTAACATGAGGACGAATAAATCTGAGAAATAGCCCATAAGACAGACCCCTCTGAAAGGCAACAAAGGTATACTGTGTTGTGGATTTACCTTATTATAGTCCATGCTGGCAGCACCATCTATTACTCTATTATGATTCCCTTCCCATAATAAGACCCTGTTTTCACTTTGCCAGACTTGAAAGGTTTGAACTGAAATTTTCCATGCTGGGTGTCTGCCTCAGGTTGAATTCTTTTGGAAAATCTGAGCCAAAACAGTTGGCTATTTCTGAGAACGAGCCGAGGCGAATGTATGTTTTCCTCAAGTTCAGAAATTCTACAGACCTTGCATATGAAAAGCTCAAGTGCCCCCTGCTTTGGAGCAGGGAATTATAATTTGGCAGGGATGTGTTATAAGTAGGGCCTACCAAACTCTCGGCCGTGAAAAGCGCGTCACGGACTGCAAAATCTGGTCTCCCCGTGAAATCTGGTCTTGTGTGTACTTTTACCCTATACTATATAGATTTCACCAGGAGACCAGCGTTTCTCAAACTGGGGGTTCTGACCCAAAAGGGGACCGCTGGGGGTGGGGGAGAAGGGAATCCACAAGGTTATTGTAGGGGGTTTTGGTATTGCCACTCTTACTTCTGTACTGCCTTTAGAGTTTGATGGTGGCTGGAGAGCGGTGGCTGCTGGCCGGGTGCCCAGCTCTGAAGGCAGCGCCCCACCAGCAGCAGAAGCGCAGAAGTAAGGGTGGCAATACCACAACCCCCCTAAAATAGCTTTGTGACACCCCCCCACAACCTCCTTTTGTGTCACGGCCCCTGCAGGTACAACACTGTGAAATTTTAGATTTAAATAACTGAAATAACGAAATTTACTATTTTTTAAATCCTATGACCATGAAATTGACCAAAATGGACCATGAATTTGGTAGGGCCCTAGTTATAGGCCAGCGATTATATTTACATTTGTCTTCAAAAACATGTTATATTTTATTTTAAAACAGTTTATTTTTGCCTGGGCCAGAGAGAATTCAATAGTACAAAGAAGCCGTTATTTAGCATTAACAATAATACTAACTGCCAGTCTCTTATTTGAAGCAAACAGACTACAGTTGATAAAAAAAAGAATTGAAAGCTTTTTCGCTGATTGTTTTTGTAAAAAGGTACCGATTGAGCTTTTAGTTTTGAAGTTGGCAGGTTTGATTAGTGAATTTATACAATACTGTTTGTGTCTTATGCCCGGCTTGCCCAGCAGCACTGCTAAAATTAAGGGTTTGTCGGTAAATCCTTTACAACCACTCCTCGCTCTCCAGTCCAGAGAGGTTTATAAATTGGTCCTTTTAATTTTGCTTTAGTCAGTAATTTCTCATACGAGTTCTATGGCCCAGGATCATTGTTTTTTAGAGCTGGTAGAAATTTTTCAAACAAAAAAATGTTTTGCGGTTTTCAAATGCAATTTTTTTTTAAATGAAAGCTTGTCTAGATTGTCAAAATTTTTCATTTTTCACAAAAAAATTGTGCCTTTCTTCAGAAAGCTTTCTTTAAATTGACGAAAGAGTTAGCAGGATTTTTCATGTAAGGAAAACCATGAATATTTACTGAAAATTCCTGCAGCTCAGCTGGAGGTGAGAGAATCCCACTGAGATGCAGGGTTGCATGGCAGTGCTGCCAAATGTATGTGAGACAGTGGACCCGTACCAGTCCTCTACAGAGCAAAATAACAGTGTTATGACATATGGCAACCTAGGCCCATGTGATCAGCTACTGCAGTTACAAACTGTGGATTTCAGAGTAACAGCCGTGTTAGTCTGTATTTGCAAAAAGAAAAGGAGTACTTGTGGCACCTTAGAGACTAACCAATTTATTTGAGCATGAGCTTTCGTGAGCTACAGCTCACTTCATCGGATGCATACCGTGGAAACTGCAGAAGACATTATATACACACAGAGACCATGAAACAATACCTCCTCCCATCCCACTGTCCTGCTGGTAACAGCTTATCTAAAGTGATCATCAAGTTGGGCCATTTCCAGCACAAATCCAGGTTCTCTCACCCACCGCCCCCCCCCCCCCAAACTCACTCTCCTGCTGGTAATAGCCCATCCAAAGTGACCACTCTCTTTACAATGTGTATGATAATCAAGGTGGGCCATTTCCTGCACAAATCCAGGTTCTCTCACCCCCTCACAAGAGAGTGAGTTTGGGGGTGGGGGGGGCGGAGAAAACCTGGATTTGTGCTAGAAATGGCCCAACTTGATGATCACTTTAGATAAGCTATTACCAGCAGGACAGTGGGGTGGGAGGAGGTATTGTTTCATGGTTTCTGTGTGTATATAATGTCTTCTGCAGTTTCCACAGTATGCATCCGATGAAGTGAGCTGTAGCTCACGAAAGCTCATGCTCAAATAAATTGGTTAGTCTCTAAGGTGCCACAAGTACTCCTTTTCTTTTTGCAAACTGTGGATTAACCTTTTTGCATATGATGCAAACCATGTTTAAGCCAACCATGTCAGTAACTGGTTACAAACTCACTTGAAAGTCATAGTGTAAACAGAGCTTCTAGGCAACCAGGCAGGCATCCTGGCAGGGTAAAAGGGGGGGGGGGGGATTCATTTTAGTACTGACTGACTTAATATGCCAATCTTACTTGCTATCCTATTATTGTGACTCAACTGAAATCTGTATTGTAAATATAACGTCTTTTTTTATTACTTTATACCATAGAATCAAGTAATGCTGTTCAGGTTGCTTGGGTTGGTGTTTGCATATGTTCCTCTTCAGTCTCAGCCCTCAGCCTCTGTTTTCTTTCTTAAAGGGTCACTTTCCATGGAGAACACGTAGACATGAACCAATTCAGGAGGTTAAAAAAATGGAAACAAAAATTTATGAAAAATGTTTGCCTTTTATAAAAAAAAGTCAAAATTGTTGAAAAATTTCATACAAATTTCAAATATCAGCCAACCATATAGCTGGTCAAAAAACAAGGAAAAACGGCTCTGAAATTTTCATGATTTCCCCTCCTCCCCAAAATCAGAATTTCAATGGTTTTTGACCAATTCTATCAGCCACGGGGGAAATGGTACAACTGGACTGAAAACAACTGCTTACACCAATGGCGGAATTGACTCTGCACCATTTTCTAAAATTGAGAAAAAAATGCTAATTCATCATATTAGCATCAATCCTGCAAACACTTTATGAACATGGATAGCTTTAAGAATTTGAGGCACTCCATTCATTTCCAGGAGTCTACCCACATGCTTAAAATTAAACATATGCTTAAACAATGAGGAGTACTTGTGGCACCTTAGAGACTAACAAATTTATTTGGACATAAGCTTTCGTGGGCTAAAACCCACTGATGAAGCTTATGCCCACGAAAGCTTATGCCCAAATAAATTTGTTAGTCTCTAAGGTGCCACAAGTACTCCTCGTTATTTTTGCTGATACAAACTAACATGGCTACCACTCTGAAACATATGCTTAAGTGTTTGCAAGATCAGTGTCATTGTGAACAAGTATGTTTCTTTACCTCTATTAAAACACTTGTATTATTAAAACTGAAAAAAACTTTAAAAATCCATTTTACTTCTCAATTTTGTATTCCTCTTAAAAGAATGGGGCAGGGAGTGGGGGAATCCATGAAGTCAGTTTTGTTTTTAATTCATTAAAGTCAGTTTCACTTCCAGGTGTCTCAGTATTACAACATTTTGTTTGAAATTACTCAAGATATTTATTTATTTTAAAAGACAACTTTCTATTGTAATGTTTAAAAGTTCTGGAGACATTCCTGATGTTCTTAAGTTTACTAAAGACCTACTTTTATGAAATATAACTTTGGGGCCAAAATCATGTATTCCTTTAAGCAACTTGCCCTAGGTTACACAGCAAGTCAGTGGCGAAACTGAACATATATTCCAACATTCCTAATTGATAGATACTGAATGGCAGCGTCCACTCATTCTTGAGGTGGGCTGCCCAGAGGTGGAGAGAAGCCTGTTCCTGTCTCTAGCTAAAAAGACTTTAGTCTTCGTGTCTGCCAGCCAAGCACTTTTGAACAACACTAAATTTGCAAGTAATATACATTACTACACACAAGGAGCTACATTAATGTTATGATTTGCCTTTGCAACCTTAATTTAGCCCACTTGTATATATGTATTGGTCACATGCATTATGATACATTCTTTGTTTACATGATATACTGTGCTCTGAATTAAGCAGGGATCCTGGAGGAAAGATTTTAGCAAGCTATTAACTCTTTTACAGAATTTGAGCACATGTTTATATGCAGTATCACATATATAGAAAGAAATATAGGTGAAAAAATTAAAAACTTGAAAACTGAATAAAATATATTCAATATGGAGTAAAGTTTTTTGAAGCAATGGGATGGCCTTCGAGCTCTGCTATAATGAAACTCATAAAGTCAAATGTCCCCCGGTGAAGGTAAAATATTTTACAATAAATGCTGAATTATTTCCCCCATTCCACAGCACACACTTCTGCTAAGAAGTTCCCAATCTCTACCCACTTATGTTTCTTTCTTAAAGAAATCTAAGACATTGAACCTGCAATTATTAGTTCCCTGGCAGATTGCTGAACCTGTGTGACATGGCTGCCCACCTACATAATATCAATTGCAGAAAAAGGGCTTTAATCTTAGCTCATCATTATGATTTCTGTACATTAACTACTACTCAGAGAAAATAATGAAAACCTAGCAGTAGCTTTTATTAAAAATATATACTGCTTTGTATTTATACAGGAGTGCTTGGGATTCAAATGGCAGTATTAACACAAGTATTTGCTGTAAGAAATTATTAAACTGTGCTTGGCTTAAAATATATATTAATAAAAAGTGTTTTTAAACTTAAGCATCTTACTCTTTGCTACCTGTCTTCCAAAGGATGTGTGTTTGTTATATTGCCTGATAACAAACACACCTGTTGGGAAGTATTTGTTTGTTTGGCTGGCCAAGAGGTTTGACCTACAGCAGAACCTCAGAGTTACAAACTGACCAGTCAACCATACTGGAACTGGAAGTACGCAATCAGGCAGCAGCATTCAGACAAACACACAAGGCACAGTACTGCGTTAAATGTAAACTATGAAAAAATAAAGGGAAAGCAGCATTTTTCTTCTGCATAATAAAGTTTCAAAGCTGTATTAAGTCAGTGTTCAGTTGTAAACTTTTGAAAAAACCACCCCAACTTTTTGTTCAGGGTAACAAACATTTCAGAGTTGGAACAACCTCCATTCTCAAGGTGTTGGTAACTCTGTTCGACCGTCTGGCCAAAACACCGGCAGCAGGAATTTGGCAGAATAATAGCGTTTAATCTAAAAAAAAAGGGGACGTCTCTAAAAAACTTCCGCCAAGGGGGCTGAGGGTTGTGTTTTGTTTCTTTCTTTCGCCATCCCAGAAAGTACAAGACACCTGCAGCCTGGAACAACAGCTCCTTCGCCCTGCCCCAAACCAATCCCAGCAGCAGCTGCTCCCGGGGACAAGCAGGGACGCGCTATTAGTGCGCTGCAAGGCGCGGCAGCAGGGAGCTGGTGGGGGGGGGGAGCCGGCAGGAAACAAGCCCCGCGGGAGCGCGGGCCTTTTGGGGCCGGAGGAGGGCAACTCACTGACGGGCTGGGGGCTTTAGGAGGGGAAACCCGCGCAGTGTAGACAGGGCAGCCCCGGGCGCTGCGAGGAAATTCCAACCAGCCGGGTCCTTCCTCGCGCGGCTCCCCCGCCCCCGAAGCTCCCCTCAACTCACCTGGGGCGGCCGCGGCTCCTGCTCCCGCGCAGCCGGGGACCAGCCAGGTGGGCTCCGCAGGCGGCTCCCGGGGGAGCGGCGCCTCCCTGCGGCGGGAGGAGGGGCAGGGCGGGAGGCCGGGCCGGGCGCGGGGTGAGGGTGGAAGGCGGCTGGCAGCGCGCAGCCCGGGCAGAGCTGGAGGCAAGGACGGCGAGCCCGGCCCCTTCTCCCGCCAGTGACTCTGTCCTGCGCTCCGCTTGGGGAGGGGCTGGCATGGGGGCGGGGGGCGGGGGTTCCCCTGGCCATTGAGCGCCCCACCTCTTGCTGCAGTACACGAGTAAGCGGCGGCCTTCCTTGTTTTGGGGACAAGTAAGGTCCCCACGTGCTTGTGAGGATCGCTGCGCTCGCTTTTGCTGTGCTTTTAATGAGGGATGCGGGCTGGGGTCACTTCATTCAGGGCCCGCAGCCTGGCTGAGGCAGCGCCAGAGACACCTTTAGGAGGGGAGGCAGTGTGGTCAACTGGGCGGAGCACTGGCCTGGGAATCAGGAGACGTGGGTTGTATTCCTGGCCCTGCCATTGGCCTGCTCTGCTGGGTGGTCTTGAGCTCTGTGTGCTTCAGTTTCTCCATCTGTAAAATAAGAACGATGTGGGGCTCCATAAGTGCTTTGAAATCTACTGATGGAAAAAGCTATGGAAAGGGTAGGTATTATTATAATTTCCCATGTGATGGCCCCAGATTTTTACAATCCAGCCGTGGATCCACCGACTCAGTTTTTCTTCCTGTGTGGAAGAAGCTGAAATTTTCTTATTAAAACTCCTATCCTCTACAATGCTAACGGACTCAAGAGGGCCCAGTTATAACACTGTTATCCCTGGGTGTAATACAAGTAAAAGTATTGTAGATGGGAGCCAAGCACCTCCATGACTTTGGGGTTAAGTACTGATGGCCTCCAGGGCAGGGCTGCTTCAGGAGGAAAAGGGTGTTCAGCCTCAGGCCATGTCAACCCCAGAAAGTTTTACCAGTAGCAATTCCCCCAGCATTCAGCTGCAGGCATTGCTCTTTCGCTTTTACATATGGCTGCCTTGGCTACTGCAGCACATCCTCACAGCACCACACTTGTATTGGCATCTCAGTGTCCCTTGCACCCTCACATGGGACAGTGTCTTGTGGGAAATTAGGGGGTGATGTATTATGAGATGTCAAAGTGGTCCTCTTAGGGAATTTGGAGTGAAGGTCCCAAAAGTCCCTCTGCTCCACTTCCACCCATAATTGTCTCTTTTTTTGTCATTTTCCAAAATTCTGACAGTTTCCTCTGTTCCATCCTATAATTTGCCTTTGTGCCAGTTTTCAGTATCTGCCACCTTGCAGTCCGAAGCATGGATGCTAAACACATCTGTGAGCAGCTACCATGTCTGTTTTAGAGACAGGTTGACTGATTCTTTGGTATTTGTGGAGCCACAACAATCACTACAGCAGCTGGCCATGCAACAGTGAAAATAAGAGTACTGAGGAGAGGGGATGATACAGACACTGACTGAAAGTCGCCTGCTACTGCAGGCATATAGTGACCAGCTCCACATGGTGGAGAGGTGGTTCTGGGCTGGGCTTGTGAAACAAGTATTGAGTGGTGGGGTCAGAGTGTGATGCAAATCTGGCATAGCCAGTCGTGGCTTCACAGAATGTTCAGATGTGGAAGGCCATGTTTATTGCAGCTGTTGTGTGCTGAGCTCACCACATGCTGCTTGGCAGTGGAGAGATGGGGAGCAATCACCCAGTGGACACTTGCAATCCTGGATTGTTAGTGGTCAGCAAGCAATCGCTTTGATATTGGTAAATTTATAGTAGGGGTGGTTGTCAGCCATGTGTGCATGCCCACTGGACATGTTGTGATGCACATGATTGTGACTCTGGGCAACATGCAGGAATTAATAGATGGATTCACTGAAATAGATAGGCTTCTGTAACTGCTTTGGGGCAATAGATGCAGTGTATATCCCTATTCATTCCACCCCTTTTCCCTCCCTCCCCGACAGCTTGCTTCTGATTATATAATTGTGGAAAAGTATGCCTTTCTGCTTATGCAAGCATTGGTGGATTACTGTGGACATTTCATTAACGTTACCATTGGGTGGTCAGGAAAGGTGCAGGATGCTTTAGGTATACAGAAGTTTTGTAAAGATGCCAGTAGGGACATTTTCCCCCATACTAGCCTATTCGCATTGGTGGGGTTGCTTTGCCAGTTGTTACTCTCAGGGGCTCAAGTCGTATCCTTTTGCTTCCCTGTCCCATGAATCTATACACAGAGTAGCTAGACAGCAGCAAGGAAACATTTAACTATTACTTGAGCAGGTGCAGACGGACTGTGGCATGTACATTTGGCAGATTAAAGAAATGATGGAGATATTTCATGACTAGGATAAGCCTCTGTGAGCCAAATATTCCTAGTGTTAGTGCTGTATGTTGTGTATTTTATAATATTTGGAAGACTAAGGGGAAAATGTTAACACGGTGAATTAAAGAAGTAGAAAATTTGAACAATCTGACACACAAAAATAGAGTTCAAGGTGCTGGCTGCTCTGGGCTGCATCACAAATTAGTGTACGTGTGGTCATGGCAGTTCTCTTTGTCCAGTGGCGTTGAGTGGAAGGGTTATTGTTGCAAGGAATGCTGGCACCTTGAGGGGAGTCAGGGAGTTGGTGAGATATGGCTCTAGCCCTGGGAAGGAGGTATTGTCCACACAGTGAAGTGGCTGTTGGGGTGCAGGGCTTTGGATCCTTTTCTCCACAATGCTCTGAGGCAGCTGAGTGTGTTGTCTGAAGAGCTGCATGTCTTGGTTTACCTCTGAGACTGAGCCCTGGTCTGCACTGGGGGGGAAATCGATCTAAGTTATGCAACTTCAGCTATGTCAATAACGTAACTGAAGTCGACGTACTTAGATAGACTTACTACGGTGAGTCCACTACTGCCGCTCCCCTGTTGACTCTGCCTGTGCCTCTCATGGTACTGGAATACAGGGGTGGTCGGGGATCGATTTATCGCGTCTAGACTAGACGTGATAAAATTGATCCCCGCTGGATTGATCGCTGCCCGCCAAGCCGGTGGGTAGCGAAGACATAACCTGAGTGCACCTTTTGGTCCTTGTGCCTTTTGTCCAGCATCCATTCCCTTTCTTCCCTGATCTCATGGGCTCTGAACTCAGAAGTCGTGAGTAGCTTTGCGAACACATCCTCCCTCATCCATTGCTTTTTTCCTCCTTATCTCGGTCAGTCTTTCAGCAGGTGTGGAAGGGATGGCCTTTCACTGATAGAGACAGACAGACATTGTGAGATTTAAGAGGTTAGGAGACATCAAAAGATAAGTGTCACAACTCCCTAATTTTTTTCCCCCACGGAGCTGCATAAAAGTATAAACAGGATCACAATCAGTACTGTTTGTTTCCGGACCATGCAGTGGCACACACTGTAGTGAGTAGATGCAGGTACTTTTCAAAACTTCTGACCATCACAGGTCTGGGGCCAGGTGTAGGAGAACTGTAGGGATAGTGTAATAAACACTTCTAAAATTATTACAGGCAGTAGTGATCCTGGCAGATATATCACTCTGGAGGGTACCAAAGGGCCAGAGAAGGCAACTGCTCAAGACAGTGTGTGGTTGCTTGGTCCTGCAAGCTACCCACCCTCTTCACAGCAATGGTTCTCCAGGACTCATTGCTATGACATGGAAAGGTGTACTGGGATGGGAGAAACAAGGCTCTTTTCCTAGAAATGTTCAGGCAAAGATCAAAAACTGTTTGAAAGTTTCGGTGAAATTGTGCCAGGAGACAAAAAGATGTCCAAGCCAAGTTAAACTAGAAGCTCCTAAAATGGGAAGCATTGTGCTTTCCAGTTAGTTCTGTAAGTCTGGCCAAGCCAAGCTCCCTGAGCCAGCAACATGCTATATCTATCTCTTTTCTGAATCCAAGGACAAAATGCAAGTAATTTGTTTTGATCTTGGACTGGAAAACCAAAATATTGTGTTTTTTCTTTAGAATATCTGTATCAAATAACTTTTACCATGCTATTTCTGCAATACCATGTATTCTGAATGTCCAGTCCCTGGATTACTTCCAGTTATTTTTTATGTATTCTATTTCATTGCTCAGGTATTGGTTTGCATGTATTTTTTTCTGTTTTGAATGCATTGAATTATATTTGCATTGTTTTTATTTTATTGACATTTTTTTCCCTGCCTGACATTTAAATCCTCAAAGGCTTTTGCTAAAATATCTATTTGGGAATGTTTTTTTAGTTGCGTCCAGTTTTCTTTTTGTTGAATTTTGCCTGGTGCTCTTAAAATAAACTGAGACAAGGTGGGTGAGGTAATATCTTTAACTGGGCCAACTTCTATTGGTGAGAGAGACAAGCTTTCAAGCGACACAGAGCTCTTCCTCCGGTCTGGGAAAGGTACTCAGTGTCACAGCTAAATATAAAAAGAAAAGGAGTACTTGTGGCACCTTAGAGACTAACCAATTTATTTGAGCATGAGCTTTCGTAGCTCACGAAAGCTCATGCTCAAATAAATTGGTTAGTCTCTAAGGTGCCACAAGTACTCCTTTTCTTTTTGCAAAGACAGACTAACACGGCTGTTACTCTAAAAGCTAAATATAAGGTTGAACAGATACAATAGTTTAGTTTAAACTAAACTATTGTAAGAAACTGGCTACATCAGTGGTTCCCAAACTTGTTCTTCCGCTTGTGGCAGGAAAGCCCCTGGCGGGCCGGGCTGGTTTGTTTACCTGCCGCATCCGCAGGTTTGGCCGATCGCGGCTCCCACTGGCCGAGGTTCGCTGCTCCAGGCCAATGGGAGCTGCTGGAAGTGGCACAGGCCGAGGGATGTGCTGGCCGCCACTTCCAGAAGCTCCCATTGGCCTGGAGCAACGAACTGCGGCCACTGGGAGCCACAATCGGCCAAACCTGTGGACGCGGCAGGTAAACAAACCAGCCCGGCCCGCCAGGGGCTTTCCCTGCACAAGTGGCGGAACAAGTTTGGGAACCACTGGGCTACATTAAAGCAGAATTTGTTTGTTCCCTGCCTGCTTGCAGTTGACCACCATTTTGAGAGGGAGATGGGAAAGGGGTGAAGTTTTGGGGGCTGTGGAAGAAGTGGGGGGAAAAAAAGTGTGCATTAATGTGGGGAATAAATTACACCTACCTGAGTCCCTGTCCCTTTCCTCCGTGAGTTCTCTTTGAGTTCAGCTGTGTCTTGAAGAGCTCCTGTGTCTTCATGGGCTCTGTGTCCTCCAGGTACCCCTTCCTCTTCATTGCTGTACCATTCTGGGGTGCTTTCCTCTGGATGTCAGGAGGTGTCCACTATCACTTGTGGGCTGATGCTGGATGGTATCTACCGTGCATAGTAGTAGCAGGTCTGGAAGGCAGCACAAGATTTTTTGTTGCCCTTGTTTGCCTTTCGTATAGCACTGCCACAGTTCCTACTTCCTTCCCCTTTGCCTGACATTGAAACTCTTCTTTGTCATACCCCAACTTCTGCATCTCCTCTGCAGTGTCCCAACAAGCATCTTTGTTCCTGTAGTAATTCCATAGCCACTCTTGCGCTGCTCCATTCCTCCCATTTCCCCCCCCGATTTCCTTGGCCTGTGGGATTTAGTTCTTGGACCAGGCAGCAGCATGAGGTTTACCAGTAGCTTTACCTGGAGCCACGCCTATGTGCTTACAAAGGTGGGCTAGTAGGAAGAGAGGGATTTTAAAGTGGGTTGCAGGTTTGCTGTCACAATGACCCCTAGAGGAGCTGAGTTCAGATATTCAGCGACAGTGATCAGTGCTGTGGGGACAGTGGCATTGTAGGACTGTTGCTGAAGGACTAATTCAATGGCTTATATTCTTTACTGCATTAGTAATTCAGTTCCCCCAGAAACTTTTGTTTTGTTTTGTGCAAATAGTAAATTTTCAAAAAAACAAACAAACCAAAAACCACTTCTCAGGGCAACAAAATTTGCAATTTTGATTTTTTTCCAGGATTTCCCCCTAGAAATGTTGAAGCATTTCATTTTCAGCATTGTCAAAATGATCTATTTTGACATTTTGTTTTGAAACAAGTCAATATTTCATATAGAAAGTATTGATTCGAGTCGACCTGAATGAAATTTCAGTTTTTCATTTTGGCAAGAAAAAAAAACAACAAACCACTACCCCCCGCCCCCAAACCATATTTTTTCTTCTTCTTCAGTTCAGGCACTGAACCAAAACAAAACCCCAACAACAATGCTCTATCCACATAGGCATTGTACCAATGGAAGAATGCTGGCAGAGGGCTTGTGCTTCCCAGGGGGCTGATTTAAACTTCACCAACAGGAGTTCAGGGATTTCTTGATAGGACCCAAAGTTGAGTGTGGTAAATCATACCAGTGAAATTTTGTAGCGTGCACCAGCTCTCAGACTTCTGCTACATGGAAAATTGCCTCAGTTCACTCACCTTCACAGCAGCCTCCCATGCGGGGTGTTTGAGACAAGTTTCAACCTTGGGGCCCCTTAAGCTCGTACTGTGTAATTTACTAGGGTGGGAAGGTAAATAGAGCTGGTATGGTGTCTCCCTATAGAAATATATTTCCTGGAGCTGGACTGAGAGAGTAAATCAATAAAGCTGTTCTAACTAAGCCTAAGCCTTACTCCATTTTAAAACCTTTGCTTCTTCATAAAGAGAAAAAAAGCCCCCATTTATGGTTGTGTGTATGTAGGTATATACACACACAGTCTCTCTCACTGTGTGTGTATAAGTGTTCTATTTTTTTCTCCACTTCATGTCTACCAGAACAAAATTTTTACTAGCCATCTAGACATTTTCCCCCAGTTTCATTTAAGCAACATCACTCTCAATTTTTAAAAATTTGCTTCAGAGAAAGACAAAAATAAGTCCCCTAAGGTGAAAGCAAGCATCAAAAGATATATTATTGGCACTGAGACTCTTAATAAGGTCAGATTCAATGATGATGTGACAGGTATCACAATGATGCATTCATAGATTGGATAGGACTACAAATGTGTGCATTATTTCAATGACTATGTAATTTCAAATTTCTAGTCTATGTAGTCTTGTGGTACTGTGTGAATTAAGCAATACATTTAAGGAGAGAAATTCATGCTGTGCCATTTATAATAAAAAAATTAGATAGGTCTGCTACAAAATTGGTTATTTTGGGTTTTTTTCACTTTTTCTTCCCCCTCAAACACTTCCCCCACCCCCTCCCCAATAGTAATCTAGCCAGTCATATTACGTTGCTAGAAAAACAGAGTACTTGAAATACCAAAAAAAGAGTTGTTATAGAAAAGTAGGAGTGAAAGTCACTGAAGAGCTGTCTGAAATGCATTTTTTTCTTACATGTGCTTTCACAAAAGTTTCTGAAGTCACAGTTGTATTTCTGCAAGCAGGAAATTCCATTTAGCGAGAAAAGGCATAGCAGCGCAGTGAACCTACAGAGTCACCCACCTTCCTGGTAAATAAACTTTAACATAGGCCAGATCTTCAGCTCATGTACATTAGTGTATTTCAATTGACTTTAGTGAAGCTATTTCAATGTACATCAGCTGAGGATCTGTCCTCAAGTGTTCAAAGAGTTTTGGAGACCTTACTATGACATGTAGAAGAATTGTGCAAGAGAACTGGAAGGTAATATGATATGGGCAGTACTATTAACCCACTGTTACACTAACACATGAATGATGTCAGTGTGACTTGCAAAAGATGATAGTGTAAACATCTAGGGCCAAGACCAGTCATCATATTGGACAATTCTTGCAGGTAGTGATAAATAAGATTTGATAGGAAAAGGGCAAATTGTACTGGTATAAACCTTTGCTGAGAAATATCATCTGCAAGAAAGACGGCAGTAGGAATATAGGAATTTCCATACTGGATCAGACCCATGGTCCATCTGCTCCGGTATTGGCTCCAACAGTGGCCTGCATCAGATGCTTCAGAAGGATATATAAGCTGCCCCACAGTGGGAAGATATGGAATAATCTGCCCCTCCACGAAGATCTCATCCTACTTCTTAATAAATCTTGTCTTAAACCATGAAGCATGAGGCTTTATAGTCTTTTCAAAATTTGTTAACATTAACTATTGTTACCAAGTGGCAACCTTCAACAGGGCTACAGCATCCCTATTTTACCTAAACTGCACCCGTCTTCCTTATTAACAACTTCCTAAATTACGCATACTCTATTAACCATAAATGATTCACAAATAGTGGGCCATGAAGAACTGTGTGGTCACATGCTGTGGGCAGTTCATGAATTAGATGGGAAGCAGTCTATATGAAAATCTGTCTACTAAAATACAGTCCTCACTGTGAACAGTTGCAAGCATAGTCCAGTTGTCAATGGAGTGCCACCATCATGGTCAGAATTTAAAACAGAACTCTTCCCAAATCAGCTTCCAGTTTTAATAAAACCTCCAGCTGTCACATCAGCCACATATGGCAGTACATTTTCTATTAGTTTGGTTAACATCTCCAATTATATGGATAAATAGACATCAGGCAGCGCTAAAGCACAGTATGGGATTAGACACTAAGAGCATTAATGGGAAACAAGGGAACAAACAATTCTACTTATGCTTTATTTGTGCCTTTCCCAACCTGATCCCTTCTCCTTTCCTTAGGACACTTAAACCTCAAAATATACTGTTGCATCATTTTTTTTTTTAAATGACCTCTTTATATAGTGACCTAGAGGCTAAAAGTGACGTGATTGTTAAGGCAAATTTCTTGATTGGTTGGAGACTGCCTCATGATTTTGAATGCTTAGAGCAGGGGTGCTGGAACAGTTTGTGTAGTGCGGGTGCTGAGAGCCATTAAACCAAACTGTAAACCCTGTATATGATGGAAACCACTTCAAGCCAGGCGGTGCAATAGCACCCCTAGTTCCAGCAGGTATGGCTCAGAATTAGATACACTGTAAATCTTACCACACTATCATGGTCTATTAAAGAAATAGACCCTTTTTCCAGCTCATCTATGATAATAATGATATGTGGAAGAGAAATACAAAGAATGTCAAGAAAAATATAACTTTTTCAAGCAGCAAATAAAAACAGCTAAGTTATCTACTAGCTCATTACTTTATTTTCAGCAGTACAACTGTATGCACACAGATCATTGCAGAGTATTATCCAGCTAGGCTAAAAGACACGCATTCCCTTTCCAAAGAGTGAGTCACTGAAAGACACAATGCCTCATGGTGTTAATCTTGGAAAACACGCAAACCCGTCTGAAAACCCCAGTTCTTTGTCTGCGAAGAGGACATCCATACACTCAGCTTCGGTAGACACACCTCCTGGACTTTGGAATTTACAGTTATCAGATCTGATTTTAAAAGCAGATATATGCTTAGGACACCTTTTGAAAATACACACAGGAAGGCAGCTCACCTGTACTACAGTGTAGAACTAGAAATTGAGATGCTCGGATTGGAATTTTCAAAGTTGCCTGTCTTGGGACTCAATCTCATATTCCTTGTACAACTAAAATGCTTATTTAAATCAGTATGCAGGATTCAGACTTTTCGTGTGTTTATAATTTTAAAGGGGAAGCATAGTATTATATTTGGGGAGGAATGTGATCTGAAAAGCAGAAAGTGTTGAGCTGTTCAAGAAATCAGGGAAGGCCTTGGTGGTTGCCTCTCATGTTGTCTGATTTCTGCTTATTGGTGGAAGCAAGCCTCGTGATTGGTGTGAGTAATCACTTTGGCACAAACTACAGCTAATTTCAGCTTGACCATGACATTACTGATCCTCTTCAGATCCTGAATGTGGGGAAAGAATACCTAGTATTTGGGATCCACTGACTACAAAGAAAAAGGATTTGTTACATGCCTCATATTGAAAAAATGAAATGAGACAAAGTACCATCTGGAGCATGGAGAATGATGCAGAATGAAGAAAAATGTACGGTGCTGCTACATCTGTTACCATTTTTCTGTGAACATCTATCTAGTTTAACAATTCAGGATCAGTATACAACACTTAATTTTTACTCAGATCCAGTGCTTCGCCTACAGTCAAGTCAAAAAGAAGAAAGTGCTGTTTATTCTCTGAGTGTTCTTGTAAATCTTAACCATGTAGATGTGAAGGAGAGATGGATCAGCTCCAACTGGCAATGAATAGGGCAAGGATCCAAAAGGGCTTACAAGATGTGATAAAGAAAATGGGTCCCAATCATGAAATACATGTCACTGGCTTTCTTCTTTTCTTCCCCCCCACCCTTGCATCCAACGATAGCCTTCTGAACAAAGATAAAATGGAACTCTCGTGTTTCATTTCCCTAAACAGGCTTATAAAACCCCCAGCACCCTAGCAGCTGTGGATGTTTGAAGACTCCCACTTGGTTTTTTATTTATTATTTCCCCCATGAGCAGCTGGTGAACTATAGGGAAAATGGAAACTTTTAAAGAAAGGGCTTAATCCACTATCTGAAATTCAAAGAAGCATTAAGTTATTATTCAAATGAAAATCTGCTTTTACCCATTAACATATTTTCATCAACAAAAAGCAAGATGCTGATATGAGAGGAGTTCTGTACATTCCTATTTACATGGTAATTGAATGGTCAGGGAGTTTGCCTGTTGTTTTCCTAGGACATGGTATGTGTCAATTAAAACTGTGTTTCAGCTACTGCTCTAATGGAACCTGGCATCATTAAGAAATCATTTATTCTGTGCAAGCTGCTATGGGCTTGGGGGCGGCATCTAAAGTCAATCAATTTATGCAACCTACGTTGTTACATGATTGTCAGCTTTTGCCTTTCTACAGACAAAGCAAAATTAATAATTCTTCTCAGTAACAAGCAACAAGAGAATTATTTCTGTCTATCAAAAGCATTGTAAATAGGAATAAGAATGTTGCTTCACCTCCTGTATATTTGCATATTTTGAGTGTTCTTAGTAAAATCTGGGATGTTCTAATTCAATGGCTCATATTCTTTACTGTTGTCAATCAGGCTTCATGTCAAGAGTGAAAATATTTTTTAAAGGCCAACGTACAAGTGCAATTCCCTTTAGTCTAAGCTTTGTCATAAGCCAATATGCAAAAAACTCAGCCTTAGTGTATGAAAGCAGAATTCTATTGAAGTTAATTGTGCAGGGTTAGGACTGAATTTGGCCCAAGAAGTCCAGCAGGCTGCACTGCAAATGCATCATTAGTAGAGATAATTGTCAATGTTGAAGAAGCACACCGAGTACATATAGCTCAATGAGATGTATGACACTTGTTTTAACATTCTAAATCCAGTCACTCCATTGAAGTTATTGCTTAATATTCAAGCCAAGGGATCCATTCATCACAGTTTTATGCACACACATCTTCCTATTTATGCAAATTCTCCTGGGGCTCTTCTCCCTCAATGCCCACCAATAATTCTCCTCTGTGTAGTCACTGCCAGATGAGTGCACAGTTTGCATAGCTGAGGGGGCAGAGAAAACATATGTGTGTGTGTGTGTGTGTGTGTGTGTGTGTGTGTGTGTGGAGGATGGTGAAAGAAAGGTACAGTGCTTACTTATAATACTGAGCCTCACCTTGGTTTACAAATATTTACTAGGGGAGAATATAGGACTTGTACTCCTGGGAGTTTTGTCTGAGCAAAATCCAGGCTTAGGCCTCTACAAACAACCCTCACTACATAATGGCACTTGGTAGTATTTGTTTTCATTGGCATGTGTTTGGGAAACCATGTTACTCAAAAGTGAAGTTGACTAACCTGTACAGGTCATCTCAAACAATTACCCAGAAAACTTTTATGCCACACCATACCATCATGTATTTTGGCTATGCCTCACATCTTGCAGAAAAGATAGGTTAGAAAAGTTTTAAAGTGAATTGGTACTGCAATATTTTACATATCTATTTACCTGTAAAGGCAGGTTACACTTTGGTACCAGTTACTGATCGTGGGCCATTACTTGCTATGACCAAATGCAAGCTCATACTACATTTAGGGGGAAAAGGAAAACTATTCAGTGGCAGCTTTTCATTTAAAATAGCTCAGAGATTTAGAACACAAGAAGTGGTCATAGGTCCAGATGAATTAGTAGGCGGAGTCTTAAGTGAGGTGGTCACAAGTGTAAAGGCTATGGAATGTGTTTCATGGTTCTTCGAGAACAAAGGAATTTATTCTGTGCTTCTGACTATAGGGAATCATAGAAATGTAGGCCTGGAAGGGACTTTGAGAAGCGAAGAAGTCCAGCCCCCTCCTCTGAGGCAGGACCAAGTAAATCTAGACCATCTCTAACAGGTGTTTGTCCAGCCTGTTCTTAAAAGCCTTCAATGATGGAGATTCCACCACCTCCCTCAGTAACCTACTCCAGTACTTAACTACCCTTATAATTAGAAAGTTTTTCCTAATATGTAACCTAAACCTCCCTGGGTGCAGAATAAGCCCATTGCTTTTGTCCTATCTTGAGTGGGAATGGAGAACAATTGATTACAGCCCTTAACATATTTGAAGACTCTTATCAGGTCTCCCCTACATCATCTCTCAAGACTAAACATTCCCAGTTTTTTTTAAAAACGACAACAAAAAACTTTACCCACTTATTGTTACCATAACCTTCCAAGAAATTCTGATGATACCAAATGACAACAAGTACTCTTTAATAAAGTGGTCTAGGAAATCTTGGCACATTGGAGGTGGGATTTACAAATTGCTTATTGAAATCAATGGGAGTTTTACCATTCACCATACAGAAACCATATACCAGATCGTAAGTGCCCCAGTATGTGTGACTATGAAGACAATGTGTGTTGCACAGTCTATTTCACTTTGTCACTAAAGCATCCCAGAGCTATATATACACACCACAGCAGTAGTTCTCAACCTTTCCAGACTAGTGTACCTGTTTCAGGAGTCTGAAGCCCAAGACCTGCCACCTGGGGCTGAAGCATGTAACATAGCTTCAGAGGGTTGCCTGGGGTATGTGACCCCCCTAAACCCATCCTGTGACTCCCACTAGGTTGAGAAACACTGATATAGATGAGTAGAATTACCTCCTGGAAGACCTATGCATACCCCCAGGGGTACATGTACCCCAGTTTAGAACCACTGCACTACGGTTCTCTAGATTTTTAACTTCTTTCAGGGAGTATGAGTAATTTTGAATGGAAATAGGAGTGCAGATTCATAGACTTTAAGGCCAGAAGGGACCAAACGTGATCATCTAGTCTGACGTCCTGTGTATCGCAGGCCGCAGAACCTTCACCCCCACCCCTGTAATAGACCCATAACTTCTGGCGGAGTTACTGAAGTCCTCAAATCATGATTTTAAGACTGCAAGTTACAGAGAATCCACCATTTTCACTAGTTTAAAGCTGCAAGTGACCTGTGCCCCATGCTACATAGGAAGGTAAAAACCCTGCAGGGTCTCTGCCAGACTGACCAGGGGAAAAAATTCCTTCCCAACTCCAAATAGAGCATGTCAGCAAGACTCACCAGCCAGATGACTCAGAAAGAATTTGCTGTAGTAACTCAGAGGCCTCCCGATCTAAGGTATCTCAGGCTGCCCGTGCCCGCTGACTTGGGTCACAGGACTCAGGCTAAGGGGCTGTTTAATTGCAGTGTAGATGCTTGAGCTCCTCCAACTTTGCAGGGTCCTAGAGACTGGGCTGCAGCCCAAGCCCAAATGTCTAAAGCACAATTAAACAGCCCCTTACCCACAGCCTTATGAGCCCAAATCACTGGCATGGGCCAGCTGTAGGTGTCTAATTGCAGCGTATATAGAGCAGCGTAGACACCGCCCCAGTGTCCCATCTCCAGCCATTGGGGGTATTAGATACCAGCAGTTGCAGATGGAACACCTGCCTTTGTAGACAATTGCATCATACCATCTCCATAAATGTATCAAGCTTAGTCTTGAAACCAATTGGATTTTTTGCCCCCTCTCTCACAATATGATCCAATACTTAATCATGCATTATTTTCAGTTTGATTCATTACTGGATCTGTTGCATGATTGCCAAATATAGTTTCTTAAATCGTACTGTGTCTTTAGTAAGGGTCTAAACAGTCTGTTTCAAAATTGGGCTCCTGGCACTCAGCAATATAGAATCATAGAAATGTAAGGCTGGAAAGGACTCTGAGAAGTCATCAAGTCCAGCCCCCTGCACGGAGGTAGGACTAAGTAAACCTAGACCATTCTTGACTTGTTCATAATCACCAGTGATGGGAATTCTACAACTTCCCTTGGAAGCCTATTCCAGAGCTTAACTCCCCTTATAGTTAGAATGTTTTTCCTAATGTGTAACCTAAATCTTCCTAGCTGCAGATTAAGTCCATTACTTTGTGTCCTACCTTCAGTGAACATGGAGAACGACTGATCACCATCCTCTCTCTAACAGAGCATAACGTAGCTGAAACGGTTATCAGGTCCCCCCTCGGTTCCCACTCCTTATTCATCTTTTTTCAAGACTAAATATACCTTTTTTAAAAAACTTTCCTCAGAGGTCAGGTTTTCTGAACTTTTGATCATTTTTGTTGCTCCTCTCTGGGCTCTTTCCAGTTTGTCCACATGTTTGCTAAAGTGTGGTGCTCAGAATTGGACCCAGTGCTCCAGCAGAGGCCCCATCGGTGCCAAGCAGAGCGGAACAGTTACCTCCCATGTCTGACATGCAAGACTCCTGTTAACACACCAGAATATTAGCCTCTTTCACAGCTGCAACACATTGGGGACTCATATTCAATTTGTGATCCATTATAGCCCCCAGATCCTTTTCAGCAATGCTACCAGCTACCCAGTAATTCCTCATTATGTAATTGTCCGTTTGATTTTTTCCTTCCTAATTGTAGTATTTTGCCCTTGTCTGTATTGAATTTCATCTTGTTGAATTCAGACCAATTCTCCAGTTTGTCAAGGTCATTTTGAATTCTAATCCTGTTCTCCAAAGTGCTTGCAATCCCTCCCAACTTGGGGTCATCTGCAAATTTTATAAGCCTACCGTTCACTTCTTTATCCAAGTCATTAATGAAATAATTGACTAGTATTGGACTCAGGACTGACCCCTGCAGGATTCCAGAAGATACACCCTCCAAGTTTGACCGTGGACCATTAATAACTACTCTCTGATTATGGTCTTTCAACCAGTTGTGCACCCACCTTATAGTAATTTGATCTAGACCACATTTCCCTAGTTTGCTTATGAGACTAATTTAACATGATTAAAGACCCTGAAACCATCCTTACAGATGTTGCAGTAGCTCACTTAACACAATTACATACAATTCCTTATCTTACCATTTTTGTTGCCAAAGAGCCGTTATACTACACTTACAAACAACCCATCTGAGACAAAGATAGCAGTAACTAGTAACTTGCCAGATCAAAGCGTCTGGTCCAAATTAATGAAGGTACTTCCTTTATAGTAATTGCTGCTACCCATATTTGTAAATGATGATTGAGAAATGCAGTGAGAGAACAGATCAAAAGCCTATTTACGTAGCGCATCATAATTGATTTTTAGACAAAAAGCACACTCAGAATTCATCCCTCTTTCAAGCAAGATGGGCAACTGAGTTGCAGAAAGGGGTCTGTAATTATTTAACGCAGGATTGCACTGTTCTTCATACTATACTTAGACTTTAGGGAAATATTGGTTTTGTCCTGTTCACTTATGTTAAAACTTTATCAGTCACTAAGGCTGTGAAAGGATGAGACTCCATGTCTCTCTGTTTGCATCTGTGTTTAGAATGAAATGTAGTTTGTTGATGCTAGTTTGTAAGGAAGGAGAGGCAACTAAAATGAGCATTTGGCAATAGCAGAATGTGCTACCATTGTCATTTAGCTTTATTATTTCCTGGTAACACACAAGATTCGTTGAAATGACCTGTCTGAGTATGTAAAACATTAATCTCTGTTCACAGATTGGCATGCCAGGGATATTTGTGAATGATACAGAATCTCTAAAGATACTAGAATGAGCAGAATGAACAGAAACATTACTCTGGAACCAATGTATAAAATGGAGATTTCTTTGATCAGCTGAAAAAGTGAAAGTCATACTGAATTACTAGCCCGATTGAAAGATAAAAGGTTTTCAGTGAGGTGTCAAATGTGTCTGGCAAATATGTGAGAGGCTGTGCATATATTTTGTATAAACTATAACAAAGTTATTTTTAAACATTATGGGCCAGGTTCTATGCTGGTGTAAATCCACATAGCTTCACTGAAGTTAGTAGTTATGCTGATTTATACCACCTGAGTATATAGCCCTCTAATTACTGTTGCATTGCCTGAAAATGTTGCATCATTCAGTATATTTGCATTTTATCTGGTTTGCAGGTTATTGGTTCAAATTCTGCAAGATGCTGAGTAACCCTCAACTCCCATTGACTTCACTGGTGGTTGATGGTGCTCTGTGCCTAACAGGATCAAGTCCTACATTGTTTGCTGTAATCATAGCTAGATTGAGACGGGATTCTCGGGACCTGAGGTCTTGGGCTGGTGGATGTCTGAATACAGAGGATGAGCAGCAGATAATGGTGCAACTGACAGCTGTTCTCTAGTGGCCAATCAGCTGTTGGGACAGGCTCAGCTAGTTGCAGAGGAGCCAAGATCAAGGAAGTAGGAAAAAGACAAGTGGCAATCCAGGGAAGCTCAGGAAGAGGTTTTTCTAGGAAAGGCCCTGAAATTTGAGTGGAACTGGGCTTCTTATGATACAAATATTATTTATTAATAATAAAAATCTATGACCATGGTAGTTGTGTAACACTTTCCACAGATATCCCAAATTGCTTTCCAAACAATTATGTCACATATTATGCCCTGATTAGATTACTACTCCCATTTTAGATTCAAAATTCATACCCCACTACAGACTTTCCTGTCCATTATTTGGTATAAGTTATGAAATTGTGATAATTTTGAGTTTAGTCTTACTACACAATTTTTAATTTAACCTTTTAAAGTAGGTTTCCAATCTTAATAAACCGGCTTACTATGAAGAACTTGTTGCAAGAAGCATTGTTCGACTGTAATATTCATTGCAAGAAAAACTACAGAATATAGCATCACTGAACTTAGACTCCACTCAGTAGCATATGTTCTAACAACAGCTTTGCTGTGACAAATACTGTTCAAAATCTGCCTTAGAAATAAAAAGCCCAACACAGCCCATGTGAGGTGTCAAAGGAACCAAACTGGAAATTCATAGCCTGACATACATTAAAAGAATGCAGACTGCTAATATGAACTGTAATCACAGCTATTTGCTTTGAGAACAGGAAAAATAATCTGCTGTTCTCAGCAATACAGCTCATTGAGTTTCCCCACACGTGCACTCCCCCCACAATAAGCAGAGTTAGCGCTATGCATTTAGTAAAGTGAAAGATTCCCATATTTGAATTGATAGCATACCATTTAAATGTATTTTAACCATGTAAAATGACATATACTGTACAATGAGGCTATACACAATTCAAAACGTAGGAATGGCTTCCAGCTAAGCTCCTTCGCCAAAAAATTAATGAAAAATAAAAGGTAACAAGGTCACAGTCACTGGGATTTAGGTGGAGGAGAAACTGAAAGGCGTCTCTGGAGTTGTGGTTAGAAGAGGCTTTGCTTAGTTATTGGGGAAGAATATGTGGGAAAATTATTTGAAACTATGGTGTGTTTATTATAATAAAAATAATAATATTACAAAGCCACTCAAATAGTGAAAAAACAGGCTATGAAGCTAATATGGTTAATGACTAATTCAAGTTTCTTTTTTCACTGCAGCAAATAATGTTATGGATGGTGGGGAGGGAGGGCACTATGTGAAAGGAAAGCAAGTGTTTATTACTCGACAATGTAGAAAAAGTTTGTACCTATACATATTTATGCACACAATCAGATCAAAAAAGCATGTATGTATAACAAACTTAAATAAGGCCGTGTCTACACTTACAAGTTTACAGCGGCACAGCTGTATTGCTGCAAAAGCGCTCGTGTAACCCCATTATGCTGATGGGAGAGATCATCTCCCTTTGACATAGCACTGTGCACACAAGCGTTTACGCCAGCAAAACGTTATGTTGCTCGGGGGTGTTTTTTTTCATACCCCTGAGTGACAAAAGTTTTGCCGACGTAAGTGCTAATGTAGACATGGCTAACTATGTGGCTTTATTGTAATCCCCATTCTCCTGTCCCTACTTTCTCCCAGTTGTTTGTTGTTACTTTCACTTGTGTATTCCATACTGCATATAGGTGGATACCCACACCTGCACAGATCCACAGATCTGCCCGTGCAGAGCTCACTATAAGTTTGGAGGTTGAAGGTCTGTCTACACAAGAAAGCCGCTCCAGTTTAACAAAGGGTGTAATTTTTAAATTGATTTAAAGTTTGTCTACACAGGGACACTCAGGAAAATTAATCTGATTTAACTAAAAGGTGTGAATTAAAAGTGTTTTAAATAAACTGCATTAACCCCAAATGGACACTATCATTCAAAATTAAAGTAGTTTAAGTGATTTAAGCTAAACCAAATTAATGGCACTTTAATTCTGAATGACAGTGTCCATACTGGGGTTTAATGCAATTTACCTAAACCACTTAAAATTCATACTGTTAGGGTATGTCTACACTACGGAATAAGGTCGAATTTATAGAAGTCGTTTTTTTAGAAATCGGTTTTATATATTCAAGTGTGAGTGTCCCCACAGACAATGCTCTAAGTGCATTAAGTGCATTAACTCGGTGGAGTGCTTCCACAGTACCGAGGCTAGAGTCGACTTCCGGAGCGTTGCACTGTGGATAGCTATCCCACAGTTCCCGCAGTCTCCGCTGCCCATTGGAATTCTGGGTTGAGATCCCAATGCCTGATGGGGCTAAAACATTGTCGCGGGTGGTTCTGGGTACATATCGTCAGGCCCCCCTTCCCTCCCTCCCTCCGTGAAAGCAAGGGCAGACAATCGTTTCGCGCCTTTTTTCCTGAGTTACCTGTGCAGACGCCATACCACGGCAAGCATGGAGCCCGCTCAGGTAACTGTCACCGTATGTCTCCTGGGTGCTGGCAGACACAGTACGGCATTGCTACACAGTAGCAGCAACCTATTGCCTTCTGGCAGCAGACGGTGCAATCGACTGGTAGCCGTCATCGTCGTGTCCGAGGTGCTCCTGGCCACGTCGGCTGGGAGCGCATGGGCAGACATGGGCGCAGGGACTAAATTTGGAGTGACTTGACCAGGTCATTCTCTTTAGTCCTCCAGTCAGTCCTATTGAACCGTCTTATGGTGAGCAGGCAGGCGATAAGGATTGCTAGCAGTCGTACTGTACCAGCTTCTGCCGGGCAGGCAAGAGATGAGGATGGCTAGCAGTCGTACTGTACCATCTTCTGCCGAGCAGCCATGAGATGTGGATGGCATGCAGTCTTTCTGCACCGTCTGCTGCCAGCCAAAGATGTAAAAGATAGATGGAGTGGATCAAAACAAGAAATAGACCAGATTTGTTTTGTACTCATTTGCTTCACCCCCTCCCCTGTCTAGGGGACTCATTCCTCTAGGTCACACTGTAGTCACTCACAGAGAAGGTGCAGCGAGGTAAATCTAGCCATGTATCAATCAGAGGCCAGACTAACCTCCTTGTTCCAATAAGAACAATTACTTAGGTGCACCATTTCTTATTGGAACCCTCCGTGAAGTCCTGCCTGAAATACTCCTTGATGTAAAGCCACCCACTTTGTTGATTTTAGCTCCCTGAAGCCAACCCTGTAAGCCGTGTCATCAGTCGCCCCTCCCTCCGTCAGAGCAACGGCAGATAATCGTTCTGCACCTTTTTTCTGTGAGGACACCATACCAAGGCAAGCATGAAGGCCGCTCAGATCACTTTGGCAATTAGGAGCACATTAAACACCACACGCATTATCCAGCAGTATATGCAGCACCAGAACCTGGCAAAGCGATACCGGTCGAGGAGGCGACGTCAGCGCGGTCACATGAGTGATCAGGACATGGACACAGATTTCTCTGAAAGCATGGGCCCTGCCAATGCATGCATCATGGTGCTAATGGGGCAGGTTCATGCTGTGGAACACCGATTCTGGGCTCGGGAAACAAGCACAGACTGGTGGGACCCCATAGTGTTGCAGGTCTGGGACGATTCCCAGTGGCTGCGAAACTTTCGCATGCGTAAGGGCACTTTCATGGAACTTTGTGACTTGCTTTCCCCTGCCCTGAAGCGCATGAATACCAAGATGAGAGCAGCCCTCACAGTTGAGAAGCAAGTGGCGATAGCCCTGTGGAAGCTTGCAACGCCAGACAGCTACCGGTCAGTTGGGAATCAATTTGGAGTGGGCAAATCTACTGTTGGGGCTGCTGTGATGCAAGTAGCCCACGCAATCAAAGTTCTGCTGATATCAAGGGTAGTGACCCTGGGAAATGTGCAGGTGATAGTGGAGGGCTTTGCTGCAATGGGATTCCCTAACTGTGGTGGGGCCATAGACGGAACCCATATCCCTATCTTGGCACCGGAGCACCAAGCCGCCGAGTACATAAACCGCAAGGGGTACTTTTCAGTAGTGCTGCAAACTCTGGTGGATCACAAGGGACGTTTCACCAACATCAACGTGGGATGGCCGGGAAAGGTACATGACACTCGCATCTTCAGGAACTCTAGTCTGTTTCAAAAGCTGCAGGAAGGAACTTTATTCCCAGACCAGAAAATAACTGTTGGGGATGTTGAAATGCCTATATGTATCCATGGGGACCCAGCCTACCCCTTAACGCCATGGCTCATGAAGCCATACACAGGCAGCCTGGACAGTAGTGAGGAGCTGTTCAACTACAGGCTGAGCAAGTGCAGAATGGTGGTAGAATGTGCATTTGGACGTTTAAAGGCGTGTTGGCGCAGTTTACTGACTCGCTTAGACCTCAGCGAAACCAATATTCCCACTGTTATTACTGCTTGCTGTGTGCTCCACAATATCTGTGAGAGTAAGGGGGAGACGTTTATGACGAGGTGGGAGGTTGAGGCAAATCGCCTGGCTGCTGGTTACGCTCAGCCAGACACCAGGGCGGTTAGAAGAGCACAGGAGGGCGCGTTACGCATCAGAGAAGCTTTGAAACCAGTTTCATGACTGACCAGGCTACAGTGTGAAAGTTCTGTTTGTTTCTCCTTGATGAAACCGCCCGCCCCTTGGTTCACTCTACTTCCCTGTAAGCTAACCACCCTCCCCTCCTCCCTTCGATCACCGCTTGCAGAGGCAATAAAGTTATTGTTGCTTCACATTCATGCATTCTTTATTCATTCATCACACAAATAGGGGGATGACTACCAAGGTAGCCCAGGAGGGGTGGTGGAGGAGGGAAGGAAAATGCCACACAGCACTTTAGAAGTTTACAACTTTAAAATTTATTGAATGCCAGCCTTCTTTTTTTTGGGCAATCCTCTGTGGCGGAGTGGCTGGTTGGCTGGTGGCCCCCACACCGCATTCTTGGGCGTCTGGGTGTGGAGGCTATGGAACTTGGGGAGGAGGGCGGTTGGTTACACAGGGGCTGTAGTGGCAGTCTGTGCTCCAGCTGCCTTTGCTGCAGCTCAACCATACACTGGAGCATACTGGTTTGGTCCTCCAGCAGCCTCAGCATTGAATCCTGCCTCCTCTCATCACGCTGCCACCACATTTGAGCTTCAGCCCTGTCTTCAGCCCGGCAGTTACTCACTTCAGCCCGCCACTTACTCTCTTCAGCCCGCCACCTCTCCTCCCAGTCATTTTGTGCTTTCCTGCACTCTGACATTGTCTGCATCCACGCATTCGTCTGTGCTCTGTCAGTGTGGGAGGACAGCATGAGCTCGGAGAACATTTCATCTCGAGTGCGTTTTTTTTTCTTTCTACACTAGCCTCTGGAAAGGAGAAGATCCTGTGATCATTGAAACAGATGCAGCTGGTGGAGAAAAAAAAAAGGGACAGCGGTATTTAAAAAGACACATTTTATAAAACAGTGGCTACACTCTTTCAGGGTAAACCTTGCTGTTAACATTACATACATAGCACATGTGCTTTCGTTACAAGGTCGCATTTTGCCTCCCCCCACTGCGTGGCTACGCCCTCAACCCTCCTCCCTCCCAGTGGCTAACAGCGGGGAACATTTCTGTTTAGCCACAGGCAAACAGCCCAGCAGGAACGGGCTCCTCTGAGTGTCCCCTGAAGAAAAGCACTCTATTTCAACCAGGTGACCATGAATTATATCTCACTCTCCTGAGGATAACACGGAGAGATAAAGAACGGATGTTGTTTGAACGCCAGCAAACATACACTGCAATGCTTTGTTGTACAATGATTCCCGAGTACGTGTTACTGGCCTGGAGTGGTAAAGTGTCCTATCATGAAGGACGCGATAAGGCTGCCCTCCCAGAAACCTTTTGCAAAGGCTTTAGGAGTACATCCAGGAGAGCCGCGAATGCCAGGGCAAAGTAATCCTTTCACATGCTTACTTTTAAACCATGTATAGTATTTTAAAAGGTACACTCACCGGAGGTCCCTTCTCTGCCTGCCGGGTCCAGGAGGCAGCCTTGGGTGGGTTCAGGGGGTACTGGCTCCAGGTCCAGGGTGAGAAACAGTTCCAGGCTGTCGGGGAAACTGGTTTCTCCGCTTGCTTGCTGTGAGCTATCTACAACCTCATCATCATCATCATCATCTTCTTTGTCCCCAAAACCTGCTTCCGTGTTGCCTCCATCTCCATTGAAGGAGTCAAACAACACGGCTGGGGTAGTGGTGGCTGAACCCCCTAAAATGGCATGCAGCTCATCATAGAAGCGGCATGTTTGGGGCTCTGACCCGGAGCGGCCGTTTGCCTCTCTGGTTTTCTGGTAGGCTTGCCTCAGCTCCTTAAGTTTCATGCGGCACTGCTTCGGGTCCCTGTTATGGGCTCTGTCCTTCATGCCCTGGGAGATTTTGACAAAGGTTTTGGCATTTCGAAAACTGGAACGGAGTTCTGATAGCACGGATTCTTCTCCCCATACAGCGATCAGATCCCGTACCTCCTGTTTGGTCCATGCTGGAGCTCTTTTGCGATTCTGGGACTCCATCATGGTCACCTCTGCTGATGAGCTCTGCATGGTCACCTGCAGCTTGCCACGCTGGCGAAACAGGAAATGAGATTCAAAAGTTCACGGTTCTTTTCCTGTCTACCTGGCCAGTGCATCTGAGTTGAGAGTGCTGTCCAGAGCGGTCACAATGGAGCACTCTGGGATAGCTCCCGGAGGCCAATACCGTCGAATTGTGTCCACAGTACCCCAAATTCGAGCCGGCAAGGCCGATTTAAGCGCTAATCCACTTGTCAGGGGTGGAGTAAGGAAATCGATTTTAAGAGCCCTTTAAGTCGAAATAAAGGGCTTCATCGTGTGGACGGGTGCAGGTTTACATCGATTTAACGCTGCTAAATTTGACCTAAAGTCCTAGTGTAGACCAGGGCTTAGTTAAGTCAGATTAATTTTCCCAAGTGTCCCTGTGTAGACAAACCCAAAGTGAAACTGATAAAAAAAAATGCCATTTCCACACTCCATTTAAACTAGACTTATTTCAAGGTTAGCTGAAATTGATTAGGAATCTGTTTGAGCTCAATCAAAATAAGCCACTGAAAACACAATAAGAATGTCTACTAAGGGGTTTAACTAAACCAGTTTAAAAACTGATGTAAATTAAACTGGTGCAACATTCTCCTGTATACAAGGCCTTAGACTGTAAGATCATTAGGGAAGGAGCTGTGTATGTTTTATTTGTGCATATAGAGCCAGATCTGCGAAAGGAAGTGAGTGCCTAAAGGCCAGATTTAGTAGTAGTCCCTTTATGAATCTGCATCAAAATACCCAGCACACTGTACACTGCATAAACAACAACAGAATCTCTAAATACTGTGCTGGGAGAGCCAAGCTGCTGGCAGATTCTTTGTTCTTCTTTGTCCGTCTCCTGAAAGTAAAGAAAACTAGGCTATGGCTACACTACGAGGCTTTTAGCGACACGGCTGTGCTGCTACGGCCATGCTGCTAAAAGGCGCGCAGTATAGCTGCTGTTTGTCGGTGGGAGAGAGCTCTCCCGCCAACAGAGCACTGTTCACACCGGTGCTTTTCGTCGGTAAAACTTTTGTCGTTCGGGGGGGGTGGAGGGGGGGGTTTAATACCCCGAATGATAAAAGTTTTGCCGACTAAGTGCCAGTGTAGACAAAGGCTGAAATGATTAACAGTGATGTGTTACTGTTGTAGCATAAGTTGCATAGCTGAGGTTACTTTGAAATGCCTTTGAAACGCCACACTTCGTGGTGGTTTTGAGTAATTTCCCCACCATTTTCATTTACCACCAGTAAAATATCATACACCATGCAGAGAAATTCCTCATACTATTTATACAATGTAAATATACAGGAACAACATTATTTTACTGAAATGTACGATTTTGGCCGCCAGAGTTGAATAGTGGCATGTGATTTCAAAGAGTATCTTTGTGGAAAACAGAGACTCTGGCAGCTTCTATTAGAACAAGAAATGGCTGTGTATTTCACAGTACTATATGTTGAACTGCCTTGGGTGGAGAGGGCGCTTTCAAATTAACTATCAATTTTGCATAATTATTTTGTTTCACCCAATTTTAAAGTAATCTCTAAAGACAATAAAATCCCTTTACTACTAGAGGTTCTTCATATTTTACGTGTATTTTCTACAGCATATGGGCTAACATCACATCCAAAATGTACATTTATCTTTATTCTTGTCATACATTGAATGCAGTTATTTTACCACATACTGTATAAAAGTATATGCCTTTTCTAATTTCATCTTTTTTGAGAGAGGGACAGTGGAAAAAGAGACATTACTGAGGACAGAGAGAACTGGAACACAGGGTTCTGAACAGCATTTGGGCTATAAGATTTTTTATTTTAAGGAAGTGAGACAAGTACATCTAGAGATGCAAGATGAAAGCATACTTCCCTGCTTTGGAGATGAAAGGCAGACATATTTAAAGAAGTTTTCTGGAGAGGAAAAGACATATTAGAAAGGCTAAATATTTATTTAAAAAAAATAACACACCAAGACGTTGTGCTTAGATGTAGAGATCAAAACCAGGTCTGTTATTTAGAAAATAACAGGAGGTATAAACATGCAGGAGAAATGGAAACTTCATTCTTACGGGAATCTGTAGTCTGTTCACATTAGGTTTTGGAGAATGATATTACACAATTGCAAAGTTTGGTTCCTAGGCACTACTGTCATACAAAGAAACAATAATAGTTTCCCCAAAATGTATATGTGTCCTGAGCTTTGGTTTGAGTCCACTTCAGTTGTGCACCAAGGCTTAATTTCTGACCTTAATAGGTGGTAATCCAATGTTAGTGGTACTCCATTCATCGCTTTCATGTACACAAGTATTGTTGATAAACAACACTAAACAAACAGCCCCTCATCCCCTGGAGAGAGAAACAGAGTTGCCTGATGCTCCTCTTCTCTTCACTTGCATTTTAGCCTGTTTATCTTGTCAGGGGGACCAATAACATTCCCCCTCTGCTTCCCCCACTGTGAGGACACAGCAACTTCCACCTTTTGCTTGTTACTAACTCAAATCTGGATAATGGGCCTGGTGCAGAGGCAAGTGGAGTCTGTAGAAAGATTCCTGTTTGCTTGAGTGGTCTTTGGATCAGGCCTATGTCAATACGTCTTGTTGCCATCTAACAATAGAGTTTATATGAATTGAGTTTAGTGGTCTCAGTCTAATCCTAGCAGCAGGGGGCCTACATAACAAAAACCATCATTACAGTTAGTTCTAACACGCAGCTTCATTAGCAGTCTTGACCCAGAAGCCAAGGATTGAACCGGCATTGAGCACGTGCTCCCTGCTCCACACTAATGCTGAGGTGTGTTGGCAGGCACATCCGTTGTGCTCTGTGCTGCACTTGTTCTGGGTAGAGAGGATTTCTGTCTCTCTAGGCAGACCATTTTTTATATCTCTATAGCATGAGAAATTTACTTTTAAAAGTGAGAAAGAAAAATATATTTATTTCAGATCATACATTGTCAACATGTTCCTTGGGTCTGTTATTTCACTCATAATCAAATACTTAGTGAAAATAATTCTCTTTCAGGTCATTGTCAAAAGTCAGTGCATCACTCAGCCATTTTTATACCATCTCCCACCATTTGACAAAGGTCTGTGCACCAGGGACATAATCTCACAATGAGATGATCACAATCTATGTTAATTTGCTGAAAGAGTGATGAAGGGGGAAGAAAAGGTTATACATCACAATGCTTGAGGAGTATCCAGAAAGGAGTCATGCTTAGATAATACCCCCCAAATCTGTTTCCAGCACTGTCTCTTCTTGACAGTGTTATTTTATCTTCATACCACATTTCACATTTTGTGGAGATAAATGCCAGAGACACACACTGGTGAGTCCAGGCATAAGGCACTGGTAATCATCATTTAAACAGCTGGAGATTTGCTTGCTCTGAACTGCAAAGTAATCATGATTAGATGCCATGGCACTATGTTGTGATTTTGGTATCAAAAAGCTGCATCCATACTGCGTGATATTGTGATTCCACATCAACACTTACTGATGCAATGCAAACGGCTAGTAATAAAGAATCAGAGAAAGACCTGTAGAGAATGTAATATGTACTGGTAATTGATACAGATAATAATACTAATAAATGATCAAACAAAGCAAGGCTCTCTCACAACTCAATGCCATTTCTCAGCCTGTCTGCAATGTGATAACTTTTGAATACCACATCTGATCAATTCCAGAATTTCAGGGAAGGTTTTTAGGCATCAGTGGGCAGAACCCTACTGATTTTCATCAAAATCAGAAAACTGGAAGGGGGAAATGGTGGGGCACATGGGCCCGCTGCATCTGGTTAGTGGGAGGGGAGAAGTAGGGTTGCAGGGAGTCCCTGAAATAGAGTGGGAATGGGAGGGTTGTACTGTACACAAGGAGCTTATAGAGGGAATGAAGGTATGCAAGAAGTCCCTGATTTGTGCAATGACCTTGGCCTATGAAAGCAACAAAGTGTGCAACCCTCTAGTTATTATTTATACTACAGTTATACTCAGAATCGTGGCCCCCATTATGCAAGATGGAATACCCCCATCCCTCTCCCTCTTCTCCCCCTACATGCATGCAGGGAAGACACACAGTCCCTGCCCCAAGGAATTTACAGTCTGTTTGGAAACAAGATGCTAAAATGGAGTATGACAAACAAAATGGGAGAATGGGGAGTGAGGACAAGGGTAACAGACAGAAGATCCTATGTTCATATAGGTTAGCCACTGTGCAACATGGTAGTTCTATGTCACTTGAAAGTGGTTTCTGGTTTTGTTTGTGCATGCATTTTTAAAAACGAATAAAATCAGCTATGTGTGGTTATAGATCAAGCAAGTCATGATTGTATGGCTGATTTCTTCTAGGCACTATTACAGAAGCGGATCTTGAAGGAAGAATTGAAGGAAGAGGGGGCAGTAACTTTATGGATGAGTTCTAGGGGAGTGGACTAATTAGACAGTTTTCCATGAGATCTCATCGTTGTTTAAGGGTACCACAAACAAGTGGCTACAAAAAGACCCAACGTACCAGTGAGAGAGTGACTCTGGCATCTATAGCTACAGCATAGTCCTTGAAATCTGAGTGCATTTAGATACCACAGCGATACTTGCTCTAGAAATATACACTGAAGGTCAATATTTGCACCCTTTTCTGTAGGGATAGTATACGCTGTTCTCAGTATCCTGTGTCTACACTAGAGTTTTTAACTTAAGTAAATTATTGCCAATTAGCTTGAGACAGCTAACATGTTTAGGCATGCTAGTCTGGACACTCCACAAATATTTTTAGAGCATCCAGCCTTGTGTATAAAAATGAGTTAGCTAAGTCAGATTAACTGGCAATCAATTAACTGAAATCAAAAAACCTCTGAGTCAACAAACTCATTGTTATTTCCATTTTGATAAGTGATATGGAAGAGGTTGGTCATAACATGGCCCCACCTATTCCATCCCTGTCTACTACTGGTTGCACTATGGCCCAGAAAATGTTAGCAATTGAGTTCTGGCTGTTCTGGATGTAAGTGCACAAAAATATGAAGATAAAGGGCTCTCTGCAATTCTCCCTCCCCACAAGCACTTAGGGCCTGATCCAAAACTCATTTAAGTCAATTGAAAGACACCCACTGATTTCTATGGGTATTGGATTGGGCCCTCACACAAGAATAATCAGAATCTGGCCCCAAGTTTGTCACTCGATCCCCTATTAAAATTTTTTAAAAATTTTTGCTCAATTTACTTTGTTTAAAAGCATAGCAGAAATGAAACACCTGATACCCACTAATCATCTCTTTTTTAACCCTCCCCCTCCCCATGACTTCTTTCATATCATCACAATGGCTTAATCTTTTATGGCATTTAAAATGCATTTAATGCAAGGTTTCTAATTAAGGTCGGATTAGCGCTAGGCATCAGGATCAGTGCCATTCCAGTGTAATCTAGACTGCTCGACCAATTCATTTAAACGAGTAAATGACCAGAGCACGATGGCTGTGTGAGATAAAGCATTAGGACAGCAGAGGTGAGACAGCCCCTTTAGGGCAAACGGATCAGGGCAAAGCCATTCTCAGCTCCCTAAATCAGGATCTGCTTATCTTTGTGGAACCACTAGAGAAAGATTCTGGCTCTGTATCTTACACATTAAGCAACATACGTTTTTATTTCTGTTTGGAGATAAACCTTTAGGTTCTATCAGTGACTTTCAAGAAATGGGTTAAACCCTACTAAGAGCCACTAATCAAGCTATATTTCCTTTTTTGATAGTGATTGTTGAGGGGGAGGAACATGTAGGTGTTTTGATTTCAAGTTTTAATGGGCCATATTAATCCCTGGCGTATGCCCAATGACATAATTGCATGTTAACTACAATGGCTTACACAAAAGATGAATTTGGCCTGAAATGCTACATAAACTTATATTTTGTTACATATTTTGTTTCCTGCTCTTTTTTATATTCTATCTTGTGAACTGGTGGTAACAGATAGAAGTTGAGATTTTCAAAGGCCTTCAGAATTTGGGATAGACACTGAGGCCTTGTCTTTACTAGGAAAAGAGATGTGTTTTTACCACATTTGCTAACGTCGTAATGGACATGGGGTAAATCCTACTGAAGTCAAAACATTTTGTAGTTTTAACAGGTTAGCAGGTCCACCCTAACCCTAGGTTCCTCCATAGGCTTTATCTCAACCTGCTGACACAAGTGAAAGCTACAAATTGCCTGGTCTTCTTTAGGATCTTACCTTGTGTTGGCTACGGCCTTGTCTACACTGCCACTTTACAGCGCTGAAACTTTCTTGCTTGCGGTGTGAAAAAACAACTCCTTGAGTGCTGCAAGTTTCAGGGCTGTAAAGTGGCAGCATAGACAATGGCGGTGGGTTTTTTGCTCTGGTGCCGCGACGGCACAGCCACGTTAAAGAGCTGCGGTGGCTACAGTGTGTAAAATTAACTTACTGGTTATTTAAAAAAATGGATTACTTCTATATAATTAATGAATATAAGTCAGAAGCTAGGAATTCTAGAGAATTAATAGGGGAAGTAAAGGGACACAAGGAGAAACCTGTGGTCTGCAGACTTAAAGGCAATAAGGAGTTTTTAAAAGCACAATAGGAACAAAAAGAATTATAATATTGGTACTGAATGATCAATAATAATTCAGAAAAGGCA
The DNA here is from genome assembly GCF_965152235.1 of Eretmochelys imbricata. Classification (NCBI taxonomy): domain Eukaryota; kingdom Metazoa; phylum Chordata; order Testudines; family Cheloniidae; genus Eretmochelys; species Eretmochelys imbricata. The sequence goes on from NC_135572.1 coordinate 235,501,809, forward strand.
GAAAGTGTTCAAAAAATATTTCTGGTCTGTATTGGGGGGAAAAAGGCAAATGATGTAGTCATATCATATGGATGATGAAAACACTCTTTCCATCCCACTAGTATCTCAGGAGCAGCTACTGAAGTTAGACATTTTTAAATTAGCAGGTCCAGATAACTTGCATCCAAGAGTTTTACAAGAGCTGGCTGAGATGCTTCTTGGACAGTTAACATTGATTTTCAATAAGTCTCAGAATGCTGGGAAAGCTAATGTTCTGACAATATTTTAAAAAAATAAATGGTGTGACCTGGCTAATTATAGACCTGTCAGTCTGACATTGATCCCAGACAAGATAACGGAGCGGCTGACGTGGGACTCTACGGGTTATATAATTAATGCCAATTAACATGGATTTATGGAAAATAGATCCCGTCAAACTAACTTGATATCGTTTTTGGACGAGATTACAAGTTTGGTTTAAAAATGTAATAGTGTTGATGTAATATACTTAGACTTCTGAAAAGGCATTTGACTTGACATTTTGATTAAACAACTAGAATGATATAAAATTAACATGGCACATATTAAATGGATTAAAATCTGGCTAACTGATAGGTTTCAATATGTAATTGTAAATGGAGAATCATCATCAAACGAGTGTGTTTTTAGAGTAGTCCTTCAGGGATCAGTCCTTGGCCCTACACTATTTAACATTTTCATCAATGATCTGGAAGAAAGCATAAAATCATCACTGATAAAGTTTGCAGATGATACAAAAATTTGGAAAGTGGTAAATAATTAAGAGGACAGGTCACGGATTCAGAGCAATCTAGATTGCTTGATAGGCTAAGTCAAGCCAACAATATGCATTTTAATACAGCTAAATGTACACGTATACATCTAGGAACAAAGAATGTAGGCTATACTTACAGGATGGGGGACTCCATCCTGGGAGGCAGTGACTGAAAATGATTTGGGGGTTGATGGTGGATAATCAGCTGAACATGAGTGTCTAGTGCAACACAGTGGCCAAAGGCTAATGTGATCCTTGGATGCATAAAAAGGAGACACTTGAGTAGGAGTAGAGAGGTTATTTTACCTCTGTATTTGGCAGTGGCGTGACTGCTACTGGAATACTGCGTCCAGTTCTGGTGTTTACAATTCAAGAAAGATGTTGATAAATTGGAGAGGGTTCAGAGAATAGCCACTAGAATGATTAAAGGATTAGAAAATGTGTTATAGTGATAAACTAAATAGATTGAGCTCCTTAAGTCTAACAAAGAGGAGGTTATGGGGTGACTTGATTACAGTCATTAAGTACCTACATGGGGAACACATATTTCTCTTCAATCTAGCCGAGAAAGGCATAAAATAATCCAATGGCTGGAAGCTAAGGCTAGACAAATTCAGATGGGAAATAAAGTGTACATTTTCAATAGTGAGAGTAATTAACCACTGGAACAATTTACCAGGGGTTCTGTGGATTCTCCATCATTGGTAATGTTTAAATCAAGAGGGGATGATTTTCTATAAGATCTGTTATAGGAATTATTTTGGGGAGTTCTGTGACTAGATGGTCACAATGGTCACTTCTGGCCTTGGAATCTATGAACATAGAAGTCAGGTAGAGAGTATGCTCAGCATGCATAATTTTAAGTTCAGTCATGTTATTGTTTGGTGTTATTAATTAGCAAGATATCAGCATATCATCTTCCTTTATTGTCTCAGATTATTTTAAATTTTGAATTCCTGAGTATTTTTTAAGAACGTTTTCCAGGATCCCCATCTCATTCCTCTATCTCAGTGGCTCTCAACCTTTTCAGTGTACTGTACCCCTTTCAGGAGTCTGATTTATCTTGTATACCCCAAGTTTCACCTCACTTAAAACTCACTTACTTACAAAATCAGATATAAAAATACAGAAGTGTCACAGCACACTATTACTGAAAAATTGCTGACTGTCTCATTTTTACCATATAATTATAAAATAAATCAGTTGGAATATAAATATTGTACTTACATTTCAGTGTATAGTATATAGAGCAGTATAAACAAGTCATTGTATGAAATTTTAGTTTGTACTGACTTTGCTAGGGCTTTTTATGTAGCCTGTTGTAAAACTAGGCAAATATCTAGATGAGTTGAGGTACCCCCTGGAAGACCTCTGGGTATCCCCTGGGGTACTTGTACCCCTGGTTGAGAACCACTGCTCTATCTCATTCTCTCTCCCTCCCCCTTTGCAATAGCAGCAAATATTCCATTGGCCAAAGAGTCTGGAGGGCCCTATCTCTGCTGCTAGCAGTGGTCAGAAAGGTGGGGAGCTCACAGTGATGTGAGATGTTTCCTTCTTTCTTTGCCTCTGGATTGATTTAATATCCCCATAATGATCTAGCTATGCACTGCAGTAAGTTAGTATTAAGATATCAGTATTTTAAAAATATTCATATTTCTCATCCAAAGGAAACTGTCCCTTTTAGTAGTGTATTGGGTAGCAACCTGCACGGAATTTAGAGGGAGGAGAACAGGTTGCGTGAGGGAAGAATTTAGAGGAGGCACCAGAAGTCAGTCTGTGTTCACATGGCTGGAATGCTAGCTGCAGTTGCAGCACTTAAATAAGTAGTTCTCATAATAAAGATCCAGTTTAGTTGTACAAGCACGAAGTCCTTTCATGTACCCCTAGGTAATAACATGAAAAACATTCAGGCTGCAATAGAACAAAGTACTTGATGTCAGAGAGACCATGTTACTTTCTTCTTTGGCCATAGAAACAGATTAAGAGAGTATTGAAGAGCTGTGTCATATTGTTGTTTTGAACCAGCCCGGCTTAATTAGTATGTGACTTCTAGAGATGGGCCCAGATCCGAATCCCAGATCCAAACACACTGAACTTTGGTGGGATTAGAAGTCAGACAGATCAGAATTCAAATCTTCCAGCCCTCTTGTATGGGTTTTTGTACAAACACACACCACCAAAATTTGTAGAGTTGGAAAACCAGGTCTGGAACAGAAGGTTGCTCCTCACAGCCATCTCTAGCAGATTCCTCACCACTGGAAGACCAATAGCAAAGAGCGTACAAAGAAGCTTATTCTCCCCTCAGTGCCTGTACATAGAACTCCTCCCATTGACATTCATGGGAGTCATATGTGCATATAAGAAATGAGAATAAACCCTTAAGGATTTAGACAGAGATTTTCTAAGGTACCCAACTGTAAGAACCTGCAGGACTAGAAGCTGGGACCATGAGGGGTCTAGACTGCTGCCGCCTCCCCACTGGAAGCTTATGCTGAGGTGCTGAAGGAAATATTGCCCAATAGCTCCTGAGTGGCAGCCCCTGGCACCCCACACCACGGATTGGCCGATTATAGTATTTAAACTAGGGGAGCTGCCTGAGCGACGACGCGGACTGTTCACCTGTTTCTGCTCCAGACCCTAGACTCTGGTTTCTGACCCTGGTTTGTCCTTTGCTATTTACTTTCTGTCTGTAACCTGGCATCTGACTCTGACTTCCTGATATCCTGAGCCATCTCCATTCTTATTTGCTCTATGCTTGCAATTTAGTTTCTGACCCTGACTTCCTGGTATCCTGACCTAGCTCGACCCTGACTCTGCTATCTGCCTGCAACTTGGTGCCTGATCCTGACTTCTGGCATTGTGACCTGGCTCAGTCTCAACTCCACTACTTGTTTCCTGACTGCAACTTAGCAGCTGTCCAGTGCACACAGGCCGCCCATGGTCCAGCCCTGACACCAACTTCTACTGAATTCCAGAGGGATTTAGACACCTAACTTCCTTTGGCTTCGTTGAAAATCCCAGCCTCAAATGTGATCTTATGCACATGTTTTTTGGCTCACACTGTGCATCTCTTCCAGGCCTTTGAGATGCCTGCTTCCCACTGATATTCTGCCCTTTTATAGTTCTGATGGACCGCTGCACAGAGGTATGTCAAAGACTTGCAATTTCACACTGCTGACATGCCTACTATACATGATCATGGAAGAAACACTACTCTTTTTCCTTGTTTGTTACAAAGCTCTTACTGCCATTCAAATTACCAAGGCAAAAATTCAAACAAGCAACCTTCCATAGTGCAATCGACCTTGATAATTACCCCATTGTTTATGTTTAAGTGCTGGAATCAGGTGAAAGAGGAGGCACCAGCTATAAACACTCGAGAAACACCAATCTCTTAGGCACAATGGTTTGCCCAAGATTACACAAGATTACACTAGTAAGGCAAGGAATGGACCTGTGCTCTAATCAGTAGATCTTACTTTCTCTTCAATAGCACATATAGGGAAAACATAGTTGTCCTCTTTCCCTGGCCCCCAAAAAGTTTTATTTTTGCTAATATTCCATAATCATGTCCTTTTCTCCTCCTCCCATATCTGTAGATTCCCACATCTTTTAAAGTCTTGCAACAGGATTCATATTGTTATCCTTTAACAAAATAAATCCCCAAATTAGTTTAAAATACAAGTAATGGTTCGGAACTTTATATGCTGGATGCTGTCCTTGATTTATGTGCCATACATTTCTCTAAATAGCACTCACAGACAAAAGAGCTGTAAGAGTAGTGTAGTCTAGTGTTCTGAGCATGGCACAAGGTGTCAGAAATGCCGGAGTTTGAATCCTGGCTATGGCACAGATTCTTTTTGTGGGCTTAGACAAGTCACTTAAGCTCTGCCTCACTTTTGCTATCTGTTAAATGGGAATAATACATACCTCACCGGGACATTTGGAGGATTAATCAAATGTTTGTAAAGCGCTAAGTATTATTGTATGCAGACTTCAAAATATGTTGTGGGTTGCCACCCCAGCTGATGAAAAAGTGCAGGAGAGCTCTTATGCCCAGTCCATTATTTGGTTTCCCCATCCCTCCTTGCTGCTCCCTCTCAAAGATTTAAGAAACAGAGAGCACAGCTGACTCAGGTTCTACATAAAAATAAGACTAAAAACAGTGTCAGCATACAAATTATTATACTTATTTTTAAAATATGTATGCAAAACATAAAGCAGTTCCCATCTATATTAAAATATTGTACCTCTGCTTAATGGCATATAAATAAAAGCCTCAAAAGCCATTAGCCAACATGCAAAGATATATGCACTGAACACAATCATTCATCAGACATAAATGCTGTGCACCATTATATCAGAGCCAGGAAGATCAGCATAGGCCTTTTGTCAACACAGGACTGCCACACATCTTTGCGCGCTTAATTGACACTAATCCATTTTGTAAGCAGTGAGTTCAAGTCTGGAAAATAATTCAAACAGAGAGACCCAAAGAATGACTGAGCAGTCGTAACAAATGGGCTGAATGAATCATGTATATTTGGCAAGTTGCAAGACTAAGTTATTTCCTGCTTACATCTAGCCTTTATTTCATTTAGGATACATTTTAAAAATACAGATTTATTTTTTTAAATCGGTATATCATAATAAGAGCATCTTAGATCACAGTAGAAGTATGGTTATGAAGCATAACTTTCATATTTTCATAATGTATTTTGCAATGAAATAAACTTTGCACCCCTATTTCTTCAAAAAAGAGCATCTGTGCTCCCTGTACTGGGCTTAGTCCTGCATCCTTTGTGCATGCAAGCATCCCATTGACTTCCAAGGGAGCGAATTCCCTCAATGAAGGGAGGGCCTTTGATTCAATACAGTAGTATATCATTTCTTTTTCATTATATAGTTACCCTTCTTTTAAACTTGGGGGAAAAGGGTAAATAAAGAACAGAAAATCCAGTAATAAGATCCATCAATATTAAGCTTTTACTTGGCTCTACAACATGTCTTTCATTCAATCCAGTTGCAAAACACCTTACTTAATTCTGAAACTATATTATTTAGAGTAACTCTCTAATGAAGGACTAGCAGTGGGAAGGAATAAACAAGGGAGAAGGGCAATATTTTCAGCTGAATTATGAAATGATCAGAGTTGGTGAGGCAGAAAGGTACAGGAATGCAGTCCCAAATGGCAAGACCTGCAGTGGAGAAGGCTCTTGCACAATGACCCCCCCCCCAAAAAAGGAGAGGGAAGACCAGCACTAAATGGGTAGAGAACCCTGATCTGATAGAACCAGAGTCTCCATAGGACAGACTGAAGTGAGTGCACAGGGCTTTAAAAACTAGTAAGGCAATTTTGAACCAGATCGTGGAGTGGATTGGGAGCCAGTGAAGTTGAGTATAGGGAATAAGCTAATGATCCATGTGGAGATGGGCAGCATCATACTGGTGTCTGGAGAACTAGAAGTCAGGATACCAGAGAGCTTGGGGATGAGCTAACTGCTTTGGCTTGTTAAAATGACCTAGCTTCTTTTCTAACATGGCATGATGCAGCCGTTTCAAAGTGGAATCTGCTCCTGCTTACCATATCCTCCTATGATGTATCTTCCTTGCACAGGGGGATCCTTCAAGACCCTCACTAACCGAAGGATTCCCCCAACTTTTCCTCTTACCCCCTCATAAGGCCCTCACATCATGGCTGTGTTTCCAGATGCCAAAGGGCTGGATGCCAGCCTTCCAGAGTTCATCAGTAATGCTCCGAAATGTGTGTTAGGAATCACTGTCCTGCAATATCAGGTGGTCCCTCCTCCTGGAAATCAAATTGGGCTAAGTTGTAGAGTTTCCCAGTTGTGCAAGTGGGGAAGTGAGTAAGAGTCTCAAGACCAGATTTCCCAATAGCACTGTGTTGCACTACCTCTGGACTGACTTGGTCAAGCACCTCATAGACTTTAAGATCAGAAGGGACCATCATGATCCTCTAGTGTGACCCTCTTGCACATTGCAGACCACAGGCACTCACCCACTCACTCCTGTAATAGACCCCTAACCTCTGGCTGAGTTACGGAAGTCTTCAAATCATAATTTAAAGATTTCAAGTTACACAGAAGCCACCATTTATACTACAGTAGAACCTCAGAGTTACCAACACCTCAGGAATGGAGGTTGTTCCAAAATCTGAAATGTTCATATCTTTGAACAAAACGTTCTTTTAAAAGTTTGCAACTGAACATTGACTTAATACAGCTTTGAAACTTTACCACAGAAGAAAAATGCTGCTTTTAACCATCTTAATTTAAATGAAAGAAGCACAGAAACAGTTTCTTTACTTTGTCAAATCTTTTTTGTAGACTTTCCCTTTTTTTAGTAGTTTATTTTCAACAAAGTACTGTACTGTACAGTATTTCCCCCTCTGTTTTTTTGGTCTCTGGTGCCTGATGGCAACTTCCGGTTCCAAATGAGGTGCGTGGTTGACTGGTCGGTTAGTAACTCTGGTATTCGTAACTCTGAGATTCTACTGTAGTTTAAACCTGCAAATGACCCATGGCCCATCTGCAGAGGAGGTGCATGCTTCTGGTGAGGTTTTGGGGAAAGACAATACAGGGGCCTTTAAATAGTCATGAAATAGCCAAATCTCTGAGAATCACCATCTCTCAGATGTTGCATTGGCTTTCTGATACATTTATTTGGAGCAATGGTGCAATCCAGTGACCAGTTTGGATAGTAACACAGTGCATGTTGCACAGGTTAAACCCAGTGTAAAGCTATTCAAGAGAGAAGCACCCTAGAAGAACTGCAGAATCATAGCAATGGGCAAAGACACAGCAATGGCCAAAGATAAGCTATGTAAAAGAGAAATGCAGAGGATCTTTATGTATTGACAGACCAGGCACAAGCAATCATAGTAATCAGTCATTTAAATCAATAATAATCAGCGTTTTTAATGTAGTAACTTCACAGAACTCCTATAACATAGTATTGAAGCAGGAAAATTGATTCATTCAATCTATGGCTGGGCTATAAATATTGTGGGTTGAGGAGCGGCTGTTTAGTTGGAAGAAGCAAATAGAACCTAGCATCACATGTTTGCTTTCCCCCATCAAACTATGGCAAAGAGAAGCAACATAATCACGAGCTGTAACTATGCTGGTTCTGGTGGGACCCAACTGAGAGTGCCAATTCAGGACAAATTGCTTAAAGCAGGGCAGTTACAGCCCAAGGCTGGGATTCCTTTGCACACCCAGACAAAGCAAACCAGCCAAACAGAGAAGACTTTGGATTTGCCCCACAGGCTAAGCACAAGTCACACAAGCAATTCCCTTAGACACTCCAGTTTCCCAGTATCACCACCAGTGCCTCTCATTATGGGGACAAATGGTTATGAAAACCAATACTGCAGTAAAAGAAAAAAGGTTCTCTTGATCCCAAAGGACCAATCCCCAGACCCAAATCAATATACAAATCAGATCTTACCCACAAATCACGCTGTTGCCAATTCTTTAGACTCTAAAATCTAAAGGTTTATTCGTAAAAGAAAAAAGATACAGATGAGAGCAAGAGTTGGTTAAATGGAATCAATTCCATACAGTAATGGCAAAGTTCTTGGTTCAGGTTTGTAGCAGTGATGGAATAAACTGCAGGTTCAAATCAAGTCTCTGGAGTATATCCACAGCTGGGAAGGGTCATCAGTCCTTTGTGTAGAGCTTCTGTTTGTAGCAAAGTCCCTCCAGAGGTAAGAAGCAGGATTGAAGACCAGATGGAGGAGCTGCAGCAGCTTTTTATAGTCTCTTGCCATGTGGTCTCTGCTTTCTTTGTCCCAAAGACAAGCTGGCCATCACATGGCATGGAAGAACCTCAGAGTTCTGTCCATAGGCATGTCCCTGCATACCTTGCTGAGTCACAAGGTATATCTGCCTTCTCTCAGTGGGTCACTTGTATAGCTGATGGTCCTTAATTGGCCATCAAGCAGGCTAGGCAGAGCTGACACCAACTTGTCACCCAGAAGCGTAGCATATGTTTGAAATACAGAGAGTATAGAGCCAATATTCATAATTTTAACTACAAAAATGATACACACGTATAGACAGCATAATCATAACCAGCAAACCATAACCCCTCCATAGACCCCTTACACAACAACCTTTATACAATATTTGCTGCAAATATATAACAGCGGTTGCAACAGTGATCTATACAGTTACAGATTATGTCAATAATGTCATATGAGCCCATGCAGGTTTTGCTGTGAGGCCATTGGCCTGCAGTTACTCGCTTCATGGGACCAGCAGAGATCTGGTGCAGCCTGGGTTGAGGCCAGCAAAAGCTGCAAGAAGGGGGTACCTGCAGGAAACCTGGCCCCAGCACTGCAGTGCCCCAGCCAGTTGTGCGGTAGGGTCCCTCTCCAGCAATGGCACCACTGCCAACTTGCAGCCAAGGTGCCATTGGCTGTTGGCCAGTGTCTGTATTGTGTGACCCTTGTGATGGGACTCACTGTAAGCGGGATGAGCATGTGCTGCTCCAAGCAGCAGTCATTAATCTGGTAGTTTGACACGTCAGAGTCCATGAAAGAGGGGAGAACACGCTACTTAAAGATGCTGTTCACCAACTTTGCTCTCTCACTAGCTGACTGTGCCCCCTTTCTCTACATAGCTCATGGGGAGCACAGGATTTTTGCAGAGGAGAAATTGGCAGCTGCATGGATCATCACCCAGCAGGAACAACTCTTGGAACATCTTGCACAGCCACCTTATCCTGTTCGTCCCCTCTGCCCCCTTACCCACCACAGACTCCGCAGCAGCATGGAGAACAAGGGCCCTGGACATTTATTGCAAAATTTGACAGGATAAGTCAATAGAACTTTTTTTGTAATACCAATATGGCAAGATTGCTACACAAGGGAGCTGCTCCAGTTGATCTGAGATTCTGGTTTGATTTCTGTTGAGAAAAAAAGTTATAGCGGAAAGGGGTAATTGCACAGATACCATGAGATACTGCTAGCTAATCCGTTTCATATGATCCCTGTTTCTAGTTCTGTGTCAGCTCTCAAATATATAGCCTGAAATTAACAGTCAATGAAAGAGAATTCTAGGTTGATTTCACGTACTAAGGAAGGAAGGATGCAAAAATACCACTATAATTTTCAGTTGCTTTAGAAGAAATAAGGAAAAGAAACCAAAATTAACCCCATGCCTGCCAAATTAGGAAGGATAGAGGTAAAGATTCTGGTTCTGAACACCCTGAGAGTTTGGATCTGGATCCAAACTTCATGGCTTGGACCCTTCTCTATTCAAAAACCTTGAAGTTTTAAAGCGCAAACAAATTTTGGAAACTTGAAAAAAATGTTACACATTACATCTACATTAAAGAGCATGACACTGTCCATCTAGCAGTAAATCAGATGTGCAGTGCTTTCCAAGTATTCCTATGCCTTGAACCAAGATTTGATACAGCCACCATGTGTATTTGTTCTCATATGGTTAAAATATCATGCTGTTTTTCACCACTGCAATTAGTCAATATAGAAAACCAATATTTAGAGATTCCTCACTTTTGCTAGTGAAACTTGGTTAAGTAGGTTCTCCATGTAGATTAATCATTTAGTGATTCTTGTGGACAGAAATTTGGCTTAACTGAATTGCGTCTGGATAGTAGCCAAGTACTTTCTGCTTCCAGATGCCCCCCCACGTTGCATACCGTGTGAGGTTTCTTTGCCCACAGTGTACTCCTGCGGTTTTGCTCTGTTTACCCATCGTTTGTTAATTCCATATCAATAGGGGCCAGATCCAGAGTGGTGCTGAGTGCCTGCGGCTCCCACTGACTCCAAGAGGCACTCAGACTCTACACAGGGGGGAACACTAGAAATGCCGATGTAGTTCAGATCAATAGTGCCTTTCAGGACTTGACCAAGGGGGAATCGCTCCACAAGATATTAGAGCTGTTTATCACTAGTCTGCAATTATTTACTTACAGAAATAAAAAAAAAAAGGACGTATCTGAATGCTCACGTCTGGCTTTCAGATTTTGAAACCAAATTCTCTCTTTGGATACCTTCCTGGATTCCCATACCTTACCACACACCTGTGCATGCAGCCTAGTGCAGAACATAGTCCTAGACGTTTATGAGCTGATTCATTTGGGGGGACGGAGGGAATTTGGCAAATATAAAGCTAGAAAGCCCAATTTTCTAGGTACTTTTGGCATCACATATTCCAGGACACAATGGTGTACCTCTCTCCCTCTTTACTATGTGCAACACCAGCTGGGGTGTGATAAGATCACAGGCAGGAAAAAATGTTCCTGTTTTCCTGTAATAATCCATATTGCTTTTCTCCCAGAAAAGTTTTCCTGTTAACCACTTCAGTTTACCAGAGACATGGAGAAAAATGCACCTTCAGTGCTGCCGTGTGTCTCAGATATGTCACCTCTGTAGAAGAGCACAGCTGCAGAATGGTTAAATCCCAGTTTGCCAGACATGGTGAAATGAAACTCTTAACCTTTAGTAAAACAGAGTATGGTTTTAGCCTAAACAACTTCTTAGCATAGTTGGTAAAACAGAGGTGGACTGGGGGAGGGTGGAAGCCTCCCCGCCCTCTCACCACAACCAGCATAAAATCCTTCAGCCAGATCATTTTGAATAGATTTTCTTGATTTCACCTCTCTTCACTCCAGATGAGACATGTCCTGCTGCCAATGCATATGTAAATACTCCCTTCAAAATAAGGATTTAAGCCTCTCCTTAGAATCCTTTACTATGAAAATCTCTGATTCACTGTGGTGCTTTAGAGCAGAGGACACTTTACTTCATATCTATTCATTATTTAGCTGAAGTCCCATCTTAAGCTTCCTGTTGTCGTCCCCCCAAGGCATCTGTGCACTTGTGTGGGCCTCATCCCACTAATAATCAGTGATGGACTTTACCCTCACAGCCCCCCTGTGGGGTAAGGAAGTATTATCCCACTTTTACAGATGGGGAGCCAAGGCCCAGGGAGACTTCTAGGGTGTGTCCACACTGCAAGCACGGTTCTATGGCAATAAGTCTCAGAGCCCAGGTCTTTGGTTCTTAGTTTATTCAATAGGCACAAAATGTGAAATGAGGAGCTCTGAAGATACTTTACAAAACATGGTTTAAGATCAACTCTTGCATATCTTCCCCCTTTATTATTTGTGTTGTGGTAGCAGCAAAGAGCTTCAACTTAAACTGGGGCCCCATTGCGCCAGCTGCAGCCAAACAGAGACAGCCCCTGCCTCCTGTGCCAAGAAGTTCACAGTGTAAGTAGATGAAACAGACATTAGGTGGGAGGAGAAACAGTGACACAAAATGGTCAAGTGACTTGCCCAAGGTTGGTCAGTGGTGGTGATGGGAATAGACTGGGGGGTGAGATCTTAGCACCATTGACTTCAGTGTGGCCAGTATTTCACCCATGGTCCCATCAGTGACTCGTCCATTGTCTGTTTCCAAAACCCATTCAGGATTGTCTTCTTTTCTTTGGAGATGGAGCTTCGGTATTGAGTTTTCCTGCTCCATTTTGCAACCTAAAAAAATGATCCTTTGAAGAGATAGCTATACAACAGTAATTTCTCCACCCACATTTAGTGCATTACTATCCCAGAGGCTATACATCCAAGAATTCTGAAGGAGTCTAAGTATGAAGTGCTGAGCTGCTTACAAATACAATTGTTGTTCTAGAGGACTGGAGCGCACAAATATTGTACCTATATTTAAAAAAAGGCTCTGGGGATGATCCAGAGAATTGTAGCCCAGGAAGCCTTACATCTGTAGGTGGAAAAATAATTGAAATTATTATTATAAACAGAACAACAAAACACCTGGAAGATTATAGAATCATAGTGCTGGAAGGGACCTTGAGAGGTCATCAAGTCCATCCCCCACATTGAGGCTGGACCAAGCATACACAGATCACCCCTCACAGGTATTTGTCCAACCAGTTCTTAAAAACCTCCTACGGTGGATATTCCACAACCTCCCTTGAAAACCTATTCCAGAGTTTAACTACCCTTATAGTTAGAAAGTTTTTTCTAATATCTAATCTAAATAATATGATAGGGTCTAATCAACATGGTTTCCACAAAGGAAAATTGTGTCTCACTAACTTCTTAAAATTCTTTAAATGGGTCAATAAAATATTGGATAAAGGAGCACCAATTGAAAATATATTTAGCCTTCCCAAAGGCCTTTAACAAGGTTCCGCACAAGAGGCTACTAAAGAACAGAGTGGTCATGGGGAGAAGGGCAAAGTATTGTCATGGATCAAAAACTGGTAGGAGACAGAGAGCAAAGAGTAGGATTAAATGTTCAGTCTTCATCATGGAAAATGTTAACAGTGGAGTGTCTTAAGGTTCCGTACTAGGTCCCATGTTGTTTTATATATTTATTAATCATCTGAAAGGGGGTGAGTAGTGAGGAAGCAAAATTTGTAGATGACACAAAGTTATTCAGATTAGCCAGGAACAGAGAGGAATGTGAGGAACTTCAGAGAGACCTAAACAAGCTGGTGAATGGCAACATGATGGGAAATGAAACTGAGTGTCAAAAAAAAAAAAAAAAGCAAAGAAATGCACAGTGGAAGAAAAAAATTGCTAATACATCTTACAGGGGGTCTAAATTAACTGTATCAACTAAGGAGAGGGACTCGGGTGTTATTGCAGATATCTCAATGAAGACCTCTACTCAGTGTGGCCCAAGATTACAAACAAAAAACCCCAACATGTTAGGATGTATAAGAAATGGTATGGTGAATAATTCAGAAAATATTATATGCCTTTGTTTGTGTGTGTGTGTATAATATATATACAAATTAATCACGATTTAAAAAATTTATCACAATTAATCACAAATATAATTGCACTGTTAAACAATAGAATGCCAATTGAAATTTATTAAATATTTTGGATGTTTTTCTACGTTTTCATATTGTATTCTGTGTTGATATTGAAATCAAAGTGTATATTACTTTTGACTATAAATATTTGCACTGTAAAAATGATAACCAAAAGAAATAGTATTTTTCAATTCACCTCAGACAAGTACTGCAGTGCAACCTCTTTATCGTGAAAGTGCAGCTTACATGTGGATTTTTTTTGTTACATAACTGCACTAAAAAAACAAAAAAGGTAAAACTTAGATATGCTAAACATTCGTATGCGTCTTTATGCTTCGGCCACCATTCCTGAGGACATGCTTCCCTGCTGATGACGCTCATTAAATATAAAAATGCGTAAATAAGATTTGTGACTAAACTCCTTGGGGGAGAATTGTATGTCCCTGCTCTGTTTACCCGCATTCTGCCATATATTTCATGTTATGGCAGTCTCAGATGATGACCCAGCACGTGTTGTTCATTTTAAGAACACTTTCACTGTGGATTTAACAAAACGTAAAGAAGGTACCAGTGTGAGAGTTCTAAAGATAGCTACAGCACTCCACCCAAGATTTAAGAATCTGAAGAAGAAAAGAAAAAAAGAAAATCAGCCTTCTGCTGGTGGGATCTGACTCAGATAATGAAAATGAACAAGTGTCAGTCTGCACTGCTTTGCTGCTTTGGATTGTTATCGAGCAGAACCTGTCATCAGCATGGATGCATGTCCCCTGGAATGGTGGTTGAAGCATGAAGGGACATATGACTCTTTAGCACATCTGGCACATAAATATCTTGCAACACTGGCTACAACAGTGCCATGCGAACACCTGTTCTCACTTTCAGGTGACATTGCAAACAAGAATCGGGCAGCATTATCTCCTGCAAACGTAAACAAACTTACGAGTGATTGACTGAACAAGAAGTAGGACTGATTGGACTTGCAGGCTCTAAAATTTTACATTGTTTTATTTTTGAATGAAGATTTTTTTGTACATAATTCTACATTTGTAAGTTCAACTTTCATGATAAAGAGATTGCACTGCAGTTCTTGTATTAGGTGAATTGAAAAATACTATTTCTTTTGTTTTTTACAGTGCAAATACTTGTAATAAAAAATAAATAGAAAGTGAGCACTGTATAAATGTGGAGTAATAGACTGTCCATGCCACAAAGAGCTCACAAATGAAACAGACAAAAAGGACAAAGAGTAGGAGAAGTCAAGTGTTATTATTCCCATTTCACAGAGGGGGACCTGAGGCATGGAAAGGTTGAGTTTCTTGCCCAAGTCGCATAGCACTAGGGCTGGTCAGAAAAAAAGAATTCTGTTTTGAGAAAAACTGAGGGTTTGAAATTTATTTTTGTTCCACCTGGAACATAGCCGAGACATTTTGAAATTTTTCATGAGTGGTGGGAGAAAGCACCTGTATTACCTACTCCTGAATTACCAATAGCCTGGTGGTCAGGGCATTTACCTGGGTTTGGGAGCCCCAGGATCAAGTCCCTGTCTGCCTGATTCAGAACAGGGACTTGAACCTGGAGCTTCCACATCTATGGGGAGTGCCCTGACTGCTGGGCTTGGGCTATTTTCTTGCTTTCATTTTGACTAGAATTTCCATCCTGGACCTGAGATGCCTTTCCAAACCTTTTATTGAAACCGAGAGATTGCCCACAAAGTTTTGGTTTTGATGAACTGTCATTTTCAGACAAAAACAAAAAATTCATCAAAAAATTCCAAACCAGCTTTCCACAGGAACTGTGGCAGGGCTGAGAACTAAACCCAGAGCTCCTGAATCCCAGCCCAGTGAGTTTGACCAAAACAACAATCTGCCTAATAAAGACAGTAGTTGTGTTCTAAACATGCCCCCAAACTGATTTTCCCACTCAAAACTAGTTTGAATATTTTGGCGTATCAAATATTTTTTAAAAGGGAAATCATTCTGGACACTAGTTAAAGAACTAAAAAGTCTTTCCAGCTGGAAATTAGACATTATACACTGGGTTCCATTCCAGAATAAAATATCTGGCAGAGTTAGAAATCTGTGGGATGGAAATGCCAACACAACTTTAACTATAATGATGTAAATATAGCCTCAACTACCTCTCTTAGCCAAAGTAAATAGCATAACCCTCTGGTAGTTTTATTAGCCCTGTAAAATACCGCAATTCCACCTTTGACTTATACATCTAGTCTTTATTTTTCTTTCTTCTGGCTATGGGCAGAGCTACCCGAACAAAGATCAATTTCAGGTAGGCAATCTTGTACAGGCAGGCAGCCAGCTTTCTAATCCAATAATGTAATACAGGACCTGAAGAGTGCACATTTATGAAAGAATAGGCTGTTTTCATTATTTAATTACTAGTCAAGTTACCTATTTGAAGAATATTAAAATGCCCAAGTTCTATGACAGTGAAATAGGTCAAATCTAAATCCTTATTGCAAATCTAGAGATATTATCTTTGAATAGCATGAGTTGGTATATCCCTCAACCTTAATAATCTAAGGGTATGTCTTCACTACCTGCCGGATAGGCGGGCAGCGATCGAGCCAGCGGGGATCGATTTATCGTGTCTAGTCTAGACGCGATAAATCGACCCCCGAACGCTCTCCCGTCGACTCCTGTACTCCAGCACCGCGAGAGGCGCAGGTGGAGTCAACAGGGGAGCGGCAGCAGTCGACTCACCGCAGTGAAGACACCGCGGTGAGTAGATCTAAGTACGCCCACTTCAGCTACGTTATTCACCCCCAGTGTAGACCAGGGCTGAGGGTGGGATTTTTCAAGACTGCTCAGCATTGGCCTAATTCTGCTTTCATTTCAACAAATGGGAGTTTTACCACTGACTTCGGTGAGATCAGAATTAGGCCAACACCGAACACCCCTCAGAGTTCATGTCTGATTGTTCACACACTAAAAAGCCTCACCTTGGACACAAGATTTGCATCGCTGCCTTCAAAACACGACCATCCACTTCTCTCTCCGTAGCTCAGATTTCAGGAATTTAGCCATCTGACTCAACTGCAAAATCCCATTCCCAGTGATATCCATGAATCCCTCCCTGGCATCAGCTAACGGGATAGATTCTGTCTCGTTCCACTCTCGGCGCATGACTCAGGCCATGCAAAGGGACTGCAAGGGCCTTGCCGGGGAGTCCTCTGCTGTAGTGCAGTCCCAGTGAGCGAAGAGCTGGTGTAATTGGCCTCCTTCCCAACAGTCCCCAGCGCAGGAGATGGGTTGGAGGGAAAAAGGCAGGAGCACACGGTTCTCCAGCTACCCCCAGTTGGTAAATGGGCTTTTGAGGATCACAGACAGCTGGGGCAAACTGTTGTAACTCAGGTGGGAGCTTAGACACAGCAGCCATAACCACCTCCTTGACATCCCCTCACCCGGCTCTAGTCTGACCTACTATTCAAGTATGTTAGCGCGAATGGCTTTTTCTTGTTTTGTTGGAGACGTTTACTTTTCCTAGAATTATGCAGAAACAGGCACCTATTATTCTACAGCAAGGAATAATATATTAGCAACGCTACCTTGCCTAGGGAAGCAGTATAGTCCAGGGGCTGGGGCCTCAGAGACCTGGGTTCTAGTCCCAGCTGTGCCACTGGCCTGCTGCTCACATCCCTTCTCTGCGCTGCTGTCTCTCCTCTCACCCTTTGTCTGTTTAGAACATAATGCTACAGGCCAGGGCCTGTCTCTGACTAGCTGCTGCTACATGGCCTGTATAATGGGACTCCAACTGTTGTTGCTGCTGTAATACAAAGAGTAGTAGTACTTCGACGGCTTTTTTGGTTTGGATGATTGCCTGTAGTTCTTTTTCCTCAGTCCAAGGTCTTTGGTAGGCAAGAAAGTATTTCGGGAATAGGAAGGCCAGGGTAAAATCAGGGCGAAAAAGCTGGAAAACATGGTATCCTACAGGCTCAGAAACCAGAAAGCACGTAGAGAGAGCCACATGTTTGTTAACATTTAAAAAGCTCATGAATTTTAGGCCAATTGCCTGATTTTGGGAGGCCTGGTTCATGATTGTTGAATGTTTGGGGCTGGCAATATTGTATTTATAAATTGTAGGCTTGCTTTATACAACAGTGTAAGCAGCAAGATTGGAAGCTAGTACTTGCCCTGGGGATCCCCCTTGTAGCATGGAGCTTTCTTTAAAGCACACCTACAAGTTAGGATTTCTTATAGCCTGGCAGCGTAGTGTGAACTTTCACCTTAAGCGTATAGCATTTTGGGAACTGTAGTCTAGTGGCTGAGTGGCCATTTTGTGGAAGGCAAGGTTCTTTACCTGAAAAATTAGCAAGGAAAAGTTTGTATAAGGGGCTGGTGATGAGTTATGCAATATGTTTGCAGCATATGGGGGTGGGGGGGGGGAGTTTCAAACACAGGAAATTGTTTTGGACCTGGGGGAGCAGCTGATGTTAAACAAGCTTAGTTAAAGAACAAAGAGGAGTCTCTTCTAGCCGAGTTTAACCATGATCAGGCAGAAGCGTGTCTAGTAGTGACTTGATGGAAGGATTTTGAATACTCATTAGTACTGCATAACAACAGGCAACTCCTTAAACTGAGTGATACTTTTAATTTTATTTTGGTGATTTGCCCATTATTTCAAACAAGAAAATGACCTTTCCTGGTTCTTCAGTCATATTGTCCCTGGCAGTGCATGGAAGTTCTAAGTCAGATCTTTAGCCAGAGACTGGAGATCTCCCTCAGCTGCCCTGGGGCTAACTATTTAAGGGCCTGTGTAAAGGTGCACAGCTATGCCCTTGTTTTAGTAAAACCCTACCAGTTGCCAAGAGCTGGTTAAATAATGAAAATAGTTCTCAGGTTATTATTAGGTAAAACAAACCCTGATTTTAGACTGAACATTATTCAGCCAAGTCTGATTGCAGGAAAGGGCACTACCTAACATTACCACACAGCCCATCTTTCGTTCTCAAGCTATTCCACCAGTTCTTTTTGCTTGTGTGGGGTTCCACATCCTAACATTCTTCTGCATGTCAGCCAACATTAATAGGACTTTTAATTGTGTATCAGTGGCGTCACATAGCCCCACCTGTACTATTTTGTATCTTAGCTCCCCTTGGGTACATGGGACCATTCCTCCTCTGAGACTTTTGTGCTTCTTTTTCGGAGGGAGTCAGTGTATAGAGAAGAGGGTGTACGAGACGCAACATTCAGAACAGAAAACGCTGGGTGGGGGGTGCAATATATTTTGCTGGTGAGTTGAGAGTGTGTCTCAGAAGACTATTTATGACCTAAGAGAGCATGCAGTGCTAGAAACACTGTGCTGTAGTAGCATTTACAAAGTTAGAAACCACTTCCTTGTAAATATCCTTTAACAAGGTGGCACTTAGTTGGTCTCTGCTGCTTTCTGTGTCACCTGCCCTCACTCTTTTCAAGATTCAGCTCAGCTTTTCTTTTTAACAAGTCTCTGATTTCCCTTCTTCCCCCTCCAATAAGATATTAGATGCACTCCCTGCTTTCTCTCCGAAATGGGTCTCTCAGTGGGAAGGAAGTGAAAAAAAGGTCATACTTAAGCTACAATGATCTCAAGAGTCAGTCAATTTACAAAGCATTTGGGGGGGCTGTACATTAGAACATAAGTTCTTGCTCACCTTGTGGGGCTCCAAGTGCAGGCTGGTTCAGTTCTGATCCCAAAAGCCAACATTCCCCCTCCTCCCCACATAGAGTGCTAATCTTCACATGAGGCAGAGACAGGCATGAACTTGCAAGTCTGAACTCCATGCCACTCTCTGTATCATTCAGCAAAAGGTACTCATCTTGCAGAGCTGCACCATTGCTCCACCTTGGCCCTGCTGAACTCAAACACATCATCCTAGTGACATCCTTAAGTCCCGCGGTAGTGAAACTCCAGGGGAACTCTAGCTTTAGAGAGATACAGAGCCCAGTTATCGTATGTACCTAGCTTGGTCATTGTCATATCCCAGTTCTGCATTTGAGCACCTGAGTGACCTTAAGCTTGGAAAAAGCTGTGTAGTTTGACCAGCACTGAACAAATGTAAAGCATGATTCTCTACTGAGAAGTGTTTCTACCAAAACACTACCACGGGGTTCCATGTTTATTGTATGTCAGTGTTTTCCCATAGCAAATATATGCAGCTTATAAGTAAAAATAAATACTTATTTTAACTGTCAGCCCTGATAACAATGGCAGTAAGTTGGGTTCTTTCCTTGTCATGCATCACCCACAGTAATAATAGACCCACAGACCAAGTTTTGCTGCTGTTCACCAGTGGGGCTAACTCCCCAGCCAGTACATCAAATGACACTCCCAAGAAAAGCAAGATTTCAATCTCTTCTTGCTTCAGGGTTGAGTTTTATTTCTCCATATCAAAAACAGTTCAACATAAATCAAACAAACCAAGTTCCATCTGCTGAGGCAGCCTTTCCTCCAAGAACTTACCTGCTCCCTGCAGGTCTCACTCTCAACTCAGTGGCTTGCTGGCCTTTCGTGTAAAGGCCAGGTGACTTGCAGGCTACCACCTGGGCTCAGGCCCCTCACTTGGGAGGCAGCTCATTGGTCACAGTTAGGGCTAAACCTGACTACCTTAAAGAGACATCCCACCCTAGGACAGCTTTGTCTAGGAAAAAAATGCTTTTTCCCCCTTTTAAATAAATTTAGTGCGAGTGAAAAGTCCTTTTTACCTGCAGAACAAGCAGGGTGGGTGGCGGCAGTGCAATGTCCGGAGCACCTCCCTACAAATATACCTCAGCCTTGACAGATCAGCCATAGCAGTAAGAGACTAAGCAACTATGCAGGTGTCTCCTGAACCAGAACTAAGGCATGATGATGAAGTAGTGAGGGAAGCTTTCACAAATGCTGCTTGGACTATCGACCATGTTCTGTGGTTAATTACAGGACTTCACTCCTCCAGGACAGGTATTTGTAATGTGATAGCTGTAATATTGTCTCCACATTTACTTTAAAACCATTAGGTCAAAACCCTAGCTGGCACTGGGATGCAACTGCCCAGTGCACATTAATGTCATTGGATGTCAAGTGGCTAAATTCCTTTGCACCGTTCTGGGGGCTTGATGCGCAGATCATTTTCACACATCTCAACAGATTAACTCCACGGGACTACTGGTATAAGAAGGTACTGCATCCTCAGAAGCGCTGCTGATTCATACGCCAATTCTTTAAATGTCAGTGCCTAATTACAATACCTGCTGCATAGTATTCCTTTAAGATAAATAATAAAGATTTCCATTGAAAGCCCATAACTTTATTTACACAGGAAACAAGTAACTTGTGTTCCGCTGGGACCTCAGCATAGAATGGAGAGTGGTCCAAGAATCTACAATGCACAAAATTCTTTAAAGTGTCTCATTAAAAGCAAATTAACACAGTCCTAAAATCCAGTTTTAGGAGATCTCTCTCACCTAGACACTGTATTGGCTGCCAGGCCCTGCATCACATTATGTAGCACACTGTTGTTTATTTTACCTTTTTTTCTTAATAATCCTAACTCACAGTGGTTAGAGGAGTCCATACAAGACATACCAAGAAAAGAAGAAAAAAGTCACTATAAATCATTGTATTCTGCTACATTTATGACCACATCATTGTTTGTTTGTTCGGGGTTTTTTGTTTTTTTTTTTAAAAGGTTTTTTTTCCAGCCAAAATCGTGTTGTTCAAAGAGCAACCTCCACTTTTACAGGAATCTTTCAAGACAACTACAAATAAAGGTGAATGCAGCCATACAATGGACTATGCTAGTAAATGTACATATCCAGCTGCACTAATAGCTTTCTATTAGACTCTTTTCCATTCAGAAAACAAACGAACACAAACAATCCATAATCTTACAAAGACAGTAAGAAATCTTACTGCAGACTGATGAGAAGAAAATAGGTTGGTGGTTTAAAAAAATATTAGGGGCCATATCTCCAGTTGGGGTAAATCACTGTAGCTCCACTGATTTTTAATACTGCGCTGATGATTTACACCAGCTGAGGTTTTGGCCTTGTATGTATATCTATTCCCTGCTGTGTAGCTGAACATACCAGTTACTTGTATATAATAATAAAACCAAGGTTTTGTCTCCTGTCCGTCACACGATGCTCTGTCTGCTCACATCCACGTTGTACGCTGATGAATTTGAACAACCTCGGCCGAAATCTATGAAAATTCCTTCAGAATCGGAGTCAATTGACTCCAAAATCTGGTCCACTATATTCTCGGGGCTGGAAGAAGGGACTGGAATCAAGGCAGGGTCCCTGGCCAGCTCAAAAGCCCTGTTTTGATCACCCATGGTGTGAAAGAGTCCTTGCTGCTGCTCAATTGCATTGAGTTTGCTGGAACATTGCACTGAACTGGCAGTGGGCCTTTCTTGTTCTCCTGAGAGTGAGTTCTTCGTGGTTGTCATAGAGCTTTTGGAACCATTGTCCACGATGGTTGTGAGATTGGAGTACCCTTGTAGCTCCATGCATGAGGTCATTTCAGAAACTGAGTGCCTTCGGATGCCAGTCCCATTGGCTGCAATACCCTCTGTTTCATACTCAGCTACGGGAGTCAGCAGTGGGTTATTGTAGCTTTTCGATCTCACCACGGGGTTCTTGGCGAGGATGTCACCTGATTTGGAACGTCTGAAGAACCGCTTCTCTGTAAACAGACACAAATCTCAATTAAAATCTCTGAAGTCTATGTTTTTTATAGCACCGCCAACCCCAAGCATTCAAAAATAATGAGTCAGGGCCCTAAAAACATGAGTGACATAAAAATCATAAGCTTTTTAAAAGAATCAATGTTGCGTTCTTTTTATTTACCTTCTGGTTTTTGAACCTTTATGGATAGTATCTTCAAGCTTTATCCACAACCATGAGGGCTAAAAACTAACTTAAAAAAATAAGATTCTCTAATATTCACATGTTTCAGAGTAACAGCCGTGTTAGTCTGTATTCGCAAAAAGAAAAGGAGGACTTGTGGCACCTTAGAGACTAACCAATTTATTTGAGCATAAGCTTTCGTGAGCTACAGCTCAAATAAATTGGTTAGTCTCTAAGGTGCCACAAGTACTCCTTTTCTAATATTCACATGATTCCAAGGACTAGGGGTTTAAGAAGAATGCCAGCTATTGTGCGACTTGTGATAAACTTGGAAGAGTTTGTGACAGTGCTTTTATTTAATGAAAAACCAGAAGTGAAATTCTGCTCTGAGACGTGCATGGCTATGGATGTGACTGGAAGTTCCTCACATGTAGGGAGAAGAGAGTACGGGAGTCAAAGTTTACTGTGAGGATCTGAGACCCAGCTTTTTGTCCTGTGTCTGTTGCGGCTGAGCTCTCTTTTGGTTTAATTGAGCTTGTTCTTTCATCAAATCAGCTCCTCCAGGATGAGCAAAAAAGTGCATTGAGAAGATGGTGCTGCTAACTATAATTAAGCTATTTAATTATATAAAATCCATGCAGAGCATTTATGCACCAGCCACCTGTCCCCTGAAAATCAAGTCCCTTTAAGGCACCCCAAATGAGTAAACATTTTGGAAAATCTTGGTTTAAAAACTTAATTTGAGATTAAATGTACTGCCCTGGTGCTGTGTGACCCAAAATAATATCAGAACCTATCTCATGACTGGGCTAAGAAATCTGAACTCGGTTTCACAGTATTCTAGATTTTTACAGCTAATTGTTAGAATTCAGGTTTCAGAGTAGCAGCCGTGTTAGTCTGTATTCGCAGAAAGAAAAGGAGTACTTGTGGCACCTTAGAGACTAACAAATTTATTTGAGCATAAGCTTTCGTGAGCTACAGCTCACTTCATCAGATGCACTAGTACTCCTTTTCTTTTTGTTAGAATTCAGTTAATCCACACCTCCATTTTCTTACAATGACCACTAGGTGGCAACAATTTTGCATTCTTGACACTACCTAAGAACCTTTTGGAATTGTGCCGTTTTCATGAAACATTCATACAAGATTGAAATGATTTTTAAGCATCCTTCCAGAGGTTCCACTGTTCTTTGAGCAGGAACCATCATACAGCTACTGCATTTGGTCCTCAAAGGATTGCCCTGCTGCTCCTGTCATTTCACCATCTCAATGTACGGGGGCTATGGCTGGGGAAAAGAGTGAAACTATGCTCTATTGATTCCCCACCTACCAGAATGTCCCCCTGGGGCTTTTGGCAGCTAGGCATAAATTAAGGCTTACGGCTGCTCTAATTTAGTATAGAGACAAGGTCCAGGTCTATTAGCTGAAAGGCAGTAGACACTTATGCTTTTAAATCCATTGAACCTGGGTTCAGTTCCTGCAGATGACTCATCCAGGAGTATCACTACAATGCAACAGCACTGGCAAATCCCCAGTGTAGATAAGGCCTTAGCGCTTCAACGTTTGGGTTTCAAATAGAGTAGTGGAATATTTATTGATTTTAAAAACTGTTTCATGGGAATTTTATCAATTTTTTGTGGGAATAGTTCTATTGCTCCTGGATTTTGTAAAAGCTGGTGTTCAAAAGATGTCAGATTTGGGCCACTGTGATGGATCCGCTCAGCAAGAGACTACAGCTCCGCTCAGCCCTCTCCCCATTGCACATCCCCTTCCTCCAGGTCGGATAAGGAAGTGGTCCACTTCTGACTGGAAGTGGCAGCTGCATGGCTAGTGAGGCGCTGCAGGGAAGCTGAAACAGCAGTGGCTGGGGAGGTAGCCTGTGCAAAGGGGCCCCAAGGAGAGATGCGATCCTTGCTCACTTTGAACTGTTTTAGGCTCTGTACATAGGATATCTGCAACCTTTCCCTCTTCCAGGCCTAGAAAAATACCCTTGACCTTAGCCATGTGTCTGAGTGGTTTTGGGGACCCACCAGGACTAGTGCCCACGAGACCTAACTGCTGAAGCACCTACACTGCTTGACTCCAAGTCAGGATCACGGGGCATGCTACTGGCACCCTAGGTGCTTGGTGTTATAAGCAGCCCCAATTATTACACTGTTTCATGTCCCTTTAATAGCAGTGATGAATACAAAATGGTTCTTTTGAATCATCATTTTTTGAAGATAACCAGCCTAGACTGACTCACGTAAAATCGATCTGTTTCTTTAAATGCCTGTTGCAACACAATCCATTTCCAGTTCAGCTTCATGTGCAAATCATGAACTACCCTATTGACAATTTCATACTAGAAAATGGATTAAATCAATTGCCCAGAAAATGCACAATTTAAAGTATATCCAAACTGGATAGCAAATTACTTGTTTTTACAACTATAGGTACAATTACTACTTTTCTATTCTGTCTTGCAGTGCTTGTGTATTTCCCTATAGTTTCAACAGTATAAACTACTCAAATGGAATAGCATTCAGTATTGGCCTAACTCCAGCTCAACTGACATCAGCTGGAATCTTCTATGGAAGACACTGAGTGCTTTTGATAATCCTTCACCGTCACCTTCTGTCCTAAACAGTTGTATAAGGTTGCTGGGTACTGAGAAAAAGGCACAACGCCCCACTGGCTACATTTAGGCAAAGTGATATCTGCATGCACTTCTTGTGTCTGCACATCCTCTCTCCTTTTATCTCACATTGTCCATAAAGCACCCTGAGTTCAACTCCTATAACTGAAAGCGGTATACAGAGAGATGTAAATTTATTTATAGATTTTAAGGTCAGAAGGGCCCATTATGATCATTTAGTCTGACCCCCAGCATAACACAAGCCATAGAACATAAAACTTCTTTTATAACAAATTTTATTTCAGAATTTTGAAAGCTGGAGGAGGCTTGGTCAGGCTTAGCTGGAATTTTGTGTGCCCACAACACACCATAAAGAAAATGACGTGTCCGTTTTTTTGGCATCGACAATCACCTGTTTTATGGGCGTCAGCATGATGTATTTACAAAGCTTTTTGGCTAGCCATCTGCACTATGTCAAATTGATGACATTTTAAAAGCCCCTGTTATTCTTACCCAAAATACAAGAAGAGTGTGTGAAGGGTCCATCACTGGAATACAGACCATATGTGCCCAAGTAAGGGGAAACCACCTTCTGTATCAGGGATTCCAGTTTCAAATAGTCTTCAGTCACTCCCTTAGATTCGTGAACCCCCTGAAAGAAAGAGCAAAACTGAAGATTAATATTGTCTCCCAAGTCTCAAGATCAAATTGCTCACAAAAGCAGAGAGCTAGCAGGTATTCTGATTACATTATATGCCAAAAGTACACATGCTGTATTACATTGGTTTATTTTATGGTTATTATTTGTATTGCAGTAGTGTGTGGGGAGCTCAATCATACACCAGAGCCCCTTTGTGCTGGGCACTTGTACAAACACATAACAAAAAGACTGCTGCCAGGAGCCTACAGTCTAAGGGCTTGTCTACATTACCCGCTGGATTGACGGGCAGCAACTGATCCAGCGGGGGTCGCTTTATCGCATCTAGTCTAGTGCGATAAATCGACCACAGAGCGCTCTCCCGTCGACTCTGGGACTCCAGTACTCCACCAGAGTGAGAAGCGGAGTCGATGGGGGACGAGTTATTCACGTAGCTGAAGTTGCATAACTTAGATCGATTCCCCCCCAGTGTAGACCAGGCCTTAGGGTATGTATAGCTACACTGCAACCGGGAGGTGTGACTGCAGGACTTGCAGACCTACCTGAGCTAGCTTTGATTCAAACTAGCTTCAGTAATAATAGCAGTGAAACTACGGCTGCACAGACTAGCCCCACCCGTCCAGGACTCTGGTTACATACTCAAGTGGCACCGTCTGTGCTTTCTAAGACCTAATCTACATTTGCAGTGGCGTGTAGGCTACACGTAGCTATATGCTGCAGTGAGGGGCAGGCTGCATTCACACTCACTGGAGACTGTAGCTACACGTGGCAGTGAAAGGCTCTCCATGGCTGGAGCCTTTCCACACTGCCTCCCCCTGCCAGAGCCTTCCTTGCTGACAGAGACTTTCTCTGCGGTGGGGAAAGGCTCCATCAGCAAGGAGGCAGCGGGATGCTACGCTACTAAAAACAGCAGTGTAAATGAGGGAGACAGGGCTTGGGTTTGTAGAGAGCCATGTAAGATGCATACCCTGGGAATCAGGAATGGAGGGCGCTCTACTTTGTCCATCTAACCAGCACCTCACCATTCATACTGTCATTTATTCCCATGCCAGTTAGGCGTGCAATGTCTGTACTTCACACACTGCCATAGACCCTCTCCTAGGTGAGCAAAGGTTTACGGATTCTAAACAAGGGCCCAAACCTACGTGGTTGCAGAGCATCTCGTAAAAGACGTCTGATGCCCTCAAAATTTGTAACACTCACTGATAGCTTCACATACTGCAAATATTGCACCAAAATTCATACATCAGGGTTTTGACAAACTAGCTGATGCATTTGTTACATGGGAGTTCTGACTCTACAGCCACTGGCTTCAATGGGAGCTGCTCACATTCTGCAGTTTGAGAATCAGACCTATAGTCTCTCAGAAACCAAGGCTGAAGAACAGACACTGTGGATCATGATTAAAACTGTCACTGTATTTTTTTTTTAAATTGTGACCTACAAGCACCAACTGACTGAATGCTTAGTAAACCCTTGGAGATGCTGCTTGAGTGGCCAGTACCACAAGGTGTCCCTGTCATCTAAAGCAACACAAACAGGAATGTGACGCCTAAGACAAAAAAGTAAAACACAGAACCTGTTAAAATACATAGTCAAAGATTTTTATGATTTTCATCAAAAATACTTGTAAGAAAGTGTTGTTTCTAGTCTTCCATGCACTTCCCCTTCCCCCAAATCTTGTTACTGTTGAGGCAAAACTCCCATTCAAGTCAGTCAGGCTGAAATTTACATCTGTGGCAGAGGCTTTGTGCAGAAAGGTGAATTTCACTCTTAGCTCTTGACCTTACAACTACATCTGTGTGGAGGCCCACTCCCTGACTTCATTGGGGTTCCACATGGGCATAGGGTTGTGCCCACACAGATCTCATGGCAGGATCGAGGTCTTCTAGCATAAACTTTTAAGCCAATGCAAGTTTTGCCTGAGTAAAGATTTCAGAAATCAATCCAGTATTACAGTGTGTGTCTCTGGTGTAACCTGAAATAATCATAAAAACATCAACAAAAAGTGTTCTCAAAGGAAAACAAGGAAACAAAAACATGCAGATTGAACTATTAACTCTGAATAAATTACCCGTGGTTCTCAAACTGTGCATCGGGATCCCAAAGTGGGTCGCGACCCCGTTTTAATGGGGTCGTCAGGGCTGGTATTAAACTTGCTGGGGCCGGGAGCTGAAGATGAAGCCCGAGCCCCACCACCTGGGGCTGAAGCCAAAGCCCAAAAGCTTCAGCCTTGGTGATGGTGCTCAGTTTACAGGCCCCACACCCGGGACTGAAGCTCTTTCGTTCAACCCCCGCCCCACCCCGAGCCAGGTGGCGGGGCTGGGGCGGGCTCAGGCTTCGGTCCCCGCTTGTGGGGTCATGGAGTAATTTTTGTTGTCAGAAGGGGGTCATGGAGCAATGAAGTTTGAGAACTCCCAAATTACACAATGGATACTCTTTCTTGTTCATGAAATGATCCCCCATTTTTGTAGATGTATTTGTTATCTGTCAATATTCAACAAATAGCTTCTGAGAACAAATTTCAGCCTGTAAAAATGTCTGTGAATGGTTCACTTCAACTCTGCTATTTGTACTGTGTGATTAATAACTGAAGTCACATGGTATTACCTCTGCTCCCTGACTGGATGATTGAAAGTTTTTAAATGGAAAATAATAAATGACGACTAATCAAGAGCAAATAGGGCTGCATCCCTATTCAGTGGGTTTTAGAGAAGGCCCATAAAGAATAAACTTCTGAGATGAATTTCTCGTTAAATATCCAGTCGGGCTAAATTCTGTGAAGCTATCAGGATTCAGAGTCATTTTACTAACTACAACAGAGTCCACCAGCAATCTGAAAACTCATAATGTGACCTCATGAGTAACATCAGAATGAACTCATCATGTACATTTGCAAATCTCTTTTTTACACTATTCAACCAATTATGTGGATATCTGAGCAGACAGAAAATAAGAGGAAAAACACTCAAAAAGCTATAATGAGAGAGAGAGAGAGGAACAACACAAACGTTAGGTTAGGTATTATGAAAACTTTCTGACTACAAGGCTAGGTAAGCACTGGAACAGGTTATCAAGGGAGGTTGTGGAATCTCCATCACTGGAAGTTTTAAAGAACAGATTGGACAAATACCTGTCAGGGATGGTCTAGGTCAGTGACTCTCAACCTTTCCAGACTACTCTACCTCTTTCAGGGATCTGATTTGTCTTCTGAACCCCAAGTTTCACCTCACTTAAAAACTACTTGCTTACAAAATCAGACATAAAAATACAAAAGTGTCACAGCACACTTACTGAAAAATTGCTGACTTTATCATATTTACCATCTAATTATAAAATAAATCAATTGGAATATAAATATTGTACTTACATTTCAGTGTGTAGTATACAGAGCAGTATAAACAAATCATTGTCTGTATGAAATTATAGTTTGTACTGACTTGGCTAGTACTTTTTTATGTAGCCTGTTGTAAAACTAGGCAAATAGCTAGATGAGTTGATATAACCCCGGAAGACCTCTAAGTAGCCCCAGAGTACGTGTACCCCTGGTTGAAAACTACTGCTCCAAAGCACTTTCAACCCCTCCAAGCTTGGTATCGTCCACACATTTTAAAAGTGTACTCTCTATGCCATTATCTAAATCACTGATGAAGATATTGAACAGAACTGGACCCAGAACTGATCCCTGCAGGACCCCATTCATTATGCCCTTCCAGCTTGATGGTGAACCACTGATAACTACTCTCTGGGAACGGTTTTCTAACCAGTCATATGCACCCACCTTATAGTAGTTTGTTTATGAGACGATCATGCAAGACAGTATCAAAAATCTTACTAAAGTCAAGATATACCACATCTACAACTTCCCCCTGTCCACAAGACTTGCTACCCTGTCAATAGAAAACTATTTGGTTGGTTTGACACAATTTGTTCTTGACAAATCCATCCTGTTACTTATCACCTTATTATCTTCTAGATGTTTGCAAATTGATTGTTTAAGGTTGTCCTTATTTCCCTTTTAATAGATGGACACTATATTTGCCCTTTTCCAGTCCTCTGGAATCTCTGCCGTCTTCCATGACTTTTTGAAGATAATCGCTAATGGCTCAGATATCTCCTCAGTACCTCCTGAGTAGGAGCTGACTGAGGAGGTATCTGAGCCATTAGCAATTATTCTCCAATCCTGGGGGAGAGTAGCAGCCCTACAACTCTGTCATAGCACTGCTACTCTCCCCTGGGATTGGAGAAGGATTCTGCCTGCTGTTGTAAAAAGCACTTGAAAAATATCAGTTCACTAGTACTATGAGATCTTCTCTCCTCCCACAAGCCCTTTCACAACAGTATCTGACAGTTCAATTTCACCGCCAGTTCAGTCACAAAGTTCCTTCTTTCACTTGCAAGAACTAGAAGGACATTAATCTCCAGCCCTCATTTTTACTTTAGTTTATTTGCATCCCCACTTTTCAAGCATGGAGACCTCAAAGTGCCGTTACCTTTGAATGAGGTTAAAACTCCAGCTGTTTACATAGGCAGCAATTAGTCTTAGCCCTCAGCTCTGTATTCAGTCGTCAGACATTTTTCAATACTTTTTGCATAGCCAAAGAGCATCTGGCTCCCTCTGGAGATGTGATGACCTTTCTTTTATTTTGTCTCTTGGCACAAATACATTGTTACCACCTGCAGGATCCTTCCTTCCCAAACTATTGTTACAGAACTTCCTGAATTCTCTGAGAGGGGATTGTGCCTTTAGAGATTAAATAGCAGACTATATATACACTATTTTCCGTGGTGCAATTTGTATGTAGCCTCTCTCAATACCAGAAGTATGATGGACTTCAGGCTATACGATGAATTCGTAAAACTATTTATTTTTGGTGTGTGAATAAGTGCCAGATTGAATGCTCCAGAGCCCTGTATTTATCCAAAGAACAGGCACAGCACCATGCATAAGCATGTGCCCTGGACCACCAATATACCTGTATGTGTTGGAGGGAACCTCCTCAGTGTGAGAGGGGGTGTTGCAGTATCCATGTGTGTGGGGATGAGTTGTCCCTGAACTAGAGCCTGATTAAGCCACATGCGGCGAGGAGTCATTTTTGAGCTAGGCTGCAGCCAATCCACAAGCTAAGAGCTGGTCTGGTGACTCTCAGGACAGATACACAAGCCTCAAAGGAGAACAGCAGCTCAGTCTGCACAGCATCACTTCATAACTTTGAACTCTCCCCTGCCTGACAGTGGAGACAGACTCCACAGGTTTTAGCCTGCTCTAGCCTAGCTCCCAGCCCTACTTTTGCTTTCCTGCTCCTGAGTATGTCTCCAGTTTCTGTTCTAGCTGCCACCACACTGACCACTAGGCAAGGCTTCCACTGCTCCAACCACTAGACCAGACCCTCCATCTCTTGCTTTCTGACACCATGGTACTTTCAGACTCTCTGAGTCTGCCAGCAAGGCTTGCAATTACTGTCAGTTGGTCAGGTGGGTGAGGTAATATCTTTTATTGGACTAACTTCTGTTGCATACAGTTGGTCAGGTGACATTTGTCCACTGAAAACTGTCTGCAGAGGACCCAACTCATTTCATAAGGGTCACCTAAACACAAGATCCTCAGTCTCACTCTGGCACCTGAGGAGGAAAGTGGCTGAGCCATCTCTGTGCTGATCCTTGTGGCTTCTAGGGGACAGCTGGCTGTTCTATATTGTTTAACCTTCTGGAAAAACTATGAAGACCAACAATTTCCTCTGGCTTTTGTAGTGGGCTGAAGGTTGGAGGGATTTGGTTTATATTTAGTTATATGTGGGGAAGTCCATATTGTATATTTTAATGTCTGGATAGGTGACCACAGTATAGATCTATAGTCAGTGTACTCTCAGCTGATCCACTGAAACAGGTAATGTATCCATTTGACTATGCATGTTCTTATCCTGGACATTGAGCCATGTCTGGGGTCCTTTACTTCCAGAGATAAGTTACACTTGTCTTACTAATATATGTGGGAAAATGAAAATCCAGACACCTAACTCCTAGAATATTCAAGAGAGAGAGAGCCCAACAAAATGTTGAAACTACCAGCTCAAGACTGCAAAAACCTGCTAAGGAGTTGCATTGCTGGTGCCAGTAAAGGGTACTGAGAGGGAGGATAGATGGTCTTCTAGTTAAAGCACAGAACCAGGGCTCGGATTCAATCCCGGGCTCTGCTACAGACTTCCTTTGTGACCTTGGGCAATCAATGGATCTCTTGTTGCCTCAGTTCCTCATCTGTAAAATGGAATAAGACTAACTTTCTCCCACCCTTTACCTATCTTGTCTGTTTAGATTGCAAGCTCTTCTTCACAACAGAGTCTGTCTCACACTGTGTATTTGTATCATGCCTAGAACAACAGGACCCATCGTGGTTGGGATCTCTAAGCACGACTGAAATAAAAAGAACGAACAATATTAAATATCCTGTGCAGCCTGATGTCTACAGCCTTCCAGGGGGACACACAGGAGACGAGGGGAGAGAGCAGGCAAAGGCACCTCAATGAAGTCACTTCTTTGAGGAGAATGGAAATACCACATGTGAAGAACATTCTCTTCTTTTAAATGAAGTGTGTATAGTGCAGTTTATATAGATATGTTGATGTCTGCTGTTAATTCTGAGTTGACTAAAAACTGTGTTAGCAGTATTGTCCACCACAAGCACTGAAAAATCTTGAGTCAGACCCTCCTTGTCCCCAATATCAAGAGATGAAAAAACCTTCATGATTTTTAAGCCAAATGATATATTTGGGGTTTTTTTTCTTCCCTTCTGGGTTTTTAGCTTTTAGGGTACATTTGGGCCACACTTTCAAGAGAGCTAGAACCTTACTATTTTATATGTTTGAAAACTGAGATTCTCATGTAATGACTTGACTCCAGGAGCTTGGGGTTCAAGAAAACATCAAATATTACAACACTCATGATAAAATCATGAAAGTTGGCAACGTGGTGAGAATCTCTTATATTTATATTTAGCCATTTTCAAACAGTGAGATCTCAGAGTGCTTTGCAGAGATTGCTACATACTGGAATGGCTTCAGGCAGCATTGAAACGCAACTACCTCTGGGACAGGGAGCAGCGGCTGTGTAACAGCACAAAGCAACAAAGGAGAACAGTTTAAGACAGAAAGTGAAGAGGAGACAGATCTTCTGTGGGTGTAAATTGTCATAGCTACAGTTTACACCAGTGGAGTATCAGCCCACAGGTATCTAACTATAAATGGAGGGGGAATCTAGTTAGGCAAGATGCAATAATCCAGATTGCGGTTTGGTTAGTAACACTGCAGGTTCACAAGCTTTCTTTTGCAAAAAATTCAGAGCACTCTCCAATGACCACAATGGTCACAACAGCAGTTTTACATCTCACCTACGAGTCCAACTCCTATTTAAGTCCTACTGAAACCTATCCCTGCTTAGCTTTTGAGAGCTGACAAGATCACAGCCCAGAAGTGGTATGGCTGCAGGCATGTACTACAGCATGCAGTAGGCTAGTTTAAGACATAAGAAAAACCGTGATGAGAGGTCTTCCATAATCCCATTAGATCAGATGATGTCTCTGAACTCTCTTTGCTTTATTACTGAAATATCAGGCAACTGCTGTGTTCACAGTGCCTCTCAGCATGGTTTAATATTCACCAAAATAACCAGGTATGGTGTACGTTTCTGGTTCTTGAGAGTACGTACCTGGATTGGCATCTTTTAATTCTTCCAGCTACCATGTTATGCCATGCTGTGTATCACATCAATGCATGAGAATAAAACAAAAGATAGATCCTGATGCTAAAAACTGGCCTGCTTTATCCAGTGGGCAATAATATTACAGGCTGGTGCTCCATGCATTAGAGAGAGAGACTAAAATGCTGATCATCATCAGTAAAACAGTAGCTTTGATCTGCTCTTTAATGCAGTATTTGCTCTGCAACTATGCAAACATCTTTCTTTAAAACATAATTGTTACTTTTCATGAACCCAGTCTCATTTATCTGGAGAGTTTTGTGCGTCTTTGAGTGTAAGATGCATCTATTTAATTCCTTTCAAAGGTCTCTGTTTCTCAGTTTGAGGACCAAGATATTGTAATGTCATACAGAGGCAAACATGCTAAAATTTCTGAAGAAAAAGAGGGAGCATTCATACTGGGCCAAATCCTGATCTGTGTTACACCATTGTGAAATCCAAAAGTAATTCTGGCATCTTCAGTGGGATTACTCTGATAAACTCAGGTCAGATTCTCAATCATCTTTTGAAGGATGGATGATGGAGATTTAATTCCTGAAGATATGGATGATACTGAAAGTGGAAAAGATCTGTACTCAGCATCAAGGAAAGAGTCACATCTTTCAAAGTTTAATAACATTATCAAAATCCATACTTCACTACTTTAGATTAAATCATTAATTGCACCTTCCCCAGAAGTTACAGAGAACTTTTTGTTATTTCTATTATGACAGGGCCTAGGGACCGCAACCGAGATCTGGGTCCCCATAAGCTAGGGGCTGTACAAACACCAAGTAAGAAAGAGACAGTCCCTGCCCCAGAGAGCCTGGCAGGCTGCCCTGCAGCTGGGAGTATGTAAGCTGGGAGTCCAGGATGCTAAGGAGCCAGTAGCCTGGAGGAGCCTAGGAGATGACCAGGCAGGTATCTGATGGAAAAACATTGTCAGAAAATTTCTGACCAGTTCTAGACATGATACACAAGCAGAGTGAACATGGTCATGGTTTGTGTCTCCCATGTTAGTGCCAAGATACTTATTCTCATTTTGTTTGGGTGTTTTTCAGTCTTTTGGGTGGGATTTTGTTGGGAGACAATTAACTAAACTGAGAGGGAAGGGAGAGAGGATACTGAAGGGAGGGAGGAAAAGCGTGTGGGAATAAGAGGAAGATGGGTGGAGTCACGGGAAGAGAAGAGACTGTGAGGGAGGAGACAAGAGGGGGGTGGAGCGAACAGCCAGTTAGCACCGTGGAGAAACTGTCCAGAGTAAGAACGGCAGACCCGTAGAACACAGTTAAGCATGGCTAGTGTGGCAGTTTGTGTGTCAACTGGTATAAATCCAGTGGATTAACTACCAACCATTGAGTTTATAAGAGTATATGAGGCCTTCATTTGCAAAACACAGAGGAAAGGAAAAGCAAATTATTTCTTTGGGAAGCACAACTACGATCAAAATCAACAGGAATTCACAGGCAGAAGGTAGAAACTGATCCATTTTAAAGAACTGAAAAAGCGACACATGGATTTACTACCATGGACTGTGTGAGTAAGTAAAGCTGGAGAATATAATGCACAGATGTACTCAGAAGGGTGACCGAAGATTTAAGGATTTATTATGCTTGGTTTTAGATCTGTATAACGTCTAAGTTCTGAAACGGTCACAATTACAGCCCCGATTCAGGAAGGCATGTAAGCATGTTCCTAAATTCAAATGTGATCACAGGCTTAAATGCCTTCCTGAATTGGCCTAAGGTTCTTCTATAAATTTAGCTCTCTGTGTGTCCAATATGAAGAAGCTGGGCTCATTTAATGGTTTTGAACTACTATTTGAATAGTATTAAATAGTTTAAAGCAATTTTATAGTAAAATAAAGGATATATGACTTGTAACTATGCCATGAACTTGATATTTATTAAATGGATTCTGTGATTTTTCATTAAAAAAAATCGAAGTCATGACTTTCCCTTATTTTTTACCATGGCAACCAACCAATCTTAATCAAGACATTTATTTCTACTTGTTTTTTTTTTTTTTTAAACTACGCAGTATTCCTTTATGTTTGTAAAAGGCCAGCTTCTGACACCCTGAATGACAATGGG
Source organism: Eretmochelys imbricata (assembly GCF_965152235.1). Classification (NCBI taxonomy): domain Eukaryota; kingdom Metazoa; phylum Chordata; order Testudines; family Cheloniidae; genus Eretmochelys; species Eretmochelys imbricata. Next base: position 235,537,338 of record NC_135572.1, read on the forward strand.
TAGCACCTTACTTCTTGAGCAGTCCCGTCGAAATCTGTGGCATTACGCATGGAGTAAGGTGGTACTCAGCGTGAGGACTTGTCTACACTATTGCTTACGTCGATGTAACTTACATTGCTCAGGGGGGTGAAAAAGCAACTCCCTGAGGGCTGTAAGTTATATCGACTTATAGCACTGGCTACACTCTCATTGAGGTGGAGTAATTACTTCGAGGGTAGAGTGTCTCCTGGTGAAGACGTGCTGCGCCAATGTAGCACTGTAGTGAAGACAAGCCCTGAGTAAGGATGGCAGAATCCGACCATGTGTAACTGTATTGTAATTTTTGTTTACCTCTCTTTTCTCCATTCTTTCCCTACTCATTTCTTACTGTAAGAAAAAAACCTATTTAAATTACGAAACAAAGAAATTAAAAAGATGACCCAATAGCATCCCAGCTGCCAAAAGTGATGTGCTAGAAAAGAAGACTGTGAGACAAGTTCTTAGCTTCACCCAAGTTTCAATATTCCTAGTCAAGACAAAATGTGAGAAATAAACAATGTATGTGCCCCATCCCCAGCCCAGCAGGGAGGGGCTCAGGATGGGATTTTCAACAGAGCCTAAGGGAATCAGGCATCATATTTCAATGGGAGCCAGGCACCTAATTTCCTTAGGCTCCTTTGAAAACCCCAGCCATAAAGTCTGCATGGGGAAGGCATGCCTGGGAGTTGCCAATCACCTGGGGCTTGTTAAAGGATGAAAGAAGACAGAGAGCTGTAGGCGGTGTTCTAGTGAGCACACACAGAATCTCTTCTCTGAGGGGAGCTGATCTGCAAAACCCTGCAGAGTGACAAAAAGGAAGATGGTTTATTTTATTGTGCACTATTTACTCTGTGTAAAAAGGGACCAGTTGTAGCTTTTCTTATCCAGTGGACAAGGGTTATGCTGTTTAACACCTGAGGGAAAGGGACTGCTACATCCCCTGAAAAAGGGGATTAATCATTTTCTGTATTAGGGAACTTGTTTTATGAAGAGAGACAAAGGCCTAAGTATTTCCCTTGTGAGGGGAAGGCACTGGTGTTGTAAACCCACCCCCAAGAGTGTCAGCACTAACTAAAAGTACTGAGTGGTTCTGAGAAGTGGAGTTTGCTGCACCAGCCCCCATATGGTTCCTTTTTGTGAATTACTGCCTCAGTGAGCCAGGCCATTCCAAGCACGGGGATCCACAATGTGGATCATCTTATTGCACAGTCCTCATTTCACTCCTATTTGTCACTGCACAATATCCCTCCTCAAACAAATCCCCACACACAATTCGTTCTCTCCACCAAGCATAAAATCAAACCCTAGGCTCTATTCTCTCCTCACCACACATCGCTCTGTGCCTCCATAATCAATCCCCTCTATACTTCGGAATAAAAGTTTTTAGCCAGTGTGCCTCAGTATGATTAATATGCTTTGCTGCTTTCTTTTGAATGACCCCATAATAACCCACATCCTAAATGGGAGACCACTGTCTACTGTTCTTCACTCCACATACATAACTCAGTTACATCTGTCTAGGCCAAAACAAGGAAATATAAACAAGTGTCTCATCCCCCAACACTTCTCACCTAGCTCATGTTGTGCTTTTTTGGCCCAAGTAATGGAGCACAAAAGGTCCAAGCTTCACCTCAGATACTCCTCATAGGCATGGTATTGCCTGGGCAGATATATTGAAAGGAACGGTAAAAATCCTGATTCACCGACGCGGGGGCCTTTAGCATTAACAGGATACACTGATCAGAAACTGATGGACCCTAAAAATTAAGTGACAGCCACCATCTCTGCTAACACCGGGGACTGAACTGGGGATTGAATGTACCACTTGAACTAACAGCCAGGCTCTCAAAGTGAGAGCTGTGATAGATCCTCATCCTCTATGGCACATCTGAGTGAGATGCATAACACACACTGACCAGAATGTCTACCGGCTCCTTTCCCTTGCTCCTCCTGGCTTCGTCACACTCGTGCTCAGCTCTTGTCTGCCCCCCCACCCCCCCTCACGTCTTGGGTCTCACCTTCCTAACCCCACCGGCTACTTCCTGGGTTCCATCCACTAGCCCCTTGCTCATCCCAGCTACCTCGCACCACGTCTCAGCTCCTGGCTCCCCCTGATTTCCTGGCTTCTTTCCCAGGCTGCCTACACAGCTGCTCCTTGGATCCTCCCTCAACCCCACACTGAGGTTTATTAATGTTTATTAATGAAAATATTAGTGAAGCACTTTTAAATTTCAAATGGTCATGGCTGATCAATAACAACTAACTTTTTGGCTTATATTTATAAAGGGACATCATTTCCTAAAAGTGTCCTGTAGTCTTGTATCCACATCTTGGTCCAAAGAGGACTCTTCATTCAGTTACCCTCACTTGCCTTTTAAACAAACTATTAAATGACTATTTTAATTACATATTGTACCAAGGACCAGCAGCTCTGGACTAAAGCTCTGTTATTACAGTATCCTCCAATCACTGGGCATCAATAGGTTGCACGTTTAGATGCACTGATGTGTACATTAGCCATTGATTAAGTATTTATAGGACTCTTACTTGAACTTTTAATGTTTTAGTTGACTACAGAGTTTTTACAAGAAAGCACCGGCAAAAGGAGATGGTCTCAGATTTCAACAATGACCAACTGCCAGATACATTTTTAATAAACTGAAAGGACATTTTTTGAAATGGCCTTTTACCAGATCCATTTGGGCAAAGCAAGCAGGAATTCCAACGGCAGGCTCTCAGTCTTGTCACAGGAGGATGTGAAAGATGGCTAAGAATGCAGTGTATTTCGTAATGCTTTGAAGAATGCCCATTGCAGATCCATCACAGATGAAAAGGAGCTGAAGCAGAGGAGAATCATATCCCAGGTACCTGACGACTCTCAACTAAAGCTCAGAGAAACAATGGGACCAAAAGCCAGGCTTTCCATTATTTAAGTCAATATAGCAATCATGACTATTGGTGGATTGACAGCCCTGGAGAACAAAGTCCTGTCATAGAACAACAGGTTGCAACAGTGCATGCTTCACCTCACACTACTCCTGTCAACAGGCCTCACTCCTGCCCTGGAGAGGATCCACGTCTAGGCATGAAAAGGTTACTCACTCTTCAGTGCTTGATCTCCATCTTGATCCTGCCACTGAGGGGCTCAGTCTTAGACTGTTGAAATTAATGGGACTATGTGATAGAGGAAGAAAATACTAGGTCGGGAATGTTTGCAGGATCAGGCCCAAATACACAAATTAGTGCCACCAGCTTTAACAACTTTCAGTCTACAACCATCCTGCACCAGATTTCAACAGTTGCCCTAGAAGTGACTAGTAACAGGATACAGAAGAAACAACGAGGAGTCCTTGTGGCACCTTAGAGACTAACAAATTTATCTGGGTATAAGCTTTTGTAGGCTAAAACCCACTTCATCAGATGCATGGAGTGAAAAATACAGTAAGCAGGTATAAATATACAGCACATGAAAAGATGGGAGTTGCCTTACCAAGTGGGCCACATCCACCCTAATGGAATTGGCCTCGTTAGCACTGACCCCCCACTTGGTAAGGCAGGGACTCCACATTGCTTTTGCTGATACAGACTAACATTGCTATCTCCTGAGTTAGCTAGTCCCCTATCTTGCCTTAACCACCTAGGAAAGAAGGTAAGGAAGATAAGTACTTCCTGCCTTACATAGGTTTGAAAGGCAGCAGATCCCAGGAGGGGGAGAGAGAATATTTATACAGAAATGACTGCAAAGTCTTAACAGAGCCGGCTAATATGACTGTCAGAAACTACAGAGATAACACGCACACTCACACACACTTAATGATTACCTGACAGACAGACACGAGATATTAACAGCTGCTATTCAGTTAAAGAAAGATGGTCTTCTGTCTCGTCTTCAGTTTTACCCTGCAAGGCAGACCCAAAACAACATCTACAGCAAAAACTTCTGTTATTCAGACATGGTTATTAGCATATCACTGCTATGGCGATGCAAGCTGTGATGTACACTCTGGGACCACATAAATAACAAGAGTGAAATAAACAGTCAATCAAAGTGATAGGGATGGATTTGATTGTAAGAAAAGAGGAAGGCACTGTAGTTAAAATGACATATGATGGTCTAAAATTACAAGGCTTGATTCACTGCTGTGTTATCTCTGTTCTGAGCATGTAACTTCATTGATTTCAACAGTTACACCAACACACAACTGGAATAACACAGGGGCGAATCAGACGCAGAGAATTTCCCTTTTACAAACACTTTTTTCCATTAAATAATTTTTAGTGCCAATGAAAATTATTTCCAAGGTACATAGTCAATGCTCAGAACAACTTGCTCTCTTGGTTGAGAAACAAAAGTGGGGTGTTCTTGAATATACTGTTCATGTTAGTGGGAATCATGAGACTAAATCCCCATGCAGATCTCTGAACAGGTATGCAACTGTGTATGTATTTTTCACTGTCCACTTGCTTTTCACAAAGAATTTATTCTTATCTGGTTGAATTGGTATCTAGCTTCTCAATATAAATCTCTAGTATAAAATTAAAAGCCAAGAAAATGCATCCAGAATGACTCCTGCAACCCTTACTCACAAGAGTACTGCTATTAAAGCCATACTCTCATAGGTAAGGGTTACTTATGTGATTAAAGGTTGCAGGACTGGGCCCCAAATTTGAAAAGTCAAAACATTATCTAAGCCACAGAGTATATTACCAAACCTTTTGTGCCTCTATACACTCTGCATTCATACAGTGCTGAAATGCAAAAGACAGAGGGCCTGATACAGTGTCCACTGCAATCAAATGAAAGGCTTCTATCAACATCAACGGGCATTGAATCAGGCCCTAAAAACATATTAAATATATTCAATATTCCCTCTTCTAAACACTCACCCATAAAAGTTTAATGATAACAAACCCATAAAAATGAAACTCATGATGGTTGTGAAAAGACAGAATTTTCAGTGGCTATTGTTCACAAGTGGTTTCACTACAACACGATATATTAAACAGATTCTTCTCTGCCTTTGTAATCTCTGAAACCAAGAACAACACTTGGCATATCTAACGAGTTAATGATATATCTCTAGTTTCTTCTAGAACATGAGTGTAATTATTTACCCATGCTGTAAATATTGGCAGGAGATCAACAACGGCTGATAGGATTACTGGTATCAGTGATAGGAAGGAGCTCAAGAACTGAACCCTCTTGATGGGTGAGAGAATGAAGCTGTTAACTGCTTTCATTGATGTAGCTGCATGACAATTATACATGTATTGAGGGGGTGCAATACCAGATAAGTGGTCAGATCCACACCTGGTGAAAATCAGCATAGCTCTGTTGAAGTCAGTGGAGCTACACTGAATTACACCACCTGATGATCTGGCCCAATGAAATGCAGGGCTGGAAACCTGGGCAGGCCATATCTTAAAGGGAATAATAATAGTTTCACACACATTGGGTAAAATCCTGGCCCTATAAAAGTCAGTGAGAGTTTTGCCATTGAATTCAGTAGGGTCCAGATTTCAACCAGAGCACCTTCCATCAAGGATTGCAAGGCATTAAAAAATGAGTTAAACTTCATAACTTATCTACGAGGAACTGTAAGCATCATTTATACAGAAGGAGAAACTGAAATACGGAGAGGTAAAGGAATTTGCCCATCACGCTAATCAGGAGCAGAGATGGGTCAAGAAGCTAGGAGTTCTGACTCCCAGTTCCCTCCTCTAACCATTCGTCCATGCTCCCCAGCCTGGAAAGAAACTCTCAGTTACTTTCTTCTATGTTTTCTTTTTGCTGACTCATTTCACTTTCATCCAAAGCAGATGACACTGACATTTTTTAACCTTTAGGAACTACACTCTCAGCAGCAACAACAAAATAGCTCCAAGCCAAAAACTTAATTTTGGCTTCTTCTCCATAAGTGAGCTAAACCTAATCCACTTAAAATGTGTTTTTCATACTTGGGGTTCTTCTGCAACCATAGGTGCTCTAGGGCTTGAGCACCCACGGGGGAAAAAAATGGTGGGTGCTCAGCACCTACTGGCAGCCCCCATCAGCTCCTCCCCCTCTCCCCAGTGCCCGCTGGTGGCCCCACCAATCAGACCCTCCCACTGCCTCCCCGCATGCCACAGATCAGTTGTTTAGCTGCATGCAGGAGGTGCTGGGAGGAGAGGGATGAACGGGGATGGGGTGGAATGGGGAGGGAAGAGCAGGGTGGGGGCAGGAAGAGGCAGGGAGAGGCTTGGGGGAAGCGGTGGAGTGGGGGCGGGGCCTTGGGCAGAGCGAGGGTCAAGCACCCCCCCAGAAAGGACAAAGTCAGTGCCTGTGTCTGCAACGATCCAAAGACAGAAAGAAAATGAGCTGGATGAAGCAGAGTAATGCCTTTCCAGATTGGAACACGCAGGAAGAAAATAGCTTTCCCTTCTTTCCCAAAGATCTTAACCTACCGGAGCTGACCATTCATTACAGGAAAAGTTACCAACAGGCCTCTCAGAGTATGCCAACACACATTTGGGAGCACATATATTGGTGCACAGCTCCTTGCATTTGCATGTGCAAAATAGGAATTACAGGACAGATTCTGAGCTGGTGTAAATCAGTGTAGCTCCAATTTAAGGTTATGGAAGCTATAGTGATGTATGCCAGCTAGGGATCTGGCCCTACAAGTCTAACTACTCATTTGAAGATACAAGTACCCTTTTTTTGCACATGTATACAGATGCATCCACAAATAGTTTGGTCACATTTTTAGAAGCCCACTAAAAATGTGGCCTTACACTTTCTCCTAAGTAGCTGGTATCCTGGAAAAGGCTAGTACATGAAGGGTTTAATGTTACATGTTTGTTTTAATCTCTGCCTCTCTCATAGTCACAATGTAGCAAAAGTGGAGAAGCAGACAGGCTGGGCATGGTGATATTGACAGAAGTAAGTGTTCCAGATTCCTGCAACTGCTGCAGAAATAAAGATCTTGTCATTTTCACTTTATTCTCAGGAAGTGCAGAGTTATGTCAATTTCACTGTGTGTGCAGTGCGGTTGTAGCCATCTTAGTCCCAGGATATTAGAGAGACAAGGTGGGTGAGGTAATATCTTTTACTGGACCAGCTTCTATTGGAGAGAAAGAGACACGCTTTCGAGCTGCACAAGAACTCTTCTTCAGGTCTGGGAAATGCCCTCAGAGTGTCACAGCTAAAGACCAATTGGAACAGCTTGTTCAGCCATTGTTTAACGGGCCACTTGCCTTCACCTTGAGTGATCCCTTGAAATACTTACGTAAACAAGCTTCTCTACCTTGTATTTAGCTGTGACACTTTGAGTACACTTCCCAGACCTGAAGAAGAGGCGTGAATAAGTATGAAAGCTTGTCTCTTTCACCAACAGAAGTTGATCCAATAAAAGATATTATCTCATCCACCTTGTCTCTCTAATTTCAATATAAGCAGCTGCTCTTGCGCTTTCATTCATTAGTTGGTGACACTGAGACAGAGGCAAAAGATAAGGAAAATGGAATTCCCAGATATAGTTTATATAAAGTCAGAGAGGAGTTTTTTTCAGAATGGCTTTTCTGCAGAAGAAAGGATAGCAATGGGATTTTTTCAGGCATGATCGGGCACATAAAGGAAAAAATAGCTTTCCCCTTATCTATGGAAATCCAAGAAAACATTTCCTCACATTTTATTAAACACTTCAGACAATATGACACTATGAAGACAGAAGATAAGGAAAAGATGTGAGACTGGTAAAAAAACATGAGAAAATTAAAAAACAAAGAAGTTATACTGAAACCTTAAATACACGAGTAGTTATAATCCTTTAGAAGATGAGCAGCTATTTTCCTGCTAAGGAGCCACCAGAAATAATGGTTCACATTTCTGCCATATATAGTTTTTAGGCTGGAGGGTCTCGGATTCCTAAGCAAGTGTCTCCTCTAGGCAGCGAATAGGACTACAACAATTACAATCAAATAACTAACGTGACTTCACATTAAATAAAGCTATGCATAGTTGGGTGACTTAGTGTGGATCTTTCACCATAGCAATACCCAGGCTAACCGATCTATGTCCCCAAATCTTTCAGAGGTGTTTGTGAAATACATTTCAGGTGCAATCAAGTTGGTCTCTGCGCAGATAGATCCTTTTGTATTACAGGCCATACACACAGACACACACCCCCAGCACCCCTGTATTCACATCCAATACACTATTGTAATATTTTTTTAATTTTTTTTTTTTTTTTTTTTTTTTTACAAAATATGCCTCGTGATGTATCTTTTGAAAACTAATAAATCACTGATCATTAATATTCTTCCATGATGTATGTCTGCAGTGTGCTTTAAGAGTTATGGATATATGCCAGAATTATGACTAAAGTGTGTAAACCAGGTATGTCAGGGGGAGTTGTTAAACAGGTCTGCCCTAGACAAAGGAATGTGTTTCTTCTCTGACCAGTAGCCTGGTCATCAGGCAGACACAATGAAAGGTGTATATATACATACCAGGTAAACAAAGATATCAAGCTAACAGCAGGAGAGAGAGAAGGTTGGTCTAATATTTACTTTTCAAAGAATACATTACAAAGGTTTATTAATCTATAAAGACAGGGGGCTGATACTCAAGTGATAAGCAACTGAATGAACTGATTGCATACAATATTACATTACAATAAAAGTGTATAGAGTGAGGCCTTTTCTGAAAGCTAATGACACATTGGGGATTAAGATAATTCTGAAATGTAACATTGAGAAATTATGGATACTTAATGATGATATACTTTAAAGTCTGTGGCCAAACAGGGAGAAAGAGGTTCCCTCCCAGACACAAGAGAAGATCTACCTGTCTCCAAAGAGATTAAGCAAGGTGTGACCAAAAACAATGGAATCCCCATTTACACAGAAATCAGCAATGGGATGAAAAATCCACAGGAAGGGAAGAACAGCATGAGGTCATTCTGCCCTTGAAACAAAGAGACAAAGTGGATGAGATAATATCTTTTACCGGACCAACTTCTGTTGGTGAGAGAGACAAGCTTCAGAGCCACACAGCGGTCCTCTTCAGGTCTGGGAAAGAATTATTTCAGGATGAGGCTTTCCCGAACCCCCACTGCTGGCCTTCAAACAATCCCCAAGCTCATCATCAGAAGCAAGCTCCCCATGTACCAGAATGCACCAACTCAAAGCAGCATGAGACTTTACCCGAGCAACAGATGCAAACCTGTAGACATATCTCCAGCGCCACAATGATCAACACCCCCTCTTCATAAACACACCTTGCAAGATCCATGGATCCTACACATGCCTATCACAATATGTGGTGTATCTCAACCAGTGCACTAAATGCCCCAACAACAACTATGCGGGTGAAACCAGACAATCACTACTCTCTTGAATGAGCTCACACAGGAAAATGATACAAGACAAAAACACCTTATCACCTGTGGGTGAACACTTCACAAAGCCGTCCCTCTACATCTGACCTATCAGTCCTCATTGTCAAAGGAAACCTGCACAACACTTTCAAAAGACAAGCCTGGATGCTTAAACTCATTACTCTGCTGGACACTAAAAACCATGAACTGAACAGAGGCTATGGCTAGACTGGCACTTTACAGCGCTGCAACTTTCTCGCTCAGGGGCGTGAAAAAACACCCCCGAGCGCAGCAAGTTACAGCGCTGTAATGCGCCAGTGTAAACAGTGCCCTGCTCCCAGCGCTCTAAGCTAATCCCCTCGTGGAGGTGGAGTACCATGAGCGCTGGGAGAGCTCTCTCCCAGCGGTGGCACACGACCACACTCGCACTTCGAAGTGCTGCCGCGGGAGCACTCCTGCAGCAGCGCTTTGAAGTTTCGAGTGTGGCCATGCCCAGAGACACTTGTTTTACAGCTTATTACAACAATCTGTTACCCACTACCCCCTTCTTGTTGTCCTTTACCTGCAGAGGTGTTAATGGGCCACTCTACCTTGAATGGTCCCTTACAATATGTGGAACTACTTATGCTAAACAATCAGTTCCACCTTGCATTTTGCTGTGGCGCTGGGAGTGCCTTTCCCAGACCTGAAGAAGAGCTCTTTGTGGCTTGAAAGCTTGCCTCTCTCATCAAACAGAAGTTGGTCTAATCAAATACTTTACCTCACCCACCTTGTCTCTCTAATATACTGGGACCAACATGGCTACAACTACAGTGCATACAACATCTTTTCCTACAAGCTGAGAAAGGGTGTCTGTGTAGAAGTCTCTGGGAACTGAATATAAGTGAGAAACTTACTTAGTCAAAGATCTTTTGCCTAGGAAGACAAGGGAAGCCAGCATCTTGTACTTCTGTGGAAGGTCCTGACTGAGGGAAAGTCAACCACAGCTTACAAGAAGAATGACTGGTGACAGAAACCATCTTGACTAAAGCTTGTACCTTGCTAGCTTAAGTTTTAGATTTTAGATTCATGTTTTCACTTTTATTTGCTTGTAACCCTTTTTAACTTTATTCCTTTTACTTGGCATCACTTAGCTTATGTCCCATAGTTAATACACTTGTTTTATTTTTACTATAAACCAGCTCAGTGCTGTGTTTGAATGGAAGGGTATATTTACCCCAGTTAAGTTAATACGCTGTAATGGGCTGGATGCTACAGAGCACACTGTTTCAGAGAAATTCAGGACTGGCAGTGTGTTGGGGTCACCTTGCTGGTTGTAGCCAAGGCTAGTGGAAGCCAGAGTGGGGTTGTGGGACTGTAGACAGGCTGCTGGGGTCAGAGCTGCTGAACCAGGGCTGTCTAAGCACCCACATATGCAGGGTATGACCTGCATACTGATAGGCTGGCTGTGAGTGTCCAGGCTGGGAGCTACAGCAGCAAAGCATTGTGAGGAACCCAGGGTTACAGGATAAGAGGTGACTCAACCCCTTACTGATCTGGATTGCACCCCCAGACCCTGACAGAGGGTAAAGTTCATCATCTCTTTATAGGTTCCTCCTGAGGTTCAGGCTGATTCATACCTAGTATGCCTGTATGCCTGTCTGCCATTGCTAATGAATTGAAGCATTTTGACTTTAAGCTCTCAAGTCTTTCACCCACTCTGGGCTCCAAGACATTGTCATTCCACACTAATTAAAGAAAATACATCTTGCATTTGGGTTTGGGTAGGAGTCCAAAGAGAAGGGATGCTTGCAGAGTTTTGCAATCCTCCCTCAGTTTGTTTAGACTCTTTTTGAAGAGATATCCAAAGCAGTACTTTGGAAATGCTGCAAATGCAAACTTGACTGCTGCCAAGGACTTGTGAAGACTTCAGACTCATGCCTTCCACACCCACGCTTCCCCTTTAAAACATTAATGAGTATTTTATATTGATGGATTTCAGCCTTCGAAAGGAACTCTGCTGCTTCATCCTCCGTGAATAACTAAATCTATCCCACTGATTTTCTTGCCCTTTGAAGTTTGTCTGAAAAGATTAATGGGAGATCTCTCTTTGTCCACCTAGATTTAAAATTTTTGCCATTTTGATAATTACACAAAATTTCATTATGATTCCCACTAACAATGCAGTGAAGGGGCATCGTTTAAAATACAAACAAATCCTGACCTGTGTGGCTTATTAACACACCATAATGTGTTACTGTTTCTTTCATTTCCTTTATTCACACCTCTTCCACTCCTTATGCTCACTTTCAGTGAGATTTAGGATAAAACTTTTCAGAAGCATCTGAATGATTTAGAAAAAAATAAGTCCCAGGTTCAAAGCTGACTTAGGCACTTGGGCCCAGATACACACAGGTACTTAGGTGCATAGATCCAACTGAAATCAAAGGGAATTAGGTGTCTAAATACCTTTGTGACTCTGGGACCTGGGTCTCTACATCACAATGAGTTTCAATGAGGCTTAGGTTCTGACGTACTTATAAAATTAACCTAAGTCAATTTGGAAAAATGGGACTTAGGCACTTTCGAAAATTTTATCCTAGATCAAAATAAGGCAGGGAGAGAAACTAGGAGATGGAAGTGAAGGACTGAGGGAGGGAGAAGGAGATCTGAGGATCCCAGTTCTCAGAGAGAATGTACACATACCAAATGCTCCTATTAAACTAGGACAGTTCTTATTTCTATAGCCCAGTAATTACAAATTTTCCCCACTAAATCCCACCCAAAACTCTCTCTCCTACTCCAATGTATTTCAGATGCATTCGAGTAGAAGGCATGGACTAGATCTGGCTGGAAACACTCTTTCCCTCCCACAAAAAATGCACAAACTTTCATTGCAGGGAAAGGCTGGAAAAAAGTCCATTTTGGGAAAACTGAAATGGAATTTCTTGGTTTTGTCCCCAGGCTGCCCAATTCCCTGGGCATTTGTGCAGCCCGGATACCAGTGCCCAGTGAGCTAGGGAGTCAGGCAGCCCAGAGAACTGGCTGCCCAGGAAATTGGAAAGCCTGGAGAGCCATCTACCTGGAGAATCAGGGAGCTAGCTGCCCGACTCCCCAGGCAATCGTCCTTCTGGGTTGCCTAATTCCCAAAGAAGCCCAAGCTCCCTGTCAGATGGACTGCCACAGAGTCCAGGAGCCTGGCAGCTGTGGGATCCCTGGCCCCATAGCAGCCTGCCTGGTTTCCATCAAAAGTTTAATGAAAGTCAACATATTTCCTCAGAACATTTTGATTTTGACGAACTGGCATTTTCCAACAGCGAAATGTTGCATCCGAAAATTTTCAACCAGCTCTAGTGTGGAAACTTTCTCCCGAGTATCCCTTTTAAACATTAGCATGTCTGGGGAATGGGAAACAGTTTTCTATCTGCCTTAGAAAGTAAGGACAAGCAAGTTAATTTGCAACCAAATTACATGTAACACCAAAAATGTAAATATTGTATGTAATAAGGGTACATATGGATGAGTGGTGATAAGAGATTGATCCTTATTTCCTGGCTGCAGTCACCTGACAGGAATGAAGGCTACAAAAGGTAACCCCCCCGTCATACAACAAGGGTCAGTAGCTACTGCTACACTGCACAACTTGGGCCAGATCTTCAGCTGGTATAAATCAGTGTAGCTTCACTGAAATCAACGGAATGACACCAATTTACACGAGCTGAGAATATGGCTTTACAAATCAATGTAACATTTTGTTCAAAGTTGACTGATTTTCCTATTGATTTCTGCACAGTATGAAAAGGCTGCCTCCAAGGAGCAACTTTTCTGCCTTTATTCATGTAAACTACAAGGTTACCATAAATATAGCTCATTCTATTATTTTTGAGACAAAACTACTGGTCCAGATCCTATGCTGCTGGAAACTGGTGACTTCAGCAGAACTACAGTTCATACCAGCTGTGGTTTGGCCCCTTTGTGATTCAGAAATGTTGAAAAACACTGGAAATTCCCCACTGCTTATTAGAGTTTCTTGTTTTCTTGAGTTACATACTGAGAAGCCACATCAAGGGCAGATGAGTGTATACAGGAGGAATGACATGTCTATCTTTTTCTTCTCGGATCCCATAGTACCAGGATGCTATTGGATCACAAGACTACTCCTGAATCATTAGCATCATCACATTATTTATTTGTCACAAAATAGATTCTGTTATTAGTGTTGCCTTGTTTCCCTGTGCTCCCCCGTCAGTCTCTCTATATTCACTTGTTGTCTCTTGTGTTCTACTTAGATTGTAAGATCTTTGGGGAAGGGACTGTCTTTTTGTTATATTTGTACAGTGAAGTCTTGTTCCATGACAGCAAGAAGGCAGGGCTGGAGAGAAAAAGGAGATTCTTGAAAGATCACTCAGAACTCCAGAGTCTCGAGCTTACCCTGACTTTAAGCAACAATAGATGCCTTCCCCCCATCCGACCCCTGGCTCCTAGTATCCTAGGTAAAACCCAGGAAATTAGACAGTCCTTAAGTGAAACATACCTGGAGAGTAACTAATGTACTTTGCTAAGGGTTAAGCTGATTGAGAGGGTGACTTCATCTGGTTCAAATACAGTGCTTCCCTTGCAGGTGGGCAGCTTGGTTGCAAAGATTGGTTTGCTTTTTTCCAAACTTGTATCTGGATTAGGAACTAAAGAACAATTCCTCACATAACATGTGCAAAACGATGCGTTTGGTAGTACTAAAAGATCTAGTTTTAAGGGCTGCTGCTAAGTGCCATAGTTAAGAGCTGTCAGTTCCAGCACACAGCTCATTACATATGAGAAAGGTAATTCAATTTTTTTCCTTTTGTTAAACCACTCCCATCCTGTTATTGAAGAGATAGTCAATCTGAGAATGACCATCTACCATAAAAAAAACTCTGTGGTAGCATGCCAGTTAGTCAGCTGCAATCAATTTTAAAGGTGGCTAAAAACCACTACAGGATATTTTGCTGAAACTAGACGCTAACTAAATTGGAAACAATGGGAAAGCAGGCAGTCTCACTTCTGGTAATGATTTAATTCAAAGAACACCCACATAATCTAAGCACTGTTCAGTCACATGGTTAACTGTTTACCTTTTAATTGCCTGTAATTATCAGGTAGCAGCAAGGTAATGAATTACACAGTACGTTTCACATATCACAGAGCGGCATATGTTTGCTACTTTTGCACCTAGGGAGCTAAGGGCAAGAATGTATAATTACTACTGCATAAGAGTTAACCCTACACACTCACCATGGAACAAAACATTACTTACACAGAATGATATATCTAATATATCACATCTATGCCCTTTACTGATCACCATATAAGTGCAGTGGAGCCTTCTCTAGAAAAAATAAAATAAAATAATGTAATTCAACAATACAGCTTCTTTCTGAACAAAATCATCATGCCCACTGCCAGCTCTAGTTGGTTGGGCTGGATGCTGGGCACATGCAGAGGGGGCAAAAAGGGGGACAAAGAATAGCCATACTGGGTGAGGCCAATGATCCATCTAGCCCAGTATCCTGTCTTCTGACAATGGCCAATGCCAGGTGCTTCAGAGGGAATGAACAGAACATGGCAATCGTCAAGTGATCCATCCCTTGCCGTCCAGCCCCAGCATCTGGCAGTCAGAGGCCTAAGAACACCCAGAGCACGGGGTTGCATCCCAGACATGTTGGCTTATAGCCATTGGTGGACCTGTCCTCCATGAGCTTATCTAATTCTTTTTGGAATTCAGTTATAGTTTTGACTTTCACAACATCCCCTGGCAATGAATTCCCCAGGTTGACTGTTCACTGTGTGAAGTAGTACTTCCTTTTGTTTTAAACGTGGTGCCTATTAATTTCATTGGGTGACCCTAGTTCTTGTGCCATCTGAAGGGTAAAAAATGCTTCCTGATCCACTTTCTCCACACCAGTCATGATTTCACAGACCTCTCCCTCCAAGCTTGTAGAGCCGTTCAACAGAGGCTACTTGTACCAGACTACTGACTGGCCTCCATTCACACCCCTTATGTGCTCCCATTGTGGGATAGTGGACAGGAGAATCCAAATAGTGGTGGAACCTTTGGCCTCAAGCATTACCTGTTCCATGCCAGTGGCCTCCCTCCCAGGCAACATGGGGGTAGGAAAGGCATGGGACAGATGATAGATAGGCAGATAGGGTCATGAAAGGAGAGCAGATCCTTTCTCCCTCAAATCCTGTCCCTATGGAATACACATAGAGTTGTATCCCTGCTATAAAATTCTATAGGATGGTTCTAGAGACCTACAGAGAGAATTTCATTCTTAGATTAAATGCCACATAATTTTAGAGACATTTGCAAAGAACCCTACAGATTTCTATAGGAGCCTGTTGGTTTCATTCCTCTGAAACTGTAGGATTTTCCCATACGTTTGCCACTCTCAGTGCAGCGCAGGCAAACTACACAAACTACACAGCTGGGGGACAACCCCTTCCCTGGCCAGGGGAGCTGGAATTGCCCCTCTAAGCAGAGTCATCTAACCAGAACTGCTCCTGACCCCCTGCCATGCAAACAATTTGGGACTCTCATTTTAGACACTGTAAACGGAGTTTCATTACAGCCAAGTTCACTATCTACAATTGGGTTCCACTGTAATTAGCTTATGTCACTCCTGACTCTGTGAGGCTTCAGCAGTTACCGGCATTACTGAAAAAGTCTTTTTAACCACAGCAACTAACGGCAGCCTTTGTGTTCAGCTCCCATTCCATGCAAGTGGTAGCTGTGCAGAGAGCCTCCGCCGGGCTCTGACCCACTTTTACAGACATGCTCAAAGAAAAGGAGAGAGAGAAAATCGGCAGGGATCCGAGAAAGAGCTGCCTGCAGAGAAGCACAGCTTTCAGCCATCCTGCATTTTCAGCAGCTTTCCTGTCTGCATCTCCCCTTATGGCCTATGGAGTATGTGGGAAGAGAAGAGGAAAAGAGCAGCATAGGAGAGACTGTAAGGGAGCGAATGAGAGAAGGAAGGAGAAGGAAGAGACGATGCAGCTCGGTGCAGTATATCTCACGTTTCAGAATCTGTAATATTTCATAGTCACAGACGGAAGGAAGCTCTGTGACCATCTAGTCCGAGCTCCTGCATAACACAGGCCATAGACCTTCCCTGATTTAATTCCTATTTGAAATAGAGTGTCTCTTTTAGAAAAAACATGCAACCTTGATTTAAAAACATAATGTTACCCATTATCCACAGCTGCAATAGGAGACTGAGAGATATTCAGAGAAAAAAAATGGTGAGCTGCCCCCCAGAAAAAGCTTGCTGCTGAAAGCTCTCTTGTTTTCTGCTAAACGGAAAAGTACTAAGCAGTGTATTGCCCTGTTGCCCCTACAGTGCAAGGTCAAGGAGATGTAAGAACTCTTTCTGCACGCAGTTGGGGTTGAAAGCAGATCTCCCTGGAAAATCGATGGGATTCCTCTCAGAAATGCTAGGCGAATGTGAATTATACCCTGTTAAAATTAAAAACCTACAAACAGCATGAGCCTGCATTTTTACTGCTGCAAATGTGGTTTTTGTTATTATTCATGTCAGGTGAATGGTGTCATGTGAATGGGGTTGCCCTAGAATGGGATGTACGTTGGTGCACGGGACTGTAAATATTGACCTCAGCCAGTATTTCAATCAATCTGGCTATTCACCTCAAAAGAATTCAACAGTCCAGATTCCCCTCTGGGTTACAGCATTACTATCCCCACCGCAACACCCCAAAAGAGCCTCTCACTTTGCTGGAATCTCTTTTATTCTTCAAACCATAACCTTGCCATGTGATAGGACCTTGGTTAGATCAGGGTTTTCCAGTGCCCCAAGCGCCGATACTATTTCTGATGCCAGTTGTGGAATACAGACCAAAATGCGACTACACAAGAAATTTCTACAGACACATTTGTACCAACTGACTCAACTGGTCAATAAACAATTTAGTTAAACTGGAGCAAAACCCTTGAGCAGACACTCTTATTTCAGTTTCAGAGTGGTTTATATTGCTTTAGCATAAGCTGATTTTTTACCTACTTCGCACTTGTCTACACACATACTTGCACTGGTTTAGTTAAACTGATGCAAACTCCTGCATGGACACACTTATTTTGGTTTAAGTGTGGCTTGTTTTGGTTCAGGTTAAACCTGTTCTAATGGACTGTAGCTAATCCGAAATAAGCCACTTTTATGATGTCCACACAGCCTTTTGCACTGGTTTAACTAAATCAGATCAATGCAACTGTGTAGGTAAGCACATAAGCTAAATTGATATTTAGGGGACATAAGAAGTGTCTACACAAGAGGAGCCTGCACTGATTTAAACTGGTTTCTAAACCAACTTCATTAAGTAGAAGCTACTTTCTCATGTAAACAAGGCCCAAGTCTAATTCCCTTGAACTAGTCACTAGGCCACACTGCTCTTCTTGCATTAAAAGAACGGGGAATATGCAGAGTTAAAATATTATGGCACAACACACTTGAAGCAGGTGCATGTGCGTCATCTGCTCGCAGAACAAAGAGCAGAGGACAATCTGTATTCCTTTTCCTCTTTCCGTCCTGGTTAAAGCAAAGAACAAAGGAAACCGACAGTGTTTTGGTATGCACTGCTTGCTAATTTTCAGTGAAGATCCAATTTAAAAAGGAAAATAAACCTACCCATGTTGTGGGCGAATTTCATTGGCCTGGGTTTAAGCAGAGTCCACATGAGTAGAACAGGCCTGGTTCTCTTAGAGTTTGTCACAGGAATTTTGGTTCAGGTTGAATTACCTCTGAGAAATAATCTGGGTTTTTTCATTATAGCTTGTAGAATGGCTAATAGTAACCACAGTTGTTCCCCCACCCCAGTGCCTGAGGGCATAGCACTGAACTCAGCTGTGATAACTCCTGAAATAAGAAAATCGTCTTTTCAAAGCCTTGTGAAAACAAAGCTAAATATATACCAGGGGAAAAATGCCTCTGAGTGGTTTCCCTCCTTAAATATAAAACTACAGCTTGCAAGCGGAAAATTGCTAGCCACCCACTATCATTAAGTCACATCCTCAAGAGCTCAGGGCCTGATCCTGATCTCATTTACACCAGTGTCATTCCATTAACTTCACTGGAATTACTCCCGATTTATACTGGTGTAGCTGAAAGCAGAACTTGGCTTGAGGGACCAGTTGCTTAGGGCCAGCTCTTCACTGCGGGGCACAGCTCAGGAGAGAGGAATGTGAAGGTAGTTTTAAGAGAGGATAGCCTACTGGATAGGGCAGTGGACAGGGACTCTGGAGACCTGGTTCTAACCTCAGAGCTGCTCTTCGCCTGCTTGGTGACCTTGGGCGAGTCACTTCACCTCTCTGTGCTTCAGTTTCCCCATCTGTAAAATGGGGATAATGATACTGAACCCCCTTCGTAAAGTGCTTTGAGATCTACTGATGAAAAATGCTGTATAAGAGCTAGGTATTATTATTTAAGTTACATTTATGCTTCCCAGAGGTTGGGGCCACTGGGTGACAGTCCAGCCCTAAGGCACAACTTAGAGCAGCATCTGGGTTACTCTAAGTTGTGCTCTTAGTACTGTCAGGTCAATTTTTCTTGCACACAATGTCTAAATCACAGCTTTTTCCTTTGCATTTATACATGCAGCATTCCTGGCCTGAACTGTGAAGGATTGAGGTCATATAATAAGCTGTAAGTGAAACAATGCCAGTATCACAAGGTCACTTCTAATTCTGTGAGCAAAAAAAAATTCTCATCACTGGAAATCTAGCAAATTAATATAGAAAAATTATAGCGTTAATGAATAAAGCAAAAGCAAAGAGAAATAATACACTCTGCAGGGAGAAAAAGTCACATTTCTCTTTGAAAAAATTCTCTCTCTGCAAAGACACAAATAACTGCATGGCAACACATGATCCATCACAGGGCATGAAACAGTGCCATACCTACTGTGTGTGACCTCTGTATTTGCTAATAGAGACAACAGAACATTACACTGGCCACAGTTCACAAGTGCACATGGTTTTTACATACAAAGTCTTCCAAAGTGGAAATTTGAGGGTATAGTCTCAAGTTCATGTAAATCAACTGATGTCGCAGTCAATTGGAGTGATGCCAATTTAAACTAGCTACAGATCTGGCTGGGATAGTTCTTACCTGGGTAGCAATCACTGCCATCTTTATCTATGGGGCTGAAAGCCCAGAGAAACAACACAAAGAAGGCAACAGACAGAGGTCTCCATTGTGGGAAAGGAGGAGAGGATCATATTTCCCAAAAGGTAGGGAAAAGGTACACTTCAAGAAATGCTGTTTTATATTTAGGCCCTGTAGTGTATTTGTATGTATCCATTTCTCATATCCTTAAACACTATAGGTTCCCTATTTCAAAAACCACCAACAAAGAGTTATAAACATCTTGGTACCCCAAACCACCTGCCACCCTGACTGGCTTATAACCTGCCTGTCTCCCATAATGCAGTCTCAAAGACTCAGCAAGGCTACTCCTGACAAAAGACTGCCAAACTATAAACCTCAAGGCCGTAATGAAGCGGCCTCAACTGATACTCCCTTCAGTGCTGGAAAAGCTTGAGTTCCAAAGAACAGCCGTGCTCAGGAGAGTGCAGGTCATTTTGTTCTCTAACTGCTACATTGTCATTAGTTTGCTGTGTTGCTGCCCAGCTGGGAAAACGGCACTCTTTGTATTTGATTACAGCCTTTGAAATGCCCTTTGCACCCATCTGAAATGAGATGGGATATAGAGAACATTTAGGCACATTACAGAGACAAGAAATAGGTCCCACTGGGCAGATGTATTTATTTATTTTGTCTGCTTTTACATGAAGATGACCGACCCAAGAGTTCAATGAAGCTCAGAGAAGCCACACGACACCACAGGGTTTTATTTTTCTATTAGGACCTGCTGTGTAAAAAGACCTCATCCCCCAATACGAGAGATATTGTACTTCGTATTCTATATCTTTTTTAATAGTTTGTGCTGCCCAGAGAGGTTTTTTTTTTTTAACCCTCTGTATGGACTCCACATTATCCTTATGTCAAATGAGAGATGTTCAGCTCAATATTCTCTTACCACTCTTTGCAGACTCTCTCAGGCCTAAACTAGGACACTTAGTGATAAGATGTTCCAGTCACAGTGGCAAACAAAGGGCCTGTATACAACATGTTTTTCAAAATAAGTCAGAGGTTTTTTTAGTCCTCTGTATAAATACTTCTGGAAATCACGCAGTGACCACTTTGTCTCTCTGGTGTTTTGGGAGTTGTTCTTCCCTAATCTCTGTGCTTTTCACCCCCATTTTCCTGCTTCCTTTCTGACTCATTCTCCTGCTTTCTAATTCCACACAAAGTGCCAGAGAGTGGAAGTTGAGAGTGTCTCTATTTGTGTGCATGTAAAGGTGCCTTAAGTTCCTCTTTGCACTCCCCTGATCCTGATGCTGCTCTTGCAGGCCCAATAGCCCAACTAGAGCTGTCTGAGCGCTGCTTTAATTTACATTGTCTATACATGGCTATGGGGGCTAACACTGCAGTTAAGGATTAGTGCAGAGCAACTGGCCACACTTTCTCCTGTCATGCTGACAGCAGAGAAGTTGAGTGCCATAAGAGCCTCTGGATGAATACCTTAATAGGGCAAGGATTTCACCATCTAATCAACTCTTTCTTGGCCACCAGATGATACTGGGGTGATCTTTCCAGGGTTAGTTAAACTGGCTGTAGGACCAGATTAGGTTGATGGTGTGGTGCATACACCCAGTAGAAAACCTAGCTCTAGGAATACTTTCTGATCCTTAAATGTTAGCCTTAGCTGTGCTGTTTGCTACTGCTGTGTGATGGCACCCTACAATTTTATTCCAAAAGTGAACATACTTCTTTCCACGGGCATATTTTCAAAGTGCTGAAGGGATATAAGATTTTGTCATGTGGCACCCACAGAATGAGCCACTTGGATATCTGACCTTTTATAATGCCTTGATATGCTTTGTTGCTCTTTAGATAATCTAGCTACTCCAGTTTGTCTCAACTCCCAAATTCAGTTTCCTGAACTACATTTTCATTAATTTCTTCTCCTTCTTCTGCTCCCGAGTTTCATATCTCTGATGCCTTACTCACAGAGAAATGGTGGTATCTACACATGTGTTTGAAGGGCAGGGATGTGGCAGGGTGGATTGTGAGATTTTCTATCCCAATTCATATACCATCTTATGCCATCTTATCCCAGGGAATTGGTGCAGAAACTGTATCACAGGCTGGGGTGCACTCCTTAGGATGAGGCTGCTGGGTGGGCTGAAGATAAATGTAGCCTATGGCTCAGAGGTTGGAAGACCTGATTGAAAGAAAAGTTTACCCTCTAGGAGGAAATGCAGGGACCAACTTCATTCCAGACCTTCTCACTGAGAAATGCTCCAAAGGGACTATTTTCTCCTTTGTGGTAAGTCTTCTGGGTTGGCTGCAATCCAGCAAGGCACTTAAGCATGTACTGAACTTTAAACATGCAAGTAGTCCCACTGAAGGCAGTGAGATTACTCATGTGGTCAAAGTTAAGCATGTGTTTACATGCTTTGTTAGATTGGGGCCTATATGTTGAATAAGTGTCAGAGTCTCTCATGACTTCCCACTCTTCTTTATAAACCTACATCGCCCCTCCATGAAGAAAAAGTCCTGTGTTATTTTGTCTTCCTCTGGCCAGACAGGGCTCCAGCTACCAATGAAGAAAGGTACATGACCAATACCAAATTTACCCCACACCACAAACAAATCCCATTGCCTTCAGAGTGTTCTAGTCTTTGATCCAACCAGATGTAATGGATTGGTACATGTCTGTATCAAATTATGGCCTTCCACTGACAGGGAAGCTTATTGTAATGCCTAATTCCCAGAAGGACTAACACAAAAGAGTCATCAGTGGTAAGTAACTGTGTTCCAACCAAGGGGGCCCACCCCCTGGACCAAGGTTTTGCTAGAGAGAGGAGCCAGCTGGAGGGAATTGCTTTTCCCAGTTTGAACTCTAGATGGCTGGAACTTCCCAACTAACCACGGGATTAGAATCTGCAGTTGATTAGCTGGTCACCTGACAGAGGGAACAGAAACATTCTGTAAAAGCAGGATCTGCCCCGTCTCTCTCCACCCCCTAATCTGATCACTCCAGAGAATGGAAGGACCGCAGAAGGGGCCTTCCTGACTGACACATGGAGTGGGTCCAAGGGCTCAGACAACTGAGCACGGATTCAAGTGGGGAGACCATACAGGCTTTTGTGTGTTGCCTAAAGACCTGTAAGGAGTGTACCTTAGGACATGTCTGAACAGGGATAAAACACCCGGGGCTGACCCAGGTCAGCTGACTTGGGCTCGCAGGGCTCAGGCTCTGGAGCTGAAAAACTGCTGGGCAGACGTTCAGGCTCAGGCTGGAGCCCCAAGCTCTGGGACCCTCCCACGCCACAGGGTCCTAGACAGGGTGACCAGACAGCAAGTGTGAAAAATCAGGACAGGGGATGGGGGGTGATAGATGCCTATATAAGACAAAGCCCCGAATATCGGGACTGTCCCTTTAAAATCGGGACATCTGGTCACCCTAGTCCTAAAGCCCAGGCTCCAGCCTGAGCCTGGAAGTCTACAAAGCAATAAAACAGCCCCATGAGCCCGAGACAGCTGGCATGGGCCAGCCATGGGTTTTTCTTTGCTGTGTAGACACACCCTTAGAGGCCCAGATCTAGAAACTGATTTGATGCTGCCCAGTCCCAGCTGGCTTGGAAGCACAAAGGCTGAGTCCAATTAGAACAGACTTGTGATCCATGAGGGTGACTCAGACAGGTCTGTAATACTCTCCATCATTCTGGGAAGTCTGAGCATAAAACTTTACCATGAGATTTGTAATCTTGCATGAGAACCAGACAGTTGCATTGTTATCCTTGCCCCACCTCTACCCACAACAGGGCTGAATCTTACTCAACAAGTTTAAAACACTGCACAGTTGCCTCTAAATGTACAAAAAAATAGCTTTTGTTTTCTCTGATGTTTCGGTTTGGGGAACATTCTTCCTTCTGAATTGACTATGAGCTTTTATAAATGTAAACAGAGAAACTGACTCATTCCCTGATCCTCTTTGACACTAAGCCTTTGGTTTGGTTTCACCTAGATTTTAAACCGCAAAGCCAGGCAACTATTGGCAAACAACAATTTTTGTCACTATCTTCCTGCTGTATGATTATAAGTGAGAGATTTACATGAATAAACATCCAGGGAGGAATACATCCCCACGTAATTATAGATTTAAATCAGTGGAGTTGCACAGGGGATGAATTTGGCCTTTTCCTTTAAATAAAAAAAAACAGCGCTTATTATCCTGTGAATGTTTCCTGCTGGAGGACAAGGGAGGGGTGCAATAAACTTCCCTGCAGCACTGTTCCTGGCAGATCATTCCATCACCTCCTTTGAATTTTCTAATATACGATGTTATCCAGCTCCTATTGCAGTCAATGGAAGTCTTGCCACTGACTTCAATGGGAGCAGGATCCTAGCAGCGGCTAATATTTGATTCTTAAAGGGGAAGGTGAAAAAAATGAAAACCAGTGTTTAACACAGTCTGAAAAAAAGTGAGGGGTGTTTCATAATCTGGGAGCGCCAGCTTTGGTAAGAGTGCTTAAAGTGTGCTCTCAGTGACCCAGCTTAATTTTTATCTTTTGCCAGGTGTGCGACCTCCCCAACTTTAAGCCCTGCTGAAATAATGTACCTAGACAACTGTGCAATATGGTACTGAGGAAAAATACCCGTTCTTGATCCAGCAGAGGTCATGAAGCATGGGATTTGGTTACACTTATCTCAGTATTACCCATAACAGAGTAATATAGGTAGTATCATTGGTTGTTAAATTATGCAGCCCTTAAAATACGATCAGCCACAGTATTTGATTCAATGACCCCAAACAGCAGTGAAAAAGTATTTCCTTTCATTTGTTCTTAATTCATCTGTATATAAAAATTTACTAACCACAATGTCTCAATTGCCCCAGTTTTTAAGAAGTGCCACCTTTCCCTTTAACACGCATTCTGTTGTGATTTTTTTCTTTCATCAAGTGTTCACCAACATACACATTCTTTGAATATTTTTCAAACTAGGTGCTGCTTTTCTTTCTGGATATCTTATTTTTCTTCTGACAGTTTCCCTGGTTTCATTTATTTGTATTAAGGCTGTCGATTAATCACAGTTAACTCACGCGATTAACTCAAAAAAATTAATCACAATTAAAAAATTAATTGTGATTACTTGCAGTTTTAATCGCTTCGTTAAACTATAGAATACCAATTTAAATTTATTAAATATTTTTGGATGTTTCTCTACATTTTCAAATATATTGATTTCAATTACAACACAAAATACAAAGTGTACAGTGCTCACTTTATATTATTTTTTATTACAAATATTTGCACTGTAAAAATTATAAACAAAAGAAACAGTATTTTTCAATTTATTTCATACGAGTACTGTAGTGCAATCTTTTTATCGTGAAACTGCAACTTACAAATGTAGATTTTTTTTGTTACATAACTGCACTCAAAAACAAAATCATGCAAACTTTAGAGCCTGCAACTCCACTCAGTCCTACTTCTCGTTCAGCCAAGTGTTCTTAAAATGAACATGTGCTGAGTCATCATTCGAGATCGCTATAACATGAAATATATGGCAGAATGCGGGTAAAATAGGGCTAGCGACATACAAATCTCTCCCAGTCACAAATTTAATTAACACATTATTTTTTTAACAAGGGTCATCAGCATGGAAGCGTGTCCTCTGGAATGGTGGCTGAAGCATGAAGGGGCCTACGAATGTTTAACATATCTGGCATGTAAATATCTTGCAATGCCAGCTCCAACAGTGCCATGTGAACACCTGTTCTCACTTTCAGGTGACATTATGAACAAGAAGTGGGCAGTATTATCTCCTGCAAACGTAAACAAACTTGTTTGTCTGAGCAATTGGCTGAACAAGAAATAGGTCTTAGTGGACTTGTAGGCTCTAAAGTTTTACATTGTTTTATTTTTGAATGCAGTTTTTTTTTGTACAATTCTACATTTGTGAGTTTAACTTTCATGATAAAGAGATTGCACTACAGTACTTAGGTGAACTGAAAAACACTATTTCTTTTGTTTTTTTACAGTGCTTTTAAATAAAGTGAGCACTATACACTTTGTATTCTGTGTTATAATTTAAATCAATATATTTGAAAATGTAGAAAAACATCCAAAAATATTTAAATGGTATTCTATTATTGTTTAATCACGCGATTAATCGCACAATTAATTTTTTTAAAATCGCTTGACAGCCCTAATTTGTATCTATGTAAATTTCTCCTTATCCCTAGTTTCTTGACCAAGGACTTGATAAATATTTAAAGAAAACACCAACACCTAGAATCTTACATCTGTGACTAGCAAGCAATTTTGACAGAATTTGTCGACATGATCAAATCTGTACTAAGCATTATGATGAAACCACCAATCTCCAGAAATACTAGTGCATCAGCCCATAGCACCCCTTGAAAGTTGTGTTACTGCCACAGATATGAACCTGATACCAAAACTTTATGCATTTAGGCTCAATTTTCAAAAGTGGCTTCTACTTTTGGGTCCCTTAATTTTTGCTTTGCACAGTTTGAATTTCCACAAACTCCACTTTCAGCAATGTCGAGAACTACAGTTCCATGACTTCACCTGGACTAGTGGATGCTCAGTGCCTCTAAAATCCAGGGTCGAGATGTCTCAAACTGGGCACCCAAAAAATCAGCGGCCACGTTTGAAAATGTTGTCAACACAGCAAAGAAAGAGAGATTTTTAAAATATAACCCAAACTCCTTACCTGGAGTATTAGCAGCATCTGAATAATTGAAGGTGGAACCCTGGCTCTGGAACGTGACAGGGCATCTTCTAATTTAATATTGAGGGTTATAATGTTCCGAAAGTGCAGGAGAGCCAGCTGACGAACTGAGGGCTCCTTCCCCTATGAACAGAATCACCACAATAAGGATGATGAGCCATTTAAAAATAACGGTCAGAATCCCAAGTATAAGTGCTTTTCTTAAATCTTTACGAGTAGTAGCAATGGTAAATTCAATGCAAATTCAAAGGAAATATTTGGGATAGTCAAAAAACAAAACAAACCAATCTGCAGATCCACAATCTTTGTGTGGACTCACATGATACTTTCGTATGACTTGTCTATCATTGCCATGGACTGAATTATTTAGTCTGTAATCCACAAATCCGTCCAAGACCTGGCGTCGCAGGGTGATACTGGCCCTTTGAGAGGGAGCAGGGCCGGTGTGCTAGAGCCTTATCAGCACACTCCAGTTTGGTCAATTAATTGTGTTTACAAGAGGGCACTTCTTGATATTAGGGGAGGAGAGACCCGGTGAGTCAGGGCCTGGGTCAGTCAGGGGAAGGATAGGAGGGGAGAGCTGCCAGAGCCAGGAGACTTTATGTGGTGCCTGGGAGAAGGCTGAAGGCAGGACAGCAGCAAGACGGGTTTGCTGACTGGTGTCCCCAAGCCAGAGCACCGGGGCTGGAGAGGGCTGAAGGTCAAATAGACCAGAGGCAGTTGCCTGCTGGCTCTAAGCCAGACAGCCAGAGCCAAGGACCAAAGACGACTGAAGGCAGGGGAGCTGCAGAGGAGCTTACCTGCTGACTTCTCCAAAGCCAGAGCTGGACCCAGAGAGCTGGACCCAGAGGAACAGTGAAGGGGCAGAGGGAATGAGGGATGCTCCCAGGAGAGAGGCTGCGGGGGTTCCCTCAGGGAAGATCTGGGTTGCACTTCAGCTGGAAGGGCTGGGGCGGCTGTCTAGCGCCAGAGGGACAGACGAGGACTGTCAGAGAGTCCAGGCACGGCCAAAGGACAGTGGGGGAACCTGAGGCAAATGTTGCTGCAGCATGACATCCAGCCAGGAAGAAGTGTGTTAGTGGTAACTTTGCCACATCTGGATACACATGTAATCGGGGCTCTTTCCTGAATTTACACCCTGTAAGAATATTTTGGAATCCTAAATACAGTAGTATAAAGTTTTAAGAGTATTTTAACAAGGGCAACGTTTGAATTCCTGTTTATTTCCTCTGACTTGGGTGCAGGGTGGGAATTCACACTTTGTCTAGGTTTGGGACTTCCCAGCCCTGCCCAGTGGTGGCTCCATCCTTCTTTAAAATTCAGGGAACACTCAGCACAGTGGCAGAGCTAATGGAGAGGGGGCGACCAGCCCGCGGATGGCCTTTAGGTTTGTGTGGGGCACCTTTTCAAGTCAATAGGTATAACTGCAGGTGGGTACCACTAAAGGCCCTTCGGCCCCCTAGTTCCTCCACTGCTCAAAACCTGCCTGTGCTACTGTCTCAGCATACAAGGCAGAAGCAGAGCTGATACTTCACATCATGATTCCATGCAACTACTTCTTCTCTAGGGAAGACCTCAGCTTCTGCCCAAAGAACATGTTTCTAGCAGCAATAGCAGCCTCTGGCTTTGTCTGTACTAGGGATTAGCCCCCATTTCCTTGTCTATACTAGGGCACTAGGGTTTGCACTAGTGTAGTTACTTCAGTTGGTGACATACGGGCTTATCCCTAGGACATACAGGTCCTCAGATACACATTCAGATTCCTCTGAAAATCCCAGTCACAACTTCCACAGAAAGAGAATGGGACTTGTGTTTCTAACTTACCTAGGAGCAGATTTTCAAAGAAAGTTAGGCACCTAAAGATGTAAGTAGGTGCCTAGTGGGACTATCAAAAGCACCTACGTGAGTTCAGTGCCTAATTTCCATTGATTTGAGAGGGACCTAGGTAACTGATTTACCTAGCAGCTTTTGAAAATCCCACTAGGTGCCAAAATACTTTTGAAATTCCACCCAATATTCTGATTAGTTGGTGATTGTACTGGTTTAAATGGCTACACATGGCAGAAGTCAGTGGACAATGTGGCCCTGTATGCTTTACATGCTTCAAGGAATTTTTCAGATGTTTCCTTTACTTGCAGAAACAACATATTTATAGTTTCAACTTCTCCACAGAACTAGGATTTTGTGCCTGCAAGTGCAAATGATCATACTGATAGCATTTAGACACCCAATTAACTGATTTATCAATTAATTGTAGATGCAGAGTTAACCCTGCAAAACAGGAGGATGTTTCTGAAAACCAGGCCCTTTTTCCCCACAAGGAACTCAAATGCCTTAAGTGTGTATAAAATGATTTCAGGTAAAATTCTCTGCTGGTGTGAATTAGTGCAACTCCACTCACTTCAATGAATCTGAGCCAATTTACACCAGCAAAGAAGTACAGCAATAACAAAACTGGAAGTGTCTGAAAATGACTTACAGAGTACAAAATTTTCCATTGACATTTTTAACACTATACTAAGTGCAGACACTTCAGATTATACATGCAGGAGGCCTAGCTGGAGATGTACATGCTGAAGTCAACACAGCTGTGCTTGCTTCACTGATTGCCCATCTTCATTTTACTATTCATATCCTTTTGCTGTAGTGTGAGCTGACATAAGGACTAAACATCCTCATTGCATGCAGTTCCTCTTTTCAAAGTTCCCCCTTCATGTTTTTCACATGAGTACTTCACCATTCATGCAAATGACTTGACTTTACAGAACACCTGCACTAACAGATTGGCCCCTCTGGGATAGTTTGACAGTTGTGCCAATTTGTTGATCAATCCATCAAACGGCTTTTTCTGGATTCTAAAGTAACAAAGTAACAGTTCACCTGCACAGGATAGAAAATAGCCTGAAGCATGGGCAGGACGTCACTGAAAAAGAAATCCCAGGTTTCAGCTAAGGTATCCAGCAGCTTCTGTCCTGTAAAAACATAAGTGCTTCACTAACTTGTTTTATGTTGTGAACAGTTAGTCAGTGGCATTGACTGAGCAACACAGGAAATGATGTGTAATATACTAGTTCCTGCAGAACAAAAGGGGCTCACTGACAGTTATTTTAGAAGTATCTCTCCCGCCTGTACATAGGATCAGTCAGTATGTGTGTCTTTTGGATCACACAATTAAACGCTCTGACTGAATAGAGGGACTTCCTGCACAAAGCTTAGTCAGAGAGCTCCTGTGCAGAATATAACAAAGCCAGACTGCCCCCGCCTCCTGCAGTAAAACTCCCTGGAGGGAAGATAGGGGATTAAATCGCTGAAGATCCCCACATGGAGATTCCACCACATTGTTCCACCCCTACCCCAGCAAGGAATAAGCCGCGGGGACGGTCTGAAAATTCCAGGATCTGTAGGAAGCAGTGCAATGCTGTCCGTGTGGTTGTGTTGTGTCCAGCCGGAGCTCGCCCTTGCAGCCCAAACCCCTCATCCCCAGCCCCACCCCAGAGCCCACACCCCCCTCCCACAACCCAATCCCCTGCCCCAGCCTGGTGAAAATGAGCGCGTGAGCGAAGGTGGGGAAAGGCGAATGAGAGAGGGAGTGGGGATAGAGTGAGAGGGGGCAGGGCCTAGGAGAAGAGGCAGGGCAGGGGCAGGGCAAGGGTGTTCGGTTTTCTGCTATTAGAAAGTTGGCAACCCTATTCCTGCTGGAAATGTGTCTTTACCTTAGCTCATCTCTTATATTTTGTGGACAGTCTGCTCAGCACTGTCTACTTTGTAAAGCAATGAATTTCAATGCAGCAACAACAGTGACTCAGAACAGCTGCTCCTCTATCTGAACAGTAAACTGCATTTTTCCAGACAGGCCTTTTACTGTGGGATGTGGAAGCATGCTTAGAATCAATTGGTGATTAGCATATTTCACACAAAAGAATTTGACTTTCATGTCCTCTGAGAACGTTTGTTTTACTGTCAAGCAAAGGCCGTTGGATTTCCTACAGTATTTGCAGGGATAAAGGAAACTCAGCTCATGTAAACATAGGCCTGATGTGGTCATTCTTGTATGAAACAGACACATAATATTTTCCATGATCCCACAATATTTTTACACCACACACATTTTAATGACCTGTTTAAGTAAACTATATATGGCATTAAATCAAATTAGCAATCTAGCCTAAGAGTTTGTTGACATTTTACACATGCAGCTAGCTTCTCCTGTAACTGAAATGAAACTCAGAAACCTTGCATTTTAATGTTTGTTTCTCAGTTTTGCATCTTAAATATTAATGATATTTTATATAAATCTAATATCAACTTTTTAAAAATGTACCTATACAGTGTGATTTAAAAAATTGACTGGTTTCTCCTTTTGATTTACCAGTTTGAGATTGAAAAATCTGATTTATAATTTGCAAGCAAGCTGTGAAAACCTTGAAACCCTTACAGTCCAGTTGTCTGTGATTTTGTAGGGGTTATGTTAAATAATTAAAGCACTCTATGTTCAGCTCTAGAGGAGTTTGAGGAATGTAATGTCAAATATGTTTTCTGTTTGCTGTGGTCAGGGGAATTGTCTTTTCATTAACAGATTTGGGTTCAATAACAGTCTTGATCCAATCAAATAAGCAGACAGCAATGAAAGGTCACATTTAAAATTCAGAGATAGCTGTAAGTAATGCCAATGGCTTTCACCAGGAAACTGATCAAATGGCGTATTTAGACTAAGAGGCATTTTGACATTGTGGGGCAGTTGAAAGAAAACTGCATTTCTTTAAAACTGTCTTGGATTCCAAAAGGTTTTCAGATGTTTTATTTTATAATCTATATTCAGAAATTACTTCACCCGCTAATGAAATATAGCTGCCTCTGGGTGACACAGCCAATTTAAAAATCACCTCTAACTGCTGCACAACAGTGTAGGCCATGGAATGAAGAATATTGTATTCAGGTAAAATAGCAGCTGGAGGCTAGGTAAGCAGAATGTATTTGACCATACTATAATTCTGCCAGTGAATTTGTCCTAGCAATTTTAAGAGGTTTTTTTTCTTTCTGCATTCATGTAGACTCATTAAAAGACTGATCTGACAACATCTCTTCTGCCACATTTACATATCTCTAGTGAATGCAAGTGAGAGAAACTAGAGTGTTTGTGTGGAGAGATAGGGCCATATTCTACTCCTAGTTACACTGATGTAAATCTGGAGTAATTCCAGTGGAAAACTGTCTTCAGTGGAGATACTCGAGATTTATATTGGTGTACAGGTGAGCAGAGTCTGGCCAATACTCTGAAGTTTTGTTCCTTCTCTATGCATTTAATTTACTTAATACTTGGATTGATTCTTTCAAATATGAAAGAAATCTCAATAATAGCTGCCTCAGTTAGGTGACATTTATAACCACTTTAACTGAAGACAGAGACAAATGGAGCCACGACAACACAAAGGGCCAGCTTCTGACTTCATTAATGCCAATGTAAACCCAGAGTAACTCTACTAAAGACAGCAGAATTACTCAGGATATACACAGGTGTAAGTGAGATCAGAGTGTGTTCCCATGACTTTTCAGCTAATTGAGATTGCACGGTTTACATTGTCATTTAATAAAATATTGTATTCAGTTTTCCACAGTTATTTAATCTTAAACAGGTTATAACTGGATGAAAATGTAAACATCCGAACAGGAAGTTTGGTTAGCTGATGTGCTAGACAAACATTTCTCCTTGGTGGAAGCCAATAGGAACATGAAACTGTAAGTGACACTGGAACAACCTGCTGTTATGGGACCTGATCCAAAGCCCATTGAAGTCAGTGAAAGGAATCTCATTGATTTCAGTATGCTTTAGATCAGTGGTTCTTAACCTTTACTGCAGCCTGCACCCCTTTGGTTCTAAAAATATGTTCTCACACCCCATATCAAAAATTGTTGAAGTAGGTCAGTTCTTTAAACCTAGATCTGTTTTTTGTTTGTATATTACAGTAATCGTTAAAAAATGTATAATGTTAATAAATACAGAGGTTTGATGAAACAAAGTAGTTGTACTTACGTGCCTGTGCTTAATTTGTGTTTTCAATGATTTACCTTCTAAAAAAAAAATAATCAGGCATGTCTCGCACCTCCAGAAAGGGCATCTTGCACCCCCAGGGGATGCGTGCACCCCAGGTTAAGAACCACTGTTTTAGATCAAGCCCACTGAACAGCTGCAGCATTGCTGAAGTCTGAGTTACCTTCATAAAACCGGATCTTGTCCCTCAGTATTACCATGCCTTTTGTAAGCAGCTGATTCTGTAAATAAAATACACACACCTTTTATTTCTACAACTCCGTATTTCTTGGAAGCCATTGCGGATTTTTTGTTTTGTTTTGTTTTGTTCCCACAAGAAAGCTGGTTTAAGGGTTGCTGTTGATTAATGGAATTTTACTTCTATGTCCATCTTCTTGTTTAAATCTACTAGGACATTTGTAAAATGATGATGATGATCATATTCTTAGCCCTTCCAGCGAATAGCAACTTCCATCTGGGGATATCAAAGCTTTTTTACAAACATTAGCATAAGCCATACAACATTTAATCAGCAAGGGAGGTAGTAAATTGTATTTTAAAAGTAAGATCATGTATAATTATTAATAAATGGCTTCCTGATTAATTATACCACAAGAAACTTGAGGAATCCCACAGAATTTTTACCTACATTAAATATTTGGACCCTATTGAAAAGGATCCGTTTAATAAAAATCTGTATTAGGCTGAGATTTATTATATTAGATGTGGGCTTTCACTATAAAATGAAATATTACAACCAAATCTCATCAGTCAATAAATGCTCATAACAGGACCTGATCCAAAGCCACTGAAGTCAATAGGAGTCTTTCCACAGCCTTTAGAGAGCTTCGAATCAGGATAATAGATCACGTCAGAATACTGGATAAAATAGTATTTATAGGAATCCCACTGTAACAGTTAGGGGCAAATCTTATCCATTTTGTAGCCATGATCTGAATCCTTCCTTTATAAGTGACCCCAATAAAGTTCCTTAATAGTGTCCTTAAAATACATGTGGTACAAAGACCTCTGGTCAAGTATTTCAGTATCTGGCCTGGTATGAAATTTCAACCAATGTGACATGAAAATTGATGGAAGGGGAACAGATCCTATTTTTACCCTAAACTTTAAGATAACAGAAAGATAAAGGATTTGCCTACTACTTGTTCAGACAAACAATTTTACTCAGCAGCACTGACAAATGTAAGAAGCTAAATGAAAAACGAAAACCCCACAAACCTGCAGGTATTCAGTAAAAAAGGATCCCAGCTCAGTTTTCAGTAGTTGCCTGTATTAGAGAATAAAAAAAGAATTTATACAATCAACAAATTGTACCTAATGTACATTGTGTATAAGAGAGGAAGACTGCTGATCTTACGAAGTGTTTTAAGTTGTATATCTTTCCTTCCAAAAATGTTTAATTAGAAGCATATTAAACAGGGATAACACACTATAATAAACCCTTAAACCAACATCTCTAAATGCTCAGAAATATTTATTGTAGGAGATTTAGACATATTAATGAATATAGTTATGGTACAAATACACGTATGTCTGGAGTCATTTTCTTAACTGAAAGAAGAGAGGCTGAATTCTGCCTTCAGCTGCATCGGTGAAAATTTAGTATCACACCACTGAAGTCACTGGAGTTACTCTGTATTTACGCCTATGTACCTGAGACCAGAATTTCACTTCACTTCCACTTCAGAAATGGAAGAATATGAAAAATCTTAGCATTCTATGCTGGTATGTGACTCTGAGCAATCTGGCCAATTTAGAAATGATGTAATTCCAAAGGAATGAGAGTTTGGCTTGCCTTAATGAGGTGCGCTCTGAGTTTTTTGAGCTCTGGACTGCAAGTCTGGGCCCTAAGAGACTTAAATAACGAAGTTGTGCAAAGTGTTCATAAAGAAACCTGAAACCCCAGTGAAACTCTCTGGGTTTTGTGACAAGCTTGAAACTGAGCCAAGTGTCACAAACATCCAGAGTGAATCTGGGTCATTTAAATTAAAAATCCAAGTTTCACACGGCGTCAGTGCAAAATCAGGTTAAAATGCAGCATATCACTTTGAGTTCGGGGACTCCTCCAAATGAGAGCCTCTAAGCCAAACTGTGGGAGTGCCAACCTACACAAAATAAAATTCCCATAAACCACCATCAAATGAAACAACTGAATTCCACCAGCTCTAATGCCAGAACCAATGTAAGGTGAAATTCGCCCTTGTGTAGAGAACCAGCACAAGGCCTATGCAGCAAAGTCCCGTGATGCATGTTGGGTGCTGAACAATTCTGAGAATCTAGTCACACCTTTGGTTGCTGAACACTTGAAAATCTGGCCCCATGTGATCACTGAAGGAGCTCAGTACGACTTTATGTGAAATTAGGTTAAAGACCCACCTCAATTAAATATTTTGGTCCTTACTGTGGTTGTACAAAACAAATTTCACTGTATGTGAATGAAGACACTGTTGTGTATGGTCACCTTTCCCTTTCATTTATTCTCTTCTTCTGGCCTTGAAAAATAATTAAATATATATATATATTTTTTTAAAAAAAACATGCCCTATTTCTGAAGCCCAGACCACTCCCCTCTATATGCTCCTCTTCTGCCCTATTTCCCCCCCCCCCCCCATCCCGATTCTGCCTCCTGGTGAGTAGCTTACTTTCCAAGCAGGCCCATTGACTTCAATAGGACATGTCATGGAATAAGGCACTACTCAGTATAAATAAGGTTGGCTGAATCTAGTCTATAATGAAAGGACAGTAAATTTTCACAGAGATTTTATTTCTCATATGAAAGAAACACCACCACTCCAGACCTCACTCTGCAATATAACCTTGGTATCACAGCTCAGAAAAAGAATATTGGAGACGTTATATGGCAATCTCTTGCTTTATTTCAACCTTCCCTTCAAGTTATTGGCTCTTCAAACTCCAGTCCCAGCTTCCTTGTTGATTCTATTAGGTGGTTTGTAAATAGCTAATTCATAGGCGGCTTCATACCTTGATTAGATGTGATGGCTAATTACTGGAGTTCCAAATGTTGATTATAAAATGGCATTCTCTTGATTAGAAAACTAACCCTAGGCTCTGATGAACTAAAATTTTGGTACTTAATAGTTCAAACGAGAAAGAAATAAAGCTAAAAAGTACACAGCCTGCATTTACATGAGCAGTGAAATGCAGTATACCAAGCAGCATTATGGATGCGTTAGTATCTCTGCTTACAGGGTAAAGGCAGAACTGAGAGCACAGAGTGCTTTCTCCCCTTTGAATCTCTAATAATACGGGTACTTTGTTGCTGACTTCAATTAATTATCCATGAAACGCTGAGGTCCTTGGGCAGTGTTAGAACATCAGTGTTTGATGTTCTCAGTACCTGTGCTTACTAATAAGTGATCCAAAGCAGAACCGAACCCAACACAGTTGTTTGCAAAAATGTATTTCTTTTCTTTTTTTTAACAAAATATATTGTACTAATCCATCAGGCCATGGGCAATGGTCAGTACTGAACAGCTATGTCTGACTACACATACTTCTGTGATGGAGTCCAGGTAAAAATGCTGATTAAATTCAAATGAGATTGCTGATCAGATATGAGACCTGATTTTTAAACAGCTCTGATTTTACCAAGAGCCATTTTGCACTCCTGTGAGGCTTGTATCTTTTTGGCTCTAAATCTACTCTGTCTGTTTAAAGACTTTACAAATTAAGATGCTAATATAAACTCACATAAAATACACTTTTATATCTTCCTGCTGCTTCTTCTTTGGTTGACTCTGAAATTAACTCCTAAATGCTACTCAGAATGAAAAAAATCTAGTTCTTTATTATAGCTGACCTTTACTTTATTAGTTATTAAATTATGAAAGATGCAAAGAAAGATTCTTTTATCAGGTACAAAATCTTTCAACAACTGAGGAAATGCTGCTGAAATTTGCCTTGCTTGTATCCAATTAGCATCCTGAAGCTCAGAGGAGAGGCAGATATACATCATCTTTAATACTGGCTATCCTGCTTCCTCACGGTTTCCTCTTCCTTAATTTTTGAGGAGTGTAAATAATGACATCCAACTAAAGGAATAAGAAAAGAGAACTCCCGCAGGTCTCCACTATATGGTTATTAATATCACAAAGTCACAGATACAAAAAAGAGTTAAGCAGAGAGATTCTATATATAGGTTTTCATGAATGATTTTTTATTTTTTTTAACTTGGCTGAAAATTAAGGTGAGTATACTAGCTCAGTGGTTTGAGCATTGGCCTGCTAAACCCAGGGTTGTGAGTTCAATCCTTGGGGGGAGGGGGTCATTTAGAGATCTGGGGCAAAAATTGGGGATTCATCCTGCTTTGAGCAGGGGGTTGGACTAGATGACCTCCTGAGGTCCCTTCCAACCCTGATATTCTATGAATTATGGGACATTACCTTAAGCCTTTTCTCAGCCAAACTCCCATTGAACCAACTGATAAGGACTGAATAAAAGCTGTGTTAAGGAGTTCAGGATGTAAATCAATTATATTTTGAGCTATTTCTTCCCTCACTTAAACCTGTTTTACAACGATGTAACTCCACTAGAGTCACTCATCATTTACAATAGTGCAAGTGAAGTAAAATCAGTCCCTTTGGCCCTAAACGTAATTTACGTCCTCTTTAAGGCATCTTTACACTTCCATGGTGGTGGAACGGAGCTTTGGTATAAATGAAGCCAGGCCCTCTATGGTTCTTTAATAGCAGTATTCAGGGTTCAGAACACTATTGGGTTTGATTATCATTTTCTTGGAATGTATTTGCACTCATAGCTATAGCTACTTAACTTGGTGAACCATCTGCTTTATCACCATAGCGTGCATTTCATTTGTAACCCCAACAACTTTTATTTTGTGCAGCTGACCCAAAACAAAACCCCAGATCAGAAGGGGGCAAGTTTGGATCTGGGGGAGGGGGAGGGCAGTCAGACCTACCCAGTTCTTCCCATATTGCTGAATAGGATGGGGAGTCCCAGGATGTATGGAAAAGGGGATCACAGTATGGAAAAGATTGAGAACCAAGGTTTACAATGTGGGACCAGGAGACCTGGATTCTAGTTCTGGTTCTGCTAGTAACTTGCTACATGGTCTGCCAAGACTGCCAACCCAGAGACCAATCAGTGTCAAATGTAATGGTGATTTTGGCGAGGGAAAACTGCAAATCATGGAGAACAGAAATTTTACATACTGAACTAAAGGGAAAATATTTCCATGTTGGTGTGCGAGATCTAATGTTGCAAAAATATATCTTATTCAAATTGTATTAATTACAAGCCCTAATACTTCAGAGAAGACATGTATCTTATTACAACTGTATGTTGTATTTATTAAAAAATCACCTTGATCCATTGTGATGTTTTCTGCATCTTCCCTGAGAAAGGAGGAGGAAGAAAAGGGTAGGTGGGAAAGAAGGAAGAAAGGCCTATCCAGTGACACTTGCGTCAAACTTTCAAACATGAAGTGGTACCCATACATTTTATGAGCCAGATCCTCATCTGGTGTAAATCAACGTAGCTCCACTGAAGGAAATGGTCCTACACAAATTTAAATAGGCTGAGGATCTGATATTTGTGTGTACACAGAAAACCTTCACATGCATGTACAAAACAGATTATGCCACATGTAAGTACTCATGTGCACAAACACACCCACGGGTTTGGGAGTCAACAGGAAGATGCACAAATGCTGTAGGCGTAACTTATTTCCCCACATATTAATATTTATGTTATGATGCTACTCAATTCTTTCCATGATTTAATTACAATAATTGCCAGTAGAACCTGCATTATTTATAGTTGGAAAATAACTTCTCTTATTATCCTGTAACTGTGAAGAAAATACAGCATCTGAAGGGAAATTTTCCAGGCGCGGGCTTTGCCTAAATATTTTTTGTGTGGGGGGGGAAAAATGCAGCGATGTCTGAGTTGTGAGAGGGTGATTACATTTTCCCCACTTCAGAATAATATTAATTTCAATTTTTGGACACAGCTACAGCAATAATATCTGACGTATGAACTTTGAACCAAGGCATGCAAATAGTCCTCATTGTGCTTAACTAAATTTGAAAAAAGAAGAAGTTCTCATTTTAAATAGTCACAAGGATTCAGAAACTGCGTATTGACGACGTGCAGTAGAAAAATATAGTTAAGTCAGAAAGTGGACAGTTCAGGAGAGACAGCTGCTGCTGCCGTGTGCACAAATGTGTCCTAATCTGCTTAAGAGACTGTCTAGCAGTTGGCGTTTGTACAAATGCTTCCTCTTGATACAGATATTCCTGATCCCTGCACAACCCTCCAAGCCACTTATACTCCCCTCACAACCGTGTTTTTATGAAGGAACATTGGGCATATAAGGAGCTTTGTAAAAAACAATTCCAGGATAGTCACAGAAAAGGAGGATTGCTGTTAGAAGATGGTCAACCTAACTTGGCGTCTAAGAGGAAGCAAACCTCTAAATAAGAGTGAAGAGGCTAGCTGGGTTTTAGCCCAACCATGGCTTTTTAATCTGTTAATTTTTTCTGACAAGTGAACCCTGCAGGAAAGCTCTTGCTATGCAAGACTAAACTGGACTATGCTTGGTGACTCTACAGATCCATGGAGCAGACTCTGCATGTACACTGGATGGATGTGCAGTGAATCATTCCTACTTTTCATCCCCCGCCCTTTCCTGCAATGGCCAGGCACCACATTGCACTTACTCACACTGATGGACTGTGTGAGGATAATCCTGCTAGCCATCTTGAGGGATGCGTGCAGAGGCTGGTGCTACACTTGCCCCTCTTGCCCCAGCCAGTATACACTACATCCTCTTACGGGGTGGCCCAATGGCCATGCTTGCTCTGTATTACTCCTGGAGCTCCTACTGGTCTCCACAAACCCCCAACACAAATTAGTGCCTTAAAGGCACCATACAGCCTCACAAAGGAAAGGTCTACACATTTCCTGAAACTGATGATAATTTTGGACTGTGTTTTGCCGCAGCCATGGGAACAATTTCCAAATGGTCAGGAGCCCTGAGGATGCTACCATGACTGGAATTTCCAACCTCTAAGCAACAGTATGCAATATTTTACACCACAAGTTTTGACCTGCTGATGTGTTGTTTATGATAGAAGCTTTTGGTCTAGATTTTGCAATGTGCCCTCAATCAGCTCAGGTATGAATCATCAGCAACTGTTCTCCCGCAAGTACATCAAAATGAATGATCAATTGAGCAAAACATATGAAGCAGGTTTATCAATAAACTAATTATTAATAGTCAACCTGCTGTTAAAAGAAAACCATGGACCCAATTCTGGTCCCAGGTATAAGGGAGCACATCAAGAGTAACTCCACTAAGGGTTTCAGAGTAGCAGCCGTGTTGGTCTGTATTCACAAAAAGAAAAGGAGTACTTGTGGCACCTTAGAGACTAACAAATTTATTTGAGCATAAGCTTTCGTGAGCTACAGCTCACTTCACTGGATGCATAAAGTGGAAAATTCCACTTTAGTATTTTCCACTTTATGCATCCAGTGAAGTGAGCTATAGCTCACAAAAGCTTATGCTCAAATAAATTGGTTAGTCTCTAAGGTGCCACAAGTACTCCTTTTCTTTCCACTACGGTTTAACACAGTTGCTCTGGATTTACACTCTGGTTTTCTAAATGTCATCTAGACTGCTACAAACTGGTTGAGACAGGACTGTATTTGTTTCCATGACACAGGCAGGTCACTACATTTAGTTTTTCCCTCTGATGTGCAGACAAGAGTCCTGCAGTAAATACAGCTGACCAGGAACCAACACCTAACCAGTAGGGACAGATTAATGATATTCTTTATCAGTTCCAACACAAACAACTGAAGAAAGAAGGCCTCACTGTGGAAGTCGTCAGCAATGATCACTAGCCAACAACAGCAGCTAAAAACTCTGCTGCAACGTCTCTCTCACTGATTGTGTTACTCACCTAACTCCTTCGTTGAGGTTGTAAAGTTCATGGTCTGGGAGCCCTTTACGTTGGAACACTGCTATTACTCCATTATGGATACTGCAAGCAGAAATTAGGAAACGAGTCATTACTCATACGTTGGAAATGTAACCACATCCACGATAAGCTGTACGTCAGTTCCCAGAGACCTCATGGCCTAAAGTGACTAGTGATGTTTGGTATTGAACTTGAGACACTTTAAAGGGGCCTGATTTCCAGAGGCAGATGGCCTTTCTGAAAATCAGGGCCCTTAAGAAGTCTCAATATGAGCACCCAAAAACTAAGGTACCCAAAATCACTGGACACTTTTGAAGATATAAGCCTATATATTTTAATCACAAGAATAGAGGCCCCATCACAGAGGAAATATATTACTATAATTTAGGTGATGGTATCTATGTATTATTGATATATATATATATATTTTTAAACTATGGTTATTTGATTCCTTTACCAATAATCAGTAGTTTAAGAGTAAACATAAAGCAAAGTTCAGACCATAAATATAATGTTATTTCACTAGAATATATTTACTCAAGTCACAAGAATGCTTAGAGCTTTCAAAGACTTTCAGAGAAAAAAATATGGCCTGTTCTCTCTTTGATGTGTTTTTGGCTAATTTTACTGGACATCTCTCATTCATTTTTCTTAAGAAAAATAACAGTACTATGACAGAAAAGCATCAGTAACACAGACCAATTCATTGCTACTTGCCCCACCCCAAGATTTATGCTCCTGCCCCAGGTAGAGGAAAACCAGTTGAAAAAAAATAGGGGATATTTAATGTTTATGGAAGTTAGCCATCAACAGAGATAGTGATGAACCAGGTACAGGTATAATTCCTGCTCAGCACCCACTCTTAATTCCACTTGTACTTCTCTTGTACGCAAAGGCTGTTTAGAGACTGTCAATGTTGCCTGTGTGTTTCTGCTGTGATCAACATCGACTGCGCACAAAGCAGAAACCTTCAAATTCACTAAGCTCAGCCTAGAAGTGTAAGTGGGCACTTAACATTTATTCACACTGCTTAAGGCTGCCACCTATCATAATTTTCATGACTGCCCAAATTTGAAGGGCTGATCTGAAAATTTGCAAAACACTATGGGCCTCATCTGGCAGCCCTTACTCCCACTAGTGATGCTTAGGAATCCCACTGACTTTAAGAGGCCTCCACACATAAGGGTTACTCAGGACAGGTCTACCCTACAGAATTACTTTGATATAACTACGTCGCTTAGGGGTGTGAAAAACAAATACCTCTGAGCAACATAATTACACCGACCTAACCCCCGGTATAGACAGTGCTCTGTCAACAGGAAGGCTTCTCCCGCCAACACAGCTACCACCTCTCATGGAGATGGATTAACTATGCTGACGGGACAGCTCTCTCCTGTCAGTGTTGAGCATCTTCATTAAAGTATTACAGCAGCGCAGCTGTGCCGATGCAGTGTTTTATGAGTAGACCTGCCCTCAGAGGAATAAGGATCAGACTCCAGCACAGTCCTGAAATACATAAAGGGTTCAGATTGAGTCTGATGCGATGAGGCATGCATCACAATTTAAAGAATTTGTTTCTGAGGACAAAGCTGAAAAGTTAACTCAAATAGTATGTCTATCCTTCGAGCTGGAGCTGTAATGTCCAGCTTGGGTAGACATACCTGTGCTAGCTCTGATTGAGCTAGTGCACTAAAAATAGAGCGCAACCATGGCACCACAAGCAGCGGGAGGGGCTAGCCACTTGAGTACGTACCGAGTGTCTCAGACAGGATTGTATGTGGGGCAGCTAGCCCCTCCTGTCGCTCACACCACTGCAGCTACACTTCTATTTCTAGCACACTGCTAGATCAGAGCTAGCACAAATATGCCTTCCTGAGCTGGGCATTATACCTCCAGCTCAAAATGTAGATGGACTTTATATCTATCAGCTGCTACTCCTGTTGTTTTGCCACATGATTCCACAACAGTTTGACACCATTTTCCCTAATAGAGTCATTCTTACTAAGGTGACTGTTTGTGCTGCCCACAGAAGGCTCTCCTTATCAGTTTAACATGGAGAGAAAAGCGGCTCTTCACTCATGAAAATATTTTGGTTAAAATAATAAATGTATGTCGGTCCAGTCTGTGGCATTTACATCTCTGCCCCAAGCAGCTTTATCCCAGGAGGAACACTGGGGAGACTATACTTCAGGCATACAGTCTCTTCTGGGGAATCTCTGCACAACAGGGGTGTCTCTGTGTACTCATATGCTCCATCCTAAGGAGAAGATTGCTTTCCCCACCCCCATCACCCCAACCCTGCTTTATGCATTGGTTCGGGTGAAGAGGAGTCATGGGAGAGGTGGATTATGAGCCTGACTCATCCCCACCATTCCCTGTCCTCTTTTGGGGAACCTACTCCTGGGGGTGGGGAGAGCAGACGGGAACAGTCCCTGCCCTCCCTAGAGACTGGGACACACAGCAAATGCTATTGTAGATAGCCTTCAGGCAGCTGCGCAAGAGCGGGAGGAAGTTTCCTGCACACAGCCTGGATAGTTATGTCTTCTTCCAACTATTTTTAAATTTTGCCACCCAAACATTGCAGCACTGTGCTACAGCAAGAGAGTCACAAACTGGAAGTGACTTGGCTGGTTAAATTAAACTAA
Source organism: Eretmochelys imbricata (assembly GCF_965152235.1). Lineage (NCBI taxonomy): Eukaryota > Metazoa > Chordata > Testudines > Cheloniidae > Eretmochelys > Eretmochelys imbricata. The sequence goes on from NC_135572.1 coordinate 235,580,229, forward strand.
AGGCTGAATAAAAATGAAAGTGACGAGGTTAGTTTAATTCTCTAGAGCAGTGGTTCCCAAACTTGTTCCGCTGCTTGTTCAGGGGAAGCCCCTGGCGGGCCGGGCCGGTTTGTTTTCCTGCTGTGTCTGCAGGTTTGGCCGATCGTGGCTCCCAGTGGCCGCAGTTCGCTGCTCCAGGCCAATGGGAGCTGCTGGAAGTGGCAAGGGGCGGCAGGTAAACAAAGGGGATTTCCCTGCACAAGCGGCAGCACAAGTTTGGGAACCACTGCTCTAGATGGATACAAATGCACAATATGAACAGATAGGATTAATGGCAAAATGTTAATGAGATTACAACACTTATTTCATTTTTAACAATGAAAGTAACACAAGTAAAGAAATATAAAATTCTAAACTGATGTAAATTGACATAGCTCCAGGGTTTTAAATTCAACTGCAACTCTCTCAGTTTATCTTTAAAAATGAAAAATACACCAAGAGTAATCACTTCCAACACAGACAGAAAAATATGCATACACATTAGTGTTACCCTGGCAGAAAAAAACGTGTCTGAACAGTTCAGTTCCCTTTGCAGGGAGGAAAAAGGAAGGATTTTAGTAGCACACTTCTCCTTCGAGAAGTATTCTGGCCCAGTGGATAGGACATTTAACTGTGAGTCACGAGAGCTGGGTTCTATTTCTGGATCTACCACTGTGTGATGTTGGCTAGCTTCTGGGCCCCAGTTTCCTCATATTTAAAGTGGGGGTAATGATACTTGCCCACTTTAAGTGCTTTAAGATCAGTGGATATAAAATGCAATGTAAGAGCTGAGTATTATTATAAGAGCACATGATTATTGTGGTTATGGAACAGGCTCTTCGAAATTGTCACTGTGTCACTTTTCTTCTTTCTTAACCCTACCAAGCAAAAAAGGAATTACTAACTACAAAGTGAAACTCTTTCTGTTTGATTTTGCACCAGGCAAAAAGCCTCACATCTTGTCTGAAAACACAAGGCTGAATTTTCCTCCCTAATCTGCAGAGTGCATCTCTATTCTACATGCCAAACTCCCACTGACATTTCTGCACACAGAATGTGCAGAATAGCAATAGAGATCCACAGTGGTACTAACAGACCACCACTGTAGGTCACGGAGTTGAATTTCACCCTTAGAATACCTGATGGAAAAGATTTTGAGAAAACTGAAAACACCACCACACACACCTCCACCCTGTGTTTCTGGTTTTACCACTGACTTAGCAAGCATGTTTTTTTTAGAGCTCTGCAGCTGATTTTCCTTCAGGTCACACTACAGTGTATCTGGTACAATGGAAAAATGACAAGTTTCTGAGTTCTAGAATGTAAAGTTTGGATCAAATCTGCCTAGCCTAAGTGTGCTAGTTTGTATTTGACAAGCTAGTAAACAAGGAGGCTCATTGCCTTGTGAAGCTTGTGCTTGGTTCCTTTACATGGTTTAAAAGGCTCCAGTACCAGCTGCTTCTGCACCAGAAAAATGAGCCATGTTTGATAGCAGACATCAAAATCGGGTTTTGGGGATATCTTCTTTCCCCCAAAATTGGTGTTGAAAACGGTTACTCTACTGGTGTGGACTGGGCCAACAGAGTTCAACACCTGTTGCAGCAAGTGGAGAGAGATACACGTACTACTGGAGAAAGTCTAGAAAATATCTCAGATATTTTGCTCCAGTGAGTAGGGCCCTTCCAAATTCACGGTCCATTTTGCTCAATTTCATGGTCACAGGATTTTAAAAATCATAAATTTCATGATATCAGCTATTTAAATCTGAAATTTCAAGGTGTTATAATTATAGGGGTCCTGACCCAAAAAAGGAGTTGTGAGGGGGTTGCAAGGTTATTGCGGGGGGGGGGGGAGCGAGGGGAGCTGGTACTGCTACTCTTACTTCTGCACTGCTGCTGCTGGTGGCACTGCTGTCAGAGCTGAGCAACTGGAGAGCGGTGGCTGCTGGCAGGGAGCCCAGCTCTGAAGGCAGAGCCATTGGCAGCAGCAGCAGCGAGCGCAGCAGTAAGGATGGCCTGGTCTGGTATTGCCACCTTTACTTCTGTGCTGCTGGGCCCTCAGTCACCAGCTGCCACTGTCCGGCCGTCCAGCTCTGAAGGCAGCAGCGCAGAAGTAAGAGTGGCATGGTATGGTGTTGCCACCCTTACTTCTATGCTGCTGCTGGCAGGGCGCTGCTTTCTGCTCTCTGGTTGCCCAACTGTGAAGTTAGGGTAGAAGTAAGAGGGGCAATACCAGGACCCCCCTAAAATAATCTTGTGACCCCCCTGCATTTCCCCTTTGGGTCAGAACCCCCAAGAAATCTGTATAGTATAGGGTAAAAGCACACAAAAGACAGATTTCGTGGGTAGGAGACCAGAGTTCATGGTCCGTGATGCGTTTTTCATGGCCGTGAATTTGGTAGGGCACTACTACTGGGTACTAAGCATGGTTGACCCTGTGTAGAAGTCAAGTCCACCACAAGACAAACACTTTGAGTGTGGGCTGAGTGTGAAGCACTGGGAGGAAGGAGATTTGGCAACCACTCTCAAACTCTGGTTCACTTTCATAGTAGAGAGACAGCCAGAGTGTTTAACAGTGAAGAGACCTACAGCTAAACATCTCTGGCCTCATCAGCATGGGGAAAGGAAAATAAAAGTGGTGTGTTAGGGATAGTGAGCATATGATCCAGCCATGCAGAAATGTATAAGCCGACCAAAACAGAAAACAACACCCTCTCTCTCCCTCTGCTATTCATTTGATGACATTTTCAAGATGTTAAGTACCCCTTGTTTGAATTCTCCTCGCACGTACGCATTAATAATCCAATACAGTTGATCTTGGCTGGCTTGAACAGACACTCAATTTACAATCATTTGAAAATTGGTAGCCAAATGTCCCTAGCACACAGTGAAGCAACGTGGCCATGTTTAATATTAGGAGTAAGATGTGAGGTTCAATTAATGTAGTGAATAAAACCAGCACTCTCTACACACTCTTCTGGTTCGGAAATGTACTCTGGAATGTTCTCTGCGGCAAAAATCTGCTACCGCTACAGCTCTCCCTCTCTCTCTCGCTTCGGAGATCTTGTCTGAATGAGGGGGAGGCTTTTCTATCCAGACTCTCAGCAGGTCTATTACTCCACAGAGGGTGCTCTCTCAAATGGAGCAAGACTCTCAACAAACATTGACAGACACAGATTGTGGCTTTTAAGATACTGCCCCCTCCTCCACCCCAGGAGAAGTACCAGAGACAGTCTGCCAGCATTCTTCCTTGCACTGAAGGGAGTACAACCTGCTCCATCCATCAAATGGAGCAGATTGCTCCCTCTGGAGTACACTGGCTTTGCTCTGTGAGCTTGGTGAGGGGGCTGACCCCTTTTTTTTTTTTAATAGTCCTGCTTCCTGGCAGGGAGCAAGAGTGAATAGTGCCAGAATGCAGGGAGCACAGGGACAGCTACCCTGTGTAGTTGCTCAAGGGAGAAGATTTTGTTTGCCTTTGAGTGACTGCATGGAGGCCACTCCTAACCTGGGCTATTATCTGTAGACTGAGTTGCTGTTTGTGAAGTGTTCTGAGTGTCCCCACAGAGGAGTTATACCAACATAGCTAGAGAGCAGTAGTTATTCCGCTTTAGCTATGCCAGTCAATTTCTAGCTATACCAGACAAGCCATTAGATTTCTAAATGACTACCGCTATCTCTACGGACCTTACAGCGGGACAGCTGCATCACTGGAAGGTCTCCTATGTAGCTGCTCTCCCGCTGGCATAATTAAACCACCCCCAACAAGCAGTGTTAACTATGTTTTGCTGACAAATGTAAGCCTCTGTCACCTTTTAAAATAGGACCTAAGCACTTTTGAAAACTTTACCCCAGTCAATATGTAAGTTGTGGTGTTTTTTCAATGTATTTGTGTCCTCATTTTCTTCCATTATTATATTAATCTTTTTAAACTTTATTTCTCTTCTAAAAGTTCTGCAAGCCCTAATTAATGACACTGAACAGAACGCTTAGGCCTTGTCGACACAAGAAAGTCACACAAGTTTAATTAGAGGCGTGATTTTAAACCAATTTATTTAAACAGGTAAAAAAGGCTGTGTGGGCATTCATGTCAGTTTGAGAGTGGCTTACGTGCGTTTGTGGCAATTTGTGTTCATAAGTGACTTAAGCTAACCTGAAATAAACCTGGTTTAAATCAAACTCTGAGTGTCCCATGGGGGTTGCACCGGCTTTCTAAATTGGTTTAAAATCACACTTAGTTAAACTGGCTCAACTTTCTCCGGCAGAGAAAGGATGCTGTTTCTACTCAGAGAGATCCTGATCTTACAAGCTGTTCCACTTGGGTGGACCCATGTACCTGTGCAGATCCTCAGGGGGTTTTATATTGTAATCTATGTCATTCAGTTTACGTAAAATGCCGCTATACTGGAGTAATCTCAGCTCACATTTTAACAGTTCAACCTAAATTGGAAATGCTTTATAAAATGTATTCCTCAATCCCTTTTATGACATACCTGTCTCTGAAGCATGCATACATTCACTGATATTGCCCTGAGCACCTTGCACATAACATCACAAAGTTGAAATTTAAGAAAAATAATTCAACATTCCTTGCCAGGTACCTGCAGTGACTGTAGCATCTTTAGAACAGAAGATTCTGCCATCACTGTAAAGCAGAAAATTCTGAATTTTAATGTTGCCCACGATCTGCTAAGTATCAGTACTTATTGTCATTACAGGGTAAAGTTCAGTCTGTGCAAGAGTAGCATAAGGACTACGCACCACTTACGTTCCACTTGGGTAACAATATAGTAAGTGCTAATGACTTATGATAAACAATCAGTTCCATCTTGTATTTAGCGGTGACACTCGCAGGCTACGTCTACACAGCACACCTTACAATGGCGCAGCTGTGCCGCTGCAGCTGCACCACTGTAAGGTGCGCTGTGTGGCTGCTCTTTATCGACAAAATGAAACCACCCCCAACGAGGGACACTATCCACACCGGCGCTTTTCATCGCTAGAAGTTCTGGCATTCAGAGGGGTGTTTTTTCACACCCCTGAGCGACAAAACTGCCAATGTAGACATAGCCTAAGTACCTTTCCCAGACCTGAAGAGCTCTGCGTGGCTTGAAAGTTTGTCTCTCTCACCAACTGAAGTTTGTCCAGTAAAAGATATTACCTCACCCACCTTGTCTCTTTAATATCCTGGGACTGACAGGGCTACACTGCAGATACAGGTGTTTGAAAGTTACGCTAACTGAATGGTATCATACTTTTTCCACAGATCTGGTTACTTATATCAAGAGATATGTATCCCACAATACCCTGCAACGCTGAAGTCAGCTTTGGCACTGGGAAATACAAAATCTGGCAAAGACAAGATACATGAATGTTTTGCACTGGTACAAGCTTGGGAGGTACTGTTACAGGCTGATAGCACCAGGAAGAAAACAAGAGATCGGAAAGGTACTGGACTAATACAGATTGGTGCGTTAGAACTCAGTAATGTGCACAGAAAGACCTCTAACTTGTAAATAGGTCTAGTATAAAAGGAGGTGGTTTTGAATACATATTTCAAAGCACACCTTCTGTGTAAGATGAACTGCATGCTGCGAGAAACAAGCTTCTCAGAAGGATTGGTGTGCTATTAACTCATTCCTTTCTGTATAGTTCTGCTTTGACTTTAGACAATAAATTTGGCTACGGTTGGTTATTTGGTCACTTACACATTGCCAATACTGAACTGCAAGTGTCGTCAAGCAATGGTTATGCTTTTAGCAATAATATGAAATTCATTAAGAATACAAAATACGGGCAAACTGCATGCATCAGAAGTTTGGTAATGGGATACATACAAAGCCAGACAGGCCCATGAGCCATTGGCACAACGGCACATAAGATCCTCTTTGGTTCTAGCTAATGACTTTCATGACTGTCTGCTATCTCATCCTTGCAACATGACTGCCATCCTCACAAGTCAATGCCAAATGCTATTATCCATAGAATAGTACACAATGCTACACACAATTTTCATTTTTGGTACTTTGTAAAGCCATTATCATGTTTTGTCATGCACTAAACTTAGATATATATAATATTTTGGGACTGTAAATAAAATATTTACAAGAGCAAAGCAGAGGAAGAACCCAAACCACAGTCCCCAAAAAAAGACAACAAAATCCATCTGTTTCTTGAACCACCTGTGCACTTGCTGTGTACAGATAAACTCCCCAATGCTGAATAATGCTGTAATCTTCAGATGAGAACCCACTTGTTTATACTACTGCATGTACAAGTTCAAAACCGTTTTAGTCTACTGATGCACTCCAAGTGTCGAGGTACAAAGATGTGGCTTCTTCTCTCTCATACATCACAACTGCTCATGGACTGATTCTTCTCCTTCAGAATACAAGCAACTCCCTTTAACTTCAAAGTGGTTTCATGTGTCGTGTAGTGGGAGAATGGGGTGCAAGAAAGGTGTGTAGTATGTGTGAGTATACGTGCACACACATATGCGCGTGGGTGTATCTGAGCACCACACGAAGTAAAAAAATCCAACCATTTACTTACACTCACAGGCATCGACTTTCAGCTTTCTCCGGGCCCCGGGGCCCCGCCCCCACTCCACCCCTTCCCCCAAGACCCTACCTTCACTCTGCCTCTTCCCACTCACACTCCGCCCCTGCCCCCAGCGCCTCCCGCCCACCGCTGAACAGCTGATTGGTGGTGGGCAGCAGGTGCTGGGTGGGAGGGGGGAAGAGCTGATCAGTGGGGCCCACAGAACAGCTGATTGGCGGGTGGCTGGTGGGTGCTGAGCACCCACTATTTTTTTTCATGGGTGCTACAGCCCCAGAGCACCCACGGAGTCAGCACCTATCCTTACCCTGCAGGGGGTTGCACAGTTTCGGAAAGACAGCACATACATATGGATTGATGGGACAGTTCCTCAGCTGGTGTAAATCAGTGTAGCTCCACTGACTATTGCAATTTACTTCAGCTTCACACACACACACGCACACAGCTGGTCATCAGTATGAATGAAATCCAGGCTGGTAAGGACTAAGTCTTTACCATCTGATAGGCGTTTGGTGACCTATGTGACATAAGTTGATGATCTCAGTTCAGTTCGTAATGGACAAAAGTATCCACATCACAAGAAGCTCAGGAGCTGGGAAGTCTGAACTGGCTCCTCCAATTGTGGGTGAGCCATGGCTAGTTAAAGGAGATCTGCACTCCCTCTGCATAGCCATTTGATCACCTGTCTCCCCTGCTCCAGATTCTCTCTCCTGCTTCTGAAAAGACAGACAATTCATTGGGTGAACTTCTCTTCATTGAGTCCCCCACCTGACACTCCTATGCCATGACAGCTGGGGTGGAGGGCTAGGTTCCTGCCCCCGAGGAGTGCTGGATGTGGACAGAGGACACAGAATACAGGAACAGTAATGTGTCCAGAACTGTGAAAGTGCTTGTGTGTTAGGGGATCGGTGGATTGAGGTTTCCAGTTACCTAAGAGAAGAGTAGAAACTTGTAATGTGCCCAAGTCAAGACTGCAGTAGGGGAGAAGACATCCTGAGTCCCTAAAAAGCTTAAGCTATTTTCATGACAGGATTGAATCAGCGCAAGCAGCTCGTTTTTCAGAACACGCAGCACTGCAGCAAGAACTGAAAGCCTCCCAGTGTTATATGTGGGGCGCTGTAAACTAGTGTGGTGGCGTAGCACTGTCTAATCTGGGTACAAGCAGGAGGATTGCGTTCTCTCTCTCTTCAACTGCTAACTGACTTCTGTGAAGTACCAGACTAATTAGCCTAAGTCACTGTTGCCTCAAACTGTGAGTCATGATGAGCCACCAATGGTTTAAAGAGCCCTTCCTGTATCTGCAGAATCAAACAGTTCGTGAATCCAGCAGTGGGATTTGGGAGAGAGGGCTGAGAAAAAAGAGGGTTCAGGCCAGTGAGCAGGGCTCTTTCTTGGGACAAGTCTATACTTGAGAAGTTATATCGACATAGCTGTGGAACTCAGGGTGTGAAAAATTCACAGTCCTGAGCACCACAATTATGCTGACCTAAGCCCTGAAACAGACATGCAAGGCTGACAATGTTTCCATCAGTGTAACCACTGCCATCTGAAGAGGCAGATTACCTACAGTGACAGAAAAACCGCTTCCTATGGTGCTACAGAGGCTTAGCTACAGAGCTGTGCTACTGTAGCACCTAGAGTATAGACATGGTCACACAAAATGAATGAAAAGGCTGGAGAACACCAAATCTAGGTCACTCGTTGGGTTTAATAGGTGGATATGCAATGCAGGTAAGCATGCAAGTAACCAGACAGAAATTTACTTGTTACTGGTTTCTCCATAGTTTGGAGATTACATTCTATGCTGAAAACACAAATATTTACCCTAATGCCCTAGCCTTTGTTAATATATTAAAAACACAATCTGAAGCTGACCTACACGCAAAAGTATATGCATGTGTAAAAAGACACTGTAGTATAAGAAATGAAACATGAAGGTGAATTTAAAGATAGTGTAACATAGCTCTCCAAAGCTGTCCACCTGTCGCTTTTTCAAGATAAGCTCCTGTGACAATTTAAAATTATTTATATCCAAAACAAAAGACTAATCAAGCATTTCCTGAGGATTAACACATTCAAATACACCATGGCAGTGAAGACCTATCACAAGAGGCAAAGAAGCAGCATAGCTGTGAGCTGCTGAAGATAGGAATGTTTTTGACAGGAAGCCCATGCTGACCTGTTTGGGAGACTTGCCAAAGGCTGCACTAAGCTCTCACATTTATACATCCCACAGTTACCACAGTCTGCAGTAGAATGTCAAAAGAACACTAACTGAAAGGGAGAATGAACCCACAAGAAGAATGGTGAAATCAGCTGAGTGGACCTTCCACCTCTCACCTGGAGAGCACCTATGTTCTACTGTTTGCCCAATCAATTTCCTCAGAAAGGCAAGGCTATGGCAGTTGGTATTCTGTAACTAGGGATGAACTAATCTCTTATTAAACAAGAGCAGGGTTGGCTTCCCCAACACTATGCCTTAAAGTAAAGGGACCCCAAAGCGGTTAAGAGTATCATTCTAGCCTATTCGTTGTTTGAGTCTCTGCGGATGCTCCTAACCAGCATTGTAATTAGCACCAAGGCAGAAGGGATGTTTTTTTTAAAAGATATGGACTCCAGGCCATGGTGTAACTAGCCTGAGACCAAACAAACTCATTTCACTTGTGCTGTTGAATGGCTATCCGACAGGACAGGATTTATTCTCAGAGTTGTTGAGCACCCACAGCTGCCCATTGATTCAATGGGTGCTCAGCAAATCTGAAAATATCATCCTAAATTTAAAATTTGTATTGTTTTAAAACCAGATGTAGTTAAGATTAAATACCTCTCTTTCCAATGGGCAAAAGCTGTATGTCGAGCTGAGGAACTATTGCAAACCTGGGCGCACAAACAGAGCTGGTCAGGAATTTTTCCAGTGAATTATGTTTTTTGTTGAAAAATGCCAATTCATCACAAGTGAAACTCTGTACAACAGGGTCGGGTTTACCAAATTTTCTGACTGGAAAAAAGGTTGAGAAATTTCTGGTATTACACAACTTTTTGTTTCCAAATTTAAACTAATTAGTCTGAAAAAAAGGTGAACCAAAGAAAAAATGGTCAAACTGAAAATGAAATATTTAGAAATTGTAAAAAAAAAAAAGAAAAAAAAAATTTTGATTGACTCAAAATAAAACTGGTTTTTCAGGTTTTGAATATTTTCAGGATTTCTAGTTTTCATCCTGATTCGATACAGGAAAAAAGGTCAAACTCTTGAAAACATTCACAGACGGGAAAACTATTTCTCATCCAACTCTATTGATTAACTTTAGTTTGAAATTTGACCACCTGTTCATTTTGACCACCACCTTTTCACTTTATATTTCCAAACAAAGGTGTGTAAATAAGTTTTTGTTTGTGCACATTTTTAGGCAATTGCTAGTCTGTAAATGAATACCGAATTCATATGCAAAGAAGGGTATGAGAGAGTACACCCAAGTATTCGGTAATTGCTATTTGTAATTCTCGTGTTCAAAAAGTTCCAGTTAAACAATCAGTGAACAAAAACAGTACCATGTGAATCTCACTAAAAGTCAAGGGGACTTAAGCTTCTAAGTGCATAAATCACTTTTGAGCTTCTAAGTCACTTTGGTACTTCTGAAAATTGTGCTCAAAGGGAACAATTTGCAAACACCCATTGACAAACAACTTAATTTCAGTCTAACATTTAATGAAAATAAATGAATTTATTAAACAGAAAGTCTTCAAAGTGCTTTACAACCATTCATTCATTAACTGCATCAATTGTAAACCCACTTGTGAGGGAGATGAACATTATTATCCCTATTTTGCAGATGGGGAAACTGAGGCACAGAGGGTTAAGAAGCTTCCCCAAATTGAAACAAAAAGAGTTAGTGTTGGAGTCAGGAGTAGAAGTAAGGAGTTTTGGGCTCCCATTTGTTCCTGTGTTCAAACCAAACTCTCTCTCTAAGGGGATCCCATTGAGAAGGTCCGGGAAGAAGGAGCTAAGTCAATACAAATACTGTATATCTGAATAATTAGCCAATGTGGGAAAGGGAAGAATGTCCTAACAAAACTGAAAGCTCAGTACTTTCAGTTTGACACATTTCAAGGTTTCTTCCATTAGTAAAGCCCTGCTGTAATCTGAAAAGACAGGGATTTTTAATTAAAGATGAAACATTGCACCCTCCACAGAGCACTACTTAATGGCAAGCTACTGTGCATACTATATTCCTGCAAAAACTAATTCAGGTTGTTCCTAATAATGTTTCTCAGCTTGGATTTACTGTTGATTTCATTATTGTAAGAAACATCTCCTCCTCCTCCTTATATTTTGGCTTATTTTATTCACTACCTCCTACTTCAACTTGTCATCATTTTCCCTTTTTTTCCTAACACCAAGGAGAATGTATGTCATTTCACGATAGGCTTTTCCACAGCAGAACCCAGCCAGTATTAACCACTGATTAGGCAGTCAATGCCAGCTAAGTCATAAAGAAAACCGCTCTTTGGATTTCCTTTGCCCTCAGAGGGGCCCCACCTTGGCTATCAGATTATAAAGATTATAAACCTTGGGTTTCTCAGTCCAATCTGTTTAGTCAGTATTCAGCCCTCTTTACTGCTGCAGCAGAAAACAAGCAGTTGAAGACAATGCCTGTAAAAGAACCTAAATTATTTTAATCCAATGCAAAGTTTGTGAGCTCTCATGAAGTTGTATTGTTCAATTATGCTGCTGCTAGTTGCTAGTTAACATGTGTTGGCTGGCTGGTGAGTTGGTACACACTGCTTTTGGGGATCATGGGAAAGCAGGGACAGAAGAGGCTGTGCCCACAAAGTCCAGTTTGCGTAGTAGTAGGCAGAAGCTCAACAGTGCCTTACTTCCATTTGATTTGACAGTTTCATGCTGTTTTACAGTACTGTAGCTCCGGAGATGAAGGAAAATCCCTGCAGAGGAAGAAACCTTGCTAGGAATGCAATGTGCCAGCGGGGAGCTGGGCAATGACAGACATGGAACCAGTCTCCTGTAATTTGCCCTCACCTAGCTACAAAGGGCAGAATTCACCCTGTCAAAAATACAATCCCAAGGGTTTAAGCGGATATCAACATAGAAGACTTAATGAAGGACATTTTGCCGGACAGTTCATTTTGGCACATGAAGTAGCCAAAACTCTACTTCTGGAGCAGGCAGCATGGGCTCAAAAGTGGGTGACACAGCCAGAAAATGGTCTGCGGGGAGGATGACTAGAGAGAGCACTGACTTGAGTGGCTCTCTTCTGAAGCTCCCACTGGCAAAGCTTATAGAGAACCTTGGGAAAACTAAATGTGGCCTCCCACAGTACTCTGACACAGGGCAGAGTCAGGGTCATTGCCTGTCCTCCCAAAGGATGAGTATCCTCTCTTGAGCAATGGGTTTGGCTGGAGCAGGGGCATTCTGAGGGGTTGTATTTCACACCTCCCTGCATCAGCTTTACTGAATCAGGCTCATAGCCTCTTGCAAACACACACACCCACAAATTGCCACCCAGGCACAGATGCTAAAGTTAAGGGGGAAATGGCAGCTAATGTTTAACCATAATAGATTCTGGCTTGATGAAAATGGAAGGCATTTCTGGTGCTTCCTATCACTTCCCTGATTAGTAAGAATGTTTAATAGTTCACTGATTGAAATAGCAGAAATCGTTCTCCTATAAGGAAGGCAGTACCTTTCCGTAAGCCAAAGGATAATGTCTGAGGACAGTACTTAGAAATGCTTTTGTTAAACAAGGCACTTTTGTTTTACAGAAAACCAAACCAAACCCAAGGAACTAAACAAACAAAACACATGCATGGCAAAGGTTTTCAAAAGTAACCAGTTATTCTGGGTGACCCAAACCTTAAGTGCCCAACTGGAGATGCCTTAAAAAAGTTCCTGAGTCCTGCGTTGCAGAGAGTGCTGAACACCTGCACTCTGAAAATCAGGCCCCTTTTTAAAGTGTCTCGGGTTGGGCACCTACACTTTGAGTCACCCAAAGGCACAGGTCGCTTTTCAAAATCTTGCATTTTTTTTTGGTCACATCTGAAAATCTTAACCAGATTTCAGAGAATTGTTTCAGAGTATGAATAGCTAACCCATTACTGAAGCCTCAACTGTCCTGAGATGAAATTATGAAGATAAATTTTACAGAGTGTGTAGAGTATCTGCTAAGGTACTGAGATCCTTAAAGCCAAGACAGGATATGAGGTGCATTAAGTTGCAAGAAAAAGCTACGTTTATCCCCTTGCTTTGCTGCAGAGAGGGCCTTCTATTATTTACTATGAAATGCAGAGCCTGCACGTAGGCTGCAATCTCTAAAAATCACTCATGTTTTGTAATATTTATCACGACTTCAGAGCACCTTGGCACACATACACAGATGCTCACTCTGCAGAATTAAGCAGTGTGGGTCTTACAAAGCAGCATCTCCACTGGCTTCTCCAGAGGGATTTCAAAGATGCATGCTATGGAAGTTCAGGATGCCAGTGTATTCACAGCTAAGGGAAAGATGACTCATGGCAAAAACGAAAGGTCGGTCACTGAGTTCACAAACCAGTCAAGCAATTACTCACACATGCATGGTTAAACAATACATGATGCGTGACTGATTAAATGCACAAGAGATCTAACAAGTCTCCCACCCACAGATGGCAAATACCCCTTGGTCATAACTGTACCCACCTTTTCCAAATTCAAAAATAAATAAATAAATAAATATATGACCCCATCTTAACTGACCAGTTCTTGGATTGTGTTTTGCACCAACAGCAGAGACAGCAAATGTGAACAGATTTGCCTTTTCTCAGTGCTCATGCAGCACCACAAGTCCCCTTCCATACCATCCCCTAAACCCTCCCTATCCAACTAGGCCAGGCAGCCACCCCCTCTCCTTTCAAATCCGTCCTGACAACTCACTTCTCCCAGGAGTCCCATAAATGCTAATCCCTGCCAGTGAAAGCTGTCAGCACACCATTATGAAAAAGTTCCGAGGACCCTATTCTGCAACCCTTACTTACACCAAGCAGTATTTTACTCTGCAAATAGCCTTACTGTTTCCCGTGGGACAACGGGCCAAGTGAAGTAACCTTGATAAGGGTGGCAGTATCAGATCTTGAATTAACACCCTCATCTGGGTCTCCCTGTGCATGCTCGTGTTATTTAAGATGCAAGCTTCTCAGGGCTGGGACAGTGTCTCCTTCGCGTCTTGTATTGTTACAATGCCTAACAAGCTGCTCGCACTTAACAAAGGATGGATCGAAGCACAGTCATAGTGATAGATGTGATTTTTTTTGGAATCTTTTTTGCACAATGACACAATCCTATTAGGAAATTGGTTCTCCTGGACGCTCCAGTGATTTTTATCTTGCTGTAAATATATCTTAGTGCTTTTAAAAATACCTATCAGTAACATTTTCCAAAAGCGCCTAAGTCCCATTTTCAAAAAATTGACTTAAGGCCAGCTTTTTAAAAGGTGTTTAGGCACTTTGATTTTAATGGGAGTTAGGCACCTAAACACCTTTAAAAATCTGCGCCTTAGGCACCTAGCAGTCAATGTCTCAATTAAAGTCAATGAGACTTAGGTTCTCAAATGCCTAAGTCACTCACTTTGGAAAATGTTCCCCTAAGTTACTTGAAAATGTTCCGCTATATATTTTGACAAACAGCGATAGACATAGAAATCACACACAAAAAAAAGTAAACCTGATGGATTATTTTCCCCCTTCCAAAACATACAGAAAGCACAGCAAAGCAGAATATACAGAGAGACACTTTTAAACAAAACCAGATCAACCTTGAACTAAAATGTCTAGCAAGGTGTAAGAACATATTTGTATGTTGGTGCTTTGAAAAAAGTTCCTGCCGGTCAGAATAGGTTGAACCATCTTCAGGAAGGCAAGTCTATTTTTCTGTCAGCATTCAGAGAAAGGTTAATAGCAGCCTCAAAGAGTTGCTTCTGTCTGTTACATGTAACCAGAGACACGTTTAGTAATACATTAATGCAGAAGCCAATGTGTTGTTACATTCCTGAAATAAAGTACGGTTAGGAACAAACTATCCCAGACTGTGAAACAAAGAGAGGGTAATTGTGGAATTAATCATGCCAGCTGCTGTCGGAGAGCTTAGAGGCTCCAGGTGAGGAAGTGCATCGAGCAAGACCTTACCTGTTCCAGGTAGCGTTGGAGCAGGCCCGTCGCTGCTGGGTCCCCCGCTCATCCAAGGCTGCCTGCTCTCTCTTGCCCAGATCACTGAGGCTGGGCGAACTCATGAACTTCAACCTGCGAAGAGTCCTCATGGTCAAATGTGTGTTTGTGCGTGGCAGCTACAGATACACCATCCTTTTTACACACACACAAGCGCAGCTGGAGCAGCAGCAGCAATGCGAGCAGTTCTCTCCGTTTGTTGTTCAAAAAAGAAACTTAAAAAAAAAAAAGAAGAGAGAACCAGTCTCTACAGAGCACACCTCTGCCAGCAAGAAAACAAACCTTTAATCAGATCAACTGTGATGTCATAAACCGTGGTTAATAATTTCTCCAGTCCTTTAAAAAAATTAAAGCCAAACTTCTTGCTGCTGCTTTAACAGTTTGCTACATCCCCTTTAAACCAGCAGCTGCCCAAAGTGGAAAGATTTCCCCTTCCCCCAGCCCCTGTGCACCAAAAATGAAGAGTCTCATTCAACATGCTGCATACTCCACCTGTCATGGGAATTGCTTCTTTCCTCAGTCAACTGGTTTTTTGAGGTTTTTCCCCCCAGCCCTCTCTCTTCACTCATAACTGGAAATGAAATCAGAGGGCAATGGAAAAAAACAACAACCAACCAATACTGACGCACTGAGCCTTTATTGGAAAGTTTCATAACTGCCTATGCCCCGCCACGTTACAATACTTACACACACATATTCACGCGCACACACACACACACGGCACAAACCTACTGTTTGCCTCAGAGGCTGTTTAAGCTGAAAGCATCTGATAAGCCACAAGAGAGAGAGTATTAAAAAAAAGAAAGAAAAATGAATACAGACCAAAAAGTAGAAACTGGTGCTTTCATTTTGAGGAACTTCAGAGGATAAATAAAGTGAACATGAGAATTAACTATTTGGGATTTCTTAATTTTTTTAAACTGAAATAACACCTTCACAATCCGGGGCATGACTAGTCTCAACAAAAGCCCCAGTTCAGTTATCTTCAAAGGGATGAACATCCTGCTCTCTCTGACACTGTAATATTTATGAAAATGATGCTGGAAGATCCTAGCCAATGTCTGACTTGTTGCACCAAGATTTTGTTTCAAATCACAAATGTTTTCATTATCAGTTAAGTACTGACGGACCTTTGTAACAAGATTTCTATAAAGAAAATAGCTTGTAATACAGCATCAGGTTGGACATGCATCAGGTGAGCATGATTAGACAACACTTGGGGCCAGATTCATGTTAGTAACAGATTACTCATCAAACAGCCCAACTTAAACCAAAAGGACTACTCGCAGAGTAAGATACTATTCAGCATAAGGGTATCAGAATTTGGACCTTCTTGTGGGATAAAATTGCACAGAACATTTATAATTATTTGTTTCATTTGTTTTTCTTGTATATGAATGTCAGCTGCCTAGATCTGTGAATACATTTAGAGTATATGTAGGCTTGGAAGGATTCGATTTTTATTATCAAATGTCAGTAAACATCAATTTCACCATACACACGTAAACTGATGAAAAAATAGTTCCATCGATACTTATCAAAATGTACAGAAGAAAAATGCTACTTGAGAACTTAGAGTTTGATTTAAGGATATTTACTTTGCATATTTTGATGTGTGATGTTGACAATCTGTGTTTTACCGGTTACAAACATTAACTTTCTGAATCTTAATGTCTACTGTCATTAAATAATTATTGCCTGCCCTGCCCATTGTCTGACACCCCCACCCATAATTTCCTACAACTGTAAACAATAAAAAGAGAAAAAATGCTTAAAAATAAACATTGATATTATCCTTCAAATTCTGCCATACCTAAGTATATGTATGTCTTTAATAACAAATTAATATAAGTTAGAGGAGTGAAAACAGATTTTGAAATTCACAGATGCCGTATCTGAATCAGTCATTTGTAAGCGCTGTCAAAATCTGAATTTATTTATTCCTTCTCCGCCCTGCCCCTGCCTGAAATTTGACTCAGCTTTTTGCATATTGTTTGTGGGGGGAGGGGGCGTTGATCAGATATCACAAGGAAAAAAAACACATTTTATCTTGGGCTAATATTAATGGTCAAGCGAAGACTGGGTTTAATTTTCTGTTGGCTGCCCCTCCCACCCAAAATACTTGATGTATGGGAGAAGGGCATCATAATGTATAAAACAGAAAAATTCATTTAAGACAAAGATCTAAATCTAACCTACCTTTGTACAAAGACTTGGTTATTTCTACTCTGTTTGAGGGGTTTAAACGTTTGGAACAAACAAACAATTCACCATGTACAAGGAAGCAAAAGGAAAACACCCACAACAGTATATCACTGAATTCTAAACAATGAGATAGCTTCTACAGCATATAAATCAGTGACCTAAAACAGATAAATCAGAACCCTGTTTGTTCAAATAGGGTGAAGGACATTTGATTTATCTAGATGAACAAAGAGGGAAATTGGGAAACATAATTTGTATTAAGGTGAGTTTTTCTGGTGAGGTGGTTCAGCTAAGCAAGGATTTACTCTGTTTAATTAAATGACTATCTGATAACCCGGTTAATCTGTGCTAATATAATTCTGCCTTGTTTCAGTTTCTAATCTCCTTTGGAGGCAAACATTTACCGCTTCTCACCTGCTGTGAATTTGATAGGTTTTACAAAATGTGGATTAAATCTTTCTTGGAATTTTAGTTCCTTCTCCTTTCTTGACAGCACAAGAAAGCTTGCAACTGCACATTGGTTATGCCTGTATATTAGCTATTAGCAATTCTTTTAATGCAATGATCATTTTAAAACTCCTCTCTCAATTGCTTTTCTTCCTTTGAATGCTCCACTTGCCCACTTAAGTAATCTGAGTGCTTGTGATATGTTTTCAACTGCCCAGAGGAAGTGCTGCTGAAAAAAGCAGTACCCAGCATCACACTAAACCTTGGAAACTTGCTAACAGAAGGAAAACAGCTCTCATTCTGTAACTTCAAATTCCACATCAATAGCTGAACTGCACTCACTTCTATCCAACAGTCTCAATAACTGGCCTCTGCTTTTGAATACTACATTCAAAGTCTGTGTTACACACAAAGCAAACCACAAGGGATGAGAATCATTTCTACTTCCACTACAGTTTTCTCTGTTCAGTAGAAGTGGGCAGGCTTTGTTTACACTCCTTCTCCCTCCCACTAACATGGAATCTATGCCTCCACCTGATCAAATGTTGATTTACAGATAAGCTACTTTGCTTTCAATGAAGATTGCCTACATTCATAACAACAGAAAGGTATTTAGCACTTACATGGCACTTTCAGTCACAGAGCTCAATCACTTTATAAGCACTAACTAAGGGCTTGTCTACCTGGTGTAAAAACAGAGTAGCTAGTGTGCTTTAAATTAACCTCCTAGTTTACTTCACTAACAGCCCCATGTAGACAAGTCCTAATTCTGCCTGAAAGCCCCTGGGAATTAGGCAAAATGTATTATACCCATTTAAAATTAAGCACACAGGGGAAAGCCCAAGATCACACAGTGAGCCAGAGCACAGTTGTGAATAGAACCCAAGAGTTCTAATTCCCAGTCCCATACTCTAGCCACTGGCTGCTAGGCCATGAAGCTGCATGCTAGGAAGAGCACAGTGCCACCTGGCGTAAGAGGCAGAGAGGAAGGAAGGTATGGTTAGGAGAGAGGGGAGGAGCTACAGTGCTCCCTGGCTGACTTTGGCTGCATCTACTCTTAAAAAGTGGTGTGTAGACTACAGGGGCGACACATGTACCTTGCAAAGGCTCTAGCAGCAGGGAAAGGGTCCCACAGTGGGGAAACGCTTTGGCAGCAGGCCTTTCCTTGCTGCCAGGGACTTTCCCCACTTCCTCACTGCTGGATCCTATGCTACTAAATGCAGCACACTACGCTACTAAAAACAGTAGCATATAGGTGGGAGGCACTGCCTGGCATGTACAGAGCCACACAGGAGCTCTCTGGGCATTCAGGTGTGTAGGAAGCTTTACTCACCTCAGCTGTACCTCTCCGTCTATACTATTTACACACATGCTAGCTGGGTGTGCAGTGTCTCTACACTACACACTGCTGTAAGTATAGCCGTAGCCTTTGAGAGATAAAAGGACGGGGTGCTGCCATTGCTCTGCAGCCTCTTACTAAAAAAGCAGCAGCCCCCAAAACCCCACTCAATTCAGAATAAAGGGTTTAAATAGAAGGGACTTTCTGAAGGCTTAAGTATTGCACAAGAGCAGGGATGAGATCACCAAAACCAACTAGTGACACAGTAAAGGGAGGGGAGTTGCCATGGCTCCATAATGAATAATTAATTAATCTTAAATACAAACAACAAAACCTGGCACTTTATACAGCCAAACCCCCCCCCCCCATCCCCCAAGTACTTCACAGACATTAAGTAATTCAATCCCAGCTCACAGCCATGAAGCAGGTAAGTATTACTGTCCCTTTTTAACTCACATGGGACTGCAGCCTAAAGGTTAAGTGACTTGACCAACACCACACAGCGAGGTGGTCGCAGAATAGGAATTGAACCCTTGAGTCCAGTCTCCTATGCTAACAAAAAAACACAACACTGCCACTCAGCCATTCTTCTTGGTCTGATATTCGGAAACCTATTCTTCTCTCCAGGAGGACCCAATCTGTGACTGTGCATGGGTGGATTCCAGAGCTTGCACAAAACCCTAATGAGGTCAATGGGACTTGGTGTGAGTGCAGGGGTCTGTTCACAACGAGTCACTTGCAGGACCAGGATCTAAAAAATCCACTTTGATACAGAGTAATGACAGTTATGTGAGTTTATTGAAGGGAGACTAGTCTCCCAGTACACGTGGACAGTCCTAGATGATTTGCATTGTTGCTGCAGTCCAGTGCCAGGGCCCTGCATGAAAAATAGTTAAAAAAAAAAAAAATCACTGAAGTACTACCCTGAAGCGTATCTATTCTTCGTAGAATATGTTACTTTGCAACTGAATGCTGTATTTTAATTATAGTATTGCCAATCCCAAAGATTCAAAAATCTTGAGTCAGGTTCTCCCCCACAAAGAAATCATGAGATTAATTTAAAATAATAAATATTGGGTTCTTTTTATTTGCCTTTTAGCTTTTGAGCTTTTTGGATACAATTGGGTCACATTTTCAAGCTTTTCTGAACCACCAAGTGGGCCAGAAACTTTGGTTTTTTGGTACTTTTAAAAAGTACCAAGGTGAGATTTTCATATTATTCACATGGCTCCAGGAGCAGGAGCTTTATCAAACACTCCAAATATCAGGAGATTCACAATGAAATAAAAGCAAGCTGACAACTGTGTTGGGCCAAATTCTCCCCTCAGTTCCACGTATGCCACCACAATGACAATGTAACACAGCAGTGATATTGATGCATGTATGGGAACATAACTCAGAACAGAATTTGCCCTGTCAGTTATTTCATTAGAGATTTGCAGGGTCTTTTTAATTAAATATTGGCATTAGAGAAAGATATCTTTTTAATTCATAAAAAAATACAAATTCCTTTTATTTTCCCCACGTTTTAGGGGGAGTTGGGGGAGAAAGGGGAATTACCCTAGAAATGCTGATTATTCTTTTGAGTACAACTAAATAACAGAAAGTTGAACTCCACCTCTTTACAGAAAATAGTTAAAAACCCCACTAGACTAATGCACTTTTAGATTTTATAAACCATACAGCCCAACTGAGAACATGCCTCAACATATGCCAAAGCCAAGGAATTAGCCTTCTGAAAAACCACACTTCTTAAAAGCACAGTGCATCTTGTTCCACCAGCAGTCAGCAGATGAAAGGGGAAAGAAAACTCTGCTTGGCAGGAAGAAGGAGTGGAAGCACTGTAACTCTGAACACATCAACTCTTTCGAGATAATCTCCCCTTAATGCTCCCTTGTTGGTAGGAAAAAAAAGAACAGTTGAGAGTAAGGAAAGTACAAAACCAAATTTGCAACTAGTCCATGATAAAGAACCTGGAAATAAAGGCAGCTCACTAGGGCAGTTCCTGCTGTCATTTACCACGGCTGGTCCTAGGATAGCAATAAAGTGCTACTGTAGAAAGTGGCTTGTCCTCTGATTCATCACTTTCTAACCTCAGCTCTATTCCCATAACTCCCTGGAGCTCTTTGCAGAGCCCCACATGAGGGGCTTTTGCCTAGTTATGGTGGGAGCAGGGAGAGACTTTGCTGCACAGGTGGCATCCGCCTTCCAGCCAAGCAGGAGGAAATGAGCCTGTGAAGGATCCCCTCCACTGATGTCATTAGAGGGGACAGTCTGGGTCATGCTGCCATTTTGGACTAACTTTTATAACTGCAACCACTCTTTAAACATATTAGATGTGTTCCTCAATTGGTCCAAGTCAGTGCAGCTCCACTGACTTCCATCAGGCTACATCAATTTACCTCACATGAGGATCTGGCTCATTATTAGTGTCTGTGAGAAAACGTATTGGGACACTACCAAGTAAACAGCCAGGGTTCTGGATATAAGAATACTCTTCACTTTTTAAAAACAAAATTATTGTAGGTGCACAAATGAACAAGCTCTATGAGCACGAAAGTGGAGAAATGTGGTCTAGCACAACAGTTGGACTTAAAGGCCATGGATTCCTAAATTCCTATTCCAGCTCTGGACTCTCTCTATGGCTTTAGGCTCTCACGTAATCTTTCTGCCTCAGTTTCTCCATCTGTAAAATGTGATAATACATACCAGATTCACAGGCCAGCTGAAAGGATGTAAGGATTGAGCCCTGATCCTGCACTGCCAACTGCACAGATGAACCCTCTACTGGGTAAAGCCCCCTTTCACCTTAGTGAGGCTCTACATGGCTGCAGGTTCTACGCTCTTCGTTCGTAGTGCTGCACTGAAGCCTAACACCTTAAACCTGTTGCTTACTTTGTTTGTACAGTGCCTAGCACAATGGGGTCCAGATCTCCGATGAGGTCCCTACACTCAACCATAATACAATACAAATAAAATAAATACATAAAAATGACTGTAAAACATCCATAGCTAAAATTTCCATTAAATCCCTTTTCATTCCCCAAATAGCAATTTTTGGCTGATATTTAAAGTGTGCAACACATAATTGCTAGTTCTCTTCTGCGCCAACCCCTCCACCCAGGAAATATTCTGACTGAATAAGAATCAGGCCATGTTCCTGAAGCTGTTGTCTGTTATGTTGCAACCAAAAAGTGCCAAGTGTTTCCATCAAGGGGCAATGCCAGCAGCTCTTCTGTTTGCTCATTATCTCCTTGTAGGGTTTGAGAATTAAAGTGAGAGTTGTAATTGGAATGAACATGGTGGAATGTTACAGGAGGAAGAGGAAGTGAAGATCAGTGCCTTAGTCTGCATCATCTATGTCATTTGTAATTCTCCTTATCATCCTTCACTTTAATAACTTACAGAGGGGTTTCTTTATCAGCACTAAGACCTCTGGGCAGCACCAATTCATGGTCTCAGTGCTACCCACTCACCCAAAGCCACTGTAGTACAACCCATTCTAAACTGTGTAAATGGTATGAATGGCAAACCAAGCACATGGCTTTGTTAATAAATGGAATATAAAGTGATACATAAACTGATGTTTCAAAATTCTGTCCAATAAATAACTGCATTATTTAAAATGTTTTTTATTTGTTTTTACAAGATCATGGTATAGTAGAAAAATAATCTTAAAAAGCAACTAAGATAATAATGTTTATGATTTTTTTCAAATGCTGTGTGAATTCTTTCATAAATTGCTTACCATGCATGATATTAATAGGATCTCTGAACATTATGACCTTGACGTAGCAGTTCAAGTTATACATGGTACAGTGCCTTCCAAATATATGAATCCTGGGAGATCTGAGTTGTGTGCTGTGCCGCATTACCCTTCTTACATCCAAACAATTCTGATTCAAGGTCTTCCAAGAAGGCTCTGATTATCTTGGTGACCTTCCAAGCAAAGATCCCACTTTGGTAAATAGCTGAGTTTCTAATAAGTTGCAGCGGTAGCCAGCCGTTAACAGCATGAAAGCATGTTCATATGAGAATTATTGGAAATATGGGCCCTGCTTTAAGATTACTGGCAATCCCCATGAGAAATTCAAGTAGGTCAGCACAGTACTAACCAATGAAGTGGGAGCACTTCATATTTTTTGTCTCAAAGTATAAAGGACACTTTGAGTTTCTTTTTCTGGGTCCCATAGTGCTTTTCCTTAAAAGTACTTTAGCTTTCTGGAACAAAGTGCAGAGTACTACAAGAGCTACGAAAGCCTGGCCATCAATCTGGATTAGTTTTTTAGAACGTATATAATTTCCCTTTGGCCTTGGAAAGATTTATTTTTCAAAAGCAAAGCTACATTTGAGAATAGTCTGCGTGAAGGATGGCCTATGAGGAAAGTACAGCTTCTACTGAACTCTCTTTCATAAATGAAACCAAACATTTTAAAACTTACCAAAGAAGTCTTGCTTCTTGAAGAGAGCAACTCCAAAACACAAGCAGTGTGGTGAGATTTTGCAACTCCTGCAGTGCAGGATGTGGTATGCCACATTTTAAAGTGATGACCTTGTACAACCATTTCATACAAATGATACCACCCACAGGATTTTAGCCTAACTTACAGCACCTATATATAGGTTAAATAATAACTACAGAGCAAAATACTGGTGCTCAAAATACCAAAGGTAAGAAAGGCAGACTCACACAACTGATTTTAAACTTCCACATTTGAATCTTTCATGTTCCCTGATGTCACAATATTAGCAGATCTCATTTTCTGTGGCATCCCAGCATGTACTGTGGTCATCATGTCACACCACTAATGAAGCTCAAGAAAAGCCCACATCTCACTTTGAGAGGGTCAGGTAAGAGCTGGAAATTTAGAAAACTATACAACAAGGTTTGTGAAAATTCTTAACAATGCCTTTGGCTGTGTTTGTCAATTTACACAACTATCTGATCCCTCCTTCCCACACCTTAGGCCCAGCCTCAAGCCTCAAACTCCAATCACATGTTGCAGTGGCTGACAGTGTAGTGCATATATGGTCAGCATTGTGCATACTAAGTTGTCATTCAGAGTGGAAGCCAGTGTCAACATCAGGGTACATGGAGAAGAAAAAGAAGAAAAAAAAAGCCTGGAAGAAAACCTGCATTTCTGTAAGTTCCAATCCTGCATTTTTATCCAGGGAGCAGAACTTCCTCTCTCACAGAGAAACCCAAGTGTGGAAGCCTGAGGAGGTGAAGAAAACCCTATGAGGTTTCCCGGCCGGAGCTTGACATAGATTGTTCAGTCAGGCAGAGGAGAGGATTCTCCTACCCGTTAAAGGACAACTGGTTTAGGTCCTTGTGCCCTCTATAAAATGAACACAGCCTCCCTTCTAATCCTTTCCTTCAGCCCTGGGACTGGGGAAAGGCAGTAACCCCACACCTTTCTGTGCAGGATGGGGGACAGCAAAGTATGGAGATGTCCATGGTTCCTGGGAAGGGGAAATTTCTCCCCAAAAGGAATTCTCTCAGAAGTTACTGGTAAGAGCCAGATTCTGATACCCTTATTCCCCTTGGATAGCATCTTCCTCGCTGAACAGTCCCACTGAAATCAGTGGGGATACTTATGGAGGAAAGTACTACTCACAATGAGTAGGGGGCTCAGAATCTGGCTCTTAATTTGTTAAACATACGTAGCTGTTCTGTCTTTAAAGACATTGTCAAGTAATTTGGTACCACATTTAACTGACCTTTACATTTTCAAGCTGATATATTTAAGTCACTGGAGGGTGGGAAGCATTCTTCAATCCTGAGAAATTTGTGGCTTGTGCCAATTTCTAAAGCAAAACCAGACAAACCAATTAGAATTAGTTTACATCTTTAAAAATGCAGCTGTGCTGAGTGACAAGTTTCAGCCTGATGATATCTGAAGTGGCTAGGATATTAAATGACAAACATGATTAAACACCAAATAGGAGGGTTTAGGAAGGGAAGTCTAGCAGATCCTTACTTACAGCAGTGCTACTGGGCTCCATGACTATGCTATTTCATACACCCATATGACAGGGTGTGCAGTCATAAAAAAGCCACACACATAAGACGCAGGCTTGTAGCACCTAACAATTAGAGCAGGAGTTTTTAAGACCCTATACCCTGCCCTTACTTGTTTTATAAGAAAAACTAATTTAAAGAGACAACAATAAGTACCTTTTTGTCAAATGGGTTTTAACTTTTTATTTGGCTCCCCGCTGTTTATAAAATCTACTTAGAAGTTTAAAACTAGTATTTCTTTCCTGGTCTATTTAGTCCTTTTCTTTCTGTTAAGCATCATCTGATCCATGTAAACCTCACTGGTGCACACTAATGGTTCCCTAGCAGCACCCTTTAACATACCAGTTTAGAAACCACACACTCTTCAGTGCACGTTACTCCACTGTGTAGATCAGGGATTCTCAAACTTCATTGCACCATGACCCTCTTCTGACAACAAAAATTACTACATGACCCGAGGAGGGGGCACCAAAGCCAGAGCCTGCCCAAGCCTCACCGCCCCAGGCAGGAGGACCAAAGCCAAAGCCCGATCCCCACCATCCCAGCGCGGGAGGGGGGCGGGCACAAAGCTGAAGTCCTCCCCAGGCAGAAGGCCTGTAACCTGAGCCCCGCCGCCCAGGGCAGAACCCTCAGGCTTTGGCTTCAGCCCCAGGTGGTGGGGCTTGGGCTTCACCTCTGGCCCTGGGCCTCAGGAAGTCTAAGCCAGCCCTTGCGACTCCATTAAAATGGGGTCCCAACCCACTTTGAGAACCGCTGGTGTAGATGAACCTTTGAGTGCCTAATGGTTTTGCTTTTTAATTTCTTGGTCACAATGTTGTATATTTAAGAAAATGACAGTTAGGGTGGGATTTTCAAAAGTGCTTGGCCTTGCTCTAAATCTGCTCCCACTGACATCACTGTAAAACTCCCTTTGGCTTCAGTGGAATAGAGCTAGGCCAATACAGAGTGCGTTTGAAAACCCTGCATCTCATAGTCCAGAGGACATGAAAGGAAGGCTAATCTTGTAATTTACACAGTGGGATAGAACTTCCTCTGTGAACTTGGGCAAGCTATGTGATCTCTCTATGCCTCAGTTCAACATCTGTAAAATGGAAAAATAATACTTGCTTGCCTTGTTAATATAGATGAGATGCACAGACGTCATAGTGGACAATTACACAGAAAACAAATTAATCACCAAATAACAGTTTTAAGACCGACCAAATTTCAGGCCCAAAAGTGCACTGAAGCCAATGAAGTCACACCGGTGATTACTTCAGCCTGACCTATTCTAGTAAATGAAACCACATATTACATCAAACCAGTCATTTAATTTTGTTGTAAATATTTACACTTTTTGGAAGCAATTGGTCTTTTATTTGCTTTTGAAATAATTGCCTTTATCATTTTATTTTTTAAACGCATTGAAATTTAAGAACCAACCTAAAAGCTTAAGATGGCTCCTAAAAAAACAGCTTCTTCAGTCAGAGTGACCTAATGGCATGGGTAAGAGAAGGCTGCAGAGTCAAAGCACAGCTGTTCCTTCTAGTGGAGCAAGTTTCAAACTCTCCAGTTGCTTGGGTGTCAAAGGACTGCTGTGCTCTGGAAGCCCCTGCTCACATGCCCCTGCTCAGATTGTGATTCTGGATACAGTGAACAGAGTAGGCGCTACTTGTTTCATGCTCCCCACAAAAGAGGTGGGGAGTGTGTGGAACACATGCTCAGCCCCACTTCCTTCCTGCTCGGCCAGAACAGCTGGCCAGATGAATAGGGAGGAGTAAACTGCTCCAAAAAGGGGAGTGAGTGCCTCCCCTCCCCCACCACATCAGGGCAAGAGGGGGGTGGAGGAGGAACAGAGAATGTCTGAGTCCTGTATTCATTCTCTGCTATACTTTGGAGGTGGTGCAACTGCATGTTAGCCTCTACTCAGGGCAGACACTACTTACACTCTAACCCCATGCAAGCACCCCAATGATTCAGAGCCTACATTCACAAGCTGGGTGCTCCACCTCCTTTAAACTTCACAACTTAGAAGTTCCTGTGCCTCAGTGAAAAACTAGCATGTTTGTCAAACCTCCTTTCATTTCATTATTGCTTTGTTCTAAATTCTTCACAATAAAATGCATTACTCTTAAATTCTGGTTTTCTTATTTAAGCTCCGTCAGCCACGGCCACTTCAAACAGTTTGCTAGATGAGTCAGCGCAGCTAGATGAATTGGCCAATTTCATAAAGCTGCAACAGGCTTCAGACTAGCGATGCCAAACATCAAAAGGTTCAGAGATTCTTGTCAAATAAGTTCCCAAAGCTTTTCTGAAAATGGTCTCTGCCCTGTGATCTTTACTTAGTCAAATTCCCACTGAAATCAATGAGAGTTTTGCTTGAGTAAGGACTCCCAGAATACATCTTTGATACTGGAATTCACATGAGGTAAGCGTTCTGGCAAGATTTTCAGTTCTTCCTGATTTTAGTGACGCCAGGCATACCTAAACAGCAGCCTCTCTCATGACATTTTGCTTTCCCTGTTTCTAGGCCAAGAAAAGAGGAAAAGGAAAGGGGGGGAAGAGAAGAAAAGTGAAAGGGGAGAAAAGGGGAGGCAACCATATTTTTCCAAACCTTGGGTCATGTTTCGTTTTGACTTTAGTTCTGTGCAGTGGTTTGGCTCAGTTCATATTTATTCCATGTGAGCTCAATCCATTCCTGCTTTAGACTAAAAAAGTCCTGCAGCCATAAAATTCTTACTGTTTTGCTGGGAATATTGCTTGCAAGATGAATTCAACTGAATTTGCTGAGTTGCTGTTCCATTCCTCCCAGACAGGTGGGACTCTAAGGACCAAGAACTGTAATTATAGCTGAATATAAACTTACAGCAGGTGGTTAGGACTCTATAAGAGACTACAGCTTGCAGCAGCCTTTAGGAAACCTGTTTAGTCAGACTGACCAGTACAGCTGCTAAAAATAAAATGTTTCCATTCCTGTAAAAGCATCACTTCTCCCCATTCTACAGCATCTGTGTACAGTCAACACAATGAGACAGCACAGCCTGAAGAGATGAGTAGGGTGGAGAGGGGATGACTTATAAAGTGAAATAAATCTAAAAGCAAAATGCAACACACCCTCAAATAATCCCCCAAATGTTAAACGTCTTTAGATCATGTTTATTTGATTACTCACATATTTTAGAGATTGGCTCAGAAAGAAACACTCCAAGTTCGATATGAATTTATAGCTTAATCTGTAATAAAGCCAAGAGGCCATTTGTAGAATTCAGCTGTATGATTTCAAATGTAGATTTCAGTTGCTCCCTTCCTCAAAATTCAGATCCAGGATTTTGATTCATGCTCCTCTATTTGATGTTCTTTATTTTATTTAGTACAAAAAATTAACATGCCATTTGAAAGTGACATACAAATCTCAAATCAAACCACCAAACTTATTCCACATGAGCAAAGTTGAAAGCTGAAACATTTGTTTTACCGTAATACCATCCTTTCCCCACCACACACTTTTAACAGAAAACCTCCCATTTCAAACTTTTTAGCAATTTAAAACTTAAAATTGCAGAACTGGCTAGGAATTTTGGATGACTCAATTTTGGGGCATGCAACTATAAAGACCTGAAAGTGGCCTTAATTTTTAAAAGGTGCATGGTTCCATACTTTACAAATATTTAGGTGGCTTGAAGGTGCCAGAAGGAAGGCACTTAAGAACTGAGATATCCAAAATCACTAGTAGCTTTTGAAAATCTTAGTCAAGAGGTTTTTCAAACTATGAATTGACCCCATCAAAATGTTATGTTTATTTATCTATTTATTTTAAGTTTTAAAAAATTGTTAAATTTCAGAAAGTATTGTCTAGTGATTAGACTAGGGGATGAGAGAGAGTCATGATTCATGGGTAATGGTCCCAACTCTGTCACTGACTGAGTGCCCCAACTCTTGTGCTTTCATCATGAGTCTCACGATATTTGGCATCAAAGCTTCACCTCCTGGAGTCCTAGGATTCCCTGAGATTCTTACTTTTTATCAAAAAAATGTGTTTCTAGCCCTCATGGTTCTGTAGGAAAGCTTGAAAAACTGTGCCTTAAAAGGATCAAAAACCAGAAGGCAAATTAAAAGAACCCAATTGTTTGTTTGTTTTTAAATCTTGTGATTTTTCAAATCAATCTCACGACTTTTTGAGCCCCAATATGATTTTTGAAGGTTTGGGGTTGGCACTACTGGTGACTTGTTTTTTGGTCTCTGGGCAAATTATTTAACCCTTCTGTGCCTCAATTTGTCCTTCTTTATATAGTCCCTAACCCTACAAAAGTTGCTTGTACAGATCCTGTTTGAAGTTGGAGAAAAATGTGGAAATCATACTACTTTTCTCTCCTTGCTTTATAGTTAGTATTTGAGAAGAAATGAATAAGGTAAATTGAGACAAATTGGAATGATGTTGAAGAACACTCTTTATCTGCCCATTCCTAATGGTTACACAGCACCTAAAGGGTACAACTACTCTGCAGTCAGAGGTATAATTTCCAATTTGGGTAGACATACCCATGCTAGCTTTGATCGAGCCAGTGTGCTAATAATAGCAATGTAGCCATCACTAAATGGGCAGCATCAGGGCTAGCCACCTGAGTACAGGGGGCTGGGTGGGATTATACTTGGGTGGCAAACCTGTGCTGTTTCCCATGTAGCCACCACTACACTGCTATTTTTAGTGCACTAGCTCAATCAAAGCTAGTGCAGGTATGCCTACGCAAGTCGGAAATCTCATCCCCAGCTGCAGGGTAGTCATACCAGAAGGGTTCTAAAGAGCCAGAGTGTGTCTGGGAGGCTGCTGGATGGAATGGCAATTCAATTCAGTGACGTGAGATGCCTGTTTTGAAAGAGGTAGTTAAAAAATTCTTGTGTTAAATTTCAGCATCTCAAATCCTGCTTCCCTTTTTCAAGCTGAGCAAATACAGCACCCAGATGCGGGTCCGACTGTTATGTGCCTGCTTTTCTGCTCGGCTAACCATGACAGCAATATCTTTACCTGTCATGGCATGCACACAGTTAATGTTTCGCATCATTTTCTGATGCAACTGTTCCAACCTTAGTTGAGCACTGTTTTGTCTTTGGGGTGGTTTTTTGGTCAACAGGTTGAACTGGTATTTCAAGTAGGTAGATATTTTAGTTGCTATTTCAAGAGATTCAGCAGCAGTGATTTGCCAGCAGCACAAAGAGGTAAGGGGAGAGGGGCTAGCTGAATTTTCCTCACCCATATTGCAGATTTAGGACACTGGGAGCACTGGAGCACCCAGCAAGGAGCACTGTGTGGGTTGGACCCCCCCCATGGAACTTCCTAGGAGAAGGTTGGTTGGGTATAATTTCTGTAGAAGGGAGGAAAACAAATAATAAAATAAAAAAAGGCAGTAAGTCCAGGGTCACTTTTTCTGGGTGGGGGAAATGTTAAGGGAGCACAAGGGGTTAGGATTTGAAATGGAATTTGAAAGATATCAAATAATAAGAGATTAAATGATGTCAATCATCCAACTGTGCACTATGTTAGCTATATAAACCAAGCGTATGATTTATTACTGTTACACTATCCTTCCTCCTGCCTTTGTGAATGGAAGAAACATGGTGCAGTCCTGTTTCTAATTAGGCCCCTATTCTGGAAAGAGTCGTGCACCTGCCTGACCTTAAGCACGTGATAGTCCCATTGAGGTAATGAGATTGCTCACTTGCTTAAAGTTGAGCACATGCGTAAGTCTTTGTAAGGGTCAGGACCTTAGAATGTAAGCTAATGGGAACAGAGACCAGGTTTTTATTAGGGAGGCCACTCACACATCCCCAGAATACTAGACATTTTGGTACTTCCGGGAATGGCATGGATCCACACCCGACAACGTGACCCCACCAGCGTGACCTCACATGCATGCTAGTAGGGGCAGGGCAGCGCGCTTTACAAAAAGGGTGTCCCCTATTTGATACCATTCAAAACTACGTCCAGTTTTGTTTCACTACAGAATGGAGGACAAACCTTAGAAAAGCAGGGCTGTTGGGCTTAACACTGGACAAATGCCTGCCTGGTTCAGATATGTATTCTGTACAATGCTTAGCACCACGGGACCCTGATCTTGATTGGGACTTTGAGGCCCTCCCATACAAGAAGTTAATAATAATAAATACAACTATGAAAATATGTGCAGGAGTAAGAAATAAGATCTTCTTATAATGCTGCACTTAATACCACAAGCATCCCTTAGTGCCTGGGCCTATTATTGTATTGCCAGCAAGTGAGAAATTACAGTCTTTGCAATGAAGAAAACAACTGATTGTAAACTCCTGGATTCACAGGAGGCAGTCTGTCTTTTCATCAACTATTGGTACATCTACTAGACAAACACATCGGCAGGGTAATTTACTTAACACACACTGTCAAATAATGTCCCACTTTAACAGGGATCCCTCTTGATAGTCCATCACTGTAATGTTTTTGTGAACCATGATAAATTAACTAGTTTCATGCATGCTACGGTAGAGATAGATGGCATTTATATGCCAGTTTGTTTACTGTGAGATTCACAGTTAATCATGAAAGAACAATTTTAAATGCAAAAAGTTTCAAAACAAAATAATGCAAAGGTGGTCTGTTCATAGTAAAACCTTTCAAAAGGAGACCACTGCTAGGTAGAGGATAAGTACAAGACTAGGTCCCTATTTAGTCCACCCAGTAATGACTGAGTTCTGGTAGCAACAATATATGCCATCACTGTTGCTTTTACTTAAACTTTACAGTGAATATTAGCTTTGGAGAAAGTTGAAAGACTAGCAGACGTGGAAATGAAAGTTCTCTGGTTTCTCACAGAACAGGATCAGCATGGACAGCAGAAATAAAACTTTTCCCATAATGGCTTGTCAATACTGTCCCACCTCAAGCCTTGTCTGGAGGAATCACCTCTAAGGGTGAGAGGGTCCATGCCCATTCTGTCTTTGACCTGAGACTACCAATAAACGCCAGCTGTGACATGGACCCCTGTCTACTTCCATCTGTCTGCTACTCACAGTGCCAACTCATTTCACATGAATCATAGACTATCAGGGTTGGAAGGGACCTCAGGAGGTCATCTAGTCCAACCCCCTGCTCAAAGCAGGACCAATCCCCAATTTTTGACCCAAATGGCCACCTCAAGGATTGAACTCACAACCCTGGGTTTAGCAGGCCAATGCTCAAACCACTGAGCTATGGGGCCACTGGGCTGGCAGTAGGTTTGAAATCCTCACATGAGAGGTACAATACACGTGCAAAATATTACTATTACTCTGAGAAGTCTGAGTTAGATTCTCAGGCCTGAGGGGCTAAATTCTGGCTTTAAGCCACAACCCTGTATTGGGCATGGGAGAAATCCTCCTCAGCTGGCAAGCTCTGTCTGCTGGTATCGGGGACTGGAGGCATCACTCTGCCTTCAGCCAGCACTGCTATTGGCAGTAACCAGAAGCAGTCCTTCAGTCAGGAGCACACAAGGACTATTACTATAGCTTGGGGTTTACAAGAAAGGGAGGGGTTTTGACTGCTCCCACTGTACAAGGGCCAGACACAATGTGGACCTTCATCATTTTTCCCTGAATGCAGGGACTATGATTGCATCTAGTTCTCATGGGTAATGCACACGGGGTTGAGGAGGCTCCTACTTGGAAAACCCACAGTCACAATCTGCCCTAAATTATTTAATTGAACATAAAAATATAAGACTCATATATGGAAATCTAATCCTCACCATTGGAATTAAACAACATAGAGAATGAATACGATCTGGATAAGAAATGTCACCAGGAATACCCCAGCATTTATTGCCTGGTATAAATTCAGAATAAAACATCACCTATGGGGTTGTGTATTACAAGAAAATGTTTAAATATTTTTACAGTGAGAACCTTCAGGGAAGTCTGCCACATTATTTTTAAAAAATGAAGCCACTGCAAAATTTAGATCCTATAGTTTGCTGATGAAGTTCAGTCAAATCAGTGGGATAAAGTTTCTTTAAGGTCTTCTTAGGGATGAGAAAATCTCTTAGATGGTTTGGGAAGAAAAGTAATTTGAAAGTGGTTAGTGGAAAGCTTTTGTCTGAGCAATATTTAATTGCCTAGAAAAATCAGGATAACTACATGTGGTATCATTGTTAAAAGAAATAAGCTGAAAAGGATTGGTAAGGAACCGCAGCATATTTCTCTCTGTCACACACATACATGCGCTCTCTCTTACTCCCTCCCGCCCCCTTTTCTTTCTCCTCCCACTCCCAATGATTGGTGTTTTCTGAAAATTATTTCAAGAAATCCATAAAATACCCTACCTCCTGAAAACCCTATTCCCAAATGTTAATCCCTTCAACTCAGTTTTAGCAATGCACATGAATGAACCATGTACTGGTGAACAGTGTCTGAAATCTTTAATCCAACTCAAGATTGGCTTTATGGCTACAGGGCCTCCCTCTCCAGCTCCATGTTATAGGGCTTCTCAGCCCATGAGTTGAATTTATGCAGAGGCGCCCCCCAGAGTGCAAGGCCTCAACCAATCACTTATGTTGCTTTTTCATAGAGTTAGCTCTAATTCAGCTGCAAATGGATTCACAATTGGGAGGTTACTGGTGCAATATTTAATTGCTAGAAGGCTAGAAAGATACATATTGACATGAGCTGACTTCCAACATTACAAGATACTGCCATGTTATGCACTAGTTCTTCAACGGCAGATAATACAATGTGGAGTTGCTGTGGGAGATTCTGCTTAACTTCTATATTGCACAGTCAGCTCTTCATTTCAAAGTTGAGCCCTCTGCAGGGATGTTTGAGAAGTGGAAACATTTTAACAGCGAATAACTGGTGTTGCAATGACAATAGCTTACCTGCTAAAGGGTGTAGAACACAGGACTGAATAGCAGATGTCCAGCACCTCTGCAATATATTCCCAAGTGTCACAGAAAAATTCCAACAGTCAAGAAAATTTGGTGGAAAAGATTAGCAACTTGAAAAAAAGGCAGCTCTGCAAAAGAAGATGAAAAAGAATGTATTGCACATGTTCTAAGATGCGGATTATATCTCAACAGTATGAATAAAGGCTCATATCCATTGTGCAGAGTAGAGTATAGCTGGAAGTTGAAGACAGACAAATTCAGAATAGAAATAAGGCATAAACTTTTAATAGTGAGGGTAATTAACCATTGGAGCAATTTACTAAGGGTCATGGTGGATTCGCCATCATGGACAATTGTTAAATCAAGATTGGATGTTGCTCTAAAAAAAAAATGCTCTAGGAATTATTTTGGAGAAGAAGTTCTATGGCCTGTGTTATACAAGAGGTCAGGCAAGATGATCACAGTGGCCTCTTTCTGACCTTGGAATCTGTATGTGTCACACCGCTCTAACGCTTCATCACTAAGCTTGGAAGGTTTAAAATTTTATAGGTAAATGTCAGTCAACATCAATTTCAGCATACACACAAACCAACAAACATATTTCCATCGATAAGCAAAGTTCACAGATAGAAAAAGCATGAAAAATGTTGTTTGAGAACTTGAGTTCAAAATGTTCAAAATCAAAACGTTGTTCGAAAACTTGAGTCAAAATCCAGTGGACTAGCGAATAAATAGTACAAACCATATGATTTGTTGATTTAAGGATATTTACTTTATATATTTTGACATGTGAAGTTGACAATTTGTGTTTAAACAGCCTATAAAGCTTTAAGTTTTTGAATCTCAACATTTACTGTCATTAAGCAAATGTCTGATCCCCCACCCGATTTCCAGCAACCGTGAACATTTAAATCAATAAAAATTAAAAAAAAATACTAAAAACCCCAAAACTGTCCTACTTTGAAAATACAAATTGATAAAAATCTAAAAACTGGTGTGACAGGGTCAGATAGAAGGCAGATATATTAGTCCCAGGTTAAGTAGGTCCCTTTTCCCTGGGTAAGGTAACAGGGAAGGCTCCAGAACAATCAGGAACCTTCTGGAGACAATTAAGACAGACCGGCTGATTAGAACACCTGCAGCCAATCAAGAAGCTGCTAAAATCAATTAATCAGGCTAATCAGGGCACCTGGGTTTAAAAAGGAGCTCACTTCAGTTTGTGGTGTGCTTGTGAGGAGCTGGGAGCAAGAGGCACTAGGAGCTGAAAGTGAGAATGCTTACTGCTGGAGGACTGAGGAGTACAAGCATTATCAGACACCAAGAGGAAGGTCCTATGGTGAGGATAAAGAAGGTGTTGGGAGGAGGCCATGGGGAAGTAGCCCAGGGAGTTGTAGCTGTCGCACAGCTGTTCCAGGAGGCACTCTAGACAGCTGCATTCCACAGGGCCTTGGGCTAGAACTCAGAGTAGAGGGCGGGCCCGGGTTCACCCCAAACCTCCCAACTCCTGGTCAGACACAGAAGGAGTTGACCTGGACTGTGGGTTCACGAAAACAGCCAAACTGAGGGCTGCCGTGAAGCTCCAATGAGAGCAAAGCTGCCAATAAGCGCAAAACCCACCAAGGTAGAGGAGGAACTTTGTCACACTGATTATAAATAAACGCCCTTGGGTTTATTTATAACCAGTGTGACAAAGTTCCTCTACCTTGGTGGGTTTAATTATCCAACAAAATTAAAAGCTAATAAATATCAAATTCTGCCAAGCCTAATTAACACTGATACAAATGGACATTTCTCTGTTTGCTTTTCCCTTTCTTGCTTTGTCTTCTTTACTGGAGATTGGCTCATTAACACCAATGCTGATAGCTATACCCGCTGGTAAAGACAAGACCAGTTTCCATTAACACACACATGGGAAATAATATATGTTCCAAAAACAAAGAGGTGGCAGATGCCCAGTTTAAAACAGACTGAATTGTATGGGATCACAGGCCCAAACCAAAAATCCAAGACAGACAGACCTTTGAGGTGGGTCTGACGGTTGAGAAGGCATAAATGTATTTTAAAAAGCTGTTTGAAATTCTATTATCAGCAATGACAGACCCAGCATTCTGAGCCCTGCCTCTCTTGAGTAGGTCTTACACTCCCCTTTGAGATTGCTATTAACAAAATCCACAGTCCCAGTCTGGATTTCCCTTCCTCTGTTTTATCTATAGAAATGGAACCCTATCGCCTTTTATTATGCTACTTGAGACTCTGGCATGAAAGATTTACATTCTTTTAATGCCCTCACTTTTTGCCTGTCATTTGCAGCTGCATATTTATATATATTTCTGAGCCTGATTCTCCATTGCCTTGAACATTGTGTAGTCATTCACACCAGTGCAAAGTGGGTATCAAATGCTACTAAGTCAGAATGCGAGTATTTTATACTCGGGGTAAAGTGAATGCAAAAGTAGCTGTAAAACATTATCAGCTGTCATTTAGTGGCATTTGTCAATGACTACACAAGATGCATGGCAATGGAGAAATCAGGCAAATAACATTTATATATTTAACAAGTATAATTTATTCTACAAACTTAGTTCCTTCTCAAGCAACCACTGGAGGAATTTTTGCATTTTTGTTTTATATTAAAAGTAGAATTTAGAGATATTTGATTTTCTTCAGATATGAAAAGAATTTTTTTCAAAGGGCATGGCTTCTTTAAAACATAATTTGCAGCTTTCAAGTTATGATATGAAAATTTGCCTCCCAAAGTTCTTCCGTCCTCTGTAAGGTTAATTATACAGACATAACGCTGTCTTCGGCATTTTTAGAGAGGTAAGTTAAGGATGATCCCAGATCTTATTTTCGAAGATGTTGCTGTAAAGGAAATAGGATGTTCCCAACAAGTTTGAGAAATTATTATATTTGTGATTTTTATAACCATTTTTAAATTTAATATATTTTAAATGGCATTTATTTCATTACTTTTTATTCATAAACAGTGAAGCTAAAGGGGTGTCATTTCATGTCTCTGTTACGTTGTGCACAGGTGTCTTGACAGGGAGAGAGCTCTCTTTTGTTTACTATAAAAGAAACTCCTTAAATACGAGTCCAACTTAGGCCTCTATCCAGGACAAGACTTAAGCATGTTCCTGACTTGAAGCACCTGAGGTAGTCCCATTGACTTCAGCGGGAATGCTCACATGCTTAATCTTAAGCACATGTTTAAGTTCCTTCCTGTTTTGCTTAAGCAGGAAAAGCACAGAGAATTCATGACAACCGCTATTATTTTAAAATAGGTTATGGTCAGAAAAGTATACAATAATGTCTACTTCTTATGAGTTAAAAAACACAGGTTGGCTTACAGATGCTATCTTGACTTTTCTATTTTACATATTCTTGAGCAAATCTGAAATTGTGCCAAAGCAAGGTAATAAACACATAAAGCCACATTGTCAATTTTAGTCACTTTTTAGAGTAGAACATTACATTAGTTTTTCATTTAAATTAAGCAAACAACTTTAATTATCATAGCTCAGCAATTCTGCCAGTACATTTATGATCAGAATTTTCTTGTGAGTTAAATATGTATCATTGCAACCCTTTTCATCTTCTCTCCTGTTCCTCTCCAAGTGCCTAAGTGTGAAGGCAGAAGGAGAGAGAGAAAAAGAATGAATATGATGATGATGTGGTACAAGTGGGCATAAATTGGAGTTAAGCACATCTGAACAAGTTGCAAATCAAATGGTGTACTACTCAGGTCATATAAAAAAAAAAGAATCCATAAAGCCCATCAAATCTTTTCTTTTATTCTATATAATTTACAGAGAAACTATTGTAGAAATGTTTTAAAACATTTTAAAATAGTCCTGGTACTATTTATATATTCTTCCACCTTAAAACCAAACTGCCTAAGCACCAGGAGGAGTCCAACAGCTGGAAGAATTGTAAAATGAGAACTACTGTGTTTTACAAACTGCTCAGAATCATCTAAAATACCTTTCCAGGCATAGCCATGTTGTGGATTTAAGACCTA
Source organism: Eretmochelys imbricata (assembly GCF_965152235.1). Classification (NCBI taxonomy): domain Eukaryota; kingdom Metazoa; phylum Chordata; order Testudines; family Cheloniidae; genus Eretmochelys; species Eretmochelys imbricata. Next base: position 235,617,910 of record NC_135572.1, read on the forward strand.
ATAACTCATGACCAACTAAGGAAAGAAACAAGTGCCCGACCTCAGAGGGGGCAAATCCCCAGATCTTCAATGGTATAAAGAACCCATTTCCAGCCCTGGTGGTTCAAAAACTTAGAAGCTCTCGCTAGTCCAGGACTGAGCAATGGCCATCCTGAACCTCCAGCTACAGTAAATGACAATAAATTTTTATTTAAATTGCATTTATTTGAAAGTTGCTCAGATTCAGACCACTAGAAGTAACTCCAGCAGAGACGGATTAGTGGGCAGAGTAAAGAGGAGGCATTCAAAAGTACAATATATGATATATGAACATGGTTCAATATCTTATGTGTTTTTGTTTATATATACACACACACATATATATACATATACACACACAATCATACATACATATAAAATCACTATGTCTATATTTGAAAATCAACTACAAGTGCATAATATTTTTTGACTGGTTGAACCATGCTTATTTTTTCAGCATGAACTAATTCCATCTTGGCTGGTGTCAGTCCCTCCCAGGACTGGACTAAGCAAGAAGTGTTGCAAATCAGCACTGAGCTGAATTGAAAGTGCTGCACACACTAGGCCTATTACCTAGTTCTAGTAGTCAGAGCAATCACATAGTTTCTAATTTCTGCCATCTGGTGTTAGTGTATGTGATGTTCAGTCCAACAAGGAGTGACCAGCACACAAGCTCTTCCATGCCTCCTGTTGCTGCTGACCTTCAAAAGCCTTCTAATAAACTACAGGTGGTCCCCAGTATAAGTCGAGGTTGCATTCTTGAAAAGGGCGATGATACCGAAATGACAGATACTGGGGAATTTTTCCCCATAAGAAATAAATGAATAAGGGGGGGAGATGCGTTCACGTCTCCACATCATCTACAACAATGCTCTTTTTGCTTAAACAGTGTACCTTTTTACAATGACAAGTTATACAGTACACATTTTACACATAAAACATTGACTAAGTAATGTAGAACCCTACTAACACCTTTGAAACACACAGAACATTTTAATATAGTAAATACAGTAATATAAAAGTGTCAATTACGCTTAACTTAGGTGGGGGTGGCAGCTGGGTTTTCTTGGGCTAGCTTTTCCATGGCTGGCTTTTCAGTTGCAGAAGTCCTAAAAAAGGATTTTATCAACATCTGCTCTCCTGCATGAATCTCTGAACGACAGATCTCTCTGTAGCAAACCACTGCATCATTGCAAGCCCTGGAGACTTTGGCAGACCATTCACGAAAAGGATCAACAGTCTGTATGATTTCTGTTATATCATCCAGCAATCCAAAGAAACAGGAGAGATTCTTTGTCGTCAAACTCCTGGCTTCCTGCCCTACATTGTCATCATCATCGTCCTTACTTTCTTCGGATATCCGTTGTTGGTCCAGCTCAATCAGTTCCTCATTTGTCAGTTGCTCAGCGTGAGACTCCAATAACTCCACCTCCTTGAAGCAGACATCCTTCGCCAACTTGACGATTTCTTGCTGGAGAGCAGGAACGGCATCAAAACCCATGAAGCTATGGACAGCATCTGGCCATGCATGGCGCCAAACACCATTCATACATTGCGAAGTGACCTCTCCCCACGATGCATCAATATTTTCCATGCTGTTCAAGATGTTGTAGAACTTCCAAAACTCCTTTATACTGGGCTTTCCTTCACCTGCCGTCTCCTTAATTAACATGGTCCTCCGTAGGTAGTAAGCCTTAAATTCAAGGGCAGCATGGTCTACAAACCACTCACAGAAAATACTGCATGTCATCCAGGCTTTCTGTTCAACTTCCAAATTATGGGGAGACGAGACTTGATGTAGCCCCTCATTGCTCTTGGGTTTTCACAGTGGTAGACAAGCAAGGGCTTCAACTTATAACCACCTTCTGCATTTCCCCCAAGCAGAAGGGTTACACGGTCTTTTGAGGCTTTGAATCCAGGAGCAGTCTTCTCATCACAAGAAATTTAAGTCCTCGTTGGCATCTTCTTCCAGTGAAGGCCCGTCCTGTCAATGTTTTGGAGACTAGCCACCTTTTGAAACACTTCAGCTGCTTCTTCATCTGCACTAGCCGCTTCCCCTGTGAGTTTTACATTATGTAGATTGGCACGCTTCTGCAATCTGTGGAACCACCCACGACTAGCATTGAAGGTCTCCTTTTCCACTGTTGAGCTCTCAAGCTCTCTCCCTCTTTTAAACCGTTATACAGGCTTTTGGCCTTCTCCTGAATCAAGCTTAAACTCACAGGCATTTTCTTTTGATGGAGCTCATCAATCTAGTCAGCCAGCAAACGTTCCATCTTCTCCATTGTACTGCTTCTCTGTTTCATTATCTTCATTGATGACAATTTCGTAACACTTCTAGCGCTTTCATGAATTCGATTAGCACTCTTAAAAACTATGCGTACTGTCGTAGCAGGCAAAACTGAGACTATGAGCAATGTCAGCTGCATGCTCACCTCTTTCAATATGCTTTACATGTTCTGATTCACGTTGGTCCCGATCCGCATATCTGTCATTTGCAATGCAATGCAAATGCAATGCAAATGACGGATATACAGATTGGGACTGATGTGAATCGAAACACTTTCCCCTACTGATGAGCGACGGATATGCTGCAGCCCACCCGCTTCACATCCAGGCCCACCCACCCCCAATCCCAGCTCTGCGCCCGCCCCAACATTTGCCCCACACCACCCACCCCGCATTCCAGCCAGGGAGCGGGGTGAGGGTGCGGGGGCTTGCCCAGCTCTGGCACTGAGCAGGGTCAGGGTCTTGCCCCGCTCCACTCGCCCAGCCCTCCTGCCAGGGAGTGGGGTTGGTGCATGGGGGCTCCCAGGTCCCCACTCTCTGGCTGGAGCGCCAGAGCTGGGCAAGCCCCCGCGCCCTGATCCTGCTCCCCAGCAGGAGCACTGGGTGGGCAGAATAGGACAAGCTCCAAGTGTGGGGGAGGAGTGGGTGTGGATTCAGGGGCACACATTTTTCTGGGGCCCCCCCATTTTTCCAGGAGCCCCTGGCCAGAGTGTTTATCCCCCCTGTCACCCCCCCGCAAGGCTGGCTGGAGAGGGGGAAAGGCAGCCAGATCGCTCCTACCTCTCCGCCCCCCATCATTGCCCACCCACCCACGGCCCATCCAAGTGTCCCCTCCTGCCTACGCCACTGCTGTACCAGCGGATCCCCAGTATCTGTCACCCTTTTCAAGAACATATCCCCGACGTATACCGGGAACACGCTGTATAACATCTAATTTCACTTCTAATGTTGCACTTTTACATTGCCTCTTAGACACAGGCCCACTCAACACTTTTAACACGTTTTCCACTCATGATGCGTAGTACTGTACAGTACTGTACTCATGGTCGCCCCGCCCCTTCCCGCCCAGTTCCACCCACTCCTCCCTGCGCCTCTTATACGCTGCTGAACAGATGATCATGGCAGACAGGAGGCACTGGGGGGCCAGAGGGGCACTGGCTGCTAGTGGGTGGTAAGCACCCACAGAAAAGTGATGCAAAAGGTGAAGCAAGTAAGTTGCAAACAATGGATATGCAGATCAGGACCAACGTGAAATCAGAACACGTTCCCCTATTGATGAGCAACGGATATGTGAAACAATGGATAAGGGGGAGACCTATACCAGGGACCCCCTGTAGTGCATACTGCGCCCAGATGAGCACCTTGTTGAGCCATCACAGCCAAGATTACAAGAAGTCAAGTGTGGCCCTCAATTTTTTCAGTTCAGTCCTTTCCTAGACTCCCATTGACATTAATGGGCATTGGACCAGGCCCTAAACACGTTTGCAGATGACTATTTTTGCTGCAAAATAACTCCAAAAATGAATTTATGCTCAAGAGTGACACATGAGATTTGGGTTTTCCTCCTGGGTGGAATTCCCTACTTTTTTCCTAAAAATAACATATCCAACTTTGTAAATTGACATGAAAATTATAATTGGAAGCTAAAATCCTGGCCCCACTGAAATCAATGGAAAAACTCCCATTGATTTCACCGGGGCCAGGATTGCACCTGGAATTAATCATACGATTTGCTTTTTTTATTTTCTTAAAAATTAGTGATGACAACCTATCTCCATTCCAAGACCATCTCTCTCTGAGCTCCTTTTCTGCTGTTGTAGTTAAGATAAACTGCTTCTGGAGCTTGAATTTTGCAAACTGGTGAAGATGGAAACCTGAAGGGAACAATTTCTTCTCAAAACTCTTAGTTTTATTCCCCAGTGACCCATCTAAAGAAGGGAGGCACATAAAGTTCTGTATAAAAACATGTCACCTTTTTATTACGTGTGGGACAGAGAAAAAGAAGCAAGTGGTAAAGATCTGGAGCAAGAACTATAAAAACCCTTAAAAAGCTAAAAGCAGCATTAATCTAGTCCATAGCTAGGGCAGGGGTAGAGGCTATAGATCCTCCTTGCCACCTCAAGCTCTCTCTCCACACTCCAAGCTCAACTAATTCTTCTCCTTAGCTAAGGTCTCTTCTTATCCCACTCCCCACAGCATCTTTCTTAGACAGGAAGGAATAATCAACACAGAACAGAGAAATACAGATTCACTAAGGATAGATTTTCACTGAAGAGTTAGCCTGACAGTGGTGCGGGAACTAGAGGTACTGGGGGTGCTGCTGCACCCCTTGGCTTGAAGTAGTAATAACACACACCAAATACATGGTTTCCATCATCAGCACCCACACTATAAAAATTGTTCCAGCACCCCTGTAGCCTGCACTCTTACTTGAGTGTTGCCTGTAACTCCCTCCTGCTGTCCACACAAACTTATGACCCAAGTTTGGAGGTGTTCATCTGGAGATGCTCTTTTGCTCAGGCTAGTAACCCACCCACTTTGCAGCGAGGACACAGGCTGAATCACTCCAATGCTTTCCCACAATTCCTGCCATATACCCAGAAGGACAGACAAATTCACCCACAGTTCACTGGGAAAGAATCATAAAGCAACTCAGCTTATTGAAGCACAATGGATATGCCCCCGAAGTCCTACTTGACACACATGAATGAGTACAGCACCATTGAGGACACAGTAATTCAAGCGTGGCTCTGCAGCGTGGCTGTTCGCACCTGGGTTAAGTTACCCCAGTGCTCAGATGCAGCTGCCAATGACCTGAGTTACCTCTGCAGTGAAGAATTAGCCTTTGATAGATGTGTCAAACATCTGGCCACCGGGCTGAGCAAATCACCTTGATGCGGTTTTTTTGTTGGCTTATATGACATATTTGGATTTGAATCTAAGTTTTTGTTCTCCTCTGCCCGCAGCAGCCATGAGCACAGATGTCAGGATCACAACTGGGGTCATGGGCGGTCTTGCCTAATGGTCAGAGCCAAGGGAGTGGCCAGGTCTGGAGGTTAGAGTGGAGCCAAGCTGAAGTCAAGAATCAGGACCACGGGACACCTGGTTCTAGAGTCTGTTTTGAAAAGTCTGCCTCCACTTTAGACAATGGTAATATTGACTATTGACTTCAATGGGCTCAGAGTCAGGCCAACACTCAGCACTTTTCAAAATTCACTGATAATGGGCATATTCTAATTTAGCTCAATACACATTTGCTATCTGAGGGTGTGGTTTTGCAGTCAGCCTGTGTATGGAATTCACAATAAAGTCAATGGCCCACAGTGACTTCAGTAAGAGAATCAAACTTTAAACCACTCATGGAGAGGCACAAGCACTCGACCCTAAAAGGTAGTATAATGAAGCACTCTAGATGTTTTCTTTGACTAGTCTGTTAGTTATTTAGGGAAGAGGCAAAGTGGCCTCTGCTTTGCATCCATCTGAGGAACTAAAACTGAAGAATTTCAGTCGCAGTGTGTTAACAGTTTTGCTGGTAAATGAGGCAGCTTGCAGCTGAGAGTAAACTAAAGTCTGCATCTTGGGGGGGCGGGTGGAGAAGGAATCATTGGAGCAACTGCTGAGCCTCCTCTGATATCTCAAGGTGCATTTACAGTATTATTTACAAAGACTGCCAGCTGAGTTATCCCCTGCACCTGAGAGCTCTGCCTGTTTAGAATTTTTCCCACAACAGTCCAACAACACACAAACAAAGAAAATGACATATATGGTTATCCAGAGGCTGAACATAAATTGCACTGGGATGGATTTGTTAAAAAGGGAATGGTGAAAGTCTTTCCATTTTGAATGTTTTTCTTTTTTAGTGAATTACAGACATTCCTGTTCCTTATTTACCTCCTTTCTAGTTCCCATGAATAGTTGTGTGGAGGAAGGTTATAATGGAACAGTTTGTTACCTCAAATAGGTCTTCTCGACCGTCCTGCCCACAACTATCATCACCATAACGGCTCTCTAAAAGATCCATGAATCCCAATGCTCAGCTTCTGTTGACCGAGGTGTCAGACCACACTCCAAGTAGATTCTTCCAAAGGTTAACGTCTGCAGCTAACAGGAGCTTCCTATCAAGAAGAGCAGCAACCCATAACGATAACTTTATGGAGAGATTAAAGGTTTGGTAGAGTGGGGATAATTGAAAAACTCAGTTACAGTTAAAGAACCAAATTGTCCCATTCTCATCCAATCTGCCATTCCCAGTACTGCTCGGAATTAGCAAACAAACACTGGGGAAAATAAGAGATGGAGAGAAGGATAGTATCCTATGGAAATCAGGGGCAAAACAGAGAGAATATCACTTTTGCAATGCTGAGTAAATGTGAGAATTGACCACCAGTATCATGACACTACAAATCTCCTTGAAAAGCTCCATTTCCTATCATCCTAAGAACCAATGGATCTAGTTGAACGTGCTCTAAAAGCATGATCCAAAGCCCACTGACATCAATGGGAGTCTTTCCACTGACGTCAGTGAGTTTCTGGATCATGTCCTAACTGATGTAGGGATTTTGTCTGCTAACTCTTAGGCCTTTGCAATAGCAAAAAGCACCCACATTTCACTGTGCTGGCTGTGGTTGCTTTAAACCCTTTTCATAACTTTTGTTTGATCTGAGGAAGGGTTTGGTTCTGTCCAGGTAATAATTAATTAATTAATTAATATCTATAAAGGGATTACTGTTAAATCAGCCAGAATATATTAAGCACTTCAGGACAGGAATTATATCTTTGAATGATTTGTGAAGAGTCTACAATGCAAAACACAACAAGTTAGGGTAATAACGCTGAAGGAGGAAAAAGCCGTGATAATAAGAGCACTCAATTATGCAGTTAGGAAAGCACATAACTTGCTGGCTCTTTTCCTGTTTAAAAAAAAATTGCTTTTTTGTGGTTTGTTTCTTTTTGTTTTGATTTCCTCCCCTTCTTCTTGTTGGCAAGACAGCAGAGATATGAGTTCTTAGGTCGGATATAAGACAAAGGGGGGTGGCTTAGTAAAGTAAGTAAAGATTGCATTAGTAAAGGGCATGTCCAGCATAAGAGGTTGCACGGGAGAAAGCACCAATGCATGAATGAATGAAATTAAAGGGGCAGCAAGGCTGGTGTCACTGGTAGAGAGAAGAAAGAGGTGCAAAAGGATACCAGATGCATGCAGGTACTGCATGTTGTAGGGTCTTAAAAGCAAAAATGCCTTCATAACAACCAGAGAGTGAAGGCAAATTTCAATAGGGCAGTGTGGATTAGGAAAAAAGGGAAAGGAAGCATCCTGTGAAAGGCTGAGTTCACCACTGGTAGATATTCCAGGCCCGTTCTCAATTTTGTTCAAGAAGACTGTGTAGGAAATGCTCCTTAATGGATAGGACTACATGTTCACATATCTGGTGAGCAGAGGTAATGGCCAGCTGCTTTTAAAGGCAAGGGGGAAAAAAGACCCAAAAAACCCCACAACAAACAGCTCCTCATATGCTCAAATAGACGGTGACTGGTGGTGCCACACTGAGATTGCTCAATCAGGGCAAACTGCAAAGAATGGGGCAGACGATCCTCTAAACAGTTGGTTATTCTACTAATTACATTCACCAACCCAGCAACAAAACAGCTTCTACAGTTCTTTACTGGTTTCAGAGTAACAGCCGTGTTAGTCTGTATTCGCAAAAAGAAAAGGAGTACTTGTGGCACCTTAGAGACTAACCAATTTATTTGAGCGTGAGCTTTCGTGAGCTACAGCTCACTTCATCGGATGCATACTGTGGAAACTGCAGAAGACATTATATACACAGAGACCATGAAACAATACCTCCTCCCACCCCACTCTCCTGCTGGTAATAGCTTTTTACTGTTCTTTACTGGTTACCCACAGCTCCCTTAAAGCAATCCAGCCTTGGGCTCCCCACACAGACAGCCAAGTCAAAGATGATGAGGATTAATAAAAATCTTGTTCATCATATATAAAGTTCTACCAATCCAAAGGGATTAGACACATTGCTAACCAGGTCAGTGAATATTTCAGATCTTACCCAAATATACGATTAGCACCAATTCTTATTATCTAAACTAAGATTTATTAAAAAGAAAAGAGAGCAAGTATTGTGGTTAAAAGACCATTATGCACACAGATACGAATATAGTTCTTAGGTCAGTTTCATAGTAGAGATGGTGAGCTGCTGAGTTGCAAAAAGTTCTTTCAGAATCAATTCCACAGGTTATAATCCAAATAGGCAGTTCATGTATAGAGTTTGTTCCATAAGAATTTGCAGGAACAGTCCAGGATACCTGGAGACCTCAGTCTTATGACTCAAAACCTCCCCTGATAAGGTTCAAGCAAACTTGAGATGACAGGATCGGGGCCCTAGAGTTCTTTTATAGATCTTTGGCAGGCTATTGAAAGCCTCTCAACAGCAGATATTCCTTGGGTGAAAAATTGTGGCTTTGACCACAAAACCTCCTATTTCTTATGTATACACATGTAATTAGTTGCATTCATCAGCATAAAGTAATTATGCATTAAGCAGCTCATAGACAGCTTACAACAAACTTTAAAGAGAAATATAGACAATGATATTATTACTCCCAAATTTCATCTACAATCTAAATAGTCCCTTGTGATCTCTGAATCATAGAACATAGTAAGACAGGAATAGCACTTTACCATCTACAAGCTTAAAAAAAATCACATTGTTAACATCTAAAAAGCATATAGGAAAACACAAATATCATTAGTATTTACCTCTAATTCTCTAACAATACAGGTCTGCATTTCAAAGCTCTAGTCTATCTCACATGGCTTTGTTAGGGCCATTCCTTAAAAATGATCACTTATGTACTTTTCTAATATGTCTTTAAAGGTTGAATATGGATCATTTAGCCTGATAGTTGCTTAACCCTTTCTGGCACAGTGTCACATAGAGACATGACAAAAAAAGACCAGATTAAGTTTCCAACTATGTATGGGACAGCAGCAGGCTGGTCTGAACCTCTTGACTTTATAAATAAACCTTAGCAATATGAGGATAAACTGCCAGGACTTGTTTCCCCATAAAGATTTTTGAAGTATCTAATGCTGCCACCTGAATCCATAAATTGCTAACATTCAAACCTTTTTGAAACCAGATAAAAGAAAATAAAAGGAAATCCTTGATCAAAATTTTGGTCAGGAGGATACCCACCAGGACACACCTGCCTACAAATGTAGAACAAAGCAGGGTGTTAATTGTAGAGTATCATCTGGAGTTCACATTCTCTACCATATCTCTGGAGTGGCCAAACTCAAGGCTGAAATGAACAAGGAGTTTAGGTTTGTTTGCCTGACATAGGTCAGGAAATCCCTGGCCCCATAAATTTTCAAGAATTACCTCCATGATGACAACCATGGGCAGGACTTTGCAACAGTTCCAGAACTGGTGGACTGAATACAGTAGTAGAGGAAGAATTACTTATGATTTATTTGGAAAATAAAGAGGAACTATTAATTCAACACTGACAGTTGGGTAGATCCTCATGCTCCCTCTCCCACCAAGGAATAAAATCACAGCAAAGCTAGCATTGAGGGATTGTAGTGCCTAGTGTCATTCAATAATCACCTGGCCGGTCAATTGAATACAGGCACTTATGGGGTTCTAAACAGTATTAGACTAAGCAACAACAGCAGAGGTGCAACACATTTCCTGGGGATTAATGACTGCATGGGAGGAGTAGATGGCCCTTGGATCAGTAGGGGGCCATTTACTCCATGCCAGTCATCAATCCCTGACAAATGCTCTGCGCTAAACTCATTACTGGTATTACAAAGTAAAAATCAAAATTAGCAAAGGTCTGGATTTTTATTGGGTACACAGAAACTTTTCCTTTGATTTCAGTGGACGCTGGATCAGCCCGTAGGCCAATATAAAAATGAAACCTCTCAGAGGAGTCTAGGGGCCCACCACACCTTGCAGTGGACAGGAGGCAAAAGGAAGATTGCATAGATCTTTTCACCATGCCCCAGGGCCTGTGGTGTACCCCCCTCCATCTTCCATATCACAGTATTGCCAACCCCAAGAAATCAGAAGTCACAAGTCAGGTCTCAAAAATCATGAGATTGGGTTAAAAATAATAAATTTGGGGTTTATTTTCCCTCTAGTATCTAAAATCTTAGGGTTCACATTTTCTAGCTATTCTCTGCAACCATAAAGGCTAGAAACATACTCTTTTTAAAAATGAATGCTAAGATTCTCTTATAGTCACATGATTCCAGAAGATGGGGCAATCAGAAAAAACACAAAATATCACATTACTCATGATAAAATTGTGAGATTTGACAATGCTGGCTACTAGATTTAGGTCCTAATCCAGCACAGCAGTAAAGCAGGTGCTTAACTTCAAGCATGTGAGCAGTCCCACTGTGTCTTGTGCAGATCATAGTCCTTTGACGAGTTGGTGTCGGTTTAATTTTTCAAAACCAACCACTGTAGACTTAAAGGTATAGGACTTGATTCCGGAAGCTTGTGTGTGTTGAAACCTTATTTGGCTTCTAGGCTTAAGGCAAACAAATCAGAGAGGAAACTTTAATGTTTCTGAGCACTTAGGAGGTTCTGTCCTAAATTCCACTTTATTTTGACAGGATTGTTCGCTAATCTTAACGTGCACTGGTTTATTCTCACCATGATGTTCATTTGCCTCAGCTGCTCTGAGAGACATCAGCCTGTCACTAACAGAGCAGCTGCATAGTTTTATATGGCCAGATGGTGAGGTACAGGGAAACTTTTTCTGTCTGTCTTTGTGGGGGCTTTTTTGCATTACTTAGGCCTTGACATGCACAGAGAGCAAATTAAATTCTCCTTATAATTACTTCCTGAATCTGTGTATTAGCAATCAGTCCTCAGCCAGACAGATGGTTACTGCTGCTGCACAGCTGTTCTGGTGGTGGCAAGCATGACAGATGAGCGACAGGCAGGTGTGATGGTGCTTTGGATTGCCAACTAAAACTGAAAAACAAAAACCCCACAAACCAACCAAGCAACTGAGGGTAATAGTACAGTAACTCCTCACTTAACGTTGTAGTTATGTTCCTGAAAAATGAGACTTTAAGCAAAACGATGTTAAGCAAATCCAATTTCCCCATAAGAATTAAATATAAATGAGGGGGTGGGGTTAGGTTCCAGGGAAATTTTTTTCACCAGAGAAAAAACTATATATATTATATATACACACATACTCACACACACACACACACAGAGAGTATAAGTTTTTAACAAACAATTTAATACTCTACAAAGCAATGATGATTGTGAAGCTTGGTTGAAGTGGTAAAGTTAGAGGTTGGAAGAGGGTGGGATATTTCCCAGAAAATGCCTTACTGCTAAATGATGAACTAGCACTCGGCTGAGCCCTCAAGGGTTAACACATTGTTGTTAAAGTAGCCTCATATTCTACAAGGCAGCAGGAATGGAGGGAGGGGAGACAGCATGGCAGACAGAGACACACACCCTGTGTGTGGGAGAGAGATACGCATTGCCCCTTTAAAGTACACTGACACCACTCTAAATGCATTGCTTTTAAAAAGATGAGGAAGTTGAGACAGCAGCTGCAGCCAGCAAGCTCTCTCCATCCTGAGCCCTGTCCTGTCCCCACCCTGCTCTATATGGAGAAGGGGTAAGCGGGGTGGGCAGGAGTAGGGGGACACCCTGACATTAGCCTCCCTCTTCCCCCCTCCTCTGCATAGCAAGCAGGAGCCCCCCCCCCCCCCCCCCGCAGCTCCAAGGCAGAGGGCAGGAGCAGCATAGGGCAGTGGGGGGAGGGACAGCTGAACTGCCAGCAATTGATAGCCTGCTGGGCAGCAGCTGCACAGTGAATTTAGGGGAGCGGGAAGCTGATAGAGGGGCTGCAGGTCCACCCTGGTTCCACCCACCCACCAGCTAGCTAAAACGGGCTGCTCTTCCAGCAAGCAGTGGACAAAGCAGGCGGCTGCCAAACGACATTAGAAGGGAGCATTGCACAACTTTAAACAAACATGTTCCCTCATTGATCAGCAACGTAACAATGAACCAACGTTAACCGGGACCTTAAGTGAGGAGTTCCTGAATCTGGAAGTTGTTACCAACTGATGACTGTTGAGTGGCCCATGAAAAACAAGTGTGATGGTCTCAGTCCAGTTCCCAGTTGACAAGCATCCACTTCAGCATACATCACTATTATGACTGGCACAAGTGGGCACCATTACTGGCAGTCCCAGTAGAGATGCTAACAAATCAATGGGCATGGAAACTGAACTAACCTCTTACCCCTAGAGATGATTATCTCAAACCCATGGATGAGTGAGGTACGGGGTAGTTATGGGATAGCCTGTAATGTTACTCCGTACGCTGTATTTATTCTGTGGCTAAATAGAGGACTTTAAGCTGCATGACTGTGGAAATCACAACCTTCATAAGCACAAAAATTCTTTTTAGATGGTGGGGCAGAGGGAGGACAGGGACAGGAAAAAATAAGCAGTGCCAAGGAAAGGCAGCACTGAAGGGACTCTAGCATGGTGGATCCAAGCACTCTAACATGGTGTCTCTTTTATAGCGTTCTACTTTCCCACAAGATCCTCCCCACGCTCACCTCCCCACGCTCGCAACTGTAGGCATGATCACCTTCTATTCTCAACTAAGAACAACCACACAGGGCTACTTTCAAAGCTAGTCAACACAACTCTGCACTCAGCCACTCTGCTCAAATTCCCTCCCGCTTCCAGGGGCTGAATATGCTCCATAATCAGCACTTGTACCACCTGATAGTCTGGGGAACAGAGACCTGAGGGAAATGAACTCATGTCTCTCACTGGAAACAGAGAGCAGTAACCCCCAGACCAGCTACATTTCATTTACTCAGACTCATAAGCTCATGTAAGCTCATCAGGGCACAGACCATCCTTTTGTTCTGCATTTGTATAGTGCCTAGCATAATGGAGCCTTGGACCATGACAGGGATAACTAGGACAGACAGACAGACTAGACAGCATGCCCTTTATAGACAACCATGACTGCATCATTTTGCTCCAACCCATTATTGAGAGGGTAGAAGCAGCATCAGCATCAGATGACAGTAGATGTCAGCACTGAGGTGCCCCAGAACCCAGGGGCAGCAAGATGTATAAAAGCCCCCTCAGGTACTGAGCATCTCTCAGTTGGACTGGAAGATCTGATCCACGAAGAACATTCAATACTTGAACAGTTAAAAAAAAAAAAGTCTAAAAGCAATTAACTATTGTGGACTTATTGGCTTAATTCCCAGCATGGCCCAAGTTTCACACCAATTTTTTAGATCACGATTTTCTCATAGAAGATATTTTTCAAGTTGTTTCTTTAAGATCGGTGGGCGGATAACCCTCCTCTCCCCATGCTAATTTGCCATGGCATTCCTGAGAGAGATGGATTCCATGACTTTCGTGTCTTTTTGTATTCCTGTCTATCAAAGTTTCCACTGACTTCTGATATTTTGATCTACTTGCATGCAAGTAGGTTACTGAGTAAAACAGCAAGTGAACAAGTAGGGCTTGATCCTGCAAGTGACAGTATATACCAGGGATCAGCAACCTTTGGCATGCGGTCCATCAGGAAAATCCGCTGGTGGACTGGGACGGTTTGTTTACCTGCAGCGTCCGCAGGTTCGGCTGATCGCAGCTCCCACTGGCCATGGTTCGTCGTTCCAGGCCAATGGGGGCCGCAGGAAGCAGTGTGTGCCGAGGGGTGAGCTGGCTGCCGCTTCCCACGGCCCCCATTAGCCTGGAATGGTGAACTGTGGCCAGTGGGAGCTGCGATCGGCCGAACCTGCGGACACTCCAAGTAAACAAACCGTCCCAGTCTACCAGTGGATTTCCCTGATGGGCCGTGTGCCAAAGGTTGCCAATCACTGGTATATAGGCAGGCATCTGTTTCCACACAGAACTGCACTGACTTCAGAAGGTGCAGAATTGAGGCCTTTAACTCTGTTAAGAGTCTTAAGAGAGCATGTGATAGGACTGCACAGGACCATAACACACAACAAGGGATCAATGACACTGCAGGCACAAAAACTAAGCAGACTAAACTCACAAAGGAAGCCCCAAGTGCTAGACCTCCAGACAGTTAGGTAAGGAGAGAAGAGGTGGAGGTGAGGCAACATGTAAAAGTTTCAAAGTGTCCTGAAGGCAGAATTAACAAATGCCATTGCTTTCAGCAGTATGCACTAAATAACTCCATTAATCAGGCCAATAGGAATATTCAGGGTTTGCCCACACAAGGAAGTTGTACAGTTTAACTTAAGATGTGAATGATTTTAAACTGATTTAGATAAACCAATGCAAACCACTTCTGGGGCTCTTATGCCTGTTTCCCTTAAATTGATTGGGAATAGGTTTAAGCCAGGGGTTCTCAAACTTCATTGCACCACGAGCTCCTTCTGACAACAAAAATTACTACATGACCCCAGAAAGGGAGGGGGGACGAGACGGGACTGAAGTTTGAGCCTGCGTGAACCCTACTGCCCTGAGTGGGAGGCCAAAGCCAAAACCAAAGCCCGAGCCCTGCTGCCCGGGGAGGGAGGGAAGGGACAAAGCTGAACCCAAGGGCTTCAGCCCCAGGCAGGGGGCCTGTAACCTGAGCTCCACTGTGAAGCCCTCGGGGTTCGATCCCAGATCCCAGCAAGTCTAAACCAGCCCTGGAGACCCCATTAAAACAGGGTCGTGACCCACTTTGGGGTCCCAATCCACAGTTTGAGAACTGCTGGTTTAAGCTAAACCAAAATCAACCACTCAAATGAAAATAAGAATATCTACAGAACAGGTTTCCACCTGTTTGTCTAAATTAGTTTAACAACTGATTTACGTTAAACTGGTGCAAGTTCTGATTCCAGAGGACCTAACAATTTTTCAATTTTGCAATGGGAAATTTCAAAAAGAAATTAAACAAATTTTGTTTAATTTTGAATTATCTTTGTTTCATTTCTGTTTTTAAAAACTGATTACACCAAAATTTTTATTGGAATTGAAACAAAATGAACATTAATTGAATTGAAATGACAATGTTAGAACAAACATTTCCACGAAAAAAAATAATAAGAGAGAACAAAAATTTTTGAATGAAACATTTTCATTCAAAATCTTCACACGGGGGGATGGGGGGAGGGAAGAAAAAAAAGAGAGGTTTATTAACCAGTTCTAATAAATCAAAAAAGAAATATTGCCCAAATCAGCTCCAAGCCATTACAAACACTTTGTATGATATTGAGGGCCCTAACAAATTCATGGTCATAAGATTTTTTTAAATTGTAAATTTCATTATTTCAGATATTTAAATCTGAAATTTCAGAGTGTCATAATTATAAGGGTCCTGACCCAAAACGGCATGGGGGGGGGTCCTCAAGGTTATTGTAGGAGGGTCACGGTATTACCACCCTTACTTTTGCGCTGCTGCAGTGCTGCATTCAGAACTAGGCAGCTCGAGAGTGGCAGCTGCTGGCCAGGAGCCCAGCTCTGAAGGCAGAGCCACCACCACCAGCAGTGCAGAAGTAAGGATGTTGGATCATATTAAAGAAGATCTGTATTAAAATCACAAATGAGCTTGATTCCCCACAGTTTAAATTCCAGTGTATTACTAATTAAGAGGTCTCTTGGTTTTTGGTACTGTTTCTCTTCCTCTGTGTGTGAAACTTGCAAGCTGCTAATTACGTTAGTACATTCTAAGACAGTCTGTTCTCAAAGCAATTCTTTGTAATAACAACTACTCACACAGAGAGAGACTCAAAGCAATACTCTGTAACAACAGAAATAGCACCCAGAGACTCTCCGCCCTTTTGTTGTATTCATCTTGCTTTGTTAACAATTGTGATTAAAATAGAAATAGACGATGTATGTGGATGGATGCTTGGTGTGGATAATAACTGAACGATCAGGGAGGTGCCAGCCTAAGAATCCAGTGTCCATCGGCTGAAGAAGGCGTCAAGTGGAAATAACCAGAGGGCCCCCGGAGGGCAGACTGGAATCCACCCAACATCCTCAAGAATGGGAGAACCAAAGAACAAGATAACATCTAGCAGCACAGAGCCATCAGGAATGTGCTATCTGCTGATTAATTCAGCAACAGCATGATGAAGCAATTCCCATCGACTGGCATAGGAAGTAATTCCTACAAAAATGGACTCTAGAAAGTGAGAACTTTGGGGTCTGATTCTGCAAACCAACTTCCAGGAGCATCAGATGTGCATCTGACAAGGCCCTGCTCCCTCCTCATGTCCAGGCCACCTGGCCAGTGGCTTGGCATGAGCAACTCTAAGGCTGGTAACTATGATAACAACCTTGCAGAACGTGTGTGTGTGTGTGTGTGTGTGTGTGTGTGTGTGTGTGTGTGTGTGTGTGTGTGTGTGTGTGTGTGTGTGTGTGTGTGTGTGTGTGTGAATATGAGATTGAATGGAATGTTATAGCTATAACTAACTGCTTACTATGATTCTTTCTGTATTCACAATAAATGTGGTATTTTGCCTTTTCCCCTTTAATAAGATCCTGCTGGTTTTTATTTTATTGGTATAACAAGGATGGCATGGTATGGTATTGCCACCCTTACTTCTGCGCTGCTGCGGGTGGGGCACTGCCTTCAGGAGTCAGGGCCTGGCCAGCAGCTGTCGCTCTCCAGCCATCCAGCTCTGAAGGCAGGTCAGAAGTAAGGTGGCAAAACCATGACCCCCCTAAAATAACCTTGTAAACCCCCCGCGCACTCTCCTTTTGGGCTGGGACCCCCAGTGGGTGAAACACTGGTCTCCCCTGTGAAATCTGTTTAGTATAAGGTAAAAGTACCCAAAAGACCAGATTTCATGGTCCATGACATGTTTTTCACGGCCGTGAATTTGGTAGGGCCCTAGCGATATTCAAAACAGAGCCCAATACTGAGATGAAGGGGAAGACTGTCAAAAATTAGATTACATTAAAAGCTGAATGTGGTGATCAGATGATCTTAGGAATTCTTCTTGGGGGAAAAAAAAGAAGAAGAAGATAGAGTCAGGTAGGCACGTAAGATATTTTGTAAGAGGGAAGGAATACAGTGAAACACTAACAATAAGTATATGAAATTAATTACAAAATTAACAAACCAAAAATGGCACTCATCCTCAAGTTCTCTTAATCAAAGAAATTAATTATATCCTCAGTATTTCCTTTAACAAATCCATAGCAGAACATACAAAAATTATTATTTTCCTAAAAGCTGAAAAAGAGCTATCAAGGTATTGCAAATAGTGAACCAAATTCTGAGCTGGTATAAATGGGAGCAAGTCCACTGACTTTAAATTAGCCAACTATACACCCTCAGCATATTTTGCACTGAGTTTCTAGGAAAAATGCTTTTGCGAGCAAGAATGCAGTTCCGTACAGATGAAAGTTGTAAATTAAATCCTGATGGCAAGAATTAGACAGAACAGCCATCCCAACAAAAGAATATCCATATCTTTGGAATCACCTTCAATCATCAATGAAAGCTAAGGAAAAGTTGAAGATCCAGTGAACAAGAAATCTATAAAGCAACATAATACAGTATCCAGTGACAGAACACAAACTTGGGGATTTGGTCTTAAATACATATGAAATTGAAGTTCTGGGACTAAACTAGAAGCTCTGAATAATATATTAGTATGTGGGCAATATTGATAGAGAAAGGAAATTTAATGTGAAGGCCCCTAACGGAACAGGTCAAATTTATCTTGGTGGATAACATCAGCTAGCATTTGCTTGTATATCCAATGAGCAGTTTGCCTAGTAGTGGTGGTGTTTGTCTCTATTACGTGTAATAGATATAAAATTATCTGTGTAGTATTGCTTATAAAAAAGAGGGCCGGGTCCAAGTTTTAACAATGCCAAAGTTATCCACTTGGACCTTAAGTTATTTCACTTGTGTAAGGAAACAGAATTTGGTGAAACAGAAGTGAGATCATGAACCATGGCCAGGTTTAGCAATGCTTATCTTCAGTGAGTAAAAATGAGAAAGGAAAAGAACCAAAACCACACACATGCGAGGGCACAGCTGAGGGTGATCTCATCTTCAATCAGTATTGTTAACCTTTACAAATGTTATCACTATATCGATGCCGAATTAGCACTCAGGTAAAGAACACTACTAATACCTGGCAGTACTTTCATAGCACTTTAAAGAACAACGTTGAAATGTGGCCAATTCTTAATATGCAAAGACAATTAGAAAAAACCTGTTAATAGACTGCACAATTATTTATCCCGAGTAAGAATCAACTCGTACTCTTTACTCATGTATTTAGATTTCAATTATATTATTATTTCTTACGTGTGTTATGGTAGTGCTTAGGCACCTCAGCCAAGGACCAGGACCCCATCATGCTGTGCCGTACAGACAAAGAAAAACAAAAAGATGTCTATACCCACACTAAAACAAAAGCATGTCTTAATATGCTGCAGGTACATAACTTAAAAATACAACAAAATTAACACCCAAATATAACTAAAGTATAGCAGTAAAGTTGTTGCAAACCAGACAACCCAAAAGGTCAAATTAGCCCTTTCCTACCCTTCCGATTTCCCTGCCATTTTCAAATGTTTGTGGGGAAAATTGCTTAATAGCATCCCCCAGAGGTCCTCAAGTCATCGGATTACAGTTATTTCAGAACAAGGTGGCAAAGAATTCTGAAGCTTTGAGGCCCTCACAAAAAACACAGAGGTGCTGGAACTAAGGGTGCTGGGGGGGTGCAGCAGCTTGAAGTCGTTTTCATCATATACAGGATTTATACTTTTGTTCAATGGCTTTCAGCACCTCCACTATAAAAATTGTTCCAATGCCATTGCCTAGCCAACAGTCCCTTCTTGTATACAGTAGTAAGTTTTCCACTGTCACCAGTGGTTAGGACACTAGCCTCCTACTTGGGAGACCTGGGTCCAAGTCTCTGCTCTGCCACAAGCTTCCTGCGTGACTTGGGCAAGTCACTTAGCCACTCTGTGCCTCAGTTCCCTATCTGTAAAATGGGAATAACAATGCTTCATCGGGGTTTTGTGAGGATAAATACATTAAAGATTGCGAGGCCTTGTATACTATGGGAATGGGAGCCATATTAGATATAGCTTGAGTTTCTGATTGTGTTGGTATGAAAGAAGCAGTCTGTCAGGAACGTAGGTCTTAAGACTCTTGGGGCTTTGTATGGTCAAAACTGAAACCTGAAATATCAACTGGAAACTTCCAATGCACATAACTAGATTAATACCTCCTAGATGTAAAACAAAGGTTTTTTGACATAGAAATCATCATCCCTGGTATTATTTGTTACTGTTCAATTCCCCACGCAGACCAAATGCAGCATTTTCACCATTCACTTTTCATCATCCTTTGAAGGTGACTCACAAATGGCTGCAAAAAACCATAAGTTTGCATCTTATAAATGTAGAAAAAAAGATCTGAAAGATAGGTTATTTAACTAATTAAGCTATTACAGTTTGTTCTTTCCACCTATTTTTTTTTTTTAAACCTTAAAAATATCAGGAATGTCAGCTCTTCTCTTGGTTTTGCCAGAGAATCAATTGAATGAATTCTGGTAGCTCTCATGCCTTAACTAAAAGGCAGGGTTGTGAATCTTTAACAAAGATGCCTTCTCCAAAATGTTTATTAGTCTTTGAAGTTAAATAAGTCAACAGATGCAAAATACTAGCAAGCAAAAAAAAAAAAAAAAATTAAAAAAATCTGTGGGGTTAAAACTGATGAGAGTCGCAGCAAAGACAAGGCCAGAATAATTTCTGCCACCATTCTGAGCAGATAAGCAACTCCACTGACATTAGTAGGGTTACATGGAGTACAAGGTGGCATAGAATTTGGCTAACAGTATGCAAAACAGAAAGCTTAGCTAGAGCGCTGTTTAAAAAGGCTGACAACTCAGGAGTCTTGCCTACACTGTAGCTCCCGCTGGCTAACATAGTCATAGAGTCTTACATCCTAGACAGGACCTGCATTTCACATGTAAAAAACAAGCAGAAAAAAAAAAACCTACTTTTTTCAGGTCCTCGCTGTATATCACAAGAAAAAAAGAATAGTGGGACACACGCCCATTTAATTTCCGTTGTGGGTCACCTTTAAAGTCTAAAAATTGCAGCAAATATTGATGATACACATTCGTTCCCCATTTTTACTTCATTTGACTTTTCTTCCTGGGAAAATCTGACCTGAAATGAGCAGATTTGGGAGGTTGAAGAGAACTGCTGAGCCCTCTGATAAAATATGAGATATGTTCACAAAACACACATCATTAAATGTGACAATAGAGAGAACAGCCAAGGATCCATGAGAGCATAGTAAATCAGATGCTGCAGCAGTCAGCCAGCGAGCACACTGGAGACATGCATTTTGAATGCAGTGAAAAGGCCAACTTACTTCTTTCTGAATAAGAAATCCTCTCTCTTGAGCTAGGTTTCAGAGTAGCAGTCGTGTTAGTCTGTATCCGCAAAAGGAGAAAAGGAGTACTTGTGGCACCTTAGAGACTAACAAATTTATTTGAGCATAAGCTTTCGGGAGCTACAGCTCACTTCATCGGATGCATGGAAAATAGAGTGGGGAGATTTTATATACACAGAGAACATGAAACAATGGGTGTTACCATACACACTGTAAGGACAGTGATCAGGTAAGGTGAGCTATTACCAGCAGGAGAGAAAAAAAACAATCTTTTGTAGTGATAATCAAGGTGGGCCATTTCCAGCAGTTGACAAGAACGTGTGAGGAACGGAGGTGGGGGGGGGAGAGGGGGAAGAAATGTGGGGAATCAGTTTTACTTTGTGTAATGACACATCCACTCCCAGTCTTTATTCAAGCCTAATGTAATAATGTCCAGTTTGCAAATGAATTCCAATTCAGCAGTCTCTCGTTGGAGTCTGTTTTTGAAGTTTTTTTGTTGAAGAATTGCCACTTTTAGGTCCATAATCGAGTGACCAGAGAGATTGAAATGTTCTCCAACTGGTTTTTGAATGTTATAATTCTTGATGTCTGATTTGTGTCCATTTATTCTTTTATGTAGAGACTGTCCGGTTTGACCAATGTACATGGCAGAGGGGCATTGCTGGTAGATATGCAGGTGAACAAGCCTCTGATCATGTGGCTGATGTATTAGGCCCTATGATGGTGTCCCCTGAATAGATATGTGGACACAGTTGGCAACGGGCTTTGTTGCAAGGATAGGTTCCTGGGTTAGTGGTTTTGTTGTGTTGACAAAATTGAGACATCTTGAAATGTTTTGGCTTAGATGAAAACAGCACTTTTTTTGTCAAAAAACTGTTTTGATGAAAAATTTTCTGACCAGCTCCAGTAATAACTACTAATAACTACAATTGTTGTGTGGTGTGTGGTTGCTGGTGAGTATTTGCTTCAAGTTGGGGGGCTGTCTAAAAGCAAGGACTGGCCTGTCTCCCAAGATCTGTGAGAGTGATGGGTCGTCCTTCAGTGACTTTGTCCTCATCCATAACTATTTCACATTTGGGGACAATGTATACCTTCAAATCAGCGGCACTGCTATGGGTATGGCCCCACAGTATGCCAACATTTTTATGGCTGATTTAGAACAACACTTCCTCAGCTCTCGTCCCCTAATGCCCCTACTCTACTTGCGCTACATTGATGACATCTTTATCATCTGGACCTATGGAAAAGAAGACCTTGAGGAATTCCATCATGATTTCAACAAAATCCATGATGATTTCCACCATCAACCTCAGCCTGGACCAGTCCACACAAAAGATCCACTTCCTGCACACTACAGTGCTAATAAGCGATGGTCACATAAACACCACCCTATACCGGAAACCTACTGACCGCTATACTTACCTGCATGCCTCCAGCTTTCATCCAGACCACACCACACGATCCACTATCTACAGCCAAGCTCTACGATACAACCCCTCAGACAGAGAGAAACACCTACAAGATCTCTATCAAGCGTTCTTACAACTACAATACCCACCTGCTGAAGTGAAGAAACAGACTGACAGAGCCAGAAGAGTACCCAGAAGTTACCTACTACAGGACAGGCCCAACAAAGAAAATAACAGAATGCCACTAGCCATCACCTTCAGCCCCCAACTAAAACCTCTCCAACGCATCATCAAGGATCTACAACCTATCCTGAAGGATGACCCATCACTCTCACAGATCTTGGGAGACAGGCCAGTCCTTGCTTACAGACAGCCCCCCAACCTGAAGCAAATACTCACCAGCAACCATACACCACACAACAATTGTAGTTATTACTGGAGCTGGTCAGAAAATTTTTCATCAAAACAGTTTTTTTTACAAAAAAAGTGCTGTTTTCATCTAAGCCAAAACATTTCAAGATGTCTCAATTTTGACAAAAGTTTGTTCAGAAAAAACAAAACAAAGGATTTCCATAATTTCAAAACAGAACGGTTTTATTTTTTGTTTCAAACAAACTGTTCAAAATGAAATGACAGAGATCTTGTAGGTGTTTGTCTCTGTCTGAGGGGTTGGAGAAATGCAGTTGTATCGTAGAGCTTGGCTTTGGACAGTGAATCATGTGGTGTTATCTGAAATGAAATTCATTGTTTTGTATATAATTTTTTTGTTTTTAAGTTTAAAACGGTTAAAGTAAGAATGAAATGTTTTAACTGACCAAAACCTAATTGGTTTCCGAATATCTTCTTGCGGGAAATTTTAACTCCCACCCCGTTTCAGAATGGAAATTTTTTTTGAGTCACGGAATTACCTGTGAAATGATAAATCTGGTTCCCAACCAGCTCTAGGTCACATGTTTGTAAATACTAGCTTGGACACTATCCACATGTTTCCTCAAGGCTACAAATAGTTGTTTTTTACCCCTAGGATCAGCATAGAATAAAGAAAAAACTGGATCAAACGGGTGGGCAGTGTCCAGACTAGCCTTTACAAACTTGCTAAATATCTTGAAGTACAAGAGTCTATTGAAGACAATCCCTAACAAGTTTCAGAGTGGTAGCCATGTTAGTCTGTACCAGCAAAAACAACGAGGAGTCCTTGTGGCACCTAGAGACTAACAAACTTATTTGGGCATAAGCTTTCATGGGCTAGAACCACCTTCGTCAGATGCATGGAGTGGAAAATACAGTAGCAGGTATAAATACACAGCACATGAAAGGATGGGAGTTGCCTTACCAAGTGGGAGGTCAGTCTAACGAGACAATTCAATTAACAGGAGGATACCAAGAGAGGAAAAATCACTTTTGCAGTGGTAATGAGAGTGGCCCATTTCAAAAACAGTTGACAAGAACGTGTGAGTAACAGTAGGGGGAAATTAGTATGTGGGAAATTAGGTTTAGGTTTTGTAATGACCCAACCACTCCCAGTCTTTATTCAGGCCTAATTTGACCTAAGGCTGACCTGGCATCCTAATTCACATGGTGTTATAATTTATATTCCTATATAAAATTGACAACAGATAAATATAGCCAAAAAGAACAAAACCTTACTAAAGTCATCTACAAGTCTGGAATGGAAAGAAGTGAATTACTAGGAAATAAAACACAGATGAGCAGCAGCAACCAGTGCTTGTGGCACCAGGTAGTAGAATTTCCAACATAAGCACTCAAAAAGAGAGCGCACAGTTCTGCTTAAGGTCACAGAAATTGAATAATGCACTTAGATATTCTAAATACAGAGGCACTACTCTACAGAGTGAGACTAATACTTCACAGCGTATATTCAGATTACCCCAACTCCTGTGCTTTCTCAGCACCTATACAACACAGCACTTGTGTCCCCCAGCCCATTAAGATCTTTCTTAGCAGCTTCGGAATTAAACTACACGCATCTCCAGCATCATCAGCAATGCAGAGCATATCAACAATTCAGAGAGGCTGCATACCAACACCCTCAGGACTATAAATGGATTCTTGTTAATAAGCAAGGGAAATAAATGAAAATTTTAACTGACTGCTGTTCTGAAGTCTCTCTAAGGAACCTGTGTCACTACTATGCCCAAGGCTTTTTACTATGTTTTCAAAGAAGGAAAATGTGGGCTTTGTTACAGAGTCAACAAAACACAGGGCTGCTTGTTAAAGCTCAACCAGCAATTATCTCTTTCTTCAAAAGTTGTCCCAGACTTTTTATAGCACGACAATTGCCCAGTCACATTATGCTTTCACCTTGTTTCAGCACAGCATACTGTACCTCTGATATGTCACCATTTTCTCCAAAATACACTAATTCCATTGTATTTCCTGTTCTTCACTCTGCCAGGTTAACAACATTCACTGTTAAATGTGTTAGTCTCTAAGGTGCCACAAGTCCTCCTGTTCTTTTTGCGGATACAGACTAACACGGCTGCTACTGTGTAACTGCCCTATTCATAGAGGTAGACAGGAGAATGTACAAAACGCAGCTTGGCAGATATGATGTAGTTAAACATCAAGCCTAAAGTCTGTGAGTTATTTACTTACATGTGGGCATGTGACTTTCGTGCCCAAGAACAGAGTAACAATAGTTAGAGCTAGTGGCAGCACAACAGGTGTTGTGCCAGCATCCCACATACAATAGCTAGCTCTTATACGGTGCTTGTCATCAGTAGATTTTAAAAGAAGTTTATACAGGAGATCAGTATCATTATCACCATTTCACAAATGGGGCAACTGAGGCACGGAGAGGTGAAGTGACTTGCCCAAGCTCACCCAGCAACCCAGTGTCAGAGCCAGAATAGAACCCTGGTCTCTTCAGTCTCAGCTCACTAAGCCACACTGCCTAAAAATACACATACATACCAAAAATACACCCTACACATACTAAGCTCTACAAGTAAACCTTGGTTCTCCCAACCTGCAACCCCCCTATAGTTCCAGTGTAGGATTTTTCCTGGAACATTGGCTGCCAGTCGTAAGGTGGTTTTATATGGACAAATGTCCACCTTCTCCCCCGCCCCCGCAACTAAGACCATATTAGCTCATAGCTCCTTGCTATCTAAGTGTGAATTTGCATAGACAATCCCAGGATGGAAGGCTGTATTAACACACTAGACCATGCAGCCCCCTTCTGTCTGTGTATCGCTGAGCAGTGAAAATGAGTATAAACCCCAGTCTCTGCTTACCAGATTTTAAAGATGTGTTATTTCCTTTTGGCGCTGCCTATGGGCCATATCCTTCCCTGGTAAGTGCAGTGAGGAACAGCAGGATCTCTATTACATGTGTCCACTGCTCTGGGGATCCTGAAAGACTAGGAAGAATACACCAGATGTGCAGTGGGCTGCATTTCACCACTGTTATGAAAAGGAGCAGTGTGTGCCCCATTTAGCATACACTGGTGATGGCAGCACGCACACTAGCTGGCTGGGGCCCAAAAATGCTCCTCTGGAGTTGCTAGTGAATGAATCAGCAGAGTAGCAGACCCCCCTCCTTTCTCTTCCCACCAAGTGCACCAGCACAGCACAGGCAACATCTAGCCTCAGAGCATGTTCTGCACTGATTTAGATTTCATCAAATTCCACTGAAGTCAATGGGATTATATAGGGTGCAAGGCAGCACAGAATTTGGACAAGAGCATTCAAATGCAAAATGTTTACATGGTTCTTCTATTGTCCTTTTAAAAGGACATGCTAATACTGACTGATGAAAAAAATTCTCAATGGAACTGCATTCTCACTCTATAATAAAAGCATATCTATAATGCAAAACTGAAGAATAAACAAGTGTGGAGTGATTAGAAGAGGACCTGGGTTCAAGCATCTCTGTTTCCACACCTGAAACTGTGACTTTGAATATGAAAATCATAATCCAGACAGTAGCCTCCAGTGATTGGACACAGAATGCTCCATAAACCTTGCAGTCCAGGCTCAACAAGGCAATTATGAGTAACATTAGTAGATCTATATAATTGTTCATGCTTTCATAGATTCATAGATTTTAAGGGCATTATGATCTTCCAGTCAGACTTTCTGCATAACTCAGGCCATGGAACCTTCCAAATTCCTCACATGAACACGCAGCAAAGGGAGATCGGTGAGAATACTAGTGATTTTCATCTTGTCACTATAAAATTTGATACTCCTTTAACCAGAAAAACCATTAAAAAAAAAACAACCCAAAACAATCAAGCTAGACCACAGTAGGGGAATACTTACGCCTAAGCATTCACCAGCCCGTCACTGGGATGAGAGAATTACGAAAGTGTGTGTGAGAATAAGCACCTCCTCATAACCTAAGCAGGCAGATGAAAGGTAAAACCCTGTCTGCTTAGACTCTTTAGAATTTCAAATGTTCATGGGAAACTACATGTTTTTGTAAAAGCGCAACATTGGTGTGCAATTTATTCAGATGTTATAATATGACCTCTCTAAATTGGATGATTTCCCCTTCCATTCCTAGAGACATGTATATGTTTTCCTCAGCTAAGAGCCCTGAGATCCAGAATAAATAATCAGCAAAGAAGGAATCCACTCTGCATGCATTGTCTGTTTAATTATATAAGGGGAAAGTATCAGATACTAATGCAGACAGAATGTTACAAAAGGGACAAGAGAAGGGGTAATTATGGCATGGAAAGAGACAAACACTTAGCTCTTTACTAAGAAGTGCTTGAAGTGCTGTGCAAATATTCATTGATTAATTCTAAAGCACTCCTGTTGGGTAGGAAAATTGCATGCAGTGTTGTATCCATGCCGGCTCCGGGATATAAGACACAAGGTGGGTGACATAATATCTTTTATTGGACCAACTTAAGGGCCAGATTCAGATATCTTAAAAGCCATATTCTGATATTCTTACTCATATTGAATAGTATCTTATTTCTCAATTGGCTGCACTGAAGTCAAAGAGACCACTTGTGAAGTAAAGTGCTACCCAACATGAGTAAGGGTATCAGAATCTCATTGCACAGAGTAAATCTGTTAGAGAGATGGGATTAGAACTCATGAGTACCAGAAATCTTCACAAGACCGAACAAAATGGGAGCCACTTAACTTCAACATCTGGGATAGAGTAAGTCGTACCAAGGTGATATCAGTTCCACAATTCAAGTACATTTCCCAGCATCTGCTGTGAATACTCCCAAGAAAGGAAGCTGAATCCACTTGACTTAATAAAAGTAGACAGTGGGCAAGACAGATAACAGCATATTACCAATGCAAAAAAATTGCCTCTAAAATAGCATAAGACACAGGAATATACAAATTGCTATATCAGATGAGACCAATATAAGTCTGGTATCCTGTCTCAGGCAGGGCCAATCCTGAGGCTTCAGAAAAATTTAAAGAAACCCACAATGTGTCCAACAAGTTGTGCGATGCTGTACACGGAATGGAAAATTTCCTTCTTGACCACATGACAATTATTTTACACACTGAAATAATATACTCCAATTACCCTTAGCTTGTTATCTTGCATGCATAACTGTACACAAGATTAGTGGTCATAAAATTACCCCGGAGCAGAATCAACAAATTCTCCAGTAAGGCATGCAAAAAAGAGATATAGCGAAGTCTAATATAAAACAAAGTCAAATACAAACAAACACTTAAGAGCATGTCTACCCAGAGTAATTATTTGATGATAATAATAATAAAAGGACAAGTTGTACAGTAGAAAACTGACTCAGAGTTGGATTATATAAATTAGAGAATTTCAGAAGCATAATATAAAGCCAATTTTGTCCATATAGACAAAGCTCAAAAAGATTGGATCCAACCTTTGGATTCTTAACTGACATTTCAAAACCTCTGGTTCTGTAAAACTGGGGTGGAGTCTATACAGTCTATCTATATACGGAACAAATACTTAATAATAGCCTCCTCAATCTAGCAGAGAAGGTGTAACGTGATCCAATGGCTGGAGGCTGAAATTCAGACTGGAAATATGGTGTAAATTTTTAACCGTGAAAGTAAAGAACCACTGGACCAATTTGCAAAAGTCATGGAGGATTCTCAGTCACTGACAATTTTTAAATCAAGATTGGATGTTTTTCCAAAATATCTGCTCCAGGAATTATTTTGGAGAAGTTCTGTGGCCTTTGTTTTACAGGAAATCGGACTAGATGATCATAGTAGGCCCTTCTGGCCTTGGAATCTCTGAATCTATTAAAGTTGCTTCTCAAGTTTCAGCAAGTGTACAAAGATTAATTTATAAAGGATTCGACAAAGGAAAAGGTATCATCCAACACTAACACCCAGCTTCTTTTGCCACTACTGGCTGGAACTTGAAGGAGCAAGATGCTCAAGAAACAATTACTTTCTAGATTTTCTTCAAGTGGTAGAATTCTACTTGGGGCAAAGGGTATAATAGAATCATTGAGTATCTCAATCCTGACCTGCAATAACCATTCATTATATAGCATCTTCTCTTCCCCTTTCCTCCCACCCATGAAAACCAAATGGGGACACATGAGGCAATATTTGTTATATGGAGTAATGACACCCATTTCAATTGCCAGCTATATAAGCAAACATACATTTGTTGAGTTGAGTTAGATATAGAAAATATCTATTTGTTCATCCCCTCCATCTCCCTCCTTCTGCAAGTGTTGCCCATGTTAATGCATTATGACACCCTGTCTCTGCTTAGACCACCTATTGATGTTTGAGTCTACTACTCCCTCTAAGCTAGTGAATCTGGTCACTTAGTTCAAGCAGTAGAGGCTTATGCTTTTAGATGCAGAGTCTCCAGCTCAATCCCCAAAGATGACCTAGCCAGGAGTGACATTACATAGGATTCTATTATCACCTACAGTATATTTCCCGGACTTGTATGCAGTTTACTTTTAAATATCCCAAGCAAGGAGGTTACCACCACTTCCCTCAGAAGACTATTCCACAGCTGAATAATTACCATGTCTGGAAGCTTTTCTGACATTCAAGTTACATTTTCTTTTTTAGCCCATTAATCTTAATTATACCCCCTTATACAATGCTAAATAATTTCTCTATTTTTAGAATCTGTACACTGTAAACTGTACACTGTTAAGTCCCTGCCTCCACTAAATCACCTCTTAGTCAATCTATACAGATTCATTTTTTAATCTTTCCTCATAAATCAGTCCCTTCAGTCCCCTAACCAGTGTTATTGATCTTTTTTCAAATGCCTTCAATTTACTAGTATCTCTAAGTGCTCTGAATTTAATACAGCGTCCCAAATGCATCCACTCAAAACCCGTAGAGCCTGTTGTCCCCCCGGTTCATAATAATGATGTGGTGGATAATTGCATTAGCATGTTTTGCCACCGTACTGTATTGCAAACTCATGTCTAATTTGTTCTCTGTTATAACCCTCAGGACTCTTTCAGCACTATTATTTCCCAGGGTATTCCCTCACATTAAGTATGTGTGTTAATTTTCCTTAAATGTTATTTTTGTGCCTTTATATCTACCCTTCAGTTCACTTCAGGTCTCTTTATGTTGTTTCTCAATGGAAATATCTGCAGACTGAAGTTCTAAGCATGAAAGAGCAAAACGGACCCTTTTTAGTGTCACCATCTTGGTTTTTGCATGATGGTGGCAAGACTGCCAAGAAACATTATTCTTATCTAGGAGTTACACCACCAAGTTTCCCATAAAATCTGCTGCTTCATTTGTGCACACATGCAGAGTAAGAGATTTTATGCAGTGATATATAGTATCTCTCACTAATCAAAATAAGGTTCAAATCATCTTTCAGTCTCTCAGGCAGATTGAGTTTCATTCTGATCAACACAAAGGAGTGCACTGTGGCTGCCTGCACTATATGACTGTCTGATGAGCAAAGATGGGTCTTCATTCCTACAACCTTTGTGAATCTTCCAGTCATCACAAGGTAATAATAAATAAACAAACAAATAAAACTATGCAGCATGTATATATTGCTTTTCATCAGTAGATCTCAAAGTGCTTTGCCACAGAGGTCAGTATCATTACCCCCATTTTTCAGACAGGAAAGGAAACAAAGGTGTAAACACCTTTGAAGTGGAGAAAGATTTTAAACAGAATCAAATTCCAGCCTCATTTTTTTCCACCTGCCATTGTTTTGAACTAGCTTTTAACCAGGACTACATTCATTCCAAGCAAAATTTTTCAGAAAGATTATTCTAGTAAGGAAATCTCAAGATCCTTATGTGTCATGTCCTGATTTAGCTGTCAGATTTCATTTACCATTCAGTACTAGTCCTACATTTTGGCTTGCCTGAAAATTCTAAATGCATATGTATTTGCATGGTGGTTTAAAGGAACAATGACAAGACCTTACCTTACACCACAATTCCCCCTTTCAACTCCATTCTACCCCATGCCATAAACACAAATTCCAAAAGCACCAGATGGTTTAGAAACAAGCTAGTCCTTATTAATGGTCCTCCACAGAATCAGACATTAACCGGCCACTCTGCACACACTTCAATACACAATTTAAACATCCTTTAACAATCATCTGTAGACAACGTTAAATTCTGATCTTCAAACTAGTGAATACACAAACAGTTTCCCTGAATAAAAACTAATAATAATTCTGCATTATAGTTACCTTAACATTACATTTTTCATCTTCAAAGAGCATTAGCTAATTAATCTTCATGCCACTAAGAAGTCATAGAAAAAGCAAACACCCCACAGAGGACATACTTCCAGACATGCAGTAAGGAATTTTCATTTCTATTCTTTGTGCATAGTGCCAGTGAGTTCTGAGTAATTACTGGACCACAGATGTAGGCAGATAATTATCATTTCTCGTCATTCAGCAAACATTAATACAACCTTAAAAATAAAGAGAATACAATTGATCAAGTCATTGTGACCAGGACTTTTGAAATAATTCCTGATCTTACTTATATGAGTGTAAACCATAAGAAACTGGCCTGAAGATAATGGTGTTAAATCAGTTTAAAACTGGTTTCAATGAGATCAAAATA
Organism: Eretmochelys imbricata; assembly: GCF_965152235.1. Taxonomy (NCBI): domain Eukaryota; kingdom Metazoa; phylum Chordata; order Testudines; family Cheloniidae; genus Eretmochelys; species Eretmochelys imbricata. The sequence continues at coordinate 235,649,091 of NC_135572.1, forward strand.
TGACCCAATGGCTTTACTTCTAATGTAACTATGCTAGTTCTCCATATGTAAGGCTGGGTTCTGAACTCACTTACATTGGTATAAATGTAGAGTAACTTCACAGTAGACCTCACTGTGATTTACAGGGGGATAATTGAGATCAGAATCTGTTCCATAATTTCTAAAGCTTTCCTATTATGCAGGGGGAGCGATAGCTCAGTAGTTTGAGCATTGGCCTGCTAAACCCAGGGTTGTGAGTTCAATCCTTGAGGGGGCTATTTAGGGATCTGGGGCAAAAATTGGGGATTGGTCCTGCTTTGAGCAGGGGGTTGGACTAGATGACCTTCTGAGGTCCCTTCCAACCCTGATATTCTATGAAAATACTCAGTTTTGTTCTTCAGAGGTGCCACACTTTTTTTGTTTTTGCTAGTTCATTAACTAGGAAAACTGATGCTCTAAAGAAGTGATTTTCAACTTGGGGTCCGCAGACCCCCGGGGTCCACAGACTACGTCTAAGATTTCCAAAGGGATCCGCACCTCCATTCGAAACTTTTTAGGAGACCCCAAATGAAAAAGGTTGAAAACCACTGCTCTAAAGCGAAGAAAACTCAAACTAGGCGAGAACGTTTGTTGGTATAAATTGGCATTGTTTCAGGATCTGGCTCAATCTATTTTTTTTCCCAATTACTATCCTTTACAACATTTCCCCAAATGTATGGTTAAAGCAGAAAAAGGCTATTTTTTCTCATTATCTATTATTTTTGTTCAGCGATTAAGTGCTACTTACATTTTCTATTAGAATTGTAATACTTTTTCATAAGCGTTTATGGTATAGCTATAGAACATTAAATCTGCTGGCTTTCCACATAAAAAATTTAAATACTTTTACTGGCTTTATTTACAGCTGCTATATTTTACTCCTACAATTCTACCTGCTGTTAAAAAAAGAGTCTCCTCCAGAATACACATTAGTAAGGGGGAAAAATTGATTACAACTGTGGGATCAGATTTTCAAAAGAGCTCAGGGGCAGTTTTTCAAGAGTTTAGCACCCACAAATTGGAGCCAAATTCTGTGCTGCACTGAGGAGCTCGGACTGTGGCACTTACGGCCATGCTTAAAAATAAAAAAGAGAGAGAGAAAGAGCTCGGAACCTAACATGAGGAATTCTTTTGAAAATCTGGCCATTTATTTTCGTGCTAAAATCAGAGCAGAGCTGTTTTGAAAATCTGACCCTGACTGTGGGTAAAAAGTTATGGCCAGAATGGTTAAAATACTGTTCTACTTTAAAGTGACTTCCTTTCCAAGTCCACTGGGAACAACTCTTCATTCAATATTCTTTCCAGCCTCTTCCTATAATTAGATTATTAATGAGAGAACTGAAGACTAAGCATCAAGTTATCCATTCAGCAGTGAGTGGTACAAACATCACACCCCAATCAATCCATGTTTCGTAATAAATAAAATATTAATAGATTACTACGGGAAATTATAAAATAATGTGTATTGTTCAGTTTATTGCTGGAATTAAATTTCAGATATGCTTTTCTTTACTTAAGAGATGTATTAATGAAAAAGGAGCACTCTCACTAGACAGCACTACCCTTCCATGAACTCAGTGGTTATAGCATACCTTTATAATAATAAAATTAATCCCACTATATCCTTAAAATCCCACATGTATTGACTATGATAGCTGATTTATACTGCACTACTCAGTTAATTCCAATTTCAAGAAAAATGGCTAATCAATCAACTGACTTTCCCCTCCCTCTCTCAATGGATAAAAAAAGCTTCTGACCTTTCATCTTCTCCCTCACCATTGGTCCTAAATGAACCATCAACACTTTACTTTTAGACTACTACAGATTGTATCTTTTTATTATTAAACATTGTGCTGGTACATGTAATCACTGATTGTTTCCTGTAATTTAAAATGAAAATACTTAAAAGCATGCTGGCTGGAAATTATTAACACGATAAAGGCTAAATCATTTCCTTGATGCGCTTTTTTCCCTTTCTAAGGCTGTCTGCTACTGGTGATTTCACAGTATTAAAAACACAGACATTCACCAAATTAATGTGGTCTTGAAGAGTATTAAAGCACTCAACCTTCATAAAATTATCAGATTTGTTATAACTTGCCAAAATCATCAATGACTGCACACACAAAAATGGAAATATACAACCTGCTCATGCATACAGATCCTGTGAATTCCTGCTCATGCATACAGATCTCACCCATGTGAATAAAGATTAGAGGAGCTGATCTACCGAAGAGCATTTTATAGTCAAATCCAGTTAGAAGAAGACTATTAATAGGGACAGAACTACTATGTTTTTGTGTATCAGCCTCAGTTATATTTTAGATATGTATCTCAGATGTGAAAGGTGACTGCAAATACATTAATTCTATATTCATATGATATGTTAAAACATCATGTTGGCAAGCCAATATGAGGGCTAACTATCAACTCAGTATTGACAGAAACGTATTGGGTAAGCAACTCTTAAAACTATGTTTACTATACATTATAGAATGCACAGAAATGTTAACCAGAAATCTTGCTGAATATCTCTAAGACAATGTTAGTTAATGGTTTTATAAATCTCTCTAATTTAAAACTGCTTACTTAGTATACTTACTATTTAAAAGCCACCAAAATGGAAATGTTAAAATAGATTAAAATTGATATTAAATGGATAAATAATAAGTTTCACAATGCTATTACTTTATTTTCTATTGCATTGTTTATTTCAAAAACGTAAACATTGTCAGTAACACAGTAGAGCTACCACCACCATGATTAACCCACTGGACTATGTATTAATTTCCAAGCACAGTTTGGAATAGACTAGGAATTCTCACTACATTTCAGCTAAAATGTAGTTTCCACTTAGGGGGAAAAAAAGTGTTTTCTTCTTCTAATTTTCTGGGGAAACATATGATTCAGAAAGGAAAAAAAAAAAAAAAAAGATCAAAACTACTTTTTTCCCAATACCCACATCTCTCTCAATGAACAACAGACCCGTTGTCTAAAGTCCTGCTAACTGTGCTACAATTATGTGATTTCCAAGTATTTATCAAGTCGTCCCTTGAGAAAAAGATACATACAGGAGCAATTTTTGTATTTGCCTTCAGTGGGTCTCTTGAGTTTGGAAAACCAAACATCTCCCTAGAGACCATTGTTGAGGGCACCAAAACATTTCCTTGTTCAAACCAGATCGTTTTATTTCATTTTATCAAGGTTCCCCTAGCCTAGAGCCTCGCGTCTATATCCTCATATGAACCCTGTTACCAATCAGAAATTGACAGTAACCCAGGATAATTGACAGTAACCCAGGATAACTCTACCAAGAGAAAAGGAGCACTTGTGGCACCTTAGAGACTAACCAATTTATTTGAGCATAAGCTTTCGTGAGCTACAGCTCACTTTATCGGATGCTGTAGCTCACCCCAAAAGCTCATGCTCAGATAAATTTGTTAGTCTCTAAGGTGCCACAAGTCCTCCTTTTCTTTTTGCGAATACAGACTAACACGGCTGCTACTCTGAAATCTACCAAGAGAAATCACAGGACCACTTTAGCTGCTGGGCTTAGGGTGGGGCTGGACGCTGTTGTCACTCAAAGGTGCATGCTGTTGATGAGACCTGCATGTGCAGGGATAAAGCTAAAATAAGTTATGCAGCAGCGTTTGCTTTTACTCACCCCGCTGCTTGCCCCTTCGGGCAATTCCCATTTAAACTCTCTACCCTCTGCTTCACCCCCTCCGAATAGCTACAAGTCACACACAGGACAAAATAATCACCTACCAGCAGCGCCTATAAATCCAGAGCCCTCCACTTCCAGGCATGGCACCCTTCTGCCTTGCTTCTGATGCCTTTGGCCGAAGCTGGGGGTGGTGGGGGGGGCTTGACCCCTCTCTCTGGATCCCAGTTGCCTGGACTCCCCCTGAGCAATGCGCGGGTGGAGGGGAGCTCGGCTCCCCCGCCATTCGCAGCCACGCGGAGCCTGCCCCCCCCCCCCACAACCGCGCAGCGAGGCTCGGCGGGAATGTGCCGGCTCCACAGACCTGAGCCGGGACCCCCACCCCCTCGCTCCACTTACCGCGTGCGCCCGCAAGCCGGGGAGCCGCTCTGTGCCTGCGGGGGGAGAGGGGCTGGGCCGGGGGGAGGCAGCAAGAACAGAGCGCGTCAGCCCAGCGGAGCCGCCTGCATGGCGGTCACACGCCGCCGGGGCTATGGCAGATATTGCATCTTGCTGCCATTGCTGTCTCCCCCTTGGATTTATCTGGCGGTGGGTTGTGGTGATAGCACCCTCTCTTCCTCCCCTCTCCCCCTGCTGCTGCTGCGCGCACTGAGAGGTGCAGTCACCGGAGGGGAGTAGTTGAGATGCACAACGCGCTGCGCCTGCACTTGGCGCCCTGCCAGGAATTGGGGTAGGGGGTGGAGAGAGCAGACTGGAAAGCAGCATCCGCTTCGCAGACAGGGCGAGAGAGCGCGCGCGCGCGCAAGCAATAAAATAAAAAAATAAAAACAATTAAAACAAAAAACAAAAACAAAACCCCACGCCCTCAAGAGTGTGTCCAAGAGGCCACGAGGAGCAGGAGAAGTGTGGGAAGCACTGATCGGCTTCTCCTTTTCTTCTACTGCTTGCTGAGCCAGTGTAAAGAAACCACAGGGGGTGGCTCTCCAGATTCCCCCCCTTCCAGACCCAACATGATGACATGCAAACTGCCCGAGCCCCTCGCTCTTAACTGCGGCCGGGGGACGCTCAGAAGTTCCATTCTGCCAGGAATCCTGACAATCCGAAATGTCCCTTTCATCCCGATTCGGAGCAAAAAGTCCAAACTTCAAAATTTCCTACAAAACAAAATTTCTGGGGGCAAAATAGTTTTGGGAATATGGAAATGACCTTTTGGATATATATCGCTTCAAAAAGGTCGTTTCCATGTTTATAGATACAAATTGGAAATATTGAACCAACCCCATTGAAGTTGAATGGAGCGCTTCAACCTTATCAAAATGAAATTTTCAAATACTTTTTCACTAAATTGATACATTCCCATTAAATGTTTTGTGCATGAAAACTGTTCTGTTGGAAAATTTTTCACCAGCTCAACCTTCACTCTCCCTTTCTCAACCACTTAAATTAGGTCTGGTTATTTTTCATGAATTAGGTCAGGAAGTATTGTTATAAACAAAGGGATACAACACTGCACTAAAAGACTGGATGCTGGTCACTGGTGCTTTAAAACCGCTGAAACTAGCAGTGAATCCTGTGTCTGCAAAGATGCATGTTGGTAGAGGGGTGGTTACTGTTTTTTGGTTATTCATTGATGACCTTGTTTGTTCAGCCTGTAAGTTAGTTTGCAGAACAATTCGAGAGATCAAGCCTGGTGATTAGACTACTTTGTGCTCTGCTGAACTGTTGAATTGTTACTGCTGGGGGGGAAATGGTAATACCACAAGGACACTAAGACGGATATTAAATTCTTAAAGGAAAGGCATGTATTTAGCCAGAAGCTTGCTGGAGCTAGGAATGCAGGTGAACCTGTCTATCCATGTTCACCATGTAGATTTACCATTTATCTGACAGGCTTGGTTCTTTTGCACAGTTTTGAATGTGCTTTGCAATCAGTTGTGTAGTGGTAATTTCACACATGCAAAAACTATAGGTAATGTACAACACATTGGAGAAACAACTGATGAATGCAAAACTCAAAGTCACGCAAAACTCACCTAGATTTGGGTTGCACTAGAAATTTAATATCAAGAACAGGATCACTGAGAGATTTGCTAAGACTTAATCGTGAGAAATCCTAACTGGATTTATGGCTATGCATCCTGGTTTCACATGATCTTAATGAGAAACCAAGTGATAGTTGATGGTTTTGCTTTAAGTTGTTTGATGTATCCAACCCCAAATTCAAAAGAAATCCTTCAGGGAATCTATACTAAATTAAGGTTTGTGCAAAGCAAATCTACCGCAAGTCTTGGCCCCCTCTAACTGTAGCTCATTTGGGGGGTTTGGTACATGTTATACTTAGGTTTTCTACCATTTTTAATGGTTCTGTGAAAAGGAATGCTTGTGCCATGAAGCCTGCTGTCAAACTTCTGCAGCATTTGTAATTTTGGGCCTTAAACTACATCATCATTTCGCAATATCACAAGCCTCAAAATTAAAGGCACTTCAGCAGTCTTGTAAACAGAGGTTCTCAACCTTTTTCTTTCGGAGGCCCCCGCAACATGCTATAATAACTCCATGGCCCACCAGTGACACAATAACTGGTTTTCTGCATATAAAAGCCAGGTCCGGCGTTAGGGGGTAGCAAGCCGGGCAATTGCCTGGGGCCCCATGCCACAGAGGCCCCCACGAAGCTATGTTGCCTAGGCTTCAGCTTCAGCCCTGGGTGGCAGGGCTCAGGGACCTGGGCTTCAGCCCCATGCTGTGGGACTTCAGCTTTCTGCCCTGAGCCCCAGCGAGTCTAATGCTGGCCTGCTTGGCAGCCCCTGTGAAACCTGCTTGAGGCCCCCCGGGGGGCCCAGACCCCTGGTTGAGAACCACTGTTGTAAACTACAGTTGTTTCAGGTGATCCTGCTGTGTGTTGCACGCTCACTTCTCAATTCCCATGGATTCCAGTGGAAGTGTAAGGACATCAGTACCTTATTGGATTGGGGTTCCAGCCTTATTAATTAATTTATTAATAATAACTTCTGTAATAGCATCATATAAAAGTGACTAAAAAGAACAGATATAAACAAAGCAAAAAAAGCAAAGATTACACAAAGAGAGAGAGAGAGAGACAGAGTCCTCTCTTTCACGCCAAATTCTTCCCTTTAAATCAGTGAGAGCAGCACACTTTTATCTGGCTCTTACAGAGGAGCAAAGAAAAAAGGACATACTATAGAATACAGATGACAAACCTCATGCTACCATCCTTATATGTTATAGCCTCAGAACTCCCACTGATTTAGATGAGCATTTTGCATGAGTGAGAATGGCAGTATCGAGCCTGGTACAAGTTTAACTCAGGTTTCAGAGTAGCAGCTGTGTTAGTCTGTATCTGTAAAAAGAAAAGGAGTACTTGTGGCACCTTAGAGACTAACAAATTTATTAGAGCATAAGGTTTCGGCTCTAATAAATTTGTTAGTCTCTAAGGTGCCACAAGTACTCCTTTTCTTTTTAAGTTTAACTCAGTGACCCAATAGTCACATAATAGCTCAGTTTATTTTCTGCATATAAGGGGTGGGGTAAGGTGGGGGAAAGGGGTGTTACTATAAAAATTAGCTTAGTTGAACACAGAAGTCTAAGGAGAAAATTGTGTCCTTATGAGTATGAGGTACACTGAGGTGGGTTGGCAGGAGCAGAGCAATTACAGCCAAGCTGAGGGTGCGTATGGGGCCTAGAAGGTAGAAGATCTCTGCTAATAAATAGAGCTGCTGGAAAAAAGTTCATTTCTGGATGATTTTTTTCCAGTTCCCTCCCCACCCCTTTTCCAAGCCAGTCGGGAATAATTGTGTCCAAACATTTGTGATTTAGGGTCAGATTCTCAGATGCACCCAGTTTCAATATAATCTGCAAAAATTTATTCCCCTCTGCTCCCCCCCAGCAATTAAACAAATTTTGGGCCTGATCCTACTTCCATTGAAGATACTGGGGATTTTGCCACCAACTTCAATGGGAGAAGGAGCAGACCTTTAACAAGGAAAGAAATACAACGCTTTCCACTCTAAACTGTTGGTAATTATTTTTTTAATATTGCATCATTTTTTTTCTTTGATAGGTTACCAGGACAAAAAATGTGTTTGCTGCACTGCCTGTTTTCTTTCTTATTACATTATCTTTAGAAATTCTAAAATAAATGTTAAAAGCAGAGTTAGTGTAGCTACAAAAGAATTAGAATTGAATATTCAATTTTGTTTCTTTGGTCTAAAGAACCTATAGGATTAATATGTTTCTAAAGATGTGATACATGTCTCCTGCATCCAAGACTCTGCTCAAACTCAAAAATACTAGGTTGTTTAACAAAAAACACAAAATATATAAATTACATTCCCTATGGAAGGTCTCTGAAGCTTCCATTCTTTTGCTTAGAAACTGTATTTTGCTTAGCGAGCACAAGAGTTCTTTACTATTCATTTTAATTATATCTTAGGCCTCAGTCCTGTAACTGGATCTGTGTGGCACCTATACTGAGCCCTGTTGACTTCAATAAGGCCCTGCCTGGGTGCAGAAGCCCATCTCTGAGGACTGGGATCTTATTTTATACTGCTAATTTGCAACTGCTTCTTAATGTGTGGGTGTGCGTGTGTGTGTGATCATCCAGATGTTATAACTTGGAGTCATAAGTATTTAATCTTGCCTGGTTTTCACAAAGGAAAAACAACATACTGGTAGATTAAAAATAATCCCAGGATGAGTTGGAATTACCCCAGTCAAAGTTTTATCGGAATCCTCTGCTAATGGTAAGATATACAGGTCTGTCTCAGCACCTGATCAGAAGCGGAAGGCCTAGGGCATATTCTATACTTAAAAGTTTTACTGGGGGAACTATGTCAGTAGGAGTGTGATTTTTTACAATATACTTATACCCGTATAAGTGTGTCCACACTATGGCTTTTACTGGTATAACAGTAATTTACACTGGTATCATTATTCTCCATCTTCATAACACTATAACTGCCTCCACAGTAGGAGGGTTGAACAACTTTAACTATACCCGTATAGTTAAAGCAGTACAACTTTTGTGGGTAGACAAGGCCTAAAAGAGCAGTTCATAACAGAGGTGGCTTAATTTTGTCTGATGTTCCCTTTCCCCTTTTTCTTTTTACTATCTCAGAGGAAGAATACAGCCAAGAGAAAGAAAACCATCTTACATAAGAAAAAAATTAGAAATTACCAAATGCCTGTGATAGCAACAATATGGCCTCCCCAGGATAAAATATGTCCGGGGAAACAACAAAGCTAAAATACTAGACAAACAGGCACTGTACTCTAAGGTTATGTCTGCCCAGCAAAAGCTGTGCATGGCTAGCCTTCCCAAGCTAGCAGGGGTGATAAGCTGTGAAGGCAGCACAGCACAGGAAATACAAGCTCAGCAAGGACCCTGGGTATGTTCTTGGATCACTAGCCTGCTCTGAAGCCTGCACTGGGCTGTCTTCACCTACGGTGTTACTCGCACGAGCTGGATTCAAGCTAGCCTCGGTAGGTTTGCCCATGCATAGCTTTTCTGTGTAGACACGCCCTTTGTCCCCTCCCTCCTGCCCCCTAAAAGCTAGGTTTAGACTCTACTCTTATCTATGAAGATACCGTCAGTGAGTGGGAAAGAGGGCTAGAATCAGAAAGACAAAGTTGAGACTCATGTAGGGGGAGCCATTCAATTTTATGTACCTTCCCTCCTCCCACAGCAATGTCTTCGCTGGGTGACCATTCTGAGGAGCTACTAATCAAGGTGAGCAGAAGTGTCAACGGCTTTCCCTTCCCCCCAGAGCTGTGTGAAAGAGGGGAGTTAGCATGAATACCAGAAGCTGAAGCAAGAGTGCCATCCAGTCCAACCCCCTGCAGATGATGTAATTGGGGGGTTGGACTGGATGGCAGAAATCAAAAGTAACAGCAGGTTATCACTGTCATTACAATAGTTGACATGGGCTAAGCTGGATGGTGGCAGCAGCAGCAGCTCCTCCGATGGTTGATGACATCACACACCATACCATATAATCACAGTCTGTGCCAAGAAAGGCTTCCAGGGTGTGAGCTAGATCTGTGAAAATTGTGACTGTCCATGAATTTCGGATGAGTGGTAACTGTAGTACTAACGTTCTCTTGCTGCCAGAGAACTGGGAGACAGGTATTGGTCATTTACGCCTACATTTTCAAAGGTGTCTGCTAAATTGGGTTGGGGGCACAATTTTTGGGCGTCTAACTTGAGACAGCAAAAACAGTTGATGCATTTGAAAATAGAGGGCTTAATATTTTTTTCACCTCAGTTGTTCACAGCTACCAAAAAGTGGGCAAACTGCGGCTTCCTAAATTAAACATGGGTGGATCTATCTCTCAACTCATAATGGTAAACAAGCCATTAGATGAAGGGAAATTCACATTAGTACAAGCACAGGAAACCACAGAGCAGCTGAAAGGATGAGTTAATGTTTGGAAAAAAGAGCATTGTATCCTGATACCAGTCAGAGCAGTGCAAAACTACTGGCTCACACCTTCACAGTTTATCAGTGGCAGGTTCTGTCCTCACCTCAGCCTATGTCAGTGAATACCCACTAAAACCAACCTCATCCCACAGATGTTACTGAGGGCAGAATTCATCCTTCCATGTGCAAGAATGACACTTTTGCAATCTGTAGAAACTACCTGCCATTTTCCTAACTATATTACGGTGAAAAAAAAAAGTTTTATGGTTTGTTTTTGTTTTTTGCTGTCTATGAGATTTCAGGTTTTTTTTTGTTTTTTTTTTTTACACTTCCCTAATGTTAAGTAAGCCCTGGCTAGAATAATGATGATGATCAGAAAAGCTGAGAAAGAAAAGAGAGAAGTGAGGATTAAGTGTATCAACACAGCACTTTTACGTGTTGTTTCTATTTCAAAAGGTTATAAGGCACAGAGACAGACACAAGGTGATGGGAAAGTTGGGTTAAGTCATAAAAAATTCTACACCTTAAAGAAACAAAAAAGACAAGTGTTTAAGGGCCAGATTTGAAATCAATGGGAGTAAGGTGCCTAATTGCCTTTAAAAATCTGGCCCTAAGAAATAAATGGCCAGAATTTATCTTGACTTCAGTGGTGTCAGTCAAGAACTACACTATCTATTTAAGTACATACCTGGTTCCCATCATTGTAGCCTCTGAGCATCTCACAAGCATTAATGAATTTATCCTCATGTAACCCTTCTGCCAGGCAGAGTTGACAGCAACAAGGGCCAGGTTCAGTACCTAGAGGTTCCCTTTCAAAAATACAATGCAAAACCAGCTTGAGCTCCCACCCAGTGACCTGGGAAAATTACACACGCACCCCTGGGCACCTCAAAGAGGCAATACTTCCCCTCTCACAAGCACAGAGTCTCAGTGTAGCAAAAAATCTTTAATAACAGGAGCTAAACAACTCAGCATTAAATTGGGAAAACACCACAACTAGGGTTCATAAACACAAACCATGAACCAGAAGACCCACCCCCAAGTAGATTGGGCTGTGTCCTTTCCCTTTGGGTTCTTAAGTCCAGCAACCCAAAAGTCACCCCACTCAAAGTTGCTGTCCTTGGTCAGTGCAGCCCCAGAGTTCAGAAGTTCATCTGCAGAGTTCACCTCCCAGCCTGGGTGGAAGTGGGGGGGAGGTATAGAGGCACCTTACACGTGCCACTGCTCAGGCCCTCGACAGGCAATATCCTTACCTCTCTATGTGGTTCTGCTCCAGTCTTCACCACCAGCTGCTCCACTGGCCACGTCTCTCCTCCAGCCGCACAACAATATGTCTTCAGTTCCCCCCATCTATCTCAGAGGAACACAGCTCTCAGTGATTTCAGCTGTTAGTAGGGGAGCCTCACTGCTGGTGTACCTGGATAGTCTTCTTGCATCAGAACCACTAGCCCAAAGTAGGTCTAATGCTTAAACCTAGGTATCAGTGATTTCAGCTCTGCAGCATATAACAAGACTCTTACTTGAGTCTAAATTAGCTTTGTTATTACATAGTAGAGAGAGGAAGAGTCAAAGTGGTGTTTAGAGCCCTCAGAAGGGGCCCATACTCCCAGGTACAAATGCCTATCCCCAGCCTCTCTCAATTCACTGGCCTTTGGAACCCATGTCCCTTGCCTAGTGAGTGCTGCTTAGTTGAGGATGAGTCCCTCAGTCATAAAATGCCAAGTACAGTTCTACTGTCCTAGATTCACATAACCAGGATAACAACACTTTATTACTCCTGCCCCAATAGCAAAGAGAGTGGGGATCCCACAGCAGCCAAAGTGACCATTTGGGCAAGCAGTCCCATCATTCTAGGCAGGGTGGGGTGTGCCATGAAAACAAGATCAGCCCCTGAAGTCCTTTTCCACAGCTCACCACCAGATGTCAGGTGAGAGCTCATTCTGACTCTGCTTACACTCACAACGCTTCCGTTTAAAAAAAAAAATAGATGGAAGACTGAGGCCCAATATTCTCCTAAGGTCACAGGATATGTATGGCACAGCTAGGAATTAAACTCGTAAGCTGGTGCCCCAACCATCAGGCCATGATTCCTTCTTCGTGTAAGATGAATTACAATCAGGCCCAAAATTCTGAGGAGAATATCCATTTGGGGATCCACCCCACACCAACACTCTGGCCTTAACATATTTTGCTCCCTTCCTGGGTGATCACTCCCAAGCTGTTCCTTACTGATTATTGATTAGTGATGTTATTTCCCAGAGATACATGTTCTTTATGTTAAAATGAAAGCTATTCCCTGATTTTGAAAGAGTGACCTCCAATAGCTCCATAATGCCTTCAGCTGACATCATTTTTGTTGACTCACTGTTTTCTTCTATAAGTCTTAAGTTAAGTCAATATTTAAAGAACAGAGAAGAATGTTTTTTTAATCCAATAAATAATACTTTGCTCTACTGTAGTGTCTTCCATCGAAGGATCTAAGGTGCTTGTACAAGACTTGGATATCTGCAGAAGAAAAGTGCTATAGAGAGAGCTAGATATTAATATTATTTATAAACATCAATTATTTCACCCTCAGAGCATCCATTTATGGTAGGTAAGTATCATTATTCCACAGCTGAGGGAAATGGAGGTACAGAGTGGTTGCGACTTGCCCAGCATCACACAGCAAGTCAGGGTCAGATCTCCTGTGTCCCATTCCACAGTGTTAGCTCTAGATAACTTTGGCTCTCATATAGCACCTTTCCATATTCAAGGCATCTCACAGTATTATGTTAAGTAAAATATTTGTGCAGTGGCTCTGTTGAAAAAAATGGCAGTCTCTAAGCGCACACACAGAACCTTGAACATTGGAACCATTTTTGTTTAGAAGATGTGTTGATCAAATATTAGGTATACATGAAATGTACCATGGAATTTTTAACTTGTCAGTCATCGAAGGCAGGCTAAGGGACCACAGGGGACTTTGCAAGGAACTTTGCAAAAAACAGCATCTCCAACAATGCAATGTGATATGATGTCGTGTCAGGGAATTCAATTATTATTAAACTACTAATTAGTAGTAGCAGTATTGCAGTAACATGCAGAAATATAGAAATATCAATCAAGATCACAGCACCGTTCTGCTAGGTGCTGTTCAAGCATATAGGCAGACAGAGTATCTCCTTATATGAGACTTCAACCCTAGGGTGACCAGATGTCCTGATTTTACAGGGACAGTCCCGATTTTTGGGTCTTTTTCTTATACAGGCTCCTATTACTCCCCTCCCCCCCGTCCCAATTTTTCACACTTGCTGTCTGGTCACACTAACTGTCTAGCCTCTGAAACAAGATGGTTGTAAACAGAGACTATACCCTTGAAGACACAGCACTTCAATAATTGATCTTATCAGAGATCTTGATTCTTGATCTTATCAGAGCTCATAAATTAAGGCTTAGATAGTAGACCTGGGAAATGCTGTTGGGGATTTAATAAGTGATACTCTTTTCCCTCCAGGACAGTGCTGAAACAACCCCTCGCTTGGGCCTAAGGACTTTGTGTTGCAGGAGTTATCAGGCCATTTTTTTTTAATAGTTTAAACCAGCAGGAAACACTTATACCAAACTCTGTATCACCACTGAATCTGGTACAAATTCAATATTCTTTATTTCTTTCCCTAACCTAAGCCATGGGTAAATATTGCAGCTGTGCTACCAAACATTTGCCACATTCTGATTCAGAGCTGGCTGCATTTCAGTGATAGTTGCAGTGATTTCTGTAGTGAATAATGTAATAAAGAGTTTATAAAATGCTTAGGATACCTGTTGACTAACAGACAATATTTAAATATAAGATTATTATCAAATTTCCCAAATCAGTGTAACCTTAACAATCCAGTACTAAAATGGCACAGATACATTATAAGAACCACCTAGGACAAAAAAATTAAAATATGTTATAGATTAGGACAATCTGGAAGTTGTATGGATGAAACAGGTTTAAATATTAAGATATCTTACCTCCCATTTTCCTATTTGCTTTCCTAAGATTGATATGATATATTGTATTTTTTTCTTTAAAATAATTCTCGTTTAATTGCTGTTTGTCATGACAACACACAAAGCATACCTGCAGTAATACCAGGCAGATCATAAATATGAATGTCACTCCAATGCCTTAGAACAGTGGTTCCCAAACTTGTTCTGCCACTTGTTCAGGGAAAGCCCTTGGTGGCCCGGGCCGGTTTGTTTACCTGCCGCGTCCGCAGGTTTGGCCGATTGCGGCTCCCAGTGGCCATGGATCGCTGCTCCAGGCCAATGGGAGCTGCTGGAAGTGGCAGCCAGTATGTCCCTTGGCCCATGCCACTTCTAGCAGCTCCCACTGGCCTCGAGCAACGAACCACAGCCACTGGGAGCTGCAATTGGCCGAACCTGCGGACCCGGCAGGTAAACAAACCGGCCCGGTCTGCCAGGGCTTTCCCTGCACAAGTGGTGGAACAAGTTTGGGAACCACTGCCTTAGAAATTAATCATAGCTTTTTAAAAAGTCACACACAAAAATTACTTAATAAAATCCTCTGAAGTATCTGATGCTACTCAATAAAAGTCAGGAAATTAAGACTGACACTCACCCTTTTAGATCCACTTACTAAAACTGTTATTTTAAAAAAAATTGTGAGGGACCACATCTAGATCTGAAATCCCTATAATAGAACAGTATACCCTTTACAAGTCAACAGTGGCTGCTGCTTCTAAATTTAAAAAAACAGCTTGATTTTAGTTCTCCTTTCCAGATGAATTGTCTGAATTATCAACTATTTGCCTGGAAACGTTGGGCCAACTCCTTTCCATTTTACTGGTTAACTCCATTGACCTCAACTGGGTTGCACCAGTTGTCTAAGAGCACAAAGCCAAATAAACTCAACTCTTGATAATCCTGGGTCAGGAAAGATTAGGAATGTCATTGAGGGGACACCCATGGCCTTTACTGGCTATTTAGGAAAGTGAGATATAGCTCCACATAGACATTTATCCTTCCAACTGTGGAAGACAGGGACAGATTAAGGATCTTCAGGATGTGGAGCTAGCATTTGAACTGGCTTGACAGAACAGTTAGTTAGTGAACAAAGAAGAGTGTATGGGGATGGACAGAGAGAGAAGAGGAGAAGGGGGAAAATCTGTCAAGCAATATGCAAGAAATGTTTATGGGAATGGAGTCTGTTTGGGGTGATAAGGAAAAAGCAAAAAAAAGCAAGGAATCAGGTGAGGGAACAGATGTTGAACATAACGTTTTCAATAAATAGTTTCCTCTGGTGGGAGGGCATAATAATACAATGGGGGGGAATATTTAAGGGTGGAGAGAAAGGAGTAAATAGGGAAAATTTGACACCATTTTCTAATGTTTTAGGGCCATTCGTTATCTTAAACCCACAAGCATGAAAATCCCATTTATGTTAGTGGGAGATGCATGCTGGAACTGAGGGCAATGGTTAGCCCGCTGGTTAAATTTCTGAGGACAAATTTATCCCTTGTGAAAATCCTTTGATTTCAGTAGAGAGTTACACCAATGATGGACTTGGCTGATTGTATTTTGGTTCTTTGTGCTGTACTCTTTGGGATGCGATTTGCATATCTCATTTAGTCCCCAGTCTTTCAATGAGCTCTGTGTGGGTGGTCCCCCACGGCAGCATAGACCCTTGTTGATTTTTAACTGACTCCCCACGGGCACACGGTTTCACCCATGTAGAGCCAATTGCAGGTTCAAGTATGCCTCCACTGCAATCACAGAGAAATCTAGCTAGCTCAGGTACCAGAGCTGTGAAGCCATGCTAGCACATTCCAAAGAACTTCTCTTAAGAGGAGGTACTGATATGATGGAGATGCTGATTTATTTTATTTATTTTTAAGGGACCCACTAATAGGAAGACACTCCCAAGAAAATCATTGCTTTTGGTGGGATGGACAGTCCCTGATAAGTTCTTCATGAAGATACCCTCAAAATATGGTAATTCTTCAAGGAAACCCAAAAGAGAAAAATGTTTGTTAATGGGGAGGAATAAGATGCCTAAGCAGTTAAATTCATTTGGAGAACTTCTTCCCACTAAGTGTGCCATTAGCAGGGCTTATAGGGTGTACAAGGATTAAATAATACTATTTTCCACTTGAAAACAACTTCCAAGGAAGTGGCAGGAGGCCAGTGGTTTGGAATATTTAAAATCTGGCTGAGAAAAGCAACAGAAGAGTTGCTTGAGAAATAATCCTGCATTAGAAGGATGAAGGCAGTTCTAAGATACTTTGGCAGGAGTGGGTCCTAAATGAATAGTTGGAAACCCTCCTTCTACCCCTGAAGCAAAAAAGTTTAAAATTGACCCATCCATTCAGAAACTGACGGTAAAAGTATCAATGATTTCAGGAAGAATGTTAGCTGCCCTGCAAACAAAAGCAAGATGTGTTGCAAAAGAACATTGTTTTGCTACAGATGTTATTTGTGTGTGTCATGTGTTGTAGTTTCTGCCCTAATAAATAACGTTGTGTAATGAATAATGTAGAGTAAGGTTTCATGATGTGAAAAACTGGTTAGATCTGCCACAAGTCACTAAAAACTCCCGAGTGACACTTTATAACATTTTCCCATCATGATTGCATACAGTATGCTGTTTTTCATGATAAAAACCAGATACCTCTTTTCCTTTTGACTGTGCTTCTCACTTGGAAAGTACATTTTGGAATGCACAGCAGGACATTGTGTAGTAGACTAATATGTTTGTGAATACAGAGCAGGGGAGCACCTTATTTCTTCTCTCCCTTTTAAGGGCTAAAATGGTGGCCTTAAGCCTAAGCCCACAGTGGTAGTGTGGAGCCACACTGCTTCAATAGGCACCCCTAAAGGCATTTGGCCAGATTCTCAGCTGGTGTGAATCTGTTTAGCTCACATGACTTCCATGGAACTACACTGATTTACGCCAGCTGAGGAACTGACCCATGGAATTTCAGGCTGCTACAGTTTCTTCTAGAGAACAGGGGAGTGCAGCCCCGGAAACAGCCTTTGAAACGGTCCAGTGTGTGCTCTTCTTGCACAGTGATACCTCAGCTGGGCAACATATGTGGGAGGGAGCACACACAGACCACCCCTGCCCACGCTGGGGAGTCTAGAACTGCTGGTGGTATTAGGCTTCCATTCTGAGTTTAGGTGAGCACAATGACTGTGACTGTACACAGATCTTGGGATCAGCTTTCAGTCACTCTGCTGTGAGGAGATGTCCAGTGTATGTCACCTCAGACTGAGTCACATTTTTTCTGGGTTCAATTTTATCATTTTTGTTACAATGCTATCTAGAGGCCTCAACCAAGTAAGATCAGGGCCCCATAATGCTACGAGCTGTACAAACATAATGAAAGACAGACCCTGCACCTAAAAGCTAACTAGACAAGATGGTCAGAGTGGGAGGGGACACAGAGGGCCAGTGATGTGCCTGAGGTCACACAGAAAGTCATTGACAGAACTAGGAATAGAACCTAGCACTCCTGTCTTCCAGTCTACTAGACTACACTACCTCCCAAAGCCCTTTGCCCCACTTTTATATTTAGTGACAGGCTGGAAACTAAAGTATCCACCATTTATGCAATGATCAGGTATAGAATAAGTAGTGGCAATGTAATCTTCCCCTTCCACCTTACAGTGTATCTCATCTGAAGAAACCAAACACAGGGTAGAAAAGCCCTGAGTTACCTGTCTATATGGAGCAGCAATGAGCACTATGTAGGGAAGGTGATTTTTAAAAGTGCACTAATGTGTTATGCTCTAACTGGTCCATGCAGACCCTGCTAATGTGCACTAAAAGTTCCGTAGTACTGTTTCAAACAAAAAGAAAAGGAGTACTTGTGGCACCTTAGAGACTAACCAATTTATTTGAGCATAAGCTTTCGGTTAGTCTCTAAGGTGCCACAAGTACTCCTTTTCTTTTTGCGAATACAGACTAACACGGCTGTTACTCTGAAACCTGTTTCAAACAACACACCCTAAAGTACACTAGGGAATTTTTAATGCACACCAGCAGGTTCTACATCAATGGTGGGCAACCTGCAGCCCTCGGGCAGCATACAGCCCATCAGGGTAATCTGATTGCGGGCTGCGAGACATTTTGCTGACATAGACCATCCGCAGGCATGCCCCCCCCATCCCCCGCAGCTCTCAGTGGCTGTGGTTCGCTGTTCCTGGCCAATGGGAGCTGTGGGAAGTGGCGGGCCACAGGGACATTACTGGACTGAACTTTACTACTACCAGAAGTGGCTTGAATTAGTGACACAGAAGTTCTTGTACATGTTTCAGTTTGCAGAATGAGTAATGTACTACTCACTTCCATCTCTCATTAGCACCAGCATCTGTTAAGGAAGAATATAAGAAAGAACTAATGTGATGAAGGATACTTAAAAGTGAATCAGCTGCTCGGACTATGGTTTCAAAACCATTGATACAATAGAGAAGGAGTTAAAAAGTAAAAATAATTGGCTCCTCCCTGAAGCAAGGCTTTTGGTAGGTTTAAAGAGGAACTTTCTCACTCTGCTAAATTTGGACGGAACATTTGCATGAAAAGCACTTTGCTTTGTCAGTGTTTTATGGTTCTGGGAAAACCTTATAATGTTCAGATGCAGGAGTTGAAATTGGAGATGCATTTATGGAGATACATCTATTTTAGCCTGGAACTCAGACTTAATATCTCATGAGAACAGACTCTTTTGTGAAGTTGTTAGTACATCCGGTTCCGGCCACACTGCAGTTACCAAGGGAATAATCTTTAACATGACATTATCACTTCTGGTCCCATTGAAAATAAAGGCAAATAGAAAATTAAATAAATGCTTATCAAATAAATGATCATTAATAAATATAAAAACAAATAAATACTTCATATGATGGACAGCCAGACTGAGAATTCAGTGATCTAGTAGGTCAGAGAGTCAAGTACTAGGTTTGCATTTTTTTTAAAAAATTGCATAATTTTATGGCTAATTATAATATTTGTGTTATGCATGCTGAAATTTATGTAAACTAAGCTCATTGCCTGCAGGAGTCAGGAAAGCATTATCTCTGTCATATACAGTAGGGTTTAGTTCCTTCTTTGTTCTGTTGACAATGCCAGTCTTTATCACCTGTTAGTTCACTTCTCTCACAAGCATTTTCACACTTTTTCCCTCATTTATGGGGAAAATTCTTGATCCAACTTTGTAAAGCCACCCCCTTTTCCTTCTTCAAATCTCTCCATAAGACTTACCACTGTCACAATGTCTATAAACACTGCCATCTCATAATTGCTAAGCAATTAGCTAGCCCAGACTACTGATTATTATGCAAAAAAATGCTGATTTTACCATTACAGCATCCTCTCCCCGCCTCCTATTTCCCTGTTAATTGCACCTGTTGTATCATGTAAGAAACCTCGATTGTGGGCTCTCTGCAAAGTATCTAGTATGATGGGGCCCTAGTCCTTGATCAGAGCCTCTATAATGCAGAATAAGGCATGAATATTTGTTTACCTTTCTTCTTTACCTTTACCACAACTTGTAGTAACTATTGCCAGATGCACAATAATAGCTTTAACAGATCAATAACCTGAACTGTTATGGCAATTCTTATGTTTCAAAATTAGGAAACAGAGAAGCATGACAAGTATTTATTTTAAAATTAAACTTTCCTGAACTTTAAAAAAATACCTGTACAGTTTTTGTTTGTTTTGTTGCGTAGCCAATTTGCCCATCCAGGTAATTTATGATACTTCCTTTGTGTAACAGAAGATTCATTGCCAAATAGGATTGTTCTACCTCATAGTTTGGATTATTTTTTCATTTGATCCCATAATGAAGACATAATCCTTTGTTTATAACATCACAAGCTGCTATGAAAATGTTTGGTGTGTAACAAATTCAGCTGTATGGGATGATCAGACAGCTCAGATATATTGTCTTTCAACCGCAGCTCAAATGTAGCCTTGATCAGTCCAGACTGAAGGTCATTACCACCTAATGGCTGATTAATGGCTAATGTGAAATGAAGTTAGCAGTGAAATTGTTGGTTTTAGTCCAGTTCCTAGTGGTAAAGTGTACACATCAAAAAAACACTTCCACACGGAACTGTTATTAGTGTTGATACTATGCTATCACATTTTCCAAAAAAGGAGTACACCCTGAGAATTAAGAGAAGGTTAAAGGTGAAAACCCTTATATTTCAACAAATATCATTGATCCTCAGCAAAATGGTGAGAAAAACTGACTAAATGTAAAAAGGTGAATATTCTGAAGTATAATGTATTTGAAAGTTTTCAATATGAAAGTTCCTTTAAAAGAGTGAATTGATCCCTTTAGAATATTCTATTTCAGAGTAAAAACTCATAGCACCTATTCATTTTCACAATATAAAAATATAATCACTTTCATAAGGCACAATTACATATCTTGCAGAAAATGACATCAAGTCTAAGCCAATGAGTTGCAGATTCTGTTTACAAAAATACTGGCCTCAGTTCTTGTAACATTTAAATTCTGTTCTGCATATCAGATGAGTATTTGACATAAGACTGCGGGGTGTGAAGATCACACTTTAGCAATCTCCGCAATGTGCAGTAGATCTCAGATACACACAGTGTCATCAGAAAATCAGGCAGGATGAGGTCATGTGTTTGAAAGCTCATTATTTTTATTTTATCATTCTTGTAATATAATTTGGAAATTCTGGATGTATGTGTGTCCAGACAAATGAATGCACAAATAGTTGGACCCTCGTTCAAAGTAAGGCCATGTAAAAGGGCCTTAAATATAATTCATTTCTGCTTTACACACACTATATGGCCCCTTTGCTATGCTAAAGTGATATAAAGCAGTCTCGAATGAGAATCAGGCCCTTACTCTTCCTAGACAACTAGGAAAGTAGGTAATGCCACATGTTTTTTCAAAGGCAATTGAAAGATAATCCCCCCTACATACACAGTAAGGTTTTGCATTTCACCTGTGGGCCTCAATGTCATGGTAATTTGACATGCTCAAAATGCTCTTTCCTCTAATGAACATCTTCACTAGTGAAGTATACTTATTTCTCTTTTAAGTGAAAGAACTGATCTGAATCTTTTAATCTTTGCTTAAGCCTTAATTGATGTTTTGCTTAATTGGAGTATTCTTTCATTCTGGATGCTTCTTTTTCAAATGTCAAAACTAATAGCTTCAAAGGGTCACTTCATTCATCCCTGCAGAAAGACAGAAAATTGCTCAAAGAGATTAGATGCTTGGAAGGGGAGAAGTCATGGACAGATAGACTGAGAATTCAGTAGAAAATATCTACCACAGGCCTCTATACAGAGGCAGTGATGTCAGTCATGGCTAGTGTGCATATGAACCTTATAGCAGATCACAGATTTTGCTGTTTTACAACACTGATGGGACAGATATTGAGTGCAGCAGAGTGGTAGGGTGGGCACTGAGCTGGTGTAGAAGGAGGGTTTCTTGTCAAAAAGAGGGCATGAATAGAGCACCTCTGTGCTTTGACTATATCTGGCTGCTAGAATAGTCTTTAACAATGCACTAATTGTACTGGGGACTCCCCAAAAGGGAAAGTGCAAAGGTGATTAAAATCCACTTTTGCACTCCAAGCCCTTTCTGTTCTTGCATCCAGCAGAGCTTGCCTGGAATGTAGCATCAGGCCCAGGGTTTAAATCATGGCACAGACTTGTTTTTAAACAAACAAACAAAAAAGCATGGAGCACACAAATCTTAAAATGTAATGATAAAACTATTTTTTATTACTTTCTGTAATCCTTTCAAAGTATTTTGGGCTACAGCTCTCTATAAAAGAGAACCATGTGAATTAATGTCATATCAGCTGTCAAGAGCATCTTAGGGCTCAGGGCAGGTAAGAACAAAATCCATCTACAGATTTATATGCACATTTATACATAAATATGCAGTAAAGTCATATTTTGGCATATGTACTTCAATAATTCTAGCCTGAGCCCTGAACCTATAAAAGGATCCACAAGACTTCACCATTGACTTCAATGGGACTCTGCCTGGGAGTAAATGTCTTCACGTGCTAGATCAGGCCCTCTGTAATTGATACAGAGAAGCAATGCATTGATGTCAGTATTGTTTTCCACTACTCATCACTGTGGCATTATGCCCCATATTCTTCATAGAAGTATTATGATGATATGATTATGGCATAACTAGGATGTATTTTATGCAAGATAGGTCATGTAAGATATCATTTAAAAGGTTATGGTTCACTGAATATGATTATCCTATTTGTATGCATGTGTCATTTTGGTATCTGAAGTTAGGAATATTGTCTATGCAGCTACTATAAATGTGTTTACACCTGGGAAACGCTCACTAGGCAGAATGCAATCAGTCTAGATGGCTGGCTGGGAAGGGCCATTAGGGAGAACAACAGATCTTAGAAGAAGCTAATTTCCCAACCAGGGAGACTTCTTGAGGATACTACAAACAGCCTCCAAGTCAGGCTGCTGTGACCCTGCAGGGGCATGTGATCAAGTCACCTGGTACTGGATTCCATCTTGGAATACCAGTGTTTTTCCACTGATCGGGCGTGGGAACCAAGCATGGAGACAAAGGATTCCCGCCCTATGCAAAAGCTATTTAAGGCAGGAGAGTGGCATCATCATGGTTCTTCACTGACTCCCCGCCCCAAAGAGACTCTTGGAAACACCTGCAGAACTGGGAGGAAGGGCTGAACCCAGGCGAGAGAAATTTCTAGCCTGTGAAAGGAATATCTGGGGTTTTAAGCTGCAAGCAAGAGCAACTTGCCCTTTAAGAATCTCTGCAACCGGCTTAAATCATCATTTAGGGTGAGAATTTGCTTCTCATACCCAATCTCTTTATATTAAGCTTAGATTGCATTTATTTGTGAGGTAATCTGCTTTGATCCCTTTGCTATCCCTTATCATCACTTAAAATCTATCTTTTGTAGTTAATAAAGTTGTTTTTGTTTTGTCTAAAACCAGTGTGGAAATCATAACTTGGGGCAGAAAGCTGTTACATCTGTCTCTCCACATCGAGGGAGAAGGCGAATTTTATGATCTTATGCTGTACAGTTCCTTGTGCAGCACAAGATGGTATAATTTTGGGTTTACCCTCAAGAGGGGGTGTGCTCCTGAGGAGCTGGTAAGTACCCTGGCTGTATAGTATTCCCATGCAGGGGCTGATCAGAAAGCCTGTCTGCATGTTACTACAGCTGGGTGTGTCCCTACCTGTTTGCTGGTGAAAGTGTGAGACCGGGAGCATGTCTGCAGCTTGTCACAACATTACAGGGTGAGTGGGAGCCCAGGCTGGTGGGCCAGGGGGCTCAGTGGTACTGCAGTTCCAGGTGGCACTCTGGGGGAACCAGTCACAATCATCACCTCCCAATTTTTAGAAAATGATATTCACAGTTTTTACAGTCATCACCTAATATTACAGAGTCTCAAAGCGTATATCTACATGATTACAAATATAAAGAAGGGGAAAACGAAGAACCAGGGACAGTGCAGGAGAAAGTTTGGCTTTATCCAAACTCCCAGAGTCTGGTGTGGTGAGGATAGTTAAATGCAATGCCAGAAATTAAAAAACTTTACTCAGAACTCATCCTCTTTTGTAAGTCAGCAGGGCATGTGCTAGTATCCAGGCTTAACCAAGAATGATTTGAGGTCTGGAAAACATGCCTTATTGTGAGAGACTTAAGAAACTCCATCAATTTAGTTTGTGTAAGAGAAGGTTAATAGGTGACAATCACAATCTGTAAGAACCTATGTGGGGAGAAGATTTCTGATAGTGGAAGGCTCTTTAATCTAACAGAAAAAGGCATAACAAGATCTAATGGTTGGAAGCTGTAGCTAGACAAATTCAGACTAAAAATGAGGCCCTGATTTTTAACAATGAAGGTAACAACTAAATCTCTCTTGCGCATCATCAAGGATCTACAACCTATCCTGAAGGATGATCCCTCACTCTCACAGACCTTGGGAGACAGGCCAGTCCTCGCTTACAGACAGCCCCCCAATCTGAAGCAAATTCTCTCCAGCAACCACACAACAAAAAACACTAACCCAGGAACCCATCCTTGCAACAAAGCCAGTTGCCAACTCTGTCCACATATCTATTCAAGGGACACCATCATAGGACTTAATCACATCAGCCACACCATCAGGGGCTTGTTCACCTGCACTTCTACCAACGTGATATATGCCATCATGTGCCAGCAATGCCCCTCTGCCATGTACATTGGCCAAACCAGACAGACAGTCTCTATGCAAAAGAATAAATGGACACAAATCAGACATCAAGAATAACATTCAAAAACCAGTTGGAGAACACTTCAACCTCCCTGGACACTCAATTACAGACCTAAAAGTCACAATTCTTCAAGAAAAAAACTTCAAAAACAGACTCCAACGAGAAACTGTAGAACTGGAATTAATTTGCAAACTGGATACCATTAAATTAGGCTTGAATAAAGACTGGGAGTGGATGGGTCATTACACAAACTAAAAACTATTTCCCCACGCTAATGTTTCCCCCTCCTGTTCCTCACACCTTCTTGTCAACTGTTTGAAATGGCCCATTCTGACTATCACTACAAAAGTTTTTTTCCTCCTGCTGACAGTAGCCCACCTTAATTGATTTGTCTCATTAGAGTTGGTATGGCAACCCCCATCTTTTCATGTTCTCTCTGTGTGTTTATATATCTTCCTACTGTATTTTCCAATCCATGCATCTGATGAAATGGGTTTTAGCCCACGAAAGCTTATGCCCAAATAAATTTGTTAGTCTCTAAGGTGCCACAAGTACTCCTCGTTCTTTTTTCATAAATTGTATTTATGCGGAGGATTTGCTATCATCTGCAATCTTTACATCGAGATCAGATATCTTTCTAAAAGATATGCTCTAGTTTGATGCAGGAATTACTAGGTGAAATTTTGTGGCCTGTGTAATGCAGGAGGTCTGTCTAGATTAACATAATGGTCCGTTCTGGCCCTAAAAATCTATGCACGACTTCCAGCTACTTGGAATATGCATTCATGACTCCATTATACATGCCTTTGCATCTTAATAATGTTGTTTTCTCCCAGTCAAGTCAATTAATCCTTCCCTCCTTAGCAGGGCTCCTCAGTTTCTGATGCCATGGCTGCTCTTCAATGTGTGCAGGAGGCCTTCGTCCTCCCACCTTCCTCTTTCTGACTGGGCTCTTTGCTTTAAATGACAGCAGTGTCTGGTCAGCTATTTTTTTTTTTTTTTTTTTACACTCACTCCATCCCCAGCAGCAGTGGGACTCTGTGCTTCTTTTCTGCTTGGGCTCGGGGATAGGGTGTTGCTGTTGACTATCTTCACCTACTCCTGACCACCACCCCCTTCTCTCACTGGGGCTAGAGGGAGAATTTCTTCAGTAGATCCCCCATTCCCAGGGCCTACATGTGCCATTCCTTCAGGACTCTCTTTGCCTGAGCGACTCCCTCATTAGTGGAGTCCCTTGTTTTACTCCTTTGAACATTAACAGGCTTACTGAGATGAGACGCAGACATGGGAAGGGAGGTATCTCATGCTACCTACCACTATGAGAGGGTATTTTAATAGATTCCAAGGCCATAAAGGACCACTGTGATCATCTAGTTTGACCTCTTGTATAACATAGGCCATAGATGATGGAGGGAGTCTCACTGCACAAAGTAAGGGAGAAAAGGACAGGGGACTGCAACCAAAAACTGACCAACAGTGTTCAGAATAAGATATGGGGGTGGCCTCCATGTCAGCACAAGCCATGTGTGTTCAGGTCTCGGATTTACATTCTAGTGAGTTCTATTACAGTTTCAGAAGTGGATAAATGGGTTCTTGGTTAGGCCCATTGCTAGCTGAATGCTCATCAGCAACCTCCTCCTGGGTATAGGAATGTACAGACATTGCCAGAGTACATTTTTGGGCCATATTTTATGCATATTGAGAAATTAACAAAGAAAGGTCCATAATACTCTTAACTTGCAGGGATGCTAAACTCAGGAAAAGCACTCCAAAATGCTATTGAACTGATACAAAGGAAAACAGCATGATTGCTCAATCTTTGCTTGTATCTATAATTCAAAACAAAGATAAATGTAATAAAAATAGTTATGGTTGCCATTTTGCTTCTCATCATTCAGACTTGGGCTGAATACTGGGTTTACCAGCATGTTGAAATTGTGCTTGCTTTGACTTGCCTAGGTTCTGTCTCATCTGAAATGCTTTCAAGTGACACTTGCACATTTTCCCCTGAGTTAAGCCAAAAGGGATGCTGCAGACAAGTGTGCTTTGCACTAGGATAACCAGGCAAAGCAGTTAGATTTAATTAGGCTTGCAGCAGAAGAAAGCGCCCATCCCCCAAATAGAACAAAGAAAACATGGAAACCATATCAGAATAATTAGGGGAGGGAAATTCAATAGCTTTAGAATGCCTTTACTAATAGGACAGTACAATAAAGGCCAGGTCAGTCAGAGATATTCTTAGGGTGAATTGTGGCTGAATATGACCCAGAAGCCACATCTTTAGGTGTTCTGTAAATTTTAAACAGAGATTGAATCCCAGCCAGGTGTCTGTCTTCATTCTGCATATTTAATCTCTAAATCTTTTCCACTCGGCTCTAAGAAAGTATTGCATTGAATGTACAAGGATAGTTCTGCCAGATTTCAGTTGATTTCCTTGCTTTGTGCATGCTGTGCCTCTGAGGCCTGCAAAAAGTGACCAAGATGAAGTTTCGTATCTCAGTAGTAGTTCTTGAATAAATACTTGAAGCCATTTTGATCTACCTCAATGACTGCAAGACTTGGAATGCCACTCTTCTTTGGCTGTGTGTGCATCTTGAAACCAGCTACAACCTGAGTGGAAATTCTAATATGTCCAAATCAATTTTCCTCTATAGTTGCTTGCATTCATTTCTGTTAAGAATGGAGATAAGTAATCAGTGAGGCAATGGAATTCATAAATCATTTTCTGAAATTTTTTTTGCACAATTGAAAGCACAAATGAACCAAAAAAAAAAAAAAGAGACCTGAAAATAACGTATTCCTCCTTGAGAAAAATACACCGTTCACCAAAGGAGAACTTTACGCTGAATTTGTTCACTAAATTCATATGTATGTTCAACGAGTCCATGGAAATTGTCTGTCTTTTTCTTTCCAATTCTTTTCTTCCGCTATTTTCTCCTTGTTTCTATGTATCAAATAACCATCCTCCTTTCACACAAATCCCTCCTTAAAACACACATCTTCCCAAAGGTTTTGATATGTATGTAATGAATGTAACATGTATTAGGGTATTTGTATCACTTTAAGTTTGGCCCCTCCAAGCCTCTATCATTCAGTGCATTATCTGGCTGAACTATATGTCACTAAAGCTGGTCAAATAAAACAAGAAATGATTTGGAAATATGTTTATCAACAGAAAAAGTGAGCTTGCTTCATGGTTATTTGCAAGGTCATATTATTCATTGCTAATGAATATTTAGCTGACTTCTAAGTATTAATAAAAATATTCAGGAATGCCAAAATTTTAAAGAATGTTAGCAGACGTGATTGTTCGAAAATTTGTATCTGAAGTGTTTTACTCTATATATTTTATCCTCCACATCCCTACAAAAAGGAGGTGTTGCACACCCACTTTCCTACCCTGTTTATCTTCCCATTTAACTTTTAGATTTTAAGATCTGAAGGGCAGTGTTCTGTGCACCCTATACTTGCAAAGCACCTTTGTACCTGCTACTGTAAACAACATTACTCATTCATTGTTCACTATTCACTTTTTGCCAAAGCTTAGGCCTTGTCTACACTTCAGAGCTTTTGTCGACAAAAGTCAGCTTTTGTCAACAAGACAGTGAATGTGTACACACTGCGATGCCTCCCTGATATGAATTTCTCCCCTCTGGGCCCCTCTGATAGCCCTGGTATCTAGCTGCTCAAAATCAGCAGCCAAGCAGTCAAACTCAACACTCCATCCCTGAGCAAACCTTTCACCCTTAGCTTCACAAAGATTATGCAACATACAACACACAGCTAGGACCATGGGAATATAATCCTCATTAAGAGATAATCTGCCATAAAGGCATCACCAGCACACCTTTAATTTGCCAAAGGCATATTCCACTGTCATTCGGCGCCTACTCAGCCGGTTGTTGAACGGCTTCTTATTGCTGTCCAGGTTTTCTGTGTAAGGTTTCATGAGCCATGGCTGTAAGGGGCATGCCGGGTCTCCCAGGATCACGACAGGTATTTCAACATCCCCCACTGTAATCTTCTGGTCTGGAAAGAAAGTCCCTGTTTGTAGCTTTCTATACATGGTGGTGTTCCTGAAGATGCATGTGTCATGCACCTTCCCAGACCATATCGCATTGATGTCAGTGAAATGCCCATGGTGATCCACAAGCATCTGCCACACCATGGAGAAATACCCCTTCCTATTGATATACTCTGTCAGAAGGTGGTCTGGTGCCAAAATTGGAACTTGTGTGCCATCTATTCCCCTTCACAGTTAGGGAAACCCATTTCTGCAAAGCCATCCACTATTTCACGCACATTTCCCAGAATCACGGTCCTTCGTAGCAGTATATGATTAATTGCCCTGCACGCTTGCATTAATGCAGCCCCAATAGTTGACTTCCCAACTCCAAATTGATTTGTGACCAACTTATAGCAGTCTGGAGTTGCCAGCTTCCACACAGCAATTGTCACGTGCTTCTCCACTGAGAGGGCAGCTCTCATTCTGGTGTCGTTGTACCACAGTGCTGGGGCAAGCTCTGCACACAGTTCCAGGAAGGTGGTTTTCTGCATCTGAAAGTTCTGTAGCCACTGCTCGTCATCCCAGACCTGTCTGATGATATGATCCCACCATTCAGTGCTTGTTTCCTGAGCCCAAAAGCGACAGTCTAAAATCTAAAGTTGCTCCTATCCATATCACACAGCATGTCAGGCAATTGGGAGTCTTCTTCAGTTAGGAACTTAGTGATTAACTGCACTGCCATCTGTGATGTCTTCATGACAGTTATCAGAGCATAGGAGAGCAGTGAGGGATCCAACCCTTCACACAAAGATGGCGGGGTGAACAGCAAACAAAAGGCCGTTGAAAAATGCCATGAAAGAAAGCCGGAAGCCCAGGGAATGCTGGGACAGAAAAAAATGCATCATGGGACACTGTCTGGGCACTGGTGGCCTCCCCACACTTCCAGGGAGCTTCCCTTCCAGCGCTCCAAAGGCAGCAGGTTTGCACACCTCCAAAAGGTGATGACCCATGCCACAGCATTTTCCCTCTTGCATGACCAGCCTTTTTACTCACCCCCATGCCTTCTGACCTAGTTCTTGAACTCTGGCCTCCTGGTATCTGACTCAGCCTGACTCCTGACTTCTGCGCCGACCACTACGTCTGACCACCCTTGTCCCAGTCGTGCCACTCAGGTTGCAAGGAATTGAGATCCCAATTCAGTATGGGACTTAAGCATGTGCCTAAATGCTTTACTGAATAGGGATGGACTGATACACTTCACATGTTTAAATTTGAGCATTTGCTTAAGTGATTTGTTAAATTGGGGCCTGAGAGTGCTCAACACATCACAGGAGAGCTCAGCACCTTTGCCAGATTGACTCCTAACAGTCTGATTATACTGGCAAAACCCATGACTTTTTATGAAAGCTTCCTAGATATCCTGATTTTTTTCACAGAAGTCATGGCTGTGATAAACATCCAGCATTAATAATTATATCCTCTCATCATTCACAGACCAATTGTAAGAAAGATTTTGTGATTAATACCAAGCAAAAGAGATCTTTGCTGCATTGATCAGGAAGCAAAGATTCTTGAACACCCAAAATGAAAGGGATCAGATAGCAAAGGAAGTGTGTCTGTCTTCCAAAGCAAGCGAGCTGAGTGCATAACTAAGCCAGGATTTGGAGCCATCCAGGGTAATTCATGTCTAGGACTTGAGGCTAGAATTTAAAAGCTGTTCTGTGTGGGTGGGCCCTGCACCTGTGTGGAATTCCACTGGAGTCAATGGGGTTCTGCCCATGAGGAGCAGCTTGCAGAATTAGAGCCTTAGACCTTGTCCACACAGGGAATTTTCTGATATATGCAAAACAGATATTATGCAGAAATAACACCCCCCACAACCCTTCCCACCACTCTTATTCTGGTATGAGTACCTTTATAAAATTTAATTTATATCACTTTGGGAGGGGTTTAACAGAATCCAGAAAAGAACCACTCTTTGGCCTGGTGTACACTACACAATTTTGCTGGCATTACTATGTCCGCTAGGAGTGTGAAAAAATTAAAGCCCCTAAAGACATAGCAATGCCTGCAAAATCCCTGGCGTAGATGAATCTATTCTGATAGAAGAGTGATTCTGTCAGCTTAACTAACATCATTCAGAAGGTGGTATAGCTAAGTCAATGGAAGAACACCTCTTGCCAGCTGATGTTGTATCTCCACTATTCTGGCTAAGGCTCTGTAGTGTAGACATGATCTTATACAGGAATAAGAGTGTTCACACAGGGGATTATATCAGTGTAACTATATAGGCCTGTATGACTATATTGGTACAACTGAAAAAACTTTCCCATGTAGACAACCCTTTCGTCTCTCTCATATGCTAAGGTGGCTTCACACCACTATGACAGTATAAAGGGGCCTTAAAGGGGGTATAAATTACATTTACATCCACTTTAACGCCCCTTTACACCACCAAAATAGTGTAAAGTGGACTTAGTGTAAATGAGAATCAGGCCATACAGTGCCATTCTATGACTAGAAGTTGCACAAATGACCACAGACTAATTTTTATCTCAATGATTTTCCATGGCTTCTGAACAGAAGGAGGCTGGATGAAAATTTTAGTGGTGTGGACTGAGAGAAAAGGACAGATCTTAGATATGTTATATAGGAAGGGTGGCAAGATTTGGACACTGCCTCAATGTGCACCTTTAAAGAGAGGCAGAGTCAAAGGTGATACCTAAATTATGAACATGAATGAGGGGTAGGATGGTAGTGTTAGCAATAACTAAGAAAGTAAGCAGTGGGAGAGTTTGGGAAGGAAGAATGATAAGGAGTTGAATTTTGGCCATGTAAAGTTTAAGCTGACAGACATCCAAGAGGAGATGTCAGAGACCTGAACCATTCTGGTCCCACATTTAGATTTCCCTGTGGTAGCACAATGCAGTGTCATTAGAGCACTGGTCTAACCCATACACTTGTTTTAAGTGTAGTTGTCTGTGCTTGTACCTTATAGTTTCCTTTCTTTGTGTATTTTTACCCCTGATAATCAAAACCCTCCCATTTCATGATGGAATGTTCTGTTTTACCGAGGATACCACTGATCGTCATTGTCATTTCCTTCCAAAAGGCATGGATCCTAGAACAAACATTTGGCTAAATGTCAAATTCGATGCTTGTCATCATTAAAATAGTGCAAGGGTGGTTGTTTAACTGCTTTTCTTGTGTTTTTTTAATATACTTTCCCTTGATGTCTTGGCTAACCTTTACCGGACACATAATCCTGTGGTTTACAAAAATACAGTGGATTTATTTCATCCTTCAGAACACAGTTATTTGGAATGTCAAAATAAAAGGCAATGGGGAGAGAAAACATCTGCATTTGTAAGGAAACATCATTAGCAGTAATAACACTCGCACTGACAGAACATATGGAGATAAATATATTTGCATTGTATCAACATTAACAACAATTTTAGTACCCCATAATTACTGTGAAATATTTAACCAGGATGAGTGTCTGTGAATTACGCCGATTACAGTTAGACAGCCATGCCCAGCATTGAATTGTCTGTAGCACCTACAGGCATGGGAGAGGGAAGCTGGATCAAGCCATAGCAGTGAAAACATCCTGACAAATGCATGAATCAGCGGTTTCACATTTTTCACTTTAATGATTTCACATGAAACACACCAGTAAATAACAAAATACACCTACTGAAGTCTCAATTGACCCAGAGTGAGCTTTCATCGAATCATTAACACTCTATGTGCTATAAATGGACAAGCTTCAGCAGGAAATTTGAAGTTGTCACATGTCTTATAGGACACTGTGTAACACCATACTTCATGCTGACTCTCCAAGACAGTGTCTCACACAGACAGGAACCAGTTGCAGAAATGGAAAATACAGCCAGGCTAGACTATAGCAGCATCAGTACTGAGCTTATTTTATAGATTATTTCTTCTTGTTAGTGATGTGGAAGACTTTCAAAGACATAAATGGGAGTCAGGCGCTCAACTTCTATTGAGAAACAATGAGAGTTGGGCATCTAATTGTCCTTTGTGCCTTTGAAAATTCCCCAGACAATCAAGTGATTCTAAAACCCACCTCAGTTATCACTGAACTACTTCCCTAGGGGAAAGGATACACTCTCTCCATAAATATACAGTGTACATATATTTTGTATCCAACATTCTGTTCATGAAGCTGTGTAAGCTCTCAAGTCTTAGCAATGTGATGAAGTAGTGATTACTACAGAGGAAAAATAGCTATTAAAAATTACCTACTGTATGTTATGAGGTACCTAACATCTTCCTCTGAAGTATTTAGTATTGGCGCTATTGGACAGAGGATATAGGAGCGGATGGACCATTGCAGTCTGGCATAGCATGACAATTCCTATGTCCCTGTAATCCATCTTTATGTGACACCACCTGGTCCCATGCTTCTCCTTTCAGGGCAGATTATGAGCACCTGACTCCAGTGGATTAGTATTTTATTTTAGAAACAAAATAATTGACTTACTGCTAGCTCTTAAAGTATTTTTTATCTTTAGATCTCAAAGCACTTTACAAAAGGGGGTCAGTATCATTCACCTCCTTTTACAGATGGGGAAACTGAGGCACAGAGAGGGAAATGATTTACCAAGCAAGCCAGTGGTACAGCCTCATTGATTTCACAAGGGCTGCTCATGGGATAAGATACTATTCAATGTAAGCAAACAGTTCAATAATCTAATGCTTAAATGAGAGCATTGTGCACCTTCCTCTTCCACCTGCTGCTAGTATGGCAGCACAGGGAGCAGCGTGGAAGGGAAGAAAGCTCTGCAGAGCTGCTTGGTTCCCACTTCTGAGTAGTTGGGTCAGAAAGGGTGGATCGTGGGCAGTGCCAAGGCAGTCATGTGCTGGTGTGTTGGGAAGAGTACATGGCACCAGGCGTAGACTGGCACACTTTACTTCCTTCTAGAGCTGTGGGGAAGGCAGGAATGACATTCTCCTTCCCTGCAGCAGTACAACAGTGTGCTATCCTTTACTCCAGATGGGTCACTACATCTTGATCTAGTTCAGAGTCATTAGAGAAGGAGACCAGGAGCTTAACTATGCTCCCACAAGGCTTCGATTCATCAGCAGGCTCATTACGCACTCATCAGAAGGCTCACTAGACACTCCCGCAGCCTAGCACTCAGAGAACTAGCCTGAAATCCTGTGTATTTGCTGTAGGGGCATGTTGTGACAAAATGGACTCCTTTCATCTGTTCACCTGCACAACACATGGCAGGATTATGCCCTTAATTTGGTGTTTGGGAATTTGCAGAGTTCTAGGTTAATTTAACGCAATTTATTGACTACAGCTGCTCAAAACTATTTGAACAAAAATATAAAAAAGAATGACCTTTTTTCTAAATGGCAGATTTTGCCAAAAGTTTTCACTGAAAAACTGAAAGTTTTCAAAGAGATGGGAACATGAAAAATGTAGCTTTTGTGGTTTTTTTAAAAAATGTTTTTAGTTGATCAATTTTACTTTTTATTCTGCTGTTCATGTTTATCCTTTCTCCTCTGTGCCACCCTCTTCCCGCTCCCCCCAGTTTTAGTAGTGAACTGAAATGGAGAAAAGTGAGAAAGGAAGGGAGAAAAAAGGAAAAGAAAAAAACCAAAAACAGTAAAAATTGAATAAAAAGTCAAAATCAATTTTTTTAAACACAGATTTGGCAAGGAATAATGACAAAACATTCCTTTTCAAAACCTGTGGAATGACAAAGTTTTCTCCATTTCCCCCCACTAGCTCTGATATTGATGTTTCCTGTGAGATATCTATATAATAAGATTTCAGGATTGGCACTCTGAAGCCTATTAAGTCTATTAAGTCACCATGAAGAGACGAAAGCAGCTACAAGCACAGCTGAGAGCTCTTTTTGTTTAGAATATCACCAGGTACAATCACCAGTGGGCATC
This sequence comes from Eretmochelys imbricata, assembly GCF_965152235.1. Taxonomy (NCBI): domain Eukaryota; kingdom Metazoa; phylum Chordata; order Testudines; family Cheloniidae; genus Eretmochelys; species Eretmochelys imbricata. The sequence continues at coordinate 235,683,408 of NC_135572.1, forward strand.
GCCACCTGTTACCATCCAATGTTTAAGTTTTCTGAATTTGTGAATCACACCAGTGCAGCGTAGGGCATGTATCTATGTCATCCCAAGAGGCCTAGACTATTGAGATATCAGAATTAGGTCAGCCAATCACCACTCTTGCTTTACAGCTGATTTGCATACAACAGTTTAATTGGTTTTATGAGGGAGACTACACAGATGATGGATTTCTTCCCCAACTGCCTCCTGCACAAATATCACAAAGCTCCTGCTACAACACCCCCCAACCACAAATCAACAAAACCACCCAGCCAGCCAAAGACAACCGACATACACAATAACCTTAAACATCACTCTGAAGCCTAAAACGTCTGTTGAGTCAGCGAAGCGATGGAAACTGCTACAAGCATGGTTGAGAATTTTTGTTTTTTGAAGACTATCATCAGGTTCAATCACCACTAGGCCCTTTGAGAACCAGATGGAACGTTAGAGTCCAAAGGTTCTGTGGCAGTTGGAATGTGACAGTTGATCAGAGGAAGTGGGAGTAACAGCTACAGGGGGTAACAGAGGCAGTTGTGGCTCCAGCCCCAGGGGAAGTTCTATGCACCAATTCTGAGGAACATGTACAGAGAGCAACATTGCTCACTATAGCACAGTGCATGGAAACAAGAGCCCCCCCATTTTCAACTTTTTTTAAAAAATACATTTGACTTTATGAATTACATCTATGCAATAGCTTTCAGCTACTAGTTATAATATAAACCAGATGTCACTTTTCCTGTGACAAAAATCATTAATCAGGCAGTTTCATGGAAGCAAGCAACAGACTGAAAGGGTGTAGATAACATCTTAATTACGCACACAGCTTAAAAAACCCAGCAGTCCCTTCTAAGAAAAATGTTTCAGATCAGCTATCACAGTGTCATATACAGTAATGATAAAAGCGGAGTGTCATGGAGCACTCTCTGCTCATCGCTGGAGCACCTCCTTCTGGCCACGTCTGGGGATTAGCTTTGCCAGGCTGACGCCCCTTTTTGCGGTTGCACTCCATCACACTCTTTGGACTCTACTGCTCCCACTTCGTGGCTTGGCCCTCTGGCCAGGTCACTGTAGTTTCCCCTTCCTGGGGGACAATGGCAGGTGCATTATCAAAGTCTCTCAGGACCCAATGTCCCAGGCAATCTTCTCTTTCACTACCCCCTTATCAGTGCCCGTTGTCCAGTGGCTGGTAGGGGAACTGAGGCCCTCTACCCTGGGTTCCAGGCCAGGGACCCTACAACAAATGAGTCAAAGTCTGCACAGTCCTAAACCTTACTGCTGTATCCCTGGGCTACCTCTACCTTGCCTTCTGTCATCCTGAGAATGACTGTAGCCCCCTTCAACTCTCAGCTACTGGGCTTTATATAGTTCCTGACTAGCTGAGCTTTATCTTGAATTAAGCACTCATTCCGGCACCATTGTCTGGAGGAAGAGCCAGGAAGTAGTCAGGGAGCATGCCCCCCACTTCATGGGCATAGTTTGGGAAGACGGGGGCAGTGTTGCCCCCCCCAAATTGCAAGCCTTGAGCAGGCACGGAGTGGTGCCGGCAGGGGCTGCTCTGAGGCTTGTAGTTTGGGGTGGGGGAGGGATCAACAGTGCACCCTGCCCCCAAAATTACTCCATGTTAAAAAGTGGGGGGGGGGGGTGACTGGTGGTCCTCCCACTTCTACAAAGGTTCCGGCACCTTTACCTCCAGGTAAAGCCTAGCCACCTTAATACCTTCAGGCCTTGTGTGGGCTGGACACCCCATCACAGGAAAAAACTGTAATTTGTGTATTTTAAAATATAATGAATAAACATAAAATATTGCAATGTGACAAGCAGAGAAGCGATAAAGTACAGCAATCTAAAATAATTTGTGAAGTGGCACCAGGATACTTTAAAGCAATATAAATATGGTATCATAAATGCAAAGTTGAAACATGAATACCAAATGTATATTTCTTCCTGTATAAAATTGTGCTCAAATTGACTGCGATTTCTTAAGCTTGATTTAAAGGGCCAGATTCTCAGCTGCTGTACATTAGCATAGCTCCACTGAAGTCAATGGAGATATGTTACTTTTCACCAGCTGAGAGTCTAGCCTGGATTCTTTATAAGCTGGTGAAATGTGACATTACATTTTAAAGGCGAAATAACTGAAAAACAAACGTTTTTGCCCTTCATTCTTCCTTTGTGATATACTGAGATGGCCTCATAGAGTAGGCTTGCTTTTTAAACAATCATGAGGGTTTTCCCTTGGTTTTTACACTGGAAATGTCAGGATTTCAAGGCCTGAATTTCCTCTCTCGCTGGACGATTTGGGCAATGTTTGGAGGCCCTGGAATGTGACATAACAGGAATTGAAGCTTGAGCTACAGTTTTGCCAGCCACCAAAAGAGAGAGAGGGGGATATGGAGCCTAAGGAATCCTGAGATTCAGTATTCCTTTCCCCACAATGCTACTGGGGGTGGGAGTTTGCTGTTCATGTTTCAGTTTCCTTTGATGTCATGTTACAGGTCCCCCCATATTGCTGCAGTCCTCTGATAAATAGGGAATTCAGGACCTGATCTTTTTTATATAAAATAAACAGAAAAAAAAAAGTGTGTGTGGGTGAGGGGATTTGAGGCTGCTATACACCATAGAGGGAAAACACGTTGTGTGTATGCACACTTAGCCTTTAGTATGTATGACTATGCAGCTGCAGCAGGAAGGTGCTAATGGTTAAGCAAGCTGAAATTTGCATCTTCAACAGTCACCACAATCCAGCCTGGGGCAATTGGGTGCACTGTGCTGCAAGAGATCCTGACTTTCAGGTGAGTCATAAATTGAATATCTTGATGGTTTGTGGTCAGAAAAGGCACTTTTTGAAAGAGTATAAGCATGAACTATACCACATTGGTCATATGCCAGTTTGGATAATTATATTCTTGTTTATCTAAATCCCTTCAGTTTCAGCTGGAAAATAAATTTGTCTTCACTCCCTAAACTTTTAGAATGTTGCTTTGCACTGCTAAGCATCTGCCATGTTCCTCCTAAGAAGTGGCTGCTTTTCAGTGGAGAGTAAAGAGATTTCAGTATCTAGGCCCTGATCCTGCAACTGACTGCACCCAGGCACACCCTTGCATCCACATGGAGCCCCACTGATTTCAACGGTTTCCCAGTATGTTCAGGGATGCACCTGCAGGCAGTGAGTTGCAGGTTCAGGGTCATAGCTTTTAACATACTTCAGGATCCTTTGGAAGGAAAGGCAAAGATCTGATATATCATTAATGTTATCCTCAAGAATAATATAGTTTATTAAATAAATTGTGTTCCAAGGAAAAATAGAAACGTCAAGGACAAAGCAACAAGAGATTATATTTGGCTCTATTGAACTATACAAAGTCTAGAGCTTTTCTCTACTTACATCGAGACTGTCAGAAATGTCTTATCAGCCAGATCTGGGCTATGAGCAAGTTTGAGACAATGTACTGTGGAGTTCCAGAATGGACTCACCTAATGCCCACATTACTTAATTGGAAGGGCAACTACTTGAAGGTCTGATGCGTTATGATTAGGCTTGGAAGGATTAGATTTTAAATTGGTAAATGTAGGTAAATGACAATTTCAGTGTACAAACAGAAACGGATGAAAGATATTTCCACCAGTAATAACAGAAATGTACAGATAGACACAGTAAGAAAAGTACTGCGTGGGACCTTATTAGAGTTTGATTTAAGGACATTTATTTTGTATATTTTGACATGTGATATTGAGTATCTGTGTTTTAACAGTTATAAAGTTTTACCTTTTTGAATCTCAACATCTACTGTAATTAAATAATTACCTTATCTGCCCATAATTTCCCATACCTGTGAAAATTTAAATAGATAAAAATAGAAAACTGCTTAAAAATAAACAAATTGATATTATTGGTTGGTATTATAAAAAAAAAACGTTCTGCCAAGCCTAGCTATGACATGGATGTGCAAGAGGAAGGAGAGGTATAAAAACAATGCATTTTCGTGCATTCATTCAAACTGACACAAAGTACTCTGAAGTGAGAGCTAAAGTGAACAGCAGATCTAGTAGCAAAGTTCACATTTCCCCAGAATTGTTCCATATTTTCCATTATTTTTGAATTTCAAAATGTTTGTGAACACTTTAAATTCTGACTCCTTTTTTATAAACCAAAATTTCAACAAAAAATGTTATTAGCATTTCAATCTTTGACATTTTTCAATAAGCTGTTGTCAACAGGAAGGTTGTAAGCAGTAATGGACTTTACATCTGACTTCATTTGGTCCAGGTAAAACAAAACCCTGATATATAGCTTATTCAAGTATATGTGAATCTTTGAAGTGTCCATTCTCTGAAGCTGATCTTTCTTTCCCCCGCATTCCCAATTGTTTGTATTTGACCCTCACTAGAGACTCTGACATCCCATAATTGCCCTTCCTCGGTCCTGACCCAGCCTCCTACTTGTGGTGATATCTCACTGGGAGGGTTCCTCACATCAGACATTTTGGGGGGAATTCTGATCTGAATTATACTAGTGTAAATAGGATCATAATCTGGCACTAATTCTCATGGGTTCTGGCTAGCTTCATCTCTCTTGTGACTGGACTGGCACATCCCTATATTAGAAGCTCCACATAAAACAGTGTTCTTTTCTCTAACCCTATGAAATCCCTAAGCCTTGTGAGACTTGAAAACAGCTGCTGGACTAGCAGATTTCCAAATCTGTTGAGGCCCCAAGATGAAACTCAGCAAAACTAAAAGATTTTTTCCTGCAGTAGGAAGTCAGAGGGAGTATACTTTACTGATAATTTTCTAAAGGGTCTGCTGTGAGGAAGCTTAAGATTTAGGTTCAGATTTTGTACAGTTTTTGACCTGGTCAAATTGGTTCAGCTCTCCTTTATTTTACAGATGAGGCTTTAAAGTGAGGAAGAGACTCAGTGGCTCAGACTGAGCAAGGAAAAATGTTACAGATAGTTTGGGGGAAAACACATGAAAGAGAAAACTCAGACTGTGAGGAGTCTCGAGGACAGTACAATGAGGAGGCCAGGATGGAAGCAACAGAGCAAGCATTTAGGTAGATATGAGGTCAGTGAGGTAAAGAGTTTCACTCTCTGGGGATAGTGAAAACCAGGAGGACAAAATATATTTCAATTAAGGAAAAATCTGGTAGTAGGTTCAAGATTATCCATCTTCCTAGGATCTGAAAAGTAGATGTGGAGTGGGCCCAATCTTAATTAGGAAATCTAAAGTGACCTGCTTCCACCGTTGGAAGGGATATGACAAATTATGATGAGCAGTGGTGGAAAAAGTTAGCTGTGAGTCCAGTGGAGAGGAAGCAGCCTTCTTCCTAGAAACATTACACATACATGAAAGAGGGTTTTGAGGCAGATAAGGTCACAGAGCTCAATTCATTCATTAAATAAACTTGACAAACCAATTACTATGAATCTACCACTCCACTGAAATGCTGAATAGGGTTTTTAGGGGAATAAGAAGGATTTCCAGGGAATGGTAGAACAATCCATTAATGGGCATAGAAATGGCTTCAGTCCCGATGGAGAAATATAAACATAGAGATGAAGGAAACAGAAAGAATACAAAACAAAACAAAAAACCCCCAACAACCTGGAAGTCTTAAATCCTTTTAGTACTTTACTTAGTATTAAATAATTAGAAGGAAATTGTCAAGATGTGAATGTATTATTTTAAATTTGTATAGCATGGTAAATCTCATTTACACTGGTACCAATCTGAAAGGAAGAGAAGTGAAATATGGAAAATTGGGAACAATTTGGCTTCTACCATGACATTTTTCCATTTTGTATGACAAGTTGAGGGCCCTGGGAATAATTAAGCGCTGATGGGAATTGGACTGGGAGCCAAAAGACCAAGGGCACATCTACACTGGGAAAAAAAAAACCCAAAAGCCACAGCAGTGAATCTCAGAGCCTGTTCAGCTGACTTTGGCTCACACTATGGAGCTAAAAATAGCAGTGGAGAGGTCTCACAGCCCAAGCAGGAACTCCTACTCTGCTATTTTTAGCCCCATAGTGCAAGTCTGAGTCAGTTGACCCAGGCTCTGAGACTTGCTGATGTGATGTGTTTTTTTTATGTCATGTAGGTGTACTCTTAGGTTCATTTCCAGCTCAGCTAAGGACCTGCTGTTTGAACTTTGGCAAGTCACTTCACCTCTCTCTGCCTGTTTTCCCTCCCACCTTTGTCTAAGCTTTTTGATTTAGAAGTCCCTCACTGTGTTTGTACAGTGTACAGAACAATAAGGGGCTTATTTCTGTTAGACCCTGTAGATGCTACTGTAATACAAATAAAGATTTTCAGTCAGTTACACCAATCTGACACTTATGAAACTATGGATTTCAGTGGAATTTCTCTTTACACTTTTGTGAAAAGAGAATCCAGACTTACATCACTAGATTGTCCAGCAGAAGTTGGATCCTGGAATCAAAAAAGTAATTAGGAAAATGGAAAGGAATACCTGCTGTATAGTTTATTATCATTTAAAAATATTTCATAACAAGTAGAGTCTTACCGTGGTGTGCAGATTGCTAGAGAGCTGCTTGAGGTGCAGACCTCTTATATCCTCGCCCCCCAAATAAGGCAGATGGATTAAAAACGGGGTGTAAAGGGGGGAGATCACAAAATTATTTGTATGCATACCTCAGAGAAGGTGAAGAGCAGTGAATTCATAATAAATCCACAAGGGAGTGTACTTTTTTTTTTTTTAAAAAGGAAACTAAAGGCAGCACAGGTATGTAGTGTCATCTAAGATGAGGTCAATTGAAGGAAGTGAGAACAGAACAATTTCAGATTCTAAAAGGAGATGCTAAATCATTGTAATTTCTTGTTTATAGATTCATAGATATTAAGGTCAGAAGGGACCATTATGATCATCTAGTCCGACCTCCTGCACAATGCAGGCCACAGAATCTCACCCACCCAGTCCTGCGAAAAACCTCTCACCTATGTCTGAGCTATTGAAGTCTTCAAATCGTGGTTTAAAGACTTCAAGGAGCAGAGAATTCTCCAGCAAGTGACCTGTGCCCCATGCTACAGAGGAAGGCGAAAAACCTCCAGGGCCTCTTCCAATCTGCCCTGGAGGAAAATTCCTTCCTGACGCCAAATATGGCGATCAGCTAAACCCTGAGCATGTGGGCAAGATTCACCAGCCAGATACTACAGAGAATTCTTTCCTGGGTAACTCAGATCCCACCCCATTTAACAGGCCATTAGGCCTATTTACCATGAATATTTAAAGATCAATTAATTACCAAAATCATGTTATCCCATCATACCATGTCCTCCACAAACTTATCGAGTCTAATCTTAAAGCCAGATAGGTCTTTTGCCTCCACTGCTTCCCTTGGAAGGCTATTCCAAAACTTCACTCCTCCGATGGTTAGAAACCTTTGTCTAATTTCAAGTCTAAACTTCCCAATGACCAGTTTATATCCATTTGTTCTTGTGTCCACATTGGTACTGAGCTTAAATAGTTCCTCTCCCTCTCTGGTATTTATCCCTCTGATTTATTTACAGAGAGCAATCATATCTCCCCTCAGCCTTCTTTTAGTTAGGCTAAACAAGCCAAGCTCCTTGAGTCTCCTTTCATAAGACAGGTTTTCCATTCCTCGGATCATCCTAGTAGCCCTTCTCTGTACCTGTTCAGGTTTGAATTCATCCTTCTTAAACATGGGAGACCAGAACTGCACACAGTATTCCAGGTGAGGTATCACCAGTGCCTTGTGTAATGGTACTAACACCTCCTTATCTCTCCTGGAAATACCTCGCCTGATGAATCCCAAGACTGTATTAGCTTTTTTCACGGCCATATCACATTGGCGGCTCATAGTCATCCTATGATCAACCAATATTCCAAGGTCCTTCTCCTCCTCCGTTACTTCTAATTGATGCGTCCCCAGCTTATAACAAGAATTTTAGTTATTAATCCCTGAATGCATAACCTTACACTTCTCACTATTAAATTTCATCCTATTACTATTACTCCAGTTTACAAGGTCATCCAAATCTTCCTGTATGATATCCCGGTCTCTCTCTAAATTGGCAATGCCCCCCAGCTTTGTATCATCCGCAAACCTTATTAGCACACTCCCACTTTTTGTGCCGAGGTCAGTAATAAAAAGATTAAATAAGATTTAAATGTAGGGGACAATTTCCTGGTGCAAGTGCTGGGGGAACCAGCTAGGGGCAGAGCTCTTCTTGACCTGCTGCTCACAAACCAGGAAGAATTAGTAGGGGAAGCAAAAGTGGATGGGAACCTGGGAGGCAGTGACCATGAGATGGTCGAGTTCAGGATCCTGACACAAGGAGGAAAGGAAAGCAGCAGAATATGGACCCTGGACTTCAGAAAAGCAGACTGAGTCCCTCAGGGACCTGATGGGCAAGATCCCCTGGGAGAATAACATGAGGGGGAATGGAGTCCAGGAGAGCTGGCTGTATTTTAAAGAATCCTTATTGACGTTACAGGGGTCAACCATCCCGATGTGTAGAAAGAATAGTAAATATGGCAGGTGGCCAGCTTGGCTTAACAGTGAAATCCTTTCTGATCTTAAACACAAAAAAGAAGCTTACAAGAAGTGGAAGACTGGACAAATGACCAGGGATGAGTATAAAAATATTGCTCAGGCATGCAGGTGTGAAATCAGGAAGGCCAAATCACACCTGGAGTTGCAGCTAGCAAGAGATGTTAAGAGTAACAAGAAGGGTTTCTTCAGGTATGCTGGCAACAAGAAGAAAGTCAAGGAAAGTGTGGGCTCCTTACTGAATGAGGGAGGCAACCTAGTGACGGAGGATGTGGAAAAAGCTAATGTATTCAATGCTTTTTTTTGCCTCTGCCTTCACGAACAAGGTCAGCTCCCAGACTACTGCACTGGGCAGCACAGCATGGGGAGGAGGTGACCAGCCCTCTGTGGAGAAAGAAGTGGTTTGGGACTATTCAGAAAAGCTGGATGTGCAAAAGTCCATGGGGGCGGATGTGTTGCATCTGAGAGTGCTAAAGAAGTTGGCAGATGTGATTGCAGAGCCATTGTCCATTATCTTTGAAAACTCATGGCGAACCGGGGAAGTCCCGGACGACTGGAAAAAGGCTAATGTAGTGCCCATCTTTAAAAAAGGGAAGGAGGAGGATCCTGGGAACTACAGGCCAGTCAGCCTCACCTCAGTCCCTGGAAAAATCATGGAGCAGGTCCTCAAGGAATCAATTCTGAAGCACTTAGATGAGAGGAAAGTGATCAGGAACAGTCAGCATGGATTCACCAAGAGATTAGTCAGGCATGACTAATCTAATTGCCTTCTATGACGAGATAACTGGTTCTGTGGATGAAGGGAAACCAGTGGACGTGGTGTTCCTTGACTTTAGCAAAGCTTTTGACACTGTCTCCCACAGTATTCTTGCCAGCAAGTTAAAGAAGAATGGGCTGGATGAATGCACTATAAGGTGGGTAAAAATTGGCTAGATTGTCGGGCTCAACGGGTAGTGATCAATGGTTCCATGTCTAGTTGGCAGCCAGTATCAAGCGGAGTGCCCCAGGGGTCGGTCCTGGGGCCGGTTTTGTTCAATATCTTCATTAATGATCTGGAGGATGGTATGGATTGCACCCTCAGCAAGTTTGCAGACAACACCAAACTGGGAGGAGTGGTAGATACGCTGGAGGGTAGGGATAAGATACAGAGGGACCTAGACAAATTGGAGGATTGGAAAGTAGAAGAAATCTTTTTCCAAAAGAAATCTTATGAGGTTCAACAAGGACAAGTGCAGAGTCCTGCACTTAGGACGGAAGAATCCAATGCACCGCTACAGACTAGGGACCGAATGGCTAGGCAGCAGTTCTGCAGAAAAGGACCTAGGGGTGACAGTGGACGAGAAGCTGGATATCAGTCAACAGTGTGCCCTTGTAGCCAAGAAGGCCAATGGCATTTTGGGATGTATAAGTAGGAGCATTGCCAGCAGATCGAGGGATGTGATTGTTCTCCTCTATTCGACATTGGTGAGGCCTCATCTGGAGTACTGTGTCTAGTTTTGGGCCCCACACTACAAGAAGGATGTGGAAAAATTGGAGAGAGTCCAGCGGAGGGCAACAAAAATGATTAGGGGACTGGAACACCTGACTTACGAGGAGAGGCTGAGGGAACTGGGATTGTTTAGTCTACAGAAGAGAAAAATGAGGGGAGATTTGATAGCTGCTTTCAACTACCTGAAAGGTGGATCCAAAGAGGATGGATCTAGACTATTCTCAGTGGTAGCGGATGACAGAACAAGGAGTAATGGTCTCAAGTTGCAGTGGGGGAGATTTAGATTGGATATCAGGAAAAACTTTCACTAGGAGGGTGGTGAAACACTGGAATGCATTACCTAGGGAGGTGGTGGAGTCTCCTTCCTTAGAAGTTTTTAAGGTCAGGCTTGACAAAGCCCTGGCTGGGATGATTTAATTGGGGATCGGTCCTGCTTTGAGCAGGGGGTTGGACTAGATGACCTCCTGAGGTCCCTTCCAACCCTGATATTCTATGATTTTATGATTAAGATTGGTCCCAAAACTGATCCTTGAGGAACTCCACTGGTAACCTCCCTCCAGCCTGACAGTTCACCTTTCAGTAGGACCCACTGTAGTCTCCCTGTTAACCAATTCCTTTTCCACGTTTCAATTTTCATATTGATCCCCATCTTTTCCAATTTAACTAATCCACATGTGGCATGGTATCAAACGCCTTACTGAAATCTAGGTAAATTAGATCCATTGCGTTTCCTTTGTCTAAAAATTCTGTTACTTTCTCAAAGAAGGAGATCAGGTTGGTTTGGCACGATCTACCCTTTGTAAAACTTTTTGTATTTTGTCCCATTTACCATTGACCTCAATGTCCTTAACTACTTTCTCCTTCAAATTTTTTTCCAAGACCTTGCATACTACAGATGTCAAACTAACAGGTCTGTTAGATCACTTTTTTTCCCCCTTTCTTAAAAATAGGAATTATGTTAGCAATTCTCCAATTATATGGTACAACCCGAGTTTACAGATTCATTAAAAATTCTTGCTAATGGGCTTGCAATTTCATGTGCCAATTCCTTTAAGATTCTTGGATGAAGATTATCTGGGCCCCCCAATTTAGTACCATTAAACTGTTAGAGTTTCGCTTCTACCTTGGATATGGTAATATCTACCTCCATATCCTTATTCCCATTTGTCATGCTACCGTTATCCCTAAGATCCTCTTTAGCCTTATTAAAGACTGATGCAAAGTATTTGTTTAGATATTGCCATGCCTAGATTATCCTTGAGCTCCACTCCATCCTCAGTGTTTAGCGGTCCCACTTCTTCTTTCTTTGTTTTCTTCTTATTTATATGGCTATAGAACCTTTTACTATTGGTTTTAATTCCCTTTGCAAGGTCCAACTCTACTTGACTTTATCCCTACATGTTCTGACCTCAATAAGGTAACTTTTCTTGCTGATCCCTCCCATCTTCCACTCTCTGTATGCGTTCTGCTTTTTCTTAATCACCTCTCTGAGATGCTTGCTCATCCAGCTTGGTCTACAACTCCTGCCTATGAATTTTTTCCCCTTTCTTGGGATGCAGGCTTCCGATAGCTTCTGCAGCTTTGATTTAAAGTAATCCCAGGCCTCCTCTGCCTTTAGATCCATAAGTTCTTCAGTCCAATCCCCTTCCCTAACTAATTTCCTTAATTTTTGAAAGTCAGCCCTTTTAAAATCAAAAACCCTAATTGCAGACTTATTTTTGTTAATCCTTCTGTTCAGTTTGAACTGAATTAGCTCATGATTACTTGAACCAAGATTGTCTCCTACAACCATTTTTTCTATGAGGTCCTCACTACTCACCAAAACCAAATTTAAAATAGTATGGTGTCCCTGTTTATGTCATACCAAATATCACACAATAATACCGCTTCTAGTTAGGAACGTGAAGAGAAAAAAGGGGTGATTATTAAATCCATTGTAATACTGTGGATTTCAAATGGAGAGTTAGAGTCACTTAACTTCTGTCTCAGTGTATCCCCCTGTAAAATAATGATACTTCACACTTAGATAGTTAATTGGGCTAATACTCCTAGTGATGCTGTGAGAAAAGTTCATAGCCTTTTAGAAAGTTCATAGTTATCAAAGCACTTTTGGCATTCCAGCAAATAAAGCCACTAAGAACAAGTGTAGTGTCTATCAGTGATCAGTGGACAATGTTAGTGTGGACACTTGTATCCACATCAGTGCACAGTCCAGCATGCAGCAATCCCATCATCCTACAAGAGAAGCCTATAACTTGTCATGGGGCAGATAGAAGAGCAGAAGAATAGCCTGGAAAGCAATGTGATGCTGTGTAAATTATAAAGGAGAATAATTTCTGCTTCAGCGTCTCTTCAGAAACGGAAAGTGAGAGAGAGGAAGTTTGACGTTTATCTTGAAAGGAAATTGCTAAAAATGAACATTGGGACAAATGCAGCTAGTTTACTGCAGCAAGTAGTGCAACTACAACAATGGAGCTTCTCACGGGAATAAGGAGGAAAGGATTTGACCCATCTTTCGGAGCTAAGGTCTCTCAAATGAAGGCAAGCCAGGCTACCAAAACCAGGTCATATTTCGGTATAAGAAAATGGTTACATTTCATTCCTAGTTCTACATAGTTTTGAATTAAACACCAAGTAAAGTTTGAGGCTGTAAAAAACCAAAAACCAAATGAAAACAAAACCACCAACCTCTCCTCCTCCCCTACTTTAGTTGTTTGGATGACTTTTTCCAGCGCATACTAATTTGCATAAGAAGATACAGCATAACAAATCATTAATACTGCTCCAGATATTTACATCTTTGATCTCCCTGCTTGGTTGACACCCCTAGTGATAAAATGTGGGTAGAAACAAATATGGAAGACCGATATGAAGTAGTACTCTATATACTGTTTTGGATGCAGCTTGCAGTGCAAGCTTCTGGTGTACACAGGGCTTGCGAGTCATTATATCACGGCAACACACAGAAGGTAGACTTTGGAGTTAGTGCATACTGTATAAATGATGGCTGTTAGCAAGGTTGGCCTTTGAATAAATTTGCTGTATGATTTCTGTACTGACACATTGCCAATAAGGAGGGGATGAACGGGAAGAAAGTATATTCCTGAGTGCAGGACTGGGAAGAAGAGTCAGTGGTGTTGGGTGGGAGAGGAAGAAAAAGAAGGTTGAACGTGTGGAGGATTTTTATTTTGGAGGATCGCTGCGGATTTGGTAGATTCACATTCCATCCAGTCTGACTTTCCTGATATGACAGTGCTTTGCATTTCTATAGCATCTTTTACCCAAGAATACCAAAGGACTTTATAAACAACAGTGAATTCAGTCTGTGGATAATATCTTCATTTTAGCTACATGTTAAATATTACTATTTTACAGAGAAGCACACTGAGGTATAGAGGGGTAATTGACACTTACTCATACTACTAGTCAAACTGTCTCCCACAGTGATTCAGACATCTGAACTCACAGCGTGCAAGTTGTGCCAAACTATCAGATTGTGAAAATACCTGATCAACTCCATGTATGACAGTTTCTAGGATGTATCACGGACACTATAGAGCAGTGGTGGGCAACCTGTGGCCCACAGGCTGCACACGGCCCATCAGGGTAATCCGCTGGCGGGCCACCAGAAAGTTTGTTTACATTTGCATGGCTGCCTGCAGCTCCCAGTGGCCGTGGTTTGCCACTCCCAGCCAATGGGAGCTGTGGGAAGCGGCAGCCAGCATGTTCCTGCAGCCCGCGCCGCTTCTCACAGCTCCCATTGGCTGGGAACAGCGAACTGAGATCACTGGGAGCTGTGGGCGGCCATGCAAATGTAAACAAACTGTCTGGTGGCCCGCCAGTGGATTACCCTGACAGGCTGCAGGTTGCCCACCACTGCTATAGAGCCAGTGGGGAAAGGATCTAGGTGTCTGGCACTGTCCTTTAACATTTTCAGAAATCCCTTCCCCCACTGGAGGAGAAAAGGCAGCTGCTGGACCAGATAACTGCTGCTGTTGAATCAAAGCCATAGAATGGCAACACACAGTAATCACACTCAAAGAAGAAAATAGGCATGACAGCCACCGGAAAACAACTGTCATATTTGAACAAATTGAAGTTTATCTGAGGGCTAAAGACAAGAAGTGTTCATTATCAGTCATTAACAAATTAAAATAAAACAACCCCACCAGTCTTCTCCACAGAAATGCAGAGGAGTGTCACCAGATCTAATCTCCAGGCAGCAAGCCAGCCCCTAAATCTCAATTCAAAGTGAGCCGCTTCTGAAGCCTTTTTACCAAGGTGAGTTTGCCAATATTTGCTAAATTTCTCTCCCCCACACCAGCACCAAGACTGACTTCCTCTGTGGTCTCTTAGTCATGTGATACGGATCTTAACATGGATCTGTGCTGATTGGTCCCTTGAATACAGCTTGCCCATCTGCTGTTCCACAAAAATCTTTTTGAAGCACTGGGGGCCCAATCCAGCAAAGTTCCATGTCTTTCCTGAGCTCTCTTAATTCCCATTGCTTTCAGCTTTCCACAGCAGGTTTTTAGCATCTTTTAGTATAGAGCCCTTGGCAGTATGATTAGGTAGAGAATTACATTGCCAACTAACATCTAAACAACCAGGCAGCTAATGCTTAGGGGAATTTTCTTCCTATGTCCCTTAATTCCAGTGTTAACGGTCATATAATTACTGCTGTTGTATATAACTGTAGTTCTTGCTTTGGTATCCCCCACCTCAGGCTTTATTTTTAAAGGTGCATGAGTGTTCAAAACAAGCTCTCATCCAGTTCTTTGGCTCAGCTGCCTTTTGAGTTTCAGACAAATAATATAAAGCTACACTGATGCCAGGGCTAGAAAGACACAGATGTTTTCTTAATTGGCAGGAGACAGCTACATTGAGGAACTGTGCCCAGATCAGATTTAGGCCATAAAGGCCTGGTGTCAAGGCACACTGCCCAGTGAAGTGGGATTTATGCACTGGAGCAGTTTAACTTTGGAAGACTGCAGGTTTTGTAGTGATGTCTAAGTGCATCATCACAAATGTGTGGTTGGCCTTTCACATTAAAAATAAAAGAAATCCATTGGAGTCCCCTTTGTCAGATTTCTCTTATTCTGAGTTGATGTTCAGCTCAACAGCCTTTCCAATGAAAAAGCGGGTCTAATTATGCAGTCCTGTTTGTGAATTATTTTTTTCTGTGTTAATCTGAGCCAGGTTACATATTACGAGAAAAATCAGCCATAGTGTAAACTGGCACAACTCATTTTATTTCCGGGGAGTCACACCTGATTATACTGAGGCTAAACTTGATATGACGTATTCATGTGTTATTCAGAGAGACAACATATACTAAATCCACAAATTAAACAAAATTTACCTAGCTTTGATGGGAAAAGTTTGAGCCTCCCTCTTCCACCTGTGGACACACAAAATATTCTTTTAGATGGTAAAATAAGTCACTCTTAGTAATCAACAATAACCCTTAATAAACTATTTCTTTGTGGCTGTGAACATCTGATGCACTCTTCTAAAAAGGAAAAAGTACTTATAGTTATGTGCAATGTGTGCATTTATGTACCAACCTTGTGATAGGGACAACTTATTTTACATCTGCAAAGATGAAGTATATCCATGTATGGTTGAGTCACTGAATTTCAGGCTGACTTTTGCAGTTTTATTTATTTAGTATATACCTTTGAGTCCATTGTTGTTTAATCATTTGGAGCATGATCCGGAAAATCCTTTGTGATGTTATACTCCATATTCTTTATGAAAATATGCTTAGGATATGAATATGGCATAACTGAGATATACTTTTATGCAAGATGGCTCATGTAAGATATCATTGGAAAGGTTATGATTTACTGAATGTCATTAACCAATTTGTATGCATGTATCATTTCTGTATCTAAAGTTAGGAATATGGACTATGTAACTATCACAACTGGGTGTGTATTTGGAAGACGCCCACCAGACAACAGGCCATCAGATTTGATGGGCCATTAGGAAGAAAGAACAAGACTGTGAAGATACTAATCTCTCTCCTTCCTGGGAGGCGTCCTGGAAACATAACTGTGACACTACTAGGTCAGGTGGTCTTGTCACCAGACACTAAACATTATTTTGGACTTCTTGTAACTTCCACTAAAAGGAGAGGAGGGGTGTCAAGTTTGGGAAACAAAAGATTCCCGCCTTATGTAAATCTTATTTAAGGGTGGGGAGGAAGGCAAAGGGGACTCTCCTCCATTGCCTACCCAAGAAGAAGGACTGCTGAAAGAACCTGAAGGGACAAAGGAACTAACCTGAAGGGAAAGGCAGGGGGCGAGTCCAGACTGAGACAGGGGTCCAGTCTGCAAGAAGAAATAACTGGAATTCTGAGCTACAGAAACTCTGCATCCTGCCTAATTCAATATTTAGGGTGAGAAATTCCATTTTGTAACCAGTTTCTTTAGTGAATCAAGCTTAGTTTGCGTGTTTTGTTTTATTTGCTTAGTAATCTGCTTTGTTCTGTTTGCTGTCTCTTTAACCACATAAAATTCACCTTTTGTAGTTAATAAACTTATTTCTTGTTTATAATGTAACCCAGTTTGTGCAATTCATAATTGCAGGGTTGGTGGGTAAGAGGCTGTGCATACCTTCCTCAACATTGAGGGAGAGGGCCGATTTTGTAATATACCTTTGGGTCTGCACTCCAAGGGAGGTGGGCACCTGAGTGCTGGGGCAAATCCCTTAAGCTGAGTCTTCCCAGAGCTGATCTCAGTGTCTGTGTCATTCTGCAGTTGGGTGTGGCCCTACCTGTATGGGTGCTGGAGGAGGCTTAAGAGCCTGGCTCAGCAAGACAAGTAAAAAGGGGGCCCTGCTGACAGAACAGGTGGGCTCAATGGTATCTCAGCACATCAGGTGGCATCTTAAAAGGGCGCAACCCATCACACCCTTAATCATATAAACAGTGTTTAGTCACACACACAGTCCCACTGAAGTCAAGGGGACTATTCATCTGAAGGTTTATGGGATCAGATCCTATATTTTAGGGAACTATAGGAATATGACAAGTGTTTAGACACTGGTGAAGAAAGTAGTATAAATAACTAGATAGATACTTGTAAAGGTATAAGGGATACCATCCTTCTAGCATCAGAAGCCTGCAGCTGGCTGATCAGCTCTGCCTGCTGCACCTGAGAAAAGTGGTGGAACTTAATTAGCTGATCCTTATAAAAGAAGGCAGCTGGAAGCAGAGAGGGGAGATTGCAATATCCTCTAGAAAGCTGAGGGGCTATGCTCCTAAAGGTGTTACAAATTACATCTGAGAGGACACGCACGCAACTGCTGCGAATTATACCTTGTAGGACACGCACACCAATGCTGCGAATTATACCTGATACGTCACGCACAGTTCGAATCTAGGCTGAGGCACAGAAACAAAGTCCACAACTGCAGAGTTGCCAAAAGACACTAAGTTTATTACGCTCGAGAGTGGTACCCCCCTGCTAGCCAGGAGGGGACCCTGAATACAGATTATACAAAGGTTATATACTTTTTAGCAAAGCATGTTGCCCTCGTGCATCAGAAACCTTAGCCAATAAACAAACCCTTGTCTTATCTATCACCTATCCCTGCTTGGTGCATTCCTCATGCTATACCAGTATGTTAATTACACAGCATGGTCCTAAAGCCATGCATCAGTAACTTTTATTATCAGGATGGGAGGCCTCACATCAAGGCCAAAAGACAGGGAGTTAGAGACTGACAAAAACCAGATACTGGGAGTCAAGGCAGGCTGGAGACAAGGAAGAGGATTTTCACAGGGATTCAGTATCTAAGGATCACTCCTCCTGGTGTATGATGTGCTGGCATTTAAACAATGGTGGGCCCCAAACCAAAATGGAGTCACATGTGCTAACTTTTCCTTAACAAAGGACTGCTACTGGAACTACTGTAGAAAGGAATGGCTCCTGAAACTAAATGGACAGAAGGTAGACTGTGTGAAGTCCTTTATTACTTAAGCAAGAGCCAGAAATTTTGGGTTACTGAAGTTACTGGTGTGAGGGACTGTCAAGGTTCCTCCCCCACTCTGAACTCTAGGGTACAGATGTGGGGACCTGCATGAAAAACCTCCTAAGCTTATCTTTACCAGCTTAGGTCAAAACTTCCCCAAGGTACAAAATATTCCACCCTTTGTCCTTGGATTGGCCGCTACCACCACCAAACTAATACTGGTTACTGGGGGAAGAGCTGTTTGGACGCATCTTTCCCCCCAAAATACTTCCCAAAACCTTGCACCTACTTCCTGGACAAGGTTTGGTAAAAAGCCTCACCAATTTGCCTAGGTGACTACAGACCCAGACCCTTGGATCTTAAGAACAATGAACAATCCTCCCAACACTTGCACCCCCCCTTTCCTGGGAAATGTTGGATAAAAAGCCTCACCAATTTGCATAGGTGACCACAGACCCAAACCCTTGGATCTGAGAACAATGAAAAAGAAGACTTTTAATAAAAATAGAAGTAAATAGAAATAAAGAAATCCCCCCTGTAAAATCAGGATGGTAGATATCTTACAGGGTAATTAGATTCAAAAACATAGAGAACCCCTCTAGGCAAAACCTTAAGTTACAAAAAAGATACACAGACAGAAATAGTTATTCTAGTCAGCACAATTCTTTTCTCAGCCATTTAAAGAAATCATAATCTAACACATACCTAGCTAGATTACTTACTAAAAGTTCTAAGACTCCATTCCTGGTCTATCCCTGGCAGAAACCAGCATATAGACAGACACACAGACCCTTTGTTTCTCTCCCTCCTCCCAGCTTTTGAAAGTATCTTGTCTCCTCATTGGTCATTTTGGTCAGGTGCCAGCGAGGTTACCTTTAGCTTCTTAACCCTTTACAGGTGAGAGGAGCTTTCCCCTGGCCAGGAGGGATTTCAAAGGGGTTTACCCTTCCCTTTATATTTATGACAGGGACATACTTGGGGAAGGGACACGGTCTCCACAAACTTTTTGAGGGAAGAGTGTGAGGTTTTGATTGTTTAAAAAGGCTTCAGATAAAACAGCTAGCCAACCTTGCTGGAAACTGCTTTCCTGGAATCCATGAGAGAGCTCAGACAGAATTGCTGCAGCAAAAGAAAGACCCAATTGGTCAAAGTCCCCCTCACCCATCAAAACAGTTTCTTGGTGGAAAAAGGTTTTCAATTAAAAAATGAAGTGTCTGCTTTCCATAGAAAATGTAGATATGTCACTGAAGAAAAGCAAAGTTCCCCAATCATCTCCTAAAATGCAGCGTGATCAGGGACTCCTATGGTGCCTCTTTTCAAGATTGGAGAAAGTAGCTCATCATGGGAGATGTAGTCTGGGCAGAGAACATGACCCATAGAAGAGAATGGGAACATAAGGCACCTAAACTACAACTCCCATGAGGCACAGTGGAGCTGTTTTGAATAGAAATATTTTGGGTTTGAGCCAGAGCATTTGGAGTTTGATATTTTGCCAGAGTGAGCATTTTCCATGGAAAATCTCCTTATTTTCTGACCAGTTCTATAAAAACACTACGCAAGGTACAAAATAGTGCAAAACTGGGAGAAAAAGATATGGTGTCTCAAGGATCAGCAAACTCTAGTGTCCAATGAATGCTGATTCATATTTCTTACTGACATGTTCACCTAGCCCTATATTTACCAGTCCAAAGCACATTGCACATGGGATGGACTGAGTACAACATAGATGAGATTTGGCTCCACCTCTGCTTCTATGAAAGATTTATGAAGGTGTCAGCTCTATTTTCAAAACACCATCACTTTAACAGATTAGGCTGTTTTCCTTGCTCCAAGAAAAAAATTCCAGCTGTTAATGCTTATTGGGTCTCTTTGCATGAAAAGGTCCAAATGTAAATTTGAGCCCTACATGTATTCAGAGTTTTGAACTCGTGGTTAATATAGTGTAAACAAGATGTAGGACACTGATTATCTCCTGGTGCAATCGGCAAAAAGATGCAACTAGCAGCTGTGTCTTATTTAGATACTGCAATTTATTAAAAAAAAATAGAGCCATTTTCAAGTTAGATCCAACTCTCAAGGAAGAATAAAATGAAAATAATTAGGGCCAGATTCTCATTTAATCTGCCAGTGTTATGTAAAGAGGCCTTAGTGTAAATGAGAATCAGGACCCTATTACACAGTATCTCTTTCTCTGGCTCTCTCTTCCCTAGTGAAAAGGCAGTTGTTCCAGTTCAGTGTGGGAAGATCCATAGGAATTGATAAGTAGTAATAGATTACATTTTATCTAGCATTTTTCATGCAAACATACATACATCTTTCCTCAATATTAGAGAGAATTTCTATCCATTTTATAAAGGAATTACCTCAAATACTATTGTAGTATTACTTAAATGCAAGAGGTCATTTTAACCTTAACCTTATTCAGTGGTAAAAAATGTTTTACAGGTTTAATAAAAGAGCTAGAGAATTAAATCATATAAATGTTACTTTAAGATAATGCACACAGTCCCTTGGCATTTCCTGTGCAAAGCTGAGAATCATACACTCCAAATATTCATCAGCCTGGATTTGTATTTTATCCCACAGAATTGTGTGGTGTAGCGTCACCTTATGAACCCTGTATGCATCTAACAGGAAGCTCAGAGGGAAGGAGAAGTAGGCTAGGTAGAGACATATAGACAGAGAGAAAGGCCAAAAGAGTAATCTATAGGAAATTGATAACTATAGACTCTGGGATATGCTATAATTATGGCAGTATTTGGGAACTGCCATCAATACACTACTTGGTATGTTATAAAAAGTAATTCCCACTCCCAGGAAATTATCCTTCTCCTCCATGTTCAATGGATGTCACAAATCAACACCAGCATCTACATTCCTGAATTGTTAATATAAAGTCTCTAATCTTAGATGGCCTCCATTATTTTTATTTAATTGGTTTATGATAACATTCTAAGGCCCCAATTGGGATTGAGCCCCATGGTGTTAGCTATTGTTCAAAAAGACCAATTCCCCATCCATAACACTCTACAACCTAATTTATGACTGGACACTTGGCAGTGAGGGTAGCAGGGATGCTAAGGTGTTGTTTGTATTTCTTAATAAATTATAGCACACAAGCAAGCAGATAAAAAAAACACTAGTAGGAATGAGAGCTCTCCTGTTGACATAATTAAATCACCCCCAATGAGCGCTGTTCACACTGGCGCTTCTTATGGTGCTCAGGAGTGTGTTTTTTCACACCTGTGAGTGACATAAGTTATATTGACAAAAGTGCTAGTGTAGACATAGCCTTAGATAAAGTGGAGTAAACTAATTTGGAATAAGGCACTCTTGTTTGGGAACAAGACTGTCCACATAGGAGTTAATCAGTAATAGACAATCAGCTCACCCAGGCAGAGTAGTACTTTATTACTTTAACTGAACTTAATGGGAGTATGCGACAAGCTGCTACAGTCTGTAAAGGGTTAAAAGGAGAAAATGGAGCTACTTCGTTTTCCTTCTCCAACTCTCTCCTTTTTCATGATGCCTACAAAAAACTTGACAACTGTCAGACACCTGGTATGCTTAAACACAGGCGCGGGACCTGGGAGTGCCCGGGACTCCAGCTGGTGCCCCACGTGCCAGGGGTCCTGGCTGCTGCCCCATGTGCCTGGGGCTTTGCTCCCAGCCTCAGCTCGGGGTGTGTGTGTGTGCGGGGGCGGGGGGGGTGGTGGACAGGGGTAAGAGGGCTGGCTTTCAGCACCCCCACTATTAAAGATGTTCCAGCGCCACTGTGCTTAGACCTCTGCCTACCAGACTGACCAAAATGTTTTATTGTTTCTTTGTGCTCCCCCCACATCTGTTGTAACCACCTGTCATCTCTCATCTTATACTTAAAATTGTCAGTTTTGGGGGGCAGGGATTGTCTTTTTCCTTTGTGTTTGTACAGTGCTTAGCACATTGGGGTCCTGATTCCTGATCCATGACTCGGGCTCTGTAATACAAATAATAAGTAATAATAGGTCTTGGCTGTTGCTTTGGGCTTTATTTCCGTTTCCTGGCTGGTGAAACAGCTTACAGTGTGCTTGTACAGTATGATTTTACTCAGCATGGCTAATATTGGCAGAATCGGCCTGTAAATTTGTTGAGCTTCAAGGAGCTATGTAGCTTTATGCAAGCCGAGGATGTGGCAAGGTGTATTACCTATAATAACAACCATTAGTATCTGTGGCCTTAAATAGCTCTAGGAAATTTTAGGAAATATAAATGTCTTTATAGTCTTGGGAGAAGAGTTTTTCGGGTGGAAAAATCAATATCTTCTCTTCAAGAAAGATAATGAAACAAAGAATAAGGTTCCATCTCTATGGTCACAGCCAGCTGCTGTTATTCACAGTAATGTTGCATTGCACAGATGGATAGACAATTGGGAAAACAGTTTAAAATATTTCAAATCTGACTGACTTCTCAATCCAGTATTTCTTTTCTGAGCATTGAATCATAAAGCTTGCCTTAAAATATTCAATAGATAGTCTCATTTTTCTGCCTCATTCTCTTTATACGTCACACAAAAAGTGATGTATGCAACATCAGAGGGAAGTAGCTACTCAGAAGGCTAATTCCCAGCTAGAATCTGTAACATATTCCCAGAGGAAAAAATTAAAGACAATTCCAAAACTAGTAAGTATTTACTTTAAACCTGTACGTGTGAGGAGTTATTTTTATATTCTGTTAAGAAGTTAGGACAGGATCATGCTGTTTGCATGCCTCCTCAGATCATAAGGGGTGTTCCTGGGGCAATGTGCCTATAGGGGCTGCATGGGAGGCAACTGTATCAGAGAGGCACAATACCTCCCAGTCTCCCCAGTTATTCAGAGCAGAAGAGAAAGGGGTACTTTGCAACATCTCATTACGGGGGTTTGTTGTTAATAATGGTGATGCATCCTCAGCTCTGCTGGCATATGGATAGGTGGAGCTACAGGTCCATCTATTCCTCACCCAGTTGCTCCCAAATGGAAGCATCTGAGGCACAGGCCCTGTGTTTTCTTAATCATCAGAGCTGTGAAGAGGAAAGCCCTTTTGCAGACTGCATTGGTACAGTCATTACTCCTGGCCCAACCCTCTGCAAAACTGTACTGAGCCATGGCACAATCTAGCCTGAAACGAGTTCAGGAGCAGTACAACCGCCAAATGCTAAGAAATAAAAAATCATTCTTAATAGATAGAAGCAAAATATGACTCACTGACACAATAACTATGCTGACTGTATACCGTATCCATTAGTGTTATTTGGTGAACAATGAAAGACACTTTAGGAAGAAATAGAGAGAGCTTGGAATTTTAAGTAGGAACAGTTTTCTGTCAGAGTAATGCTTTCTAGGGAAACCTTCTTTCCGGTCAGCTCAGCTGCTCACCTCTTCAGTAGCCCACCACTAGGTGAACTGCCTGTGAGCCATGTCTCTCACGGCTTCCAGGCTTACAGCTCCTTGGCACTCCATCTGGTGCTCTGCCGCAGAGCCAGGGCTCCCAGGTTCAGTGCTGCCAGGCAACCTGCCCATCTGCCAGGTGAGCAGCTGGCAAGCCATGCATTCCATTTTGGCTTCCCCCATATGGAATTTTTCTAGAAATCCTTTACTAAAAAATAAATAAATTTGCAATTTAGATTTTTTTCCCCAATTCAAGATGATTTTTTTTTGGTCCCCAAAATGTGAACTTTTTTGCAGGAAAGGACTTCCATTTTCTGACCAGTTCTTGGAATAAGTAAAAGGGTACTTCCACCTTTAACAACATTTTTATCTCAATTCATAATTATTTTGTCTATTGTTGTTTGTTTTTATTACACTAGTGTCTACAGGCCAAGGCCTCATTGTGCTATGGATTGTATAAACTTAAGAAAGAAACAAGAATGTGCTTCTCTTTTTAAGCTAAATCAGATATGTTACCAGCACAATTTGGGACACCCTGCCTATACCTTACCGAGGGGTCAAGGAGTGACCCGGTCAATTTAGGCACCCCCACCCTTTCCCTTTCGAGGGTTTGGGGCATACAGCACCTAAGTGTCCTCCTTTCTGCACAATTTTGCATGCTTAAATTGTAACATATTTGTGACTATTTTGTTTGTGCAGATGGTCAGCAGAAATTCTTTGGTCAACGTTTATTTTATTTATTTACCATTTATTAAGTCTCTGGGTATCCTCCCTAAAATTTCCCAGCACCTTGGTGTCTTTACTTTACAACTGTTGATGGTAATAACTCGTATTAGATACATTCCTAAGGTGGGGGTGCTTTATCAGCAGCAAAACATTCTATTTTCAATTTGAGTAGTGAACTCCCTGAGTTTCATCCAATGCTGGTTTAATAGAGAGGCGGGGGTAGGAGGAGGGGTTTGATAAGGTCCCAGGCCTACAGATATTCCTTTTTGGAAACCTCACTTAGTTAAATTATTTTTTGTTGTAGACCATTGGCCAGATCCTCAGCTGGTGTAAATTGACACTGCTCCCCTGACTTCAAACTAACTATGCTGATTTACACCAGCTGAGGATCTTAGTCCATGATTTATCTTACCAACATTCAGATTATCTTTTAAAGGAACATTAAATGCTTGTTTTTCTAGTTATGCCACAGTCTACATTTAGTCAAACATTTTCTCTCATTGCTTCTTGAACATAGGTTACTCAACAGAACTTATATGTTTCTCTGTCTATTTTAGGTACATATATGGCCCCCATTACCATAGTATATGAATGCCTCACAATTTTTAATGTATTTATCCTCACAACACCCCTATGCAGCAGGAAAAATACTATTATCCCCATTTTACAGGTAGGAGACTGAGGCATAAAGTTGTCCAAGGTCACACAAGAACTCTGAGCAGGGAATTGAACCCCGGCCTCTTAAGTTCTAGGCTAGTGTCCTAACCACAGATAGATCCTTCCACTACCTGTTTTAAAACTTAGCTTTATGTAATAATGAGTCATCACTTATTTATTTATATTACTGGGATATATTTTAATGAAGATTAAACAGATCAAAAAGCAATACCATTAGTTATGCCACTTTGAATGAGTTGGAAACAGATTTGATCAAAAAGAATAAATATGAAAGAAAATGATGAGAGAGGTGTAATTTATTATTTTTGCTATATAATAAGAGTGATAAGACTGACTTATTACTGGCTTTTTCAATTATAGGGCTGTATACTGTATTTTCCTTTTGTCCTCTCTTTTTGTAAATTTTGATGGACTTTATCTTGGTATATGCATGTCTACTACGAGAGAGTAATATCCTAAGATGAATCCTATGTATTCAATTATTGTTTTTGATTTTTTTTTTTTTGTAAAATCAATTGAAAGAAATAGGGTTCCAAATAATGCTCCTTATAATATAATTACTTTGGGTAACTGCAGGGTCAGGATATTCACAAGATTTTGTTCATTCATTTACTTCATTTTACTTTATTTTTAATGGCCTAATATGTAGATAGAAAGCATCACAGGGACACAGTAAATCAGTGGTTGTTACATGAAAAATCTTTCACTGCAATGTCATGGAGAACATGGAAAATAGGATGTTTATTGCATAGAGCATTCAGTGGATGAGCATTATAAGTTCATTGGCCATAATTTCAAACATAGACTCCTAAACACCTATTTCATGGAGCTGGGTGGGAACCAGAATATCTGTTCCACAGGAGATTGACCTTTTGAAAAGAAATTCATTCCAAATCAGAAAGAAAAGCCAAAATGTCTAAATTTCCTGCAAAATGTTTCATTTTGATAATGCCCAAACATTTCATTTCAACTTTATCATTTTGACTAATTTCATGTAGACTTTTAGATTTTACAAAAATATTAAGTCTATATACAAATTAAATATAACATAATACTGTATTAAATATTTTAGTACTATATAAAGTTCAAAACAAACAAAATGAAACAAGACATTGACTTTTTGAAACAAAACATTTTAATGGTTTCATGTCAAAAATTTGGTCAAAAAAGACG
This sequence comes from Eretmochelys imbricata, assembly GCF_965152235.1. Taxonomy (NCBI): domain Eukaryota; kingdom Metazoa; phylum Chordata; order Testudines; family Cheloniidae; genus Eretmochelys; species Eretmochelys imbricata. The sequence goes on from NC_135572.1 coordinate 235,709,411, forward strand.
TTTCTGCAAAACATTTTGACTCTGACAAAACTGCATTTTCAACTAGCCCTAATGTTCAGGCAGCAAATAAGTGGCTTGATTTTCAAAAGTGCAGAGCAGCCAATAGCTCATATTTATTTCAGGGGGAGCAGCTGCTGGCTCAGCACTTTTAAAAATTAACCCATTATTTAAGTGCCTAAATAAGGCTGTGGGAGACTAATTTGCCCCATTGATTTTTAAAAATCTTGATGTTTATTTTTAGTAACTGCATACTCTGCTTATGTGCACATTTAGAGGGGGACTCTGTAGATAGTAGGCTCCAGAAGAAAGATTTTATTTTCCCTGTCATTTGAAATAGTGAGCACTGTAGCTTTAATAGTGGTAACAAAAGGCTTGTTGAGACATGCCAGCTTTTTTTTCTTTCCCCATTTATGCATCTCTTTTTAGGGTTTTCTTTATTTCATCTCCATCTTTCCCCCCATCCCACTGCATTCCAATCAGTGGGTTTAAATACCGTTGCAATAGAATGATTTCATTTTTTTCCAGGATATACTGTAGATTTCTTTATAAACACAGGTTTCAGAGTAACAGCCGTGTTAGTCTGTATTCGCAAAAAGAAAAGGAGTCCTTGTGGCACCTTAGAGACTAACCAATTTATTTGAGCATGAGCTTTCGTGAGCTACAGCTCACTTCATCAGATGCATACCGTTTCCACGGTATGCATCTGATGAAGTGAGCTGTAGCTCACGAAAGCTCATGCTCAAATAAATTGGTTAGTCTCTAAGGTGCCACAAGGACTCCTTTTCTTTTTATAAACACAATCTCTATTTGTTTATATGAAAAGGTTTATTAGCACTACCAAAACTATGTTTTAGCTAATCAGATCCAAACACATCGACACACCAGATGAATCAGTACAAAATGATAACTGAATTTATGACTGCAGATCCCGGCACCACCATCTTTTTGCACTAATCCTGCTGAAAGCAGTCTAAGGACTAGATGAAGAATATGTGTGAAAAGAAAGTTGAGTAAGCAGCTATGTCCTACATTGAAGCAGAAGGAAGAGCAGCTTGGATAAGAGATCCTGAGAAGGAAAGTGAGCTTGGAACATCATGTGACTGTCTAACAGTAACTAACACATCAGAGGAGGGAGGGGGTTTGACCAGAGAGAAAGATGTGAGGTAGAAAGCAAAAGCCACAGCCACAAGAGAAAACCTAGCCAGTCCAAAGGCAGTCTAGCAGAGGAAAAAGGCAGTTTGTAAAAGCTGAGGAATGGAAGGGGTAGAGGGAGGTAGAGCACATTTTAGAAGCAGAGGAAAAAACAAAAACAAATGTAGGCTAAGTCTTACCATTAGTGATTCATGTACACCTCCTATTGAAGTCAATGGGAAATGTGGGAGAAACCATGATCCTGTCTAGACTTGAAAAACAGGTCATAGTTGAAAACATATCTGTTCAGATTTTTTAAAACATTACACCTAGCAGTTGAATGGTTACAGTACAGCTAAAACTGTAATTCTTAATCTCTTAAAAATGGTACAGTTGAGATACCAAGAAAGCTGTGGCAACTTCTAAATTCATGTTAGTGGCTAGTTAAAGCTTAGGCGAGACAATCACAATCATCCTTCATATAGGCTGATATGGATGCATGAGAGCTGCTACTGCCCCAGCTCAGTAAGTAACAGACAAATGCAACCCTGAACAATACAACTGTTGAATTTACCAGTTGATCTGTTGTATCCTGCCCCCTTGAGATAGGTTTGGTAAAAAGGAAATGGATAGGAAGAGAATCCACAAACAAAAGGAACCAAGAAAAGCACTGTTTTGTTATTACTTAAAGAAACAATTACAAATAAAATAAAATAAAAATAGATCCTTCCTAACCATAGGTGTGATCCATTGACAAAAGGGGGGAATCTTTCCATCAATTTCAAAATCATTTGAAAACTCATACTTTGCTGGTCAATATTGTCCTGATAAAATATGTGTGGCAACATTGTATGTAAAGTTGTAAGAGTCCACTGTATGGTGTTATTAACACATTTTCCAAACCAAAGCCCTGCCCAAACAGAAGTTGGCCACCGGTCTGTCTCGACCAAAAGAATGTGTGGTCTGCTTAATTTGCATTTAAGTAGTAAACAGAGTCATCAAGCACAAAGGGAGTTCCAACAGGTGGGAAAACCCGCAGGAGATATTCCACACCCTCACCCCTCCTAGACTTTTTGTCACCAGAATCTAAGCTGGAAATGTTTTCAAGGGAGGGACTCACACTATAAAAATGAGGGAAAAACACCCCAAGGCACCCCTCCTCCTCCTTGCTCACTCTGTCCATTGATTGACTGCACCAGAAGCAATACAAGGAAGCAGCCACTACACAGAAGAAGGGGTCCTGGCCTAGAAGTTCGGCCGGTAAGACTACTGAGAGCATGTGGCGAGAGAAATTTTGCTTTGAATTTATCATAGTTTAAGTTAGACATTAGTTGTGTTGTATCTTTATTTCTCTCATAATCATTTCTGATTTTTATGTCTCATTACTTACATTCACTTAAAATCTCTTTCTTTGTAGCTGATAAACTCATTAAACCAGTGTGTATAAAATGAAGTGCTTGGGAAACTCCATTTGGAATAACAGGATCTGTGTGCATCATTTCTAGTAATAAAACGAAGGACTTTATATGATATGAGCTTGTATTGCCCAGGAGAGGGCTGGGCACCACAAGATGTATATCTCTGTGGAAAAGTCTGGGTCTGGGAATGTGCCGGGGTCACCCTGCAGTGTAATCCAGGCTAGTAAAAAGTCTGAGAGTGACTGGCAAGTTGCAAGTGTACACAGACATAACTGGGATCGACTTACATGCTAGAGTCTGTCTGTGAGCAGCCCAGGAGTGGAGGCAAAAAACAGCAAAGCAGTGTAAAGGACACACCAGCTTAGAGGGCAGGGGTGACACAGCTGTTCACTAGTCTAGACTGTACCCTAGGTATGTCACACATTAGTACCAGAGAGAAGTTTGTCTACTTAAGATAACAGTAAAGATAATTATGGTTCTAGATAGATTATTTTATAAGGAAGGCTTAAGAAAGCAATATGTATGGCGTGGTTAAGATTGTGATGGAGGTGCAACTGGAGGATGGTGGTGATGACCATCGATGAGTATTTGAAGGATGTAAACACTAAGGGTGAAATCCTAGCCCCACTGACGTCAATGGGAGTTTTGCTATTGACTTCAACAAAGCCAGGATTTCAATCCAAGGATGGAGCATAATGTAGCTTTGTACAAAGGGGAATAACATGGTAGGGATAATGGGATGAACTGAGAAATGCGACATCTATATCATGAAAAACTTCCTGCCAGTAACATCTAAAAGACAGTAGAGTGGTCTGTCAAAGAAAATGTTGAAGACAAATAAAACTAGAGTGGACAAAGCACTAGAAAATATCCTTCCCTAGGAGGAGTAATCAATAAAATATAATAGGCTGGATAATCTAACAGGTCTTTTTCTTTTCTAATATCTTTGGCCAAGATTTTAAAAAATGGTTTTCTAATATTGGGCTCCTAACTCTGTATTTAAGCACCAAAAGAAGTAGTCTGATTTTCAGAAGTTATTTCAATTGCAGCTGTTTGGTGCTCAGCACTCTTGAAAATCAGGCCATTTATTTAGGTACCTAAATAGTGATTTTAGGCCCGTAATATTAGACATGCATTTTTTAAACTCTTGGCCTTTGATTTTAAGACTCTACAATTTGCTGAAGATTTTACAGAAAGGCAATGGAAAAGATAAGTAAAATGTGGTGCCCTGGCTCTAATCTCTTGAACTCTCCACTGGTTTGTACATGAAGATGTTATGCACTGCACGCTTAAAAGTTGGGCGTTGAAGCTTTGGGACAGTTGAGGAAAATGAAGAATCCATGGCCAGAAAATTAGTGTTGGAATAAAATAATTTCATAATACACTTCCTTTAAAACATGGTGAAATATGTTTTTTTCTTCTTTTTGTTTTGTTGATGGCAGGAGTGGATAGGGGAAACAATTACTATAAAAAAAAGCTGAACTTTTACTGAGACTTAAATTATAGACTAGACAAAATCCTCTCTCATTTATATAAGACTTGGGGAAGAGTACTTACCGAATGAGTTACACAGAATTAAAACACCTTTAAAGCAATTGCAAGAATCAGGAAACAAAGATCCTAAAACATCTAACTATTTTAAGTTGAGATGTGTGTGTTTGGCTGTAGGATTTACTACTGGGGTGAAGAGGACTCCAATCCCAATTTTAGTCAATGGCAGTTTTGACTGAACAGAATTAAGTAATAACTCTGGAAGTGGGCCTCTATTATTTAGACGTTACCATAATTCATCTAGTTTTAAGAAATTACATAATTCATACATCACATTGCATAAAAACAGTTTCAACCAGCTCCAGCTATAACTCCACTCAGTAATGATTCACTGGCATCAGAAGCCATGTAAATACAGCCAAAGTGTATAAACAGATAGAAATTTGGGCCCCTGTCAGAGGAAGATCCAGTACATCTGGCATTTGCCCAGGCTAGGGCTTCAAAATGTGCTAGATGTTTAACTCCATGACAATTTGTCATTTTTGTTTGTTCCTGATCTGGTGGCAGGTCCCTACATAGAATGTTTCTATTATTCTTCCTACTGAACTAATGAAGCTAGTGATGGTAAAAACAATCTAAGGAACAGGAATGATGATAAAATGTTATTTAAAATAACTTGTTAGGAGAATCTGAAATATGATATATGTAATAACAACCCCTAACCTCAGGAACAAATATGGTAATTGGGACTAGCCATGTTACATTCCAAATGGAAAACAATATGAGCTGACAACTTCATAGAACCATAGGATTAGAAGGGATTGCAAGGGTCATCTAGTGTAACCCCTGTGTTCACACTGAATGATTTTAGAAAGGTCATCCCTCCTCTTTCCTTTCCCCTCATATGCACAATTGAGGGAGAGACACCACTTTCTTTTCCTCCCTATGACTAGATCCAACATAATATATATATATATATATTGTGTGAATGAAACCCAGCTACTTAAAAAAGTCAAGCAAACAATATGATATCTGAGAGCCAGTCTCTTTTCTCAGGCTAGACAGATGTGTCTCATTACACACAGCTTCTTTCATCCCAAGTATTTGTGTCCAAATGCTCCATTAGTCAAATTAGAAAAACAAAGAATGCAGTCCTGAAAGCATTCATGATAGTCTCCTGCCTTCTCCATTCTGCAAAATCTTTCTGCTTCTATGGGCTGTTTTCTGGGACAGAGAGAAATAATTTTTTATTATGCTTGCTGCTAGCTGCATGCTACCAAAAAGTAAGATAAATTTTGTGTGTATTTTGAGTGAAAACTTCATGGTCAGTTAATTAGCAGCTGATGATGGAAGAACTTTTCATTTTAAGGCAGCGCATATATTGGTAAACAGAGCTGGTATGTATTAAGGTGTGGTGTTCACTAATCAGTTCTGAAAATAATTTAATACAGAATTGAACTGAAGAATGAACCCAGATCCAGAGCCCATTAAAATCAGTAGGTGGCTTTCCATTGACTACAGTGGGTATCTGAGCAGTTCCCTCGTTCTCTGATGGTATTGGTTCAGAATGAAACTCAAGAAAACAGGAACTGAGTCTCTATGAGTACCTACTGCTGAGTGATTAACTTTTGCTGGTAGGATTCCACATCAGAGAATTAACAGAAGACCCTGAATAACCTGAAGCCATCTCACCAGCAAGCCTCCAGAACCAGTCATTATAAGATTATAGATTTCAGGGGCAACATTTTCTTCTTATATGGTTGTAGATCTGTAACTAAGGGCCAGAACCTGTTTCCTTTTAAATCAATGGCAAAACTCTCTCACCTCAGTGATGCAGGATCAGTCTATACGAGCAGAACTTGGCCTTAAAGGCATATGATTGTATCAGTACTACTTAGAGAGGAAAAAAGGAGGGATGTTTTCAAGATCTCACAACCCTCCTGCTTTGAGTCTTCCTCTGCAATATTCTTTGTCTTTACTTTTGGTCCTCCTCAAAAATTAAGCAAGTGTGGAGGTGAGAAAAAAAATGTATCTAAACTTTTTCAAACTTTAAAAAAGTGTTCAGTTAGTTTGGTTCAAGTTTCAAATTAAGACTCGGATAAAATTAATCTTCTCTGAACTAGTTTCCTCATCCCTAGGATTTATATTAACCTGAATTTACATAGAGTGGGATTTTCAAAAGTCCTTCATGTGCTTGGCCTAACTCTGCTGACTGACTGACTTCAGTGGGAGCAGAGTTAGATCAACACCAAAACCTTCAAAAATCCCACTTGCACAATATATCTTAGAGGAACAGATGATCCAGCATAAACCCATCACCTCTGGAGATAAGCGAGTTTGAATGTGACTTTCTGGCAGGTTATACGCAAATTAAGGGCAAGATTTCTGCTATCCTTATGCATGGTGAATGGGACCTTACTCTGATTAGTCCCACTGATGTCACAGGGAGTAAGGGCAGCAGAATTTACCCCTAAATTAGCTGGGTTGCCTCCTTCCCAGTCTTTAGTTGAAAGTTCCCCATTCCTCTACATATGCAGAAATAATCCCCTCCTTTAAATGTATTAAAAAAAATGCAAACAGAACTGCAGTTAAAATTATAGCAAATAAAGGCCAACCAGTGAAACATACCTCATGGGATTTGAAAAGGCACCAAGCAGATGCACACAAATAAAAAGCACAATGTTTGTTTGGTAGCAAACAATACTTGGTAGTTAAGGTTGCAAAATACTTTAAAATTATAACCTCATGTTTTGTTTGCTCAGAACTTTCTGGAAAAAATTAGTCTCAGATGAAAGATTTTTTTAAGTTTGAGGAAAATTTGATAATTTAATATTTGAACATGTGATATTTTAACATTATCTGAAGGTGAAAATATACTATTTCCCTAGGCTAAAGATGATTGTTGAACTTTTCTCCCCTTAAAGACCAATCAATAATAATAATGATAATAATTTACCAAACTTTGAAACTGGGCAGGTAAATTGTATTTATTTTTGAGTATGTACATGCCATAGGGGCTGATTCTAAGTGCCCCTTCTGAGGTGCTGAGCACCCACATATCTCATTTAAGTCAATGGGGGCAGGGGCATTCAATAAATTTATAGGATCAAACCCCAACTTTGGCAGTGGGAAAATGATTAGATAATACAGGGTCTGACTATATCCTTCCATAGGAGGACCTACAAGAGGGTGCTGCGGGGAAAGACTTCTATGTAAGCTTTTCCCCTTAGGCTATGTCTATACTGGAGCTAGAGGTGTAATTTCAAGCTCCGTTAGACATACCTATGCTAGCCCTGATCAAGCTAATGTGCTAAAAATAGAGGTGTAGCCACAGCAGCACGAGTGGTGGAATGGGGCTAGCTACCCCGAGTGCAATTGCATCTGAGACCCTAGACATGTACTCAGATGGCTAGCCCATCCTCATGCTCATGCTGCCACAGCTACACCTCTATCTTTAGCATGCTAACTCAATCAGAGCTGGCATGGGTATGTCTATCTGAGCTGGAAATCCCACTTTAGTTGTCACACAGACTAAATTTGCTGCGTATTTAGTCATATGCATGGAGCTGAGGAACACATAATTAGCCTCAGCTTGCACGTAGAACTGCCGTTACGATAGATAGAGCCTCATCAGGAACATTATAGTATGACAATATGATTATGCATAGGGAAATTTCTAGGAACTTACAGAACTCTGCTTTCAGGAAGTTTGTGATGAGAGATGACAGCATATGTGGAGGAAGGAATAAAGTATGAATATTGCACTGTCTTGGCTCTCTCTTTTTGTGAATATTGAATGTTAGAAGTGAGTAAGCCCTACAGTCACAGGGAGTCAGCATTTAAGAATATTGCATGTCCAACATCAAACCCCCTTCAAAAGAATGCAAACAAAACAAACTCCTAATTCTTGTCCCCAAGTAGGTGGGTATGAAAGGGGATGTGTTCAGAAATCTGATATTCATTAGATCACAATGTGAAAACTATGAAATACAATGGGACTGGATAAAAACAAAATAAGTACAACAACCCTATTAGCTGCAAAGGCTGCCACATGTTTCGACAGCATCTAGTTATGTCAGCAGCAGACTGGGAAGACCCATGTAAAAATTCTAGAATCATTCTAAAAGCATTTTCAATCCACAAAAAATATGCAGAAGTGTAATGAAGAATCTGAAGAAACAATGTATTGCCATACTGCACAAAATGCCTGACTTGTGATTTGATCTTAAACGATGAACTTATTTGAAATAGATCAGTAATAGGGATAAAAGATGAAGGAGTTCAAATCAGAATGCCCACCAAGAGCTATAGACATGCACAAAACTAGTGAACAAGCTCACATCCAAACACAGAGCATAAGCGGAGCAGACTCAGAGATAATTCACTAAATAACACAAGGAAAACATGAAACTATAAGGCGAAATACACAAAATCTGTGCAAAAGCAAATGCACAAACACAAAGCAGAGGAGCTAAACAAACGGCAAAGAAGACATGTTGGTACTGTGGAGAAAAACATAATGGAAAAGGCCTTGCAATATAGGTCATATGCAATAATTGTGGCAAGAGAAATTCTTATGTTAAAGTTGGCAGATAAGAAAAAAGGGAACTATGGTGAGGAAGCGAACAGTGACTGAGAGGATGAGATTCTTCACTTATATAACATTAATGAAGTGAAATAGCAAAAATAAATCATTTGTAAATTTCAGACTAGCACTAGCTGCAAAGACAAGACAGCAGCATATAAACAAACATGAAATTAATTGTCAAATGGACAGTGGGGCTTCACTAAATGTGCTAGGCTACAAAGAATTCCTTGGCATTATTCAAGAGAAGAAAATGAAATTGCAACCAAGCAAAGCCAAATTAAAATTAGATAACAGCATGATCAGAATACCACTAGAACAATGTAAATTACAGCCATCACACACTGCAAGGAGCTGGTGACCAACTAACCCATCCTGAAATGCAGTATGTGGTGATACTGGATTTTTGAAAGGAGATCCTGTACAAATAACCTTAAAAGACAATCTACACCAGATAGTGTAAATATACCTCACAGGATTCCTATCCCCTTACTTCATAAAGTGGACACTGAGTCAAAGAAAATGGAATGGCTTGGCATTCTCAAGAAAATCTCGGAGCCAACAGCAGGGTGTGCCCCAGTGGTATCTGCTATAAAGAAAATGGTAAAATACGAATCTGTGTGGATCTTAAAAGACTTAGTGAAGCAGTTGTGAGAGAAAAATCTGTCCTCCCAACACTGAATGACAGCCTCCCCAAAGTGAAAGAAGATACATTATTCTCCATGCTGGAAGCCTCAAGCAGATTCTGACAAATTCCTTTAGCCAAAGAAAGTGCTAAACTGACTACACTTATCACACCCTTTGGGAGATTTTGCTTTCAAAGATTACCTTTTGGGATTACCAGTGACCTTGAAGTTTTCCAAAGAAAGATGGAAGAATTGTTAACAAAAACAAATGGAGTTGTAATTTTCCTGGACGATATTATGATATATGGATCTTCAACAGAAGAACAGAACAAAACCTCAATGAAGCCCTTAGCCTAATCAGTCAGTCTGGACTGACGGAACAAGGAAAAACGCATTTTCTGTCTACTCCAAACTGAATTTTTGGAACAGGCAATAGACAAAGATGGAATCAGTCCTAGCCTGGAGAAAACTAAAAACACTTAGAGGATTGAATGCATAAGCTTATGTATCAAAACTGAGACACTTACTGGGATGGTAAATTAACTTAGTTAATACCTACAAGACTTTTCTACAAAACTACTGAATGAATTGTTAAGGTCCAATACATCTTGGCTATAAGGTCAAATCAAGAAATTGCCTTCAAAAAGGCAAAAGAAATGATCTCAAAGCTCCAGTTCTCAGGTACTATGATGTGAGCAACCCCACACGGTTCAGTGCAGATGCAAGCAGCTATTGCCTAGGTGGTGTATTGTTCCAACATCATGGATCTGAGCAGAAGCCAGTTGTATTTTGCTCTTGCACACTCACAGAAGGAGAAAAACGATACACATCAATTGAAAAGGAGTGCCTGGCAAGCCTATAGGCATGCAAGAACTTTTACAGATATCTGTGGACTGGATTCATTTACACTGATAACAGACCATAAACCACTTGTAACCCTTATCAATGCAAAAGACCTGGATCAAGCATTGCTGAGATGCCAACGTCTATTGATAAGATTAATGTTATTTAATCCAATTGCGTAAAGCTTGTCTACACTAAAGGTAAAAGTCGATCTAAGCTATGCAATTTGAGTTACATGAATAGCGTAACTCAAATCGACATAGCTTAGATCTACTTACCGTGGGGTCCACACTACACGCCCTCGATGGGAGACGCTCTCCCGTCAACTCCCCTTATTCTTCTCGATCAGGTGGAGTACAGGAATTGACAGGAGAGCGATCGTTGGTCGATTTAGCGGGTCTTCACTAGACCCGCTAAATCAACTGCTGCAGCATTGATTGCCGCAGCATCAATCCTCTGGTAAGTGTAGACAAGCCCTAAATACAATCCTGGGAAAGATCTGGTAATACTCTCTGTCATAGAACCCAGTATCACACTCAACTACTCATAAGCTTGAAGGTGATGTAAAGGTATATGTGGATGCAGACAGACTAATGTCAGGGGGAAAAAAAGAAACTACACCAGCTACAAAAAGCAAGCTTAACAGATATGCAACTTCAAGAGGTTCTAAATTACATTAGGGCTGGGCGGCCCAAGTATCTAAAGGACACTAAGGAAGTGACAAGAAATTACTTTGCAGTGCATGGACAATTAAACAAGTGAAATTGACTCATGATTAAAGGCAGTTGCATCTTAATTCCAAACAAAATAAAAGGAGAAATCCTAAACCTCATCCATAAAGGACATCAAGGATTAACTAAATGCTGTGAACAGGCCAAATGCTCAGTGTGGTGGCTGGGCATCAGCAAAGCCATAAAGAACAGTATCCACATGTGAACATTGCAGAACTAATAGACCAACACAACACAAAGAACCTTTAATAACAATACCTCTACCAGAGAGAACTTGGAAAGAGACTAGCAGCAGATTTATACAAATTCAGATGACATCATTTCCTGGTCATTGTGGATTATTTTTCCAGGTATACTGAACCAATGTACTTTAAAGACATAACATGTCACGGTATTGAGAAACTGAAGTGCACTTTTGGTCACTTTGGTATTCCAAAACAATTAGTGACAACCTACAGGCAACAATTCACAGCAGCAGAATTTAAGTAATTCTGAACTAAATATGATTTTGATCATATTACTAAGAGCTCACATTACTCACAAGTGAATGGAAAGGCTAAGAGAGCTGTATAGATAGCCAAGAAAATCCATTCTTTGCTCTTTTGAGTTGCAGATCAACACCAATAGCAGTTACTGGATATAGCTTCAGCCCAGCACAACTGGGAAGACAACTCAGAACTATTGTTTCAACTATGGAAAAGAATCTCTCTCTGAAGTGGATAGAAATGAAGAAAGTAGCCAAATGGGATAAAAAGGCTAAAAGAGCTTATGAACACTTTTACAACAGATGTCACTTAGTTAAAGAACTCTTGGGTCTGGAACCTGATGGCTGTATTCGTGTGAATTTGGAAGGAGAAAAATGATGGACAACTCCAGCTGCCATAAAGAAAAAGGAATTCAGCACCCAGATCATATGTGATTGAGACTGACAATTGAGAGTTCAACAGAAACAGTCAATGTGTACAATTTGTTCCTCAGAAAGAACAATCAACAGAGAAAATTCTACAGATCATAGAATCATAGAAGATTAGGGTTGGAAGAGACCTCAGGAGGTCATCTAGTCCAAACCCCTGCTCAAAGCAGGACCAACCCCACTAAATCATCCCAGCCAGGGCTTTGTGAAGCCAGGCCTTAAGTGCCTCTAAGCTGAGAACAGCCTAGCTCCATCCTCTTTGGAACCTCCCTTCAGATAGTTGAAGGCTGCTATCAAATTCCCCCTCACTCTTCTATTCCGCAGACTAAATAAGCCCAGTTCCCTCAGCCTCTCCTCATTAAGTCATGTCCCAGCCCCCTAATAATTTTCATTGCCCTCTGCTGGACTCTCTCCAATTTGTCCACATCCTTTCTGTAGTGGGGGCCCCAAAACTGGGTGGAATACTCCAGCTGTGGCGTCACCAGTGCCGAATAGAGGAGAATAATCACTTCCCTCAATCTGCTGGCAATGCTTCTACTAATGCAGCCCAATATGTCATTAGCCTTCTTGGCAACAAGGGCACACTGTTGACTCATATCCAGCTTCTCGTCCACTGTAATCCCCAGGTCCTTTTCTGCAAAACTGCTGCTTAGCCAGTCAGTCCCCAGCCTGTAGCAGTGCATGGGATTCTTCCGTCCTAAGTGTAGGACTGTACTTGTCCTTGTTGAACCTCATCAGATTTCTTTTGGCCCAATCCTCTAATTTGTCTAGGCCACTCTGGACCCTATCCCTACTCTCCAGTGTCTCTACCTCTCCGCCCAGCTTAGTGTCACCCACTAACTTGCTGAGGGCGCAATCCATCCCATCATCCAGATCATTAATGAAGAGGTTGAACAAAACTGGCCTCAGGACCGACCCCTAGAGCACTCCGCTTGATACTGGCTCCCAACTAGACCGAGCTGTTGATCGCTACTTATGGAGCCCGATGATCTAGCCAACTTTCTATCCACCTTATAGTCCATTCATCCAATCCATCCCTTTTAACTTGCTGGCAAGAATACTGTAGGAGACCGTATCAAAGGCTTTGCTAAAGTCAAGATATTTCACATCCACCACTTTCCCCATATCCACAGAGCCAGTTATCTCATCATAGAAGGCAATCAGGTTGGTCAGGCATGACTTGCCCTTGGTGAATCCATGTTGACTGTTCCTGATCACCTTCCTCTCCTCCAAGTGCTTCAAATTGGATTCCTTGAGGACCTACTCCATGATTTTTCTGAGGACTGAGGTGAGACTGACCGGTGTGTAGTTCCCCAGATTCTCCCTCTTGCCTTTTTTAAAGATGGGCACTATATTTGCCTTTTTCCAATCATCCAGGAGCTCCGCTGATCACCATGAGTTTCCAGATGGTGGATGAAGAACAAAACAATGACTATTCAAGGACTCTAGACCAACCGCAGCAAGTTGTTGCAGCTAATGGACAGCCAGATGACTAAGTTTTTATGTGTTCATTGCATAATTAGAAACCAGTACAATTCAGAGAGACTTAACAGACTGATATGTACTGAACTTCAAAGACAATGTGATAGAGCAAATATTATAAATGGTAGGAATGTAGAACTTAAAGGGGGAGATGTAATGGAATGCTAAACTGTACTATACTGTTCAGCCACTAGGTGACACTGAGTGTAAATTACCTTATTTAAAGCTAACATCAGCCATACCTGGCAGAGCATTAACGGATTTTATGATGAACACGTTTGCTATATGTCTCGCTAAGAAGGAATCGCTGTAGCCAGTCCATGTCAGATACAGGAACATCCAATGAAGTGAGCTGTAGCTCACGAAAGCTCATGCTCAAATAAATTGGTTAGTCTCTAAGGTGCCACAAGTACTCCTTTTCTTTTTTGGAACATGACAGTATTTGTGCTTAATTAGACTATCTCAAAAATGGCAAAAGGGATGTTATGACACATAGTTTCCCCAAAGGGGCTTTATAGTATGACAGTAAGCTTATGTATAGGGTAACATCTAGGAACTTAGATAACTCTATTTTCAGGAAGTGCTTGATGAGAGAGGACAGCATATGTGGAGAAAGGAATAAAATCTGAATGTTGCATTATCTTGGCTCTCTCTTTTTGCTTGAATATTGAACCAGCTGTTACAAGGAGGAGCAGCTTCCTGCAGTAAGTGACTTTTGGTGGCAGTGGCCCTGAGCAGCTTGCAGGCTTCAGGTAGGAATGAGTGCGGAAACATCATTGTGGAGGATACCAATGCTTCATGTGGGTTTGAAAGAGTGGTTAGAAGGAGGAGCAGGTAACATGATGGACAACAAGTGTGATGCTGAAAGGAGGAGTGAAAGTGTGCATGGGGAAAATAAAGAGAGGATTGGGATGAGTGTAGGAGGAAATGATGGCAGAGATGTAAATGGTTGGGGGTGGGGGGAGGAGGAGCAGTGCCTTCAATAAGAAGATAAAGAACTGGAATCAGTGGTGTGCCATGACAGTTTTAGTAAGGCACACCACAACTCACATGCCTTAGGCAGTCCAAAATGTCATCCTTCATGCAGTGTGACCTTGCAGATACAGTTAGGGTTGCCAGTTTTGGTTGGACGTATACCTGGAGGTTTCATCACATGACATAATCTTTCATTAAGGTTTAGTCTATAATTCCTGGAGACTCCAGGACAATCTTGGAGGGATGGTAGGCCTACATACAGCGCGTGTGAAGTCACAGTGTGCCACTCCTCCTTGGGGGCCAGATGGAATCATCCCACAGTCTGGACTCAGCCCACGGACTGCCAGTTAAACAATGAGCAGCCAGTCAGGTATGCAAGGCACACAATGCATGACTGAATATAGATGATATGCCACTGACTGGAATATGATGATGTGAAAGAAGCCAGGTTGGAGGTGATCAAGGGGAAATTTATTAGTGAGTAACAGTTTGGCTATATACAGCAGCAGCAGTTTAATTTAAATCGGTTTAATTAAACCGGTTAAATTTTTGTGTGTGGACCGGCACAAGCAAAACCCATATAAATCATATTTAAACCAATATGAAAGAATTCACATATAAAGTTGCAACAATTTTAAGTTAATTGCTATTTAAAAAATTACACTTTTTATCCATACAACTGTGCATGCAGATCAGGCCTCAGTCAAGCTGGCAGGGACAGACAGCAAATGAAAAGATTCTGGAGACAGAGAGAAAGAAATTTAGGACAGTAGATGGACTGGCAGGTGGAGTCTAGAGAAGGATTTGATTTTATCAAGATAAGGAATCCAGAGAGTACTTGTACAGGGGAGAGAAAGCAGATACAAATATTGTAAGAGGAGTGTAGTGTACTGCAGTACCATCTCCTTAAAATTAGTCATGTGTAATCACCAGAGAGGTTCCCATTATGAGGGGTCTCTGACATGATAGATGCAGGCACATTGAGGGTCTGCTTGCTCAGAGTGCCATCTGGTTATGTATTTAATAGAGAGTTGTGGTTTAAACATTATATTCCTGGTTCCACTATGAGTCCTTGGAGTACAGAGGCTGCAGCATATTCACAAGAAGATACTCTTGGCTGCTTGACCATGCTAGAAAGCATGACCTGGTGTCAGAAGTGGCCACATTCCGCATAAAAGAAAGAAGTGGCTGCTTTTGTGAATCACAAAACTCACACACTGCATCAGTAAATGGGGCACACAGACAAGAAACAGCAATCCACAGACCAGCAGGAACCAAACGGAAGGCACAGAATATTAGAATGCAGTGAGTACACAAAAGTGAAACCAAAAGTAAAGCAGTGTAAACTAGAAAATAGTTTTACCCATCCCCCCTCAAAAACACCAAACTGAACATAAAGGGTTGCAAGCCATCTCCATATTTTTCCTTGGTAATCTTGATAAGAATGGGAAGAGATGGGAATAACACTTTCACATCTATATGAAAGCCTCAAGAGCAGATATAAAAGTAGCCATTTTACTACACATTGTGGGAGAGGTGGCTCTGGAAGTTTATAAACACATTCTTATGTGTCCGTGCCTCAGAAAGGTCACAGTTTAGAATTTACAGAACATATGAACAAACAGATTAAGGTGGGCAGGGTTGGGAGGGGAAGGTTAACATTAGAAAAGGTACATGTCTGTAAATTAGTAGTCAGAGGTCTCAATAGTCATACGTAGTCACCAACCTAATGTCAAACAGTTCAGTATGATGTTCTAGTTACATTCTGATTTAGTATATTTCTGTTTATTAGAACTGGTCAAAAAACAGGGGAAAAATCAAACCTTTTATGGCCCCCTTTTTTTGGTTGAAATTTTAATGAAAATTTATGGTAAGTTTGAATTTCAACAAGCCTGACTGTTTTAAAATGTAGATATGGTCAAAAATTTTCAAATTGTCAATGATTTTTTTCCTATCAGGTCTAAAGAAATACAATAAAACGTACAAGCTGTACAACTAATATCTGCAGTGTCTGTCCTCCAAGGATCTCAAAACAGTTTCAGAAACATTAATTAATAATATCCTCACAATATCCCAATGAGACAGGCAATGGATAGTTAGAAATCTTTTCACATTCTGTACCACTAAATGCAACTATTTCTAGATGGAATACAGAAGTTTTTTTTACAACATTCAGCAATATTACCCAACTTCTTGAAAATAGGAAGAAAGGAATACTGTACCCAGTTGAAAAACAAAAGGGAATTTATGTAGGTAAATTGTATTTGCCCAAGCTATTCTGTATGTAGGACACTTAGGTTAACGTCCCTGATATTAATAAAATTATCATGGAATTGCTAATGACCACAAATGGTCAAAATCTGAGTTTTATTTTCACTTGAAAGATAGCACCTCCGACAGCGCAATGACTCCTAGCACCACATTGAGACATTGACTCAGAGGGGAGAATGCCACCTACTCAATCACTATCACCACCTCCTGCATGCATGCAAATTCCTTGGAGGTCACCCATCCAACCTAACTCTGCTTTGCATGAGAGAATTCTAATGGATCACAGCCCAACGTGCTGTGTGTGACTAATAAGCTTACCATGTCCTTTATCAGGAATCGTGGTTCTAGTTATGATAAAAGATCCTTATTTCTAAGATTTATAGCATCAGTGAGAATACTCCAAGTGCCTCCACCAAGATTGCTTTCATTACCTAACTGAGTTCAGCCCATTCTCCAAAATGCACAGAACCTTCATTTGATCACTGCCATGGGGCAAAGAGGGGATGGAATATATTATATAACTGGAGAAAACATGTGCCTGAAGTCCCAGTTGCTGGCAACTGCACTTTACAACTGTGAGCACATCAAACTGGTGGCTCGCCAAACAGATGGACTCTATTGATCGCCTCTCCATCTTCAGCTGAGGAAATACATTTCCAAGCCTGCTTTTCACAGCATGAGAGCATCCTCACATCAGGGGGCAAATAAGGTGAATGGAGTAAAGTGAGACTTTGCTTTGCTCCAATCATGTGTAAAACATGGGGTTTAGAGGAAATTATTATATATTATTTATAATATTATATAATTATAATAGATAATGTTATAGGTATATGAATACTGCAAACACTGGTGACGCTAAACTGGTATTAGCAACCTTGGGCAAACTTTGCAAAGTCGGGGTCGAAACTTCAAAGTGCAGTTCTACTCTGAAAAATGATTTCAGTAGGAGCATGGTGAGGTAGAAGACCTTGTCCAAGCTCTTTATATTGGAGTGAATTCGCCTTCAACAATATGTAATACATGTGTGACTAACCTATTCTTCTTCTTTCATGAGGCTGGTGTAAAGCAGCAACTACAATTTCACCTCAAGTTGATCGAGCCAGATGGCTACATCAGGAGTCGCAGAATTTATTCCAGTGATGCCTCCTTCCCATTTATAAATTGGGCAGTAGGTAGTGATACAGTCTACGGTCTGTCGTGGGGAACCACACTCACGCACCGGGGAGTCCTTGATTTTCCATGTGTTCATTAGATATCCGCATCTACCACGGTTGGTTCGAATTCGGTTCAGAGTTGACCAGGATGACCGTGGAAGGTCAAACCCAGGAACCTTCTGCGTGGGATCTGGCACAAGGTGCTTATTTTTAAGTCTTGTTTAGCCCAATCTGTTTCCCAAGCCTCCTTCTGATCATAGCCTGATTGCATGAGGCTAAACAAATGTTCCTGGAAAGACTTACAGGACTTAAGATGTTCCTGGGGAGGGAGGGCGGGGAGGCATTGTCAAGGTCTTGGTGAATAGGAAGGTATCTGTTTCTCTGGATTCGCTGAGCTTCGCGGAACGTTGCAGCAGTTCAGTTTATCGGTGGGGGAGCAATGTTAGATAGCCATGGTGTTAGAGTCGACTTAAGGGTTCCCATGATGCACCGCATCACTGTATTCAGCTGGGTATCCACAAGTTGTGTGTGGCTGCATCTGCTCCATATCAGTGCACAATATTCAGCTACTGAATATACAAGTGTGGTTGCAGATGCACTGATGCTGATGCACCCCAGGTTGTACCTGCTAGTTTTTGGATTATGTTGGCTCTCATTTTTATCGGTGCAGGTACCTTCTCAAAATGATCATGCAAGGAGAGGGTGCGGTCGAGTTTCACTCCAAGATATGTTGGAGTGTAATTGTGTTGCACATTTTTACCACAGAAAGCTACTTTCAGTGTATTTTTGGCACTCCTATTATCAAGATGAAATGCACTTACTATTGTTTTTCCAGCGTTTGAGCCTCCATTTCCAGAAATATTGTTCCATATTTTGGAGGTCCTCAGTTAATGTTTTCTCAATGTCATGGAGGTTTGATGCTTGGATTGTCATGGCAAGATCACCTGCATATCCAAATTTTCATGATTTAGTTGGAGGCAAGTCACTTATGTAAATATTAAAAACGGTTGGTGCATGTACAAAGCCTTGTGGTAGCCCATTATTTATGATACAGGGTCAGCTGGTCTTATTATTCAGGTACACCGGTAGGCGTCTGTTACTCAGCATAGTCTACAGCGGGTGAAGTGTTTGGTAGCAAGGTATAATTTTACCAAGTTTCAGCATCAGGCCCTTAATCCATACAGTATCATATGCAGATAACAGGTCAACAAATACTGCACCAGTCTTTAGATTTTTTTGATAGCTAGCTTTAATGTGAGTTGTGAATACCAGAACTTGGTCACAACAACTACGTTTTGGCCAGAAGCCTGCCTGTTCTGCAGGGATAATTGGCTCAGTAAAAGGGCATATTCTTTTGAGGATGATATGTTCAAGAAGTTTATAGGTTGTACATAGTAGAGAAATTGGCCTTTAGCTTCCCGCTTCATTAGGGGGTTTGCCAGGCTTTGGAATGGCAATTACCATTGCCTCACACCATATTTCAGGGATCCGTACTGTCCTTAAGGTAGCACAGTACAATGTTGTAAGCCATTGGAGTCCTTTGGGGCCAAGATGGTGGAGGAATTCTGCTGGAATACCATCAGGGCCTGCAGCTTTTCCTTTTTTCATCACAGCAAATCCTTCTTTTACTTCTTTCCACTGTCAGCATTGAGGTTCTCCGCGGGGGACTGACGCAAGTGTTTGGTAGAGTTTTTGATATACTTCTCTTCTTGTGTGTTTATCAAGTGGTCCTTTTGTGTTCTCCACCAGTTTGGAGGCTATTGAGTTTGGCCGGATTTTTGGTACTCTGTGGGATTAGCGGCCCCAAGACATTGCAGTAGTGTCCAGGCTTGACTACTTGAATGCGTAAAATCAAGGTTTTGCATGCAGTCAAGCCAGCGCTGGCGTCTTGCTGTGTCAAGGTAGTATAGCAGGGCTTTTGCAGTATGAGAGCTCCTGGTCTGACTGCATTTCCGGAGCAACTCCTGCGTCTCTCTCATTGAGCAGGGAGTGTACTATTTCCGGAAGTCTCGGGAAACGTTCTTCTTTCCTGCTACTTTCAGGAGCCCTGTGAACTGTTGATAGCATTCCGGTCTTGCTGGAATTCTTGCAACAGTTTTCTCAATAGTCTGTTTGTAGGCATCCCAATCAGCTTTAGCAAAATTCCATTGTGGTACTGGTTTCAGAAAGAACACGGGAATTTCAATGCCTACATAGATCATTATAGGCCTGTGGTGGCTGTTCGGAAATGCCAACAGTACTTCACGAGTTACGAAGAGAGTGTTACCACTTTGGTCTTTAGACACGAACGTTAGGTCTGGATTGTATCCATGTTGCCAGTGGCTTGAATGGAATGTTGATTGTTGTTTTAGTTCGTAGATTAGTTGTAAGTCTTGTGTAGATATCCAGTCCATAAGATCTTCGCCATTGGTTTCATTTGTTTTATAGCTCCACGTAGTGTGGTGACGGGTTCGGTCACAGAGACCCCATTCAAGCCACTGGTAAATTCAAATGGTATTTACTTGTGGTGATGTACTCTATGCATTTAAAGTAAATGGTCCAAAGTTTCTTCCACAGAAATTAATTTCTGTACCAGTGAGATTCTGTGTTGTGCCTCATAGAGATACAGCACAGAACACACAGACCAGAATAAGTGGAGGCTTAAAGGTGCAGCAAAAAACCCAAAGAACAGGATAAATGGGGGCTTTGCCTGTCTCCCATTCCCCCAATTCTAGTCTGGAGAAGTATCTGGCAAAATTTAGACAGCCTTGGAGACCTGTCTAAATTATGGCAGCCTCGTTGGGCTTTCCTTATGGGCCACAGCAATTCTTGGAATCCCTGCAGTGTTGCATGCTGCAGGCTTGCCCTTACAATCCCCTTTCTGTCCTCAGCTCCATCCCAGCATGCTTCCTATAGCTAGACTTATAAAGGGGTCTTCATCAGTCAGCTTTCTGGCTGACTTCCACCATGCCTGCACCACGGTAATCCTTCTCTGGCCAGATTTAGGGCTTTTAGATGGCTGTTACACAGAGTAAAGGGGCTGAAGTGGTGATGAGGTTCACCACTTCAGGATGTCACCCAAAATGTCCATAACTGCACAATGTGGTATTTGGCATTTTGGTCTTTTTCTAAAGGGAAAGATTAAATAGAAAAGTGAATTTTCTGTTATTGCTATGGTATCATAGATTACATTTATACCAAGGCTGTAATATATTTAGAAACTGTGCATAAAGCACACAAAGACTTGAAAATTAAATAAAAAATAAATTATTCATATAACTCAGAATTGAAGAAAATACATAATATAAGCAATGTCAAACTATATTCTCTATAGATGTAGAAAATGATTACCACTGCATACAGTTACAAAAGACTGATTTCATCTAAGGGAAGGTAACCCATGAAAAGTATGTTTGCTGATATTAAACAGAAATGGCAGGTGCAGGGAAATGCAAAGACTATTATTATTTTTTAAATTACTGTATTCTGGTTAGAGAAACAAGGTGGGTGAAGTAATATCTTTTATTGGACCAACTTCTGTTGGTGAGAGAGAGACAAGCTTTTGAGCTTACACAGAGCTCTTCTTCAGGTCTGGGAGGGGAAAACTCAGCCTCACAGCAAAATGCAAGGTGGAATGGACTGTTTAGCATAAATAGTTTGCACATATTGTAAGGGACCATTCAAGATAGAGTGACCCGTAAATACCTCTGCAGTCATAGGATAAAAAAGGGGGGTAGTGGGTTATTATAGACTGTTGTAATAGACCATAAATCCAGTGTCTGTGTTCAGTCCATGATTTTTGGTGTCTAGCAGAGTTGTGAATTTAAGCTCTCAGGCCCATCTTTTGAAAGTATTGTGCAGGTTTCCTTTGAGAATGGGGACTGATAGGTCAGATATAGAGGGTTCACTTTGTGATAAGTGTTCACCCATAGGTGATAGGGCGTTTTGGTCTTTTATAATTTTCCTGTGTGAGTTCATCTGACAGCGTATGATTGTCTGGTTTCACCCACATAGTTGTTGTTGGGGCATTTAGTGCACTGGTTGAGGTACACCACAGGCTGTGATAGGCATGTGTAGGATCCATGGATCTTGAAAGGTGTCTTGTGGGGGGTGTTGTTCATTGTAGCAGTGGAGATATGTCTTCAGGTTTTGCAGCTGTTGTTCTGGCAGGGTCTGGTTTTGCTTTGAGTTAGTGCCCCCTGGTCTGTGGGGAGCTTGCTTCTGATGATGAACTTGGAGTGGTTGGTGGGTTGTTTGAAGGCCAGAAGGGGGCTTCAGGAGAGCTTTCTTTCTGGATGGGGTCCCCATCAACTATAGGTTGTAGTTATTTGATTATACCCCGTATGGGTTCCAGTGTGGGGTGGCAGGTGACAGCTAGGAGTGTGCTGTTGGAGGGGCTTTATTTCTGTATTGAAGCAGATTCTCTCAGGCTATTTGGATGGCATGTTCTATTACGCGATCTACTTCTCTGGTGGAGTATCCTTGTTTGGTGAAGGCGATTTTAAGCATAGGTGCTGGAACTAGTGGTCCTGGGGGTGCTGCTGTACCTCTGGCTTGAAGTAGTAATAACAACCCAAATACATGGTTGCCGCTTTCAGCATCCTCACTATAAAAATTGTTCCAGCACCACTGGTTTTAAGTGTGTTAAGGTGTATATCCCAGACTTTCTCCTCAGAGCATATTCTGTGGTATCTGAGGGCTTGTATATACTAGCTTTTAAGTCAATGTAAGTTACGTTGCTCAGGGGTGTAAAAAAAATCCCTCCCCCCTGAGCAACATAACTTAAATCGACTTAAAGTGGTGTCTACACCACGCTATGTTGATGGGAGATGCTGTTCCGCTGACATAGCTTCCGCCTCTCATTATGGTGAAGTAACTACATTGATGGGAGAGCACTATCCCGTCGACATATTGCATCTTTACCAGACACGCTGCAGCGGTGCCCATGTAGTGCAGTAGTGGATACAAGCCCCAAGAGCCTGGCTGTAGATAACCGATTTCTTGGTGTATTTGGGATGGTTACTGGATCTATGAAGGTAGGTATGGTGACCTGTGGGTTTCTTATATGTGGTTGTCTGTAGGGTTCCATTGTTGAAGCTGCTTCTGGTGTCTAAGAAGTTGATGTTTGTGTGTGAGTGTTCCAGAGAGAGTTTAATGGACTGGAAGTGGTGGTTGAAGTTGTGGTGGAAATCTATGTGGGCGTTTAAACCATCTGTCCAGAGGATGAAAATATCATTGATATATCCTATTAGTTTCATGGTGCATTTGTTCAAGAATTCTTCTTGAAGGTGGCCTATATTGGGGAGCCATTCTATTACCCATGACTGTTCCCATGGTTTGGACAAAGTTTATGCAGTTGAATGCAAAATTGTGTTATGGGGGAGGATGGAATGGATGAATTTGGCAATGTGTTTGGGGTAAATATCTGAACCTTTAAGAAAAGAATGCTTGAAGTTGATCTGAGATTTAGAATGTTGGAAGCAGTCATTATATAGATAGATCAGTGAGCAGAAAACATGTGAGATATGCAAGGCAGCACAAAAAATGCAGGTGGTTTACCACATGGTTCTGCAATTTATCGCGAGTATCATCACCACATATTTATATGTAGAAATCTAATAGAATCTAACTTATCTAATGAAGCAAATTCTCAGCTAGTGTAAGTTTTCATTGCTCCATTGACTTCAACTGAATTGCCACAGCCATAACTGGAGCAGTGCTCATCACAGTGTTCAGCTATTGACAAATACTGTTAGATACTTAGGGCCCTTTTTTAAAAGTAGTCTCTAAAATTGTGACTGATTTTCCAAGTGCACCTTTCTGCACATGGAATTGGCATTTAAGACATAAGAACGGCCACACTAGGTCAGATCAATAGTCCGCCTAGTCCAGTATCCTGTCTTCTGACAGTGGCCAATGCCAGATGCTTCAGAATATGGCAGTTATCGAGTGATCTGTCCTTTGTTGTCCAGTCCATTACCAGCTTCTGGCTGTTACATATGCAAATGTAGTAGTTAGAGGTCTAACTGATAAAATCTGCATGCATAAAATGGCATACAATGTTTAGAGACTGTTGTGCTCTCTTTGAAAATTAAATCCTTTATAAAATTTGTTTTAAACCCTAAGACTCAGTCATATATTTTATTTCAGGCAGAGGTCAACATTCATTTATGATGGATATTAACAAGTTATGATATAGTTCAGCCCAATCATTGTTATGAACAAACTGTTTTGATCAATCACTTTCTGGTTATTTTTGTCACCCATAGCAGAACATTGGAATGAATGTGCAGGATTTAGAATCTTCGCTATAAACAAAACAATCCACAAAGAATTTTCTATGGGATCTGTAAAGAAGCTTCATGCAGTAATCTGATTGAAATACAACAACCACTTTATTGCAAAACAATACACATGCATAATTCATATTTCATGAGATTTTTCCCATAGGAGGAATGGTTAAATCTATTAAATATTTAAGCATCTGTAACATTTTATAAAGTAATTAGGGATGCAGCAATAGTAACTGGATGGTTATTATTGTTAAGTTACTCTTTAGTCACTTAGATTTAGGTCAACTGGAATTTGGAAGGCAGTCAGTAAGCAAGCGGTAAGACCTTGGACTGGCAAAGGTCAAGTGCAATTTTTTAAAAAAACTTAAATCAGATCCTGCACCACGAGTTGTCTACTGCGCGGTGACTGAGAGTCTAGGTTGGACTTTCAAAGGGAATTAGGTGCCTAGTTCCTATAAAATTTCAATGAGATTTGAGCTCCTGACTCCCTTCGGCTTCTTGGAAAATCCTAGCCATAGTATACAGCCCTGATCCTTCACAGAGTGAGTCCCATTGAAGTGAATAGAACTGATCAGTGTAGGAAGTTAAGCATTGTGTATCTCTTTGCCGGAAGGAGGCATAAATCTGTTCATTTCCCTTTTGTAAATGCCTCTCTCCAAACAGGGGTCATGTTAGAGTCAAGGACCAAAATGGAAAGTTCAATTTGGATGCTTCCATCGTAAGATTTTACTTTTTATTACACTGATTTTTTTAAAGTTTGTAAGAGCAATTATAATTCTTTACAAGTTCACAGCATCAGAATTAAATACTTGCTGAATCATACATTCAGGATCCTGTACTTAATTCCTTTATAAAATGTTTTTACGTTACATTGGCAACACTCTTCCCATAATAATTTGCTGTGCTAGGTATGTGTGAAATATTGATGAGGCTGCTAAACTACTTGAAAGTCAACATTTTTTTGTGTTTTATTGTAAACTCAAAACCAAACCTGTTACTACAGAAAATTTTGCTAAAATACCCAATTTTTTTAGCCTGTTTTTGAGTGAACATTAGCCAGTTTTTGGAAGATGGGCCATTTTTTTGGGACTGAAAATGGCTTAAACATGAAGAGCATGAGAAACTTCACATTGTTCAGTTTTCTGATGTACATGAAGCAATTACGCGAAAATTGCAATAAAACTGCCTGAAATGAAACAGCTAAAATGTTTACATGATACCTATGAAACTAACTTTGGGAATTTTGCCTGGTTCATTTATTAGCCACCTTGGGTTAAATCATCCCTATAGCCCGTGTTCTGGTTTCCCTTTTGTTGCTTACTGGAAACAGGAATTAATTGACAGGTCAATTATGTCATGTCAGAGAGCGTTTTATTCAGACGATCCTTTCTATTGATTTTATTAAGCGAATACAGTGATTTCTTAAATACTAACTCCCTCCAGAAGCTGAGGAGCCTTCCCCATTTCTGCTGAGATGCTATTCTATACAAGCCTCAGTGGAAATAGATACTTTAGGCTACAATATTTAGGACTAACCAGGCTGGCAAAGAAAAGAGATAGCTTTTCTCTATTCAGTGGCAGGACAGCAGCATTCTAGAAAATTTGGCTTGAGAGAAGTGATCTCTCAGTTGGTCATCAACCTTATTTTTACTTCTTCTCTGGGATGGGCCTTGCTTTCATTACTGCATCCTTTCAGACAATAGCAAATTCACTTCAGTGACTTGTCAATTTTACAATATAGTGTAAGGTATTTTGGCGACCTTGTCCCAAGCCTGATGCTACTGCATGGTACCCAGCTAAATATCAGTGCACATGTCACAAGCCAAGCTTGAGATGCAAAGATTTGGGTTTGTAGGCCATGATGGGCTGCCAAAATTGTCACAAGAGGCTTTTTAAAAACAAAAACAAAAAACCAAATCCCTCTGCCACATTAGCTCTTAATTATTTATATTTTGATAGCACCCAAAGACCTCACAAGCTTCTGTGCAGAGATCACTGCTTATCACGCTGACCAATTGTTTCCTTGTGCTCCCAAGTCTGTCTGTCTGTATCTATCTGTTGTCTCTTGTCTTATACTTAGATTGTAAATTCCTTGGGGGCAGAGAATTTCTTTTGTGTTTGTACAGCACCTAGCACAAGGGGGTTCTGGTCCTTGTAGGCACTAATTAATAAATAAATACATTAATAATAATTAAAAAAATCAGTCTGGTTTACGTCCCCATTGTGGTAGGTGCTATGCAAGCACACAAGAGACAGGGTGAAATCTGAGCCACACTGAAATCAGTGACAAAACTCCCACTGACTTCAGTGGGGACAGGATTTCACCCAGGGTTCTTGCCCCAAAGAGTTTATAATTTCATGAAGCCAGGAAGCAATAAGTATAGGTATCAAACAACAGGAAGTGGGGTGTGCAAGGAGGATGAGGATAACAATTTTAAAGGTAATAGAACTCTATGGACTAGCTTTGCGCTCCGTTGATGATTCTTGATACATCCCTGGGTAAAATTCAGTGTCTGCTCATTCCCCCAAACATTAATCTTCTCCCTCTCACATCCATCAATCCTTTCCCTTTCTCCTTCCAGGCCTATACTTCTTAGTCCATCATGCTTCCCCCTCCCCAGTACTTAACAGAGACTAAATTGTATGTCTATTAATATACATGACACTGTTTGCCTGTGTATTAGTTTTGTTTTGACTGGAGATGAGCCCATACCAGGGCCCTGGATCCAAAGCCGGTCAGGCTTTGGCGAAATTTAGATCCAGACTTTCTGTCTCATCCCTAATTTTGTACACTCACACAAATATTCACATTGCCTTTAATTGGTTTGTCATAAAAACACAAACAGTACAATATTCTATTAAGTAATAGTTTATATGGAGTCCTGTGCAGCCATCAGTTGCATTGTGTGGTTCAGAAAAAACTGTGCACATTTTTGTGTAGAAAGGGTGCACAATGGTATTTTCTGCCATAGCTGTGAAAGGTATCAATTAATGTAACAGGAAGATGAATTATGAAGCCTGGATGTCCTGAGGGAAATGACAGATTTAACAAGATGAAATGCAAAGTTAGACACTTCCATGAAGAACTGAAGAAGGAGAAGAAAGAATACCAAAAAGGAGTGAATTCTTGGGCATTAATTACTATGGTGCTGCTACTACTATTATTATTATTAGTAGCAGTACCATACCCAAGTTTGTGCTGGACACTCCACAAAACAAACAGAGAGGGGGCCAAATTTTCAAAGGTATTTAGGCACCTAAAATGCAGATTGGGCTGGAAACAAAACTAATCAATAAATGGGAATATAATTTTCTACCCTAATTAGGCCCTAATCCTGTAATAAATAAATAAATTATGCACATGCTTAATTTGGAATATTCTGATTGATCTCAGTGGGACCACAGTGTGAAAAGTAAAGCGCACACTAGTCTTTGCAGAATCAGGCCCTTATATTAGCATGACTGGCTATTGTACTCAGGGGAGTTGAGCTTAAAGGTGTTTGTGTTGTATGATGATGTGGTTATTGATTCAATTATATCTGTAAATGGTGGGGGTTAGACTCTCCTTCTTGTGTAGGTCCCCCCAACCCCCAGTAAAAAGCTTATGGAAACTACTGGAAGACAATCACCAAAATAATCCCAGGCAGGACAGTAGCTAAAATAGAGACAAGATGGTGAGTTCTTTCTGGAAAGAATATATCAACCCTTTCTTATATACACAGACCGTATTAAACTGGTAGGTGCTATAGAAATAGATAGAGTGAAAATCCATCCAGGACTTATTTCACCAAACAGTTTGACATAAGGATAGAAATAGTATTTCTTAAAGATTTGCACAAACAAATTTGTGCCCATCCTTGGGCGGTATAGGTCCTTTAAGAGGGAAGAAAAATCCTCGGGAAAAATATCAAAATATGTTCATTCAGGCCAACTAGTGATAGGGAAAAGAGGTTTGTTTGCAATGTCAGCTGATGGCCATGAGAGAAACAGAACAGTTTTTTGTAGGCAAATCTGTGTATATAGATATTAATTTGTACATACACTGCTTAGTACAAGGGGGCCTTGCAATCTGTTCTGCTCTAGCTTCTACTGCAATTCCAAATAATTAGAACTGACCAGAACAAGTGAAAATGTGAATAAAATCCCCACCCCCCCCATTACATTCAAAATCTTGACACTTTTTGACAAATTCCTTAGCTGGCTGAGAAATGGGATGACATTTCTGTGACACGTTTCACAAAACTCATTGCACTCTCATTTGGTCAAAATTGTGATGAAAAATTGTGAAGTCTGATGTTCTTTGACCAGCTCTACAAAGAATTAATATGCAAGTATTCTGTATTTGCCTCCTAATAATCCTGTTTCCCAGCATTCCTTAATGCTGAGTCTCCAGTTTCTTTGGTCCTTAAAATTGAGCTATTAGCCTTCTGCATGCCCTTTGCTATATGAATACTTCTCTTTCCTTCAATAGCCCAGGAGTCTTCTTGCCGCTACCATGTTTATAAACTTGTTTTTATTCCTCTAGTTAGTATCTAATTTTGCTTTTTTGCTTCTGAGTTTACTTTTATGTATACACCTTGTTTCTTCTCTATATTTCTTGTTTTATGTATGCTTTCCCTTTTAGCCCTAAATCTTATTTCCACTGTGAAGCAGCCCCAAATGAAGCCATACTGGCTTATTTAATATCTTCCCATTGTCTTCATAGAGGCATTCCTGTGTTTTGGGACTATCTCAGCACTATCCTATATGCTCTTAATCTGCAGGGTTGCTACTCATGAGAGTTCGCTCACCAACTTCCTTTGTTTCCTAACAGAATGTGCTTTCAATTGATCCCCTGGCCTTATCAGGTGCATGTGTTGAATATTAAGAGAACTGTTTTCATGTTTGTGCTAAAGAGATATACTCTGTGTCATCACTGCTGAGGTATCAGGAAGATACAGAAGGGCACTGTCATGCACCAAAGGGAAGGGGAGAATAACAAATCCACACTAGCCTAATATCCCACATTTACTGATGGGTAGCTAGTTTTAGCACCCCATTTCCACTAGGTGGCAGCCTGGGACTTACAAAGCACTCCCTTGCTGGGTTTAAGAGTACAATGATGGGAAATTTTTTTGAAACTGCTGAACTAAGGACTCTGTTTATCTAGAAGGGTGGAGGGTCTAGGACTTGGGAAGTGTGAAAGTCATCACTCTCTATGAAGTTCACTTTGCACATTGTCATACAGACCGAATTTACCTGTATAGCAATTAGAAACTATAGCGATGGGTGCTACAGGAAGCCTTAAGATAAATGGAGACATAAAACATTGAATTCAATATGCAGTACTGGATTTATCACTGCAAGAGACTCTTATGCAAGGCCCCCACCTATGCAAGCCTCCTCTCCCCCGCCCCTCCCCCCACCCAGTTTCTATAGACATTTGCATTGCTTGTTCAAAAAACCAAGGTGCACAACATGTAAATGGTTAAACCCTTCATATGTTTTTAACCAATTTCTCTTTCCATGAAGTAAGAAAAGAGTTTTAGGTAGCAGGACATGATCACTGAAATTATAGCTATCCATTAAAACCTGTATCATGCTCCTGAACATGCCCAGGATGACTGAGTTGTTAGGGCACGCCATCCAGGGAGTTAGGGGTCCCTGCTCTGCCATAGACTTCCGAGGTTACCTTCAACAAGTCACTTAGTTTCTCTGTGCTTTAGTTCCTCATCTGCAAATTAGGGATAATAACACTTCCCTACCTCACAGGAGTGTTGTGAGTCTAAATTAAAGATTGTGAAGTGCTAGCAGAATGAGGGCCAGGTAAGTACCAGAAATAGATTATAAAGATAATGTCCAACTGGTTTCACAAAACAAACCCCAACCCAACGGTAAGGAGCATTTGAATACTGGATCTTGGTTCAGGCCTCTCTCTCTATATTTCACATTTAAGCTGTTGTAAAGCAAACTAATGAACTACTTTAGGTCTTTATCCAGAGCCCATTGAAGTCAATGGGAGTCTTTTTTAAGTGCCTTGAATTAGGTTTTATATGCCCTGGAGGTTGGCAAAACTTTTAAATTATTATTGTAGCGGTATATGCCACATAGGTGTTGATAATAGCCATGTGCTAAGTAGCAGAGTAATGTGAT
Organism: Eretmochelys imbricata; assembly: GCF_965152235.1. NCBI lineage: Eukaryota > Metazoa > Chordata > Testudines > Cheloniidae > Eretmochelys > Eretmochelys imbricata. The sequence goes on from NC_135572.1 coordinate 235,739,435, forward strand.
AAATAGCACTTATGAGCCTTTAACCACTACACCTACCAACAAATCCATCTATCCTCTTAACATTCTATTCTAACAAATATTCTAACATTTCAACCCCTTGAGCAGTTTCTAACAGCTGCCAGTTTAAAAAAAAAATCATAAAAAGGCTTTCTTTCCTTTCCTTTCCAAAAACTGTGGAATTTCCACCTTAACATACATGTTCCAGAAATGCAGAATGGGCCATTTTCAGTTCTGCACTGCTGGCAGTTTAGTGTCTGATATTTTGCAACTAGGGATGGCTGAAAATTTTCCATCGGAACTGATTTTTTTGACAGAAAATTGGGTTTTTGACTATAGAATTTTTTATGTGAAAAGTGTCTCCTTCCTAAGAAGTTTTAAGGTCAGGCTTGACAAAGCCCTGGCTGGGATGATTTAATTAGGGATTGGTCCTGCTTTGAGCAGGGGGTTGGACTAGATGACCTCCTGAGGTCCCTTCCAACCCTGATATTCTATGATTCTATGATTCTGTGAAAACATGTCGATTTTTGTTGACAAATATTGAATGTCCAAAACCTAAAATATTTTGAATTCGACATGCTGAAGTGTCTCATGGGATCTCTTGTTTTGTTACCTCATGGCCTCTATGGGTTGCACTCCCCAGCCAGACATCATCTTATATAAATGCACTCAAGCCATGGGATTCCCATGATGCTCTGCCTCCCCTCACCAAAAGAATCATGGGAGATGCATCATGCGAGATGTAATATGACCAGGGAGTCAGGTTTAAAGAGGGGAGTGGGAGCATGAGGGAACACAGCTGCACTTCTGAATTGACATATTTCATTATTTTGATGAAATATTTTGTTTTCAGAGTTTTCACTGAAAAGTTGAATTTACGAGTGGAAAAAAAAAAATCTGACCAGCTTTACTTGTGACACATCAGGGCTAGGACAAGTTACTTTATAGCATTCAAATGGGAATACTCCCAGCTTTTTTGTGACATACACAGCACTTTATCGCCTTGGAAGATCCTGATACCTTCTTATCACGACCTCACCTAAACCAGCTTTCTATACATGATCATTTTTAGATATTTTAAAAATGTATTCTATTCCCACCCCTTGAACATTATATATTTACAATAAATTCATGATATTAATGCAAGCTGATTTTACATGCAAAGAGATTAAAATATATTTAAATTTTTTTGGTATTTATTTTAGATTGTATGCTCTTCAGGGCAAGGACTGTCCTCTTATAAGTCTGTACATTTAGCATATGTTGGGCACTACTGGAATAAAAATAATTTATAATGGTCCAAATTCTCTGCAGGTGTTAATTGGTGCAACTTCAATGGCTTCAAGGGAGCCATGCCATCCAAAAAGAACCAAGACTTTTGCCCAGTAAATCCTCATGCAGGCAAAGGATGCTGCTGTGAACGGTTACACTTTTCTGAATGAAACCTTTAGTACTGTGCCTGTCATTTGGGGGACTGTGGATCTTAAAGTTAGAACACAGGACTCAAAGTCCTTAGACTTCTGGTGATATCCAGCTGATGTAGAAGAGATGGCCCCATGGAGGAGACTGTCAGGGAGCCAATCGTAGCTCCCTGATTCTCTGTTCGCTGGTTAATTTAGAACAACAAGATGACAAAAAGGGGCTGGAACATGTCTCACAGCTTCTTTTCTCAGCTCTGCCCTATATTGACTATCTGGCCTTATAAAAGTCACTTAGAAGCAAATTCTGAATCATTCTTAGTAGGGTCATCTTCTTGTAGCAGAACTGGTGCAGCCAAAATGGAAATTCCACCAAACAACTTTTGACTTGGTCAGAGAAGTTCACTAGAAATGCCACTTTTTCACCCAACGAGCTCATGACCTGAATTATTCTAGCAGTTTAACTTTCACTTTTCTCTCACTATTCATTATTATAAAAAGCAGAACTGTGAGTGGCCTTTCCCAGCTATCAACCCCAGGATTACAGTTCTCTGTCAAAGCCTTGGGAGTATTGATGAAGAGAATTAATTTATAAATCTGTGAGCATATAGCATAGAGCAGTGGTTCTCAAACTTTTGTAGTGGTGATCCCTTTCACACAGCAGGCCTCTGAGTGCGACCCTCCCCTTATAAATTAAAACACTTTTTTATATTTAACACTATCATAAATGCTGGAGGTAAAGCAGGGTTTGGGGTGGAGGCTGACAGCTCACAATCCCCCATGTATAATCTCATGATCCCCTGAGGGGTACCAAACCCCGGTTTGAGAACCTGTGGCATAGAGTGAGCTATGCAGGGTAAAATTAAAGAGACTGGAATCCAAGTTCCAAGGGAAAGCGATTGGTGTAGAGAATGGAACCATTTGCCTCTGCTTTAGTAACGGGGGTTTCAATGTTGCTAAAAATAAAGAGCTTAAGGCACAACATTTGGATCTGAATTTCTCTAGAGTACCAGGGTTTTAATTCAGTCCATGATAGAGATCAGAATCAGTGGCAAAATTAGATCTGGATCCAAATCTCAACGTACGGGGCTGTTCCCATCCAGGGTTTTGATTTGGGCCTCTTTTTACAAAAAAGGATTACCAGGGTGAACAGCTTCATCTACCATTTACATTGAATTTATGCTCTACTTTCAGCAAATTGAGCAAACAGAATCCATTGGTGTCTACATCAATAGCAGGGAGTAGTGAGCTGACACAGAACAGAGGGAGGCAAGGAGAACTGTGTCCTTGCTGAACTATTGCATGCAGTACCACCAGCAGCGAGCAAACCACTGAAATGGGACTTATTTTGCCCCTTAACCAGCGGATATTGTGTCTGAAAGGAGTTTTTAGAATTTAGCAGAAGAGTTAATTACTTATTAAATGTCAGAAAATGATCTCAGTGTTCTGTGTTTCAGGAACACTCAGCAAGAGCAGAAATAAACGGAATGGGTCTCAGAAGCCTTTGTAGTGCTTGTAAACTGAAAAGGCAAAATGTTAGTAGCTTTTATACTTCAAGAACAAAGGCACAGTATCCATTACTATGATTTTATCATATTGATCACTGCTGTCCAAGTTCTTTCTATTCCATCTCCTTCTCGCCCACACACACTCTTGTTTGTAAGGAAATGTCATTGGGGGGAATAATGCAATTACCTAAGTGCACACAAAGTGACCTGCTGTGAGAATTGTGCACATGTATGGACAAACATACGCCTCCCTCCCCAATAACCTATCACGATGAAAGGGTCTTCTAAGGACTGAGGGAATTAGCAAACAGATTTAGTTAACTAGTCTATGCCTAATACTATATGTAGACATAAAAGGCAGCAAAACAGGTCTGTGCAAACGGATTTGTCACTTCCATTCTCCACTAGCAAAGTAGCCAAGTCTGTTATTACTAACAACATACTATTTAACATAACCTAGTTCACTCCGAAACAAACAAAAATACTTCATTTGAAAGACCAGTTATGGTTGCTAAGTGACAACAATGTAGTTATCTATTACCCAAAAATTCTTGCATTAAAAGAACATTACGGTTTCCAAGTCAAGCACTAAGAGCTAGGAAAGGCCAGAAAGAAGCTTTCCTGTGCAATCTGTTTCAGCCGCTGGTGCGTCTGCATTAAGACACAATGTTTAATTACATAAGCACCTACTATTTTTCTCCGTCTGTTGAAATCCTATTGTTGGTTGTCTTATCCCTATATAAAATTGCTTTTACAAAGAAGACAGAAAGGTCAGCTTTTCCCATTTCCCCCAAAATTAGTAAAATCACTTTTCTTAGTGCACAGAATCTCTTACAAGTCTGATTTGCCTTAACTCACCAAGCTCCTGCATGGTTCCATAAAATATGAAGTCAATTAGTTTCTTTTCTTTTTATCACTCTGAAAGTGACATTCCGAGATGTGTTGTTAAAACTAAGTGTATATTTTATATAAACTGTGCAAGGTGTGACCAATTACATTTAACCAGAACCACAAGAGATTTGGGACTCAAACAACTGAAGGTTATTTTATTTCCTTACTCTAGGAAACTGCAAAAAGCTAACCTTATTTATAAAAAAAACTAGCTTATATAACAAGAGATCAGCCAGCAAGACAACTGAAAACAATGTAAGAGCCCATCAGCAGATAAACAAATGAAAAATGTCCCTATTGTTGCAGGTATATAAAAAGAGGAAAACATAGAATAAGATTTTCTATCATGCGTCACATCAGGAGTGTAACAACTCCATTGACTTTCATTAAAGTCAAGAAAAGTTTTATGGTTTATTAACCCTAGGAGAACCAGATTTTCTGCCTTTGCTTTCTGTTAGAAGGAATCTCATGTGAAATACGCATATGATTGTTTTTTCATTTCTGTATTTCTCTTGACACTATTGGAAAGCTTGGCTTTGTGAAAATCTAAATACCATTTGATATTAAACTATATTCAGATTTGCTGTATCCTGACCAATCATTCCTTACCTTGAGATGTATTGGATGAACAAAGATACAAATCACAAATTTTGCCATCAGATATGTGCACACAATCTCCCTTCAATGGGAGTGACATGTAAACTGAACCAACCCTGCTTGGGCTGAGAGCAGGGGTTGATCACAGGATCAACAGCACAAGCAGCTTGAGTTATTATCTCTTGACCTATAGAAGCAATAACAGATTTATAAACTTTTGTAGATCAGCAACTAGACAGGGACATATTATACAGATCGGTGTATGAAAGCCAAATTTGACTCTGAGTGATATGTATCTTCAACCATCCTAGGGAACCTTACTTCATTGAGGCTGTCCTTCTGTGCAGAAGTTAAGTATGCACTTCATTTTAAGCTCATGTATAATTCCCATTAACTTCAGGACTGGAGTGAACAATTTTGCATTTGAATGAAGTCGGGCTCCTGGTACCTTGAGTATTTCAGAACATTTTGGATTTAAACCCATTATTTTTTATTAAGTACATGTAAAAATACACCCTTTCTAACCCTTCTAAATTAGGGTTTTCCTCCACTACAAATTTATGGTATTATTATGATAATTTTTCTACTTTATTTTTGCTAGGTTACATTATCTGTGCCCTCAATGATTGCCTTTGAATTCTGAAAAATATCTCCTGCCCTTTGGGGGTGGACTTAGTTTAATGGAGTAAGACCAACCACATCAAAGCATCCTTCATAACAAGCATTAACTTTTCATTGATCCTACAGAAACAGAGTCCTTCCAAATGCAAACTGCAAAAAATTTGTCACAGCACATTGGAACTGAAGCCAATGAAAAGGTCTGTGGAGAAAGACATCATAATGAAGTGTTTGGCTCTTTGAGTGGAATATCATTTAGAGAATCCTGTTAAAGGGGATTTCAGAATAATTTGGTTATAAATTGTGGTGACTTGCCATCGGATCACACATACCCGGTGGCAAAGTAAGATTAACCTCTTAACACCAGTGTCAGACTCCCTCAGTTCAGGTCATGCTTGCAATGCGTCATACCGCCAAGAAAAAAAGTAAAGTAGACATTTCTCTATCTATTAACTAGTTTAACTACCTAAGAATGGCCATATTGGGTCAGACCAATTATCTATCTAGCCCAATATCCTGTCTTCCAACAGTGGCCAGTACCAGACGCTTCAGAGGGAATGATCAGAACAGAGCAATTATCGAGTCATCCATCCCCTGTTGTCCAGTCCCAGCTTCTGGCAGTCATAGGTTTAGGGACACCCTGAGCATGGAGTTGTGCTCAGGGCCGGATTTAGGGGCAGGCAACTGTCTGGGGTGCTGGACTCAGGATGCTGTTTTTGTTGTTAGCGACAAAAGGGAAAATAGAATGTTTGAAGTAAAATGTTTCAGGTATTCCGTACATGGATTCATTTTTCACTAATCTCCTTGAATGTTCCAGACTGCTATAGAATCTCATGGAACCTTCCAGGCTTTCAGAGAACTATATTTTCCTTCTAGAAACTCAGCCTTACTAAAAACATATCTTTGATTGACAATGGCCAACAAGAGACTGACATTGCTTGCCATTATCGGTTGAAAATGTCACTGGCTAGTCTTTAGATCTCTTTGATGCTATGCTTGAGTTTATGAGGGCAAACATGAGAAAAGCGACTATGGTAGGTTCCCTGGGGTACAACCTAGAAATGGGGTACTGCTGAGTCCTCTGTCCCAACAGTCTGGGCTCCCTCTCACACTGTAATGCTGTGACAAGCTACAAACCTTTGGCAAGTACTGCACTTACACAGACATCCACAGGCAGGGACACACTCAAATGAGTTACATGAATGCTTTTGCCAGCCACTCATGAATCAACAATAGAGAGGTTCCAGCCAATTCCCCCAGACCAGGACCCCAGAGCTGTCCTGTCCTGGTCAGAAGCCTGACCAGTGTAAGTTTATAACCCAGTTTGCCCCTTCCTCAATGTGGAGAGGCCATTCATCAGCTCCTGTTCCTGAGCAGATTTCCCAAGCACTTCAAACAAAACACATGTTTTAGTAAAGCATAAAACAGATTTATTAGCTACAGAAAGATAGATTTTAAGTGATTATAAATAGTAAGCATACAGATTAGGACTGTCAATTAATTGCAGTTAAATCATGCGATTAACTCAAAAAAATTAATTGTGATTAAAAAAATTATTCCCACTGTTAAACAATAGAACACCAACTGAAATTGATTAAATATTTTGGATGTTTTTCTACATTTTCAAATATATTGATTTCAATTACAACACAAAAAGAAAAGGAGTACTTGTGGCACCTTAGAGACTAACCAATTTATTTGAGCATGAGCTTTCGTGAGCTACAGCTCACTTCATCGGATGCATATCGTGGAAACTGCAGCAGACTTTATATACACACAGAGAATATGAAACAATACCTTCTCCCACCCCACTGTCCTGCTGGTAATAGCTTATCTAAAGTGATCATCAAGTTGGGCCATTTCCAGCACAAATCCACAAATAGCTATTACCAGCAGGAGAGTGAATTTGTGTGGGGGGGGGGGGGGTGGAGGGGAGAAAACCTGGATTTGTGCTGGAAATGGCCCAACTTGATGATCACTTTAGATAAGCTATTACCAGCAGGACAGTGGGGTGGGAGGAGGTATTGTTTCATATTCTCTGTGTGTATATAAAGTCTGCTGCAGTTTCCACGATATGCATCCGATGAAGTGAGCTGTAGCTCACGAAAGCTCATGCTCAAATAAATTGGTTAGTCTCTAAGGTGCCACAAGTACTCCTTTTCTTTTTGCGAATACAGACTAACACAGCTGTTACTCTGAAACCTGTCAATTACAACACAGAATACAAAGTGTACACTGCTCACTTTATATTATTATTTTTTATTACAAATATTTGCATTGTAAAAATGATGAAAAATAAAACAGTATTTTTCAGTTCACCTCATACAAGTACTGTAGTGCAATCTCTTTATTGTGAAAGTACAACTTACAAATGTAGATTTTTTGTTACATAACTGCACTCAAAAGAAAACAATGCAAAACTTTGGAGCCTACAAGTCCACTCAGTCCTACTTCTTGTTCAGCCAATCACTAAGACAAACAAGTTTGTTTATATTTACAGGAGATAATGCTGCCCACTTATTATTTAAAACATCATCAGAAAGTGATGACAGGCATTCGCATGGGACTTCTGTAGCTGGCATTGCAAGGTATTTACGTGCCAGATATGCTAAACATTTGTATGGCCGTTTATGCTTTGGCCACCATTCCAGAGGATATGCTTCCATGCTGATGACTTTGTTAAAAAAATAATGCGTTAATTAAATTTGTGACTGAACTCCTTGGGGGAGAATTGTATGTCTCCAGCTCTATTTTATCCGCATTCTGCCATATATTTCATGTTATAGTAGTCTCGGATGATAACTCAGCATATGTTCATTTTAAAAACACTTTCACTGCAGATTTGACAAAACTCAAAGATGGTACGAAAGTAAAATTTTAAAGATAGCTACAGCACTTGACCCAAGGTTTAAGAATCTGAAGTGCCGTCCGAAGTCTGATCAGGATGGGGTGTGGAGCATGCTTTCAGAAGTCTTAAAATACTCCATTGCGGAAACTACCGAACCCAAACCACTAAAAAAGAAAATCTACCTTCTGCTGGTGGCATCTGACTCTGATGATGAAAATGAACATGTGTCAGTCCGCACTGCTTTGGATTGTTATTGAGCTGACCCTGTCATCAGCACGGACACATGTCCTCTGGAATGGTGGTTGAAACATGAAGGGACATATGAATCTTTAGCGCATCTGGCATGTAAATATCTTGCAATGTCAGCTACAACAGTGCCATGTGAACACCTATTCTCACTTTCAGGTGACACTGTGAACAAGAAGTGTGCAGCATTATCTCCTGCAAATGTAAATCAACTTGTTTGTCTGAGTGATTGGCTGAACAGGACTGAGTGGACTTGTAGGCTCTAAAATTTGTAAGTTCAGCTTTCATGATAAAGAGATTGCACTACAGGACTTACATTAGGTGAATTGAAAAATGCTATTTCTTTTGTTTTTTACAGTGCAAATATTTGTAATAAAAATAAATATAAAGTGAGCACTGTGCACTTTGTATTCTGTTATAATTGAAAATGTAGAAAACATCCCCCAAATTTAGATAAATACTATTGTATTATTGTTCAGCAGCATGATTAATTTTTTAAATCTCTTGACAGCCCTAGTACAGATCAAAATTGGTTACCTAAGAAATAAAAGTAAAATCACAATGTGAGTTCTATAAATTAGACAGGATTTGAATCAAGCAGTCTCACCCTAATACAAGATACAAACAGGTCACAGATCTTCCATACACAGGCTGGAAGTCTCCTCCAGTTCAGTCCTCCAGACTTGTTTCCATGTGTTGAGTTGTGGGTTGAGTGAGGCCAAGTGGTGTCACTTCCCCTCTTTTATAGTTTCTTCCAGCTTGCTAGAAAAACCCTTTGCTATGATGTGAGTTAAGCAGTCTCCAGTGTCTATGTGCTATCTCTGAGAAGTCTCCATTGTACACGGTTCCTGGGATAGTCCTTAGGTGTGGATTCTTTAATAGCTATCAGCGGTCTGGCTCATCCACTGTTGCATCTGAAAGACTGGTTATGGGGGTTCCCAACCTTACACCATATTTCAGTAACACACACATAGCAAGACACCATAACTTCCCATCAGATGATAGCACATAATATGCTGTTGGATTGTATGTTCAACAGATCAAGACTTTTAAAATGATACCTCACGATTCATACTTTGTACAAAACATATTGTAATTATATGGGGGCTCCAGGGTGCTGATTTGAAGCACAGCATGCTGTAGCGTCCTTCTGAAGTAAAGAACTAGGGTTAACAGTTGTGACAAAGTTCCTCCTCTGCCTTGGTGGGTTCTGCACTTATTGGCGGATTTGCTCGCCTCAGAGGTTCATGGCAGCCCTCAGTTTGGCCACTTTCGTGGCTCAAATCTGCCATTCACTCAGTTAGCCTCATCACTGGCCAGCATGGGGAAAAGGAAGAATGATCCCCGCAGTCTCTGCTGATCCACCTAGTGGATCAGGGAACAGGCCAGAGACCTTCCCCTCTGGTGGAACCCACAGTCCAGGTCAACTCCTCCAGTATCAAGTAGGGAGTTGGGGGGGATGGAGGGATGGGGGGAATCCGGGCCCACCCTCGACTCCAGGTTCCAGCCCAGGGCCCTGTGGATTGCAGCTGTCTACAGTGACTCCTGTAAGAACTGCATGACAGCTACAACTCCCTGGGCTACTTCCCCATGGCCTCCTCCCAACACCTTCTTTATTCTCATCACAGGACCTTCCTCCTGATGTCTGATAATGCTTGTACTTCTCAGTCTTCCAGTAGTACGCCTTCTCACTCTCAGCTTCTTGCACCTCTTGCTCTCAGCTCCTTGCATGTGCACCACAAACTGAAGTGAGCTCCTTTTTAAACCTAGGTGCCCTGATTAGCCTGCCTGTCTTAATTGATTCTAGCAGCTTCTTGATTGGCTGCAGGTGTTCTAATCAGCCTCTCTGCCTTAATTGTGTCCAGAAAGTTCCTATTGTACTGGAACCTTCCCTGCTCCCTTACCCAGGGAAAAGGGACCTCCTTCGCTTGCTGCTACTCTATTCGCTTTCTATTCTTTCCTAAAGCCCCCTGGCCTGGATTTTTCTTACTTTTTGACCCTGCTTTAGTTCCCCCCCCCCGACTGGGGCAGACTCTTTTTTTGTTTTGTTTTTTTTTGCTGGTTTTTTTTTGCTGCTGTTCGAGTGCTGGTCGGTTGCCAGCTTGCTGCCAGCCCCCCCCCCCCCACGCCTGCTCTCGGACACTGCTATTTGCTCCAGCTGAAATCCCCGGGGGGGGTGGAGAACTGCCGACCCGCTCCCCGGAGGAGGGGAGTTGAAGCCCCCAGACCCAGCCGTTTTGCTGTTATTTCTAAACCTGTACCGAGCTAGGAAGATTCTTCTTATCTTTGCAACATTCTTGGCCTGCTGAAAGCCTCATTACAAAGCTGGAAGAGAAGATAGCCGATAGAAAAAAATCACCCAGGGAAGCTATGAACCATCATGGAGGGGGCCGTAAGACTGCGTAATTTTTGAATTGTACTCTCGTGTGGGGGGAGTTTGACTGTGTTTTAATTGTGTTCGTAGGGGTACGGGGGTGTGGAACAGAGCTGCCCCCGATCATCGGTGCCCCCCCCAATGCTACTACAACCGTCACGGCCCCCCCGCCATCCGTCCCTGCTGGCAACTTGCCATCTGCCTTTGGATTCAGCTGTTTGCTTTGAATTTTGCCATTCGGACCAGACACAACAGCCGACCAAATGAGACTCTTTGGACAAACGCGCGTGGGTCCACCCCCCACCCCCCACCCCCGGATTGTTTGCCCCACAATTTGCCCCCATTACCGGACCCCAATTCCTGTTTTCCTTCCCCATCCAGTCTGACCCATTTGGCACCCCCCCGCCTGCAGCCCAGCAGGGAGGAGTGGTTAATCTGCTTCGCCCTCCCCTCTCCTCCTTCTGGTATCTCCCCGTCTCTCCCTGCTCACAATGGCAGGAAATGAGAAGGGTGAGGCCCCTCTAACAACCTCAGTTGCCCCTCCCCCACCTATCCCCCTGCCCAACCCCCAAGCCCTCCCCCCACCACTGCTGTCAAAACACTTGCCACCGCCCCCGCTGGGGCATCGGCAGCAGGAGGCACTGGGGCAATTTCAGCCGCTGCTACGTCCACCGCCCCCCAGATTCTAGGACCCCCCCCCAGGGTGGAAAGGCCAGGAGGAGGAAAGGCCAGGGTGCGAAGAAAAGAAATGGCCCCGCTAAAACCACCAGGCCCTTCATGGCAGGGGCTGCCCCCACCGCTGTGGCCTCGTCATCGACCATGACGTCCCTCCCCGCTGTTCCCTCCACAAGCTCTGCGAGCATCCCTCCCCCGGCCCCCAGGACGTATGCCCGGGCGGTGGCAGCCCCCCGCATGCCTGCCGCCTCGTCAACTTGCCCATCTAACGCCTCCGCTACCATCAATAGCGGCCGGGGCCCCTTTCCCACCACGACCAGGAAGCACGGCGTCCGTTGCCTCCTGGTGCCCGCCTCACCCCACGTGGAGACCTACGTGCAGGCGTTGGCAAGGGTGGTAGGACCCACGGCTATTGTGGCAGCCTCCAAAATGTACGGGAAGGTCATCTTTTTCTTAGCATCAGAGGCTGCCACCCAGGAGGCGGCAGAGAAGGGCCTGGTGGTGGGGGGGGTGTTTGTCCCCCTGGAGCCGCTAGAGGACCTGGGCGTTCGCCTAGTCCTCACCTCCGTCCCTCCTTTTATACCCAATGCCGCCCTGTTACCCGCTCTCTCCACCCTGGGGAAACTTGTTTCTGTCATCAGCCCTCTCCCGTTGGGCTGCAAGGACCCCACCCTCCGTCACGTCCTCTCGTTCCGCCGGCAAGTGCAGCTTCTACCGCCGGCGGCGGCGCGTGACAGAGGCACTCGAGGGGTCCTTCCCAGTCCCCTACCAGGGAGCCCGCTATCGGGTCTTTTACTCCACGGGAGAAGCCCGGTGCTACCTCTGCCACTCAGCGGGGCATGTCCGAAGAGACTGCCCTTTGACCCAGCGGGGAGGGGCACCCGAGACCCCTGAGACCCGGCAGGATGTCGGCTCCGTCTTTGCCGATGCCCCTGGCCGCCCGGCACCTGAAACCACCTCTCCTCCTGCTCGATCCACTGCTGCTCCCGTCCGGGCCCAAGAGACACCTCCCCTACAACGCCCAGACGAGCAAGGGAGTCCCACCCTTGCTATCAACAATCCAGCAGAGCCTATGGAGGAGGGTGCAGCAGAGATATTACCGGGTATAGGAGAGGGCCCGCCCCAAGGAGAACCCCCTGCCCCTCATGCTGCCTCACCGCTACCCCCCCGAACCCCTGAACCATCGCCTCTGCCCCCCGACACGACCCCTGCTAACCAACCCCGAGACGACGCTGTGGAGGGCTGGACCCTAGTCCAGGGGAAGTGAGGCAAGCGGAAGGCTCGAGCTCCGCTGCACCCATCCGATGCGGAGGCCCCCGGAAGACCAGGAAGGGAGGCACTGATACTGAGCCTTCCGCTATGCCCACGAATCAGATCCATCTGTTGGTGTCGGGAGGGGAAGACAGAATGGCATTGGAAGGTAGAATCTCCCCTCCACGGGAGACCCTCCCCTCCGAGACCCCTGAGGAAGCCCCTTCTACCCGGATACCACCCGAACCCCCTGCGAACCCTGAAGCGACCGTCAAGGCGGGCCCCAGAGGAGAGGCCCCCGGGGTAGTAGAAGACGACCTCTCCTCCATGTATGAGGAGATTGAGGCCCTAGGTTTGACCCCAGTCACCCAGGGAGAGGATGATCTACTGCCGGCTGGCCTCGATCTGGGCAACCTCACCTCAGTTCCCCTTTCCCCATGCTCCCTCCCCGTAACCGCCTTCCCGGGCGGGCACCCTACCGAAGGTGGTCCACCACCTGATGCCATAGCCGCCAAATCCACCACAGAGCCTGCGCCTAGCATCGCTGGGAGCCCCCTCCCTCACCCCTCAAATCTGCTCAGGAGGCACCACCTTTCAGCTGCTTGCCTACCGAAGCCCAGAGCCTTGCCTCTGCCCCCGCCCCCACCCCTGTCCCTGCCCAATCCACCTCCCTCTGCAATGCTATTGCCGCCCCTGGGGTTATTTCCTTCCCATTTTTTGCGGATCCGCCCCAGGGAGCAGCCTTTGCATTTTTCTGCCGCGACCCATTAGGAGCTGCAATTTTCCCTCCGCCATCCCCTTCTACCCCAAGGCGTGAGATGGACCTAATAACTTTAGCCTATCAGATGCCCCGTCGGTGGTCCGCACCCTGCCTGCCCACCTCAGCGGACAACGAGGCTGCATTAAGAGCCTCACCAGGAAATAACCCGGAAATCGTAACCCCACCCCCCCATGAGCTGTGAAAAGCATTGCGAGAGTTTTTAGAAAACATCCGTGGCTCCCGCAACAGGGTACAGCTGGCTCTCCAGCTATGAGTGGACTTTGACCAACTCCTCCAGGCCACAAGGGCCCTTATAAGGGAGGGTAGAGGGAAAGGAAGGCATGGTGCCGCAGCCTACGGGTGGACCCATGGCTTCCGTGATGATTTAGTCACTTACAGGATGGGTCACGGATTGTTGCGCGACCCGTCGGGCGCCACGAACACCCCCGCCAATAAGGAAACCCCCCCCCCCAGCCCTGCGCATGACGCCTCTCATTATCGCAACTTTGAACACCAGGGGCTGTAGGATGGCTCTCCGCAGGTCCCAGGTGCTCTCTTACCTTCGGGAAGGGGGGTACTCTGTAGTTTTCCTGCAGGAGACTCATACGGATCCGATCGCCGAGGATAGCTGGCAGCTGGAGTGGGGAGACGAGGTCTACTTTAGACACTTCACGATTCAACAAGTTGGAGTGGCGACCCTGTTCTCCCCCAACCTACAGCCCGAGGTGCTAGGGGTCACAGAGGCCGTGCCGGGCCACCTGCTGCATCTCCGAGTCCGTATGGAGGGGCTTGTGGTCAACCTCGTTAACATCTATGCCCCGACAACGAGCCCGAAGCGGCTGCAATTCTATCAGCGGGTGTCCGACTTCCTCGGCACCCTAGATTCTCATGAGTGCTTAGTCCTGGGAGGGGACTTCAACACCACCCTCGAGGAACAGGACCGCTCAGGGGCCGAGCTGAGCCCGGCTGCTGCGAACATTCTCCGAGAAATAGTCGAACATCACTCCCTAGTAGACGTCTGGCGTGACCACGACCCAGATGACACTTCCACGTTCACCTTTGTCCGGGTGGAGGCCCATTGGTCACACCACTCTCGTTTGGACCATATTTATTTATCCCATTTCCATCTTTCACAGGCCCTCTCCTCCAACATTCGGCCGGCCCCATTTTCCAACCATCATCTAGCCACCATAACAGCCTCCCTCCATGCAGAGGTAGGCCGGGGCCGGCCTATTGGCACTCTAACAACAGCCTGTTGGAGGATGAGGGCTTCGTGACATGCTTCCGGGAGTTTTGGCTGACCTGGCGAGAGCAGCGGCGTGCCTTTCCCTCGGCGCGGTGATGGTGGGATCTAGGGAAGGTGCGTGCCAAGCTCTACTGCCGTGACTACACCCGGGGCACCAGCCGACGGAGAAATGCAGCGATAGAGCAGTTGGAATGGGAGGTCTTAGAGATGGAGAGGCGTCTGGCCACCAGCCCCGAGGACCCGTTCCTCTGCGGAGCGTGCCGGGAGAAGTGGGAGGAGCTCCGGGCCCTCGAGGACCATCGGGCCTGAGGTGCCTTTGTTCGATCCCGCATCCGCCTCCTTCGGGAGATGGATCGCGGCTCCCGTTTCTTCTACGCCCTGGAGAAAACGAGGGGGGCCAAGAAATACGTCACCTGCCTTCTAGCAGAAGACGGCGCCCCCCTCACGGATCCGGTGGAGATGTGTTGGAGGGCCCGTGACTTCTACACTAGCCTTTTCTCCCCGGATCCGACCGATCCTGGTGCTTGCAGGGTGCTCTGGGAGGAACTCCCCACGGTCAGCGTGGGCGACCGAGACCGACTAGAGCTGCCTCTCACCCTGGCCGAGTTCTCGGAAGCCTTCCGTCGCATGCCAACCAATAAATCTCCGGGCATGGACGGGCTGACCGTGGAGTTCTACTGCGCGTTCTGGGACATCCTTGGCCCAGACCTAGCCACTGTCTGGGCTTAGTCTTTGCAGGGCGGGGTCCTCCCTCTTTCGTGCAGGCGAGCAGTGCTCGCCTTGTTGCCGAAGAAGGGGGACCTCCGCAATTTATGAAACTGGTGTCCCGTCTCGCTCCTTAGCACGGACTACAAAATCGTAGCAAAAGCAATCTCGCTGCGGATAGGGTCCGTGATGGCGGACGTGATCCACCCAGACCAGACCTATACTGTCCCGGGTCGCAGCATTTTTGACAACCTATTTCTAGTCCAAGACCTTTTGGAACTCGGGCGTAGAGACGGTCTGTCGTTCGCCCTCCTGTCTCTCAATCAGGAGAAGGCGTTCGATAGAGTAGACCATGGGTACTTCCTGAGCACTCTGCAGGCGTTTGGATTCGGACCTCAGTTTGTGAGTTTTCTCGGGGTGCTGTACGCCTCCGCGGAGTGTCTGGTTAGGCTCAACTGTACCCTGACCGAACCAGTCAGCTTCGGGCAAGGAGTGCAGCAGGGGTGCCCCCTCTCGGGCCAGCTGTACGCTCTGGCGATCGAGCCTTTCCTCTGTCTCCTCCGCAGGAGGTTGACAGGGTTGGTGCTGCGGGAGCCGGAGCTGTGGCTGGTCATGTCGGTGTCTGCCGATGACGTGCTCCTCGTGGTCCAGGACCCGGGCGACTTGGCGCGGGTGGAGGCTTGCCAGGCCATCTATTCGGCAGCCTCCTCCGCCCGAGTCAACTGGGTCAAGAGTTCTGGCTTGGTGGTGGGGGACTGGCATTGGATGAGCTCCCTCCCACCCATGCTTCAGACCATCTGGTGGAGTGCGGGTCCACTGCTCTACCTAGGCGTTTACCTTTCTGCCACGCACCCTTCCCCGCCTGAGAACTGGCAAAATGTAGAGGGCGGGGTGATAGAGCGGCTCCGGAAATGGACGAGGC
Organism: Eretmochelys imbricata; assembly: GCF_965152235.1. Taxonomy (NCBI): domain Eukaryota; kingdom Metazoa; phylum Chordata; order Testudines; family Cheloniidae; genus Eretmochelys; species Eretmochelys imbricata. The sequence continues at coordinate 235,755,491 of NC_135572.1, forward strand.
TACTCCGATGTCTCTCCCTCCGAGGGAGAGCACTGGTGCTTAACCAATTAGTTCTGTCCACGCTCTGGTACCGGCTCAACACCCTGGTCCCGGCCCCAGGTTTCCTGAGCAACCTCCGGACATGAATTCTAGAGTTCTTTTGGTCAGGAATGCACTGGGCCCCTGTTGGGGTTCTTCGTCTACCCCTGAAGGAAGGAGGGCAGGGTCTGAAGTGTCTGCACACTCAGGTCCGTGTCTTCCGCCTCCAGGCCCTGCAGAGGCTCCTTTATAGTGCAGGTAGTTCGATGTGGAGCATACTGGTGCACGCCTTCCTGCGCTGCTTCCAAGGGCTCCGATACGACCGGCAGCTCTTTTATCTATGTCCGAGAGGTTTTCCGCAAGACCTCTCCGGGCTGCCGGTCTTCTAGCAGGACCTCCTCCGGACTTGGAAACTGTTTTCAACGACCGTGGCGGCCACCGTGGGAGCAGATCTCCTCACGGAGCCCCTGCCACACAACCCCCAGCTCCGTGTGCAGGTGGTGGAGTCCCGCTTGGTGCACCAGAGTTTGGTCCTGGCGGAAGTCACGAGAGTCGGAGACCTCCTGGACTACGACCGGGGAGACTGGCTGGATCCCCTGACGCTCGCTCGGCGCATGGGGCTCTCCAGACCTTGTACCCCTCAGCGCGTACTTCAGGAGGTGAAGGCCGCCTTGACGCCCGCTTCTCGGGCTTATCTCAATCGAGCCCTGCACGAGGGCGCACCCCGCCCACCCTCTACCCCAGGCCCGCCGGACCTTTCAATTGGGCCCCTACCCTGTAGATCCCAACAAACCTCTCACCCTTTCACTGCAAGCCGGCTGCATGAACTGCAGCCGGTCAGCTTCCAAATCGCGCCATGGAAATATTTATACACACTCATGCTTCACACCCTTCACGCCCACACCCTGGTGTCCCGCCCCGATACAAAGTGGTGGGACCTACTGCCACCTTTGGAGGGTGAGCAACCTCGGTAGGCCAGCCTGTATTCCACCTTGGTCCCGAGGCCCGTCGGGGACATTAGTTGGCGGCTCTTTCATGGAGCTGTGAGCATGGGCATGTTTTTGACATGGTTCACCCCCATCCCAGATACTTGCCCTTTTTGCAACGTGAGGGAAACCCTGGCGCACGTATATTTAGAGTGTGCCAGATTGCAGCCCCTTTTCCGGCTCCTCACAAATATTTTATTACGCTTTTGGCTCCACTTTTTCCCTCACCTTTTTATCTACACCCTCCCCATCTGTGGCCCCACAAAATCGCAAGATCTCCTGGTTAACCTCCTCCTAGCCCTAGCTAAAACACCCATTTATAAAACCAGAGAGGGGAGGTTGGCTAATGAAGCGTCCTGCGATTGTAGGGCCGTTTTCCGATCCTCAGTACATTCACGTATCCGGGCGGAGTTCCTCTGGGCGGCATCCACCGACTCCCTTGACGCCTTCGAGGAGCGGTGGGTGCTGTCCGAGGTTCTCTGCTCGGTGACCCCGTCCGGTTCCCTCCGTCTGACCCTTTGATCGAGGGGAAGAACGAGAGACCCCAGCCCCAGTCGTTGCCACTGTGGATACCATCATCACTGTCACCTAGGAGGGGTCCTAAAACACATGGGTGTAATCCCCCCTACCCCCAAACTGCCCACCCGCAGCTGTGCCCATCTTGTCGGGCACTCTCAGGAGAGGAATAATCGGTGACACTGGGCGTGGCACTAGGTAACTCGAGGGGGTGGAAGACCACGAGTGTCGAGGAAGCCCCCCCGATCTAGGCCACCATGTAACTCAGGAGGGTGGAAGACCACGAGTGTCGAGAAAGCCCCCCGGCTCTGGGCCCAGGCTAGCCTGAACACTTCTCCCTCCTGAAGGCTGCTGTGTCATACCTTCTGTTTGCTTTTGTTTTGTTGCATAGTTTTGCTTTAGCCTCTTCGGTGATTCTTTGTAAGTGTTACACAAATAAAATTCTTTTCTGCTTTAAAAAAAAAAATCACTCTCCTGTAGCCATCTGGCCCAACCCTGTCACAATATATACATATATATCATGTCCCAGGGGCTTGGCTTTCATAAATTAGGCATCCTAATTCACCCGTTCAAATTGTTAAGAGTCTCTTTCCATATTTACTGGTATGTAGACAGAAGAAACAGATCCTATGCCATTGTTCACTAGGTCTTTTGAAGGTATTTACCTTATTTATGCATAGGACACAGAGTAGTGGTAACATATTCCAAATAGAAAAGGAGTGCTTGTGGCACCTTAGAGACTAACCAAGTAGTCCTTTTCTTTTTGCGATTACAGACTAACACGGCTGCTCCTCTGAAACCTGTCATATTCCAAATAATGTTTTAGCTGTTAAAGTTTTCCTTCTCTAGTATTCTAATCATTTTTTCTTCTGATTAAACAAACTCACAGCAAAATGTTCATCCTTTTAAATATATTCACATAGCGATGCCATCTTGTACTATGATTCCCATCAGCTTTCAAAAGCTAACGAAGGTCAGGCCGGGCCCAATACTTGGATGAGAGATTTCCAAAAAATACCTAGGTGCTACAGAAATTTTTGCTGATGGTGGTGCTCTTCCTTTTGAATAAGACATGAAGTTGAGGTCCTGATTACATGTGGCTGTTAAAAGATACAGAGACCCTTTCTAGAAGAGCAGGGATATTATCCTTAGTGTCCTGGCCAAATTCCAATGCTGGTAATTACATTTGGAAAGCACTGTGTAAATTTGCAGCACTATATGCACGATTTTTAATACTACTTTCTGCCTAGCCTATCTAAATTCCCCCTGTGGTTTTAATTGTGTATGGTATTCCTCTTCAGTTCCTGTCCTAAATTGTTTTAATGTGTTTGCATATACAATTTAACAGCTGCTGTGCTTTAATCCAGATGTAACTGGATTTCAGTGATGAGTGAAGTGACTCTTGTATATACAAAGTCTATAAAGTACTTGAAGATTAAAAACAAAACAAAGCAAAAAAACCTTACCCAGGGAAAAGGGACCTACTTAACCTGGGGCTAATATATTGGCCTTCTAGCACTCTCCTGTAGCCATCTGGCCTGACCCTGTCACACAGTCTAAGGCTGTCACCGACTGCAACACTATTTAATACTGATCCACCCAATGTTAGTGCACAGTTCAATTTCTTGATATTAGTACATTTCAGTTATTCTTAATATTAAAAAGTTTCTGTAAACTTAGAGGAAACAATTTTTTCTTAAAATTTGCTTAAATGTGGCATGAATAAAAACAGATTTACAGATCCTAGCATGCAAATTTATCATCTTATATGACAGGGATAAATCATGCATGCAAATCATGCATCAAAGTCATGAAATGGGCTACAAATGCAATAAAAAATAAGGTATTCAAAAATTAAACAAATGGGGTAGAGGGATGCCAAAGACGCTCTTTGCCTGGGGTGCCATTTGGTCTATGGCTAGCTGTGGCATCCCTGACCATGTTGGCTAATAGTGATTCCTGAACCATCCTCCATGAACTTGGCTAGTTTTTTTTAAACCCAGTTATACTTTTGGCCTTCACAACATTCCCTAGCTACGTGTTCCACAGGTTGACTCTGCATTGTGTGATGAAGTATCTTCTTACATTTGTTTTAAACACGCTGCCTATTAATGTCATTTTGTGACCCCTGGTTCTTGTGTTATGAGAATGAGTAAATAACACTTCCTTATTCACATTTTCCACACCGGTCATGATTTTATAGACCTACGTTACATCCCCACCTTAGTCATCTCTTTTCTAAGTTGAACAGTTCCAGTCTTTTTAATTTCTCTTTATATGGAAGCTGTTCCATATCCCTAATCATTTTATTGCCTTTCTATATACTTTTTGTAATTCTAATATCTTTTTTGAGATGGGGACACCAGAACTGCCCATATGACGATGTTGGTTATTTTCACAGGAAACACAACAAAAAGCTTTATAAACCTCTGTGTTGGAAATTTACCATCTCTTTGCAAAAGTCCATGAAATGTTTTACTTGTGTTTAGTTTTGAAATAACTTATTTATTTGTACATGATGATTTGAATCAATTCCTGGAGCCCAGACACATGAGCAACTCTAAGTAACCAGGCAGCCTCTGTATATATGGGATGAAGCAAAAAACATAGCAGACACTGCTTTGTTTCAGGATTCAAAGAGCTGGTACTAAACAGAAATAACGGCCAATGTTTCAAAACCAGATGCATAAGTTAGGTTCCTAAATCGTAACTTAACATCTCTTTCTTTGTAGTTAATAACCTTGTTTTATTGTTCTATCTCACCTAGTGTGTTTAAAATAAAGGGTCTGGGAAATTCCATTTGGGGTTACAAGTTGTGTGATTATTATTCCTTTAAAGAAATAATGGACCTAGTATAGCTTATATTGTCCAGCAGAGGGCAGGGCAGTATAGGACATACATTTCTGGGAGGAAATCTAAGATTGTGGGTGTGTTGGTGTCACCCTGCAGTATAACCAAGGCTGGTGAGAGCCAGAGTGTAACCCACATGTGGCTGGCAGGCTGCAGTCAGACACAGAGCCTCAAGATGTGGCTGCATGCTAGAAGGATGTTTGTGAGTGGGCCATATGGGAGCTACTTCAGGAAGACATTGTAAGGCACCCGAGGATGCAGGGCAAGGGTGACACCAGTACTCATTAGCCTAGATTGTACCATGGTATATCACAATCAAGGAAGATAATTGCAATTTTTTTTCAACAGATGAATATACAGTACAAGGTATTTTGTGTTAATGCATATATTCTATGTTAAGTATATACTAAGCTAAGTATTTATTTTTAGACAATGGACAAATAGAGACATACCAGCGGACCTACTGCTTATAAATAAAGAAAACTATATTTCAAAGCATTACTGTGGGGATAGCAACTAAAAGTTCATATTATTTTAGTAATTATTGTGTAGCTTGAAGAAATAGAACTAAACAATTAATTGCAACCACAATAGGGGTTAGTGTTACCAGTAGACAATGATGTAGCATGCAGTCTATTTCTTCTGGGAGGGGGTAAGTCATTAGCTTTTCATCACCAACTATTTGCATTTATACTTCATAAAATAAGGCCGTTAATGGCACAACTGCATTTATTTTTACTGGAGACTTTCCTTACAGATTAAACCCTGATCCAACTGGAGTCAAATGAAAATTTTGCCACTCACTGAAGTGGGAGCAACCTTTGGCTCAGAAAAGGCAGAATTAGTTTCTAAAAAAAGTGTACCAGTATGAATTGAAAAGCAATTAAAATTATGATAATCACCTACCAGGAAATTTAAGAAATTCTATTTGTTTGGTGTAGGAAAAACTATGCTAAAGAGGTGACAGAATGGTACTATATACATATGTAAAGATTAACAGTTTGATTTTAGTGTCAATCACTTATATTTAATAGACAGTAGAAATAAAATAAAGAAATTACAAAAGAGTCTTGTCTCTTTAAAGGTTGACAGTGAGCAAGCTCCAGGTTGATGATTCAGCCAGGATAATTAGCATTTTAAATTAGGATAGCCCAAAGAGCAGATGCTTCATGGGGTGCTGAGTGCTTAACTGGAAATAAGGGATGCACTTCAGTGTCTCTTTGTATCTCGTAGCCATTTACACTGATGCAAATTGATGAAGTGATTGCAAACTGCAATTAAATCAGAATAACGATATGGTGAATTGAGTCCAAGATATGAAGGAGGGACTGAAAGTCAATTATTGTCTGGATACAACTTTAAAAGGATGTTTACAGTAGTAAAAGTAGAACAGGAATACAAACCAAACCAAACCCCAGAAAATCATATCCAAAGTAACTAATAAAATCCTGAGAGAATTTGGAACACACCTAATGGACATTTAATAAGACACCAACATCTTCTCCTTTTGGTGGCACATCTAGGTAAATATTTTTGTGGCTAAATCATGGGGACAATGGGAGATCTAAATATCACAAAAGGAACAATTGAGAGAAATGGGAGAGGAAAGATCACAAGACACCTGAGATCAGAAGGCGAGTCCCTGAGTTCTCATCTATGCTAAATACAACATGGTTGTTTATTAACCTTGTTAAAACAGAGTTTTGTTTTCCCTGAAGGTAACATGGTTCCCCTGCGATGTTCATAACATGATTTGGTCTCGTCCACACAAGCAAAAGCAAGCTGTGACACAATATGATTAGGCCACGGTTGTATTGTAAACAGATCCCTACCATAGCTTGTAATAAGCTACTTAATGTGACAACAGGGAAATAATGCAAGTGATGGAAAAGAATTATTCACATAGGATACTAGTCTTGTATTAATATGAAAGGTATTAGATTAACAGCCCTGGAAAGAGACTAGGAACAGCGCAATGAGTGGCAGTGCAAACTTCCCCACATTTCCACAACTCTAAATTGGAAGGGCTGGCTGTGATCTTTGGCTTTTCTGATGAGACTGCCAACCTGATTTAGTCTGGTATTTTGAGTTTTCATATTCATGTTTCTTTGGAAACAAATTGTGATAGTCTATTTTGCGGCGTTTCCACTAGAAGTTGGACTGAGATCCATGCAGCTAAAATTCTGATGGTAAATATATGAATGAATACCAGATTTGATAGGCTATATATCTCATCACTATTCTCTTAAGTCATTCAGCTCCCCGGCATTGTACAAATTTAACTGATTCCCATATATAAAAACCTAGTACCTTCCATTAAAATCCATCTGAAAAAACTCATTTCCCTCTGCAAATTTCCTTTAAAACAAACGATTATTTGCACATTCATGCTGTAAATTCTGCTGCAGCCTATTAATTGCTTGATCCAGGTAGGGGAGATAAATTAAAGTGAACCTCAATTACATAATCTAGTGCAAAATTATGTAGTCTAATTGAGAAGCAACAGGGAGCTCAGAAATCCAAGAGGTTTTATACAAGTTGACTAAACTGAGTTAACTCCAAAATAGGCAATAGAAGTCCCATTTAAAGCCAGGAACATAAACTCTAGCTTGTTCAGTTGCTGAACAAGTTCAGAGTAGAAAACAAATGCATTTGTTCCTTGGTCCTGTTGGTTTGGGAAAACACTTTTCATGTCGAAATGACTGGCACATTTTCTTAAGGTGACCTAATGTATTACCAGGGTTATCTAGCACCATTCTATCCATCTAAAAAGAATGGCCTATTGTAGCATAAAACAGTGGCCATAAAGTTAAAAGTTTAAACAATCTCATCCTGTAAATAGTTTGGCTTCAAGGTCACTCATATTCATTGTGTTGTGTTTGCTTTGTTTACTTCTAATCTTCCTATGGTCACACCAGAAAGGGGGAAAAACCATGAAGGGGTACAGTTTTCAACATTCTTATTAAACTGGGATGGAATATTAGCGGAACAATGTATTTTAAAATATCAGCCTGAAGTACACACACACACACACACTAGGGGTAAGTGCACTGTTGGAAGGCATTTGACTTGCTGTCATAGCCTTAAAACAGATATTACAGACACTTGTACATTATCTATTAATGATTTTGATAGTGGGAAAACTGTGGTATATGGTTTCAGAGGGGTAGCTGTATTAGTCTGTATCAGTAAAAACAACAAAGGAGTCCTTGTGGCACCTTAGAGACTAACATTTATTTGGGCATAAGTTTTCATGGGCTACTTCATTAGATGCATGGAGTCAAAAATACAGTAGGCAGATATAAATATACACCACATGAAAAGATGGGAGTTACCAGGCTGGGGGTCAGTGCTAATGAGGCCAATTCAATTAGGGTGGATGTGGCATTCCCAACAGTTGACAAGAAGGGGTGAATAGCAACAGGGGAAAATTACTTTTTGTGGTGACCCAGCCACTAACCCTGCACTTGGTAAGGCAACTCCCATCTTTTCATGTGCTGTATATTTACACCTGCTTACTGTATTTTTCACTCCATGCATCTGATGAAGTGGGTTATAGCCCACGAAAGCTTATGCCCAAATAAATTTGTTAGTCTCTAAGGTGCCACAAGGACTCCTCATTGTTTTTAGTGTGGTATGTTATTCATGCCATGAAGGTGTATAATAACTTTTTTTTTTGAACTAGTGTTTCCAAATGTACTGGTAAGTATATTTCAGATAATAGAATAATTTTTTTTCTAAATATTCCATATAAAGACTATTGTCATATTAGTAGGAGAGTTTGGCCCAAACCACACAGTTCAGGTTGAAACAGATTTTACAAGGAAGCTAAACTTTACAAAAGTTTGCAATATTTGGATTTAGTATCATTCCTGCTTTGGCCTATTATTATGGAAGACTTACAGTTCCACAGTTAAACTTGACTTGAGTTTTGCACATTTAAATCAGAGATACAACCACTGTATTATTATATATAGGAAGAATGCAGCATATCCTCCCAAAAAATACAGAACTTGTTCTGTGAGTATAGAATGAATTTTCTGAGAATTTAGAAGTAAATTGGTCAGTTAATTTAGGAGTTAAGATTAAGGAAACAGTCCTTTAAGAAATTTACCAGCCTGTGTTATATCATTTGTTGTTCTGAATGATTTTAGTGGAATAAAACATGACATCGCGTAGTTAAAACTCAGTGAAATCTCATGCATTAGAAGATTTCTGTTTTTATTATTAATGGTAAGTTTTTTCTGTTAGTCTTCATAACAAAGTTTCTTCTTCAGGATGGCTGACAAATAATCTGATACTCAGAATTTCACAAAGAGCTATCCTCTTTCAAAATGGCTGCTGTCTTCTATTGTTCTACTTAGAGACTCCTAGGCACCCTCAGTTAAGATGGCCACAGTCTCCCATAATGCTACAGAGTAAGTCCTCTGGTAGAGATGCCACACTTCCTGTACACGCTTCATGGAGTCTTTGGTTTCCTGGGACACACTTCCGGCTGGGGGCAGAAACAAAGAAGCCCATGACTGGGCAGTTGCACGCTATAACTATACAGAGAAGTAGAAAGTTTGTTACCTCATTTCTGTACATAGTTCTGTTAATAATATAGGGTTTATCTTGACACTGGTCTGCTCATCAGTGAGATGCTACGTGGTACCAGGAATGGAAGGCACAGCATGCTGGAAGATACAGTGAGAGGTAACATTGAAATGAATGTTATGGAGCCTGTGGAACGGTATGTAACTCCCCAGCCCTCAGAATCAGAATCCAGGCTGAGTATGCCTGGAAACGGTACAGACAACAATTTGAACGGTATATGAAAACCACTGGGGCAAATAAATTGGAGGATGAGCAAACGATTGCTTTTCTCTTAGCAGCTGGCACAGAATCCCTAGATGTCTGCAAAGCATTCCACACAGATGGTAGGGGTGGGTAGGAGGGAGAGGAAAATTTTGCAGAAATAAAAAAGAAAATGTTTGAGGATTGTTGTATCCCTAGAAAAAGTGTTACTTGTGAGAGATACACATTCAGGATGAGAACACAGAGGGAAGGGGAAACAATAGAGGAGTTTGTTACAAACTTAAAACTAAAAAAAGTCAGTTCTGTGAATATGTAATATTAACAGACTGATTAAAAACCAGATTGTTCTGGGGTGTAACAACAAAAAAAGCCCATGAAAGATTACCAAGGGAGATGAATCTGACACTAGAAAGGGCAATATGTATATGCCAAGCAGCAGAACCCACAGAAACAAATAAAAAACCTAGAGAAAGGCACAGAACTCATGACTGTGAGCACCATATATAAACCAGTAAGGAAAAAGTTCACAGAAATTACAGTGACAATGGACAGAGACATGGAAACAGCATGTTTCCAGCATGTAAAGCAGGAAGCTATGGCATTGATGTGGCACCCAGCAGGAGTATAGGAAACACCAGCCTTCAGCAAATATGTAGAAACTGTAATAAACCCAACCATTATGCTATGATGTGTAGCGAAAGCATGTTAAGGTGTGTATCCTGGACTTTCTCCCCACACCACATTCTGTGGTATCTGAGTGCCTGGCTGTAGAGATTTCTTGGTGTGTTTGGGGTGGTTACTAGATCTATGAAGGTAAGTGCAGTGATCTTTGAGTTTCTTGTATATACAGATCCACACACTTAAAATTGCATTCACCAAAACAAGGACACCCCAGAGAAGTAGATTGTATCATGGAATGAGCCACCCAAAAACCCTAAGAGAACCTGCTTCAGTTATAGAAGCTTACATTGCAGTGTAGACATACTTTCTGAGTACCTTTCTCAGACCTGAAAAAGAGCTCACTGTAGCTTGAAAGTTGGTCCAATAAAAGATATTACCTCACCCATCATCCTGGGACCAACATGTCTACAACAACACTGCAAGCTACAAAACATGACAGCAAATAGCATAGTTTAGAGAAGAGAAAAACCAATAGATTGTGTTCATTCCTTTGTAACTGAAAGAAAAGGGAGGGGTACTACAACTGTGTATGAACCCTAAAGAGCTGAACAGAAAAAAGACAACATGTCTGAGATGGCAGGTGCCAAATTTTTTCAGCAAATCATATGCATTGTTAGGATTTTGGCAAATCTCCTTTGACACTGAGAGCTCAAAGATCTGCTCTTTCAACACACCATTTGGCAGATACCACTTCTTAAGACTCTCTTTTGTCATACTTTCAGTTTCAGAAGTATTTCACCACATAGTGAGCCATCCCTGAGTGCTCCTCCAGGCTCCAGCAGCAGCAACTACTTCTTCCTGTCCCCTGGTAGTGGAGGCTGGTTTCTGCAGATAACCAGACATGTGTGTGCGGGCAGCTTGGACTGGGGCCAGGCAGAATTGGGGGCAGGGCAAGGCTGGGTGGCGCTCGCACCTTCCCTGCCCCTCGGGGGCTGGCCTGGGCCCACCATGCCCCCCAGACATTCCTCTGTGCCCTGCCCCCCCAATTTGGGACCACTGGATTAAAAACTGGCTAATTTATAGGTCTCAAAATGTAATTGTAATCAGGGAATCATCATCAAACTGGTGTTTCCAGTGGAGTCCCATAGGGATGGGGTCTTATCCCTATGCTATTTAACATTTTTATCAATGATCTGGAAGAAAATGTTAGATCGTCACTGATAAAGTTTGCAAATGATACACAAAATGATTCTGAGCAATCTGGATCTCTTGATAAACTGGACTGAAGCAAACAATATGCATTTTAATATGGCTAACTGTAAAATGTGTACATCTAGGAACAAAGAATGTAGGCCATACTTATAGGATGGGGGACTCTATTCTGGGAAGCAGTGACTCTGAAAAAAGATTGTGATGGATAATCAGCTGAACATGAGCTCCCAATATGAAGTTGCGGCCAGAAAAGCTAATGCAATCTTTGGATGCGTAAACAGGGAATCTCAAGAAGAAAGAGAGGTTATTTTACCTCTGTTTTTGGCATTGGTGTGACCACTACTGGACTATCTAGTTTTATTTAGTTTTCATGCCCACAATTCAAGAAGGATGTTGATAAATTGGAAAGGATTTAGAGAACAGCCATGAGAATGATTAAAGTATTAGAAAACATGTCTGTAGTGAAAGTCTAAAAGAGCTCAATCTATTTAGCTTAACAAAGAGAAGGTTAAGGAATTACAATACAAAAGTATCTGAAGGAGAAAAATTTAATAACGGGCTCTTCAATATAGCTGAGAAAGGTATAATATGATCCAATGGCTGGAAGTTGAAGCTAGACAAATTCAGACTGGAAATAAAGCATGCATTTTTGACAGTGAGGGTAATTAGCCATTGGAACAATTTACCAAGGGCCATGGTGGATTCTCCATCACTGACTATTTTTAATCAAGATTGGATGTTTTTCTATTACATCTTCTCTAGGAATTAATTTGGGAAGGTCTATGGCCTGTGTTATGCATGAGGTCAAACTAGACTCACTAGATGATCACAATGGTTCCTTTTAGACTTGAAATCTATGAATCTCCACAAGGTCACTGAATGGGCATGGTGATCAGAGCATGGAAGAGAGTACAATGATTTAAAGTACATTCTAACATTCGCTCCAGTGCTGCAATTTTTTGACCCAGAGAAAAGACTCTCCACACATGCCTTGAAAGGACAACTGGGAGCAGTACCATTAATGTCAAACTGATTTGTTGCCAGTCTCTCGTGCATCTAGGTTTGTGACAGCTGCAGAAAAGATGTATGAATAAATTGAAAAGGAGATACTAGGTCTGGAATATGGACAAAATTTCAAATCTTTCTTTATGGCCATAGCTTCAAAGCAGAAACTGATCAAAATCCATTGACTTCAATATGCAGAAAGAGAATCAAAGAATCATCACCGAGGACACAGTGATCATTTCTGAAAATATAAAATTATGATTTCTGCTGTAGGATGAGTCCAACCTGGATATCACTTGGTAACAGCAGACACACGCTCAAAAACATATGCTCCATCTGACAGTACGCAGCCTGATCTGGCACAAGTAGTAAATATACATGTGAACGTGATAAGTGTCTTCAGCTGTATCTCCAGGCATATGGGATGAACTGTAGACAGAAATAACTAAAGATGAGATGCCACAAGCAGTGATGCAAGTGATAAATAAAGGAAGGGGAAAAAAAGCAGCACTGCATATTTTCACAAAATATTTTCAGTGGTCTTATGAGTGCTTTTGAAGGGGACACAGATCGTGGTCCCAGGGTGATGAGAAGGACAATATTGAAACAAATAAATGAAGGGTACTGGGAAATGACCAAATCAAAAAGGAGAGCTAGAGAAATTGTATTCTGGCCACAGATGAATAGCGACAAAGAAATGATGAGTAAGTGTGGAATGTATCAGAGGTACAGAGATTCCTGGCAGAAAGAACCAAGAAAGAACCTCAAAACCAACTTGCAATTCCATGGGACAAAGTCAGAATAGACACGTTCTTCAACTTGGGATGACACAAACACCTGGTTACAATGGACAACTTTACCAATTTCCCAGATGAAGTCATAGCTGAAGATACCACAACAGCAACAATTGCCAGGCATATTAAATCTGTATTTGCAGGTCATAGAATTCCAAAAACAGTAATAACTGACAGAGGACCACAGCTCAAGAAGGCGTTCCTTGACTTTGCTAAAATGTACAACTTTCATCATGAGACATCCCGAATATTTTCAAACCAATAGATTAGCTGAACATGAAGTGTGTATAGTGAAGAACTTGCTCAAAAACAAACAAAACAAACAAAAAGCAATGGGAGCAAGAAACAATCCATATTTAGTACTACTCAGCGTGGCAAATCACCTGATGAACTCCTCTACAACAGACACATAAATACTCAGATTTCCAAATATGGGACAAAACCAAAGGATTGCTAAGGAGTGTGTGATAGTGAGGAAAATACTGTGAAAGTACAATCAGGTGAAATATTACAATAAAGGAGCAAATCCTCTCCACAGTTAAAAAACGAAGACTCAGTGAGGACTTGGCAAGATGTGCCCCAGCCAGTCAAGGCTACAATAATCAAAGAAGAATCACCTTATTTATACTTGCTGATTGCAGACAAAGGCAAAACCTCACAAAAGGAACTTGTAAGCATATCATAAGACACCTGACAACTCAGCTGAGATAAGTGAAGTGAGAGCAGACATACAAGTGGAAAACAATTCACAAACGGACCTGATTGTTGACTAAGACTGAACAGTCGGTTACAGACAAGGACTTGCAATACAGCAGATTGAGAAGATTGCTGAAGTACCCTAAGAGACTGATCGAGACATGTTATTATTGTGTTCTGAGGCGGATTGACAGTGAAACACAGGGTGCCCTGGCACAGGGCCCCCGCAATGACAAGGGGCCGCAGAGCCGGGTAGCTGCAGGGACAAAAGCTTGGTCCTGCTGGCTCCTGGGGCTCCTGTTGCAGGCTCCGCACCCACCGGCAGCCAAGCTCTCCTCTCCCCCGCCTCTTCTCCCAGTGCTTCCCCCGCCAAGGCACTCAGGTAGCTCTGGGAGAGAGGAGGAGGAGTGGGGCCGCAGTGTGCTCGGGGGAGGAGGAGGAGAAGAGGCAGGGGCGGGGCCTTGGGGAAGGGGGTGGAATCAAGGCCGGGTGGAGCAAAGGCAGGACCCTGCACTCCCCCTACACATACCATCCCCTAACCCCCTGCCATGAGCTGCTCAGGGCAGAGAGCACCCCCATGACCCCAGTCCACACCCCCAACCCCCTGTCCTGACTCGTGCACTCCCTCACACACCCCCAGCCCCCTGACCTCCCTGACTCCTGCCCCCCCCCACATCCGCACCCCCACCCTGAGCACCAAACGGGAGCTCCTGCACTTCCCCCCGACATTCCCACCAGCACCCCTCACACCAAATGGGAGTTGCTCCAGGTAAGCTCTCCACACCCCAACCTCCTGCCCCAACCCTGTGCCACCTCCTGCATTCTAACTCCTGGCCAGCCCCTGCACCCCAGACCCCAGCCTGCTCCCGCACCCTAACTCCCTCCCAGACCCTGCATCCCTATCCCTGACTCCTGCAACCTCTCACACCCCCCCAGCCGACAACTGCACCCCCCACACACTCCCAGCCTTGACTTCTGCACCCCTCTCATACACCCTGCCCTCCCTGACTCCTGGAACCCCACACCCCCAGTCCCCTGCCCACCCTGACTCCTCCACCCCCCCATCCCCACCTGCACCCCTCGCACCAAATGGGAACTGTCACAGGTAAGTGCTCTGTCCCAGCCCTGAGCCCCCTCCCACACCGTAACTCCTGGCCAGTCCCTGCACCCCAACCCCCAGCCTGATCCTGCACCAAAACTTCCTCCCAAACCCTGCACCCCCAGCCCTGAGCCCCCTCCTACACCACAAGTCCTGGCCAGACCCCGCACCCCAAAGCTTTTTTACATTTTTTTATAAAGCACTCTTATTCAAAGCGTTTTACAATAGTTAGCTAACGGTACAAACAATATCTGGAAAGATCATTAAGTGGTCCACCGAGACACTCAGTGATTTTCAAGTGATCTGTGGAAAAATAAGTTAGACTACAAAAAGAATCAAGGTACCTCACTTTATTTTAATTTATTTCCTTTTACTTATAGGAGGAGGATGAAGAAAAAAAAAGAATGAAAAATGGTGGGGAGAGAAGAGAGAATGTTCTTTTTCTTTGCTGGGTCCCAAGGAGGGGGCCCCAAAAATGAAGCTGAGCACAGGGCCCACTAACTCTAAATCCGCCACTGATTGCGTCATAACCTGAAGGGTTGTTCAGTCCCTGTTGTATTTGTTATAGTTCGTTAGTATAGTATTATAATAGTATATTATAATATTATAATAGTATTGTAATTCATTCAAGAAATTTAGAAAGGGAGCTAAGAAAGGGCAGATGTGCTATAAAGTAAGTCATCCGAGAAGTGTTGAGATGCCACATTCCCTGTACACTCTGTCACAGGAAACCAAAGCCTGCATAAACACTTCTTGCTGGGGAAGAAACAAAGAAGCACAGGACTGGGCAGTCACAGGCTGCAGCTACCTGGAGTAGTAGAACATTTGCTACCTCATTTCTGTATCTAGTTCTGTTCATAATAAAGAGCTTCTTGACACCGATCTGCTTGTCAGCAAAATACTACACCTCTCAGGGAAGGTGATCGCTCCTGACATCATATCACCACCAGAATGTTTTGAGATCTTGTCTTCCACTCAGTATTCGCACTAAATGTCCTGAGTTATTGCTGAAATATACTCAGCTAAAGTGTTCAATTTACAATGTACTAAAATGCTTATGCCAGTATTTATATGATATATACCCCAGTAGAAGATCTAATGGATGATCTGAGACAATTTAAGAGGAGTTCTGAGAAAAACAACAAAAAGTTTAGGGGTCTAGAAGGATTGATTTAAGATTAAAAGAAGTTGCTATTTACAGCTCCGCTAAACAACGACTAAATATTTGAAGACTAAAGAGGGAGTGGAATTATTTAGGGTAGTAGTCAGGGGTACTATGTAACTAAGAGCAAAGCTTAAAATTAAAATCTAGGCTGCATATCATGAAGAATTCCTAACAGTGAGATATATTAGGCTACACAATATTCTTTAAAAGGAAGAGTGGAAATTGTCTCATTTGGGATAGTTTAACATTAAGTTACATTGCATGACTAGGGAACAATTCCACACAGGAAAAGGACTGGTACCTCCTCCTAATTATTGGGCCTTAAACAGAAATTTGAACATTGCTTGGCCAAAGCTAGTTATCTGAAATTTGGCTGGAATTCAGTTGATTTAACTATTCAAAACTAGATTTAACCACTTGTGACCCATGCCACTACCAACTCAGAGATGTGATAAAGTTCCATACTTCCAAGAATATTAACATACAAAGTATGTGGGTATTGTAGATGTATTAAAAAGGTGGACAAGTGTTACTGGTATCAATATCCTAACTGCACGTCTCTAATATAAAATGGATAATTAGCCGTACTGATTTTTTTTTTAATAACTCCAAGGATGAAACCTTGTAAGGCAATTTAATGTCTCATAAAAAAGTGTTTCATGTACTAGGTATGATCATCATTTTCAGGGCTCTAGCTCAGAAAGTCAATACTTCCAAAATTTTCAACAACATGCAATCAAACTTTGAAGCTCACTGAGCTTCCATTATCTAGTATAGTCCCTAAACGAACATCTCTTCCTAACACTCAAAGCTTAATGCAGGTATGGCATTATAAAATGAGCTCAGTCTTCACTTACTTACTCTTGGCAGAATTTGATCTTTACTTTATAGACTTTTACCAGTTTAAATTTTCAGTTGTGCAAAATCAAAGAAGAAAGGTGTAAACTTATATGTAAAAATATACAAAGTAAATATCCTTCAATTAAATTCTCAAGCAGTATTTCTCTTTTTGCCTATTTGCAAATTTCGATTATTATTGATGGAAATAATTTTTCATGGGTTTGTGTGTGTATGGTGAAGTCAACATTTGCCAGTAAAAATCAAATCCTTCCAAGACTGCTTTTATTGTATCCTGTTTTTCTCTTAGTATCTGACTTCCTTTTGTTGTTCCATTTACAGTGTGTCATAAGCATAATGGAAAATCTCTGTCTTGTCATCAATTTGACAATAAAGGGCCAGATGCCCATCTGATGTAAATTGTAATAACGCCAGTGAAGTCAATTTGCATCAGCTGAGGATCTGGGCCAGCCAGTCAATTTCTACCTCCCTTTACACCATTGATACAGCAGTTGGTTTCAGTTTCATTGCAAAGGTGAAACGGAGGCAAGAATTTGGCCTAAAAAGCAGAGCTCTGCAAAATACAGGTGTCACACTGTCTGGAGTAGCTCACAACTGTGAGTGCCTACCTCAAGGCAGACTGTCAGAAGACAAGGGCAGACATCCCAAGCTGGTGGTATGTTCTATAATTAGATTTCACCAAATCAGAACTCCTGGGTAATCATACCAGTCTTACACAGAATCACAGACAGTCCCCTTAGACTCTCCAGCCTATTTTGCCACCCAGACAAATGGACCTTTTTAATAAAAGGTTACTCAAACCTAAAATCACACCACATCAGGTTGCTCCCAGTTCCAAGGCACCAGCCACTTACCCCAGATCAAATGGTACTCCAGATTTTACACCAAAGACAATGCTGGTAACCAGTTCTATAATTAAACTAAAGATTGATTAGCTAAGAAAAAAGAACAAGAGTTTATTGAGAGGTTAAAGCAGGTAATATAACAGGTAAATTTCAGTTTGTAACTTCAAGTGGTGGCAGTGATGTAATAAACTGCCCGATTCCCAAAGGTCTTTCAGGGCTGCCCAGAATAACTCTGGGGATCTCAGGCTTCTCATTCAGTTATTCTGCCCTGTTAGAATCCAAACAGTCCAGAGATTAAAGCATCTTTCTTTGAATCCATATTTATAGTATCTTCACACACAAAGCAAGCTGACAGTGTCTCTACTAACATGGGCTTTTCCTTTGATGGCGGTGAGTGAGGCATGCACTTAAGACTTTTGACCTCCAACCATATATATAATGGCCACTTGCTTTGAAATTAGCATTTTCTGTTAAAGTCCTTAAGTTCTTCATTAGTATCCCACAAGGCTTCTTTGATATCTGAGCTATTTAGTTACAGGGGTATTTACCATGTAAACCTTTGCTATTACATTATGACAGGAACAGGTAAGTGAAAACAATGTATGTAACATTCCATTAGTTTTAGGAAGTTTAAACACCCAAACATTCTTATACATCTAACAATTACTTTGAATTGACCTGAGCAAGTTATCTTGGTGATAACTTCATGCTTTGGTCTCATCACAAAACCTTTGCATCACTCCTATCTTCCAAAATTCCTCCCTCCCCAAAAACTTCTCAAAACAGAATATTTTTTATGCGTATGGATGCATTTCAATTTCTTCTCTCCCCAATCCAACAAGACACTTCTATTTTATATAAATACTGCCAATAGTACCATGCTCATCACCATATTACCTGAGCACCTTTCAGTAGTGTATTAAACGATGGGGCTAACATCCATTATGTTCTGTTTGTTTTCTCATCCTCTCCCCAAAGGGAGAAGTATGGGCAGTAGTGTGTCTCATTTTGGTAGGTTTTTAAAAAAACACATATACCTATTGCTATGTATTTATTTATGTTAGATAAGGCAAGGTCAAAGATATACAGTGGGAAGGTGTTTACTTCCTCACTGAAAACAAAATGGCAGCGACAAACTTGGCTGATTTCCAGTATGTAGCGAATTCTCATTCTAATTCAAGTTAAATTCAAGCATGTTTGCAATGAGCCAGCTCCTGCTTCCACTGAAGTCAACTGGCTCAACCTCTGTTCAAATTGTCAGGTAGTATTAAGTCTCAGGGATAATCAGACTTAAATAGAGGAGGAAAAGATGATTAAATTACTGTGATCACAAAGCTCTGTTCTGAATCCAGCATTTTTTTAATCCTTCTAGTTTACCTCTTTATTTCAAAATTTCCCTCACAATTCATTCTTTTAAGCAGACACCCCTTACTTATGGCTGTGAAGAAATTGCAGAGTGCACACACAAACCCTTCAATTACCTCAAATGATGAGTAGACTGACTTTAATCAGATGTACATAAGCTTCATTTCGATTTAATGGAGAATTACAGTAGTACAATTTGAGTATGATGATGATGGAATGAAATATGCAGGATAGCTGACATTAAAGATGTTCCAAATTGTTCAGATATAACTTACTTCCATCAGGAGAATATTTGCAGTATACTGTTTCATGAACACTGGGAATCCTTTTCTATCTTCGTTCTAAGATTAAACTGGATTGCACCTCAAGATTCCTGTCATTCACTTAACTGTTGATCATTTCACCTTGGAACACGTATGTGCGATCCACTATATGTGTTGTTATTTAAACATTCTGCCTCAAACATTTTGTCATCTGGTTTAGCTATTATATGATAGGATGATGTAGCATGAAGCATTTTCCCCATATTAAAGATATGGAGAAAACATGACATGAAGATGTTGGCATGGCTATTTACAGCTAAGGATGGCCTTTATTTAAAATAGCTCCTGGTATACATTGTCTGGCTAGTCCCCTGGGGATTCACAACTGGATGTGTAGATGGTGCAGCCAGCAATGCAATGGTGAGTGACAGGCACCAGTCAATAAACCTGTCTCCCCAATGGCGTCCAAGGGTGTGGGAGTGGAACCCCCTGAATGAAGGAAATGTCTCCAGAAAGGTGGATGAGCCAGAATCCTGTTGGCTAACTGTACTCACGTTACTGGGACCACACCCATTTAGAAAAGGTGCAGTTGCGGATGTGACAAGACAGGTGCTTCCTTCAACTCGGAGTGGTGTTCTGTGTAGAAGCTGCCGCAGGCCTATACCAATCATCTTGATCTTCATCTTGCAATTGGAGTTCTATAGTCCTTGCTGAGAGAGAAGGTGGAGGGCCTACACCAACCCCTTTCTTCCCTTGTTTTGTCTAGGCGCACATATTGAAGGTTTATGCTTCATGGTCACTTGTCCTGGTGGGGAAGGACCCAGGTGCTTGGCAGCAGCTCAGATGTCCAAGCAGCCCTATTTAGGGGTGGCCTGCTGCCTCAAATTCGGGGAAGATCCTAAAAAAGATGGGCTAAAAAAAGCTTCCTTCCAACTTCTTCTTTCCTGGCTCTAAATTAATCATTGCTTGTTGGAATTTTCACACTATGTTAACAGGACATGAACTGAAAGACCATGAACTTTGTAAAACAGCCATAATTGACAGACAACTACATCAACTGGCTGTCTATTGCAGCCCTCAGTGAGATGAGACTTTCTGAAACTGGATCCCTAGATGAAGTAAATATCCGCTTCTGCTGGTCTGTGAAACCTGAAAATGAATCAAATTTATACAGTGCCGGATTTGCTGTCAAGAAGTCTGTCCTCAGTTCATGTACCTCTCCAGTATTTATCAATGATTCCCCTGGTTCTGACATCTTGTGGGGAAAATTTCAAGAATAAGACACTGGCTACTGCCAAGGATGTCTTTGGAATGACAAAAGAAAAAACAACCTGTCTGGTTCACAGCCTCTGAACATCTGCTGCTCCCACTCATAGAAAAGAAAACGCAAGCTTGCCTAACTTTACTTCAACAACCAACTAAGTCCAGAACTCTTAAGTTCAAAGAGGCTAATGCTGCAGTCCAGAAAGCCACCAGAGAACATGCCCACAAGTATTGGCAAAACCTGGTAAAAAGATTCAGACCTGCTTTCAAGGAGGAGACCTTTGTGGTATGATGGAATCAAAGAGGCAGTTGGTCCCATTTGTAAAAGGACTGCAAACCTGAAAGCGAAAGATGGTACCATCCTTACTGATAGGCAACAATAGATTGACCAATGGACTGAGTATTGTAAGGAACTCTACTCAAAGAATGTCATTATCTAGGATACTGCCTTAGCTGCCATTCCCCAGCTTCCAACAGTGCAGAAGCTGGACCAAACACTAACTCTCAAAGATGTACAGAAAGTTATCAAAGAGGTTGCAGCTGGGAAAGCAGCAGACAATGATCAGATACCTCTGGGGCTCCCAAAGGAGGGGGGAGAAAGCTTGCGAGCAACATCCATACACTTCTCTGAGCCTGCTGGGAAGAAAGCCACATACCCCGTAATCCCAGGATCTGAAAGATGCAAAACATAATCAGTTTATACAAAAAATGAAGGGGACAGTGCGGACTGCAACAACTACTGAGGGATATCTCTGGTCAGCCTGGTGGCAAGGTACTTGCAAGCATCCTGCTGAAAAGACTCCAAGTTCTTGCTGAGAGAGTTTATCCTAAGACCCAGTGTGGGTTCAGAGCTGGACACTCTATGACTGACAAGTCCTTCACAATGCACTTGTTGCAAGAAAAAAAAGCAGAGAACCACAGGCAGCATTCATTGACCTACAAAAAGGCCTTTGATATGGTTAGCAAGAATGGCATATACAAGATCTTGCTGAAAACTGACCGCCCACAAAAAATGCTCTCCCTATTTAAAGGAGTTCCATGAGGGAATGAAGGCAACTATCCAGTATGAAAATGAATCATTGTCTGAGTTTAGCATTGATACTGGCATGAAGCAAGGCTGAGTCTTAGTGCCTCCTGGCTTTGGCATCTTCTTCTCGATTCTTCTTAAGTAGGCTTTTGGAAACGATCAACCTGGCGCACTAATTGAGTCAAGGATAGACGGCAGTATGGTCTGCGTACCTATGAAACTGACAGCTTCTGTTTTATGCATAGTTCATCTTTATATTTTAAGTGTTCTCTGTGCCCAGTTCAGCCGACATTTTGTTCTGAGACCTCAGTGCAGCTGTCAAAGGGAAAACACACACACACACACACACACCTCTCTCTTAGAAACTTTACATTTATTTTCTCTTGCTTTGTTTTCTTAAATTTAAAAGAAAGGTCTTCATTAGTGAAAATATACATTTGTTCTTTGTGTATGGAGAACTGCAACACAACACACTGCAATATTTTGCATCACAGCAGGACCCAACCAAGATCAGGGCCCTATCATGCTAGGCACAGTGAAAAAGCAAAGTAAGAGACAATTCCTGTCCAAAAGAGCTTAAAACTAAATAGCCAAAAGGGGAGGAGGAGAAACAAGGGCCAAAAAGAGGTTAAATGACTTGTAGAAGGCCACACAGCCGCTCAGGGGCAAAGCTAGAAATAGAACGCAGGTCTCTTGATTCCTTGCTCAGTGCCCTGTTCACTAGACCACATAGTGAACTAAAACTAGAATGACAGGCCTGATGCTGAATTTCCTAATAGTCCTTTGTGAATTTAGACCACTGAAATTATTTTAATGTACTAACTTTTCCTAGAGGTGCCAGTAAAAATAGCCTTCATTCCTTCCCCCGCTCCCATCATCTTGTGGTATTAAGATATCGCTAGCATCGAGTGACAGCCTGGTGACTCTAAAATAATGAGATACTCCACCTTTTTTCTGTTGCCAGTCTTCCTTCAGTCTCTTTCTTTAACTTGCCACTTCTTTCTTCCTCCTCCCAATGTTCTATTCTCCTTCCTGTCATTGTCATCCATGTTACATTAGCACCTTGTAGGAGTTCAATAGTTGGATGAGGGAAAATGTAGCTAGTTGGATGTGGGAAAATGTAGCTAGTAGTAATATGAACATGCAGATAATTATGTGAAAAAACACAGATATTTAAGCAACCCAGTTTATTGCAGCTGCACTTTTTTTAGTTGGTCTTTCTTCAAATTGATTAAATAGTGCTTGATCCCAGGAGGTTTTGGGCACTTGTGACTTACCCTCCCACTGATGTCAGTGGGAGAATAGAGCGGTCAGAACCTTGCAGGACTGAGCCCATAAAAGCATACTTTGGGATTGCCTTACATACAACACACACAAAAAGAAATATAGGACCTAATTTTCCCCTGCCTTATCTTTCGTGTAGACATTTACACAAATGTCAAATGCCACCACATCAGAATTCTCCACTCTCTTATGCAGAAGTTGCAGTTTTATACGTACTTTGACCTGACTTTGTGTATACCTGTTCAAGGTACAAGGCATTGGAGAATCAGTCTCTTCAGCCTCAGCCCTCACTGGTGTAGATTTAGTGAGGGACAGTGTTCCTCATGCAGCTCTTAAAATAAGCCTGACATGAAAAGCAGCAGACTTTCATGCATTTCCTCTGTTAATTGATAACATCTGCAGCTTCTTGACTGATAACAGTGGGGGTTAAATGGATCATACTGAATGAGAACCACCAGCAACAGACAGACGAGAAAAAGTCTATGAGATGTGAGGAAGTAATTTTGTAGCATTGGAGAATATTGCCACTTCAGAACATCAACAATGCTTGCCAGCTCCTCAGACCTGTTTGTATACATAAGCCAGGCAAAAGGTAAAACTCCCCCTTCTGTTCAGTTATACTTCCAAGACTCTGACAGTGTTAAACCCCTACCATGCAAACATTTACATGAAAAATCATTAGATATGATTCTTTGTAGCAAGCTGCCTAATTATATTGGAGCACTGCTCACAATAAAAGGAGTTACTGACACTGTCAAAACTTCTCATCTGAACAAATGTTCCGATTTTATTTTTTTCCATTTTGCCTGCTGCTTTATTTCCCTGTTTCTCCCTTTATACGAAGCTTATGTAGCATCTTTGCGTGGATTTTATTTCATTGCTGATGATAGCCTGTTAATTTGGGATCTGTGAAGCTACATAAATAATGAAGTTAGAAGAACTTGACTCATGAGGACAATCTATTATCAGCCCTTACTGATTGTTTCTCTCATTATCTTCTAGCTTGTTGAACTTTGTAAAAGGTGCGTTTTAGCTAACATTTGTGCAGCATTTTGAAGACAAAAAAGACCATACAAATGCTGTAATGTAACACAACTGGGACCACTTAGTATTATATTATTGTCACTATGCTGTCCTCTGTGGCCCTTCAGAACTTTACTGTGACAGGATGGATAGAACTAATATTCTCCTTGTTCTTAAGGAAGAGGCCCCTACCACCTTAGTGAAAGGAGAACCACCATTAGAAGGGTAATATTACAGAATCTGACACATAGGTGAGCACTTATAATTTCCTCCAGTAGAGGGCAGTGATACAGAACACAGTATCATTTGTTTAAACTTTTATGGGATGAGAAGCAACCCTACATAGACAAAAACCTGACTCTGAAATCCAAATCCAATTGAAAAGAGGGGAGCAGGTTAAAAATCCCCAGATCTGAATCTATACCAGTGATTTAAAGTTTACATTTAGGTAGCATTCAAAACGGGAAGGCTCTTGTTTTGCATGTGTTGTTTAGATGCAGATGAACTCTTGTAAAAAGCAGTCACAGTTGATATTCTTCAAGATGGCAAAAATCTCTGATACTCCTGTCTGAAATTTTGACGAAAAATGCAAACCCAAATCCTAGCCATGATTCAGCCTCATTCTGAAATATCAGCATAATCTAGATCCTGATCTGAACACCTCTTAAACCTGTGCCTGATAGCAACCAACCCTCTAAAAGGGCTAGTTCCTGCAAAGCACCAATTGCTCTGGTTCAGAGCCCAGTGCTGGATACTCTGGTTTCAAGTCAGCAAAGCACTTGCTTTACTTTAAGCATGTGAGTTCATTCAGATCAACAGGACTACTCACAAACATAACTTTAAACATATGGTTAAGTGCCTTGCTGGACCTGGGACAGAATGCTTATCTCTTGTAGAACTGGTTTTTTACAGTCTAGGGTATGTCTACACTGCACTGGGGGTGTAATCGCAACACACATAGACATACTCCCTAACTAGCTTTAATCTCACTAGTTTGGGTACCGATAGCGGTGGTAGCACAGACTTCAGTTCTGGCTAACTGCCTGTCTAATTACCTATTTCAGAGTAGCAGCCATGTTAGTCTGTATCCGCAAAAAGAACAGGAGGACTTGTGGCACCTTAGAGACTAACAAATTTATTAGAGCATAAGCTTTCGTGAGCTACAGCTCACTTCATCGGATGCTTGTAAAGCCTGCACTGAAGTCTGTGCTGCTGCAGCTCTTGGTACCTAAACTAGCTAGATTAAGGCTACCAACTTCACTCGTGTTGGTACCTGAGCTAGTTAGGTTAAAGTTAGCTTGGAACACATCTACATGTGCTGCAATGACCCCTCCCCCCAGTTGCAGTGCAGACATACCCATAACCTACGGTATTCTTGCCCCATCTTTCACAAACATCTTTACAAGAAAGCTGAGCAAAAGATTCAGGTCAAAATCATAAAAAAACCTAGCAGCAACATGCTAAAAATTATAAGGTGTTTCTTTTAACATGTGGTATCCAGGGAATCCCCTGTGACCCCCTGGTTACTGCTCTACAGATTATGTGGCTTCACTGTTCCTATGTAATTTACAGAGGAACAGGCTTTCCTTGCTCCAGTAGCGCCAGAGATAAGGCATGATGCCCTCCCTTCCTCTGCTTCCCCAAAAGACCCTTTGAGGTTTCTCTTACCCCAGACAACCTGTACCCACAAAGAACTTGGGTTACCTGATCTGAAGATGAAAGGGTAAGGACAGAATGGATCTCCAACCTATATGAACAATAAGATGAGCAGGGGGTGGGGGAGGGGGCAGGAATATGGAAGGAGTCCAGCAGGCCCTAGGAGGAAATTAATTTAATTGATTTAGTAGCTGTGTCAACCTCAACTCATGCTTACAAGTTTATGAGCATGGGCTGGTGTTTGCAAATTCATTGAACTTCAGGTTAAAGGCTCAGCTCAAGGAGATCTGAGGTTCAATGCCTAAATTTTGCGTGAATTATTCAGTATATGTCAGCAACAGCTGTTTAATTTGAGTAAGAAGGACAACATACTGATCCTTATGACATGTCAAATGTCCCCATAAAAGGCCAGCCCTAAAGAAGGAAATGGCACTGATGGAAGATACTAGGCGACTGTCCTCAGCAGAACTTCATGGCAAGATCTTAATGCTGTTCCCCAAAGAATCATAGAATCATAGAATATCCGGGTTGGAAGGGACCCCTGAAGGTCATCTAGTCCAACCCCCTGCTCGAAGCAGGACCAATTCCCAGTTAAATCATCCCAGCCAGGGCTTTGTCAAGCCTGACCTTAAAAACCTCTAAGGAAGGAGATTCTACCACCTCCCTAGGTAACGCATTCCAGTGTTTCACCACCCTCTTAGTGAAAAAGTTTTTCCTAATATCCAATCTAAACCTCCCCCACTGCAACTTGAGACCATTACTCCTCGTTCTGTCATCTGCTACCATTGAGAACAGTCTAGAGCCATCCTCTTTGGAACCCCCTTTCAGGTAGTTGAAAGCAGCTATCAAATCCCCCCTCATTCTTCTCTTCTGCAGGCTAAACAATCCCAGCTCCCTCAGCCTTTCCTCATAAGTCATGTGTTCTAGACCTCTAATCATTTTTGTTGCCCTTCGCTGGACTCTCTCCAATTTATCCACATCCTTCTTGTAGTGTGGGGCCCAAAACTGGACACAGTACTCCAGATGAGGCCTCACCAATGTCGAATAGAGGGGAACGATCACGTCCCTCGATCTGCTCGCTATGCCCCTACTTATACATCCCAAAATGCCATTGGCCTTCTTGGCAACAAGGGCACACTGCTGACTCATATCCAGCTTCTCGTCCACTGTCACCCCTAGGTCCTTTTCCGCAGAACTGCTGCCTAGCCATTCGGTCCCTAGTCTGTAGTGGTGCATTGGATTCTTCCATCCTAAGTGCAGGACCCTGCACTTATCCTTATTGAACCTCATCAGATTTCTTTTGGCCCAATCCTCCAATTTGTCTAGGTCCTTCTGTATCCTATCCCTCCCCTCCAGCGTATCTACCACTCCTCCCAGTTTAGTATCATCCGCAAATTTGCTGAGAGTGCAATCCACACCATCCTCCAGATCATTTATGAAGATATTGAACAAAACCGGCCCCAGGACCGACCCTTGGGGCACTCCACTTGATACTGGCTGTCAACTAGACATGGAGCCATTGATCACTACCCGTTGAGCCCGACAATCTAGCCAGCTTTCTACCCACCTTATAGTGCATTCATCCAGCCCATACTTCCTTAACTTGCTGACAAGAGATTGTCTGTGAAACATCCTCAGACTTCCAAATCCCAGTTTTCCAAACACGACAAGGTCACCTAGATTATAAGATCTCTTAGAAAGGGACTAATTGTCTGTTCAGTGCTTAGCACAATGGGGCTCTAACCCTTGCTTGGATTTCTAGATGCTACTATACTACAAATAAAGAGGCAAATGAAAAAACATCTTTGCCTTCCTACTCATTCTACCAGGCAGAAAAAAAATAGTGATTTTTTGTGGTCCAAGGTTGTAAAATACCCTTTTCCCCATCCCCCACACTCTTCTCACTTCTCAGTGCTGTTCCACTGTTTTATCTACTGAAAACAGCAGGTAGCTAAGGATTAAATTCAAAGCCTGGCATTGTGCTGAATGAATTGGTTAACAAATAATGCCAGCTACTTTCTAGTACATGCAGATTCCTTTGGTGTTAGCACACTCCAAACTGTATGTCAGTAATGAAATGTGTTTGTACACCTTCATGAAGCCTGACAGTATGCTTTGAAAACACTGTAATTGGAGAATTACATATTGAATGCTAATAGTGATATGGCTTTTGTACAAATTGACAAGGTTCTCTGAGTTACTTATTTTTCAGAGAAATTAGGTTTTTCCTGTCAATTTGCCAAATTAAAAATCAAAATCCTGTCTATGACTCAACAGTGGATTGAATGGATTAAAAATAAGAGCATGCTTATTACTAAGTTCCAGTGGCTCTGAAAAACTCTGCAGAAATATACTAAGAGCAGCAAATGGTACTTGCATCCTCATTAAAAGTTATCTTCTTTGGTAAGTTTGGAAGCAAAAGAATTTAAAGAAAATACATGTCTTTATTTATAGTGATGTTAGGCTAACAAAGCATAGAAAATGTATGGGCACACTACAGAAAATATTGAGTACTGATTTCCTATTAACGTTAGATCTTAAATGCACACTAGATATTAAAAAAACAATAACTAAAAAAGGTTTTGGTGATCTTTATCAGTGGAAACAGAATTGGCAAAAAAAGAGTACTTTGAAGAGCAGTAATTTTTACAGATACTAAAATAATTTTATACACAACATAGAGTCATCCTGATAACTTATTTGCCATCAGGCAAATCTTGCCATACTGCAAGACTGGATAATTTTAGGAAAAATTTACAGATGCAAGCAACAGAAATGCCGGGGGTTGATAATCAAAGAGTGCATCAGAACTCAATCTGATTGCCCAATGAAGAATTAATTTTCCTCATTATTGCATAATTAGCTAGGTCATTATGGATGTTGTCTACCTCTCTCTGAAAACTCTGATATTCATTGTTAATCAAAGGCAAGATTCTGAATGAGGGCTGATGCTGCAGGGCAACTGTTAGGTTAAGAGGGTCCGGTTCAGAAAAGCACTTACACATAAGTTTATGTCCATTCCTATTCAGCTGAGTCCAATGGAAGTCAAGCCAATGTTAAAGTTAAGCACATGCTTAAGGGCCTTTCTGAATTGGTGCCAGAGAAAGGATGAACATACCACATAAAAAACAGAACTTCAGGATAATGGTCCTTCCCTCCCCTCCTTACTCAGGCAAACTTACTGGAGTCAACAGGAATTTAACTAACTAAAGCGTTGGCCTAAATTGAACAAATGCCTTCCTGCAAGAATCCACGTATGACCAAAACTCACCGTAACAGCTGGAACAATAATTGCCAGTTTCCTCAACACTTAGAGCTACTGCATTAGCTTTAAAGAGGTGCAGACATTGAAATACCTGGTGCATGTTCTGGGTAGATGGGATGGGAAGAGTGGCTTATCTAAGTTTTTATTTTTTTATTATTTGTATTTACAGCTAGGCGAAATACATACCATCCAGTGCACCCAACCGAGCCATACCAAATGTTATTGCATTGCAGCACTACTTCCACAGTAGGGTTCTCTGAACTGGTTCAGTTGCAATGCATTCCAGGTACCTATCCCACAAAGTACCAGTTGCTGCAGAGGTAGCTGGTCAGGTTACAAAGCAGCTCGGGAACGGTGAGGATAGCTGTCAGGAGCAAAGCCACCAACTCTTCTCCTCTGGCAGCTGCCTCACCCAGACAAAGAACCTGGCAGTTTGCCATCTGTGTCCCCTCTCTGCTCCCCCCGCCACTCTCTCTACAATATCCCCCTGGACTCCACTAACCCGCCCCCCGCAGCTTGGCTTTTCATCCAACAAACTACAAATGGTTCAGTGTCTGCAAATGCCAATCTGAACAATGAACCACCTGTGATTTGTCAAACTGGATTTCATCTGACAAGACACAGGTGGCTCACTAGCCAGGGGGGCTGCAGGAGGAGCGTGGTGTATTAAAAACTGTAAAAATTACAAGCTGTCACTTTAAATCCTGGTCCTGCCTGCAGGCTAGAGAGCTCTGTAGGTAAGTGTGCAGTCTTCTCTGGACCTAGCAGAGGTAGTTTGTAGACAGCCAGTTTACAATAAAGTGAGATGAATTGTGCACCTCTGTTTTCGGGGGCAGCCTGCTTTGTGTCTCTCTGTTTTTGATCCTTATATTGCTAAAGTTCTGGAGTTTAAGAAATAAATTAGGGTTATTGTGCAACCTTCCACAAAGAGCATTCTTAATCGGACTTCTCTATGCGTATGCTGTGAATTTAACAAGGACGATGCTCCTTCCTATAGCTTTAGAAAGGGAAGGAGAAAGAAAAGAGCTACTAGCTTCAGGGCTGTCATATGAATAGTCAAAGTGGAAGGTTAGAATGGGAGTCAGAAAATCCAGACTGTTCTGCCACCACTGACTTCTTGTGTGATCTCGGGCAACACATATAACCTCTGTCTCAAGTTCTCCATCTGTATAATGGTGATAGTATTTTCTAACTCACTTGGGTATTAGACTTAATTCTTTTAGTGTTTTTAAAGAGGCTTCAGATCCTCACATGAAAGGCACTATCAAAATGCAAAGTGGTGTTATACTATAAATGTCGACAAGTGGCCTCAGTTCCAAAGTATTATGTTTGTGAACAATCTTCCAATTGCATAGGATTTCAAGCACTGCATTTTACATACTTTAGCTCATAATTCTCTTACAGTCAAATCCAGATCTTGGATACATCTCTATTTTATCCATCAAAACGTTTTTATTTCTTCTAGAAAAAAATGCCTTTAACTGGTAGCGATAAACAAATATCTTGGATTTTAGTCAGTGGTGGATTTAGAGTTAGTGAGGCCCTGTGCTCAGCTTCATTTTTGGGGCCCCTCCTTGCTTGGAACCCAGCCAAGAAAAAGAACATTCTCTCTTCTCTCCCTCCTGCCCACATTTTTCATTCTTTTTTTCTTCATCCTCCTCCTATAAGTAATAGGAAGTAAATGAAAATAAAGTGAGGTACCTTGATTGTTTTTGTAGTCTAACTTATTCCACAGACCACTTGAAAAATCGCGGAGGGTCTCGGCAGACCACTTAATGATCTTTCCAAATATTGTTTGTACCATTAGCTAACTATTGTAAAGCGCTTTGGATAAGAGTGCTTTATAAAAAAAATGTAAAAACACATTGGGGTGTGGGACTTAGGGTGCGGGAAGGGGCTCAAGGCTGGGGGTGCAGGGTCTGGGAGGAAGTTAAAGTGCAGGTTCTGGCCAGGAGTTAGGGTGCAGGAGGGGGCTCAGGGCTGGGGCAGGGGGTTTGGATGTGGAGTGCTTATTTGGGGCAGCTTCTGTTTGGTGCGAGGGGTGCAGGTGGGGATGCAGGAGTCAGGATGGGCAGGGGGCTAGGGGTGTGTGACAGGGGTGCAGGAGTCAGGGCTGGGAGTGTGTGAGGGGGTGCAGGAGTCAGGGCTGGGTGTGCATGACGGGGGTGCTGGAGTCAGGGAGGGCAGGGGGCTGGGTTTGTGTGAGGGGTGCAGCTGCTCAGCCCTGGGGCCCCCTGTCATTGGAGGGCCCCCGTGCCAGGGCACCCTGTGTTTTACTGTAAATCTGCTTCTGATTTTAATACTTTTAATGTTCCTCAGAGTTGAGTAACTGCAATCCTGGTTTTTGGTTGGGGCAAGATCTTCTTGGGGAAGGAAGCATCTGCCTGAAGCAACTCAGAATTTCTGTAGGAGGCAGCAAACTTTATTGAGTAGATTATCATATTGCATGATGTTTCCACCATAAATTAGCAGACTATTCAGTGAATCTATTATTGTGTGGCCTTGGGGCTTCAGTCATTGCCTGTCATCTTGCATCTGTTGCAAAAAGGTCAGGCAAGAGGGGTAAAAATTTGTAGTACACCTTGACAGTCGTAGGAAAAACAGGTCCGATATTCACTCCTTCCCAGTGCTTAGTTTGTGCCAGGGCTGAGCCCCGGAACCTCTAGGCTTGGCAGTTCATGGCCTCAGCACCTATGGGCTTGCTGCATCAGTTATGAATGTAAAAAAATTGCTTGAGCCCCAGCACTTCTTTCATTACAAATTAAGCACTGCTCCTTCTTTATCTTAGGCCCATGATCTCTCAGTGTGTAGACTTAGCCTACTAAAGCATGGTACCATTTGGTTTTCCTTCTTGTTTTCATTTTGGCTAGCAGGTCATCAATGGCACAATGTCATTGTCACCAGTTATAACAGGAAAAGTAAGTTAGCCAAGGCCCCACAGCAAGTGAACAGCAGAGGAAGTATTAGAACTCAGGGTTATAGCTTCTGTCCCCAATAAATGCAGATTCAGGTTCACTAGGAGATGGGTGGACTGGAAGGCACAGGCCTTATCATCATTGCTACCACCTACACCATCTCCATGGACCCTGGGATCCTCCATGACACAGTTTGGCCTTCATCATCCTGATCATAGAGAAGTCCTGACCAGACTGGGCCAGAGAAAGGAACCCAGCTGACATCATCACCTTCACCAACTGTGGCTGAATCCCAAACAGCACCTGGAATGTGAGATTTTGGGTCTTGAAGTCAATCCTTCCCCCATCTGTCCTTTTCCTTCTGCACCTTATTTCTTTTCTTTCCTCTCTCCTTCTTTTTACCTTGTATTTAATAAGAATTTGGCTTAGTCAACCAAGACTGGATATTTTGCAACACTGCTGTGAGCCTGCTACCAGAAAAGGCGGCTAAGAACAATGCCTTGAACAGCCCAGTGCTGCTATAAAGTTGGCCAGGTTTTGGAGTGGCAAATACGAGTGTGTGCTGTGCCTGTGTTTCTTCAGCCTTGAGGGTTTGAATAAGAGTCAGCTTCCAAAACAGAAGCTGCCTTTTTAATTTTTGCTGTTTATTTCTCTTCCCTTTTCTGTGTGTGTATTTGTCTTGTTTTGTCTTTTAGGAAACGGAATTGGACTTCAAAATCAGCAACTAGAGCAGCTCCAGACTATCTCAACTAATTTCTCTTTTCCCCCAAAAGCACAGTTATTTTCTTCTTAAATACCATCTAAGAGACTGCCAGACAGGGATTATTTTCCTTCTAAAAACTCCTTACAGCTGAATGGAAATAAGGGATATTGTTAAAATGAAAGCATTAATACTTTACATATCAAATGCTTTGTTTCTCCTTTTTCTGTATCTATAATAAAAGGTAGTGTGCTTTCCATGACACTAAGGCAGCCAAGGTCTCAGTATCTCTCACTGACTGTTCCACTTTGTATAAATTAAATATTTATTGGAACAGGGACTGGAAACTAGATGTCCCTTTTGCCAGGTGAATACCCTAACCACCAGGTGTTAGAGTCACTCTCTGTCGCTGACCCAATGACTATTCAAGTATTTTATACAAAGTGGAACAGCTACAATAGGAAAGATAGAGAGTCACCTGAAAATACCCTATAACCTGGTCCACATACTCTATAGCTGGGTAGTATTCATCTAAGAAAGATGGCGAGCCCTGGGTTCAAGTCCCTGCTCCAGAGTGGCAATTTGAACCGTAGTGTCCTATATCCCAGCTGAGTGCCCTAACCATTGGACATAAGGGTACATCTTCTCCTCAGTTTTGTGAATCTAGCTCTTCATTTCCTTTTATTTAAAAAAATGCCGTAAACCAAAACTTTTCATTTGACCCACAACAAAATGTTTCCTACTTTGAACCTGCCAATGTTTTTTTAATAAAGTCATTTTGGGTTGAACTGAATACCCTCCCCCACTCCTGCGTTTTTGGAACTGCCAGCAAACCGAAAAAAATCCATTATTCACACAGTTATTTGCTCTTCTCAGCATATCATGGCTACCATTCTGGTCTTCAGCCCTTACAACCACACTGGTTTTCTGATCCCTCATTGTTCATTTATTATTTGTATGACAGCAGCAGCAAGAAGCCCTAAAGATTGGGGCCCCTTTGTGCTATATCTTGTACCAACAAACAGTAAGAGACAGTAATGCATCCAACAATTAAAATTCTAAATAGACAAGATAAACAGAATGGAAAAAAGTATTATCTTTGCTTTCACAGATGGAGAACTGAGGCAGAGAGAGATTAAATGACTTGTCTAAAGTCATAGGGAAAGTCTGTGGCAAAGCCAGGAATTGAACCTAGATTTTCTCCATCCCAGTTCAGTACCTTAAAGACCATTCTTCCTCCCAGGAGTGCAAATCCTTCTAAGACCTCAAGACAGATTTCAGGAAAAGTCAGAGTCCCAAAAGAACAGCTCAATATTATGGAGACAGGCAAACACCACCACCAGCAACAATATACAGAAACGGAAACTCCCAATTGTTTCTTTAGGCCCAGGTTAGGTTTTCTGTGACATTACTTCCAGCTTCCAGCCTCAATGGCTCCATTATTACAATCCAGCCTCACCAGGTGTGTGTGGGATGCAGGGAGATTTTGATCTCAAGGAGTGTTTCTATAAGGAGGAGCAGCTGGTAGTGTGGGCACTGTAAATGTTGTCTGTATAACACAATTACAGTTTGTGAGGAAAGCCTTGTCTCTACAAATGCAATGAAAGGCTGAATGGGGTATTCTTAATGGTACACACACACACACAGACACACAGGCGCCTCTTCAGATGGCAAAGGATGTGACAATTAATTTAATTTAGCTACCTGCTCTTTTTATGCTTTGACAATGAAGACTATTATTTTTCAGATAAAGAAAAAAAGGCAGCCGACATCCTGCAGAAAGAAAGTTCTGGAAATCTCTGCTCTCTTGCGCAGAAATCTGAGGCAGAGCAGCTGTTCCAAGTCTAACCTTTAGACTTTTCTGTGAGTGAAGAGCTAGCTTTGATCTCTCATCAATAAACAAATAAAAGAAAGCCTGTTTCAGTGGATGGAAGCAGTTCTGTATCCAGGTAACCATGTCCTTTCCTCATTGATCACTATGGTAACCTAACTCCTTCCTTCTGTTCCCGCTAAATGAGAAAGCATGTTTCCCTGATAACAGAGATGGGAATTCTTTGATTTGCTATTCCATTCCTTGACTTCACAACAGCAAAAGGTCACTTTCAATTCTAATGTGAGGAATTTAAATTTAAACAGTGTTGAAATATACTTACGTCCCTTGCAGTCCCATAGCTGTCTTAAAATATCCTGCTCAGAATTCACTGCAAGAAATGAAACCCCTATCTGAGAGATACTTCTGTTATGAACTGCAGACAAATATGGAAAACACACAGTTTGGTTTCCATGTGTCTTAATGACCCTTTGTGGTTGATAGGGGTTTCTGAGTCTGCAGCTTAACTACATTTTCTGTTAGCCAGTGATTTCAGCAGTCACAAAGGACTTTTGGAAGACTTTGGTAATGAACTTTAAATGGGTCAAGGTCAGCAATACTTTCCAAGAACGTGGATCACATTTTAAAGAGTGTCCCATGAACCACGATCCATCTGCAATTGTATGGCCTTCTTCCTCCCATTTTTCATTAGATAACATCCCTGTGGCAACTACAGCAATTGCTGAGGTGTAAAAGTAATATAAGGAAAGCCACAAGTATTTGAGTGCTCTCTAGTGTGATCAGTTTTCTCTTTCTTCTTCCTCACCCCTTAAACTAACCATATTGTCTCCTTTACTTTTCCATTCATCTCCCGTGCTGATCTCCCAGCTTGGAGCAAGAAGGGGAGCCAGCACCCTGTGATCTGTGTGCTCTCTGCAGACCTCTAAGCACTCCATGCATCAGTGGTCCCAGTGTGTAAACCTACCATTTGGCATGTGCATCACACACATGCAGCAGGGCAGGGAACAGTTCTCACAATTTATAAGTTTTTGACTATGAAAGCTGAAACTTTTGGCAAGTTTCAGTGTTATGATTTTATTGCAAGCCTTTCAATATTTGGTGTTTGTTAAAGATAGAGCTCCTGAAGTCATGTTATTACATGACAATCTCATTTTATATACACCCCCTTTCCGCATTTTTATGGAGAAAACCTTGAAAACATGAACCTTGAAGGTTTAAAACCCAGAGTGCAGATTACCAGCACCCCAATTATTTACTTTTATGTTAAAGTCACATGATTTTAAGCCAATCTCATTATTTTCAGGCACCTGACTCTTGTATTTTTGAGTGCTTAGGATTGGCAAGTTTGAATTTTTCATGAGAATCTGAAAACAGTTCCAGGTTTAACATTTTGGTATTTCTACCAGTGGATATGGTTTGTTTTAAATGGCTGTTGTTGAGATGGGAAAAAATAGCCAATAGTACATTGCCCCATACAGATTTAACAGAAAAAATTTGCAGTTTGAAGTTCAAAACTTTTCAGACAACAAGTGTTTTCCAGTGATAAATTTGAGTTGAAACAAGAGGTTTCACTTTTTGAATAAATTATGAAAAATAGGATTGTTTATTCCATCTGATTTTGCTTTAAGTGTTATTTTTTTAAATTATTATTTTTATTTGCTAGCCATCTAATCACAGGATCTAAAATTACCTAATATAGTGACAGGTGGAAGGACCACCTGTCACTTCCTTAAGGCGCCATCTGAGTTTAAAAAAATTTAGTCTCCACTCTGCCCCCCCAATGACTTTTTATCTCCTTCCAAGCACGCTGCTGTTGCATTACCAGGGAGCCTCCACGTATATTTCCCATATAAGTATGATTAGTTTTCTAGACACATCCAAGGAGAAATAACTACCATGAGCAAAAGTCCATGGAGCTGATTCCCTTTGTGGAGTTTTCCAGAATGTACTGTTGGACAACTGGGGATTGCTTTCTGCAAAAGAAGCCAATGCCACAAATCTTAGCTACTCTAAGAACTATTAGGTGAAATCCTGGTCCCATTGAAGTCCATGGGAGTTTTGACTTTGACTTCAAACAAGGCCAGGATTTTACTCCATGTGAAAACGTTGGGCTGGAGCCTTACCCCTGTTTCAGCCCCTTCACACCACATAAGAGGGCCAGAGTGATGTAAAGGTGCCCTAAAAGCCCCAGTTCTGGTGAGGAGAGGATTCCCCTGGTACAGGCACTATGATAGAGAGCTGCACATAATCTCACCCCTTATGCCTGCACACTTCTACTTCAGACCACTGCTGCTTTCCTAGCTCCTGACAGGACTTGCCTGATTAAAGGTGGTTCCACAGCACTGAAGGGGCCCCATTCAAATTGATATAGCATGCAATTGCATTATTTCAGTGGGAATCTAGTCAGAACTTTGGTGGAGAAACAGTGTGCCCTCCTCCACCCCTGTATATTGCCACCTCCCCACTTGTGGACTGAAGAGGATGTGTGAATAAATGGTGCTGCAGAAGTGATTGGCCCATCTCTTCCATGCACACACATAACATGGATTTAGGAAGCTATATTCTGGAATTACATTTTCGTCTGTTGGCTTTGTGTGTTAATTCAGGAGAAAGAGAGCCAGATCTTCATTGGAGCAACACCAATTTACACCAGCTGGTAATCTGACATAATGTAGTTTGATTAGCTTTAAAAACAAAACAAAACAAAAAGAAAAAACACTCCTCACATCCTTTCAATTTCCAGAGTTCAAACTGACAAACAATGTGAGCCAACTTCTACATAACCATCCCTGTTTTGAGAGGGTGGGTTAAATTCCCCCAACTGAGGAAGCCAAACAAACAAACAAACAAAAACCACAGGAAAGAAGACACAGATGCATTTCTGAATCCTAAATCAGGTCCAACTTCAGTTTCATAACATCAGACTAACTAAGGGTCTGTATTATTATATCAAAGTA
This sequence comes from Eretmochelys imbricata, assembly GCF_965152235.1. Classification (NCBI taxonomy): domain Eukaryota; kingdom Metazoa; phylum Chordata; order Testudines; family Cheloniidae; genus Eretmochelys; species Eretmochelys imbricata. The sequence goes on from NC_135572.1 coordinate 235,792,502, forward strand.
CCAAAACATGCAACAGCACCAACTCTGTGTGGGATGCAGGGAGATTTTGGTCCCAAATGATGCTGTCCTCCCATAAGGAAGAGCAGCTGCCTATGCAGAAGCTTTGTAAATGCGGGAGTTTTAAAAATGAGTAAAACTGCAGGTTGCGAGGAGTCTTATCTTTCACAGTGAATGTGGAGATGAGAAGAATATTACAATATTACAAATTATGTCCACACACAACTATATATCTATATGTTGAATACATTTAAATTTTATATAGCATACATATTATGTAAACAGGACTGAAGGCCAGTGATGCCAATTCTCGTGATATTAGATTTTGTTTGGAGTCGTCGAAGTTTGAGGAGTTGGCCATCCATACGATACTCTATCCTGATTCCATCGGGAAGGCGGTCGCGAATGAGAATCAGGATCACGGCAAGGTAAATGGAGAACAGCGTTGGGGTAATGACACAGTCCTGCTTGACACCGATTAAGTTAGGGAAGAAGGGCTTGAGGAGGGCAGTGGAAGTGTTTCAAAGACATACTGAAAGTACATCTTAAAAAGCAAGGCATCAACCCAACAAACTGGAAGGACTTGGCACAGAAGAAGAACACAGTGGCGCCACACCAAACACCAAGCCACAGCTCACTTTGCGGAGAACAGATGTGCTCATGAGACAGAGAAGTGACAAAAGGAGAAAAGAAAGGGCACAACATCCAGCCAACAACTATGTCTCCTCCAAGATTATACCTGTCCCTTCTGAGGGAAAATCTGTGGGGCAAGAATTGGGCTCCTCAGCCACTTAAAAATTCACCAATGAACTCCCTTGGCAGACATCATCCTCAAATCGAGGGATAGCTGAAGATATCATGTATATAAATAAAGGAGATAGAGTTCTGTTTGCTGTCATTATCTGGCTACTACGACCCATTCAGATTCTACAGAATATAAGCTTTCTTCTAAATAAACACTTTCTAGCCCTTTTGTTTATGAAGAAAACTTGCTAAACATCAGCTCCTGTAGCACTTATATTGCAACAGGAAAGCTCTAAAAACAGGAAGGAACTGCCCCCCTGCATGGGTTTAAACCTGAAGCTGAATGAGACAGTTTAAGGACCATCTCTTCAAATATAATAATTATAAATAATTTATTCTGGCAATGGCACACCTAATTCGCACCTCTAGTTCTGCAGTTGTCACTGCCACCTGAATATTTGCACTTGGACATGGAAAGGAAGGACTGTATTACAGATTAGGCACTGGGACTTCGGAAACCAGTTTGGAGCTCAATCACAGACTTCCTGTAGGACTTTGGGCAAGATTCACAATGGAATAATGTCAAACTTCCCTCAACTTTTTTAGCTCAGTGCTAGGCTACTCACACCCCTTCACTTGAGGAGGAAAAGATATTTGAACAGGCATCCAAAGTGAGCACCCTAGCCACTGAACTGTGGGATTTGCTGATGTGGGGCTCCCCTGTTGAAGCTCTTCTACTTTGGACAAATAATTAAAAAGTCATTGGGTGAGCAAGAGAGTGAATGCGAATGCATGCACAAGCATGAGACTGACTCTGCTGCTTGGTGATTAGAAGTCTCCCAGAGGATATGGGAGACCCAGAATCCAATCCCCATGCGCCAATGAGTCTTTATTTGTCCGAAGTGGAAACCAGCCTCAACTGTTGAAAGGGCTAGGTAGAAACTTTTCCCGGGAGCAAGTTATCCCGTGGATGCCTACCACAGAATTACTTTCCTATGACGCATCTGGTACTGGCATCTGGTATTGGTAATAGGATACTGGACGAGGTGGATCAATGGCCTGATCCAGTATATGGATTTCTATTTTTCAGTGACAGTGCAATGGTGAGAGTATTTATGGAAAAGGCCAATGTAGACAATGAGGTAACTTTTTTATAGCATCTAAGTGACTTAGGCTCCTAAATCCCACTGACTTGCAATGAAGCTTGGGCAGTTTTGTAAACTGTACCCAGTACTTACAAATGATTTGGTCCAGCTGCAAAAGACAAGACTAGGGGGTGACACCTGGGGATTAGGTGGTAGGAACCTGGTACAGCTTCCGCTGGGATAGCAACAATGGGAGCAGTAGAGGAGACAGTGGTAAGGACACCAGCTTCTATGTTATTTAGCCCTAGCAACAGTGATCAAATTTAAAAAATAAAGCCAGTGTAGACACAGCCTGTGCTGCCCTGCAGTCAAGCACATTATTTGAAAATAGGACTTCTGTTTTTAAGGAAATTCTTCCGATCTGAACCTAGTAAGCTATCAGCCATCCAATTCAGTGTGATTTCCCTTTGTTCCACCAGATAGAGCTACAGCTTCAAACATTTTCCATAGAGCAGAGCTGGTATATGCTTTTGGGTGAGCAGTCTGCCCAACTGAATGGCTTTCAGTTTTAGACAGGAGTTACTAAGGACACCCTTGTTATTAAAATGCACTTTCTACTGCTGCCTATCATTTGTAGGAGGTGGAAAGCTGGAGTTGATCAGCTGGACAAGTCTTAATCCCACTCTGTCATTTGTAGACTGCCCACAAACCAAAATAACAAAAACAAAACAAAATAAAGGTGGTGGTACTGGCTAAAAAGCTGTGCTAAAAGCCTGGCAATCACAATGAAAGGGTCTTGCTGCAGATGTTAGTCATGCATTTTTGGAAGGTGCTCAAGTAGTATGGTGATAGACATAGTCCAAGAATCTGAACAGAACAGACTATGAATAACTGTGGGCTTGGTTTTTGGGGTCTTTTTGTGTGTTTCGTTTTTAATACCAATCATATAGCAGCCTGGGCAAAGACCTTCTAAACCCTTCTAGATTTATACTTCAACCTTTACTCTCACCGAGTGGTTTGTCACTCTACAGGCAGTCCTGTTTTCTTTAGTGGGACTATCATCAGAGTAAGGAGTTACTCAGTGTAAGCATGGCAGACTCTTGTCCTTAGGGAAGTGGTAATCCTGTCATCTGAATCCAGCCCAGGATTGTTGTGACCACCTTACAGCTGTTCAGTGGCCTATATGAAACGTGGTCCGGGCTCAGTCTAGTTCCTGATGGAGAGGTGTCCTTATTAGGAAGGCTGCCCTAATAATTGTCATTTAAGCCAAAAGAGCTTTTCAGTGAGCATAGAGACTGAATCCTTAGCAATTACCTCTCCAGACCCAGCATGGATACCTGGTGACAGTGGGGAGGGGAGGGAAAGGAGGCTGGTATCCATGCTTGCAGCTATTTTTGACAGCTCTGGAGACAGAAGCAATCTGGCACCTCTGGCTACTAAATTAACTTTTCAATAAGAAGAGATAACCATTTACATTTTTAACCCCTCCAGATTTTAATTTATAGGCTTTTGATAGTCTGTTTATTGCTTCTGAAATGTATCAATCCCACCCAAGGCATAATATTTCTGTAGCAGAACTGTAATTATTGAGCTGTTTGAAATTGCTAAGGAAGAAAAGTTGGAGGCAATTCAGGAAAATATGAACATGGGGTATTTTAAACAGAAATAATAGCTGCAGTGCAGCAATAAAGATAACTTGAATTAATATGTTCCAGCATCAATGAACAGCTATGTTTTCAATATGTGCAGTCCTAAAAAACTGTTCTTTTCATGGAATCTTACTGATAGAATTAGTGTGGGAAGTACAATTTACAGGGCCAATTCCTCAGCTGATGTAAGGCAGCATAGCTCCACTGAAGTCAGTGGATTGAAGCTGACTGAGGATCCGGATCACACATTATTCCCCCCTCCATTTCAATGGCTTTTCAGGTACAGCAGAATTTCAGAGCTTGCTTACGCAACTCCAGAGATGATGCATTAACCTGAATAATATGACTTCCTTAATCCAATACTAGAATTGCTATGGAAACCTCTTAGCAACACAAAGGAATAAAATGGATCCAAAAAGAACACAAACAAACCCTACAACCAGTCAGCTCAAATGGTACACTAGAGACAAAGAAAACAAAACCAACAAACTTTCTAGCTTCAGGGAAACAGAAGAAACAATTGTGTCACCTGATTTAATAACTTGAATCTGCAGCAGAATAGCTTCAAATTCCTCAGTGGATTCCCCTTGCCCCCATGGCCTTCACATCTTTCTGACTTTGAAGTTTGCACCTGGAATAGTAAAGTTGCTATAACTGTCCACTTCGGACATTGTGCCAAAGGTTTCACTGTTCCCCTGTTCCAGAGGTTGTGCTCTTGCTTTCTGGGAAGTAATGTGTATTTTATTAGGAGCACACTGTGTCTCCCAGGAGGAGCTTTCAGCAGTGATTCTCTGTTGGGCTCCATGACAATACAAAGACCTTCCCTACGTTTTCAGCAGTAACAGAAACCAAGCTTTAGGGCCTTTGGCTTTGTGTGGTAAACTTGTTCACCCGGTGAGAATTCCCTCCATATAGAGTCTCTGTCATCCTATAGAAAACATTAAACATTGAGCAATATCCCCGCAATATGATCCATCATATACTGACGAATTGGATCTCAGGGATACAAGAAGTTTCAGCTTCTTGGCCAGGATTTTCAAAAGTGATTTTGGTACATCTTAAAGGAGGCTGAATTTCAGACTGCTGATGTGCCATGCTTCCTGAAAAATCAGGAGCCTTGACAGTATCTGAAATTGGGTATCCAACAACTCTGGCATCCCCCCCCCCCATAAAAAAAAAAAAACCCCGACCCAAAACCAAACCCATTTATTAGCTTTCAAAATCTTGGCCCTTATCTTTAGGAAAATTCTCTATTCCCCTAGTTAATCTTGGTGGCTCCATCTAAATAGAGTTCAAAGAATAGACCAGACAGGCCACCTGAGCAATTACTGTGCCACTGTGGGGCAGTACTGTGGAAACAACATGCACTATTGTGCATGCATTCAGCTGAGGATGATGGGGGGGGGGGGAAATGCTATAGTTAGCCTAGGTCAAAGCATATCTAATTCAAACAATGATGTGAATATCTATGGGACACTAGATTATTTTTCTGTGTGGTGTGTTAAAGCTGTACTGAGGAGGACCATATGATGGTTACCCCAAGCATGTTTCTCTGATATAGAAAAGGCCAAACATACATTATAGATCCTTTTACAGTATCAAAGCTATTTTCTGTGTTTTGGGTATCATTTTCAAATTGGGGGTGCCAGCTGTAGTTATCTGTGCATGGGGAGGGAGATGAATGTCTTTCAAGCCTGAATTAATGAGAGGTTTAATGAAGAAGACTGAGTGAGATTAATAAAATTTATTAATAGAGAAGTGAGACAAGCCATCCCAGCTGTCTGTCAAAAACCCTGATGGGATCATGAATATTTAAGAGGCAAGCAGCTTAAAGGCTTAATGTGTTCCTTGATTTTCTTCAACTATATCTTATCTGCCAATAAACTATATAAAAGAATGGACATGCAGACGTACTGGAAATCAGTACAGTTGCTTTTACTTATTTATACTAGGCTTTTGATTCACAGGAGACCTAGTGCTGGATTTTGCCCATATATGTGCACACACAGCTGCCATAAAAATCCGTGTCCATTGCACACATGTAATTGAGGGCCGAGTTGTCCTTACAGTAGCATCAGTTTTATTCCTTTATATAGCTGAGTGTCATCTAGACTACCTTCTCAGAAAAATTGAGATGTAATTCCACCACCATTTTGAAAGTATGAAATCCAGTTTTGTTTAGAATGCATCTAGAGATAGCACTTCAAACTTTCTTGGGGTTGTTAATTAATAATGGATGTTACAGAAAACATCAGAAAAAAATAAAAAACATTATTAACAACACTCTCTCTCTCTCTCTGATATAAAAATGCCTCCAGCCTGGTAGCGCGTTGAGCAAGGAGTGATTCTTAACTTACAAATACGACACACAGAACCTACTTGCAAGAACCAAGTCTGTAAAGTAACAACTTGACATTTATGTCAGTAAGCTCCTGTTGTATGAAGTGCTATATGTTGTCCACTTTTTAAGGCACATTTTAAACTCAAGACAAAGCACAGTTAAGCAGAGAAAGGTGTGTTTCAGAAAGACTTAAGATGTGCCAGAAGCACTTCTTAATCAATAAATTAGTACAACCTCTCCCCTCCCCAAAACCTGAGGCCAAGAATAAAAAGACTAAGGCCTCAAATACTTAATCCTGGTGAACAGGGGTCTCCTCCTTAGCTCATTATTCTTTTCATCTCTGTTGACAGAAAGCCATTACTTAAGTTTTCAGGAACTGAATTCCTAGTAAAGCCAAAGATCAATTTTATAAAATTGCAACATTTAGACTTATAGCAAGCTGGTTGCCTGCAGTACACAGACTTGATGATTATCTGAATTGGTGAGTAAGGATTGGTCTTCAGCTTATTGCCAACACAAAATAGAGAGAGAGGCATTCCCAGACCTCATTAAATCTATCTGACCTTGTATCCTACCTAAGAATGTGGGGAAAGTTGAATTCGCACTCCCATAGCAAGTTATGCCTCTAAATAACACTGCAGTGCACTTTATTAGGAAGTCTCAACCTGGGAATTGTTTCCCAACTGTTTCCAAATTGTTAACCGGGAGCAGGATCCAGCTAGATCCCTGCCTAGATAAAGTCTCCAAGGGGTCTCAGTATGGAAAAGGCTGAGAACCACTGCACCACATGACAATACCAGATGTTAAAATTCCTTTCTGTCCCCACATAGGATCAACTCACTGTGATACTTTGTGCCCCAAAGCAACACCCTGGCACCCCCATATTCACTATGGTGATATGATTATGATATGTTCTGTTCAAAGTATGCCTTGTAAGGAATCATTTTAAAAGTCTTGATCTGTCAAATGTTAATGTTCTGTTGGATTACATGTGCTATCATTGTATGGGAGGCTGTGTGTGTGTTACTGAAATATGTTATGAGGTTGGGAACACCCTCAACCAGCCTTTCAGGTACAATAGTGGAGAAGCCAGACACTAATGATGGCCCATTAAAGGAAACACACTCACAAGAACTACCCCGGGAACTGTATATAATGGAGACCTCTCAGAGAGAGAAATAAACAATGGAGACTGTTTGACTCAGTCATAGCAAAAGATCTTTCCAGAACGCTGGAGGAACCTATAAAGGAAGGGAAGTGACATCATCATTTGGCTTCACTCCCACCACAACTCATAGTTAGTAGTTGGCCAGAACCATCTGGAAATATGTCTGGGAAAAAAGACTCTGAACTGGGAGGTGGTCCCAGGCTGGAAAGGAAAATCCCAGCTTGTTTATTAAGGAACTATACCATCAGGGTGAGACATTGCTTGATTCAAATCCTGGGTATATTATAGAACTCAGATCATGATTTTACTTTTATTTCTTAGGTGACCAAGTTTGATCTGTACACTTATTACGTAGAGTCACTTAAAATCTTTCTGTAGTTAATAAATGTGTTTTATATCTTACCTAAAACAGCGTATTTTGCTTGAAGTGCTTGGTGAAATCTGCACAGGAACAAGAGTTGGGGCATGTCCTTTCCACATTGAGGGAGGGGTGGACTGTGTTATAAACTTACACTGATCAGGCTTCTGACCAGGGCAAGACAGGATGGCTCTGGGGTCCAAGGCTAGGGAGCTGTGGGGAACTGGCTGGAGCCTCTCTATTGTTGATTCATGATTGGCTGGCAAAAGCATTCATGTAACTCAGCTGGATGTGTCCCTGCCTGTGGATGGCCGTGTAAGTGCAGGACCTGGAGAGGTTTGCAGTTTGTCACAGCATCACAGTGTGAGAGGGAGCCCAGGTTGGTAAGACAGAGAGCTCAGCGATGCCCGAGTTCCCAGTTGCACTCCAGGGAACCTGTCACACTCACATTAATGGTTCAGGAGTTCACTTAAAAAGTGAGTTTTTGCTCTCACTGGGGCCGATTCTTTTCCCAGGTAGAACAATGACAGCAGGAGCAGGCCTTTAACCAATTTTAGAGAAGTAGCCATAATTCTGCTGCATAGGGCAGCTAACCAGGTTCTAGTTATTGCAAAGCATAAATGATTTGTTTTGTAACAAAGATCCCAGAATAGTGGTTTAAATAGATACTTATGGAAGTATCTAGATGCCAATACAGTTCAAAACAAAAATAATATGATGATGTGTGGTAACAAGAATTCATTGTCTCATAAAAACATAGGACCAGATTCTAGCTTCTCCATTCATGTTGAAAAGTACCTGAACTCCCACTGAAGTCAATCAGACAACTTGAGAAGTAAGGTATGATTCGCTTTAAGTAAGGGAGTAAGCTTGAGTAAGCCTATGTAATTAAGTGTCACTACTGTAGGAAAAAGTTAATATCAGATGCATCCATTTAGATTTATACATCTCTCATCCCACAATGTCTTCAGATACCATATGTGGCAGGCATCAATGAAATGCAACCACCTCAGGAAAGGAAGGCAGCAAACAAAAGATGTTGCAACAACAGAAGGGAGGAATCAATTTAGCCAGGACAGCAAGACAAATCCCTTCTATTAGGGTATAAAAAGTGTTATACATTAAACAGTGGAATGTTTAATGTCTGCAGAATAGACAGGAACTCCTGAAGAGACTTCCATGCCTCATGTAGTAATGGCATGGAACTTGATTTAGCTTGATCAGTCGGAAAGATGAATCAACACTAATAGTATCTGAGCCACTTTTGGAAACCTAGATGTTTTAATCACACCCTCTCCCTTCCATATCTGTATTGCATTTTAGAGAAAAAGAGGATAGTCACAACAAAGTTTGAATCAAACTGTAATTACCTGACAAAGGAAGAGAACCCAGTTTCTAATCCATCATGGCATGACAAAAAAGAGCCAATAAACATGAGCAAAAGGAACAGACTTATTTGGAGTGCTGGTCTCAGAATGTTTCCTTCATTGTGATATTGTGTTCACTGCATTGTTTTGTCACGCTGCTTTATTGGGCTGTATAGAATGATGCATCAAATTGCCACGACATTGTGTTTTCACTTCCTGGTTTTTGGGAGCTATGAATGTTGCAGAGGAAGCACCCTGAGCCACACTGGGGGGTTAGGATGAATGTGCCATGAGGACAATAGGCCAAAGAATTCATGAGCCTCAGCTGACTTTGTTGCTACCCCTCTCCTCTTGCAGATCCAAGAGTGTCATTAACGGATTCTGAAAGGGGCAGTAACTATTTGCAGCTGGTGGGACAATCACTATGATGAAAATCCCTTGGAGGATAAGCCAAAAAAAGACTGGTCACCTTGATAGCAGTGTGTGGGGCTCTGAGTGGGGCTGAGAGCACCATTTTGTAGGGTGGTGATGTGATCGCACTGATTTGAAGCTTGCAGTGAATACGCACTTCTGGTCTCTGCTGTTCCACTTGTAGTTGGAGTGTTTTGCACAAATTTGTCTCTTATGAGGAGGAACCCCCCCCCCATCCCATCATGCATTCTATTTAAAAACTGGTATTAGTGTAGCCGTCAACAAGGCGCCTCATTAATTCTGGAGATGCTCAGCAGGGGGTATTCTTTTTCAGCTTTAAAAATAGCAGGAATTAGAGCATAACAGAAGAAAGAGGGGCTTCCACTTTTAACAAAGCCTAACCGATGTTCTGGTTTAACTTGGATTTAAACTTGGAGAGTGGCCAGTTTGGATGAGCTATTACCAGCAGGAGAGTGAGTTTGTGTGTGTATGGGGGTGGGTTTTTGGAGGGGGGTGAGGGAGTGAGAGAACCTGGATTTGTGCAGGAAATGGCCTAACTTCATTATCATGCACATTGTGTAAAGAGTTGTCACTTTGGATGGGCTATCACCAGCAGGAGAATGAATTTGTGTGGGGGGGTGGAGGGTGAGAAAACCTGGATTTGTGCTGGAAATGGCTTTTAGATAAGCTATTACCAGCAGGACAGTGGGGTGGAAGGAGGTATTGTTTCATATTCTCTGTGTATATATAAAGTCTGCTGCAGTTTCCACGGTATGCATCCGAAGAAGTGAGCTGTAGCTCACGAAAGCTCATGCTCAAATAAATTCGTTAGTCTCTAAGGTGCCACAAGTACTCCTTTTCTTTTTGCGAATACAGACTAACACGGCTGTTACTCTGAAACCTGTAATATATTTCTGTTACAATGTCAGTATCACTCGTTTCATAGAATCATAGAATCATAGAATATCAGGGTTGGAAGGGACCCCTGAAGGTCATCTAGTCCAACCCCCTGCTCGAAGCAGGACCAATTCCCAGTTAAATCATCCCAGCCAGGGCTTTGTCAAGCCTGACCTTAAAAACTTCCAAGGAAGGAGATTCCACCACCTCCCTAGGCAACGCATTCCAGTGTTTCACCACCCTTTTAGTTTCATTTGCTTTTGCTTGCTAGCTCATAGGCTTTCATTTAAAGGAAGTAAGCGCCTCTCCCAATGTCCCATCTCTTAGTTACACTTCTTAAAGATTTGATATGTGGTCCTAATATTTATTCAATCTTTAGTCTACTGAATATCCCCCACAAGGGGATGGGTAATGGGATGCAAAGCCTTTCACTTCTGCCACTAATACACACAACTCAGGTTCAGTAATGGTAGTGCTGAACTCAATCCCTTGTGACAGCTTTTCATTGATCTGCGAAATGAGTTGGTAGCCTCGACAAACTGATCAACAAAAACCCCCACCAACATTAGTTAAGAGGACACAGTTGGATGGGCTTGAGCTCTAGCCACCCTTCAAACACCTTGGACACATGTACTAAGAAAAGAGGTTATGTTTGTAGATATGTCAGCTAAGAAGCTTTAAACTCACACAGTTTTGAACAAGACTGGTTTCAGAGTAGCAGCCGTGTTAGTCTGTATCCGCAAAAAGAACAGGAGTTCTTGTGGCACCTTAGAGACTAACCAATTTATTAGAGCATAAGCTTTCATCGGATGCATAGAATGGAACATATAGTAGGAAGAGATATATATACATACAGAGAAGGTGGAAGTTGCCATACAAATTGTAAGAGGCTAATTAGTTAAGATAGCTATTATTAGCAGGAGAAAAAAACTTTTGTAGTGATAATCAGGATGGCCCATTTAGACAGTTGACAAGAAGGTGTGAGGATACTTAACATAGGGAAATAGATTCAATGTGTGTAATGTTCCAGCCACTCCCAGTGTCTATTCAAGCCCAAGTTAATGGTATCTAGTTTGCATATTAATTCAAGCTCAGCAGTTTCTTGTTGGAGTCTGTTTTTGAAGCTTTTCTGTTGCAAAATTGCCACCCTTAAATCTTTTACTGAGTAGCCAGAGAGGTTGAAGTGTTCTCCTACCAGTGTTCGAATGTTATGATTCCTGATGTCGGATTTGTGTCCATTTATCTTGGACAGATAGGGCTAGTCATGTTTAAAAACACATGTTTAAAAATTGCTGATCACAATTAACCCTGGGTGTGGAGGGGCTAGGGTTGACCACACCAAGTTAACATGTATTCAACAATTACTTTGCCCACACTAGGTACCAAGGCAGGCTTAAAAAATGTTGGCAAACAAGTTCTTTAAATCATAACCTATCTTCTTAGTCCAGACGTGACCCTGGAAGTGACTGTTCAGGAACAGAGTACAAAGCAGAGCTGCAAGCCCGTGTGGGGAAAGCTGGCCATGCTACTGCCCTGTTCTACAGCCAGTTGGCAGCAAACCAGTGCTTTTTACAAGTACTAAGGCTAGTGGATATATTCTTTTTCACTTGCCAGTGCAGCTTCAGAATTGAGGGATACACTGGGTAGAGTTACTGGAGAAAAAAAAATCAATATTTTTGCTTTTGTGACTAACGAAGAAGGCATTTGTAGCCCCCCTTTTAATCTAGTTTCAAATGAAACCAGTGATGTATCTGGAATACAACAATGATATTTCATCACCTGGACAGACAGCCTAAACTCCCTCATAGATTTTCACCACCACATCAACCCATTTTAAAAACTCTCTGTACAACACTCCCACACTAGCATCAACTTCCTGAACATCATGATCAGCTTCAACAATGGAACCTTAGAGACCACTATACACAAGAAATTCATGGGTCACCACACCTACCTTCATTGATTCAGTAATCACCCCAAACACACCCAGAAATCTGTTATCTACTGCCAGACACCCAGATACCACAGAATATGCTCCAAGGAGAAAGTCCGGGATATACACCTTAGCATATTTAAAACCACCTTTACCAAACAAGGACACTCCACCAGAGTAAGAGATTGTATCATGGAATAGGTCACCCAAATACCCCAGTAGAACATGCTTAATATGTAAACAGAACCCCCTCCAACTGGACACCTGTGGTTGTCACCTACCACCCCACACTGGAACCTATAAGGGATATCAAACATTTACAACCCATACTAGATGGGGACCACATCCTGAAAGAAATCTTTTCTTAACCCCATCTTCTGGTCTTCAAACACCTCCCCCCCCAGTTTCTCTAAGCTCATCATCAGAAACAAGCTCCCCGTCGACCAGGACACATCAGCTCAAAGTGGCACCAGACCCTGCCAGAACAACAGATGCAAGTCCTGTAGATATATCTCCATTGCTGTGATGATCTACATCCCTCCCAACACACCTTGCTAGATCCATAGGTCCTATACATGCCTATCACAACATGTGGTATACCTCATTCAGTGCACTAAATGCCCCAACAAAATCTATGTGGGTGAAACGATATAATCATTATGCTCTGAAATGAGCTCCCAGAAAAAAAGGTTAATGACAAGAACACCCTGTCACCTGCGGGCAAACTCTTTTCATAAAGCGATCACTCTATATCTGACCTATCAATCCTCATCCTTGAAGGAAACCTGCACAACACTTTCAAAAGATGAGCGTGGGAGCTGAAATTCATAACTTTGCTAGACACTAAAAATCATGGACTGAACAGAGACACTGGATTCATGGCTTATTACAACAATCTATAACCCAACAACCCCCATTTCCCAACTGGAGAGATGTCAACAGGCCACTTCACCTTGAATGGTCCCTTGAAATGTGTGTCAATAAAACAATCTGTTCCATCTTCTATTTAGCTGTGGCACTCTGCATACCATTCCCAGACCTGAAGAAGAGCTCTGTGTAAACTCAAAAGCTTGTCTATTTCACCAACAGAAGTGATCCAATAAAAGATATTACCTCACCCACCTTGTCTCTCTAATATCTTGCAACCAACATGGCTACAACATCACTGCATACAAGAAATATGATAGTAATATATTTTCTATATTTATAGACAATTAGCATTTCTCTAGGTTTCCCAGGACACCCTGTCTCCTTAAATCCATCTTCCAGATTGTAAATGTTCTGAGATGAACTGTCTTAGACCCTGCACAATACACAAATGCTACCATATAAGGTGCCACAGGACTCTTTGCCGTTTTTACAGATCCAGACTAACACGGCTACCCCTCTGATAAATGCTACCATATTATTTATCATGTTTATTGTATTGGTGCTTGGGGCAAACCAAGATCAGGACTCCATTGTCCTAGGCACTGTACACACTGTACAGAATAAGAGATAGTCTCCTGCCCCAAAGAGCATATATTGTTGGTGCTTAATAATAAGTTTATATATAAAATTTATTATACACATTACTTGCCCTCATGGTTACAGGGAAAAATCTTGAAAATGTGATCCTTGTGCACCCTAAAGACTCAGATATCAGAACATAAAGAATCCAAAATATATTTTGTTTTATAAAACTAAAACACTGATGATTTTTTAAATCAATTACATTATTGGGGGAGCTGACATGAATTTTGAATGGTTAGGGTTAGCAGTATCTAGTCATTACAACAAGAAAACATTAACATATATTTTAATTAATTCTTCACTTTAATCTAGCCTAGCACAAGAAAGATTAATTTGGTATGTATCCATCCCCCACCCCCAGTTTATCTATTTCCTAACCACCTTCACAAAACAAAAACAAAAATCTCACTGTAGTGTTTCTCCTATAAGGTAAACCTTCTTCTCTTATTGCTTGGGTATTTCCTGGTGTAATAAGATCTGTATGTATCCTAATTTCTTACCAATAAAAACTGTATATATCCTAATTTCTTACCAATTGGGCTCATTTTGTCTATAAAAATACTGAAGCAGCTCCCGGTACATTCTATTCTCCATAGAATAGACATCAAATGAACACTGCAGGGCTGCTGCTGGCAGTGTTGCTTGACTGACTACTTACAGTTGTGACAGGCTACCAATTTTTTATTATATTTATTTACAGAATTAGACCCCTCTGCAAAATTTTGCTCCTGGCTAAAGCTTGTTTTACAAGGTCTCAGTAGAAGAGAATATTTGTACACAGTCAAGAGGGAAAAAAATGTCCTTTAAGTTTTAGAAGCACCAAAAATTAAGTTCTACCCTAAAATTTCCGGCCCATTTTGTAGGTTGAAAACTGAAAGTGACAATTAATTTTGAGAGTGAATGGAACCAAAATCCCAGATCAAAACACCCCCACTTTTTCAGAAGAAAGGAATCCAAACCCTGAATTTAATTCCACAACTGACCTGTTTCTGTAAAGGCATGATCCCCATTTGGGAGTCATGGAAGAAGACATCAAGATCTGGATCTGAATTTTGCTGCATGGGCCAATATCTACTTTGCTTCAACACAGTGAACAATCATATCCAAATTGTACCTGTGTTTTTGGAGTTTTTAAAATTGCAAAGCAGAAACCACTACCGTGTAATCTAGGATGGTCAGAAGAATGGACGGCCTATTTTATGAGAGGACACAAAAAGAGCATGGCTTGTTTAACCTAGCAAAGTGAAGGCTGAGAGGATATTTGACTGCTCCCTGTGGATATGTCTACACTGCAATTAAAACCCAAGGCTGGCCTGTGTCAGCTAAGGGGCTGTTTAATTATTGTAGATGTTTGGGCTCAGGCTGAAGCCAAGGATCTCTCCCCATCACATGACAAGTGTCTGCCTTTGCTTCCCCTTCCAGAGTCCCCTGAAACAATCCCAGTTGTCTCCCTGGGTGCACATGGCCCTTGTGGAACTAATTTATTACAGAAGAAAACCCCGTGCACATAAAGCCCAATGCATAATCCAGGCAATACCTGAAATACAGCTCTGACATCTCGCACAGCACCCCAGCACAGCCCTCTCTGTCCCTCTGGCTTCCGTTCTCCAGCTCTGAGAGTCAGCCGCCATTCCCTCAGCTGCTTTCAGCCTTTAGCCCTCTGCAGCCTTCTCTGGCTCAGGCAGGAGAGCTGGTAAGCCCCTCCACCATCTTTGGGGTCTTGCAAGTCATCAGGCTAGCCCCTCCACTATCTTCCTAACCTTGAGTCCATTCCAGCCTCCTGGCACTAGTTCTGATTCAGGAAGCTCAGGAGGCTAGCCCCTCCACTGCCTTCCTGATTATTCCTCCTCCTTTCCAGAGATGGCCTGTGGAGAGCTTTCTGCAGCTTTCCCTAGGAGACTGGAGGAGGTCTCTGATTTTTCCTGACTCTCATTCACTAGGTTTCTCTCTGATATTCTATAGCCCCCAAATGCCAACCTGTTTCATTTACAGGGACCAGCCACACCTGGGTTGCACTTGTGTCATTTAGAGTTGCCAACAGGATTAAGAGTTTAGGGTTTTATAGTTCATGGACTTTCAAATCAAAGAGGATTGGCTAATATGGAAAAAGGTGAATAAGGTGACTCTAGACTTTTTTTTTTTGAGGACTGTCTCTAAAAGCAACCGTCACTAATGATATCCTACGATACTCCATTCCACAAACAGAGACAGGGATCTGATCCTGCAAGCCCATTTATGCTTAATTTTACTCACATGCATCATCCCATTGATTTCTCACTGGACAACATACCCCAATAGCTGCAGGATTGTGCCCATGTTGGTCAGGACCAGAGGGCTCAGGTAGCCCTTCTCCCAGCTTGCAAAAATCCTTAAAATAAAAAACCAATGCAATAATTCCTCTGCTCAAACTGAGCACTTCGATGGATTTGTAACCAGTAAACCATAATATTTAGCAACTTGATCTAATAATGTCTGATCCTAATGGCTCCTCCTGTTCTTCTTCACAGCTCTCTGAGATCTTTCAAATGTATAAGAAAGAAAAATTGATTTCCATTCACTGTCTAAAGGAATCACTCCAGGAAATTATTCTGAACGTCTGTACAATAAACAAATCAATATTATATCTTCACTGAAAGCCATCCTCCCACTGCAGCTACCATTATCTTTACTTTTGCATTTTAGTAGATAATTGGTATGCATTCATAATAGAACTCTCCACTTTATGTAATGTTGAGAATGTCAGAACTTTACCGTCAATGAATTAGGTGAAAAGACACCTGTGGAATGGATGAATATTATAGTTAGGGATACTAGTTTTCTGTGATTAAAATACCCCCAAAATTCTCTAATAAGAAACCATAAATGTGTGCTTTTCCATGATTAAAATGAAATGCTGAACTTTAGTTTTATATATATTGTGACAAAGTTCCTCCTCTGTCTTGGTGGGTCCTGCGCTTAGTGGTGGATTTGTTCGCCTCAGAGATTCATGGCAGCCCTCAGTTTGGCCACTTTTGCTAGTGGCTGAAACCTGCAGTCCACTCAGCTAACCTCATCACTGGCCAGCATGGAGAAAAGGAAGGGGAACAATCCCCGCAGTCTCTGCTGATCCACCTAGTGGGTCGGGGAACAGGCCAGGGACCTTCCCCTCTGGTGGGACCCACAGTCCAGGTCAACTAGGGGGGAGGGGGATGCGGTGAACCCGGGCCCACCCTCTATTCCAGGTTCCAGCCAGGGCCCTGTGGATCACAGCTGTCTACTGTGTTTCTTGTAACAGCTGTACAACAGCTACAACTCCCTGGGCTACTTCCCCATGGCCTCCTCCCAACACCTTCTTTATCCTCACCACAGGACCTTCCTCCTGATGCCAGATAGCATTTGTACTCCTCAGTCCTCCAGCAGCACACCCTCTCACTCTCAGCTCCTTGCGCACCCCTCACTGACTGAAGTGAGGTCCTTTTTAAACCAGGTGCCCTGATTAGCCTGCCTCTCTTAATTGATTCTAGCAGTTTCTTAATTGGCTCCAGGTGCCCTAATTAGCCTGCCTATCTTAATTGGTTCCAGCAAGTTCCTGATTGTTCTGGAACCTCCCCTGTTACCTTACCCAGGGAAAAGGGACCTGATTAATCTGGGGCTAATATACCTGCCTTCTATCACTCTCCTGTAGCCCTCTGGCCCAACCCTGTCACAATATGTACACATATACATATATATCAGTTGAACTCATACAATACAGAACAGCACATTACCATCAACGTGAAATTTGTCCTTGCCAAACTCAGGGACATGGTCTTTAAGGGTGATTTTTAAAGTTTTCAGCATCTTTTCATAACTTTAAATACTCACATCTGGAGGCTGAAGTGAAATTTAAGATGCATTAAAACAGTTGTGCCCAACATTATTTCATAGGAGGGCCACATAAACCTGAACACAACCTTGTGTGGGCCAAACAGATTCTGCCTTCAGAGCTGCGTGGCTGGAGATCATCATCAGCAGCAGAGAAGTAAGGGTGACAATAACCTACCATGCCTCCCTTACTTCTGTGCTGCTGGTGGTGGAAGCACTGCCTTCAGAGCTGGGTGCCTGGCCAGCAGCTGCCACTCTCCACTCTGCCATCAGAGACGGGCGGCCAGAGTAAAAACTAAAGATTCTCTGTAAAAAACCCCACAAATTCCGTGTTTTTCCATGGCAAATGGATTTCTAGAATCCCCGATTATAATACCTATGTTACAGATGGATAAATGGAGGCACAGGAGCAATTTACCCCATTCTCACACAGTTAATTGGGGTATAGTAGGGAAGCTGGACCGTTTGGTAATAGTGACCATAATATAATTAAATTTAATATCCCTGTGGCAGGGCAAACACCTCAGCGGCCCAACGCTGTATCATGTATTTTCAGAAAGGGGAACTACACAAAAATTAGAAGGTACAGCACCAAAACTAAAATCCCTGCAAGGCACATGGAAACTTTTTAAAGACACCATAATAGAGGCTCAACTTAAATGGATACCCAAAATTAAAAAACATAGTAAGAGAACCAAAAAAGAGCCACCATGGCTAAACAAGAAAGTAAAAGAAGCAGTTAGAGTCAAAAAGGCATCCTTTAAAAAGTGGAAGTTAAATCCTAATGAGGAAAATATAAAGGAGCATAAACTCTGGCAATTGAAGTGTAAAAATATAATTCGGAAGGCCAAAAAAGAATGTGAAGAACAGCTAGCCAAAGCCTCAAAGGGTAATAGCAATTTTATTTTAAGTACATCGGAAGCAGAAATTCTGCTAAACAACCAGTGGGGCCACTGGAAGATCAAGATGCTAAAGGAGCATTCAAGGACGATAAGGCCATTGCAGAGAAACTAAATGAATTCTTTGCGTTGGTCTTAGTGGTTGAGGATATGAGGGAGATTCCCAAACTTAAGCCATTATTTTTAGGTGACAAATCTGAGGAACTGTCCCAGACTGAGGTGTCTTTAGAGGAGGTTTTGGAACAAATTGATAAACTAAACACTAATAAGTCACTAGGACCAGATGTTATTCACCCAAGAGTTCTGAAGGAACTCAAATGTGAAATTGCTGGACTATTAACCATGGTATGTAACCTATCATTTAAATCAGCTGTACCAAATGACTGGAGAATAGTTAATGTGACACCAATTTTTAAAAAGGGCTCCAAAGGTGACCCCGGCAATTATAGGTCGGTAAGCCTGACTCAAGTTGTCACCTCTGGCAGAAGCAGCCTACTCCCTAGGGATGATCTCCATAGAGAAGCCCCTTCAGTGACCATGTTAGAATATCCCTCATGTTACGAGTACAATTTTGTTGGATCTTTAGTTGAAGACAGCCTCTTCTAGGCAACTTTATGGGGCAGTTTATTGCTGGCCCATTGGACTGAAGACATTTTTCATTTTATCTAGTTCCAAAACATATTTAGCATCTAACTAATACTAAGCATTCCCAAGCACTATAGTTCAATAGCAGGAATCAAATGTTTTAAGCAGTGTGTGACTGTGACACCCATACTCCACTATTTCAGTGAGAGCTGTGCACACACATCCAAGGGCAGATGCTGAATTGCCACTTTAAGAAGCCTATTCAGGAATGGGATTCTCAACATGGGACTTCAATGAGAAGTCAATGAGAAGGGAGGGAGGGAGGGAGAAGAAGGATCGCTTACAGTACTTTCCCCCCCTTCACTTATATATCCCAGCAAAAGAAAAAATAGTTAGAAGCTGATTTAGTATATTTTGAAACACAAAGTGGTCTTATATTAACTGGGACACCATGTTCAAAACAGCATCTTGCAAAACACGTACTGATGTGGGCTTTTAAATTATCATCTGTCCTCAGTGACTAGAGGTCAGGTTACAGCCATGGGAGCATATTAATTTATAAAAATTGTAATGCAAATCTTCTGGATTTGCATATTACCATGCATCCATATTAATTCTAGCTGAATTTGTATTCATGATTGGAATTATTACACTGCCTATCAAAACATGAACAATGATAGCCACTTACATGGTGAAAGTGCTATACACTCAAACCTACACAATTACATCTGCAACATAGGATGAGTGCCTAATAAAAATAAAATAAAATGTAATGATTAAATAATAATGTAGATTACTTGTAAATCCTCTTTCCAACACCACCAGCAAGGTTTTTCGTAAACAGTCAGAACATGATATAATTAAGCACACCATACACGAGCAAACATCGAATAAAATATCTTAAAGTTAAAGACAGTGGCATTTTTTTACCCTCTATCAGCAAAGGGGTAACTTTCTGTAGTCTCATCAATGTTTCCCTCTCTGATTTTTTAGGACAAATAGCCCTTTTCTGTTATCCTGAACATATTCAATCACTCAATCTATCTTTGTTTCTAGGGAGAAATTTACAATCCCACATTAAAATATTTACAGTAGTAAAAAAGAAAAAAACCCACCAGGAGATGAGTGAGGTTCAGAGAAAAACATTAAGGCCCTGACTCAGCAAAAGATGTAAGCATGTACTGACATAATTTGTTGAATCAGGACCTTTGGCCTTTCATCTGCTCACATCTGTTTAAGGCTAAGCTGATGTGTGAGATTAGGAAAATTAATCAATGTTATACAACACAGCATTCTCCTCTCTACTCTTGTGGAGAATGAGCAGACCCTTATATTCCCCTTTGTTCCATAGCATAGATGTGTGGCTAGCCTCACAACTAAGTCCTAACATTTTCTAAGTTCCCTAATGGCAATTATAACTTAGACTTTACCTTGACATACAAAAATTTGGAGACTGATTTGCAAAGAAACACCTGTCTTCAGTACCTTTCAAACTCTGCCCTGGACAGCATGTCTTCCAGAAAGATGAACCCCTCCCCCCCTTCATTGAATTTGATTGTAAATGGTGCTGGATTACAGCCATGGAGAATAAAATGTTCTATTTGTCCATAGAATAAGAAGAGCAATAGCAAAGGAAGTTTCCTCAAAACACATCAACCCTAGCTTGTAGGCAACCCCCTGAGTCCTTTGCTGAGATTACAACATGGGGTCAGTTATTACCAGTTACAGTGGTGGCTGGCAGATGTGAGTATCTGAACACACAGCACTGGCCTTACTACACAGTCTTACTTCATGTATTTAATGCTACTAAAACAGTTATCAGATGATAACAGTTTAGGCCCTGATTCAGCAAAGCACTGATCTGTAAGCATACACTTAGTCCCATTTAAATCAATGGGACGTCTGTGCTTTGCTGAATCCTTTTAAAACCATAGAAATCATAGAGACATTGGACTGGAAAGACCTCAAAAAGTCATCAAATCCAGACCCATGCACTGAGGCAGGACCAAGTAAACAGACCATCCCTAACAGTTTGTTGATCCAACCTGTTATTTAAACGCACCAGTGACACAACTTCCCTTGGAAACCTATTCTATATATAATACTAAACATGTTCCCTAATATCTAAGCTAAAACTCCCTTAGTGCAGATGAAGACCATTTCTTCTTGTCCTGCCTTCAGTGGACATGGAGAACAATTGATCCCAATCTTCTTTATAACAGTTCTTAACATATCTGAAGATTTATCAGATCCTCCCTCAGTCTTCTTTTCTCAAGACTAAACATGCCCGGATTAGTTTAGTTTTCCTCATCAGTCAGGTTTTCTAAAGCATCTATCTTTTTTATTGCTCTGCGCTGGACTCTCGACAATTTGTCCACATCTTTCCTCAATGTGGTGTCCAGTTCTGGACTGAGTTCACTAGCTGAGGCCTCCCCAGTCCCGAGGAGAGTGGGACAATTATCTCTCATTTCTTACATACAATAGTCCTTTTAATACACCCCAGAATAATAATAGACTTTTTTTGCAACTGCATCACACTATTGAGTTACATTCAATTTGTGATGCACTATAATCTTCAGATCCCTTGTAGCAGTACTGTCACCCTAGTCAGTAATTCCCCATTTTGTAGCTGCATATTTGATTTTTCCTTCCTAAATGAAATACTTGTCACTTGTCTTCATTGAATTTCATTTTGTTGATTTCAGACCAATTCTCCAGTTTCTCTAGGTCCTACTGAATACTAATCCTGTTCTCCAAACTGCTTGCAACCCCTCCCAGCTTCGTGTCATTTGAAGATTTTATAAGCATACTCTCCATTCCATTATGCCAGGCACTAATGAAAATACTGAATAGTACTGGACCCAGGACTGACCCCTGAGGTACCCCACTAGATATGCCCTCCCAGTTGACAATGAACCACTGCTATCTACTCTCTGAGTATGGTCTTTCAACCAGCTGTGCACCAATCTTATAGTAAATTCATCTCAACCACATTTTTTTAGTTTGGTTATGAGACTGTCACATAGGACTGTGTCAAAAGCCTTACTAAAAATCAAGACGTTGCATCTACTGCTTCCCCTGTCCAGAAGGCCAGTAACCCTGTTAGGGAAGGAAATTATGTTGATTTGGCATGATTTATTCTTGACAAATCCATGCTGATTATTCCTTATAACCCTTTTATCCTCTAAGTGCTTACAAATTGATTGTTTAACAATTTGTTCCAGTATCTTTCCAGGCATCAAAACTCCCCTTTTTAAAATGTACATATGCCCCCTTCAGTTCTTTGGTACTTCACCCATCCTCCAGGCATTCTCAAAGATAATTGCTAATGGTTCTGAGATTACTTCAGCCATTTCCTTACGTGTACAAGGATGAATTCCACCAGGCTCTGCAGACTTGAATTGTCATAAATATAAAGGGAAGGGTAAACCCCTTTGAAATCCCTCCTGGCCAGGGGAAAGCTCCTCTCACCTGTAAAGGGTTAAGAAGCTAAAGGTAACCTCGCTGGCACCTGACCAAAATGACCAATGAGGAGACAAGATACTTTCAAAAGCTGGGAGGAGGGAGAGAAACAAAGGGTCTGTGTCTGTCTGTAGTCGTCTTTGCCAGGGATAGACCAGGAATGGAGTCTTAGAACTTTTAGTAAGTAATCTAGCTAGGTATGTGTTAGATTATGATTTCTTTAAATGGCTGAGAAAAGAATTGTGCTGAATAGAATAACTATTTCTGTCTGTGTATCTTTTTTGTAACTTAAGGTTTTGCCTAGAGGGGTTCTCTATGTTTTTGAATCTAATTACCCTGTAAGATATCTACCATCCTGATTTTACAGGGGGGATTTCTTTATTTCTATTTACTTCTATTCTTTATTAAAAGTCTTCTTGTAAAAAAACGGAATGCTTTTTCATTGTTCTCAGATCCAAGGGTTTGGGTCTGTGGTCACCTATGCAAATTGGTGAGGCTTTTTATCCAACATTTCCCAGGAAAGGGGGGGCGCAAGTGTTGGGAGGATTATTCATTGTTCTTAAGATCCAAGGGTCTGGGTCTGTAGTCACCTAGGCAAATTGGTGAGGCTTTTTACCAAACCTTGTCCAGGAAGTGGGGTGCAGGGTTTTGGGAAGTATTTTGGGGGGAAAGACGCGTCCAAACAGCTCTTCCCCAGTAACCAGTATTAGTTTGGTGGTGGTAGCGGCCAGTCCAAGGACAACGGGGGGAATATTTTGTACCTTGGGGAAGTTTTGACCTAAGCTGGTAAAGATAAGCTTAGGAGGTTTTTAATGCAGGTCCCCACATCTGTACCCTAGAGTTCAGAGTGGGGGAGGAACCTTGACATGGTGGCATAGTGGTGGGATTAACCTGAAATCATTTTGAGATCCAGTTGAGATTTTTTGAACTAGAAATACAGATTTTAAAAAGGAAATTTTTTTTTCCTTTGGAAAGGAAGTCCAGAAAGCAGTTTGTTTTTTCTCTGCTTTGTGACCAAGCAGAGACAAAAGGGGATTATCTTTGTGAATTGCAGGTTTTCTTTGCCTGGAGGCAGGGTACTTAACTCCTGCAGGGAAATTCACAGTCTTCCTAAAAGTAAGAAAGGGGGTGTGTGTTCTACCCATTTGCTTTTTCTTTGGGCTGGGTAAGCAGGTTTCCAAGTAGTTGGAGGTTTTTTGCTTTAATTTGGGCCCAGAGCAGAGACAAGGGAATTGTCTTTTTCTGTAGGCTGACAATCACTATCAGAGAATAGGTATTCTATTCCAGCACAGCAAAATTTTACAGCCAAGTTTTGATTGTTTATTTCTAAACCTCGTGTGTAAAGTTAGTTAAAAACAGAGAGGTTAGAATGACCAAATCCTCAGCTCGACTACAGCTGGAATTAGCCAAATTTCAGGCTGAGGAAAAACAAAGGGAACATGAAAGACAGATAGAACTCATGCGGCTGAAGAAGGAACAAGAAAGGGAGGCAGCGAGAGAAGCAGAACAACACCAAGCGGCTGCTCACAGGAGAGCTATGGAAGCAAGGGACAAAGAACTGGAGGAGAAGGAAAAAGAGAGGAAGTATGTGGAGGAGATGGAGAAGATAAAGGCTCAGCAGAATATCCCAACAAACCCTAGTAATCCTTCTCCAAGTACCACTTCCCATCCCAGAAAGTTCCCCACCTACAAGGCAGGCGATGATACTGAGGCCTTCCTAGAAAACTTCGAAAGGGCCTGCCTTGGGTACAACATCTCTACTGACCAATACATGGTAGAGCTGAGGCCGCAGCTCAGTGGACCCTTAGCTGAGGTGGCAGCTGAAATGCCTAAAGAACACATGAACAAGTATGAACTGTTTAAATCCAAGGCGAGAGTCAGAATGGGGATAACACCCGAGCAGTCTCGTCGGAGGTTCAGAGCCCTAAGGTGGAAACCAGACATGTCATTTACCCGACATGCCTACCACATTGTGAAACATTGGGATGCCTGGATATCAGGAGCAAGTGTTGAATCTCCAGTAAATTTGCCCTTCCTAATGCAAATGGAACAATTCTTAGAGGGTGTTCCTGAGGAAATAGAAAGATACATCCTAGATGGGAAACCCAAAACTGTAATCGAGGCAGGAGAGATTGGAGCCAGATGGGTGGAGGTGGCAGAGAAGAAGAAAACTGGTCGCAGTTGGAGCGGAGACCAGAAGGGACCACCCCAGACCACACCCTATTACCGGGGGCCGCCCAAAGCCCCACCTACCTCCCAAAGAACCCTCCAGACCTCTTATCGTCCCACCACCCCGTTCTCCAGCAACCCTCCTCGCCCCAGTGACCCTTCAGCTGGACGATGTTTTAAATGTAACGAGCTGGGGCATGTAAAGGCCAACTGCCCCAAGAACCCCAACAGATTACAGTTCATTGCACCGGAATCACACCAGAGGTCCACAGGCCCAGATACCTCCCAGATACCCTTGGAGCGGAGGGAAACTGTGAGTGTGGGCGGGAAGAAGGTCACTGCGTGGAGGGACACCGGAGCACAAGTGTCAGCTATCCATGCTTCCTTAGTGGACCCCAATTTAATCAACCCAGAGATCCAAGTGACGATTCAACCCTTCAAGTCCAACTCTTTCAATTTGCCTACAGCCAAGTTGCCTGTCCAGTACAAGGGCTGGTCAGGAATGTGGACTTTTGCAGTCTATGATGATTATCCCATCCCCATGCTGTTGGGGGAAGACTTGGCCAATCATGTGAAGTAGGCCAAGAGGGTGGGAACGGTCACCCGCAGCCAGGCTAAACAAGCCGTGAGGCCTAGCTCTGTTCCGGAAACTTCTATCAGGACCCGGTCAGAGGTGATGGACCCGGACCCCAGGCCAATGTCTGCAACAGCAGTAGTGGATCCAGTCCCAGAGACCCAGACGGAACCAGTCCCAGAACCGGAACCCGCCGAACAACCGATACCAGACCCAGTGTCAGCACTGAATCCAGTACTTGCAACCTCAACACCAGAGGGCCCCACCGATCCTGAACTGGCAGCAGCCGATAAACCAACACAAGAGGCTCAGCCGGAGCCTGAATCCCAACATAGTGCACCAGCGGAGAGCGGTTCACAGTCAACAGAAACAGCTCCATCCCCTATATCGCTTCCAGAGGGACCAAGCCTAGGTCCACAATCCAATGAGGGACTGATGTCTCCAGCATCAAGGGAACAGTTCCAGACCGAACAGGAAGCAGATGAAAGCCTCCAGAGAGCTGGGACGGCGGCACGGAGCAACCCACCGCCTCTCAGCTCTTCTAATCGATCTAGGTTTGTTGTAGAAAGAGGACTTTTATACAAGGAAACTCTTTCTGGTGGACACCAGGAGCTTAGCCCACGATCACCCTAGTGGCCATGCTGGGGTGAACAGGACCAAAGACCGTTTGGGGGGGTCATTCCACTGGGAGGGAATGGGCAAGGATGTTTCTACCTATGTCCAGTCTTGTGAGGTGTGCCAAAGAGTGGGAAAACCCCAAGACCAGGTCAAAGCCCCTCTCCAGCCACTCCCCATCATTGAAGTTCCATTTCAGCGAGTAGCTGTGGATATTCTGGGTCCTTTTCTGAAAAAGACACCCAGAGGAAAGCAGTACATACTGACTTTCATGGATTTTGCCACCCGATGGCCGGAAGCAGTAGCTCTAAGCAACACCAGGGCTAAAAGTGTGTGCCAGGCACTAGCAGACATTTTTGCCAGGGTAGGTTGGCCCTCCGACATCCTCACAGATGCAGGGACTAATTTCCTGGCAGGAACTATGAAAAACCTTTGGGAAGCTCATGGGGTAAATCACTTGGTTGCCACTCCTTACCACCATCAAACAAATGGCATGGTGGAGAAGTTTAATGGAACTTTGGGGGCCATGATACGTAAATTCGTAAATGAGCACTCCAATGATTGGGACCTAGTGTTGCAGCAGTTGCTCTTTGCCTACAGAGCTGTACCACATCCCAGTTTAGGGTTTTCCCCATTTGAACTTGTATATGGCCGTGAGGTTAAGGGGCCATTGCAGTTGGTGAAGCAGCAATGGGAGGGATTTACACCTTCTCCAGGAGCTAACATTCTGGACTTTGTAACCAACCTACAAAACACCCTTCGAACCTCTTTAGCCCTTGCTAGAGAAAACTTACAGGATGCTCAAAAAGAGCAAAAAGCCTGGTATGATAAACATGCCAGAGAGCGTTCCTTCAAAGTAGGAGACCAGGTCATGGTCTTAAAGGCGCTCCAGGCCCATAAAATGGAAGCATCGTGGGAAGGGCCATTCACGGTCCAGGAGCGCCTGGGAGCTGTTAATTATCTCATAGCATTCCCCACCTCCAACCGAAAGCCTAAGGTGTACCATATTAATTCTCTAAAGCCCTTTTATTCCAGAGAATTAAAGGTTTGTCAGTTTACAGCCCACGGAGGAGACGATGCTGAGTGGCCCGAAGGTGTCTACTACGAAGGGAAATGTGGTGGTGGTGTGGAAGAGGTGAACCTCTCCATGACCCTTGGGCGTATGCAGCGACAGCAGATCCAGGAGCTGTGCACTAGCTACGCGCCAACGTTCTCAGCCACCCCAGGACTGACTGAACGGGCATACCACTCCATTGACACAGGTAATGCTCACCCAATTAGGGTCCAACCTTACCGGGTGTCTCCTCAAGCTAAAACTGCTATAGAACGGGAGATCCAGGATATGTTACAGATGGGTGTAATCCGCCCCTCTGAAAGTGCATGGGCATCTCCAGTGGTTCTAGTTCCCAAACCAGATGGGGAAATACGTTTTTGCGTGGACTACTGTAAGCTAAATGCTGTAACTCGCCCAGACAACTATCCAATGCCACGCACAGATGAACTATTAGAGAAACTGGGACGGGCCCAGTTCATCTCTACCTTGGACTTAACCAAGGGGTACTGGCAGGTACCGCTAGATGAATCTGCCAAGGAAAGGTCAGCCTTCATCACACATCTCAGGCTGTATGAATTTAATGTACTCCCTTTCGGGCTGCGAAATGCACCCGCCACTTTCCAAAGACTTGTAGATGGTCTCCTAGCGGGATTAGGAGAATATGCAGTCGCCTACCTTGACGATGTGGCCATATTTTCGGATTCCTGGGCAGACCACCTGGAACATCTACACAAAGTCCTTGAGCGCATAAGGGATGCAGGACTAACTGTTAAGGCTAAGAAGTGTCAAATAGGCCTAAACAGAGTGACTTACCTTGGACACCAGGTGGGTCAAGGGACTATCAGCCCCCTACAGGCCAAAGTGGATGCTATCCAAAAGTGGCCTGTCCCAAAGTCAAAGAAACAGGTTCAATCCTTCTTAGGCTTGGCCGGTTATTACAGACGATTTGTACCGCACTACAGCCAAATCGCTGCCCCACTGACAGACCTAACCAAAAAGAAACAGCCAAATGCTGTTCAGTGGACCGGAAAGTGTCAGAAGGCCTTTAACAAGCTTAAAGCGACACTCATGTCTGACCCTGTCCTAAGGGCCCCAGACTTTGACAAACCGTTCCTAGTAACCACAGATGCATCCGAGCGTGGTGTGGGAGCAGTTTTAATGCAGAAAGGACCTGATCAAGAATTCCACCCTGTAGTGTTTCTCAGCAAAAAACTGTCTGAGAGGGAAAGCAACTGGTCAGTCACTGAAAAAGAATGTTATGCCATTGTCTACGCTCTGGAAAAGCTATGCCCATATGTTTGGGGACGGCGTTTCCACCTGCAAACCGACCATGCTGCACTAAAGTGGCTTCACACCGTCAAAGAAACTAACAAAAAACTTCTTCGGTGGAGTTTAGCTCTCCAAGATTTTGATTTCGACATCCAACACATCTCAGGAGCTTCTAACAAAGTGGCTGATGCACTCTCCTGTGAAAGTTTCCCAGAATCAACTGTTTAAAATCGTCCTTGAGATGTGGAAAATATTGTTAGTCTTTATGTACTTGGTAGTATATTTAGAGAGGCATGTGTCTTATTAACTCTGTTTTTCCTAGAGCTCCAGGAAGAAATCCCAGCCAGTGTTTCACCCTAGCTGAGATTTGTGGGGTGTGTCATAAATATAAAGGGAAGGGTAAACCCCTTTGAAATCCCTCCTGGCCAGGGGAAAGCTCCTCTCACCTGTAAAGGGTTAAGAAGCTAAAGGTAACCTCGCTGGCACCTGACCAAAATGACCAATGAGGAGACAAGATACTTTCAAAAGCTGGGAGGAGGGAGAGAAACAAAGGGTCTGTGTCTGTCTGTAGTCGTCTTTGCCAGGGATAGACCAGGAATGGAGTCTTAGAACTTTCAGTAAGTAATCTAGCTAGGTATGTGTTAGATTATGATTTCTTTAAATGGCTGAGAAAAGAATTGTGCTGAATAGAATAACTATTTCTGTCTGTGTATCTTTTTTGTAACTTAAGGTTTTGCCTAGAGGGGTTCTCTATGTTTTTGAATCTAATTACCCTGTAAGATATCTACCATCCTGATTTTACAGGGGGGATTTCTTTATTTCTATTTACTTCTATTTTTTATTAAAAGTCTTCTTGTAAAAAAACTGAATGCTTTTTCATTGTTCTCAGATCCAAAGGTTTGGGTCTGTGGTCACCTATGCAAATTGGTGAGGCTTTTTATCCAACATTTCCCAGGAAAGGGGGGGTGCAAGTGTTGGGAGGATTATTCATTGTTCTTAAGATCCAAGGGTCTGGGTCTGTAGTCACCTAGGCAAATTGGTGAGGCTTTTTACCAAACCTTGTCCAGGAAGTGGGGTGCAGGGTTTTGGGAAGTATTTTGGGGGGAAAGACGCGTCCAAACAGCTCTTCCCCAGTAACCAGTATTAGTTTGGTGGTGGTAGCGGCCAGTCCAAGGACAACGGGGGGAATATTTTGTACCTTGGGGAAGTTTTGACCTAAGCTGGTAAAGATAAGCTTAGGAGGTTTTTAATGCAGGTCCCCACATCTGTACCCTAGAGTTCAGAGTGGGGGAGGAACCTTGACATGAATACATCTGACAATATTTTTAATCTATTCTTTCCTTATTTTGGCTTGTGTTTCTTCTTTGTTGTGAATATTAATTGTATTGGTCACCATTAATTGTTTTAGTGAAGACTGAAACAAAATAGGCATTAAACACCTCAGCCTTCTTGATTTTGTCCATTACTAGCTCTCTGCCCCCACTAAGTAGAGGACCTACACTTTCCTTCATCTTTATCTTGCTCCTAATGTATTTTAAGAACCTCTTTTTATTCCCTTTTATGTCTCTTGCTAGGTGTAACTCATTTTGTCCCTTAGTCTTTCTGGTTTTGTCCCTGTGTGCTTGTGCTGTTCTTTTGTATGCCTCCACCCACATTTCCACTTTTTGTAGGATTCCTTTCTGATTTTCAGGTAATTAAAAACCTTGTGATAGGAAGAACAGTAAGAGGCCAATATGGCTCTATCTTTACTTCATGTTGGGATAGTTTGCTGTTGTGCCTTTAATATTGTCTCCTTCAAAAACTGTCTTTTTCTCTTAGATTTTCTTCCCATGGGACCTTACCTATCAATCCTCTGAGTTTGTTAAAATCTGTTTTTTTTAAAAAAATTCCATTGTCCTTTTTCTCTAGCTCTCACTCCTTTCTTTTTATCTATCATTTCACAATCACTTTCACCCAAACTGCCTTCCAGCTGCAGATTTGCTACCAATTTCTCTGTGTTGGTCAGAATCAAGTGTAAAATGGCTGTCTCCCTCCACTTTCTGAAACAAAAAGATGTCCCAATACATTCCAAGAACTTATCTGAAATTTTGTGTTTTGAAGTGATTTTCCACATGTGTCAGTGGACTTCCTGTGGTCTATGCAGTTCTTACTGGTACTAGCTCTCTTTGTTTCCAGGTGCTCAATCTTATAAAAAGAACATAAATTCTTTCTAATATTAACTTTCCATGTAAGAGCACTTGCAGTAGTTCCCAAGAGACAGGAGGGGACAGAATAGGACATGATCTGTTTAATAGTGTCATGATGAAGACCATGAAATAGTTTTTCTATTAAGATATAGTTCACCAAAAGTCTGAAAACTCTGTTTCACAGTCCACTATAGTGGCACCAAGGCAGGGACTACTTGCTCAGTATATTTTACCTATTGTACAGTGCCAGGTACATCTGCTGCAGTTTGGGTTTGATACTTCAAATTTCTGAGCAGCTCACAGGCTGTTATAAATAATAACGTTTGTGAATACTAAAGTAAGCTGAATATGAAATGGAGAACTAGAATCCCCAAAAGCTTTCCACAAAAGATGATATATTGTGAGTTGTGGTCTATTATTTGAGTTCCAGTAGCACTTAAAGGCCCTGACCAGGATTGGGGCCATGTTGCACCAGACACTTCTGCACACATACATAGCATGAGAGAAAGAAACAGATGTGGAAAGCAAGCAGCGGTAGAAAGGAAGTCCTTTATGCTCATTTTACAGATGGGAAATAGAGGCACAGAGGGACCAAGTGACTTCCCAAGGTCCCAAAGAAAGTCTGCAGCAGAGTCAGGAATTTAACCCACATCTTTCCAGTCCCAGTCCATTACCTTAACCACAGATCCTCATCCTCTCTTGTGATCTATTATTCTATTTAAAAACAAAAACAAAACCATCCCCCAAGAGGCAATGGAATGAAAGCCTTAAAACCCATAGAGATATATAGAGTTCACCAGATAGCTGTGATGAGAAGAAATACAATGAATAACTTCTGCTACAATACAAATAAAACATGTACCACAGGGTATGCTTAATTAAGCAAACACTTCAGCTAATCAATGAGTCTCATGGTGGGGGAGGGGCAGCTTTTATGACATGAGATGAAAAATGAAGAGAAGCTAAGGATATTTCTCTAGTGAAAAAAATGTGGTGTAACCACCATAAAACAAACTGTCATCAGTCCAGTCAGGAGCAGCTGCTGTCATAAGAAGAGTGACACTGATTGCCTGATCTCTATGCCAGAAAAATTGCCACTAAATTGACAGCACTAGAAGAAAAAAATATGGCAGCATGGTTGATAAATAGCCTCTTTTGTGACAACAGATCCTACAACAGAGGGGGAAAACATATTGTAAGTGAGTCAGCTTTACATTTTGTCAATCTCACTCTAATTATCATGTTAGTCCTCAGGCAAAATGAGCCCTCTTATACATCCCAGACTCATAAACTCGTTCTAGTGTCCCACATTTTTTTTCTCCATTTTAACAAAGGAGATGGGTTTCATTCTTCTGTCTGATGCCAATCTATCAACTCACTATACTCAAAAGTAGTTCAGACTGTCACAGCTCCACAGACACCGACAGCCTGGTGGTGCAGACGGACTATAAATTCTCACGGGAGGCCATTTTTCATTTCCACTTTCCATGTTTGCTGGAGAATTAGCATGGCACACAAGTATATTTCTAAAAATCACAAGACACCATTGGGAACCAGTGGTATAAAATGGAAATTAAGTAGGATTAAAATTTATGATATATTAGGCTGGGAATGCATACGCAAGATGAATATTTTCATTTTAATGGCATTTTTGACTGCTGTAGATGAGCCAAAATGTGATGTATTTCTAATCCAAAGTGGAAGTAGGAACAGAGGAGAGAGAAAGATAACGGAAACAATCGCTCTCTCAAACAGGGACATCCTTAATGGCTTGTCATATGCCACAGACAGCTAGATATTGTCAGCTCAGGACTTGCAATAAAATTATCCGATTGTTAATGGCAACCTCTGAATTTTGTACACAATGGGCCACATTCTCAGCTAGTGTAAAGCAGTGCAACTCCATTAGATCAGCAGAGCTATACCACTTCATACCAGCTGAGAATCTGACCCAGTATATTCTGGATGCACGTGTGTGTAAAATTGGATATAAAATATTTGGACATGGCATTCAGGTAATATAATAGGGAAAATAGCAGTTCCCATATTTTGTAACAGTGCCAACTTTTCTATGTTTTCACAAAGCTATTGAACTTAATTATGTACATAGCACCGTATTATGTACACAGCACCGTAAATACTTCGCTGCTTTCTGTTTGATAATCATGATTGGCTCCCAGCTTCCTCAGTGCATATATACATACATACATACTCACTACAGATTTAGTTAGAATATCACAATCTCCATAGTTTAACATACCTCTCAAACTATTTATATTTTTAATCACACACACGCTCACCATCAAGGTGGCAGCAGTTGTTACTCTTTGCTCTGATGGGTCCATTGGGGATTAAGCCAGCTGCCTTTCATCCAAAAGACTCCAGGTAGAATTATGGTGATGTTTATTTGACCTCATAGTTCTCTATGCTAATGGGATCAACAGCCAGCTAACACTGCCAGGAATAGAGTGAAAGTAGGGCCCAGGAGAAGGAATGTCTGAACCTGAGGGTTAACTCTGCCCTGAGGGTTATGGATCTGTAACAGGGGGACAGAATTTTCCTGTTGCCTCATTCTGTTAACAGGTGTTGGAACCCTACAGAGAGCTTCCAGTTAATTGCTACTGACTCACTGCGTCGAGTGTGGTTCATTAGATTCATTAGGAAGGTGGGAGTAGCACTCTGGCAAAGCATGCTAGGGTTTGTGACAGACACTCTTAAGAAAAAACAATGCTAGAAGTGCACAAGTCTAGGAAGGCCACAGATTGAGGTAATGTTATTTTTGCATCACTCTTCTGTTAATAAAACCAAACCCTCGAGGGGATGATTTTTTTTTTTTTACTCTTTACAGCAAGTGTGTAATTTGCCTGCAGCTGGATTGGGACTCTGGCAGCCTACAGGATCCAAATTGAAGGTCCCAGCATGGTGAGTGAGGGACTGAGACTGAGTTGTCGGAGAGCAGGAGATGTTGGAGAGCTGGGAGAAAGGAGTTGGAGATGAGTGAAGGATTGGGGTGTGTGTGTCAGTGGGGTGAGTTGTTGGAGGAATGGGGGATGATGGGAGGGAATGGGGTAGATTAGGAGCTGGGATGTTGGAGATGAGAGGGGGGACTTGGGGCTGTGGCCTGTAATCAGGATGAGGACCTCTAACCTATTCTTACACCAGAGCCCTCTGTGGCCTTATCACACCAATGCCAGACTTAGGTGCCCAAGTCCCAGTTTTGGTTCCACTGCAATCCACATAACCCCCACTGGACTTTAGATGCCTAAACATGTTCACAACCTAAATTTTTCAGAGTAAAAATTCCCTTGGCTTCTGCCTTTGGCCACGTCTACTGCTGCCACCCTCTAGTTGCCCAGGCTCCTATCTCCCTGCTAAAGCCCCAAAGTAATTCACTAACTCGGGGAAGACAGGAATTTGTTGGCCTAATTGCATGTGGGCCTTGATCTTGTAAGCATGCTCAGTGTGCACCTACTGGATCAGGCACCATTTAAAACTGAGGAGGAATAGGTGGTGCCCACCTTATAACTTTTGACCCAGATCACTCACCTGGGATGTCTCTGCACTGCCATAGGGGGTGAAAAGATTTGAAGAGTGGTCTCCCATCTCAGAGCACTAACCACTGAGCGATGGGATATTCTGATGTAGGGTTCCTTTAGTCTCTCCTGTTGAAGCTGTTGCACTGTGCATAAATAATAAAAGTTATTGGAGGGAGGGGGACTGGACACAGGGTCTCCTTCCATGTCTTTTCAAGGGTATCATGGCAACAGTGGCAGATTATTGCTTGGGCCCACAGGCCCTGAACAATTTGGGGCCCCAGGGAAAGGGGCCGCAGAGGTCTCGGGCTGCGTGGTGGTGGGCGGGAGGGAGATGCGGCGGGGCCACAGAGGAAAGGATGGAACAGCTGTGGGGCTGTGGGTGGAATGGGAACAGGGCCGCAGGCAGAAGGGACAGAATGGGGCGGGGCCAAAGGTGGAAGGGGTGGGGTAGGGTTAGGGTTCTGACACCAGGGCCCCCCCTACTTGCTCCAGCCCAGGGCCCCAGGAGACCTTGATCTGCCTCTACATGCAAGGCAAAATTTGTTTAAGCAAAAGCAACTTTACTGTTAATTGAGGGTGGTGGAAGGTCCAGTCTTCTACTTCTGTATCTTTAGAAAGCATCTGATGCTCTCATTCCCCTCACTAAAACCCTCCAGTCTTATTTTCTGAAGAACAAGTAGCACTTCTACCCCAATCTTCCTAGAGCAGCAATCTAGTCCTGACTTCTAACATCCTGGTCCTAAGCCACCAGAGATCAGCTCAATGGCATTCCCAAGTCCCTGAAGCTGCACAAGAGGGAATTCACAGGCAGTTTAAAGTCCAAGATTTTCAGAAATGACAATTGGTTTGGGTGTCTCACTTTCTGGGTGCCCATTCTGAGAGACTTTAAAGCAGCTTGATTTTCATCAGGCACCCACTCAGCTCTTTCTGAAATCATGTGCATCCAAACTGACTGGTTTAGGATTTCTGGATTCTGTTTCTGATATTGGGAAAGTGACTTCTCTTCTCCATGCTTCAGTTTCCCATTTGTGAAATGAGACCTACCTCACAGGGGAATTATTTCATCAGTTTGCAAAGCATTTGAGATTCTCTCATGAAAAGCACTCTGAAACTGGCAAGCATGATTATAAAATGTACCCTTGGCTTGAACGTGAAAGTCATATGATAGCATCCCATCTTTCGGTCTCAAGTTACTGGTCTATAATGTAGAGCTTTACAATGCTACTACAGAACCAATCAGAGGAATGAGGAAGTGATACACCTAGCAGGGAAACTATGTGCCGCTTTTTTAAAAAAAAGGTGTCATTGTAAGAATGTGTAAGAAGATGTAAGAACTAACTTACAAAAGCAAAGTTTGATGCCGCTGTTGTCACAGGATAAAATATTGACATTCAATTTTAATAATATTCAAAGTAGCCTAATTAAAGTCTGAGGGTTTTTTTTATATAAATTAGGAGTTCAGTACTAGCCATTACAAAGGTGAATAATTGCATAATAAATATTAATATGAGTCTCAATAATTAGACCTGATAGCATTTTGCTTTTAAATATGAATTTGGTTCTAAAAGGAAATACAAAGCAGGCTATATGTAATACATGCAAAGCAACAGGTCGCAAATATGGTAGTCCAAGAGTTGTATGTGTGTACTTGATGCATCTCATGCAGAGAACTTACAATGTACAGTTTAAACGAGTGAATTGATATTGTTTGTGTTACTGTAGCACCTAGAGTGCTTTCGTGCTAGGCACTGTACAGATATCCAGAACAGACAATCCCTGCCCCCAAGAGTTCACAAGCTAAATAGACAATACAAAGAAATGATGGGAGGAGAAGCAGAAGAACAGAAGCATGAAGGGACTTACCAATAGTCACAAAGTAAGTCAGGATTAGAACCTAGCTCTTCCAATCTAATGCACTATTCACTGAAACCCATTATATCACCTATGATATAACACGGGACAACTGTATCCTGATCAAGCTCAAAGCCAAGTTATTATCATTTGCCATATAATAAAAATATTAAGATTGAATTTTTACTACATAACTGAACTGTATCCAGGTGAAGAATTTGTCTCTTGGACCCTTTATTTGAATGTGACTATAAGCTCCCACCTTTGAAATTGGATTGCACCCTTATTTCCCTGGACATAAAGAAAACCAGCCACCTCTGAGTTCTCTCTGTTTCCCATTCCAGGGCTAGAATTCTGAGACCGAGTTCAACAGGCATTTACATAAGTACATAATGATTACACTCCATTAGGACATTCATAACACGTATATGTAAAAGGGATATACTTTGGCTATATTGAAGATCATTAGAAATAAACTTCCTTCAACTGGTTCTTCAAATAATAGTACCTCAGCTGTTTAAATGAGCCTCAGCAAATTACTGGCTGGAGGCTATGAAAATCTGTAAAAAAAACAAGTTAAATTCTGCATGAAAGAGCTTGCATGCCGCACAGAGGATTCTAGTTTTACATTTTTAAATGAAATTAATGGCACTGAAAAGCAAAAAAAATAAAATTTAATGAGGATTTTATTTTAGTGATGTTGGATATGCATTTCAAAAGGAATATTTTGAAGATAGAAAAAAATTAAACTCATCATAAGAAAAAGAAAATCCAAGCTGCTCTCTGATGTTCTGAATTGATTATAGGAAATGGAGCAAACTCCATTTTCCAAAATTGCAAGAACTTGCAACACCCAAATTCTCAAAGTCATGATGTTCTCCCTCATTGATTTAAAGCTTAATGGCTGTTTTTCATGGGCTAAACATAACGGAACTTGTTTTGCTATCTAATATTTCTTCCTACAGGTTATTCTGAATATCTGTGAATAATAACTTATTCAACAAGATGTGCTGTTAGTCTGTTTATCCAAACTGAAATCAGAGTTTCTCCTATCACCTGCTGACAGATATTGGGGCAAGTAATACTTCAATATACTCAAATGCCTCCTTAAAGTTCTGCTGTGATGTCTGCAAAACACCTGACAGTGGTTAGGCAGCTAGTGTGCTATCATCACTGCTTTTCATGCAGATCAGTTTAGTCTCTTTGTTTCCCTGTTCTGTGCAAGTCTGTTTTTTGGATCTACCTGTATCTAGTCTTACAGCTGGACTTTAAGATCTTTGGAGCAGGGACTATGTAACATGGCCAGGTGTGCCTCCGCTGTGCCCATTTTCCCTTTCACCGGGGCTCCTTCAACAAACTCCAGTCAGAGTCTCTCTCTCTCTCTCTCTAAGTTACAACCCCTCTTAGTCTGGTTTTTTTGTTTTGTTTTGTTTTTGTTTTTTAAATTAGATCAACAACATTCTCAAAACAAACAGAAAAGAACAATCTTTCACCCAGGCTTAAGCTAGCCACAGTCCCTCCTTCCAGAGGAATTATCCCTCCTTCAGGACCACAACAGGAAACCTGTCACTGCAAGAGCCCCATCCCTGCAACTTCCTGCTGCCTTTTACCCTGGAGTGCCTAATTCAACCCAGGTGAGGTTGGCTCTCCAGTCTATGGCCAAGCCACCATGTTACAGACTGTCTCTGTTATATGTTTTCACGGTGCTTTGCACAATGGGGTACTTGCCTCTAGGCACTACTGTAATATAACTAATAACAATATACACTCATGCAGCCCCAGTTAACTTTACTGAGGATGCAGAGGAGAGAGTTTGAACCACACTCTGTGTGTAATGTAACAGATTCTCAGGTTTTAGAGCCAAAACTTTACTTCTGCTCTAATCAGAAGAAGGTTTACAATCTAGGGAGTGAGAGTGAAGTGCTCAGTGCAAGTCAGCCTATGCCGAGAGAATGGTTTTGGAACACACTGGATTGGTTAACTTTGGATGCTTTGGGGCCTGGATCCTGGAACTCTTATACAAGCAAAATCTTCTGGCTCTTCATTGCAAACTCTTTGGATAAAGGGATTAAAAATCTTTGTTTGTAGTGATGTGTCAACTAGTTTATGCCAAAACTTAGCTTATAAAAATTATGATCTAAGAGAATGCCTAATTAGTTATTATTAACTGTATCATTTTCGTTGCTAAGAAATTATTTTGTAAAAAATGAAAACAATAGCCAATGTTTATCTAGGACCTACACACAAGAAAATCTTCTGCCCTGGTTCTTTCTTTGCTATCAAATTTCAATATCCCTAGAACTGTTCTGATGATGCTGGTGAACTAACAATCATAATTTCATAGCCCCAGTGCCCCCCAAAAGAAAAAAAGTCTGTCATACACAGTAGAGAAGTGGTAGTAATTCTCATTGATAGACATCACCAGCTTTGTCCTTTGAGACTAGTATAGCAGCTGAGTAATGTTCCCATTTTGCATTTCACATCTCTGCTTTGGTACTGTAATTGATTATTGTTAATAGTGATAGGAGCATAATGATTGGTTTGATTAAATGGAATTCGGTCAATCTGGGTGAGCTACAGCGCCAAATACATTTTAATTTTGGATATTCCCTCTTTTCTAAACTCTCACATTAGTTGGGAACCAGCATGGCAGAGCTGACATTTCCTATTTTTACCATGTAAATCATGAAACCTGAATTGCATTTGTGATGGATAATCCAATCATAAATTTATGTTAAGAATAGAAAATTAAATCCCAAGGATAGTCAAAATATTTATTAAAGCAATAGGTCTGTTTAAGCCAGAAACTTTCATTATAGGATAATTGGAATGCATTCATTTGCATTTCTCTCAGAATTTTTCTTCCAGTTTAATACTAAAAATGAGTGCTTCTCCATGTTACATTTTAAATCTAGAGTCCTGTTCATTTAATTGCAATCCATTTAACATAGTATTCCTTACTGGCCTTTAGGCCAACATCAGTTAAGTGCCAAATTCCACCATTATCGAGGGACTGTATTCCACCCTTGCAGGCAGATGGACTGGATGATCCAGTAGGTCTTTTCCATCTCTAACTAGTATATTCCTATATTATTGGAAAATCCAAATATATTTTGTATGCAGATGCATCAGTTTAATGCTGTGTCCTCCTGCAGATATTACCATATAATTTGATACAACTAATTATCCTTAATTAGGACAGACCTTGTACCAGGGGTGTTGCAGGGTAGGATTTAAGACCATTGTAATTGCATGGGACTACTCACACGATGCAGGATAGTGTTGTTAAGAGTGGAATCTCTATATAGTTTCAGAACAAACTAGCAGTAAAAATAAATAAAACCAGGATTATCAAGTAGAGATGGGTGAATAACTGATATTTTTCAGTTCAGTGGCAGTTCTGAAAAATTGGATAAGACATTCTGTTTGAGTCTAACCAAATTTAAAATTTTTTTGGAATTTTTGTTGAATCAAACAAGTGTGTTACAAGTCTGTTCCACAGCAGGAATTCAAACCTGTGTCTCTCCTATGTCCCTGGTGTGTGCCCTAAACAATGGGGCAAAGTTTAATGCGAGGTGCAGGAGGAAAGGCAATTGCAGCACCAGAACCACTTCCTCCTCCTCTTCTGGAATTTTGTGAATGGCCAAAATTATTTGTGTCAAATTCATAAATAGTTTCACATTGACTGAAATTATATTTCTTGGTGAATAAAATATTTGTCTGAAAAATTTTGCTCAGCTCTACTATTTTCTTTTCTTCTGTTGTATGCAGAGGTCGGAGCTAGATGTCCAAGTTCTGTAACCAGAGAGAAAAGGAGTACTAGTGGCACCTTAGAGACTAACCAATTTATCTGAGCATTGCTCAAATAAATTGGTTAGTCTCTAAGGTGCCACTAGTACTCCTTTTCTTTTTGCGAATACAGACTAACACGGCTGCTACTCTGCAACCAGAGAGTAGCTTCTGTATCAAGGGAGGCTATCAAGCACTGTATCAAGCACTGAAACTGCCCTCCAAATGAAGGGTTTGGCACTCTTTTACAACATGAGTTAGTGGCTGCAACGCTGCCCCACAGTCACAGCATGGGAAGGAAACAGGCCAAGCCAGTGCATTGTTATGGCAACTCTGGATGAACCAGAGAGTAAGCCTGTTTCAAGTGGACAAGGAGGAAAGTGCATTGATGGACTGCTGAATTTACTTACTGTATTAGACTCTCTTTCCCACTGATTCTCCCATTCTTCAAGGACATAGTTTTCAGGTCTCTGGAGGCACTGGTTGTCTGTGCATAGTAAAGAGCCGATAGCGCTTTTGTCCATGGGAGAGTGAGCTGCCCTACAAAGAGGAGTGGAGAGATCAGTGCCCCAATTTGCAGGAGTGGGATTCCTTACCTGAATATGAGTAGACTTCTGAGTTGGCACTGCCAAGACTTCACCAATGAAGACAGAGCTATCAGTAGCTAGAAAGCTCTTACAGTGTTAGACTGGCTGATCTCCTTTTAAGTTCTCCTCATTGTTTTCAAATGCAAAATATAGCTGGCCTCCATTACCTATGACATAATAGTCACCTGGGGCTTGATCCAGAACCCACTGAAGTCAATAATAGCTTTTCCTTATGTCCAAAGAGATAATTCCCTAAAGGGCAGTGTGTGCTCTTGATGATAAGACATATTCATTCCTGAGTTTTTTTAATGTTGCTGCCTCACAAGGGTGGGGTGAAGAATTTGGAAACCCAATCAGAAGTGAACATACTGTTATCATGTTGGTACTCTTTTGTCTTTCTGTCAGCATAATTTAACCTCCTGTCATGTAATTTAGCTTCAGTGTTTGTGTCCAGTGTTGATTCCCCTCCCCCTTTGTTCGCTCCTCATTTCCATTCTCTCATTCTTGTTTCATTCCCTTTCTACCTACTGAGCTTCTTTTGTCCTCTATCATGTTGACACGAAATTGCTCAAAATCTTGCGGAAGAGTCCTAGAAAACTAGAGCTAATTTCACATGGAGATGTAAAAGGTCTTATAATGTCCATGAGTGTCCTTTGTTCAAACATCTTTACAAATAAGTACAGATTTCCTACTACGAGGTGCCTGTTTCATGGAAGATCAAGTATGGAATCTGTTAAAAGGTCACACGGTTCCTAGAAATAGCCTGTTCATCGCAATTATTATAAAATAACCTTCATGAAGAGGCACGCTGTTCATTTTCCTTCTGAAGTAGTACAACTACGGTTATATTGAAGAGGATCAGCATAGCCATCACGTCACCTATTATCAAGTACGTGCTTCATTCTCATTTGTACAAGTGAGGTAATTATCCTCTGGATGAAGGTCATAAATATAAACTCTACAATTACCTAACTTTTCTGTTTCTGAGTCCTGAACAGTTTTACACTAGTTTGCCCAGTGGACACGTATGGCTGCTGAAGGATGGACTGCGGATAGGGACCCCTGAGGTATATCGTGCAGGTGCCAGGCAGAGTTATCACCGCAAAAGGGATGAATGAGACAATCTGAATAAAAAAAAAGAGTAGCCAACCCTGCATGTGAAAATCCAAACCAAACTCTGAGCCCTTTCTAGGTTCAAAAAGTTTAATGGCTTAGGCATTTATCTGAACCTCTTAATTTCAGCCAAGACCAGAAGTGGAAAAACCAAAATATTGTAAATGCTATGCCATATTTACCCATGTGATGGATAGGCTAAGATCTGGGATAGCTGTGTCCCCTAGCTTACTGTCAGCAGTCAGAAGGGAGAAAAGGAACACCATTTTTTTGGGAGCAATTTTCATTTCATTATGTTTTCAATTGATGCTATTCCTTATGGCTTACTGGATCACTCATCATTTGCACTTTGTCTAGTGTCGTATGGTACATACTGGATATTTTGTATATTTGCCAAACATGGAGTCCACTCCCTTAGCAACCAATAAGGGTTGGAACATTTACCTTCTACCCTAAAAAGGAGTGGACCAGGAAGTCCTGCCCAGCCATTAATGTGCACTTGGATCATGTTTTCAAGCTTTTCTTCACACCCAAGAGGACTAGACACTTTATTTTTGTTTTTGTTTTTTTTTTAATTAAGTTGAAATTTTCTCCTAATCATATGCCTGCAGAGACTGGAATTTACGAATAATACAATTTTACTACAACTCTTGTAATAATTGATGAGACTTATCAGTGCTGTGAACAAATTTCCATTTTTTCATGGCCTAATCATACACAAAGCATAAACAAACTAGACTTACTCTTTGATTTCACTATCGATATTCACAGCTAGATTTTCAGAAAATGTCATCCATTTCTGAAGCTGCATTTTTGCCCCCACAAATAGTAGAGACGTCATTAAGGTGGAACTGAAAATGTGACCCTTATACTTAAGTGCAGTATTGCCAATTCCAAGCAATCAAAAACCATGAGGCAAAAAGGTGAAAGAAAAATGGTGAAAAAAAGATGAGGTTTTATAAAAAATACATTTAGGGATCTTTTATCTTGCCTTCTCGGTTTTGAGCTAATAGGGTTCACACCTTGTGAGAGACATAAAAGGCAATAAGAAGTTATTTAAATACATTAGGAGCAAGAGAAAGACAAAGGAAAGTGTAAGTCATCTACTTAGCGGGGAAGGAGAGCTAATAACTGAGGAAGTCAAGAAGGTTGAAGTATTTAATACCTATTTTGCTTTAGTCTTCATTAAAAAGGTTAATGGTGACCAGATACTCAGCAGAATTAATATTAACAAGTGAAAAGGAAGGCAATTCAAAATACAGAAAGAACAGGTTAAGGAATTTTAGATAAGTTATATATAGTCACGTCATCAGGGCCTGATGAAATTCATATGAGGTTGCTAAAGGAACAAGCTGAAGCAATCTTGGAACTGTTAGCAATTATGTTCAAGAACTCCTGGAGGATGGGTGAGGTCCCAGAGGGCTAGAGAAGGGCAAACAAAGTACCTATCTTTAAAAAGGCAAACAGAAAGGACCTCAGGAATTATAGACCAGTCAGCCTACCTTTGATACCTGGAAAGATGCTGGAACAAATTATTAAACAATCAATTTGCAAACACCTAGAGGATATAGGTTTATAAGGAATAGCCAGCATGGATTTGTCAAGAACAAATCGTGCTAGACCAATATAGTTTTCTTCTTTGAACAAAGCAGTAGACATGATATATGTTGTTCTTAGTAAGACTTTTGACGTAGTCACATGTGATATTCTCATGAGCAAACTAGAGAAATGTGGTCTAGATGAATTTACTATAAGACCATATTCAAAGAGTAGTTATCAACGATTCACTGTAAAACTGGGAAGCATATCTAGTGGGTTCTTGTAGGGGTCAGTCCTAGGTCTGGGACTACACTATTCATTATTTTCATTAATGCTTAGGATCATGGAATGGAGAGTATGCTTATAAAATCTTCAGATGACAAGCTGGGAGGTGGGGTTTGCAAACTGTGTGGAGGACAGGATTAAAATTCAGAAGGACCTTGACAAATGGGAGAATTGGTCAGAATTCAACAAGATGAAATTCAATAAAGATAAGTGCAAAGTACTTCACTTAGGAAGGAAAAATCAAATGCACAGCTACAAAATGGGGAATAATTAGCTAGATGTTACCACTGAAAAGGATCTAGGTGTTATAGTGGATCAAAAATTGAAAATGAGTTTGCAGTGTGATGCAGGCAGTGGTGAACAAAATTTATCATTCTAGGGTGTATTAACAGAAGTATTGTATGTAAGAAATAGGGATCAATTGACTGCTATCTTTTGCACTGGTGAGACCCCAGTGTTCAGATTACAGAGACAGAGTGAGTCCAGAGGAAAGCAACTCAAATGATAAAAGATTTAGAAAATGTGACTGATGAGGAAAGCTCAAAAAATTTGGACATATTTGGTTCTGAGAAAAGAAGACTGAGGCCTGAGGGGGGGACCGGATGGTAGTCTTCAGTTATGTTAAGGGTTGTTATAAAGAGGTTAGTGATCAATTGTTCTCCATGTACACTGAAGGTAGGACAAGAATTCATGGTCTTGATCTGCACAAAATGAGATTTAGGTTAGATATGAGGAAAAAACTTTCTAACTATAAGGATAGTTAAGATCTGGAATAATCTTCCAAGGGAGATTGTGGAATTCCCATGATTGAAGGGTTTTAAAGAAGAAGGTTGGACAAACACCTGTCAGGGATGGTTCAGGTTTCCTTGGTCCTGCCTGAGGGCAGGGGGCTGGACTTGATGACTTTGAGGTCCCTTCCAACCCTATACTTTTATGAGTCTGTGTTTTCAGTCCTTACTGTGTAACCTAGAAACTTCTTTCTTTTTTTAAGGTGAGATTCTCCCATAATTCCATGATTGGGACTTAAAAAACCCCACATCAAATATTGTGGACTCATATAATCACTAGCATTGTCAATGTTGTAATTGTGATTTTAAAATTTGTTTTGTTTGACCAAGGACTGCCAGATAAAATAAATTGCATTATTGTCTGCATTAATGTTAGAAAACACCTAATACTGACTCTTCACCCTTATTAGAATTTAGATCTACATTCTAGAATGCTCAATTAACCCAGCTGTGCCACCAATTTCCTTTCCATGCCTGCTTTAAAAATTCATCATACATGTCATGAATGGACACAGTAACTTAACTTTTCTCCTTTCAGTGCATCTGAATGCTTTTCAGCTTTCTACTTCTATTTGTGATTCTTTTTGATATAACCTGAGCTGCTTTTTCAGGTTTGGGGTTAACTTTCTAATTGATCCTGACTGTCTCAAGATGTTAAGATGCTGCAAATTTGCGTACCAAATGGTAATTTCTATTAATATACCATAATAATGCAAAATGATTTCAATTTGGGACTGTCACATATGGTAATAGGTGAAAACTGCTGTACATAATAGCTTTTGAGGAACCACACCATCAAAGTCAGCAAGAAGCTTTCTACCTGTGGTTTAATTTTGTTATAACTGAAATGAAAAGCCTGTTATAGAAAAAGGATGCTTACTAGGTGTGACCACAATAGAAGACATATTGAGATTAAATAACACTTTTTGGGGTCCTAGGAAAAAGGACATTGGGTAAAAGTATTCTCTGTGTAGAGGGCCAGCATCATGCATATGTACCAGTTTAGGCTTTCTGGATTTCTCAAATGTTTAAGTGGGATTTGAATACTATGTAGACCTTGTGCTATTCTTCTACAAAGGCATAAACATGATTAAAGTAAAAAACCGAACACAACTGCAGGAAAAGATCTGTGGCTATTTATAAAATATGTCAGAACTATAGATTGCATTTAAATAACTATAGTTGTTGAATTCAATGGGTGTAGATCAGTCCCTTAGTTTTCTAAAGCATACAAAAGATGTAATTTATGTATTGTATAACCCAGTAAATTGTGCATTATATTCTGTTAAATAGACAGGATGGCAACATTTAGTAATTCCTACCAA
Source organism: Eretmochelys imbricata (assembly GCF_965152235.1). Lineage (NCBI taxonomy): Eukaryota > Metazoa > Chordata > Testudines > Cheloniidae > Eretmochelys > Eretmochelys imbricata. The sequence goes on from NC_135572.1 coordinate 235,837,433, forward strand.
TCCTCTTGCTTCTGTCTCTCCTAAAGCGGGTCATTTATGTTTTTTTTTTATAATTGAAACATCTGTTCACGACAGTCTGACCAATCAGCCTTCTGTTTCCTATAGCAATTCAACTGATATTCACAAATTCCAAATTAGCGAACTTGGTGCACACACATAAATGGAACAGACATTGTGATTCGTTAATTTATTTTAATCTGGGATGCTGAAAATTCATTTGGATTAGCTGTAGGACCCTGATTCAGCAAAGCATGGAAGATTATAATGAAGGCTCATCAATTTAAATGGGATTAAGCAGGTACTGAAGTACTTTGCCAAACAGGCACCTATATGTCATCATTTCATATAAATACAAGATATGGGAGTATAAATGGCAACAAATAAAGTGACTTAACTACCAAAGTGACCAACTACTGACACCAAGAACAAGAATTTAGAATGATTCAGAGTGGGATTGGAAGTTTATAAGGGTAACAAAAACATCCAGCGTTATAATAGATAATGCTAGAAGAGAGTATCGGAAAGGATATAAAACCTTATATTTCTGGTTTTAGGGCAATCTCTAATTATTAAATATCTATGTATCTTGATGGGGTCAGATTAACTCACATCAGCCTACTGTGAGGTTTTGTTGCATCTTACTCTAAAGCATCTGATTCTGACCACTGTTAGAAATACTAAACTAGATGGACCTCAGGTCTGATCTAGTTTGGCAATTCCTATATTCGTTTGTTCATACCAGGTGGGAAAGATTGGATTTTACATAGCATATATCTTGGGCCAGCACTGGTTCCAGTTGTTAACTTTATATTTAATCTTGGATAGACTAGCAAAATAAAGGCAGTTGACAGTAGACAAATTCTGTCACTATTCTAATGAAATGATACTATTACTGACTTCTCTACTGCAATCACTTAACAATAATTCCTCTACTACTCAGTCACCTGTCACCTATTGCTTTAGCAAGGAACTTCAGTTTATTTATGAAGGACCAGATTCTGAATTTACTATACTAGTTTTATACTTATGTACATTTCATTGATTTCAGAGTTCTTCCACCTCATTTGCATTAGAGTAATAAGTTCCCAACTGGGTTCTAAAACTACATATGTTGGAGGCGATTAATATTTTTTTTCCAGTGTTCATGCCTGATATTCTTTGAGGCACAAATCCATATTCCTCTATCCAATTGTATGTGAACTGTGCATAGAATGTATGTCCTGCCTAAAACAAAATGAAAACTCAGTAAAATCTACCTTCAGATGACTACCCAAGACATCAGTAATGATTTTTCTCAAGTAGCAGATGTGATCTTTAATGTTTGAACAGAAGTCCACTGGAAGCCTTGGAATCTTTACGATGGTTATTTAAGTTATGGCTTGCTTACTGGAGGGAATTTGTGGTGCAGATTTTGATTTAAGTATTTGTATTAATGCAACCAAATAAAAAGAAAAGTTCTGTAGGTTTTTGAGGATAGGGACTGTCTCTTTGTTATATGTCTGTATCATACCTAGTACAATGGGACCCTGGCCTCTAGGTGCTAATGTAATATAAATAACAACAATTAATAACTTAAAGTATAATTTCAATATGCAGTGGTTCTCAAAGCTGGTCCATTGCTTGTTCAGGGAAAACCCCTGGCGGGCCGGACCAGTTTGTTTACCTGCCATGTCCGCAGGTTCAGCTGATCACGGCTCCCACTAGCTGCGGTTCGCTGCTCCAGGCCAATGGGGGCTGCGGGAAGTGGGGCCAGCACGTCCCTTGGCCCGCGCTGCTTCCCACAGCCCCCAGGGGCCTGGAGCAGCAAACCACGGCCAGTGGGAGCCGTGATTGGCTGAACCTGTGGACGCGGCAGATAAACAAACTGGTCTGGCCCGCCAGGGGCTTTCCCTGAACAGGCGGCGGACAGACTTTGAGAACCACTGGTCTAGTGGGTAGGGCACTGGACTAGCAATCAGGAGGCCTGACTTATGTAGCAGGCTCCGTCATTGACCTGTTCTGTGAATCTTGTGTAAATCACTTCACCTCTTTGTATCTTAGCCCTGGTCTATGCTATGAGTTTAGGTCAGATTTAGCAGCGTTAGATCGGTTTAGCCCTGCACCTGACCACACTACAAAGCCATTTTTTCTGACTTTAAGGGCTCTTAAAACGGGTTTCTGTACACCTCCCCAATGAGTGGATTAGCGCTGAAATCAACCTTGCTGGGTCCAATTTGGGGTAGCGTGGATGCAATTCGACGGTATTGGCCTCCGGGAGCTATCCCAAAGTGCTCCACTGTGACCGCTCTGGACAGCACTCTCAACTCAGATGCACTGGCCAGGTATACAGGAAAAGCCACGCGAACTTTTGAATTTCATTTCCTGTTTGGCAAGCATGGTGCGCTGATCAGCACAGGTGACCATGCAGAGCTCATCAGCACAGGTGACCATGCAGTCCCAGAATCACAAAAGAGCTCCAGCATGGACCGAACGGGAGGTACTGGATCTGATCCCTGTATGGGGAGATGAATCCATGCTATCAGAAATCCGTTCCAAAAGACAAAATGCCAAAATATTTGAAAAAATCTCCAAGGGCATGAAGGACAGAGGATATAACAGGGACCTGCAGCAGTGCCGCGTGAAAATTAAGGAGCTCAGGCAAGCCTACCAAAGAATCAGAGAGGCAAACGGCTGCTCTGGGTCAGAGCCCCAGACATGCCGCTTCTATGATGAGCTGCATGCCATTCTAGGGTGTGCCCCTACAACTACCCCAGCACTGTGCGTGGACTTCGTCAATGGACTCTCACGCAACAGTGATGCGGATTTTGGGGACGAGTAAGATGATGAGGAGGAGGAGGTTGAAGCACAGCAAGCAAGTGGAGAAACCATTTTCCCCGACAGCCAGGAACTGTTTCTCACCCTGGATCTAGTACCCTCCCAACCCACTGAAGGCGGGCTCCCGGACCTACAAGGCGGAGAAGGGACCTCTGGTGAGTGTACCTTTGTAAATATAATACACCATTTAAAAGCAAGCGTGTTTAATGATTAATTTGCCCTGAAGACTTGGGATGCATTCGCAGCCAGTACAGCGACTGGAAAGTCTGTTAACGTGTATGGGGATGGAGTGGAAATCCTCCAGGGACATCTCAATGAAGCTCTCCTGGATGTACTCCCAAAGCCTTTGCAAAAGGTTTCTGGGGAGGGCAGCCTTATTCCGTCCTCCATGGTAGGACACTTTACCACGCCAGGCCAGCAGCATGTAGTCTGGAATCATTGCATAACAAAGCATGGCAGCGTATGGTCCCGGTGTTTGCTGGCATTCAAGCGACATCCATTCTTTATCTCTGTGTTATCCTCAGGAGGGTGATATCATTCATGGTCACCTGGTTGAAATAGGGGAATTTTATTAAGGGGACATTCAGAGGTGGCCGTTCCTACTGGGCTGTTTGCCGGTGGCTGAACAGAAATCATCCCCGCTGTTAGCCATGCGGTGGGGGGAGGGGTGAAGTGATCATCCCAGAGATTTGGGTGTGTGTGGGGGGGTGGGGTGGAGGAGGGTTAGTTGGGTTTGTGCTGCACATTAACCTGAAAACTGCAGCCCCTCCTTTTAAATGGCCAACCCATTTTAAATGGCCAACCCAATGGGTGCTTGGTATGTGAAATGAGGGCACTGTTGTTTGAAACCATTCCCACATGTTAGGAATGTTAAAGAAGCCAAAAGACTGTGGCTTACCATGGCTGCCTGCAAGCCAAATTCTGTTGCCCGCCAGCCCTGCGTGTGTGATCTCTCACACCAAACTGGCAGGCCCTTGACATAAGAGGCAAAATGCAACCTTGTAAGGAAAGCATACGTGCTATGTAATGTTAACAGCTTGGTTCACCGTGAAAGAGTCTAACCCATTGTTCTCTAAAATGTCTCTTTTTAAAGACTAATCTCCCTTTTTTCCCTCCCGCAGCTGCAAATGTTTCACTGCTCCCCCCATCATCTCTGTCCCAGAGGCTATCAAAGATCAGAAGCCTAAAAAAATGCACTCGCGATGAAATGTTCTCTGAGCTCATGCAGGCCTCCCACGCTGAAAGAGCCCAGCACAATGCATTGAGGGAGACAATGCCAGAGTCCAGGAAAGCACAAAATGAACGCGAGGACAGGAGGGATGAGTGAGAGGAGAGGAGGGACAAGCGAGAGAACAGGAGGGACGAGCAAGAGGAGAGGTGGCATCAGCGTGATGAGAGGAGGTAGGATGCAATGCTGAGGCTACTGGAGGATCAAACTGATATGCTCCGGCATATGGTTGAGGTGTAGGAAAGGCAGCATGAGCACAGACCACCGCTACAGCCCCTGTGTAACCAACCGCCCTCCTCCCCAAGTTCCATAGCCCCCTCACCCAGACACCCAAGAACGCAGTGGGGGGGCCTCCGGGCACCCAACCACTCCACTGCCCAAGCAACAGAAAGTTGGCATACAATAAGTTTTGAAGTGCAGTGTGGCCTTGTCCTTCTGTCCTCCCCTCCTCCCCCACCTCACCTGGTGCTTCCCTCCTCTCCCACCCCTCCAGGGCTACCTTGGCAGTTATCCCCCCATTTGTGTGATGAATTAATAAAGAATGCATGAATTTGAAACAACAATGACTTTATTGCCTCTGCAAGTGGTGATCAAAGGGGGTAGGGGAGGGCGGTTGGCTTACAGGGAAGTAGAGTGAACCAAGGGGGCAGGTTTCATCAAGAAACAAACAGAACTTTCACACCATAGCCTGATCAGCCATGAAACTGGTTTTCAAAGCTTCTCTGATGCGCAGCTCGCCCTGCTGTGCTCTTCTAACTGCCCTGGTGTCTGACTGTGCATAATCAGCAGCCAGGTGATTTGCCTCAACCTCCCACCCCACCATAAACGTCTCCCCCTTACTCTCAAAGATATTGTGGAGCACACAGCAAGCAGTAATAACGATGGGAATATTGCGTTTGCTGAGGTCTAACTGAGTCAGTAAACTGCGCCAGCGTGCTTTTAAATGTCCAAATGCACATTCTACCACCATTCTGCACTTGCTCAGCCTATAGTTGATCAGCTCCTGACTACTGTCCAGGGTGCCTGTGTATGGCTTCATGAGCCATGGCATTAAGGGGTAGGCTGGGTCCCCAAGGATATATATAGGCATTTCAACATTCCCAATGGTTATTTTCTGGTCTGGAAAGTAAGTCCCTTGCTGCAGCTGTTCCCACAGACCAGAGTTCCTAAAGATGTGAGCGTCATGTACCTTTCCCGGCCATCCTACGCTGATATTGGTGAGACGTCCCTTGTGATCCACCAGTGCTTGCAGCACCATTGAAAAGTACCCCTTGCGGTTTATGTACTGGCTGCCTTGGTGCCCCGGTCCCAAGATAGGGATATGGGTTCCATCTATCACCCCACCACACTTAGGGAATCCCATCGCTGCTAAGCCATGCACTATGACCTGCACATTTCCCAGAGTCACTACCCCTGATAGCAGTAGCTCAGTGATTATGTTGGCTACTTGCATCACAGCAGCCCCCATAGTAGATTTGCCCACTCCAAATTGATTCCAGACTGACTGGTAGCTGTCTGGCATTGCAAGCTTCCAGAGGGCTATCGCCACTCGCTTGTGAACTGGGAGGGCTGCTCTCATCTTGGTATTCTGGTGCTTCAGGGCAGGGGAAAGCAAGTCACAAAGTTCCATGAAAGTGCCCTTATGCAAACAAAAGTTTTGCAGCCATTGGGAATCGTCCCAGACCTGCAACAGGATGCGGTCCCACCAGTCTGTGCTTGTTTCCTGGGTCCAGAATTGGCATTCCATGGCATGAGCTTGCCCCACTGCCACCAGGATGGCCACATTGCTGGGGCCTGTACTTTGAGAGAAGTCTGTGTCCATGTCCTCATCACTCTCCTCAACTCACTGCCGTCACCTATTCACCTGCTTTTGCAGGTTTTGGTTCTGGTTCTGCATATACTGCTGGATAATGCGCGTGGTGTTTAGAGTGGTCAGAAGCGGGCTCCATGCTTGCCATGGTATGGTGTGAGCAGGAGAGCAGAGTGGCAGTGGAAGCGGTGGGTGGATGACGATGCTGACAGCAATATGGCACCTGCATGGAAAAAGGCGTGAAACGATTGATGGAGGGAGGAGCAAGGGGTAGGCTGGCAGCAGATGGCTGGGAGAGCAGCCTGAGGCAGAATGGTCCCCTCAAGGATTGAACTCACAACCCTGGGTCTAGCAGACCAATGCTCAAACCACTAAGCTTATCCCTCTGCCAATATTCCAGGCAGGACTGAATCTCCATGAGACAAAATGTAAAGAAGAGCATGACCTGAGTCATTCCCATTTATGTGCAGGTGCCCCTGATAGACTTTACCGAGGTCTGCCAGGAGCACCCATGTCTGCCCAGGTGCCCCTGACAGACCTCACTAAGATCTGCCAGGAGCACCCATGTCTGCCAGGCGCCCCGACAGACCTGACCGAGGCAGGCCAAGAGCACCCAAGAGATGACGAGAACGGCTACTAGTTGTACTGCACTATCTGCTGCCACAAGGCAATGAGCTGCTGCTGTGTAGCAATGCAGTCCCACGTCTGCCAGCACTCAGGAGACGTACGGTGATGGTGAGCTGAGTGGGCTCCATGCTTGCTGTGGTATGGTGTCTGCACGGGTAACCAATGAAAAAAAGAGCGAAACAATTGTCTGCCATTGCTTTCACGGGGGGGGGGGGGGGGGGGCGTTGACGACATGTACCCAGAACCACCCGCAACAATGTTTTTTGCCCCATCAGGCACTGGGATCTCAATCCAGAATTCCAATCGGCGGCAGAGACTGAGGGAACTGTGGGATAGCTACCCACAGTGCAACACTCCAGAAGTCGATGCTAGCCTCGGTACTGTGGATACACTCTGCTGACTTAATGGTCTTAAGTGGGCACACACACAATTGACTGTATAAAATCGCTTTCTAAAAATTCGACTTCTATAAATTCGACCTAATTTTGTAGTGTAGACATACCCTTCGTTTCCCTTCTCTATAGAAATTATAATTTCTTTGGGGGTAAGGATTGTCTCTTACTATGCATGTGAACAGTAACTAGCACAGTGAGGCCCCTATCCTGACTAAGGCCTCCGAATGTGAAATAAGTTAGAAATAATTCAAATAGGCTTACTACAGCCAGCACACATCTAAAATCTCTGCCTTCTCTTTATTAACACTGACATAACTTGATTTGAAGCATCAAAAACCACAGTTTGTTGTCAAGAAAAGGGGTTTGAATAAAACATGCAATCAGAAGTCAAAAGTAAATCTGCTTGCATGTCTAAAAGCATTAGAGTGTAAGATGTCTCTGTCTCCTGGATGAGCTATTGGAATGTAAAAGGTCCAGTGTCTATTTACCCCATCTGAGAGAGGAAGCTGATTGCTGATTTATTTCTCTTTTTTGTCTTAGCTGACCTGCTCTTGGACAGGATTCTCTCTCCCACCTGGCCACCCCCATCCATACATCTGTTCTGGACAAATCAGTTTGCTGTTTTCACAAAATTCTCATAGTCAAGTATTAATGAGAACTCCAATTAATACCTTACATTTGTCCTAATTTTATTATGTCGGTATTTTTTCATCCATACTTAGTTTGTGTTATTTATGTCCTGTCTGACTTGACTAAAATTATGAAGAGAGAGAAAAATACCTTGGCTTTGATTTTATTTCCCTCTGATTAGATTTAAGAATATAACCTATCTATGTTGACATGGCAGCACAGAGGGGAAACCTTTTAAAGTATCTTTATTTTGAATTATGAAAGTTTGCCTTCACACAGCTCCATCCTACACATTAATTCCAATCCAAACCCTCTCTACTTCTTAGGAGAGGTACTCAGGAAAACTGAGATGAAGTGAGCTGTAGATCACGAAAGCTTATGCTCATATAAATTGGTTAGTCTCTAAGGTGCCACAAGTACTCCTTTTCTTTTTGAGAACTTACTGTTCACCACTAGACCTTACGTTGTGGTACAATAAAACAAATTTTGCTTGCCACAACTTTCTAGCTTGTAATCGATATTATATTCAGAGGCTTATCAGTATGCGAAATCAGGAAACATCATGGGGAAATCCTAGTCCCGCTGAAATCAGTGGGAGTTTTGCCATTGACTTCTGTCTGGCCAATATTTCACGCAGTGTTTACTTGGAACACAGATTTCTAAATGAGCCCCATTACTTCTTAGAGACGTGTGTAGCATACTAATAGAGTTGCTCAGTATTTTCAAATAAAAAAAAATTACCCTTTTCCCCAAAATATTTTTTGGGGGTCCAGATATCACATCTCTGAAATTTTTTTTCCAAAATTGAAAAAAAAATACAGATTTTTATTGTTTCTCATTTTCCTCTTTTCTTTTTAATTCATAGTCATTTTTGAAAATTGATTTTTTAAAAATACAGTACCAAGGAAAAGGGGAAAATGGTAAATGAAAAATATTTTGAAAAGTCTAATGTAAAAGTGAAAAATAAACAAAAATTGGGTCCATTTCAAACCCTGTGAAATGAAAACTCTGAAATTTCAAAATTGTTCACAGAGTTGGTTCTCCCTCTTTTCAGCAGCTCCATCTAGTATCTCTGTCAACATGGAATCTCAGGTACCCACTTTCCAGAGTGGAATCCTCTGACTACCTTATGGTCTGCTGATTCAGCATATAGCCACATGACAGGGTATGTCTACACTACGAAATTAGGTCGAATTTATAGAAGTCGTTTTTTTAGAAATCGGTTTTATATATTCGAATGTGTGTGTCCCCACAGAAAATGCTCTAAGTGCATTAAGTGCATTAACTCGGCAGAGTGCTTCCACAGTACCGAGGCTAGAGTTGACTTCCGGAGCGTTGCACTGTGGGTAGCTATCCCACAGTTCCCGCAGTCTCTGCTGCCCATTGGAATTCTGGGTTGAGATCCCAGTGCCTGATGGGGCTAAAACATTGTCGCGGGTGGTTCTGGGTACATATCGTCAGGCCCCCGTTCCCTCCCTCCCTCCGTGAAAGCAAGGGCAGACAATCGTTTTGTGCCTTTTTTCCTGAGTTACCTGTGCAGACGCCATACCACGGCAAGCATGGAGCTCGCTCAGCTGACTGTCACCGTATGTCTCCTGGGTTCTGGCAAACACGGTACTGCATTGCTCCACAGTAGCAGCAACCCATTGCCTTGAGGCAGCAGACGGTACAGTAGGACTGGTAGCCGTCATCGTCATGTCCGAGGTGCTCCTGGTCGCCTGTGTGAGGTCTATCAGGAGTGCCTGGGCAGACATGGGCACAGGGACTAAATTTGGAGTGACTTGATCAAGTCATTCTCTTTAGTCCTGCAGTCAGTCCTATTGAACCATCTTATGGTGAGCAGGCAGGCAATACAGATTGCTAGCAGTCCTATTGCATCATCTTCTGCCGGGCAGGCAAGAGATGAGGATGGCTAGCAGTTGTATTGTACCATCTTCTGCTGAGCAGCCCTGATATGTGGGTGGCATGCAGGCCTTCTGCACCATCTGCTGCCAGCCAAAGATGTAAAAGATAGATGGAGTGGATCAACACAAGAAATAGACCAGATTTGTTTTGTACTCATTTGCTTCCCCTCCATTCCCCGTCTAGGGGACTCATTCCTCTAGGTCACACTGCAGTCACTCGCAGAGAAGGTGCAGCGAGGTAAATCTAGCCATGTATCAATCAGAGGCCAGACTAACCTCCTTGTTCCAATAAGAACAATAACTTAGGTGCACCATTTCTTATTGGAACCCTCCATGAAGTCCTGCCTGAAATACTCCTTGATGTAGAGCCACCCCCTTTGTTGATTTTAGCTCCCTGAAGCCAACCCTGTAAGCCATGTTGTCAGTTGCCCCTCCCTCCATCAGAGCAACGGCAGACAATCGTTCCACGCCTTTTTTCTGTGCAGACGCCATACCAAGGCAAGCATGGAGGCCGCTCAGCTCACTTTGGCAATTAGGAGCACATTAAACACCACACGCATTATCCAGCAGTATATGCAGCACCAGAGCCTGGCAGAGTGATACCGGGCAAGGAGGCGATGTCAGCGCGGTCACGTGAGTGATCAGAACATGGACACAGATTTCTCTGAAAGCATGGGCCCTGCCAATGCATGCATCATGGTGCTAATGGGGCAGGTTCATGCTGTGGAACGCCGATTCTGGGCTCGGGAAAAAGCACAGACTGGTGGGACCGCATAGTGTTGCAGGTCTGGGACTATTCCCAGTGGCTGCGAAACTTTTGCATGCGTAAGTGCACTTTCATGGAACTTTGTGACTTGCTTTCCCCTGCCCTGAAGCGCATGAATACCAAGATGAGAGCAGCCCTCACAGTTGAGAAGCGAGTGGCGATAGCCCTGTGGAAGCTTGCAATGCCAGACAGCTACCGGTCAGTTGGGAATCAATTTGGAGTGGGCAAATCTACTGTGGGGGCTACTGTGATGCAAGTAGCCCACGCAATCAAAGATCTGCTGATATCAAGGGTAGTGACCCTGGGAAATGTGCAGGTCATACTGGATGGCTTTGCTGCAATGGGATTCCCTAACTGTGGTGGGGCCATAGACGGAACCCATATCCCTATCTTGGCACCGGAGCACCAAGCCGGCGGGTGCATAAACCACAAGGGGTACTTTTCAATAGTGCTGCAAGCTCTGGTGGATCACAAGGGACGTTTCACCAACATCAACGTGGGATGGCCGGGAAAGGTACATGACGCTCGCATCTTCAGGAACTCTGGTCTGTTTCAAAAGCTGCAGGAAGGGACTTTATTCCCAGACCAGAAAATAACTGTTGGGGACGTTGAAATGCCTGTATGTATCCTTGGGGACCCAGCCTACCCCTTAATGCCATGGCTCATGAAGCCGTACACAGGCAGCCTGGACAGTAGTCAGGAGCTGTTCAACTACAGGCTGAGCAAGTGCAGAATGGTGGTAGAATGTGCATTTGGACATTTAAAAACATGCTGGCACCGTTTACTGACTCGCTTAGACCTCAGCGAAACCAATATTCCCACTGTTATTACTGCTTGCTGTGCGCTCCACAATATCTGTGAGAATAAGGGGGAGACGTTTATGGCGGGGTGGGAGGTTGAGGCAAATCGCCTGGCTGCTGGTTACGTGCAGCCAGACACCAGGGCGGTTAGAAGAGCATAGGAGGGCATGGTACGCATCAGAGAAGCTTTGAAAACCAGTTTCATGACTGGCCAGGCTACGGTGTGAAAGTTCTGTTTGTTTCTCCTTAATGAAACCCCCCGCCCCTTGGTTCACTCTACTTCCCTGTAAGCTAACCACCCTTCCCTCCTCCCTTCGATCACCGCTTGCAGAGGCAATAAAGTCATTGTTGCTTCACATTCATGCATTCTTTATTCATTCATCACACACATAGGGGGATGACTACCAAGGTAGCCCAGGAGGGGTGGTGGAGGAGGGAAGGAAAATGCCACACAGCACTTTAAAAGTTTACAACTTTAAAATTTATTGAATGCCAGCCTTCTGTTTTTTGGGCAATCCTCTGTGGTGGAGTGGCTGGTTGGCCAGAAGCCCCCCCACCGCGTTCTTGGGCGTCTGGGTGTGGAGGCTATGGAACTTGGGGAGGAGGGCGGTTGGTTACAGAGGGGCTGCAGTGGCAGTCTGTGTTCCAGCCTCCTTTGCTGCAGCTCAACCATACACTGGATCATACTGGTTTGATCCTCCAGCAGCCTCAGCATTGAATCCTGCCTCCTCTCATCACGCTGCTGCCACATTTGAGCTTCAGCCCTGTCTTCAGCCCGCCACTTACTCTCTTCAGCCCACCACTTCTCCTCCCGGTCATTTTGTGTTTTCCTGCACTCTGACATTATTTGCCTCCATGCATTCGTCTGTGCTCTGTCAGTGTGGGAGGACAGCATGAGCTCAGAGAACATTTCATCACGAGTGCGTTTTTTTTCTTTCTAATCTTCACTAGCCTCTGGGAAGGAGAAGATCCTGTGATCATTGAAACACATGCAGCTGGTGGAGAAAAAAAAAGGGACAGCGGTATTTAAAAAGACACATTTTATAAAACAGTGGCTACACTCTTTCAGGGTAAACCTTGCTGTTAACATTACATACATAACACATGTGCTTTCGTTACAAGGTCGCATTTTGCTTCTCCCCACCGCATGGCTACCCCCTCAACCTTCCCCCCAGGAGATCCAGGAGAGCCACAAATGCCAGGGCAAATCAATCATTAAACATGCTTGCTTTTAAACCATGTATAGTATTTTAAAAGGTACACTCACTGGAGGTCCCTTCTCCACCTGCTGGGTCCAGGAGGCAGCCTTGGGTGGGTTTGGGGGGTAGTGGCTCCAGGTCCAGGGTGAGAAACAGTTCCTGGCTGTCGGGAAAACCGGTTTCTCCGCTTGCTTGCTGTGAGCTATCTACAACCTCCTCCTCCTCATCATCATCTTCTTCGTCCCCAAAACCTGCTTCCATGTTGCCTCCATCTCCATTGAAGGAGTCAAACAACACGGCTGGGGTAGTGGTGGCTGAACCCCCTAAAAAGGCATGCAGCTCATCATAGAAGCGACATGTTTGGGGCTCTGACCCGGAGCGGCCCTTCACCTCTCTGGTTTTCTGGTAGGCTTGCCTCAGCTCCTTAAGTTTCACGTGTCACTGCTTCGGGTCCCTGTTATGGCCTCTGTCCTTCATGCCCTGGGAGATTTTGACAAAGATTTTGGCATTTCGAAAACTGGAACGGAGTTCTGATAGCACGGATTCCTCTCCCCATACAGCGATCAGATCCCGTACCTCCCGTTCAGTCCATGCTGGAGCTCTTTTGCGATTCTGGGGCTCCATCATGGTCACTTCTGCTGATGAGCTCTGCATGGTCACCTGCAGCTTGCCACGTTGGTGAAACAAGAAATGAGATTCAAAAGTTTGCGGTTCTTTTCCTGTCCACCTGGCCAGTGCATCTGAGTTGAGAGTGCTGTCCAGAGCGGTCACAATGGAGCACTCTGGGATAGCTCCCGGAGGCCAATACCGTCGAATTGTGTCCACAGTACCCCAAATTTGAGCCGGCAAGGCCGATTTAAGCACTAATCCACTTGTCAGGGGTGGAGTAAGAAAATCGATTTTAAGAGCCTTTTAAGTCGAAATAAAGGGCTTCATCGTGTGGACGGGTGCAAGTTTACATCGATTTAATGCTGCTAAATTCGACCTAAAGTCCTAGTGTAGACCAGGGCACAGAGGACCACTTTTTGTATGCTAGAATGCATTCTGGGATAGAGCAGCAATGGAGGAGTTTTGCCATAGCAAATGGTATAACAATGCATCTCTCTCTTGTCTGTGTGATGACTGATGGAGCCTTTTCAGTTGACAACTCAAACCCAGTTTAGTGCAACAAAATTAAATAGCATAGCCGAGAAGCAGTTTCAGTAAAGGGAATGGAGAAGGAGACAAGGCAGTAGCAGTGGCAGTAGCTGGTGCAATGATTGATAAAGTGAATAATAATAAATGACGCAAGAGATGCTAATATGAGTGAAAATATTCTGCCCACATTGCTTGTCGCATGTTTTCAAAGTAGCTCAGCTGCCCCCTCAAGCTCTGAGGCACAGAAAAACATGGGATAGCCTCATTGACTTCTCTTTGCCATCACTCAAGTTTTCTGGCCTGAGGCTTTGGGCAATTTCAATGCAAAAATCTGCTGATTCTGTAGCACTTATGGATGTCAATGTAAAATTGATGACTGCAAAGTGTGGACAAGCCTTTGACAATTATGTCAGTGATTTTTCTGAAACATCTTTCCTGGGGTAGTCAGCTGCTGTCTATTATAACAGAAATGTAATGAAACCAGTACTAAGCACACAGCTATCAGATATAGAATATTGTGCCCCCTGGAATTATTGATGTAAAAATAAACAGACATTGCCCAGATCCATCTACACATGTAGCCATCCACAAAGTGCTTGCTCTGAAACGGTCTTAAGTGCTGCTGAAGTTATAAGTAAAGAACAACATTTCCAAAAATGGGTGCCAAAATTCATGTTTTGGCACCTAAGTAATTGGCTCAGCTGAGCACCTAACAGCTCCACTGAAGACACCATAGGCACTTATTTTTGTTTGGTCTTATATTTGAAGATGTTGGCCATTTGTATATAAAATGTACATACACATTTCTAAAATACCTTTACTTATGAGTTTAAGTATCAGACAGATTACACTGCAGTTTCTGAGGTAAATTATTACATATGAAGTTACCATGCACCCTACTCAGCTGCAACTAGCACTTGCTTCATATAAAGGGGTTTGGTACCATTTTGAAAATGCATAAATCTCATCATATAGACAAAGTTTGCTTGGTTCACTGAACCAGTCACTTAGTCTACCCGTAAAAGATACATCTGAATTGTTCTGCTGGATTAAAAAGGATGGATAACTGTAATTGGTTGCCTTTTCCAGTAGTAGCCATTTGAAGTGCTAACAGTCATCTCAGGGCACATTTGAAATCTAGTGAGCATTACATTAACACTATCTTCCGGTCCCTTGGAATCATGCCATTAAGTGCTACTTGGCTCCCTGCTCATTAAAAATGATTGGCTCTAAATCAAGACTTTTCCTATCTTGTCTTTCACACACTGCCCGTTGTCTAGGGGCCAACTCTCTTCTGTTTTACACTGGTGTAACTCCATTAACAAATTGGATTATTCCTGTAATAGCCTGGTATAATTCAGAGAAGATTCAGTTCCCGAAAAGTCATAGTTTTCTTGTGGTATCTTTTTTTTTTTATTATTATTTTTATGTCTAAACTTCCTTTTGAAAAGAAGTCTTTACTTAAGAAAAGTCTCAATTTTTTTATTTTTAATTTTTGTTTTGGGAAAATAAAAGTTTGATTATCAAAATTAATCCATCAGATCTGGGATTACTGAAAGGAATAAAAAAGGGCTCCAGCCTATTACTGAAGGAGAGGCAGGTGAGAATGGGAAATGTGACCCCTTATTAACATACAACAAATGATAGGTGAAAGTGTAGATCCTGCAGTTCAGCTCTGAACTTTTTTCTTTTAAAGGAGCAGCAAGATAGGCACCCCACGTCTCCAATCTCGACACCGTACAACAGTCCCCGACTCTCTAAACCTAGAACCAGATCTAGAGGCCCCATTCCAGATTGGTTTCTTCAGGTGCCCCATTCTCCAAGTAGGTTCTTCATAGAGGTGGCCATTAGGCCTGTTGTCCTCAATCATTTTTCAGGGGATCACCTGGAGATGTGGGGGAGGAGAAAAATACACAGTGCCTAGCCACAATGTGCCTATGTGTAAGCAATACTATAGCTTTATATCTTACAAGCACTAAATTAAGTTGCATAATCTAGTAAAAGGGAGATGAGGAAAGAATTTACCAGACATTGAATAATTTAGCCACCGAGAGAGGAAATTCCCTGTCTACAAAACCTAGAAAGCTAACAAGAATGGGATGGAGCAACAGGGGGGAGGGAAGTAAAAATTAACACGTTGGTGGGCGATACTGAAAGAATGTGGCCCTAAACTAGTGTAAAGGTGAACATTTTGGGCCTGACTCTTATCTCACATGAGGATAAATCAGTACTTGCCACCCACTTGCCTCAATGGGTGGGAAACTTGATGGGGCCAATGGCAATTGGGATAGCCCCAGAGGACTGGGGAGAACACATGCTGAGGGGATGTAGGGATGTCCCGCCCCTTCAGATTCTCTAGCCACTCATTGGCTAGCTTGGGGAAGAAGGGAGTTGATTGGTCCCTCACCCTCCCATCTAATTTAAATCCTAGCCCAGGCCATAGGAAGCCTCTTCTGGCTCTGTTCCAGCAACCCACCCCACCCTGTGCTGGTCGCCTTGGAGCTGTCTTTTGTGGATGCTGTGGGTCTGATCGATCACCTGTTTTGGGGTCAGGAAGAAATATCTTCTTCTCAAAGGGGCCAAATTGGCAGAAGCCTGGGGAGTTTTTTGTCTTCCTCAGAGCAGCCTGGTCATGCAGTTAAGTTAAATAGGAATAGGATTTAATAATTAGTAATAGAACTTGGTAAGGAGGTTAACTTATGACAGTTTCATGTCAAAGGAAATATGGAGGGGTCAGTACTTCTAAGGAAGATCAAACATCCTCAGCTATCCTCATTTACAATGGGACTCTACTACAGCATCGACTGCAGCTACAAATAAAGAAATGACTTTTCCGTGTACAGCCAGCACCATAAGGACCCAGCCCTACAAGTGGCTGGTTTCCAGTGTAATACAGAGGATAAAAGGAAAGGTTCCCAGAAGTAAAAGACTTGGGATTTTACTAATGGGCCTTGTGCATGTGGGAGAGGTGAAGTCCCTGTGGCAGTGGGGGGCCAAGATTCTCCTCTTTAGAATCATAGAAGATTAGGGTTGGAAGGGACCTCAGGAGGTCATCTAGTCCAAAACCCTGCTCAAAGCAGGACCAACCCCAACTAAATCATCCCAGCCAGGTCCATAAAAACCTCTAAGGATGGAGATTCCACCTCCCTTTTAGTGCCCTCTGTCCCCTTTGCAGTGAAGGAGGGGGATGGGAGGATGCAGAAAAGTGAGCTGAGTCCTAGGCATAGGCTGAGGAGAGTCTACCCTGAGTTATGGGTTGTATGGTAGGAGCCGTATTATCCCTGCACTGGGACAAGTTAAAATATCTGGTAGGTGAGAGTGTGGATGGTAGGTTGGTTAGTGCCCATCCCCTGTGTTAAGTTTAATAAAGTTGTGACCTGCCACTTAAAATCCATCCCTTTGTCCTCATTTGCTGCCATATCTACATCAATGTGTTGAAGTCAATGGAGAAGGTGGGGCAGGTGTCAAAAGAGTTTTGTTAGTGTAAAACAGAATAGGCCCTATTTCTTTTTTGCATTAAAAAGAGTCTATATCATAAACATTCTTAATCACCAGATTTAACTCTTTGGATTATGTTATGCAAAAGGTCAGACTAGATGATCATAATACTCCCTCTTGCTTTAATCTACAAAACTACATTTTGTGGGAAGAAGAGGAAATGGTCATAGTAACGCAAACCTTCTCAAACATGAGTCTGGGGATTGTTACTTTTAGCAATTTCTTCCTTGAGTAAGTCTTCTCCCAACACTGCTGTATCTAGGTGCTGCCTTAATCCACCATTATAAGGATGCCTCCCTTCTTGATCTAAATAATAATAGTATCTAGTTCTTATTTAGTGCTTCTTGAGAGTAGATCTCAAAGCACTTTACCAAGGAAGTTAGTATCATTATCCCCATTTTACAGATGGGAAACTAAGGCACAGAGAGGTGAAGTGAGTTGCCCAACATCAGTCAGCAGGCCAGCTGCAGAGGTAGGAATAGAACCCAGATCTCCCAATCCCATGCTCTGTCCACTAGACCACACCAACTTGCAATAAGACATGTCCATGTGGTATTGTGAAATTCAAGGTCAATGGGCAACAAAAGGAGACTCCTACTCTACAATGGTTTCTGCCACTGTACCTTAATCACAATTGTATGTGTAATAAAGTTTCATGTCAAAGGAAATATGGAGGGGTCAGTACTTCTAAGGAAGATCAAACATCCTCAGCTATCCTCATTTACAATGGGACTCTACTACAGCATCGACTGCAGCTACAAATAAAGAAATGACTTTTCCGTGTACAGCCAGCACTGTAAGGACGCAGCCCTACAAGTGGCTCTGTGTAGGTGGATTTCTGGACTTGTGGGCAGCCCATTTGATTTCAGTGAGGCTCCACGTGGACTCAGTGGTCTGCTTGTGCGGAGCCAGTTGCAAGACTGAGGCCTAACAGTTTAACAATATTCCCTGGGCTGCTTGGAAACACTGAAGGGATGCAGATTCCCTTCTGCACTGCAGTGTTCATTTTAACATATTTGTCTCACTACACTCAGACTCTAAGGAAAGGGGTCCACATAAAGGAGCACTTCTGGGCTCTAGAGGAAGCCACGTCTAGCTCATCATATCTGGAAGGCAGAGGAGTAAAAGAGGAGAAAACTCATCAATCCAGGAAACCCTTTTGGGGAGAGAGAGGGTAAGGTGCAACTATAGGTTAGAAAGTACTGCACAATGCAAAATGTCACAATTTAGAAATATATCTTCACATTTCTGATAAACCCATCCCTAAAATGCATGGTTAAAATAGACAAAAGACATGAATTCTAAAATAAATATAATTTTCTTGTCTCCCAGTTTTTACTCCTCCTCATCTTGCATTACTCTGATTCCTGCTGGTCTTGCATGAGTCTCATTTATAATACCTTTTGTTTGCATCTTTAGACTGTCTAGTGTGTCTCATTTGGTTTTATATGTTGTCTGGTGGATCTCATTCTCTTTTCCATTGTGTCTCATCTGTTTTATGACAAGCTACTAAAATAACTTTTTTAAATGATGTGAATGAATATAGATTTTTGAAAAAGTAGTAATTACACTAGCTTATACTGAACACACAGGTAATCATCGACACACTGCTCTGCCAGGATATTTGATACAGCCATGAGACAAAGCAACCCCATTATTCCAGTCCTGGATTTTTGATAACTTTTAAGAAAAAAAACTTTCCTTGGGTTTCACAAATATATATATATTAAAAGGTACTTAGTTTGTCACATAATGAAACTCAAAAATGATAAAGAAGAGTGCTCTTGATTCTTATCTCCCACCTTGTAAATAACAAATTAAATCTGGTTAGCTTCTTCGCTCATACTAGTGTGGGGTACAAAGGGATGATTTAACTTGTTGAGTACTGTAACGAGGCTGGTTCCGGCGGGACCCAATTGAGAGTGCCAATTCAGGACAAATTGCTTAAAACAGGGCAGTCACTGCCCAAGGCTGGGGTTTCTATGCACACCAAGGCAAACCAAACCAGCCAAATAGAGAAGACTTTGGTTTTACCCCACTGGCTAACCACAAGTCACACAAGCAATTCAGTAGACACTCCAGTTTCCCAGTATCACCACCAGTGCCACTTGTTATGGGGATGAATGGTTATGAAAACCAATATCTCAGTAAAAGAAAAAAGGTTCCCTCGATCCCAAAGGACCAAGCCCCAGACCCAGGTCAATATACAAATCAGATCTTACCCACAAATCACGCTGTTGCCAATCCTTTAGAATCTAAAATCTAAAGGTTTATTCATAAAAGGAAAAAGATATAGATGAGGGCTAGAATTGGTTAAATGGAATCAATTCCATTCAGTAATGGCAAAGTTCTTGGTTCAGGCTTGCAGCAGTGATGGAATAAACTGCAGGTTCAAATCAAGTCTCTGGAGAACATCCACAGTTGGGATGGGTCATTCAGTCTTTGGTTCAAAGCTTCAGTGTAGCAGAGTTCCTCCAGAGGTAAGAAGCAGGATTGAAGACAAGATGGAGGAGCTCCAGCAGCTTTTTATATTCTCTTGCCACATGGTCTTTCTTTGTCCCAAGGACAAGCTGTCCATCACATCTCAGAGTTCTGCCCATAGAGCAGGTCCCTGCATACCTTGCTGAGTCACAAGGTGTATCTGCCTTCTCTCAATGGGTCACTTGTATAGCTGATGGTCCTTAATGGGCCATCAAGCCGGCTAGGCAGAGCTGACATCAGCTTGTCTGGGGTGTCACCCAGAAGCATAGCGTAATTTTGGAACACAGAGAGTATAGACCCAATACTTATATCTTTAAATACAAAAATGATACATGCAAACAGATAGCATAATCCTAACCAGCAAACCATAACCTCATCTTAGACACCTTATTTGACCCCCTTTATACAAGATTTGGTGCCACTACAGGTCCTTGGTTGCAACAATGTTCTATATGGTCCCAGTTCAAGTCAATAATGTCACAAGTACCAAGTAATTTTTATCTCCAAAATACTAAAAAAATCTATAGTCTAGAAAAACAAGAAATAGCAGGCTAAATCTTAATAATTGTCTCTCAATGCCAATTCAGGGTTGGGATTCCCACTATTTTGGTTTCATGGGGTTCTAGTCATGCCTCAGGGACACTGATTAAAGACAAACAAAATAATCATAGTTATTAACCGACTATTTTATTATTAAATAGGAAAAGAGGGGGAAAAACAAAACAAGAAGCAGAACTCAAGCTGGAAACAATGGTTACTTCAGTTACAATTTTGTCGTATGTCTCTCTGTGGAGAGCTTTCAACTAAGATTATACATTAAGAGCGGGTCCTCCTTTAGTGGGGAGATCTGTTCTAGGTAAGACAAGTCTGGTTTCCGGCCAATGGGAGCTCCGGCACTCAGGGCAGGGGCAGTGCGCGGAGCCCCTGTGGCCACCCCTACACCTAGGAGCTGGAGAGACATGTTGGCAGCTTCCCCAGAGTCACATGGAGCCAGGCATGGAGCTTGCTGCGCCACTAACTGGACTTTGAACGGCCATGGTCCCTTTTTGACCAGGTATTCCAGTTGAAAACCGGACACCTGGCAACCCTACCAGACAAAGGTATAACAATTAGAGCTGAATGAATAATTGATTTTTTGATTCAGTGGCCGAACCAGAAAGTTCAAAAACATTTCTTTTGAGGTTGACCTGAAATTGAAACTTTTCAGCACAACAAAAACCCAAAATGTTTTGTTTCACCTGAAATGATATTTTTATTTGGTTTAGCTTCATTTTTGGATGTGTTTTACCCTTTTATATGTTTTATGGTTTTAGTCTTTAAAATAAATTTAGCTAAATTTCAAAATTAAATATTTTTAAAACATTTTGTTTTGAAAATGTTGAAACAAACCAGTTTGACTTTTTCAAAATTTTCTTTTTTTGGCCAAAGCTATTCACCCAAATTCTCAAATAGTTTTGGTCAACCCAAAACTTATTTTTCAATTAATAAACTATTAGTCTCCCCATCCCGGAAATCACCCAGCTCTAACAACAGATCTAATGGCTGGAAGCTGAAGCTAGAAACATTTAGTCTAAAAACAAGGTGTATATTTTTAGTAATGAGTAATTAACCAACCATTGGAACACCTTACTAACAGCTGTGGTGGATACTTCATTGCTATTTTTTAAAAAATCAAGACTGCAAGGTATTCTCTAGTTCAAAGAGGAATTAATTCAGGGAAGTCCTGTGGCCAGTATTATACAAGCAATCAGACTAGATGATCACAATAGTCCCATGTGGGTTTGTAATCTATGAATCATACTTCTTAAAAAGATACATTTCATGCATGACATTTTTGTGAGTTGAAAATGTTTTTGCAGTGCTTCTAGGGTTTTACATGGGTCTTCCCTGTATGCTGTTGATGTATCCAGATGCTTTTAGAGCATGTGCCAACCTTTGCCCATTACAGCTAATAGTATGGCCATTCTTATTTTGTTTTCCTTTTTATCCAGCCACATTGCAATTTTGTTGTTTTTCCACTCTGATCTAAAGAATGTATAGTTGCTAATCATGTTCCTTTTTATGTCCATCTGCTCAGGGACAGGGATATCCTATGCAGCCATAATTATTGTTTTCATTTGTTTTGTTTGTCTTTCTGTGCGTGTTTGCAATATTCTTAGTTTCTGATTTTCATGTACCTGAAGGAGCTAACTCACTTCTGACACTGTGTTTGGTGCATGAGCATGTGACAAGGTGTACTACTTCTTTAATGGAGTTTATGGCCAAAATATCCTGGGTGCAGTCAAGGAGTACTCTGACCTACCCTGGGAGCGGAGCTAGATATAAACAGGAAAAAAACAGCTGAATGAGAGAGAAGGAATCAGAAGTCATGGTGGCTGCTATGGGTTATAGGTCCCAGGATATTACCCTGACCAAAGCCCTAGAGGCTTTATTTTTTGGGTTGTAATTATGGTTGGTCTGATACAAGACTCTGAGGTAAGGATCTACTGAACAATATTAAGTTGTTCCTTCTCTGAATTGAGGCCTCCCAGGAAGGGAGAAACCTGCCTGCCTCAAATAATAAAAGAACCAGGACATCTGTCTGCTGGGGTTGGTTTGGAGGCCTTCTTAGAGAGGATGTGATTTTTTGGTTAGTTTGGTTTGGGCCTTCCCCTTCTTGGATCCCGTACAGAGCATAAAGTGAGCGATAGCCAAGACAGTGCAATATTCAGGCTTTATTCCTTCCTTCTTATCAAGCACTTTCTGACAGAAGTGTTCTCTCTGTGTCTATATATAATCTAGTATAGCGCCCCCTGTTGAGAAACCA
Organism: Eretmochelys imbricata; assembly: GCF_965152235.1. NCBI lineage: Eukaryota > Metazoa > Chordata > Testudines > Cheloniidae > Eretmochelys > Eretmochelys imbricata. The sequence goes on from NC_135572.1 coordinate 235,859,528, forward strand.
TTCATTGTAACAGAAAGCATTCTGAGTCACCCAGTCAGTTGCCAATTTTGAAAAGAAGTGCTGGGCACCCTGCAAACTTGCACATGCATTTAGCTGACTAACTTTAGATACCAAGCCTGAAAATTTTGGCTTTGGGCCTTACTGCCAGCTGAAGAAAACAATGAAATTGTCAAGTATAATCAGCCGTACAATATAACACTATTGCAAGAGAATGTTCTCTCTAGTTCCTAATCTCCCTTGACTTTAGTACACAATAAAGTACCAAGTCTGCTTCTCTTCATAAATTACCTGAAACTTACTATCATGAGAAGCCTGTCACATTTAATTAAATAGAAATGCAAATCTGTTTCAAGAATAATTACTTTGAAAACACACTTAATGAGCTCGCATTATGCCTCAGATTTCACAAATTGAGTGCAGGAACAGTACTTGGACCTACTTTCAGATACATGGCATAAAAAACCTTATGACTGTAGTTGCCAAGAAGGTATGGCTGACACCTTAAAGAAACAAACAAATATATACCAGCTTTTGTTGGAGTTGTTTTTTTTTAAAAGACCATATAAAAGAATCATATGGGTTGCTAACTTTTGTTTTTAACAGATTGTAGTACTTGAGTACAAAAATACTGCAGTCCAGTAAATATACATTGTCTATACTTCTATAGCATGATGATCTGTTTTTTCTAAAATTGGCACATAACATTCCATCTTTAATGAAGATAACATAATTAATCATAGATGTGGAATAGTTGTGCCAATGTTTAGTTATGTTTTTGAAAGATTCTACTGAATCGAAAGAGTGCCCTAAACTTAAAATGGGGGACACTGCTGGAATTTGTAATCTCTCTCAAAATGGAAGAAATTTAAATTTGATCTCTGCAGTGTTGAACAGTAAAATATCCTGCTACACAGTCAAAATGTTTAAATATTCTAGTTAAAGACCAATGTCTATCCTCTTTAATAAAATAGGTACAAAGTTGGTCAGATCAAACAGTGATTTCACAGATGTTCTTAATGAAGTCTTCCTATTATTCATCCAGTTTTAACTATGCATACAACCATGGATATTCACCTCTTGGTCTCCAGTTCAACTAAAACCAAAAAGTGACCTGCATGGCTGTTCATTGGCCTATGTGAACCCAGTCGCTAGTTTCACTCCCTAGTGGATCAGTGTCCTGTTCACTGCACAACTGACTGATAAGCCAAGGGCTGAATAGACACAAACACTGACCTATCCTGTATCACTAGTGGCCCTTTCAGGTGAGGGCTGAGACTCCCTGGGAATTAGCAGAGCAGGGACCTGTTGCTCATATTGTAAAGTCACTTCAGTCTCTGGTGCTGATAGCCCAGCACCTTTCACAAGCATAATACAATTTAAGAAAAAAAAAAATCACAATACCGCCTCTTAAGACTTATAGCAGTGGTTCTCAAACTGTTGTACTGGTGACCCCTTTCACATAGCAAGCCTCTGAGTGCAACCCCCACCTTATAAATTAAAAACACTTTAAAATATATTTAACACCATTATAAATGCTGGAGGTAAAGCAGGGTTTGGGGTGGAGGCTGACAGCTCGCGACCCCCCATGTAATAACCTCATGACCCCCTGAGGGGTCCCGACCTCCAGTTTGAGAACCCCTAACTTATAGTCTTTTAGATCTATACCTATGAAGACAGTGTGGGCCAGTGCTTTGTCACTAGGGGCACAATGGTCCTGTGGTTAGGGCAGGGCCAGATTTCTGTTAGGCATAGTAGGCATGTGCCTAGGAGCACCCATGTTCTAGGGGCGCTTAAAAGTGGGTTAAAAGTTTCATTTGAATGGAAAATATGGAGGTCAGTGGTAGGTAAAGGGGGCACTGAAGATGCTGTGTCTAGGGGTGCGTAAGGTGTAAATCTGGCCCTGGGTTAGGGCACTAGCCTGGGAATTGGGAGATGTAGGTTCAGTTCCCTGCCTCACTGCAGGCTCTCTGTGTGACCATTGGCAGGTCACCTGATCTGTCTGTGCTTTAGTTCCCCTTCTGTAAATGGGAATAATACCCTTTCCAATCTTATAGGGGTGTTGTGAGGCTAAATACGTTGACTATTGTGAAGCACTCAGATACTATACTAATGGGGCCCATAAATATTTAGAGATGTAGCTTTATGAGCCTAGATTAGTACTTTTTTGACTTATTTGAGGCCAAATACTCCTTGCCTTAGTCTCCTGAGTAGTCCTCTATTGAATTTCCTTGGATTACACGGTGAGTAAAACAAGCTGGATTTGGCCCTGTGAGTTGATTTCTCACCCAAGAGTCTAGATCAATACAAATAAATACCTGACAAAATGTGTACCAAGTTGCAAACACCAGGCCAAATAAATGGCAAGATAAAAAGTTTACATCCATCTTGATTTGATTTTAGACTGACTATCAGGAAAACTTCCAGCAGGGAGATCTCGTAGACCATAGAATGAGTTCTCAAAGGAAATGTCTCATCACCTAAGAAATTGAAAACCGGACTGGACACACCACTACACTGTGGGGAATGATAATCTTGCCCTTGCAGGGCAGTGGATAAATAATGACCCAAAAGTCCTTTTCATTTCTATCTTCCATAATTTGATGTTTGTCATTTGTGTACCCCTATAGTTTCTTCATGTGTGCATCCGTTTGTGTGTTATTCAGAGCATGGAAACAGATACAGTATTTTGTGGCAGTATAAGCTTTGGCTGTTAAAGAATCATATTTCATCTTGACGTTGCTATGGCTCACTTGCTGGCTTCACCTCAGCTTGTCTTTAGAAGCCCAAAGGGTAAGACTCTCCATTAGTTAAAAGGAAATTGCAGGTATATAATTAGTATGCATTGTGTTGGCTTGGAACCACTGAACTACTAAATTAAGTATCAGCAGAAAATTTAATTACTCAGATGTATAATGGTTACAAAGATCACTTTTCTCACCTATCAATTACAATCTGTTTCTCTGACAAAACAAAAGGAATTTGCTGGCAGAAGAATATGATAATACTTACTGCCCACTCTTACAATATAATGTTGCCAGAACTCATTTGAAATGGACATCATGGGGGGGAAAAGTGCCATCTTTGATTGTATTTGATTGTACTTTTCTTTACATTACTCCAACCTATTTGGAACCAGAATGTGCTAATTCCAGTCCTGAACAAAATATTTATTTTGTATTGTGTAACTAATTGCCCACTTCTGCACATTCTCATTGTTCACAAAATAATACATTTGGCAAATGTGGTTGAAAAGTATTAAGTGTTCCAGGTCAATTTCAGTTAACATTGGGCTGTGTTACATTGAATTGTCTGATGTATGCCAGTGCAAGAGTTGTTAAATGTTTTCATACTCAGGACCACATATTAGAGAGAAGCAGAGGAATTCTGCCCCCTGCTCTGGTCTCTACACATTGCTTCAGTGGCACATAGGGGACCTAGACAGGCCACAAGGCTACATGGGGCCAAGGGAGAATTCTCCACTGTGCAAGCATTGTGTTGGGCTGCTACAGGGTGACTTATGCTGTCTCCTCTGCCCCTGCAAGTCATTTCTACTTTTAATCATTTTAATGCATTACTTTGATACTCTGCCAAACGGAGGCATATGAATATAGGAACATTAAACTGTCTACATTGTGTTTTACAATTAATAGCCAGGAAACAAAACTCTGATGCTGGGTTATTTATTGTGCGAATGCAGGCATGACTACAAATGATTTTCAGAAACAAGCCAAATGACATATTTTAAAAGTGAACTAATGCTTGTGAAAGATCCCAGAATACCAGCCTTAGTGACAGATGCTGTCCTAAATGTTGAAAATTCCTCTATTTTGATGCATTACAATACTCCCATTCTTGGAATTTAGAATAGTGTTAAAAATGTTTCATTTTTAAGAAAATTGTAACTGTTTAACTATAAATTTCCTGGGAATTTTGTTTCCATGGTTTTTGGCTGACAGGTTTAGGTAGGCTGATCATTCCGTGTGTTTTCTCTTTTCTTGGCTTCTTGGACATTATCATTTTGAGATGAGATGTCTTTTCCTTCACTTATTGATGGAGTATTCTCATTGCCTGTTACTGCCACACTAATAATCTATCTTTATATTGTTCTAGCTTTGAATGATAGGCATGTTGGCATCTTCACTTGTGATTCAGCATAGGCTGGTGTGACTGTCCATTTGCCTGCAGTTATGTTGTTATAGACAATTATCTTAATATTTATATATGGATAAGATTTATTAAATGAGTGCTTTTTGAATTTTGTTTAAATTAGGGAATGCAAGACCCCAGAGAAGTATGGAGCTTTGTGTAAAGCCTTTATTATTTTTCAAAAACTACTGGTTGTTTTAGATGCACATAGGAAAAGGAAAGGGTTCTTGAGAGAAATTAATAAGAATGTAATAAAACTATGATTTTCAAATTAGCTGACAAAGTCAACAGAGAGTAAATTTAGTTACTGAACCATTTACGATGGAGTGTGATTCCCACACATGACTTACTGGATAAATAGGGATAAAGCTTAAACCATTAGAGACTCTAGAAAATCAGGCTGTCCCTACTGTAAGCAACAGCATGGTACTTTGCTAAGGAAAATGAGTCTGAGTTCAAGTAGGGCTTATTGTTCCATTAAGGAGAGCTTCTGATAGGCATTCTCTGTTTGGAGAGTTCTTGGAATCAGTAGACATAGATATTGCAAGACATACATTTGTCGGTCATTTGGACCAATCCTATGGAACCCAAATTTGGGGTAATTTCTCCCATACTTGTCCTTGTCTTACCTGATCTCATCACAGTGTCGATTTAGGGTTTCTCACAAAAACCGAATCAATCAAAAGATGAAATAGTCATTTTCTCTTGTAAACATTATCACTCTAACCATGCTTTAGGCCTCTCTCTCCTGCACAGATCCTGTCACTCATTTGGTCCTGGGTTTTCTGAATGAATGGGTCTGAGCATGAAGACTTGACAATTGCAGAATAGGAATAGTGTTAATGCTACCTCTCCCCCCCACATTATTGTACAGCTCTCTGAGTGCTTTCACAAAGTAAAACAAATTTTATATAATAAACATAATAAAATGCAGACATAAAAAGGAGGACAGAATATAAAAATGACTGCAAGGGATTATACGTATTGGATCAGCAGCGATCATTCTAAAAACAGCTTTGGAGAAGGAAAAAGCTAATGGAAGAGGACAGGAGGCTTGCAAGCTGGTAAAAGTCTTCTTCATCAATAGGGCTAACACTATTCTGGTAGTCTGTCCAGAATGTATAAATCCCCACTGTTTTGGTTTATTGGTATTCGATTGTCTGGATCTTTCAGGCATAAATCTTGGAACTCAACTTCAGAGAGTCTAGAGCTAATGCATCCATATAGTGTACTATGGCTTTGGAGGTACCTTTTCTAGGTAATTAGGGATGCATTAACTTGATAAAGGCTCAGTCACTGGATAAATTTACATAAAATTGAGAACTAAGCCTTAAGCGCTAGCGTGCAACTAATTACTGTGCACACTGATAAAATATTGTTCTGTCTTTACATAGGACAACAAAAATGTGTACTAACACTGATAATGACCTCAGCATTTCCAAAGTATTTTGTTTCATATCTGGGGTGGGGATACTATAGGTAATTTGCTGTCTAATTATAATTAACCTGAGCACTTGAATAAGTGAGCAGAACAGTTTGTGGTTTTTTAAACAAAAAAACAGGTTGTCATTTCAACATGACTTTCTAGCAAAATATTTTCTTGTAAGGCAAATAATGTTAAAAAGAGTATCTTGAGACAATAAACCTTCCAGTGAAGGGGAGCACAAATTCGGAGCCCGAACAATTATTACATTATACTGCCAGCGGGCACTGATCAAGCTTCAGAGTTTGCACTAATTGTTTTGGCATCCAAGTTTCTCCCTCTGCCCTGCAAGCTCTCCCATCGCTGAAGCTTGCTTAGTAGGTTGTGCCAATTGCAAGCAGGTATGAAAAAAACAAAAGTCTTCATTAGAGCAAAATGTCCCTTTTTAAATACTGTTCTCTACAGGGTGCCATAGGGCCCCTGCACATATGAAAGGGCATCCCTGACAGCTCAGGTGGCTTTAGAGTTGCAAGAGAAACTGTGCACTGTAAAAACACACAGTTCTCATAGGTTTTGGACAGTGTTTAAACTCTACTCTCCAGTTCAAGAGCTACTTGTTTTCATCAGGGGCAGAAGTGTAGCAGCAGGTGCATATGAATGGGATGTGGGCTTGCATGTGATAGAACAAGTGGTGGGAAAACCTCAGATGGTTCAAGGGCTCAGTTTTGATCAGAGATGGTCCCACACCACAAACAGTTAGATACTGCTCTCAAGTTACCATGTTCCAAAGGGGGCGGGATCTGGTGTTCTCCTTCAGTCCCATCTCTTTAGAAGAACTTGAAATGAGGATCCATAGTCACATCTGAATACTTGGGTGAGTTTGGGTCTGATAAATTTTCTAAAGCTGGAAGCTTATTTGAACCCTAGAAATGAGGCTACAAATCTCATGAGAATAGGCCTTTTTTGTAATGTCTAAGTAAAGTGAGTAGGAGTTTGCAGGATGGGGGGCCTTAGTGTGGTGTTATAATATATATGTGTATATATATATATATAAAAATATATATATATAAATAGTTTTGTGATATAATCTAATTCCCTGTCTCAAAACCCTAAAAGCCATTTCTCTTCATTGAGGCCAACACAACAAAGTTGGAGTTCATAAGCCAGGTCATACAAAGATATGATAAGCACTGAAACATTGGGAACATTTTCAAAGAGTGTAAGAGACAGAGTCTAAACTTTAAGAACATTTTTAGAGAGACAGGAAGATTTTGAAATACATAACTCTAAGAATTCCTTTTATATTTTTTCCCCACACTTCCTGGAAAAATCCTTCCATGGGATAAAGTTGCTTCTAGCATTTCAGAGGGACTGTTTCAATATTATTAGCATCAAGAAATCAAAAATCATCAATCAAATCCCCCAAATCATGAGATTGTTAACAATCTCATGATTTTTGGGGGGCCAAAGATTACATTAAGCTTTTTGGTCTGTGTTTTGATGTTAGAACGCCCCTAGCCCATCTGCAGTGTGTGTGTGTGTGTGTGTGACAATGACTGTTGCCCACTCTCCGCAATTTAGTAGGTACGATGATTTTGGCCCTCCAAGGCATGAGCTCTCACCTCCACATTTGCCCTTCTCCTGACCAGCAATTAATTCTCCCTGCCAACCTCTGGCTCAGTCTTGTTCCTCAGTCCCCCAATCAGTTCCACCCCCTCATCTCACTTCTGCCCCTCTTGGGGATCTTCACCCTCCTCTCCCATGCCTGGGGGAGGGGGAAAGGGGGTTTGCAGTGGCAGTCTCTTCTCCCCTTCAGTGCTGGGGAGGGGCAGCTGCAGGGCTCTTCACCCCCCTCTGCCTCTTCCCAAGCCAAGTGTTGTGAGGAGGCCGGGAAGAGGGAGCGGAGCTGCCCTGAGCTGCTGGGCTCTTCCAGCCCCCACATGTCCCCATGAGAATTTCTTTGGGTAGCTGAGGGGATGGGAAGCAGGAGAGAGAAAGCTCTTCCTGTAGAAGCTCTGATTGGTTGCTCACCCTCTGGAGGCAGGCGGATGGGGCAGGCAATCAGAGGGAGTTGCCTCCTCTAGTCAGGGTTCAGATTCTCTGGAACTTGTTGCATCATCATGAAACTGGCTTCAGCTCAGCCAGAATCTCATTACTAGGGAAAAATATCATGAGAGTTGGCAATACTGCTGTTTTTTTAAACATTAGGCTTCTAACAGAAAACCAACTTCAGCCTTAACTATGGAACAGCTACTGCCAATCCATAATAAGCATCAGTTTTAAATCACTATTATCACTTTCTCTGTCTACTTTGGAAACGTCTGATTAGATCTCAGAGTTTAGTTGAGTATTTCATTGCAGGACTGAAAAAGGAATATGGCCATGGGGTTGCAAATCTCTTTATTTTCTTTCCAAAGCATCATGACATTGGGAAAAAGACCAGATTTCATTTTAAGAAACTTAAGAAAACAGTCCTTTTAAATTATACATTGAGTTAGCTTCTGATTAGTCTTTGACCTATAAGGCAGGAAGGAACGAAGCTTCAGCTACTGTTGAGATATGACAGTTCCCAATTAAAACATGGTGGAAAGTGGCCTGGAAAATGTCCATTTTGTCGACTACTTTTTAAATTTAAGTTTCTATACTAAGCCAAAACCTAAAAGTATAAACCATTACCAAAAAAAAAAAAAAAAAAAAAAGCAAGAGTATTCTATTGGAAATTGGACTTCAGATTGTTCTCTCTGAATGTGAGTGCTTGGGAAAACAAATACTTTACTGTAGGTTTTTTATTTGTATTATGGTATCACCTGCATCCCTAGTTGCAGGACCCCATTGTGCTAGGTGATGTACAAACCCATAGTAAGAGACTGTCTCTTCCCTGAACAGCTTACAATGAAAATGGAGGGAATGGGAAATAAAGGCACAGAACAGCAAAATGACTAGCACAAGGTCGCACAGCATGTCAGTGACAGAGCTGGGAAAATGTCTGAGTCCAAATGCTGAGCATCACCACTGGACCACACAGACTCACAAATGAGGTCTTTAACCTGATTTGAAATGTCTTCAACAAAACAAGCCATAAATATCCATGAAACAACACACGCCTGGTACTGGCAATAAAAATGTAGGGTCAGATCCTACCACCAGTTATAGCCACGAAACCGCACTGATTTCAGGGAGAGGCTGCCGGGTGCAACAGAATGCAGACTTCGACATACGCATAGAAATGGCAGTTCAAGCACTCTCTGCATTATACCTACTACTCTTTAATTTGTTGACACTTTGAGATATCAAGAGCAGAATATGCTTTTACTCCCACCCTGGACAGGAATTAGATAATAAAATAGAGATGGTTCTCACCTAGCTGCCAGGTATTTTCTATTATATGTTTTAAGACCCCTCAGCTATTTGGGTCAACTCTTTTTATTGTAACCAGGTCAGGTGACCCAATCCCACATTTTATAAAACCTGATCCCATTAACTTCAAGCAAGAGGATAAACGCTCCCATTGACCTCAACATGCTTTGGCTCAGGCCCATAGTAAACTGAAGGTCTATTTAAAACATGTTTCCACTGCCCAGACATCATAGAAAGAATACAGAAAAACCCTTACACAGCCAGATTCTAAATTAAGTCAGGTTTCAGAGTAGCAGCCATGTTAGTCTGTATCCGCAAAAAGAAAAGGAGGACTTTTGGCACCTTAGAGACTAAGTACTCCTTTTCTTTTAAATTAAGTCAGTTTTTCCATTTGGGGGATAGGCTTTGCTCCACCTCATGGAATAGCTAGGGAGAGGTAAGTTTTTTGTGGGGACAATGTAGTGCATACTCTGGGTCTGCTCCCGGCCTGTCCAGTCTCTACTCCTCCTCCTAACATTCACACTGGATTCACAAAGTAATCCCCATGATATCTGGAGAAGGTTTGGGGATACTGATGCCTTGCCTTTCACACAGTAGAAAGGAAACTCACATGTGGAAGGAGCCCTCTGTCTGTGGATTTGGGGGCAAGGATGATCCTGGTCTTGGAAAGGGTTTTCTTCCACCTAAGCTTTTCCCTTAAGCAAAGAGATCAAATTTTTCCAGCTTTGTTCTTACAAACCACAAATGAACTTTTTCTTTCAGCTGTTAATTTCCTGTGGCCCTAAACAGAGTGTGTTTTTTAAGATGAAGACTCCCTAATAAAGTCTGCAGGGGCATTAAGTAATTCAGTAAATCAAGCCACACTCCCTTTTTGGGAGAATTTCCTGCACTGAGGGCTTGTAATACTGTAATTTTCCCTTGGATTGCTCAAGGATACAGTGTTAAATCTTTCACTGACAGCCAGTGGTTGTGTTTATCTACAGAACTATTAGAAAAAATGTATGCCTTATTATACCTATACAAAAGAGAAAAATCAAAGTAAGACAAGACAGTGCTTTCTATTAGGCAAAGTCTTGGCCAGAAAAAATAAACCTTGCACCATGCTCCAAGATCTAACAAACCTCGGTTCTAATGGACACCAGAGGGAACAAGATTCATAGTCAAGGACCTTCCACTGAGAATGTCCTGCCTCCACGTGAGAATACATTTCTAGGGATAGATTTTAAGTTTTAAGGCCATTAGATCAGAGGTTCCCAAACTTTCATTATTGCGTACTCCCTTCTAGATTTACCAGCTGCCTGCGTACCCCTACCCTTCTCATCACTGTTCTTCTCAATGCTACCTGTCTTTAGCCATCTGTCCGTATTTCACTGTTACATATAGATATAGTTACAGTGCGACATATACAACTGAAAAAAACCCTGATCAATTTCTGAGCTCAGTTAGACTGGACAGTTGCTGGGCAACTGAACCCGTGCTGTATAGTCATTGGAGGTACTGGCTCTGAACGTCATCATTTCTGTGTATCTGTGTTCTCACTGGTACATCTTGAAGTAAATTAAACTACCGTATTTGATATAACAAATTCCCACAGAGTTTTAAAGCTTTGTCTGAGTAGCCTATTCTGAAAATGCAGTGAATAAGATAATTAATAAATAAAATCCCCCATTACACAATTTCTCCTGCATACACCCCAGAGATGTCCCCAAAGAGAACTCATACCACAGTTTGGGAACCCCTACATTAGATCATCTGTGCTAACCTCCTGCCTAACAGAGAATTTCATCCAGTTAGTCTTGTACTTAGTCCAATACTTGTTTTGACTAAAGCACAAGTACCTTACCTTTTGTGATGGCGCATGACAGAGGCAGGCAGTCTGAAAGATAGCCTGGTCCTTACCCTTATAGTTTTACAGATTCAAACTAAAACCTTGAATGACAGCCAGAAGTAAAGGAAAGCCAGCACTGTCCCAGGAGGAAAGATGTGACTGGGTGACCTCAACAGTCTGAACTCATAAACTGAGCTCCTGCATTCCCCAGTAATTGAAGCTTCTCAGTAGAATTGAATTGCCTTTTTTTTTAATTTTACTTTTAAAAAAAATTTTCTTAGTTTGAATCAGTCCTGGTTTTGGTGGTAGTTTTTGTTTGGTTCTTTGGGTTGAGTTTGGGGTTTTTTTTTCTGGGTTTTTTTTGGGGGGTTGACAACATTAAAATAGGTTTAAAAAGATGTGGAACACTGACATGACCTGCATCAGTACATTGGCTAAGAAAGCAAATGTGACCTTTAGGCGTCTAAACAGAGGAATATTGAGTACAAGTAGGGAGGTGATATTGCTGCTGTATATGGTATTAGGGAGACAATTACTGGAATACTGTGTCCAGTTTTAGTGTCTCCACCTAAAAAAGTGGTTGGCAAATTTGAAAGGATTCACAGAAGAGCTACCAGAAAGATCAGGTAAACCTGCCTTACCAAAGAAACTCAGTATATTTAGTTATTAAAGAGACGATTAAGAGGTGACTTGATCATGGTCTATAGGTACTTACATTGGATGAAGATTTCTAGTAGCAGAGGGCTCTTTAATTTAGCAGACAAAGGCATAACAAGATTTAAAGCCTGGAAGCTGAAGCTAGACAAATTCAGACTAGAAAAAAGGCCCAAATTTATAACAGTGAGGGTAATTACCATTAGAACAACTGACCAAGGAATGTGGTGGATTCTCCATCACTTGAAGTCTTTAAATCAAGAATGGATTTCTTTCTTATGCTCTAACTCAAGTAGAAGTTATCTTTAAGGGTTTGATGCAGGAATTGCTTTGTGACATTCCATGGCCTTTGCTACGCAGGAGGTCAGAACAGATTATCATAAGTGTCCCTTCTGACCTTAAAATCTCTGTGTGAAAAGGACTCCCAGATTGCGAAGTGCTCTGGCAAATGGTGGACATGTTTCATCACCAGCATAGCCACAGCCCTGCTCAAGTTACTTTCTCCATTCTCAACCAACTTATATTAATATGTCCTTAGGCACCTCATTCTCAAATCTCATCCAGACGCTAGAAAAACAAGAAAGGTGCACTGCCTAAAACAGATGAGAAAGTTATGTAGATCCTACTGTTGTCAGCTGGTGATATTGATGTGTCACTAATGAAACTATAGTAGAACCTTAGAGTTACGAACACCAGAGTTATGAACTGTCCACTGACCGGTCAATCAGACATCTCATTTGGAGCTGGAGATACGCAATCACGCAGCAGCAGAGACAAAAAAGAAAAAAAAGAGCAAATACAGTTACAGTACTGCATTAAACATGAACTACTAAAAATAAAGAGAAAGTTAAAATAGTTTTGACAAGGTAAGGAAACAGTTTCCTCTGTCCGTTTCATTTAAATTAAGATGGTTAAAAGTAGCATTTTTCTTCTGCATAGTAAAGTTTCAAACCTGTATTAAGTCAATGTTCAGTTGTAAACTTTTGAAAGAATAACCATAACGTTTTGTTTAGGGTTATGAACATTTCAGAGTTATAAACAGCCTCCATTCCTGAGGTGTCCATAACTCAGAGGTTCTCCTGTAATGGTATTGCACACCAAAACATCTCACAGTCTCCCCATGCAGTTCTCCTCAGCCCCAGCTCCCCTTTGCCTGAGCTGCCCCTGCTCCCCTTTGCCTGAGCTGCCCCAGCTTGAGGAGACAGCTCCTTTCTCCCTGCCAGAAGTCATTAACGGGAAAACATATCCCTTGCTTATTGTTTAAATAATCACTCCTTCCTGGGTTTACTCCCACTTCTATATCTTGCTCATCTCAACATTTCTTTGTGTGCACAGTCTGCTACTCTGCTAAAAAAAAACCAAACCCCAAATCAAATCAAACCTCTCACATTTTTCTCCCATCACAGCTGTTGTTGGTCTCTTGGAGTCATCTGCCCTCTCAGACATAGCTCATTAGAGAAGGAGGAAATCGTCTTCCTACAACGTACCCCAGCTATGATGTTACTGACATCTTCCATAACTCTCATCACAGAATAACTCCTAGCCTCTCACTGCAGTCAGTAAGTGGATACAGGCACAGAGAGAACCTAAACCTGACATAAGAGAAAACTATTCAAAGTGTTTTGTTTTTGTTTTAAAAAAGCCCTCCAGTTATGAGCTTGCTATTAATTTGGGGATAAAAATTGCCGTTCACTGCAGGCCAAACTAAACAACTATTGGGCAAAATTGCCAAAGATGGAAAATTGAAGGTTGTTATGCAGGGAACTGATACGTAACAATATATACTCATTATAGATATTATTTTGTCCTTTATCTTTATACAGTGTCTTTGTCTGAGTCAAAGGCCCTCTTCAAAAAATGATCTGGAAAAGAAGGTAAACGGGGAGGTGGCAAAATTTTCAGATGATACAAAATTACTCAAGAGAGTTAAGTCCCAAGATGACTGTGAAGAGTTACAAAGGGATCTCACTAAACTAGGTGACTGGGTAACAAAATGGCAGATGACATTCAATGTTGAGAAGTGTAAAGTAATGCACACTGGAAAAATAATCCCAACTATACATACAAAATGATGGGGTCTGAATTAGCTGTTACCACTCAAGAAAGAGATATTGTAGTCATTGTGAATTGTTCTCTGAAAACATCTGCTCAATATGCAGTGGTAGTCAAAAAAGCTAATAACGTTAGAAACCACTAGGAAAGGGATAATAAAAGAAAAAAAAATCACAATGCCACTATACAAACTCCATGGCAGGCCCACAATCTGAATACTGAATGCAGTTCTGGTCACTCCATCTCAAACAAGATATATTAGAATTGGAAAAAGCATAGAGAAGGGCAACAAAAATAATGAGGAGTATGGAACAGTGTCCATATGAGGAGGGATTAAACTGGGATTGTTCAGTTTAGAAAAGAGAGGACAAAGGAGGGATATGAAAAAGGTTGATAAGATCATGAATGGTGTGCAGAAAGGGCAGAAAGAAGTGATATTTACCCTTTCACAAAATCCCAAAGCCCAGGGGTCACCCAAGGAAATTAATATACAGCAGGTTTATAACAAACATAAGGATGAACTTCACACAATGCACAGTCAACCTGTGGAACTCATTGCCATGGGATGTTATGAAGGCCAAAAGTGTAACTGGGTTAAAAAAAGTATTAGATAAATTTTGGGAGGATAGGTCCATCAATGGCTATTAGCTCAGATAGTTAGGGACTCAATTCTGTTCTGGGTGCCCCTAAACCTCTGACTGCCAGAAGTTGGGACTGGACGCCAGGGGATGGATCACTTATTAATTTGCCCTGTTCTGTTCATTCCCTCTGAAGTATATGACATTGGCCACTGTCAGACAGGATACTGGGCTAGATGGACTATTCATCTGACCACGTATGGCTCTTCTTACGTTCTTAATTCTGCTTGCAAGAGGTGCTATTTTAGGCCCTGATACTGTGAGGGGCTGGGAATTAAGAGTGCTCAAACCTCTGAAACTTGGTCCCTTAATCAGTGTTTCCTCAGTGGCCCTGGTCACCTCTGTGCAGTGGGTATTATACCCCTTTTACAGAAAGGTAAACTAAGACTGGCAGAGGCTGAGCATCTTGCATAAAACAATGAATAGGTAGCAGAGCCAGGAGTAGAGCCCAGCCACGCTGACTCACAGCATCCTGCTCTAGAGCCTGATGGAAAGGTTTCTCCTGATTTCTGTTAGGTTTGGATCAGGCATCTAATTGTCTGCCCTCCCCTTTGCCCAAGTCAAGATTTTTAGAAAGCTAACACCAGTGTGGTTTCCAGACCTTGAGAGAACACAACCTGTGTGGGGGCTGTGAACAAATAATTTCTTTCCTTTCTTCACCCTGTTTGATACTATGTCCGTGCTTTGTTCCAGCGTAGCCCCTGGCAGTGGGCTGGGCAGATAAGACTTCACTGAATTCAAGAACACACACACAGGCACAAAGAAAACAGTCAAAATGCTCATGCAGCAAAAGGATTTTGTTCACTGTTTAAATGAAAGTGTTTGGAATTCTCTGCAGCCCCCTCTATCTATTTTTATATACATGATGACTGGCTTTTTGAAATCTGAGAATTTGAGTCAAAAGGCACTTTAATCCAGCCAGACCATCACTCGTTCTTCAGTAATTTTAGGATGCAATTCAGTAAGGATTTCTTATTGCATCTTGATAGATTATTACAACTGTCTGTTCATGTCTTTGCTCCTAAGGATCAAGGAAAAACCGATGTACTTGAAAAATCCATTGACTACAGGAAAGGGGGAAAAAAAAGTCCTTCCTGTGAAAAGACAATTGAAATGGAACAGCAAAGAGTTACAAATCATTTTGTGTTTAACATATGTAAGGTTTCCCCTCATCACACCAGCTGGCATTTGATCGGAGAGGCGGCATTGAATGTGTGGTGTCTGAATGCCAGCATCCCAGGCTAGGAAAGAAGGGCATGATTTTTGACATTGTCTTGTATATTTGGAGGTGTCTGCATTTCTTAAGAAGAAAGGGAAAAGGAACTTTGAGTTCAGTGTCTCATAGGGGCACAGGTAAATAAAAAAAGATTAGTAGCTTTTGGTTGACCTGAATAATGAGAGCCTGGATCAGAGCTGTACTCTATTACCCAAGTGTCAAAGTAGGGAAGTATGAAATGCGAGATCAGTTAATACGGATTTTAATGTACATTTTTCTCTATTTGCGTGATTAATACAGTGGAGTTCTCAATTGCTCAGTTGTTCATCTTTCATTTTGAGCTCTCAATCCAATCCAGACTCATAAAGAAGAGAATTACCGAAGTGGTGTGTGAATTCAATTTTTATTTTCTTTGTAATTTGGATAATATCAATGTATGTGGGACATTGTGCCCCATAATGCTTTATAGAAATATGCTTATGAGTGTAAATATGACATAACTGGAATATGTTTTATGTTAGATATGCCATGTAACATATCTCTGCAAAGGTTATGATCTACTGAATATATTCATCCTATTTGTATGCATGTATCATTTTTATTTTCGAAGTTATGAATATTAGCTATGTACTTGTTTGATTTTAAGTAGCCTCAGTGAAGCATTTGGTCAACTTCTTAAGAAAAGACTATTCTCAGTAAGTGCCCAATCAAGAAACACTTAAGCTGACAATGGACTTTGAGAGATGCCAATCCACTTCTGAGCTTTCCTGGGAACATTCAAACTAACATGTAAACCCTGGCATTGGCCTGTAAAGAACTGAGTCATGCATAGACATGTGACTTGCCCATGTGACTCCAAACCTCCAGCTTGTAGCTGTGATTCTGCATAGGAAAACACAAGGGGTTTCCACCCACAAGATAGACTATAAAAGGCCCTGGGAAACCTCTCCATTTTGTCTTCAGCCTCATAAGATAGCCTCCCCACCCTAGAGGGATGCCTGAAAGAAACTGGAACAAAGGACAGTAACAACAGGGGTGTGAGTGATTGCTGGACCCAAACTAGGAGGATGTATAGTTTGTAAAAGAAGCTTATTGGAACATCTCTGAGGGTGAGATTTACCTGCATTTAGTTGCTTACTGTATTAGGCTTAGACTTGCGTGTTTTATTTTATTTTGCTTGGTAATTCACTTTGTTCTGTCTGGTTCCAGAGTAGCAGCCGTGTTAGTCTGTATCCGCAAAAAGAAAAGGAGTACTTGTGGCACCTTAGAGACTAACCAATTTATTTGAGCATAAGCTTTCGTGAGCTACAGCTCACTTCATCGGATGCATTCAGTGGAAAATACAGTGGGGAGATTTATATACACAGAGAACATGAAACAATGGGTGTTACCATACACACTGTAACGAGAGTGATCAAGTAAGGTGAGCTATTACCAACAGGAGAGTGTGGGGGGGAAGCCTTTTGTAGTGGTAATCAGGGTGGGCCATTTCCAGCAGTTGACAAGAATGTCTGAGGAACAGCGAGGGGTGGGGGTGGATAAACATGGGGAAATAGTTTTACTTTCTGTCATGACCCATCCACTCTCAGTCTTTATTTAAGCCTAAGTGAATTGTATCCAGTTTGCAAATTAATTCCAATTCAGCAGTCTCTCATTGGAGTCTGTTTTTGAGGGTTTATTGTTGAAAAATTGCCACTTTTAGGTCTGTAATCGAGTGACCAAAGAGATTGAAGTGTTCTCCGACTGGCGTTCTTACAACTGCAATACCCACCTGCAGAAGTGAAGAAACAGATTGACAGAGCCAGAAGAGTACTCAGAAGTCCTCCTTTTCTTTTTGTTCTGTCTGTCATTACTTGGAACCACTTAAATCCTACTTTTTATATTTAATAAAATCACTTTTTACGTATTAATTAACCGAGAGCAAGTATTGTTTCCTGGGGTAGCAAACAGCTGTGCATCTCTCTCTATCAGTGTTATAGAGGGTGAACAATTTATGAGTTTACCCTGTATAAGCTTTATACAGAGTAAAACAGATTTATTTGGGGTTTGGATCCCATTGGGAACTGGGTATCTGGGTGTTGGAGACAGGAGCACTTCTTAAGCTGTTTTCAGTTAAGCCTGCAGCTTTTAGGGGATGTGGTTCAGACCTGGGTCTGTGTTTGTAGCAGGCTAGCGTGTCTGACACAACCAGGCAAGGTACCGAAGTCCCAAGATGCCAGGAAAAACGGGCTCAGAGGTAGTCCCAGCACATCAGATGGCAGTCCCAAGGGGGTTTCTGCGACCCAACCTGTCACAGTATGTTTGAGCATTTTTTTATTTATATCAATTTACATTGTCATAGTTGTGAGAAGCTCTGGGGAGGGGTGTCAGAAAATAATGATTTAATCACAGTAGATGTTGAGATTCAAAAAATGAAATCTGTAACCATTAAAACACAAATTGTCAACATCGCATGTCAAAATATACAAAATAAGTATCCTTAAATCAAAGTCTAGTAAGTTTTCAAGCAGCATTTTTTCTTACTTTGCTTATCTGTACATTTCGATAATTATTGATAGAAATATTTCTAACCATGTAACAATGTAAAAGAAGCAGTTAGGGACCTAGCTCCTACTATGTCAATGGAACCTTGTTCATTGACTCTTGTGCAAGCAGGATCAGGCTCTCCATTTGCTTTTGAAGATTATAACTGAGATATTGGTGGACTCAGTTTTGAGTGCCTGAATGGAAATGCAGTAAAGGAGCTTGGTTTTTAAAGAGAGGAGGCATCGGGCCCTTAAAGGTGGCTCAAGTTGGGCACCTCAAGTCACTTGTCACTTATGCAAGTCTTGGCCTACAGCTTTCTCTAATGTTTGCAATTCACATAGGGACAAAGCCTGAAGTAGTTATTTTTTTAATCAGGCAAAACTTCAATGAGTGTTTTGACCAAATACAGACTTCAAGGAAGTGATGCACTGAAGAAAGAAATGTCTTGTGTAAATTTCTTATAATTTTGATCACATTTCACTTGTTCCTGGGAGGGTTGTAGCATATATTTGATATGGATTTGATTTTTAATTTGGGGAGTTAGTAACCTAACCTACAAATATTCTTTCTGAATAGTAATCAGTGGAAAAAGTGTCTTGAGATCCAGAATATTGCATGTGTGCAGGCCGTAATACACAATGTTTTCATATAAAAAACAAAACTGTGGGACATTTAACTGAACAAAATAGAGAGAAGGTTTTTTTTTTTTTTTTTTCTTCAAGTGATGGTCTATTGCACAGGCAGGAAAGATAGGTTTATACCATTTTACTCTGTGGTTTGGTTTACTAGCAAGTCACTTCTGCTTCTTAAATGCTGCATGCAAACTACCATAATAGGAGGAAAGTAACTGCTGATGGAAATGTTTCTTGTGGAGTTGAGTCTGGCAAGTGTACACATATGTGTCTCTTCTTTGCTAATGTTACTGAAAGATTAGCCTACAATGATTAATATGAATATAGCCATATTTTCAAAGCAGCTTCAGTCTGGCATCCGTGTATGCCTACAAATCCCATATTTTATAATGTAAATTATTATGCACAGAAAATTGAGTAAATATAAAGACTTTTGAAAAAAAACAACATTGTCCCTCTATATCTGATATTTCGATTTAAGATCAAGCCACATAATTCAGATCAGTGTTTGGACCTATGTTTTTGGTTCAGTCTATTTACAGGATTTGGGGTCATCTACAAAGTTCACATCTGGATTATGAACACTGCAAAATTTAGGAGTGTGCGATAAAAGGATTTGTTTGAGCATACCTCTAAGTATTATGTAAACAACAACATTCTAAATATTTAGAAATACATCACCTCCTTCTAAAGAATGGATTAAGTTAAATTATCTCAGACAAAAAAACCCTTGCTTGTTTCCAATAGGCCCTAACTATAAATGGGGTTGTCTCTGTGACTTGATTTGGTAAGATTTATGATAAGCAGGTTTAGCAAAATCAAAGGTCTAATCAGTGAATTGGAAGCTGTCCGTGTCTGTAACTGGCAGGTCAACCAAATGAACCTTAACATCTACAAAAGGGGAAAAAGAATGAAATTGAGGCTCCGCTTAGTGGAATATGTTTACATTCTAAAAAGACAGTGAAATATATTCAGACCGACCATTTGGAAATGCCTATTTTCATCACACTTATATTATTTTGTTTGTATTTCTTATCCATATTATTTTTTCTCTCAGTGAAACTGCCCTCACTGTGCTTGATCAGTACTTCTGATGCCCTAATGAGCCAGCTAGGCTGCCTGATGGACTGCCCTGGCTGATTGGCTAAGGAAGCCAGGAGGTTAGTCTTTAAACCTAGCAACAGCAGTAGCTAGCTGGCTGATCAGTGCATATGCCCATATACGCTATCTCCCTGTGCTCCTCTCCAAGCCCTCCTTCTGCTTTGCTCCTCCACTGCTTCAGCCTAGATCCTGTCCTGCACCCAGTCTTGTTCCTGCTGCAGAACCAGCCCTGCTCCTGTCTTTTCTGACTCCGGTTCTCACCCTCAGCTCTCAGTCCTGACCAGGGGTGAAAGTAGGTCTAGGGACTTACCGGTACGGGGCTGGGCTGGGGCCAGCTCTGGCCCCTGGAAGGGGCGGGGCCTCAGGCAGAAGAGGCGGGGCTGGGGGAGGTCAGAGCCAGCCCCGGCCCACCTTGTACCAGCAAGTGCCTCCTTCCCCCTCCCCGGGGTAACAGCGGCAGCCGGGGGGCTCTGGCAGTGGTTTAAAGGGGCTGGGGTGGTAGCAGCGGCCGGAGCCCCGGGCCCTTTAAATCGCCACCTCCAGCCCCGCTGCTGCTACTACAGGGCTCCGGCAGCGGGGCTCTGTCAGCAATTTAAAGGGCCGGGGGCTCCAGCCGCTGCTGGGAGCCCCAGGCCCTTTAAATTGCACCTGGGGAAGCCAATCCACCCCAGTATGGCGCACCGGCTCTTGCTGGGTACGCTGTACCGGGGTGTACCGGCTTCCTTTCACCTCTGGTCCTGACCCTGACTCCTCCTCCGACCACTAGGCCTGACTGCCTACAACTGATCTGCTGACAGAAATTAGCTCACGACAGCCACCTATCTAACCAGCTCCCTGCACACAGGCGGTAGAATGAGAAACTGTCAGAAATACTTTAAAATGTGGAACTCCAACACTGATTCAGGTCCACTGAGCGACCCAAGCTAGATTACCCAAGCTTGATTTGTGTCAAATTTACAAGTCAAATTTCTTACGCATTTGCACAGATTTAAATATATTTCCTTAAATGTTAGAATCACAGCATCAAGTGGTTTTTAAGAATGCAGTGGATGTCACTGTATGTGGAGTATACTTCTGGATGTTCGAAACAATCTCTACTGTTAAAAATCTAGGAAGGACTAAATGATTTTATTAACTGAATTCATCTATATTAGTGTTTAATATTTGTATCTAATGGCATGTTATGTCTTACTCGCTGTAAGATGTGTCATAGGAGGACTTTCCCCTCCCCTAGGAGGACAAGAAACTGTCAGGAACAGTATCTCTGATGAGGCCATGGCACACCTGGTGGCTGAGCTTTGTGATTTTTGTCCTCACCCACAACCATTTCAGATTTAGGGACAACTTATACCTTCAAGTCAGCGGCACTGCTATGGGTACCTGCATGGCCCCACAGTATGCCAACATTTTTATGGCTGACTTAGAACAACGCTTCCTCAGCTCTCATCCCCTAACGCTCCTCCTCTGTTTGCACTACATTGATGACATCTTCATCATCTGGACCCACGGGAAGGAGGCCCTTGAATTCCACCTGGATTTCAACAATTTCTACCCCACCATCAACCTCAGCCTGGACCACACAAGAGATCCACTTCCTTGACACTACAGTGCAAATAAGTGATGGTCACATAAACACCACCCTATACCAGAAACCTACTGACTGCTATGCCTACCTACATGCCTCCAACTTCCATCCAGGGCACATCACATGATCCATTGTCTACAGCCAAGCTGTAAGATACAACCAAATTTTCTCCAATCCCTCAGACAGAGACAAACACCTACAAGATCTTTATCAAGCATTCTTAAAACTACACTAACCACCTGGGGTAGTGGGGAAACAGTTTGACAGAGTGAGACAGGTACCCAGAAGTCACCTATTACAGGACAGGCCCAACAAGGAAAATAACAGACCACCACTGGCCATCATGTACAGCCTCCAGGTAAAACCTCTCCAGCACATCATCAACTATCTACAACCTATCCTGGAAAATGATCCCTCACTCTCACAGACCTTGGGAGGCAGGCCAGTCCTCGCTTACAGACAGCCCCCCCAACCTGAAGCAAATACTCACCAGCAACTACACACCACACCACAGAAACACTAACCCAGGAATCAATCCCTGTAACAAACCTCATTGCCTACTCTGTCCCCATATCTACTCTAGAGACACCATCAGAGGACCCCACCACAGGACCCACACCATCAGGAACTCATTCACCTGCACATCTACTAATGTGATATGTGCCAGCAATGCCCTTCTGCCATGTACGTTGGCCAAACCAGACAGTCTCTGTGTAAAAGAATAAATGGACACAAATCAGACACCAGGAATGGTAACATACAGAAGCCAGTAGGAGAACACTTCGATCTCCCTGGTCACTCAATAACAGGTTTAAAAGTAGCCATACTTCAACAAAAAAAACCCTTCAAAAATAGACTTCAAAGAGAAACTGCAGAACTAAAATTCATTTGCAAACTTAACACCATTAATTTGGGCTTGAATAGGGACTGGGAGTGGCTGGCTCACTACAAAAGCAACTTTCCCTCTCTTGGTATTGACCCCTCCTCCTCAATTATTGGGAGTGGACTAGATCCATCCTGACTGAATTGGCCCTGTCAACACTGGTTCTCCACTTCTAAGGTAACTCCTTTCTCTTCATGTATAATAATGCCTGCATCTGTCATTTTCACTCCATGCATCTGAAGAAGTGTTTTTTTTTTTTTACCCCCGAAAGCTTATGCCCAAATAAATCTGTTAGTCTTTAAGGTGCCACCGGACTCCTTGTTGTTTCCCTCTCATGAGAGTTGTTGCATAGTGCCATTTTGTGGACATGGCAAGTATCTAACAGGAAGTACAGAGGCAGGAGGAAGAAGGCTAGAGAGATAACATAGGGTGAAATCCTATGAGAAATCCTGGTCTCATTGAAATGAATGGTAAAACTCCCTTTAATTTCAATAGAGCCACATAGCAAGTAAAGTGAAAACACTGAATCCAGTGACGTTGTTTTAAGACCACTATCTGTTTCTTGCAGGTGATTTCCCTTTCTTTGAAGGTGAGGAGGAAAGGTTATATGCAATTCATTCAGCCACCATTATGTTTCTTTCTTGCTCCCTCCCTTCTTAGTGGTTTAATGAAAACTCTCCCAACAATGGGGTTACATCTTCTGTGCTGTGCTTCACTGGTATTTTAGGTGTGTGACATCTGATCTTACCAACCAAAATGCAGGAGGGGACAATGTTCAATTTATACAGCGTTGCTATTCTGTAAATACCACCTGACACACCTACAAAATTGATTCTTGAGAAACCACTTACTACGCTCCATAATACTTGGTAGTATTTCAGGTCTGAGTTACGCAAGTAGATTGAGGAATGCCAAAGCAATAAGGTGTCTTAATTTCAGGATTGCTCTGGGTTTTCACTTCCATATTCTGTAGGTACTTGTGCAGCCTCAATCTTCCTTCACCTTAATCCCATGAGAAAAAAAGAAATGTACTAATTGCATTCTGTAAGTGTAAAGTTGAATGCTGCCTGCTCACTATCTTTTGTTTGAAAAGATCTTGTCTTCTTAAAAAAATAAAAATAAAAAAATCAAGTTCTTATATACTCTGCATAATATTGTAGATTTGCTAGTGTAACCCAATGGTGAATATGTGTTACCGGTCTCTCTCTGTGCCAATGCACAAAGTATATGAACAGTTAGAGCCCCTGGCAAAAGAGCTGTAGTAGCTTGTACTCTTAGCTCTGGAGATCCCTGATTCAGTCCCTGGTGTCTCTGTCAAGAGGGTCACACAAGCAAGCGCCAGTACTTTCAGATTATCTGCAGTGTTAGCAACAGGTGTACAGAGAGCGAGTGCTGTGTGCTGTGCCACAGTGTATGAATAATGTGCAGTATAATTGTATCGCATCCCAAACATTTACTTGGAAAACACAAAACTGTTAAATTTTCTTTTCAAATCTAAAAATGTGGGGAGTGTGGATTCAGTCAGCTGCTTCTACAGATGAATGATTATAATCAATGATAGGAAAATATCCTGACATCTCCAGAAGAGAGATGCACATACTATTCTACTGTGATCATAAAAAATAATAATAAAAAAAGTCTTGAATGTGAGTGGTTAGATTCCTTCCTTCTGGATTTTTGAGATTAGGGATCTAATAATTGGGAAATTAGATCAGGTCCCCTAGGAAATGCCACATAGAACATTTCCATGTATATAATTCATTGTATAGGCTCATACTTTTACAAATTCTGTCCTGAAACATTGCTATGATATGCTTTTTCATATACCGTAGTAGCCCTCAGAGTGCATTTTGTTGTCATACCTTGTAACGAAACAATTAAAATATATTTTTTCTAAAACAGTATTAAGAAAATTTACCGCAGAGGAAATATAATTCAGGAGCCCATCATTAATCCAATATTTAGTTTGCCAACTGATGGGGAAAATACAATTTTACATTAATTGGTCAAAACATCAGAGTAATTTTGGTGATATGGAAAAAATCTATTTTAGCATTTTCTTAGCACTCTGCAATTTCAAAGTGTTTTCCACACATTGACCAATCCTCCCGTGGGTTAGCAAATAAGTGGTGACTTCTCTGTGCAAGTATTTCCTATGTGACTTGTCCATGGCTGCTCAACAGAGACATGATCCATCGCCATTGAAGTACCACCTCCTATTGACTTCAGTGGACTTTGGAGGAGGCCTTAAATTGATTTCAGCGCTAAGATTAGAAGTTAGGAGTAGAGCTGGGTGAAATTTTTCAGCCAAAACTTTTTTTTCCTCCTAAATAAATAAATAAATTAAATAAAATAGATTCAGGTCAACTGAAACATTCCATAAATTCATGTTGAATTTGCCCAGTTTCAGAACTAGACACGGTACTCCAGCTGAGGCCTCAGAAGGGCTGAGTAGAGCAAGACCATTACCTCCTATGTCTTACATACGACACTTCTGCTGGTACACCTCAGGATATTTGCCTTTTTCACAACTTCATCATATTCAGTGTATGATCCACTATAACCTCCAGATCCTTTTAGGCAGTATTATTCCTTAGCCAGTTATTCCCTGTTTTGTAGTTGTGCATTTGATTTTCTTTCTTCCTAAGTGTCGTACATTGCACTTGTCTTTATTGAATTTCCTCTTGTTGATTTCAAACCAATTCTCCAATTTGTCAAGGTCATTTTTAATTCTAATCCTGTCTTCTGCAGTGCTAGCAAACCCTCCCAGCTTGGTGTCAGTCACAGATTTTATAAGCATACTCTCCATTCCATTATCCAAATCATTAATTAAAATATTGAGTAGTACAGGATCCAGGATAGATCCAGGAGGGAGGCCTCACTAGATATGTCCCCCTAATTTGACAGTGAACCATTTTTGCACCCACCTTACAGTATTTTCATCTCTTGATCACATTTCCCGAGTTTGCTTATGAGAATGTCACGTGGGACTGTGTCCAAAGCCTTACTAAAATCAAGATACATCACATCTACTGCTTCTCCCTATCCACTGGGCCAGTGACCATGTCAAAGAAGGAAATTAGGGTGGTTTGACATGATTTGTTCTTGACAAATCCATGCTGGCTATTACTTATAGCCCTATTATCCTCTAGATGCTTATAAATTAATTCTTTAATTATGTGTTCCAGTATCCTATCCAGGTATCAATGTTAGGCTGAATGGTCTATAATTCCTGCGGTCCTCTTTGTTCTCCTTTTAATAAACAGAAATTATGTTTGTCCTTCTCCAATCTTCTGGGACCTCACCCGTCCATTAGTTCTCACATATAACTAGCTGAAGCGAACTAGGAACAGTTCCTTAAGTATCTCAGGATGAATTTAATTAGGCCCTGCTGACTTGAATACTTCTAACATATCTAAATATTCTTTAACCTGTTCTTTCCCTATTCTGGCTGGCATTCCTCCTTCCTTGTTGTTAATGTTGTGTTAAGTATCTGGTCACAATTTATCTTTTTAGTAAGAAAAGGTAGGAAGTAGGAAGAATGAAGCAAAATAAACGTTAAAGAACATAGCTCCTTGATGTTGTGTATTATTAGTGCTCCTTCCCCACTAAGTAGAGGACCTACACATTGCTTTTTCTTTCTCTTGATACTAATGTATTTATAGAATCTCATCTTCACTTTTACGTTCCTAGTTGTAACTCATTTGTGCCTTAGACTTTCTGATTTCCTGTGCCATAAGTTTGTCATCAATCTCGAAACAGTTAACTAAGGATAACACAACTCAGGATGTGGCTGCCTGTGCCTTTAAATAAACAAAACTCAAAGGCATGCACTTAGCTGCAGTGCTTGAAGGCAAGGCCAGGCAAAGCCCAGACCTGGCTCTGAGAAGAAGCAAGCAAGCCTTCTTAACCACCCCAATGCTAGTTCAACTTTTGACCTAAAAGTGTATGGAATTGGGCAGGCCTTCTTAAGCTTTACTGGCCTTGGGGTTCTGGGCTAGCAGTAGAAGCTCCTCCTCTGTCGTAGCTCTGCCCCTGAGAAGAAGCCAGCAAGTCTTCTTAAGTGGCCGGCTGGCTCCTGATTGGTCAGTATCTCCTCCTGGGCCTGCTAAGCCTCTAGAGGTTTAAGTCTTGTTGGTAAACCAATCAGAGTAGGTTTTCCTTGGGTAGGGGGGAATCAGGGCACTGATGCCTCCAGCCATGGGCAGAGAAGACCTGATAGTTCCTGTTACACCTGGATTATAAAACCTGAAACCAGATGAAAGCTGCCTGATTTCATGTTTAATTTCAGGTTTAATTTCAAGCCTGACCTCAGCAAACCTTTCAGGAAAACCTGGGCCAACTTTTATCATTTAGTTTTATAGTTTAGTTATAACAAAAACAAACAAACAAATAAGGCACATTCATAAGTTTTGGCTATTTTGTGGCTATATGAACCCAGAACTCAGGGATGAGAAACAAAAACAAAAATTAGCATGAACCTTTATGTGCTGGAGCCAGATATTTCACACACACAACTTAATTAGTAGTCTCTTGAGATTCTGGCATAGCATATTTCTGCTGCCTTGTAATTAATGAATGTTTATTAAGTTACCACCATATTTCTCCATGCACTTATAACCCTTTTTCAGTTCAGATAAAAGAAAAATGTCACTGAGAGTCCTTGAATATTTTCATTGTTTCTCTTTCCTCTAATGCACTAGCTGTAAAATGTTGAATTTGATTTGAAAAAGAAAAAACCTCCCTATTTGATTTTCAATGTTATCACTGACATTTTTTCTATGTTTAAAGCGGTTATCCCTCTAATATGGAGAAATTAGTATTATCAGTGGTTAGCTCAGTGCAATCTCTCTGCACTGTTTCCTCTGACACGTTAATTAAACTTGATAAACGGTCTTGTCTAAAGATAACTTTTCCAACAATGGTATCCAGCAACCCATGCATTATTAACAAATACAGTAAGTTAAATTACAGTTAGAGTCAAACCTTCACTGTGTTTCCCATAGTAGCTTTGGGCCACAATGCACTTTGACATCCACAGATGTGCAGGAAATAAACTTCAAACTGGTAATCAAAGTGACTCTCTCTCCTCTTTCTATAATACGCAGCCACCTATCCCCAAGGGCATTCTTTAATATCTTTTTACAGCAATTTTTTTTAACCATTAACCTGATACTAGTCTGTCACTGAAATGTTTCCTGTTGTGGCAGATGCAGGAATGTTGCAAAGTTTCACAAAATGCAATGATGATAATTTATAAATCATAAAGCAATGCAGCTATCGAACGTCTGTAAGACAGGGGTGAAGCGAAGATTTTAATCTAGCATTCTGCATTTGGAACAGATTTGGCTGATGCTTCTTGATGGGTCATTTGGTGCATGATTTGAGATACAAAGCCATTCGGAAACACAAACAGAGGTTGAGCTTACTTTTCCCCCACAAGCGGTGGCTATTGCTGCATCTATGGCATATGCAACAAATTACACAGAAGATGTATATCAGATAAATGCCACATTAGCCAGCTGTCAGGCTGTGCACATTCTATATACATTCACTCTTCCCTATAGCTGTGCAGACCATATTCAGTATCTGACTTCTGGTGTTTCAAAGCAGAGTAGCATCAGAAGCGCCACACAGAGCATTTGAAAAGGGAAATGCAACTGTGACAAACTCACATGAAAGAATAGTTCAGGCATGTATGAGCTCTGCCAGCAATAGTGACTGTACAACGGAACTAGCATGACTATATACAAGGTAAACAAACCCCAGGGAAGCTCATCGGTTACCATTTACGTAGACCTGCAAGTGGGGTTCCTGCATACATCAGTTACGGCTAACTATCATGGATGTGGGCGGGTGTCTATTTCTGGGGAGGGAGTGGCTCCATTATATTAAGCAAAATTGGCATGACATTAAAGCAGTGTCATAACATGTAGTTATCGGACATGGAAGGGACAAATTTCTGGAAGAACATACCACAGCTTTTGTGGTGGTGTGGGTAAATGAAATGCTACCCAGCCACTTTGCATTATACATGAATGGTGCTCGGAAAGGTGCAAGAAGGCCTGACCAATTCCATGCACTTTTAGGCCAAAAGTTCAACTAGAATTTGAGTGGCTAAAATAGGAAGTAATTTTGAACAGAATAAATCACGGTGAGTGGGCAACACCATTTGTAGCTACTGTCAAGAATAATGGGGATGTAAGGATTTTTGGGAGTGCCAAATTAACAGCTATTCCTGTAGACAAATACCCTTTACCATGTAAAGACTACACATATATTTCACATTGACAGATGGGCTGAAATTGATAGAGAGGACGTAACTGATACTTATTTTCAGATGGCAGTGATCCCAAAATCTCATGCATTGATCACAGCACATTCCCATGAGGTACCGTTTCAATGTAATGGACTGTCCCTTGAAGATGCATCATCTCCTGAGATCTGGCAGACAAACCATGCAAGGAATTCTTGGGACCTGATGACATCACAAGATTAATACAAAACAGTTAGCCTTAGCTATCTTACTGTAAAAATATAATGGAGATGAGGCATTTTACTTCAAGGTAAACTAGGTGAGCAAGGCTATATAGCTAACCTCACCTTTCAGGAAACACAACAAATGCCTTGTCTCCACCTAGGATTTTACAGTGAGACAACAGTATTTGTCTTATTGTTGTTGTTTTTTTTAAACAGAACAAAATAACATATTTGTGTCAGTGAAGACAAAGCCTGTGGTTCAGAGAACATGGGCTGACAGCAAACAAAGGCTAAGTGTGAATTCTCAAGAAAATGTGATGGATACATAGGGCCTGTTTAAACTGGAAGAGAGAATAATTGATGCCG
Source organism: Eretmochelys imbricata (assembly GCF_965152235.1). Classification (NCBI taxonomy): domain Eukaryota; kingdom Metazoa; phylum Chordata; order Testudines; family Cheloniidae; genus Eretmochelys; species Eretmochelys imbricata. Next base: position 235,888,415 of record NC_135572.1, read on the forward strand.
GATGTCAAACCCCAGGGGAGAGAGGCCAAAGCTGGTGCTCTATTGATCTCTGGAACAGCTGGGGCCAGTTTGACCCCTGTCAAATTTAATGTAACAGCCTGCAATAGCCTCTCTAGTGGCCAGTGCAGCAACTGGGAAGTGCAGTGTGCTCCAGATGCAGGCTAACACCCTCACCCCCACCCCAGTACACATCCTATATTAGGGTGGGGAGGGGAATTTAAAAAAATTGTTTCCATTTTGATGACTCAGCATTTTCTGTCAAAAAATTTTTGGTCAAAAAATTCCTGACCAACTCTAGCTTTAGAGGCAATACCTTTGTAAAATAGCTACAATCCCTGGATAACTTTCTTAGCTTGACTCATGCTATGAGTGCACACAATGGTCTATCCTTAAGATGCAAAATGGATAGTAACTTTTTGTTAACTGCCACACTATTAACACCAGGAAACTGCTCCATTCTCTCAGTATGTAATTCCCCATCCTTGCAGGATTCAGAGGGTCTTTGTAAACACAGGCTTCAGAGTAGTAGCCGTGTTAGTCTGTATTCACAAAAAGGAGTACTTGTGGCACCTTAGAGACTAACAAATTTACTAATTTACTAATAAACACAGCCATTCTATCTACATCCACAAAGATCGCTGATTAAAATAAAGCAGCTTACCCCTTTGGTCTTCAGTGATTACATGTTAATACAGATTACCTATCTCAGAATCTCTCCTCATCACCAATTTGTGGTATCTTTAAGACTTTCTTTGGAATCAACTACAGCGTGAGGCATATGTGTGCAAGCACACACACACACAGAGAGAGTCTTGATCTAGCTTTTGAACAACCAAGAAGCAGCACAGTAGAAAAGAACATCCTGTAACTCCTGTTATATCATCTAGATATAAAAATATAATTTACCATTATAGGAGCTCTGTTACTCATTCAAATACATTACAAAATCAGAAGCTGTAAGGGGATGGAAAAAGGTAGATCAAAACTTGGACATATTAACCTGGGCAGTCTTCCATTAGCTTGTCGTGTTTGAAGAACAATTATACTAAGCCCTGATGTTTTTTAATGAGGCATAGGACCTAAATTTAATCTTTCTCCCAGACCAACAAGTAGGCCTTTGCTGTTTTCTAGCCCTCCCCTGATAAGTACCAATACATTATTTCCCTATGCCCAAGAGGTCAGATCGCTTCATGCTCTCTTACTACTTCAGAAGTCCCCTTCCACACACCAATAAAGAAAAAAAAAATCAAAGGTTGGTTCTTCGTACTTTCTCCTGTTCTAACTAACAGACGCGTGCTCCCTCCCAATGTGAGTGAGCAGTAGCACACAATGGATTGTGCACTCACTGGCCATATGCACATATTTTTAATGTCCTTGATCACAAAGATAATTACACGTGTTGAAAGCCTCAGCTAAAGTGATTGCATTTTACAGCTGTATGGCTGATGTTTCCAGTCTGCTACACATTATGGCCCCAGTTCAGGAAAACTTTTAAGGATGTTTTTCAAAAAAGCACTTAAGCACATGATCAACTTTAAACTGATCACATGCTTAAGTGCTTTCTTGAATCGAGATGTTCTTTTGACTCAGGGCCTGTCTCTGCATTGTGTGTGTTTTTTTATTTTGAACAGAGTGTATCCCATTCTGCTGTTTTCACATTCTGTTTGGGAAACACCGGGGTGGCGGTGGGATTCATTGTACAACATCTATTTCATGCCAGTGCTCGAGTAATGTGTGACTCAAGTAATGTGATGCCACCTGGCAGAAGGCCCAGGGATACATAAGGATTACAAGGATCTCCCGGGTCTGGTATCTACATACTAGTCCATCAAAAATGTCATGTAAAGTCTCTAATGAAAGCCTGTGTCACTGTGGTCATCATCTGGAAGGCAGTGCTTATGTTGCCTGAGGTTGGTGGACTCAGGCAGCTGATTCCCAGCAGGCACAGACAACACTCCATAATACTAAAGGCAACCTCACAACCCTGGGTACCCTTGGGAAGCATCACAATACGTTACTGAAGAATTATTTATAACCTGGCATATTCTCTAATTCCATGTCTTTCAGATTCTCAAGGGGTCTGAAAATGGTTATATCAGCAAGCTATTACTATTCATTATTAGCCTCTCTCTATTGGGAATCTCATTTCAAATCAGACCATATCTTATGTTTGCGAAGATGAGACAGAGCCATTATGTTCAAGCCAAAATAGCATACATCTTTATTTGAACAAGAGAATTACACTGAGACGTCCAACTACTTTTAAGTGTTGGAGTTGTTCACATGTTCTCGTTGTATTTCTTTACAACCAATGCTTGTTAGTGAAAAAGCACAAAGTTATTTTCACAAAAGGAAATTTTCCCTCAAGTTGAAGGTAATACATCCAATATTGAAAATAAATTACCTTCAGGCTATTGTTCCTTTTGCTTTTATTTCCACAGGGCCAAGTAAATTACTTTAAGAGGGGCACGGGTCTGTGAAGTAGCCATACTGCTGTGTGTTAAAGTTTGGTTTTGCTGGAGAAAGCTATAGCTCATTAGCCTTGTAGGCATGTAGGGGCTGCTCCTTAGGTGGTGTAAATTGGTGTCACTCCCTGGAAGTCAACGGTGCTGTACAGATTTTCACCATCTGAAGTCTGGCCTTCGGTGGTATAATGATCAGGGTCCCAGATCATTCCCACCAACACCAAAGAGGAAGAGTTAATTAGGAAACTCCGCTAAAATTATACCCAGAGTTCCCAACGTGAGCTTTTCCTGCAGTGCAGGGGACAGGGGTCATGGCTTTCCCATTTTAATGATATCTTAGGATCTTCACAGATCTTGAGGCAACAACTCTGCATTACACTTGCAGTAGGAGGAAAAGGACTTCACAGTATGGCTCCCTCAGAAGACATACTACCATTGGTTTCCTGGGCTCACCTGTACCTTACTACATGATTATTATTAAGTTTCTATGGGGCAAAGTTTCACTAAGTGTTCAGGTTTCAGAGTAGCAGCTGTGTAAGTCTGTATTCGCAAAAAGAACAGGAGTACTTGTGGCACCTTAGAGACTAAGTGTTCAATGTGCCTAGATGTAACCCCTTAACAGAAAACTTCATATTGGGTGCTATGGACATAGACCACTATCAGTATGACTGGCAATACTGGTGTTTGGTTTAAACTCCTTAAACGTCTGGCTTATCTCAGCACAGCTGATCCTGTTTCTCCTGGCTGGAAATCTTGTAAAGGCAGTCTTTCTGATGAGACTTCTGGATTTTGACTGGGTTTGGAATATCACAGAGCCTTATAACATGTGCACAGTGAAGTTTGAGACCTTGATCTTGTCTGGTTTGGGACTGACTTTATAAACATAGAATAATAGTACTTTTTGCTTAACTCTCATTAAGAGTGAAGCCTTGTAATATCCTGGTTAGGTAGGCAAGTATTATCCCCATTTTACAGATGGGGAAACTGGGGTTGAGTTTTTCCCAACTTTGTCCATAATCTCCAAAAAAACAAACACACAAACAAACAAACAAAAAAAACCGAAACCCAACAGCCCTCAGTTTAGACTAAAGAAATGTCTCTTCATTTGCTATTGGCTTTTCAGACCAAGCACTAGGTGGCAAGATAATTACATCCAGTAGAGGGCAGTACACATACACATCGGTACTGTTGTACATCAGATACTCCAGTTTGTTAAGATAAGGCTTGTCCCTTACCATGTAGAATATACAGGAATTCAACTACCACCACTGCCCCTGAGCCCCACTGCGAGGAGTCTGTTCTCATCCCCTCCAACTGTCCCTGTTTTGGATGTTGTAAGTAGCTATTTTTCAGGACTGGTGCTGAGTACATAACTAAATGCACTGGGTTTCCTGCCATCATTGTGGTATCTATTGTAATAAGAGTATGACACATGGGAGTGCTAATTCAAAAGTGAACTTTATAAGTTGTCCCCAGTCATATGATCTGGGTCAGTGGGACAAAAGTCAATATACCTCTCCCAAGACAGGTGTCCATGTCCACTGACTCCTGTTACCTCTAAATTTAAGAAACTACTATTTAAACTGTAAGAAATTACATTTGAATTAATTGACCATTTTCAAGAGAGGGAGGGAGCTTCATTTCACAATATTCTAAGGCAATTATTTCAACAAAATGTTTTTAAAATCTAACCCATTCTCCTCTACCTTATTCTGCCTTATTGTTCTCCCTTTCTGTGTCTGTTTCTAAAATGTCTTACAATAGTTAAAAGATGCTGTTTATTTACTGTGACCTCCTCTCTAGTGAATCTCTGATATTTCCCCCTTTAAGCCTCATACTTTTTTCTCCTTCCCTGCCACTGTATATTTTCTTCAGTTTTTCAGTGTGTGCTCCCTCACTTCCTTCCTTGTCTTTCCCACAGTATGCCAGCACTTTTACTTTGCCATTTGCTTCCCCTTGCTTTAGTAATCCCCTCTCACTTTGTTCTTGCTCCTGCAAGCAAAACAGGAAAATATGTGAGCAGCAACCCCACCCCCTCAATCTAATTCCACTAAGCCATTTTCTCCTGGCCCTTCCCCTGACCAATCTCCTGCTCTTCCTTTTCTGCCAGTATACTCTCTTCCTTCTTTTGCTCTTCTCTGTTTACCCTTCTTCTCCCTAGCTTCCAGGCCTAAGATTTCCCCCCTTTCTTGTTCCTCTCCTAGTTTCCATGATTTCTTCTCTCTTTGTGCTTGCATGGCATTTCTCTTCTACGTAGTAGGACTGAGGCAATCTAAAATTTGATGTCTGATTCTGCACTTTGTGCTCAGATGGAGTGGAGAGGAGGAGCTGCAAGGAGCCAGATGTAGTTTCCTGATTCAGAGCTGCTTGGCCTGAGATCAAGTCAGAGCTGCACAGGGCCATAAAGTACCTTAGCCCTGGTCTACACTAGGAGTTCAGGTCAAATTTAGCAGCATTAAATCGATTTAATCCTGCACCCGTCCACACGACGAAGCCCTTTTTTTTTACTTAAAGGGCTCTTAAAATCGATTTCTTTGCTCCACCCCTGACAAGGCATTAGCGCTGAAATTGGCCTTGCCGGGTCGAATTTGGGGTAGTGTGGACACAATTCGACGGTATTGGCCTCCGGGAGCTATCCCAGAGTGCTCTATTGTGACTGCTCTGGACAGCACTCTCAACTCAGATGCACTGGCCAGGTAGACAGGAAAAGGCCCATGAACTTTTGAATCTCATTTCCTGTTGGGCTAGCGTGTCCATGTCCTCATCACTCTCGTCACTGCGCTGACGTTGCCTACTCGCCCGGTTTCGCTTTGGCAGGTTCTGGTGCTACATATACTGCTGGATAATGTGGGTGGTGTTTAATGTGCTCCTAATTGCCAAAGTGATCTGAGTGGGCTCCATGCTTGCCGTGGTATGGCATCTGCACAGGTAACTCAGGAAAAAAGGCGCAAAACGATTGTCTGCTGTTGCTTTCACGGAGGGAAGGAGGGCCTGACGACATGTACCCAGAACCACCCGTGACAATGTTTTTGCCCCATTAGGCATTGGGATCTCAACCCAGAATTCCAAAGGGCGGCGGAGACTGCGGGAACTGTGGGATAGCTACTGTGATGGGGCAAGGCCAGATGGCTATAGAAAAGTAGTGGGAGATAGATATATTAGCTCCAGGCTAAACAAATCCCTGGTACCAGGATAAGTGAAATAGCAGCTGCTCCAGGTCAATTAAGACACCTGGGACCAATTAAGAACTTTCCAGAAGGCAGGGAGAATGCTAGGTTGATTGGGACACCTGAAGCCAATCAGGGGCTGGCTGAAACTAGCTAAAAGTCAGGTGGGTGTGCATGTCAGGAGCTGTGGGAGGAAGTTGTGCTGTTGGAGAGGCTGAGTAGTACACACCATATCAGGCACAAGGAAGGAGGCCCTGAGGTAAGGGTGAAGTGGAGCTTGAGGAAGTGAGGGCTGCTGTGGGGGAAGTAGCCCAGGGAATTATACATGTCATGTTTCTAAAAGGTCAGCTACCATAGCTGATACTGTTAGGGTCCCTGGGCTGGAGCCCGGAGTAGAGGGTGGGCCCGGGCTCCCCCCCCTTTGCCCTCTGATTAATCACTGAGACTGGGAGACAACAGAGACTGTGCAAGGAAGGATAACTTCTCCACTTCTCCCTCTCTGGCTTATGATGAAAATGCCTCAGTAGACTGTGAGCCTTGTCTCTAGAGAGAGAAGGGTTACGTGGAGGTTTCACAGTGAGCCTCTGAGGCTAGCAAAATCCACCAGGAAACCCGGGACCCATGGAGGCAAGGACAGAGCTTTGTCACACTACCAACAGTGCAACGCTCCAGAAGCTGATGCTAGCCTCGGTACTGTGGAAGCACTCCACTGAGATAATGTACTTAATGCACTTAGAGTATTTTGTGTGGGGACACACACAATCGACTATATAAAAACTATTTCTAAAAAACCGACTTCTATAAATTCAACCTAATTTTGTAGTGTAGACATACCCTTAGAGCAACAGAGAATCAGACGTAACAGAGTTCTGCTCTTCTATGGCTTCCTACCCCTTCTGTTCCTCCAGTGCCCCATTCTGACACACCCTTTCCTTCCCCTTATCCTGTGGGAGGAAGGAGTGGACAGTATAGGAAGCAACAGAGCTGCTTTAGCCAGATTTCTGCTAGCTGAAAGTTCCCTTGTACAGAGTGAATTCAACACTGGCCAACCTTAGTTGCTTTATGGCCACTTTTCATCACAAAGGCAGCCCTAGTGGACTGGAGAATACAACCCAAAATATCCACTCCCTCTCACAGGAGGCTTAAATCAGAGTGTTTATGCCTAGTGATGACTAATAGCATATGGGACCCTGGATCAGAGTCTTTGCAACTAGGTCGAAGTGTTTTTCCTCCTCTCCTCTCAGTTCTGTGTCACATTTGGGTACAGTTATGGTGACCCCCAAAGTGTCACTGGGGGAATTCTGGGTAGAAAAGTTATGCAAATGAAGTTCTCTTAGTAGCCATATTTCCCCCTGTTCTCCAACAGACAGAAGCAGAGAGCTCCTTATCCTTTAGAACATCAGGCCACAGGGCCTACACTCCTTTTGCTGAGGAAAATGAGGACTTGTTTCACATGATAGTCTACATTATAAATAAGCAATAGAAGACATTAGTGCCACAGAATCAATGGAACTGCTTACAACAGTAAGCATTACACTTGGTAGTGACTGCCAGATTAAGTCCTCCTTAATCTGCAGATCAATCACCGCAAACAGGCTGTAATGGCCATTTGGATGCTCAGCATGTCTGTGCAGAAAGACATTATGAAATTTCAATTACACAATAATTCCTCAGGCATATGCCAGTTTCTTTTTAATAACTTAGTTTTCTGAAGAGTAGAAATTACCTTTTTCCTATTGACAGGTTTCAGAGTAACAGCCGTGTTAGTCTGCATATGCAAAAAGAAAAGGAGTACTTGTGGCACCTTAGAGACTAACAAATTTATTTGAGCATAAGCTTTCATGAGCTACAGCTCACTTCATCGGCTAATCAATTGTCACATTTCATAATTTGGAGGGTTAGGGAAAGGTATTGAATATCCAACCTATTTTGGAGGTCTGACAGTACTTCTGTCCTGACATTTTCTGCTTCTAAATGAAAATGATAAACCAGCCTGGACCACTCTGTGATATCACGAGTAAAACACAAACATGCAGTTTTTAATCCCAAACACATACTGTGTGACCTGGCTGTCAGCCAACAAACCCCAAATTCCCTACACAATTTTAAATTCTGAGCCAGCTGAAATGAAACCCTATGCTAAAAAGGACCTGTCTTTCAAGCACTGAGTGATGAACTGCAGAGTATGTGAGCACTGACTTTCAATGATCATTAAACTCAAAAGATCCAGACACTCAAGGGATAATGGTACTTCATTACACTATGATTGCATCTATGGAGGGCGAATTGCAACACTCTGCAATGATAGTCAGACATGATCTCTGGCAAGAGGGCAAGGGAGAACAGTGAAAACAACTGCGTAAGAGGAGAAAACAATTGGCTCCTCAACTTCTGAAAAGGAGCTTCAGTGAACATAATAAAGCGATCTTCAAAATCACTGTGCATATTGCTACAGATAGCCTGTATACCCAGGAGCTCTCACAGGAACAAAAAACCACCACAGACCTCGCTAAACTTGTGCTCAGAGTGCAAAGTGCACTTCTTCAACCTTGCCTCCTCTAACACATAGCACACTGTACATGTGTTACATTTTTAAACAAATCTAAAACAAAACAGCCCAGCACACACACTTTTCTGGCGGGAGAGAGGATGAAAGAAATAATGAGCCATGTGACAGATGCTAGTCGTGTCACTTAATGCATCACTGGAAGGTACTCAAATACTACAGAGGTGAGAGTGATATAGAATATAGTAGAACAGACTAAATTCGGAGTGCTTGAATCTTTATGGCATTGATCCAGCCGGAGCACATGGCCCAAATCAGTTCTGGTGTGTGTGTATATATATATATACATACACACACACACACAGACACACAAAATATAGACCTCCACATCAGAACTGGTATTTTATTTATATACCTTTGAGGATCTGGGCAATACTGCTTGTGTGGTCACCCTAAAGGATATTTTCCTCTTTATAATATGTATGAATGGAAAAATCATTAGGAGTTAGGTGCCTAAGTACGTTGGAGGTTCTGGGCTTATGTGGCTGCCCAACTCTTCCACCATGCCCCGTGGAATAGTCTGTGATTCTGCCTCACCTGTTGTGGTGGGGGAGGAACTGAACATGTACCCCAAGCAGCTCTATAACTTTCTCCCCGCAGAGCTGTTGTGAATCCTCTGTATCCCAGTATGCATCTTAGGACTGGTCAGCCCACTAAATCCCCTCTAGTTTACCTGGTGGAAAAGGACTACTGCATCCCTTATTTTCACATATACATGGGTCACAGTACGGCCCGATGTCAGTTTCCTCTTGGCTTTATATAGCCCTTTGTTTTCTTTTCTGGAAATATTACAGATACTGTTAGTCTTTTTTTCCCCCAAATGTCACATCCAGCTATTCAGTTTTTCTTCAGCTTTCAGAGATGACTTTGAAGCCATTCAGATGGCTATAATGGTCCAGGCTGGTGTCCCTGCCCATTGCTAAATGCTTTGCTATTAGGATAGAAAAGGCATCTGTTAGGGTTCCCTCCCCACTCTGAACTTTGGGATACAGATGTGGGGACCCGCATGAAAGACCCCCTAAGCTTATTTTTACCAGCTTAGGTTAAAAACTTACCCAAGGCACAAATTCTTCCCTGTCCTTGGATGAGTACTGCTGCCACCACCAAGTGAGTTAGACAAAGATTCAGGAAAAGGACCACTTGGAGTTCCTGTTTCCCCAAAATATTCCCCCAAACCCTTTCACCCCTTTCCTGGGAAGGCTTGAGAATAATCTACCAACCAGATAGGTAAACAAGGTGAGCACAGACCAGACCCTTGGGTTTTTAGGATACTAAAAACCAATCAGATTCTAAAAAAACAGAACTTTATTATAAAGAAAAAAAGTAAAAGAAGCACCTCTGTAAAATCAGAATGGAAGGTAATTTTACAGGGTAATAAGATTTAAAACACAGAGGATTCCCCTCTAGGCAAAACTTCAAGGTTACCAAAAAACAGAGATAAACCTCCCTCTTAGCACAGGGAAAATTCACAAGCTAAAACAAAAGATAAAGGAACGCTTTTTTTTTTTGTTGCTTTACTTACAATTTGTAATCTTACTGGCTTATTTTAGGTATGGTTTTAGGAGAGGGTTTTTTTTTTTCTGCCTGGTCCCTCTCTTTGTCCCGAGAGAACAACAACGAAGAACAAAACAAAAAACCTCCCCCCACAGATTTGAAAGGATTTTCTTTTCTTATTGGTCCTTTTGGTCAGGTGCCAGCCAGGTTATTTGAGCTTCTTAACCCCTTACAGGTTAAGGAGGGATTTTATGCTACCCTTTAGCTGTATGGTTATGATACGCCCCCCAAATTACGGACAGTTCTGGACAGCCTACTCCACACTGGCTGTGATTTCTTCCTGGAGCTTTAGGAGAAAACAGTTAATAAGACACATGCACCTTTAGCTATACTACTGATTATATAAAAACTAACAATATTTTCCACATTTTAAGGACGATTTTGACCAGTTGATTTTGGGAAACTTTTACAGGAGAGTGCATTAGCCACTTTGTTAGAAACTTCCGAAATATGTTGTATTTTAAAATTAAACTTTTGGAGATCTAAACTCCACTGAAGAAGTTTTTTGTTATTGTCCTTGATGGTATGAAGCCACTTTAGTGCAGCATGGTCGGTTTGCAGATGGAAACACCGTCCCCAAACGTATGGGCGTAGCTTTTTCAGAGCATACACAATGGCGTAACATTTCTTTTCGGTGATTGACCAGTGGCTTTTCCTCTTAGACAGTTTTTTGCTGAGAAACACGACAGGATGGAATTTTTGATTTGGTCCTTCCTGCATTAAAACTGCTTCCACACCACGCTTGGATGCATCTGTGGTTACTAGGAAAGGGTTGTCAAAGTCTGGGGCCCTTAGTACAGGGTCAGACATGAGTGTCGCTTTAAGCTGGTTAAAGGCCTTCTGACACTTTTTCGTTCACTGAACTGCATTTGGCTGTTTATTTTTGGTTAGGTTTGTTAGTGTAGCGGCGATTTGGCTGTAGTGCAGTACAAATCGCATGTAATATCTGGCCAAGCCTAAGAAGGATTGGACCTGTTTGTTTGACTTTGGAACAGGCCACTTTTGGATAGCATTTACTTTGGCCTGTAGGAGGTTGATAGTTTTTTGACCCACCTGCTGTTTAAGGTAAGTCACTGTGTTTAGGCCTATTTGACACTTTTTAGCCTTAACAGTTAGTCCTGCCTCCCTTATGTGCTCGAAGACCTTTTGTAAATGCTTCAGGTGTTCTGCCCATGAATCAGAAAAGATGGCCACATCGTCAAGGTATGCGACTTCAGATTTTCCCAGTCCTGCTAGGAGACTATTTACAAGTTTTTGGAAGGTGGCGGGTGCATTTTGTAGCCCGAAAGGGAGCACATTAAATTTATACAGCCCGACATGGGTAATGAAGGATGACCTTTCCTTGGCGGATTCATCCAGCGGTACTTGCCAGTACCCCTTGGTTAAGTTTAAGGTAGAGATGAACTGGGCACATCCCAGTTTTTCAATAGCTCATCTGTGCGTGGCACTGGATAGTTGTCTGGGCGAGTTACAGCTTTTAGCTTATGGTAGTCCACGCAAAAGCGTATTTCCCCATGCGGTCTGGGGACTAGAACCACTGGAGATGCCCAGGCACTGTTAGAGGGGCGGATTACCCCCATATGTAGCATGTTCTGGATTTCCCATTTTATAGCAGTTTTGGCTTGAGGAGACACCCGGTAAGGTTGGGTTCTAATTGGGCGAGCATTACCTGGGTCAATGGAGTGGTATGCCCGTTCGGTCCGACCTGGGGTGGCTGAGAACATCGGTGTGAAGCTAGCACACAGCTCCTTGATCTGCTGTTGCTGCATACGTCCAAGGGTCATGGAGAGGTTCACCTCTTCCATGCCACCGTCACTTTTTTCTTTATAGTAGACACCTGCAGGCCACTCAGTGTCATCTCCTCCCTGGGCTGTACACTGACAAACCTTTAACTCTCTGGAATAAAAGGGCTTTAGAGAATTAACATGGTACACTTTCGGTTTTAGGTTGAGGTGGGGGAAGAAGCTATAAGATAGTTAACAGCTCCCAGGTGCTCTTGGACCATAAATGGCCCGTCCCATGATGCTTCCATCTTATGGGCCTGGAGTGCCTTAAAGACCATGACCTGGTCCCCCACTTTGAAGGAACGCTCTCTGGCATGTTTATCATACCTGTCCTTTTGCTCTTCTTGAGCATTTTTTAGGTTTTCTTTAGCAAGAGCTAAAGAGTTTTGGAGCGTGACTGCAACAGCAATAAGCTTACCCAGTATGCACATCTTAATGTTACCCCCTATATGTTCTTAAAAGTCACAGAAGGTAGCACTTTGAAGATGATTTTGCACAGTATATAAAGAGTCACATTTATAGATGTTGTGAACCTTGGCAAAAAACAAGAACAAAACCAACCAACCAACTTCCTTCCCCCCCCACCCAAACCTATGTTCTGATATCCCCAATTCATCAAAGTACTCCAACATTTGTCTAACTTGAAACATAGAGTAGTCTAATTGGTGTCAGTGGGACAGCTCACATGCTTAAATATCTTCCTGAATGGCGGGCTATTTATAAAGGATTAGATAATGTCTTGGAACTACCAAATCAATATTGACAAAACATTTGCTTTATTTATTCATATAAAACCCTTAAATCCATACATGAAGCTCAGCTCCCTCCAATATGTACCCTTCACTATTTTCAGCATTTTCTTATTTGTTTCCAGTTGTTTCTCACTACCTCATTTGTTTAAGATCATTAATTTAAAACTCAGGGCTCTGTTCTGACATTGTCAGAATGCTATACACAGACATATATATTAATCCACTTAATCTCTGTGCAGCAAACAAACCAATTGAAAGCAGAAAATTTCTGAAAAACAGTACGATGGTCCTGAAACTGTGACATCTGTGGCCTTAGAAGTTGCTGCCTTCAGACTCTCAAGATTTCATCTCTCTAACCCAGTGGTTTTCAACCTGTAGTCTGCGGACAACCAGGGGTCCACAAATTATATCTAAGAGGTCCACAAAAGGTTGTTACCATAGAACAGTGGTTTTCAGCCTATGGTCTGTAGACCCTTGGGGGACTGCAGAGTATGTGTAAGATTTCCAAAGGGATCTGCCAGGCCTGCTGAAGTGGGGGGAGGGGGGCCAGAGGGGGCAATGGCGGCAGTGGTGGCTGGGAGCCCTGGGCCCTTTTAAATTGCCCGGGTGGGCCACAGGGCTCCTAGGCAGGCACGGCCGCCACTCCAGGCCCCACGCTTTGGTGGCCCTGTGGGCCGGTGCAATTGCCCAACTCGGTCAGTCCTGGAAGTGATGGGCGGTCCCGGGAGTGACAGATTCATCACTTCTGCCCACTCCCCAGGGATGGTCCTGGCCCCGGGCCCCGGAATTGCTGTCGATGAACCTAGGGTCTGCACCTCCATTTGAAATTGTTTAGGGGTTTGCAAATGAAAAAAGGTTGAAAACCACTGCTCCAAACCACTCTTGGGAAAATGAAGAATTATTCACAGGCTGCCCTTCTCCATTGTCTATGGTTCCCGGAAGTTTATAGGGTAGAGAATTCTTGTACTTTGCCTATTGAGAATAGATGTTTTAAAAATCATAGATTGTAATAACTAGCATATCCTGGTGTTGCTACCACAAATTTTAATGTAGACTCCTCATATGAACTGTAAAAGAAGATTAAAGAGATCTTTGTTGTAATGTCACAGAGCTGCTCCTCCCTGGCCCCTTCACCTACCCTACCTGTTGTGACTCAGTTTATTCCACGTTCCACAAAACACCTGGTGCTGCTCGCTGCGAGTGCAGTACGATGGAAGCCTAACTGATCCTCCCTCCATGCGCCCTTCAGGGGGTGGGAAGAACCTTGCCCATACTTTGTGTTCAAGGACCATGGGCAATGTCTTCTTTCCCCTTCCCAGTTGTCTCTACTCATGCAGGTGGATAGCTCACAATTTCCCTGTTGATGGGGGATGGACACGCCCAGCCACACCCCCAATTGTTCCAGACTACAGTGAGATCTGAAAAAAAGAAAAAAGAAATATACATTAAAAAAAGTACATTTGTCCCAACCAGGAACACTTGCAGCACTACTGCCACAGCAGCATGTACCAAGCCTGTCCCACCGGCAGGTTTAACATGAATGGCAGGAAGTAACCTGACCACAGTGAGTATTCCTGCCACCACTGTACTACAGTGATTATAGCTATGTTCCTTCTACCCCCAAAATACTTTCCCTATGGGTTTCTTGCTGAAGTTATGCACTTAATGTTAAAATAAACCAGTGTTGGAAGTGCTTGATTGAGAAGGTTTGATTTGCTCTAAAGTACCTGAATATCTGCAAATCCTTCCCTGGAACAATCACATTTTTAAATACTAGCATCAGCATTCCCTCTTCTGTAATCATAAGAGAAACACTGTGGTGTTGTTTGGGAGGTAGAGTTGACTATTTTCTAGGCTCAAGCTTAGACCGAGTAACGTTTCTAATGGCAAATACAACACTTTCAATAAGTGGATGTGAGATCCGGGCTGTAAAAATCAAGCAATGGATTGAACCTAATCTCTACATGGAGAAAAACACATCTGACACATGGTCTTCTTTCTTAATAATAGTAATAGCTAGGTCTTGTATAGCGCTTTTCATCAGGAGGTCAGTATCATTTCATTATTCCCATAAGAACGGCCATACTGGGTCAGACCAAAGGTCCATCTAGCACAGTATCCTGTCTTCCAACAGTGGCCAATGCTGGGTGCCTATTCCCCATTTCCCATTCTACATAAGGGGAAATGGGGGAAGAGAGGTGAAGTGACTGGCTCAAGGTCATCCAGCTGGCCACTGGCTGAACTGTGAATAGAACCCAGGTCTCCCAAATCCCAGTCCAGTGGCTTACAGTAAGTGGGGTAGTCTGACTGAGTGGGTACTAATAAGTAATTTAGATGAATTTGTTTTGAGGAAAGGATATGAACCCTCATGTTTCAGACCTAAGCCATGTCTAACTATTGAGGGTTAGGAAGAAAGTTCCTAGGGGACCCATCAATCCATAATTGCCTATGGCAGGGTTTATTGCACCTTCCTCTGCAGTGTCTGATCCTGGTCACTGTCAGCAGCTGCTATTGTAGCTTTGTTATGAGCCCTGAACAAGAGGCAGCACAGACTGTGATGCTGGTATTACCTTATGTCTCTTAGTTTTCCCCTGTTCTGCAGGGGAAGTACCTTGCACTGGTCCTACACCTGGGGTAGTGAACTTCCTGCTGTGTACTAGTGCAGATACACTAATAGGTGAATTGGATGAGTAGCTCTGTCCAATACCTCCTATTATGGTGTTGGGAATTGTACTTTAAGTGGTTTAGCTTAAGGAATTCTGGGGGAAGGGTGCTGCAGAAGGCCATGTTCTGTTATGCAGAGGCAGTTGGTACTGCCTCACTGAATAAAGAGGATCTCTTTCATGTACCTTGGGCTCAGACTAATTACTGAACACAAAACCCATTCGCATACAGGGGAAGTAGCAGCCCTGTGGAGGCTGTTTTCCTCCCCATGCTGCTAATTGTGGTATGGATAGCATTTCTTATGCTGCTGTGCAGACTGGGCCTCAATGTTGCTCAGAGACAGGAAACTGGGCTTGATGGACCACTAATCTGATCCAGTAAGAATATTCCTGACAATACGTCAAATATGCTACTGAAGTGTTCATTTACAGCTTAACCTATACTGCACATGAAAATGTCCAGGGCAGAAAATCAGACGAAATTCAGTTCACTCTCACTAAGTTCTCTTTTCGTAGCTGAGTCATCCTATTCACAGGATATTACCATTTATTTTATGTTTTAATACTATTTTATTTATTGCTGAACGGGAAAGAATTCCCAGAAGAGTTTTAAACGTTTATCTGAAATGCTGCCTTTTCTATTTCTACACACGGCAGGGGTTGGGCTAGGTGACCCAAAAGATTCCTTCTTCCAAATCTATCATCTATAATTCTGTTCAGGTGAATCATAAACCTGACCTGCACAAGGAGTTTGTGGGTGCCTGGGTCAACAAAAGGGGCCAATATTTTGCCCTTGATGAAGTCGGTACAAGGGAGCTTCCACACTGGCTGTGCATGCCTTTGGATTCTGTGATAGAATTAAAAAGGGATCAACAGAGGAGAGAAATACAATTGAAGGGCATGTTTGTGGCAACATTCCCCATGGGTAGTGTGAGAGTTAGGTAAGGAAATGAAAATGAAAAAGAGAAGATTGGTCACACAATAAGAGAAAATAACTAGGAAATTATTTAATTTTGAATACAACTATTTTTCCATTGTGTCTATTTTTGAGTTTTCATGGAAAACCTGAAAAATGTTGGGTTTTTCAACCACACCCAAATTTTTTAAATAAACTGATTTCTCTCCACCAAAAAAAAATGTCGATTTAATCAAAAATCCATTTTTGTTTATTGAAAACATTTTTCAATGGAAAAGTTTCAACCAGCTCTAATGATCAATACAGAAGCCTTAAAGCAAGAAATGCTATTCTTCTTTCCTATTCAATTTACTTAACTTAACCTGAAGACCATGCACAGAAATGAAAAAGATATTGTGGAAAAAATGACGACTATCATTTCTCTCACATCAGTATCTCTGGCAGTGAGTTGTGGGAGAAAGATGCATCTATTGCTGTCTGTTTTCCTTTACTTGTTAGGTACCTTTCATAAATAAGGAATGAAGAACAACTTTTCTTGCAACTCCTCTTGACACAGGTTATAAACAAATATAAAGACACACCAAAAGTTTTAAAACCAGTCCTCCCCCAGGTCGTATTTTCCTCTGGAGATTTTGTGTGACTTTGCTATTAGTGCAGGACAATAAAACTGGTGCCATGCCAGATCTCAGGCTGCTACTGAGTTTTTCTTTTACTCCTGCGGCAAAGGAGTGACGACATATCCTTTACCAACACTGCAACGTGCTGTGTTGCAATGAAAAAGAAAATTACTCAACCAACAAGATCTACATTCTAAACAATATCTCCCCCTTCTCTGTTTCATATTCATACAATATCTCCCCCTTCTCTGTTTCATATACATGCAGCCTGAGTGAAATCTGTGTGTTAAGAGGGAGATTTTTTTCAAACTCACGTGGCACTGTTAAGTTGCCAACTTCCATTGGGAGTCAATGGGAGTTGGGGACATAGGGCTGGATCCTGCAACCATTGAAATCGATGGCAAAGTTCCCAGGGGCTTCAATGGGCAGGATCAGGGCTCTACTTCCCATTTGTGCCTTTGAAAATCTCTCCCAAAATAATTAACTAAGGACTCCATCCTGTAATCAGATGTTTGTGGGTGGATTACAGCATGTGCCTAGAACCCACTGATGGCAGTGAGGTTCTGTGTGCTTTCAGGGTTCCACATTCATATCTCATTACAGGACTGGCATCTTCACATTGGTCTAAACTGAACTCCCAGATCCAACCCACTGAATTTGGTTGAACCGAACTTTGCAGTGTCGCTGGCCAGAGAAACATTGATGAAACCATAATCTGTCAGAATACACAATTCCATCAGAAAGAAAATGCATTGTGAAATGGGGTTGATTTCACTGGAATTTTGTTTTGGAAGAAAGGGAAAAGAGTTTTGACAATGTCATTTTTGTAACAAAATATTTTGATATTTTATTTTGAAATTGTTTTTATTTTGTCTTTTTTTTAGATACTGTATTGTAATGTCAGTGCTTAATTTGTAATGAAAGAGGTGCCAGGGCTCAAGCAATTTTTTTACTTTCATAAGTGACACGGCAAGCACCAGAGGTGCCAGGGCTATGAACTGCTAAGCCTCGTGGTGCCAGGGCTCAGCCCTGGCAAGCCTTGGCATAAATCAAGTACTGCATAATGCAAAATAAAAGATTCAGTCTAAAAAAAACATTTTGAATAATACAAACCATTTAAATTTTCCGGTTTTGTTCCCATTTGGAACAAAGCAAAATCTTGATATCCTTTGGGAAATGGAGCTTCTGTCATTTGTCTGGTTTTAAACTGAAATTTTGGCCCATCACTATAAATAACAGGCAAATTGAAGGGTGGCCTTCTAATTTTGCAGAGGGGTTTTGATGATGTGATAAACTAAGAATTTGTACCATAAACTCACCAGAATCCTGGGCTAGAATTTTGGAACTGTAATATTAAACTGCACCTGTTTTAAAAAGAGCTTTCTACATAATTGCATACTTTAAAAAGGAACATGGATGATCTTTTGGTCTTCTCTTTTCCTGTCCTTTAAAGTTTGAAGCAAAATACTGCCCTGTCCAGGAAAGTGCTTGAGAATGAGTATGTCTGAAAGCACTGTTTCATTGTCTGCTTATGAAGCGCTGCTGTCTTGATCCTGTGCAAATGCTTGTTGGGACAGCAAATTGACAGACAGAAGCTGCTTTATCGGGTGGGGATAACTCATAGCTGCCACACCACATTGTATTCATTACAGGGTATGGATCACAATGTAGCTCTTAAGTTTGTAACACACATTAATTATAAGAAGTTTTATGTAGCAACTACTTAATGCTACAAGCTATATATGAGATAGAACTGGGCTTGAGCCACAAGCTTTGTGGGGTGTTTGGATCCGGAGTTTTGATTCCAGTCATGGCTAGTGCTGACCATAAAATGAAGATTCCCCAGAAGATAGATAAATAAAACCTCCCAGAAGTTTTTAATTACTTTTTAAAAAGACTATCACATATTTGAAGTTTCAGGGGATTTTCTCACTCAACATATTTTGCCCGTGGATTTATCTGGCTCGCAGTAGGAGAGGAACTGAAATGGCAGCTGGGCATGACAGAAAGGTATAGAAAAGTCTCACATCACAGATGGAACAGCTGATATGACTGGAGGAGACTTGAAATTAATTAAATACCCACTATGGTATGACCAGTAATCCAAATTGCCATATCATGTGTTGTCAGGTAGTTGCATGTTCCCCATCCATGCAATGCTGAGATATAAATACAATCGTAAATTGGGCCATATCTCGTTCAGGTGGCTCATTTTAGAATCATACGACACTTTGTCACCCATATGAACAATCCATCAATAAACTCTTCCATTCTAGAGAAAAGCACCAGCCTAAATGTATCATCTCATCTGGAATATCTTTCTGATTCAATTCATTCAACACTACTCTATTGGAACAAATCCCGCACACCCACCCCAGCAAATTACCTTGCCCAAGTAAAGAGGTTGCATTGCATTTACAATTTATTAAATCTCCTATGCTTCTTAATGTTACCGCCCCCCCCCCACCCCCGCCCATGTGTGTTTGTGAGGCTGGCCAGTCTTTTCTGCACAGACAGGGGTTGCTTTGAGTAAAGATAGTCTGTAATAATGATTACAGGACAAAATCTGTAAAAAGAAAAGGAGTACTTGTGGCACCTGAGAGACTAACATTTATTAGAGCATAAGCTTTCGTGAGCTACAGCTCACTTCATCAAATGTATACAGTGGAAAATATAGTGGGGAGATTTTATATATACAGAGAACATGAAACAATGGGTGTTACCATACACACTGTAACAAGAGTGATCAGGAAAGGTGAGCTATTACTAGCAGGAGAGAGGGGGGAAAAAAACCTTTTGTAGTGATAATCAAGGTAAACCATTTCCAGCAGTTGACAAGAACAGTAGGAGGGGAAATAAACAAGGGGAAATAGTTTTACTTTGTGTAATGACACATCCACTCCCAGTCTTTATTCAAGCCTAAGTTAATTGTATCCAGTTTGCAAATTAATTCCAATTCAGCAGTCTCTCATTGGAGTCTGTTTTTGAAGTCTTTTTGTTGTAATATTGCAACTTTTAGGTCTGTAGTCGAGTGACCAAAGAGATTGAAGTGTTCTCCGACTAGTTTTTGAATATTAGAATTCTTGACATCTGATTTGGGTCCATTTATTCTTTTATGTAGAGACTGTCCAGTTTGGCCAATGTACATGGCAGAGGGGCATTGCTGGCACATGATGGCATATATCACATTGGTAAATGTGCAGGTGAATGAGCCTCTGATAGTGTTGCTGATGTGATAAGGCCCTATGATGGTGTCCCCTGAATAGATATGTGGACACAGTTGGCAATGGGCTTTGTTGCAAGGATAGGTTCCTGGGTTAGTGTTTTTGTTGTGTGGTGTGTGGTTGCTGGTGAGTATTTGCTTCAGGTTGGGGGGCTGTCTGTAAGCAAGGACTGGCCTGTCTCCCAAGATCTGTGAGAGTGATGGGTCGTCCTTCAGGATAGGTTGTAGATCCTTGATGATGCGTTGGAGAGGGGGCTGAAGGTGGGGGCTGAAGGTGATGGCTAGTGGCATTCTGTAATTTTCTTTGTTGGGCCTGTCCTGTAATAGGTAACTTCTGGGTACTCTTCTGGCTCTGTCAATCTGTTTCTTCACTTCAGCAGGTGGGTATTGTAGTTGTAAGAATGCTTGACAAAATCTGCTAATTAGATTTCTGGGTTTTGGCTCCAATTGCCACAGCAGTGACAGTCTGTCTTTCCAGAAAGTAGCCTATGGCAGATGAGAAAGATCATCAAAGCCTTTTTCAACCAATGAAAAGCCAGGCATTTTTCCTTAAAGGAAGTGGGAAGAAAAAAAGGCCATGAGAGGCTGAATTTGGGGAGTCAGAGAAGTAGAGGTTTCAGCCAGAGTTTGTAAATCATAATCTGCAAGCTCCAGACTGGTACAGCTGCTAAGGACATAAGGGAAAATGCTCTGATTCTGTCCTTTTGAAGTGTACTGGTGTCCCTATCCCAGCCAGTAGCCAGGTAACAGTGAGTGATCCAGTTATCAGGCAACAGCAGTTTAATCAGGGAAGGCTGCTCCACAGACTCACAAGAATGCAGACTCAGCCTGAGTCTCCTCTTATTTATGCTGGGGTAAAACAGGAATATCATGTACTTCTGTACTGGATATGAACTCGCCCCAGAGCTTGCTTATACCCACCAGATGTGATCATCATAAGATCGTTAATGCTCTGCCTGGTATGGCTTAGTTTCGTTTAAATAAGGTCTTTTATACACAGTGCCACCCAGTGGCTTAACAGTCCAATACAGTTCTGCATCCCATTACAAGGAGCAACTCCACCAGAATCATTGAAATTACAACAGCGTAGAACTGATGTAAGTAGGAGGACTATGTCATGATGAAAAGATTTTCTTGGGCAGTAGTGGGGAGCAAAAAATAAATTACTTTGTAATGCAACACAGCTGCCAAGAAAGGTCAATATCATTTTGGACTCCATGTCCAGAAGCATCATGTCACATATCAGGGATTCATAGATGCTCTTCATATCATAATGGTGGAATACTGCATTCAGTTCATGGCTGAAAACACTGAATTTCAGAGTGCAAAGTAGAACAACAGAGGCAATCAGAGAGCTGCAAAAACTCCCCCCCCCCCCATGAGAAAAAGATTAAAAATCTGCCTGCCTATAGCTTGACAAAGATAAGGGTAGTGGAAGCAAGATAATCTAATTGAGGGTATATAGGGTACCTATTGGATGGGTTATATAAACTAAGGTTAGAAAGGAATCTAGGGTGATCAAAGGGACTATAACTAATAGAAATAGGATGCAATTTAGAATGGGAACATTTAAGCTGAATAGGAAAATGTCCTGACAGGGAGATCTATTAGGGTGTGGAATTGTCACACAAGAGAATTAACTAGAGCCCTATCATTTGGCACCTTCAAAGCTAAAATGGATAAAACAGCAGAAAATATGTTAGAGAAGATAATTCTGCATTAGTGGAAGATGGGACTAGGTGGCCTGATTGCTCATTCTGATCTCTAGCTTCTAGTTTATTGTACAATATTCTCCTTCCATTTATTTTGCTTTCCCCCTGCCAGTCCATTTCTTTCCTCCCCAATACACTCTCCTTCTCTTTCCTTTTTTTTTTCCTTCCTGAGAGACTAGAGAAGAGGGAAGATTGGAGCAATGGAAGACTTTACCTTCCTGGGGATGCTGCTGCGAAATAGGTCCTTAGGTTCCTATCTCCACAATCTGTGTGTGGAGGGGGAGGGCTTGGGGAAGGGAGGAGTTCCTTATCCTTATCCATTTCTTATCTCTGCCTGTGGATGATAACAGGGTTGAAATGGTCAAGCTGCTAGGCCTGCTATTGTTGCTGTTTCCTTCATGTGTGTCTTTATTCTTTATCACCATCACCACTCTCCTTAATTCATGTTGTGGGGGAGAGATAGAGACATAGGCCAGAGCCCCTTGTTGCTCTAGGCATAGGTTGCCATTTACTACCAAGCTGCTCTTGGACTGTAGAACTGGTTGGAAAATGCTAAGTATGTACCACAGAAAGAAAAATGGATACTTTTTTTCTTAAACTTTTCATATAAAATTACAAAGTTTTGATTTTTTAACCCCCCCAATCCAAAAGTTCTGGTTTTTAGTTATTCTCCATTTCCCTTCCTTCCCCCACCCTTCTCCTTTTTCAATGGCAGTATGGAAAAAGGGGCAGGAGATAAAAGGAAAAAGGATAGTTAAAAAGGGAATGAAAGAGGGTAAAATATAATACCCAAGAAACCAAAAAATTATCAGGGATTTTTTTTGTCAAAAAACAGAACATTTCAACAAATTATTTTTTGCCACAGTTTATTTTCAAAGTAATTTTTTCTTTAGAAAAAAGTTTCAGCATGAAAAGTTTCAACTAACTGTATCAGATTCTGAATACTTTCTATTCAGTGCTGATATGGCTCCAGTTTGGAGCTGGTAACCTAGAGATGAAAAGCTCTTTATTTAATGCCTTCAGGATCCTGTCTTCTGTTACTGTGCAAATTTGCAACTGGACTGTTTTTTTTTTTGGCCACAGGAAGTATGGTGCCATTGTTATTTATTATTTACTGCGCAAGAGAAGTTATAGAAAAGGCTCAGTTTTATTATTTATGGGAGGCATCTAGAAGCTAGGGGAAAATAGTCAGCAGAGCAACACAACTTCTCCCTGCTGCCTGGCACAGATGCTGATGGGGAACAAACCTGCATCATTCTCCAAGCAAAGCCTATTATTGCCTGATACAGAGGGGGAGGAAATTATAGTGACAAATGTAGATGTTGGCTTCCTAGTAAAAAACTGCAAGCTTTAGTTCTACATAATCAAACACACTGATTTCCTTGTATTTAATGAATAGATTCACATCCAATTCAACCATAATCTCAGATAAGCAGTATTTAATGTGAGTGCAAAATAATAATAAAAGCACCCTCTATTTATTTTCTCTATCTGTTATTGTACTATAGTACAATAATTTTTAGAAGAAAAAATCCTGAAATCATATTGGGTTTTGAGTTGGATTTGAAGTATTCATCTTGAAATGGAACTAACACTTAAAAAACTTACTGTAATTTCTTTAAGACTATTTTTAATTTTCACATTTATTAAAGTGCTAGTTTAAGGTGCAGCATTATTTATATTTAACAACATAGGAGATTGAATTTCCTGGAAGTTTATCAAATCTTAGAAAATTAACTTACATGGGTATGATTCGAAAACACACAGGGAGCAGATCCACTATGTTGAACAAGATGCCATTTCTACAGTGACAATGGGACCATAATCAAGCTTTAGAAGAGACATTCTGGTTTAAGAGCCTTTGAAAGGCTGCAAGCCAATTTCTACCATTTGTCTACTGCCATGGCTCCCATGAAGTGGAGTTGTCAGGAAGCAGGAACCCCATCTCTGAAGAACTCTAGGGAGTCAATTCTCCATCAAGTTGCATAGAACTAACTCCATTACCTTCACTAGTACATTCCAGTTTTACACCAGTGTAACTGAGAGAAGACCAACACTAGCGATTTTTACAACTGCTTTTATCAAAGAGGAATTCTCCTTTGGAAGTCATTTCTCCTTCTAGGCCCTGTTCAGAAAAGGTGCTTACACATGTGTTAAATTTTAAGTGTTTAAGTCCTACTGAAATCAATGTGATTTAAGCACATGCTTAAGTACTTCCCTGAACTGGGACCTTAAATATAAATTACTGCTATAAAAGATAAAAATTAAGATGGGTGCAATATACAAGCCAACTAATCAATCTATAATCACTCTACTTAATATAAAAACATAGGCACCACAGTTTTTAATCATATGAAACTTTACAATTGTCACTTGCAAGTAATCAGTATACCCATGATGTTCCTTATATTAAGCATACAATGAATACAGTGGTGTCACTGACTAAAGCAAATGACTAAACTGTAACGTTTTAACGGTCACCACTGTACTATCAAGCTCCTACCTTGATATTAATCTCATGTACGCTAGTTTAATTCCATTGACTGAAGTGAAGTTGTTCCTGACTTGCACTATTGTAAGATAGTATGGAATCATACCTTAAATTGGATGCAGGAAAAATTCTCAAATGTGCCAAAGCAACTTAGCAACCTAATTCCCATTTTCAAAAGTGGTTTAGACAGTTATGTTCAGAGCATACACAGAAACAAGTTAGATAAAATAATTCATACTCTTGCTGGAAGGTTGCAACGTAACGCTACTTTACTGCTTAGAATTCAGAGCGATAACACACAAGAACCCCAAACCAGAGAGAGACAAAGCAGGCTGCTCCTTAAGGCAGTGAGGCCCAACTCACCCCCTGTTGCCTTAAGCTGCCTTTTTCCAGACTGACTGTCTCATTGCACATTTTGCTACAGGCCACCCTAGTCAGCAAGCAGGGCCATAAGCCGCCTCTCCCCCAGCACACTCTCTCTCCCCACTTCAAAGTGATAGGTTGCAATTCAAACACAGTTCTCAGTTCATCACATTAGTCAGTGAGACTTAGACTGCTAAGTCACTTAGATGCATTTGAAAATTGTAACTGAGCACACAGACATAACAACCACCAATCAGATTCTATGTTGATGGTGGTCAAAAATCTGTTAGGGTATGTCTACACTACGGAATAAGGTCGAATTTATAGAAGTCGTTTTTTCAGAAATTGGTTTTATATATTCGAGTGTGTGTGTCCCCACAGAAAATGCTCTAAGTGCATTAAGTGCATTAACTCGGTGGAGTGCTTCCACAGTACCAAGGCTAGAGTCGACTTCCGGAGCATTGCACTGTGGATAGCTATCCCACAGTTCCCGCTGCCCATTGGAATTCTGGGTTGAGATCCCAATGCCTGATGGGGCTAAAACATTGTCACGGGTGGTTCTGGGTACATATCGTCAGGCCCCCCTTTCCTCCCTCCCTCCGTGAAAGCAAGGGCAGACAATCGTTTCGCGCCTTTTTTCCTGAGTTACCTGTGCAGACGCCATACCATGGCAAGCATGGAGCCCCCTCAGGTAACCGTCACCCTATGTCTACTGGGTGCTGGCAGACATGGTACGGCATTGCTACACAGTAGCAGCAACCCATTACCTTCTAGCAGCAGACGACGGCAGTACGACTGGTAGCCGTTCTCGTCATGTCCGAGGTGCTCCTGGCCACGTCAGCTGGGAGCGCCTGGGCAGACATGGGCGCAGGGACTAAATTTGGAGTGACTTGACCAGGTCATTCTCTTTAGTCGTGCAGTCAGTCCTATTGAACCATCTTATGGTGAGCAGGCAGGCGATACGGATTGCTAGCAGTCGTACTGTACCATCTTCTGCCGGGCAGGCAAGAGATGAGGATGGCTAGCAGTCGTACTGTACCATCTTCTGCCGAGCAGCCATGAGATGTGGATGGCATGCAGTCCTTCTGCACCATCTGCTGCCAGCCAAAAATGTAAAAGATAGATGGAGTGGATCAAAACAAGAAATAGACCAGATTTGTTTTGTATTCATTTGCTTCCCCCCCCTCCCCCGTCTAGGGGACTCATTCCTCTAGGTCACACTGCAGTCACTCACAGAGAAGGTGCAGCAAGGTAAATCTAGCCATGTATCAATCAGAGGCCAGGCTAACCTCCTTGTTCCAATAGAAACAATAACTTAGGTGCACCATTTCTTATTGGAACCCTCCGTGAAGTCCTGCCTGAAATACTCCTTGATGTAAAGACACCCCCTTTGTTGATTTTAGCTCCCTGAAGCCAACCCTGTAAGCTGTGTCGTCAGTCGCCCCTCCCTCCGTCAGAGCAACGGCAGACAATCGTTCCACGCCTTTTTTCTGTGCGGACGCCATACCAAGGCAAGCATGGAGGCCGCTCAGCTCACTTCGGCAATTAGGAGCACATTAAACACCACACGCATTATCCAGCAGTATATGCAGCACCAGAACCTGGCAAAGCGATACCGGGTGAGGAGGCGACGTCAGCGCGGTCACGTGAGTGATCAGGACATGGACACAGATTTCTCTGAAAGCATGGGCCCTGCCAATGGATGCATCATGGTGCTAATGGGGCAGGTTCATGCTGTGGAACGCTGATTCTGGGCTCAGGAAACAAGCACAGACTGGTGGGACCCCATAGTGTTGCAGGTCTGGGATGATTCCCAGTGGCTGCGAAACTTTCGCATGCGTAAGGGCACTTTCATGGAACTTTGTGACTTGCTTTCTCCTGCCCTGAGGCGCATGAATACCAAGATGAGAGCAGCCCTCACAGTTGAGAAGCGAGTGGTGATAGCCCTGTGGAAGCTTGCAAGACCAGACAGCTACCGGTCAGTTGGGAATCAATTTGGAGTGGGCAAATCTACTGTGGGGGCTGCTGTGATGCAAGTAGCCCACGCAATCAAAGATCTTCTGATATCAAGGGCAGTGACCCTGGGAAATGTGCAGGTCATAGTGGATGGCTTTGCTGCAATAGGATTCCCTAACTGTGGTGGGGCCATAGACGGAACCCATATCCCTATCTTGGCACCGGAGCACCAAGCCGCCGAGTACATAAACCGCAAAGGATACTTTTCAATAGTGCTGCAAGCTCTGGTGGATCACAAGGGACGTTTCACCAACATCAACGTGGGATGGCCGGGAAAGGTACATGACGCTCGCATCTTCAGGAACTCTGGTCTGTTTCAAAAGCTGCAGGAAGGGACTTTATTCCCAGACCAGAAAATAACTGTTGGGGATGTTGAAATGCCTATATGTATCCTTGGGGACCCAGCCTACCCCTTAATGCCATGGCTCATGAAGCCATACACAGGCAGCCTGGACAGTAGTCAGGAGCTGTTCAACTACAGGCTGAGCAAGTGCAGAATGGTGGTAGAATGCGCATTTGGACGTTTAAAGGTGTGCTGGCGCAGTTTACTAACTCGCTTAGACCTCAGCGAAACCAATATTCCCACTGTTATTACTGCTTGCTGTGTGCTCCACAGTATCTGTGAGAGTAAGGGGGAGGTGTTTATGGCGGGGTGGGAGGTTGAGGCAAATCGCCTGGCTGCTGGTTATGCGCAGCCAGACACCAGGGCGGTTAGAAGAGCACAGGAGGGTGCGCTGTGCATCAGAGAAGCTTTGAAAACCAGTTTCATGACTGGCCAGGCTACGGTGTGAAAGTTCTGTTTGTTTCTCCTTGATGAAACCCCCCGCCCCTTGGTTCACTCTACTTCCCTGTAAGCTAACCACCCTCCCCTCCTCCCTTCAATCACCGCTTGCAGAGGCAATAAAGTCATTGTTGCTTCACATTCATGCATTCTTTATTCATTCATCACACACATAGGGGGATGACTACCAAGGTAGCCCAGGAGGGGTGGTGGAGGAGGGAAGGAAAATGCCACACAGCACTTTAAAAGTTTAAAACTTTAAAATTTATTGAATGCCAGCCTTCTTTTTTTTGGGCACTCCTCTGTGGCGGAGTGGCTGGTTGGCCGGTGGCCCCCCCCACCGTGTTCTTGGGCGTCTGGGTGTGGAGGCTATGGAACTTGGGGAGGAGGGCGGTTGGTTACACAGGGGCTGTAGTGGCAGTCTGTGCTCCAGCTGCCTTTGCTGCAGCTCAACCATACACTGGAGCATACTGGTTTGGTCCTCCAGCAGCCTCAGCATTGAATCCTGCCTCCTCTCATCACGCTGCCGCCACATTTGAGCTTCAGCCCTGTCTTCAGCCCGCCACTTACTTTCTTCAGCCTGCCACTTACTCTCTTCAGCCCGCCACCTCTCCTCCCGGTCATTTTGTGCTTTCCTGCACTCTGACATTATTTGCCTCCACGCATTCGTCTGTGCTCTGTCAGTGTGGGAGGACAGCATGAGCTCGGAGAACATTTTATCGCGAGTGCGTTTTTTTTTCTTTCTAAGCTTCACTAGCCTCTGGGAAGGAGAAGATCCTGTGATCATTGAAACACATGCAGCTGGTGGAGAAAAAAAAAGGGACAGCGGTATTTAAAAAGACACATTTTATAAAACAGTGGCTACACTCTTTCAGGGTAAACCTTGCTGTTAACATTACATACATAGCACATTTGTTTTCGTTACAAGGTCACATTTTGCCTCCCCCCACTGCGTGGCTACCCCCTCAACCTTCCCCCCTCCCTGTGGCTAACAGCAGGGAACATTTCTGTTTAGCCACAGGCAAACAGCCCAGCAGGAATGGGCTCCCCTGAAGTGTCCCCTGAAGAAAAGCACTATATTTCAACCAGGTGACCATGAATGATATCCCTTTCTCCTGAGGATAACACAGAGAGATAAAGAACGGTTGTTGTTTGAACGCCAGCAAACATACACTGCAATGCTTTGTTGTACAATGATTCCCGAGTACGTGTTACTGGCCTGGAGTGGTAAAGTGTCCTACCATGAAGGACGCAATAAGGCTGCCCTCCCCAGAAACCTTTTGCAAAGGCTTTGGGAGTACATCCAGGAGAGCCGCAAATGCCAGGGCAAATTAATCCTTTCACATGCTTGCTTTAAAACCATGTATAGTATTTTAAAAGGTACACTCACCGGAGGTCCCTTCTCCGCCTGCTGGGTCCAGGAGGCAGCTTTGGGTGGGTTTGGGGGGTACTGGCTCCAGGTCCAGGGTGAGAAACAGTTCCTGGCTGTCAGGAAAACCGGTTTCTCCGCTTGCTTGCTGTGAGCAATCTACAACCTCTTCATCATCATCATCTTCTTCGTCCCCAAAACCTGCTTCTGTATTGCCTCCATCTCCATTGAAGGAGTCAAACAACACGGCTGGGGTAGTGGTGGCTGAACCCCCTAAAATGGCATGCAGCTCATCATAGAAGCGGCATGTTTGGGGCTCTGACCCGGAGCAGCTGTTCGCCTCTCTGGTTTTCTGGTAGGCTTGCCTCAGCTCCTTCAGTTTCACGCGGCACTGCTTCGGGTCCCTGTTATGGCCTCTGTCCTTCATGCCCTGGGAGATTTTGACAAAGGTTTTGGCATTTCGAAAACTGGAACGGAGTTCTGATAGCACGGATTCCTCTCCCCATACAGTGATCAGATCCCGTACCTCCCGTTTGGTCCATGCTGGAGCTCTTTTGCAATTCTGGGACTCCATCATGGTCACCTCTGCTGATGAGCTCTGCATGGTCACCTGCACCTTGCCACACTGGCCAAACAGGAAATGAGATTCAAAAGTTCGCGGTTCTTTTCCTGTCTACCTGGCCAGTGCATCTGAGTTGAGAGTGCTGTCCAGAGCGGTCACAATGGAGCACTCTGGGATAGCTCCCGGAGGCCAATAGCGTCGAATTGTGTCCACAGTACCCCAAATTCGAGCCGGCAAGGCCGATTTAAGCGCTAATCCACTTGTCAGGGGTGGAGTAAGGAAATCGATTTTAAGAGCCCTTTAAGTCGAAATAAAGGGCTTCATTGTGTGGACGGGTGCAGGTTTACATCGATTTAATGCTGCTAAATTCGACCTAAAGTCCTAGTGTAGACCAGGGCTTACTATGCCAGGGATCCTTAAAGGGGATTAACAAGGTCCCTTTCTAAGTACTCAGCTGTCATATATCTTCATAGCCCCACTGACTCAATACAGCTTTGCTGATTTACATCAGCTAAGAATCTAGCCCAGATCCTATAGTAATGTGTAGGGGTAGAGAACGGAGGACAACAGTAAACACTGGGAAGGGAATACTGTTTGTGGTAGAGTTTAATGTTCTCTGCACAGAGTAATTCATATACATCTTCTTTCTTTCATTTCTTGTCACTTATGTTTTTGTAATTTTTGTGTGCGTTTATGGTCAAAGTGCTTTCAAAAAGCTATTTTGAGGCATTGCTGTGTGGTCTGAACAATAATTATAGTGATGCTGCTTTCCTGTTGAGGTGGAAGTGTGTGAAATAGAGATCTCTTGGTATTCTCAGAGCTAAACTGTATTATTTTCTATCTAAACACCTACCTCAGAGCAGTGGGGAACATTGGTTTAGAGAAGCACAAAGATTTTTTGTGTGTGTGTGTGTGAGAGAGAGTGAGAGAGAATAAAAGACCACAGTAAACAATGAATTTTTAGACAAAGTGTCTCTCTCACTTAAAAGCCTTATACTTTCTGGCTGTGCTCTACAATTGGAATGTGAAAGTTTTCCAGGTTATGGTAGCACCTGAGTCCCTTCTCTCTTTTTCTCCATAAGCAAAATGATACATTAGGAGAACTGTGACTCAAATTCAGGTAAATCCTATGGTTGCAAAGAACAAGGAGGTACTTTCTTCTGATTTTGCTTTACTGAAAATACACTAGCTTTGTCTTTCCCTGTGCTGCATCTGAATTACCCTGCAAAGCTATAATATGCTGTAACTTAGTCTGGGTAGACATCCAAAAAACTGCGTGTTAATCCAAAATGTAACCTGGATTTCTGAACCTTTTAGGAGCCCTTGCCCACCCCCCACCATGCCAAGCCACGTCTTTTTTTCTCTCTCTCTCCCCCTTCCTCACAGCCACCCACTCTCACCCCCTATGATAAGCTACTTATTTTCTCATAAAAAATATCCCCCTCATCAATCCCTAGGCATGGCTGCACTTTACTTGTGTTTGAAACAGGAAAGGCTGAACCTAACTTTGCCTGCTTGTCTTGTACCACTCCAGCCAGGTGGCTTCAAGGGGAACGTTCTCTTTCTCCTCATGACAGCTGTTCTTATATCTGTCCCCCCACCCCACTCGTGCAATGGCAGAGCACCTTTGGCATCAACTATGTAAAGTTCAATAGCTGGTTTGTTCAGCTCTGATATGTTCTGAACTTGTGGTGTTACAGAGACAATTTGGAGCCAGATCTCACTACTATGGGAAGTGGGATCACTTTTCTGGCTTCTCCTTAACTGGTATATACAACTTTGAGGACTTGTCTGTTTGACATTTTTTGGTAACCCGCCCCCCCCTCCCACCCTAATTGCACCTGAACCAATCCAGCTGTGTGTGTGATGCAAGTACTAGAGTACACAGGACTACAACTTTCGCCAGTCATTTTACCACCATGACATCTAGAGTAGATATGAGCAGGATTAAATGACAGAGTCGTGAAAAACACCTGTCTAGACTAGCATTCTCATCATTGCTATTGTTTACAGTTCAGAGCAACTGTGATGTCGTGTCCCTTTAAATATTCAGAGGCTCTGTACTCTCCCATCTCTCCAGTGCAAAGCCTATCTTTAAGTTTTGCAGCCAGAACCATAAAGCTACCACAGCAGAATGTTGTGTGTCCATCAGCTTCCTGTGCATCTGTCTGTCTATCTTCTTCTCTGCTGGCTCCAGGAATATAACAGCAACTGAACCTGAATTTCCCCTCAGTGGTCCATTAAAGGTACCTATGTTCAGGCTTCCCACGCTCTAGCCATTGCCTCTATTGGGTGGAGACCCACATCTCACTCCGCTCTGACCAGGGTATTTCCACACTGCACAGCAGCCTGCCTTCCCTGTGTTATTCCCAGCAGAGACAGGCTGCCCAAGCACATCTGTTTGCTTTCTCTTCAGAGACCGTTAACGTTGTGAGTGCCCACAACTACAAGCTACCACACAATTCTTTCTAAGCAAGCTTATTTTATTCTTAAGGAAAAGGGGTTACAACGAAAACATATTACAAACAAGGAAAAAGTACATGCACGCTAATCAGTTTACCAGATATCATCAAAACCTAACGTGGAGTCTGGGAGGAGCAGTCCTCCAATAACTCACCCAAGGGGTTTCCTTGTGGTTTCAAGTTCATCACAGATTCAGCTGAGGACAAGCATGTGGTCTTATGGGGCCTCAGTAGGCTCACAGTCCCTCCAACCCTTCCCTCAGGATTGGGGCTCTCTGTAGACCAGGAGTCCTGTCCGTTTGCTGGATCAAGAAGAAGGCCATGAGCCTGCTTGAAACGAAGCTATTTATCCAAAAACATTTTCTTTGTCTGTTGGTCCTGGGATAATCCAGACTGAACTAGCATATGTACGCTGCTTTGTGGGGTGCCTTCACAGGGCTGATACCTGGAGGAATTACATTAGAATCCCCTTCCTCCTAGAGGAGTTACATACAATCGCACAATAACACTTATATAACTGCATTTTTAACACAGTGGACACGAAAGATTTAAAATCTAATTCAATAAGGGTTAATTTTATGTTTATTCCATAAGGTTTGGCCTGGGTATGGCAGGATATTGTCGGTCTGTCACAACTGCACCAGTGGTAGCATGACAGTGGGTAATTTCTGACAAAGCTTCGATATAGGGGTTTAGGACAAGATCTGGGTCGGTTACTTTATTCTGTTGCTTTGCCTTATGCAGTTTACTTGTTACTACAGTAAAATACTGAAGGCTATTTTCCCAGCTCAGATGGTCGGCGTCCATCACTACCTGTCTCAAAAATTCCTCTACTTTGGAAGCCAGGAAAGCCGAGGGGGTTTAAACTTTTTGAGCTGAGCCTCCCCTCCCTGCTTTGAGTTACAATTTTTGGTTGCCCACCCCCCCCCCCCCCCAACTAGCCAAAAACAGATACATGGAAAAGTATGCTCGATACCCTTGCCACAACTTTAATTAAATTACCTCAAATTAAATTAAATTACTTTAAATTACCACAGCAATGGGCTGTTTCTACCTGCTAGGCCAGGGCCAATACCTGCCCCTCCCCCCCTCGGGTTTTCACGGTGGGGGAAAGTGTTTGCGATGATCTCTGGGGGCGGAGCTGGGAGCGGAGGCTGCCGGGAGGTGGCCTGCTGAGGTGAGTCAGGGGTGGAAGTGGGGCTTGCCCCCCAAGCCCTGCCTCTCAGGGCTGGCCCAAACTGCCTCGCATTGCCACTGCTCCTACCCCCGCTTAGGATTTAATAAAGTACTTTTAAAGCTGTATTTTTCTTAAGGTAGGTGTCAGGGGGTGCTCTACTCACCGCTGGAGCGCCTCCTTCTGGGGATTAGCTCTGCCAGTCACTTCCTGTCGTTGCTCACTCTGCCTCTCTCCCTATCTTGCTTGCTTGGGACTTGACTGCTCCTGCTTTATGGCTTGGCACTCCAGCAGGTCACTATAATTGTCCCCTTCTGGGCTGGGGTTTGTGTGCCATAGTCTCTTGGGACCCACTGCTCCTTAACAGCGTCACTTCCCCAGTGACAGGTAGGGGAACCGAGGCCCACTTTCTACTCTAGGTTCCAGCCTAGGGACTCTACAACAATCAGTCAATGTCTGCCCAGTCCTAAACCTTGTTGCGGTATCCATGGGCTACTTTCCTATCTCGCCTTCTCTCATCCTGAGAGTTGCAGCCACTTCAAGCCTCAGCTACTGGGCTCTATACAGGCCCCTCCTATTCTTCCCCAGCTGAGCTTCATCACTACTTTGTCCCCCTTGCTCCCTGGCTCCTCCTCCAGGTTCAGCCGAGGTAGTTAATTGGTTCACCTAGCCACCTTAACCCCTTAAGGCCTTGTGTGGGGTGAACACCCCATCACAGTCGGGTTAAAGTAGTATAAGGTTTTATACGATACAGATGTACCATAAGGAAAAGGAATGACTTATTCTAACTAGATTTGCACCTGGATGAAAAATCAGTGTTCATGGAATTCAGATATAAAAATGGTTGATCAACGTATTCCTCATTTATGTAAATGTGTTTCTGGATTAGTTTCTATTTTTTGTGGTATGGCATAAGGAGAGTAAATATGTCTTTAGAAAAAATGTATTAAAGAATTATCTGTATGGCACTTTAATAGTCCATTTACTCATATCCACAAAAAGAAGGAGGAGAATGTGATGTGTCTGCAATGAATGTGTAACAGAGTCCATAAAACACACTGGATTCTCTGTGTCTTGGTTAACAAGGAGGTCTCTCCTCTCCACCTCCCTCCTGTGCTATATTTTAGACCTATAACAAGAGAAATACATGAAACACACCAAGGACCTGTCTGTCCATGGTCCCAGGTCTACTCTTTCTCTCACAGTTATTGGACTTCAGCAAGTAAATTTTTTTTTAAACAGTACAAACAAAACTCTCTTTGCTGCTACTGAGCCAGACTTAATGTAGGTTCTCTGGCTGGTTTTGTAACCTATCAGAGCCCTTCCTTGGAAAAGTCTGCAGGTGATATGCTGTAGCTTCTCCTGGATTAAGTGGCAGGGTAACCAGGGTCATTTGCCTAGCAAACCCAGCCTCTTAATGTCAGAGGATCATAGACATGTCTCTCCAGTAGATACAGGGAAAATAGATTTTTCTTTCCAGGGGCCAATTTAGATGATTTTTGCACAGAAAGCCAAGCAACCAAAACATCATGTGACAGTGTGGTATCTGCATTAGCTTCTCTCTCTCCCTTTTACTCTCTCTGTATCTCTGCCAATGTAATCTCATCTCTGTGTTAATCCTCCTTCAATCTGTTTTGTGTGTCTGCTTCTTCAAAGCATCTTTGTGAAAGAGTCTTTGTGAAAGCTGGGTTTCCTCGCACTCTTGTATTCTCATACACACCTTGTCACTGGAATGAATGTGAATGGCTTTGTGAAATGCAAGACTGGGTCCTTTTAAACTTTTGTGCCTCATCATTTTGTTCATATAATTTTCCTTTGAGATATGAAATTGAATTAATCAGGTTCATTTCTGGAACAGCAGATGTCAGCTGTTTGTGTGACTATTAACAAAGTTCCCCTTTCGGATATTTGCACATGGTCAGTTGTATGAGAATGAAGACAGGGCTGTTAGGAAAAATGAGTCATGGTGTCTGTCCCAGATACTAAAGTGTCAATTTTTCTTCTGTTAAATTTTTACAAGTAGTATTTAGTAAAATGAAACTTCATTCTGTTGACCTATTGGTAATAGTATTAGGGTGATGTTAGGACAAGGGATATGAGTGGCAATCAGTTGCACTTGTTTCCAGCTTCATTTTAATGGAATGGCAAAACTTCATATGATATAAACAAGGAAGTTGCATGCTTTGACCCATGTACTCCCTTCCACTATCATGAGTAGAAGGGGGATCTCTGGAAAAAGCCAAGAGCTTGGCTTCAATATATAAAGGAGCCTGCCCTACCTAAAAGGGACAGGGGGAGGGGAGAGAATTACAGAGAGTGTGGGAGAAGCCTTGAATCTGGGGAGAGGGAATTAACTCTGAGATGAGATGACCCAATCCTGCAATAGTTACCTGTAGTCTGTGTAATTAAGGTTTCTAGTTTGCTCCAATGAGGCTTTGAACAGAGATGGCCTATACAAGAATAATTAAGTGCTTTATTTTTTCCAGGCTTCTTCTCTTTTTTTAAAATAAAGATTTCATTTAAAGTATACCACACTCTGGCTTTGTTTGTTATCAGGAAACAAGTCCTGATTGCTTGTTGCTGGAGAAGGAAGGATACTCTACCTTTGGGAGAAGGAAACTGGTTTGAGTTCACTGACCCGCTGGTATCCATGGCCAGTGAAAGAATCTGATTGGATTGCTCTCTCAGCCTGATGAACTGCCACAAACAGTAGATGGGGAAACTGTGGTGAGTTCTCAGACCTACAGAGCGCAGTGCATTTTCCCACACTATGGTAAGAGACTGTCCAGCCTTCTATTTATTTATCTAGCTATTTATTTATTTAAAAAATTTTCAGTGAAAAAAATAAATGAACTTTTTGCAAAAATATTTCCATTTTGGGTTTTATCCCCGACTATTTGTATTACCAAAGCACTAAGAGACCCCAAAGGAGATGGGGGTGTTTATGCGCCATTGAAATGTCAACAAATCATCTTCCAGAACATCTGACCCCCAAAGCTGTAATATAGAAAAGTTATGTTTTTCAATGCAAATAACCCAAAGTTTTTACCAACCCCTAGCTACCTTCAGTCTTAGCTGTTCACTAAATTTGTTCTTCCTAAAATTTGAAAACTGTTTAGGAATGGCAATGAATATGAAAGCTATATTTGTGGAATACATCATAATGTTTTCTGCACTGATCATATTGGAAGCACCGCCTAGTTCATTACGTTAACAAATATATATTTTTGCAGAAATAAATGTAGTGGAAAGTAGTGACATGCATAAACTGTGAATTTTCTGGTGCAGAGTTTTAAGATCATTATTCATTTGAGAAACTCAGTTTGATTAGTGCTGGTTGCATATAGTGTCAGCTCACAGGATGGAGATTGTGTGCTGGGAGCTAGCTGGCAACAAATCACTTCTTGTTATAAAAGGAACCCTTTCTCTGAACAGCAGCAGACAGTTCTCACAGTGCCTGTCAGAATGTTCTGTGTACCGTGACAATTTCTCTCAGGAGATGCCTTAGCACTAGGCCTCAGACTCAGAAAATCAGCTGAGGCCAGTCTCACATAATTCTCATCATCTATGGAAACTTCATTTGGGGGACTATTTAGTGACATTTCCAGTTCCATGGATTATCAAGGCTAATGTGTAATAATTATTTTGTAGGGAGTGGGGAACTAGTTATGGTAAAATAAGAACAACCCGTGCCCCTCTCTCAGCCCCTCACACTTCTGCCTGTTGTTGAAGGAGAACAGAATTTTGGGGGGGGTTCTGAAATGGATATCTTTTCACACTCCTGGATTTTAGCCAGGACTGCAAGAGCTGAAATAACATAGGAGTGGCTGTGCTTGCACTATTTCTGGCTAGGATCACAAGTGAATGTGTCGGAAAAAATCTCAAAAAGGAGAGCTGGGCGAATATACCTCAGCATTTTCTGATAATATTTGGTTGGGGCAGCCTTGGCTATGTTAGGACCCCTTCTGTGTTTTTTGTAAATATTCTAGCAAAATAGCTCACTAGCTGGAATATTCACAGAATAGCTAATTTTAAATTTAGAGTAGAGAATATTCACTGGAAGCAAATTATGAACTCATAATTGTGAGTATGCACACCAGAAAGTGATTCTAAGTATATTTCTTAACCAATTGGGGAACAGGAACCATGATAAGTGAACATTAAAGTACACTTAATCTTGCCTCAGTACAGAGGGCGGGGGGAGTGGTGGGAGGAAGATGGGCTAGATGACCTGTTGAAGTCCCTTCCAGCCATACATTTCTAGAATTCTAACTATGTCCCGTTGTAACAACCAGCAAAGCTTGGAATTTAAAACACTGAATATTCATAATGAATCACTTGAGAACAACCTGTATAGACCAAGAATTAATGATACAGTGAATAATTCTGAATAGCAAATAAACTTGAGAAAATTATACATTGCTCATGGACATTTTGTGAACAGAGAGAAGCTTAAATCTATTGAATAAATGACTCACTGTGAATTACTGGCAGAGGAGAGTGTTCACGTGAGATTGCAAGCCCAATTTTACCGACCAACTTGATATGTTTGAACATCCATATTTCTGAATGATTATTTGACCACAGGCAGGCAATGGACCTATCTGAAATTTGCCCCTCCCTACTCGCTAGATGGTTTCCCCTCAATTCTCCTGGAGCTGTCTGGTAGTAAGCCATGCAGCCTAATGTCCTTACAACCATAAGTCTGGACTGGTGCCTCCTCCAGTAAAATCCATGGAAGGGAGGGCTAAGAGGAAGGAAAACTCTTCTATGATCCACAGGCCCTATAGGTCTGCAGAAGGCAGGGCTATCCAAGCAGGTCTCCCGTGCCTATGCACTAGCTCTGCAGCCTACTACCCTTTCCCCTCCCTCTGATAGCATGGCTTCAGGGGCTGGAGGGACCATGCCCTCATGCCCCCCCCTACTCTGGGAGATCCGCGCTAAAGAGAATCCACAAGAAATGCAACACAGTTCCAGCCTGCCTTATCTTTCCTGTAGAACCTCTATGGAGCTGCTTGGAGGGGAGGGGAGAGGCAGGGAGATGTGCATCCCCAGCAGTTCCGCCCCCCTCCCCACCACTTGGCTGCCTCTAATTCTTCCTTCTTTTGGTCCCCCAACCAAAGTGAAGAACAGTGTCCCCTGGTGTTTGGCAGGTGGTAGATCCATATGAGGAAGGTCACCTCCTAGTATGAAATTTGGGGTCTCAATGAGGCCCAGAGCAATTGTTAAAAATTCCAACCTTAGTTTCATTATAAGTAGTTTCTTTATGATTACTGCCGTAGTGCCTGGAGGCACCAGTCAAGGGTCAGGGCACCAGTCAAGGGTCTGTACACACATGTGACAAAAAGACTGTCCCTGCCCAAAGAGCTTGCAATCTAAGTAGTTCTGATTGTTGTCTGTGATTTTATAACATGCTCAAAACTTCTGCGCCAAGGTTCATTAGAACAACCTGTCACTCGTTAGACTGTCTGTGCCCACTGTTGTTGATTCTGAAATAGTGCTTGTACCCTCTGACTTCCAGAAATAAATAAAAAAAAATAGGATAGAAAAAAATATTTTCATCTAGTGACTCAATGCCTCTGCTGAGACAGGACTGAATTCTAGCAGTTTATCCAGTGTAGTTTTAAGCTTTGGCTCCTTCACATCTCCCTCCCTTCAAAGTGTCGACCTTTTAAAACTGTTAAAAAAAATGAAACAAAAAGCTGTGATAAGAGAAAATCTGACTGGTAAACGGCACTATTCATACTTACCGTATTTATTATATGATTATAACAGTAAGACATGAGCTACCATAAACAAACACTGTGTGCATCTGTTTGCCTGTGAGATTTAAAGAATGGCTTCCTGTAGTTATAAATCCAAATCTCTTCTGACAGTCTCAAAGCACTGCAAATGAAATTTATGCTAGAATTACATTGTGTTTCTTATGAACCATTACTGTACAAATGAAACCATTTTAGTCTTATTTTTATTATAGAACATAATTAATAATAAATAGCCTAAATTAATAATAAATGTTTCTGAACAGTCACTTGTGTAATTAAGTCAAATGGTGCTAAATATTATTCTTTATGGAAGAACAAACACAGAGAGGAATGGTTTATGCTATTAAATGCTGGGCCAGACAGTGCTCTGTAAAATACATGTAATCTCATTTGATTACAAATTTGAATGACAAATTCTGATGGCAGAATATAGCTCCGTGGGCATACACTCTAAATACAGTACACAGGAACATACAAACTAATGGGACTACTCACAGGGTAGTAGTTTGTAGAATCAGGACTATTAGTGCAATCCTTCAAACCCTTACACATTCCTGAAGTCCTTACTCATATGAATAGTCCCAGTGAAATTAAAGACTAATCACATGAGTAAGGACTAAAGGATTGGGCCCTCAGATTCCCATAGACATCCATGGTGACAGTTTATATATATGCAAATCAAAAGGCTTTGACTAAGAGAAGAGATTGCAGTCAGACATCCATGTTAGATCATCACAAATTCTCAGATTTCCTGAGAGGAAGACTGGTCTATCTGGAGGTGGCTAGTGGCTACCCTTACTTGAGAAGAAAGATGGAGGCCATCTATGGGTGTGATTGGGTGGGCTTAGACCTTTTTAAAATTGTGGGTGACATTGTGTCATGACTGCTTCCCCCTGTAATTTGTTAAAGATTCTTTAGTGAAAACTTATACGCATTTTACATTTTTCTACCTTCATGTAACACAGAACAATGAGATCTGGGAGGGGGAGATTATCTGCGGCTGGATGACCGGTATGCATTTTCTATTAGGTGGTTTACTTTACTTACATTTGTCTTGTGATACAACTTAAAAATGTTTCCACATTTCTTTCAGATGTGATATTCTTCACAGCGTAGACAATAGGATGTAATTCTGTTCTCTAACTTTTTTTGTTTTATATCATTTAACAGATTGAAATGGCCCGGAACTTAAGAGTAAAAGGGTAAAAGCTCCTACAGAAGCAATTAAAATCCACCCCCCCTCTGCGTGGTGGCCATACACTAGTCTTTCCCTGGGGCAAGTTGAAAGAGAATAAAGAGGAGTCCCCAGGTCTTATGCCCAGGTTTGGTTCCTGCCCTGTCTGGGAAGAAATTCCACACTCTTCCCAGGAGTACCTCTCTCCTCTATTGGAAGCCTGGGCTTTCTAAGACTTTCCTGCCTAGGAGGCCCAGCTCTTGGCTCTGTTTTCCAGCAGCCTCACAGTCAACACCTGTCCACTTTTTCTGCAGGCCTGACACCTCAGTCGCTGAGCTAGGGTTTCTTTTTAGCACAAGGCAAGTGGTTTAACCCTCTCTGGTTCAACCAGAGATGGAGCATATAGGCCTCATCACACCTTCCTTTGACAATGGCCTATTCCTGAAGCTTCAGAGTAGAACTGGGTAGAAAATGGTGAGGAAAGTTTTCACAAAAACATTCAGGAAAACCATTTCCCCTTTTCTCCTTAGAGAAGAAAGTTTGCTGAAATAGCTCTATTTTGGGTGAAGGCAAAACACTCCCACAATTCACATGCATGTGTCCAGTTGTGCAATATTGTACCATGGAGAGAGATTTCCTCAGCTTATTTCTTTGGATCATCAGGCTTGATAACCTTTGTGACATACATCCTTGCTGATGTAACTGCAAATGCACACAAGTAATTGTCTAATCCTATTTTGAATCTTAGTAAAGAGTTCAACTCAATAATATCCTCGACAGAGAGTTCCATAGATGGATGACAGAGTGCATTGAAATGTATTAGTGTGAACAAGAAAACAATATTCACTTAGGAACATTTGGCTGGGTCTAAATATGTAAGGCAGTAGAATTTGTAGGTCTCAAAAGGAAATAGAATTTTTATTGGACAAGACAGTCTTCTTAACCAAGCTGTTAACCTTAGCATTAGAGTAACTTTTCATCTTGCTCTAACTCCAGGGTTAAATCAGAAATCTTCATTCTGTTATTTATCAGAATTCATTATTATTTCCAATGCTTCCTATGAAGACAAATTTTAACTGCTGACAGCTCTGACTCTGGCAGCAAACCAACCTCTCATCAATTGTATAATTTCTCCCTTATATAGGCTACACTCCATTACATGTACCTGTTCGATATTAATTAGTTTGACCCTATTTTGACTTCATCTTGTCCAGGAAGACATTAGCAAATAGCAAGCTGTGCAACTGATTAATTTCTAGACTGGGGCATTGGTATCCAAATTTCTAATCCTATTGTGGAATTTCTACTCCTTTTCTCTACAGTATAACTCACACTTATGAATTGTTTATAACACAAGCCCAAACCAGTTGTGCCTGACAGTTCACTTCTCATATTATATGTACATTATAGGTCAATGAGTTGAACCTTGTATATATAAGAGGACAAGTCATCTGATAGACAAGTCAGTTTGGCCACACCCCGTAGGATGTGTTTATTCCATTTCTTTCATGGCTGATACGACACTTATGGTACACAATAGTGCTTCCTGTCTGAGATGTTAGGAACCA
Source organism: Eretmochelys imbricata (assembly GCF_965152235.1). Classification (NCBI taxonomy): domain Eukaryota; kingdom Metazoa; phylum Chordata; order Testudines; family Cheloniidae; genus Eretmochelys; species Eretmochelys imbricata. The sequence continues at coordinate 235,929,559 of NC_135572.1, forward strand.
TCTTTCTCCTGCCAAAGAAGAATCTCTGTAGGAATACTACATATATTTTTAAGAATACAACCCAAACTGGCTTTATAGGCAGAAATATTCTGTTCTACAAATGACAACATCCAGGGTTTCCACAACATAGGGTTTCCCTCCCCCTGCCACTATGCATGTATCACAAATTTGACTATGGGTCAAATTTACCACTGGTAAAGACAGATAAAACTCCACGGAAATCAGTGGACCTATATTCTGGTGAATACATCCAAAAGAGAAGAATTGTGGTTATGAATTTAATCTTTAAGTTTTGTTGAAAAATTGAATGTATAACCTTGACATACTGTTAATATACTCTGTGTTTAATGGAAAAAAGTCCCCATTTCAATAACCAATTTGGTATCTGTCTGCAAACACCAACTTGCACCTGTCAGTGTCACTAGTAAAACACATATTTGTAGGCTTAACAGGTAACAGCCAGCCAAAGGTCAAGTAGTGTCTTTTAATAATGCTGTGTATGTGACTCCCATTGACTTAAACAGGACTTCCCAATAAGTGGAAAAGCTTGCAGGCTTGGTCCATTAGTATGTGTTTCCATACCTATGCTTTGGCTTTTAACCCTTATACAGTAAAGCCTGTTGCTGCAAATCCTTATTGGTGTGAGTAATACTTAACAGGAGAAAAAAAGAACAGGAGTACTTGTGGCACCTTAGAGACTAACAAATTTATTTGAGCATAAGCTTTCGTGAGCTACTGTTCACTTGCTGTAGCTCACGAAAGCTTATGCTCAAATAAATTTGTTAGTCTCTAAGGTGCCACAAGTCCTCCTTTTCTTTTTGCGAATACAGACTAACACGGCTGCTACTCTGAAACTTAATAGGAGAGTAGTCTTACTAATTTTAATAGGATGGCTTATATAATTAAAGGGTTTGGAAGATCTTCCCCTAAATGTGCATTCCTCACTCACACTGCTGTTTTTATTACTACAGGCATTTACAGAGTGTCCATCACCATACTCTCTATGCCAGGGATAGTCAATTATTTTTTGTCAAGATCCAAATTTCTTGGTCAAGGTATAGTCAAGATCCAGACTCCATCAAAAACAACAATAATGATAATAAATAAATAATAATAATAAGTAAATAAAAAGATTTTGGGGTCTGTTCAAAAGCATCTGGTGGTCCAGATTTGGCCTGTTGACTACCTCAGCTCTATGCCTACAACATGATTTAGAATGAACAAAGAGTAGTTCTAACAAATAGAAGGCATATACTACAGGAGCATGAATAATGTGGATCTCTTTAGCGTATGGAGTTTGGCAAGATGCAAATTGTTTTTGAACCAGATTCCTTCAAGAAGGTATAGCTTCTTGTCTGATTGGTTGTTACAGATGGTATCAGTGAATGGTTTGGAACATTGTCATTATATATGATGCACATTTGAAGGATTATCTATCTGGTTGGTTAACAGTGCAGGAAGATAATTTTTTGGCAGTTTCTCAATGTGCTTCTCAAAGCACAGAGGCTTCAACAGTAACAAATGTTTGTAAACTGCAGACATCTGTCAGGTATGTTTACAGTGGGAATTTGGGAAGGACAGTGCCATGAAAATTTTATACTGGAAGTTAATTCATTCACCGGATGATTTTCTCCATGTTTACTAGAGATGGGTCAGACTGGGAAGAAAGTAGTGGTGCTACTCTGTCAAAACCCACCCCCACGCCAAGCCCCACACAGTCATACCAAAATGAAATGCCTCTCACATTAGACTGCAGATTTCGTTTACAATTGTCTCTCTTCTTTCTTGCATTTTTTAATCAGTAGTGATGCTCAATGTGTGACTCCAAGTGCTGTGATGCTCCATGTGAAATTTATACAAATAATTTAATGAGCTAATTTGCACATTTGTTAATTTGCATATAACTATATACACCATCTTAAAAAAGTGTATATATAGTGCTGATGAAAGGCTCTGTGAGAGTATAGACCAGATATATATTCCTTGCTCTGCATGAGGCGATGTTTACCAATCTCTCAGTTACCTTATTTGTACAATAGGAGGAAATAATAGTTGCATACCTCTTGGGGTAAGGACATGAAGTCTTGGCCTGTGATAAGGGTTGTGAAGTGCATAGAAATATTATCAGCAACAAATGGAAGAGGTAAGGCTGGAACCCACTGTGTCCCAGTCCAGTGCACCTCCCTCTAGGCCAGTGGTGGGCAACCTGCGGCCTGCATGTGGCCCATCAGGGTAATCCGCTGGTGGGCCGCCAGACAGTTTGTTTACATTTGCATAGCTGCCCGCAACTCCCAGTGGCCGCAGTTCGCCATTCCCTGCCACTGGGAGCTGCGGGAAGTGGCACGGGCCACAGGGACATGCTGGCTGCTGCTTCCCGCAGCTCCCATTGGCTGGGAACGGTGAACCGCAGCCATTGGGAGCTGCAGGCAGCCGTGCAAATGTAAATAAACTGTCTGGTGGCCCACCAGCGGATTACTCTGATGGGCCACGTGCAGCCCGTGGGCTGTAGGTTGCCCACCACTGCTCTAGGCCACACAGTATTCTGAGACTGGGTGGCCCAGTCTGCAATGCACCAGTTAAACTGTTGACACTTAATGTTGAGCTAATTATGATAATTAACAACTTTTTGACATGAATAAAGGCACCCAATTAGAGAAGAAAATTCCATGTCAGACAGGAATAAACATGGGACCATACTCCTTGAGGCCAAACATAACGGGAAGGGGGAAACAATATAATGAAATTTTGTTTAGAAAAAAAACAAACTCCCATGATGGAATATTGAAGATTTGATGTAACAGTTAGGATTGTGAAACCATTATTAAAACTTATAACTCCAATGTTGCCACTCTCATAGCACCTATTTTAGTTTTGTTTGCTTTTAGTAACAGAAATATATGGGTATAATGCCCTGTTGGGTTAATTATAATTAATGTTATGTAAATCTGTTTAGGAAAAAGGCTATGCTGAGTTACGTCTGGTATTATGTTCTTGATAGTACAGGAGCTATTCCCTGTGGAAATGTTTACTAGAGCTTTAGTTATTTATTTTTTAACGTCAGGAGACTGTTAGCTAAGGGCCTTTTTTAAGCTTAATATATTTCAGTGTTACTGTTAAAAGGATAGCGAGAGGAAAGATGAGTCAAACATATGTGTATGTATATATAAATTTGTAAAAATGATCTAAGTGTTTACACCCACCAAAATAGAGTTTGCTATATTAGAGGAAATATTAAATAGAGACGTTACACCAGTTTATGAAACAAGTACCAAATATCCTAAAATACATTCTAATCTTTTTAACAATATAATAATTTGAAAATTTGACAAAATGCTCAAATTGTGTCATCCAGCAATATTTAAACCAGGTGTAAACCTTCTAGTTTTTCAACATAAAAGTAGGTCTCCATTTTTAAAAATTCTTCAATACATGCTTTACTTGCTTCACATGAGAACTCCCAGCGACTTCAGTGGGATGACTCCCCTGTGTAAAGTTATACACATGCTAAAGTATTTGCAGGATTGAGGCCTTAGCCTGATTTCCTCCTCTTTCCCATACACTCAAACTGCTAGACAAAACTAAAAACGTGCACTATTTAACCTCATCTATCATGGGCTCCCCAGCCCTGTAATTGTCTTATTAAAACATTTGAAAGAAATTTAATATTTTAACTTTGCTGCTTATTGCTGTAATATTTTATTTTCATCCTAAAATATACATTATTCTCCTCCTTTGATTTGATTGAGTAACATGGGATGAGGTGGTAAGAAAAGAAATTCACTTTATTACATGACATTTCAGATATTCATAAGCGAGGTTTTTTCTTCTTTTTATATAAATCATAATACTAACCCCAAAGGAATCTTGGGAAACTTAATGTTTGTAAAAGTGAGTTGAGATCCTACCATGAAAGTATGAATTATTCTTTTTTTGTGGGAAAAGATGCATAATTTGAGATAAATTGCAGAATATATAGCTTTTCATGAAACTTGAGGAAAAAAAATTCCACATCAATTTCCTTAATTGTGAAAGGTTTATTTTTAAAACATGGCTCTATTTTTCTCCCAGAAAAAACATGTGTTTCGTATTGGAAGGAACTTGAGAGAAAGTGATTATTCTGCTACAACACAGAGTGAACTGGGGGGGGGGGGAAGAGTGACAGGGCAGTTTGCCGCAGGCCCCCCATTTGTGAGGGCCCCCAAGATGATGGTGGGATGGCCAGGCCAAATTTGAGTGAGAGGCATTGTGACTTGGTGCATGGGGTCAGAGCACCACGCAGGTTTGGTGCCTACCAGAATAACGACTTGCCTGTCCCAACCAGGCCCAGATCCCATCGTCACTGCAATTATCACACTGGGCCCAGGGCTACCTGCCAGGCTGAGAGGCCAGAGGCGACAGCAGGGTTGGGGATACTGCTCCCACTGGCAGTAGGGCCAGATTGCATGGAGAGGTGGGACTGCGGGGAGAGCAGCAATCCCTCAGATGTAGGCCTTTGGATTTTCCTATGCCCCTTCCCAATCTCCTCCCCTTCTCTTAAACTCTTTCATCTTCATGGTAATTTTTTGGAAATGGGGGGAGCCCTCAGTTTTCAGATTTTGCCCTGAACCTCTGTGTAGCCCTACTACAACATTTTACATAACAGGGAGAATTTTAAAATAAGAATGGGAAAAATTCCATGGGATTCTTTAAGGAAAGCCTAGATTTGTTTTATATTGACTTTGATTTAGAGTCTAAACTACATTTTAAAACATTTTACAGCAATACTCCCATTAAATGGTTTATAAATAATTCACTCATAGCTGAACAGATGTCTCTATAGGTATGTCTACACTATGAAATTAGGTCGAATTTATAGAAGTTGGTTTTGTAGAAAGCGTTTTTATACAGTTGATTGTGTGTGTCCCCACACAAATGCTCTAAGTGCATGTAGTCGGCAGAGTGTGTCCACAGTACCGAGGCAACCGTCGACTTCCGGAGCGTTGCACTGTGAGTGGCTATCCCACAGTTCCCGCAGTCTCCACCGCCCATTTGAATTCTGGGTAGAAATCCCTGTGCCTGATGGGGCTAAAACATTGTCGTGGGTGGTTCTGGGTACATATCGTCAGGCCCCCCTTCCCTCTGTGAAAGCAAGGGCAGACAATCATTTTGCGCCTTTTTTCTTGAGTTACCTGTGCAGACGCCATACCATGGCAAGCATGGAGCCCACTCAGCTAACGGTCACTGAATGTCTCCTGGGTGCTGGTAGACGCGGTACTGCATTGCTACACAGCAACAGTTAATTGCCTTTTGGCAGCAGACAGCGCAGTATGACTGGTAGCCATCGTCAACGTAGTCCAGGATGCTTTTAACCTACCTCGATGAGGTCAGGAGGTGCCTGGGAAAACATGGGAGTGATTCAGCCAAGTCATTTCCCTTTTAAGTTTCGTTTCATGGCGATTCAGTCCTACCGGCAGTGCACTGTCTTTTAATCTGCAGCCAGCAGAAGATGATGGCCAGCAGTCATACTGCACCGTCTTCTGCCAAGCACCCAGGAGACGATGATGGCTAGCGGTTGTACTGCAGTCTGCTGCCAGCAAGATGTATAAAGATAGATGAAGTGGATCAAAACAAGAACTAGACCAGATTTGTTCTGTATTCATTTTCTCCTCCCTCCCTCCATGAAATCAACGGCCTGCTAAACCCACTTTTGAGTTCTATCCTTCAGGTTTTGAGTTCTATCCTTGAGGGGGCCATTCTGTTTCTTGCAAAGCCACCCCCTTTGTCGATTTTAATTCCCTGTAAGCCAACCCTGTAAGCCATGTCGTCAGTCACCCCTCCCTCCATCAGGGCAACGGCAGACAATTGTTCCGCGCCTTTTTTCTGTGCAGACGCCATGCCACAGCAAGCATGGAGCCCACTCAGATCACTTGGGCAATTAGGAGCACATTAAACACCACACACATTATCCAGCAGTATATGCAGCACCAGAACCTGGCAAAGCGAAACCGGGCGAGTAGACAACAACAGCACGGTGATGAGAGTGATGAGGACATGCACACAGACTTCTCTCAAAGCATGGGCCCTGGCAATGTGGGCATCATGGTGCTCATGTGGCAAGTTCATGTGGTGGAACGCCGATTCTGGGCTCGGGAAACAAGCACAGACTGGTGGGACCGCATAGTGTTGCAGGTCTGGGACGATTCCCAGTGGCTGCGAAACTTTCGCATGCGTAAGGGCACTTTCATGGAACTTTGTGACTTGCTTTCCCCGGGCCCTGAGGCGCAAGAATACCAAGATGAGAGCAGCCCTCACAGTTGAGAAGCGAGTGGTGATAGCCCTGTGGAAGCTTGCAACGCCAGACAGCTACTGGTCAGTTGGGAATCAATTTGGAGTGGGCAAATCTACTGTGGGGGCTGCTGTGATGCAAGTAGCCCACACAATCAAAGATCTTCTGATATCAAGGGTAGTGACCCTGGGAAATGTGCAGGTCATAGTGGATGGCTTTGCTGCAATGGGATTCCCTCACTGTGGTGGGAACATAGACGGAACCCATATCCCTATCTTGGCACCGGGGCACCAAGGCAGCCAGTACATAAACCGCAAGGGGTACTTTTCAATAGTGCTGCAAGCTCTGGTGGATCACAAGGGACGTTTCACCAACATCAACGTGGGATGGCTGGGAAAGGTACATGACGCTCGCATCTTCAGAAACTCTGGTCCGTTTCAACAGTGGCAGCAAGGGACTTTATTCCCAGACCAGAAAATAACCATTGGGGATGTTGAAATGCCTATAGTTATCCTTGGGGACCCAGCCTACCCCTTAATGCCATGGCTCATGAAGCCGTACAAAGGCAGCCTGGACAGTAGTCAGGAGCTGTTCAACTACAGGCTGAGCAAGTGCAGAATGGTGGTAGAATGTGCATTTGGATGTTTAAAAACATGCTGGCACCGTTTACTGACTCGGTTAGAGCTCAGCGAAACCAATACTCCTACTGTTATTACTGCTTGCTGTGCACTCCACAATATCTGTGAGAGTAAGGAGGAGATGTTTATGGTGGGGTGGGAGGTTGAGGCAAATTGCCTGGCTGCTGGTTACATGCAGCCAGACACCAGAGGGGTTAGAAGAGCACAGGAGGGTGCGGTGCGCATCAGAGAAGCTTTGAAAACCAGTTTCATGACTGGCCAGGCTACGGTGTGAAAGTTCTGTTTGTTTCTCCTTGATGAAACCCCCCGCCCCGTGGTTCACTCTACTTCCCTGTAAGCTAACCACCCTCCCCTCCTCCCTTTGATCACCGCTTGCAGAGGCAATAAAGTCATTGTTGCTTCACATTCATGCATTCTTTATTTATTCATCACACAAATAGGGGGATGACTACCAAGGTAGCCCAAGAGGGGTGGTGGAGGGAGAGAAGCACCAGGAGGGGTCGTGGAGGAGGGAGAGACAAGGCCACACAGCACTTTAAAAGTTTAAAACTTTAAAATTTATTGAATGCCAGCCTTCTGTTGCTTGGGCAATCCTCTGGGGTGGAGTGGCTGGGTGGCCAGAGGCCCCCCCACCGCATTCTTGGGCGTCTGGGTGTGGAGGCTATGGAACTTGGGGAGGAGGGCAGTTGGTGACACAGGGGCTGTAGTGGTGGTCTGTGCTCCAGCTGCCTTTGCTGTAGCTCAACCATACACTGGAGCATACTGGTTTGATCCTCCAGCAGCCTCAGCATTGAATCCTGCCTCCTCTCATCACGCTGCTGCCACATTTGAGCTTCAGCCCTCTTTTCAGCCCTCCACCTCTCCTCCCGGTCATTTTGTGCTTTCCTGCACTCTGACATTGTCTTCATCCACGCATTCGTCTGTGCTCTGTCAGTGTGGGAGGACAGCATGAGCTCAGAGAACATTTCATCGCGAGTGCGTTTTTTTTGCCTTCTAACCTTCGATAGCCTCTGGGAAGGAAAAGATCTTGTGATCCTTGAAACACATGCAGCTGGTGGAGAAAAAAAAAGGGACAGTGGTATTTAAAAAGATTTTATAGAACAATGGGTACACTCTTTCATGGTAAACCTTGCTTTTAACATTACATACATAGCACATATGCTTTCGTTCCAAGGTCGCATTTTGCCTCCCCACACCGCGCGGCTACCCCCTCATCCCTCCCCCCTCCCCGCGGCTAACAGCAGGGAACATTTCTGTTCAGCTACAGGCGAACAGCTCAACAGGAATGGGCACCCCTGAATGTCCCCTTAAGAAAAGCACCCTATTTCAACTAGGTGACCATGAATGATATCCTCAGGAGAGTGATAACACAGAGAGATAAAGAACGTATGTTGTTTGAACGCCAGCAAACATACACTGCAATGCTTTGTTCTACAATGATTTCCGAGTACGTGCTACTGGCCTGGAGTGGTAAAGTGTCCTACCATGGTGGACAGAATAAGGCTGCCCTCCCAAGAAACCTTTTGCAAAGGCTTTGGGAGTACATCCAGGAGAGCCGCAAATGCCAGGGCAAATCAATCATTAAACATGCTTGCTTTTAAACCATGTACAGTATTTTAAAAGGTACACTCACCAGAGGTCCCTTCTCCGCCTGGCGGGTCCGGGAGGCAGCCTTGGGTAGGTTCAGGGGGTACTGGCTCCAGGTCCAGGGTGAGAAACAGTTCCTGGCTGTCGGGAACACCAGTTTCTCCACTTGCTTGCTGTGAGCTATCTTCCTCGTCCCCAAAACCTGCTTCCGTGTTGCCTCCATCTCCATTGAAGGAGTCAAACAACACGGCTGGGGTAGTGGTGGCTGAACCCCCTAAAATGGCATGCAGCTCATCATAGAAGCGGCATGTTTTGGGCTCTGACCCGGAGCGGCCATTTGCCTGTCTGGTTTTCTGGTAGGCTTGCCTCAGCTCCTTAAATTTCCACGCAGCGCTGCTTTGGGTCCCTGTTATGGCTTCTATCCTTCATGCCTTGGGAGATTGACAAATGTTTTGGCATTTCGAAAACTGGAACGTAGTTCTGATAGCACAGATTCTTCTCCCCATACAGCGATCAGATCCCGTACCTCCCGTTCGGTCCATGCTGGAGCTCTTTTGCGATTCTGGGACTCCATCATGGTCACCTCTGCTGATGAGCTCTGCATGGTCACCTGCAGCTTGCCACGCTGGCCAAACAGGAAATTGAAATTCAGAAGTTTGCGGGCCTTTTCCTGTCTACCTGGCCAGCGCATCTGAGTTGAGAGTGCTGTCCAGAGTGGTCACAATGGAGCACTGTGAGATAGCTACCGGAAGCCAATATTGTCTAATTGTGTCCACAGTACCCCAAATTCGACCCGGCAAAGCCGATTTCAGCATTAATCCCCTTGTTGGGGGTGGAGTAAGGAAATTGATTTTAAGAGCCCTTTAAGTCGAAGAAAAGGGCTTCGTCGTGTGGACAGGTGCAGGGTTAAATTGATTTAACGCTGCTAAATTCGACCTCAACTCCTAGTGTTGACCAAGGCTATGGAATGCAGACTCTCTATGTCCCAATGAGTGGATTTAATAGAGTAAAACAATTTTCCAAGCTTTCACTTACTGGAAAGTAGATGACAAAAAAATCTAAAGTTCTGTACCAGGAAAAAAATAGAAAAAAACTAGACATGAAAAGGGTGGGGAGAGTCTAGGACATTTCTTCACAGATGTCTCATTGCATACTGTCATAGTCTATAAACATTTTGTTCCCACTTTTATGTTTGAAATGAAGTCTTGTTTTCTGATAAAACACGGCACACAGGGCTGGGAGAGAAAGACACAATAACTAGACTTGCCTTAGATGAAACTTTAAAAATACAAAACTTTGCTCAAATTGATCCTGAAATATTTAAAAAAAAATTATGTAGACTGAATTATGTAGATCTGGCTGGTGAATCTTGCCCATATGCTCAAGGTTTAGCTGATCACCATATTTGGGGTCGGGAAGGAATTTTCCTCCAGGGCAGATTGGAAGAGGCCCTGGAGGTTTTTCGCCTTCCTCTGTAGCATGGGGCACGGGTCACTTGCTTGAGGATTCTCTGCTCCTTGAAGTCTTTAAGCCACAATTTGAGGACTTTAATAGCTCAGACATAGGTGAGAGGTTTTTTGCAGGAGTGCTGGGTGAAATTCTGTGGCCTGTGTTGTGCAGGAGGTCAGACTAGATGATCATAAGGGTCCCTTCTAACCTAAATATCTATGAATCTATGAACTGACAGCCATGGTGATTACATTCCCCTGTTTAGGAACAGAAGTGATGTAGCTTGGGAAGGGATTGTGGAAACTTCCTCACGTTGCTGTCTGCTTTCATTGGCCATTTGGTATATCCCTTTGCCACAGGAAGGAAGCATTGCCTAAAAAATTAAAGACTACCCAGAATAAAGCAGAATGACGGACTTGCATTGAAGTTGATGTTTTTCAGTTTGTCTGAGTTTTACTTTTTTTAAACTCGTTGAGCTGAAACCCTGAGAATTTTAATTTTGTAAAAAAGATACTAATCTAGGTTCTCACTGTAAATCAGTGTCACTCCATTGAACTCAGTTAAAAAAAAAAACTTGAAAAATCAGATGGCCTATTCAGAACCAGCACCCTCCCATAATTTGCGCACACCTGAAGCTATGAAGAATACAAAAGAATCTCAAATCTCTCTCTCTTTTTTTTTTTTTTTTTTTTTAAAAGAATCAGTTTCTAGCCCTAAATTCAGGACAGCACAAAATCTGACCCAAGAACAGTAAATAGGGAAGGACCAGAGTTATGTTAGATCAGTTAATAAAACAAATACCAAAGCACCAAAGGCATACACCTCCAAAAATTAGAATACTTTTAATTTGACCTGCTAGGAACACAAGGTATCTGGGAAAGGATATCTGACAAATGAGGCCCCAGCAGAAGAACTAATGCACAGCCAATGAGGTTCAGCTCCTGTGATAAGCTCCTTCACCTTTCACTGCGTGGAACTTTCCAAGGGCAGAGTTTATACTGATGGGATGGTGCACAAAGACTAACGGGGTCCTCTTAGGTGGCTAGGGAACTTCCACCAGACTTGCAATAAGAAGTTAAACCAGGCAACATCTTTAGAGAAGCAGTATTACTAAAAGACATACGGATCTTCAGTTTTAAAAGCTAACTCTCTTCTAGGTATCATGACCCACAGGTCAAAACCCTAGGCCCTCAAAGTCTTTAGGAGCAGCCACACTCCAGCCCTCCATCTGGTAACCTGCTGACAATAGCTTATCTGAGACCATGAAGCCCAGTGTGAGGCTCCACCCCTGAGGTATGGCAGAGTCCCAGAGCAACTGATTGGCCTGCTGGCCCAACTTAAGCCAGCAGCAGGAACAGGAAGCTGTCTGACAACTGACCTCTACCTTGCTCTGGTCTTTCTGCCCAGCTTGAGCTCTTGGCATCTGACTCATGGTTCCTGACCACCAGTGTGTTTCCTGCCTCTGACCCCCTACTATTCTGACTCTGGTTCCTGGCTCATGGTTCTCATCTCCAGTTTGTCTTCTGCTTCTGACCTCTTGATGTACCAACCTAGCTGACTTGACTCCTGTCTTGTGACTGCAGACTTTGGCTCTCACTCCTAGGTCTGGCCACCCACGATCTGTGAATGACACTAGGTTCTGATAAGATCTTCATAGTATATCCAGTGGATCTTCAACACTCTTCTTGAAGTCCAGACCTGCTCAGTATACCAAGACACTTCTAAATATGCTATACCCTTTTCTCCATTATGCTAGACTTGAAAACCCACATTAAACTGAGATCTTTACAGTAGTAAGTGTTAAAACCCCATGGGAATGCTACTGGAGTGTCTTGTGGAAGTAAATTCAAGCACTCACACTCAGGAGTTAACACTGTTTTATTATCAGAGCTCCAGAAGTCTGCCCCAGATTGTTACATCTCATTTGCTAGACTAAATTCCGGCACTTCTGGGATTTTCTGCTTACAGTAGGGGGACCTTAAAACCATCCTTACGCTTGCCTAATTAATTTCCAATTTTCATTATTTCCTATATACAGTAGATACAAAACTGGGAAGTTGTAATCAACTAAGTGGTTTTCAGAGTTAGTATTCACTGTTTAGAGCACTAAGTTAGTTGTAGAGCATGCATGGTGTATCTGAGTATACTACAACACATTCTGTACCTGTCTTATTTAGGCCACATTTGCAAGTCAATTTTTCTATTAAGTGTTGTGAGACATTCATGGTAACGTGCATTAGGTTTGACTTGGCACTCGGTTAAGAAAACGGTGTTTCGATGTCATGCTAGCATGACAATTGTTTCAATATTTACCGCAGTCTGTGGCTGCCAGTACCAGTACAAGATTGCTGCAATGAGAGTCCATCCCTGTCTGAGTACAGATAATCCAAATATAAATTTTAAAAAGCTTTTCTGTTTATAGATTGAGAGTCTGAGTGTATGCATTGTTAAATCATGAATATTTTCCATAAGTAACATCTACAATTACATTTTGCATCTGAATTCCATTATGTGCACAGCTGTATAGATTGGCAAAGCACTCAGTTTACCCTTAATTTAGTTGATCAACTTTTTCCTCCTTTATGAAATCTTTTTTTATCTAGCACGATTAAACAGGGTTGCATGTGCACTAGTTCAAGGGACAATGTCATCTAATTTTAGGTTCATATTTTAAAAAAGTTTCATAAAATATTATGAATAGAAGTGATATAACGGTTTATTTTTACATATAAGTGCATAGTTTGAAGATTCTTTAATGTTGAACCTTCCCCTATACAGTTGAGACACCAAATATTGCGCTATTTCACAGGAACTGGAAAGTGGAACTGACTGGTGATGGATTGTTGTAAATCCAAGTGAAACGAACCAAACTATCTTCATGAGCAAAGCTGAATGAAATACCAACCATAATCAGCACAAATGGTAAAAATATTTCTCCATTTACATAATCTAAGATGTTACTTATTTTGACAACTGCCCTTTTATTTTTTCTGAGTATATTTTCAGTAAAGGAGTTGATTTCTGTAAACAAGTTGGGGAATGGGTGCTATTTTTATTACAGTTAACATTGGGTGCCCTTGGGGCATGATTTTCATGCAAGTTCTGAGCAGCACAGTTCCAGTTCAAATCAATGCAATCTACACGTGCATAGAGCCTCTGAAAAATCAGACCAGTCTCTCTTACCCAGTGTTAAGGTAGCTAGGGGAATTTTGAGATGTGTCATCAATATGCTGATTAGAGATAGTCAGAAATTTTTTGACAAAATATTTTTTCCATTAGAAAATGGTGATTTGTCAAACCAAAACTTTGCATGGAAACATATTGGTTTCAACTAAATCCTTGTCAAGAAGGTTTCTGAGGCCTGGGGGTCAGGGCCAAAAAGAGAGAGAGACACCCTAGCCTGAGGTTTAGGACACTCACCTGGGAGGTGGGAGACTCAGGTTCATGTCCCCTATTCAAATCCAGGTGAGCAGGGCTGTGAACCTGGGTTTCCCACATCCCCTGGGCTCAAGGGTTAATGTCTCTCTGAACCAATGAGCATTTAATTAGCTATACAAAGTTAACCCTCTCCTGCTGGAGCTGTTTCTTTGGACAAGAAATTCCATCATGGACCTCTGGATCAGGCAGATTAGGAATCTGAACCTGGATTTCCCACATCCCATCTGAGAGCCCTAATTTCTGGGCTATTCTGGAGTCAGTCTCTGTCTCCCCCCTAATTTTTTTGGAAAGGTCTCAGTTTCATTCCATGTTGGAACAAAGAAAAATGTCAAAACTTTGATTTTTTTTTCCCCCAAAATGGAAGTGGTATTTTCTGGCCACCCTCAGTTTCTTCTTTTCATTGAACCACCATGCCATGGTTTTATTACTTTCCCAGAGCTGGATGATGAAATAGCTGTAATGAGCAACTTAGCAAGCTGGCTGCAATGAGACATTGACAAAATAGAGTTAATGACTGTTGGTAGGAACGTCCATTGGGCTAGGGTCTGCACCAATCACTGAAGCGGTCTTTCCAGCTTTTGCCAAATTATACAGTTCATGGATCTTAGTGACTAACACTTCCCTCAGTTCCCAGACAGTAGATGGGCCTTGTAATCATCTTGGCAGACCAGGAAGCTGTGACTGCTTCTCAGTCCTGTGGGACTTCCTATTCATCTGTGCTTTAGATTTCTGTGTGTAGATTACTCCAGTATGCGGGCATGGCATTTCAACTCCCATGCCTGCCAAATTCAAGCACTAAAATAAACTAGTGATGTTACTGTCATCAATGCAATATTAACCTCTGACCAGGAAGAATTTTATACACATATTTTTATATTCTGTATGATGGAAGAATTTCTATGAAGCTGCCATGTAGCAAATCACAAGCCCTTTAAAAATTCCAGATAACCTTTGAAAATAGAGTCATCTACTTTTAGGTGGAATAATGCTCCATACTGGTTATTCATGACTTTCTCACATTTTACTTCAATCAGCAACTAGTTGACTGTCAGCTCTTTCTTAAACAGGCCAAATCCTATCTGCCTTACTCAAGTAGTTTCACTGAAGTCCCAGCAAGCAGGATTTGGCCCTTTGTCAGGTTAAGTGGACTGTTTACTAATAATTGGCACACAACTAAAATACATCAAAAGCTGAGCTCTTTCAAAGATAAGCATGAAATTAATTTAAATGTTTGACAAGTTTAGCACTCACAGGTAGCGAAGCACCAATTATTATAGTGAATAATTATATTAATTTGTATAGTGCTTTAAGTATAGAATACCAGATGTTTTATAGATGTAGATCCAGGAAAAGTTCCTGCACTGAAGAGTTTACAGTGTAAATAGTTGAATGCTTTCACACATGTATCCCTAACCAATAAAAATCAGCTTCTCTTTCTTGTTTCAAAACTACCTCTCTCCCCCTCTATCTTTAATGCCTGTCTAGCTGGTAGGTAGACCAGGTCAAAAAAAGGTATAGCCCAGAGCCTCAAAAGGATTTAGGCAGCTAACTCAAAGAAATCAATGGGATTTAGGTTTCTAAATACCTTTGAGGATCTGGGCCCAAGTGTATATTTTTTTGAAAATTTAGAAAGAAACGAAAACTTAGTTTTGCTTAAAATTTTCCAGGAATTTTTTTTTTCAACAAAATGTTCTGTAAAAACAATTAAAGTTTTTCTTTGGTGAAGAAAAAAAAGCCCACTTTTTAAACTTCTTTCCCTGCTGGAAAAAGAGTGGGGGCATGGAGAGTAAAAAATGTTAAGAAGGGGTTATTTTCCTTATCAAAATGAAAAGAAATGTTTGAAAAACTATGAAATGTATTATCCAAAATACTACTATTTTTCCGATAGTTTTACTGCAGTATTTTGGACCATTGCTGTAGAATAATACAGTATATTTTTATAAGGGAAATTTCTGGGAAGTTGGCCATGATTTTTCAAAACTGGGCACCTAAAGTTAGTCTCGTAGCTCTATATTTGTGCACTTAAAAATGTGATCTGACTTCTTCCCCCCCCCCGCCCCCAAGTGCTGACCACTCAATAGTTTGCACTGAAGTAAATGTGTAGAGTACCAGGCTGACAGTAGTTACCTAGAAAGCTAACTACTGCTCCCAGGGGAACTAGAATAATTGCCAGTGAATTCAGATCTTACAAGTCTGAGGGTTTCCAGAATGGCATGGCACAGGCATGCCTGCATCTCCAGTTTATATGGAGCCAAAGGAAGTGGAGTTGTATTGTTGACTCAGCTAGGTTGGTAGCACATGTGCATGTTTACAGGATCAGCACATGTGCATGAATAATTTTACTCACTTATGTAGTCCTATTGAACACATGTGTAAAGTTCTCTGCATATGCGTTTGTAGGATTGGGACCTTAATAATCAAAGGAGCTTATTTCCCACGCCTTTAGAAGAGACACCTTTCTTGAGAGGCTCCTGGAGCATAGAAACTAGAGGGCCATGTATTGCATCATTCTGAGAGCAGAAGGAAGGAGAATATAACCTAGAACTCAGAACTGTGTTACACGATTAAAGTCAACCAACCAAACCCAGGAAGATTTTTTATCTTCAGTGACTCCTTTGTGAGTTGTTTCTATTCAGCTGAATGGACTCTGTGCCTTGTGCAAGCTATTTCATTTATTATCTGCCTATATTTAAAGTTATTAGCCATTATTTTTATTATATGCAACTTCTTATATATAGAGAAGCAGCCAAAACATTACTATATCTGTACATGCTCATACTGTCAGATCCTGAAGAAATATTATGCGCCTTTCCTATGGACTGGTTAACTTCAGTGAGTTATACAATCCCTTTGACCTATGATTTTAACTAATTATTAAAATTGCTAGCTTTGTCATAAAGCGTCCTTTAAGTTAGTGGTGTACCAACTTTTCCAGTCGCGCGCCCTCTCCCCACAGCCATTAATAGTATCTGTCTGTGCCCCTACTCCATTACTGCAGTCAAGGCTTCTATCTTTCAGTCAGGCTGCACCAGTAGAGCAGGCATACCACCCGCCCCTCCTGTGACATTCCCCAGGGTACAATCTGGACTGTTGAACAGCTGTGTTGCCTTGATTCTCTAGCCTTGCATGTCTTTTACACTGCTTTGCTCTCAGAACACTTCAACCCAAACACACTGGTTTAGATAGAACAAAATTTCTTAGCTACAGAAATGCAGATTTTATGTGATCACAAGTGATAAGGCATAAAAGCCAGAATTGGTTACAAAAGAAATAAAAAGATAAAAATGCAAGCTAATAGGTTTTAAAGCAAAATCTCTCTCTCTCCATAAACTGCAACAGTTCACAGGGTGGATTTCCTTTCAGCCAGGGACCCCTGCCCCAGTTCAGTGTTCTTCAGGTACTCGTTGATGCCGTGAGCAGAGAGATGGAAGAAGGAGAGGGGTGATGTGGAGGTCACGGTCCCTTATTTTTATATCCTCCTCCTCTCCAAGAATTACCCCCCACTGGGGTATAGACAAACAGTTCCCTTTGTACATGAGATTTTGAGCTCTCTCTGGGATGAAATGTAAATTTCTTTTTACACCTTCTCTGTCACCATCACCTCTTGCAAGCACCCCCTGGCTGAGTGTGCCTGCACTTTCTCTCTCTCTGGTCAAGTCACACACAGCCTGTCTGTGTGATAAAAGTAAAGCAAACCCCTTTCAGGGTATAAGTCCAACTTGGGGCTTATTTCAGCACCCTCTGTAAAGTCCTTCAATCTGCAGCTCTATCCTGGGGCTCACTCTTCAATCGGTCCAGCAGGGCCTAGCACAATACACTGGCTAAACTATCTCTTGCCCATTCTGGGCTCCCTTAAATTATCCCTGCTCTTTAAGCAGTTCTAGCCCTGGTGTGGGGCCACATCCCCCAGGGCTCCCTCCTTGGTGATACTGCCTCTGCAGACCTTTCTGACCCCAGCTCTTCAGCTGGGCCACTAAAAGAGTTCAGTTCCCCCTTCTGGGGTGCATCAAAGTCCAAGCCATTTTCCCGGTCCAAGGACCCTGTAGATAGCAGCTGTCCATCATGTCCCTTTAAATACACCACATTGCTGCTACAATTCCCTGGGCCACTTCTCCGTGGCTCCAACACATTCTACACCCTTACCTCAGGGCCTTGTCCTGGTGGAATCCCAGCAGCCAGCCCAGAGCTCCATCCACTCTCCTCCAGTTCTAGAAGGGAAGTGAATTGCTTTGGCCCTGCAGCTCTTATACTAGCCTGCTGGCTGGGCCCTGATTGGTGGCGTCACACACAGCCACTCTAGGCAGCTTGGAGGACTTCTCTACTGCCCTTTTCCGGGGTGGGGTGTGGCAGGGTCACAAGGCCTCTAGCAGGGGACCTTAGTTCCTAGTCCACCCCATCACAGGGCATTACCCAGAACTACAACATATTTAAGTGACAATCATATAGCAAAATCTCATAATTTTACATGCAGTGTTGTTAGACACATTTCAACAGGATAATAATATTCAGCAGATTATGAATTTTCAAATGATATCTCATAATGCATACTTTGTACAAAATAGAACCCTATAGAAGTGCTGAATATGGGATACAAGGTGTCACAAGGGGTACAGGGTGTGACATCTCTCATCTCGGGTTTTCAGGATGGAGGAAGGAATGTGTGAATGTGCAACAGTCTCTGGGGTGTGGAGGCTTCTGGGAGTGGAAATCAGCACAGCACACTGACCCACAGACTGAGTGGATCCCTGAGGTGAGTGATGGGGCAGAGGTGGTGCTCCCTCCCCACCTGTAGGGACTGGCCCAGGACCCACTTCACGAAGCTGGCACAAGCCACGTGGCATCACTACTCACCCCCACAAACATTTCTTTGTGTCCCCCCTGGGGGGGTCATGCCCCACAGATTGCACATCACTGCTTTAAATAGTACAGTATGTCCTGTTTCTTTCTTACAAAATCCTTTTACAGGAGTCTTGTGGGCAGACCCAAGAGCAACACCAAACATACACAGGTCCATCACTCCACTTTCTCCTTTGAAGCCAATGGGATACTCGTGTGCTCTAAAATAAAGAATCTGTTTAAGTACCTTGCTGAACTGAGGCCTCATTTTCTGCTGTGATGCTGCATTAGTGGTAAACACCCTCTTACCACACTTTAGGAAAGGGTAAAGCACATGAGCAGTTCACAAGAGTGATATCAATATGCTAGTACACAAGATAGGAAGTGCAACTGCGTATCAAAAAACCCCAGTGAAACTAAGTAGACCAGTGGTTTTCAAACTTTTTTTCATTTGCAGACTACTAAAAAATTCTGAATGGAGGTGCAAACCCCTTTGGAAATCTTAGACATAGTCTGCAGACCCCCAGAGGTCTATGGACCACAGTTTGAAAACCACTGTTCTATGGTAACAACATCCTTTTGCGGACCCCTTAGACATAGTCTATGGACCTGTAGGTGTCTGAGGACCAGAGGCTGCAAACCAATGAACTAGATACACAAGGTAAAATCCCGACCACATTGTGATTAATGGGAGTTTTGCCACTGACTTCAGTGCAGCAGGATTTTACTCAAAGTGTTGTCCATTTTTAAAAAAAAAAAACACACACTTTTCTTCCAAACTCTTTGCTTTATAGTAATCCTAGCTGTTGTTTGTAACAACAGTTGGCACAGAATTTTGAGATCAGATTTTCAACTTCCTTACTTCACATATGCCCACTCTATAAATTAAAATACACAATATAAATTATAATATAAAAAACTGTGCCATATTGATACAAATAAATATCCATAGTAGAAAAATGCATGCTGGTCTTTGCTTACATATTTCGTGCTCAGTTCTTATTATAACACATCTATCTTTTAAAATGAATAAAGGCCTATGTTCAAATCCAGTGTTGGTGATATGCTGTGTGTTGGTATTTATTGTGAACTTTTCTGTTGGGTTGTTGGACAGAATAATTCCTTGATGCAATCATTTAAATCAGCATGTAGCAGGTCAATAACAAAATTCCAGTTATCACTGTGATTAACTTACAAGTGACATCAAATCTGTGACTGGCAAGTAAGCTCCTTTGTGATGAGTCTGATGAACTCATGTTGGACTGATTTTACAAAGACTGTTTTGCTAAATCCGCTCCTAAACAAATTCTTCTATGTTCAGTAGTTAGGCAATGTTTTTAAGGAAAAACAGAAGCTGAGATTCAAAGGCCCTCTGACAATATCTGCCATTGGCCTGCCAATAAGGGCGGAAGAGTTATCTTTTAAATCCTCTTTGGTTTAACTGATTGGGTAATCCTTTGAATTAAGTTTTATTGAAATCTCCACTCAATTTGTTTAATTTCCATCAGTTACTGCTGAGCCAGCTAAACAGAAATGACTAGCTTTTCACTCCATTTTAATTTTCTTTTGCGGAAAGTGATGTACTGGTGTGTGTTTGTTTTTTAAATACCTTCTATTTTATGAATAAACATCTGCAAATCTAGGTTGGTGCTGACTGTATACAGGTGTTTTTCCCATGCCGATGTGGGCAGAATGTATCATTGGTGGCCCAGTTCCTCAGCGGGTATAAATTGGGATAGTTCCATTTGTGCAATCGGTCCTCTTCCTGAGATTTAGGTTTAACTGGTACCTCCATCATTAATGTAAGCCTGGGCCTAAGCTTCCCCCCTCAAGCTTGGCTCTTCCTAGGGCTTCCTTATAAAAACTGTCCTAGATCCCTCTGACAGAGTTCTTCTACCTCCCCTTTAGCTAAAGTGGAGTTAGAGACACAGCTACAGAGGGTCATCAGAAATCAATCAGCACTTCACCAAGAGTGAGTCAATAGAATCACCCTGCTTCCCTATTATCCTGACCAATGTGACTGGACTGGACTGCCTCCTTTGTTTTAAATAGTTGAGTTCTACTGATGAGTTAAAAGGAAGATGGGTTTTTAGTGCTGGATTGACAGCAAAACTATGGGCAAAAGCTGTGCAAACTTTGGCAATGTGCCTCAACTCTAAAGTGAAGGGACCACCTCTAGAGATGAGTAGTTTAGTCTCCATGCCTTTATCAGTTTTTGGCCTCTCTGATAAGACTGCCAAAATAGTTGTCAGTTTCTTTGCTAACCAATATGATTTTTTTAGAATCATGGAATATCAGGGCTGGAAGGGACCTCAGCAGGTCATCTAGTCCAACCCCCTGCTCAAAGCAGGACTGATCCCCAATTTTTGCCCGAGATCCCTGAATGGCCTCCTCAAGGATTGAACTCACAACCCTGGGTTTAGCAGGCCAATGCTCAAACCACTGAGCTTAGTATGGATGCAATCAATGGGAAGTGGACAGAGACCTCACTGCACCCACACACACAAAATATGCCTGCTTTTGTTACCTAAGGTGCATTGAAACACAGGAGCTGTACCATTACCTTTCAAAATACACAGAGACAGGAAAGGTTTTGTCTTTTTCTCAAGTATCCTTTTACCTCTTTATAATAAAATCCACAAAAGCTTGACATGTGGTAATGGGTTGTGTTGGTTCATTGTTATGATCTTTAAAGAAACACTAACAGGTAGTTTAGGCCCCATGTTTAGATTTTGAACAGGAAACTTTACAAAACCTAATAGAAATATTTTTTAAAGAAACTCTTAAAAGCCTTTGCATGAGACAAGTGCTTGCAGTGTAAACATTTCAGCATTGTCCTAATGCATTATAACCAGAATGTGAAACCTGTTAGTCTGTTGTCATTGTCCCACCTGAATGTAATGCAAATAGTAAAATTGTATAAATGGTGAAAAGCAATTTAAGGTCTCAGTCCTGCTAAACACATACACACGTGATTAGTCCCACAAAGGAACACAAAGGAACTAATCAAATGCATAACAGATTGTAGGATTTAAGTCTTAGGTATTTAATCTTCTTTCAGGTTTAATAACTTAAAATGGAATATTTTAAACATTTCTTCAGTTTTTGTGGCAATGCTCACAGAAACTCAGTTCTGCTACTCTCTGGGACCCCATTTCAAATGAGCTATCTATGGGTGGATGGCTGAACAGACCCTTATTGAAACTGCAACGGACAACTTTCAGGACTGAGGTCTATACTGAGGAAAGTACTATTCCTCAATAGAGTAGATTTAAAATAGAGGAGGGGGGGGGGAGGGAGGAAACAACCCACAAAATTAAGGGAATGTGAAGGGATTATTGAAAGGGTCAGATTTTCACTGTGAGAGGTAAAAATAACTTTCACATAATCTTTGATGTCCTTGCTGGGAGCCTGTGGTCTCTTTTCTATGACTTTTTTTCACCACAAAGTATTTGTACTCCATGGAAAGGAGAAAGAAAGGAAAACAATTAAGTGGCCTGCATGGTGAGTATTTGTTGTCTGTTGTAGTCACACTCTGTGCTAACAAGTCCCAGAGGATGTCAGCGACCAGCCATTTAAAAAAATTTAGTTTGATATTCCACTGTAAGAAACAAGTTAACAAGCACAATATTTTATTGCTAATATGCCACCATTCTGTGAACAAAGCTTTAATCAATAAAAACAGCCTTTTAAATTGCATGGACCAATTCATCATCATCTTCTTGTGCTGTATGTTGTACTCAGATTCTTTCCAGCAGTCAATTTGCAGCCTTCTGGTCCCAAGAAAATACCTGTTTTCCCAATGAAGTAGGGGGAATATAACAAACTTATTCCACTCCTTCTGCTATGAAGTGTTGTTTTCCTTTTTTTCAAAAAAAAAAAAAAAATCCTGCCATTAAGACCAGAAGAATTAGGTCTGGGAAGATAAGAATGCTTTCCCGTCATAGGGGATTTCTTCCAGGTTTTGGTTCATTCACCACTCAGTCCATCACATCCATGAAAAAGATGATTTTGGTTCCCCCTGAATTATTTCTCACCACTGGCTTCCTGCACATACTGGGAATCATCTTTCGTATTTATGCTAAGCAACCTGGGCAGCAGCTATTCCATAAATGTTACAAAATCTTGATTTCCCTCCTTGCTAGAATGCTCCAAATACATACACTGAAAAGGTCATATTTAGTTCTTAGTCCACGCATGACAGGGCATTAGGGCACTGCTTAGTCTCTGGTGCACAGGGGATTAACTCTATCTTAGCTTCCCTCTCTCCCTGTGCAAGTGCTCAGAGGAAAGGCCGCGAGGATGGCTTTCTAGGAAAGAGCGGAACAGTTTGGGGAGGGGAGAGCACCACACCCAGAGCTTATAGGACTGGGCTGAACCGCACAATTGGGGATTTAGTTGTTTATTTGTTTAGGTTAACTAATTTTGATTTTGCTGACTCATGCCACCAGTTTATACTCCAGTTCCAGACTGAAGGTGGAACACTGTAGCTGGTACTCCCTTGACACATCACACAGACTTCTCATGCAAAACATCCCCTGGTCTAGAGGAAGATGTCTTCAAGGCTGCAGTCTAGAAAATCATGATTTCTAGGCAAACCTTCTTTGATTGATTACGTGGACTTCACTTTATTAACCAGACTCTAACCCTAGGGGTTGGTAACTTATCATTCATGTCATTTTACAGATAAGAGAAGTTGCACAAGGTCACTGCTAGCAGAGGTGGGAATATGGTTTCCCACCATGGTAGTACCCAGATCTCCAATATGCTACACTCAAGTCCCATTCAGTTATCCATACTGCCTTTTGGAGTGACTATACCAATTCTTTACACTTGGCTATTGTGTCTTGTAGCGAAGCGAGACTCACTGGTACGGCACCTCCTGCTGGTCATCTCAGGAATTAGCTCTTTCCAGCCTTCAGAGGGCCCTCTGCAGGCCAGTGTCTCACCTGCTGCTGGCTCTCATGTCCCTCCCAGACAACAGTGCCCTTTATTCCAGGGTTCTACCCCAGCAGTACCCCCACACTCTGGGTCTCCCCTCCCAGGAGAACCCCCAATCCTCTAAACCCACCTTGCCTCAGTGGCTACTGCCAGTCATCCTCTAGCCCCCACTCACTAGGGAAGACTGCAGTCTGTAATGGCCACTCATCAAAGGCAAGGGGGTAGGACCAGCTGCCTCTACCTATTCCCAGGCTGCCCCTCTGCAGCCCCAGTACCTTTCTGGGCCTTTATCAAGGCCTGTAGCCTGGGGGTTTACCAGGCTGGAGCTCCCCAGCTCCCTTTGCCCCTCCCCAGCACTACTTCACTTAAGGTACCTCACTTTCAGGCAGCTATCCCTTCCCCCTCCAGGGCTAGAGTAAAACTTGGCCCCCAGCCTTCTTATAAGGGCCAGCTGGGCCCTGATTGAGCTGGCCACAGCTGTGGTCAGCAACTCAGTCAGCTTCCCCCAGCTGTTCTTAATCCCTTTCCCTACTGCAGCCCTCTCCAGGGCTGCTTTTAAGCCCTTTTCTGCAGGAATGAGGCAGCCACCTCACTACCTCTCTAGTTCCTGTTCCAAACCCTGATTTGATTAACCTCTTAGAGTTAGGAAGAGATCCCAGAAATACTGATGGATGCAACTGTTTGCTTGAGCACAGCAGACTGTTGGAACCCACTGGCAAAGTGTGCCAGCTTAACTGGTAGAATCTATGGGTAAATCTAGAGATCTTGAGTTCAACCCCCATGAGTAGCTGCCAGAAGTCATCAAAAGCAAAGTTTTATACCTATCTATGTTTTCAAGCTGAACCCATGTGATGTTCTGAAGTCAAAGTGGGTCTTCTGGTCAGAAAAGTAAAACAGGAAACAGAATTACCTCCCCACAATCAATTTTTTTCCCTTTTCCCCAGATCCGCTTGTTGTGGGCTCTGTTCTAAGCCCAGATGGATGCCTAGGCAGAAGAGTGATGACAGAGGAGAGGAGGGTGTATAAGGAGTCCCATTACTCTCACCTGCCTGTGCTACCTGCACTGCCAGAGCCAACATGGTGGAGGGAAAGAACAATTGTTGGTGGGCTGCCATTGCTCTTATTCTTTAGGCTAGTTTCTCATCAACACAACTATTAACTAAGTTCTAATTACAGGATTGTTATTACTGGTGAGCCAGGAAGAACACAGCTTGCTTTTCAGTTTCCAGGGGGAGTTTGCAGGGCTGGCTGTTAGAAAGACATCTTTTTCCTTGCAAGCTGAACAAATTTTGATTTAGAAATCGGTGAGACACAATAACGTTTTCACAGAGACACTATTCAGAGTATAGAACTGCACTTTAATTTTAGCAAATTGAACTCGGAGTTAATTCAATTACTTTCTTCTACATTTCTTTTATGTAATCGAGTAACAGAATAAAAGCCAGGATTGTACTGGAGTTATTGAAAAGTCTGTTATAATTAAGATTTACACAGTATCCCAAGAGATTCCAAAGTACTTTAAAAACAATAGAAATACAGCACTGCTGAAATGCCGCTATCTCAGGGGTGGAAGGACAAAAGGAAACTGGCACACAAGTGGCTAGGGGGAAAGTTTTGGCAAAGAACACCAAAGGAGTTAGGGAAAGGAAAGCTTATTCTGTGCTGACTTCAGTAGGGGTTGTGGAATCCCAGTGACTCTGAGAATCAGGCCCTTTTCGTTGACACAGAGAACACAGAACCTCTGCTACCAAGATTTCTTCCACAGCACCTGACAGTGTGTGGGATGTGCATGAGACTCAACTTATCTACCTGAGAAAGAATGAAGGGCTGAACCGACCCTTTTGGAATTGGAACAAGAGGTTCCAGAGTCTAGATATTTCAGACCTGCTAATTATGCCCTAAGCAAGGGTATCACTTGGAGACTTTACATCAAGATTTTTTATTTTATTCTTAACTTTGACTGTGGTCAGGATAATAAGCAGTATCTCATGCCATCTGCTTAATGACATCAAAATTAATATCTCCGGTTTTCTTGAGTTCAGACATCTACATTAATTCTCTACAAATCTTAAAATAGATTTATAAGATACTCTGGCCTTGAAGGACAATTTGAAGATATCTAGACAAGATGCATGCTACACACTCTGCTCTCAAAGTTAAAGCCACTAGAAGAGATTTGAAACATGTAGAGCTGCAGTATCAGACATATGCTGATATGCAGCCTGTTTCATATTTTCACTGAACCAAGAGGTTATGGTGTCATTACTTTGGCAGTGCCTGGCAAATAAACTGGATGAGGATGAATTGGCTGTAAAGGGCTTCCCAGATAACTATGGTGGTAAACTAGCTGTAGCTCAACCCAAGTAATATGGAAATAATGCTTGTTGAGAGGATAATCCAGAGGAGTGGTCTGGGTTAGTGTCTGAATCAGTCATTGAGGTTGTATTCATCTATTGCCAAATTATCTTGCAATTTCTTATTGGATCTAGCCCTGCTCTCAATTCTCACGTAGTAGTGATGGCCTGTAATGATCTATGCAGGCCAAGAGTCCCTGACTGCGCTTCCTGCAGATTTGGCTTATCCTTCATTCCTCAAATTTCTCGTTCTAGAATCTTCCACTATAGTAACAAAGACTATCTGGATCCTTAGGCTGATAGAGAAGACCCAACTCCTGAGTGGATTAGCCCAGCTTGACTATGTAATGGAAATATTCAAAATTCTTCATTGGCTCCATATTTGCTTTCAGTTGCAATTCAGTCTTCTGGCAATTATCTTTAATGGCCTGAGACCCAACTATTTGAGAAACAGTCTCTCACCCTATGCCCTTTTATGGTATTTGAGATCAGCTGGGATGCTATTGATTTCTAGAGTAGAACTTGATTTGGCTTGTAAGAGTCATTTCGAAACAACCCCACACTTCAGAATTCTCTTACCCTGTTGGTTCACTTGTGCTTTATTTGGGTAGCTTCAGGGTACATTGTAAGGCTCAATAATTTAGTTTAGAATTTGTCTGATTAATTTGGTTTTTGTTTACTGTATGCTGTAATTTGGTTTGGTTTTTGTTTACTGTATGCTTTTGTTATGACTTATGTTAATCTTTGTTTTTTTAAAGTTAACTTTCAGGCTGGTGGTAGTAATGGTGGTATTAGATGGCAGCCATTGTCCCATCACTTAATGAGGATGTCTTCTATAATTGGATTATAAATTTGGGTCTGTGGTTCCCCTCCAGTTCTACTAGCACAGACAAACAGAACTTGGGGAGGCACTAAGGAAATGTATAATAAGGGAATGTTTAGTCTAATGCATGATACTAATGCTGGTTTAAAAATTATATCTGGATTGGTTTTGTTTTCAACAAAACAATCTTTTTCACAAAACAGTGTCTGCTTCCTGAGGAAAAATTTCAAAATTTGTAGTCAAAAACCCCAAACCCATGAAACACTCAAACTGAAAAGTTTTGGTTAAGTCCAGCCCTTGAAAAATCTCTATGCGGATACACCACCACAGAGTCTCATGGGAGTTACAGTTCAAGTGCCTCATGTTTCCATTCTTCTCTATGGGCCAGGACATGCAGTCAGACTCTGCTTCTTACAAAAGGGTCTCACAAAACTGCGTGACTGGGCAACAAAATGGCAGATGAAATTTAATGTTGGTAAATGCCAAGTAATGCACATTGAAAAACATAATCCTAACTATACATATACAATGAGGGGGGTCTAAATTAGCTGTTACCACCCAAGAAAGAGATCCTGGAGTCATTGTGGATAGTTCTCTGAAATCATCCACTCAGTGAGCAGCGGCAGTCAAAAAAGTGAACAGAATGTTGGGAACCATCAAGAAAGGATAGATAATAAGACAGAAAATATCATATTGCCTCTATATAAATCCATGGTATGCCCACACCTTGAATACTGCATGCAGATGTGGTCGCCCCATCTCAAAAAAGCTATATTGGAATTGGAAAAGGTTCAGAAAAGGACAACAAAAATGACTAGGGGTATAGAACAGCTTCTGTATGAGGAGAGATTAATAAGACTGGGACTTTAGAGTATGGAAAAGAGGTGACTAAGGGGGGATATGATAGATGTCTATAAAATCATGAATGGTATAGAGAAAGTAAATAAGGAAGTATTAGTTACTCCTTCTCATAATACAAGAACAAGGGGCCACCTAATGAAATTAATAGGTAGCAGGTTTAAAACAAACACAAGAAAGTATTTTTTCACGCAATGCACTGTCAACCTCTGGAACTCCTTGCCAGAGGGTGTTATGAAGGCCAATACTATAACGGGGTTCAAAAGGAAGCTAGATAGCCATTGATGGACCTGTCTTCCATGAATCTATTAGCCAGGATGGGCAGGAATGGTGTCCCTAGCCTCTGTTTGCTAGAAGCTAGGATTGGGTGACAGGGCATGGATCACTTGATAACCAGTCTGTTCATTCCCTTTGGGGCACCTGCCATTGGTCACTGTCAGAGGACAGGATACTGGACTTGATGGACTTTTGGTCTGACCCAGTATGGCCATTCTTATGTTCATGATGTACTTCCCATCACCCATCGCAGCCTCTAAAGCAAGAGTCTGCCATGCATCATGGGATATGTAGTCTGACTGGGAAGCATGACCCATAGAGGAGGAGGGGATATGAAGTACCAGAACTACAGCTCCCATGAGGCATTGCAGTGGCATTTCTGTTTCAAAGTATTTCAATTTTCAACTGAAGCTTTTCATGTGAAAATTATAAGCTTTTGTTTTTAAGCTGAAACATGAAAATTTGCCATGGGAGAGAAAAAATGCTGACCTGAGCCAAGTGATGTGTGTCTTTTTCTTTTGCACAACAAACATAATATAAAGAAAACACATGGGCTCAGTAGGGTCCAAGTAACCATGTGCACAAATGATATACAACTTGCAAGGTCTTGCTGCATATACACACACAGCTATGGCAGGGTTCTGGTGGCTTCTGAAAAATAGTGAAAGCCACTACAGGGCTCAAACTATTTAAAGATATACTAACCAATTCCTATATGCTATGATACCCTTTGCCCTTGAAACCACATATGTCCTTCTAGAGGCCTGTTTAGGGGTGAGGTTTCCCTGAGTGTGTAGAAGGAAACTGTCTCTGGATGGGGATTTATGGTATAACAGTAGTCACTGGACTCAATGTATACTAAACTCAGCCATGAGCCACAGCTACAATAACTTTTTGCAATACATGTCATGTGATTTAGGCTAGGAAATAAACAGTACTCTCTTATGGGTCCTCTGGTGTGTCACACCTTTATAATACTGTCCATGTCTAAGTTCTCAAAGCCTATTTATAAGTTTAGAATCTCTTTAGCTAGCACAGAAACAAAGAATTTAAACTATAGGGCAAGAGCTTAGTGCTCCTGGTGACATGCAATTCTCAAATGCTTTTTACTTAGTCCAGAAACATAATGTGTTAAGACAATGCACCATCAGAAAACAACCTCCTGGCTAGTTTGGGATAATTAGAAATGCTGACAAGCCACAAGAGGAAAATTAATGAAGCATTCAGTGATGTTTTAGATCAACAAATGAAGCCATTTTATTTACCTTTCAAAAAGTATTTATGTTATCTATCTGATCATAAACCTAATGTACTATTTGAGTGCTCTTGTAACTACCAATATTTCAGAATATTGTTCTTTATATAAATGGTTCAAATGCTGATTTTACTAATTTTTGAAAGAATCATCATTATCCATCAGTTTATATATTGTCATATTGAATATTTAATAGCTATTTGGTGTTCTAGCTTCAGGTTGCCTTGGGCTGCTTAATAAATAGAGTTGTATTAAACATCTGTTGCATTATTATTCTCAATATGTTTTTTTTAATACTTCCAGCATTTCAAAGAATCATAGAATCGAAAGGGACCTCGAGAGGTCATCTAGTCCAGTCCCCTGCACTCAAGTCAGGACTAAGTAATATCTAGACCATTCCTGACAGGTGTTTGTCTAACCTGCTCTTAAAAATCTCCAATGATGGAGATTCCATAACCTCCCAAGGCAATTTATTCCAGTGCTTAACCTCCCTGACAGTTGGGAAGTTCCTCCTAATGTCCAACCTAAACTTCCCTTGCTACAATTTAAGCCCATTGCTTCTTGTCCTATCCTCAGAGGTTAAGGAAAAAAAAATTTCTCCCTCCTCCTTGCAACAACTTTTTACGTTCTTGAAAACTGTTATCATGTCCCCCCTCAGTCTTCTCTTTTCCAGACTAAACAACCCTAATTTTTTCAATCTTCCTTCATAGGTCATGTTTTCTAGACATTTAATCATTTTTGTCGCTCTTCTCTGAATTCTCTCCCATTTGTCCACATCCTTCCTGAATGTGGCGCCCAGAACTCGACACAATACTCTAGTTGAGGCCTAATCAATGCAGAGTAGAGCAGAAGAATTACTTCTCGTGTCTTGCTTACAATTTTTGCTAATGTGTTCAAAATGGGTCAAATGGTTTTGTCAGATAAGCCCTGCTTCTCTAACTGATTTGTGGAAGATGTGAAATCTCCGATGCATTGGCTAGTTTTGATGAGAGGCATAAATGACTCATCGTTTCTATTCCCTACTTTGATGAATGTAGGAGTAACTCTTATAATCAGGTTTTTAATGTAATGACTGAGTTCTTGATGTAAATGGAATAAAAAAGTGGATAAATGAACTCCCCTCCTCCCCATCTCTATTTTATTTACCACATTTTTTTGATAAATTGGTTTGGCTTGACGTAGAGGAGCAGGACACCCTCTTTGATTGTCATAGATCATCTGGTCTGAACTGCAAGTCAAAGTTTTAGGGTTACTACTGACATGTTATCTTTTCTGAATTTTAACCCTCAATTTAAAACAATCTAAAACAGAAGCCATTATCCCCTTATCTGCAAATTCAGTGTCTTGTGTGAGTAGTTGGAGTTGCATCAGGGAAGAGATGAGTTCTGTGATCTTGAAACAGCCCTTCTATTTTCCTTAATCATAGAAAAATAGTCTCTTTGGGAAACTAACACAGAGATGGTTAACTTTAGACATATTGTTTACACCAAAGGCAGATCCCTGCCCTCCTTATCTTCAGCCTACTTTTGTACAATATTAACTCTCAGAGCAGAGATCCTAATTGAAATCCTATAAGCATTTAATCTTCATTTAAACATCTAAACTCAGTTGCATAATCACTTGTAAGGAAATGCCTTCGATTATTCTCTTCAGCTCTAATCGGGAATCCAAGAACTCATAAATCTCAACTTTTTAGACTATTCTCGTGACAAAATTTATATACACAGGATTCCATGAGAAGTCTTAAAAAAAGAATCCAACAGTAAATAGATATACGCAATAGGGCCAAACACACTTCCAGAGTCTCCTCCAAGAACAAAAAGTACCATTTTTGGTACAGAACAAAAACTGCACTGTAGGAAAGAGGGTGGATTATTTTAGAGTATCAACAAAAAACAAAGTTCTTTCATTCTTCAGGCCAGGCACAGTTCTAGGGGCAGGCAAACAGGGAGCAACCATGGACACCTTTCTCCAGGGGATGCTATAGCCCTGTGCGGCTCAGCTGTTAGAGCTTTTTCACTGATTGGCCAGTTTTGTTCTGTTTTGTTTGCTTGGCCACTTGACGTGAAGGGGGACCACCAAAAATATTTTCTGCCCCGGCTGGCAAAACAGCTACGGTCACTCCTCCTTATAATTGAAGGAAGGCCGCTCCTGGCTGCTTATTGGTGGAAAGTTTCATGCAAAGTGCGAAAACAAAAGTGCATACCTTTGTAGGATGTAGCAAGCAGCTTTCTACTAGCAGCAGCAACCTTCCTAGGTGATTGCTGTCTTAATCTCTCCTTTTGAACAACAGGTGCAGCTGTTCTTGCTCCTTCTCTTGAGGTCATGAGGGAACACCTCTGGGTCAGAACTTAGCAAATTGAACTAATATCAACTAAACACAAGCAAAACCCATGACTCCAGTAAAAACCTCAAGCCCCAAATTTACAGGCCTTGCAGAAGAAACTAAAATCCAACAAATTTTGGGACCCGGTTTTTCACTGTTTTGCACCTTGTACAGTTACATTTATATCTGTACAAAATAGGTGTATGTAAAAAGGACCAACAAATCAGAATAGTAACATTTTACGTTCCACTGTGCGCAAGGGGAAAATAACTACCCCAGGTGCATTGCTGTGGAGAACTGAGTCATTGGATTCTGTCAGTCCGGTGGAGAAAGTAGATGGTCAAGTTGAGGGCTCTTAAGAATCTGCCTACAGCCTTATAAATATGGAAATTGCTCACTTGAGTGCCTCCACTGTTGCGATATAAACATAAAAGATTTCTAAAGAAGACAAAAACCAGACCACAAGGAATTACCGTAGGCCAAAGGATGGAATTAATCAATTTTCATTAAACTCTTCGGAATCTCAAATACTATAAACAATTCTGGAGGTGTTTTTTTAAACCATTCTCAATAGACTGTCAACTGAAACAACTTCTGCTTTTCAATGCACTTCCCCAACTCCATGCCCATTTCCTTAATATTTTAAGGAAATATCCCTTTGGCCAAGCTTAATATCCCTTTGGCCAAGCTCTCTATTTACCTCTCTCTACTCTGAATTGCAGCTGTTCACAGTGATGCTTTGTTTCCTATCACTTAATCAGTTATTTTTAAATCCTTCACAAGACTTTGCCTCTTATCCTGTAGTTATTTATTTTTTCTTTAATCTATTATGAGACAATGTATCTAAAGCCTTTCAAAATCCAAGTAAACTATGCTTCCCTATCATCCATATCTTTCACTTTATCAACTTTTTGAAAAAAATTAGAGGCTCTGTTTTTCTCACACCAAAGTCTGACCCTATCAAACTTATCCAAAGACTCTTCTATCCTTTAATTAGTCTGTCCTTCAGATCTACTAGTAGCGAGGGGAAGCTTTA
Organism: Eretmochelys imbricata; assembly: GCF_965152235.1. Classification (NCBI taxonomy): domain Eukaryota; kingdom Metazoa; phylum Chordata; order Testudines; family Cheloniidae; genus Eretmochelys; species Eretmochelys imbricata. The sequence continues at coordinate 235,961,641 of NC_135572.1, forward strand.
CTTGCCCGCAAATCTAAGGCTCCCCCTGGCAGGGCTGGCTCTACAGTTTTTGCTGCCCCAAGCACTGAAAAAAACTGCCACCGCGATCGGCAAAGGGGAGAAGCTGCCGCCGATTTGCTGCCACAGCCGGAGGAACTCCCGCCCCTTTCTAACTACTGCCTCAAGCACCTGCTTGGAATGCTGGTGCCTGGAGCCGGCCCTGCTCCCTGGGCTTTTGATACTAAATAAATAAACAAATAGGCACCATATTTCTAATTTTCTATCTTCAGGAAGATGAGATGGGTGAATCCTTTTTCCTTACTTAACTGCCTCTGCCTCCTTGAGAAACAGTCATCTCAACACTCTCCTTGCAGGGAAAATACCTCCTGGCTTTTCATTATCTGTGTTCTCTCTCTCTCTTTCTCTCCTTTGCCTCAACAAATAATTTAAACTGAGCCACCAGCAGGCAATAATGAATCAGGATTTCCTATGAAATGTGTTGTTCTTAAATTGATACAATAAGTTGCAGTCGAGCGGTGATACTAGCTTTACAGCCTGATTCTACTGTCTATGTTCCATATCACCAGGCCTGAGGTGCTCCCTCCTTTTCACCATATGAAGTCTGCTGGAGGAAAGTTAGTAAGGGTTCTAATACCGGTAGCAGTTAATACAGCAAACCATCTGTATTCCTAGGTGGGGAGTTTGATTCTCACCAGATGATAACTTTCCTTTTAATATTGCCTAGGGAGGTTGTGGAATTTCCATCATTGGGGATTTTTAAGAGCAGGTTGGACAAACACCTGCCAGGGATGGTCTAGATAATACTTAGTCCTACCATGAGTGCAGGGGACTGGACTTGATGACCTCTTGAGGTCCCTTCCAGTTCTGTGATTCTATGATTCGATTAGCCCCCCTGTGTCCTCTTCAGAGTGGCTTCTGGTCATAGAGGCTAAATTATCCACTGGCAGAGCATAGGAGAGACCAAGGTGGACCAATGATTGAGGCCCCTTCAGTGGCAGGGTTGATTAAGTGAGATCAACCCACATCTGTTGGTTTTGTAAGGGTAAGCAGAAAAAAATATTTGCTGGGGAAGTAGGCTTTCCTCTTCAGCTCCCCTCACTTCAGCTCAGAGCCTAAAATGCCACATAGGACTTTGATCATGAGATGAATTCATCTCTGAATCTTAGGAGGTAAGACTACAAACAAATTTGATCATCTTATTCTGTCCAACGAATTTCTGCTTCTAGTGATAGCAACATCCTTGCCCTGCCCTACAGGGTTTGCAGGCTAAATAAGGATATTTCATTTTTTTTCATAGGGTTATTGGAAACATTTCATTTACAGTACAAAGCCTGCTTGAATTTGTTGTATTTTTGACTTTTGAACATTAAATGGAAGCCTGTTTCAATGCATTGACCTTCCTTATTCATCCAAATCAAACACAACAGAAATACTGAATACTGCTGTGATCTACATTTACACAGAGAAGTCACCTTTTTGCTAACAATGTGAATGAAAGAGGAAATGACAGACAGAGAACCAGGATAGTGCAACCTGAGGATACTTAAGGCCTTGTCTAAACACAAAAGTGGTACCACTTTAATTATAGCAGTATTGTTACGGCAGTGCAAGTCCTCTACTGTTGACAGTTAAGCAATTTCATACTGGCCTATAACAGTAGAGCTCATACCTGTATGGGAAGAGGAATAAGCTATTCTGATGTAAGGCACCCTCATACTGGTCTGTGTGTACTCTATGGGTTGTGCCAGCATAGCTATTTTTATTTTAGAAAAATATGATACCCCTAACTGAGGTTTGTGTGGGAGAGGGAGGGGGCAGGAAACAAGCCTTTAAGTCTCTAGACTGAGACAAAGTAAGCTAGAGGAAGGCTAATAGCTCCTAGTTTATGACTTTAGCTCTGGTCTGCTGTTGTCAAGATGCTGACATCAGCAGCCCCTAGGAAACAAATTGAAACCACATGAACATCAGTTATATTTGGCTATATTCAGAGTATCGCTGATATTCACACACTCCAGCAACTGGATTATTCAGTTCATCTCTCCTTAATGAGAGCATTTTCAAAACAAAACAAAGCCCACCATTTAAAGGTCCACTCTTCTCATTAATAAATCTTTTGTTGCTTGAAAGACCTGCGTCATGGTACCTATCATGCTTCCCGGTGTCAAAAAATATTGAACATTAACAACAAATCCTTGAGCTGAATGACTGGAGGGGGATAATGCTTATCAGGTTTTGTTTAGCTGGAGAAAGCTTTTTCTTCCTCTGTGAAAGGGTAATTATGGAATACAGCATACTTTGTTCCTCTCCTAGAAACCATCCACAAATTGGAGGGGAAAAAATAAAACCTGCTATCATTTATGGAGGTGGGAGAGGTTGGGGTATTTTTTGTTTGTTTGTTTCTTGACACAGTGAAATATTGCAAACTCCAAAGTAAATGGTAAAATAAGTCACCATAGCAACAAAACCCTGGTCAGTGAATGACTTGTATTCCTATTACAAAGAAGTAGTGATTATGTCCTTCAGGTAGCAGCGAGTAAGACCTCATTATATTCAACCTTTGAATGCTGTAATTTGCACTTTGCTGAAAGGGAAAAGGCAGAAGTGAGAAGGAAAACACTGAGTAGAATCGCTTTTGTTCTCATTTGGGATGGATGATAGATTTTAAACAGTGTTTCCTGAGCAGTTTGCAAGAGTTATGAAAGATGTGAAATAATTTGCGCTGTGGCTACAGTGACTCTCCACCCCACCAACTTCACAGAATTAAACTTCTTGGAAAGCAACAGAACATTGAAAATAACAAATATTTGACACAAATCAGCATGATGTGTAAGCTTTCCATCCTGGCATGAACACTATGTCATACAGGAAACTGTTCATTTAAAGAGCGGTTCTCGATGTGTTGACTCCCTACAGTCAGATAATCGAAGGTTTGTAGTGCAATTTGAAGCATTTCAAAGCCTTTGTGAGAAACCAGTGAAAACCCCAAACATGTGTTAATCTGCTCACATAGCAATGCAAGGCCTGACTTTTAGGGTATGTCTATACAGCAGATGAAGGTGTGACTGTTGTGCGGGTAGGCATACCCATTGTAGCTTTAGTCTCACTAGTGCAGGTAACAGTAGTAGTGAGGATGTGGTGGCACTGGTTTCAGCATGGGCTGGCCACTCCGGTACACAAGCTCCCAGTGCATGTCCAGTGGGAACTCTGGGTACATACTTGGGTTGCTAGCCCATGCTGAAGAGAATGTCGTGGCCTGGTCACTGCTATTGTTACCCAGTGCTACAATCACTCTTCATTTGCTGCGTAGACGTACGCTACACCAGGAGTTCAGCCATGGGTAGGCTGTGGCCCACCCACTTAGCATCCAGACCCGGACAAATCTGAGCCAGAGCGCAGGTGGGGCTGGATCCCCCTGAATCCACAGGCTGGGAGAGGGTGAGTTGTCCCAGACGGGGAGTGTGCCTCATGGAGGCAGGTCTGGGCAAGGCTCGCGCTGGGGCTGGAGCAAAGCTGGGCCAGGTACTTAGGTGCATGACTGGGCTGCGCCCGAGCAAGGCGCTGGAGACCAGGGCAGCAGCCCATGGTGCCAGCAGGACAGAGATGTGGGCGGACGGACACCAAGCTGGGGTCGGCAGGGGTGGGGGTGGAGCTTGAGCCCCAGGGGGGCCCCGCTATGCCCCAGAGGCATGCCCCGTAGCTTCTGTGCCCTTCTTGTCTTCTGGTGCCTGCTGAGTGGCAAGGGCCAGCTGGAGGGGGGGTGGGGAGACAGGCCCTCCATTCCTCCTGCACCCTCCCTCCAACCCTCTGTGATTGCCCACCCACCTGAAAGTTGGGGTCCCCCCAGATTTCCAGTCCTAGCTATGCCACTTCCCTAAGGCATGAATACACAGCCTGTGGCAGTGAGCCCCTCAGCTCAGGCTGACAGACTTGGGCTTGTGGAGCTTGCCCCAGTGCTCTAAAAATAGCCGGGTAGACAGTGTTCACTTCAGAGCCTGAGCTTCAACGCAATCACAACTTCAGAGCATGGTCTACGCTGTTATTTTTAGAGTGCTGGCACTAACCCAAGACTGTTGCCCTGAACTGGGAGTTTGGGCACCATGCGCTAGGCAGACCCGCCTTTCGAGGTGCTGAGCCCCTTGCAGCTTTTCTTAAAGACAATGGGATCTGTGGGTGCTCAATAGATATGAAAAACAGGCCACTAATGCACAACCCTTGTGTCAAGGGGCTGACAGTTAAAATAATGAGGTAGTGCTTTCATTATGTTTGAAACCCTGACTCAGAAGCAGCTTGTTCAAAAGTGATTTATCATCCGTTTCTTTAAAGACACAAGATTCCTTCTCTATGGGCTCCTGTCCCAAAATGCATTCCCCAAAGCAGGACTGGAGTTTTATTTATTGGCTGATTCTCTTGAAACTATCATTTGACAGAAGACTGGATTTTTGACAAAATGAACATTTTCATGTAACGTGTCTGCTTCCCTTAAACATTTTTCATCAGAAAACCAAAACCTGAAGAAAGATTTTTAGCTAAAAATTAGCTGAAAACTAAAGACTTTTTGGTTTGGGGATTTGATGAAAAGTCAGTACTTTCCATGGAAAATGTCCCTGTTTTCTGACCAGCTCTACCTATTTAACACATCCTCTTAGAAGTATGTATTCAAAACCAGGAAAAGTGTAATATTTTGGGGTGGAAGTAGAAGAACCCTGGGTACAAACAGACAATCCATTTTTCTTTTTCCAAACATTCTGCAATTCTCCTTCCTGTAGCATTGATGGTCTCTTTGCTTTTTATTTAGGAAGTCTCTGAATAGTCCTTTGTTCCTCCTGTAATTCAAGGGCAAGATGTGACTACTGGGACAAGACCAATAAATGATTAATCCTGGAAGTGTTGTGTTTGCTCTGTGAAGAGACTATGTAAAAATGGCATCTTGCACAACAGATCAGCTACTTTTGTGTATTCAGACATAATCTGACTTTAGTGGCAAAAAACAAATCTTGACTGTGTTTTATTCCTCTTAGGCCTGCAGAACATCAATTACTGATGATGATGAATGTGATTGAAAGAACCCAGTTTGTTTCTGAGTCTAGGTTGAGTTTTCAGGACTAGTTTTTAAGGGGAAAAAAATCTCTTCACCTATGAAGAGCACATACGTGCTAAGGAAGGCACTGAATGGCAATGAACATGAGATCAACACCTTGATGCCATTTTTTACAGACATATTCTATGTGGGCAGATTTATTGAGAGAGAACACAGTTCATATATTGAATCCAGAGAGCCCTGAAAGCCCTTGGATTCCAAAAGCATGTTGAATATGGCTTGGTGGCTTGAAAGAACATTAACAAAAAGTACTTTAATATGGTACAGTAGCTTGGGTTATAAAATAGGTTTATAATAATAAATCAATAATACTCTTCCCTTATAATGTTTTTGATAGGTGAGGGTAAGGATTTTTAGCCATGTTTTACAGCTGTGATGACTAAGGCACACTGCAAGTCATTGGCAGAGTGGGACTACAAATCGAGTCTCAGAGCAGATCAGTGGCAAAAGGGTCACATAGCGAGTGAGTATCAGAGCTAGGTCTGGATATCTCCTGAATCCTCTGCTCCATGGTTACTGTAGCAGACCACAGCTGTCCTGATGTCTGATAGCTTAAAGACGCAAGGAAAAGAAATATTTTGTGAAGTGATTTGGTTTGACATTGTCAAGGAAACTTGGCACAGCTGCTGTGGAAGCTGAAATGGGCAGTGGTGAGAATCTGGCTGTTGCAGAATTCAGAGGAAAAGAAAGCAGCTTGGGAGATGTCCAAGATAAGTCTGTGCTTATTTGGCAGCTGTCAGGGCCATAAACTCCATTTATATACGCTATATGGTAGTTTGATCTGTTCAGTTCATATTGAGCATGCACTAACTTGCAAAAGAATGATTAAAGCCACTGCCAGAACACCCAGGATACTAATTAAATACACAGCATTGCACATAACTGACATCCAGTTCAGATGTTTTTGGTGGCAGTGAAATAAATTGCCCTGTTCTAGGTCATGCTTGACCATGCCTTTTTACACACTTCCATTTTGTAATCCATTGTAGCCATTAACCCATTGATTTTCATACAGGAGATTTTTTAAGTCTACTCACAAAGTATATCTTTAACAAAGTATTTAGATGACTGTACAGTCATTGAAAGAGACAAGGTGGGTGAGGTAATATCTTGTATTGGACCAGCTTTTGTTGGTGAAAGAAACAAGCTGCTCAGCTCCACAGAGCTCTTTTTCAAGTTGTCTTTTTCACCAGCAGAAGTTGGCCCAATAAAAGATATTAACTCACCCACCTTGTCTCACTCATATCCTGCTACCGGCAACACTGCAAACATAGATAGTCATAGTCACAATAGGAAGACCCTTGAGTGACTCAGATACATGCTTAAACTAAGTTGCTGTATAGACATAAGATGATTTTAGAGAAAGAGAGAGTGACTTCCAGCAAAGTGTTCCACAGGATAAGGTTGAAGAATTCCCTGCATAGCTACCTATTAGTCATACACTCTGAATTTCTTGCCATAATCTCCATGGGAGGTTATCCCCTTGTTTCCCTTGGTGGGTCAATACACCTTAATTTTGTATTGGGGCAATTAATCACCATTTGTTGAATGTTCCTGATACACAAATACTGCTATAGGTAGGCAGTACAATGACTGCACTAATGTGTAGAGTATAAAATAGAGGAGGAAAAATAATGTAAAGAGGGTGGGGAGGAGGGAACACACGGAATAGGAAAACATATATTGCTGATGGGTCAAAACCAGGGCCGGCCCAAAACATTTTGGCACCTGAGGCGGGGAGCTCAAATGACACCCCATACCCCCTCGCTTGGGCCAAAACCTTGAAAGGTCTCAATTCTGTCTTCTTCCTGTTCTACTCCTCTCATGGTACTGCTCTGCTACCTAGCCCAATAAAGGAGAACTAACAACTTAAAATGCCTTGTTCAAAAATTTTAAGTAACACTTAATTTTCAAATGCCTGAACAGCAAATGTAACTTTTTTTGTCTACGTAGTAAACACTGGCATTTTTATCTGTTTGAATAATCAAAGTGGTGCTTTCCATGCCTTCTTGGTTGCAAAGATTTGAACTGCTTCCTGAAGGTCCACAGTCTGGGCCAGCTCATGCTCTATTGAGATGGTTGCAAGGCTGACCAGCCTCTCCTGTGTCATTGTGGAGCATAGATGTGTTTTTATTAACTTCAGCTTGGAGAAGCTGCGTTCTCCACTGGCAGCTGTTACAGTATATGTAGCGCAACAAAAGCATTTGGAAAGAGGGTGGTCATCTTATTTGTGCACATCTATTCCAGAACAGCCTTTGGAGTTGATCCTGCTGAAATGTATCTTGAAAGGGCTTTCAGTTCATCACCTAAATCACTCGCATCAATATTGCACATGTTATCATGTGTCAACATGGTCTCTCGTGCTCTGCATTGCTGGTATAGGTCTTCTTCAGGTACAGTGTGGAGTTCTGGAATATCATACAACATCCCAAATATACTGCTGTGTTCCTTGAGCTACATGAAACGTTCTTCAACTGACTGGATTGCACAATCTAGCACCTGGTTAAAGAATTCAACTTTGAATTGTTGTTTGGGATCTCATATGGGATTATCCCAGGGGTGGGCAAACTTTTAGGCCCAAGGGCCACATCGGGGTTGCGCAACTGTATGGAGGGCTGCGTAGGGAAGGCTGTGCCTCCCCAAACAGCCTGTCCCCTGTCCTCCCCCTCCTATTTCCGGCCCCCTCAGAACCTCCGACCCATCCAATGCTCCTTGTCCCCTAATGACCCCCTCCCGGGACCCCGGCCCCTAAGCGCCTCTTGGGACCCCACCCCCTATCCAACCCCCCCCCCCGCTTCCTGTCCCCTGACTGCCCCTGGGGACCCCCTGCCTCTTATCCAACCCCCCCACTCCCCACCCGTTACCATGCCGGAGCCAGCCATGCCACCGCACTGCCCAACAGGAGTGGCGGGCCAGAGTGCTGCCTGCGTGGCGGTGTGACTGGGGGGGAAGGGGGACAGGGGGGAGGGGCCGGGGGCTAGCCTCCCCTGTAGGGAGCTCAGGGGCCGGGCAGGATGGGCCTGCAGGCTGGATGTGGCCCGCAGGCCGTAGTATGCCCACCTCTGGATTATCCCATGCCTCATAATCAAAATGTCTTCTTCTTTGGTGACTGTTGTATTCTTGAATGGGTGGGAAAATAGCTTCAGTGTGAAGTTCCTCTGCCAACTTCTGTGCACTCTTCAGAACGTTTTGAAATCCCTCATCTGACTGGTAAGACTGTAGGTCTGACTTTGCTTTGTCCAGTTGTTCCATTGCTCCAGATATATCAAGGTCAACACCTTGGAGTCTCTTGCTTACAACATTTATTTCAAACAGTATGTCATGCCACAACACTAAGCCGCACAGAAATTTGAAGTTATGTATGTTTCTGGTGATTCCATTTCCCTCTGCTACTGTTCTCCCATGAACAGTTCCTGTCATAGCATTATCCTCCATAATGGCAACTATGGCATCATCTATCTTCCCAATTTGGTGTTCGATAGGCTTTATTGCCTCCATGTGACTTTCCCATCATGTGGCACTCAGTGGTTTCAGTGTCAGAGAGGATGTTCCCAGATGTTGCTTCAAAATTTGCCATTGATGAATTGATGCAGAGAAAAATACATAGATGCTTTGAATTACATTAAAAAATTCAGCAGCCTCACTAGAAGCTGATGCTTCACCAAGTTCAATGAATGAGAACTGCATGGGACAAAAGAAGCTTGAGGGTTTAACTCTCGGATCCATGTCTGCACTCCTCTGTTCTTTCCTCTCATGTTGGCACCATTATCGTAGCCCTGACCTCTTATGTCAGCTATTGCAATTCCCGTATCTTCCAGCTTTTTAAGAAGCATATTTGTCATACTAGCTCCTGTAGTATCATCAATGTCAACAGATTCTAGAAAATGTTCTCTGACAGTCACCATTGCAGGGACATTTTCACTAGGTTCTGTTGTTGTTACAAAAAGCACCATTAAAGTCATTTGTTCCGTATGGCTGATGTCAGGTGTGAAGTCTTGAATAACAGTAATATATTGCTGACTTCAGATCTGCCACAATCTTCTGTTTGACTTTTGTTGCCAGTAACTGTATGATCTCATTTTGAATTGTTTTTCCAAGGTAGTTTTGTGTGTACATTTTTTGGGTCGTGACTCTTCTTAGATGCTCCTGGAGTACAGCATCAAACTCAGCCATCAGCTCCACAATTTTAAGGAAGTTTCCATTGTTTGGCACATACAACTGATCTGAAGTGCCACGCAGTGCTAGGTTTTGGGTAGCGAGCATTCTCACAATGGCAATGAGCCTTTTCAGATCATTTTGCCAGTAAAGAGACTCTGATGCAATCTTCTCTTGATGCTGCTCATCTATGGTGGCCTTTAACCTTAGTCTCATCTCAAGCTCTTTCCACCTATGGAATGCTCTCTGGTGATTTGCCGCCTTCTCTTGGCACACCAGATTACTAGCCAGATTTTTCCAGTCCTTTGTTCCTGTAGAACCCAATGTGGCTGGAACATTAGACTGGAAGAGTTTGCAACAAAAACAGTATGCAGCATTCTGGGTTTTTGAGTACATAAGCGATGGCCTCTCCACTTTGTCACCATTGGGGATTTCACACCAGTCATGTGTTGGATGGAAACTTCAATTTTCATTGTCTTTGGGGAACATGAAGTTTTTCCCTTGCTGTGGCCCATGCAGTACAAGGAAGTCCCTCAGGCTACTGCTCAAGTGGGTCCACAGTCCTGGATCATCTAGACTTAAGGAACTAAACTCAGCAGCAGCTGTTTCTTGCGCCTCCACCACACTCTTCTCTGATCTACACTTTTCTTCAGGAATGTGCATGGTTACATCCTTTTGAGATGGAGATACGGATGCTGCAGTAGCTGCCAGGTCACCTGCACTCTGAATAACTGGAAGATCAGGCATCTCCTCACCACTCACATCCTGACAGGAGCCGGAAGGCTCACCGTGAACATTTGTGTTTGTGTATCTCAGGAGAGCTCCTTCCTGCTTAAATAGAAAAGCTTCCTTTGCTTTCTTTCTTTTTCTGAATGCTGCCTCAGAGGGGCGTTTTCTTCTTTCACTCATGACTGCTGTTCTGTGCCAGCTATAGTGGCTCTCAACACGCAACTGAAGGGGAAAAATAAGCAGGCTGGTAGCAGGGACTGAGGGAAGGTATCAGCGTCGTAAGGGCCTAACTGGCTACTACTACTTCAGTTGACTGCCTGTTCTCCTTCAGTGGGTTCAGGGAAGCAGCAGGAAACAGAAAGCTCCCTGAGAAGCTGGTGTTAATCAGTCCAGGCTCCTGGGGGTGCTAGAGAGGTACATAAGAGGCTCCTCCTCCTCTCTCTCCCTGCAGCTCCTGCTGCTTTCTGTTATTCCCTCTCACCTTTTCTCCTGCCTGCCTGTTATGTCTCTCGTGCCCTCCTTCCTCCAGCACAGCACTCCACCATCTCTGTGCATCTAGAGCAGAGAGAATCCATATGCACCAGCAGCAGACACAATTTTCTACACTCTGGGTCCTAGTGGCGCCCCCCCCCCCACAGTCTGGCACCTGAGGCGCCCACCTGAGTTCACCTCATGGTAAGGCCAGCCCTCGTCAAAGCTGTGTTGAATTTGTGGCAAGTTTTCCTTCCCTCACAGAAACAGAATCTAACAATGGTCTTAACTTTTCTATTTCAGATTTAACAGTTTTAGCAACTATATAAGTACTGAATATTGCCAATGAACAACAAATAGATGAAAATCACAACGCAGATATAGAGACATTTTAGCAGAAAGCTTAGCGCTCTTGTTAGTGTAGTGCTGAGCAGGACCCACCTGCTACATTTTGACCTACCAACATGAGGACTATGATGTAGTTGGTGCTTCAACTGTCCGGTTACCTAACAAGCCCTGTGAGTGCCACTGAAATCCCATCCTTTCGTCTGTAGTCAATCAATAGCAAATAAGGAATTGAGGTGAACACAGAAACAATGAGCCAGACGCTGACATATGGTTAAATGCAGAGGCTGCAATTTTATTAAATTATTAGCCAATGAACCCATCTCCAAACTCCTAAGCAGGGTTGTTCCAGGGTGGAATTTAACTGGGCATCAGTAGTTCCCAGTACTACAAGCCTGAGAATCGGTATGATGGCAATGTCCCCTGCACACTCCCTGGCCTACCTAGGGACTCTGGAACAAAGCCAGGGTCCCAATCCATTGCCCTTTCATCCACATCAGACGTAGGAGAAATGAGGGGAGCCCTACATTGCATGAGACATGGAGGTGTAGCCCCTTGCTGTGCGATGTTGTGCTCAAGGCCCATGCCCAAGGAACTCATAGGGTTAGAGGGACTTCACATTCAGAGGCTTTCTTAACCCACCAAGCTCCATGGAACTGACCAGAGTTGCAACAGCTGTGACGTTATCACTAAATCAGATCTCTGGGATACCAATTGGAAAGTGAAAAGACCCACATGCTTTTGTCAATTTTGTCATGTGGGGAAATGTCCCTTCCAGACCCCAAATAAAGTCTGGCTATTAGCATGACCCCTGGGAAAGGGCGGGGATGGAACAAAGGCAAAAATGGCTACAGAACAGCAATGGACAAAAACAACCCTTCTTTCCTCCCCCTGCCCTTGTAGGTGGGAGCCACTCAGTTGCTCTGTCCTGAGCCAAGTTGTCCAATGACAGCAGGAGTCAGTGGGATATGTCAGAGGCCAAGCAACATCCCTGGCCCAGCAGAGAGGGAAGACCACAGGAGCCCAAATTCTCCACTCCCCTGCCCCACCACCCAAAAGGAGAGATTGGAGCTGCACCATATATATTTTCATGACCCAGTTAGCAAGTGAGCTATTCCTTTTTTCATTCCTCAGGTTCCCTTGTGTTTTAAGATGCAGATGGTGAGTTGTGTCAGACCAGGTGAAAGTGGGGAGGGATAATACTGCATAAACAACATCTGCTGTTGAGCCACAGGGTTTTGCTGCAAGTAGTACAGATTCCTACATGTCACTGGATTTCTGCTTAACCATAAGCCCCCCTGAGTACCCAGGAGGCTAATGCCTGGTGGAAATAGGAAATGTACCTCTGTTTTTTTAACCAAGTCACGTGTAGTTGTCAAGGGTATTTGTGAGCCGGAAGAAAAAAATCATATCAACTACCAAGAAATTGATCTAAATAATAAAAAATGCAGTCCAATTAGCTGTTGATGAGCGATTCCAGCTCTGGTGAGCCAGTTCCCATAGGCTTCATTTGAAAGTCTTAATGTATAGCTTGATAACTCACTGGTTGTGTTCAGGATGAAAAGCAAGCTCAATTAAGGTGTTTGAATTTGATGCAGAGTGTTAGCACTTGGAGGGCAAAGGGAGACTTTGTGAAGTAAGTTTTCAGATTAGTGCAGTGGGGTCTCATCATGCTTCCTAATGTCTTATATCGCCTGTTGATTCTTTGACTTCAGGAGCCCCTCAGTGGAAACAGTTTATGGCATGGGGAGTTTTCATGATTTCACAGCCTTGTGGACAATGCACACAATTTGATATTTGCTGGGAGTCCATCTGACCCCAGGCTAACCTGAGGGTTTCCATTGCTCTTACTGGATATAACCAGCAAAAGCTACATGAAGCATTTTGAAAATGTACTCCTGAGAACAATGAGATTGGGTATATCAAAAAAACTTAATATCTATCTGCTTAGGGTATATGATTCCCCTCCCTACACAACAGGGTAATGCACTCAGACTTGCATTGATTTATAGGTATGGTTGCTGCGCTTTGCACTTATTGGAACTTTTTCATGACACATTCCCAAATGATAATCATGACGAAATACAAGTCCTGGTCACTACTGCTTGGATCATTGTGACTAGGTCTGAGATAGTCCTCTGACCATTAACATTGTGTTCTTGCAAAGCAGGTTTCCTCCAAATGGAGCAGCTTGGGCCTATCTCAAAATTTACTAATTCAAGATGTCTGCCTTTTTAGTTTCTTCAGAGAACAGATCCACTAAATTTCATTACTATCATTTATTCACATTTAGTTTGAACTTGTATGTAGTATATTGCTGCATTTTTTTAAATAATCCTTTTTTGGTTCAGAGTAGTGAAAGTCACACTGTGTACTTCTATTACCATTTATATGCCATGGGTCAAACACTCTAGTACTTTCAATCCTCTTGATTTCAGGGACACTTCATAGGTGTAATCAACCATAATTTTGGCCAATATATCCATAATGAATATTCCTAAAATCTAATCATAAGATTATCCCAAAGAAAATCCAGCATTCCTTTACGTTAGCCTGTTTGTGGTGATAAATAGCTTTTGAAATGAAATATGTTACACGGATTGAATAGAAGGAAGTTAGAAGGTACAATTATAGTAATTACATCCCAAAAGATTCAATGCATCTCCTCCATGCCATTTCAGTATACGGGACAAATGTTTATGCAAATATCTGCATATAGAATACATGCATGTGCATTTGAGGTTTATAACCCACATTTTCTTCATAGTCACCCCATTATTAAGATAACAGCATTGATATTTCCCTTGAGGCATAAATCAGTAGACCTGCTGTTGTTCTGTAGTCTATGAGGATTCGTTTAATAGATGACCTTGTCTGTATGCAAATTAGTTATTTTAAATACATTTTATCTTGTATTTAGACGTATTGTGCAGGAGACATCATGGCCAAGTAGAAGGTGAACTCTCAATACGTTTTAAGCTGTGCTGTCTCCTGAGAACTGAAAAGTTATGTTAATCCTAATTTTAATACATTCCATTCTTAGCACCTCTCTAATTTTTTTCTATATGGTGATAAATTGCAATTGTGTTCTAGTTCTTCCATTATTCATTTAATATTTGTGTCAATTGTTGGAGCTAGTCATTTTAAATGAAAGTCTTCTTAAAGCTAAAGTATATATGGTGGGGGGAGGAGGAGGCTAGTGGAAAGCTAGTGCATCCTTCTACCAACTGACAGAGGAGTGCTTCCAGCCCAGTGGTATAGATAAGTTACTTGGGGTAAGTCCTAGCCTCATTAAAGACAATGTGAGTTTTCCTATTGACTTCAAAGGTTGTCAGGATTTCACCCTTAGTGTTCAGGGAGCATGAAGCCTTAGTCATATGATAAACTTTATGCATGTGAGTGGTTTAATCAAAGTCAAATGAACATGACATGAAAGTCTTTGTAGGACTGGGGCCTTAAGGAAGACACCCATATAGTAGTTTGTATAGTGGCTGTGGGCCAGCTAAAGTCATTGGAGACTGCAGAAGGCATTTATACATAGTCACAGTTGGTTTGGATCTAAAAAAAACAAAATAAAAAAACCCTAATGCTCAGTGAAAGGAGCACATTCAATCATTTTGTAGTTTAAGTTTCCAATAGTGGGATAATAACCCTGGGATCAGGACTTTTGCTTTTATTAATAATCTGAAGACATTTCAGGTAATGGAAAAATCTGTGAAGTCCCACAAGGTTAGCTGTGTTTTACCTTAATATCACAGCTGAGCAAACTAGCAATATCATTCAGATCTTTCTGAAGTCTTTGGGATGAAGACTACTGAATGGCAATAGAAGAGATAATATCCATTAGGAAAAAGTATGGCCACATCTTGTGTTTCTTTCTTAAAAATGGAAGATCTGACACATTTAAGATTTAGGATTAATCACTTTATTTTTGAAATAACTTTGTAATTACCATTTCAGATACATACCCAGGTAATGCTGAAAAGTTTTCATATAGATTCCCACCTTTGTGGTGTGTTCTCTCTCTCTCTCTGTGTTTGTGTTAATCCTACTCTAAATAAATTTATCTTGTGATCTGAACATATTTCCTCTTTGTTGTTAGTATTTTATCACTTTGGCATATTTATGACTCATCTTTAATTTATTCATCCATTTTTCAATTTTTTCTTACTTCACAAGTTATACAGATAAACCTGAATTAGAGATAAAGCCATCTACAATAGTCAGTCACACTTAAAAAAAGTCTCCCATTTTGAAAGATTCTGTGAGTTCAACAAAGATTCTCTGACCAATATTATTAATAAACATTTATATTGTGTTACTGGCTAAACAGCATAACCAAGTTGGGACTTCTAATGGTGACACTCATCTCTTGCCCCATACTGCTTGCATTCAGTACTGCAAGACTTTTCCTACTCCTGACACCCCGTATACATTGTCAGCCCTCTAACCAGGTCACACAGTTAAGATGAACCTCTTCCAGGGTAGCAAAATTGATAGTCCAACAAAACTATCTACCCTCACCAGGGTCTTCAGCCCTTGTTCTGGGACCTTTAATTCCAGCCCTTCAATCAGGCTTCTAAACAAGCCTTGTCCCCTTCTCAGGACTTAGGCCACTTCATCAGTGGCCCGTGGGGGAACCCAGGCCCACCTGTTTCAAGTCAATGGGAAGAAAGGACATTTATCATATTTGAAGTCTAATCCTAAATTAGGAGAGGAGCCAACAATCTAATTCATTGGGAAATGTTTCCTGTATGTTGCTAGGGACAGCACTAGTGTATTGAACAAAGGAATTCACTTTAATTGGTAACGGCATTTCCCCGGAACAACTAATAAAGGGTCTTAGGGAATTTCTCAATATTGAATCTGTTCCATCATAAAGTTGACAATACTGAAAGTTAAAGGAGACAGTCTTTTTATAACATGCTAGAATGTGCAAACGGTTTTTCACAGCCTTTCAAATCATGTGTACACTGTTCTTTAAATGAGAATGTTTTCTTCATTTGCTTTACACCTCACAAACTTGTTAGAATTAAATGGATCCTGCTAGTACTGTTAGCAGTTTTATCTAAACTATGTCAGGAAGTAATGATCAGTTTTGAGGACACTAAATGGATTCTACTGATAGCCAGAGTGCTTTTTTAGAGACATAAAAGGACCAATGTATTAAATTAGGATAGTGCAGAAAAGCCAGAGATAAAAAATTACTATAATGCACACAGATAGTTCCTGTAACTGATATTCTGAGGGTGAAATCCTGGTCCTATTGACGTCAATGGGAGTTTTGCTGTTAACTTCAATGAGGACAAGTTTACACCACAAATCTTTAGATGCTTGAATAACTTGAATTGTTACATGGATCTGTGCTTGTCTATAGAGCCCAATTTGGAGTTTTCCACTCAAGCATATCTTTGTCAGATAGATGTTAGAAATTTTCTTCCTGCCTTCAGAGGAAGAAAAGGACTCCACTATCTGACTTTGAGGAAGGCACTCACTTTGAAGAGGCTGTAGCCAATCAAACTAATGTCCTCTGACACTTTTAATGACCAAGTTTGTGCACAAATTCATTGCTTTTTTGAAATGTGTGATTGTACTCTGAAAAATAACTATGAAAAATGGCTTCCTACTCAACCCATCTACTTCCTACGCACATTCAGGATCCTATCTGTTGCCCTACATGAAAAAATAAGTTTTTACTGCTTTTCCTCCTCTCAGCTACTCCTGGGGGAATTCTGTGCCATTGCATGCATGCAGAATTCATGCCCCCTTCAGAGTTCTTTGCTTCCCTGCAGAGAAATGAGTTTCTGACAGGGAAGCAAAGGTAAGCCATAAGAGCGGTCACTTACCCCTCCCCAGCAGCATGGGCATGTAATTTCAGGCACCCAGAGCAGCTGGTGGAGAGATAAATCACCGCTAGAGTGGGAAGAGGGCTGGGGACACCCTGGCCAGTGGCTCCTACCTGTCCCAGGCTCAGCTGCTAGACCCAGTTGGGCTGGGGGTGGCGGAGGATGGGACTTCCTCTTCTCCTGCAAGGAGTGGCTGGGGCCATGTCAGACCCACCCCAGAAACCTCCCCTGACACTGCACTCCCCACCCCACACTTCCTGCCCCCATTGGTCCTCAGCTGTGGAGGGAGGGGGTCACAGTATGGGAAGCTGCTTCCCCATCTGCCAACCCCCATGCATATGGACCCCCCATACCCAGCCCCTCCCACCAAGCCTCACACCCTGCACCCAGAACCACCCCGCACCCAAACTCCCACCCAGCAAGCCTCACTTTCTGCATCTGGAGCCTCCCTGCACCCAGAACCCCCATTGATCCCTACTCCTCTGCATCCTGACCCTCCACCCCTGCACCCAGACCACCCCTCTCTGAGCCCCCTGCACTCAAACCTTCACTCCAATGAGCCCACTCCACCCTGCACCTAGACCACCGCAATGAGCCCCGGCATCCAGACCCCCACCCCACCAATCCCCACTCCCCCAGCACCTGGACCCCCATCCCGTTGAGCCCCATCACTGTACACCCAGACCCCACCTGCTGAGCCCCAACCACCTTCACCTGGACTCCCCTGCAGAGTCCCATTGCTCCTGCACCATAAACCTCCAACGAGCCTCTGTGCATCCAGATCCCCCTCACATCCAGACCTCCCACTATTCTGCCTATTCCCAGATTGCCCCACACAGAACCTTCTCAACCCACACTAAACCTGTCCACATTTGGATCCTGCTGAGCTGATCCTGCCTGTCCACACCTAGTGTGCCTGGTATGGAGGGACAGGGCCTTGGGGCATTTTTGGAGTAGGTCTGGCCCATGCACTGTGTCAGGTTTCGGTGCCAAGTTCATGTCCCGGAGTGGGAGGGGGGGCTGCAGGGTGATCTCCCACCTCCATGCAGCCAGTGGCCTGTGCTCCCCACTGCCATGCAGGAGCCTCCACATTTATTTATTGACAAATAAAATTTTCAGAATTTTAAAATATTGTGCACAGATCTTCTATATTTTTTGGCACAGAATTCCCTCAGGAGTAGTCTCAGTTCAGCAGAGCCAATGCATCTTGAGAGATTGAACTGGATTTTATCCCTTCCATCAACAGAATTGTTAACTTTAACTAATAGTTAAGGTTAAACTGCCAAGTCAATCAGCAACATCAATGATCAATCAGTCAAAGATATAACTGAACGCCAAGCCAATCAGTCAAAGGTATAACTGAAAGCAGTATATGAACACAATTGAATTGTCTTCAAAATACCTCTTCGGTAAAATGTAGGCAATATGCCTGTTTCTCACAGGGGAGGTTGCACAGTTGTCATTGGTGGGAGAATGTGATTTGCAGAATTTTATAACTGATGACAGTATGTGAAGGAAAGAATACAGCTTGACTTTCAAATTCAAGGTGGAGCTTACAAGACTGATAGGTAGTAAAAAGACTTTTTTTTTCTTTTGTAAATTGAAGACATATATGCTGGAACTGTTGAATTACAATGCAAATGGAAACCGGGGGTGCCATTTCACAGTCACCTTTAAGAAGAGAACTGCATTTAAAGCTAATTTAATAATATGACCTTTCAAAGTTAACTAACATCAAAGACTGATTTCTGGCTGTTACTGGATCTTAGAGTGTCCATGTAAATGATGAATGGAATATTGTACAGGATACCCATTTCAGTACACCCCAACCATTTTTCTATAGCACCTTTCATACACTTTTCTTATTACTATTTAACTCTAACCGTATTCAAACCTGTAAAGGTTTATGGAAAATAGGACTGCATGTAGTGAAAGTTAAAACTATATAATATTGGGGGAGAGGATTAAAGAAAGAGCCAAGAAAGAGAAGATATCTCAGATGAAATGTGAAAAGCTGTGGAGTCAGTGATATGAAGATTTTGCTGTGCAGGAGAGCTGTCAAACCAACAATACTGAATTTATAGGGAGGGACTGAGATGAAGTTTGTTTTAGGTGAGTGGAGAGAGGGAAAAGATAGTTTCAGAGTCCAACGGGGCATGTGGAGGGAGAGATACTTTTATACCAGTAATTAAAAGAAATCCTCAAATGAATCTAGAATAGCTTTTCAGTAAATTCAGAAGGCACTATTTTCAAGCTTAGTATCTCATAAGCCTAGAAAAGAATATTCTATACCATTGGAAAAGGGAGGCCTCTTTGCTATCCAATAGTATAAGGCTGGTGTGTCCTATGTGACAAGTTCATGAGACCTCAGACCTTGACGCTATGTGATTCTTTATGCACCGAGATGGAATATTCAGTTGAACAATATGGGCAAGCTTTTCAAAAGTGACTAGTGCCTCAATGTTTGGGTGCCCAACTTCAGACATCTTAGAAGGTCTATATTTCAATGGATGGGTTTTGAGTACTTTCTGAAGTTTGGACCCCTTCAGTAGGTCTTAAATTGGGCACTCAGAATCCCTAGTCACTTTTGAAAATCTTAACCTTTGCCCTTTATTGGAATGCTCTGTACGTCCAGATACCTCTCAGAGGACACCCCCTCAGCTGTTAGACCTCATGCTTTTACCTATCTTGGGGTAGAATTCCATAATTCTCATACTCCTTGACCAGGCTCTGGGATTCAGTACCTGTGTATCAATACTCTGAGATCTTGCATCTGCAGTTCTTGCCTTTGGGCATCTGTGACCAGTGGTGCATATTGTGACCAAACTATCTTCATAAACCTAAGTATTGTTTATTTTGCAGTAGGAACAAAACTTTTAGAGTAAAAGCACATTTTAAAACCACAAACCATCTATACGTATGTCTTTATTACCTAAAGACTTACCATCCATGAAGGTAATCTAGGCAGGTTATCCCAGACTAGCCCTGTAAGGGTTCATAGAAGCAAGAGAGGCCAATTAACCATAGGATGCACCTGGAGGGGAGCTAGGAGGCAATGAGGCTTAATTGGGGATGAAGCTCCCCTGGGCAGAAACAGACAGGGTTTCTGTAAAGTCAGGGAGCTGGCAATAAAGAAGCAGCAGTGAGGAAGCGTACAGTCACATTCCCTGATACAAGTGGGGAAAGTAGGAGCCCGTAATAGGAGTGAAGGAAGAAGTTGAGGGAAGGCGCAGTAAGGCCTGAGAAAACAGACCTGAACTGCAGATTTAAGGGTCCCTTATTGGAACCTGGTGTAGCAGGGGGGCCCAGGTTCACCTATGAGCCACTGCAGGAGTAGTGTGATCAGTGCACTGAATATGGAGACTGCCTGAGACTGTGTGGAGAGAGACTCTTGTGAGACTCTGGAAAGGGAGGATGATTGTGACTTGGCCAGAGGACTAAGCCACGAAGGAGAGGCGCTGCACCTCTTGACCAGTGAGACAGGCAACAGGCTGAGCGGACAGGGCATGGACAGTGGCAAGCTAATTCCCCAGATATACCACAAGGAGACGCCACCAAGTGGTGAATAGCATGATCCCAGTATAGCAGGCCTAACTTGTTCAGACCTTTCCAGCAGGTGCTTGTGTCTGTCCAATTCCCCTGAACAACAACCCCTCCCCACCTTCCTAGAGAGAGTATCTTTTCTTAAACCTGCCATGGCTGTTTTGATTTCTTGTGTTCCTGGGCCTTTTCCTGTCCTGGCACTGTCTTCTTAACAACCCTTAAGTGTTTACTGAGGGATGGCTTATCTTGCGCAATATTTTTCTCTCCCTGCTTTTTTTTCCCCCAACACCCCCCCATTAAACTGACCCACTATATACATACAGCAAACATCCCAACAACCGGGTCAACATATTGTATTCATGAATTATTACAGAGCAGCTCCAAATACATCACAACTTCTGGGTTGTACCTTCAAGTCAGCCACCTACAATTTTCTGTATGCGTTTAGCCCATCTCTGCCCTGAGTTTTATTAAGAAAGTATAAGCTGTTTAGCTACTAGAAAACATCTGACATCCTAATTTGCCAGATGCTAAAACCTAAGGATTCAATGGCTTTCTAACAATGATATAATTCTGCAGTAATAGAGGTTTATATATCTTGCTAGGTAAACAGCTGCTAAATTCTTTTAATCACTTTCTTAAAACTAGCAAGAAGGGCAGCTCTGACCCTGCTTCCTTTCTTTCTCTCACCATGGTCCTCAAGCCTCATCCATGATGATGACAATTCCTGTATTAATTTAATTTCTGTGTTAACTACCTCTGTGATTCCATTGTGTCTCATTTCCTCTCGCTGACTCATTTATCTTCTACTCTAGTTTCATTCCTTTAGTCACTCTCTGGACTTGACTTTTAATAGAGTTGGTCAAATACTAGAAAAAAATTTGTCAAATAAATTACTAGACCAAAACCAGTAAAATTTAATCAAATAATTAGTTTGACAAGTAACATTTGGACACACCTAATATTTGCCAAGTGCTGCTCTTTTTCATCTCTTTTATGGAGTTCCCTTTCTCTAACAGTTTTTCACCTTGAACTCTGCTTAGTCTCCAGCTCTCCCCCTTCCTATTACTCCTTTCATTTCCCCCCTGTGTATTAATTTCTGCATACAGGTTAAATGTCCCATGACACTCCTCATAAGAGGAGAGGTCTGCTCAGTGTCTTTGGATGGTGTATTGAACTGTCCTGAAACTGTAAGTTCTCACTTTCCATGCTCAGAGTGTTTTGCCCCTAGTCCTGCTTGCAGGCTAGGGGCCTCTGTAGGTAAGCATACAATCTGGCCGTGTAGCAGCAGTCAGTCTGCAGCAGCTAACCTAGAGTAAAATGGGGTGAGTTGTGCATTTCTGTTTTAGGGAGTAGCATGCTTTGTCTCTAGTTTGGGTTCTTGTGTGTTATGATTCTGAATTCTAGAAATAAAGTAGTGTTATGTTGCAATATTCTAGCAAGAGCATTCATGTTTTTATCTGACTTTTCTGTGTGTATATCCTGAACATAATAGGCTGGTAGCTGCATGGCAGTGGTAAGTGAAATAAAACCCTGTGGGTAGGATTTTCAAAGCCGCCTGTAGGACTGATGCTATGTTCCCACTGATTTGTATGAGAATTCAGCATTCAACTCCCTTAGGCAGCCTCAATCTTTGCGTAAAGCACTTTAACATCCTACAGGATGAAAGAGCTTACATAAATGTTTGGTTAATAAGCAAATACAGTCAAAGTGAGAAAACTTGCTAGCCATTACCACACATCCACAAGCATTAGTATAGAGAAAGTATTCTTTCCAAAAATACTGTACAAATGTAACTTTTAAAAAATGGTTACTTTAATGATGAGGATTCTACTGCTATAGGTGGAAATAATAGAACCACTTATAGTTAAGTTTGCCTGACCACTTCCCATTAGAGACTATTTTCAGTATTATAACTTTACCAGACTTTAACTACTTGGACTGAAATTTCCTACGCTGTGTCTGGCTCAGGCTGAATATTTTCTTTGTCTTTTTTGAAAGTTTTAAAAGCAAAAGGGTTCAGCTGTGTCTCAGAATGAGGTTAGGGGAAAATACAGTGTTTTTAATGTGCTCAACACAATTTCTTTGAGATACTCTAGAATCTCCATGCTTTGGAGCAGGAACTTGGAATTTGGCAGAGAGATTTCCCTCACATCAGAGATGTGCCTTTTGATATTTCCATGAAAATCTGCACAAATTTTGCCAAGTTTGGAGTCTCTGAAAATCTCAGTTTGCCTATGGTCAGTAGAGATTTGTTAGACATATAGCAGATGTTCTCCAAAGATTTTGCCTGTAATGAGCACGCTCCATCTTCTGAACTCCTGCATGCTGACTGGACTGTGCATGTGTCATCCCTACAGAGTAACTCAACATGCTCTATCCCCACAATAGCTCATCTGAGTAGCAAGGGGCCTTGGTGGTGCTGGGCACTGGAACAGAGAGCCGTGAGAAGGCCTCTCCTATGTTTTCAGTGTACAAATCAGCCCCCCAGCTGGCTCCCAGGCAGCAAGGAAGAGGAGGAAGAAATCATCTCTTTGGAATGCAGTGGGGTGAGGAGCCAGGCCGGGGAGGGTTAGGAAGGGGGAGGTGAGAGGGGAGATTAGGATAAAGGGGTGGAAGACAGGTGGGAATTAAGACAAAGAAACAGAAGAGGGTGTGGCAGTGGGACTGGGATGAAATGGGAGACTGGGATGACCTGCTGTTACTATCAGTTACTCTGTTAGCTCAAGCAGCAGAGGCCTGTGTGTTGGATCTAAAGATTTTTACATGGCTGGACCATGTGGGAATCATTATGGTTCCACGTGATGTTTTTTGTTTGCTTTTTTAAAAAAAAGTAAGAAATTACATTCAAAGAAGTCCAGTAAATGTGTTAAAGTTGTAATGCAAAGTACTGAAAAGTTAGGAAATGTCAGTATTAAGATTGTCTGTGGAACCTTAATTTGGCGCCTTTGCATATGTACGCTTTGATAGAGTCTTTAATTATATGATCACATACTTCTTCCACAGGACTATATGGCTGATATGAAAACTGTCTTGACCATATAATGACCTCAGGGACTCTTATATCACATACGGACATAAAAATGGACTAGGAATTCTTTAAAATATTTGATATTATAGTAACATCTGGGAGGTCTCAGTCAAGGACCAAGGCCCCACTGTGATAGGCATTATACACAGACACATAATGAAGAAATTGTCCCTGCAACAAGAGAACTAATAGTCTGAGTCAATGACAAGACAACAAACAGACAGGGGATAACTCAAGGTAACAATGAGACAGTAAAGAATAGGTTAATAAGCAGTGATCTCAGCACACCAGTTACCAGGCCGTGCCAAAACAGAAATGCCTGTGTTTGGCATATCAGAATGTATTTGATCATTTTGATGAGATCGATGGTTGACTACACACCCTTCTGGATGCTTTGAAGAGGAGTATTGTAGCACCTTCAGGAAGCTTACGCTCCTGAAAGTTGTCTTTGCCTGTAAAGAAAGCACTTTTGCCTGTGGACTATGATAGAATTTTCCAGTGCATCTGGACTAGAAACAGACCAATGAGAATACCAGGCTGTTATGATGAGTCCTGCTGAATCCTGAGCAACTCCTGGGATGTAAGAATTAAGTTCCCTACTCTCCCCTCCTCAGGTGTCGCTTCCTCCCCATTCTATTTTCTCTTTCTTCTCCTTTTGGCTTCTGCCTAATCAAGTCAAAGCTTAAACAACTTTCGAAGTAACTGAACTACATGATACCTTCACAGCCTAAGTGGCTACACACTATAAGCAGTCTTGCCCCAGTGTTGAGGACTGGTGAGAAGAGTTCGGAGCACTTCTGACAGATGTTGCCCCAGACTGGGGAAGTGAGCCCAGGTCCAGAAGCTCTGTGTGTATACCATCTACTTACTACCTGAAGTATGTGGATGAAACAACTGTATGCGGGGGAATAGTCCCGCTATTGTGGGGAACTTTCCTGGCTTCTGCACTACCCCAGTGAAGTGGGCTAGCGAAAGGATCTGAGTCCTCGCTCCCACTTCCTTTACCCAGTGGCCTCCCTGCCCTTGAGGACTCCGCTTCCACTCTCCTGTCTGGCAGAGTCCTCGTAACCCCAACAAGGCTGGGCTCAGGATTCCTGGGGGGCTCAACCCCCAACCCTGCTGTAGTCACCTAGGACAGGGGCTAGGGTGTCCCCACTCCAGGGTGTTCTCTCTGCACTGGGCACGTCTCTCACCCACTGACCATTACATACAATTTAAAGCAAATGCAAGTTATTTAATCAACAATTAATTTTAAGAAGAATAAGGAAAAATGAGAAAGGTTAAAGGAAACACATCACCCCGCTCTGTGGCAGGGAACGTCACACACAGGGTCTCTGGAATGTCAGGGCAGTTCACAGGCTGTTCCTTGTATGTCCCAGGCCTTCTTCTCAGGCCCTGGCTGTGCTGCGGGGATGCTGTGGGTTGGACACGTGCTCTGGTGGCGGCCACACGCTCTCAGGCTCTCAGTGGTAGGACCCTTCTTCCCAGTGTCGCCCCCGCCCTGTCGGGGTTACGATCCAAGCCTGGCCTGCAGAGCCTCTTGGCTGAGGTATCTCCCTGTGCTGGGCCCCCAGGGTCCCCCTCGCTCTCCCCAGCTGCTCACCGCACCCAGCTCCGCACTGCTCCAGCCCCAGCTCCACCATTCTGTCTGCACTGCTGCTGCTGCTCTGCCTCCAGCTCCCTGGGCCGCTTCCTTGGCCCCTCTGGCTCTGGTTGCTGCAGCTCTGCTCCCAGGACAGGTCTGCTCTGCAGGCTGCTTCTGTGAGACTCTGCTCCCAGCACTGACCTGCTTCGTGGGCTGCTCTTCTGGCCCCTCTGGCTCTGGTTGCTGCAGCTCTGCTCCCAGGGCAAGTCTGCTCTCTCTGGGCTGTGCCTCTGGCTTTGGGACTGCAGCTCTGCTCCCAGGACAGGGTCTGCTCTCTCTGGGCTGCTTTTCTGGTCCCTCTGGATCTGGCACAGCTCTGCTCCCCAGCTCAGCTCAGGCCCCTGCTTTCTCCTTAGCTTGGCCCCACTCTGTCTGACCCAGGCAATTCCAGCTCACACGGAGGACGGGACCTCCCTGGCCTCCTGACTCCCTGATTAGCCTGCTCACCCTGTCATTCAGGCTGACCTGGAGCATTGGCCTCTCCCCATTGTTCCTGGGGGCTGTCAGTCTCAGGGTCCTGATTTCCCATAGACCCTTCCCCTTTTTTAGTACTGGGAGCCAGCAACTAAAACACCCCCACTGAATGCTAGTAAGGGGGCAATAGTCCCCTTACACAACCAAAACTTATCAGTGAATCAGGAGTTTTCCTTTCTTTCCTGTCCCTTCTCTTCCAAGATATGGTCATAGTATCTCGCAATTAGTTCTCAGGGTTAAACTGGACAAGAGGCATACATAACTTCTCTTCTAACCACTCTTATTTTGGTACTATGGATAAGTGGCTATTTTGTTTATAACAAAGCCAGTTCAAGGAACCACAGCAAGTATTTTGACATGCAATGAAATTGTGCTGTCATAATAATAATGCAGGTTCTAAAAGTCTATTTCCCCTTATACCTTACTCAGAGTGCTTAATTTCTCCAAACATCTGAATAATCCTCTTGCTCTCTAACAGGAATTGAGAGCTTAAAGGGCCTCATTATGTTGACTGCAGTGGTCTTTGAAAGATTTCATTGACTTCAGCGGGCTTGGATCAGAACCATAAAAAGATGGTGATCTTAAATATTGCGTATATGTTGCCAAAATATCTCATTCTTAGAGCACAACATGATACAATGGTTAGTTGAAAGCCCCCTGGCTCACAGTGCCTATGGTTACCCTGGATTATTTAGTAATCTACCTCAGTTATAATTCAGTACTGATGAGCAGATGTAACTTTAAAAAGTGGAAATGGCAGTTTTGCTCTCAAATTGTTTTTTCTTTTTCTTTTTTGGTAGAAAGCCAAGCAGTATTGCTATTTGAATTTTCAGCTGGTAAAAACTGTTCTCAAAAAATGTTCACCATGAATCAATGCATTTAACATGCTGTGCAAGTTCAAATATGTATATGTAAGTTTCCCAGAATGCTGTATCAAGCACTAGGCATATCCACTAAATGCAAAAAAACTGTCTCTACAAGGCAGACTGTGATACTAATTTTCCAACAAAAAGATCAACTCAGTCACTCTATATCGGGGTGGGCAAACTTTTTGGCCTGAGGGCCACATCGGGGTGTGAAACTGTATGGAGAGCCTGGTAGGGAAGGCTGTGCCCCCCAAACAGCCTGGCCCCCACCCTCTATTTGCCCGCTCCCACTTCCCATCCCCTGACTGCCCCCTCCTGGGACCCCCGCCCCAAAATGCCCCCCCCAGGATCCCACTCCCTATCCAACCCTCCCTGCACTTGTACCATGACTGCCCCGACCTATCCACACTCCTGCCCCCTGACAGGTCCCCCCTAGGACTCCCACACCCTATCCAACCCCTCCCCCCTGTTCCCCGACTGCCCCAGAACCTCTGCCCCATCCAACCGCCCCCTGCTCCCTGTCCCCTGACTGCCCCCCGGAACTCCCTACCCAACCCTCCCACTGTCACGCATGCGCGGCCTGCTGCCGCCCCCTTACCATGCGGCTCAGAGCGGCAGGAGCTTGCAGGAAAAAAAAGGTTGAAATTATTCATGCCAATTTGTATTTGCATTCAAAGTGCTGTGAACTGTCATCTGGATTCACTCCACAGATAGCTCACACAACTTCTCCTGTTTTTATACATTTCCACCATCCAATTCAGGTAGCCAAACTGATATCATATGATTTAGGTGACATAGCATGAACAGTGAATTACAAATAGAGAATACAAAAAGCAATACTAGCATCAGATAGTTATTGATCCAAGGCCTAAAATATGTAACTTATCGCTATGTATAATTGACACACAGAAGGACTACATTTGTTGAATAAATTGTTCACCCACTTCTAACTAATACCTAATATGAAAGTCCATAATGACATTTCTTTTTTTCCATGTGTGACTTACATCTTTTAGTCCTGTTATAGGATGGTGAGCTTGCAGATGAGTGGCATCTGCAAGAGATTGTTGGAAGCGTTAGCAAAGAGAGAAGCAAATTGCTTTTAATATCCTTAATACATTTGTGACGAGCTGTTTTCTGCTCTGCCAAAAGCCCTATAACGTTCTCATTGTATTGTATTATACAATGTGCTTTTAAATTACTTTTGTGGCACCATGGTGGCTTAATTCTCGTAAACTGAAGGACATTTTACAATCAAATATCAATATCTGGCTTGCTTCCTTGCCCTACCTCCTAACTGTAAGTACATGTTCTGATTCACACCAGAGTTTAGCAAAAGCACAAATAACAGAGATGCCAGAGAAAGCTTTGAGAAGTTAAAATGGGGCTTGCCAACATATTATTCCCTTTGATAATCCTATTTCATGGATTTTTTCCCCCAGCTCTCTGCCTCTTCTAGCGTTCAAATGTAAATGGAACTACAGTCAATAAAGTCTCTAACTTGTATTTTCACAGCCCTTTTGGGCCCCACACTACAAGAAGGATGTGGAAAAAATTGGAAAGAGTCCAGCGGAGGGCAACAAAAATGATTAGGGGACTGGAACACATGACTTATGAGGAGAGGCTGAGGGAACTGGGGATGTTTAGTCTACGGAAGAGAAGAATGAGCGGGGATTTGATAGCTGCTTTCAACTACCTGAAAGGGGGTTCCAAAGAGGATGGCTCTAGACTGTTCTCAGTGGTAGCAGATGACAGAACAAGGGAGTAATGGTCTCAAGTTGCTGTGGGGGAGATTTAGGTTGGATATTAGGAAAAACTTTTTCACTAGGAGGGTGGTGAAACACTGGAATGTGTTACCTAGGGAGGTGGTGGAATCTCCTTCCTTAGAAGTTTTTAAGGTCAGGCTTGACAAAGCCCTGGCTGGGATGATTTAATTGGGGATCGGCCCTGCTTTGAGCAGGGGGTTGGACTAGATGACCTCCTGAGGGCCCTTCCGACCCTGATATTCTATGATTCTATTGTTTAAGTCATAGATGAGATGAATAGTTAGATGATCTCCTGCATGCCTCCCTGAACACTTCTTGGCAGACTTTTGTTGCAAGCTGCTTTCAAAAATGAATACTGAAGAAAGCCCATTTACAGGAAGCGCTTTCAGCACTATCTGGTTGAAAAACAACACATGCTTTGGGGATGAGAGATCAGGAGAGAAAGTGTTATTGCTGCTGAGGAAATGTATGTTAACTGAAGAGCCACACACCACTGTAGCTGTGACATGAGTAATCTGAGTAATTATAGCAAAAGAAAATGCAGCACAGCTGACAGGTTTTTGACCAAGGTAAAATATGGCCATTCCAGTAGAAATTGTGACTTGAGGTGGCAAAATTCATTCATCTGAGTATATTTTGTGGGAGGGAGGGCTCTGCATGCTCTTGTGTTTTTGTTGTGTTAATCATCACTATTTACTTACAAAAAAACAAAGGGAGGGGGAAGGACTAGATGGCTCAAAGGATTCTTAATAAGTGAAAAGAAAAGGAGGACTTGTGGCACGTTAGAGACTAACAAATTTATTTGAGCATAAGCTTTCGTGAGCTTTGTACTTTAGAGTTTTGGGAAGGAAGGATGCTTGTGTCGTTAAAACACCTGGTTGGAGTACTGGAGACCTGGGTTTAATTCTTGGCTCTTCTATACATGTCCTGGCTGACTTTGGGCAAATCACTTAATCTGTGCCTCAGTTTCTCATCTGTAAATCGGATAATAGTACTTCCTTTTCCCCACACTTTGTCTCATCTAGTTGGATTGTATCAGTTTGAGGGCATGTCTCCTATGTTATACCTATAGAGCCCCTACCCCAATGGGGCCACTGAATCTGAGACAGACAAATAGTGACCAAAAGTAGTCAGTCAGATGACTTGTTCAGAGCCCTTTGTGAAATGTTTTACTCTAACCTATAATATGATTTTAAGGCTCAGACCCTCAAAAGTATTTATTTAGGCAGATAACCCATTGATTTCAATGGGATTTAGGCCCAAATCCTCAACAGTATTTAGGCCCCTAAGTGTGCATTATCAAACACTTCTCACTAACTGGCACATTTGTTGTCAGTCTCAAGGAGACCAATGACTGAATGGGTGTTCCTTTTGAGTCAGCAATGAGCCATTTTGGCACAGTGTTGTGTAGAAGGTTGGAAACTTAGTCCCCATTCCTAAGGCTGTACCTGTAATGTTTGATAGATAATAACTAGGACACTTTGACCTCCAGAGCTGCCAACTCAGCAAACTTCATCAGGACTAAATTCACATTAAATTGGAACATGAGAATAAAAGAAATCAAAAGACATATTGCCTGTATTAGGTTAAGAAGAGGAAGGATAGTCCAGTGGTTATGATACTAGCCTAGGACTTGAGAGACCTGCCTCTTTCCTCTCCCACAGCCTTACTTTATGTCCTTGGGTGAGATACTTAGGCCCAAACCCTCAATGGTCTTCAGATGCCTAACTCCCATTGAAATTATATAAATACTTAAGATAGATAGAAGTAAATGAACTACTGAAGGAAACATGGACAAACAAATGAGAACCTGCTCACTAATACAGCTTTTATCATAACTCTTGGCTTATTTGCTATATCCCACAATCCAATTCTTCTGAATTTTCCTATTTGTGTCTCTTATGGAATTACTGTTTAAGCAGAATTAAACTTTTTATCTAAATACAAACTAGTAATTAAAACCCTAACAAGAAAGGAGATCATCAGAAAGATGGAAAAACAACTGCACTCCTAGAGTAAACTAACTTACTAATAGTTTGATCCAAAAGCTATGGAAGTCACTGAAGAGGTAACCGTTGAAGTCCATGGGAACTGCATTAGGCCTCCAGTGTGCTCAGTTTAAATGCCACTATTGTTAACCCCATATTATGCACCCGCTATACCTACCAAGTGACCAACTTCTCAAGTTCAATCAATCATGAGCCTGTCTCCAGGCATCTTGGATGTCTTACATGTAAGGCATCATGAGAACTTTTCAGGGATTTGTGCAACACTTCCTTTTGTGGATAATATAAATAATTGCTTTCCTGTTAATCAATGACACACTCTGCTGTAGCTCATGTGAACTCACGTTCCATTAGAACATGGGGACATCATTCAACCTAGCAGCCATTTTGGCTAGGTGGGGTGGGATCCACCAAAGGATTTCAGCATTGCAATACAGAATGTCACAGTGTCCAACTTTAAGCACTAGAAAATCAAAGGAACAACACTGTGATTCATAAAGCCAAGTTAGGTGTGTAGGCTCCATGTACAATGAATAGGGGGAGATAGATGCCTAAGAATGTGATTCACAAAGCCAGCACATGAGGTGTGGAGCTGCCTAAGTTAGGCAGTGGAGATGCCAACCAGAGGGGTGTGTGCCAAGCCCCATTCCTCTCTTGGTGATAGGCGGCTAAGTCCAGGCTCCAGGGAGGTGTGTGGCTCTGCTTAGCAATCCTTGAACAGGACCAGGTGGGTGAGTCAGACAGCTTAGGCACCTAAGCTGCTCCTGGAAGGAATGAGTTATTGCCTGCTTCATTCCATGCACAATGACTGGAGGAGGAGGTGGTGGTGGCCACCTTGTAACTGGTAACCCAGTAGCTAAAGAACTCTCCTAAGATATGGGAGACTCCTGTACAAATCCTTCTCCGCCACTGGCAGAGAGGGGAGAACTAAATCTGGTTCTTTCACCTCCCAGATGAGTGCTCTAATGATTGGGCTAAAGTTACAAGGCAGGCACCACCATCTCCTTCAGTCAGATTTTGAATGGGACCTGATCCCATAGGTAGCTCTGAGCATGCCTATGCGATTGGGCCCTGCATGCAACGTAGGTGGCCGAATGCCTATCTTCCCCTTGGTAAATGAATTACTGTGGGGTTTAGATGTGAGATTGGCATCCTAGTGCCTAGAAGAAGGCAGCCGTGCACATGCCCAGAGGCAGGAACATAGGTGCTGAGGGAACTTTACCCTCAAAACATAGGTGTCAAGGGAACTCTCACTCTGAAAAACTTAAGCACTGAGTGAGTTTAGGCATCAACAGAATGTGTCAGGAGTTTTGTGAATTGCAGTGGAGCCAAAACTGGGACTTAGGCACCTAAACCTGAGATTTAGGCACCTAAATACCTTTGTGGTTCCCACCCATGATGCTTTTGCTGAGACAAAGTGACTGTGTGATAGTCTGGGACTGAACTATGGGTGATAAATATTGAAAATATGCTAATAAATGCCCCAGAACATTCCCCATATAGAAAATACTGAGCTCACACCTGTTATGGCAAAAAGTCTCACTGAACATATTCCTCTCAGTCACTACTAACTACTGAAGGAAGCTATGACGAATGCCCTGTCCATTCCGCATAGTGCCTTGGATGTAGAAATAATTATGTAGTGGTGCTGACTGCTGGGTAGGTATCACAGAAGTCTGGATCCCTGGCCTTAGGACTGACTTCTCTCTAAAAGTCAGCTAATTGATATTTATAGCTAATTTTCATGTAATAATGAGCCCATTTTCAGAACAGCCAAGGTCTAGAAGTTCATAGACTTCCCACAAAACAATTTGTTTCTCCAGCTTCATTAATAAGTTCTCTCCCCGGCTTTTAAAATCATAGGTTTCATTTAATTTGATTGGCACCAAAAACAAAGAGAGAGACTTAGCTCAGGTATTTGCTGTCAGTCTTCTCTTGTGCAGCCAGACAACAAGGACAAAGCCTGGCTGATTTGAAATTGCATTTGGTTTATTCAAAAGACTGTTTACTACCAGGTTTCATTTGTGTTTCTTATTGAGCAGCAACCAGAAAGTTGGCCAGTTGAAACAGTAACAAACACACATAGTGCCCCCACTTGTAACATCGACGAATCCCCGTCACAGGCTGGCGGGATTGAACCTGGGCCTCTGGAACTTAGTGCATGAGCCTCTACTGCATGAACTAAAAGCCAACTGGCTCTTAGCTAAGGCTGTAGAGCAGACTCATTTAACTCTCTCTAAGTGGTCTCAGTGCCACTAGCTGGAACACAACACCACACCCAGAAGGTGTGTGGGTTACACTGAGCTGGCATGTTATGGGGGTAGTAATCTGCTCTCCTGGTTGGGGCCAGTAACAGATTATTCCCTGTTGGAGCAAGGGGGGAGCAGGGAAGGAATCTTTCTCTGGGCTCCTACACAGGGTAGTGCCTAAAAGTATAAGATAGCCCAGAGTTTCTAGATCTATTAAATACGGAAAATTCAGCCAGATGTGATGAATCAGCATTAGGGCATAGCCTTTTGGACTTTTCAACTGAATTTGGGCTTAGTTAAGAGTGAATCAGGTTCTGCAGAGAACATGGACAGCTTCTGGGTCTGACTGAGATCTCTATTGCATTTTGGAACTGAAACAGGCCTATGTTTCACAGCTCTGCTATATCACAAATGTAGCACATTGGCAAGTAACACTTTACTCCACAAGTAGTGCAACTGACTTCATTGTTCACTCCCAGAATATCTTGAGGGTGAATCTTTTTTCCAGGAATGGAGATGGTGCTGGTAAAAAATTGAGACTGTACAAAAGGATTAATAGAATATTCCTGCAAGGTGCAGTGTCACCATTTGCTGTTATAAAAAGAGTAAATATTGTTTCATATTTATGTAACACATTGGCCAAGTGTGACTTTGTACCATTCAGTGACTGGACCACATAAATGTCTGAGTGTGTTACTGCCTCTGAGATAATTGATTGGCTCCTTTAACTCAAGCTATAGAAGGTCATGTTTATCACTCCAGATGGCCTGAGTTCATTCCCTGCTGGATGGGTCTGAGATGCTTTCAATTCCTTATGTTGCTCACCCTAAACCCTACCTTCTCATGCTATCACTTAAAACCCACACCTAGAGGGATTTTCAGTTGGCCCCAGGCAGAGTGCTTACTCTGTTCTAATATGAAAGTTTCTTGGCAGATTCCTCCCTGTAAAAAGAAACCTACATTTCTGCCTATGTGGTTCTTCAGAGAGGGAGGTATTAATTTGTAATTAAAAAAAAATCTTCTTGCAAGTAACTGATAAAATTATCCATGCTCTGAAAATTAATTTCCTGTTTGGTAATGAAATAACTGAAAGAGTAAAGTTGCTACTGAGATTAAAAGCTTTTCTCTTGGTTCTCCCTCTGTAGTAAGCTCTGCACAAATATCTGTTCAAAACCATTTGTAGCACAGGGATACACAGATTTTTTAACTAGATATGTGAATTCATCATTTTGAAATGTTTTAATAAAATAATAGGATGATTGTGAAGAAACAGCCTGAAAGTTGTTGACTATTGAATGATCACTCTACAACAATCTTCATAGGCTCACAAGTGTGTATTTGCATCTTTGTGCTCAGGGCTCTTAATTATTTGTTTTGTCATTGTCTGGATCACAGTCCACCATTTGTCTGCATTCCCAAAGTGTAAAGAGGTGTTATTAATCAGAGTGTAAAGACCATGAATCTGCATCATTCTGTAGGAAACATAAATGTGAGTACAACAAGGAATCAAAGGACTTTAAGAAGAAGAGACATTTTGTTTTGCAAAAGTCTCTTCAGTCTAAAAGCCTCATGCATTTAAGTCTAATTCCAGTTAGGATTGCTCTAGGTCTTTCGGATGACCTCTAATGCCAATGGCAGATCTCGCTCTGGAAGGCCCACCATGTGTGCTGGTTCTCCTGTCTCCGCTGACAGATGATTAAGAACCTGGCTTTGTTTGTTGCTAAGTCACCTTCACATCATCCTCTGTGGGAGACAATGGCACTCAGCTCCTCAAGACTGAGCCCAAGGTATTGTGGTCTGCATTAAAATGAACAAAAGAGCCAACTAAAATGGACTGAACAGCATCTTAATAAGACAAGAGCAGAGCTGAAGCAGGATGAGATGCAGTTGATAGCTGCATGTACTTCAGCCTTTTCTTTTAGTAAAGCATGCATGATATATTTTTGGCCAATTGACTCTACCCATATCTCAATTACATAGTATTGCTTAGAGCAGAAGGATGATCCAGTGGTTTTTTCCCACCAAAATGGGGTTGTTAGTTCCCTATCACACAGGAGTATTGTAAGAATAAATAGATTAAAGAGTGTGAGGTGCTTAGATGCTACGGTAGTGGGGGGAGGGGCAGGGACATGTATATAATTACCTTAGATAGTACTCGCCTCTCTGAGGTGTTCATTTCTTCTTTAGCATCTAAGAGTTACTGGTTTTTTACTAAAAAAGAAAAGGAGTACTTGTGGCACCTTAGAGACTAACCAATTTATTTGAGCATGAGCTTTCGTGAGCTACAGCTCACTTCATCGGATGCTGTAGCTCACGAAAGCTCATGCTCAAATAAATTGGTTAGTCTCTAAGGTGCCACAAGTACTCCTTTTCTTTTTGCGAATACAGACTAACACGGCTGTTACTCTGAAACCTGGTTTTTTACTGTCCATAAAATAAACAACTTACTAGTTAAGAAAATATCAGGCCAGAGTCAGGCTTGGATTGTCCAATTATTGCAGAACAATTATTTTTCTGCAATAATTGGACAATCCAAGCCTGACTACTATATATTATTCCTTGTTGGAGCTGAACCTGAAGTGCATGCATTGCACTGGGGAGGTGGGGTGGAGGGAAGGGAAGGAAAAGGGAAAAGAAAAGAGCATAACTGAACCACTTCAGGTTCATGGATAATATTTTCCTGCTCACAACCAACTACAAGAGTGGGTAAAAGTGTTCAATCATGAAAGTAACATAGTGGAACTGAAGTAAATTTGAAGGACACAGATTATGCTCAGCAGACATGCTGAAGAAAGATGCTACAGCAAGGAATTTCATGAGCAACGAAGTAATAGGCAACATGCATGGTCGGGTAAGTATGTAGTTTTAACTACCCTACCCTATACAATCAGACAGGGATACCTGTTCAGAGGTTAATCACATAGCTTTGCATCCCTTCAGTTACCATAATATAAAGACGATGCATTTTATTACTTATGTCCTAGTTCTCCAAGTTGCTTTGCACTTGTGGACTCATACTCCTGTAGATAGCCCTATTATTTATAGTAATTGAAGTTCCACATGTATTGCACAGAACATCCCATAGGACCAAGACATTGTTTCCTTTGGACATTAAAAAACAGATATAGGGACCAGTATGTCCCCACTTAAGTAAACAGAAATTTTTCCATTGACTTCCACAGTAGGAGCAGGGCCATAGTTTGGGTATGTGCTAATATCAGAGATGAATTCAAAGTGCCCATGAAATTTGAGTAACTCAGAATAGATACTACAGTGCTGAGTACCATAGAAATGACTACAGTAAACAAAATAACTGCATATAGAGAAAAAAAGGAATCTAAAACCTCTATATGCATGAATCTTTATTCTACAGAAGTATTGGGGTTGATTTTAAAAGGCACAAAGAGTTAAATTCTTGTGCCTTTGAAAATCTACCCTGCTATCTGCTGGAAGATTAAACACACCGAGATCTTACTGAAGCTACGAAATGTGCATACGTCTGAGTGTTCTTGACAAATATTAAAAGAATATGAGCCAGGTCCTCAACTGGTGTAAATCTGTGGAGCTATACTGATTTACAACAGCATAGGATCTGGTCTGGTCTGTACAACACTTCCAAATGCGTTGAAAACAAATGTGAGAGAAAACACATCAAGAGTTCACTATTCCGCTGCATGTTTGGTTGTGGTGGTTGTTTTGAAATTTTTTAATCGGTCCTAAAGATTGTATCAGATGTGCCTGCTGCTCTGAACACAGTGAGGTTGGGTGGCTGAGGGCAGAATCTGGCCCTGATCTGTAACTTCAATGGGAAATGACTGCCTAGGAAGGAGTACTGCGGAAAGGGATCTTAGGATAATAGTGGACCATAAGCTAAATATGAGTTCGCTGTTGAAAAAAAAGCGAACATCTGGGATGCATTAGCAGTAGTGTTGTAAGCAAGACATGAGAAGTAATTCTTCCGCTCTACTCCGTGCTGATTAGGCCTCAGCCGGAGTATTGTGTCCAGTTCTGGGCACCACATTTCAGGAAAGATGTGGACAAATTGGAGAGAGTCCCGAGAAGAGCAACAAAAATTATTAAAGGTCTGGAAAACATGACCTATGAGGGAAGATTGAAAAAAATGATTTGTTTAGTCTGGAAAAGAGAAGACTGAGAGGGGACATGATAACAATTTTCAAGTTTGTAAAAGGTTATTGCAAGGAGGAGGGAGAAACATTGTTTTTCTTAACCTCTGAGGATAGGACAAGAAGCAATGGGCTTAAATTGCAGCATGGGAGGTTGAGGAAAAACTTCCTAACTGTCAGAGTGGTTAAGCACTGGAATAAATTGCCCAGGAAGGTTGTGGAATCTCCATCATTGGAGATTTTTAAGAGCAGGTTAGTTAAACACCTGTCAGGAATGGTCTAGATAATACTTAGTCCTGCCATGAGGGCAGGGGACTGGACTAGATGACCTCTCAAGGTCCCTTCCAGTTCTCTTGATTCTATGATTCTGTTCCAAGGCATTTGATATATGGGAAGAAAGAAATCATGTATTGTGGTCAGAGACTATGGATATAAATCTGGCAAATTCCATAATGCACATTCTTTATGCATAATAGGGATGGACTTTACTACACAGATGTCTCATTCTCATACCACTGGATATATGGCTCCACCATTGGAAGAGAAGAGTGTTCTGAGTTTAATGTAAACTTGCCAGCAGAAGATTGATACATGGATTTTTTTTTTAGAGATGAGAGTTGTGCTGACAATGGGGACAGTGGTGATACACACTATCCTTTTACTTGGGACAACACAGTTTGTATTTACCCCATGTCCTTTCAAATTGTTTCTCTATTTCCCCCAAAAATGTCACTCCAGCATTTCCTCCCCTCTTAAAGTGGCTTCTGCAGAAATAGTTAGATGCATAGTCAGAGTGACATGTTTTGGTGGCTGGGCAAGGCACTTTCCCATTCATTTGTGTAGCACAGTCCTTTTTATAAATACTTCCAGGTTCCCTTCCTGTCTGTAGAGAAGAGAAAACAAATAGAGAAAAAAATGTATAAAGCCTTTTAAAATTATAGCCAACCATAGTGCGTGTCTGTTGTTTAGCCTCTGTGCAAGAAGTGAAGCTGGCTGATTCTACAGGCTGCAAAATAGTCATTAAGCGGAGAAATCAGTCTACTGTAAAATATTTTAAATTCTCTTTTTCCAGTCACTCTAACCAGAATAGAGGCCATGCATTTTGACCTTGGAAGATGTTTCCCTCATCTGCTGATGCCCACCACTTCCTTTTGTTCCTACAGGTGACATGAGATGTATTAAGCAGGCTTGTGTATTCCATACAGCATGGTTTGTTCTTTTCTAATAGGTTTTCATTTGCTTTAGGGAAAACTTTAGGGAAAAAAAACTTTAGGGAAAAATAGTAATTAGAAATGGGTTGGAAGAACCCATCACCATTAATGTAATTCATTATGCCTCCTTTCTCCATTATTACTTTATGCAAAGATACTTGTGAAAGATGGGCTTAAGTAGCTTCAGGGGCTGGAATATTAAACAATCTATTTACCTACTGTACTTCTGTGTTAGTTCCTTCTCCTCTCGGTACTGCTTCAAAGCACAAAACTGCCTGTACATAGACAGAGGAGAACTTTGCCCCTTCAAGAACACTTGGTAGCAGCTCTTCCCAGATGTAACGGACCAATCTCAGTTCATTTCAGAGTAAACAATACTTTACAGAAAATAAAGATGTAACTATTGACCCAAGGATATGGAGAGGATAGAATGTCCCTTCAAGTTGACCTTACCCTTAAGTTACAGAGTATTGCAGCTTTTACTTGGCCGTATTATGGCCGGAATCTTGGATCTCCAACAGTCTATCAAAGGTGTATCACCTCCAACCTTCAGAGAATATAAGAATATGCTCAGTCATCTTCAGTCAGTTGTTGATGTGAACTTGTCATAAGTAACAACAAACCGCATATGATTACAACCCTTTTGTCTGAAGCTAATCAGTACAAAAGTAATTTCCTTCTATTTTCACATAAACATCAGTTGACATTAGATTACCAAGTAGAGCTGAGTGAATAATTTATAATGAATAATTAGTCTAATTTTGCCTGCTTCCATTAATGAGCAGCTCATGGAATTCTCAGGATTGGTGTCTGAAATGATTTATGAATGCCATCAAAATGTATAATTCATTCTGAATAGTTGAACTTTGAAACTGATAATGTGTTGGTGAGTTATATAAGTCACATGGCACTGTTTGTGTTTCCTAATTAGTTTATTTACACAGTCAGACAAAACAGTGTGAATTTTGATTGTTAGAACTGAAATGACTATATAATGTGAAATATATTCCTGGCAATCAGTTGCACATTTGAGCTTAAAATCTGCTTTTTGTGAATATTCATGCTAATAAAGCTAAACAGTCAAATAATTTGAAGAGTGAATATGAAAGGGTTGTGAACACTGTCATATTTGTTTTCAAATTCAATTTTGTTTTCAAATTCAAATGCCTATTTGCCAAATTTTTTCTATTTGCTCAGGTCTAAAAATAATCCCTTTCGTAGTCTTCATTTTCGTCTCTGTACAGTTCAAAGGGGTTCTCCCATTGATCACCTGTTCAAATGTGTAGTTTACCCTACCTCTATATCTGACCAACGCCAGGGGCAGAATCAACCCGACTTCCCCTCAGTTCCTTCTCACCACCTATGCTAAGTAGTTGGAGATCAAATGAGCTTGTTACACTCTTCCCTTTTCCCTTTAGATTATCTTCTTGTAACTAGTTAGTTAGGGTAGCCACAATAGTTAGTTAGTGGTACTTGTTTTTAGGATGTCTTTTATACTCAGTCTTACTTTTTCTTTGAGCTGTGGCTTGGTACTGGGGCATGCCAAAGTCACTGGGCTTCAAGCACTGTTCTGGCTCTAATAAATCAATACCAGTAAGTGATCCCCACTCCAGCTGCTTACAGTGTTTAGGAGAAGGGCACATTAGGAAAAGACCCCATTTGTAGAGGGTTTAAAATGCAAACAAAGAAGCTGAGAGGTTTGTCTTCCCCCCATTCTGACTGATGCAGCGTACCATCCCCATTCATTACCCAGCCATTTGGAACACAGGGATTCAGACTTGACTCCTTCCTGGAGCAAACCACTAGACTTAGCAGCTTCCCTGCCATGACAGAAATCAGAGAGAAGACACCATTCTCTGGGTACCCTATAAGTACCAGAAAGTCTAGTACCTTGACTTCTTCTGGCCAGAAGGAGTCCTCCTTTTAGAGGGCTAAGTCACCATCAGACTCTCAAAGGAGGAAAATGATACTGAGGGTAGAGCAACCACAGTGAGGCTCCCTGTTACTGCATTCCAGCATTGTTGAATTGTTGACTCTGGCACTTCATGTGGTACTGTCAAGACCGATATCTGTTGTCTGGATTTGTGATAACATCAACTTCTCCTACATTGAAATGTGGCTTTATGCAGCCACTAAAGACCTGCTCTGTGTGTCTGTTGGTACCAGTCTCACCACCGATGCAAAAAGCGTCGGTGGGGCCCACTATTTCCATTTTATAGGCTGGGATCTGTCTCAGTACCCACATTCACAGCACCATCAACCACTGACTTAGTATTGGTACCATTCTGTTCTGGTACTTTGGGGTCCCAGATCAAACCACATACTATCTTCTGCCGGAAAACCCCAGATGCTTCTACTGGTACTGTCTACTGTTTGCTGGTCCTGATCCTGCTAACCGTCTTCTCCATCTGTTACTGCATTGCCTTGGCATTCCAATGCTGATTCATCATAGCTCTTTGCCGCTCAGTGTGTGCATCAAGGACCAGTACCATGACCCTGACAGCAGCAGGTCCGGAGAGACACTGCCATGAGCTGGTCTCCAGTCCTGTAGCATTTGAAATAGTGGCCCTTTTGGAATCTGTGGGGAGATCACCTAGATTCCAGGGCTGCTTCTTTGTGACACCACGCTACAAGATTGCCACTGGGCCATGGTTCTCACCCAATACCATCCCCCGTACTGATACTGGCACATCACAAAGATGGAGGCAATCCCTTCAGCTTCTTACCCTCCTGCTGTAGCCATTCAACTGCCACCAGAGCCGCTGAAAGTGCTAGGGCCTCTGTTCCTCACCTCCTGATGAGGCTACAGTGTTGGAATCGTCAGATCCAATCACAGATGACTGCAGAACCTACCAGGAACAGATTAAGAGAGTTACTACTTCCCTAGGGTTGCAGATTGAACTGCTCAAAGATAATCTTCACAAACTGGTAGACATTTTACATTCTGCAGGACCTCCTAGAGTGGCTGGCCTCTTAATTAGGCTATTCTAGAGCTTGCAAAACTCCGTTTGCCAGACTCCTGCTTCTTTGACACCTACTGCCAAAAGAACAGAGAAGAGGTACTATGTACCTTTTCAGGGGCATGAATATTTTTACTTGCAGCACCCTCCCTTCAGGTTCTTTGGGGATGGCTCTGAATGAGAAGGCAAGGCAAGGGCACTTTAAATCTACTACTAAAGATAAAGACTCAGAGAAACCAGACTTATTTGGGAGAAGGTGTATTTGTCCGCAGATTTACAATTTATGATTGGCCCGCTATTGTTATCCTCTCTGGGACTCAATGTCTAAATTTACAGACAAGATGCCAGATGATGCAAAGGAAGAGTTCAAGGCTCATTTAAATGGAAGGCTATCTGGTCACATGCTCATCTCTATAGGCGACATTAGATGAGGCTGCTCATGGGATGGCAACAACGATCACACGCATTGTGCTTCTTGGCTGCAGTCATCGGGTTTGACTTTTGAAGTCTCGCAAACAATCAAGTGTGACAGATCTGAAAATTTCCTGAAATGGCCTTGAAAGACCTTATTGCATTAAGTGTATGTATTATTATGGGCTGAGATTGTACGTAACATCTCTAGAGGGGATATGTGACAGATGTAAGACCTGGGAGTTGACAAGACTATATTGAAAATGTGCCAGACAAGCATGGACTTTTGGGACAGTAAGTATTAAGTGGATTTCCAGGGAAGTCCCTAGGGAGAAGTTAATGCAAATTCCCCAGCTCTGGTTATGCAAAAACCCAGCCTTGAAGCTACACCCTGAGGAGAGGATCATTGTCTGTAACAGAACTAGAGGATCAAAAGCCTGAGCTGTATAAAGAAATGGATTATCTGTGCAGACCTTTTTCTGG
The DNA here is from genome assembly GCF_965152235.1 of Eretmochelys imbricata. Taxonomy (NCBI): domain Eukaryota; kingdom Metazoa; phylum Chordata; order Testudines; family Cheloniidae; genus Eretmochelys; species Eretmochelys imbricata. The sequence goes on from NC_135572.1 coordinate 236,003,054, forward strand.
TTCTGGATCTAAGACAGATATGAACTTGTAACCATGGGGAAAACCCAGTTGTGGGTTTTGAAGTATTAACATCAACCAGAGCCCGAGAATGGAGTTGCGGGTGACCTCTGATAAGCTTTTTAGCATGCATCTAGGAATTCTTATTGTTTTTTGTTTTGCTTTTCTCTCTAATGCTTTAACTTTTAAGAATAAAGGTGCTTGCTTAGAAGGAGCTGTGTGGTAACTTATAACTGCGGGCAATACGCTGGTCATAGCCCTCAGGGAGAAAGCAAAGTGCTGGTGCTGGCCTTTCAGGCCATCTGGCTTGATACGAATTTCACAGTGTAAGGCAGGGAGCTGTGCAGCCTTAAAATCCTTGAGAGGTGATGTGTGGAAGCCAGATGCCTAAAGTGGGCACCCTTGGTGGACCACAGAGGGGATACAGGTGCAGTTACCTTGAAACTGTGACATTAAGGACTTGCCCTTTGAAGGCCCTAGCTTATTTTCAGGAAAGAAAGACTAGGCCCTGCATTCTCTAAAGAATTCTTGGGTGACCTTGGAATCCTTGGGCATTTATACCCCAGCCCTGAAAAGAAGGCAGTACAGCCTTTGGTCCAGAAGACGTTCTTTCTATCCAGTGAGATAGCCAGATTGGTCCAAGAAGTGACATAGGCCTCAGAGGAAGAGACAAACTCATCCACCTACATCTTCTGCTACTTCCAAGCATCCAGCTTTATCCAATCAGTCTTTTTTACTTCTTGGCCAAGCAAACCACTCTTTATGATATCCCCACATTTTGGCAGTCCCAGTTCCTAGGGGCTTGGACCCACATTACAACAGATAAGTAGGTTCTAAGCACAAGTAGGTTCTAATCACATTGGAACTGGGTTATATTCTGCAATTTACCTCTATTTCCCCTTCCCACCTCTGTTCCTTTTTAGGGACCATTCTCAGAGACTTTACTGATTCAAAACTTTCAGTCTCTATTACAGTTAGGGGCCATAGAGGAAGCACCTCCTCAACATCAGAGGAAGGGATACTATGCCAACTCTTTTCTCTTTCCAAAGCTCACCAGAGCTTCATGCTTAACGTAGGCCTGCAAAACCTCAACAAATACAGCAGGTTCCTAAGGTCTGTCATACCAGGTGTCCATTATCAGTTCAGTCCTCCCCGTTGACCTGTCATCAGCCCTGAGTCTACACAAAATGAATGGTGGCAGCACACCTCAGGAAGACACAGGTTCAGAAGAAGAGTCAGTCCCTCTTCTGTTCTTTGAGCCTCTTAAGCCACAACAACAAGCACTGAGAATCAAATTTACAGGAGTGGTTCTTGACTAAGCTTCAGCAAGGGCCCATTTGCCTCAGGCCAGGTTTCAAGACATTTTCAACCCGTGCAAAGAATTCAAGGTATATCCTAGTACAACAGAAAAGAATTACCTAAAACTTCTAAGCCATATGGCAGCTTGTACGTACATGACTCAGCATTCCAGACTTCATCTCAGAATCTTACAGAGGTGGTTGAAGTCTGTTTACTGTCCCTTGTCAAGGATATGCTGACTCACATACTTCCAATTGGTCCTGTCTTTCCTGAACTGTTGGATGGTTCCTGCCAATATATGCAGTGCCATTCCCTTTGCTCCAACTTTTCCTGCTATGCCCTTAGTCTCAGGTGCTTCATCTCTCAGTTGAGTAGTGCAGCTAGGGAATTTTGAGATTCAAGATCTCTGGTCAGATCAGGACCTCTCCCTCCACATTGATGCTAGTCCTGATCCTGGGCTCCCACTCCTGGCTACCAACTCCTGTTCTAACTATAAGGCCTGACTCCTGCTCTGACCATGAGGCCTGACTCCTGCTCCAACTACTAGGCACGACCACCCACATCCCAATCATGTGAGACGGCAGTGATGTTTTATCTCAACAAGCAGGGAGGTGCCAGTTCAGACCCCCTTTGCCAAAAGGTGATGAACCTCTGGACTTTCTTCTTCAAGAATGAAATCTCTTTTAAAGCATTTTATCTCCCTGGATCTCAAACTGTCTGGCTGACCATCTCAGCAGATCATTCAGAAGAGATGATGAATGGTTCCCCCAGACTTGACATAGTAAAGTCCATTTTCAAGATTTGAGCCAGAATGAACCTATTAGCTGGCTGACAGGACAGGAAGTGTCATCAGTTCTGTACAAGGATAGGTCTCAGTTCAGAATCTGGGACTGATGCCTTTCTACTACCATCGAAGGGGAAGCTTCTCTACACTTTTCCTCCTATATTCATGTAGATACTGAAAGTGCTGGGCAACCTCAGATGAGATCATGCTGTTCTAATTTTGATAGTACCAGCCTGGCCTCTTCAACACTGGCTCTCACACCCTTTGAACCTCTCCATTCAAGATCCTGTAACCCTTGCTCAGATCCCAGACTTAATTTTGCAGGATCATGGCCAGACTCTGCATTCTAACTCTCCAAGCTTACACCTGCCTACCTGGATGATCAGTTGTCAAATACTCAGGAAGCTACATATTCTGCTGCAGTTCAGAATGTTCTTTGGAATAGCACTGAGTACATTTATTTGATGAAATGGAAGTGGTTTTCAGTGTAGTCTCAGCAGAAGGATAGCTCCCCTTCATGAGCTTCCATTCAGTCTATCTTGGACTTCTGCTTCACCTAAAAGAAAGGTGTTTCAGTCGATTCCCTGACGGTTCATTTAGCTGCCTCTCAGTGTTCCACCCTCCTATATTTGGGAGATCATTTTTCTCCAACCCTATGACTATTCAGTTCCTAAAAGTTTGGACAGACTTTCCCCATCTATTAGAGATCTGATTCCATCCTGGGATCTGAACTTGGTTCTTTCAGTGATAAAATAACCTCCTTTTGAACCTATGGCTAGGTGCTTCCTGTATCATATATTGTTGAAGGTAGCATTCTTAGTAGCTATTGATAGCTGATGCTCAGTAGCTTTGACGGTTGATGCTTCTTATATGGTCTTTGACTCAGACAAAATTGGTTTGCAACCACACCCCAAATTTCTTTTCTTTCTTTGGATCTTCATATGGATCAGACTGTATACTGTATACTTCTTTCCAAAATCCCAGTCTCACAGAGATGAGCAAAAATGTCATACTTCAGACATCTACAAGGCACTGGTGTTTTATTAAGAAATTTAGTCCTCAGCTATTGGTATCCTTTGCTGATAGGATGAAGGGAATCTAAGAGGATATCTTCCCAGATCTTCACTACATTAATTTGTGTTATGGCATTACTGATGTGATTTTTTTACCCCATAGTTTCCCTCTCTGAGGGATCAAATGGCTTCAGCAGCTTTCCTGGGTCACATTCCCAATGCTGACATCTGCAGTGTGGCCACTTGGACTTCAGTCCATATGTTTTCCACCCATTATGCTACAGCCCAGGCCTCTAGAGGTGATACTAGGTTTGGGCTGCAGTCCTTGTTTAGATAGACTCAGATATCCTCTTCCATCTGGGACTGCTTGTGAGTCACCTAAAGTGGACTGGACATGTGCAAGTTCTTGAAGAAAAAAGTTACTTACCTATTCAGTAATAGTTATTCTTCCATTCCACAACCCACACTCCTTCCCCTCAACACTGGAGTCACCTCAAACACTGGTTTGCAGTGTGAAGAACTGAGGAGGGCCAGGGGCGCTCCATCCCTTTATACTCTTGGCTGGCAACACAAGCATGTGGAAGGCACATGTGCCACACTAGGTACCTCTATAGGAAAAAGTTGTCCAGCTCTGGTGCACTGGTGAACAGACACCTAAAGTGAGATGGGCATGTGCAAGACATCTTGAAGGGCAACATTTACTGAACAGGTATGTAAAGATATTTTCTCATGTTAAAGAGTTCTTGAGACCTTTTCTTTTAAATGTTCTTTTGCCCCAGTGCTTTGGAGAAGGGACTCAAAATTTGGTAGACGTGTGGCCTTTGTGTCAGGGATATGACTTTTTGCCATCATGAAAATCTGCCCAACTTTGGCCAAGTTGTCAGCCTTTGAGAAATCAGTTTGCACATGCTCAGCATAAACTTCTTCAGTTTTAGCATCTTAATTTCGGAAGTCTGTCTCTCCTGTCCTCTCAATAATCTCCTGCTGATGCCCAGGCAGCACAGAGGAGGAAGCCTCTTGATTTGAATGCAGAGTGGACAAAAGCTGGAACTAGGGGCGAGGAAAAGGAGTAGATTGTGACAAGGAGTCTGGTGAGACTGGGGCTGAAGTGTGAGAAACAAAACTTTGTCTGAGAGCATGAGGCAAACATGAGGGACTGAGGTGGGGGATTGATCAGTGGTTTGAGCATTGGCCTGCTAAAACCAGGGTTGTGAGTTCAATCCTTGAGGGGGCCATTTGGGATCTAGGGCAAAAATTGGGGATTGGTTCTTCTTTGAGCAGGTGGTTGGACTAGATGACCTCTTAAGGTCCCTTCCAACCCTGAGATTCTGTGACCCAGATCCACAAAAGGTATTTAGTCACCTGACTCCAATTGATGCGACCTAAGTACCTTTAAGGATTTGGGCCCTAATGCTTTGCTAGATAGTGCTTAGGACCTTTAAAGCCAATATTTATAAGAGGTAATACTGCACCACATATAGCCAAAAGCCTGCAAACTAAATTACTCACTAATTTATACACCTGTTGTCCATGTAGTATCTTGAAGGCATCCTAGGTCTTCAGTTGTTACAATACACATTCTTCTAAATGAACGTAATCATGGAGACTAAAGACTGAAAAGAAACTACTCTGCATTTTAATTGTTTTGCTATCTCTGTAGAGTTTCTAAACCCACAGCTGGCCCCAGGTAGCTAATGCTTTCTGCTTACCTTGAATAGTGCATTATTCCAGATAGTGTTGCCAGAATCAGAAATTGCTGAGTTTGATGAACAAATGAATTTTGCATGCAATTTATATTTAATTCATAGAAACGTCTTTTATTTCCTTCCAGGAGATAAGAAAAGGCTGAATTTTTATCAGCACATTGTAGAGATGAACAATGAATTTGTGCTATAATGGGTTAGTTATTAAGGTTCCAGTCAATAAAAGTTCTACTTGAGTAAGAGATGCTGGACTAAGCCCTAGATGAACAAACTGTATCAATAATTTGGCCCAGGTTACAATATTAAGATTCTGAAACCCTCCCCATGCAAAATTAGGGTAATTTGTATCAGTGGGTTTTGTTCAGCATTATCTAATGGATATAATGATCACCACAGTAATAGGATAAGAAAAAAAAAGGAAACTTAGAGACAGATTCTAGGTCAGATATGGCCACCAGCTGCAGCTGCTTTGAACTACTCCAATTTACCTCTCCACCTGGGAATTCCCTTTGCCTACAGGAAAAGAGTATCCCCAGTAGATGGAGAACACACTATGCCAACTTCCTGCAGATGCTCAGCATAAGAGCACTGGTAGGTTCTCTGACCATGCCCTCTTTGCTTGTGCACTCTGGCAATCACATCCGGACTCTTCTAATTTATACTGTGGGCTGGTGTCTATCTGACCCCAGAAACCAGGAGCTACAAAGGTGGTATACAGCCTCTTTGAATACTTCCCAGTCCCCTGATGTGCAAATTTCAGCTCAGATGAGATACACAATTGGGGCTTTATTTAAATAGGCATTGGCTAGCAGCAAGACAGATGAGCTCTAGTAAAGATTAAAAAAAACCCTGCTATTCTCTTATTTTCAAACAATTTTTCCTTCATTAATTTTTATGTGGAAAAGATTTTTCCCCACAAGATATTGCCATTTTCCCCAGCAAACTTATTTGTTTCATATTATAAAACGGACTAAAAAGACATTAAATGTGGAAAAAACTTCAGATATTTACATGCTTGTCCCAGGCTAAAATTTTGATCTAAAAAACACATGCATTATTCATTTGCAAATATTTCCTTTCTATTTTGTGGAGATATAGAAGAAGAAACAGATAAACAAAATCAAAACACTTTTACTAAAAAGCGCAGTGCCAAATCTTTAGCTAAAGTAAATTGTTGTAGACTCATTGAAGTCAATGTTACTACATCGATTTACATAAGCGGAGAATCTGGCGCTATAATATTTCATGTATTCATCAAGTTTATATTTTTGCCTCTTTCCTCCTTAGTGCATGATATAATTTCTTTGCCATTTTAACATCTCTAACAGCCAGGTTTGGTCCAGTTCTTACCTTCAGACTTGGTTTGTTATCACTACCTTATTTCATAATGTGGTTCTTGGAATGTAATCTCATGAAATTAGTTGAGGCTGCACTTTCTTCTAACCAAACTTATAAAAAGATGTTAGAGCTCTATTCTGCTGCTGTTTATATGGTTATATGCATGATTTTGTCTCATGTTAACAGAAGTTTTGCATGTATAAGGGTTGCAGCATGGAGACATGAGTAAAAAATGCAGTTTGTGATGAAATCCCCTGAACTGGAGTAGCGTTTCACTGGATTGCATTTAGCTGAACCAAGGGAAGTGGTTTGGGGGTATTTATGGAAACAGAACATTTTTTGCAGTCTTTCATGATCAAGAAAAATGTTAGTGGCATTTCTGTCTGAGGCATATAGGGGATACTGCAAGTTGGGTCTGGGAGCAATGGCTTTGTCCATGCAGACAAATTGCTACCTATATCCCTAATTAAGGGGTAGAATGGGGTGTGGCTGCTTGACTTCCAATTTCTGTTGTGTTAGTAAAATGTTAAATATAAAGCAAAATTATAACAAGCCCTTCTTGGAAATAATTCTGTAACATTTAATGCTTGCCATTCGAGTGGCTGATAAAGCTATATAAGACTGTCAGTTTGTGTGTTTTGCTGAATCCAGTGGGCCTGATTCTGATTTTACACCATTGTAAATCAGGAGTCACTCCATAAAAGACAATGATGTTATACCAGTATAAAACCGGTGTCAGTGAAGAACCAACCTGTGTTTCACATGCAATTGCTACCAAGCCCTGTACTTGAAAGAAGTTCAGAGAATAAGTAACCTAAGACCCACTGTGAATTTTCAGATCCTATTACCCTTCTGAGAACAGTTTAGGTGTTAGCTTTGAAGGTTTTCCTTGGGGAAATGTTTTTTGAAGCTAATCAGTCAGGTGCCAGGAAAATTTCAAAGCTGAACAAATGGCAAACGAATAAAGCTTGCTAATTAGTGCCAATTGTTTTTGCTAACCAAAACTTTGTAGATGGTAACTTTTATTATTTGTGACATCCACTGCTTTGATCTGTCTTTGCTCCTCAACAAATGGAGGTTTTTTAAAAAAATAATAATAGTGGTAAACTGAAATATTTTTAAAATAAACACTAAATCCTATATAAGCTCACTAATCAGCAACAGAATGTGCGTGGGCTAAAACTGAATAAATACAGCTAAATTGTTTAAAATTTCCTTCTTTTACCTGCCAAGACCAGAGTTAAGGATTCTCTTTCTGCCAGAGAGGTGCCAAAAACTAGAAGGCCTCATCGTCAGCATATCTCTAGTGAAGTCACTTTAGACCCGCTAAGAATCTGATCCCCAATCCATACATCTTTGAATTTTGGGTTTGGGATTCAGGTCTCTAGTTCAAAAGCCAGCCCAGTGGGTTTGATCTGAGTTCAGGTCCCAATACTTCATATAGCTGAAGTCTCACAAGCACAATCCATTCCTGCACTATTGTAGCCCAAGATGGTGGAATTTCATAAGAATTAAGCACAGGCCAAACCTTAGCTCTGATTAGGCCTCTAACCCAAATCTCAATTTAACCTTAATCTGGATCCATATCCAAAACCCTTCTCCTACTCTTATCACTAATATCTGCTGCTGACTTTGCAAACACCTAAAGCAGTCCAAGGTGTGCAGATTCCTGCTGTTTTAGGTGTTCGATGTGTTACAGAGAAACATAGGAATTGAACTCTATTTTGGCAGGTAAAAAGTCTTTTTATCTCAGGTCAGGAAATACTTAGGGCAGTCCAAGAGGGATAGCTTGCAAAGGAATTTGTAAAGCTTTTAATGAGACAACTGAGTGCTTTGTGTAGCCCTGTGTAATTGACGTAAGTGTATTTCAATGTTACTTGATCCCATCTGGCTGGTGTAGTGATTTGAACTGTACACTCACTCTCTCTACCTGGCTTAATGGATATACTCTGCTCTTATTCAAAGTTTGCTCTGTTCCACATCGAACTTGGAACAGACTATGATCTGTGAAATATATTTGCAGGACTGGACTGCTGTCAGTGCCACCCTTCTACCAAGAGCACCTGCTGCCCATATTCTTAGTGTTGTTTTTGTGCTGTATCAAGTCTCCTTTAAGACCTGTGGTGTCTGTGGTTTGAGAGTTGGACAATGCTGGACAGTGACACCCAGCACAGTACTGCAGAAGGCACCTGCTCTTGACATGGTGCTGGTGTGATGGCCTCCCTCTTGACGGACACATCTGGGATTGAATCAGGGTCCTCCAGAGCTAAAAGCATAAGCTACTGCAGGTTAAGCTAAAACTCTCTAGTTGGGAGTTTTAACCACTCCTGTCTTCTGGGGATTGGCACAGAGAGGAACCTGTAACACACTCACCAGTGGATTACACCAGTTCCTAAGGAGTAGCATAAAAACCTGGAAGATAACATAACTTGAAGTTCTGCTTAATAAAAATGTGATTAGTATCATGTTGTAGTTAACTGCTTAGAGTAGAGCGACAGTGGAAGCAAACATATTGTTTGTGTGTCTCACACTTGAATGTGGGCTACTAGAGTTGGTAAAATCAGAATAAGGCCCTAAGGCAGGCTCTCTGCCTGTCCTGGCTCCCTGCTGTGCCCTGGAAACAGCCAGGAGGTCTGGCTCCTGGGCAGGGGGGAAGAGGAGGCTCTGTCCTCTGCTTTCGCATGCAAGCACCTCATCCTCCCAGCTCCCATTGGTTGTGGTTCCCTGCCAATGGGAGCGCAGAGCCAGTGCTCAGGGCTCCGCCCCCTGTGGGCCCTGCCTAAGAGCTGGACCTGCTACTGGCCACTTCTGGGGCACGGTACGGTGCCAGGACAGGTAGGGATTAGCCTGCCTTAGACCTACAGCACCACTGACCAGACTTTTAGAGGCCCAGTCGGTGGTGCTGACCGGAGCCACCAGGGTCCCTTTTCAACCGCATGTTCTGGTTGAAAACCGTGAAAACCGGACACCTGGCAACCCTACCACTGATGGATTTTATCCTCATACCACCTGGGTGTGGTAGTGAAATATTATCCCTATTTTACAGAAAGAGAATTGAGGCACAGGGTAGATTAAGTGCCTACAGCAAAGTCCGTTGCAAGACAGTTCAGTAAAAGGTATTATTGATAAGACATATTTCATTATGTTTAAAAGACAAATGCACAGTTGAGGACACATGAAAATGAGATAGCGTATATGCATAGGATGGGTATTAGTAGTACAAATTTCTCCACATAGTTTAGGCTATTTGCCTCAACTCTGATCTAGAGAGACCACCCTTAAGATGGGCATAGAAGCAGTCTATCCTCCAAATCATTCTGTAGTGCTCTCTGCTGTTGAAGCCAGAGAGGGCTCCGATTAGTACATACTGGCATTAGTAGTGATATCAGCGCCTCTGAGAACCACCAGACTCATTTAATAACTTTTAACAATTGTATTGGTGTGCACTTGGATTGAAATTACAGAGCCAATAATGAAGTCAGTAATCCCAGCTGAATGTCATATCTTTCTTGGATATAGTATCCCCTTCTTTCAATTGTCTGATGGAAAGGTAAAAGGACCAATAATTGTTTTTCTTTACAAGTAGCTTTTTTGGTTATCACGGGCTTTCTAGATAGTTAGATATTGATTTGTATGACATGATGTAATAGCCTGGTGCAAAGAAGCAGCGCCATTCCTTCAGTGCAAGAACTAATTTAATATTGATCCTTCACTTACAAAATGCAAGGCTAATTCTTCTAGTAAACCCCCCTTGCATTAGGGCTGTTGTGACTCTCTCAATTCAATCTGAATTTTCCATGAGGTGAATGAATCTTATTAATGAGAAATTAAATAGGATCTCTCTAGGCAAAAAGGTCACAGAAGTGTGAATAGCTTTTGTATTGTATTTGGATCCAGTTCCTGAATATATGTATTACTCAGCCAAATGGCGTATGATGTTTACATACTACCTACAGCAGTGCCCCTTTTTGGAGAGTCACTACTACCTCCCCCTCTCTTTTGCCTTTAATAAAATAGTGATTTACAAAAGCTATTACTTTAAAAGACAATTTTCTCCACTTGTCACTTGCCATTAAGCAGGAACTGATGTCGTTCATTATTAGATTACATGCAGTGGGTTTTGGATGTTTAGTTAATTTTCAATAAGGACAAACTTGTTTTAAATGCCTCTCTGAAGTTTGCCTCACACTGCACAAGTCTCCGCTGCATTCCATCTTTGCCCACTTCCTCCTCAGTCCAACCAAATCACTTTTGTTTTCTCTGAGCCCATCTCTGTCCCCTAAATTCCCCTGACCTGATTCCTGACTAAAGCTGGTCAAAAATGTTTAATCAGAAAATCATTCTCACACACAAGAGAGAATTTTTTTTTCAAATCTGAAATTTTCCCATGAAAAACTTCAGTTTTATTGAAAAATTTAAATTTTCCTGTGGGAAAAATTGAAATGATGGCTCTCCCACTGCCCACCTCCAAGGCTCCTGTCTATTTCTTTTTCTTCAAGGGAAATTGACACAAGCTTTCTTGAAACGTTGCTGAGGCTGACCTCCCTGATTCTCTGTCGCTCTCCTCACAGCTCTGGGGCCAGAGAGACAATGAGCCAGGGTGCTTAGCTTCTGCCACAATTTGGGGAAGGTGGGAAGACTGAGAGCCCAGACTCTGCCTCTCTGGACCTGGAGGTGGGGGAGAGGCACTGTGGGGACGCTGAGCACTCAAGCTCTCTGCTTCTCCAGCCCAGAGAGTGAAATTGATAAGAACCATCCAGGATGATTTCCAGGAAGCTAAAAAAATCCATTGTGTTTCTCCAACAATGACATTTCTCTTGAAAACCCTCCCACAAAAGAATTAACATTTTTGACGTTTTGTTCCAGTTCAAGACAATTTTTTTTCAAAAAAAACCCCGTTTGTTTGTGTGACATTATTGACATAAACTGAAACAGTATAGATCATTGTTGCAACCAAGGTCCTATAGTTGCACTAAATCTTGTACAAAGGAGAACAAGTAAGGTATCTATAGAAAGGTTGTAATTTGCTGGTTATGATTATGCTGTCTCTATGAGTGTATCATTTGAAGTTATGAATATTGGCTATGTACTTGTACCTCAATGTGTTTGATTCAGTGAAGCATTTGGTCATCTTGAGAAAGGACTATTATCAGTAAGTGCCCAATCAAGAAACACTTATCTGACAATGGACTTTGGGAGACACCAATCCATATCTGAGCTTTCCTGGGAACGTTCAAACTAACATGTAAACAATGGCATCGGCCTGCAACAATCATGGACATGTGACTTGCCCAGGTAGCTACAAACTCCATCTTGTTGCTGTGACTTTGTACAGAACAACAAAGGGGTTTCCACCCAGAAGAGCGAGAATATCAAATGCCCTGGTAGCCTCTCCATTTTGTCTTCAGCTGCCTCAAGAGATGGCCTCTCAACCCCAAAGAGATGCCTGAAAGAAATGGAAACAAAGGACTGTAACTGTGGGGGTGTGAGTGATTGCTGGACCCAGATCATAAACCATAATGTTGGTCTGAAAAGAACTGGGTCCAAACTAGGAAGGAGTCTAGTCTGTGAAAGAAGCTTATTGGGACATCTCTGAGGGTGAGATTTACCTGTATTCAGTTTCCTACTGTATTAGGCTTAGACTTGCATGTTTTGTTTTATTTTGCTTGGTAACTTACTTTGTTCTGTCTGTTATTACTTGGAAACACTTGAATCCTACTTTTTATACTTATTAAAATCACTTTTTGCTTATTAATTAACCCAGAATAATTAGTAATACTTGGGGGATCAAACAGCTGTGCATATCTCTTTATCAGTGTTATAGAGGGCGGACAACTTATGAGTTTACCCTGTATAAGCTTTATACAGAGTAAAATGGATTAATTTGGGGTGTAGTCCCCATTGGGAGCTGGATGTCTGGGTGCTAGAGACAGGAGCACTTGCTAAGCCATTTTCAGTTAAGTCTGCAGCTTTTGGGGGACATGGTTCAAACCTGGGTCTGTGTTTGCAGCAGACTAGCATGTCTGGCTCAACAAGGCAGGGTTCTAAAGTCCCAAGCTGGCAGGGAAAATGGGCTCAGAGGTAGTCTCAGCACATCAAGTGGCAGTCTGAGGGGGTCTCTGTGACTAAACCCATCACAGTTTGTTTGTTTTTCTGTGGGAAGGTATAGCTCCTGATTGGCTGTCCACCCCACACAAGCCCTGAGTGGGTTAATATGGGCCAACTAATGTTAGATGCGACACCTGGAGAGGAACCGGGGATTGATAGGGCCTAATGGAAGATGAAGTCCAACTGGGAGAAGGAAATCCAGAGAGAGAATATAAAGCCAGGAACAAAGGGCAGAGATGAAATCTGCAGTCACTTCCTAGAGAAAAGGAGTTGGCCAAAGTCAACAAGGAAATCCAGGGGGAGAGTAAACCCCAGGCCCTGTCCTAGACTAAGGAATGTGGCAAGATGCTGAGAGGGATGATGTAGCCACAGGGAGTGAAGGAAACTCTGGGGCAAACCCAGAGGTAGGCAAGGAGATTGAGAGGTACAGTGGGAAGGAGCCCTGGGAAAAAGCAATAGGGACTAAAACTGAGTAGACCTGGATTGCTAGTCAAAGGGTTCCTGGGATGGAACCCAGTGTAGCAGGCAGGCCCATGTTCTCCTATCAGCAACCGGCAAAGTGGCACAGGACCTGGAGTTGGAACAGAAGACTTCCTGAGATGGTGTACGGACTGCTTGTCTGCTGGGAGTTTGTTACCTCGGAAGGGGAAGACTACATCATGATGTGGCCAGAGGGCTGAGTAACAAAGAGGGAGCACCCCGAGTCCCAGAGAGAGAGGGCATAGCACAAGCAATTGATGGAAGGGGGCACCAGAGAACATGAGAGCTAATCCCCAGAGCTAGGCACAAGGAGGTGTGCAGCTCTCTTTTGAGTTGTTTCCAGTTCTAATTTGATTTTTTCTTGTTTTTAACTAAACATTTGGAGAAGGGCTGTGGACTAGGTTAGACAGTCTTCATATTGAGGCAGCGTACTTTTTGCTCAGAAGGTAAAATGGGGGTAGTGTTCATAGTCAAATAGATTCAGTTGACTTTATTTGCATGAGGATCTGTAGCACACATGAGGTACAACTCTATGAAAGAGGCGGTGTGACAAAATTAAAGAAAAACTTGGGACTTCTAAATGAAGACATTAAAGGGATTTCTGAAGAAACGGTAGGGGATATTGCTTTGGGTATCTTTGGGGTAGTACTCTGGAAGGCGATATGAACTACCAGCTTCAGGCAGTTGGGGTTAACTGTCAGCCAAAGGAAACTGTTTAAGCTCAGCTCAAGACTAAATCACTTGGGATGGGGCACATCTGGTCTACAGTAATGTAAGTGGTGTAGGAAAAGGAGAAGTGGAAACATGGGAAACTCCTGAAAACCACAAAATGGGGCTATTTACCAGTGACCACTCAAAGGAAAATCGAGGAATCATAAAACCCAGTGTAGGGATCATGGTACATGAGGCATCTCTGTATTATTTTTTATTTGTGAAATGACTACAGTGCTGTACAAGAAAAGGACAACACACAGACTCTGCCCAAAGGAGTTTTACAGTCTGTGTAGACAACAGAAGATCGCACTTGGAAAATTAGAGGATGGTCTTTATTTACAGATAGTTGTGGAGGGAGGGTAAGTTTGGTATGGCAATTTTTTACCTCGGTGGGCTGGTATTGGTGGACTGTGCAGAAGAGGAGTTTTCAGAAGAGAGACAAATGTGGCAAAGGAGAATGCCTGATGCATTAGAATAAAGAGGAAGTTCCATGTATTTGTAGGGAGCAGTACAGAAGAAGGCATGAATAAAAAAGAAGGAAACCAAGGGAGTAGTGGTGTAAGTTCACTAGTAGAAAAAAGAAGGGGATGGAGGATACGATCAGAAACTAAAACAAGTGTAGGTGGCAAAGGAGTTGTCTAAAGGTTTGAAATAAAGGAAGAGAAGCTTGAATTTGATGTGGAATTCAAGACAAATCCAGTGGAGGGATGAGCAATGTGGTCCGAGCAGTTCTTTTGCGTAAGCATGAAGAGGGAATCTTTCTTTCCTACAATTAGGGAGTTAGGTTTAGAATTTGGTACCCCAAAACTGCTTGCACATATGTATATATCTGTATATTCCATTGACTGCTTTTTGGAGTGGGTGTATGTACACTAGAAGTCTTTCCTTTTCTGTGTGTATTATTCTACCTCTCTTGACTTTGATGTTGCAGTATATAAATAAATGTTGTGCATAATGGTAACCTCATAATCTTGTTGTACCTCTAGTTAAAGGAAATTAAAAGGGGAAGATGCCTTCCCTTCAGTTATGTTATGTTTCAACAGTTACATCAGATGAATCAGAATTCACTATGCCTTGAGCAGTTACAAACATAAGATTAAGGGGTGGTGACATGTATATGTCTGACTTGCTTAAGTAATACTTCTTGACTATCTGTCAGATTTGTGACTGGCTTTTCACCTCTCTCACTCCCCTGCATGAGGTTTTAGAGGACTGTACATATTTATAATGGTCAGGATGGACAGATTTGCAAAAGTTGGGGGAAAAAATTCTGCTTCCTGAAAATGTTTAATAAATAAAACATCTTACTGTTTAGTCTTAAAACTCTTCACTTTTGTTCTCTAGTATGAACGTTATTTTTTACCAATTAAAAAGGGTGTGTTTCTGTGCAAAAGGCTGATTGATATTTCACATGGGCTAAATATAGACTTGTTAGACATTCCAGGATGGCATCTTTTTATTTTTCACCTCCATAAAACTTTTCTGAACAAAATGTTGAAATGACACCCTTGACCCAGTATGAGAATTATTCTGAAAATCTGCTCACTGTCATAAAGATACTCATTGTTGTATATGAAGATTACATACATAGCCTCTACCCAGAATAGCAAGCAATGTCTTCATTTATGTTTGCAAAACAGCTGGCATTCTTTGGCACTAAATCATAACAAATGTCAGATGGCATTTTTCCTTGTGGCTCTGTGAGGATGATCTTGGAAAGCTTGTTTGTGCACCTTCTGGGAAGAGAAAGTACGTCTTGAGGCTGATTCTTCAGTTCAGTATCCTGTTATGGAGCCTGGAGAATTATGATTTGTTCCCAGGCTTGGTATAGATGGGAATTATGTTCTAATCCACAGGTAGAACTTTACATTGGTACCACAAAGTTGCTTTGGAATTAATCAAGTTATAGGGCAAAATTTTCCCTTTGCATGGGGATCTGCCCGTTTGATTTACAACCTCAGAAGAGGTCTTGTACTATCCTGCATTGGTAGTGAGATGGACTTGATCTAATAGGTTTTTTTTCCTGTTCTAAACTCTGTGTCATTATGACCATGTTCAGGTTTTAGGTTCTGCTTTAGAAATAGTTTAAAATCTGTAGGTGAGTTCATTTTTCTTATTTTTACCCAGTAATAAAGCCATAGCTTTCCCCCATGCTGAGAGGGGGGGGGGGGAAGAGGGAGAGAGAGAGAGAGAGAGAGAGCTATATTTTCTGATCAGGGTGTCTTGTGACAATTGGAATTTGGAACAAAGAGTTCATTTAAGTGACAAATAAAAAACTTGCCAGTGCCCATTAGTAAATGTGTCCCTAATGAACACACCCCTCCTGTCTTTTGCAGAAATCAATATGAACACACACACACACACACACACACACACACACACACATAAAAAACAATGTGAAAATAACTGCACAACCAGGATTCCAAAATGTACAAATTCTTAGATAACAAACTCCATTCACCCCTCAATGGTAAATCACAGACAGTTTGATAAGCTGGACAATGACAAAAAGTGAAAAATGTCTGATAGGCTCACCCATAATTGCCACCTGCAATCCCAGAGAGATGATACTGACTGCAGCCAGAAATAGCAAGAAAGATTTGTCAGGCTGTGCAAGATCTGAGCATTGATTGAGACTTGATTGGACTCCCTACTGGTGTCCTTTAGTTATATATCTCAGGTTAACCTATTACTTTCATCATGACATCTGTTCCCCGGCTTTTCATTTTATGGAACATAGTGAAGTTTCCATTTTGTTGGCTAGCTTTCCTTCCTCTGATTACTTTGGACCAAAGTTTGAGAGGTGGTTTTTATACAAATGATATCTAATTCAAAATGAATGTGCTCACTTTGAGATAGGACATGTGGTAAGACTTTGCACATTCCTGAAGATTTGTGAGCAACATTGAAGATGAAATGAAAACTAAAAGGCTCTTACTGCGAGGTTTACATAAATCAGAGGCATAAGAAAGATGTGGTTTGAGCACGGCAATAGAAGCCAGGAACTCCAGAGTTCCAGTTAGGTCTGTTTCATATAATAGAAAATGTTTGTGAAATCCTTCAAAATTCTACACTGGCAAAATCTAGCTTTTGACGGAAATGTCATCGAACATGGTTTTCACAGCAGGCCTATGCACAGATGCAAACTTCCACATGTCATCATTGGAAATCCACCTCAGCTCAGAAATTAGCCTAATTTAGTTTGATATCTTTTGCAGGAATGGGTGTCATTTCATCCTGTTCAGCTTGAAAAATGATTAATTTTCAAGTGAAAACATTGGTAATCTTTTATTTTGTGAAGTATAAGGCAGTTTTTGGTTAAGTAACTTTTTTTTCTTTGCTTGCATGGTTACATCATATAGGCAGCAACTCTTAGCTAAGAAAAAGATTTGCTCAGAATCTGATGAGGAATCAGCTTTACAGTGGTACGGCCCAACTTCTGCAAAACACTGTTTCACAACTACAGTAACTGCAAGATTTCTCTTAGTTCTGCTGATCTATGCCTTCAGTTAAATAAAATGTGTCATACTAGAAATTCATCCAGACATTGTGGGCTTGATGCAGGAATCATTGGGTGAAATTCTATGGCCTGTGTTATGCAGGAGGTTAGACTAGATGGTCACAGTGGTCTCTTTTGGCTTAATACTCTCTGGATTGTAGTTGCTGATCTGGTGGCTCTCCCATAGCATTACAGGTTTCATTACAGAAAATTGCTAAACAGTTCTGCTATAGGGTTTACAAACCCTTCCCTAAGGCAGAGGCAGGGGAAAGGATGGAGCAATACTGGACCAGGAAAGCTCTGTCCCTCAGCCACTGCCGAACGTGCTCCAGGATAAAGGAGCAGTACAAAAAGAACTCCAGTAGCTGAGGCATGGGGAGGAGAGAAGCTATTTCCAGGAGGAGCACTGCCCTGGGACAGGAGGAGAAGCTCTCACTAAGGAGGTCCAGCTCTGAGTCTTTTCCCCTCCTCCTTTGAGATATTACTATAGACATAGAGAGAACCACATGAATGGGCACCAGAGGATTGCCTGTATCAGCCCGAGACTCTGGGGGCTTGTAGCAAAGCTCTAGAATCAAACAACAGCCCTGCCTCAAACCGAGGCATTGGGTGGGGTAGGAAGTGGCCCAGGGGAAGGTGAACAAGAGATGAGCCAAACGTAGGCCAGCCTGAGCTGTCACACTTTTTCAGGGCCCTGGGCTGGGACCTGGTAGACTAGGGGGACCTATCCATTCCATATTCCCCTATGCCTACCTCTGGAATGGGCAGATCAGAGGTTTACCTACAATGAAGCTGACCCAGCTGAATCCTTCTCAGGAGTCCTGAACACACTGGATGAAAAGAGAGACTGTGGCAGGAGGCCCTGATCGCTAGGGCTGCTGACTGAACTGATAACCCCGCTACAAGCACATATTTAAAATATTAGTAATTTCAATATGAGACTTTTTGCACTGCCCTACATTTAAATCTGACATTAACATGGATTCCCACTGTGGCCAACAGCCAAGGTCATTTTACCTCTCTCTTTTGGTTTCCCGATGGGGCAGATGTCTTGTTGCATTTTGTACATGATTTGTGTTGTCTGGCTATTTAGAGTCCAGCTACTTCTGACAGCATGGTTTGTGTAACGCTAGATATGTCATCAGCACTTAAATAACAATAATAATGATTTTACCTAGGACGAAAGAGACTAGCTGTATGAGGAAGGAAATATGTTCAATAATCACAAGGAATATCTAACTCTGAAGAGTTTAAACTGTTCCTTTTGTGAATTTGACTCAAAGTTCTATACAAGGCAAATAAATGATAAAGCAGAATATTGTCTGATATCCTGATAGGTCCATTCTCCCCAGCCTCATCTCTGGTGGTGTCTTAGTTCTTCTGCATACCCTTTTCTAGGTTTCCCCCTCTGTTTGGAAACATTCAGTATTGCAAAAGCAAACATGGTCAGAAAACTATGTGATCTCTTACTGAGACTAGAGGAAATTTAAAAACAATCATTGATCAAGCATTGCCATCCATTATATATGTTTTAAATTAACTGTGTCATAAATAATCCCCCACCTGCATGCTTTTAAAATAATCACCAACAGTTTATATAGAACCTTATCTTCAAAGTATGCTACAAACTCTTAACTAATCCTCACAGCATCCCTTAGAGCAGTGGTTCCCAGTCTTGTTCCGCCCCTTGTGCAGGGAAAGCCCCTGGCAGGCCAGGCTGGTTTGTTTACCTGCCGCGTCCGCAGGTTTGGCCGATTGTGGCTCCCAGTGGCCGTGGTTCGCTGCTCCAGGCCAATGGGAGCTGCTGGAAGCGGCGGCCAGTATGTCTCTCGGCCCGCGCCACTTCCAGCAGCTCCCATTGGCCTGGAGCAGTGAACCGCAGCCACTGGGAGCTGCCATCGGCCAAACCTGCAGACGTGGCAGATAAACAAACTGGCCTGGTCCGCCAGGGGTTTTCCCCGCACAAGCGGCGGAACAAGTTTGGGAACCACTGCTTTAGAGACAAGTATTATCCTCAGTTTAAAGATAACTTCTCTATGCTGCTGTTTTCTTAAGTGATTTGCCCAAAGCCACAATGATAGCCTGTGTTATAGCTGTGTTTAGAACTCGGCTCAAAATCCTGGGTTCAAATCATTAGGCTCTCTCTCCTCTAAAGTCCAAATGTTTGCATGTAGCTGACATTAGAACTGAAATGAATAAACGTTAACATTTTAAAATATGAGGGGCAATGCATACAATTCTAAAGGGGGGAGAAATGCAGTACTTCTTTTCAAAGTAACACTACATTCATAAAATAACTGCATTTGCTCCAACCCCTCAGACAGAGACAAACACCTACAAGATCTTTATCAAGCATTCTTACAACTACAATACCCACCTGCTGAAGTGAAGAAACAAATTGACAGAGCCAGAAGAGTACCCAGAAGTCAACTACTACAGGACAGGCCCAACAAAGAAAATTACAGAACGCCACTAGCCATCACCTTCAGCCCCCAACTAAAACCTCTCCAATGCATCATCAAGGATCTACAACCTATCCTGAAGGACGACCCATCACTCTCACAGATCTTGGGAGAAAGACCAGTCCTCGCTTACAGACAGACCCCCAACCTGAAGCAAATACTCACCAGCAACCACACACCACACAACAGAACCACTAACTCAGGAACCTATCCTTGCAACAAAGCCCGTTGCCAACTGTGTCCACATATCTATTCAGGGGACACCATCATAGGGCCTAATCACATCAGCCACACTATCAGAGGCTCGTTCACCTGCACATCTACCAACATGATATATGCCATCATGTGCCAGCAATGCCCCTCTGCCATATACATTGGTCAAACTGGATAGTCTCTACGTAAAAGAATAAATGGAGACAAATCAGATGTCAAGAATTATAACATTCATAAACCAGTCGGAGAACACTTCAATCTCTCTGGTCACTCAATTACAGACCTAAAGGTCGCAATATTACAACAAAAAGACTTCAAAAACAGACTCCAATGAGAGACTGCTGAATTGGAATTAATTTGTAAACTGGATACAATTAATTTAGGCTTGAATAGAGACTGGGAGTGGATGTGTCATTACACAAAGTAAAACTATTCCCCATGTTTATTTCCCCCTCCCCACGCCCCCACTGTTCCTCAGACGTTCTTGTTAACTGCTGGAAATGGCCCACCTTGATTATCACTACAAAAGGTCCCCCCCCCGCTCTCCTGCTGGTAATAGCTCATCTTAAGTGATCATTCTCCTTACAGTGTGTATGATAACACCCATTTTTTTCATGTTCTGTGTGTATATAAATCTCCCCACTGTATTTTCCACTGAATGCATCCGATGAAGTGAGCTGTAGCTCACGAAAGCTTATGCTCAAATAAATTGGTTAGTCCCTAAGGTGCCAGTAGTACTCCTTTTCTTTTTGCGAATACAGACTAACACAGCTGCTACTCTGAAACCAACCATTTTCTAGATGGGTGGTTTAAACAGATATTTTCTTGCTTGCTTCCACAGTTTCCAACACTCCCAATCTGATCTGTCTGAATTACAAAATATACATCATAATTACAAGTGGACAGATTTTCAGCCTATTGGGCCTATTTACAATTGGCTGGAAAGTGTAAATTTTCCATTGAAATTGAGAATATAGTATATTTTTATTACACTTTATTAGTTGTGGGGTTTTTTGACCAAGTCTACAAACAACATAAAACAAATGAGAGGTCATTGTTCTGCTCTGGTGAGGCCTCACCTAAAGTGCTGTGTCCAGTTTTGAGTACCACATTTTAAGTTGTGAAAAAATTGGAGAATCCAGTGGGGAGTGACAAAAATAAGAGGTTTAGAAAACAGGACTATGATAAAAGAATTGAGCATGTTTAATCTAGAGAAAAGAAGGCTGAGGGGGGACATAAAAATCTTCAGATATCTAAAAGGTTGTTATAAAGAGGATGGTAATCATGGGTTCTCCATGGCCACTTAGGGTAGAACAAGAAGTAATTGGGTTAGTTTGCAGCAAGGGAGATTTAGGCTGATATTAGGAAAAACTTTCTAACAATAATGATAGTTAAGTAATAGAACAGGTGACTTAGGGAGATTGTGCAATCCCCATCATAGGAGACTTTTAAGAACAGGTTGGACAAACACCTGTCAGAGATGATCTAGGTATACTTAATTCTGCCTCAGCATTGGGGGATGGACTAGAGGTCCCTTGCACCCCTATGTTTCTAAGATTCTAAATCTCACATATAGTGACTTAAATTAGTAAGAGGTCCCAAACCTATCTCTGGCTCCCTAAATCCTGACAACTTTGGAGAAGCTTTGGGCCAGACTTTGGTCCAAGTGCTTGCCTAGATTATATAAGTCTTTTGTTTTGTTTGCAAAAAGAAAGACTAGGCAAGACAAACAATGCTAAGAGGTTTTTCATCTGAAAATCAATAATTATTAAACAATGACTTTCAGCAATACAACAGCCCAAATTAACTCTTCCTCCTTATGACATACCAATTAACTGAGATGAAAAGAGTAGTCATAGCTTAGCATGCTGTTGTTCTGCCATCTTTGTCATCTTTTTAAAGTGGAATTTTACTTAAGTGTTTTCTTGTTTGTTATAAGATCACTTACATAAGCAACTAGCCAACATAACTGGAAATTAAACATTTAATTATCCCTTGATATCTTCACCCTCAGCTACTGAAAATCTCCTGCTTCTACTACCCTTGGGTTTTTTCTGACTGACACCACACAGCTGTTTTCCTGAATAGACTTTTGGCTGCCTTTGAGGTTGCTGCCTTCTCTTCAGTCTCCCATAATGTCATGTTTTCCCCACCCCTCTCCAGTCTCCATCTTTATCTGAAAACGCTGAATGAAGCTATTCTCAGCTCAGAACTGGAGAGGTAGGGGGTTGCAAAGTTGGCTGTAAAACACTTTTTTTTCTCTCCTGCAATTATGTCCAAGGACTGTAGTGATACTGGATATAAATTATATCAGCCTCAGGGCGAACTTACACCCAGCTGTTCAGAATCCAAACAGGCTGTTCTGGCAGCAGGATCATCACTGTGGAAAAATGCCCTGGCTAAGCCCATTCCTAGAACAGCAAGGGACCAGGACCCACTACCATTATTGGTGCCCTATTATCCTCTTGATTATGCAGGTATAAATCAGGAGTAATTCCACAGAATTGAATAGTATTTTACCAATGTAAGTCACTCCTGATTTACACCAGTATGAGCAAGAGGAGGATCAGCCCCAGTTACTCCTCTCTTGCACTAGCTCATTTGCTTGACCCAGTGAAATATTATCTGAAAGCATTGCATTGCTCTGGTTATATTAAACATAGCATTAGAATGAAGGTAAAACTAATATTCTCCTAAACCTCCTCTTTAAGATACAGCCTGTCTACAGTTTATATGGGGCAGACTGACTTACTATTATTTATATATATGCTAGAAGTGCAATCCTCCCTTTACATTTACTAAAGTGTTCTCTTTTACTAGTCCTTGAAAGCCATGTCAAGATATCATCCTAATGGAAAAATCAATTGACAGTGGAATGAAAGGTTCAGCTGCCCCTGTTTATATGTATCCATCCTTAATCTAGAACCCATTAAAGAATTCAGTTAGATTAATTGGAAATGGTGCACATCTTAAGTGCATTGACTGAGTGCCTCTTCTATGCCTCTGTGTCACACATCCTAAAGCACTTCCCAAGATTACTCATGTCAAGAGGTGTGAGATTTAGCAATGCACAAGCAGAAGGCCCTGCAAGTGCAGTTCTATCCACTCACAGTAGCTAGGCATTGGCAACAGTGGCATTTTGCAGAAATAAGCAAGCTTAAGAAAAAGCAATCCATTGTAAGAAGAAATTACAATGGGACTAAAGCTGTGAATAGCATTGCAAGAATCTGACACAATAAATCATTCAACTTTTGTGGGTGCAAAAATAAAATGTGAAAGTGTTACTGTTGGGAATTAACACCAGTTATAATTCCCAAGTGCTTGAGCAGCCACCATCTGTCAGTTGCAGTGCTGTGTGTTCATCTGGTGCAGTGTTTGATGGAAAGCTGCTTAGCTGAACCATAATGCCATGAATTAACAAACAAAATTTACAGAGTTTATTTCTGATAAAGTTTCATAGAACATATTGTTAAAAAATTGCCATTAGATGCAGGGAAAGGGCTTATATGACAAAGGCCATCATGACAAAAGCCATGTAGGAAAATTCATTATTATTTATTTGGTATTATTATGGTATTGCCTAGAGTGCCCTAATCCAGTGTGCTGGTCATTGGACAAACACATGGCAAGAGACAATCCCTGCCCTGAAGAGCTCAGTCTAAATAAGGCACACAAAGGGTGGGAGAAGAAACAAAGAAGTGACTTGCCCAGGCTGAGTAATACAGCATTCAGTAGCAGAATCATAAACAGATCCCAGGTCTGATAAGTCCCAGTCCAATTCCCTATCCACTGGGCCATGCTTACAAATTCTTTGTTTGATTATTGGCTCCATTATTTTTTTTTGCTCCTATTATTTATTTTATATTATGTCATTTATGTTAGCACCCAAAATATTTGAGGTTCTCGTCATTAGTCAAAACTCTCATTGATTTCAATGGGGCCAAAATTTCATCCCTGATATCAGATTAAGTTTTTGTAGCTTTTACAAAATCTAAAACAAATGAAAATATTTCCGTGATTTTTGTAAAATCCACTGAAAGTTTAAAATGAAAACAAATGACAAAAAGATACCAGCAAAAGGAATCCTATGGTGACAGATATGGCAATTTCCTGCAATATCCTTGGGAGACCTTATTGAATGAATGGGTCCATATTATTAAATGAATGGTTTATTTTGTGGGCTGGGATTGTATATAACCTCTCAAGTTAGCAGATGTGAGAGCTGAGGTTCAAAGTTCTATAGTGAACAATGTGCCAAACAACAACAGAATTTTAGAACAAAAAGTGGTAAGTAGTTTTCCTGGGGAATCTCTGGGGGGAGGTGAATACAAATTCCCCACCTCTGGTGAGGCAAAAACCCAGCCTTTTGAAGCTCGGCTCTGAGGAATGTGCTATTGTCTGCTGATCACTTATGTTAGGCCAAGATCAAAGGCCCAAGTTATATCAAGAAAAGACTGAATTATTTATGGTGGTTCTGGTTCTGAATATGAGACAATTATGAACTTGTGGCCATTGGAGAAAGTCATCTGTGGGTTTTGAAGGACTGACACCTACCAGAACCTGAGCTTGGAGTTGGGTTGACCTGTCACGTAGGTCCTTTTATGGCCTTCAATATTTTTTTTCTGTAATGTTTTCACCTTAAGAATAAATGTGCTTGCTTAGAAGTACTTTCTGGTAACTTGTATCTGCAGGCCATTATGCTATTCATAACCTCTGGAGAGAAAGCAAAGCACAGGTGCTGCCTGTTAAGGCAGTGTGTCTTGTTGGGAATATCACAATGTAAGGCAGGGAAATGTGCAGACTTGAAAACTCCCAGTCAGGAGGGAGACAGACATGGCTCTCTGTTCAAGAGAGGTGACAGCTTGAAGCCAAGAATGTTTAAGTGGGTGCCATTGGTGAACCGCAAGGGGGGAACACAGAGGCAGTTGCCCTGCACTGTGACACCTACATGTAGAAGTAGTACATTCTTCTACTTTCTTTGCAACCTAAACTCTGCAGCATTGTACTTATGCCTGAAAACACAAAAGAGTAACTGATTACATTATTTTCAATATCCAAACCAACAATCTTGTATAAATTAAATGACACTAAATGAAAGCAAATTAGATTTTATATGTTCAGATTTTTCTTAGTAATACTGATAAGGAAATTTGTGTTTTTTAAAAAATTGACGTATGCAGGAAATGTTGCTTTAAAGTTTCACAGCTTCTGAGTTCTGAGTTTAGTTCCTTGCTACTAAAGGACACTAGCCAATATCTCCGGTCCCAGACACAACCCTAGGAACTTCCATCTTGCAGTGTCCAGTTATGCCCGCTGGATGCTGCAAGCTTATATGAGTTTGTCATTTTTTAAAGAAATTGATATGTACCAGGCTTGTTATCCTGAGGGAAGTCTCTGACACATTTCAGACCAAATGCACTGCTTCAGGTAGAATAAACAAACAAATTTATGAACTATGAAAGATAGTTTTTAAGTGATTATAAGTTAAAGCATAACAAGACCAATTTGGTCAAATGAAATAAAAGCAAAACACATTCTTAGCTGATCTTAACACTTTCAGTGCCCTTATAAACTTAGATGCTTCTCACCACAGGCTGGCTGGTTGCCCTTCAGCCAGGCTCCCTCCTTTGAGCAGCGCTTCAGTCACTTGGTGTGGTGTCTGTAGATGTAGGTGGAAGAGAGAGGAAGAGCATGGCAAACATCCCTCCCTTTTATCATGTCCTTTCTTCCCTTTTGGTGTTGCACCCTTGCCCCCCTTCAGAGTCAGGTGAGCATTACCTCATCGCAGTCACAAACTGACCAAAGGAAGGGGGGTGACTCACTCGAGAGTCCAACAGATCCTTTGTTGTTGCCCAGGCCAATGTCCTTTGTTCCTGTGAGACTGGGCTGGGTTTGTCCCATACATGCCCTAATGAGGTGTGAACTGTCTCTGTGCTTCTGGAGAGCTTTTGCCTGGGCTTGCTTTAAGCAATGAGGACACATTTTCAGCCTCATAACTATATAAATGAAATTATAACCTATATCATTACTATAACATTACTGTAACGATTACTGTAACATTACCATAACAACAATGCTCAGTAAATTATGAGCCTTCCGAAGACGCCCGACATGACAAACTTTGCATTAGATACCACACAATCATATTATAAGGATGAACATGGGGGTGCTGGGTATTCCCCAGAACGTCACAGAAGTGCATAATATACTAGACTGGGCTTAAGAGACCTGGGTTCTGTTCCTGACACTGGCCTGCTCTGGGACCTCTCTGGTTATGTCTACACTGCACATCCCTTATGGTACATACATGACATGCCCTCCTAGCATGGGTATAAATAGCACTGTAGACTGTAAGGCATGGTTTTGGTGCATAGAGTAAAGACATGCTGAGTACTATGGATATGTAGCCTACACATCCAAGCAGTGCCTCCCTGTCTACACTGCTATTTTTAGGGAAAATACAGGGAAAGACTCCAGCAGTTGGGAAAGGCTCCAGCTGCTGGAGTCTTTCCCCGCTACCACCCCCTGCCAGAGCCTTTCACTGACATCTGTAGCTACATACCGGAGCGTGGGCAGTCTGCTTCTCACTGTGGCATGTAACTACATACACCCTACACTCTGCTACCAGTGATGTGCAGTGTGGAAGTAGCCTCTGTGTAAAATGGATAATGATACTTGCCTCCTTTGTAAAGTGTTTTGAAATATAAGGGTGAAGGTGCCAAGTAAGAGTTAGGTATTACTATTATCCTCAGCCAGGTTTGCTACAAAAGATCACATATAAATAACTGAAGGTAAGAAGAAAGTGGGAAATGGATTCAGTGGGGTTTTCTCCTCTTGCACCTCTGCTAAGAGTAATTGAACAAAATTCCTTCTGTAAAGCCTGTGTAGCCTGGTAACAAATTTGGATCTATGGAAGATCAGCATGGCCAGCAGTCTCCTGACTCCACCAGTTTACAGTTGTTTATTGATTTAGTGTGGGATGACAGTGTCCTTAGGAAAGGAGAGAAATGGATATTGACAGTATAAACTATTGGAGTACATTAGGAGAAAATTAGGAAAACAGTCTCTTCCCTCCCACTCCTGGCTAAAAATAAGGTGATTTTAATTGGCATTTCTCTAAGGGTGGCTACAAATGCTGATGTAATTTCCCAGGAGCATCAGCTGTTTACATTCCAGACTGTTTCCAGCTGCTTTGATTTCATC
The DNA here is from genome assembly GCF_965152235.1 of Eretmochelys imbricata. Taxonomy (NCBI): domain Eukaryota; kingdom Metazoa; phylum Chordata; order Testudines; family Cheloniidae; genus Eretmochelys; species Eretmochelys imbricata. The sequence goes on from NC_135572.1 coordinate 236,029,867, forward strand.
TAGATCAATGTTGTAAGTTTATGAAAATATAAATATTGGATTTTAGCCTAATGCTAGAGAAGCATATGGGTCATTAACTGTAATTTAGGTCTGCAAGCTATTTACTGACTCTCCTGAATAAAATTAAAACTCTTTCGCCCTCTTAATAAGGGCTGCTCTAGTTGTGATTGCCAGGTTGTTTTCAGCTCATATTTTTGTTTTTCTCCTCATATTTATATTCACAAGGAAATTAAAATATAGAAAGTTGGACTATCCATGCTTAATAAATATATTAATGAAAATAGTTTATGGGTGGTCAGGGACAAGATGTTATTAATTATTTATTTATATTGCAATAGCGCTTAGGAGTCCCAGTCCTAGACTAGGACAACATTGTGAGTTTTGGGTGTGTCATGTTTCTTCTTTATGTTTTGTGGGAAGAAAAAAATCCTCTTCTCAGTTTGCTTTCTTAAGAGCCTAGCAGGCAGGTTCTATAGGACTCTTGGAAATTTGGCAGACTTCCCTAAAATCTCTTTTGGAGAGAACTGTCACAAAAATGACTTTTAAAGGAAGACTGGCTGCATATTTCAAGTTGTTTATCGCAATTTTGTATAAAACACCAAGGGAATAAGAGAGGTACTGTAGTTCAGTAAGTTTCCCATAGCCTTTTTTAGGTTTATCATCTTTGTTTCTTCTGTAATCTCTAACGTTCTTCTTCAGCAGTCTACTAAAATCCCTGTAGACAATGTCTTGGGGCTGCTCTTCTGTTTTTAACAGTTTTATGATTCCAAGGCATCATTAGTTTATAAAAGCAACAAAAATATTTCAAAATTATTAAAAAGAACCTTGGCAGAATCCTCTGTGCTAGAATTCCATAGGTGAATTTTAGGGGGCTAAAACAAGGGAGAGCTAACATAAAAACCATAACAGGTATTGAAAATATCTCTCCTCTCCCTGAAAATTCAGTGGTTTGTCCCCATATCCCACTTTTAATATTAGTGTCTTGAAGTGATTTATAGAAAATTGCTGATTTATGGATAGATAACTGCTGGATTATGTTCCCTAAGTAACACCTTGCTAGAGACTAGGATGATGGTATCTGTGTTAGCTGTCAGATTAAGAGAGAACCAGGGATACTAAAAGAGAGTGGCCCACAAACAGGTCTTTTTATGTTTAAAAAATACATAGTTAAACATAGCAGTTTGTGTGCAGAGAGTGGGAATCAAATCACTTTCAGCAGAGCCAAAGAGCACTGCATTCATTAACCGAGAGCTCATCTAATCCCTGACAGAATAATATTGTGCATGTGTATTGCAAGAAGGGTAGAAAATGAAAAGTGCAGGGAAAAGGGAATGCTAGGTAAATAGCTCTCTTTCTCTAATACAAAATCAAATACTTGTGTGTTATATATAAAGGGGAAAAAATCAAAACTGTGTTGTCTAGTGCTGATCTAGTTATAGTAAAATACGTCAATTGCTTTATGAAAAGTGGGGTTGGTAGCACTGCAGACACTTCCCATTATAAGAACCTATTTTCAATTGCTTATAACTTCACAAAACTTCAGCCATTTACACTGCGATGAGCCTGGTGTCTGCCTTGGGTTAAATTTTTTGGGGGAAATTTCAGCCAAAATAGTGCCACTGTTTCCAAGAACAAGGCGAGGGAAAATTCATTTGTTTTGCCCATCTTAAATATTTCTGGCAACTTTTTCTTTGAGAAGCTTTAGGACTGCCATTATTTGGAACAAGGGCGTGAAATTTTGGAGGAGGATGGCCTTTATGTCAGGGGTGGGTTTTTTGCCATCCCTGTCAAAATTTGCCCAAATATGGCCAAGTTTTAAGTCTTTGAAGAATCATAGTTTGCACATGCTCAGTAGAGACCATTTTGATTTTAGCAGCCAAATCTCTGAAGATTCCATCCTCACTGAGTGTGCTCAAGCCTCTCACTGCTCCTAGTGCAGAATCAAACTCTGCATGTCATTTAGAATAGGTTGGGAAAGAAGAAAAAAATGGCCATTTAAAAACAGAAGTAGTCTCACCACATTTAAATGGCGATGTGTCAGAATGAAAGTCCCAGGTTTTGAATAACCTCTATGTGTGGGGGTGAGTATTTAGAATTCAGATATGAATGCTGCTTACACGCATCTCTATATTTAAGAAGCAGTTTTATCCTATCCTTTCCTGTTTCCTCTTCACCATGCACCAGTGGTCTGAAAGCTGATGAGAAACATTGCTGAACTTGCATAATACCATCCATCTCTAAAATACCAAGCCAAACTTTCAGCTGCACTGAACTCACTGCAGCCAAGTGGGAGGCAAACCTTCTAAGCCATCTTTCCACACACCTCTGATTGTGGGGTTGCTCTAAATTACATTGGTAGCAGTGATCCTATATGGATTGCTCCACTGGCTGAGGATTGGCCAGAGTGCTATGTACTACCACCCTGCTTCCAACATGTCTGCAGCATAGATGCAGAGAAGCAGGTTACAATGGATTCTTCTATGGCAGGAGAGTCTCCACCTGCCCCGTTAGGCCAGCCATCTGACTGCTTCATGCAGGCTGAGTTTGCAAAGCCACCAGAACAGGGGCTGAGAATGTGGCCCAATGACATTGTGTAACAAGAATACTCAGTCTGAGTTCATTTGGACAATTGGCAGGTCAGATAAATCAGTGTTGCCCATAGTTAGCAGCTATTCTGATTTTTTTTCCTCCTCTTTGCATAAATCCAGTGTCTTATTAAACATTGTAAGCAGCCTGGTGAGACTTAGCTACATCTAGGAAAGTAGTTTTGGTTGTTGTAGTGGATTTTACAGCGGACATAATAGATATTATAATTACACAAGCAGAACCCTTTGAGTCAATAAAATGTCAGTTGTAGGAGTCTGGTCAGCTTCTAACATAGCGTAAATAAACATGAAGTGGGGAAGTCTTAAGAACAATTTTTTTCCTGTCTTCCACTTACTTTCTCCCCAATTATATTCTGAGTCCTTTATTGCAGCAGCAGTATACACTTGAACAGTAGATCAAGCATCTTAAAGTTGTTTTCAACTGTATTCAGCTTTTTTCAATAAAAGCAAACATAGTGAAAATGTTTAGCAGATGATCATTTGGATCAGCTGCCTTGAGATTTTTATTCTGTATCCAGCCCCATATGGTAATTTTGTCATTTTTCGTATGTTATAGTACAGAGTAAACCTTTGGTTTTATGTCGCATCTTGCTTACACATGGTATTCTGAAGTACTTTACATAAAAGTGAGTTGGTTATTGGCTGTGTAGTGTCTGATCAGCTATCTCTAACATACAGCTTTGGGTGATAGAAACTGACATCCTGATACTGTAAAGATTTACATTCATGCTTAACTTTATATGAAGTCCATGAGACTTTGTACTGTGTGTAAACTTAAGCACATGCATTAGTCTTTATCTCATTAGAGACTGAGAGCTAGATCCACAAAGAGATTTAGGCACTGAAATGCTGCTTTCAGCACCTAAATACAAAATTTTGATCTTCAAAACCTTTGCTCAGTTGCTGCCTAACCCTGTAGGTACTTAAAGTCCCCAAGTTCTCCCAGTGGGCATGCACAAAGCTGTCTAAAGCCTGGTGCTGCCAAGCTGCCTAAGAGCACAGCCTACTTGATTGGGCCCTACAAACAACATTGGCAACACATTGCCTATACCCAAGGATTTGTGACTGTCTTATCTTCTCTGTATTTAGTGTCTTCCACTTTCCAAAAAGTTTTCTTTTATTGTTACTCATTTCTTTACAGAGCTCATACTGGTTGTCATGGACAAAATCCTATTGATTTTAATTTATAAAGGATCTGCTTTTTAGGAAGCACCAACTAATCCAAAATACAAAGAACACATTATTTGACTCTTAGCTAGATAGAAACTGATCTTAATGGTTAGATCCATTTGTTCTAGTTGGTAGGACACATCATGCCACATTATTTCTAAATACTGTTTGACACATTGTGTAGATTCTTTGTCTCTTCTTTTGCAATGAGACCTCAAATTGGGCAAAACATGAATAATCAGTGGGAACAATTCACAGAAAATCCATAGGTTGAAAATTGGTCATCCCAAGGGCTGTATATGGCAAATGTTTACCAATTACTGATGCATTTGCCTAAGTCAAAATAAAGCTTATGAAAAGAAAAAGGACTAAATCACAATGAATATTATCTGCAACAAATATGCAAGCAGCTTTTCCCAAAAGTACCTTTTCAAGATAATGTTTTCATATGAAACATATTGGATGTTTTCCATTAAGTTACTTTATTAATTTGTCAGTACTTTTCTGAAACATTATTTGTTCTGCTCTTCTGTCCTTCATATCCAGCTAAGCTGCCCAGTTTCCTGCCATTTTTACCATTTTGCTTTTTTATAATAGCATACATTAGGTATGTGGTATTCTTTACCACAGTGAGAACATGCTAGCTGCTCTTCCCTTTTCTGTATGAACGGAGGCCTTGCATTTATTTTAAATGAAATCCCTGTTTCTCTGTAGTCGTCTGGCTAACAGCTACATTCACAGCATTACCAATCTTAGGTATGCCTCTATTAGTAAAAAGAAAAGGAGTACTTGTGGCACCTTAGAGACTAACCAATTTATTTGAGCATAAGCTTTCGTGAGCTACAGCTCACTTCATCAGATGCATACTGTGGAAAGTGTAGAAGATCTTTTTATACACACAAAGCATGAAAAAATACCTCCCCCCACCCCACTCTCCTGCTGGTAATAGCTTATCTAAAGTGACCACTCTCCTTACAATGTGCATGATAATCAAGGTGGGCCATCTCCAGCACAAATCCAGGGTTTAACAAGAACATCTGAGGGGGGTGGGGGGTTAGGAAAAAAGAAGGGGAAATAGGTTACCTTGCATAATGACTTAGCCACTCCCAGTCTCTATTCAAGCCTAAGTTAATTGTATCCAATTTGCAAATGAATTCCAATTCAACAGTTTCTCGCTGGAGTCGGGATTTGAAGTTTTTTTGTTGTAATATTGCAACTTTCGTGTCTTTAATCACGTGACCAGAGAGATTGAAGTGTTCTCCGACTGGTTTATGAATGTTATAATTCTTGATATCTGATTTGTGTCCATTTATTCTTTTACGTAGAGACTGTCCAGTTTGACCAATGTACATGGCAGAGGGGCATTGCTGGCACATGATGGCATATATCACATTGGTGGATGTGCAGGTGAACGAGCCTCTGATAGTGTGGCTGATGTTATTAGGCGCTATGATGGTGTCCCCTGAATAGATATGTGGGCACAGTTGGCAACGGGCTTTGTTGCAAGGATAGGTTCTTGGGTTAGTGGTTCTGTTGTGTGGTATATGGTTGCTGGTGAGTATTTGCTTCAGGTTGGGGGGCTATCTGTAGGCAAGGACTGGCCTGTCTCCCAAGATTTGTGAGAGTGTTGGGTCATCCTTCAGGATAGGTTGTAGATCCTTAATAATGCGTTGGAGGGGTTTTAGTTGGGGGCTGAAGGTGACGGCTAGTGGCGTTCTGTTATTTTCTTTGTTAGGCCTGTCCTGTAGTAGGTGACTTCTGGGAACTCTTCTGGCTCTATCAATCTGTTTCTTCACTTCCGCAGGTGGGTACTGTAGTTGTAAAAATGCTTGATAGAGATCTTGTAGGTGTTTGTCTCTGTCTGAGGGGTTGGAGCAAATGCGGTTGTATCGCAGAGCTTGGCTGTAGATGATGGATCGTGTGGTGTGGTCAGGGTGAAAGCTGGAGGCATGTAGGTAGGAACAGCGGTCAGTAGGTTTCCGGTATAGGGTGGTGTTTATGTGACCATCGTTTATTAGCACTGTAGTGTCCAGAAAGTGGATCTCTTGTGTGGACTGGACCAGGCTGAGGTTGATGGTGGGATGGAAATTGTTGAAATCATGGTGGAATTCCTCAAGGGCCTCTTTTCCAAGGGTCCAGATGATGAAGATGTCATCAATATAGTGCAAGTAGAGTAGGGGCGTTAGGGGACGAGAGCTGAGGAAGCGTTGTTCTAAGTCAGCCATAAAGATGTTGGCATACTGTGGGGCCATGTGGGTACCCATAGCAGTGCCGCTGATCCGAAGGTATACATTGTCCCCAAATGTAAAATAGTTATGGGTAAGGACAAAGTCACGAAGTTCAGCCACCAGGTTTGCCGTGACATTATCGGGGATAGTGTTCTTGATGGCTTGTAGTCCATCTTTGTGTGGAATGTTGGTGTAGAGGGCTTCTACATCCATAGTGGCCAGGATGGTGTTATCAGGAAGATCACCGATGGATTGTAGTTTCCTCAGGAAGTCAGTGGTGTTTCGAAGGTAGCTAGGAGTGCTGGTAGCGTAGGGCCTGAGGAGGGAGTCTACATAGCCAGACAATCCTGCTGTCAGGGTGCCAATGCTTGAGATGATGGGGTGCCCAGGATTTCCAAGTTTATGGATCTTGGGTAGTAGATAGAATATCCCAGGTCGGGGTTCCAGGGGTGTGTCTGTGCGGGTTTGATCTTGTGCTTTTTCAGGGAGTTTCTTGAGCAAATGCTGTAGTTTCTTTTGGTAACTCTCAGTGTGATCAGAGGGTAATGGCTTGTAGAAAGTGGTGTTGGAGAGCTGCCGAGCAGCCTCTTGTTCATATTCCGACCTATTCATGATGACAACAGCACCTCCTTTGTCAGCCGTTTTGATTACGATGTCAGAGTTGTTTCTGAGGCTGTGGATGGCCTTGTGTTCTGCACGGCTGAGGTTGTGGGGCAAGTGATGCTGCTTTTCCACAATTTCAGCCCGTGCACATTGGCAGAAGCACTCTATGTAGAAGTCCAGTCTGCTGTTTCGACCTTCAGGAGGAGTCCACCTAGAATCCTTCTTTTTGTAGTGTTGGTAGGAAGGTCTCTGTGGATTAGAAAACCTGGATTTGTGCTGGAAATGGCACAACTTGATTATCATACACATTGTAAGGCGAGTGATCACTTTAGATAAGCTATTACCAGCAGGAGAGTGGGGTGGGGGGAGGTATTTTTTCATGCTTTGTGTGTATAAGAAGATCTTCTACACTTTCCACAGTATGCATCCGATGAAGTGAGCTGTAGCTCATGAAAGCTTATGTTCAAATAAATTGGTTAGTCTCTAAGGTGCCACAAGTACTCCTTTTCTTTTTGCGAATACAGACTAACACGGCTGTTACTCTGAAACCTGTCACTACAAAAGGTTTTCTCTCCCCCCCCCCTTAGCTTATCTAAAGTGATCACTCTCCTTAAAATTTGAAAACAGACTCCAAGGAGAGACTGCTGAATTGGAATTAATTTGCAAATTGGATACAATTAATTTAGGCTTGAATAGAGACTGGGAATGGTTGAGTCATTATAAAAAGTAACCTATTTCCCCTTGCTTATTCCTCCCCCCCCCCCCCCACTGTTCCTCAGAAGTTCTTGTTAAACCCTAGATTTGTGCTGGAAATGGCCCACCTTGATTATCATACACATTGTAAGGAGAGTGATCACTTTAGATAAGCTGTTACTAACAGGAGAGAGGGTTTGTTGCGGGGGGGGGGAGAAAACCTGGATTTGTGCTGGAAATGGCCCACCTTGATTATCATACACATTGTAAGGAGAGTGATTATTTTAGATAAGCTATTACCAGCAGGAGAGGGGGGGAGAAAACCTTTTGTAGTGATAAACACCCATTTTTTCATGGTTTGTGTGTATAAAAACATCTTCTGTATTTTCCACAATATGCATCCGATGAAGTGAGCTGTAGCTCACGAAAGCTTATGCTCAAATAAATTGGTTAGTCTCTAAGGTGCCACAAGTACTCCTTTTCTTTTTGCAAATACAGACTAACACAGCTGTTACTCTGAAACCTCTATTAGTAGTTTCTCTTTTGTCTTATATGAATTTATCTCCCATTCTATTTATACTTTTATACCATGCCCAGCTGAGTACCTTCCAGGAGTGCATTAGATGACAATGATTATCATCTGTCACATGGGAGTTTCTTTCTATGCAACTACATTCTGCAAAGTCACTTCTAAAAAAAATTTAGGTGACAATACTTTGTCACATCTTTTCTCTCTTTAAAAATTGTATCATGGATTAACTTCCTTTTTTGTTTCCTCTGAGGAAAGGTAAACCTGTCATCAGTTAGAATTAGCTTGACACCAAGTGCATTTTATACAATGCAAAACTTTTTAGTTAATATTTATATGCATATTAATCTGCTACATAGAGGTGATAATCATGTAACATGTTGCAAAATAATATTATGAATGTAATTTATCCTGCACCTTTGGCCACTCCTCTTAAACTTTCTATCAACTTTAGTTCTAACATTTTAGACTGCTGAACTGCTTTAAAACAGCTGTCACGTTTGTCTGTTTAAAAAAAAATTTGGTAAAGAAATGATTCCTTCTCTCTATATGAATGTATCCTGTGACTGTTGATTATGATGTACAGTTGCTTTATATTTGCCTGGAATCCTTAAAAGCAAACATGAAGATCAGTTGTTAAGAACAAATATTGTCCTAGAATCCAGTACCTACATCATAATACACACCCACCCACTCAATGGGGATACTCACAGTAGTAACATTCGGCAAGTGCGTAAGTGTTTGCAAGATTGTGGCTGAAGATAAGAGATACTTCTTGCTGCATTGTATTTAATTTACCCATCTGTAAAGGGCATTTTTATGTGTTGCTTTTATATAAAAATGAGTGTGAATGGCTATAGCTAAGAGGTGCCATTTCTGCTTTGTTCTTATATATCAGCATGGGATCTCCAATGTCCCATAGTATTTGCAGATAAATTACATGCATTTTGTTACATGTGGTTACAGTTTTGTGTCACAGAAACTATTTATCCGCCAATTGATCTGTTTTTTGTTTGTTTGTTTTTGCAGCTCCTACCCATATACATCTTCTTCCAGTGCATGACCTCATAACCTTTGTTATCTAGTTACACTATGCTACAGGGTTATTGTGCAAAGTGATCACTCTGCAGGACAGCAATTAGCCCTTCCCCCAAGTGACAAACAAACAAGGAACTCTGCCAACCTAGAGTTTCACTTCAAATTGTTCCCTTCCTCCTTCTAAAGAAAAAGTGTAACCATACCAAGCAGGTAGCAATTACTCTGGTGAGATTGTATAAAGAACTTTGGTCTCCAAAGTAAGCTTTAGTCCTTGTCCTTCAAATAACTATATCTATCACAGATGCTGTGCCAGAGCCCTTCCTATCCTGTCTCCAAACAATGTTAGACAAATGAATCATGTGGCTTCAGCTTCCTGATTATCCACCTGTGTACCTTTCAATTAGTGCCAGCTGCATTTACCACTGCCCTCACCAAGTGACCGTTTGCTTTGTAAATTTAGTCTCTGTGTTACTCTGAAAGGAAAGAAGTTGCTGCTTTTTTCTCTCAGACAAAGAAGCTCTGGTTTTAGAGAGAAAATGCCAAAGTACATAGCTTAATGTTCTCTTTTCACTTGGATATGTTGAGTGGCTTTCTCTGGAAAAGACTTCCTAATCAATCTGAAGCCTGTGTTGTTTCCTAAGGTTGTCTAATAGGCTAAAGAGTACAAGTGGAAAAGAAAACAAAAGGGGGAAGAGGTTTGATCTCTGTTCTGAGTTCAAGAGCAAAAAGCTGGAATGCTGCAGCAATTAGAAGAAGAGAGAAGAGGAATGACAGGTAAGTTCCACTTCTTTTAGCCTACATCATGTTTACACACATCCGTTTCCCCTCCCCCAAGAGATTCTGAGAGCAGAAATAAAGGAGAACTTCTATCAGGGCTCTAAAGGTGGAGAAAGAATGGGGTTCCTACTTCTAAGACACTCATCAGTCTGAGAATACTAACTGGTAGTAATGTTGATTAATCTGTAATTACTGCTAGCAGTAAACAGGTGTAGTCTGGCTGTATCCAGATATACCCTGTAGATACCTGTTTTAAAAAAATAATAATGAAAGATTAGTCAAAATGTTTGATCCAACTGAACCTTTAATGAAATAGTAAAATTTTATACCTAATTTAGTAATGGACGCATAGGATCCATTTCCACATGGGAATATTAACTAGGTGTGATATTTACAAATAGCTTAGAAAATGTGCTGTAGGGAACAATATTGCAAAGCAGGAGGATGGATTGTAGATGACTTGGTAGATCACTTCCATTTATAATGTCTATGATTCTATAACCCAGCTCTATAAAACTACATTTCTCTTTTTGGAAATTTTGTTCTCTTTGATTTATTACCTCTGGGTCGATATCGTATTTGATCAATGTATATGACGCCCCACCCCCCACAAGAGATCGTGAGCAGGGATAGAACCAGGACCATTCACCACCAAAAGCACAGACTCTTTAGCTCAAATTATGTAGGCCTATGTTTGCAGGTGCAAGGTCAAGCCCCAGCAAAGTCCATGGGAGCTTTGCCATTGACTTCAGTGTGCTCAGGACCAGGCCCTGGGTGCCGAATGAAAAATCTTCAGTCCAAGATTCGTCCCATTGCACCAATTGTAAAATGGTGGCCCAAAAAGGGATTTCAGTTCTTTATCGACCTTGCACACACTCCCGCTACCAGGAGAAGCTTTATCCTGTCCTCATGAAAATGCAGGAACAAGTCACTTGCCTCAGTGGGAACATCTGCATTGTGATTAAAAAAATCTGTGGCACCAAGTCTCAGAACCTCAGCTGTGGGGCTAAAAATTACATTTCAGACGTTAGGGCTTGGGATGGAGCCAGGGCTCCCCTCCCCCCAGGTCTCAGAGCCTGGGCTACAGCCCAAGGCCACATGTCTACACTTCAGTTTTATAGCTCCCCGCATACCAAGCCCTACAAGCCCGAGTCAGGTGAGCCATGCCAGTGGCAGCCACACCGGGGGTCTTTTATCACAGAGTAGACATACCAGTGAGTCAACAGAAACCACAACGCTTTCCCAACAGGATCAAAGCCTGCTAACTGAGTGGGGTATTTCACATATTGTCAGCATATTGCAGCATTGGGAAGGGGAATCAAGACACTACACACATCTGAGGTTGGTAGAGAAGAAAGTATGGTATTATTTGAGAAATAGTTGGTAATCCTGTAAGTAAAAACTGTACTGAAATGCATAGACACGTGGGGGGAGGGTGCAGAGTGATGATTGTTGCTAGGGTGACATCAGCCTTTGCATTTCCTGACTTTTGAGTGTTTCATGGGCATTTTTATTGTACTTCTTTGTTTTTTATAATAGATAAAGATAGATAATTTAAATCATAGTTTCTCGCAGTGCGAGAAACTAACTTTAACATAGCTAGGTAGTGATGTTCTAAAATATACATACCTATTGTATAGAGAATTAACCCAGTGGAACAGTTCAGTGTGCTTGGAAAAGTTTTCATTCATAATAGTAAGTAAACTTGGGACTCTATTTATTTATTCAGAATGGCTTTCAAGCCAGGACAGCCAGCAAACACTGCAGGCAGTCACGACCCTGTCTCTCTCTGTCAGCAGGAATAATGAGAATTCAGTACAGGGAAATGTGTGGTGTATTTATTTGACTGATTTATTCGGTGACTTATAGTGTATCCATTGCTAAGACATCTGGGAATGTAACAGATTAAAAATATATCTGTTTGTAAATCACAAAGATGAGGAGGAAATTACAGGCACTGTCATTCTTTCCCCATCTGTTTTCTTTTATTCAGCAAAACCTTGCCCAATAAGATAAGCCTTTCTCTGTTCTCTGAAGGCTAACACAGTCATACTCTGACAGAAAACTTCACCCTCCAGTCATTAGTGTTTATCTAAGGACTGTGAGAAAAAGTGCCTACAGCCACAGTCCTTAATTACTAAGTAGGCATTTTATTTGTGCCTATATGTTTGCATATATGAAAGAGAGAAGTGGTCTAAAGAAGTGCAATTCCAAACCCCCAAGAACTTTATGAATTGAAACCAACACTAGACAGACTGAAGGATGATGTAATCATAATGTGTTTCTGCCAACCTCCTCTAAGCTGGCGTGCTATTTCATTTTGCACTAAGGGCCTGAACCAAGTCTCGTTCGAGTCATTGTAAAGTCAGATTGACTGCAGTGAGCTTTGTCTCAGGGCCCAGATGAAGCTTCCAAGTGTTAGCCAAAGAAGAGTTATTTGCATTAGCCCAACTGGGGCTGACAAAAGTATCATTAGCTTCATCGATGTGGCTAGGTCAATGACAGGGCACAATATCTTAACTACAGATGAAAACAAGTAACACGAACCATTGCTATTATCTGGGAGTGCCAAACAATTGGTCAGGAAAAATCAAAATACTTCCAGATTGTGAGAGGGAAAGTCAAGCCTAAAGCATTGATCTCTTTTGGAAAGTGTGGATATGCTTTATCAATCTCCTTCAGTTCCACCTGTTGCTTCACCCTCTAGTCAGCATCTTATTTGGATTTAAGCTTAGCCAGTGTGTTTTCCCACCTATGTTTGTTTCAGCTAAGCCAGAAACTGGTTTAAAGGAAAAAAAAGTAGGTCAGATGATAGAGACTAGAGGATGCCTTAGGAGGAAAGAACTTGTGAGCTTAATTTGTATAGTCAAAAAAGTGGGGTTTTGTGATTTTTTTATTCTATTGATCTTATTGGCTATGAAATACAGTCAAAGAACACTACAATAAAAAGCAATAGTGTAAAGTAAGGAGACATGTTTGTTTTACAGTAGACATTAGTGGTCAAACAAGAAGTAATTCGCAGCTTAAATAGTACTTTTAATACAAGCTTTCTCATTAAAAGTACAATCAGAGAGGAGAAAAAGTCACTAAGGAAAATGATGGTACAATCACTATATGTGTTTTGAGGAACAATTAGATAAGTACAAAAAATGAAAGGAACAAACTGATACCAATAATAAATGCCTTGTTAGAAGAATCCTCCATGGAACAAAAAATGACTCTACTGAACATTATTTCAGATGAGTGATCATGCTGAAAGTGCTCTATATTTCATTTTCATGCACCAAACTTTGCATTAGCAGGAATTAGTTGAAATTCCCCTAGTGCCCTAATGGCAAAAAGAAGAGACTGAAGGAAGTGACTTATTGCAAAGTCAATGTAAATTTGGAATATATAACCAGGAGCCTTAAAATGCTTAAAATTTGGATTTTCCTATACAGATTTTTTGCCCTAAATAAGTTGTATACGTTAATAGCTTGTATAAATCTACTGTTTAACATTTAAATATAAATATCTGCTGCTAATCTGAACTCTTAATGCAAATATAATACTTTAATGTTATACTTAGTGCTTGCATAAAATAGGGCACCCAAACAAGGCAACACCCTGAATCACCTTTTAAAAAAGAATAAATTTCTCATTATCTGTTTCCCAAACAAAAGTGTGAGCAGGCTAATTTTCTTTACATATGAAGAAGTGGAACAATTGAAAAATGTGTTAAAATTTCAGGTGACGGTTGAGAGGGATGTTTCTTTTATCTGAGCTAGTTTGCCCCTCTGCCAAAATTCAGGGATAAACTAGACTGTAAGCCCATTGCGGCAGGGACTGTCATTTTATTTTGTGTTTGTCCAGTGTCTAGCACAATGGAAGTCTATGACTAGGGGTCCTATGTGCTCTCGTAATACAAATAATAATAATTCTTAACTTTGTGCAGCTAGCTTTAAAAATGGTTTTTTGCAGAAAGTGTCATTTTTAGTCCAATCACCATTTTGATTAAAAAAACTTTGAAAAATCAAATTTCAGAAAACATTGACCACCTCTACTCCTAGATCTTCTGGAAATTTCCTTGGGCACACATGAGTGTGTACATGCTGTCTATATTGGAACTTGCATGGGGTTGCTTTTGAGCATTTTAAATTATCAGAAAAAATATATTACACACTGTTTCCTTTCAGTTTAGAACACTAAAAATGTCCAGACATAAGCTCTGAATGCCCTACCAGTTATTGAAATTAGTATTTGTTTTTGTAGTTTTAAATTGGCTTAACCCTTCTATCCAGCAGTAGCTCTAAATACAAATAATACATCGCAAATATCTGGCCAATTTTTCAATTTCCCTTACCCCTCCTCAAAGGCCAGGCAAAACAAATGGGTCCTGCAGTAGCATACCTGGGAAGTTAACAAACCTAGGCCTTTTTAAACCAGTGAGATTTGTGTATATATGTTTTTCTGTGCAATCTGTTAAATGGCTCAGGTCAAGTGCAACTTGTGTAAATGGTGTAATACATCTTAAAGTTAACATCAGCTTAACAAATATACCATTAAATAATTCAGAACTGTGGTACCTGTATACCTAGCTAAAACGCTCAGCAGTGTACGTATGAATACAGAGAACAAAGAAAATTGACTTAAAGTAAGGGTACTGGCTAGATGCTTAGAGACTAGAAAAAAAGAACATCCCTTTCCAAATAATCTGCTTGACAGATGAAACTGACAATAGCAGTGCACACAACACGCTTAATCCAGCTTTTCCAAAATCCTTTGATAAAGTTCTGCTTTACATGGCAAATTGTTACTACAGCTACCATTGGCAATGATGCAGGCAAGAACACAACTGTGAATGAAATGTGTCTGTCTAAAACCGAGAAAATAGAATATGTGTAAGCCAAGCTGGCCCACACTGGACAGAAGTATAGTGTATGTATCCCACACACCTCCGAGGTGTAGTGTTCTGTCCCATCTGGTCAGGGTCGGCTCCAGCGCTTTTGCCGCCCCAAGCGGCAAAAAAAAAACAAACAAAAAACCTTGCCGCCGAACATGGAGGCAGAGTGATGGTGTGGCCACTGAATTGCAGCTGGCAACCAAAGAAGAGTTGCATCCCCGCCGCCGAATTGCCGCTGAGTGCGAAATGCGCTGTGACGGAGCGACCACCAAATTCCCGCCACTGCCGAGCCCGACATCCTGCCGCCCCTTTACATTTGTCGCCCCAGGCGCCTGCTTGGTTTGCTGGAGCCGGACCTGCATCTAATGGCACCAAGACCACTGAGAGAGGGGGGGGGAGAGAAGAATTGGCTTTTAGCTCATGCTGTAGAGGCTCATGCACTAAGTTCCAGCGGTCCCTGATTCGATCCCGCCCACCGACAACCGGGGTCTGTCAACATTACCTATAGTCCTTTAGGCAAGTTATTAGATCGTTATTGGTTCTTAGCTATAGAAATATATCATTAGAGAGATCCCAGACAAGTGTAGTTTAATGTTGGTAAGGGGCAATCAGTTGTTTAATGCTCTGTTAGGATTAGGGGGCTCTTAACAGCCATAATCCTCAAACAATCGTACCCTATCACAAAAGCCACATTTGTCTCACATACAGATTATTTCACGGTTGGTTTTTCGTTTTTCCAAATTATTTACCTCACAATTGCAGAATCTTGGAACATAGGTGATGTCAAATTTAAAACACCATAAGAAAATTAGTCACATGTAAATGTAGACTCCCTTTTTTACTATTGTCCTTTATCCCGGGTCTCTGTCACACATTTTTAATAGCCAGAGTCACAGATTCAGGCTTTGCCAGGTTGATAGCTCTGACACTGAGCATTCAGGATGATCATCTGTATTTGTGGCAAACCACACATTTTAAATAAAGCAGGATTCAATTTAAGTATCTTGAAAGGGTGTTGGAATAATAGGCTGTTTCAGAGAACAGGAAAACACTGATAGTATGGGGAAACGTTTTCATGCTAGAATATTGGTATGTAAACTATAGCGGGAACTTCCAGATATTGTAACGTAAAAGGTTAATGAATACACTGCAGTGGCCTAAGGACAAAGGCACTGCAGCTATGTAGCTTTCACAGGTTGTTAATTGGGCAGCTGATGAACATAAATTAGGAGCAGGCACAGAGGGTGTGTTATGGGCATTACAGTATAGGAGGGAACTGAGCTCTACAGCTAAAATGAAGAGACATTGAACTTCATTTAACTTCTCTGCAATCTTCGTTGCAAAGAACAGCTTCTAGCTCAGTCAAGCTTAGCACAGCTCCTACTGGCTTGACTAGAGGGTAGGCTTCCTTCTGGGACACTTGACAGGACTGACGCCTTCAGGCCATCAGGCTCCCAGTTCAGGTCTTGCCTTTAGAAATGTGCAGGAGCCATATAAGTGAGGTCTCCAGTGGGATGGCAGGCCCTAACTCTAATTGGCTATCTTTTTCTAGTGTCTGGCCTCCAGCTGTCAGACATAATGGGCATTCCACAAGCTTTGTGAAATCACTGCTAGATTGTGTATTGCTCTAATCATACGCAGTGGATGCTTCCATGGCCTTCTGGGTCAAATGTTTGCCAGCTAATCTGATTTACATTGAAAATGATTGCTTTCCAAGGATCATATTCTATGTAACTCTGTATGACAGAGTTTTAACATGAGCTGCTGTACTGCCGCTTAATGGTGTCATAAAAATGAATGTGTCAAGTGATGCGCTGTGTCCCTGTTGCAACAGCATTATATAAAATCCTAACATGTCAAACTGAAGGAAAAGCCTAGGAACATTTCAAAATGTTTAGAATCTTTTCTTTTTTTACATATATTGAGCTTTCACACACTTGAATTGGAAATGCTGCCATACTAATTCCATTCTTGGATTTTACGCTGTTGGTGTCACCTTCCCACTGAATCTTAATGCCATCATGTCATCCAAATTAGCCATATTAACAGCCTGTATTTTGTGATGGAAGTTGCTAATATGTGTTCCAGATAGGGGAAGTGTCAGACACACGATAGTTAAAGCAGTAAGGCCTTGTTAGATATTCAGCATGTATGTCGAGTATAGCAAAATATGAAGGACATGAGTGTCTGATAATTAACCAAATATGTCCTGTAGGGAGCCAGGGTGGCTTCCCTCTGGTTCAGAGAGTAAAGAGCCACCCTCTCAGCCTGAGTGGGTGGGGCCACTCCAAGCGTACACCAATTCCCGGAAGGGGAGGGGTGGGACAGGAAGTACAAAGGGCCCAGTGAGAGGAGCACCAGGGAGGGAGACAGACAGGCTGCTGGCTGCTCCCTCCAGACCCTGCTGCCAACCCAGGGGAGGCCCTGGGCCAGGAGGAACCTGACCAAGAGGAAGGCCTGTGGCGACCAGGACTGCCAGCCGCGGAGTACCCAGGGGACCTGGAGGGGCCCGGCTGTGACCTGAAGGGGCCCGGCTGTAACCTGGGCCAGTGTGACTTCGACACAGAGGGGGAGCTGGAGCTGCCAGCAGCTTAATACCCAGACGACATGGAGGGACCGGAGAGACCTGCTTGAGAGACCGGGTAGGAAGTAGCCCCGGCACAGAACTGCACAGTGGGGTGGGTGTGTTTGGTCAGCGGGCGCGGATGGCCCCCCGCTGACCCAGCGGCGGGACCTTCGCCTCCCGCCACTGTCAGGGCCCTGGGTGAGAATGCAGTGGAGTTGGGTGGGCCTGCGTTCCCCTCCCCCGGCCAACCCGCCTTGGTAGCAGAATCGCGCGCCATGGACTCGTGCCGGCGCACCCCGGGGCTTGAGGGGCACGCTGCGGACTCAGGCCAGTGCGCCTTTTCGGCTAATTCCTCAGTGCCCGAAAGGTGTGACTAAGGCCTGCCCACGGGACCATAGCTCTCCATCGCCCCCTAGGGGCTTGGTGGACCATTGAAACCTGTCACATGTCCCAATATAACATGTATCCAGCCTATACCAAAAATATGAACAGGGTGGTAGGTGGGAGGGAGTATAATTTTGTGCTTAAGGCACAGGATGGGAATGGGGAGACCTGGAGTTTTGTTCTTGCCTGTCACAAACTTGTGGTATCACCTTGCGCGGGTCACTTATGTGTCTGTGACTCCTTTATCCCCATCTTCGAGATATGGAAATAATAATTACCATGTTTATTTCACAAGAGGGTTGTGAGGCTTAATTCATTAGCGTTTGTAAGGCATTTTCCTATCTCAGAAGACACTGTATGAATGCAAAATATTAGCTTCTGTCCCCTTTCATAAATATCATGTGTTACTGAAAATTGGGCATAAACAACTTGCCCTCTTATATCTGCATATTGATGGATTTGCACAGTTGAAATGAGGTGCACACAGAAATGCAACAAACTTTAGTATGTGCCTCTTTAGAAATATGGGCCTGTGAAAGGAACAAAAGAAAATTCTTTGGACCAAATTCTGCTCTTATTTGTCCTAGTATGAATCTGGACTAGCTCTGTCAATGCTAAGGGAGCTGCTCCATATTTACACTGGTGTAACTAGAAGGTGAATTAGGCCAATTAAGTGGATCTTTCTTTGTCCAGGTTTCCAAATTCTGGGAACATGTGTATGAGAGGAGGGAGATGAAGAAAGCTGGATCTACCCTGCTACCTGTGCTTATGGCTTAAGGCATGAGCCATCTTTGTTGCTTCCACAGAGACCCTTAATGCAGCCAGCCATGGGAACAGGTTATACATATAGCTGTAGGGCTGCAGCTTCTCTTCCCTATCTTGCAACACTCGGTTCAGCTGTGAAAGCGCATCCATCCTAACTCAAAAAAGTGAGCAGTGGACATTCTCAGAACTTCATGTGGCCTTTTGGTAAAGTGGGGGATGTGGAGGGCAATTGGAAAGGTGCTGCCAGCACAAAAGGAACCAGAAATAATCAAAGAAAGAGAACAGTAAATGAAAAAACATTAGAGAGAAAAGAACAGGGGGAAATAGAAAGAGAAAAATAGTGACAGAAATAACTAGTGCCAGGGTATGGGGCATGGGGGCACAGGGCAGTGGGAGAGAGTGCCATGCATTGACAATTCCATCACATGAGGAGTCTCAACAGAAAGATCAGCCAATGGCCTCGTGGAACAGCGTTCAAAGGACACACCTGCTTGAAATGTAGGAGATCTAAATATATAGAAGTAACATATTAAAACAGAGTAATACTCCATTAATATATGTAATTTGACAGAAAATTATGCTTAAAGGAAAGACGTATTTTTTCTATTTGCAGAAAAGGAGGTATTTTGTCTTATAGTTCTACTAAAGAAAGCATCTCAGTTATATATGGCATCAAGGCAATTTTTCACATTTTAAAGTTTCCTTTATGTGCTCAGAGGCTGCTCGGAATGAAATGCATTTAAAAATTCATATTGTCCCTGAATTTACACTCACTCCAGAACCACTGCAGAGGAAATACCCTATTCTTTGACCCATGTGGAAACCCTTCTGAATTTGGCTCTATGTTTAACAAAAAGGTAGACCTGGAGTAAATGGGAAGAACTCTATTAACATGCGGGGAGTTATACCTCCTTACACTAGGTCTGGATTTGGACCACAAAAGTCTATTCTCCCACTGGTCATGTTGTTAATTATTCCTCTTCTAGTATCTCCAGTAGATGCCCAACTGAAATCAAAGGCCCCCTTGTCAGACACCTTATAAACAGATAGTAAGAGACATCCCTCTCTGAAACTCGCACTCCAAATAGTAAAGACTGATAGGACAGAGCAGATAATATCCCTGTGGAGAAAGGGCGTGGAATCGCTTTTTTACGGAAGGGAAACTGGGACACAGAAAAATGAAGTGCCTTCCAGAAGAGCTCACAGGAAATCTGTAAATGATCTAGAAAATGAATCCAGATCTCCTGAGATCCAACCCAGTGCCTTAATCATAAGACCATTCTTCGAATGTCAGGAGAACAGACCTTTAAGAATTCAGATGTTGTAACATTTAATAATAACGTGGTAATCTGCTATCTTCAGAACTAAATGTATGTTCTCACCAGGGGAGTGTGGTTTGTCACTTCTAGTTGCCATTGTTTCCAGTGAAAATTATACCATGCATTACTCCTGGCTGACACACAATGACGTGCAAAATCTCAGGAATAAATATGGGTCAATGCTTTAATAATTTGGAGAGAGGAAATTGGAAGAAGGGGTATGGTTCTGAAATTTAGTTTTTCTAGATATGGCAACGCTTTCTGAGCTGGTGCACACATCCTTAGAAACAAAACATGGAAGATAAATTGAGGGGAAATCCTGAGGCAGGTGCTTTTGTTTCACTCCCATGTTGAAAGTGAATAGCACACAGCTACTTTCCAGTTTGAACAGAGCCTGCTGGATGCACTGTCAGGAGTAATGACTGTGGAAAAGCTGTAAATCCATTTTTCTCTGAAACTACTTCCAAGACCTTTTCTTTAGGACAATATATAATGTTCAGCTGCTTGTGCCATCCATAAAAAGTGAGACTCCTTTCCACTCACCTGCCATAAAACTGAACTCTCTGACCTCTGAGGAAAAGAATTACTCTAGCATATAATGCTCATTGGGAACCCACAGAGATGGTATCTAATCAAGATGTAAACATCCCTTTGTAATAAATTGCGGCATTGGAGGTCAAAACATTTTGCAGAAAGATATTGATATCTTTTCTTCAGTAATAACTATGAATAATGCCTTTTTAGTTGGATGATGACAGGTTGCACTTGACAGCACATTAATCAGCATGAGTATTCCCTTTAATAGGACAGATCCACTTTTTACAGTCATCTATCTAATGCAACCCAGCATAATCAAACTGCCTCCTTTGACTCTTGCTTCCTTTTCTGGGTATGGGCCAAGACGTGGAGCAGTGTTTTTAAAAAAACAAGCCAGGAATAACAATGAACTCTTCTGTTATGGATAGGCGGAGACTGAAATGCACAATACATCTAGGGACTCGGCCTAGCTTGCAACAAAAACCTGTTGGAGTAAGTTATAGTCAGTCTAAACAGATCCATTGCTTCTTTTTTTTTTTTTTTTTTTAAAAAAAACCAAAAGGGACCATTATTTAATCTGACCTCCTGTGTAACACAAACCATAGAATTTGACCTGATAATTCCTGAATCAAGCCATCAAGATCAAGGATTTGTGGCTGAATTACAGAATATCTTTTAGAAAAACATCCCAGTATCAGTTTAAAGATTCCAGGTGATGGAAAACTCACTACATCCTCTAGTTCCAGTGACTAGTTATCAAAAGGATCTAATAAGGAGCAGGCCACCATTATGCTTGGCACTCTCCAAATCAGATGGAGAAGCAATGCCTCCCCGGAAAGTTTACAGCCAAAGTGGGGAGGGGAGTAGAGCTTTAATATACATGAACATGGTCACAATTGACACAGTTTTGATAGTTGTTTTGCTGGTGCTTTTTAATTGTGGAGAGGGTAGCAGTGGGGTGAGCAGTTATGGCAGAAGCAGTGGATTTTGGAAAAGGAAGAAAGGACGAGAGTGTCAGTTTGCCACCTGTCTAGCCATGGTCACTGGCAGCAATTTTTAGGCTTCATGGCAAAGGTGAGCCATATGTATTAACTTCTCAGATTTGAGTGTTCTTCCCAAAGGGTAAAGGAGAAAACCTACTGAAACTAAAAGGGGAAAATTTAAAATGGTTCCCTAATTAAATTAGGGAGATGTACAAATCGGAGTTCTCTGTGATGTGATCAACCACTCAGTTTGGGAGAACATCTTTCCAGTGATTTGCATCTGCATGTGATAAAAACATAGTGAGAGAGAGTTTTAAATTTGTCATCCCTTTTCTTCAGGCAATAAATTGACCAGCCAATGTGAGCATTGAGTATACTTGTTCGGTTTGGGCCAATGGAGGGGACTGAATCCAGGATCTTTAACACAAAAATCAATAGTCTCTACGGCTCAAACTGAAGCATAGAGTCTCTTCACTGCAAGCAGTGGCAGGCTGATAAACCTGGAGACAAAGACACCCCCCCCCCCACTATCATAACATGAGTTATATAAAACTGTAGTTATATGTCTTATAGGCAGATTACACAGGGCCTTCATGTATCTCCCTGTATTGGATCGATGTTCTGTACCCACCCTTAAGGATCAAATTCACTACGGCATTATTCCAGTGTTATCCCCTTTTCATTTTATTGAAACTTTTAGTTACATCTACTAAAAGAAACTGTAGTAACGCAAAAAGAAAAGGAGTACTTGTGGCACCTTAGAGACTAACCAATTTATTTGAGCATAAGCTTTTGTGAGCTCACAAAAGCTTATGCTCAAATTGGTTAGTCTCTAAGGTGCCACAAGTCCTCCTTTTCTTTTTGCGAATACAGACTAACACGACTGTTACTCTGAAACCTGTCTAGTAACACAGTGGTGAATCAGGCCCTTGATATTGTAAATAAAAACAAACAAAACACTACTAACATCATATGGAGGAAGAGAAGAGCTTGGTGGTGATGGAGATATCATTATACACACCGGGGGGCAAACAGTGTCAGTCACTAGACTTTAATGTACCTATGTAATTTGATATACATCTGCTCCCTTCTTTCTCAGAAAAGAACCGATTGTCTGCTGGCACTAAGCATTTGCCTTCTGACATAGTTTAGTGGTTTAAGCCAGAGCAACTACTCTTCATTTCCTCCTTTTCAGCTTCAGTCACTAATCAGCATGCTAACCTATCCCATAAATGAGTAGCAGACTGTTTGGGCTGGAATTAGACAGGTATCTGCAGTACCGCCCACTGCACATCCTTTAGTTTTTATTAGCTCCACCACCCCCCCGCAATCTGGGTCTTTAACAGCTCTAACAGTTTAGGCACAAAAAGAGCGACAGATTCTGTGCTATAAGTGCGATGTCCAATGAAATTAGTGAATTACCAACAATGAGGCTGTCTTGATAACCTCCATTTTTCAGCCTGGATAGGTTTTGTTTGAGTGGCATGGGTGTGTTCATTTGACATGGAACCTCCATTAAGATTTGAGTTTCAGAGCCTGCTTGCTGCCTCATTTAGCAGCAGACAGATTCAGAAATACTTCCCACACACACCAGCAGCCCAACTGGAGCATCCTTAATATATACAGTATCACAAAAAGGCTTGGAATTGCAAGCAGATTTTAAGGCAGTATTTAAAGTCACTGAGAAAGTGGTTTGGTGGCTTGAGAAGAGAGGGAACAAAGTTTCTACTGCTGCAAATGAAAGTAGAATGGACAGAGTGAGAGTCTGAGCAGGCATTCCCTGGCTATGGAGTTGTGGGGAGAGAGGGGGGGGAAGAACTGGAGGAACAGAGTAAGAAGACAGAGGACGGGGGTGAGCAGGAATGGAGGAAAATGTTGCTGCTGGATTTAATTTTTCTGTTAAGTATTGAACAACTTCAGGGTTGGAAACTTGATTGGAAATTGTTCTGCATTCATACATCTAAGAGGTATTGAGGCAAGCTGCTGTATTGCCTCTAAAGGGGAAGGAAATATACAAACTTCCAAGCCTCCCCTTCAAAAATCCTACTGCTCCTGTAATGAGTAAGAGCTGTTTTATGGAAGGGAAAGTTTTATAGGCATTTTTTGAGCAGCAGCACAGGCAATGCGGTGCATGGTAGCAAGGGCCCTAAGGTAAAAGGGGATGAAAATGAATGACTTAATTATAGCCCAAGATTGATCCAAGGTTTACTCTGGCACAGAATCTCCGTGGTTACAGTTACACACAGGAGGTAAGTGGCAGCAACCAGCCCTTCATCCAGTGGCCTGAAGGTTGCTGTGAACGGCAGCCACCAAGAGGAACTATTGAGTAGGGAAACACTCTACCACCACAGCTTCCAGCAAGGTTCCTGTGGATCGGATTAAAACTGCCTTCCTCTGGCAGCACCTCTGAGGGAGGGTGATGGTGGAAGCCCTGCATACCTCAAAGAATGGAGTATTCCTCTTCTTCCTACTGCACAACAGCTCTGACTGGTGATTCACCTCTCACTGATCCTGGCTTTATACAGGTGTAACAGTTTCTTTTTAAATAAGGCCAAAAGAGGCCATTATGGTCACCCGACCAGCTACATAACACAGATCGTAGAGTGAATGTAATTAATTCCTGCATCTAGTCCAAAACGTCTATTTAAGATGTAGCATATAT
Organism: Eretmochelys imbricata; assembly: GCF_965152235.1. NCBI lineage: Eukaryota > Metazoa > Chordata > Testudines > Cheloniidae > Eretmochelys > Eretmochelys imbricata. The sequence continues at coordinate 236,053,609 of NC_135572.1, forward strand.
TTTAGAAAGACATTCAGTCTTGATTTAAAGACTTCAAATTGATGGCAAATCCACTAGGGCTTTAAGTAAAGTTATTCCGATGGTTAATTTTATTCAATGTTCTTTTAAAAAAAAATCCTTCATATTTCTAGTCTGAATTTGTCTAGCTTCAAATTCCTGCCACTAGGTCTTATTAAGCCTTTGTTTGCTACATTAGAGTGGTCTACTATCCAAATTCTTCCCGTAGAGGTACTTAGATCATTACTGATGACACTTATTTTCTTAAATCAATTGAGTAACTCCCAGTGTGGGAGGAGAATTGGGTATCTGGCCCCATATCTTGTGTGCATCAGCATGTATGAATCCAGACCAACCACTGAGGGGTTTGTGGGGAATACAGACACTCCCATCCCACATTTCTTTGAAGTGTGCTATGTATCTTAAATGTGAGTGTTCAGCATATCAAGCCTTTCATTAAGCATGTTTATGCCTCAAATGCTCACTTGAGAGAAAACTGTTCTGTTTTCAGAATTCCCAGCTGGAGAAATCATAAAAATGTTCTTGAACCAGTGAGCTTTGACCCATGTCCTAGTCAAAAAGCAAACAAGCAACTCTGTTGCCATCAACACTGGCTTAAAAAGTTGCATGTAATATAGAATCCTCCAACAGCTGTGAAATGAACTCCAGGTTGTTTGCACCTGAAGAGACATCACTCTGCTTTCTATATTTCGTGGGTATAATTGCCTTTTCCACCCATTCTGCTGTTGTAAAATTGGCATTTCCACCTACCCCTTCTCATAAGAGACAGAAAGCGAGAGAAGCAAAAGGAGCATGAAACTCCCCATGCTTATACCCTTTCCCCCAAATATCACTAGAAAGAAGTCACAACTGGGCTCAGAGATGTGTGAAGAAAAACGATAGGCTGAAATTCTGAATGCTAAAATCTTCAGAAATCTCTCCTATAATTCCTGTGTTGTAAAGGGTCATGTGCTAAATATAAACCTTTCCAGGCAACCCAAGAAGAGAAACAGTCAGAGAGCTTGTAGTTAGAAAAAGCTGTGATCTGATTACAAAGTGCTGTGTATCATAAATTAAACCGTCATTGTTTTTAACACTCAAACTGCTTTGAATTGAGGTAGGTGGCTTTAGATAACATTTCATCTTCCACTGTTGGCGGGGTGGGGGGGGGAATAGCCCTCTTTATTTCATTTGGAATGTGTAACAAAATTGGCATCCAGGGGAATCTGCTCTCAAGTGAAGAGATTCTCTCCTCATTTAGAGCTGCAGCTGATCTGAATGTACACTGAGCATGGATGAAGTTGATCAATAGGCTGTCAGTTTGAAATCCATTGTTGTTTCTCCTCAGCTCTATCTATGGTGACAACTGACTTGCTAACAGGTAATGTTATTTATACTGCTTTTACCGCATCTGTACAATGAAATATCACTTTGGAAGGGAATTCATTTTGGTTTAAAGGCACAGACATTCCTCACCTTTAAACAGTGGGCTACCTATTTTGCCTTTCAGTGTGTTAATAGCACTTTAAAATGTAATGATCTAGTTAATGTTGAATACCAGAGGAAATCCTATTGACAGAATTTTGAGAGCCACATTAAGACTAAATAGGACTCAAATGGTTATACTTCAGGAATTATTAATTTGTACATTTTAAAAGCTCTTGTATGTTTTAATATACTCTCATATGTTTTAGAAACATGCCTGAAAGGTCCTAGTATTAAATCAAGACACCTAAATTTTTTTTATTACTATTTTTTAAACCAGTTCAGTAATGAATTTGGATTGCTCTGTCAGGAAACCATCTGCCTTTCCCCACAGGATAATGTGTCTCTGAAAAACAGCAACTGTCTCTGCCCTTGTTCTTTTACCGTAATAAAAAAAATTAAACTAAACATAGTGATAACACCACGTGTATTTATTTAAGTCACTACAGCTAATTTGTTTCCAGGAAGCACTTTTTGGAAAGCCACCAGAATTACAGTTTGGGATTTGAGAAACCTGCAGCCTGTGAAAGAAGCAATAACTCCTACATGTAGTTCTTGGTTGCTGAAACGTTAGGGTTTACAAAAGAAGACAGATCTATTTATCATAAATTAATTGCTGAAGAAGCTTATCTCTTGAAACACTACTATATTCTACCCTTCCAGGAAATGAATGTTGAGCCAGACAGATATACATCCATAGTCTCATGTTTATTGTATTGAGCAGGAACATAACTTCCTAATCTCCATTAATGTGCAAAAAAGCAAAGAGGAAATATTTATCTCAAACACTCTCACTTAAACCATAGCAGAGCACTGAGTTTTAAGCTTTTGCAGTTTTTTAATGGACCGCTTTTTGCAAAGGGCAAAATTAAATTCTGCATGAACTATAGATTAACATGGCTATTCTAATAGGAAAGGTTTGATTTTGTTGGACTGAAAAAAGGCACAATTCTCTAATGCTCTGGAGCTTGCTTATCCTGTGATACGTGAATATTTCCAAATATTAATTACTGTCTAAAAGGATTCTTTACCTAATCTTTAAAAAGGATTTTTTTTTTAAGGCAAGAGGATTAATTTTGATCCACATTTCCCTGTAAAAGAGGATATCATTTTATTAAAGCATTTTGGGATTCCAGGATTATTTCTGTTCTTGTAATGTGAATGCTGAATGTTCCCTCCCCCCCACCCCCACCCCACTGAACCTTCTGTTGATTGTTGGCAAGGGACCCCTTGAAGTGCAGGTGGATTCTTCCATCTCTGATATAAGCTATTTTGTTTGTGAATTTAATCCATGAACAATTGTTATGCTAACAGGCTACATTAGAAGGACCATTCAATATACAGAATTTATAAGACTCTTGTAAGTAAAGTTGAGGTGCATTCTGATTTGTAGGTATACGTTCTTGGACTATAGGCATATAGTCATATCTAAATGGGCAGTACAATTGTCGCTTGTCCTCCTTGCTGAGACTATAAGGAACATAACCGGATATGGAAATGAAGGACTAACTTGCCCCCTCTGATAGTTGTATTGTGGTAGTGCCTAGCTGTCTCAGCCAGCATTGAGCTCTGTTTGTGCTAGGTGCTGTCCCTGCCCCCCAAAGCTTACAATCTATATTGGCAAGATAGACAAGTGGCAGGAGAAAGGAAGTACGGATGGGGAGCAGAGGCGTGGCAAGATTGTGACTTGCCCATGATGACTCGGGGCATCTGTGGTAGAGCAGGATATTGAATCAGATTCAGCTCTATTGACTTGAATCCAGAATTTCGGGTAGTACTTTAATTACAGGTTCATCCTTCCTCTTGCAAGGGCTTCAGTTTCCATGTCTGCCAATCTAGTACTTTCCCCCCTCTGTATATAATTTACTAAAGCAATTAAGAAAAACAATTCAAGCATGTTTTTTTAGTTAAAATGGTCTCTGTGCAAAAGCAAATGCAAATTGCTGTCTCCCTTGCTCTCTTCTGTGGCCAGTAGGTAATGCCCTTGCCAGTTCTTGGGAGTGGCTTGCCATCACTTCCTCTGGAAATGTCAGAAAGGGAAGGCCAGCCCTGCCAACCAGCAAGGAATTGCTTCTTCTTTCCACTCTGTCTTCTGGCTCGTGTTCGGGGTTGTGTCTCTAACACTAACAAATATTGGCCCTTGTCAGGTGACAAGTGCATGTTGCCTTTAGGGCTCTGACCCAGATTATGTGACTGGGACTAAGACACAAAGTGTCAGGTCCATGGGAACCTGCTAGTTGATGGGCTGTGTTATCTAGCATGATAGGTCAGGTCCATGTTTTACTACCAGAAACTTACAGAATGTCATGTTGAGGTTCAGTAGGCATTTTCCCCTTTCCAAACCATGGGATGGGAGTAGCTTGGTGTATCTAGCTGCGTAATTTATTTACAATACTAAGCTCTGCACTGGGCATTGTTATAGCTTTATTAGGTATGTGATTTTTGTCACGGGTATTGGGCAAGACTCCCTTGTGGTGGTTATTGGACGTTTTAGCTTAAAAAAATAAATAGGCATAGAGTAGAGAGCATTTCCCCCCTATTTTACATCTAATTATTCCCCAGCTATCATGAGAAATGTCTGCTTTCCAGTTATCTCTAATATGGAGATAGGCCTCACAGTCAAGCACTTTGAGGTCCATCCAGTGTGAGGTCTGACAACAACATTTTTATTTATTTCTATGAACTGCACTGTATCTACTTGACATAGCTCTACCTTCCTAAGTCTTTATGGAGTGTCTTGAATTGTCCCTAGCAATTACTGCAGTGAGGGTTTTGCCGTTTTAATGAAACATAAAGCTAAAGGGTAGTATTTTAAAATTGGAAATACTGATTCAATTCTATGGTGACATTTTTAGATTCTGTCATTATCCGTGTATTTGGTATTCATTTATAATTGCCCTAAAAACACAATGGTAGCAGCATTTAATAGGATAGCTGATAAATTCAGTAACTTTAGCAAGGAGCCCATGAGCCCTTGAAACAAAATCTTAACAATGTGAAATACGCTATGCAATGGCTATGCAATGTGCAGCCTTCCTCATTTGTCAGATAATTCTAAATACCATGCTGCCTCTTGTCTTACTTGCTATCATTGAAAGTCTGCCTGTGCCCCAATCCTGCACACATTTAACTTCAGTAGGATTACTTTTGTGCTTAAAGTTAAGCACTTGCTATAGTGCTTTGCTGGATCAGAGCCTTAGATATACATTTATTAAGTCTTTTTAGCACACTCTGGATTTGGGATGGTCTACAGGTATAGCTCATAAAGGAAAGGTTGGATATATTTTTAAAATGTCAATTTAGTATGTGTGTGTTTGACACCACTGGAAGGTGAAGCCCTCTTCATAACCACAGCCTGTATTGTACTCATGTTGTGGCTAAGCAGAGTGTGACAGGTTCCCCCCAGGGTGCCACCTGAAACTGGGGTACCACTGAGCCCCCTGACCCATCAGCCTGCGCTCCCTCTAATACTGTACTGCTGTGACAAGCTACAAAGCTTTCCAGCCTGCATACATACAGGTAGGGACACACCCAGCTGCAGTTACAAGCAAGCTCTCTGACCAGTCCCTGCATGGGAAGTTGCTCCCAGCTCCTCAGGCATGCACCCCTTCTGAAGTATAAACCCCAAATAAATAGGCATAGAGCAGCGATAGCTGGGGGAATAATTAGATGTAAAATTATCATGAGAAATGTCTGCTTTCCAGTTATCCCTAATATGAAGACTAGAGAACTGTACAGTGTAAGCTCATAAAATTTGCCCCCTTCCTCAATGTGGAGAGGAATATGCAACAGTCTTTTGCCCCTGAGTTATGATACAGCAAAAACAAGTTTATTAACTACAAAATATAGATTTTAAGTGGCTATTAGTGATAGCAAACAGTTCAAAGCAAATTATCGAGCAAATAAACAAAAAAACCCTCAAACTAAACTTAATATACTAAATAGATAGGGTGATAATCTGCTGTTTGTATCCAAAGAGATAATACAAGCAGGCTGCAGATTCTTGAAGGGCAAGCTGCACTTTCTTTACAACTTGGAACCCCCAGGTGTTCATTCACAGGCTAAAAATCCCTTTAGTCTGGGTCCAGCACTTCCTTCAGTTCAGTCTTTGTTCCTCAGGTGTTTCCAGGAGGAGTCTTGTATTGGGAACAAAGAACCCCAGATGATGTCACTCCCTGCCTTACATAGCTTTTGCATTTGGTGGGAACCCTTTGTTCCAAAAGCTGGGTTCCCAGAGAGGTCTGTAGAAAAACACAGACATCCCAAAATGGAGTCTAGAGACATGTGGTCTCATCACATTTTGTAGTCTTATAGCAGTCATCACTCACAGGCTATTTGGAGCATTCACAGGAAGGCTCACCAGGTGACAGATAAGCTTCTCCTAAGGCCTATTGTTTTTCCCTAATGGCCCTTCCCCACTCACTGTCTAGAATGAAAACATCTTGTCTAGTGGGCATTACCCAGGAGTAACTACATTTGAAATACAGATACACAATATTAATAACTTCAGATACAAAAATGATACATGCATATAGATAGGATAATCATATTCAGCAAATCATAACCTTTCCAATGACCTCTCACATGAGTTGCATAAAATACATGGTGATTATGTCACAGTGATATTATATGATTGTGAAGAATAGGGGGTGCAGTGTCACAAAACCACTAGAAGGTGAAGCCCTCTTCGTAGCCATAGCCTGTGTTGTACTCATGTTGTGGCTAAGCACAGTTCCCACTCTTCCCCCTAGTAGCATGCCTCAACACTGACCAACTGGAGACATCCCAGAGCGAGGGTGTGAGGAGTTGGCTGATGTGATTGCAGAGCCATTGACCATTATCTTTGAAAATTTGTGGTGATCAGCGGAGGTCCCATATGATTGGAAAAAGGCAAATATAGTGCCCATATTTTAAAAAGGGGAGAGAGAGAACCAGGGGAGCTACAGACCAGTCAGCCTCACTTCAGTCCCCGGCAAAATCATGGAGCAGGTCCTCAAGGAATCCATTTTGAAGCACTTGGAGGAGAGGAAGGTGATCAAGAACCGTCAACATAGATTCACCAGGGGCAAGTCATGCCTGACCAACCTGATTGCCTTCTATGATGAGATAACTGGCTCTGTGGATATGGGGAAAGTGGTGGATGTGATATATCTTGACTTTAGCAAAGCTTTTGGTACGATCTCCCACAGTATTCTTGTCAGCAAATTAAAGAAGTATGGATTGGATTAGTGGACTATAAGGTGGATATAAACTGGCTAGATTGTCGGGCTCAACAGGTAGTGATCAACACCTTGATGTCTAGTTGGCAGCTGGTATCAAGCGGCGTGCCCCAGTGGTCGGTCCTGGGGCTGGTTTTGTTCAACATCTTTATTAATTATCTGGATGATGGGATGAATTGCACCCTCAGCAAGTTTGCAGATGATGCTAAACTGGGGGGAGAGGTAAATAATCTGGAGGGTAAGGATGGGGTCCAGAGTGACCTAGATAAATTGGAGGATTGGGCCAAAAGAAATCTGATGAGGTTCAACAAAGACAAGTGCAGAGTCCTGCACTTAGGAAGGAAGAATCCCATGCACTTCTACAGGCTGGGGACTGACTGGCTAAGCATCAGTTCTGCAGAAAAGGACCTAGGGATTTCAGTGGATGAGAAGCGGGATATGAGTCAGCAGTGTGCCCTTGTTGCCAAGAAGGCCAACGGCATATTGGGCTGTATTAGTAGGAGCATTGCCAGCAGATCGAGGGAAATGATTATTCCCCTCTGTTCTGCACTGGTGAGGTCACACCTGGAATATTGTGTCCAGTTTTGCTCTCCCCCACTACAGAAGGGATGTGGACAAATTGAAGAGAGTCCAGCGGAGGGCAGCAAAAATGATTAGGGGCTAGGGCACATGACTTACGAGGAGAGGCTGAGGGAACTGGGGTTATTTAGTCTGCAGAAGAGAAGGGTGAAAGGGGGATTTGATAGCAGCCTTCCACTACCTGAAGGGGGATTCCAAAGAGGATGGAGCTAGGCTATTCTCAGCGGTGGCAGATGACAGAACGAGGAGTAATGGTCTCAAGTTGCAGTGGGGGAGGTCTAGGTTGGATATTAGGAAACACTGTTTCACTAGGAGGGTGGTGAAGCACTGGAATGGGTTACCTAGGGATGGAGAGTCCACTACCTCCTTAGAGGTTTTTAAGGCCTGGTTTGACAAAGCCTTGGCTGGGATGATTTAGTTGGTGTTGGTCCTGCTTTGAGCAGGGGGTTGGACTAGATGACCTCCTGAGATTTCTTCCAACCCTGATATTCTATGTGGCTAGCTCACAGGGACAAGAGATGCAGTAAACAGAGGTCAGCTGCCAAAAGGCCACTTTGGGGCTGCAGCTCTTTGTCTCTGCCATAATTGAAGGGTCAGCTGTCAGAAAAGCATGCTGGGAAAAGTCAGGCGACTGAGGAATTGTGGTAGTGGTTGTCAGCAGCTATAAAGAAAGGTGTTTTAAAAGAGAGTTTGTGTCCTTTTTTTTGTGGGCAAGGGATCTAGATGTAAGACATAATCAGGTTCTCAAGGTCGGAGAACAGTGTTTGAATAGCTCTTCTTTTGTTACTGTTCTGTTTCCAGAGTATATTAAAAACTGAGGGGCAATTCTGACAACTGCTGCTTCCTGTGCTTCGTCTATCTTCACTATGTCACAGAAGATATTTTAATCTAAATCTGAGTTCTCTGTGATTGCCCAAGTGCTTGACAGTGTTTCTTTATAAACTCTGTTTGTGTGTGTGACAGAGAGGGAGGGAGAGACGATGCAATAGAGTGCAGTCTCAGCTCACAACGTGTAGGCCACTGACCTCTTAATGCCATTTCTCCATACACATGGATCAACAAAATTACTTGATTCCGAGTGGCCTTGACATTTGTTGTTCCCTTAATCTGTCTCCATGAGAGAGTGTGTGTACGCTGTTTGTGTACATACGTGTCCCCTGTAGCGCACAACACACACTTTTATAGCTGCTTCTGCAGCAGCATGCTTCCCATTTAAAGGTGCAGAACAGAGAAAACAGGACAAAAGATACTATTGACATACATCTCATCCAGTAATTCAGTTCTCCACTTTCAAAACATATCTCTGATAACTTTAATTACACACAGTTTTACATTTAAAAAAAAAAATCCAAAATAACACATGAGGAGTAAATAGGGAGCTAAGACAGGACTACCTGAAGGAAAGGGTAACACATACCTGCCTTCCCTGGTAAATTATTCCATGTAACAAAAGGGTGGGTGTCACAGCTTGTCAACCTGGTGCCTTAGTCCACACAAGCAGGGGAGTAAGCTCTACTGCGTACTCCTGTGTCCTGCACTAACTGGCCAGCATTCACTAAAAGTGCACTGGTGCATGACAACATAGTATTGCATGAAACAGGATTATATGAATGAGCACGGGGGAACTTTGAGTGCACCAGGGTCCACACGTGCCAGTTAGTATGCGATATGCTTGTGCACATAAGAATTTATCTCATGCAGGCTAAGACACCTGGTAGACAAGCCCTAGGATTCACCTAGAATTTCTTCTGAAGATAGATAGGATTTTAAAAGGTGTGATGAAACAATAGGAATAAGGATACTAGGTTAAACCAAAACTGTAAGACATGTTGGGCTAGATCAGTCTCCTGTCCTTAACATTTCATAAGTACTTAAAGTAACTTCTTATGCAACAAATACAAGAGTCAGACTATCCCCAAGAAGAAACAAAGTAACCTTGAGCTTTGAAAAAACTTGGTATCCAGCAGGATGAGTCCTGAATGTTATCACTGCAGTTTTAAGTGACTTTATTGGTCATACAGTACTTTCCAGAAGTGGAAATGGGAGAGCTTAAGAAATAGGAACTGCTGTACTTTCTAGTATTAATTTGCTCTTGCATATCCCCTTTCTTCTTCTAAGGCTCTCAATGTGCTTCATAGTCCTTAATAAAAAATAAATTTTGCCAGTGTCTGTAGAAGGCACCACCAAGTTCTAGATAATTAAATATGTATAATGCAGACCTCATTTAAAATTAGAACATCAAAACCCAGGATGTCTATTCTGAATAAAGGAGTCTAAAATCATGATAAAAAGCACAAGGAGACAGCCCCTTTTATAAGGCTGATCTGTTCTGTTCCAGTTTAGATGGGTACAGTGGGGATCCCCGGAAGTAGGTGGTATTCAAAGTTACCAAGACCAATTTTGTGCAGTAAGGTACAAGTCAGTGTGAGTAAAGGAATCAGTATCTGACTCTCAGGCTGACAACACCCCCAGCCCTACCTCTCCAGGTGGCTGAAGTTAGGTTCCAAAATTCATACTTGGACAACTAAGTAGATATAGACCAATGCCTTTGAAGCACCTGTGGCTCCTGTTGATTTTGATGGGACTTGGGGTTGCTCAGTGCCTTGAAAGAGAGACCTGCCTTTCAAGTGTCTAAATATAGATTTTTGGAGTCTAACTTCTTGAGGTTTGGAAAGTTTGGCGTGTGAATTTAGAATGAGCAAGAAACTTGGCCAGGAGTATTTTGAAAACAATGAATTTTCTTGGGGTTTGAAGGAGCCCACCACAAAAGGGAATTTTAATAGTTAATGCAAGAGGAGTAGATCTTTAAGTGTGGCCTGCAGGGAAGTGTCAGGATATAGGCTGTATCCTCTGCTCTGTTTTTCTGAGTGTTTACATAGCTTTAATTAAGAGGAACATTGACGCCTCTAATAAGAGCTCCCTGTAAAGAAGTACACTCAGGAAGCCATTTGAAGCACACAGCAACTTTACTAGCTCTTCCACCTGTAAAAGCAGCTGGAGGTGAGGTGGAACTAGTCATCTGCCCCCCCCCCAGAGGTCACTGCTACATAAGAGGAAGATGAGGAAGCATGACCTGCGTGAGATCTGCTTGTGAACTGCAGGGGCCACCAGTAGGAAACAAATATCAAGAGGGAAAAGGGAGTCAGGCAGTATGTGGAAGGGAGGAAGAGATGTCAGAGAAATACTTGCAGGGGATGTGATAAATGAAGGTGGGGGGGAGCTCCCTTTTATGGACACCCAGTCAGCCAGTTCGCTATAAAACCCCTGTTAGTAGCTGTTTGCTACTTGCTTTACCTGTAAAGGGTTAAAAAGTCCATAGGTAAAAAGAAGTGAATGGGCACCTGACCAAAAGAGCCAATGGGAAGGCTAGAACTTTTTAAAATTGGGAAAAAACTTCCCCTTTGTTTGTCTGCCTGTTGTTCTCCGGAGAGATGGGACAGAGCAGAGACAGGTCTGGAACTATGCTGTAAAAAGCTTTGGGCCAGGTATGGAAAATCATCCGATCATACCTAGAAACTACTCATTTGAAACCCCAGATATGTAAGTAGATTAGGAAATGTCTAGGAAGAGACTATTAGGTTTATCTCTTTATGGCTTGTGGACTCCTTTGTGCTAACCCCAGGTGCTTTTGTTTTGCTTGTAACCTTTAAGCTTGTAACCTCAAGAAGCTATTTTGATGCATAATCCTTTTAATTGTTTTTTTTTAAACCTAGAAAAAAGCCTAAGTTCCAGATGTATTTTTTCTTTTTTTGTTTTTTAATAAAATTTATCTTTTTAAAGAATGGAATTGGATTTTTGTGTTCCTAAGAGGTTTGTGCACATGTTGTTTAATTAGCTGGTGGCAACAGCTCATTTCCTTTGTCTTCTTTCCCAGCTCTTCCCGGGGGTGGGGGTGGTGAAAGGGCTTGAGGGTACCCCACAGGAAGGAATTCCCAAGTGCATCTTCCTGGGTTCCAAAAGGGGTTTCTTGACCTTGGGTGGTGGCAGCATCTACCTATCCAAAGTCAGAAAAAAAGCTGTAACCTTGGGAATTTAATACAAGCCTGGAGTCACCAGTATTAATTTTTAGAATCCTTGCAGGCCCCTACCTTCTGCACTTGAAGTGCCAGAGTGGGGAATCAGCCTTGGCAGGGAAGGAGACTGAATGGCAGAGTAGCATGTGCAGGGAACTCCTGGGGAAATGAACAAGAGAGACATTTGAGGGGGATTAAATACAAATCAAAAGGAGACCATGTGATCAACCTACTGTAAATTATAGTCACAAATCTCCCAATGACTTGTGGGGTGTGTGTGTGTGTGTGTGACGGGTTGGATCACAGAAACCACCCGGAGGTTGCCACCTGATGTGCCAAGACTACTACTGCTCCTGCTTTCCTGCCTTGTCAGTTTAGGACTTCAGTGCCCTTCCTGGTTTGAGCCAGACCCGCTAGCCTGCTGCAAACCCAGACCCAGGTCTGAACCACGTCCCCTAACAGCTGTAGGCTTAACTGAAAGCAGCTTACAGAAGTGTTCCTGTCTCCCACACTCAGATGCCCAACTCCCAATGGGGTCCAAACCCTAAATAAATCCGTTTTACCCTGTATAAAGCTTTTACAGGATAAACTCCTAAATTGTTCGCCCTCTATAACACTGACAGAGATATGCACAGCTGTTTGCTCCCCCCTTCCCCCAGGTATTAATACATACTCTGGGTTAATTAATAAGTAAAAAGTGATTTTATTAAATACAGGAAGTAGGATTTAATTTCTGGTGTACGATTAAAGTTCCATTTGTGCAACAAATATCTCTTGGTAGAAGAAAAATTTTGGACAACCACTTTTAAAATCTCTATGTAGTGGCTGATATTAAATAATGGTCATACAGGAGGATGAATTGGACATTTCTGAGCAAATCAAAATTGTGCATCAAATAAATGAGGTATAATACAGTCTACACCAGTTTTGGGGCTTGATAAAATGAGTTTAAATTCCCCCTGTATTGATGACGTGTGCATACATGTCATCTGATCTTAGTCTTCCCAATGTCTCCTGAGTCCATCGTATGCTGTGAAATACCTTTTTATAATGATTGAGCTTTAGCTTTCTTTCCTGTTAGTTTTATTATGGTGTTGGCTAATATAGCCCCTCCCGCAAAAAGACCTTTTTTGCTCCAGTATGGTTCCACTGCACTGCGCAGTGTGAAAGAGGGGGTCTGGATGAGGTGAGTCATGCATGTTGTACGTGCTCCCTGAGTGGTGTAGAACCCCTGAATAAACCCCTTATTTTTATATGCACATATGCACATATTATATGCATATAAAAGGCAGGCCAGGGATACTCTGGGCTGGAGAAGAGATCAATGTTGGGGCTGGAGGATTTGCTATTTATGAGGCGTGTCCTGTTCCCACTCCTCGGAAGGGAGGCTGCCTGAGGACGTGCATTTGGTCAAAGTGATTTCTGTGAAGTAGTACTGCATGTGATTTGGAACCTGGAATTTTCAACTTCACACAGATTTCCCTGTGGTGACTTAGGTTGAAGATCTGGACTAGTCCCTTAATTCATAGAGTCTTCCCACCCTTTAGGGTTAAATTGTACTTCCAGTTCATTTTCATCATCCATTTTAAGTTTGTTTTATCTGGATAAACCCAGCCAACTAGTAATAAATAAGTCTCGTCTGTTGCATGTGCCATTCCTGAAATAGAAACAAGCGAGTTCCAACATGTAGGCACTAAGATGAGCTATCAGCAAGCTGCTGATAAAATAGCACTTGGTGTGGTGATAATCCAACTATATCTTTTTACTATTGAAAGGAGGATCAAATGTTCATCTACACATAAATACAATCAATTTAATGTCAAAACTCTAACTTCCCAAAAGAATGAATATCCATAGATTTGTAGCTTTTCATTCCCCAAAACCCAGGAATAACTATATGAGCACCAATGTGATGATACCTAAATGTATACCAAATTCTAAATTGCCGTGTATTTCAATTCTGGGTTCCTTGCCTCTTGGATATGATCAGTAGGCTTGAGACTTGCTGAGTATTTCTCCCTTTTTTGCATTGCTTGCAGTTAAACCATATCAGAATTAAGGGGCTCACAGCATACATGCACCTTCTACTGGAATTGCACTGAAGTCCATGGGAGTAGCACGTAAAGGGCCTGAGCCAGTGCTCTTTGAAGTCTGTTGAGATTCCTTCTACTAAATCCAAATGGCATCGGATTAGGTCTATTCAGCAATCCTATGATCCGGCATCAGAAGTTCTTGACTCCCAGTTTTGTGCTCTTAGCATTAAAGAATGCTATTGTATAGCTAACGATATCTACTGCCATAATCCAATAAGGTAGCTACTTCACACTGTTAATGCCGTGTTCTATATACTTTGCTTGACTTGTTCTATTCCCTACTTCCATTCTGTAAAATGGTGCTATGGGAAATTCTAGTATGGCTTAGTTGTCCTTAAAATAGTACCTTTTGAACCTAAACATTTGTAACTGACTGACTGCAGCACATATTATTTAGAGTTGTGGGGATTTTCCAAGCTGTAAGAGTCAGCAGTTTGACAACAATCATAGCCTTTGAAAACAAGCACTTTCCTCCTCATGTTAGCTAGTTCAGATCTTTACTAGCTCTAGAATGGCCAATTTAATATTTGGCTAGCTCTCTGCCTAAGTATAGTACCCTTTAAAGTAAAACCATATCAACTTTTAATTGGAAGCTCTCAGAGTTAGAGGGACCTGCCCTGGTCAACAGTGTTCCCACTCTCCTAAACTCAAAGGTACCCACCTCTGGCACTGGGCCCAGATGGACCTTCACAGATAGCCAATGTCCTATTCACTCAACTCTGAGTATGGACTCTACAGGTAAAATCTTAGCCCCACTGGAGTTAATAGGAATTTTGCCATTGACTTTAATGTGGTCAGGATTTTACCCTGGATATCTTTTTCTTTTTCGTTCTGTTGGTGTTAGATGCTATTTCATTTTCACCTATCGTCTTTCCTACCATTGCAACGTTTCAGCTACCAAACCCCTCTCTCCTTGAATCAGACTGGTTCTTGCTCACCTCTCCTCTTTTCACCCATTCTCCAGTTTTATTTCCTCAGTCCCTTCTTCCCCTCCCTCCACATCAGCCCCAATGAGTGCCCCCACCAGCAAAACACTAAAACTATTTTATGGTATAAATAAAATAAAAATATAAACCTATAAAGAGAAAGACAGACTAGCAAGACGTGCCATCTGTGATCTATCCTTCCCACTACCCCTGTAAATTCTTCAGAGTGGGGAAAAATTCTTCTTATATGTTTATAGCATACTTTGCAGTAATTACCCTATCAATGTCTGCTTGAGTCTACTTAATCCTCTCCTCTACTTAATCCTGCACAATACTGTACAAAAACCCTAAACCATATTTTCTCAAAAAGAAAAGGAGTCCTTGTGGCACCTTAGAGACTAACCAATTTATCTGAGCATGAGCTTTCGTGAGCTACAGCTCACGAAAGCTCATGCTCAGATAAATTGGTTAGTCTCTAAGGTGCCGCAAGGACTCCTTTTCTTTTTGCGAATACAGACTAACACGGCTGTTACTCTGAAACCTGTCATATTTTCTCAGCAGCTTTGAGATTATTGATTATAAAGGAGCCATATATCCTTTTTGGCGAGGGGTGGGAGGGAGAAGGGAGGAATCAAAATAAAGTTTCAGACAAAAATCTTACTAGTAGAAACCTGAACGTAGAGGCATTTTGTATATAACTATACTACTTGAAGTATGAACCCTTAATGTATGTTACTCTCTTGGTGT
Organism: Eretmochelys imbricata; assembly: GCF_965152235.1. NCBI lineage: Eukaryota > Metazoa > Chordata > Testudines > Cheloniidae > Eretmochelys > Eretmochelys imbricata. The sequence goes on from NC_135572.1 coordinate 236,068,668, forward strand.
GCATAGGTGATCTTTATCTTTTGTCATGAAATGTTCAATGTATACAATACTACCAAAAACAGTGAAATGATATGCTTCAACTGTTGTATTTTCAGTATACGGGCACAATCCTATTATCATCCAGAATAAATTAAATCTTTTCATTTTGTAATATGCATGCTATATCTGAAGGCAGACAAGCTAGAAACATGTTTAAGCATCACGAACACATTTGGAATTTGCTTATATGCATGTGTTGATTGTTGTTTCATATTAGGGGTCCAATTTTTCCTGCAAGTGAAAGTGTGGTACTTCTGTTAATATTTAATGGGAGGCACATGTGCATCCAAAGTCAGAACTGGACCTTTCTGATTTAGTGGGGTATTGAGTAAGGCAAATAAGATTTGTACACACCTTTTCAGGTGCCTTTGCTGGTAATCTAATAAAATAAAATCAGGACCAAAAGTTACTTATATGTAATATATTGCAACTTGAATTGCACAAGTAGTCTTTTTGACTTCAATCAGATTGTTCAAATGAGTAAAGTTACTTGGATTCAGAAGGTTTGCAAGATTAGGTCCTTGGACAATATTTTTTAGTATTCCTCTCAAATTCCAGCATGTAAACTAGACCTGGTCAAATATTCTGTATGCATTTTATAGAACCAGCAGTGGCATTTTTGTCCCTTAAATTATTTGACAGGGTTTTTTCCCCCACCCTTGACAACACTTTTTTCAGTATTCACTGAATAATACATTTGACACTTTTTTTTTTTTTTTTTTTTACTTTTTGAGTTTTGGATGAACTATTCATAACTTTTTTTTTTTTAACCTTATTCCCCCAACTCTAATATAAACCCTACAAAACAAAGGAAATGCAAAAATAAAGATCAAAGTTTATATTAGTCAAGGTGTGCTGAGTTTGGGTCATGGAATTTCAATACATCTATAGTCTCTCATACTCTTCCCCTTCCCCTGCCCCCCCCCCCACAAAAAAAATCCCCAACAGCCCTTGGGTTTAGGGAATTTAAACAAGAAACTATATCAGTTATTGTTAAGTATGCATTATTTATGGTTACCTTTATTGCAAACTTTTTCCTCCCCTAATGTAATCATATATCAAACATCTTAAATGGAGATGATTTCTAATCCTCGAATTATACATGAATAATTTTGGAAAGCGGTTTAAGTACTTTGATTTGAACTTTAGAATTGAAACAGTTAAATATTCTAATCCAAACTATTTACCTGAAGAGGTATGACTGTATATGCCCCAATTCTACAAACACTGAAGTGTGAATAGTCTCATTGTTATTTGACAATTGTTTTATATCTTCAGTAAATTAATTCTATTTATATAAATGTAAAATATTAGCAATACGTTTAGAATAAAACTTTTTTGTCTTTCTAATATAAAACTGTTTTATTATGTCAGTGACTCAATGTGTGAAGCTGGGACACTGTCATTTACCCTATTCAAATAAGGATTGGACATTTATATGGATAATGAGAACAGCCACAATCACAAGATTAAGGATTTAAAATGTTCACACAAATCTTCATGCTTCAAGGCATAAACCACATTCTATCTGAAGAGGTAAGGAAGTCACTTTCCTTATGGGATGGCCATTACAAAATCTCACTGAGAGATTCCTTGATGCTTCAGAGGAAGGTTCTGGTACTGACCACTTTTGTTGAGAGGATACTGGGCTACATGATCATTAATGTGACCTGCTACAAAAATCCCTTTGTTCCATACTTCATATTCAGGGTTGGTTCTGATTCAGTACAAAAACAAATTCTGAAATCTCTAAATGCTTCATTGAAATAGAGCTTCCATCTTCCACACAGCTATATTAATTAGAGCAGTTTTAATGTTCCTTGATTATATAGCTAAGATGTCATATTGCTGTATCAATACAATGAAATGAGACGGGGTGAGGGCTCTGACTGGAGGCATGCATTCTGATGTGGGGCTGGGGATGGGGGACTTGGGATTGCATGAGGGGGCCAAGGGAGAGCTAGGGCCAAGGGGTTTGCAGCGTGTGGGGGGGGGTGCAGACTGCACAAGGGGGTGCGGGTGCAGGCTCTGAGAGGGAGTTTGAGAGTGTGAGGGGCTCTGAGCTGGGGCAGGGGGTTCGGGCGCAGGCTCTGGGCGGCTCTGGCTGGTGCAGTTTGCAGGGGCTCTGGGAGGCGCTGATGTCAGGCGGCCCCTTAAATAGCAGCCGCACCAGCACTGCCCTGGCATTTCCCGGGCCTCAGAGGCTGCTCTATCTGTCATGAATCCTGGATGCATGGCTCGGCCAGCACAATGAGAACACAATTTTTTCCTGTTCTCTGGAATGAGGGTGGGGAGGGAAGGGGAGAAAATTCCCCACAAGTGACCCACACATCCTACTGCTGCCCCTGGCTCGTTGCTCTCCCAGCATGGCCCAAATCACAGCAGCTCTAGAGAGTATGCTGCTGTAGGCTCCCTCCTCCTCCCCGTGCCGTTTTCAGTGACTCCCAGCCACTCTCCTTCATGCACCTTCCCCATCCCCTGCCTGGCTGCTGGCTGGGGCCTCCGCACCCAGCTGCGGCCCAACTCTGCCCTGACCCATTCCCGGGGAGAGCAGCCCAACTTTAGCCCCATGCTTCCACATAGCCCATTCATCCCCGGGAGGAAACTGACTAGCCCACAGTCCCTTACCTGCTGGCCACATGGTCACAAGACGAGCCCGGTGCAGCAGCTCCCGGGGAGCAGGCTATGGGGCCTGGGGCAGGTGGCAGTGGCTTGCCCTGGCCCCTCCCCTGCAGCTGGCTGCAAGCAGCCCCTGGGGAGCCGGGCCGGCTCCTCTCTCTGCTCCTGCCGTCCGGGGAGCAGTGGGCCGGGTAAGGAGGGAGGTGAAGGCACTTCCTGAAGGCCACAATTCCCGCTCCACAGGGAGCCCCTGGCCACCGTGGAGGCTGCTGTCTGGGGTTAACCTGCCGACTGCAGCCAAATGCCTTTCCCAGTCCCTCTGCTGGGATCCACCCCTGGCCTGCCGGGGCTCACACGACCCCTGAGCTCCACAGAGAAAGAGCTGCTGCAGGCCCGCCTCCTCATCCCCCCTGCTGCTGACCGGACTTTTAATGGCCCAGTCAGTGGTGTCAGCCGGGGCCACCAGGGTCCATTTTCGACTGCTCGTTCTGGTCAAAAACTGGCCGCCTGGCAACCCTATGCGGGGCTCCCGGTCACTACCGCAGCAGTGGTGGCAGCTGGGGCCCCCTGGGCCCTTTTAAATTTCCCGGGCCTCCGGGCAATTGTCCCCTTTGCCGCCACCGCCCACCCCCGCCCCATCGGCGGGCCTGGTGAATACTTACTAAGCAAAACTTCTATTGACTTTAATGGAACTACTTATGTGCTTAAGGTTATACGAGGGGGTTTGCAGGATCAGAGACAAAAAGAGAAGAAAATATGAAATTCCAAAATTAACGTAATAGAAAGATGGTGGTGGGGAAGCATACTGCTGATAGAATTGGAAAGATGTTGAAGCTGAGAAGGACCAATTTAGCTGTAGAACTTAACTTGATGCTTCCTGGTGACTTCCTGGAACCTTTGCGCATAGCTAAGAAATGCCATGGGTAGGATTGATATTAATCTGAAAGTACATTTAGAACAACCAAAGAGGGATCTTGATGGTAAGTGGAACACTTTGTGCAAATGGATCGACGAATCTTCCATTAATATTTTACTCTGAACAATTTTCAATAATAAAGGCCACTGCGGCTGTCTAATACTTTGAGAAGCAGTTAATAAACTAATTCCTTATGAGATTTTGGAATCCTGACTCTTCGATATTCGGATGTTTCAAATCAGTTTTATAAAGAAGCTGAACTGTTTCAGATAACTTTTGGCTCAGGTCTTATTTTAATTAGAATTGGAACTGAATCCCAAACTCTTGAGGTTTGAAAAAGTTTTGTTAACTTTGCATTTTCAATTTGGTATTTTTCTGTTTCATACACAGTTCCTGGCTCTAACTAGGGCCAAAGGAGCATGAAAAAGGAATCCCATTTAGATTGGAGACCACATTGCTATCTGTGAACCAACTAGATAGTTGTACTTCTCTAGAACAATGCAGATCACAAAGCATAGAGTGAAGCATGCGACTGCTAGGTATAAGCATATTCAGATGGGGGATCCAGAAGAGATTATCTGATGATCTCTAGATCACATTGGAAGACCTTCCTCTTTGAGAAAGCTTTCCCAACATAAACAGAATGACATAACAAACCTGTATCTCTGAAAAATTCCACATCCCAAGCAGAATCTGAAAAAAAGAGAAGACAGACTCTGAACTCCACTAGGAATGTAACTATTGCCGATCTGATAAATGTGGAAGGTGCTCATACACTATGATGATGAGCAACAGTATAAAACTTTAAGATAGATAGAAAAAGCAGCAAGAAAGGCTACTGGGATATTTCTGAGAAGATTGGGACAAAAAGATTTCCAATGAAAATTTGTACTTGAGACTTAGTCTCATATTTTTAAACTAAAATTATTTGGAGAAATTCAGTTTACATCTAAATAAATATCTGAGCTTTGGGGTACTTACCCAAGCAGAACATTTTGAGGTTTGCCCTTCACTTTGGTCATACAGCGTGTATTTTACTCTAACAGTTGGAATGGTTTACAATAAGTAGGAAGCTGGTTGGTTGTTAATCAGAGGTAGCTCTCTGGAAATATATAGAGAACACAGTTGAAATCCACTAAGGGTTAATAGTGACTGAAAAATTGTTAATGTCTGATGGCTGCTGGGTGACCTCTTTTGACTTGTTGTCGTCAGTCCAGTTTCTAGTAGACAAGGATCCAAATCACACAAACCATCAGCACAACTTGGCACCATTCTTGACATTCTCGGCTGAGACCAAAGATTGAATTGCCCAAGGAAAATGAAATATTCTCTCCCTCCTTCAATTAGCCTCTCTAATTCTAATTCAGTGCTGAAGCACATAGCCCTGTCTATGTGGAGAAGCCTATGTTGACCTGTTTTATGGGTATATAGAGGAATTCAAAATCCAGGGCTTTCAGCATGACATCTTGTAATAAGAAAACTCATTTAAAAAAAATAGCAACTATTTTTTGCAAGTTTTATCTAATAGATATTTGTCAGAAGCACATAATTAACTTTTACCAAAAAAGAAAAGAAAAAGGAAATGGTAAATACCAGTAAACTTCTGGAATTAAACTCCACCTTTCAACACTGAGTTAGTACCTAATTTGAGTTTTAAGTGAGAGAGAAACTTTGATTAATTAAGGCTGTCCCTCTTATTTAGATATTTCCTTGTTTCTTTATACTGGAGGAATTCTGCATTATTCTTCCCATTTAACAGACTTCCTGACCAGTCACTTCATGCCTTCTTTTTAAAACTGAGGGCTGCTTAACAAGGAGGAATGCCTCAGGCTATTCTCAACTCTAAACTTGTTTTTCTGTTATTAAATAACACACTTAGTATAATTGCACATACAGACAATTATTGAAACACCTACATGTTTGTATGCCCCCCTTTTTTCTTTGTGATGGGAGACTAAGGCCTCATCTACACTAGCAAATTAGGTTGTCTTAACTACATCAGTCAGGGGTATGAAAAATCCACACCCCTGAACGATGTAGTTAAGCTGACCTAAGTCCCCATGTAGACCGCACTAGGTCGATGTAAGAACTCTTCCATCAACCTAGCTACCACCTTTCGGGAAGATAGATTATCTGTGCCAACAGGGGAATAGGTAGTGTCTATACTGACGTGATACCCTCTGCCACTGTAGCTTTTTAAGTGTAGACAAGCCATGAAGCTTCATGCAGGGGAATCTTCAAAGAGCCCACTCAATTGGCTACTTTTGCGTGGACATTTGAATAGTTTGACATCAGCATTAGCCTGTTGCTATTCAACATTTAGGCCTAAATGTCAACCTTTCTGACCTTCATATTATTTACGGAGATGTTAATGTGAATAATGACAATTTGTAGTTAATACAGTTCTATTGGATTAACTTTAAAAGATTCAGGTACACAAATGTGCTTTTAAAGAGGCCAAAATGTGCAATCTTGGGTGGCTAAAGTTAGGCACTTATATCTGTATTTTGGCTGCTAAATAAGGATTTTATTGTGCAGAGCGCTGAGCTACAATCTACCAAAGTGCTTAACATCAGCACCATGCAGTCCTTACTTGAATCCATATTTAGGTACTGAAGTAAGGACTCGCTTTTGCAAAGTGTTGGACTCTATGATCCTTGTCCAGAAAAGCATTTTATCAGGTGCTTAACTTTAAGCATGTGAGTAGTGTTAGTGAAGAGTTAAGCATGTCCTTAAGTGCCTTGCTGGATTGGGGCAACAAAGCTGGGCACTTTACAGCATTGAGCCCTCATAGGCTAATTTTCAGTTAGGCAAAGACCAACAGCACCATGAAAACTATGGGTGCTCAGCACCTCTGAAATAAGCCAGTAATTTAGGGGCCTAAAAATGGGTTTTTGGGTCTTGGCTATTTTAATTTCCACAAAAGGTCACTGTGGCCCTGATCCGAAGCCCATTGAAGTAAATGGAAAGACTCGCATGGATGACAGTGGATTTCGGATTAGGCTCCATAATTGTTGCCAAAAGCCACCTCTTAGAGGGTTTTCAACATTATTTTTCAGAAGTATAATTTAAGTGTAAATATACCCTCTCCTTTTAGTGTGTCTGACTCCCCTCCCCCCCCCTCATTTTCAGGATCACAGCTTTAAACTTTCAGCTGCTTTATGGCTGCACTTCTTTGCTGACCTCTTTCTCTTTAAAACTGGAAATGTGGTGATTCTGAAATTCCATCCTTTACCTTTTAATAAATAGTCTTATCTAACCATGTGGAATTAAATCAGCTGAGGGATGACATATCAAAGACATTCCCCCCCCACTTCTTTACTTTTTAAAAATTCATTGAAAATGACTAACAATGTAATTCTCTGTAGAGAAAGTGAGCACCACTGAAAGTCATGTTTCTGAATATAGCTATGCTAAATTTCTGTATCAAAAGGGACTATTGAATTCAGGCTTCTTCAATGTCTGTCTACCTACCTTAAAAAAAAAAGAGAGGGGACATCTAACCTTGTAATTATTCCACCTAGCTGTAGTACTTGCAGGTCCAGTAGCAGCTCCACAACAAGGAACCTTGTTGTGGTAAAGGAGAGTGGTTCAGTACTTAATTTGTGAAGCTGCTGAATAATTCAACACAGATGACCTGAATAGAAGTTTAAAGGGCTGCTAATATAATGAGTTCATGCCTGAGACCTCTACTACTTGCGTCTGATCGAGTAGAAAACAGAAAGCTCAGTAAAGAACCATATTTCATAGTAGAACAATTTCACCTACTGCAGGATGAATTTCAATGTGTTGCATTGCAATTATTGTTCTTTTTTAAGAATTGCCACCTTTTAAAACATTAATAGGGTAGGAGGACATTTAATTGAAAAAGAAATATATGAAATGTCTCCCTCAATCTCTTGCCATTGACCTTACACAAGCTTTTTCCAAAGTAGTATGAAAAGGAAAGTCCTATTTCAAAAAGACTGATCTTCTTTTTTCTACAGAATTCTAGTGTTAGTTATAAGTATGGGGTGAACACATATTAAATAGTAAATTTCCTTGTTAAAAAGGTATTATGTGGGACTGTATCCTGCCCTTTTGATGTAGTGCATTGTGGGCCACACTGTGGAAAGGGCAGAGATAGCAGTCTCCACAGAATGCTACTCCTTTCATGCCCAGGGAGATGAGTGGGTGGAAATCAATATTGTCAGTTCTCAATGGCACTTGGAAATGCTAAACAGTCACTTCCTCACTACCCACTAATCCCACTACCTATGATTGGGCAGGTGAGGTTTCAATGGGGGTAGTGTTGACAGCACATGTTCAGATACAGGATCTGGGACACCAGTATAAGCTAGGACACAGGATTGGTTTGGGTAACAGGAGTGCCGTGAATTAATGTGGCACTTGGTGGAGCTGTGGATGTGTCCTCATCACTGTATATGGCTACCTCATTCATCGCAATATGAAAGATGAAGGGTGAGTTAGAGCTGGTGAAAATATGATGGAAATTTTTATGAAAAAAATTGTCCTTTTTCTTTTCTATTTTTTTTTGGTTGAAAATCTTCGAAAATTTTTATCCAACTCTAGGCTGAACATACAGGCAAGTGGCCATTAGGTGAATACTGCATGTTCAGTGGCAAGATTGGAGATGCACAATTGGGGTGGTGATAGGAATTCATCCTCTTAGATCTAGATATAGGTTTCCATGGCAAGCAAACATGTTTCCTGAATCATTTTAGCCTCCTGCAGAGCTATATTTCAGCAGCACTTGTGGCCCCACACTCTTGACATTTGAAAGGCTAACATTTTAAAAAACAATTTATTCAAATCTTGCTTGTTAAGCCTTCTAGTGAAGACAACAAATACAAGGTTGTCAACAGGACATGTTCATGCTGAGCCATAATTATCTCATTTCACAACTCTGTACCATCACACTGTTTATTAGCTGTTGTGGCTCTCCACGTGTATGTATTTATAGGATTGTGGTGTGTTGGAAATTGGTTAAAAATGACAAGCTATCTCTTTAAATGTGAGGGGTTTCCTGGACCTGCTTCCAGGCTAAAGCCATGTGATCTGAGTCAATCAACAGACAGACAGTCTGGGGAAAAAACACCGCTTACTGCAAGGTTGGGGAAATTGTGCCTCACAGTTGCTTGTCTTAGGAAACCACCTGTTTTCTCTCTCTTTCTGTTCTTGGGTTCTTATGTGTTTATCCTTCTAAATTCTAAGGAATAAAATAGTGTTACGCTGAAACCTTCCAGCAAGAGTTTTTTTTATATGTTTATCTAACTTTCTCTGTGTGTGTGCTGTGAACATAACTTCTGACAGACTATCCTCTACCTAGTGAGAAATGGCATTCCTACATCCTACTGAATCCAGACTAGTGGTCCAGCTAGACCAGTGTCCTGTTTCTGGTAGTGGCCAGAGAGAGAGGGTGAAGATAAATCCTGCCTGCTGAAGTGTCGTATCAGCTTGATCTAGTGGATGGGCTATGAAGTTGCTTCTTTAGCTTACTCATTGAAGGCCTCTGGTTTAGAGCCTAATATCAGTTCTTCTCCTGCCAGTAAAGGAATGGGAAACAGAACTTTTAAAAGTATTTCCCTTTGGAGAATATATTTTAAACCCTAAAATACCTCAAATGTAGGAAGCCTTAATAGTAGAAGACTATTTTAAAAATGCTAATACATAAAACAAGTACATTGTGTATTTCTACTGATTTCTATATACGTTGTGCATTCATCCCTAATGTTCACATTTCTGACTTACAAGTGTTTAATTATGCAACCTTAATGTTGCATTGCCATCTGGGGCTGGTTGTTTTTAGCATTGAATTCATTATTGCTTAGAGCATTACTACTGTTCAGATCTGTACAAAGTCAAAGAGGAAGATGTTCCCAGTTTTAAGGCACTGGCATTATAATTAATTTTAAAGTGAAATAGCTAACAAGAAGCTTTTATGCCAGGTTCAGAGTGGTGGGTTTCTCGTGTAAGCAGGGCTTGTAAACTCTGTGCTCAGATGCCATATTGGCACTTCTCTGAAACTATTTTGTTCTTCAGAATCTCAGCTCTTACACTTTTTTGTTCCAATAAGTCTCTAGTTGTTATGGTAGCAAAGAACCTCAAACATGTGAACTTAGTGTAATTGATACAGAGGTGTCTAGATAAGTCTGCAGAGAACCTGGGACATTAGCTCTGAGAGGTGTCAACTGCCTTATTCATCTTAGTGAAGTGTTAACTTGGATGCCAGTGATGAAAATTTAAATGTGAACATGAACTATTCCAGACTTTGTCTCTATAGGTGTAACAGGGTTGGCTGCCTCCTTAGCACCCTCTCATGGCCAAGGTCACTCTTCTGTGCCCTGCCTCTATTTTCTCCTTCTTCAGGGCTCCTTAAGAAGCACAGTCCACAGTATTTCAGACAAAATTATCCCTTCTGGGTGGGGTCTAGTTTATTTAATTTTGCACACAGTCTCCAGTGGTCTTCTCGGTCCCAAACCCTTCCCTCTTGACGAAGGGAACCCATGGTCCTTCTTCTGGGGCTTGGACTCTTCTTTTCCCTGGACCCTTTGAATCACCTTTCATCAGTTCTGCTCAGGTTGGCAACAAAGTCTGCAATAAACAGAAGTCAATGGTGTATCTTCCCTGGTGGTCCAAAGCAAACACATAGTCTTTACACCTGTTTTAGATTGGGCCTGACCCAGCTCCTTCTTCCCAAGGGCTCCGTCTTCCTTCCTGTGATTCAACCACCTCTCCCAGGCTTTATCAGGGTGAAGCTCGGCCTTCTGGCTCTGGCTTTTCAAACTCCCATGTATCGGGATCTTCCCTTCAGGAGCCCTTCTCACTCTCTGTTGTTTCTTCAGCTTCCTCTTTTCCTCTGGCTTTTCATAAGGAAACACTCTGGTCCCTATCAAGCTCCCATCTCAATAGTGAACAAGGCACAGGTGGGCTAAAGCAGTTCCCCCTTAAAGGGCCCAGTCCACCTGGGATAATGGGAAAGCTTTTTTTTTCCATTATGATCTCGGGTATCAATTCAACCCAATATAATACTATACTGGTATAACCCACTGTGTGGATACACTTATTTCAATAGCGGTGGTTTGGATTTTTTTGTTTAGCTTAAACCCTTTTGCAAATGCCACAAGGCCTCATCTGGAGTACTGCGTCCAGTTTTGGGCCCCACACTACAAGAAGGATGTGGAAAAATTGAAAAGTGTCCAGCGGAGGGCAACAAAAATGATTAGGGGACTGGAATACATGAGTTATGAGGAGAGGCTGAGGGAACTGGGATTGTTTAGTCTGTGGAAGAGAAGAATGAGGGGGGATTTGATAGCTGCTTTCAACTACCTGAAAGGGGGTTCCAAAGAGGATGGATCTAGACTGTTCTCAGTGGTAGCAGATAACAGAACAAGGAGTAATGGTCTCAAGTTGCAGTGGGGAAGGTTTAGGTTGGATATCAGGAAAAACTTTTTTACTAGGAGGGTGGTGAAACACTGGAATGCATTACCTAGGGAGGTGGTGGAATCTCCTTCCTTAGAAGTTTTTAAGGTCAGGCTTGACAAAGCCCTAGGTGGGATGATTTAATTGGGGATTGGTCCTGCTTTGAGCAGGGGGTTGGACTAGATGACCTCCTGAGGTCCCTTCCAGCCCTGATATTCTATGATAAGCTGAAATGAAACCAGGCATTCTTATATCCGCATAACAGTGTACACAACAGAGGTTCTATGAGTATGACTGGTTTAAAAAAAAATCCCCTTCAAAAAGGCCTAAGAATGGAGTGGGAGGATCATAACTCTACACAATTTACCATGAGTGACATCTCACTTTGGTGCCACGATTGGGTGGTATTGGGGAGGACACCCAAGCCAGATGGAGCTACCCCAAGGTGTGTAGCGGAGTCCAGGGTATATTTAAGTCCCACCAAGGGAGGACCAAGCTGAAGGAGCTTAGAGAACATTCTTGTCATGTTTTGAACATCTTCACAATCTCCTGTGAGCAGCACCTCATCTCGATAACTCACAGAGATGGAGTATATTTCTGTAGGTGGAGCTTGAAAGAGTACCAGCAGCATTCCTTCCCTTCCCCCTCTCCTCCACCCTTCCCAGTCTGATCCCTGATTGTAAGTGATGAGGCCATATCAAGGCTTCTGAAATTGTTTGTTCTCTGTACAGTCTTTGGTGTGAGTGAAGTGAAACCATCATGTCTTTTGGGAAATCTAGAAGAACCTAGGCCTTGGAGATCTTAGTAAACCAGCTTCTCAATTAACCCTTAATGCTGTGGGGCAGATTGTGCTCAGTTACACTGGTATAAATCAGGAGTTACAACTTGTACGCTGGAGTAACTGATAGGATCATATGGTCCTTGATGCTCAAATAGATATTTGAGTTCATTGGGTGGTTGATTTATTTTCTGCAAAATTAACATCGTTGACACTAGGGCACATTTACTCATTTCTTCTATCTTAAGCCTATTTGCATGTAAAAGCAATTGGAAGAGAAGAATGCAATGAAAAATGCCTAGATAATTATTCACAAAAGATCTCTAGTGCCCTTGTAGCAAGAACTGATTTCCATTCTGTTAAGCTAATTCCACCATAAATTTATGTTGATTAGTTTTACGTAAAATGAATATTGAATTTATAAACAGGAATGATCACTGTAAGCAACAACTATTCAGTCTTAACCATCCATCTGTCTTCACAGGAATTTATCTAGTACTTTTAACTGTAGTGAGCCTAAGTGTATAAAATGCAATTTTCATTTGACTCCAAGTTCTATGTTATGTGTGGATAAAATTTAACTACTGGTTTTGGTCATTTTAATGATAATGTATAGGGAGGAAACTGAGATTAACACTAGTTGAGTGAAAAGAAAACCTATTGTCTTTGTGTTCATAAATCATCCCAACATCTGTCATAACGGTGGATTAGGCACTCAGATGGTGTGACAAAATTAGACATTACATTGCTATCATTAATAATTTGTTTGAATGTATAAATTAACACATTAGGTTAGTCAGTTAGAATGGCTTTGCAAAAAAGCAGACTGGATTAGAAACTGAAAATCAGAAAACAGTAATTCATCCAGTTTAAAGAAGTTCACCTCTATTCCTGATCCTATTCTAGTTTTTGTAGAAAACAGATGAGTAACAAATTCCCTGCTATGCAGAACATTTCAGATTACTTAGTCTAAAACTAAATGTGCAGCTACTCAGTTGAATCAAACTATAAAACATTGACATTAGTGAGTGCTACTAGTGCACATTAATGGGGGGAAATGTTCCTGTTTCTCCTATTAGGACATCATGACTTATTGTCGGAGTGCTTTCGTAAAAGGAAGAGGTAAATGATGTTGAATAAAATATTTTTAAACACCCTAATTAATGTATTTGGGGACTAATCGAATGCACAATGAAATAATGGTGGAAAGACTCCTACTGACTTCAGAGTTTTGGTTCTGGCCCATATTTATTGAGACTGTATATCTGGCCTCATCCACTGTGTAAATTGTGAATTTGTGTGATGGTACTACAATTCCTCCTTCAGACCCTGGTTCAGCAAAGCACTTCAATCACATGCTTAATGTAAAGTCAATGGTGGGCCATGAATGCTCATGAAATTGAGGTTGGGGTGTGGGAGGGAGCGAGGGCTCTGGTTGGGGGTGCGGGCTCTGGCGTGAGACCAGAAATGAGGAGTTCAGGATGCGGGAGGAGGCTCTAAGCTGGGGCCGGGAAGTGGGGTGCGGGCTCTGGGGTGGGGCTGGGGATGAGGGGTTTGGGGTGCAGGGGGGTGCTCTGGGCTTTGATCAAGGGGTTTGGAGGGCAGGAGGGGATCAGAGCTGGGGCAGGGGGCTGGGGAGGCTCAAGGGCGCAGGCTCTGGGCGGCACTTATCTCAAGCGGCTCCCAGAAGCAGTGGTATGTTCCTTCTCCGGCTCCTATGAGGAGGCGCAGCCAGGTGACTCTGGAAGCTGCCCCATCTGCAGGCACTGCCCCTGGTTCCTGGCAATGGGAGCTGTGGGGGCGGCAGTTGGGGCCAGGGGAGGCATGCAGAGCAGAGCCTCCTGGCTGCCCCTACATGTAGGAGCCAGAGAGCGGCCATGCCGCTGCTTCCAGGAGCTGCGTGTATCAGCCCCCGACCCTGCTCCCAGGCTGGAGTGATGAAGCAGGGGAAGCCCCAGACCCGTCTCCCCAGTGGAAGCTCAAGGGCTGGCTTAAAACAGCTGGAGGGCCGGATCCAGCCTGCAGGCTGTAGTATACTCACCCCTAGTGTAGTGCTATCTCTGAGAGGGTCTATTGTACACGGTTCCTGGGGTAATCCTTGTGCTTGTGTGCATTTCCTCAATAAGCCATTAATATTGTTTGGCCTTTTTATTGTCGTACCTGAAAGGCTGCTTGTGTGTGTTTTCAACCTCAGGACATGTTTCAGTAACACATACGTAGCATAACTTCACATACGACGATAGCACATATGATCCAACAAGACATTTCTGTCTAGCAGATTAAGACTTTTAGAATGACACCTCCCAAGGCATACTTTGTATAAGATGTATCCTAATTACATGACAGTGGTGAATTTTGGGGTGTCAGGGTATCACAAATGGGACTTAGATATGTGAGTAAAACTAAGCAAGTGCTGAATTGGGGCCACAGATCCCAGGTGCACAGAGAGGTTATGCCCACTTCCTTTAAGAGGGTGATGTGTGTTCTCAGTGTACTCCCTTCTCTGTGTCTGGGCAGTGCAGCTGATGGAAGGAAGGCCAGCCTTTGTCTCATCCCCACCTCCATTGGGCTGGCCCTTCAGGGTGCTAGAGTACAGTCCCTGTGCTCGGGCACCTGGCTTGTTATCAAGGCTCTAAGGTAGGAAGGCACCCTCTGCTTTGCGTCCCACCACTTGCCCACATGATATCTTACATTACTAAGGGAGCTTCCACATCTCACAGGGATGGGATAAAAGGTAAAAATCAAAAGAACAACAAATCGCTAGCCTCTCCCCCGAAAAGTTTATAATCTGTCTCTTCGTTATTTGTGTGTTATAGTAGCTAGCACAAGGGGAATCATGATAGTAGCCTTTGGGTGCTACTCCAATACAAATAAATAAATAACAAGTTCTACATGCCTATACATATATGCATCTACTGTAGCTATCAAAGGCAGGAGCAGAATTTTGCCCATTGACTTCTGATATATGTTTTTTATAAATAACTTGAGAAATGGGCCCAATGTGGAGATGGCCATGAGCTTCCGGCTAACATAGCTTGTGATGGTAGTGGAAGACTCACTGGTTTAGCTGAATCCAATTTGTATTTTCCTTTAAAACTGTGGGTGAAATCCTGGCTGCAGTGAAGTCAATGGCAAAGCTCTCATTATCTTCCATAGGGCCAGGATTTCACCCTGTGAGAATGAGATTGGCAAACGTGTACCTATTGCACTTTACCTACATTGTACCAGGTACAATGGCTGAAAATAAGTAATTGACTTGTGTGGAAAAATCTCCCATACAAGTACCAACTAATGTAATGTTCCAACGATTTCACAGTTAGTGCTCTCAGTAGAGCTACAGGCTGTTTTAATTCCTTTTGTCTGTTTACGTCCCTTGCTTGACCCATAACAGTTTGCATATAAAAACTCTGCTTACTCATAAAAGGGCTACTATTACAGTGTTGGCACAGAGATTCTTCACTAGTACAACTTGTATCACAGTGGTTCCTTTCAGTAACTAGAAAGCGCTAACATGACAGTCTACTGCAAGTGAGTTCTCATCTTATTTGCAGAAACTTTCCATTTTCCATCTTGTGCTTTTGCACTCATGACTGAGTGTGCTAATAAGATGGGCAGGTATTTTCTGTACTGACAATACTTCACGGACATCTCCCAATATATGATCCTTCAAGTACATTTGTTGGAGGATTCCAGATTGATAGCCCCTTCTTCCTCTCAAGTACAAGTGTGAAACCAACATAAAGTAAAACACACCTTGTTTTCAACTTAGTTCTGAACCTTTCAAGCAAACCTGGGCCATGTTTTCAGCAACCGCTTTCATCCCCATCAGTGCAGAGGAGGAATTTATGCTTTAAGTGGAATTCAGCTGAATGTCTCTTGATTTGGAAACGCAACATGAAATATGGGGGTCCAAACCCTGGTGAGTTTTGCCTGTTTTTCCATGTACAAATCCTTGTCTTACACACAGATCATAAAACATCCTTGCATGGCCACTTGGAAGTGGAGGAGCAAGCAAGAAGTCTCCATCTCTTGTGTTCCTTGTCTCTGCTCACCGTTGGGGGGAAAAACTGTTGGAAAAGGGGGGGACAGGACTTTAGTTTAGCACCTCACCCCAACCTCTTTCCTGCGCTGGTCTATAGAGCAGTATGGAGAGAGAGATGCAATCTCCCACCCTGCACAAGAAGCAACTCCTGAGGCACAATCTCTCTTGTGCATCTGCTGGCGTGGTGTGAATGTGACTTAAGCCACATTCTAGACCTTAGAGTATGGGATTTTAATACCCCCTCAATTAGTAACAGAAAAGGGAACAAGTGGTAATCAGAAATTAAACCACTTTTCTAACTGTGCCTTTAATTGAGATATACAGTATAGACTTTACTACAAAATTGCTCTTAACCATAAATGTTTAGAGTGCCTCCAATTAAATGATTCTTTAGCCCTGCCTGCTAGGTCAACTGTGAGATGTCTGCTTTAGAGTCACTTTGATATTCACTGTCCTAGCTGGGAAAGTCTCCTTTAATGGAGATCAGATGTTAGGGATTGAAAGGCTATTTAGATCTTCAGAATGCAGGTTTTAGCTTATTAAAGAGTTCAGTAAGTTTGTGTGTGTGTAAAATAAATATCAAATCACATTCAGCTTTCTGTACATAATATACAGTAATAAGATCAGTGGGAGAACTTCTCCTGGCAACTGAGTCAATGTGAGGTGAGCTGTAGCTCACAAAAGCTTATGCTCAAATACATTTGTTAGTCTCCAAGGTGCCACAAGTACTCCTTTTCTTTTTGCGGATACAGACTAACATGGCTGCTACTCTGACTTGTGAGTTTTATTTCTGAAATACTTTGGTAAAGCAGTGGAAAATACAGTGAAAACTATACAAGAGACAGTCTTTACTGGGCAATCTTATGTTTTAATAGACTTCCCTGAAGTGCCCCCAAAGATATTGAGACTAATTCTGCCCACATTTCTTGTCATTGTTTTTAGTTGTCACTTAAAACAGATTCACTTTATATTGTGGGAAACTGTTTTGTTTCTCCACGTGCAGTTACTTTAACTTTGTTCCCCTTGTTTTGTGGTTCTCTTAATCTAAAGTTGGTAAGAGGGAGAACACTCTGTGTATATTCTCACCCAGTTGCACTGAATTGAATGTACAACTTCCTGTCTCAGCAGACAGCAGGGTCTTAAAAAATTTAAAGATGCAGTACACAAAAACACAGGCATAGCAGTCATAAACCTAAATACATCACCCAGTCCTGTAAAGCTTGCTAGAACATTAGAACCAGATGACCTTGTAATTTCCATATTTGATTTATATTGTGCTGTTCAGGACAACAGTAGTTTCTAATTCCAGTTACCTCTGGGAGAATAGTGGGAGATAATGGTACCATTATATTTTGGTTAATATCGTATATTTTCTATACAAAGGCCCTAAAATATTTTCAGTGGGTTATTTAAAACCAAAACTCTAGTTGCAAGGCAACTGGGAGAAATGTGGTTCCCACTTATCCTTGTTTAAATACATTAAACCAATTAGTTTAAACTGTACAATGAGAGCAGATGGGAAGAAGCATTTCCATGATTAAATATTTACTATTTGAGCTTTGGTTATATCTTGGCTATTAAAAATTTTGCTTAAGGCTAAACGTGATATGAACTCAGAAGCAGTTTTTAAACCGAAATGTTCACAACAAACCTTTTGGAAAAGCAATAAAAATAGAAGTTGACAGATTTTAGAAGGCATTTATATTTGTATGAATTTTAAAGTGCATTGTGCAGAGTAATAAGGTGAACTAAAGAAAGTTTTGAAGGGGGATGTGTAACTTGTGTTGTCAAATTCTGTTGGTAAACTTTAAAACTGAAGAGTTAAGATTTAAAATAGCAGTTGCTACATATTTTTATCTGGCTTGGTATTGTGCAGTACAAATAAATAATACTTCAGAATACATATTCTTATACAAATACACCAAAATCAATGAATGCTGTAAAACATTAACAATAATACCTTAACATACCACTAAAAATAATGGGCCATATTCGGTCCATGTGTCCAGTGAAGTCTATGGTGCTAGTGCTGAACTTGGCCTCTTTTCTTATCAGGGATCTATAACAAACAACACATAGAGCATTACGTTTTAAAATCTACAAGCTTTAAAGAAGTTATGAATTAATGGCAACTCTTCCACTTGCCCTCTTGTGCCTAGTTATTGCGGGAGTCTCCAAAAATCCAAAAATCGGGGGGGGGGGGTATGAAAACATATACATAATCTCATGGCTGATTACTGCAATTTGGTACATGTGCATATTTTTGAGCACAAGGCAACAAATTTCTGAAACCATCACGGTTGGTGTTTTTACATATCCCATGTAAAACTCGGGGGTTTTAGGTTTATATGAACCCCTGGCAACTTTCTTCCCAGTTTCTGCATAAGTCAGTTTCACTTTGTTTCAATTTCAAAAGATCCTCCAGGACTGGAAGCAAAATTTTGTCAAGAACTATAGTTATGCATGGCTTCAAATAGGAGCCAGTTAATACATATGAGTTTCCATCCAAATCCATGCACGTGCATAAGTACACTTGAAACTCAGCC
This sequence comes from Eretmochelys imbricata, assembly GCF_965152235.1. Lineage (NCBI taxonomy): Eukaryota > Metazoa > Chordata > Testudines > Cheloniidae > Eretmochelys > Eretmochelys imbricata. The sequence continues at coordinate 236,087,030 of NC_135572.1, forward strand.
CAAATTGGCTAAAAGGTACATGAAACTGACCCAAGTCTGGGAGTTCTGGTTGAGTTTCACCAAATTTCTGGTTTCCTTACAAAAATTTTGCACAGATGTAGCTGCAATAATGTGGCAGGAGAGGTTTTGTTGTGTGTTCATCATAGATTGTCATGAAGGATACTGTAAAATAGATTAATTATTTCCTTGTTACTGAGAGAATGGGATGCTTAAAGTAATCAGTTGTTTCATGAATATATTGACTTGCCATATATCTCCCATAACAGAATGTTTTATCATTACTTCATTGAGAGCAAGCTACTTCAATGAATAATGCATTTAATTCAAATTCAAAATTCAGTGTGTTCGGTCTTACAGTACCTATTCCAAGAAAACTAGCACATCATGCTAGATTTAAAAAATTAAACATCTAAGAACATCATAGCTGACTTACCCACTTGTGCTGTATTGTGCTGCACCTTTAAAATCAGTCCTGAGGCCAAATTCTACACTCATTTACAATCCTACATGACTACTATCAACAAGCATGAATTGTGAATTACAGATTTTGGGGCAGATCCTCAGTCTGGTAAATTGGTATAGATCCACTGAAGCTAATGGAGCTATGCTAGTTTACACGAATTGAGTGTGGTCCATTCACAGTGAATGCTTAGTAAATGATCTGCAAACCAAGTATTATTTACTGAATAGAGCTGTATGTATTCTAAATTATGCACGTTGAGAATAAGTCATGCATAGGATAAAGGTGAACTTTTTAATAGAAATTATTTGTCAGTTTTTCAGCTCTGTGCTGTGTACATCAAGTTGAGCAATTGGTTTATAACCTTAATGTTTCTGGAATGAGGAAAGGTGTTGATGATGTTGCTTTATCCTAAACATGTTATAGTGTAACAGTATTATATGCTTTGAAGGGTGTGCAGAAACTAAAAATGTCAACAACCGAAACAGCTTTCCATCTGCTCTGACTTTAATTTTAATGAGCTTGTAATTTTATAGAGAGAGATTATTTCTGCCACTGGCAATTGAAAAGTGGTAATCAGATAATCAAAATACATTGATTACACAAATCATTGCATCTTGAATAGTTTTTCATAAATCTTACTTGCTCACAGATTGTTTTTGGCATGTTTTGCCCTCCATACAAGCCAGTTCTACAGCCTGCAAAAATGTTAAACTTCATGATGAATAGCTTGTCTATTGAGACTTAGGGCCAGACTCATCAGTATGATCTGGACACTCTGCACCATCCCAGTGACATAATCAGACATAAACCAAACAGTTAAACTAGGAGTGGTGCCAAGCAGCCAGAGTCTGGCCCTTAAAGCCTGCATATGTTCAGAAAAGTAACTTTATAGAAACACCTGCTTACTCAATAAACCTGCTCCCTGTATGTCTTCCAAGTAATACCTGCAGTGCGTTATGTTCTTGACAGAATTAAATTTTCACTGTTTTTTGTTTTTTCCCCACTTGTTGGCATTGCAATACCAGGGGAGCTGGATTCACTTTGGGCTTGCTTATCAGCAACATAACGGTTAAATAACATACAGATGTTTATTGTGAAGGGTGCATGGATCAAAAAGAGCTGTGCTTCATTTCCAGTGTGGGACTGGAGGTCTAGCAGCTAGAAAAAAAACATTTTCTTTGCATATCAAACTTCCTCAGTGTAAGTCCATTGAAAGGGAAAAATAAGGAACCAATGGGGCTCCACATGTGGGCTGGAGTCTACCCACAAGGAATGGATTTCAGGTTCAGAATCCTAGCGATATCGATATTGCTGAGTGGTAAACAAGTAGTTGATGAAAATAAAGATAAACAAAGGTGCACAGGAATTACACTTGATGATGCATGAAATTAAGGATTAAATAGCTGAACCATTATCAGTGCTTATTAAACATTGCTATTTCAGAAGCATCAGTTTATTGGAAAACTGCCAGTTTATCTGTAATTCCAGTGGTTTAATTTATTGCCTATATACGCCTAATACAGGAAACAGGGAATAGGCTGTGAGAGAGTTGTAAGTTCCATTGACTTCAGTGGGCTTTGAATGAGGCCCTTAGTAATATTAGTATTGAGAACAGGAATTAAATAGCTAAACTGTTAATTATTTTGAGGAAGCCTTGATGTTGGAGAGGCACCAGTTAAATAGAAATGCAGGAGGAAAGACATGTAAATCTAACTTACATAGGCCAAATTATGCCCCCTCTACTACAGCTGCAAAGGGCCCCAGGCAGGTCAACTGGTGCCACCACTCGGGAGGTGAGAGCAAGAAATTAGCACTATATTCAATAAAAAATTAAGCATTCTTATGAAAAATAAGAATCTCTGCAGCTACATGAGCTGGTATAAAACTTTGTAATGGGTACAAACACTCGTGCTTCAGGATACAACTAACAGCTTGGAGGAAGGATGAAACTCCACCAGGGCACCTTTTGGCCTAATTGGCCTATGTAGGGGGTTTGGCATCTTCTTCTGAAGCATCTAGTGTTGGCTGCTGTTGGAGGCAGGATGCAGGACAAGATGGTCTGATTTCAGTTCTTAAAAATTGTGGAACTAGTGCCAGGTGTCTGAGCTCAGTTTGCCCCCAAGTCCTCAGGCAGTCAGCTTTAGGTCAGGATGGACGGGAAGTCTTGGCTCATCAAAGCACCACAGCAGCTGAATTTCAACCCACCAGCTTTCCAGAGGACAAGTCAAGGGTGTAGAGTGTCAGAGCAATTGGCAACTGCAATGCATCGGCAGCTGTAGAATGGCTCTGATGCTGCTCTGGGACCTGGTGCACAGTAGATGCATGTCCTCTGGAAATGTGAAGGACATCTGCTTTGGAGCGCTTTGGTAGCCAGGATTTTAGGTCTCATTGTGGTAGGATTACTTACAAACAGCAGCCAATCCATCTTCATGTTAAAAATGTATGGCATTTGACTCCAGGCCTTGTACTTGGAATATTTGTTTTACCCTGAATAGTGGTGATTAAGGACTCAAGAGAGAGTGAAAAGGGCAGAGGGCAGCTTTATGTACCTCTCCACAAAGTTATGCAGGAAGGCAACATGCCAATGTATCCCAACCTACATGCTGTACTTCAAACAATTAACAGCATCAAGCTCAAGTTTCCTACTGGATTAATAAAAAGGCCTAGGACAAAAATCTCCAAGCTTTTTGCAAATCTGAAAAATTGAGAAGTTAAAATTACCCACATACTATCTATACCACATAGCTTTTGATCTAGCACATATTTGCAGGACTATGCAGATGGATGAAGTCTTAAAAACCTGGCTGCACATGGAACATCTGTGAAAAGGAACATGAGAGACTGGCACTTACTGGATCTTGAATGTATTGTGAGAGTTAGAAAAGTAACAATTCAATAGCATCTGAAACTTGGAATAAGCTTCACAGTGTCTGTTAAATTCAACTAAGATAAAAATTACTTGCCAATGCTTGGAATCTGGAGCAACAAAGTGATTGTATTGCAGACTTATTCCTACAACCAGTTGTATATCCTTTCAACAAGTTGCCAAACATAAGCAATCTGGATGGAGAAAGTTTATCAGACACAGATCACCTGAGAGGCTTCAGGCAGGGTTCACTGGGCATTTGTCTCAAATGTCCAAAAGAACAATCTAGAAATGGTCTTAAAAATAAATGTGGGGACTATACTGGAAATCCTGTGTGGCACTGCAGCATCTATTAAAGCACAAAACCCCCTAAACCAGATGATCCAACACTAGGAAGAGGATTCCTCATCTGGCTTAAAGCAGCTTCTATATAAAGCTTGTCCTGTCTAGCAGGCATAGCTGGGGTTGAAGGCGTATGGCCTGAGATCTCCTGTGTACTGACAATCCCCAGCTACTGAAATCACCCATTGGGGGTCTATGATAGTTGACACAGAGTGGCTAAAGATCAGGGGAGCACAAAGAGCAATTTTACATCCTCTTGTCATCTGTGGAGTTAGATGATCATCCGCCGGAGCTGAGGCTCTGACCCCTTGTATTTGTAAGTGGCTATTAGACCTTGAGGTTTAAACTCTTCATGAAATAACATGATTTGAGAGAGAGAATTCCAATAAAAAGTCCTGGATTAATATCAAGTCTTCTTGATATTCATTCTGTTAAAGCAGGTAATACATTATTGCAAAGGGGAAAGTAGTAGTAGATGGAACACTAAGAGTTGACATTTAAAGTTGTGTATTAAACTATCCCTAAAGCCCAACTCAAGGCCTTTTTTACATAGAAGCAAATTGTTTCAGGATTAACTTTTCACAAATCTGTGTTGTTTATTACCTATTTTACCAATTAAAAGGAACAAGCTAAATTCCCTCTTCCCTGTAAATCTTTCACCCATTTGCCTATCCTACAAACTTGGTTCTAGATCAAATGCCATTTCTTGTACGCTCATATTTGCTACTTCAGCTCCCTAATCCCCATTTTCCAAACCTTCAGGAAGCTTTGCAGGGAGCGGGGACATGTTAGGTAAGGAGTGAAGTCAACCAAGACACTGTATATAGTTTAAATAAATAAATAAATAAATAAAAAGTCGGAGAAAGTACTAAGCATTTACAGCATCAAGTGCCCAGAGGACCAAGTGCTCTGGAACAGGGCATCCAATGCACTTTTGTCCGTCGTCTTTTATTATATAACTCTAGCCATAAGCAATCAAGTGTATTTTATTTCCCCCACATAAAATATTTGAAGAGTTTAGGGAATTTTAAAGAGCGACAGTACATTAACCATTATTAGCAATCTTAAACTCAATCAAATTAGCAATGGTAACTTTGAAGGAAAATGGTTGGGTAGGTCACTGAAAACAACGTCCTTTCCCATCTCATTAATCAAGTCAGGACCACACTGTTATCAAATGGCACATGACAGATTTTTACCATGTGTCTGCAGGTAGAAAATAATCATACTTTGGCCTGATTCTTTTCTCACACCAATGTAAATCAGGCACAGCCCCCTTGATATTAATGGGGTTTAGCCAAAGTAATGTGTGTGAGGGGTAGAATGTGTCTCACTGACTTACTTACCAAGCAGAGCAGAGATACTCGGTGAATAACATCTGACTTTAGAGACAACTATAATATCAAATGTTCCCACTCTATATAGCAAAACCCCATGCTTCTCATTTGGTGTACACATTCTGACCATATATAATCACCCTAGCCCCAGTTTTCTGCTGTGATGTTGTAAAGGCAGGCACAAAACCCCATACAGTTCTCTTCCTGATTCTGAAATAAAACCATTCCAAAAAGTGTTGAGGGATGCACTGAATACCAGACAACAGCATCTTTTCCCACTAGCAGGATTGTAATTTGATCTGGAATCTCTCTTTAACAACTTCAGCCTATTGTTCAGTGCAGAAGTAAAGGGAGAGTCTACATCTACAATTCTGGATTGCTAGGACACCAGTGTGTTCCTCTTTGGCCATGGACACAACTGTGAATTTCTTGGGTAGGGTCAGACTGCTCAAGAATCTCTTCTCTTACTTTGACTTTTTTTGGCCAGATATATAAATAAAGGAGACATTCATGAAAGTTGTAGGAAAATGTTTGTGAAGGGCTTGAAATTCTTGAAACAAAGCTGACATCCTATGTACTGGCAAAGTACTCTTGTTTATGTGACATCTTTAGGCTTTTTTGGAAAGCTGCTGCTGTGTGAGGCACAAACGCAGGACCAGTCTTTAAGGAGTTTATACAACACTTTTAAGAAGTGTGTGTGTGTGTGTGTCTGTATAAAACAGCTCTTTAGTTTAGTGTCTATATCACTTACCAAGATATTAGTCTAGACTGTGAGGCAAAATATGGTTAGAATCTATTATGTTCTTTGTTTCAGTCTCAGAACTTTTATCTCCATCCTCCATTTATTAAGTCTGTAAGGTAAACTGTTGGGATCAGATTTACCGGTTGCTTTGTGTAGGTATGGTTTACAGCTGCTTTCTGTCACCAAAGCACCACAGAAATAGCTAAAGTGTACCAGTGAATCTGGCCCACCGTTTTAAATCCTGAAACTCTGACTGTACATATGTAGACTACTTAAAGTATACATAAATACCGGTTAAAACTAAATAGTTTAAAAGCAATTCATCTTCCATTTATCCAGTAAGGCTGAGTTTAGAATTCACTGTCTTTCCACAAAAGTTTGAGGCACCAGGAATGCCTTTAAAAGCATAAAGAAAAGGAGTACTAGTGGCACCTTAGAGACTAGCCAATTTATTTGAGCATAAGCTTTCGTGAGCTACAGCTCACTCGGTGAAGTGAGCTGTAGCTCACGAAAGCTTATGCTCAAATAAATTGGCTAGTCTCTAAGGTGCCACTAGTACTCCTTTTCCTTTTGCGAATACAGACTAACACGGCTGCTATTCTGAAACCTGTTAAAAAGCATAGGAAGTGCAGGAAAAATAAATCTATTGTAGAACTGTTTTTGGCTTTTATTAAGCAACTATTGGCGTGGGGGGACAGCAACTATAGCAGTGAATTATTTTAAAAGACCATTTCCTCCCTCCTGCCTTTCCTCCTCTAGATGATTCATAATGATGGAAATGCTTCATCTTCAGTTTTGTTTTGAAGAACTATCCAAAAGAGGCTATTGTCTCATAACGAGTGAAATACACTCAATCTATTTCCCAGCGGCCAGATGAGATGTCCATATCTCTCCCAAACAGTAACACACTCAATGGTAGTATAATTTGGCTTCTCTAAAATTTTAACAACTTGCAGTGTGAACTGCCTTATTCCCCCAACAAGTGATCCTTCGAGATCATCTTTGAAACACATTGCTGGGCATGGGGTTGGAGAGCTCAAATTTCTGCGGCTCATGCTGTACTGGTCTGTGGATAAAGAGGAGACTTAGTTCTCCTGGGCAGGCAGCAGGCATCTTCCACAAGGACTGCATTCACTTAAAATAACCTGTCTTAAAATGTAAACATAAGCCAGTCACATGGAAGATCAGTTTGGGCAATGAGCTTCATAAGAGCTGACAGAGCTTTGCAGTAGCTTAGGGGCAGAATGCTTAGCACTTGGGATATAGTGAAGGTGTGTAACACTTTCCTCCATCCAATCCAGGAATACCATAACTCAGAAGAGAGTATGTCCAGCCCTTCTTAGGCAAAAAGGATGGTTTGGACTAATGTGAGGCCTTTGTATAGGATAGACAGGAAAATGCATGGAGGGTCACTGGCCTCAGCAACTCCCTCTAAACCTCTTTCAATAGAGTCAGTGTATTCATTGTCGGGGCTTTCTAAAACACTCAGCATTGGCCTAACTCTCCTCCCACACAGTTGCCTTTTGAAAATCTCACCCATAATGTGTAGTGTATGCATACATTCTGTTAATGAATTTTAAAGTCAGACTAAATGGAAATTTTCTGAAAAGGCAGTCAAGCAACAATCTCTCTACACAGGAGAGAAAAAAAAGAGGTTGAGTTATGTGCACATACAGGAAGATATAGATATGTCACTAGCAGAAAGTGAAAAGTCCTCTACCATGGTGTCTTTTCAGATAGGGAAAACATTTACCAGTTAGTGTTTCTTATTTTAACATTTCAGCCTTCTGTGAATGTTGTTCTGTCTAATGTCTTTGGCCAAACCAAATGTTTACTTTTGTAGATAAACAGGACAATGAGTCATTACAATTTTGCTAGAGAAAGAAAAGGGCTACAGAAAGTCATAAGATTATTCAGATTCTTTTTCCCCTCCACCCCCTTTTAAGTCTTGGAAAAAAAGCTTTTTTTTTTTTTAATCTGATCTTTAGATAGTTTATGGATGGTAACCAGATGATACCACTTCTAGATTTATCTTTCTTAACAAAAAAGCAAATGTCAGCCAACTAATAATAATTAATTATATAATATTAAAGCGGAATTCAAGGGAATTCTGAGAATTGGTTCAGATTTCTGAAATTATCAGACCAAAATTGCTAAAATTATATTAAAGGTCACCCAAAATTTCAGTGTGAAAGTGAAGCGCAGGTAATTGCTCTGTTTGATCTGTTGGGTTCAGGTAAAGGTTTAGGTTGTTCCATAGTGCAGTGGTTCAGAGTTGTGTTTTTTGTTTTGTTTGTATTTTAGCACAATAATTTTATAAAACATTTTAAGTATACGTTTTTTTTTCAACAAGATAAATATGTCCATTAAATACCAAGGAAATTAATAAATCCTTTGCTTAAAAAATCAAGAAAAAGTTCCTGGCTTTGAATATTATTTTTGCTTAGTTTTACTTTTTGTGGATTTTCAATATTTGTTACTGGGGATTGAGTGTAGGATTTGCAGTAATGGGCAGATAATGACACTAATAGCTTATCAAGGCTCATCTTAGGTTCTGGTAGGGTTTAGCTGTTCTAGTCTATTTTAATCTTCTTGTATCAGACTTGGCTTCTTGAGTATTTTGCTACAGTTAATACAGTTAATATTTAGCAGATTTCTGAAATACAATGGGACCCACAGTGAATTATACTGTGGTTTGTTATTATAGTGCAGAAGTGAAACATCCTGTTCGGTTTAAACTGAATTGCTTTAAAAACTAAACAAATTATCTGACCTAGCCTAATACGTACACTTAAGAGTACAGACAAGCAGTATTTTTTTTAGTCAATATACTGCCAATAGTCCCTCAAGCATAATGCTAATATAGTTAAGGGCTGTTGAAGATTAATGTGTCTGAGCTTTCTTTCCCAAGGGAAATAAGTGCGTGAGAGAGACATGCTTGATAGTTTTCAGAGTAACAGCCGTGTTAGTCTGTATTCGCAAAAAGAAAAGGAGTACTTGTGGCACCTTAGAGACTAACCAATTTATTTGAGCATGAGCTTTCGTGAGCTACAGCTCACTTCATCGGATGCATACCGTGGAAACTGCAGCAGACATTATATACACACAGAGATCATGAAACAATACCTCCTCCCACCCCACTGTCCTGCTGGTAATAGCTTATCTAAAGTGATCATCAAGTTGGGCCATTTCCTGCACAAATCCAGGTTCTCTCACCCCCCTCCAAAAACCACACACACAAACTCACTCTCCTGCTGGCAATAGCTCATCCAAACTGACCACTCTCCAAGTTTAAATCCAAGTTTAACCAGAACGTCCAGGGGGGTAGGAAAAAACAAGGGGAAATAGGCTACCTTGCATAATGACTTAGCCACTCCCAGTCTCTATTTAAGCCTAAATTAATAGTATCCAATTTGCAAATGAATTCCAATTCAGCAGTTTCTCACTGGAGTCTGGATTTGAAGTTTCTTTGTTGTAAGATAGCGACCTTCATGTCTGTGATTGCGTGACCAGAGAGATTGAAGTGTTCTCCGACTGGTTTCTGAATGTTATAATTCTTGACATCTGATTTGTGTCCATTTATTCTTTTACGTAGAGACTGTCCAGTTTGACCAATGTAAATGGCAGAGGGGCATTGCTGGCATATGATGGCATATATCACGTTGATGGATGTGCAGGTGAACGAGCCTCTGATAGTGTGGCTGATGTTATTAGGCCCTATGATGGTGTCCCCTGAATAGATATGTGGGCACAATTGGCAACAGGCTTTGTTGCAAGGATAAGTTCCTGGGTTAGTGGTTCTGTTGTGTGGTATGTGGTTGTTGGTGAGTATTTGCTTCAGGTTGCGGGGCTGTCTGTAGTAGGTGACTTCTGGGAACTCTTCTGGCTCTATCAATCTGTTTCTTCACTTCCGCAGGTGGGTATTGTAGTTGTAAGAAAGCTTGACAGAGATCTTGTAGGTGTTTGTCTCTGTCTGAGGGGTTGGAGCAAATGCGGTTGTATCACAGAGCTTGGCTGTAGACGATGGATCGTGTGGTGTGGTCAGGGTGAAAGCTGGAGGCATGTAGGTAGGAATAGCGGTCAGTAGGTTTCCAGTATAGGGTGGTGTTTATGTGACCATTGTTTATTAGCACTGTAGTGTCCAGGAAGTGGATCTCTTGTGTGGACTGGACCAGGCTGAGGTTGATGGTGGGATGGAAGTTGTTGAAATCATGGTGGAATTCCTCAAGGGCTTCTTTTCCATGGGTCCAGATGATGATGTCATCAATATAGCGCAAGTAGAGTAGGGGCTTTAGGGGACGAGAGCTGAGGAAGCGTTGTTCTAAATCAGCCATAAAAATGTTGGCATACTGTGGGGCCATGCGGGCACCCATAGCAGTGCCGCTGATCTGAAGGTATACATTGTCCCCAAATGTAAAATATTTATGGGTAAGGACAAAGTCACAAAGGTCAGCCACCAGGTTAGCCGTGACATTATCGGGGATAGTGTTCTTGACGGCTTGTAGTCCATCTTTGTGTGGAATGTTGGTGTAGAGGGCTTCTACATCCATAGTGGCCAGGATGGTGTTATCAGGAAGGTCACCGATGGATTGAAGTTTCCTCAGGAAGTCAGTGACGTCTCGAAGGTAGCTGGGAGTGCTGGTAGCGTAGGGCCTGAGGAGGGAGTCTACATAGCCAGACAATCCTGCTGTCAGGGTGTCAATGCCTGAGATGATGGGGGCCCAGGATTTCCAGGTTTATGGAAATCAGAGGCTTGTTCACCTGCACATCCACCAATGTATATATGCCATCATGTGCCAGCAATGCCCCTCTGCCATTTACATTGGTCAAACTGGACAGTCTCTACGTAAAAGAATAAATGGACACAAATCAGATGTCAAGAATTATAACATTCATAAACCAGTCGGAGAACACTTCAATCTCTCTGGTCACGCAATCACAGACATGAAGGTCGCTATCTTAAAACAAAAAAACTTCAAATCCAGACTCCAGCGAGAAACTGCTGAATTGGAATTCATTTGCAAATTGGATACTATTAATTTAGGCTTAAATAGAGACTGGGAGTGGCTATTTCCCCTTGTTTTTTCCTACCCCCCCCCCCCGCCCCCTCCCCCCCGGACGTTCTGGTTAAACTTGGATTTAAACTTGGAGAGTGCTCAGTTTGGATGAGCTATTGCCAGCAGGAGAGTGAGTTTGTGTGTGTGGTTTTTGGAGGGGGGTGAGGGGGTGAGAGAACCTGGATTTGTGCAGGAAATGGCCCACCTTGATTATCATACACATTGTGAAGATAGTTGTCACTTTGGATGGGCTATTACCAGCAGGAGAGTGAGTTTGTGTGTGTGGGGGGTGGAGGGTGAGAAAACCTGGATTTGTGCTGGAAATGGCCCAACTTGATGATCACTTTAGATAAGCTATTACCAGTAGGACAGTGGGGTGGGAGGAGGTATTGTTTCATGATCTCTGTGTGTATATAATGTCTGCTGCAGTTTCCACGGTATGCATCCGATGAAGTGAGCTGTAGCTCACGAAAGCTTATGCTCAAATAAATTGGTTAGTCTCTCTAAGGTGCCACAAGTACTCCTTTTCTTTATGCTTGATAGTATAGCTGTGAGTCCTGGGATGAAAGCTGGCCTTCATGCAAATTTGCAACACCCATGATTCTGTCCCCCCACCCCCAATCTGGGAGACCTAGAAGGGGAGCTCAATCTTTAATATTTTTTAAAGGAAACTGCAATGCCTTTTTCCTGGCAAAAAATACCATTGAAAGTGTAACCTAATGCAAAGTGATCTCAAAGGGGCTGATAGCTTTTTCCATGGTTTTTAATCTCACAATCACAGGTTTTTAACACTCCCCTCAGAGACACAAAGCTTACCTCTTAGGTTCGGGGTGGAAGGGGGGAAGCACTATCCCCCTTGCTATTAGGGAAGATCAGTTCAAAACTGCAGGGAGAAGAGCTGATGGTGTTAGGATGCCACAAGCTCTCTGCTGCAGATGAGCTGGCTCCTCTTCGGAGCAGCTGGTACTACTTTTCACCACAAGGAGGTGCAGCTGAAGAGCATGAGAAGCAGGGCACTGTAGACTTGTGGACTAAGCCAGAGACATTGAGAAGGGACTAATCCCAGCTGCAACTCTGATACCCTTAAGTCACACTGGCCAACATTTTCAAACTACAAAGCCTAGTTGATCTGTCATAGCTTAGAGATGCTCACACTGCTCGGCAATAACCCATGGGGGCTCACCCTGGTATTAATGCCTGAAATTTCCTCTAAGATCATAAGCAACCCAGGATGGCAGGTTCAACTGGGGGGGAGGGATAGCTCAGTGGTTTGAGCATTGGCCTGCTAAACCCAGGGTTGTGAGTTCAATCCTTAAGGGGGCCATTTAGGGATCTGGGGCAAAAATTGGGGATTGGTCCTGCTTTGAGCAGGGGTTGGACTAGATGACCTCCTGAGGTCCCTTCCAACCTTGATATTCTATGATTCTATGACTAGTGGCAACGAGCTCATGCAGGTCCCCATATGCAGCTGGTACCTCTCCTGTAAAAAAAAAAAAAAAAAAAAGAGTGCCCAGGATTTCTTCTCCCATTGAGCAGTACTAACTTCCTACTTGAAGGTGACCAAGCAGGCTATGTGGTCATCACCCAATCCCACCTTGGCCAAAGAGCCTGGAATTCAGCCATGGCTGTGTCTGCTCTCACCGTGTTAACAAGCCTTAAGGACATCTGCTTCTCTGCTGTTCCTTTTTTGGCTGTGTCTAGTTTTCCCCCTTTTAATTTCCATATTGCAGAGGAATATGACTCCTGACACCATGTATGTGCAAATGCTTTTCCCAACCACCTCTGTTGGGAAAGCACAGTCCATGCAGTATGTAAAGTCCACTCTCACCCCCTTTCCTGGGTGTTTGGCTTTAATAACAAAACAATAGGATAACAAAGATCAATTCAAACCCTTCTCTCCCCCAACCCAGTTTGGCAGTTTGAGGGTTTCCTCCTTCAGGATTGCTCAATCCACAATTTAGATCCTCTCTACAGAGCCACTCCTTCCTCCCTTGTATCTAGGTGGAATAAAGAGTCACCTGCTTCAGCAAGTCAGCAGAGGCCACCAACACTATTTCTAAAGGATTAACCCCTGCTAATAAGGTGCCAAGTTTCAGGAAAAACTGGCATTTTATTACAGTCCTATATGATGGCTCCTATAAGGATCCAGTTGTTTTAATAATTTTGATATATACCTGTTTTGGCCATTGCATCATCCCCCCCCCCCCCCCCCCCCCCCCCGGAAGGAAAACTCTAAGAATGGGCCAGTATGAAAGGTCAAGATAAACACCTTTCTTTTCAGAATTGCTTTTCAGTAAAGTAGGGTAACTAGGGATTAGCCAAAGCAGTTAGAAGGAATGTGTTATCTTTGGTTAAATGGTCATGTTATAAACCCACATTGTGGGAAGCCTCATGTTAGAACTGCGGTAGAACCTGAAATCTTATCAGTGCAGAAACAGTAAAATAAACCTGCTGGCTACCCTTTAAAGACGTATTAACACAGTAAAGTCTCTTTATTCCTTCTCCAGATGGAACCTTCAAGGACTTGGCAGCATGCATGCTTTGTCACAGTGTGTCCCATGATGAGTGGATTAGTAATATTATGGGTAGAACTGGTCAAAAATGGGATTGTTTTATTGTAAATTGGGATCGTTTTATTAATATTATTTTTCTTTCTTCCAGCTAGCTCTGAAGCTATTTGGGACATATTTGTTGAAAAATGTTTGTAATGATAACCAGGAAAAAGTGTTAATGAAAACAGTTTCCTTGGTTTTTTGTTTTGTTTCTTTCAAACCAGCTCTACTCCTGCTGCTTGCTGGGTCCTTTCTCAAAGTTCCGTCCTGACACCAACTGTTAGCACACGTGGGCTCAGTTGCAGAGACAATGTTACTACACAAAGACTTCAAAGAATTGAAGTCAGAACAGTAGATGGGTGCCGAATGTTGATGTTGCCACTTATTCTGTCTCTCTGCTTCTGCGTCCTATGGAAGGATTCTGTAATACTCTAGTCATAGAATCATAGAACATCAGAGTTGGAAGGGACCTCAGGAGGTCATCTAGTCCAACCCCCTGCTCAAAGTAGGCCCCTTCAAGGATTGAGCTTGCAACCCTGGATTAAGGAGGCCAATGCTCAAACAACTGAGCTATCCCTCCCCCGACTTCCAGTCCTTTCGTTGGTGGTGGTTCCTGTCTAGAAGGCAGGGCAGAGTTCTCCTCTGAAAAGAGAAGTTAACTGTGCTTAGTGTAGGGTGGAAAGTAACCCAACCCACAGAGGATATCTTTGCCTCAGTTCCTGCCCTGTCCCTATATTAGATTAACCACATAAACTTTTAAGGGTAGTTAAAATTGCGAGTGTCTGTGTTTTACCACTCAGTACTTTTTCCGTTACACACACAATAAAAGGGAATATATATGTTGTACAGAGCTTTTCCAGGAATTTATTTTTGGTGTCATGTTCCAAACTAACGTCTGCATAAAAGGTGCTTTAAAAAAGGACATTGCATTGTTAAATAGAGATGACTTTCTGACGTTATAATGTTATATCCTTGAGGTATAAACTTCATCTTCATCATCATCATCAAATCCCAAAGGGATGTAGCCTCTTTGCAGATTCAGTGCCACACAGATTGTCCATCACTGGCATATTAGGATGGTCGGCCATCCCAAGAAAGCCACTGAAATTGAACCAGTGCAGATGGAGGCAATTGTCAGGTTTGGCTTCAAATATCCTCATTTTGGATCTTGTTCTCCCTCTTGATGTGGAGCAGCTGATGAAAATGTCAATCTGGTGCTCTTCAGCCTTCCTCATCACCCATGTTATGCTGCCATCCAACAGTGTAGTACAGAGTTTGTACAAACTCCCACAAATACCACCAAAATAGGGTGGTCCTCAGTGTTCTTGAAGTTCAAAGTTTAGAATCGCAGGTGTTGGGCGTGTGGGAGGGGTCCATGTGGGTATTTTATTTGTCGGTACCTGCTCGCTTCCAAGTGAGCTATTGTGCAGTGATGAGTTGTCTCAATCACAAGTCCATTGCAATGTTAATCAGAAAGACAGCCATAGTCTCAATTCACATTTCAAGCAGTTGCTTATATTGTTATCTAACAATAGCCTTGTGTAATTGACTTATATTATCCCAGTACAGAGTTACTCAGCCACTCTCACACCAGTATATCCCACAACAAACAGCTTTTATTCCATTAAGTAATCTATCTTTGATACATACATACATACATACTTTGTTGACCTGGAGAGAGACTATACAAAATTAAACTCCAGCAGGGCATGAAATAACTGTCTGTTCAACACCAAAAGATATCTGTTTTTGAATAGCTCGCAACCTAGGGGATATTGGGTATTTAAGCAATTGTGTACATTGGGGAAAAAAGTTTTATGCGGAACTTTGAGAGCTTAAAAATTAGGACGTTCAACATCAGGTCCATCTAAGAATCCCAATGCATAAAAAGCTAGTCACTTTTTGTTTCTGATTAGCACATTTCCAGTACCAGCACAAACTACTCAGAAGGTTGGAAATGCCTGATAACTGCTAGATCACAGTGTTGCAGATGACAAAGGGGTGTCGTTTACAGATCAATGTCCGTTAAATAGCAGATGACAACATAAATTATCCATGTAGTTTACCATACAATCCTCCTGAAGCAGCCCTGTTCCTTTCAGGTGAGTTTCTCAGACACCTCTAAAGGTTGTGAATGATGATCAAATACCATTTTGTAATTATTCTTTTGAGAAAAGTTGCTAATATTGTGTAATTCCATTTTCTAATACTCCTTGGCTAACAATATTAGTGGCAAATGGAGTAGCTAAGGATACGTCTACATGGCAATTGGTAGTAACCATTGCAGTGAAGCTGTGGCAGCATGGAATATGTAGCCAGGGTCCTGCATTGGGGTGGAGCTAGCCTTTCCACACTGTGCAGTGTATTGTGTGCCCACTGGTTGTTGCTCACCACTCCTGATGTAGTTGCATCCCATCAGTGATGTTGTTTTCCTGTTGCATGATAGTGCACTGAACTCCAAAGCTTGTAAAATAGGCTATAAATGCTATTTTCTCTCCTATTCCTTCTTAGCTGAACCTTCTGCCCTCAGACATTCCTTTTGCAAGCATGATGTAATTTTGGTACTCGGCTTGAGGAAAGGGGGCTGATTTCCTCCCCCCCACCCCTTCGGCCCTTTCCCTCCTTTTAAAACTAGCAGTGATAAGAAATATAGATACCCTTTCCTAAATGTATGCACTGTGTGAGAGATCTCACAAGTCAAAGTACTGTGTATGATTATGGGTAACATGCTTCCCACAAGATCTTGTAATTGCAGCTGGCCGGAAATGGCTTTCCTGTCCTGGGAGCTGGAAAGTTCAAAAATGTTTTCCGTCCCAAAATGGGACACAAAGTCAAAGTCTCAAAAAATGTTCACAAACTCAGAATTTGAAAACCAATTCAGATTGGGTCAATCAAAATGCTTTGCTTCAATAATTTCTAAATATTTTACTTTGATTTTGACCTTTTGATTTTTACCTTTTTTTAGTGTGTGTGTGTCTGTGTGTGTGTGTGTGTGTCTATATACATATAAAAATATACTAGAATTGAAAACCAATCAACAAACAAAAAAAACCTTTTCACTTAGAAAATGTTGCAATGTCTGGTTCAACAATTACAAAATTGTATCTGACATTTTTTTTTAAATTGGGAAACTTGTCAGAACCAACCTTTTCCCGTGAATAGTCTCTGTTTTGACAAACTCACATATAATGGGGGGAGGGGGAAGGTTTTGTTGTAAAATCCCCAACCAGATCCACTTATAATAACAATGAAATTTGCTTCTGTCATGATGGGGGTATAGTATACAAGGCAAAACCATCACTAGTGACATTTGATGGTGCCCAGCATGAGCCCAAATGTAGTAAATTTTGGTATGAGGGATACTGTAATTATCAATATACACTGTAGGTGTATTTGATGGAGAAAAAAGAAATAATTTGTATATAAATAAAAAGCAATTCAGTGTGACAAATTGTAGTTCCAGTTAAATTTAGTGCTATCTCCTGATATGAGAAGAGGAGTGATTTTGTATAAATTGACATTAATAGACACAAGCGAAACATCTGAGTCTAGTTAAACTGTGTCCAGTTCAACTTTGAACACAATTTTCAATTAAACTTTAGGAGTGACATCCCCGACCCACTTAAAGTAAAAGGCAAAACTCCCATTGACCTCAGTGTAGTCATGATTTCATCATGGGTATTATCTGAATGTGCTCTGCACTTTAGTCGTGTCACTGTGCTAGATCTAAGTTAAGAATTATTTCGACAAAAGACTAAAACATAACCAGCATGATGTCTGGTATCAAGGATACAATAAGTCAGAGATAATTACAGTAATTTCTACTTTAAGAGTTTTAATAGCTTTTTTCCACTTGATAAATCTGAAATGCAGTATGTGAATAATAATTGAGATCAGGAAACAGATGCTCTATCTGCATAAAGATACATTGTCTAGGTCCAAAGTTCTACTACAAATAAACAATGTCAATATCCTCATTTATGCAAGATCTTTCACAGAAATTAATGTGTAGGCATTTTGTCAATTAATCTCTGTGCTTGGAGCCATAAGAAAATAAACATAAATGTTTTTCCTCCCCATCAAGCCACCGTGTGAAGCTATATTTTAATATCTAATGTTTAAAGTCTACAAATAGCACATTTCTCCATTGTTTAATCAAGGGTTCTTCTGGTAGAGCTTTGTTTACACAATTTCCACATACTCTTAGCACCAGTCCCAACCTGAAACAAATTATACTGCCCAATTTTTCGAATATTAGGGTTATATAGAGATGTTATAATGAAAGGAAAATACAAAAAGCTTGGGCTGTTAGAACTGCTCAATGTTGGCCTTATTCTGCCCCTATTGAAATCGGTGATAGAACTTCCACTGGGAGCAGTTAGGCCAAGGCCAATGCTTTTGAAAACCCCAGCCTAAAGGCTAAAGAACTCAGTCTTAAATGTTGGATGTATTCCCTGGATATCACAGAAAGTGACTGATGCAGCACTCTTTCTATTTGTCTGGGGTTTTTCTATATCACTGGATATGGATAAAGCAACAGGAGTGGTTCTGCGGCTGACAACTCCAGAATCACTGCAGTCCATTCATCACCCTCTTGAGCCCACTCCCAAAGCGTCCATTCACTTAATGTCTGATTTTTGTCTCTCCTCACTTTCCTCAATATGATTGTTATGCAGGGTGGTTTAATGTGATGTGGGAAAAACACAATGGGGTTTAATATACTGAAGAGTCCAACAGCAGAATTCTCTATGTATCTTTGGAAGTGTTAAAACAGAGAACTCCCATAAGCAAAATACCAAAACAGCAACACTATCTTTCTTGTTTCCTCAAGAGACCAGGCTAACTGACTAATAAAAAGACAGTGCATTCTAGTGTTTAACAAATATAGATCTGCTTTTATGAGAATCTAGTTTATAGGCTTTGCATGCTAGGGTTCTGTGGGTGTGTTAGCATAATTATTATACTATTTTCGAAAGGAGGTCTTCTCGAGGAGGGGGGGAAAGAGGTGTGCCTTCAAGACAAACAAACTCATAAATTAGTAATTTAGAAAAGGTTAATCACCATTTTTTTAAACTGGAAAATACAGCTTTTTGAGTGATTTGGTCATTTTAATAAATTACAGATAGCATTTACTAGTTGACGCTAAGGGAGTGCTATACATGGAGGATAGCATGTATGGTATTGGTCTATAGTGTGTGGTTAAAAGGCATACTTAGAAATGTTGTCTGGATTGAAATAGAATTGGAGTAGGGCCCCTTCTTTCAGTTTAGCATAGATTATTTTGGCTAACACTGCAGGAGATCTTGAAATAGATCTGACACTTACTGCAGGTATAGTGTTTCAAAATTTTTGATCTTCAAATTCTTTCCAAGAAAAGTCAACATGCGGGGTTATGTATAATCTTCCCCATTATGTGTCCTTATTTCTCATTAACATTAATCATATTTGCTGGGGGGAAAGCAAGAAACTTGCAATCTGGTCATGGGTTTTGGAAGGATCTCCAATCCAACCGCAAGTCAAAGAACAGTGAGAATTTTAGCACACGCCTAATTGTTTCTGGTGCAAAATTCAGAAAAGAGATGTAGACTGGGTCTGAGGTGCCCTGCAAACAAAATCCCAGAGAGTGCTATGAACTGACCTAAAAGGAGAAGTGGCAGACACAGTGTCATATGCAGAGCTGGTTGGAATAACAGCTTTTTTCTCCCCTATACAAAATTTCAGCTTTTCATCAAACTGAAAGTTTTGGGCAGCTGAATTTTGGGGTTTTATGGTGAAAAATTGAAAGTTTTCAAGGAAAGCAGACACTTCCCATGAAACTTTTTTTTTTTTTTATTTGAAAATTGGGTTTTAGGCTAAAACAATTCCATTGAGAATTTTTGACCAGCTCTACTTTTGTGACTCCAGTTTGGCAAGTATACATGGTTCACATTACTAGTTTTCTGGGAGGAACAACTTCTTAAGCAGAGGCAAACTTTTTATATATTTTCAGTTTAATCTACCCAAGTATAGTCCAAATGTACCTCTGCATTTGCATCAAGGGGAGCACACACTTCTAAGTAAAATTCTGCACTGGGTTATACCTGTGCTACCTCATTGAGTGAGGAGAACTGCTTAGTTCCATGTGGAGTTCTGCTCCTTTGGGTGAGGTCTGTAGGTGGAGTCTGGCCTACAAAAGCACTTGTTCCAACCTCTCAGTTCTCACTCTTTTCCCCCTCTGATTTAATTTCCAAATTTTCCTGTCCTCCACAGTAAAGCCAATATAATACAATAATAGCACCTCAGACCTTCTTAAATAAATAGGTTAATGCATTTTTCTAGTATTCTGCTTTCACAAATTGCTTTTCTTAAAAAAAAATCTCAAGAAAAAAGACACTGTACATTTTTAGCAAGTGCGATTGTTGGTGGGTTGTTTTTTTTAAGTCTGTATTCCAGTATTGCAAGAGTAACTTTAAATCAGTTTAAAAACATGTCCATTATCTTGAGAAATAAAGACTTGAAGTTAGCTAGCTTCTGTATTTGCAGCATACAAGGCCTTTCTAATGGTAAGTATAGGACCAAGTATAAGTAATACAAGGAAATACTATGGATATAAGGTAACCTTATGTGTTTGTTTTTGCAGTGAACCAAATTATAGTCTCCAACAATCTTCCAGTGAACTAATGATACTTCTGAAATGTGTGATTTAAGGCCAATCCACTTTATTTTTCTCATTAAAGTACTTTCTTATACAGGTCTGCCTTCTTGAAACATACATATACAATGGTTACCTTTACACGTGTTCCAGCTTCACTTTTGATAAATGAATAACATCACCTACGTAGTTTCTGCATTCCCTATATTTAGAAGAGGTTATATCTAGGGAATACTGCAAATGCTACATTATTTTATTAAATACATGGAAAGATTTTTTTTACGAGGTCACCACTATAATATGTTTTGAATGGTAAGGAGGTGCGATATTTAAATAATTACACTCAAAATATAATTAAGAATTTTGGCTGAGACCACCATTCAAATAGCTATTTCCTTTTGAAAATGACCACCTCCAAAAATGCTTCAATCAATTTTCACACAGTTTGGTGAATTCAATACTAGCCCTATGTTTTCTCGGGCCCTAAGAATATGTCTACACTGCATTAAGCACCTGTGGCTAGCCCCTGTCAGCTGACTCAGGCTGATGGGACTTGGGCTGTGGGGCTATAAAATTGCAGTGTAAATGTTTGGGCTCTGGTTGGAGCCTGGACTCCACCACTACTCCTCCAGTTGCCCCTTGTTTGCAATCTTTAGATTGAGGCTGACTCTTTGTGAGAGGGAGGTTATCAAGTAATGAAGAGCCTCATGATTTAGTGCCCGGGGCAGGCAGGAGCTGGAACCAGAGGCCTAATGTACAAGCTAGGGAGTGCAACTAAATTCAGTGTCTGCTATAGTATAGAATGGGTGGTGGCCAAACTTACTGACCCGCTGAGCTGCATATGATAATCTTCAGAGATTTGAGAGTCACAAGACATGCACAACCCACCCCACGTGGCGGCGCCTGTCAGGGTGTAGGGCTAAAGCCCAAAGACCCCCCACTCCCAGCAAGACAGAAGCCCTTAGTCTCATCACCCTGCCACAGGGCGTAAGCCCCGAGCTCCCCCCTGCCCAGTTTGTTAGGAGGAGAAAGGGGGGCATGTTGGGGGCTCTGCAAGCCACACTAACTGTTAGAGAGCTGTCTGTGGCTCACAAGCCACAGTTTGGCCATACCTGGTATAGAAAATAGTTTAATGGATTGGTTTAATGTTGCACTCAGAATTTTGATTTGGATAATGCTTGTCCAAAATCATCCAAACCTCTCTACTCTATACATTGGCTGGAAGATCTTGTAAGAAGAAGGGTCTCAAGAAATTTCCTGTAATGTCAACTTTTGGCTAAATTGGAAATATTGTGGGTTAAAACATGGTCCCACAGTTAAGTTGAGCAAAACAGGCTTTGTAGATGGGATTTCAACAGGAATCAATGAAATGGAATCTCCCCTCAAAGGCCTGGGAGCAATAGTGCAACCATCATCACAAGTCCCACACAATATGTTGGGTTTTGGCTAGTGAAGATGTGTAGCTGTAGAAACATTAACCAAGTTTCCTACTCAGTAAAGGCTCTTCTATGTACCAACCCAACTCTGGGCTGTTGTGAAGTCTTTCACCTAAATTTCTGAGGAACGAGCTGAACATAGACCTTTAAACCAGGATGTAAATGTATCTCAATACCACACATGCAGTAATACCTGAAACCCATATATCCATTTCACTCTTTCAACAGCTTTCTCTTCATCCAATGCTAGGATGAGGGGATAATCTACAAAATCTTAAATTTGTGAGGAAACCTTCATTTTATCTATTCAAATTCAGAAAATACAATTAATTTTTTTTTAAAAAGTCCTTTTTAAGGTTTCTGAGTCTTGTCTTTTCTGCTTGAGGCCTGGCATGAGTGTGCGAAATAGATGATAGGCTGTATTAGATAAGGAACAGTTTCTTTTCTGAGGAGTGTTAGAGATAGATATGTGGGGGGATGGTCCTATGTGAGGCACATTGGACTAAACCTTTTTCTGTTGGAAGAACTGGTGGTGGTGGTTTGTCAGGTTAAGGGAAGCTAATCTATGTCTAGCATTTTATGCAGGTTTTCCCTGTAGTGGTTCTGAATTTGTTCTCTGAGGTTTTATTGACGTCTGCCTTCAGATCTGTTCAGAAATGTTTTCTTTGAGAGATTTAATGACATTCACGTTCCTCCATTTCCAGTGTTTGTAACTGAATTGTTTTTGCTTATCTATATTGATGATCTAATTTTTCATTTAGCAGGCTGTTTAATTCCAGTCTGATGGGTTCTAGAAATTATAGGACTCTATCTGATTGATTTTTTTCCTCATGTTGTATCTCTAATAGTGCAATGTTCTTTTCCAGACAGTTATCATTTCTCTCTATTGCTTCCTTCTGTCTCAAGAGAGAGCAATTATTTTGCCTCTTAGGAGTGTTTCCCAGAGGTTTATTGGTATCCCCTCTTTATCATCATTATTTGTATAAAGTCTTTTTTTGTTTGTTTGTTTGGTTTTGTTTCTCTGAAATGCTTATGTTGGTGAGCCTCCATGATTTGTTATATGACTGGGAACTTTTTGTAGTTATAAAAGTTGGTGGAGTGACCTGACAAGAAAGAAAGGAAGATTTTACATTCTAATAACATCCAATAGGTCTGTTTTGGTGATTAGGAAGAGGTCTCTTCTGGTGTATGGAGACAAACATTTCTTCTTTCAACTACTTGAGGTAATTTAGGCTGAAAGTTCTTCATGGCTTGCTGTGTGATCGATGGAGGAAGGGATGGTGGAGGTTGGTGAATATGAATAGCCGTCCCCCTTGTTCTGCCTTTGGATTTAATGTGGAAGAGGTAGAAAATGTGTGGTGCACAGCGGCTGCTGCTGCTTCTTCGTAGTTTCTCGTGCCCACCTGCAATCCTGGCCATCATCAAGAAATACAAAAGTGCATCAGAAAGAAATAAACTAAATCAAAAGGTGAACCTCAAAGAGTCTGATACACATACTATTTGTAGTTTGGAAAAAAAAATGCAGGAAGTCTGTTTTAGCAGATTAAATTTGTGTATCCCAAGATATAATCCACATTAGACATTTTAAAAATATGTAATGGATTAGTTTTAAAATACAGTAGGATAGGGCCAAATTCTGCTCTGTGTGACTCCACTAAGATCAATGGGGTTGCGTAAATACAGCTGAGAGCAGAATGCAGCCTTTATGTGGTTAATATAAACACATAATAAAGTGGGAATGGCTATGTGATAGTCTATCTGTAACTGGAGAAAAGTACATACTTAAAAGCCACTTCATGTCAGAGTACATATTTGTGTTGGTTCTGATGATATTACTACAGTTTCTCTACATGAAATAAACACATTGTAGACTACTTGAAAATTTCTTGTGCTTGTAAATTTTTAAAATATTTAATAGCTCTTTGAAAAATTACCCAGCCTTCCCAAAGGCAATGGGTACATATTCTGAATTGCAAAACTAAAAGGAACATTTCCAAAGTTCCTAAGTGACTTGAGGGCCTGAGTCCCATCTTCAAAAATGATTTAGTAACTTCAAATGCAACTTAGATGCCTAAATGACAATCACTTTTGAAAACAGCATTCAGGCTCCTAAGTCATTTAGGCACTTTTGGAAATTTCACCCTGAAGTTTTATTCTTCAGATTTTTAATTACTGATCATTTCAATACATTAGTATCCACAAAGTGTTTGTAAACTTGGTGTAAATGAAAGTTTTAGAATTCAGGCATATGTTTCTAAAATGATTCACTAGCATGGATGGATTAAATTTAAAGGTTGGACCCAATCCAATCATAATAAGGTCAATTCTTATAGATTACAGTGGATTTTGGATCAGGGACCAAATGATATCAGTCCGGTGTTGCTAGTACCAAGAAAGTAATCAATTTCTAATGAAGACATATTAGACATGCATGAAATTCAGCATTTCTATGTAACATTTATTCTTTTTAAGCATTGATATTTGCAGCCTCATAATTTGAACGGGTTGAATTTTGCTACATATAAAACAGTGTGGTAGTATAGGAGATGAGATTGAATATGAATTTCTCTTTTGCCACGCTATACTGTTTTCACATTGAAGTGGTTTACTAGGTTTCACAACATATTAAAATAAAATGCAGACATAACAGAGTAAAATGACTCATCTCATGATGATGATGATGATGATATTAAATTAATAGCTAGGTAGGTGGCATGCTAAATTGTGCACAAGGCTAACTTTTTTTGCCAAAACATTGTCATATTTTACCTTATCCTCCCTTCAACCCACTCCCTACATTTATCAGTAGAAGCTACCCATTTCATTGTGTTACTAACCAAGAGCTAGACTGTGCAACCTGCTCACGTCGGTGAGCACTTACTCATGTCAGTTGCTCATGGAAGTAAGCGGCTGCTGCCGTGAGTAAGGGTTATACAAGCTTGTTGCAAGGTTGTAAGCTCTCTGGCGCAAGGATTGTCTTTTTACCACACGTCTGTACACAGGGGTGAAAGTGGGCCAGTACAGGCCGGTACCGCGTACTGGTAAGAAGTGGCCCGTACGCAGCCAACGTTACTGCGATACTGCGGCAGCACTTTA
This sequence comes from Eretmochelys imbricata, assembly GCF_965152235.1. NCBI lineage: Eukaryota > Metazoa > Chordata > Testudines > Cheloniidae > Eretmochelys > Eretmochelys imbricata. The sequence continues at coordinate 236,111,552 of NC_135572.1, forward strand.
ACCTCGCTGCCCCTTTTGCCCCCCCCCCCCTTGCAGGGCCACTGATGGGAGGGGGGGGAGCAAAAGAGGCAGCGATGTTAAAGCGCTGCCGCAGCAAAGGACCTTCCTTAAAGCGCTGCTGTGGCAGTGCTTTAATGTCATTGCCCCCCCTCCGGGCTACTGACTGGAGGGCAAAAGGGGCAGCTGCCCCAGGGCTGGCAATTTAAAAGCTACTGTGGCAGCGGCCAGAGCTCCGGGCCCTTTAAATTGCCACTGGAGCCCCAGGCGGCGCAGGCCAGGCAGTGCGGAACGGCTGGCTGGGGGAGGCTGACCCCCCCAGCTCCACCCCTTCCACCCGAGGCCCCAGCCCTTCTGCCTGAGGCCCCACCCCTTCCGGGGGCCCAGAGCCAGGCCCCCGTACCGGTAAGTGCTTAATGTTACTTTCACCCCCTGTCTGTACAATACCTGTCACAATGGAGCCCAAATCCCTGATCGGGTCCCCTAGACCTAACTGTAAAAATAATGAATAATAGTCACCTTTAAGTGCCCAGATACCATGTGATGTGCACAGGATAATAATGAGAGCTGGTTCTTATTTTTCCATCAGAGTTTTTTCAACTGAAAATGTGTTTTTGGAAATGTCAGTAGAGGAGGCTTCAGAACAAATTGATAAATCAAACAGCAATAAGTCACCAGGACCAGATGGGATTCACCCATCAATTCCAGAGGAACTCAAATATGAAATTGAAGAACTGCTAACTGTGGTATGTGACCTATCCCTTATATCAGCCTCTGTACCAAATGACTGGAGGATAGCTAATGTGATACCAACTTTTTTTTTTAAATAAAAGGCTCCAGTGCGATCCCAGTAATTACAGGCTGGTAAGCCTGACTTCAGTACCAGATAAATTGGTTGAAACGATAGTAAAGAACAGAATTATCAGACACACAGATGAACATGGTTTATTGGGGGAAGAGTCAATACAACTTTTGCAAAGGGAAATCATGTCTCACTAATCTCTTAGAATTCTTTGAACATGTCAGGAAGTATGTGGACAAGGGTGATTCAGTAGATATACTATACTTGGATTTTCAGATAGCCTTCAACAAGGTCCCTCCCCAAGGGCTCTTAAGCAAAGTAAGCAGTCATGGGATAAGAGGAAAGGTCCTCTCATGGATCAGTAACTGGTTAAAAGACAGGAAACAAAGGATAGGAATAAGTGGTCAGTTTTCAGAATGGAGAGAGGTAAATAGTGGTGTCCCCTAGGGATCTGTACTGGGACCATTGCTGTACAACATATTAATAAATAATTGGGAATATGGGGAAAACAAAGGTGGCAAAATTTGCAATGATACAAAATTAAGTCCATAACAGACTGTGAAGAGGTGCAAAGGGATCTCACAAAATTGGATGACTAGCAATAAAATAGCCGATGAAATTCAATGCTGATAAATGCAAAGTAATGCATATTGGAAAACATAATTCCAACTGAACATACAAAAGGATGGGGTCTAAATTAGCTGTTACCACGCAAGAAAGAGACCTTGGAGTCCTTGCGGGTAGTTCCCTGAAAACATCTGCTCAATGTGCAACGGCAGTCAGAAAAGCTAACCAAATGTTAGGAACTTTTGGGAAAGGAATAAGTCATATATATTTCATGGCATTATGATATTTACTAATATATAAATCCATGGTACGCTGACTCCTTGACTATTGCATGGAGTTTTGGTCTTCCCATCTCAAAAAAGATTTATTAGAAATGGAAAAGGTAGAGAGGGGCAACAAAAATTATTAAGGGTATGGAACAGGAGAGATTAAAAAAGAATGGTACTGTTCAGCATGGAAAAGAGACGACTATGGGGGGATATGATAGTGGTCTATAAAATCATGACTGGTGTGGAGAAAGGGAGTATTATTTATCCTGTCCGTTAACACAAGGAGCCAGAGGTCACCCAATGAAATGAATGGGCAGCAGGTATAAAACAAACAAAAGGAAGAACTCCTTCACACAACGCACAGTCAACCTGTGGGATTCATTGCCAGGAGATGTTGTGAAAGCCAAAAGTATAACTGGGTTCAAAAAAGCATTGCATAATTTCGTGACAAATAAGTCAATAAGTCAATCTATTGGTGAAGATGGTCAGGGATGCAACCTCATGCTCTGGGTGTCCGTAAGTCTCTGACTGCCGGATTCCAGGTCTGGGTGAGAGGGGATGGATCACTTGATAATTGCATTGTTCTGTGTATTCCTTCTGAAGTACCTCACATTGGCCACTATCAGAGGAGATGGCCATTCTCATGTTCTTATGACCAAACAAATTTCTGTGGAAAAGTCCATTCTCAACCACAACAAAAACCTTTGGACATAACCAAAAATACAATAACCACAATTTTCTCCACCATTTTTTTTGGTGGGGGCGTGAAGGAGGGTTACAGCTTTTCAACTTAAAACAAAAAAAAAATTAAAAGAAAAATGTTGGGGGGAGGGGATTTCCCCCCCGCGTTTTATGAAAAAAAAATTATGCAGGGGAACATCCAACTGTGTCTGACAACGAACACAGAGCAGAGAAGAATTCGTAGTGGGTCCGAATCTATTCCCCCAAATAGATTGTTTGTTTGAAAACCCCTCAGCTGGTCCCAGATTACTCATCTCCACTAACAGCATCATTCATCAGTTGCCTTTATTTTGAAAATCTGAACCTCAGAAAGTTGCTGATGTTCCTTAAAAATGCTACATTGAAAATGTAAAGTATCTAATTCTGTATTTGAAATTACTCAGATGTAGCCACGTTTTGTTAGAAGATGACAAATGCTGTAGAACTACATAATGAAAGCTGACAGATGACTAGGATTTATTCACAATTTCTACTCTGCATGCTTAGTGTTAGCACATCTGCAATGTGTTATATATAAAACCCAAAGCAAATTGTTTCTAAAATATTACAAGGCAACAACACACAATAAAGTAGCAGTTTAAAATATGAGGGAAACATCTGGTTTCAATGTCTAATGCAGCATGTTTTAGGTATTGCTATTATAACTGTTTACTTGACCATTTTTCAGTCTGGTTCATCGTTTGTTAGTTCTTAACGAGAAGAGTACGGTACTGCGTGATTTTTATCTACCCACTGTTTTGTGTAAATAGCATCTACAGTAAATGCACTCTCTAAAAGCATTATAAATGTCTATTTACTGGAGGCAAATATTATGATTAAGTAGCTCTTACACCCATATTGAACCCAGGCCTTGTATACAAAATTCTCATTGCTATCAATGGGAACCTTTTGCAAAGACTAAGAGTAAGAAACCACCATTTCTGGTAATTATGCCAGTATATTATCCAGATCACAAATAATGTACTGGAATAATGCACTGAAATGGTGGTCAGTTCTTTGCAAATATTTCCCATCAATGTCAGTGAGAATTTTGCATATGTCTGGATGCTTAAACAATTATCTTAAGGGAGGCACTAAACAATGCAGCTGACAACAAACTGCAAATTCATATGAGAGTGATGATATAGGGTTTTTGTTTAAATAATTTTAAATGGTCTTGTCAGCAGTTAACAAAAGAACTTGACCCTGATTCAGAAAATCATCTCTGTTCAGGAAGGGCATTTAAACATGTGTATAACTTTAAATGTATCTGTAAGTCCCACTGAAGTCAATATGCTTAAAATTAAGCATGCACTTAAATGCTTTTCTTAAGATGGGAAGTTATTATTTATAATTATGAAAGAATCTGTTTTATTTAGAAATGGTGGGCCCGATTCTGATTTACGATAAGGTCCATTTATCCCACTCTGACAATATAAAGGGACCTTGAAGATCTGCTGATGTCCCCTTTACACTATAAAAGGACTGTTGTGTAAATAAGAATCAGGACCATTACATTCTGTTGATGGAAGAGTATTGTGTCTTGTAAGCTTTGGGTCAAATCCTGAGAGGTGCACAACACCTGCAACTACCTTAGGAGGATTAGTTTTTTGCAGTGGTGGTGTAGCTGTGTTGATCCCAGGGTACGAGAGAGAGACAGTAGGTGCGGTAATACCTTTTATTGGACAAATTTGTGTTAGTGGAAGGGACAAGCTTTTGATCTTCACAGAGCTCTTTCAGATCACTAGGATTAGTAACTTTTAGTAACTGGCCTTTTGTAAGGATGGATGCCACTGAATTCCAGGATCAGGGACAGAAATATTGAAAGAGGATCTTTAGTTGCTGAGGATAGAGCTGCACCTAATAAAATGGCAAGGGAGTGTGTAACTAGAGAAGACTGGGCCTCTAATACTGACCTACATGATGAAAAACTAATGTTGAAGGGGAGAAAAATGATTGGAAGGCAATACTTATGGGTCCACATTGCACTAGGGATTTCTGCTGTAGGAGAGTAATGTTTGTGAACAGACTGTTTTTCCAAAGAACATAGGTGGTGTTTGTACCCAAAGGGGCTCTAGAGATAACCACTCCAGTTGGGGTGAATACCTGAGAATCAAACGTAGTTTTTTCTGGCTTGCAATAGATAATTAGGTTTTGTCTTCCAAGTTTTTCTCTCTACATCTCTACACTAATTTACTTGGTCACTTCAGCATAGCATTTAAGCATGCATGTAACTGGAAGCTGATTAAAGTCAAGTACATGTTTAAGTGATTATCTAAGTAGGATGGACTTAAGCATGTGCTTAATGTTACATATGTGCTTATATGCTTAATTGAATGGGGCTATTAAGTGATGACTTCTGGTGAGAGAAGCTTTCCCATCTTAGCCAAATTTGCTATGCACAGAATCTAAACTGTGTTGTTAAGCTACAGGGTTGACATAAAACATGTGGGGGAAACCAGCTGTAGTTCATCACCAGGCTAGACCCCTGAATCCTTTATTCTATGTGCAAGTTATACTGTCCCTATTCTCACTTGATTCTAGGGCAACACAACCTCATGCAGTGCCTATCTGTCTTTTGCAAGTGTCCTATGTTAAAGTACTTTGTTGCCCAAGCCTGGATAGCTGACAGGATCATAGCACAAGTAGCATGTCTGCAGGCTGTATAAAGATTCCCTCATGTCTGGAACTGTGATGATGATGGCCTTGACTTTGATTTGTACCAGAGAAGAATAATACACAGGACAGATATGAACTATGAGACTCTATTTAGACACTAGATGTGAAGAAAGAGGCTCTGAGTGAGTACTGATAAGAAACTGAATAGAAGTTTTGAGAGCAATGACACTGCACAAGTAGAAAAAGTCCATTGTTCCTTTCTCACAGGCAGATATCACAGAGAGGAATCTCTGTCCTTGCATGAGAGGTTACATCATTACTTTGTACTGCAAAGGTCCAACTAAAGTTATGTGTCCTGAGAGAATGATTTTGAGATGTTTGTAGGAACTAAACTTGTTTAACTTAAACAAAAAATGTGAAGGGGATGTAACCAGTGATGAGCTGCCAAAATCTTAACAACGGGTTCCCTCCTCACCCCATGAGGGGGCGGTTGTCCACCCCCGCCCCCTGGGACTCCTGCCCCATCCCCGTCCCCTGACTGCCCCAGAACCGGGCAGGAGGGTCTCGTGGGCCACCATAGTGGGTGCCCACCCCACCCCTAAGAGTCAGAGGCACCTGCCGGGGGGTGAGATGGGAAGTCCCGGAGATGCTTACCTGGGGCAGCTCCCAGGAAGCATCCGGCAGGTCCCTCTGGCTCCTAGGGGCGGGAGAGCATAGCTAGGGGGGGAGCAGGGGGAGCAAGCGCACCCCCCACTGATCACATCAAAAGTGGCGCCTTAGGCGCCGACTCCCTGGGTGCTCTGGGGCTGGAGCACCCACGGGGAAAATTGATGGGTGCAGAGCACCCACCAGCAGCTCCCCACCCCATGCCCGGCACTAGCTCACCTCACCTCCGCTCCGCCTCCTCCCCTGAATGCACCACCCCGCTCTGATTCTCTGCATCCCCCCCTTCCCTCCCCCCGGGTTTCCCGCAAATCAGCTGTTCGGTGGGAAGCCTGGGAGGGCTGAGAAGCAGGCGGCGGCTTCCCGCTCAGGCCGAGGGTGGCGGAGGTAAGCTGGGGCGGGGAGCAGTTCCCCTGCATGCCCCCCCCCCCGGGTTACCTGCTGCAGCGCAGGCGGCCCTCCTTGTGCCCCCGCCCCAACTCGCCTCCCGGAGCCTGAGCGGGAAGCCGCCGCTTGCTTCTCAGCCCACCCTGGCTTCCTGCACGAACAGCTGATTCGCGGGAAGCCGGGCGGGGGGAGGGTGGAGAAACAGAGCAGGGCGGCGCATTCAGGGGAGGAGGTGGGGGTGGGGCGGAGGTGAGCTGGGAACGGGGGTGGGATGGGGAAGTGAGCTGCAGGTAGGTGCTCTGCACCCACCAAATTTTCCCCTTGGGTGCTCCAGGGCTGGAGCACCTGTGGAGTCGGCGTCTAAGGTGCCACTTTTGGCCGGTTAGATTTAGAAGCCCTTTTAGAACCGGTTGTCCCTTGCACAACAACCAGTTCTAAAAGGGCTTCTAAATTTAACAACCAGTTCTAGCGAACCGGCTCCAGCTCACTACTAGATGTAACTCAGTATAAATATCTGAAAGAGGAAAAAATACGGGAGGAAGAAATGTATTCATAGAATCATAGAATATCAGGGTTGGAAGGGACCCCTGAAGATCATCCAGTCCAACCCCCCGCTCGAAGCAGGACCCATTCCCAGTCAAATCATCCCAGCCAGGGCCTTGTCAAGCCTGACCTTAAAAACCTCCAAGGAAGGAGATTCTACCACCTCCCTAGGTAACGCATTCCAGTGTTTCACCACCCTCTTAGTGAAAAAGTTTTTCCTAATATCCAATCTAAACCTCCCCCACTGCAACTTGAGACCATTACTCCTCGTTCTGTCATCTGCTACCATTGAGAACAGTCTAGAGCCATCCTCTTTGGAACCCCCTTTCAGGTAGTTGAAAGCAGCTATCAAATCCCCCCTCATTCTTCTCTTCTGCAGGCTAAACAATCCCAGCTCCCTCAGCCTCTCCTCATAAGTCATGTGTTCTAGACCCCTAATCATTTTTGTTGCCCTTCGCTGGACTCTCTCCAATTTATCCACATCCTTCTTGTAGTGTGGGGCCCAAAACTGGACACAGTACTCCAGATGAGGCCTCACCAATGTCGAATAGAGGGGAACGATCACGTCCCTCGATCTGCTCGCTATGCCCCTACTTATACATCCCAAAATGCCATTGGCCTTCTTGGCAACAAGGGCACACTGCTGACTCATATCCAGCTCCTTGTCCACTGTCACCCCTAGGTCCTTTTCCGCAGAACTGCTGCCTAGCCATTCGGTCCCTAGTCTGTAGCGGTGCATTGGATTCTTCCATCCTAAGTGCAGGACCCTGCACTTATCCTTATTGAACCTCATCAGATTTCTTTTGGCCCAATCCTCCAATTTGTCTAGGTCCCTCTGTATCCTATCCCTCCCCTCCAGCGTATCTACCACTCCTCCCAGTTTAGTATCATCCGCAAATTTGCTGAGAGTGCAATCCACACCATCCTCCAGATCATTTATGAAGATATTGAACAAAACTGGCCCCAGGACCGACCCTTGGGGCACTCCACTTGATACCGGCTGCCAACTAGACATGGAGCCATTGATCACTACCTGTTGAGCCCGACAATCTAGCCAGCTTTCTACCCACCTTATAGTGCATTCATCCAGCCCATACTTCCTTAAATTGCTGACAAGAATACTGTGGGAGACCGTGTCAAAAGCTTTGCTAAAGTCAAGAAACAATACATCCACTGCTTTCCCTTCATCCACAGAACCAGTAATCTCATCATAAAAGGCGATTAGATTAGTCAGGCATGACCTTCCCTTGGTGAATCCATGCTGGCTGTTCCTGATCACTTTCCTCTCATGCAAGTGCTTCAGGATTGATTCTTTGAGGACCTGCTCCATGATTTTTCCAGGGACTGAGGTGAGGCTGACTGGCCTGTAGTTCCCAGGATCCTCCTCCTTCCCTTTTTTAAAGATTGGCACTACATTCATGCTAAAGCCCACCAATAAAATACAAAATGAAGGGCTAATGAAGGATGGTCCTGAGGTTAGGGCACTCGACTGGGACTGTGGGATCTGGGTTCAATTCCTGGCTCAGCAACAGACTTCCTGTGTGATCTTGGACAAGTCATTTAATCTCTCGGTACCTCAGTCCTCCACCCTTAAAAAGTGGATAATGCTTTATTTCTTCCCCACTGTCTGACTGGTCTATACAGGTTATAAGCTATTGGGGGACAGGGAGTGCCTCATCCTATGTATTTTGCACGGTGCCCACCCAATGGGGCCCTGAACTCTGCTGGAGCCTCTTGGCATTACTGTAATGACGATGAAGTAGTTGAAGTGTAATCTTGCTCCCTAATGTACATAGTAATACGGTTTCCCTCCATAAACTTATATGATCTTTCCTCGATTAATGTCCAATAACTGGGTCAGAATTGTCCCATTGAGCAAACTCTTCCACTATCTAAGTTTACATCAAAATAGGAGCCTCATATCAGCCAGATGTAACCCTTTCTATGGCTAGTCTTTTATTAGTTGCTTTAACATTTCAAGAGAGGCAAGGCAGTACACACATTTCAATCAACATTCTATTAAGGGATTCTGCACTTCATTTTAATAATTCACTTTCCTGTATATTACTATATTAAGTAAAGGAAAAAGTGACCCATATCTCTGTATTTCATTAGCAAATGGACTGAGATATGTTTGTTTTTTTAGTGCTACAGTACTTCACAGATACCTCGTATCTGTTGCTGTAGGCCAGAAACAGCAGAGCTGCCTCATCAGAAAACAACTAACCTTCACAACCTGGCTGATGTATGTAGTGATTAGTAAATATAGGGCCAGATCTTCATCTGGTGTAAATCAGGTTGGCCTCAATGGAGCTATGCCAGCTGGGGATCTGGCCCAGCAATATGAGTTTGAGGTCAGGCAAGATCAGATAAAAGCAAAATAATTCTTACGGTTATACCGTATCTGAACAAAATTAAACATCATCCCTGGCTGACCTTCTCAAAACTCATTATCTTGAAGAGTTGCCATGCTTACGTCATGCAAAGGAAGTAATTTAAAGTACAAAATAATGCAATGAGCAAAAGAACCATATCAAGATCCTTCCTGAGTCTGTTAAAAATTATTGTTTGGGGCAACAGGAAAAGGAGAAAGAGAGTGAAGAGAAAAACTAAACTATGGATGAATCATAAGAGACGACATTGTGAATGTTAATGTGGAGCTAAATAGGGGTGTGTGTGGGGGGGTGTCCCATCTGGGTCATTTGATTACATTCTCTTTAGCTGCAACATGGTCACTGTGTGGTTGATGCAAAACTACTTAACTGTCGAAACTTATTCTCCTGCCCCAGAATGTAGTCTCATTCATTCTGATCATTTAAAAAAATGGCTGAATGGATTGTTATAAAAAGGATCAAATAATTTCATTTCCTGCCGGAGACATTTCAACCCAAAAGATAATGACTCAATCCTGGGCTTTTTGCTGCATCTACATCTTCCAGTCTGTGGTGAGTTGGACACCAGGCTAGCCCCTCGCATAATTTTGGGCAACCTGAGGAGTGTTCTAATCTATGTCTAACCCAACATACCATTCCAACAGCCAGGCATAATTGGGACAGTGAGGTGCCCAGGCCACACCTGGAACATCAGGTCTAGGAGATGGGCTAAGAGAGAGATGGCACAGGAGTTGCAATAGTGTCTTTACAGCCACCCAGGGATTCCCCAATATTATGGGTTTTCTCTGCTGGCTAATTAAATTGATGCTGTGGTTGCTTTGCGCTGCTGGAGTCATGTACTGCAGCCATACTTGCACTGAGGACCTGGCACAACATCAAGACAGTTATATGTGACTGAAAATATCCATCATCTCAGCTACAGAGGCAAGCTTTTTCACTTAGATATGCACCTTCAACATAATTTTGATCACTATTTCTTATAAAAGGATTCTTCCCCTCTGGATATGATGAATCCTGAAGAGAAAATTGAAGAGGATGGGAAAAAATAAAGCTAAGCCAACATTCTATCTTTTCTTCAAGGAAACAAATACCTTTGTCTACATTTGAGGTATTGGGACGTTTAGACAGGTTGCAGCATGGTTGATGGGAGGGGACATGATGCAGTCTCCAAAATCTGGTGACCACTGGCAAGCTAAAAGGAGGAAAGGAAAACACTGTGTTCTCTTCTACAGATGCAGCTTTGCCTCTGACCCTTCCATGTTGTGTCTTCTCTCTCCCTTTCTGCTGCTTCTACAATACTCTGATCCAAGGAAGTGATGGTTAAAGGTATGAAGAGCCATCTACCCTTGATCCCAAGGACCCTGCTACTCACAGTGCTTGGCCAGCCCCTCACCATGCTTTAGCATCACCTCTGTTGGCAAAGCACAGCATGAGAAGGAGGAAGAGCTGTCAAAGGAGGAAGTGTTCTCCATCCCTCTGACCCTCCAGTAAGTAGTAAGCTACACCCCACCCCACCTAGGAGAATCCACCTTTATGCATCTCTCTCATGCGCGCACATGCATGTGCACGCTCCACAAGTTTGTTGTCTATTGCAACTGCAAAGGATTATGGGACTGACTGGGTTTGAGGGTCCCATGGGGAGTAAGTTTGAGAACATCCTAGCTGAAGTATTGGATAAACAGACCGAGGACGCTGATGCAGAGCTCTTAATGTTAATCATACTAAGAGTTTAAAAAAGTGTTCACGGTTATTTAAAAAGTGTTGTGGCCCCCTAAACAGTTGAAAACGAATAACCTTCCCACTCTCTAAATAAAGTCAAAATGTTTTTTTTAAAAAAAACAAGTCTCACAAAACAATAGCAATAAAGTATATGATACATTCTGATGATTGATATCTATATTATTCATTTTTACTGCCTGTTTAGTCCTGTCTATTTTATGTGACATGGTGCATTAATACTGAAGTGCACAATAAATTAGTGTTGACTCTTCAAATAGCTTTCATAATTGTAAATATTTGCCTAATAGAATCAAATCTCACCAGTCAAGATGTGCTGATTAAAATTGTATTCTCCAAAAAGATGTTATGCCTGGTCTGATTTTTTGCCCTCTCGATTTAGCATATCCACTATGTATCACATTGAATGAACAGGTATTTCACCCTCAGCAGCCTATATTCTTTCTTATCCTAATAGTGTGGATGAAAAGGTCTTCTAACTTCTGAAATGCAGTTGCTTATCTCCGAGATACCTTACCATACTGCAAGAAGGGAGCCTCTCCGATGAATTGGGCTGTAGCCCACGGAAGCTTATGCTCAAATAAATTTGTTAGTCTCTAAGTGCCACAAGTCCTCCTGTTCTTTCTCCAATTATGTTTCTGAGGACTTGAACGCATTCCCTTTCCTGTTCCTATGTCTGTTGTGAATGCTTCTAGTCACCCTAGACAGGAATGAGACCATTTTTGGCGTACTCTCTCTCCCCCACATATAGATTTTTCTCTTTTGTAAACCTTTCTAGATGGGCATTCACGGAGGTTGGTTTCCACTGGTAAAATAGTACTCCTCCTTCTGCTCTGCTGAAGCAGAAGGATATGGAAACCTAAATTGTCCCTTAGCATCCATAACCGTGTGACCCTCCCCTTGCCACCACATGCACACTGACCAGTAAGATGGTGGCTGAAGGAAAATGGAGCTGGAGAAAACCAAGAGGTCCTGGAATTTCACAAGGCCCAGATCTGATAAACTGCAAACATGGCACTAATCTCTATAGCCAACTATGCTATATATATATAAAAATTCTTGTTGCCAAAGGCTTGTGCAGAAGTATTCCATTCTTTATTAATGCATGGAATAATTTCCAATACTATAAAAATTTAGACAGAGGGGGATCAAACTACAAAATTCCAGCGTCCACCAAATGTATTCAATATCTATCTTAATGATTAGTCTGGAGTCTTATACTGAAACTATCTGGATGTACTAGTCTTAAAAATATTTAGGCAATTAATGGGACCATTTCTTTTGCAGCTAGTGATTTCTGCTATTTAAATAGAGCAGAATAGATTTATTAGGTTCATTGTATAACAAGGTATGAAAAAACCTAATCATACACTGTAGGTACAACATATTGGTGGTGGAGATGTTACATGAGACAATAGCAATGTTAACTATAATAAAAGGTCTTAATGTGATGAAGTATAATAGGTTTTAAATATGTGATCACAAAGGAGGAACAAGAAGACAGTATAATTGTTACAAGCATGTTTGAACAGTAACATGAAGTTTGACGTAGATTATGGTAGAAGGTAACATATTATTATTCATCAAGACATCCCCATATTTTTGATTTATGGAATATAATTCAGAGTTTCTATTTTTATTTGTAGTCTTAAGTGTGAATTTTTAATACTTGTGACAGGTGCTGTATGCACAGTGCTGGATGATGAACAGCACTCTACTATGGCAGAGTTGTGGCAACTACAGAAATCCATTGCCAGAAACAAATCATGTGTGTGTGTGGGGGGGGGGGGGAAGACACCTCCCCCAAAATCAGGAGAAAAGGTAAAAAGTGAAAATTTCTGTTGGAAGGATTTCCTGAAAAATTTCACTGAGAGAATCCAAACAGAATTTTTTGGCTTGCTGCCAGCCTTCATGGAAAACTCTGAAGCAGAAAGGGCCATTGATGAGCTTTGCAGGCAAGCACCCAGGGAGTCATTATTTTGATTTTTTTCCATTGCAAAATTGAAACTTTTGTAGCAAGATCTCAGTTTTCCCATGGAAAATTTTGATTTTTGCGAGAATGGCATTTTCCATTGGAAAATGTTGGCAGAAAATTCCAGACCAGCTATCGTTTGTGACACCATCATTACTGCTGGGTTCTATTTGCACTTAAAGCAGGAGTTCAACCTCTAGATTTTGTATGAAAAACCCTGTTATTTGCCTAAAAATTTCAGCACAATTTCTGAGGAAAGCTTGAATTTTCAGACGATTTTCATGTAAACTTGCTAACTGATTTGAGTTATAATCGGTCTTCCAGCATCGGCTTTCCTACAAGGGAGGGAGTGATTCCACCCCCTCACCTCAGAATGTGCAGAAAAGATGGGAGAGGAAGTCTGAGCTGTTTGTGGTGGTGGTGAACTAGAGCAGTGGTGTGCAGACTTTGGGGTGCACCCCGCTAGAGGGACAGGGAGAAACGTTCGGGGCGGGGAGTGGCAAAGCTAGGCAGCTCGGGCCAGCCCCAGTGGCAGGGATGAGGGAGGGAGTGCCACCTCCATCCCCCTCACTCACCTCAACGGGCCACCCAGCCTGTGGGTCAGTGCTGATTTCTGCTCCCGGCAGCCTCCGCCCCCAGAGACCGTCGCATGTGCCTTTTCCCACCCTGAAAACGCAAAGGGGGAAAGGGCAGAGGGGTGGGTATTGGCCCTGCCCTAGCGGTGTAGCCTGGCTGCAAGGCAAAAGCAGCCTGCTGCTGAGGAAGGCTTGGTTGCGCAGTAATGGAGTGGGGGCAGGGATGGACTGATTCTGTTAATGGTAAGGGTGGGGGAGTTGCAACTGGAAAAGTTTGTGCACCATTGAACTAGAGGACAGGAGTGATTAAGGGCCGGCATCCCTACATAGCAGTGTTTGGGTATTGTTGGTGAGACATGGGCCTGTACTACTAGATGTCATAACATTTTATTCCTTTGCTTCTGGGTTTTGTGAGACACGTTCTGTATAGACCATTCTCAATTGACACATAGTGTTTTAGTTATGTATATTAATATCCACATAACAGTGCAGGCCATGGCATGCAAACTTCTCTGCACTTTCCCACAATTTTCCTCACTCGTGACCAGGAAAAAATGGTATGTTGTGGTGAATGAAAACTAGCTTTGTCCATTCTAGTGCTTCTGCTATGACTGCCAACAAGGGTGCTAGCTGGTGATGTTGGTGATTGTGAGATATGGACATATATTGAGCTATGGACTATAGCCCTACCTGAAACGATAAATTCATCTAAAAGAAAATAGCAAACAGCTTGGACCACTTTTGATCAAGCATCTGGGCTGTATTAATAACTACAGATTTAGGCACCAATTCTACAGTGAAGTCTGTGTAGTTGAACGGATGGACCCACAGACATCTCACTGGAGGATCAGGGCCTCTCTGTGTAATAAAATATGAAATTAGGAGAGCACAAATTGTGAAAAATCTACTCATCCATCTACATTTTCTGGTCTTCCAGATTGAGTGCTTTCATTATCCTTTCTCAAATAAAGAACATCTAATTGTACCCTCAGCATAAGTGCATGGGAAAGCTGACTTGCCTCTGGTAAAAATTCAGTTTAGTCACAATAAAGACCATCTTCTCTCTTACTTCATCTGAAAATCCAAGGGAACACAGTAGACACACAAGAAAGGAGTCTCATTTGTTGCTATAATGATACAACATGCTCTGCATGGATTTTTCAGAAGATTCAGTACACCTGTCGTATCACTAGCCGCCTTCTTGGTTAGCAGACGTATTGATGTAACATAATTAATTGCACACTCATTCACACTTTAACCACTTTTCATGCAACATCTGTGTTTCAGGACACTATAAATGTTAAGATTCAAATCCAGAAGGGAGGAAACAGTCACCCCAAAATATCATGAATGGGATAATGATTAAAAACAGGGCAGTCACTGAATTATCAAAGACCATGTTCAGAAATAAATGTTTTACTTACATGCATACCTTTGCAAAAATTCATTATGATCCTATTTAGCGGTTAGAATTTTACTATAGTGTTGTTTTTTTATGTTTTAAATTTATTCACCCAAGAATGGGAGGAGTTTACTCCCAGTGCACTAATTTGGTAGCACATTCATTTATTTGGATTTATATGTACAAGCCAAGATTTTAAAAAATAACTTGGGATTTTGAGTGCCAAACTTGGGACACCTTGAGCAGGTCTTATTTTTCAAAGGTTGAGCAGCACCTAGGGCCTTTGAAAACCAGGTCTCCATGTTGTCTACAGCTGGGCACCCAAAATCACTATTTGCTTTTGAAAAATCTTGGCCACAGACTAAAAAAGCAACTAGCTATGTGCTCTAGGTTTGATATAATTAAAAACTATGCATTTTAGTTATGTTGGAAGAATAATAATTATAAAATGAAGCAGAATCATTCAATATAATTGAAACCGGCAAATCAAAAGCTGAAATCACCCTCCCTTTTCAACAATTCAGTGCCCTCACGGTGTTATCATGTGTTTCCGCTCTCTCTGAACAAGTACAGATTAATATTTTATAGCATAAGACAGGGCAAGTATGTCATAGGAATTTATTCCTCCAAATGACACACTCGTTTCTCCCAAGCAAAGGTATATCATTGAAAGACAATGAGACACCGATAGCTAGAGTCCATCAGCAACCTAACAAAGTGACAGACCAAGATACAGGTTTAATACCATAAACACAGCTGTCAGTGAAATCTGTTTTGGAGCCAAATGCCACAGCTGCAAGATAATTTTCCATAGCTTGGCATGAGGGTGCTAAACTGTTATTTAAAGGAGGGAAAGGGCTGATCAGTGTTGTAGGTGAAAATAATTGTATCAATGCAAATAGTTAGTATTGAACATGACAGAGATAGGATGTTAAATACCCCTAGCCTACTGTAGCATACTGGTTAACACTGGAAACAATTTGTCACATATCTATCTTGCAGCAAGCTGTGTCCGTGTCCCCCACCATTCATTAACTAGCTAAAATTCCTTTTACAGCTTCAGCACTTTTAATACAAATATAATTACTGCTTATGTCATTTTGGACAGATGGAATGGTAGCCAGATTTATCATATTAGATATATTCATTAGCTCTCAAAAGAAAACTCAGTTTTCACAATTCATTATATTATAATACAGTGCTTATTTATGAATAGTCATTTCAAGTGTTGAGGCTGATATATTTTAAGTTTTCCTTTGCTCTTGGCTTTGCTTGACCTGGTGAAGAGCTATGAATAGCCCAAGACATGATTTACTCCATGCTGAGAAGGACTTTTTGCAAAATGCTTATGTTGTGAATCATGTACCTTGCAGCATGATGCATCACACAACATGACATGGTTTAAGTGAAACAACTGTGTGATTTGGGTATTGTAAAATCCCTATGCATAGTTAACAGCTCAGAAATCGAAACTTAATAGTATGATTTATCATTAGGCATATTTGGTATTTCCCCATTCGGGTGTTTTTAAGACTCATGTCTAGGAAGAGTACACATTTATCAACAAGCAGCTTCACTGTCTCTGACCAGATTTCCAGTAAGAGCTCCAACTGTCCTTACTACTACTCACGTTTTCTGATGATGATTCATTTGATATCAGTAAAATGAGTAACATTTTTAGGGATCTGTTAAGCCAGACTTTCTTCTTGGGTACTTCAGTGTGCCAATGTACTTAAAAGGAGTATTTGGCCCCTCTTCTCTCTGAGCCTGATCCAAAGCTGATTGAAATTAATGGGACAATTCCCATTGACTCCAATGGACTTTGGATCAGTCATTCCATGCATATGTTTAATGAATTCCATCAGCATTCAATGCATCAAGAAAAAGACATGGCTCTCAAACCTGCTGCAAGTCAAATATATTATATTATTTATTCCATGCACTTCTTAATAGTATTCTCCTTAAATTCATTCTCTTGTCCCAATAGGTCTTTCCTTGCACAATGGGCATTTTATGAAGACATGTACTTATGAGAAGGCAGTGTTGCCTAGTGGATAGGGCACTGGATTGGGACTCATAAGATCCGCTTCAATTCCTGGTTTTGTCACTGGCCTGCTGGGTGACCCTTGGACAAGTCACTTCTCACTGTTCCTCAGTTTCCCCATCTAAAATGGGGATGATACTTACCACCTTTGTAAAGGGTTTTGAAATCTCCTGATGAAAGATTTATTATTAGAGCAAGTCTAACAAGGCTATATCTAACAAGCAGTGTAACTCAGTTAACATTGTGCACTGCAAATATAGTTTAATGTCATCATGGAATATTACTAATCAAATTCACTATGGTCAAACCTTCTTTCTCTCTTCCTCCCTCAGAATACTTCAAAATTTCAACCACAGTAGCTTTCTCTTGTTGATGGGGTTATTTTTGCTTCCTTCTTATCCAACTCCTCCCTTTCCTTTGACACCTACTTACAATAGACCACGTAGCTAATATGTCAGTATACATCTAAAATATATTTTTAAATCATTCACCATTTTTTGGCTTAGACCTTCATAGAGCCAGCTGGTGTCTTTTATTGGTACTGGATTGTCTGTCTTAGACTATAACCCCCATGGGATAGCAGGAGACATGCCTGTCTCTGTATTTTGCAGGGTTGCACAAATCTTTGGTGGTCAATAAATAATAAATGGCCATCAGCAAGACTAATATTTAGGAGTTTGTTTTTGACAGGTCAGCTTCTCATTTATGCCAGTCTATATCAGTGAGCTGTAAAGAATATAAGAAAAGGCAGGTAACCTCCTAAAACTATAACAGAACATGATGAAAAGTCATTTGATCTAGAGCTAGAAAACAGTGCAAAATACCAGGCATCTTAATTCAGTATTTGCCCTGTGGTGCTAATCAGAACTAGGATAAATAATTCCTGACCTGGTATCAACAAGTGTCACAAATGGCTATATTTCATTGCCTAGATTATTAATAACCTCTCTTTCCACTAGGAACCAAAGTGTACATGAGAGGCATGGTGTCAGCAAAATAGGCTAGTTAATGAACCAGATAAATCAGCAATATCACTATAGTAGCTTGCATTGCATTCTCTAGCTAGTGCAATGTAGTGTGCTATTCTTTGCATGCTGTGTCATACCAATTCATTGTGATCATTGAAAGCATTAACTGTACTGTCACTAGATTACACGTATGCATGTTTTTGTTCTTATAGCTCAGCAGAATGTGTGTTTCATCACCAGGGGATGCTTAAAGACAGGATACTTGAAATCAGTGCGCAAGAGTGAGAGTGTGTTACCAGTGATGTAACAAAGCACATAAATTTCAACATGTAATTTATTTGAATGCAACCTTTCTCTGTTCATTGGCAGTGCACAGATCACAAAATTCTCAGATGTATCCATTATTCCATATAATGAACACCTTTCGTCAATGAATCATCCTAGTCTTCTGATCATGCATTCTGAATATATTAACTAGAGCTGGTCATAATATTTTAAATAAAACTTTCTCATTCAATTTTTTCATCCTTTAAAAAAAAAAAACAAATTTTAAAAAAATCCCCAAATTTTCTATAATTTCCGAAAACGAAAATTTTCCTGGTTTTGGTTTTCAGTTTTTCTTTTATTTCCCCCTTTTTCAGGGGCACAAAAAGGAGAATGAAAAAAAGGGAAACACATTTTTAAAAAACTTTGGGGGGGGATATGTTTAATCAGTGATAAATTGTTCCTTTTCAAAACTGGCAGAACAGAAATGATTTTGAAATGTTTCATGAAAACTCTTTACTGTTTTTTCTACCAGTTCTACCCCGACTCTGCTCATGTGCAGGGCATCTCTTGCATCCAGGCCAGCTGGCTCCATTCCACAATCCTCACTTGGTTCCACTCACATTCTGTGACAAATGTCTCTGTTCCATTCTCTGAAATAGGCTCCTCATTGGGAGACATTCCACAGCCACTCAACTGAGTCCACTTACAGAGGGTGCTTGATGTTTTAGATCCCCACCTCTCAATAAAAAACCACTTGTAGATCACCTTGTTACCAGCATTCGTTGCTGACTGCAGATCAGGAGCAGTCGCAATATGAATCTAGTGCAAAGTGTTACTGTAACTATAAAGCTTCTATTTTAATTACAAATTTCATATTACCACAGATTTTACATTTGTGCAATATCATAGAATAAACAAACCCAATTTTTTCATTTTCCCCCTCATAAGGTCACACTTTCCACATTTTAATAATTTTTGTTCCTCTTCTCTGAGCTTTCTCCAATTTGTCTGCATCTTTCCTGAAATGTGGCACCAAGAACTGGACACAGTACTCCAGTTGAGGCCTAATTAGCGCAGAGTAGAGCGGAAGAATTACTACTTGTCTTGCTTACAACACTCCTACTAATACCTCACAGTATGATGTTTGCTTTTTTTGCAACAATGTTACACTGTTGACTCATGTTTAGCTTATGATCCACTATGACCCCTTCTGCAGTACTCCTCCCTAGGCAGTCATTTCCCATTTTGTATGTGTGCAGCTAATTGTTCCTTCCTAAGTGGAGTATTTTGCATTTGTTCTTATTGAACTTCATCCTATTTACTTCAGACCATTTATCCAGATCATTTTTAATTTTAATCCTATCGTCTGAAGTAGTTGCAACCTCTCCCAGCTTGGAATCATCTGCAAACTCTATAAATGCACTCTCTCTGCCATTATCTAAATCATGGATGAAGATATTGAACAGAATCGGATCCAGAACTGATCCTTTCAGGACCCCACTCAAAATGCCCTTTCAGTTTGACTGTGAACCACTGATATCTACTCTAGGAACGATTTTCCAACCAGTTATGCACCCACCTTATAGTAGTTCCATCTAGATTGTATTTCCCTAGTTTGTTTATGAGAAGGTCATGCGAGACCGGATCAAAAGCCTTACTAAAGTCAAGATATACCACATCTACTACTTCCCAACCATCCACAAGGCTTGTTACCCTGCCAGAGAAGGCTAATGGGTTGGTTGGACATGATTTGTTCTTGACAAATCCTTGGTGACTGTTACTTATCACCTTATCTTCTAGGTGTTTGCAAATTGATTGTTTAATTATTTGCTCCATTATCTTTCAAGGTACTGAAGTTAAACGGACTGGTCTGTAGTTCCCTGGGTTGTCCTTATTTCCCTTTTTTTTTTTAATAGATGGACACTATATTTGTCCTTTTTCCAGTCTTCTGGAATCTCTCCTGTCTTCCATGACTTTTCAAAGATAATTATTAATGGCTCAGATATCTCCTCAGTCAGCTCCTTGAGTATTGTAGGGTGTATTTCATCAGGCCCTGGTGACTTGAGGACATCTAACTTGTCTAAGTAATTTTTAACTTTTTTATTCCCTATTTTAGCCTCTGATCCTACTTGCCATTTTCACTGGCATTAATTATGGTAGATGGCCAATTACTACTAACGTTTTTGGTGAAAACCGAAACAAAACAGTCATTGAGCATTTCTGCCATTTCCACATTTTCTGTTGTTTTCCCCCCCTCATTGAGTAACAGACCTACCCTGTCCTTGGTCTTCCTCTTGCTTCTAATATATTTGTAGAATGTTTTCTTTTGTTACCCTTTATCTCTCTAGCTAGTTTAATCTTCTTTTGTGCCTTGGCCTTTCTAATTTTGTCCCTACATACTTGTGTTCTTTGTTTATATTCATTCTTTGTAATTTGAATGAATTTCCATTTTTTGTAGGACTCTTTTTTTGAGTTTCAGATAATTGAAGATCTCCTGACTTAGCCAAGGTGGATCACTTGCCATACTTTCTGTCTTTCCTACACAGTGGGATAGTTTGCTTTTGTGCCCTTAATAATGTCTCTTTGAAAAACTGCCAACTTTCTTGAGCTGTTTTTCCTTTTAGATTTGTTTCTCATGGGATCTTACTTACCAACTCCCTGAGTTTGCTAACATCTGTTTTCTTGAAATCCATTATCTTTATTGTGCTGTTTTCCCTCCTACCATTCCTTAGAATCATGAACTCTATGGACACTTTCATCCAAGCTGCCTTCCACTTTTAAATATCAACCAGTTCCTCCCTGTTTGCCAAAATCAAATCTAGAACAGCCTGTCCCCTAGTAGCTTTCTCCACCTTCTGAAATAATAAATTATCTTCAGTGCCTTCCAAGAACTTGTTGGATAATCTGTGCCCTGCTGTGTTATTTTCCTAACAGATGTCTGGGTAGTTGAAGTCCCTCCTCACCACCAAGTCCTGTGCTTTGGATGATTTTGTTAGTTGTTTAAAAAAGGCCTCATCCACCTCTTCTTCCTGGTTAGGTGGTCTGTAATAGACCGCTACCATGATGTCATCTTTGTTTTTTACCCTGTTTATCCTTACCCAGAGACTTTCAACAAGTCTGTCTCCTATTTCCAGCTCAATCTCAGTCCAAGTGTATATATTTTTAATATATAAGGCAACACCTCCTCTCTTTTTTCCCTGCCTGTCCTTCCTGAGCAAACTGTATGCTTCTATACCAATATTCCAGTCATGCATATTCCACCAAATCTGTGACACCAACTGCCATAGTTGTGTTTTATTAACTATATTTTCAAGTTCTTCCTGCTTATTCCCCATACTTCTCACGTTAGTATACAGACATCTAAGATACTGATTTGGTTTCTGCTCTATGTTCTCTCTTGTCTTTCCCTTATCCCTGCTATATCACCCCATGCTCCCCGCAGATTCCGACCCTTCTCCCAGGTCTCCATGTTTTTGACTTACCTGTGGGCTTTTGTCACTTGCGCCCATTGAACCGAGTTTAAAAGCCTCCTCACTAGGTTAGCCAGTCTTTTATCCAGATACCCTCTTCCCCTTCCTCGATAGGTTGCCACCATCTCTGCTTAGCAGTCCTCCTTCCTGGAACAGCATCCCTGTGGTCAAGGAAGCTGAAGCCCTCCTGGCAACATCATCCTTGTAGCCAGGCATTCCCTCCAGGATGCATCTGTGTCTACCTGGGCCCCTATACTTGACCAGAAGGATTGAAGAGACCATCACCTGTGCCCCCAATTCCTTCACCCTTACTCCCAGAGTCCTGCAGTCACTTCTGATCTGCTCAGGGTCATATCTCACAATATCATTAGTGCCCTGACATGAATGAGAAGTATTGGGTAGTAGTTTTTACATTGTATTTACATCATCTCCTAATCCCAAACTCCTAGGATCATGTGGATTCTAGAAAATCATGAAAGGGAATTCCAGCACGTTAGGAATCTTAAGGGTCAAATAAAGTGAAGAATGCCTTCCCTATGGGGAAAGGAGAAATAGATTTAAAAGGAAATACAGTTCTGCTTACCATTAGTTTACTTTGTTTGTCATTTTTTCTTACACAGTATTTCAGTGGGAAAGCTTTCCCAGGTGAGGTATCTGTGATAAGTTTATGCTCATGATTAGGTGTAATAAGTGTTTTCTTTTCCTGGTAGATATATTTCTGCTTTGTATGTAACTGGTTGAATATCTAGTGTATGTAATAAAGGAAAGCAGATAGACGTGGTGCATTCATCCTGATGACAGAGGCAAAATGTAAGATTTAAATTCTTGGGGCAGGCCACCCAGTTTGTACCTATTGCCGTCCAGTGCAGCAGACTAGAAAT
Source organism: Eretmochelys imbricata (assembly GCF_965152235.1). Lineage (NCBI taxonomy): Eukaryota > Metazoa > Chordata > Testudines > Cheloniidae > Eretmochelys > Eretmochelys imbricata. The sequence goes on from NC_135572.1 coordinate 236,133,828, forward strand.
TTTGTGGCAGTCTCAGGTCTGTTTTTTTAAGTGGATTTTTTTAAAAAAAACCCCAATGTCTTACAGTGATGGACTCAAGGAGCTCCATCTATTTGGCTTAACAAAGAAAAGATTCAGGGGTGACTTGATCACAGTCTCTGAGTACATACATGGGGAACCAATATTTGATAATGGGATCTTTAAACTAGCTGACAAAGGTACAACAAGATCCAAGAGTGGAAGTTGAGCTAGACCAGCGGTTCTCAAGCTGTGGGTCGCAACCCCATTTTAATGGAGTCAGCGGGGCTGGCTTACACTTGCTGGGGCCAGTGGGCAGAGCCGAAGCCAGAGCCCCACTGCCCGAGGGTTTCAGCCCTGGGCAGAGGGGCTCTGGTTACGCACCCCCTGCTGGAGCTGAAGCCCTAGGGCTTGGGGTTTGGCATCACTGCCTGGGGCAGTGGGGCTTGGGCTTTGGCTTCCCCCCCCAAACCACCTGGGGCAGCAGGGCTCGGGCTTTGGCTCAGACTTCAGTCCCCCAGCTCCTGGAGTCGTGTAGTAATTTTTCTGGTCAGTGCAATGAAGTCTGGGAACCCCTGAGCTAGACAAATAAAGTCTTGAGATAAGGCATACACTGTTAACAGAGAATGTAATTAACCATTGGAGCAATCTACCAAGGGTCATTAAGGAGTCTTGATCACTAGCAATTTTTAAATAAGATTGGAACTTCTGTAAAAGGTGCTCTCGTTCAAAAAGAATTATTTTGAGGAAATTCTTTTGTGTTTATACAGGAGGTCAGACCAAATACTCACAATGGTTGCTTCTGGAATCTAGCAATCTACTCATATAGGGCATGACCCAAAGCCTGTTGAAGCTAATTGAAAGGAATGATGTACATGGAACACCACTGGTTTAAATGCAGGTAAGCTATTATACAACGATCACATAGACACTATCAGTTGCAGGAACATGGCCTTAAAATTGAAAAGGAATAATACAATCAGTGCAGTTTTCCTTGTGTTACTTATTTTGTTGTTTAAATAAACTTTATCTGCCTCCAGATTTGTAGGGTGCCCCCCCCCACACACACATTTTGGTTCAGCCTCCTACCTTATTTTCTAAAACAATTTATTTGACCCAAGCTATCAAAGGGAGGGTATGAGCAAGTCTATGTGTATATGAAGAGGGTAGGTAAGTCAGTCAGGTACAGTGCATCTACCATCAGGGTGCATGTTCCAAGAGAAGCCAATGCAATTACTCAAAACACAAAGTTAAGCATGTACATAAGTCTTTGCAAGATGGGGGCCTAATAGGTTCTGTTCATCCCATGCATACAAATAACCGTTTTGGAATTTCGTGCTACTTAAAAGTAAGCTGAACCAAAACACCAATTCTGAACACCCACCCACACTGCGAACATTTAGAGGAGGATCCATGTCTTTGGCATGGCCTCTGTCATTTAACTGAGTGAAAACCTCCATTTTTTTAATATTGCTGAAACTACCATGGAATTTCAAGTCTGCTGCACTGAAGTGCCATAGAAACCAGGGAGCCTGGCCCCAGACTCTGAGTCCAGCAGGCAACTCAGGGTACGCAAGGCCTTGTGAGACCCCAATTCAGCAAGGTACTTATGCAGATGCTTATTGCAAGCACCTGAGTTGTCCCACTGATTTTTAATAAGCCTTCTCACATGCTTCAAGTTAAGTTCATTTGCTGAATTGGGGCTGGAGGTACATTTCATACAGTGTGCAAATACTTCAGATCCATGTAAATTGAACCTTTGTCATATGCATTTATTTCACTGCTATAGAGGATTGATCCTGCTACCCCTGAAGTCAATGTTAAAACTTCCATTAACTTTGATGGTGCAGGATCAGGTCCTTAATAAATAGATGTGGTAATAGTAGTGGAGTGTGCATGGGCCTTTTGACAGGCGTGGGTACTATTCCCATTACTGCAAGTTATCCACATACATCAAAAGGAAGCTAAATCCTACTCTCCATTTACACTTGTAACTTGCCCACACACCTACTTTTTTGTTATTGATAGCAAAATCTATAGTTTTTCATTGGGAAGTATAGTTAGGTAGCATAAATCATGGTCTCTATTATATGCTACAGATAGCATGATTACTAATATGCAAATATGAAGGCAAAGAAATAGGTAGCCATTAAAAACAGTATTAAATGAAAATATCTCTGATTTATAAACAGGGAAATGGAAAATGTGTTAACACTATGCAGGGCTGCTTAGCATGCTGTTTTGGTAAACAATAAGATATCTCCATGAACGGTCTTTCTGCTAGCTTATTATGCCTTCTTTTTACCCATTAACATTTGAGTTGATACAGTAAATTACTGCTTGGTTGGAGACACTTGTTTTGAAAAATAACTGGGCTAGGTAACATTTTCTTGGTTTGTTTTTCAACAGTTGTTTTTCAATAATGGTCCGTGACAGATATAACTTTAAAAGCAAATATACTTCACTACTGAGCTTCCTATTGGAAGTAAATAAGTATTCAGTCCTTTTGGTTTAAGCTCAGCCCATCAAGGAGATATATAAACTAGAAACCATAGAAGTGCTATGCAATATGGGAAAATGAGAGAATTTTATATCTGAAAATAGAAGCAGGCTGAGCAGTACTTATTACAATTTTAGTCTGAAAAATGACACTGAAACTGGCCGCATCTTACTGAACAGATCTGCTACCCATATATATTGCAACTCCTAATTTGTTTTAGGGCTGGTCTACACAGAAATTTTTGTGCTGTTGTAATTATATTGGTTTAGAAACTGGTATAATTAAAGCAATGCACCCCCTAATTTGGGTACAGTTATACCAGTTGTGACATTTCGGAGTCTACTCAGACCACTAAGGGTTCTGTCACCACCTCCCCTGTAGCCCTGGGGGCCTTGTGCTGTGTACTTATGGTTCAGATCCCTGACACCAGTAGCCAGTACACAATCAATAGGTCTCACCAGCCCAGTTAATCTTTGCAGGGTGATGCCAACAGTCCTTTCAATCCCAAGTCTCCCTCCCCAAGTTCTTAATCACCAAACACTCCGACTGAGGGCTGAAGGTGTGAAACCAGGCCTCCTATTATCAGCTTATTTTGGCACACACGCTCCATACAGTTTGCACGCCAGAGACCTACTTCATCTGAAAATAAACACAAGATTTGTATAAGAGGAAAAAAACACAAATTCAAAGATGAAATAGTAAGGGAAACAAACCTATAAAAGTTAAACAGAAAATAAACATAAAGATGCAACCTCAGACTTCTACACTTTCAAATTAAATAAAATCCCTTTTCTAATAGCAGTTACCTATTGCCTTAAAATAGTTTTGCAGTGTACACCCTCAATACAGGAGGGATCCAGCTTTCACAGACCTCCCCCTGCCTCAAGTTTGTCCCTCAAGTTACGGATTAAAAACTTCAGATCTAAACCTGCTTTTCAAAGGCTTTTTTTTTTTTCTTTCCCCTTTTCTCCTTCCTCCTCCCGCCCATCAATAGTGACTCATGGTTATTCAGATTGGGGAAATTCTCTCTTGACTTGATAGCTGGGATATTCTTTTCGTTAACTCTAATGGTCCATCATTGTCTTTTACTGAACTGGACAATGGATGGGTCCTTGAAGCTGGGGTTTTATGTAAACTAGTTTGAGAGGTGCCCCTACTGCTTGACTACCTTACTGGCTTGTTGAGAGGTGGACCTGACATAGTCCCATGGATTCTGAGCACAGATTTCTATATACACTAATATGTAAATGACTATTAAGATCAGTGCATTACAAGCTTTCATAAAAGACCTTGCTCAATATTCTCTTACAGTAAAATAACATAGTATGCAATCAGTTGGATTAACTGCTTATTTTGGGGGTTTGGACCTTCTGTTCTCCCCTTCAGAGAGTATAATGGTACTTTTCTTGGTATAGCTTAGATCTGAAGTAAGTTTTACCAGAGAGGCTCCATTATACAATATAACTTTTTGTCCACATTTCTAAACTGGTATAGTTAAAGCAGCACATCAAGTGTGTGTTGACCAACCCGCAGTGATGAAGGTACAGTTTTATTATGGTGGCCAGAAAACAAGAAATCCATTTCTCCAAATTTTTGGAGATTTTGACATATTTTTGTTTGACATTGGCACAAAATGGAGACCTTTCAAAAATTTTCATGCCCTCAAACATCCCAGGATAGCCAATAGCCCATATTAGGGGGCTCACCAGTGGCATGGCAGACTTGGGTTCAAGTCGCTGTTCTGAATCAGTTGAGTACCTCTAACACCTGGGCAGTTGGCTGTTGTGGGGTGGGTGACTCTGTGTTTCTCTCTTTCACACCCATTTTTTTTATAGGACAGTGGTTTTCAATCTGTGGTCCGCAGACTCTTGGGGATTCCCAAAATATGTCTAAGATTTCCAAAGAGGCTGCATTTCCCATCAAAAATGTTTAGGGGTCCGCAAATGAAAAAAGGTTGAAAACTACTGTTATAGGACATAAAAAGAAAAAGAAAACTATGATTCCCAGATTACATGTGTTTTGTTGATTGTACAGTTACAGTTTTGGAAGGAAGAAAAAATTGCCAAGTAACATTCTTAGTGTTTTGAATATAACTGCAGTATTTTTCCAGATAAGTAGTATGGGATAGACCCTCATCTGATGTAAATCAGCACTTCAGTTGGGCTATTCTGGTTTACATCAGCTGAAGACCTGGCCCTATGTATTTAATAACATACATGCAGACTTCTGAGTGGGTAAATAATGCTTGATAGTCAACCTTTATCTGACTGATTTCAATATTATATTGAAGGAAACAGGAGAATTTGTAATTCTGTCAGTACTGTATTCCAGATATTCCCTCCATACTAAGGCTTGTCCTGTTCCGGGTGGATTACTAAATGGAGAATTACCCCAACATGTAATCAGCATTACAAAATCTGGCCAAGGGAATTGTACCAAAATAAGTCATCAGAAATTTGAATATTGAAGTGTTTTAGAACACTTCAGATCATTCAAATGCAACTGATATCTCTGAGCCTAGATGACTGTGGGAAATCTTGACCCCATTGAAGTCCATGGCAAAACTTCCCTTAATTTTAATGATGCAAGGATTTCACTCTTAATGACAAGGTGTAAAATTTTCCAATGTGCCTAAATCCCATATTCAAAGGCACCTAAATCCCATTTTTAAGCAAGAGCCCTAACAGAGACATATTTGGTCAACTTTAATTTCTATGCAACAGATTATGTGATCAATAGCAAAAGTAACCAGCTAACTCCAAAAGCAAAGAGAGTGGGGAAAAAAAACTTATTTTCCAGAAAAAAGAACAGGAGTACTTGTGGCACCTTAGAGACTAACAAATTTATTAGAGCATAAGCTTTCATGGGCTACAGCCCACTTCATTGGATGCATAGAATGGAACATATAGTAAGATAGATTTTACACACACACACACACACACACACACACACACAAGTTGGAAGTTACCATACAACTGTGAGAGGCTAATTAGTTAAGATGAGCTATTATTAGCTGGAGAAAAAAAACCCAACTTTTGTAGTGATAATCAAGATGGACCATTTAGGCAGTTGACAAGAAGGTCCCATGGAAAAAAAGCCCTTGAGGAATTCCTCCATGATTTCAACAATTTCCATCCCACCATCAACCTCAGCCTAGACCAATCCACACAAGCGGTCCATTTCCTGGACACTACTGTGCTAATAAGTGATGGTCACATAAACACCACCCTATAACGGAAACCTACTGACTGCTAATATAGCTACATGCCTCCAGCTTCCATCCAGGATACACCACACGATCCATTGTCTACAGCAAAGCTCTAAGATACAACCGCATTTGCTCCAATCCCTCAGACAGAGACAAACACCTACAAGATCTCTATCAAGCGTTCTTAAAACTGCAATACCCACCTGCTGAAGTGAAAAAACAGATTGACAGAGCCAGAAGTGTACCCAGAAGTCACCTACTACAGGACAGGCCCAACAAAGAAAATAACAGAACGCCACTAGGTGTCACCTTCAACCCCCAACTAAAACCTCTCCAGCGCATCATCAAAGATTTACAACCTATCCTGAAAAATGATCCCTCACTCTCACAGATCTTGGGAGACAGACCAGTCCTCTCTTACAGACAGCCCCCCAACCTGAAGCAAATACTCACCAGCAACCACACACCACACAACAAAAACACTAACCCAGGAACCTATCCTTGCAACAAAGCCCGATGCCAACTCTGTCCACATATTTATTCGAGTGACACCATCATAGGACCTAATCACATTAGCCACGCCATCAGGGGCTTGTTCACCTGCACATATACCAGTGTGATATATGCCATCATGTGCCAGCGATGCCCCTCTGCTACTTGAAGTCTTTAAACCATGATTTGAGGACTTCAATAGCTTAGACATAGGTGAGACGTTTTTTGCAGGAGTGGGTGGATGAAATTCTATGGCCTGCGTTGTGCAGGAGGTCAGACTAGATGATCATAATGGTCCCTTCTGACCTTAGTATCTATGAATCTATGTACATTGGCCAAACCAGACAGTCTCTACGCAAAAGAATAAATGGACACAAATCTGACATCAGAAATCCTAACATTCAAAAACGGTTAGGAGAACACTTCAACCTCTCTGGCCACTCAGTAAAAGATTTAAGGGTGGCAATTTTGCAACAGAAAAGCTCAAAAACAGACTCCAACGAGAAACTGCTGAGCTTGAATTAATATGCAAACTAGATACCATTAACTTGGGTTTGAATAGAGACTGGGAGTGGCTGGGTCATTACACATATTAAATCTATTTCCCCATGTTAAGTATCCTCACACCTTCTTGTCAACTGTCTAAATGGGCCATCTTGATTATCACTACAAAAGTTTTTTTTTCTCCTGCTGATAATAGCTCATCTTAACTAATTAATTAGCCTCTCACAGTTTGTATGGTAACTTCCAACTTATCTGTGTGTGTGTGTGTGTGTGTGTATTTATATATAAGAGATATATATCTCTATCTCTGTCTCTTACTATATGTTCCATTCTATGCATCCGATGAAGTGAGCTGTAGCCCACGAAAGCTTGTGCTCTAATAAATTTGTTAGCCTCTAAGGTGCCACAAGTACTCCTCTTCTTTTTGCGGATACAGACTAACACGGCTGCTACTCTGAAACCTTATTTTCCAGAGTTTCTTAGGTCATTTCAGAATCTATATCATAACTAGGCAATCTAATGTTTTGGAAATAGTAGAAATCTCCCACCAATGCTCCTCAGTGCAATCATAACATGGCATTTGTGACATACCAGGGTACCATCCAGACTAATAAGTAGCTGTCACCCCTGCCGTGTAACCTGGGGTGCCCTTTACAATGCCTTGCTGCTCACAAACAGCCTCCAGCATGTAAATCACTCCCAGTTATGTCTGTGTGCAAACTGCAGCCAGCCAGCCACATCTTAGCTCTTACCAGCCTTAAAAATTACCACAGGGGATCCCAGCGCACTCCCAATCTCAGATTTTGCGCCAGAAACACATGTCCTATACTGCCCACCCATCTCCAGGACAGTGCAAATATATTGAGTTCCTTATTCCTTTAAGGGAATAATATGCACACAACTTATTGCCCCAAATGGAGTTACCCAGACACTTCAGTTTGAACACACTGGAATAGATAAAACAATAAAACAAATGTACTAACTGCAAAGAGAGATTTTTAAGTGAGTACAAGTAATATGAGGCGCAAAAGTCAGTAATGGTTACAAGAAAAATAAAGATAAAATGCTTAGTAATGCCTAACTTAACAAACTATATTAGATTCAAGCAAAGTTTCTCACCACAAGCTCCAGTAAATTGCTGACCAAACTCCCAGGTCAGGACCCCTTCCCTAGAGTCCCAATGGCTGTTTCCTTCATCTCTTCAGGTGCAGTGAATGCAACTGGCTGGGGGAGAAAGAAGGGAGTCCCTTGGGGTATTTGTCCCTCCTTTTTATGGTTTCAGTCCCCTTCTTGAAAAACATTTCTAGCTGGAAACGAGGAGCCAGAACATCTATGTGGAAGAATATTCCCTGCTGTTTTTTTCATCTGTTTGAACTTCCCTTGTCTTCCCTTCCTGCTTGATGACTAGTTTTACTGCTTAAATGCAAATTAAGCAGAGCACACATTCCTTTGTTTAGGACCGACCTGTTTGTCAACTTCTGTTTGGGCAGGACTGTGGGGTTTGGAATATGTGCTAATAACATCACACAGGGGACTCTGATAACTTCACATACAACATTATCTTACACATTTTACCAGGACACTACTGACCGGCAAACTGAGTTTTCAAATGATATCTTGTAAGGTACACTTTGTACAAAAGATTAATAGACTAGTATGGAAGGTGTGAATATAGGGGTATATTCACGTCACAGCATCACAATAGTGATAAACATTGTTTCACAGCAATTTCCATTTAAAATCTTCAAGACACTCAAAAGTCAGGGATCCAAGACAGGTGGAAGGCATCAAAGCATAGAATCATAGGACTCGAAGGGACCTCGAGAGGTCATCTAGTCCCCTGCACTCATGGCAGGACTAAGTATTATATAGACCAGCAGGGTCTCAGCAGACCACTTAATGGTATTTCCAAATGTTGTTCGTACCGTTAGCTAACTATTGTAAAGTGCTATATAAAATAGATATCGCTATAGATAAAAGCGCTATATAAAAAAACTCTTAATAATAATCATTTTTTGTTCTACAAATAGAAGCACACAACTCATATTTTAATATCAGTAGTCTGACCTCTCTAATGTGTTGGATGTGCTCTCTCTTCCTGCCATGGCAGCCCCCAAGCTGGCCCTGGGAAGGAGGGAGGGGTCTCTCCCCAGCAGCCTCAGCCCTGGAGCTGGGGAAAGACACCTCTTTCTCTGGCCACTGCAGCCCTGCACGTCCCAAATTCCCCCCAAAGCCACCACCTCACCTTACACATGCATCTTCTCCAGGGTCCAGGCACTTAATTAGTGGAGCCCACGCCTGTGCAGCTCCACTAATAAGGTGGGCGGCTCTTCATTCTTTCGTGTGTGGCCCTTCATTCTTTTGTGTGTGGACACGCAGGTGCACACCTTAGAAGGAACTCCATGGACCACTTGAATGGAGTTCGTGGACCACTGGTGGTCCAGGGACCACAGTTTGAGAACCTCTGATCTAGACCATCCCGGACAGGTGTTTGTCTAACCTGCTCTTAAAAATCTTCAATGATGGAGATTCCTCCCTAGGCAATTTATTCCAGTGCTTAACCATCCTGACAGGTAGTTTTCCTAATGTCCAACCTAAACCTCCCTTGCTGCAATTTAAGCCCATTGCTTCTTGTCCTATTCTCAGAGGTTAAGAAGAACAATTTTTCTCCCTCCATCTTGTAACAACCTTTCATGTACTTGAAAACTATTATCATGTCCCCTCTTAGTCTCCTCTTTTCCAGACTAATGATTCTGGCTTCTCCAAATGCAAATAACTGAGGAGAGGTTGGTCCTTTTTTGATCCCTGGTGTACCAGAAAAAGCTGTTTTTTTTTTTTTTGAGAAGCCTGTTTGAAGTTAGTTTCTTCCCTGAATCAACTGTATAGTTTATCATTCATTTTGCATGAAATACAGACTTGTCTTGAAATACAGACCTGAGAAGTCTGTACAAGCAACTTCCTCTCCAAAGCCTAGGAAAAGGGATCAGCATGAAAAATTATCCCTAACAGAGGTTCTGGATACCCAATTTTTTTTTATTTATTTTTTTTGCTCATCCCCTCCCCTGAGCTATCATACACCTTTTATATTCTCTATTTTATCTCCAAAGAGACAAAAATAAGCAAAAGTCTTTTCAATGGAAAATTTTTGACCAGTTTGAGCATTAATCCTCCTTTTGTGAAACCTTTACAAAAGGAACCCCAAAACCCTGACTACTTGACAGTTAACTCATGCAAGGCTTGTGTATCTAGGAAGGTTATACCACATATGAGTCAGACGGGGTGAATTTAAGCTACTATAATTATACCAGTATAACTCTCCTGTGAGGACACTTTTACTCTGGAACATGAACACATGCCCCCCTGCACAACTATAAAAAAATTCCTGTGTAGAAAAGTCCTCAGTTTCTTCAACTAGGATCTAGTGTAGTGAATTGCCAACTCATTCTCTATCTCAGTTCTCTGGGTGCAGTTAATACCTGGCATCTTAACTCTTTTCACTTTGGGCACTTATACATCAGTATCCTCTAATGGCAAGCCACTAATAGCTCACATTATAACCATTTCTAAACAAGAGTTTTAACTTAATTCAGTAACTTACCAACATAAAATAAACCAATTTAAGCAAGGGTTAAAGTACTTTAAGTGGGGCTGCATTAAGGGTTTGAATTTTTTAGATAAAATGTAATTGTTTTAGTTAAACTGGTGCAACTTTTCTAATATAGACAAGCTCATGGTCTATTTCAGCTTCTGTCAGTCAACCCGGTAGATGAAATACATTTTCAAAGGCAGACTGGCATAGGCCCTTTTCACTGATACCTGGTCTGCACCTAAAAATTAGATTGCTCTAGCTACATCGTTCAGGGTTGTGAAAAATGTCACAACCCTGTGAAACATTGTTAGGTCAACCTAACCCCCACTGTACATGCAGCTAGGTCGACGGAAGAATTCTTCCATTGATCTAGCTACTGCTTCTTGGAGAGGTGAATTAAATACATCGATGGGAAAATCCTTCCTATTAATATTAGGCAGTGTCTACACTATGGTGCTACAGTGGCATAGCTGCAATGTCCTAGCTATGCCACTGTAGCTGCTGTAGTGTTGGCATACCCTGATGGAGACCGTACAGTAGTGATGTAAAAGTGTTTAGTGGCTCATAAATAAGAGTCCCAGCCCCTCAAATGTTCATTAGTAGCTAACAGCTGGCAGACTATTATTGAAGTACTCTGTGATTATATCTAGCTGGGAATTTCATGGGTTCATTTTAATCAAATTGAAGCATGCCTTGTAAAGGGATTTACGGAAAGTTTTATCATAGCACTGATTCATAAGCATACAAAATGTAAAAAAGGAAAAGAGAAAATGAAGTGAAAGCTGCACTATAAACTGTACCAGCCTGCTTGTAAACCCAATAAAGAGTCTCTAGCTTCTTGTTTAAATGTAGCACATACACAGTCAGTTACATGATCCATAATTAGAACTGTGGTGAAGTATTCATTGTGAGATTAAAAATAATCTGAGCCTGATTGTGACTCTTACTCCCACTGCAGAGCATTTACTCACTCGACTATTCCCATTGATGCCAGTAGAACTACTTCTGGAAATAACAGCACGAGTAGAGCGTTCACATTTGTGATCAGATGTTTGGCAGCGTGTGTGTGCTTTCTGAGTGCTGTACTGACTCTGGCCAGATAGCCCATACAACAGGCTCCAATCAAACTGCCCAATAAATCCAGAGAGTTGGTTTGTAGTGAAGGCAATTGGTCAGGTTTATTGTCAACAAAGCACGGTCCTAATGTCCTGGCTCAATGGTTACAGGTATGCTAACACATGTATGCCCATTGCAATGGACTAGCTCAGTTAATGGCGGCACTTTCCATTATTCCCTAGGCCAACCAAAGACACTACTTCTGAGAGACATTTTAATACACCAGTACAAACAAGTTATATATTGCCCCTCTGACGTAGTTAGTTGACCCCCTCTGACGTAGCCAGTTACCACCGATCACCTTGTACATCTCTATCCATCACACTGTCCTCCTGACCTTCTCTTTAGGATGGGCCTGTTATCTTTAGGGAATGTGTTGGTATCGAGGTGTTCTGGTACCACCCTTCTGGAATGTGTTTGCATGAGTGCTCTGTGCATAGCACCTCTTAGGAATGTGTGGTTTTTTATAATATCAGCCCTGTTCTTGCCAGATTCTGTGAGCAGGGCCTGCATCTAGCTCACAGCCTGATTTTGCTTTATATTCACAAAGTTTTGACCACTACTTTAGCCCAGGTCTTAGGCCTCTGATACAAGGGCTTATGTTTCAGGCTCTATTCCTACTACAACGGTATTGCACTAACTTTGACCGTTTTTGATCTTGCACAGCTTCTGTGAAAATGAACAGACACGTTCATGTCAGTGAAAACATAGCTGAGGTTGGGCACAGTTTTTGCACTTCCAGTTTAACTATAGTCACTGCTGCTTTTCACAGTGCACTTCTGAGCTTTGAGATGAGTTGGGTTTCATCACTTGGTTGTCTTCACATGGTATTTCTTCAGCTTTCCTGCATGGCTGGGCCTTCTCTGTTCTGAAGATGGCCAACAGAAGCCATTCTGATTTATTTTCTGAGGCTGGTAGATGGGAAAAATGATATCCCCAAAAGGTGCTAGAGGGAGAGCCTGTATTCCACCAAAGATGCTGAACCAGGTTTTCAGACCCATGTCTCTCCCTATCAAAAATACAATAGGTGGCACTGGGGATTGAATGTGTAAAAGTCTGTTATTGGGCCTAATACAGGAATGAGCATTATGAGGGAACTGAGAGCCACTGATCTGAGTGGGGATTGCCATAGGTTTGGACTTTTTAAATAAGCACAAATGGAACTTTAGACTTTTTTGAAATTCTACCAGCATTCCTTTTTTTACGTGGTTTTTTTCTTTTTTGCAGTGTTGAGACTAGTTTGCCTGGTACTCGTTCTTGCACTATAGGGAGGTGCTTGCTGCAGACTTTCTAAATGGTACAGGCTGCATGCCTCCTAAGAGCCAAGTCTTATTTCATGGGCCTAACACATTTTATCATGCTTGTATAGGCCCCAGCAGCATAAGTGCTGTAGGATGTGATACATCCTGCTCTTATGTCATGTCATTTACATACCTAGTGAATAAATCTCAGGCGTAGCTGGAGTTGCACTATTCTTGTTTCACATCTGGAGGCAGTTTTTTCCCTGGCTGATCTTACCTTACACGGGGTGCATGTGAGTACAAAGAGAACAGTTTGGATAGTTAGCGATTTAAGAACCTGCTGGCTTGAGGATCATGCCATGAAAATGTCATGTATCTTAATCTTTGAATCCCGGGCAGCAATTGTGTAGTTACAAAGAAGAATGTGTTGGAGCAACGTTGTCCCAGCTCTAGCATAGGTGAAATAGAGAATCCCAATACTAGAGTCTTCATGGTTTCATCCTGGATCAAATTATTTGGGTTGCATATGAAGAGTGGAAATGATTTCTAATATGTTCAGAACATGTTGATTAACTGTTCAACCTTCATGCTATCAATAAGATAAAAAGGGGGAATTCTAATAAATCACACCATGGACAAGTTTGCATGCTATATTGGAAACCTTTTACCATAAGACAGTCCATTTACTTTCACCTGAAACCAACTTTCCTTGCATAGACAATGGTATTATGCACTTTTTGCCTTCCCACACTTATAAGAGCTTTTAGTTTTTTGCTCTTAGAGCTATAGAGGTCTTTTCCTCTCAAATGCTTTTCTAAGAGCTAGAAAAAGCCTTTTTTAAAGAATTGTTGTCAACAGTCACTAAAATAGCTAATTTACCTTGATTAAAGGATTCCGATATTTGAAATGGTGAAAACTTTTTCAATTGCCAGTTTAGAATGGGCAATACACACCTTTCCACACAGAAGAGGAGTGTGCGTGCGTTTTCAAATATGTTCAAAATTAGGCTTATAATACAAGCCTACCTGTCCAAAACTTTAACTAGTAAACATGAAATTTCATATGTGATCTTATGCTAGGACACATTTTTTTCTTCTGGAAAGCATGAGGCACATTACTCAAAGGATTTGGGAGATATTAGAGCTCATAAAATGACATTTGCTCACCTCTTGAATATTTAACTTTTATTTAACTCATAATTTGAATAGTTTAGAATGTCCAAATTTGTGTTTATTTTATTTATCTTTTAGAAGACTATTAACTTGGAGTATTAATTTGGACTAGTTTTATGGGGTTTAATGATGGAATTATTACTTATAAACCGTGTTAATGGGCACTTTATAGCATCAGGGAATTTCAAACCCTGAACAGGCTTTTAAAGAACTTAGGAAGGCAGCATCTTATGTAAATGAGCATCTTGATCTATATGAATCTAGGAATTTCACATGGTACCAGCAACTCTGCTGTATGCTTCCTTAAGCTACGCTTTAGAGCAGCTGCATGCAGCAAAGTTCCAAAGGCACATATGGTAAAAATGAGTACCTAAGGTAATAACTGCGGGTTGCAGATTTCCTAAATCCCATAAATGGAAGGAGTTGTAGTCAGTGGTTTCTGCCTAAAAATAGCCTAACACTTCTGATCTCTATTCTTGCTCCTACCGCTGAACTGCCTTAATATTTTGCAGTTACTCAGACCTGCAAATGGTCAGCATCCCTGAAAAATCAGGTCACTTAGTTAAGTGCCTAAATATGGACTTGAGTGACTAAATGTAGGCATAGCCAGCTCTGTGCCACTGGAGGATTCATCTACACATCCTCAGCTGGCCATTTAGGGCATCTGTCTGTTTTGTGCTTCCAGCGCAGTGCAAAGCAGACTTAATAGGGCACCAGGATCTGGGCAATATTTATTCTTGTTTCAGGTCTATCGACTTCAATGAAGCTCCGCCTGGAATTAATTTGACACAATCAGTATAGGGATTTTTCTTTTTGGTGATGAGGTCCCAGTAGAGCTCCAGTGGGAACTGCTATGCATCTGTGACATCCCCAAAAGACCCAATGGATACAGTTTCAGACAACTGGAGCCAGATTCTGTGCTTCCCCAAGCTTATGCTGAAGAAACCAGAGAGTGGGGGCTGTCTGGGAGCTAGCTATAGATGAGCTAGTTTCAAATCCCTGTTTCTCATGCCCAGCCCCTCATCCCTGCTGTGGCTTACAGCAGCCTCAAGGCTGCTTTAACCTCTGCTAGGTGGCAGTGGTCCCCAAGGGGCTGCCAGCCAGCGAGTGTAGTCAGTGAGGGACTGCACTTTGGTGACTCTTCCTCCCCGTTGCTTCCTGCCCCATGTGATGGAAGATAGTGATGCAGAGTAGTGCTAGCTAGGGCTCCGTTCCCCAGGGAGTATCCACATTATCCACACCATCTCCCTCTAAGTGTCCACACCATATTCTAATCTTAGGAGACACATTGATATATACACGTGCACCCACACGCACACACCCACCAAACCCTATAAACAGGTAACAGGATTTTTATATAGACACCAGCACTACAAACAGCTTTGTATATGTTCTCTAGAATTAATTAAAAATGGATTGTATTATCTACCACTAGTTAGCACGGGGATTTTAAAGTCCTATGACTTTTTCCATAAGTGCCTGTTCTCCTATAAGCAAGCTTTGAAATCAATACAAAATACCATTCCCCGTGACAATTTTTGTTTGTTTCATACTGCCAAACTAGTTCTCGGAAGGTGACAAATGAACACCAGCTTGGAACAGAATATTTACCAAAGTGCAAATCTAGCATTATTTAAAACTGCTTGTGGTATTTTACTCTCAGCCTCAGCAGATGCTTGCCAATGCCCTTCTATTTCCCATATCCCTATTTCAGCATTGGCAACTGCAGCCAAAGGTCAGAGTTCTTAACCAGTGCAGGTATTCTTATTGATTTACTTAGTCAATAAAACAGCATGGCTCCCCGGACTATGTTTCTATACTGCCACCAAAGGCTGAATCATGGAAATGATTTCCCCCCCTCACAATTTAGTTTTTCTCTTTACAGAAGAGAATTTAACATCATTCTCCATGCACTTGAACTGATCTACTGCTGTCTCCTGTAGGACGGGACCTGATCCAAATTCCCTTGTTGTTAAAGGGACTCTTCGTATTATTTTAGGTAGGCTTTGGATGAGTGCGTCACAGCCTACAAGTGAATGGGGCTGTATAAATGCTTATAATAAAATCATTGCTCAAAATGTAAGGTGGTTGCACAAGCAAGTTAAAAGGAGAGAAGGGGAAGATGAACTTAGGAAAGCAGTTGGTTTTGGCTAAGCAACGAGCAGCAAATATCATAGGGTTGAAAGAACTAATTGGCAGCAGTACTTAAAGTACCCTGGGTGACAGATACAGGAAGTAAAATTTCTAAAAACCAAACAAACCCAAAACAACCCCCACCCCCCCCAAAAACCAGCACATTTTTCATAAAAACTGGGAGAAAACCCCCTTTGACTGGTTGCTTTCCACACTCATCTGCCTCCTGGGGTAGGGCAGCCAATCAGGGCTGTTTATCTTAAGCAGGCCGAGCTGTCTTGCTCTCCCCTCAGCAGCCAGCACCATTCTCAGAGAAGGGGAGGGGGCAAAGGGAGCTTGCAAGGCTGATTCCTCTTCTGCTTCCCCTACCCTCACTGTAACATCTGTGCAGGGAAAGAGCAGAGGGGGATATGTCATAGAATCCCTGGAGCTGCCTCTCCCAGCCCTGAAGGGGGAGAAATTGACCCTGCTGCAGTGCCCACCCCAGGCCTTGGAAAACGTGAGGGGAGTAAAAAGTGCCAGGAACTGCAGGAGGAGCAGAGAAGGGGCTCGGGGGCAGAATTGCAGGGCTGGGGGCAGATGTGGGGTGATTATAGTATATAATATATCATATACCCCATTTTTAAGACCACTTTAAGCATTGATTGGCAGCATATGGAAATGTGATTCTACATCAGGTGTGTTTGTCACAAAACCAACCAATGTGAGTAGCATTGATTGGTACCCTATTTAGCAGTCTCAGTGCATTGGCCAAGGACTGACTGGGCATGGCAAATGAACTATTCTTTCACCATTGGAAGTGATCTTACTCGGTTTGGCATATTTACAGGGCAGTGTGGAAGCACATAGACTGCTACTGTCTGTACTGTACCTGTCTTATGGCTAAAAGAGGGCTTTTGTTTCCAGGACTGTCAATCTGGCAGGTTTCATGATCAATAAAAATTAAAATAGAAAAGACATGTGGTTCTTGGTCAGGTTACTATGAATCTTGGTCATTAACCTATTGGTAAAAGGTTCAATATCCCATCCAAAAAGTTGTCCAGTCCTTTCTCTGCTACTCCATACACTATATCTGATCTCTGTCTTTTTAAATTTCTTTCTTCTGAGACATGTATGTCAATATGTGCTTGTCAAATACAGATTAAGAATCCAAGATAGTAACAGTGAAGACAGCCATTTATAATGGGCGTGGATTAAAATTAATTCCCTCATTAGAGGTGGTATTCTGTGAGAGACTCAGACAGAAGAGAGTAATGAACAGCAATGTTCAGTGACTTGGCACTGAGTCTATAATGCAATAAAAACTTTTGACAGCTACTAAAATTTAACTAGAGAGATGCTGGTAATGAAACATCTGCTATAGAACCTGTGTCTATCTGTAGCTCTTTATGACCTGAGCTTGGTGGGCAACGCAACCGCCTATGCTGAAATTATTTCCAGTTGCCACTTTTTTGGAATACCCTTTCTGGCAATGATGACTATATGATATTCCAGTGCCAAAGATCAAGTATTACTGAATTCCAAGTGAGATTCTTGATCCAGAAATAAGCATAAAGTGAAGCAATGGAACATGGTGTCATCTGTTAGGTCAGTAGACCTAGTCATCGTTGATTGGATAGCCTTGTGTTTTGAAGAATGTACATGTAGTCAAAACATGTCTACAGGTAGCCTTTCAAACTCTGGCTTTGAGAGTATATGTGTGTATTTATCAGTATTATTTTATTTATTATTTGCATTATTGTAGTTTAACACATAGCATTTTGAGACACAGGATGTGAGTTTAAAATGTATTGTGAAAAAAGCAATAAAAATGCACAGCAAAAATATGCTTTCTAGAAATTAGCTTGGTTTGGGAGAGTTTTATAGTGCATAGTAAAGGAAATTCAGCTGAATACTGAATGCTTGTAAAAGAAGTAAATAACTCATTCAGGGCTGCTTTTGGGGCAGCTTACAGTGTGTACCCAACCTCTTTAAATTTTTGTTATAGTTATATTTTCTACATTGTGTAGTCATTTAATATTAAAATAAACATTTTAAGACTGGTTTTGGTTTTGCCACCATTGGAACCATATGTATAAGGAAAGGCAGAATTGGCCCTTTGTGTGGCTCTCAGTCACTACCTACTAAATCATTTTTACACTCTGATTTAATGACCAGCTGCAGACCTCAATCCCATAATCCTTAACAACCTCAAATGATTGTAAAATTGGGATTAAGGTCAGAAAACATCTTCTCACAACTGAGGTCTCAGCTTGAGTAGTGTGTCCAGTTTGGGGTGCCACCATTCAGAAAAGATGTGAACAAAGGGGAGAGTCCAGAGGAAAGCAACAAAAATGATACAAGGTTTGGGAAAACTGACATATGAGGAAATGTTAGAAAAAATGGGCATGTTTAGTTTTAAGAAAAGAAAACTGAGGGGGAATTTGATGACATCCTTCAAATATGTTATGGGCTGTTATAAAGAGGACAGTGATCAACTGTTCTCCAGGTCCACTGAAGGTAGGATAAGAAGTAATCGGTTTAATCTGCAGAAAGAAAGATTTAGGTTCGATAGTAGGAAAATCTTTCTAACTCTAAGAACAGTTAAGCACTGGACTAGGCTTCCAAGGGAGGTTATAGAATCTCCATCATTGGAGGTTTCTAAGAACAGGTTAGACAAACACCAGTCAGGGATGGTCAAGGCCTCAGTGCTGGGGTCTGCACGTAGATCACTGTGACACTCTGTACCACATATGAAACCCTGTATCCCATGTTTACCACTTTTATATGGCTATGATATATTTGTACAACGTATGTCTTGAGTTTTCAAATGATACCTCACATAATCTACTGAACATCATTGTCTTATTAAAATATGTGTATCGATTGTGACAGGGTCAGGCCAGATGGCTATAGGAGAGTGATAGAAGGTAGAGACATTAGCCCCAGATTAAGCAGGTCCCTTTTTCCTGAGTAAGATAATGGGCTGTTCTAGAACAATCAGGAAGTTGCTGGAACCAGTTATGGCAGGCAGGCTAATTAGGACACCTGGAGCCAATTAAGAAGCTACTAGAATCAGTTAGGACAGGCAGGCTAATCAGGGCACATGGTTTAAAAAGGACCTCACATCAGTTAGTGAGGTGCGTGCGAGGAGCTGGGAGCAAGAGACGTGCAAGGAGCTGAGAGTGAGAAGGCATACTGCTGGAGGACTGAGGAGTACAAGCGTTATCAGGCATTAGGAGGAAGGTCCTGTGGTGAGGTTAAAGAAGGTGTTGGAGGAGGCCATGGGGAAGTAGCCCGGGAGTTGTAGCTGTCACGCAGTTACACGCAGTGTTACAGGAAACACTGTAGACAGCTGTGATCCACAGGGCCCTGGGCTGGAACCTGCAGTAGAGGGCGGGCCCGGGTCCCCCCCCAACTCCCTATTTGATACAAGAGGAGCTGACCTGGACAGTGCGTCCCACCAGAGGGGAAGGTCTCTGGCCTGTCCCCCGACCCATTAGGTGGGTCAGCAGAGACTGCAGGGATTGTTCTCCTCCCTTTCCCCATGCTGGCCAGTGATGAGGTTAGCTGAGTGAACGGCAGGTTTGAGCCACTAGCAAAAGTGGCCAAACTGAGGGCTGCTGTGAATCTCTGAGGTGAACAAATCCGCCAATAAGCACAGGACCCACCAAGGCAGAGGAGGAACTTTGTCACAACATCTATGGAGCTATAAGATTTTCCTATATGTTTATTACTGAAATAGGTTGCATTTCTGGGGAACGCCAACAGACTAGCTCCTCAGAGACAACAAAGAACTGACCACCGGTGTTACAAAACTACTAATTGCTGAAGCAATCATTCACCAGCAGGGGAAACTGTAAATAAATAAATTTACAATGAATCTGAAAGACACTTTGAATTTCTTGTTCACAGGGGACTGTTTTTCCTACCCCATGGTGGGAGGTAATCCTTAGAGGAGAATATAAAAAGGAGAGACCGTGACCTCCTTATCACCTGTCCTCCCCCATCTCTACTCATGGTAGCAAAAGACAAAGGTGCATCATTGAACTGTGGAGCAGGGGCCCTGATCTGGAGGTTTTCCAGCCAGTGCAAACTGCTGAAAAGTGTTAAGAGAGAGAAACCTTTTTGCTTTTAAACTTATTGGCCTTGGTAAAGTTTAGGCATTAGCTTGTGTGTTTATCTTTTTACTTCTTTTGTAACCAACTCTGACTTTTATGCCTTATCACTTGTAAACCTCTTAAAATCTATCTTTCCCTAGTTAACAAATGTGTTTTACTGTTTTAGATAAAATAGTATGAGTATGTTTGATTGAAGTGTTTGGGAAATCTCTACTCAGGTCAATAGGGCTGGTACATATTCATTACCCTTTGTTGGAATGATGGACTAAAATCATAAGTTTGTACTGTCCAGTGGGCTACTGAACATTACAAGATGCACATTTCTGGGGAGCAAGACTGGGACTGAGGGAATATGTGGGTGTCGCCCTGTGTCTATTCAAGAATGGCTGGGCATAACATTCATGCATTCAGCTGAGAGTGACTTTGTATGCTGGTGGCTGTGAGTGATCAGAATCTGGAAAGGTTTGCTGTTCATTAGGCAAAGCAGTGGAAAGGGTATCTCAAGCTGGAGAGCTAAGGGGACAGAGCAGTTCAGCAATCCAGGTTGTACCCTGGGTAATGACCTCTCAAGGGCCCTTCCAAACCTGTGTGTCTGAGGGTGTTGCATATGAGCTGCTGGGGAAACCTAGATGTTTCTCTCTCCTCTCACAACACATGCCTCACATTGCTTTCTGCCCAAGGAAAGATATTGCTTTAACTGAGCGCACAACCTTTGGGATGCAGAGTCAAAGGCATCCAGCTTCACAGCTTCTTGAAATTGTGTCTTTTCCCAGAGCAAAGTATAGCGTAGAGATGGGGGAGGATAGCAGGAAAGAGTTGTACCAAGGGGTTTTCATGGGATTTTTGTTAATTTCTCAACTAGGTAATTGTGACCCAACATATATCCACTTGTGATTCACTTTGGGGTCGTAATTCATGTGATGAAAACTACTGATCAGCTCTGTGTGTGTGTGTGTGTATTATATATTACATTATTAATGTTATATAGTATATTAAAAGAACATTACAGTTGGAAAGTCAAGTACTTGAAAGTTAGTAAAAACAATAATTAAGATTGCACGTGTCACCTTAATTTGCCCCTTTAGAGTGTATATATTACGATACAATCTTTAATCACATGATCATACAGTATTTTTCCACAGGATCCCTGCCTCATTCAGTGCACAGGAGGGGCAGTGCTCATTGAATGGATAGGTATTCAGGTTTTTTTTTTTTTATCCTCAGCATTCAATGTATGGCCAGCAGCATTATTGACTGCACACCATCCAAACCCAGCTCTAATACAAAATTAATTTCCTCCTGGGCTTTTGCAGTTGCAGCTGTGAGTGCTCAGCACTTCTGCAAACACACCTCACGTGGCTCAAGTTAGGTACCCAGAAAATGAGGAACACACAGTGGCCACCTGTGAAAGGTTTGGTTTAAGTGACTTGCCCAGCATCACTTAGCAATTCTGTGGCAGAGGCAGGGATTGAATTCAATTCTCCAGAGTGGTATTCAACAGCCTTAATCACAAAACCATCCTTTCTTTTCTGCTTCATTCACCATACTCCATTCATCTTCCACAATGAATCATAAAATCTCAAGGTTGGAAGGGACCTCAGGAGGTCATCTAGTCCAACCCCCTGCTCAAAGCAGGACCAGTTCTCAACTAAATCATCCCAGCCAGGGCTTTGTCAAGCCTGACCTTAAAAACTTCTAAGGAAGGAGATTCCACCACCTCCCTAGGTAACGCATTCCAGTGCTTCACCACCCTCCTAATGAAAAAGTTTTTCCTAATATCCAACCTAATCCTCCCCCACTGCAACTTGAGACCATTACTCCTTGTTCTGTCAGGTGACCTAGAGACAACAGGCAACTTTAAGTTAGGGAATGCGAGAATAAAAGTGGTTTCAGAGAAGCAGCCGTGTTAGTCTGTATCCGCAAAAAGAAAAGGACCTTAGAGACTAACAAATTTATTTGAGCGTAAGCATCCAATGAAGTGAGCTGTAGCTCACGAAAGCTTCTGCTCAAATAAATTTGTTAGTCTCTAAGGTGCCACAAGTACTCCTTTTCTTTTTGCGAATAAAAGTGCTGACTCTACACTTTTATGTTCTTTTAATGTGGCTGTTTTATTTAATTTTTTAATTTTTTTTAAAACTGAAAAATTGGGGGGCAGGAAAGGACTCTCATGTATTTCCTCATATTGACACCCAGATGGGTCATCAGTAGGGTTTGGATCTTTAGTAGGAGTATTGTAAGCAAGACACAAGAAGTAATTCTTTTGCTCTACTCACCACTGATTAGCCTCAACTGGAGTATTGTGTCCAGTTCTGGGTGCCACATTTCTGGAAAGATGTGGACAAATTGGAGAACGTCCAGGGTCATGTTTACAACTCTTTCTACTGGCTTTTCCACTTCTCATGCCCATAGGCTGCAAACCAACATTCTAATCCCTGCATTTGCAACATGGGAAACCCCTCTGCTCACGTGACCTGGGAAGTCCTTACCATTTTCTTCAGCTATGTTTACTACATAAAGGGGCTTGATTTGTTTTTTCTTCTGTTGAGCCCAAAGGAAACTGTTGGGCACACGCATCAGCTTTAAAGAAGTCTGTGATTTGTCTTTGGATCCTAGGTCTTGTCTACACAGGGAAATTTACCAGCATTACTATCAGTATAATCTAACCCCCCCCCCACACCCCCAAAAAAGACCACTGTAAGAATGTCCACAGTGACCCTAAATATAGCAGTATAGTAATGCTGGTAAATTTCCCTGTATAGACTCCACTTACTACACCCACTCAAAATGCATACGTCCTTCAGGAACCATTTCTGGGTCCGCCTTTGCTATCTTCTAAGCAAGCTCCAGCTTCTTGTTGAGCCATTTGGTAAGGCCTCTGCTCTTCAACCTTGAAAGGGTTATTTTGGTGGTAGAACCTCTGTCTGTCCCCATCTCCTGTAGCTGAAATGCAGGAATCTACAGCACTAAGCATGGAGCTTACAACAACCTAAATTCCCCTGCATGCAATGAATAGGGGGATCTGAGATTTACGTTGGAAGGTGTTTTGGGATCCTTTGGGTTGAAAGGTACTATATCACTGTATGATATTATTAATAATATATCATTTGATTTTTCTGTTACTGATTTAAAAATAAATTAATTTTAAACACTGCACTAAAGCACAAACTGCTAAGAGCAAAGAAATGCATTAAGGCTCTCAGTCCATTTTTTACTTGTCCTCTTGTGCTTCAGTATTGCAGCTCATGTGATGAATAACATAGAGCAAGTGGAGGACAGAGGGGCAAGCCTAATCTCTACGTTTCCTGGATTCTACACATTTCCTGGATTCTACTCATTCCTGGCTTCTTTAATTTACATGGACTGGGCCTGTCCTAACAACCATTGATATCAATGGAAAGACTCTCATTGACTTCAGTGGACACTAGATCAGGACATTATTGCTTAAGAAAGGTGACAAATTGACAGCCCTGCAGATTGAAGCCTCTCATTCATAACATAGTTACATAAAGCACAGGTGCTAGCAGTATGAGCTTCTCCCATGCTGCCCTGCAAACATATTTCAAATCTGACCCCAAAGGACCATCTCTAGTGGGAGGGGTACTTTTGGTCTCCATGGAAAATTAAATCCTTGGTGTCTCTGCTCAGAATGAGGGAAAAGAAAGCCAATTAGTTTAAGAAGCCTAGAGATGAAAGACTCTCAATCCACGAGCCACTTCCATGAGCAGTCCAGCCCCCTTAGTTTGAATTTTAACAGTATATGTTTTGGTTTTCATTTTTCTACTCAATAGGATATTACATCTCCCTGAATCTACTTCTGTTTGCCTCCAACTCACTAAAAATGTAAACAAATAATTCCTCGGCTCCAAAGGCTTAATGCTTGAGAGATGCCTTTCAATCCTCTGGTTTAGTAGGAGTTGATCGTTAATTACACGCTGCCTAATCTGATTAGCCTGGGTGAAGAGAACTCCTTTAGAGAAGTTTTGAGTATTTTTGATTAAAATCAATTAGATGAGATTGCAGGCCACTGTGCAGTAGAAAACTACAAGTGATGCTTAAAGATACAACACATGCTTCCTGTGCTGGCAAACAATAAGGTAGCTTCCATCATATGAATAGATTCCCGTTAGCTATCCATCACTCCAGTTAACTTCAAGAAAGTTCAGTAGCAAATACACACTTCAAATTTTTGTGCCTTACTACACAATGTTTCTTGAAAAGTCATACTTCACAAATACCAAACCTTCCTTACAGGGAAAGAGCTGTCAAATTTTCAGGAAATAGATGTACTTTACAGCCATATACTGCCTTTGTTTTGTACTTGTAATTCCTTCAGCGTTCTATCAAGAATCAAGGCCAGGGTGGCCCAAGGCATATCTCAACATGCCTCATGAGCTTTGATATAATGAATTTGTGGACATGTAGCAATGTCCCACTTGTCAATAAAATCATAGTGACAGTAGGTACTGAACTTGGGTCCTCCTCCTTATGAAAGCAGAGGTCCCTGTCACTTGAGTTAAAGGAGGATCTGTCACTTGAGTTAAAGGAGATCTCTAAGCAGTACAGGGCTTATGGCTCCCATACTTCATCAATTATGCTTCTCTCCAGATCATTCAGAACACAGTACATCCTATTCGAAGACTGGGATTCAGCAGATTCCTCACACCTAGGAACCTACTTTAAATCTGACAACATCTTCCACAATTTTAATGGTCACTGTTGCAAAAACCTGATGGTATTTGTTGTAGGCATATTCAAATCTTAAATTATTAGTACATGTACATTGAGGAGTGCAGAATCCAGGAATCATTAATACAAACATTGTTTTCTTTTTCGGTTCATGGAAGACAGCAAAACTAATAATAGTTGAAAAATTACACATAGATTCATTTCTTTCAACATAGTTTGAGGCTAGCATTTGTCACCCAAAACCTTTTGGGGATTCCTGTCTTCACTACACTGACTAGAAACTAAAAGCAAGTATTCTGAATACATAATGCAGCACACTGTACTGCCTGAGATTCCCACATCTTCCACCCACTCATTTTCGCACTGAGGGGCAATGGAAGATAGAAATAACTCTAACTCCCACACATAGAAATTGCACATTCCTGGTCAATTTATTTTTGATTGATAATAAAATCTCACCATGGAAGGTGCCTGAAAAACCCAAATAGATTTACTGAGGAGATATAAAGTACATAAGTGAGGAATTTAAGATTGTTGGAGATGTTCCCCTTAGCATCATTAGGGGTCAAAGCAAGGCTGGCATCACACTTCAGTCTATATCCTACTCATTACGTGCTGTTGATCTATATTATGAATTTCCTTTTTTTCTGCTAACATGTAAAACCAAGACTGTCGGAGTCATTTGAGAGCCCATGTCTTTTTTTATAAGAGTAGGGAGCAGTATTCCTAATGTTCTGGCTACATCCCAATGTGGAATTCCTCTCACTTATATTCTTCAGACAGTTTCGAATGGATATCTTATTCAGTTGATGCCCTAAATTGTTGGGTAGTGTTGCAGTGTGTTGTTAAACAGCTGCTGCACTTCCATCATTGTGCAATGATCACTATGTAACCTTAACAAGCTAACATGTGGCAGGGGGTGTTTGTATAATGATCTCTGAGAACATTCGGATTTGCTCTATTTTTATATATTTAACATATTTTGTGTGAACTACTGTAGTATATGAAAGCAGCCACTGTCATGTAAATTCATGTACTAAATGAAATATAAATCCAATATATAAATGCACACTATTCCTATGGCATTCTTACATTACATAGTTTGTTTCCCCTGGGAGCCAAGTTACAGGAGTGTTGTAAGTTGATGTTTGTCAAGTATATTGAAATCCTTCCATTTCTATCATTCCTTTATGGAAAGTATTTTCAAAATTATTTTTCATTATATTTATGGTAATTTTATCCACTAGGACATTTGCAGAGTTATCATAATCAAACAAGCACAATGAACCAAATTCGTGAAGCCAAAGGAGTTGCACCATGAGTGAATTTGTCCCACCCTCCTTCCCTAAGAGCAGCTGTAGGGAATGTTGTATTGACACTAATAGCTTTTCCGCAAATGCAACATAGAATGTATTGATCAAACTTGAATACCCAGCCTTTATGTGCTCAAGCCTTATAGAATGCTTCAATTTTGTTGTTGTCATGTTGGTCCCAGGATATGACAGAGATTCTGACCTGGGGCAAGGGATTGAGGTGCAGGAAGGGGTGCGAGGTGTAGGCTCCAGCCAGGAGGTGCTTACCACAGGCGGCTCCCAGCTGGCGGCGCAGCAGGGCTCAGGCAGGCTGCCTGCATGCGAGGGGCCCAAGCCGCTCCCAGAAGCGGCCAACTGCTGGCACATCTCTGCGGCTCCTGGTGGGAGGCAGCTCTGTGCACTGTCCCCGCAGTTCCCATTGGCCACCTCCTCCTGCGTGGCCACCCCCTGCCCCAGGCCAGAACCCCGTCCTGCACCAAACTCCCTCCCAGAGCCCACACCCCTCACCCTCTCCTGCACCCCAACACTCTGCCCCAGCCTGGAGCCCCTTCCTGCCTCCAACTCCCTCCCAGAAAGAAACTAATATAACAGCTGTTCTGAGGTAAGAAGTAAGCTATTTTGAAGTAACTTAACTATATTCTACATATTTTAAGACTGAAATGTAACCACAGGACGGCTTTATGTTAATTAAAAGACAAGGTTAGTATAGCGTTAATAGCCTCAATGCCGTAATTGTGATCATTTTGTTTTAAATTAAAATTAAATTAAATAAAAATTACCTTTTTATGCATCCCAGGATCACATGAGCTTATTTGGCCAGAGTATCACACTGATTTCATGTTCAGCTGATTATCCATCTCAACCCCCAAATCATTTTCAGAGTCACTGCTTGACTCTAGAGTCCTCCATCTTAATAGTATGGCCTGGATTCTTTGTTTCCAGAGGTCTACATTTACACTGAGCCATATAAAAATGCATATTGTTTGCTGGTGCCCAGTTTACCAAGTGATTTAGATCCCTCTTAATCAGTGACCTGTCCTCTTTGTTATTTACTACTCGGTCAGTTTTTGTGTCATCTGCAAACTTTATCAGTTGTGAATTAATGTTTTCTTACAGGTCATTGATAAAGATGATAAATTGATAAAGATGATAAAGGGTCAAGAACCGATCCCTGTGGGACCCCACAGGAAACAGAACCACTCAATGACAATTCCCTTGACAGTTACTTTTTGAGACCTATCAGTTAGCCAGTTTTGGATCCATTTAATGTGTCCCATGTTAGTTTAATATCATTCTAGCTCTTTGACTTGCTGCTGCAGGATGCTATAATTAAATGTCTTACAGAAGTCTACATATATTACACCAAAACAATTATCTTTATCAACAAATCTTAGAAGAAGAGCTCTGTTTAAGTCTGAAAGCTTGTCCCTTCCATCAACAAAAGTTGGTCTAATAAAGATATTACCTCACCGACCTTGTGTCTCACTGAATTTTGAATGGCAAAGAACAGTGTAGTTTTTCTTGATTGCTCAAAAAACAAGCAAGCTGTTCTTTAGAGATGTCATTCCCGTTTTGTTTCAGAATCCATATGCAGAGTACAGCATACTAACATCTCAATATGTAAGTTTTACTTTATTTTATGTGAACATTTGTTTTCTATAGTTCTTAATTGGCAATATTGCAAATACACTAAGAGGAAGTTATTTCTTTTTGTTATAAAAGAGCAGCTGTCTGGTTTTTGCTCTCACTTTTTTTTTTTTATTTGAAAGGGGGAAGGGTGGAAAATGATGAATAATTCAGTTCATGTTAATGCAAAACTTTAAGAGAAGTGAATCAGAACTCCAAATGTATCCAAACATTTCCAAGATTGCTCCCACCTACACACTTTATGCGGAAAGAACCTTTCGGTCAAAATCTGCAGGTGCTGCTCAAGGAGAAGAACAGCTTGAACCTGTATTTTTATATGAGAATTTAGGGATTGGAAAATTGGACATAACTCAAAATTAGGGCAGGATTGTGACCTGCCTTAAAACACCACTTAGGGGAGTAAAGGGTTGCCTTGCACCCTTTGTTCCCCTGGAAGGACTACCCACATTGTGAGTCACAGACAAATGGGAAGGTGCACAAATAGGTGGAGCATTGGCTTTGGCCTTGGCCTTGGCCCCAGCAGAGCTGAGCTGGCATAGAAGAGAAGAATTAATCTGCTGCTGGTATAGCCCAGAAGCAGATTACTTCCCCTGTGAAGCAAGAGGACAGGAACCAGGGAAGGGACTGTAACTCTCTGGGCTGCTTTTGTGGCCGTTCAGCTTCACACCACCTGTAAGAGTGGGTTCTACATTCACAATATAGCCTTTCTCTGTGAACTTTAACCCATTTTCACCCTGACCCCACAATCCTGGTACACCCACACCCCCAAGTACTGCAGAAATTAGCCCAATTTAAAGTGCTTGAGAAAGATCACTCATGCTGTCTTGGGCAGGTTTACTGCACAGGAACCCAGATGAACTAGGGGCTTGTCTTCATTTGAAAATTAATTTGGATTAAGGGAGGGCATGACTTTAAAGCACAATAACTATTTTGGAATAGATCCCCATGTGGACACTCTTATTCTGGAATCAGAGAGAATTTTTTTCAGTTTGGCTTAATCTACTTCCAAAACGGATTAAGGTAAATCAGACAAAATCGAACATCCACATGGGGAGCTATCGCAGAATTGCTACTCCAGTTAATTTCTCTCTGTGTGGATGATAGCTAGGAATTTAATTGTATCCTCCTATTTTCTGAGGTGAGGGGAAGGGTTGTGTACTTTTGTTTTTGTGGCCTATCTTTTTTTTTTTTTAAATCAGATGTTGCTGTATGTGATATTCCCAAAAGGGTTAATTGTAAAAGTCAGCTCTGAGAAGTTGCTAAGCAACAATGTTCTGCCCTCAGGATCAATGATCAACCAATGGTGATTTATTCTGCTGATGTAATGTATATAAGTTAATATTCTTTCTAGAGAACTGTGTGGGTGGAGTTCTGTGAAAACTTATCTGAACTGGTTTCTTCTGCTCCTGTAGTTTTAATTAATCCCTCCTAATAAAAGTTATTATTTTTCTAATTATGGTCCAGTCCCTTAATAACAATTATTCCAAATATAACAGACACTAACTAGCAAGAGCCAATCAAAATTAGTTCTTTTTTCCGATTTTTTGGATCCATAACTCTTGATGAATTGATTAGTTTTTATTATCTTAAAGGGTTAATTATAATAAATGCACATTACTGTTACACACAGTGTACTTTCTGGAACTGAAGGGGGTGGAGGAATGGGGAAGATAAGCAGTCCAGTAATTTAGTCTTATGAGTAAGGTTTGCAAGATCAGGCCCAAATTTTTTAAATAATTTACTAGTTCTAATGAATTGCATAGTATTTTAGAATTTAGTTATATAGAATACCCTGATTCACATAGGTATAATTTGGATGCTTACCTGACTCCCTCAATCAAATAATGTAGTTAATCATGTAGTAATGATTTCATTAAAATGAGGTTGTATATTTTCACTTAATGTCTGTTGAATTAGGTTCAAGATTACAAAATCTGGGCCAGACTCTTTGCTGTAGTTAGGCGTTACACCATCTTATACCATCTGAAGGTCAGGGCTGGGTTTAGGGGCAGGTGACTCTGGGATGCCAGGCTTGGGGTGCTGTTTTTGTTGTTAGTGACATTTCAGTTATTCTTAAAATTAAAAAGTTTCTAAAAGTCTAAAGGAAACTGTTTTTATTTGCTTATATATGGCATGAATAAATACAGATTTACAGATCCTAGTGTGCAAATTTATTGTCTTATCTGACAGGGATAAATCATGCATGCAAATAGTGCATCAAAGTTGTGATATGGGCTACAAATGCAATAAAAAATAAAGTATTCAAAAGTTTAACAGATGGAGAGGGGAGGACGCTCACGACACTCTTTGCCTGGGGCACCATTTGGTCTAGGACCAGCCCTGCTGAAGGTCTTGCCTTTCGTGTAGCAGAAAAGAAATGTAGAATAAAATCCTAAACCTCTTGACTTCAGTGGGGCAAGGATTTCACCTTTAGGACTTGGTTACACTTGCGAGTTAGAGCACATTAAAGGAGCCCCGGGCGCACTAGCTCACTATCCGTCCACACTGGCAAGGCACGTAGAGTGCTCTGACTCAGCGGCTAGAGCGCTCCTGGTACTCCACCTTGGCGAGTGGAATAACATTTGGTGCACCCCCGCTGGAGTGCCGCAGCACCAGTGTGGACGCCCTGATCTGTTAGTATTCTCTGATCGGCCTCCAAAAGTGTCCCACAATGCCTGTTCTAGCCACTCTGGTCATCACTTTGAACTCTACTGCCCTGCCCTCAGGTGACCAACCGTCAGATCCACCCTTTAAATTCTCTGGGAATTTTGAAAATCCCCTTCCTGTTTGCTCAGCCAGGCATGGAGTGCTCTCAGCAAATCTTTCCAGGTGCCCATGCCTCCACGCGCCAGGCGATCCCCAGTATAGAGCAGTGGTGAGGTGCTGGACCTCATCAGTGTTTGTGGGGAGGAAGCTGTCCAGTCCCAGCTGCGCTCCATACCTTTGGGCAGATATCAAGGGACATGATGGAAAGGGGCCATGACCAGGACGCACTGCAGTGCAGGATTAAAGTGAAGGAGCTGCGGAATGCCTACCGTAAAGCCTGTGAGGCAAACCACTGCTTCAGTGCTGCCCCTGTGACCTGCCGTTTCTACAGAGAGCTGGACGTGATACTTGGGGGTGACCCCACCTCCACTCCGAATACCACCATGGACACTTCAGAGCCCAGTTCAACAAGGCAAAGGCAGGAAGAGGAACAGCAGCAAAGCAGGAGCGAGGGTGCTGAGGTGGAGGAAGACACCCCGGAATCCCTAGATGAATGCAGCCAGGAGCTGCTCTCAAGCCAGGAGGAAGGTAGCCAGTCGTGGCAGCCGGTGCTTGGGGAAGGACAAACACCAGAGGAGGTTCCGGGTAAGCGGGTTTTATTTTGGGAAGGAAGTTATTTGGTGCTTGCTCTTGGGGTGAGGAGGGTTAGGGCTGCATGCGTGCCTAGATGCGGAATAGGGTGTTGATGTGCTCTCACATCGTGGTAATCGGCCTCAGTGATCTCTTCAAAGGTCTCACCCAGAACTTGGGCAATGCGCTTGCACAGATTTCTCGGGAGAGCCACTGTGGTCCTTGTCCCAGTAAGGCTAACTTGTCCAGGCCACTGTGCCGTGGGCGGTGGGGCCCACGTTGCTGCACACAGGCAAGCTGCATATAGGCCAGGGCAGAAGCCACATAGCAGTAGAAGACCCTCCCTTGCTTCCCAGGTCACCCTCAGCAGTGAGATATCTTCCAGGATGAACTCCTATGGAAAATGTGGGGACAGTGTTCAGTATAGGGGCCCCCTGCTGCTGTTGGCTCTCCCCAAGGCACAGAAACCCAGAGGACAGTACAGCCATGAAACAGTCATGCTTGACCCTGTGCTTACTCACCATTTTGGGGCTCCTGTGGGTTATGTGCGCTCGCTATGGGATGGGCAAATTATGCTATTGTGTAGACTGTGCTTGCCCTTAAGTATGGGGGAATCATTGCTCTGACTGGTGTGAACAATGCTGCCTCTGTTAAGTGTTGCATTTTGCCTTTACAGATGCAACCTTGAGATCTCCGCCATCCATGTTATCACCAGCTGAAAGACTCCAAAGAATCAGAAAGAGGCCACGTGGAAGCAAGGAAGACATGTTGCATGGAAGCAAGGAAGACATGTTGCATGAAGTAATGCAGCATTCAAGTAATGAAAATCAAAAAGCGCAGGAGTGGCGGGACAGTGAAAGGAGGATCCGCCAGCAGAATGAGGAGCACCGGCACAAAAGCGCGGTGCTCCAGTAGCAAAGCACGGATCAGCTGCTAAGCATAATGGAATGCCAAGCAGACTCGATCCAGGCACTCGTAGCCATGCAGGCAGCGCCACGCGCCCCGCCCCCCCCAGCCCTTGTCCCAAAACTCTTTCCCTTGTGCCCCCATGTCACCTCCAACCCACTTTCCCGAACATCTGGATTCTTACCGCCACCAGCTGCCTCCAACACCTGTAGCTTCACCACCCAGCCCTGAAAACTACAACCCTTACCCACTGCACACAACCCCCATCACCATGCAGTATAGCCATCCTGAAGTTCAGCACTCATTGCACAGCGCTCCAGACAGGAAGGCTGAGTATGATAACAGGACATACGCAAATCTGTGATTGTACCGTTCCCCTCCCCACCCCCTTGCCCTTTCTGTTTCCCAAACAGTTGGGTTTCTTTTCAATAAATGAAGTTTTTGGCTTTGAAAACATTCTTTATTATTGCATAAAGTAAAAGATACCTTAGCCCAGGAAAGCAACAGGCACTGCAAGTCAGTGTAGCGCAGACAGATTCCTACTAACACTGGAACCACTGCACTTCACTCCTGTGCAGGGCACCAGACATATTTGAGGCTGAAAGCCACCAGTATGCTCCCTCAAGGCATCCCTAATTCTTGCAGCCCCGTGCTGGGCCCCTCTAATAGCCCTGTTCTCTGTCTGTTCAAATTCACCCTCCAGGTGTTGAACCGCCGAGTTCCATGCCTGAGAGAATCATTCACCCTTCCCTTCACAAATGTTATGGAGGGTACAGCACGCGGATTTAACCGCAGGGATGCTGTCATCGGCCAGGTCCAGCTTCGCATACAGAGAGTGCCAGCAGCCCTTTAAACAGCCAAAAGCACACTCCACAGTCATTCTGCACCAACTCAGCCTGTTGTTGAACTGCTCCTTGCTGCTGTCAAGGCTCCCTGTGTAGGGTTTCAGGAGCCACGGCATTAACGGGTAAGCAGGGTCTCCAAGGATCACAATGAGCATTTCGACTTCCCCTACGGTGATCTTCTGGTCTGGGGAAAAAGTCCCGGCTTGCAGCTTCCTGAACAGGCCAGTGTTCCGAAAGATGAGTGCGTCATGCACCTTTCTGGGCCAGCCTGCGTTAATGTCAATGAAATGCCCACGGTGATCCACAAGTGCCTGGAGAACCATAGAGAAATACCCCTTCTGATTAACATACTCGGAGGCTAAGTGGGCTGGTGCCAGAATTGGAATGTGTGTGCTATCTATCGCCCCTCCACAGTTAGGGAAACCCATTTGTGCAAAGCTATCCATGATGTCATGCACATTACCCAGTCATGGTTCTTCTGAGAAGGATGCAATTAATGGCCCTGCAAACTTTTATCAACACGATTCCAATGGTTGACTTTCCCACTCCAAACTGGCTAGTGACTGATCAGTAGCTGTCTGGACTTGCCAGCGTCCAGATTGCAACAGCCACCCGCTTCTCCACCATCAGGGCAGCTCTCAATCTCATGTCCTTGTGCCTCAGGGTGGGGGCGAGCTCTTCACACAGTCCCATGAAAGTGGCTTTTCTCATCCAAAAGTTCTGCAGCCACTGCTCCTCATCCCAGACTTGCATGACGATGTGATCCCACCACTCAGTGCTTGTTTCCTGAGCCCAAAAGCAGCGTTCCACGGCGGTGAGCATGTCTGTGAATGCCACAAGCAAACTTGTGTCATATGCGTTACTCATGTCAATATGATCGTCGGAGCCCGCACTGTCACTTTGGATCATAAGGAATAACTCGACTGCCAAACGAGACGTGCTCACGAGACTAGTCAGCATACTCCTCAGCAGTTCAGACTCCATTCCCGCAGACCGAAAGGGAAGACCGAGCACGCAATACAAAAAACATTGAAAGATGGCGCCAATTGTGGATGGAAGCACAGAGATTGCTGGGATGCGAAGTGATGCATCATGGGGCATTGGGACAGGACCCAGAATGCCCCGCACCCCCTGCCCTCTTCCCACAAGCCCACAGCGCCAGAATGGGAAGAGGTGCTCTGTGGGATAGCTGCCCATAATGCATCTCTCCCAATGCCGGTGCAAGTGCCGCAAATGTGGCCACGCTAGTGCGCTTGCAGCTGACAGTGTGGACAGACTGCTGCGATTTCCCTACTGCGCTCTCCGAAGGCAGGTTTCACTCACAGCGCTCTACATCTGCAAGTGTAGCCATGCCCTTAGTGACTAATTCTTATATTCTCTGAAAAAGCTTCAATGAGCATCACAAAACCCATTCCTGCAGTCTTGCTGCATGCAACACTCCCACTTATTTCAGTGAGAGGTACATGCTCCTTAGACTGCAGAATCAGGTTCAAATTTAAACCTGTGAAATAGTCCCCTCCTTTTCTTGCTTAGTCTTTTCTGGTTAACTTCCATAAATATGCCATATTGCTCATGCTCTCTGATTAGATAAGTCCAGTTGTTATAACAGTTTGAGTTTGTAGAAGTCATTAACCACAGTTAGCCCTAAGACCATTGGCCTCCGCATTTAAAAGCAGAGATATTGAATGTCCCATTAGGTTTATTTTGCTATATTATATGTATATTCAGCCATATTTTGAAGACGAAGTACCCTCAAATAAAACCTGAACCTATGTCTAAGTTCAAAATATTTTGATACCATATTTGTTTCGTTTTTACACATTTCACACATTTTCATACAACTCTGCACATCCTGGGTCTGCCTGGGATAAGCAGACATGCCTTTTGGAGAAGCGGGTGCTCAGAATCTCTGGAAATCAGACCCAAGGGTGTCAATTTGGGCCTCCAAATTTAGGCTTCAACCCAGCAAAGTATTTAATTAAGTGCTTAACTTTAAGCACTTGGGTAGCTCCATTGGGTTTAATGTGATCTTAAAATTACTCTGTTAGACTGGGGCCTTAGAACACTTCTGAAAATTTGGTTGTATATCTGTAGATGTTCACTCATCTCCAGTTAGTATCCGATAGTACATGTATGTTACAGCTACTGAGTAGAACTTCAGTGTGCAGGGTAACCCTTTCAGCAAAGTCCCTTCAATATGCCAGAAGGTGGGAAGGACAAGAGAAATAGAATTCCAGGATTAAGCATATTTTTATGATGATTAAGGTAGAGAACAAAACTGCCTGGTACAGCGTATGGTGACAAGGCATTGGATTGCTGCTAACGTCTCTACGTGAAATTCTGGCCCCATCAAAATCGATTGTACTTTTGCCATTGACTTCAATGGGGTTAGGATTTCTGTCTCTCCGAATCATTTTCTCTTCTATTTCTGCTGCTAGTCCTTGTAGAATGTTCATATAAATTCCCCATCCTCCCCTCTCTTCTTTTTGGTACTGCTATCCTGTCTGTCACTTTCTCTGAGTGTTTTGAAAGTGACTGTACTAATTTTTTTCCACCGGAGACCGGCCTTTATCTCATTATTTAGTTTTAAAGACAAACTCAATGTGCTCGGTTGTTGTGCATGTGAAAATTACAGTGTTTGTAACACATGTACACTAATTAAATTGTTCCCATCCGGTCGAAATATAAGTCCTTGACTAGTGCCTTTAGGTCACCCCGTGTGGATCCATTAACATGCAGCAGTAGAGCACTGTGCCTTGGCTTGCAGCTAAGCACCATTTTAATCACCTTTTATTAGAACATCTCCCTTTTGGCGTAGAACTGGTTAGCACAGGGGATTGGTAATGAGATGCCTTTTGCAGTGATATGCTGGAAGGAGCTCCTGAGAGTATCTTGTTAAAATTCCGCTGTAATTTGAAGGGAGGTGTGGTTGGGGGATAGGGGAGATTTCTGTGTCTTGAATGGAGAGCAACCCATTTTCTGGAGATTATTTAATCATTCTTCCCAGGGATGATTTATCTGTGGGCTCATAAACATATTTCTGAAAAGCAAATGTTTTGCCTGTGAAATACACTAGATTGTGCAAAGTGTCAGGTAATTTGATGTTAAAGAAATCCCAAGGGAAGGAACCCCGTGGAAAATTTTCTAGAAGAATATACATCCGAAGCTCCCTAGACACAATCTCTTGCTCCATTTCTAATTATGCAAATTGGATGGTGTGGTGCACCGTCAATATAGTTAGGGTATTTATAAGCACTAAATATTTCTAACAAAGGCCACTTAATATAAATGCATTTGCAAGCTGATGGTGTTTCCTTTGTTGGTCATGTTATAGTGATGACATAGCATTTCTTTTAAAATGGGAAATAAATAAATAGATTACCTCATCCTCTACCCCTGCTCTCAGCAACTGAATAATCCCTATATATAGATGTGTGATTACTGATTGATTTGCTGATGGCATGCCAAGCACTGTGAAAACATAGAGGCGATAGAAGGTGAAATTGACAGCAAAACTTCCATTGACTTCAGTGGGGCCAGCATTTAGTATTTCACCCATCGTCCCTGCCCAAGGCACTTACAGTCTAGCAGCTAAGGGTATGTCTACACTTGCAGAGTTTTTGCACGGTCAGTTTCACTGGTGATAGTGAATCAGTGAAAGAAAAGCGCTGGTTTGTGTACTCACTTTCACAGGTGTCAGAGAGTGTTTACATTTGCAGCATTTCCATTGTCGATGAGAGCAGCGCTCTAGGGCTGCTATCCCACAGTGCAGCTCTCTCCATTTTGACAATAGGTCTTGTGGGAAGGGGTTGGGCATGATCGCAGGGCATCCTAGGTCCCTGCCCAGCCTCCTCCTCCCAAACACTGATCAGCTCCCTTAGCTCAGCATTGCTCCAAGCAGGGGATTGTTTGCTCCATGGAGCAGGCATTGTCACCTGGCTGGATGATAAGTGAGCAGAAAGGGGAGTTTCAGGGGCTCTACAGGGGGAGGGGTCAATGTCTGTTTACCTAGCGTCAGAGCAGCAGAGCTGCTGGCCACAGTGGTCACCTAGGCACTGTGGGATATCCTCCGGAGGCTAAAAGCTGTGTAAACAGGAAGAACATGTCTTCACTTGCACATCACCACAAAAGTATCACCAGTAAAAGCTGTACGCCTTTCGTGGAGGTGGTTTTCTTTTTGTGGTAAAACTCAGAAGTTTCACAAAAAAAAGTCATTGACAAGTGTAGACGCTCCCACGTTTTTTGCGGAAAAAGGGACTTTTTCCGCTTTAAATGGCAAGTGTAGACAGACCCTTAGACTTTAAGAAAGGAATGCTTAAACTCAGCGGCTCCCATAGATTCCCATTCATTCCAATGACTCGTTATTGCCACTCATTGAAATGCACTCACACAAATGAATATTTAACCCAGATAAAAGTTCTGTATTTTGAACATCTTTTGTGCTGGTGCCTTTTTTTTTTTTTTTTTTTTTTTTTTTTGCATCTGGACTCAAGCACTGGACCAAAATAAAATATACAATTTTATAAAATATATAATTACTAATACCTGGAAGTATATACTTAGAACCACCCCTCTCCAGTATTAGAGCTGTAGGATTCACCTTTTCTGTTTGATATTTTCCTCTCTATCTGTTCAGATGTGAAAGAAAATGAAGACTAGCAGCTCGGGTGCAGAATTAAAAGCAGATCAGAATCAGCAACCTGTTTCCCATTGCATGTCCTAAATCTTCAGCTGGGAATTGGACCACAAAACTCACTCCCTGAGCATGACTTGAACATGCAGATAAGGTATTCAAGCATACTACAAAACTCTCTTCTTTTTATTACCTTTTTTTCCTCTTTTATGCATTAGGATTTCTACAGGAAACATTCTGACAATAAAAACTGGTGGTTTGCAGTGTCTGCTAGGTTATGATGATTCACACAAGGTGGTATACTGGAATACTACTTTTTCTATAGGGGTGTAAGAAAAAGGATCATTGTAGGAACCAGTGAATACAGTACACGTGTACTATAAATCAGTAAGACAGAGAAAAAGAAGAACCAGTTGGATAAATTGAGACAGTTAAAGGATGAATGATCACTACTAGGTTAATAAACAAGAGACTCCAATACGCCTGTCATTCATGCCTTCAAAGATTTGCTCAATAAGACTAATTCAGATCTGTCACATGAAACTGAACTGTGCCTTCTAAGAAGTAGCTCTCACCTATCTCCTATATGTGTTTCCTTTTTATCATCTACACACACAGGTTGCACCGGTTTTACTAAAATCAGTGTTTAAATATATTTAGTTAAGCTGTTACAAACAGCTGCACTTACGTACTTAAATTGACTTATAATAGAGACATATTGATCAAGATTTCAAATTAAGCTAACTCAGTATAAACCAGCTGTAAACCTATTCAAATATGTTGACACAGGGATTTGCCTCAGTTGAACTAAGGGTTTGTCTGCACTGCAGCTTGTGTAGACATGCCCTGCTAGCTGTACTGTAGGTAGCTCGCTAAAAATAAAAGTGAAAACACTGAGGTATGGGCTTCAGCACTGGCTGTACAAGCCAGTCTGACCCCCCCTGAGTCCGTGATCACTTGTGAAGAGGTGCTGAAGCCCATGGTGTGGTGTCCTCGCTCATGGGTGGTGGGTATAATAGGCAAGGGGTGGCTATAATAGGGTTGTGGTGGGTGGGGAGGTCTGGCGGGGGAGGTGAGAAGCAGGTGAGTGAACAGCAGCTGGGTGGGGGAGGAGGTGAGCAGAGGGGGGAAACTCACAGTGGGGGGTGAAGAGATGAGTGGCGAGTCACTGGTGGGCAGGAGTGGGGCCTGGGGAAGAGCAGGTGTGAAGTGTAGGCGGGGCTGTGGGCAGAAGAGGTGGGACAAGGAGCTAGCCTCCCCCTGGGGAAGTTTCACCCTCTGCCCATTTCTGTTTTTAGCAAGCTACCTAGAGTACAGCTATTATGGGTAACGTCTATACTAGCTGCCATTCACCCCTCACCTGCAATGTAGATGTACCCGAAGTCCATGTAAAAAAAAATTGTGAAACCTTGTGTGTGCAGACAAGATCTATATT
This sequence comes from Eretmochelys imbricata, assembly GCF_965152235.1. NCBI lineage: Eukaryota > Metazoa > Chordata > Testudines > Cheloniidae > Eretmochelys > Eretmochelys imbricata. Next base: position 236,172,681 of record NC_135572.1, read on the forward strand.
ATATTGATTTATTTTGATCTGGAACTCTTCTGGCATAATCTGCTTAATGGCCAGCATAATTGTACAACTGCAATGTTAAGCATTAGCGTGAATTTTTGGTCTTGTTATGAATTTGACTGACTGGGAAATTTTTCTGGAATGGTCTACGTGTTTTCCTTGCAATGGGATTTAATCCACATATTTGTCATCCAGGGTTTGTTTTGAAATTAATTTTATTAATTTATTCCGAACAGGGTATCCCCCTAAATTTTGTCCTGCAAAAAATTGTATGGGTTCCTCTCATCAGTAATTATATTCCTAACGGATGTGTCTGGCTGTATAGTACATGATTTATGGACACACTAATGAGAAATATTGAATTCCATCAGGACAAATGGCCATGTACCGTATAGCCAGGCAGTTAGGAATTCCGTCATATATAGAATATTTGTCCCTCTAGGAATTTATGGTTTAGGCTGTCCAGGAGTCCGTCCTGATCAATCCTAGAACTAATCTTATTATTTATAGGCCCAAATGTTTGTCCTCTTGGAAATCCTCATCCCAAAGATTAATTCTGTGGCATATGTCTGTACTTCAGTGAATTGAGTTTGTTTTCTTGCCAGGAATTCAGTATGTATACAACTTTTTTAAGGGCCATATTCATTTTGGCTGGGATTGTCAAGGGCCTAAGAGAGTTAGGTACCCAAATTCCAACGGATTTCACTGGAATTTGGGTAACTGTCTCTCCCAGGCATGTCTGAAAATTTCAGCCTTCAAAAGTATGAGGGGTTTAAACCTGTAGCTACCTATAAGTTCCTCATTGGTATTTTTGCTGCATACTATGGCCACTCAGAACTTCACTGGTATGGGGATAGAACTGATATTGTTCCTAGGTAAAATAATGAAGTGGCTGATATGGGACTCAATAAAAGAATTACAGGAGGGTAATAAAATCCAATCAACATGGATTTATGGAAAATAGATCCTGTCAAATTAGCTTGATATCTTTTTTTTTTTTTTTTGGACAAGGTTATAAATTTGGTTGGCAAATGTAACAGTGTTGATGTAATATACTTAGACTTCTGTAAGGCATTTGCTTTGGTGCTGCACGACATTTTAATTAAAAAACTGGACTAATACAAAATTAACATGAAATGAATTAAATACTGCCTGGCTGACAGATATAAATATGTAAATTGTAGTTGGGGAATCATCAAGAGAATGTGGGATCCATCCGGGATCAGTTCTTAGCCCTACGCTGTTAATCATTTTTATTGATGACCAAGAAGGAAACATAAAGTGATTGCAGAGCAAGTTTGCAGATGACACAAAGATTAGGGGAGTGGTAAATAATGAAGAGGATAGGTCACTGATAGAGAGCAATCTGGATCTCTTGGTAAGCAGGGCACAAGCAGATTCTCTACTTTACTGTACACATCTAGGAACAAAGAATCCAGGCTATACTTACAGAAAGGGGGACTATCCTGGGAAGCAGTGAGTCTTAAAAAGACTTAGGAGTCATGGTGGATAATCAGCTGAACATGAGCTCCCAGTGTGATGCTGTGGCCAAAAGGGCCAACGTGATTCTTGGATGTTTGACAGAGTGCTGGGAATCTAGAGCTGACCCAGCATTCTGGTCACTGTGTTACCAGCTATTACCCCCCTAGAATGGATTTAATTGGGGGCAGGGATAGATGTTCAATGGCTTAATTAGGCAGGATGCTGATTACCTTATGAAAGCAATCAACTGGGAACAGATAAAGAACAGGAAGGAAGTGCAAAAGTGGGGAGCCTAGCAGGAATCAGGGGGATACAGGATCTCAGGATGGTAAGATCTTACCCTCTCCCTTCCTGGAGGGTGGATTAAGGGGGGAATTTACTTCCAACTGTATGCTGTTGCGCAAAGCTGTACTGGAGAATTGGTGGAGGTCACCCAATAAATAGCACATGGGTGCTTAGAAACTCGTAAGCATCCGGCCTGTTTGTGGTGGTCCAAAGGGCAGAGAAGGGAACCTGTTAACAGATCTCAACTAAGAATAAGGAGGCTATGACCTATGTACTTGGAACTGGTGGGACTGCTGCTGGAATACTGTGTCCGCAGTTCAAGAAGGAAGTTGATAAATTGGAGAGGGTTCAGAGAGGAGCCATGAGAATAATTAAAGAACTAGCCAACCTGCTTTATAGCAATAGACTCAGAGATCTCAGTCTATTTAGCTTAATAAAGAGAAGGTTATGGGGTGACTTGTTCATAGTCTATAGGTACCTACCTGGGGAATCGAAATCTGAAAATGGGCTCTTCCCAATGTAGCAAAGAAAAAAATATAACAAGATCTAACACTGGAAATTGAAGCTAAACAAATTCAGACTGGAAATGAAGTGCACATTTTTAACCGTGAGGGTAATTAACCATTGACACAACTTACTAAAGATTGTGACGGGTTCTGCATTGCGGGGAATTTTAAAATAAAAATTGGATGTTTTTCTAAAAGATACGCTTTAATATTTCAAACAGGAATTATTTGGGGGACGTTCTATGGCTTGTGTTATGCACCAAGTCAGACTAGAAGATCTAGGTGATCCCTTTTGGCCTTAGACTCGATGAACTCAGATTCATCTTGTTCTATATGCAGACTCTTCTAATATCGAAGTTAGAGAAGAATGTTTATTAGCTGTTAGTACCAAGGCCTATAACTCACACAGTTGATACCATTCTGATTCTAATCAGTAGAGAGCAGTGACACACATACATGCTAACCAGTATATTAAAGAAGAGAAAGTAAGAATTGTATTCATAATGCTAAAGGCTGGTGAACATTTAATGAGTTATAAAAACACTTTTTAATAATATATTGGCTTATTGTATCACATCCACTAAACTTGATCAAATGCCTTCTCATTGGTATGCTTGTGGTTTTGACCTTTCTGGCTATATGCCTTCATTTGTAGATATCTGTTTTATTGTATCTGAAACTCAAAAACAACAATAATATTTTGAAGGGAAAAAAAGGTTGTAACACATGCGCAAGGTATGATCTGGATCCTTAACTGATGTAAATCTGCCATAGCTCCTTCGAATGCCATGGAGCTAGGCCAGTTTACACCAACTAAAATCTGGCTCGATATATATATTTGCAATATAATGTGAATGTATGCAGCTCAGAGTTCTTTGACAAGATCATAGAATGAAAACTTTGACAGGGCCTGAGGATCGTGGTGAATGCTTTCTTCAAAATCACTTTGATAAATATAACCCCAATAAAATATTCGAAAGGATACAAGGGTGCATGATAAACAGAATAGCCAAAGCTAAAGAAATACAGGATCATAGCATTCAGAGGTGGAAAAGACTTATCTTGAAAATGGAGTCCATATTCCTGCAAGGCAGGATGCAGTCAGGTAATTTTAATTTTGGTGTTTCTGAACTTTTGAGTGCTTTATTTTGTAATCTTTATAATGTGGTTTTACTGGATGTAAATGCCTTTTTTAAAAAATCAAATGAAAAAAACAGGAATTCTATCACGTGGCATCATATTGATGCTCACATGGTCATCAGCAGGATTGGAATCTTTTGATCAATAACCCAGACCCCTGTCTGTCACTTGAGCTATGGGAGTAACAGATAGAGAGGATGGCAACCTTCTATTGCTAAGTAACAGCACTAGTGGGGAATGAGAGGTACACCATGCCAGTTTCATGGATGTCTGCTGTCAGCAGAGAAGTGATGAGACTTGGGAATCCTAGCTTCCACTCCAGGCTCTGGAGGAGAGTCTGGCTTCTACTGCGATCTAAATTTGACTCCTCCTGCCCTGTCCCTGTCCTAGACCTGTCTCCTCTTCACGCCTGACTCCTCATCCTAGTCCCAGGCTCCACTTTCCTGGCTTCCAGTCCCAGTCTCCTTCACTACACTCCTCATCCAATCTCAGGCTCCTTCTCCACTCTCATCCTGCCAAGCCATTCCCAGTCTCTCTTTCTCCTCCCCCCTCCCAACAGCATCCAGTCCCAGTCTCCATCCCTCCCCAGGCTCTTTGTCTCAAGTTGCTCCTCCTCTCCTCCCCACCTTCATTCCCCTGGCTCTTGTGTCTTCTGCATTCAGTCAGGCCATTTCCTCTTCCGCGCTGCCTGTGCCCCTGCAAAAGGGGTCGTTCAGAGAACAGGAGACACTGGGTCACTGCTCTTAGATTTATAGCTGCTTTGGGTTGACAATATCACCCCTGAATCCCCCAGCTGGGCTCCAGGACTATAAGGAACCTTGTTACCCACTGCCTACAGCAAGAGAGAGTCTTGTGATAGCTGGGTATCAGCTCCCTAGCATCACCAATCTTTCTGACACTCAAGCTGTGTCAGCCCTAACTTCGCCTGGCAGGTTATCAATAGGTGCATCCTAGTCTGAGGCCCTTTGAATTGTTCCCTTGAGATATCCAGTCCTTGCCACTGGTGACTCAGAAATTTCGGATCTTCTGCCCCCAAAGGTGCAGTGTACCCCAGTTTATCAGTTTTGCCTTAAACCACACCTCCTGTAAACCATGCAGCACTTGTGAGCACTTTAATGAAATGAAAGCAGGTTTATTTAAGAAAGAATAAAGATTTAATTAGAAGTGAGAGAAAGTGATGGAAACAACTGCTTACAACACACAACAAAATCATGAAATGTGAACCTAGGTCTACACTTATGAATAGTTACCTTTCCTATCTAATAAAGTAGGCTCCCGCCTTCCCTCGCTGCCCCCTTTCTCCCCCCCCCCCCCCACCGGCCGTTCAGTCTGTTGCAGAGCTGTCTGCTTTCACAAGAACTAGGATCCAAATGTTGATGAAAGCCCACCCCCTTTCCTTAAGTGATTTCCTCAGCAAATGGCTACAGAGTGCCTTTCCCTACACTCTGTTACACTGAGACAGTCTTTTTTCTTTATTCATAGCCAGAAGGGTCTCCTGCCTGCTATAATGCTCCTTTTCACCTCCAAGTGGTTACAATCATTTGCAATTGTCCTTGATGATTTTCCATTAACTGTTCTGGGATGTGGCAAGAGTAGAGACACTGGAATCTTGCATTACCTTTCCAGCTGACATGGGAGGGGTGTATGTCAAGTCCCTCTTGCTTAAGTAGATCATCACTCAGACATCTTACCCTCCCGGTGACCGATTTCTTTACACACACGCTCAAGAAAGTCTTGTTACAGCTTCACAGTTAAAATCCAAGTCCATAAAGCAGACTTTCAATATAAAGACATTATTCCTTAAATATTACCCACACATACATATCACAATGATTGAGTCTTGACAAGTTACAAGCTTTCTCTAGGTTTCTGTATAATTAGGAAGACCAAAAAAGAATTTGAAGAACAGCTAGCCAAAGACTCAAAAAGTAATAGCAAATAAATAAAGAAAGAAAGAACATCAGAAGCAGGAAGCCTGCTAAACAACCAGTGGGGCCACTGGACGATCAAGATCTTAAAGGAGCACTCAATGGTCTTTGGAAAATAAGGCCATTGCGGAGAAACTAAATGAATTCTTTGTCTTCACGGTTGAGGATGTGAGGGAGATTCTCAAACCTGAGCCATTCTTTTTAGGTGACAAATCTGAGGAACTGTCCCAGATTGAGGTGTCATTAGAGGAGGTTTTGGAACAAATTGATAAACTAAACAGTAATAAGTCACCAGGACCAGATGGTATTCACCCAAGAGTTCTGAGGGAACTCAAATGTGAAATTGCAGGACTACTAACTGTGGTATGTAACCTATCATTTAAATCAGCTTCTGTACCAAATGACTGGAGGATAGCTAATGTGATGCCAATTTTTAAAAAGGGGCTCCGGAGGTGACCCCGACAATTACAGACCAGTAAGCCTGATTTCAGCACCGGACAAACTGGTTGAAACTATAGTAAAGGACAAAATTGTCAGACACATAGATGAACATAATTTGTTGGGGAATAGTCAACATGGTTTTTGTAAAGGGAAATCATACCTCACCAATCTACTAGAATTCTTTGAGGGGGTCAGCAAGCATGTGGACAAGGGGGATCCAGTGGATATAGTGTATTTAGATTTTCAGAAAGCCTTTGACAAGGTCCTTCACCAAAGGCTCTTAAGCAAAGTAAGCAGCCACAGGATAAGCGGGAATGTCCTCTCCTGGTTAAAAGATAGGAAACAAAGGGCAGGAATAAATGGTCAGTTTTCAGAATGGAAAGAGGTGAATAGTGGTGTCCCCCATGGGTCTGTACTGGGCCCAGTCCTATTCAACATATTCAGTCTATTCAGAACTATCTGGAAAAAGGGGTAAACAGTGAGGTGGCAAAATTTCCAGATGATACAAAACTACTCAAGATAGTTAAGTCCCAGGCAGACTGCAAAGAGCTACAGAAGGATCTCTCAAAACTGGGTGACTGGGTAACAAATGGCACGTGAAATTCAATGTCAATAAATGCAAAGTAATGCACATTGAAAAACATAATCCCAGTTCTACATATAAAATGATGGGGTCTAAATTAGCTGTTATCACTCAAGAAAGATCTTGGAGTCATTGTGGATAGTTCTCTGAAAACATCCACTCAGTGTGCAGCAGCAGTCAAAAAAGTGAAAAGACTGCTGGGAATCATTAAGAAAGGGATAGATAATAAAACAGAAAATATCATATTGCCTCTATATAAATCCATAGTACGCCCACATCTTGAATACTGCATGCAAATGTGGTTGCCCCATCTCAAAAAAGATATACTGGAATTGGAAAAGATTCAGAAAAGGACAACAAAAATTATTAGGGGTATGGAATGGCTTCTGTATGAGGAGAGATTAATAAGACTGGGACTTTTCAGCTTGGAAAAGAGACAGCTAAGGGGAGATATGATAGAGGTCTATAAAATCATGACCAGTGTGGAGAAAGTAAATAAGGAAGTGTTATTTACTCCTTCTCATACACAAGAACTGAGGGTCACCAAATGAAATTAATAGGTAGCAGGTTTAAAACAAACAAAAGGAAGTATTTTTTTTTCACATAATGCACAGTCAACCAGTGGAACTCCTTGCCAGAGGATGTTGTGAAGGCCAAGTCTATAACAGGGTTGAAAAAAGAACTAGATAAATTCATGGAAGATAGGTCCATCAATGACAGGTTTCAGACTCCAGCGAGAAACTGATGAATTGGAATTCATTTGCAAATTTGATACAATTAACTTAGGCTTGAATAGAGACTGGGAGTGGCTAAGTCATTATGCAAGATAACCTATTTCCCCTTGTTTTTTCTACCACCCCCACCCCCCAGACGTTCTTGTTAAACCCTGGATTTATGCTGGAAATGGCCCACCTTGATTATCATACACATTGTAAGGAGAGTGATCATTTTAGATAAGCTATTAGCAGCAGGAGAGTGGGGTGGGAGGAGGTATTTTTTCATGCTTTGTGTGTATATAAAAAGATCTTCTACACTTTCCACAGTGTGCATCCGATGAAGTGAGCTGTAGCTCACGAAAGTTATGCTCAAATAAATTGGTTAGTCTCTAAGGTGCCACAAGTACTCCTTTTCTATTTAGGTCCATCAATGGGTATTAGCCAGGATGGGCAGAGATGGTGTCCCTAGCCTATGTTTGCCAGAAGCTGGGAATGGGTGTCCGGGGATGGATCACTTGATGATTACCTGCTCTGTTCATTCTATCTGGGGCACCTGGCATTGGCCACTGTCTGAAGACAGGATACTGGGCAAGATGGACCTTTGGTCTGACCCAGTATGGCTGTTCTTACATGTTACTCTTTACGGATAAATATCCTGTAAGACCTGTGTTTGGTGTAGTCAGTTTGTCAGGAGTGAGGTGACAATAGTTTGTAAAGAACAGGGGACACTTCGCCAGTGGGTGTGTCTCTCTCTCTTTCTCTCTCTCTCACTCACTCACACATCATTGCCTTTCAGAATGGTCTCTCTGTTTCAGAAAAGCCTGTCCCCCTGCAATTTTGTTTTCATTCTGTCAGCTTCCAGTTCTTTCTCTCCTCAGTTGCTTCTCACTCCAAAGCCATTTTCTTTACATTCAAGCCTCTATCTGGCACATATCCAGTTGCTTCCGGGCACACACCTCTACTCTCTGCCCTTTGCTTGTGCTTTTTAACATCTTTTCTCTCTCCTCATTTTCTTCCTCACACACCAGCCCTTCTTTGAGCCCCTAACATTTCTCCTGCAGTTTCAGTCCTGCCCTTTGTTCATTACAACATTTTCCATGTTGCTTATTGCTGCTGCTACTCACTATACAACACTGCTGAGCTCATGAGTAAAAAAAGTAAGATGACACTTTGTGATGGCATATAAGGTTCTTCACGTTATCTTGGAGAACATGAGTCCCAAAACATTTTGATTGAGCTTATATTTTGTTGTGGGGGGGGTGGATGAGAGATTTTTCTTTTATTTAAGGTTTGGTTCTGTGACTTAAATTTCAAAAACAAAAATGGGTTTGGGTTTTTTCATTTCCACATGTTCTCCCGTCTCTTCTTGTATCTAATCTAATCTCTTTCTATACAGCATTTATCATCGTGGTATCTGCATGTTTAAAGAGACTTATTGTATGCAAGTGTAATGAAGAATGATTGGTTCTTTCAGACAGTCATTTAATCCATAGGAAATTGTGTCTCAGTTGTCACTGCAGGAACGTAAAAGTAAAATGTACATTAAAGAAAACCTAATTCAGAACAGATCTTTGGAACCCTTCACTCACATAGAATTTTCACAAAGGCGGAAAAGGCATTTACACAGTAATACCAAACAAATTTTATAGGATCGGTATCATGTAATTAATACCAAATGAGATACTAATATTTACAAGACACCCTCAGCAAAATAGGAACATTACACAAAGTGGCGAATAATTTTTTCTTCCTTTGGAGAGTAGCAAACGGAACCATGAGAAACTCATTTACTCTCATGTTGTTATATTCTCTAATTCTGTTAGATGTCCTGTATAAGTTAGGTTTCAGAGTAACAGCCGTGTTAGTCTGTATTCGCAAAAAGAAAAGGAGTACTTGTGGCACCTTAGAGACTAACCAATTTATTTGAGCATAAGCTTTCGTGAGCTACAGCTCACTTCATCGGATGCATACTGTGGAAAGTACAGAAGATCTTTTTATACACACAAACCATGAAAAAATGGGTGTTTACCACTACAAAACACCCATTTTTTCATGGTTTGTGTGTATAAAAAGATCTTCTGTACTTTCCACAGTATGCATCCGATGAAGTGAGCTGTAGCTCACGAAAGCTTATGCTCAAATAAATTGGTTAGTCTCTAAGGTGCCACAAGTACTCCTTTTCTTTTTGCTGTATAAGTTAGTAATCATGTTCGTTTTGTATATAATAAAATGGGATCAAAATGATTGATAGAATTTTGCACTTGCCTAAAAGAGAGGAAGAAAATGCATAATGAGGTTTTATGTGAGGGATTTAAAGGAATCTTTTGGAATGAAGTTCTTAAAATGAATAACAATTAACAGCCTTTACTTGTCATGCACATGCAGACACACAGTTTCTCCATTCTTCTTTTGGCAAGTGTATAAAGATTTGGAACATTATTCTATTTCCAACAAGAAAACTCTTGGATTGATTATTATTCTGAATTTTTAATTTGAACTCAGGAGTACCACTGGATGAGTAAAGAGCAGGTTTTTAGTACTCACTGTGCGATGTCCGTACAAATAGTAAGAGGATTAAGTGTCATTGCTCAAAATTTTACTTAATTATTTTTGAGGGCATGGTTCATATATATTGAATCTTCCACTGTCATAGATGGTTTGTCCAAAAGTAATTTAAGAAAAAAAGACTTAAGTAACATACATTACATTTGTGATTTTCATCCTAAAGGATCCTAAAGCACATTGCAAGTGATTCTATGTAGGAATTAACTCACTCACCACTAGAAATGGAATGAAGCAACTGTTTAACAGCACAAGACCAATGGATCTCAACCTTCTCTGTAATGTGACCTCACCTTACCACAGAAATAAATTCAGGACCCCTCTCCCATCTAGCCATAAAAAGGGAGGGTAGCCATGATCCCCCTGGAGCTATTCATGACCACCTTGGGGTTAAGAACCCATGTATTGGACAACAGATTATAACAGGCTGAGGGGACAGTTAAACCACAAATGGATCTTAGGTGGACATGAAATTTGGTGAGGATACCGAAATTAGTTAGGCTGCAAAAAAAGAAAAAAAAAGTGCCAGGATATTCTTAATGGTGACCACAAGTGACTAGGGCCTTGATTTTCTATTTCATGCAAAAGACAGCACTTCTTGTTGCCAAGTGTCCCTTAATAGCCTGCTGAGTCATTGTTTAAAACTGATTCAAAGGGAAAACTGTCACCTGCTGAATCATTAACACATTTTGCACAGTAGTTGGGTATTGCCTGGAGGTCTCCCATCCAAGCACTGACTAGGTCTGACCCTGATTTGCTTACAAGATCTGAGGACAGCTCAGTCTGAGGTAACATGGCTGCTAGCTAATCTCTTTTAGCATTTAAAGGAATTAAGCATGCACATCAAGAGGAGAATATTCTTGTTCAGCTCCCAGAAAGAACATTCATTAGAAAAAGGATAAGACTTAAGCACCCAGCCTGTCTGTAAGGCCCTACCTACATTATTGAAATCTTCTAAAAATCTCTTGCCATTGCTAACGTGAGTTCAGCCCCCATTTCATTTAGCAATGGTGTGAGCCAAGTGTAGTGGACCACTGGGTTTTGTATTGCACTGTGTCAGTTATAGCTGCTCTGTGTAGACAGGGCCATATTCATCTAAAACAACAGATTGAAATGTACTATAAGATTGTCAAATAACTTTATATTCTGAAGTGAGCAAATTATGAGATTTTAACAGAAGTTACAAGTTTCACCATAAAAACAACAGGCTACATAAGAAAAATACAATTCCCTCCAATAATCCCAGAGGTCCCCCACAGCCTTATACATCCCCTTCTGTGTTGTCAGAGAACAACCAGCTCTCACCTCATTGCTATTTGGAGGTGACTAGCTGGCCCACTCTCTTTTCTCTATTCTTCAGCATGCTTAGCTCTTCAGAATCCTAAGGGAGTAATGCTGAATGGCCAGTCCTGGCTATAGCTGGGACCTGGAAAGGTTTTTCTGGTTCCACTGCTTTAGATGCCGTTGACCATTGAATTCTGGGAGGGTTTTTTTGTCTCCTTCCTCTGAAGCATCAGGGATGGTCACAGTTAGAGATGGGACACTGGGTGGAGTGGGTCAGGGCTTTGAAGTAGCATCAAGCATTCTCTGTCTCAGGTGGTTGGCTGTCTGGTTCTTGCTGACATGCTCAGGGTCTAACTGATTACCATATGTGAGGTCAGGAAGGAATTTTCTCCCAGGTCTGACTGGCAGTGACCTTGGGGGTTTTTCAGGTTCCTCTGCAGTGTGTGGGATGGGGCACCTGCCAGGATTATCTGGGTGCATCTCAATCATTTTCCTGCCATTGTGTGTGTGTGGAGGGGGGCACTCAGGCAATGATGCACCTCGGTCCCTCCTATTCTCTGCCTGTGGCACATAATAGTCTAGTCTAATATCATTTACTTTGATCTCATTTCTGTTAGGTGGTATAGTGTGTGGGTGGCATAGGTGGCCTGTGAAGTATAGTTTATAGAAGTAAACTAGATGATCTGGTGATCCCTTCTAGCCTTTAAATCTACGAGCTTTTAACTCTCTGTGGGTAACAGACTTCCTAGAGTGTGTTGTCAGAAAACATTTTTCAATAAAACTGATGTGTGTCACTTGCTTATTAATCATTTAAAAGAGACAAATCTCCTCCTCTCCTCAACAGAGCATCAGAATGAGTCTTGCAGTACTGAACTGTCTCCCCTATTGCAATAACTCAGATTTGCTTTGTCGTAGCTACTATCCTGCCTCATGCCTCAAGGCCGGATTCTGCCACCTTTACTCCATTGAAGTAAGCAAGATTACTTACAGAGGAAGATGCTACTTAACACAAGTAAGGATGGCAGAATCTGGACCATTGATTTTAATAGGAGTATTTTAGGGGGGAAGGTACTACTTAAAAAAGGATCAGACAATGTTATTTACACAAAATCCCTGTGCACAGCAAAATGTCTGGGTTTTATCTCGTTGGTTCCTTGGATTTAGAATCCCAGTGGGATGACCTATAGCCAGATCATTTTTAATTAAAGTGGAATGTAAATATTCCAGTAAATCTGCTCTTGATTCAGAATCTTTTCCCTCAGCCTCCGTCTGTTCTTCAAGATACCTGAAAGAGCTGAAAGGTGTAAGACCATAACCTCTTACGGTTTCTGTCAAAATTACAATGCAAATAATTAAACTGGTTGTCAGCTGTTTTGATCCTTCAAAAATATTTTTCCTTTGTCCATAACATAGATGGGTTATTATTAGTAAGTTTTTGTAAATCCGCAGCCAAAATGTCAAATATATTGTATTTTACTTGAATATCTGTTTATCTGAGGGGTGGAAATGATCTCAACAATCCTCTTTATTCCCCCCAAAATAATCATCTTTTCTTTTCCTTCAGTCTCGAAGGAAAATTAATTGCAAAGAAACTTTCAAAATCTCCCAGCGAGCACAGGATTCCTAAACAATAAAAGCTGTCTTTCCAGTGGGATAAATCTCTTCCAAACAAAGACATTTTATTTTCTGAGCACAGGAACACAGAGGTGGTTTCATCAGTCTATACAGGAAAGCTCCTCGTAGGTAGTTTACAATGTCTGAAAGACCATAAATATATACAGATAGTGTGTGCCCAAAGTCTTACACTAATCACAGCTGAACACTTCTGATTTTGTTAACAATGGGGAGCCCTTCAGCTACTGGCAATGCCAGTGAAGCTTAGACTGTGAGCTCTTTGGGGCACGGACTGTCTTGTTGTTCTGTGTTTGTTCAGCACCTAGCACGATGGGGTCCTTGGCCAGGACTGGGTCTTCTAGGTGCCACCATCATACAAATAATAAATAGTAAGGAAGCAGCTCACTTTGCTCCTATGGGAATGGAGACTCTCACTCTGTTCTGCAGTAATGGCCAAGCAGAGAGTATTGTACTGATGGGCACAGGAGAAGAGCCTTCTTTGGCTTAGTAACTTTGCCATGACTAGAGCTGGGAGAACAATGAGAGTATCGCTGCTTATTCAGAGAGGTTGGCCTTGTGGTTCAGGCACTAGAATGGGATTCAGGAGACGTAGGTTTAGTTCCCAGCTCTGCTATGGATTTCTTGTGTGACTGTGGCCCCATCTGTAAAATGAAGATGAAAACACTACTTTTGCCTGCCTGGTCTACATGCCCTATAAGTGCTTTAGGGCTGGGATAGTGTCTTAGGCCTGGCCTGTGGTAAACATTTAGATTGACATAGCTATGTCTCTCAGGAGCATGCAAAATCCACACCTTTGAGCACTGTCACTATGCGAATCTAACCTCTGGTGTAGACACAGCTATGTCAGTGTAATAAGGTTTCTGTCAACCTAGCTCCTGCTGCTTGGTGAGGTGGAGTTCCTACAGTGAGGGGAAAAATCTCCACCATTGCTATATTCTGGGACTACGCTACAGGGTTACAGCAACATAGCTGCGGCACCATTGCTATACCGCTGTAACCCCGGTAGTGTAGACTAGCCCTTAAAATGTACATGTACACATTAAAATGTACATGTACAGTGGGCCTTTAGAAGCTACTGCAGAGGCTCTCAACCTTTCCAGGTTACTGTACCCCTTTTAGGAATCTGATTTGTCTTGTATGCCCCCAAGTTTCACTTCACTTAAAAACTTCTTGCTTACAAAATCAGACATAAAAATACAAAAGTGTGACATCACAATGTTACTGAAAAATTGCTGACTTTCTCATTTTTACCACATACTTACAATATATTCCAATTGATTTATTTTATATTTACATTTCAGTGTATAATATACAGAGCAGTATAAACAAGTCATTGTCTGTATGAAATTTTAGTTTGTACAGACTTCGCTAGGGCTTTTTATGTAGCCTGTTGTAAAGCTAGGCAAATATCTAAATGAATTGATGTACCCCCTGGAAGACCTCTGTGTACCCCCAGGAATACACGTATCCCTGGTTGAGAACCACTGAGCTACTGTAATTCAAATAGGAACATATTTTATTTGAAAAAGTCCTAAAATTTGTATGGTTATACTACGGACTGACTATGCAGTAAAAATGTGAGGGAATGCAAACGTATGGAAGGGACTCACAACTGCATAATTATTATGGTATAATTCTGGATAAAATATGCACTCAGCATCCCATGGAGATATCCTTAGGACAAAATGAGGCATATGTGTACCCTTTAAATGATTCTAGAAAGTGGTTTTGTATAATGTCACTTCATTTATGCAATTAGAGTTAATGGGTCAAATCGCCAGCTGGTCTGATTTACTCCAGCAAAGTGGCAGTGTGGATGATGTACTGTATTTTGGAGAGCTTGCCTGGTAGGGCTGTCTAGCTGAGTGTCTTGTTTGGGTTTTTTTTAAAATGGGCTTTTTTTAAATGATGCTATCAGGCATATAATTTTTTATTATCCATTGCCTTTATATATTTTCAGAGCTTTATTGACACTGGTAGAAAAGAAAATGTCAACAATCTGATCCTACATTTCCAAATAAATAGAAAAGTCTGTCAAAACATATAAAGAGTCACAGTACTGTCAAAATTTATAATCCTATACTCTTTTTCGGTATTCAATAGATCTGTCATATAGAATGAAAATGTTGAGATAATTTCAGGGGTGAACTGGAATCTCACTTAATGTTAGGCGTCTTAATGCAGTATTATGGTCTATAATAAAGGTAAGCTGGTAAAAACACTGGTAAATTGTAGTTCAGTGTTCAGTTCCAGAATATTAGAATCTCTGTGTTTGACTCACTATGTCTTTCTGTCTGACAGTTCCTAGTGCATCCCTCAATACCTGCCCTTCACTCAGAAATGAAGCAAATGATTAAATTGGCCCAACTAACAAACATCTTCCACTCCAAAACATTTCTACTTATATTAGGCCCAGTGATCTTACAGGGAGATGAAGTTATAGAACATAAGTTAACAAAAGCTTTGGGGACGTCCATCCAGAATAACAGGCCACAACAATGCATATTGATCATAAAGGTGGAGCGGCCAGTATGCCTGAGGGATGCATAAATTCAACGTATCCCCATGGCAGCTCCCACCCGTGGGGATCCATTGGCTGTTTCTTTAAAGTTGCCCACCTCCAGCCAGACCCCTGGGAAGGGCACTAGTACAAACACTACAAGCACTCTCGCTGCATGCAGTAGCGTTCTTTGGGGGCAGGTGGGTGAAATGTATATACACCCTCCACACCAGCCAGGGTAAATCTAGCCATTTGTGTTGCTTTATCTCTCTTGATTAGAAGGGAGCACACAGTTCATCCAATGTGAGGCCTCACCTGGTCAGCACAAGTCTCTGAGAGTCTGTCTACACTCCAGTTAGACATCTGAGGCTGGCCAGTGCCAACTGACTCGGGCTCAGGTTGAGGGACTGTTTAACTGCGAGGTGGGAGGGTCCCAGAGCATGGTCTGAAGCCCAAGCCCAGACATCTACACCTCCAGTTAAGCAGCCCCTTAGCCTGATCCCCAGGAGCCCGAGTTAGCTGGCACTGGCCAGCCTCAGGTGTCTAATTGCAGTGTAGACATACCCTGATTTTATACCTCTAGCTCACATTCCACACAAGAACCTTTCCTGGGATGAGAATCTAGAGTTTCTGAAATCCAAGACTTTGACCCTTGTGTAACTTGAGGACAAAACCCCATGTTATCCTTTCTCTGTCACTGAAATTGTTTCTCCTTGCCAGCACACACAACATTTATCCTCCTTTCAGAGCATCCTGGGATTTCATACTGGCAAAATCAGTTTTGTTAGAGACATTTTTTCATTGGAAGGAAAGAAGGAATCAGACACCTTGGCAGTTTTGTTTCCACATAAATCAGCCATTAGCTGCTACCAGAGCAATTAGATCCTATGGTGATTAGAAACATATATATTCCTTAGATACCTAGATAGACCATGGTAGCTCCTGTAGTTCAGAGGTTCATCTCCACTGTGATCCCAATTCCAACTACTTAGCAAAAGACTAAGATCAGGAACTTGGACTGCCTATATTTGAAGCATCTCAGGTGAACCATTGTCAGAGAGAAGACATCAGACTGGATGGACTATTAGTCTGTTCTAGTGGAGTATTTTTCATGTTCATCTCACAGGTTTCCACGATGGTTACAGAGCAAAAATAGTAAGCATGTTTGCAACCTAAAATAATGTTTCAGTTGATATTGCTCCATAATAGCTTTCCATTTGTGTGTCTAGCCATTAAAATTGGAGTAATACAAACCTTAAGAATGTATTTTCTAATAAATAGTAAAAGCTTATTGTGGACTGGTAGCTGCAGAAATGCAATCAGCAGACCCATCTTGAGGAAGAAAAGGGGACATAGTTTAGGAGAGAGAAAAAATACTAGTAATGTCATTATATAATATACTACAGCAACTTTTCCCAAAATTAAAGCATCCATCATTATTTAGTATGAAAAGAGCTTTTAAAATATTGGTTCTAATTTACAAATGCAGTAAGATAGTAGGAGGATGGTGTACCCTGCTGGGAAAATAACAATTCCCAGGAAATAGAAGGCTTGGAGTTTCCTTTTGCTTCATGATCTATGTACTGTCACACCATATGGTTTAAATATGTCCAAGCAGATTTAATTATCATTCATCACGACACATTCAGTATTTTGAATTTGTGGCGAGCAGCATAGTCTTTTCACTTTATCTCTATAGCCGTATTCCTTATTTTGCTTACTGTGTGAGCTATTGTCAAAGAACAGCTAACATAACTCAGCCATTTAGTATTTTGCTGTTTTCAACTGCATTACCATGCTGACTAATTAATGAAACAGCTTATCATGCGAACATTCTACAATGCTGTGTTCTTTAAAAGAGGCCACGTGTGAGCTCAGCTGACAGCAGTATTAAGTGTCTGTTAATATTGCTCTTAAAACTCTTAGGGACTGATTCACCCTTGCCCTGCACTCTGTGTAGCTTTTTCATTTTTTTCAAAGTGGCTGTGAAATGCTACCATTCTGCTTTGTAGATCCACTTTGCATGGGAGCAAGTGATCATACAAGGTGCAAGACAATAGTGACCTGAGTCCTTAGGACCTAATTTTCAAAGCATCCTTCACTCAGAACCTCTGAAATTCAGATCCCTAGGGCCCTGTCCTGCTCCCATTGACATCAATGGCAATTTTCTCATTGACTTCAGTGGAAGCAGGGGCAACTTTTTAAGCAAGGATTCGAGGTATATAGTATTTCCCCAAAGACAAAAAGCCGGGGCCTCAGGTGGTGTAAATCAGTTTAGCTTCTCTGAAGTCAACAGAACAACACTGATTTACACTACCTAAGGAGTTGGCCCTAGGACATAATGCAAAAATACTTAAATTTAGATTCTCCACTCCCTTTCACCTTGTAGTGTGTGGAGCGGCTGTAAAACACTAGTACCCTGATTTGATAGGATTTTATATCAATTATACTACCAGTATAATTTGCATAGTCCTTTATAAGATAGGAGAAAATTCAGTTGCCAAAAGAATAGAGCCATCATGTGGTGACAGAAGTCAAGACAGTGGGCCTAATTTTGATCTCAGTTACACCAGTGTAAATCACAATTAACTCCATTGAAAGCAGTGGGGTTACACTGGTATAAGTGAGAGGAAAAACAGCTCCTGCAGCTATGGGGACTGGATGGCTCAGGAGCAGTGGTACTGGAACTAGGGGTGGTGGGAGTAGTAATAACAACCCAAATACATGGTTTCCATCACCCCCACTATAAAAATTATTCCAGCACCCTGCTCAGGAGAGCTAGGAATGATCTTTGCATACTTCCACTTCTGAGGTGCTGGTGCATCTCTAGTTTGGCAGTCAATATGAAATGAGTTGGTGGTTTAAGTCCATTTTACAGTGGGTCTGTCACAGAAACTACCACTATAATTAGTAATCTCAGCAGAGTGACTAAGGGTGAAATTTAAATCTTGCTTACCCCAGGTGTAACTCCAGTGCCTTAACCAGCATGAGATCAACATCAGCCCCTAATGACTGAAGTGCATCACTAACCTCTTGTGACACCTCAAGATGTGTTTCCTTACAATGTGCTCCGTAGCATATTCAGACTCCAGAAGAAAGTTACACTGAGGCGTGAATCTAGGGGTATGCCTATTCTGCAATCACAGGGTGTGATAGGAGTGTGTGTAGACACATCCAAGCTAGCTTTAATCTAGCTAGATCGGGTCCTGGAGCAGTGAAGCCATGGTGACATGTGCTTCAGCACAAGCCAGCCACAGGAGTAATTACCCCACGGTTCCAGGAGTCCTTGCTGAAGCCTGCACTGCCTTGGCTTCAGTGCTCTGGGACCCTAGCTAGATTATAACCTGCTTGGGTACATCTAAATGAGTTCCAGTCCTATCATGTGATAGACACCTTCTTGGCTGTGTTGAGGTGCTGTTCACAGCATTGAGTGGAAAGCTGATCCTGGTGGGACGACTTCTGTAATTTTCATGTGCCATTATGATCACAGCCCTGCATTCTGCCCTCATTCACACCTCAGTAAACCCATAGACTTCAGCAACTTCAGTGGGGCTACACAGGAGTAATGAGGACAGAATCTGGCCTTTACTCATTTTCAAAAAAGTCAGCACTGTCCCAGCTAATGGGGATGTCCCAGCACTGTCCCAGCTAATCATATATTAACTTTTTGTATATTTACGTTTTTATTATTGTTTCCTTGATCCTCCTTCCCCATTCCTCTGAATGTTTACTGCACCTGCTCATAGAGCCTTGTCTTAAAATAGTTTGTAAATTCTTTGGAGTGGGATTGTCTTTTGTTTACACTGTGTGTAGCACTCTGGGTCCCTGATCTTGATTAGGGTTTCCAGCTCCTGCCATCCATATTATGGTGATAAAACCAATAATGTCCATCTGTAAAACTGAACAATGAATAGTTAACTACCTCAAGAAGGGTAGGGTAGCAAGTAATGAATGTAAATATTTGAAGTCTTTAGATGAAATTCACTATAGAAGTGTCATTTATATTCTTTATTAGTGTAAAGAAATCAAACTGTCAACCTCTGATAGCAAAGGACTCAATCTTTAAGAAGGCACTTTACAGAGAAAGTAAATTTACTGTATCCATTCCTATACACACACACACACACACACACACACACACACACACACACACACACACACACACAGCTAAATAGCTAAAGCAGCGTATTAGGAAAGCTGGAAAATGAGCCTGTTAGCAGAATTGAAAGACACTATTTTTCACTGAAGAAAAATAAGGCTTTCATAGCATGCACAAGTGTTAGAAATAATGTTATTGCATTCCTTTATAGACATTTTCCCACTCTAACTATATCAAATATATATGATCTTAAAAACAAAGTGAGGAATATTCTAAATTAATAACAATCCTCTGTATTTACATAGTGCCTTTCATCTGAGGATCTCAAAACACTTTACAAATATTAAGGAACAATGCCCCATCAAATCTAGCCCCACATTAAGATTTTGTAAAAATAAGCTTTCACATTATCTAAAACCAACAGAAATATTTCTGATTAAAAAAAATCCAATGGAAACAGATATTTTAACAAACATTTCCCTGCAGTATTTGCAAGTCAAGCATTGCATAGGTATGCAAGTGCAGGAGAACCTGAAATTGAAAGTGACTGGAAACTAAGTATTCTATTTTCATTCCAAATGGAGAGAAGCACACAAGGTAATCAAAGAACATACACAGGGAAAAGTAAATTAGATTTCTAAAATGTGTTCTGGTTTAATGAACTGAGGTGGAGTTTGCTACATGGGTAAGGAAACTCATTTATTTTATAAATACATGGGGCCAAGTCCTGACCCTTTCCCCATTTCCCCTGGTGCTAGTCTGGCAACATAAAAACATGTGGAAAGCTGGCTTAAACAGCCACCTGTATTCCCCTTGCAAAGGAGCATCACCTGTCCCTGGCTACTCCCAAATTAGGGGATGTACTGAAGGTGAAAAGGGGACTTAGGCATGGCTAGAACATAGTACACTACAGGATCTCTGGCTGGTAGAGAGCACCTTGGGACATTGTTAGAACTAGGCAGCTGCATATAGTTTAGAGCAGTCCCTAGGCTCCTCTAAACTATGTATCAGGGGAGGTGAAAAGGTAATGCAACACCACCTTTATTTCTCACCACTTTGAGGTGCGGTAAGCAGAGGTTCTGCACTCCTGACAATCTAAGTCATTTATTTTATTTATTTATTTATTTATTTTTAATCGGAGTGTATCCCTTTAATAATGCCTCATAATGAGACAGGTAAGCGTTATTGTCCAAGAGAAGAGCTTTACATCTCAGTAGTGGTGTATGGACAAATTCCTGCACAACAGATTCCCTGGAGGTTATTTTTCCAGTGGATATCATTTTCTCACTACCTCTCAACATAGTGGTGTTTTCTAAGAATTTCTGAACTTTGTAACAAGGAGGCGGAAGGGAATGGTCTTTTAGTTACGGAACTGGACTATGACTCTGTGGTTTGAGTTAATTTCCTGGCTCTGCCCCAGACTTCCTGTGTGACCTTGAACAATCCACTTCATTAATTTCCATGGGATATGCACATGAGCAAAGGTTTTCAACAGAATCTGTCTCCACGTCTAAGGGCTTGATCATAAAGTCTGAACTCAGGCAAATTCCCATCGACTTTAGTGGGACTTTTGCCTAAATAAGCTGTAAATAAATGCACATGCTCCAAGGACTATGGCAGCTGGATATGGTTTCTGATAACTGAGTCAACACTGTAAAGAGTATCGGTACCCATGTAGCACAGCTTGCTCACTTTTTGAATGTACTCATTAAAAATCTTCCTCAATCCCCATTGGCTGACACAAATTATGATAGGCTACAGCATCTCCATCAAATCTGCTCATCCTCTGTGCAAGTTTCAGCAACACAAAATGACCACGAAATAATGTTGGAGATCTCCTACTGTTCTGCCACCGAACATAAAAATTATTCCAACAGCACTGCATGTTCCTGCTCGCTTCTCTGACTGGGCTGGTGAACAGGCAAATAAATGCTCTGAAGGAGGTCATGCTGGCTTTGGATGCAGTAGAAATACAGCAAAATGTTTCCTTAGCAGAGGAGGGCAGAATCAGTAGAAATTGTGTTTTCGAGATTCTTAAAAGTATTGCAAATAAACAGGAGGTGGAAATCTTATGAAAGAGATATAGATAGTGCCTGATATACACAACTCATTTAGGAGAATAATGCTATTATAATTAAAGCAATAACAATAACTGATTAAACATTATTCTTGTGAATATCTACAGTAGTAGTCTGAAAATATCTTTGTAAAGAAGCTGCAAAAATTGGATTTGTTTAAAACTGGGGATGAGAAATTGAAAGGATAGTATATGATCTTGTTTAATGCTCTGCAGTGTCTTCCCTACCAGATTCTGGTCCTTACTAAAGTTGGACAAGTATTTTGGATGGAGGGGTGGGGAGTATTTGTGATCATTTGTCTTTAAAATATGAATTGGTTCTGACAGTATTTGTGACTCCTTTTAATTTACATTTACATCAAGAGAGTGTCATGAATTTGTGTTTGCATGAGCACTGAGGACGTGTTTGCATGGCCATCTTGAAAGTCTGTGGCATCAGGGACAAAAATGTGATCAGTTGACTTGAGTGGCCAATATTACTGCATGAATAGCACATACTCCTAGTAATGGTCACCATGAGCAGTTTATCAGAAATCCCCAAGCTGCATAAATAGCAAGTAGTGATATCAATAGTCACCATTAGTGGCCAGTGAGTAATAAACCCTTTATTAATAAACCTTTAATAATTTTGAATAATCCAAATCTCATCATGGCTAATTCACCCGTAGAAAAAAAGGTTATATTGAATAAATTGTTCCCCCAGCTCGAGCCCAAATATCTCCCTGAATCTGCTCCTACCTCTCTCCCTGGCCAATTCCAGTCTCAATTTCACTCTCTCCCCCTGAAAATTCATCCCTGACATTTTTCTGTTTCTGTGATTTATTCTTTATTTGTGGTCGAGTGGCACCTGGGGACATGAAGCAGTGATCAGGACCTCACTGTGCTACATGCTGTATGAACGTGTAGTTGTTTTTTTTTTTTTTTAAAGGACAGCCCTTTCCCTCAAAGAGTTCACAGTCTCCCTCTGTGATTCTGTTTCCAGTAGATCCCTAAATCTTCCCATTCCTTGTGCAGATTCCTTCAGTCCCCAGCTTTAAATTTCTCCTCTCCTCTTGGCATTTTGGTCCTGACATTTTTCCTGACATCCCAGACATCATTTTTTCTTCCTCACTCCTTTATTTTCTCTATACCTCTGCAAATTCCCTTTTTTCCTTCTCACACTACTCTTTCTGAGGTTCTGAAACCTTTGTTTCTTTCTTTCTTTCTTCCATTCTGTGCCATCCCTGAAGCCTGCATACCTACTGATTCTGGTCGATACTTCTGTCTCCTTCCCCATTTCCAATTCTGATATCTCTTCATCTGACCCACTTTTCAGAAAAATCTGATGTGTTCTTAGAATGGACAATGGGGTGTGTGATTGTTGTCTTGTCCTGAATTAATCATATCAGGTCATGAAATTTAAGAATGAATTTGGCAACTTATATAGGGTTCTTTATAAGGGCTTGATCCAAGGCATCCAATCTGAAAAGCTTCACTTTCCTTACAATATGACATTCAAAAGCATGGGCAGATGTTAAAACCCAACACATCTCGCAAAGTGAATATAGCTTGGTCCCGTCTCTGTTGATTTTCATTCCTGCAGTGTGCCCCATATGCAATCTCATAATAGTGGATATTTTTTTCAAGATGCTTTGACATCAGTCAGAGGATCTTTCATCTATTGACTATTTATTTCAGCTAATATTTCCCCTGATAAGGCATCAGTATCTTCGACTGTTGTCATGCCAACCTGAGTTTCAGTCTACCAATTTTGGCCAGGTCATCAGCTACCTCACTCCTGTATACACAATGTGATGGAATCCACTGAAAAGTCAATTTATTGCCCCTTTTCCCAATCCTCTGAGCCTCCTTATGAATTGTTGATAGTGTTCTGTTTTTTCAAAAGGAACTGAGGATCGCCACCTGTGAGTCTGCTTCTGTTCCTGCTCTGTTTATTTCTTGCAGTGCATTGAGAATAACTTTCAGTTTGGCCATAAAGTTTGAGTTGATATCTCCTGAACTAGTGTCCTTTCTTGTCTTCATCCAGTGGCCTAATGGAGATACTACATCACAACCACCATTCTTGAAGGATTTGTCTGATGCATCATCAGTGTACACAAGAATATGTTTGTCTTGTGACTGATACAATTGTGTTGGATTTTTTTTTCTACAATTTTCCTTACTGTGGCCAAGTCTGTGTGTTCCTTTGAGCAAAACTGCAAAAGGGGGAGACACTAACACAAATAGGTTAATGTGGATGAATTATTGGACATACAAACTTCTTGACACACTACCTCCTAACATCATCAAATTCTTGAGTTTCTATAGCAGCCTTTACATGCCTTCCAACACAAGATGATCATTTCAGCCTTGATTTTGTTTTCCAGTTACTGAGCAGTGATGACATTAATGTAGGGAACAAAGACAATTTCCAAAATGAATTAGCTGTTCTTTTCTATGATTCTCAAGAGGTTGAACATCAGACTTGTGTTCACAAATTGCTATTGGAGTGGATCTTATAGCTCCAGTTATCAGGTGAACTGCAGATGACTGCACAATGATGATCCTAGCAAGATTACTAGGAGCACTATGTGACCAGACACAGTAAGGAGTGGGTTGAAAGGTAAAAGAGGAATTTTTCAGTTAATTGCTGTGCCTTATTGGAAACATACTGCTCAATGGGATATGATCACTCGATAATTGTTCTATTCTGTTCATTCCCTCTGAAGCATCTGGCACTGGCCACTGTCAGAAGACGGGATACTAGACTAGATGGACCTTTGATCTGACCATTCTTATGTTAATAAGAAAATAATTATCAGAGAAGATCTAAATGCACTCATTGGAACTGCAGAAGCTGACTATAAAACAGCCCATGGAAGGCACAGTATTGGAATCAAAAACTCTGATGGAATACAGTCCTAGCAGACCTGTTTGGCACTGAATGTAGTGCTTGTAAACACACACTTTCAGAAGAGGGAAAGCCACCTCATAAGTTATGCCAGTGAAGAACACAAGTCCAAAATTGATTTCTTGTTAATAATATGAAGCAATAGGTTACAAATAATCAGTTGTAGGTAATGCATGGCAACTGCATTGTGAGCCAACACAGACTATTTCTTATGGACTTCAGAAATGCAGAGACCTCAGACATCTGAACCCCTGGGACCTGGAAACATCTACGTGGTGGAAATGGAAAGATGTGAATGGAAAGATTTTTAAACACCATGTAATTCATAGACTTCCTGACTACACACAGGGATGAGTGGAGGATAACTGGTACAAACTATAGTTAACATTGCCGGAAACAGCACATGAAGTCTTAGGAATGCTGAAACCAGTGCCAAAAAGGATACAAAGGGAGACTTGGTGAAAGAATCCTCAAGTTAAAGAATGTTTAGAAGAAAAAGGTAACCTTTACAAAATGGCAGGCCAGTGACTTGAGCAGTGATAAGATGGAATATACAGAGGACAAAAAAAAGTGTTGCAACAGCTAAAAAATTGGCCTGTGGTGAGCTATGTAACCGACTAGGTGAATATGAAGGAGACAAGACCATCTGCAGACTCACTAAGTCAAGGGGTATGAACAAGTTTGCTTATATTAGAAATGAACATGGTATAATGCAAATGAATGGTAAATAAACCAACAGTCTGGAGTGATCTTTTTGAAGGCATGATGAATGAGGAGAACCCAAAAGAGGAACTAAGAACATGGAAGCTGAACTGGGGTGTGATAGATTTCATACAGGAGGAAGAAGTTGCAGAGGCACTTAGGAAAATGAAGAGGAAGAAAGCACCTGGGCCTGATGAAGTCCCAATGGATGTGCTGAAGTAAATTGAGAAGGGAGGGTACGCTAAGCGTTTGAGTACTGTTCAATGATATTATTAAGAAAGACAGAATGCAGGATGAATGGAGTAAAAGCTTTGTAGTGCCCATTTTTAAACCTAAAGGAAATATTACACCATGTGCTAATTATTGCTCAATTAAGTTGACATCACATGCTTTGAAAATATGGGAGAAGATTCTTGAAAAGCCTCTGTGTGGAACAGTTGAAATTTGGACAGGTGAGTATGGATTTATGCTGGGAACGAGCACAACTGATGCCATATTTGTCCTAGGAATCCTCATGGAGAAGTTCAGAGAAAAGGGATGGCAACTCAGTGTGGTCTTTATGGACTTGGAAAAGGCTTATGATCATGTACCAAGAGATTTAGTTTGGTGGGGTTTGTGACAGAGAGGTGTGCTTATGTCTGTTTTATCTAGGATATGTGTGATAGAAACACTACCATAATTAAAGCCAGTTGGGGATACAGCAGAGAATTTCCAATAAATGTTGGTCTGCATCAGGGGTCAGCACTGAGCCCTTTTTGGTTTGTGACTGTCATGGATGTGATGATTGAGGTTATACAAAAGGAGCCACCTTGGAGTTTGCTGCTTAATGATGACTTTGTGATATGTGCCAAAGATTGTGAGACTCTGCAAATCAACTTTGAACAGTGGAGAAGTTAAAGTGAATGTTGGTAAGACTAAAGTTTAGATAACTGAAGGAGGGGAGGACTCACCATAAAGGATATTACAGGCAGAAAGCTTAGATGAGTGAAAGAATTTAAATATCTAGGATGAATGGTTGCTGACAATGGTGCCCTGCTGAGTGATGCCTAGCATCATACAAAAGCTCCTTGGTGCACATGGTGGGAGCTGACCCCAATTCTCTGTGATAAAAAGATGCCAATAAAGTTAAAAGGCAGAGAGTCTAAAACTGTAATCCATCCTAATGTATGGAACAGAGACTTGATCAACCACAAGAAAAGAAAACAGTATGTTCTCCACTACGGAAATGAAGATGTTGAGATGATCAAATGGTTAGACAATCCATGATAGGAAACAAAGTGAGGTTGCGAGGGACCTAAGGAAGGTTACCCCAATTGAAGAAAAGTTGAGGGAGGCTAGGCTAGCAGAGACCCAAGAGCAGTACCAGATTTACCATGGCGCCAATGGCTCCATAGCACCGGGCCCAAGCTCAGAAGGGGGCCCATAACAGTCACTTCCTCCTCTCTCGCAGTGCTGCAGAAGTGGAGGCTCTGAGAGTGAGCCTCAGAGCAGCAGGGATCCAGCCTGGGAGCTGACAACCCACAGGGCCCTGGGAACTGTAGTTCCTTGGCCAGCTCCCTGCCTATAGAGCCAGCCCTGGAGAAGGGAAGAAACTACACATTTCCCAGCATTCCCTTGGGAGCTATCAACAGGAAAGGGAGGGGGGGAGGAGAGAGTGGGGAAGCAGTGAGACCCCATGCACTGCAGCTTGCTGTGAATGGAGAGCTGGCTGCTAGAAGGTGTGGCACTGTGAATGGGGAACAGGTATGCCCAAGGAGTAGAAGAAGGCTTTGGCCTCAATATCACCCTCAGAAGACTTCCCCAGACTGGATTAGGGATGCTGGTGTGACCTCGCCTGGCAGCCCCCAAAGAAGGAATTGGGTGGACTAAATGGACAGTGCACCTCTCTGTCTGAAGCCTAGCATGGGAGGTATGTGGATCCCACCAGAAGTTAAAATGAAAAGTAAGGAAGGGGAGGCTCTGCTAGAGGACCTGGGCAGCTTTAGATACAGTACAGGAGGATTTCCACGTCTGAGCCACAGAAGCAGAAATTGGCATTTCCTTTCCAGATTTATCTAAAAAAAATCTAGCACCTGCCTTCCAGATTTGAACACCCTCAAAATTCAGGAGTGCTCAAGCTCAATTTAGGCTGCTGTTACTTCATTTCTCCCAAATCAAATATACTGATCCACTGTAATTTGCTGTAGAAAACGTAGGATAAAATTAAGCAACAAATGCTGGCATCTTTCCAGTGCTAACTAGGGCTGGAATTGCTATTTTCAACAGCCATTACCATTTTTTTTTTAGTTTTTTTTGTTTAAAAAGAAGACAGTAGTATTGCATCGGCAAATTCCCCACCCAAACGAAGAGTGGAACAAAAGAATAACAGACCTCAACTTTTCCTCATTTATGTAGGAGAGTCTTACAATGTGGATCCAGATATCCTCCAATCTCACAAGCTGAAAATTGTTCCACTTCACTGCAGTTTTGTAACCAGCGGGAACCAGTCCTGTCTGTGTTCTGTGCACATCCAAAATTCCTACTGAATTCAGAAGTGCCTTGATTTTGTGACCATACTACCTGATGTTTTCAGCCCTGCTAAGCAAAGCAGGTTTACATTTAGTAACTGTGTGGGAAGCCTCTCAGAAAAAGTTAGGTGCTGTAAGAGGAGTTGCTTATTCACTAAGTAATATGAGACCTTCCTGTTACAATAGTAAACCAGTGCAGCATAGAATGCACTTTGCTCCGAGAGTCTAGAATGGGGTCCTTTGCTTCTATATACAGCCCATTAAAGACAATGAAAAGAATCCCATTCACTTCAACAGGCTTTGGACAGAACTGGTTATACACAGGGTAACTGTCTTCATAGGGTCCTGGTTCCAAAGCAGAGGGGGGACGTGTGAGCTTGTTGCAGGGATGGGAGCCCCCTGGAACTCCAGCCTCCAAAATCATTCAGGCTGCACTTTCTGCTCGCCTATGTGTAGCTGAGGGGTGTGTGGGAATTGGTGGCCTCTGCTGCAGGTGATGGGCATCTCAGGTACTTAAAGCCATGGTCTAGAGGACGGAAGTGCCTAACTGCAGAGTCTGCAGCTGCCTAGGGCCAGTGCTGAGGATTTAGAGTCCATAGTGCTGCCATTGCAAGGTTCAACCATGCTCAGCCTTGGGAATTGCCACCCTTCCTTAGACTAGTAGCTACAGCTATCTAACGCTGGACTCTGGCAATTGGCCCCATGGCTGTAGCCAGAGAAGCTACAGGTGGCTCTGTGACTAGTGGAGGCCCTTAAACTAAGAGCAGATAAAGAAACTGGAGTTAACCTCAAGGAACAGAGGTCACCCATAGGAAAGGAATGTCAAGGGAAGCAGGGAAAGAGGAAGCAAGTCAGGCTTGCAAGGCAGTAAGGGAAACAGGCATAGGGAGAGGTGGTGGTGACCAGGTAGTAGACTAGGATGTAGATGGGAGCAGAGGGAGAAAGGCCGGTGACTTCAGGTTCCCAAGGGCTAAGTCCTCACTTTGGGGAAATGGTGTTTGTAGGTGGCTTGCTCAAATGGCAGGATGGGTGATGAGGGAGGCATTTGTCAGAATTGATCAGGTATCTGCTGGCTGTGGAACTTTATTGAGCTGAGACCACAACCACATACAGTGACTGGTGACATAGGGTGGTACTAGAGACATGGCTATAGATGGTCTGAATGAGGAAGGAGATAAATCTGTGGGGAGTTTCCACTGATCACTATGAAAGTTCTGCACACTGTGGACACTGGTAAACCCACATGGGTGTACAGCTCAATGAGGAAAACTGGGGGCTGAGGGAACTGTGTATGTCAATGCATATAGTCATCCAGACGTGTGTGATCAAAATGAAAAATGTTTCTGAGATTCAGTACCGGGTATACTATGGTACCAATGGCTCTGTCACATCGGGCGCACACTCGGAGCCCACAATGACTACCTGGGGGCCCACAAATACGTTTGGCACCGGGGCCCACAAAAGGTTAATCTGGCCCTGCCCAAGAGTTATGTTGATAGGATGGCCCTTGCAATGATCATGGATGGAAAACAACCCAGGAGGAGGCCAAAGACTCAGTACATGGACTGGATATCAGTGGAGATTAGAGAGACCAATTTACATAACAGCCAGGTGTACAGTTTTTAGTCTTGGAAGAAGGTTATAAAAGGTGCCAACCCTGGGAAGTGGCAAGGAAGAAGAGCATGTGACCAGACAGGTAAAGCATATTCAAATATTGGACAAGCTATCGAGCAGTATGTTGTTTTCAGTGTCCTAACATGTGAACCCCCTTTGGTACTGGCAAAACATCATAGAAGATTCCATTTCTTCTTTATGTTGGCTGCCATCTTTCTGACTTATGGTCCAAATTTTAGTTCTGTTCCCAATGTTATTCCAGAATATACTGTGTTCCTCTCAACAGCAATATCTTCTCAATCCAGTGTCAATTTTGAACTGTCGTTGAAATGCCTTTGATTTATGATAAAATAGATGGACTTTATTTTTGCTGGATTCAGCTGGAATTTGTTCATTTGCCCATGTAGTTACAATTTCCAAGTACTCATTCAATTCATTCACCAAGAAAGCTATTTCACAACCTGTGGTGTGAAGTGCAATATCATCTACATACATGAATACTGATAATTTAAAGCCACCTGACAGTCCAGAAAAGTACAGCAGGAAAATAAGAGGACTTAAAATTGAAGCCCCAGGAACTCACACCCTAAGTGGCCTTGTTTTTGGAAAAAAGAAAAGGAGTACTTGTGGCACCTTAGAGACTAACCAATTTATTTGAGCATGAGCTTTCGTGAGCTACAGCTCACTTCATCGGATGCATACCGTGGAAACAAGTACTCCTTTTCTTTTTGCGAATACAGACTAACACAGCTGTTACTCTGAAACCTGTTTTTGGAAAAAGTACCATTTAATCTTAATGTTATTGTCCTGTACCATATGGAGTCTTTTATCTAAAGATACATTTTACACAGATTCCCACCTCACTGAGTTTCACTAAGAGCTTATCATGCCAACCTCAATCAAATGCCACACTGAGATCCAAAAAAGATTCTTACTGATGACTGTGGTAGCTTTTGTTGGAATCTGTGGAGAATGGGCTGACAGAAGGACACCAATAGGTCCATAATAGAGCGCAAGGACTTGTGTGCCATTTTGGGTAGGTTCTATTTTCACTTCTTTTGAAAGCTACCATAGAAGCCTTGCTTGTACCATTCTTTCCATTTTTGTGCAAAGGTAACTGGCAGGCTGATAGCTACCCAGAGAAGAGAGGTTTTTGCCAGCCTTAAAAAGAGGAACAATAACTTCTAACTTCCACCTATTAAGTACCTTCCCTTTTATCCATAATTTGTTTATGATGATCAGTAATCTGGCTTTAGCCTTCTTCCTGAAGTGCTTTATCATACAGCCAGAGATGAGGTTCAGCCTAGGGGATCTGCTTGGTTTGAGCTTCTCTATTGCATCTTCTAATTCATGTATGACAAAGATCTTTCCAGACCCAAAGTAGGGAGATAAAGTGGATGAGGTGATATCTTTTATTGGGCCAACTTCTGTTAGTGAAAGAGACAATCTTTCAAGCTTACACAGAGGTCTTTTTCAGGTCTGGGAAACTTACCTAGAGGGTAACAGCTAAATACATGGTGAAACAGGTTGTTTAGCATAAGTAGTTAACAGATATTTCAGTATTTCCTTGTCTCTCTGATATCCTGGGACCAACATGGCTACAAAAACACTGCATAAAGCCAAAGTTCTCAGTTTGATCTGTGTGCAGATTTTTAAATTCTCTTTGTCTTTCCTCCTTAATACTCCATCCTTTGCATTTTGCAACGGCTTTGTCCTCATCATTATACATGAGCCTGCTAGTCTTGGCATAAAGTTCAACCAGAATATTCACCGATTTTTTGTCATCTAATGCCTCTACATGTCCACTTTTCAGGAGATTGATATATTTCATTAAAAAAATGTAAGTCTTAGTTTATTTTCAATTCACTTTAGTATCATCCATAAATCTTTTCCTCTCTGAGGATCTAGCCTTTCATAATTCTCTTCCTAATAACTTCATCTACATTGTTATTTTCCACAGTGACCTCCTTTGAGAATGTTGTGTTGTTGGCTGGCCTGTTCATCACCAGAGTTATGTTCAGCCTCCAATCAAACTTGATTCTGTTCCTTAGTAAGACTTTTTATGCCAGTATCCATCCAAAGTGCAACCCATTTCTTCCTCCTGCCTTTGGGATGCTCTTTTTTTTTTTTGCCGATTTCTGCACAGCACATTCAAAAACCTTGAGATATTCCTCTGTTATGTTTCATAGATGTTTGAGAAATAATATTCTCAAGTGTGTCTGTGCAATAGAACCAGTCAATCTTATGAAAGATCCACCTCCTGTTTATCAGCTGAGAGCTCATTATCTTCCTTTTCAACAGGTGAGTACAGGTCAAAGATCACTTCCAACACCTCCAGTACATTCCATGTGCAGCTCATGGACATGCTACTGCTCACCAAAGTTGCATCTAATGTCGACTGTGTGCTATATGATCTTCATGTATAAATCATAGTGCCAGCATTCAGGACAACTAAATCATTGTCAGGGATGGTCCCTAGCAATGTTTCATTCACACTGATTGTTCTGTTCTATCAAACTTAACTTTAAGCATTAAAATCTCCATAGATCTGGCTGCAGTTTCCTAATGCTATCACAAGATTCCCTTTATGAGTTGGGCTCTCATCCAGATGATAGACATTGACAGCTCTTAACTCCTCACCCCTGAACTTGACAGTGATACAGTCTAATTCAGTATGCTTGTTTGTCTTTTACATTTCCTTATCTTTTTCATAGCTGAGTGTCACACCTCTACCAGCTCTTCCTCTGCATTCCTTTCTCAAGCAGTCAATACCTGTAACAGATAAACTTTGTCAGAAAACTTTGTTGTGTAGCAGCAATATGAATATTTTGCTTATAAATAACTTTTCCAACTTCCACAATATGGTTGTGGATGCCCATTGCATTCAAATATGTGGCAGTAAAGGTGGCAGCAGCATATTTGTCAACACCTCCTCAGAAAACACAAGAGGTGACAGGTTGGTTTCCCCATATGCAGTAACATTGTATTTACAAACTCTCTTCTACAACTTCAAGGTGGGAATGTGGTTCTCAGAGCCCGGTTAGCCAGACATTTCCTCTGGGAAAACCCCAGTACCACAGTGAGGTGGGGATGGTCTTTATTGGGGAAATATTGGGTATGGTGAACAAGTCAGCCCTTGCTGTGTTAGACAATATTACATTATATAGTCAATATTACATTCATTGTTAATTCAAGGATAATGTGGAGATCTTACTCCATGAAGGAAACAGCATGCAGCATTCAGATCTAGATCTTCTCAATAAAACAGCATGCAGATTGGCTCTCTATTTTCATGGTGAAGAGGGAGAAATTCACATAACGTTAGTTATTACATATCATATTATTTTAATACCTTTCATCCCAAAGGAACCCTCCCCTATGCATAAAGCATCAGTGAAATGCAACCACCCTTTTACCAAAGGGCACCATGAGATCTTACTATGTCCAAGTGGAACAGACAGGGATCTCAATTTATAAAGATCTCATCCATAACACCCTCATATGGTAAAGCGTACAGAACTGCCTAGCCCAAAGAGAAGAAGTGGTTGACTTTGAACCTATGGATCCAGAAAGACCAAGAACTTCAAACACGCTTAAACAACTAAGCTGTCACCCCCAGTTACCTGCTCATTGGGTTTTCTTTCCATACCTACAATTAAAACACTTTCCTCTCTTTAATTCCCATCCGTGATTTCCCTTTCTATCTGGTGTAGAACTTTAGCAAGTTCCCAAAGGTCTCCTCCAGTTCACCAGTAAAAAATTAAGCAAGAGGATGGCCCATTGCTCTGGGTGTAATCTCTCATTAAGGCACAGGAGATTTATACAAGTACTCCCACTAATAGTAGTGGGAGTTAGTTATTGCATGCAGATCCTTAGCACAAGGATGGGAGAAGAAAACCTTTGAATGTAGAATATTATGGAAAAAATCTATTAACTTGATTTTATAATATATTTGGTGTATCTGCTCTGTGCTGACAGATTCCATGGAGACTGAATATAAAGGACAACACAAGTGACTACAGAATATGCTTCAATCTATGGGTTCAGCTGACATTTAAAAATCCCTCGACCTAGCTTTTTGCAGTTTATTACCATACATCAGAGAAATCCCTTAGCTGACACAGCACTCCAGTTTGTTATGCTGCATGTTTCTCATTTAAATCAACTGCAGGGAATTTCCAATGAAATATTAAGAATTAAACAACATAAATATTTATTATTGCAGAAAAAGTCAGTAGATCCAACCTCTTAGCCTTTTCCATGGATCAATGAATTTGACACTCTTGCTTTTTTGGTTTTCTCTCTCTCTCTCTCCCATCTCCCCATCCCCCTCGCACACAATAGCAGGGATTAATGTGATGTGCCTTCAAAGAGATTATTTGAATGAATTGCACAGTAGATTAAGGAAAATCTCATTTGGAGCATCCATCAAAATAAAACCTTAACTTACTAAGAAAAGACCATATTCTCCCCCTGAAAATATTGGGCTAGATCCTCAGCTGTGGTAGACCTCTGAATGGGATAGGGGAGTCCAAGGCCGGTTGTAAGGGTCAGCACCGAACAGGGATTCTTTCAATTCCATTGGCTTGTAATGACCTGCCAGGGGCCATTGCACCAGCTGGGAATCACCAGAGTGCACTTCATCCACCCATGGCCCTTCCCACTCCTAGATGAACCCCTGACATACCCTCTACCCCCTCCCTGAGGAAGAAGACATATACAGCAATCAGGAATCCCCATTCTAGGGAAACCCTAGATGCCTCATTACCGCAGCTTTCTGTTCTCTTTGTGCCCCTGGAGCAGCGCAATGGGAATGTAGTGTGAGCCAGGATCTGGCCTGTAATATGAGAGATACAATAATGTAATTAAAATACTTTGCATTTCTATAGTACCTTGAATTTGGAGATCTCAAAATGCCTTTCAAATAATGTGTCTCAGCACATCTGGGAGACCTATTATTACACCCATGTTACAGATGGGTGAACTGAAACATACAAGTTAAGCAGATTTCCCAATGTCATGCGGAGGGAAGATCTGGAAAAAGAACTAATTTCTAGATTCACGGTCTAACCACAAGAAAACAGTTCCAATTAGGTATCCTCCCCATTCCAGTTTATTATTTCCCAGTAAAATATAGTAATTTTTACCTGTATCTAGCTCTCTTCATTCATAAGGATCTGAAAACCTTATACATTTTACAAGATACATCATCTGTAATGATTTGACCTATCAATAAAGTACAGCCACCTCTGAGGTGAACTGTAGCAACTGTTTAACAATGCAGAAGGACTCCTCATAACAGTTTAGGACAGAAAGTGAAGAATACCTTAGCTAACTGAAACTACAGGGTAAATTTTTAGTGACCTCATTGTCTAATTACGTACATTTTAATTTAGACTGGACATACAGACTATACTCTATTGAATTTTTCAGTCTATTGGACCTTCACTGTATTTGCTCACTTTTTCTTGCCTCACATTAAAGTCTTTCTCCCATTCCTTACACATGTAATATCTTCTGCATCACATTTTAATTATATTTTTGTTGTTAAGCATTTCACATGTAGGGCCAAATTTTGGCTCTTGCTACATCTCTGGCACAGAACCTGTCACAGCTGTGTGATCTGGCTGGGGTCTATGGCCACAGAGGTTTGCCTGGATTCTGTAGAGCCAACCTCTTCTCAGGCAAGATTACTTGGTATTGATGAGGCCACGAGAGTCTGTGACTTCTCCCCATGTTGGAGTGGGGGCCCTTTATTGTGCTGGGGGGGAGGGGCTGAGGAGAGACAGAGCATGTGGTTCCAAAGGCTGGGTTTTCCCCGGGTGTTTGACAGACTGTCGGGGGGGCCATTCAGGGTATCTTTACTCCTAATGTAGCCCAAACAGAGATTTTAGTTGGCTCTTTGTGGCAGCTCCATTTCAGCTGTCATGGTATTGAGACCTGTGACATGCCACTTGACTCTCAGATTCTCTTCCCTCACCTGGGTCCACCACAGCCCAGATAGATTAAATTTACCCACACAACAGAGGGGCCCATCTTTTCTACCAGGCATCTGGGGAGGAGGGTGTCTGAAAGGCCAGGGCGTTATATTTGGCCTGCGGTGGTTTAGTATTGCTTTTATTTCGTCACTAAGTGATAAGGAGCCTATGATATAATATTTATATGATAAATTTTTACAGGTTGTAAATGTTACATGTTATAGCCGAGCCCACTCTTTCCTACAAAGGAATAATAAAAATGGCTACCCTTCTGCCTCTCCCTTCTTCTGAATGGCAACTGGGTGGGGTGCGTGAGTACCACAGGGGTGCTCCAGTCTGATTTGCATGGGCATGGCATGGAAAGAGAGAGCATCCTGAAACCATGGTAGGATGCTCAGTGTGTCCAGGTGTAAATGAGCTTCACTCTTCAATAACTATGCAAATGGTCATTGCTTCATCCCAATAGCACTGTGAGTTTAAGTCTCCTTGGTGCTCCATCGTTTTATACTGTTGTAAGGGGCTACTGTGTATATCAGTCTAAGGGTTTGGCCCTTAATGACTTACTAATTAATTAGCTCAAACATTCTTGAAAATGGAAAGGGTGTGTGTGTGTGTGTGTGTGTATATATATAGATAAGTTTGTGAATATACATATGTGCTTACATTAAAATAGTTTTTAAACTTTCACCTACATGTTATTACATTTCCATTTTTTCCCCCGGGATGGAAACACAAATTAATTAAATCAACAAAATAGTTTCACTGTAGCAGAGTCGTGGCATGAGGGCTCCACCAATGTCGGTGGAAGTATGTGCCGGTGCTGCTGGTTCTGGGCCACCTTTTAGATATTGCTTCCGTTTCTGCTTCCAAATGATCTATGTAGCTTGGCCAACAACTGTAAGGCCTGTCCCTGAGCCACTTCCTTAACATTTGATTTTGAAAACCTTCTTTGGTAATCATTCCAAGCCATGCGGTAACTACGTCCAAACCACCCAAGCTTGTACCTCTCTGTGTCTACACTTAAAATACTACAGTGGTACAGCTGCAGTGCTGAAGCACTTGTGTAGACACTACCTCCACCAATGGGAGGGACTCTCCCATTGGCATAGGTAACTCACCTCCCCGAGAGGTGGTAGGTAAATCAATGGAAGAATTTTTCTGTTCACTTAGCACTGTCTATCCCGGGTGTTAGGTTGGCATAGCTACTTCTTTTCAAAGTTCCCGGAGCTTTTCCTGTGTACCTGGCTAGTGCATCGGAGTTGAAAGTGCTGTCCAGAGCGGTCACATTGGAGCCCTCTGGGATAGCTCTCAGAGGCCAATACTGTCAAATTGCACAACACTGTGTCTGCACTACCCCAAATTCAACCCAAGAACGTCAATTTTAATGCTACTCCCCTCGTCAGGGAGGAGTACAACAGTCAATTTTAAGAGCCCTTTAGGTCGACAGAACAGGGTTGGTCGTGTAGCCGCATTGCTTATAAAATCGACCTAATGCAGCTAAATTCGACCTAACCTTGTAGTGTAGACTAGCCCTGAGAGAAGTGGCTATGCTGATGCAACTTCCCAGTGTAAACCAGCCCCAGAGTCAGCAGTCTGACTTTTAATTCACTGCAGATATCAACACTTCTCATCTGGTAGGGTCTGGTGTCTTGGATGTACCTGGTCAGAATGCAAATTCCCTACCAAAAAAAGTCTACAAAGATCCCTGTGATAATAAAGATGAGTTACGGCAGATGGCTGAAACGCTGTTGCAATACTATCCCTTTTCCATGTACTGTGTGGAAAGAAGAAAAAGAGTACTTGTGGCACCTTAGAGACTAACAAATTTATTTGAGCATAAGCTTTCGTTAGCTACAGCTCACTTCAAGCTGTAGCTCACAAAAGCTTATGCTCAAATAAATTTGTTAGTCTCTAAGGTGCCACACGTACTCCTTTTCTTTTTGCGAATACAGACTAACACGGCTGCTACTCTGAAACCTGTGTGGAAAGAGTGTGCATTTGACTGTAACAAGATACTATATTAGTCCAACAAAAACAATTTTAAATATTTAGGAGAGAGAGAGCTACCAAATCAAAAAAGAATCTGGCATTCTATACCTGTGTGATAATAGGAATGCAAATACTAATAATACATTATTAATATTATACATGTTACATTGTAACACTAAGAATAAATTAATAGTTTTAATACAATTATCCATTATATAAACTGCAAAATTTCCAAAGAAGAAATTTCATCAAATTGTTGACATTGGCAAACTAAAAACTTCATTAATGAAAATCGAAGAGATTTGGGACCAACCCTAAGAAGACTTGCACACAGGTTTAACTTTATGCATACTTCATGCACAAGACTTTGCAGGATCTGGGCCTTGAGATGTAAGAAGTAAAACAGCTGTAGCAATCCTTAACATTAGCTAGGAAGTCTATTTGCAACAAATATATCTTGGTGTTGGATATGCTAAAAGCCTGACTATATCAGAATATTCCATAGCCCAGTGGTAAGAGCACCCCCTGAGAAGTGATAGATCCCTGTTCATGTCCTTTTGCCCCATCAGACAGAAGGGGAATTTAACCCAAGCCTAATAACTGGGCTAAATGTTATAAGGTGGGGCACTCCTCCCCACCGTTTTGTGTGGAGCGAGGCAGGTACCTAACTTATTCTCACAAGAAATGACTTAGGTGCCTAAGCCATCTGCCCCAGGAGAGGGGTTCCTGGCTGTGGATTACTAGCAGAGATGGGAGCCTTCAGCTGCCCGGAGTTAAGTGCCCACACTGTGAGAGGGACAGGGTTTAGGACATACCCCTCTCATCAGCATCTCCTATTGGCTAGTTTAGGTGACCCCCTGCCTAGCATTCTGGCTTTTTGTGGATTGAATTCTTAGGTGCTTCTCTCCCCCTATGCAATGTATAGAGAGCCTGGGCACCTAACTCAGGTTTTGTGGATTGTAGTGGTGTTCCTGTGACTTTCAAGTTCTCTATGTCCCTTTGTGGATTCCGGCCTCTGTCATCTTGTGCTGCCTGGAGGAAACTAACTGCCCTAGCTCCCACTCTGATCCATATCGGTCAGTTGTAGCAACCCGATGGATGAGTGTGGGGGTCTTGGCTTAACTGAAAGAACAATAACAGAATAAATGAGTGGTTTAAGCCTTATTGCCTTACTGTGAGACAGCTGGCATTACTCCTGAATCTTTGACTCAGGCTGGTGAGAGTTTCCTTGACACGTTCCTCTTCATTGGATAGAGGTTGTCAAGGGAGAACCTACATCAAGGGTGCCTGTGTATGCCTACTGACAAACAAAATGGAAAAAATACGGAATGGAATAGCTCATTGCTACTTTCCCTTCAGCTATTAGTTATTTTAGTCAGTATTTTGTCCTTTGGGTATAGACGTTTGGGGAATCAGTGAAAGTACAGAATCATTATGTAATACTAAATTGATAGACTAATATGCCAATTTTTGTGTATAATCTGAAAATCTGCTACAATTAGTGTATGGAATATTAACACTTAGCCATCCTGCAGTTTTAACTCATGTCCCCACGAGTACAGTATTGCCTCATTGTAAGTGATCATGTAATGAAAGACTCTGTTATGTAGAATAGGGGCAGGATGGCACAACACTTTGATCTCTTTTTAAAATCCTAAAAAATTAGTAATTTAAACAGTCTGCTGTAGCTTTTAAATTTCTGAACAGACGCTGATCTAAAATATAGAACTCGCTGTTTGTATTTTATCTGATTTGCTAAATACATTTGTAATTACTCCTTTCCATGTCCAATGCCTGTGCATATTATAAATGAAGTGTATTTCACCAGCTGGAATGTGCTATATTCAAATAGTGGAGTTGATAGCTAAGAAGCCATATTTCAGAGTAGCAGCCGTGTTAGTCTGTATTCGCAAAAAGGAGTACTTGTGGCACCTTCGAGACTAACAAATCACACACTAGAATTAGGGAAGATATTGCAGAGAGAGAAATTGGGACTAAGAAATGATACTTAATTTCCTCTATATTATAAATGAACTGAAGGAGTTTTGAACATACAAAAGTGTATTATTAAGCAGCCTAATTTAAATGTAGCTCCATTCCCAAACAATAAATAATATACATCTGGCTACCATGAGTCATCACTTTTGCAACAGTGTCTACAGAGCTGCCTGTTTTGCAGGAGTACAGTTTACATAGTAACAGGTAGAAGAGATAGAGGTATTATTAAGAATTTAAATTACATGCAGAGACCTTTGGTAGATTTAAGGCTGCCTTGCACTGAGGTCAGTCTCTTCTGAATGCTTTTCAGATCACAGTGTGATTGGGGTGGGAGTGCTTGAAGAAGGGAGCATGAGCAATTCAGAAAACAGCTCATAAGTCTCTGCACTGCTTCTTCCCTATTAACACTGCCCTATTCTTTTGTGCGTGAGAGAGAGAGAATCATCCCATGATAATGTTGCTTTTACAAAGCATTTGCTTTTCTCTTTCAGAGAAATAGGAGTATCCTATTTCAGATTAGATACCGACATTACCTATGTAGGTCTGCTTAAATACACCTTTAAATTAGGAATTATGAAATCTTCAGTGGCTTTGTATGTGTGTGTGTGTGTCTGTGGATTCACATAATTAAAAATCAGACTTTTACCTCTTGCAGGATGCTTTTTTGCCCCAGAGCCTATTTAAACTCTGGGAATTGAAGTAAGAGTACTTTAGACCTTAGCTATTTTGATTTGTAGTAAGATGCAGAAATCAAACTATTGTATTGTTACTAAGCAAAAGCTACTGATTGCCAGCAGTGGTACCAGACACTACTATTTGCGTCACTGTTCCTAGGAGATGCTATTCAAGTGTCTTGACACATCCTCATAGCAAATAGTATTTGCACTTGCTGTGTTCAGTTTCAACACTAATTGAGGCTTGATTGTACCATACACAAACACACGCTTATCATAGTAACCATGTCTTCATGAGCAATTAATTTAGTTCCAACTAAGGCGTATCTCTCTAGATATATGCATGAAGATAGACAGAGCATAACTCTCACATATAGTATGTATTTATAACTTAATCGCTTTATTGATGAGCAACTCGCTAGGATCTAGCTCAGTGTACAATTCATTTAAACTATACCGTGGCTTTGTCTTGATAAATATTTTCCTTAGAGCTGTCAGTGAGATTTTTTTAAAAAAAAAGAATCTGAAGTAAATAAATTCCTTGCTGATGCCAATAGAGGTGTTAAACCTTAAAACCTTAATCTTGAAAATAAAAATGTATGTGATGAATGTCCTTAAATCAGTAACGATGTTCAAAAATGTAAAGCCTTCTCTAGGAGGCTTATCCTGGAGATTTAGCAAGTCTTACAACATCCTCAAAAGACGATTGCTTCTTACAGGGTTTCCAAATGCTCCGGGGTGTGTACAACCCCCAAAATACCATTTATCAAATAACGCTCTTAAACTGGAAGTACACTGAAAACCCTTGTAACGAATAGGAGCGCGACTATAGAAGGGGGGAAATGACACGCGTTCAAAGCGATGTTGTGACAAGATTATTCTGCATTGTCAACTGATCATTATTTGGATAATAGTTATTATACTAAAAGCGGAGTATATTACTTCGTTAAATCCGGATCAAAACTTTACATCATAGACGCTGAACTCCTCTCTCCTCCCCCCGCCCCCTTTTGTTTTGGCATGTTTCATATTGATTCCCCCCTCAATGTAATTAGCTTTTATGACACAGCCTTTAACACAGAGCCTTTCTGATGAAGAATGACAAGCGAATCGCCGCACCGCGTAGGAATTGTTTGAAGTAAGTATCAGGCTCTTAGGGACGTTTCTTTTTTGTAAAGCGGCAGATGCAGTTGCACCGAAGAACAGCATGGAGGGGGGAAGTGTCAGGGAACCGAGCGGTAAATGTGGAGGGACCCAAGCTCTCTCCTTCGTGTGCCCGGGCAGCAGTTAGTTACCTGGGGCTTCTGCGGCTGCTGGGCTCGTGCCTGCGGGTCCCGGTGGATCCCGCCCCAGCCTGCCGGGAGCGCTGCTGCCTTGAGAAACCCGGGGGGAGCGCAGGGGAAACCTGGCTGGTTGCAGGCTCCTGCTCCTGACCTGCGGCTCCCCCGGCCCGCCCCCCTGCGCCGGGAGCCATTGGCGGCGGCGGAATTGCCCGGAGGGGCCAGGGAAGTCTGCGGAGCGCCTGGGCAGGCAGCGAGGCCGTGTCCGCGGGGAGAGGCAGCCCGGCGCGGCGGCGCTCCCCTCCCTTCCTGCCTCCCCGCCCGCGGCAGCCGGAGCCGCCTTTCCCCGCCTGCTGGTGGGTCCCAGGGCAGGACCGGGGGGAGATGGGATCCGCTCTGTGAGCCGCCAGGCTGGAGCCCCCGTTTCCAGCGGGCTTCGGGGAGCTGCCGCCGGGCTCGAGAGGCTCCCAGCGCCGCTGGCTGGCTCTTCCCTGGAGGAATCTGCCCGGCTCTCCTTAGGTGAGTGCCCGTGTCGGTGCAGCGCGCCAGGGCTCGCCCCAGCCGGGCAAGGCTCCCACGTCCAACCACAGCCGGGCGCTGGGCTCCAAACCTCGCCCCAGCTGGGCAATGCCCGGTGCCCCGTGTGTGCAGTACTCCCCTAATGCCCCGTCCCTGCGTGCAGTTCTCCCCTCTGCCCCATCCCCGCAGGGCCCCCAAAACTAACTCCATTCGCTCAGCCCTCGGCCCCCACCCCCCTCGCCCAGCTATCCCCATCCCTGCACTGACTCCCCAGAGCAATCCCGTGCAGTATGCACCGTGCCCTCCGGCACAAACCCCCTCCCTGTGTGGGCTGCTCCCTAAAACTCAGCAGGGTGGTTTAAACACTCCCGCCCCTCCTGAGCACAGCCCGGCGGAATATCTCCCCAAAAGGCAGGCCTGTCCTCCAGCCAGCGCAAACCCTCCTATGGCTCCGGCTGGGCACCGAAAAGACCAGGTTAGACACCTGGGAACGGGCCAGGGTTAGAGGAGCCGGGGATCGCAGTGGCTCGAGCCAGGAGGCGAGGCTCCCCGGCGCAGGCTGCACCTTGGGGTTTGCTCGGGGGCTTGCAGGGACGCGTTGGGAGCCCGCTGCAGCAAAAGTGAAGTTTGCAGGCAGTGCCTGGGCGCTCGGGACACGGGGAGCCAGGGCGAGGTGGCCCCGCACCAAATCTGCCCTGGGTGGAGAAGGGGAAGAGTCAGTGGGGGCGTGAAAAGGGACGCGGGGGAGGGCAGAGGAAAGCAGGCGTTAGGGGAGGGGGGAATGAAGAGGAAACAAGTAGGGGAGGCGAAGAAATCGGGGGGAGACGAGACAGCGAGGGCAGAAGTATTATAATCCTATTACAATGCCTGGGGGCGTCGAAGAGGGCGGAGGGGAGCCAGGGAAGGCGATTGAGTTTGCTGGCGACAGCTCCTGCGCACCGGCGTCTCTCTCTCGCACTGAAAGGTACCGTCTCCTCCCCTCCCCTCCCCTCCCTCCGGAGAAGTCATGTGGCTGTCAGGCATCTCCCTGCAGCACCTCTGGCTGCCTCTTCCAGCGCGAGTTTTCCCTTGGCAGTACCCGTGGCACAGAGCTGCTTGCGCGCCGGGACAGGCTTGGGCTTTCTGGCAGCCACTGGCGTGTTTTCTTCTTTGGTTCAGCAAACAACACTTGCGAAAAGTGGCTCTGGCCTGACAGTGTGTTAGGTTAGTTATATGGGGGGTGGAGTCTTTTTCATGTCTTCTAACTCCTTGCTAACAAGAAGCAAGCTCCCTGTCCTGATCCATGGCAGCCTCACCACAGCCCTCTGAGGTAG
This sequence comes from Eretmochelys imbricata, assembly GCF_965152235.1. NCBI lineage: Eukaryota > Metazoa > Chordata > Testudines > Cheloniidae > Eretmochelys > Eretmochelys imbricata. The sequence continues at coordinate 236,215,380 of NC_135572.1, forward strand.
GTGAGAGTGTCATCTTGACTCCTGGGAAGTGTAACTGTTGCGTGGACTAAGGCAGGTGGGGGGAGAGGAGCGATTCAGTAGGGGTGTGGGAAGCTCTTTTTCCACAGAGCAGTTTGGCAGCTCCGAATTAGGAAACTTTCTGTGGCTCCTGATGTGAAAGGAAGCCCACATTGTATGTAAATAGCACTGCTCAGTACAGTGATGGGAAGAAGACACTGTGAGGTAACTTGGTGCAGTTAGCTCATTACCCAGTCTTCTTGCACTGCGGTTGCCGTGTGGACATTTGGATTCCCAATCAATAATTATGTGTAGCATGCAGGTATTAATCCCTTAGAAAGCTCCTCAGTGGTGACTTGTTTCCATGACAGTAAGATTCTTCAGGCTATCTTTCGGTCCAATTTGGGTTCCTATGTTTACGAAGAGAAACTGAAGGCTGTGCAGATCCAATTGTTATCCCAGTTAGAAACAAACAAAAAGTACCCCTTCCTTGCCCTCACCACTCAGCTGTCCCCTTCCCCTCTGCTTCATCCGTGAATAGTATATTTTGGGAGGGGAGAGAGATGTGTAAGAAGCATACCTATTGCATGTCCTGATATTTCAAAAAAATATTGGTTCAAATTAGAATATGTTTTGAGTTACTTGTTCAAAATACTTTTGAGAACTGTTCATACTACATAAGTTTGTCATTTTGTTTTGCAATGTATTTAGGAGTGCTATGATCCAGTGACCTGTCCTTTCAGTGTTTTTGTCTTATAAATCCTATATTTCAATTGTTAGAGCAGAAAGCTGGGAACCAGACACCACTCATCTTGTGACCTTGCTATTGACTCACTGTATGACCTTGGGCAAGTCTCTGAACCTCTTTGTACCTCAGTATCCCCACCTATAAAATGAAGGACAGTGATGCTAATCTTTGTAAAGTGATTTGATATAATTGGTCAAAAGACGGTTGAAATGTAAAATAATTATTTTAGAAAACTTCAGTACATTACATGTCTTTTGTACAATTGGTAAACATAGCATATATCATCATCATCACAGAAAATGAGCAGAGATAGATATAATCTAATCTAATCCCTTTCTAACCTTCATCTATTTTTTTAAAATAGAATCACAGTTGCACCAGATGTCAACTAGTTAAACTGGTGTCTCATCAAGAAGTTAATGGAACTGTGATGATGTACATCAGCTGAGGCTCTAGCTCAATACATTTTAAACTTTTAAACTATTACACTGTGTCTCTAATTACTGATGGTTGGTTTTCTATTAAATCAAATTAAATTAAAAATGTAGACTCTTCAGTAGTTGTTCTTTTGTTTATAGGAACATTTTTTTATATTATAGAGTATAAGAAATAATATGCAATTGGCCAAAAACACAATAGTAAGACAGACACAATGTTATAAACTAGAACAATACTTTGGGTTGTCTGCTGTACTGTCATGAATAATCTAGGAAAGACTCGAGCATGATACTTGAAAAAAATTAAAGGGACACCATGTTTATCTTCACAAAGAGAGGGTTAAGTGGTGACTTGATTACAGTCTATAAGTACCTGCATGGGGAATAAATATTTGATAGTGGGTTCTTCAATCTAGCAAAGAAAGATAAAAAACTGTTCAATAGCTAGTAGACAAATTCAGACTGGAAATAAGAGTAACTGTTTAACAGTAAGGGAAATCAACCGTTGGAACAAGGGTTATGGTAGATTCTTCATCACTGGCAATTTTTAAATCAAGATTAGATTACATTTTTAAATCAAGATCTTTTTCTAAAATATATGCTCTAGGAATTATTTTGGGGAAATTCAATGGCCTGTGTTATACAGGAAGCGAGGCTGGATGATCACAGTGGTCCTTTCTGGCCTTGGAATCTGTGAATCAACTTGAAATATAGTCCATTTAAAAAAAGTTACAAGTAGTTTCAGGTATTATATTGGCACACGCCTCCTGCCAATTTTTGTGTGGGGTTTTCCCCCGCAACAATCACTTTCTATTATTTTTAAAGGGTTTTTTCCCCCTCTGGTTGCTTTGTAAAAGAACTAGTAGGATCAAGAAGGGAAACTAACTGATTCTACAGGGGAAACAGTGGAACTGAACATAGAAAGTATTGTAGAATGCCCAGTTAACACAGTGCGGGTGGAGGGAGGGCGGGGACGGAGACAAACAACAAAATATTGTTTTGTCTCTAATCTATTTCAGTTAGTCTACTGGTAACAATAACAAACCAATGTTCAGTTAGAAGTATGATTGTTTTCTTTTCCTTTTAAGTCAGTAACCTACATCAGGAAAAAAAATAAACTCCTCCTGCCTTTCAAATGCTGAAGATACCCTGGAATGCTGGACTCTGGCATTGATTTATGGAAGTACTTAAGCACATGCTTAACTTTAAGGATATGAGTAGTCTATTGACTTCTATGGGACTTTTATGCTTAAATTTAAGCATGTGCTTAAGTGTTTTGCTGAATCATAGAATGTCAGGGTTGGAAGGGACCTCAGGAGGTCATCTAGTCCAACCCCCTGCTCAAAGCAGGGCCAATCCCCAGCCAGGGCTTTGTCAAGCCTGACCTTAAAAACTTGTAAGGAAGGAGATTCCACCACCTCCCTAGGTAACGCATTCCAGTGTTTCACCACCCTCCTAGTGAAAAAGTTTTTCCCAATATCCAACCTAAACCTCCCCACTGCAACTTGAGACCATTACTCCTTGTTCTGTCATCCGCTACCACTGAGAACAGTCTAGATCCATCCTCTTTGGAACCCCCTTTCAGGTAGTTGAAAGCAGTTATCAAATCTCCGCTCATTCTTCTCTTCCGCAGACTAAACAATCCCAGTTCCCTCAGCCTCTCCTCATAAGTCGTATGTTCCATTCCCCTAATCATTTTTGTTGCCCTCCGCTGGACTCTTTCCAATTTTTCCACATCCTTCTTGTAGTGTGGGGCCCAAAACTGGACACAGTACTCCAGATGAGGCCTCACCAATGTCGAATAGAGGGGAATGATCATGTCCCTCGATCTGCTGGCCCATTACCTTGATTTTGAATTTCATTATCTCCAACAATTTAGCAACAAGGCACCTGACTTATATAGTTAGACTTAGATAGTTTCTTGAGAAGTTATGACCATATCAGCATTAGTGGCCCTAGTGACATGACTTTATAGCAATGCTCTGAATCATTTTGTAGAAAAAGAGAAAAAATAATACACATGGCACCTTCTTGCTCAGCATATCTGCTCCCTGTATATTACTGAGTCATAGCTCTTTACTTAACTATTTATATTTACCCCCTTTCACCCAAGTTCTTACTATTTAGCACTGCAGAGCTAATACAAGTAGAGAAAAATGAGCTGGATTCTATTTAGTATTGCACATGCTCAGCAAAACATAGTTCAATTCTAACTACATAATCTTTTTTAGTACTGATGATAAGAGGAACTATAATTCATCTTAATTTTCACAACCCTGGTAGAGTTTGCACCAAAATATTTTTTTTGACTTGTAAAAGAATCACCTTTGCTAAAGAAGTCAGTGAGAGAATATACATAAAACCTATATACATAAAACCTATATTATTTTACAGTTATTTTTCAGTACATAATCACTTTAAAATATTAATTATTGCTGAAGGTGTTAGATTTCAGGTATATAAATATCTGCATATATAATTTTTAAAGACTAAATCCACAGGATTATAATACTTTTATATTATTTTAAAAGTATCCATTATACCCAAGTACGTTAGGTATGATGTACTGCTTTTTCCTGAACACTGAAGTACAAACTTCCATTAGAAGGCTGTGTGTTTATACACTAGCTAAGTACTCCTTGAATCTCGGTCACAAGTGAAAAATAAGTCTGCTAGTCTCAACTTGTTTCTCCGTGCTGGAGAAGTAGTGTGGTCCAGTGATTAGGACACCAGACTGGAATTTAGTAGACCTGGGTTTTATTCATGGCTCAATTACTAACCTGCTGTGTGGCCTTTGGCAAGTCACTTTACCACTCGGTGTCTCTTTTTCCCTGTTCACCCATTTTTTCTCTTATCTGTTTAGAATATAAAGCTCTTCAAGGTGTTAAGACAGCACATAGCAGAATCTGGCCCCAATCTCTGCCAGAGCATCTAGACAATGCTGTAATACTAATAATAAAGAATAATAGTCAAGGTTTTTCTGTATCCCCAAAACCACAATGATTTGGCATGATTGCTAGTCACTGTTTGAGACATGCCATGCTGTGAATAGCAGGCTTGTTGCAGTTTGGGGCTGAGGTACAATGGAAGAGTTTTTTTGTAAAGACACACACAAAAAAAACCCCTTTTTTGAGCACTAACATCTACTGAACTTTCTCTTTCACACAACAACATAGACATTCTCAAAGGATAAAATAACACCCATAACAATTCATATGCTTGCTCTTCAGAGGTCTGATTGCATGAGTTTATATTATGGACCCAATCCTGCATTTTCTGCACAATCAAGATTCCCATTGGGGCTAGCATATGTCTGTATTATATGCTCTCTGAATGTCAAAATACAATAGTTATGACCTTATAATATGCATATTAATGGCAAAGTGTTCAGTAAGAACATAAGTCAGCACAGACCACCCATCCACAGTAGAATCTTAATTTTCTGTGTTTTTGGATTGGGGGGGTGAGATGGGGAAACGGCATTTCTAAGTGCATCTCTTTTCCCTGCCCGCAACACATCCTGTTTGATTTTGTATCAGTGAGAAATGTCAATAAGAAACTTGGGAAGTGATGTTTGTACTTTATAAATTACTGCACTTCAGAGCTGAATTAAGCTCTTGATAGACCCCCCTAGAACTAGATTTATACTTCAAAAGGTGACCTATTTGGTGATAAGTCCAGCTATGTTCTTTTCGCTTTCATATACAACAGAACCACTGTAGAGGGTACAAATGCCGTCTGGTACATTAAGTCTTTTAGCTTGCAATAGGGTTGTTTCCTATGAAAGGTTTACTGCTGAAAAAATGACTTTGAAAATGATCTCTCCTCTGTTGTAAGTTTTATTTCTGCCTTTCATCACTGTGTAGCTGCCAAAATAAGGTAATGTAAAACAAAGAACATACTTTCACATATTGGTACAAGGCAAAGTAAAACAAAGCTCTGCCCCTGGCTCTTTCATTTCATTCCTCCTAAGAGCCTGAACTTTTGTGTATGGATATCTTGACTGATAAGGTATCAGTTCTCCCTAATGCTGTATTCTTTTTTCTTTAAGGAACTAAGTACAAGATTTCCCAAATATCTAGTGATTGTGGATACCAAACTCGAGACACCCCCCCTTCCCCACAAGTGACCTGATTTCTGGATAGTGCACTCTGAAAATCAGAGCCCTTTAAAATGTCTCAAGTTGTATACCCTCCAAACCCACTAGTCACACTGAGAATCTTGATGGTTTTATTATAAAATTAGCAGAATTATAAAAAAGAAACTCTGCTTAAATATATCTCTTCAGAACATTGTTATTGTTCAAGCCAAAAATTGAAGGGGTAGTTCAGTGGTTGGGGGGCTCAGTGAAAAGCAAAGCAAAATGTAGAAGGAAATCATTGAGACTTACCAAAAGCAAAATGAATATTTATTAAACACCAATTGTGTTTGCCTTACTCACAAGAGTGGTCCCATTGCACTGAACAGGACTGCTTGCATGACTAAGGTGATCACAGTTTTGCCCTAAATAAATTACATACATTTATGGCAAGACATTTTTTTAAAAAAATAGAAACAAAAATATAAATGACAGGTTTCAGAGTAATAGCCGTGTTAGTCTGTATTTCCAAAAAGAAAAGGATTTGTGGCACCTTAGAGACTAACCAATTTATTTGAGCATAAGCTTTCGTGAGCTACAGCTCACTTCATCGGATGAAGTGAGCTGTAGCTCACAAAAGCTTATGCTCAAATAAATTGGTTAGTCTCTAAAAATATAAATAGCACGCATAGAAAACAGGAATTAAAAAAGAAAAGTTGTACAGAAATGGATGAGCCAGGTAATTTAAACAAATCTCCAGAAACCTGAAAAAACAAAAGCCAAATCATATGTCGAAATGGATCAGATCTGAGAGAGAGCAAATCAGAAGATCTCACTGCTTCAGAGACACTGAACAAAAGGATCAAATCTTCAAAAACCCTGAAAACAAAGTCAGGACTACATATTTGGCCTTTGCAGACTTAGCAGAATGAAGTCATCAGGATTGCTATGCCCTGCATTGTCTCAACAGTTGTACAGAATTAATTTGCTCCTGGTTGGAGGGGCACATCCCAGCTGAAGTGTGGATATGTGACAGTTAGATAATTAAACAAAACAAGTAGCTGTGATTCTAGCAAGTAAACTGATTTGTCAGACAGAGACAGAAATTCAGAAATGTGGCAAGCAGTTAGCCTTACCCTATAGCCTTTACTTCAGCATCTGGAAAATACCCTTCAGACTTCAGAAGTGACTATTCTCAGGAGTTCCTTTAAAATTTAATGAAAAACAGAAAGGAAAAAGGCAACACACAAGAAGATTAATATGGTTCAAAGTGGCAGAAAAAATTAGGGAAAAAGGTTGGATTTGTTTACTGATAATGACCAAAATAAATGTAAGCAAACTATTAGTATTAACTAGCATTAAGATAGCACGGCACATTACCTTCCCTAAAGAGCCAATGTTCTTAACTACAGACAAGAAGAAAAGGACAAATGTTACCACAAAGTAATGTGCAATAGCCCAGTGTAAATAGCACAGCCTTTCTTGAACAATACACATATGCCTGTGGAAAAAGCCTTTTGCAAGTTCAAATGAGTTCAGAAGACAGATTTATGCCATTCTCTGCTAATGTAGTATCTAAGCTGCCCAATATCTATAAGTAGCATAGTAGAATCTTCTCTAGAAGAGATTAGGAGTTGTCGGAGAGACAGATGTGTCAAGAGGTCATGCAAAGCCACCAAACACACCTCAAGAATCACTTATTTTATCCAGCAAATACCAAATTCTAAGGCAAGGTTTTTGTGAAGAGATGATTGAGCTAACGTCTGTTCTCTCAGTTCTTTGGAAATACCCATAAAGAGCCAAAACAGTGAAAGAAGTAGTACCCTATGTCTTTTTTCCCTCTCTTCTAACTGTCCTATCTTCTCCCTCATTGTCAGCTCTGATGGTCACACTGATTCCTATGCTTTTTTAGCTACAGGAGGCAGTAGATACAAACTGCTCAGCATACACTTCTTTTTCCCTTTATCGAATAGCAGCCAATGTTTTGAGTTATTGTACTCAAAATTGCATCAATATTTCCTTGATTAAGAAGAAAGGGAGAGGCCCATCATCACCATGCTTAATTGCACAGGTTGCGGCTCAGACTGCCTGTACAGTGATTTTCTTAGTTTGTATGCTGACCTTCTCAGACTGACGAAACTTAGCAGACCTGCCCACAGTGACCCGCTTTCACTGCTGTGGGCTAGGGTGTCTGGCATTGCAAGCTAATGGTGCTTCTAAGACCTCTGGGTTTGGAAGAGTCTAGTTCCCAGTCTCCAAGACACACTGCTCTTTGCAACAGACTGGTGCCTATTCAGCATGGAACAAGGCCAATCTCCAACAGCCTGTTTAAGACGATGGGAGTGTGACATTCCCCAGGGTACAATCTGGACTTTTGAACAGCTGTGGCCCCTGAGGTCTCCAACCTGGGGTGCCTTTTACACTCCTTCACTGTGAGAGCAACCATTCCTGGCCTGCTCACACACAGCCTTCAGCATGTAAATTACTTCCAGCTATTTTGCAAAAGTGCTACAGTCAGCTATCCTTGAATTACACTGCAGAGTAACACCAGCAAATTCCCAGTCCCAGGCTCTCCCAGAAACATGTGTCTTGTACTGCCTAGCCCTCTCCTGAACAATACAAGCTCATATAAAGTCTATTGTTTTATTAATAGAAAATGTTATGCACAAACTTTAGCACAAATGGATTTTTCCAAACATTTAAATCTAAGCACACTGGCTGAGATAAAACAATAAAACAAGTTTATTTAACTACAGAAAGATAGATTTTAAGTGATTAGAAGTAATGAAGCATAAAAGTCATAATTGATTAAAAGTAAATAAAAGATAAAATGCAACTAATACTTAACTTTACAAGCTAGAGTGAATTAAAAGCAAAAGTCTCTCTCACCACATGTTTTAGAAGTCTTACTGGCTGAATTCCTTTCCGCCAGGATCCCTCCCCAGCCCAATTATGTTTCCTTTGTCATCCAAGTGTTGTGGATGCTGCTAGTAGAGATGAAGGGAGAGATCTTTGGGGAGTGTCTGCTCCCCTTTCTTCCAGTTCTCTTTTTCTTTGAAAATCACCTCTAGCTGAAGTTCAGGAGACATAAGGTTTTGGGAGATGGGATCCTCCAGCTGTTTCTTTGCCAAAATGTAGATTTCTCACTCACATTCTTTTTCCTGCCAAAGAATGGCCACTTAACCAGGTGATCATTCATTTGATTTTGTTGGTCCCTGGCTGAGGCCTCAGTTTGCCTTTTATCTTTGAGAAATTGGTTTGTGCCTGCTTTTCTAAATTTGGAACATATCTCAGTAATGTTACACAGTCTCATAATTTTGCATACAGTGTTGCCACACACATTTTACCAGAACAATATTGATCAGCAAACGATGAGTTTTCAAATGATCTCTCACAAGGTATACTTTGTACAAAGTTTATCTTGGTCTTGTATAGGGGATGAACATAAGGGTACAGACTGTCACAGGGAGACTTTCTATTGAACTTCAGCAGGCATTCGAATGAGGCTCAAATTGTCATTTTGAAAGGGTAGTTGGAATAATACTAACTCAGCATGTTATTACAATAAATAGCACTAAGCAGATGGCAAAGTTTAGCTACACACACGGGTTAACCAAGTTGAACAGTTTGCATATTGGGAAGTTCTTTGTATCGCCATCAGGCAGTTTGTCACAGGCTCCCTCAGATCAGAATGGATGTCTCAAGCCCCAGGAAGTGTCTGTGGGCACTGTCTCAACAAAATGGTTCAGTACCCAGTGGATCTTTACACTTTATAGTAAAACCAGTTACTTTGTCATTCCTTCTTGTAGCCAAATGATCTGTAGCCATTATGTCATCTTTCACAGTCAGACGATTCTTCCTTCATCCCAGTCTTGCAACAGCTATAGATGTTGCCAAATACCCACAGCAAACATTGACTTTGACTGGAATTTAGCACGGTCTGCACCTCTGACATTCAGGCCCAATATCTTGAAATATTTACTTCCAACCTTGTATGAATAGTTGTTTTAAATACCAGCCTCAAAAGAGAAACCTGGGCATGTCAGCCAGGCAAAACATTGTGAATGGGGTTTGCCCCCAAGACCAACAATTAAAAGTTATTTTCAGAAATTAATAAAAAAAATTTATGAGAACCATAAATAGTAGCTATCCAGCACACTAATAAAAATGAAAGACCCCGTACTGTTTGCACTGCTTATGGGTACAACATCAGGATTTTAGAGAGATGATGTGACAGGTTTCAATCGGTCCTCCGAGCCCCTAGGGGGCGTTGAATACCTATGGTCCCACTGGCAGGCCTTAGTCACACCTTTCGGGCGCTGGGGAATTAGCGGGAAAGGTGTGCCGGCCCGAGTCTGCGGCGCGCCCCTCAGGCAGGGGAGCACCGGCATGGGTTTGTCGCGCACAGTTCTGCTACCCAAGGCGGGTTGGCCGGGGTAGGGGAACACAGGCCCACCCAACTCCACTGCGTTCCCGCCCAGGGCCCTGACAGTGGTGGGATGCGAAGGTCCTGCCACTCAGTCAGCGGGGGGCCATCCGCACCTGCTGACCAAACACATCCATCCCACAGTGCAGTTCTGCCCCTGGGCTACTTCCTACCCGGTCTCTCAAGTGGGTCTCTCTGGTCCCTCCAGCTCGTCCTGGTATTCTGCCGCTGGCAGCTCCATCTCCCCCTCTGTGTCAGACTCACACTGGCCCGGGTCACAGCCGGGCCCCTCCAGGTCCTCTGGGTATTCAGCGGCTGGCAGTCCTGGTTGCCACAGGCCTTCCTTCCGGTCAGGTTCCTCCTGGCACAGGGCCTCCCCTGGGTCGGCAGCAGGATCACGAGGGAGCAGCCTGCGTCTGTCTCCCTGCCTGGTGCTCTCCCCACTGGGCAAACGGCCCCGCCCTTTATACTTCCTGTCCCACCCCTCCCCTTTCGGGGATTGGCGTAAGATTGGTCTGGCCCCGCCCACTCAGGTTGAGAGGATGGCTCTTTACCCTCTGGTTCGGAGGGAAGCCACCCTGGCTCCCTACAGATGGGTAAACTGCATTCTCCAAATTCATGGACAACTCGTGCGTCTGAGAGTAGAACTGGGACTATAGTATCTGTATTGTGCGAGTACTGAGCCATCTTCAGTGGTAATCCAAACTTATGAAAATAGTAAAACCTTCCCCATTAAATATAATGTAAGATTGTCACCAACATCTTGAGGAAAATTCCCTTCTCAGTCAGGCTGGTGCAGCACTAGTCAACAGGACTCCAGTGGTGTAACTGAGAGGACAATATGGCCTCTCAGAAGGTTCAGCTCATTGGCAGACTTGGCTAGAATTGAATAGACCTGAGAGAAAATCATCTGCAGCTGATTCCAAGGATAGAGTCATATGTATTGGGTAAGTTCAGTATAACCATACTCATTAGCCACTGTGATTATGTGGAGCTCAAGAATAATTCATTGTGATCCTCCTTGAAAACCTGGCTGTACTTCAGCGTTTCCTTGATTAAGCCATTGATGATTTTTCATATTTAAAAATGTTGTTAGTGGGCAGCACTTTAGAAGTTTGGATTCCAGCCAGAAGATAAACAATAACTTTGTAACCAACTATGTGGGGAGATTTTACATGCATAAAAGTTAGAAATTGTAACGTTATGAATTCATGTCCCAGATTCTCCACTATGTTGGGCTGATTTGCGTTACGCTGCTGGTACAACATGGTCCAAAAGCCAGCATAGCCAACTGTGGAAAGATCAATACAGTGTAGGTACATTCCCTTGTAGTGTAATGTCAGTGCAGTGGTTCCTGTGCTGCCCATTCCTCCCTTAACCTTGCATATTAGGTGTAGCTGGAGGACAGGCACCATGGTTGAGTCTTTCCTATATCCCAGTGCTCTCCTGATGTTATAACAGTCCATTGGTACCATTAACAACTGGTGCAATTCAGAACAGCCTTCAGGCTGTTCTAATGCTAGCATAGCAGCCTGGCACACAGTCATCCAAGAATCATTTGTGCTGTGAGCACCTTACCAGCAGCCAAGAATCTAAGCCTTGTGGCCTAACTCACCTGCCATTGCCTTCCCCTTTTTGCATATATGTGGGGTTTGATTCTCACCTTGTATTGGAGTCAATGGAGTCACATAAGTGTAAGAGATGGGAAAATCAGTCCCCTACTCTATTTTATTAGCATTTACATTGCATGAGCATCACATAGTGAGCTGTATTAAAAAAATCCACTATATGGCAAAGAAATAAATGCAGTTTTAATTCTGAGTGGAAGTGGGTGGATTCAGAGATGACACTGAATCGTGTGTCTGGGAAACTTTTGTAGACAAGTACCATCTGAGAACTGGATCCTGCTTCTTTGAAGTCAGTGGAACAATTCCCATTGACTGAAAGAGAAGAGCTGCTGTTGGAGAAATCCCTTGTTGGGTCTTCTCTGCATAAAAATTGGGCAGGAGTCAGGAAGATTCTCTGTTGCCCAGTCGTCTAAATATAACAATGAGAAATGTCTGAGGAAGAGGATTGGCAGTAATAACTCTTCACCTGCTTCTTCAGTCTTTATCATTGGCTTCCCACACTTCTGGAGGATTCTTGGCAGAATGCTCCTTAGTCCATTCATTGTCTTTGTTGTACTGTCTATCTTGCTCTTTTCTTTCTCATCGTAACATATTCACAGGAAGGAAATTTCCATCTACCATTAGTCACTATAAACCCAGAAGCCACAGAGACCATAGCCTGCTTCCAGTTTTTTGTTTTCTAAATCTATTATACATAACAGAAACATACACACATCTCAATTCTCCCCTTCTCTACCTGTAAGTCGCTGACTGATATCAAATCCCATGGCAGTGAGCTCAGAGTGCCCAGCACCTTGCAAGATTAGGCCATAAATATTACCTTCTGTGTATATCTTTGAAAATCAAAAGCAATTTGAAGCTAAGATAACAAGGTGTGCTCATTTTATAGTTTTATAACTGCCTTTCAGTGATAACATCAAAAACCCAACGGTTTATCTTAGTCTGAAAATTTTTGATCCAAAACTTTTCATATGTGACACTGGCCTCTCAATTTAATCAAAGAAGAAATTTGTTTGGGTTTTAAACAGCTATAATCATCCTCTCCCTAAATCATATCTCTGCAGGATGCAGTGGAAGATTGGAAGTAACACAAGTACAAAAAACCTAATCAATTTAGAATAGTCCATAGGGCAAACATACTATATTGCTTTAGTCACTAGATAACTAGTCACTGACATGAGACTGGAATAGACTGGATTTCTTAACTTCTAGTCATCAGTGTCATTCTGCAGGTCCACCTCGCCTAATGGATTATGGTTTTATTTCTTTCCTTTGTGTATCTATGCAGTATTTTTTTCTGTAAACTTAAATCCTAAATACAACAAAACACATTCCATGGTTACATTAAATGAAAATAGTTTTTATTCATAATCCACATTTGAGCCATCCAAAGAATACTCTAGCAAAACCAGGGCCTGATTTTCAGAAACAGAGTTTGTCTACACTGCAATGTAAGCCCAGGATTAGTGGGATTTGAGTCAGCTGACCCTGGGTTAGAGAACCTAAGGGCTTGAGCATCTATACTGATTGTCTACCCTACATTAAGAATTTTCTAACCTGGGCTCGAACCTGGGGCTGTGGGGCCCACGCTGCAGCACTCAGATCTGAGTCAAACCAATCATATCCAAGACTCCCTAGCGCCCTCCTGAAATATGGTGGCTCTAGCCCTTTGGCCATGGTGCTCTGTGATGCACTTGACTGTTCACCCTGCATGTTGCAGAAAGTTTGAACAACCTGCCAAATAGTCATTTTGGTCTGTGCGCTCCCAGAAACCTGAGCCAGCAACGTGGAAGAGGCACCATTTGAAGAACTCCTCTTGCTTGTACTTTCACTCCTATGCCAAGAAATGGGCAGAGCTTCCATGAGATGCTGGTGGACATTTATTAGCATTTTCTGACCCACCAAAGGCACCTGACAGAGCTAATGACTGAGGAGGAAAAGGACACAGACATGGCACAGTTCAACTGGCCGATGCTGCTCATGACACTCGGTACAGCTACTGATGCCCCTGACATAGACCAGTGCTTCTGGAGCACAGACTGGTGGGACCACGTTGTCATGCTGGCCTGGAACAACTATCAATGGGTCCAAATCTTTCACCTGAAGAAAGCTACATTTCAGGAGCTTGGTGGGCAGCTTGCCCCGACCCTCCAGTGTAAAGACACACACATGGGGCAGCCTTGCCAGTCCGAAAGCAGGTTGCTTTAACCATCTGGAAGCTGGCCACCCCAGACTGCTACAAGTCCATTGCCAACCAACTTGGAGTTGGAAAATCAACTGTGGGTAAAGTGGTGGCAGAGGTTTCTGAGGCAGTCAGGCATGTGCTTAACCCCAAGGTGGCCAGCATAAAAGATACTCCTGAGGTAACTGTTGTCTTAGAGGGAATGTGGTTTCCAAATTGCAATAGGGCCACTGATGGGTCTCATGTGCCCATAGTTTTCCCTTCTCAAGGAGCACATAAGTACACAAACCCCAAAGGGCACTACCCCATTGTTATGCAGGCCCTCATGGACAACAGAGGTCGATTTATGAATGTCAGCGTGGACTGCACTGGAAAAGTTCATGATGCCAAGCATTTTTTGCTGTTTGGGAATCTGCATTAATGGACAGGCTCATTTGGATCTACAGACCCATTTGGATCCCAGTGTCATCAATATTGTACGCATTATGTGGCTTGCTGTGCTATTTGTAATCTCTGTGAAGCCAGACGTGAGCCATTTTCCCCGAAATGTCAGCAAAGGGCCAGTGAACCAGTCCACTCAGCCAGAAAGTGCACCTACGACTGCTTGAGCTGGATGCACCTTGGCAACAAAAGTCAGGCGTGCTTTGTGCTCTCATGCTATGGACTTGCATGGCCCAATGGAACGTGCAGGAGCGGAGCATAGTGCCTTTATGAATGTGCCAGTGAGGGTGGGGCTCATTTATTGTGGGAGTTTCAGTGCTTGGGGAGTTGATTGCCATGCAGCGTATTTATGAATGACATGGCCACTTATGAAATGGTGCGGGGCAGTGAATCACAGTATGGATTGATGTAAGGAAGCGATTGAAGTATGGATTGATGTAGAGAACTGTATTGAGGAATGGTGTTTGCATACTAATTCCTAATTGTCCCTGCGCACGTATTTACCTTTATTATCTGTAATACACATTGTATGATGTGATGCAGTGATAGTAATAAACTTTCTTGATGAAATGAAAAGCTTTATGTGTAAATATCTATTAGAAAAGTATAACATTCACCCATTGCCAGGCAGGCCAGCGGCCATTACAACACCTACACACCAGTAACAATGACAAACAAAGTGCATGAACAAGTGCAAACAGTGAAACTGTGTCCAAGACAGAAACGCCCTAATATTGCATGTTCTCTGGTCCCCCATTCTTCTTTACCTTCCTTCCCCATTTTCTGCGCACTTACCCGGGGGGGAGGGGAATGGAGGAATCCACGAGGGAGGGGGTCAATATGGAGGGCTGCATGGGACATAGTTGCTCATGGAGCCTGATTGCATGGGCCAGGAGTCTTCCAAACTGCTTCTGGGCTGCATCACAGGTTACTGCGGAGGGGACTCAGGCCATGGTCCAGGTAATGCAGCAGGACCAGGTATTCTTGCAGCCATTAATGATATCAGCTATTTCAAGCAGTTCTTTCTGCTAAGCTCTGTCCTTCCCCCCTTAGCTGCCATTCCTGTTCCCATGGTGAAACCTTGTCCTCAAGCTGTGCAGCCAGCCTGAGGCTCTCCTCTTGCCTCTCTCCAGGCCTTTCCTCTAGTTGTAATTCGTTTGTCTTTGGTACTGGACCTGGTTGTTGGCCCTCTCCAGAACGTCAACCATAAGTTCGTCATGGCAACACTTCCCCTTGGAATGGCCTGTGAAGGAACATTGGCCCAGGCTTCTGCTGCCGTGTGGATGAGCTGGGAAAGAGCTGCAGCCAGTAGAAGTCGAGGGACCTGGAACAGGACAAGGCATAGAGGGTTATTATCTCACATAGCCCAGTGCGGGAGCACAGAAAACATCCTTGTGGAATTTCAAGGACATAAAATGTTACTTTTCCAAACAGAACTTCAATATATTGTGAGAGGGCTGCTTCAAACCACAGAAGCTCCCTGGACACAACCTGGTTAAGCACAGTGAAAGAAGTGCAGAGACAAAGGAAAGTTAAAAATTCAGACCTGTTTTTTGTTTTCTAAACATTGCAGAACTATTTGAGGGGGGTGCAGTGCCATCAGTAACCATGTTACAAAACCTTTCTCTGACATTTCACATTTCACAGGCCTTCCACATTTTGAAGGACATAACAGTTCTTGTGGTGCTGATTGGCAAAGGGAGGTCTTATTCCAAGCTGTTGTTGGGGAAACTTGCAGTGTATGCAAATGTTCACGTATTCAAATGTATAATGACTGAACAGCACATCTATGAATGGAGTGGGCATGTCAGGTACCGAGGGAGCCCTGGAAAATATGCCCTTCCCAAAAATGTGATTTTCTATCTAGAGTTCCTTCTTTAGGAAAAGTTTGCAGCTATCAGCACCTGGGCTTGGGTCAGAATTCATGAGGGAATCAACAGGACGATGTATTAGCCTCTATATGGTTTAGTTGGTTATGGCTGCATGCAAACAAACAGAACTCCACAGCCATCCTCCTTATCCCTCCTCCCCTGCCCCCTCCACTACATTTCTGGACAAAATTTCAACCCCCAGTCAAATTTGACACCTATGGACTGAAATGGACTAGATTTGTAAATGGAATGTGTTTCTTGTCCTCTGTCCCAACATACACAGAGTTCACTGTTTCCACACATCCATTTTCAAGACATAAAAGTTCCATTTGAAGAATTCCCTCTCCTGCTTCAATCTCGAGCTGTGATCTCATTGTATCCTACAACCAAAGTGGAGTCAGGCTGGGCCCGTTCTCTGCGACAGAATGGGAAGTGACTAAAAAACTGTGAAGTCTGTTTTGTTCCGGTGTTGAAATATTGTCTTCGAGGCTGTGCTAGTTTGGACTTGCCATGGGGCAGTCTGTTGGGGAAAGGCATTTAACACCTCACTGAAAAACCATCACCCAGAGCCATCAAGACTGCAAACTGGGACCCTCAACTTTCAATGATTCTGAACTCATGGCCCATCTCCAGGGAACAGCGGTGTGAACACAGGAAGGGAGAGGGGAGAAGCATTACCCTTTCGGCTGGGAGTGTGAGCACATGGCATGGAGGCAAGACCCTATTTTATAGTAGGATCCTGCTGTGTGCAGGGGACCAACCATTGCCATACATAAGAAGGGCTTGTGGGAACAAGAGGGCAGAGGGGACTCTGCCCAGCCTGAAACACTGACAAACCATAGACCCACAGAAGAGGAGCTCAGACTAGGGGAAAGTATGTCTGTGTGAATCTACCCAGACCCACTTGGATTGGAAGCACATAATACCCAGCAATTTGGGTCCACTCGCAACACACTGGTGACCATACAGATTTCTGTGCCAGTTTGTTGCACATACATGTAAGCATCACCTTCTGTATACTGGCTCTTATTTAAAAAAAAAGAAAAAAAATAATGATTGTTCAAACTAGGTAGTAAGCTCAGTTTTCTGTTCACAGATGACTATAGTTTTCACTAACCTTGCTATTAATTCATCAGTAATGAGTGAGCTCTGACAGATGATAAATTTAGTCAGCTATAAACATTTTCCTACATACTACATCTAAAAGTGCTTTCATTACGCTAAAATAGTGGTTCTTTCAGTTGGATTCTAACCTGAGTATATTTTATATTCACTTGTTTCTTGTATTCAACATCTTTTTCACTTCTGCATTTTATTGCTGAAAGGATTGCTCAGCAGTTGGGCTGAATGTTTCCCTCTCTGTGTCATTTTTCTGAATAACCTCTCTCATGACATGATTTGTGCTATTTATTTTTTCCATTTATATTGTGTTATTCTGTTACTCTGCTTAAACATACACCATAGGTGATGCTAATGAAAGACTTTTTTAAGTGAATTATCGAACCTTGTAAAGGAGCTTAAAGCTTGTTTCTAACATACAATAGCTTGAGACAATGTGGCATACTTTCTAGTTTAATTTAGACATCAGAATTAGTGGAATTTCTACACAAACTCACATAATACTTTAAATTGTATTGCATTGCAGTAATATGTATAATATTATAAATAGGACCCTACCAAATTCACGGCCATGAAAAATGCATCATGGACCGTGAAATCTGGTCTTCTGTGTGCTTTTACCCTATACTATATAGATTTCACAGGGGAGACCAGCGTTGCTCAAATTGGGGGTCCTTACCCAAAAGGGAGTTGCGGGGGGGTTGCAGTATTGCCACCCTTACTTCTGAGCTGCTTTCAGTTCTAGTCGGCTGGAAAGCGGCAACTGTTAGCCAGGCACCTAGCTCTAAAGGTAGCGCCTCACCAGCAGCAGTGCAGAAGTAAAGGTGGCAATACCATACCAAGCCACCCTTACTCCTGCGCTGCTGCTGGTAGCGACTCTGCCTTCAGAGCTGGGCTCCCTGCCAGCAGCCACTGCTCTCCAGCTACCCAGCTCTGAAGGCAGCGTCACTGCCAGCAGCAGTGCAGAAGTAAGGATAGCAGTACTGCAACACCCCCCCATAATAACCATGTGACCCCCCCCAACTCATTTATGGGTCAGAACCCCTAAAATTACAACTCCATGAAATTTCAGATTTAAATAGCTGAAATCATGAAATTTAGCATTTTTAAAATTCTATAACTGTGAAATTGATCAGAATGGACCATGAATTTGGTTGGACCCTAATTATAAATCATTGCCCTCTGGCCAGCCAAGGTTCAGGATTCCCCAAAGTTCTGAATGACTCTTATTTTGCTAAGGATGCATAATGCATCTCTTATATATAATGCCTGAGGAATCCTGATTGAAAGAAAGGTTACTCCTGTGGAGCGCTCTACTGTCTTACTAACCTGATGTTTCATGCTTTAACCCCTCTTCCAGTCTTCAGCCCCAAATCAGAAATATGCAGAGAATATAAGATGTGACAAATCTGAATTATTTAGAATAATCTTCATCCAGGTTATTGAAAACAATTATTAAAATTCCTAAATATGTATTTAAGTGCCTATCTTTAGACGTTTAAGTTTGAAAGTCTGGCCTACAAATATTAATTTTGGATAGTGTTTGGTAACATTTGAAGTATCACATCATTAAAGTGTTCATTTGGTATTTTATAGATGTAAAAACATAGCCGTATTGACATATATTTATGCTTGCTCATATAGTATAGGGCCAAATTCAAAGCCCACTGAAGTCAATGGGACTAGAAGGAGTGGTATTAACCTCTATATTTAAACCTAAAATGCAATTTCCATTATAAACTCCCTTTTTATGTGGCCAATCATTTTGACACACACATTTCTTTGGGAGGATGTTTTCCCCTCTTAGCCTTAGCTTAGAAGCATTTTTTTAACTTAAAGTTGATCTTGTGTCCCCTTTTTTTAAAAAAAAAGTTGTTCTTGTTTTCTGCTTGTTTACATTACAAATTCAGGTCTTGTCTATCTTAAAATATTCCCAGATGATAAAGAACTAGTGAAGCAACAATATTGCAACAGTCCAGAGAGTGAAAGTTGAACAAAGGAGAGGAAAAGGGATTTTAAGTCAGACTATAAATTTTTTTTTTGTCTTTTTGTTTGCTTTTTGTTAACACCTTCTTAACGTAATGTCTAATGAATGCTTTGGACAACAAGGTTTTTTTTAATGATTCAAGACCATCCCCATTCAATCAATTATTATTTGTTGTATTATCATAGTGCCTAAGGAGCCCTAATTATAGATCAGGATGCCACTATCCTAGGCACCATATAAACAGCACAAAAAGAGCTTGCAATCTAATTAGCAGACAAGAGAGAACAAATTGACACAGGCAGATGGGGAAGTACAGGGAAATAATGAGACAATACTGGTCAGCATGATAGACAGTGGACTCTGCATACCAGTAACCTAACTGTTGTCAAGTTTTTCTAGGCATCCCTGCAAAGGAGAGTTTTGAGGAGGGATCTGAAGGTGGATCATGAGATATTTACAGGATTATCTCCTAGGCCTCTGGGGCACCATAGGAGAAAGCACAAAGGTGCTTGCTTGAAAATTTAATGAATGGGCAATGCTGGCCGGCATCATGGACAACTGGAGATGAGCACCAACAGTTTGGTAGTGAATGAAAGATAGGAGGAATGGGGATTGTCTATGAAGGGCCTGGAAAGTGAGTGCTGAAAATACACTTGTTATGAAATATGCCATTGCTTCTCCAGGAAAGCCAAGACTTGCCACTCCTGATACTTCTATTTAAAAAAAAAAAAAAAAAAAAAAGACAGGCCCATTAAAAAAAATCATTTTCAGGCCTCCTTTCAGCAAAATCTTATTAGTTGTTTGATTACTACATCTGTAAAATCCCCTATTTTTTCATACTTGGCTTAAACTGTGGGATTTTTAAAGGGGCCTACATGCAAGACATAATATTGACTTTAAAATGAGACTTGTGCTCCTTATTGACTCATTTCCTTTAGAAAATCCACTCTCACTCTTCATTATTCTACTGACCCTGCAAGATGCAGATTTAGCTGTACACTCAGCCAGTGAAGGATGGTGAAAGGACTGTGATTTGGGGAAACTGAAAGCAAAATGAAGACATCTGTTTACCCACAATGACTTTCATCATAATGTCATGATTATCATATTTCCTGGTTGTATTCAGTAGACCATGCTTGAAAACAAAGGAGACGTTTTTGATTAACAGTGGAATGTTGAAGCAACTGGGCTAATATCAACCTATGCATAGCCAGACATGCAAGCAGCTGTGCCTGAGGCTGTTAACACCTTCTGCAAGAGGGCATGCTTAACAATTCAGAACTGCTCTGTGCACATGCTTTCGAACTCTCACTTTCAAACGGAGGAGGTAACCCGATGTGGAGCAGTAGAGTAAATAATAATGTGTTTGTAGCAGAAGTCAATTTTTTGTAATGCTGTTGGGGGCAGGGATGAAGGGTGTTATGAAAAACAACCTTTATTAATTATCCAATTATCTTTTGTATAGTGAGGAAGTTTACAAAGAGTTAATTATTGTTTTTTTTTTAATCTGGATGGTTTTACAATGGCTTTATGTTTGTATGGGTGAGTGAAGAGTGAACTGACCTGTTATTGCTACGATAGAACAGCATGGTTGATGTGCAAAATACCAGAGCCTTTGTTTACAAGAATTAAACTTTGTTGCACACGAACAAGCTTGTCAGCTTTGAATAATAAAAAGATATAACATATATACAAGATGAGGAACAATATAAATATTTTCTTTTAAAGTGTACCGAGTGTTTCTCAGTGAGATACAATGAACCTGCCTAGGAATGTTTTTCATGCTCTGAATAGAAAGGCAGCCTGAAATGTGACTTACCGTAGATAAAAGCAGCATGCTAATTATGTGCTGTGATCTGGTGTTGACAGGCTGATAGATACAATGTAATGGAAATGCTTTTTGACATAATTGTGTAATTTCTTGTAATAAAACTCTGTGACTTTAGAAATTTGACATTTCATTTTCAGTGCAAAAACGAAAACAAACAAAATCTCCACTTGTGCACCATTTTGGGTCTGGGCATCTATTGCTGCTGAACCAGCCACTTCCTCCCGAAACAGGAACAGCCGCCCACGTAGTCGAAGGGATGGAGGTGAGATTCCATGTTATGGGGATTACGTGGGAACACAGCTCCATGTCTCAGTCCAGCTCCTCATCCCCCTGTTCTTTTTGGTTCATCTAGTCATTGTTTTCCTGCTTCTTCCTCACAACTAGACTGCCAGGCACTTTCTGGATATCTAGTAGTTCAGCAGGCTGAGTGGAGAATGCTGAAGTGGAGGTTCTGAGAATTCATTCCAACTCACAGTAAACTGGGCGAGTTTCCTCCCTAAGCCAGACCAACTGTTGTTGTCCCAGACCTTGTAGGGGATGTTCTATCACGCTTATCTTCTCATAGTACCCCCACCCCTGGTGGTGCTCATCTCTGCCAGCCACTCTGATACCCACTGATATGTTAACATATTGAATACAACTGAATTTAAGATCTTCAATTATCTAAAAATCAAAAAAGAGTCCTCCAAAAAGTGGAAACTAGGTCAAATTACAAAGGACGAATATAAACTAATAACACAAAGTATGTAGGGACAAAATTAGAAAGGCCAAGGCACAAAACAAGATCAAACTAGCTAGAGACATAGAGGGTAACAAGAAAACATTCTACAAATACATTAGAAGCAAGAGGAAGACCAAGGACAGGGTAGGCTATTACTCAATTGGTGGAGGGGGGGAATAATAACAGAAACATGGAAATGGCAGAAGTGCTTAATGACTTCTTTGTTTTGGTTTTTACCAAGAAGGTTGGCAGTGACTGCACGCCTAACATAGTGAATGTCAGTGAAAATGTGGTAAGATCAGAGGCTAAAATAGGAAAAGAACAAGTTAAAAATTACTTAGACAAGTTAGATGTCTTCAAGTCACTAGGGCCTGATGAAATGCATCCTAGAATACTTGAGGAGCTGACTGAGGTGATATCTGAACCATTAGCAATTATCTTGGAAAAGTCATGGAAGACGGGAGAGATTCCAGGTGACTGGAAAAGGGCAAATATAATGCCCATCTATAAAAAGGGGAAAAAGGACAACCCAGGAAATCACAGACCAGTCAGCTTAACTTCTGTACCCGGAAAGATAATGGAGCAAATAATTAAGCAATCAATTTGCAAACATCTAGAAGATAATAAGGTGATACGTAACAGTCAGCATGGATTTGTCAAGAACAAATCATGTCAAATCCACCAGATAGCTTTCTTTGACAAGTAACAAGCCTTGTGGATAGGGGGAAGTGGTAGTTGTGATATATCTTGACTTAAGTAAAACTTTTGATACTGTCTCACATGACCTTCTCAAACAAACTAGAGAAATGAACCTAGATGGAACTACTATATGCTGGCTGCATAACTGGGTGGAAAAACATTCCCAGAGAGTAGTTATCAGTGGTTCACAGTCCTGCTGGAAGGGCATAATGAGTGGGGTCCCACAGGGATCAGTTCCGGGTCCAGTTCTGTTCAATATCTTCACCCATGATTTAGATAATGGCATAGAGAGAACACTTATAAAGTTTGCAGA
This sequence comes from Eretmochelys imbricata, assembly GCF_965152235.1. NCBI lineage: Eukaryota > Metazoa > Chordata > Testudines > Cheloniidae > Eretmochelys > Eretmochelys imbricata. Next base: position 236,237,858 of record NC_135572.1, read on the forward strand.
TGATACCACGTTGGGAAGGGTTGCAAGTGCTTTGGAGGATAGGATTATAATTCAAAATGATCTGGACAAACTGGAGAAATGGTCCGAAGTAAATAGGATGAAATTCAATAAGGACAAATGCAGAGTACTCCATTTAGGAAGGAACAATCAGTTGCACACATACAAAATGGGAAATGACTGCCTAGGAAGGAGTACTGCAGAAAGGAATCTGGGGCTCATAGTGGACCACAAGCTAAATATGAGTCAACATCAGTGTGGCACTGTTCCAAAAAAAGCAAACATCCTTCTGGGATGTATTAGCAGGAGTGTTGTAAGTAAGACACGAGAAGTAATTCTTCCGCTCTACTCCGCACTAATTAGGCCTCAACTGGAGTATTGTGTCCAGTTCTGGGCGCCACATTTCAGGAAAGATGTGGACAAATTGGAGAAAGTCCAGAGAAGAGCAACAAAAATGATTAAAGGTCTAGAAAACATGACCTATGAGGGAAGATTGAAAAAATTGGGTTTGTTTAGTCTGGAGAAGAGAAGATTGAGATGGGACATGATAACAGTTTTCAAGTACATGAAAGGTTCTTACAAGGAGGAGGGAGAAAAATTCTTCTCCTTAATCTCTGAGGATAGGACATGAAGCAATGGGCTTAAATTGCAGCAAGGGAGGTTTAGGTTGGACATTAGGAAAAACTTTCTGTCAGGGTGATTAAGCACTGGAACAAATTGCCAAGGGAGTTTGCAGAATCACCATCATTGGAGATTTTTAATAGCGGCTTAGACAAACACCTGTCAGGGATGGTTTAGATAATACAGTCCTGCCATGAGTGCAGGGGACTGGACTAGATGACCTCTCGAGGTCCCTTCCAGTCCTATTGTAGTGCTGCAGTATAGGGCTTGTCTATACTTGAAACACTACAGCAGCACAGAGGGGGAGGAGGCGGGGCTGGGGATTTGGGAAAGGGGTTGGGAAGGGGTGGAGTTGGGGTGGAGCCGGGGGGGGGGGCCACAGCCAAAAATGTTTTTGCTTGGGGCGGCAAAAATCCTAGAACTGGCACTGGAGAGGCACACCTGATGAAGACGCTCTATGCCGATGGGAGAGAGCTCTCCCATTGGTTTAATTAATCCATCTCCCTGAGAGCTGGTAACTAGGTCAGTAGTGCTGTCCACACCGGCGCTTATATTGGTGAAACTTTTATGTTGCTCAGGAGGATGGTTTCTTCACACCCTAGAGTGACATAAGTTACGTTGACCTACACTGTAGTGTGTACATACCTAACTATGCTGACACCCTGGGGAGAACCCCTCTTGTAGGTAATTCACCTACCTGTGAGGCGGTAGCTAGCTTCATGGAATTTTCTAGTGCAGACCAGCCCACAAACACTGTCTTATTAAATGCTTTGTTGCAGATCATTGAGCTGACATTCCCACAGGTCTCTTGTTAAGCACTCTTATTAGTTTTGAAGAGCAGATATTTAGCAGCCAGTTAAAGAAGAGTCAGAAGAGATTGCCACTTTGCATCAGTTCTTCTTTTGTATTTTTCTGATCATCACTTGGTTTATGAGTATGAATGGCTACATCTTTCTTCATTCCTAGCCAGTCTCTTTCAGCCTATATCTTTGCGTTGCTTGCATGAGCAATGCCTTCTGGCTTTCCATATGACCCATTCTGAGTAGGATAGTTCTTTATCATGCAGCAGTAATTCTTACCTTCATACTTTTTGCAACTTTTATCTTTTGCTTTTGCATTTGTAATTATCAAGCAGATATGCCCTCTGAAAAAACACATTGCACACGTTCAGAGGTGACGCATAACTGATAGTTGGGGGCATGTATTTTGAACCCTCTTCCCGCAAAAAAAACAAACAAAAAAACAACAACCTGGCAGAAATCTGACAGGACATGTGACCCCCCACGCCCTCCTGTGTCCCAGGTTTGAGTTTAAGTTCTGATTAACTCTTACTTTCCTTGTAAAAGAGATTATTAGTTTGTCTGAGCACACTTCATAATAGTTTACATTTGAATAGGTCCTTTGTGACAAGGTTTATGAGATTGGAAGGCAATGGTAGTGCAGATGCCAAACCTGATTACTAACCTTTCTGTGAATGATTAAGTGGAACCTGGGGCTCGCAGTATTGCAATTTCAAGCTGTAGTCCCTGATTGAACTGAGAAACGCTTTCCTCCGAATGATATGCTTAAAATAAGCTCTGTCTTAACCAGATCTGCATTTAAGGTGGCCTTTTCTTTTGGAATGGGAAAGAGATTTGTGGTGTTGCATAAGTTAGAAAGCCATTCACAATTGTTATTAACAACCTCCTAGTGGAAGGGTATTAGGAATTGCATCACTTGCTTTGAAAATACAACTATTTAAAAACACTTCTAGAAAATATTGTCCTTTCATAGTGTATTTGAATTAACACACAGGATAAAATTGCAAAACTAACCTTTGTTATTTATCTTAACATTTTCATTACATAGTTGAAAGAACAAAAGGAGTACTTGTGGCACCTTATAGACTAACAAATTTATCTGAGCATAAGCTTTTGTGAGCTACAGCTCACTTCATCGGATGCATAGTTGATATATGGACAGCAGTGGCAAAAAAGGCATAAAGCCAAAAATATGTAGAAAAGCAAATAGCTGCCAGTCTGAGACTTTTCATAAAAGACATAATATTAAGAACAACAACTCCTTTTAATTTCCTTGTAGTTATCCAGAGGGCTTTAGTACAGGATTCTGTCTTTTCATTGGGATGCTTCTAAACTTTCTGTGACTTTGTGAACTTTTGTTTTTGAAGGGAGAATGCAACTTTTTAACGAGTTAAAAATATCAGTCTCTTCAAAACAGTTTTCAAAACATTTCTTTCCTCTTCAAATGTTTGTTTCCCTGAGCTGTCATCTTTCACACAGATAGTCCCTTGAAATAAATATTTGCAAAACCGATCATTGCAGCTGCCTTAGTTAAGATCATGTCAGAAATAGAAGAGATTCAGAGACAGGTGACAAAAATGAGTAGACAAGAAAATTTCCAAAAGAAAAAACATTGAAAAGACTGACTGTTAGTTTACAGATGAGACAGATAAGAGGGGACGTGATAGTGGCATACAAATAATGAATGGTCTGAAGAAGGTAGATCAGGCACTTCTGTTTTCCCTCTCTCATAATACAAGAGCAAGGGAACATTCAATCAAACTGAACGGCAGCAAATTTAAAACTGATAAAGGAAATATTTTTATGCTATGCATGATTAAATTGTGGCAGTGAGTTCCACAGTCTACCAATGAGGACAAGAGTTTAGTAGGATTCAAAAAAGGATCCATCATTTATATGGATAATGAGAACATCCACAGTTACAATAACTGAAAAGCTTGTAAGGAATAAAAATCTTCCTGTTTTGGGGTAAAAGCTATCCTCTACCTGACAGGACTAGGAAAGAATTTCTCCTATCAAAAGGTTATTCCATGGATGTTCACTTTAGGATTTCTTGCATCTTCTTTTAAATTTTTTTGAAAATTAGAGCAAAATCTATATGGCATGATTGATTTATGTGGAAGTGAAAAGAATGTAAATAATCAAGAATATCAAACTGCCACAAAACTAACAGAAAGGTCTTTTCCATATCTTGGGGTCTGAGGCAAGTATAACACTCTTGGTCACAGTGACCCAGTGTAGAAAAGTCTGAAAATTCAGAATTTATATAGGGATCCCGGGATAGTTGGCCTATAAATGCTCATAGAGACTGATCAAATGTCCATTAATATCACTGGAAGTTTTTTCATGGATTTAAATCAGAACTAGATAAGATTATTAATCAAGAACACATTACTTTATACCTGTGGTGGTATAAGCCATAGGATTTCTTGAGCCAGATCGTCAGCTGATGTAAATTGGTGTTGCTCTATTAATGTCCATGGAGCTATGTTGATCTACACTAGCTGAAAACCTGGCCCCTTAACGGACTCTAAAACCATTGTCTTTTGCTTTGAGTTTAAACCAACAACATATTTTTGTAGTTACAAAGGTTCTTTGACATCTTGTTAAAACCTTGTATTTCAGCTATAGCATAAATTAAATCTGTAGTGGCTACAATACTAAGGATGTATTGACTTCTGAAACTCCACTAGGCAGGCTGAGAAGGATATAACCCTTGGAGCTAAATTGCTAGTAGAAAACTATGAGGACAAAAATGGAAAAGGAACAGATCTCACTGTGCTGCACACATTATACCTAATTCATAATGAAAATGCTCTGCAGCCTACACTTGGAGTTCTCTTCCCCACACTTTAAGACAACTAACTGTACAATCTTACCAGACAGAGACCTCAAACATAAATGATCTCATTATGAAAAATAACCTAAAGATCATCAGAATGATCAGGGCTTCAATAATAAAATTTTTCAGCTGTTCTAAAAGCTCTCAACTGCTAATACACAGAAAGTCTGCAGAGCTTACTTTCTCTGCTCTACCTTGTGATGTTTCATCAGTATGAGATATTTTTTCACAATGATGCGACATTGTATAAATATGTGCGTGCTACACCCTACACTCCACTACCTCTGCCATCATTGTAACTGCAAAAACACATATTAAAGCATGTGAAAAATCCAATGGCAGAGCTGTGAAAAACACAGAAAAGAGCATGCAAACTAGGGTGGCCAGATGTCCCGATTTTATAGGGACAGTCTTGATATTCAGGGCTTTGTCTTATATAGGGCACCATTCACCCATCACCCCCGTCCCGATTTTTCACACTTGCTAGCTGGTCACCCTAAGAAACAAGTAAGGAGCAATCAGAGAGGGAGGAGAACCAGGAAAGGACTGAGTCACAGAAACCAAGGAAGGACAAGACATCAACAAGAACAAGAAAAATTTGGTCGGCTGTGTCAGTGGTAGCTGACAAGTCAGTGAGGATGGAGTACTGGTTCTGAGCTTTGGCTAGAAGAGGTCATTTTGGTGAGAACCCTTTCATGGAATGCAAGAGGCATAATCTGGATTGGAGAAGGTTTTGAACAGAATTGGAGGAGAGGAACACTATACAACACAATCAGTGAGCTTAAAGATGAAAGGGAAAAGGAGAGTAATTGAAGAGGCACATGCGGGTCAAGGGTTAGATTTGGGAGACCAAGGGCTTGTCTACATGAGCATTTAGTTTGTAACAAGCTGGGGTGTGAGTTTACCCCACACTAGCCTGCCTGTTTGGACTAACTGTCTGTGGGGACCCTGCTAACCTGCACTAACATTTCATTAATGCTCTTTGATCTAGTCTTGATTCAAAAAGTCACACACATCACTAGACCCAGTCCAACCACCTTTGAACTCATAATTCAGTACAATGTGTAATTTACTTCACTAAGACATAGTTTAGTGTCTGGAGTATGTAACTCTGCAGCTACTTTTTGATCTATTATATAGTGGGCATAGAAACCTTATGGTTAATTAAAAGAAAATCATCAGAGAATGGGCATCTGTTACTGCCAAAAGGATTACATTTTTGTTTGACATAAAGTCAAAGAATTTCTTGACAGCAGATACTGTAGATTGTAACATAGCTTGAAAATCCACTGAGATATTAGGGTTGAAATAAGCTTGTAGTGAAAATCTATAATCTGCACACACACATGTGGCCCCTTGAGGCAAGGGGTGATAGTGACAGGCTTAGTGGAAAAAAAATTGTCATTTGTTAGCTTTACTGTTTGTTCTTTCTCTGTCTTCACCAGTTAATTTTAGCTTTCTCTTTTGTTTAATAGTTTTTCTTGTATGTAATCATAAAATTGACATAAAAATAAAATAAGTTAGATCTATTTAAAAAATAAAAGGATTTGGATAGTTAGGGGCATGTTGAGAGTAACTTCACCACTGAGAGTAAGAGGTTCAGTAAGAGGCCCTCGGTTAGGTAATATATATTGTGTAGTCTTAACAACAAAGAGTAGGAAGTATTCTTACTCTATTAAAGTTTCAAAAAACAAAGCATTATTTTTTTTAAATCAAAGTATTATTTAAAGCACTGTTAGCCTTGTTTAATTTCTTTAACATATCTGAGTGATGTCCTTGTTCATTGTTGTCTTTGTGTTTCAAAGCCAAATGAGGATCCTCTTAGAAATATCTATTTGTAAATGGGAATATCTGTGCTTCTGTGTTAAAGTGTGGCTAGCATCACTCATCATAACTTCGTAATAAAGCGAGAAACAGATGTATTGGTTTAGATCCAGCCTAGGCTATTTTTCCCCATTTACATTTAAGCTCTTTGGGGCAGGGACCTTGGTGTATATTTTCAAAGACGCAAATGGCAATCAATCAGTTACCTAACTCCCACTGAAACTTAATTGACATTAGGCACCCTTTGTAAATCTCCCTCTTTGACATTTTACTTGCTTAGAAAGCACTATACGATCCCATTATGATAAATGTAAAGTCACCTTAAATTTGAGATTTTACATATAGTGCAGATAGGATACTGTCCACCACTATGGGTAGTCTACACTGCAGTAAAAAACCCCGCGGCTGACCCATGCCAGCTGACTCAGGCTCACATGCGTCAGGCTAAGGGGCTGTTTAATTTCAGTGTAATCAGCTAGGCTCGGGATGGAGCCTGTGCTATAGGACCCTGCAAGGTGGTAGGGTCCCATAGCTCAAGCCCGGACGTCTACACTGCAAGTTCCTGAGCTTGAGCCCCACGAGCCCAAGTCAGCTGGCCTGGGCCAGATGGGTGTCTAATTGCAGTGTAGACATATATATGCTAAGTTACCTAGATGTGCTCTCTCTCTCGTATGTTGGTTCTGCAGATATATAATAAAAATATTATTTTAGGTTCTAACGTAAGTCTATATAACTGTATACACATAGGAAGCAGGTCTGTTGTTAATTTTTATATAGTCACTTTTCAGAGTAGAATGTTTCTTTTAAACAAAAGGACAGTGTTGTACTTAAGACTCTGGACTTGGCCTGAGAGATCTTGGTCCAACTCCCAGGTCTGTCACAGACTTCCTGTGTAACCTTGGACAACCGTCTTAATCTCTCTGGACCTCCGTTCCCAATCTGTAAAATGGGCATAATAATTCCTCTTTGCTATCCCTTGTTTGCCTTGTCTATTTAAATTGCTCAGGGCAGAGACTGTTTCTCAATATATGTATATATATATGCACAGTGCAGAGCACAATGAGGCCCTGATCTCACTTGGGACCTCTAGGCACTACTGCAATATGAAGTATTAGTAATATTTCTGTTTCCCCACTGATATAATGGGTACAATACTCATCTACTTCACACGCTATGAATTTGTGTTTGTACAATTACTTGAAGATCTCAAGTGCTACATATGTGCTAAATATTATAACAGGAGGATGTAAATGTGGTGATTTTAAGAGTGTCACTTTTGAAAGGTTATATCAATGGATATATTACCTATAGCAAGCCGAAGAAGAATAGTTGCAGTTTATTACTACAGATATGAACACTTAGTGTAAAATCCTGGCCCCATTGACTATAATGGCAAAATTCCCATTGACTTCAAAAAGCCAGGATTTCACCCTGCAACTTTATCATTTGTCATCTAAGGTGATAATCAAAACACAGAATTTAAGCTCCTTTATAAAATATATGGAAATTGGTGCACTTCTCCATGGAGAGGAAACTTATATAGCATAAATCAATTGAGCTGAATAAAATACATGATTGGGTCATGTTTATTTTATGCATGACTCATAGTGCACTTTCCATCTGCAAGCCATAAGGTGCTTACAGTCAGTGCATACTAATGTGAATTCGGGTTTAGGAGGATGTCGATTTTTACTAGAAACAAAATATTGGCTTGGAGAAAAGCACACCAGTGTTTTCAGAAATATTTTCTTTCCCAGCATAAAACACTGTTGTCAGTTCAAGGACACTCGTACTCCTACATTTGCAACTCATCAGTTAGTTGCTTTCTGGTCATCATTTTGCGTTTTAGGATGGATTACGGTTCTTGTTTACTTTCTACCATACGTAACACAGGGCGTGTTAACCTAGGAAGACTGGTTTTAAACTGTGGGCACCTCAGTATCTGGGTTACACACAAAAACTGAATGCAGTGGGACTACTGATGAACTCTGAGCATTTGAATAGGTCTTTGCAGGATCTGGACTTGATTTACTTTTCATTATTTATATAGGGGGGTTTGTACTTAAATCAGGTTGGGCAATATTTTTTAAAAAATAAACTAATCTATATCACCTTTTGGTTTTCATGCACCAGCATAATGTTGCAATATATCGATAGATACAGATTATTAGTAGTCTGTATGCATATAGACAGCTTTCAGAGTAGCAGCTATGTTAGTCTGTATTCGCAAAAAGAAAAGGAGGACTTGTGGCACCTTAGAGACTAACAAGTGTATTTGAGCATAAGCTTTCGTGAGCTACAGCTCACTTCATCCGATGAAGTGAGCTGTAGCTCATGAAAGCTTATGCTCAAATAAATTTGTTAGTCTCTAAGGTGCCACAAGTCCTCCTTTTCTTTTTGTATGCATACAATTATCATATGTAATTATTTTTTTTTGGTAGGGACCACTACTTTATTATGTTTTTGTAAAGTATCTAGTACATCAGGGGTCCTGCTCCATGACTGCATGATTGCCCCTACTGTAATACAAATAATAATAAATAATAGCATATATAGTGTGTGCCTATGTATGAACATGCATATACAAGCACACTAAATAAAGGATATAATTTATAAAATGATAGTGGTCTCAGTCCTGCAACTATCTTTCTTACCAGACTCCTAGCACCTGCGCAGAGACCCTTGGAAGATAATAGGGCTCCACCAGGGTGCAGGAATCTGCCTGTGCACAGCCAATTGCAAGACTGGGACCAGCATCTCTTCAAAATGTTGTGCTAGGAATTACTAGTCTTATTAAATAGATACAATCTCATTTACGTGCTGGTCTATGTGGTATTTTTCAAGAACTCTGAGTTATAGAGTCACTTCTTTTGTGTATAAATGACTGTTAATGGAAAGGCTCAGGGACAAAGCCTAAGGCCTGTGATGCCATCAGCAGCATAGCTTTGTTTTACGTAGTCCTTTATTTCCTAAAACACAAACATATAGAGTGGAGCTTAGCTGCTCTCCCTCCCTCATGTCCTGCTGTTCTGCATCCTCCACACCTGCTGTTCTCTGACTCCTCTAACTCTTTGCCTTTCTCCCTCCCTCCCCCTCAGGTTTTCAGCTCAAGACTGGTGGACAAAGGTTTCAGTAGCGCTTCCCTCGGCCATGCAGAGTTGTAACTTTTAATTTTTAATAAGGAGCTGATGTTGAGAGAGTTCACTGTGTTCCAAATTTAGCTTTTCAATTTAAAAACCTATAAGATGGTATGGCTGCAGGGAATCAGGCTCTAGGACTCCAACTGATCAGCAGGTGGAGTTTCTTAAAATCAGCTTTTTATATTCTTTAAGATTATCGCAGCTGTTTAGCCAGTCAAAAGCCAGGTTACTTTCTTCAGACATCCGACATATTGAACAATAATGGGGGCTAGCACAAAAGGGGGCTCTGAGCGGAAACATAGCTTCCCCACTTCTTCTAAAGGCTGAGGGGATCTTCCTTTCCTGTCCCTGGCATGAACTTGCAGTGCTCCCTCACAGCTCCCCTTCCTGTGGAAGTCTACTTTAAAAGCTGTCTCTAGCCATTATTATTGACAACAATAACTTGTAACGGATGGATGTGACTGTGATGTTCCTAACAGTGGCACAAGAGTACAAGTACCAACCTCAGGGCAGACTGTTAAAAAACCAGGGCACAAACCCCAAATTGATCATGCGTTCTAAATGCAGATTTCACCAACCAACTGCACCAAGTACAAACTCCTAAGGCACCTTAACAGACTTAAATGGAATCACAGCCAGTCCCTTTGGATACTCCAGATTGTCTTGCCGCCCAGATGAGTGTATCTCTGTGACTGATGGCCCTTATGACCAAGAATCATAGCAATAGTCAGGTTACTCCTAGTCCCAAAGGACCAGTCACTTACTCCAGGTCAGTTACACCTTAGATCACACACCAAGGATAATGCTTGTAGCAAATCCTATAATAAACTATATGAAGATTTATTAAATAGGAAAAGGAAATGAGAGCGTTATTTACAAGATTAAGGCCATGTCGGCACTACAAATTTTGGTTGATGAAAGTTATGTCGGTATTAAGCCACCACAGTTAATATATCACTAGTATTACTGGCATAGCTATGTCAGTTAGAGGTGTGGGGTATTTTCTACTGGCACAATTTATGCTTGTAAAAGCCCTAGTGTAGGTGTAGCTATACTTACAGTGGTCAGGAGAACCAGCATAAGCTATACAGATCTGAGCACTTTTATGTCAATTACAACACTAGAGGATTTTGCAGCAAAATCCTCTCTCTGCAGATAAGGCCTAAAACTGTAATCTCTTTGGGGCAGGGACTATCTTTATTATTGTTGTTGTTGTTTGTTATTTATTTTTTATTAATTATTAATTGATTTATTTATTTTATTTTATTTTACTATTACCCTCTAATCCTACTACCACATGAGCAGGCCAGGCCTAACACAATAAGACCCTCATCCCTAATATGGCCTCTGGATAATAACAATACAAATATTAGCCAACAGTAACGTGCAAATCAATGGTTTCAGAGTAGCAGCCGTGTTAGTCTGTATCTGTAAGAAGAAAAGGAGTACTTGTGGCACCTTAGAGACTAATAAATTTATTAGAGCATAAGCTTTCGTGAGCTGTCACGAAAGTTTATGCTCTAATAAATTTGTTAGTCTCTAAGGTGCCACAAGTACTCCTTTTCTTTTTGTGCAAATCAATGTTAAGGTGCTATCCATACACTGTCATATAATATGCTTTTAAGATGAGTAAAGTATCCAGACGTGATGGTGACCTGAACTTGTTTGATACTGTCATTATATTTTGTAAATTCTTCTACTGAATCCTCATGGTTGTCTTGCTCTTACATTTTTCACTTTAAAAAAAACAATTATAACTTATATTTATCTAACTATGTTTAAAGATGCAATATCTTTCCTTCCTGTACTCTGAGGTGCTTATGTGTTTTTACATCAAGGCTGCTTGTCACATGAAGCAGTTCTTTCTTTTGGCGATCTCTTTCTTTCCAATGACTCACAAGACTCCTAGATAAGCAGGCAGACAGGGTGCATAGGCAACCAAAGCTGTGTACACAATAGAACAGGGAGAGCCAAAATGCACCAACTCATGTGACTAAAGCCTGCTGACATATTCCATCAATTAAACAATAAAACAGAGAACACTGAGCTTACAATTTCAAACACTATGGCATCCAGGGTCCATCGTGAGCAGAGTGGGGCTATAGGCCAATGAGTTCAGTTTACAGTGCAACCAGAAGCTCTCAGCCAGTGAAAATGAAAAGCTGCCTTCCCATTATTTCTCACTTATACATCTGCTCTGCTCATTAGCAACAACATCACAGGACCCTCCTTTGGAATTCTCTTTTTTCCCTAATCTCTCTGAGTTGCATTTTCACCAATGAAAATACTAATATAATACTTTTTCATCAAAGGATCTCAACCACTTTACAAAGATGAGTGAGTACCATTATTTCCGTAACCTGAACCATAGAGGAGAGAAACATCGTGCCCAAGGCTATGCAGAAGGTCATCGATTGGCTGGGCTTGGAAAAGAACCCCCCAGTCTTTTGGCTCCCACCCAGTCCTATGCCCCACCCACTGGACTTGCGACAAGCTGCTTACACTGATAAAACAATGCTTTCCTCATCCCTCCAAGCTTAATACTCCAAAGTCATTTTAAATCCCCCAACTGTCTAGTCTAACTATTAACAATAATAATATTCTCCAGCTACTGCCTTGCAATTTATAACATTCCTATCTCCAACTTCACTTTTGTGGCCAAATCTTAGGAAATATTTCACCTCTTCTTGATTCACTTATTCTACCTGCTGCTCTGTCCAAATAGCTCAGGGAGCATCCTGAGCTACACAGCACTGAATCTGACTGTTTCACCCAGCAATAGAGAACAGCAGGCACAAAGGGAGAAGCAAGAAGAGGTCAGAAATGTTCCCTTTATTTTGCAATAAGGGGTTATATAATAGATGCTGTTCCCTGTTTTTTTTTTAAGCAAAAAACCCTGATTCCTTCATATGCTTGGCCTTCGATGTATAGTACTAGTCTATACTACTAGCATCTGTTTATCTGTCTTTGGCATTTTTCACACACCTATCACTGTGGCATCCGGACACCAGTATCTAGTACTAATGCAGTACTGCCAGCCCCAAGTGTTCAAAAATCATGAGTCAGGCCTAAAAAAATCATGCAATTTTTAAAAAAGTGAAACATTTGGGTTTCTTTTTACTTGTCTTCTGGTTTTTGATTCCAGGAGCAGGGGTTTAAGGAAAAAATTAAGACTTATGATTGTGATGGGGATCCCCAGGTACAACCTGGAACTGTGGGACCACTGTGCATCCTTAACTCTCTTGCCTGGGCTATCTCTCACAAAGCTATGCCAGTGACAAGCAGCAACACCCCACCAGGCACTGTGATCACTCAGCCATCAACATGTGGAGCCCCACACCAGCTGTATTACTTGACTGCTCCCTGAGCCACTCATGAATCATACAGAGAGACACCAATCCCCCCAATCCCCAGCCTTGCACCCCAGAAATACACCGTTTTCACACTGCTCAAGGTTCCCTTGGACAGTGTAAGCTCATGAATAAGTTCACCATTCTGACAATAGGGTAGTAGATGTGCCCTTGTTAGATGTGACCTGAGCTGAGATTTCCACAAGCATTTCAACCAAAACCACAGTGTTTTAGGTAAAATATAAAACAAATGTATTAACTTCAGAAAGCTAGATTTAGGTGATTATTAAGTAGCAGAGATTAAAGTTGGTTACCTAAGAAACCAAAATAAATTTGCAGTTTAAATTTTAAATTCTAACTTCAACAGACTAAGCAAGATTTGAATCAAATAGTCTCTCACCCCACTGGATGTTACAGGTAGCTTACAGTTTTCAGTGCTCAGACTGACCACCCTTCTAGCCTGGGATCTCTCTCCTTCCAAGTCTTTGTAGTCCAGATGATCATCCAGGTGTTGAGATGGAGGGAGGGGGAGAGAGATCATGTAATCATGACACAGTCTCTCTTTTTATACTTTCTTCCAGTTGCTAGAAAGATCCCCGCTGTGACCTGGGGGCCAGGCAGTCTCCATTACTGACCTGCACTCTCTGGGAGAGTGGATTCTTTTTGATGGGCCATCAATGCCTGTCTGGCTCTCCTTTGTTGCAACCGAAAGGCTAGCTGTGGGTGTTTGCCAAACTCACAACATATTTCAGTAACACATATAGCAATACTTCATAACTTCACATATAACGATACAATCCAACAGGCTATTAATGTTCAACTGATCAAGACTTTTAAAATGATACCTCACAAGGTATACTTTGTACAAAACGTATCATAATTTATATGACAGTGGTGAATATGGGGTTCCAGGGTGCTACTTTGAGGTATAGAGTGCCACAACGATACAATTGCAAGAGTTGGTAATATTGATTCATAGATTGATAGATTATAAATCCAGAAGAGACCGTTGTAATCATCTAGCCTGACTTGTATAACACAGGCGATAGGACTTCCCTGAATTGATTACTGTTTGAACTAGAGCGTCTCTTTTAGGAAAAAAACATACAATTTTGATTTAAAAATTGCCAGTGACTGAGAATCCCTCAAAACCTTTGGTAAATTATTCCAGTGATTAATTACCCTCACTGTTAAAAATGGGTTTCAGAGTAACAGCCGTGTTAGTCTGTATTCGCAAAAAGAAAAGGAGTACTTGTGGCACCTTAGAGACTAACCAATTTATTTGAGCATGAGCTTTCGTGAGCTACAGCTCACTTCATCGGATGCATACCGTGGAAACTGCAGCAGACTTTATATACACACAGAGAATATGAAACAATACCTCCTCCCACCCCACTGTCCTGCTGGTAGTTTGTGAATTTGCAGTTCTAGCAGAGTTCTTTTTCCTCCAAGATGTTGTTTAACCTGGTTTTGAAACTATTTATTGTAACTGCTTGTATTGTTTCCCTTGGTAATCCCTTTATTGAACAAGTGACACTTATGTTAAGGCTTGAATCCTACATTGCTTGTGCACACAAGACTCCCATTTAAGTCAATGGGAGTTATCTGTGTGCAAGGAAGGTAAGGTAGGGTCCTTAGTCTCAAACTTTGACTTGCTAGAAGTTAATGGTTGACATGCAGATACTGACAAGTGTACAACTTTAGTCTCTGTATAAATACAGCTTAGCATGCTGTTTAGGAGGCTACACAGTTTAGTTGGGGATTGGTCCTGCTTTGAGCACGGGGCTGGACTAGATGACCTCCTGAGGTCCCTTCCAACCCTGATATTCTGTGATTCATCTAGACCAGTTTGTAAATTCTCTAAAGGTTTCAGAGTAACAGCCGTGTTAGTCTGTATTCGCAAAAAGAAAAGGAGTACTTGTGGCACCTTAGAGACTAACCAATTTATTTGAGCATGAGCTTTCGTGAGCTACAGCTCACACAGTGGGGTGGGAGGAGGTATTGTTTCATATTCTCTGTGTGTATATAAAGTCTGCTGCAGTTTCCACGGTATGCATCCGATGAAGTGAGCTGTAGCTCACGAAAGCTCATGCGCAAATAAATTGGTTAGTCTCTAAGGTGCCACAAGTACTCTTTTTCTTTTTACTGTTAAAAATGTTTCTAGTCTGAATTGGTTTAATTTCAACTTCAAGCCACTGGGTCTTGTTCTACCACTCTTGGCTAGTCTGAAAAACCCTCTATTCTCAAATTTCTGTTTCCTTTGTATCTACTTTGATCAAGGCACCCTTTAACCTTATCTTTCTTGATCTTTCTTAAAATAAGAAGACTAATAATTGGGCCTATCAATTTACTTTAATTGTGAGCTCAGCTGTAAAAAGTATGTGAAAGTTCATAAAATGTCACAATAACTATAATAACACATGTTGATGGGAAAAGACATAAAAAGGAGACAAAAAGACTGAATTAGTCTAAACACAAAGGCTTCTGATATAACTCAAGGACTGTGTTAAGATCACGCTTGGTAAACATGAAATATGGCTCAGGAAATCAGTGAACCAAAATAGGTGTGTCGGCAACTAGGCCTAATTGATGGACAAAATAATGAGGGGATGGGCTATTCCACTCACTATGCTCTTTGTGGGTCCTTAAAGAAAGAGACTTTGGCGGGGAAAGAAAAAAGAACAGTATGGAGGTTACTGGAGCGAGCTTCACCATCATCGCTGCCATCCCCACCATTTCTTGTGACCCCAAGCCTTAGTCCTCCTGATCCTGAGG
This sequence comes from Eretmochelys imbricata, assembly GCF_965152235.1. Classification (NCBI taxonomy): domain Eukaryota; kingdom Metazoa; phylum Chordata; order Testudines; family Cheloniidae; genus Eretmochelys; species Eretmochelys imbricata. The sequence goes on from NC_135572.1 coordinate 236,253,207, forward strand.
GATGTCCTGACCAGAGCAGGCCAGAGATAGGGATCCAGCTGACATCACCACTCCTACCCAAACACCACCTGAGATGAAATGGGATCAGACTTTAACAACAGTGGCTCCAGCTCATCATGACTAACTTCTTCTCTTTTCCCCAAAAGGAGAATTATTGCTGTCTTTGATACCATCTAAGAAACTGTCAAAAAAGGGGTGGGGGGCTTTTTGAAAAGTCTTTCCAGCTAAAAGGAAAGGGATCAAGGGATGCTGTTAAAACAAAAGCCTTATGTAATACTTTACATTTCAAATGGTACTGTTTTTCCTTCTTTTCTTTATCTTTAATAAAATGGATGTTTAATGAGGTGTGTGCCATGGTACTAAGCATGCTGAGGTCTCTTAAGGTCTGGGGTTTGGTATACACTGTTAAATGTCAGATAGTGACTGGGTTATGTTAAAATCTTTGGCCCATATATTCCATCTAATCCCGTGGTCTCCAACCTTTTTATACATAAGATCACTTTTTGAATTTAAGTGCAACCCAGGATCTGCCCTGCCCCACTCACTCTAGGCCCTCCCCCCTGTTCGCTGCCCCCCCCCACTCACTTTCACCAGATTGGGGCGGGGTTGGGGAGGGGGTGTGGGTTCTGGGCTGGGGTCGAAGGTTTTGGAGTGTGGAATGGAGCTCTGGGCTGAGCCTGGGGCAGGGGTTGGGGTGCAGGAGGGGGTGCAGGCTCCGGGAGGGAGTTTGGGTGAGGGAGAGGGCTCCGGGCTGGGGCAGTGTGTTGGGGTGCAGGAGGGGGTTTGGGGTGCTGGCTCCAGAAAGGGGGGCAGGGCTGGGGCAGGGAGTATGGGATGCTGGCTCCAGCAGGGGGCTCAGAGCTAGGGGTTGGGGTGCAGTGCCAAGTGATCCAAATCCCTCTGTATCAGTGACCTGCTCTCTTCATTATTTACCACTCCCTCAATCTTTATTTCATCTGTAAAATTTATCAGTTGTGATTTTTTTTTCTTCTAGGTCATTGATAAAAATGTTAAATAGAATACCAACAAAAACAGGTCCCCTTTGGACCACACTAAAAACACAGCTGCTCAATGATGATGCCTTGTTTGGTTACATGTGGAGATCCAGCCATTTAATGTGTGCCATAAGTTGATTTTGTATCATTCTAGTTTCTTAATCAAAATGTCATGAGTTACCAAGTCAAATACCTTACAGAACTGTAAGTATATCACATTAACACTGTTGTTACCTTTGTCAACCAAATATGTAATCTCATAAAAAAATCAAGTTAGTTTGACAGGGTTTATTTTCCATAAACCCACGTTGATTGGCTTTAATTTTATTACCTTCCTTTTTCTTTGTCAATAGAGTCCCGAATCAGCCACTCTATTATCTTTCCTGGGATCGAAGGCAGACTGAAAGGCTGGTTGTCCTGCTTACCCTTGGCACATTAGCCTTTTTCCAGTCCTCTGGAACTTTCCCAGTGTTCCAAGACTTACTGAAAATCAACTTTAATAGTCCACAGAACTCTTGATCAGCCTTAGGTCACTCAAGTTGAACTCACCTTTTGCGTGTGAGCGTGTGAGAGAGAGATTTGGTGGTCTGTAGAAGACACCAACTACTTCCCCATCTTGTGCTTTATCTATTAGAACATTTATCTATCCACATTCAAGAACATTTGCTTCTAAGTTGTCGGTGATAAGCAGTAATTTTTTTCACATAGTGTGCCATTCCCCTCTCTCCTTTTCTGCACTCCATCCTTCCAAAATAGATTTAACCCATTGATTTTTAACATTCTAGTCATGCCAATCATCCCATCCAGTTCCAGTAATACCAGCTAGATAAAATTTATGCTCACAACTGAGCAACTCCAGTTCCTCTTGTTTATTATCCAGGCTACTAACATTGGTGAATAAGCAATAAAAGAATTTCTTTTCTTCATGCCCTTTGGTGTCACAGCTAATGTAGTACTAACTTTAGATATACTGCCATGGAAGACAGGATAGGGTGTACTGCAGCACTCTAGGTACCAGGCATAGGGTCTACTCCCATTGACATAAATGGTAAAATTCACTTTGGGGCAGATCCTCAACAACAGTCAAAGAATGCTCAGCATAACTGATGGGGTAGAACAAACATGGATTTAAGACAACTTTTTACTCCTCCAATCTTGGGGCTGGTGTGGGCTGGACCAGCCTTGGACATAAATTAAAGCAGCCTTTTTATGGCAGCTGTCAGGTGGACTGCCGAGGAACTGGGTAGGTGAACGAGCTTGCAGAAAATCAAGCAGACTTCCATCAGAGTTGATGGATATTTCAATTTCCACAAATCAGCAAATTCTGATAAAAAACATTTTGTAAAATTTTTTCCGACTGGCTCTGTTATCTAACCCAATTTGTGAACTACTGCATCTTCTAATGCATTGGTTTTCAACCTGTACTCTGTGGTTCTCTGGGGGTCCGCAGACTGTGTCTATAATTTCCAACGGAGTCTGCACCTCCATTCAAAAATGTTTAGGGGTCTGCAAATGAAAAAAGGTTAAAAACCACTGTTCTAATGGGATGAACCTAGGTGTTGCTTGTAAGTATTTAAAAGTAAAAATGATTGATTTATTTTTAGAGCAGTTAAGGAATTAAAAAAATTAATCATGATTAATCACATTCTTAAACAATAATAGAATACCATTTATTTAAATATTTTTGGGTGTTTTCTACATTTTCAAATATATTGATTTCAACTACAACACAGAATACAAAGTGTACAGTGCTCACTTTATATTTATTTTTATTACAAATATTTTCGCAGTAAAAACCAAAAGAAATATATTCATCTAATACAAGTACTGTAGTGCAATCTCTTTATCATGAAAGTTGAAGTTACAAATGTAGAATTATGTACAAAAAGAACTGTATTCAAAAAATAAAACAATGTAAAACTTTAGACATGCAGTCCTACTTCAGCCAATCTCTCAGATTAAAAAGTTTGGTTACAATTTGCAGGAGATAATGTTGCTCGCTTCTTGTTTACAATGTCACCTGAAAGTGAGAACAGGAGTTTGCTTGGCACTGTTGTAGCCAGTGTCACAAAATATTTATGTGCCAGATGCACTAAAGATTCATATGTCCCTTCATGCCTCAATCACCATTCCAGAGGACATGCATCCATGCTGATGACGGGTTTTACTCTATAACACTCTAAAGCACAGCAGACCGACGTATGTTCATTTTCATCATCTGCGTCAGATGCCACCAGCAGCTTGATTTTCATATTTTTGGTGGTTTGGGTTTTGTAGTTTCCTCATTGGAGTGTTTCTCTTTTAAGACTTCCAAAAGCATGCTCCACACCCATCCCGATCAGATTTTGGACGGCACTTCAGGTTCTTAAACCTTGGGTTGAGTGCTGTAGCTATTTTTAGAAATCTCACATTGGTACCTTCTTTGTGTTTTGTCAGTTCTGCTGTGAAAGTGTTCTTAAAATGAACAACATGCACTGGGTCATCATCCAAGACTGCTATAACATGAAATATATGATAGAATATGAACAGGAGATATACAATTCTCCCCCAAAGAGTTCAGTCACAAATTTAATTAACACGCTATTTTTTTAACGAGCATCATCAGCATGGAAGCATGTCCTCTGGAATGGTGGCCGAAGCATGAAGGGGCATACAAATGTTTAGCATATCTGGCACATAAATATCTTGCAACACCGGCTACAAAAGTGCAATGCAAACGCCTGTTCTCACTTTCAGGTGACGTAAATAAGAAGCAGGCAGCATTATTTCCCGTAAAAGTAAACAAACTTGTCTGTCTTAGCGATTGGCTGAACAAGAAGTAGGACTGAGTGGACTTGTAGGCTCTAAAGTTTTACCTTGTTTTGTTTTTGAGTGCAGTTATGTAACAAAAAAAATCTACATTTGTAAGTTAGACTTTCACAATAAAGAGACTGCACTACAGTACTTGTACGAGGTGAATTGAAAAATACTATTTCTTTTGTTTATCATTTTACAGTGGAAATATTTGTAATAAAAAATAATAATATAAAGTGAGCACTGTACATTTTGTATTTTGTGTTGTAATAGAAATCAATATATTTAAAAATGTAGAAAAATATCCAAAAATATTTAATAAATTTCAATTGGTATTCTATTGTTTAACAGTGCGATTAATCACAATTAATTTTTTGAGATAATCGCATGAGTTAACTGCAACTGATCGACAGCCCTATTTATTTTAAATTGTTTTAACTCCCCTAGTTCTTCCAGACATACTGAATAGCCCAGTTTTCTGACAGCATTCCACTGCCTGAGACATGGCCTCTTACATTACAAAGTTTGGTGTGAATAGCCAACCAAGCACTCCCTTTGGCTCACCTCTACTTCGTGCTGTAGAATATAAAGGGTATACATAACTCACACTATTTAATGTACACATAGCTAAATAAAAGGATAGCATATTTTAAAATTTCTTATGTGAAATGTGTTTTTCCATGCAACAGTTGCAGTGGAAGTAAGACAGTTTTGTTTTCGCATTGTATTACTCTAAACCGGTGATCACCAACCGCTTGATCGTGATTGACTGGTTGATCCTAGAGGATCTCCCCGTCGATCGCAATATCCGGTGGTGCAGCATGACTGCCTCTAAAGCAGACTCCCTGCTTACCCCAGCCCCACACTGCTCCCAGAAGTGGCCAGCCCAGCCCCATGGCCCTGAGGGAGAGAGAGCCGGGGTCTCCCTCTGCGTGCTGCTCCTTCCTGCAAGCACCACCCCCACAGCTCCCATTGGCCAAGAGAGCTGTGGGGGCAGTGCTTGCAGAGAGGGGCAGCGCACGGAACCACATACCTCCTGCGCCCCCTCCCAACCAGGGGCCGCAGGGGCACATGGGTCTCTTCCGGGAGCAGTGTGGGGCTGGGGTAGGCAGGGAGTCTGCCTTAGCCTCACTGCACCTGCTGCTGACTGGGAGCTGCCAGAGGTAAGTGCTGCCCAGCACGAGGCTGCACCCCAACCCCCACCTGAGCCACCTCCAAGAGCCAACACCCCATACTTCCTCCTGCATCCCAACAATCTTCCCCAGCCCTGACCCCCCTCCCAGAGCCAGCACCGTGTATCCCCTCCTGTACCCCAACACACTGCCCCAGCCCAGAGCCCCCTCCTGCATCCAAACTCCCTGCCCCAGGCTCAGCCCAGAGCCCCCTCCTACACTGCAAACCCCTCGGCCCCAACCCAGAGCCGACACCCCCTCCCGAATACCAACCCCTTACCCCAGTTCAGTGAAAGTGAGTGAGGGTGGGGGAGAGCAAGCAACGGGGTGGGGGGGAGATGGAGTGAATAGGGCAGTGCCTTGAGGAAGGGGCAGGGTAGATCCTGGGTTGCCCTTAGATTCAAAAAGTGATCTTGGTTGGAGGTTGGAGACTACTGCTCTAAACCATTTTCTCTGTTGCAAAGCCATTTTGCAAGTACAGATTTAAGCAGATAAAGGTGAGATGATATTGACACTTAACTATGACATTGCATCTTATTAAACAGGTAATTCTCTAATGGATCAATGAAAACAAAACGATGACAAGTTGTGGTCAACAGTCCTTGAATGTGCTGATGGTTGTGTTCTTATTGCTCTTGTCAGCAGGTAATGTTTCTTCCAGAAATTTATTTTTATGTCAGCCGGGCGAGGGGATGAATGGGTTAAAACTTCATCAAACCCAAGTGCCTACAAAACTAATGGTACCATAGGTAATGCTATGAGTTGAAACAAAAGCACTGTGCAACTTAAACTTAGCTGTGCATTTGGTGACTGGCAGCTAAAACAAGAATACTAAAATAGCAATACTATTTCATTTAGGAAAGGAACACTAATAGGACACAGACAAGATAAGCAGACTCAACATTTGACATTCAACTTGAATAATCATTTTCTTTACTATTTTAATTCTGAATAGGCTATCAGCTCCTTAAAATGAAGGATTCACACCGTATAAATCAAACAATTCTGCCAAATGATCCACGTACGGCAGACCTAGGAAGCAAGGTTGTATCATGTGCATTTTCACATTGGACAAAAGAGGATGTGTGTTTATGTGTATGGCTCATGTTATCTTCATGCTATGCCTGTTCATAGTCTTCTGCTGCTATAGTTAAGTTTACAAAAGAGTTCCAATTAGAAGTAGTACTTTTCACAGGCTCATAACTTTCAGAAGCTCACCAGTTTTCTGACATTTTCCATGTTTGTAATTCTGTCTGAAGGTGATTTATTCTCGGGAAGTTTAAGCAGAATCCCATCCCAGAATTTTTTTCCTAGTTCCATGAGGGAGTAAAATGACATCCATCCCATTTTAAAATACTCTAATTGCACTTTTGTCATGAGGAATACAGCAGATACATTTGAAATTTGGAATGGATTAATTGAGGATGAATAATAACAACTAGCTCTTTTTATATAATGATTTTCATTCATATTTCTTAATGTGCTTGATGAAGTTAGAGGAGCATTAGTATCCCTGTTTTAGAGGTGGAGAAACTGAAGCACAAAGTTGAATGACTTACTCACGTTTACACAGATAGCGGCAGAGTCAAATAATCTAAAGGCAGGAAATGTGGGCAAAATCGGGTTGAATTTATTGTTCAGGCAGGCTGATTACATGATCATAACTTATCCCAACTACATGTGCCCAGTTATATTGTAGGAAAAAAATATATCATCATCTATCTCAGAAACAGCATGTCATCGTAGTAATAAATACTATTTCATATGCATATGCACAGGGGATAGAGTTAAGTTTGCACCATCAGCCATAATGTTCATATTTACTGGCTTTTGAGAATTTTACTTTTCAACGTTAATGTTATACCTTGACTGTTCATATAAATATCTATCCTCAAACCAAAACAAAGCTGAGCCATTTTTATGTGTCACACAAACATCTATCCTCGAACCAAAACAAAGCTGTTAGGTCTGAATTTAATATGTTTAGGCTTTTCAGCCCTGACACTGTCTCTTTGGGGAGAGGTGAAATGCTGTCTGTAAAGAAAAATGTCTTTGCTTTGATCCTGTTTACATAGGACTTCTGCATATTATATAAATCATTGATAAATACCAGGCACTGTTCTAGTATTTTATTTTATTTGTTTATGCATGTATACCTTATCCTGTAATAGATCCTTTATTATTTTTTTGACATTTCTTATTAGCACATAGGGTGCATGACGCTATGCTGCAGGATAGGTGTTTACAATGATAATGGCAGCTTTAATTTATGTACCCCAGGTAGGATTGTCAAAAGCTTTCGGTGCTGGCCTAACTCTATGCCTGCTGAAGTCAGTGAGAGTTTTACATTGGGAATGAGGTTAACCAGTGTTAAGTACCTTTGAAAATTCTATCCCCAGCCTTTATAAAGCATTAACACAATTGAGAGTGTTTTCTTGGCATCCTTTCACATAAACAGCAAGTTTCCTAAAACAATGGAGGCATGTTAATTTTGTAGCAGCATCACAGTAACAAAGGTCCATAGTAACTTTGCTGATAACCATAGTAATTACACGGTAACTTGTGTTTATCTATGTAATCAACTCAGATATATGTACAATGTATGTCCCGTATGCCCCAGATTCTGTAAAGGGAGACGACTGGCTTTACATAATTTGAATGAAAGAACTACAGGATGCTGCTTTTTATTGCAATTATACTAATTTCATACTTGAAAAAAGTAGAATTGGAAAGTATAAAAACAAGGATATTTGAAGATCATATCTAATAATCATTAAGAGCATAGTGTCTGATCACAACCACAAGGCACAGATAACAAAGGTTGGGATGACAATGAGCTGATAAATCCCAGATGTACAGTGCAGCACTTTTGGGGACATTGTTTTGGAGAGCCAGGCAGGCAGGGAAGCAGCAACAGTGGGGTAGAGGAACAGCTGGATAGCTCAAATAAGATGATGAGGTTGGTAGAAGAACCAGAATAGTAGAGACCTGCACTGAGCAGCTTCAGCTGTGTTGGCTGGCCTCGGAAAGGAGATGCAGCTCCTTGCCTGCAAACAGAAAGGTGTCTGAGTAGGTGGAAATAAGAATGAAAAGGAGGGCCTACGGTGAGGACAGGCAGGCTAGAGCTCTGTTAGAAAAGGCAGTAGCAGAATAGGAACGTTGCAACTAGGGCAGGTCAGGAATTTTTTAACAAACATTTTTTTGTCAGAAAATGCCAGTTTGTCAAAATTGAAACTTTTGGATGAAACATAATGGTTTTGATGAAACAAAAGGTTTCTCAGCTCCAGGACAGAAGAGAATGACCCACCCCAGAATAGCCAATTGCCCACTGCTTAGAGCACTCTCCTAGGACCCAGGTTGTAGGCTTTGCTCTGCCTGATTTGGCCTAGTGGTTAGCCCAGTGGTCAGGCAGAGCAGGCCCTTGAACCTGGCTTTTCCGTATCCCAGGTGAGTGCCCTAATGGGAGGTGTTGGGTCATCCCTGAACTAGAGACTGATTAAGCCACACATTATTGATGAATTATTCCTGTGCTAGGCTCCAGCCAATCCACAAGGCCAAAGCCATTCCGGTGACTCTCAGGGCAGGTATATAAGTCTCAAAGGAGAAACAGCAGATCAGTTTGCTCAGCGTCACTTCATGGCTTGGGACTCATCCCTGCCTGATAGTGCTAACAGACTCCATAAGCCTTAGCCTGCTCCAGCCTAGCTCTTGCTCCAACCCTGCTCTGATTCTTGATTCCAGCTCTGACTCCCCTGGCTTCGACCACTGGCCCAACTGCCACAGCTCTGACCACTAAGCCTGACCATCCCCAGCATGGTTTCTGATACTCAAGCACTGGGCTAGTGGCTCTTTGGAGGGGGGACAGGGACTTTGTTATTTTTATGAAAATTTTGAAAGGTCTTGGTTTCATTCTAATGTGGAATGAAAACAAATTTAGAAACCTTGACATTTTCCACAAAAATGGAATTTGTGTAGGCCAGCTCTAATGGCAACCCTCTGACCAATATGATTGAACTGGGATGATTAAGACTGTGATGGAGAGCAAGAAGAGACAAAATGGTAGGACTTTTTGGTATTCACTAGTTCGATGTGGCTGTACCAATAACTCACAATAAAGGGAGCCATGCATGCATGCTACAAAGAATATCTGCCCTGTCTGCTTTAACTCCTAAGCATATAGTTTGATTTAATTCAACTGAATGATGCTTTTGTTACAAAATAATGGGTTGAAACTCATTGACGAAGTTATGGATGGTAGTGAATTTCATATTAACATACAAAACTTGGCAATTTTTTTGCACTTCACAATCATACTTGAAAGGTGTCATGTCTATGTTTAAACAATCACAGGATATCAAGTGAATGGTATATATTTTGTTACAATGAGCACCTGCCTCTGATTGAAAGCATCAGTATTCAAAACAAATAAAATAAAAGACTTCTACACTAACTTGGTACTAAACTCATAGCAATACTCTCCAGAGCTAGCTAACAAAATCTATGAAAGTAGCATTACATTGGACTGCGTATTCAGACATTTTAGTTACATTGGCTGCTTATTTTTCTGAACATATTGCAAGTAAACCCTGAAAGACCAGCATAAATCAATCATTCAAAGCCTGATAGTCTATTCTGCCCTAGAAATGTGCATGCACAGAGATAGGAGGATATAGCCTCCTCACATTATTGGCAGTAAATTTCAAATGTGGGGTAGAGTTTTACATATGCTACTTCACTTCAGAAAAAGTATGTTATACCTTTCATCTCTGCAAGAGGTAACTTAAACATTTCAATAAAACCACTGGGGTAGGTAGGTGGAAATAAGGTAAGAGAAGGTAAATTGGGTCCTCCTATGGGACAAGGAGAACAATAAAACTGAAAAGCGACAAATGTAAAATTGATGAGAAATTTTTTTTTACACATACACAATTACATATAAATTGTGGAACTCATTGTCATAAGATATTATTCAGGGTAAGAGCTCAGTAGGTTTGAAAGAAAAAAGATCAGACATATGTATATGGATAGTGATAACATTCAGAGTTACATATTAGATAGGACAAAATATATATATTAAAAATTTCTGCTTTAAGCACATAAGCCAAACAGTAACTGATGGGAGCTAGGAAGTAACTTCACTTTTCTGGAGGTTATGCCATTATTTTCCATGATGGCATTTCTTGCATCTTCATTTTTGGAGCATTTGAAACTAGACACTGCCAAAGAAAGGATATAGGATTAGATAGATCACAGAGCTGATTAAGTTCAGCACTTCTTGGGTTCCTAAATGTTAGAAACAGTTGGATAAATGTTAAATTTGTTAGTATGTATCTCTGCATTTTTGAGGGATGGGTGTCTGCAGGAGCAGCCCCACAAATCAGGTACTTACTGAAGTGCCTAGGTATGGATTTAGAAGCCTAACTTTAGGGACAGATGTTGGAAACTGTAGCCCATGGTCACAAAGGAAGTCAATGGCAGATCTGGGTACAGAACTCAGAACTAAAGTTGTTCAGAAATTTTCCATCAATGTTTTCTTGACAGAAGATGCAGTTTCTGCCAAATTGAAATTTTCTGTGGGAAACATTTTTCAATTTTCTGTCAGGAAGGTTTAAGTGGAATATTTCATCTCAAGTCAACCCAAATCAAAACATTTCAGTTAGTCATTAATCTATGTCTGCTTGAGCTGCTGTAATGGGAGTTGTAGTTTGGGTGCCTTGTGCCCCCAATCTTCTCGTGAGCCAGGTTCCCTGGCTGGACTAAGTTTCCCCATGATGCACTGTAAACTTCTCTCTGGTTGAATCAATGTGGTGAATCACAGGACATATAGTCCAGCTGGGGAGTCCATCCCATATAGAATGGGAGCATGAGACACTCAAACTACAGTTCCTATGAAGCACCATGGCTGCTCAGTCGGACACAGATTAATGTTGAAGTAAACTGAAATTAAATGTTTCAATTCAGTTCAACAAACCAAAATGAAATATTTTGGTTAGCTAATATCAAAACATTTCACTTAGATTAGAAATGTCTAAATTACATTTTTCTAACTGAAATTTTCCTGAACTTTCAATTCCATGAAAAGTTTTGATATTTCAGATATTCACCCTGATTCAGGATGAAAATAGATGTCAAAATATTTGCATTTTCCACAGGATGGAAATTTTGGTTTTCGATCAGCTCTCCTCAAAACCTCTGAGTTCAATGGCTGTGGCCTTAATCAAAAGATGGCATAGTCTTCCTCTCAGTAGATGATAGCAAAGGAGTAATGCCAGGATTGAAATGCACTCATTTCTCTTTAATTTCCATTGGCACCTAGTTCACTCAGGCATTGTCTACAGCCAAATATATACCAGTTTAGTTAAACTGGTGCAAACCTTTGTGTGTACACTCTATATTGGTAAGCTGATACAATAATAATAAGTAATAATGAGACCACCACCTACCTCTTATATAGAGCTTTTCAACAGAAGATCTCAAAGCGATTTAACAAAAAAGGTCAGAATCATTATCCCAATTTTCAAACAATTATAAAAATATGAGTGTACATGCTCAAAGTTTCACCAGTTAACTAAATCAGTTTAAAATAACACCTTAATTTATTGGTGCAACTTTGGGTGTACAGCAGTCCATAGTGTGTCTGTCTCAGTTCTGTAAAATCAGAGTAAAAATACATCATTTCTCCCACGTTTTGTCTGTTGTCTGTATTTAGACTGTAAGGTCTTCAAGGGCAGAGACTGTGTGTGTAATCTGAGATGTGGCTTCAAGGCACTACCATAATATAACCCCTAAATAAATTAAAGTAGTGCCAAAGTGTGAGAGCTGGGGTTAGCAACAGACCTCAAACTCCTACAAGGCATACTAACCACCACACAACAATTAGCCTAGAGCCCAAAATCTGGGGAAATATACAGAGATGATTTATTTCTTTCAAGAGAATTGACCAGCAAAACCAGCGTAACAAAATACCTGCAAAATGATTTAAAAGACATAATACCTGCCATACATGAGGATTTAATTTTTAAAAAATTAAGATCTGAACGGTAATTGTGTTTCCATTAACAGCCGTGTTAGTCTGTATTCGCAAAAAGAAAAGGAGTACTTGTGGCACCTTAGAGACTAACCAATTTATTTGAGCATAAGCTTTCGTGAGCTACAGCTCACTTCATCGGATGCATACTGTGGAAACTGCAGAAGACATTATATACACAGAGACCATGAAACAATACCTTCTCCCATCCCACTCTCCTGCTGGTAATAGCTTATCTAAAGTGATCACTCTGGATTTGTGCTGGAAATGGCCCACCTTGATTTTCATACACATTGTAAGGAGGGTGGTCACTTTGGATAAGCTATTACCAGCAGGAGAGTGAGTTTGTGTGTGTGGTTTTTGGAGGGGGAGGTGGGGGGTGAGAAAACCTGGATTTGTGCTAGAAATGGCCCACCTTGATTATCATACACATTGTAAAGAGAGTGGTCACTTTGGATGGGCTATTACCAGCAGGAGAGTGAGTTTGTGTGGAGGGGGGAGAGGCGGAGGGTGAGAAAACCTGGATTTGTGCTGGAAATGGCCCAACTTGATTATCATACACATTGTAAGGAGAGTGATCACTTTAGATAAGTTATTACCAGCAGGAGAGTGGGATGGGAGGAGGTATTGTTTCATGGTCTCTGTGTATATAATGTCTTCTGCAGTTTCCACAGTATGCATCCGATGAAGTGAGCTGTAGCTCACGAAAGCTTACGCTCAAATAAATTGGTTAGTCTCTAAGGTGCCACAAGTACTCCTTTTCTTTTTGTGTTTCCATTGTTATTGTTCTAGATATTGTATACTCACAGTTGTTCAGGCCTGTTAGCATGGTCATATCTTTTAATTATTATTTTTGGAAGATCAATGCCTATCAAAATAATGACCTTTACAGTAGAGCAGATGTTTCTGAAACATTAATAACAGCCACCTTAAATCATGTGCCTTTGGACTCTTATTTCAGTTTGCATGTATGTTTTTTCTTTACTGATAGTAAAATCATCCCAGAAAAATCTTAAACTTTTCTAGATCTTTGCTGATATCCCATAGTTTTAATACTGCATAGTTGAAGATATGTATTTAAATATTTTAGTGTTCCTTGCCGTTCAAAATTGTGATAGTTATGGACAGCACTTGGTCTCTTCTGTTTAAAAAATAAATGAATTAAAATTTAAAAAAAGTCAGAAACATAGTAACTCACAATATCGAAAATATCACAAAAATGCTTTTCTTGCTTTCAATAGTCGTATCAAATATTATGAGGTTGAAACTCCTGAAATACATGATTACTGTTTCTCAGAAGCCAGGGGAAAAATTATTTAAGATAATTGAAAAATGAGAATGGATGTGACATGCAACTAGCACATATGACTCACAAAGACAATATCAATCTTTGTTTTACAGCATTGTCTGCACATTTTCGTGTCTGTGAGCCATATACAGACTACAAAGGCCGCTACCACTTTGGTTTTCACTGTCCACGTCTTTCTGACAATAAATCTTACATCTTCTGCTGTCACCATAACAACACGGTATTTAAATACTGCTGCAATGAGACAGAATTTCAGACTGTTATGCAGATGAACCTAACGGGGAATGCAGATGGATATATGCATAAGTAAGTAAATGAGTTATAAAGTACTCTTTACCAAATTATTCCTAGTCTAATCACATAATGTAAGATATATTTAATGATGGAAGCAATTAGAATAATTGTACATACACAGAAACGTTCCTAGAAGCTCTTCTGTACAAGTCTACTTCTCATGAAGGGGATGTTTACCTTTGCTTCTATTGCTTCAGTGCCCATTATATAAATTCCTAAGAGCATGTATGTAAATTTTATAAGCAAATAGGCTGTTTCTCCCCCCAAAATTGGACAAAACTGTGTTTAAATGTGTATCTGAAAACCCCAACAAGTGATGGCAAGAGAAAGGCAAGTTGACATTTTTCAGACCATCCCAAATGTTTTACATGGATAATTGCTATTTTGAATTTGTGCATGTTTTGCATATTAATGACTTGCAATCACGGAGCTTGATCAGCAAAATGCTCTTGGTTGTTTAATCACCTTGTCTGCTGCTTGAGATCTCTTTTCACATTCTCTTTTTAAAAGCAGCTCTGTGGCCTGTTGTTAAAGATAGAAAATAAGAACTTTTGCAGAAAAACTGACAAGGTAGTAAGTAGATCCTGAATTATGGACTGCCCATGCTGTGGGGGCAAGATTTCCAGGTCCAGACTCGTTCCTTTGCACTACTCAAGAATTCTCACCGTGGCTGAATTCCCTTGATGGAGGGTGGCGCTCTCAACTGAGAGCCAGCTCTTAAGACAACTGCCCCCCTCATCCTGGCTCAGGGGCAATGTCAGGGGAGGGAAGGTTTCAGCTTCAGAAGGAGTGGTAGGGAGCGCCATTGCACCAGTTTTCAGCTAGTGTATGATTCTTAGGTCTTGAACACGCACCATTGAAGTCAATGGGAGTTTTGCCATTGACTTCTATGGGAGCCGGGGCAGGGTTGTAGGTCTCTTTGAGATTATATTCTCCTGTCATAAATTAGGCTATTTTAACTCTCAGTGGTGCCAGGGCCAGCACAATCAGAGAGCTAGTTATGCCTCCTTAATAGCCCCCTCACACTACTGTACTGAGAGTGTCTTGGATTTTGTCTACACACAAAAGTTGTACCACTGACTATGCCAATCTAGCTAAAACAGTGCAATACCTCTAGTGTGGTCTCAGTTATATCAGTATGTAAGGTGCTTTATATCAGTATAGCTTATTCCTAAATGGGAAGAGGAATAAGATATGCCAGTATAAGGCACCTTAATACTGGTATAAGAGCATCCACACTAGATGTCTCAGTTTTAAAAAAAAAATCACCTCTCTAACCAAAACAGCTATACAAGTATAAAAACTGTCCATAGTTTGGGCCTTGGATGCATGACAGAATCTAGCCTTATATTTTTACAAAAGTGATACACCAAAAACTGTTCACTACCACCAAGTTTGTTACACCTTTAGAGATAAACTTGCAAAGCATTTTCTGGGGTTCATTCATGAGTTGTTTATTCATGTCGCCAACTTCAAATTTGTTTAATCTATTTTGGATTACTTAGACAATTTATTTATGAACAGTACTCTAAAAAGAGAAATGGATAGCATATGGGAGAGAGGATAATTTGGGGTCCCCGTTGGCAATCTACTTTTGTTTTCATACCTTATAGGAGTGGTGGCTAGAGCCTTTGATAAGCACCACTATTTATATATCTAACAATAATAATTAACAAATCATTCAGCTTTGCCACGGAACGTTTTACTTCCATATTCCTTATGGGTGAAATTCACCTTGTGCCAAGAACCAGCAAAAGGGCCATGTGCCACTGAAGTCCTATTTTCAGGTTTGGACTGGGATTCAGTGGTGCATGAGGTTTGTGCTGCACATCTGCACAGGGGTGAATTGTACCGTACGTGTGTAAAATCATGCACAATAGAAGGAGAATTAAAAAATAGAAGTCCCAGGACCATGACTTTAGCATTGCTGCAGCTGAGCCAGTCTTCCCCTCTTTGCAACCTACTGGACTATCAGGACTGTGAAGGGATTGATCAGGGTCAGGAAAAGGAGTGGAAGCTAGAGATCTATGAGCAACTCTGGCCACAATCTTCAGACTTCCTGGTCAGGCACTCAGACGGGTTCTCCCGGGCAAAAATAACACAGCCAGTTCCCACCCAGGTGGTTTGATCATGGAGGGGTAGTTAAACTGCATTAATGAATCTCCTCCCACCCTACCCTACCCCACCCCACCCCACCCTACCCTTTCTTTTTGATGTGGTATTAATCCAAGTAGGAAAAAAAGGAAACATCTTGCTTTATAGCTGTAATTCTCCAGCTCTTCCTCCCAATCCCCACCACTTCTGCTTCAGCCATGTACATTTTTTGTGGAAAGAATAATGACAGCTGTGTAGAAAGGGAAGGAGAATCCTGAATCACTGCTTCCTCCATCCACGTGAAACTTCAGTACTTTTTAGTGCAGCTTTGCCCTCCAGTCTATATAGAGAGCCTGACCCAAAGCCCGCGAACTTGCTGAGGGTGCAATCCATTCCATCATCCAGCTCATTAATGAAGATGTTGAACAAAACCGGCCCCAGAACCAACTCTTGGGGCACACTCCTCTTGATTCCGGCTGCCAACTAGACATCGAGCCATTGATCACTATCCGTTTAGCCTGACGATCTAGCCAGCTTTCTATCCATCTTATAGTCCATTCATCCAATCCATACTCTTTAACTTGCTGGCAAGAATACTGTGGAAGACTGTATCAAAAGCTTTGCTAAAGTCAAGGTATATCATGTCCAGTGCTTTTCCCATATCTACAAAGCCGGTTATCTCACCATAGAAAGCAATCAGGTTGGTCAGGCATGACTTGCCCTTGGTGAATCCATGTTAACCTTTCCTGATCACCTACCTCTCCTCCAAGTGCTTCAAAATGGATTCCTGAAGGACTTGCTCCATGATTTTTCGGGGACTGAGGTTAGGCTGACCGCTCTGTAGTTCCCCGGATTGTTCATCTTCCATTTTTTAAAGATGGGCACTATATTTGCTTTTTTCCAATTGTCCAGGACTCCCCGCCCACCCCAATCGCCATGAGTTTTCAAAGATAATGGCCAATGGCTCTGCAATCTTATCAGCCAACTCCCTCAGCACCCTTGGATGCATTGCATCCAGTTCAATGGACTTGTGCATGTCCACCTTTTCTAAATAGTCCTTAGACTGTTCTTTCACCACCAAGGGCTGCTCACCACCTTCCCATGCTGTGCTGCCCAGTGCAGCAGCCTGGGAGCTGATCTTGTCTGTGAAGACCGAGGCAAAAAAAGCATTGAGTACTTCAATGCTAACATCAGTGGGGTTATATATGTGGTCAGATTTGGATTGATGTTACTGCAAATGGCCCCATGTAATTGTGAGTACAAGATACCAGAGAAAATGATACCTAAATATATTTTATTACTCTTATTCAGCTATATTGTATGCATATAAACCCTAATTATTGGTTAAAAACAGTGACAATGGTTCATTTACAATGATGCCAGAGGGCTATAGCTAAACAGGAACATGCTTTAGTCCAAAGTTTTGGGACTCCACTTATTTAATGTACAGCAGGGGGGTGGTGTAGATGGTTAAGAGACTAGACTCAGACCCAGGAGAGTGGGTTTCAGTTCAGCAAACTTCCTTTGTGACTTCCTTGGACAAGTCATTTCTCTGTGCCCCTGTTTCTCCCTCTGGTTTCTCTGTGCCTCTGTTTCCCCACTTGTAATGTGAGAATTATAGCACTTTGCTACTTCATATAGGATTTTCTGAGTATAAACAACATCAATGTATGTGATGTGCTCAGATACTACAGTGGCCATAAAAACACAGGGGAAGACGGATCTAATTCCTCCTCCCCACCCCACTGTGTTTTGCTTTCTTGCTTTTGCATACAGTACCTTGAGGACAATAAGAAAAATGCAGTAAAAGTACAAACAATGTAGGCTTTGTTGGGAAAGTAGGCCTAGGCTGTGGTTTTCAAAAGAGCCTAAGAGAATGAGGTCTGAATTTCATTGGGAGCTGGGCACCTTGTTCCCTTAGCCTTCGTATGCTACTATTTTAGAGCTTTGAGAGGGTTTGAACTTAATTTTGGTCTGAATCTAGTCCTTTTATCTCTCTATTATATTGGAATGAATGGGAAAACTAGAGTGAGAGTTCTGTAAAGCAGTGACCTCAAAACTTGCATCCAGTGCAGCAGTCTGGGAGCTGATCTTGTCTGTGAAGACCGAGGGAAAAAAAGCATTGAGTACTTCAGCTTTTTCCACATCATCTGTCACTAGGTTGCCTCCCCCATTCAGTAAGGGGCCCACACTTTCCCTGACCTTCTTCTTGTTGCTAACATACCTGTAGAAACCTTTCTTGTTACCCTTCACATCCCTTGCTAGTTGCAACTCCATTTGTGCTTTGGCCTTCCTGATTACATCCCTGCATTGTTGAGCAATATTTTTATACTCCTCCCTAGTCACCAATTAACGCTCTCCCCAATGCTGAGCAGCAAGTCACAAAGCGTTAATCATAGCTCAGTGAATAATGGATTTTTCACTTTAGGGGTGGAACAGAAAAAAAATCTAGTTTGACCAATGAAAACCAATGTTTTCAAACATTTTAATCAAATCAAAAGATCAAAAAAGAAACATTTCAGGTTGACTCAAAGGGAAATTTTTCATTTTTTTGATGTGTTTGAAGCTGACCAAAATGCTTCAGTCAATTCTAAACAAATATTTTTTCAGTTTTTCATTTCAATTCAGCCATTTTCAGGTGTTTTCACTATTTTAAAAAAAGTTAGCCAAATTTGAATTTGAAACACTGTTTCAAAATGAAAAGTCAAAAGAAAATGTTTTGAAACAAAATTTTTTGACTTTGAAATTTTTTCCCCAACTGAAACTATTAGTTAATACATGAATAGTTTCGGAGTATCGGAAAATGCATTTTTGATGCAAAAAGAAATCTATTCACTGAAAAAATGTCACCCAGCTCTAATGTTAAAACATTAAGGGCCAAATTCTGTGCTTGGTGTAAATTGGCACAGCTCCAGTGAAATCAGTGGCGCTGTGCAAGCTTATACCCAGGAGAGAATTCGGACCTTTGTCTTCTGGGAATTTAATATGAAATGCCACAGGTTTGTTGGAGTTCAGTACCTGTAACATGTCTGTTCCCTGGCTTCATGCCTCTGACTGGGCAGTTCCTATATTCACTTCTCCTAGCCACAAACCCTGACTGCATAGGTTTTTTGTGCAGCATAGAGGTTCAGTGAAAGAGGTATCGATGCCAGTCTGGCTCAGCTCTCTTTTCTCCGACAGTAACAGAATTGCTGCTACTTTAGTTCCCACCACTTTATGTAATCAAGGGAGTAATCTAGGCTACTGTCATTAGGCTAAATCAGCTCCCTGGGAGGTGTCCTGATAAAGCAGCCATAACTGTTCCTAAGATCCTGCAACCCTTCTGCAAACAGAAGTGAATGGAAGTTTTGCCTACATGGGGTCTGCAAGATTAGATGTTAAGTAGAGTATGCTTCTATTGCAAGGGATTAATCGGAGCTAAGATTAGTGATTCCTGGTATGTATAGTACTGTGTTCAATACACACATTTCCTCTGGTCTCACTGTAAGATCAGAGATCAAAATCATAAAATATAAATGTGTGCACGCACATACACATGCAAAGGGCACACAAAGTATATATCCAGCATCTCCTTCAGAGCCTATTGTTTAAATCCTTCCTAGCTTGTGGGTTATTACTTGCAGCCAGATTCTGCCAGCCTTATTCATCCTGAGTAATAATTTACACCATAACCTAAAAAGTAATACAAGAATTCCTTTCTCAAACTGACTGGGTGAAAATTTGGGGGGAAACCTCTGTGATCAATATAAATGATCCTGAACTTAATCTACTCCTACCTGAGAAAATTAGCTTGGGAGGATACAATACTGGACATAGTACCTCATCCAATATATTTTGAATATGGCACTGTTCACGGAGTAAGGTATTACCCAACATGAGTAAGTGGCAGAATCTGGCTCCAATAAATATCTCTGCTCTCTTGAGGCTTCATCCAAAACCTCTTGAAGACAAAAGATTCCTATTGACTTCTATGAACTTTGGTTCAGGTCCTTGAAGGAGCAGCTTTGCATTATTCATTAACTCAACTATTTAAATGGTGAATTAATTTCAAAATGTATGTACATGACCCTTAAGGTAGACTACATAAGCTAAATTCAAACTTGATGTGATGAGCTGTACACGTGCTTACACAAGACCTGAATGTGTCTGTTCTGTTCCTGTGGACTAGAAGGGCATGATAACTACAGATTACACACTGTTACGACTAATGTTCTAGCTTGCATCTGTTTTAATTAGTCTGCAGAAGAGTAACTTGAGAATTGTTAGACAAATGAATGCTGGTCTCTAACCGGGTTACATTACAATTTAGATCACTCACATCATCGGATCTCTTTTCTGTGTTTAAAAAAAAAGTTAAGGCTTTTGCTAAGGATATCCAGTTGGTGCTCTGTGATTCTTTCAATAGAGAGAACTTTTGAGCTTGTAGTCAACTATAACCCACATACCCATATGAGAGTTATTACTGTTACAAAACTGTGTGAATAGTATTTTAACTCACCATAATCGAGAAAACAGGCTAAAGTCTGTCTAGCAAAGCGCTCGTTAAGTTCAATGGGAGAATGCAGAGGTTCTATATTAGCTTGCCCCTGTAGTGCTGAAAATGTACTTAATTATGCTCCATAGGTTTATGAAAAGTTTTACTTCTCTTTTAATATGCTGCAAGAATTCTGTGAGGTTTTCAAAAGACCAGCTGAATTCTTTTTCCCAAAAGTTTCTGTTCAAGGGAAGAGGGATACACTTGGAGTGCTGTGTCAGCAGCAGCCAAAAGGGACACACTTTTGACAATTAAATTATGGACTTGGTTTGGTTATTTGGTTTTCTGAAATCCATCATATATGTCAAGTTTTCACAAGATTATTCCCACCCACTGTCTTTTTTATTTAAGAAAACAGGGTGTGTGGGCTGAACCTACACAATGCAAAATTTCTTTGGGAAAGGTACGGGAGACTGACAAAGCAACAGACATCTGAAACTAGCCCTTTGGAGGGGAAATGTTTGAGTGATCTTTACTTATGGGCATGCCTGTGCCTGTAATTTCAGACAACTCCAATTAACCAAAACTCACCGTTCACCAAGTTTTAGTTATGTCCCCTGTGATTGTCCTATAGCCTCCTATTTGATGTGGTCCTTGGCCCTCAAACTCTGAGCAAACGTCTTCCCTTAAGCTAGCATCTCTAATTTTCAGAAACAGCCATGTGACGCTGTTAGATGTCCTTCAAGATCTCTAGCTAATGGAGACTGTATACATATAAACTGGGCTTTAGCCCCGGCCCCAAAGATAGCTAGGCATCTATCTCCATTTGGGATTCACAACGATTAACACCTAAGCCAGGTCAGCCCCCACCCCCCGGCCTCGTTTTTCATGAGAAAGGGAACAAGAGAGACAGAGAGTGAGAAAGGCCACCTACCCTTTGTAGCCAATAGCCCAGTGGTTAGACACTCACCTGGGATGTGGGAGACCTGTTTCTAAATCTCCACCCTGCTGAATTTGGAGCAGAGACTTAACTGGGGTTTCCCATATCCCAAGTGACTGACACTTTTGGCTGTATCCCACCAGTCTATAGTGTCAATCTCTCTCTCTGGGCCATTTAATTATTTATACAAAGTAGAACATCTTCAACAGAAGAGATCAAGAGAGATCCACAGAAGAATACCCTAGAGCCTGGGGCTTAGAGCACTCTCCTGAAACAGGGTCCAGGAGACCTGGGTTTCAAGACTCTTCTCCAAATCAGGCAGAGTGGGGATTGAGAACAGCTCTCCCACAGTCCAGGTGAGTGTCCTAACCACTGGGCTATTGGGTATTCTGGGATGCACGCACACACACACAATTCCTGAGCTGGTCATCCTGGCTGTCATTTGTGCGGGGCTCTGAGCAGGCCTATCCCCATAGGTGAGATAGGAGGGGGAACACCTAGGGTGAAAATCCTGCCAGAACTTAGGTCTGAGCTGGGGTGCCAAGCAGCTCAGCACCATTAGGACTTGGGCAGTTTTGATCATGCCCACCAGCAGAACAGGGGTTTTGAGGATCTCAGTGGTGCCTAAATGTTTGGTTCAGGAGCCTACAGCGGTAGTTAGGTGCCTAAATCACTTTATGGATTCAGCCTTTAGGTACCACACTGATGGGCTCTCTAGAAAACATAAAGGTAGCTCTAGGGACCTTTCTTTCTGTAACATATATGATAAATATAATTAGGAAAGGTCATACATAAGAAGTACACGTCAAAATATTCACTTGTATCCTCAGTTATACAGGTATCTAACCACCATCAGCCATCTGTGTATGGTTGAGAGAAAGAATTTGAAATGCATTGCTACTGTAATTATCAGCCCTGTCCAGAAAACAACATTCTCTATGGCTGTTTGCCTACATATAAATTATACAGCTACATTGAGCTGTTTGCAAGTGTTTTTTAAAAAGACAGAATTGTGGATTCCCTGATTTTTCCACATAGGCTCATATATGCCAAATAGAAGCTACTGATTCTGATTTTTTTTAAAAATGCTCTGGTCCAATCGTGCTTGCTAGTTGACTAAAGAGTCTCGGGACCTGGTGCAAAATTAGCTTGGGAAGGAGGAACAACAAGAGTGACTGCCCCTTTTGCATCTAGGGCCCAAAGTAAAAATCTAAGTAGGCTTCTGCAATTGGAAGGGGTGGAGATGAGGAAGAAAAGTATTTCCCATTCTCACAAGTCCTGATTCAAAGTCCACTGAAATTATGCAGGGTAAGTCTACACTGCAATTAGACACCTCCCATGCCAGCTGACTCGGACTCACAGTGCTTAGGCTAATAGGCTGTTTAACTGTGGTGTAGACGCTCTGGGACCCTCCCACCTGAACATCTACACCACAGTTAAACAGTCCCTTAGCCGAGCCCTGCAAGACCAAGTCAACTGGCATGGGCCAGCCACGGGTGTTTAATTGCGGTGTAGACATACCCTCTGAGGCTATATGTCAGTATAGCATATGTCACTCAGGGTTGTGACTAAGCCACTCCCCGGAGCGACAGAAGTTACACTGACCTAAGTACCAGCATGGACAGTGCTATGTCAGCGGGACAGATTCTCCTGCTGAGATAGCTATCACCACTCATTGGGGGCGGATTAATTAAGTTGATGGAGAGCTCTCTCCCGCTGGCTTAGAAGGGCTACACTAGAGAGCTTTCAGCTGCATCAGTGCAGCTGTGCTGCTGTAAGGTCTCTAGTGTAGCCATAGCCTAGGTCTTTCCATTGACTTCAAATGGACTTTGGATCAAGCCTATACTGTATTAGAATGAAAGCCAAAGTATTGGGTCATTGAGCTTTCCTAATAGGCCAGTGAGTTAATCTGCTTCTAGTTAGTGGGTTAAAAGAATGCTGTCAGGTAATTTATGGTCCAGATTTAGGTATTGTATTATTAAAATTAGTGAAGGGCCTGAAGAGGAACCTTCAAAATGAAAACCTTTGCACTTCTTAGGAAGACACAGGGAAACGAGGGTAAAGAACATGATTTCAAATCTGGACAATAACACACATCAGAATTGCTTGACTAGGGAATTTCTGTAATGGACTGAATCGAAATAACCCTGAATCTTACTGAGATTTGAAATCCATATGTAAACCTGGATGTGAATATTGATATAAATTAAAATAGTTCCTTGCAACCCAGATAATGCATCCATGCGAAAGCACAGGAGAACTAGAGAGTAGTGAAACTAACTAGAAATGTGAAACTTAGGGCTTGTCTACCTGGCTTCACATTTTTTCATAGTATTATTTTTTCTTGATGTATGTGAAAGCTTTAATTTCCATATTAAAGTTAATATTTTGCACCATCATAATATTTAACAAACCATACCAATGTATAGAGTTTCTCCCTGTGAACAACCCATATAATTTATTAATTGCCTGTGATTTGCACAAGGCTTCTTCAACAATGCTGTTGTCCCACTGTATCTTAATTAAAATAATGCACTTTCATTTTTGTACTTGTCAGAAACAGCTGTTATTTACAAGGAACAGATGGAGAACTCACATACAGCATGATTAATAAATTGGTGCTTTAAATTGCAGTGCTCAAAATAGACCTAATTTTTCACTAAGCGATTTTTAATGAACAAAACAAATTCCTAAACACAACCATAAAAACGTCCATATGAAACAACTAGAAGAGAAGGTAACGTTCCTGCCTACAAGTTCTTGCTAGCATATAAATTACATGATTTCTAACTTTATGGGAAACAAAAATACATTGTCCTCCCCACTGTGGGCCAAATTCTGTTCCCAGAAGTGGTCCTGGGGACTTCACTGAGATTCAATGGTTACAATGAACAGGATTTCTCCTTGTGGAGCTCATCCTGAATTCTTCACGCCCGACTCCCCTTTCATTTTCTAATGGAGTGACTCCAGAGTTTTACCAGTGTAAACAAGAGTATATCCACGGAAAAATCAGGAGCAATGCCATTGAAAATCTTTGCCCAAACCTCTCAGGTTATATTTTAGGCTCCAGTCCTGCAAAGACTTACAAAAATTACGAGAGACTACTCATAGTTCATAAAGTTAAGCACATGCACAAGTCTTCACAGGAACAGGCCTTTTAGAGGATCAGATGGGATTTTCAAAAGCACTTAGCATTGGTCTACCTCTATTCCCACTGAAGATTTAGTACTAAACACTATTGGAAATCCCAGCATTAAATACCCAGTGTTTATTTGAAATTTTAAAGCTACATGCTAATAGGATCCATTAAGGGGCCTGTTCCTCCTCTTTTTAGCACCTGCTTTATACTAGTGTTACCTTCACTGAAGTCACTACAGTTACACTAGTGTAAATCCGTGATAAACGAGTGGCAAATTGGGCCCTTTAAATCTTGATGTGACAAGAACTCAGAATCGTACCTGAAATTTTGATTTAAAACAAAATTAAATTTATGAGCATGTTCTTGAATCTTTTCTCCCCTACTTCCTGGATATCAAAATCTGCCTTCAAAATGCTTTCATTTTTTGATTGCCTTTTAAGGCAAATTGTGGTGTCCAGCCATAATGTGTGTGACACACTGGACAGCAGTGTGTGTGTGTGCGCATGTGTGTCTAGAATAACATAGAAATGTACAAAATTGATAATGCAGTTTCATTATATGATAGGGGAAGCATTGACAGAAATACAGGAGAAAAGCATTGCGTTTTCAGGCTACCACAGTAAATCTCAGGTACAACATACTACATTGGTTCACAAGCACATGTTTTTGGGCTTTGAATCATACCACTGCTTAGTCTTTAGATATTTTTTGCATTTAAGAGCCTGAGCCTGAACCCTAACAGAGGCAAAATTCCCCTTGAAAGACTCCCCATTGACTACAGTGGGAGATGGGTCAGGCCAATCGTGCATGAGATGCCCCCCTCTCCCCTCCAGGTTTTACAAACATATAAAAAGAAGTCAGATGCTGCCTTGAACTGCTTACAAAGACTCCACCCCGTCCAACACAGAATAGCTCAATGAAGTAAATCACTGAATATAGAGCTGGGTTGAGGATAGCATATCATTTTTGCAAAGGATTTTTGAGATTTTTTTTGAAATTTGGCTTTGTCCCAAATCAGATGGAAAACCAAACATTTCAAAATTATCATCAACAAAGGAACAATTCTGGAAACAAAGCAATTTGTTTCAACTTCAACTTTTTTGTTTTGCATTATATGTCATTAATACAAAGTATTTAACCATTCAAAACAGTCATTTTAAAACACGAATTCCAAATAGTTTCTTCTGAAACTGTCAGAATGGGACATTTCAACATTGTTAGCATTTTTCCTGGTTTTTCTTCCATAACAAAATTTGGGGGAAATCAACCCAATTTGACAGAGCACATAGATTTCAGCAGAACTGCATATTCTGTTGGAATGTGGTTCTGTCGAAGTTTCTCTCACTAACTGTAACTTATACATTCATTGCTTTCCCTGCTTTCAACAGGGTGCTGGTGGTTGAATGGCAGGTTTATATAATTTGTAATTCCCGTAAATGATGTATGCCTAAAGCATTGCTTGGGGGCCATATTGCAATTCTTTATGTGGTTTTCAAGACTCTGCATCTCTGTCTACTACTCCTTTTGCTTCCTTTTCTTTTCCCACTTCTGCTCTGCATTTTTTCAGTCACACCAGGCCTTTTGTCTGGAACGACCTTCCTACGCCATACACCTAACAACCTCCATTCTCCCACTTTAAATTCCTCCTCAAAACCTGCACGTTTGTTCTAGCCTAATTCTTTCCCAATCCCCAGTCTCCCATACCAATTGCCAATAGACCTAACAATCAGTTTTTAAAAAAACAGCTAAACTTGCTGTCTCAACAGTGTTTTCACTCTCCTTTGCTTTTATCTCCCTACTATTCTCTCTCACTTTATTTGATATCTTTACTCATTCTGTTCTGTCTTTATCCAATTAAGCTTTCTGAGGCACTTTTTTTATAAGCCAATGACAGGGTGGTAACCATCCTGATCCTTACTCATATATGTAAAAGGAGGTCTTGTGGCACCTTAGAGACCAACAAATTTATTTGAGCATAAGCATTCGTGAGCTACAGAAGTGAGCTATAGCTCACGAAAGCTTATGCTCAAACAAAATTGTTAGTCTCTAAGGTGCCACAAGTACTCCTTTTCTTTTTGCGAATACAGACTAACACGGCTGCTACTCTGAAACCACTCATATATAGGTTATAGCTATGCCAACATTTACACGTAAGCTTACTATGTGTTTTCACCTCTGTACTTATTGAATGAATTGTATTATAAAATCACTGGTCTTTGTAATGTTGAGTTTTGATGTACTTAATACTAGTGAAATGCAGCATTTTGGGTAACCACTCTCTTAACCCTACTCCCAAAAAGACCTGCTCCTCTTAGATGAAAATCCAGATTATTTTTAAAACAAACAAACCAGCAAACAAAAAACCCTGATAAATATAGTGATGACAGTGAATGATCTGTTAAATCATTTCCTTTGTTGTTTTCTTTTTTTTCCCCTCCTCCCCAGCAATTACAGTGCATTGTTAGGAGTGTGGATCTATGGCTTTTTTGTTGTGATCTTGCTGGTACTGGACCTTTTATATTACTCATCAATGAACTACGATATTTGCAAATTTTACCTGGCAAGGTGGGGAATCCAGGGAAAGTGGATGACACAGGCACAGAGCCGATGGGTTAACCCTGCTCAGAATCCAAGCCAAGTACAGACTCAGCCTCAGCCTCAGATGTCACAGGCAGTACATACTTTAAAAGGAGATGCTTTGAACCCACCATTGATGTCTTTTCAGAGTTCATCTGCCTGGTAAGTTCAGATACTTTTGCACCATATTCTTTTGTGGTATAAACAGTCATCTGTCTTTTTGGAACATCATTATCAATTATGCGCCAGATTCTCAGCTGGTATATATTGGCATAGCTCCATTTAAGTCATCAGCTGAGGATCTGTACCATATAAATTTTACAGTATGAACTGCATTACAGAATCACCACTCAGAAGAAATGCATCAGCTTCATAGAAAATTATGATAAAAATATGATTGTCTCTAGAGAAATATGTGCTGGAGGTAAGTAAATTTACAGTACTGGGTGAATATAAATAGGTTTGGAAGGATTAGATTTTTATCGGTAAATGTCATTAAATGTCAATTTCACTGTATACACACACACAAACCGACAAAAATATATTTCCATTGATCATGAAAATATACATATCAGCCAAGTAAGAAAAATGCTGCTTGAGAACTTAGAATTTGATTTAAGAATATTTACTTTGTATATTTTGACATATGATGTTGACAATTTGTGTTTTAACGGTGATAAAACTTTAACGTTTTGAATCTCAATATCTACTGTCATTAAATAATTATTGTCTGATACTCCCCATTGTCTGGCCTTCCCATAATTTCTGCATACTGTTAACATTTAAATAAATAACAATAAAAAGCTTAAAAATAAACATTGATATTATCCATCAACATTATAACAAAAAATAATAAATTCTGCCAAACTAAATATAAACAAGGTTACAATCTTTGCTTCTACAGCTGATGAAGTGAGCTGTAGCTCACGAAAGCTTATGCTCAAATAAATTGGTTAGTCTCTAAGGTGCCACAAGTACTCCTTTTCTTTTTGCTTCTACAGTGTCCACTGTAGAGTTAATTATTAATCTAGGTGCAAATAATATTCTAAATGTACCCAAGGTTTTGCCATGTATAGCAATTAATCTGTTTTCAGTTTAAAAAAAAAAAACACGTTAACTCCAAGTGTTCAACGTAAACACTAAGTGGAAAACAGTTTTAATTAGAGATGTGAGAAATCCATACTATCCACTGAGACACAGAAACAATGTGAAAATTAGCTTAATGTCTTATTTGCTTAGCCACAGAAATATAGCTGTATGTTAGTTACAGTGGGGAGAAAATGATTCTACAGATTTAAAAAGGACAAGTGACAGCCTAGGGTTTTTATTATTATTATTATTATTCCTGCCATGTTGTATACATGTATGTCAAAATGTGTTTTAATACCAACAGTTTTATAGCACTTAATGTTTGTAAATTATCTATTATTTGTATGGTGTCATGGGTGGATATGATGCTCTACAGAAAAATAAGAAGGAAGGACCCCCAACTCAAAACGTTTATAATCTAAAGGAATAACACAGTGAATGTACACAACATTCTGACAGTGGCAGTGGAGCGGAGTTACAAAAGTTAACAATCAAGAGTTGCAAAAATTAAAGATCATTTTTGAGTTTGTTTTGCTTCCTGTGAAGAGTTTATGGTCAGGCATTGGAATAGGGTTGGTGTGAACAGTTAACTGAAAGCAATGTGTAGAGCTGGTCGAGAATTTTCTGATGGAAAATATCATTATCGCAAAAAAAAAAATCAAAACTTTTAAGGCTGGGAGTCAGGGTAGTCGGCCTTCAGTAGCCTGCCTCAAAGGTTCTTTGTAGTGTGTTGGTCCCAAAGTATGAGAGAGACAAGGTGGGTGAGATAAAAATTGTAGGGGAAATTGGTGGAAGAGAGAACTTTCATGCTTCACAGAGTCAGGTTTGGAAAAGGTAACCGGAGAGTCACAGCTGAATACAAGATGGAACAGATGGTTAAGCATAAGGGGTTAACACATGTTGCAAGAAACCCCTTGAAATGAAGTGGGCAATTAACACCACTACAGTCATAGGACAAAGGAGGATTAGTAGGTTACAAATTGTTGTAAAGAGCCATAAAATCAGTGTCTCTGTTGAAGCCAGGACATTTAGTGTCTAACAGAATTATGAATTAAGTTCCCAGACTCATCTTTTTGAAGGTATTTTGCAAGTTTCCTTTGAGGATGAGGACTGATCAGATATGGAGTGATTGCTTTGTGAGTGTTCACACATGGGTGACAGAGCATTTTTGTCCTTTATCATTTTTCTGCATAGGTTCATTCGTGAGTATAGTGATTATTTGGTTTCACCCACATAGTTGTTGGGGCTTTTGATGCACTGGATGAGGTATACCACATGTTGTGATGGGGATATATAGGAAACATGGATCTTGAAAAGTGTTTTGTGGTGGTGAGGATATTGATTATCATAACAATGGAGATATGCCTGCAGGCTTTGCATCTGTTGTTCTGGCAGGTGCTTTGAGCTGGTGTGCGGTAGTCTTTGGGAAGCTTGCTTCTGATGGTAAGCTTCGCAAGGTAGGGAGGCTGTTTGATGGCCAGAAGATGAGGGTTGGGGAAAGATTTCTTTCAAAATGTGATTCCCATCAAGAATGGGCTGCATTTGTTTGGTGATACTCTTATAGGGTTGAGTGTTGGTTGGTAGGTGACAACTAGGGATACACTGCGTGTCCACCTATCCAGTGCTGGTAAGAAGTATACGCCACACCTTCATCCACACTGCCCCTTTAAGCATGCGTCATTAGTGCTAACATGTCAGGGCAGTATCCCAGAGTCCCAGGATTGCTACTCATCCGGGTTTTACTCAAATAGTCCGGCTTTTGGCTTCTGTGTCCGGGTGCCATTTGACAAGTCCTGATGTCCAGTTTTAAGTGAAACACACAAGCAATGCCAACAACCTTAATGCTTCAATATGTTGTTTAGTACTGAAATATACATTCTATGTTTCGGTGTTATTATACGTTAAACGTGAAAATATGCACTGTTCATTCTTTGAACTTCAAATGTCATGTAGCTAAGCCTAGCACTTTCTGTTGTCTTGTTTTGACATATATATTACTGGGGACATTCTGCACCAAAAAATAAAAATTCTCTGCCAAAAAATTAAAAATTCTACAACATTTATTTGTCAAAATAACACTACATAATAACACCAGTTTCAATTATTTCGGTAATTTATTTCAAAATATCTGTCAGCAAGTATGTGCGTAACAATACAGACACACACAAAAATTCCCCCAGAAGTAGAGAGTTAAAGAAACCCCTATGACAACCCTGTACCTGTTTTTCTGTCTCCCCCAATCCAGCCAGAGGGACTGGACCCACAATCCCTTCCCCCCCAGAGCCCAGCCACAGGCCCACCCCTTGCCCAGACACCCGCCCCGTCTTCACCAGAGCCCAGGGATCCAGAGGGAGAAACAGCCTGATGCTCGGTCCCAGGCTTGCATGGAGTTTCCTGCACACTGCCGTCTCCTTCCCTCAGGGCATGCTGGGAACTGCAGCTGCCAGGAACCCTCTAGCTCCTTCTCTCTCCCCACAGCAGTGTCTTCTATGTGCGAGCTGGGAATCTGTCAGGGCCAGCGGTCCCTAGTGGTAGCTAGCTGCACTGCAGCCCATTTCTGTTCAGAAAAGGAAATTCTGCGCGCACAACATTAACTTCTGCAAAATTCTGAATTGCGCAGTGGCTCAGAATTCCCCCAGGAGTAATATATCCATTAACTGATGTGGCATGTCCAGTTTTGGTCTGTGGAAAAGGTGGCAATCCTACTGCATCTCCTGTATCACAGGAGATGCTATAGGAATTGCTTTGCTACATGTTGCTGGAACTCTATGTCACCTTCACACATTTGATGACTGCAGTTCCCTGCCATCTCTCCCTTCTGCCAAACTGTGTTGGATACATAGAGCAAGTCCATGAAGATGTGGTTCTGCTCCTGCTACTGCTTACTGGACAAATGTTCATGTGAGCAGAACCATCCAGTATCAGACACTGGACAGAATTGGTCCAGAGAGATTTCAGACAACGAAGACAGCTGACCCAGAGGGGGACTGAAAATTCACACGAGTCCCCTGCAGTAGATGTGTTGAATGCTGGGATTGCAATGGCATGCCCATGGGTTGACTGCCACTTCTGGTCCTGGAGACCCAGCACAGTGTGGTGGGACCACATCATCTGTGAAACCTGGGATGATGACCAGTGGCTGCAGAACTGAAGAAGGAGGAAGCAGATCTTCAAGGAGTTGTGCGAGCAGCTTGCACCAATCCACCAGTGCCAGACCACTTGTTTTCGGAAACCCATACCAGTGCAGAAGCAGGTGGCTATTGCCCTTTGGAAGCTAACAGCACCTGTCAGTTACCAACCAGTTCGGGGCTGAGAA
This sequence comes from Eretmochelys imbricata, assembly GCF_965152235.1. Taxonomy (NCBI): domain Eukaryota; kingdom Metazoa; phylum Chordata; order Testudines; family Cheloniidae; genus Eretmochelys; species Eretmochelys imbricata. Next base: position 236,284,426 of record NC_135572.1, read on the forward strand.
GTCAACTGTGGGAATGGTGGTTGCACAGGTTTGCCAGGCTATCAGTACTGTGACGTACCTATGGATAGTTGTCATAACACAACTCCCTGAAATTATAGCAAGAGGATGGGTTTTCCAAACTGTGCGGGATACATCGACAGAATGCATGTACCTATACTTTGCCTATTGAAAGGGACCAATGAAGAAATGAACTGTGACATTTAGGATTCACTGGTTCTCCAAGGCCATAAGCAGTCAGTTCATGAACATGAATGCAGAACACATGGGAAAGGTCCATGACACCAGGGTGGTTCAGGGCTGTACTGCAGAACAAAATAGAGGACTTTATTTCCCTGAAATGACATGACTATATATGGTGTTTCTGTGCCGGGGCCCCTTCGGTAATCTGCCACTGCCCCTCCCCACACCGTGGCATGAGGTTCCTCCCCCAGCCTCCATTACATGCCTCCCATGCTCTGGATGCCAGTGTGGCCAAAGCACTTTGGCTTATTGTGACATGCGGTGCTTTGCATAACGTATATAAAGCTAAAGGGAAATACTTCCACAGCAAAGTGGGCATAGTACAAAACTGCTTTCCAAAGCCTGTAGTGGCAACCTGACCCCACCCATGTGGCACACAGCTTGTGGTTCCCAGCAGGCCAGGGAAATTTGTGATGCTGTGTGCTTGGACATAGTGAAACAATGGGGAGCGAGATGATGACTTGGGAGTGTGCCAAGATACACTGTCAAGGTGCTGCTCAAAAAGCACACTAGAGCATGGTCACATCTTTCAGTCACGAGCTACCTCAGTGGGGTTAAATCCCCTGCAATTAATGTACTAATCAAAAGCAGACAACAGAGGGAGGATCCTTCAGGTCAATATCTTTGGCCATGGCTTTGTGTAGTGGAGAAGGTTGACACACTTTAATGCCATCATTGAACAATGTTTTTGTTATTTATTAACTGCTCTGTTTTGGGTTAATTTATGGGGAACACAAACATTGTTTAAAGTAATTACAAACAGTTCTCTAAGGTTTGGAGAGGGACTTAGTTTTGAGGAAAAAAATGTGTTATTTCTGACACCATAGCTCACATCTCTTATCAGATGCTGTGCATGATTGCTCCGTGGCATGAGTACTCCAATAGCTGCCAGGGGTAGCTGTTTAATGAGGGAGGGCGGAGTTGTTAGAGCACTATTCAGTGTAAGATATCTTTAGTAAGCTTAGTTTCCTTTGTGTGTGTATTCTCACTTAAGAATTTTATGGAAATGTCTCGTCAAGGTTCATTCCCCACTCTGAACTCTAGGGTACAGATGTGGGGACCTGCATGAAAACCCCCTAAGCTTATTTTTACCAGCTTAGGTTAAAACTTCCCCATGGTACAAACTAATTTACCTTTTGCCCTTGGACTTTATTGCTACCACCACCAAGCGTCTAACAAATATATAACAGGGAAAGAGCCTGCTTGGAAACGTCTTCCCCCCCAAAATCCTCCCCAAACCCTACACCCCCTTTCCTGGCAAAGGCTTGATAAAAATCCTCACCAATTTGCATAGGTGAACACAGAACCAAACCCTTGGATCTTAAGAACAATGAAAAAGCAATCAGGTTCTTAAAAGAAGACTTTTAAATTGAAGAAAAAAAGTAAAAGAATCACCTCTGTAAAATCAGGATAGTAAACACCTTACAGGGTAATCAGATTCAAAACATAGAGAATCCCTCTAGGCAAAACCTTAAGTTACAAAAAGACACAAAAACAGGAATATACATTCCATTCAGCACAGCTTATTTTATCAGCCATTTAAACAAAACAGAATCTAATGCATATCTAGCTAGATTACTTACTAAGTTCTAAGACTCCATTCCTGTTTGGTCCCTGGCAAAAGCATCACACAGACAGACCCAGACCCTTTGTTTCTCCCCCCCTCCAGCTTTGAAAGTATCTTGTCTCCTCATTGGTCATTGTGGTCATGTGCCAGCGAGGTTATCCTAGCTTCTTACCCTTTACAGGTGAAAGGGTTTTTCCTCTGGCCAGGAGGGATTTTAAAGGTGTTTACCCTTCCCTTTATATTTATGACATCTGTCTTCGTTAATTATTGTCTTTTTCTCATTGTGGTCCTTGGCCAGCAACAGTTTTTTCAAAGCATAGGGTCTGGGTGGTTTGCAAATGTGGTTACTACGAGTGCCTAGGGAGACTATTCTGAATATTGGCACCCTTTTCCACAGGTTATGGTAATTGAACCCAATCTGTCACTCCTAAGGGTACCCAGGATGCAACAGTGCATCTCTTGCATGCGTATGGCTACAGGCCAACTCCATATGCTGCTCACCTGTATGCCACTCTGGTCCCTGCAGAAATAATTAGCGGGTGGTGTGGCAAAATTTACTACAGCAGGGGGGAGAAACAAGGCAGCTCTCCCAAGGAACCTTCGACAGAGGATTGCAGAGTATCTGCAGGAAAGTTTCCTAGAGATTTCTATGGAGGATTCCCAGGACATCCCGGTGTAGAATAACAAACTTTTCTGCTATGACCCAACTGTGTAGATGCACAGGCTCTGTTGTTAATTTCTGTCCCTTATCCTTCCTCTACCATATAACAAAGTACACGAGCACTCAATCTCCTCTCACCATGCAGTATCAAAGCAAAATGAACACTTACAGGAGCTCCCCTCTCCTGCATCATTTGCACCAGAGCTGGAGTGCTGGGACTGGCTAGACCCCTCCGGAGTAGAAAAGAGATCCTGACTCACCACGCCACCGGAAGACTCTGCCATGTGCTCCACATCATCCTTGAACTCCACTTCTTCATCTACCACTTTGTCCTCAGGGTTGAGTCTACTGGCCGCTGCCTCCAGTCCTCCCGAAGTATCCGTGGGGCTCTTGGCAATGGAAGTGGGGTTGCCACCAAGGATAGCATGCAGCTCTTTGTAGAAGCAGCATGTCTTCAGCGCTGCTCTGGAGCAATGGGTGGCTTCCTTTGCCTTCTGGTACACCTACCTCAGCTCCTTGATCGTAGCACAGCACCACTGTGTGTCCCTTTCGTGCCCCTTCTCCTGCATGCTACTGGCAATCAGCCCAGAGGTATCAAAGTTCCTACAGCTGGAGCAAAGCTACAACTGCACAGCCTCCTCTCCCCACAGACCCAGCAGATCCAACCGCACCAGTGTTCACACAGGAGCACTTCTATTGCAGAAAGCCAGCATGGTCAATATGCTGGGAATATGCTGTCTGAACTGTGCACACTGAGCAAACAGGAAGAGGAATTTCAAAAATTCCTGGGCCTTTAAAAGGGAAAGGCATACCTGTGTACCTTCAGGGCAGCGGAGTTCAAACTGCTGAGAAAAGGGGTCAGGATGGGCATTGTGGGACACCTCCTGGAGGATGAGAGTGACATAACCAAGTGCTGTGTCTACACTGATGCTGCCTCACTCTAACTACATCGCAAAAAGCCCTATGCCGCTCATCAAGGTAGTTTTACCATGTTGACGTAGCAAGGGAGTTACATCAGTGGGAGAAGCATTTTAGTGTGTACACCTCCACTGTTTAGTCGACAAAAGCTGACTTTTGTCAACAAAACTGTGTAGTGCAGACAAGGTGCAAGATTTGAAGCAAACAGCTTTTCTTACCTCTCTGGATGTTGCAGCAATTCACAGTTCTTAATACACAGACTGAATTCCCTTCCCAGCCTGGGATCAATCTCCCCAGTTCAAAGTCTTTCAAGCAATCTTGTTTCAAGTAGAGATGGGAGAGGAGAAAGGTGGCCAGGGGCCTTTGATCCCTTTTTTATATCCTGACCCTTTTACTGGAAAAAGTTCTTGGTGCATCAGGCAGTTCCATGGAATATGTGAGCTGCCGACTGTCCTTCAGGTGAATTGTAAATTTCTTGATTACAACTCCCCTGCTGGTGAATGGCCGGTTAAAAAGACAATAGTCTCTTTTTGTTGCCTCTGAAGAGCTAGACTGTGGGCATTCCCCAGAGTTAAAACAACATGCTCCAGTAACAAACATATAACACAATCTCATATCTCCATATACAATGTTAAAATGTGTGAATCAACAGGACAATGATATTCAGCAAATTATGGCTTTTCCAATGATACATCACAAGGCATACTTTGTACAAGATTTATCATAATTTTGTAAAAGTGGTGATCATAATAGTGTAGACTGTCACAGGGACCACATCAGGTTGGACTATGGATGGAGTGCAGTGAGGGGGCCAGCTTCAGCCATCTATTACTGCAGAAAACAGGGATATTTCTGAGGAATGTGGGGGTGCATAGTCCCTTACCAGCCTCGGATTCCGGTTCCTGCTGTGGTCCTCCTGATGTGGGCTCTCTCAACTGGGTCCATGGGTACTTAAGCAGGCTTTTCCTCTAGGACTTCCAAGGTCCCTTCTGCCTCCTTACCCTGCCCCTCATCAGTGTCCTGCAGTATAATGAGGATGGCAGGGTTGAGGAGGGGGTCATGACTGAATTCAGGCTCAGTACTTAGAGACGTGGAGAGCACCTGGTCCAGCTCATCATAGCAGGGGCATGTGCCAGGAACCCAAGGTGCTTCATGCACTCCAGGCACTGGAACAAAGTCTGGTGAATGCTCACCTCCATTAACTCTCCTGACATATGTATATGTTTCTGCTGCTACAGGCAAAGTCATGGAGCATGGTGTACTCTGACCACATATGGATCAGCACCAAGGTGTTCTTCAAAGACCAGGTAGCAGCTCATGGAACGCTCCATGGTGACTGGTACTGATCAATAGCGTTCATGGGAGAACTGAATGTGCTCAGGAGAGGTTGCTAGTACCATTGGCAATGGAGGGCAGGGACCTGTGTATTTTTGGGTAAGGGGTAGGCAGCAAAGGGATCAGTGCATTGTGGGAATGGCTCTGGGGGACTATCGATACCCCATGAACTGGTACATGCCCCTTGCCCCTGTCCACACTGGACTGTAGAATGGTATGGGGCCATGCCACAGCGGAGATGTGTACATACCCACATCTTCATGCATGCTGAACTTTAGCACATTAGACTGTTTTTCAGAAACTTGCTTCAGGGTTTCAGATGTGGACAATGGGGTGGGGCAGGGGAACGGTTGCAACATAACAACACACATGCAACCGTGTACATTCCCAAGTGTAGATGGACTCTACAGGTGTGTGGTTAGTGGGTTTCTTTTTTTCCTGTATTGAAGCATGCTCTCTCGGGGCATTTGGCCCATTCAGTGATGCGAAGATCTTCTCTGATGGAGTGTCCTTGTTTGGTGATTTAAGTGGGTTGAGGTGTATGTCCCGGACTTTCTCATCAAAGCATATTCTGTGATATCTGAGTGCCTGGCAGGAAATAAACAGGTTTCGTGGTGTGTCTGGAGTAGTTAAGGGATCTGTGGAGGTAAGTGTGGTGATCCATTGGTTTCTTGTATATAGTCTGTAGGGTTACATTGTTTAAGCTGATTGTGATGTCCAGGAAGTTGATGCTGGTGTGGGAGTGTTTGATGAATGAGTGGTGGTTGCTGAAGTTGTGATGGTAATCTATGAAAGAGTTTAGGTCATCTGTCCAGAGAATAAAAATATCATCAGTGCATCTCCGGTATCTCATTGGTTGTTGTGGTGTAGTTTTCCAGCAATTATTCCTCGAGGTGGCCCATGAAGAAGTTGGCATATTGGGCAGCCATCCTAGTTCCTGTGGTTTAAACAAAGTGTTTGTTGTTAAATGTTAAGTTGTTACAGGTGAGGATGTGTTTGAGGTGAATATCTGAGTGCTGTCATTGTCAGACTGAAATGCCTTCATGGTGAGAGATATTTGTGTATAGGGAGATGACATCTGTCATAAACATAAAGATAAGGGTAGCATAAAATCCCTCCTTGCAGCTGTACTGAAACACTTTACCTATAAGGGTTAAGACGCTCAAATAACCTGGTTGGCACCTGAACAGAAGGACCAATAAGGAAAGAAGATATTTTCAAATCTGGAGGAGGGGGAGATTTTGTTTGTGCTCTCTTTGTTTATTCCCTCCCCAGATGGAGAGAGAGACTGGGCAGGTAAAACATCTCTTGAAAACATACCTGAAATGATCCATCTAAGATTATGAAAATTTTAAGTAAGGCAAGGGAATGCATTAGATTATCTTTTGTTTTAGCTTGTGAATTTTCCCTATGCTAAGAGGTAGTTTTATTCTTGTTTTTTAGAACTGTGAAGCTAAGTCCAGAGGGAAGTCCTCTGTGTTTTAAATCTTTTTTATTACCCTGTAAAGTTACCTTCCATCCTGATTTTGCAGAAGTGCTTCTTTTACTTTTTTCTTTATAATAAAGTTCTTCTTTTAAGAACCTGATTGATTTTCAGTGTCCTAAAAACCAAAGGGTTTGGTCTGTGCTCACATTGTAACCAATTGGTTAGTATATTATTCTTAAGCCTCCCCAGGAAAGGGGGTGAAGGGGGGGTATTTTGGGGGAATAGGGAGTCCAAGAGACCCTTTCCTGCACTTTTGTCTAAATCACTTGGTGGTGGCAGCAATACCATCCAAGGACAAGGAAAGAAATTTGTGCCATGGAGAAGTTTTTGACCTAAGCTGGTAGAAATAAGCTTAAGGGGTTCTTTCATGTGGGTCCCCACATCTGTACCCCAGAGTAGGGAGGGAACCCTGACAACATCCTTGGTGGAAAGGATGGTATTTTGAGCAGGTTGTTAGTGTTGCAGAGTTTCTGGATGAAGTAGGTTGTGCACTGAGTGGACTGAGGATGGTCTCTATGATATTCCCTCAGTAGTGCTGTTACCATAAATGATGGGCCTAGGTTCCTTTGTTTGTGTATCTTGGGAAACATGTAGAAGTCCCTGGGGTGGGTTTGTAGGGGGTAAAAACCAGCAAACTGGAAAATTCCATTTCAGTTCTCTCAAAACAGAATTTTTCTGGAAATTCCCTTCCAAATAAATTTAGCATTTTTGACTTGTCATCCCAATTTTCAAAAACATGAAGTTGTCCCTCACTGGGATGACAAGTCAAAAATGCTAATTTTTTGGGAGGGGAAAGGGACTTCCTTTTTCTAGCCAGCTCTAGAAACAAGTGTTGGGGGAGATGGGGTGGGAGGAGTGCTGTTCTAAGGTTAGATAATACGAACAGGACACAGTGACACAAGTGGGAGACAGACCTCAGGAGCAGGCACAGCATATGGTACAAACAGGAGGAACTGAAGACTGCTTTAAGAGGCACAATGGGGGTGGATCTTGATGGTGCGTGTGTGTGGTTTTATTTTGATGTGGAGAAAGAGAAAGCCAATTAAGAGCTCTGAGTAGGAGAATAACATGAGTGAAATGGCAAAAAAAGGAAGTTGGTTCTCCCTAGTAGATCAGGAAGGCTACAGGAGACTGAGATGTAAATCAAGGCACAGTGGTAGGTTTTTTCTAATTTTTTCAAACAAACAAGGCAAGTGTTTGTACAGTAACTAACACAATGGAGCCCTGACCCACAGTGAGACCTTTAAGTACTACTGCAATACAAATAATGAAGTAGTAGTCCTATTATTACTACTTTTGCCTGACTTATTTAATAAAAGGAATCCTAGAGCACAATTTTTTTAATAATCCACATTCATCTTCATTTCTGAACAGGAGTTAGGAACATTGGAAACAGGCCCACTTGGAACCGTAGTCAGAACTGGATGCATTCAGTACAGATTCTACTTATGTATCTCAGTGAATTCTAGGCCTGGTCTACACTACAGAGTTAAGTCAACGTAAGACAGCTTATGTTGACCTAACTCTGTAAGCATCTACACTACAATGTAGCACCCATCGATGTAAGATGCCCACTACACCGACCTAATACCACTTCCGTGAGAGGCATAGTGCTTAGGTTGATGTAGTTAGGGCAAGAGTGTCCGTGTAGACACTGCGTTACTTACATTGCCTGCTGGCACATGCAGGGCTCACAGCTGGAGTCCCGCGCGGGGGGGGGAACCTAAGAACAAGAACATAAGAATAGCCATACTGAGTCAGACCAAAGGTCCATACAGCCCAGTAGCCTGTCTGCCGACAGTGGCCAATGCCAGGAGCCCCAGAGGGAGTGAACCTAACAGGTAATGGTCTAGTGATCTCTCTCCTGCCATCCATCTCCACCCTCTGACAAACAGAGGTTAGGGACACCATTCCTTAGCCATTAATGGACTTAACCTCCATGAATTTATCTAGTTCTCTTTTAAACCCTGTTATAGTCCTAGCCTTCACAACCTCTTCAGGCAAGGAGTTCAACAGGTTGACTGTGCGCTGTGTGAAGAGGAACTTCCTTTTATTTGTTTTAAACCTGCTGCCCATTAATTTCATTTGGTGGCCCCTAGTTCTTATATTATGGGAACAAGTAAATAACTTATTCACTTTTTCTCCAAACCACTCATGATTTTATATACCTCTTTCAGAGGGAGGTGTTCAGTGTGAGCTCTGGCTGTCAGCCCCAGGGCGTCCAGCTGGGAACCCCGTGCCAGACTGACAGCCTGGGCTCTAAGCCCCCACGCACTTAAGTCAGTGCCAGTGATCCTGGTGAGGACGCACACCACCGACAGAAGGAGGGCATCATGGACGTAAAAAACCACAGTAATTACTGCTGTGGCTGTAGGTCGACCTAACATAGGTCAACTTAATTTTGTAGCGTAGACAAGGCTTTACTCTTTCAGTTAAAGAGCCTTTATGCTACTACTTGAGAGAGAAGCTTATTTGTGCTTGGCTATGAATATTGAATCTCATTATGACTTGTTTCACATGCACCCCTGCCAAGTCACTTTTCTTGCTCCCATTTCTAGAGATGGATCCAAATAAAACTCCAAATTCTGAAATCCTAGAACTGTGTGCCCTAAACCAACTCCCATCTGAATTTGATAAGTGGCCTCTGTCTTCCTAATGCACTACATGAAAACTCCAGCGCCAGACATCCCTGAAGTTTTAGGCGTCCAAAATCCAAATCTGGTGTTCAACTTCATTAGCTGGACCCTTTCAACCCACCACAAAACCCTTTAGGCCTACTCTGTCGTCTAACAATTTTATCACTGTAACCCTTAAGAAGCTGTGGCTAGCATTGCATTTAACAGTTTCTAACCATTGATGTGTAATGCTTTCTTTGAAAGCATGGTTGAAAATGCATGTCAGATACACACACTTTTTACAAAGGCAGGCTTGGTTTCAAATCAGGGGAATAGAACCCTGATATTTGTAAACAAGCAGATTTTCTTCATCATTTGTATAGTACTAGAAAAAATAAAATTAAGAGCAGCTAATATGAGACTTTATTCTGCCTATGTTGAGTGTTTTATATTTCTCCTGCAGTTTCAATTCGATATCATGGTGTTCTTAGCTTGCTGTTCTAAATTGTTGTGTGCAATTAAACAGCTGCTCGTTCTATTTCAGTGCTGGGAAAAGTGATTCCAGTGTAAGCCTGTGCAAAATGCTCCAATAATTAAATGGTCAGGTTGCACAGTATAAATCCCACTTGAGAAATGTTAAAGTTAAGGTTCCTGTGCTGTTGATTGTTTTACGGTATCTAGTTTATGACAAAGAGTAATACATTATTTACCTACACAGTTACCTATAGAAATAGAAAAGTGGCTGAAGTGAAATGAAGTTGCTGTTGGAAACTTAATGCAACATCTTAAAATGACAAAGAATGATTAAAGTGATTAACAGTCTTTTAAATGTATTCTTCTGGTATTTTTTTTTAAAAGGAAACAAAGCAAGTGGGGTGGATTATGTGCTTAATAAATAGACTTTTAAATTCAGTTCATATGTTAAAATAAATCTTGGTACCCTAACAACTGATATAATATACTCCTTCTGTCTTTGTTTCCCATGAGGTTATAATGACATTCCTGCTCTCTCTTTTGTTAAGAAAGTGCCTACCACATTACAGGTGATACTGGAAATAAATAATTATAGTTAGTCCCAATTACACTTTGAAATTCATTCCTCTGAATGGGGTGAAGAGGGATAAATACATTCCTTTTACTGCTGCTATTGTGTGGCTACAGAAATTCTACAGCATCAGATCCTCAGCTACTCTGAATTGGCATCGCACCTAGCCTCTCTTCTACAAGGTTGAGTCAATAGGGCTGTAGCACACAGATATAATAGGGAAACTCTATCTTGGCAACAGTAGAGAACAGAAAATTTCAACTTTTGTCCAAAACTAAAACCAGAAAAATATGGCACCTTCTCACTGTGATACCCTGTATGTATCTAGTGTTGGATTTGTTGACTTTATGGCAAAAAGGGGCTTTTAAATGCCGTTTTACTCCTGTTTTCACTATGCAGCTGTCACAGATCCACAGGACCGGTGCTAGGACATCAGCTTTGGAACAATCTCTCGGAGGACCCCTTCAGTGGTCCAGACCTCCTAGGGCAGTGGTGTGCAAAGTTGGTGGGGCGGGGTACAAGAGGTTCTCTGGGGTGGGGCATAAAGAAATTGGGATCCCACGGGACCCTCTGCCATAATAGCAGGAGCGGGGTAAAAATAGACTGCGTAGGATGGGAGTGGGATTAAAAAATAGTCCTCCTGAGCCGCAAACAACATGAAAGCCATGCCCAGCAGCCACCATTCTACAGCCAGCCCGTTCTGCAGGCAGTGCCGTCACCAGCAGCAGTGTGGAAGCAAGAGATTACTTCAGATTACAAGTAATGGAGGAGGGAGGGGTGTGACAAATTCCATGAATGGTAAGGGGGGCGGGGGGGCGTGACTGCAAAAATTTGCCCAGCACTGCCCTAGGGGGGTCTCATTCTTTCTCCAGGGCAAGCCACGTGATTTCACTGCCCCCTTAGGAAGGAGCTGTGGTCCTTCAGCACCCCTGCTTCACACCATGAGCTCTGTTCAGCAGGTCTAACTGAGGCAAAAATTGCAGAGACCCTAAAATTAGCTGTGGTCGGCAGGGAGTGGGGTTCCTTCTTCGATTTTCTCCTTACCTGAAGTTAGGATATTTTTGAGAATTTTGCTGTGTGTATTTCATAAGACACAAACTCTCTCTCATGCACATTGTCCCAGAAGCAGCCTTTGTACTAGTTGGGTGGGCAGAGAGAATGTGCAGTGATGTCAGAAAGGGCTTCATTAAACCGTATAAAAAGTTTTAGGGTATTTTCCCTCAGAGTGCGCATGGAAGTATCATTCAACCAATCATAGCTTCTGTTCATTTTTAATTCATCTCTCCATCCTCCTATTAAACTACCTGCCCCTCATTAAGTTTCCATTTTTACTGTACTGTTCAGAAAAGTTTGGTTAATGTATGGTTACAACGAGACCACTGTATTTTTCCAGTTTCTCCTAACTCAGAAATGGGTCAAGGTCTATTGCTCAAAAATTCCAAAAGCAAAGAATAAAATAAAATCCACCTTTGGGCAAAACCAACTATGGAACAAAATCAGACCCACAAGGTTTAACTTTTCAGAGAGTTTTAAATTTTGTAGTTCCTGAAATTTTATAGACATCTTTATAAGTGCTTATCTACATGAAGTTATAAGCATATCAAAACCAGTGTTGACAGTGGAAAATGTTTTGCAAACTAGCAGTCAATTTCATTGACCTTTTGTGGAATTGTCTGTAGTGCTTTAGTATGAAAAGAACTCTACAAATGCACCTGAAATTGCAAGCCCATTAGCAAGCATTTTTAATGAATCTGTAAACTCAGGGGTTGTTCCGTATGATTGGAGAATTGGTAACATAGTTCCTATTTTTAAGAAAGGAAAAAAAAGTGATCCGGGTAACTACAGGCCTGTTAGTTTGACATCTGTAGTATGCAAGGTCTTGGAAAAAATTTTGAAGGAGAAAGTAGTTAAGGACATTGAAGTCAATGGTAAATGGATCAAAATACAGCATGGTTTTACAAAAGGTAGATCGTGCCAAACCAACCTGATCACCTTCTTTGAGAAAGTAACAGATTTTTTAGACAAAGGAAATGCAGTGGATCTAATTTACCTAGATTTCAGTAAAGCGTCTGATAGCGTGCCACATGGGGAATTATTAGTTAAATTGGAAAAGATGGGGATCAATATGAAAATTGAAAGGTGGAAAAGGAATTGGTTAAAGGGGAGATTATAATGGGTCCTACTGAAAGGTGAACTGTCAGGCTGGAAGGAGGTTACCAGTGGAGTTCCTCAAGGATCAGTTTTGGAACCAATCTTTTTATTACTGACCTTGGCACAAAAAGTGGGAGTGTGCTAATAAAGTTTGCGGATGATACAAAGCTGGGAGGTATTGCCAATTTAGAGAAGGACCGGGATATCATACAGGAGGATCTGGATGATCTTGTAAACTGGAGTAATAGTAATAGGATGAAATTTAATAGTGAGAAGTGTAAGGTTATGCATTTAGGGATTAATAACAAGAATTTTAGTTATAAGCTGGGGACGCATCAATTAGAAGTAACGGAGGAGGAGAAGGACCTTGGAGTATTGGTTGATCAGAGGATGACTATGAGCCGCCAATGTGCTATGGCCGTGAAAAAAGCTAATGCGGTCTTGGGATGCATCAGGCGAGGTATTTCCAGGAGAGATAAGGAGGTTTTAGTACCATTATACAAGGCACTGGTGAGACCTCACCTGGAATACTGTGTGCAGTTCTGGTTTCCCATGTTTAAGAAGGATGAATTCAAACCTGAACAGGTACAGAGAAGGGCTACTAGGATGATCCGAGGAATGGAAAACTTGTCTTATGAAAGAAGACTCAAGGTGCTTGGCTTGTTTAGCCTAACTAAAAGAAGGTTGAGGGGAGATATGATTGCTCTCTATAAATATATCAGAGGGATAAATACCGGAGAGGGAGAGGAATTATTTAAGCTCAGTAACAATGTGGACACAAGAACAAATGGATATAAACTGGTCATTGGGAAGTTTAGATTTGAAATTAGATGAAGGTTTCTAACCATCAGAGGAGTGAAGTTTTGGAATAGCCTTCCAAATGTTGTTTAGAAATCTTTGATGGTAATAAATCAACCACAACAACGTAAAAGAGAATGTTTAAAGTGCCACAATTTCTTTGTTTTGAAAGCTGAAACTTAAAAGCAATAGTTTACATACTGCAGTTGCTGTATCCGTTCTTAGTGAGGATTTCCACAATAGCTCCAGGATGTGTCTGCTTGTCTAGGCATATATAAATCACAGCCTTTTAAATTATACACCTTCTCCTATGAAAACAAACAGTAAACATCACATCACAGTGTAGATGTTAACTTCTGCAACTGAATTCCCATATTTGATTTCATGATAAACTGAGTAAAAGAAAATACTCTGGGGATATAAAGTAAATATAATGAGACTCAATGCCAGCTGTCTTGATTTGGTCTAGAGAAGGTTTGTTGTTCTTTCAATTTAATTTAAATATATCTTGGTCTCAAATCTTTTTACTACATTTATAAGAATTCATATTCCAAATTGGGCAGCCTTCCTGCACACTGAATTCTCACTTACTTCAGTGGTAGTCCCAATACAGACTAGGACCCTCAGTTGCACAGTAATTAGCCAACTATAGTGCCGAAAGCTTATGCTCAAATAAATTTGTTAGTCTCCAAGGTGCCACAAGTACTCCTTTTCTTTTTATGTAAATATAAAGCTCTTAATACAGTGATTGCATAGCTGTTTGTTTTTTTAAATATATAGGGCTCAGTAACGTGGTTAGCAGTTTACTGTAAAATTCCTAATAAAAAGAACTCCTGTCTTAACTTGTTAAACTTTTATAGAAACTTTCAATGATTTACCTTTCCTCCCCCTCTTTTCCTGAAGCATTAAACAGGGATTATACGTTAGGATCAGGTGAGCATATCCCACATGCTCAGTTTCCTGTGACTGCAGGAGACAGGCAGTGGTGGGTCCCACTCAGTGTTCCCTGTCTTTTTGTTTTCCTCATCCCCACACAAAGCTATTCCCTTTTCTCCTAGTGTCTTTACTTGGAAGAAATAAGTAGGTGCTTCCTTTAGTTGATCCTGATTTTCCCCTCCTATTTCAGCAGGTAAGACACTGCATGATATAATAGTAGCTCGAATCAAGTATAGTATAAGTATCATCTTTGAATTGGATGACCAGATGTCCCGATTTTATAGGGACAGTCCCAATATTTGGGACTTTTTCTAATACAGGCACCTATTACCCTCCACACCCTGTTCCGATTTTTCACATTTCCTATCTCGTCACCCTAGCTCTGATACAGCCCATATTTGGGGAATGATCTCAATATTAAGTCTTCTCCAATTTAATTATAATGTTATTAATGAACCAAGTGAGATGCTGGTTCAATATAGTAATGTTTTTAGATGGCCCTTTATCAAATTATTGACACACTTCCCACTTTGTATTTAAATTTTCATTGCTCCAAGTGCAGATTCTAGGACCTTGAGGTATTTCAGCAATGCTACAGTTCCAGCCATAAAGCTTTTAATTTTACATGGATATGTTTGAGACACTTTATAATTGTCTAAGTTTCTTTGCTGGTTAATTAATCAGTCTCCCTCTACTTAGCAAACTGAGAGGTTTTTTAAAGAATTGGCAGTGTCTTACTGGTTAGCAATAGTTTCTGTATATAATTAAGCTCTGTTTCAACTCAACAATAATAAAACCTCATATTGAAATGTTAAGAGATGTATTGATATGTGACATTGTGTGTGTGTGTGTGTTTCTGTGCACACAAACTGGGCTACCGCATATAAATATAAACTAAAGTGTTACTGAAATTGTAAAAAGAAACAATTTTCCCAGAGTATAGTCATTCTTTCTTCATATTATCCCCCAAAATGTTTCATTTGCCTTGCTTTCTATATGGTGTCCAGCTCCTGAGCTTTGATGGTGCATGACCCAACAGCCTCAGTGTGTTGCAATTACTTTAAAATACAAACTATTTTCTGCTTTTGCAACACAAAAATTTAAAATATGCAAGTACACCAAGAAGAATCACGAGGCTGACAAAAGGTCATGCATACAATGTGCATTACATTTGACCTCAATAATTAGATCAGTGTGCAATTTCTTTTCTGTGGATAAAAGAAGGGTAACTTATAGTAGCTCACCTGGAGTCTGTTCCAACATTCTTCACACCCCCAAACAGGCCTTTTGGATAGGCAAGGGAATGCAGAATCCAGCTGTTCCTAAACATCTCCTTTTGTCAGTTTTGGGATTAATTTATTTGGCAGAATTGTGCATTTATCTTTGACAAGAATAATGACAAAGGTAAAAGAAAAAAATTAAAACTACATTGGGGCAAATTCTCTGCTGCAGTAACTCCACTGAAGTCCAAGGGAGTTACACCAGCAGACAACTGAGCCCATTAGCTTTATTGATTTGCTGAGGAATTACTCCATGAAGCCCATTATCTTGGTTGATACCTTGTTTGTTGAAATGTCTCATGAAATATTCATTATATGAAAAGAGAACTTGGAATGTTTTTCTACTCTAGCTAAGAAGATTATTGTTGTAAATTTCCCGATGCTGCTTAAAAATCTGGGCATGCTGCTCTGGCTGATGTTATTGGGGTTCTGAGTCTCCTCTCATATTGTTAATTGGTGTAAATCCAGAGTAACCCTACTGAAGCCAGGGGAGTTACACTGATGTGAAAAGAAAATCGGGTGATGACAACTGTCCCCTGTGGTTGCTCTGAAATGTTACCCTTTAGTTATTGTGTGTCCTAGATTTCCCTTGTAGCTTCCATTGGATGGTATTGTTCAGCTTTTGTACTACACTGTTACGGGTGCAATTAAATGACTGCCCATCCCAGAGGTGGCTGCAATATGGTTGTGGGGAAAGTGATGGCTATGTGCCAGCTACTGGTTGGCCATTATGCGAGTGTGAGGGTGCAAGGAGCCATCTTCTTCTCCATGCGTGGCTTACATAAGGGCCAGGAACAATTGCAGGCCCCGTGCTTTACTAGGTACCAAGGCACACCAGAGTAAGTGATAGGAGAAAACAGCTACCCAATGACCTTAGTCTCTCATTTCCTACTCATCGAAGGTACCCATCACCCCAACATGGGTAGGGATTGGTGGGGAGGAGGCAGACACGTTGCTCCTTCTGTTGCCATTCCCCCACTTGTTCTGGTCAGCTGAGCTGGCTGGTCATACCGAATGCAATAAGTATGCTTTAAATCAAGATTGGATGTCTTTTTAGAAGATTGGCAGAGCTCGACCAGCAGTTATTGGCTTGACACCACAAACACTGAGTGAAATTCTATGGCTTGTGTTATGGAGGAGGTCAGACTAAGTGATCCTAATGGGCCCTGTCTGGCCCTAAAATCTATGCATACCCAGGAGTTCAGAGAGCCGCTCTGCCTCCTTGAGACAGCAGCTGTCCCAGAGACCTTAGAGTCTAAGAAATTGGCCCCAAACCATAGTCTGTAAAGTGGACTGGAATCCATCTGCATGATGTGCAAGTTACAACTTTCTCTGCACAGAACCATTTATTTCCTGCCCCAATTCAAATGCTGTGTAAATCTTATTCTTAATATTTCAGTCAGTGGTTTTCAGATCCTGCAACTAAGAAACTGAGGTATTTAAAGGGACAAGTCTGTCCAGTTTCCCTCTCAAAACCATAGTGAACTAAAGGGTAGAGATGGCCAGAAATGTTTAAACTGTTTGTCATAGCAGACCACTTAGGTATTTGCTTGAGACAAAGAGGGCCATGTATAGTCATAATATTATTATAACCAGAGGAGTCTGGAATCCATTACATGTTCTGCTGCCTGCTCTGTAATAGGGTTGCAGTTTCGTGCAGGGAGAGGAAAGAAAACCATAAATCTCAGAAACAGTAAATCTGAGTTAGAATAACGGTGCTGCATCAAACAGCGAGTGGATTGTACAGGCCAACTAACAGATTGTTTCTTTAGTATGGAAAACATCTGAGGGGCGTTCAGTGGCCTGAGTAGTCTGAATTCAGGGTCCGGTAGCCGTACATCCACATCACAAACCAACGCCATCACACGTGGCATCAGCCTCAGAAAAGAGGTCAACGACTGACCGAGACTAAACTACTCTTTCACACTTCAAGGTGGCTCCTTGAGATCAGCACTGATGTACATTGGTAAGACCATGCCCATGCCGCTTATTATTGCTTTTAGTGGGAGTCAGGGTTTACCATGCAAGCAAGCTCTTTGAAAATACACAGATCAGACTTCAACCAGCAGCAGGTAAACCATTACTACTGTGCAACAACATACAGGCCACACATGTAATGCAGTGACATCTGTAATTTAAATGGCAGAATCCAAAAATGTATGAGTATTGACAAACTATACTTGCACATCCCTGTGCATAGTTATTAAAAATCTGTTGAAGATTAGGTCAGATTGTGGTACTTATACCACACCCCTGCATGGAGGACAGGGGGTATTGCGGGGGGGGGAGGGGGGCAAGCCAGGAGGAGCAGGTGAGAGACTGCGCCTTGCTCCTAGGCAGGTGGTCTATCCAGGGTTGTGCTGTGCATTATCTGATCCATCCATTAGGATGAACCAGATTAGCATGCTGGTCCTACCCAGTGGGATGGTGCAGATACATGAGGCTAACACTGTGCCTCCATTCCCAGCATCCGCCTCCATCAAGGAAGCAGTAGTGAGCAGATCACAGGGATTGCTGGTGTAAAGGCTCCTGGATGCCTTTCTGCTGGTGTGCGGTAGAGCAAGGAGCACATACAATCTGGCCCAAAAAGAGATCAAACAGGTACAATTTGATAAAATGTAAATTTTCAGTGGTCTGCTCTGAAATTTTGGTGTACCTAGAGAATGAAGTGAGCTGTAGTTCACGAAAGCTTATGCTCAAATAAATTGGTTAGTCTCTAAGGTGCCACAAATACTCCTTTTCTTTTTGCGAATACAGACTAACACAGCTGCTACTCTGAAACCTAGAGAATGGTGTAAGTAATATGCCTAGCACAATAAGTTATAGGCAAATTCAACCTGCCGATGGCTTCCAGGAGACCTATCCCTGTAAGCCCTTTGAGACAGCTGACATAGAGGGGATTGGAGTCCCTTGGGTCAGGCTCACCCACTATTTGAGAAACTGCACTGTAGCATGCCCATACAAATTTAGAGCAGGGAGGGAAGACTTGAGCATGAGGGTTGCTGTTGGGGCAGGCCAGTGCGCACACAAAAACAATTGTGTTCCTAAGTGGTTACAAGACCTGAACTTTGCTCCTGACGAGGCCAACAACAAGGGCAGAGCACAATTAAGATTTACTGGTACGTCTCAAAACAAGTCAGGTGGGGATTGGAAGGAGGGACCAACATCCCATTGGCATTAACAGGCATAAAATTAGAGTAAGTGAAAAAAAAAAACCAGGCTCTTAATATTAAAGAAACCTACAAATTTGAAAGAGGAAATACATAAAAAAATAAGTTATAAACCTGTCATGGGCATAGAAATGAATGGGAGAGGGTTTGTGTATTTAATCACGAGCCCTAATAAGCTGCAACCTCCTGGGATTCATTTTTACAAGTTCAAGTGTCTTAAAAAGAAGTGCAAATTCAGATCTGAATGTTCACCACCCTTAATGTAACAAGCTTGTTTCCTGGCAACTAGTGTTTCTAATGTCAGAGAAAGCAAAGCCCGTATTTCTTAAGTGTCTGCTTTATATATATTTTAAAAAAGTTGTCTGACCACGATGACAAAGGAGTCAAGATTTTAAATAAATAAAGCGTATTTGGGGACAATATTTTCCCTGTACAAAGTATTTAAAACACAGTGTGCCTGGAGTGCCTTATGAAGTATAAGTCTAATGGGTGATGCCTGTAGGGGTTTCTTCTGTGAACTGCACGGTACTTCATTTTACCCCCCTTTTTGCCTCTCCATCAAACTGGGACTGCTGCATTCAGCAGCATTTCACTCACAGCCAGGTCCATTTGTTACTTTGCATTAAAAGCCTTCTGTGATTAAACTAAACATCAATGTAGCCATCTGCTTGTGAAGTATGGTCAGAAAATAACAACTAAAATATTTTAAAAGGACAATTAAAGTCTGTTCCTGCCTGTGCAGACTGGGGGGGAATAATAAATATAGTGGAATTCGGATTTGACCACCACCCACACTTACACTTTATATAGCATTCCCTGCAGGTGTCTTATGGCCTGAGTGTGAGTTTGGATACACTGGTATGAATCAGAAGTAGCTATTGTAGTAACTGGAGTTATGATTAATGTGAAATCAGAGTCAAGTCCAATTGAGTCTACAGCTGGATTGTGGTTGGGTCTTTTTGGTAATGTCATATCCATGTTTAATTACCCACACAGGAATGAGGAGTGTGTCATTACTAACCTCATCATCAAATGTCTCACTATCTCCATTAGATATAAGCCATTTCTAATTATTGTCTTTGAAATATACCGAAAGTGGCAGCAACCAGTGCATCTAACAGTCAGTGTAGTTAGGTTGCTAGTACTTTTTCCCACCCTTTTGCAACTTGCTAGGACCCAGACACTAAACAGCTCTTTAGAGGCACATATTCTATGTGAAGCATAACTTCAAAGAGACCTAACAAAATTGGAAGCTGTTTGAAACTCCAACTTTTGCTGCTTAAATGTCACAGTAAAACTTGAAATCAAGCCCAGCCACTTCAAGTACAGCTGAGTGCAACAACTGAACTTCAAAGAAAAGACCCACATACCTCATTCAGTTTGGCCATTGATCTCAATAGCACTTCAAAGATGTCTTGGTTGGCTGATTTCAACTCCATTTTGCATTTAAAAAGCTAAAATCAGGCATTGACAATCACTCCCAATTTAGCTTTTGTAAATACAGACTCAACTGGAAATCAGACTAGCTGCCTCTGAAGTGCTATTGAGCTGGAGTGCATCGAGAGCATCAAAGAGAAATACTCAGGCACTGGATTGCTCCCAGAATTTACATTGGATTGTGTAGCCTCAAATTGCTGAATCAAATCTAACCTAAATTAGCAGTGACAGGTTTCAGAGTAACAGCCGTATTAGTCTGTATTCGCAAAAAGAAAAGGAGTACTTGTGGCACCTTAGAGACTAACCAATTTATTTGAGCATAAGCTTTCGTGAGCTACAGCTCACTTCATCGGATGCATAATGTGGAAAGTGTAGAAGATCTTTTTATATACACACAAAGCATGAGGAGGTATTTTTTCAAAACTTTTTTTAAAAACTTACTGTCAGCATAATATTAGATGGCAAGTGCTAAATCAGCGGGCAAGATTAGCTAGGTCCACTGTTACAGGGGACGCCTTTACTCACATTCTCAAAAGAAGCCAAGGACTGAAGGGACACAGAGACCGTTCCAACTTCTCACCTCTAAAGGGGACCCCTCCTGACACTGGGGTAGTTGTGTGAAAATGTTTGCACTTACGCTGCCAGTGCATGCCCATTTTACGAACAGAGTACTTCTGTCTCCAGTGTTAGGCGGCTTATTCCTTCACCCACCTACTTCCCTGGTCCTTCTCGCATGAACAAAGCAACAATACCCGAAGTCCAAAGGTGCAAACAATTCAATGTTTGTTGGGGTGAACTTCCAGCAAGCATGATTCCAGTTTCCTTCCTTAGTGTCCCCCTTCCCACCTCTGACACCACAGAGCCTTACCAGTGTCCCTGTTCCCATTCCCCCCCCTTAGCAAAACATGAATCCAATTTCCCCACCCTCCTTCTCCCCCTTACTTCCTGATTGACTGCAGACTATATAGTTTTCAGAGTAGCAACCGTGTTAGTCTGTATTCGCAAAAAGAAAAGGAGTACTTGTGGCACCTCAGAGACTAACCAATTTATTTGAGCATAAGCTTTTGTGAGCTACAGCTCACTTCATCAGATGCATTCAGTGTAAAACACAGTGGGGAGATTTATATACACAGAGAATATGAAACAATGGGTGTTACCATACACACTGTAACGAGAGTGATCGCTTAAGGTGAGCTTGTGGCACCTTAGAGACTAACCAATTTATTTGAGCATCCGATGAAGTGAGCTGTAGCTCACAAAAGCTTATGCTCAAATAAATTGGTTAGTCTCTAAGGTGCCACAAGTACTCCTTTTCTTTTTGCGAATACAGACTAACACGGCTGCTACTCTGAAACCTGTCATTAAGGTGAGCTATTACCAGCAGGAGAGCGGGGGGGGGGGGAAGGGGTGAGGGAGGAAACCTTCTGTAGTGATAATCAAGGTGGGCCATTGATGACACCATCATAGGGCCTAATCACATCAGCCACACTTTCAGAGGTTCATTCACCTGCACATCTACTAATGTGATATATGCCATCGTGTGCCAGCAATGCCCCTCTGCCATGTACGTTGGTCAAACTGGACAGTCTCTACGTAAAAGAATAAATGGACACAAATCAGACATCAAGAATTATAACATTTAAAAACCAGTTGGAGAACACTTCAATCTCTTTGGTCACTCGATTACAGACCTAAAAGTGGCAATTCTTCAATCAAAAAAACTTCAAAAACAGACTCCAACAAGAGACTGCTGAATTGGAATTAATTTGCAAACTGGATACAATTAACTTAGGCTTGAATAGAGACTGGGAGTGGATGGGTCATTACACAAAGTAAAACTATTTCCCCATGTTTATTCCCACCCACCCCCCCCCCACCGTTCCTCAGACGTTCTTGTCAACTGCTGGAAATGGCCCACCTTGATTATCACTACAAAAGGTTTTTTTCCCCTGCTCTCCTGCTGGTAATAGCTCACCTTAAGTGATCACTCTCGTTACAGTGTGTACGGTAACACCCACTGTTTCATGTTCTCTATATAAATCTCCCCACTGTATTTTCCACTGAATGCATCCGATGAAGTGAGCTGTAGCTCATGAAAGCTTATGCTCAAATAAATTTGTTAGTCTCTAAGGTACCACAAGTCCTCCTTTTCTTTTTGAGACTATATAGTAAAACTTGAGTTCTGCTTAGCTATACCTTAACCAATCATTTTCTTGAAATTTAACTAACTAATCCTAACATATTGTAACATGATTATTTAACCAATTGTATCCCACCACCTTAATTAGTTTACACCCAGCAAAATTAATTAACTAGACAGAGATTATACAGACAAACAATAGGGAAATGGGGACTACAGTGATAGAATAACACAGAAATGAGTTTCTGGATTTGTGCAGGAAATGTGTGTGTATGGGGGTGGGTTTTTGGAGGGGGGTGAGGGAGTGAGAGAACCTGGATTTGTGCAGGAAATGGCCTAACTTCATTATCATGCACATTGTGTAAAGAGTTGTCACTTTGGATGGGCTATCACCAGCAGGAGAGTGAATTTGTGTGGGGGGGTGGAGGGTGAGAAAACCTGGATTTGTGCTGGAAATGGCCTAACCTGAAGATTACTTTAGATAAGCTATTACCAGCAGGACAGTGGGGTGGGAGGAGGTATTGTTTCATATTCTCTGTGTATATATAAAGCCTGCTGCAGTTTCCACGGTATGCATCTGATGAAGTGAGCTGTAGCTCACGAAAGCTCATGCTCAAATAAATTGGTTAGTCTCTAAGGTGCCACAAGTACTCCTTTTTTTTTTTTTGCGAATACAGACTAACACGGCTGTTACTCTGAAACAGAAATGAGGATTTCACATCCCAGCTATTGATAAGTGAGTTCTTGCCAGACAGGATGCTATCAAACTAAGTTTCCGTTTACATTTTCTAGGCACTTTCCTTTCTCTGGAGGTGATAGGAATACAATCCTGTCCTGATAATGCCTAACAGCCCAAGAGCACCTTATTTCAATGAGACTAGTTTGGAATGTAAAGATGTGACCGGTCGCTTCCCAGCTTATGGCTGCCTCTGCCGCTTAGCCAAAGGCCTTAGCCTAAGAACAGGGCCCCAGACTGTCACAGTGAGAGAAGGCCCTTACACTGGCAGACAGTGATTCGATTCTCTCTTTTATACCTCTACAACTAGCTAAGTGATAAGAATACATTTAAATTCTTAGAGTACAGGCCTTTACAGACAGGCCTGAATATCTATATCCTAACACTCAGGACCGTCAGTTCTGAGCTTCTCACAAGCAGTAAATAAACTTGTTAAAAATGCGCCCGTGCGCACACACACAGATGCAGTCTTAACTAGAGCCGGTTGAACTTTTTCCATCAAAACTGTTTTTGATGTAAAATTGTTTTCACAGTTAAACAAAAATTTTCAGGCAAAGATTTACAGTTATTGAGTATTTAATTTTTTTCAACAAAGTGAAAATATTTCACAGGAAAAACCCCATATTCCTGACCAGCTCTACTTACGTCTGGTCTATTATGACAGCGTTTGGATGACCCAGGCAAAATAAGGGTCGATTGTGACACACACACAGTCTATGCTTCTGAGAAGGGTGCTTCTCAGCATGGGCAGATATTTGCTAGCTCTGCTCAAGTTCGTATGCTATAAATAGCACTGGCCACAGGTGCCAGCTCAGGCTAGCCGCCCAATTACAATCCCGCAGGACTCGCTGGGTACATACGCAGGCAGCTAACCAGAGCTGCGACCAGTACCAGCACAGCCAACTTATTTGTAGTGTGCTAGCTTGAACAGAACCAGCATGTGGCTGTCTTCATGCATTGGGAAGCTCAAACCCAGTTGCAATCTAGACTTAAGTGATAGTCCCTCTCCGAAAGAGACTGCACTCTAAAAACAGAGACAAGTGAGGGTGACAAAGAGCTTTGTGAATAACTGATTCTTTGGTTCACGGAGAATTCCAAACCATTGAAGAAATTTATTTTTTTTAATTTTGGCAAATCAAAAATTCAAAGTGCTTTGTTTTGAGTTGAACAAAATGCATTTTTATTTTATTTTTAAAATAAAAAAAGAAGGAAATGTCTAAACAAAAATCATTTTGAACTGAAAAAAATCGTGTTTCACAATTTGAAAATGTTTAATCTTTGATTTATTTTTATTCAGCAAAATTGACCCATTCGCAAATTGTTTGTAAAAGCCATTTTGTTTTTCCAAAAAAAGTTTTGACAGAAGTTTCTCTCAGCTCTTCTGCCCTACCAAATGCAGGGAGAGGTCAGGGTAACAGAAAGACTCAGAAGTTATGGGGGGCTCAGTGTGGGTTTGTTTGTTTTTTTAAAAAATCAGCTATCCCCAACTGAAGCACAACCAAACTGTCATTGAACCACCTCCTTGTCACAGCTCAAAAATCACGAAAGATCAACTAGTTGATCTTATATCCCTGTGGACAGGGTCTCATTTTTCTAACCTAAGTGTTAAACCCCGAGTAACTCCATTGAAGAGAGAGAAGTTACTTGAGGGGATACACCAGTGCTGGTAATCTGGCTTTAAGATTAAACTCGATAAATTTATGGAGGAGATGGTATGATGGGATAACGTGGTTTTGGTAATTAAATATTCATGGTAAATAGGCCCAATGACCTGTGATGGGATATTAGATGGAGTGGGATCTGAGTTACCCAGGAAAGAATTTTCTGTAGTATCTGGCTGGTGAATCTTGCCCATATGCTCAGGGTTTAGCTGATTGCCATATTTGGGGTCGGGAAGGAATTTTCCTCCAGGGCAGATTGGAAGAGGCCCTGGAGGTTTTTTGCCTTCCTCTGTAGCGTATGGCACGGGTCACTGCTGGAGGATTCTCTGCTCATTGAAGTCTTTAAACCACGATTTGAGGACTTCAATAGCTCAGACACAGGTGAGAGGTTTTTCGCAGGAGTGGGTGGGTGAAATTCTGTGGCCTGCGTTGTGCAGGAGGTCAGACTAGATGATCATAATGGTCCCTTCTGACCTAAATATCTATGAATCTAGTGCTGATGATTTAATTAATTCTGACTGCTAGCCCACAGCTCCATTTCTGTAGTAATTTTTCTAGCATGTTTCGCTTTCCATTTCCTCTTAGACAATTTAAGCCCTATGTGTTATTGTGTGACCCAGCTCCTGGTATTAGGGTCACCAGATATCCTGATTTTATAGGGACCGTCCCAATATTCAGGGTTTTGTCTTATACAGGCAAAATTACCTATTACCCCCCCCATGCCCTTGTCCCTATTTTTCACACTTTCTATCTGAACACCCTACCCGAGAGATCTTTTAAATGAGAACGAAAAGTAGAAATTCGCCCTGAGCTGGGAACACACACACCAGCAAGGCTGCTGACTGAAAGGAGCAGATGGAATGTTTGCAGTGGGATTGCAGAAAAAGTTGAGGCCAACTAAGGTTGAGGGGGAAAGAGTTAAATATATTTACAAAGCATAATCAATGTTCATTTAAAATAGTAGGCAGAGAGCAAAACAATCATCAACAAGATTGTTGTAGCTTTCTGTGATCAAATGTGTATCATAATAGAAAGATATATTGCAGAAATTGGGAAAATAAATGTAAAATTTGAAACCAAAATTTAAACAAAGAGCCATATTATAACAGAACACCTTTTCAGGCATGTTTTAGGGCTTGATCTTGCAAGGTGCTGTGCATTTGTCCTTGATCCAGTAAAGCACTTATGCACATATGTAACTTAAACACACACTTACTTTTATGCATGTGAAATTAAGTAATCAATACAACTATTCGTGTTGGTAAAGGTTTTGCTGGATCTGGTCTATTATGTTCAGCACCTGATAAGATCAAGCCCTTAGAGCAGTCTCTTAAAAGGACCCTGGGTCCATCTGCAGATATGGAAACAATGTTTCTTTAATACATCTCAAGGGGTTGATGCACAAGGTTGTTCACAAGTAATTTGAGATGTGTACTAATGGAACATTCAAGCACACTACTGAGCCAGATTCTATTCTTGCTTGCATTGGAGTAACTACAGAGTGACTCCTTGCACAGTCAATAGAGTGGTGCTGCAAGGGAGAGCAGAAACAAGCCCAAAATACAGTCATGCTTTATTGCTGTTTAAAGTCATTACCATAATGTAGGGCAATTTAAAGTAGTAATTAAATCTGTGATTCATCAAAAACTAAACAAATTAAATAATCACTAAACATTTCTATTAAGCGTGGCTTAGCAATATCAGCTTTATGCAATGTCATCAGAGCTGGTGTTTGTCCCAGTATCTGAGTGAGTGAGATACCATCTTCTATGGAACCAACTTCTGAAGACGACCTCTGTGTAAGCTTGAAAGCTTGACTCTTTCACCAACAGAAGTTGGTCCCATAAAAGATATTACTTCACCCACCTGTTCTCTCTTCAGTTTTAATAATTTTGAGCAGACTCCGAGCACACGAGTTCTTTTCTATTGTTTCTTAGGCTTTTCATCTCGCAACAAAGATGTTGCGAGTCACAAGGAAACTTGTTGAATATGGTCCATTTTTGCACTTTGAATCGTAATAGTAGATCTCAGACCAATCTTAACTAAAAATAAGCCCATCTTGAGGGGATTCTGTTTTGAAATTGTCAGACCTTTGCCTTGGTGTCACTGAAAATGTCTCAAATTTATCTTCATCTGTTGGAATTAGATAAACAAAATTGCTGATCAGCAAGACTGAAATCACCTAGAACAATGCTTGTCTATCAGTATTTTCAAGATATCATTTCAAATAAATTGCATGAGAAAATATGTGACTGCTGAATAATCTCTCTCAAGCTCTGCAGCAGTACTATGTTATGATGAAATGAACCATGCTATTTTCGGTGAACAAGTGAGCCAAGATAAAATCACTAACAAGTCTTCATCTGAAAATACAACCTAATTGTGGTGATGTTTGAAACAAAATCACTTAGGCCCAAATTCTGCTACCACGCTAAGGCTGGTGGGATCTCTTAGTCTGGGTTCACTGAGATGACTCCAGAGTAAGGTATTGCTCAGTTTATGACCGAGTCCATTAATCATACTAAACACGTACCTAGAGATGATGTAAGCCCTAGTTTTTTGTAGGTGAAAAATGCTGTATGACATGTTGTTATAGCTGGAGCAGTAGTGACACCTGTTCCCAACCCCTTTCTATTATAAATTCCTTTATGTAACTTGGGCAAATTTTACCCAGATTGAAATTGTGAAGCTTTGGTCACTGCTTCAGGTTGGATTTTTTGGGAAAGTTTGACCAAAAATGGCTCAAATGTGATCCTGGGAAGCATAAAGAGGAGAATATCAAGTAGTTGTAGGGAGGTGTTATTACCACTGTTTATGACATTAGTGAGATTATTATTGGAATACTACTATGTCCAGTTCTGGTATCCACACTTCAAACAATGCTGTCAAATTGAAAATGGTTCAGAAAACAGCAACAAAAGTTATGAATTTTGGAAAATTTGCTTTACATTAAGAGTCTTGAACTCAAATCTAAGCTCTTTAGTTTATCCGAGAGAAGGTTAAGCGGTGACTTCATCACAGTCTATAAGGGTATACTTGGGATGAAGGTTTCTTGATGTTTTTAGGCCTGTTTAAAGTAGCAGACAACTGTATAACAAGACCCAGTGGTTGGAAGCTGACACTATACAATTTCAGATTAGAAATGAGGTGGTGGTTGTTTTTACGAGGGTAATTAACCATTGGAACAGTTTATTTATGGGCCTGGTGGATTCTCTGGCACGTTCAACTTTAAATCAAGATGTGCTCACACAGATATCCTACAGTTCAACTAGACGCTATGGGGCTGATGCAAGAATCACTAGGTGGAGTTCTATGGTGGTTTGTCTTATGCAGGAGGTCAGACTAGATGATCATATTGATCCCTATTAATTTAGCTAGGGATCTGTGGGGTTGTGGAATAGAGTTTCCAGCAGATTCCCAGCCACTTCAGTTTTTTCTGGCCCTGCCCACATGGCATCCATATCAGGTCTGCAGAGATGTGAGAGAATGTGGATTAGCAGCTGCACATCAAAACCTTATAAAATCTTTCCGATTGTTTTGTTCCCCACAATATGTTTTTAACATAGGAGACAAACATATGTCCCCCCACCTCATCCCACAGAGTAGCTGGTTATGCAGCAGCCACATAATAGCATCTGATGTCAATGGGAGTATGCAGTGATTACATAGTCAGATTATAGAATGTATCAATCTGAAAACAGAGGGGAAAATACTGCTCTCAGCACCACCAGCCAAATCCCATCTCTAATATTCTGCATGTACAGAAATCTGGATTTGTGGGGTTTCTTTCTCATACATTACGTTTGTGAGTGTGTGTTTAGATAGATTAAAAAAAACACACAAAAAAACAAACATAGCACACCAGGATTCTTCATTACATAGTGGGTGTGGGTGGGTGTGCGCACTCGCATGTGTGTAATATTTGTAGAGTGTTGAATTATTCATTCCGAATTTTTACTTCCTTTCTGTAACTCATCTCATACATTAAGCCAACACCTGAAACAGTCAGTCATCCCAGTGTAGTTGCAATAAATAAATACTCCTGATCTGAAAAACGGATACACAAGTGAATTCCTAATAACAAGAACAAACGTGGAACAACCACCAGCTGGTAGCCATAATCATTCAAAACAAAATCTCCATACTTCATAAATCATCATTCATACCAAGCCAGACTCAGTAAAGCACCTCAACCAGATGCTGCTGAATGAGTGAAATATTGCAACAAAACTTGTTTTTCTTTTGTGTCTACTTTTATTGTGACTCAAAAAGAGCTGTTCACCAGGGGCCATGCCATGCATTGATTCATATGCATAGATCCTAGTCCAGCCAAAGGGAGTTTTACACATGGACAAATCAATACTAAGATGTGGCCCTGAAACAGTTTTTAAAATAAACACAGCTCCATTGCTGGAGTCAAAGAGCACTCTTTGTAAAGAGAGCAACTACAACTGGGGTCACCTCAGAAAATCTTGTTTTCCTTCTCCGATTGCATTAACATTCAACCCCTAGATTATTTCCATCTACCCCTCCCCATGTTTCCAAGTGCACCTCTCCTACTCTCTTTCCAGTATCTCCCCAAAAGTATGGTACCACTTCCTGAAACCATACAGGGCTAAAACTACACCTCCATCTCTCTTATTCCATTGCCACTTTTCCTCCTGCTATCACCAGTCATAACTCCACTATCCTCTAGCCACTCAAGCTCACAACTTTGAGAGCCTCTCTTTCCTCTCTCCTCGCACCAACGCTGTCACCAAATCTCTGGTCATTGCCCTGTACAACACTTCTAAAATCCATCTCTACTACAAAGTTGTTATAAAAGCTATTGAGAAATAAAGTACACATAGAGTTGCTTTCCAACCCTCACTACATTTTAAGGCAAAACCAAAACAAACCTAAGTGATTCTATATGCAGTCCAGAGGCAAACAAAACTATAGTAGACATAGAACATATGTGATCATATAGAAATGGGTGCACAGGTCAGATAAGTCTGCATCAGCAATAGTCTTGATTTAAAAAAATTTTAGGTGTTGTCCTGTGAATTTCAACATTGAAAAATAAACTGGTTTGCAGTCTCAAATACAAGATCTGCAATTATTTATTTTAAAAGGATTAGTTTTAGGTTTCTTCCTGCTAAAAGGTGACATTTAATTGAGTTTTATTTTTAAAAAATGGTCAGAGGACAAACAATGAATGTCTCATCCTGCATCTCACACACTGAAACCTAGCTCTCACCCAAACAATTACTACACTTAACATTGTCTCTCAATCTCTGGAGCAAAAGGGTAACATGATGTTCCTCTTAACACTGAAATGGAAATGGAGTAACACAAAAATAATGGTTCTTTGATTAAAAAAACCCAAAACATTGTTCCAAGACAGGCAATCAGGCACTCTGGGATTCACAAAAACCCCGTTCTGCTGCTGCTGAACCCTGCAGGCACCTAAACTCACTTGAGATCTACAGTAGAAGTTCCCTGGGTGCTTATATTTCTGCCTCTGTGCCTGTACACTGCAGCCTGATTCTATGCATTTGGATGCCTAAGCACCAGACCACAATGCATGAACTGGGGGAAAAGAGGCATTTGTCTGCCCAATTCGCCTGTGAGGATTGATCCAGTAAGCATGCCAAGAGCTCACCTCCCAGAGCACGTCCCTGTAGGCAAGCTCACCCAAAGCAGCCAGGGCAGAGGAGGACCACCCTCAAAACTTTTAGCCCAATGGTTAGGGTACTGTTGCCAAAGCCAGAACATTTGACCTGAGATATATTAGTTTTGATGAAAACTTTGTTGGTAGGATTTTTGGGTCCAAAGCTTTCTGGAGAGATTCTCACTCTAGAGCCTGGTGATTAGGGCACTGGGCCTGGATTGTAGAAAACTCAGTTTCAAGGCCCTGCTCTGCCCAAGTCAGAATGCTCTAGGATCGGAATTCAGAGCCGAGTTCGTCATCCCAGATCACTCTGAATCTAGCAGAATACAGACTTGAACTGGGTCTTCCGCATTTCAGGCCAGTGCCCTAATCACCAGCATACAAAAGTCAGTCTCTTGCCCCCTCCCTAACTCAAAAAGCTCAGGTTGTGATCCAAAAACGGACATTTTGACAATTCCATTTTCATTAAAGTGTTCAAAAGGTGACAGTGAAGAGACAGATGTAAACTCAAGGGGCAAATTAGAATCTGCTTGTATTTACAAAAGGGCCAGATCCTGAGCCAGTATAAGTTGGTAAAAAGAAAAGGAGTACTTGTGGCACCTTAGAGACTAACCAATTTATTTGAGCATAAGCTTTCGTGAGCTACAGCTCACTTCATCAGATGCATACTGTGGAAAGTACAGAAGACATTTTTATACACACAAACCATGAAAAAATGGGTGATTATCACTACAAAAGGTTTTTTCTCCCCTCACCCCACTCTCCTGCTGGTAATAGCTTATGTAAAGTGATCACTCTCCTTACAATGTGTATGATAGTCAAGGTGGGCCATTTCCAGCACAAATCCAGGGTTTAACAAGAATGTCTGAGGAAGGGGGGGAGGGGTAGGAAAAAACAAGGGGAAATAGGTTACCTTGCATAATGACTTAGCCACTCCCAGTCTCTATTCAAGCCTAAGTTAATTGTATTCAATTTGCAAATGAATTCCAATTCAGCAGTCTCTCGCTGGAGTCTGGATTTGAAGTTTTTCTGTTGTAATATTGCAACTTTCATGTCTGTAATCGCGTGACCAGAGAGATTGAAGTGTTCTCTGACTGGTTTATGAATGTTATAATTCTTGACATCTGATTTGTGTCCATTTATTCTTTTTCATAGAGACTGTCCAGTCTGACCAATGTACATGGCAGAGGGGCATTGCTGGCACATGATGGCATATATCACATTGGTAGATGTGCAGGTGAACGAGCCTCTGATAGTGTGGCTGATGTTATTAGGCCCTGTGATGGTGTCCCTTGAATAGATACGTGGGCACAGTTGGCAACGGGCTTTGTTGCAAGGCTAGGTTCCTGGGTTAGTGGTTCTGTTGTGTGGTATGTGGTTGCTGGTGAGCATTTGCTTCAGGTTGGGGGGCTGTCTGTAGGCAAGGACTGGCCTGTCTCCCAAGATTTGTGAGAGTGTTGGGTCATCCTTCAGAATAGGTTGTAGATCCTTGATAATGTGTTGGAGGGGTTTTAGTTGTTGGCTGAAGGTGACTGCTAGTAGCGTTCTGTTATTTTCTTTGTTAGGCCTGTCCTGTAGTAGGTGACTTCTGGGAACTCTTCTGGCTCTATCAATCTGTTTCTTCACTTCTGCAGGTGGGTACTGTAGTTGTAAGAAATCATGATAGAGATCTTGTAGGTGTTTGTCTCTGTCTGAGGGGTTGGAGCAAATGCGGTTGTATCTCAGAGCTTGGCTGTAGACAATGGATCATGTGGTGTGGTCAGGGTGAAAGCTAGAGGCATGTAGGTAGGAATAGCGGTCAGTAGGTTTCCGGTATAGGGTGGTGTTTATGTGACCATCGTTTATTAGCACTGTAGTGTCCAGGAAGTGGATCTCTTGTGTGGACTGGACCAGGCTGAGGTTGATGGTGGGATGGAAATTGTTGAAATCATGGTGGAATTCCTCAAGGCTTCTTTTCCATGGGTCCAGATGATGAAGATGTCATCAATGTAGCGCAAGTAGAGCAGGGGCATTAGGGGACGAGAGCCGAGGAAGCGTTGTTCTAAGTCAGCCATAAAAATGTTGGCATACTGTGGGGCCATGCGGGTACTCATAGCAGTGCCGCTGATCTGAAGGAATACATTGTCCCCAAATGTAAAATAGTTATGGGTAAGGACAAAGTCACAAAGTTCAGCCACCAGGTTAACCGTGACATTATCAGGGATAGCATTCTTGACGGCTTGTAGTCCATCTTTGTATGGAATGTTGGTGTAGAGGGCTTCTACATCCATAGTGGCCAGGATGGTGTTATCAGGAAGATCACCGATGGACTGTAGTTTCCTCAGGAAGTCAGTGGTGTCTCGAAGGTAGCTGGGAGTGCTGGTAGGGTAGGGCCTGAGGAGGGAGTCTACATAGCCAGACAATCCTGCTGTCAGGGTGCCAATGCTTGAGATGATGGGGTGCCAAGGATTTCCAGGTTTATGGATCTTGGGTAGTAGATAGAATATCCCAGGTCGGGGTTCCAGGGGTGTATCTGTGCGGATTTGATCTTGTGCTTTTTCAGGGAGTTTCTTGAGCAAATGCTGTAGTTTCTTTTGGTAACTCTCAGTGTGATCAGAGAGTAATGGCTTGTAGAAAGTGGTGTTGGAGAGCTGCCGAGCAGCCTCTTGTTCATATTCCGACATATTCATGATGACAACAGCACCTCCTTTGTCAGCCTTTCTGATTACGATGTCAGAGTTGTTTCTGAGGCTGTGGGGCAAGTGATGCTGCTCTTCCACAATTTCAGCCCATGCACATCGGCGGAAGCACTCTATGTAGAAGTCCAGTCTGCTGTGTCGACCTTCAGGAGTCGTCCACCTAGAATCCTTCTTTTTGTAGTGTTGGTAGGGAGGTCTCTGTGGATTAGTATGTTGTTCAGAGGCGTGTTGGAAATATTCCTTGAGCCGGAGACATCGAAAATAGGATTCTAGGTCACCACAGAACTGTATCATGTTCGTGGCGGTGGAGGGGCAGAAGGAGAGGTCCCGAGATAGGACAGCTGCTTCTGCTGGGCTAAGAGTATAGTTGGATAGGTTAACAATATTGCTGGGTGGGTTGAGGGAACCATTGCTGTGGCCCCTTGTGGCATGTAGTAGTTTAGAAAGTTTAGTGTCCTTTTTCTTTTGTAGAGAAGCAAAGTGTGTGTTGTAAATGGCTTGTCTAGTTTTAGTAAAGTCCAGCCACGAGGAAGTTTGTGTGGAAGGTTGATTTTTTATGAGAGTATCCATTTTTGAGAGCTCATTCTTTATCTTTCCATGTTTGCTATAGAGGATGTTGATCAGGTGGTTCTGCAGTTTCTTTGAGAACGTGTGGCACAAGCTGTCAGCATAGTCTGTGTGGTATGTAGATTGTAATGGATTTTTTACTTTCAGTCCTTTTGGTACGATGTCCATCTGTTTGCATTTGGAAAGGAAGATGATGTCTGTCTGTATCTATACAAGTTTTTTCATGCAGTTGATAGTTTTCCATTCCATACGGCTAAATGCAGTGCCTTGCATAATGACAGGTTAAAGAGTAACAGCCGTGTTAGTCTGTATTTGCAAAAAGAAAAGGAGGACTTGTGGCACCTTAGAGACTAACCAATTTATTTGAGCACAAGCTTTCGTGAGCTACAGCTCACTTCATCGGATGCATACTGTGGAAAGTACAGAAGACGTTTTTATACACACAAACCATGAAAAAATGGGTGATTATCACTACAAAAGGTTTTCTCTCCCCTCACCCCACTCTCCTGCTGGTAATAGCTTATGTAAAGTGATCACTCTCCTTACAATGTGTATGATAGTCAAGGTGGGCCATTTCCAGCACAAATCCAGGGTTTAACAAGAATGTCTGAGGAAGGGGGGGAGGGGTAGGAAAAAACAAGGGGAAATAGGTTACCTTGCATAATGACTTAGCCACTCCCAGTCTCTATTCAAGCCTAAGTTAATTGTATTCAATTTGCAAATGAATTCCAATTCAGCAGTCTCTCGCTGGAGTCTGGATTTGAAGTTTTTCTGTTGTAATATCGCAACTTTCATGTCTGTAATCGCGTGACCAGAGAGATTGAAGTGTTCTCTGACTGGTTTATGAATGTTATAATTCTTGACATCTGATTTGTGTCCATTTATTCTTTTACATAGAGACTGTCCAGTTTGACCAATGTACATGGCAGAGGGGCATTGCTGGCCCATGATGGCATATATCACATTGGTGGATGTGCAGGTGAACGAGCCTCTGGTAGTGTGGCTGATGTTATTAGGCCCTGTGATGGTGACCCCTGAATAGATATGTGGGCACAGTTGGCAACGGGCTTTGTTGCAAGGCTAGGTTCCTGGGTTAGTGGTTCTGTTGTGTGGTATGTGGTTGCTGGTGAGTATTTGCTTCAGGTTGGGGGGCTGTCTGTAGGCAAGGACTGGCCTGTCTCCCAAGATTTGTGAGAGCGTTGGGTCATCCTTCAGGATAGGTTGTAGATCCTTGATAATGCGTTGGAGGGGTTTTAGTTGGGGGCTGAAGGTGACGGCTAGTGGCGTTCTGTTATTTTCTTTGTTAGGCCTGTCCTGTAGTAGGTGATTTCTGGGAAGTTGGTATACTCCATTGACTTCACTGGACCTACACAGATTCATACCAACAGAGGATCTTACCCACAGTTTCTAATTATATATAGAGAGAGAAAAATGGCGGGCAAATATCCATTGACAAATAGATAAATTACTTTTGGTTCTATGTTGGCCAATAAAGGCTGAATGAATGGAGAAAAGGAAGGAACTATATTTTTTTTAATGTATCTCTATTTTGTAGAATACCTTTTTCATGAATCAAGTATCCACTGTTACTGAACAGAAGATTTTTTTTAAATCTACATTTTCAAAAATTCTACTGCAAAGAACAAACTGCTGAGAGGGTATGTAACCAGGGACTGGCAATACAGCAGGAAGCAAAAGATTGCATCACATGATAGATTTTACCGGCTAACTTTTGAAGTTGGCTTTGAGACAACAACAGAGTAGCATCTCAGTGAATAAGAATCCATTAAATTCAAGCTGAGAGTAAGAAAGAGGGCCTTTTCTCCCACCCATATTTGAATTTTTCCTGGAACAGCATGCTCTTTTAAAGCCTTCCCTACTCTTCAGTGTGCTGCTTTCTAATTTAGTCTTTAGATATACACTCTGAGTCCAGTATAAAATAGCTCTGCAAATATGAAGAACACCTGTATATTTTATATACTGTATATATTTTAAAGTCCTTTTGTTGAAATACATTTGCAAAATCTGTGACACAGGCTTTTGGGGGTTTGGGATGATCTGAAGTTAGAGACATTCAGAAAATCCAGTCTTCATCACCAATGGAGAACTGTCTAAAATATCATTATTGCAATTTTCTATTATATGTAATGAGATTGGGACCCATTGTGCTAGACATTGTGCAAACGCATAATAAGAGAGACACATATCCTCAAGGGTGTTTTGAAACCAGTGGGAAATTAGGTACCTAAATAGCTTTGAGGCTCTGGGCCACAATCCCTGGCCCGATGAGCTTAATCTACATAGCCAAGAAACAGTGGGAGGAAAAATAGAGGTGAAGTGGCCTGACTCAGGTTACACAGCAATTCGGTGCTAGTCAAGAATGGAAACCAAGTCCAAGTCTCAGTCTCATGCCTTATCTGGCTGACCACACTGCCTCAGGTGTAGTAGTTCTTTGAAACGGCATCTCTATATTCATGCTTGTGAGAGGAATCTCCTAGTGCCACTAAACTTCGGGAATTTGGTAGAAAAGCTGTACCCCTCTGGGACTGTACAAGTAACTCTGACTGTTTGGAGCTGACATAAGAAACTATGCAATCCAACCACCTTAATCTCTTATTTCTATTGCTAGGTGCAGGTGAGGGCATTCAATTACTGAAGAGAGTTTTTCCTGGATTCTTCCACCAAAATCTCTTCCCTTATTATAGCACTTGTAGATTTTAATCGCTTTGATAGTTTGTTAGTAGTTTTGGTGCCCTGTGCATTTTAAATTCCAGACCACCTCTGGCTCAGTTCCAGAACAACTTGTCTGATCCAGACACTAAAGACACAGAGGGGGGGGAAAAGAACTCTCTCCTTACACATTACAATGATCCATTCAACTACCCTACAGAGAGTCATTTCACTACATTTCAGAAATATGAATAATTTAAAATAGCCCAATTTTGACTTTGATAATTCCCTTGTATCTTGACTTTTTTGTGAAGACATGAAACATTAACTACAACCTTCTTTAGCTGAGCAAAAGGTCTGGCTTCATTACATATTATCTCTGTTCAGTTTGGCATACTAGTTCTGTCAAGGTTTGACAAACCAACCACATTCAATTAAGGCTGTCAGAGGTATACATTCAAATGTCCCCACCTGATCAAGCCAGTTTTTCTTGTGACCCCTGTGAATTAAATGGCCATGTTAGTTATTTTATGACCACTATACATTAAAATGTATGATGATTTCTCGACATACACAGCTGGATGAATTAAGGACAAATGTTTCAGCCAAAATGAATTGCCTTGCTTTGGGCAACATGGGCAGGACTTTAAGAATGTGATTTTCAAAGCTATCTAAGAGATTTGGGTGTCCAGTTCTTATTAAATTTCCAATACAGATCCATCCAAAAGTAAAAATGTGATTTAAAAATCTTAGCTGAAATATTTTTAAACATTTTTTTCCTTGATAATATACTTTAATGGGGGAGAGAGGAGAATTTCTTGTAATTAAAAAAATGATAATATACTCAGTGAGCCAAGGAACACACACAGAGAGAATTTTTAGGTTTTTCAGCAAAATACTCCAGCATTATGTGTCATGTCCATAAGTCTCCTTCATCTGTTTCCCTGTTCAATACACCTCTGTTAAAGTTTGCATATTTCACATTTCTTTAAAGTCTCCAAAGTTCTGAAAGGAAAGTCTGAACTTGGATATATTTCCTTTCTAAAACTCTCAGCTGCAAACCAGATGAGGGACTATCAGATGGATACCAGTTAAAATTAATTTACAGCTACTTGCCTTTCAAAAATTTAGGACCCAATTCTGCAACCCACGCTCACAATGAGTAACTTATTTATGCTGGTAGTCCCATGGACTTCTCACTTCTACTAACTGCATGACAAGGCTGCAAAATCTGCCCCTTCATTAAGTAAATATAGAAAACTGCATTCTGTGTGGTTTCATTTTTTTTCCAGCTAGAGGGACCTGGGATGTACTTAATTGGTGCAGATATAGCCATTTCCAAAACTACAGAGGTAACCTATTTTCTCTTTTACAATTGACTTATACTTAGCTAACGCCAGGACAAAATGTGGTCTACCATATTAAAGATGTACCAGTTATACTGTGCAACTCATGCTGTTACCAGTATGAGTTTTCTGCACCTGGAGGACTGCAGAATCAGCTGTCCACATTCAAAAACACATAATGAAATATCAATGTAAACAGCTGTCTAGTCACCCAGTCAAATTTCGGTCACTGAAGGGAATTATCTGCTCCCTTCACGTGCATCCGTAATTTCCATTAATAGTAAAGGGCGTTATATATGAATATGTTCAGAGAAGACTAATGCTTTAAGGTATTATCAACTGTACACAAATGCTTTAAACAGTTCATTTGGATCCCGTGAATCTTCTGCATATTAAAAGAGCACTTGCAGTAGACTCATAGATTCAATTATGCAGCATAAGGAAGTACCAACATAATCTAGTTACCTCCTAATGAAGAAGTCAATGTGTTACTCAAGCTATTAGCATGGGAGCTTTAAGTAAACTCAATTTATTTCAGTACATTAGGAGCCATATATTATGAGCCACATAGGACCAGATCAGTGACCTCCCTGCATGCCTATGTGGGGGGTTACTTTACTGCCCTCTGCCAGCTACCCATGCTGTAGACTACCCAGTCTCCTCAGGGCAGAGTCCCCACCTGCATACACCTGCCCTGCACTTCCAAATATGCCAACCAGTGCAGCTGCACCAGGGACATAAGCTGTGCCAGCTACAGAGCTGGTGCAGGGTACATCCCCTTTCCAAGCAGGAGGCAGCTACAGGCAAGTTGTGACCAAGTCATAATCTGTTTCCTAGCCTATTCTATGGCTGCACTGTCCCTACAGCGGGCTTGTGACAAAGTAACAACTGATCTCATAAGAAGTAGAAGCTGCTGATACAGACACAAAATATTCTTCATACAAAAGCTATTTTTAACCATAGGGATTAGCAAACATGAGGCTTCAGTTGGACCAGACCCACTAGGAGCCAACCATAAGTGATTAAACTATACAAAGGGCCAGATCCTCAACAGTATAAATCAGCATAACTGAGTGAAATCAACAATTAACAGCAGTTGAGGACCTGGTACTCATTATTTAACTGGTTCTCAGGGTCAGACTCAGACGTACAATGGTGTAACCCTGTCAGGTGAAGTCAGCAGCACCAAGGGCAGAGTTCAATATCTAGGGGTTCCTCTTAACATTACAACACAGAACTGGCTTGAGCCCCCACCCTGTAATGGGGGAAAACTTAACTGCATCCCAGCTGCCTCTAAGAGGCAATACTTGCCCACTCTCAAGCACTGAGTCTGTATATACTAAAAAGGAAAGGGAATCAGGCATTAGTTTGGAAAAACATCACAACCATATTCAGACATATGCGATCATAAGCCAAGCCAACTCAATTCCACGGTGTGTTGGGCAGTGTCCTTGGCCTCAGTTTCCCATGGTTTTTTGTGGGGGGAGGGGAAGAGGGGTAGTCCAACAAACAAATGTCCTTTTAACACATTCCTCCCCTCTCCCTCCACTGCACCCCCTACACAGTTGGCTGTCCTTGGTCAGCAAAGCCCCAGAGTTCAGGGGTGCATTCATGTGGGTTCATCTCCCACCCTCTGGTGCTTCAGATACCAAGCACAGGACAGGCAGAATGGACAGGGATAGAGCAGAGAGGAGAAAAGCACAGGAAAAGGAAAGACATAAGCAGCAGGAGATGCTAGCCCTTCTCAAGCAACAAACAGACATGCTGGAGACTCCTGCTGACCTTCAGGCTCTGACCCATGGGTCACCTCCCTCTGTAGCCCATAGAGAACTACATTCTGGGCCCTCCCTACACACACCCCACATGCCATGGCCCTGGATGCCTCGGCATTACCCCTACCACTCCACCCCAGGGGCGAGTACAGACAATCACAGCCGCACTTACACCAACTGTGTTTCTTACAAGTCAGTGTGTGTGTTTATGAAAGGAAAATGACTGTTCTTTTCTCTTCCAAGGTTTCTCTTCCCTGTATTTATAAAGTTTCATTCACTTACCTGTATGTCTGTTTGCAGTGGTTTGGAATAAAAGTCTATTTATGAAAACTTCATCATTGTATTAGTTCATATCATATGCTGGCTGGGGCCGACATTCACAGCTAATAGCAATAGGTGCATTTGCAACGTTACATTACTACACACACAGCACACATTACACGGTTTATACTGGGGTGCAAAAAACCAAAAACAAACAAACAAAAAATCACATCAGGCAGTGCACACATTAGAATCATAGAATATCAGGGTTGGAAGGGACCTCAGGAGGTCATCTAGTCCAACCCCCTGCTCAAAGCAGGACCAATCCCCAATTAAATCATCCCAGCCAGGGCTTTGTCAAGCCTGACCTTAAAAACTTCTAAGGAAGGAGATTCTACCACCTCCCTAGGTAACGCATTCCAGCGTTTCACCACCCTCCTAGTGAAAAAGTTTTTCCTAATATCCAACCTAAACCTCCCCCACTGCAACTTGAGACCATTACTCCTTGTCCTGTCCTCTTCTACCACTGAGAATAGTCTAGAACCATCCTCTCTGGAACCACCTCTCAGGTAGTTGAAAGCAGCTATCAAATCCCCCCTCATTCTTCTCTTCTGCAGACTAAACAATCCCAGTTCCCTCAGCCTCTCCTCATAAATCATGTGTTCCAGACCCCTAATCATTTTTGTTGCCCTTCGCTGGACTCTCTCCAGTTTATCCACATCCTTCTTGTAGTGTGGGGCCCAAAACTGGACACAGTACTCCAGATGAGGCTTCACCAATGTCGAATAGAGGGGGACGATCACGTCTCTCGATCTGCTCACAATGCCCCTACTTATACATCCCAAAATGCCATTGGCCTTCTTGGCAACAAGGGCACACTGCTGACTCATATCCAGCTTCTCGTCCACTGTCACCCCTCGGTCCTTTTCTGCAGAACTGCTGCCTAGCCATTCGGTCCCTAGTCTGTAGCTGTGCATTGGGTTCTTCCGTCCTAAGTGCAGGACCCTGCACTTATCCTTATTGAACCTCATCAGATTTCTTTTGGCCCAATCCTCCAATTTGTCTAGGTCCCTCTGTATCCTATCCCTGCCCTCCAGCGTATCTACCACTCCTCCCAGTTTAGTATCATCCGCAAATTTGCTGAGAGTGCAATCCACACCATCCTCCAGATCATTTATGAAGATATTGAACAAAATCGGCCCCAGGACCGACCCCTGGGGCACTCCACTTGACACCGGCTGCCAACTAGACATGGAGCCATTGATCACTACCCGTTGAGCCCGACAATCTAGCCAACTTTCTACCCACCTTATAGTGCATTCATCCAGCCCATACTTCTTTAACTTGCTGACAAGAATACTGTGGGAGACCGTGTCAAAAGCTTTGCTAAAGTCAAGAAACAATACATCCACTGCTTTCCCTTCATCCACAGAACCAGTAATCTCATCATAGAAGGCGATTAGATTAGTCAGGCATGACCTTCCCTTGGTGAATCCATGCTGACTGTTCCTGATCACTTTTCTCTCATGTAAGTGCTTCAGGATTGATTCTTTGAGGACCTGCTCCATGATTTTTCCAGGGACTGAGGTGAGGCTAACTGGCCTGTAGTTCCCAGGATCCTCCTTCTTCCCTTTTTTAAAGATTGGCACTACATTAGCCTTTTTCCAGTCATCCGGGACTTCCCCTGTTCGCCCCGAGTTGTCAAAGATAATGGCCAATGGCTCTGCAATCACAGCCGCCAATTCCTTTAGCACTCTTGGATGCAACTCGTCCAGCCCCATGGACTTGTGCACGTCCAGCTTTTCTAAATAGTCCCTAACCACCTCTTTCTCCACAGAGGGCTGGCCATCTATTCCCCATGTTGTGATGCCCAGCGCAACACTCTGGGAGCTGACCTTGTTCGTGAAAACAGAGGCAAAAAAAGCATTGAGTACATTAGCTTTTTCCACATCCTCTGTCACTAGGTTGCCTCCCTCATTCATTAAGGGGCCCACACTTTCCTTGGCTTTCTTCTTGTTGCCAACATACCTGAAGAAACCCTTCTTGTTACTCTTAACATCTCTCGCTAGCTGCAGCTCCAGGTGCGATTTGGCCCTCCTGATTTCATTCCTACATGCCCAAGCAATATTTTTATACTCTTCCCTGGTCATATGTCCAACCTTCCACTTCTTGTAAGCTTCTTTTTTATGTTTAAGATCCGCAAGGATTTCACCGTTAAGCCAAGCTGGTCGCCTGCCATATTTACTATTCTTTCGACACATCGGGATGGTTTGTCCCTGTAACCTCAATAGGGATTCCTTGAAATACAGCCAGCTCTCCTGGACTCCTTTCCCCTTCATGTTAGTCCCCCAGGGGATCCTACCCGTCCGTTCCCTGAAGGAGTCGAAGTCTGCTTTCCTGAAGTCCAGGGTCCGTATCCTGCTGCTTACCTTTCTTCCCTGTGTCAGGATCCTGAACTCAACCAACTCATGGTCACTGCCTCCCAGATTTCCATCCACTTTTGCTTCCCCTACTAATTCTTCCCAGTTTGTGAGCAGCAGGTCAAGAAAAGCTCCCCCCCTACTTGGCTCCTCTAGCACTTGCACCAGGAAATTGTCCCCTACGCTTTCCAAAAACTTCCTGGATTGTCTATGTACCGCTGTATTGCTCTCCCAGCAGATATCAGGAAAAGTAAAGTCACCCATGAGAACCAGGGCGTGCGATCTGGTAGCTTCTGCGAGCTGCCGGAAGAAAGCCTCATCCACCTCATCCCCCTGGTCCGGTGGTCTATAGCAGACTCCCACCACTACATCACTCTTGTTGCTCACACTTCTAAACTTAATCCAGAGACACTAAGGTTTTTCTGCAGTTTCGTACCGGAGCTCTGAGCAGTCATACTGCTCCCTTACATACAGTGCTACTCCCCCACCTTTTCTGCCCTGCCTGTCCTTCCTGAACAGTTTATAACCATCCATGACAGTACTCCAGTCATGTGAGTTATCCCACCAAGTCTCTGTTATTCCAATCACGTCATAATTCCTTGACATCACCAGGACCTCCAGTTCTCTCTGCTTGTTTCCACGGCTTTGTGCATTCGTATATAAGCACTTGAGATAACCTGCTGATCGCCCCTCATTCTCAGTATGAGGCAGGAGCCCTCCCCTCACAGACATTCCTGCCTGTGCTTCTTCCCGGTATCCCGCTTTCCCACTTACCTCAGGGCTTTGGTCTCCTTCCCCCGGTGAACCTAGTTTAAAGCCCTCCTCACTAGGTTAGCCAGCCTGCTCGCAAAGATGCTCTTCCCTCTCTTCGTAAGGTGGAGCCCGTCTCTGCCCAGCACTCCTCCTTCATGGAACACCCTCCCATGGTCAAAGAATCCAAAGCCTTCTCTCCGACACCACCTGCGTAGCCATTCGTTGACTTCCACGATTCGACGGTCCCTACCCATGCCTTTTCCTTCCACAGGGAGGATGGACGAGAACAACACTTGCGCCTCAAACTCCTTTATCCTTCTTCCCAGAGCCACGTAGTCCACAGTGGTCCGCAGTGATCCGCTCAAGGTCATTCTTGGCAGTATCATTGGTGCCCATGTGGAGAAGCAGGAAGGGGTAGCGATCCGAGGGCTTGATGAGTCTCGGCAGTCTCTCCATCACATCGCGAATCTTAGCCCCCGGCAAGCAGCAGACTTCTCGGTTTTCCCGGTCAGGGCGGCAGATAGATGCCTCAGTCCCCCGGAGGAGAGAGTCCCCGACCACCACCACCCGCCTCCTTCTTTTGGGAGTGGTGGTTGTGGAACCCCCCATCTCAGGACAGTGCATCTCATGCCTTCCAACCAGCGGAGTCTCCTTCTGCTTTCTCCCCCCAGACATATCATCTGGTCCACTCTCCGCAATGGTACCTGTGGAGAGAACATGAAAGCGGTTCACTGTGGCTCACTATTAAAATAGCCTTTCAAAGCCTCCCTGAGCCACATAGCTCTCGTCTGAGTTCTTCTTTAGCCCTGTATCTGGCTGCTCGAATCAGCAGACAGCCATTCCACCTCCACCCCACTGGAAACATTTCCCCCTTTGTGTCACATATGAT
The DNA here is from genome assembly GCF_965152235.1 of Eretmochelys imbricata. Classification (NCBI taxonomy): domain Eukaryota; kingdom Metazoa; phylum Chordata; order Testudines; family Cheloniidae; genus Eretmochelys; species Eretmochelys imbricata. Next base: position 236,327,611 of record NC_135572.1, read on the forward strand.
GACGCACACAGCAGACAGCTATCACCATTGGAATATTTTTTTCACTGAGGTCTAATCTTTGCATAGATAGTGCCAGCGGCCTTTCAAACACCCAAAGACACATTCAACTTTCATCCTGCACCTGCTTAGCCTGCAGTCGTAGCACTCCTTGCTGCTATCGAGGTGGCCAGCGTGCGGTTTCATGAGCCATGGGAGTAAGGGGTAGGCTGGGTCTCCCAGAATCACTACTGGCATTTCAACATCCCCAGTGGTAATCCTCTGATCTGGAAAGAGTCCCTGCTTGCAGATTTCTGAACAGGCCTGTGTTCTTAAAGATGTGTGCATCATGCACCTTCCCTGACCAGACCACACTGATGTCAGTAAAACGTCCTGGTGATCCACTAGGGCTCGCAACACCATGCTGTTGATGCCCTTGCTGTTGATGTCCTGTGTGGCAAGATGGTCTGGTGCCACAATAGAGATATGCATGCCAGCTATCACCCCACCACAGTTCAGGAACCTCATTGCCACAAAACCATCCAGTATGCCCTGCACATTGCCCAGAGTCACAGTTCTTTGTAGCAGGACGCAATTAATGGCCCTGCACACTTGCATCACAGCAGCCCCTGCAGTGGATTTCCCTACTCCAAATTGATTCATGACTGATCGGTAGCAATCTGGCGTTGCAAACTTCTACACAGCGATGGCCAATCACTTCTCCACTGTCAGAGAAGCTCTCATTTTGATGTGGCTGCGCCAGAGAGCTGGGGCGAACTCTGCACACACTTCCAGGAATGTAGCTTTCACATCCAGAAGTTCTGCAACCACAGTTAGTCATCCCATACCTGCATAACGATCGACCCCACCAGTCAGTGCTCGTTTCTCAGGCCCAGACCCAGCACTCCACCGTCTACAGCTGCTCCATGAATGCCAGCAACCCCCTTGAAAAGAATGGTTTCTTTCTATGTCCCACAGTGAGCTACTATTCCCCACTGCTCCTCTGGCTGCTCTGCAAATACTGCAGGATCAGGCAGATTGTGCTTGCAGCACTCACCACAACAGCACAAAGCTGGTCAGGATCCATGCTTCTCGCAAAGATCGTGGACGTGCAGGTTTGTGGGGCTTCTGAAAAGAGTCCTGAAATGTTATGAGGTGCAGATAACATTAGGAGATGGAGAAAACTGATCATGAGAGGCTGAAATTATGTTCCCAGTCACCCCTGCATGCACAGGTGCCAGCTTTTAATTTTTCCTAAGGGTGCTCAAACTCAGGCCCTGCCCAAACTCCACACCTTCCACCAAGCCCCCACGCCCACTCCAGCCCCACCTCTTTCTGCCCCATCCCCGCTCCTCCGAAACAGCTGTTCCACGGTGTGCAGGAGGCACTGGGAGGGAGGGGGAGGAGTTGATTGGCGGGACCGGCAGCGGATGGGAGTGAAGGGGAGCTTGGCTGCCGGTGGGTGCTAAGCACCTGCTAATTTTTTTCCATAGTCGGTGCCTATGCCTGCATGCCTCATTTGCCCCCATGGGGCATTGCAAACCCTTCCCCCAAAACAGCCTGTGCTAGATGGTGGCGAGTTGCACAGTGGGATACCTACCCATGATATTAATGCAAGCACTGGCAGTTAAGACCCACACCACTGATACAAGGAGAGTAGTGTGGCTATATAAAAGCAATGTAATTACTATGGTGGCTGCACATCAACATAACTTGGGTTGACTTAATTTTGTAGCATAGACTTGCCCTAAGTCTGCAGCAGACTACTGAGGGGTGGGCTCACACCCCAGCTTGCCATGAACTGAACGTCTGTACAGACAAGCCCTTACTGTCTCTTTGCCTTACTTCCCCAAAATGTAAAATGAGCATAATGGTACGTCCGTACCTCACAGGAATGCTGAGAGGATAAATACTTTAAAGGTTGTAAGATGATCAGGCACTACAGTAATATAAGTACCCAAAAGACCGTATAAGTACCAAAAATACATAGCTTTCATAACTTTGACCCCTCAGAACCTGCATTTGGGTACCACAGCTGAAGAATCCTGCACAGGCCTTGATGGAGTGAGATGGCCAGCTAAGGTAGAAGTTCTACTGAAAGTCACTGGGACTTGTGCACCTAAGGGCATGCCGCATGGTGGGGTAATGTGCACAATGCGGGGGTGTGGGGGGGTGTGAGTGATTTCTAAAGTATTAACATGTTGCACATTAAATTGGTACATGTAGAGTTTCTAAAGGAAACTAAAGGTTTCCTAGTGTGCTTTAACAGAGATAGGGAACCTTTAGTGCACACCAGCAGGGTCTCTATGCACCTATCCATGCCCAACATGATAGTGAACTTTAGAAATCACTCCCCCATAGTACACAAGCACTAAGTAATTTAGCAGCTTTTGAAATCCCACCTATAGTGCTTAGTTAGCTGTTTAACTCTGTGAGTCTCTGCCCCATTCAACTGCTATATATGAGAATCCCATCCTGAGGAATGAGAAAGGGGAGGTACTGACCACATGCAGGACTAAGTGAGTCGCAGTGCAAAGAGTGCCTCCAACTGACAACCTCTGTTTAAGAAGCATTGGGTTTGTTTCTTAATTGAATACATTCCTAATCCCTCTTTTTTAAAAGGTTTTACAAAACTTTGGAAATTACATCCAAAAAGCCACATTACAAGAATATTAAGGTTGCAAAGTTAAGCATTCAAAAGTAGGAAATGCTAGAATTCAGATTGCTCACGCATAAGGAGAATGACAAAACAAAATATCTTGAAAGCTACCCATTCAGTGAACACTGTCCATCTTGAGCACCCAGTGACACTGGAGTGAAATTAATAGGCAGCAGGTTTAAAACAAACAAAAGGAAATATTTCTTCACACAACACACAGTCAACCTGTGGCACTCCTTGCCAGAGGATGTTGTGAAGGCCATGACTATAACCGGGTTAAAAAAAGAACTAGATAAATTCATGGAGGATAGGTCCATCAATGGCTATTAGCCAGGATGGGCAGGGATGGTGTCCCTAGCCTCTGTTTGCCAGAAGCTGGGAATGGGCAACAGGGGATGGATCACTTGATGATTACCTGTTCTGTTCATTCCCTCTGGCATTGGCCACTGTCGAAAGACAGGATACTGGGCTGATCCAGTGTGGCCATTCTTGTGTTCTTATGAGGTGTCACGGATCTAGGAGAGTGCCCCCTCTTGACCACTCACCAGACTCCTGTGAGTGGGTTCAAGTGCTTTAAGCCTTGGGAGTCTGAAATGAGTCCAGGCACAGCCCCTAGCTTGAGGTCCTTAGACACATCTTGGAGCACTGATCCTCTGTCTAGCACATCCCCATTCCCAACCCCCGTTTACCATCCAACTGCCCCATCCTTGTTATCAGTGCTGAACCGCAGACTCCCTCATAGGCTGTGTTTACACTCCCTCCCAGAACTCCGACCATGTGGATGTTCTGGACCCACAGTTTACCTCTTCAAAGGGCACGTGGTAGATGAAGCATATCGCACAGGATTACTTTGCACAAGATTCTAAGACACCATTGCTCATTATGCATGAGAGCAGACGGTCCAGATCATACAGCAAACAAAGAAACATCCTGACAGTTTCATCACTGCGATTTCAATAGCATTACCACTGGCATAAGAATGGAGTAACAAAAAGGTGAAACAAGCCCTATGTTCTGAGTTGATTTGACAGGTAGCTGTCTACTAGATAGAAGCAAACAGTGATTCCCACAGAAATTTTGGGTCTATAAACATAGATTTCTTTACACTGCATTAATGGAATGTTAGCTGAATAATGTAGCACTTAGACCTGTGAATACCCAAAAGGTAAAGAACTACCAATTTCTGTTGGAAGAAATATAGCAGTGGGAATTTACTACCTATCACCTCACCAGGACAGTGACAGTGATGGTGAAATGCTCAGGGAGATTAGAAAGGCTACAAAAACCGAAAACACAATAATAATGGAGGATTTCAACTAACCCCATATTGATGGGTACATGTCACCTCAGGAGGGGATGCAGAGATGAAATTTCTAAACACTGCTAATGACTGCTTCTTGGAGCAGCTAGTTCTGGAACTCATAACGAGAAAAGCAATTCTTGATTTAGTCCTAAGGGACGCACAGGATCTGGTCCAAGAGGTGAATATATCTGAACCACTCAATAATAGTGACCATAATGTAATTAAATTTAACCTCCTTGTAAGGGGGAAATACCCTGGTAGCATTCATCTTCAAAAAGGGGAACTACACAAAGCTGAGGAAGCTAGTTAAATGGAAATTAAAAGGTTTAGTAAAAAGAGTGAAATGCCTGCAAGCTGCATGGTAAGTATTTAAAAATACCATAATAGAGGCTCAGACTAAATGTATACCCCCCAAAACCAATTAAAAAACCCTCAAAAACTGTAAGATGACCAACCATGGCTAAACAGAGTAAAAGAGGCAGTTAGAGTAAAAAAAGACATCCTTTAAAAATTGGAAGTCAAATCCTACTGAAGAAAATAGAAAGGAGCAGAAACTCTGGTAGGTCAAATGTAAAAGTATAATTAGGCAAGCCAAAAAAATTTAAAGAGTAACTAGCAAAAGACACTAAAACTAACAACATTTTTTTTAAATACATCAAAAGCAGGAAGCGTGCCAAACAATCCCTGGGGCCATTGGCAGACACGCCAAACCCACCCCCGCAAAAAAAATGCACAAATTGGGCTTGTTTTTGGCTTAATTGGCTTGTGAGTTGCTTGTTGGCTAGTTTTTGCCTTGTAGCTTCTTTTTTGTTTGTTTTTTGATCAGCTCCCAGCATTCAGAGGCAAGGGGAGGAGGGTAAGCGGGGGAAGGGACAAGGGTTGGGGGAGGGGGAAGTTAGGGGTGCACAGCAGGTCCACCACAGTCCCAGACTGCAAGCATGGGGGATCTAATCACGTAGAGTGTTAGGGTTCTTATGGACTAGCTTGTTTTGGCCTGGTTTTGAAATGGGATTAGCTTGTTTTTTGGCTTATTGTGAAAGTCAGGGTGCTTATATACCGCACTCAAGGAATAAAAGGTTGTTGAGGAGAAGTTAAACTCTGCATCAGTCTTCACTTTAGAGGATGGGAAGGAGATTCCCACACCGGAGCCATTCTTTTTAGGTGACAAATCTGAGGAACTGTCCCAGATGAGGTGTCAATAGAGGAGGTTTGGTAACAAATTGATAAATTAAACGGCAATAAGTCACTCGGACCAGAGTGCATTTACCCAAGAGTTCTGATGGAGCTCAAATATGAAATTACAGCACTGCTAACTGTGGTATGTGACCTATCCCTTAAATCAGCCTCTGTACCAAATACTGGAGGATAGCTAATGTGATGCCAATTTTTAAAAAACACACTAGAGGCGACCCCAGCAATCACAGGCTGGTAAACATAACTTCAGTACCAGGCAGATTGGTTGAAACTATAGCAAAGAATAAAATTGTGAGACATGTAGATGAACACGGTATGTTGGAGACGAATCAACACAGATTTTGTAAAAGGACATCATGCTTCACATTTTTGAGGTTGCATGTCAACAAATATGTTGAGAAGGGTGATCCTCTGGATACAGTGTTTGTCGACTGTCATAAAGCCTTTGACAAGGTATCTCACTAAAGGCTCAAACAAAATAAGCAGTCATGGGATAGGAGGAAAGGTCTTCTCATAGATCAGTGACTGGTTAAAAGACAGGAAACAAAGGGTAGGAATAAATTATCAGTTTAAATGAGGGGTCTAAATTAGCTGTTACCACTCAAGAAAGATCTGAGAGTCATCATGGATAGTTATCTGAAAACATCTGCTCCAAGTGCAGCAGAAGTCCAAAAAGCGAACAGAACATTAAGAACCATTAGGAAAGGGATAGATAATAAGATCGAAAATAGAACAATGCCTCTATAGAAATCCATGGTATGCCCACACCTTGGATACTGCACACAGTTCTGGTTGCCCCATTTCAAAGAAGCTATACTAGAATTAGAAAAAGTACAGAGAATGGCAACAAAAATTATTAGGGGTACGGAACAGTTTCTATATGAGGAGAGATTAAGAAGACTGGGACTGTTCATTTTAGAAGACAGACAACAACAGAGGGGATATGATAAAACTCTATAAAATCATGACAGGTTTCAGAGTAGCAGCAGTGTTAGTCTGTATTCACAAAAAGAAAAGGAGAACATGTGGCACCTTAGAGATAGAGACAAATAAATTGGTTAGTCTCTAAGGTGCCACAAGTACTCCTTTTCTTTTTATAAAATCATGAATGGTGTGGAGAAAGTGACCACCACAATAACCAGGGGTCACCTAATGAAATTAATAGTCAGCAGGTTTAAAACAACCATAAGGAATTATGTCTTCACACCACACAGTCAACCCGTGCAGCCCACTGCCAGGGGATGGTATGAAGGCCAAAAAGTATAGCTGGGTTCATAAAAAGTATAAGATAAGTCCCCAGAGGATAGGTTCATCGATGGCTATTAGCCAGAATGGTCAGGGATGCAACCACTTACTCTGGGTGTCCCTAAACATCTGACTGCCAGAAGCTGGGACCATACGATAATTGCCCTGCTCTGTTCATTCCCTCAAAAGCATCTGGCACTGGCCAGTGTCAGAAGACAGGATACTGGGCTAGATCGACCATTGGTGTGACCCAGTATGGCCATTCTTAGGTTAAGTGAATGAGTATTATTAGGGTTAGAACAATATATATTGTGCCTCAGCCGACATATGCTATGGCAAACTTTAATAAAGTGTATTTTGCTCCTTGGAAGATTTTTAAGCTTGGCCTATCCCAAAATGCAATCTACATTATTTTCCTATGTATTGATCTAGACTAGGTATTTATGCTACATGTCATTGTCTGAGCAACTTTGACACTGGCCACATCCAGAGAGGAACTGATCACTCCCAACCCTTAGGCAGCATGGACTAATAGATAGGACTCTGGGCTGGGAATCAGGAGGCCCAGGTTCTTCTCTGAGCTCTGCCACTGAAGTATTGTGTGACCTGGATCAAGTCACTTCACCTCTTTCTCCTCTACCTTTTGTATTCTTTGTCCATTTAGCTCTTTGAGGCAGACTGTTCCTCTTACTTTATGTCTGTAGTAAATAATCAACAACATTGACTTGCAAGTGCTCAGCACCTCTCAGGATCAGGCCCACAGTCATTTCCAAAGACTGTATACTTGATAACACCTAGCACATTTGTAACCCTTCTGCCCGTCAGAGTTGGCAGCAACAAGGGCCGGGTTCAATATCTAGGGGATCCATTCCAATAACACAATGCAAACCGGCTCGAGCCCCCACCCAGTGACCTGGGACAAATATATACCACCCCCGCTGGGCGCCTCCAAGAGGCAATACTTCCCCTCTCGCAAGCACATAGTCTGAGTATAGCAAAAGCCTTTTAATAACAGAGAGAAACAATGTGGCTTTATGTTGGGGAAACACCACCAATAGGATTCATAACACAACCCATGAGCAAAAAAAACCCACCCCAAGCAAATTGGGGCATGCCCTTTTCCCTTTGGTTCTTGAGTCCAGCAACCCCAAATCACCCAAAGTCCCAAAAGTCCAATGCCCCAAAAGTCTCTGTCCCTGGTCAGGGCAGCCCCAGAGTTCGAAAGTTTATCTGCGGAGCTTTACCTCTCAGCCTGGGTGGAAATGGGACGGGGGTAAGAGGCACCTTACATGATCCGAAGCTGACCGCCCCATAGCTCCATACTGGCGCTCCGCTCCGCCAGCCGCCCCACAAACTCCTTCGCTCAGCTCCATGGCCCACAAGCAGCTCCTGCCATCCACAAACTGCTCCGCATCGAACTGCTTCACCAGCCAGTCCGCAAGGCACTCCAGCCGTCCCGCAAACTGCTCCGCAATATATCTTCAGGCTCCCCCACTACTTAACACAACACTCAGTGATTTCAGCTCTTAGGTGAATTCAGCTTGTAGTAGGGGAGCCCCAGTGCTGGTGCACTGTCAGCCCAAAGTGAGCTCAGCAGCCTATAACTAGACTTCTAATGAAATCAAAATTAGCTCTGATATTCCACAGTGGAGAGAGGAGGAAGTGCAATTAGCATGTAAGGCCCTCACCAAGGGGCCCATGCCACCAAGTGTTAATACTTGTCCCCAGCCTCTCTCCCTTCACACAGTTTTGGAACCCATGACCCTTGCCTAGCGAGTGCTACTTAGTTGATGGTGAATCCCTCCATCATAACAAAAGGCCACGTACAGTTCCAACCACAGTTCCCATAATCAGGGTAATAACAATTTATTCTTCCTGCCCCAGTAACAGAGACACTGGGGATCCCACAGCAGCCAAAGTGACCATTTGGGCAGCTATGGTCTCATTCTAGGCGTGGTGGGTGTGCCTATGCAAATGAGATCAGCCCCTGAAGTTCTTTTCCACAACTTGCCACACCTCACCACCAGATGTCAGGGTGGAGCTCATCCTGACACTGCTTACAATTTATAGCATTTGTTATTGTCAGACTGAATAACCCTCTCAAGGGTTATGTGAGCAAAGTAAATAAATATCCTAATAGCTGTTTAGAAACATGGAGTGATTTCTCAAGGCCACAAAATAAGTCACTCACTCTGCCACTATCTGGATTGGACACTAGTTTCCTAGTCAGTGCCCCATGCATAAGGTATTAACAACATCAGTAAGAATAATATTTAGCACTTATATAGGGGTTTATCTTTCAGCCTTTATTCACATGAGTAAAACTTGGTCAGGCCAATAGTCCCAGTGGCTCCAATGAGACTGTTCAGGTTAGTGATATTAACTCACAAGAGGAACAGGTACACATACTTGGTATTTTTAGAGAGTGTTCTACAAGTATTAATACTTACTAGATCAACTGTTGTAGCCAAGGTGGATTGATTTAAATCAAAATGGTTTAAATCACTGATTTTTATCATGATTTAAAATCAGCAAGCAGGAAGCTTTTATTTAAATAATCCATTTTAATTATGTTTTGCATTTGTACTTGCTAGTAATTCACACTACATGTGTTTCTTCCTTCGCGTTTCAAGACAAATATGTCATGCTCTTATTAACAACAAAACAAACAAAAAGGCTACTGTCCCCTTGTCATGTTCTTGGGCAACAAGACAATCAGTATTGACAACTGTCATCCACAATGGAGGAGGAGAAATCTGGGAAGGAAACGAATGTTAGTGTCTGTTTTTAGACTCCAACTAAGCAAGTTCTTACACAGCTGATTAATCAAACTCATCAATCGGACTACTTAAATTAATAAGTTACGCATGTGCTAAAGTATTTGCACGATCAGGGTCCTTATAAGAAAAGCTGAACAAAAAAAGTTGGGCAAATAGTAAATTTACTGAAAAGTTCATTTCTAGGGCACCTGAACTAATCAAATAGTTTTGAAAATGTCATTTTGAAATCAACCTCAACTTGTTTGGTTTTTTTTCCAGTTTTTCATTTCAGTTTTGGTTCAAAACAAACTCCCCCACCCTCAGATTTTTCAGTTCAACCACCAAACTAAAAATATCAATTATTTGTTCAGCTCTACTTAGAAGGGATTGTTTTAAAACAAACAATGAGACAATACAGGTTTACAGTTAAGCTATTTCCCATTACACTGTCTTCTTGACACTTACAGGCAAACATTCTTATATTTTTCAGAAAACTATAATGATGTGCCTCAAGATGGGAGAGGTGAGTTTAGAATGCAGCGAGCAGCTTTCAAGAGCCAACTATCCAAGTGAATGACAGACAAACAAACAAACAATTTGGCACTGCAAGATGGAGTTTGGTCAAGACATCTGACCAGAATCACCTCCTATCAACTTACAAAAACAATGTTGAAAGTTCAGAAAACCATCTGTAAGCAATATTTTAATTTTAGGTCCAGATTATTATTTTGAAAGGAGACATTGTATTTGATGGAAAGCTCAATACAGTGAAATACAAGTTGCTCTTGCAAGATCCAAGCCAAGGTGGACAAGGACAACAAGACAAACCTTTGGCAGATCAACTTTCTTTGCCTCCCCATCCATCAATTGCCATTTGAGCCTAATCTGTGTCAGAATAATGAATGTGAGTTATTCCAAAGTTCTCTGGTGAATATGTCACAATAGAGTAGATGCTGACATTCCCCGTCACTGTTCCCGCAATCACACCTCACAATACAAAGGGACCCCTCGTCCAATCAGAGTGCAGGGTAGTAGTCATTTCAGTCCCTGATTCTGGTCATTTTATTCACAGCAATGAGACTGGCATGACATCATGAAATTCCTGAGCACAACAAGTCGCCTCAACTGTACCTGCCCTCCAGAGGAGGGTACAAAAATTTAAAAAAGGACAACCTCTCCCCTTCCTCAACCTGATAGGAAATGAAAAGAAAAATCCTTCAGATTACAATAGCAATAACACCACTACTCCTCTGTTTTACAAGGCAATAATCCAATCCCCTCAGGGCGATAGTTATTCAGCAGTTGATTGGTCTCATAATTTATCCCCCTCAGGAATAGGAGGATTGCTTTGCAAGCCAGAACAGCAATGGGATACTGAGTCACTGCGTGTTGCAATAGCCTGACTCTATTTTATGGTAGGGATTTAATTTGAAGACATACAATATATTTTATATCAGGGTGGCCAAATGTACTGACCCTCTGAGCCACATAAAATAATCTTCAGAAGTTTAAGAGCTGGGCGCACCTGCTGGGGCTCAGGGCTTCAGCAGGAGCAGGGCTGAAGCCTTGAGCCCCAGCAGACACCTCCAGCGAGACTAGAGCCCAGAGATCCCCCTCTCCGCAGGGCAGAAGGCCCTAGGCCTACCACAGGGCAGAAGCCCTGAGCTCCCCTCTCCCAGTCTGGTAGGTGGAGAACAGGGGAGGGAGGGCTCCGTGAACTGCACTTTAACTGTAAAAGAGCCGCATGCGGCTCACGAACCACAGTTTGGCCACCCATTCTATATCAATCATTCCTGTGAAATTAAGTCATGCAGCAAGACATCGTTTTATACAGAGCACCTGGTGACTACAACCAAACAGAGGAATTCCTCTGGAATCACAGTACTCAACACAGCCACATTAGTGCCAAACTAATTCAGGATGGCTAATATTCCGACCAACACCAAATGATCTGACTGTGACTTAGCTGCATATATTTGAGAGCATCATCAATAGCAGGAACGCTTTCCATGTCTACTGAGTAACACGAAGTCTTCTGTTAAAACTTCTTTGAATTGAAAGCATTTTTCTTTTTCTACTGAACAGCTAAGGGATACATTATTACGGGACACTTTGGGCCAAGTTATGGCTACCTTGCAGAAGTGCATTAGATAGTGAAAAGGCACAGAGAGGTGTCCGTTCTGGAGAGCAGAAGCAGGGGAAGCCAGCCAATCTTGCCTGCAGCAGTCCAGTTCTGAGAGGAGGCCTGCCTGAGGAGGACAGGGACAGAGATGTCCCACCTCCTTGCATGCCAACCAGTCAATGCAAAGTATCACTGGGGGAAGGGCATGCTATACCCAATGAAAAGGTATAGCAAGTGCTACAGGTAAGCGTGCTCCCCCTCAGCGCCCTTGCAGCCATTGGACTTGCTCCTGCTCCACGCAGAATGCCTGCAGCATCCCCTTTGTGAAGGGTACTCTGATGCCCCCGTTCTTCCCCACACGTGATTCAGTTTGTAGAGCCATACTAGAGCCTTTAAAGATGTACTGTGGTATTGTACATGGTGGCAAATGTAGTAAAGGGAGTCAATATTTTTTAAATTCTCAATTCACTTTAAACCACAGAGCTTTTAGTTTTCTAAAATAGCATTTCATGATACCATTCAAAGCACTTTAGTTGAAGCTGGGACAATAAGAGCTCCATCAAAGGGGCATTATAGAGAGTTTTCAGATACTAGTACAATACAGCATTGGGTTTTTGCAAAAATAGTATTTAGCCTGAGCAAAGGGGCTGCGCTTGCATGGAAGGGAGAATACACACAGTAGAGCTGTGAGATGGACGCCTCATTCCCAACTTGCCATAAAGGCCAGAAAAATCATGTAGCCAGAAGTAACATTGATTCTGGCCATGCCTCTGTGGGCAACATGCCTCCTTTTCTTTTCCTATCTGCCTTCGCTTGCAAAGACCAACCCGACCCTCCCCCCCGAGGTTATATCTACAACACACAGAGTCTCCTTGCACACGTTTTTTGCTACTTATTCCTTTCCCTCCATCACAGCAGTAACATAGCATTTCCACTGTTTGTGGACCTCACACACACACGTAAGGTACCACAGGATCAAGTCTACCGAAGTTTGGGAACGATTTGTTACAAACAGAAATAGTAAGAGAGGCACTTAGCACTTCCAAGGATCAGGCCTGCTGATCCTCTGAGAATTGCAGGGTTCTTAGACCAGCACACTCTGTTACGCATCGTTCACTGTGTGATGCCTACCTCAGCACAACAGGCTGAATTAAGGATGGAATATCAGACTTCAAAGCCAACCTAGAAATCAAACGTCTCCGTAATATTTTAACGACTATATAACTACAAGAAGCATGTGTGCTTACTGTCAATGAAAGACGAGAGAAAAGTTATTTCACTATTTTTTCCAGTTTGTTTACTTTACAGGCCTGACTGCACTTTGGGCTTCTCTGACCTTGAAATACTAGTGCAGCGCTGCAGCTGTGTCACTGTAGTTCTGCAGAGTAGACACTACTGAACTCGACGGGAGGGGACGTCCTGTCAGCCAGAGTCAATCCACCTGCCCAAGAAGCCGTAGCTAGGTTGATGGAAGAATTCTTCCGTCGACCTAGCACTGTCTACATCATGGGTTAGGTCGGCTTAACTAGATTGCTCGAGGGTACGGATTTTTCAGACCCCTGAGCCACTTCGCTAGGTCACCCTAACTTTTTAAGTGTAGACCAGACCTTTGTATGTAATCAGTTTCTCTGTTTCTCCTGTAGAGGCAATTTCCCCTTTCATTTGTCTGGATCTTTCATGCAATGAGAGGGAGACTGTTAAAGAACAGAAGAATAGGATCGTAAAAATCACAAAAGCTGGCCAAGGGACGCAGGAGTGAGTGAGCCTTAGAACTCACTTTTCTTAAATTAATAGTTTTGAGATTTTTGGTGTCCCTTTAATTGTAGCAGTCTCGAGTTTTGTCCATTCAGGTCTCAATTTTAGTAATACTGAAACAAATGTGTCAGATACCAATAGCAGTTTCCAAACTTCATCTGATTGATTTTAACCTTGCATAACATAAAATGGATTCTCTGGGCTAGACTCTGATCTTGAGCACCATTTTACCCCAGTGTAACTCCATTTACTTCAATGGAGTCACTCTGGACTTACAACAGGGTGAGAATCAGGCCCACAGCAAATATTATCCATTAAAATAAATGACTATTTTCTGCAACTCGGCAACTTTACAATCAACAGAATTGTTTCCTGTACATAGTCATTCAAACGGTCTCCTTCAGAACAAGAAAAGTGAACTCTTCCTAAGTATTGTTTAGAACTACCTATTTTTATTGTGAGGTTATTGCCACCATAGAGATCTTTGTAAAAAGCTTGTGTTCATGAAGGAATTTGTACTAGATACTGGTTTGTGTGTCTTACTGGATTTTGTAAGGGTTTTTTCCCTTTGGGAATTGTGTGTTATTAATGAGCAGTTTTATGCTTTATTTCTGGTATGTGTACACATTGTAAGTGATGTACTTTTTTTTTTTTTTAAATCTCTGTACAGACAGATTGATATTCGGTAGATACTCACTGGCTGAAGTTTTCATATTGCCTACAAATTTACACATGTGGATAAATCCATATCATAACAGAGGAACAATAGTTCATCTAGCATCAGTTAAAAAAACCAGCTTATAGCCTATATATTGTACTTGAACATTGGATCTTGACTAAAACGAATATTAGTTCAGCCTTAATCTAAAACAAAACACATGTATCACAGGTAAATTTCCCCCCACTGTCCCCATCTTTCGCATTCTGAAGTGTTCGAAAAGCAATGACTAGGTAAACAATATCTGTAATATATCAGCCATCATCAAATAAGGCTGTGCTCCAACAGTTCTCTACTTTTAGCTAGTGTAAAATGATTACAGCTAAAGCAAAATAAATTATACCAAATTCTACATTTAGTTTTACCTTAAGAGCCTGATTCACTCAGCACTTCTAAGGTGACCAGATGTCTGGTTTTCGACCAGAATACCTGGTGGAAAAGGGACCCTAGTGGCTCTGGTCAGCATCGCCGACTGGGCCATTAAAAGTCCAGTCGGCGGTTCTGCGGAGCTAAGGCAGGCTAGTCCCGACCTGTCCTGGCTCTACACTGCACCCCGGAAGAGCCAGCAGGTCTGGCTTCTACGCAGGGGGCCATGGGGCTCCATGCACTACCCCCACCCCGAGCACCGCTCCACACTCCCATTGGCCGAGAACCACAGCCAACAGTAGCTGTGGGGGCTGTACCCATGGGCAAGAACAGCACGCAGAGGCGTCTGCTGTCCCTCCACCTAGGATCTGAACCTGCAGTGCTGGCTGCATCCAGGGAGCAGCGCAGACTCAGGACAGGTAGGAAGACTGCCTTAGCCCCCGCGCTGCACCGTGGACCAGGAGCCACCAGAGGTAATCCTGCACCCCAACCCCCTGCCCCATCCCTGAACCCCCTCCCAAACCCAGAGCCCCCTCCTGTACTCCAATCCCCTCATTCCCAGCCCCACCCCACAGCCTACACCCCCAAATGGAGCCCTCACCCCCCTGCACCCCAACCCACTTCCCTGTCCCAGAGCCCCCTCCCACACTCTGAACCCCTCTGCCCTACCTCCCAAACCCAGCAGCCCCCTCCTGCATCCCAAGGCCCTAATCTTCAGCCCCAGCCCAAACCCTACACCCACAGATAGGAGCCCTCACTCCCTGCCCCCCAACCCCCTGCCCCAGCCCAGAGCCTCCTCCCAAACCCTGAACCCCTCTGCCCCACCCCCCCAGCCTGGAGCCCCCTCCTGCACCCCAAACCCCCATCCCTGGCCCTATCCCAGAGCCCACACCCCAATCCCCGCCCCAGCCCAGAGCCTCCTCCTGCACCCTGAACCCCTCATTTCTGGCCTCACCCCCTCCCACACCCCAACCTACTGAAAGTGAGTGAGGATGGGGAAGAGCGAGCCACCGAGGGAGGGGGAATGTAGTGAGCAGGAGGCAGGGCCTCAGGGAAGGGTGCTCAGTTTTGTGCAATTAGAAAGTTGGCAAACCTAAGCACTTCTAAGGATCAGGTCCACAATATGTTGGCTTTTGTTCAAAAAAAGAAAAAAAAGTATTTTGTTTATGCCCTTTCCTATGTAATAATATGGGGCACAAGATCACCTTAGTATGGAAGTGACTAATCCCATTCTATCCCTTTGAAAATGGACTTCTGCCCTTCTTAATGTGTGTGGCGTTGTTCATACTCTGAAGGCTTTATTCCTTGTCTCTAACTTACTTTACAAATTCTCTATCATTTTATGTTTCATTAAAGTGATGTGTGTCTGACTTCCTAGTAATTAAATACTATTGTATAAAATAGGACAAAAGAAATTAGTAAAAAAGTCCAGGCCTTGTGTCACATTTATTCATCTTTTATACTTGGTACTGATTGCACTAAAGAAACAGGAGTCCAACAGTTTGGCCTGTTGATCTCAAAGTGTACTTAAGCTTATTGGAGTGGCTGTTCTAAATAAGTAAGTTTTTATTATGGCTGTAATTTTTGAGGAGTCTCCTCATAAAAAAAATTGTGAGGTTAGTAAGTACACTTCAAACAGATTTTGAAGTCAGTTATGCAATTCTATTTAGCAACCAAGCTGGTACACAAAAGTTAGAATAACTCAAAACACAATTAATCTGGAGTAACTCCTTCATAAGCCTTGCAAACACTATTGTATAAATCTCCAATACTTTTCATTCATAAATAGTACAATACGAACACTAGAAGACATGGCAATCGCATATTTGAAGCCTACAGTCAAATTTTAGGTTCTCTAATTACAATTCTAGGGTTACAGTGTTTTTCTCATTTTTGTTAATACACTGAAAATATCACTTACATGCCAACTGATGTTTAAATTCAATATGCGCGAGTGTTCTATAATTTACTAATCTACTTTTGGATTTACTCATGTCTTATTGTTTGCTAAATATTCTGACTTCATATAATGAATCATGTGGTCTTTCTGAAATGATAGCCAGGAAGACAAAAAAACCCCAAAATATATGTTTCACCCTACTATTGAACTGCTTTTGTCCTTATATACAGTAGTTTTTAAAAAGATGTCTTTAGGGTTTAATAAGTGAGTGTAATGTAAAATAATCCCTGTAATAAAATTTGCTTTAATGTTTCCAAACAGTCTACAGTAGCTTGGAAGGTTTTTATTTCCATCCCAGTCTGCAGATTAAAAAAAATCTTCCTTTCCCATAGGTAGTCAAATCCGACGTCAACCATTCATCTAAAATTTGTATGAAAATAAGTGAAAAGAAAAAGGAAATTCAGACGTAAGGCTGCTTGAAAGTCCCTCTCCCACCCTCAGAGACATGGCCACTGCCACGCTGGTTCAAACCAGAGGTCCATCTGGATAGTACTAGAGCTGATTTGAGTTTTTCAACAAAACTTTTTCTGGTGGTGCTAGAGGAAGAACAGCTGCATGTGGCTCAAACGCTGGTCTCTCTCACCAACAGAAGTTGGTCCAATAAAAGATCGCACCTCATCCACCTTGTCTCTCTAATATCCTGGGACGAACACAGCTACAGGTACACAGCATACAGAACTAGTAAGAACATTTTTGATGAAATCTCAAACCCTAAACATTTTGCAGAAACTTATCCTTCCTGGGATGTAGGAAACAGCCCAGGTTTCAGTCTCTGCTCTGCCTGATCCAAAGCAGAGTTTTTCATCCCAGATCACTCTGAATCAGACAGAGCAGGGATTGGAACCTGGGTTGTTTCCCATATCCCCAGCTAGTGCTCTACCCACTAGGCTACATGGTGAGAGTCAGAAAGACAGACGGACATGACCCAAAAAAGCTTTTCAACTCAGGAAGGGTGAGGTTTTGGTCTGAAAAACAGACATTTGACACAATTCTATTTTGCAAAAACATCTGCACTGGAATGAAAACAAAAATTTCAAAACCTTGAAAGTTGCCACAAAACAAAATTGCCATTCTCCACACTGTTCTAATAAGCCCCTGCTCTAACGGGGCTTGAATGAGCCATGTGAGCACTGCATAAATGGTGGGTTTCAGCCTACCCCAGGGAATTAGGAGCACCATTCCCAAACAGAGGAAAAAAACCCTCTCAAAAGTCTCACATGAGAACAGATTTTCACATCATAACGCAAACTCCTCAAAATACAGGAGTCACCTCAGATATGTGACTTCATAACATTGTAGCCAATACAGTCTTCAGCAGGCTTGCACGTACTCACAAAATTCAGACGCCCTCACATGGCCACACTTACTACCTAATATATAGGGCTTTCCTACAAGTGAGCACCATTTGAAGCTCACCATTTGCCCTCCTTAGACTAACACACACTACAGTATCATAGTTATTATGTATTAGCTAGCATCTATCAAGCAGAGCCTTTAGTAGGAGCCACTGAAAAATATACACAACCCCAAATTCATCATTGCACCAAGGATGAGGGAGGTACTAAGGACTTGGGCCCTTCCCTCCAGGTTGGGGGTGATGTGCACTCTAAGGGATGAAGAGAAGGAGCAGTCCCTGTGTTCCTGGGAAGACAGTGATCTCTTGATCTTGTAAACATTGTGCATAGGATCAGAGTGAGACCATCTGTGCCCTGTCTGCTCTCCACTCCCACAAACTGCACCGACGAAAGGACAAAAGGACAACCTGTCCCTGAGGACAGAAATATTGGGGTTTCCAGTTACCACTCCATGTCAGTGCTATGTTTTTAATAGTGCCCACAAAGGGGAAGTCATGGGAACCAACTCAAAGTCTCCAACCAAACCTAAGGACATGAACACTCAGTCAACCAGACTGAATGGGGATAAGCTCTGAGTCACAAGCAGGGACACTGGCTCCATTTCTTGACAGCATCCAGAATGTTACAGATGGTGTCCCTGTGCAGATAAAAGGAATGCACGCCCGCGCATCCAGTCCCTAATAATTAAACGCACCACTAAGACCAACAAGCACAGACAGATCCACCTCAGCAGACTGCAGAAGGAACCATTTTGAGGATAAGAAAGAGGCCGTGTGATTAGAAAGTCATCGAGGGTCAGAGATACTTATTACTGACAGCTTCCAACAGCCCTTCCACCCTAGATGTCACTTTGGGCAAGTTTTGTTAATTGGCTGAATTTGTAAAGGATTGTTATTTTCAGTTAATAGGTTTGATTTTATTTACAGTTTCCCCTTCCTCTCCCCTCCCAAAAAGGGAAGATTTAACAATATTTAGTAAAGTCAGTGGACACTGACAGCTGTCATAAAATGGGGCTGTTAACCATCTGCAATTGACCCATAGCATGCAGCGGGGGCCAGGAAACAGATCCATCTCTTCAAAAACAAACCTCCACCCCAAAAAGCCCACCGTCCCCTGACTCACACACACACTGGCCCACCAAAACAAATCCAACACCCTCCCCCCAAAAAGGCCACTCCTAACATGTATTTACTACTTTATCAAATGCTTGACTAAGACTTGACTGTAACACTGGATTTTAACATGGGGAGATCTACAGTGGGTTTCATGCCTTTCAACACCACCTGTGCCAAATGGAAGCCGTTCCTCTTCCCTTTTTCTCCCCTCCCCCTCCCACACCATTGGCCTGCCTGGTGTCTCTTGTCTAATGTTGCTTGCACACTCCTGGAGGTATGGAATGTGCCTTATCTCCATAAAGCATCAGAAGTTTACAATGCTATATAAATGCTTTAGAATAGGTAGAATACAGTATTAAATAAATATTCATACAATGACCTATATGCTATGTTTCAGCAATACACCTGCCAGGTAACATGCTGTAGTAAAAGCTGAAAGCTATATTTTTAAAGAGAACAGGAGGAATTATTGCAATTGTGTGTGTTCTTCCCATAACACTGATCCTTCCTATCGCTGTCATACCTGTATACAGTATCTCAAAAATAAAAGGATCCATTTTAATTGTTAATATTTGACATTTACTTCTTAGTTTATTATTTGTATTTCAGTAGTACCTAGATGCTCCAGCCAGATCCCATTATGCTAAGTGTTCGGAAGACAAAGCAGTCCCTATTCCCCTTACCTCAGGTTCTGTAGTACAAGTGCATTTGCAGTTCTGAAAGCTGAAGAATTTAAAAGGCAAATGATAGAGCATTGTTACTGATAATTCAACAGAGTCATTATTGTGTGTGGCCTTACTATTAACTGAACCCCAGTGTTTTCAGCATAGTGCAAAATGACAGAATATTTAGATTCAAAATTACGTGGTCAACATTAATGAGTTCAAAGTGTGTGAAATGGCTTTAAATGGGAACTGATAAGATATTTATTACACTAAAGAATTTAAAAACAGAATTTGCTCACCACAACTGGATGCAGTGAGTCTTTGTCTGGGTGGCAAGAACAAAAGGGGTTGTTGCCCCTTTAAGGGTTCCCACTGCCCTGGGTTACAAGGGGAAGGCACAAGGGGGCAAAACCAGAGTGGAGCAAGAGGGAGCCAGAAGCCCTTGTCAGGTGGGAGCAGAGACATACCAGGCACACCACATGTCTGTGTTTATACACTCCAGACGGACTCTTCGACCACTGACTAGGAGCTGGTCCCTCTTTGTGGCAGGTGTCCTGCACAGATACTTGTTCTATAAGGGATCTGGTTCCCTGAAAACGCAGAGCTAGAAGGCTACTTAAGGGAAGGCCTCTCCTGAGGAAGCTGGTTGGCACCCCTACATCTGGTATAGTGGGGAAGAACCCCCCTCCGCCCCCCCGCCTTCTTCCAGCCTCCGTCTCCCCATATGAGGGATGGGTGGTGGGTTCCCAGCAACAGGCTGGCTGGGACCAAGTTGGGAAGGCCCAGGACTGACTGCAATCCTCCCACATCGGTGGAAACGATTAAGGAAAGACCGATGGCCCGCACTGTATGCTTTATTGCTGGGTATTCCCAGGTAAGTTAATAAATTTGTGGCCTAATTAAACCAGGCACATAGAAAAACAGATAAGTCGCTATGGGGCCAGGACAATGAGGAGGCACTGCTGCCCATAATTCATCAGAGTCATTGTGTGTGTTGTGGCCTTAATATTTCCCAAACCCCACTGTTTTCAGGATATTGCAAAATCAAGGAATATTCAAGATCATGTGGACAACATTAGGGATTTTAAATAAGTACTGTATATGTAGAGCAAGTGAAATGTCTTACAATGCTTCTTAAAGTGTCCTACTGAAAACTGTGCAGTGCTATAAATTAATTATACTGGTAAAACCTAACTGCCTCTACCCAGTCATTATCCCTAAAATCATAAATAAACAAAAGCATCAAAGTTGGGCCTTTTAATTGAGAGTTCCTTTTATTTCTACTAGAAAGGAAAGATTATTCCGATTGGTTTATTAAGCCACAAATACTGCAGGACAGAGATGAAAGGAATTTCAGCTTTCAGATCCACTTCCAAGAAAATAAAATAGTCATGCTTAAGTCTAAGGACCAAAATTTTAACTCTGTGTTTTGATAATTCAACAGTTTTATGCTATATGGAACAAAGTCTTTATTTTAAACAAATGTTCAATTTAACATTAATCACGTGCAATCTCTTCATCATTAGTATTTATATGTAATGTAGTTTTGGTAGTAAAGTGCAAAAACTTAAAAATAAAATTAAAGAGAGGGAAAATAATCTATTTTTCAAGAACCTTACCATAACCTTTTACCATCAGACAGATGGAGTCAATTTTTTAAAATCTTTTTCAAAACAAGCTAAGATGCAATACTGGAAACTCACTAGGATTCATTACTGTATTGCATTAGAGATAGTCGTATGGTGAAACACTTTTCAAACCAGAAGAGAGTCTTCTTTCAGAGGTTGTCAATGGTGCTCACTAATTGGCTACAGTGATCACTAATGATTAACATTACAGCTCGTCAAACTCCTCATGGCAAACTAACTATGTCCCATTTTTTGCAAATTGCCTATTGCATAACCTTGGTAACAAGCACGGCTTTGAATCTTCATTACTCGGAATTTGCTATGTGAGTTGTGAAATTGATGGTCACTCGAGTCATATGGTGCGGTTTCTCTTCCCTCATTGGATAACCTTTTAAATCCTTCCTCCAAAGAGGCACAGCATGACTATTATGAAGGACAATTAAGTCTTCTCCTTTCCCCTTTTGGAGAACCACATGGACACCCCCAGATTTTAAAATGGGTGGGCTCCCAACAGGAGGGCTTCTCCGGTCGGCATAGGTATTCCATATCCCCAAGAGGCAGCAGCTACGTCAAGAAGAGAAGCCCTCCCATTGACATAGCGCTATCTACACGGGGGTTGGGGGTCAGGTCAGTATAACTGCGTTGCTCAGCGGTGTGGACTTTACTAATTTATAATTACGTTTCTTGGGAGTATGGAATGTAGACCAAGCCTTTATTTGGCTCATTTAATTCCCTGAGTTCTAGGGCTCTGGCCAGGGGGCTCTGGGTTTTCTGGGGCTGAGTTTGAGCTGCTATTCACTATTCCTATAGATACTCCGTATTTTCCTCCACCTGCTGCTGGTGTTTAGCTATATGCCATCTAAAACCCACTGCCAACACCTTTCCACTCCTCTGCAGGAGTTGCTCACCCACTACGCATTTCTGCTTTCTTCCATTCATGGCCTGCTCCTGGTGAGTACATCCCTGCCTTTAATCATCTACCAGTCCAATATATGAACATACTCAGTGATCAGCCCACAGCCACCTTGCTGCTGTCACAAGCCTCTTCCTCCTGGATTTGCAGTTGTGCTTGCTGCCCCCTATTTCTCCCAGGCTAGGAACCTCTTTCCCTTTCTGCAGACCTCAGCCTCCAGCTGGTTGGCACCAATATGTTAACAGGACTGTATGTTCATGCGCCATGCATAATGGATATTCCATAAGGCAGTCCAGCCAAACACCCAGCCTCAATATCAGTCACACTGAAGACACTTTTGTCCCCATGTTGTGGGGCTGAAACTTGTTCTAAATATCCCTAGACAAGAAACATTTGGGTTATTTGAGCATCGCCCCCTCCCCTCTTCCCCTCCAAGTGATCACTCTGTTGTACTTATTTGGTTTACTGGAAAGTCACTGGATTCCTCACACTCCTATTCTCCTCCTGCTTCCTGACACCATCACCCTAAAACACAAAGCCAGAATATTTAGGCTGGGTGAGTGAAAGCTTCCAGTATGAATACACTCAATCTCACATGAATTTACACATTCATGCAGGAATAAGAGTAACCCCCACTCCAAATGTTAATGTGAACAAAACCTGGCTACATGGATGTTTACAGAAAAGGCAAACAAAAGCCAGTACCAATGTGGCTGGATCAACAATTCCCCCCCACCCCCACTCACCTCGTCTCTCTAACCAACATAAACTCACTGCACAGGTTTCTAACCCATGCTGCATTTCTAACCACTGGCAACAAAGAGCCCAAGTCTGACCAGTATCGTGGACTGTACCTTAATGGGGGACACCAATTCATGAGCTTCACCAGGCTCGTGACAGTAGATCAGAATAGCCCCATGAGCCAAATACAGCAACTTTCCCGTAACTCAGATACTACTGTGATGCAGACCTAGGGTTAGATTCTGTAGACAGATTTGTAGATTATAGACCCACTAGTGCAGCTCTTGTGATTTAATCATGAGCCTCCCGCTATTTGGTGTTTTTTCCTTTGAGCCCCAGCTCCTGAAACAATGAGAATCTCAATTTTCATTTAAAAAAAAAAAAAAAAAAGTTTCTATCCCTCATGATTTTGAAGAAAAGATTGGAAATGTGAACGCTAAAGGCTCAAAAACCAGAAGACACAAAAATCCTCAAAGAAACTCCCAAAATATATATTTTAAAGACATCACGATCTTTTGGAACCTGGTGTTTGAATGCTTGGGCTCAGCAGTGCTGTAGACTTTGTGTTTGTACAGCACCTAGGACAATGAGAATTTGACCGGGTTGAGGCCTCCAGGCACTAATGCAAGGTAAACATTAAAAAAAATTAGACAGACACACACTTAGGACAGAATGCATCCGATGAAGTGAGCTGTAGCTCACGAAAGCTTATGCTCAAATAAATTGGTTAGTCTCTAAGGTGCCACAAGTACTCCTTTTCTTTTCCCACAGAAAGTATCCGCTGTCAGCCCTGGTGTCAGTTGAGCCACATCATGTCCTCATTTCAAAGCTAAACAATAGAACATGCTCTCTGACTTCACTGCTTGACATTCAATTGGCATCAAGGGGGTCCGCTTTGACTTTATGCTATTACAGAAATGGGTGAATATTTTTTTAAATATTTAATACTTTTCATATTGCAGCTTAAACTACAGCGAACAGCAGAGAAAAACGAGGACTGCCTTCCTTACATGTGGCCAAATTGCTTGGGTGCCCAGGACTGTGAAATCCAAGAGACACCTTTGGAGTTCCATGAAACCCAACCTCCTTACCACAGTTACTACTACTACTTATTTGTAGTCCATTTGCATGCAGAGGTCTCACCTGAGATCTGGGCCCCCACTGTGTTAGGCATTCTGCAAGAGGTTCCAGCTCTGAGGAGCCATTCTGCCGCCACTGAAATCAGCACTGGGGCCCTTGGGAGCGGATCCAAAGCTCGTTGAGGTCAATGAGAGCAGCTGTAGCTTTGAATCACGACCTTGGTGATTAACTCTTTAATTCAATGAGCCTATAGAACAATTTACATTTCTCAGTTCTGTAAGTCAGGTCTGGTTTTCTGACAAAATGTAGGTAGGTGATATGGCAAATATTTAGAATTGCTGTGGAAAAGGGAGCGTTAGCAATGGTTAGCAACTAATATTTATGAAAAATCAAATATATATTAAACATCTGAACATATAGTAAAAATTGATGAGTTGCAAAGGGTTTGGAGTTGTTGTTTTCCTTTTTTTAAAATAAAACAAAGGCAAACTTTCTGCATGAACAATTCTAGGAGTTTACATTTCAAGCAAATATCCAGATTTTTCACCAGCAAAATTGTACCTCTGTGTTCTACTGGGTCACCGATTTTAAAACCCAACTTACTATAGATTTCAATGAAGAATCCTGCTCTAAAGACCCATGACAAGAGCTGGCAAAAAAAAAAAAAAAGAAAGAAAATGAAGTTTAGCAGAGAAATGTAATGAAAATGGCTAAAATTTTCAAAAATAAAAGTATAGTTTGCAAAAATTAGATTCAATACATCAAAATATGGTGCTGCAATTTGTATGACAGATTTTTTTAAAAAATACTTGGCTTCCTCTGCTCCAAATATGAATTACAGGGAGGTGGAAGTACACAGGTGGAGATTAAGAGCAAGTATATCATATTAATATTCAATACATCCTCTGTCCTGACCTTTCAGCTCTAACTGCTGTATTCCTACCTAGGCCTCAGTTCTGCTGTCTTTATAAAGGGAATTTCTGCATTGACTTCAAATCAAGTTATGCCTGCATCAGAACTGCAGAGTCAAGGCCCAAAGCAGAGCTTCCAATGAAATATTATTGTTAATGTATTCTCAATGTCCATTGTGAAAGTTCTCCTTTATTACCAAACATAAGAGCTCACTAAATGGGACATTGCTTCATTCTCAAAGCCATACTCAATTATGAGGGCTTTGGTTTTAATAAGCAAAATGGAAAATTACTGATATCACAAAAACCTATCTGGTTAGAGCCATCAAGGCATCTTACAAGTAGAGAGAGTAATAGCAGATGCAAGAACACAACAACAAAATTACTCGCTAATAACAAGACTTGTTTTTCTTTCTGGTGATTGATGAACAATGTTCTTCCCATTAATAAATCTCAGGAAATAATAAAATCTATTGGAAAGATTTTTTCCTCCAAACTGAAATGCACAAAGAAGAGATAAATGCATACTGTGAAATTAAAGCTGAAATTTCATTATGAGCTTGTGATAGAACAGAAAGAAGTTTGTCTTTAAAAAAAAAAATCTCTCTGTGGAGCTCCAATCATTTCTTATTATGATGATAAATAACCAGTGGGCAAGACTTGATGTAACCATCTCATTTTTCAGCTGTAGAATTCAATAAGTTTGCACTGCCTTTGCTTACTGATTGATTGTTTCCAATTCAAAAAGTGCAGCTAAAATGAAGGGGCTCAAGGACATCTGACCCCAGCAGGATTGTGGGACTGAAGTTTGCCTGTGAAATATTGTGAAGAGGCCACATCAAAAAGTTCTCTGCGACAGGAGCCAGGATGAGGCATTAGAGAGTAGCCTGGTGACAGGGAGCTTATGCCTAATTGCACAGGTTCTCTTATCTTGCAGTAGCATTGATACACGGTTCCCCCATTCAAGTGGAGTTCTTAAGGTAAGGAGAAAAAGTCTCGAAGAGTGCTGGCTTGCAAATCCAGCTCCTAGCTTCATTGTAGGTGATGAAATGTAGCCATGTGTTCAGATATCTGTCAGATCAACCTGTCTTACCACTAAATGTTTTTCATGATTAAGACCTCCCAGAATTTCATAAGCCGTCTGTCAAGTGAAGGAACATTTTCCCCTTATTCCTCCCCCACACCAATCCATAGCAATAATAATCCTAGCATCTTGTAACAGGAGATGGACAAATGCATCTTCAGCCACGAGGTGAGGAATAATTCTCAGCATTTAGCAAGACCAAAAATACAATAGATTCAACTAAAATTAAGTTGCACTGTTTTTCCATCTAAACCTTTAACACAGTGAGTTGATTTTATGCAATAGAGAAAAATGAAGGGGGGAAATGGTTATTTTTCACCTGCTGTTTGTTTTTACAATTTACTACCACAAGAATAAAAATACAGCACAGTAGCATTTATTATTTTTAACAGGTATTCCTGTAAAATATGTCATAAGGCATTCATCTCAAAATCATGCAAACCTCTTCTGTGCCATTTTTCCAAATTTCTTCTACAGTCTTGAGGAAGGATGGTTTTGCTGTTAAGACACTGCATGAGATTCAGGAGATCTATTTTTGTACTATAAACTCCTGTGTGATCTTGGGCAAGTCACTTAGTGTTTCTGTGCCTCAGTTTCCCATCTATAAAATGGGGATAAGAACACTTCCCTACCTCAGAGGGGTGTTCTGAGGGAACTTCACAAACGTTTGAGGCATGCAGACACAATTATGATGGGGCCATAGAAGCAAATAGAGTCCATGTGACGAGAGCAGTGTCCTCCTCAAATAGCCATCATTTTAGGCATCTATTTGAGTGCATTTTGTCCAGGCCTCTTTTACAGACTTAGAATAATGTATATTTTCCCCCAGCACTTTATAAAGTTGAGTGATTACATTTTCTCTGTAAATGATATGCCCTCTACAAGTGCCAGTTTACTTTCTACTTTGGAGCTCCCTGAAGACATACGGCTGCATTCACATTTCAAGCCTTGCATTCATCAAAATCATTGCAAAAATACACTATACAGGTAATGAATCATTTAAGCACTATGACATAATTAGTTTGCATTTTATCTGTTACAGTGTGCAATATCATAAGTGGACACTTGAAAACCGCCTTCCCTAGACAGATTGATTTGCTCTGAATTACAGCCACTTTGGGGATGATATCTTTTGGAAGTTAACCAGAGTACGAAAGTCACTAGATGTGAAGGGAGCTGGAAACAATCAAAATGAAAGTACAGCTGTTTTTGACAGTCTATAGTACTTGCAGGAGTACATGTGGTAGGATAAAGATCAAAGGCAAAGAGAGCAAACTTAGCTTGGAAAGGTCACAGCTATCAGATTATCAAACAAGAATTTTACTGAGTACCAAAAGTCTAATGACATGCTAGAGTTACAGAAGGAGAGGCAGATGTGGTAAATATAATTTTTATTGTTTGTATTACAGTAGCACCTAAATGCCTCCAACTAAAAATCAACACCCTATTGTGCTAGGTGCTGTACAAACACATAGTAAGAAGCAGTCCCACCACCAAAGACTTTAGAGTCTAAACAGACTAAGGAAGTATCGTTACCAGCATTCTACAGATGAAGAACTGAGGTACGGAGATTAACGGATTTGCCCAAAGTCTCACAGGACATCTGTGGCAGAGCCAGGACCCTGTTCTCACGCATTCCAGTTCAGTGCCTTAACCAGCAGGCCAACCCTGGTGCCATGAACGTGTTCTGCACTACAGGAGTTTAGCAAGCATGTCCCATTATAGCAAACAAAATCCAGATACTCCATGTTTAGTAGTATGCCTATTGTGCCACAAGCATCAAGTGTCAAATTAACCTCATATTACTAGCTCCCCGTAGAATCTGGAACCCATTCAGCTCCCCTAAAATAATCCTGCAAGGACACAAACTACAAAATCTTTACTACAGCTCATAGGATAGAAAGGCTGAAAGTATCCTAGGAACATGAATATTTCAATGAATATATGTCAATAAAATGTATACAATAATTACCTATTCCAGTGCTCCAAAAGGAAGTCTGATGGAAGGGCACAAAGGTAACTTAACAGAAATGCTCTTGTACTGTACTTTTAAACTAGTACTGTACCTTTATATAAAAAAAAGCACACTTCTGCATGTATTCATTTGAATAAAAACACTGATTTTTTTATAGGCATGTTCACTCCTTTATGTAGGCTTCCCATGAGTAGCCTACTAAAGAAGTTTAATGGCAGGGATGTTCATGAAGAGAGCAAATTTTAGGTTAAAATTATTTTTCTTATTTCTAATGTGGTAGCACTTAAGGATCCCAATCAAATATGGGCCCCATTGCACTCAGTATTGTATCCATAACCAACAGGAAGACAAGCCCTGCCCAAGAGAGCTCCCACATCAGCAAATAGTTGCAGAAGGCAATTTTTGGTCTTGTATTGGCAAGTACTCATAGGTGCTGGAACTAGGGGTGCTGCAGCATCCCCTTGGCCTGAAGTGGTTTCCATTATATACGGGATTTACAGTTTGGTTCAATGAATCTCAGCACCCTCACTGTAAAAACTGTTCCAGCACCCCTGCAGGTATTCAGCAGCCAAGTCTGATTCTATGAGCGACACTGAGTCCAGTCAGGGAATGGAGATAATACGATGTGCCCAACAGTTAAAACGAACAACCACAGCTCAATTTACACGTACTGGACAAACTAAGAACTGGCAAATTAATTTCAGAACATGTTTAAGAAAAGCATGAGTCCCACAGACAATTTGTGAAGAGAGAGAGGCTTAGCTCATACAGTGAATTATTTACTCAGCTCTGTTTTCTTTCCTTCCCCCTAATACTCCAGGGCTAAGTTGTTCCATATCCTATTCATTCGGCTAAATTCTAACACAATTTCCCTCATTCCCTACTAGCTGTCCTTCCCATAAAGGGATAGTAAAAAAAAAATAATAATAATAAATCTGTGTTAACCTTTTTGTTGAAAGAAGGGTCATTGAAATTTTGAAGACATTTTTTCATTTCAGAATGTTCTTTATACGGACATGCTGCCCAGGAAATTGCACAATGTGCTCATCCTTCATTCAAGTAATTCAGATGCCTTGAAGTAATTCAGTGGAGATTGGTTTTAGCAAGTCTGAGTTTAACCGTGGATGTGGGACACTTGGAAAGAACATCTTATCACCATTTTTAAATCCACCTCCTTCTGAAAGGATTAAGATAGCTAGAAATTATTCTATTCTGTAGGATATAGCTACACAGAATAAGTTTCTTCCCCTATCTACAGCTTTGCAAAGAGCCCGTTAGACATTTTGCTTTCCTGCCTGAAATTTGCTACTCTACCGGGAATGTAATTAGGTTTATTAAAATAGGGTTTTAATATTTAGCACTTCAACTGTAAACTCTGAGGCAGGGATTGTCATTTACTATATATTTGTACAAAATCTAGCACAATGTGGTTCTGACCTGGGGAGCCTCTCGGCATTAATACAGTACAAGTGTTAAAGAGCATTTAAGATCTTCAAAGTGTTTTACAAACAAACTACTGATGGTGGTACAGCTAAAATGCTGCAGCGGCACATCTGCCCCACTGTACTGCTGCAGTGAAGATGCTACTATGCCGTTAGGAGAGTTTCTCCCATCGGTGTGGTTAATCCATCTCTGCGAGCGACAAGAGAAGCCCTCCCATCGACATAGCTTCGTCTACACAGAGGGTTAGATTGGTACACCCCTGAGCACTGCAGTTATACCGATGTAAGTTTATAATGTAGCCCTGGCCTCCGTTTTCACAGTTATAAGGTAAGGCTATCGGCTATAAGGCATTGCCATCCTTTTACAGGGAACGTGGCGGCTGAATAAATTGACTGCTGAAGGCCACACCCTGGGGTTTTCTATATGGCGATTTATTGTGCTGCAAGCTGGGGTGTAAATCTGCCATGCATTAACTGGCTCTATGGACCTGCTACCATGCACTACAGGAATTTCAGTGAATGGTAGCAGGGCCCACAGAGTCATTTAGTGCACAGCAGGCTAGTACGCTGTAGATTTACATCCCAGCTTGCCACACACTATATCACCATATTGGCAAGCCCACAGGAGTCTGTAGTAGAACCAAAATTAGAGTTCAATGTTCCCTGTTGGTTTTAGACCAACAGACCTTAGTGGTCCTCATTTTTCCCCCTCTAGGTTCCCCCCACCCCCACTCGCCTCCAACAACTCTACTGGCTCTTCAACATACCCTTTGCACGGGGGGTTGGAACCAGGCAGGACTCAGAGCACCATATGTCAAGGAAGCCCTGCTCTGGCATCAAAAGTGATAGAGAGAAACAGCTACACTCATAAGAACAATGAAACTGTTGGAGAATACACTTTGTGCTAGATTCCTGATTGCATCTAATGATCTGAAAATGCCTAACATGCAGAAACAAGGACAGCCTTGTTTTTGATCCAGACCCGTGGCAAACCCAGACTGCATGCTATAATGGAGATCATACATACGGGGAGGAGAAAGTGCGTCTCAGGAGAGGGATGGGGGCGGGGGGAACCTGTCAGTCTGGAGGCACTTAGATGAAAAAATAGAATACAGGCAGCCATAGATATCCTGGAATGCAAGACTGAGGTAACAGGCCAAACTGACATCTGATGTAAGCATGTCACTGGTTGCAGAACCTGCTTACACCAGGTCTGAATATAGCCCACTTCCTATTAGATTAGATAATGGAAATAAAAAAACAATTGGTTCAGTTTCAAAACCTCTCTTCCACCTTGCCAGGTATGGCTTCAAAAATCCATGGTATTTATATAAGCCAATCAATTCCTGAGAGGTGGGAGAAGTTCCTAACAAACTGGAAGTCCTCTTCTAACATGAAGGGGAAGCTCAGATCCTACAGCCTTGGTGCAATAACGCCAACTGAAAATTCTTGATGTGAACAATAAAAAACAACAACAAGGAGAACAAGAATAACTCTCCACTCCCATACTGTCTTCTATCCAAGGATCTCAACCTACTTTGCAAATCATTACATCTATAATAATATTTTACCTACTAAATAGAAGGGGAAAATGGAAGAGGAGAGAAATAAACTTACCCAAGCTCACGTGGCAACTCAGTGGTGAAGTCAGGAGAAGAACTCAAATCATTTTGCTCACAGTTCTGTGCATTATCAAGCACATCTGCTACATGTGGCAGAAAAAACGATCACATCCCAATGAGAGGGCAAGATGAGAAAGGAAATTCAGTTGGCAGACTGATAGCCACAAACAAAACAAAGACTCAGGATCTGCACTCAGACCGGGCAGAAACAAGAGTGATCTACCATAAAGAAGGAAGCGTATTTTAGTTTCCTTAAACTCAGATTAAAATAAGACTTTATAAAAAGTAAAACAAAGCTGTATAAAGAAAGGGGTGGAGTAGCAGCAGCTCACTTTTGGCAGGTAAACTCTAGGTGATACACAAAAAAACAGATTTGGGGGGATTAAAAAAATAAATAAATTTAAGATGACTGCTGAAAAAAATAAAGGACAACCCTGACCAGAACCTACAGGGTATATTTGGACCTGTTCTATAAGTTCCCCAAACACTTCCTTGGAGATTTTTATCATTTTTGCTAAAGATCATAATTTTCCCAAAAATACAGTTATAATAATTGTTTATGTACAACCTGTCTGGATTTGTAAGCACAAAACTAGGCACTTTATAAGCAAAGCTAGATGTTATTGAATGACAGTAGTTTCTTAATATGGTTTGTATTATTGAGCTAAGCAAAGTGAAAGGGAAATGAAACCAAAAGAGACAGACATTTCTTTAAGATTCTAAATTTAGAAACTTGTAATCGTAAATGCCACCCCCTTTTTCAAAAAAGTAAAAATATTTGCTCAGAGAGAGCATTGAGGCCTTTCCATGCATATTTTGTTAATTAACAAAAAGAAACCCCATTGAAAGGGTTGCACCTAGACAAATTAGAGGATTGGGCCAAAAGAAATCTGATGAGGTTCAACAAGGACAAGTGCAGAGTCCTGCACTTCGGATGGAAGAATCCCATGCACCGCTACAGACTTGGGACCAAATGACTCGGCAGCAGTTCTGCAGAAAAGGACCTAGGGGTTACAGTGGACAAGAAGCTGGATATGAGTCAACAGTGTACCCTTGTTGCCAAGAAGGCCAATGGCATTTTGGGATGTATAGGTAGGGGCATTGCCAGCAGATCGAGGGACTGATCGTTCCCCTCTATTCGACATTGGTGAGGCCTCATCTGGAGTACTGTGTCTACAAGTACTACAAGAAGGATGTGGAAAAATTGGAAAGAGTCCAGCGCAGGGCAACAAAAATGATTAGGGGACTGGAACACATGACTTATGAGGAGAGGCTGAGGGAACTGGGATTGTTTAGTCTGCGGAAGAGAAGAATGAGGGGGGATTTGATAGCTGCTTTCAACTACCTGAAAGGGAGTTCCAAAGAGGATGGATCTAGACTGTTCTCAATGGTAGCAGATGACAGAACAAGGAGTAATGGTCTCAAGTTGCAGTGGGGGAGGTTTAGGTTGGATATTAGGAAAACTTTTTCACTAGGAGGGTGGTGAAACACTGGAATGCGTTACCTAGGGAGGGGGTAGAATCTCCTTCCTTAGATATTTTTAAGGTCAGGTTTGACAAAGCCCTGGCTGGGATGATTTAGTTGGGGATTGGTCCTGCTTTGAGCAGGGGATTGGACTCGATGACTTCCTGAGGTCCCTTCCAACCCTGATATTCTATGATTCTAAGGCATTATTCATCATAACCTATAGTTAGGCACGGTGGCTAGCCAGCAGGGAACACAGGTTATATCAGTTACTTCTCTTCTCTGGCATAATATGGAAGCTTTTTCCAACAGTTTGGGAGAGAATACAAACACGAGTGAGTGCAGCTTTCCAGAAGAGGTGATAATAGGGGGTAAGTATTTTCTGTGTGCTGATAGTGGGGAGTTTATGGAAGGGAGCATTGGAAGGCTGGCAGGTTTACGAGAGCACTGGTGTACTGTTTATCTGTAGTAGTTGTTCTAGTAGTGCGGTGTGTATCGGGTAGAGGGTATGTACTGTTAACGTAACCCACTGTTGAATGGATGTGACAGGTCTCCTTCTCTGGTCAACCCAGAGAGGGTATAAGTGTTGCAGCCCCAGCTAGAGCCTTGGCTCTTCAGCTCAAGATAGAGCAGCTTATGCTTGTAGTTTTGGAGGTCTCTGATTCAATTTCCAGTGTGTTGATCAAGATGCAAGCAGTCACATTAGGATGCCTTAACTTTTCATTTCCTTGCTTCTGTGGGTCTGTGTATAAGCCAGACTTAACAGACACACACAACATGGTGTTTGTGTGTATTAATTCATATAGAAGATTAAGGTAGAAAGTATCATTTTAAATGTCAAAATCCCCAAGAAAGATCTTCAGGATGATCAAAAATTATTTTTAAGAGGTTTAAGTGCTGACAGGGGATGGGAAATTCAAATATCACAGGAGCTATGGAATTCATTCCCCCCACCAAATGTAAAAAAAAATTATCAGAGGACTTTTAAAAACATAAATAGATTTGATAATTTGATTGTGTGTTCCTAAACAGTAAAGTCAGGGTGCACTTCTAACCCCATCCAAGCAAACATCTGCACAGGGAATGATTTTAAAAAGCTTCAGTAGAAAATGTATTTCCCATGTGTCAGAGTATTTATACACTTCATTTGGAAGCAGGCTATTAACCACAATATACCTAAGTGGTAACACACGTGCCTTAAAGGTTACAAAAGAAGAGAGAGACTCATTAATTTAAAAAGAGTGGCTGCCTGGACTAAAGGGCAAGGCAGCAAAGCTAGAAATGGTAAACAATGAGATTACAGTGGAGAATTAAAGAAAAATGTCAGAACAAGTGATATAATCACATCATCCCTAAATTCATGAATCTCAGATTCCAGTTATGCCTTCTGCTTTCTTTGCTCAGTAAAAGTCTCTGCCACACGCATCTGGAGCAGGGAAGAATGTTCATTTGGCCAGAGAAGCACATTTTAGAGGAGGAGGATACAACACAGAGAAAGTAATCTCCACAGTACGTAGCTGTTCTTTTCACGTCAGCAAATCCTTGACTTCTTTTCATTAAAGCCAAAGAATAGCCCATATAGATCCCTATACTAGCACTTTGGTGCATTAAAGATTCAACTCTTTCAATCTTCCTCACAATATTACTCCCGACTCCAGAGACTAACAAACCACCAGCACGGTTCTCAGAGCTCCTATACAGTACAACAGATTGTGTCCCCATGAGGCATTTTAAACAGTCTCATGTCTTTCAGAGACAAAACTTCCTTAAACCAAGATGGTAGAGACTATGATAAAATGTCCCACCCCAACAATCCTACTTTTCCCAGATGTCTTGTACAGGATTTCACCAACTTTGTTTTTCCACATTCTGTGATCTGGATAGCGGTATTGTGGAGTAGGGAAATGGGAGTCAGGGTGCCTGGGTTCAAAATCCAGACTTTGCCACTGTCTTACTCCATTATCTTGAAGAATAAACAACTTCATACTCCTGTATGTTCATGAAACAGTTAGCCCAGTAGGTATGCTCTGATGTTCAGTCCTGTGCTCCCATTAATTGATAGGTGTTCCCCTAAAATTCTCACACCGTCAGCTTACTATATTTGTAGAATAACCAGGTTGAACGAGAGGCCCATAGACAGAGGGGAGTGAGGTTTTTTTGGGGAGTGAGTGGGGACAGTTACTAAAATATGCTGTCCTGTGAACTAGGTACCTTTTAGTTCATGCCAGCAGCATCCAAACAGGACAGTTAGTGGGCAACAATTCACACCCCTGTAGTCCACACTGTGGCATAGCAAAGACAAGCAGTGTCTCATTTTTCTCTAACATGTTACCATGTTTAGGTCCACTTTTTAATGTAGGATCAAATCAGTCTCCTGTCTCTTAAAGGCACTTGAGATAGAAGACTCCTAAGTCACTCAGCCCCGGAAAATCCATCCCAAGCCATGCAGTTATACCAATCTAACTCCTGGTGTAGACAGTGCTATGTCGATGGCAGAACTTCACCTCCCCGAGAGCCAATCAGAGGAGTACCACCTATACTGACGGGAGAAGCTCTCCCGTCGGCGTAGGTAGCGTCTTCACTAAATGCTAGAGCAGCACACTGATGCAGCTGGGCCACTGCAGCTCTGCAAAATGTTGATCAGCCCTTAGGTGCTTTTGAAAACAAGTCCCATTTTCAAAAGTAACACAGGCACTTAGGAGCCTAAACCCACTTACTTTCAATAAAACAGACAAGTGCCTAAATCACCTTTGAAAACAGGACTCATGCCCCTACGTCACTAAGGGAATTTAGGTGATTTTGAAAATTTTACCCTTTGTCCTTTTCCTCTCTGTCTCCCTTCAGTTTCTCATTTTTTCTATTTTCTTTCCAGCTTTCCTGCTCTTCCCCTTTCTTCAGTTTCTTTACCTGTGTTCACTCCCTCCCTCTGCATGATCTTGCTCACTCCTCTCAATCTGACCCCTCTGGTTTATTCCCTAACCCCTAATTTTTCCCTCCTGCACAGCCTCTTCTTCTCCATCCCATTCAATTCCAATAGCATTCAATAGCATTCTCTTCCCCTACCTCCTTCCCCATGTACCTGCCCCCTCCCATTCACTCCCCCAATCATAGAACTCTCCTGCTACCATACCATTTTCCCTCACTTATTCTGTGGTCTTCCCCAACCTTGCTCTTTGCTCACCAACTTCTGTTGCTTCTTCATCTTCCCCATTCACTTTGTGCCAGCCATCCCTCTCAGGGATAGAGTAGGATGAAGTCTCTAGGTCTGTGCAGATAGAGTTTAGCACAGTCAAAGTTCCCTCCTACCTCCTATTGGGGAAGCAGTAACAAGCGTAGTCCACATGGCTAAGGGCTAATAATCACCCATCTCCCGAAGACTCCTTCAGGATGCGTCTCACTGCTGCTCCCCTTTCTATTCTCCCTCCCCACCTCTCTACAGGCCAAGTCTTATGCCCTGTCTTTTGCTTCCATGGGGGTGCAGGAGAAGGAAATGAGTAAAAGGAAAGGTAGCCTCCAAATCGTCTTTTCCCCCTTTTCTGATGGCCCTACTAATTGTCAACCAAAATCAGTCATTCAAAGGCAGCTTTCTTGATACTTGAGGCTGCAACAGCACTACATTATTCTCTCTTTCATTAAAGCCTCACTTTTAGAAAATGCCAGTTTCTAAAATTTAAAAAAGAAAACCCAGCTATAACCCCAAAAATCTCTGGACAAACTGCAAACATGTCATCCTTTCAGACTATACTATAGGTACAGAACTGGCTTTTAAACTAGAAGTTCTAGGAACGTCATGGGAAAGAAAGGGCTTCAGAATATGTTTCTCTGTACTAGTAGTACCGTACAAGCTTAGGAGCAACCATAAACTATTCTTGATTGCACCTGTTAATAGGCAGCAGATATGACTAGATAGTAGTTGGAACACAAATATGCCTGGTTTTTCATCTACAAAGCTGGCTACCAAAGGTGCCCGACTGCAAGACTATAGGCCTGACTCTCCTCTCACATTAGTTTTGCTCCCATGTAACTCCCGTGACTTCCATGAAATTACTCCTAATTTACATGGTATGCAAAGACAATCTGTGTGATCTAACAAAGCATCAGGTCTTGCAGCAAGCAGTGTCTGTCTCATCTTTAGCCCCAGCCACAATGCTCCATTCTCTGCGCTATCATTGTGCTGCAGTCTACCCCAGAAAGAAAGCTACTATTCTGTGGGTGGAGGTACAGGTTATTTATATTGAGGTCGAACCCAAAAGCTTACACAGGTCCCAGTGCTGCAGAAATGTATACTTCTACCTCAACATTATGCAGATGAACAGTCCTGTTGACTTCAATTAAGCGCCTCACATGTGCAATGTTAAGCACATGCATACATCTTTGCGGACTGGGATCTTAGATGGAATCTCTCTGGGGCAAGGACAATCTTTTCATTACGTATATATACACTGCAGCAAGACCAATTTAGCACAGATTCCTGTTTGTATAGTATTAGTGCCTAAAGACCCCCAAATAAATAATAATAAAGCCCCACTCAAGAACAAGGCTCCAGTGTGTAGCCACTGTACAAACACAAAGGAAAACAGTCTCTGCCCCCAAGAGCAATCTGCAATGCAACCTGACGGTCCATTTTTTCCTGGAAAAAGGCACGAACGATAAATATTTGAAGTCATGGTTATGTATACTTAAACCAGGGTGTGTGTGTGTATATGGGTACATTATCCCAACCATTGCCAAAATTTACTAACGTGTCTGCCTAAAATTAGGTACCTCGAAACATACGTAGGTATCTAAATAAAATGACCCAATATTCAGGCACTGAGCATCTGCAATTTGTACTGAGGTTAATAGGACCTGGAGGTGCTCAGCACCTATGAAAAGCCAAACCACATGAGATGCCTAAGTTGATGGACCTTGAAAATTTCATAACTTCATGCACTATATTTACATACAAGGGCCCCAGTCCTGCTGATCCATGCAGATGGAGCCCCGGGGGGGAGGGAGGGCGGGAGGGAAGGCAAGGAGCCACTTGTGTGGATCAGCCTGTAGGATTAGGACCCAAGTTAGCATTAGACTGGTTGAAGCTACTAAAACAACACATGCACAGAAGACATTTTTCAATGATACTCCTGTGAAATATCTTCCTCTTTTTGGCCAGTCCTAGTTAGCAGGCAGACATTCTATTTTACTTTTAAAACCTATGTCTGTTTATTTTATTAGATTACATTAGTAAAAATATACATCACATTATGTTATTCACTTTTAAGTCTGCATCACATTCTTGTTTGGTTAGTGGGTTTCTATGTTTAACATTATATCCCACATGCCAAAAAGCATACTGCAGGGAACATTCAAACATTCATGAAAATAAAGCTGAGATGGAAGTATAAGGAAAAGACCAGTGCAACAAAGTATTTTCTAGTTTCTGGCAGCCGTGTTAGTCTGAATCTGCAAAAAGAAAAGGAGTACTTGTAGCACCTTAGAGACTAACAAATTTATTTGAGCATAAGCTTTCGTAGCTCACGAAAGCTTATGCTCAAATAAATTTGTTAGTCTCTAAGGTGCCACAAGTACTCCTTTCCTTTTTAAAGTATTTTCTGACTCTCTGTTACTAAGCTGTAACTCCATCAATATTCCACAACTTTTTAAAAAGTCAATTAAAATTTTGAAGAAGAATCAAAGCATTAGGCTAATTATACATTGCTTGAGTATCACTGCAGAAGGGTAATGAGTGTGCACAAAACAGGTACAAGCACCCATTTCTAAAAGCTCACCTAAAAAGAATGGTTTTGT
Organism: Eretmochelys imbricata; assembly: GCF_965152235.1. Lineage (NCBI taxonomy): Eukaryota > Metazoa > Chordata > Testudines > Cheloniidae > Eretmochelys > Eretmochelys imbricata. Next base: position 236,365,450 of record NC_135572.1, read on the forward strand.
TTTCCATTAGTGTTAGACACTAATTACATACACCCAGCGGTGACTTATTTCCCCAGTTCAGTTTGCACTGTAACATGTGATTAAACTCTAACAACTTTGCATCCAAACAAATCAGAAAATACAGGAGTCTTATCTGGAGATCCTGCTTCATCTGTTGTACATGCATAGATTATCTTAACATGAATACCAGCTACATCATGAACCTCTCTAATGTTAAAGCTCAATGATAGACAAGGGGCATTCATTACATGCCTTTAGAATGTGGAAGGGGGAAAAAAAAAAAAAGACAATTTTTCAGGATTTTTTATGTACATCGTATGAATACAAGGTATACTCCGAGGACAGCATGCCTCTCAAATAGCTCTTCACTTATTCCTTTTATAGCCTCTATGTTAAATTATTGCTTTTTTAATATTGGATATTAAATCCCAACATACAATCTAAAACAAACAGGAAGCAAATAAAATCAACTGGCTCCTGGAATGAAAAACGAAAGCTCTGAAAATAAATAGAAGGTGATTGCATTGGGAGGCTTATACCATAGTTTGTTACAGGTGAAGGGACAAGATATCCACCACTGCAAATAGGTAAAGGTATAAATCTAAGAGCAGTTGGTCTTTATTTGATTCAACCTGGCAAGTATTACTTAGGGACCTGCTTCTTTCAGAAAGTTTCATAATTTGCCTTGTTTTATTGTTGGACCTGGAAGTGTGGTTCAGTTCTGAAAAGTGACTAAAAATGGCAATAAAAGGTTTGCTGTTTATTGCCTCAATTATTTTTGGAGCTAAGGTTTACAAGAAAAATGTTTTGTTTTGTTTTTTGGTTTGTTTTTAGCCTGCCGGCCCCACAACACTCTGGCTGCAAACTGAAAGGAAAGCTGGGTTCTTTCTGCTTCATGCTTTACCATCAGCCATAATGTCCCTGCCAAGAAAATTTGCCCCTGGATGATACCTGTACATCCACTATCCTCATATTCTTTCATCACTTATACCTGTGCAACCCCCACGTCTTCCAATCTGGCTCTCTTTACAACTCTGTGATCCCATGTTGTGTCACTTCTACCCAAGATTATGATATAGTAGCTTTACTAGGAATTGGAGACAAAGAATGGTCTTCATACACGGGTTTTGCTTCTTTACTGTTTTTGTTAAATTCAATTTAAACATACTTTAGATCCACCAGCTAAAAGTCTGCTTCCTAGAAGTAAAATTCTGCCACATATGATCTTTCTTAGTCACTTATTTGCTTTAATCCCCCTGGTTGTACAAACAGAACAAAACTGTCTGGTGAGGTCTATCAGCTTGTCTCTAAACATAAATGAAAAGTTCAGTCTGCACAAAAGATTTCCTCTAAGAGGCCCAGACTGATAACACTTGCAAACGTTCAGTTAAATCAATTGAACGGCCGGCAAATGTAATATTGTGTGGCTTTTCCAGGAATATAATTTCACATTAGACAAGGCTGTCAATTCAACTGCTGTACTATTTTCAGAAATCCAGTTTATCTTCACAGATGGCAGGTGTTGTTCTTGCTATCCTGCTAGGCCAGAACGCCTGCTCTTTTGGTGAACTATCTGTTCGTCATGTCCTTATTACACTGCAGAGACCTGGCATTCTACGTATCAATAATCATTAAAGGGCAAGAAATGTTTTTTTGCAAATTGTTATTACAGCAAAATAAGACAGCTGTGAAGTGGAAAGACATAGAAGAAAGGGCAAATTCTGACTCATCTTCCTTAAAGGCACAGAAAGTCTAGAATAAATCATCTGGAAGATATGATTTAATGTATTCTTAGCCTTTGGAAGATGAAAATAGAATCTAAAGTGCTAAGTATTGCAATGAACTGGATAGCACAGAGTTTCCCAGACTGTGGTTTTAGGACAAGAGGTGGCCTGCTATGCACTTGTTTTCAGTCCAGAGAGAGTTGACTGATCACGTGGTCCTGGTTCCTCTTTCTTATTTATAACTTTTAAATTGCAGCTCCAATACATTAAACCCTTTCCTAATGTTACGTTTCTAGGTAGGCAATGTCTGCTGCCACCAGTGCCACACTGATGTTATACAACCATAAGAGAAAGGGAAGGTAGCCTGCCAGATGGAAAACCTGAAGGCAACTGTACACAAAACAACCTCTGTACTGAAGTGTGGTAAACAGTTCAAAGAGAAATAGCGAATGTAGCTTACAGCTGCCGATGCAGATTTTTTCCACATCCATTACTGTAGAAAAATCTGTTTATTTGACAATAACTTCAACAAACTGGGGGGGGGGAGCTATGGCAAAGGATGCAGAATTCTGACAGCATGAAAACAGAAACACGAGAGGTGTCAAGTACTGTGGGTGTCATTCAAGGATATTCAGTCAAAGGGTGACAGTTTTTCAGTTCAGTGGCAAATTACTGATGCATATTTTGCTTTAGTGCAAGAGAACCATTTCTCTATAATGGTTGACAAAACTAAGCACATTAGCAAGGTAGAACAAGTGTCAGTTGTGTTGAGATATTTGAATGACACTATATACAAAAGATTGCTTGGTTTCCATCCCGCCGAGTCACTTAATGCAAAGTCTCTCCTTCAGTATGTGAAGAACACGTGGTCACGGTGATACGGACGTACAGAACTGTATTGCCCAGAACTATTATGGTGCCAATGTTATGAGGGAAAATCTTAGTGGTGTGCAAGCTCTTTACTGAAGGAGGTACCTCAAGCATTGTACATTCATTGTTTCAGTCACAGGCTCAAATATAAGTAGTCATTGATGTATGCAAAAGGAAAGAAACATGCACTGAATTTTTTCCACTATCCTGCAGAAATTGTACACATCTGGATCAGCTATACACACTAAATTCATAGTCATTCAAAAAAGGTCTTGAAATTGAAGAAGCTCTAATATTTAATGGCCATGCCAAGTTTCTGCTTGAAATTCTGTGAAAAAGAATTTCATCCATTCTTGTGACGCTCGCTGTTCCATCTTGAGATGTGTCAAGAGTTGATAGCGCAATGGATGAACAAGATCTTAGTCAAGTATGAGACTTTGAACATGCGAATAATTCACAAAAGTTCTTCAACTGCTTAAAGTTATATCTGACTACTTGCAAGCAGTTGAGTAAGATTTGTCTCAGGCATGCTTATCTGTGAATGCGCTAATCACTGAATTTCTGAACATGAGTTATCTGGAAGAGGTGTTTTATAAAATAAGGAGTAAAGTCATTACCATAGCTTCCAAAGAGAGTTAAAGCCAACTGAAATCTGTTGAACACATAGTTGTGTACAAAAGTTTCCTAACATGCTTCAGGAATACATTTTGACTGAAGCGTCAATTGAAAAACAGCCCCTTTGAGATAATGGAGACTTCAGGAAACATGCCTTTTTGCTAGTGCTTGATCAAATAACTGGAGAACTTTGAAAAAGATTTTCTGAAAATAAATCTGTTCTTGTTGGTGTCAATTCCTTTAACCCAAAGTATGAGAACTTTCATGACTTTCTAAAATTAAAACCACTTGCAGAACACTATGGATGCAATATAGACAGTATGGAGACGGAGGTAAAACACTTGCCAAAAGTAACTGAATGGTATGAAGAAGAGCAGAAGTCTAAGACTGATCGTTTGCTAATAATTTTTTTTTTGGGGGGGGGGGGAGGGGATAAATACAAACATGCCTCCCACAAACTGCATAAGTGAGAGAGAGAGAGATTGGTGTGTATTCCTCCATGAAGTGCTGTCGAAGTGTGAAAGAACATTCTCATGCCTTCAACAGGTGAAAGATTACCTGAGAAACTATATGATAAGTGACAAACTAAGACTTGATTTGCATGGCTATTGGGGGGAAAGAAAAAAGTGGTCAGAGTCTCTGGATCTAAAGACAGTTGTTGACAAATTTGCTGCTGCTGACAAAAGCAGATGTAGCCAGTTTCGAGAAGGTAAATAAATTGTTACCAACATTATTTATCCCTATTCTATAAAGTATGTATAGCAAAATCTTTGCTGCCCCAATAATCGTCTTTGCCACCCCTTCGCTCCCTCTTTCCCCAAAAATAAGTATGCTAGCATTGCCCTGTGCATAGGAGGTTACAGAAATATCTGGGGTCTGGGATGTATATTCTAGTTCACCAAAGAATGTCATGGGAGGTCTCCAACGAAAGCCGGTGTTGCACTGGCCATCATATAAATAAAATATATTCTGAAAGTCTGTGTCTGGGGGTTGGTCACCAGCAAAGGTGAAAACCAAGTTTTCGGTCAAACGTATCCGTTTATGTGTCAACTGAGTACCGTCTCATGCACAAGGGTTCTCCTATCACCAGTACGAATTGAATGGTAAATGAAGGATAAGAACTTCAGAAAGAAACTAACCAAGAAAAAAGTAGTGGAAGGAGAGAACCTTATATTGAGGTGCACCTCAGAGGGTTGCTCTTCTACATTTGGGAGGCATCCCTCACCTGAGCAGTAAAAGGACAGCAAGTGTGCTTCATGACTGTGGGCTCTCAACCAAGCTTGGCTGAAAATGCTGGAGAACAACTCTGGGCGAGATAAAATTTCTTTAGACAGGTGGTTAACCGGTTAGTCCAGTTTAATCTCTAGAAAGTATATTATGATTTTGTTCTGTATGCAACCATGTGTTTTTTAATATTCTTACAATCACTTGAATCTTTGTTCTTTGATAATTAACTTTTTCTTCTTTCATTATAGATATATCTAGTGCTCTGGGAACAGCAGGCCTGATAATTCGGTTCCATGGATAGGAGCTGGACACTTCAACCCCCCGAATACTCGGAGCATTCCCTGATGTGGGCCTATCCCTATCTGTACGAAGTGAGGGAGGCCTACAGAGGCCAGGAAGGCAGTGCTTGTATTCCCAGAGGCTGGTGGTTTCAGGGGGCTGATCCACTGCAGGAACAGCTGAGACTGCTTCACGCTAAGGGCAGATGGTAGTGATTTGCCACACAACCTTGGGTACTCCTGGGGAGCATCACATCCTCTTAACAGCCACATTAAACAAATGGCTTGACAAGTATTCTGTGCAACAGTGAGCCCATCAGTGGTAAAATAAAGTCTGACAGTGATCTAAGAGTACCAGCAGGATAGCTTCTGGGCATTTATAGACCTAGAAAAGGAATACAACAAACAACAAAAGATGTTCACATCAGTGTTGAGGAAATATGGCATATCTGAGGATTTAATAACTACGGTGAATGTTCTATACAGGCCACCTAAACACAGTGCTCTAAACATGTTTGGGAATGGCAAGTCCTTTTGAAGTGAAAGTTGGCCTGCACCAGGGGTGAACCTAAATTCACTGTTTATTATATTGATGTACCATGTCAGCAGGAAGGTCCTAATGGGAAAAGGTAAACAGCAGCTATATGCAGATGACATAACGATAAGGGCATCCTCAAAAGAAGCCCTAGAAGAAATCGTAAACCGGTGGTATGACCAGCTAAGCTGGCATGGGATGAAAATGTGCATGACTAAGACTGACATTATGGGGATCGGTAGAGGTTCTATAGGGAAATTGCACAGATTAATGGAGTGAGACTAAACCAGACGGACCTCTTCAAGTATGTTGGCTGTTGGGTCATGGCAGATGGTGAGCTTGAACGTGAGATACAGTCCAGTTTGTGGAGTGTTTGGAAGAGAGTGTGGAACAGTCTCTCAGAGGTAGCATGTGACAAGCAGATGCCACTGAGACAGTATAAACCAATGGTGCAACCCACAACGCTGTGTGGGGCAGAAGCATGGGTGATAAAGAGATGGCAGGTTCAACCCCTACAGGTGTTTGAGATGAGATGTCTTCGCACAATAAAAGTTACATGAAGAGAGATTTCAGAATGAGAGTATTAGGATGGAATTCAAAGTCCATGGTGTGGCTGACAAAATCCAGGAAGCACAGCTTTGCTGGTTTGGATACATGCAGAGGATGAATGAAGGAGATCTGGTGAAAAGAGCATGGCAGGAGAGGGTGGTTGGAGAGAGACCCTGAGGAAAGGCAAAGATGCAACAGATGGATTGCATCCAAGAAGATGGCAGTAGGCAGGGGTGTTTGAACAATTTTTATAGTGGGGGTTCTCAGAGCCATTGAACCAAACACCACTTCAAGCCAGGGGTGTGCCTTAGTGCTGCTTCAGACAGATGAAGCTGGTGCATGCTTGCACAATGACCTGACCCCCACTGACAGAGATGGAGTTGTAAGAAATCCCCTCCACCTAGGAACTTGTAATCAGTCTAAGATGGTACAAAACTGTGAAGCTACTATATAAATAATATAAGATCATAATTTACAGTCCACATACACCTTAATTTCAGAGTGATTTGTAAACAGTTCTAGAAATAAACAATATAGATGAAAATTCAAGGGGAATTGTGACCAAAGTGCAAGACTAGGAATTGGGAGACCTAAGAGGTATTCCTGGCTCAGCCACAGAATTGTTTAATCAGTAAAACAAAAATTAAAAAATGGCACCCAAATGCCACCATTTTGTTTAATATAAAAGTCAGCAAACAGATGACAGATTGTAATGACTTTTTGTCACTACTCACCTGGGGTCAAAGTTGATGCATGGTCTTAAGGATGAAAAGCAGAGCATCACATTATTAACTCCCTGAGCTATCCAGTCATCCTGCTGTAATCAAGGGCCACATCTAGGTCATATTCAAAAATGTGTTAATTGACACATTTTGTAACTCATCCAATGCTAAACTCAATTTAGCACCCAGGGTTAACAGGGAACTTAAAAACATGCCAGCTGGTTGCAGTTAGGCTTAAACATAATCAACTAGCACATCTACACTCAGAACAAAATTGCATTTCACATGATGCTAGTTACAACATGGTAGTTAACACATTTTCTAATGGGATGCTTTTTCCAAGTCAAGACAGTCTCAGACATCATTTCAGTACTGCCCATCTCATATTCTCAAAAATAAATCAGTCCCCAAAAAGTCAGGAGATTGGCTTAAAAATTGAGATTATATATAAAAGTTCGGTTTGAGCCTTTGGCACTAACTTGGGTCACATTTTCAAGCTTTTCTCTGTAACCATGAGGGCTAGAAAGTTTCCTTTTTAAAAAATGAAAGCTGAGATTCTCATATCACATGATTTCAGGAATTGGAGCTTCAGTAAAAACTCCAAATAATACAAGACTTGTGATAAAATCGTAAGAGTTGGCATCTCTGATCTATGTATGCGAGGGTCTCAGATTTGAGAAAATATATGGTTTGTTTGCTGAGTTAGATTTAGTTAAATAGACTTATAGGGCCCTACTGAATCGGAACCTGAACATGTCCGTCCCCGGCCCATTCCTGCCATGCCCCAATTGGGGGATGTGGAGGAGAGGACAGGACTGCCAGCAGGCTCCAAAAATTATAAAGCTGGAAGCCTAAAAGCTGTGGGGGCCACGGCTGAACCAGGAGCCTTGGGAGCCAGGGCTCCCTGCTCCTAGACTTCTCAAGGCTTCCAGACACCCTGCTGCAGAGCAGAGCTGAACCCTAGTCAGGGTTGGGGCTCCCCGGGGTCCCCAGCAGCCCTCCAGCTGAGCTAGGAGCAAACAAGGCAGGTTTCCATTGGAACTCTGCCTGCAGCTCATCAAACCAGATATATTTCCACAAAACATTTCAGTTTGACATATCTGCATTTTCCAATAAAACAGGGTTTTGCTGGAGAATTCCTGACCAGCTCTCCTCTTGAGGAAGCCATGCTGCCAATAAGAGGGGGAAAAAATATCTGATGAGGCAGGGACACAACATGAGTATTTTGTGTTCCATGATGTTGGGTCCCAATGTCCCTACGGATCAGCAAGTTGTGTGGGATTTTCAGGACAGAACTCCTTCCCCCTCCAGGCAACTGCAAGCTCGTCTGCCTTCAGAAGAAATATAGTTGATTTCTCCGCACAGGTGATATATTTAGGTTGTCATATATATTTTTTCTCTCCTGTGGGGTTTTTCCATTGGAGGGGAACATTTAGCCCTTATGTGCTGAAATTTAGACTATAAGCAACTATAAGTTGTAACACTAGAGTCCTGGAGATCAGACTGAAAAATCATTGAATTCTCCAATCATCTCTAAGGTTTAGTCGTGAAGACCTAGAATCTGAATGTTAGCAAGACTGACTTGCACTATGAACACATCAAATCATGGCAAGCCAAGTGCAACAGAAATTCTATGCAGATGGTGTCAGATTCACGCCAGACAAACTTTTTAGTTTTACTATCCAGCAGAACCACTAAACTTTGGGACGCAGACAAGCTTCCAAGACATCCAACTAAAGTAATTTACTAACTGGAGAGATCTACCTTTCTGGTGCCAATGCGGGTCTCAAATTTGCTTATTCTCCTCACGTAGCACAAGTTGTAAGAGTAACAGAGAAAGATCAAAAGGAAAAGAAACTAGCAGAGAAAAGATGAACTATGAAATAGTGCTGGTAACAGACAAGCTGCAGTTCATGATCAAAGGAATGTATCTGGCCCCAACCTGTACAAAAAAATATAAATAGACAAAAAGTACTTTCCCCTTTTCTGAAAGGGGAAATTTTCAGCTTGCCCTCATGTCACACAATCCTTTAAAGTGTGGTTATACTTGGGCAGGAGAACGGCTGAAAAAAAAAAATGTCATGGGGGGCTCAATATTTATTTTATTCAGATTAAACATTATTGAAGAGGCCTATTCCAGACTCTAGGCCCCTTGCTATCCACCCAATATGTAATTCATAATAAACCAACCCAGCAGCAACTCCCTCACCACTCAGTCAGCAAGCACAGAGCTACAAAATGAGACCTCCAAAACTCCAGACCCCCAGAAAGAAACCCAGCCCTGCCCCAGCTACTTCAGCCCTTTCTAGGTCCTGTCCAAAACTATGAGCTTTGCAGCAGTATCTCAGTCTGGGATGAAAAATGAATTCCAAAATCATGGGGCCCTCAAGGAGAAAACCCTCCCAGCAGCTCCCACTCACATAAACAAAGTAAGCTTGAGTGTCTCCAATGAACAACTGCAGCAGTAAGCTGGGATGGTCCCCGACCAAGAGCCAAAAGGCAGCCAGTGGATCATTGAACATATGGCACCAGTGCTGCCTCATTACCCTGAACACTGCGGTGGAAGCTAAGAGATGGTTCTCTAGTTGTCAGCAGTACAAAAATCAACCTGGGATCTGAAAAATCAAGCTTGCCTCATCCCTTTCCCCAACAGCAGCAGTGCATCTGCAGTCACAACATAGCTGCTAGTACTGTTGCTGATGCATGATGCAGCTCACTCTGCCATAGCAATGTTGGCTCTGTGGGGAACAAAGTTACATTGCCAGTCACATGGAGTGAATTCTATGAACTTTGGAACCTGGAAAATCTCCACACAGTTTTGTTTGCCATGGTAAATAGGGTGTAGCAGACAGGTTGAGATTTTCAAAGCTGGCTAGCGTTTAGCCACACTACCCCCATTAATTTAAATGGGAATCGTGTTTAAATCCTCTAGTTACTTTAAAAATCTCAACTGCAGTGCCTAGTATTAATAGCCATCCTACACTAGCCATACAGAATCTTTGCCCTCCCTAAGCACAAGGAATTCCATTGTGCTGATCCACTGCACTGAGGACTGAAAGGCAGTGGGTCCTTGAATGATTGTGCCCCCTTTTGCACACCTGTGATCATAGTCTGGCCCCCAAAATACAGCAACTGACATAGCATCAAGTCAGAGGTAGTAAGAAAACAGAATGGTTTTAAATCTAAATCTTAAAGACAGCGTGATCCAGTAGACAGGGCAGTGGGCCGGGATGCAGAAGACATGGGTTCTTATTCCTAGGTCTACCAATGAACTGGTATGTAGAGCTGGTCAGAAAACAGAATTTCCATCCCACGGGAAATTCCAACACTGCAAAAGTTCTGCGTGTTCCAGTTAGGAACAAAAGTCAAAAACAAAAAATTCTCACAGAACAGAAATTCCAAAACATTTTATTTGGAAACATCAAAACATTTCATTTTGATAATGTCAAAACATTATAATAATAATATAAGTCAAAAACAAAACAAAAAATGATAGTCAAAACAATTCATTTCAGTACATTTACTTTGAAAGTTGTGTCAAAATCAATGCATTCGTGTGAAATATTGCAGTTTAGCCTAAACAACTACATTTGAGCACCGAGGTGGGCAAACTATGGCCCGCGGGCCACATCCAGCCCACGGGACTGTCCTACCCGGCCCCTGAGCTCCTGGCCCAGGAGGCTTGCCCCCGGCCCCTCCCCCGCTGTTCCCCCTCTCCGCAGCCTCACCTCGCCACGCCACCGGTGCAATGCTCTGGGCTGTGAGCTCCTGGGGCAGCGCAGCTGCAGAGCTCGGCCTGACCTGGTGCAGCCGTGTCAGGTAAGGGGGCGGAGGGGTTGGATAGAGGGCAGGGGAGTTCGGGGTCAGGGCCAGGGTGTGGATAGGGGTCGGGGCGGTCAAAGGGCAGGGAACAGGAGTTGAATGGGGGCGGGGTCCCGGGGGGGCAGTCAGGAAGGAGAGGAGGGGAGGGGTTGGATGGGGTGGCGGGGGGGCAGTTAGGGGCAGGGGTTCTGGGGGCAGTCAGGGGACAGGAGGTAGGGGGGGTGGATGGGGAAGGGGTTCCGGGGGTGGGGCAGTCAGGAAGGCGAGGGCGGTTAGATGGGGTGGCGGGAGGCAGTTAGGGGTGGGGGGTCCAGGGGAGGTCAGGGAGAAGGGGTGGTTGGATGGGGCAGGGGTCCCAGAGAGGGGGCAGTCAGGAAGGAGTGGGGGGTTTGGACCAGACATTGGGGGGCATTTAGGGGCGGGGGGTCTGGGGGCAGTCAGGGAACAGAGAGTGGGGGGAGTGGATGGGCAGAGGTCCCCAAGGGGCCAGGAGCCGGGCCATGCCTGGCTGTTTGGGGAGGCACAGCCTCCCCTAACCGGCCTGCCATACAATTTCAGAAACCCAATGCGGCCCTCAGACCAAAAAGTTTGCCAGCCCCTGTTTTAGCGGGGCAAACTGTTTAGTCAGGGCTTGTCTACAGCATGCAGCTTTTAGCGACAAGGCTAACAAGTCGACACAGCCTTCTTGCTAAAAGTCAGCGTGTGTAAATGCTTGTTGTCGGTACTTTTGCCGACAAAAGACTTCCAGTCCCACGAGTGCTCCTGCAGACAAAGCCACGTTCACACTGCCAGTTGCGTTGGCAAAACTTTTATCTTTCTCGGGGGAAGCTTTTTAAAGTTCCCATGAAAGACAAAAGTTTTGTCAACAACTTTGCAGTGTAGACAAGCCCTCAGAAATTTTTCTACCAGCTCTATGGGTGCATGACCTTCAGCAAATCCCTTTGGGTATGTCCACACTGCACAGGAAAACCTGCGGCACCGAGTCCCAGAACCTGGGTCAATTGACTCAGGCTCATGGGGCTTGGGCTGTGGGGCTAAAACTAGCACTGTAGATGTTCAGGCTTCAGCTGGAAACCAAGCTCTGGGACTTTTCACCCTCGCAGGGTCCCAGAGCTTGGGCTCCTGCCCAAGCCCGAATGTCTACACAACAATTTTTCAGCCCTGGAATCCAAGCCCCGTGAGCCCAAGTCAGCTGATCCAGGCCAGCCATGGGTTTTTTTATCCCTGTGTAGACATCCCCGGAGACTTGGTGCCATGGAGTTTTCTTTGCAAAGTAAACATACCCTTTGCCTCTCTCCTCTCCTAACCTTTACACTGTAACTTTGGATCTGGGACCATTATCTCTTACTGTGTGTTTGTACAGGGCCTAGCACAATGGGACCCTGATCTCAGCTGTGGATTCTAGGGGGTACGGTAATACAAATAAATTTTAAAATAGTTTTCATTGAATCTATGAAACATTTCATATCAAACATTGTTCAACTGATGAGTTATACACAAAACAATAAATGGCTGCCTGGCCTGATAAATGGGCATGTTACTGCTACTGTACAGGGGGGAAACAGACAGACATATGCTGCTATCCAGGAGAATAATTATGTGTATTTGTAGCAGCAAAGAGACAATAGGAAGTGAGGAGAGCAGAATTTGCATAATCCTGAAACATCACTCAAGACAGCAATGTGGAAAAAGAAGCGGGGGGGGGGGTTGGATTTGAACTGGGTCTATTTTAGATTTGACAGTTGGCTGGCAGTAGGTTCTCTCAGTGAGTTAGCTGGGAAGCATTTTAAGAGTTTATGACAAAAGCAGCTGTCTGTGAATGGGGGTTTGCCCATCCCAGCTTTTCTCAGGCTGAGTGCCTGAGAGCGGAGGGGTCAGAACTGTCCAATCAGGCGATTATTTCATTCATTCACCTTTATAGCCATTGTTACATAAACTGGCACAGCACACCAATAGTGTTTGTGTATTAGTCACATAGGGCCCAATCCGAAGCCCCACTGAAATCAGCGGCACCCCATCTAGAATTGCTAAAATCTGGCAAAGTCTACTTAGCCAGCATTTGAGAGGATATCACCATTGTTTTCTCTCCTGACTGCCTGATGGAAATGGGATCCTTTTAATTATTTCCATTGCAATATTGCCTGCAGGCCTCAATCTGAGATCATTGCTCTGTGTTAACAACAACTCCTCCTCGGTCTTACACAGCAATTCCATCAGTAAATCTCACAGTGATTTACAACAAAGGTCAGTGTCATTATTCCCCATTATCAGATGAGGAAATGAAGGCACAGAGAGGTGACTACTTCCCAAGGTCATCCAGCAGGCTCCTAGCAGAATTGGGGATAGAACCCAGGTCTTCTGAGTCCCACTCCACTGCTCTATTCACTAGGCCACTTTGTGCTAACATGGTAGCTACCCAGTGTTATAACTACTAAGTATTTACTTAGCACACCCCACACTAATTCACATAGCTACCACTCACACTTTTCAGTAACAATTTAACAGCAGTGTCATAGCATGTATCCACACAACAACATATTGTAAGAGCAGGTACTCACCAGACCATTATTTGTACCACGGTGCTACAAAGCACTAACTCGGTCCTAGATTCCTTATTTAACACCCAATGTTACTTTACTCCACATGACAGTGGCCAAATTGGACGTTCGAATAATTAAGATGGAATTATATTTGCCAAATTAATGACTAAAGTGCATTTCATAATATATTTTCCTTGTTGCTTTTATAGTCAATTCATTAATATTTGTATCTGGTACCAACAGTACCACAGACCCCCCGCACAAAATTCCCCTAATCTCCACTGCAGGCATGGGGAGGAAAACAAGGGCTGTATGGCTCATATTCCCCCTGTAAAGGGAGGAGGTAGGAACTTGACTCTGTCCCCAGGGCACCAACCAGCACCATGGAACCAGTGTGGGAGAACTCACTCCTGGTCAGGACTTGTAGCAGATTACTTCCCCCACCAGGAGCAAAAGGGGAACAGGAAGTCTGTGCGCGCTCCTAGGTTGCCCCTGAGGCTAGATTTAAAGAGACAGAGCCCACAATTGCATTTGTCTCTCGTCCATTGAAGTGATTCGGAAAGGTTCTATGATGTAAGGGGACTGTTGCCCCCTTACTAACATTCAGTGGGGGTGTTTTAGTTGCTAGCTCCCAGTACTAAAAAGGGGGAAGGTCGATGGGGAATCAGTACCCTGAGACTGACAGTCCCCAGGAACAATGGGGAGAGGCCAATGCTCTAGGTCAGCCTGAATGACAGGGCGGGCAGGCTAATCAGGGAGTCAGGAGGCCAGGGAGGTCCCGTCCTTGGTGGGAGCTGGAATTGCCTGGGTCAGACAGAGTGGGGCCGAAAGCAGGGGCCCGAGCTGAGCTGGGGAGCAGAGCTGTGCCGGATCCAGAGGGACCAGAAAAGCAGCCCAGAGAGAGCAGACTTGCCCTGGGAGCAGAGTTGCAGCAACCAGAGCCAGAGGGGCCAGAGAAGCAGCCCAGGGAGCTGGAGGCAGAGCAGCAGCAGCTGCCGCGCTGAGACAGAGTGGTGGAGCTGGGGCTGGAGCAGTGCGGAGCTGGGTGCGGTGAGCAGCTGGGGAGAGCGAGGGGGACCCTGGGGGCCCAGCACAGGGAGACACCTCAGCCAAGAGGCTCTGCAGGCCAGGCTTGGATCGTAACCCCGACAGGGCGGGGGCGACACTGGGAAGAAGGGTCCTACCACTTAGAGCCTGAGAGCGTGTGGCCACCACCAGAGCAAGTGTCCGACCCACAGCATCCCCGCAGCACAGCCAGGGCTTGAGAAGGAGGCTTGGGACTTACAAGGAACAGTCTGTGAACTGCCCTGACGTTCCAGAGACCCTGTTTGTGATGTTCCCTGCCACCGAGCGGGGTGATGTGTTTCCTTTAACCTTTCCCATTTTTCCTTCTTCTTTTTAAAATTAATTGTTGATTAAGTAAATTGCATTTGCTTTAAATTGTATGTAATGGTCAGTGGGTCAGAGAAGTGCCCAGTGCAGGGAGAGTACCCCGGAGTGGGGACACCCTAGCCCCTGTCCTAGGTGACCACGGCAGGGTTGGGGGTCGAGCCCCCCAGGAATCCTGGGCCCAGCCTTGTTGGGGTTACGAGGACTCTGCAAGACAGGAGAGTGGAAGGGGAGTCCTCAAGAGCAGGGAGGCCACTGGGTAAAGGAAGTGGGAGCGAGGACTCAGATCCTTTCGCTAGCCCACTTCACCGGGGTAGTGCAGAAGCCAGGAAAGTTCCCCCCAGTAGCGGGACTATTCCCCCGCTTACATATAATAGGTCTAAAAAGAGTCGTAACTTTCATAGGTACCCCAGACAACCCCAAAGGAATATTTCTAGCTCCTTTCAAAAGGAGCATGAAGTTAACTAGACAGTTATTCTTTTGGCAGACTTGGCATTCCATGTGGGTTTCCCAAATTGTGCCTAGTGGGTTATTTTTAAGAAGGGATATAAGCTTCCCAAACTTCCAAAAACTTCAATTTAAAAGGGCTGGGGGGCACCAACAGCAACTCACCTGTCCCATTAAAAATAACGGGCCTGATTTGGTTACACCAGTGTATACCAGCTCGTAATGTAGAATATGGTAGCAAGCAAAAAAATTTTAAAAAGCAACAAGGGCAGCCCCCAGCTTTTTCTCCTGACCACACTCTTCTCCAGTGTCTGTTAGCCTCTTGTGAGCCTAGGACCCAGATCAACAATTCAGTGAAATCTCTGGTTTATCTTCCAGTGTCAAGAGGGGGGTTGCAAAGCTGCCAAATCTTGGGGTCTCCTGAGAAAAGTTCCATGAAGTCCTGTAGGCCAGTCTAACCCTCTACTGTACCTCCTTCCGTGTGACTATTTCAAAGTGCTTTGGCAGCATTCATTAATTAGGTCTCAACAACATCCCTTTGAGGAAAAGAAGGAGCATCACCCCCAATTTTCAGATAGTAAAACAGAAGTACACACAGGTCAAGGGCCCAATCCTGTTTCTATCAATTGTAAAACTGGGCCCTAAACAACTGGATTCAAGGTTACATGAAAATCATTAGCAAAGCTAGGAATACAAACCAAGACTACCAGCTTCCAGTTCTATTCTCCAATTTCTAGACAATACTCCGTCCCCTTGAGTAATGTGGAGAGATACTTAACAGGATGTATCCTTTTACCACTTTGCACTTTTTTAAAAAAAATCCTGAGCAGTGACTCAAGCAATTTCCATCCCAGGCTTTTTCCTTTTCAGAATTTTTTTCCTCCCCCTTTAAAACTCAGAGCAAGAACTACCTACAATAAATCTCTTCAATGAAGCGGTTTTTCAATGTCATCGCTTCAATTACTGCTGCCCTTGAGCTGCAGTAGCACTTACACACCCCAGTAATTCCCTCCCCTAACAAAAGCATAAGATCGAAATACTGTACTTTCTTTGAAAAATTCCCTTCAGCGAGTTTGGTTGCACCTCATTCAACAAAACAAATGAGTGTCATTCCTATTAGGGTGGATGCCATTTCGCTAAAGAGAAAGAAGAATCATTTTATGCATCTTCTGTCCTCCCCTCTTAAAAGTTTGTGAAAATGTCAGTGTGAAATAAGTGTCACCTTTGTAAAAGAGACCTGAAAGCAAGGACAAGCCCTGATAAAAAGCAAACAGCATTCTGCCTTCGATAGAGCATAGATCATCAACACTGTCTAGAAACCACACCAGGCTCTAGGGAATCAAGATAAATATCATTAAATACTACCACCATTTCTGTCCTCCCAGGCTTTGGAGGCATGAGTACAGTCAACTCATAATTCATCAGTTTTAGGTCTACGTGCATGCACTAAGAGCTTGGGGATCTGAGATTAAAACCCTTGTTGCAAAGCTGAACCCATCAGAACTTCCTGCACTAAAAAAAACCCCAACCCCTATTAATAATGCATACGGTCCAGGAAGGAATAATATTTGCTTTTCACAGCATTAGCATTTTGGGGCTAGATTTACATGGCCCAGTACTTCCAGAGAAAAATGCAGGGTACAGTTTGGTGGGTTATTTTTAGAAAACTAATTTATGAAGCTTTTTATGGTAAAGCTACAGAAATGTTAAGAGCCTGAATGTTGTGAGATGAAGCAGAAAGAGAAGCCTAATAATGTCACTATTTTACATTTATTAAATGCTTGCATTTTTTAAACTAATTTTCTTAAAGAACAATTGAGCTGTTGTAATGCTCCCATTTCAAGAGGGGTTGGGGATGGGGGATTCATACACATGATGCTACAGCTAAATTGCTCTAGTGTTACTGTGTCCCCGGTTTAATTATTTATATTTACTGCACTTTTTTCACAGCCAGAGACGCGGTGGTGATTTAACATTAATTTAATTTCCATTTATTAAAACGCTCAAAGCATTCACACAGCTTGACTAGAACTACAGGATTAGCTTTCCAAATTCAGCTAACTTTATGGTGATGCCCAGGGGATGCATAGCTAATTTCTTCTTCTGAGTGTAGAATACAGTCCCCTCTTTACTCCCTAGATATAGAAGTCATGAATAGCTAATTACTATTGTTCTGAATATTAGCAACAGCTTGAAAATCCTGTCACAGACAGTCCAGACTGTGCCCTTGATGTGCTGGCCTTCCACAGACCCTGTGCTTTGTCCCTTCCACAACCCCTCTCTGCACTGGAGTCTGTTACTCAGTCTAGCCATACCCCTCTTTTTGGGGATCAACTGTCCCTCACCGCAGAGAAGAGACAGGGCTCAGGTGTTGTAAGCATCAAAGGGATTATTTGTTCAAGACCACACACACACACACACACCCCCACCCTGTAGCTCCTCACCTCACAGCATCAGTCTACATAATGGCCTGCATTAACTCAGCTTGCTGACTATCCTAAAGCAAGGATCATCACCACATCTGGAGGTTATTTTAGAGGGGTCCTTTTATGTCAGTTTTATAAATTGCAAAGAAATCCATTTATGAACTAATCCATTCTACAGTCAGTTCAAAAAAATAGTCACCTTCAAGTATATGCAGTTACCTGGAATTCAAGTTCTTTTAAAATCTACAAGATAAACAATCTAAAATTAGAGAGGAGTATAGATCCCAAACTACAGATCCAGATGTGAATTTTCACAAAGCCTGTGCACGTTCCATGCCAGGGATTTGGTTTGGCCATTACAGAGAAGGGCCATCTGCAGCATTCAGATCAAATCTGAGCTCCCTTAGTTTGAAGCCATCTGCATCCAGGGTTTTGGTCTTTCTCCAATACAAATTCTCGATTTAGTGAAGCTAAACTTGGGAGCCTTTACCCGAATCAGAGATCAGTAAAGGGACACATGATATATTTCAACTCCAGGATACTGTGCTTGGATTAAGGAACAAGTTATACGTACTGCATAGACACTGACAGCTTTATCTCTATCGATATACAAATTATGTTGTGTTAATTAAGGTTACACAAAACCAAGGAAATGAAAAGTTAAGACATCTAATGGTACATACCCTCCACTCATCCAGTGAGAGAGACAGACAGACAGACATGCACACCCACCTTATCACTGTAATAACCACTGTATACAGAAAACACACCCCTATTTTAACTCCATCCCATAGGGATGCCAGCTTTTCAGCACCCTCTTTCCCAAATTCCCCACATCCATAAGCAGACCAAACATTCCCCCTACAGTCCATTTTGCACAGTTTTGGACAGCCAAGCTTACTCAGGTCTGGGTGAATAAGGGTTTTTTTTGGGCCCAATCTTTAATTGATTGGAACTTGTTAAACCAATTTTTTCCTTCAAACTCCTCAGAAAATTCAAGCCCTATTCAGTGCTTATGTGCTGAAAACCTGGGACAAGTACAGCGTGTTTGTGCTATAAAGCAGTCAGGCTGCTTTAAGTACTAAACAGAACACAACCTTAACTCTAGGAAGAAACAGCTCAGACATGTTAAGCTAACTGGACAACTTCTGATAGTACCTTGACAAGTCCACTCCCCGCACATAGAGAACCTCATGTGGCATACCCTAAAGGTCTTGAGGGCAGAAGTACAGAGGTGGCTCAGCATCCAAGCAAGTATAGTAAGGAATACTGAGAGCAACTTTAAGGAGCATGCTGTGACTGTGAGCACAGCTACAGCAACTAGAGAAGGGGGGGGGGGGAAAATAAGGTTAAAATTAGGGAAACAAGTGATTCAGAAAGTGAACAGGGACCCCACCCCTACCCCACCCAGTTTCTGCTTTAAGAAGGTGAGAGACAGTCAACATATTTAAAACACCCTTTATTCCAGGAAGCCTCAGGAAACAGATTCTTCAGACTCGAGAAGCCCAAAGACCTGTAACAACTGCATGCTAGAGACCAGAAAGAGATCTTGTCAATTTGTTACAAACAGTGTCTGTTCCTGGGCATGGAAATGCACAGAGATTTCACATTGTCACGCACTGTTCACATCCCCAGAAGAGAGCATTTATAAAGGGAGGCGAGGAGATATTCTCTGCCACTCCTGCTGATTTTAGGGCTGGAGTGCAAAATGCTGCAAGTGGTGTGTTTTGGAAGTAAATGATCAAGACTGTAACAAGAAACACAGTCAACAAATGGATAATTAGCAAATCCTCCTGCTGGTCCATCAGTTGTGGTCAAGGGAAAACTCAGAGGGCTTGTGCTTTCATTAACAGCAATAATTCTCCTGTCAGCATGGTCTGAGCAGTGATCTCTTCTCTCAAGCATCTTCTCCACTACATCTGTATGCAAAGACCGTGTCTGCTGGGACAAACTGAACAGGAGCAGCAAACCACAAAGCTCTGCAGCCAGGATACCCTGGGCATGGTTCCACTGACAGCTTGGAAAGGATGTATTTGTGCAGTGTTGAATATTTTTACATTCTAATGCACAGTTGAACAAAATACTGCGCCAGGCCCTCAGCTGGTGTAAAGAGATGTCAATTCATTGAAATCAATAGAGGTACACTGATTTACACCAGCTAAGGATCTGGCCCAGGGTGTCCTCGGTTAACCAATCAGAACCAGCTTTTGGAACACATGAAAAATCACATGTAATAGGTATCCTCCTGGTTTCTAAACCTCAGGGCTGCTTTGAGGTTTAATTAATGTTTAAAAAGAAATTCGAGATCTTGAGTTTAGAGCTGGTTGGAAAATTTCTGCCTGAACATTTTAATGAAAGAGGGGGGGAGAATTCTGATGAAAGTTTTTGCTAACATTTCCAACCCCCCATTTTCCATCCAGCTGTACCTGGGATGAACGAGAGACTTTACATTTGTCAGAGTGCTATTTAAACGCAATGCTGTCAGATAGCTCAGGCCCAGGATTAAGTTTCCTCTTAAGAAAAAAAATATATATATGGTTGCAGAAAACAGTTAGTAAAAATGTTTCATGAATTTTAAAACAAAAAATCCACAAACACAAAGTTTGGTTTGTATTTCACTATTCCTTGCTGTATTTGGAACCCAAACATTGCAGCATTCTGCATGAGAATCAGAAAGAGACACCAACTATAAACAAGAGACAATTTCGTTTCATTGCCCCAGGTGTGAAACATTAGTAAATAAGCAGCGTAAATGGTAAAAAAAAGTAAGTTAGATTTTGTTTTTAGTTGTCACAGCTTGGCACTGTCCTTTCACCAGGATAGATGGCAGTCTGCAGTACATGGACCAAAATCCTAGGCCCTGTGTGCCTGTAAGCAGACATGCCAAACCCGTGGGGAAAAAAATAAAACACACACACAGAAATTGGGCTTGTTTTTGGCTTGTAGCTTGTTTGGCTTGTTTGTTTGTTTGTTTGTTTGTTATTGGCTCCTGGCAAGCAGGGGCAAGCGGGGAAAGAGTCGGGGTGCACAGTGGGCCCACCACAGTCCCAGACTGCATACAGGCGGGGCGGGGGAGAAGAAATCTAGTCAGAAGGGAGTGTTGGGGTTCTTAGGGATTGGCTTGTTTTGGCCTTGTTTTGAAATGGGATTAGTTTGATTTTCGGCTTCTTGTGAAAGTCGGTGTGCTTATTTATCACATGAAAGTTGGCAACTGTAAGCTCCCTGGGTCCAGGTAGTGGCTGGTCACTGTTTCTAGAGCTCTGGGTCTCTCAGGCACTCTCCCAGGTGCAGACCTTATGTTTGATGCCCTTCTTGGTCAGCAGAACCTCACAGTCCAACCACCCAGATCTCAGAACAGGTGCCTCAGACCTCCCAAGCCCCCTTGCCCCCCCACCCCTAGCTTCGACACATTCCCCAGAGTCCACATGGTTACAGGAGTTCTAGCTTTTGATTAACCCCTTCAGGAACAATGTGGCAGGCAAGCAAGGAATACAGGCATAGCTAAGTTACAGAGTAGCAGCCGTGTTCGTCTGTATTCGCAAAAAGAAAAGGAGGACTTGTGGCACCTTAGAGACTAACAGATTTATTTGAGCATAAGCTTTTGTGAGCTACAGCTCACTTCATCTGCATGCGTCCGATGAAGTGAGCTGTAGCTCACGAAAGCTTACGCTCAAATAAATTGGTTAGTCTCTAAGGTGCCACAAGTCCTCCTGTTCTTTTTAGGCATAGCTAAGGAATTTCTTAACCGCAGACACTAGCGCTACTGAGTTACTGCTCTTTGAGACACAACAAAATCCTGAACACCCACCCCTCAGTCTGATCTCACTCTTCCTGTGAGTACCAGGTATAGTCATCATCCTTTGGCTAGTCAGTCCTTCTCTCATTCGCTCTCTGCAACCTGTTCATCTGGCATGTGACAATGGACGGGCATCACGCTCAAAGCACTCCACTTTTAAAAACAGACTGTCACCATTTCTGTCCATCTCCTGCAGCTGGGGAGTATTTACGGACACACCCCACACCCTGTTGGCTTTCGGAGAGACAGACATTCAAAGTCAATGGCCTGCCAGCAGAAAACTCAACGCTACAGCAGGGAAGAGTCATTCAACATTGATGGCTCTGCCATAACGTCTCAGCACAGTCTCTCCGCTCGTTCTCAAGTCCCAACTCCAACATGGATGATCAAACCACAAAGAAGGTTGCAACTCGCTAGCAAGGGGACACTCAAAACTGAAGGTTACAATACAGAGTAGAGTCCCTGAAACAAAACAGGGGTCACCGAGCAAAAACGGAATTCACAATTTGGCACAGACGTATTCCCAATCTATCACAATAATAACCAAAAGTGTTATTAGCAACAGAGGTAGGGAACATCAATTTTTTTTTAATGTATGATTTCTAACCTTAGCATCTCAATTAAAGAGGGAAAGAACGTTATTAAAAGGCAAATGAATTATAAATATGGTTTATTTAAAAAAAATTGACAAAGCTGCGTTAGCATTCGTAACTGTTCTATATGAAAAACGATTCATGTAAAAAGCAGAATGGGCAGAGCATCTTATATCAGAACAGACTTTTACCCCAAGCCAGATTATCTGTTTTGTAAACAAAATACCGGTATATTTTTTCTATGAGAGAATCCAAGCTGAATGTTTCTTAGCATCAATATATGACCTTTTACTTAACATGGTTAGCATTTCTTTCTGTACTTAATACCCTTAAAGAGAAAACTGGATCACATGTAGAGTCTTTGTGACATCTGATACTAGAAAGGAAATGCCACTCATTCAAGAAAAAAGAAAAGGAGGACTTGTGGCACCTTAGAGACTAACACATTTATTTGCGCATAAGCTTTCGTGAGATACAGCTCACTTGTTAGTCTCTAAGGTGCCACAAGTCCTCCTTTTCTTTTTGCGGATGCAGACTAACACGGCTGCTACTCTGAAACCACTCATTCAAGAGTGTCACATGGCAACAGTAGAGATTAAATGTCTCTGTTTTGCCAGATACTCATCCGACCCCAACTGCCTGTTGCCTGTTGTCCTGCTGCAATGTCAAGTCAGGGCATTGTTCTGCATAGGAAGGCAGAAGTGGAAAGAATTACCCTGAAAGCCTAGGGAAACTGCACAGACCTTCCAGTCAGTACATCAGAAGTTCTAGTTTCACTTGTACCCTTTAAAGCCCTTGCTATTGAGTAAGGCTTTGTATCTCAACCCTAGTAGGCAGACAAATAAGTCTTCCATTTTACAAATATTATGCAACTTCTTACAAGAGAAGTTGCATAATAAGGTCATATTGGAGAAAGCTGGGACTAGAACCCAGGCCCCTAATATAGCAGACCCAAGTCTTATGCACTGGGCCACAGTCTTCCAGAAAGGAGTGCCATATCTATTGTCTGAAAATACAAGATAGCACTAACTCAGTAGCAGAGAGTTAACAGGATCACATATCATTGTCTCTATAAATTTGCACTCCCATTTATTCTACTGTCTCATTGTATCCTACAGAAATTTGACGTGACCATGCCAAAGAATGCAGAGCCCAGATGTTGGGAAGGAGGATTCTGAGAACCTAATGAAAAACATTTGCAACTGAGAAGACTAGAGTTTACTCACAAATATTAGATGTCCAGAGATAGGTGAAATCACAGTAACGAGAACAGTTCTTCATTAAATGACAATACCTCTTTGTTTAAATATGAAAAAGGTTCCAGCAGAAGCTGCCACCTCTGCAGTGAAAGCAATTATTTCTGCTTTACGACAGAGAGCACGGGCATACGTGTGCAAATTCCCTCACTGGAAAAAAATTGATATAGACTATATGGAAAAATTGCACTGAGGTGGCAGAAAAGCAAAAGGCTTGGTTATAATCCATAATTAAGTGTTCTGATAGCCTAAAAGTTGGTTTGAAGTCGTATTAATAATAATGAAGTTTCCCATAAAGGAGACTTAAATTGCACTTTATTTCTTCTTTTCTGGGGGCACTGATGCAATAGTGGTTAAAGATATGATTGATATTAACCAGCCAAAGATTTGAGTCACTCCTAGCATTTGCCTGCTGCTACAACTACTACTTAGCATAGATGTTTTGAAGAGCAATTTTTGACTTTCTTGATGCTATGAGCATCCAGATAGTATCATCATGTGAGTGTTCATAAATACCTAGTTAAACAGCAGTAGTTTATTAGTTGTCCTTGCCTTCTCGATGTATTGTTTAGTGGTTCAGGCACAGGACTAAGGAATCAGAACTCCTAGGTCCTAGTCAGTTTTGCAAGTGACTCGCTCTTTGACCTCGATAAAGTCATTTCAGGTCTCTGTGCCTCTCTTTAACAAACTGTAAAATACCTCACAAGTGTAATCTGAATTTCATTGCTCACAGTTTGTAAAGCACTTTGAGATCAAGGTAGCTAGTCCATCTGTCTATGGTACTTACGCTCTTTAGTGTGTTTATCCTCACAACACCCCTGTGAGGTAGGGAAGTACTATTACTCCCATTCTACAATTGGGGAACTGAAAACACGGAGAGGCAAAAAGACCCAGATCCACAAAGGTGTTCAGCACCTAAACCACTGAGAAGTACCTAAATCCCAGTTTTAGGCTCCAATGCAATCCACAAAACTCCCACTGAACCCTGTAGGCATTAAGTGAGTTTAGACCCCTAAGTTTTCAGGATAAAAGTTCTCGGAGGGTATGTCTGCACAGCGATTAGACACCTGGGGCTTGCACGGGCCAGCTGACTTGGGCTTGTGGAGCTCAGGCTAAGGGGCTGTTTCATTGACAGTAGACATTCAGGCGGCCTGACCTCTGGGACCCTTCCACCTTGCTGGGTCCTAAAGCCAGAGTGTCTACACTGCAGTTAAACAGCCTCTCACTCAGAGCCCCATGAGCCTGAGGCAGATTGCATGGGCCAGTCACAGGGGTCTAACTGCGGTATAGACATACCCTTAATGCCTAAATTTCTGCCTCTAAACACATGCAATGCTGCCATCATTTAGGCATCTGGACACTTATCTCCTGCTTAAGCTGCACCACGATTCACAAACCAGGGACGATAGATGTTCAACTGCTTAAGTTGCAAGCAGGGCCCGATCTGTTCTGCATGCTTAGAGGCTGCCCATCTCTAGACATTTTAGAACAGGACTACACAGGTGCTACAAAACAGCAGAATTTCTAGTTAATGTGTACGCCAAGATGTAGCCTAGGAT
Source organism: Eretmochelys imbricata (assembly GCF_965152235.1). NCBI lineage: Eukaryota > Metazoa > Chordata > Testudines > Cheloniidae > Eretmochelys > Eretmochelys imbricata. The sequence continues at coordinate 236,389,798 of NC_135572.1, forward strand.
GAATTTGTATTACACTCTGCTGATGCTCTGATTCATAACATCAACAGCTTAGTTTTCAGGGGGACTTTGCAAGGCTCACTATGAGAAACAACATCCTTTTACTTGAGCACATCTTATTTTCTGGTTGTTGCTGGTCACAGACTGCATCCTCGGTACTGGGCTGCATCTAAAACGAAGATATGGGCTTTCTAAAGGAGTTCAGTCTCTCAGAAGTTTAAGGAACCCTCACAGTCCTGTGATTACATTCACTTTTCAAAGGTTCTGTAAATATCATGCCTACAGTCACACAGCATGACAGCAGTGGGACTTGAATAGGCTGCGAGGAAGGGCTCCGGGATCCTAATGATCTAAGCACTAGACCCAGATACTTGCCGTGGGAAAATAAACTAGCTCCTGGAAACAGAACTACATGTTATCATCACATAGCCACGTACAAAAATCACACACATTTATGCAACGTATACAGGTCATTTCAGTAAAATAACTTCGGACGTTCAAGTACCAGGCAGATGTGCAGAGGACAAAGCACCAGTAAAATGTACTGAAGGGAACAGAGTCACGCATCGGCATGGAGATGGAATGGATGAGTTGACAAGGTCTTTTCCATCTCCTAGTCCTACAGTTCTACCATATTAATGAAATGAAAAAAAAATCTCACTATACGTCTGAAAGCCTAGGACTTTAATGTCAATGAAAGTGCTATTTAATTACAGACTTCACTTGTCAAGTCTCAGAGCATTTTATCTTGTGATCCAGCCTCTAGTCATCATTTTGTCCTATCCCCTGTGAGGAGAAGTCACCAGACTGCCACTTCAGCCCGGCACTGGTTGCAGCAGATACAACAGCGAGTGAATTCATAGATACTAACGTCAGAAGGGACCATTAAGATCATCTAGTCTGACCTCCTGCACAACGCAGGCCACAGAATCTCATCCACCCACTCCTGCGAAAAACCTCTCACCTGTGTCTGAGCTATTGAAGTCCTCAAATTGTGGTCAAAAGCAAGGGCCGGTTTTAAAGCAGGATTACACATGTAATTAAGATTTCAGTTTTTTATTGTCATGTTATTTTAACAAAGTCAAGCACTTAGTCACATGAGAATCTCAACTTTTTTTTTTAAAGTACGTTTCTAGCCCACATGGTTGCAGAGAAAAGCTTGAGATTACGACCCAAGTGCACCCTAAAGGTTAAAAAAAAAAGTCAGCTCAATAAATAGAACCTCAAATTTTTATTTTTATTTAATCTCATGATTTTTGGCAGTCTGATTCATGATTTTTGAACACTTGGAGTTTTCATTATTGGCATCATCAAAGCAGGTATATGCAACATGGTCATTTTTCAGAACTATTTTCCTTTACTTATTTGGCTTAAATGAATACATTTACAGATGCAGAAGTGGATGGGATAGGAGGATATGAAAAACAAGAACACAGTTTTATAGCATCTCTCATACTTAGATTGTAAACTCTTTGAGACCGTCTTCTTATGTGTGCGTGCAGAGCACAATGGGGTCCTGAGCAGGGCATCTAGGCACAAATGTGGCAAGAATAGAGAACGACTACAACACACACAAGGGACTCTGACTGCTTTACAAATGTTAATTAAGTTTCACAACTCTCCTGTGAGGGACAGAGGGAAGTAGGACTTTCCCTGTATTACAGATGGGGAAACTGAGGCACAGAGCAGTTCAATGACTTGGTCAAGGTGAAACAAGACAGGGATAGATTTTACTTCAGTGATTTAGAACACAACAGCATAACTTACACTATTTTTGTAGAGGGAAAAGCAGTGTGATGCTGCTAATGGTCATTTGGGAAAATATGCTCAAATGGTTCACCATGAGCACGCATGAATGCATTATCATTCATATGATAGTTCAGCTGAGTCTACGGCTGTGACTACACTGCTGGTTAAGATCAGGTGTAAAAATTTTCAGGAAACATGGAAAAACAACATCAATAATAGCCAAGACCACTGGGTTGGCTTTGAATGAAAGACAGAGTCATTCTGGAGGGGCAAATACATTAACGAACATGACTTTCTAGTGAACTAGTTATGACAGAAGATCACTTGGGTGAAATGACTTTGCATCCCCTGGGACCAAAAACAGAATGCAGAAATGAAGTGCGGCTGCTACAGATGCTGTCAAGCTGAAGGCTGGAACTCCACCAAGACAATTTAGCAGTGGTCAGCCGTGACGAAGTGCTGGCTAGGATTGGGAAGACAAATGGTGCAGTTACCTAGCGGAGGACAGCACTGCTGACAGAAAAAAAAAAGTCTCGACCTGATATTTTTTTTAAATTACCATTTTCATTAACAGGCCTTGGAACCAAAAGGACATATTTTAAGAATAGAGGTCAGACTTTTTAAGCGCAGTGTGAAGATCTATTGTGGAACTAGATTATGGGCCATATCCTCAGCTGGCAATTTATGTGAAGCAGTCCAGCCTACACCAGCTAAACATCTGGCCCATAATGTTCAGCAATGAATAGTTTCCTCTTCAGTGCAGTGCTGTATGCATTAAATGTGATTGACTTTAAAAGCTGATGACTTTACCCAGAAAAGCAATATATTTTCCTCACACCTATATTTCAACAAATGGTTTCACTGGATTCCTGAGTTACTGCGCACCAGATTTCTGCCCGTAAGTAAAAATAATCTTTTGCTGTGATCTTGTTAAATTTCACAAGCTAAATAGGGGTTGGCCCTTGGATGGGAGACTTTCAAATAATCCCCAGATGCTACAGAAATAGGGGTGTTATTTATAGCTGGACAAGCAATGGACTTTTCAGTTCACTGGCAATTCAAGTCATTTCAGACAATGTAAAATGAAAATTTTTCTAAATGTTTAGTAAACTGAAAAGCTGGAAAACCTTTTTAATGGGGCAAGTGAATCATTTTGTTCGCCAAGACTTGAATGTTTGTTTCAATTTCAGACATTTTAACAAAAGCAAATGAGGACTAGACTCATAGAATGAGGGAAGGGCAGAAACTCCCTTAAAACTTTTAGCCCAGTGGTTAGGCTGGCAGGTGAGAGACGCAGGTTCAATTCGCGGCTCAGCCAGATATGGAAAAGGGATTTGAACTAGCGTCTCACACACAGAAGGCCAGCGCGATAGCCATGGGGCTATGGAATAGAATATGGTATGGGTTGCTCTCAATCTCTTCTGCTGAAGCGGTTCAAGTTTGCATAAATCATTAAATAGTCATTAGAAAAGGGACCTGAACTTGGGTCTCCCACATCCTAGGTGAGTGCCCTAGCTACCAGGTAAAGTCATTCTCACTCTTTCCCTAGCCCAGGGACTATTCACGGTCATTCATTCAGCACAAACTTGCAAACAGTTTTGAGATGAAAGTTTGTCAAAATTGCATTTTTTGGCAAATAAACTACACACCACAAAATTTTTGCCCAATTCTAGTGTTAATGAATAAGTGATATTCATCCCTCTGAATCAGCAATGAATCAACATCTCTCGGTAAAGGGACTGAAATTTGGATTGGTCGAAATTCTGGCATATTATATATTCAGTCCTAAATCAATGTCAAAAACAGGACTATTAGACTGAGCAACCATTGACAGTTTTAAAGTATGATATTTGATGAAACATCAGCACTGGGGAAAGAAAAGGCTTACTGCAAAATTGAACCACTAACCTTCCCCAGTGGTACAAAGAATTCTTTCCTAACTGTCAGACTGCAACATATTAGACCTTAACCATGTGTCATTCTGATTATCACCATGATTTTCCTCACCTGCTTTTTAAATCAGACATGCTTGTAGCAGCCACTGTTTTGAGAATTCCTAAACCTAGAAGGTTAATGCCTTTATATCCTGTGAAAACAAATGGAATGCCAGCTTTCAAACAGTGTACAGGGTTAATCTCCAGCTCCAGCAGTCACTGCTAAAAAAAAATCAGGGAGGTAACATGGATGAGTGATGCAAAGCTGCTTAGAGTTGCCGGACCAGTACATATGCTTTCAGAAACAGCCAGCATTTCCAAGAACTGGTCTTGGATCAATGATCAGAAAGAAAATAATCATCCCTGTGGTGCTAAAGGGCACTGGTGCTAGAGGTGTGGTTTTTAGAGAAGACAGAAAACCAAGGTCCTGACCACTTGTGGCCATTAAAGATCCCAGGAGAATTTTTGTAAAAGGTAGCAGTGTCCAGCATCCTGGCTAAATTCTAATGTGAATAGTTCCCACCTCTTCTGCCTACCCAAACCCCCCTCTTCACTCCCTGTTCCAAATTTTATGTTGCATGGCTGTTTGTGCTTCAAGAGTGGCCACATATCATGTCTGTTCAATAGTGGATGAAAAGATCTTTATACAGTTTGTTCAACTGTTAGGATCTTTTGGATCCTTACGGAAGAAAAGTATTAAAAAAAACCCAAACCTATAAGATTATCATAGCAAGTTAAACTCTTGGTTTCAGTCTGTTAAGAAAACAGTGCAATCTGTGGTGTTCTTCTGACATTAAAGGACATTTTTCAAAGGGCATCTAAATTTGTGCCTGCCACAATAGCTATTTTTTACAAATGGTGTAGTTTGACTGCTAGCTACACAACTGCTAAAACAAAGCAAAGTTCACAGGTGCAATTTTAGAGATTTTCAAAGGGCCACAGCACAACGTGGCCCTTAATGTCAAGGGTTTGTCCTAAAGCCTTGGGAGCAGATCCTCAGCTGGCATAAATTGTCAGAGTTCCATTATCATTGACTTCAGTGATGTTATAACAATTTACATTAGATGAGAATCTGTCCCACATATCTAGAGTAAACATACAAGCTCTTTTTTTAAAAAGGTAATGCTTTCTATATGTATCATAATGAAGCAATAATGAGCAAATACAATTGGTTTTGTGCTTGGTAATTCATCTCTAAAATTGTAGAAACTTACAAAGAACTCTATTACACATTGCTGCCGTCTCACACTACAGTTCTACATTTTCCCGCTCTTATTCTTCATTCTCTTCCTTTAAATCTAGTGTCTTTGGGCCAGTTTCTACTGTGCAGTGTTTCCATGCGCTACTGACTTCAGAAGAGCTTTGCCAAGTAATACGAGCGGAAAATTTAACCCTTCATGAAAACTTAAAAGAGCTATTGGTAATTGTTTACTAATTAAGTCTGCATCCTAATGACTCATATTTGCATGACAAAAATGCTATAAAGGTAATTTGCTCTTTCCTTGCCATTTTATAAAACTTCTATGTCAATCTAGAAAACAATTCTACAACAGTATTATTAGGGTACGAAAACCAACAACGATAATGAATTACCAAGAACACGACGTTTTTAACTGAAATTCAGGCCTTCACCAACAATGATGCAATTATTTGTGTGAACAAAGACAAAACCCATTAGAAAGCCAGTCCTGAGGAACTGGACAGATATGTAGTGAATTATCACTGGTCACCTAGAGCTGGGGTAAACGTATTTTGGTCAGCTGCCCTAATTGCCTATGAGATGTTGAACACCCTCAGTTCCCATTAGAGTAAATGGAAAGCAAAAGTGCTCTGTATCACCCCCAGGAGACAGCACTTCACAGGAGTGGGCCCTAAGTCTTTGACTACTCATTAATTAGCATTAGGGTTGGCAACCTTTGAGAAATGCCTCCTCCCCTGCCGACAGAACCCCAGACTGGCAGTGGGTTGAGCCGCTCAGTCTGGGGTTCCATCCGCCGGTCCAGCTCAGCCCACTGCTGGCCCCGGGTTCCGTCCATCCAGGCCAGCAGCAGGCTGAGTGGGGCCAGCGGCTGGCAGCAGAGTGCCACTAAAAATCAGCTCACATGCCACCTTTGGCACGCATACCTCAGGTTGCCAACCCCTGAGTTAGCACATGCTCCCTGCCTTTCATCTGTACACACTAACACACACTGGTAGCAGGGGCTGCTCTTTCAAGATAGGGTCTGGAGCAGCCCTAGCTCTGTGGTAGTTGATAATGTTGACAGCACTGGCAAGCAGTCACCAGCAATGCACCGGAGCCAAATACAGGGATTCAACAGTAGGGTAAAGTATAGGGAGCCTGAGTACTGGTTACAAAAGCCTAGTTACAGATCGAGATTATGTAGGGGAAGTGGAGGGGGGGGGGGAAAGGAGGACTAAAGAATACAGTGAAAAATTGTGAGTGTGCAGCCTGCATGCTGAATGCTTAGTAGGGAGAAAAGTAAGAAAATTGATGCTAGAAGTGTATTTGCTGTTTTAATTAAATCAAGTTCTGAGAGAGCTCTGTGTAAAAAAATTAGCTCTACAGGTGTCTACCACATAACAAGCTGAATTGACATAAGCTGAATTGACATAAGTGAATAAATCCAATTTGTAAATAGCACTTCGTACCATCGGCAATAGAAGTCTAATTTTTCTTGTAGAATAATTCAGCTAATAAGTGTGCTGAAAATATTATACAACTGAAGCTGATAAATCCCAAGCTGCCCTTTCTGACTGCCTTCTGAGTGCAATATCCTACAAAGACACGTTCCAGCCACGCCCAGCTCTCAGAAAATACAGTCTGGGCTATAACTCAGTAGCAAGGTAACTCTTGGACTCTGCAAGGATATACGTGCAAAGCAGCAATTTAAAACTTTTGAAACACAGTTTGAAACAATAATGACCGTACATCTTTAATGATACATTTTAATCTTGCTGCAAATGTAAGACTACAAAATGTAGTCTTGTAATTTATCAATCCCTTGAGGTAACAGTGTTTACCCATAGCTATGAAAAATATTACCCTGAACTGCAGGATTTAGAGATGAGGTAGTTAAGTCCCTATTACAATACACGGACTCAAAAAAAAAAAAGTGTTAACATTGATATGTTTTCACATCAACTCCCCCTATTACTGAGAATAAAGGAAGACAACAAAATAAAACTTACATTCCCCCCTCCCATTACCCTTCTCCCTCTTCCAGAAAAGGTCTCCTGTGACGGACTACATCAGCACAGTAACAGTTACTACAAGTGAATTTTAATAGCAAGAGAGAGACTGTCAGAGCATGAAGCTCAAATGGGCTATAATTACATTCAGGATTTTTTCTCCACTCTGCAAATGTGTTCTCACCTCCCAATGATGATATTCAGGTTGTGTGGATCTCTCATTAAGATAAATTCCAATTCCTCAAAATTGTCATTTGGTCCAATAACTAACAGGATCACTAAGTAGCAGTATCATGAGATGACTGATCTTTCACAAAAAGATTCTAAAAACTCCTGAACTGTCATCTAGGTAAGTTTTATCTAATCAAGAAAAATAAAAGTGTGGCCACTGAAGTGGTCACAGTTGAACTTCATAGGGTTGCTCTCAGGTTTAACTAACTATACAAATTGCTTTGAGCTCCTTGGGTGGGATGTGCTAGAACAGTTCAAAATATTATTTATTGATAATCTTAGTAGAGAAAAGTTATAGGATATTTTTTAAACATCTTGGTATATCCGTAAAAACAGTGCTTTCCTGGGATTTATGGCACTTACTAAAACAATTTCTGATTTATACCACCCCAAACCCTGAGATGATCCCAAAAGGGAAACCAAGAAGTGGCATACAGTTCCTGACCAGAGCATTACAAACATATTAAGTAATATAACTGGTTGAAAAATTGAATTTGTCCAAATTTGAATAAAAAAATCAGAACATCAGAATTTTTGCAAAACAAAATATTTCATTTTGACTATCACTTCAACTTTCATTTAGAATATTCAACTATGGTATGCTATGGTAAAATAGTTGAAATTATAACATAAAAAACCCATTTTTATAAGGTCAAAACCAACCAAAATGTTTCAGTGATGTCCTGTTGAAATCTTTGACAAAAATTCATACATACATACATATACACACACAAACACACACTCACTCTGTTGGAAGAAAGTTTGACCAGCTCTATTAAGGAGCAACATAAAAAGTTCAAGTCACTTTATTTTTTGGGAGAGATCTTACACTGGTTTAAATTGGCATAGCTCCATTGACTTCAAGTAAGGATCTATTCCTTTCCTCCTAGCCACACACCCCCAATGCATTTATTGACAAAAAGTTAGAACATTTCAGAAGCTTTCCCGCATAAGAATGGCCATACTTGGTCAGACCAAAGGTCCATCTAGCCCAGTATCCAGGCTTCCGACAGTGGCCAATGCCAGGTGCCCCAAAGGGAATGAACAGAACAGGTAATCATCAAGTGATCCATCCCGCCGCCCATTCCCAGCTTCTGGCAAACAGAGGCTAGGAACACTATCCCTGTCCATCCTGGCTAATACCCATTGATGGACCTATCCTTCATGAATTTATCTAGTTCTTTTTTTAACCCGGTTATAGTCTTGGCCTTCACAACATCCTCTGGCAAGGAGTCCCACAGGTTGACTGTACGTTGTGTGGGAAAAAAATACTTCCTTTTGTTTGTTTTAAATCTGCTGCCTATTAATTTCATCTGGTGATCCCTAGTTCTGATGTTACGAGGAGGAGTAAATAACACTTCCTTATTTACTTTCTCCACATCGGTCATGATTTTACTTCTCTCCATTCTGAAAACTGACCATTTATTCCTACTCTGTTTCTTATATTTTAAGCAGTTACCAATCCATAAGACTACCTTCCCTTTTATCCCAGGCCAGCTTACTTTGCTTAAGAGCCTTTTGGTGAGGGACCTTGTCAAAGGCTTTCTGAAAATTTAAATACACTATATCCACTGGATCCCCTGGTCCACATACTTGTTGACCCTCTCAAAGAATTCTAGTAGATGGTGAGACATGATTTCCCTTTACAAAAAATCCATGTTGACTCTTCCCCAACAAATTATGTTCATCTATGTGTCTAACAATTTTGTTCTTTACTATCATTTCAACCAGTTTGCTCAATACTGAAGTCAGGCTTACCAGCCTGTAATTGCCGGGATCACCTCTGGAGCCCTTTTTAAAAATTGGCATCACATTAGCTATCCTTCAGTCATTTGGTACAGAAGCTGATTTAAATGATAGGTTACAGACCACAGTTAGTAGTGGAATTTCACATTTGAGGTCCTTCAGAACTCTTGTGTGAATACCACCTGGTCCTGGTGACTTATTACTGTTTAGTTTATCAATTTGTTCCAAAACCTCTTCTAATGACACCTCAATCTGGGACAGTTCTTCAGATTTGTCACCTTTTATTGGCAAAAATTAGGTCATCATTTCAGCAGCTTTCCCTCATATGGATTTAAAAGTGAAAATAAAATATTTGTGTAATCAAAATAAGGCAGATGCTTACCGTAGGATTTTCCATCTCTATTCCCATGAGTTAACTATATATATATATATATATATATATATATATATATATATATAAATAAAATCTAATGACTTCATGCAATTGCCCACGTATGCACAACATTTATCAGCAACATTTTCATTCCTTGAATTTCATTCTAATCAGGAAAAACGCAGATGGTTCTTAAAAGCAGCATCTTCACTACAATGCTGTCCTATCCGTCTTCATCATGTGCTCTGCAGACAATTCACAGCATTATTCGTTCTGTGTCAACTTAATAGGAGCTGGATTGCTTTGTAGTGTAATGCTGAGCATTTTTAAATATACACTGTCACTTTAGTAACAGCAGGTCTATTGTGTTGGAGTTTTTTTTAACACTTACATGGTCATTATGACTAGTAGTAAGTGTATCTCAAAGCTATTAGTGACTTTTATAGGTCAGTTCATTCGAAGCATCTATTAGAGTCTATGAATATGTAGTGGAAACCCAATGGCTGGCTCAGGCTGCTAACGCTGAATTATTATTAAATCTCATTATAAGCCTTGAAGTACAATGGTTCTAATGGACTGAGCCAGCAAGGGAGGGAAAGTTCTGTACACTGCTATGGTTCTTTCCACTGCAGGCTGAATTTAATGTGATACAGGCAAGATGAAGAAGGGGGTGCCTCTCAGGTGTCTTAGATTGTACGAGCGCTGCATAGGACCTGTGTGCAGGGTTTTTAAATGAGGCTCCCAGGCACCCTACAGCAGTAGACCAGCGAGGGGGATCATCAGGATCCAGTCATGGCAAGCAAATTCATACAAGCAGAGAGCGCCTACTGTGAATCAGGTTACACACAATGTGTTTTTGCCGTTACAGTTAGCATATGGTTCCATGCATATTGACATTACAAATCTTAACCAGAAAACAATATGAACTTTGTAGAACATTTGAAATATAAATGTACACAACATGAATCCTGAAATTTATAAGGGCTCTTTCTTCTGCTCCAAGCCATTAGAGACAATATAACAGCTAATATGGGTGATCAGAAGTATTCCTGTTATACCTCAGACAAGTTCAGAAACATTCCAGTTTTAGTCATAGGTTTCAGACATCTCAAACTGCCCACACGGAGGCTTTTTAAAGATATGTCTGCATGTGTGTATTTGTACCACCAGCCATTTTTGAGAGGTAGAGAGGCCCCTCAGCACCCACTTTGATAACACCAAGCACATCAGCTAGAATATGCACTTTTAGAAATATAAGTGACATACAATGCAAACTGGACTCTATTCCCAGCTCTGACATGGACTCACTGTACCTCCTTGGGCAAGTCAGTGTTTCTGTGCCTCGCTTCTCCCCGCATGTCAAATGGGGGCTGAAGATATTCACCCTCCTTTGTGAAGCACGGCAAGGTTCTTGGATGGAAAATGATATTTAAGTGCCAAGTTGTTGGTTTTTAAATATGTAGCTTGCCTAGCATGACAGTTCTGTGATCCACACACTTTGGGGGCTCTATTTCAACACATACTGTGCTGTTCTGAGGATGGACGGTAGTGCCTTGAGGCCTCAGAACACCGAAGCCTGGTGTCTGGGGGCAAAGCAGAACAAATACGAATGAAACAGTTGGTCTTCTGATTACAAAGCCAAAGAAAATTAATCTGATAAACTGACACCCAAACAGTCACACATCATATATATGCTGATGGATCAGCATATTATATATAGTCATTGCTGATCCATCTGCACAACCTGCTACATGCCAGCTGCTTTAATAAAGATGAGATGGGAATTGGAATTGAAGACTCTTTAGCTATAAGATCAATTTTCTTTTTCTTAACACACACACTCACTCACTCTCTGAAGTATTCCTTTAACATTAACAACATTCCTTTAGCTCCTCATTCTTTTCATTTTTTCTTAAACAGCTCTAGCTATAAATATAAGATTAGTAAGTGGTGAAAGTGACTGAAAACTATACACCGACACCAACCCTCTTCATTAGCATCCAATTTAGCATTAGACTGATAGATTGCGTCAGGAGATCTGGACTGGAGTCAGTCAAGTGTGGGTGGTAAAAAGGTCTTAACTGGACATCAGCAATCAAATCGCTGGCATGTTGCTTGTCATATCAGCAACAAAACAGCCAAATTGCTATGAGTTGTTAAAGAAAAAAGAGGATTCTACACCCATTAGATGCAAAAGGCAGAGAAATAGACATTGACTTTTACTTCCTCTTTTAGCAATACTATAATCCAGAAAGCAAGGGAAGGGGGAGAAAATTCTAAAGAATATTCACAAAAAGAAAAGGAGTACTTGTGGCACCTTAGAGACTAACCAATTTATTTGAGCACGAGCTCAAATAAAGAAAAAGAAAGAAAGAAAGAATATTCAGTGCTTCTAGTAAGGTTTAATGCATGAAAAAATATTTCAGCAAGATCCCTGAATCCCAGAGCCAGGGATAAAGAGAAATTTAATTCTTAAACTTATTAGTGAAAGTGTGTTAGTCTCCCCCACACACTGTTTTGATCCACTGAGGATTTTAGTAACAGAACAAACTTATAGCAGGTATCCTTATGGATAGGACCAAATTCTATCTGCCTTCCTTTTCTTCAGCTGGATTCACAGTATAAATCATTGGACATGTTGAAAACAAATTTTTCTGTATCTTCTTGTCAGTCATGAAGAAGTCTTTCCACATACAATTGCACCAAAGCATTGCATGTTGGCCTATCAAGCGTAGCTTAGATAGAGCCTGAGTCATTATGGGCTATATCTGGATCTGGTGCGAGTTGCACATGCTTCCACCAGCTCTGAATTTGGGTTTTTGTCCTAGGAGCCCAAAAGGAAATAGTGTGCTACAGTTTCTCGCTTGGTTGTGAAAAGTAACACAGGGCCAGATTTGTAAAGGTATTTAGGCACCTAACTCGAATCCAGTGTGGCACCTAAGTGCCTAGTATGATTTTCAAAAGCACTTATCAGCATCTTTAGCTGCCGAAATTCCTTTGTAAATCTGACCCTAATTCAATTGGAACTTCAAAATTGGAAGGGCATGTGCTTACCCTTCCCCATACTCCCCAATTCAGTAAGGTTCTTAAGCACATGAGTAGCCCCATTGGCTTCAATGGGACAACTTAAATGCTTAAAGTTAAACATGTGCTTAAGTACCTTAATGTGGCATGGCCTTTAATGGCACAGCAATGTGCTGTTATGTGGGAACTGCATAATTTGGGTGCTCAGGAGAGCTGAAAATTGCAGTGAAATGGTTATTCAATAAATTTAGCCTCTTTTCCTGTTCATGTTATTCTAAAACAAATACATTTGCTATTCAAAAGCTTTTGAAAATGGAAAACATTTCAGCCTATGGACTGGTTTGTGAACTAGTCACCATGATGCTTGTATGGAGTTCTCTCTATGCATCCTTCACAATTCATGCTGTATGACTGCTCACCTAAGTCACTAGGCATTATTTCTGCTCCCAAATCCACACAGAGCTTTCAAAACGGCCTAGTCAGTCCTTCTGGTGTGAATACCCTTCAAAATAATCATTTGCACAAATATCTGCCTGTGAATATATTTTTGCACAAGTGAAAGCCACACACTCTTTCTGCAAACCTTCTTACAAACAAAATTTCCCCTGGCACAAATATTCACAAAAAGTGAATGGAAGTTCTGAGACAAAATCATAAGGGGGTTGTAAACAAACAGGACTCATTAATACATTTCTGTAGTATTTACCTAGTTCTAGTGGCAAGATCCATTCTCTGTCCATCAGGACGGCATGGAACTAGAGTGGTGCACAGGAAACCTGGTCAGTCCCAGAAGCAGAGATTGGAAATGCCTCTAGCAAATCTCTTGTCTGTAGGTGACTTGTGAAAGGCATCAACACCCTTATCTAGAAGGATGAATTACTCTGCCTGTGTCATTAAGGGAAAGCAGAGGAAAATATTAGTCAAAGCAAAATGTATTTCCAAATCCAATAGCTCCTTGCACCTTCACACTTCTTGGCATAATAAATTGTTACAGCTATTAACATTATTTATAATTATGACAAGCATTTTAGATGTTAAAATAAAAGTCAACTGGATGGTCAGAAAGAAAATGGGCAGAGAAGCATGCAGTGAAAATAATTCTTCACTAACTGCTTTTTCCCCTTTACCATTTTTGGTGGATTTGTTTGTTTAAATTCTTTTCTATGTAAAATAATCAATGTGATAAGACTCTCTACTATTCCTCATTTTTCCTTTTCAACTATCTGTCCACAAATGATTTTCCCCTCTCCCCCGCCTTTTTTTTTTTTTTTTAAACATTTCATTCTGTCTGAACCTATGATAAAAAAAGAATCACATTTCATTGTGCTCCATGAACACAGAGAAGAAATTCATTAAAGATTAAATTCTGCTTGCAATCCATCAAACTGCATTTTACACTTTGGAGTAAGATTATAGATATTTGGGATAGGTATCACTAATTAATTCACAAAGTGCCACTTTTTAGTTTTCTTTCAAAAGCAGTTAGTCAGTCCCAATTCAGTCCCGAGGCGAAGAGATTGCAGACAAAGCCAGTGGTACAGTGCTGATCCAGTATTTAGGAAACCCAAGTTCAATTTTCTGCTGCAAACACAGACTTCCTCTGTTACCGTGGGCAGGTCACAAAGCCCCTGTCGACACGAACAGTGAGTTTGTGGCAAAATGGGGTTTGAATCTACTCCATACTGGCCTGATGCAGACCAAACTGTTGTGCGGACTCTGCTGAGACACATTAGCAGTTCATTATTGCACTTTGATCTAGTCCCCTTTGAAATGGGACTAGATCAAAGTGAATTAAACTGCTAACGTTCCTCAGAACAGTCCATGTGGACAGTTAGTCCTTGGCAGGTTCACCCCTCCACTTGCCATGAACTAATTGTTCATGTAGACAAGCCCTTAGTTGCTCTCTGCCTCAGTCCCCTCAGTAAAATGGGGTAACCACACTGCCCTACCACACACATGTGTTGGGAGGATAAATACAGTAAAGATGAGGTACTCAGCTACTGCAATATTGGGTGTCACGGAAGTACATATGAGAAGATAGAGGTTTACATCATAAAAGACACCACAACCACCATCTTTGCCGGCACTCTCATCACTGGAGCCTGTCACAGCACCATCTACCTTCCCTGGCTTTTGCTAGCCACTGCCGCAGTTTCCTCCTCTTCAGCCCCCCCAATAGCTTCAACATAGGCTTTTGTAAGACAAGTAACACCCCTCCATGGGGTCTGGATTTATTAATGAAGTTCCAAAGGAAACAAAAACTCCCACCCAGCCTTCCTAGCTGGCTCTCAACCTTTCATGCAGGGCTCTTAGTCCTATCCCTGCTTAGACTTTCCTCTCTCTCCAGCCTTCCTAGCTGGCTCCTGCTCCCTGCAGGCTTGCAATCCCCAAGCTCTCTGCCTGGGAACTAGGGAGAGCCCCCCTGCGTAGAGCAGCTCATTCAGCTCTCCTGCTCCTTTGAGTCTTTTTGCTCTCTACCAAGCAGCAACTCCCAGGGCTTCCTACATGAAGCCTGCCCTCTCCCCTTTGACTCTCCACCGGCTTCGGTTTTATCTATACCCCAGAAGGACTGATTTTAACCACTTGGCCTGCCTGCTGTGGGATATTCTTCAGTTTCTCCACCTGGGGAGGTGAGCTAAGTGGGACATGGCTGAGGGTGGACCCACCTCCCTTAAAATTGCCAGTCCTCTGGGAGGACACCAAAGAACGAATGGATATGGAAACTGAACCAGATTCTCACCCCTTCAAAAAGAAAATATACACCACATTCTGTGGAAGTTTGTATTACCGCTACCCCTGCTAACCTTGCTGTTTTGGAAAGTAAGATTCCAGTCTACAGTCTAGTTTTTATTACAGGAGGACATACAGGGACCAGCTAAGATCAGATCTCCCTTGTGCTGAGCAGTCTGTGTCTGAACAGCAGGCAGTCTAAACAGACAGGCAAAAATGGTGGGAGAAAGCAAGTTACAATATCCTCATTTTACAGATGGAAAAAGTGAGGCACGGAGAGATAGGGGATTTGCCCAAATTCTTCCAGGCAATCTGTAGCACGGTTGGGAACTGAACCCAGAGCTACTGAGGGCCTTAATCGCAAGACTGTCTTTCCTCTCAGTCCTCCGAGATCTTTCACCAGCACTAAATCCACCCCCAATAAATACATAAAAATCAAAGAAAAGCAGCTGTTCAGCTGCTGATAAAAAACATCACACTCCACTGTGAACCAGCTGATGAGGCTGCAGCCCAATCAGAATCAGGGTAGACAGTGAGAAGGGGGGTATTAATCTTGATGTTTCAATAGCCCTTAAAGAACTTGAGGGGGGAAAGTGTTTTCTTTCCACTTAATGAATCTCTCCCCAAAAGACTAGCTTTACCCAGTAGCCAAGGTAATAGCCTAAAATCCCTAAAGGAACTAGAAGGGGGAGTTTGGGTCTGGCCAACAGGGAAAGGTTTAGCTTCAACAACACCACATAAGCCTCCTTCTGATGTAGCTGAACTACAGAAGACCTGTGTAATCATTAATAAAACAGAAGAGAAGGTTTGCCAAAAAACCAAACTCTGGTTAAAGAATAGAAAGCCAATATCCACAGTCTGTTTAAGACTATCTTATTTTCTGATGAGATTAGAGTCCACCAAGTAATTTAAAGCAGCAAAAATCCCAGTCATGACGACAAAAAAAAAATAATCTAACTTCTTTTATGTTTCAACAGAATTATTATAACGAGCAGCTGAGGATAGCAGGATTTTCAGATGAAAGGTTTACCATCCTAGAATCAAAAAACACGAGGCATAGTCTCTCTTTATTTGCATTGGAAAGATACAGTATATTACACAAGAGACCATCTCACATGTATTGACATGCTACTGTTTACAACTGCTGATGAGAGCAGCCCAACCAATAAGTGTATTCTCAAATACCCCCAAATGTCTAACCTGCCTGCAGTAAACCAAGGATGAGGTGGGATTATGTCAAAGCATTAGCTAATCCATTTCCAAATGTATTGCTTTAAGAGAATAAGGCTTCTAAAAGTTACTAACAGCCATTGGTTTAAAAGTAGGGCAGTTGTGCAGAATACTCCCTTCTTCCCAAAGGTCTCCAAATGTCATTGGTTGAAATTAATGGCACTCCACCAGGGATAAATGTGGGGGGTCTCTGATTCTATAGAAAAAGGGGCAGGTGGAAGAGATGGAAAGAAGAAGTATAAATAAAATCAAAGGAGAATTATTTCCATAGAAAGAGAGGTAAGAAGTGAAGGTAAGGACCATGATGACAAGGGGCCCTTTAGATCAACTAGCCCAGCCTCATGCCAGTATAGGACTCTTTCCTATTATGTATTTACCAGTTTTCTGTCTAGACTAGTTTTACAGGTGATGGTGTTTCCACCACTTCCATTGGCAGCCTATTCCACACCCAAAAACATCTCACTGTCAGAATAGGTTTTCCTGATATTAAATCTAATATTAAATATTAGATTTTTTTCCTCTACATTTTAGACCCATCTGCAAATGTGGAGGTAGTTTCCATCTCTATTTCTAGATCCTTTGTGACTCTGTAAAAAATTATCTACCTGCTCTTCAGCTTTGATGCATTTTATAAACGGTCTGTAATCCATGGATTAATTTTCCCACTATGCTTCAAGTTAACCACAGTTGAGATGGAAATATTTCCTAGTAGAAAGATAGCTGTGAATGGGCCACAAACAGAGAAGGGCTTTAAAGTTCCCTGGCACTAATATATTGTGAACAATTACACACATAGGCTCAGATTGTCAAAGGGGTCACAAGGATTAAGGCACCAATCAAGGCCCTGCAATTGAAAGTCAATGGGATTTGGGTGCCTAGTCTTTGAAAATTCCAGGCATACTAAGTGGCACGCCAAGCACGATGCAGCCACATTTGCAGATGATACTAAAACTGGAGGAGAAATAATTTTTATTATACATGTTATTTTTATTATATATGTATATCTATACAACTATATTGTATAGATCTGGCTGGGGCATGCTTCCTTACACAGCTTGGAAACAGGAAGTATTCAGCTTGGTTCTTCTCTGCAATTCAGCTGACGTGACTAGATGTGAAAGTGAAGACAGCATCTAACAAATAGTGAGCCTGGCCTAATTAGGGTTTGTAATGAGTAGCTGCTCTATACCAAAAAAGAGGCCTTTATTCAGACGGGACTTTGAATTTTTAACAGAACACATTTTGAAAGAAAGAATGACAGAACCTCTGGGAAGGATCTGACAGAAGCGATAAGAAAATGCAAAGTGTTCAAACAGGTATTTCATGGCATTGTGTCTGCCATCTGCTTTTCTACTGCTAACTGTGTGATGAATACAGTCAGGAGTAGAAACTGCCAAAGTGGAGGAACAAGGAAATGCAAAAATTAATCAATGTTAAGGGGGGGAAAAAGCCTTCAGAGAGGAACAAAATGCCAGGGTACCTTGTAGGAGGTGAATGGGAACATTTACAGAGAAGTGAAGGTGAATGCAATTCAGATAGAGCTAAAGCAAAGAACACAATGAAGGCTGCACTGCACACAATGAGGGATAATAAAATGTAATTTCAAGTATATAAGATGAAAGAGGTCAACTGAAAGAGTCAGTAAGGGCTCAGAGATACAGGCAATTCAGTGACAGAGGCAGAGATAACAGAAAATGTAAATGAATTTCTTGCTTCAGTGGTCACATGGTGGGGGGGACCGATGCCATGAAACAGAAGGATTTTTTTTTAAGAAAGGATAAGCCAGAACTGGTAACAAAGAAATCAGAATTACTGAAGACATCAGGGCTATTCAAACTTCAGCACAAATTTGTAGAGGCTGGGATGGAGGTATTTCTATCTGGGGAATAACCTGAGAACTCAAAATATATACTATGTGTGATGGGGCGGGTCACAGAGACCCCCCCTTGGGACTGTCACCTGCTGTGCTGAGACTCTCTCTGAGCCTGTTTTCTCTGCCAGTTTGGGACTCTGGAACCCTGCCTTGTTGATCCAGACACACAAGCCTGCTGCAACACAGATCCAGGGTCTGAACCACGTCCCCAAAGCTGCAGACTTAACTGAAAACAACTTAAGAAGTGCTCTTGTCTCCAGCACCCAGATCCCATTGGGCTCCAAACCCCAAATAAGTCAGTTAAAGCTTATACAGGTAAACTCATAAATTGTCCACCCCCTATAACACAAAGAGAGAGAGATGCACAGCTGTTTGCTCCCCTAGGTATTAATTACTTACTTTGGGTTAATTAATAAACACAAGTATAAAAAGTAGGATTTAAGTGGTTTCAAGTAACAGACAGAACAAGGTAAGTTACTAAGTAAAATAAATCAAAATACGCAAGACTAACTTAATACACTACGGATATAGTTACAAATACTAATGTCTCATTCTAGAGGTTATCTCAGGTATAATCCTTTTCAGACCAATGTTGTAGTTTATGGCCTGGGTCCAGCAATCACTCACACCCCCGTAGTTACAGTCCTTTGTTCCAGTTTCTTTGAGGCGTCTCTTTGGAGTGGAGGGGCCATCTCTTGAGCCAGCTGAAGACAAAATGGAGAGGCTTCCAGGGCCCTTATATTCTCTCTTGTGGGCGGAAACCCCTTTGTTCTTCTGTGCAAAATCACAGCAACAAGATGGAGATTTGTAGCCACCTAGGCAAGTCACATGTCCATGAACGATTAAGCTTTTTGCAGGCCGACGCCATGGTTTAAGTGTTAGTTTGAACATTCCCAGGAAACTCAGATGTGGATTGGTGTCTCCCAAAGTCCATTGTTAGTTAAGTACTCCCAATTACTTGAATAGCCCCTTCACAGTATGTTCGCCAAACCTCCCTTATGTGTTTCCTACAGCAAACACTTTAAATACAAGCACATAGCCAAGGCTCATAACTTCAGATATAAAAATGTTACATGCATACAAATAGGATGAATATATTCAGTAGTTTATAATCTTTGCAAAGATGTCACATGCCATATCTAGCATAAAGCATATTCCAGTTATGTTATATTTACACTTATAAGCATATTTCCATAAACATATAGAGTGCAACATCACACTGTGTATATCGTAAAGTCATACAGAACAGACAGAAGGATCCAGGGACTATTAAGGAAATACAGATCGGAAAGGCTGACTCCATCAGAAGGGAAAATATTGATTAGAGAGACTAGATATACCTGACTGGAACACTTAGTTTGAATAAAGATATGATTTTGGTAAATTCATGCAGCATGTCAGAACAAAGCTGATAGAATTTCTGAAGCAACAATACAGAGAGGTAACCAAGAGAATTTGAGATGTGTAGCTTAATGCGTAGTGCACTGGACTAGGAACCAGGAAATCTGGGTTCTCTTCCCAGTTTGGCCACTGGCCTGCTCTGTGATCTTAGGCAAGCCACTTCACCTTTCTGAAGACTCCAGCTTCCCTCCCACCCTTTGGCTTGTTTTATCTATTTAGACTGTATCCTCTTTGGGACAGGAAGTGTCATACCCAATAGGATGCTAGACACTACTGTAATACCAATAATAATGCATAATTTACCTCTATGTTAAAAAAGACTGCGATAGAGTATCACGCAAAAATGATAAAATGCAAAAGGTCAGCAGGAATGAAATAGGGATTTGGTGGCCAATTAAATGTCCCGGAGGATTAAACTGAATAGCATTAGGGGAAACACTTCTGTATAAAACAAGTTAACAAGAAGAGTGTGACTATAAACATTACTACATCTAACAGAGAGGTCGTTTCATGTATCAATGACCAAGAAGAAAAAACATGCAATAAGGGACAAAGGCTGTAGATCCTACCAAAGGACATTCTGTGCTGTACAGGCAGTGAGATATATTAGACAATCAGCACTGCATAATAGAAGTGGGAAATCAAATTCAGAATAGCCTGGGCAGACTAGGAGCCCTGACAGATATTGGCTTTGTAATGTAGAGGCTGATGTGTGTGTATATTAACAACTCTCTGCTGGATGGAATGTCAGCCTGCTTGAGTGTGTGCAAGAACTAGAGCAAAGCAAATAATTTGGAGCAAGTAATTTACTCACAATCGATTTAAACCTTTCTGTTTCTGAACTGCCCCATAAGACATTATAAGTTTGCTTTAATTTATTTGTTATTCAAAATTAATTCACTGATTACTTCTTGTTCAGGAGATTTTGCATGAGCAGTTCATAAGTGAGTATTCTAACCCAAACATTTTGTCAACATTTTACCCAATTTTTCATTCTACTATATTATCAAATTTTGAAAACTTTAAACCAGCTCTGGCTTGCAGCATTTGTCCACCTCTAACTTTAACTCAGTAGATTATTCTTTAGTTCAAATAGCAGAAGCACCTGCTTTGAAGCAGAAGGATGACTGATAGGTCTATCAAGAGGAGGATCAGTGGGGGACAAAATTCAGACTTTTTTGGAACAATACTTAGAAGCACCAAAAAAGGCAAACAAAGTATTAGAAAGAGAGAGGTATTGAACCCAAGGCTAAGTACATTTTTCTGACCTTGCACAAAAACAGAGTAAAATGACGACGGTCAAATGGAGACAGCACTCACACAGTTTGATCTGATCATGGCAGTATGTCTGCTGCATGTGAGGTGTACGTCGCAAGCAAAATACTGGTGCTAGGTCTGCATGCCCTATGGTGCAAACAGGAGGAATGCTACGTATTAGAGCGGATAGAAAATTTTCTATCAAAACTATTTTTAAGTCAGGAAATTGGATTTTCAACTAAAAATTTTAACCTTAAAGTACCCGCCTTCTGCCAAAAAAAAACCCCTCAATATTTCAAACTGAAAAAAGCTGAACATCTGATAACTGAATACGTTTTTACTTTTAGGTTGAAAACTGGATTATTTCAGCCAACAGCTTAAATATTTTGGATTCTGAAATACTGCCACAGTGCCTCATGGAATTATAGATAGAGGAGAATGGGTGCCTCATGCTCCCAATGTGCTGGGCTCCCCACTTGGGCTTCATCTTCCATTATGCACCATTGCCGTGTGACTGCCAGGACTTACCACCTCCCCTCACCAAGAGGGGAGAATGTGCTGTATTAAGGGAGAGGTAGTCTGACCAGGGAGTTGGGCCTACAGAGGAGAATGGGTGCATGAGGCACCCAAGCTTCATCTCCCGTAAGACAATGCAACAGCATGTCTGATTTAGAGTATTTTGGTTTTTGGCAGAATTACTTCTGTTTTCTATATTTGCCAGAAACTCAAAAGTTTTTCACCAGGAGAGGGGAGGGGCGGGGAACAAAAACAAAACCCTTTTTTGGATCAATTCTGCAACTGGTCTTCTTAATTGGAGGCTCAGCTGCACTTGGGTGCACGCTGACCTAGTTTAAACCCACAGATCCATGTGGTCAAGCCTCTCACCTTTCAGTATGCCCCCTCGTGGCCAAGCCCTTGATAACAATGCTCTCACCTCAATTTCCCTTTTTATCCCAGTTCAGAAGCATGGCCTGTGGGGCTTGGAATCTCTTTACAGCTCCAGCCCTTTGGATGAGTCATTTGAGTCTGTCCCCTTTCGGAGTAGTAAGGGGGTCCCACCCCAAGGTGCTAAGAACTCCATGATGGCCTCCAATAGCTAGTCATAGGGCCCAAACTCTCCTTCTCCTGTCTTCAGCAGGGAAGGAACAAAAAGTAAGTCAAAACAGGGACAAAAATAAAGTCCAGTGTTTTTGTGCAAGGTCAGAAAAACATTAGAACCACCACCCCAAATCTGGCCTTCAGCAGTCTCTTCCCCACTTTGGCAAGGGTGCTGGTAGGGGGACCCAGACACACCTGGTTCCCAGCCCCGGTGCCCTCTGATAGGCAGTTAAGTCTCCTACTGCCTCCCCTCCCCCCAGGCTGCTTCCTACCTGTGTCCTTTGCAGGCATCTACGGTGTAGTAACCTTCCCTGAACCCTTCTGCCAAGAAATTGTCTCTCTCTGAGAGGTTTTTCTCAGTCCAATGCTATGTAGCTCTCAGCTTCTCCAGTAGCCAGCCAGCTCTGCTGGCCTTGCAGCTTTTTATCCCAGCTATTGCTAACCAGCCATTCAGCCACAGGTGAGGGAGTGATTGCCCTTTTCATTAACATCTTAGGGTTTGCTAGCCATGTCTGGTCTATTGGCTATTTGAACTTGTGTCAAATAGGGGAAGCAGGAGACATGAACTGAAACAAGGGTCAGACCTTAAAGGAATTTAAGCAGAATTACTTTCTACATAGATCAGTTAACCTACTGTGTAGAACAGTTTGCCACAGTGGAAGCAACTACTTTAGGTAAGTTTTGAAAGGCAGTTAGGTAAATATATGGGGTAGGGCAAACAATACACAACTGCTGAACTAATACTCAAGGAATCAATGGATATCTGGCTCTCTTCTGTCTTTATTAATTACTGTGATTTTGGATCTGGCCTCTATGATTCAGAGACTATGGGGGATTAGTCTAATTATTTTTCTAGATCTACTTTAGTTGCAACAAGTTTTAATACCATAGTCAGATATTAAATCCTTCAGGGGAAGCCTCTGTATTAAACAAGGTATTCCAATATTGAAATGAGGGAGTACTGAAAGGCAAATTTTAGGTAACAGTGTATAGAAGAATTAATAATGATGGACTAAGCTCTGTGTTCGTAGTGATCGTACATCACCATTCAACATGCTGTCTTTGTTAAAAAGGCATTAGGTTGCAGCCTTCAAGGTGTTGTACTGTATCAATTTCCTTTCTGAGAAAACAATTTACTTTCTAGGCTGACGGCATGAGAATTATATGTTATTGCTCCCTTTAACATGTGATCATAAGGCATTATTGTTCAACATAGGACATTATTAATTTATTATTATTAGGTATTGTATTACTGTAGCACCCAGAAATCCCAACCAAGGTCTGGGCCTTGCTTTGGCACTGCACGGGCACAAAGATAATCTCTGCCCTGAAGAATTTACAATCTAACTAGACAAAAAAGTAGGAGGAAGAATTCTTATTTTACAGGAGAGAAATCAGGGCATTGACCAGTTCAGTGTCAGGCCTACAGCTGGTTGAAACTTTCTCTGTTTTCAACAAAATCTTTCATTGAAGATTCTGTTTTCTACTAGATGTAGCCCAATATCACACAGAAAGTCACTGGAAGAGACAGGAATTGAACCCATGTTTCCTAAATGCCCATCTACTGCCTTAACTTCAAGATCATTTTCCCTATCTGCTCTTACTCACAGAAGTAAACACTGCAAGGTTGGGCCCATAGATTGCAATAACCTCTGCATATGATGCTATGTTATGAGAAATAAATAATACATAAGAAATAATAAGTGATCAGATTTCTAAAAAGTCTGACTTTATATTTCTTTTCCTGCAGCTTAGATAAAATTCAACTCTCTTCAAATGTACTAATTTGCTTGGGCTCATACCCATCTATAATATTTATTATTACATACATTTAGCTGTTGAAAGCTTAATCTTTTGATCCTGAATTCAGCAAAGCATTTAAGTATGTTCTTATATGCATCCCTATGCAGCAAAGCTTTTAGAGGTACATGATTAACCTTTTGCTTGCATCCCATTGAAGTCATTGATACCTGAAAATGTGTCTAAAGTTAAGCACATGCTTAAATGATTTTCTTAATGGGACTACCTAGCTGAATCAGCGTCTTCAATGTTAAATTAATTCTCAATCAAAATTTTACTTCATATTATAGGTGGCACAGGTGATAACACCTTTACTTAAGGTTGCCCAACACTTCCCATCATAAGACCCATTTGCTTATAAATTTGCCAGACTTTAAGTATCCGGACTGAAATTACCCATGCCTGGTGTTTGCTTCAGGAAAAATGTTTTTTTGGAAAATGTTAGCCAAAACAGTTCAACCATTTCTCAAAAAGAAAAGGAGTCCTTGTGGCACCTTAGAGACTAACCAATTTATTTGAGCATGAGCTTTCGTGAGCTACAGCTCACTTCATCAGATGCATACCGTGGAAACTGCAGCAGACTTTATATATACACAGAGAATATGAAATAAGACCTCCTCCCACCCCACTGTCCTGCTGGTAATAGCTTATCTAAAGTGAGCATCAGGTTAGGCCATTTCGGATGAGAAAACCTGGATTTGTGCTGGAAATGGCCTAACCTGATGCTCACTTTAGATAAGCTATTACCAGCAGGACAGTGGGGTGGGAGGAGGTATTGTTTCATATTCTCTGTGTATATATAAAGTCTGCTGCAGTTTCCACGGTATGCATCTGATGAAGTGAGCTGTAGCTCACGAAAGCTCATGCTCAAATAAATTGGTTAGTCTCTAAGGTGCCACAAGGACTCCTTTTCTTTTTGCGAATACAGACTAACATGGCTGTTACTCTGAAACCAACCATTTCTCAGAATGTGTCAAAGGGAAAGGATGTTGTTTTGCCCATGTTAAAAAAATCTGCACAATCATGTTGTTCAGAAGGTCTAGAGCCTCCATGCTCTGGAGCAGGGACTTGAAAATTGGTGGGGAGGGGGCTCATCTTGGTATCAGGGAGGGGGATGGGCCTTTTGCCATCCTGGTGGGAAATTACCCAAATTTAGCCAAGTTATAAGCCTCTGAAAATCTCAGTTTGTACATGCTCAGCAGAGACTTGTTAGGGTTTGGCTGCTAAATTCTTCAAAGATTCTGTCTACATGTGGCATGCGCCATCTTGGGGCTGCAGGGCTGTGAGCCGCACTTTCCCAGCAAGTGCTGTTTCTGACAGCCGGGGGCTGCTGTGGTGCCGGTCACTGGAGCCGACAGTAGCAAGACCATCTCTTATGTGCTCTCGATGCTTCTGCTGCTGGGGGCTCAGGCATCATGGAGGAGGAAGGAGGCAGCAGCCTGGCTGGAATGTAGGAGTGAGTAGTCAAGCCTGGAGGGGTGCTGACTGGGAAGACTGGGTGGGAAAACTGGGATGCAGAACTTAAATGGCACGTGGGGAGACTGGGATGAGGAGTCGAGGGGTGTGTGAGCTGACTGAGGGGAGGAGAATGGGACATGGTGCTGAAGGGGGTGGAGGGGAAAACAGGGATTTGGATGAGGAGCCAGTGGGGTCTTGGACATGTAATCAAGGTGCAGGGATGGGAATGAGAAGATTGTGGGGGGAGAAGACCAGGACATGGGCAGACTGAAGGGACCAGGGGAAGAAGGATCTAACCACTAGAGAACACTGCCCTTACTACCCGGAATACAACCCAGGATTCCTGCGTCTTAACATCTCTCTGCTCTCAGCAAATATCTGCAAACCCCCTTGCAGT
This sequence comes from Eretmochelys imbricata, assembly GCF_965152235.1. Lineage (NCBI taxonomy): Eukaryota > Metazoa > Chordata > Testudines > Cheloniidae > Eretmochelys > Eretmochelys imbricata. Next base: position 236,415,285 of record NC_135572.1, read on the forward strand.
GTACATCTCATCCTCCTGTACTAGCTGGCCCACTCACTAGCTGGGTGACAACCTACATTTGCTTTCATTTCCTGTCTTAGCTCAAGTTGCAGCCATTTGTTCCGTGGATCTAAAGGTTCCAGTTCTGCTGGATGGAGAAGCCATGTGTAGGAGGGCAGACAAAGAATCCTGGACAGAGGTAGGACCTTGGACTCCTTAGAGGACTCTGTCCTATGCCAAAAGAACTGTCCAGAGTTGAGAGGAAACTGAGGCAGGGAAAGGACATAGAACTGTGTTGTTATTTTGTCTAGCTCTGTGTATCTCTTATGCTAAATAAATAGTAAATTACATTTTAGAATCCCATGCAAAGTCTGGGTGTCTATTTGTCTTCACTATCGCATACTCCTGAAGAGGTAAACGGTAAACCAGAAGTCCCACAAACTCAGTGAGATGCTAGGGGACGTGTAAGAGCTGCTGAGGAAGCTGGAGGGGGACAGCACTAGTTTTAGGACCTAAACAATTGGATCACAACATCCCCATTGCCAAGAGGGATGTCAGACATGAGGTCCCAAACCCAGGGACAATGCCTAAACTCTGCCCCATCCCAGCAAGCTACAGCACGCGAGATTCAGCATTTGAATGCTCTCACAGAAGTCAGGAGAGCGTCCAGCAGGGGGAGTTCAGCTAGATCTATTACAACAGACTCAGGTTCTCAGGTATTCTAAGCGCTCAGAGGCTTTTGCACATTTCATTGCTTCTATAAAAGGGTAAGATTTTGTCAGTTATTTTGAGTAAAAGTCACGGACAGGTCGCAGGCAATAAACAGAAATTCACTGCAGCCTGTGACCTGTCTGTGACTTTTACTAAAAATAAAAGGGGCGTGTGGGGGATGACAGCTGGAGCCCCACCGCAGAGGGTCAGGGGGACTGACGGCCAGACCCTCACTGCCACGGAAGGGGGCACAGCTCCGGCTCCAGCTCCAGCCAAAGCCCCACCCCCAACTGAAGGAGTGGGGGGGGGCAGGATACACAGCCCCCACAGCCAGAAGGACATGTGGCCTGGCTCTAACCCCAGCCATAGCGGCGCACAGCCCCAGCTTCAGCCCCGGCTGAAGGGGTGGGGTTGGGGTCCACACAACTCCCGCCCTGACCATAGGCATGGGGGTGGGGGTCACACAGCCCCAGCCCAAGCTATGGGCAGGAGGAATACATAACCCCAACCCTGTCCAAAGCTATGGGCTACCTGCCCCAGCGGAAGCTCCTGCGTGGGGGAGGGGAGCATAATGCTTCAGCCCCAGCCACTGGTAGGGAGGGCAAATCCATTTCTTCCCTGATCTCAATGACTAAATTGTATCCTTACTTATAATTAGCCTCTCTCTCAAGAGATTTATTCATAGAATCATAGAATATCAGGGTTGGAAGGGAGCTCAGGAGGTCATCTAGTCCAAACCCCTGCTCAAAGCAGGACCTAATCCCCAACTAAATCATCCCAGCCAGGGCTTTGTCAAGCCTGACCTTAAAAACCTCAAAGGAAGGAGATTCCACCACGTCCCTAGGTAACCCATTCCAGTGCTTCACCACCCTCCTAGTGAAAAAGTTTTTCCTAATATCCAACCTAAACCTCCCCCACTGCAACTTGAGACCATAACTCCTCGTTCTGTCATCTGATACCACTGAGAACAGTCTAGATCCATCCTCTTTGGAACCCCCTTTCAGGCAGTTGAAGGCTGCTATCAAATCCCCCCTCATTCTTCTCTTCTGCAGGTTAATTCATCATATAGCATCTATATATCCAATAATATCAACTGTTTGCTTGGCCACCCACTGTGGTAATTGCAGGGCTAGATATTTGTGCTAATCAGTCACACTGACAATTAATCTCAATTAGCTATTTACCTGATTTCTTGATCCCTAAACCTCCTGTTTCCAGGGAGCCCTGAACCCCTCTCCCATTTATTGCTGTCCAACACCCCATTTCCCAGCCACCTAACACACACACTCCTTGATTCCACAGAGATTTTACTTGCATGTCTCCAAAGAGATGATTGTACAATTTGTGATTTTTGAACCAATTTGAAGCAAATGAAGATGGGAGGGGCTACAGGGGCTTCCACTGATGGCGCTAGGCATCATGTGATCTTTTTCCTGGCCGCTATTGGAGCCTGCCCATGTGCTAGCTTCTCCAACTGAGCTGCCAATACAGCCCATAATTACAAGGAAAGGTAACAGCAGAGGAGCTCACAGAGCACCATTGACAGCATCAGGACTTTAAAGTACTAAGGACAAACAGAAGTTGTCGGAAAGGGATGCAATTTGCATGTAAAGGAAATGATAGGTACCTGGCCTTCTTGTTTCCAAATTTTGTATTAGATTTTTGTATATAGATGCCCTCAATCCCAATGTTAGTTTCTTATTTTCATGATATATTGAGTGAACAAAACAACACAATCCTTCCCTGAAAGAGGGTCTTGGGCAAGTCAACTTCATAGGTCTTTTCTGTCTCTCTCCAACTAGATCAGATACATAGTCATAGATGGAACAGATCTAGCATTAGCTAGTGGTGGGCTACAATAACTGTGCATGGTCTGTGCTGGTGTCGCTGAATAGCATGCATGTGACATGCAGGAATCTGACCATTTTCAAAAAAACCTCACTCTCTCTTATATATAAATAAAATTTAGCTTAATAATCCAAACTGTGTCTTTCAAAACAAAATATGTGAGAATCTTATTTATTTGCACTTTTCTTGTCCTCGCCTGCAGAAGTAACAATTTCAGGAGCTAACACTTCAAAGACACAATAGATGACTAGAAGAGGCAATGATGAAAGGGTAGTATTAAAAAGGTCAACATTCATTGTCCTCTTCTTTTTTTTTTTTTAATAGAGAAGCCACTTGTTTCAAACTTCTTTGCTTGAAAATATATGTAGTCACACTCTATATGGTATAATAAATTACCATCAAAAGAATACAGACAGCTTCCACAATCAAAATGCCATGGTCACCTCAATTCCCTCCCTAACTTCTAAGGCACCATACATGAGAGCTCAAGTATAGCAAAGGTTCAGTTTAGGCTCATATCTATAAAAATAAATTTAAAAAATTAACACTAAAAGAATATTAGTGAATTCATGTATTGTATACAGCAAGTATCTCTTTATAGCCATAGGCCATCCAGAGGCTACATACTAATTCTAGGCTGGAGGGATTCAGTTCTCAATATTTCAGGGAAAGATACCAGGTTGTCAATTTGTTTTAAAAATGGAGCAGGTTTTGGACTAGCCAATGTGAATAGCACAGAAATTGGTAGAGGTAAACAATGCATAGATCATTGCATAGATCATAGATAATTTTGTCTACTCAAAGACAAATTGCAACCTGGCACAGGAAAGACAAGGGATGGTATGCAGATAGCCTGACATCATAGACATGCCCTCTGGAGATATGCATTAATTGGGCTGAGATTGCTAAACTCAAGGGCTGGATTATGGACCCCTTATTCACAATGGCAATCAGTAACTCATACAAATAGTGCCACTGAGGAACATCAATATTGAAGTCAATCAGTCATCTTAAGGTGGAAGCAGAGAGGTTCACTGAATAGAATTCACTGAATAATCTGAGAATTTAGCTGCCAAACTCTTACAAGAATGTATGACCTGCAATTTTTCAGAGGCTTACAACTTGGTCAAATGTGGGTGGTTTTACACAGAAACAGCAAAAGGCACCAAGGCAATTCCCCAGCCAAAGGTCAAGCCCCAGTTCCAAAACATGTAAGTGCTAGATCTTCTCAACTAAACAATGGTAAAAAAAATTTAAACATGGGATAAACACTATTTTCCCTAACCTCATTTTCAGAAATGCTTGACATATTCTTGCTGAAACTTTAAAAAACAAGTTCCTTATGAGACACATACCTGGCATCGGAAATTTGTGCCACACTGCAACCATTTGGGCAAAGTTATAAGCAACTGAAATCAGTCTTATAATGGGCAACCTTAAATATAGGCAGAGCTACCAATTCTTAAATTTACATAGTTTAGAATAAAAATAACAGACTGTGCGAAAAACTATGGTAGTACAGGATTGATAATGGGAGAATGTAAGGACCCTTTCATTTCTAGGCCTCATTTATTTAAATTGTGCCCAGGTCAGGTGTGACACCAGCCTGTTCATTGGTCTTTGTGAAGTTAGCTGAAGGTGTCAGTCCTCCTCCTAACAGTCAAGTATACACATCACAAAAGTTGCCATCACCATAATTGGGAAGTCTCACCAGAGAGGTCACAGATTGAATGGGGGCAGGGGTGGGGAGAAGGATGAACTACCAGCACAGAAGTGAGGCAATGTGGGGAACAGGGAAAGCTTGCACTACTCCTACCTGTGCTGTCCGTGTTCTGTGGGGAAACAGAAAAGTTCCATTTCCTCAGCTGTCAATATAACATCTCTCACCAGCAAGACACCCAAATTTTTATATATATATAAAGAAATAAAGTAGGATTTTTAAAAGGACATCTTACACAGATTCCATTGGTAAGTATGTTTTACTGCATTAATACAAGACATTTTAACAGAACAACACACATGCATTAGTCACAAAATAGTATCCTACAGCTGCACCTCCTTTTAAGGACATCAGCAAAAGGCTCTGCACTTCTGACACACACACTCTCTGTACAGTGCGCTTATGAGAACTAAGGACTTGTTTCTGCAAGAGGCTGAGAGGCAGCAGTTCTGAAGACAATAAGAGGTGAGGGGTCAGCACACTTCATGGGATTGAGCCCTATTTTATTAGCTGCATATTGGTTCTTCTCTTATCTGGTCCTAAAATTTTAAGGCCTAGCAAAGTCCTTATTGTACAGATACTATATAAAAGTATTAACTGCCCTCTGTACCAAATTCCAATATATCAGACTATAACTAGTACTATTTTAAGTTATATGCCATGTATTATTATTGATTTTTAAAACAAACTGACACATATTGTCAATGTTTACCGACGTTTCACTATCTCTAGCATGCAAAAAAAAAAAAAAAAAGGAAGATTTATTTGCAATTTTGAAATAACACTTTCAAAGTACACTGAGTCCACTCCTTCAAACTGCTGCAGTGTTTGTACTGCAAGAAATAAATAAAAGGGTATTCAGTTTTAAAAGGGTCTGCCAAATGACCCTGAAAGAAATTATGTACTCTGAGGAAACTAAAATATCATAAGGCTTCTTCCTAGATGTCAAATAAGACTGAGGGATTTTTCATGAAAAAAGAGCAGGGCACAAATTCCACCTTCTGATAGCAGGTTCAGCTATACAAGACTTTTAACCACGTGGGTTGGTTTAGTGCTATAGTTCCAAACAGCATGTATCAGTTCATGCAGACAGAAAACTAAGATGGGACATCAGATTCATGTATCTGATGTCCCAGCTTAGTTTTCTGTCTGCGTGAACTGATACATGCTCTTTGGAACTATAGCACTAAATATATATATATTAAAAATATAAAACCATGTTCCTCAGAATGCTTATTGATAGCACCAGGTAGGAGGGAAAAGTGTTTTTCTCCCTGCTTGTGAAACAGTCCCCTTTTTCCACGCAAGGAGACATTCAGTAGCTGTGTTTTTAAGAGTTGGTGTAAGGAGAGGTTCACTCATTTTCTCTCTATTGTCAGATTATTAAAGTCTCATTAAATTATTCGTCTCTGTCTTTTACCTCATTCCCCCATCCCTGTTAGCTCCAACCCATACACCTCTCAGCAGCAGTCTTCAGCTTTAAATTGTATAGGAGCTCTGATCCTGAGCGGATCAGAGCCCCTTTGAAAAGCTCTGAATGCCTTCATCTCCCATGCAAATCACTCCACAAGTCTATTCCAAACTCATGGTAAGTCCTGCCTTCCATCTTCTCATAATTTTACCTTAGGATGGTCCAGACATCCAAGCACCCCTCCATCTGAGTTGCCGTGAGTGCATAAGGGCAAGAGGCAGCCCTTCTAGCAGGCTGATCATATATCTGAGACATTTCACGTTTTTCTAATCCTGAACTGTAATGTTTGTGGAGTGCTTTGAGGTCTAATTCAGCAGAGGCTTAAACTGGTGCAACTCACCTTGAATCAGCCTGAGAGGGGTGTTCATGCAGTTAATAAAATTCATGCCTTCTCACCAACCAATGCCTTATAGTTTGCTCCATAAAGTGCTCTATAAATGCTAACTATTATTTGTTACCGGAGACCACTACTATATACTCTCTTACCTTTCCCCAGTAGGCAGAACCACAGCTTCAAGTGCTTATTGGCTGTACAGTACATGTAGAAACCTCTCTAAGCAGGAAGACACCACATACAGGTCTGCAACCTTCTGAACCCACTAAAAGCAGGGAGGAAAGGAATCGTGTGATATAAATCTTTTCTGAGCTGTGTGTCAATTAAACTTACATGGGCATTTCAGAGAGACAGTTTCATGACACAGAATTCCTGCAGGATTGTGCGAGTACTCAGAGCAAAGCAACTGCACCCTTGACATAATTTAGAAAAACATATGCTACAATTTAGGAATCAGTTTTCTCCCGATAATATTTTGACACTGGTATGATACAAAAGATTTAAAACTACAATATTTGTGTTTGGCTGCTTCATCCTGTGCATTGTCTGAATGTATACTGCATTACTTTGGATACATTAATCAGTGCTAATTAGTGTGAGGTGAAAGTGCTGTTTGCGTGAAAGAAATGGTGCAAGTTGGAACGTGCTTATGTAAGTGATTTTAAAATACAGCCAGATTACAATGTCACTGTGCAGTAAGTAAATGTGTTGTACAAGGACACTGATCCTGAGACATATTATCAGCCTCCTTCAGTGTGAAATCTTGAGTCAGATTTTCCAGTGTTAAATGTCAATGCAAAAATGCATCTGATATAGAAGCAAAGGGCTCGCTGCTGCTAAGCATCAAGAGTTTAAAAGAAGCAGTTAATCCTTCAAGTGTGGTTCTACTCTGAACAATGACCCAATGAAAATGGCATTGTAAGGTTCCATGTTTATTCTCTCACAGCGACATCCAGATCAAAATGTGTTCATTTTGCCAAAAGAAACATGTCCTCTTCTAATGGCCATCCCTGCAGATTCAACTTGGAACCTGAAATTCAACCTAAGCTCTTTCCTTCTTGTTCATCACCACTTAAAACAGAGGTTCTATAGACTGAATTATATCTTCATGTTCACCTGTGCAATCACCATTCCAAATCTGCAAATAGCGAACCCCAGTTAAATCAGTACAACCTTCTTCATTGGGATTGCACTGCTGGTAAAACTGAGCTCCTGCCACTTGTTGTGGTCACTTAAGTTTCTCAGAGTCCGTTACTCATTGCAGCCAGTATTAGGCATGGTTCTAGGGGTGGTACTACTTAGGGAGTTGCTTCAGTTAATTCCTCCAGGCTGTTTTCTCCCTCTCTGCCTTAAGGGGTCAGAAGGTTGCAACCCATTCAAGGACTTATTGCAGTGTCTTTACCTCTACACAAGTCAAGCCTCAAATGGCCTCATTAAACACAATACTGATTATGGAGAGAAAAATCAGAATAAAACAAAATAAACAGTCTCCATAATATATCTTTCATGTATTATAGGGCCAGATCCAACTATCACTGTAGCCTAATAGAAATATCCCCCACTGATTTCAATGGGAGCTTGCTCAGAGACACAATCAGCAAAAGTTAAGTCATATAATTACAGCAAAGAAATCTCAAGTTTGCACCTTCTCCCCTCTGACCCATTTGGCTTCTCAGGTGTCCTCCCTCTATCTTAAACAGTTTGTGTTCTCTGAGTTATAGATTCTTTGGATCTGACAGGTGTTAGCCTGCCCCTTACAATACCATGCGTCTCCCGTACAGGAATTTACACAGGTGTCCTGTCTGTGGAGTTGCTATTGCCATTTCTTAGGAAATTGCAGGATTCCACCGTGCAGTTTGGATTTATTTCTTGCTTTGAACAAACAGTTTTGTTTCTCTTTCTTTCTACACAATTTTGAAAGTTATTGTAAAGGGAGATTAACACAACCCACAGTTCTCTAGCAGGATGTTAGTAAATGACCTGATGAAAAATTAAACAAGTCACCATAGGAAATGTTGCTGCCGGGAATTAAAAACAATGAGCCATGGCATATGCCTGCCTATGCTCATGTCCCTCATACAGCAGTTCATCAATTTTGTAATTTTAAAGGCTAAATAACTATGGTCATGCCTGGACTAGAAAAATAGGTCATGTTTAAATATCCACCTATGGATTTTGTCATCCAGATAAACCTCCCCAAAACCAAAGGCTATCTGTTCTTTATTCTTACTCATGATTTTGCTTGTTAATACTTTTGTCTGGAAGTGACAACCTAAAGCCTGGTCAGTCTGCTTTTAAAGACTATATAATTCTTAGAATTAATTCTACCCAATATCAAATATGAATTATGTATAGATGAAAAGTAATCTGGCACACAACTCGCTCCCTCTTACCAGCTTGGCTCTACAGGGCTCACAGAAATAAGAAGTAGCAAGAATTTATTTTTGCCACTTACAAACAGATGTAGCTCTGAAAACTCCAAGGGTGTAGATAACTTAAGTAAGAATATGCCTTTTTAAAAAAAAAAAAAATAAAATTTTCAACTGATGCCAATTTAAACTTGAAAACACAGCAGAAACGAAATTGGATAACAATTTAATTTTGTCTCTCTTGGTTTTCAGCCAGCTGTTGTCTATTTTGAGATTAATACGCAATATGTTAATGGTTAGCTGTCCAAGTGCAGAGGAGGGGAAACCCAAAAGGAAACAAATTAGTAACTTGTCCAAGTAGAACACGCTTCACTGGATTACAAGGAGTTTGCATGTTCTTATTTTGAATTCATTTTCTGCCAATAATTTGAAGATGTGGCACCCTTTATTCCAGAAGTTATGAGAATGTAAAATGAATTCTACATTTTCAGCCATCATCCCAAACCTATTTATCATGTTGTAATAACACTAGTAGCATATTCTGTGGCCATTTAGATCATGTCTAGATTGGGGATATATAGACTGGTTTTAAAACATGGAAACTAACACACTGAACTAACATGATGTCAAACAGGGTTCTGCTCCTAGTGTAGACAATACAAGGCATATTTAGAAGTGTTTTACCTTGTTGTGATCCACCTAGCTAATGCATGTTAAACTGTGATTTGGCCTGTATAGACTGGGTGCAAAATCCTGTTTAGAATCATGTTACAATGTGTTAGCTAACATAATTTAAAACATTATCTCTCTTCCTAGTCCAGACATGACCCTAGTCATTTATTTTTAAAATGACAAAATTGACCAAGCTGCCATAAGAGGGCATGGATGCAGGAAGGCATATGCCATGGTTTATTGTGTTAAATTCCTGGCAGCAACGTTTCCTGTGGTGACTGGCAAACTTGTTTAATTTTTCATCAGGACATTTGCTCACATCCTGCTAGAGAACTGTCTCTGTACCAAGAATATCAGTGTTAAAATTGGGACAAATTTATCCCTAGTGCAACCCATTGGCTTCAACGGAGTTAACAGCGGGGATTAATTTGGACCAGGCAGGGCTTTGAAAAATGTGCATTAGCACACAATCACGAGTCGTTTCTCCCAGGTAGATTTTGTACAATCTGAAATTCCTAAATTAGCTTTTTAATGGTGTTTAAAACAATTGTGTTTCTAGCTTTTTTTTATTGCAATAATAGCTTTCAAAATGTCAGCTAGCACACTGCTGCCTTTTTTAAAATACCCTTGTAGAAAAGCCTGCCTCTAACGAACAGCACTAGCAAGAAACGCACCTCTTCTTCTCCCTATTTGTTTCAATGAAATGTGACCTTCAAGCTTAGTTGGGGTCATTTAAAAGCTAACATCCAACACTCAAACACTAAATGAAGCACGTTTTAAACCACTCCCTTAACGCTTCCATTTTGACATTCCCTCTTCCAGAATCCCTTGATATTATGAAGCATGTTATTGCCAATCCCAAGTGTTGGAGGTGGGGGGGAATCATGAGTTAGACCCCCAAAAAACATGAGAGTTATGTAATTAATAAGTGTTGGGTTCTTTTATTGGCTTTCTAGTTTCTGAACCTTTACAGTTTACTTTTTCATGCTTTTCTTCACCATCGTGAGGGCTAGGAACTTTCTACCACTTTTAAAATGAGAACTTAGATTCTCATGTAATCACATGGCTCCAGAAGCTGAGAATATAAGAGAAACAGAGCTGGGAGAAATTTTTGGATGAATAGTTTATTCATTGAAAGTGCCATTTCAGTCAGCCTGAAAGTATTCACAAATTTGATCCCATTAGTTTTGTCTGGGAAGAAGTTTTTCAGGGCCAGCTTCAAAAATACCGTGCTTATTGGTTAGGGCATTTGGCTGGGATGTAGGAAACTTATGTTTGAATCCCCCCTCTGGGGCAAGGACTTAAACTCAAATTGTCTGTTTATTAGGTAGGACGCCTAACCACCAGGCTATAGGTTAGTCTTCCTTCAGGTGCTTCTGTTGAAGCTGTTCCATGCTGTAAACAGAGAGAGAGAGAGAGCGAGAGCGCATATCTCTATATTGATGTGGATTGAAATCTTCTCTCTGCCTCATTCAAAGGAGGGATTTTAATCCACATCTCCTACCTCCCACGTGAAAGCCTCAATCACCAGCCTAACGAATCGTTCTCACTCTCCTTGGCCAAATGAATATTTACATAGTTATAAAAAGTGGAACAGCTTCAGGAGAGAGGCAGGCTCATAGCAGTAGTGCCAATAGCCTGGGGGGCGGAGCACTCACTTGGCAGAGGGGACACCTGGGTTCTAGCTCTTCCTCCGACGAATAGTTGAGTAATTATAAAAAGAAGTAGCACAACTTCAGTAAGAGCTGTTGAGAGCAACCCACCTCAGAGGCAGAAGATCTGAGATCAAGTCTCTGCTCCAGAGTAGGGTCCCATACATCCTGGGCAAGTGCCCTAACCACTGGGCTAAGGGCTGCAAGAGGATGGTTGGGTGGATACACGTGGTTTTCTGGAATGGACTAGGCTTTTCCAATTTGCTCAAAAAATTCCAAACATTTTCAGAAACAAAGCTATTTTTTTTTTCTGATTTTTCAGTTTTCTGGTCAAACTGAACAATCAACTATTTGCCCGGCTGTAAAGAGAAACACAAAATATTGTGAGATTCATGATAAAAGTCATGAGAGTTGTCTCTTCTTCTTAGCCTATGAGCAATGGGCCTCAGGTGGCACGTGACCAGGATTCATCACCACATTTGGTCTGTTGGTCAGATGATTAGCTTTCCTAGCCCGGGCCAAGTACTCACAGGGAGTGCAACCTGAACTCTGATCCATGCCCCTCCTCCCCTGAGAGTTGTTAACCCAAAGAGGGATCAAACAGAACAGCAAAGCAGTGAGGCAGAGCTCCTTGGAAGTACAGGGACTAAAGAAACAAACTGATTTCAAATGGAAGATATCAAAAAATGTTTGTGCTAAAATTGTTTCCTTTAAACTAGTTACCAGAGTACAATGCATTGGCATTCAAAGAAAATAGTATCGCTAAGGAAAGGCTACAGAAAGCTAAAATATAACTTGTTTCATATTTTGGGTATAAAAAATAGTATAATGCCAACTTTATTATATGTTTAAAAACCAGTAATTATTAAGGGTCAGATGTTGCCACTCTTATGTTGAGTAGCATTTTACTCCAATGAATAGTATCACTGGTTTTAATGGGACTACACAAGGAGTAAGGTACTACTCAACTTGATTAATGGTAGTAGAATCTGGCTCTTAATAATTTTCCAGTTACTAAATGCAGACATACTACTTGTGTTAGGATTAGAAACCTGCCTAGCAAAGAAATTAGTGAAAATGATGTTTGCTATAAATAACACGATCATGGCAAGAGGGAGAAGGAGAGAGCATACATACAGAGAGAACACTGGGGGTAATTATCAGAAGTGTTCCAAGATCAAAGATGCTTGCTATAAGAATACTATATTCTGATGGACAAAGCAGTAACTCTGATGATTAAGACTATGTTTCAGCCATGGGTATTTTTAGTAAAAGTCATGGACAGGGTCACGGGCAGTTAAAAAGAATTCATGGCCTGTGACCTGTCCACGACTTGTACTATATACCCCTGACTAAATCTTGGGTGCTCTGGGGGGGTGGCGACGGGTGGCCCGGAACCCCACTGCTGAGGGGAGGGGGCAGGCTGTGGCACGTGGCCCAGGACCCCCGCTGCTGCTGGGGGTGGGGGCAGCCCAAGACTGCCCCAGCAACAGCCGGTGTGGGTGGCCCAGAGACTGCACAAGCTGCTTGGGCAGCCCCCAGGCCAGCCGCACTGGCCACTGCAGAAGTCACGGAATCTGTGACTTCCATGACCTCCATGACAGACTCACAGCCTCACTGATGATCCATTCACCAAGAAAAATACCATTTGACTTAAGCAATGAAGCCAAAGATGAAACTGATAAGTTAAAGCTGAGAATAGGTGGAACAACTTACAGAGTTCTGTGGCACTAACTGAAAAGCCAAACAAAGCATGGATATGCATCACTCTAATTTAAATAAAGCCATAGATGGTGAACATTATCTGATGGAAACTGCTGAAGAAGTGGCATCTGAGCTCTCAGAAGCAAAATCATTCTCAGTATTACAAGTAGGACATGCATTTTAGCAAATAAATTTAGATGAGTCAATTTCTAACTTATTTTTAATACACCATTTGGACATTATAAATGTAAGTGAATGTTGGCATTATAAGATGATAGCAGCAGATGAAAGTAAAAATTATTTATAGTAGAACCTTGCTCATTTGCACATCACTAATCTTCACGCCCTATAATTCAAATAAACAAAAACAGATGTCTCTCCCCACATCACAGCAAAGACTGAATAGCAGAGTGTGGTAGAGTGTTCTCATTTCACTAATTCTATTCTATTGATATAGGTTCTTATATTGTCCTCAACACTGTAGTACCTAAGGGTATGTCTCCACTGGCAGAGTTACATCTCTGGCAGTTACAGCACCACTCAGAGAGCGCTGAAGGGAAACCACTGTTGTGTGTTCACACGGTCAGCTGCCTGCGCAATAGCGTGTTCACACTTGTGGCACTTGCATTGGTATTCGGAGCGGTGCACTCTGGGCAGCTATCCCACAGAGCATCTCTTCCTCTTCTGCCACTAAGAGCTGAGGGAAGGCAGAGGGGGTCATGAGGCATCCTGGGTCCTGTCCCAATGCCCTGTGATGCATTACTTTGCATTCCAGCAATCCCTGTGCTTCCGTCTGTATTTGACACCATCATTCAACAGTTTGTGTACTGCGTGTCCTGCCTCTTTGGTCTGCAGGAATGGATCCCGCACTGCTAACCAATATGCTGCTTGCTCTCACTATCTCATCAGAAGTGGCAGAGGAGTTATTCCTTAAACTACAAAGGCAAGATGAGTGCGACATTGATCTTGCCACACATAGTAGCTACGACACGAGATTGCTTGTGGCATTCATGAAGGTGCTGACCACAGTGGAACGCCGTTTTTGGGCTCGGGAAACAAGCACTGAGTGGTGGGATCACATCGTCATGCATGGCTGGGATGATGAGTGGTGGCTGCAGAACTTTTGGATGAGGAAAGATCCATGCATGGGACTGTGTGAATTGCTCGCCCCAGCCCTGTGGCACAAGGACATGAGAATGAGAGCTGCCCTGCCGTTGGAGAAGTGCGTGGCGATTGCACTGTGGAAGCTGGCTACTCCAGACTGCTACTGATCAGTAGCTAACCAGTTTGGAGTGGGAAAGTCGACCGTTGGATTTGGGTTGATGGAAGCATGTAGGGCCATTAATCTCATCCTGCTCCGAAAGACTGTGACTCTGGGCAACGTGCATGACATTGTGGATGGCTTTGCACAAATGGGCTTCCCTAACTGTGGAGGGATGATCTATGGCACGTATATTCCAATTCTGGCACTGGACCACCAAGCCACCAAGTTCATTAATCGGAAGGGGTATTTCTCTATGATTCTCCAGGTGCTTGTGGATCACCATGGGCATTTCATAGACATTAATGCAGGCTGGCCTGCGAGGGGCATGACGTACGCATCTTTTGGAACACTGGCCTGTTCAGGAAGCTGCAAGCAGGGACTTTCTTCCCAGACCAGAAGATCACCGTAGACAAAATGCCCATTTTGATCCTGGAAGACCCTGCCTACCCCTTAATGCAGTGGCTTATGAAACCATACATGGGGAATCTTGACAGCAGCAAGGACCGGTTCAACAACAGGCTGAGCAAGTGTAGAATGACTGTTGAGTGTGCTTTTGGCCGTTTAAAGGCCCACTGGCACTACCTATATGGGAGGCTGAACCTGGCCAATAACAATATTCCTATGCTTATAGCCGTGTGCTGTATGCTCCACAATATTTGTGAAGGGAAGGGTGAAAGCTTCACTCAGGACTGGACCGCTGAGGCTCAGCACCAGGAAGCTGAGTTTGAACAGCCAGAGACCAGGACTATTAGAGGGGCCCAGCATGGGGCCATAAGGATCAGGGATGCCTTGAGGCAGCAATTTGAAACTGAAAGCCACTAATATTTGTTGCTATGCTTGGGATTGCAGTGCTTGTAATGCTAGGAGCTGATTGTGATTGGTGCAGACGATGCACTGTGAAGGTTTAAGAAAATTGCCTGTTGCTTTGCAGGGCTCTGTTTGCTTTTAATTAATGGAATAAAGATTGCTTTCAAACCAAAAGAATTCTTTGATTAAAAAAAACAACAACTGGAGGAGAGACACAAACAAAAAAACACATCAGCACTGTGGTGGTGGTGGGGGGTCCTGGGATGGTTAAAGATTTGTGTATGTCCAGATATCCTATGCAACCTTGTCCTTTGGAGTACAGTGCAGTGGGTACTGTTCTTCAGCAGAGCTAAACTGCAGAGGGATGGGTATTGAGTGCAGTGGATACTGGGAATCTGCAGGGCTGAACTGTGATGGGGCAGGAGTGAAATGCAGCAGGTACAGACTGGAGCCAGGAGGTTGATAACAGTGTGTTGGCGGTGTCTGGGGGGCTCATGGGAAAGAGTTTTGCGACAGCAGCTGCAGGGGAGGGCGGGCACGGAGCTGCTCGGTTTGCAGTGCTAATATCGCCTGGAGCATGTCCACTTAGCACTCCATAATGTTTAAGAGCTGCTCTGTGGCTTCATTCTGGTGCACTGCGTTCTCCTTTCAGTCCCTCTTCTCGCTGTCCTGCCACTCCTTCAATTGCTGTTTTTCGGCCCTGGAGTGCATTATGACATCACACAGAAAGTCCTCTTTAGTTCTTCGTGGCCTCTTTCTAATTCTGCGCAGCCGTTCAGCCGGCAATAACAAAGAGGGAGGCTGGGCTCCCAAGGTCATATCTGTGAAGCCAAAATGCAACATTTTACAGAAGCAGTATTGTTTGCAACAGGCAGACCGCTGATTCAGTGATTTAAAACACAGCCACTATTCACATACCTGTCACTAACTGGCCGACCCCAGGCAGGAACACATGAGCCACAAGACCCACAAAATGGTGAGTAGCCGCAGGGGCAGGGGAAATCAGTGTTCCAGGACCGTACTGTGCACTGGGCACATGGCTCTTGGGGCGAGTCAGCACTGTAGGGGGGACTTATAATCATTACCATCCCCACATTTTCCACAGGCTGTGTTCATTATGGAAGATATCTCGCTGCTGAGGGTGAGCAGGGAATCAAGGGAGGGTCTTTTCCAAGACTGTGGCTTCCGCTGGCCTTTTTGCGGCAATGGTCCCCACCCCGACCCCAGTGACAGCAGACTGGCGTGGGAAAGTTACCGTTAATGGGGCAAGAAACAAAGCAGCTCTGCCAAAGAACCTGTGGCAGTGGATTGCCCAGTATCTCCATGGGAGTTTTGTGGAGCTCTCTGAGGCAGATTGCAGTGAAGTGAGGGAGTCAATCGACACCCTGTTCCACCGCTCAGCCTAGGCATGTGGGGGTACACACATCCTACAGACACAAGCCTGCTTTCTGCAACCCTCCTGCCCCCAACAACTTGCTTTAGCGATTCCCAAAATCAAAGCTACTTACCGGGGGCCCCCTCTCCTGTTTGCGCTTCGCCAAGCTCCAACAGCTGTGACTGGCTAGCCTCCTCCGGGGCAGAGAAGAGCTCCTGGCTGCATGCATCTCTGGCCTCCGAGTCGTCCTCTGCCTCTGGGTCCTGCTCCATATCCTTGTCTAAGAGTTCCTCCTCCTGGCTCGGTCCACTCTCGACTGGCATGCGAGCCAACAAAGTATCCACGGTGCCTTTCGCAGTGGAGGTGGGGTTGCCACCGAATATCGCATCCAGCTCTTTGTAGAACCAGCAGCTCGTGGGCGCAGCACCGGAGCATTGCCTCCCACGCCTTGTGGCAGGCGTTCCGCAGCTCCTTCACTTTGACCCTGCACTGCAGTGTCTCCCGGTCATGGCCCCTTTCTGTCATGCATCGTGAAATCTGTCCGTGGAATCATAATTCCTATGGCCGGAGTGCAGCTGTGACTGCACAGTCTCCTCTCCCCAAATGCTGATGAGGTCCCGCAGCTCCGCATTGCTCCAAGCTGGGGATAGCTGGTGCGTGGAGCAGGCGTGGTCATCTGGAAAGATGCACTGAGACCACTGCACGTGTCACCGAGCAAACAGGAAGGAGACTTTCAAAATTCCCAAGGAATTTAAGGGGTGGGGCTGATGGTTGGTCACCTGAGGGCAGGGCAGCATCAAACCGATGACCGGAGAGGTGAGAACAGGCATTGTGGGACACTTCCTGGAGGACACTGTGGGACAGGCATTGTGGGACACTTCCCAATCGCAGCACTGTAATCGACCTCAGTGTCTTCACTGGCACTGCGGCACTGTAGTCCCGGCACAGAAAGCTACGCCTCTCCTTGAGGTGGTTTTTTTACAGCACTATAACTGTGCACTTTCTGCGCACTAAGTGGCTTGGCAGCGTGTACACCTCGGGAGTTACACCACAGAAAGCTGCTTTACTGCACAGAAACTTGCCAGTGTAGACAAGGCCTACTCATTTTCCAGTAGTGCATTAAGCCATGTGACCTACATCTGTCACATATATTGCCATGTGACAGATTTTACTAAGACTTCTGTGTTCTCACAAAATATCAAAATATTTACTAGTATGCAATAAAAGTAGTCCTACAAATAATTAAAATTCAACTGATCAGGTAGAAGAATAAAGTGTTGCATTATCTGTCTGGGGTTTTAAATGATGACTATTCTCTTATTTACTAATTTGCAAAATTCAGGTCAAGTTATTAATGTCAATTGTTTATTTTAAAAATCTATTTAATGAATAGTTGGTAGAAACTTCTCTTTTGAAATGTATTTTCAATGAAAATTGTCTTTAGCCAACAAATTTTGGGGGGGTAGGATTAAATGAAACACTGAAAAATTTCAGTTACTGAGGTGCTATTTTGCAGAAAAAACAAAATGTTTTGTCCAACCAACTAGCTGCAGAAAACCAAACACTGTTTGAAAATACTCTGTGTTTTGATTAAACCCCTCCAAAAATAGTAAACAAATGTCAACAAAAATGAAAATGTTTTTTGTTGAACTTTTTCAACACAAAACAACATTTCTCAACCAGCTGTAATTCTGGGTTATATGATACGTTAAAAAGTGCCTCTACAGATCAATAGAGGCCTTTAAACATTCAATCACGCTCATTCTGATACCAACAAGAGTGAAATCCAACAGATTTCACAACACCAGAAAATTACCAGCTGGTATTAAAAAAAAACAAAATACCAACCTCACCTACAAAGACCAGCTCTCAGCGTACTGCTGCCTCCTAAAAACCTGGGGGAAGAGATGGACTTTGCAACATCCCCTAAGGGCAACAAATTTAAGCTATTTTGGACCAAGGGAGAGGAGAAATAAATTTCCCCTGGAGAATGCTCTGGCACTAACATCTCTCTTAAATTGAGAGGGATCCAAAGCAAGCACTTATGCCTTCCTACCACAGCTATGGTCTGCAGGGGGAAAGAGGTATCTTTTCAAGTAGGGCAGTCCCAAGTAATTTAGGATTTTTTAGGTAGAACTAGAGAAACTGTCAACTTCTTTTTTTTTTTTTGGGGGGGGGGGGGAGGGTCAGAAAATGCTGATTTGTTGAAACCAATGCTTTTTAGAGGGATGGGTTATTTATGATAAATTTCTCAACTAAAAATAAAATTGAGAATAAAGATTTGAAATAGTCAAAATTAAATACTTTGACATTTTCAAAACAAACAATTCTGGTTTTCCAGTTGAAACCACTCTGTTTAAAAATTCAAGCTAATTATAGTAAAAAATATAAAATTCAAAATCAAAATGAAACATTTTGAAATTATAGAAACAAAAAGTTTTGATTGAACTGAATTTTTTTTTCAAATTTTTGGTTTGCAAAAATTTTTGTGATTTTTGACCTTGGGGGGCGGGGGGAGGGGTGGGGGTGGGGACGGCCTGATTCAGGATAGGAAAAATTTTGAAATCTCAAAAATGTTTGGGAATCAGGAAAATGATTTCCTGTCCAGCTCTGTTTATAGGTTAAAATTTACCTCTTGAAGTCTTGAGACTTAGCTGACACTACGGTGGCGGTAAAAGAAACCGTACTTTGCTTCCTGTGGCATAAGAATGCAACATATCTTTGTCTCTGCCAGTTTCAGCACAGAATTCCAATTCCAGTTTTTAGCCATCCTACCTCCTGTTTCAACTGAAGATAGTCATCCAGAAGGTAATGTGACCTTGAGGATAAAGCCAGGGAAAAGGGCATGTAGGGATAATTATATAAAGGACAAAAGACCCCAATAAATGTGTATCAAAGCATAGTTAGCACGATGTGCAAGAGAAAGAATATTCTCCCTCTGACCCCACAGCAACACTCCGTTCCAATTAACTTTTGAGGATGGACCACCTGAACAAGAGAGGTGTGCCCCAACATCAAATCCCATAAATCCATAATATGGGTAAAATTTCTTATTGTCCAATGTCCCAAAAACTAGTTCAACAATGTAGCCAAGCTTTACAAGCTGAGCCAGAAACCATGTAGGATAGTAACATGGTCCCCATGAACTTCCCAAAAGCATGGTCATTGACACTACAATGTCAGAGACATGGTTATTACAGTCATTGAGAACTCTTTGCCTTGGTGTTGCCAAGGCCACCACACACTGAGGAACCCCAGCAACCCGTGCAGTCTTTGTGTAAGGCCCCATGGAACTAGAACCCAAGTGCCTGGGACAGCTGATGTTCCCACGTTGCCACCAGGAGGCCATGCAGAGCCACATCCAAGAAGCACTGTGGAGATTAGACGCCACAGGAAGAACCACCTGAAGGGTTCAGAGCAACAGCATCCTGCAACCCTCTGATTGGCCAAATGCAGTATTTAAACCTGGAGTGAAATTCTCTGAGCAACCACACAGACTTCTGGCTTGCTGTGACTCCAGACCTCATCTTTCTCCAGTCTCCAACCCCGGCCTGACTCTTGTCTAGTGATCACAGCACTAGCGATTACTCTGATCCCTGTTCACTGACTACTGCCTCGATGTATAGACACCAGCCCAGCTGTGACCACTAGACCAGACCATCAACACCCCTGTCCCTTACACTGTGCGGAGAAGTGGGTGAGCTGTACACCATCTTAATTCCATCCCAGGACACAGATACAAGGACACACTGTACTGAGTATTGACCGCCTCTGTTTCAGGTTGGATGAATAGCAGACATTCCTCCTCCTCTACAATTCCACTTAGGTTCATGCCATATTCAATGCCCTACCAAAACCAATAGGGTAAAAATACTCCCTGCCACATCATCCAGCCAGCTGTTAGGAATGCAAAGTCAGGACCCTTATGCTTTATTAAATAACAATCATTGATAATTTGCTAATCACCAGTCTTGTATTAAATAGCATGAACCAATTACTGGGACCCTTATTCACTGATAGCTCTTTAAAGGTTATGAGGTAACAATACAAAACCAGTAGATACCATACTAAACCTCTTCATTTTAGTTTACAGCAAACTTTTTCCTGTTTTACTCAATACTAGAGGAATTGAGAGTCTCAAATTCTTACAGCCAAATCCCCTTCCGGTGTCCATCTACCCAGCATGCAATAGCATTGCCCCACCTTCTCAGCCATGTTAACCACTCCCGCTAAAAATATAACAAAAACTAAAATGAACAGTAAAAAGATTGTGCACACAGAGGGCTTTGCCAGAGACCTCCAGCACATCCCATCTCGTACAATGGGGTTCTGGTCCGTAACTAGGGCTCCTTGGCACTACACTAATACAAATTATACAGAATAATAATGTACCACAAAGTACCCACCCCCTTCCTTCAAGTATCAGTCTTTCATTCCCATACATAAGGTAGGTGTCAAACCCAGTTATGCCACTCTGGTTGGAAAGGTGAGTCCAACCCAGATAAGTGTAAGAAAAATCTTAATTTTACCCCAATCCCAGGAGAGTCTCCCCTTTATAGAAAAGGGAGCTGGGAGAGAAGGTGGAGACGATAGGTGGAATCCACACTGTACACAACGTTAGAGGGGGGCAAGCCACACCATAATACTACTACTTAGCTCCTATATAGCACGTTTCATCTGTAGTTCTCAAAGCGCTTTATGAAGACAGGTAAGGTTCATCTCCATTTTACAAATGGGGAAACTGAGGCACAGGAGCAGTGAAATGACATGCTCAGGATCACGCAGCAGGCCCGTGGTAGAACTGGCAATAGAACCCAAGACTCCTGAATCCTAGGCCTGTGCTCTACCTGCTAGACCACATTGCCCAGAGTGTTTCCTGGCCACAACTCCTGAGAGTGATGGTACTCTTGTTGCTGGTGTCAAAGGGACCTTTATAAAGGGGCTAACCCGCCCCCCCAGATGCAGTCACAATTGATTCGGGAAGGCCAAGTAAGAGCTCTGGGATAGTGGCAGCTCTTTAAAAACAAGCTGCTGCCGGTGGTTCTAGGGGATCCTTCAGCCTAAAGATGTCAAGGTTTTATCTATCTATAGTTGTTCACAGCTTTGAAAATGTTACACCGGCTACTCCTTTCAAGCCATTGGTACAAAAAAAAATGGAGCTTGGAATCGAGAGTTGAGCCGCAGCATTATTTCTACTGAGAACTTATAAATACTTTATTTCATAAGACAACATATTCAGAAAACATTCTAAGGATAGCCCTCATTAAGGCATGATACAGGGTATCAAGTTGGAAATTTGCCTTTTGCTGCTGAAGTGATTTCCCTGGACTATAATTAAGTAAATGCAAACTAGTTGGAAATGTTCTTATAATATGGGATGGAAATGTTTGAAAATTCGATATGCAAAGTTTTGCTTTTGTTGTATATGTTCTTATTTAAATATACACAAAAAGGAGACATAAAAATGCTAAAGATTATTATTTTTATTCAGTATTTGTTGAGCACCTATGACACCATTCAATCTTGGCTCAAGTGTTAGAAAAAAAAACCGCTGTTCGGATATGCACAAATTATGGGATGGGAAGATCAGTGAGGGGCAAGAGCAGAGTCCTATTGTAAATAATTTAACTTGTTATCCCTGGGGCCCCAAAGAAATGTACAAACATTAAGTAAATTAAGCCTCCCAAAACCAGTGTGAAGGTGTTCATACATTCATTTCACAGAAGGGCAAACTGAGATAAATGAGGGGCTGAGACTTTTACAGCAATTTAGCAACAGAGCTAGAAACAACTCAGACCTGGGTCTGATCTAACTTCTGATGAAGTCAATGGAAGGACCCTATTAACTTCAGTGGGCTTTGGACCAGGTTTTACATTATGTCTTCATAACAGAATGGGGCAAATACTGGGGGGAGAGAGAATTGAATATTTGGTCAGATTCCTAACTGAATTGACTTTGTATTTGAGCTCTTTCTATGTTTTCTGTATGTGAATACTTTAGTTTAGGAATGCTTGTGGAAACAGTGAATTTTAAGCAAATTTGGAAGATATTTCCATTTGCACCAGAAGCTTCATTTTAAGAATTATGCTTAACTCAACTTTAATTTATCTCCAATTTAACACACAACGAGAGCATCAAATAAGCAATTGTGATTCTAGGTGCATTGCTGCTTTTCTCTCAATGTGATTTTTCTACTTAATATATTTATTCATTGGAATTTTCATATATCCATTTTACAAAGCCAGAGATATGTGATTAAAGGGTTCAGCCATTTTGAGGCCTGCTCTCTCTCCCTCTCTCTCTCTCTCTCTCACATACAATGCTTCAAAAGGGTAATATTTATAGCAACTCACTCTGAACTCGGGCTTTCAGAAAAATTAGACTCTAATTTGATCATTAAATATTCAATCGCAGAATTGCATTAAAGTGAAACACTTTTTCTCCTTTTACCACACCTAGGCTGTTTCATTTTCTTAAATCTTTCCCATGTTTGTCCAATGTAACTTCAATAGCTTTCTAAAGCTCTGTTTTACATCACTAGCACTTCTCAACTGGTAGGCAGGTGGTGGTAGCACATGGGGGAAATCTAATTTATTTCCTGCTGGATATTTCACACAGCGTCATCTCAGCGTGCAGAGCCTACTTACCTATCAGCTTGTGTACTACGGGGTCTGTTTTCTCCTCATTATTCACCTGCATCACTCGCCTGAGCATTAGTGGGCATTACACATGAATATCAATAAAGTAACTTACAGCTCCATCAGACCTACATGGCAATAAGCTACCGATGACTTTCCCGATCTGATAATTCTAGCTATTCTTGTTGGCTGTAATTTAGAATTTCCATCTATCCTTCATTATCAGGATATTCTCAAGGTACAAATTTGATATCTTCTTGTTGCTTCGAAATCTCACTGAACTAAGTTGGAATGAAAATGAGGCAACCAAATGACCCAAGGTTAATAAGTCAAGTTGGAGGGAATTCAAAGAAGAGCAACAAAAAATGATGAAGGGCCTGGAGGGATTGATTTATGAGGAAAGTTTAAAAGAGCTAAATATGTTAATCTTGGTAAAAGGATGACCAGAGGGGAATGTGGTAGCTGTGCACAAGAAGTATCTAAGCACCAAGGAGGGAGAGAAATTGCTTATGGTATTTGTCCAAGGGGACTATAACTTGGGGTAATAGGATGAAATTGAGCAAAGGAAAATTTCCCTAAATATCAGGTTTAAAATGTATTTGATAGCAGAATACCCTTCCCAAGGGACGCTGCAGAAGTCCAGCTGCTTGAGACATTTAGAACGAGGTGCTACAAAAAAATTTGTAATGGCAGGGAGCAAAAAAGGGTCTTTCTTCCACCATCGGGTCAGCCTTTTAAACAGGCTGATGTCAGACGTGACAAGAAGTGCAAGAAACTACCTGATTTGTGTAAGTTGGTCAAAAAATGAAGGATGGGTGTAAGTGTTAAGTGAAGTTAAGTAGTGTGCTAGATGAGTGAAAGTACACTGAGAAGGAAGAAGCAGAGGTAAACAAATATGTAGCATTTAAGTCACTTCCCTATGTGCCTCAGGTTACTCATATGAGCGATGGATATAATACTACTTACTTCCTCACAGGGGAATTGTGAAGCTCACTTAATTCATGTTTGTAAAGTATTTGGGATCCTCACAGGACATGTTTTGTCATTTATAATATTTGTATTTGAGAACTACTGAACAAGTATGGATGAAAATATAGAACTGGGCACTGATTAGTCACGCTAGGGAATCCTCTGTGTTCAAATATTCCCTGCTCAGAGACTGGGTACCGAGAACAAAAATCAAAAAAGGAGGTAAACAATCACACTTGAAACAGAAGAGGAAAATGTATATGCCAACAAGCAGCTCATTAAAGCAAAATGCCACAGGCCTTTGCAGCTGACAATTTCCATCATGTGGGCAGAAGGATAACATATACTATGGCTGTGTTGAAGGTTATATCTTGGAGTGAAGGTAGGTGCCTTGCTTACCACATACATCATTCCTGGGTGACCTCTGTCCTGTGGTCTGGTCTTGGGCTCTGAGGTATAACACTGTGGCTGTACTTCTTAGCAACTCCACGCCTTTCAGGGGCAGAGGGTGTGCATACATACACACAGGTAATAGAGTTCAAAACAAAAGGAAAATAGCCCCAAGACCCAGGAGGAGCCAGGTCCCCTTCCTCACACAAAGCAGGGGAGGCAGTCTTTCAGGCTCTGCAGGAAGTTTTGCTTCCCACCCTTCTGCTTGGTTGAAGGCCAAGAGTTAGTCTTGGGTCTTTCAACAAAAGAAACAAAACTGGTCCCTCTTCCTTCCTCAGAGGGCTCAGGCTGGCAGTACTCTCAAGCAGTTTATCAAGTGGGCTCTAGTTCTGCTTGTTTCAGAATGCCACGGCTCCTGGGCTGAGTGCCTCCCTTTTAAGGGCCCACTCCCAGGCCAGACAAACTGGTGTGGCGGGTTGGGGTTAATTGTGACCACAGAAGTTCCTTAAGCCTGCTTTGACTGATGGGGGTGTTATTTGTCCCACCCTAGGCTGTATTTAAGTTAAGGGGAACTCTGCATTGGGTGCAGGGAGGATAATGTGCAACACCCTTGGACTTGCAGAAAGCTCTCTGCTGGGTCCAGCAAGAGGGATAGGATGCCTTACAGGTGGTAGATACCTCCCCACTTTCCAGGTGGGAGAGGAGTGAAGACCCAGTAGGGATGGGCCGCACCGGTCCAGAGCCCCTCAGGAAGTTAAGTATGCCCACAGCCAGTGGTGAGCTGGAGCCAGTTCACACAGGTTCGCTAGAACCGGTTGTTAAATTTAGAAGCCCTTTTAGAACCAGTTGTTCCGCAAGGGACAACCGGTTCTAAAAGGGCTTCTAAATTTAATCGGCCAAAAGCGGCGCCTTAGGCGCCAACTCCACGAGTGCTCCAGCCCTGGAGCACCCAAGGGGAAAACTTGGTGGGTGCAGAGCACCCACCGGCAGCTCCCCACCCCACCCCCGGCCCCAGCTCAGCTCTGCTCGGCCTCCGCCTCCTCCCCTGAATGCGCCGCCCTGCTCTGCTTCTCCGCCTCCCCCAGGCTTCCCGCGATTCAGCTGTTCGCACGGGAAGCCGGGGCGGGCTGAGAAGAAAGCGGCGGCTTCCCATCAGGCCCAGGGAGGCAGAGAGGAGGTGAGCTTGGGCGGGAGGGGGGCACGAGGGGGGCCACCCGCGCTGCAACAGGTAACCCGGTGGGGGCGCACAAAGGAACCGCTACCCGCCCCAGCTCACCTCCGCCACCCTCGGCCTGAGTGGGAAGCTGCGGCCTGCTTCTCAGTCCTCCCTGGCTTCCCGCCGAACAGCTGATTCATGGGAAGGGGCGGGGCGCGGAGAAGCAGAGCGGGGCGGTGCGTTCAGGGGAGGAGGCGGAGGCAGAGCGGAGGTGATCTGGGGCCCGACGTGGGGTGGGGAGCTGCTGGTGGGTGCTCTGCACCCACCAAATTTTCCCCGTGGGTGCTCCAGCCCCAGAGCACCCAGGGAGTCGGCGCCTAAGGCGCCACTTTTGATGTGATCAGTGGGGGGAGCGGCCGCTCCCCCTGCTCCCCCCCAGCTATGCTCCCCCGCCCCTAGGAGCCAGAGGGACCTGCCGGATGCTTCCTGGGAGTTGCTCCAGGTAAGCACTGCTGGGACTCCCCACCTCGCCCCCCGGCAGGTGCCTCCAGCTCTTAGGGGTGGGGTGGGCACCCACTACAGTGGCCCACGAGACCCTCCTGCCTGGTTCTGGGGGCAGTCAGAGGACAGGGGAGGGGGGTGGGGGGGGGAGGCGTCAAGGAACGTGGGGAGATTGGATGGGGCAGGAGTCCCGGGGGGCACAGGTGGGCAACGACCCCCTCGTGGGGTGAGGAGGGAACCCGTTGTTAAGATTTTGGCAGCTCATCACTGCCCACAGCATCTTTTTTAAAAAAAGAAGCGGAACTGGTTATGTTATTTTCTGGTGGGGATCGCTTACCCTCCCTTGCTCTTTATTTGCTGCAAATTAAGGAGCCACTTGCAGGGTCCCTTCTCAAGTAGATTTGCAGTGTGACTATCAGTTCAGGACCCAGTTTCAATTTGAATTTTCTGCCGCACTTTAAGGCACTAAACTAGGCAAACATGGGAGAAGCTAATACAAATAAACAGGGATATCAGAAGTCAGCCTACACTTTCTTGGACTGCACTATCATCTTGTTTACATAAAGCGATCATTCTAGTCCAGGGATCGCCAACCTTTGGCACGCGGCCCGTCAGGGAAATCCGCTGCGGGAAGCAGCGCAGACCGAGGGATGTGAACCGCGGCCAGTGGGAGCTGCGATGGGCTGAACCTGCAGACTATGCAGGTAAACAAACCGTCCCAGCCCGCCAGTGGATTTCCCTGATGGGCCATGTGCCAAAGGTTGCCGATCCCTGCTCTAGTCTATGTCAACCACCATCCTCAGCCTAAGTTGAGCTGTTGCCAATTTTTGTTAAGGCATTTTTGTCCTGTGTGGCCTGCCCTGATTAATCATTCCCTGCACCAGTCTCTTGCTTTGAAACAACAAGTGGGCCGGTACTCCGATTTTAACATTTTTCTACAAGGTTCATGATTTTCTGATAGTTCACTTGTATCCCTTGCTAGTAAAAGCAAATTCCCTCAAGATATTCTGCACCTTAAAGCTCTGCTTTAATAAAAAAAAAAAAAGAATTACAAGTAAGAATGATCATTTCCAGACAGCGATCATTTACCTTGTAATACAGCAGGTCTTAAGCAGACCTCATACACTTTGCTGGCTGCTAGGTATACACAGATCCAACGTTTCTGACACTGCGGGCTTGATACAGCTGTCACACTGGTGTAAATCAAGAGTAGCTCCACCAATAGCCGTAGAGTTACAGTAATGTAAAACCGGTGCAACTGAGATCGGGAGGTGGCGCTGAGTTTCAGGATAAGATCAGTCTCACATGGGGATCAGGTAGTAAGAGAGTCATTGGTAGGAGAGAGGGTGTGGAGCGACCCTCCATCCCATGCAGGTGAAGCTGAAGAACTAGCTATATCCCTTTGTCAATGAGGAGTATAGATTCTTCTAGAAAATGGCTGCTGCTGCTGTACTTGGCTTCCTTATCATGGATGAGGGTATAGCACCAATGCCCCAGCCATACCCAGTCTCCATCTTCAAAATGGCCCTTTGGGGATCCTGGCACCAATGGAGGAGAGGAATACCTCTTCATGCCAAGCAGATTCTCTATACTATGCAGTTGCTGCCTCAACACCTACACAACGTATGTGCACAGTTCAGAAAATGTGTCTCTCATCTATGCATCACCCTCCCCCCACCGCCCCACACAGACACCACCTAAGAACTTGCAGCAGGTTCAAGCTCATGGGCAGCGGGTGTAAGAGGCCAGAGGAGACTAAGACTCCCCAAACAGGATGCAGCACACCTTCTTGGAGGCGTGCCAGCCCACCACCTTGGGAACTCCACCGCCGAAAGGGCGTCCAGGCTGTACCCCCGCCCGCACTCTGGCCCAAGGCCCCCCCCTCCCACTCATCCTTGTCCCCCATGACCCCACCCATGCTGCTCCTCTCCTGCCCTCGCTCCACCTCTTCTCCCCAAGGGTCCCCCGCCCGCCACTCAGGACGAGAGGTGTGAGTGGCAGGCGGGGGTGGCCTGGGGGAGGGGATGAAGAGGCACGAGTGGTGGGCGGGGGGTGCCTCAGGAGAGGGGGCAAAGAGGCAAGAGCATCAGGCAGGCAGGGGGGTCTTGGAGGAGGGGGCAAAGAGGCACAAGCAGTGGGCAGGCTGGGCCAGGCCTGGGGTAGAGTGGGAGCGGAGCGTGGACGGGACCTCAGGGGAAGAAGGGTGAGCCGGGGCGGGCAGGGGGCAGGGCCACAGTCCAGGCACCAGTGGCCCCCCACACACACACACTTCTAGGGAGCTTCCGGAGCTCATGCCCAGCCTCCCCAAAGGCAGGAGTCATATGCTGCCCATGCTCAAGCTCCAGTTTCCTCAATGGCAAATGAGGACACAATACAGCCCATGTCTACCCAATTTACCTGCCACTTATTTTCCTAGAATCCTTCAATTCCTGAGTACCACAAGTTCTTCCACGAATACTTTTTAATCCTCTTTGAACAGTAGGGCTTACTTCATTCAGTGGCATATACAACCACTATGTCAGTTTACACACACACACCCCTCCATGCCAGTTTCCTTATATGGGTAGTTAGTTATAGTTCACCCTTTCAGCCAAACCAATCAGAAGTCCTTCCCTCTGGGACGAAAGTCCAGTGCAAACAAAGAATTCACACAAGCCAAATCCTCCAGTTCTTATTCTCTAAAGTACCATTCTACAGTGTAGTGATCCACCAGATCGGACTGGTCAGTTCACAAATACAAATACAAAGCTCTTCCTTCAATCTTCTCTAGAAGGTCTACCCATCTTCGCTCCACCCAACTCCTTTCACACCCCTTACCAGAAATCACTGGTGTTCTTATTCTTCCTTACCAGAGTCACCAGCAGTCCTTCCTCCTTCAGATCTGATCAGAGGAGCGGCCTGAAAACATCTACTTGCTCCCTGAAGGTCTCTCACTTCACATGAAAGCTGATCAGAAATCCCACATTTTCCCCCATAAAAATCTCCTTTAGACATTTTTACCCCCCAAATTTTGGGGGTTTCTGAGAGTTTTTTCCCCAACAAAATGAAAAATGTTGTTTCTTTTGGACTTAAAATGACATTTTGTTATTTGGAAACACTTTTCACACTGTTCTACTGTTTTCCACCTGGAAAAAATCAGAAAACAATAAGAAAGTGAGTGAAAATAGGTATTTTTCACCTGGCTGCCCTTTAAAGAGCCAGAACGTCCTTGTGACACACCTCTGTATACAAATATTGTTTCCACTTTTGTAATGATTTGTGGCCACTTTATTTATTTCTGATAACAGCTGAACATAACAAATTAAACTAAGTTGGTGTATGCTTCAACCTTTCAGTTTTTGTAGCTGAAGCATTACTGACTTAAACGGCATTTTCGTGTAATTTGAGGGCAAAAGTAACACAGAGTGGACTGAAAACACGACTTGCAAGAACTGTTTAACATGCAATCAGAATCACCAGATGGATATCCCCTTTATCACTAATTCAAAACATAACTGTTCTTCAGTACCAACTAGAGCCAATGAGAGATGCATTTTAGGTCCACATATCCAGAGTTTTCAAAATACTGTTATACTAACTGACATAGCAACTTCCTTTTCTTTCCTGATACGTTCACTTCTACACCAAACCTCCAACAAAGCATTCATTTTATAATTCAGAAACCTCAGCTCAATCTCAGGAATAATATTTTGGCACAATTATGAGATATTCTCCACTAGGAAGCTATATGTGGACCATCTGCAGATACAAATGTGTAAACAACCTTGATAATAAAAATTCTACTGATTAATTGTCTTGAGGCCAGCCACTCTGAAATCTACTGTATAAAAACCACATAATCCTTTTAACACAGGGGAGTGGGGAGAGCTTTCATAAGTGAGCACATTTGAAAAGAAAAACAGAACATTTATGCAAATACTTAGCCAGTATCTTTCCATATTCTTTTTGTCTTATACTTAGCCAGTATTTTTCCATATTCTTTTTGTCACTGTTGAAGTGTGTGTACTGAAGTCTCTCTCTCTCTCTCTCTCTAAGAGTCTTCAGCATTTCCTCATGGTTGATCCTGCACTGAAGCCAGAATCATGTGTTTATCCATTCATCTGTCTCTCTCTCAGGGTTTTTATTCTGGTACCAATCACTATAGTACCTGACCACCCTTCATGCGAAGTCAATAGCAAAGCTCTTAGTGGACTTCCTGGAATCTTTTGGCACTTCTCCCTTTTCAGGAATTAATTTTTTTTAAGGTTGATCAGTTTCTAGATTACAATTTTTTTTTTTGGTCGGTTGATTGGTATTTTGGGGGGGTGTCAATATTGTGAATGTCATTCCTGTGATGAAAAGGCCTTTTTGAAGAAGACTGCACTTTTGGACAGAATTGGGATATCACATTTACGTAGAGCATTCTCACTTATTTGCAAAGATCGAAGAGGCCAGGAGAAGTGACAGGCTGGGAAGTACTCACAAGGCATGCTCTAAGGGCCTGGTTTAACTTCCATTGATATCAATGGAAAGACTCCCATTGACTTCAAGTCCCTAGATCCATATTGCTTTTGCAGTAATTAACTAACATGGGAAGATCAATTTTTAAAGAAATATGTGGGCAAATATATACATTTTATTGTTTGTTTCAAAAGAGCTATTGAAAAGAGTGCCCTCTTCCCCCAGGCTCTGGGTGCCTCTGACAATCTTTAAATAGAGAACAATCCCATTAAGTTAACAGACCCTCCCACTAACACGAAACTTAAACCTTTTCCAACAGACCTGCTCATAAAACCCACAATCTCCCTCCTCCCTCAAAGCCAA
The DNA here is from genome assembly GCF_965152235.1 of Eretmochelys imbricata. Taxonomy (NCBI): domain Eukaryota; kingdom Metazoa; phylum Chordata; order Testudines; family Cheloniidae; genus Eretmochelys; species Eretmochelys imbricata. Next base: position 236,445,648 of record NC_135572.1, read on the forward strand.
GGAGGAAGAGCTGGGTGTTCCCTTTTAGTCAGAAAACGCGACTATTTTGGACCATCACAGGAGCAAATTCCAAAGGCTGGGGATGGACCCTATAAGAAGATACCCTGTCAGTAGTCCCCTCTTTTATACTAATGGGACTCCAGTTCTAGAACCTCTGCTTACCACAACTGTGGTAGCATAGAAGCAAATGAGAGGAACTTTTTAGGGTATGTCTACACTTCAAGCTGAAGGTGTAATTTCCAGCATGGGCAGACATACCCACACTATCTCTGAACGAACTAGCACACTAAAGATAGAAGTGTAGCTGTGGCAGAGTGAGCAGCAGGAGGAGCTTGCCTCCCAAGTACATACCTAGCATATCTGATGGGAATGTGCTCCCGCGCTGGTCCAAAATATGTCACAACAGGAAGTGTAGACATATCCTTATATACGAAGGTCCTAGGGCATTTAGGACTTTATAAGTCCGTACCAATATTATAAATTCTACCAAGGAGCCCACAGGTAGTCAGTACAGAGCACTGCGCTTATCAAGAGACCCTTTGCTTAACACATGGGCTGGCCCATTCTGCACTAACTTCCATTTCCAGATTAATTTAAGACATAACCCCCAGACAAAGAATGTTACATTCATCCATGGTGACGGATGACAGTCACAAGATCCGCATCCTGGATGAAATACTATGAAAGTACCTCTTTAAGGGAACAGGGCAGCAGCAGCCCAAAAGGTGTGGATGGCTCAGGCTCACACTAAGAGCCTGAGACTGCATACTTTGTTTAGCACAGAGATCACTACCACTCAGTTGGTACAATCACATTCTTTTATGTAGTGTAGGTTGAGGAGTGTAACTTTATTTTCAAGTCAGAACCCTGCCTCCCCCTCCCCGCCCTGGTAGTCTTTTCTCACCTTTTGCAGGTCACTTCTTATCCCAACTCCGCCATCTGTAGCACTCTGTGGTGTCCTGTGTTACTGGAAACTTCGAATTACTACACTGAGACTTGGTACCAAAGTAAAACATAGCAGTTGTCCGTTTCATTGAATATATCAAGCTGGGCTGTTAGCTTACAAAGAACTAACTAAACATTCTTTAATATGTGTCATGGTTTAAGGATTATTTTTATGTTACTTCGCTCCCCAAAGCCAGTACTATGACTTGGCATTCTATTTCACAGTCTTAAGGCTTAATTTTCCAATAACTACACACTATGTTAACCTTCTGCCCTTTTTCTAGGTGTTCAGAGAAAAATGGCCAATTACAAAGCCATCTGTTCTTTTAACCCTTTTCTTAAGTGACTGAAATGTTAACTGTGCAAAGATTAAAATGTTCTTAGATTATTTATAAAGCCTTCTGTATTGTCAAGTCAATTTCTCAACCAAACACTGGTAGAACAAAGAGAAAGGGATGGGGAGGAAAGAGAAGAGGCACTCCATTCTATTGTCTGTTGACATATTCAAGATAAATGTTGTCAGCTTCAGACTGAAGTTATGTACCAGTGACCCTTTCCTTGGGCAAGCAGAGCCCCTATCTAAGGCACTTATATGACCCCATATTACTATAGTGTCTGAGCACCTCACAATGTTGAATGTATTTATCCTCACAATTCACCTCTAAGGAAGTGCTATTATCCACATTTTACAAATGGGGACACTGAGCCACAGAGAATCTAAGTGACTTATCCAAGGTCATACAGGAAGTCTGTAGCAGAGCAGGGGCTTGACTCCAGGTCTCCATAGTGCCCTAACCACTAGGCCATCATTCCTCTCGATCCTCCCTGGTCCATCTGAGGTCAAGTTACAAGCCTGGAAGGGTTGTGAGGGCAAGTTGCCGGACAGAGCTTCCTCCTCTCTTCAGGTGGAAGGAACCAGCTGAGACAGAACAGGATGAATAGGCAAAGATCAGATTCAGGTAAAACCAAGTAAAATCCAAGACTACTGTCTGTGATTTAGAAGAGATACACAACTTGGAGCAGAAAATGAAGAAAAGCAAAGAAAAAGGCACTGCCAACATCATTTTTGGGGAGTATGTAATTTTTCAACAGCACTCCAGATTTTTTTTTTACAAAGGTACTAAAATCAATTAAAATAATATCTGACACATAATGAACCTGGAAACTTCTCTTAGGAATAACTCAGAATAATTTGCTGCTGCTGCTATTTCACTAGACCCATATCTGATATTTTTCTTATACACTTAGGCAATCCTAAAAAAGTTTTAGTTTTATGGTCACTATCATTTTAAAGATTTCTTCTGTTTTTCTAGAGATGATACCAGTTCCAGTGGTATTCCCCATTTTAAGTGCAGAGCATATATCTCAAAACATTGGAATCTTTGAAAACAGAACAAAATTGGAAAGTGTGCTCGCTGTACCTTTAAAAAAAATCCTAATAATATCTTGACTATATCAACCAGCTTGTTTAGACTTCAGAATGTTTCCACCTTATGAATCCACCAAGGTTCAGAACATTTATCTCAGCAGGCTACAGAACTTTCCATTTGTCTTTATTACATGAAGCTGGATCATTCTAATTTCTCGTTTACAGGCCACTTAGGTCATTTTTGTATGCAGTTTGATTGACTCCAGTGATGGGAGGGCTCATTAGGATTAGCATATCCAACAGAGCTGAGGCAAAGTTCAGCTAAGTTTTGTAAAGTGCTTATCAAGCGGCTCTCTCTCTCTGAGTTCATCTCTAATAGACAAGCAATAGAAACATACATCAGTGTAACTTCCTACAGGACTTTGAAAAGTTATCCAATGCTTGTTCAACACCACCTTAGGAAATTGGGAGACTGAATAGGACAAAGTGATGATAATAAGCTATGAAGAAGTGGTGGCAAAGAATTTACAACACAAAGTTACTTAAGATATAAAAAGCATTTAGATAGCTTCTACTTTCTAAACTGACATGACTAAAAAGAAGCCTGGTCTCAGACCACAAAATGCCCGATTAACCTGTGGAATTCACTGCCACTAAATAAGGCTACGATCTCAGCAGAATTTTAAAAAATAGACATTTATATGGATAACAAGAATATCCAGAGTTAAAATCATGTATTAAAAATGAACAAGAGTTTTGGAAGCTACATAGCAACCCTCAAGCTTCAGGGCACAAGCCAACCTGTAATTGTTGGGGGTTAGGAGGGAATTTTCCCGGGGGCAGTTATCCCATAAATGCCTACTGTAGGATTTCTTGCACCATCCTCTGAATTATCTAGTATTAAGCCACTGTTGGTGGCAGGGGATAAGACTGTAGAGACCACTGGTCAGATATGATATGAAAAGTCCTATGACTGTATGACTGAATAGCCTAGGAGATATCAAAAGATCAGGACCTGTGCATTAAAGGAGATTAACCTACTTTAACGTGCTTCTCAGCAAGTATAAGGATATGCATGTGAGCCCTGTAGAGACCACCTCTAGCCATTTAAAGTATTTATATAGCCCAGATTATCTCAGATTATCTGAGCACCAAGAAAATATATGGCAGAAACCAGCTATTTATAAATAAGGCTATTTGTCTCACCCCAGCAGTTGTGCCCAAGAAACTGAACCTGTGCTAAGTTGGGGAGGGATGGCTCTAAACGAGCATCCTTATAGTGCTCAGTGTTCACTGGGGTGGGTGGTGGGGAGATCAGATGAGCTGTAAACATGCAAAATTCTTTGAAAGTCCTTTGAACCAATTTTTAAAAAAAGATTGTTTCAACTGAGCTTGTAAACTTTTATTTTAACTTTGGGAAACAGTTTACATATTCCTCTGGTGTAGAAAGATGTCACAACATGCTGGGATGAGTGTGACATTTTCTATACAAGCAGACCCAACACAGATTAATCACACTCCTCCGTAAACAAACATTCCTGCTTAGAAACAAATCTGTTTACACGGAGAAACCTGCGATGGGACTAGAATTTGGATCTCCAGATGCTCAGGCTAGTTGTTCCTGCAACAAGCTGTACCAGCTTCAATAGTCCAGGCAGCTAAGGCTCTGTGGGGCAGGGACCATTTTTTGTTCAAGTGTTTATACAGTGCCTAGAGTGCAATGGGGTCCTGGCCCCTGACTGGGGTTTCTAGGCACTACTGCCGTACAAGTGATAATACACTGGATCAGGAACCTCTGTCACAGCACCATGTTTAGATTTTAGTTCATTATGCTTCCAGATCAAGAAAGGTTTCGAATATGGCTTGCTTACCCGGTACAGAAAGGACAAAACTGTGTTCAAACTACATTTCAGTATGTGCTCTAGCCTAACCCCTTCACCTTGTGCTATCTTTAACACAAAAACAAGACTTCTGAATGCACCTTAATTTCTGTTTTTCAACAGATGTCTCAAAATGGCAGTGGGGTGTGGTGAATAAGATTGGAGTTTGTCGTTTTAGAGACCTGGATTCAGTGATGGAAGTGACCTTGCATAAACTCTCTGCTAACTTACATTAAAAATGGAGGATGGTAGAGGGAAGTTTTCGGCAGCTCTTTCCTGACCGTCTTCTAGTTTGGGGTTCATGGCCTCAGTCAAAATAAGGGTAGCATATTGCATGGAAATGTAAACAGCAATGAGAAGAATTAAAATGTGAAGTCCTAGTCCCCTCTTTCCCAGCTCAAGTAACTTCCTCCCTAGGCTGTAGAGTTGGGGGAGTGGGTCAGTCAATCACTCTGTTTTCTTTCCTGATGGTGTTTGCATCACGGCAGATTTGTCATCAAAATTTTTAACTCACATTATTTTCACTCCATCCATTCATTTTTCATCAGCGCACAATGAAAATTCAAGTCATGCTCAAAATTTGCATTCTGTGTTTTGGTTTTTGTCATTTCAGTGAGATTTTTACAAAATAAAGGTTTAAAGATCCTATTAATCTGAAAACTTCTGACACAACTTTAATCCGGGAGTCGACTCGAGCTGTGCTAATAATGGCTTTTTCAGTTTGCTGGCAAGTCCAAAAAAATTTTAAACTATTTTTACTTTGGGTTGAACTGAAAACAATTTTTTAAATTTAAATTAGAAAATAGAAATAGAAAATAGAAAAGTCAAAAAAAGTCAAGTTAAGTCTAAACTTTCAGGCACTTTGACAGAAGTAAAGAATGATTGGAGGAGGAGGAGGAGGCCCTTCCTTATAATCTTTAGTATCATGGTTACGGTCCTGGGAAACCAGTATTCAGTTCCCCCCTGCTCTTTATGTGAGAAGGAATTTGAACATGGGTCACTGTAGTGAGGTGGACTGGCCTTCCCCAAACAGAGGAAGAGGGTGGCTCCACCCCCTCGTGGGTAAAGCCCTACCCCCTAGCTTCATCCCCCAAAAGCCAAGGGGCGGGGCCGGAAGTATAAAGGTGGGACCCGGAAGCTCAGTAGGGGCCCAGCCACTGGAGGGAACAGGTGGGTCCCCTGAGCATTCGTGCTGGGAGGTGTCAGCAGGCCCGCAGAGTGCAGACGACTGGCCCAGACCGCCTGGACTGACCTGACCCCGGGGGAAGCAGACGACAGACCCGGACCGCCTGGACCCCTGGACGACCCGACCCTGCAGGAGACAGATGGCTGGCCAGGACCGCCAGCTGGCCCAACCCCGGCAGAGCTTCTGCTGGCAACGGAGGCCCCTGCTGATCACCTTACCTCACCTTGGAGTGGGAGAGTGCAAGTGACCCAGGGGTAGTAGACCCCTGTCTGGCTGCAAAGCTGACAGTGAGCGAGTCAGCATGTTGAGGTCAGGATCCCCTCTGATGCGGTGGCAGAGCACTCCGCCACCCTTAGGGGCCAGGGCTGGGGCGCAGTGGAGTGGGAGGGCCTGCGTCCCCCCTGCCACCCAACCAATGAGTGGCAGTCTCCCCCTCCCTCAGGCTAGCTGAAGGAAAGCCTGAGTTAACTGACTTTGTTTGCAGCCCCACCTGAGTGCAGGTTGGAGCTGGGTGACTGTTTCCTGCCCCGCTCTGAAGCAGAGCCTGGGCTCGTTAACTGCTTGCAGCCCCACCTGAGTGCAGGTTGGAGCTGAGAGGCTTTGTTTACTGCCCTGCTCTGAACCAGAGCCTAGGCTGATTGACTGCAGCTCCACCTGAGTGAAGGCCAGGGGAGGTACTAGGGCTGCAGGGAGGCAGCCAGGGCAAGAAAAGACAGCAGTCCAACCCACTTGCCAGTGATGGGGTGGCCACTTCAGACTGCAGTTTGCCCTTGAGAGAAGGGGGTAGATGACGACTGGGAGTAGCCACTGAGGCAAGGTGGGTATAGGGGGTTGGGGTTCCCCTGGGAGGGGAGACCCAGAGTGTGGGGATGCTGCCATGGGGCAGCACCCCAAGGTAAGGGGCACCGTGGTCCGGGAGGATGTGGGGCCTGAAGTGGTGGAGATAGGGGGGCAGGTAAGGGCAGGGGAGGAACCGGCCAGAGGAGGGTGTTGGATCATATTAAAGAAGTTCTGTATTAAAATCACAAATGAGTTTGATTCCCCATAGTTTAAATTCCAGGGTATTACTAATTAAGAGGTCTCTTGGTTTTTGGTACTGTTTCTCTCCCTCTATGTGTGAAACTTGCAAGCTGCTAATTGCGTTAGTACATTCTAAGACAGAGTCTGTTCTCAAAGCAATTTTTTGTAACAACTACTCACACAGAGAGAGACTCAAAGCAATACTCTGTAACAGAAACAGCACCCAGAGACTCCCTGCCCTTTTGTTGTATTCATCTCGCTTTAACAATTGTGATTAAAATAGAAATAGAGGATGTATGTGGATGGATGCTTGGTGTGGATAGTAACTGAATGATCAGGGAGGTGCCAGCCTAAGAATCCAGTTTCTATCGGCTGAGGGAGGTGTCAAGTGGAAATAACCAGAGGAACCCCGGAGGGCAGACTGGAATCCACCCAACAGCCTCAAGAATGGGAGAACCAAAGAACAAGATAACATCTGGCAGCACGGATCCGTCAGGAATGTGCCATCTGCCGATTGATTCAGCAACAGCATGATGAAGCAATTCCCATAGACTGGCATAGGAAGAAATTCCTATAAAAATGGACTCTAGAAAGTGAGAACTTTGGGGTCTGATTCTGCAAACCAACGTCCAGGAGCATCAGATGAGCATCTGACAAGGCCCTGCTCCCTCCTCGTGTCCAGGCCAGTGGCTTGGCATGAACAACTCTAAGACTGGTAACTATGATAACCTTGCAGAACCTGTGTGTGTGTGTGTGTGTGTGTGTGTGTGTATGAATGAATGTGTGAATAAATATGAAATTGAATGGAATGTTATAGCTATAACTAACTGCTTACTATGATTTTTTGTGTATTCACAGTAAATGTGGCATTTTGCCTTTTCCCCTTTAATAAGATCCTGCTGGTTTTTATTTTATTGGTATAACAAGGGCACTCCTGAGCTGGATGAGCTAATTCCCGGATTGACGAGCAGGAGTCGCTGCGGCGGTGAGTGCCCCGCCTGGCTACAGTCACCTACATGGCAAGAGAGTTGGTTAGCCACCGGACTAGGGAGTATTCTGGAGTGGGGCTTTCTCAGTCTCTCCTGTTGAAGCTTTTCCACTTTTTATATATAAATACATAGTCACTGAAGCAGGGTCTTGAACTTAGGGCATTCACTAGGATTCGGGAAACCAAACTACCAGGCTCGCTCTCTTTCCCCAGTGCCTCCATAAGAGTCACTTGACAGATAATGTGACAGTAGATGGAGCTCAACAGTATTAGCACACTTTCTAGGTTATATAGGATCAATAAAACTTGTTGCGTACAGCAACTCGCTTCTTGCCATTGTAGCTCTTTACAGAAAGCACTTAAAAAGCTAAATATGCCAGCTGTAATACAGCATGGCCAGAGGGCAGCAGGAGAGTGTTAGACAGGAGCCTTATTCCCTGTAGAGGGAAGAAAGTTTGCTATAAATTAATTAAAGCACCTGAAGCCAGTCACATGATAAAAACCCCCTGCTTCAATCAGACAAGAGGAGGAGTTGACGCAGAGTGGATTGATGTTGGAGCAGAGAGCAGTTTGGAAGGAAGCAGAGGAGAGTTTGGAGAAGTGCTGCGGTGGGCTAAGAAGACCAAGACCCTAAGTAAAGGGATACCTGGTTTGTGCAGAGGGAGCGCAGGAAGCCTCACAAGCTGAAGGCCAGGAGAGGGAAGTAGCCCAGGGGAAGGAACCGCTAGTTCTAGTGGTTTACCGCTATCCCTAGGGCCCCTGGGCTGGGACACGGAGTAGAGGGCAGGCCAAGGTCCCTCCCTCTCCACTCCCCTCCTCTAGGACACTAGTGAGGCAGTTAATACCCCAGTTCAGGGGCAAGAAATGGTGCCCTGAACTCCCTCCCCACCCCCGCAAGAAGAGAAATCACGTGACCCATCACAGTAGTGCCGGCAATTTGCCACACAGCATAGACATGGCTCAAGACTTAATTGCACTTACCTAGCTATCCTTCCAAGAATCAAAATCGCTATTGTGACAAAGAATTAATATACATGACCTAACTTTTAATACATTTAAAAGCTCAGTTTTCTCATATGCAATATTGGAAACAAAGTATGGTTTTACAAACTTTTGAAATGTGACACACTAGATGTAAGAGGTTTCCACTATACTTTAAAAAAAAAAAAAAAAGTCTGGCAAGTAAATTAATCCTACACATACAAAAATGTCTTTTTCTACTCACAGTACCACAAGTTTTCTCCAAAAGGGGTACAAACACATACACCCAACTGTTGGCCAAATCATTTAACATGAAGCGACTTCCAACATCTATCTTTTAGTTTAAGGAGCTTTCAGTAAAGCCGATGACAAAAATTTCACTGACTGCCCACTTTTGCTGAAATGTATAATAAGCTTAAGCATCATGCTGCACTCTAAATTCAATTGTCTGCCAAGAGTGAAGAAAATTTCTAGACAATCTGTTATTTTACTGGCTGCAGTCAGTAAAGCCTGTTGCACCATCTGCTCTGTGGAAAGTACAAGGTATGCGTTTTACATGGATTCTCAATTAGAGGTGGGCCAGAGTCAAAATTCCTGCTGTGGGGATCCGCTAAAAGAAGTTTCAACAGCAATTCTTGACCTTCTAGCTTCATGGAAAAGCATCCTAGACAAAGTCCTTCCATAACAACGTTATTCTTTTCTATACCCTTGAGAGCGATCTGTCACAACACACCCGGTCAGCAATCTTATCAGAACCAATAAGAACTAAGGGAGCATCGAACCAAAACTGCCTTCTTATTACTCCAACTAGTTATCAAGTGCTCAGACATTACTGGGGCTATTCCTGTAGGTAAGTAAATAGTTGGATTCTCCACTACTGGTTTGAGGTACGTTAATTTTCTATGGCATCAGGAAGGGAGTTTACACTGCCATTACTTGAGCTGTAAGTGTCCTGGTAGTAAACTGGAGGCTTCAGTCTCAAGGGGTGTTCAGCCAGCTACATTCACCACCGTTAAAGTAACATGAAGTCCACCATAAAAGCTGACAAATACAGAGAAAAAATGCTTGAGACCAGAGGTGTTAATTACATTGAATCATGAGGCATGCAATGGCACACAAGTCATGGTGAAGACACAGAATAGGGCTAGTGTATATTTTCTATCAAAACAGGTTTTTGATGGAAAATAAGGTTTGTAACTAAAGTTTTCACAAAAAGTGGCCATGGAAAATTTTTAATTTTTTGTCAAAGAAATGAACACCCACAACCAGAAATATTTTTTTCCTGAAATGCCACTGCAGTGCCTCACAGGAGTTGCAGTTCAGTAGCCTCATGCTCCCATTCTTCTCTATGGACCAGGTTCCCAAGCCAGACTTCATCTCCCATAATGCACTGCAGCCGTATGACTTTCCATGATATACCCCTCACCAAGAGGGAGACCATGGTGCATCATGGGAGATGTAGTGTGACCAGGAATCCCAGCCTATAGAGCAGAAGGGGAGCATGAGGCATGGGAACTACACCTCCCATGAGGCACTATTTCAGAATCAAAATACTTTTATTTTTAATTTTTCACCAAAACCTCCAAATTTTCCACTGAGAAAAAAAATCATTTTCTGGCCTACTCTACTCAATACTTACCTCGTTTTATATAATTTCTGAGGCTATGGATCTTTTCCACCTGGGTGGGTGAGATTTCATAGGTTTAAATTTTAGAAAGGCACCCTGGAAATGTCTCTGGACGAAATCCTTAAAGCCTTTCATATTGCTTAGTTGCTAAAGTTGAGGGGCTCAGGACACGCTTGTTTTAATGGAGTGAGAGAGAGCCAAATTTTGGGAGCCTGCAGCCACTGGGGCGTGGACAGAAACAATCAATGAAAAAAGGTGTTCTGATGTTCTTTAAACCAAAATTCAAAAGGGAGATTTTTATTTTCAATTTCAGATTCAACAACCTGTTGGCTGAAAAAGACCTCTCTGGGTTTTAACCTTCAGTGATGCTCCTGAATTATGATTCACTTTAATCTCCAGTCTAGTGTCTCTCTCTCTCTCTCTTTTTGTGTTCCCCCTGGAAATGTGAGCTTCCATGTGAAATCCACCAGCCTCTGCATCAATGGAGGGGATGATGTAGCATGGCCTTTCTTCTGCTTTGTTTCCTGCAACCTCCCTACTAATATCACCAGTTATTTCTAATTCTGAAATAAATTCCTTGAAAAATAAAGCATGCAAAACCTCAGAACGGCTGTTAGTCCTTAGAGCAATGAAGTTGTATCTTTCTTCTGAATTCAGGGGGAGGGGAAACTTTGATTAACTGATGTCTAAGGTTTAAAACCTAGTTGCTAATGAGATGGTGGCAGGTAACTCTGGGGACAAATGATCTCTTCAAGAATTAGAAAAGAAGAAAAAAAATACTTACTGCTGGACGGAAAAGAGGTTTTCGCCTTCAGCAAGCAAACGTATAATGGTCATTTTAGGACTACAACTGCTTGTTGCTCCCAAATTTTAAGGGCCAGCTACCTGGAAAGAATGCAGGGAGAGGTTCCTATTGCAGTTTGACCCCACACTGGGGAGTTCAAAAGTGATTAAGGAATCCCATAGGAAGTAGCTCCTGTCTTGTAGAGGGCCAGGAATCCTGATCTCATGAGTTTTACAGAGCCTGCTGTATTCAAATTAGTTATGTCTATTTGTTTTCCTTTTTATTCTATAACAAGTCTAGATGCTTTTGCACATCCACTGCATCCTGTGCTTAAAGCGTACAATCAGTGCATCACAGTAACTCCACCCTTTCCTCGGCCCTTCTTTCCACAGGCCTCCTGCCAGCCAGTGCCAGGATTAAAGAATTTTGGGGCCCTATGCACAATGGAAATTGGGCACATCTTCCCTGCCCCCGGAAGGATGGGAGACATTAAGGTCCTGCCCCCACAGGGTGGGAGCCCCTGAGGTGTTGGAGAATGAACCTGCCTAGCTGCAAACACCCATGGGACAGGAGCCTGTGGGGCCTGGTTCCCTGCTCCAGCCTGTGGGCTTTGCCACACGAGGCAGACGGAGCCCTCCTCTGCCCCTCACCCCCTACAATGCCCTGCCCCTTTCCTGGCCCACAAGGCCCTGCTGCCATAAGATGGGGGCCTTGTGCAAGTGCACTGAGTGCATATTGGGTAACTGGCCCTGCTGCCAACATTCCTGTCCTCAGAGATTCTCTTCCCAGTAGGGCTCTTCTCTTCTGCTGTCTGCTAGACAGTGTATCTGCTTGAGAGACAGTACAATCTAAAGGAATAACGATGGGAGTGAGGCTTAGGACCCTGTCAATACTGCTCAAGTCTTTGCTGGTGGCTCACTGTGTAGCTACTTACAAGTCACTTCTCTACTTCAGTGTACCCATCTTTAAAATGAGGACAATATAACAAGCTGATAACACCCTGCATTCACCCTGAATTGTTTAGCATTCACCCTACTAGCAGCATCTTGGATCACCTGTTGAATATTTAATAGAACAGTGCAATATTTTTTCTGTCTTCTAAAATTATTTGATTCACTCAGAGCCATTGGCTCCTTAGAAATAATTGCCAGTCTTCAATCCATCATAATTCAATTTATATGGTGTAATGAAAACAGAATAGATTAGAATTCTAGTAGCACACCCAATTCTCCCCTCGGGGAATACTTAATTTCTAGGATTTAAAAATTACAGGAGAGTTACATTTGTATATTTAATTATATGGCAAGGCAAATTATTCCATGACATGTCCATATTGGGGCATTACTTAAAATGTCATGATAGATTTGCCAGTAAATACAGAACAAATAGGCTTATTTTTCTTTTATTGACTGATAATCATAAGAGAAAAAAGAGAGCAAGTCTGTCACTGGTTGTGCCAGGCACAAATAACATCTTAGAATAATAATAAATAACTCTCTTTTCCCCAGTTCCATGCTGATGGAATATGTGCTTTAGCACGGTCACTCTGTATTTACTAATCAATCTATGACAAATCTATGACTGTGTCCCATACATAAGTAGTGCACTTGTACATATTTTTATAGGAAATTATGGAGTGGATGGCTGTCTAATGGATTACCAAAATTCTAAAGTATGCTTTACGAATCAGACATAGGCTTTTTATAATTAGACATATGCTTATTCAAGACATCACGCACATTATGAATTGGCTTAAAGTGTGAAAGACATTAAAATATTCATTTTTCAGTCTCTATTTTAAAGTTACTGATTCAACTACATTAGTTGTCATCCTTTTGAAAACATACATCAAAAATAAAAATAAAAGATTACTCATTACAAAAGGGCTTACGAGAACTTGAGGTGGAAAGGAGAGCATAGTCCATCCACCTATTCAGGAGCTAGATAGGTATCTGGCATAAATCGATCCATTGTCCTCAAAAGAGCTGTATTTATTTACACTAGCTGAGGATCTGACCACAAGATTTTAAATGCTATGAGATGAAATCTAAATATTTGCTTTCCCACAGCCCTACCTTCCGTTCCATTACATTATTTACTGGAACTTCCCCTTTACGAAAAGAGCACAAGATGTTCCAAAATCAGGACCATCTCCAATTTTCAAGACAGAGAATGATTTTCATTCATTTCAGAGTAATACATTTGAAGAGCTTTTATGTGATCAGCTGTGGGAATTGCACTCTTGATCTGGTGATGGAGGGGGCATAGTTAATGGACAGACATGTTTTGGAGAAAGGAAAAGGGAAAGTTTGAAGGTGTGCTTTCTGGAGAAAGGGATTATGAGCCAGCACTTATGGATCATATTCTTGGCTCTGCACTAACTTGCTAACCTTTCTGTGCTTCATTTTCTCCGTCTGTAAAATAGGGATGTTAAAAGTAGGAAAGGGTCTGTAAAAAGAAGGAAAGGGTTATTTGTGTGATATGGACTACTGCCTAGCTAGGAATTGGACTGAGATCACCAACTCATTTCACATAGACAACAAGGGGTCCGGTGGCACCTTAAAGACTAACAGATTTATTTAAGCATAAGCTTTCATGGGTAGAAAACCCACTTCTTCAGATGCATGGAGTGAAAATTACAGATGTAGGCATTATTATACTGACACATGAAGAGAAGGGAGTTACCTCACAAGTGGAGAACCAGTGTTGACAGGGCCAGTTCAATCAGGGTGGATGTAGTCCACTCCCAATAATTGATAATGAGGTGTTAATTCCAGGAGAGGGAAAGTTGCTTTTGTAGTGAGCCAGCCACTCCCAGTCCCCATTCAAGCCAAAATTAATGGTGTTAACTTTGCAAATGAATTTTGATTCTGCAGTTTCTCTTTGAAGTCTGTTTCTGAAGTTTTTTTGTTCAAGTATGGCTACTTTTAAATCTGTTATTGAGTGACCGGGGAGATTGAAGTGTTCTCCTACTGGCTTCTGTATGTTACCATTTATGAGGTCTGATTTGTGTCCATTTATTCTTTTACGTAGAAACTGTCCGGTTTGGCCAATGTACATGGCAGAGGGGCACTGCTGGCACATGATGACATATATCACATTGGTAGATGTGCAGGTGAATGAGCCTCTGAGAACGTGGCTGATGTGATTAGGCCCTATGATGGTGTCCCCTGAATAGATATGTGGACACAGTTGGCAATGGGCTTTGTTGCAAGGATAGGTTCCTGGGTTACTGGTTCTGTTGTGTGGTTGCTGGTGAGTATTTGCTTCAGGTTGGGGGGCTGTCTGTAAGCGAGGACTGGCCTGCCTCCCAAGGTCTGTGAGAGTGAGGGATTGTTTTCCAGGATAGGTTGTAGATCGTTGATGATGTGCTGGAGAGGTTTTAGCTGGGGGCTGTATGTGATTGCCAGTGGTGTTATTTTTCTTGTTGGGCCTGTCCTGTAATAGGTGACTTCTGGGTACCTGTCTCGCTCTGTCAATCTCTTTCCTCACTTCCCCAGGTGGGTATTGTAGTTTTAAGAATGCTTGATAACGATCTTGTAGGTGTTTGTCTCTGTCTGAGGGATTGGAGCCAATTCTGTTGTATCTTAGAGCTTGGCTGTAGACAATGGATCGTATGATGTGTCCTGGATGAAAGCTGGAGGCATGTAGGTAAGTATAGCGGTCAGTAGGTTTCCGGTATTGGGTGGTGTTTATGTGACCATAGGCCACTAAAAATACATCATCTAGTAATGACTTCCAGTCCCTAACAACATGGGCTGGATTCTAACCAATTACCTAACGGCAAAAGGCTGTGCCTATACCATAGTACCAGTCCCTAGAGTCATTAAATCCCTCTGTGATGGACATTCTATTTCTGTATCCTCAGTAATCTAGCGGTGTTCTAATCTTCATGTAATGTTCCGGTAAACGTATCAGTGAATAAAGAACACAAACTTTTAAGGTCTTCCCCTTCATTAGATGTTTGGAGCCCATCAGGAGAATAAAACAAGATATCTACAGAGATTCATACATGAGATAACCCTAAGAATGTACGTCAGATATGAATCTTTTGGAATAGCTGATTTAATTAACTTTTGCTATTGAAGCAGGGTGCTCTTTTTTGGTAACTTGTTGGCACCAGACATTGGATTTTCCTTTGTAAAATGTATCTTGATAATTAGCATCAATGCAAATGGGATTATGATGTTCATAGCGGTTTGTGGAACTCTCTCCTTCAGTAGCTTTGCATAATTATAATTTTTCAAAGCCAAATATACATGACATGCAAATTTAAAATAACTTTAAGGTCAAATGAAGCTGAAGAAAGCCGCAAAGGGCCTAGGACTTAAACACCAGGGTGGCAGTTAAAGGAGAGGAATGTGGCTTTTGCAGCCAGTTACATTAGGGTGGGGATTGCGCGGGTGCATACCTTAGTGGCAGCTGCTGGAGGTATTGTACAGAATAGGTATCCTGTATAGTCCCAATACAGTTTGTGTGCCCCACAAGAGCAAACTCAGAAGTGGCAGCTACAAAAAGGTTTCAGTATAAACTCCCGTCAGTGCTGGACTCTGAGTGTTACTGGGATAGAATGAGCCACACCCCAACCCACCCTCCCATGCACCCTTGTAAGGGGGAAGGTGGAGTCATGTTAGCCTCTCCCCTTGCACTTAGATAGTGCAGAGACTAGTATTCAGGCTGGCCATAAGTAGGTGCACAAGAGTTGCAGGGAGAAGAGGGCTGCAGCAGGCCACAATGTTGTGTTAGATTAAAGGGCAAATAAGGGGGCTCTTTCATGGTTTTTTAGGAGGTATGGAGGACCGGGGAAATCCACAATACTGTACAGTGGATGGCCTGCATAGTCTCGCCAATGTAAATGTATTTTAAGAGGCAAGCAGGTTTTTTCAAACATTTCATGCCTTGTCAAGTTTCATACCGCTAGCCATTTTTTAAAATTATTAATCTCATCATCCTGCCTGAAAATGTAGTACAGGAGTTATTAGACTATGGGCTTCAAGCCCCCTTGGAATCTATCCATGGACTTCAACTCCATCATGGTGCTGCAGCAACCTCAGTGCAAGTACAGGTGCGAAGTTCTAAAAATGACTTCCAGCTCCCTCGCTGATAAAAGGGTGAGGTGTTGAAGCAGGGGCTGGGGTAGCACATTGACAAGTCTTTACAGCATTTGGGGGCTTTAGACGAAGCAAGGGGTGGATTCTGTTTCTGTGGCAAAATTCACAGCCAAGGAACAGCAGAAAACACTGGCCCCTGAATACGCACGTGCACACACATTTATATTATAGATAGCACAAGTTATATCACTGAAACTTTGCAAGCATACACACTTTTCAAAGCATATTAATACAAGTGTCATACAGGGTGTGCGCATGTGCAAAGTGGCAAACACATAGCTAGGGACTGAAAATTAAACCCAGCATACACTAGCAAGAAAATCTAGCTCTTGGTTTCACTCTTCATGTTTCTTTGGTCTTGTATTTGGAATACAAGCAGTACAAAACCTGCAATGTAGTCTTCATATCTCTGTTCACTATATCTGTGGATACACAAGAAAGAAACAAGCCTTCAAATGTCAAAGCACTGAAGGTAATCTTTCACTTTCCCCAAATTACAATCTAACTAAATCAAGAACCAAAACAGGAAATGTAAAGTTATTAGATTTTCTTGATAACTGTATTTTTTGTGATTCTATTATAATGTGAATAGTAGCAGACATTGCCTTAACTCTTCATTTCCTGGCTTTGTAGTGTTTGCACTTTATTCTGTGGTGTGTACTTCCTGCTTTTTGAAGGTTGCAGTTTTCAGCTGCTAACTTCCATATTCTGAAAGTGCACAGGGTACTGCTAAGCAACCTCAACTCATGTTTGACAAGGGTTTTTGCTAGTTAATACATCAACTTGTATGCAAACTACTACTTCTTCCAAACGATGAGAGACATAGAGGGCTTGCTGCTCCTCTTCAAGTAATGTAAATGTATGGCTTTGTACTGAACATAGACCAGCAGTAGGACCACTAGGCCAGATCTTCAGCTGGTGTAAACAGTGTAGTTCCATTAAATACCAACACTCATCAGCTGAGGATCTGGCCTATGTAGCTGTACATAAATGATACACAGATGCTGGAGTTTATATTTCCCACATTAATCAACATTAGACATTATTTGAGGCAATCCTCCACATTTAGAGAAATGGATGTCCAATGCTTTTAACCCACTCAAAGAAAAGGTATACCCAGAGGCTTTCACAGATTTATCTTTCACAGTTTAACTAGACTGGTTCACTGAACTTCAAGTTCCAAGTATAGGGCATAAAGGCTCCAATTTTTCACTGCATGCTCACAAATCACTCACATTGACATTAATGACAGCTACCCATGAGTAAAGCTGGTTGGAAAAAAACATCGAAAACGTTAACGAAAAAAATTAAACAATTTTTCATAATTCCCACACCTTCCATTTTTTGATGGTCTCTACCCAATGACGTAGGTACAGATAGACGACCATTCCATGTGCTCATATGTACACATACCCCAATCTTGTTCATGAGCGGACTACCCAACTGGGAAAAGATGCCATTTTTAACACTTGAATCGCTTTCTGGGGAACATGGTAAAATGCCCATCAGTTAACATCTTTAAATAAAGACTTGAGGTCTCTCTAAAATATATGCTGTAGTTCAGCAACACATTACTGGGCTTGATTGAGGAATGATTGGGTGAAATTGAATGGTCTATGTTATTTAGGAGCTTGGACTAGATTATCATAATGGTCACTTCTGTCTCTAAAAATCTACTAATACATTCACATCCTGATTTTGGCAATGAGGTCCCACAGACAACACACTTACTCCTAATTGGTAATTTCAGCAACTACGGATGTATCTTACATAATTTCATTCTTGCTTTAAATGGTGTTAACTTACCAAACAGTGGGTATTGTAACAATAGAACTTCTTTTTTTTTAGTGTAGACTAGATTGTTAAAATATGGGATATATACAGGAGATGTGAAGCAAAGGAAATGTTATGAAATATGTGGTTGTCATGTTGGAGAAGATTCTCTAGCTGAGTATCTTAGCTTTTCATGAACCAGAGCAAGAATCATTCTCTTCCAGAACAATTACTATGTTATGACTCACCTTCAGCATTGACAAGAAAATCTAGAAGACCTCCATCTGTCAGCAAAGCCACTGCAAGGTTAACATTGTGAAGCTGTTGATCAGACGAGATCAATGAAACAAAGTGAACTCAGGCCAAATATAGATAGTGCATGCTTTATTTCTTTGGTAGTTGAAATGGGAGTTAGCATTGCTGTACCAACATTTTTTTCATACTCTCTTTAGTTCTGGTGAAAAGCTTATAATCACTTCTATCAATTACCAAATCAGAAAAATAGAAACCAAATTTCCTTTAAAAATTACCTGAGAAGGGATGCAGAAAGATCAATTCATTTAAAAGTTTTCTGAAAATCTTGCATTAATGAGAGCCCCAAAAATTAAAAGTTTGATAAAAACACAGGGAAATGTTTAACATAAATTAAATTTGCAGAAAGTATTCTATTTTTCATTTAAAATCCTAAAGGTTTGAAATTTTCTGAGCAGCTGTAAATGCAAACATTATCCTAATGTTTTAACATACAAAGGTCTACTGATGATATCATCATGGATATCGCACTTGAGATATTAAGGACACTTCTAGGAATCAAGTATTTTTCAAGCTCTTGATTTTTATTTATTTACAGTTACATTCCAGATCCCATTCGCCTCTTGATTTTAACAATCTAAAGACAGGTTGTCTATTTAGGTTCTGTCACAAGACTATTCCTCTAATGAAGTAAGAACAAAAACAAAAATTTAAATTGCTTCCTTAACCATTCTACTGGTCCTGATCAGCTTATCCTCCAGGAGGTACTGTGTACAGTGCTGGCATGCTCTGCTTTTTAACCTCCCCATGTTACGCACTTATGTCCAACCATGCATAAGCTGAGCAAGAGCTTATTGCTCTTTTATTTTGAACTAAAGTGATACCTTTATGTTCCACCTGGTTTTGTGATTTACAGATAACAATGACAGAGTTTGAAACTAGGTTTAGATTCTTCTTCAAATCCATGGCAGACAAGGAAAACAAGAGGATTATACAGAGCTATAAACTTCACCTGGGGATGAATAAAATGATTGTTTAATGAAGTCACCGAGTGAGGAGGATCAGATGTTTCCCTCAGCAAGTTTATGAGACTTCCACATAAAAGTAGAATGCTGATCTTTTATATAAATCTTAAGACAGAGTACTGATACTTACTATTGATAGGCAAAATGGTTTGGATAAAGGGAGCACATTCATCTTTCTGCACTTCCAGATGGAACCAGAAGCACTGTAATACTGTTCAGCATTTCCAGCCTGATAGGAAGTTGGAAATATGAGAAGTCTTGGATAAAAGTCTACTCTAGTGGTTATAGACTCTTCTGCCCCATGCCACTAGCTTGTCTTCCTCTCCATCTCTGACATGTCCTCTTTCCAGCCTGAACACAGAAGCGAGTTCATGTGCATGAAATGCAAGCTGGTGGCTGTGCTGGAAGAAAAGATTCTTGGATTGGAGGAGAGATACTACTGAGAATCAGAGAAGGTGAAGAGGAAATACTGTTACCCCAGGTTCAAGGAAGAAGGGAGCTGGCCACCAAGGAATCAAAGAGAGAGGAAATCAGAGAAGAAGCCTGGCAGTTCATAACCACCAGAGGCATACGGTCACAGTCAAGCTTGCTTGCAAAAAGTTCTCCAACTGTCCAAGGAAGACAGATAATTCTTGTTGGAGATTCATACTCAGAAGAATCAAAAGAAATTCTGCAAGGCACAGGCAGACAATAGGACAGTGTGCTGATTTCCTAAAGCCAAGAAATGAGACACCACTCTAAGACTGGATAGGCTTCTGAAGTCGACAGGCATCACCATTGGTGATGATGCCTATTGGAACTAATGACACCGTATTGTGGGATATTTTGCAGATAGTAGATGACTTCAGGGAACTTGGAAGTATTCTGAAGAAGAATGTCCAAGTGATCTCTGAGATCCTTCCTGTCCCACGAGTGAAAGAAGACAAAAGGCAGAAGATTCTGGAAGTGAATTGTTGGCTAAGTAAGTGATATAGTGTTTTGGGTTTATGGAACATTGATCCACTTTCTATGGGGAGAGGGGATTATATAGTCTACATGGCCTCCATCTCAGTAGTAGGGGAACCAATCACTTTGGGGACAGGCTGGCTAGAATAGTCAGGAGAAAGCTAAACTAATAAGGTAAAAAGAGGGAAGATATGAGCACTCAGCACAAAATTGAGATGTTGAAAACAAAATTAATCAAGGAACCAAAGGACACGAAGAGAAGAAATTATTAAATTGCCTATATACTATGTTAGGAGCCTGAGTAATAAACAAGAGGAACTGGAATTGCTCATTTATGAGCATAAATTTGGTCTAGTTAGCATTACTGAAACATGGTGAGATGATTCTCACATTTGGAATGTTAAAATCAATGGTTATAACCTATTTAGGAAGGATCAAGTAGGGAAAAGGGGAGGGAGAGTGGCACTCTTTGTCAACAGTGGAATTACCTGTTTCCAAATCACCAATAACTTAGAAGAAAATGATCTTCAATGCTTACAGATCAATGTCCTAACAGATAAAACACACAGATGGAGTACCAGATGGTGTCTGCTATAGACCACCAAATCAGTGTTAGGAACAGGATAACCACCTCCTTTGCACTTATCTATAATGTGAAGGAAAATAAGCTGCATGATCATGAGGGACTTCAATCTGCATGACATATGCTGGAGATCTCATGCTGCCAGTACCAAAACATCCCTGGAATTTCTAAACATTATAGATGACAATGTCCTAACAAAAAAGTGTTGCAGCCTACATAGGAGAATTCTTTATTAGACTTTCTCCTAACAGATGAAGAGGAACTGATCACAGAACTAAAAATTAATGGTAGCTTAGGTACAAGTGATCATGATTTGCAAGCAGAATAAAGTCCAGACCATTAATATGTACACCTGGTTCTTTAATGGGGCCAATTTCACAAAGCTGAAAACAATTATGACCCAAATCAGCTAAAAGGAAGAATTTAATCAGAAAAATGTGAATGATAATTGGGAATCATTTACGAAAATCTTACTAGATGCCCCAAAAGCCACAATCAAGGAACAAGCCTGTGCTGGTTAAAAAAATGACCTGGTTTAGAGGAGAAGTAGGCAGCTATAAAAAGTAAGTAAGAGTGAGTGTGAGTGTAAAAACAAATGGCATAATGGGGAAGGTGATAGTAATGAATACAAATCAGAAGTTGGGAATTGTAGAAAAATGATAAGAGAAGCAAAGGGACAGAGGAAAATCTATGGCCAGCAGAGTTAAGGACAATAGAAGGAATTTTAAAAATATTTTAGAAACAAAAGAATTCTAACAATAGTATTGAGCCATTGCTAGATGGAACTGGTAGACTTATCAATAACAATGCAGAAAAGGCAGACATGGTCAATAAATAATTCTAGTCTATATTGGGGGCGGGGGGGAACAGATGATATAGTCTCTTCATATGGTGAAGATAACACTCTTTCCATTCCACTAGTTACTCTGGAGGATGTTAAACAGAAGCTACTAACGTTAGACATTTTATATTAGGAGATCCAAATAACTTCCATCCAAGGATTTTAAAAGAACTGGCTGAGTAGTTTGCTGGACCATTAATGTTGATTTTCAATAAGTCTTGGAGCACTGGGGAAGTTTTCAGAAAACTGGAAGAAAGCTAATGTTGTGCCAAATTTTAAAAAGGATAAACAGAATGACCCTGGCAATTATAGGCCTGACATCGATCTCAGTCAATATAATGAAACCGCTGATATAGGACTCAATTAATAAAGAATTAAAGGAGGGTAAAGTAAGTAATGCAAATCAACATGGGTTTATGGAAAATAGATTAAATCAAACTAACTTGATATCTTTTTTAGCTGAGTTTACAAGTTGGGTTGTTAAAGGTAATAGTGTTGACATAGTATACTTTGACTTGGTACTGCGTGACATAGTGATTAAAAAACTAGAATGATATAAAATTAACATGGCACACATTAAATGGTTTAAAAACTGGCTAACCAAATAGGTCTCAAAATGTAACTGTAAATGAGGAATCATCATTGATGGATGTGTTTCCAGTGGGCCCCACATGGATTGGTTCACTATTTAACATTTTTATCAATAACCTGGAAGAAACCACAAAAACATCATTGATGAAGTTTGCAGATGACACAAGATTGGGGGAATGGTAAATATTGAAGCGGACGAGTCACTGATTCAGAAAAAACTGGATCGCTTGGTAAACTGATCACAAGGAAACAATATATGTTTAATACTGCTAAATGTAAATGTATACATCTAGGAGGAAAGAATATAGGCTATGCTTATATGATGTGGGACTCTATCCTGGGAAGCAGTGGCTCTGAAAGATTTGAGGTCATAGCTGATAATCAGCTGAATATGAGCCCTCAGTGTGACACTGTGTCCAAAAGAGCTAATGTGATCCTTGGATGCATAAACAGAGGAATCTCAAGTAGAGCAGAGAGGTTGTTTTACCTCTGTTTTTGGCACTAGTGTGACCATTGCTGGAATACTGTGTCCAATTCTGGTGCACACAATTTAAGAAGGATGTTAATAAATTGGACAGGGTTGAATGACTAAAGGATTAGAAAATCTGTCTCATAGTGATAGACTCAAAGAACTCAGTGTATTTAGCTCAACAAAGAGAAGGTTAAGGGAGACTTGTTTACAGTCTATAGGTACCTACATGAGGAACAAATATTTAATAATGGACTCCTAAATCTAGCAGAGAAAGGTATAACCCAATTCAATAGCTGGAAGTTGAAGCTAGACAAATTCAGACTGAAAATAAGACATAAATGTTTAACAGTGAGGGTAATTAACCATTAGAACAATTTACCAAAGGTCATGGTGGATTCTCAATCACTGACAATCTTTAAATCAAGATTGGATATTTTTTCTAAAACACACCTTTTTTATTTCCAGAGACCTAAAAAATTTTGAATGGAGGTGCAGACCCCTTTGGAAATCTTAGACATAGTCTGCAGAATCCCAGGGCTCCGTGGACCACAGATTGAAAAGCATTGTTCTAAAAGATATACTCTGGGAATTATTTGGGGGAAGTTCTATGGCCTGTGTTATACAGGAGGTCAGACTAGATGATCACTGTGGTCTCTTCTGGCCGTGGAATCTATGAACCTCCCCCCATCCCAATTCCTGCTCCCCTCCTCCTCTGCTCCTGCTCATCCTCTGGTCCCTAAATCCCTCCCCTTCCTCATCCCTCTGCATTCCCACTAGAGTGACCAGACATCCCAATATTGGGGACTTTGGCTTATATACTCAGCCATACCCCCCAACCCCTGAGAAAAAAAAGTGTTACAATTTTTCACATTTACTATCTGGTCACCCTCATTCCCACTGTGGCTTCTTCCTCCTTTTCCTCCACGCTACCTAGGCCCAGCAACTGGGAACACTGAGAGAACAAGAGACAGTCTCCCTGCTCTCAGTTCCAGTGCCCAAGTCCACAATGGCCCCAGCCCACAATGGCCCACAACTACTGAAGAAGCAACTGAAGAGAAAGTCTTGTGCAGCCTTGCAGCTCAGGGCTTGGAGCATGCTTGGTTGCTCTGAGGGGATGGTACATGTGCAGTCCTGTCACACACAGGAGCAATGAGAGGATGGAGCATGCTCAGTGAAGACAGAATCTTCAGGGAATTTAGCTGCCAAACTCAAACAACACTCTATACTGACCATTGCCAACTGAGAGGCTTATAAATTGACCAAATTTGGGCAGTTTTTCACAGGGATGGCAAAAATCCTCACAAAAACCACCTCCTGCTTCAAAGAATGGAGGAGCTAGAACTTCTCAGCAAATGGGTTGTGAAAATGTTTTTAGTATGGGCAAAACAACAAAGTTCCCCCTCACCTCGTTCTCAGAAATAGGTGAACTGTTTTAGTTGGAAAAAAAAATTCAGCCTGAGGCAGGTACCTTGCCTGGAAAAGTATAGCCCAAATAGTTGAAGTTTGGCAAAGTTATGATCAACTGAGAACAAGGTCTTATAATGCGATTTATGGGAAGTATCAAGGCAACCTTAACTATAGGTGAGCCTTCCAGTTCCACCTATAATAAAGGAAAGGGGGGAAGGGATAGTGCCATCCTCTGACATCAAAGGGAGGGTGGTGAAGCAAGAGATCAGAGAGTGCACCACCCATTGTTGCCACAGGATGAGCAGGAGGATAACTCCAACCACTGATGCCCTGCTGAGGAGATCTCTAAGAGGTAAAGGATAGTTCCATCCTACGTTGAGCAGGGTTCTGCCGCCACCACATTTGGTTTCTTTTCAGTTTACATACATTCTAGATATATTCTAATATCGATTTTCCTTTATTTTTCAGTGTTTTCCCCCCTCACTAGAATTCACTCCAATTTCCTCTGCCCAAGATACACCGACTGTATTTACTGGTTTTGAACTATCAGCTTTCAACTTGAGTAAAAGACAATACACAATAATGATCCTGAAGGTATGGCTGGTTGTCACCACCTTTTATAACAGGAATGTCATGTTTTAAATCTCAGGAGTTCTGCAGTGAAGGTTACAGTGTCATGTTCTACTGTACCAATTAATGTCTAAAATGTGGGGGAGTTAGAGTACATAAGGGATTTGGGGGAAGTGTTTTAAATTGAAATAAAGTCTCTGAACTACAGTAGTTAGATTTTTATATCACTCAGGGTGTAAGACAGGAAAATAAATTAGTAAACAATGCTTTGACCAAAAGCAGTACCTGGGATTAACTTTGCTAAAATGAAAATTCTTGACATATTCAGTATCACAGCAGAGTGCTTCACACTCTCAGTGGATTCCTCTCTGAAGGCAGTGTCCAATGGGTAGAGGCTAGGACTGGGAGTCAGTAGTTCTGGATTCTAATACCAACTCTGCCACTGTCTTACTCTGCAATTTACCTCCAAAAAATGGAGATATCTACATTCCTCACAAAAAAGATGTTTAGGCATCATTAACTAACAGGGCTGGTCAAAAGAATGGGGATTCTTTTCTACAAAACTCTTTGAACAAACCAAAAACATGTTTGTTTTGTTCAAACTTCTTCATGGGTTTTACTGATTTTTTTTCTTCTAAAGTGATTTGAAATTAAAATGTTTTGTTTCCAATTTAATGGAATCAGAGCAAAAGAAATAGTGGAGAAAGAAAAGGGAAAGGGTGATTGAAGATGGAAAACTTTCATTTTGATTCAATTCAAATTTATTTTTTCCCCAAATCTAATTATCAGAGTTTTAAAACAGGGTCACTATTTGACAGGCTGTATGTACTAGGGCTCTCAGCTTTGCTAACAGAGGTCAGGTGAATTGATGTTAGCAACAGCAGGAAACTTTTAGAAAAGTTACCTTGCCTACGTGGGGCCTTAGCAGTGGTTCCATCAAGTTATGGTTGAGGTACATTTGTGGGACAATGTGAGGGAATCTCTGTGGTCCCTACACTTGCTGTGTCACCCGTGTGGCTAAATGGAAGAAGCTGTTGGTCTAATATTGCATTCGCGTTCCAACCCATACAACACAGAGGTGTTTATTTAAAGCACTATGAATTCAGTGCATTTGTCTGGTTAACAAATGCAAATAATGATCACTTTCATTTTGTAGGATCATGGTAGATTTCAGTATAGCCTTTGGGACAGGGACTTGTTTTTTTAAAAAATTAATTATAACATGCTTAGAACACTCTTGTGTGTTGTCTAAAGCTGCTATCCTGCAAACTCTTGATCATATGATTAACTTTACACATTGTCAGTAGTGTCTGTGATTTCAGTGGGGCTAATCATGTGCATAAAGTACATGTAAGGTGTTTGCAGGATCCGGGCTTAAGTAAATAAATAATAACCTACCATTTCCGTAGCACAGTTTGGGTTCAGGAAGAACTCCCTTAAATTCAGGAAATACCCCCCAAGTTGTCCAATTAACAAAAGCAAGATAACTCCATCTGCAAACTATAAGAAGAATCACCTGAGTATTATTTATTAAATTGGCTTTTACCAAAGCCAGGGAAAAAAAGATTCAAAGAGTTTTACTCAGATTGATAAATGTTCTTCTATGGAAAGAAGAATTGAGAATATACAGTATAAATTATACAAACTGGTGACTTATTTTTTTGACCCCAATTTATACACACAATGTCATTTCTATCTATATAAGGCTCATAAATTCCTATTAGTGTAGCAGGAATGTAACAGTGTGTGGAGGATAGCAATACAAATGTCCCATATTTGAAATGTCCCATGTTTGAACAGATTTCAAACAAAAATAAATACGCATCACTACATAAAAGGAAATTTCATCTAGGATTCCTGATAGCAATCCCTTCAAAAGCTCCATTCTTGGTAATTAACACTGCAGTCTCCAGCCATACAATGCAAGCCAGTGGAATTATTATTGCGTCAAAGGTTTTAATGGTTGCAGTGAAGTGTTAGTTGTAGGCTAGATTTCCCGCACCCTTTCATGTGCATGCCAAGAAGGAAAAAAGCACAAGGAACTTCCGCATCCCAATCTGCTTCCACTTGTTCACCCTACTCAGAGGCATGGGAGAATCACAATTCCTGTACTCTCGCTAGCATAAGAACGGTTTCCCTCCCACTTATGTGCCCCAAGAGGTGCCAGTTGCACCAACAGGAGGTGGGAGGAGACAGAGTTATAGCACCTCACCTCCTCACTGGAGTGAGCAGGCTGCACCCATCCTCACAGATGGTGCAGTGTGAACTCTCCCCTGTGCTCTGTGAGGGATGTGTCTGATGAGTGCAAACCCTGTTGGAACTCCTCCAGAGGTGGTGGCTCCACGTTGTTCCCAGCGCAGGGCTGTGCCTCTGGAACAATCATGCCCTATAAATAAGGCTACGATTTTGTCACAGAGGTTGCGGAACTCACAGGATCTGTGACTTCCGAAGACCTCCATGACTTCAGCCCTGGCGGCTGGGAGCTGCAGGGTCTTGCTGCCTTCCACAGCAGCAGGGAGCGGTGAGGCCCCCAACTGCCAGTCACCATGGGCATGGGGGGTACCCCACAGCTTCTGGCCACCGTGGGCACGGGGATCCCCGCAGCTCCCTGCCAACCGTGGCGGGGCAGGGGGACCCCCACAGCTCCACATAGCGGTGGTACAGGAAGATCCCCGCAGCTCCCCGCCGCTGGGGCTCTGAGCCCCCACAGGTGGTGGGGTCCCCGGAACTCCCAGCCACCCCGCAGTTGCCTAGCTCCTTCCCATTTTATCATGGATATTTTTAGTGAAAGTCACAGACAGGTCACAGCTTCCGTGAACTTTTCTTTATTGCCCATGACCTGTCCGTGACTTTTACTAAAAATTCCCATGACAAAAATCTTAGCCTTACCTATAAATTATGACCTAGATTTTCACAAGTGTTCAGTGATTTTGGGTGCCCACCTTCAGGCACTTTAAAGGGGGCTGATTTTCAGAGGGCTGGAGGTCAGCACTTTGTGAAAACCAGGCCTCTCGACCATGTCTTAAGTTAGGCACTCAAAAAATCACTAGCCACTATGGACAATTTAGGCCTAATTTTCAAAGATGCTGAGCACCCACATTTCCAACATAAGTCAGTGGAAGATGTAGGGGTTCAAGAGCCTCTGAAAATCAGGACCTATATGACTGCAACCTTGGGATGGTGTTCCATACAAACCCCTTATTTTCAATTACTTATCATATTGGCATTAAAAATCCTCCCAAATTGACACTTGATATGCCTGAACTCAGGCTATGAATGAATGTGTATATTTGCCAAGTTTAAAAGAGAAATATAGGAATTTTGGAGGTGACAGGGAATATTAACATAACCGACAGACATTTTAACATACATCTCAAAGAGTGCTACCTGAGAGTCAGCATCTTTCACGTTTAATCCTAATTTTCCAACATGCTTGTTGACAAATTGCAAAAGCACCTAAAGAATGGGAGGGGGGAAAATGGAATTTTTAGAGAATTCGTTAATTATATCTTATAATGCAAATGTCAATGTCTGTTTAACGTTTAAAAGTTACCTTTTTCACAGCATCCAGTTTGTCCGGTGCATGTGAGAATAATTCATCAAAGGCATCAGCTTCTATGGCAAAATATTCAATAAATGTTAATTGGGATTCTCTGGAGTAACTACTAGACCAGTGGTTAAAATAAACTGAACTGGGAGTGTGGGAACCCTCCCTGTAGAAGCCCAGGAGAAGTCGAGTTGAGGAAGAGCACTGCTCCCTGATATTCTCTTCCCCACTTCATATAAAAGAGAAGAGAGAGCTGTGCTTCCCCTGACTTTAACTCCTATGTCAGACAAAATAGTTTGTTTTTAATCAGCTTCCCTAATTTTCACAGGAATGGGTTCTCATAGTTTGTGCTGCCATTAGCATGAGCCCTAGGCAAGCTGCAGTTCCATGGGCCCTATAGTTCATCTCTTTTCATTTCCGCGCCTTAACCCTGAACATCTGCAATAAAAATCAGTAGAAAATAAGTGGCATATATTACCATTCTTCAGTACCTGAAATTTCCATTGACATCAATGGGAGTTTTGTACAAAAACTGAGGGTGGAGAATGGCCCTACATTCAGTGATAGAAATATTTGCCCATAATTCTAAATCCATAGATTTGAAGGTCAGAAGGGACCAGTTGCGTCTGACCTCCTGCATAACACAGAGCATAGAACCTCACCCAGTAATTTTGAGTAACATTACATGTGAGAATTAGGGCTGGAAATTGGAATGAAATTCGGACATTTTCAGTGAAAAATGGAAATGAAATTTTTGTGAATTCCCACCCCAGTGACCCATGAACACAATTGCTTTTGCCTGAGATGAACAAAGTTCTCCAACTCGATTAAAATCAGGGGCATTATGCCAGCGTAATTAAGAAGAGATTGTGGCTTCTATGGTGTGGGAAGTGAATTCAGCTTTGTTTAGGAGAGAGACTACTCATCAAAATTGGCAGCTATACTACATAAGTATTGAGAGAGTGCCACTGGATCTCATTCTCCCTATTCAATTGTGGGTTCAGTATTGTTGGGAAACAAAGAATAATAAATCAATAGCAGAAATGTGTGTAAATCCTACAGCATTGTCACAAACTAGAGAGCCTTCTTCTGGAGCTAAGCTTTGTGTTTTTCTTCCTTTCTTTAAGCAAGATATATTTTTTAAAAAATAGATTAAAGACTGAAGAGTGAATTAAGGTTTCTTCCTTTGACAGATTCATCTGCAGGTTTTCTGCATTGTCTCAGTTTATAAATGAAGACCACTTAATGAAATAACTGATAAAAAATAAATACATGTTCAATGAAATAGTTTGTCTCTGCACTGGCTGTTACTGGTCATATGAATTGCACAGAAGAGAATTAAAGCAGCCCCATTTATTCATTGAGGGTGAAATTTACCCCTTTGCAGATAGCAAGGCTCAAACAGGCCTTGTAAGACCCCAAAATGGAGCATAAGTGGTATAGAAGCCTTCTGCTGACCCTCATCACCAGGGTGAATTTCACAATGAAATGTTTTACTTCCTTCGGTGGTTCTGATGGTACATTCAGCTTTGGATTAACCTGGTTGTTAAGGTCTGCTATCAAGTGATAATAAAGTTTCAAAACGTTATTTTGCAAACTAAAGAAAACAGACCTGAATGAAACTGGCAGCAAGTCAGAAGCCCAATTCTACAGCTATTACACACATGAATAGTTCAACTGAAGTAAATGGGATTCATCTCACTTCACCCCTCCATCATTTTGCCTCCCTCGATTTTATTTCTCATTGCCAGTATGGCTTTAGGCTCTCCTGTGGGGTGATCAAGTGGAACCATGATGGGCCCAGTTCTGATCTCCTCCCAGTATTATACCATTGTAACTCCACTGGATCTCATGGGGATAGCCCTGATTTATCATTACGTCAGTGAGATCCGAATTGGATACATACAACTTTTGAAAACAGTATGCAGTAAAGAAACACTGAATTTGGCCTTCAGAGTACTTACTTGACTGGCCTTCTAAATTCTCTCTAAAGATTCAACAACAAAAAGAGAATTAGCAAAAACATATAGCAGAACTAATCCAATTTCTAAGCAAAGCATATCTGTGCCATAAGGATCCCTATGAAGTAGGAGATAGAATACAGAACCTCACCAGTTATTTGCCAGAGGTAGCTTTCCAACAGACAGTTTTATAGTGCACTGTATTTATGTGTTCTTGGAAGAATATAATATTTTAATTGGCACACAGACTAACGCACATTTATTTTATAAGCACAGTTTTCCAACGAGCTGCTCACAATACTAGAATTTGAAGTTGTGTTAACATATAAAATATAATAGTTGATGATGGAACTGTAGCAGGGAAAAACTGTTTCCAGCTCACGGTGCAACCTCCATAATTTCATTGTGTCCCATGGCTGAGCTCATATAATAATTAGAGAATCTCACAAACTGAGCGAGATCAGATTGTTCTTTCTTTACTACCAAAATAAGGAAAAATTGCTGAACTCTGGTAATGTATTAATACAATAGCTATAAATTAGTAATATGTAAACTGGTTTTGTTTTTATACAATTGCAGTTTTAACCTCAGATGTATAAACCTAACATGCTTGGTTTACTAACTATGTCATTTGTCAGGTTTTGCTAAGACCAGTCAAAACCAGTACGGGCTCTGCAAGATGAATAAATGCCTCTACTTCGTCCAATGGCAGTAGTGTTTATTTAGCATGGCAGTAGGTTTACTAAGCCCTGAAAATGTTTAAATTACTGAACCGATTGTAACTAAATGGCAACCAGACATGATGTATAATTGAACTTTTTGGTAATAGCAATTTCAGAATTTTTTTTCTGATCAGGTCAATGTGTTGGTGTGACATATTGGGAATATGTTTATATGAACTTATGACTTTCAGTTTGATTTTTATGAACTCTTTGTGTGATTATATGCTTATTTGATTCTGTATGCTGTCATGTAAAAATTACATCTTCCCTCTTTTGCAAAGGGTCTGGCACCTAAGGGGTTGACCCTCGATAAGGACAATCAATAGTTTAATAACCTGGCCCTAGGAGGACAGTGGAGACCACTGGCCAGAGATTACTGACTTACTAATGGCTGTTATCCATGGTAACAAATATAGAGGATGCTGAAGGCCACAGCTAGAGTTAGTTGAACACTGATTCATTGAAATCAAAATGTTCTGATGAAAATTTTGTGAGGAAGGTTTCTAAAGTCCAGAATGGAGTCTTATTAGTGAGTGAGACACACCAACCCACCACAGAATAGCCAATGCCCTAGGTCCACCTAGGATGTGGGTGACCCAGGTTAAAATCCCTCCTCCAAACCAGTGACTTAACCAGCGTGAATGCCCTAGCCTTTGGACTATTGCCTATTATTGGGGTGGTGTATCTTTTTTCTGCCTCTCTTGTATTCATTCATAAAATATTTTGAAACATTGCCCTTTTGATCTGATGCAGAACAAAAACAAATTTTGAAATCTGGAATTTTTTCATAAAATGAAATTGTTGCCTTCCAACCACCCCAGCCACAGCCCGTAGGGGGCTAGAGGCTGGAATAACCCCAGGGGAAGGCCAGGAAGAGAAAAGGTCTAATAAACAGTTGTTAAAAGAAGACTTACTTTAGCAAGGGGGCCAAAACCAGAAGACAAGACTGAACAGAGAATGGTGTCAGAGGATCCTGGACTCACTGAAGGATACTGATTAATACCAAAAGAGCTCTCAGGAAGGATGAGGAAATTGAGGGAAGGTCTTGTGTTCAGGCATTTGTTGTTTCAGATATGAATATCTCTTGTGCTTTGTCTATGAGTAAAGTGTGACTGGTTTAGAAATTCCTTTGCAGAATGTGTGTGTTCCCTTGTTTTAATTCACAATGTCCCAGAAAAGTGAAACTGTAAATCAGGGTATCAACGTGGGTGGAATTCTGGAAAGCACATGCTTAAGTTATTGGAAAATGTATACAATGTATAAAATAAAATGTTTCTTCTCTTACCTATTCTCCGTGATATATTCCACTGCATTTTCTGTCCTTAATCCTGTTAAGGTACGCTGTTAAACAGAAAGCCAATATAGAATAATATTTAACTGCAAGAACTATACAAGGAAATGTGTTGGAGTAAAGGCAACTTTTATTAACAGTTTGCAGCTATAAACTTTAAGTTTAAAATATTCACAAGTGCTTAAGTGACTTAGGAACCTAAGTCCAACTGTCAAAAATGACTTTACTGGCGTCTTGTATGGTCAAGATCTAGATCTTCCTGTCAGAGGCTATCCATATAATAAAGCATTTAAATCCAGACTTTCCTCGATGTAAATGTGTAGAGAGCAAGCCCAAGGCATATGCATCACTTAAGTCCCATGTGTAGCCCTGCAAATAGGGATTAAGTGGACTTTAAGGAGGATATAGGCCTCATGCTATGTTCTATATGCAAGGGAACTTCACCCACAGTTAAAAATCTGACTCAGTATTGCCAACTTCCACAATTATATCACAAGTTGTGGGATATGTGATGTTTTTCTTAAAGCCCCAGATCCTAGAGTCATGTAACTATGTGAGGATCTCAGTTTTCATTTCATTACCTAAATAAATAAAATTCTGAAAGTAAGTTCCTAGCCCTCATAGGTGTGGAGAAAAGCTTGAAAATGTGACCCAAGTGCACCCTAAAGTCACAAAAATCAGAAAGTAAATAAAAACCCCAAATTTTTAAAAGAAAAATCTCATGATTTTTAGGCCAATCTCAGGATTTTGGGAAGCAGACAAATGAATTTTGAACAGTTGGGGTTATAATCAGTTATAATTTTCCATCCACCAAGAGTAACTCTGCTTTCAGTCTGAATGCCTTTTATTTTACATTAAGTGGAAACAGCAAAAGCGTAGCAGGAAAGTCTCAATGACAAAGCATTGTGTTTGTAGTCTCTGTAGAACGCTACCTCTGAACTGAACACAAAATGGCTGGTTACTCCTGCAAACAACAGATTTCTAGAATTAAAAGGTGAATTACACAGAAAACAAAAGCAGAACAGTTATACAGTGATATTCACCACACTTTTCCTCCACTGTATTTTTTAATTTCTTGTGAGATTTCTGTGACCCCATGGCAGCAAAGGAAAGAGCCATAATTACCTCAATGATTATTACTTCCACACTAATATTTGAAGGGATAGGCAGATCAGGTTGGAAGTGCTTTGCTATTGCAATCAGAAGATATAATGTGCTCAGTAAGTCCTTCTGGAAGATAGCTGTTTCATGTAAAGAAAGCAAATTATAAGTAATGTGCAAACTCATTACAGCCTAATAGTAATACTTTGCATTCCCATTGCCCCTTCCTGAGAACATTCTAGTGCTTTACAACCAAAATATGAAATATACCTCCAAATATGCTTGTGAGGAAGGGCAGATTAGTCCCATTTTATAGCTGTGGGAATGAGGCACAGAAAGATTAAAGAGACCTGTTCAGGGTCAAATAGGAAGTCTGCAGTTAGACACAGGAGAACTGGGTTCAGTTCCTGGCTATATTTCAGTGCCTTAACCCCAAGATCATCTGTCCTTTAGCAACATCATCTTAGCCCAGTAAAACCCCAGAACAATGTATTTTTATGAGGTAATTTCCTTGCATTTTACTTCTTCACATACAATCAACACTCCATTTCAGCTGGCTCTCTTCTAGTTGTAAACACTGGCCCACAGCTTCCAGAATAACAGCAAGTTTACGCTTCTGTTTTTTTTCCGTCAGTGCCATCTTCTCAACATCCAGCCTGAGAGATCCTAGTTTTTCTGAGATGGAGCATAGTTAAAACAAAACAAAGCAAGATTGATGTGTTTTAACAGCACTGTAAAGACAATACAAAATCATAGCAGAAATACTAAAAAAAGTCTTGATGTAAGTGATCAGTATAATTTAATAAATTATATAACGCAGACCCAAAACCTGCAATTGGATATGCATAGGTACTCCCTTGGGTTCATGCAGAATCTCACTGACATCAATAAGGCTCCGCACATGGTTCTGACTGCATGGTTCTGATTGCCCTGCAGATTGACTTTTAGCCACAAGTGGTCCACAGCCTGGGTTTTACCAGTGGGAACTGCAGGAATCCAATGAGTGAATCTGCCCTGTAGATTGGTATATGTGCTGAGCACATAGCAGTTCATATAAAAAAAAAATCTTAGTTCATAGTTGTGACATCACAGCCCCAAATTATAAAAGAAAACCAAACCTATTCATGAGCCTGGTGGCACCACTATGATTTATGAGATTTGATCAGAAGATTAGGAGGTGAGGGCCAATCCAGTTGCAGTCAAAGTAGAGTGGAGAAGAGGATGAAGACCGCAGTAATTAGAGGGATGGTCATGGGGGGAATGGTAGACCATAACTTTAGGCTGGGCATTGATTCAAGAGGCCAAACCTTCAACTAGTATAAAATTGATGTTGCTCCATTGAAGTGAATATAGCCACACTGATTTTCAGCAGCTGAAGTTCTGGCCTGAGGTCTCAGACTATGGCTTTTAAATATATATTGTGACAAAATTCCTCCTCTACCTTGGTGGATCCTGTGCTTACTGGCAGATTGTGCTCACCTCAGAGATTCACAGTAGCCCTCAGTTTGGCCACTTTCGTGGCTCAAATCTGCCATTCACTCAGATAACCTCATCACTGGCCAGCATGGGGAAAAGGAAGGAGAACAATCCCCACAGTCTCTGCTGGTCCACCTAGTGGGTCAGGGGACAGGCCAGGGACCTTCCCCTCTGGTGGGACCCACAGTCCAAGTCAACTTCTCCTGTATCCAATAGGGAGTTGGGGGGGACCTGGGCCTGCCCTCTACTCCGGGTTCCAGCCCAGGGCCTTGTGGATTGCAGCTGTCTACAGTAGCTCCTGTAACAGCTGCGTGACAGCTACAACTCCCTGGGCTACATCCCCATGGCCTCCTCTGTATCCTGAACGCAGGACCTTCCTCCTGATGCCAGATAGCGTTTGTACTCCTCAGTCCTCCAGCAGCATGCCCTCTCAGCTGCTTGCACACACTTCACTAACTGGAGTGACAGCCTTTTTAAACCAGGTGTCCTGATTAGCCTTAATTAATTCTAGCAGCTTCCCAATTGGCTACAGGTGTCCTAATTAGCCTGCCTGTCTGCCTTAATTAGCTCTAGAAAGTTCATGAGTGTTCTGGAATAGTCCCTGTTATTTTACCCAGGGAAAAGGGACCTACTTAACCTGGAACTAATGTATCTACCTTCAACCGCTCTTTTGTAGCCATCTGGTCTGATCCTGTCACAATACATATATATGTATAATTGTAGAGGTGATTCCAGCTGGTATTTATGGTAATATCATAAATCATATTCACTGTCATGGCTTATAATGTCATCAGCACCTCTTGGAGGTGTTATAACCTCAGACTTCAAAGTTAACCTTTTTACTCTCTATATAAACAACGGAATAAAAAGACTTTCCAAAGGTTGGTGGGGAAGGGTAGATCAAGCACCTGTTCAGGATTACAATTACCACATATGGTTCACAGTGCAGTGCTCGTGTCTATTTGAGTGCAAGAGGCATTAATAATTAGTACGATACCAGCAAGCAAAGCTGTTCTTACAGTTTAGTGTGTTTGGTTTTTATTTTATCTGTGAGCTTCTGCACTGAAGAGCATGCGAGATTTATTAGGGAGCAGAGCTCAAAGAAGCGACTTACCCAAGAGATGATGAAGTATCAGCCCATCAAACAGATCTTCTTCCAGGCTTTTTACTATGATGTGTTCCTCTTTCAGGGTTGTGTTAATCCAATCTATCAAGAGCTGCAGGGAAAAATCAAACAGTCAACAATGATATATCTGTTGTTGGAACAAAAAGTGGGAAAATAAATGGTAACACTTGACCACCACAAGAGTGCACCTTTCTCCTTTGTCTTTTGTTTTGTTTTCATCCTCCATCGAGTCTCTCCTTGTCTTTATTTTATTTCAGTCTTCTCTCTCTCTCAACATCATGCCCCTATTTTCTCTTTCCAACTCTCTTCTCTCTCCATTTTCATTTTCTCTCCTCCTCACCCACATCCGCTTTATTTTCAATTCATCTCACTAAGTGGCATATACACAGTATGTAATGGAACACATCTTTGTGTGGTAAAGGAAGGTGCTCAGATTATTTGTGTCCTCTCTGCTGTGGTTGATCGAATGTGTTTCAGCACTTCAAAATATGAAATGCTTAAAGGGTAGAATTCATTCTGTGCAGAAAGCCAGTGAAACCCACCGGTGAATATGTGTTATGGGTCCTCTTCTGTGCCTGATCCGCAGAGGGTATTAGAGTAGCAGCCGTGTTAGTCTGTATTCGCAAAAAGAAAAGGAGAACTTGTGGCACCTTAGAGACTAACAAATTCATTTGAGAATAAGCTTTCGTGAGCTACAGCTCACTTCATCGGATGCATTCAGTGGAAAATAAACAGCAAATGCATCCGATGAAGTGAGCTGTAGCTCAAATAAATTGGTTAGTCTCTAAGGTGCCACAAGTCCTCCTTTTCTTTTTAGAGGCTATTAGTC
Organism: Eretmochelys imbricata; assembly: GCF_965152235.1. Lineage (NCBI taxonomy): Eukaryota > Metazoa > Chordata > Testudines > Cheloniidae > Eretmochelys > Eretmochelys imbricata. The sequence goes on from NC_135572.1 coordinate 236,482,051, forward strand.
TGTTACAGCCCAGCTACAGAGATTTGGCTCTAGCTCAAGCTGTGACAGCTCATGCTTTAGTTCTGGAAGCCCCCAGTTCTATGGTCCATGCTCATGTCTGTCCCAATTAAACCCTACTTGGAGGGCTTAATTGGTGTATCAGTTTTGTGCTGCTTCTCTGCCCAGGGGTGAATGGAATCCTGAATAAGCCTATTTTCCCCTCATTAGACTGTTCGTCAGGCTGAAACATTCCAGTCCATATTGTTACTCTGAAGACATGCTTCTCAAAGAAAAATGTATGAAAGAAAACTTAAAAACCCTATGAGATATTTGAAAATTCACAAGAAACTAAAAAACCTCTCTGCTCTATATTGATGAGCTCTCAAAGTGTGTGTAATGTATATTCAAAGCCAAGAGACAGCAGGATTTCACTCAGTGAACTGTGGTTCTCTCTTCACCTAATGCCTAGAGTTCAAGTTCTGACGATGCATTGGATTAGTGCAGTTTGAACTGGCAAGCTGAGGGCAGTGGCATAAGCTGATGAACTGCACTGCTGAAAATAGAGTCACAAGCTTCCTGGTTCACCTGTTTTATCTTTTAACAGCCATCTCCCTAGCCTACAGCCTAGGCAACATTGCCTTACCTCTAGCTACCAGGGTCTCCCCAGGCAGCAGTACAGAGAAGTGTATCTGAAAATACAGAAGAAAAGAACAGGTAGGGAAAGGAAAAAGAGTAGTTGAAGCAGAACTTTGCTACTAACTTCTTCTTGCTTTAAGCACTTCACATTTTACCTGTAGTTTAATAATCTTGGCAACTGAGGTGGCCCATCTTGCAGCTTATATTTCTTTGCCCCCAAAGCCACCCTGATAAGAACACCCAATTAAATCAGGAAACTAATTTAATATTTTCCACAAGTGAGTTTCTTTGCTTCTCTAAGGCAGCCCTTGAAGCGACTCCAATGTCTCCCATTATAATTGCCTTGCTAAAGGCTCGGTGTCAGAGCTGTGAACTCTCCAGACAAGGAAGACAATGCCTGCCACTCCCCGATATGCCAGAAGGCATTACTGATGGTGAGCAACATAAAGCATTCTCTCTCTTCCCCTGGCCAGTGAGGAAACGGGTTAGTCAAGTGGTTCTCAAACTTTTGTACTGGTGACCCCTTTCCCATAGCAAGTCTCAGAGTGCGACCCCCCCCCCTTATAAATTAAACACTTTTTAATATACTTAACACCATTATAAATACTGGAGGCAAATAAGGGGTTTGGGGTGGAGGCTGACAGCTTGCGACCCCCATGTAATAACCTCCCGACCCCCTGAGGGCTCCCAACCCCCAGTTTGAGAACCCCTGGGTTAGTCAGTCAAACCCAGGTTGCATGGTCTGTAACCATGAATGGGGTCAACAGCAAAGCTCACAGGAATCTTCACAATCACAGGCTAAAGAAATCTTTTATTTTGGCAACTTGTGAAGAATGAATTCAGTGTCTTTAGTGATTCCTTTTTGCTATACCACCTCTCAGATTCTCTCGTTTACCATATTTTAATAATGGTAAACCCTGTTGCAAAAATTAAATCCTTCATGAACCGATTGTGAGCTCATTAGGTTTTAGGAAACATATAATATAGAAACACACAAACATATGTTTAGGGATTTGTGAATATGAGCTATACATACACACCAACACTCAAAGGGCATTTTTAAAATACCTGTCACAAAGTCTGTCCTATCTCGGGGCCTCTCCTTCTGCCCCTCCACCCCCACGAACATGATACAGTTCTGTGGTGACCTGGAATCCTACTTTCGACATCTCTGACTCATGGAATATTTCCAACACACCTCTGAACAGCACACTAATCCACAGAAACCTTCCTACCAACACTAGAAAAAGAAGGATTCTGCGTGGACTCCTCCTGAAGGTCGAAACAACAGACTGGACTTCTATATAGAGTGCTTCCGCTGATGTGCACAGGCTGAAATTGTGGAAAAGCAGCATCATGTGCCCCATAACCTCAGCCGTGCAGAACACAATGCCATCCACAGCCTCAGAAACAACTCTGACATCATAATCAAAAAGGCTGACAAAGGAGGTGCTGTTGTCATCATGAATAGGTCGCAATATGAACGAGAGTCTGCTAAGCAGCTCTCTAAACACCACATTCTACAGGCCATTACCATCTGATCCCACTGAAGGTTACCAAAAGAAACTACACTATTTGCTCAAGAAACTCCCTGAAAAAGCACAGGAAAAAATCTGCACAGACACACCCCTAGAACTCCAACCAGGGGTATTCTATCTGCTACCCAAGATCCATAAACCTGGAAATCCTGGACACCCCATCACCTCAGGCATTGGCACCCTGACAGCAGGATTGTCTGGCTATGTAGACTCTTTCCTCAGGCCGTACGCTACCAGCACTCCTAGCTACCGTCGAGACATCACTGACTTCCTGAGGAAACTACAATCCATTGGTGATCTTCCAGAAAACACCATCCTGGCCACTATGGATGTAGAAGCCCTCTACACCAACATTCAACACAAAGATGGACTACAAGCTGTCAGGAACAGTATCCCCGATAATGTCATGGCAAACCTGGTGGCTGAACTTTGTGACTAACCCATAACTATTTCACATTTGGGGACAATATATAGCTTCAAGTCAGCGGCACTGCTATGGGTATCTGCATGGCCCCACAGTATGCCAACATTTTTATGGCTGACTTAGAACAACGCTCCCTCAGCTCTCGTCCCCTAATGCCCCTACTCTACTTGCGCTACATTGATGACATCTTCATCATCTGGACCCATGGAAAAGAAGCCCTTGAGGAATTCCACCATGATTTCAACAATTTCCATCCCACCATCAACCTCAGCCTGGACAAGTCCACACAAGAGATCCACTTCCTGGACACTATTGTGCTAATAAGTGATGGCCACATAAACACCACCCTATACCGGAAACCTACTGACCCCTATACTTACCTACATGCCTCCAGCTTTCATCCAGACCACATCACACGATCCATTGTCTACAGCCAAGCACTACGATACAACCGCATTTGCTCCAACCCCTCAGACAGAGACAAACACCTGCAAGATCTCTATCAAGCATTCTTACAAGTACAATAGCCACCTGCTGAAGTGAAGAAACAGATTGACAGAGCCAGAAGAATACCCAGATATCCAGGACAGGCCCAACAAAGAAAGTAACAGAACGCCACTAGCCATCACCTTCAGCCCGCAACTAAAACCTCTCCAATGCATCATCAAGGATCTACAACCTATCCTGAAGGATGATCCCTCACTCTCACAGATCTTGGGAGACAGGCCAGTCCTCGCTTACAGACAGCCCCCCAATCTGAAGCCAATACTCACCAGCAACCACATACCACACAACAAAAGCACTAACCCAGGAACCTATCCTTGCAACAAAGCCCGTTGCCAATTCTGTCCACATATCTATTCAAGGGATACCATCATAGGGCCTAATCACATCGGCCACACTATCAGAGGCTCGTTCACCTGCACATCTACCAATGTGATATATGCCATCATGTGCCAGCAATGCCCCTCTGCCATGTACATTGGCCAAACCGAACAATCTCTGCGCAAAAGAATAAATAGACACAAATCAGACGTCAAGAATTATAACATTCAAAAACCAGTTGGAGAACACTTCAACCTCCCTGGTCACTCAATTTCAGACCTAAAAGTCGCAATTCTCCAACAAAAAAACTTCAAAAACAGACTCCAACGAGAAACTGCAGAATTGGAATTAATTTGCAAACTGGACACCATTACATTAGGCTTGAATAAAGACTCGGAGTGGATGGGTCATCATACAAAGCAAAAACTATTTCCCCATGCTAATTTTCCCCCTCCTATTACTCACAACTTCTTGTTAATGGTTTGAAATGGGCCATCCTTATTATCACTACAAAAGTTTTTTCCCCCTCCTGCTGATAATAGCCCACCTTAATTGATTAGTCTCGTTACAGTTGGTATGGCAATACCCATTTTTTCATGTTCTCTGTGTATATATATCTTCTTACTGTATTTTTCACTGCATGCATCCGATGAAGTGGGTTTTAACCCATGAAAGCTTATGCCCAATGTGACAAAGTTCCTCCTCTGCCTTGGTGGGTCCTGCGCTTATTGGCGGATTTGCTCGCCTCAGGGGTCCATGGCAGCCCTCAGTTTGGCGACTTTCATGGCTCAAATCTGCTGTTCACTCAGTTAGCCTCATCACTGGCCAGCTTGGGGAAAAGGAAGAAGAACAAACCCCGCAGTCTCTGCTGATCCACCTAGTGGATCGGGGAACAGGCCAGAGACCTTCCCCTCTGATGGAACCCACAGTCCAGGTCAACTCCTCCAGGATCAAGTAGGGAGTTGGGGGGATGGAGAGATGGGGGAACCCGGGCCTGCCCTCTACTCCGGGTTCCAGCCCCGGGCCCTGTGGATTGCAGCTGTCTACAGTGACTCCTGTAACAGCTGCGTGACAGCTACAACTCCCTGGGCTACTTTCCCATGGCCTCCTCCCAACACCTTCTTTATTCTCACTACAGGACCTTCCTCCTGATATCTAATAATGCTTGTACTTCTCAGTCTTCCAGTAGTACGCCTTCTCACACTCAGCTTCTTGCATCTCTTGCTCCCAGCTCCTCACATGCACACCAGAAGCTGAAGTGAGCTCCTTTTTAAACCCAGGGGCCCTGATTAGCCTGCCTATCTTAACTGATTCTGGCAGCTTCTTGATTGGCTGCAGGTGTTCTAATCAGCCTGTCTGCCTTGATTGTTTCCAGAAAGTTCCTGATTGTTCTGGAACCTTCCCTGTTACCTTACCCAGGGAAAAAGGACTTACTTAACCTGGGGCTAATATATCTGCCTTCTTTCACTCTCTTGTAGCCATCTGGCCTGACCCTATCACACCAAATAAATTTGTTAGTCTCTAAGATGCCACAAGTACTCATCATTTTTGTTTTTGTTTTTGCTGATACAGACTAACACGGCTACCACTCTGAAACCTGTAACCTGCTTAAGTACTTTGCTGGACTGGGGCTAGAGTGCTCAGTACCTTACATGATGGAGCCTGATTACAAAACATTTAAAAACAACAGTTCATGTGTAAATTATAATTTAGTAAAAGAAATTATACCATTTGTAGTTCTTCCAACTTAGCATTATTGCAGGATGTAGGATTTATTAATTTCCTCTTTTCTCCTATAAACAGAAGTGAACAATATCCATTACAATTCTCTGATGTGAATAATGCAAGTTTTCTATAACAACTGCCATCAGTTCAGTATTGCCCCATTTTGCTAATTACAGCATGAAAAAGTGTACTCATTTGTAATTTTATAGATTTCCTATGAGAGAGAAAAGGGCATATCAGATCATTACAATTGCCTGTTACAAATTATCTTTCCAGGGGTTTCAAATTGATGAGACCAAAGGGACACTTTCTAAAAATAAACAAAAACACAGTTTGGTTTGGTTCTTTTGTGAATTGTAAACCTCATTTAGAGGATTAACCGGAACTTGCATTGACTCTTCATAACCCGCCTATGGAGAGTTGGAGGCTAAATTCCATGCAAAAGGGTTACTTACTTCCCAGGTTCGGACAAGTGTAATAATGTTGTAAAACAAGTGAGATTCATCTGTGCTGAGAACTTCTTTTTTTTTTTTTTTTTTTGGTTCTTTGGGTCCCTCCTCTCTCTTTCTTCATTGCTGGTTTATAAAACACATACCTTGAACAATGTCATTCTGAGGTGGCGAATGATGAAGTGCACTGGGCTGTGCAAAAGCAGTGAGAAAGTCTGGTTCCATTGTATTATTTTTTGCTCCTAGAAAATTGAAAAAAAAATTTCAAAATGTGCTAGAGCCAAAATGAGTACGAATGAGGGAATATGCACCAAATGAAATTATTTCTTTCAGCAGTTTTTGAAGTGTTTGTGGGTGAACTACTTTTAAACATGCAGCAACGTATATTTAAGCAACATTAAAATTAAAATGAAGTTAATCAGTTTTTTCCTGGAGATGAAAAGCACTACAGTATTCAAAAAAAGTCTTAACTCCAGTCAGTTCTGCTTAATCTGAATTAGATCAGCAAAATCCAATTTCAGTTCAGTTGATAAATGCTTCAGCAGGAGACATCGGGGTGCAAGTTATAAAAATGGTCAGCACTTTAACTGTTTGGGATGAATAAACCAAGAATATAGCGAATCTAGAAGACTGTATGTATTTTAGAAGGAAGTTCAAAAAAGCTCAGGTTTTGACGTTAATTCCCTTCCCAACTACTACTGTCCTGAAATAAAATGGGGATGGCAACACACAAAGGAGAACAGACCAAAGTATCTTGTTAACATATAGAAGACTATGGAAGGGATTTTCAAAACTGGACAGGAAGAGTGGGAGAGGGTAGCAGATGCCAAAGTGGGGGTGAATTGGATAGGAGCAAAGAGGGACAAAACCAGGTTGGAGCACAGAGGCAGAAGGGTCTATAACCACTAGAAAACATTCCTCTCTATCACCTGGAATTGTATCTTTCAAAAATTTAAACATATCAGGGAGAGCAGAATAAGTTTGTATACACAAACGTAATCCTAGAATTTCCTAACATTAGAATGCTTGACTTTGCAACCTTAACGTTCTTTTAACATAGGATTTTTTATATGTAATATAAAAGGCTGAGAAAGCTAGGCTTGCTTAGTCAGGAATGGTAAAGAGCTAAAGGAGACTAAGATTCTGAAGAGTATAGTTAAAAACTGAGCAGTCTCTCTTTACTTTGTCCTATAATATAAGAACAAGAGGTTAACTTATTACACTAATGGCAAGTAAATTTAAATTCACTGCATCAGGAAATCTTGTCACATACTGTAACTGGATTTTAAGGGGTTGGATAATAACATTTGTAATTACAGTATGCAAGCTAAAAATAGGGATATTAAAATCTTATACATCAGTGTACAAAATTATCATCTGCCGGGGTCAGAAAGGACTACAACTTGCATCACCACCAGCCATTTATAATTATTATTGCTCATTATTTGTATTACAATAGTCTGAGATTGGTCTACATCATGCAAGACTCTGTACAAACACAGAGTAAGAGCCAGTTTCTGCCCTTTACAATGTAAACAGACAAAGGGCAGGAAGGGGAACAGCATTGTATAGCTAATCAGGCGCATTCTGGAAGTGAGGGCCACAGTTCACCTTCCACTGAAGCATCAAATCTTAGCTATTGCTAGAGGCAGAATATCAGATACCACGGATAAATAATCTGCCCGGTATTATTAATGCTATGTTCCTATGGCCTAATTGATAGAGTACTGCATGTGGACTCAGCACTGCCATGGACCTGCTGGGTGACCGTGGGCAAGTCACTACCCTCCCTGTGCCTCAGTTTCCCCATCTGTAAAATGGGGATAATGATACTGACCACCTTTGTAAAGCATTTTGAGACCTATGGAAGAAAAGTGCTGTTTAAGAGCTATGTTTTATTATGAAGAGGAAACACATTTCCTTCTTATTAAAAAAAGTTCCAAGTCTCAAAAACATAGGGGAAGAAGTAAATTTAAAGGAAAGTGAGGCACGCCTTGTTAAACATTCACATTGTGAGAACAGGAAAGCAGAATAATCAATAGGTGAGAGATCCACTGCAAACAGTATTGCACATCTGACATGGAAGATCTCTAAGGAACGGTTTCTTGCTCTGACAGCTTAAAACTCCAAACAGCATTGGGAGAGTCCCCTTAGAATCGCTCTCACATTTTTATCGGGGCTCCAGTGTAAGGAAAGTGCATGTGTTGTGTTTTAGTACAAACTTTGATCGTTCCATTTTGAAAATATGCTTGGCGGGACAATACTAGCAGAAAACTATGATTAGATACTTTCACATGTCGGTCTTGCACAACACAACACAATAGACACGAAATGCACAAAACCTCTGGAGAGAATGTATTTCATCATTATGGTTGCAAAACCAAATGCCAGCTCTAGAAATGCAGTTGGCAAGAATGGAATAATTATAAGAAATGGAGCCTTTTACTGCCTACGTAAGAGCAACAACTGAACTATTTGAGGAACGCTGGAACAAGGGAAATGAAAAATGTAATTAATATAGTGGAAGATTTTCATATGCACTAGTGGCAATTAGATACCTAACTTGAAAGTCAATGGTCAATGGTCAATGGTTAGGTATCCAACTGCCACTTTTGCCTTTAAAAATCTTTCTCGGAACTCTTAGACGTGGGTACACTTACTGTAATTCATACCCTATATTGCCTCAGCGTTGCTGTTCCCCTTACCTTTGATATCAGTCACCCTTCCTTCAATACTTATGGCTGAAAAAAACTTGAACTGTCAACAATTCTGCTTCTCTCTAATAAAAAGTTAGTAACTAAAAACACACATGGGATATTGGGGAGGCCCCCAAAATCAGACACCACCTTTGAGAGTTTGGACCTTGGCATCTCAGTTTCCCCATCTGTGACGTGAGGAGAGGAACACCTGCCGCTGAGTGGTTGTGTGGGGATTCATTTGATGAGGACTAGAGAGAGGTTTCCCCGCCACCCATAGTAAGGAGCATCAGGTTGCTGTGCCAGCCCAGGCTCAGACTAGAACCTGACTTGTGACTCAGTAACAGTCACTGTTTGATTTCTACTCCCCCAGCCTTGCTCCTGTGAGGGAAGTAATCTGCTCTCATCTGATAGCAGGTGTCAGTGACTTCCCTCTCTGCACTAGCTCAGCAATGCTGACAACCACATCAAGGCTCTGCCCATTCCTTGCCTTTGCCTGTCCATCTGCACAGGAGGGCGGAAGGTCCCAATGGAGGTTGCTCTCCCCGCCGAGTTGGGGCCCACCATACTGACTAAACCACCCAGAAGAGTGAGGATGTGCCAGACACCCCTTTACTCCGCTGCATGAGCATGTAGGGTGAGCCACAGTTGTGCCCTAATTATTCATGAAGCACTTTAAGGCTATAAAGGGACTAGATTCAGTAGGTATGCCACCGTAATATTAAATCAATGGATTGATGGTGGCCATCTTGGCTGATACAGTATGTATACTGAGAAATCTCCTGTTAATTCCAGGGAGAATATTGATGTGGGATTGTTTCAAGCCCTTATTTTACAATAAGTTGGCTTGGTGTGCAGTGTCAGGCTAGTGACCCAGCATTGCATGTCTAGCCCAGTGGAAACCTAGATTGTAGATCAGAATTTGCTGCAACCTTCTCCCTCACAGGCCCTTCACCTCAGCTTCACCCCATCTGCCCTTCTTACCCTCATCTTCACCCCTGTCCTATCTCCCTCACCTCCTTCACTACTGTGTCCCCTCCCTCTTCACTTTTCTTTCCATTTAGCATACTTCCACCTAAACCCACAAAAAGGAGTGGGGGTGGGGGAAATCACAGCACTAACATGACATTTGCCACTACCGTACTGGGCAGTCTGCTTGTGTGTTCTACCCTTTTCCTCTCCCTGTGTCTGACTTGTCTATTGGGTTGTAAGCTTTTAACTTCAGGGACTATCTGCTACTCTGTACAGTGCCCATTTTTGCCACTTTCTCACCTCCCAAGCCCACCTGGGTTCAGAATGCTGCGGGGCCTGCCTCCTGGGAACGTTGACTCCTCTGATTTATTCAGGAGCTGTTTTGGCAAGCTGAAAAAACTTGGGGATCTCATACAAATTTATGGCTTAAGCTGGCAAGATGCTGAGCACCTACTGCTACAGGAGTTGGAGATCTCAGCATGTCACAAGAAGTACTCAGGACCACGCAAGAACAGGCCTTAAATTAAAAATTGGTGGCAGCGTACATAAATATACCCTTAGGGCTCAATCCAATAACCTGCTCAGCAGCTGAGAATGGAGGGCCTCAGCATTTCATAGGATCGTTAGTTATTATTATTAAGGTGGATTCTGGATCAGGCTTCAAGTTCCACTCTAGTGAAGGGGTGGCCAAACTGCAGCTCGCGAGCCACATGTGGCTCTTTTACAGTTAAAGTGCAGCTCGTGAAGCCCACCACACCCCGCATTCAGCTTCTGCCCTAAGGAGAGGTGCTGGGTCTAGGGGCTTCTGCCCAACAGCGAGGGTGGGAGGTCTCAGGGCTTCTGCCCCATGGGAGGCACCTGCCATGGGGCAGAATTCCCTTGCCCCACCACCTTGCTGCAGGGCAGGAACTCCAGAAGGCATGCCCCGCAGGGCTGAAGCCCCAAGCCCCAGCAGGCACTCCCAGCTCTCGAACTTCTGAAGATTATTATATGTGGCCCAGTGGGTCAGTAAGTTTGGTCATCCCTGCTCCAGTGAAATGCTCAAAAATTTGATACAATAAGTTTCAGTTCCAAACAACCCCCCAGGATGTCTGTACATAGCCCAGAAAACTGCCTGCTAAAGGTTTATATATTGCACTAACATCATGGGGGAACGTGAATGTGTTTGGAATCCTTTTTCTATTTCAGTTCCTTAATTGCGCTGGGAGAAGTACTAAGATTGGAGTTTGTCACGCAGGCCCGCTGCAATAGGGCTCTGCAGACTATCTTTTCTATTTTTCTTTTCACTTCTTTTGCTATCAGGCTATTTTCTCCGGCCTTGCATCCGTGCATCCATTATTTACTGGTACATGGAGAACAACACTTGGAATAAAACAATTGCTAGAATATTGATTGCAACAATATTGTGTACTGGAATTTTTAAATCATATTGGCCTTACACTTGACTCTTTGAGCAAAATGGTATCACTTGGTTCTGTGTTCTCAATTACTGAGAGAATATCCTAAATTTTCTGAGATCTTGAGAAAGGCAGAAGCTATTTATGTTTCTGCATTCTGCTAGGGGTAGTCAGTGAATAAGTTTTCAGGTATGTCAAGAGTTGCTATAATATTATAAGCTGCAATGCTACAGTTCCTTACTTGCTGAAAATAGCAGTTAAGAAGGTTCTGGATTGCAAAATAACCATTTTGTATTAATAGTTCAAATCACCCAACTTTTCGTCTACTATCCCTTCACAATCTGGTTCCTCAAAATTTCACTGAGCTATTATGTATATTTTACTGCTCATAATGCTACCATAATTATAATCTACCATAGAATATACACGAAACACTTACTTTTGCAGATAAGGACACCAAGAAGTTTGAATTGATTTATTTCCTGTTGGAAAAAGCCAAAAGTGGTATTCCAAATAAGCTCAAAATTAGTACCAAAGAAAAGGCTTTCTAGTCTGAAAAAATAAAAACTGCATGTGTCAGGATTCAATCAATCCACCTAATTTTATACTGCTGCCATTAGAACACCACGATGAGAAAAGTAGGCAAGAAACAAAAAGAAAGACTAGTTCTTTGCACTCAGTTTAGAACAGTCCCTTACTTCCTCATTTTGCACTGCGGTTTTCAAGAGGTTTGCTTGGTAGCAACAGGAAAGAGATGACGTTATGCCACATTTAGCCAATATAATCAATTTGCATATGAACATTTTACATAAAAGAACTGACACCATGTTGCCTTTAATAATTCTTTAAGTGTTCCTCAAGGGGTGTATTCAAGGAAAGGTCAAAGGAAGGAGTATGAAACCTAGCATAGGATAAAGTTTTGGGCAGCTTTGTGTTGAAATTGCTGCCTTGCATCAAAGCAGCTTGAACATTATCAAGAGGCAAGTTACACACAGTTCTTACGTTACATTTTAAAAATGAAACCACAATTCTGTTCAGAGCCCTAATATCAGCAAGTATGGTCTCTGCTAGCATCTATAGTAACTGCAGTAAATGTGCATCTAAACCAGGGGTTCTCGCAACAAATTTTTGGTGGCCTCAGAGTGAGGCCAGCAACTTTTGCTGGTGGCCACACTGACACCTTTTTCCTAAAATTATTTCTTTTTCCTAAAGTTAATAAAGTAATATGCACATATATACATCCAAATCATTGTAATTTATTTATGGAAGGTTTTGGGGTTTTTTTTGTTTGTTTGTTTGTTTGTTTTTGCAAACTCAATAATAAAAATAAATGCACAATTATCTCTATTCTTTACTGGACCTAACAGAATAGAAATGCAAATAAGGTACTTTGCACCTTCTTGTCTTCTTTATTGTTTCTTTTGCTTTTTTGGTAAAAGTGGTTGTCTGTACAATTCTGAAGTGAATTTAAAAATGCTTTGACATAATAGTCCAAATAATAATGAAAAACATATCTGGGTGGCTTGGGTCTGGAGGGGGGGGGGGGCAGGGCTGTGGCTGGCCCGGGGCTCCTCCGGGCAGGTGTGTGTGTTGGAGGCATCTCAGGGCTTCGGCCAGCCCGGGGCTCCTCTGGCTGAGATGGGGAGGCGCTCGGGGCTTCTCCGGGCTGGGGGCTTTTGGCTCCAGCCATAGGGGGTGTGTGCGGGCGGAATGGATGGAGTCAGGGGCTAGCATCCCCAAAAGGGGGAATCCACCCACTGGCCATGGGCCTGCCGCTCGCCTCCTCGCCCCCCCGCCCACCGCTTGCTTCCTGCATCCCTCCTCAGTCCCCCACCTGCCGTTCACCTCCTCTTACCCCACCCCCACCCACTGCTCCCCACCTCACTCCCCTGCCACAGACACCCACTTCCTGCAGCAACAACCCCCTGGTATTTTACTGACAGGGAAAATTGTGGTCATACTGCACAGAACACTGCATCTCTCTCAGGAAATATACAGTAGCACCTACCATTCAGGTGATTAAATACTTTTCTTTCTGAAGACAAAGAGGCAAAACCGCTCTTCAGGATATAATATTTAGATTTTCCCCTAGTCTAATTAACATTTTAAAATATTGTAATGGGCATACTAATAGGGAAAGCCTACTAGGTCATATCCATCCAGTTACTAATGCATGATGATTCCCTGAAGTAAATTCAAGTGGTTAGTCCAATTTAGTTTTAAGCATCATAAGCAGTAAGGCTTCCTTCCCCCACTTCCCTTGGGAGATTATTTCACAGTCTAATGGGGCTCACTCTGATATCATAAACCACCATATTTAAGCTAAATTTTCCTTTTTTAAAAATTTCACATTCTTACTCCAAGTTATAGCCCCCAAGCACTACTCAATTCCTCTCCTTCCTCACCATACATCCCCATCAGATAATGGTAGCTGATTGCCATCCCCTCCCACATATACTCATTCATCATTCAACCACACTGACTGGGATTTGTTGTCTAAAGCCTTCCTGTCACTAACTGATGCATTCACAGTCATTTTTGTTGCTGTTCTCCAATTCCCCCCAATTGCTTTCTACTGATAAGATGCCCCGATCTAAGTACGATAGTCTAAGCGGCGTGTGATGGCGCGTCCACCCCACACGAGCCCTGAACTGGTTAATATGGATCAGAAGGGGTCAATTAACCTTAGATACTGCACCTGGAGGGGACCCAGGGCTGGATAGGGCCAAATGGCAAATGAAGCAGAGCTGGGAGGTGGGGATTGGGACAGCATTATAAAGCAGGGAGTAAGCACAGGAAAGGGTTGCAGGCAGTGTATCTGCAGTTGCTGTCTAGAGTAAAAAGGTGTTGGCCAGGGACAAGGAGGAGCTCCAGGGGGCAAGTAAGCCCTGGTGTCCTGCCCTGGACTAGGGAATCTTACAAGAGGCCTAGGAGGCGAAGTGGCCCTGGGGAATGGAGGACGCTCTGGGGGTAAACCCAGACAAAGACAAGGAGATGGAGAGGTGGGTAGGAAGGAGTCCAAGGACTGCAACAGCAGTCAAAGGGTCCCTGGGCTGGAACCCAGAGTAACAGGCAGGCCTGGGTTCCCCTACCAGCCACTGGCTAAGTGGCACAGAGCTGGAGTTGGAATAGAAGACTGCCTGGGACGACATATGGACAGCTTGTCTGGTGGGACGTCATTGCCCTGGAAAGGTGGGAGAAGACTATATAGTGACTGGCCGAAGGGCTGAATCATCAAGAGGAAGCACTCCAAGTCATGGAGGTAGGATGGAGAGAAAGCAACTGATTGCAGGGGCCACCATATGGGGAAAAAGTTAATTCCCAGACCCAGGCACAGAGAGGCACACCGGCAGTGAGTGAACCCCTTCATATGCTGCTCTACCAGTGCCAGAGAGACAGACTGTCACGTCCCTGCTCTGTTTTCTAAGGCCTATGCAGACCAATATCTCATTGGCGTCTTGGTCTTCATTAAATGCATTCTTCATTCAAGTCCTTCCTTTTATTAGAACTTCATCCATTAAGCAGGCCAAATAAGAGCAAGAAAGCTATGTAATCATTATTTGTTTATTAGAATAAATACAGTTGTCACAAACCATGCATTAAGTTCCACAACACTCCTACTGTGATTTTAGAAAACATAGGATTGCATTGTAATTTGCTTACAGTACACTACTGTTACACTCTCACAAAGCCAGACTTGTCCACGGTATGACAAGTGCAGTATCTCATCTGCAAGGTTGGTTTTTTGTGTGGGTTGGGGTTTTTTTTAGGAACAGAAATCCAGAGTGAACATTGTTAAAAAATAGTAGAAAAGATTCTTAAAATACATTAATACACAAAGCATTGGGTTTCTATTAGGGCGAAAAAAGAAAGCTCTAAGTTTTTACATTGATGTAAATTCTTTTTTGTTGCTTTGCAGTCTTGTGAAACATTAAGACATAGCTGACCATTGCTCAGGCCTCTCCTGAGCCATAGAACAAGTTGTACGACAACTGGCTGGAACGGAATCCACAGTTCTGATGGTGAATCTACAAGGCACATTACATAGGCTGTATAGGCAGCCAATCTCATTAACCATATATAAATGTGGAAGCTTGAATGTTGGGCATGCAGTGGTCAAGAACTATGCAACAAGCCTCAGAATTCCCTGGCCTTTTCTACCCAACTAACTCTACATAAGAGACAGAATTCAAAATTTCCAGTAATACGAACAAAATATTAGCCATCCTGTTCTTTAGCACTGATGGGGGGACACCTATATTTTTAAGCTTTAAACCCAAAACATATTAGCCCATTAGAACTAGAGTGACCAGATAGCAAGTGTGAAAAATCAGGACAGAGGGTGGGGGGTAATAGGAGCCTATATAAGAAAAAGCCCCAAATATCCGGACTTTCCCTATAAAATCAGGATATCTGATCACCCTAATTACAACCCACATATTAGGTATGTGATAGACTAAGAATGAAATAAACAATATTAGTTGGTGGGGAGCTATATCAAGATGATTGTGTTTTAAAACTGTTTGCTTTTGGGGAAGCCCTTCTTAAGTTAAAAGCATCCTGTTGGCAATTTGCCCACGCATATAAACTAAAGGTCCCAAATCTGCAGTCCCCTGCTCACAGGAGTACTCATATAAGGACTATCTAATAGTCCAGTGGTTAGAGCACTCACATGAGATGTAAAAAACCAACTTCAGTTCAAATCACCTGACTTGGAGTGGGGACTCGAACTCAGGTCTCCCAACTAGCCCTAATTGCTGGGTTATGGAATTTTCTGGGGTGGGGCTCTCATTCTCTCCTGTTGAAGCTCTTCCACTTCATATCCAATATTTGAGTTTAAGCAGGAGTTTAGGGACCTAGAGGACTAGGCAGCAGCTGAGCAGGGGAGTTGAGGATCTACATTTTGGACTTAAGTGCCCAGTTACGCACCTAAATTCCTTTGTGAATCTAGCTCTTACAATCTAACTCACTAGTTCTTCAGTCACCATAGCATCTCCCACAGTAGATGTGAGCTGAGTTTCGAATGGAAACAAGTAGAAACCTCCTCCCGCTTTTTTTTTAATTTTTTTTTTTTTGGACACTAGCCCCCTTAGGCCACTTTTATACCTCATAAAGAAACAAAAAATAAGTGTTTTCTCCTTTTGCAAGTCACTGTTAAAGTGTCAAGCTGAGACAAAAATGTTAATGAAGAGAAGACTCTTCTGTACAATTACACCACAGTTCACATAGCACAGTAAGGGGACATGCGTTTCCTCCTGGTCCTTAATGCTGAAGGGTAAATTCAGTCCTGGTGTAAGCAGATGCATTTCATTTGTAGTCAATGAGAGATGGACCTCTGCTTACAACAAGACTGAACTTGGCCCAGATAACGCAGTAACACTGTCTTCCTTGATAGGCTGCTCTGTTAAATGCTTTACATAAAACCTGGCAGCCCATAAAATGTGACTAATGTGATAAATAGAAAGCAATAAGATAGTGGTTTTGAATCTCCTCCACATTCTAAGGGAAGGAATGCTATAAAATACAGAGCCCACAAATAACTTGCTTTAGCATTATAATACTATTTCTTTCAATAGCCCTGCCCATAACCTGCTCACACAAACCACATCCTAGCCTTGCCTTCTTTGTACATTTAACTACACCTATTGCATCATTAGACACACAGATATGTCTGCACAATCCGGTGAAGTCCATCAAGTGCTGTAACAGTGTCTTGTGACAAGGTAGATACATTCGAAGGGTAGAGTCTTTTCTCTCACTGACCTCAATGGGAGTTTTGCCTAAGGATTACAGCACTGGGTCCAGAGTTCACAGCAGTAGCAAAGTATCATTGGGAATGATGGGATGAAGTCAACTCATCACAGCATCACTGAAAGGAAACTTATGTCGTTTTCAGCCCTGGGCTTGCACCTCTAAACTGTTCCAAATTCGGTGCAGTCCAGTGTGTTTGATACTGGTGTACATTACATGGCATTGTCCAGACTAACCCAGGAAACAGAGGCAAAATCTTACTGAAAAATGACCTTGCTTCATTTAATTTTCAAGACAAAAAACTGTACTTCTGTTTACACACTTTGGGCTCTGTCGTGCTGTAACTGCCATTGACTTCAATGAGAGCAGGAGCAGGTGCTTTAGCTTTTCCACATGAAAGTAAAGGTCAACCTTGCACCTCTAAGCAATCAAACTGTGATTCCCCCTGTTCATTCCACGAAGGGTTAAAAAGAATGCATAAATCCAGCCCATCCATCCTTGACCAGCTCCTGACCGAGCTGATCCAGACTGCACATTTCAAGTGTGGCTACAGCTCCCTCCTCAGCACAAAAGGAGGGAGAGAAAAGCAGCTATGACCAGATGGGGCAATAATTCCATTTCTAGTCTGTGTGTAAACATCAGGTGGAAATAACACTGGGTAGTATGAGGTTAACATGAAAGGTAGAAAAAGCCCTCATGGGTTCTTATGTACAGTTTCAGGTGGTGTCCTTGGAAACAAATACAGTAACACACACAAACCTTATTTAATGGAAACTGTGCAGTTTCTAAATATATTACAATGCAATGTTGTATTTCTAACACTCAAGCCTAGCATATCTTCCACCACCAATGGTAACCAAGCAGTTTACAAAAGAAAGTATATAAAGGCATTGCCCCATCAAGAAGGGTTCAAGTTTTTCCTGTTTATCAAAGTAGCTAGTAGTAGATTTCTTTATCAACAGAACAAGAAAGCTTGTTGACCCTAGCAAACAGACCCACCAGGATCTCAGAGCAAAGATGTAAAAATGATATTTCAAAAGGGAGCTAACATAAAATACCACAAAGTATTTTCAGTGGGCACGTCATGCAAAGAGGTACATGGAGATAATGTGAACAGAAGAAGGAATGCCATCATGCAGCATGGAATATAGTGTAAGGCACAATGGGAACATAGAAGGTGTTTCATTTTTCCCTTTTTTTTTCTTTTCTTTTTCTTTCCTTAAGAAGGTCGTGAGGATTAACATCTCAGCAGCTTCCAGGATCACTCAACATTCTTGTATTTTGTGAACAGGTTGTACAAAACCCTGAGGGTAGACTTCAGATCCAAGTTAACAACATCTGTGGAAGAAAAGGAGAGATTCTTAAGGTTGGTTTAGTGCTACCTCCCAGTTGCCTATGAATGGAAGAAAGTGTCTTCTGATCTGTGAACTCAAAAGAATAAAAAATCAAATCAAATTTAAAAAATACAGATCCAGTTCCCTTGAATAGCATCATATGATAGACTTCAAGAAACCTTAGCCATAACAGTACTTTAATCACTGATATTTTTAAACTTCTCTCTGGAGGGGGGGGGGAAAAAAGAACCCCCATCCCTCCCTGATCTACAATTTATCATAGGCTGCAGTGTTCTTGTGTCTCAGACCTGATATCTCACAAATAACTTTGAAAAATACTCTATGTTAGATACCATGTCACAGCTTTAACAATTTCTAGTGAGTTTCTACCAGGGAAATTACTAACCAGGGGTCCAGAGTGGGGATTTAAGTCTAAATTGTATATTTCACATGAGGTTCTGGACCCACCGTATCTAGAACCTCTGCAATGACTTGCTATGCAGTGAGCAGGACTTAAACTCCTGCTTTGTGTGCCAAACCTTCCTGCATCCCCCCTCACTGTGCCAGAGTGTGGGTACATTTTCATCTGAGAAAGGAAGGGAAGAGTGCATCAACAGTTACAGTCCACCATAAAGACAGGCTGTCTTCCACCCTCCCCATTCTTCCCCTTTGCAAACTTCAAACTTATTGCTCATGGGCTTGGTATTCCCCCTTCTCAGATGTACAACAAAGAGAGTCTCTCTCTTTGCTCTTCCTGTCCTTTTGCTACGATAACATAGAGGAAGTGCCGGAGAGAAGTACATTCCAAAGGCTGCCAGGGGAAAGTACAGCACAGAGTGCCCTTGCAAGACTGGAGAGAGGATCTGCCAACGTAAGCAGCGCAGGAGAGGGGAAAAGCAGCAGGTAAAGATGTGGGAAAGGGAGAGGACAGGAGGGAAAAGCAGGGGAAACAGGAAGATGAAAAAAATTGAGGAGGAACAGTTCGGGTGGAAGAAGAGGAAGGAAGAGAGGTAAAAACAAAAAGAAAAACCCCACAAACCCCATTCCCAAAAAACCGACGTTTTCAGTCTCCTCTCACCCTCTCTTCCTTTGTCTATTATTTTGCACAGTTGAGTGAAGAGAGACTCTTTGTCTTTCTCGTTTAACATGTGGATTGAAACGTGCTGGCTATAGAGCTCCACAGAGAGGACCCAGCACAGGCTTCCTCACCATGCCCTGCAAACATGCCTGGCCTGAAATGATCCCTTGTTGGGTAGGAGAGAAATTCATGCTCCATGAACATATGCTTCTCAGCCTCCGTGATGGGATGGCCAACTGGCTCTCAATTAGCACCATTTGAGGGGACAGATTTGTGCTGCACACACTTGTTTGGAAAGAAATTAATTATTTTACACAAGCCTCCAGACAGCCACCAGCATTACTAAATGACGTGCAGCCTCTATCAGCTTGGCCGGATTTTAAGTCGTGACTTAGAAGTGAACAGCTACATATCCAATTACCACTTCCCAGCGTCATGCTATTCCCCCATGCTATCCTCTCTTCCTAACCTGTGTACGTGTGCAGCAGGAGCAAGGGAACTCCTAACAAAGATCTTGCTTGTATGAAAAGGACCACTATAACACAGGAAGAATAGTCCTAGTTTTAGCAGAATCGTTTCTGTATATCAAAGTTTTCCAGAAGGCGTAGGAAGCTGTTTAACACCACAGCATCCCCAGCAGCACAACACTCCCAAATGGCCTGGGAATGTGTACTACCTTCTGTGCAACAGATCGAGTTGCCTCAGAGACAGATTTAAATGTGAATTTAGCCCTGAGGAGCAAAGCTTCTTACCAGCCATATCCTCCACAATCAGCAAGCCAAGGGGAATCTTTGGTGTGGGCCAGGGAAACCGACAGGAAGATTCAACCTAACGGTGCTGGCAGCCAACTTGAAGTTCCAATAACAAATGTATAGCTCTGGTAGTGCAGAGCACCCTTACAGCTGGCCTATGAGGCTAGCTGAGGTTACTGTGGCATGGGCAATCCCTACCTGGCATAGAGCCTGCATAGCCAACTCTACACCATCCAGCCAACACAGAGAGTACTCCAAAGGAGGGAAAGGTGGCCAGAAAGCACTGCGCTCCACCAATCCCCCTTGAGTCCACTGCAGGCAGCTAGAACTTAGAGCAGCTGAGACCAAATCAGCCCTGTGCATTGGGGGAGCATGAAGGTGACATAAAGCCCCCTTCTACGGCTGCACTAAGCACAGCTCCACTAGAGCCAAGGATCAAGGACTGCATCTCTAGGTGCCCAGTACTGAGATTCATTGTCTCTGCTCTTTGTTATAGTACCAGGTCTGCAAGATAAGTGGACGGTGCAGTTTATTTGCAATCATCACTTAACAGGGATGATTGTATTTTTAAGGTGACAGGTGGTCCTCTGCCTTCAGGGATTCTTAGGGTATCTGTGCCATTTCCCATTGCTCCATTGGTTTACTTCTTCCCTTCCCTCCTATTCTCAAGATCCTACATCCTAGAGACCTCCCTTGAAGACCGTGTGGGTCTTCTTTCTGAGTCACGGCCATAACTTCTGCCTCAGCTGATAGGAGGCAATGGGGAGGGAATTATGACATGTTGCTCACTCCTCCTGCTGAAAAGGGATAAACCCGAGTCTTTTACTTGCTAATGTAATGTAATGATTCATAGAATTTAAGGTCAGAAGGGTCTACAATCTTCTAGTCTGACCTCCTTCATAAAACAGACCAGAGAACTTTACCATGTAATTCCTGCACTGAGTTTAATAACTTGTGCTTGAACTAGAATATATCTTTTAGAAATACATCAACTTTTAATTTAATGAGTTCAAGTGATGGAGAATCCACCTCATCTCTTGGTAATTTGTTCTATTAGTTAATTACTCTCACTTATAAAATCTATGCCTTATTTCCAGTTTAATTTTTCCTTTCAAAGAACTTCTAGCCATTGGATCTTGTTAAACCTTTGTCTGCTAGATTAAAAAGTAATGTAATATCAGATATAGCCTCACTGCATGGGTAATTATAGGCCATGAGATGAGAAGCACTGACAAGAGGGACACCAGACATGCCCAAAAAAACCCCATGATCTCAATCTTCTGCTCCTTGTAAGAGGAAGTTTGTGTGGCCAAAGCCCAGCCAGTGCTAACTGACAGAATGCCAACCAAAGGTGGCAATAAATCATAAAAATAGCCTAAAATAGAGTTTAAATGAATAATACCTCTACAACCTGTCAAAATCCCTTGGGAAGATAATAAAGCCGCCCACTAAAATTCACTCTACTTTAATGACTTAGGGCAAAATTTTGTCTTCAGATGTGTCTATTGTATTTAATGGATGTAACAGAGACCAGAACTTGGCCTGTAATTTGTGCAATGTTGTATACACCATGCAAGATGACTTTTGATATTTTATTGGGGTGGGAGTGAGTGGAGCAGGATATACTAAAATATTAAATTGAATACTAGACCTGTCTCTTGCGAGTACTGCAGAAAGCACTTAGACTGCAAAGTGGTGTTAAAGTGCCCTGTCCTCAGAAAATCCTACAACAAATAATTCAAGAGGCCTTTACTACCCGAGTCAAACCAACTGTCCATCAATGTAAATAAATAGCTTCAACTGGTGCTTTTTCCAGTCCATTCAGGCACAAAGTGACACCAGTACAGTAGGGCATACACAGCGAATCCCACACATAAAACATTCTGTGGAGCGTGAGAAACTGCACCACTGCAAATTGTTATTCAAAGGGACACTAAAGTTTGCAAATGCCTGTCCTTCTGGATTCCACAGCAAGATGAAATAAAACTACTGCAACAAAAACAGCCTCCGATGCTACTGTCCCTTCCACAGGAGCAGCTGTACAAAACAGTGTCTCCTCTGTTGGAAATCACAGCTCTGTGTGGTGTATCAGCACCCTCATTCAACCCAGAGAAGCAGATGTGAACCGGTGCTAAAGGGGAACAGTACACACAAGACTACCTCCTGCAAAGCGGGGGGACAATCAGACCAAGATGACTGCCATATTAACTAACCTTGCCCTCCTACTTTTATTAATAAATTTAATTTCTAAAGGGTACAATAATCAGCTGATTATAAGACCATGTAGACACTGAAACCTGTCCCAGTTCTCAGGGCATGTCTACATTTACCTCCGGAGTGATCGATCCAGCAGGGGGCGATTTATTGCATCCAGTGAAGACGTGATAAATCGACCGCCATGCGCTTTCCTGTCCGCTCTGGTACTCCACCGGACCGAGAGGCGCAGGCAGAGTTGACGGGGGAGTGTCAGCGGTCGATTTACTGCAGTGAAGACACCACAGTGAGTAGATCTAAGTACGTTGACTTCAGTTACGTTATTCACGTAGCTGAAGTTGCACAACTTAGATCGACCACCCCCACTCCAGTGTAGACCAGGCCTCACTACGATATCCTCTGCTGTACACTGAATCAGAGGGCAAACCACATGGAGTCCGGAGCAAAGAGTAAAGTAACACTGTTTTGAATGCTTTCCTGCAGTAACAAACAGTAATGGTCAGGCTAAGCTACCTGCCTTCACCTCTTCTCCCCCTCCATCCCCTCCACTCCACCAACGATGCCAGTCCTGATTTTGATCCCGCTGCACCCACAACCTTCCCCAGCCCCAGTATATGGAATGTATTCCTGCTTCTGGTCCTCCAGGCTAAGATTTTCACTTCATTCAAATCTCTCCTTTAGGTGCACTTTGGGAAAGAAGAAAAAAACAGTCTGAGACATGAAGACGGGCACATGCCTAAACCGAGTAACTAGGCGATCCTGATGCCGTAACCTTTTCCCTTCCTCACCTCATCCCCTCCCTGCTATTTATTATCCTCACTTGTCTCATTTAAAGTTAGACTGTAAAACTCCTCAGGCCTCCTTGTCTTTCTGTGTGTGCTGCAAAAGCATCGAGCACACTTCTGGGGTAGTCATAATGAAAATGAAGATTGCTCGACTGACAGTCAAGACGACATAATTCCTCCTGTTAGCCAAAGAGCAAACAGTGCAGAGGTAGTGCAAGATTCTTGACACTGCTCCATTAATTAGCTTCGGTACTCGGAGGTACAGCCTTTAAAAAGTCAAAAGCAGTCTGCTCCAGTTACGATGCACATTAAGGGAGATAATGCAGATATGCATACGGAGTCTTTTGGATAAGAGGGAGTCTGATAAACAAAGTTTTTCTGTGTGTATATATATATATAATACATGCACCCACAACATTATTTCCTGATGTAACCCTGTTGACTTTAATGGAGTAACACGAGAGATGTAATTGCCACTATGCCTGTATAAATAGCTTGTGCCTCTATAGTGTATATATTACCTTCAGGACGAGCCTTTGGTTTCTTGAGCCCTCCATCTTGCATCAACTCAAAAGCGAAGGAAACATTATGGACCTGCAAAGAAGCAATTTAAATAAATTCCCAAATTCTAACAAATCCATGAAAAAGCAGTTACTTTCTTCTCCCTTCTCTTGACATCAAAAATAATGATGCTGGGATTTATTTTGTTGGTTTTAAAATCAACAACATTTGTTGATCTGAATCGTAGCTGTTTTCCTCCCAGGAGTAAAGACAACAGAAATCAAATCAACCGAGGTACTCATTTAAGAAGAAAGTTTCCAAATGTAAAGAGTCAAAAATTTAAGATGGAGTACAGTCTGAATTAGGAAACCCCACAAAAGCTTGGCAGAACAATCAAGTCTCTGTGTTGGAGACTGGGTGTGCTACTGAGATCAATAAATCATACAAATGTAGGGCAGGGAGGGACCTGGAGAAGTCAAGATGTCACAGCCTTTATATGAGGGCAGAAACATCTGCATTTCTGGTGAGCTTTTCCTGTCTGTATACTCATGATAAATTATAGTGTTTCAGACTCTACGGAACAGATCATCTGCCATCCAAGCAGTAATTTTCAACAGAAAGCAGGTGACAATTAGGGAGAGAGATTAGAAGTAAGGTCAGGCTTAACATTTTCAAATTATTTTCACTAGATCATTACAAACTAAGTACCAATCAGCAACAGTAAACGGCTGTCCCTCAGTAATAATTAAGAGCAGTATCTTGACAGAGGAAAAGAGGGCTTCTGGGTTCTATGAAAAAGAAGACAGTCACATTAACAGAGAACCCACAAAAACTATTCTTAGAATTAAGGCGAAGTCAGAGAACAGAACAGGGAGACATACAGGAAAGAAAAATATGAAGAGGATCAAGTAGGGTTAGTCTACACTGGCAAAGCTAAAGCGTTGCTTGGCTTGTGTGGGCACAGCGCTGGGAGAGAGCTCTCCCTGCACTCTAAAAAAAACCAAACACCTCCACGAGAGGCGCGGCTCCCAGCGCTAGTGCACTGTCTACACTGACGCATTACAGAACTGAAACTTCCTGCGCTCAGGGGCGTGTTTTTCTACACCCGACCCAGAAAGCCGCTGTGCTGTAAATTGCCAGTGTAGACAAGCCCTTAGAAGAGAAACCTGTTGGGGAGAGAATGTTAGTCTGAAAGGATTTAATGTGAGCAATCAGCTTTTCTTCTGGATGCCTACTGACGTTTAAGAAATTCTTCCTCTCTGCATGTGGAAAGGTAATTTGTGCAAAGAGATCTTTGTATTTTTGTCCCTTTAAGTGATTGACTCTGGAGATATGTGCCATGAGGGGGGAGATGTAATTAAAACTACTCATCTCAGTGAGTGAGGGAGTTATGCATACAAAACCCCTTTGCATTAGGATGAGAAAAAGCTCCCTTTGTGGGATTAATTGATCAGAATTGTAATCTTTCCTCCTACTCCTGTTTTTCCTTGATTTATTTAGGCAAAACCAATTTCAGAGGTAGAAAGAGATGCACAGTTCACAAATAAAAGCAAACTAATCCCTCCCCATGCTCACAGACACACTTTCTTTTTCCGTGTCTGGTTCAAAACAATATCTAATAACTTTGGTTCAGCATGAGTCTCATGCAGCTAGACATAAACAAGCAACACCACAATCACAGCTGAGTAGCTATGGCATATAGATAGGCATTGTACGATTTTATACGCAAGAAAATTCAACCCATAAGAGAGAGAGAAAGAAAGAAAAACTGGAAGAAAAAAAAAAAAGCTAAGCAGTACCCATGAAGGGTTTTTTTAATGAAATAATAAAATATTCATCTTTCCCAACCTGCTCTATAAACATAGTCCACACAGAATATGAAGTCCATCATCATCACCCACTCCCTTGGCATTTCTTTATTAGGAAAAGAAAACTCTAAGATAACAAAAGATACACTCAGATCTTATCCTCAGGCTCGGTTACTCCTAGGTGTTTCTCTCATAGGATTTCTCAGACCACATCCTGGATTCTCGTCTCTCCTCTCCAGGAAGCCACTCCTACCTCCCATACATCCACATCTGGCAACTCATCATCACCTGCCTAAGGGAGTCAGCAAACCCCAGGTTGCTGTTTCTCAGCGGAATCGACACCGGTTAACAGGACAAGGAGTTTCAGGCAAATTCTTCAGTCAGTTACAATACTTTCCTAATTTGGTACAATATATTTTTTGCCCTACGGTATGGTACGATCCCTTCTGATGAGGATGAGCTATATCCATCAAAGGTGAGTTGGGCAGTGAAGACCAAGTCCTTTAAGGTGTTGGGCTCCTCCTGGTAGACTCTGGGCCTCAACCACCTCCACTAAAGTCAGCAGGAATTGAAGGTGCTCAGCATTTTGCAGGATCATGCCCTTAAAGACTACTAAGTTCCTGCAACGTTACTAACATGTCAACCCGCAATGCAGCCAGCTTCACTCCTATTCATAACCCTGGAATGCACTATGCGCCAGACCAGAGCTCCACAGAACCCCACCAGAACAAGGAGCCAACCTCGCAGGGGGCAGATACATTGTTTGTACTCCAGAAGCATCTAAGGCCTGCAACCAGGGTCAGGGCCCCACTGTGCTTGGCACTGAACTCACTGAAAGATTACATAGCATCAGTGGTGCAAGTAGAAATCATTTCTTGCTGGTACGTTGCACTCATGGAAAGGACACAAAGGGGAGGCACGTGACTGCCCCATGTGACCCCACCCACGTGACTCGTCCCCGCTCTGTCCCCAGCCTGGGGCCCCCGCGCTCTCCCCGTCCCCTCCCCATGATCCACATCCATCCCACATTACATGGGTGGGGGAGGAGTTGGGGCATGCTGCTGTACAGACACCAGGCAGGAGGACTCAGGAGACACAGCTGCTTGGAAGGGCTGGGGGCAGTACACCTGGTGGCCCCATGTTCTGTTCCTTTCACCACTGAGGTTTCTGGGAGATCAAGGCTCTCTGGAACTGCAGCGGCGAAAGGAACAGAAGAATGTGAGGCAGAAGCAGCTGCTGTATCCACCGTCCTTTGGCAGGGCTGCTCAGGACTCTCCTGGGAACCGCAGTGGGGCAAGGAGCAGAATGTGGGGCCGTCGGGCCCCAACCCAACCCCACCCCACCCCTGTCCTCCGGCGGGGCTGCTCTACAGAGCCCAGGCAGGAGGACTCAGGAGATGCAGCTACGTGGAAGGGCTGGGGTGGGGCAGGCTCCTCCTGTGTCTTTCCAGTACACCATACCAGCTATAAATATCTTACTGGTATGGCGTACCAGACCGTACCACCGTACTTGCACCACTGCATAGCATGGAGGAGGATTACATAGCACAGAAGATAACAGTGAACCAGGATATCTAAACCAAGGGCCATCCCTGAAATTTTTCACATGGTACATTCCAGGGCTCCCTACTGCCCCTCTCCCATGCCCTGCAGTTCCTCCTTCTTGTAGCAGGTCTTGAGGCTGTCACTCAGCAAGTCCTGTGGGCAGAGCAGAGAGGAAACGAGCTGCTGGAAGTGGGAGGAGGTCGGGCAAGCCCTGGTGTAGGAGCCAGCCCCCCAGCAGCAGTGAGGAGGAGCAGAGCTGGCTGCCCCTCTGCCCACTCAGATTTGGTCCTGCCACTTCTCCACCATGACGGGGGGATGGCAGGGCCAAACCTCAGTGGCACAGTGACCCCTGTGCACCAGGTTGCAATGCCACTCACTCAATTTCAGCCCTGTGGCACACCCATTGTGAAGGAGGGCCCATGGGGCCCAACCCGAGTAGGCAGTCAGCAGCCAGCACTGCCCCTCCTCTCCATGGCTGTTGGGAAGGCCCAACACAGACAACCTATCGCCCCTCCCAATGGCATGCAACATTCACAACTTGCTTATCACTCTAGGCACCACTGATCTAGGCCGCCCCTCGCTGCAACAGCGTGGCAAATCCTTACCCTCTCCTCACAGCTCACTTCGTCTGTGATGCCCATCCACAATAACCCACTTCAGCTCAGACGCCATCATTCACATCTTACCATATGGAAAGAAATACATGAAAATGCTTAGCTAGATAGACAGAACACTGGGAGACCCAGAGGAAAACTGTGTACCTAGATTACAAACCCCTTGGGGCAGGAACAATGTGACTTGTGCACAAGCAGATCCCTGAGCTGGTGTAGATTCCTATTTACTTCAGTGCGGTTTTGTGTGGCATGCTGCCAATAGGGTGCTCATTGCAGGATCAGAGCCTATGTTTGACTGTGCATCTGGTACAGAGTCAGTCCCACTATCAGTGCTGAGCAAATGAGTTCTAACCCCAATACAGTCAGAGACCGGCTGTGTGGCCTTGGCCAAGTCACTACTGCTCTGCGTCAGTTCCTCATACACATTAGAGGTAATATTATTTATTTCCACATTTTACAGGGAAGTGACAAAAATTAGGAAAGATAAAGGATGGCTTTGTGGTGAAGGCACTGGACTGAGACTCAGGACATCTGGGTTCAATTCCTAGCACTGTGGTGCTGACTGCCTATGCTAGTCTGGGCAAGTCACTTAGTCTCTTTGTGCCTCAGTTTCCCACCTGTAAAATGGGGACAAGACTTCCCGTCTCCCACCTTTTGCCCTTCTTATGCCTTTCTTGGATTTGTAAGTAGCTCAGGGCAGGGATTGTCTCTTATTGTGACTATATACGATGCCTAGCAAAATGGGGCCCTGGTCTCAGAGTGGCCTCTAAGCATTGCTGTAATAATAATTAAATAAGTTATTCAATTTGAACACGTAAAAGTTCTATGTAAGTGCAAACTATTTATTATTTTATATCCTTTTGGTTTATAAACATCATATGACCACAACTGTGCTGGACATCGCAGGACCTAGCTTTTCTTCTCTTAAATATGTTTATAGGTATAGTCATTCAGGAAGTATTGGTAAAGTCACTGGGATTTACACCTTTGTTTCACAGGCAACCTTTAAAGTAAGGATTCTAGGAACTGCCAAGTGTTATAACGAATGCACCTTCGCTACAGCCTTTGAAAGAAAGGATATGGCTATACTCTGGCTTAACTGGGCATGAAGAGAATTCAGCCAATGGATGGAAAATAGCATGTGGGATATGGTAGTGAGCAGAGTCCAGATTGGAATTTCTACTCACCTTCTGATCAAAACTTTCAGGTGTTAAATAAAAGTGGTGGAGTGGAACAAAATAGTCTTCGAGCAGACCCATGAGCAATACCAAATAGACACCATCTGCAAACTGAGGAGAGATACTGGTGAAATTCCCAGATGACAGGCAAGAGGCATTTGGTTTCATGCGAGGCTTTGCAACCAATGAGAAAAATCAAGATAAACGGCTCAAACCATTTACCTCTACTTGCAGCACTTCATTAGCTGGTTTACAGACATTTAATAATCTACCTTCTGCCCCATTCAGGACTCAGAAGGAGTTTACTGCACTTGTGTCAGAAACAGTAGGACCCTTGGCCAGTTCCTCTTCTCCCCAGACTCAACCATCAGGCCCTGTATCATGGTCAATATCCTTTCAGCTGAGGAATGCCGAACGGGTTTTTCTTTGGAGTCCCTAAGTGGCTAGACAGGTTGCTGCAGAGGGGCACAGGGATGTCTCCCCACATCTGAGTGCACTGTTTTCACCACCCTCACTATGAGTAACTATGTGCTACATTGATAATGGGAAACTATATCTTTAAAAGACAACCCAGAAGACCACACAAAACTCTTTTGCATGCCTTTTCCTTGTTTTACACCATATGTATGTTCACGTGACTTGGGATGAGGTGCTCCAACCCAAGAGGAGAGCCACACCAAGCTTATGAAGAGACCCACCAGTAGAGTATCACTGCTGTAAACCCATACAATTCCTTTTAAATGTTGGTAGGTACTGTATCTTTCAAACAGAATTCTCTATATTGGTTCCAATATGACCTGTCTGACATCCCCTGAACTTTTTAATCAGAGATAAGGTGGAACATGCAAAGAGTTCTCTGGGGCAAGAGCGATCTTTGTTCTGTGTTGTACAACATCCAGAACCATGGGGTCCTGGTCCATGACTAGGGCTCTTATGCGCTACAGTAATAATAAAGCAGTGCAACAATCCACAGAGACCTACACTTCCAAAACCAGAGCCACATAAATGTGGCATGGGATAAGCCACTACCACTTTAGCAGAAGCAGAAACTCCTGTTAGCTGTCAGTAGACTTAAGGGGGAGATTTTCAAAGGCACAAATGGCAGAGAGGTGCCTAACTCCAATTGGAAATGAATAGGAGTTAGGGTCTTTGTTGCTATTTGTTTCTTTTGAAAAATCTTTATCTACATCCACTTTGTAGGCCAGCCACTAGAGGAAGAAATTCTCAAAACACTTGACCAGGTCTCATTCCATCTAGTTAGGGACAGTAGTACAGAAAACCCAGCCAGCACGTTTATGTACTACTGCACTATCTGACCAAGGTAAGCAATAGTTCAGTGATCAAAATTCTGTGTTATCTAGTAACTTGTCAGACATGACAGCCTCTCAACCTACTTTCCAGAGCATAAAAATCCTCGTTAATTCTGACCACTTTGCACTGCAGTCTAGCAACTGCTTCCACCGTAAGTGCAATGGTGGAGTTCCAAGATTCTGATTGATTCCTAAAATAGAAGGTGTCTCATCTAACCAATATTTCCATTTATTCTAACCTCCCCTGGCGCATTTTCTTGTATTTTTTACATTCTTTGTACATTTCAGCACTGGTGAACGATGCTGGATTGACAGCCCTTGGAGATCAAAGATCTGTACCCATAAATCAGATACCGCATTGATAGCAATCATACAAGACTCTTGGGGCAAGAGGGTGGATCAAGTCTCCATAGCCCAATTAATCACAGGTATCTCAGCAGAGAGCTCAAGTCAATTTTTGTGATAAAGATAGCCAGGCCCCAGAACTGGACTGAAACCTCCCATTCACTAAGGCCCCAGAATTTCCATCAGTGGATGATCAATTTAATCTATATCAGCCTAGGCCAGATTCAGACCAATTACCCAGATGAAATGCTCAGTAGTCCATAACCAATTCCCTAGGCTATCCAGTGCCCACACTTACTCTCCTGGGCAAACAGCAAAGAATAAGTTAACCATGTAGTCCCATTTTAAAGCAGTCTTTATCTTTTATGAACTCTCTTCCATTACACAGTTTAATTGTTTCTATTACAGCAGTTAGAGCTATGCAAGCTTCTGATATGCTCGCAGCTGAGTGAAAGCAACATGCCCCAGTGTCTCCAGAACTCACGTTTGATTGGGTTATAGTGTTTTGAAGGATATCCAATACCCAAACTGAGTTAAACACAGACAGACCTATGCCACAACAATTACTGAATCAACTGAGGATATCCTGGTTCAGATCAACAGCCTGAATTCACACAGTTGGAAAAGACATGCCCGTCACCTGCTCTCATCCATAATTTAAGTAATACAGCGAGTGCTTTGCACATGTTTTCTTTGATGTGTTCGAAACATTGGTCTGAAACCCAGCCATATATTACAGTCAATATCACAAACAAATATTAAATATTCTAAAACTTCTCTTGTTATCTGAAGTCAGGCGAGGTTACAAATTACCAGCTGCATCTGCTATAAGTCATGTGTGCAATAAGTGGGCAAGAGAAGCAGCCAGAGGCAAACATTACTGCAAATAACCATCACCTACAAAATAAGGCAAACACACATGTGTATCCCTCTAGCAAAACTATTCACGTGTATAAAGAGAAGCACATGCAAAACAGTTTGCACAACTGGGGCCTAAATTTGTAATTTACACCTTGAGATTTATTTTCTTGTATAGAACGCCTACCTGTGTTTCTAATTCTGTCACTTCCAAGTTTAGCTTATTTAGGTGTTTGTTCACAAAGGTGATCAGAGACTGTAAAGGAAGATGACAAGGATTAATGAGATTAGAAACAAGAACCAATGTCCATATGGTAGGGTTAATACAGCATTAGACTAAAAAGATTGGTAAACAATTGTCACAATACCCTCTTTGTCAGTACACACAAAAATAAAAAAATGTAAGAATTAAAGTGATACAGCAGTGTAAATTACTATCTCCATTGCAACAGTATTATGGCAGGAGTCACCTCTTACAAGTTATTTTTCTTAGCATGCGAGCACATTTTTAGTCTTGGAGGAAATGCTATGGTGGTGTTGGTTCAGTTGCAGGTTCTTGGGGGAGCCATGGTAAGCAGCAGGAGTGTGCACTGCCTGCCCTAATTCTCTAAACAGAGCCAATTCTTGCGCCAGAACTGTTCTATGGGAATTGGGCCTTGGTACTGGGCTGAGATTCTTGAATGAAGGGATGGTCTGTGTGCCGTTTGTGACCCCTCTGTTCCAGAACTGGTGTGTGTGTGTATAAATAAACAAGTTACAATAAGAATATACCCAGGCTCTGTATGTCTGATTTCCATCTGAACAGGAAGCTGATCTGCAAGGCCCTAGACATCTGCTACCATTCAGCAGAGGGACAACAGCAGCATGAATATATACAGTAACTCCTCACTTAAAGTCATCCCAGTTAACGTTGTTACATTGCTGATCAGTTAGGGAACATGCTTGTTTAAAATTGCACAATGCTCCCTTATAACGTCATTTGGCAGCCGCCTGCTTTGTCCACTGCTTGCAGGAAGAGCAGCCCGTAGCAGCTAGCTGTTGGGGGCTTGGAACCAGGGTGGACCGGCAGCCCCCCTATCAGCTCCCCTCTCCCCTAAATTCCCTATGTGGCAGCCACCCAGCAGGCTACCAATTGCCGGCAGTTCAGCTGTCCCTCCCCCCACTGCCATGTGCTGCTCCTGCCCTCTGCCTTGGAGCTGCTCCCCAGAGCCTCCTGCTTGCTGTGCGGAGGGTCGGAGGAAGATGGGGGCTAATTTCAGGGTGTCCCCCTCCCCCCTGCTCCTGCACCCTGCTTACTCCATCTTCCATAGAGCAGGAGGAACACATGACAGTGGAGGGAAATTCCTAGCAGCAGCTGCCCTCTCAGCTTGCTGATCTACTTAAAAAGGCAATGTACTTAGAGTGGGGTCAGCGTACTTAAAGGAGCAATGCGCACCTCTCTCTCACACACAGGGTGTGTCTCTCTGTCTCTGTCTGCCATGCTGTCTCCCCTCCCTCCATTCGTGCTGCCTTGTAGAGCACGAGGCTACATTAACAACGAGTTAACCCTTGAGGGCTCAACCAATTGCTAGTTCATCATTTAGCAGTAAGGTATTTCCTGGGAAATATCCCACCCTCTGACTTCACCACCTCAACCAAGCTTCACAATCATCATCACTGTGTATAGTATTAAAGGGTGAAAAAAAATTCCCTAGAACTTAACCCCGCCTATTTACTTTAATTCTTATGGGGAAATTGGATTCGCTTTACATCCTTTAGCTTAAAGTACCATTTTTCAGGAACATAACTACAACGTTAAGCGAGGAGTTACTGTACTAAGATATTTATCCCAGCAATCTAGCCATCAGCTTAAAATATTTTTAGAGGGACGTGGAGTCAGATTTTAAAGTGTATATTAAATGGGCAGCATTCACTTAAAATTCAATCAACTTTTTAAAAATGCTTTAGCAGCAGTTTCAGAATGGAAAAATAAAAACTTGCCCATGCTACACGCCTAAACGTGTTAGTTTAAATGTATCCTGGAAAACACCTCTTCTGTCCTGGTCCATGACTAGGGCTCCTAGGTGCTTTACTAATTAGGGCTGTCAAGCGATTAAAAAAAATTAATCGTGATTAATAGTGTTGTTAAACAACAATAGAATACCATTTATTTTAAATATTTTTGGATGTTTACTACATTTTCAAATATATTAATTTCAATTAAAACACAGAATACAAAGTGTACAGTGCTCACTTTATATTTATTTTTATTACAAATATTTGCACTGTAAAAAATAAAAAAATATTTTTCAGCTCACCTCATACAAGTACTGTAGTACAATCTCTTTATCATGAAAACTGAACTTACAAATGTAGAATTATGTACAAAAAACCTGCATTCAAAAATAAAACAATGTAAAATTTTAGCGCCTACAAGTCCACTCAGTCCTATTTCTTGGTCAGCCAATCACACAGACAAACAAGGTTGGTTACAATTTTCAGGAGATAATGCCGTTTCTTGTGTACAATGTCACTTGAAAGTGAGATCAGGCATTCGCATGGCACTGTTGTAGCTGACATTGCAAGATATTTACATGCCAGATGTGCTAAAGATTCATATGTCCCTTCATGCTTCACCCATCATTCCAGAGGACATACATCCATGCTGCTGACTGACACATGTTCATTTTCATCATCTTAGTCAGATGCCACCAGCAGAAGGTTGATTTTCCTTTTTGGTGGTTTGGGTTCTGTAGTTTCTGCATCAGAGTGTTGCTCTTTTAAGACTTCTAAAAGCATGCTCCACACCTCGTCCCTCTCAGATTTTGGATGGCTCTTCAAATTGTTAAACCTTGGGTTGAGTGCTGTAGCTATTTTTAGAAATCTCACATCGGTACCTTCTTTGTGTTTTGTCAAATCTCTGTGAAAGCATTCTTAAAACGAACATATACTGGGTCATCATCTGAGACTGCTATAACATGAAATATATGCAGAATGTGGGTAAAACAGAGCAGGAGACATACAGTTTCTCCCCTTCCCCCAGGAGTATAGTCACAAATTTAATTGACGCATTTTTTTTTAACGAGCATCATCAGCATGGAAGCATGTCCTCTGGAATGGTGGCTGAAGCATGAAGGAGCATATGAAACTTTAGCGCATCTGGCATGTAAACATCTTGCAGCGTCAGCTATAAAAGTGCCATGTGAACGCCCGTTCTCACTTTCAGGTGACATTGTAAATAAGAAGCAGGCAGCAGTATCTCCCGTCAATGTAAACAAACTTGTTTGTCTTAGCAATTGGCAGAATAAGAAGTAGGACTGAGTGGACTTGTAGGCACTAAAGTTTTACACTGTTTTGTTTTTGAGTGCAGTTACACAACCAAAAAAAAAAAATCTGCATTTGTAAGTTACACCTTCACACTAAAGAGATTGCACTACAGTACTTGTATGAAGTGAATTGAAAAATACTATTTCTTTTGTTTATCATTTTTACAGGGCATACATTTGCAATCAAAAATAATAATATAAAGTCAGCACTGTGCACTTTGTATTCTGTGTTGTAACGGAAATCAATATTGAAAATGTACAAAAACATCCAAAAATATTTAATAAATTTCAATTGGTATTCTAAGTGCAATTAATGGCAATCAATTCTTTTAATCACGATTCATTTTTTTTAATCAATCACATGAGTTAACTGTGATTAATTGATAACCCTACTAGTAATACAAATAATAACAATCATATAATGCAAAGAAGCAAATTTCAGTTCCAATCTCTATGTAAAATAGTTACTCAGTTTTATGCTCAACAGTTTAACACTGGTATTTGCACAAGCCAATGGAATAATGCAAAATCTTTGTCTGTTCTCTTCCAGATGGATATATTAACAAAAGCTGGCCCAGATTAATGGCTATTCTTCCTTTTCCCTCTGCCCCCCAAAAGTGGCATGTTGAAGGTGGAACAGAGGGTGGCCTGTGATCTGTATCAGAAGAACAGACCCAGGGGATTGTTCCAGCTGTCGTAAGTGAGCATCCCTTTGGATGCATTAATGGAAGTGAAGTTTAAATAAATAAAGAGAGCAAGATTGAGTGAGTGAGTGTGTGTGTATTACAACTTCTTGCAGCCATAATTGGTGAATCACAACTCATATCTATCCCTCTGACAGCCACAGTACACTAGGGAGATTCTCCAGCTGTGGAAGGGCACCCCTTGTACAAGACAATTGCTCAGATCAGACACTGGATGCTTCTTTTGGATATTAATACCTGTAGTTTTTCTCAAAGTGCTGTATGGAAGAGGGCTGACAAACACCAAGAATCATCCAAAACCCACTTGAAATTATGGGAGTCTTAACTGACTCCAGTGAATACTGGGCCAAGCCACAAAGCTTCAAGATAAGCACTTCAGTTGTAACTTTGGAGTGAAATTTGTATGATTCTGATGGGCATATTTTTTCCACTGATACCACAAATATTTTCTACAGGTTTCCAGACTTCTGGGACCCCTTCCTGCTTTTCAATCCACTACTGACTACAGTAGGAAATACGTTTTTAAAATATTTCACCTTTTTCACGACGCTGAGTTTATCTGGTGCATGGTCAAAGAGGGTGTCAAAGGCATCTCGTTCTGATTCACAAAGAGACGAAAGCAATGTTAGAAAAATCAATTCTGCTGTAACAGTCAGATGTGGAAGCAAGTTATGTATGTTAATTTTCTTTGTTCCTTGTCTTAGGAAACACACAATGGAGATTCAAACAAAAATCAGTCAGCCAATATAGGTGTCTAAAGGCCAGAGCAAACTGAATTGGGAATCTTGGGAGTAGTTGAAAATGGTGTCTTAAATCGGGGGATTTCCCTTCTGCATTTCACATTCAATACAGAAAACAGACACATGAAAACAAAAAACATCTATTACAAACGGAAAGAAAAGTTGCCCTATGGCCTATTTTTCTCTATATCAAATGGTCATTGAATATTACTTGATGTTTGTGTTCTTCAGGAATTGTGTATGCCCGTTGCTGAGTGATACAGCAATCGGGCCCTGATTCAGCTAGGTACTTACTCGCAAGCTTAACTTTAAGCACGCTAGGAGTACCATTGACTTAAATTAAGCTACTCACAGGCTTGAAGTTGGGGCACGTCTTCACTAGCAACATTAAAGTGCTGCCGCGGCAGAGCATTAACATGCCTTCTGTAGTCATGGCTTGTGTAGTCCACGAGGGGAGCAGCTCCCAGCTCTGGGGCACGGTCTACACTGGCGCTTGACATCCCCGAAACTTACAGCGCTCAGGGGGGTGTTTTTTCACACCCCTGGGTGAGGAAGTTGCAGCGCTGTAAAGTGCCAGCATAGACCAGCCCTGAGTCATGCAAGTAGGTATCTTGCTGAATTAAGGCCTGAACGCAGACCTGATTTCCCCCCATCCTCCACCCCAGTATTCAATGTAAAGAATAAGCATTTAGCACTTCCATAGCGATTTACACTTCAACAGGTCTGCGCACTCACTAATTAATCTCATCTAAATTGATTTAAACTAATTAAATATGAGTGCATTACTTCTGTTGATATTTTAATGGTAAATCCACTGCATTTGATGAAAGTTGTATTCACGCTGAAGTCAATGAAAGTCATTTTCCTTCTGTATGAAGAGAGACTGTGCCTTCTCCAGCGGCTCCAGATTCACAGGCCCCAAAGAGGTTACCCAACTCGAACCCAACACGCCTTTTTTCTTGGTCTCACACAGTGCTTAGATGAAGGAGCGAGCAGGCTGCCATTAGGCTGGGGTCCCAGAGTGGGGGGATGTATGTTAGGGTATAGGTTTCGAACACACTTAAGAAAATGTTTGACAATGGGATGTGCAAATCCTGAATATCCCTCGACAGAGCAGTGGAATGTGGTAATTGCGGCCGGGTGCACTCTAAGAGAAATAACAGCCAATCCGTGCTGTTTGAGCTGAAGGAGGTAGTCCAATCTGAGAGGTAATGGAGCTCAGGCAGCATCGACCTGTCTGTCGGCACACCGAAGTTGGAACCGGTTCCACGTGTGGGAATAGGTACGTCCAGTAGAATCGCACCTGCTATTTATCAAGATATGTTTTACTGAATCTCAACAGTTATTTCTGAATCCCAGAGCCACAAAGGACCAAGCTTTCAGGAGGAGCATCCGCGAAGTAGGATGGTGAATGCATCCCCTGTCCTGAGAGAGGAGCCACGATGCTGGGGGAAGGTTTATAGGCCGAGAGAGTGTCATGTGAAGCAGGTACGCGTACCAGACTTGTCATGGCCATGTTGGTGCTATTAGTATAACCAGAGCTTGATCTTCCTGTATCTTGCATAAGACTCGGAACAGGAGGGGAAAGGGAGGGAAGGCATTCAGAAGTGGCACATTCCAGTTCATAATGTATGCATCCCTCAGCAAATCACATCCCAGGCCTGCTCTGGAACAAAATTGAGGACAGTGGGTGTTCTCGTGAGTGGTGAAAAGGTCTATGGTGAGATGACCCCATCAACAGAAGATGGGTCGGAGTGCTCTCATGACGAGCTGCCATTCATGCTCGTGCGAGAAGGTTCTGCTCAGCACATCCACTGTCATATTTTGATGTCCAGGGAGATACACAGAAGAGATGGAGATGTTGTGGATACACCAATTCCATAGCTTAATTGCTTCTGAGCATAGGGAATGGGACCTGGCACCTCCTTGCCTGTTGACGTAATACATGCAAGCGAGGTTGTCCGTCATTACTCGAACAGTCCGGTTTCTGAGGAGTGGTAGGAAATGTTGGCAGGCATTGTGGACCGTTCTCAGTTCCAGGATGTTGATTGGTAAGGTGAACTCAGTGGGCATCCATCAGCCCTGTATAGTGTGCTTGCATAGATTCACTCCCCAGCCGAGGAGGGAGGCATCAGTGGTAAGTATCACAGTACGATACAGAAATAACCTGTTCAGATTCAGTAAAACATATCGTGATAAATAGCAGGTGCGATTCTACTAGATGTGGAACCGGTTCCAACTTCGGTGTGCCGACAGACAGGTCGATGCTGCCTGAGCTCCATTACCTCTCAGATTGAACTACCTCCTTCACCCCAAACAGCACAGATTGGCTGTTAGAGTGCACCTGGCTGCAATTACGGTAAGTATCACGGAGGTTGAAGAAAAGGGACCTTGGCACAGATGTTGTCGGGCACATCTACCACAGCAGTAAGTCCTTGACCTGGGTTGGCATGGACAGGAGTTTTTGCATGCTGTGCTTGTGAGGAAGATATACTGTATGAGCCAGCCCTGAAGACACCCCGCACATGCAGCCTCGTGTGTTTGACCACAAATGTAGCAGCAGCCACATGTCCCACAAGTGGGAGGCATGTAAGTGCTGGGATTTGGGGGCATGCTCGGGTGGTTGAAACTAGTTGTGTTATTGCTGTGAACCTGTGAGGTGGTAAAAACGCTCTTGCCCACTTGGCATCGAATAGAGCACCAATGAATTCCAGCGTTTGCACTGGGGTTAGTGTGGACTTTTCAAAATTGATAAGGAGGCCCAGTTTTGTAAAGAGGGTCATTGTAGTGTGGACTGCTCGGAGTGCTTCGGTCTTGGATGGCGCTTTGAGAAGGCCATCATCTAGATACTGGGAAATGGTGATGCCTTGTTTGCAGAGGAAGGCCATGACCACTGCGAGTACTTTGGAAAAAAGTCAAAAGCTGTGGATAGTCTGAAGGGTAGTACCCTGTACTGGTAGTGACCGTGGCCGACGATGAATTGTAAGAAATGTCTGTGAGCAGGGTGTACTGCAATATGAAAGTACGTGTCCTGTAGGTTGAAGTGGCTCGGGATCTTTCAATGAGTGTAAGGAGTTGTCCGTGCGCTCAGAAAAGAGTTTTTCTCCCTCAAACGGGAGATCCTCGACCGTATTTTGCACCTCCTTAGGGAATCCTGAAAGGTACAACCATGATGCATGTCGCATTACTACTGCAGTAGCAATGGATGGGCAGTTGTATCAGCTGAGTCCAGGGAGGCCTGTGGGGTCATGACCTTCCGAAATGAGGTGCAGGAATTGTTCCCTTTTTTCCCCTGGCAGATCCTGGCAAAGTTCCTCCAGCTTAGAATAAACTTTATAACGATATTTAGCCATAAGGGCCTCGTAGTTGGAAAATCGAAACTGGAGGGTAGCAGATGAATAGGATTTTCTGCCCAAGAGATCTAAATGTTTCCAGTCTCAGTCAGGATGACCAGATCGGGATTGGCATTGATGGCCATTCTCTTGCACCGCATTCACCACGAGGGAATTTGGGGCAATAACTCCACATTTTTTGCAGGTTCATAATATTTCCTATCTGCCCATTTGCATGTAGGGGGGGATAGAAGCTGGAGTCTGCAAAAGGTTTATAGGTTCAAATAGCGCATCTTTAATAGGTAGAGCAATTTTTGTTGTCGAGTATGGAGAACGTCAATCAGTTCACGTTGTTGTTCCATGACTCTTCAAGTGGGATGTTTAGGGAGTCAGCCACTCCATAAAACAAGTCCTGAAAGTGACGAAAATCATCAGCTGCAGTGGGAGGTGGTGGCATGATGGCTTCATCAGGTGAAGATGAAGAAAACGGCAGGACCAGAGGTACCTCCTCATCCTGCTCTCCTTCCAGTTCCTCCTCCAGTAGCGGTATTGTGGAGGCTGTGTTTCTGGAAGTTGAGAGATTGTTGAAGAGGGGATGGATGGAGGTCGGCGTGTTTGCAGCGGTGTGGGATTACCAAATTGTGCCATGGGGGTCCCAATATGGCCAATTAGAGGGAAAGAGAATATATGGTTGCATCCATAGGGGCCCCTGAAAAGGCTGGGTGCCCTACTTGCGGCAGAGTAAGGCTGGTAAGTTGATGTTAATTGTCCTGATGTTGATGGGGCAAGAGAGTCTTGATAATCACCCACATCCTCCTCGACATCACTAAGGAAAGGAGATGCTGTCCTTGTGGGAGAGCACGAAGAGCGTGTTGACTGAGAAGTGGGTGAGATCTGGGACACCTCCTGTCTGAGGAGTGGAGTATCTGCAGTGTCAGCTACAGCGAGGCCTGACAGCTGTGTGAATTCCTGTGGGTGATCTCTGGTCAGTGCCTGTGTTGAGCACAGGGCTGAGGTGTGATATGGGAAAGAGTCAGCAGATGGCGCCAGAGAGCTCTCTAGAGCCACAGCTTTAGTACCGAGGTTCTCAAAACTGGGGGTTGGGACCCCTCAGGGGGTTGGGAGGTTATTACATGGGGGGCCGCGAGCTGTCAGCCTCCACCCCAAACCCTGCTTTGCCGCCAGCATTTATAATGGTGTTCCTCGGACAAGGGGAGTGAGGGTCACCAGACAACCTTGCTGAGCATGAGTGTCTCTCCAGTGAGCAGTAAGAACTGGGGTCTGACACTGGTTGCAGGGACTTTTCCACGAGGAGTGGGAACACTTCTGGGAAACGTCCCTCTCCCAGGCAACGGATATACTGTGCATGGCTGTCTGTTATAGAGAAACCTGCCCCGCTTAAACCCAGAAGAGCCAGGCATAAGGGCGAGGGAGTAGCATCCCTGACGGGA
Source organism: Eretmochelys imbricata (assembly GCF_965152235.1). Classification (NCBI taxonomy): domain Eukaryota; kingdom Metazoa; phylum Chordata; order Testudines; family Cheloniidae; genus Eretmochelys; species Eretmochelys imbricata. The sequence goes on from NC_135572.1 coordinate 236,522,296, forward strand.
ATTAGGGAAAACAAAAAAATAATTACTTTTTTTTTTTTAAAGGATAAAGGAGAAGAAAAGAAAATGAAGAAGCTAGCTAACTACGAGAGGGAAAAACAGGTAAGAGACTATTTAAATAACCAAGTGGGCTCTGCGAACTGTTCCATACTAGACCACAGGCAGTAGAGAAGGGTCCGAGGGCGGTCAGACCGCACAGCGCGGGGGAGGAGAGGTGCACGTGTGCGGTCTGATGGGCACTGCTATTGAAGACCTCTGACACAAAGGCGCTGCCGCACCTACGGTGGAGCACCGATGGGGACATCACTCCAAGTAGTAGTTCTGGCTCTTTTGGTAGCTGTTCCTTGTGTTCCAGTCCCCACTCCTCCCTGGTGCTTCAGGCAGTACTCCCCACAGCCAGTAACAGAGCTGTCCCAGCCATGTGCTCCTGCCCTGTGCAATTGCCTGCTCCACTGCCCTGGACTACCCAAGAAAAACTTGTAAGAAACACAGACGCTTTGTCAATGTGTTTGAAGGGGCAACTTTCAAAGGTTCATGTGTTACTTACCAAATCTTCCCATCATCATCCTGCAAGTGAGAACATGAGAAAATATTCATTTAGTTCATGAATCATTACCGTCAAGGAAAAGATCCTGGCCTTACTGGGCCTGATCCTGTGCGGTACTAAGGATCCTCAACCCCCACTGAGGTACAAGTCTCAGCACCCAACAGAATCAGAGCCAACATGCTGGAGGAAGACAATGGGCCAAATGTATCCCGGGTGTAACTCCACTGATGAAGCGTAATTATTACTTTTCCAAGTCTAAGAGTGAATGAATAAATATATCAATTTATATTATTAGATACCAAATCCCTGTACACATATAGATAATAGATTACATTACACAGTTCAGAATAAGCATTGCGATGGTTAGGTATACCACAGTTTTATTTAGAGAAATAGAATATTTATATATATAGCTTATATATGGTATGCGTATTTGTATGTTATGGAAATAACATAGGCACATACTACACATGAACCAAGTCCTCAGCTGGTGAAGTCAATGGAGCTATGCAGATTTACATAAACTGAGAATCTGGCCTATCTATATGCACAGAAGAGTTTTGTGAGAGTTCTGTCCAGGGTTTAGTTTTGTTGGCTGTTATGGGGTTAGGTTGTGGGGGGGTGGGGGGGTTGTGTTTCTAACTTGTGTCAGAGCACTTAGGTGCCTCATTTATTTAGATCTACACCATATAAAAATACACACTTAATTACACACCAAACACACAGTAGCACCTTTCCCCCTAAAACGAAACACTTTACAAACTACATCCAGCACCACTGAACCGCAGCCACCTCCGAGAAAGAGGTCTGCCAAGCACACTGCACAAGCTGGAGGAAGGAAAGTAGTTTCGGCCAAAGACACCATGGCAAACCTCCATTCCCCTTAAAAGGGCCACGAGAGCTTTAATGTCTGCACAGAAAAGCTGCGCCCTCATTTCTGAAGGTTTCATCCAAAAGGACCCCCACGGAGCAAACCACCTGGTACTCCACTTAGCTACAAAATGATAAAAGGTTGAGACATCCCTACAAGGAGCCTAGACACTGATGAGCTGGAGAGGGCTCATGTAAGCCCCTTGTTAATACTGCCTTTAGGCCCCATGATGGAGAGTCTGAGCTTTCACTTTTTAGCCAAAGTGCATTTCTATCCCTTTTGCTTTGGGAGAACTGTAAAAACAGCAAGTGACGTAGACCAGCTGCAAAGATTAAAAGGAGTATGCTGCTGGGCTCCCACTGTGCAGCACAAGGATGGGGAGACCTTACAGATCCTTCCCACACTCAATTTTTGTATGAAAGCAGTTAGTTCATTTTGAGGAGGTGTCCCAAGGAAACATCTTGCTGATCCTCCCCAAATTCCCTACACTGCTCCTTTAACAGCGTGGTGTGATAAGGATGGACAGAAATGGATTATACACAGAGGGGGTAAGGGAGACAGCAAAAAATTGTTGCGCAAAGATCATCAGTGATATATTAGGATATAGCTAAAATCTTTTGGCACACAGGCTTGTTAAGGAGAAATTTTTTTCCTTTGCAATGTATTTCCAGTGATAAAGTGGCTTCTGCATGAAAAAAGTTGTACATTAAGGGTTTCACAGAATTGGTTAATCTGGTAAACAGAATTTTTTATGCTCTTTCATTTTGAGTAACGATACACCATACGTACCCCCTACACTCTCTCTCTCTCACACACACACACACACACATACTCCCCTCTGTCAGATGGATAAGGATTTCCTGCTTACTCTGTTGTGGTTGTGAGTTCCTCTGTAATGTGAGCCGTCTGGAGAAGGCCTTCCCGTTTCTGGAAACCAAGATACAGAAGTCAGAAACTGGAACTGTAGTGGAGGAGTTCGTAAGAGTTCTGCAGCATTCCTCTCCCATTAGCGTCCCAAAGGAGTGCACACATTTTATCTAGCTTTTAAAATTAAGTTTCTGTAGAGATGGGGCAAGGCAATTGACACAGGGGGTTACGATTTAGCACAGTGGCATTTATCAGACTGACAGCCAAATGAATGCTTAGGACGCATATATCTGCAGCCTATAAATTCACGAGCAAGTCTCCTCAGGAGACAGGCGTCAAAATTCTGCCTGGATCACAAATTAGAGAGAGAGTTTGTCAATCCCATCTGAAGCCCCCTGTGGATATTTGCTCATGACACAAACATCAAAGAATGGTTTAAATGAATTGGCAGCCCCAGAGCGGTCTGGGGCTGGGATAACAAGGGTTGTTACCAGAGGTCAGGGTTGAGGAGCACTGGCAAAGCTACCAGTGTGTGAGGGAAGCTTGCCCAGCACAGGAATCCAAATGTGGTTGAGTCAGTCGCTCTCTTTCAGGAGTAACCAATTCACCAAGGAATTGTAGCAGGGGAAGACTGACTATTTTATAATGGAAGTTATTTCCCTTTTACTGGACTTTTCAGGATGATTTTCTGCAGGACTAAGATCTGCTCTGCCCTACAGAAAGCTAGTGCATGGTGAGACCCAGTTACAAAACAGGTTTCCCCAGACTCTGATAAAACGTGGCCTTTATACTGTAGACAAGACCAAGCTGAGCTTTAAGCATGTCCCTGCGCCATGCTGGAGCCTTGGGGACACACTTCATTGCTGTAATTGGGTCCTCCTGTATGGTAGTTTTCTAACTCAATGCAGAGCCAGTGTTTTTACTTGCTTACTTACATTCATAACTTGCCCTTCCACAGACTACATAGGTACCCTACAAAATTCAGGGATATATCATTTCCCCTCTGAAGGAAGAGAATTTTTTTTCCTTTTCTTTCTCTTACTGCTTTAGATGCTGTCTTAAAGAGCTCAGATCCCAGCTGCTGACTCCCAAGCAAGTCTTGTCAAATAGACTTATGACTCGGTTAACTCGGATTGCTGCTTCAGGACTAGCTCTAGTTCTGGTATACAAGGCAAACCACTCCCCGGCATGAAACCCTCCTATTCCTCCCATGCCCTCTCATTCATTCTTGACAGTTGAACCACAAACATCAAAAAGAAATGGTTGTTATTGAGGAAAGCACCAAAAAGAAGCACCCCTCTCTGAAGCATTTTGTTTAACCCAAGAACCATTGCAGGAATTCCTTCCTGCCACCCCTTCTTCAAAAAACAAGAACAGTTTTGCTGTTTCTAGTGAACCAGCAAACCTGGCCTGGAGCAATGTTGGAAGCAGCTGTTATCGCTTGCTATTTTGCTGTCATGTCTCCACTCTAGGGCCTAGCCCTGTGCTGTAGTGAGGGCATCTGTCCCACTGTGTCTTAAGAACACATCAAATCCACTTCATGAATACATCCGATTCTGCACCCATCAGGCAGCTAAAGGATTACTGCCTGGATGGTCTGATAATGTAAGATGGGATGACCACAGGGATGGACAAATAAGGAATTCTGAGTGAGTGCCAACACTGAGTGCTAAGCAACTGCTGACTTGTTTCCAGCCCATTGTTCCTCTGCTCTGCTCTGCTTCCTAGATGGGCTTCCACAGCCACCAACCACTTTACAGCCCAGAGGCAGGAAGCAATAGCTGTGAGTGAATGAATTCAGAAAGTAAAGCTGGTGAATAATGGGTCTTAAATGTGAAAAAGGAAGAAGAACAGAAGTGAATCCTGCTCCTGGGTTGGCTGGAATCAGTTACTGGAGGGAAAAGTAATGATTTTTAGGAGCTGAGCATGCTGGTCCTACAGCAGTCTTGGAACCTAGTCCCATGGACCCGGCCAGCCCAGACACAAGTGATCAAGGTTTGGGCCTGACCCTTTACACTGCAGTCACTGAATAGACTTATTTTTCCATGAACACCACATACGTTCCTCATCTCCGGGCTTTGACTTGGGACTCCAGCTGTTGGAGGATTATTTCAGTGATACCCCACAAATCTTTTAGTAGCACTGAGGCCAGATGTGCTGCACATTTGTGACATTAAGTGGACTAGGAGAGAGATGGACTCTCTAGGTAAGCCTTGAATATAATCCCACAGAAACTATGCACAGTGGACTTAAACACTGTCGTTATGATGATTTATGAATAAGTCTTTCTATATTCTCCTGATTTAAAATAGTGCTCTATTATAAAAAAATTAACTGATGTGAATTTATCTTTCAAATGAAAGTTAAAACTCAGGAGGGGGAAGTCAGCTGGGAGCAAACCCTCAGGATTTTCAGTTTTCTGCTTTAGGCAAGTACATCCAGGGTTTCCTCTTTTTTTGAGGGGGGGGTCGGGGGTTGAGTGCTGAACAACTCAACTACTAAAGCTACTCAGCAATGCAACCTTAGCCCTGCTAACTCAGTATCCGAGGCAGCCACTTATAGGGTCATACAAAACAACCAGTTAACTTGAGCTCAAGACTTCATGAGTAACTGCAAAAGTCAGATTGTCATGCTAAAAACAGTTTATATTTCATAGGCAAAGCATTTAAAAAAGAGATAAAATAAAATACCACTGGTCAATTTCAAGAGGCAATAATACATACTGATTTTGCAACAACCCACCCTGAAGTTAGACACACTGCCATCTTGTGGAGTCTGTCACAATACAGTTATTAAGTAGCAAGCGTACATTTATGCTGTACTAATCTCTCTGGTATGCGAAATACATTTCTTGCTATGTGTGGTACAGAGATTATAGTTCTTCCTGCAAAGAGAGAGAAAGCAGAAAGACCTGTTTTAAACATAAAGTTGCATTCTGCGTATACAGTGCAGCATGCATCCGAAAGTCTACGAGGTATAAACCCAGATCAAATTGCTCAGATTTTCCAGTTCCTACATGTCCTCACCTTCAACTGAATAACTGAATCCAGACAGCATGGGAAAGCATTAGCCTCTCCCCTAAAATCCAAATCAATGTTTTAAAGAAACGGTAGAAAGGGCATTACATCTTTCAGGACCTGCATAGACTACTTGCTCTCACCTGCAGCATGGTGCTATGGTAAATTTGTTTTATTTTATTGAGCAGGCTCATAGAAACCAGAGAAGAAAAAGATCTATTAGATCACTGAGTGGCTACCAGGTTATTTGTTGTTAATAATTCGCACTATTGTAGAGTTTTCACCCATAGATCAAAGTGCTTCATCAACGTGGATATGTTATCCCCATCTAAAACCTGGGGACATTGAGAAATAAGGAAGGTAAGGCAGGATTTTCAGAGACACTGACCTCAGTTGTAGCTGTGAGTGCTCAGCATCTCAGAAAACAAATAATCAGGCCCTAGGTGACCTGCCCAAAGTCACATAGCAAAAGCCAGGAACCGAACCCAGTTTCCTGACTCCTAGTCCCATGCTTTATACAGTTGACCATGTTCTCTCCCTAGGGAAGCTACTGCAGGTTTACCTTGCAGACCTCTGAACCAGCCGTGTAAATGCCAGGAATTCTACTCTAATCCAATCCACTCACACTTTTAGCCTTAAACAAGGCAAAACACTTCTATAAGGGATCCCACATCCCTAAGACACCAGGCACAAATGACTACATTTACCCACAGAAGTCCAAACACTATGGCTGGAATTATTTAGATATTTAAAAAAAAAAAAAAACTGAAAAAACCACACCATTGAAAAAAACAGCAAATGTAGTAATAAAGAAAAGAAAAAAGAAAAGAAAAGAAGCTAACTTACAGTAGAATTTAAAAACAAAACAAAAAACAAACACTGGAAATACATATAGGATTTTTTTAAAAGTAGAAACTGGCAGGTTATTAAATTAACACCACTATGGAAACAGGCAGAGGTTAAAAAAGTAATAATTAAATGAAACCAAATCATCAAGCTGTGAATTAACCCGGTCTATGTAACCTCATCATCTTATCACTGCTACCCTCACCCTTCCTGCCATTTCTCCCTCCTATTGTTTGTTAGAACTTTTCTATATTGGAAATGGCGAGCCAGTTTAAGTGAGACCTTGTCTACACCACAAATGCTTTCCCAGTATATCTATATTGGCAGAGTCCCCTAAGGAAGACACAGCTTATGCTGACAGAAGGCATTTTTCGGCCAGCTTAGTAACACCACCTCCCCAAAGGACATTAGCTATGTTGACAGAAGCCCTCTTCTGTCAACATCAGGGGTTGTGCCAGCATAGCTATGTTGGCTAGGAGGTGTGGTTTTTTTCACATCTCTGACCAACACTGCTATTCTGACAAAAAAAAAAAAATCTGTCAAGGAGACCCAGCCTAAATCAATTTAAAGCTGATTTAGTTAACCCATGCAAAATTCCAAAGTGGACATACTTAGGCCAGGTCTAAACTACAAAGTTCTGTTAGCATACTTAAATTGGTTGGTTTCAGAGTAACAGCCGTGTTAGTCTGTATTCGCAAAAAGAAAAGGAGTACTTGTGGCACCTTAGAGACTAACCAATTTATTTGAGCATGAGTTTTCGTGAGCTACAGCTCACTTCATCAGAACATCTGATGAAGTGAGCTGTAGCTCACGAAAACTCATGCTCAAATAAATTGGTTAGTCTCTAAGGTGCCACAAGTACTCCTTTTCTTTTTTTAAATTGGTTGGGGTGTGAAAACAAAAAACAAAAAAAACCCCAAACATCCTCTAGCCACTTATGGCTATGCCAGCTAATCCCCCAGCGTAGATACAGCTATATCAACAGAAGAGGGCTTCTGTTGACATAGCTAATATGATCTGGGGAGGTGGTGTTACTATGCCAACAGAAAAATTCCCTCTGTTGCTGTAAGATGTGTCTACACTAGGGGGCTCTGCTGGTACTGCTTTACCGGCAAAGCATTTGTCATGTAGAAAAGGCTTCAAACAAATAAGGCTTATGCTGGTAAATTACGAAACTAAGCTAAGCCAATTTTAAGCAAGGGTTAAACTAGTTTAACTGAGTCTACATTAGGGGTTTGCATCAGCTGAACTAATTCAAGGTAAGACTTTTCTAAGGGGTAAAAATGTCGAAAGTGCCTAAGCGATTTAAGAGTTTAAGTCCGACTGACTGTCACTTCTTGCATCTTTTCTTAAATGAAGGTCAAATTCTGCAGATGGTTACATACTCCAATCACTTTCCATGATGTTCAGTGATCCCCTTGAATGCATATAAAAGTGTTTGCAGGATCAGGGGAGGGGCCATCTATTACCCTGTTTCTACAGCACCTCGTCTAATGGGGCCCTGATTGTGACTGGGGCCTCTCGGCAATACAATGCAGACAATACATTATTATTATTAATATGTATTATTTAAAATGTTATCAATGCTGACACATGCTTTAAAAACTGACACGTTATTGAACTGGTATATATTTCCTTAAGACTGAATCACGTACAAATTCAACTACAAATATTTTACACCTCACTCAAACTCTTAAAATACAGGATAGTATACTGTATTTTAAAATACTACAGGATAGTAGCAGCAGGATAGTAAATATAAAGAAGTTTCTCAGCAAAGTGACATACATAGATAGTGCGCACACGTACATACACACATCCCCCTTGTCCCTCCACGGTAGGTCTACACTGCAGCTGGGAGTGTGCAGAATCATGCTAGCTCCGCTCAATCTAAGACTGTACTCCTGAAATGAATCCTACTACAGCAGGGGTGACCTCACACTACCTGCCAAATCCACAGTCAATGCCGTCAGCTGTGCATACGTTACAACCGCATGGACCATCACACTGAACATTTAAAACAGGAATGAGAAAGCAGCCAGCCAGTAGTAGTCTTGGATTGGTAGGACAGTAGTTGTTCAGGACCCATTTTGGGGCTTTTGCAGCTTCATCAGCCAGAGAGAACCACGTGGCCCAGGTGAAGAGTGAATGAGTTATGATGGAAACTGAGACAAAAAACAAGAGTGAGAATGCCCTGCAGTAGCAAAATGCTCTTTGTGGACCACGAGAAATGGGCAAAAAAGCCAGGACCAGGCAGCAAAGACAGAAAGGACTGTTGCAATGTCTAGAGCAGGAGATTAGAAGTCAGGGTCTAATCCCATCTCTCTAATTGAGCAGAGCAAACAGAGGAACGGAGCTGTGAATGACCATGATCAAGGTCAAAATGCAGAACCAAAGGAACCAGAGTGTCACAACTGACATGACGAACTGGACCCTGGGAAACACAACGGGCTTCCAAAAAACAGATTCTAAACCTCTCCCCAGATCCTGGTGTTGTTTCTGTTTGAATGGTTCCCTCTTCAACGAGCAGGAGGTAACAATAATTTACCTTTAGTAAAAAGCCAACAAATGGAGCTCTCTGACATGCAAATTCCATTATACACTACTAATTTTTTTGTATGACAATAGCAACTGGAGGCCCCGACCATTATTAGGGATGTATTGTTCTAGGTACCTTGTGAACACATCATAAAAGATTGTAAGATTCATAGATTCTGAGGCCAGAAGGGAACACTGTGACCATCCACTCTGGCCTCCTGAATACCACAGGGGAGGGCTTAGCTAAATAACTAAGACAGAGATGGGGCTAAGGGGGGATGGGGGGGAGGTTGCAGCATATAAGATGAGTGATCAGGGTGATGGATGGCAGCCATTATGACACAACTATACTTGGGAGTTCATACTTACCCTTACAACTACCACTTGCACAGAAACGTGCTCAGGAAGTCGGATGGGAGCCCGGAAATGCATGGCCAAAGCTACCAGAAGGTGGAGAATGGAAATTAGATTCTTGCCATGGATTGCTGAAGTAAAAAACACAAGTCGAAAACAGATTTTAAACAACCAGCCTTTAGGGGGTGGAAAAAAAGGTTGAAAAACTTTATTGGTTAGCAAGGCAATACTTTAGGCCTTTCACATAATGATCTCAAAACAAAACAATAAGAATTCAATTCACCTGTGTCCACTGGTGAAATATTATCCCCACTTTACAGATATGGTAACAGAGGGGAACCGATTGACCAAAGTCACAAAACAAGTCAAAAGTAGAGCCAGGTGTTGAAACCAGACCAGTGCCCAGATCATCCCTCTCCTCAGGGAGGAGTAAAGGACCTGAGGGAGCATATTACATGTACTAACCGTGTACAGTAGTTAGGTGTATGCACAGCCTCAGAACTACAGCTGAGTCTATCAACAAAGTAGTGCATATTCATAAAAGTTACCACAGAAGTACAGAATTGCATTGGCTATTAAAGTGAATTAGCACATCTCCTCGAGCAAGTTCAGATATGCTCAACTGTACTAAATGAGACCTACACTTGAGAATGCCCACCTGGAATACATCTGTAGCAAAATTAAACAGGCTATGGTGTTCCTGTTTATAAGCCACATTAAGATGGTTCACTCCCTGGGTGGAAACACATCACAAATTCTTTTGTAGATAAAGGGCCACACTTTAAAGGGATGTTCTTTCTGCTTACTCCATCAGAAATAGTATCTCTAAACAGGTTTCAGAGTGGTAGCCATGTTAGTCTGTATCAGCAAAAACAACAAGGAGTCCTTGTGGCACCTTAAAGACTAACAAATTTATTTGGGCATAAGCTTTCATGGGCTAAAACCCACTTCATCAGATGCATGGAGTGGAAAATACAGTAGAGAGGTATAAATACACAGCATATGAAAAGATGGGAGCTGCCTTACCAAGTGGAGGGGTCAGTGCTAACGAGCCAATTCAATTAAAATAGAAGTGGGCTATTCTAAACATTTGACAAGAAGAGAGGAAAAAATCACTTTTGTAGTGCTAATGAGTTCAATGTAATCAAGGTGGCCCATTTCAAACAGCTGACAAGAAGGTGTGAGTATCAGCAGGGGGAAAAATTAGTTTTTGCATCTTTTCATATGCTGTGTATTTATACCTCTCTACTGTATTTTCCACTCCATGTATCTGATGAAGTGGGTTTTAGCTCACAAAAGCTTATGCCCAAATAAATTTGTTAGTCTCTAAGGTGCCACAAGGACTCCCCGTTGTTTTGGTCTCTAAACTGGACATCCAGAATGAATGAATGGGTCCAAGCTCTTAGGTCTCTATCTTGAGACGCTAACAAGTTTCTCAGATCTATAGAGATTCAGCAAACAATGTTTTAATGATAATATATGCTTAAAGAAATGACACACTTCAAGAAGCCCAATTATGACATAACTCTCCTCATCTGAAGGAGTTCGAACCAGAACTATAGAGGTAGGAGGGTATATGGTATAACCACAACCTTCTAATGCTATATATATGGACTACACATATACATTACTATTAGTAGTCTGTAAAAACACTGCAGCACAGAATATGTGATCAAGTTATTGGTTACCAGGATGGATGCTGCATTTCTGAAATGGGCAGCAGAAAATCATTTCCTCTGCATTCATGAACATGACACAGTCTCACTTCAAAGCAGACTTTTTTGCACATGGCACTTACAGTCAACATTCCACTTGATTGTCCAGCCGTGGGGTCGGAGTAAATCATGGACAGCTTCCAGAACTGTCTGCAGCTTTTGCTTCTGACCAATTTCAGACTGTGTCACTTCTGCCACATTCAATTTACGGTCAGCCAGCTTTTCTGCATTTAAACAAACAAACAAACAAACAAAGCAGGACTTGTTAGACAAGCATAGGGGAGAGCACAGGACTCCTGGATTCTAATCCCCAGATCTGTCACCTTGGACAAGTAACCCACCTGTGAAATGGGAATATTTACCTTCCAAACTTCACAGTGATGTTTTCCAGTAACTTCAGTATTTGTTAAGACACAGAGACCCTTAGTTAGTAGTATTTTAGAAGTGTTATATTATAATAATTTTCACAAGGGTACAACAAAAATTTTGCTGTTGTACCTTCCTTTTTCCTTCCCTATAGGTAAATGAGTTAACACAGTAAGGCCTTGTCTGCACAAGAAAGTTGCACCACTTTGACTAAAGGTCTGATTTTGTTAAACTGGTGCAAAAGGCTGTGTGGACACTCTTATTTTGGTTGAAACCTGAGTTATTTCAGTTTAGCTGAAGTCAGTTAAGAGTCAGTTTAAGCTAAACCTAAGGCTATGGCTACACTAGAGAGCTTACAGCGGTTCAGCTGTACCGATGCAGCTGCACCGTTGTGAGCTCTCTAGAGTAGCCGCACTAAGCCAATTGGAGAGAGCTCTCCATCGGCTTAATTAATCCACCCCCAACGAGCAGCAGTAGCTAGGTCAGTGGGAGAAGCTCTACCGACATAGCGCTGTCCTCACCAGTGCTTAGGTCAGTGTAACTTGTGTCGCTCAGAGGGATGGCTTATTCACACCTCTGAGTGACATAAGTTACACCAACATAATTGATAGTGTAGACACAGCCTAAGTAGGCCAACTCTTAAACCAAAATAAACTTTTACACAGTGGTTTATACTGGTTTAACTGAATTGGTTTAAAAATAGATTTAAGTTAAACAAGTATAACTTTCTCATATAGACAAGGCCTAAGTCAATTGGTTGGTTTTTTTTGTTTGGTTGGTTTTGTTTTGTTTTAACCAGTGGACAAGGCACAGCAAGTTTTGGTAAAAATCACAGATATTCCTAACATTTGGGATTCCTCAATAGTTCATCTGAACTATTCCCCCAGAACCACACACTAGTGTTTCTCCTTACCCCTCCCCCCTCAAGCCAATGAACTTGCAGTTGAGCTACCTCTATCTACTCTTCCTCAAACTGGTGGGGGGTGAGGCAAGGAGACCAAGCTGTCCTCCAATAAGCTGTACAGCAAAGGGAGGAGCTGGTACCTTCTCTTCCCTTCCTCAGGCCAAGGGAAGAATGGCCAGCTCACTCGATACCCAGCTAGAACATATTTTTAGGGGTGAAAGCCTCACATCCAATGGAAGTGAATTTTTTGTCATATACCTCCCTTGTTATTGATCACCTTTTAGTGCACAAGTTAGGGATCGGGTGTATTGACAGCCCAGCAAATAGGGATTTTGCTAATCTTTCATGCTGACACTATGTATATCATGGCATCTCAGTGGCAATACTTATCATCTTGATCAAATTCTGCAAACGAGGTTCAGCTTCTAAATAAGTCCATCACCCATTTGCTAATCTGCCACTCTGGGTGGCTTCAGAATTCTCCAGATGACAAGTTCCTGATTTTCACCTGTCATACGTCCTCTAAGGAATCCGAATTCTGTTCTTAAATCTCGGAGCATCTTTCACATGAATGAAACAATAAAAATCAAGCTGTGCACGAAGTTGAAGGAACCTACTTTATGAGCCTCTTGTGCATGCAAAAGGGTGAAATGAAGGGTCAACTTTGCTCACATATTGTGAGACCCCAACCAAAAGAAGCCCCTCCAGTGCCACATACTTCATTGCCTCTTGCTGTGTCACTAGTACAAGACATTTAGCCTCAACGATGCAATGGCTATGGCTAAAGCAGTCAAGAAGCCTTGACTAGAGCACGAGATGGAGCCCAGTTGTGATGACTGTGGTTCTTCTGTGAAGAAGAGGCAGGCCTGCATGCTAGAAGATGCGGGAAAAGGCAACCCGACAAGGATTCTGCAAACTCATACATGCATAATTTTACTCACAAGACCTCCCGCTGTCTTAATAAAGTTAAGCACATGGGTTTGTCTACACGTACAGCGCTGCAGCCTCGCTGCTGTCATACTTTAGTGAAGAGCTTCTCCCGTCGACATAGTTCATCCACCTCTCAGAGGCAGTAGCTTCTCCTGTCGACATAGTGCTGTCTACACTGGGGGTTAGCTCGGTATCACTACATCGCCCAAGTGTGGGGATTTTTCACACCCCTGAGCGACAGTTATACTGATGTAAGTTATACTGATGTAAGTAACCCAGCCTAAATGTTTGTAGAGTTGGAGTTTACGTGTGCCACTGTGCCCTCAATAGAAGGTCACTGATTTGTATAAACTCTCCCTATGAGGAACACCCACCTCAGATTATTTAGTACACCGCCACTTGCTACAGCAACAACGTGTGTAAGGGAGAGCAGAGACCATACTTCTGCCCTTTTATTATCCCTTGCAACTAGTTGGGAGCCACACACCAGAAATTCCCATAAGCAAAGAACTCACAGTTTCTCACCATTGACCCATGCCAGCTCCCCAGCATGCTGAAACTGACTCCTAGAGAACGGACAGCACACCACAATTATTCTGAAGTGCTGTCCAAGCAACACACTTTGTAGGAAGGAGCACCTCGGGATAAAAATGGTTGGCTGGGGCACCCTACGTGGAGGGATCCCTGCCAAAACTTTTGATTTATACCAGCATGTCTGAATGCTTGTTATTCTAAATTGCTGTGGCTGAAGACCATTGGCTAGGAAGGAATTCTATAGAAACAACATAGTCTATTGAATGCAACCGCCAATCCATAGCCATTTGCACTTGTGCAAACACCTTCAGCTAAGAGGTACCCCCACCTTCAGTCATAGCCTGACCAGCCAGTGTTTAAAGCTCCCCCATTTTAAGTCATGCATTCTGCTTCTCAGTGCTCTAGAAAAGTTGATTACGGAAAGCTACCTTTAATAGAAGCAATGGAGTCTGGTCAATTAGGAAACAAAAAAAAATAACTATTTTATATCAATCTTTGCAGACAATGTTCCTCACAAAAAAGTGTTGATATATGACACGCTGGGACGAGGATGTGGACACACAAATTACTTCAGAGGAATAGGGTTTGATGTGGGAAAGAGGACCAGCAACCTCAGTCTGTAGCACTAAAAAAGAAAAATTATTTAAAATACTGTTTCAATGGCCCCAACCATACAAACACTTAGGCCAAAGTCAAAAAATAGAGAAAGACTGATTGGGGGGAACGTTGGAGAAACTGGCGAAAAAGGAGATTTCATGCATATATGGTGGACATGTCCAGTCATTAGAGAATATCGGGACGCAATTTGTAACCAAGTATCACAAATGGTTGAATATTTATTACCAAATGATCCTTTGGTAATCCTCCTGGGGCTTCTTAGGGGATATGGTCACACAAAGGAAACATCAGTGCTGGAATTAGGGATGCTGGGGGTGCTGCCACAACCCCTGGCTTGAAGTGGTTTCCATTATGTACAGGGTTTGCAGTTTGGTTCTATGGATCTCAGCACCCCCACTATACAAATTGTTCCAGCACCCCTGAAAGGAAATGAAGAATTAATCTCTCATCTGCTAGTAGCTGCTTGGCCATTGCTAGCTTCTCACTGGAAAAAGAAAAATAGACCAACCACTGAGGAATGGTTCCAAAATTAATTATATATAAATATAAGAGGTTGTGGTTCTGGAAAAATTGACACACTGATTACGTGCCCAGCAAAACAGACAGGGGACAGATAGTCACTTAAATATTGGGTTACTTTTTATTCAGTATTCAGAGTTCACCTGCAAAAAGAAAAGAAGCTCCTAGCACAACTATCCAACTGTTTTTTGTTTTGTTTTGTTTTTTTAATATTAATATTTGAGAGAGATACCTGGTCTGTTAACTACATGTGCATAGAGATTTCACTCCATTTCATAAAGTCACTAGAAGCAACATAGGTATTGTAATGATGGTCACTCTGTAATATGGCAACACCCTGTTAGCTAGAAAAGAGCTAGTGACTATATTCCTAGATAGCGTCTCTTTACACAAAAGCTAATTGTTGTAATGTTTGTTTTGTTTCTGACATTTACAGGACAAGGATCTGTAAACTTGTTAAAACTTCCTAAATAAATAGTTTAAAAAAAATTTAGAAAGCTCTCCTCCCATTTTATTGAGCTCCCACAAGCTGTGTTTTGAGGAGTTTTCATTGCATAATAAAGCCGTTATTGTTAATCAATGTTTAAAAGATTTTGTGAATGTTTACTGGAACATTGTGGGGCTCTTTCTAAGTGGCACATGGGGGAAACTCAGAAAGCAGCATCCATAAAGCCTAATGAAATTAGCATAATTGAAACCTCTCACTCCAGCCCCTCCAGATCACTGAAAACGTTCCATGGGCAGTCACTCTCAATCTGTGGCTCACAAGAATTAAGGAAACTATGAGCCTGTTTCTCTAGCATGTCTCTGATCTTCTACTACTTGAAGCTCTGAGGCTTGGTCTACAATATCACTTTTTTCGCTAAATCTTTTGTCAGTTGGTTGTGAAAAACACACACCCAGGACCAACACAAATTTCACCGACAAAAGTGCTGGTGTGGACAGCGCTATGTCGACAGGAGAGGTCTCTCCTGCTGGCAAAGAGCGGCTGCACGGGAGACCTTACAGAAGCACAGCTGTAGCGGTACAGCAGTGCCGCTAGAAAGTCTGTAGCGCAGATATAGCCTACGTCTCTCCATGGGGTGCTTCTAGCTTATGAACCACTGCATTGATTCCTGCAGCACCTCCTCTGAGACACAAAGGATTCTGGGTAGAAGCTATTAGGGGACAATGGTTGCAAATGGAGAAGCGAAGGTGTAAGGGGGATGCCGAGTGATAGACAGAATAACTATTTACTTAACCTACTGATTGACTGAAGATCCTCTCTCCCCCAAACCCAAGACACGTGTAAGGGCACAGTGTGTGTACCCCACTCATGCCACATCGTACAAAGTTAATTTTTGAAAGAGCATCCACTCTGACCTGAAAGATGAACCATTATAATTTATTAAATGGATTGCTCTCAGCCCAAAGACTTTCAAAAGTGGACACACTAGATCTAAAGTTAGGCCAGTTTCACTTTGATTGACCAAGGTTAGCACATGTCTCCTCCCACCCATTTCATCTATCTGGGATGTTCTCCTGAGCGGACGGAGTTTAGACATCAGCATGAATCACACATTCTGGGGAGCAGGATTCTTGTCTATTCCAATCCCCTACCTGGTCACATGAACAGAACAGATGGGCAGAAAGATAGGACAGGCTGACGCTGTGCCTGATTGCCAAGGTGGATGAGCTGAATATATGAACCATTATAATTTATTAAATGGATTGCTCTCAGCCCAAAGACTTTCAAAAGTGGACACACTAGATCTAAAGTTGGTGGATGGGCTGAAAGATGAACCATTATAATTTATTAAATGGATTGCCAAGGGGGATGGGCTGAATATTTAACTTTACCAAAGCTGCAGACAGCTAGTCTGTGGGGGGCAACTAGCCATCAAACCAAAGGGGCTGACTTCTTTGCAAAGCCCCCCTTCTGTAGCTTCAACTCACCCAAAAGCTTCTGCAGCACTTGCCCATCATAAAGGTCCTCTTCCAGCTGCTTAACGATGATTCTCTCTTCTACCAGGACATCATTAATCCAGTCAATTAGAACCTGGGAGAATGGAGATGGGAGGCAAGTGTCTAATCACTGAAGTGTGTTACTTGTATCACAAGCAGTGATCAAAGTAAGGACCAGAAACAGGTAACCCTGCATGAATAATCATCTTGTATATTTACTTCCAAACAATAGAGAACTCAGGTGGTGAAGAGATGCTTCAACTTTTTTGGGAGCCCAGATTTCACAAGAGTCCTCTCCCTCTCTAGAGCCAGTCAGTAATAGGTGATGAAAATATACAGCTCACTGTCATCTATTATTCCATTCAGATCCTTTTGCTCCCAAAACACAGGCTACCACTACTTGAGCTAAATCTCTGTTATATGTAATTAATACAGTATTGCGCTTTAAAAAGATCTCTAAGCCAGTCAGAAAGACCTGAGCACAGCAGAGCAGCGGTATATATACACACTAAACAGTATTTTACAGCTGTTTGGTCACTGGCCAGACAGGAACGGGTGTTTTACAAAGGCAATAAGCTCTAGCTCCTACTATAGGATAAACAGGCTCCCTGAAGAATAATCCTAGTCCTTTATCAACCCAAGCAATAAATGGATGAGAAGTTGCTTGACCAGATAGCAAGTGTGAAAAATCAGGATACTTCTGGAGGAGAGGGCGGGAGGCAATAGTTGCATATATAAGAAAAAGCCCCTAATACTGGGAGTCTGGTGACCTGAATGAGACTTTACATAGTGCACCCACAGCACAATATAGACAGACAGAGTAGTGTGGAACCAAAATGCTAGTCAGCTGGGCCAGTCTGGCAGTCACTCTGTACTGTGCGTGACAGGTCCCATATGCTAAATTAGCTTAACTATAAAACCTTGCATGTGCTAACTGAAGCAGGAAGGAGCATAAAGAATCTTTTAAAAAAGGAACAATATTAAGTTTGTCAAGCCCCAGAAATAACCCCCTTAAAAGTAACAGGCAAAACAGTGAAATGTCTTTGTTTAGTTGGCATTAGCATGGGAAAAAAGTAGTTCATCACTTGTTTTACTCCAGTTGACTATGTTAAGCTCTCTATATTAAAGTACATTTTGCTGAAGTAATGTAATTTTTGTAATAAGAGACCTTGCTTTCTGCTATTAAATCTTTGCTTATAAGTGGAGAGGCAGTATTGCCAACCTCAAGTCTTCAAAAACCATGAGTCAGGGCCCCCAAAAATCATGAGAATGGCTTAAAAATCGTAAGGTTTTAAATGTTATATATACAAAATTGTGGATTCCATTGATTTGCTTTCTGGTTAGAATCCACATTTCCACCTTTTCTCCACAACCATGAGCTTTTGGATCTTACTTTGTTTTTCTACATGCAAGCTGAGATTTTTATGTAATCCTGCGATGACAGGAGCTGGGCTTAAAAAACAAATATTGCAAGACTTGTGACAAAAATCACAAGAGTCAGCAACACTGGGAGAAACAGGCATTTCGGGCGTGCTGGTTACAAGGTGTATTTGGCTAATTTATACAAGTTAGTGAGGTTCAGCTGTATTAAGCTACTGCACAGCAGCAAGAAGAAAAGGAGTACTTGTGGCACCTTAGAGACTAACCAATTTATTTGAGCATGAGCTTTCGTGAGCTACAGCTCACTTCATCAGATGCATACCGTGGAAACTGCAGCAGACTTTATATATACACAGAGAATATGAAACAATACCTCCTCCCACCCCACTGTCCTGCTGGTAATAGCTTATCTAAAGTAATCATCAGGTTAGGCCATTTCCAGCACAAATCCAGGTTTTCTCACCCTCCACTCCCTCACACAAATTCACTCTCCTGCTGGTGATAGCCCATCCAAAGTGACAACTCTTTACACATTGTGCATGATAATCAAGTGAGCTGTAGCTCACGAAAGCTCATGCTCAAATAAATTGGTTAGTCTCTAAGGTGCCACAAGTACTCCTTTTCTTTTTGCGAATACAGACTAACACGGCTGTTACTCTGAAACCTGCACAGCAGCAGAGACACACACTTAGGGCTTGTCTACATGGGGCCAGCAAAGTGCGCCAGAGAGATGTAATTGGTAAAGCACACTAATGTGCTGCACTCTAATTGCCCCACGTAGACACGGCTGGCATGCTGTAAAAGGTACCTAGCTCATGTTAACACAAAATAGGCACCTTTTAGGGCAGGGGTCTAAAATGTAAGGTGTGCCAGCAGGATCTACATGGGCCAGTTAAAGTGCAGCACATTAGAACGCTTTAAAAAAAAAAACACACACCCTTCTAGGGTGCTTTGCCAGTGCCATGTAGACAAGTCCTTAATATTCATAAATCGCTTTGAGATCCTTATACATGTGCACCTCTAACATGATTCTTAAAGGTCTCCATGATACTGTAGAAATTAACAGAGCTACTAAAATCAGGGCTAAAAAAAGAGCACAATTTTTCACAAGTTTCAGCTGGACAACATAGCAAGCCCTTGACTCAGGGTGAACTGGGATAGGTTTGCGGGTATGAACATCTCATCTCCCCTTTGCTTTAAGCTGCCTGGAAGCAAAAGAAACTTTGTAATAAAAAGAATGCTCTACAAGTCTTTTTTTTTTTTTTTTTTTAATTAAAAATGTTTTGAACAGATTTCCGTGAGACAATAGCAGCAGCTCTTTAATGCTGTGCAGGATATAAGCACATGACTAAAGAGACTCATGTGTAATGTATTTTTCAATGGGGGGGGCAGGAGGGAGATAGAGTTTAAAGGCATCTGATGACTGAGTGCTCTGCAATAGTTTAGACATTGCTCCTCCGTGAGTTCATAAAGAAGCTACGTGTATCTGCTTTGTCATTCACTCCAGCCAAGCAAACATCACTTCCTCAACGTATACAATAAAGTGTCCATCCTCTCCTCTGTGCACCACATGTCATAGCCCTTCAGTGATCTCTTCTCAGGCCGTGTCTTGATAGGGGCACCAACCCCTCTGTTCTTCTCCTCAACATTTAGACTGAGATTTTTCAAAAGAGCCTACGGGAGTTAGGCACTCACATCCTCTCAGTTTTCAACATGAACTAGGTGCCCTACTGCCTTAGGCTCTTTTGACAATCCCAGCCATTGTCAGCTGGCCAAAGATTACACCCAGCCAAGGCAGAGTAAGTGGGGTGCAACCTGTGTAGAAGAGTTTGGAAGGCATTGCACAATAGGGCAGTGCACGTGACCAGAGCAGCCCTTGCAGACTAGGTCAAGGAACTAACTTATAGCTCTTTTCTGGGGGCAGCAGGGCAGTACAGTCTCGTTGGTAAGGGGGAGAACGAGGTTACAGTCGTTTTTAAGGTAGGAAGGAGCCATTACAGTGAAAGGAAGAGAAGAAGGAAATGGGGATTGGGTGGGAGAGGAAGACAGGCCTCCTTTAGCATTACAGACCTATCACTAACTCCAGTAAAAAGCAACTCCCAATTAACTAGATATTTTCTTGTCTCAGATGGTAAAATAGAGATATTGTAGCCTCTTCCTGAACTACATCACCTTGATAACTGTTGGACAGCAATAGAAAATGTTTAGCGAGAAAGAAGCCATAAAGAAATACACGGTTAGCATCATTCCTTAAAAGAAGAAGGCCAGATTTCTTTTTTCTTTTTTTAAGTGCATTTAGAGCCTGAATGAAGTGGTTAGAGTTTCAAATGTGCAAAAGTTCTCAGCCCACAGCAGCTTCCATTGGAACAATGGCAATTTTTGGGTGCTAAGCTCTTTAAAATCTAGCACAAAAGACTGTGACTGAAGTTACTTCATCACCTTTCTCGTATCACAATAGTGACAGAGAAGAGATTGAGAGAGAGAGAGACCATGGGTAAACAGATTTCAAAAGGATCTATGTGAATTAGGAGCACCAAGCACCATTTTCAAAATAGGAACCTAAATCCCATTGACTTCCCAAGTCACTTAAGTACTTTGGAAAATGTTACCCTATGTAAGGAGTTAAAGTTACAGCACTCACAGTTTAAATTTAGAATAAAAAAGACCTCTTGGCAAAAACACATAAAGGAGAGAGAGAAATAAAACAAGGACTAGTTGGCAGGTTTCTAAAAAAATTAATACAATGGCTACATTTGAAAAGGGGGGAAAAGGCAAAAAATGTGAAAACTCATTTAATATGCAGCCCACAATATCAGCCCTCCTAGAGAAAATTATTTTGTAATTAAAAAATAATCCATCTGAACCTTTTTGAAAAAGCCCTCAGAGAATGACAAGAGCTGCAGTTTTCAAAAACCAAAGTTAGCCAGATCGCCCATTGATTTCCTGATTGCAAAAGCTTGTCTTGCTGAGGAAACTTGAAAAAATGCTCTTTGCATTGGATCTTTTTAACTCTTTCAAGAGGAGAAACAGGAGTAATTTGGTTTATTTAAAAGGTACAACAGAGACAGAATTTTTTTCTGATTCATTGCCCACAGAGGCGTAACTCTTCATGTCTTCCAAGTCTCCCATTTACACAAAGACAGACACAATCTAGCCAATTTTCTGTAATAGTTGACTGTTTAAGCAGCTCAATATAGGTTCAGACACAACAAAGCACTTAAGCATGTACTTAACTGAGCATGTGAGTAGTCCCACTGGAGTCAGTGGGAGAATCTGTGTGCTCAAAGTTACATGCATGCTTAAGTGTTTTGTTGGATCAGGGCCTTAAATTCCTAAAAGTGGAATTTCTCTTAAGTGTTCTACAGTATTTGGCTAGTAGCAGTTTTAAAACTGCAATAAAATCAACTCCTCTCCCCACCATCACCTCACCTGCTGCCTCATACAGACAGAGACATATAAAAACAATCTGCAACTGTATCAGATCCCCAGGCACATATATGCATAATAAACATGCCAGTGGTGTTTTAAATTTTGACACACATATTTATTAAACCACTTTTAGGACAAACTCTTATGTCTGATTTAATGAGCCATGCTTTATTATCGAGTGCTGGGTTGAAAATTGAAATTGCTACAGGCAGAACCCAGAAATAAAATGGTGTGAATATCCTACAAGGAAAAAAAAAAAATCTGGTCTGCCTGGCTGACTCGTATTATGGACAGGTACGCTCATTTTTTGCGTCAAACTTCACCAGTCCCATAAAGTGCTTTATTAGAAAGGCTGCCTGCCCCAGAACACGCTGAAACTTGTTCAGAGCAAACTTGCAGAGATCAAGGACAAAGAGCCCTAGGTCACCACTGTTGCAAATAAAGAACACAAAATAAAAACAAAACGAGTACGTAAGAGCACTTGGCACAATGGGAAAGCAGGAAGCCAAGCAAAGAAAGCCAACTCCAAGCAAAAGGTCATTAAAACAAGAGTTGGAAGAGCCTTCCGCAAGAAAATGTGAAAGCATGCAAAAAACAAGAGAGCTTAGCTCACTTTGTGGTTGAGTGTGGAAACTGCTGGTGTAAGTCATGTAGGTCTGCAAGCCTTTTGGCTAAACCTTCAGTGCAGGCTGTTTCTGGACAAGCGTTTTTTTATTTTTAAGACTGAACATCTAGCTTTTTTGAACAAAACTTGCACTGGTTAGTCACATGGTAGGCCTCTGTGAAAACTCGCAAACCCATGCTCAAAGCTCACAGCTTAATGGTTGAAATTTAATTTTTGTCTTCATCAGATCTGACTTACCCAAACTATGCATTTAACCTTGAAGGAGTGAAAACTAAATGAAAATGTTTGTTGAAATCAGGGCTTGACCAAGTAGCATTGCTTGGAGCAGGATTCCGTTTAGGAGAGAGTGTTCAAGGTCCAAAACATCTTGCAACATCAGTTGATTTTACAAGGTTTCTGTGTCAAAAATAACTTGAAAGGTTTGGTTGCTGTCGAATCTGAACCTGAAAGGGATAGGTTTCAGGTTTAAATTTGACAACAACAAAATACTCCAAGCTATCTTTGCGAGATTTTGACCCTAAATGGCAAAACCTTGTAAGATCAGCTGATTGTAACGAGGGTGACCAGATGTCCCGATTTTATAGGGACACTCCTGATATTTGGGGCTTTGTCTTATACAGGCACTCTCCAACCTTTGTCCTGATTTTTCACAGTTGCTGTCTGGTCACCCTAACTGTGACAGATGTGAGACCTGGGAAGTGTACGGAGTTCAAACTCCTTCAATTATGCCAGACAGGCATGGACTTTTGAGACAGTAAGTGGGGAATCCCTGAGGAGTGATTAATCCAAATGCCGCAACCCTGGTTGTGCAAAAAAACAGCCTTTTGGAGCTACATCCTGAGGAGAGGGCCATTGACCTGTACCCAGAGACTGGAGATCAAAGGCACAAGAGTTGCATCAAGAAAGAGCTGAACTGACCAATCGGTATCAGTCGGTTTCTGGTTCCCAATTTAAAAACTGACATGAACTTGTAACCAAGGGGGCAAAGCCAGTTGTGGGGTTTGAAAGACTGACGCCCACCAGAGCCTTATGTTGGGGTTGGGAATAACCTCTGGTAAGCATTTAGCATGCGTGTAGATTCTTTTATTGTTTTTATAGGTTTTTTCTGTAATGCTTTTGTCCTAAGAATAAATGTAGCTTTGTGAAGGCTTGTTGGTAAATCGGTGTACAGTGTTATAGCCTCTGGAGAAAAAAGTTAATGACAGGTTCTGTACCCTGCTCAGATCTGTTGGAAAAACCACAGGAAGGTGCAGAGGGACTGCAAGCCTAAACCCCCCTGACTAACAGGAGAGAGGCCAGTTCTCCACGCCAAGAGAAGTGAGTGCTGGGAAGTCTAAACCTTAAGTGGATGCCATCAAGGAGGGATACCAAAGGTGCAGTTAATCCTGAAACTGTAACACAGATGTTGCAAGATCTCCCTCATCTTGAATGGGGGAAATCTAAGAGAATAGGTGTTTACATGAGATTTTGGATAAAGTTTTCAAAAGTGCTAATTGATTTAGGAGCCTAAATCCCACTGACTTTCAGTGAGATGTAGGCACCTAAGTCAGTTAAGAATTGTAATACTGAGTAGAGAAATGCCTAAATCCTTTAAAAATCTGGGTCTTAGACACTTTTGGAAATTATACTCTTTGGCTCTATCTGGACCAGAACCAAAAGTTAGGCCCCTTCCAGTTTTGGATCCAACAAACAACAGAACACATAGATGTGAGAGTTAAAGGGGATTCAAATCTGCATTACTCTCAAGATCACAATATTTGAAGTTGTTCAGTAGAACTGGAATAGCTTACAAATATCCCTGAGTACACATTAGAATTATTTAAATGGATTGGTTTCAACTATGTTCACATCACTTCGGTGTTTACTCTAGTAAACAATTTAATGGTAGGAATGTTCACCAAAACAGAGAATCTTAAAGCAGCGAGTCAGGATATTAACGGCAAACAAATGTTAACTATGTAAACAAGAACATTCATATTGGAAACCTGATAATAAGGGCTTGTCTACATGGCCCCAGACTTCAGTTTACAGGGGCGTACACTGACGTGCACACCAAAGTGATGGGTTGTAACTGCCCCATGTGGACGCTGCTGGTGCAAACGAAAAGGTACCTAGTTTGCATTAACTTATGTCCACCTGGGGCATTTACAATGCAGCACTTTGGTGTGCGCTACAGTTCACACCCTGATAATCCAAACTGCAGGGTCATGGAGACAAGCCCTAAGAATTATGACATGCTTATCTAATCAGAGAAGAGCCACATACCAAGTGTCTTTAAATATAAAGGGAAGGGTAAACACCTTTAAAATCCCTCCTGGCCTGAGGAAGAATCCTTTCACCTGTAAAGGGTTAAGAAGCTAGGATAACCTCGCTGGCACCTGACCAAAATGACCAATGAGGAGACAAGATACTTTCAAAAGCTGGGAGGAGGAAGAAATAAAGCCTCTCTGACTGTCTGGGTGATGCTTTTGCCGGGGACAGAACAGGAATGGAGTCTTAGAACTTAGTACGTAATCTAGCTAGATATGCGTTAGATTAGGATTTCTTTAAATGGCTGAGGAAATAAGCTGTGCTGAACGGAACGGATATTCCTGTCTGTGTGTCTTTTTGTAACTTAAGGTTTTGCCTAGAGGGATTCTCTGTGTTTTGAATCTAATTACCCTGTAAGGTATTTACCATTCTGAGTTTACAGAGGTGATTCTTTTTTACTTTTTCTTCTATTAAAATTCTTCTTTTAAGAAACTGAATGCTTTTTCCTTGTTCTTAAGATCCAAGGGTTTGGGTCTGTGGTCACCTATGCAAATTGGTGAGGATTTTTATCACACCTGCCCCAGAAAAAAGGGGGTAAGATTTGGGAGGATTTTGGGGGGTAAAGATGTTTCCAAATGGCTCTTTCCTAATAAAAAACCCGGTTAGACGTTTGGTGGTGGCAGCGAAAGTCCAAGGGCAAAAAGTAAAATAGTTTGTACCTTGGGGAAGTTTTAACCTAAGCTGGTAAAAGTAAGCTTAGGAGGTTTTCATGCAGATCCCCACATCTGTACCCTAGAGTTCAGAGTGGGGAAGGAACCTTGACACCAAGCAACCCAAGTGACCAATCAAAAGTAACCCTCAAAGCTGAATTCCAAATACTCACATAAAATTGTTTGCAAATAAGCCACAGACCAAGAACAAATGAGTCTGAGAAAAGTTTAAGAAGGTCACCCACAGCAGGAAAGTCCAAAAATTCCTGGATAAGCTATTTACTATGAATTATTGCCTCAGTTCTTATGTTTTGATCTGAGCTTCCAGCTTTGGGCCATCTAGTAAATTTCATACAACTCTAATCAGAACCTACAGTTCTACCAAGACCAGAACTGTAATTCGCTACACGCAGATGCAAATGAAGTGGAAAACAAGGACTGATGGCCACTGATGGGATTTATTTGATTATCTAGTTGTTCTTTGCAGCTGGATTTCCTCCTGACCCATTGTGCCAGACTATTTTTAAAATATATAATTATACTACACATCACTTTTTTTCTTTTGTAAGCCCACCTCTAGCTTGTGCTCATTTTCAGTTCTGTAAGAGCAGTCAAAGCATCTATTATAGAGTTCTCCACACAGCAGCCATTCAGTATAAGAGATTTACTATGCTTGCTTTAGCTGAGATGAAAAGTTATTTTCCCTTTTGTTCTTTCTGCATTACAGTGGGATTCTACAGTCTGTCTCCCCCAGAGCTAGGACAGTTATGTTTTAATCACTTCCAAATGCAAACAAAAGCCTGAGGTGCTTAATCCATTACGGATACAATTCTTATTGCAGCAGGGAAGAAGAGATTAAACATCCTTTTCTGTGGAGCCAAAAGGTATTAAACTATATGTCACTATTAGATTCCCTGGTTCATTTTCCCAGGGGCTTCCCTGCCCCGACTCTGCTTTTCACAACATTGATTTGTGAGCGTGTATGTGAGTGGAGTGGGAAAAATTAAGAAGAGGGATTAAAAATACTGTAGATGTATCCGCTTTTTAGAGAGGGGAAAGAAATCCTGAAAAGGTTTAGGATCAAAATTAAAGCTATAAAAGTCACTATTCAGTTTTTCCCTCTTTATTTAATGGTGATCTTAGATTGTAAGCCCTGTGGAGCACAGACTGTCTTGTTCTGGGTTTGTACAGAATCTAGCAAAATGGGGTCCTGGTCCCAGTTAGGGTTCTTAGGTGCTACCACAACTCAAATAATAAACAACAATAGTAATAGACAGCTTAGTGACCCATTAAAAGAATACAAAGCAAAGAGAAGATCAACCCATCACACTTTCATTAAGTCATTCAGGTACAATCACAGCATAATTCAATCCCCTCTCTGCCTCACAGTCTCACACCAAGTTCGTCCTCAGATTCCTTTCCAACTATGCCTTTCCAACTCCTGCTTTAAATTAAGCTTGTGAATGGTTAACGAATATTTACATTTATATATGGCTCTCCTCTCTGGAGTAGCCCCACAAGAATAAACACAAGGCTCTTTTTGGATGGTCCAGAGGAAACAGCCCCTAGTGGTTTCCAGGACATAGGGATCAGTTCTCCATTGCCCAAAGTGGGAGTAAAATCTTACCAGTCTGATTTGTAAGCAACTGTGCTGAGTAATGGTGAACCAGGCCCCGATCCTGCAATGTTACCCATGCATAGAGACCTTTGTGCCTATGAGGAGCACATTACAGTATCAGGGCTCAAGTCTTCATCCTTGCTCTAGTCAGATTTTGAGGGGAGGAGAATCTTGCTAATTTGTATTAATGACTCAAAAGATTCATACCTGACCACACCATAAGGGCTTCAAGTCTCACTAAATTCAATAGCAAAACTCCCACTGATTTCAACAGGATCAGGAACAGACCTTGCAGCAAACTAACAAGATTTTAAATCAAGTGTACTGCATTCCAGAGTGTGCTTGGTTCACTTATTCTGACCGCACTCGTTCAGTTTTGATTATTCATAGGACAGCCATGAACACCCTGTAGTACAGTTTGGAATAGCGGCACAAGACCAGTAGGGTTTTTGCAAGCACTGTTGCGTCTGAGGATTAACGCAGTGAGAATGAGTGAGATTCTACAACATATTCAATGGGAATAATATCACGTGTACTTACACACAGCTCCTCTCTAAAGATGGATTTGCAACTGGACAGGAAGCTGCAGTTATGTTTCTAAAGCGATGTCTGATAATACAATGATGGGTGTGTTGCAAGTACATACATAGGCTGCTGTGGTATTTCTTTGAAGCATGCATTCACTCCAGTGATGTAAAGATACCCTGACAAGAATGCATCAAAGCACACGTCCTTGCCTCCTTCATGGGATTACATAATCCGGATTTTTCTGACACATCTAAGCATTATTGCACTGTGGTTTCTATCCAAAGCAATATAAACCAAAAGCCTCGCACGCAGAGAGGCAAGTACAGGAAATGTAGTAAGAAAGTAGTAGGAGCATGAAAGCTTCTGGGAAGAAAGGATGCATTAGGGCAGGGGTTCTCAACCTTTCTCTTTCGGAGCCCCCCCCCAACATGCTATAAAAACTTCACAGTCCACCTGTGCCACAATAACTGGTTTTCTGCATATAAAAGCCAGGGCCGGCATTAGGGGGTAGCAAGCTGGGCAATTGCCTGGGGCCCCATGTCACTGGGGCCCCGGTGAAGTTACATTGCTCAGGCTTAGGCTTCAGCTTCAGCCGCGGGTGGTGGGACTCAGAGCCCCAGGCTTCAGTCCCATGCGATGGGGCTTCAGCTTTCTGCCCTGGGCCCCAGCAAGTCTAACACTGGTCCTGCTTTGTGGCCCCCCTGAAACCTGCTCACGCCCCCCCCCCGATCCCTGGTTGAGAACCACTGCATTAGGGTACAAACCTGCCAACACTTCTCTCTCTGCTCCAACCTTCACTCCGTTAACCTCAAAGCCCTAACCCTTAAACTGGCCCTTCTAAATGCTACACACTCTGGGTTAGACTCCTCCACCTCACACAGAGCATGAGTAAATGAGCACTGTGTGCGAAACTCGGGCTGCAGTGGGATGGAGTCTACAACCGTTATAGGACAGGCTGTGGGGCAACACTACAGATCCTGAGCTAGAACAACAGCTGCTGCCCCTCCACACACCTAGTGCAGATGCTCCCAGCTACTGGATATATGACAATCACAGATCCAGTCCCTCCTCTAGCACACAGGTAGATCAGAAGCTTCTATTCTCCCTGTCTCATAACACAAAAGCAAAGGGACATTCAATGAAATTGAAAGGAGGAAAATTCAAGACCAGCAAAAGAAAATAATGTTCACACAACACGTAATTATTCTGTGGAACTCATTGCCACAGGGGGTCATTGAGGCCAAGAATTCAAAAAGAGACTAGATATTTATATGGATACCAAGACCATCCAGAGTGAGCATAATAAACAACAAAATATAGTGGAAGGGATGTTAAACTTCAAGCTTTAGATCTTAACCGTAAGCCAATCTCTAGTTTTAAGAGACCAGAATGAGACACCTAAGGTGGGGGGCAGATTATGCCACCTCTGCCTACTGTGGGGTTCTTACATCTTCCTCTGAAGCATCTGGCTCTAGTCATCATAGAGGACAGCATGCTGGACAAGATGGACCTCAGGTCTACTCATTATGGCAATGCCGATAGTCCTATATTCTCAACGCTCCTCTCCACTTGGACCTAGCCTGGACCCACTCCCCCAGTGCGCAAATCTGAAGACCACCCTGCACAACCATTTCACCTTCCCCCTTCCTGGAACAGGAGCACTGCTGGGGCTCCACAACATAGAGCATGGGCCCTCCTCCACCATGGCAGAATTTCATACCCAGCGAAAAATCCTGTTCCTCCCCTACATTTCATCCATCTGCACTCCTTTCCTGTAACCCAAACTCACACCTTCCAAAACTGTTTTCCCTGCTATCACAGTGACAGGGAGCCCAGTCTCTCACATCATGAGGAATGGCATTGTGATCATTGCTAGATTCAAGCTGAATTCTGCCTCACTTCAGTATTTAAAGGGATGAAACTGTAGCCTTCATCTCCCCTCCCTTGGCATCCTCAGGCTCTCAGATGTCTGCCAACCTCTTCTCATATCTTCTTTGCTGTTGGCTTTACTTCCTAGCACTTGTACGTGACCTCAATATCCAGGACAGTTCATGAATTATTATCCCTTTACATAGATATATATCTCTGGTTTGCAAAGGATTACATATAGAGATCTAAAGATTTTTTCATGAAAGAAAAACAAGACAAGTATTTACTTCCTACCTTGATCAGTTCTTTGAACTTGGAGTCTTCTTTGGAGTTGGGATCAATCATGGTACGTTCCTCATTTTCCTCTGGCCATTGAGAAGGGAAATGTCTAGTTAGAGCCATGACATGAACACACTGTCGAGGATATTGCAGGAGCTATTATTTATAAAGTTGTCTGGAAGTTGATTAAGAAATGGCAAAGTCTAATCATCATACTAGTGAGGGAACATCAAGTGATCAAAGCATGGGGAATTCTTTAGAGATACACGGAAGGATTACACAGTATTAACTTCCCTAAAATAAGATTCAACTGGCCTTCATCAGATCACGCAGCACAGTGTGTGTCAGGCTGTATCAGCTAGTCTCCTATATAATGTAGGCTCCTTGGGGCAGGGCTATGTCTTTCTCCAGATGGACCAGAGCGCATTAGTGGCACCCAGCTAACAATGATGATCATTTTATCCTTTCCTCAGTTATTTAGTTTTCATTTTAAGCTACATCACTAGAATGCAGCATCCCAAAGAACCCAGTAAGCTCACTGCATTGTGCTCCCTGTAACAGGGGTGATGCTGGATTATGGGTCATCCTCCTTTCTCCTGCCTTTTCAAATTCCACTGTAGAATTTGCTAGCTAGCGAGGACTGAACTTAGTCTGCTGCAACTGCACATAATGCTGAGTCAATGTCGGGCAGCAATACCAAGAGTGAAACTGACAAAGATTTAGGTCAAATTCAGTTGTGCCTGGAGGAAAGTGCCCAGAGCAAGTTTAGCAGAGGTGCAATCTGCTCCATTGCTGTGGAGCTGAAGAGTGGAAAGGAGAGAAATATTTTCTCCTTCTACCACCAAGGAGCTGCCAGACCAACACAATTTGGGAAGGAGGGGAGAAGGAGAAGGGAAAAGACACAAAAAGGAGATAGAAACGGAACAGGGACACAGAACAGGAAAGTGGAGTGGAATGAGTGGAAGAGAACAAGGAAGACATACACATGGGAAGTAGAGTGGGGTGGGACAGTTAGAAGGCATCGAGGAGGTGGCTGGCTGCATCAGAACTGGGGACCCAGCTTAGTTCCTCAGTGTTAGCAACAGCTAAGAATACTGTAGCTAAAGCCATTGGCAAGGAAGCGTAGGGAGTGTCTTTCTACACAGTTTCTTGGGCCAACTGAAAGAACCATGCCAACAGGCTCTGGGGGAAGACCTATCTAGCTCTTCTGAGCTAGAGGAGGGTCTCCATAACACATGGGTGAAGGGAGGAGAGGCGAGACAGATAAAACAAGGAAGAGGAAAGAGAAGGGAGGGTGAAAGACAAAAAAATCCAAAGGAAGAGAGGAGACAAAGGAACAGAAGAGGGAGAGGGAGGAGTAAAGATTAATTTTAGAAAGATGATTGCATTTGAGGTTTTGTCCACTGAGCCAACACTTTGTTGAACTGGTAACAAATACATTCAAACAAAGGCTCCCCCTATGTCTTTCCCCACCATAACTGATGCATCAGATGAATGCATCTGCATACAACATTCTATCCTAGACGTGAATATTAAGAAGCAATGTTGTTACAGCCTGTTAAATTCTGGTGCTCCATTTCAACTAGCAAATTCAGCCCTCCCCACCTTTCCTCATTGTAATCTCCTTTGTTGCTGAAATGACAGTTGTGATTTAGTTTAGAACAGCTCCTATAAGTGGAAATGAAAGCACAGCTGCTACACTGCAACAGGAATGCAGCATCACAGCCTTGTTACATGATCCACTGCTCTGCAGCTAAAACAGAACTGGAGGGTTTAACTTTAGCTGTGCACATAGACATACAGGATGAAATCCAGACCCGCTGGAAGTCAATGGCAAAATTTCCATTGACTTCCACGGGCCAGAAGCCCATAGCATACACTTGCCTAAGATTTATGAGGCAGAAGCCTTTGATACATGAAACACATGCCTCACATCTCACTGTACCGTTTAAGAAGCCAGGCCTGCTTGAGTAGGTCTACTCTACAGCTGCGAGTGAGCCTACCTGCCCAGGCAGACTGACTTACGTTAGCTCCGCTCAAGCTAACATGCTAAAAACAGCAGCGTGGACACTGGCCCAGGCAGCAGCTCCACCCGACCCCCCGTGCTGCCACCTGACCTGGTCTACTCAGCCATTTTTAGCACTCTAGCTTGAGCAGAGCTAGCATGAATCCCTCTGCACAGGCTGGGAGGCTCTTTGCAGTGTGGACTTACCCTTTGTGTTGCCTTGATGTACACATGAATGGAAGATGGACAGAGATGCCAACACATTGTGGTACTATGTGGTCAACCACACAAACAATATTATGGTCACAAAAAGGAGTTTTGATAGCCACAGTGCCATGGACAGAGAGCCCTCTGACCTGCACCACTATTCAGGCACCAGAACACAACGACCCACTGTCCCAGTATTACAATTACACTGCTGTTAGTGATGAAGCTCTGCACTCACACTGGGTGGATATGAGAGACTGTACAATTGAGTGGGGTTTCCCTATACCTGCCCAGACATTTGAGCTCAGTTCTTTGCAGGGTCCACAATCTATTAAAAAACAATCAAACTGAACGTTGAAAACGTTTGCCAAATTTTCCACAAACCTAGGAAGAGCTTCTGATTCTGTAAGGTTTCCAGTTTCTTTTGGTTCTTTACTTCCTCTTGGCTACTGGGATGAGTCAAGCAGGCTAACGCTGAGGAAGTTACACCCAGCACACGCCCAGTCCATAAGGTTGCAAGCTGGAACTTTCAAAAGAGATCTCACCCATGTTTGTGCAACACCCACATTTCCTGTGTGGGGCCCTAATCTTTCGCAGCCTCTCCCTCCCACCTTTAATAGTTAACAGCGGAGGGAATTAGAGAAGCTCTTTTTGTTTCTTTTTATATAAAGGCCTTGTATCCCATCTCTGAAATGAGTCAATACCAGATGCAGCAGAAGGCAGCATTAGGTCCCCCGCCTTTATTCCATTATGGAATAACCTCTACAGAAGTTAGTTTTCTTCCCCATTCTGGTCAGTCAGTGCCTGGCTTATGCCCAGAAGAATGCAGGTTTGTCTCTCTGGTTTCCTTTGCCTATTTAATGTAACTGTGGGTTTTCCCATTATCCATATAAACAGTTACTCCTTTTTTCAACTGCTCAGAATTATTTACCTCAGTGACATCCTGTGCCAATGAGTTCCACAGGTTAAAATATATATAGATAGGAGGAAAACATTTCCTTTTATGATTTTAAACTTGTTGCTTTTTAATTTCAGTGTGCGCCTTCTTGTTCTCATACTATCAGAAAAGATAAATAGAAGCTCTCAATTTACCTCCTCTATTGCATTAATTATTTTATATACCTCTAGCATAGCTCCTCTTATTTGTCTCTTCTAAAAACTAAACATTTATCATCTTTTCAATCTCTCCCACCCTCTGTTCATTCTCCAGACCCATATTTAGTCCCCTTCTATTTTTTCTATATCATCATTTGTGAGATGGGATGACCAGAACCCAATATAGCATTCAAGGCTGGAATGTATTATCCATTTATTTAATACGTACTTCGGGAAAAAGAATGGTCTAGTGGCTAGGCCTAGAGACCTGGAGCTGTGACACCCATGTTCAATTCCCAGTTCTCACACTCCGTGTGAGTTTGGGCAAGTAACTGAGGCTATGTCTACACAATGGACCGCAAGGCTGTACTGCTGCAGCTGCACCACTATAAGGTCTTCCATGTAGCTGCTCTCTGCCAGCAGGAAAGAATTCTCCCACTGGCATAAAAAAATCACTCCCAACAAGCAGTGGAAGCTACATGGCACTGTCCACACTGTCAGTGAAACTTATGTTGGTCAGGGCTGTGTTTTTTTCACACCCCAACTGACAAAAGTTTTGCTGACCAAAGTGCTAGTAGAGACATACCCTTGTGTGCCTCAGTTCCCCATTAGTACAATGGGAATAACAGGAATTCCCTACCTCACAGGGGTGAGGTGAGGATAAATACATAGCCTTAGTCTCTCTGTGCCTCAGTTCCCCATTTGTACAATAGGATAACAGAACTTGCCTACTTCACAGGGGTGTTGTGAGGATAAATACATTGACGATTGTGAGGTGCTCAGATATTTTGGTGACGGGGCCAGGTAAGTATAACAAGATATATATTCAGAATTATATTCGGTCTAATTATTTACACTTCCTAGCATTTATTTGCTTTTTTGACCACTGCTACCCTATAAGCCAGGGATCGGCAACCTTTGGCACACGGCCCGTCAGGGAAATCCGCTGGCAAGCCGGGACGGTTTGTTTACCTGCGGCGTCTGCAGATTTGGCCAATCGCAGCTCTCACTGGCCGCGGTTCACCGTTCCAAGCCAATGGGGGCTGCAGGAAGCGGTGGCCAGCACATCCCTCAGCCCGCACCACTGCCTGCAGCCCCCATTGGCCTGGAGCACTGGGAGCTGCGTTTGGCCGAACTTGCGGACGCTACAGGTAAACAAACCGTGCAGGCCCACCAGCGGATTTCCCTGACGGGCCGCATGCCAAAGGTTGCCAATCCCTGCTATAAGCCAATGTTCCCATTGAGATGCCCACAATGACGCCAGGTTTTTTTTCTTGTTGATAGTTAATTTAGAAGCCAGCATGATGTGTGAGGATTTCAAATTATTCTTTCTGGTGTGCAAAACTTTGCACTGGTCAACACTGAATTTCATCTGCCATCATGCTGCCCAGTCATCTAGCTTAATTGGGTCCCTCTGGATTTCCTCAGAGTCTACTCTAATTGTAACTACCTTAAATACGCTATCTGCTCGTTTTTCCATCTCATTGCTCACCTCCTTTTTCAGATCATTAATGGAATACACTAAAAACATCAGACCTTGGCAAGAACCTTGGCACACCCCACCATGAAAACTTTTGGTATGTTGAAAATTGACCATTTGTTCCTACTCCATTTTCTGTCTCTTGACCAGAAACCACTGTATTCTGAACCACAACAGTACTTTTCATCTCATCCCAAGACTACTTAGGTCAGGTCTACACTACTGCGTAAATCCACCTCTTACCTCGCTCAGGGGCGTGAAAAAGACACCCCCCTGAGCGACACAAGACCTAAGCGCTGTCCACAGCGGCGCCACATTGGTGGGAGACGCTCTCCTGCAGACATAACGTCCGCCTCGCACAGAGGTGGAAAAATTATGCCGACAGGAGAGCACTCTGCCATCGGCATACAGCGTCTTCACCAGATGTGCTGGTGCACAGCAGCACTGGTGCAGCTGCGCCGATGTAGTGCTTCTAGTGTAGACCTGCCCTTGGTTTCCTTAATATGTGGCATTTTGCCAAAAACTTCTCGAAAGTTCAAATAAAATTATATTTATGGGCTCTTCTTTTATCCACTGTTTCACTGACATTCTCAAGTTCTAGTAGATTGGCATCCTTTACAGATGCTATGCTTGTCTGTCTTATCATATGATCATCTAGGTGTTTTATAATTCTATTTTTAATTACTGTTGCTTACAGTTTCTCTGGTACTGGAGTAAGGCTCAATGGTCTGTAATTCCTAGGATCACCACTAGCACCTTTGTTAAAGTTCGGTACAGTATGTGTTACTACACCAGGAACCTGGAGGGTGTAAGTGATATTAATGAGAGTTTCAATATTTATATGAGCACTTCAGCCAATTCATTCTTTCAGAAGTCTTGGAACACGACCCCTGGTGGCTTGTTGCTCTTTAATTTAGCTGTTTGTTCCAAGGCCTCCTCTTTTGATATGTCAATCTCTGACAGTGTCTCATCCTCATTACCTGAAAAGACTTTAGTTCCAGGTTAGGTATTTCCTCAATATCCTCTGTGATATGGAATGATGCAAAGAAATCAGTTAGTTTCTCCGCAATGCCCTTGTCTTCCTGATAGTCCAATTCTCTTGCTAGCTTCCTGGCTCTAACATACTTGAGTAGTGGACTCGCTGCTGTTCAAATTTTCTCTCAGTCCTTCTAATTTTTATTTTACATTTTACATACCATAGCTCATGCTCATTTCTATTGGCTTCAATTAACTTCAATGTTCAATACCTACGCACATACTGATCTCCATTAACACACACCCACTTATGCCTGTAGCATTAATACTGTACCTAATAGGGTATCTTCAGGGTGGATATCAATGGTGGTGGGAGACATTGGAGCGTTGATAGCATTTTTGCCCTCTTCCTGCAGGTCGCTCACTGAAGAGAAGAAAGGAAAAAGAAAAAAAGAAAAAAAACTTTTGTAAACGCAGAATTTTGTACATTTTACACAATTTTTAGCTACAGTGGGAGAATACATCCGGCAGGCCCATTTCAAAGCAAGTTTACAGCTTATGGAAATAAGAACCACAGCCGCTGTGGAATAGAATCAGAGAGTCAAAACATTTTGCCGTTTCATAAACAGCTGGTTAGCCTGGTGATTTAGCGGAAGTTATTTTGCAGGATCTCGAGCTTGCAGTAAAGACTAACTCAGAATTTCCATTTCCCACACTGGGAAGTGTTTAGAGCTCTGTGGACTCTCTCTCAGTCTGGAGTAAAGATTGTTCCTTTTGTGCACCTCATGGGGCTGCACATGAGACAGAAAGTGGAACTAAACACTAGTTCTTCTATGACGATAAGAATAATCTTTTCCACCTACGGTGACCAGATGTCCCGAATTTATAGGGACAATCCCGATTTTGGGGTCTTTTTCTTATATAGGCTCCTATTACCCCCTACCCGGTCCTGATTTTTCACACTTGATATCTGGTCACCCTATTTCCACCTGCAAGGATCACTATGTGCAACTATAATTAACAAAAAGCCTGAAAGAGCCCAAGGAAGACTTGAGAAACAGCAAAAGGGGTTTTAGTCCAACACTGGCACTGACATTATAAAGAGGCATAGTATGGGCTAGGGGATCAAGCATAAGACTGGAATCTTTGAACTCAAGCTGTAAACCCAAAGCTGCCACTGACCTCTCCGTAGGATCTTGGGGAAGTCGCTCAACTAGTCTGAGTCTCCATTCAGCCATTTCTAAAATGGATCTTTAGAGCAAGTTTCCAGGACTGTCACTCTGTATGCCCCTCTGAAGCCTAGAATGTCTGTTGAATCGGGGGAAGCGATGGAAATAGCAGCAAGCATGGCTGAAAGTTATTTTTGCCCAGAATACCACTGGGTTCACTTATGCCGGCATTCACGGTCTGTTACCATCCAGTTTTTAAGTTCTCAGCCATTTTGATTTTATGAATTACACCCATGTGACAGTAAGGCATGTATCTATGATACTCCAAGAGTCCTATTCCACTGCGATATCCGCAGTAACTCAACGAATCACCACCCTTTCTTTACAGCTAATTTTCGTTCAACAACAATTTCATTGGTTGTATGAGGGAGACTGAAGAGATGGTGGATTACTTGGCGCAGCTGTCACAGTTCCTCAAAACCACCCACACAACACCACAACCAGCACATATAATAACCCAAACATACATAACCCCTCATGGCAACACCATCCCCGCCCCCATCCCATTCACAACTCACACAAATCAACACGTCTCCCCACACAATCCTCCTACAAACAAATCAACACAACTGACCCACGAAATAATCCCAACTGTCTCTCTGAAGCCTAGAATGTCTGTTGAGTCAGTATGAACGGATGGAAATGGCTACAGGCATGGCTGAGAGCCCTTTTTGTTTAGCATATCACCAGGTTCAATCAGCACTGGGATGTTCAGCCATTTACAGCTTCTTTTAGTTTTTTTAAAAACACACAACTTTACAAATTACACTGCTGCAGCAGTATGGCCTTTCAGCTACTAATATTAACATACCTAACTCTCACCAGTGTTGGATGGAATAACTGTGCACAAGCACATTGTGTGTGCTATTAGTATCATCACACGTTATTAACGGATATTCACTTTAAAGCTCCTATGGATAACAAAATCAACCACTTATTTTAAGTTAAAGGAACAGATGGGTTTGAAATAAGACAAAAGCACTGTACAAGGAAACTATGTAGGCTACTGTAATCCACAGCAGCTCAGTGTGGTGCTCTGCTGATCTCTACTAGTGGCTGGGCCACATATAGAGATTGATGAGCCTGCTACCAGCCTTGGCTAACAGCTGGTTTACTTTAGCTCAAGAAGAGAAGGTTCATGCTACTAGATCCAGAGGCACCATGTTCAATCTCTGCTGACAACAACCCATTGCAGGGCCTGGTGCTACACCGTGGTTAGGGATGGATAAAGTCCAGGAAAAAATAAAAACCCACGATCAATCTTCACTCCCCCAGGTTGAAGCTTGGATAACTTTTGCTGCTGCTGACATGTTCAGTTTCACATCCTTCTGCACTGTATGGTCACGGTGAGGAGTGAAGGTGGAAATGCCAAAATATCATGAGAAAGCAGCTCTTGCAGTATTTCGGACCCATCTGAAGGCGGCAGTAGAATTAAGGTAGAATCCTTAGGATCTGGTCTCCCTAGGCTATCACGCTTTGAAGGAAGATCAGGAACCCAGGAGTGGAAAAAAGAATATCATCAAGAGCAGTGAGAGTCAGCAAAGGACTATTGGATAGGGGAGAGACAGGACTACGTAAGGGGGAAAATCTCAAAATTATGGTGGATCCTGGTCCTATTTATCCTTAATCTGCTTTTACCATGAAATGCTAGAAATCTCCTGTTCTCATGAGATTAACAGACCAAGAAAAAGTTAGAATACATTAGGGTGGTAGATAAGCTGCCACATTTATGGATGTTTCTCCCAACCTTTTTAGGTTTGCCTATTGTAACCCACACACCTCCTGGGTGTGGTGTTCTGTCCCATCGAGTGGCATTGAGACCACTGAGAGAGAGATTAATGAGTCTGCTCTACAGCCTTAACTAACAGCCATATGGCTTTCGTTTCATGCCTATAGCTCCAGAGGTCCCAGGTTCAATGCCACCTGCCAACAACTGGGGGTCTGTCGACGTTACAAGTGGAGGCTCGTCCGGGATTTCAACTGGGAAGTCTCTGAAGCTCGGGATGCACTTCCTCAGCTAGGGGAAGTATGTAACGCATACACCTTCTGGATGTGGTGTTCTGTCCCATTGAGTGGCAACGAAACCACTGAGAGAGAGATTAATGAGTCTGCTCTATAGCCTTAGCTAAGGGCCATATGGCTTTTAGCTCATGCAGTAGAGGCTCATGCATTAAGCTCCAGAAATCCCAGGTTTGATTCCACCTGCTGACGACTGCGGTTTGCCAGCATTACACTATCACCAGCTTCACATAGCATTGGCCACCAAGGAAGAGTGTGGTGGACAGGGATACAAAGACCTAGGTTCCAAGGCACAGTAAAAGCAGAACTTTAAGTTTGCAGATAACCAGTCCTTCTCCGACCTACCAAAAAAGAGCAACATCACTCCAGGAGTGACAAGAATGTTTTCATTGTCTGTGCAGGAGACTACACAGGAGGCCAAAGTCCTTGAGGCTCTTTTGGGGCAAAGCAAGGATTTCCATATAAACTGGGAAATAACCACAAGCTCAAAAGAGCAGTCCTTTCCTAGGGAAAAAGGCAATCTAAACCCCATCCATCTCCCATCAGGCAGTTCTTTAAAAATATATCCCTACTCCCCTTTCATGCAGTGAAATCAACCCATATACTCTAGCCATTTATATATATATTACACATGTCATAAAAAGTCCCATGTCACCACTCTCCACCTCCCCACCATACAGAAAGAGGATAACAGAGAATTAGAATGCTTGGGACACACACGTGATAATCTCCATGCAACATTTCACTGGCATCCAAAGAGAAGGCACTTAAAACCATTTATCACTTTTCCTAATGAGGATTTCAAGAGGTGAACTAGTTTCTGCTTTCTGGCAGACTATCAAGTATGTATAAATTTCCTGAATGCCACATGTTGTCCTTATGTCCCCAGAAGCAACAAATGCCAGATTCATACATTTTGAGAGCCTATGGATTAAGATCCATGTTAAAGTGACCTGCTAGAGTTAATATGCAACAAGAGTGTGTGCTGCCGGTAAGAAGGTACAGCTCACTTTTGGTATTGTATACTTCTTGCAAAAGGACAGGAGCAAAACTGCATCCTCTACTATATATGGAATGTGTTGTATATACTGTAGCTTTTTACTTATACATAGTTAATTTAAAAAAAGACACTAAAGACATCTGGATTTTATTAATTTTTTTCAAAATTCCCCTAAACAAGAAATCACAGAACTAAAAAGTCACATGCTAAATTGAGTGTCTTTTCATAGCATGGCATCCTCTCTATGTGCCCACTAAGGGCTCAATCCTGCAAAACCTTACTCCCTCAAATAGTCCTTATGCTGAGAAGTCAATGGAAATACACGTGCAAGTAGGAATACTCACAAATAAGGTTTTGCAGATCTGGAACATGGAGATTTTCAAGAGCTTCCCAAGAGATTTGGACACCCAAATCCCATTCAACCAAGTTGCCTTTGAAAATCCCAGTCTAAATTATTAACTCTTCATGGCAGAAGTTTTATCTTCATTATTAGTAGCATTTACATCATTACTGTAGCACCCAAAATATCCCATCAGGACCAGTGCCTCCCTGCCCTGAATGTTAGGGAAAGATAGATGATGAGACAGTCATTGCCCTGGAGAACAAATATATTTTAAAGTACCTCACACCCACTGTGCGCTAAATAAATACTCAAGATGCTTTCAGAAAGCTACATTTAAACAAGATAGTCTTTTGAAGAGACTTGGAAGGATTACATTTTTTAATCAGTAAATGTCAGCAAACGTCATCTTCACCATACATACATACACACACACACACACACACACACACACAGAAAAAGTATTTCCATCACTAATCATCAAAATTTACAGAACAGCAAAGTCAGAAAAATGCTATTTGAGAACTTATTATGGTTTGATTTAAGGACATTTACCTTGCATGTTTTTGGCATCTGATGTTGTATCAGGTTATAAAGCTTAACATTTGGAATCCTATCTGCCGCCATTAAAGCATTATTGTCTGGCCTCCCCCCATAATTTCCCACAACTATGACAACTGAAATTGAAAAAAATGTTTTAAAATAATCATTGCTATTATCCATCGAAATTGTCCAGAAAAATAAAATTCTGCCAAGCCTACTTTTAAAATGCAGCTAAATTGCTTTTATTCCCCCAGGAGTTTGATTCAAAAAGGAAGCTCTCTGATCAGAGTAGATAAGGAAGGAGATATTTTTAAAATGCAAGAAATACATTTTGAAATCAGAACAAAGTAAAGTATTTTTAGCAAATAAAATCTCCTCCTTTCCACAACACCACTTCTATGCTAAGGGCTCAAAAACAGATAAAGAAAAAGTTAAAGGTGGAAATAAATACAGTCATGCATTAGGCACCCAGTGCCCACCTCACACACAGTTGAAGAAACATGTTTGGTCTTGAAATCCAATTTGCTGGGCTGAATTCCACAAGAGCAGAAGGTTCTGTCCTATTTCTGAAGGAAGTGCCTAGTCAGAGCAAAGTGCTGCCATTTCAATAAAGCAAATTCTAAGAGACAGTCCCGCCGGCAGAGCCTCACTTACAGAAAGCCAGAAGCTCACAGCAAGATCTCTGCTCCACACAGGTAGCTTACAAACCTTAGAGTTTTGTGCATGACAAATCCTTTCGCGTACCTCCTTTTTTGCGTTTTTTACAAAGCAGCCCTGCCATTTTGGCTCCCTACAGTATGCGATGGTCTGGAGCGTACCTCTGCAGTGCAGTGTGGGCAGTGCAAACATTAAAGGCAGAGTGGCAGCTGGACAGGGACTGACATGCCTGGCCAGTCAAACTTGGGTTAATTTGGTCATGGTGACTTGGGAAGAGAGAACAAGGCAGCAGCAGTTATGTGGAGGGGAGAGTAGGGGGAGAAAAAATACTTTGCTTCGTAGCATGAAATTCAAGAAGGATGAACTCCCAGCATGAAATTTGCAACATACCTCACGTTCTGTAAAGAGAGACAAAGAAGCCATAAGTCCATCGCGGTCAGCTCGAGGCAACAGCTGACACACAATTTTTAAAGGTTGCACTTAGCCCACAAGAAGTCCCCGGTTAGTCATCTTTGCCCATTAGCCAGGGCACAGTCACATTCCCCTACCATTAAGCAATCACAATAGCTTATCAAAGAGAATACTGAAGTGCAGAGAGGAATAAGAGGTTCAAAAGGCACTGATCACTTATGCAGATAGTCAGAGACACCTAATAGCAGGTCTTATTTCATCATCTTCCATTCCCCGTGTGGCTATGTTTGCTCTGAGGTTTAAGCTTCAGGTTTATCATAATATTCCACATGCCAGAGTTTCTGAAAATAAGAAACTGTCCCATGAAAGCAAATAAAAATGAAGCTGCAAAGTTCAGATCAGGATTATTCACAATTCTAGTGCACATGCCTGTGTGAACATTCATTTGCTGGGGTACTCTCAACATGGTGAACTCTGAAGTGTATTCACAGGGTTTTTTGGTAACAATTCTGCATCACCACTTTCCCCTTCACACCAATAGTCCGTTAATGAGATACAGAAATGAAGCAGGAGGGGAAAAATAACTTACAACACACACACAAAAGAGACCAAGACAACTCACAAACACACAATGGAGACAGCAACAAAAACAAATTATTCAAGATTGAAAAATGTATCCATGTCTGGGAAGAACCCAACAGATGTTTTAATAAAGGCTCACAAAAGTTATGCAAAAAAATTAGTCTAACTGAGACAAGTTTCACACGTCTCCAGATAACAGAAGCTATCTCCACACTGAAAAGGGCTTCCCAGGGTAGCTACTGTATACCAAAAGAGCTATACCAGCAAACCCCCCTTGTGGAAAAGCACCTTATACTGGCAAAAAAGGGGTTGCCTTTTAACCAGTATAGCTTATACCAGCTCCTCAAATGGAATAAGCTCTATTGGCAAAAGCATTTTTTTGGCAGTAAAACTGCATCTACACTACACT
Organism: Eretmochelys imbricata; assembly: GCF_965152235.1. Lineage (NCBI taxonomy): Eukaryota > Metazoa > Chordata > Testudines > Cheloniidae > Eretmochelys > Eretmochelys imbricata. Next base: position 236,564,503 of record NC_135572.1, read on the forward strand.
AGGATTTTTGTTGGCATAGCTAAGTGATTTTCCCCCCACACTCCTACCAGACTCAGCTATGCCGGTAAAACATTCTAGTATAGACCAGCCCTCAGGCAGAAGGGGGGAAAGCTAATTTGCTTCTTCTAAGGGCATGGCGACACTTGCAGATGTAGAGCGCTGAGAGTTAAACCAGCCCTCAGAGAGCGCAGTAGGGAAAGCGCTGCCGTGTGTTCACACTGACAGCTGCAAGAGCACTGGTGTGGCCACATTTGCAGCGGCATTGGGAGAGATCCATTATGGGCAGCTGTCCCACAGAGCACCTCTTCCCATTCTGGCGCTGTGGCTTGTGGGAAGGGGGCGGGGGGAGGCATTCTGGGTCCTGTCCCAAAGCCCTGTGATGCATCGCTTCGCATCCCAGCAATCCCTGTGCTTCCATTCACATTTGGCGCCGTCTTTCAATGGTTTTTGTACTGCGCGCTTTGTCTTCCCTTTCGGTCTGCCAGAATGGAACCCGAAGTGCTGAGGAATATGCTGATAAGTCTCGCCAGCACATCACGTTTGGCAGTCGAGTTACTCCTTAAGCTACAAACTGACAGTGAGGAGTCCGACGACGATGTCGACCCGCATAACACATACATCAACAACATCCCCACGGTTATATCACATGCTGTACCAACGTTTGTGAAGGGAAGGGTGAACGATTCACTCAGGCATGGACCTCAGAGGTTCAACACCTGGAGGCTGAATTTGAACAGCCAGAGAGCAGGGCTATTAGAGGGGCCCAGCGCAGGGCTGCAAGGATTAGGGATGCCTTGAGGGAGCAATTTGAGGCTGAAAGCCACCAGTAATGTTTGGTGCCTGCACGGGAGTGAAGTGCAGTGGTTCCAATGTTAGTAGGAATCTGTGTTTCCTATGTATGATACACTGACTTGCAGTGCTTGTTTCTTTCCTGGGCTAAGGTATCTTCTACTTTATGCAATAATAAAGAATGTTTTCAAAGCCAAAAAATCCATTTATTGAAAAGAAACACAACTGCTTGGGAAACAGAAAGGGCAAGGGGGTGGGGTGGGGAACGGTACAATCAGAGATTTGCGTATCATACTGTTATCATTTTCCTGTTATCATACTCAGCCTTCCCATCTGGAGTGCTGTGCAATGAGTGCTGCACTTCTGGCTGGCTAAAATGCATGGTGATGGGGGTTGAGTGGGTTGGAGGTGACATGGGGGCACAAGGGAAAGAGTTTTGGGACAAGGGCTGCGAGGGGGGGTGGGGGGGGGCAGAAGTGCGCCACCTGCATGGCTATGAGCGCCTGTATCGAGCCCGCTTGGGGCTCCATGATGCTGAACAGCCGCTCCGGGCTTTGGTGCCGGCGATCCGCATTCTGCTGGCGGACCCTCCTTTCTCTCTCCCGCCACTCCTGCAGTTTTTGATTTTCATTAAGGGACTGCTGCGTGACTTCATGCAGCATGTCCTCTTTGCTTCTACGTGGCCCCTTTCGAATTCCTTGGAGTCTTTCGGCCGGTGATGACATGAACGGCTGAGATCTCAAGGTTGCATCTGTAAAGGCAAAATGCAACACTTAACAGAGGCAGCGCTGTTCACACCAGACAGATCAATGATTTGGCCGTACTTAAAGTAGACAAGCACAGTCTACACAATAGCAGAAATTGCCTGTCCCAAAGCAAGCGCACATAACCCACAGGAGCCCCAAAATGGTGAGTAAGCACAGGGGCCAGGGGGACTGATTGTTTCACGGCTGTACTGTCCTCTGGGTTTCTGTGCCTTGGGGAGAACTAACAGCTGCAGGGGCCCCCTATACTGAACTCTGTCCCCACATTTTCCACAGGAGTTTGTCCTGGAAGATATCTCGCTGCTGAGAGTGACCTAGGAAGCAAGGGAGGGTCTTGTACTACAATGCAGCTTCCACCCCAGCCCATATGCAGCTTGCCTGTGTGCAGCAATGGTCCCCCCACCCCTCATGGCACAGTGGCACGGACATGTTAGCCTTACAGGACTAGGAGTACCGTAGCTCTCCCAAGGAACCTGTGCAAGTGCATTGCCCAGCTTCTGCATGAGACCTTTGAAGAGATCACTGAGGCCAATTACCGCAATGTGAGAGAGCACATCAACGCCCTATTCCGCATTTAGGCATGCATGCAGCCCTAACCCTCCTAGCCCCAAGAGCCCGCACTGAACAACTTCCTTCCCAAAATAAAAGCCGCTTACCAGGAACCTCCTCTGGTGTTTGTCCTTCCCCAAGCACCAGCCGCTGCAACTGGCTACCTTCCTCCTGGCTTGAAAACAGCTCTGGCTGCATGCATCTCTGGATGCTGGGCTGTCTCCTCTCCTCCGCAGCACCCTCACTCCCGCTTTCCTCCTCCTCCTCCTGCCTTGTTGAACTGGACTCTGAAGTGTCCATGGTACTCGGAGTGGAGGTGGGGTCGCCCCCAAGTATTGGGTCCAGCTCTTTGTAGAAACGGCAGGTCGCGGGGGCAGCATCGGAGCGGCTATTTGCCTCGTGGGCTTTGTGGTAGGCATTCCGCAGCTCCTTCACTTTAATCCTGCACTGCAGTGCGTCCCGGTCATGGCCCCTTTCCATCGTGTCCCTTGATATTTGCCCAAAGGTATCGTAATTCCTGCAGCTGGGACTGGACAGCTTCTCCCCCGCCCCAAACACTGATGGGACACTTTTGAGGCCGATCAGAGCGCACTAACAGACCAGGGCATCCACACTGGTGCCGCGGCACTCCAGCTGGGGCGCATCAAGCGTTATGCTTCTCGTCGAGGTGGAGTACCAGGAGCACTCCAGATGCGGAGTCCGGGCACTCTACGTGCCTTGCCAGTGTGGACGCATTATGAGTTAGAGTGCCAGGGGCTGCTTTAATGCGTTGTAACTCACAACTGTAGTCATGCCCTGAGTCACAAGGATTGGTCTCACTCCTGATTCACATCTGGTCTGTAGTATTGTGAGGGACTCTGCTAAACAGTTATAGCCCCAGAGTCAAATTTTCAAAAGCCTGTGACTTAGAAGCCTAGGGCCTGGTCTAGAAAAGTTATACAAGTATAACTTTGCAGATTAGGTGTGAGAATTTTTATTGATATAATTATACCGACATAAGCCCTGGTACAGACTGGTATAATTGTGCCTTATACTGGAGGAGGGGCGGGGGGGAGGTTGGTGCTCTAACTCTATTAGTTAATGTAGCAAAACTTTCTAGGAGACAAGCCCTAAGTCCTATTTGCAAACGTGATTTAGAAGCCTACATTCCACTGACAGTCAATGGGACCTAGGTGCCTAAGAATTCTACCCTAAGTCTCATTGACAGTCAGTGGGGGTGTAGACTCCTAAATGCCTATCTCATTTTGAAAACAGGACATAGGCACTTTTGAAAAACGTACTTCCATTTTTGCAATCAGATCCTTGTGGGCAGACCTACTGGGGTTCCCCATGGACATGGGGACGAGGGTTGCCAACCCTACAGGATTGGCCTGGAGTCTCCTGGAATTGACATCGATCTCCCAGTGACTACTGAAAGCAATCCGGGAGATTTTAATAGGATATTTTAAGAAAATGGCATTACGTCGGGTGGGGGGGGGGAGGGGGAGAGAGGAAGAATCTCCTGCAATAGCTTCAGTCAGAGTTGGCAACACTAATGGGGTCCCATCTGTGTGGATCCAGTTGCAGGATCGGGGCTTATGCTTGTTCCAGTGTCTGGCCATTAGTTGGCCAAAACACAAACACACACACACTCTTCTTTGGGAAAAAACATTTTTGAAGTATTGCCAACCCCCAAACATACTAAAATCATGATCTAGGCCCCACCCCAAAATAATGAGATTTTAATAAATCCAGAGTTCATTGCCTTCTCACTTCTGTGTCTTTTTGCTACACTCCAGTCATGTTTTCAGGCTCTTCTCTGCAATCAGAGAACAAAAAGGGTTTTTTGTAAAATAATGAAATAAATAATTAGTAAAAGAAATGAAAGCTGAGATTTTCCTGTAATCCCCTGAAGAATAATGTGAGTGGGGTAAGGTCATGAGGCTTGCAATAAATCACCTGAGCTGACAACAATGAGATAACTCAAATTGTTTAGCTCTAGGATCCCTATTCTAGCCCAATGCCCAGTAATATAGCGAGTTAGGTGCTCAGTACAACACAACAAAAAAAAAGGGAAATCAAAGGTAGCAGAAAAGCAACAGTGAGAAGTCTTCAACCCCAGTTATGTGTTTTAGGACTCACCGAGACCTACACCTGTTCCATTCTGAACTTATTACGGCTTTAAAGATCAGTGCCCTGAATTGGACTACACTCTCATGCTGTTGTCATGGGCATTCAGTCAGCAGCAACACCCTCCCCTCCTTTCTTTGGCATGTACTGTGCCTCTTCTCAGGCACCACGAGTCATGAGACAAGGAAAATTAAACAACACAGCCTGGGATTTGAAAAGGGAAATAGGAGACACATATATCAGCCTCCCATGATACACGTCCTGTGAGATTTCCATGGAAAGTGCAGAGGCGGTCGTTCAAAACCCGGGACATCATCCTTGTAAATCAAACAGTGGTTTACAGAATCCCCTTTACTTGTGCACTGCCTGAACAGAGCCCAATCCTCCCTCCCACAACTGACACGGACTTGTGCCTTACCTCTCCAGTAGTTCCACTGAAATCAGAGTGAGGTACAACTATCTCAATGCAAGTAAGAGTGGCAGAATTTAGCCCTTACATTTTAATCTCTTCACAGCAGGGACCTCACTACTATCATGCACTTACACTGGCACTACTGAAATAGTAAAAAAACAATAAAGAATCATTAAGTGACCAGTGGGTTTGTCACACACCATGGAAGCTGCCCCAAATCATCCAGGCAACAGAGCATTCTCTGGCCTATGGGATTCTCACCGTGGCACAGGACCATAAACCACCCCTCTCTCAATCCCAGTGACGGGGCCATGGCTAGGGTATCCATAGGCTCTAACAAGCCTCAGATACCATAACAGGCCCTGGTGATCATTGACAGCCAACACTATTTAGTTGTGCTGACTGACCTGGCCTTATCTACTTAAACTAATATACTGCCTGGACTGTATAGCCACATGTCACGCTGTACAGTTTATACCCACAATAGTAAGTTGGGCTGTTAAAGGCACTTTGGTTCCAAATATCCGGCTGCTTCGGTGCATGGGAATGCAGACAACTGCACAGAATGAAAGGGACCAGTAGCAAGAAAGTGAAAGCTCCAATGAGATTTTCAAGCATTTCTCAAGAGGCATGAAAGTGAATTTTAAACTCAGCTTGAACCCAGACAAAAAAAAAAAAACAAAAAAAGGAATTCCAATTAGGCAAATTCCACTACCCATAAAGGTAAGAACAATTTGATTTCAACATGAGGTACTTGCTTATCTGCTTCCTCAATAACGTCAGCATAATTAACACGGTGTTAGTGTTTTAGGATACAATGCAGGCCACCTTTAACTCACCACGATTAATGTTCTTGTTATAAAGGGCAATCACTAACTCTCAACTCTTAAAAAACAAAATAGAGTGATAACTAATTAATTTTAACTACAGTTATTTCTGACCCAAGGATTGAACCTCACCCAATAGAAAAGCAACAGCTGTCACAATGCTGATCATGGCACTTTGGACACACAGCACCTTCCACTTAGTTCATATGGTTGGTTAATTTCATCCTCTATTTCACTTGTTCAAAATTTCCAAATTGTGCGTGTAAAAAAGTAACACTGACACTGACAGCTTTTAGGGAAAAAATTGGTCTTGTGGTTAAACCACAGGTCTGGAAACCAGGAGATCCTGTGGGGTCCTATGCCTGGCTACATCACATACAAATTAACTGAGCACATCACTTCACCTCTCTGCCTCAAAGAAAGTGCGAATGTGATGCCTATGTACACATGCTAACACTGTGTGGCTCATTGTCCCCCTCTAGTGGCCAAGGATACACAGAAATTGACAAGCCTACTACTGCATTACTGATGTGTTAATGTTTGCAAAATCTGATGAAATCTTTGGATAAAAAGTGAGAGAGCAGTGCAAAATATTCATCAGTTAGGGATGCAAAACTAGCAACAATACTAGGCAGTTACTTCAATCAAAGTGATAGGAACTGACCTGATCACATTCATAGAAAGGGAAAGTGTTAGGAATTACATCCAAAACAGAAGTACTTTAATAAAAGGAAATGACTAGTAAGCCTGAATAGGCAGACAATACACACACTCACAGTAACCACATAAGCCAACAGACTCACAGTGCCATTTATACACAAGGAGGTCAGAAAGAAGGCAAATGCAAAACAACTGCTTTTGAGAAAGAGAGGTCTGATCACACTTCTTTTTTTAGCTCAGAGAAGTGGGTCACATTGGCTTCTATGGGCTTGTGCTAAATTGACAGTGACAGTCCCATCAGAGACTGGCGGGCAGTGAACAAAAGGTCTCCCTTATTTCCCCCTAAAAGGATTTTTTTAAAAAACACTCACATCAGATAGAAGCCATACATTCTGGATCAGGATTGGCTGAAAATTTTCCATCAAAACAGTCTTTCAGTGGAAAATTATGTTTGACAAAACAAAATTTTCCACAAAACGTGTTTGTTTTCCACGGAATATTTCAATTTTTCACCAAAATCTTTTGGTTTTTGAGTTTTCAGCAAAAACAGAACATTTCCATGGAAAAATTTAAGAAAAATCTTTTTTTTTCTCCTATTGTTGTTGAAAACTGCCATAGAAAAAAAAAATAATTCAGACGAGCTGTATTCAGGGTGTAATGCTATAACATTCAGTACGATTGTAATGTGACAGAGCCCCAAAGGATACATCTACACGACAATAAACCACCTGTGGGTTACCCATGTCAGCTGACTCAGACTGCGGAGCTATACAGCTGCACCGTAGCCATTTGGGCTTGGGCTGGGACTACCCCAGAGCCCACTTATGATGGGAAATGGAAGAACCATGCACTGTTTGGGGCCTGCATATGTTTTTCCTTTGCAATGTAGTTATGCAGCTGTTTTTTTTCCTATAGTTAAAATGCCCACTGACCCACTGTATCAAAGAAACAGGACCGCAGGACAGATGAATGAAGTCTCAAAATTGATTTTTGTGTTTAGCCCATAAACAAATATCTCCATACCCTTAAATAAAAGCATGTGTCCAACTCTATTCCCTGACAGAATCCGCTTTTAAGGATTCAGCAGTTATGAGTCCTTTTAAATATAACAAAAAGATATTAAACTTGTTACCTGAACTAAGCAGAATGGGACCAGGACAACTAAGAAGATATTGCTGAAATGAACACTGTTCTGGTCCTTATGTAGCTATGGGGCTTAATGAGGATCAGCATGTGGATAACAATTAGAGAAAGAAAACGTGTGCCTATTTAAATACAGGGGCTCAAATTCCATGTTACAGGCTCTACTTGGCCATTGATCACTATTTTTTTGTTTTGTTTTGTGTGTGTCAGCGGTCATTTCGACTATAGAAAAGAAACAGCCACTGACCTACATTGCAAAAGAAAAGCATACATAGGTCCCTAACAGTGAATGGTTCTTCCCTAACTCAAGAGGAGAGAGAAACAAGAGTCCCCCTCATTTAGATAAAGTCATCAGAGATCAACAATCCCAGCTCCTTCATTTATAATATATTTAACTCTCTCCATATATCATGGCAGTTTGCCTGCTTTGTTACTTGTCACAATTAAGTCGCCTGCATGGCAGTTGATCTTTTTTGTTCTTCTGCACTTTGGAACAGAAAGTTATTCAACTCAAGCTTGACAAAGGAACAAGAGAACATGGGTCAGGAATGTCCTACTAACATCCTGTATTAATTGTTCTGTGACGTGGGACCTTCCTCCTTTGTTTCCTGCTTCTTATCTCCACCTCTTCCCCAGTTTTGAATGCATGCCACCTAGAGAGGAGGTGATTACTTAAGGATAACTGATAACTAGCCATCTTCTCCACTAGCTTATTCACTGCTACCTAGTAAGTAGGGAACTCTCCCAAGCAAATGAAGGCCATCCATTTCTAGAATTTGAACATTTTAAAAGGAAAAAAATGTTTGTACAGCACCTAGCACAATGGGGTGAGGATCCATGAGTGGGACTCCTAGGCACTACCACAATACAAATAATAAAGCTTCTATCCTTCAAGATGTGAACTGAATGGATTCAATGAAGTATCTTCCTGAGCCTGCAAAAGGATTGCTTCAGTCCATGAGTTTGCACCCTTGCTCAGTTAAAGTTCTGCCATAAAAAGAAGGGATTTTCCACTCATTAAACAAGGATTTGTTGGTGGTGGAATGGAGGCGGTGGTTGGTCTTTGTTGTTTCCCACTGCCTCCTGCATGAATAACAGGAACCTTGTATTTAAGAGAGGGAGGTAGAGTCTGAAAGTTGCCTGTTAAAACATTAAGGAAAGAAAGAGTCTAATGTGCAGAGGAAAGCTATGTGGGGAGACCTACTGAAGTAAATGTCATCCTTTAGTATCCCTGCACTGGCCTTGGGCAACATCAATACTCCCTTTGGAGATACTTGTTCTTCACCCCACCTCCCCTACCCTCCAACCCCCAGCACCGCCCTGCTATATAGTTAATAAAGAAGTTTTTAAATTTCGTATAGCAAATGCTATATAAAGCATTGCATATTACTATGTAGTTCACACTACTACTTTGGACTTCTACACCAAAGAAAAGTTCAAAGAGATTTATCAGAATGAATTAATCTTCAGAGACATTATTGTATTATCATCTCCATTTTTAAAAATATAATAGACACACAGAGTCTGAGGGCAAAGTTTGGGAACCCAAAATAGGCACCTAAATAAGGGGTTAGTTTTCAGATGTGCTGACACCCCCCAATTCCCATTGAGCAATGAGTGCTGAGCACCTCTAAAAATCAGGCCACTAACATGAGCACCCAAGTTTCTAAGTTTTGGACAAAGTGACTACTGAAGGACAAATCAGCCAGTTAACCAGCAGAGCCAGGAACGTACCTGAAGAGTCCCAACACAGTCTATTCATTTTAATCTCTGATCACACAGCATTGTCCCCTCTCCCCAAAAAACCAACAAAAATTACTTGCTAACTTCTGTACATTTTAAATCTGGCCCCAAATAAGGGCTCAATGCTGCGAACACTACCATTTGTCACCATTAGCGATTCCGACTGAAGTTAATGTGATTCCACCAGATAGTAAACATTACAATGAATGATATTTGCAGAAACAGACTCGAGGATAGGGTGACCAGATGTCCCAATTTTATAGGGACAATCCCGATTTTGGGATCTTTTTCTTATATAGGCTCCGATTACCCCTCATCCCATGTCCCAATTTTCCAAATTTGCTGTCTAGTCACCCTACTCGAAGATAAACATTTCCACAGCCTTCTCAGTTGGATACAGATCATCAGGAGAAGTTTTACATGCTTCAGCTTATTGCTTTTCTTCTTCTCCTATTTGTTCTAATTGATAAAAAGTGTTATGCAGAATTTTATATTAAGCATACATATGTCTACACATTTGCACACGTCAAATGTTTTTTTCTGACTATGTCAAGAGAAATAAAAGGCAACAGGACTCACTGATGAAGGCAATGACAGCAGATAAACACCGGTAGTAGCAAGAAAATGGCACTCTCCAATCCAGCCTGCGATATGGAAGTCAAGAAAGAAGCCGTTTGCTACATATGAATTCGCATCTACAGCTATGACTCGCAATTTAAGGAAAGGAACTCTTTTTGGTGCAGAAAAGTGACTGCAGGAAAAGTACACTGAAGATAACAGATGCTGCAAACCACAAATATAAGTTCTCTCTGAACTGTCACTAACAGCTCTAGATGCACAAACATCAACAAAAAAGAAAAGGGAGTCCTGCTGTGGGGTTTTGCTAAAAAACAAACAAACCTTGCAATTCAGATATTTAACTCAACAAATTTTATTGTTTTATAGTAAATACTGGGTCTGAACCCAGTACAATGTAAATAGGGTCCAGCCTAGGGATGGGCAGACTATTTCACAAGGTTGGAAACCACACCCAGAAACTCAACCAAAGCTTTCAAAGTGTTTAGCACCTCTTCCTGTCCCGAAGCAGCAAAACAGCAGCAGCCAGAGTCTACAACTCATAGCCATGCTGGCTAGTGCCTTCACTCTGTGAATACATTCAGTGATTTCAGCAGAGCTCCTTGCATGGTAGGATATTACTCCACGTATGGTAGAATCTGACCTTTTAAGGAGTTTTTCTAATGGTTCCGGTTCTGCCATATTCAGGAAATTATTATTTGTATGGCAAGAGCCTCTAGGGTTCCACCAAGATCAGGGCCCCATTATGCTGGCTGCTAGACAAACACAGAGTAAGAAACAGCTCATGCCCCCAAAGAGTTTACAATCCAAGTAGTCAAATCAGACAGACGCTGGGAGATAGAAAGTATTTGTATTCCCATTTTACAGATGGGACCTGAAGCACAGAGAGACTCAGTGACCTGCCTGAGATCACATGGAAATTTTGTAACAGAGCCCAAATTGGACTCAGGACTTTGAGTCCTAATCCAGTCCAGCATTCCAACCACATGACTATTCTTGGAATTTCAGGAGAAAACTCAACCATGAGAAATATCAGCCCAAGTACCAACCAAAAGAGGCTCCGAGTTTTGTGAGGGATCCAAATGTTTGGATTACAGATTTGGGTGAGCATCCAAGAGTTCAAATATTTCACTGAACAGGAGGTGCAGAGTTTTGGAGATGAGGCTAGAAATTCCTCATGGTCTGTCAGTCTAGCCTGTTGCATTTCCTTTTTATTCTAAGGAAACACATCAGTGGCATCAGGCACCAGCCTACCTCATAGTTTGCATAAGGCAAGACATTATTTTGTGCCATGAGGTGCAGCAGCAGCAGTCTTGGCAGGCAGATGTTCAGTGGGCTTGGGCACTTTGAAGAGGAAGTGAGCCCTTCAAATCCAACCATTGGCCAATCTAAATTTCTTTTTAAAGCTACACAGCCTGACCCTGACTCAGGTTGGCAGGGAAAAGTGGGCAGAAGAGCTACACAGTGAGATACACTCAAAGCCAGGAAAGAGAAGCGGCTTTGCTATTATTTCCTGTTTCTAATGTAGTAGTGTGCAAGCACTCCAAACAGGAATCGCGGCCCCATTGCTCTAGGCACCGCAAAAAAATCCCACACAAAGGCAACCCCTGCCCCAGAAAGCTCACCCAGTATAAGAACAGACCCCTTGAACCACACTTGCATAGATCCAGCAGCCAAGAATCATCACATGGGGGTTGCTGTAGGTTAGAATGGGAATCTTTCCTTCTCTACATCCTGCTCAGGCCATTCAGAGGGCAGAAGCCTGATTCCTTGGGCTCTGTTCTCCAGTGAGAACTCCTCCTTCACTCCCAATGTCAATTTACAGTCACGTTACTACCCATGGTGTGACATGCCAAAATACCCAGCATCCTTTGAACAACAGTCTGCGTCGCTTGTGCAGACCTGTCCATTACAAAAGTGAAATTTCCCAATCAGGACAGATTCTTGTTATCTGTATTTTCACTTCCTTGAGAAAACTCTCCACTGTACCACGCTGCCTCCCCACAGCTGGATTTGCTCTCAAGCAAAATTCCCTAGTGCAATGAAACTCCTTTCACCGTGACCTAGGAAGTCCTATATTGTTTTCAGGCACTTCAGTGGGTATGTAAATTGCAATTCTGATTGGCTTCAATATGACAGGGCTCCAAGATGGGGTGTGAATAGGGTGACCAGACACCAAACGTGAAAAATCGGGATAGAGGGTGGGAAGTAATAAGAGCCTATATAAGAAAAAGACCCAAAAATCGGGACTGTCCCTATAAAATCGGTACATCTGGTCACCCTAGGTGTGAACAGCCTTACCAGTGAGTCCACAATGACATAGATCCCTAAGGGGTTGGACTCAGCATAGATTAAAGGTATAGTGCTAGCCACTCCTTCCCTGCCCAACATCCTGGTGAGATAGCATCACTGTAGCAGATCTCTGGAGCATGAGCAGGAAGGGAGGCAAATGATGATCCCAACGAGATGGCATGTGAATGAAGACCAGTGGAGAGCGAATTAGGAGAGGCACATTAAGGGAAAGTCCACAATCAGATGCCTGGAAAACCTTCCAAAACTCCACCGTCCCTGAAGAAAAGAAGATTCAATCCTCTGTGTGCGCCAGAGCTGTGTATTAGACCCATACCACTATGCAAGACAAAAACTACAGTATGCAAAGGCCATTCTATTTTAAAATGAAAGAGACAACAATCTTTGCATCTATTTAATAATATGTCTTCAAACTCTTGCCAAGCAGGCTAAGTGGGAAGATGTGTTTTGAGGATCACACATTGTTTTTATTTAAAGATAATGAGAAACAGACAACATGCTCTATAAAGAGACTGTAATAGTTCCCCATCTCATCCAACTCCCACGTTTCACGACATCAGGAGTTTATTTCCCCACCCCAAAGAACTGGTGTACATCTCTCTCGCTTAGCTAATTAAAAGTTTTCACAGCCAACATATGGCAGCTACACTGAAAAATACATCCTTTCTTTTCAGTGTATATTTGTATTACAGTTCAATCGTTTTAAATAAGAAATACTAAATGAGGAATTGGAAGTCATTAAAGCCAGAAGGGCTGGCCTGTTTTATGATCACTTGAAAATACATTTTATTGGGTGTTGAAAAGTGTTTTTATAATAATAAATAATAACAACAACATCAACAACAAGCAGCTCTTATAGAGATCTCCAGGTGTTTTACAGAAGAGGCAAGTATCATTATCCTCTTTTTAAAGTCTAAGAAACAGTCACTGAGAGATAATAGACTTGCTGAAGGTCTCCAGAAATAAAACCATGTCCAGGGCCACAACACCTAGGCTACACTGCCTTCTCCTCTCTCCCTCCCCCTTACCCCACTCCTCCAATACATAAATAAATAAAAAATAAATATTCTGCCAACCGACTCCTTAAGGCAAGACTGAACTGGAATCATGTTGCACACCATGTTTTTCAATTAATTTACACGCAGCACAGAATCCATGACTTCTGGCTGCAGAAACACAGGTTTCTTCGTGGCTAAGATGGAGTCCCAGTGTTGTCTACATGGTGACTTATTGCACAGTAAGCCACTGTGTGACTGTGTAGTGCACCAACTTGCTGTGCAAACATTTTTATACCGCAGTGAAAGCCCTAGCATATGGCTTAGAATACTACTTCAAAGTGCAGTATGTTAAACCACACTCTCACACTTTTGCTGTAGCAGTGGCCACACCGTGAGTTACTACACAGCAAGCTGGGGTAATGTAGATTCACAGTAAATCCTCCTGTAGACAAGACCCAAGTCAAGAAATACATACATGGGCAGGCTGGACACATTCCATCCAGTAAAGGTTAGTAGTGTGAGCAGACACGTGCCTGCACGAACACAAGCATTATCCATCTCAGAGGTGATGACTAAAGAGAGTAACAAAAGTAGCACATAAAGCAAGAGGTATTCCGTATCTACCACACGTGTGGCCAGGAAAACCCAACACAAACGCCATATTTTGCATATCATAGCATGTAACTCAATCTATTGCATCAACTGACCTAATACAGCCCCAGTGGGAATCAGTAACCTCCAGCAGTAACAACTAATGTATTTAACATATTTCAAAGACAAAATCCACTCAAAGTAACAACGCATCCCTCCCAACAGTCACCATCGTCTGCTGGAAAACCATGTGATGGGGTGGAGGAATTATTTAAGCTCAGTACCAATGGGGACACAAGAACAAATGGATATAAACTGGTCATTGGGAAGTTTAGACTTGAAATTAGACGAAGGTTTCTAAGCATCAGAGGAGTGAAGTTTTGGAATAGCCTTCCAAGGGAAGCAGTGGGGGCAAAAGATCTATCTGGCTTTAAGATTAAACTTGATAAGTTTACGGAGAAGATGGTATGATGAGATAACATGATTTTGGTAATTAATTGATCTTTAAATATTCATGGTAAATAGGCCTAATGGCCTGTGATGGGATATTAGATGGGGTGGGATCTGAGTTACCCAGGAAAGAATTTTCTGTCGTATCTGCCTGGTGAATCTTGCCCATATGCTCAGGGTTTAGCTGATCGCCATATTTGGGGTCGGGAAGGAATTTTCCTCCAGGGCAGACTGGAAGAGGCCCTGAAGGTTTTTCGCTTTCCTCTGTAGCATGGGGCACGGGTCACTTGCTGGAGGATTCTCTGCTCCTTGAAGTCTTTAAACCACGATTTGAGGACTTCAATAGCTCAGACATAGGTGAGAGGTTTTTTGCAGGAGTGAGTGGGTGAGATTCTGTGGCCTGCGTTGTGCAGGAGGTCAGACTAGATGATCTTAATGGTCTCTTCTGACCTTAGTATCTATGAATCTATGAGTATTACTGCCACAAGTTGTCACCAATCACCACATTACTCAGAGTCATGGAGGCCTCATGAGACAATAAAAACTGGATAGAGAATATACTGGGGGAGGAGGGAAATGTCAGCTGGTAATGAAAACGTAAGAGCTCCATTAGAGAACCATTCAGACTAAGACATCAATAGAATCGACACAATGATCGCTGACTAGACATAGCCTGTTGCATCTATCAGGTCCCAAGAGGCACAGATTCAGGTTGACTAGCAGGTCAGGTTTTTCTGTTTTAGATACTGCAAGCTGACTTTTAAGTCACTAGCTTCTGCAGTAAATTATAAATAACTGCATGCAGTTAGCCCGAGATGTCAGAGAACAAAATCTGCTGAAGTCATGACTGCTTTGATGACTTGAGGTCAGTGCAAGGGAAAGCCTGCGGGTAACCAGCTTTTGTCTTCCCTACTTCCTGCTGTCACTAAGTCTTCTAAAAAAAACATAATGGGTTTGAGGGATGCCTCTTAGTTTGCTGATGTGCTGAGGAAGATGAACCACTGAAACAGGAACACAGTAAGGTTGAAAATATGAAACGGCGGTGCACAACTCTGAAGTTAACAGGGGAAGCATAAAGCAGCTCCAGTTACAGGCTCTACCAGCTGTAATGATGGTCAAAAGTCCCAAAGAGACACTGCTATATGAAAGCAGTGGGTCCTTCTTATGGTATATGCCAGTGTCAGTTTACTGTGTTCTTAGCTTTTCTGATGTCCCTAACAAGTAGTCATCAAGAGTTCTCTATGTCCCATGTATCCTCACATAACACCCCACACTTCCAAATTCATAAACACAGGCTGAGATTTTCATCCACATGCAAGGGATTTGGAAACCTAATCACCTTTAGAATAAATAAAGGAAGCACAGGCAGGAACGTCTGTGAGGGGAGGGCTCCTACCTCATACTGAGAATGAGGGGCGATCAGCAGGTTCTCTCAAGTGCCTATATACAAATGCACAAATAGAAATTGGAAACAAGCAGGGAGAACTGGAGGTCCTGGTGATGTCAAGCAATTATGACGTGATTGGAATAACAGAGACTTGGTGGGATAACTCACTTGACTGGAATACTGTCATGGATGGTTATAAACTGTTCAGGAAGGACAGGCAGGGCAGAAAAGGTGGGGGAGTAGCACTGTATGTAAGGGAGCCTGCTCAGAGCTCCAGTATGAAACTGCAGAAAAACCTTAGTGTCTCTGGATTAAGTTTAGAAGTGTGAGCAACAAGAGTGATGTAGTGGTGGGAGTCTGCTATAGACCACCGGACCAGGGGGATGAGGTGGATGAGGCTTTCTTCCGGCAACTCGCAGAAGCTACTAGATCACACACCCTGGTTCTCATGAGCGACTTTAATCTTCCTGATATCTGCTGGGAGAGCACTACAGCGGTGCATAGACAATCCAGGAAGTTTTTGGAAAATGTAGGGGACAATTTCCTGATGCAAGTGCTAGAGGAGCCAACTGGGGGGGCGGGGGGGGGCTTTTCTTGACCTGCTGCTCACAAACCAGGAAGAATTAGTGGGGGAAGCAAAAGTGGATGGGAATCTGGGAGGCAATGACCATGAGTTGGTTGAGTTCAGGATCCTGACACAGGGAAGAAAGGTAAGCAGCAGAATACGGACCCTGGACTTCAGGAAAGCAGACTTCGACTCCCTCAGGGAACTGATGGGTAGGATCCCCTGGGGGAATAACATGAAGGGGAAAGGAATCCAGGAGAGCTGGCTGTATTTCAAGGAATCCCTATTGAGGTTACAGGGACAAACCATCCCGATGTGTCGAAAGAATAGTAAATATGGCAGGCGACCAGCTTGGCTTAACGGTGAAATCCTTGCGGATCTTAAACATAAAAAAGAAGCTTACAAGAAGTGGAAGATTGGACAAATGACCAGGGAAGAGTATAAAAATATTGCTCGGGCATGTAGGAATGAAATCAGGAGGGCCAAATCACACCTGGAGCTGCAGCTAGCAAGAGATGTTAAGAGTAACAAGAAGGGTTTCTTCACGTATGTTGGCAATAAGAAGAAAGCCAAGGAAAGTGTGGGCCCCTTAATGAATGAGGGAGGCAACCTAGTGACAGAGGATGTGGAAAAAGCTAATGTACTCAATGCTTTTTTTGCCTCTGTCTTCACGAACAAGGTCAGCTCCCAGACTGCTGCGCTGGGCATCACAGCATGGGGAGTAGGTGGCCAGCCCTCTGTGGAGAAAAAGGTGGTTAGGGACTATTTAGAAAAGCTGGACGTGCACAAGTCCATGGGGCCGAACACGTTGTATTCGAGAGTGCTAAAGGAACTGGCGGATGTGATTGCAGAGCCATTGGCCATTATCTTTGAAAACTCGTGGCAAACGGGGGAAGTCCTCGATGACTGGAAAAAGGCTAATGTAGTACCAATCTTTAAAAAAAGGGAAGAAGGAGGATCCTGGGAACTACAGGCCAGTCAGCCTCACCTCAGTCCCCGGAAAAATCATGGAGCACCTCAAGGAATCAATCCCGAAGCACTTACACGAGAGGAAAGTGATCAGGAACAGTCAGCATGGATTCACCAAGGGAAGGTCTTGCCTGACTAATCTAATCGCCTTCTATGATGAGATTACTGGTTCTGTGGATGAAGGGAAAGCAGTGAATGTATTGTTTCTTGACTTTAGCAAAGCTTTTGACATGGTCTCCCACAGTATTCTTGTCAGCAAGTTAAAGAAGTATGGGCTGGATGAATGCACTATAAGGTGGGTAGAAAGTTGGCTAGATTGTCGGGCTCAACGGGTAGTGATCAATGGCTCCATGTCTAGTTCGCAGCCGGTATCAATTGGAATGCCCCAAGGGTCGGTCCTGCGGCCGGTTTTGTTCAATATTTTCATAAATGATCTGGAGGATGGTGTGGATTGCACTCTCAGAAAATTTGTGGATGATACTAAACTAGGAGGAGTGGTAGATACGCTGGAGGGCAGGGATAGGATACAGAGGGACCTAGACAAATTGGAGAATTGGGCCAAAAGAAATCTGATGAGGTTCAATAAGGATAAGTGCAGGGTCCTGCACTTAGGACGGAAGAACCCAATGCACCGCTACAGACTAGGGACTGAATGGCTAGGCAGCAGTTCTGCGGAAAAAGACCTAGGGGTGACAGTGGACGAGAAGCTGGATATGAGTCAACAGTGTGCCCTTGTTGCCAAGAAGGCCAATGGCATTTTGGGATGTATAAGTAGGGGCATAGCGAGCAGATCGAGGGACGTGATCGTTCCCCTCTATTCGACATTGGTGAGGCCTTATCTGGAGTACTGTGTCCAGTTTTGGGCCCCACACTACAAGAAGGATGTGGATAAATTGGAGAGAGTCCAGCGAAGGGCAACAAAAATGATTAGGGGTCTGGAACACATGAATTATGAGGAGAGGCTGAGGGAACTGGGATCGTTTAGTCTGCAGAAGAGAAGAATGAGGGGGGATTTGATAGCTGCTTTCAACTACCTGAGAGGTGGTTCCAAAGAGGATGGTTCTAGACTATTCTCAGTGGTAGAAGAGGACAGGACAAGGAGTAATGGCCTCAAGTTGCAGTGGGGGAGGTTTAGGTTGGATATTAGGAAAAACTTTTTCACTAGGAGGGTGGTGAAACACTGGAATGCGTTACCTAGGGAGGTGGTAGAATCTCCTTCCTTAGAAGTTTTTAAGGTCAGGCTTGACAAAGCCCTGGCTGGGATGATTTAATTGGGGATTGGTCCTGCTTTGAGCAGGGGGTTGGACTAGATGACCTCCTGAGGTCCCTTCCAATCCTGATATTCTATGATTCTATGATTCTAAATGGAAATTGGATATCCAAATCCCCCTAGGCAACTTTGAAAATCTCAGTCATATATTTTTACTCACTCCCCATGCCCTAAGTTTGAAACTCTGGACTTCTGTGTCCACTTCTGTGTTCTGGTCTGTGACCATATGTATACCTGGTACTTCCTCTATCAGGAAACCTCTCTGCACTGTGGATAAAGTTATCACGTAGGCTGAGCAGCAAGCTGATAGATTTCAGCAATGGAAGGAGTTCACTAGCTGAGCCCCTGTTCTTGTGAAATAAAGGCATGATCCAAAGCCCAATGAAGTAAGTGGAAAGACTCCCATTGACTTCAATGGGCTTTCAATCAAGTCTTAAAAGCGGAACATTTTGGACCAGACAGAACATTCTCTTGGGTGAAGAATGATGGAGGCAATTTCGGTTTGCTGCAGAGAGTGAAAAGATGACAGAATAAACATCAATCATATGCGAATGTTTGGCCTAGGCGGCTGCTTTTAAAATATGCCAAAGAGATTTAATTTTACAATACTCCTTGTGTATATAAAACTCAGAACTGTATTGAATAAGCCCTCTGTACTCCCACAGTACTGAGCTGTGAATCACTTGAATAAAATTTACATTAATAAAGAGCCCTGATATGTTACAATCCATAAAAAGCACTGAAGTAGTTATGATTTCATGCATTGCAGATATAGTCCAGCCTAAACCACCACAAGTCAACCACCACAAAGGAACTGAGCAGTCTATAAAATGCCTTTTCCCCTCCAACAATATTTTTAAAAACAGTTGTGAAAACTGATTTTCTGTAAATTATTTTGATAACTATTTTGCTACCATTTCTGAAAAAAGTTTTTAAAAAAATCCAAAAATTTTAGTGAAAACAAAAAAAGCTATTTCAAAACACTTTGAAATAAAAACAACTTCAGTATTTCAATTTTTTTTAAAAAAGGGTGTTTGTTTTTCAACCTGCTCTAATAAAGATGCAGAGCTATTCCGCTGATTCTTGCTCCTGCCAGACCAAGTGAAGGTTTTTAGATACGATCCAAGATCCATAAAAAGATCCACCATTTCTCTCAGAGGTATTGTCCACACTTAAAAGCTTTTGCTAGTATAACTTAGACAAGTTCCCTAAATGAAATAAACTATACTGGCAAAAAAATTCTTTTGTTGGTATAACTGCATATACAGCATTGCTAGGGGTGCCAGGTGTCCAGTTTTCAACCGGAACACCCAGTCAAAAAGGGATCCTAGCAACTCCAGTCAGCACCACTGACCAGGCCATTAAAAGTCCAGTTGGTGCAGGGCTGGAAGGCTTCTTGCCTGGCTCCACGAGGCTCCCCAGAAGCGGCAATGTGTCCCTCAGCTCCTAGACGGAGTCCCATTGGCTGGAACTGCAGTGGCGTCTCCGAGCGAGGGCAGTGCGCAGAGCCGCCTGGCCTCACCTCCACCTAGGAGCTGGTGTTTCTGTGGACTCGGGAGCCACCCAACCCCCCGCCCCAGCCCTGAGCCGCCTCCCACACCCAAACTCTCTCCTGGAGCCCGCACCCCGAAGCCCCTCAAGCTCCCCACCCGAACCACCTCCCACGCCCCAACCCCCTCCCACATTCCAAACCCTTCAGCCCCAGCCCAGAGCCCCCTTTTGTACCCCAAACACCTCATCCCCAGCCCCATCCCAGAGTCCGCACCCCCAACTGGAGCCCTCACCCCGCCACCGCAACACTCTGCCCCACCCCAAAGCCCCCTCCTGCACTCCAAAGCCCTCATCCCTAGCCCCACCCCAGAGCCAGCATCCCCAGATGGAGCCCTCACCTCCTCCTGCACCCCAATCCCCTGTCCCAGTCCGGAGCCCCCTCCCGTACCCTGAACCCCTCATTTCTGGCCCACCCCAGAGCCCGCATCCCCAGCCATAGCTCTAACCCCATCCTGCACCCAACTCCCCTGCCCCAGCCCAGTGAAAATGAGCAAGTGAGTGAGGGTGGGGAAATGGAGTGAGCAGGGGACAGGGCTGCTGGGCAAGGGCAGGACCTTGGGGAAGGGACGGAGAAAGGGTGTTCAGGTTTGTGCGATTAGAAAGTTGGCAACCCTAAGCACTGCCAGCATAGCTACGTCATTTAAAAAAAGCAACAACAAAAAAAATACACTCCTCACTAACTGACACTGCTATGCCAGCAAAACTTTAAAGTTTAGACCTGACCCAATGCAGAGGGAACTAGTGGCAGGGGCAGAGGGGCCCCGAATGGTAGAATCCTATGAACAGCCAAGCTCAGAAGCAAATTCATGTTTGTTGTTATTTAAGGAAACACTAGGAAGGGGAATAAGTTGGACTCAATCCAGTGTGTGTCTATCAAGGCAGGAATGTCACCTGCCTCCATATAGGTACACGTATCATTTTAAAAGTATAACTCTAACAACATAAAACATGTAAATTCCCCTTCTAAAAACAATCACTTCTGCTTAACCAGCTTTCATTCCACCATTGATCTACTTATTTAACTTTATATAGATATGAGCAGCAGTGATGCTGCGTAAATGGATCATAAAAGCTAACCAAGTGCAGACCAAAGATTCTGCGCTGTCTCTCTCTTTCTTTTTGTTAATATATCACCCTTTCATATGCAGATCAACTAGAAATCAGTGTTTCCAACTCTGACACTGAAAGCTGTGTGCCACTCTTCCATTACCTCAGAATACCTCGCTGGGCATACATGAACAATAAATTACACTTGGCTCTTACAGTGCTTTTCATCCACGGATCTCATGAGATGAGTTTACAAGAAGCGAACTAAGTATCATTCTCCCTACTTTACACCGGAGGAAACCAAAGCAGAGAGTGCTGTCAAAAGGCAGGTCGGTGCCAGAGCCGGGGACAGAACTCAGGTTTCAACGTTCCCATTCTAGTGCTCTATCTACCGCCAATGCTTTTCTTAAATAGCTACTGGAACTGGAAGTATCCTGCACAAATAATGGGTTATCTACTACACAACATTGGTGAAATATGGCATTTAATACCTAGAACGTTTTCCATTTTATTATTAATTTGCTCTTTATTTAGGAACACAGACCCAATGGTTGAAATGATGTACGAATTGTCTGGTCTGTTCTTCCACTTAAAGTTTGCATTTCATGGCTATGGCATTTCAATTGTACTGCAGCTGTGAAATATGATCCTCTAAACTGGCCCTGAGGTTTGCGATCATTTGTCAGAAATGTCACTGCAGAGCCCTGCGGCAAGAGTTTTTACTCATTATTTCCACATGGCACACAATGGTGGCCAAGAGGGGAAGAACTTTGAAACGGGAGGAGGAGCAAACATCCGGCCAGGCAGGAAACAAAAGGGACACAGAGTGCCTTGTTAACAAGATAAGGAGGATACAAGAAGAGCTACAGTATTAGTTGTTTCCTGCTATGGAACGTGACTCTATGGAACACGGATGGGAGGGACTCCCACAGTCATCAACAAGACACAAGATCCAGTTCACAGACACAGAAAGGCAGAGCATCATTGAGGAAGAGGCTCAGAATCACTATTGTAGCTAGGGAAGGGCTCAATCCTGCAGCTCTTACTCGTAAAAGTAGTACCTCCTTATCCAAGCAGTCCCCTTAACTTCAATGGGGCTACTTGCACGTACAAGGATTGAGGGATCAGGGCTCCACTTATTTTCCACTCCCTACATTGATGAATCCATTGCCACCTACATTTAAACACAAGCTTCCAAATTACACACAATATGATCCCTTCACATAGCGAGTGACGTTAAACAGCAAGATCTAACAACACTGGTCTCTGGTAACAGTCTAAACACACAGAACACCACGCCAAGACACCGTACGCACTGCTTAGTGGAACCCTGTCTCAAGCTCCACCTCCAGGATTTGCAAGAAACAGGTGAACTCAAGAGGTTTCCTGTTTGGCAAGAAATACCACAACAGTGCCCAGCCGCTTGCAGTTATTTGGCACTCTGTACCCCTGGTCATAAAATGAAGACGACACACATCAGACTAAAAGTTACAGCAAAGGCAGCAGGAGTGCAGGATTCCATGCATCACCCCAGTACATGCCTCAACCCTGATGCCTAAAGTCTCCAGGGCTGAGCTATCAGCTCGGCCTTGGCCCTACTTTGGACCTGTCTACAGCATAGCTGCAACAGTGCAAACCTCTGGTATAGACAGTCAACACCACTTATAAGTTACCCCTGCTTGAAATCTGCAGACCAGCAATGGCTGTAGCCAGAGCAAATCCCCAGAGCAGACAAGACTGCCACCAAGAATGACAATTGCGATGCAATGGGAAATACTGACCTGCTAGGTTTTGGCAATGGAAGAAGTTCACCAGCTAAACGACTCCTTTAAATGATCAGCTGAGGTCCAGGCCCAGGCTTCGGGGAAGCAAACACCAGCCAGAGCACAAAATGTAAGCATCTGAACTAATCTGAAAGCACATGAACTCTTGCTGAAAGGGATTTTCCTGCTGGTTACTCAGGCCAGGTCTACACTACAGACCTATATTGGTATAACCAAGTCACCCAGGGGTGTGAAAAATCCAGACCCCTGAGCGACACAGTCATACTGACCTGACTCCCTGGGCGGACAGCACTATGTGGACAGAAGAGCTTCTCCCACTGGCACAGGAGCATCTTCACTTAAACAGTACAGTCAATGCAGCTGCGCCAATGCAGCACTTTAAGCGTAGATCTGTCCTCAGAAGTCATTCTCTCAATCAGCATTACGCTCTGCAAGGGACAGGGGAAGAACGTTAGGGTTTTTGTTTTATTTTAAATACTGGATCATTTCATGCCATGGAAAGCAAAATGCTGCTCACTCTGTAACAAAACATGTTGTTAAATAGAGAGATCTGGTTGTTATATTACTGTGTAAAGTTTCTCTAACAAAAGATCACTGTTGGAAAGATGATTGTATTGTCTCCGATATTTACATAGCTAAGATCTGTTAATTCCTAAATAAATAAAGCGTTAAAAAAGATAGTGGATCATTTAGTGTAGGTCTGTAAACTCAGTCACCAGCCAGGGAAAGATAACAAGCCACACACAGATCAGTTCATAGCCCTTACCTAAGGACTCTATTTATTGTCCAACACAAGAAATGCTGAGTGACAAACGAAATAACAGTCCTATTCTCAAACCAGATTGTGGGGGGCCCTGGCAGTTTAGGCTATGTCTACACTACAGTTACAAACCTGCAGCTGACCTGTGTCAGCTGACTCCGGCTCATGGGGCTTGGGCTAAGGGGCTGTTCAATTGCGGTGTAGACATTCGGGCTCGGTCTAGAGCCCGGCCTCTGGGACCCTACGAGGGGGGAGGATCCCAGAGCTCAGTCTCCAGGCCAAACCCGAAAGTCTACATTGCAATTGAACGGCCCCTTAGCCCAAGTCAGCTGAAACGGGCCAGCCACGAATGTTTAATTGCAGCATAGACATACCGTTAGCAGTCAGCAGCTCCACTGAGCCAAGACTCATCACCTCCCAGGCTTCAGCTGCATCCCCTATCTGGTAATCATTAGGCCCAATCATCTGACACTGCCAAGCGGGTCAGCTGATTCCCAGCACTTGCCTGCTAGGCTCCTCTTCCAGCACAGGGCTGGCTGATCTCTGGCCTCATTGGCCCTTTAAGGGGCAGACCACCCTATTACATTTGTGTTGAGGGATTTAGATGGGGGATCAGTAACATGTTATGACTGAGTCAGCTGCTCCTGTTGCGGTGAGAAGCCAGCAAAGTAAAAGATCACTAAGATGAGAATCTCTCAGTGGGAAACTTCCGGCCAGCCAGGCTGTGTGGCACAGGTGATGGTAAGATTCGAAACGTGGAGTTAGCCCGTGGTGTCAGAGGCCAGGAAGTGTGGAAGTGTTCTTGTTTGTCAAAAGTGTCAAACAAGAAACCTTGTTCCTCCAAAAAGCAATCCCTTTATGGTTTGCTCTTTTGTCCTTCACCACTGGTGAGGCGGCCCCCTAGGTGCGCTCTTCACCAGCTCTATTCTCACATCACCCTTGTTTACGGGACAAGTGGTGCGAGATGTCAGTTTTTTGCCATCCACGTCTGGTCATTTCATTCAGATGTGGACTTTGAACAGCGATCCATGCTTTCGTCACCTCAGGATTAGATGACTGCAACATGCCCCCTATGTGGGCTACACATTAACCAGTGCTTTGGGATCTAAACTGGCTGCCCATTGGTCTTCAGATGGAGTGTTGGTTAATGACCTATAAAGCGCTAAATGCTTGGGACTGGCCTACCTGAGGGACCACCTCTCTCCCTGTGCCATACTGTCACAGCTGCTGGCAGTAGGAGTGCTAGAGCTGGATCCCCCTTGTTAGAAAAGAGAGGGGACAGCTGGCAGGGTGTTCTTTCCAAAGGCTGTGGGTCTTTGGAATGCCCCATACACACACTTTTGGTCCAGAATAGCCTGAATTTGGTATCCTTCAAGGTAGGCTGCAAAAACCATCTGTTTGAGACGGTTTGCAGAGAGGGCTGAGGGTATGCTCACACAATGACAAAAGGAGAGAAAGGAGTTTTTGTAGGTGGCTGGCTGAATTCCTGTTGAAATTATTACTTTAATGCTCCTGGGATTTCAATGTATTATTAATGAGGTGTCAAAGTGCCTAAAGCCTTGGATAGGCATCTTTTCAAATAATTTAATCTAAATTAAATAAACAAACTCTAGCTAACCGCAGAGCAGCAGGAGGAATTAAGCTCAGTACAGAACATCAGTGGATTGGGAGTTAAAGGAGTGTAATTTTTTGGTACACCCCATCTCCCGTTCAGGCATTGTAGGATCAAATTATTATAGATTTGATGGCTCCAGAGCTCCCACAACAACAACTGTGAGGCAAGCTTGGTCAAACTTGGCTAGGAGGTTCTGCTTCCATCCATTTTTCCACGTAGAGGCAGTCCAATGGAGCAATCCTTAGCCTGAAAATCGTTGGCAAAACTTTCATGTGGAGGGATTGGATGGGCAGAGGAATGATGACTATGTCGCAGCTAATTGCCAATGATAACTTTAAACCATTTGTAGATCTTTGGCAACAATTTGGCTTGCCCTGCTCCAGAGCATGGACATATCTCCAGCTAAAGCATTTACTTATGAATGTATTTGGACCAGATGCATTGGAAACTCCAGAACCTCCATGGTTTTGGAGGAAACTTCCCAGATTTACTCTGCCAACAGTATCCTTTTATGATTTTCTGGTCCAAAAAATTCTGCCAAAGATTGTATGCCAAGCTTGTCTCTCTCACCAACAGAATTTGGGCCAATAAAAAAAAAATATTACCTCACCCATCTTGTCTCTGCTAAAAACTGATAGTTTCAGAGATGCTTGGAATAGAGATTTGGATACACAACTATCTCTGACCCAATGGAATACAAAATTGTATCTAATGTTAAAAAACCAACTACAGACTCCAAGACTACATCTTATTCACCAAAAGACACTTTTTCGAATATACTATCCCCAATACAGGCTATTGTTAATAGGCCTCACTAATTTTGACCACTGCTGGATATGTAACTCCGTTGGCATTAAACTAACTCATATGTTTTGGGAGAGCCCCTGTATCAATAATTTCTGGTGAGCAATTTCCCACATTCCTAACCATAGATGAATGGGAATGACCACGTACTTTTCAAACATCTCATTTCAAGGGATGGCACTCATTTTAGTAAAAAGAAAAGGAGCACTTGTGGCACCTTAGAGACTAACCAATTTATTTGAGCATGAGCTTTCGTGAGCTACAGCTCACTTCATCAGATACATACCGTGGAAACTGCAGCAGACTTTATATATACACAGAGAATATGAAACAATACCTCCTCCCACCCCACTGTCCTGCTGGTAATAGCTTATCTAAAGTAATCGTCAGGTTAGGCCATTTCCAAGTGGGGTGGGAGGAGGTATTGTTTCATATTCTCTGTGTATATATAAAGTCTGCTGCAGTTTCCACGGTATGTATCTGATGAAGTGAGCTGTAGCTCACGAAAGCTCATGCTCAAATAAATTGGTTAGTCTCTAAGGTGCCACAAGTGCTCCTTTTCTTTTTGCGAATACAGACTAACACGGCTGTTACTCTGAAACCACTCATTTTAGTCTTAAAGTTCCCTCTATTCCATGCCCTCTCACATTATTAATGAAAATTTAGACCAGAACTATCCAGAAACAAAGTACTGACAATGTAGATGACCTCTCAAGGTCCCTCCCAGTCTTACGTTTCCATGAGTCTGTGAATTCTGGCAACGTGATCTTGAGTCTCACAATTTTTGGTGTGTGTAAATCTGTAGTTCCTGGAGGTGTATCACTAGGGGAGAATCCCAGCTTTTATTTTTATTTTTAAAAAGGCAGTTTCTAGCCCTGATGTTTGCAGAGCAAAGCTTGAAAATGTGCACCCAAAAGCATCAAAAACCAGGAGGCAAAGAAAAAGAACCCAACACTTTAAAAAAAAAAAATCCCATTATTTTTACGCCAATCTCATGAATTGTTTAGATGCAACTCATGATTTTTAAATGCTTGGAGTCTGCAACACTGGAATCATTAAACTAAGGTTAGAGAGAAGGTTATTTATATGAAAGAAATGAAACCCACCATTTGCTTTCAAGTTTCCTGTATGTGCATTTTTGGGGTCTTTCATTTTGGATCTTTGTCACATACTGCATTTGTGCCTTGGCGGGTTGAAAGAAATAGCTGGCTGGTGTAGGGAAGAAGGCAGAAGAAGCTAAAGGAATGGAAGCCACTTCCCTTTACAGTGAATAACCTCCATGCACTCAAAGTCATAATGCTGGCCCCGCCAGAACGTAAACATGAAATAAACAAATTGTTGGTAACTACACAGGTCTGTGGAAATTTTTTTTTCTTCATTTCCATTCATCCCATTTAAAGGAAAGAGTCACAAATTTAGATTTCCTTCCCATCAAGAAAAGCAATACAACTCAAGC
The DNA here is from genome assembly GCF_965152235.1 of Eretmochelys imbricata. Taxonomy (NCBI): domain Eukaryota; kingdom Metazoa; phylum Chordata; order Testudines; family Cheloniidae; genus Eretmochelys; species Eretmochelys imbricata. The sequence goes on from NC_135572.1 coordinate 236,591,632, forward strand.
AGTTTCCATCTGATACAAAAGGCAATAATTAAAATAAGAATTCTATAGCCAGCGGGAGCTGTGGCCACTACAAGAGTTGGCAAAATAATGGGCAAGCTCAGCAAAACATGCATTTGGCCTCATCTAAAAGTGACTGCAGCAGCAGATGTCCTGAAAAATACAATCTTACAATGTGGAAATTGTTTGTTTAAAAGTGATGCTGGCAACCTATTTAGGCTCAAAGAGTCACCTTCAAAAATCAAAAACTTAGTTGTATATTTTGAAATTGACTTATATCACGGGACGTTGTGACTATATTTCTTCAGTACCTCAGAAATGGAATAGTGGGACAAAGTCTGAGAAACTCTGGATTAAAAAAGTATACTAATCAAAGGAAATAGCTTTTCTTCTCCCGGGTTGTGGTTTGGTATGGCCTAGCAACATCTCCTTTGATCCAAGTTTGGATGCCAAACATTTATATTTTAAAAAAAAATGTACAGTTAATTGCTGTTCATAGAATAATTAAGTGTAATTAAAACATACACAATTTCAATAGGTTTCAGAGTAGCAGCTGTGTTAGTCTGTATTCGCAAAAAGAAAAGGAGTACTTGTGGCACCTCAGAGACTAACAAATTTATTTGAGCATAAGCTTTTGTGAATCACAGCTCACTTCATCGGATGCATCCTTTTCTTTGTACAATTTCAATAGTTAAGTGAAAGGAGTTTCAAATTAAGTGATTTATCCCCTTCCCTCTCACCTCCAATCTTAATCTAGACCAGAGCCAAGAATGTCTCTGATTAGCAAGAACGTAAAAAATAGATTCAAACGTAAGGAAATGACACTCGGATTTCCTGCTACCAGATACCAGTTGTTTGAGAGTAAGGATGATGATGCTGAGGGATACCTCCTGTATAGGACTAGACATGCATTCAGAGTCAAAGAATCAAAGGGCAAGAAAGTGAGTTATCCTTAAAAGGGACGTTGTCAATTAGTTTAGGGGAAAATTTAAGTTTAGTTTATAAAGAATTAAAACTAGTTCTACAAAATCTAATTACAGTATCTTCTTGTTTACATAAAAGTTGCATCATTTTAACTATTCTGATACAATTAAAGCAGTATCACTGCCATGAGGGTTTGTCCATAGTTAAAATGGACACTACCTATGCTGATGGGAGGGGTTCTCCTGTTAGCGTAGGTAACTCACCTCCCCAAGAGGCAGCTAGATCAAGGAAAGAATTCTTCTGTCAACCTAGCACTATCTACAAGGGGACTTAAAATGACCTAGCTATATTGTTCAGAGGTATGGATTTTTCACACCTTTGACTGATGTAGTTAAGCCAATTTCATTTTCTAGCTTAGACCAGGCCTTAGTGTGGATGCAATTTATATGAACAAAACTGTGCGTTACCTGGCATAGCCTATTCCAGGTCCCCCTCACTCCAAGAGAAATAAACTATACTAGTAAAAGTAGTGACCAATATAGCAATGCCAGCAAAACTTTATAGTGCAGACCTGGCCCTTATACCAGCACAACTGTGTCCACACTAGGGCTAGTGTGTTTACACTAAGTAATGTGTTTACACTTAAATCACACCTGCGGCACAGCTGCAACACAGCAGCTGCGCCATGGTAGCATGGCACTGCAAACACTCACTGCAGCGAGGAAAGGGATCCCGTCTCACCCCTAGCCAAAACAGGTAGGCCTGTAGCAAAACAGCATGTAGACCAGCCCTGGAAAACAGCTGGCTGGATTTACAGGGTCTCTTGCACTGTTTGCAACCCCAACACCACAGCATTGTACTGGAGCAGTGGCTCTCAGCCTTTTCCCAACGATGAGCTCATTTTCCAACAGAAAAAAAGTGTCGGGCTTATCACTCCTCACTGAGAGCCCACGTGCAAGAGCATGGGAGCTGGGAAGTAAAACTAGACAGAAAAAGAAGTGGAAGCGGCTCGTCCTGCCTAAGTGAACGAGGAGCAAATAAAGGAAGAGCTCGTAGTAAGCAGTGAAGGGGGGTTTCCAATATTCGGCAAGCTAGAGCCTCAGCGCTTTATGTGAGATCCGGGGCACGACCCTACAGCCTTTGACGTTAGCACCGGCTACGCCAAGGCCGGTCTGTACTGAGCGGCGCCCCCGCAACCAAGCTGGGCTGCGACCGCTCCCCCACACCGCTCCGTGCTGCCCCCGACTGCGAGCGCCCCCCAGCCCCGCCGCGCTACCAGGCTGCCTCTGCCGAGCGCGCTCTCCGCAGCCCGCCCCTGCGGGCCAGGCCCTGGCACGCACCGCCCCAGCAGGGCGCCAGACCTGCCTGCGGGCTCTCGGCCCCCCTTTCTCGGCCCCCCTCTTCTGCCCTCAAGCCCATGGAAATAACAAAGGGGGGGGGGCGGGGGGGTTGTTCCAATGCGTCCCTGCCCCCGTTTCCCTGGGCGGCGGGGGGGGAGCCCGCAGCAGCTGCTGCGAGTCACGTTGCTCTGATTCACTTTGTACCCCCCCCCCCCGCCGCCGCCGCCGCCGCCGCCTCCTCCTCCCGGCAGACTCACCCTCCTTCGCTTTCTTCTTCCTCGCCAGGGTGCCGCCGAGCTTGCCCAGGAAAGACTCGTCCTTCTTCATCCTGTGGGGCCGCAGGGTGGGCGAGCGGAGGGGCGCCGAGGACATTTGGCTTGTCCCGGGGCAGGCGGCGGCAGCGGGCTGGGGAAGCGTGTCCTTGTCTGGCCGGGCTGGGCGAGCGGCGGGGGAGGGCCGGGCGGCGTGTGTGTGTGTGTGTGAGCCCCACACACGCACCGGGAAAGGGGCGGGCTGGGAGCTGCAGGGACCGGCCGCTTTCCAGCCTGCCACAGCGCCCTGCCCTGGCGTGGAAGTCCAGGGGAGCCCCCTCGCTCAGGCAGTCAGAGGGCTCCCTACCCGGCTGGGGAGCAAGCAATGAAATCCTGGCGGGCTGAAACGCACACGAGGGTGGTTAAACCGCGCCTGTGTCAGCTGGACTGTAGGCTTGGGGTTGTGGTATGGGGCTGACACACACAAAAATCCCACACGTGCGCTGAACCCCCCCTTCCCCCCCCCCAAAAAAAATCCTGTCAAGGAAGATCCATAATCCAGGTGTCCTTCCACTGCTTGGTCTGCCTGGGTTTCCTTAGCACGCTTTATTAGCCAGATGAGGAGATGGGGCTGGCACATATTGCAAACGTGTAGATGTTATTGTGTGTGGAAGAAAGACATGAGCTCTTAGAGGACCCCTCTGAGATGTAGGCACCACACACACACTGAGGAGCCAGCCCCCCTGCCCTGAAGAGCTGACAATGGAAACAGGCAGGACAAGGGAGGGGTTCAGGCACAGAGGTGTGAAGTCATTTGCCCAAAATCGGTGGCAGAACTGGGAATACAGCCTAGGGGCAGCACCTCAGCTGGTGGCAATTATCACAGCTCTATTACAATCAAAGGAGTTATGACAGCTTCCACAAGCTGAGGATCTGCCCCCAAATCTCCTATTCCCCAGTCCAGTGCCCCATTCATTAGACCACCCTGCCTTGCAAACAGTATATGTGTTTCAGAGTGGCAGGCGTGTTAGTCTGTATTCGCAAAAAGAAAAGGAGGACTTGTGGCACCTTAGAGACTAACAAATTTATTTGAGCATAAGCTTTCGTGAGCTACAGCTCACTTCATCGGATGCATACCATGGACATTTAGTGGAGATGTTCAGTCCACTGAATGCATCCGATGAAGTGAGCTGTAGCTCACGAAAACTTATGCTCAAATAAATTTGTTAGTCTCTAAGGTGCCACAAGTCCTTCTTTTCTTTTTGAGTCTATATGTTACTGTCTCCTCTCCCACCCTGCCTGTGTCTCTTGTCGCTTTAGGCAGCAATCCTCCAATGAGCTCCATGAGGTCAGATGCTTGTGCCTGCTGGGACCCCATTGATTTCAGAGAGACTCCCCATGGACACAGATGTGCAGATTTATTATAGGGCGGAGGTCATTGACTCTGGAACAGGAACCATGCCTTGTGTATTAGTGCAGCACCTAGCACAAGGGATGCAGAGCCCATCTGCAGGTCTCTGCCCACTACTTCTATATAAATATTCAATTCTAATAAAGAAAGGCTACAAGGCAAAGTAACTCATGATCCTGCTGAAAGACATACTTATTACTTACCAGTTTATAGCCCCCATGAGTGTGAATAGGTGCTTCACAGAACACACACAAATACAGATCCCACAGAGGTTACAAATCTTAGGCTCTAATCCTGCCAAATTTTATATACATGTTTAATTTAAAAATTCCATTGAGTTCAATGGAACTGCTCAGGTGCTTAGCATTTAGCACATGCATTAGGCTCCAATCCTGCACTCTGTTCCAAGTGAGCATGTGACGGTCTATATCAGGGGTGGGCAAACTACAGCCCGTGGGCTGGATCCGGCCCTCTAGCCATTTTAACCCGGCCTGCGAGCCCCTGCTGGGGAGCGCGCTCCGGTGCTCCAGCCGGGATGCAGGGTTGGGGGTCGCACCATGTGGCTCCTGGAAGCCGCAGCATGGCCCCATTCTAGCTCCTACATGCTCCAATGGCCCCCTCCGGTGCTCCAATGGGAGCTGCAGGGACGGTGCCTGCGGACGGAGCAGCACGCAGAGCCACCTGGCCACACATCCAGGTAGGAGCCAGAGAAGGGACGTGCCGCTGCTTCTGGGAACCTCTTGAAGTAAGCGCCTCTAGGAGCCTGCACTCCCCAGCCAGAGCCCTCACACCACCACCCCCCGGACCTCACTCCCCCACCCCAGCCCGGAGCCTCCTCCCACACCGTGAACTCCTCATTTCTGGCCCCACCCCGGAGCCTGCACCCCCAGCAGAGCCCTCACCCCCACTCACACCTCAACCCCAATTTTGTGAGCATTCATGGCCCGCCAGACAATTTCTATTCCCAGATGTGGCCCTCGGGACAAAAAGTTTGCCCACCCCTGCTCTATACTATTATACTTTTACAAGACTATGATGAATTTTGTACAAAGTATGCTTTGTGAGGGATCATTTGAAAAGTCATAATCTTCAGAATATTACCTTGTTATTTGTGTAGCCACACTCTATGAGAAGTTATAAGATTCTACTGTATGACTATTAGTGAAATATGTTGTCATTTTGGTAGCACCCATAAACCAGTTTTTCAGAGACAAAGACATACTAGCACCCCGGATAGGTGTTAAAGGGCCATTACCTACTTAAGCGGCCATCCTCCAGCAGGGGACAAGGTGTGAACAAGAAATTTACATTTAATCACAAGGAGACTCAAACCTTATGTCCAGATGCTCAGCAAGGATGATTCTAGCATAAGAAATTGAATTATAAAGAGGGAGGAAAACAGTTGACTTCACCTCTCTTCCTCCCATCTCTCTGCTCATGACATCAATGACTCTCAAAGAACTGAACTAAGAGGGGAAGTGGTCCAAGACTGAAAGGAAATGCAGCCTGTGAAATTTACTACAGCATATGGTGAGGAAGGCTTCTGTTTTTAAGTTCAGTTACCTTGTGTATTACTTTTATTTTCTTTTGTAACCAATCCTGATGTTTATGCATCATCACTTGCAATCACTTAAAATCTAATCTTTCCTATAGTTAATAAACTTATCTTATTCTTTTGTCTTCACAAGTGTGTTTGGATTAAAATGTGTGGGAAACTCCATTTGGGAAAATAAAGCTGGTGCATATATCATTTTCCTTCGATGAAATGATAGACTTTCTATGAACTTGCGTTGTTCAGTAGCATGCTGGACTGTACATTTCTGGAGCAACAAGGTTGGGACTAAGAATTCACAGCTGTTGCCTTGTATGTAATTCACGAGTGATGGCTGGTCAGAGTGCTCATGTATTTGACTGGGAGTGAATTTGCTGAAGTCTGTATGAGCAGGCCAGGAGTGGATGTTCGGACAGTACAGCAATGTAAAAGGCACCCCAGGCTAGAGAATTAAGGGGACACAGCTGTTCAACTGTCCAGATTGTACCCTGGGTAATGTCACAGAGCAGACACTTCCCTCCACAGGGAGCCTCACAGAAGTCAATGGGGCTTTGCGCAGGGATCCACTCATGCAGAACAATTGCAAGATTGGGACCTTAATGATGAAATATACAGTGAAATGAGAAACTGAGAGGATGGGGAGGGAAGAGGAGGAGACATGTTTCTGAGATATGACTGGGTGGTGACTTATTAGGCAAACATAATGCTTTGTGGTTTACATACAATGTTTTCAAATGGGGACACTTGTATTTCTTTAGGTGATGCAGCAGAGTTTTTGAGGAGCAATCTGAACACTTAGAGGGCGAAGGGGCCTCACCGATTTTGGAAGGGCCTTCCAACAGGACGGGGCAGCATGGAAGAATGCCCTAAGGCATATGTCAGAGCAAGAGACAAAAGGGGTGTCAAGGCTGTCACTGACCAAGTGGAAGTGGAGAGGAAATAGAGATCAGCTCAGATGTATGCAGGGTGTGTGTGAAAGAAAGGACAAGCAGTATGAACTCTTTGCATATGGAGAAATAGAGAACAAGGTGCAGTTTGTTTCTGTTTTAAACTTTGTACAAGTAACGGAAGTTAGAGGAGGGGATTATGCTAATTGGGGGTAATCTGGCTCAGTAGTTTGTGTTTCTATAGCAACTTTCACTGAAGTAACTCAGAGCAGTTTATAAATATAAAGGGACATTGTTGTTAATTTAACAATCCCACTTCTCTCTGAAAATGAGGGCTTTTTTAACAAGCATCAACAGCATGGAAGCATGTCCTCTGGAATGGTGGCCAAAGCATGAAGGGTCATACGAATGTTTAGTATATCTGGCATGTAAATACTTTGCAATGCCGGCTATAAAAGTGCCATGTGAATGCCTGTTCTCACTTTCAGGTGACGTAAATAAGAAAAGGGCAGCATTATCTCCCATAAATGTAAACAAACTTGTTCTGTTAGCGTGGCTGAACAAGAAGTAGGACTTAGTGGACTTGTAGGCTCTAAAGTTTTACATTGTTTTGTTTTTGAGTTCAGTTATGTAACCAAAAAAAAAAAAAAAAAATCTACATTTGTAAATTGCACTTTCATGATAAAAAGAAGGAGGAATACTTGTGCCACAAGTACTCCTCCTTCTTTTTGCTGATACAGACTAACACGGCTACCACTCTGAAACCTTTCACGATAAAGAGATTGCAGTACAGTACTTGTATGAGGTGAATTGAAAAATACTATTTCTTTTATCATTTTTCAGTACAAATATTTGTAAATAAAAATAATATAAAGTGAGCACTGTACACTTTGTATTTTGTGTTGTAATTGAAATCAATATATTTGCAAATGTAGAAAAACATCCATAAATATTTATTAAATTTCAATTGGTATTCTACTGTTTAACAGTGCAATTAAAACTGGAATTGCGATTGTTTTAATCATGATTAATTTTTTTTAGTTAATCGCATGAGTTAACTGCGATTAATCGACAGCCCCCTGCTATTGTTACAAGTAACATCTAATGTGGCTGTAACTGAAAGATGAGAGATTTTTTTAAATTCCTCTATTGCTTTGGTTTGTTTTCTTTGTGTATTTGACTGGACTTTCTGTATAGTCAATTTCATGGTGTTCGTTGCATAAGTTTAGTCACCTGCTCCTGTTGTTTGTGTGAATTTTTCACAAATCAACAGAGCAGAGAAACATTTTAAATGAAAATAGGGTCTTTAAAAAGCACTAAAACTGACAGCAGATCTCAATTACAAGTGGAGACCCATAGCTACTTTTAACTTTTTTTAAATTGACTGGATTTCAAGTTTACAGTGCCCCTTTATTTAAGCCTCCTATTGTCCTTGTGAATCAGGCAGTGTTTTCAACCTGGCTTTCAATTATCTCAGTTAGTGGGAGTGATCAAGAGTAAATATTTTACTGTTATACATTCTGAATATAGACAACTCATGAAGTCAATACTGCTATATAATAAAACATTTCATTTAAGCTTTGTAATTGTAATGAATTTCTTAGGTTTGCCATTTAGTAAATATGTTTGTTTGGAAACTACAACCTCTAATAAATTTAATTACTTTTGCCTGTGATTTTCATATTAAAAGCATGGCTACTAAATCACACATCTTGCAAAGACGTAAGCGTGTGCATCATTTTACCACCATGAGCAGTCACATTGACTAGTCACATTGCAAGCATATTAGTCTTTGCAGGATCAGGACCTAAATGCAGGCAGTAACTACTAAAAACATCCAGGTTACAGTCCAGGTAGTTAACAGTGTGGTTACTGGATGAGAAAGCAGACATGAAATATTTGGCCTACAGAACCAAATTGTCAAGATATTTGAATCATGGTGTAAAACATGCTTACTTAGTGATACGGTGTCATGGCATGATGGAGCCCAAGATATACTTGGGAGTCTGTGAAAACTGGCATTGGCCAGAGGCAAGGGGATAAGTGGCAAAGTCACTTCCACAACCTCAGTTCCAGATGTAGCATTTGGTTCACACTGAGCTTTCTGCTCTTTAGCTAGTTATCTCTCTGGGGTTAACAGAATCACAGAAGACAAGTGACTTGTCAAAAATCTCCGTATTCAGCAAAAGTAGAACTCAGGAGCTCCATACCTGTCATCATCTTATCAAGTATCCTGCTCAGCAAAGACTAGAACTCAGGTCCTCTAGGCCTGCCACTTGGTCATATGCCCCTATACTTAACAGATGTGAGCTGAGGTGGTCAGTAAACAAAATATTTAATTGAATTTGGCCCTTAATGATAAAAGTACCCTCTTGTGTTACATTAGGTATATGTCTTGGTTGTTAAGCAGATACATGTAACAATTATATAATATTATACAGTATTTCAGTCAATTTCTCTTCCTCCCAGGGAAAGGATGGTTCATGTGGTTAAGCAATATGAGTTGGAACAGGAGCCCTGGTTTTTGTTCCCAACTCCATCAGACTTCCTTTCTTTATGTAGGACACTTTACTTCTCTAGGCCTCCATCTCATTTGTTTAAATGCGAATAATGCCTACCTCATAAGGGAACTCTTCAGCTTAATCCATTAATACTGCTAAAACACTTGGAAAGCTTGGGCTGGAAAACACAGTGCAGTGGCTACCGTTAACACTTATTAGTATTTACTCCCACCACAGTATTTACCTTTTACTGCAGTATTTTCTCCATCCTGCCTCGTTGGCAAGCCAGGGAACTATTATTCCCATTTTACAGATGAGGAAACTGAGGCACAGAGGGAGTAAGGTCCAGATTCCCAAAGGTACTTAGGTGCCTAACACCCATTTAAATCACTGGGGGTTAAATACCTAAATACCTTTGTGGAGCTGGACCTAAATGCCCATGGTGCCACAGTGAGAATGTAACCAGTACTCAAAACTCCCATTTCCATGTTCTAACCACTAGACTATCCTCCCTCAGGTACCCCATAACCTAGAACTCTGTTTCTTCAAGGGTCACTCCTGTACTATGATACACAAGGTTTTAAACAAATAAGTCTTTAGCACATGGACATGTTTTTTTTAAATCTGCAGGATTTTCTGGAGCTCCTCATGCTTACTGTGCTACTGTTCAGTATTCACTGTAATCCTAAACACAAAACAACGAAGTAGTTTGTGCTCTCTTAGATGCCCCATTGTCCCTATTTTAATCAGACATCCCTTCCTCAAGCCCTGGAGGTATTTGATCTTTGGCCCTTGTGACAGATTTTTGTTACCAACCTGCCTGAAGGCGTCAGTTGATCAGGCTGAGGCCAAGGATCTTTTAGGGAGGAGATGACAAGGCACACCAAGGGTCTAAGTTTAAAGCTTTATTGATAAAATAATAAAACAACAGCAAAGAGTGCTGGGAACGCTCCCACGTCACTCAGGGGAAGAAAGAAAGCGTTAATGCCCCTAGCCCTAATTCACTTTCATACTCACATACGCTACCCAAGGCCGGCCAGGCCTGGGTGTAATGTCAGAAGAAGGGTGGGGGGAAGGGTGGATGGGAGTTCTTGTCCTGGGCCCAGGCCATCCAGGTCTGCTGCTGATCTCTGAATTGCTCCAGCTCTCAGGAGGGTTTTAAGCCCTGGGCTCCTTTGGGGGTGTTCTATTCCACGACCTCTGTTCCTGGTGCTCTTTGTTTCAGTCCAAACCAGCTTGCTGTGGCCTTCTCGGTTTCCCAAAACATCCCGGCTCCGGAGACTTTGTTTTCCCTTCTATTGGCCTTCACTGTCATGTCTCATTTGCTCTCACTGTTCCTGCTGTTAACTTTGCAGCTTTGCTCCACTTAGTTTCTCTCTTCTTATGGCTGGTAGGGTGGGGGGGTGGGTTTGCATATTGCATTAATAAAAACACGTATCTTGGTGAAACATTCCTGTGTTTCATAGATTTCAGTACATGCATTGCTGTCTATTACACTGGATTAGATTCTTAATAAGCTTTACTACTCAAGCATATTGTAGCAGAAGTATTTCCATAATATGGGAGTGAAATTACATAATGCTATGGTTTAGCTATTGTACTAGGAAGATTTAAATAGTTTGTAGATGTACTTTGGTAGTCAAGCTGCACTTCACTAAATGGAATACTTATCCTATGTGGCTTTTTCTTAAATGTACAATGCAAATGCTTACAAGCAATCACAAGGCCTATACGCACCCCTTAAGTTGGGACACAAATGATGTATTGGCTGTCTACAGAGAGATGAATTTCACCCTTAGAGAGTATACTGGTCACTCTTCAGTATTTTTCTATCCTAAATAAAGTTAACTCTCATACTACTGTAATATTTTTTGAGGAAGGAAGGAAGGAGACTTGCAAGAAGAGGCAAATATGGTGGTAGTTTTTAATATAATTTAGGGAGGTCTAGAGAAAGCATTTTACTGCCTACCTTGTTCACACAATTTTAGGTCTGCATACAGCTTTGGGAAAAACATGCAATTAGTAAAGGAACTAATTTCCTCTTATTTGCTTGAAGCAAATGAGGCAGCTTTCCAAACTGATGTTTTCAATCTTTGAATACATTGAAATAAGGTAACTGAATCCAGAAAATATATACTAGAAACTGCTGAACAAACAAATGTTGATCAGCAGCATGACTGGCAGAGTGCATATTTCATTTGCTAAAGTTTCCACTGAAGTATTAAAATATGCATCATTTTTAGCAACATGGAAAACTAAGTACAGCAGCATCCCATTCAACCATTGAAATAAATGGGTGTGTAGCTGGTAAAGCAGATTATATGGTTGAATCAGTAAAGTATGACTCAGTAAAGCTCATGAGCTAAACATGCAGTCCAAAGAGCATATAAACCTTCACTGACTTAAGTATGCCAGCAAATCAGAAAAATACAACACTTGAGATGTAAAATACTGTATGCAAACATCTTCAAATCTAGCTGTGTTTTCTTTTTTTGGGTGGGTGGGGGGAATAATATTTAAAAATAGAACTGGTAAAATTTAGAGACTGAGCAAAAATGGACTAAATAGCTGCTGCATATACAAAAGAAGGAGAGATCGGATGAGGGAGCAGGACAGGGAAGGTGTGATGGAGTAGTTGGCATCAACACCTGAGCCAGCACTCTGATCACTTCAGCACCAATTAACCCCCCTGGGGTGGACCTGATTTGCCTACCTAGAATTGGCTGGGGAAGACCAAAGTGCTAATTAGCTCATTAATTCAGAGGGTAGAAGGCGGCACAGGAAGAAAGTGCTGGGGAGAGGCAAGGTAGCAGAGCCAGAACCAAGAAGGCTCTCCAGGTGGAAAGATCACTGCCCTTCCCTTGGTAGAAGATGGAGGTAAAACTGATGTTGTCAACCCTGTGTATGGCTCAATGGGGTGGTGGGAAGAGTAATGACATAAATTGCATGGTGGGGTTTAACAATGAACAGTGTCTGAATACTCTTCAGATACAAAGGAGAAGACAGGAGTGTGACCTGGCCCTGTCAGACAGGGCATAAGCCTCTCACAGGGAAAAATATTCTAGAATATTGGAGATCTTAAGTCTAAGTCAGATCACAATGGGTGTGAGCAAATGATCCACTTTTCTACATTGGGGATGAATAACTTAAGTCCCTATAATTCTACTAGTTGTTAGTCCTTAAAAACATTATTTAGTTCGCGGCCAGTTTTCCTGACAGATGGCTTTTTTGATCCAGGATGCGGAAGGCCTAGGAGCTTGAACCAGAGTACAAGGTGCCCCTAAGGATAGGACATGAGAGCACCAGGAAGGCAAAGTGCATTAGTCTTCTAATCATCTTCCAGACTGAATGATACCAGTATTATATATCCTAGAAAAATCACATCTCCAGTGTTACCTTGCACACCAGCCATGAAATTCCTTTGACTGAGTATTCACTAGGAAATCTGCCAGAGCTTGTATGAAGAGCTCTGTGGAGCCTGAAAGCTTGTCTCTTTCATCAACAGAAGTTGGTCCACTATATATAATATGTCCTATTAGGAATAAAGGATTATATTTGGAACTTAGTGCAGGATCTGCTTTTGATTTCAGCATATGTTAAGTAAAGGATGTACCTTTAACAATGCAGAGTCAGTTGAATGTTCCCAAAGTTCTTTCCCCATGGTTTTTCCATTTGCCTCTATTTTAAGTTGTATGAAAAGTTTTTTACTTAGTTTAATATTTGAAAGTACGTGAAGCGCTCATTAAAACTGAGTGTTAATGGAATGGTGTTTGAAATTTATTTTATTAATTATATGGTAAAAATGATAAAGTCAGCAATTTTTCAGTAATAGGGTGCTGTGATACTTTTTTGTCTTTTTATGTCTGATTTTGTAACCAAGTAGTTTTTAAGTGAGGTGGAACTTGCGGGTCCTCAAGACAAATCAGACTCCTGAAAGGGGTACAGTTGTCTAGAAAGGTTAAGAGACACTGCAGTAGACAATATTACAGTTCCAATACTTTTTTCCTGTTAGTGTATTTTATTGAATTGAAGACTAGCTTATGCATAGAAGTAAAGATGATTTTAGTTGTATATACGCTAAATTGACTGGCTGCAGGCTGATTTCCGCCCCCTGGGACACTGTTTAACTTACATTAATCTGACTGGCACAGTATCCATTCAGTATAATAAGGCCATTCCCAGCATCGGTGAAACATTGCTGTAAGCACAGCAGTAGCTAATAGGGTTCTAGCACGAACCACCCTAGACAGTGTTGTAAAACTGTTCTAGATTTGGCTTCACAGTTTTAAGAGAAATCATGCTAAAACCTCACGCTGTGGTCAGAGAAGTCATGCTAAAACCCTCCTAGCAATAGCTACCCACACAGCGGTAACCTTTGTGAAGAGAGGGCTTTTAGAGCAGGTTTAAAATCATACACACTCGGAATCCCACCCATTTTAGGCCCTGCATGTTGTCCTACATAAACCTGAAGGTAGGGACAGGTATGAAGAGACTGCTGGTCATTTAAAGTGTTTATTTTGGGATGCCAATACTGACCTCCTTTGTAAGGCACATTGGGCTAGATTCACAAAGGGACTTTGGAGTAGTGATGCTGAGCATCGTGGTGCCTAACTTTCACGGGCCTAGAAAATCACAGGAACAACACTGTGCTGCTGAGTTAGGCACCTATATGATGACAAGGGGCCAGGGCAGTGATAGGTGCCTTAGAATGCGATCCACAAAGCCAGCATGCTAGTTAGGGAGCTGTCTAAGGTAGCCCATGGGAGATGTTGACCAGAGGGGTGTGGCCTAAGCACTGCCCCTCTCACCGAGTTTAGCAGCTAACGGGCTTGCAGGGAGATGCCCTGACCACTGCGTGATGGAGTAAGGATGATTTACTCTTTTGGGAGCCCTTTCCCAATTAATACTTAATTATCCAACTGAAACGGAACTTCAGCTGGAAGGAGTGAGGGAGCCCCACACTGGAATATAACATACCTCTCAGGAGAGTGCTCTAACCACTGAGCTAGCAGATCTCTTTTGAATCCCTTCTTATCAGGTGGGGGTGGGGCTGGAACCCATGGTCTCCCACATCTCAGCTGAGTGCTCTAACCACTGGGCAAACAGTTATATAGGAGGTTCTCCTCCCTCCCCCAAACTATTTTGTACGGAGTTGTGGCCTCTGAGCATGCCTAGTGGATCAGGCCCTGCCCATGACTTATGCAGACAAGTGCCTATTTCTCTAGAGAACTGGTTCTCAACCGTTTCGGGCTCAGGCCCCATTTGTAAATGTTTATGGCCTGTCGTGACCTAGTAAATCTAGGGGTCGAGGCCCTGAGGCAGTTCTGGTTGGATCTGAACCAGGAGAGGAGCAGGGTCCTGCCCAGCACTCCCCACCCAGTGGCGGCTCCTGCAGCTCCCATGCTGTGGGGCTGGCTCTCCACTCCGGGCATTGCAGCCTTTGGGGTTGCAGCATTGCTCAGGTTTGGCCCCCCCAAACTGGATCAAATTTGTGACAGTGAAGTAGTGACCTGGCTTATGAGTTGCACTGCCAGTCACTCACATTTGGCCTATCCAGACTCCCATCATCATGACAGCTCAGCTTTAAACATGAGTGGTGCTGGGATCCTATAGGTTGCAGTGCCTGGCCCAGAAAGGCTAGCCCACCCAGCCCCATGGGACAGGAGGCACCAGGAGCTGCTACACAACCTTTCAAAGCATTCTAGTAACCCAGTTTTGGGTCCTGACCCACAGGTTGAGAAACCCTGCTATAGGACTTAAGTAGGAGATAGGCACCCCTACACTGCGTGAGGCAGCAGTGCACATGCTCAAAGGCAGAAACATAAGCACCTAGACAAATTTTACTGCACAAATTTAGACTCCTACAGCATTAGGCAGCAGCTGAACAAGAGTCTTGCAGATCGCAGTAGGGCCTAAACACAGGATTTTGGTGCCAATGTACCTTTGTGAATCCCACCCTTGAGATCAGTGGATAGAAAGCATTATAAGCAGTTGGTATTACTATTTTCCTTCATTACTTATTCAGCATGGCAAGCCATTGTTTGCATAAGAAGTTTCACTGAAGTCAATGGAACCGGTTAGGTGAGCAACTACATGTGAGCCACAGTGGCATAAGCTGACACGTAGTCCACATTTGTACTCAAGCGTAATAAAACTGGCAGATAGACCGTTTTGATTCTGTAAGTTCATGGTTGGTGCTGTCTGTCGTAACACCCCCTTCGTCAAACATTGCCCATCCCGTGGGCTAGATTCTCTCATCAATGTTTCAGAACAAATTATTGCTGATAGTTCGTTTGTCAGGCATTGTCTTACATATAGTAATAAGTGCCATAGTATTAGCCTCTGCCCCTCTATGTACTTCCGTTGACATTAAGCAGAGGCCTAGATAATGCTTAAAATGTAGTGGTTTTTATTAACTCATTTGCCCCAGTAATGTTCTCCTGTTTAGAAGTATCTAATTTTAAAATGTGGGGATTTTTTAAACTGCAAAGCAATTACCCTATTAATAAATGTCATAGTAAACCTGCTTCCAAGATGTGAATCAATCCCTGCCAGTTTATTCTTTTGTCACATCTTGTGCTATGAGCCTGCCAGCCGTCACAAGTGTAAAAGCAAGGGAGCAGCTTTTCACTTGGATAGAACAGTTTAAAGAGATCTCACCGCTAGAGGAACCAGGGGCGGTGGTTCATAAGGTGATACTATTCCTTCTGCATTACCGCTGACCACCCATACTATGGCCCTACCATGATGTGAGGGGATAACACAGCTGAAGATACCATCTTTCAGATAATATATGCTCACATACAGCCAATAATGAGCCCAAGGGATTTTCACAAAAATAAGTTGAGTAATTAGATGTTATTTTTCAACTTGTCGTACATTGTTGGGCAGGGTTACAAAGTAAAAGCATCTCAACCTACCTCCAGCTGAAGAGATGTATAAATCACCGGTTTAAGGGCTACAAAAATGCTTCCTTGTTCAGTGAGTTAGCATTAACCCTTCCATTTTTTTCTGACCACTGAGCAAACCCTTTCAGAGAACCTTATGTTTCCAGTGGAGACTGACCAGAAGAAGTAGTTTGCTTCATGGTTCCGGGAGCACAGTCAGAGTTTGGGGAATCTCTGGTGCGAGGTCAGCACAACAGCATTTTAGCAAGAGTACCAGGGATGACCACGCATATCAGCAAATAGCCAAAAAACTGGCAGCATTGCAAATTTACTGGATCAGTCACCAGTGCAGGGAACAGATTAAGCAGCTGAAGACCAAGCACCAGGGACCAGAACTGTACCTTGAGCAACTTGCACACATCATAGCCATTTTATAAGGAATTTGACTGGATGCTGGGTACTGCACCGAGCACAAAGCCAACGGCAGTGCACACTGATCTGGTCAGCCAGGATGGGGCTCTGCTGGTTCCAGAATCCAGCATGGGGACTGATGGAGCCAGCAGCTGGTGCTGAGAGAGGCCAGCAAAAAAAACCCCAAACCAGTTATCTACCTTTTCATAACTGCTGTTCTTCAAGATGTGTTGCTCATGTCCATTCCATTCTAGGTGTGTGTGCATCCACGTGCACAGTCAGAGTTTTTGTCTTAGTGGTGGCCGTACGGTCAGCTGTGGCGCCCTCTGGAGTGCCACGCTCGTGCCACGGTATATCAGGCGCCACCGACCCCACGCCCTCTCAATTCCTTCTCACCGACAACTCCGGCAGAGGGGCAGGAGGGGGGTAATGAAATGGACGTGAGCAACACATCTCGAAGAACAGTCACAAAAAGGTAGGTAACAGTTTTTCTTCTTTGAGTGCTTGCTCATGTCTATTCCATTCTAGGTGACTCAAGCAGTATCCTCAGAGGTGGGCTCCGAGTTCAGTCTTGCAGCATTACTCTGCCAAAGGCAGCATCATCTCAAGCTTGCTGGGTAAGCACGTAATGAGATGCGAGCGTGTGGATGGATGACCAGGTGGTAGCCAGACAGATTTCTTGGATCAGCACCTGTGCCAGGAAGGCCAACAATGTCGTCTGTGCCCTAGTTGAGTGAACCCTCATGTTCACCAGCGGGGCACCTTTTCCAGCTCATAAAAGTAGCGGATTCAGGCCGTATTTCAAGGCGTGATTCTCTGGGCAGACACTGAGCAACCCTTCATCCTGTCTGCCACAGCAACAACCAACTGTGTTGACTTACAGAACAGCTTGGTTCTATCTATGTAGAAGGCCAGCGCTTGCCTGACATCCAGGGTATGAAGCCTGCGTTCCTCATCCGTCGCATAAGGCTTTGGACCAAAGACTGGCAAGTATGTGTCTTGACCAGTATGACACTGGGAGAGAACCTTGGGCAGAAAAAGCCAGGTGCGGACGCAGCTGGGCCTTGTCCTTTTTGAAGGCCATATAAGGTAGCTCCAACGTGAGCACCCTCATCTGACACCCTACGGGCCGAAGTTACAGCGACCAAGAAGGAGACCTTCCAGCTACTTCACACTACTATAGGTAAACTATGTACAAAGGCCCTAAGGCATGAAGTTCAAACAGGAGAAACCACTAGCTCTTGCTCAGCAAGAAAAGTGCTCTGACCACCACAGGCGGTAAGGAGGAACTGAGAGGGCATAGGGCCGGTGGCACCTGATATACCGCAGCATGAGCATGGCACCCCAGAGGGCGCCACAGCTGGTCCGACGGTCTGACCGCTAAGACAAAAATCTCGGACGACCACGCGCCTAGAATAGAATCTACATGAGCAAACACTCGAAGAAGAACGGTGGTTACTGAAACTGGCCCCAGAGGCGGCATTGCCGCAGGAGCAGCAGTGGCACATCTTGGGTCTATACTCAAAGAAGCTTTTTGATGCCCCCAACCAAAGAACAGCTCACTGTGGTGCCTGCAGAAGATGGGACAGACAGAAGCCGCTCCAAGGCCTGTAAAGTTTGTCTCTATTTTAATGTTTATTAATAGGGGAATAGGAAATTAATGAGGAGAGATTAATAAAACCAGGACTTTTCAGCTTGGAAAGGAGATGACTAAGGCAGGGATATGACAGGTGTCTGAAAAATCATGACTGGTATGGAGAAAGTAAATAAGGAAGTGTTATTTACTCCTTCTCATAGTACAAGAACTAGGGGTCACCAAATGAAATTAATAGGCAGCAGGTTTAAAACAAAAGGAAGTATTTCTTCACACAATGCACAATCAACCTGTGGAACTCTTTGCCGGAAGATGTTGTGAAGGCCAAGATTATAACAGGGTTCAAAAAAAAAAAAAAATTCCTGGAGGATAGGTTATCAATGGCAAGGATGGTGTCCCTAGCCCCTGTTTGCCAGAAGCTGTGAATGAGTGACCGGGGATGGATCACTTGATGATTACCTGTTCTCTTCATTCCCTCTGAAGCACCAAGCATTGACCATTGTTGGAAGACAGGATACTGGGCTGATGGATCTTTGATCTAACCCCGTATGGCTGCTCTTACGTTCTTCGAACCAAATGCAAAACATATCCACTAATGGAAAATTGTATGCCAGTGCCTTTGCTCACTCCCACCTCCTGTCTCCACCACATGGAGTTCAAAATGGCAACCAGAAAACTTTAACAGTAAAAATTGAAACCAAATTTTTACTTGAAAGGTGCAGATTTTTGCTAGGGCATTCCTGTTTGTCAAAAATAACCTTACATTGCCACTGTCATAAGTACACTGCTCTGTGACTGCTCAATGGTCTAACAAACTACCTGAGAGCAAGGAACTTGGAAGAGGGGCGAGGAGAGGTGGAACTGTGTTCCATTTATAAATCTAGTACGTTTTAGTTAAATACAGTTCACAGATGACAAAGTCATTTGCCCCAAAATAAGACTGGTTTGAATTTTGTCCAGAAACATGCTGGGAAGGGAGATGGTGTGAGGAGGATGGCCATGGAGTTCTGCTTGTTTGCAAGCAGTCATAACCCATCTCCAACAGGATTTCAATCTGCCAAATGCACATTCAAACAACCATTCTACACCTGCTGAAAGTGTAATTAAACTGTCTTTTGCCAGGACCTCTGATATCAGGGTACAGTTTCATAAGCAAAGGCAAGAGGTACACAGGATCCCCCAGAGTAACAGGAACTCTGTTTGTGACGATGCCATTTGGAGGCAACAGTGTCCCAGCCTGTCCATGAATGTAGACTCCTGATCAATGAAAGACATTATGAACTTTTCCAGTGCAACCCACATTGACATTCATAGAATGACCTCTGCAGTCCACAAGTACCTGTATAATTTTGCGATTTATGTACTCGTGGTCCTTGAGAAGGGCAAACTATGGGCACGAGTCCCATCAATGGCTCCATCAAAATTTGGAAACTCCATTGCCTCAAAGCCACCAATTACCTCAGGCATACCTTTTATGAATGCCACTTTGGGGTAAACCACATGCTTGATTGCCTCAGAAACCTGCACCGCCACTTTACCTGCAATTGACTTTCCAATACCAAACAGGCTGGCAACCATTGGCACCGACTTTCCCTCTGCCCAGTGGGTGCTCGACCCTGCCCCCCCCCCAGCTCCACCCCCTCCCTTTTTCCACCCCTTTCCCCCAAGTCTCTGCCCCTGCCCTGCTTCTTCTCCACTTCCTCCCCTGAGCACGCTGTGTCCCTGCTCCTCCCCTTCCCTCCCTGAAAGGCCTAAGTGCTGCCAAACAGCTGTTAGACGGTGGGGGTGGGGGGGGAAGGGAGGAAGTGCTGGGAGGGAGGGGGCGGGGTGGGGACGTGGCACATTCAGGGGCGGGGGGGAAAGAAGAGAAGTGAGGACGGGGGAGCTTGGCTGCTGGGCGGTGCTGAGCACTCACTAATTTTTCCCTGTGGGTGCTCCAGCCCTGCACCACCCACCAAGTTGGTGCTGCTGCTGGCAACAGACCTGTAGCAATCTGTAGCAGTTTCCAGATGTTTATAGCAACCCACTTCTGGACCAGCATGGCCACCCTCATGTGTCTTTGTGCTGAAGGGTTGGGGCAAGCTGCTCGCAAAGTTCCAGAAATGTAGTTTTCTTTCGCAAAAGTTCTGGACCCACTGAGGATCACCTCAGGTCTGCATGACGATGTGGTCTGACCACTCAGCTCCAGAAATGCCAGTCTAAGTCAGGGGTCATCAGCAGCTGTCATGAGCAGAATCAGCCAGTTTGACTCTGCCATGTTTGTGTCCTCCCCCATCATAACTGTCAGGTGCCCTTCAGTGGATCAGAAAACGCAGCCAAAATGTCCACCAGTGTCTCATGGAAGCTCTGCCCATTTCTGACACAGGAGTGAAAGTTCAAGTAAGTGTAGTTCTTCAAAAGGTGCCTCCTCCATGTTGCTCACTTCCGCTGCTGCAGAGCGCACAGACCAAAATGACTGCTCAGCAGGATGTGTTGGGGGTTGTTCAAACTTCCAATAGTGTGCAGGGTGGACAGTCAAGTTTCCTCACATTGCACCACGATCAAAGAGCTAGAGTGGCCACATTTTGGGAGGGTGATAGAGGCTGTGATATGGTTAGACTCTGGTCTGTGTGCTGTAGTGTGGACACTGGAGTTCCGGGTTCAAGCCCAGGGTAGAAAATTATTAACCTGTGGTTGACAATCAGTGTAGATGCTTAAGCCCTGGGTTCTCTAACACACGGTCAGATGACTCAAGTCCCATTAATTCTCAACTTATATTGCAGTGTAGACATATCCACTGAGGTGGCAGCAATAAGTTTCAATTGGAGGTATGTCAACTACAACCATGTTAGCCTGGAGTGATCCCTGGAAGGAAAAGTGTTTGATTTATATGATTGCTTCAGGGAAATTCTTCTACACATACCACATCAACTCTTCTAAAGGCAATATATGCCAAAAACCAACTCAGTCATTCATTATCCTTCAACACTTCAATATCAGATCAGTTTTCTGGAAATTAAGGTTGGGATTAACTGTAATTTCTTAGCATGAAAACTGAAGCAATTTTTATAGATGTTTAGGATTCAACTCAGGCACGTCACCTTGCCTTTTAAAATGACTGACGGTTGTGGCCTTGGTATTCTCTAGCGCTGGAAAGTACAAGATTTTAATTGACCTGTTCTTTCATCTGGCAACAAGCCTCATGTGTATATAAGGAGCTTTTCATATCTCTGGAGAGAGTGACAAAGCTAGCAGAAATTAATCTAGCTTAGAAGCCTGAACAACTTGGACAAATTCTACTTTTAACTGCCATGAAAGAATGCTTAGGTTACCCTTTATTATGTAAATATTCCCACTCCTACTAAAAAGGAGTTATGTCAAAATGCATAAACACTACCAGGAAACACTCATTTGTTGAGCCCCTTAACGTAATAAGACTTAACAGTAAAAAACAGTCCCCTGTAACTGCTTTGTTAAATATTAATTTATCATGTGGTCAATTTTAACTAAACTGCATTTGCTTTTCAATACACTGCTAATGATTCAATCAGATAAAGGTTCTTTAAAACTATACTATTATTGACAATCTATGCACTCCATTTCAAGTTTGCTATCCTGTTGATGCAGTATTTTAAAACAGACAGACGTTTGAGAAAGCAGAGGTTCACACAACCATGCAAATCAACACCATGTTTAAGTGGGTTAAACCTATGAGTGGAGCAGCAACTTTCACCAACACCAAAACATCTGGGGTGAAATCTTGGCTTCATTAAAGTTAATGGGAGTTTTGCCATTAAGTTCAGTGGGACGAAGATTTTACTCCTGGGCTTTATAGCTTTCGCCATTAAAGTCACAGTATTTTGCAAGTGTGGTAAACCTGAGCCTTCAGCAGGACAGAGCGATTCAAGAGAACGTGTTCGTGCCCAATGACCAAGTAGTCCCGTGACTATTTTCTAGTTGAGGATCAGCACTGGATAATGGCTCTAAAGGACTTAGACACCAGGAAAACCAACTGAACAAAGTAAGATAGTTGAGCTGCATTAATAGACATGCAAGACTCTACTTCTCCAGGAGAAGCCATTTTATTACTTATTTTTAATTTCTACAATGACTAACAAAAGAGTAGATTTTGATGTAAGGCAAGCAGATTTTATGCCTGTGCTGGTACATTTCAATGACAATTTGACAAATCTGTGTTAAGTAGATTTATTCCATATAAATTTAAGTGTCTTGAAAGCAGTCATTAGAACAGGGCAAGTGACTTACACTAGCTATCTTATAAGAATGCTTTTAAAGCTCAAAAATATGCTTAGCCATTATAGCAGAGTGCAATTTAAAAGTGAAATGCATATAAAAGTCAAAACTCGCCTTTGATATACAACCAAGTAATATGATAGTGGTATCAGATCTCAAATATAGAAGTAGACAACTTTTTTTTTTTTTTTTTTTTGCAACTGCTGCAGAAAGTATTGAAGTACAAAATGCAGCTTTTAAACCTGGCACTGCAAGACTTGTCTACAGTACAATATGTGACAGGGTCGGGCCAGATGGCTAAAGGAGAGTAATAGAGGGCAGATATATTAGCCCCAGGCTAAGTAGGTCCCTTTTCCCTGAGTGAGGTAACAGGGAAGGTTCCAGAACAATCAGGAACCTTCTGGAGACAATTAAGACAGGCTGATTAGAACACCTGCAGCCAATCAAGAAGCTGCTAGAATCAATTAAGGCAGGCTAATCAAGGCACCTGGGTTTTAAAAAGGAGCTCACTTCAGTTTGTGGTGTGCATGTGAGGAGCTGGGAGCAAGAGGCACGAGGAGCTGAGAGTGAGAACGCAGACTGTTGGAGGACTGAGGTGTACAAGCATTATCAGACACCAGGAGGAAGGTCCTATGGCGAGGATAAAGGTGGTGTTGGGAGGAGGCCATAGGGAAGTAGCCCAGGGAGTTGTAGCTGTCGCACAGCTGTTCCAGGAGGCACTCTAGACAGCTGCATTCCACAGGGCCCTGGGCTGGAACCCGGAGTAGAGGGCGGGCCCGAGTTCCCCCCAAATCCTCCCAACTCCTGGTCAGACACAGGAGGAGTCGACCTGGACTGTGGGTTCAGAAAAACGGCCAAGCTGAGGGCTGCCGTGAAACTCCAAGGCAAGCAAATCCGCCAATAAGCGCAAGACCTACCAAGGTAGAGCAGGAAATCTGTCATAAATATGACAACGTATTTTAACTGCCTGCTTCACTGAGAGTCTGACGAATCAGCTGTTTCTGAATCAAGAATGTCTACAAATTTAGTCTTTGAATTTTACTATTCATTCATTCAGGACAGTTGGGTTCAAATTTTTGAAAAAAGGGCAGTCAAAGTTTTTAGGGTCCAATTTTCAATACAGCTCATTTTACAACATTCAAAATAGTATTTTTATCAGAGTACTTTCCTGTAGGTACAACCATTATGCTTGTTACACACTGAAAAGTGCTTGATACTGGAATTTTTCATGGCATTCTCTCTATTCATCCAACGTGGCATAATGTAAGTACAGAAAAAGAATATCCCACTGTATTAACCTTTACATGGTATATGTATATAGTAGGGCCATCCTAAACATCTGTTAGGGTTTTATGAGACAAGTAGTCCACTGACAATTATAATGCTGTGGAGTTATCCCAGCACTAGTTTCCAATATACCTATTTTTTTTCATTTTAAGTATCCACAGCCTCAGTAAAAGTTAAAATAGTTTTAAAATCCCATGAAAGAGTCCGCCTGCCTTTGATAAAAATCAGAGGTACAGTGCACCTTTCCAGAATAATTCTTTAATGCAGTTTCCTGTGAAGTCTGAGCGGTTAATCATTCAAAGGCACATTTATACTTCAAGGAAAAAAAAACTGGAATCATTGTGAGCCATATTTTATTCAAGTGCTCTCTTTTTTGACAGAAGCGTGAAGTGTTTCTGTAATATTACAGGAATCTTATTCCAGCTCCAAACTGGACACCATCACATATCCTGAAAGAAAAAGGCAATACAGTGCATAGTATTAGCATGATACATAAGGTATCTTTGGACAGTGCCCTCCCCCTCAGATTTTCACTATTTTTAATCCTTGGAAAACTACAATTCAAATATATTTTGAGGAAAAAAAGTTACGTTAAATATTTTCCATGCTTTTCAGCCTATCAGTAATGGAAGATCACAGGCCAAATTCTGCACTCTCTCACACCACCTTTAGCCCTAATGAAGTTAACAGAATTTAGCAGGATAAAACTTTAAGGATCCATCTTAACTATGTCAACAACTATGTCAGAAAATAAAAAACTTGAGGCCAGCAAAAGTCTATTTGCAAAATCTGAAACTGTATTCCCACTGAAGCTTTCTGATGGTGTATTGTACCATTCACTCAGTAGATAAAATCATAGTTGGCTGCAAAATGCAATTATAACCTTGCCCTCCCATTATCAATGCCTAACTTTCTAAAAAGCTTACTTTTTCCAGGTGGGAAATTCCATGTTTGGTAACCTTTAAAATTTTTTTGAATGGATAAGGAAAGCATCATCAGCTGTTTGAGTCTGTATTTCCTTATTGTAAAGAAATAGAACCTGCCACACTTTTATTCATACAATTTCAACAGCTGAACTCAAAGTTCAGTGAACTTTGAAACCTGAGATATAAATGGCTCTAAATTGAGAAGTACTTCTGAAACCAATGTGGAAAAAGTTGGCTGAAAGAAAAATGCTTCAGTGCTGAGAAATCGCCAAGGAATAAATAGATAAAGAACACACACAAGACTAAAATTGTCACTGAAGCAGATGAATAAGTTTCTAGGTACTCTTAAAAATTAGTCAATATTCTAAGAAAACTATAAAAACACAAACCTGTCACTACCCTGTACTCCCATAGGGATACAGTAGTTAAGTTCTAATCTAGCAATGTTTCCAAGTCTGAGCACTATTCCAGCACCGTAAGACCATCGGATGAACTCAGCCAGCTTCCGGAGATGAGCTTTGGGACCTTCACCTGAGAAGGGAAAGAAACATTTGGAGACTGGTAATCAAACCACACAGTCAAGAACTTCAAGGGCCAACTACAATTTTCAGGGCCAGTAAACCTAGCACTTTGGAACATCCACTACAAACAAAGAATCAAACCCCACTCCATACAAAGTGTCTACAACTCCCATGGATCCTCAGCATCTCAGATCCATCTCAGATTCAGGAATCACTACTCTGCACTTCCTTTCTGGTGTTTAAGAGCCACTGTCTAATTTCCACGGTTATGGTACCCAGTATTAAAGAGAGCATTTAGCATCTTCAATAAATTTCTACTGATTTTAAATCAGATGCCTATGCTGCTCAATTGTATATAAAATGCACCTTCACTGCATGAGTTAATTCACCTCTTCCTTCAAGCTACAAAGGTAACGAATGTCACTATAATATTAGCTGCTCACACTATCTCCAGCAAAATAGCTGAAGAGACTTTGGAAGAAAAGGAAGCTGAAGGAGTAAAGTGTGTGTGTGTGTGTGTGGGGGGGGGGGGGGGGGGATCAAACTAGTTATTGCACCCTTGGACATGTTATGGTACTACCAAGTTTAATTAATCTGAGCACAGAATTCTAGTTTGATTCTTCTGTTTGCCTGCAAACCCTTTTCAGAGTAGTCTGCCTGGGATAGTGGGCAGTAAGGGTATATCTGCACTAGAAAGATAAGTTGACCTACATTATGTTGACTTACAGCCATTGCAATATTACTGCATTGGTGAGTGCTCACATTACCCTCCCTGAAATCGTGGTGTACATCCTCACCAGGAGTGCTTCCACCAACCTAAGAGGCACCGTGTGGGGAGTGGACAGTCCAGTCTCACAGCTCGGGTGGCAGCTCCCTGATGGGACTCGCTTCTCCACAGGCTCCCAGTGGGATGCCAACCCTCCTCTGGTCCTGGTTCCTCTCCAGGAGTGGGGAGAAGCCACCTGTGGCTTCTCGTGCCGGGGAGCGGGACCTACCTGCCCCTGTTTCTTAGGCCCCTCCTCTCCCTGCTGGGAGCCGGGCAGCCTCATCAATTTCACGGCTCCTGCCCTGAAAACTGACAAGACAGCCAACAGCGATCTAAGTAAAGCAGAGTCTACACAGACACTGTGTTGCCCTAACTACACCGACATGAGCTCTACACCTCTCGTGGACATGCAGTTACTATATCGGTGTAGGAGGGCACTTACATCGGCGGGATGAACATTGTAGCGTAGACATTGACATAAGTAGGTTGACGTAAGCTGCCTTACGTCGACCTAACTCCCCAAGCAAGCACACCAGAAGGTGAACAAATATATGGAAATACCACAATTAGACTTCCACCCACCGCTTCTGCAACTTGAAAAGTTCCTGACCCAACAGGCTTTAAAACCAAGTGCTGTAGATAGAGGTTTACTAAAGTTAACGTTCAAATACGCAGCCTACCAAAAGTTGCCTTTCATTGGCCCACTATATTATACGCTGTAAACTAATAGGTTTGAGTGAACAAATATCCAACAACTTTATAATGCTCTTTGGACTTGGTGGATCAGGTTGCAATGGTTTATAAGTATCTTGCTTCTTACCGTAGTTAAGATTGCAGAGGTTTCCAGCATTGAGGAAGAAGTGTGTTCTAAAGAGGTCTCCAAATCCCCCACGACCTGGCCGAAAAGGGAGAGGTGTGTACAAGTGCAGGCCCCCAGCCCAATAGGCTTCTCCTCCAAGGTAATCACCTACATGAGGAAAACATTGTAAAAAACAGTATTTACAGTATTTACATAGAATACACCAAATGGAAACTTTTCTACATACGATACAGGAGGAACTTCCTAAATTGCTTTATATAGCTACAACCCACTTACCAGAGGTTCCCACCTCCAACAAGGATAAATTAACACTTAGCTAACACCCTTTAATTCTCCTCAGTACTCTTCCTTTTTTCTCTCTGCCTTTAGACTAGCTATTTGGAGCAGGGACCTGTTCGGTGTTCAGCATAGTCCACCTACTGTACACCTCTGAAACAGGTATCCCCATTTTAAAGAAAGGGAAATGATATGATTGAGTGACTATTTTACAGTCACATGAAGTCAGTAGTAGAGTAAGGATTAGAATTGAGGAAGCTCCTGGCTCCTAAATCCCTATCTCATCTTACACTACCTTTCTCCTAAACAAAACCCCATTGTTTTATATATAAACTACATGAGCACATGCTGTTCCACATAGAGATTCAGTACAATCACTACTCTAACCACATTTTGTTTTTTAAATCTTAGAAGGTTGTTTGCAAAAAATAAAGGTGACTCACTGGAGACTGAAATCTAAGTCACTCCTGTAAACAAACATCAGTAAATTCAGATGAAGCTCTTGAAGGTCAAAGACATTTTGTTAGCCCTGTCTCTTGCAAGGATATCTTAAGAAAGCAGCAGGGCTACTGAAGCAGTATTAACTCTGCCTCACCCTCAACTTGTTTTAGTACTAGCCACACATACACAATATCTTAATGCCCTTTGAAGGATATCGGGAAGTTTTAAATATTCCTTTAGAAATGAGAAAGCTTAGAGAAGACTGTGTAAGGAGTAAAGGTACAACAGCCTAAACAAGCCTACATGCAGAGTCAGTTTAGAAGAAGTATAAGTAGTCTAGAAATATACCTGAGGGCTACTGGCTTTGTTCCATGGTGAACTAGTAACGTAACAGGAGATCAAAGACACCTAAAACTTCTCAGACCCTTGGGATTATACCCACCCTTTCTGAGGAAAAAAATGCCAGAGGCAGAGCAGTTTCCAGTTATTTGAAATTTGTAATAAGTAACAAAGATACAAACCCTAGCCTTAAATTATTATTACGTTGATATTAGACTGGGATTTAAGAGTCTCACACCTTCGCTTTGGGGTCCAATGCTGTACATACTGAATCCACGCACACTCGTTGGTCCACCAAGGTAAAACCTAATGAGCAAAGTCATTTTTAATCAAATAAATAATCCTTAGTAAAAGTGTTCTAGTTAAATTGTAAAATATACACTTATCAATTCTTTGAAATTTATATTCAGAATTACAGGAAACCTTTTTACAAGTGAAATGCTTTTAAGAAAATACAAGAGCTATAAACAACTCAAATCAAGAGGACGACATATTCAGGTTTACTTAAATTAAAAATAAAAGCATTTTGATATTTTTTTTTTTCAAATAATTTTAATCTTTACTTACCAAGACCAAAATACAGGGGTCTGCATTTCTTTTGCTATGCCTGATGTCACAATCAGTGTAAGAAATGCAGTTCCTTTACAGGGTTAGGTGCTGATGGTACTCACCATTGGAAGAGAAATGCAGAATCCTGAACTTAGTTCTCAGTAAGTTCCAACTGTCTTAATATGTTCTACCTGTACCCATAACACATCATCTAAACACGGCTTAAAGTTAAAGCAGTTCACAGGATTATTATTTACAAATATCAAAGTCTAAATATTTACTTGTCAAGGTTCCTTCCCCACTCTGAACTCTAGGGTACAGATGGGGGGACATGAATGAAAGACCCCCTAGGCTTATTCTTACCAGCTTAGGTTAAAAACTTCCCCAAGTTACAAACTTTACCTTGTCCTTGAACAGTACGCTGCCACCACCAAGCGTTTTAAACAAAGAACAGAAAAAGAGACCACTTGGAGACGTTTTCCCCCAAGCCCTACACCCCCTTTCCTGGGGAAGGCTTGATAATAATCCTCACCAATTGGTACAGGTGAACACAGACCCAAACCCTTGGATCTTAAGAACAATGAAAAATCAATCAGGTTCTTAAAAGAAGAATTTTAATTAAAGGTAAAAGAATCACCTCTGTAAAATCAGGATGGTAAATACCTTACAGATTCAAAACATAGAGAACCTGTCTAGGCAAAACCTTAAGTTACAAAAACATACATTCCCTCCAGCACATCTTATTTTACCAGCCATTAAACAAAAGAAAATCTAATACATTTTCTAGCTAGATTACTTACTAATTTAACAGGAGTTGGAAGGCTTGCGTTTCTGATCTGTTCCCGGCAAAAGCATCACACAGACAGACAGACCCTTTGTCGCCCCCCCCCCGGATTTGAAAGGGTCTTGTCCGCTCATTGGTCATTTTGGGTCAGGTGCCAGCGAGGTTACCTTAGCTTCTTAACCCTTTACAGGTGAAAGGGTTTTATCTCTGGCTGAGAGGGATTTTATAGCACTGTATACAGAAAGGTGGTTACCCTTCCCTTTATATTTATGGCATTACTGTTACAAACATTTGTTAAAGATCTGTATTTTAAAGCCCAAGCTAGAATACACCACTGTTATGAGATGGGGTTACCACTCAATGTATTTACCTTCTCTGCAATATTTCCTAAACTTACAATGGGTAATTATGCAAATAATATGGTAAATTTAACTGTTGAAGGTGACACATATTTGCTATTTAATGGCAACCACTGCAAGTTTATATAACAACCTTTATTATGGAAAGGATGAATATGAGGTATGCTTGAAATGTTAATGTGGTGCTCAAATTAAACGGGATCTTGCCTGGTTTAGTACCCATAACAAGACAGAAAGGAAGAAAGAAAAACCTCCCCTTCTTAATGCAAAAGAAACAGCAACTATGGAGTTTTCATAGTATATTGTCTGAGTTTACAGAAAACAATGAAGAGAGTCAAACAGGACAATGAGAATTAAATGCATTACTTGCCTATCAGCAATACTGGAGGGTTTATCTCCAATAGGAACCAACATTCCACCCCAGAGAGTTGCTGAAAAAACCTTAGGAAAAAAGCAAATTTGTTTTTTAAAATTGTGTATTATTCAGATACCGTATAACACAGTTGGTCAAATTCTGCCATTCAAGACACATGCAGAGCTCCCACTGGCTTTACTAGGAGCTACGCGAGATCAGAATATGCTTGTGTGTAGTATCTAATCTCTAACAAATGTATTTTCAGAAGAACTGTTGGCCACTGCTGCCCTCTTTCTGAAGTATGTAGCGTTACATTATCAGAAGAATTGTTAAAGTATTGTGCTATTTTTCAATTTGAAAAAGTCAAGTCTGGCTCCCATGCTCTCAGCCGTTTTCATATCTTGCCCCTCTCATGCTTTTCCCCAAAATAAAATAAAATCATCATTTTGACATCAGTTGCTCCCTGTGATTTCAACATTAGAATACACTTTATCCCTAGAAAACATCTATTAAGAATGGAAGCTATATGGCCCCTGTAATTTAAAAAAAAAAACAAAAAAAACCAACCTTATCTACTAGCCTACATAGCATAACATATTGGGTAAATTTACTGGTAACCAAATCACAATAATAAACTGTACTGGTAGCCTGCACTGAGTGTACAAAATAGAAGGAAAATACTGTTGTGCAGCTGGGTCTCCCAAAAGTCTATAGTCAAATAAAAAATAAAAAGTATAGTTTTACTGCAGATACACAGACTCTCAGTACACACAACCTAAACACAGAAGGCCAAATTTACACACATTCCCTTATAATAAATACTTTAACCATTTCTTCAGTGGTGCTACTTGGAAATTATTATTCTGAATGAGTATGGATGACAGAATCTGGCCCAAAATTATTAATGGAAGTAGTAAGTAGACAGCAGTTCAGAGCCATGTGTGCACTGCTGTAGTGCATTTTATGTTAAACCGACTCAAAAGTTTAATTTCCTGTAAGTAAATGGACTAGTAGAATGTAGCAAGCAACAGCAACAAAGAAGCAGTGCTAAACCTCTACAACTTCTGTATGACTAAAGCATATCTTCCAGAAAGGCATTCAGTTTTGATTTGAAGATATCAATAAATAAAGAATCCACCATTTCCCTTGGTAGTTTCTCCCAGTGGTTGTTCACACCAAATGTTAAAAATCTATGCCTTATTTCTAAACTGAATTTGTCTGGTTTCCACTTCCAGCCACTGGTTCTTGTTATGTCTTTCTCTGCTAGATTAAAGAGCTCTTTAGTACCTGGTATTTCATCCCCATAAAATACTTATACTCTGTAATCAAGTTACTGCTCAATCTTCTTTTGGATAAGCGAAACAAATTAAGCTCTTTAGGTCTCTCACTCCAAGTTATTTTCTCCAGCCCTCTAATCATTCTTGTGGTTCTTTTCTGCACCCTCTCCAATTTTTCAACATGTTTTTTTAAAATATGGACACCAGCACTGTATGCAGTATTCTAGTATTGATTTTACCAATACCATTTACAGACGTAAAACCACCTCCCTATTCCTATTCACTACTCTCCTGTTTACATATCTAAAGATCACATTTGCCCTCTTTTACTACAACATTGCATGGGAGCACGTCCACTATAACCCATAAATCCTTTTCAGAGTTACTCCTTTTCAGGACATAGTCACCCATTCTGAAAGTATGGACTGCATTCCTAGTTTCTAGATGTATAACTTTGCACTTAGCCATATTGAAATGCATTTTCTTTGAATTGGCCCAGTTTACCAAGCAATCCAGATTGCTCTGTATGATTGCACTGCTCCCATCAATATTTACCAGCGTGTCAATCTGTGTGTCATCCATAAATTATATCAGCAGTGATTTCAAATTTACACTTCCAGATCATTGATGAAAGGGTTGAATACTGTCAGGCTTAGTACTGATTTCTGAGGAACACTGCCAGTAGAAACACCCCTATTCAATTATGATTCCCCTTGACAATGACTGTTTGAAATCTGTCAGCCAGCCAGTTTTGAATCCGTTTAACAAGGGGTCTATTGATACTGTGTAATGTTAATTTTTTTAATCAAACTACATAATGCTAATTTTTTAAACCAGAATGTCACATGGTACTAAGTCAAATATATTACAACAGTCTAAGTATATTACATCTATGCAGATTACTTTTATCAGCTAAACTGGTCATCTCAACATAGAATGAAATCAGGTTTGTCTGACATTATCTTTTTTCCATAAAGCCATGCTGACTGGCATTAATTATATTCTATCCTTTAATTCTTTATCAATTAATTCCACGATCAGTTATTCCATTATTTTGCCTAGGACGGATTTAAAGTTAGTCTATAGTTACCTGGGTTATCCTGCTTCCCTTTTTAAAATAGTGGCACAATATTTGCGTTGTTCTCGTCATCTGAAATGTTTCTGGTATTCAAGATTTATTAAAAATTAATATCAGTGGTTCAGAGATCTGCTCAGCCAATTCTTTTAGGACTACTGGGTGCAAGTTATCCAGGCCAGCTAATTTAAAAATATTTATCCCTAGTAGATTATATTTAACATCCTCTTTAGTTACTAATGAGCTGGAAAGTACTTCATTCTCATATGATACAAGCACATCATCCTCATTCTCTCCAAGTACAGAAGACATATTTACTGAGCACTTCTGCCTTATCAGCACTATTAACAACAATTCTACCATCTCCATCTAGTAGTGAGCCTTCACCATTGCTAGGTTTCTTCTGTTCCTAATATACTTAAAATCTCTTCCTTTATTGTTCTGAGCCCTGCCTATTGTTTTTTTCCTGATATGTTAAGCTTCCCTTAACAGTTTTCTGCAGTTCACAACTTCTACTGTATATTGATTGCTCTCTATCTTCCCTTTTTTCCATTTGTTATACATTGCCTTTTAACTTCTTATTTAATGGGAGATACAGGGTTAAAAACTGAACATACTGCCTTGAAAGCCCCCAAACAGTACCATTTGCCTTCCACTGCCCATCTATTTTCAGTCACACCTTGATACAGAGAAGCAAGCTGATTACACAGCAGCACTACTAAAGTCACTCCAATAGCGCACTATCACAATCAAAACAGCACATGATTTAATTGAACCTCCTAAAAATCATCATCTGATAGCACATTAATGGTTTCCTGAAAGCTTTTTTGGTTGAAACTTGTGTTACCTCAAAAAGTTCATCTTGCTTCCCCAAAGCAAGGGCCCCCTCTTGTACTGTCTCACGTTTGAAGCATAGAAGATGCCTGCATTTGTTTTTCATGGTATATTATCTCTTTCCCACCCTAACACACCTGACCTCAGAGATTTCTTTTAACCAAAGAGGGACCTCTTCCAAAACCAGTAACATTGCTCCACTTAAGACAACCAGTTGGTCAGTGGAGAATGATGTGATGAGCTATCCTCTACTCATAGAGTGAGAGAGTACTGCCTTTCTGCTACCATTCCCCTCAGATATTAAAGTGTTTGGTTAGTGTTTCACCTTAAAATTCTTCATTTCTATCATACAAGTGAAAGTACGAAAAAAGCTTTAGCACAAAATATTGTGCTAAAGTTATTAAAAATAAGGGGCCGTGGACAACTACATTCAAATTTATCGGCTAAAGATACCACACAATTATAAATTTCAAGGTGTCAGATGTAAGAAGAATCAGTGTATGCATGAAACTTCTGGTATCTATCCATCATTCTGGGACATCTACAGTGGACCCAAGAGAACAGAATTAGAGATCCTAAAGAGGGGTTTTTAAAACAGATAAATTCAAATGTATTTGTGTGCTTAATGCTCTCCACAACTTGGTATGTTGGGGATTCAATGTATAATGTTGTTAGCACAATTCTGAGGTTAGCTTTCCAGTTCACCATCATTAGTTTTACATAGAAGATAACAAAAACATGAAGATAATAATGGTGATAACAGGTACATAACCATAAACTCATAGTACTATTATAATCAAACAAAAATGTATAACTAAAATCTAGGCAGACAAGACTGACCAGAAAATTTATAATCAAGGGAAGAAGAAATATGAGCTAAAGGGTCCAACCATCAATGAGAAAGCTAATAACAGTATCTATGGACAGAAGATCCACATAATATAGCTACATCAAACTGAATTCCTTTTTAAGGGAAAACATTTCTCACACCTAATTGTCTGAGTTATCCATTCTCTTCAAAAAGTCCAGCTTCCAAATTTCTATGACAGATGCAGAAGTGTCACATAAAAAGAGATTAATACAATGAGAAAAATAATACATATTAATTCTAAGGCAAATCAAAGTATCTACACATCTAGCTTTAGTCAGTAAAATCTTTTTGAAGGCACGATGAAAAAGGGTCATGAGAAACATTCAAATCACCCCACTTGTTACATTAGGAAGTGAACTGAAAATGTTTAAATACTTACTGAATCCCATAAAAGTTGCTTATTCAGCTGAAGCTCAAAGTCCTCTTTTAGAAAGGACACATCTCCACCTGAGTAGCCGGCTAGCTCCTAAGAAAAAACAGAAACTTTTAAGATACCACAAACACGCATATTTTGGAGGCCCGCCCCCCTTCCTAACATAATTCATCTAAGGCTGTGTCACCATCAGCAGTGTTCTCTATGTAGACAACAGCAGTTTCCACATTGGCATGGTTGGGCAACCGAATTCAACACCTGTGAAAAAACACAACTGAGTCCTAGAGAAATGAAAGGTCAACCACACTTTCTTACCACGGATGTTAAATATGGCTACCCCTTTCTACACCACTTGTTGTCAACAAGAGCTTGGTGGAATGGGGCAACAGTGTTTGACACCTAACATCAAACAGTTGAAGCTTTTTCCATGAAATAGTAACATTTCAGTTAGTAAAATATAACTGAAGACTATAAAAGTAGAAAAGGAGGACTTGTGGCACATTAGAGACTAACCAATTTATTTGAGCATAAGCTTTCGTGAGCTACAGCTCACTTCATCGGATGCATACTGTGGAAATACAGTGAGGAGATTTATATACACACAGAAAATAAAAAAATTGGGTGTTATACACACTGTAAGGAGAGTGATCACTTAAGATGAGCTATTACCAGCAGGAGAGCGGGGGTGGGGGGGGGGGAGAAGAGGGAGGGAAGGGGAAAGCTTTTGTAGTGATAATCAAGGTGGGCCATTTCCAGCAGTTAACAAGAACATCTGAGGAACAGTGGGGGGGAGGAGGGGGGTGGAATAAACAAGGGGAAATAGTTTTACTTTGTGTAATCACCCATCCACCCCCAGTCTTTATTCAAGCCTAAGTTAATTGTATTCAGTTTGCAAATTAATTCCAATTCAGCAGTCTCTCGTTGGAGTCTGTTTTTGAAGTTTTTTTGTTGAAGAATTGCCACTTTAGGTCTGTAATTGAGTGACAAGAGAGACTGAAGTGTTCTCCAACTGGTTTATGAATGTTATAATTCTTGACATCTGATTTGTGTCCATTTATTCTTTTACGTAGAGACTGTCCAGTTTGATCAATGTACATGGCACACGGACATTGCTGGCACATGATGGCATACATCACATTGGTAGATGTGCAGGTGAACGAGCCTCTGATAGTGTGGCTGATGTGATTAGGCCCTATGATGGTGTCCCTTGAATAGATATGTGGACACAGTTGGCAACGGGCTTTGTTGCAAGGATAGGTTCCCGGGTTAGTGGTTCTGTTGTGTGGTATGTGGTTGCTGGCGAGTATTTGCTTCAGGTTGGGGGGCTGTCTGTAGGCAAGGACTGGCCTGTCTCCCAAGATTTGTGAGAGTGATGGGTCGCCCTTCAGGATAGGTGGTAGATCCTTGATGATGCGTTTGAGAGGTTTTAGTTGGGGGCTGAAGGGGATGGCTAGTGGCATTCTGTTTTCTTTGTTGGGCCTGTCCTGTAGTAGGTGACTTCTGGGTACTCTTCTGGCTCTGTCAATTTGTTTTTTCACTTCAGCAGGTGGGTATCGTAGTTGTAAGAATGCTTGATAGAGATCTTGTAGGTGTTTGTCTCTGCCTGAGGGGTTGGAGCAAATGCGGTTGTATCGTAGAGCTTCGCTGTAGTCAATGGATTGTGTGGTGTGGTCTGGGTGAAAGCTGGAGGCATGTAGGCAGGAATAGCGGTCAGTAGGTTTCCGGTATAGGGTGGTGTTTATGTGACCATCACTTATTAGCATTGTAGTGTCCAGGAAGTGGATCTCTTGTGTGGACTGGACCAGGCTGAGGTTGATGGTAGGATGGAAATTGTTGAAATCATGGTGGAATTCCTCAAGGGCTTCTTTTCCATGGGTCCAGATGATGAAGATGTCATCAATGTAGCGCAAGTAGAGTAGGGGCATTAGGGGACGAGAGCTGAGGATGTGTTGTTCCAAGTTAGCCATAAAAATGTTGGCATACTGTGGAACCATGCGGGTAACCCATATCAGTGCTTCTGATTTGAAGATATACATTGTCCCCAAATGTGAAATAGTTATGGGTGAGGACAAAGTCACAAAGTTCAGCCACCAGGTTTGCCATGACATTATCGGGGATAGTGTTCTTGACAGCTTGTAGTCCATCTTTGTGTGGAATGTTGGTGTAGAGGGCTTCTACATCCATAGTGGCCAGGATGGTGTTTTCAGGAAGATCACCGATGGATTGTAGTTTCCTCAGGAAGTCAGTGGTGTCTCTAAGATAGCTAGGACTGCTGGTAGCTTAGGGACTGAGGAGGGAGTCTACATAACCAGACAATCCTGCTGTCAGGGTACCAATGCCTGAGATGATGGGGCGTCCAGGATTTCCAGGTTTATGGATCTTGGGTAGCAGATAGAATGCCCCTGCTCGGGGTTCTAGGGGTGTGTCTGTGCGGATTTGTTCTTGTGCTTTTTCAGGGAGTTTCTTGAGCAAATGCTGTAGTTTCTTTTGCTAACCCTCAGTGGGATCAGAGGGTAATGGCTTGTAGAAAGT
Source organism: Eretmochelys imbricata (assembly GCF_965152235.1). NCBI lineage: Eukaryota > Metazoa > Chordata > Testudines > Cheloniidae > Eretmochelys > Eretmochelys imbricata. Next base: position 236,628,005 of record NC_135572.1, read on the forward strand.
GGTGTTGGAGAGCTGTCTAGCAGCCTCTTGTTCATATTCCAGCCTATTCATGATCGCACCTCCTTTGTCAGCCTTTTCGATTATGATGTCAGAGTTGTTTCTGAGGCTGTGGATGGCATTGTTTTCTGCACGGCTGAGGTTATGGGGCAAGTGATGCTGCTTTTCCACAATTTCAGCCCGTGCACATCGGCAGAAGCACTCTATGTAGAAGTCCAGTCTGTTTCGACCTTCAGGAGGAGTCCACCCAGAATCCTTCTTTTTGTAGTCTTGGTAGGAAGGTCTCTGTGGGTTAGTATGTTGTTCAGAGGTGTGTTGGAAATATTCTTTGAGTCGGAGACGTCAAAAATAGGATTCTAGGTCACCACAGAACTGTATCATGTTCGTGGGGGTGGAGGGGCAGAAGGAGAGGCCCCAAGATAGCCCAGCAGAAGAATTTGTCCTAAGAGTATAGTTGGATAGATTAACAATATCACTGGGTCGGTTAAGGGAACCACTGTTGTGGCATGTAATAGTTTAGCGTCCTTTTTCTTTTGTAGAGAAGCAAAGTGTGTGTTGTAAATGGCTTGTCTAGTTTTTGTAAAGTCCATCCATGAGGAAGTTTGTGTGGAAGGTTGGTTTTTATGAGAGTATCCAGTTTTGAGAGCTTATTCTTAATCCTTCCCTGTTTGCTGTAGAGGATGTTGATCAGGTGGTTCCGCAGTTTCTTTGAGAGCGTGTGGCACAAGCTGTCAGCATAGTCTATATGGTATGTAGATTGTAATGGATTTTTTACCTTCAGTCCTTTTCGTACGATGTCCATCTGTTTGCATTTGGAAAGGAAGATGTCTGTCTGTATCTGTACAAGTTTTTTCATGAAATTGATAGTTTTCCATTCCATACGGCTAAATGCAGTGCCTTGCATAATGACAGGTTTCAGAGTAGCAGCCGTGTTATTTGCGAATACAGACTAACATGGCTGCTACTCTGAAACCTATAAAAAGTAGAGTTGCATTATACGAAAATCTGGGTAAGTGTATAGAATACAAGCAGCAAAACAGGATATTTTGTTTTGAACATCTAACGAACGATTGGCAATAATCAATAGTTTAGTAATCTTGTTCACAGTGTGCACTTTATCACATATGTATCCTTGAAAGAATCCCCATTTCTCCCACTTTACACCCTCCACTCCTTTCCCTATTAAGGTCCCAAATCACAGTCACCATCTTTGCTTAGGAGGAACAAACAGGAAGTTTTCCAGTCTTGCTCTTATTTGATCCAAGTTGCTGCTCTAGCACTTCCAGACTTTGCTGAAAGGAAGGATGACATTTCAATTCACCATACAATCTAATTGTTAACGCATACATCTGAGAAGCTAATTGATTTAAGATGAAAGGCAAGTGGATAGTGGAAGCCATTTTCTAAACTCATGCATATATCCTGAAAAGTTATTTTTATAAAAATAACTTAAGTGCAATGAACTTTAAAAGTCATGAATAGCTACGTAGTCTAGCCACATTAGGATGTGATGGTACAAAATGTTGTCTCAACGTCTATTTTGCCAGATCCACTTTTGGTATGTGACAGTATTTTTTAACCGAAGAATTTAATGCCAATAGTTGAAGACTGTTTTGAAATTATATTGTTTATTTTCATATTTATATCTTCCTCTATAAAGAGAATTAGTGATTTAAAAATACACACTGGTGCCGAAAAGTGAACACAAAACTATTTTGAATGGATTTTCTTATATTCAATGTATTCTCTCCTAACAATATATAAACTCAGAAATGAGCAGTATCAACCAGAAACAAAACAAACATGCTGCACACACTTATTACTGGAGTCCACACTACCTGATTAATTTTCAGCAAAGCACCTCGTCTTGGCAAGATTGAAGAGTTCCGAGAATCGATTACCATGGCGTGCTAAAGAGACACAGAGTTATTTAACTGGTACAAGCTAGATATATTTTAAGCAAAGGATGAGTTATTTGCCATCAGAAACTGGGCACATGCTGGGAGACAAGTAGCACTCTCAGGCTAAGACTAAATCATCTACATGGACTGGAGAGCCAAGAGAGGACCATGTGCCTATAGGATAACCCAATTCTGTGTTAACAGGCTGCATCAAAGACGCATCTGCTCTGTTGGCTGTGGTAGACCCCAGAAATGTAGTGTCTACAGTACCCAGCAGAAATTACTTGGTCATATGGCAACCCTTTTCAAATCCACTCATGGTCCTGCATTTTGTGAGTTAAAATCAAAGACTGCAAAGTGCTGTGGTGATACAATGCTTACAAGCAACCCAGGAGCTCTGTAGGACAGAGGGAGGAATGCTCTCTTCTACTGTGTTCAGCAGCTTTTCAGAAAAAGATGTGGGAAGAAGGGAAAGGAATCCTCTCCCATGGAGCTCTGCAGGATGAGGAGGAGAGCGCTAACCTTCCCTCCAGCCATGCAAAGTCCAGTGGTCACTGAAGATAAGTACTTTGCCTCGTGACCTACTGGGTGATTTGTTGAGAGGAGTCGCACTACGCAGTAGGTATCTGAGCACCAAACACACAGCCTGCAGTGATTATTAATGTTTCGAGCACCAGCGGCAGAGAGCGCTCTTTTGGCAACATTCACAGTTCCTATAGCATTCAAAAGCACGCATATACCATTTACAATACGAAAAGCCTCACAGAGACAGAAGATTTAAGAGAGTGTCCACTTTCTTCTCGAACAGAAAAGGAGGCTGTTCTTGCAAGAGAGCCAAGCTCTCTCCAAACACCTTCCCACTTCAGTGTGTGATTGGTCTTCCATATGGGAAACTACAAATAAAGACATTTGAACAATACAGAAGTGTTACAAGGTACAAATATAACATTTTCCTCACAAATTTTCATTTCTAATGCCTCATTTCTATGTGGAGGAGATGGGTACGTTTACTCTTTTTAAGTTGCTGTACTGGATGCGGGAAAGTCAGTCACTCTTCCCCATCAGAGTAATATAATTCTATAAGCCAAGAAAATTCATCTCTTTATGTTTGGACAAAGATTACTGAATCTTCTCCCAAATGAAACATTTTGAATTATGCGGATCCAAGCAGGTAGACATCTCTCTGAGATGAGGACATCTTTAGCGCTAACCGTTTTGTAAGATGAAAGACTTAATTTGTTTTTGCTACAGGTGAAGTGAGATTCAATTCCAAGTAATACAATCTATCAAAAGGATGAAAAAGTATTACTTGGAATTGTTGTCATCATTCATGTTAAGGCAAAATGATCATGGTGACATGTATTTTAGAAGTCTACAGAAAAAAATAAAAACTAAACAAGTACGCCTTGAACTGAGTACATCTAAACAATGTTTCAATTCCACAAGTTCTTGCAGCGAAACAGGCAAAGGGAGGTGCTATTGTGCTTACATTAAATTCCGTTGATAATCCCCTGTCAGTCTCACGAAGGGAGCTCCACGGGAACTGTCCAGTTACTTTATACAGGTTAACTGAAAAACTAAACAGAAAGAGTACATGGAGATTTGAAGTCAAAATTGTTAGAACGTGTAAAAGTTTAAAACTAAAGATGTGTTTCGGGAACCATCTATGTGATGTTAACGTAAAGAGGAGTAGGTGGCCCTTGATATTGGCACGAATCGTAAAAGCACAGATTTAAATAGTCAATCTGTACTAGAAGAGATATTAACTGTTTTATTTACTTATCAAGAGTGAAAGAAACTGAGTCAGTTACTCTAGCTCTCAAGCCAACTCTTACTAGTAATTTCACATCCCCACCTTCCCTTAAGGCTTTAGCAGGCAGCTGTCTATATCAAAGAAATCTGAGTGGAGTATAGAATTGTGGCTCATTTTATAATCTTATTTGTTAGAAACAAAAAAAGCTATAGTAAATAGTGACTAACATACAGGAACTCCTCACTTAAGGTTGTCCCGGTTAACGTTGTTTCGTTGTTCCGTTGCTCATCAATGAGGGAACATGGTCATTTAAAGTTGTGCAATGCTCCCTTCTAATGTCATTTGGCAGCCACCTGCTTTGTCCACTGCTTGCAAGAAGAGCAGCCCAGTAGAACTAGCCGGTGGGGGCTTGGAACTAGAGTGGACTGGCAGCCCCTCTATCAGCTCCCCGCTCCCTTAAATTCCCTGTGCAGCAGCTACCCAGCAGGCTATCAATTGCTGGCAGTTCAGCTGTCCCTCCCCTCACTGCCCTGTGCTGCTCCTGCCCTCTGCCTTGGGGTGGGGCGAAAAGAGGGGGGCTAATGTTAAGGTGTCTGCCTCCCCCCTGCTTCTGCACCCCGCTTACCCCATCTTCCATAGAGCAGGGGGGACACACCAGTCCCGGAGGCAGCAGGTGAGGTAGGTCTCAGCTTGCTGATCTAATTAACAAGGCAGTGTTCTTAAGATAGGGATCAGCATACTTAAGGGGAAATGCACATCTTTCTCTCACACACACACACAGGTGTTGTGTCTCTGTCTCCTATGCTGTCTCCCCTCTCTTCATTCCTTCTGCCTTGTAGAGTGTGAGGCTACATTAACAACGAGTTAACTCTTGAGGGCTAGTTCATCATCTAGCAGTAAGGTATTCCCTGGGAAATATCCCACCCTCTGACTTCCTCACCTCAACCAAGCTTACAATCATCATTGCTGTGTACCAGTATTAAATTGTTTGTTTAAAACTTATACTGTGTGTGTGTAAAAAATTTCCCTGGAATCTAACCCCCCCCCATTTACATTAATTCTTATTGGGAAATTGGATTCGCTTAATGTCGTTTCGCTTAAAGTCGCATTTTTCAGGAACATAACTACAACGTTAAGTGAGGAGTTCCTGCATTCATTTAGAACAAGTTGTCCTTTCAAGTGAGAGGTTCTCCTGTTTGCAGGAGACTGATGGAAGCTGTTGCATTGTTATAGACACATGAAATAGTACAGTGGCTCGTAAACTTTCCAGACTACTGTACCCCTTTCACGAGTCTGATTTGTCTTGCATACCCCAAGTTTCATCTCACTTAAAAACTACTTGCTTACAAAAATCAGACATAAAATACAAAAAAGTGTCACAGAACACTATTTCAGAAAAATTGCTTATGTTCTCATTTTTACCATATAATTGTAAAATAAATCAATTGGAATATAAATATTGTACTTACATTTCAGCACATAGTATATAGAGCAATACATAGTATATAGAGCAATACAAACAAGTCATTGTCTATATGACATTTTAGTTTGTATGGACTTTGCTAGTATTTTTTTTATGTAGCCTACTGTAAAAGTAGACAAATATCAAGATGAGTTGATACCACCCTGGAAAACCTCTATGTAATCCCAGGGTATGTGTACCCCTGGTTGAGAGCCACTGAAATAGAAGGTCAATTTTCACAGCTCAATGCATCAGAGTAAGTAAGATTGTGAATTGCATTCTATTAGTTCTCCATGCATGACAGTGAAAAATTTACATCTTGGAGATCTTACTAATGAAATCATATTTTGGACATATGTACTGGCAAACATTTCAAAACAAAACCAAACTGTAATGTGACTACCATTGTATTTCTTATAAGTTAATTTGCCATGTCTCTCACAGCTAATCACATCACAAGCATGGGAAGCAAAAAATTAAGATGTGAAGCTGGTAATTAAGCATTAGCCATAAAGAACCCAGTTTCAGATCCTAAATGGACTTCACAGTGCTGGTATTAAGAAAAACATCTTTACACATGGAAATTAAGATAATGGGCCCAATTCACCTTGACATAAGCAAACACTACTTCATTAACTTCAAACAACTCATCACTTTCACAAAGTAAACCTGGTCCATTGAAAAATAAAATGCAGGAGGCCAATACACCATTTTTGTTAGTTTTCAGAGAATAACCTCAATTTGAAATATTTCTGTTATTATGAAGAAATATTAGCGTATTCAGAAATTGTGTCTGTTTCCTACTTTCTTTCAAAGTTTCCAGGCTGTGGTTTGAAGAATGATAGGCCATATGAAGTTTCCTTTGTTCCATAGGAAAACTGGAAGGTCACCTTCTCTGCACGTCCAAAGAGATTAGGGAGTTTGAGCCCAAGAACCTAGGAGAAATGGAAAAAAAACCATTTGCTACTATTGATTTTGCAAGAATAAGATATTGGCAAACAATTATATGTTGTAGAAAAATGTATTTATGGTACTAATAATGTCCGGGATTAGACATGGAAGCATTTTAAAAAGACAATTTACTCATCACTATTTATGCTCTTCATTTTTTTTGCATTTCTCACAACATTGACAATGAAAATTAATTACCTCAAATTTACTTTTGTTTATAGCCAGTATCACTTTCTGGTTCTTAGTACTGTAATATATGCTTTTTATTTTTGACTCTTTAAAAATATTTGTTTTTATTGGAATTTTGAACCATCACTATATTATTTGCTTTTAGACATGCAATTTACATGTTATAATTTGAGTTGATAATGTCCTTTGTTCTGTTTAAAAAGTCCACAAAGTGTACAGCCTTTACAAATTGGCAATGTATTTCCCATAATAAAATAATTTTAAAAGTTAAATTTTCATCACTAAAGCATTACACTAATGCCCTTCTCTGTGTCAAAGTTAGAGTAAAATATTTTGCTACATTTCAAGTATTACAGCTAACTTCACCCGCCTCCTTGTATGCTAGCTGCACCCTTTTCATGATAGTGCCACTCCTTTGGCTGGGAAAATGAAGTAGGTCTTTCTCAGCCAGAACTATCATCACTTATGTTTCACTGAGCTGTGTTTAGGAGGGTCCCTCTTTTTTTAGGAGTACAAAACTGCTGAAAAGCATGATCTAGAGATCCACAGATCCAGCGTACCAAATCCAGCTTGCCTTGGTCTCAAAGCTGTTGGGAAAGTGTAAAGACGAGAGCCACAATACTTTAAGGTTGCCAGGTGTCCAGTTTTCAACTGGAACGCTTAGTTGAAAAGGGACCCTGGTGGCTCTGGTCAGCACTGCTGACCGGGCCATTAGAAGTCCAGTCGGCAGTGCAGCAAGGCTAAGGCAGGCTCCGTGCCTGCCTAGCTCTGCGCGGCTCCAGGAAGCGGCTGGAATGTCCAGCTCCTAGGCACAAGAGTGGCCATGGAGGCTCCGCACGCTGCCTCTGCCCCAGCGCCGACTCTGTAGCTCCTATTGGCCGGGAACTACGGCCAGTGGGAGCTGCGGGGGTAGTGCCTGCTGGCACGCACAGCGTGCGGAACCCCCTGACCCGTCTGCCTAAGAGCCAGACATACCGGCTGTTTCCAGGAGCTGTGCGGAGCCAGGGCAGGCAGGGAGCTTGCCTTAGCCCTGCTATGCCACCAACCGGGAGATGCCTGAGGTAAGCGCCGCCCAGCCGGAACCTGCACCCCAAGGCCCCTCTCACACCCTAACCCCAGGTAGAAAACCTCCTCCTGCAACCAAACTCCCTCCCACAGCCCACACCCCAACCCCCGTCCCAGTCCTGAACCCTCAGCCCCTACCCAAGCCCAGTGAAAGTGAGTGGGGGTGGGGGAGAGCAAGCGATGGGGTGGGGGGGGAGGGGAAGAGAATGGAGTGAGCAGGGGGCAGGGCCTCAGAGAAGCGGCGGGGCAAGGGTGTTCGATTTTGTGCGAATAGAAAGTTGGCAACCCTATCAGACTTAGTTTATTTTTGTGATTAAGATTAATTCTTAAGAAGACTTAAGAGTGATTTTAGTCCCACAGCCAATTTGTGTGTTTACAAGTAGAGCCCTGCGTGGATATAAATTAGTTATCTACGGAACCGCAGGGCTCTCCCGGGAACTGCAGCGGTGAAAGGAGCAGGATGTGGGGCCGCCGCACCCAAGAGCAAGTGCCTCACGCTGACAGCTCCTTGGGGTCAGTTGTACCACCCCCAACCCTGCCCACTGTGACAGGCACCAGGCTCACTGGCAGCTGTCCCTGGTTGCACTCGTGTTCAAGCAGCACACCCACCCTCAGAGAAAAGAGACAGACAGCTGCGTGGAAGGGATGTGGCATGGCTGGGGGTGGTACAGCCATGTCGGCATTGCTGCCGACGAAGGGCGCTGGCTCCTGGGAGCGGCAGCCCCATGTTCTGTTCCTTTCAGTGCTGCAGTTCCGCAGATACTGATTTATATCCGCGAATATAAATTTGTATCCATACAGGACTCTATTTACATGTCACATTTTCCTACTATTTAGTATGTTCCTCTCCTCCACTGCTTTGTGTGAAATGCAAACAAACAGAAGGGAAGCTGACTATAAGAGGGAAAATGGAGTTTTGTCAAATGCACTAGAACTGAAACAGATTTTTTCCCGTCATTTCATTCAGTTATAACTGTGTGATTTATAACACCAGTAGGTAAATAGTTTTCAGACAAGATTATAATTTAAGTTGATATGTATCTTTAATCATACTTAAACTATAAAAGGTGAATGTAATGCAAATATGTTCTATAATATTTGAGGCCCTGAAAAGTCCTATAGATTTCAGCCCAGAACAGTCGGGATTGGTCTTCAAAACTATAAGAATGAAATAAATGTGATTTGGTGGTCAAACACCTCATACTCCTTCAAGAAAAGCCTAGCATGAACTGATCTGCCAGAGAACAAAGTTACTCATATGCTTTTCAACATTAAGCACATAAAACATCTCAAACAACATTCAACACATTTGTGAATTTTATATTTACATTACAGATTTGACTCATTTGTAAACCATAAAAAACCAATTATTGGGCTAGGGACACTGTGTATTAGGCCTAAATTCAAAACACAACACCTTAAGCACCTCTTTAAGTGTTTTCCTGAATCAGGGCCTTAGCATCCTAAAAAAATCTAGCTACAGGCATAAATTACAAGTGAAAGTGAGTTATGATCTCAGCCTAGTACCCATTTGGGCACAAGAAAAATACACTCACTTGAGGAAAGCCTGTCAGATGTACCAAATACAACCACAGAATGAAAACAATGGGGACATCCATAGGCCAGGATGAAGGTCTTTTGGCAAAGCTATATTGTGGAAGTAAGTTTGTGAGGATCAGGTCTTCACATAAGCATGAAGTTCATTCTCAGATTAAAAAAATTAAATAAATTACGCCACAACAAATGAAATTTGCAACACTTAAAAACCAGCCATACCATACTGCCTTCATTATTGCCAACCATAGTGTTATAGCTTCCAGTTAGTCTTCTCAGTTCTGTTACTTCAAATGTAACATCTAAACCATTTGGAAGGGCATCATCTCCTAAATAAACACATTCATTTATTAGTGAGCACTGTACATTTAATACATTTCTTACAAGTAATCAGTTCAATATTGCTTTATATCTGTATAAAAGGCAACTTAACTTTTGTAAAACATTCTTTTAGAAATCAAAACTTGGTTGACTCAAATCTTCATGAATGGCTAAGTTATACAGAAAAATAATCTCACAAAATTAGAAATCTCAATTAGAATCTGAGTATTTGCGTATAGGCGTTTGATTCTGTCATACATTTGGCTTTTTCAGCATCAGTCCTTTAGTTATGAACTAGTTTAACATACATTTGGTAACCTACCCTATGAAAACAGATTTACACAGATTTTATCTTAGAAGAAGGTAGCTGTATCAAATAGTCACTGGAAATATAGTGTTCCCAATCTCCATGGGAAAGCATTTTTTTCCCCCCTCTTAAAAAATAAAAATAATTTCTGGCCCACTTGTCTTTTACCATCACAGTTTAGAGCAGTTGAGTTAAAGGGCATATGCCTTTAAGGAACAATGTGTTATGTCACACAGACCTTCCATTTTCAGTAACAGAATATTTCCCAAATTAAACAGTCTCTTGATAACAGTAGGCCATTTCAACAGAAGCACTGTTCTGATAAGAGGAGGAAATTCAGAGGCTTCCTACCAACACATATTGCAGCAAAAGCATGAAACGTACAACTACATTAAAATTCTCAGATAATTCATTATTTTTATTTCTACCATATCACTAAATGTACACTTAAAAAAAAAAAAAGACAAATTACTGAGATTTTTCATACTTCAGAGAGAGTCTAATACTGACTGACAGCACCAGAAAATGAATTCCTCTATTCAGTCACAGAACAGGTATAGCACACAAGTTTCTCCACTCTGCCTTGACTACATGTCTCAGTCCTGACCTGTGGAGGATGCCACTAGGAGTGAAAAGGTAGTTCATTCTGTATGCCTCTTCAATCTTTGGCCCCTCTGTTGAAACTACTTTGTTTTGTTTTGATTTAAAGTAGTGTGAACTAGTAGTTAGAGACGAGGATGGGAATCAGGAGGCCAGACTGTCACAAAGACTTGCTGTGGAAACTTAGGCAAACTACTTGATTTCTATATGCCTCAGTTTCCCTCTCAGTTAAGTAAAATACCAAGCTTTGTAAAGATCCTGGGATGAGAAGCGGTAAGCATGTATATGACGGGGCACATGCCCCACATTGGCAAATAATGGATTAACAGGGAATCTGAAAGCCCAATTAGCCCATTCTGGCACACCTGGGGGGCCACAACTAATTAAGGATTAGCCCCAATTAGGGAGAACCAAGCTGAGCAGCACCTACAAAAGAAGGACTGCAGAGCCAATAGAAGAGGACTGAGACAGCAGAGCAGCAGTAGGGGACTGATACCCCAAGACTGACCCTGAAGGGAGAGCAGGAATGATGGGGTTCCAAGGTACCTGCCAGACAAGCTAAGTGACACCCTGAGAAAACAACTTAGCTACAGACTTGTAAAAGCTACACAGTTGATGAAACTCCAAGGAGAGAGGACTGGAGGGTGCAGCTCCATAGCAGACACCTGTATGCAGGCAAAGGTAGGAAACAGCTCAGGAAATCCGGGAAGGATCATAAAAAACAGACCCTTGCTTCTTATTACAAGGGCCCTGGGCTGGAACGAGAGGAGAAGATGAGCCTGGCATCTCCTATTACACTATCCCTCTTGCGAAGGTGCAAGTCTCTGGAAAGGGATAAGGAACTACAGGCCCGCTATGTGGCCATTAGGATTTTGCGTTTTCATTTGGAAATATTTCTTTTGGTTACCCGGGAAGGCGAATGTACTGAAAGGTGACCTGGCTGGAGAGCTTGGACATGCTGACCACAACAGAACTAAAATGGTGATCAACTGTGGTTGCTAGAAGCAAGGGACCCTTTCAACATCCCAAACTAATTTCAGGGGTTGCTACAGATTGAGGGCAACCGCTGAAAATGTGAAAAAAATGTATTATATGGACATTTGTCCATTGACGCCATCACAACCATACCATTTCACTTATGCCACCCAGCTATCTAACTGTATGAGTCTATTTATTAGAGCAATAACTAATAGCACATTAGTGGGTTATAATCCTAACCTTTGACCTCCAGGCCTACACCTTTCATCCTACAATTTATCTAGTTTGGGTCAGAAGTTAGTTTAGTGACAATACTACTTATTGTATTTTCAAAATATATAGAAATACTCAGTGTTCTTAAACAACTTTATTTTACCTTTAGTTCTTTCATATGGGATGAGAACACCCTGTAGTAAAACACAAACCCTTCAACTAAAGGTAGAAAACTGCAGTCTGGCTTTAAAGGATTAAACAAAGACACAATTATGTCATTGGATTTCTCTTATTTACTGTTAGTGTTGGGTGGGCAAATATCGTAAATTTCATTATTTCAGACATTTAAATCTCAAATTTCACAGAGTTGTAACTGTACGGGTCCTGATCCAAAAAGGAGTTTGGAGGGCGGTGTCTCAAGGTTATTGTAGGAGGGATTGAGATACTGCTACCCTTATGCCATCACAGCTGGGAAGCCAGAGAGCGGCAGCTGCTGGCCGGGAGACCAGATTTCACAGTCCGTGACACTTTTTTCATGGCCATGAATTTGGTAGGGCCCTATCTATAACCATGTACTTGCAAAATTCTTGTTGCAGAACCAGTGTGTATCCCATGCAGACAGGCTATGTACACCTCATCTGTGCACCACGGCTCTCAGCTCCATGTGAGCTCCCAGCACACTGCTATTTAACAGATTTGGAAATGTGGATCCAGATAGAAATGGATTCATTTAGCACATTACACATGTGTGTGGCAGTGCAAGCTACTGCTTAAGTGTAACTTGGGCACAAATGTAGAAGAGAAAGATTCCTTCCTACCATAGAGGTGAAGATTTTGGCCTTTGGCAGTTCACATCTCTCTCATGTCAAGCTGTCTGCAATCTAAGGCAGGCACCTCTGCATCTGTCATACTTAGTAAGTTGTCTTAGGGTAAACTAAGGCTTGGAAGCTTTAAAAAATAATTCTAACTATCACAACATCAGATGGTAAGTGGGAGGCTCGCCCAGGGAAAGCTTCCTCCTCCCCACTGGCAAGTGTTTTTGTCAAACTGTTTCACAGTTTGAAGTTGGATAAAACAATAGTGTCCTTCAAATTAGAAATGTCATTAGCATACAGACTTTCAAGGAGCTAGATGGTGTATACAGATAGAAAAAAGGCTAAATTATCGATTTATGATACCTTATCAGAACTATGAATGAAAGTTAGCTTTGAAAGATGAAAGTAAAACACTGATTTCAAAGAGATGAACTTGTATGTACAGTTCTGTAGCTCAGATACAAGCTATAAAACAGAAGAAGATGTTGACACATGGTAATTTAAAGATCTTTTTTCCATGGTCATTTTAACACATTTGATCAATACAAAATAAAAGTTGATATTAAAAATGACAATACAATTCTTTACTGGACATTTTGAAGTGATGTTAAGGAGATTACCTGAAAACAATGCAAAACTGCTACTGTATCAGATGAGTAAAGTCAGACAGCATACATGTTTACCCAAAAAAAAAAAAAAAAAAACACCACACACACACCCCTGTGGTAAAAGAATGTTAAGGTTGCAAAATCAAGCACTCTACAGTTAAGAAATTGCCCGTGCAATTTTAATTCAGCCCCCCTTCTGCATATGAATTATGATACAGCCTTTAATTACATGATCACATACTATTTTTTTTTCCAGAGAACCCGTGCCTTATTCAGTGAATACGTAGTTGCACATTATTTCTTATTAGCACTCTCGTTCAATGTGTGGACACAAGCACACCTTCCAAAACCTGCACTAAATACAAAATTATTAATTTTCTCATAGGCATTTCTATGGTGGTCTCACTATAATATCAGAATACTTCAAGCATAAATATATTCATCTTCACAATCTGTCCATGACATTAGGTGGTATTAATATCTTCATTTTACACCTGGAGAACTGAGGTACAGAGATAAAGGACAAAACTGTCAAGTGTTCACTAATTTTGGATGCCCTACTTGAGAAATCTAGGGCCTGATTTTTCAGAGTACAGCCCTTTATATGTTCAAATCACTGTTCCACCCATTTCAGTTGCAGTTGTGAATGCTGAACACTTTGGCAAATTTGGCCCCAGGTGTGTCACAATAGGCAGCCAGAAAATGAGGAACACACAATTAATGACCATCTGTGAGGATTCTGGTTTAAGTGACTTGCCTGGCATCATACAGGAACTCTGTGGCAGAAGAAGGAACAGAATCCAATTCTTACCTTGACATGTATCAATCAGAACTTCCACCTGCCTAAAAATTCCTAGACGGAGCAACTGTTCACGAGCTTCATGTGATTTTCTCATTACCTATAGAATGAGAGAAGGAATTTGGATTGCACCTTACCAAGGAATCACTGGTACAATGGCTAAATAGCACAAAGAGATTCATATGTCATTCATAGATTTTGAATGGCTTCTATACACATTAGAACATAAATGCAAGAAGTTAAACACAAAGCATCCACCTCAATTTCCTGGTTTTGTTAACTTGCATCACCAACTTTATAATACTGAAGCATCCTTGCATATCCATTTTCTTTAAAACATTTTTAAAAAAAGGAAAAAACCCTTCTGAACCATATCAGAGTTAACAAGGTAAGATCTTAACATCTCATTTGGATTTCTTATGTTTATCAACTGACTATACGTTAAACTCAAAAGTGTAGGTAAAAACCTCTCATGTGTTAATTACTGTATTGAGTACTTACAGAAGGAGCCAGATATAAAGAACTTCTCTACAGAAGGAAAATGATCAGCAGAACTGTTGTATACAACATAGCAGTGTCAGTCCCAGCATATTAGAAACACCACCTGGTGTCTCTAGCGGACTAATTCTCTTAGTGACTGAGACAAGCTTTCGAGCTTACAGGACCTGAAGAAGAGTTCTGTGTAAACTTGAAGGCTTGCCTCTTACACCAACAGAAGCTGGTCCAAAAAAAGAAATTACCTCAGAAGAACTCTAGCAGTATAAAGGTGGGGAGCAGCAATGAAAACTTCCCCACATTGTCCGGCCAACCTTATTCTAGACAGACGTCTACTCAAGAGTGAGAGAATATCCATACTGATTCAGACTTCAATCCCGGCTGACAATGCCACCAAAGTGCTAACTATGATAGCTGATGTCTTTTCTTTTTAAAGAACTGAATACAACTACATAACATAAATACATAATAAAGCGTGATTCCACTCTGAAAAGTGACTGAAAAAACATCATGGTGTTCTGTGTATGTTATCTCTGTTTATAAGAAAACAAAATAATTTTTCAATCAGTTCTGCACACTTAACCTGATCTGAAAGTCAAACTGGGTTTTCCTTTCTTGGGAATCATCAGTGGTAACAAAGACATTGCAGACTAGTAGCACAAGTGACAAGAGACTGGGCTGATGGGATACCCCTATCACCTAATTTAAAAAAAAAAAAAAAAAAAAAAAACACTACATTTGGCCTATAGGTTTACTCATCTAACTAGTACCTGTAAGTGGCTTGGTAAATTTTTCAAGTCTGGAATGTTTTGCAGAGCATCTGCCACTCACTACAATACTTACATCAATGAGGTTTTTAGCCTTGAAAAGGTCACCAATTTCATACATGATAATGTCATCTTTAGTCCTTCCAAGTCCATCAAAGTGTACATGTTGAACCACCACCTAAACATAAAATGACTATTAACAAAAAAAAGAAATTAAACCACCTAGACATCAATAATACTGTAGTCTGACTGAAGGTACAAGATTCTAGGATTAATTTGTGAATTACTATTAATTTATAATATCAGGGACCAATACGAGCACCAATCCTGGATTGTAGTTAATTATTTCCATTAACAAGAATTATGTTGAAAAACAGATTTCCTAACTCCAAATTAAGAACTGATTACAGGAAAAGACTACACTAAGAGTCCATAGCTACTAGGATTTTAGTTATATCTTTATGAAGAAGTCAGTCATTGGCTGAAACCATATGATCTTGAACACATAAGACCTAAACATAGAGTTCTCTATGTACTTCCTTTACCACTTACATATAAGCAAGGAGTTTAAATAGACAGTCAAAAATAAGTCTCAAATACCTGAGTAAATATTAAACATTCAATCACCATCTGAATATTATAAACTAAAACACATAGCAAGGTCTACAATACTACAAGATACCGAATGATTTTTTTTTTAAACTCAAATTGTTTTTTGTCTATATAGCAGAGTACTGTAGCTAGTTTATCTGATTTTAATGCACTATATTGATTAAATCTGCCTTATTTTCTCCAAGCTTTTCAGTACACATAGCTTTGGGACTTATTATTCACTGCCAAAAAAAAAAATAACCCCTACCTAAGAAACAAACAAACAAAACCCCCCAAATGATTAGATGCTCCTTTTTCTAATAAAATAGAAGATAGTTGCAACCTACCATCACTGGCAACCCTACAGTAATAAACTGGTGTGCACATGTAATAGAATTAAAACATTTTTTATTGAGGAAAGACTTCATTACCAAGCTTCCAGGAGGAGTGACTATGAACAAAGTCCAGGAAAGGAAACATCTTTAAAAATGAGAACATTATGTTCTTAAACATATTAAATGCATTTAATAACATATTTTGTAGGAAAAACAGGGTTGATAAAAAATGATTATCTTTTTATTTTAATTGGATTTTATTTAAATTGAATAAATTTTTTTTAGATAAACCTATTTAAAATTAAGTATGAAATTGACAAACTACGTTAAGGCTAGACTTGGCAGAATTCAATTTTTTTAAAATAATTTTTAATTTTTTTAAATATTTTTGTCAATTTAAATGTTTATAGTTGCAGGAAATTATGGAGGAAAAGACAATATGTAATGACAGTAGATGTTGAGATTCTAAAAATTTAAAGTTTTATAACTGTTCAAACACAAATTTTCAACAGCATATTGATATATACGAAGTAAACATCCTTAAATCAAAAACTTTATTAAGTTCCCAAGCAGCATTTTTCTTACTATGCCTATCTGCACATTTATCATCATCGATGGAAATATTTCTTGCTGGTTTCTCTCTCTCTGTGTGTGTGTGTGTGTGTGTGTGTGTGTGGAAATTGATGTTCACCAACATTTACCAATAAAGATCAAACACTTCCAAACCTTGTTAACGCCTTAAATTAATATAATGCATTGAAATCATTTACATTAAATACCAAAAATAATATTAAACAGTAGATCAGCTTGCCAAGTTTTAAAGAAAGTCAGACACCGAACTGGTGGATGTCACTGGCTAAGCACCTGGAAGCAGAGTTTACTGACGTGCTGAATCAACTGTTGACCACAGTAGCCTCTACGGCATGTGCAGAGAAAGTTTTTTTTTTGTTTCAGTTTATTCAACTAGTTCAGTTGAACTAGTTCATTCAAAGATAAGAAACCAACTGGGAGCTGAAAAAGAAGGAAAGCTTGTTTTCCCTCTTCCAATCTATGAATAAAGCTAGGTGTGAGAGGATGAAATCTACTAGTTCCAAAATCTTGAAGAACATGGTTGCCAGAAACAAACAATTAGTTCAATTCACTAACTACAGATAATTAAGGCTATGATTTAGTCACTGAGATTGCAGAAGTCACAGATTCCGTGACTTCCAGCGACCTCTGTGACTTCAGCCTGCAGGGGTCAGGAACTGCAGGGTCCCCCACAGCCTGCGGTGGGACAGAACTGCAGGGTACCCCTGCCATCTCTGGCAGCCCCCGGAGCTCCAAGCCACCACAGGTGGCAGAGGAACCCCCATAGCGCCTGGCTGCGGCTGGGGAACCCCCGACAAAATCTTAGCCTTACAAATAATATTTTGTTTAATATATCAGTTTTAAATGTAAAACATGTTTTGCTAAACTTTGATAAATTTCTTATGTATTCAGCACTTGTATTTAAAAAAAAGTGCATTTAATTGAATTTCCATCTAAATACAGCTTGACACAAATCACTAGTAAAAAATTAGCCATCTAGTAAATAAGAAATGCATTCAACATTTTTAACATAATAAAATGTAAAAGTTAAGAATCTGAATAAATGTAAGTTATATAATTGCTTAAATAAATGGCTACAGACATAGTGCAGCCTCCTGGTTAGCAAAAAGCAGCACCAAATTCAGTATGAAAGCTATATTTAGTTGCAACTCAACAATCAATCAACTTTTTATCAGGAAAAGAACTAAAAAGTACATATGCAAAACATGATTAAAATCAATTACTTAAATCATTTTAATAACTGTTTGCAGATTTTAATCACCGAATAACACAGGAAACCAGACATTACTGGATTCATTCTCTTCTTTTGTATCTCAAATACTGGTTTGGGATAGTCCCTAC
The DNA here is from genome assembly GCF_965152235.1 of Eretmochelys imbricata. Classification (NCBI taxonomy): domain Eukaryota; kingdom Metazoa; phylum Chordata; order Testudines; family Cheloniidae; genus Eretmochelys; species Eretmochelys imbricata. The sequence goes on from NC_135572.1 coordinate 236,645,638, forward strand.
AAATAAAAGATTTAAATAAAACATTCACACCCATTGATTAGGAACTCACATCTTTGTTTTCAAGGACTTCCTGCTTGGCTTCAGGTTCAACTTCAACTAGTTCAGGTTCATCTCCTAGAGCACCAAAGTCAGACCCACTCACTGGAAGAGGCTCCAGACTCTTAATAAAATATATACACAAAATAATTGGCATTTGCTATTTAATAAATTAAACATTTTGTACCACATCAGAGAGTTTTTTTCTTGTGAGGAAAATTCTCACCATTCCGCCCATCATATTATAATGAATGACAATAACATAAATAGAAGAGAGAAAATACTGGACATTACATGTATGTATTTGTACAGTATATATTTGCAGAAAGTTTTATTATATATTGAATAATTTCCTTGTTGAGAGAGTTTTCTTTAGTAAGATATGTTATACAGTAAGTTATGTCTGCCTAGAAAAAAGTACAGTATGTTTCTTTAAATCACTACACAGTTTTGCAGGAGAAAAAGTTCCTTTCCTTTATAAAATTTCAAATATTTAACTTTTCTGATATTATTCACCAGCCCTTCAAAAATACTTGTATAATTCAATTTTTAATAGGCATCTATGCTTGTCGGTCATCTTATTTTTAAGGCATACTTTCGCTATGTGAAATGATACGCAAAATTAAAGGTATCATAACATTTGGTTTAGAAAGAAAAACAGGTTTTTCAGCATGTTACTTTGTTGTGTGGCTTAAATCTTTTTAGATTTGCAAACACAAGGTTTTCTTCCTATCACCAGCCCTCTGAACATCATTCTAAGAACATGACTCATCAATGTTGGAGTCTGCTTTTGAGGTGAGAAGGTAAGTCAGTTCAGTTTCCCAACTAAAAATGGGTTTGTTTGCTATAGCTTATAGCATTATGAAATAAGAACAATAAGAACTTCACAAAGTCGTGGAATACCCTCTTACACTACTGCTTATATCAGACTTCAGCAACAATCTCTATGGCAAGGTCACCAGCAGAGTATACGCTGAATCACTTCAGGGAGAAGCTATTCTTTTGCAACACAGGAAATGCCATACTGCACCAGACCCAGGGTCCAACTAGTTCATTATCCTGTCTCTAACAACAACCAGTAACAGCTGAGTCAGAGGAAGGTTTCAGAACATTGCAGTAGGGAGATGTGGGATAATCTGCCCCCACTTTAGATCTTATTCTGATCTCTACCAGAAATTTGCTTAAACCCTTAAGAATGAGGCTTAATACCACCTTCAAAATTTTTATAATTAATTATGACAACTCTGGATATCCTTGATATGCATATAAATGTCCAATCATTTTTTAGAATCTTACTAAGTTCTTGGTCTCAGTAACTTCCTGTAACAATAAATTCCACTGTCTGATTACATATTGTGTGAAAAAACATATGCCTTTATCAATTTAAAGTTTACCATCTTTTCATTTCACTGAATATTACCTTGGAGCTCTGGAACCAGAACGAAAAATACAAGATAAGGCAACATATGCTGAAATTATAGTATTCTATGACTCATCCAATATACAAGCCAAGGGCTCTGTTTTTGTGCATATAAGGGAACTTGAATCTAGGTGTCATACTTTAACTCCAAGTTTCTTGACTTAGAATCATAGAACTGAAGAGGGCCTGGAGAGGTCATCACACTCATGGCAGGACTAAGTATTATCTAGACCATCCCTGACAGGTGTTTGTCTAACTTGCTCTTACAAATCTCCAATGATGGAGATTCCACAACCTCCTTAGGCAATTTATTCCAGTGCTTAACCACCCTGACAGTTAGGAAGTTTTTCCTAATATCAAACCTAAACCTCCCTTGCTGCAATTTAAGCAGATTACTTCTTAACCTCTGAGGATAGGATAAGAACCATTTTGCTCCCTGCTCCTTGTAACAACCTTTTATGTACTTGAAAACTTATGTCCCCTCTCAATCTTCTCTTTTCCAGACTAAAGAAACCCAATTTTTTAAATCTTCCCTCATAGATCATGTTTTCTAGACCTTTAATTATTTTTGTTGCTCTTCTCTGGACTTTCTCCAATTTGTCCGCATCTTTCCTGAAATGTGGCACCCAGAATGGGACACAATATTCCAGTTGAGGCCTAATCAGCGTGGAGTAGATTGGAAGAATTATTTCTCGTGTCTTGCTTACAACACTCCTGCTAATATATCCCAGAATAATGTCCACTTTTTTTTTTTTTAACCACACAACAGTGTCACATAGGTGACTCATATTTAGCTTATGGTCCACTATGACCCCCAGATACCTTTCCGCAGTATTACTTCCTAGGCAGTCATTTCCCATTTTGTAGGTTCGCAACTGATTACTCCACTTAGGAAGGAATACTTTCCATTAGTCCCCATTGAATTTCATCCTCTTTACTTCAGACCTTTTCTCCAGTTTGTCCAGATCATTTTGAATTTTAATCCTACCCTCCAAAGGACTTGCAACCCCTCCCAGCTTGGTATCATCCTCAAACTTTATACGCGTACTGTCTATGCCATTATCTAAAACTTCCAAATGTTGTTCAGAAAAGCCAAATATTTCAATGACTTTTATTCTGCGGGGAACACCAGTGCAAATATATGAAAGACTGCCATGTGAAAAAAATGCACTTTGCTTAAAAGCCGCAGCCCCCATCCCCATTCTTCTATGAGCTGGGTCCTTTAGCTTTTTTATCACAAGTCACCACTTCCCGGTTTCAGATTAGAGAAAGCCCGGTGGCCCTTTGAAAACAGTACCAGCCGTAGCCAACAGGTGTGCGAGAGAGGCCCTTGAAAGAAGGAAGGAAGGAGCTGGACAGCGAGTTAAACCCTTCCCGGGGAAATCAGTGTGGAGAGCAAAGCCAGACCCTGGCCGGGGGCGCCTCTTCACCGTCTCAGTCCCGTCCCCCGCGTCTCCTGGCGCGGCCAAATGTCACCAGCTCGGCGAGAGGGCCGCCCTGCCGCCCAGAGCTGGTCCTCGGACCCCCGCCGCCCCACATCCCCAGGGGCAAGCGTCCCGTCTCAGATATTTCAGGTTAAACTCCCCCGCCGGGCGGTTTGCCTCGCCCCGGGGCAGCGACTCCACGGGGCCGCCGCTCGCTGACAGGCGGCGGAGGGAGGAATCCTGCCGCCCCAGGCTCGCAGGGAGTCTCCCCGCACCGGTTGCGAGGGGCGGGGCGGGGCGGGGCAGCCTCGGCAGCCCGCGGGGAAGGGGTTGGCAAGTCGCCCGGGAACAAGCCACTCCCGCTGCTCCCACGTTCAGAGGCCCCCGGCCAGGCCCGGCCCCGCTCCCGAAGGTCGCGGCAGCGGGCGCGGCTGCTCCTGCTCCTCCTCCTCCGCAGCCCCGGGGCCCCGCGCGCCAGCGGAGCCGGCAGGGACCTCACCCGCGCGTGCACCGTCCCCATGGCCGCACCGCCGCCGGGCGGGGAGAGCAGCGATCCCACAGCGAGGGCAGCGCGCGGCGGTCAGCGCCGGGCCCACAGCGAAGACCGCGGCGCCTAGTCCCGCCCCCCAACCCGCCCTTATTGGTCATCAGTGTTGAAAGGGGCGGGGCAGGCAGCGAAGGTCCCGGATGGGGCGGGAGCTAGGAAGCCCCGCCCCCACGAAGGGAGGGGGGAGGCAGGCGGGAGTGGGGATCAGGATGGTCCAAGTGGAAAGTCGCGGGGTGGGGGGGGAAGGGCTTCCCTAAAGCCGCAGCTGCGGGGGCTCCTGCGGCAGGAGGCTAAATTACACTTGAAGGTGGGGGCCTGGGCTCTGCAGAATTTAAAACGGGGCAGTTAAAACATGGCACACCGGCAAGGCAGGGCAAGGGCTGCGGCGTGCAGAAAAGTTGAAAGAAAAGGAGGACTTGGGGCACCTTGGAGACTAACAAATCTATTTGAGCATAAGCTTTCGTGAGCTACAGCTCACTTCATCAGATGCATACCGTGGAAAATACAGGGGGGAGATTTATATACATAGAGAACATGAAACAATGGGTGTTACCATACACACTGTAAGGAGAGTGACCAGGAAAGGTGAGCCCTCAGGCCCTACACTACCAGCACTCCCAGCTATCTTCCAGACACCACTGACTTCCTGAGGAAACTACAATCCATCGGTGATCTTCCTGAAAACACCATCCTGGCCACTATGGATGTAGAAGCCCTCTACACCAACATTCCATACAAAGATGGACTACAAGCCGTCAAGAACACTATCCCCGATAATGTCACGGCTAACCTGGTGGCTGAACTTTGTGACTTTGTCCTCACCCATAACTATTTCACATTTGGGGACAATGTATATCTTCAAATCAGTGGCACTGCTATGGGTACCCGCATGGCCACACAGCATGCCAACATTTTTATGGCTGACTTAGAACAACGCTTCCTCAGCTCTCGTCCCCTAATGCCCCTACTCTACTTGCGCTACATTGATGACATCTTCATCATCTGGACCCATGGAAAAGAAGCCCTTGAGCAATTCCACCTTGATTTCAACAATTTCCATCCCACCATCAAACTCAGCCTGGACCAGTCCACATAAGAGATCCACTTCCTGGACACTACGATGCTAATAAGTGATGGTCACATAAACGCCACCCTGTACCGGAAACCTACTGACCGCTGTGCCTACCTAAATGCCTCCAGCTTTCATCCAGACCACACCACCCGATCCATTGTCTATAGCCAAGCTCTATGATACAACCGCATTTGCTCCAACCCCTCAGACAGAGACAAACACCTACAAGATCTCTATCAAGCGTTCTTACAACTACAATACCCACCTGCTGAAGTGAAGAAACAGATTGACAGAGCCAGAAGAGTACACAGAAGTTACCTGCTACAGGACAGGCCCAACAAAGAAAACAACAGAACGCCACTAGCCATCCCCTTCAGCCCCCAACTAAAACCTCTCCAATGCATCATCAAGGATCTACAACCTATCCTGAAGGACGACCCATCACTCTCACAGATCGTGGGAGACAGGCCAGTCCTTGCTTACAGACAGCCCCCCAACCTGAAGCAAATTCTCACCAGCAACCACACACCACACAACAGAACCACTAACCCAGGAACCTATCCTTGCAACAAAGCCCATTGCCAACTGTGTCCACATATCTATTCAAGGGACACCATCATAGGGCCTAATCACATTAGCCACACTATCAGAGGCTCATTCACCTGCACATCTACCAATGTGATATGTGCCATCACATGCCAGCAATGTCCCTCTGCCATGTACATTGGCCAAACTGAACAATCTCTACGTAAAAGAATAAATGGACACAAATCAGACATCAAGAATTATAACATTCAAAAACCAGTCGGAGAACACTTCAATCTCTTTGGTCACTCGATTACAGACCTAAAAGTGGCAAACTGGATACAATTAACTTAGGCTTGAATAAAGACTGGGAGTGGATGGGTCATTACACAAAGTAAAACTATTTCCCCTTGTTTATTTCCCCTCCTACTGTTCTTGTCAACTACTGGAAATGGCCCACCTTGATTATCACTACAAAAGGTTTCCCCCTCCGTCCCCCTCTCTCCTGCTGGTAGTAGCTCACCCTTCCTGGTCACTCTTGTTACAGTCTGTATGGTAACACCCATTGTTTCATGTTCTCTGTGTATATAAAATCTCCCCACTATATTTTCCACTGTATGCATCCAATGAAGTGGGGGGAGGGATAGCTCAGTGGTTTGAGCATTGGCCTGCTAAATCCAGGGTTGTGAGTTCAATCTTTGATGGGGCCATTTAGGGATTTGGGGCAACAAATTGGGGATTGGTGCTGCTTTGAGCAGGGGGTTGGACTAGATGACTTCCTGAGGTCCCTTCCAATCCTGATATTCTGTGATTCTAAGTGAGCTGTAGCTCATGAAAGCTTATGCTCTAATAAATTTGTTAGTCTCTAAGGTGCCACAAATACTCCTTTTCTTTTTACGGATACAGACTAACACGGCTGCTACTCTGAAACCTGTCATCAGAAAAGTTGAGGCAGAGACTAGCGCATTTCACACGAGAGGGGAAGATGACGACTTGTTCACTGCTAGTAACACCGGGCCGCAGGGTGGCATCTGTTTGCGCATGACAGCTGGGGGAAAGAGTCATCTGGTATTAGCTAACCTTACACCCTTGCAAGACACAAGCAGCATAGTGGAGAGTCATGCCTTGCACTAACCAATTTATTTGAGCATAAGCTTTCGTGAGCTACAGCTCACTTCATCGGATGCATGCTGTGGAAAGTGTAGAAGATCTTTTTATATACATACAAAGCATGAAAAAATACCTCCTCCCACCCCACTCTCCTGCTGGAAATAGCTTATCTAAAGTGATCACTCTCCTTACAATGTGTATGATAATCAAGTTGGGCCATTTCCAGCACAAATCCAGGTTTTCTCACCATTACCAGCAGGAGAGTGGGTTTGTGTGGGGGAGGGGGGGTGGGGGGGTGAGAAAACCTGGATTTGTGCTGGAAATGGCCCAACTTGATTATCATACACATTGTAAGGAGAGTGATCACTTTAGATAAGCTATTTCCAGCAGGAGAGTGGGGTGGGAGTTGGTATTTTTTCATGCTTTGTGTGTATATAAAAAGATCTTCTACACTTTCCACAGCATGCATCCGATGAAGTGAGCTGTAGCTCACGAAAGCTTATGCTCAAATAAATTGGTTAGTCTCTAAGGTGCCACAAGTACTCCTTTTCTTTTTGCGAATACAGACTAACACGGCTGTTACTCTGAAACATGCCTTGCACTAGCTGACATGAAAAACAGACTTCAACAGCAGAGGAACATACTGCCAAAACTGGCAGCCGCACTCGCCCACATTCAGTCTAGCTGCATCATAAAGGTGCAGCCTCAGGCCAGTAAAATGTAAAAAGGCTTTTAGGGATGGTGATATGGTAAAAAAAAAAAAAAAGTGTGTTATCACACTGGCTCATGCAGTTGGGGATGAAGAAATGGCAAAGAATGTTGAAATTGTGTCACTGCCCCACTGCACTGTAGCAAGGAGGGTAATGGAGATGAATGATCACATGTCCTCAAAACTCAAAGACCATGATTTAGGGTGACCAGACAGCAAATGTGAAAACTCAAGATAGGGGTAATAGGAGCCTATGTAAGAAAAAGACCCAAAAATCAGTAGTGTCCCTATAAAATCCGGACATCTGGTCACCCTACAATGATTGAAAAAAAATGTAAGTACTTTTCAGTAATCTAGGAGGTAGTATTGAAGCAGGGATTTTCCTATACCCCCCCACCCTGAATTTCCCCAACATCCCCCACAGTTTTGTGAACTAGTTACATGAAGTGTTGCAAATTTAGTGATTGTTTGGAAATGTGAATTGAAATTGAAACGTTAATACACACTTTAAAAGCATATACAGTGTATGATAAAATACATGTATCTGAAAAAGTATAATAGATTTGAAAAGTATGAACATAGACTAGCTTCCTTATACAGCTGTTGCTTTTAATGACAATGTCAGTGCATTCATTTTGGTGATGTTGGCCAACCTAATAATTTCAAACTATGATTTGTAAAGTCTAAATGAGCTCTCCATGATGGCTGGGGCTAAGGCTTCACGACCAGATTGTATTTACATTCACACCTAATCTACCTAGGTATCCAGCAAACAGAGCTGTGTTGCCACAGTGATAGATTTTGGCTGGGGTTGAGTTACAAATCACTTGAATGAGGGTGGGGGGATGAGATGTTGTTATTCTTATTGTATGAGTAAAGGGCAGCAGAACTGTACTTAGCCTGTGCTGATTGAGGGCATCTAGAGAGAGGGTGGGGACAGGTGTTTTACTTGATAGTCTGCCTGAGTCACAAGTACTGTTTGACCTACACCACTCCACTGTTTCAAGACAGAGATGATTAGGCTCCATAGATAGTCTTTTGTATTGTTAACTAACCACTACAGCTGAAGGCACTGATAATCAGGTCTAAGTGCCTAGACCTGCTGTGGGACGGTGTTTCTGTGGAAGAGACAGCCCACTCTGCACTAGCAGCCAAGATTCCCCCACTGAGAGCTCAGCTGAAATTACTAAAAGCTAGTGGACCCTCAAGAGACCAACTTGCAGAGGTCACAGAGACAGGTGGCAGCAGAAGGTGATGGTGCAGGGCCATTGGCAATAGAGGAATGGAGGCACAACAAACAACAGTGGCCAGAGTGAACAGTGAGCAGCTGGAGGAACGAGCAAGGTGCTTTCTTGCTCCCCACCTGGGAGGTGAACTCATGTGTAAGCACCTCTGCACTCTGAGTCTCCACTGACCAAGGACAACCCCAGTGAGTGTTAATGAGGCTGTTAAGAATGCTGGAGACACAACACAGTTCATGCGAACAAACATGGCTACGGCATCATACTTTCTATTTAAGCAAGAGATACCACACACTACAAACTGGAGGCCAATGTTAAGTGCATTTTCACTTGTTCATCCTGAAGTTGAACACTGGTTCCAAACAAGACCAGCAAATGCTCACTATCTTTCTGCAACAAACTCAGCTGACTGGCTAGAAGCATGTGGTGCAACAGTGAAAGACTCAACAGTTGAAAAAGTAAAGAACTCGCCACATTCAAAACATCTGCATACATAGCTGATGAATGCACCGATGCAAATGCACATCAAGTGTTAAGTCATTGTGTACGTTATTTTGATGTCAGTGGTAGGCCAGTAGATGCATTTCTAGATATTCAAGTTATAGAAGACACATAGGCTGTATCTGTGACAACCCACATCTTAGAAGAGTTAAATGCTTGTCAATTGGACCCCAAATAGATGGCTGCTTTTGCATTTGATGGAGCTGCAAACTTCTCTGGAAGACATGGTGGAGTACAAGCTTTGCTCAGAGAAGTGTAATCCTAATCTCTCCTATACACACTGCAGAGGCCATCTACTCCAACTAGCGCTAGTACGAGCTGCAGACTCTTCAAAAGACATTAAAAAAGCTATAAATGTAATGTCTTCATTATATTATTTTTTTCAGCAAGAGTCCAAAAATACTGAATATCTTGAAAAATACAGAAGATACACTGGGACTGCAGTTCATATTAGTTCAACCTGGGAAAACCCTCTGGCTTTCTCATGAGTGATCCTTGCCTGTTGTCTTAAAATTACTCCAGCCATTATTACTGGCTTTGGAAAGTATCTACCAAGATGGAATGGATCTAAGTAGTGAGGCTGGTGGATTACTTTTGCTACTATGTTCAGAGAAGACTATTGCCATTCTCTCTCTCTCTAAGTCTACTGTTGAAACCACCTGAAACAGTGCCATCCAGGCATCTGCTACAACAGTATTAGATCTTTGTCCAGCAATAGAAGCTACAGTTGAATCAATCGGAGAGCTATCCATTGAAAAAGTACTGGAAGAAACAAAGACTTCAGTCCAGAAGGTGACTTTTGAAGGCATTTATATTGAATCTTTTAGTGAAGAGGACAAGGAGTGTTTATTAAGACAACTGAAAAAGTACACAGACTTGATTCTTAAAAATCTACAACAGCGACTTCTAGATTCTGCTCAACCTCTACGTAGCTTTTACAGATGCCTGTCCTGTAAAACACCAACAGTTGAGCAGAGTGAGGCACTACCAGCAATGGGGCTGCCATGTGCTCAGGATAGAATAGAGAATTTGAACAGAGTGGAATATCATATGACGAATGAATGAAGATTTGACTTCAACTTCTTTTTTATTATCACTAGTGGCTTGAACTGATCTTTGTGCTAGAATTCCTACTTCTTTCAGCTCAGGAAGTAATCTCTTGCTACTCCCAGTCACAACAGCTATAGTTGAGCGTTCTTTTTCATCATTGAATAGAATTTTGTGTTCTGAAAGAAGTCACCCTCTGCCTGAGCATGTGAATGAACTAATGAGCATATCAATTGAAGGAAGGGAAGTACCAGACACATGAGAAGCCACCGAAGATGAGCACATTTCATTCAAGAAGTGCATTAACAGAGTTGTGCAAAATTATAACAAGAAACCAAGAAGGATGTAGATGTACTGCTTCATAGAAGGCTTGAGTAGCCAACTTTAATTTGTGTGATGATTTTAAAATAGGAGTTAAATCTAATAAAATAGTCATGAAACATTTCAGTTTTTACTATGGTGCCATAGAGCCCACCTTCACAGTCTCACCCCTCATCAGCCCTGATTTTCCTGCCCCCCCATAAATTTAAACCACCCCACCCACCCGCAATGTCAATTCCTGGGGAAAACAGTGTATTGAAGCCCGTGCCATCAGCCCACTTACTGCCAGACTAATTTTCATCCAAACTATTGATGAGGATTTCTCCATGCATGGAGTTACTGAGCTAATTCCACCACGGCCCTTACTTCTGTGAGCAAATATGGAGGTTGCTAAGTGTGCTTTTGTACCATCTGTGCTGAAGCATGAACAATGACCAGCTGTATAGGGGGATTAGGAGGTTTGCTAAAAGAAAATAGAGTTGAACACCCTACCTTCTGCACTACATCCTATAGCAGGAGGCATATTGCAAGAAATCTGTTGAAACAAGTGATGTGATAACTAATGTAATAAAAGTGGTAAAAGTAATCCATAGAGAAAATAGAGCACAGAAGCACAGAAAATTTATCAGCTTCCTTGAGGACTTGAATGCAGAATATGAAGATTTGCATTGCCATTTACAAGTTTGGTAGCTGAGTGCAGGAATGTGCCTTCTACAATTTATTTTTCAAATTAGAAAGGTGAGCTGTGTGTTTCTGGAAAAAAAAAAAAGCAACCATGTCTAGTTTCAAGAGCAGCGGGAAAACCCAGCCTTTCTCTGTGCCTTTCCACCCATACACATCTCGGTACCCTCAGGCATGGGCTGCTGCAAGGTAGAAATCAGGATGTTTCTACTTTAGTGGACCATGCTGATGCAGACCACAGAAAGCTTAGATTATTCAGAGTGTCCCTTCCCAAGAACATCACCCATTTTCCACCATGTAAGGAACTCTCATGTGAGAGTGGGGGTGCTGATTTTCACAGCTTCTCAGAAATATTGTATCTCAGCCCTAGATTAGCAGTTTGAGAGTGAGAGATCTAGCATTTAACAATCTGATGGAAGTACCAATTGAGCAGAAATCGCACAATCTTCAGTTTGACCTGTGTGAACTACAGACTATCATTTTCTTTTCAAGAATAAATTGCATGAAAACTTCTGGAAACTTGTCCCTAAGGATCAGTTTCCAAACTTAGAAGACTTTGTCCTGAAGCTTTGTTCAATGTTCAGAAGCACATTCTCAGTAATTAAACGAGAAGTCAAAACAAACTGGAGAGCACCACTTGGCTGCTATCTCTGCCACTGCAAATATGATAGACACTGGGACTCTAGTGCAAGAAAGATCTTTTCCTTAGGGTCTTCACTAAGAGGTGAGCGAGTGTCTTTTTAATACTTCTTAATCCCATTAATGCTTTATGGCTAAATCCTAAAAATATAATTTCAGATCCAAGAATCAGATCATTTCTCTGTATATGGCCCATAGAGGTGCCCCAAAACGAGCACCCAGACCACAGCTTTGTAAAGGTTGGACCATCCTGATTCAAACTGGGCTCAAGCTGTGCAGTGAGAGGACAGATTTCACACCCCACCCCCCCCCGCTCACAGTTCCTGGCTACTCAGACAAGTTATAACAACTGGGGCTATTTGCAAAACAGAAATATGTTCAACATTATGTATTGCCGTGGCATTTAGTGACCCTACCCCCCTCCATTGCAGGCCAAGGCCCCATTGTGAATTTTTAATGTATAAGAGGGGTCACACTAAGAGGCTTGCCATGTGAAAGGGGTCACCCATACAAGAAGTTCAAAAACCACTGTGCTAGATGCTGTACAAACATGTAACAAAAAAACTGGGACCTCCCCCAAAGAGTTGACAGGCCACATATAAGGCAACTAAGTGGATATACTGGAGAGGGAAGCACAAGGCTTGGTTCTACACTTAAGAGTTATGGCAGCAGTGTGGTGTCAAAAGCCCCAATGTAGAACACAGCTGTGCTATCAGAAGCATGTTTCTGGTGATGTCGTTCGTGAAAGAGAGAGAGCTCTGTGTAAACTCGAAGACTTGTCTCTCACCCGCAGAAGTTGGTCTAAGAAAAAATGACTACTTTACCCACTTTCTCTCTCTTGTTCCTATTCTGGCAAAAAAAAAAAAAAAAAAAAGTTGATGTATGGCTGCGTCTCTACTAGAAGGCTATGCAGGCATAAGCTCTGTAGTATAGAAATAGCCCAAAGCATGGGTTAACAACACTGGTCCTTATGGAAGGCAGTGTGTTTGGCTCTGGAGGCTGTGGACCAGAGCTCTCTTTTCAGTTCACAACAAAGAACACATTAGCTTAAAGTACTCTTCATTCAGTTTTCCCCTCCCGAGAGAAATAAATATCCTAGAGAATCAATGTTTATATACAATTTCCTTGTGTGTCTTATTGTGAGTGCTCTTGTGTGTATCAAAGTAATCATCTTACCCTTATGCAATTCTCCTGCCAAGACTGTAAGAAAGCATTTCACTCCCTCCGCCACTCTCCTCCCAAAACCCCAATCCATTAATTGATCACTCCGTTAGCTTGGCATATTTAAGTGCTTTCTGAAAGTGAATTCAAAACATGGACTGTCTCAGCCTTGTAAACTGATGGATAAGAGGTCCCTCAAATAATAATACATTCAAATGGAAAGGAAAAAGGTACCCAGTTGTGTTTATGAACCTTTATCATAGTGGTGTCAAAAGTACAGCCCCAATGCTGTACTTGTGGGGCCTGCCTTACATGTTCTGATTCAGAAGCTAAGATATCATTAGAAAAAAGTTTCTAGCCTACACTGATGCAGAGATAATGTGAACAGACTATGAGTGATGCAATGTCATCTGTCCAAGTCTTAAGGCAGCCTGAACCAAGACTCAGATGTGAACACCTTGCCCCCTCTGACAAGGTGCCAGCTCTAAAGTCAAATGAGGATTCTTCAGAGTCAACCTTATCTATTTAAGCACTGATCATTTTAATGGAGGGAATGAGAGAGGAAGCAACAGACACTGGGTTGAGAACTGCAAGTTTCTGCAGGAAAGGAAATGCAGAGGAAAGAATAGAGACTGGGAAGAAGGGGAAAAAATAGGATGGAGAAGGAAGAGCAACAAAGGGTTGGAAGAGCAACGAAGGGTTTGAACAGCACGAGGGCAATTGAAAAATATTAAAATGCAAAGTTAAAAACATCATATGTGGCACTTTAGTTGGTAGTCTCAGCAGAGAAGCCTAAGAGAATGTTTGAAGCAAGGCTAATTAATGCACTAATTTCCGTGAAGACAAATAGATCCTTTAGCTCAGACAGGAAGCATATTGAGAGGCCAGTGGTAGGAAGCTTGCACAGTTGATCCCTTGCTGTATCTGTTACAAAGCTAAAAAATGGAGTCAAGGTTTGTTATTCCAACATTCTTCACTACCAAATTTCACATAAAAATTAAAAACCAATTAGTGATTTATTTTTAAAAGCTGATGGAGCTTACACAGGTGTAAAAGTGCATGTAGTGATAGGAAAAATCAGTCCAATACATGATTAGCAAAACAGCATTTCAGAGATCTCAACAACAGAGCTATAAGAAATGAAAAAGACAGCAAAGGGACAGCAAGGATTTTAAAAATTATCTGCTCTATCATTTTCTGGACAAAGATCCAGATTATATTAGAAAACCTACAGTATTAACCCTAGTAAAGTGCATTTTCCTGTAGTATGTATGAAACAAGACTGCTTATTAGCTACTTTGCCTTATCCAGTGATTGCAAAAAATGAAGCAGTCTACAATACTTGATACAATTGTGTAGTTAACCATACTTTCCAAGAATATCAGTAAATTTCCATGTATTTCCTTGCTATTTTGAAGATTCTACTATGATTTTGGACAGAAAAATTGTAAAACAAAATTAAATGGAGGCAGGGGATGGGGCGGTGGGAAGAGAACTGTGTTACAGGAAATGCAGGCCACAATCCTGCAAAGGAATTATGAATGTGTATTAGTCCCATTGAAGGCAATGGGGCTTCTCATATATGTAAAATTAAGTATTTTTGTAAGTCTGTAGTGTTGTGGACTAGATATCTCATAAAGAGGACATTAAAATAATTTACTAAAACAGTATTTTCTTACATGGCAAGAAAAAAAAAACCTCATTACACACTCCATAACATCAATTTGCCGTTACAAGTGAGACTATATAACCACAGCTTGTGTTTTATTTTTTGAAATAAAAATTAGTGGTTGTACCAATATTTTTCTTTTAACAGGTCACTGTGCAGAATCAAAGATATACAAGAGTCCAATAACAAAAATCAAGTACAATTTTTTCAAGTGAGATAGCACAAAAGATATAAAAATCTATATAATAATATAAAAATGCTTTAATACTTTATGTGGGGAAATACATTATAGTTTAACAACATTTTAACAATTTTTAAAGCATTTTAATGAGAGTTTATTCTTAAGATGTAGCACTTTGAGTTGTGAATTTTCTTTGAAAACCTAAAGAACTGCTTAACATTTAGTTCAAGTTGGGAACGTTAAGGTTTTGACAACTCAAAGACCTGGAGATATTCAAAATTTACACTATACTATTATAAAAAATATTTTTTCTTCTCTTGTCCCTCCCATCTCCAGTCAGTTTTATTTACAGGCCGCTCCCAATAAATGCTTGAGAGAGTTCTCTCTTCTCTAGGGAGTACAGCTCATTTACTCCAAATTTACAGTACTGTACTAGAAATAACATTTGGCCCTTAAATGCCAAGTCTTTTTCAAGCAAGCCACAAGAGGTTACTTCCATTTATGTTTTTAAAACCACCATTAGCCCAAAAAATGTTGCTTTAAAAAAAAACCCCAATCATCATTAAAACAGTGGTTTAATAATTATCTTCATAACTATCAGAGTTTTGTCAGATGAGCTCATAAAATACTTAATTTAAGGCTGTCTATACTGAGATTTGAAACCACAATGACACATTTATAGAGAACAGCTTTTATAAACTGTTACAAATTTCAGCGTGGATAGGACTTGATGTTTTGGGGAAAAGGGGCAGGAATTTTTTTTTTTTTTGAACAGTGGATTTAGACCTGCATGCAGCTCTTTACGGTATAATACATTTGTTTTAAACTTGGCTTATTCATTCTGATCTCAAGAAGGGCACAAATGTTAGGAAATTTCCCTACACTGCTTGAGATAAGTTAGCACAAGAAGTGCTAAACAAACAGAATGGAATCACTGGGATCTCCTTTCTGCTCCTCCAAGGAATAAAAAAGAAATAAGGCCTCCTTTTCCATCTTACAGAAAATGTATATAATCCACAAATCAGAGCACAAGCCTGACACTGTTCAGTGTCAATGTAATCTCACAAAGATGTTTTGCAATGGTTGTATTATGACAACTTCATTGTTGCTCTATACAGCTCCACTCAATGATACTACTGTCTTTTTAAAAGACCACTGCTCCAGCTATTTTTCTTTTTTAAATCTATTTAAAAACATTAGTTCAAATGAAGCCCTTGCGAAGCATGCACAAGTCAACAGAGTTGTGCCCCTTAACACTTATGGCTAAATGCGGCCCAGTTCTTGAGACTTTTTTCCTTCTCAATACTCAAGGAAAAGAGGCACTTTGTAAAACTTGTTGGGAATGGTGAACTTGGATTACAGTATGAATTGTATATTACAGTATGTAATCAAAGTTGGTGCCTTTTTTCCAGAAAACAGTACAGTTAAACAAAAGGCAAACACACTGATATTGGAGGCCCTCAAAAAGTTTCTAATGAACATTTCCCTTTATAAAGTACAAGTTGCCTGATTTCATGCAAGTGCTAAAAATTAATCTACCACCACCAAACACAACTATTTTTTTAAAGTATGTCCTTTAGAATGCAACTTTTCTATAAACGCTTGTTTCAGTCTAGAACAAGCCATTTATAGGGTTTGATTTCATGTAGCTTTTTAATTACTGGTAGCTTGGAGTTAAATCTTTTTCCAGATATTGTGCTATTGTAATTTTGAAATGAAGCTTAACAAGAATTTAATAGATTAACAAGAATGTGACTGTTACATAACAATGACAACTCTTCTGTATAATCCTTAGCATTGTAAAGGCCTGAAAGGCAATTTGTCATTGAGCTTAAACAAAACAGTCTTCCAATACTTATGGGCAAGATGGAAGAATGAGTTTGCTTCACAAGGTTTAAGCTTCTCTGTCAGACGGATTTCAGAACTTTCAAAATTAATCTTCTGAGGCAGTTTGGAAACTCTTGTCTGAGGAGGAGTCAAAATCCGTTTCCAAGCCAGATTCTTCAGAATTCATGAAGAAAATATGGTGAGAATCAGAGTCTGAGAGCCCCTTTATACCAACAGAAATTTGCTTCCCTGCTGAGTCTCTGCAGTATAGAAAATCCCAGAGCCAACCGTCAAGGTCTGCAGCAGAGTGTGACGCTTTAGAATGGCAATAGGGAGAATGGAACTCTGCATTAGGTGGAACAGTCTGACATTTTCTGAGTGATGCATAGCTCTCTTTACTGTGGAGGGGGGGAACAAAAACAAGTATCTATTAGCAATATTTTAATGAGGTTTCTATTTCAGTTCAAGGGGTGATGGAATAAGGGTTTTTCCTACATGCAAGGGAAACTTAGATGATACTACAGCATCTCCCAGGGAAAATAAATGTGGAGTCTAAATATATTATTTTTAATGGGGTAATAGAAAATAAGGCATCAAAAGTCTGAACTTACATGGAGCACATCTTACTGGAGGTGCCCACATAGTTTTGAAGTGTGATACAAGTAGTATGGAAGGGTTGTGTGAAGAAAGTAGGATGATCAGATAAACCTAAGATAGCAAGGCTAAATTTATACAACTCCTCTCCAGTGCTACTGAACAAAATCAGGGGTGATCAGTAGGTGACCAAGATCAGTAGGTGACCCATTAACCAACTGAGGAGAATCTGCAGTGATAAAATGCTGTGAAGTCTTACCTACATCTATTATAAAAAAAAAAGTTAAGTACCAGTAGGAATAAGCATACAGAATAGTTATTTTAAATGGATTTCCTATAAATAATGTACAGTCTCAATTTACACACATTAAAAATGTTGTTTGTGTTTCAGATACAATTCCGATTCCTTACTCAGGCAGTACTTGAAATGTTACAAATTTTAACAAAACAGAAGAGTCTTACCTGTTGGTTCGTTTCCTACATTTTAGAACAGTAGTTCATAATTAGCAAGTTATTCCTCTTTCCTCAGACACAGGAAAGGAGAGCCAACCACCAAAAGATATTTAGCACCATCTTCCTCTAAATTCCATCTCTCTCCTGGAGATTCTTTACTTTGACGATTACTTCCTTAGCTGAAATTTGGATGTGCCAGAAAACACTAACCACTAAGTTAAGATTTGGGGACCTTGTTAAGTTTCCTAACAGCACAAATTCCCATGAAAGTCTGAATTCTGACTCCTACTGAGAATTGAGAGATAGGGACTGTTGTCTTAAGGAGGAAGATGAGAAATAAAAAAGCAGAACTTTATGGAAGAAATACCTCCAATCATTGCGAGAGGCAGAAAATCCACCAATTCAAACACAAACTGAGAATCCCATAAGAGAAAGTTACCCCAGAATGCAAGGTGAGGTTCTAAACAAGAAATAGAGCTTTAAGAAATCATCACCAGAACATAAAGTCAGCCAAAGCAAAGGAAGAGCAGGACCAGGATTTTCCTTTTTACTTATTTTAAAGATGGGATGGAAATTATAGTTTCAAGCAACAGAATGGTATCTGATGAATTCACTGACTGTCTCCTCTAAATCCTCTTCTACAATATGCTTAAAAAAAGAATTTGCATGCATCAGACTAATGATTACTATGAGGCGAAGGTGTGGTGCATCAGAGCGGGGAATCCGGCGGTATGCTCAGAAAAACTGAAGAGGTACAACCAACAGCCAAGCTATCAATGAGCAAGTATTCTAAGAAAGCCGTGGTTGAGTATGGACCCCCCAAACCCCAAGCTCTAGAAGCTGTCTGTAGTGGGTTGCTTTACAAGAAGTTACTCACCTTGTGCAGTAATGATGGTTCTTAGAGATGTGTCCTCCTGTGGGTGCTCCACTCTAGGTGTCAGTGTGTCCCTGCGCCGGAGATCAGATATTTCTCGCAGCAGTACTTGGTCAGAGGAAGGGTGTGCACAGGAACTGCCTCATGCAGCCGTTGGCATCCCCTGTAGCGTGCGCACCCCCGACCATCCCCTCCATTCCTTCTCTACTGCACAGCTTGGCTGCATGAACTCCAAAGTAGAGGGGAGGAGGGTGGGTAGTGGAGCACGCACAGGGACACGTATCTCGAACAACCATCGTTACTGCACAAGGTGACTAACTTCTTCTTCGAGTGGTGTCCCTGTGGGTGCTCCACTCTAGGTGCTTATAGAGCAGTACCCCACCAGGGGTGGTACGAGTTCGGAGTTATGTATTAGTGTGTGATGAGAGCACTGTGAGACCAACGATAGAGTCTGAGACAAGGCCTTGGGTGATAGCATAATGCTTTGCAAAAGTGTGCTCCAATGTCCAGATTGCAGCTCTACAAATATCTATTAAGGGGACATTGTTCAAGAATGCAATCGATGCCACCATGGCTCACGTTGAGTGGGATCTGATGCCCGTGTGGGGTTCTTCGTGATGCAGGTGGTAGCAAGTTTGAATACAGGAAGAGACCCATTTGGAGAGTCTCTGTGTTGATATTGTAGAACCCTTGGAGTGCTCTGCTGTAGAGACAAATAGTCTTGGTGACTTGCAAAATGGTTTAGTTCTGTCCAAGTAGAAGGCTACAGCCCATCTGACATCTAACATGTGTAATGTTGCTTCTTGAGAGTCGTTATGTGGCTTGGGATAGAAGGCAGGTAAGTGTATGGTTTGGTTACTGTGAAAATTTGTAGCATCTCTGCAAGAATTTTGGGTGAGGACGTAACATGATTTTGTCTTTGGTAAATATAGTGTACGGTGGTTCAGCCATCAATGCTCCTATTTTGCTGACACGTCTTGCAGTCGCGATTGCCACTAGGAATGCAACCTTAATTGACTTATGTAGGAGCTAGCAGGTTGCTAGAAGTTCGAAGGGTGGTCTTGTGAGACATTTGAACACAAGACTGCGATCCCATGGTGGTGCAGGTTGGTGTACTTCTGAGTACATGTTCTGTATACCTGCTAGAAAGCGCCGTGTAATCGGGTGAGCGAATATTGAAGCCCCTTCTATCTGTTCATGGAGGGCTGTGATGGCAGCCAGGTGTACTTTAATAGAACTTATGGCTAACCCCATTTCCTTCAGTTCTAGTAGGTAGTCTAAGATCATAGATAGAGGAGCCATGGTCACGTCCAGCTGTTTTTGCTGACACCAAAGGGAGAATCTTCTCCATTTGTGGCGGTAAGTATTCCTAGTGGTGAGGCGACGGCTATTTAGTAATACTTGTTTTACTTTCTCCAAACAGTTCAATTCCCCACGTTGGAACCAGAGAGGAGCCATGCTATAGGAAGGAGTTTCGCTGGGTCTGGATGGAGCGTCAGGCCCTTGTTCTGTAACAGGAGGTCCATCCGGAAAGGCTGCGGTTGTGGGGCACAGACTACTAGACGTGAGAGGTACGGAAACCAAGTCTGTCTGGGCCACATGGGGACAATGAGAATGATGTATGCTCTGTCGAGTCGCATCTTGCAGATGACCCGTGGGATCAGTGGTATCGGCGGGAAGGCATACATGAGTGACGTTCCACAGGATGAGGAAGGCATCCCCTAACGAGCCTGGTGCCAGGCCTGCCCTGGAGCAAAATAGTAGACGTTTATGATTTGTCACTGAGGCAAAAAGGTCGATTACTGGGTGACCCCATTTTTGGAGTATCGTGCCGAGAACACTGTCGTGAATTTCCCACTCATGTTCCTGTGAGAAGTGCCTGCTGAGGCTGTCAGCTGTAGTGTTTTGGCACCCTGGTAGGTAGGATGCTGTGATGTTTATATTTTTGTGGATGCAGAAGTTTCATAGATTCATGGTTCCTACACATAACGAGTGAGACCTGGCTCCTCCTTGATGATTGATGTAAAACATGCACGCCACATTGTCGGTGAGGATAGAAGTTGAGGTTTCTCATATGAATGGGAGGAAGTGTCGGCATGCATTGTGTACCGCGCGGCATTCCAGGAGATTGATATGTAGTCGGGTTTCCATCGCAGACCACTTGCCTTGTACATTGTGGTGACCCAAGTGGGCACCCTAACCTATCAGGGAGGCATCTGTTGTAATAGTCACTGATGGGGGGTCTTGTTGAAAGAGAATCCCAGAGCATACATTCCCTGGCTGTGTCCACCATTGTAGGGAGAGGATAACCCTTGGTGGTAGCATCACATGTCTGTTGAGAGAGTGTTTGCTGGGTGCATAGACCATGCTCAACTAGTGCTGTAGACTTTACTATGAAAGTTGTAGCTGCCATATGTCCCAGAATCTGAAGGCATGTCCTCACTGAAGTTTGTGGGCTGATGATCACTGTGGAAATAAGATTGGTCAATGTAGTGAATCTGTGGTTTGTCTATATTACCTTGGCTTGTATGGAGTCTAGGTTGGCTCCAATAAACTCCAATCACTGGGTTGGTTCCAGGGCGGATTTCTTTTTGTTTATCTGTAGATCTAGCTGGTGAAACAGGTCTATTGTGGTCTTCAGCATGCCTGCCATTTCTTGTCAATTGGTATCCTTGAGAAGGCAATTGTCCAAAGAGGGGTAGATGATGACTCCTTTGCATCGTAAATGTGCTGCTACTACCACGAGCGTTTTTGAGAATACACGGGGAGTGGTGGACAGTCCAAAGGGAATGACCCTGTATTGGTAGTGGTTAGGTCCTACTGTGAACCGCAGGAACCGTCTGTGGGCAGGATATATTGTAATATGTAAGCATGCATCTTGGAGGTGGAGGACTGCAAAACAGTCCCCCCTGCCTAGCGCTGGGATTATTGTGGCCAGAGTAACCATTTTGAACCTGTGGTTGCGTACGAACCTGTTGAGTTTTCGAAAATCTAAGATTGGTCTCCATACCCCTCCTTTCTTCTCTGTCAGGAAATATTTGGAATATTTTCCCTCTGTACTGATGTGGTACTGGTTCCACAGCACCCAGCAGTAGGAGGTGGTTTACTTCCTGTTGCAGAAGGTGCTTGTGAGAGGGGTCCCTGAAGAGGGACAGGGAAGGGGGGGGGTAGGGGTGACGGCTGTGAAAGGAATGGTGTAACCAGATTGTATGATCTCCAAAACCCATTCATCTGTGGTTATCACAGCTCAGGCATGGTAAAATGGGTGTAGGCGGTGACCAAAATTGTGGGATGCGGCATCTGTTGGCATTAGAGGTGTGGGGAGGTCGTGCATACCCTCAACCAAGACTTCAAAATTGTGGCTTCAATGTAGATGGACGGGTGGACGAGGCCTGGTTCTGTGGAACTCATCGTCTCTGAGCCCGTTGTTTGGGTCTGTTCTGAGTGAAGTATCGTGGTTGTTGACTGGCATGGTGTAAAGCGAGGGTGTTTGTCAGGCGGTGGGTGTATGCCTAGCATACGAAGCATCGCTCGGGAGGCCTTCATGGTATGAAGGACGTCATCTGTTTGAGACAAGAATAGTTTATCCCTATCGAATGGGAGACCCTCCACTTTTAGTTGTAGTTCTTTTGGAATTCCCGAAGCCTGCAACCATTATGTTCTTCTCATAACCACAGCTGTTGCGGTTGTTCGGGCAGCTGTGTCCGCTACATTCATTGAGGCTTGCAGTGCTGTGCTGACCCTCATTGATAATGGTGTTGAGTTGAGGACGTTTATGCTCAGGGAGGTCCTCCACAAGCTCTTGTATTTTACTATAGTTAGAGTAGTCGTAATTTGCTAGTAGAGCAGAATAGTTGGCAACTCTAAGCAAAGGGTGGCTGATGAGTAAACTTTCCGCCCAAAGAGGTCCAGTCTCTTGTGTTCTTTATGTTAGAGTGAGGAGCAGAAATGAGGCTGTTTATTGCACTGATTAACAGCCTCTACTACCAGAGAGCAGGCTCGAGGGTGTGAAAACAAAAATTCCATGCCGTTGGCTGGAACAAAGTATTTTCTGTCAGCCCATTTGTTGGTGGGTGGTGCCGATGCCAGTGTTTGCCATATTACCTCCGCAGGCTCCATTATAGCCTCATCCAAGGGGAGGGCAATCTTGGTCAATAATGCCAGTTGTAAGATTTTTAAACAACTTATGTTTTTTCTCCTGCACCTCATGTAAGGCAATTTCTTGGTTGTTTGCGACTCTTTTGAAGAGTTCTTCGAACTGTTTCAGGTCACCTGGTGCCATAGGGGGACATGGCGTCACCGCTTCATCTGGTGCAAAAGATGAGTGGGGGGCAGGTGGTGAATCATCCAGGTCTGCCTGTGATAGTATCTCTTCCTCTTCTATATCTGTCTCAGGGGGCCAGAGGTTTCTCTGTGTGTTAATGATGGGTATACTCTGGAACCTCTTGTTGCTGGGGAAGGGGGACCAGAATAGGGGTTCTGATATGTGGGCCAAGGACCCCATTGTGGCCATTGCATGGAGTAAGGTAGTAATGGGTAAGGCCAGTGCTGTGCATACCAGGGCTGTGACTGCTCAGAGGGATGAGGCTTAGGCTTCACAGTGTTCCATGTAGGTCTCATCTGTGATGGGGATGAACGTTGAGAGGAGAAGCAGTTGTGCTGCACATCTCCTTCCTCACCACTATGCATGGAGAGTGGTGCAGGAGATGAAGGATGGTACCATGCTATGTAGCTCGGGGAGCGTTCGGTGCCGAGCAGTAGTGACTGCGGTGCTGAAGAAACTGCTACGTCCTCAGTGTGCAGGAGTTGCGCTGGTCCTGCCTTGGGGTTGCGGTTGACCTTTGGAGCGCTGATGGGTGCCAGGTTTGGTATGTTAGCCGGCATCAAGTCCTGGGTCGGTGCCGGTGGTGGCAGCATCGATTGCACTGCTGCTGCCTGTGCCATGCTTTGCACCCAGGTAGTCAGTGCCGTGGAGGAGACTTGATGCGTCAACACCGGTGCCGTGCGTTGGGACTCAGCAGGGGTCCACTGAGGGACGGTGCCGGAGGAGCCCAGTGCCTCGTAAGTGCTCACTCTGGATGAGTGGAGCACTGAGGGTAAAGACCTCGCTGGGGAAGCTCTCTTTTTCTGAGACCCTTGCTGGAGAGGTCGAGGTTCACTTCCTGACAGTTTTGGAAGTCTGAGCCTTATCAGAGCTCAGGGATCTCGGTTTATGAGACTCCCCAGAGGGCCTCTCTTGTGGAGGTTGGAGGGATTTCTCCAGCAGAAGCATTTTCAAGCGGAGATCCCTGTCACATCTTGCCCTTGTTGTTAAGTTGGTGCAATGTAAGCATTTCTGGGAGGTATGAGTTTCTCCCAGACAGCGAATGCAGGATGTATGGCCATCAGAGACCGGCATCGGTTCAAGGCAGGAGTCACACTTTTTAAATCCTGTTGAGCCTGGCATGACTGCAGTTAAGCCTCTCCCACCTCTCAAGAGATAAGGGTGGGAGTTAATTGTAATGGTAAACTGTAGAAACTTTTCCCAAATGGGGAGTTAAGCAGAGAAAAAGTCTTCTTTCTTCTTCTTCTTTTTTTTTTTTTTTGAAGAAAAACCTCTAAGAGGAACTAAAGAAACTATGATAAGAAGTTCCTATGTAACTAATAATTTTTTTTTCCTTTCAGAAAGTATCAAAGAGAGCAGGGCCGCGGAGCTCTGCCTGCAGCTGAGGACGACTGAGAAGGAACTGACGGGACCGTCGGGTGCACACACTACAGGAGGTGCCAATGGCTGCACAAGACGACTCCTGTGCACGCCCTTCCCCCAACCAAGTACTGCTGCGAGAAATCTCCAATCTCCGGCGCAGGGATGCACCAACACCTAGAGTGGAGCACCCACAGGGACACGGCTCGAAGAAGAACACAGCTTACTTCCCCACTTGCTATCAGAATCTCTCAGTAGCTCCCAGTTCCTCTGGGACAGGATTTTCCTGTTCCTCTCCACAAGCGTCCTGCTTCCCAGTCAGCAGTCCTTATCCCTGTGCATAGACGAAGTTGCTTGGTCTGACATTTCCACTCCAACAGTGGTGGACAGAGACAAAAGGGCCACACCAGCTGGGCTGTCCACCTGTCTCTAAAGACAGTATGGAGGAGCTCAAGATACTCCCAACACTCTGATGTTCATCACAGTGGAGGAGAAATCAACTTATTGAAGGAATTTTTTTCTGATGGAGTCCATCTTCAGAAGCAGAGAAAAGACAGAAGAAAGAAGCTGGGGTGCTGGAGGCAGGAAAGAGTGGTGAATCTAGAAAAATAGGCACTAGAAGTCCCTGCTGCAATTGCCTCAGCTATTATCAGTCCTGAGGAAAGAGCATGAAGCCATTTACTGAAGAAACCTCTTGATCACCAAACATGGTGATCAATATCAGGTCTAAAGAAGAGAGAGCAGGAAAACAATCCCTTAGTATACTGTAATACAGAGAGAACAGGGCTTTGGTAGAAGTGAAACAAATTTCTACTTACCCTTGAAATAACCTACTAAATGCTTGCAACAGAATATTAATAATTGCACTAAGTTTTGTTTTGACTGGCAAAATAAATGTAAAAGATACATCAGTTTGCACATAGCAGCACAATGATTTACCTGGATGTACTGAGTAGCTTATTTCTTGCCAGAGAATAAACTGTACTGACAATCCGACGTAGTTGTCCCTGCATCCATTGAAAATCATCAGGGATATCGGGAAACCAGTCTACTAACCTGCAGTCATCAAAAAATAAAGTGTTTCAGCAAACCTGAATATATGTTGAAAGTTCCATAAAAGGTTTGGAATGCAAACTTTCACCCATACGCACACACACCCTGCTAATGTGGAGGTTACTTACTGTAACTAGAGACTCTTAGAGATGAGTGGACCCTAACTGTATTCCACCTGTGTGCCATGTGCCTGAGTCTGGAAATTCTTCAAAGCAGTGTCCATTGACCCACATGTGCACAGTAGCTCTCCTAGTGCTCCCAGCCAAGGATATTAAGAGACAGTGGGGGTCAACATCTTTCCACTTCCTTTTCTAACCACAAATCCAACAGGATCTGAAGCAGAGGGGATGAAGGAATGCAGATAGGGATCCCTCATCTTGAAGAAGCCTCGAGTTATAGTAAGTAACTGTGATGGCCCCTATGTGTATTCCACACGTGGGTGATTGGAAAGCAGTGTTCAGCATGGAGGTGGGTGCAAGGAAACTGGTAGCAAAGATGCATGTAATACGCCCAATCCTACCGCTGCATCTGCAGCCAAAGCACGAACTAGGGCATAATGCATTGTGAACATGTGGATCAAACCGCAGGTGCCTGCTCTGCAGATGTCCTGCAGTGGAACATATGATAGGGATGCCATGGAGGCAGCCTCTACTTGCGTGGAGTGAGGTGTGACACCTCTAGGGGGAGGAATGTTTGCTACCTTGAAGCATTCTAAAATATATCCTGAGACCTATTTCAAAATCTTCTGGGAGGATATGGCTTGCCCATGCGAATTCTCTGGTATGGTGATAAAGAGTGTCGGTGATTTCCTAAATGGTTTGGTTCTTTGCAGGTAAAATGCCAGGGCAGGCCGGACATCAAGGAGTCTCTTGTCTTCAGAAGAAGCATGGGATTTCAGGAACAATACAGGTAACTATCATTTCATAGATGTGGAACTCAGAAACAATCTCAGGGAGAAACTTGGGGTATAATCAAAGAGAAACCTTTTCTTTGTGAAACACTATACAAGGAGAGTCAACCATGATGGCTCTGAGCTCCCTGACCTTCCTAGCTGAGATAATAGCTACTAAAGGTACCACTTTCCTGGACAAGTGGGCCATGGGACAAGTTGCCATGAATTCAAAAGGCAGATTACATAGTCTGGACAGGACAAGGTTAAGCTCCCATTGAGGGCTAGGTTTAAGCACTGCTGGGAAGGTCCTGATCAGGCCTTTCATGAATTGTACTGTAGTTGGGTGAGTAAAGAAGAGTATCCTTCCACCAGAGGAAGAAAGGCACTAATCGCAGTTAGGTGTACTCATAGCAAACAAATAGAGAGATCTGAAATCTGCAGGGACAGGAGAATGAAAACTACTGCTCTATACTACCTTTTTTCATTTGTGGACCCCTAACCATTTTTGAATGGAGATGCAGACCCCTCTGGAAATTCAACCTGTGGTCCGCAGACCCCTAACGTAGAAGTCTTAGATTGCATTCTGTTCAGTCAGTTTTCATTCGTTGGAGCCGGCTCCTTAGGTACCATTCATGATATGATCTGGACCAGCTCAGGGAAAAAACATGTTTCCTATGGACGATCCTAAATGGTGATCTGTCCTTGTCATAACAGTGCCCTTTACTTACAGGGAGCCCTGAAAGAGGAGTTCTTGGGCTTACATGTTGAAGGCTCTGCTGCAAGGCATGTACTTTGAGGGGCACGGGTAGGCAGCGGAGGCTGATGTACAGAGGGATCTCCCTGCCCCGGGTCACAAAGCAGTTTCATAGCCTTCTCCATTTGGTACTTCCATAGGCAAAACTCCTGGGCTTCTTGAGTTCTGAGTGGGAAGGAGTGACAGATGCTACACTTTGCAGAGACACACGTCTCACCTAGACAGTACAGTCAGCATTGATGTTCATCACTGATAGAGAAGGATCGAGGGTAGGGGATGCATTTCTTGATATGGTCCCGGTGCTGGGAAGGGGTTCCCCAACCAGGGAAACAAACTACACTATAAACTTTTTAACTACTAACTATTAATCTAAGAATATAACTATTTATAAATATTTTCTTTATAGGTAATGCAACGACATGAGGGAGGACACAATTCTGGCTCAGGCTATGCAGCAGTAAGAAGGACCTGGGGAAGCGTCTATTCGCACTGCCTCCTGTAACCTGAGCCAGGAGCACTAGCAAAGCTACTGTGCATGTGCGGGCCAATGGAGACTGCTTTGAAGAATTTCCAGACTCAGGCACATGGCGTGCATGCGTACCCATGTGTGGCATACATATAGGGACCATTACTCAAAGAAGAACTTTTAGCTGTATATTTCCTTCCTAATCCCTTCCAGTATTTTCTGTAGAGAGTTACTGTGATGAGATTCTGCTGTTTATGCACTGGGATGCCCTCCATCCTAGTACAGAGTTTAGGACCTCAGGAAAACTTCATTTCTTTGTCTTATGTCAGAGGTACACAAGCTATGGGTTGTAGAACGTGTTTTGACTCCACGGGCAGAATTCTACCCCAATAAATAAGTTTGTATGAGATGTAAGGGCTTGCCCACACAGTATGCACCGATCAGGGTGTAAATTCTAATGTGCACCAGTGTGTTGCACAATAACTGTCAGTGAGGACCCTACTGGTACACACTGAAAGCTCCCTAGTGAGCACTGACATAATACTTTTTGAAACAGGACTATGCCCACCTGCACTCGAAAACTTTTAGTGCATGACATGCTAGTGTGCCCACTAGAATTTACACCCCAGCTGGCATGCACCATGTAAACAAACCCTTAGTGCAACTCCGACTGCATTACTATAAAGATTTTTGATGTGGTTTTTAAGTGATTACAACATAAGTGACAATGTATAAAGGTTAATTATCACCAGAGAACAAAGCCGTGTAAATGAAATTGTTATATTTTGCTATTGGTAGCACATTAAAAGGGAATCTGTCTGAAGGCATTGTACCTGCTATAGCTGATTACTATAACTGAAAAAAGTTAGCAAATGAACAAAACAAACAAAGAAACCTGACCCTTTCTGACCTATTTTGTGTATAATCAGTTTCTCCCTTGTTGAAGAGACACTTAAGGGCAAAATAAATCCTTAATTTTTCAAACAGTCTAAATACAGAACTCTCTTTTTTTAGATGTTGCTTAGATATTAGAATTATTTTTAATCAGTCAATTAAAAGATATTTCATACATTAAAAAGACTAAATACATATGGAATTCTAGAAATCTCCCCTTTTCTCCATTTTTCTATCCATCTTTCTGTTAGCAAGCTTTTATTAAAGGCTGTTAGTTGTACACAGAAAATATCTGTAAGATGAACCAATATGGGGACGGGAAGCAATATGTAGCAATAAGCTACAATTTACATACGTGCTAGAGACAGTTCTAGAACTCAAAGTCGAGTCCTCAGTGCATTTCAGAACACTTAATAGACTGCTAGCTTGTTAGTCATGACTATACAAATAATTAATGAAAAAGAATAAAAGAAGTCTTAATGAGCCAGAAGTAGGAGTTCTATAGTAGTTCTTAAATAGAACCGCACCTTAAAGCAACAGAATAGGCAGACTCCACTGGCAGTGTATACGGCAGTATCAGATAAGACATCACTCGCATTGGTAAGAGTTTAGAGAGCTGTGCATAAAACCCACTCTTCTCTTTACAAGCTTCTTGTAATGCTGGAAAATAAGGATTTTTTAAAACAGCCTTTAGAATACATTTTTGTTTTTAAATTTACTGTTCAAACAAGTTATTCTAGGTGTGGTGATGTCTTTTAGTATTCTATAAGGGTGATTAATATTGAAGCACAATTGACAAGCAACATTAACTAAATGAATACTTAGTTTGTGGCAAGCTAGGGTGTAAATCTACCCCGCACTTGCATGCTGTGCAATAAGTGTCTATATAGACCTTGCTGACACACACTAAAAGTTTTCTAATGTGCTTTGATCAACTCCTGTTTTAGGGAACTTATAGTGCATGGCAACACATTTAGCGGGTGGCACACTAATGCGGGATGCATTTACACCCTAGCTTACTGTGAACTAACATGTTCATTTAGACAGCCCTATGTCACAAAATATTAGTGCTAAAACAAGCTTTTTCTATTTAAAATGCATCACACTACAGAGGAAAGTTATAATAGTACTTAGCCCTTCTATTTGCTTTTAAGCTATAGACCTCAGACTACATTACAAAGATGGATAAAAGTCAGCATCCCTACTTTACTGACCAATTAAAATCAAGCACATTTGGTGTGGGAACATGGACAAGTCACCTAACGTCCAGAATAGAGCTGGCAATAGCACCCAGGTTTTCCCAAATTCCAGTTTTGTGTTCTGTCTATCAAACAACTCTGCTTTCACAATTTTCGTGTTTCTTTATGTAATTTACTTGTTTTCCTAAATCACAAGTCACATATTTCAGGCTTTGAATTGCTGGTAATGGTCTATAGACACCTAGCTAACCTAAGGTAAATTTAGGGACATTAACCCAGAAATGTTTAGTGTACATACCTGTTAAGTTTTGTTCTCTGAAACATCAGGGTTTTATTTAGTCATTAGAAAAGTCATTTAGGTCATTAGTTTTGATGATGACTTCAAGTTCTTACTTATCCAATTTTAGTTAATGAATTATAATTAAAGTACTAGTGATTAAAGATTTAATTTGTAAGGTATTTGAAATACTTCTCACATAGGATTGTTCAAATCATGTTACCGTGGTTATTATTAGAGCTGTCGATTAATCGCAGTTAACTCGTGATTAACTCAAAATAATTAATCACAATTTTAAAAAAATAATTGTGATTAATTGCAGTTTTAATCGTACTGTTAAGCGACAGAATACCAACTGAAATTTATTAAATATTTTTGGATGTTTTTCTACATTTTCAAATATATTGATTTCAATTACAACACAAAATTCCAACTGTACAGTGCTCACTTTATATTATTTTTGATTACTAATATTTTCACTCTAAAAATGATAAAAGAAATAGTATTTTTCAATTCACCTCATGCAAGTGGTGTAGTGCAATCTTTTTATTGTGAAAGGGCAAATGTAGACTTTTTTTTGTTACATAACTGCACTCTAAAACAAAACAATTTAAAATTTTAGAGCCTACAAGTCCACTCAGTCCTACTTCTTATTCAACCAATCACTCAGACTAACAAGTTTGTTTGCATTTACAGGAGATAATGCAGCCTGCTTATTATTTACAATGTCACCTGGAAATAGGGTGACCAGATAGCAAATGTGAAAAATCGGGACGGGGGTAGGCAGTAATAGGCACCTATATAAGAAAAAGCCATGAATATTGGGACTGTCCCTATAAAATCTGGACATCTGGTCATCCTACCTGGAAAGTGAAAACAGGCGTGTTCGCATTGTACTTTTGTAGCTGGCACTGCAAGATATTTATCTGTCAGATATGCTAAACATTCGTATGCCTCTTCATGCTTCGGCCACCATTCCAGAGGACATACTTTCATGTTGATGACGCTCATTAAAATACAAAAAGTGTTAATTAAATTTGTGACTGAACTCTTTGGGGGAGAACTGTATGTCTTCTGCTCTGTTTTAACTGCATTCTGCCATATATTTCATGTTACAGCAGTCTTGGATGATGACCCAGCACATGTTGTTTGTTTTAAGAACACTTTCACTGCAGATTTGACAAAACGCAAAGAAGGTACCAATGTGAGATTTCTCAAGATAGCTACAGCACTTGATCCAAGGTTTAAGAATCTTAAGTGCGTTCCAAAATTTGAAAGGGACGAGGTGTGGAGCATGCTTTCAGAAGCCTTAAAAGAGCAACACTCCAATGTTGCTACAGAACCTGAACCACCAAAAAAGAAAATCAACCTTCTGCTGGTGGCATCTGACTCATATGATGAAAATGAACATGTGTCAGCCCGCACTCCTTTGGATGGTTATTGAGCAGAACCTGTCATCAGCATGGATGCACGTCCTCTGGAATGGTTGTTGAAGTATGAAGGGAACATCTGAATCTTTAGAGCATTTGGTACGTAAATATCTTGTGACGCTGGCTACAACAGTGCCATGTGAACACCTGTTCTCACTTTCAGGTGACATTGTAAACAAGAAGTGGGCAACATTATCTCCTGCAAATGTAAACAAACTTATTTGTCTGAGCGACTGGCTGAACAAGAAGTAGGACTGATTGGACTTGTCGGCTCTGAAGTTTTACATTTTTAATTTTTTTGTACATAATTCTACATTTGTAAGTTCAACTTTCATGATAAAGAGATTGCACTACAGTACTTGCACTAAATGAATTGAAAAATACTACTTCTTTTGTTTTTTACAGTGCAAATATTTGTTATCAAATAAATATAAAGTGAGCACTGTACCACACTTTATATTCTGTGTTGTAATTGAAATCAATGTATTTGAAAATGTAGAAAACATCAAAAATATTTTTGATCAGAAACATCAAAAATATTTAAATAAATGGTATTCATTATTGTTTAATCGTGCGATTAATTTTTTTAATCATTTGACAGCCCTAGTTATTATAAATATATTCAC
Source organism: Eretmochelys imbricata (assembly GCF_965152235.1). NCBI lineage: Eukaryota > Metazoa > Chordata > Testudines > Cheloniidae > Eretmochelys > Eretmochelys imbricata. The sequence goes on from NC_135572.1 coordinate 236,676,944, forward strand.
AAAACTAATCCATTTATGGCACTACACCTCAGTTATGCTCTATAAACTACAGTTAAGTGATTTATGAAACTAGCTTCCATCTTGCCAGTTTCTGAAACCAAATACAGCTTTATTTTTCTTATATGATCATACCTTATAATTGTATTTAAAGAACTGCTCTGGGTTACTTTAATCAATTAAAAACTATGGTAGATTTTACATTGTCATCTTATGCAAGATAGTTTTGTATTGTCTCTTATCAGAAGATATTGTCAAGATGAGAACTAGTTAAAGTCATTTATAAAAACATTACTGGCATTCAAATTTATTGGAAGATATTCCCAAGCCTATACCTTTACGAAGTCTAGGAGGTAGATGCTCAAAAATTCTTTCATCCAATGGCCATGTGTTTAGCTTTAGCTGGTTACTAAGCATTTTTGTCTTCAATATCTCCTCTGTGCCCTTCCTCTCTGGAATAGTTTTCTTGTTTGTAAAGTCAGTGTCCTCTATGAGTTCCTGAGGGTTTTTCTTTAAGGACAAGTCGACATAAACTGAATCATTAAGAATATCTGGGAAAATAAGAAAGTCAGAACTTACATTTATGACAGCTGTCATCCAAAAGATCCCAGAATCCTTTACAACAGGTGTTCTAAACCTTTTTCTTTCTGAGCCCCACACCCAACATGCTATAAAACTCCATGGCCCACCTGTGCCACAAAAAATGTTTTTTTGCATATCCAGTAGATTAAAAGCCAGGGCCAGTGTTAGGGAATAGCATGCAGGGCAATTGTCTGAGGCCCCGCGCCACGGGGAGCTCCGCGAAGCTAAATTGGTTTCATCCCCATGCAGCAGGGTGCAGGCTTCAACTTCAGCCCGGGGAATTGGGGCTCAGGCTTTGGCTTTCTTCCCTGGGGCCAAGTGACTAACTCTCTGGTTTATTTTGGCGGCCACCCTGAAACCTGTTCATGGCCCCCCAGGGGGCCTCAGACCCTTGGTTGATAACCACTGCTTTACAAACAGGCAACACTTCATCTACCAGAGGTGAAATGCAGGACTTTAAAAGAAAATTGTAAGCATGGGCCTGATCTTGAAAATCCTTGCTCACATGAGACCCTTAGACACTTCGCAGGATCAGATATCATTTTAGGATAGGAAATGAACAAAAAATGAAAGCTGTCAACTGAATCTACACAGGGAATATATATAGTCAATCACTGATGTCATAACCTGGCAAAGGCATGCGACCACTTAGGCGGGTAGCAATTCTGCAAAAAAGGGCCTTATTTTTGGAGTTTAATGTACCCATGCAACACACACCCACATCATAAATCATTTGCAAGTTTATTTTATATCCATTTAAATGGAGGCATGATGTGGAGCTGTCAAATATAAGCCTGCAGGTAAGGTGAAACAACAGTACCCAAAATGAGAAAATGCCACTTTTTGCATTCCAGAAACAACTGCAACATGACTATGACTATAGTTTTTATTGTTTCAGTTAAGTTCAACTCCTTAATGCAGTGTTCACTGGTCAAAGCTGCCAAACAATGTATTAAAAGGAATTTATTGGTTTTGCCTGGGCAAGTTCCCCCACACCCCTGGGAACGATGGAGCAGTTTAGCATGTGCAAAAATGGCAAATACAACATTGCGGGATATCTGAACCTGAAATGGTTTTACATCGCATATTCTTAACTGTCAAAGTATCACAAGTGATAACTCTTTTCTATATTTAAGTAAAATTTGCTAACCAGATCAGTCTCTCACTGAAAGTTATGCAGCAGTAGAAAATCAATTGTCTGACCACTGTTTGTACTGTATAGTGCAGCGGCGGGCAAACTTTTTGGCCTGAGAGCCACACTGGGTTTCCGAAATTATATGGAGGGTTGGTTAGCGGAGGCTCCGCCTCCCCAAACAGCCAGGCATGGCCCAGTCTGCGCCCCCATCCGACCCCCCCCTGCTTCTCGTCCCCGAAGGCCCCTCCGGGACCCCTGCCCCATCCAACCACCCCTTCTTGCTGACTGCCCCCGGGCCCCCCCACCGTGCCATCCAACCCCCCCTTCCTTCCTGACTGCCTCCCCCAGGGACCCCTGCCCCATCCAACCACCCCTTACCCTGTCCCCTGACCGCCCCCGAAGCCCCCAACCCGACTGACTCCTGCCACCCCATCCAACCCCTTCTGTCATTCCTGACTCCCCCCCATCCACCCCCACGTTCCCTGTCCCCTGACTGCCCCCAGAACCCCTGCTCCTGACTGCCTCCTGCCACCCCATCCAACCCCTCCTCTCCTTCCTGACTGCCCCCCGGGACTCCTGCCCCCATTCAACCCCCCTGTTCCCCACCCCGACCCCTATCCACACCCCCAGCCCCTGACCACCCCCCCAAACTCTCTTGCCCTCTATCCAACCCCCCCTGCTCCCTGCCCCTTACTGCACTGCCTGGAGCACCGGTGGCTGGCGGCATGGCTGCACCAGGACAGGCAGCCATGCCGCCTGGCTGGAGCCAGCCACGCACTGTGCAGCACAGAGCTCTGGGTCAGTCCGAGGCTCTGTAGCTGTGCAGTGAGCTTAGGCTGCAGGGGAGGGGGAACAGCAGGGCAGGGGCCAGGAGTTCAGGGGCTGCACAGAACGGTCCCGTGGGCCGGATGTGGCCCGCAGGCCATAGTTTGCCCATCTCTGGCATAGTTGCTAGATTATAAATGTATGTGAATGCCTAATGTAATGTTTCTCTATACAATGTAGCAGTAGTCTGCCTAGTAGAAGGTTTTAATATATAATTGCCTATGCATGCAATATTACCCTTCGAAATATTCTAGACATTAGCTTTTTAATTCTATGACACTTATGCACAGGTCAGTGTTTATGTTAGAGGTGACAATACAGTTTCATATTATGACTATTCAAAAGCTAGGAGAGAAAGAAGTGGGCTAACAAGAAGCAGTGAAGACGAAGTATGCAAACAAGTCCTTGCCTCTGCAATGAATAGGAATGAAGACCATGTTACAACTCTCACCAACCATGTCATCAACAATATGACAAACCCATCTGACCCTAAATCTCATCAACAGGTGATCATCAACATATTTACTGGATTGCATGTAATATCAGTTGTGAAAGTCTCTACCAAAAATAGCAGATGTTGGTGAAGAACAAATGGAGAGATTTGTAAGAGGTGCACTTGATTCTAATGGGACATGTAGCTTCCTCAGTCCAGTCAAGAAATCTGGCATCAAAACATTTGTTGAGATGGCCAAGAAGACCAAATTTAAGTCTGGCAAGGTAGGAACAATCACAGCAGCTATCAATACAGAAATTGTTTTCTACAGAGCCCTTTCTTTAGCAAGATGCAGAGATGATATTTCAATGGCAAAGGTTAGGTCACCCAATAGGACCTGTGTCACCCAATAGGACCTGTGCCTCTGTCCCTCTCCCATGCTGACGGAACAATGAGAAAGACAGACAAAGCTGAACTAGGGCATCAGCTTGAAGCTCAAGCTGAAAGAATCCATCAGTTAAGAGCATGCAAAAAAGAAACCACAGTATACGTTAGGTCCACATCATACCTCATTTTAAGGGAGACATAATAAGCTTTCAAATGATGTGCATGTGTGTAGAGGGGGGTACATTAAGTCAACCAAATCAGTGGTGACTGCTGCACACCTGTTTCCGTCTATGCTTGCAAAATGTGCCATAAGTTTTTTAAATGACCCAGCACTTCGATTTTACATCTCATCTGAGAGTCAATGCCACTGCACTCTATTTTGGGACACGAGCTCCCGAAGGACCCAGTGCCACTTTGGGACACAAGCTCCCAAAGGACCTAGTGCTACTTATTGTATCTACAACACTTTCAAGGTGTATCCAAGTATTGACTGAGCCCAACTGTTTATCCTGAGAAACTGTGCCCAACATAAGGTGGTACAGATGCATATTTTCCATATCTTACTGCCAAAACGTCTAGCAAAGTTCTTTCTGAAAATAGTGCTAGCTATTGAGTGCAAAATTAAGTATCCAAAAATGTTCTTTGAGTTCTCAATTTCTAAAAGAGCAGCAAAAGTAAGCCACTGTTTATGCAGTATTTCTATTTGCATACAAGAGCTGCAGAACTTAGTTAGGTGACAATATAATGCATATTGCACTTACAGGTACTGCTGGAAAACCAAAAGCAACAGTATATAATATAGATATGTGAAAATTCTCGGCTGAAGTGAAACTAAATATATAGAGAAGTGTTTATTAAAAGGTATCCAATTTTGATAACATTCGGTAATTTCAACTATAGGCAGACTTTCAGGAGGAAGATAATGATTGAGGAATGATTTTTTTGGAGGATGTGGGGGATTTTGTTACTGTAGTAATTCACGGGAAGGCTTCTGATTTCCATATATACTTACTGTATTTTGATCAATTGTTAATGGTATCAGACCATTGTTAACCAACCTTTTGTTTGTTTGTTTCTTAAAGATCTAATTAACTTCAACTCCAAGTTCACAAGCAGAAAATTCTTCATGGAATTTGAACTGTTACATACAGCAATGCAGTTACAGTAAGGGAATGAATGTATTTGGCTAAGCCTATACTACACAGCTATACTGATGCAAATTGCCATAGTGCAATGCATCCATACAAGGCATCCTATGCCACATTTTTTCTATTTTTGCATGTGTGCGGAAGCGTTCTGATAATACGCTGGGAGGGCCAACTGCACAAATACAGTTGCCGTACTATCACTTGATATATATGTCAACAGTGCACCAACAGAGACTGACATGCCGGTAGACGATGTGGTGGTGATTTGCAACTGCTCAGAGCAAGCGTAAGCCAAGTGGTAGCATGACTGACTATGCACTGTTGGGACCTATTGTGTTTGTGGATGAACGGTATGTTACAGGGAAGCAACGGTGTCCAAACAGTGGCTGGCACATCTGTTTTTCTAGTGCAGAGAAGGCCTCACATAAGGAAGGGGACAATCACTTGCCACTACAGACGATAGATGATGATTATGAGAGCAACAATGTCAATTTAAAATATCAGACATAGTACAGAAATGATGTTGTCAAAATGCATCACAGACCAGAAGCAATTCATTCACCACTTATCTTGGAACGCTCCTACCAGAATCTAGATTTTCCATCTTTTTTATGAACACAAAATGTCATAGTTTGAACATGTTGCTTGTACCAACATATCTTAACACTTAACCTCTACATTTAGAGATACATTAATTATAGTCAAGAAGCCTCTGAAGTTGTATATTAGGATACCAGTGCCACTGAAAATCTTAAATTTTCTAATCTCATTTTCAAGTATCTTATTTCTGTTCAACCATAACCCCCAGTATTTTATCTAGCACCCAAAAACTTTTCCAGGTTACATTTCTAAGAGACAGACAAATATTTAAGTCCCAACAAATAGATTTAAGAATGCTACAGTCAATAAGCTTTTTTATTCCATGAACAGGACTATAGGCTCTATTTCTCTGACTTTGCAGACAGATCTGAAGTTCAGTGGGAAGTTACAAGACAATCAGGCTCTTGATGATGAAAGCCTCCCAATTCCATGTTCTCATATTCCTCAAAAGTACACCCATTCCTTTACTCCACTCCTACAATATTTGTGTCTTTGAATAGTCATTTAAATCTGTGCAAAGTGGGTATAACAGTCTATCACTCTTAACTGGTGTCATTTTACACCCCCCTCCCCTTTGCACAGGTATGAAAGACAGTAGAGAATCAGACTGTAGGAAATCTGTAAGATTAAGACTGTAGACTTAAGGTAGGACCTCACACAACAGCATGAGGACAGCAATTTCACTAACTTAATAAAATTGCTCAAGTAAATTACTATTAAAAGGTTATTGCCTACTGAATGGCTGAACTAAACTTCTTGTTAACTTTTCATGATGACCTTCACTTTGTCTCAAAGGAGCTTTGTTTTAACCTGCCAAAAACAAATAATAATAAGTAGAGAGTCACATTAAGTATTGATAATGACAAACAAATTTAACATACCATTTTCTTTCAAAAATCTAAGTGCATCTGAATATCCTTGTTCACAGATTTCTCCTAGTACCTGCAAACACAGGGTACAGCAAGTCAGTCAGCCATCAGAAGAAAGATTCAAAGTGAAAACTACCAGTTTACAGAGCGAATGGCTGCTGTATTCACTTAAAACTAGTCATATGAGGAAGACAATTCCCATGATCTTAAGATTGTCAAACTATAATAAAAGTTTTGAAGTGATGAATTCACATCTGCTGTGACGATACCTAGATGAAGACATCTTTCAACTTGCAAACATATGCCACTGATCAAGATATTGCTAAACTTATAACAGTGCTTTTCCAGTTGTACCAGAGCATCAAACAAACATATTAAGCTTGTAAAAAACTTCTTTCCTTACTGTCTCCCTAAGTAGCTTTTCTGATCAGACACACAAATCACCCCTCTCAACTCCCTCCCCTTGCCACTTCTGAAAACTAAAGAGAGCCAACTCTGCAATTCTCCCAGGGAGGCTGAATTTCATGATTAATCCCAAACTTGGGTCTCTCAGATAACCGGTGTTACCAGCTGAACCACAAGGCCACCTAGTATTGCACATTTTCGAAGTCCTAGACAAACAAACAAAAAAAGAAACAGAATGTTTAAAGCCTATGTAAGCAGAAAAGTTTAAGAACAGAATATAGATAAACTCATCACTTACAAGAGTGTTTGTTCACAACTAGCAAGAAAAAAATTGATTTTAAAGCATCCAAAGTTATCAGGTATTTGATTATTAAAACACCATCTTTTTTCTCTAGTACCTCCCATCCCCAGACACCTTCAGCAGTCCCCATTCAGAAAGAGGACAAGTTCTGTGGTGGTCAATAACCACTTTTGAGCTGTTCTGGCTGCATCATGCATGCATCAACAGATTTTTGAAGACCTTTAGCTTTAATAGTACCAGTTTCAAAGCCTGTGCTGGTTGGTGGCTGGGTATGAACAGGCTATAACCTTGCACACTCTACTTTAGATTTGTACACTAATGCTTACACAGGGTAACCTGCAGTGCTAGAAATGTAAACACAGGAACCCAAGAGCAAAATATTTTATTTTCATCTTGAAAAGCAAAACTAACATAAAAAAATTAAGTGTTCACGGAAGTGATGAAAGAAAAGAAGCAACACCAGAAGCCATCAAAAAGCTTATTTGGCTAGATGTTAAACTAAGATCCTTACCACTAACTGCTTCCGCAACAATTTTGGCCTTTAATTGCAAAACATTCTATTATGAACCATGTAAGAGGATATGTATTACCTTGGGTTCTGGTGGAAAGAGTGCTTGTGTTAGACGGTAAAGGTTCCCTAAGCTGAACTGAATGCTGGTATTAGTAACATTCATTTCATGGAAGTTTGCAGAGTTCCCCTTTGGGCAGATATCGCACTCCCCAGAGAAAGGAGAAATCGTGATGGTATTCTTAGATTCATACTGAGGTAAGTTGTCACTGATTCCACCATCAACATAACGCTGAAAAGAATAATAAAAAAAGGGAGCTTTTAATGCCACACAAACTATTTCTACAAAACCAAACTCCCTGTATTAGTTAAATAGCATCTAAGATTTTAAAATAGAACTTAAAATCAGTAGTTTGTCTCTGCATATGCACAGAGGCTAATTTTTTTGATTTTGTATAAAAATATGCTTCCTTATTGCAGTTTTAAAGCCAACATACTTCCTAATTCTCTGACAAACTAGAATACTGTTAATAAATATGCTTGAAGTATAGTAATAGAAAAGAAATTGCTTCATGCTTTGTGTCATAATTCTGCTCTGCACAGAGCAGGCAAGGTTGGAGCTTCCTCCGCTTCACCAGAACAGGACATAATCCAAGAATCACCCACAGTGCTCTCCCACAAAAGAAAAACACAAGATGAAATCAACTCTTTAAACAAAATTCTAAGTATTGGAAGCTAAAGTTGAGTTCCTTGGCAATAAAGTAACCGCTTTCCTAACTATAAAAGGTGTTAGACTTTCGGAAAAAACTATTTCAGGCTATTATTATAAAAAAGCTCCACAAACAACTAGAAAGGAAAAAATTGCAAGTAAACCTTAACACTCTAGAAACCTTTAAAAAATGATACTATCTTAAGAGCTAGTCATTTTAAAAATGTGAGTTTAAGAAGTGGTTTCAGGTTCTACACCTGATCCCACCAAGTCCAACTGCCAATTTTGGTATTTTGACAAATATTTTGGTATTTTGTCTTGCACCTCTAACTTAGACATGTTCCACATATGTAATGTTTTCTAATCTTAGAGCTTAATATTACTGACAAAAGGATGAAACACAGTCAAGCTAACATTGCTGTAAAAACCTTAAACTTCATATTTCTTCAGGTACAATTTTAGAAAACATAACTAATGTTGTAGAATAGTTCTGCAACATTAAAAAATGTTCTCAGAATTTTTGTTTACGAGATACTGTTTATTGGTTTGGAATGTCAAGTGTACGTGATGCTGCTAAATTCTTCTGAGCCAGATTACAAAGACCACCCAGCTCCAAGGTTAAACTATTCAAGGCAAATGGCTACAAATTTCACCAACAAGCCTTCTCAAAAGACTCCTATGCACGAACTCTTAAAATTAATCGTTTTGGAATTTCTACAATATCCCATATTTGATAAGATGTTACCAGAAAAATCCAGCTTTTCAAGATGTGAAAAGTCTCTACACTTCTATCCAGAATTCTCATATCCGAAAGAGGTCTTGCTTGATTACCAATCACTGTCCCACAAGAGAGCACATTCATAAAGTTTCAAGCAGAGAGGAATTTCAGTATGGTGGTTGTGTGTTAAATGAGGCTTATAATAGCAACAGTCTTTCAGCCTCAAGCCCCTCACTGGGAAACACTTGGGGATGTGCATACATGTTTGCAGAATTGGGGCCTTAATTATAAAATCTCTGACTCCACAAATTAGCAAGCTAAATCTCCTCTTCCTGACCAGGGCTGGCTCTAGGATTTTTGCCGCCCCAAGCTCTGAGAGCGCAACTGCCCAAGCAAAACATTTGGAGTCCTCAAGAAAGTTTCCACCTTGACACAGACACATTTAATTTTTCACTTCCATCTCCCTGCAAACAAGAATGCAAGAGCCTGTTATAGAATCTTTATTGGGCAGAATAGGTCAAAAGGAGGCAGTCACCTTCTTATACAGGGAGGATATTCAGAGAATCAACACTTGCATGTTTTTGTAGTTTGAGCTAAGCCCTTTTAGATAACATTATTGTCCAACCAACGAGAACTGAACAGCCAGATTAGCCTGGATCCACCTAAACCTTGGATCCAGTCCAACGTCCTATTTCATAACACTCTGCTCCAGCTTAAAGAGGTAAGGATATAGAAAAGCTTTAGAAACATGCATAAGTCAGCTTTTGAGTCAACTTGAACACTGCTGCTCTTTGATGTTACTTAAATACGAAGGGGAGACTATGTTTTAATGGTTGTTATCTTTCAGCAAGTCCCAAGGAACAATGTTTGTAAGGCAACATATTTCAAGGCCATTCTTAAAAGTGAGAGATATCCCAATAAAGGCTATCAGAACAAAATGCTGCAATGAACCATTATTTGAAATGCCTTCAGTTTTCCTTCAAACACTTTACCCTCTTCCTTCTTCCCCGTTTTTACTAAAAAAAAAAAAAAAAGGCTGATGAAAGCAAAACAACTAAGCTGATGCAACATTATGGTTTACCACAAAACAGATTAAGGTAGTAAGATTAACTTTTTCCCCACAATGCACATGCATGTCTGACTTGTTTGTGTTAAATTATAATGTTGCAATAACTTGTTTGGCTTTAAACTTCTCTCTTTTTCACTAAAAAAGAGGGGAGTGGAGGGGCAGCAGAGAATAAGTGTGGCATGTGTGTTGCAAGAAAACCTGAGCCATTCCAAGCAATGGCTCCTTGCAATGATTTGATGTAGTCCAGGGGTTGGCAACCTTTCAGAAATGGTGTGCCAAGTCTTCATTTATTCACTCTAATTTAAGGCTTCGGTGCCAGTAATACATTTTAACGTTTTTAGAAGGTCTCTCTATAATATATAACTAAACTATTGTTGTATGTAAAGTAAATAAGGTTTTTTAAGTGTTTAAGAAGCTTCATTTAAAATTAAATTAAAATGCAGATCTTATCAGTTTAGTGTGATCCTTGCCCTTGCTTTTCCTTGCTAAGTTTTCCAATGTCTGGCACGTATTTGGATAGTTTAAGCTGCACAGAGGCTTCTGAGTGATCAATTGTTAACTGGCCCTAAGAGGGACAGAGAACAGATTTCATGTGTGAAAATACCTGCTCACACAGGTATGTGAATCCAAATGCTGAAAGCATTGCAAACGCAATTTTCTTCAAACAGTTAAATTTCACTGGCAGGGACATCCAGCAGGTCAGAATAGAGGCCCCATGATCTCTCTCGGTAGCTTTAAGTGCACTCTACGGATCTCCTAACTTTGATGCCCACAATTCTAAGCTTTTTAACTGAATGAGCTGCATTTCGAAATCTTCAACACACATCCACTGAAATACAGACAAATCCAAGTCGCTTTTGTTGAACTTTTCAAGTTGAATTAGAAAAGAAAGCATTGGGCCAAATCGCTGGAAATCCTGAAATCTGTCAGAAAATTCTGATTCCAGTTCTTGCACGTACATTCCAATCTCATCGACACTGACAGTGCAATGTGTCAATGGCTCTTTTATGTGTTAGAAGTAGCAGAAAGCCGAAGTTCGAATATCCCGAGAAAAAACAGCTAGTTTTACAACAAATGACTTCCAGGTTTCATAAAGATCCAGAACCATTTGCCCTGCACCCTGGAGACGGAGGTTGAGTTCATTTACGTGAGCCGTGATGTCAGTTAGAAACATGAGCTTACACAGCCATTTGTCATCGTCCAGTTTGGGGTAGTTTTGTCCATTTTCTGACAAAAAGGCCTTGATTGCATCAAAAGAGTTTACGAAGCGCACCAAAACCTTGCCACAACTTAGCCACCAAATGTTGCTGTGAAGTGAAATGAACGGACATATAACTTTGCTTTCTTAGGAGCTGACATTTTGTCAAATGTATCCTTCAACTTACAGTGGGGGAAAAAAATTGTGACAGATGGCACACACAACGTCAAACGCAATGTGCTGTTCCACGTGACATGATAGTGATGTAAGCAGCAAATCAAGACTTAAAAATATTCCAGTACAGTGGCGCTGGAACAATTTTTAAGGTGGGGGTGCTGAGCTGTGCCCTCTTTTGCCCTTGTCTGCACCCCTCACTGCCCCAGGCTGGGGCCAATGGGCCACAGCTGAGGGCAGCTTCAGAACCCCAGGCCGGTGGCCGGGACCCCAGTATGGCAGCAGAGTGCCCAGGACCGGTGGCTGGGACCCAGGGCTGGCAGCGGGCTGAGCGGGGCCAGTGGACGGGACCCCGGGTGGGAGGGGGCCGGCGGTAGGACCCTAGGGTGGCAGCAGAGCTGCCAGGACTGGTGGCTGGGACCTGGGCAGTGTGAGGGCCACTCAAAATCATCTCACGTGCTGCCTTTGGCACACATGCCATAGGTTGCTGACCCCTGATGTAGATAGTCATTAATGTGAGATTTCAAAATTCTAAGGATGGCTTTGAAATATGTTGCTTTAAGAAAGAGGCCTTTTAACCATTACTCCTTGGGATGTGCTGAAAGAAGAGAACAATTAACACTTCACCTTTAAAACAATCTCCCCATACTGAAGTTAGTTTGAGTTTTCAATTTAAGTTATATCCTGTTTAAAAATGCAACTTTAAATGTGCATTAAATAGCTTACTTGCATTCATGTTACTGTGTATTAAGTGGCTCTGTTGTGAAACATACAGAAGTGCAATATGGTCTGTTACTAGGATACTTATTTCCTGACAAGTGTTTAAGAGACCAGCCCTGCACCCTTACTCACATGGATGGTCTCACTGGCTGTGTCTACACTAAACATTTTTCTTAAGCTTTCCTACAATTGCTAAGTGCTCATTTAAATAAACCAGCCTTTTAGTAAGTGTGTCACCTAACTCTGCTTAGATGAAAATTTAAGGGGAAAAAACTGCTGTAAACTAGGCCATTATCTTCCCTTTCGCATCTTCTTACATATGTAATGTTACTTTACTATATGCAAAAGTTAAAGCCAGATATAGCTTCAGTACCATGAACCTGAGTAAAGTACTCATTTTTAGTAAAGTAACCAAAAATATGTTCATATATTACCTTTCAAAATTTCCTACATGGTTATCAAACTAAATTTAGCACTTAGGAGGAAACAATGCAGACTTACCACACCTCTGAATGATGGTGGAATTAGGCCACAATAAATAGGAACAAACGAGCTACAAATTAAAGCCTATGGAGAAATGAGATTATATAGGTAAATTAAACAGCAATTTCTCTAGTATTGAAAACTACTGTATAATGACGATACACATGTGTCTCGGTTTAATGTTAAAGTTTATGATAATATTAAAGGGACATCGAAATCTATTTGAAATAAATAAAGTTGACACTCACTTTTTGAATTAGTTTAAATATATACAGCTGCCCCTTCCCACTCTCCAGAGTACCTATGCCAATTTGTAGTTTTGCAATCACTTTCCTTTTTTAAAAACAAAGGTTTCTCTCCTACTGTTCTGTGAAAATTCCACAACACCAGAGGAAATGACTGATTACACAGAAGAAGTGCTGTCAAATGCATAAAGTAAACTAAAAAAAAACAACAACTGAAATTAGAGGGAGAAAAGTATTATTTTAACAGTAGGAGGTGAAATATTTCCAGACAGAAGTGTTTTGTTTTTTTTAAAGTGTCCCTCTAAATAGGTCTAGATAAAACCCTCGTACCCCAGTATTTATTAATAGGTGTCTTTACAAACCAGAAGCCAAAAAAATTAACCACTCCATCTCCACAGAGATACTCTGAGTATAATAGGAATAGTATTAGATACAACCATTGCATGCTTGCTCTTTCATTATGGATGAGATAAAGAGCTCAAAATAGTCAGCAGCAGTATTCTTAGTTAGTTCTCAGTCATTTTTGATCATGACATAATTGCCTTTCAGCTTTTATAAATAAAACAGTTTGCACCTTAATTGGATATGCAATTGTCAAGCAAATGTTCATTCTACAATATTAATCTTTCATAATACAACATATATGGCATCATTTTTGACGTTTAGTTTTCCCAATAAACATAGCCTCAAGAACACACATCATGACAAATCTGAGGTGACCATTCCATCATTGAGGGGGTTATGCCATGATATTTCAAGGATTAAGCAAAAAGAAATTCCAAGGATCAATCTACACTTCGACTTAAAACTTAGAAAGCTAAATTGTGGCAACTTTTAAAGTTGTCATAATGGTGATCAGGAACACATACCTGAACAATTTCTTCTTTAGAGTTAAAATTGGATACCAACACATTTTTGCCATCTGACACTCTGGTCAGTGAAATACACAGCTTGCCTGCTGACAACTGGTGAGTATTTTCTGGAAGGTTTTTGAACAGTCCATCTCTTATTATCTTAATCACATTAAAAGAAGGATGAAGTGGACCAAGACTTCGCTTTCTGGCTTCTTTGGCTAACCCCAGAACATCTGCACAAGCTTCAGCTGAAAAACAGAATACGTTTCCTTTGAGACTGGAGGCAATTTCTACAGTGGATAAAAGTATTACGATTATTTCCACAGTTACATGGTCTCAAGCGTCTAGATTTTCTCATGCTTGTTCAGATCACTAAAACAAAAACTCTGCATAAGGTACAGTGATATTACTATTTATGACTCATCTAGTTTAAGTCTAAACTTTCAAGTTCAAGTTGCTAAACTTGTAATTTTGAACACTGCCACTAGATTACTTAAGTATGTTGTTTATTGTAATACAAGATGAAAATTCTTTTTAAAATGTGATTTATATCAAGAGCGTACATGCTTCATTATGAAGTCTATTGTAGAGTTTAGGCTCCAGAAGCCTGCCCTTTTACATAGCAACATGGAAAACTCTATTATTGTTTTCCTAAAGTATACTACTATGGAAAAGACAATGAAAGCTTATAATGTACATGGCACACACATTTTACAGTGATTATTCAACAATATACATTAAGATACCAGAAAACCTAGGGATCACCTCAACCAGCTATACTTGTTGAAATACATCTTGCCTTGTCTAACACTATGGTTTTAGGGCGTTAGCAGACATTTATTTTATTCAACATATCCTCAGTGATGGAAGGTAATTCCAGAGTCTGGACTCCACCACTGACGGAATTCCTGCCACCAGAAGCTTATTAGCTCAGGCTCCCAAGATCCCAACTGTAACTAGAGCACATGGGATGGGAGGTCCTTTTGTAGCAACTTGCAAAGCCCTAAATCACATACGGTTTTATAAGTAAGTCAGTATCTTGAACAATACCCAGAAACAATTAACTAAGTCAAAACACAAGTGCAACATGCTCCCTGCAATTACCACCACAAAGCTGCATCACACACCAGTTCTGGAATATCACATTTAGTGAGTAGAGGGCTATGTTAACATCTGTGATTCAAGATAACCTCCTTAGATTTATGCAGAAATTACATTTCAAAAACCACAAACAGGTCATCTTGTAGAAGAACTTGGACACTGATATTGCATATCATACTATGAACTTCTGAATGTAATTTGAAATTGTCTGCTCTACAATCTTACGTTTTTATTGCTTACAACTAAGGCTAAGATTTTGTCATGGATTTTTTTTAGTAAAAGTCATGGACAGGTCACGAGCAATAAACAAAAATTCACGAAGCCCATGACCTGTCTCTGACTTTCACTAAAAATATCCCTGAGAAAATGGGGAGGCGAGTCTCCCCCTACCCCACCTGGGCACCTGCAGGGGTCCCCCCCAACCCCTGCCATGGCTGGGTAGCGGCGGGGGGCAGGGGGGAATGGACGCCTGGGACCTCCAGCCCCGGGGCAGAAAATGTCATGGAGGTTACGGAATCTGTGACTTCCGGGACATAATCGTAGCCTTACTAATAACCAAGGCTCTGTGTTTGTCACAGAAGTCACATGAAAGTCACGGATGCAGTGACTTCCTGCAACCTCAGTGACTTCTGCAGCAGCTGGTATGGCTGACCTCAGGGCCGCCCAAGCAGCTGGCCCTGCTGGGGACAGCTGCTTGGGCGGCCTTGGGGACAGCCACACAGGCTGCTGATGGAGCAGCTCTGCAGCCAGCTGCTTGGATGACCCTGTAGCCAGCTGCACCAGCGGCTGCTCTGGGGGCCACGGGGCAGCAGTAGATGGGGCTGGCCATGGGGACTGCCTGAGCAGCAGTCCCAGGGGCAGCGGGAGCAGCCACAGCTCAAAGGCTCCTGGCAGCGATCCTAGGGTGGCCAGAGCAGTGGCTGGCCCCCTCGTGCTCCTGCCGGCAGCGGCCAGAGCTACCGCTGGCCACCCAGGGCTTCCCCTGCCCTCCCCAGCCGCACCTGGAGTGGCAGCGGGACCGTGGGGCTCCCCCCCACAGCGCCCCCCCCTTACAGTACTCCCACAGTACAAGAGTCAATCAAGGGTATTTATGGTATAAGTCATGGACAGGTCACGGGCCGTGATTTTTTATTTTTTGCTCGTGACCTGTCCATGACTTTTACTAAAAATATCCACGATTAAGTCGGAGACTTAGTTTTAACCCATCTCCAGCAAAAGACAACCTGCTGACAATGGTGTTGTTTCCATACACAATCAGGGCACAAAGCAGCAGTACTCATCTTATGACATATCCAAGAGATTGGTACCTGAACTTTTTCTTACACCATCTTAGAACCATTCAGAGATGCATAAACTAAGACTTGTCTATATTTAGGGAATTTTAGGGGAAATTCCCACCAGTTTTGTTCAGCATCCATATAAGACAAAAGCCAGTACACAGACCGGTTTGGGAACTACCTCTCTCTAAAATCTTCATGCCAATGTAGATCTGCTTGACAAATGTTTTACAGAAAGATTCAGTTACTTCCACTCCCTGAATTTTTGCTTTTGTTTATCTCCCCAACTGATAAATTTCACCTCCACAGAAGTTTCAGCCAGTGCACCCAATCATTTATACCATAGCTAAATAGGAATACATTTAGCTGCACCACGAAGATAAAACCATGGCAGGGAAGACTATATTCACAAACACTTAAACCATCCCAACAGTTTCAAAACTGGTCAGAAGTTACTCAGGATAGCAGCCCATTCAGATACACTCTTCTCTTATTTTGGTAAATATTTATTTAAATTCTTATACTGAGTCTTCTGTCTGTACTTTACAATTGGTTTAAGGAGCTTCCCAGTGCTTAACAGGCAGATTTGCTTGTCTTAACAAAAAAAACAAAAAAATCCCAAAAAAGAATGACAAGTTCACAAATAACAGGTTATTATCCCTAAACTGACATGCTGCAAGGTTATCTGAAAATGTTTTTCAGAACTTATCTATTTAGAAGTGAGTTATGGAACAAAAGTATATAAGGATTGACCTGCTGAAATAAGTGTGTGCAGATCACCCTCAATTCCCAACAAGATTTACTCTTCTACCTAGGTTTCAGAGTAACAGCGGTGTTAGTCTGTATTCGCAAAAAGAAAAGGAGTACATGTGGCACCTTAGAGACTAACCAATTTATTTGAGCATAAGCTTTCGTGAGCTACAGCGAAAGCTCATGCTCAAATAAATTGGTTAGTCTCTAAGGTGCCACAAGTACTCCTTTTCTTCTACCTAGATGACTCAGCTGATTTATGAAAGTAGCCACTTTTTGCTACACTTCTCGGACCTAATGTGCAGCAGTTTGAAATTTACTTACTCCTGGCTCAATGAAGCCAACCCTGATACTAACAAGTTGTTTTGGAAACACTCACTCCTACAGATTAAGTGTTCTTGATTAATCCAATTTCTACTCATGAGTTAAGCCTGTTTTATTCTTCTCTCTAGACATAAATCTTGGATATGCTTAGAACTACACGGATCAGTGGTCTTTTAAACTCAAGATTTTTAGCACAACTGCACTTGCTTCTATATTTGTTTCCAGGAACTGCTTATAGAGGTAAATACTCTCTCAGGTACAAACTAACAAAGAAATTCTAAAATAGAGATTATTCAATTTTGATCACTACAGCATGTCAGCTACACTACAGTAGCAGTCTATGGTTCAGAGACACTCATTTTAAAACACTTTTTCAGAAGTTAGAGCTTCCATCTTTATGTATTTATTCTTAAAAAGGTAAAAATTATGAAGTTGTCTAAGGAAGAGGAAAAATCAAATGCTTTTTCATGCTTTAAGGAAGGATATGCTATTTTTTGTTGCATCTACATAGCTCAGTGGCTTAGTTTTCAAATATTGTATGCATACAAGTGTGCCCAAACAATTATTCTATCCAGTGTGGAAAGTATATTATGTGTCAAATGGTGTGCTACTTCAGAATTGTAGACTCCAGGCTTCTAAACAAATAAGCAGCCAAGAAATTTTCTAATGTATTGAACAAATTTCACAACCCGGCAAATAAAATAATTCTCAGTATCATCCATTAAAGACATCAGGATTTCACACTATAATGTAATGAAATATTTGACTGAAGTTTCATAACACAAAGACAGCAAAACCACAGTCAATTTAAAGCACATTAACGGCATGCTACTCATCTTGAATAGGTGGGCACATATCTTATTGCATGTGTTCGGAAGTGCTACAGTTAACAGGGCTTCCTATGTGCACAGGGATCCAACCTAAGCAAACACTATTTTGCAAAAAGAAAAGGAATACTTTTGGCACCTTAGAGACTAACCAATTTATCTGAGCATAAGCTTTCGTGAGCTACAGCTCACTTCATCGGATGTTTTGCAAGTGTGGCAGTTGACAGAATAAGGTTGAGGTCTGATTTTTTTAGAGGTCTTGAGCATTCAAACCTTCATTGTGAAGTTTGTGGTGTCCAGTACCACTGAAAATGAGGTCCTAAGTGACCTAGCCCACAACAGAAATGGCAGGGAACACAAATCTCCAGACTTTTCAGCCTTGTACTCAAGGGCAGATGTACATTACCCCACACAAACACTTATGTTGAGTATTAAGTAAAGTGGTACTTAACATAATTGTTTAAAGTGACAAGCTATAAGATTCACACTATGGCCACGATGATCAGAAGCAATTAGTGATTTTAAGCAACTCAATTCGTGTGTACTCAATATTAGATATCTTAGTTTTCCTGAAGTCCGATTTACTGAGGTTGAGTCTTTTGCCCTCTTTGAAAATCTGGCCCATTTAAGATATCAATCTGGGATCCAAAATCATTACTCACTTTTGGAAATATTGTCCTATATGTAGAGAGACTCAAATTAATTACTAGTTTGACAGTAATATTATTCTTAGTATTAACTGAACATTGTATGCTGTTGTACAAAAAACAAACAACCCACAACACAAAAAAACAAATAGCTGTCAAAAAAGGTTCCACTTTCAGTGAGAGAAACAATGTCTGAAAATCAAATACTTCTTTGCAAACTGAAAGTTTCTAAACAGACATATAAACTTGGATTTCTGCTCTTACTGGAGTATTCTAAATTCAAACCATCATTCAATTTTTTGTTTAAATCCTCACACTTCAGAAATTATTTGCTAACATCTTTGGTCTGGGTTTCCTCTCCCACCTTGCCCCTGTAGAGTAGAAATTTGAGCAGGTCAATGATCTGCAGTAACCTTGTCTCTAGTGTCAAGTAATCAGTCATACCACAAGTCACCCGAGGCTCAACTCACCCTTCTTGTCCAATCACAGGGCTGAAAACCAACAGTTTACTAGGGCTGCTATTCATCAATATCAGATTGACATTTTCCCTTCTCCCTGGCTTAACTTCCATAAAGGAAGTTAAACTATCCAACAGAATGCAATTTAACCTAGAAATTTAAACCAATAAAAGTTTACTCAACCCATATATGAGAAGTACACAATACTTAAACATAATTAAGTAGTAAACATTGGGAAATCTATAAATAAATATTTTGCCATTTACCATTCAGGGAGAAACTAGATAGGAAGGTTCCGAAATGGTGGGCATAAAAAGGACTACTGAGGTAAATCCCCACTTAGTGAAATGCATCTATGTGGTACTACTGATATACAATTGTGAAAGACTTATCTGGAGCACGTCACTGTACTAAATGTGTAAAATCAAGTATTGCCCATTAAGTGTACAATTTTTAAAGACTATTATCATCTCTGATGATATCCCATTATTACACCATTTCTCTTACAAGAACAAGGACACACAATGCAAAATAAAATAAGCAGAATCACAGAGAAATATAATTTTCCTCCTGCTTCAAAAAAGTAATAGACACCTGAATATATGGGCTTATAAGAGAAGTGTCTCCTCAACTTAATGACTAATAATTATTAATTGTTCTACAAGAGACTAAAAACCTGTCACCTACTCATGATGACTAACATTTCTAGTCAAATGTAGAACATACTTTTCAAACAGAATAATCAAAAACATTTGTATACAAGAACTAATATTTTAGTAAATGATCATAGCAGAGACCATGTTAAAGCTAATGGATTCTGAAACTGGCACTCTATTTCACAGGATAAGCTGGAAATTTGACAGGGGGTTAAAAAAAATGCACAAGTTTCATTTGTATATAAACTACTCCAACAGCCTTTTCTAAAGTCAGTCCATTTTCCGAGACTGCTTTAAGCAGGATGGATTGATTTAAATCAAACAATTTAAATCACCAAGCAGGAAACCTTGATTATTCAAGTCAATTTTAATCTTGTTTTGCATTTGTACTTTTAGTTATTGTTCTAAAGACAGGATGATTCTCATTGGTTGCTAACCATTAAAATGCTGCTTTGCAACTAAATATAGCCTTTACACTAAATTTAGTGCTTCTTTTTGCTATCGAAGAGAATATATATTATTTATTTAAACAATTATATATCTTAGCTTACCTTTATTCAATTCTTAATTTTTACATATTTTATTATGTTGGAAAATGGCAACTGATGCCTTTCGTATTCACTAGATTTTTTTTTTAAACTTGTGGTTTGTGTGAAGCTATATTTGGATGGAAATTTGAAGTCCATTAAAAATAAACAAAACCAGCATTTACCTTTTTTTTAATTAGTTAAAACTATCTTAAATACGCTGGACACATAAACAGTATAAAAAGCTTATCAAAGCATGTTTTGAATATAAAACTAATTCACTTATTAATTGGATTGATTGTTTCTAGTTCCCTTCAAGATTTTTAGGAGTAACAAATCTCATCATCTCAGACCTAGCTTTTATTCAGACCTAGCTTTTATTTTATTCATAGAGGAAAACAAGCTTTCCTGCTTTTCAATTCCCATTTGGTTTCTCAACTTTGAATAAGCTAATCGTTGAACTGAAGTCGTTAAATAAACTGAAATGAAGAAACTAATCTCTCTGCACCTGCAGAACAGGCTACTGATCTCCAAAAACTGATATAGCACTTCAACAAGCTCTGGTTCCATGAACTTAGACTGTGACTTCCATCATCAGTTCAGTGCCCTGACTTGCTTAAAAATTTCAGCAAACATGTATTGTTTAATATTTTTTATTTAAAGTAAATGATTTAATAGATTCTATTAAGGCCTTAACATAGGCTGTAATTTCAAATTTAACTTTAAATAGGTGTGTTCTTAAAAACAAATCTGTATTTAATTTTTAAAAAAATCCATTTATTCCCCCCCCCCCCAGAAAATTATTGATTGTTATCCACCCTGGTTTTAAGTGTATGTTCAACTAAAAACTAAAAAAACAAAAAACAAAAACCAACATTTCTAATCACGTGCTCCTAATGCTATTTGAGCATTGTGAGTTGACTAAGGCAGAAAATCATGTTAAAACTAGCCTAAGCTCTGATCTTAACTCTCTAAACCCTACCCCAAGAACGGAGAAGCTTTAGAGAAAGCACGTTATAGCTAACTGAAACCTTTACATAGAGTCAGTCAAAGAGAATTAAAAGGAGAAGAGAGAGAATCACCTCTACCTAAGACAAAAGGAGCAGATGAGAATTTATTCAAACTCTCAGTATTTCTACTTTGTTTGACAGACAGGTGGGTGGGTGGGAGAAAGATGGAATGAACAGAACTAGAGTTTCAGCTACCTCCTTCTCTTCCTACAGTATTCAGTTTTTCTATGTTTTTATTATTATTTTGGGGTTAAGGAATAAGACCCTTTGGCCTAGATACTGTTCTCCCTGAAGTCAGTAGGATTATCTTGTCATTGAAGCCAATGACAACTACAGGATTAATCCACAAGAAGGAACAAACGTGTAACTCAGGGGTTCTCAAACTGGGGGTCAGGACCCCTGAGGGGATCACAAGGTTACTACATGGGGGGTCGTGAGCTGTCAGCCTCTACCCCAAACCCAGCTTTTCCTCCAGCATTTATAATGGTGTTAAATATATAAAAATATGTTTTTAATTTATATTGGGGGCGGGGGGTCGCACTCAGAAGCTTGTTATGTGGAAGGGGTCACCAGTACAAAAGTTTGAGAACCACTGGTGTAACTCTTAGGAGACATGCATGAAAGTCATATACACGCAAAAAAACCTCTTTTTTTTTGGTACCTGCCACTGCAGTATTTAGCTGCTACTCACAGCACATCTCATTGTGTCACAATATATTTAGCAATTGAAAATACCCAACTGCAGAATGGTGTATATAGGGTAGCTGATGAGCACATTCCCTGAGGCTTTGAGGTTCTGACAAGTATCTTATTTCAGCGAGGGACGGCAGGTTTGTATAATTTTTGATGGTGCCCAGAATGGGTCTAAGTCCCGCCCACCCCCCACACCTGCTTAAGGCTTTGGGAGGGAGTTTGGGTGCTGGAGGGGAGAGGGGTCAGGCTCTGGGAGGGAGTTTGGGAGCAGGATCTGGGCTGGGGCAGGTTTGCGGGAGGGGGTGAGGTGCTTATGTCAGGCATCTCCCAAAAGCGACCTGCACACCCCTCTTGCGGCGGCTCCTAGACGGGGGGGACAGGGTCTCAGTGCGCTGCTGCCCGTAGGCACTGCCCCCGCAGCTCCCATTGGCCGCAGTTCCAATAGCAGAGTCGGTGCTCAGGTTAGGGGCAGCGCGTGGAGACACACACCCCGCAGGGGCCGCAGGGACACGCCGGCCGATTCCAAAAGTGGCATGCCGCATGGAGCTAGGGCGGGAGAGAAGCTGCTTTAGCCCTGCAGGTAATGGAGGCGGGGGCCCCTGGGCCCTTTTAAATTGCCCAGGGGTGACAGGCAGGGCTGGGAGACGCTCCAGGGGAGGCGCGCAGGGGCAGCAGGCAGGGCTAGGGAGAGAGACCTGGCCCCGAACATTTGTGGAGCCTGGCCCCCCATGCTCTGAATATTCCTGGAGCACAGGCACCGCAGGGCCATACAACTCGCCGCCCCTGACTTTTTCCTCTCTGCACCATACATGGACTCAAACCTTTTAAATTCCTCTAACCCCTAAAGAGAAGAAGAAAAAAGGATTAGAAGACTTTAAAATCACTGCAGGTCTCATTCGTTCAAGAAGGAGAGTCCTCTCCTTTAGGATTAATTTTAAAGCACGTTTTTAGAAGTTTCTCCCACTGGAGATATACATGTGTATTATATATACACACACACACACACACACACACTTAGGAGATAACTACACAGGAAAATTTACCAGCATAATTACACTGATATATATATACACGTCTAGTTATTCTAGTATGGCTCAACATATAGATGCTTTTATTCTGGAATAAGAGCACCTTTTCCCAGTTTAGTTATCTTACACTGCTTCCAAAGTGACAAACTGTAAAAATGCCACTCTTACTCCAGAACAAGTACTGTCCCATAAGGGTGTAATTTATAACGTCATAAGTTAAAAAAAAAATTAAAAAGGGACAAATGGCTGAAAACTTAAAAACTGAATGGTAACAGACCACAAACCCCAGTAATGATTAAACATGGTGATATTCTAAACAAAAACTCTCAACCATGCTTGTAGTGGTTTCCATCGCTTCATACTGACTCTACACACATATCAGCTTCAGAGTGATATTTGGGGTTATTGTGCATGGGCTGCATTAAACTGGGAGATCTGTGCAGATTTGTGAAGACTGAATAGGGATGTGTGTTGCAGTGAGGGTGTGTAGGTGTTTGTGGTTATTGTAAAAAGAAAAGGAGTACTTGTGGCACCTTAGAGACTAACCAATTTATTTGAGCATGAGCTTTCGTGAGCTACAGCTCACTTCATTGGTATGCATCCGATGAAGTGAGCTGTAGCTCACGAAAGCTCATGCTCAAATAAATTGGTTAGTCTCTAAGGTGCCACAAGTACTCCTTTTCTTTTTGCAAAGACAGACTAACACGGCTGTTACTGAAACCTGTGGTTATTGTGTCTTGTATAGCGTGGGTGGCTGTGCTTTGATTTGTGTCTGGAGCATTCTGCTGGGAGATTTGTGTTTATTTGTACCGGTGGCAGTTGGATCCAGTAATCATCATCTGTGCAGCCTCCCTCCTACAACCAGTGAAAATTTTGGATGCAAGTGCTGCGGAGTAAAGGTGGTGATTGGCCGACTGGTCTAGGACTCCCAGCGTAACACAGATATAAGCTTTGCTGAAGCTGCCGGGGTGTCATTCGTAAACACGGAAGGGCGGAGGACTTTCTGACCGTGGATCCCAGACCGTGGACCCCCAGCGATGGCTGAACCAGGCGACGTTCAGAACAAGAGCAGCGGCAGCGCGGGTCGCTCTTTCCATCCCTTCCGACTCATGCGACAGCCCAACTTCAGAGCAACCCTCCTGCGGCCGCTGGAGGCTTGAGCCACAGGGCAGGCTGCCGGGGAGTTGTCCCTGCGCCGACAGGGCCTTACCCACGTACATCATCTACTCCAGATGGGCCACTTCTGCTGAAACAATTTGCTGACCAGCAGAACTTGGCACCAGAGTTTCCACCGTCCCGTCCCCCCACCCTCGCCTTTGGACCCGATGTGGTGGTTCTGTCAGTGACACAACCAGACTCAGCTCAGACCTTCCCGCCTGCCCCGAAACACCTGGGACCCCCCACCCCGGTCCCTCCACACACGGACCCCGCTCCCCTCACGGTCCCCCCCCCCCCGCCGAGTCCCGGATGTAGAGCACCGCCTCCGTCCTCAGACCCCGCGCCCGCCGCCCCCGCCCCCGCCCCCGCGCTCCATCCCCTCTCCCTCCCCCTCCACCCCCCACATCCCGGGGCCGCCGTCCCGGGGAGGGTGAGGGGCGCGGGGACGCACCCAGAGAGCCGCCTCCGACCAGTACAGCGCCGGCGAGGGCCCCGGCAGAGGCGCCGAAGATCGTGCGGGCGTCGCGGACGAGGTGCGGGGCGCGCTCCTGCAGGCAGGTGGCCGCCCCGATGTGGTAGACGCCCAGGAAGCCGCAGCCGGCGAAGGAGACGCTCCAGCCGCGCTCGCGGTCAAACATCCCGGCGCGCGAGGAAAGGGGGGGAGGGAAAGAGAGGGGGGGGAGGGGGCGACCCAGCCTCCCGGGTCACAATGAGGGGTCGCTTCCGTGGCCGCAACGCGGCGGATGACGCGACAGAAGCGCTGGAGCCGGCCTCGCGAGCCGGCCGGTTACTTAAAGGGCCCTGGCGACAGACGCGGGGAGCGGCCGGGATGGCACCAGGAGCCCCAGCCAATCAGCGGGGATATGCAAATAGCCGAACCCCTCCCCAATCCTTCGGCCGTAACAGCAAGGGCCTGAGCACAGGCGCTCGCTGTCCTGCGCTGCCCACGCTGGGCTCTGGGGCGGGGCGAGGGGACGGCGGCGCCGTGACCCTGTGCGCGGTCCGCCGGCTCCCCAGCGTCCCGTCAGCTGTCCGCCTCGTGCGGGCGCCTGGCCTTCCCTTTCACCCCGGCTCCCCCCTCCCCCGCAGCCTTCTGCCCCCGGCTGCACGGGCTCCTCCCTCGTTCCACCCTGCGCCCCCCCTCCTCCCGCCCTCGCCGCGGCCGCCAGCCCGTGAACACCCCCCCACACCGCAAGAGGCCATCCACCCCCTGCACCTGTTCCCACCCCTGCTTCCAACCCCCCATCCCCTCACGCCGTGGCCCCCGCTCACCCTGACCCATCCCCACACTTATTGCCCCCTGCAGAGCCCGCATCTACTCATTGCTGCTTTCCCCCCTCCACCCCCATCTGCTCACTCCTTATCTCCCTCTTCCTTCGGAAGCCGCCCTCCCACCACTGCCCTCCTGCTGTGAAAACTCCCTGCCTTCCACCTGGACAGCGCCTAAGCCCTCACCGTTCCTACCTTTGTACGGTGCAGATTAGTGCTCAACCATTTTAAGTGTTTAAATGGGTAGTTTTTTAAAAGATCAGTTCTCTAGGAGTTTTATGTGAATAGTATTTTGTGTAGTCTCTCTCCAATGATTCAGTACATGGCTTTGTAGTGGGTATATTAATTCCTTTTTATATCATCACTAAACAGAGTTATGATGTTCTTAATTACTTGATTGTGAATTTGAGATTAAAACAAAAATCTTTTACAAATATTACTGAAGAATGACAGACTTCCACCACAAATTAATTCAGACAGGCAGGGAGAAAAGGTAATATTTGTATGCATGGAGAGTTTATCAATGGTATTTATATTAGAGAAGGCTTTTTAATACTTGGGGTCTTCTTTGTTATTTCAGGAAAAGAAAGTGAATAGACAGGTCTTGGCTCAAACTCTGTAGATGTGAATCATTTTGGTTTTCCCATGTGCCTGCTCATTTACCTCAGAGGTTAGGGCTAGATTGTGCCTTTAAGGATAGTCCTGAGTACAGTGCCACCGCAACCCAGGATGATCTTCAGGTGAGTGGTAGTTACTACCAAACACAGTTCCTATAACCATGAGTATGGCCCTATCAAATTCACGGCCATGAAAAATGAGTCATGGTCTTAAATCTGGTCTCCCCTGTGCTTTTATCCTATACTATACAGATTTCATGGGGGAGACCAGTGTTTCTCAAATTGGGGATCCTGACCCAAAAGAGGGTTGAGCATCACAGTGTTGCCACCGTTACCTCTGGGCTGCCTTCCGATCTGGGCATCTGGAGAGTAGTGGCTGTTAGCCGGACACCTAGCCCCTAAGGCAGTGCCCCACCAGTAGCAGGACACAAGAGAGGGTGGCAATACCTTACCATGCCATCCTTGCTGCTGCTGGCAGCTCTGCCTTCAGAGCTGGGCTCCTGGCCAGCAGCCGCTGCTCTCCAGCTGCCCAGTTCCGAAGGCAGGGCTGCCACCAGCAGCAGCGCAGAAGTAAAGGTAACTGTACTGCAACACCCCCCTACAATAACCTTGTGACCCTCCCACAACTCCTTTTTGGGAACCAGGACCCTTAAAATTAGCACACCATGAAATTTCAGATTTAAATAGCTGAAATCATGAAATTTTAAAAATCCTGTGATCATGAAGACAGGTTTCAGAGTAGTAGCCATGTTAATCTGTATTCGCAAAAAGAAAAAGGAGTACTTGTGGCACCTTAGAGACTAACCAATTTATTTGAGCATAAGCTTTCGTGAGCTACAGCTCACTTCATCGGATGCATTCAGTGAGCTGTAGCTCACGAAAGCTTATGCTCAAATAAATTGGTTAGTCTCTAAGGTGCCACAAGTACTCCTTTTCTTTTTATGATCATGAAACTGACCAAAATGGACCGTAAATTTGGTAGGGTGTAAGTGAATGAGGTCTTTAGTATATAAACTCACAAAATACATATTTTAGACATGAACCCATGAGAGATGCATAGCTAAACTGAACAACCACTATACAACCTGGTCTTCTAGTCTCACAAGCACATGCCCTTCCTTTGTTGTCAGCATTCATGTGTACGTTTAGGGACCAGGCCTGCAATCCATTTACAGGGGGAATCAATGGGATTGATCGCATGAGTATGGATTGTAGGAACAGGGCCTTAGACTGTAAATTGAGGCAAGAACTGTATACTTGCTCTTGCACACTTACATTGCTGTATAATTTAATACTTATTCCAACATAGAGGCAAAGGCAGAATGCAAAAGTTATCCCAGAAAATATTTCCCCAAACCTTATTAATCCCAGGGGATCTCATACTTTCCCCAAATACATCTTCTGAGGGTATGAAAGTGAGCATCTTTGCAAAATTGGGCTCATATGTCAAATGAGGACACAGGACACTGCAGTCTTCATCCTGGAAACAAAACTGCAGCAACAGCCAGCCTGAACATGTTTTTCATTCAGAGTAGAGAAAGAGTTCAATGGGAGTCATTGTTTCATATGCCAAGCTGTTTGGGTCCAGATTAAAATATTTTAAAGATTATTTTTTAACATTACTGAATCAGGTCCTTTATGTAACAAAGAGGACTTAAAATGAACAGTTTTAAGTCTCTGGTAGAACCTGACTGAATCCAGGCTTACTCCTTTTGACTAAAGTAATCACTAATCTTCATTATCTGTGAGGAGTTGGAAATTTTTAAGCCTGATGAAGCTGTGATCCAATTACTTCAAGATACTAATCAATACACAGTCTCAGCTTAATAAGTATGTACTATTTATATTGAATCAAAACCAGAGACTCTTACCTATATTGTACTCATGAAATTCAATGGGAGTTTGCCTGCATAAGGGCTGAATAAAATCCCAGCTTTAGTCTGTCTGTCATCTTAATATTCCAGTCTTTTTTTTTTTTTTTTTTTTTTTTTGCAGTATTTTAGTGGTCAGAGAGTATCTTGCCAAGTAGACAGAACAGAAGGTAATTACTCAAACTGGATTTTATCCAGGAAACCAAAACTAAGTCATTTTTACAGAAAGCATCATATGGGTTTTAGTGACCCAAAGAGAGGTCAGGGCTTGGAGACCACAGTTCTACATTTCATCAAGGGCTTCCAGCAACATGTAGGAATAGTGCCACTATTGATTGAGGGGAAAGTTTTGCCTGTCCCTTCATCACAGCTTCCTGCAGCTTTTGCCTGTCCCCTTATCACAGCTTCTTGCAGCATTTGGGGTGTTACTGACTTGTTCTGAATCTATTTTGTTTATAATATCTCAGGAGATCATAACCCAAGGTCATGTAGCCACAGTCCACATAAGATAAAAATTTAGAATGGCAGTCGGGTCCTGGCACGTGACTAGATCTCCTAAGCACTACAGTCATACAGATAATATAAACAATAAATGGGAATTTGTTATAGATTAGTCATAAGGAGGGACGTGTAAATCTAATAAGAATTTGATATGGTCCAACATTTGGGCAACATAGGATAGTAGGATAATTTTATACACTGTTAACGTTAAGACAAAAGAAAGAGGCAAATGTTTAGGTATTTTTAAAGATTGTTAGGGAAAGGTGGATAGGAAAGACAAACCTTGCCATATTACACCAGAGCCCAACAAATACATCCTGGGAAAACAGGAAAGTGCAGATTTTTTCAATTATCCTGGTTATCAGATACTCAAAGGAACACGTTGTGGTTCTTTATATATTCATTTGTATTGCATGAATTGCTTTAAGTACAGGCATTGTACAGAACATTAGAAGAACTTAAGTTACAGTAAAACTCATAATACTTCACACTGCCATAGTGTTTTTCTTCCAAGGATCTTAAACAATCTTTACAATTTCCACTTAGGCATGTATTATCCACATTTGACAGATGGAGAAATAACAAGCTTAGAAAGAGTAAAGGCCAGATTTTCACCACTAGATTCATATCTGCATCTTTAAGCACATAAATACCTTTGAAAACCTGGCCCAAAGTGATTTAATAAAAACTCAGTGACCCAAGAATCCTGACTTCTAGTCTCTTGCTCTAACCCCTAAACACTGGTATGCTAGCCAACCTTAGTGCATCCCTATAAACTTTTGCAGACGAACATTGACACAATACTAGTCCAGCCACATAAGTCAGCAAGTCATACCATTTGTCCATTATTTTGGCCAGGGGCACCGACTTTATAATGTGCCGGAGGGTACTCGACCCCACAGCTCTGCCTCTTCCTGCCCCTAGCCCACCTTTTCCCCCAAGTCCCTGCCCTACCTCTTCCCACTCTGCCGCTTCCCGCCCCACCTCTTCCTGCCACATTCCGCCTCCTCCCCTGAGGGTATCCCCCCCCATTGTTCCTCCCCCTCTCCCCCAGTGCTTTCTGCACACTGCAGAACAGCTGATCTGTGGCGAGCGGGAGGCGCCGATTGGTGGGACTACCAGTGGGCAGAAGGGGGAGCTGGCTGCCGGTGGGTGCTCAACACCCACTATTCTTTTTCCCCCTGGAGCACTCACAGAGTCAGTGCCTATGATTTCAGCCTGGATCCATGAAAGGACATAGGGGTTGCAACATGTAACTTTAAGGTTAGATAGGCACTCAGTGGGGAGATGGGATACCCAGGGTCTAGTTCTCCTGCTCCAGTCAATCATTCTTTCGTTATTTACCCACAGTGGAACAGATTTAAGAGGAGAGACTGAGGGAGCCCCACATCAGAATATCCCATAGCTCAGTGGTTAGGGCACTCTCCTTAGAAAGGAGCTTAACAGCAGTCTCTCATGTCTCCCCATTAAGCAGTGTGGGGAATTGAACCTGGGTCTCAGGCCTGAGGTGAGTGGTCTAATCACTGGGCTAAAAGTTAGAAGGCAGGTGGTACTGCCATCTCCTTCAGCAGCCAGATTATAATGGGATTTGATCCAGTAAGCCTACTGGATCAGGCACCACAGGGATGATAGCTGCTTCTCCACCTACTTTCTCTCAGTACATGGATTTTACTGGGGCTTAGGAAGGAGATAGGCATTCAGATGCTTATAGTGAGGCAGCATGACATATACCCAGAGAGGCAAAAACTTAGGTTCTAAAATTTAAATGCCAAGTGAGTTTAAGAACCTACAGGATTACACAGCAGCTGAGAGTTTGTGAATTGCAGTGGAGCCTAAAACTAGGACACGCGGTATGTCTGTACTATAGAGACTATACTGGCATAACCCTATAGCAACCTACACTGACAGGAAGGGTTTTTACTCTGTTGGACAACCTCCCCAAACAAAGTTAGCCATGTCAACAGAAGCTCTCTTCCATCAGCATAGGGGATTTGTCGATGTAGCTACATCAGTCAGGGGTATGGGGTTTTCACATTCTTATATAGTGTGCTATATAGTAATAATTGGAAAACTTGCAGTGCATGAGTTGTGAAGTGCTTTGAGATCTTCTAAAGGAAAGTGCAATATAAGAGCTATGAGGGTAAAGATAGTGTTTTAAATGGGAAGGAATGGATTGGTATAGTGAATTATATGACTGTTCTCCTTTGCACTCAAAGATGGAGGGACAGGTAGCTATGGATGGCAGGCAAAAGGCAAAAAAGTTGCGGTGAGAGCTTGGCCAGGATCCTGCTCATCTACCTCATGTTGAGAGGGAAGGATACCATCCTCTCAAAGTAGTGATAGTCCCTGTGTGGAAACATTGTGAAAATCAGGACCTGGTCTGTAAGACCTTTGATTTTTCAGAGAATAACGATAACCCATAGCTCTTATATGGAGTCTTGCATAAAGTACTTGACAAAGGAGTTAAAGATCATTTTACAGTTAGGGAAACAGGCACAAAGCGGTTAAGTAACTTACCAAAGGCTAGTGGCAGAGCTGGAAAGGCCTTTTTGCCTCTAGCCATCCCTTATTGTAAGCCATCCCTTATTGTTTAGCCATGAAGGCATTTTATTTGGGGGCATACATTTAGTTTGAGCCTCTATTATGGTGTTTTTATGTAGTTTCCATTCAGTTTGCATGCAGGCCAAAAATAATTTGAAGACCAACTAGCAAAAAACAAACTAAACAGCAAAAAGAAAGTAAGTGCATCAGAAGCCTACCAAACAGTCAGTGCGGCCATGGATGACAGATGCTAAAGGAGCACTCAGGGAAAATAAGACCATTGCAGAGAAGCTAAATTAATTCTTTGCATTGGTCTCCACTGCAGAGGATGTAAGGGAAAATCCCACACCCGAGTCATTCTTTTTAGATGTCATCTCAATCAGGGACAGTTGCTCAGATGTGTCAATAGGTTTTGGAACAAACTGATAAATTAAACAATAAGAAGTCATCAGGACCAGATGGTATTCACCCAGCAGTTCTGAAGGAACTCAAATAGGAAATTGCAGAACTACCAACTGTGATATGTAATTGCTTAAATTAACTTGTATGCCAGATGAATGGATGACAGATAATGTAGTGCTGGGTTTGTTAGTTAGTTAAAAGGCTCAAGAGGTGATCCAATTACAGTCCTATAAGCCTAACTTCAGTACCAGGCAAATTGGTTGTAACTATAGTAAAGAACAGAATTCCCGGACACATAGATGAACACAATGTTGGGGAAGAGTCAACACAGCTTTTGTAAGTGGAGAGGCATGCCTCACCAATCTATTAGAATTCTCTGAGGGGGTCAACAAACACATGGACAAGGGTTATCCAGTGGATATAGTGTACTTGGACTTTCAGGAAGACTTACTAGGGTCCCTCACCAAAGGGTCCTAAGCAAAGAAAGCAGTTATGAGATAAGAAAAATCCTCTCATACATAAGAAACAAAGTAGGAATAAATGTCAGTTTTCAGAATAGAGAGAGGTAAATAGCAGGGCTACCCCCCTCCACAAGAATCTCTACCGGGACCTATGCTGTTCAATATATTCATGAGTGATCTGAGAAAGGAAGTGTAAACAGTGATGTTTGCAGATGAACAAAATTCCTCAAGCTAGTTAAGTCTAAACCAGACCTTGACAGAACAGATGCAAAACCTGCAGATACATTTCCACTGCTACAATGATCAACACCTCCCCCCCCCACAACACACCTTTCAAGATCAATGGATCCCACACCTGCCTATCACACGTGATGTATCTCATCCAGTGCACTATATGCCCCAACAACTAGTTGGGTGAATCCAGACAGTCACAATAGTCTCAAATGAGCTCACACAAGAAAATAATAAAATAAATTACCTGTGGGTGAACACTTTTCACAAAGCAGTCACTCTATATCTGACCGCTCAGTCCCCATCCTCAAACCAAACCTGCACAACACTTTCAAAAGAAGAGCTAGGAGCTTAAATTCATAACTTTACTAAACACTAAAAGTCATGAACTGAATACAGACATTGGATTTATGGCTTATGACTGGAGGGGTGTTAATGAGCCACCTCATCTTGAACACATTTCAAGAGATCAACTACTTTATGCTAAACAATCTGTTCAAATCTTGTATTTAGCAGTGACACTTAGTTTCCCAGACCTGAAGAAGAGCTCTAACTCATTGTAAGCTCAAAAGCTTGTCTCTCTCACCAAACAGAAGTTGATCCAATAAAATATATTACCTCACCCACCTTGTCTCTCTAGTATCCTGGGACCAACACTACAACAACACTGCATACTTTTACAGACTGTCTGCTGAAGACCCAGATTGCATATTTCCTTACAGAGCCCACTAGTCTACAAGCGTAATCGGAAGCCCCTTAAAATGATCTCATCACTTTAAGTTTAAGACCATTTTCCATATACCACAATTAACTAGCAGAAATGATCTTGGCTCCTTCCGTTCACCTGAGTAATACAAGGTGAGCATACTAATCTAGAAGGTCAGCTGCTTCTGGAGCTCACAGAGCAGCAATAGCTAGGAGTGTTTTAACTCAACTTCAGAACCTCACTAAGTAAAGATTTCTCCTGGACGCAGACCTTGACATAGTAATGCAATACCTTTGGAGCCTACAGGTTGAAATACTGCAATACACTCTCTATAGATCCACACCCAGAAAATACATCTAATGCAGAATGTATCTGCTTGCTTGTACAGAGGAATGTCTCACAGATAGCACATTTTCAACCTGTGCTCCATGATCTGCTCTGGCTCCCAATTTGTACTGAGGTGCAATTTAAAGTGTTGCTTTTAAGCTACTTAGTGCTTTGTTCGTTAGGCTTGTGGTGCTCACTGCTTAAACTTACAGCCCTCTGTTTTAATTGGCAAGGGGCTGGAGGCAGGGCATTTTCAGTTCTTCATTGTTTCCCTTGGGCTTAAAGGTGGGCTACGGTCAACACATTTTTGTTGGGGGGAGTTCTTTGCGTTGGTGGGGAGTAATATAATCCAGGTGGATAGATTATTTCCTTCTTTGCACATTTATCTTAATTTGTTGGGCATTTTGTTTTGGTATATACCCTTTGGACTTTAGAGGAGTGCACACTTAAGTTAAATAAAATGAAATACAGATCCATATAGCAAAGGACTGGTCATCGGATGACTGAAGGTGCAAAGGTAGACATTACTGATCCAAGTGGAAAAAAACAAAAACAAAAGTAGTCTCAGATAATGGCTTTTAAAGGCTGCCACTTTGTAGTAAGCTACTCCAGTGGATGCTGGAGGAGTACAGTGTAAGCTTGACAGCTCAGTCCAGTAATATATGAGAAATCATTCAGGGTATAGTAGCCCTTTGTGTTTGTGGGGAAAAATAGGTCCATGTCTGTACAAATGAAATGAGCCACTTAAGTTTTTCAGAGCAACAGTATCCACATTTAAGAAGTTTGGGAGTTTTCGGTAGACTTTTGCCATAGTCCATTCTTAAAGGGGTGAGAGGGTGGGGAATCTCATTAAAAAACCAAAAGACATTTCAAGCTCTTCTTGTTGTGATGTCTGTCAGTCTCTCTCTCATATCCCCAACCCGCACCTTACAACCACACATACAGCTCCCTCTGCTGGACACTCCCCACCCAGTAAACTGGACTAATGTGCTTTAAGTTTCCCTTGGCTTAAGTGGGCTCTAACACGGTTTCTGTCCAGCATATTTCCTAGGTCCAGACGCTCTCTCTGTTACCCCTTTGTTATAAAGGCACCATACAACCCAGCTGCCCTTGGCCCCCAGGACCAATGCTGACCCCTCCTCAAACTCCCTAGTAGCTTAAGCACAGCTTTTCCTGGAGCTCCAATCCCTGAGTTCACAGTTCCCCTATTCAATCGACACAGGATAGTAAAGTCAACAGACAGACTTTGCACAGGATTCTAAATACAGTTACTCTTTACTTAGATACCATGAGAGATACACACAGTTCAATACAAAGCAAATGGGTGTGTGTATTTCCTTGCCTCAATTTCCTCACAGTTCTGGAGCATTCTTCAGGCATAGGCAGAATCTTCTATAGAGGATGGTATCCTTCCTCTCCTTTCTTCCTGCGCATGGCTTCTCATCCAAAACATCACATCAATTCTCACACCCACCCGGGGGAGTGGGGGAGCTGAAGAGGGAGAGAGAAGCAGCTTGAACCCCTTTCTTTAACCTTCAACACCTGTTGTCAGGTGACTCCATTATCAGCCTCATCAGGTGGGGAAAATCCCTTGCCAGGTGATTCATTGCTTAATAAGTTACTACCACCCTAGAGTTTAGCCTTGAAAAACTGATTTGGCTTGGGCAGCTGCCATTTCTTGGTCCAAAGGTGCTCAGTTTAAATGAATGATCAAAGTTTAACAATTCTTTATTATTAGCCCCGTACATGAATTTATTCTATTGCTTCTTGTGGGTTTTAGCTCAATATGGAGGGGAGCAGGAACAAAGACAAGAAAAATGGAATTTGCATTCTGACCTAGATACAGGGAGAGTCCCCAATATCAAATTCATAAAATGTACATAGACTCCCCAAATTGTCACAGTAGCCTTTAGAGCTCACAGCTGGATCCCGGTGTGCTCTCATGTGCCTATGATAGGATAGCAAATTGGGACTTTAGGGCCAGATTTGAAAATCCCTGAAACACTGGCAGACGAGGTGCCACCTCTTTCCAAGGCTTTAGGCCTCAGCAGAGCACTGACAAATTCATTTCTGGAAACCAGTATGTTTCACCTGTGTGTTAGTATGGTTAAGATGGGTATTGAACTTGTGGTGGGTTTACCTGCCCCACAGGGGCCATGTGATGTACTGGGGTACAACTGAGCCCACCTGTTCCACCAGTCTGGGCTTCTTTACATTGTCCTGCTGAGCCTCCTCCAACACACAGGTAGGGACACACCCAGAAAGATAGACACTGAAATCAGCACTGCATGGGAAGGCTTCAGCTATGGAATAGCCCAGTACTCAAGTGCACATCCCCTCTGGAGTATAAGCCCAAAATTGTATCATCTTGTGCTGCACAGAGATCTGTACAAAGTAAGCTCATCAAATTCGCTCCCTCCCTCAATGTGGAGGAAGATATGCACAGCTTTTTCTCCCCTCCACCCCCGTTATGAATTTCACAAACTAGTTTTAGAGAAAACAGAAAAGATTATTAACTACAAAAGATAGATTTTAAGTGATAAGGGTTAGCAGACAGATCAAAGCAGATTACCTATCAAACAAAATACACTAAGTTTAAAGATACTAAAGAAACTGGTTACAAATAAAAGAAAAGGAGTACTTGTGGCACCTTAGAGACTAACCAATTTATTTGAGCATAAGCTTTCGTGAGCTACAGCTCACTTCATCGGATGCATACTGTGGAAAATACAGAAGATGTTTTTATACACACAGACCATGCAAAAATGGGTGTTTATCACTACAAAAGGTTTTCTCCCCCCCCCAACTCTCCTGTTGGTAATAGCTTATCTAAAGTGATCACTCTCCTTACAATGTGTATGATAATTGAGATGGGCCATTTCCAGCACAAATCCAGGGTTTAACAAGAATGTCTGAGGAACGGGGGGGGGGGGGGGTAAGGAACAAACAAGGAGAAATAGGTTACTTTTTATAATGAATCAACCATTCCCAGTCTCTATTCAAGCCTAAGTTAATTGTATCCAATTTGCAAATTAATTCCAATTCAGCAGCCTCTCGGAGTCTGTTTTCGAAGTTTTTTTGTTGAAGGGTAGTCACTTTGAGATCAGAAATCAAGTGACCAGAGAGATTGAAGTGTTCTCTGACTGGTGTTTTGGGGGCGGTGGGGGAAGACCTGGATTTGTGCTGGAAATGGTCCACCTTGATTATCATACACATTATAAGGAGAGTGATCACTTTAGACAAGCTATTACCAGCAGGAGAGTGGGGTGGGGAGAGAGAAAGCCTTTTGTAGTGATAAACACCCATTTTTTCATGGTCTGTGTGTATAAAAACATCTGCTGTATTTTCCACAGTATGCATCCGATGAAGTGAGCTGTAGCTCACAAAAGCTTATGCTCAAATAAATTGGTTAGTCTCTAAGGTGTCACAAGTACTCCTTTTCTTTTTGCGAATACAGACTAACAGGGCTGTTACTCTGAAACCAGTTACAAATAGTAATTTTTCACCCTAAATGTTGTTTTAGGCAAATTGCAGTGGTTCTTGAAGGCAAGCTGCTCTTGATTGAAGCTTAACACTCCAGGATTTCTTTCACAGGCCAGACACCTTTCCAGCCTGGGCTCAGCTCTTCTCTCGCCCCCACCCCCAGCCTTGTCTTTGTTTCTTACATTTTCACAGCAGTCATCTTGGGTGGGGATTCAGTGAGGAATGACCACAATTATGTCACTTTGCTGCCTTAAATAGGTTTTATATATGGGCAGGAATCCTTTGTTTCCCAGTGTGATTCCCCCCTCTCAGTGGAAAAATACTTGTATTCTATCATGGAGTCTAGTACCAGATGACTTGATCAAATGACCCTGCAGTGTCAAAGCAGCCATGAGTCAGAGATGGTTTGTAGCATCCCAGGAAAGCTCTCACAAAGGTGGGAGATTAGCATCTTCGAAGACCTACTGTTCTCCCTAATGGTCCATTGACTTGTTCCCAGCTAGCCAGCCAGACTGATTGCATTCTGTCTGGTAGGTGTTCCCCAGGTGCAAACACTTGTGTACTACAGATGTATAGTCAATATTCCTGACTTTAGATACAAAAATGATACATGCATATAAATAGGATAATCATTCAGTAAATCATAACCTTTCCAATGATATTTCACAAGACCCATCTTGCATAACATACATTGCAATGATTATGACACAATCATATCATAATATTAGTCTGAAAATATGCAAAGCAGTGTCACAGAACTTATAACAAGGTCTTTAGTGTTTAGACTTTGTGAAATGCTTAAGTGAGATTAATGCATGCATCATTTTACAATACTTATCACATGCTATAAGGTAATATTTAAATTTTTGCTTTGTAGCTCTAAAAAAAATGTTTGGTCTGAAACTAAACTCAGGAGAAATCAATTGACCATAAAGAAGGCCAATCAAAACTAAGAGGGCCATTGTGGGAAAGCACAATACAAAGACATTGTGAATTGCCCCTTTACAACCATGAAGGGGCTCATCTGATCATCTTGAATTCTGGAAAAGGGCAATAAAAATGCAGACAAGAACATTTTTAATCTCCTTTCCTGTTTGAATTCTGACAAGGCTGGAGCTACAAAACAGATGCAGAGATGGCCACGGTCAACCTGGCTTAGCCCTAAAAAGACAGACAGTCAGAGCTGGCAGATTACTACAACTCTGTCATCTTTTTGGAACCATGGATTAGAACTCATTAGTTTATATATGCTTGCCTGCTTTAACCCTGTAAAAGCTTTTAGTTTTTTAGTTAATAAATCCTTAGATAGTTTATTGTAGGATTAGCTATAGGCATGGTCTTGGATATGAAATTTAAGGTACAAATGACTAGTCCTTTGTGACTGGGAGTACTCAGAATATTTTGTGATTTTTGGTATATAGCAACCATCTATCACTAAGTCAAGCTTGCCTGGGTAGCAAAATAGATTGGAATGCCCATGGGGACTGTCTGTGATCCCATGGTGAGACTGTTACAGTGCTTTAGGAGTTAACACTTGTTACTGGGTGGGTGAAATCTAATTATAGATCATACAACCAGTTTGGGGTCTCTGCCCTGCTTCTTGAAAGTCTGCCCTAAGGTTAGCACTCAGTCATGAGCTACTCCAGAAAGTGTGACAATCCCAATGTTGGTGTTGAAAGTGCTGGAAAATCTGGGCCCTTCATTTTGGAGCCTGAATAGGAACTGAGGTCTCTGGAAAAATCTGGCCACTATTATGTAAATTGAGGCATGACAATTGCTGAGTTTGAAGTTATATATACACAGAGAGAAGATAAACCTACATGTGAATGCTATTCTAAAAATTGTAACTATTTCAATGCAGCAATTAATCAGCATCTAGCCAAAAACCACAACCAGCCACCTCATGCCAATAAAAATATACCCAGTCTGACTGCATTTTTTGTCATGGGAGTCATGGATTATGTTTATTCCTAAAAATAAAGCTTTGACTTTTGACATTTTAGATTTTTTTCTCATGTGGATGATGGGTGGATATGATGTCAGTCAATTTATTTGGCAACCAATTTAACTGAGAATTGAGTGCTGCTAAAACCTCAGGCTACACAGAAAGTGAACAAAGCAACCTCTCAGCACACAGTGTGGGGACAAAAAGAACCAGAACACTGAACTTTCAAATCTTTAATTTTTCCCCAAGGGTGATCACTCTTCCTTTTCAAAAAAAAAAAAAAAGGAGTGGAAAGTTACAATAGGTGTACAAAAGTCAGCTCTGATACAACTACTACATTAAAATCATATCACAGAACAAGCAGTTATTTACATGAACATGGTAAAATAAAGGTTATTTAGAGCAATGGTTTTCAACCAGGAGTCCAGGGCCCAAGGGGCCAAGAGCAGGTTTCAGGGGGTCTGCCAAGCAAGGCCAGCATTAGACTCATTGGGGCCCAGGGCAGAAAGCCAAAACCCCCTGCCCGGGGCTGAAGTCCAGGGCCCTGAGCAATGTAGCTTTGCAGGGGCCCCAGGCAAATGCCCAGCTTGCTACCCCCTACCGCCAGCCCTGGCTTTTATATGCGGAAACACAGTTGTGGCACAGATGGACCATAGAGTTTTTATAAAAAGAAAAGGAGTATTTGTGACACCTTAGAGACTAACCAATTTATTTGAGCATAAGCTTTCGTGATGCATCCGATGAAGTGAGCTGTAGCTCACGAAAGCTTATGCTCAAATAAATTGGTTAGTCTCTAAGGTGTCACAAGTACTCCTTTTCTTTTTGTGAATACAGACTAACACGGCTGTTACTCTGAAACCAGAGTTTTTATAGCACGTTTGGGGGCCTCAGAAAGAAAAAGGCTGAGAACCGCTGATTTAGAGTATAAAACAATGTCCATGACACTTGATGTTGTTGACCATATTCCTACTGCTTTGCATTTTCACAGCCCTGGATAAAACAGCACTAATGACTACATAAATATAGCTGGATAAGAGTAAAATTTTAATTTCAGTCATCTCCTGACATTTACATTGCTTCATTGATCCTTTAGGATCCCAAAGGACTTTACATACTCTACAAATGATAGACACACAACACTCACCACTGGGGTGGAATGCAGATGTTTAACAGTTAACTTGACAGGTAATAGTTTAGGACAGGCAATGGAGAGAAATAGTTATAGCTACTTGAAACTGCAGGAGGAAATTTAGGTTGTCACAGACTTAGATTTTTCAAAATATCATTTTACATGAAAACCCACACTCTCCCTCCTGCAATTCCAATTGGCTGTAGCAATTTCTCTGTTTCCTATCCTAAACTAATAGCTATCTAAACCACTTATAACCATACATTTTGAAAATTAAAATATTAAATAATTTTTCAGTGACAAATGTCTGCCTTTAAGGTTTAATATCTTGGAATCAACCAGGCCAAACAACAAATATTTTATACCAGTGCTTAAGGTAGATTCCCAGCTTCCAAATGTGGTATAAAATGCTCATTTCCATCCCAAATTAAAACTTGCCACTTCTCCAGGACTGAATACGTTCCCTTCTGGGCCTGAGCTGGTGTAATTTGTGGGGAAAAAGAGAAATGTCTTCACATTTAGAATCAAGCAGGCTGTTTTCTAAAAAAAAAACATTTTTTGAATCTGCTCAGAGGTTTGGAATGTTAGATTAAGTCTCGGGGAGAAAGTGAGCTGAGTGCAGATGAGGATATGACATATAGACATATGCTCTGTACATTAAGATGCATCTTTGCCATGACCTATAGATTTACCTTAAAAAAAAAATCAATGACTTGAGATTTTATACATTGTTTTCCCCCCATGTAAACTGGTAGACATGGTGCTAAACAGCTGAACCATAAGTGTTACTAAACCAAACTCCAGGTTGGATGAGGATAACAGAAAGCAAAACTCCACAAATACTGTGTCAGCCCAGATTAGTTAATTTAGAAAGCTTTAATTCTTTCAGAATTGATTAGGTTTCTCCCTTCCTGAAAGAATAAAAATAATTTGGCACCCTTCCGCCAGGGCTCTCAAAGTGTTTATAATGGAACTGGTCATGTCTGTATTATGACCATTAAATAATAAAACACCCATCCACAAGAGTACCTGGAATGCTCAACTAATAAAAAGAACACCCCAACCTCAGCAAAATCACAGACAAGATGACTAAACAAAATAAAACAGCAGCAACAATGGTGGTAATTTAAAAACACTTCTGGAAAAAAGTTTAGATGTTTTTTAAAGAGAGAGGGAGAAATTAAGTGAGACATTCCAGAAAGGAGAGAGTTCCACACCAGTGGGACTGCTGCAGTGAAAGCTCAATCGCCTATGATTTTAATTGCAATTATAGAACTACTTAGCACTGGCAGTGTACAAGTGCAAAATGAAAAGACCTATCAGGTGGAAACTCAGGAAGTAGGTCTTCAGTTTAATTAGGGCCAGTCCCATTCAGAGCTTTATAAACCAGCAAAGCTAATTTAAGATCAATCTTCCTGTATTAGGGTTCACTCACCACTCTGGCACCTCCTTCTGGCTGTCCTGGGAATTAGCTCTGCACCCTCTTCAGGTAGTGTCTCACCACCATCACTCCTGCTCTAGGATCCACATCTCTCCAAAGACCGCAGTGACCTCTTCAGCAACACAGCCCTCCAGCCATGCCACACACTGTGGTCCTCCCTTCCAGGGGACCTGCAGTCTGCTGTTCAGCCACTTCCCTTAGTGGCTGCTGCTGCAAATTGTCTGGCCATTTCCTTGTGGCCTCAGCATCCTCTTTGCCCTTGCTTCAGGACCTCAGCCTGAAAACCCCAGCAGCCAGCCAGGAGCTGTCTCTCACTCCCCCAGTCCCTGCTAGTAGCACTGCTCTGTCCAGGGTGCTGGCAGTTCTCTCAGCCCTTCAGCAACACAGTCCTTCCTCCCTGGGCTCCCAGCAGAGAACTACCCTTTTCTTCCTTGCAGCTCCCTTTTTATATGGACCTGCTTGGCCCTGATTGGCTGCTCCCTTCAGCCCTTCTCTGATTGACTGCCTTCTGCACAGCCTCCCTAAGGCTCTATTAACCCCTTTTCTGCCAGTGAGGGGCAGCCAACCCATCATACTGCCACATACTAGGCAGCCAGTGTCAAGAGTGTAAAGCAGACTGAATAGGATCTTGATACCTCAAACCCATGAACAATCATGCTGCTGCATTCTGAAAAAGCTGCAGTTGGTGGATCAGCCTCACTGATAATCCAGCGAAGAGAGTATTACAGTAATCAAGCCTTTGAGTCATATTTCTGTTGCCAGGTTGTCACAAGATAAATAAGAGTACCATCTATGCAAATTGTGTAGCTGAAAACCATATTTCTAAGCCATGTCTAACACACGGCTTTCCATGAACAGGGAGCAGTACAAAGTGATGCCAAATTTGTAACCTGAGTCAGCCTCTGTATGCGTCCCCTCAGAGGAGGAATGAAAGAGGAGCAAGTCATCTTGTAAAAATATTCTCTCTCCACTTGTCTTCCCAGCACTGAGAACAAGCTAACTTTGATGCATTCATCTAGCAATATCATTCAAGCATTCCTCCAGAACAAAGAACAAACTCTCAGGTTCCACAGGGCAAGAAGGCAAACTCTCAGGTTCCACAGGGCAAGAAGTCATCAGCATACTGAAGGTACTCTACCCCATGCTTTGCAATGATCTCCCTGAATGGCTGCATATACATATTAAACAACAGGGTAACAGATTGACCCCTGGGGATAACAGATTTCAGGTCCATTGGTGATGAGGAGAAATCACCAGTCACACCAATTTTCCCTATTCTTCCAGGTAAGACCAGAACCAAAGTGCAGTTTCAGAACACCAGCAACATCCTCCAATCACTGAAGCAACAGCCTATGATCAACCGTATCAACAGCCACCAAAATGTCCAGCATAACTAAAATAGTTTGCTGGCCTTGATTTAATATCAGCAGGAAATCATTCATAACCCTCACAAGCATGGTCTTGACTCCAAAGAATGGCCAAAACCTAGACTGGAACCTGCCCAGAATACCATTTGATTCCAGGTGCTCTTGGAGTTGAAGAACCACCACCTTCTCAGTTACCTTCCACCTATCCTACCAAAAGCTTAAATCTAGTTGTTTGTACTTACAAAACAAATGGGGTGTATAGTAATGAATGAGACACCTGATGTTTTAGTTTTTTTAATTCATTCTCATTCACCGTGAACATGACTTGAGGTTTCCTAAGGATTGCCATAATAAAACATTATCTATTATTATTACAATTTGAAAAAAAACAAAAAACATTTAGAACCAGATCTTCACCTGGTATAAGCTGGCATAGCTCTACTGAATTCAGTAGAGTTACACCAGTTTAAACCATCTGATGATCTGGTCCTTACTTTGAATTTTGCAAATGGTAGGCCATATTCTGCCACCCTTGCTCATGCTGAATAGTACCTTACCCCTTGAGTAGTCCCACTGACTTCAATGAGACTAAGTAAGATTCAACTATTCAACTACTATTCAACAAGAGTGAGGGTGACAGAATCTGGCTATCTATCTGAAAAACAGACAAGAAGTGGCCTGTTTTGGGTTGCTGGAGGGAGACTTAACCTTGGAAAAAGAGGAGACGAGGGAAGATGTGACGGAGAGACTGCCGAGACTCATCAAGCCCTCGGATCGCTACCCCTTCCTGTTCTCCATGTGGGCACCAACGACACTGCCAAGAATGACCTTGAGCGGATCACTGCAGACTACGTGGCTCTGGGAAGGATAAAGGAGTTTGAGGCACAAGTGTTGTTCTCGTCCATTCTCCCCGTGGAAGGAAAAGGCCCGGGTAGAGACCGTCGAATCGTGGAAGTCAACGAATGGCTACACAGGTGGTGTCGGAGAGAAGGCTTTGGATTCTTTGACCATGGGATGGTGTTCCAAGAAGGAGGAGTGCTAGGCAGAGACGGGCTCCACCTAACGAAGAGAGGGAAGAGCATCTTCGCGAGCAGACTGGCTAACCTAGTGAGGAGGGCTTTAAACTAGGTTCACCAGGGGAAGGAGACCAAAGCCCTGAGGTAAGTAGGAAAGTGGGATACCGGCAGGAAGCACGAGCAGGAGCATGTGAGAGGGGAGGGCTCCTGCCTCATACTGAGAAAGAGGGGCGATCAGCGGGTTATCTCAAGTGCCTATACACAAATGCACAAAGCCTGGGAAACAAACAGGGAGAACTGGAAGTCCTGGCAAAGTCAAGGAATTATGATGTGATTGGAATAACAGAGACTTGGTGGGATAACTCACATGACTGGAGTACTGTCACGGACGGATATAAGCTGTTCAGGAAGGACAGGCAGGGCAGAAAAGTTGGGGGAGTTGCACTGTATGTAAGAGAGCAGTATGACTGCTCAGAGCTCAAGTATGAAACTGCAGAAAAAACTGAGAGTCTCTGGATTAAGTTTAGAAGTGTGAGCACCAAGGGTGATGTCATGGTGGGAGTCTGCTATAGACCACCAGACCAGGGGGATGAGGTGGACGAGGCTTTCTTCCGGCAACTCACAGAAGCTACTAGATCGCACGCCCTGGTTCTCATGGGAGACTTCAATCACCCTGATATCTGCTGGGAGAGCAATACAGTGGTGCACAGACAATCCAGGAAGTTTTTGGAAAATGTAGGGGACAATTTCCTGGTGCAAGTGCTGGAGGAACCAACTAGGGGCAGAGCTCTTCTTGACCTGCTGCTCACAAACCGGGAAGAATTAGTAGGGGAAGCAAAAGTGGATGGGAACCTGGGAGGCAGTGACCATGAGATGGTAGTTCAGGATCCTGACACAAGGAGGAAAGGAAAACAGCAGAATACGGACCCTGGACTTCAGAAAAGCAGACTTTGACTCCCTCAGGGAACTGATGGGCAAGATCCCCTGGGAGAATAACATGAGGGGGAAAGGAGTCCAGGAGAGCTGGCTTTATTTTTAAGAATCCTTATTGAGGTTACAGGGACAAACCATCCCGATGTGCAGAAGGAATAGTAAATATGGCAGGCGACCAGCTTGGCTTAACAGTGAAATCCTTGCTGATCTTAAACACAAAAAAGAAGCTTACAAGAAGTGGAAGATTGGACAGATGACCAGGGAGCAGTATAAAAATATTGCTTGGGCATGCAGGAGTGAAATCAGGAAGGCCAAATCACATCTGGAGTTGCAGCTAGCAAGAGATGTTAAGACTAACAAGAAGGGTTTCTTCAGGTATGTTGGCAACAAGAAGAAAGCCAAGGAAAGTGTGGGCCCCTTAATGAATGAGGGAGGCAACCTAGTGACAGAGGATGTGGAAAAAGCTAATGTACTCAATGCTTTTTTTTGCCTCTGTCTTCACGAACAAGGTCAGCTCCCAGACTACTGCACTGGGCAGCAC
The DNA here is from genome assembly GCF_965152235.1 of Eretmochelys imbricata. Classification (NCBI taxonomy): domain Eukaryota; kingdom Metazoa; phylum Chordata; order Testudines; family Cheloniidae; genus Eretmochelys; species Eretmochelys imbricata. Next base: position 236,721,541 of record NC_135572.1, read on the forward strand.
AGCATGGGGAGGAGGTGACCAGCCCTCTGTGGAGAAAGAAGTGGTTCGGGACTATTTAGAAAAGCTGGACGTGCACAAATCCATGGGGCCGGATGCGTTGCATCCGAGAGTGCTAAAGGAGTTGGTGGATGTGATTGCGGAGCCATTGTCCATTATCTTTGAAAACTCATGGCAATCCGGGGAAGTCCTGGACGACTAGAAAAAGGCTAATGTAGTGCCCATCTTTAAAAAAGGGAAGAAGGAGGATCCTGGGAACTACAGGCCAGTCAGCCTCACCTCAGTCCCCGGAAAAATTCATGGAGCAGGTCCTCAAGGAATCAATTCTGAAGCACTTAGATGAGAGGAAAGTGATCAGGAACAGTCAGCATGGATTCACTAAGGGCAAGTCATGCCTGACTAATCTAATTGCCTTCTATGATAAGATAACTGGTTCTGTGGATGAAGGGAAAGCAGTGGGCATGTTGTTCCTTGACTTTAGCAAAGCTTTTCACACTGTCTCCCACAGTATTCTTGCCAGCAAGTTGAAGTATGGGCTGGATGAATGCACTATAAGGTGGGTAGAAAGTTGGCTAGATTGTCGGGCTCAACGGGTAGTGATCAATGGCTCCATGTCTAGTTGGCAGCCAGTATCAAGCGGAGTGTCCCAAGGGTCGGTCCTGGGGCCGGTTTTGTTCAATATCTTCATAAATGATCTGGAGGATTGTGTGGATTGCACCCTCAGCAAGTTTGCAGACGACACTAAACTGGGAGGAGTGGTAGATATGCTGGAGGGTAGGGATAGGATACAGAGGGACCTATACAAATTGGAGGATTGGGCCAAAAGAAATCTGATGAGGTTCAACAAGGACAAGTGCAGAGTCCTGCACTTAGGACAGAAGAATCCAATGCACCGCTACAGACTAGGGACCGAATGGCTAGGCAGCAGTTCTGCAGAAAAGGACCTAGGGGTTACAGTAGACGAGAAGCTAGATATGAGTCAACAGTGTGCCCTTGTTGCCAAGAAGGCCAATGGCATTTTGGGATGTATAAGTAGGGGCATTTCCAGCAGATCGAGGGATGTGATCGTTCCCCTCTATTTGACATAGGTGAGGCCTCATCTGGAGTACTGTGCCCAGTTTTGGGCCCCACACTGCAAGAAGGATGTGGAAAAATTGGAGACAGTCCAGCGGAGGGCAACAAAAATGATTAGGAGACTGGAACACATGAATTATGAGGAGAAGCTGAGGGAAATGGGATTGTTTAGTCTACAGAAGAGAAGAATGAGGGGGGATTTGATAGTTGCTTTCAACTACCTGAAAGGTGGTTCCAAAGAGGATGGATCTAGACTATTCTTGGTGGTAGCGGATGACAGGACAAGGAGTAATGGTCTCAAGTTGCAGTGGGGGAGATTTAGGTTGGATATCAGGAAAAACTTTTTTACTAGGAGGGTGGTGAAACACTGGAATGCGTTACCTAGGGAGGTGGTAGAATCTCCTTCCTTAGAAGTTTTTAAGGTCAGGCTTGACAAAGCCCTGGCTGGGATGATTTAATTGGGGATTGGTCCTGCTTTGAGCAGGGGGTTGGACTAGATGACCTCCTGAGGTCCCTTCCAACCCTGATATTCTATGATTCTATGATTCTAAGAATGGGTGGGAGGGGCAAGACACACTGAGAGGAGTAACAGGAAAGAGATGGCCGGTAGGTGTCACTACACCTGCCATATGCTATTATTAATTTGTTCTCTGTCAACAGAAGTGCCTGACTTCAGCCAAGTTCAAACACAAGGTCTAAAGTTTAGCTCACTGCAGTCAAGTTCTGAAGAAGAAACCCGCCCTATTTTCGTCTCACTCCAGCCCTGTTTCTGGAAACCTTGACTTTCACAGCAAATCTTTCTTACAGCATGCTGGGGACACGGGTGCTGGAACAATTTGTATAGTGGGGGTGCTAAAAGCCATTGAACCAAACTTTAAACCCTGTATATAATGGAAACCATTCAAGCCAGGGGGTGCTGCAGCAATCCCAGCACCCCTAGTTCCAGCACCTATGGCTGGGGGGAAATTAATTTCTCCACATTTGGCTCAATCGTGCCAACCCGTAAATCGTTGCACTCAGGGTAGGTAGCTATCAGTCCCCCTAACCAGAGGGAGATTAATCTTACAGCCTCCAGAAGGGGGCTTTACACCCCATTTGCAGTAGATAAGAACAGCTGTTTACTACCACTTTCAGAACTCCCCTGCATCCTAGGGCACAGGAAGCTTTGAAAGATTAAATGTAAGGGGACTGTTGCCCCCTTACTAACTTTCGGTGGGGGTGTTTTGGTTGGCTAGCTCCCAACACTAAAAGGGGAAGGGTCTATGGGAAATCAGGACCCTGAGACTGACAGCCCCCAGGAACAATGGGGAGAGGCCAGTGCTCCAGGTCAGCCTGAATGACAGGGCGGGCAGGCTAATCAGGGAGTCAGGAGGCCAGGGCGGTCCAGTCCTCCATGTGAGCTGGAATTGCCTGGGTCAGACAGAGTGGGGCTGAGCTAAGGAGAAAGCAGGGGCCCAAGCTAAGCTAGGGAGCAGAGCTGTGCCGGATCCAGAGAGAGCAGACCCTGTCCTGGGAGCAGAGCTGCAGCCCAAAGCCAGAGGCACAGCCCAGAGAGAGCAGACTTGCCCTGGGAGCAAAGCTGCAGCAACCAGAGCCAGAGGGGCCAGAAAAGCAGCCCAGGAAGCAGGTCAGTGCTGGGAGCAGAGTCACAGAAGCAGCCTGCAGAGCAGACCTGTCCTGGGAGCAGAGCTGCAGCAACCAGAGCCAGAGGGGCCAAGGAAGCGGCCCAGCGGCTGAAGGCAGAGCGGCAGCAACAATGCAGAGACAGAGTGGTGGAGCTGGGGTTGGAGCAGTCCGGAGCTGGGTGCGGTGAGCAGCTGGGGAGAGTGAGGGGGACCCTGGGGGCCCAGCACAGGGAGACACCTCAGCTAAGAGGCTCTGCAGGCCAGGCTTGGATCGTAACCCCGACAGAGCGGGGGCGGCACTGGGAAGAAGGGTCCTACCACTTAGAGCCTGAGAGTGTGTGGCCACCACCAGAGCAAGTGTCCGACCCACAGCATCCCTGCAGCACAGCCAGGGCCTGAGAAGGAGGCCTGGGACATACAAGGAACAGACTGTGAACTGCCCTGACATTCCAGAGACCCTGTGTGTGACGTTCCCTGCCACAGAGCGGGGTGATGTGTTTCCTTTAACCTTTCCCATTTTTCCTTCTTCTTTTTAAAATTAATTGTTGATTAAATAACTTGCATTTGCTTTAAATTGTATGTAATGGTCAGTGGGTCAGAGAAGTGCCCAGTGCAGAGAGAGTACCCTGGAGTGGGGACACCTGAGCCCCTGTTCTAGGTGACCACAGCAGGGTTGGGGGTTGAGCCCCCCAGGAATCCTGGGCCCAGCCTTGTAGGGGTTACGAGGACTCTGCCAGACAGGAGAGTGGAAGGGGAGTCCTCAAGGGCAGGGAGGCCTCTGGGTAAAGGAAGTGGGAGCAAGGACTCAGATCCTCTCGCTAGCCCACTTCACCGGGGTAGTGCAGAAGCCAGGAAAGTTCCCCACAATAGCGGGACTATTCCCCCGCTTACATAAAGCTGCGTGTCATGTAGGCAGATACACACCCTCCCCTCCCACCCTAAATGCTGGCTCACATATTCTGCCCACACCCTGCCCACATGAACACACAGATTCTTCTGCATTCAGGGCCTTGTATTTTTCCTGTAGGAATAAGGGTCTTTCAATGTTTTTACTAAAAGCAGTATAGCACTGAAGACCATTTATTCCACCATTTCTAGGTGTTGTGCAAAGGGTAAATTAGCTCTGGCACAAAGGAATGATACTGCTTTTGTTTCTATCCACTGACTAATAGGAATGAAGATTAGCTCCTAAAGGTTAAAAAACCCTATTCTCTCTTTGCATGGCCTCTTCTAACCTTATTTGTTGCCAATGTCAACACATAGAAGTTCTGTTTATTTAAAAAAAAAAAATCTTTAAGCTTCACTCTATATTCAGTTTGTGAAAACAGAACTACTCTAATAGCTCCGTTGATTTTCTGGTCTGGTTTCAAAATTCAGATTGCTAATCTTCACACACTATGTGCAAGAGTTTTCAATCAATAGTCAGGATAATCTGTCTTTTCAATACAATCTTTACGCTGACAAGACTCCTGTTGAGTACAGGCTAGTGTATTTCCATTGTCCAAGCTGAGAGAAATGCAGAAAGCGAGCACATGGCATAAATGGTGAAAGGCCATTTAGATTTGTATTTTTTACCCATACATTTTAATAATCATTTAAAGTTTATTGAGCCAGATCCTGTTTTCTCTGAACACCCCAAAACTCCCAGAGACTTCCATGATTTGGCTTATTACCAACATTACAAATATTTTTATTTGTTTGTTTGTTTGACCTTGGTGTCCATTTAATTTTCTTGGGCTTTTTTCTAACTTCAAACAATACTTTAGTTTTGCAAATAGTAATATTCCTAATTTTCCAAGTGTGCAAATCTAGGACCATAGCTTCAGTTGTGCTGGAAGGGAGCTTGGTGCACTTGAAGAACTGGGGAAACTACAGGTGTTACACCTTGCTGTGACCAGTCATGATTACTGATGTGATGCCAAATATGATTTGCACTGATCTTCACAAACATGGGCAGCTAATGGATTTTTCATATTTGTATCTGAATATGAAAAACTGTTACATGGACAAGTGCACAGGGGACTGTATTGCAGCCTACAGCCTCCTTCTTGTGGGTAGGGGGAAAGTAAGCTGTTTTCTTCTTCAAAGCCCTGCAGACAGCCACAGGGTGCATTTCACCCATTGATGGTTATCCACGTAGATGTATGCTTATTACAACAGCACTGAGAGGCTGCAACTGAGATCAAGACCCCATTGTACTAGGCCCCGTGTAAACACAAATGAGAGGCACTCCCTGACTCAAAGAATTTATAATCTAAACAGACAAACGAAATATTATGATCCTCATTTTACAGATACTGTCTCTGTGCTTCAGTTTCCTAAGTGACTTGCCTATGGCCACGTAGGTAGTCTATGGTAGAGCAGGTAGTTGAACCAAGTCACTCAAGGCCATCTTCCTCTCTTCTGCCTATACTTTCCTCCATCCCAGATCAATCAATCCCAGAATCAGAATAAAGTCTTCTTTAGTCTTCCTTTCCCTTTGAAAACTTCTTTGAAGGCTGAATCTGAAAAGAAAAAATTCCCCTGATCCTACTGCTCTCTCTCCTTTGCACAGAGTTAGCTGGACTACTAGCGCCTTAAAGTGCCAACAGAAGATACTCAACATAGCACTAATGTTCATGCTTTATATATGTTTGTTTTGAACCCCAAATTAAACCTTTTTAGGAGAACCACTCCCTCTTCTTTCTCCCTTTCTTTGTACTTGGTCCACTGAGGTTGTACCATGAGGAAGCCTGAATTACTAGAGTGAAAAGCATTTCATTTTAATCACTTACTGGCAGAGCCCCTGCCTTTCATTTCCATCCCAATGAAAACTCAGATTAATATAAAAGAAAATGAGGACTTTCACTGAAAGAGATTGAAGTGTTCTCCAACTGGTTTTTGAACGTTATAATTCTTGACGTCTGATTAGTGTCCATTTATTCTTTTACGTAGAGACTGTCCAGTTTGGCCAATGTACATGGCAGAGGGGCATTGCTGGTACATGATGGCATATATCACATTGACAGATGTGCAGGTGAACGAGCCTCTGAGAGTGTGGCTGATGTGATTAGGCCCTGTGATGGTGTCCCCTGAATAGATATGTGGACACAGTTGGCAACGGGCTTTGTTGCAAGGATAGGTTCCTGGGTTAGTGGTTCTGTTGTGTGGTGTGTGGTTGCTGGTGAGAATGTGCTTCATGTTGGGGGGCTGTCTGTGAGCAAGGACTGGCCTGTCTCCCAAGATCTGTGAGAGTGATGGGTCGTCCTTCAGGATAGGTTTTAGATCCTTGATGATGCGTTGGAGAGGTTTTAGTTGGGGACTGAAGGGGATGGCTAGTGGTGTTCTGTTATTTTCTTTGTTGGGCCTGTCCTGTAGTAGGTGACTTCTGGGTACTCTTCTGGCTCTGTCAATCTGTTTCTTCACTTCAGCAGGTGGGTATTGTAGTTATAAGAACGCTTGATAGAGACCTTGTAGGTGTTTGTCTCTGCCTGAGGGGTTGGAGCAAATGCGGTTGTATCGTTGAGCTTGGCTGTAGACAATGGATCGTGTGGTGTGGTCTGGATGAAAGCTGGAGGCATGTAGATAGGCATTAATATATAATATATAAATATATTAATATATAAAGGCAGCAGCAAGTGCCCTTCTCTTCCTTTTCAAAATGAAAATAAGATGATTGATTTAAAAAAAAAATAAGATCAAGTGGCAAGTCCCTGTTTTAAAGAATTTCACTTTATCTCCAAATTTTCCTGTTTCATTTTGTTTGCTTAATTACTACTTGTAGTGTGTAAAGTTAAATCAATGGGACTATGTAACGGCCCTGGCTGGTTAGTGCTTCAAATCAGGACCTGTTATATACAAAATTTCTTTTATAATGAATGATCTACGTAGAAAGAATTTTATCTCAGCTTCAGTCTTCCATGATTAGATTTTATTTGTGTCTACACAAGAGTCCTTCTGCCAAATAAACATGGTTCATTTTTGTGTTCCCAGAAATTGGGAGAGGATTATCGTTTATGGGAGACTTAAACCAAGGACTCACCATCCTCTGCATGTAATTACATATCTTACCAAGATAGCCAGGGCTGTCAAAGGTTTATTCAATAATTAGGAAAGAGTGTCCAGGAAGGTTTAAAGAAGCCCTTAAATGCTGACAACTCTTAGAAGAATTACAAAAAGAACAGCTCAAAGGTGAGGAACTGGGCCAGTACATGCCATTGCAGTATATGCTATTGCCATAAACTGCTTGATAAATAAATGTCTTTACAGGTACAACCTGCAAAATAATGCCCTGAAAGTAAATGCAGAAAAGGCTCAGTCTTGCAGCATTTCTGTATGAAGCATTTAAAAATAAAAAAGGCTGAAGATATTTCCTTGCTACAACTCATAAGATACAGTCACAGAGTTGTTTTATTTTACTTTCACTTAGTTTTCTTTACAAGAAAATTTGCTTTATTTTAATTATGTTAAAGGAAATTCAAGGTTCCAATTCACTTTTTTCTTTAAACATTTGATTTCTGATTATTGCAAAGGCAGATAGAGACAGACAGCTACACAGAGTTACAGCTGTATTAATGTGTAGTCAGAGGATAAGTCAAAGTGCACATAAAAAACCCCACCTTCCCATATACCCCATTCTAACCATTTCATTTTCAGTCAGGTTTGAGATCTGCCCCTGCTCGATCACTGTTTCCAGGTAATAGGTAGTGAATATTTAGAGAGACAGCTCTCCATTAGTTTAGGCTTTAAATTTAACATAAATTTGATATATTTTGACAGAGAATGCTATCTGGAGTAAAAAAAATAAAATAAAAATCTCTATCTAAATCCATCACTGACACTGGAGAAGAAAGAAAACAATGGGCCAAATTCTCAACTGGTGTCAAATGACATAGTTCCAATGAAATTAATGGAGTTATGCATTCACCCCAGTTGATGATCTGGCCAATAGCTATTGCTTAGGAATGACTAATATTTTCCTTTGTAGTTGCAAAGGCAGTAGTCTAGAAAGCAGGTGCAGCACAGATTAACGTAATCCTCTTCCTAGAGCTGTGCTGATACTCTCAGTAGTAAGTGTTAGAGGCTTATTCCTGCACCCACTTACTTCCCTGGTCCTTCTCGCATGAACAGAGAGCAACAATACCCAAAGTCCAAAGGTGCAAACAATTCGATGTTGATTGGCGTGAATTCCAGCAAGCATGATTCCAGTTTCCTTCCTTAGTGTCCCCCTTCTCAGCTCTGACACCACAGAGCCTTACCTGTGTCCCTGTTCCGATTCTCCCCCTTAGCAAAACATGATTCCAATTTCCCCACCCCCATTCCCTGTTCCCATTCCCCCTCTTACTTCCTGATTGACTGCAGACTATATAGTAAAACTTGAGTTCTGCTTAGCTGTACCTTAACCAATCATTTTCTTGAAATTTAACTAACCAATCCTAACATATTGTAACATGATTATTTAACCAATTGTATCCCACCACCTTAATTAGTTTACACCCAGCAAAATTAATTAACCAGACAGAGATTATACAGACAAACAATAGGGAAATGGGGACTACAGTGATAGAACAACACAGAAATGAGGATTTCACATCCCAGCTATTGATAAGTGAGTTCTTGCCAGACAGGATGCTATCAAACTAAGTTTCCTTTTTCATTTTCTAGGCACTTTCCTTTCTCTGGAGGTGATAGGAATACAATCCTGTCCTGATAATGCCTAACAGCCCAAGAGCACCTTATTTCAATGAGACTAGTTTGGAATGTAAAGATGTGACTGTTCGCTTCCCAGCTTATGGCTGCCTCTGCCGCTTAGCCAAAGGCCTTAGCCTAAGAACAGGGCCCCAGACTGTCACAGTGAGAGAAGGCCCTTACACTGGCAGACAGTGATTCGATTCTCTCTTTTATACCTCTAGAACTAGCTAAGTGATAAGAATACACCTAAATTCTTAGAGTATAGACCTTTACAGACAGGCCTGAATATCTATATCCTAACAGTAAGGACTAAATGAGCTTGTGGTGTGGTTAAGACAAAAAACATAGAAGTTGGTAGGCCTGTGTTCTCAACTCAAATGCAGACTTATTGGGGCAAATTCTTCCCTGCTGTAACTCCACTAAAGTCAAAGGGCCCAATTCTCTTCTTTCATGGATTTAGATGGATTCACTATTGATTTATACCAGTGTAAGGGTTGGTCTACACTTAAAACACCTACAGCTGGTGTGCTGCAGCTGTAGGGTTTTGTGTGTAGAGACTACAGTGATGGGAGGGGTTCTCCTGTTGACATAGTGAATCCACCTCTCTGAGAGACAGTGGCCAGGCTAATGGAAGAATTCTTCTGTCGTCCTAGCGCTGTCTATACTGGGGATCAGGTTGGCCTAACTAGGTCACTCAGAGGTATGGATTTTTCACACCCCTGGGCAACGTAGCTGGGTCAGCTTAACTTTTTAGTGTAGACCTAGCCTAAGTGAAGGAAGAACCAGGCCTAGTGGAGTTACACTAGATATAAATTTGGGTCCTTGTGTGACATTGAAAATCTGGCCCAAAGTAGCTTGCCCAAAGTTAGGCAGGCATAATTGCATACTAATTTGTGTGTGAAATGATTGATTGCAGTATCAGACATGTTTCAGAGTAGCAGCCGTGTTAGTCTGTATCCGCAAAAAGAAAAGGAGGACTTGTGGCATCTTAGAGACTAACAAATGTATTTGAGCATAAGCTTTCGTGAGCTACAGCTCACTTCATCCGATGCATGCAGTAATACAGTGGGGAGATTTATATACACAGAGAACATGAAACAGTGGGTGTTATCATACACACTGAACTGGCATTTGCAAGTGCAATCATAACTATTCAATCTGTAATTTTTGTTTAAATCAAAGTAATGTGCCTGAGGTCACACAAGATATTTGGAGCCAGAGCAGAAAAGTAAGTCTCAAGTGTGATATAGGTACCTCTTATTGTTTTGCAAGTCTAGTATAAGCAGAGAACACATCCAGGTGCCCGTGTAACCCCAGAATTCGACAGTACTGCAGTCAGCCTTTTTGTGTGATCAGCCACTGCCAGCTGAAACCCAAACATCACATAGCTAGGATAATCTTAGGCCCTGAGACAAGGCATGTTTGCAGTTTTGCTATTAGAACGGGAGGATGGATAAGAAGTGAATGTATTGTGAAAATAGAAGGAAGGTTTGGAACAACAACCTTGGTTTTAGGTGCCTCTGATATGTAAGTTTTATTGTTGTTATGACTAGAAATGTTTTGCTGATGAGAATAATGAATTGTTATTGGCTGTTGCTAGAGAAATTGTTAGCCTATTAGAGGTTATTATGGACTTGTGCTTTATTCAGAGAAAATTTATAAACATTTTAGATAGAAAGTGTGCTTTGGAGAAGTCCAAGGAAGCTTTCCTCTGGGCAAGGATTTGACCCGTAAATTCCCAGCAGCTAGATGGAAGGTGGTCCCCCCCACCAGAGGCCTGGCTGCTGATTCTTTGAAACTATTTCAGACTTTTTGGGTAGCAATAAATGTTTGGAATACTCTGAACCTACTGCTACAGCATGTGTGTGCGTGTGTGAGAGAGAGAGCTTGAGACCTAATAAAAAAGTAGTTTTAGGTAAAAGCACTCTTGCTTGTGCCCGTCGTTTATCAGATGGATGAGCATGCCCCCACTGATTTATTCCTGACACCGTCTGGAAAGAAACAGTAAAGTCACCCTGATTTGGGTTCTGAAAACCTTGGGTAACACCTGTAGCTGCTCCTCATAGGCTACTAACCAAGTAAATGTTTCACACATGCAATGTTAAAAATTGAAGGCAAATATATTCTAGTGTAGACCTGGCTTGAGTCTGATCAGGGTGACCAGATGTCTTGATTTTATAGGGACAGTCCTGATTTTGGGGGCTTTTCCTTATGTAGGCACCTATTACCCCCCACCCCATCCCGATTTTTTACACTTGCTCTCTGGTCATCCTAGTCTGATCCGCAAAGATCATTTGAGACCGAGAACCTTGACTGTGATAGTAGCTCTGTAACAACTCTGTTCTCACTGAATCATAGGAGCAAGGGTGATGAAAGTTTCACTCCTAATCAGTATAAAACATAGGGACAATACAGTACCATAAATCTTGTGCAAACAGTGCCTCCTGACTGTGCTGCCACTTAGTGGTTTCTCGACTGGACTCAACTACCTTTATGGAACCATTAGTTTCCATTTCAGACAGCTAAGAATATGTAAAAAAAAGAAGCAAAAAACGTAACAGCTACAGTACTTCATGAACAAATGCAAGATACATCATCATCCCCAGAGGTCTCACCAGCTATAACCCTCTGACCAGTACATATAAGTCCAAGAGACCGGAAGAAGAGTTCTGCGTGGCTCAAAAGTGTGTTTCTCTCTCACCAAGAGGAGTTGGTCTAATAAAAGATAATACTTCACCCACCTTGTCTCTCTTTATGGACCGTATGCAGAGAAAACAATGTTAAATCATCCCCCAATCAGCTTTGTATCAGAGCATTGTCTGTACTGGAGAAATCTGATGAAATAACTGCTTTTTGGATCCCATGACATGCCTGTAACACACCATGCACCTGCACACAAGTTGCTCACAACAGTGCACAGGTGTTCAAACAGCATTTGGAGTAGATTTGCTTTAAGCATGACTAATCAGCATGTTGTCTTCCACCATGACCATCTTCATATGCCAGTGTAGGCAACAAGCAGCCCTGTTCCCAACCCCAACAGTTAAAAGTCTTGCCATTACCATCCCACCTGATTAGGTGCCCTATCTAATTGAGTTTGAGCTCTTATTGGACTGGACTCACAGGGCTCATCCCTCAGTGCAATACAAGATACAGGTGGACATGCCAAATCCCAATCTACCCAGGACAGTGACATACACCATGTTCATTTGGTCCTTCCTGTGCATGGCCCTGGTATCCCTGCCCAAGATCAGGCTAAAGAAAACCAGGACTCCCAAGGCATGCATTTCAAGTCCCTGTGGACAGTGTGGAAACATTTACCCCAAGTTCTTTCCCACCATCACCTCTCAGTACAGCAGTTACTTATTGCAGCTGGCCTGCAAGTGTATGAGTTGATTTTGACATTTTCTGCGTCAAGTGTATGACAAAGCTTTCCAGAGTGACTAGTGATTACGTTTACTCCAATTGGAGACAGCTTAAAGTGCTGAGTGAGCATCCACCTCCTGGAAAAAAAAATCAAGCCCCTTTAAAAAGGTCTCACATTGGGTACCCAAAAGTCATTAGTCACTTTTGAAAGATTTGACAATACATTCCATAACAGTCACTGAAGAGAACCCTACTTGTATTATAAGAGTAAACCCACGATAGGAAACAATCCCAGTTAATTCCAACAACTGCTGACATTTGCTTTAGTCTGTATCAGGCACTTGTGTTCTCCATCTGCACCCTACACTTGCAAAACCTGTGCATAGAACATATTGGATTTGGTGTGCACGTCAACAGCATGTTGTGTTGACATAAGTTACAGCTTCGGGTGTCAACTTGATTTTCCAGCTCTACATGTTTTGCTTCAAGTCCTGTGACCTCCTCCCTTAGTGTATCAAACACCTCATCCCTGCTCCCACAGATGTTATCCAGAGTACAACAGGCAGATCTGGACATTGTTGATTGCCCTAAAAGGTTATCATGTCAGTCATGCCCACCTTGTTTTAAGGGTCCTGAAGAAGCTCTATCTTGAATCTGCAATGTATCTGAATTGCCATCTGACTGTTAATAGGGTATGGATCTTTGAACCCAGGGTATGCTGCATTACCAAGAATCACTGTGGGGATGTAAACACCATTAACATCAATATTATGGGATGGGGAGAATGTGCTTCTCCATCTGCTCTGGAAAATCTGAAGCTGTGGTAGGGTTTTGTTTGTTTGTTTTGAAAAGCATTGCTTGGTCCTCTTATGTAAGCATTTTGGAACCAGCCATGATAATCCACTGGTTAAAGGTTGGAATGATAGCCTTTTCTGTTAATGTGCTCCAAGACTTGGTAGGGTGGGTGTTTGGCACAGAATGGGCAGATGGTCCTATATACACACACCTCTAGTGATTTGGGAATCCTGACTCTCAGTGATTTGACATCTTGATCATACAGTCCATCAAAACACTGCATTTCCCCACAAGCATCCACCTGGACACCACCCACTGTTGACTCCCCAACTGAGTGGTAGCTACTCAGTTTCCACAGGACAATTTTCCCCCCCTCCCCCCAAGGTGATCTCTGGTACTTCTGTTACCTCCATCCTCATAGTATCTGAGTACCTCACAATATTTTTGTACTGATCCTCACAATACTCCAGTGAGGTAGGGAAGTGCTAATATCCCCATTTGACAGACGAGGAATTGAATCTCAGAGAGACTAAGTGACTTGTCCAAGGTCACACAGGAAGTCTGTGGCACAGCAGGGAACTAAGCCTGTGTGTACCTTCCTCTCAGGCTAAAGCCTTAATCACTGGATCATCCTTCCTCCCACCCTGGTAACTTGCCTCTGCAGTTTTGAAGCCAGCTCCCACCGAGGTACAGAAGTAGCACTTCCCAGGGTAAGCTTCTTGAAGCACCAGTAGCTGGTTACTCCAAGACATGAGCCTTGTGGTGGCATGAATTCCATATACTGCTGGTCTTGTTCTCTGGCTTTTGCAGATAGTGCCGACACACCCTCCTCTGCCTCTCCTGGGCCATCTGAAATGCAGGAACTCCAGCAAAAGACTGTCTTCCTGAGCAAATCATTTGGAAAAAAAATGCCGTGGAAATGGCTGAGCTTCACTAGGAGTTCTGACAGAGAAGCAGTTGCTGCTGCAGGCACCAATGTGTCCCTCCTCCCCTCACTGCAAGCTGAGCATGTTTTCAAAGTGGGGCATCACAGGGGTACATTTCAGTGGGGGGTAAAGGAAATTGGCAGAGAAGAGAAAGGAGCACATACTTTCCTCTCCCCCCTTCAAAAACATAAATCTGGGGCACTGTTCCCCTGCACTGCCCTTTACTATCAAACAGTATTTCTGTCACCCCACCACTGCTTATTCCCTCAGTCCCTGTAATACACCTGTGAGTAGCTTCTCCCCAGGTCATACTTGACCTTCAATTTACTAGACGTAACCAAAAGCCTTCCAGTCAATTTCACAATTGAGAGAAGTGTGAGGGGAAAACAATTTTTTAAAAAAATTCTTAACACAAGTTAAGGCCCAGGCCCCAACTCAGGTTTTCACCCCACTCCACCCTACCCCACCCCCACCACACACACAACCTTAAACCTCTAGAAAGGTTCATCACTTAAACAAAAATGAATCCTCTTTCATAGGCTAAGTCTGCAGTAAGAACTAGAGGTGTGATTCCCCTACCCATGTACACATACTCAAGCTACCATAAGTATAAATAGGAGTGTAGCCACAGTAGCAGCAGCAGAGGCATGGCTTAGCTGTCCCGAGTACAGACGTGCCTAAACCCTGTGGGTATAAACTTAGCAGAGCTAAACCAGGCCTCTGTTGTTGCTACCGTGGCTACAGTGCTATCTACACTCATGCTAGCTTGAGGAGAACTAGCATGAGCATTCACCAAGAGTCCTGAAGGAACTCAAATATGAAATTGCAGAATTACTAACTGTTGTATGTAACCTATCACTTAAATCATCTTCTGTATCAGATAAACAGAGACTACCTAATGGGATACCAATTTTTCAAAAAAGGCTCCAGAGACGATCCTGGCAATTACAGAGAGCACGAGGAAACTATGAGACAGTGTTAGTCGTGCTAGGTCTTGTCATACCAAGAGCCTAACCACTGTGAAGATATTTTTGTAGGCAGGACAAAGGGAAGTTTTGAGGAGGGATTTAAGGAGGAGAATAAGTTAGTTTTGAGGAGGATTACAGGGAGTGTCTCCCAAATATGAGGGGCAGCAGTGGATAAAGTACAAAGGTGTTTGAAAATTTGACAGGAGGGTAATGGAGGCTCGCATTCTGGCCCATTTGGAAGTGGGAGTTGACTGATCTAGCCCCACATTCGAAGGTGCCCACAACTATAGTCTGGGCACCATTTACATAATGGAGTAAGGAAAAGGCACTATTTTCCAAATTGCAAACACAATCACACTTCCCTCTTTTAGCAATGAGCCTCTGCTACTGCACCAAAACTCAAGGTAATCACTAGTGACATCTTTTGTTCTAGTGCAATGCATTCTAGCACTTAGCACAATGCTAGATACCACAATACCACAAGCTTGGAGACGTAAATCCAGACAATATAAAGAAACAAAGGGTCTGTTGAGGGTGGAACAATAGCACCCAGATTGGGTAATGGATAATTAGCCATGTTATAGTACGCCTCATGTTCAAAGTGCTGTACAATCATCTATAACATTATTATTTAAAGGTTTCAGAGTAGCAGCCGTGTTAGTCTGTATCCGCAAAAAGAAAAGGAGTACTTGTGGCACCTTAGAGACTAACAAATTTATTTGAGCATGAGTTTTCGTGAGCTACAGGTCACTTCATTGGATGCATTCAGTGGAAAAAAAGTAGTTCCCAGAGGCCCCCGTCAAGATCAGGAACCAGTTTTTCTTCTTCGAGCAGTGTCCCTATAGGTGCTCCACGTAGGTGTGTCTGTGCCCCTGTGCCTGATTGGAGTTTTTAGGCAGCAGTATCTGTTCAGCCCACACATGCACCCTCTCTCCCGGTCTGCCTTGAGACTATCTGGTACTGTGCGGGGGAACCCCCCTCAGTTCCTTCTCAACCACCCTTGGCCTAAGACAGATCAAGCAGCAGTCCAGTTTACTTACCCTTTATTATAGTTGATAGTGTTTATTTGATAGTTTCTCTCATAGAGTTTGTTTTATAGCATTTGTAGAGCTTCCGTTGTTAAAATAGAAAAAACTATATGTGGTTTTTTCTTTCTCCCTATCCTCTTTTCCCCCTTTTTGGTGATTGCTACCTGCAGGGACATGCCCCGCTTCCCCAGGTTTAAACGGTGTCTCTCATGTAAGGAGGCAATACCGATTACAGACAGACAATTTTGCTGTATCCAGTGCCTGGAGAAGCTTATGTCCCACAGAAGTGTACCTTCTGCCAACAACTCAAGGCTAGATCCAGAAAGAACTGCAAGTTAAAGCTGAAACTCCTGCTCATAGAGGATGTTCTTAAACTAGCAGCTGATCCCAAATCCCTTCCACAGCACAGATCGTCCCCAGACCCTTTAACTTCTCAGGAGGGGGAGCTGAGGAGAAAATGTTTTGACTCCCTGCACAAAGCCTCCAAAAAGAGAGTGGTGAGCCCTCAAACCAAGCTCCTGATCAGCCAGAGGAGATCTTTGATGCGATCGATCACTTCAGCACCGGCGGCACAGACAGCACCAAAGCACAGTACTAGAAGACACAGGGAAATCAGGTGTGAGTTACATCTTAATGCCTTCTCCCCTCTGTTCAGAGTTCTCGACAGGGGGCTCTGTGATAGAGAAGGAACTGAGGGTGGTTCGCCCACACGGTGCTACATAATCTCAGGCAAACCATGAGGGATGGAGGGTGCATGTGCAAGCCAAATGGACACTGCTACCTAAAATCTCTGATCAGAGGTGCAGACATGCTTACAATGGAGCACCCATAAGGACAGACATCTCAAAGAACCATTGTTACTGCACACGGTGAGTAACTTCCTCTTACTGGGCACTGTATGCACACATACAAAGTCATGGTCCCTGGTTTCAGAGTAGCAGCTGTGTTAGTCTGTATCCACAGAAAGAAAAGGAGGACTTGTGGCACCTTAGAGACTAACCAATTTATTTGAGCATAAGCTTTCGTGAGCTACAGCTCACTTCATCAGATGCATGCAGTGGAAAATACAGTGGGGAGATTTACATACACAGAGAACATGAAAAAATGGGTGTTACCATACACACCATAACAAGAGTGATCAGGTAAGGTGAGCTATTACTAGCAGGTGAGCAGGGGGAAAAAACCTTTTGTAGTGATAATCAAGGTGGGCCATTTCCAGCAGTTGACAAGAACGTGTGAGGAACGGGGGCGGCGGGTGGGGAATAAAAATGGGGAAATAGTTTTACTTTGTGTAATGACCCATCCACTCCCAGTCTTTATTCAAGCCTAAGTTAATTGTATCCAGTTTGCAAATTAATTCCAATTCAGCAGTCTCTCGTTGGAGTCTGTTTTTGAAGTTTTTTTGTTGAAGAATTGCCACTTTTAGGTCTGTAATCGAGTGACCAAAGAGATTGAAGTGTTCTCCGACTGGTTTTTGAATGTTATAATTCTTGACTTCTGATTTGTGTCCATTTATTCTTTTACGAAGAGACTGTCCAGTTTGGCCAATGTACATGGCAGAGGGGCATTGCTGGCACACAATGGCATATATCACATTGGTAGATGTGCAGGTGAACGAGCCTCTGATAGTGTGGCTGATGTGATTAGGCCCTATAATGGTGTCCCTTGAATAGATATGTGGACACAGTTGGCAACGGGCTTTGTTGCAAGGATAGGTTCCTGGGTTACTGGTTCTGTTGTATGGTGTGTGGTTGCTGGTGAGAATTTGCTTCAGGTTGGGGGGCTGTCTGTAAGTAAGAACTGGCCTGTCTCCCAAGATCTGTGAGAGTGATGGGTCGCCCTTCAGGATAGGTTTTAGATCCTTGATGATGTGTTGGAGAGGTTTTAGTTGGGGGCTGAAGGTGATGGCTAGTGGCATTCTGTAATTTTTTTTGTTGGGCCTGTCCTGTAGTAGGTGACTTCTGGGTACTCTTCTGGCTCTGTCAATCTGTTTCTTCATTTCAGCAGGTGGGTATTGTAGTTGTAAGAACACTTGATAGAGATCTTGTAGGTGTTTGTCTCTGTCTGAGGGGTTGGAGCAAATGCGGTTGTATCGTATAGCTTGGCTGTAGACAATGGATCGTGTGGTGTGGTCTGGATGAAAGCTGGAGGCATGTAGGTAGGCATAGCGGTCAGTAGGTTTCTGGTATAGGGTGGCGTTTATGTGACCATCGCTTATTAGCACTGTAGCATCCAGGAAGTGGATCTCTTGTGTGGACTGGTCCAGGCTGAGGTGGATGGTGAGATGGAAATTGTTGAAATCAGGGTGGAATTCCTCAAGGGCTTCTTTTCCATGGGTCCAGATGATGAAGATGGCATCAATGATAGGATACAGAGGGACCTAGACAAATTGGAGGATTGGGCCAAAAGAAATCTGATGAAGTTCAATAAGGGTAAGTGCAGGGTGCTGCACTTAGGACGGAAGAACCCAATGCACAGCTACAGACTAGGGACCGAATGGCTAGGCAGCAGTTCTGCGGAAAAGGACCTAGGGGTGACAGTGGACGAGAAGCTGGATATGAGTCAGCAGTGTGCCCTTGTTGCCAAGAAGGCCAATGGCATTTTGGGATGTATAAGTAGGGGCATAGCGAGCAGATTGAGGGACGTGATCGTCCCCCTCTATTCGACATTGGTGAGGCCTCATCTGGAGTACTGTGTCCAGTTTTGGGCCCCATACTACAAGAAGGATGTGGATAAATTGGAGAGAGTCCAGCGAAGGGCAACAAAAATGATTAGGGGTCTGGAACACATTACTTATGAGGAGAGGCTGAGGGAACTGGGATTGTTTAGTCTGCAGAAGAGAAGAATGAGGGGGGATTTGATAGCTGCTTTCAACTACCTGAGAGGTGGTTCCAGAGAGGATGGTTCTAGACTATTCTCATTGGTGGAAAAGGACAGGACAAGGAGTAATGGTCTCAAGTTGCAGTGGGGGAGGTTTAGGTTGGATATTAGGAAAAACTTTTTCACTAGGAGGGTGGTGAAACACTGGAATGCGTTACCTAGGGAGGGGGTAGAATCTCCTTCCTTAGAAGTTTTTAAGGTCAGGCTTGACAAAGCCCTGGCTGGGATGATTTAATTGGGGATTGGTCCTGCTTTGAGCAGGGGGTTGGACTAGATGACCTCCTGAGGTCCCTTCCAACCCTGATATTCTATGATTCTATGATTCTATGAATGTAGCGCAAGTAGAGTAGGGGCGTTAGGGGACGAGAGCTGAGGAAGCGTTGTTCTAAGTCAGCCATAAAAATGTTGGCATACTGTGGGGCCATGTGGGTATCCATAGCAGTGCCACTGATTTGAAGGTATACATTGTCCCGAAATGTGAAATAGTTATGGGTGAGGACAAAGTCACAAAGTTCAGCCACAGGTTTGCCGTGACATTATCGGGGATACTGTTCCTGACGGCTTGTAGTCCATCTTTGTGTGGAATGTTGGTGTAGAGGGCTTCTACATCCATAGTGGCCAGGATGGTGTTTTCAGGAAGATCACCGGTAGATTGTAGTTTCCTCAGGAAGTCAGTGGTGTCTCAAAGATAGCTGGGAGTGCTGGTAGCGTAGGGCCTGAGGAGGAAGTCTGCATAGCCAGACAATCCTGCTGTCAGGGTGCCAATGCCTGAGATGCTGGGGCTTCCAGGATTTCCAGGTTTATGGATCTTGGGTAGCAGATAGAATACCCCGGCTCGGGGTTCTAGGGGCGTGTCTGTGCGGATTTGTTCTTGTGCTTTTTCAGGGAGTTTCTTGAGCAAATGCTGTAGTTTCTTTTGGTAACCCTTAGTGGGATCAGAGGGTAATGGCTTGTAGAAAGTGGTGTTGGAGAGCTGTCTAGCAGCCTCTTGTTCATATTCCAGCCTATTCATGATGATGACAGCACCTTCTTTGTCAGCCTTTTTGATTATGATGTCAGAGTTGTTTCTGAGGCTGTGGATGGCATTGTGTTCTGCACGGCTGAGGTTATGGGGCAAGTGATGCTGCTTTTCCACAATTTCAGCCTGTGCACATTGGCAGAAGCACTCTATGTAGAAGTCCAGTCTGTTTTTTCGACCTTCAGGAGGAGTCCACCTAGAATCCTTCTTTTTGTAGTCTTGGTAGGAAGGTCTCTGTGGGTTAGTATGTTATTCAGAGGTGTGTTGGAAATATTCCTTGAGTCGGAGACATCGAAAATAGGATTCTAGGTCACCACAGAACTGTATCATGTTCGTGGGGGTGGAGGGGCAGAAGGAGAGGCCCCGAGATAGGACAGATTCTTCTGCTGGGCTAAGAGTATAGTTGGATAGATTAACAATATTGCTGGGTGGGTTAAGGGAACCACTGTTGTGGCCCCTGGTGGCATGTAGTAGTTTAGATAGTTTAGTGTCCTTTTTCTTTTGTAGAGAAGCAAAGTGTGTGTTGTAAATGGCTTGTCTAGTTTTTGTCAAGTCCATCCATGAGGAAGTTTGTGTGGAAGGTTGATTTTTTATGAGAATATCCAGTTTTGAGAGCTCATTCTTAATCTTTCTCTGTTTGCTGTAGAGGATGTTGATCCCTGGTCTCTCTGAAGAGGTTATAAAATCTAGTTTACATCAGTTCATTCATTTTCACTCTGCCTCTGTGAGGTACATAGTATCCCCATATTAGAGACGGACAAATCAAGGCAAAGACATGCAGTGATGTGCTCATGGCACAGTAGTACCAGAACTGTACCAGAGCCCGACTTAGAACTTGTGAATACCTTGTTCTTAACCCTGCCTTAATTCTACTAGACCAACGGTTCTCAAACTTTAGCAACCCAAGGACCCGCATTTGGTTTTAAATTTTTTGCGGACCCCCAGCTCCCCCACTCAGCCCCAGGCCCTCCCCCCACTCCAATCCTTCCCCCAAGACCCCACTCCTGCCCCACCTCTTCCCTGCCTCTCCACCCCCTCCCCTGAGCGTCCCCCATCCCCGCTCCCTCCTGTTCCCCAGCATGCAGGAGGCACTGGGAGGGAGGGGGAGGCATTAATGCTGACTCCGTGGGTGCTGTGGGTGCTCCAGACCCAGAGCATCCATGGGGAAAAATTGGTGGGTGCTCTGCACCCACCGGCAGCTCCCCGCCCCATCCCCCCATCCCAGCTCACCTCCGCTCCGCCTCCTCTGCTGAGCACACCGCATCCCCACTTCTCCCCCTAGCTCCCAGCACTTCCCGCCACGAAACAGCTGTTTCACAGTGGCAAGCGCTGGGAGGGAGTGGGATGAGTGGGAACACGGCACACTCCGGGAAGAGACGGGGCTGGGGCAGGGATTTGGGGAAGGAGTACAATAGGGGCAGAGAGGGGGCGGAATTGGGACAGGGACTTTGGGGAAGGGGTTGGAATGGGGACGAGGCAGGGTGCAGTTGGAGCAGGGCCGGGGGCGGGCACCCACCGGTGCCAGGAAAAATTGGCTCCTATGTGGGGAGGAGTTGACCAGTGGGGCTAATGGCCCCAGACATGATTCCGCCCCCTCCCCTGAACGTACCCCATCCCTGCTCCTCCTCCTCCTTCTCAGTGTCTCCTGCATGCTGGGAACAGTGGCATGCAGGAGGTGCTGGGAGGGAGAGGAATTGATCAGCAGGGCCGGCGGACTCCCTGAAGTACCCTCACAGATCCCCAGGGGTCAGCGGACCCCCAGTTTGAGAAATGCTGTACGGGACCACAGTGGTTTTCAAACTGCAAAGGACTTAAATAATTAGGCATCAACCCAGTATGGTATTTAGGCATGTTTTTAACTTTAAGCATGTGACTAGCCCCATTCACTTCAATGGGACTACTCACAGGAGTGAGGTTAAGCCCATGCTTAAGTGCCTGGATCTTAAGACCCAAGTTAGAATTTCGCAGTTAATGTTTAGATCATATTTCTGTTTGACTCAGCTCTCACTACCTGAGTTGATTGCTGGTATTTTGGAGGCAGAAGGCATTAGTTACCAAGTCGCAGAGTCCTACCACCAGCCCTTGTGGGGAATGTAATACCCTACTTCCCTCTTCTAGTGCTGGTCGCTAACACGTCAGTACTAGATTTACACTGTCCTCCAGACTAATCATCTAAGTGGCCAGCAGAAAAGGAAGAAACAACAGAACTTACTCCTGGCTCTTTTCTGCTTTGCTCCTGGTTTCTTTGGGGTTGGATGTTGGCTTTTTGAAGATGCAACTAGGCATCTCCCCCAGCAACATAGCAGCTGAATGTTATAACAGACGTATTTACAGCAATATTTTAGTGTTTCTCCATTTTAACTGCCCTAACTGTTCCCTGGCTCTTCATTCTTTCCATAAACTCAGGACCAGAGTCTGATATGAGATTTTACTAATGTAAATCTGGAGTAACTCAAATCAGTGGATTTACACTGGCATAACAAATGAGACTAGAGTCTGGTGCTGTTCTTAACAACTCAACCATCTCTTATGTCTATTCCAAACTGAAGTAATTCTTCATGAAAGATCTATGCCTCTATTTTTACCTCTTCTCTTGTTGTAATCAGACCTTCTCTCTCTATTATCTACTGTCTGCCTCCATCTTTTCTCCCCTAACTACTCTTCACTTCATCTCAGCACCAGCAGTCTCATTTCCCCTAACTCTCATTGTACCAAGAACATTCTCATTCCAGAAGGCTCCTGATTATAGCCTTCCCTCTCAGCTTCCCATCTAATTTTTAAGAGAACCAGAAACATTTTTTCCAGCAGAACAGCCAGTCGAGATAGTCTGGAATGATCTGTGCTTCATAAACCTGTGCAGTTTATTATTTATGGGGTCTAATTCAGATTTCACACACATTAGTTTCAATGGAATTTACAGAGCCAGGGATTACTCATCTTGGGTAAGGGTGGCAGAATTGGGCCCATACAAAAGCACAGTCCCTGATCTAAAGAGCTTACTGTTACACATAGCAATTATCTTTGATTGTCTTCGTGCCTGCTTCCATTACCAGCATGTGGCCTTAGTCTTGATCAACAAAGTCATTCATAGAGCAGGTTTTAGCTACATCAGTGATTTCTCTCAACTCACGACCTGCCAAGAAAGCTGCATTGTTCTGGGACAATACAGTTTATGAAGTACAGGAGAAAGCATGAGACCTGGAGATCAAGCACTTTCAGTCAAAGGAATTCTGCTGTGGAATGAATGAACTTCTAGAGGAGATTACATTCTGAATTAATCTAAGCACCTTTAGGACACAATGCAAGGTCTTCCTCTTTGATAAAGCTTTCCCACCATAATCAGAAAGATTTTTTAAATATCTCTCCCCCACCACAGAGTCTGGGATGGGAGAAGAGCAGAAAATCCATGAAATCCTCTAAACCCTTGCAATGACAATCTAATTTACTTAAGAAGTGAGGTTTAGCTACTGTGGTAATAAGTGCTATAAAAAAACCCTTAGATAGACACAGATATACCTCTTCCTATAGTATAATTTGCTTTCTTTTCCATTACTTCATCTTTCCCCTCTCCTGCACACCCCTTTGTTTGTCCAGTCAAATTGTTGCATCTGCCATAATCTAGATTGTAAATTCTTTGAGGCAGTGACTTTCTTTTTACTGTCGGTCAGTATAATGAGTGGCACAAGGGGACCCTTGACTTGTGCCATTAGCTGCTATTGCAGAACAAATGAATAAATTCATCTGTGCAATCCCATTGTCTGAGTATGCTCTTATTTACAACTGGGCAATACCATTATCATCAACGAGGCCACTCTGGCATAGCTACTTAACTTCAGAGTTGTAGCACAGGTATCACTCAAGGTGAAATTTGGAATTGTAGCTTCATTAACACTTACGTTGATGACATGCAATAACTCTCTACCCTCAAAAGACAACACCTTATTTGGCACTAATGTTGACAGATACGACTTAGTCACACAGGAAGCAGATCTGTTGATTAAGATGATACTGTTTTTTATATACTCGTTTTTCAGAAGAATGGCATTTCAATATATCTTATGGGTTGAATTTAGAATGACCAGAATCACTTTTCATTCAGTTTTTGAAAGTTAGTGACACAACTGCTTTTCTCCAGTCCTTTTCTACCTCCCCATTTTATCATGATATTTATAAAAATAACTTGACAGTAATTCAATACAAACATTAAATAGCTGGTTGTTTTCACATGAATTTACATCAGCAAATCTGGATGATAAACATCCTAAAGTTTTCGAAGTATTTCCTTAATTTTTTTCAAATAAATATTAATGCAAGTTCCTCAATATTCCTCATTGGTCAATTTATTTTCATTATTTTTCTTGTCAACTATACTTAAAAGTAGGTCAGTAGACTGCAAGGTGACAGTCAGGGGTCTTGGAGGAATATTTTATGGGAATATTTTGGCCCCAGTCCTGCACACACTTATGCATGTGCTTTAGTTTAAGCATGAGGTGTAGTCAATAGGGCTAGTCACATGCTCAAATCAAACTAGTTGCATAGATGCTTGCAGGATTGGGGCCTCTAAGAGAAAAAGTGACCACCTAGATCAGTGCTACTCAACGTGGTGGTCCGTGGACGGGTGCCGGTCTGTGAGCCATCGGCTGCTGGTCTGCGCGCACATTGGAAAAAAAAATTGCTGGTGCCCCACATCAGACAGCTTGAGAAGCACTGACATAGACCAAGTGAGAGAAGCCGGAGGACCAGAAGGGGAATAGGTGAATAAACAGTTGTAGGAGAAGCAGGACAGTCTTGTGGATAAGGCACCACTGGAAATGAGGAGATTTGATTCTGACTGCTTCAGATGTTGGTCAAACTTCAGACTTTTGTGCCTCCATTACCCCATTTGTAAAATGAGGATAATGATACCTATTAACAAGCCTGTTGTGAAGCCTAATTCATTAGACTTTATCAGGTAGTTTTGAAATAACTTGGCAATGCCTATTCAAGTATTTATCCACAGTGGAACAATCATTGGGCCAGACAGCAAGTGACTCTGTAGTCCCATGAGTAGGATACCCACGTGGAAGACCCCAGGTCCAGCCCCCCAGCTCCAATCACTCTTGTTATTTATCCACAGTGCAGCAGCTTCAGCAGGAGATATGGAGGGAGTCCCACGGAATATCGCCTAGCTCAGTGGTCAGAGTACGCTGCTGACAAGTGAGACATCCCTGTTCAAATCCTTTCTCCCCCTCTGGAAGAGAAGGGGAATTCAACCTGGGATCCATGCTCTAGCATTGGACTCAAAATTATAAGGTGGCCTCCTCTGGCCATTTTGTATGGAGTGAGGCCAGCACCTAACTCATTCCGGCAAGCAGCTTAGGCAGCTGGTTCACATTCGTGGATCTCTACCAGAGGTAGGCACTTCTCTGAAGTCTGGACTTAGGCACTGAGTTTACTAGTGGCATCACCTAGTGATTAGGTCAATGGGCCTCTGTGATCTTAGGCACCCCTGTAGTCACATCCTACTGCAATCATATGTACAAAATATGCCTTGTGAGGTATCATCTGAAAACCACCACCACACTGGTTATTGATCATTGTAAAATCCATGAGTTAACATTATATGTGAAGTTATGGATTCCCTCTGTAGGGTGGTATTAAAATGTATTTGAACCTGACAAGTCTTGGGAGTGGGTAAACACTTTTTTTTCAGACAAAGGCAAAGCCAATATCTCCATCCAGATGCACTCAGAGACAATTGGCAATCACATGGTTGGTAGGGGAGCCTGGGCCGTCCTACCCAACCAGGCTCCAACCCAGAACCCTGTGAGAGGCAACAGTGTCAAGCACCCTGGAATACCTCAAGGCTGCCTCCCTGGCCATTTGCTGTCATTTACCTCCCTGTCAAAGTCCTAAATAAGATAGCAAAAAGAGAATAACTAAACTTTCAGACCAGCAGGGCTCAGCCCCTTCCTGGCAGCAAAGACTTCTGTAGGCCCTTGTCCTGGCACTCTCAGGACAGAGCTAATCCTCCTTTTGACCTGTCTGGCTCCCTTTTAAGATCCCCTCCCACTGGAGCAGGCTCTGCAGGTGTGGGGGCGGGGGGGAGGGCAGAGTCAGCTGGGCCCAGAACTGTTCCTTAACCCCTTCAGTTCCAATCTGGGATTTATATATCCCATCACAGGCATCTATCTCTGAGAAATGGGTGAGGCTTACCACACTCCCCTCTAGTCAGCATCTCCCATTGGCTATCTTAGGCAGCTCCCTGCCTAACATGCTGGGCTTTGTAGATCACATTCTAAGGTGCCCACCTTTCCCCATTCACTGTATAGAGAGTCTAAGCATCTAACTCAGCTTTGTGGATACTAGTGTTGTTTGTGTGGTTTCTTAGGTGCCTAAAAGTCAGGCACTTTATGATGCTCAGCATTGCAACACAACTCCTTTCATCGATCCCACCCCTAATCTCTCTGTGCCTCATTTTCCCATCTATAAAATGGGGATAATAGTGCTGCCCTCACAAGGGTGTTGCAATAATAAATACATTACAGATTGTGAGATGCTTAAACCCTACAATCAGAGGAGCTGTACAAGTTCCTAAGTACAGAATTATAATTATAAAACAATATAAGGTTACAGAGTAGCAGCCGTGTTAGTCTGTATCCGCAAAAAGAAAAGGAGGACTTGTGGCACCTTAGAGACTAACCAATTTATTTGAGCATAAGCTTTCGTGAGCTACAGCTCACTTCATCGGATGCATGCACTGGAAAATACAGTAGGAGGATCATGTTAATGCTATTGAATGAATGCAATCCACTCCAGTGTCTAATGATTGCAAAGTATCTAATAGATTATATTACTCATCTATCTGTGCAAAAGACTAACAATATTTACCATCCAATTTTCATACAGGTTTTTTTAGGGATTTACTTTTTTTAATAGAATAATTTACTGTTCTAGTAACTCCTGAACAGGCCCGTCCCTACCCATATGCAAAGTACGCAGCTGCGTACGGCACCACGAAATTTGGGGCACCACATTTCCTGGTGCCCTGCGCAGTTGCATGCTGCTCCAGCCCCTGCTCTGCCTCTTCCCCATGGACCCCGCCCCAGCCCCACCTCTTCCCGCCCCTGCTCCACCCCAGCCCTGCCCCTACTCCCATGAGGACTACTGCAGGGGTTGGGCCTGCACTCACCACATAGTAAGTGGAGCAACCCGGCCCCAGCCTGCTCTGCTCCCCTGGCTCCCAACCGCACTGCCAGTGAGTGCTGGGGGACAGTTCTCCCCTGCCCCCCAAGGCTAGAAGCCAGGGGAGTGGAGCGGGCTGGGGCTGGTTTCCCCTCTGCTGCCCAGCCCCCATCCTGTGGAGTCCTGGGGCCAGCCCCCCACCCTCCCCAGAGGCCTGGGGCCCCACACGGTTCCCCCCCCATGGGGGGGGGCTGCATAGGGCACCAAAATGGCTAGGGACGACCCTGCTCCTGAAGTATGATTTCTCTTAGCTTTGATAAAACTGATAACCACCAAGTGCTATGTCTTCTAAAAGAAACATGACTCACAGCCCATAGATGGCTTAAGGACATTGCAGGCCGGGTAGAGTATATTACTACACTCTGAAGCTTTGAAAGACACCGGGCTGGAAAAACAGGGTAATTTCTCAATATGTGTTTTGATGATGGCATACCTTATTTATCAACTGGTTATGACTCCTGTTAATCTTTTAGTAACTGTTGAGTTGTGTCATTGTTGTAACTATAATGAGGGCCTGATCCTGTGGTCTTCATGCAGCCCAAGCCCCCATTAATGTCAATGGGTAGTTTGGCCCGATTAAGTTGGCAGCATGAAGCCCTTTGTGTGATTGTAGTGGTTCAGCGACCGGTTCCTTCCCCTCCAGGTCTGTGGGAGGCCAGTCTGCCTCACTACGTCTCTGGGCATCGCCTGTCGTGGGGAAATAGCAGTGCGACAAGAGTCTGTAGCTCAGGCCTGTGGGCAGGGGCCAAGCAACAAACACAATTAAGCAGTCAGGTAGCCCAGGCCCTCAATCAGGGCAGGGCAATGAGTCTATATCACAGGCCTGGGGTCAGGGCCAAGCAACAAACGTAGTCAGATAGCCCAAGCAATCAGGCAGGGCAGGGTAATCAGTCTATAGCTTGGGCCTGCTTCAGGGCTGAGCAGCAAACACGGTTAGATGGCCCAGGCCCTCAGGCAGGGCAGGACAGTGAGTCTATAGCTCAGGCCTGTGGTCAGGGCTGAGCAGCAAACCCAGTTAAGGAGCACCGGCCCTCAGTCAGGGCGGTGCAATAGGAGTCGAGGGCTCGGGCCTGTGGTCAGGGCTGAGCAGCAAAGGGTTTGGGCATCCTACCTCTGGCAGATGGCTGACAAACACTGGCTCCTTGGCCTAGAGAGGGGGTGTCAAGGTTCCTTTCCCACTCTGAACTCTAGGGTACAGATGTGGGGACCTGCATGAAAGACCCCCTAAGCTTATTCTTACCAGCTTAGGTTAAAACTTCCTCAAGGCACAAACTTTGCCTTGTCCTTGAACCCTATGCTGCCACCACCAAGCATGTTAAACAAAGAACAGGGAAAGAGCCCACTTGGAGACGTCTTCCCTCCAAAATATCCGCCCAAGCCCTACACCCCCTTTCCTGGGGAAGGCTTGATAAAAATCCTCACCAATTTGTATAGGTGAACACAGATCCAAACCATTGGATCTTAAGAACAATGAAAAAAGCAATCAGGTTCTTAAAAGAAGACTTTTAACTAAAGAAAAAGTAAAAGAATCACCTCTGTAAAAATCAGGATGGTAAATACCTTACAGGGTAATCAGATTCAAAACATAGAGAATCCCTCTAGGCAAAACCTTAAGTTACAAAAAGACACAAAAACCGGAGTATACATTCCATTCAGCACAGCTTATTTTATCAGCCATTAAACAAAAGGAAATCTAACGCATTTCTAGCTAGATTACTTACTAATTTAAGGAGTTATGTAGAGCATTCCTGATCTGTTCCCGGCAAAAGCATCACACAGACAGACAGACCCTTTGTTTCCCCTCCCCCGCCCCTCCAGCTTTGAAAGTATCTTGTCTCCTCATTGGTCATTTTGGTCAGGTGCTAGCGAGGTTACCTTAGCACCTTAACCCTTAACAGATGAAAGGGTTTTGCCTCTGGTCAGGAGGGATTTTATAGTTCTGTATACAGAAAGGTGGTTACCCTTCCCTTTATGTTTATGACAGGGGGAGACTGGCTTGTGGAGGCAGGGGAGGCGCAGACCCTCTCACTTCCACTGCACCCCAGCCCAGGGCCCTAACAGTGGCAGCGAGATTTGCCACTGGGTCAGCGGGGATCCTGACCGCAACATGATCCTAACCCTAACCCTAAGCAGTACTGCAGCCAGACTAAGGTCAGCTGCCCCTGGGCCACTTCCTAACTCCACCTCAGGTTGTACCTGGTCCTGTAGAGGGTTGTCCAGATTGTCCAGGTAAAAGGCCTGTGGTAATGCTGGCAGCTCCTCCACGGTTGGCTCAGTGGGCGGCTCTGGCCAGTCCTCAACTCCCCAGGGACCGCAGGGCCGTCCTTAGGATTTATGGGGCCCTACGCAGTATTACTAAATTGGTGCCCCTCTGCCGGACGGCAGCCCGGGCTCGCAGCCCAGGGGGGAGGGACAAGGCAGCAAAGGATACCGAGACACCTGGCTCGCCTCACGGCGGCAGAGTCACAGTTCCCTACAGAGACCCCAGTACCCTCTCTCTCACGCAGAATGCGCGAATACGGCCCCAGCCTAAGGAGACTGCAGTGCGCACTGGGTGTGCGGGAGCCGACCTGCTCTTACTTGCTCTCATGGGCAGTGGGTGAAGTGGCTAGCACTGCAGCCTACCTGTGGCCCCACCCATACTCCACCCGTGCTCTGCCCCAGACCCCGCCCCCACTCTTCCCTGGCCCCATCCTCTCCCCACTGTCTCCCTCCTCTCTTTCCTCCCCCTCCCTGATCACCCCCTTCCAGCTAAATCCCTGAACTCAAATGAAGCAAATGACATTTGAAAAAACCACTCTTCTGCAATTTCTTTCTAAAGAAAATGGAACATGTTTTCTACTGCATGCCAGAAGGTGAAGACTGAACATGCAGAAGGTACCTAATTAAAAGCACTAAACTTGGGAATCAGTACCTTAGTAAGCACTAAATTAAAAGCACTGAATTTGGCAATAAAAAATGTCAGTCATGGGCTTTTTGATATCCCCTGAAGTTTGTCAGAGATTTATTTGCAAAAACTTTGTAGTAAGGACAAGTCAGCTGTCCTGCTGAATACAACATTAAATATTATGGAATACATGATGAAGCTCTTCTCTGTTTTACATTTTCTTAATCAGTATTTCTTAGCTGTTTTTATATTTTAAATGTACTCTTAAGACTTCATAAAGTAATCATTCCAGATTACTACATATTTAAGAAACAAGAAAAGGAGTACTTGTGGCACCTTAGAGACTAACCAATTTATTTGAGCATAAGCTTTTGTGAGCTACAGCTCACTTCATCGGATGCATACTGTGGAAAATACAGATGTTTGTTTTTAGACACACAAATCATGAAAAAATGGGTGTTTATCACTACAAAAGGTTTTCTCTCTCCCCACCCCACTCTCCTGCTGGTAATAGGTTATCTAAAGACAGGTTTCGGAGTAACAGCCGTGTTAGTCTGTATTCGCAAAAAGAAAAGGAGTACTTGTGGCACCTTAGAGACTAACCAATTTATTTGAGCATAAGCTTTCATGAGCTACAGCTCACTTCAGTGAGCCGTAGCTCACGAAAGCTTATGCTCAAATAAATTGGTTAGTCTCTAAGGTGCCACAAGTACTCCTTTTCTTTTAGCTTATCTAAAGTGATCACTCTCCTTACAATGTGTATGATAATCAAGTTGGGCCATTTCCAGCACAAATCCAGGTTCCCCCCCTACACACACACACAAACCCACTCTTCTGTTGGTAATAGCTTATCTAAAGTGATCACTCTGCTTACAATGTGTATGATAATCAAGGTGGGCCATTTCCAGCACAAATCCAGGGTTTAACAAGAATGTCGGGGGGGGGGGTGTGTAGGAAAAAACAAGGGGAAATAGGTTACCTTGCATAATGACTTAGCCACTCCCAGTCTCTATTCAAGCCTAAGTTAATTGTATCCAATTTGCAAATGAATTCCAATTCAACAATCTCTCGCTGGAGTCTGGTTTTGAAGTTTTTTTGTTGTAATATCGCAACTTTCATGTCTGTAATCGCGTGACCAGAGAGATTGAAGTGTTCTCCAACTGGTTTATGAATGTTATAATTCTTGACATCTGATTTGTGTCCATTTATTCTTTTACGTAGAGACTGTCCAGTTTGGCCAATGTACATGGCAGAGGGGCATTGCTGGTACATGATGGCATATATCACATTGACAGATGTGCAGGTGAACGAGCCTCTGACAGTGCGGCTGATGTTATTAGGCCCTGTGATGGTGTCCCCTGAATAGATATGTGGGCACAGTTGGCAACGGGCTTTGTTGCAAGGATAGGTTCCTGGGTTAGTGGTTCTGTTGTGTGGTATGTGGTTGCTGGTGAGTATTCGCTTCAGGTTGGGGGGCTGTCTGTAGGCAAGGACTGGCCTGTCTCCCAAGATTTGTGAGAGCGTTGGGTCATCCTTCAGGATAGGTTGTAGATCCTTGATAATGCGTTGGAGGGGTTTTAGTTGGGGGCTGAAGGTGATGGCTAGTGGCGTTCTGTTATTTATTTTGTTAGGCCTGTCCTGTAGTAGGTGACTTCTGGGAACTCTTCTGGCTCTATCAATCTGTTTCTTCACTTCCACAGGTGGGTATTGTAGTTGTAAGAATGCTTGATAGAGATCTTGTAGGTGTTTGTTTCTGTCTGAGGGGTTGGAGCAAATGCGGTTGTATCGTATAGCTTGGCTGTAGACAATGGATCGTGTGGTGTGGTCTGGATGAAAGCTGGAGGCATATAGGTAGGAATAGTGGTCAGTAGGTTTCCGGTATAGGGTGGTGTTTATGTGACCATCATTTATTAGCACTGCAGTGTCCAGGAAGTGGATCTCTTGTGTGGACTGGACCAGGCTGAGGTTGATGGTGGGATGGAAATTGTTGAAATCATGGTGGAATTCCTCAAGAGCTTCTTTTCCATAGGTCCAGATGATGAAGGTGTCATCAATATAGCGCAAGTAGAGTAGGGGTGTTAGGGGACAAGAGCTAAGGAAGCGTTGTTCTAAGTCAGCCATAAAAATGTTGGCATACTGTGAGGGCATGCAGGTACCCATAGCAGTGCCGCTGATTTGAAGGTATACATTGTCCCCAAATGTAAAACAGTTATGGGTAAGGACAAAGCCACAAAGTTCAGCCACCAGGTTAGCCGTGACATTATCGGGGATAGTGTTCTTGACGGCTTGTAGTCCATCTTTGTGTGGAATGTTGGTGAAGAGGGCTTCCATAGTGGCCAGGATGATGTTATCAGGAAGATCACCGATGGATTGTAGTTTCCTCAGGAAGTCAGTGGTGTCTCGAAGGTAGCTGAGAGTGCTGGTAGCGTAGGGCCTGAGGAGGGAGTCTACATAGCCAGACAATCCTGCTGTCAGGGTGCCAATGCCTGAGATGATTGGGCGTCCAGGATTTCCAGGTTTATGGATCTTGGGTAGTAGATAGAATATCCCAAATTGGGGTTCCAGGGGTGTGTCTGTGCGGATTTGATCTTGTGCTTTTTCAGGGAGTTTCTTGAGCAAATGCTGTAGTTTCTTTTGGTAACTCTCAGTGGGATCAGAGGGTAATGGCTTGTAGAAAGTGGTGTTGGAGGGCTGCCGAGCAGCCTCTTGTTCATATTCCGACTTATTCATGATGACAACAGCACCTCCTTTGTCAGCCTTTTTGATTATGATGTCAGAGTTGTTTCTGAGGCTGTGGATGGCATTGTGTTCTGCATGGCTGAGGTTGTGGGGCAAGTGATGCTGCTTTTCCACAATTTCAGCCCGTGCACGTCGGCGGAAGAACTCTATGTAGAAGTCCACTCTGCTGTCTCAACCTTCAGGAGGAGTCCACCTAGAATCCTTCTTTTTGTAGTGTTGGTAGGGAAGTCTCTGTGGATTAGTATGTTATTCAGAGATGTGTTGGAAATATTCCTTGAGTCGGAGACATCGAAAATAGGATTCTAGGTCACCACAGAACTGTATCATGTTCGTGGGGGTGGAGGGGCAGAACGAGAGGCCCCGAGATAGGACAGATGCTTCTGCTGGGCTAAGAGTATAGTTGGATAGGTTAACAATATTGCTGGGTGGGTTGAGGGAACCATTGCTGTGGCCCCTTGTGGCATGTAGTAGTTTAGAAAGTTTAGTGTCCTTTTTCTTTTGTAGAGAAGCAAAGTGTGTGTTGTAAATGGCTTGTCTAGTTTTAGTAAAGTCCAGCCACGAGGAAGTTTGTGTGGAAGGTTGATTTTTTATGAGAGTATTTAAGTTACTGAAACAGAGACATTATTTTAAATTAATCAGTCACAGAGGTTTAGTGTGTTCATAACAATGTTCATTGCTTTTAGAAAAAGGGAACACTAATTTACTTTGTGTGATCTCCATAACAATAGACATGTTTATGAAATTTCACCAACTTTAAAAAATATGTTTCCAAAGATTTTAGGCATAACAAAGGATTTTATATCTTACTAAGGTACTGATTTTGCTAGAGGGTTCTCTTAAAACTAGTTCATCAAATAGTCAGAAGTAAAGAAAGGGAAAATCGTTTGTCCAGCTATATGGCAGGAAAGGGGTGTTGTCCCTTTAAGGGCTGTCTTCAACACGGGGGTAAAGGAAGAAAGGGATGGACAGAAAAGATAGGAAGACTTTGGAAGCAAGTTTTTTGTACTATAGTAATTAAAATTAAAATGTGTATTTTAGATAAGGGTGGTCCTTTGATCGATTTATTTAAAAAATATGATATGTCTGAAGATCCAAGCATTTAGGGTTAAAGGTGATTGTGCATCTAAAAATCTATGCAAGGATTTTTTAGAGATGTGATTTTATCATCTTCAGCAACACACTAAGGAAATAATTTTAAAGCAAATTTTAAACTAAGGTCCTGTAGACTTAACATGTTCTGAGTAAATATTACAGTAATGTACAACTGTTTTTGTCAGTAAATTCAGAAACTGACAGTATATACCTGAAAAAAGAAAAGGAGTACTTGTGGCACCTTAGAGACTAACCAATTTATTTGAGCCACAAGTACTCCTTTTCTTTTTGCAAATACAGACTAACACGGCTGTTACTCTGAAACCTGTCAGTATATACCTGAGGGTTGGCAGATGCCTGTTAAATGGCTTCATTACCACTTGAATGGCTCTTTAACAGTTTCAATGTTGTGCTAATAGGTCTGGCAGGCTTTTTCACTTTTAAGTTAATAGATCCCCTCTGGAGTAGGAGTCACTAGGCTGCAGCATCTAGCTGTGGGAGCCTGCAGGAAGGGTCAGAACAGGAATAGGAAGATGGTGGACACTAAGACCCAGGTGTGCCCCAAATTTTCCAGTGCCCTACGCAGCCGTGTATGCTGTGTTTGCCTAAGGACAGCTGTGAGGGACTGGCAGCAATCTCCCAACTCGGGAGCAAGCAGGAGATGTCTGGTTCCTCTGACAGCCACAGCCCAACTGACCTTCCAGCCCTGCCTTTATACTTCCTGTCCCGCCTACTGACTTCTGGTGGGAGGGGTGAACATGGCCTGGCTCCGCCCACCAGGGCTCAGTGAGGGGTTCCTCCCCCTCTCGGTCTGTGGGAGGCCACTCAGCCTCACTACAGTGATAGACTAGAAAAATCGTACAGCAGAACCTCAATGTTAAGAACACTAATCTTATGAGTTATATAACCCAGTTTTCCATCAGGAAAAAAGTTGATGCAGAACAAGCTGACATCCCTTCCCATTCCGATGGCTTCAGTGCACTGGAACTAGCTTTTCAGTAGTTTAAAGGACAAGAAGAAAGTGATGCAGTGCACCAGACTGCAAAGTATTCACTGGGTCTACTGTAATTTTGACTTGTTCCATTTTATGAACTTTTCAATTTTACGAACTCCTCAATCCCCCATTAGTTTGTCAAATAGAGGTTCTGCTGTAAAGCCGTGAATAAATATATTAGCTTGTAGCCCATCCTAAGGCAGACACAATCACTACCTGTTTGTTCCTTTCTTTCTTCCTCTCTTTGCTGCTGCTACCTTATGAGTTAATACTGGATGGTGGGATACACACAGCAGAGGGAACCCTCCTTGCACCCTCTTCTTCCCTTCCCTCTCTTGCCCAATGGGATTGTGATTTGAGACTTACCTGTAATTCCCTCCTCTAGGAACTCTGTGGCACAGCATTGGTAAGGGGAAGAACATATGGAGTCAAAGAGTATGTCTGTATTTGAGCTGGGAGGTGTGATTCCCCACTCACAAAGATGTCCTCGTGCTAGCTCTGCTCAAGGAAGCATGCTAAAAATAGCAGTGTAGCAGGGGTAGCATGGGTGGTGGCTCAGGTCAGCCACCCAAGTATGTACCCTGGGGGTTCAGGTGGGTACATACTTGGGCAGCTAGACCATGTCACTGCCCATGCTAGCCTGGCTATACTGCTCTATTTAACACTGTGGCACTTGCTCGGGGAGCCCAGGACCATTGTTAGCACCTGCCCCTAGTGAGAAGGAATTGTTCTTGTGGTAGCTGAATGTCATCTCCCTGACACTGCCAGTCCTTCAATCGCTCAAGCTCTATGTTTATGTCAGCCCTAAATTCAACTTGTGGGTTAACATTAAGTGAACCTCTGCCACTTCAGCTCCTCTGAAGCATCACCCTGCAGTATCCAGCCCCTGTCACTGGACATTCAGAGAAATGAATAGGTAAGCTGTTCCCAAAGGAACAATGAACAAACAGCTTGGCTGTTTGAATGAAACAATCATAAGTTTATTATCAAAAGTTACGATTTAAGAGATACTGAGTCAGGATAATAGGAAACAGAAATGGTTACATATAAAACAAAAAGTATAACATGCTTCTTAAAGTCTAAACTTAACTTTAACAGGCCAAAATCCTTGTCTAAAGCAGTTGCTCACCTAAAGCAACCTGCCAGCATCACTAGCGCACACGGCCAGGTTCCAACTTTCAAGAATGCAAAAAGCTGTGTCCTTTTTGTATCCCCAGTGAAGGATAAAATTGTGTCCTTTTTGCCTTCTGCTTATACCCTGAAGTCCATTGATTTTGTCCCCTAAATCAGGATGACCCTGTGGTTTCTTTCCTGAGGAGGCGGGGGGCAGGCTCCCAGCTGTCTTTCCCATACTCCTGTTTGTTCTGTACGCAAATGGACTTCCATAGTGTTGACTAGCAGTGTTTAATTTGCATGTGACAGAAAGAGACACATCTTGTCTCCAATCTGGAAGAAAACTGTTTGTCAGCTCTGCCTGCAACATAGGTTTTAACGTATAAGTTTAATACATATACACAACTTCTTAATATCATCCATATATACGTCTCTCAATAATTAAGACAATCAGTATGATATAAACTTTCATTAGACACCTTAATGACCCTTTTTGGATAAATTCTGTGAAAGCAGAGTGTTGGGTGTAATAAGTTTATCAGGCCTGATAGGAGTTGCTGTTACAGAACAGTGAATCCTTTACCAGAGGGGTCCTTTGGATCACAAGCACATTAGTTTCAGCAAAGCTAGTGCAGAAACATCTACATTAGCTGGGAATCACACCCCCAGCTCAAATGTACATGTACCCAAAGAGTTAGAGTTCCAGAAGGGACCACCAGATCATTAAGTTTGACCTCCCGTATATCACAAGCCACTGTCAACACCCAGCAACTGTGCACTAAACCCAACATCCAAAATTAGATCAAAATATTACAGCACTTAGGAGACTCAACTATTGAGAGCCTTCAAGTAGCTGTGCATGAGGAAATTGCACAAGGTAAGAGGGGGTTACATTGGGCACTGTCCACCCACTTACCTCACCTGTTCAGATTCCCACCAGGTGGACAGACAGATACCCTCCCCCCCAACAATCCAAGCTCCACAACGCCTCCAAATCAC
This sequence comes from Eretmochelys imbricata, assembly GCF_965152235.1. Lineage (NCBI taxonomy): Eukaryota > Metazoa > Chordata > Testudines > Cheloniidae > Eretmochelys > Eretmochelys imbricata. The sequence goes on from NC_135572.1 coordinate 236,757,936, forward strand.
CATTGCTATTTGCGTGCTTGTAGAGTGATGAGGGAATTAGAGTGATGTCTGCCTGTTTCCTGATTTTTCCCTCTTATCTCTTGCTCCAGCAGGCACATCTGCTCATCAGCCAGCTATCCAGGGACAGAATGTGGATGTTTAAGGCTTCCCTCCATGCCATCTGCCTCCAAGTTGACTGCTCTTCCCACACCCACATTGGAGCCCAGAGATGCTGTTCCACGAGGAAGCCATTCACAAAACACCTCCATCCCATATGTGGGCCCTTGCTTTCTGTCAGCTCATCTATGGCCAGCACTAAGTTTCTGCATAACGGGTTTCCCTTTGCACCATCCCTGTCTAGATGTAGCAGAGGATGGAGCAGAAGAAGAAGATAGAGAAAATAGGGCAAGACCTTAACTTCCCTTTTCATCACAACCAGTCAGAGGAAAGTGAGGATGATGTTGAGGGCTCCTGGAGGAGAGAAGACAGTGTCTAGTTGGAGGGCCTGTCTCTTTTGCAGATGTTGAGAGACATGATAGCTAATAGCCAAGATAGCTATTCAGGTTCATAACCCAAACCATTCAGATAGTCTCCTGAGTATGGCTAGAAGCATCTTGACACAAAACGTGTTCCAGCAAGCAACTTCTAGGTTTGTCAATGGGCTTCAGCACTGCAGCCGACGCTTCCCTCACTTCCACTTAGGGTCCTTGTCATAATATAATCACTATTATGATAACTGGTCCTAATTGTGAGCTCAATGGTAAAAAGTAAGTGAAAGTTTATAAATGTCACATTAACCTTGGACAACAAATGTTGGTGGGAAAAAGGAAGACAGAAAGACTGAATTAGTCCAAACAAAAAAGCTACTGATATAACTCAAGGACTGTATTAAATAATGCCTGGTAAATAAAAAAAGTATGGGACTGGAAATCAGTGGACCAAAACTGGTGTGTCAGAAATTAGGCCTAACCAGTGGACAAAATAGTGAAGCATGGGCTATTCTATCCGTCTCCCCCTTTGAGGGGTTCTTAAAAAGAAAATACTTTTTTGGGGGAAAATACAGATGGCTAGAGGTGAAGCGAGTACAAGTGAAAGGAGGATCTAACTTCCCCATCATGGCTGTCACCCCATTATCTCCTGGGATCCACAGGCAGGGCCAGTTCTAGGTTTTTTGCTGCCCCACGGAAAAAATTTGCCACCCCAAGCAAAAAAAAGAGGATGGCCAGAATGCCGCCCCTGGAATTGTGCCGCCCCAAGCACGTGCTTGCTTTCCTGGTGCCTAGAGCCGGTCCTGTCCGCATGACATCATTGGGCCTTCCTGATTCTAATGTCTTGACCAGACAAGGCCAAGAGAGGGACCCAAATGACATCATCACCTCCATAGGTCTGAACACAATGTGGGATGAGAGCCTGTCTCACCCACTCCCTACCTCATGTTATTTTCCTTCCCTACTTTATTCTTCTCTTTCCTATCTCTCTCCTTTCTCCTTCTGCCTGATAAGAGTCTGGCTTAGCCAGGCAAGACTGCATATTTTGCAACACTATTGTGAGCCTGTGACCAGAAAGAGGCAACTAAAAGCAATGCCCTAAACAGCGCAATGCTGGTACAAGTTTGCCAGGTCTTGGAGTGGCTGATAAGACCATGCACTGTGTCTGTTTATTCCAGCAGCAAGGTTGTAAGTGACAGACAACACCAGAGACAGAAGCTGCATTTTCTCCCTTTGCTGTTCTTTTCTCTCCGTTCTTGTGTATGTTTGTCATCTAGGAAATGGGATCAGACTCTAACAACAACAGCTCCAGTCCATCTCAACTAACATCTTCTCTTTTCCCCTAAAGGAAGGGGGGAGGGATAACTCAGTGGTTTGAGCACTGGCCTGCTAAACCCAGGGTTGTGAGTTCAATCCTTGAGGGGGCCAGTTAGGGATCTGGGGCAAAAATTGGGGATTGGTCCTGCTTTGAGCAGTGGGTTGGACTAGATGACCTCCTGAGGTCCCTTCCAACCCTGATATTCTATGATAGTAATTACCATCTTTACACCACCTAAGGGACTATCAAAGACAGGTTATTTTTCCTTCTAAAAACTTTCTCCAGCTAAAGGGGAAGGGAACAAAGGACCTTGTGAAATGAAAGCCTTACTTAATGCTTTTTACTGTTCAAATGCTTTAACCTCACCCTCTTCTTTTCTGTACCTTTAATCAAAGGTTAAAAAGATTTCCAATAATGTGTTTGCCATGGTATTAAGCAGACTGAGGTCTCTGTATACCAAACCTTGTTTAACATTGTTTAATGTTGGACAATGTGATATTTCTCAGGATGCCCAGGACTGTGAGTCATAATCGAGAGATGTGGTGGTACTTACTGAGGTGTCATCTCCCAGACACCATCAGTCTGTGAGCCCACCTAAATAATCCCCGCAGTGTTCTGCAGCCCTTACTGGATCTTGCAGTTTAACAATAGGTGTACCTGAGCCCCTCTGAAAGCATCCCCCATAGTATCTAGTCCCTGTCACTGGACATTCACAGAAATTACCAGGTTGGCTGTCTCCAAGAGCAGTGGCTCTCAACCTTTCCAGACTACTGTACCCCCTTCAGGAGTCTGATTTGTCTTGTTTACACCATGTTTCACCTCACTTAAAAACTACTTGCTTACAAAATCAGACAAAAATACAAAAGTGTCACAGCACACTGTTATTGAAAAATGGCTTATTTTCTCATTTTTACCATATAATTATAAAATAAATCAATTGGAATTAGGGCTGTCAAGTGATTAAAAAAAGTAATTGTGATTAATCATATGATTAAAAAATTAATCACGATTAATCACGCAATTAAAAAATTAATCGCAATAAATCACGCAATTAATCGCTCTGTTAAACAATAATAGAATACCATTTATTAAAATATTTTTGGATGTTTTCTACATTTTCAAATATACTGATTTCAGTTCCAACACAGAATACAAAGTGTACAGTGCTCACTTTATTTTTTTAACACAAATATTTGCACTGTAAAAAAGAAAAAATAAATAGTATTTTTCAATTCACCTAATACAAATACTGTAGTGCAATCTCTTTATCAGGAAAGTTGAATTTACAAATGTAGAATTATGTACAAAAAAATAACCACTCAAAAACAAAACAAAATATAAAACTTTAGAGCCTACAAGTCTACTCAGTCCTATTTCTTGTTCAGCCAATCGCTCAGACAAACAAGTTTGTTTACATTTGCAGGAGATAATGCTGCCCACTTCTTGTTTACATCACCAGAAAGTGAGAACAGCTGTTCTCATGGCACTGTTGTAGCCAGCGTCGCAAGATATTTACGTGCCAGATGCGGTAAAGATTCATATATCCCTTCATGCTTTGCCACCATTCCAGAATGCATGCTTCCATGCTGATGAAGGGTTCTACTCAATAACAATCTAAAGGAGTGTGGACCAACGCATGTTCATTTTTATCATCTGAGTCAGATGCCACCAACAAAAAGTTGATTTTCTTTTTTGGTGGTTCGGATTCTGTAGTTTCTGCATCGGAGTGTTGATCTTTTAAGACTTCTGAAAGCAGGCTCCACATGTCATCTCTCTCAGATTTTGGAAGGCACGTCAGATTCTTAAACCTTGGATTAAGTGCTGTAGCTATCTTTAGAAAACTCACATAGGTACCTTCTTTACATTTTGTCAAATCTGCAGTGAAAGTGTTCTTAAATCGAACAACTTGTGCTGGGTTGTAATCCAAGACTGCCATAACATGAAATATATGGCAGAATGCAGGTTAAACAGCAGAAGACATACAATTCTCCCCGAAGGAGTTCAGTCACACATTTAATTAATGCATTTTTTTTTTAATGAGCATCATCGGCATGGAAGCATGTCCTCTGGAATGGTGGCCAAAGCATGAAGGTGCATACGAATGTTTAACATATCTGGAACGTAAATAACTAGTAATGCTCGCTACAAAACTGCCATGCGAACACCTTTTCTCATTTTCAGGTGACACTGTAAATAAGAAGTGGGCAGCATTATCTCCCGCAAATATAAACATACTTGTTTGTCTTAGTGATTGGCTGAACAAGAAGTAGGACTGCACGGACTTGTAGGCTCTAAAGTTTTTCATTGTTTTGTTTTTGAGTGCAGTTATGAAAGAAAAAAAAATCTACATTTGTAAGCTGCACTTTCAAAATAGAGATTGCACTACGGTACTTGTATGAGGTGAATTGAAAAATACCATTTCTTTTGTTTATCATTTTTACAGTGCAAATATTTATAATAAAAATAATAATATAAAGTGAGCACTATACACTTTGTATTCTGTGTTGTAAGTTGAAATCAAATATGTGAAAATGTAGAAAAGCATCCAAAATATTTAATAAATTTCAATTGGTATTTTATTGTTTAACAGTGTGATTAAAACCGCAATTAATTGTGATTAATTTTTTAATCACAATTTTTTTGAGTTAATCGTGTAAGTTAACTGCGAGTAATTGACAGCCCTAATTGGAATATAAATGTTGTACTTACATTTCAGGGTATAGTATATAGAGCAGTACAAACAAGTCATTGTCTGTATGAAATTTTAGTTTGTACTGACATCTCTAGTGCTTTTTCTGTAGCCTGTTGTAAAACTAGGCAAATATCTAGATGAGTTGATGTACCCCCTGGAAGACGGCTGCATACCCCCAGGGGTACGCATACTCCTGGTTGAGAACCACTGTCTAAGAGAACAGTATATACGCAACTTGATTGGTACAACTCAGGATCAGGTCAGTTATAACATCACAGTACTGAGATATAGTTCTAGTGAAAACAATCATAAGTTATTACCAAAGGCTAAGATTTAAGAGATAGTGAGCAAGGATCACAAATCGAAACAGAAATGGTTACATATAAAACAAAAAATATAACATGCCTTTTAGAGTCTACACTTAACTTTAACAGGCTAAAACCCTTGTCTAAAATAGTTTCTCACCTAAAGCAATCTCTCTTAACAAAGACTATAGCATGCTACAATAACTGTCCCAGAAACTACAACTTACAGTAATGATATTGCAGCAGTTTGGGTAAATTACTGTTGAATGCCATGGCCTATTATTAAATAAAGGTTCCTATTTGTTATTAAAAATAGTTAAAAGCTGAAATTCTACATGGCTGGAGTACAATAGGAAATGTGTTGATCATTGATGCAAACTGCAACCACGGGAGAAAAATTTACATTGTGGCTAGCTCAGTTATGCAAGCCATGGTGTGCACTCTTCTTTGATAGAAACAGAATTACATAACTCTAGGGGAAATTACAAGTACAAGGTTGTGATTCAGGCCTTTTCAGAAAAGCCACATTATTAACTTATGTTTCTGATTTGTTTGCTGCTCATCTTTCTCACTTGCAATCTATAACCTAGCTTCCTTATAATATCTTTTTAATTTTTAAGGAAATATTGCAGGATGCTGGTTATTTTTAGTCATCTGCCTTTTGCATGCCTGCCTTTGTTGCATGCTTAATGCACAGGATGTGTCAGTGAAGTAAGTGGGTGTATTTCTTTATATTGCTGAGAGTGCGGTGGAGGTGAGCTGCGTTTGTCCTGAAAGCCTTTCTCAGCACAGCCTACTGGAAAATGTAGTCCTGGGAATGAAAGGGCTGCTAAATTTACCCACAATCTCAGCATAGTCCTTGATGTGCGCTGAATTTGGAGTAGTACATATTGTAGGAGTATAAGTATTACAAAATTCAGTGAAGATAAGATATTGTCAGGCTTGATTGTGCCTGGTTCTGTAAGGAGACAATCTCCCCTCTGCCCTTGTGTAACTTCCAGTGGTGGCACAAACATTGCTCCCTGCTGTTCAAGTATTTGTATAGCCCTCATCACCACAGCATCTGAGCACTTCAAAATCTTCGACATATTTATCCTTACAACATCCCTTTGAGGCAGAGAAGTGCTATTATCCACATTTTACAGACGGGGAACTGCAGCCCAGAGAGACTAGGTGATTTGCTCAAGGTCACACAGGAAGTCTTTGGCAGAGCAGGGAATTGACCCTGGAACTCCTGAGTACCAATCAGTACTCTAACCCCGAGTACCCCTGCAGGTAAGTGAGAGGCTATGGTCTGATCCCCATTGTCACTGGCAACAGAGCTGGGCAGCCGTGTTGAGCGCACATGGTGCAACTTTGAAAAGGTGATGTAGTCACTACTCTGGTGTGCTGTCCTCAGGAGGAATTCTAGTGGGCTCAGCAAGAAATATTCCTAGGAGTTAGAGTGCAGCAAAATTTCAACATTTGTTTAATAGCAAATCAGAACAAAAAGTTGTAATTTTTCACTGAATGGAAAATCTAAAAAAAATCAATTTGGAAATGTGAAAATGATTTCATTATTTTCAATCACAATGGAATATTCTGACATTCTTGAAATTGAAATGGCTCATTTTGGTTTATTGAACAGACCCAAAAATCTTTATTTCAAGTCAGCTCAATATTAAACTGCATTTTTTATAGCGCTGCATTGCATTGTGGAAGTTGTAGTTCAGGATCCTGATGTCCCAATTCTCCCCTATAGGCCAGGCTGCCTGGCCAGGCTACATGTCCTATAATGCACCCAGAGCATTCTTGCACTCACTTCCATGAAGCACCTTGCAGCTCAGTCAGAGGGAAATCCCCATTGCACTGTAGGAAGATGTAATCCTTGAGGAAGTCCATCCCATAGGAAAGAATGGGGACCAGAACTACAGCTCCTATAAGGCAATGTGCTGTTAGGGAATTGAAGTTTAACGTTTTGTTGAACTTATTCAAAATGAAAATTTTTGGGTCAGTTCAAAAAATGAAATATTCCAAGTCAAGTTGAACCAGCCTGAAATGACATATTTCATTTGCTTTTCCAAACAGAAAATCAACAATTTTCAGAAAAATCAAAATTTTCCCACAAATTTTGATTTTGCATTAACTGCATATTGTGTTGCAAAATAACAGAAAATTCCCAACCAGCTCTACTGGGAGCTCATGCTGCAGATTGTTCCTTCCACGAATCTTCCAGCACAGGCCATGTCTTACAATCCCCAACCATGTCCTCTGTATTTGACAGCATATATGCAATACTGCATGTAGTTATTTGGATATGGTTATGACTGCAATAATGATCAGTTATTACAGACATTATCCTTATTATCCTCCAGGCCCACAAACATGATACAGTTCTGCAGTGATCTAGAATCCTACTTTCAACGTCTCCGACTCAAAGAATATTTCCAATACAACTCTGAACATCATACTAACCCATTGAATCCTTCCAACCAACACTACAAAAAGAAAGATTCTGCATGGACTCCTCCTGAAGGTCAAAACAACAGACTGGACTTCTACATAGATTGCTTCTGACGACGTGCACGGGCTCAAATTGTGGAAAAGCAGCATCACTTGCTCCATAACCTCAGCCTTGCTGAACACAATGCCATCCACAGCCTCAAAAACAACTCTGACATCATAATCAAAAAGGCTGACAAAGGAGGTGCTGTCGTCATCATGAATAAGTTGGAATATGAACAAGAGGCTGCTCGGCAGCTCTCTAACTCCACATTCTACAGGCCATTATCCTCTGATCCCACTGAGGATTACCAAAAAAAACTATACCATCTGCTCAAGAAACTCCCTGAAAAATACAGGAACAGATCTGTGCAGACACATGCCTATAACCCCGACCAGGAGTATTCTATTTGCTACCCAAAATCCATAAACCTGGAAATCCTGGACGCCCCATCATCTCAGGCATTGGCACCCTGACAGCAGGACTGTCTGGCTATGTAGACTCCCTCCTCAGGCCCTACGCTACCAGCACTCTCAGCTACCTTCGAGACACCACTGACTTCCTGAGGAAACTACAATCCATTGGTGATCTTCCTGAAAACACCATCCTGGCCACTATGGATGTAGAAGCCCTCTACACCAACATTCCACACAAAGATGGACTACAAGCTATCAGGAACAGTATCCCTGATAATGTCAAAACCTGGTGGCTGAACTTTGTGACTTTGTTCTCACCCATAACTATTTCACATTTGGGGACAATATATACCTTCAAGTCAGCGGCACTGCTATGGGTACCCACATGGCCCCACAGTATGCCAACATTTTTATGGCTGACTTAGAACAACGCTTCCTTAGCTCTCGTCCCCTAACGCCCCTACTCTATCTGCGCTACATTGATGACATCTTAATCATCTGACCCATGGAAAAGAAGTCCTTGAGGAATTCCACCCTGATTTCAACAATTTCCATCCCACCATCAACCTCAGCCTAGACCAATCCACACAAGGGTCCATTTGCTGGACACTACTGTGCTAATAAGTGATGGTCACATAAACACCACCCTATGCCGGAAACTTACTGACCGCTATGCCTACCTACATGCCTCCAGCTTCCATCCATGACACACCACACGATCCATTGTCTACAGCCAAGCTCTACGATACAACCACATTTGCTCCAATCCCTCAGACAGAGACAAACACCTACAAGAACTCTATCAAGCATTCTTAAACTACAATACCCACCTGCTGAAGTGAAAAAACAGATTGACGGAGCCAGAAGAGTACCCAGAAGTCACCTACTACAGGACAGGCCCAACAAAGAAAATAACAGAATGCCACTAGCCATCACCTTCAGCCCCCAACTAAAACCTCTCCAATGCATCATCAGGGATCTACAACCTATCCTGAAGGGCGACCCATCACTCTCAGAGATCTTGGGAGACAGGCCAGTCCTTGCTTACAGACAGCCCGCCAATCTGAAGCAAATTCTCACCAGCAACCACACACCACACAACAGAACCACTAACCCAGGAACCTATCCTTGCAACAAAGCCTGATGCAAACTGTGTCCACATATCTATTCAAGGGACACTATCATAGGGCCTAATCACATCAGCCACACCATGAGAGGCTCATTCACCTGCATATCTACCAATGTGATATATGCCATCATGTGCCAGCAATGCCCCTCTGCCATGTACATTGGCCAAACCGGACAGTCTCTATGCAAAAGAATAAATGGACACAAATCTGACATCAGGAATCATAACATTCATAAATGAGTAGGAGAACACTTCAACCTCTCTGGTCACTCAGTAACAGACTTAAAGGTGGCAATTTTGCAACAGAAAAGCTTCAAAAACAGACTCCAACGAGAAACTGCTGAGCTTGAATCAATATGCAAACTAGATACCATTACCTTGGGTTTGAATAGAGACTGGGAGTGACTGGGTCATTACACACATTGAATCTATTTCCCCATGTTAAGTATCCTCACACCTTCTTGTCAACTGTCTAAATGGGCCATCTTGATTATCACTACAATTTTTTTCTCCTGCTGATAATAGCTTAATTAATTAGCCTCTTACAGTTGGTATGGCTACTTCCACCTTTTCATGTTCTCTGTATGTGTATATATATATATTCAGGATACTTAACTTATATATATCTTCTTACTATATGTTCCATTCTATGCATCCAATGAAGTGGGCTGTAGCCCACGAAAGCTTATGCTCAGATAAATTTGTTAGTCTCTAAGGTGCCACAAGTACTCCTGTTCTTTTATCCTTCTATTATGTATTTTCTTACAGTCAGATTTTGAAAGCCCAGCTTCCATTTTTATGTTTGCCAACTGTGGACACAACTTTCCACCTGCAGTTTAAGTTTCTGGGGCCCCAAGCCTGCAGTCAGATCCACATGGACAAACCCTTGCATTTACAGTTCAGTTTTACTCCATGTTTGTACAAAGATACACCTTTCTGGATCCAATTGCAGGATCGGGGCCTTGGACACTGAAGAACTGGACTGCATCTGCAAATCACTTACTTATACTCTGAAGCAACCTAAATGTTGGGAACAAAATTGAACCGACACAACTAAAACAAACAATTTTGCAGCAATAAAACTTGAAGCCCAGTTCACACAGGGAAAATATATGAAAAACTAAGTTAAAAATGTAGAAATGGTTGAAATATGTCCAGAGTAAAAATATGAGCAAAGCTCTCCACAATTAAGAGTAAAACGATTGCGTGTGTTTCTTAAACTTTGACAAGTTTGTTGTTTTTTCAAGAAAAATAGAATGTTAGATAAAAAAAAAAAGTTGAAGACTGTCATACTTCACAATATCTCCATCTTATAAATAGGGAAATTTGATGGGAAAAACAGGGAAATACCTTCCCACTTCATTGGAATCTACTGGTGCAGGAGAGCTTTTTGGAAGGATAGAGTGATGAAATAGTAATAATTTGACTAAAATTCAGCTATTGTCACACCCACATACTATAGGAACTACTAACACATACTAGAGTTAAAATCCTGGCCCCCTGAAGTCAATGGCAAAATTCTCATGAATTTCGATAAGGTCAGGATTTCACCCTATATGTAGGCATACGGTCTGATTCTCTTTTCACTAGTACCAGTTTTGCACAGGTGTAACTCTGCTGACTTCTAAGGAGTTAGTCCTGATTTACATCAGTATAAGTGAGAGGAAAAACAGACCCATGTAGTTTATTTTATCCACATGATCAAACATTGCTCCCTACAAGTTAGTGCTAGTAAATGGGATTATTGAACAAATAAGAGATATAGGATCAGGCTATACATTTGGAAGATTAATAAGTGTAACAAGAATCCCTAGAAACACACTCAGCTATAAGCTTGAATATAGCTATAGATGACATACACATGAAACCCTTTATTCTCTAAAATAATATGACCATCAGAAAATGGTTCTGCAGCCCACCTTTTGTCACCTGCGAGCCTGAGAATCAGTGAAATACTCCAGCCTGGTTCATCTATATTAATACTATCTTTGATGTTGGATTCATCTTTTGACACTGAGTCTTCCTCAGGTAGTGTGCCACAAGGTAGCTGAACACTGAACATCCTTACTCCCTGTTACAGTTGCTGAAGATATGGCTCAAAATATTGGAATGCTCTTTCCCCAGGATATTGTTTGTTCAGTTTTGTCATCTACAGACTTTAATCAATTTGCTCCCTCAGATATACATGTACAACTCCCATTAGCCACAAAGTGTAATACAGAGTCAATGTCTTGCTATTGATCCCCATTTTACACATTTTTTAATGTTTGTATAAATGCCTCTGGGCTTGGTTAGAAGCTTTAAGAAGCAAATTAATGCAGATAAATAGTAACCAAAGATAGAATATGGTCTTCTGTCCCCTTGTTTGTTCTTTGTTCTGATTTATTACTGACACAGCCAATTGTTTTAGTGATCAGAAATCACTGTAACAATTTTTTTGTCTTGATACCCATCACCTCTGTGGTTTGAATTGTGGGTCTGTAACATTTTCTTACTGGTGAGAACAGTTATACCTCAAACATCTGATTTCAGGAGAAGTAATGACATCAGAGGAAATTGATTCTGTGCAGTAGGATAGAAGACTCAGCTAGTAACAAAAGGATTCTAAATTAGAGTACTGAACCTGCATTCCTGTATGCCCCAAATGCCCACGGAAATGAGGACTTGAGGTCTAAAAAATGTTGATGGCCAAATGTCAAATATTGGTACAATCTACTCCTTCATGGGATTTTTCCACTAAGGGCTCACTCCTACTCTGAAGTTTTGCCATTTACTTTGGTGGAAGTAGGGTTGGACCTTAAATCAAAAATCTATGCAATAAGACCAGATATAAGACCAGGGACACTTTTCCAGTTTTGAAATATGAAGGAGTAAGATCCTGGCACAGTTTTAGAGCCAAATTCTGCCTTTAGATACAAGTAGACATCTCTGATTGATTTCAATGCACGTTGTGAGAGCAGAATTTGGCCCTTAATTACGATATCAAAGCAGCAAGGATATTTTTCTCCTACTGTTGAGATTAAGACATTTTGCCTATCATGAAGATCACATGCAGAAAAGTAGAGGAAGAGCTTTACATTGCACTGTTTGGATCAAATTCTCCTTTCAGTTATATCTACGCAAGCCAGTTGACCTCAATGGGGAGTTGCATTCATGTAAATGAAAGGAGAATATGGACTGTCTTGTGTGGGTCACAAAAGGTGCACATGAAGCACATCACAGTAGCTAGTGGCCTACTCAATGAACAGAGGTGGATAGAGCAATAGCAAAGGAATAACACAGGTAGTACAGGATTCACATGTGAAACTGCTGGCACCTATGGACAGCACAGTACATAAACTAACACACCGGTAGCTGAGATTCCACAACCTGTGATATTTATGTTGCAGCTATCCCATCACAGCCAACATCATGATACAACCAGGAAACAGTGCCTTGCAGCCTTCAGTTGTCTGCTTTGTTAGTTCTTACCAACCCCTCTATGACATTGCAATGGAAGGAAGAACGTAGATTTCCCCATGTCCTTGCCAGCAACTCGTCTTATCACAATCATCTTACTCAGTCCCCCTAAGAAGGACAGAGATCCCTTTCCTTTCAGAAGGCCCATCAGTAATTTATTTGATTAAGAGCCAAAGCCCAGTTCAGCGAGATTAAGCAGAAGTATTTCTTGGTGGTTTACAAAAGAGAAAGAAAAGTGAAAATAAAAGTTAATTTAAAATTCCCAAACTTGAGATAAACACCCTGTAAATTAGTAACATACATTTAACTTAACTTTAACTTAAATAGGGCCAGATTCTGATACAATTAAGAGCCAAAGCCCAGTTTAGTGAGATTAAGCAGAAGTATTTCTTGGTGGTTTACAAAAGAGAAAGAAAATCGAAAATAAAAGTTAATTAAAAATTCCCAAACTTGAGATAAACACCCTGTAAATTAGTAACATAAATTTAACTTACTTAAATAGGGCCAGATTCTGATACAATTGACCATACATATCTAATATTAGAGAGGAAAGATAGTCTTTTGGTTAAGGCACTCGACTAGGGCCAGGAGATCTTGGTTAACTTCCCAGCTCTGCTACAGAATTCCTGTGTTAACTTAGGCAAGTCATTAAGTCTCTGTGTGCCTCAGTTCCCTATATATAAAATGGGGAAGAGAACAGCCTTGCATTTGTAATTTCCCCTAGAATTACACAATTACTTTTCTATCGACGAAGACTGCATGCCATGCCTTGCATAACTGAGCTAACTATAATGTACATTTTTCTCCAGTGGTTGCAGTTTGCACTAATGAACAGCACATTTCCTATTGCACTCCACTCCACCCACACAAAATTTCAGCTTTTAGCTATTTTGAATAACAAATAGTAAACTTTATTTAAAAATAGGCCATAGTTGTAGTGTTTGGGGCAACTGTTGTAGCATCTTATAATGTTTGTTAAGGGTTACTGTGAAACTGGTTTGAAACAATCAGAAGATATTGATTTTCAGGTTTTAAGATTTTACACTAGCTTCTCTTCAAAGTAGTGTGGCCCAGCAGATAGTACAATAGACTCAGATTCATCATCCGTGGGTTCTATTCCTTGCTCTATCATTGGATGACCTGGGGTAAGTGCCTTCACATCCCTGTGCTTTCAATCCCCATCTGTAAAATGGGGATAATACTTTCTGTCTCAGAATGCAAGCTTTGGGACAGAGATTGTCTCTTACTTTGTGTTTGTACTGAGCCTAGCACAATAGGGACTCAACCTCAGTTAGAGCTTTAGGTATAATATTAATAATTTGACCACAATTAGGACAGTCTTTGTGGTCTCCAAAACAACAGTATTATTCCCTGTCAAAAGAGTAGTTCTGAAAGAAAAACCATAAGAATTATTAAGTTTGTGTTTATTTTATACATCAGCCAAAGGGAAGAGCATGTGTTACAGAAAAATTTTAAACACAGCAAAGATATCAAAGCTTTTAATATGCAGTTGCTACTGTGCTTTTCAACTGCACCTGATTAGAAGGACTATCCTTCATTGTTTGACTCAAATTTATTTCTAACCCACATGCATCCGACAAAGTGGGTATTCACCCACAAAAGCTTATGCTCCAATACGTCTGTTAGTCTATAAGGTGCCACAGGACTCTTTGCCGTTTTTACATCATAATAATGTCAGCAACAATACAATTAACTAAGCTGATGTTATCACTTCATTATAGTGAATTGCTGACTTTATAAATTCTCAGTTATAAACATGTGGCTGTAGATAAACATATACATTCTCAAGAAATTAATCCCACTCAATTTTAAGGTTCCTCCTCTAAATTTCTATATTTTGGGTCTCTCTTATAGTTGTGTGTGTATTGGTAGATGGAGAAATATATGTCATTAGCATTGTGAAAGGATAGCCATCTCAAGTCTCTTTTATAGGCTTCTCTCCTTCCTCAGGCTTCTAGACATTTTGCTGCTTAGACCTTTATTCTGTACCTGGCCTTTTGAAGAATTACATGTAGCTATGAGGCTTTTTTGGGAGTCTAATTATAACACCATCTTGCTGTCTTCAGCCCCATTAACACTTTTAGCCTTCACCTCTCAAGAATGAGCCACACACTCTAATTTTGTTAATCTGTATTTTTGGTTTTTGGCGATGCTGGGGCATCCAAGCAGGTGTTATCACTACAGATGTCTCCAGTTTAGACAAGACCTCAGGGAGGTTGCCTTTGGATGCCTCCAGCATTCCAACAATGGGCCTGTTAGCTGGAGTTTTGGCTGTCACCCGTCCATGAGTTGCTCGGGTAGGTTCAGTTTTGATGGGCTAGATCAGGGGTTGGCAACTTATGGCACACGTGCCAAAGACGGCACGTGAGCCAATTTTTAATGGCAGGCTCCTGCCTGCCGGGGACAGCAGCATGCCATTAAAAATCGTGCCCGGCCCAGCCCGCTCTTCCCCGCCTCCCGTTCACCGCTCTCTCCTTGCAGGGCAGGCAAGCTTCCCCCTCCCCCTGCCTCTTCCCTCAGCGTGCTCGGTTTCTGCCCCTCCTTCTCTCCCTCCCTGCTGCCGATCAGCTGACAGCCCTTGCTATGGAGGGAGAGAGGGAAAGCGGAGCTGCAGCACGCTCTCTCCTCCGGGGACCTTGAGGAAGGGGGTGGAATCGGCATATCCCCTCCAGCCCCCTGCCGTGAGCCGCTCAGGGCAGGGGGCTGGGAGCACCCCCACGACCCCAGCCCACACCCCCAGCCCTCTGCCCTGACCCCTGCACCCCCCTCAAACACCCTAGCCCTCTGCCCTGACCCCTGAACCTGCCTCACAGACACCCAGCCCTCTGCCCTGACCCCTGCACCCCTCACACACCCTAGCCCCGTGCCCTGACCCCTGCACCCCCCCACATACCCAGCCCCCCCACACCCCATGCCCTGACTCTTGCACCCCCCACATTCCCACCTCCACCCTGAGCACCAAACGGGAGCTCCTGCACACACACACCCCCACATTCCCACCTGCACGCCTCGCACCAAATGGGAGCTTCCCAGGTAAGTGCTCCACACCCAAACTTCCTGCCCCAACCCTGAGCCCCCTCCCTCATTCTAGCTCCTGGCCAGATCCTGCACCCCAACCCCCAGCCTGCTCCTTCACCCCCAGTGAAATGGCGCACTCCCACCCTCATCTCAGTGCAGAGAGAGGACGAGAATGGCTAGAACCAGGGAGAAGGTAGGTACCTACTCTATGTGGAAAGGGCCAGGACTCCAGACCGGCAGCGGGGCTGAGTGGGGCTGGCAGCTGAGACCCTGGCTGGCAGGAGCCGGTGGATGGACCCCCAGACCGGCAGCTGGCTCCTCTCAGCCCACTGCCGGTCTGGAGTTCTGGCTGCCGGCCCCTTGCCAGCCGGGGTCCCGGCCGCAGGCCCCGCTCAGCCCGCTGCCAGCCTAGGTGAACGGAACCCCAGGCTGGCAGCGGGCTGAGCGGGCCGGCGGCGTAAGATCAGCATTTTGATTTAATTTTAAATGAAGCTTCTTAAACATTTTGAAAACCTTGTTTACAAACGACAATAGTTTAGTTATATAATACATAGACTTACAGCGAGAGACCTTCTAAAAAACGTTAAAATGAATTATTGGCACACGAAACCTTACATGAGAGGGAATAAATGAAGACGGGGCACACCACTTCTGAAAGGTGGCCGACCCCTGGGCTAGCTCCTCCCTCCCACAAGCATTGTCTGCAGAGTGGCACCACCCCTGAAGTAACGTTTGTGGCCTGAGACATATTATAGGGGTCACTGCTGCTGCCTGATAAGTAATTGCTGACTCTGAGCCCTCACTTCATCGCACTCCTTTGCCAAGACGAGCCCTAGCCATGCTGCGAAGGACCCATTTAGCTCATCCCACAACCCCGCAGAGGTGGCCCCCAATGCCTCGGCGGGTCGCTGGGGAAGCAGGATGAGGGGCTGATTGTGAAGACACCACGCAACCCCCTCCAACCCCCACCCAAATGATATCTTGGGGTCACCCTCCATTGAAGGGGCTGCTCAGCGGACTTCTCCATGGGGTCGTGTATAACTGGAGGGGTTGCCGGTGCCCCCTGCTACCCCTGGGCTGAGGTGGGGACTGGAGTGGGGAAGGCAAATCAAACCACGAACCCCTTCTTCCATCCCCCGACTTCCCTTGCAACTCGGGCCCCGTGCCGGCCGCCCGTCGGGCACAGCCCACGGCCCCACCTCCCCGCTGTGTGTGGGGGGAGGGGGAGAGCATCGCTCCACGCGGGAGCGGCGCGGGTTAAGCAGCAGTGGCGAGGAGGTTACCGCTGCCGCCGCCGCCGCCGCTCGGAGCCGAGCTGCGGCATCCTCCCGCCGGCCCCGCGCTGCATGACATCACCAGCGCCAGAGCCCATTCGCTGCGGGTCGGACTCCTCTCCCCAGCCCGCCTTGCCCGCGCAGCCAGCCTGCTCCTCCCCCCGCTCCCCCGGCCCCCGCAGCCCACCGCACCCCGGCCGGCACCCGCCGCCTCCTGCTCCGGGGCGTGTGGCCGCGTGGGGGCTGCTGCTGCCGCGGCTGCTGCTGAGCCTGCGTCTCCTCTCTCCAGGCTGAGCCCTCCCCGGGGCCCTTGCCCACCTGGCCCGCCCCTGGCAGGAAGGAGGATGGCGGAGAGTGAAGCCGAGACCCCCAGCACCCCCGGGGAGTTTGAGAGCAAATACTTTGAATACAATGGAGTGCGGCTCCCTCCCTTCTGCCGGGGGAAGATGGAGGAGATCGCCAATTTCCCGGTGAGGGGCAGTGATGTCTGGATTGTCACCTATCCCAAATCAGGTACAGATTCATTCTCTCCGAGCCGGGGGGCCGCGGCCTTTTCCTCCCCGCCCAGGGACCGGCTGCCCCTGGGGTTTGCCTCTTTCCCAGCTGAGCCCCGGGGCTTGGGTTTTGAACAAGTTCCAGGCTCTGTCTCCCTCCCCATGGCTGCTTTACCTCGGTAACATACGGGGGATAGCGCCGCCGGAGCGGCTGGGCTGAGTGCTGCTGGGCTTATGTCTGTACAGTCGCAGTCTATGTGGCAATGTCTGCACAGCACTTCGGAAAGCGTACAGAGCAACAGCCGTGCTATTTTATGTCGGGGTCGCCTCTCCTCAGCCGGGTCTGGATCGCAGGACCTAGGCACACATACACATAACGTGCGTGGCTTGTATTGAATTTTACATTGTCAAAGTGTTGCCCAAACTTATGCAACAAAACCGAAATGAGATACATGGCCTTATAAACCGAATTGTTTTAACGGTGGCAATGGGGTTCAGTCTCCCTAGTAGATACAAGAATTTGCTTCAGGATAGGACCTTTTGTACTCCGGGGTCTGAAAGAGCTTTGGAAAGCAATACATTAGATACGGGGATGATGCATTGCGCTCCATTCAAACGTTCATTGACATCCATCAAAACCCACTGAAGTTAAGGGGGAGTTCTGGGGCCAGGGCACTTTACTACGGGGTTGGGCTGGGTGCGTGGGGAATATAGATCCCTTTCTTAGGGATTTTCGACTGCATAAAAAATAAAGGGCCAGTTGCTGCTGCTGCTACCCTGGTTTTGGAGCACCTTTCTCCCTTGACTCCATCTGGACTGCTGAAGGAGGAAGGTACTAGTCCGTGAGAGTAACTTTGTCATAATCTGGCCCAAGATAAATATATAAAGGCAGGATAGATATATGTTGAAGCAGGTGTAGTGACAGCACTCCACCCCTGCCCCCCCCCCCCCCCATTACCGTCTCTAAGGAAAAGGAAAGCCAGAGTGTTCAGTGAGGACATGTGCTTGGAACAGTTAAATAGAATAAGAAGAAATGCCCCTATTAATAAGTATGTGTTTCTGCAGTAAACAGTTTGAGAGGATTAGTGTAGTATCTATGCTTTTAACACCATATTATTTTATTTATTATTCTCTCCATTTTCAAACAAGTGCTTAGACTGAATTAATATGGATACAGTGCTGCCGCCAAAGAGGCAGACAATATGGTAGCTTCATAACCCACCTGATAAAACTGGAAACAAACAGAGATGTATGGACTCTTTCTTTTTAAACACATTGTTGAATGACTTTCCCCCTGGTAATAAGATGATCTCTTTTTGGAAAATTCAAAGTCCATTGTACTGAGATAACAGATGTTAGCTCTCTCAGTACAATGGCAAAATCGAGTTGTTTGACATCATGGGTAAAAAGATTACTTACTGACTCCTTTCATTTGACTGTATATTTTATCAAAGTGTTATATGCTTCTCCAGTTTCTCTTGATGTACCAGTGTGAAAGTGCACAGTCTTCCATGATGAAAGATCCTGTTATTGTCCACTGGAGTTTTAAATACTTATTGCAGCTGCTGTTTCTTTATACTTAACTAATAATGATGATGTTAATGATTCTGGTCAGTGTTTGGCAGTTGTCTGCAGTGTAGATGGACCAGTGGACCAAAAATGCTAGGATTAGAACCTGATAGCTATTGCTTTTTTCAGCTGTCTCTCTAAAAATCTATGACATGCAGAAAGCACTAAAAGTTCTATTTTATTATTTCAGTGTACTGAGGTTTCAGTTGTGTATTGTGTTACTGTTCTTGAATATAAAGCAGTTTGTTAGAGAACCCCATATTGGTTTATATTGGTGAGCCATAAAATATGCCTTACTACCCTGTGTGTCCTCCATATTGCACATCAGAACAATATGTGTCAAGAGGCAACTGCTTAGTTCCCATAACTTTACAACCATTGAATCATAAGTACTTATGAATAGTTACCCAACTCACAATTATCGTTATTGTTGTAGTAGTAGTAACATTATAAATGCACAGAGGCCACAGTGAAATCGGGGCCCCATTTTGCTAAGTACTATATATATACACACATTGTAATAATGGTGCCCTCGCTCTTAGGCAGTGCGTTTCACCTTCAGATCTCAAAGCACTTTACAAAGGAGATCAGTATCATTATCCTCATTTTACAGATTGGGAAGCTGAGGCACGGAGTGGTGAAGGAATTGGAATTGCTCATTTATGAGTATAAATTCGATTTCGTTGATATAACTGAAACCTGGTGGGATGATTCCCATGATTGGAATGTTAAAATCAATGGTTATAACCTATTTAGGAAGCACTTAGTGGGCAAAAGGGGAGGGGGAATGGCATTCTTTGTCAACAGGGCATTACCTGTTTCCGAGTAACCAATAATTCAGAAGAAAATGATCTTGAATGCTTATTGATCAATGTCCTAACAGATAAAGCATAAGAGTATTAACTGGTGTCTGCTACAGACCTCCAAATCACACTAGGGAATACGATGACTGTCTCCTAATGTACCTATCTATAAGATTTAGGGGAAAAAGCTACACGATCGTGGGGGCCTTCCATCTGAATGACATAAATTGGAGATCTCATGCTGCCAGTACTAAAACATCCTTGGAATTTCTAAATATTATAAATGGCAATTTTCTAACTCAAAAAGTGTTTTGTCCAATACAGGGAAATTCTGTATTAGATCTCATCTTGATAGATAAAGAGGAATAGATCACAGAACTAAAAATTAATGATAACTTAGGTACAAGTAAAAAGAAAAGGAGTACTTGTGGCACCTTAGAGACTAACGAATTTATTTGAGCATGAGCTTTCGTGAGCTACAGCTCACTTCATCAGATGCATACCGTGGAAACTGCAGCAGACTTTATATATACACAGAGAATATGAAACAATACCTCCTCCCACCCCACTGTCCTGCTGGTATTAGCTTATCTAAAAGCCATTTCCAGCACAAATCCAGGTTTTCTCACCCTCCACCCCCCCACACAAATTCACTCTCCTGCTGGTGATAGCCCATCCAAAGTGACAACTCTTTACACAATGTGCATGATAATGAAGTTAGGCCATAAAATGTACAGGCAGAGTAAAGTCCAAACCAGAAATATATATATATATATATATATATATATACTTGTGGCTTTAACATGGTGAATTTCACAAAGCTGAAAACAATTATGAGCCAAATCAGCTGTGGAGAAGAAATAATCAGAAAAATGTGAATGGTAATTGGAAGTTGTTTAAGAACACTTTATTAGGTGTCCAAAAAGCCACAAACCCACAACTGAGGAAGAAGGCTGTACAGGTTAAAAAATTCACCTGGTTTTGCAAGGGAAGTGAAGGTAGCTAGAAAAAATGATAAACTTTCCCTTTCTTCCATTTGTTGTTGTTGTTGTGTGTGTGTGTGTATATATATATAGTAGAAAATTGGTAAGGGATGCAAAGGGACACAGAGAAATTCATGGCCAGCACTTTAAGGACAATAGGAAGGAGCTTTTAAAGTATATTAGGAACAAAAAGAATCCCAGCTGTGGTATTGGTCCATTACTAGATGGAAATAGTAGAATTTGAGTTATAATGCAGAAAAGGCAGAAGTGTTCAAGAAATATTTCTGTTCTGTATTTGGAAAAAACAGATAATGTAATCATATTGTATGATGAGTACATTCTTTTCATTCTACTGGTATCTCAGGAGCACATTATGCAGCAGCTTCTACAGTTAGGCATTTTTAAATTAGCAGTTCTGGATAACTTGCATCCAAGAGTTTTATAAGAGGTGGCTGTGGAGCTCTTGGCCAAAAGGGCTAATGAAATCCTTGGATGCATAAACAGGGCAATTTTGAGTAGGAGTTGTGAGGTTGTTTTACCTCCTGTGACAACTACAGGAATACTGCGTCTAGTTCTGGTGTCCACAATTCAAGAAGGAAGCAGAAAAATTGGAGAGGGTTCAGAGAAGAGCCACAAGAATGATTAAAGAAATAGAAAACATGCATTATAGTGATAAATGCAAGGAGCTCAATCTATTTAGCTTAACAAAGAGAAGGTTAAAGGGTGACTTGATTAAAGTGTGTAAGAACCTACATGGGGAACAAATATTTAATTATGGGCTCTTCAGTCTAGCAGAGAAAGGTATAACACAATCCAATGGCTGGACAAATTCAGACTGGAAATAAGGCATACATTTTTAACAGTGAGAGTAATTAATTATAGGCTCAATTTACCAAGGGTCATGGTGGATTCTCCATCACTGACAATTTTAAACTGAAGATTGGATGTTTTTCTAAAATATCTGCCTTAGGAATTATTTTGGGGGAAGTTCTATGGCTTGTGTAATGCAGGAGGTCAGACTAGATGATCACAGTGGTCCCTTCTGGCATTGGAATCTATGCATCCATGAAAAAGTGACTTGCTCAAACTTACCCAGAAGCAGAAATGGGGCTAGAACCCAGCTCTTCTGAGTTCCAGTCCACAATATTACCTTCCCTCTTGCAATAAAAAAACATTGATAAGGACCTCACTGGTAACTACAGCTAGTCAGACTTTTTAAGTAAAAAATGTAGCCTTTAAAAATAAAGCAATTTCACACAAAATATTACAGTGTCAAAATTTTTCATGAAAAATGTCATTTTCAGTCTTTTTTTCAAAATCTTATTTATTTATCCATTTATTTATTGTGAAAATAGGTTTTTATTGTTTGACCAGGTCTAGTGGTAATCACTCAAAAGAGAAAATAAACAACAACTGAATTAGTCAAGTGACAGAGGTCAGTGCTTCTATCAGTTATACTTCCACAGTCCCACGCTGCAGTCAAATGACAGAAGGATCTATCCTAGTTATTCCTCGGATGGCTGTTGATTTGGCCAAGAAAAGAAACAAATGGCTACAAATCCATATTTCCTATGAGGGCGGTGCTGTGTGGCTATGCATAATGGTAGACCAAAAAATTATTTAACTTGTACAGAGACAATTTCACCTCACACAGGCTGGCTAATACAATACTACTGAACCTGTGTTGGTGAGAGTGTTTGGTAGTGGGTACATATATTGGGGGTGACCCAAGATAAAGGATGCTGTAACATAGTGGAAAATTTAATATGTCATTGGTCCTGCTGGGAGTAATGAAATAAACTTAAGAGAAAAAGATCCTACTTTAATGTGATTGCTACTGATAGCAGCCTAAATAAATATACTCATTATATCCCTAATTAATCCTAACATCTGCCTCCAATAAATGACTTAACAAAGTTTGGGAATGCCTGATCTTGGAAGAACTCATGCATGCAACCCAAAAGACATATGCTTCATGTAATTATAAGGAAACTATATGTTATGTCTGCAACGTTAATGCTAGTCAGGCATCTTGCAGTCTGTCTTTCTACCTTTATTAAAGAAAAGGGGTCAATAACTTCTTCCCTGGTGTAACTCCATTGACTTCAGTGGAGGTACATCAGGGAGGAATGTGACCCATTACCATTATGTTTTGCACTGGTTGTGAATGTAAAATGGAATACCATTCTGTATATGATTAAATAATTGGAACCTGCACAGCAGATTGCTTTACGGATGAGATAAGGTATGTAATACTCTGCAGGAAGGCTATTGTTATACTACAGCCTGTCAAAACTCGTTGTGGTATACTCACTCATAGAGCTTACTCTTATGTGCCCATCTAAAAAAAAATAAAATTCCTATATATAAATTTAATAAACTTTATTACAAAATTAGTAATGGGATTCTTGTAAGATACTTCTCCAGGCACTATGCCTAGGGCCACATACATCCCTGTTTAAACTCCATGGACTTCAATGGAGTTAAACCAGGGATGCAACTGGTCCCTGAAGTATGGTGTAGCTCACCGGTTCAGTCATCAAGATGCTATGCCCCTATGATGCTAGTTCGCTATACACCCTAACTATATTAAATCTATATATTTGCCTCACTTTCAAGCTGATATACAATGCCCTTCTTGATGGTTATCGTTACTGCACCTGTTCCAAATGAATGTGTATTTTACAATTTCTTGGGTTAAAGCCTACAAATTAATGCCCTTTATTTTCTTCACTTTGCAAAATTGGTAGCTTGAGAAAGCAGAGTTATTCAAGTGAATAATGAAGCTGTCTTTCCACCTTGGCTATTCTGCCAAATAATTAGCTAGAATTCTATCTGGGAAAATGTCAGCATTGGGCAAATATCAGCATCAAGTTACTGCCCAAATGGTCCATGCAAACTCCTACTTGTCTGCATTGGTATGCTGTCAAATGCCAGTGGCAGCTGCTGTCACTATCAGATACTTCCTGCATCATCTTTTACTAGCTGGAGCTGTATTATTACCAAGTCTTGAGCTTTTTTAATCCAGCGCTGGAATCCCATAGCCACACAATTAAGTTTATTCCCGAGAAACATGAAGGTTGGCCCTAGGCCCTCTGTTTAAATAAGCACCAACAGGACAGCACGCTTACACATAGCAAAGCCTTCTTGAACTGACCTGTAAGTTCACTATGTTCTCCTCCTTCAA
Organism: Eretmochelys imbricata; assembly: GCF_965152235.1. Classification (NCBI taxonomy): domain Eukaryota; kingdom Metazoa; phylum Chordata; order Testudines; family Cheloniidae; genus Eretmochelys; species Eretmochelys imbricata. Next base: position 236,781,553 of record NC_135572.1, read on the forward strand.
ATCCTTTCTCATTGTCTCTGGCATGGTATCTTTAAAAAGAAATCAGCCAGTGAAGGGACAGATGGCTTAGTTACCACTTAGTTTATTTACAAATATCAAAAAACAAAACCCTACAAATGTATACTCGAGGGTCCCAGACTTTGTTGCTTCTCTGGAATGAGCACATCACACAGACCAGGGACTTTTTGGATTTCTCCATTCTTCCCCATAACCTCCAGGTGCTACCCTACCATCACCCTCTATTTCAGGGACTCCCTGCAACCTCCCCACTCCCTCCTCCATACCAAGGACTCTCTGTGTCCCCCATTTCTGCCTCTGCCACATGCCAGGCGCTCTGTTCCTCATTCCTCCATCTCTCCCTGCCCCTTCCCTACCATGCATGGGCTCTGTGTACCCTCCATTCCCATCTCTGAAATTCTGGGGTTGATCGGATGCAGTATTCAAAAGTGACCGTGTTACAGACAAACATAGAAATGCCATCGAGTTCATTGTAAGACCTTGCTTCGCTTGGCCAATAAAAATTGTACGTTTGTGTGTACCCTTCTTCCCCATGTTTCATGTGTCTTCTCGGATTGTAAGCTCTTTGGGGTAGAGACCAGGTATTCCTGTAGTACTTAATACAATGGCGGTTTCTGTGTGGGGCCTCTGGGTGCTATTATATAAATATTAAATAATAATGATATAACTGCACATGTAACAATGCACAGTTGCATAGGACCAATCTTCCCGAGGTTCTGTGGTCTATACACATCCTGACTCACCAGCTAAAACACCACCTGGAATTACTCAACTACAGTTTTGTCTGATTAATTGGTTAATGTTTGTGCAGATTTAAAAGGTATTACGTATTATTATTCCAGTATGAGTGGATCATGGTATAGATTCTATTTCTTATGTGCTCATACACATTCTCTTGGTTGCTGCTTGGTAATGCCAGCAGCCTTTGCATGACATGACTGATTGATAAGCATGAACACAATGGGATGATTCTTTTTTCATGTACATCAGCTTTACACTGGTATAACTCCTACTGACAGCCTTGATTTGCACAGACATAAATGAGAGGAGTCAGGCTGAAAGGCTGCTGAGGCTGCTGGGCAGCATACACAAAGCTGGCTGGTTTGCATGCCAGGAGCAGTGTCAGACAAACAAAGTGGGATGAATCAGCTGAAGGCTGCAGTGGACTGCAGTGTTTGTTCCTGGTGGTGGCAGTAGCGGGCCAAGGTCTGACCACAAATCAGACATGCTGTCAGAAAGACAGACGTGATGTCCAACTGTCTCACCTGTCTGTTTCCTTTCGACCCTCTTCCTGACTTCCCATTGTCTCTGCAGTGGTGAGAGTGACAGTCACCTGGTATTTTTTTTTTTTCTAACAACTATCTCTTGTGCTGCTCTGGACTCCATTGCCAGATAATTAGCCCATTTTTGCCATGATCTGACTTTTGTAATTCCCCATTCTCTTCTCCAGGAACTTCTATGAAAATAATAAATGTAGGGTTATTTTTATTTGCTTTCTGTTTTTTTGAGGCTTTAGCGTTCATGTTTTTAGGTTTTCCTTCACAAGCACAAGGGCTAGAACTTCAATTTATGGCCCTGCACAGGAACACAGGTTGAGAGACAATCTAACCCTATTATAGGCAGGGCTGGTAGCACTGCTATTATTAAGGTTCCTTGACACTTCCTATTATAAGACCCTGTTTTGAGTTGCTTAATACTTTGCCAGACTTTAACCACCTGAAATTTTCCAAGCTGGGTGTCTGCTTCTGCAGGCTGATTAAATCAATAAATAATAATTTATTATTTATAATAACTAAATGAAAAAATAATTTCAGCCAAAATAATTCAGGTGTTTCTGAGAAGGAAGCTAGGGAAAATACATTATTTTTTTAATGTTAAAAAAAATCTGGTGACCTTTCCTTTGGAATGCTCCAATCCTCCCAGGTTTTGGAGCTGGGTCTTAAAAATTTGGTTAGGGGCTGGCCTTTATGTTAGAGTTTTTGCTGTTCCATGAAAATATGCCCAGACTTGGCCAAGTCATAAGCCTCTGAAAATGGCATTCCTCATATGCTCACTGGAGACTTGCTAAAGCAGGGTTTCTCAACCTTTTTCTTTCGGAGGTCCCCCCCAACATGCTATAAAAACTCCACGGCCCACCTGTGACACAATAACTGGTTTTCTGCATATAAAAGCCAGGGCTGGCGTTAGGGGGGTAGCAAGCAGGGCAGTTGCCTGGGGCCCCAGTGAAGCAACATTGCTCAGGCTTCAGCTTCAGCCCTGGGTGGTGGGACTCAGGGCCCCGGGCTTCAGTCCCATGCGATGGGGCTTCGGCTTTCTGCCCTGGGCCCCAGCAAGTCTCACACTGGCCCTGCTTGGCGGCCCTCCTGAAACCTGCTTGCAGCCCCCCACGCAGCCCCGGACCCCTGGTTGAGAACCACTGTGCTAGAACTTAGCAGCTAAAATCTCCAACAATTGTCCTCACTGAGCTCACTGGAACCTTTCACAGCTCTTGGTGCTGAGCAGCCTGCAATTGCACCATCCCCATGGAGGAACTGAGCATGCTGCATCCCCTCACAGCTCCTACCTTTGCTTGGACTGTGCATGTACCAGTCTCCCATGGAGCCACTGAGCATGCTCCAGCCCAGGGCTACAAGAATGAAACCAGGCTTTCCCTATAATGGCTGTTTGCATGATGGGCTTGCAGCTAAAAGCTGTTTAGAGCAGGGACCATCTTTTTGGTTTGTTCTAGCACAGTGGGGTCCTGGTGTATGACTGGGGCTCCTAGGCACTACCACAATACCAATAAATAATAAAAACTAATTATAGACATTGGGAATTTTGCCCTTGATTTCCGTGGGAGCAGGATCAGACCCTAAGTGGGCTGAGCAGGAAGCATTGCCACCTAGATTAAATGAAGAAGCAATGCACTTGGTCTCAGTGTAGCAGTACCTCTCTTCAGCGCATCTCATCAAAGGAGCAAAGAGATGTGACAAGAGCGGGAGAGGGCAGATAGTCCAAAAGGAGGAAAGACCTACTACTATCTGGAGGTTTCACATGGGTAACCCAGGAACTATAGAATAATGACTTTCCTGTTAAGAAAGATGTAGAGAAAATCCAAGTGATTTATTTTTTGTAAACAGGCTCAGGCAAAATGTTTCCCTCATTAAAAAGGTAATAAGGATTTTTATGGACATCCTGTACAGTACTTGTACAACATTTGGTATTGACCAAACTGAAATGACTCTGAAGACTAAAGAATTTTAAAAAAATGTATTAAGTCTTAAACCAGTCCTAAACCAGTTGCTGATCACTGCTATCTCATTTTGTTGCTCATCTGCCTCATAAAAGATATAAATTAAAGGAGTTCAAGTGCTTTAAAGATGAGCTAAAAGGAATCAAGTAGCCACAACTCAGTATTCTCATTATGCAGTTCTCTGTTAAAATGCTCTGTCTCATGGTAATTAATTCAGTACTGCCTCACAGACATGATACATGGAGCAAAACACTACCTCCAGTGTTGTCCCATATAAGTTGCCTCAGAAGTGCTGTCAAACTCGACACTTCAAAGAATAGTTCTGCATATGCAAGAGGAAGATTGGTCTTGTAGTGAAAGCACTGGACTGGGACACAGTAGACATGAGTTTCCTTCCCAGCTAGGCAATATAGACCTCCAGTGTGACCTTGGCCAAGTCATTTAATCGCTCTATGCCTCACTTCTCCATCGGTAAAATGAAGATAATTATACTTTCTTCCACCTATGCTTTGTCTTGTCTATGTAGATGATAAACTCTTTGGGCTAGGGACTGTCTTGTACACTGTTACGTACAGCCTCTAGCAGAATACTGCCCTTCACTTGAGAGGGAGTCTAGGCATTAATTCAAGTAATACAAATACTAATAGTTAAACAAAGTGTTCTCTTACGCTGGGTGGGAACAACCAGCAAAAAAAATTAAAATGCAAACTTCTGATGTTCTCCATCACTTTAATTTGAATTTTCTATGCCATTTCAGAACAGTCACAGAGGTTGGGTATTAGAGTTGATGCCATTGTGTGAAGATGCTGAATAAATGAAGGTATCCAAGGCTTCCTTAGTATGCAAGAGTCCTTTACAGCCTCGTACATTGACAGGCAAATAAAATCAAATAGTTTAGATAGAAACACTACTAATTTTATAGACAATTGTGGAGTCAATGACTGCTAAGTGTTTCACTGGCTAGTGTGTGTATGTGTATACACTAGTGAGTAAGGCTGGGGAAGCACACCAGTCTTGTCGATATGTCAGTCTTGAAGGATTATGGGCCGAGGCAATCCACTAGCCCCACACACTTTTTATGAGGGGAGTGATGGTAGCATTGGGAAGTGTCAGGAAGGAAGCAAGTCTGTGAGATGAAGGTGTGAGGAAGAGGAGTTAACTAGGAAGGAGTGGGGCAGTGACTGAGAGGGGGTGAAAGGTAAAGAGAGGGGGTGAAAGGAGCTGGGAGGAAGGTAATTGGGTAGCTAACTGATTAGAGGTTTCACCAGTCACACCCAAATCTACCTATTATTTAGAAAGTGGGAGCTAATTCCAGACCCTGTAGCCATCCCCATTCCCAGTGGGAGAGAGGGGCAGCAAATGTGATGTCAGAACTCATCATTTAAAAGGCCGAAGGTTCTGGATAATATATAATGAAATTAGATTAATAGACAATAGTCCTGATTCAGCTCTTAGCTACACTGGTGTAAATGAGTAGTAAATCCATTTAAGCCAATGAAATGATACCAGTTTGAAACAGGTAAGATCAGAATCAAGCTCAATATATACATATTAGCTATATATGCAGTGGTCCAGATTCACCAGCATGCTCTGGCTGTTTTGCAGTGTACTGGTGACGCAGAGCAGCTATAAACCCAGGCTAGCCAGCCAATTAAAAGCCATGTTTACTGCTGCTTTGTGTTGCCAGAGAGGCAAGAAGCAGCTGTGGTGTACCATTGAAATTGGCTCATTCTGTGTATATATTGCTCAAACTTACCTTAATGATGTTCCCTTCAAAGTCTATTGAATTAGTATTGCCTTCTAATTATAAGGAATATAGAACTCTGAGCAAAAGATTGCGTTGCAGAAATCACACACATAGACGCACCAAGACGTAACCATGCAGATCAGCTTGCTATGCATTCTGTGCTCATTTTATTAAATTAGGGCTACATTCTCTCCTAATTTAGAACAATGATAAAAACATTGCTGCCTGCCTCAAGCTGTGATTTTACATTTATGAAAAAGAATGAAAACATTTTTGATGTGAATAGGGGCGCAGGTATCTTGCAAACATTGATATCACAAGGGCAACTCTTGTGGCATATGATCATAACTCTTTCTGAAAAAAAACCCAGTTTGATACAAAAATGTTTTACCATTTTGTCCGTGTATGATTAATACAGTAGCGTCCTTATTGCTAGATGATTGTGAAGTAACGCAATGCCTGGAGGGGGAGCAACATTTGTTAAAATGTTTAAAACACTGAGGTGCTTATTTCTTATTTTTTGCACATATGGCTCTTGCCTGCAGCGCATTTACATGGCACTGTGGGTGGACTGGCTTCTTGATATTCATCTTCAAAAATATATGCAAATGCACACCAGCGTGGGTAGGTTTTTGCTGATGACTTTCCTGAAGCAGATTTCAAACTGGGCCATGGAAATTCCCTTCTGACTACAAAAGGAAGCTGTATGAGTTTGAATGCGAAGGGAGCACTTTCAGAACTGACAAGCATGCTTCCAGCAGTGACTAGCACATGGGAAATGACTGGTTTCATAGAAAAGGCTGGATGCGGTAACATCTCCTGCCTTCTCATCCCCTGCTTGTCAGTTCCAGCACACATTGTGAGGCTACAGATTAAGGGGCCACATTAAGGGTCTCTATATGCCAGGATAAAGACAATGGTTTCAGCCCCCTGAAACCAATGGTGCTGAAGATAACTAAATGGTACTAACTGATTTAAAGCAAATGGCATCCTAAACAGGGATTGTGAAAAAATTGGCATTAGGACAAGATTCTTTTCTGCATCATTGCCCTCTACAGAACATTGTGTCACCTTTCTGAAAATGCAGGGGAGTTAAACAGTGTGGGAGGAGTCAGAACTGCAGCCCAAGCATGGTTTAGGTGCTGCTAAGGTAACGCACCAGGATACAGTTCTGGCATCTTTTTAGAATAGGCTCTAGAATGAGAATGGGACTGAAACTGCCAGAGGCAGCTGGATATAGGACACAGTTGATGACAGTTGTATAAGAGCCCTCACCTCACTAACAGTGCTGTAGAGGAGTTGAGATTTGAGGCTCTATAGATCCTGCCATGGGTGTAAACACTGACTGGGATTATTACTGTTATTTTATATGCCCAGAATATTCCAGGTGTTTTTCAAATACATAGGAAGGCAAACCCTGCCCTGAATAGTGTATAAAGAACATGTTTCCCCCACAAAGCTTCTTACTGTCCTGTTGATCTTCCTCTCATTGTGACTGCAGGTCTCCTGCATTCTCAACACTGGTTCCTGTTCCAGGTTCTAATATTAGGTAGTACCTCTGAATCACTCAGAGTCACAGAGGTAATCTTCACCAAAGGGAAGCCCTGGAGGGAAGGCTGGAAAAGCAAGTAATAGGACTGGATTATCTGTGGATATGGTCATGTACCTGGTTTATATTGTTCTTTTTCTTTACAGAGCCCTTTTACTATTTTTTTGCTTGTTATTCTGACATCATAGGTCTTGTGTATATCTATGCCATGGTAGAGTGTTACATTTAGATAGCCGAGATTTAAGGGGATAAGCACACTGCCATACTCTGTTCCTCTTTGAGTCCCAGTTAACTACACAACTGAACACCTGAGTGACTGTTGATATTAAAATGCCTAGAAGAAGTAATCATGGTGCTGTTCATACTTCCTAACTTCCTTCTTACTTGACTGCATCTTTGGGTCCCTTTACACTAGAATTCTACCCATGTAAAGAAACGGTTTGAAAATGGTTTCTTCAAACATGGGTTAATGTGGCTTTCCCATTCAGGGTGGACCAGGTAAAGCTGTGTAAAACCAGTAGGAGGCAACTATTTTCAAGACTGATTAATCTGGATGGAGTGATTAGTTTAGAAAATGATTTTCTATCCTTTTTTTGGCAGTGATGTTACCTGGGCCACACTGACCAAGCAAACTGTTTAATCTGTGGTATTTTCTTCTCTTCATCCAATTTCTAAAATACTATTCACCTTGGTTTCGAATTACTGTACACTATTAAAGAGTGTGGGCCCGGGGCAGATTCTCTCCCCTGCTCTGGTCCAGCAGCAAAAAAGTAGTGAAAATCACCCACATCTCTCCAGTGGGGGATTTTCTGTTATTAGTGAAGTCCACAGTTGGGGCTCATAATTTTATCACAAGTCATGTGATAGATGGCATTTATTGTTAAAGCTCTGGGTCTCAGGGAACTCTGGGTGAATCTCTTCTTTCGTTTTCAGAAAGTAATTTTCTGGCCCTTAGGGTTGTGGTGAAAAGCTCGAAAATATGATCCCCAGAGGCTCATAATTCAGGAGGCAAATTAAAAGAAACCAAAATGTGTTGTTTTTTAAATCTCAAAATTTTTAAGCAATCTTATGTTTTGGGGGGACTGGGTTATGTTTTTGAATGCATGGGGTCAGCAAGACTGCTTCTGCCCCACTTCCCAAAATGCCTAGTGCCGAGAGAGTAATGAGGCTGGGAAGGGACATGCAAGAGGTGTGGCTGAAACACACTGTGCTTCAGCTATCCTCAACCAGAGGACTGAAGTGTGTGGACTGTTGCCTACTGATGCAGGTTAGAGCAGCTGCTGCTTTAACCTGCATCAGGGCTGGGGACAGATAATTAGGGAATAAATCAGGGAATAATGCCCCCCACTGTGAAGAGTTTAAAATCAGCAGACCAGAAGATCTGGCCCTGAGTGTTCCTAACATGCGCAAAACGCACGTGTGGATGGGTCCTCTTTTCTGAGCTTCCACTGTTCCTCCATGTTGTACTACTCAGCACTACCTCTGCATTGCTGTATGAAACTGGGAAAGCCTTTTCAGCCAGCCTCTTATCTGAGATGCATTTTGGCTTAGTGCTATGCCTCTCCATTCTCTCCTATGGAAATTGCATGCAGAAACAAAGGAGAATAAAGATTCAGACCATTGTAACATTAAAGATTTGTAAAAGTAGTTTAATACATTAGTTAAAAATGTCATTGGTGTTATAACCAGTTTATTGAAGTATTTCTTTAGGATATGATATTATAAGAGACTAATAATAATTATATGAATAATACTTGTATGTAAATAGCTCTGTACAGTAACAGTTTTGTGTCAATGAGGAAACATCACTGGCCTAAAGGGATTCCAGTCTGTGGTTTTGATAGATTGCTGTTTGCAGCTTATGGGGAAACAATTAAAAGGCAGCCCAACAAGACATACCAGGACTGATTCTCTCAGGGCTTGTTTACACGGAGTTTTAGTGAATGACAAGCTGGGGTGCACATCTAGAGCACATTAGCCTGCGGTACACTAGCTGGCCATCTGAACCCTGCTACTGCACACTAACACTTCTGTAGTGCACTTTGATCTATTCAAACAGCAGTACATTAAAGCGCACTGCAGAACTTTAGTGCGCAGTAGCAGGATCCACATGGTGGCTTAGTGTGTAGCAAGCTAGTGTGATGTACATTCACACCCTCACGTGCACTAAGGGTATGCCTTCACTACCTTCACTAGTCTAGACACGATAAATCGACCCCCGAGCGCTCTCCCGTTGACTCCTGTACTCCAGCGACGCAAGAGGCACAGGCAGAGTCGACAGGGGAGCAGCAGCAGTCAACTCACTGCGGTGGAGACACCACGGTAAGTCAATCTAAGTACGTCGACTTCAGCTATGTTATTCACGTAGCTGAAGTTGCGTAACTTAGATAGATCCCTCCCCCCACGGTGTAGACCAGGGTTAAGTCTCCAGGGACACAAGCCCTCAGTTACACTGATGTAAATCTGGAGTATCTCCATTGGAAAACAGAATCTGGCTCATTGGCTTTCTTTTTAAAATGGAAGTAAAATAACTGAAATCAGTTTACATGGATCATTTAAAACTGCCTTCACCAAACAAGGACACTACACCAGTGAAGCAGATCGCATCATGAAAGGGCCACTGAGAGAACCTGCTTCAGTACAGAAAAAACCCCACACCACTGACCGCACACTCCTAGTTGTCACCTGCCACCCCACGCTGGAACCCACATGTGGTGTCATTAAACCAGCAGTTCTCAAACTGTGGGTTGGGACCCCAAAGTGGGTCGTGACTCCATTTTAATGGGGTCGCCAGGTCTGGCTTAGACTTGCTGGGGATCGGGGTGAAGCCTGAGCCCCACCGCCCAGGGCCAAAGCTGAAGCCTGGGGGATTCAGCCGTGGGTGGCGGGGCTCTGCTTACAGACCCCCTGGGTTGGGGCTGAAGCCCTGGGGCTTCAACTTTGATCCCTTCTCCGCCCAAGGCAGTGGAGCTCGGGATTTGGCTCCCCAACCCAGGGCAGTGGGAATCAGGCGGAATCAGGCTTCAGTCCCTCCTCCTGGGGTCATGTAGTAATTTTTGTTGTCAGAAGGGAGTCTCAGTGCAATGAAGTTTGAGAACACCTGCAATAAACAGTTACAACCCATACTCAATGGGGACCTCATCCTGAAAGAAATCTTTCCCAAACCCCCTTTTTTGGCCTTCAAACAACCCCCCAATCTCGCCAAGGTCATCAGAAGCAAGCTCCCCACAGACCAGGACACACCAACTCAAAGTGGCACCAGACCCTGCTATAACAACAGATGCAAAACCTGCAGACATATCTCCACTTCTACGATGATCAATATTCCCCACAATACACCTGTCAAGATCTATGGGTCCTACACAGGCTTATCACAACATGTGGTGTACCTCATCCAGTGCACTAAATGTCCCAGTAACAACTTTGTCGGTGAAATGAGACAATCACTACACACACTAATGAATGCACACAGAAAAACAATAAAAGACAAAAACTCCATATCACCTGTGGGTGAACACTTTTCACAAAATGATCACTCCATATCTGACCTCTCTGTCCTCCTCCTAAAGGAAACCTGCACAACACCTTCAAAAGATGAGTCTGGGAGCATAAGTTCATAACTTTGCTAGACGCTAAAAATCAAGACACTGGATTTTACGGCTCATTACACAGGCTGTAACACACTAACTCTCCTTTGTCTCACAACTGAAGAGGTGTTAACTCTTCATTTCACCTTGAATGGTCTCTTGCAACATGTGTTAATCCCTCATGTTTAACAATTTGTTCTACCTTGTATTAGCTGTGACACTCTTGAGTGTCTTTCCCAGACTTGAAGAAGAGGTCTGTGGAAGCTTGAAATCTTGTCTCTGTCACCAGCAGATATTCTCTTACCAACCTTGGATCTGTAAATGAAGCATTTATCTTATGCCTTAAAGTTGGTCTGATGGTTAAGACACTAGACTTGGCTGCAGGAGATGTAGTTTCTATGCAGGAGTGCCCAAGTTATGTCACTTTAAATGAGCCTTGTTTTCAGACGGTGAGTGCTCAGCACTTGTTTCAAATCAGGCCCTCTAATGTGTCTGATGGTGGGCACCCAAAAATGGAGGTAAAATCACTAATTGCTTTGAAAAATGTAGGCCTTAGTTCTTACTCAGGAAAACTCCCATTCAAATCAAAATGTGAATCGTGGGTCCTAAGTAGGTGATTCATAGCAGAAGAACTAGGGAAATATGGCATCCAGTACAGCTTTATTTTATTGTTAGGCCAAATTATTAAACACACAGTACCAGATCCTTAAGTCCTTATGCAGTGTTACCTCTGTCCTTCTCAGGCAAATTCCTATTGATTGAGCATTTGAAGGGAAAGGGAAAATCACCTTGCAAGCAATTAACCGAACTAGGTAGAGAATTTGTTGACAGCATTTGCTCAGTCAGTCTATCGTAGTTTTAGCATCCCTCATTTTAATAAGCACTTGCATTTACTGAAGCTATAAAAGAAATATGAGTCTTAATGGTACCATTGTATTGTATTAGCTGAAATTTGACCAAGCACTGATGGATCAATAGAGGCGAGACTAACGGGCTGCACTGGAAAACTGCTAGTGTTAATATGAATACCTAGAAAAAATATGCCTACCTTTATTATATTTTTCCATAACACTTTCAAAAACAGGGGGTTAAGAAAGGAATATATGAAAGGGCTCAGGTCAGCTTTGTCCCCTGTTATGTGACTTGGAGAAAAACACAGTTCTGGACAAGTTACAGTTGACCACATGGGGAGGAAAGAAGATATCATAGGATGTTTCTTACTTTACAGCTGCCATTTTTCCCTTCCACAGAAAATGTATGTAGCCAGATGGCCATATGGGAAAAGGGGAGATTGGCTAGAGAACAGTGGGAGGAGCCAGAGAACAGCTGCTTTAAAATATATTTTCACCCTCTTACACAGATTAAATTCTATCTTTTTTAAAAAAAAGAAGTAGCATTGAGCATTCTTGAAGCATCATTAACTACTCTTTAGTGTTCTGTGACTTCCTCTGGAGTAGTTCACAGAGTGCACACTGTTAATTGGCAGCATGGCTATAAACTAGTTTGTACTACTATTTCTGGGGTGTTGGTACATGGCTAGGTGAGTTCCTTCTCATGCGTGCCTTGGGAAGCCACGGCTAGGGTCTCTTGTACATTTCTGGTCTCTGGTCGGCTGGCCTGGTTCTAGGGTGTGACCCGCCCGTGGTCACTCTATTCCCCCTCCCTCCGTCGCTCGCTCTTCCCCACCCTCACTCACTTTCATCGAGCTGGGGCAGGGGATTGGGTTGGGGTGGGGTGGTGGGTATGGGCTCTGGGCTGGGGGTGCAGGCTCTGGGGTGGAGCCAGAAAAGAGGGGTTCAGGGTGCAGGAGACGGCTCTGGGCTGGGGCAGGGGGTTGGTGTGGGGGGGGGGTGAGGACTCTGGCTGGGGGTGCAGATTCTGGGGTGGGGCCAGGGATGAAGAGTTTGGGGTGGACGAGAGGGCTCAGGCTGGGACCAAGGGGTTCGGAGTGTGGGAAAGTGTGTGGGCTCTGGGATGGGGCTGGTGATGAGCAGTTTGAGGTGCAGGAGGAGGCTCCAGGATGGGGCAGGGGTTGGGGTGCAGGGGGGTGAGGGCTCCTGCTGGGGGTGTGGGGCTGCGGATGAGGGGTTTGGGATGCAGGAGGGGACTGGGGCAGAGGGTTGGTGTGTTCAGGGGGGTGCAAGCTCCCGGAGGGAGTTTTGTTGTGGGAGGGGACACTGGGCTGGGGCAGGGGGCTGGGGTGCAGGGGGGTGAGGCTCCCACTGGGGGTGTGGGCTCTGGGGTGGGGCCAGGGATGAGGGGTTTGGGATGCAGGAGGGGACTGGGGCAGGGGGTTGGGGTGTTGAGGGGGGTGCAAGCTCCAGGAGGGAGTTTGGTTGTGGGAGGGGGCTCTGGGCTGGGGCAGGAGGTTTGGGTGCGGGAGAGGGTTCAGAGTGCGGGGTCCCAGCAGTACTTACCGCGGCTCCTGGGAATTGGCCGCTAAGACCCTGTAGCCCCTAGATGCATAGACAGCCAGGGAGGCTCCATGCGCTGCCCTCGCGCCCATAGGCGCCGCTCCCACAGCTCGCATTGGTCGTGTTTCCCAGCGAATGGGAGCTGCGGAGCCGGCCCTGGGGCCCCCACTGTGCCGCTGACCAGATTTTTAACGGCCGACCAGAGCTGCCAGGGTCTCTTTTTAATTGCAACTCTACCCAGGTCAGCTGACTCAGGTGCACAGGGCTCGGGCTGCAGCGCTGAAAATTGCAGTGTAGATGTTCAGGCTTAGGCTGGAGCACGGGCTCTGAAACCCTGTAACCCACAGACAGCAACCAGAAGGGAGAATACAGGCCAACTGCCAAACTTTAAAACTGCTGTGATTGTGGATTATTTTGTACCTCTTACTGTGTGGTTATGCAGGAGGAGAACATAGGTTTCAATATAATTTGTATGAGCCTCCCAGAAAATCGCAGTTCCTGGCTGTGGCATCTTTTCCCTTGGAATGTACATTGACACTAAAGAAAGATGGTCAGTGGGAGCTATTTAAAGAACACAGTGTGCTTCAATACCCCAGATGCTGGCTGACTCTGTTAGCTTTGATTTAATTGGTGTTGAATAAATATAAATGCAGTGTGAGTCCATTGTGGCATATGATCTTGCAGCTGAGAGGGCTGACAGTCTTTGCTGGATGGGGGAAGGATGGATGGAACGGGTACTAATGTTTGGTGCATCTAGTGTCTCATTCCCAAAGGTTAAGAGCCTAATCCCTTCTGTCACTGAGTATTTTCTTTCTGTGCAACACCATGAGTGAAACACAAAAAAATGTTACAGGGAAGCATTTTGCATAGAAGATGTTGTATAACCCAAAAGATGCACGAGGTCCTTCCAGTTGCACCTAAGTAAAGCTCTGTTGTGCGTGCACGTTAGCTTTGCAACTGCCTCTGTCCTTCAGTTGCACCGATGGAAGGATGTGAGTAATACTCAAGTTGCTCTAATTTATGGCAGAGGATTGGCCCTCCATGCAGCAGGGGCTCAGGACTACATAGTGCAAAGGTGAGCTTTGTATCATCTTTGCAATTGCTTTCCCCCCCTCCAGCTCACCTCCTCCTCCCTAAAAAAATCTCATTGGATGCTCCTTGCCCATAGCCAAAGATCTGGCCCCTCTACCAAAAGATCCAGCTGAGTTTTCTTATAGATTGGGATTGTCAAAGGAAACTGAAATTCAATGGGACCCATTTACCTAATTCCCTTAGTCTCCTTTGAAAATCCCAGGTTCCACTGTTACTTTCTGGAACTCCAGCAGATTATTACTCTAACTCCTCCTAGATCAGATGATTCTCCTCATACATCTGCACACACAGCTGATTAAACCCTAAATTCTATACTAAAAGTATATTAAAACCTCAGAGTTACAAACTGACCAGTCAGCCACACACCTCATTTGGAACCAGAAACACACAATCAGGCAGCAGCAGAGACCAAAAAAAAAAAAATGGGGGGGCGGGAATACAGTACACTACTGTGTTAAATGTAAACTACTAAAATAATAAAGGGAAAGCAGCATTTTTCTTCTTCATAGTAAAGTTTCAAAGCTGTATTAAGTCAGTGTTCAGTTGTAAACTTTTGAAAGAACGGCCATAATGTTTTGTTCAGAGTTACAAACATTTCAGAAAGAAAAGGAGTACTTGTGGCACCTTAGAGACTAACCAATTTATTTGAGCATGAGCTTTCGTGAGCTCTAACACGGCTGTTACTCTGAAACCAAACATTTCAGAATTAGAAACAGCCTCCATTCCCAAAGTGTTTGTAACTCTGAGGTTCTATTGTATTTAAAGGTGCACTGTCGACTTTGTTTAAATCCATCATTTTAGGTTTTGTTTAACAATAAATTATAAAAATGTAAGGATGTTTTTGTTTTTAAATAAATATTTTTATTGAGGTAATTGCCCTTAATATTTTTTTTAACCCCACAAACAACCACACCAAACATAGAATAAAGCATGTATAAATGCATGAGGGTTTTGGGTGTGAGCAGAGGTAGTGCTGGATTAGGGCCAAGGAAGAGGAAGACCTCAGAGTTAGCAGCAAGTTTTCCCTTAAATAAAAGGGACCTAATTCTCATTAACCCTGAGGTCCTGAAAGACGAGAGCAGTGTAAGTGAGTGTTGGTGTGAATGAGACTCAGGCCCAGCACCTGGAAAGATAAGATGAAAAACAGCAGAATGTTCATGACAGGAAGAAGCATGGTTCAATGTCCTGAATGTAAGCCTGGGGGCCAGGGACTTCTGAGTTCTATGCTTAGCTGGAGGCAAACTACTTGACCTCTCTGTCTCGATTTTTTCATCTGTAAGACAGGGATAGGTATGTCATGAGGACAGTTGGTGTGTGAAGGGTGGTGTGAAGTTGTATAGCACTGCAGAAGTGCTGATTATTATTATTGAAATTCACCAATTTGATCCACCCTCTCACTTTTATGTGCAAGCCTAAGCACTGTTGAGTGTCTGCACTGCACACAATCACCAGACTTCCCTCCCTGTGGTATCCAGAATAATCTTTCTAAACAGCTAACTACTTCTGATACATTTCTTGCAGACGCCTAGCAGACAATTTGAGGACATGTGAGTTGCTAAGAGCATATTTTCTCCTATGTGGGGGGAAAAAACCCATATAATATATGGGGCAGAAAACACTGATTTTTTTAAAATTCAGATTTCCCTTTTCATTGTTCCAGGGGAGAGTGTGGCTTGCTGACCCACCCCATCAGGGAAGAGGCAGGAAGCATAACCTCCCACACCAGTGGATGGTGCAAGATCTATGTAGAACTTGAGAGTGCCATGGTGGCAGAGTGGCTTGCTGGTCATCTTCTCCCCTAGCAGTCTGGCTCCTTCAGGAGTGGCTCTACACCAGCAGCCACAGAGGGTACCATATGGAAGTTATCTCTCCTTAGTTATCTGATTGGCTAACCACGAGGTAAACAGGGAGCCTGCAGCAGAGTTCAAGCTTCCATCCGTCCCTGCCACTAACGCCAGCAATCCAAACACACCTGAGTACTATGAATGTGACTTCTTGTTTGTATGGAGAGCAGCTGAGCTGGAGATGATAGTCGTATACAAAGCTCCAGTGCTAATGTTGATCCCTGAACAGGTATACATTTTCTCCTTATGGACTGAGGTTGCTGTAACAGCATCTTTCTTTGCAAGTGGAATTTAGAAAGCAGAAATAAATTACAGAAGATCAGGATGTCTTGTGTCCGAAATGTTTAATGAGGAAAAGTGAGGTGCTCACGGAGTAACAAGGACTAATAACGAAGTGCCGTATGTACATTAATTTTAATGTATAAAAATACCTGCTGCGCTTTAGAATGCGGAGCGGAGTGAAGAGCTTGAAGGGATGATGTAAATGGAGCACAAGTCGGGTCACTGACAGAGGTGTTATAATATAAAGGAACTTCTTCTGAGTCATTCTAATTACCTTGTACTCAGCTGGCAGGTAAATCGGTGAAATGGGTCTCATCAGTCTTAACATTTACAGGGCTCACTCTGGAAAGCAACTCCCAGAAATGTGCCTCCCAGGCTGTGATTTCATACCAGCTGCACTCACGCATTTACTGAACAACCTCTTAAAGTGCAGCAGTGGTGGGGTTGAGATTTTTTTTTCACCTAATTTGGGATTAAGAAATCCTAATTGAGAATTCACTAAGTTTCCTGATATTTTGAAAATGACCTGTTCCATTCCATTTGATAGAACATTGCACTGATTGCCAACCAGAAGATAAGGTTTAAGGGCGTCCAATTTTGCACCTTTCCAGCCACCATTTCAGTTCTAATGTCAGAGAGCATCTTCTCTGCAAGAGGAAGGGCCAATGCTTTCAACCCTTGTCTAGATTAGAGTTTTTGGTCCTATTGTACTCAAATTAATTGACGAGGGTGAACCACCACCAGCAACAAACCTTTCTGTCCAGGAACAAGTTGTTCCTGTATAGTTAATATGAGTTAACTGAGAATCAGTAAATTCTCAAGTTACAACAAGATAAAAAACTCTACTCTACTTAAGACTGCAGTGTGCATACAAAGTGGTAGTGTTACCTAATATTTAGAACTGGAAAGGGTGTCTGTTCCCATTACTGATGTGTGACCCTGGACAATCTCTGTGTACCTCAATTCTTCATCTCTAAAATGGATATAATATTTACCTACCTCACATTTATGCTGTGGATTTTCACTAATGTGGGTAAAATGTTATGAGATTAAAGATGCTGGGAAACTCTATTTATATTTAAATATTTACATTTAAACTACTCAAGGAAATAATTTGGACATTTTACAGGGAAGAAGATCTTATGTTTAAAACGCAGCTGGAGGGATAGATCCAATATCATTAGCACTTACAGTAGCTCTAGATATTAGTTTTCAGAAAACTTTCCAGGACATTGTTATTATTATTTGTATGTTTAGGTCTTTGCTTTCAGGTGTTTCTGTTTAAATAAGGATTATAATACAATATCTTCTCTTTTGTTGTTTGGTTTATCTTTGGAGGCACAGGCTTGCTACAGGAAGTGGTATATCTAGTGAGTCAGGGAGCTGACCCTGATGAGATTGGATTAATGAATATAGATGAACAGCTTCCAGTGCTAGAGTATCCTCAGCCTGGTCTGGACATCATCAAGGTACAGTTGACTTCACTGAAAGTCTTTCCGCATTCAGGTGCTTTTTCTTATCCCCATATTTATTACCATTCCCTCCCATCCCATTTTTTTGTCCTTTTTGTCACTTGTCCTGCTCAATTTATTTTAATGATTCAGAATTTTATTGGTTTATTATTTTTAAAAATATTTTATTGTAATGTTTTATTGTACTTCGTTATGTTTTTAAATATGTTACTTGGTGACCTAAATGCCTTTGATGCGGGTGCCCTGAATATAAAAGGCCCAGTTCTTCCCTTTGCTTATGTAAGTAAAGGTGACTCAAATCAGGTAGCTCTGGTTTGTTCCCTAGCTTCTCCTTCCCCTTGCTGGATCTGCATAAAAGTTTCTGCCAGGAGTGGGTGAGAGACAAACACCTGGATGTCTCTACGGTGGTTTGGGGAGTACAGAATATTTTGCACGAAATGCCATCTGCACCTTTGAGAAGTGGTTATGAGGACTAGTGACTTGGGGTTGGTCTGTTAGACAAAGGAAATGCAGTAGACCTAACATACCTGGATTTCAGTAAGGAATTTGATACAGTTCCACATGGAAATTATTAGTTAGATTAGAGAAGATGGGAATTAATTTGGGAATTGAAAGGTAGATAAGGAACTGGTTAAAGAGAAGACTACAACAGGTCATACTGAAAGATGAACTATCAGGCTGGGGGTAGGTTACTAGTTCCTCAGAGATCAGTCTTGGGACCAATCTTATTTAACGTTTTTATTGATGACCTTGGCGCAAAAAGTGGGAATGTGCTAATAGAATTTGCGGATGTTGGGCAATACGAAGCTGGGAGATATTGCCAATACAGAGGAGGCCAGGAATATCATAAAAGAAGATTTGTACTACCTTGAAAACTGGAGTAATAGAAATAGGATGAAACTTAATAGTGCAAAGTACAAGGTCATGCACTTAGTGACTAACAAAAAGAATTTTTGTTGTAAACTGGGGACTTCTCACTTGGAAGCAGCAGAGAAGAAGAAAGACCTGAGTGTATTGGTTGATTGCAGGATAACTATGAGCTGCCAATGTGATTTGGCCGTGAAAAAGGTTAATGCAGTTCTAGGATGCATCAGGTGAGATATTTCCAGTAGAGATAGGGAAGTGTTATTGCCAATATGTTCAGACTCATCTGGAATACTGACTGAAATTCTGGTCTCCCATGTTTAAGAAAGATTAATTCAAACTGGAACAGGTGCAGAGAAGGATGATCAGAGAAATGGAAAATATACCTTATGAGAGGAGAATCAAAGAGCTTGGCTTGTTTAGCCTAACCAAAAGAAGGTTGGGGGGGAGATACAATTGCTCTCTATAAATACATCAGAGGGATAAATACCAGGGAGGGAGAGGAGTTATTTAAGTTAAGCGCCAATGTGGACTCAAGAACAAATGGATATAAACTGGCCATCAGCAAGTTTAGACTTGAAATTAGATTAAGGTTTCTCACTATCAAAGGAGTAAAGTTCTGGAACAGCCTTCCAAGGGAAACAAAAAACCTAACTGGCTTCAAGACTGAGCATGATAAATTTTATGGAGGGGATGGTATGATGGGACTGTCTACAACAGCATGTAGCCAATCTGCGACTATCTCCAACAGTCGATGATGGGACAGAAGCTGGTGAGGGCTCTGAGTTACTACAGGGGATTCTTTCCCAGGTGTCTGGCTAATGGGGCTTGCCCAAATGCTCATGATCTAACTGATCACCATATTTGAAGTTGGGAAGGATTTTTCCCCCAGCTCAGATTAGCAGAGTCTCTCGCCAGGGAGAGGGGGGTGTTCACATTCCTCTGCAGCATGGGGCACGGGTCACTTGCAGGTTTAAACTAGTGTAAATGGCAGATTCTCTGTAACTTGAAGTCTTTAAATCGTGAGTTGAGGACTTCAGTAACTCAGTCAGAGCTTATGGGTCTATTGCAGGAGTGGGTAGGCAAGGTTCTGTGGCCTGTAATGTGCAGAAGGTCAGACTACACAATCATGATGGTCCCTTCTGACCTTAAAGTCTAGGGGTCTACGCTTAAAACTTAGGTTAACATAGTTGTGGTGCTCAAGGGTGTGAAAAATTCAATCCACTCAATGCAGTAGCTATGCTGATCTAACCCTCAGTGTAGATGCAGCTAGGTCAATGGAAGAATGCTTCTGTCAACCTAGCTACCATCACTCAGGAAGGTGGAGTTCCTACACCATTAGGGAAACCCCCTTCTATCGCTGTAGTCTCAGTCTGCACTGTGGGGTTACAGTGGCATAGCTGGTGCTGTAGCTACACCATTAGCACCTGTGGTGTAGATGTGGCCTTAGAATGTAAGCTCTTTAGGGCAGGGACCATCTTTTTGTTATGTTTGTACAGCACCTAGCAAAATGGGGTCTTGGTCCATGAACAGGGTTCCTAGGAGCTACCACAATACAAATAATAATAGTGAATGAGCTTAGTGTTAGACTGCATACAGAGAGCTACATTGCAGGTAACACCTCTATAAAATATAAATCCCTATGATTTTAACTGCCAGTAGCTTATTCAAGTAACAATACAGTAACTGTCTCAAAGTTTAAAAAGTTCTGTTTTTAAAATATTGACCCAACACTGATAAATCATTTGATTGAGTGCTTTGCCTGGGCCTAATTCTGAATGTACTTTAAAGTGCATGAGTGAAATAAAGAAAAATGTTGGTGAAGAAATTTAGGGTGGGATTTGCAAAAGTGCTCCATGTCCAGCTAACTCTGCTCTCATTGATATTAACTTAAATGGCAGCAGAATTAGCCAGACCCAAAATGCTTCAGAAAATCCCACTCCTCATCTTGAAAAATCTGTTGGTAAAAAGAAGGTAAGAGATTTGGAAATGACCAATTGCTGCAAAGTCTCATTATCTTAACTTTTGACGTTTGGAAACAAATGGAAAACCATAATCAAATTCTTCGCCCCGAATCCTCATTAGTTTGAGCAGTGAGTTTGTCAATGTAAAGCAGTGCAGTAAGGATACTTTACATTTGACAATTTAGAAAGAAATGCCAGCCAACTTATCTGCAGTGAGAAATGTTTTCTGCTTCCATTTTCTTTTAGGAGCTCACATCTCCTCGCCTCATAAAAAGCCACCTACCATATCGGTTTTTGCCTTCAGACCTCCATAATGGCGATTCCAAGGTAAAAATGAATTGGTATTTGATTAGCTGTACCACCCACTGGTGCTTGCATGGTTTGTAAAGTGAAGGAAATATGCTTTTAATAACATGAATTGTTTTCACTTTCGTAGGTAATATACATGGCTCGCAACCCCAAAGACCTGGTAGTGTCCTATTACCAGTTTCACCGCTCCCTAAGAACCATGAGCTACAGAGGAACATTTCAAGAATTCTGTCGAAGGTTTATGAATGACAAGTGTAAGGAACTTTTCTCTGTGCATGATGCAATCTATTATCCATTTATTTTTACCTCTGCATTCTATATATTATTATTATAATACTGGTATATGACTATATTTCTGGTGATATTTTAGTTGCTTCATGGGCACTGCCAACTGATTTTTAATGGATGGATTCAGACTGTAGAAGTTCTCCATGTAGATGCAAACTGTCATCATGTTATCTAAACAATTGCACAGACTGCAGTATTGGGCACTATGGATTCAGTCCTGCAGCAGCTTACTCAGGCAAAACTCTCAGTGAGGTCAATCAGGGCCTAATCCTGCAATGTGCCAGGTGCCTTGTGGGAATTACCAAGCATCCTCAGCTCCTGTTGATTTCAGTGGATGTTGATGGCACTCATCACCTCTTGGGAGTCACTCTGCTCCTCACAGAATTGGACCAAGCTAAGAGTGAAAGTTTTTGTCATAGTCAAGAAGAAGGGATCAGGCACTATGTGGGAATACCCTTCAGCCTATCTGCAGTGGAGCACACCGTAGCTACATTGTGCTATCGTAAAATTAAGGGTATTATGGAGGTTTTATGCCTTCCTCTGAAATATCTGGTTCTGGCCACTGTAGGAAACAATATACCCAGACAAGATGGACTATTGGCTTGTTTCACGATGGCAGTTTCTATGGGCTTGTCTATACTGCATTGTTAGCTCAAAGTATGACTTGAGTATTGCCCCAAACCTGACTCCCATCCACACACAAAAATCTCTAGCTCCAGGCAGTTAGGGCTAGTCTACACTGGCATCGCTAAAGTGCTGCCACAGTGGCACTTTAATGTGGCTTGTGTGGTCATGCCAGAGTGCTGGGAGAGAGCTCTCCCAGCGCTCTAAAAAAACCACCTCCATGAGGTGCGCAGCTCCCAGCGCTGGGGCACTGTCTACACTGGCGCTTTTCAGCGCTGAAACTTGCTGCGCTCAGGGGGGATGTTTTTTCACACCCCATAATGAGAAAGTTGCAGCGCTGTAAATTGCCAGTATAGACAAGCCCTGAGTGCTTTAAACTCAAGCTAGTTCAGTTATCTTGCCCCAGGTATGTGATTTAACCCAACATCACAGAGTCAGTAAAACATTATAACACTTTCTATGTTCCTATAACTGTGCAAATGGGGCCTTTTATAGTGTAATACATTTAACTAAGGACCATGTCATGCCCTCAGTTTTTTTCCCTGGGAGGGAATGAAAGGAGAAGAAAACCTGCTCCTTTGGCCAAAGTTTTTCTGGAGGAAGAGGACTGAGCCAACATGACATCATTCTCCCTCCATCCCTCTCCCATCCTGGCCCTGTAGAAACCCTTCCGCACACCTTCTCTTCATGGTGGCTCTTTAGTTTCAGGGCATGGGGATGAAGTCAGAGAACCGCCTCATTCTGTAGCATCATCCCCTGAAGATTTGAGAGGCTTTCCTCATATAAGATAATGGTAACCTGTCAACACTATCTTAAATGCTTGCTGCTCTGTACCATCAAATCCACCCGGCTTGGGTTAGGAGCAGCCGGTATTGAGCTATCCTGTGTGACATTTTTTGCTTCACCAATTTGTAGACCTAATATAAACACATATTTAGAGGCATGTGAAATAGTCATAACAACAGAAAGAGCTCAAAATGCCAATTTTTCACATACTGTTATATACATTGAAAATGGGTGTGTTTTGCTGGAAAATGACCTGTGTTTTGTGAATTTTCACATGAAAACAGGCCCCTTTGTGAAGTAAAAATGAGCCCATTATTAAATTAAAAATGCGAAGTTCAGAAGTGGAATATTTTCTTATTTTGTATAGCTACTTTGTTGAATTCATGGAATAACATAATTTGAAAAGAAAATTGCCCCTAGTCAGATGACAAGACGTTTTGTGCAAAAAGTGGAAAAATGTTTACCTGTTTTGCACAAATCCTACTTCTTGATGATTTGAAATACTCATTAGAAATTATGATAGATGACAAACTGATAAATTAACAAATTTTCAGAATGTATTTTTGTCTGGATGGTGTACCCAAATATATTTTCTTCTGATAAAATTTGCAGCAAAAGACATTTTTTTCTCAGATTGTAGGGACCAGTGTCTGATCTTTATTACATTGGTGTACACTGACTGAAGTCAATGGATGTATTCTGGATTTACACCAGTGTAAGTGAGATAAAGTTCTGGGCCTAAGTACTGATATTCTTTTGGATGAGCAGAAGTGCTCCTAGACAATTTAAAAGCAACAGAAACAAGACAGTAAATTTAGATTTTGGGGCACTGGTGAGGGGAAAGGTTTAACTGTATGTAGAATTTCCTGGTTATAGATTTTTATTTTTGATTTTCACTTTTGTTTCCAGAACAACATTTGGATGTATAGGGCCATTTCCTCACTACTTTCTTAAGTAAGAAAGAAAATGTTGACCCTAGAAATTGCATTGCACATAGGAATGCAGTGAGGAGGAATCTTTTATCAAATGTGGATAATGGTTTCTAAGACCATCTACACTACTCTCCCTCGAAGCTATGTTCTGCAGAGTGTAGCCAAGCGAAAGGAAAGTGGACTGCAGTGTGACATGTAAACTGCAGGAATGTCCTCTCATTCCCATTCAGTAATATGCATAGTGATTGGGAATCTGCAGGCACATTTTTTCTGCTGGCTCCCTTTCTACTCATGAGCAATGCATCAGTATTCTTGATCTCAAAAGAGTGCTCATCATGCAACACGGTGGCCTTTTGCATTGAATGCAGAGCCATAATAACATGCCTTTAAGGCAAATCAGCTCTCTGTGAAGGTGTTAAGATCTCATCAACACTGATGGAGACTATGCTCTATTTCAGTGATGTTCCTTATTAGGAATAGAAACAGTGCAGAAACAAACAAAATTCCCTTGGAAGTATAAAGTGCTTCAGCCATTCAAAGGTACTTATTTTCCTCAGTTCCTGTTCAAGAGGGACTCATAAGAATATTGATCATATTCCTCGTCAGTTATAATGTTCTCTGTCTCTGCAGTAGGATATGGTTCATGGTTTGAGCATGTGCAAGAATTCTGGGAACATCACACGGACTCCAATGTTCTTTTCCTCAAGTATGAAGATATGCACAAGGTAAACCAGATATTATAAAGAATTTTCTATTGCCTGATATTGCTCGTGACTCAGATTCATCAAATTGGGAGTCTAAAGTCAGACTCCTGAGTCCATACTTGAACTCCCAAACGTGTGGCCTAATTTTTCAAACCATTGATCACCAGCAGCATCCACCGACTTTCATGTAAGCTGTGAAGTTTCTCAGCACTTTTTGAAAATCAGGTAATTTATTTAAGAGCCTTAATAAGGATTTAAGGCCAGATCCACAAAGCTACTTATGTGCTTAAATACCAGATGTAGATATCTAAGTCACGGGTTTAGGCACCAAAGTCTCAGTTTGGGCTCCATTTCGATCCACAAAACTCACACCAGGCCTTGCAGGCACCTCAGGTTTCCTAGGCATCTATGTTTCTTCCCCTGGCATTTGCTGGTTTTCCAACATTTGAGTCTGGGGGATTCAACTTTCACACTCAGGAAGGGCAAACAAGCCGCACAGGATGCTATTTTGCGGTTGCAGCCTTAACTCCACTTCAACACATTTTTTGCATTCGTATATTTAATCTTGAAGTCTATTGACTTTTACTTGTTTTTAAATATTTTCTTACAGGACCTTGCAACAATGGTTGAGCAGTTGGTGAGATTCTTGGGAGTTTCTTATGACAAAGCACAGCTGGAATCCATGGTGGAACATTGCCACCAACTCATTGATCAGTGCTGTAATGCAGAAGCCCTTCCAGTTGGCAGGGGTATGTGTCATATACACAGCAACTTCTTCAAGTGGGTGTCGCAAAAGGATAAGTGATGGACTGATAACGTACAGGATGTGTTAGCAAATTATTGTCTTAAATTCAATCTACACTAAAATGTTATTGAAACATCAGAGGGAAAATTATCATTAGTCTGATAGGAACTTTGGCTGTTTAGTATTGGGACAAAGAAGGAGTGAATGTGAATGATTTAAAAGAAAATAAAAACATCCAGGATGAACATTGCATATTTACAAATATTTTAACGGTATTGGGCCAACTTCAGCATTGGTGCAAGTGGGTGCAACACCACTGACTTTAAATGTGTTGTCTCTGCTTATGTAAGTGATAAATTTGGCCCTAAAAGAGGTATTTGATTGAAAAAAAACCCAACAACCAAAACAACCTGGTTGTAAGAAGAAGGTGAATATCTAGCATCAGCAAAGATAACCACTACATTTTAAGGCCAGAAGGGACCATTAGATTAGATCATCTAGTCTGACCTCTGGTATAACACAGGCCATAGAATTTCACTCAGTTACTGCTGCATTGAGCCCAATAACTAGTGTTTGACTAAAGCAGGGGTCGGCAACCTTTCAGAAGTGATGTGCTGAGTCTTCAATTATTCACTCTAATTTAAGGTTTTGCATGCCAGTAATACATTTTAACGTTTTTAGAAGGTCTCTTTCTATAAGTCTATAATATATAACTAAACTATTGTTGTATGTAAAGTAAATAAGTTTTTTAAAATGTTTAAGAAGCTTCATTTAAAATAAAATTAAAATGCAGAGCCCCCCGGACCGGTGGCCAGGACCCGGGCAGTGTGAGTGTCACTGAAAATCAGCTTGCGTGCCACCTTTGGCACGCGTGCCATAGGTTGCCTACCCTTGGACTAAAGCATCTCTTCCAGAATGGCATGACATCTTGATTTGAAGACAACAAGAGATGGAGAATCTATCGTTTTCCTTGGTAGTTTATTCCAATGGGTAATCACCCTCCCTGTAAAAAATTTCTAATTTGAATTTGTCAGGCTTCAGCTTCCAACCATTGGTTCTTGTTATAACTTTATCTGCTAGATCAGTGGTCACCAACCGGTTGATGGCGATCGACTGGTCGATCCTAGAGGGTCTCCCAGTCGATCGTGATCTCCGGTGGCACAGTGTGGCTGCCGCTAAGGCAGACTCCCTGCCTACCCCAGCTTCATGCCACTCTCGGAAGCAGCCAGTGCAGTCCCGCAGCCCCCGGGGGAGGGCAGGGCTCTCCCTCCATGTGCTGCTCCTGCCTGCAGGCACCACGCCCACACCTCCCATTGGCCAGGAGAGCTGCGGGAGCGGTGCTTGCAGGGAGAGGCAGCGTGTGGAGCCACATGCCTCCCCCAGGGGCTGCAGGGGTGCGTTGGCCCCTTCCTGGAGCAGTGTGGGGCTGCCTTAGCCTCGCTGCACCCGCCATCGACCGGGAGCTGCCAGAGGTAAGTGCTGCCCAGTGTGAGGCCGCACCCCAGCCCCCTCCCAAAGCCAGCACCCCATACCTCCTCCTGCAGCCTGAACCCCCTCCTGCACCCCAAGCCCCACCCTGCGCCCCTTTCCAGAGCCAGGACCCCAAGCCCCCTCCTGCACTCCAACTCCAAGGCCTGAGCCCCCTCCCAGAGCCAGCACCCCATACCTCCTTCTGCACCCTGAATCTCCTCCTGCACCCCAAGGCCCAGCCCTGACCCCCCTCCCAGAGCAAGCACCCTATACCCCCTCCTGAACCCCAACACTCTGCCCCAGCCTGGAGCCCCCTCCTGCACCCCAACACTCTACCCCAGCCCAGAGCCCCCTCCCAGAGCCAGCACCCCATACCTGCTCCTGAACCCCAAACCCCTGCCCCAGCCCTGACCCCCCTCCTAGAGCTTGCACCCCTCACCCCCTCTGCACCCCAACCCCCTGCCCTAGGCTCAGCCCAGAGCCCCCTTCCACACTGCGAACGCCCCAGCCCAGAGCCCACACCCCCTCCCGAACGTCAACCCCCTGTCCCAGCCTGGTGAAAGTGAGTGAGGGGGGAGAGCGTGATTGACGGGGGGGGGGGGGGAGACAGAGTGAGCAGGGTGGGGCTTTGGGGAAGGGGCAGGGTAAATCCTCAGTTGCCCTTAAATTCAAAAAGTGATCTTGAGCATAAAAAGGTTGGAGACCACTGTGCTAGATTAAACTGCTCTGTAGTACCTGGTGTTTTCTCCCTGTGACAGTACTTACACACACAAATCAATTTACCTTTCAATCTTCTTTTTGAGAAGCTAAAGAGATTGAGTTCTTTAAATCTCTGTAAGTATTTTCTCCAGCCCTCAAACCACTTTTGTGGCGCTTTCTTCACCCTTTACAATCTTTCAACATCCTTGAAAAAACATGGACACCAGAACTGTAAACAGGATCCCAATATTGGTCTCACCTTCTTACTCCTACTCACCACTCCCCTGTTTATACATCCAAGGATAGCATTAGCCCTTTTTGCCACAACAGCACACGGGGAACTCACGGTATTTATCCATTATGACTCCTAAATACTTTTCAGAGTTGCTGCTTCCCAGGATACCGATCTCCATTCTGTAGGTACGGCCTGCATTCCTTGTTCCTGGATGTGTGATCTTGCATTTTGTTTGAATGGGCCCAGGTTACCAAGTGATACAGATTACTCTGTACAATTATCTGTCCTCATCATTATTTACCACTCTGCAATCTTCGTATCAGCCACAATTTTTATAAGCAGTGATTATATTTTTACTTCCCAATCATTGATAAAAATACTGAACAGCATTGGGCTTAGTATGATCCCTGCAGAATCTCACTAGAAGCATCCCTATTCAATAATGGTTTGCCATTGACAATGACTTTTTGAGCTCTGTCAGTTAGCCTGTTCTTAGTCCATTTCTTGTACGCCCTATGGATAGTGCATAGTGCTATTTTTTTTACCAGAATGTTGTGTCATACTAAGTCAAATGCCTTACAAAAGTGTAAATATATTACATCTACATGGTTACCTTTATCAACCAAACATGTAGTCTCATCATAGAATGAAAACAGGCTTGTCTGACAGGATCTGTTTTCCATAAATTCATGCTGACTGGCATTAATTCCCCTCCTTTAGTTCTGTATTGACTGAATCCTGTATCAGCTTTTTCCATGATTTTGCTCAGGACTGACATCAGGCTAACTACAATCACCTGGATCATCCCACTGGCCTTTTTTGAATATTAGCATGACATTAGCACGTGATCAATCTTCATAAGGCAGCTCCTTATTTTCATCTGAAAAATCTGTTACTCTGCAAGCCTGGCATGGAAAGACACCCTATATACTTTAGAGAGGCAGTGCAGTTATTTGAGTAGCAGACTGGGAATCAGAGTTCCTGAGATCCATTCCCTACTTTGTATTTAACTTGCTCAGTGAGTTTGAGCCTTTGTGTGCCTCCGTTCACCTATCTGAAAACAGGTATAATAATAATTTTCACTAACCTCATAGACTGTGTGTTCACTGGCAAAAAAGGGGCATTCTTAGCTCAAGTATTAAGTATCAAGCTTAAGTAACAAGGTAAAATCCTAGTGAAAACAAAGCAGTTCGTAGTTTTCACATGAGTTAGCAGGTCGAGTTAAAGGATTCCCCCCACCCCCTCACTCCCAGTTTCTGTCTTTGTCAGCAGTATAGCTCACTGCAAAAAATACACAGGGCTAGATCCACGAAAGAGACTTCAGCTTAGCATTGCTATGCCTTACTTTAGTCACCCTGCCACCTAATGCAATCCTTATCCCTGACATAGGCACACAGGCTCCCTATACAGTGCATGGGGACTGTTAGGTGCCTAAGAATGGGAGTCACAAAAGCCAGCGTATTGTGAGGAGCCACCTAAACTAGCCAATAGGAAATGGCAAAAGAAGGGTGTGGTCTAAACCCTGCTCCTCAAAGGGAGTTAGGAGCCTAACTTCCGCTTGGGATTTACAGCTGTGACCTCTCTCCTGGAGGGAAAACACAGCGGAGATACCATCAATTCCTCTGCCAGTTCATGTACTGCCTTTTAGTACAATAGGATAGTTAAGTTAGAATTTGGCCTGGCCATTCAGTTTTCCCGGGGGGGGAGGGGAGAGAGAGACAAAGGCAGCGGTACCTTCCTTTTAATCCCAATCGATGGCTCAACTGCTCAGCAGGGGCAAGGGATGGGTCCATGGCATTGGTGCTGCTGCTTCCTCACTCCCTGACTAGCTCTTATGGAGAGTGATTTTGCTGGCCTTTTGAATGGCAGTTGTGAGGAAAGAGAGACGGGCTGTGGTGAGAACACCACGACCTGGCACTCCTCAGTTGGAAGGCACAGTAGCTTCTCTGTAAACCAGCCTGTCTGCATGGCATCCAGAACAGGTGTAGGGTGATGGTCTGTCTTTTGTGTTCCTACTCTGTTGCTGTTATTATTATCTATTGCTTTACATTACAGCCTAGAAGCCCCAGTCAGGGATCAGTACCCATTTATGCTAGGTACTGTACATAAGCTTTTATTTTGTGGTAGAGGAGGGAGCTACAGTAGTCAACTAAATACCTGTTCATTTATTTGCTGTCTGCTTTTTATTGAAATTCCTTATTTTGAATTCATTTTGATTGCTGTTTTTGGCTTTTGCAATGTTTTTTGTTCCTTCAAAATGCAACTTCATTAATGGCAGTTTTGTCCTCTGTTCATTTATGTGATCTAGCATGGTAGCAATAACATCACATGCTCATGGGGGAATTCTGCACCAAAAAATAAAAATTCTGTGCACAATATTTTAAAATTCTGCAAATTTTATTTGTCAAAATAACACTGCATAATCATGCCAGTTTCTATTATTTTGGTAATTTATTTTAAAATACCTGCCTGTAAGTATGTCTGTAACAATACAGACACACACAAAAATTCCCCCAGGAATAGAGTTAAAGAAACCCCTATGATAACCCAGTACCTGTTTCTCTGCACCCCGCCCCAGCTCAGCCCAACCCCCTGCCCCCTTAGAGACCAGCTGTGGCCCCCCCAGCCAATAAACCTGAACCCCCTACCCCCCAGAGCCCAGCCACAGGGTACTACAGCCCAGATAACCGCACCCCCTCCCTGCCAGAGCTCAGATACCCGCACTTCCTCCCCCACTGAGCCCAGCTTTGGGGCACCCCCTTGCCCAGAGGCTTTCCCCCCCTCCAGCCCAGACACCTACCCTCCTACCCTTCAGAGCCCAGGGATCCAGAAGGAGAAACAGCCTGATTCTCGGTCCCAGGCTTGTGTGAAGTTTCCTGCGCACCGCTGTCTCCTTCCCTCAAGGCGTGCTGGAAACTGCATCTGCCAGGAACCCTCTAGACACGCCTGTCCTCCTCCTCCCCCTCCCCTACCCCCCTGCCCCCCCCCCCCCCCCCGCCAGGAGAGTAACCACATCAAGTCTCCTGTGTGTGTTGCAGAATTCCCCCAGGAGTAACCACAGTTTACTGTAATTTGTTCCAAATATTTTTAATTTATCAACTATGTTTACCTTATTATTTTGCTTTATTTTGGTTCTTTAATTTTTTTTCTTTTAGCACATTGATCTTTACTCTGAAGAAGCCCTGAGCTGCTGTGAAAGCAGAGCATTTTGATTAGCTATATTACTTATTTTTGCTTCATATCACATCATAAATTACACAGTTGCATGATTCAAATGATAAACCAGGTGGGTAACTTTTTGACAAGCTATCAGTCTATATGGTTGAGAAACAGATGCTAGTAAAACACACTATAGTACATTCCATTTATAAAACTTGTAATTTGTATCTAAGGTATCATTAGAGAGATTCAGGAATAACAAGGTTCTTCAATTTTCTTTTTGAGACAAAGGAAGAATCCTTTTTTATTACCTAAAGGATAATGTACGATTTTATGTTGCACAGTGTACTGTATTTGTCCCATATCTGTTGCTAGAGCACAACTGAAATCAATACCTGACTTTTGTGGCTGCAAGAATTTTTTTATTAATAGTACTCACTACCCTGTTTGACACAGGAAAGCCAGTACCAGGATTTATTTGTCAAAAACTGTCAGATTAAGCATTTTCAGTCAATTTCAAAGCCTTCATCTTTGGGGATTTTTAAAAAAACCCTCTAGTAGTTAATTATATCTTCCGGGGTACTGGGAAAATTATTATTTCGCAGAATGACACTTGTCATGTGTAATAACTAATTTAACTTCAAGTCACTGTGCAGTTGGTGGGACACACATTGCAAACTTTTTGACAGCACTCACATATAATTATGTCCTTGGACCCAATTATGTAGCTACCATATATGAGCAACTTTCATTACATTAACCAGGAGTTTCTCATATGCATCAAATGCATAATCTGGTCTCCTGTGTGTAATTTTTGGTCTTGTTAATATGATTAAGTTCTGTGATAGCATAGTCCTGACTCTCCTCCCTGTTACAGCAGTGTAACGCCCTTGATTTTAATAGAGCTAATCTTCACTTAAAACTCTGTAAGTGAGAGGAGAATTAATCTAAGGCCCAACACAGTGGATTAATTATATAATACATATAATTATATAATTAATATTTCAACATGGTGTTCCTCCAGTTGATTTTGACTCAGTTAAAGTGGCATAAAACCAGAAGGACACAGTGGTGAATGAGGCCCAGAGTGTTTTACTGGCAACTTTGACGTTGTTTTCGGGTCTTTTTATTAGTTGGTTTCAGTAGGAAAGTAAAAATATTTTATACAAGGAGCCAAATTTTCAAACATGGATGGCTAAATTATACCCACAGAAAATGTGCATGTACTCATTATGCATGTACGATTCATGTTTATATGCACAAACTGAGTACCTGAATGCAACTTTTTTGTAGGCATAATTTAGAAATTGCCTCATTATATTTGTACAATCATAAACACCTTTTATACATCTCCTGAACATAAAATAAAGGCATTCAATGATCTTTAGTGTTATTTTATTCTCTTTGGGTGTATCCTTCCACCAATGCGTGATGAAGTTTCAACAACCATGTAAATACATCCCTGACTCAAAAGGGGATAATTAAACTACCATCGTTTGCAGTGAGATCTGAAATCCACAAAATTAAGTTACAGTAGAACCTCTATTTTATGAACACCAATCTTATGAACTACCGATTATAAGAACCATTTTTCCTGACAGGGAAAAAAAATCACGTAATAAAAGTGGTGTTGATGAAAAACAGTGAACATCCTTTCACATTTCACTGTCTTCAGTGCATTGGAAATCCCTTTGTAGTGGTTTAAAGGACAAAGAGAAAGTGAGGCCGTGAACATTACTGCAATGTGTGCACCGGACCTACTGTAATTTTGAGATGTTCAATTATGAACTCTTCAATCTCCAATTAGTTCTTAAAATTGGGGTTCTAATGTAATAATATTCAAAACAAATGTGGTACCTATTATTATTATTTAAAGATATAGGGCCAACTCCTTCAAGGGGATGACTGCTTCTGGAATGAAATTCATCCCTGTGCAGATGACCAGCACAAGGAATGTGGCACCTATTTTGAGGGCTTCAAAGGGATTTATTGGGGTGTATAAATGAATCATACCTCCTGCAGAGGCTAAGCACCCCAAGTCTCATTGAAGTAAAAGTGAGTAGAGGTTGATCTGCAGTTGACAGGAGGTGCCTGGTACCCCATCTGATCAGACACATAATTTTAGAAAAGTCAGTGTTCTGTCATGTCACCAGTCTGACTTGTGCTCTTTCTCTGTATTTCAGGACGAGTTGGGCTATGGAAAGACATCTTCACTGTGTCAATGAATGAGAAATTTGATTTAGTTTATAAGCAGAAGATGGGAAAGTGTGACCTCACATTTGACTTTTATTTATAAAAAAATGCATGCATACAATATCCAAATATTAGCTAGAAGTGCTTTATGCATTCGTTTATTACCTGCTGGACAAACTGCTGTAGTTATTATGTGTAACATGACTTAAAAACAAACAAAATCTAAGTAAACCATAGGAAACACTATTATTCTTGATCCTAAACAGCTGTTTATCCTTCAACATTTTAATCTTTTGTCAACATGCAAGAATTTCATAGATAATACAAGAATACTCAGCTGTTATGGAATGTATTATATAAGTATAAGGTATGTATCATATATGCAACTAGAATGTACACTTTTTCAGCCCCACATTGATTATTTAATGTATTTTATAGAAGCTTTTCACTGGAAACCTAAATAAAATTCAGTAAACCAAATAAAAAATTATTTCAGAAGGAAATCAGTAAAAAGCCAAACCAAACTGTATGCTAGAATGATCTCAGGGGTTAGCTGTCACATTTATTTTTATAGTTGGAATGTCAAGAACAAAACAATCGTATCCCAAATTAATAAGGATAAAGATGGGGGTTTCCTTTAATTTCCGCACTTCCATTATTTGTATAATTTCTGAGTGGATACCGTTCGCTGGCATACTTTGCAAGACAAACATAACTGTGGTTGTCACTCCGCGCACACATGCTCTTATGTCTGATAAGAGGTGGCTGTATTCAGAGTGAATGAAATTCATCCCTGTGAAGAGGATGGGCTATCGCAAGGGCCTGTTCACTCACATAAGTCTCAGTCAAGCCCTCAGCATAGGGTGTAAGTGAGTTGTAAGTGGTGCACAGGGGTTGTGCTGGGCCTATGGTTAGGAGTCAGTTTCTCCCAAGGTTTCTGTGATACGAGCTGGTCTTCCGCACAGGTCTGAGTTTCACCCATTGAGAATGATCCTCTTTGGTAACGAGCGCTTTCTGCTGGATTGTGAGCACCTTCAAGTTTCACTGAAATCACGGATGTTGAGGGAACTTAGTATTTTTGGCACTTTTACAGCCGTTCAGACATAAGCTGAAGATGGATGTACATGCTGGTACAAATACATAAATGAACTAGCAGGTCTTGAAGAAGAGATTTTAAGGATGCTCCAGCAGATGGGAGTATTACACAAGCGATGGTATTTATGCAGAATACAGTTGCAGTAATTGACTGTCAGCCATTAATAGTCTGATTTATAAGCAGGATTCGAGTTTAGTTTTTCTAAGTCTTTTTATTTTCCTGATTTGCCTGTGGGTAGTTACATACTTAACCTGGTGCAGGCTACCATAACAATGAGATTCTACAGAATTATTGTACCTTTGATCCTTCAGTTAATTACATCTATATTTTTAGGTTCTCAGCTGCAGGAGGCCCGTTTTGCTAGCCCTATAGTATATCTCACCAAAAGCTGTGAGGAAGGACTAGCAGATTTTAGTATTTTGCTTCTGTCGGAAAATAACCTGTCAATGCAGGAATTGGCAAGTGGTGTGGCATGATGTGGCTTGACAGCACCTTTCCTTGTATAT
The DNA here is from genome assembly GCF_965152235.1 of Eretmochelys imbricata. Taxonomy (NCBI): domain Eukaryota; kingdom Metazoa; phylum Chordata; order Testudines; family Cheloniidae; genus Eretmochelys; species Eretmochelys imbricata. Next base: position 236,815,364 of record NC_135572.1, read on the forward strand.
TTGTGAGTGAAACAGCTTTCAGTGAAATTTTATTTCTATTTTTATATTTTTAGTACTGTATGACTATTAAGCACTACACATTATACTTCTGTGCTTGCTTGCCTATTTAATAAAGACATGTTCCATGCATGGAGGTTTGGTCATTTGTTTCATTAACATATGCAGGCTGAAAAGTGTCTTCTTTTTGAGTTCATTTTGTCCTTGTCAAGTATCAAAAGGCCAGATGCGCACACAAAATAGCTCCTGCATGTTATAGTTTTGCCTTCAGGACTGGGAACAAGGTGAGTCACTCATGACTACACCTACTCTTGCCTACATCATGACCCTTTCTCCCCTTATTGGTTGAAATTCTTCCTTGTGCAGAGAGCTAGTTCAAGGCTCATGCCCACCTAAGTCTCACCTAAGCTCTGGTTTAAGGAATTGGGGCTAAATCCACAAAGGGACTTAGGCATTACATTGCTCAGTGTTGCAATGCCTAACAGTAAGGCACCTTGCCACATAGTGGAATTCACAGCCCTGAGTTAGGTGTACAATTCATGTGATGAAACATGCACCTGAGAATGGGAAACACAAAAGCCAGCAAGCTGTGCCGGAACTAGCCAATAGCGAATACTGAGAGGGGTGGGGGCTAAACTTCACCCTTCTCAGGGATGTAGGCATCTAAGTTTGGGCTGGATGGAGGCACCTGTCACCATTTGGGATTCTCAGCCACAAACCCTCTCTTGGAGTTAGGCACCTAAAGCATTTCTTGCAAGAAATGCAGCAGCACATGCCTAATGGCTAAGGTTAAGATTTTGTCATGGAGATGATGGATTCAGTGACTTTCCAAGACCTCCATCACATTTTCAGCTTCAACCCCATGCCCTGGGGTGGCGGGGCTGGAGTTGTCAGCCACTGGGGGCTGTGGGGCCCTGGAGCTCCGAGCCACTGGTCCCTGAGCTCTGAACCATCACAGACAGCAGGGGCTAGAGCTGTCAGTCTTAAGCTAATGCCAAATAAAATGCCAAAATCTTAATCTAATGCCATATAAAATGGTGACAGACTGGAGGTGCCACTTCCTAACCCCTTCTAACTGTTAGCCCTATGGTTTTTGCTCTCAGCTGGGCTACAGAAGACTAGTGTTCAATTCCCCCTTCTGCCTTATGTAAGGAAGTAATTCGAACTTGGGTTTCCCACCTCTCAGGTGAATACCCTGACCCCTGGACTGTAGAGTGAGACTCACTCTCCGGCCCGATGCATATTTAATTATTGATATCCATGGAACAGCTTCAGCATGACAGTTAGAGACAGATTCACCCCAGAGTCCTTCTGTGGGTCAGACCTGATCCAAATGGGTACATTACATAGGCCTTGTGGTGGCCCTCTGAATTTTTCCCCATAGAGAATGTCTTACTGAGATGACTATAATAAAAATCACTGAAAACAGAACAGAGAGAAGGAAGGAGGAGGGGACATTAGAAAATTCATATGAAATGTTCTTGACAATCACTAAATAATTAAAATTTTATCTTTTTCTGTTGAAATAACATTTTACTAGCATGGAATAGCAATTGGAACTCAGTTTTGATGAGTTTTGTTGTAGCTAATTACTCAGCTCAGATGCCATTTAATGCCAGGATTCTGCAGAATACAAGAGGAAGAGCTGGATGGCACACACTGTTAATTGCAATGAAATTAAAAATGGGCTGTTAACACACACAGAGGCTACTGTGCTTGTGACCCATGCCCTATGAGGTGCTGAACACAATGAGAACTGAAGGCACTCCACATTTCATAGAACCAGTCCCTTGATGTGCAGACATGCATTAGGTATTACTCCCACAGGCCTTGATTCATCCAGATATAGTTCTCAAAGAGAGAAGGCTCAAGTAGAAGAGAAAGCACGACAAGCATGGATTCATGGTTAGTGGGGGTGAAGGCTCTGGGTTCCATTCCCAGCTGTCGCAGGGGGCCATGACAAACGGATGGAACTTGGAGCCACCCTGAGGCAGCTTTAACTTCTGGCAGGGATTGAGGCAGCCCCCAGAGAGCTGCCAGGGGCTGTGCTGCTCCAGCACACCTGAGGATCCAGCCCTCTTCATCTAACCCTGCTCACAACAGGTTTAATCAATAGGGTGTTTAAACTGCCAGCAGCCTGCCTAAACTAGAGCACCCAACAGTGCTAACATCCTGGATCCGAGAGCATATTAGCACTGGTGAGAAATTTGGCAAAATGTTCCTTGTGTAGGAAAGGCTTACAGGGCCAGGGAGTGCACTTTGTTCAGTAGTAGGAAGACAGAAAAGGAAGCTAGTGAGAAATCACTAAATATTCTTAACTCTAATGATCCGCAGCCTTTTTTGTGGGCTAATAATATGCGCGAGGTTACGGGAGCTCAATAGTTCAGACTATAATGATAAAGATTTATATGCTTGGCTCATTATTATCATCAACCACTCAGATGCTTCCCTCATCCGCACCAATGTTAAAAATAGCTCCACTTAGTAGCCATAAGTAAAGATTTTGGAGGAAAGGCTTTAAATAATAGCCCTACCCTCTCTGCTGAAAGGGGAAAGGCTAAAAAAAGACACATCAGCGTTTCAAACAAAAAACCCAACAGTGACCATTAATGTAAAAGGAAGTGCTCAGATATCATGAGACGTCCGCTGTTGCTGGGGGACACAGAGCAGAGATGTTATAAATAGTAGTACTGCACTCTTCACTCTTGTACTTTCTCCTACTCAATAATCCACCCAATTGCTTTAATGTAGACTGCATAGACTGGTGACCTCTAGTGGTCAAATCACAAGTGTACACAGATGTAAGGTACTGTTCACTTGATGCAACGTAGATGATGCAAAGCAAAAGGCACACAACTAACTTCACATACTGGAAGAAAGGACATCTGGATATGCTGGTGGTATATTAGCGGACAAGGAAGAGGGAGTTTATGAAAGGAGGCTCTTTCATTTAAGAATGAGAGAATCTCTATATCACAGCGTGCTTGGCCCCTGTAAATGAAGCAGATCCAGTGCCACTGTACCAGACCAAGAGCTCTCATTCAGCCAACTAAGAGGGCAGGGCGTCTGAGAGGGAGAGAGACCTGATAAATCATCTGCATGAGTAAGCGTTGAAAAGGGAGGGGGCAGGTGCATGGGTGACTGACCATTACCAGAGCCAGGAGATAGTATCTGATTAATGGGGGAAGGGGGAAGACAGGAGAACAGCAAGAGGAATTTAGTGTCAGGTATCCCTAAGCCAGAGTGCCAGGCCTGGACAGGGGGAATTGCCTGCTGATTTTTAAGCCAGAGCCCAGGGCTGGAGATGGCTGAAGGCAGGGGAGCAGTGGAGGGGTTTATCTTCTGACTTCACACCGGCAAACTAGAACCAGGGGAACACTGAGGGGGCAAGGAGGAGAGAGGGATGCGCCCCTAGTGAGGATGATCTCTTAGCAGAGAGGCTGGGAAGAAAGGTGCTGCACTCCAGCTGGAAGGGCTGGGGTAGCTATCCTGGCAGAAGACGGACAAAAAGTCTGCGTGTGGCAGAAGGTGCCAGTGTGTGATTTGTGGGGTGTTGAGGGATGAAATATCTTGCAATTTTAATGACTACTTATGTTGAGAGTGAGAAATGGACTATGTGTTGGGACTTACATTTTGAACCACTTGTGGAATGTTTCTGTAATAAAACAGCCCCAAGGCGGCATACTGTGGAGGCGAGAGTCTGACGTAGAGACCTTGGGTTACCTCAGTGGGAAAACTGAGGCAGGTGCACCTGGTGTATCATAGCTGGCTGCAGGAAGGTGCTCTGGGTGGGCCCACAGGATGACACTCCTGCAGAATTGTGTCCTCAGGTGTGCAAGGTTTGGCCACATTTAAAGTGAGGAGTATGTGATGGGTCCCCCCAGGGGTGCCATCTGTAACTGGGGTACAGCTGAGCCCTCTGTTTTACCAATCTGGGTTCCCTCTCACAGTGTGACATTGTGAAAAGCTGCAAAGCCCTCCAAGCTTGCACTCATACCAACATCCACAGGCAGGGACCCACCCAGCTGTATTCATGAATGTTCTGCCAGCCACTGCATGAACCAACAATAAAGAGGCTCCAGCCAAAATACCCCCAGCCTAACACCCCAGAGCTGTACCGTCCTGCCCCAGTCAAAAGCTCTATTAGTATGAATTTATTACCCAGTTATTGCCCTTCCCTCAATGTGGAGAGGAATATGCACAAAGCCTTTGTTAACTGAACTGAGATTTTCCCCCCAACACTTCACTCAAAACACACTGTTTTAGGAAAAAATATAAAATAGATTTATTAACTACAGAAAGTTACATTTGAAGTGATTAGAAGTGATAGCAAATAGATCACAGTAGATTACCTAGCAAATACACAAAACACAATATAAGCCTAATATAGTACATAGGATTTGAATCAAACAGTGTCTCGCCCTGTTAGATGGTACAAGCAGTTTGTAGATGTTTTATATACAGGCAAGAATCCTCTTTTCCAGCCTGGAACCAGCACTTCCTAAGGTGGTGAGTTGTAGAGGGAGTGAGGCCCCTTGGTAATGTCACTTTCCCCTATTATAGTTTCTTCCATATGGCAGGAACCCCTTTGTTTCAAGCCAAGCTCCCAGCCCAGTTTATGGAAAAATGGAGCTCAGTATCATGTAGTCTGGTCACATGCCCCCGCAGCATGCTTGATGAGTCATGATAGCCATTATCCATAGGCTGTCTGAAGCTTCCCCAGGTGAGGACAAGCCTTTTCCATGGCCCACTGTCTTTGCTGATGGTCCATTCAACTTGCATAGGCCATTCATGATGTGCTGGCTAGCCTGAATGCAAACGAATTTTTGGGTGTTACCCAGGAGTAAACAAATTTGAAATGCAGGTACCTAGTCAATATTCATAACTCTAGATACAAAAATTATACATTCATACAAATAGGATAATCATATTCAGAAAACCATAACTTTTCCATAAGTACCTCACATGACATGTCTAGTACAAGATGCAACATAATTATATCCTAATCATACCATAATCATATTTACTATGGTGAATATGGGGTGCAGAGGGTCACAGGGTAATGTTCATTTTACCAACAGTGAGAAGGGGCTGTCAGGATACTCACCTAATCTTTTTTCCAATAGGGGAAGAGACAGCAATCCTGATTCTCCAGTCTGTCTATGCTTAGAGCTTTGCGTGGATACAGAATTTGTATCTGCATCTGATCCGCAATCCGCAAAAATGATCCACGGATATAAAGCAGATATTCGTAGATTTGCAGGGCTCTATCTATGCTATCTTCAAAGTCTTTTTTTTAAACTGTTAATGTACTAAGATAAGTTCTGCATTCAAACTGAAAAACATCTTCTGCTTACTTATACAAGTACCCTTTCCCCCAAACAAGGCCTAGGACTACAATGATTTATGTGGGAAAAGATACTTATTGTAAAAGTTGCTCTAAGCACGTAAGCCAAAACCTCCTCTGTGAAACCATGTGATGACATAAGAACACAAGAATGGCCATACTGGGTCAGACCAAAGGTCCATCCAGTCCAGTATCCTGTCTACTGACAGTGGCCAATGCCAGGAGCCCCAGAGGGAGTGAACCTAACAGATAATGTTCTAGTGATCTCTCTCCTGCCATCCATCTCCACACTCTGACAAACAGAGGCTAGGGACACCATTCCTTACTCATCCTGGCTAATAGCCATTAATGAAGCTTACAAGAAGTGGAAGGTTGGACATATGACCAGGGAAGAGTATAAAAATATTGCTCGGGCATGTAGGAATGAAATCAGGAGGGCCAAATCGCACCTGGAGCTGCAGCTAGCGAGAGATGTTAAGAGTAACAAGAAGGGTTTCTTCAGGTATGTTGGCAATAAGAAGAAAGCCAAGGAAAGTGTGGGCCCCTTAATGAATGAGGGAGGCAACCTAGTGACAGAGGATGTGGAAAAAGCTAATGTACTCAATGCTTTTTTTGCCTCTGTCTTCACGAACAAGGTCAGCTCCCAGACTGCTGCGCTGGGCATCACAACATGGGGAATAGATGGCCAGCCCTCTGTGGAGAAAGAGGTGGTTAGGGACTATTTAGAAAAGCTGGACGTGCACAAGTCCATGGGGCCGGACGAGTTGCATCCGAGAGTGCTAAAGGAATTGGCGGATGTGATTGCAGAGCCATTGGCCATTATCTTTGAAAACTCATGGCAATCCAGGGAAGTCCCGGACGACTAGAAAAAGGCTAATGTAGTGCCAATCTTTAGAAAAGGGAAGAAGGAGGATCCTGGGAACTACAGGCCAGTCAGCCTCACCTCAGTCCCTGGAAAAATCATGGAGCAGGTCCTCAAAGAATCAATCCTGAAGCACTTACATGAGAGGAAAGTGATCAGGAACAGTCAGCATGGATTCACCAAGGGAAGGTCATGCCTGACTAATCTAATCGCCTTCTATGATGAGATTACTGGTTCTGTGGATGAAGGGAAAGCAGTGGATGTATTGTTTCTTGACTTTAGCAAAGCTTTTGACACGGTCTCCCACAGTATTCTTGTCAGCAAGTTAAAGAAGTATGGGCTGGATGAATGCACTATAAGGTGGGTAGAAAGTTGGCTAGATTGTCGGGCTCAACGGGTAGTGACCAATGGCTCCATGTCTAGTTGGCAGCCGGTATCAAGTGGATTGCCCCAGGGGTCGGTCCTGGGGCCGGTTTTGTTCAATATCTTCATAAATGATCTGGAGGATGGTGTGGATTGCACTCTCAGCAAATTTGCAGATGATACTAAACTGGGAGGAGCGGTAGATATGCTGGAGGGCAGGGATAGGATACAGAGGGACCTAGACAAATTGGAGGATTGGGCCAAAAGAAATCTGATGAGGTTCAATAAGGATAAGTGCAGGGTCCTGCACTTAGGACGGAAGAACCCAATGCACAGCTACAGACTAGGGACCGAATGGCTAGGCAGCAGTTCTGCGGAAAAGGACCTAGGGGTGACAGTGGACGAGAAGCTGGATATGAGTCAGCAGTGTGCCCTTGTTGCCAAGAAGGCCAATGGCATTTTGGGATGTATAAGTAGGGGCATAGCGAGCAGATCGAGGGACGTGATCATCCCCCTCTATTCGACATTGGTGAGGCCTCATCTGGAGTACTGTGTCCAGTTTTGGGCCCCACACTACAAGAAGGATGTGGATAAATTGGAAAGAGTCCAGCGAAGGGCAACAAAAATGATTAGGGGTCTGGAACACATGACTTATGACAGGTTTCAGAGTAACAGCCGTGTTAGTCTGTATTCGCAAAAAGAAAAGGAGTACTTGTGGCACCTTAGAGACTAACCAATTTATTTGAGCATGAGCTTTCGTGAGCTACAGCTCACTTCATCGGATGCATACCGTGGAGAGGCTGAGGGAACTGGGATTGTTTAGTCTGCAGAAGAGAAGAATGAGGGGGGATTTGATAGCTGCTTTCAACTACCTGAGAGGTGGTTCCAGAGAGGATGGTTCTAGACTATTCTCAGTGGTAGCGGATGACAGGACAAGGAGTAATGGTCTCAAGTTGCAGTCGGGGAGGTTTAGGTTGGATATTAGGAAAAACTTTTTCACTAGCAAGGTGGTGAAACACTGGAATGCATTACCTAGGGAGGTGGTAGAATCTCCTTCCTTAGAAGTTTTTAAGGTCAGGCTTGACAAAGCCCTGGCTGGGATGATTTAATTGGGGATTGGTCCTGCTTTGAGCAGGGGATTGGACTAGATGACCTCCTGAGGTCCCTTCCAACCCTGATATTCAATGATTCTATGAATGGACTTAACCTCCATGAATTTATCCAGTTCTTTTTTAAAACCCTGTTATAGTCCTAGCCTTCACAACCTCCTCAGGCAAGAAGTTCCACAGGTCGACTGTGCGCTAAGTGAAGAAGAACTTCCTTTTATTTGTTTTAAACCTGCTGCCCATTAATTTCATTTGGTGGCCCCTACTTCTTATATTATGGGAACAAGTAAATAACTTTCCCTTATTCACTTTCTCCACACCACTCATGATTTTATATACCTCTATCATATCCCCCCTTAGTCTCCTCTTTCCAAGCTGAAAAGTCCTACCCTCTTTAATCTCTCCTCATATAAAACCTGTTTCCAACCCCTAATCATTTTAGTTGCCCTTTTCTGAACCTTTTCTAATGCCAGTATATCTTTTTTGAGATGAGGAGACCACATCTGTTCAGAGTATTCAAGATGTGGGCATACCATGGATTTATACAAGGGCAAGAAGATATTCTCTGTTTCATTCTTGATCCCTTTTTTAATGATTCCTAACATCCTGTTTGCTTTTTGACTGCCGCTGCACACTGCGTGGACATCTTCAGAGAACTATCCACGATGACTCCAAGATCTTTCTCCTGATTAGTTGTAGCTAAATTAGACGCCATCATATTGTATGTATACTTGGGATTATTTTTTCCAATGTGCATTACTTTACATTTATCCACATTAAATTTCATTTGCCATTTTGTTGCTCAATCACTTAGTTTTGTGAGATCTTTTTGAAGTTCTTCACAGTCTGCTTTGGTCTTAACTACCTTGAGCAGTTTAGTATCGTCTGCAAACTTTGCCACCTCACTGTTTACCCCTTTCTCCAGATCATTTATGAATAAGTTGAATAGGACTGGTCTGAGGACTGACCCTTGGGGAACACCACTAGTTATATCTCTCCATTCTGAAAATTTACCATTTATTCCTACCTATTCCCTGTCTTTTAACCAGTTCTCAATCCATGAAAGGATCTTCCCTCTTAGCCCATGACAACTTAATTTACGTAAGAGCCTTTGGTGAGGGACCTTGTCAAAGGCTTTCTGGAAATCTAAGTACACTATGTCCACTGGATCCCCCTTGTCCACATGTTTGTTGATCTCCTCAAAAAACTCTAATAGATTAGTAAGATATGATCTCCCTTTACAGAAACCATGTTGACTTTTGCCCATCAATTTATGTTCTTCTATGTGTCTGACAATTTTATTCTTTACTATTGTTTCAACTAATTTGCCCAGCACTGACGTTAGATTTACCAGTCTGTAATTGCTAGGATCACCTCTAGAGCCCTTCTTAAATATTGGCATTACATTTAGTTATCTTCCAGTCATTGAGTACAGTAGCTGATTTAAAGGACAGGCTACAAACCATAGTTAATAGTTCCGCAATTTCACATTTGAGTTCTTTCAGAACTCTTGAGTGAATGCCATCTGGTCCCGGTGCCATGTTACTGTTAAGTTTCTCAATTAATTCCAAAACCTCCTCTAGTGACACTTCAATCTGTGACAATTCCTCAGATTTGTCACCTACAAAGGACAGCTCAGATTTGGGAATCTCCCTAACATCCTCAGCCGTGAAGACTGAAGCAAAGAATTCATTTAGTTTCTCTATGATGACTTTATCATCTTTAAGTGCCCCTTTTGTATCTCGATGTCCAGGGGCCCCACTGGTTGTTTAGCAGGCTTCCTGCTTCTGATGTACTTAAAAAACATTTTGTTATTACCTTTTGAGTTTTTGGCTAGTTGTTCTTCAAACTACTTTTTGGCTTTTCTTATTACATTTTTACACTTAATTTGGCAGTGTTTATGCTCCTTTCTATTTACCTCACTAGGATTTGACTTCCACTTTTTAAAAGATGCCTTTTCATCTCTCACTGCTTCTTTTACATGGTTGTTAAGTCACAGTGGCTCTTTTTTAGTTCTTTTACTGTGTTTTTTAATTTGGGGTATACATTGAAGTTGAGCCTCTATTATGGTGTCTTTGAAAAGTGTCCATGCAGCTTGCAGGGATTTCTCTCGAGTCACTGTACCTTTTAATTTGTTTAACTAACCTCCTCATTTTTGCATAGTTCCCCTTTCTGAAATTAAATGCCACAGTGTTGGGCTGCTGAGGTGTTCTCCCCACCATAGGAATGTTATTATATTATGGTCACTATTTCCAAGCGGTGCTGTTATAGTTACCTCTTGGACCAGATCCTGCACTCCACTCCGGACTAGATTGAGAGTTGCCTCTCCTCTTGTGGGTTCCTGTACCAGCTGCTCCAAGAAGCAATCATTTAAAGTATCAAGAAATTTCGTCTCTGCATTTCGTCCTGAGGTGATATGTGCCCAGTCAATATAGGGATAATTGAAATCCCCCACTATTATTGAGTTCTTTATTTTGATAGCCTTTCTAATCTCCCTTAGCATTTCATCGTCACTATCACTATCCTGGTCAGGTGGTCGATAATAGATCCATACTGTTATATTCTTATTAGAGCATGGAATTACTATCCATAGAGATTCTATGGAACATATGGATTCATTTAAGATTTTTATTTCATTTGATTCTACATTTTCTTTCACATATAGTGCCACTCAACCCTCGCCCCCCCGCCCCCCCGCCCCCGCATGACCTGTTCTGTCCTTCTGATATATTTTGTACCCCGGAATGATTGTGTCCCATTGATTGTCCTCAGTCCACCAGGTTTCTGTGATGCCTATTATATCAATATCCTCCTTTAACATGAGGCACTCTAGTTCACCCATCTTATTATTTAGACTTCTAGCATTTGTGTACAAGCACTTTAAAAACTTGTCACTGTTTATTTGTCTGCCCTTTTCTGATGTGCCAGATTCTTTATGTGAATGTTTCTCATCTGATCTGGCTCATACTTTATCCTCTTCCATCCCCTCCTCCTGACTAAAACCTAGAGAATCTCTATCAATAGACTCTCCTCTAAGAGAAGTCTCTGTCCAATCCACGTGTGCCTCTGCAGCAATTGGCTTTCCCCCATCTCTTAGTTTAAAAACTGCTCTGCAACCTTTTTAATGTTAAGTGCCAGCAGTCTGGACCCACTTTGGTTTAGGTGGAGCCCATCCTTCCTGTATCACCTCTCCCTATCCCAAAAGTTTCCCCAGTTCCTAATAAATCTAAACCCCTCCTCTCTACACCATCATCTCATCCACGCATTGAGACTCTGAAGCTCTGCCTGCCTACCTGGCCCTGCGCGTGGAACTGAAAGCATTTCTGAGAATGCCACCATAGCAGTCCTGGATTTCAGTCTCTTTCCTAGCAGCCTAAATTTGGCCTCCAGGACGTCTCTCCTACCCTTCCCTATGTCAGTGGTACCTAGATGTACCATGATCACCGGCTCCTCCCCAGCACTACACATAAATCTATCTAGATGCCTCAAGAGATCCACAACCTTCACACCAGGCAGGCAAGTCACCATATGGTTCTCCCGGTCATCACAAACCCAGCTATCTATAAAAAGAAAAGGAGGACTTGTGGCACCTTAAAGACTAACAAATTTATTTGAGCATAAGCTTTCGTGAGATACAGCATCCGATGAAGTGAGCTGTAGCTCATGAAAGCTTATGCTCAAATAAATGTGTTAGTCTCTAAGGTGCCACAAGTCCTCCTTTTCTGTTTGCAGATACCAGCTGCTACTCTGAAACCAGCTATCTATGTTTCTAATGATCGAATCTCCCATTACTAACACCTGTCTTTTCCTAATGACTGGAGTTCCCTCCCACAGAGAGGTAACCTCAGTGCGAGAGGATACCCCATCATCATCTGGAAGGAGGGTCCCAACTATGGGAAGGTTTCCCTACGTTCCCGTTGACTGCTCTCCTTCTCTGGGCCTTTCATCCTCCCTAACAGCGCGGGGGCTGTCTGACCGGAGATGGGACAAATCTACAGTATCCCGGAAAGCCTCATCAACATACCTCTCTGCCTCCCTTAGCTCCTCCAGTTCCGCCACCCTGGCCTCCAAAGCCCATACACGGTCTCTGAGGGCCAGGGGCTCCTTGAACCGAATGCACACATATGCCACCCGCCCACAGGGCAGGTAATCATACATGCTACACTGAGTGCGATAAACAGGATAGCCACTACTCTGCTGCTGGGCTTCTGCCTGCATTTTCTTCCACAGCTACCTAAGTTAATGATAGGGTTTTTGTTTAAATTAAGAAGTTTTGATTATAGTTTAGTTTAAATGTTTTAAAGAATGGCAAGTGTACCTCGCCTCCTTCCCACTCCAACTCCCTCTCGAAACTCCCTGTTAGCGGCCCCTGTTCGCAAAGGTCCCTGGTCGCTTGCTCACTGCTTTAGAAAGTCCTGGCCTTCTTGATAGCCCCAATCTCTGACTAAGATGACGTACCATCTTAAAGCATAAAGGTGAAACTGCAAAAAATGGGCTCTGGTTTCAGGAAAGAAGAATCAAAGGAAAGCCAAAATACTTCATGTTCTGTCCTGGAAAAATAACTTAGAAACCTATAAAAAAACAAAACAAACTCTGATGATAGAAATCCCTATCACCCCCCTGTGGCCATTTATAATCACTTCCATGGACACCTAAGATCTACAGCACCCATCTGGAAATAGTTAGGGGGTGTGGTCTTCATCTAAGAATGCAAGAGGTTAAAAAAAAACCCCACTGTAATTGTCCAGATTCTGTGACCCTGAAGTACAGATACCACCACTGTCTAGCACTGCACGGCTCCTAATCTGCCCCAGAAATAGTACTTGCTTTGGCTAGAACCACGCATTCAAGACCTAATCTCAGTGTAAGGTACCACAACTTTTGTTTTTCTCCTGCCCATGTAGCGTGGTATATATTACTTCTCACAGCTTGCTTTTGGAGTAGAATTACCCTCCCCCCACCTTTTGTAGTAAAAAGGGAGCATATGGCTCTGGCTCCCCCTGACAGGTGAAATTCATGCTGGTGCAGAGAGCTGTGTACCACCCTGAGTCCCGCTTCAACCCTCGCCACTCCTCAGAGTGCAGTAACATTGGAGCTGTGCTGCCTGGACTTCACTCCTAAGTAGCTGCAGCCAATCCCCCCAGGAAGGAGGATTTCACTGGGTGGAGACGGCCTGAGAACGGGTTATATTATTTTGTAAAAAGTTACTGTTTTGGCTGGGTGTGTGGGTGTGTTTTGAGGCAAGGACAGCTAACCACTAAAGGTGCGGTGTGCAGCTCCTCCCAGCTGGGCAGGACCTAGTCTCGGGAAGTAACTGTAATGAAGTTGCGATGTGTGCGATCTGCCTTGGGGGAGACAGTGAAAGTGTTTGTGCCAACAACACAGCAGCAAGAGGAGAGCTGCCCCTGTACCTGCTGCCAATGCAATCAATCGGTACGGCTCTGCTGTTAAACTGAGCTTGTTGTTATCGTGTGGGTTCTAGCAGGTTGTGCTAACCCACCAAGCGGGAGACCTTGATGGTATGCAGCAACAGTTTTTTGGTGGAGCCTGAGACTGGCAGAAGTTGCTCTGCGGAAAATGCCCAACCAAGAGTTGTGAGATCCACTTGTAGAGGAGGATGGTCAACGTGTATGGATACAGAGGGAATGAGGTCTTCTTGTCTAGGAGACCTTGGATAGTAGAGAGGATAGGGGGAGAGACAGGTTCATGTGCTGTAGGGAAGGGAATAGGGTAAAAACTGTCCTTGTAAAATGGGATTCGGTCCCTGCTGTAGAAAGAAATTATTTGTGATAGCATGCAAGGTGCAGAAGCAATTGTAATGCAGTAGTGATAGGCAAGAATAGGGTTACTCAAGCTTTGTGACAATGAGGGCCAAAGTGGCTATAGCCAGGAGCCAAATGGCTGTATCTAATGGCATCGTCATATACTTAAAAAAAAATTAAATGCAGATGCATATAATGAGGCAGGCAAGCAAATTCCCTAGCAGCAGCACCTCCATCCCATTGGTCTGTCTGATGGAGGTGGTACTAAAGCATTTTCTGCAGACAGGCTGAATCCACAGTCACCATCTCTGTGACATACTGTGCCTTGCCAATTCTGAACATAATACCCACACTTGGATAATCATAACCCAGTTGGCATAACAGTGTGCTAAGACTGCAGGCCTCATGGTCCTTACAGCTGCTTCCTCATAACGGTGAAAAAGAGTCATCCATAATATATGTGAAAGCTAAGAACTCCCTGTGCGTGAACCAGCTGGGCTAAAATAAGAACCAACCAAAAGCTTTTAGTGTATGAGCTCTTACGGAGACAGACTTTATTTTATTTGTGTCTGCATAAGGCCAAACCCACTGGTACTTAAGAAATACATGAAAATATATTAAATTATATAACAACAATGAACAACCTCTACCCAAAACTTGAACGGAAACAGAATTTAACTTTTTCCAGATCATTCTTTTAAAAAATATATTCTTGCACGACTACTAGTTCCTGGTTCTCTTTAGGTCTGTTGCTGCAAAACGATGAAAGGCTGTTCTACCTTTGTTGGAAATGGATGTATTAGAAATGTCATGAGAGACTTCCAGGACATCACCAGCCCAATTCTGCAAGCTTGCAAGTCTTCAGTTAGTTTAGCTAAACATTTATACCTACTCAAACCTTCACCCTTTGGGCTTGAGTGTGAGAAGTGTTCAGCAGGTACTGCACAGGCCTAAGATTAGACCCCTTTGAAACTCAACCTTCCCTATTAAGGACCTTACACATGGATGCAAGTTAGAATACACAAACCTCCTCAAAATGATGGGGGAAAAGATCCATTTTTAAAAACCCAGATAAAGGCCAATGAAAGTTCCAAATGTTATTCTGAAATGAATGAACCGAATACTTTTGCTAGTTCTTTAATCTTGCAAGGCGGTGGGGGGGTTTGAATATAGAGAGACAAGGTGGGTGAGATAATGTCTTTTATCGGACCAACTTCTGTTGGTGAGAGAGACAAGCTTTCGAGCTTACCCAGAGCTCTTTTTCAGGTCTGGAAAACTCACCAAGGGTTTGTCTACACTGGCACTTAGTCGGCAAAAGTTTTGTCATTCAGAGGTGTTAAAAAAACGCCCCCCCCACCCCCCCGAACGACAAAAGCACTGGTGTGAACAGCGCTTTGTCAGTAGGAGTGCTCTCCTGCTGACAAAGCCGCTGCCACTCCTGGGGGGGTGGAAGTTTTTTGTCAGCGGGAGAGCTCTCTCCCGCCGACGAACAGCAGATACACTGTGCGCCTTTTAGCAGCACAGCAGTAGCAGTATAGCCGTGTTGCTAAAAGCCTCGTAGCGTAGCCATAGCCCAAGAGTGTCAGAGCTAAATACAACATGGTACAGATTGCTTAGCATAAGTTGTGAACACATATTTCAAGGGCACGGCCGTCCTTAGGCATACGCAGCATACGCGGCTGTGTAGGGCACCTGAAAATGTGGGGCACCACCAGGCTGTGGGTCCCCGGCCTGTTCCGCTTGTGCTGCGCTCTGACTCTGCTGTCCTGACCCATGAGCAGGCTGGCTGGGGCTGTGTGCAGTTTGCACCCGGCGTCTTCCTTGCTCCACATGTGCAGAGTGAATCAGGACAACCAATCAGCAGCTCGGATGGGAAATTTAAAAAAAAAAGGGGATCCTCTCCCCTGGCTTCTCCCCCTTGCCAGCTGCTCACTCCCTTCAGCCTGTCTGATGGCCGGAGGGCTTCTCTCCATCCCCTGGGAGACCAACAAGGTAGGAGCTGGCATGGGACTGTGGGTGCCAGAAGGGAGCCATGCGCACCGGAGAGCGGAATCTCCTCTCAAAGCTGGGTGCGTTGGGGGGGCCCTGGCCAGAGCTTCCATCATCCCCCCCAATGTAGATTAATACATAGGCCAACAGGGTACATGCCCAGAGGCCTGCCCCCCAGCCAATATGGGACCCCCAGAAAAATGGGCACCCAAGCATACAGCCCAAACTGCGGGGTGGAAGAAGCCCCGAGCTCGCCTGGGTGCCCCAGCAGAAGCTGGGCTGGGCAGGGCGTGGCGGAGGGAAGCCCTCAGCCCTGGCAGAAGCCACGTCCGGCAGGCAGTAGAAGGAAGGGCAGCCCGGGTGCTAGGTAGTTCTGGGGGTCCGCGGGGAGGGGTGGTGGCTGTGCCCCCTCAGTACACAGGGGTCAGTGCACCGGCTGGTGACCACCTTCAGTGGAGCACCCGCCTTCCCCTCCCCCGTCCCTCAATATCCCCCCTCAGGGAACTTGCGTAGGGCCCCATAAATCCTAGGGACGGCCCTGTTCAAGGAACCATTCGAGGTGAAGTGGCCCCTTCTGCGCCAGCTTTTGAGTATACCTAGTAATCTGAAGCCTTTGTTCATCTTCAGGCCATGTTTTTCAACTGTCTTTATTTTCGAAAGGATAACTGGGATGTTACATCCCTTTAAGGCCACCGTACGGCTGCAATCCTGCAAACATGGATATGAGTAATTCCACACATATGAGCAGTCCCATTGAACTTCAAGGGATTTCAAGTATATGTAAAGTTACTCGAGTATTTGCAGGATCAGGGCCTTAGGCTGTAACTGCAGCACTGCTGGAAGTTAGCTTCTAGACCATGAACTATTGGAATGTTGAGTAGATTGCTGGAATTCTGAAAATAAAGAACATTAACCCCTTAATTAGGTGTGCATGTGCCTAGATTTATTTCTGCAAGACACAATTGCTGCAATGCAACTGTCAAAAGATGTGGTTCAATTTATATAAATAAATATATATATAAATATAAATATATATATATAAAAATCCAGGTTTGTGCAAGGTCACAGAAAATGGATTTCTATTATGTCAGTGTGGAGAAATTTATGTCCTCCTATTAGTCTGAACAGAAATGAAGTCTGGCTCAATAAATGGAGGAAAAAAATACCCCTCTGATGCTTCCTTTGTCTTATGTAGGTTTCCACAATGTGAAAACTGGACACTTCGTATTAGCCTTAGGATAGATTTAGGATTCTGTCTATCTTACAATTTGTACTCATGGCAAAAAGCTTGCTTGACATAAATAAAAGGGTATTCAAACAGTGGCTTGCAGGATCAGGCTCCAAAACTATATCCTATTAACAAAATATCACTTTAGTGATGAAACTGGGTATTGAAATATTTGTTTGCCTACAGCATTAATTTCATGCAGTGTTAGGTTTTAATAGAAACTGTTCTTTGCTTCTGCAGAAGTGCTGGTGACACACATTTTATCTTTTTGTATATACGAAAGGACCAGGTTGGTGGCTTGCTGACTTAAAACTGAATTTGTCTTTTAGGGCTCCATTGTGCAAAGCTTACTCTTGGGAGTAGTCTTTACTCACACCAATAGTCCCCCTGAAGCCAAAGGGACCATTCCCATCAGGGTAGCAGGACTGTATGTACCTACGTATGGAAAGTACCATACTATTTAGTAGTCTTCACTATTGTACTGTACTTACTTGCTCTTGTTAATAAGCTCTTGGGGGGAGGAGGGGGGAGATTTCTATTTAAAACAAACACTGCTGCCTTCATTCTTCCTTAGTAAAAAGGGATTTTAATTATCAGCTCCTACTACATACTCCCCAACACATGTAGTCCATGGTCTGTGACTCACCGTTGTTTGCAATACATTAGAATGCAGAATTAGAATTAATTTGTCAGAATTAAGTGGAATTCCAGATTATATGCGTGATCCAAGGTTCACTGAAGTTAACCGTCACTTCAATGAGCTTTAAATCAAGTCCTTACCAGAATATATTATGGTGAGCCCTATCCCTGTTCCCGAAGGCACCCACGTGTACCATAGAGTGATGTAGGGACTGAGCCTGCAGTCTGGTTAATAACAGTGCCATTAGGAAGAGCAGCTCAGCCCTGAGATGTCTTCCAGGATATTTTAGCATGGTAGTGGGTGTGTAAAAAGCCAAGCAGTGGCCATATCCTGAGCCCTGCTGTGAATCCTATATGTTGTTCTGCAGGAGCTACATAACTGAGAGTAGCTGGGGACTGCTCTAATTTATACTAGCCCATCCCAGGGCTTGTGAGCGGGGCAGTGAAGGGCCACTTACAGTGGCCTTAAACTGTGCCAGTGCTGGGGAAATTCGCCTCTAACCATCCTCTGTGGATTAGCAGCCTTTATATGCCATCAGAGCAGTGCACAGGGGCTAAGGTGGGGGACAGAACCCATTTGTAAAAGCCCTTTTTTCCTGTTTGTTGTTGGATTCAAAAGATGTTTATATTTCCCATCTATTAAAAACAGAGGCTCTTGCACTTTATGTTTACAAAATGCTATCTACTCTGTCCAGGCTGTTATACTGCCCCATCACCATTGCACCTGAACCCCCAAACTAGCGAGGGGGTTGTTTTTATGACAACAATTACTGGTGGTGGGCAAAATACACACCTCTCAGTAGTGAGCGTATATTATGGACATGTTAACAATAACTGCTATAATTTTTGCAAGAGAGCCCAGAACACAGGACCAGGGGTGCTGGAGCAATTTGTATAGGGGGGGTGCGGAAAGCCATTGAACCAAACCCTGCATACGGAAACCACTTCAAGCCGGGGGTATTGCAGCACCCCCAGTTCCTGCACCTATGCACAGTCCGACTGACTGAAATCAGGCTCGATGAATGATAAAGCCCACACGTGCCACGCCTCTCTAGAGTCCCTCAGTCAGGCTGGATTCATTTTGAAGCGCGTCCCCGCCGCTCTCTCATTTGCACAACCTTTTTTTTTTTTTCCCCTTTCTTGCATTTCACTGCAACACCTCGTGCATCGGGTCGGAGGGCGGCAGGCAGGTCGGCCCGGCCCCCTTCCACTGCAAGAGGCACTGAGAGGCGGAACCACAGGAACCCCGGGTAGCCAACGCTCCTCCAGCGCCCGCCCGCCCCATTCACGCGCGGGCGGCTTTCCAGCCACGCGCATTCGAACCACGCGGCGCGGTCCCGCCCCAGGTGTGTAACCCCCGCCCCCGCCTGCCTCGCGTGCGCCGCGCCCTCCGCCAAGCGGACATCCAATAGGCGCCTGGCTTACTGTTGCCATGTAGCCCCGGCCTCCCGGCCAATCAGAAGCGAAACCCGTTGCTATAGCAACAGCGTCTTAGAAACAGGCGAGAGCAGGAGAGAAGTTTGGGGGAAGCGGAACGTGCCTCCCCCCACGCACTCCCGGGGCCCAGCCTGTCCCCCAGCCCACAGCGGGGCGAGCGGCGCGGGCCGAGCAGGTAACTCACGCCTGGGAGAGCGTCTTCCCCTCGCACCCCTGCAAGGGGGGGCCGGGGTGAGGGCAGAGACCCCAAGAGCTGCTGGCGCCTGGAGGTGGGTGGTTGATGACGGGGGCGGGGGGTGGTTCAGGAGCCACCGCCCTGAGCTGTTCCAGCGACGCTGCAGAAGCAGTTCCAGGGGAGTGGGGCTGGTCTGTGGTGAGACTGGAGCGTGGAGACAACGAGGGAGGTGAGCTGTTCCGCCAGAGCCCTGTGAAAACTTGCTGCTACCTGTCTTCATTTGCTACTAGTAGCAGTTACTGATATTAAACTGGTTTCAGAATAGCAGCCATGTTAGTCTGTAGCTGCAAAAAGAACAGGAGGACTTGTGGCACCTTAGAGACTAACACATTTATTAGAGACTAACCAATTTATTTGAGCATAAACTTTCGTGAGCTACAGCTCGCTTCATCGGATGCACAGCTGTAGCTCATGAAAGCTTATACTCAAATAAATTGGTTAGTCTCTAAGGTGCCACAAGTCCTCCTTTTCTTTTTGTGAATACAGACTAACACGGCTGCTTCTCTGAAACCTGACATTTATTAGAGCGGAAGCTTTCGTGGGCTACAGCCCACTTCATTGGATGCACAGAATGGAACGTTTCGTAAGATGAGTTTTTTCATTAAGTTGATGGATTTCCATTCGATACGGCTCAATTCAGTTTCTTGCATAATGGCAGGTTTCAGAGTAGCAGCCATGTTAGTCTGTATCCACAAAAAGAACAGGAGTACTGCTATCGGACCTAACCTGCTCCTGGAACAGGGGTAGCAAATTGTAACCAGTAGTAGTTACTGACACAGAAGGTTGATCTTATTTGTAAAAAGAAAAGGAGTACTTGTGGCACCTTAGAGAGTAGCAAATTTATTTGAGCATAAGCTTCACGAAAGCTTATGCTCAAATAAATTTGCTAGTCTCTAACGTGCCACAAGTACTCCTTTTCTTTTTACGAATACAGACTAACACGGCTGCTACTCTGAAACCGATCTTATTTGTGGATTTGTCCTAATTTGCTACCTCTTGCCTTTCCCATCTTCTGGTGCAAGGGTAGCGAATTGTAACCAGTTGCAGATACTGATACGTAAAGTTGTTCTGATTTGCTGACTTGTCCTAATTTCCGCAATGGCATGCAGAAAAACACTAAGGGCTGCATTGAGAGGCAAAATAACACTTGCAAAAAGCAATCGCCATTAGTGGATTGAATGAAAACAAAGTTTTGAGACCAGGCCAGAAATTCAGTCAGACTGGAAGTCAGCTGATCCAAGAGAATAAACTTCTGTTCTAAAAACAAGAAGAAAAAGTTAGAATTAAAAATTCCAAATTAGAAATCACAGTAAAAAACAGAGCAAGTGCAGTAGTAGAAACACAGATGTCATTGCTAAAACTACTAGCAAGTACTTACTTATACATATTTTCAATGAGTATTTATTAAAATATAAATTAAATAGCACAATGACATGCATCTGCACAATAACAAAGGTACATGATGAAGTGCTAAGATCCAAGCAACAGATAAGACAGATTTGTGAACTGCTCTGAGACTTTATGCAGACAGATACACTGATAAGGGATTCTTTGTTTCTGAGGAGGTATATGTAAAATACTTCACTGAATCAAGCCTCTGCAGCACCTAGGTAGGTTACATCAGACAGAGAGGAGCTGCGGTGACTAGGCATTGGGATGCCTGTGCCTTTAAGACAGGGGTGGGGAACCTACAGCCAGAATCCATAGGTTCCCACTGGATCTGGCCTGCTTTTTAATTTCATCTGGCCGCAGGCTGGAAGCCCCGAGCCTCGGCGCCCCCCCCCCCCCATGGGGCTGGAGCCACAAGCGCTGGCTTGCTGGGTTGCCAGAAGCCTGGTCTGCTCTGCGCGGCTCCTGGCATGTCTCTGCAGCCCCTAGGAACAGGGGTGATCAGGGAAGCTCCACGCACTGTCCCCAGCGCTGGCTCTGCAGCTCCCATTGGCCGGGCACTACGGTCAATGGGAGCTGTGGGGGTGGTACCTGTGGGCATGAGCAGCATGCACCACGGAGACCCCTGAGCCCCTCCGCCGAGGAGCTGGACATGGCGGCTGTTTCTGGGAACAGTGTGGAGCCCCGGCAGGCACGTAGCCTGCCTTAGCCCTGCTGCGCCACCAACTGGGAACCACCTGAAGTAAGCGCCACCTGGCTGGAGCCTGCACCCCAAACCCCCTGCCCCAGGTCGGAACCCTCTCCCACACCTTAACTCCCTCCCAGACCCTGCACCCTGACCTGCATCCCAACTCCCTGCCCCAGCCCCGAGCCCCATCCTGCACTCCGAACCACTCATCCCCAGCCCCACACCAGACCCCAGCTGGAGCCCTCACCTCCTTCTGCACCCTAACCCTCTGCCCCAGTCTGGAGCCCCCTCCCATACCCTGAACCCCACATTTCTGGCACCATCCTGGAACCTAGAGCAAGCCCCAAACCTCCCCACCCCCTGCTGGGCTGGAGCCACAAGCACTGGCTCGCCCTGCTGCGGGAGGACACCCTGAGCCCTCCCCCACAGGGCTGTGTCAGGCCCACAACTGTTTTTTCCTGTGGGTCAGTGGTCCCTGATAGAAAAAGTTTCCCCATCCCTGCTTTAAGGGAAGGCACTGGGATGCCTGTGCCTTTAAGAACCCAGCCCTGGGAAGTCCATGCTGAGACATACTGTCTTGTGAGAGGGGAAATAAAAAGGCCGCTCTGCCCATCCCACCCTACTTTTGCAAATATTGGTGTCTCAGTCCACGGGGGTAACTATTACCCCTCTACCCCTGCCTGTGCCAGGGTTTTGCCTTCTGGCAGCACCTCACCCCTGGGCTTAACCTTGGCTCCTATTCCCCCCCATCCCTGATTTTGCCCTTCAGCCCCTATCCTAACCCTGCCTCCAGCTCCTTGACCCCCCCAGCCAGTCAATTTCTGCCCCTGCTCAGACCCTGGCCACCCCCCGCCGTCTGATTTGCCCCATTTTAACCCCTGTCAAAAGCTGGCGGCATCATTCTTGGGACCTCCCACTGTTTTCTCATGGAGGAATGATAAGCAAGGAGTGCTGGATTGGGGATGTTTTTGGAAAGGAAAGCAGCTTTTAGTAGGTTAAAGTGGATTGTGGTTATATAATTATATCAGCGATTTTTTGCACTTTTGTTCTTTAATTATAACAAGAAAAGAGACATCTGGCACGGACTTCAGGCCTCTTATTTAGGTGCCTAATGCTCTAATTCTGCAAACACTTTCTATGCACAACATATAATTGCCTGTGCAATTCATTTTCACTAGATATCATTAAGGCCCAGGGCCAGATCCTCAGTTGTGCTGAGTTTAAACTCAATACAATTTACTCTTGAGGGAATTCTGTACCACTGTGCACAGGCAGAATTTATGTCACTCACAGATTTTTTTCCCCCCTCAGAAAATAGATTCTGCGAGTTGGTGCTGAAATCATACCTTTTGCCCACCAGGGGCTGCTGTGGCAGCAGAAGAGAGGTCAGCCAGTTCACTGGTGGGGGCAGCAGGCTGTGGAGAGGGAGGGGGCAGTGGTTGCCTTCCTCATAGCACCTTGCCTGCGGGGCCAAGTGAGGAGGTATGGGATATGGGGTGGTGGGACATGGACAATGCAAGGCATACAGGGCTGCTGGGAGGGTTGAGAAGGGCCAGTGGATTGAGGGGACAGAGTGTGCCAGGCGCACAGGAGCTAGTGGGATGACAGCACTGAGCCAGGGGCTGAATTGGAGTGGGAGTGCTTTGCCACATAGAGACGGGGCGAGGGGTGCAATGACACATGGGGACAGGGTGGAGGGGAGGCTGAGTGGGGGTGCAGGGACACATGGGGATAAGGGGGGAGGGAAGAGTGCAGGGACACATGGGGACAGGGGCAGATGTGCCTGACTGAATGGGAGAGACTAGGGGTCAGCCAAGATCTGCATGGGGAAGGCTCCCTAGCAAACCCCTCCCCCCCAACCTGTTTTATTCTTCTCCTGTCCACACCCAACAACCCTCCAGGTTTACTCACAGCAATTACTTCCCTTTCCCTTAGCTCCTCCATTACCTCTGACTATCCCAAGCCTTTGCACTGCTTCTGAGGGGTGTGGAAAATACATTTCTGTATTGTGTTTAAATGAATTATTACTCAACGTTCTGTATTAATAAGCCTACTAAGGAATATGTCAAAAAAACATTTCCTGAATCTTTTTTGTTGTCTATATTGTAACAAACATACTTGCTGACAGGTATTTTGAAATAAATTGCCAAAGTAAGTGAAACTGGCGTGATCTATATTTTGTTATTTTGACAAATAAAATATGCACAATTTTGCAGAATTTTAAAATATTGTGTACTGAATTTTTTGTGCAGAATGTTTCTTTTTTTTTGGTGCAGATTCCCCCCAGGAGTAACAGTTAAGCAAAGTAGGAAAGAAAGGTAGCTTTTAGCTGTCTGCTCCCCAACCACTGGAGCTGAGGATCTGGCTCCAAGAGTTTAGCAGGACTGAAAAAAAAAGTAGACATTTATATGGCTAATGAGAGCATCCACAATTGCATTGGATAGGACTGAAAATTATTTTTTTACAAACGGATATAAACCCTCATACTTCAGGAAATAAAGCATCTTCTAGTTACCCTGGATTAGGAAGAAACTTTCCCTATGTGCAGGTTATTCCACAACTGTCCATTCTTTCCCTGGGAAGCTTTGTTGTATTATTTTAGCTGGAATATGTGGGCCCAAAGAGTAAAAGATGTTAACATAATCCAATTACTGTTCAATATTAAACAGTTTTAAACCAGGTTTGGGGTTTGGTATACAGAGACTTTAGTGTGCTTAGTATCATGGAAAACATACTTTAAAAAATCCTTTTAACCCTTTATTAAAGATAAAGGAAAAAACAGTTGAACTGTAAAATATTAAGTAAGGTTTTCATTTTAACATTATCCCCTGTTCCCTTTTTCTTTAGATTGTCAGACAAGGGATTTTTTTTCCTTCTAAAAAATCTCTCAGTCTCAGATGATAACTAGTGTCCGTTTGGGGAAAAGAGTAGAAGCTAGTTGAGATGGGTGGAGCTGTTATTGTTTGTTAAAGTCCAACCCCATTTATTAGAAGACAAAACAGAGCAAACATATACAAAGATGAATGAAAGGAACAGCAAAGACAGAAAAAAGTGTAGCTTCTGTTTCTGGTGTTGACTCTCACTTGGAACCTCACAGCGGGAGAAACACAGGCACAGCACATGGTCTTATAGGGCCCATTCCAAGACCTAACAAACGTACCACCATCAGGCTCTCTAGGGCATTGCTTTTTGCTGCCTCTTCCTGGTCACAGGCTTACACCAGTATTGGAAAATGTATAGTCTTGGATAAATGTATCAGATGGAAGGAAAGAGGAGAGAGATAGGAAAGAGAAGAAATAAGGTGGGGAAAGGAAAGGAAACATAGCAGGTGGGGGGAACACATTATGTCTCACATCCCAGGTAATACCTGGGATTCAGCTGGAGCCAGTGGAGATGGCAGTTTTTATCTGGGTCCCTCTCTCTAGCCCAGTCTAGTCAGGATATCTCTTAGGATTAGGATAAAGAAGGTCTGGGGTCCTAGGAGACAGTGGGGGTGGCAGCCATGATGGTGAAGCTTGCTCCTTTCCCTTCTCTAATCTTTCAGTCAACCCAGCATCGCGGTAGCCTCAGTCTGTTCGTCCGTCAATTTTCCTTTCAGAGCCTCTTTTTGAGGACCCCAAAAGGGAGCGATGGACAGTATAGCCCATCCTCTAGTTATTTTGTCCCTCAGTTAAGTCTAATTACAAGATTAACTGATTTCTGATCCCACTCTGTTCTTTGTCTTTGTTTTTTGGTGCAGCAGCCTCATCATGCGAGGCTATGATCGCCACTTTCTTGATTCATTTTAGCCAAGTGGTTTTTAAAAATATCCTTTCACTCAGTGTAGCATCCTGAAAGAAACACAGCCAGGATATTTTTTTTTTTTTGCACTATTCCATTTCTCTGACATTCTCACCAGTCCCTTTAGGGAAAAATCTTTGATTCCAAGCCAACTCAGTTGTTCATAAAGAAACTTTCTTCCCATAGAATATTGTCCACAATGGCATAGACATGATCAACAGCTTCTTTGGTTTGGAACACATTACACAGCCCATCTTTATGTCTTTTTAATAAGTTTA
The DNA here is from genome assembly GCF_965152235.1 of Eretmochelys imbricata. Taxonomy (NCBI): domain Eukaryota; kingdom Metazoa; phylum Chordata; order Testudines; family Cheloniidae; genus Eretmochelys; species Eretmochelys imbricata. The sequence continues at coordinate 236,840,464 of NC_135572.1, forward strand.
ACTTATCATTTATGGTACAATGAACTGTTACACTCTGTAAATGACTACTTCACTTTTTCTAGCATGACTGTGGAGTATAGTATTATCTTTGATTTTTGAGCATACTTCATAAAACATTGGTTCTTTTGTTTCCTTGGTCCATAGTTCTTGCCATTCCTTCGCAAGCTCCGTTGTGACCGCACTTTAAAATTCTTGTCAAGTTAAGGGTATTTTTTTGAGCTTGTTGTGCTGCTTTGTCATCCATTTCCAGGTATGCCACTATGCACCAGAATTCATGCTACCTGTATTGTTACACAGATACCTGCTTGCATTATTTCTGTAGTTAGGAACATTATTTCACTGATTATGCTTTCCAAAGTCCCTGTTCTAATTATCATAATGCCAGACAAGGAATCAGATAAAATTACAACTGCAGCCAGATGTACATCTCACATCCAGGTTATTGCCAATATTATCCCCATTAATTCAGCCATCAGAACAGTCACATAATTCAATAGCCTTTTAGATTTCTGGATTCCTAGGAACATAGAATGCTGTTCCCATCTACCTGTGCTGTCATCTTTTGACCCATCTGTATAGACTTGACAAAGCTGTCCCCATTTTTCTAAATAAATTCAGATATTTCATTGGTCATAATTAGGGCTGTCAATTAATTGCAGTTAACTCACGCAATTAACTCAAAAATATTAATCATGATAAAAAAATTAATCACGGTTAATTGCAGTTTTAATCGCACTGTTAAACAATAGAATACCAATTGAAATGTATTAAATATTTTGGATGTTTTTCTACATTTTCATATATATTGTGTTCTGTGTTGTAATTGAAATCAAAGTGTATATTATTTTTGATGACAAATATTTGCACTGTAAAAATGATAAACAAAAACAGTATTTTTCAGTTCACCTCATACAAGTACTGTAGTGCAGTCTCTTTGTTGTGAAATTGCAACTTACAAATATAGATTTTTTTGTGACAGACCTGCACTCAAAAAACAATATAAAACTTCAGAGCCTACAAGTCCACTCAGTCCTACTTCTTGTTCAGCCAATTGCTAAGACAAACAAGTTTGTTTATATTTACAGGAGATAATGCTGCCCTCTTCTGATTTACAATGTCACCAGAAAGCGAGAACAGACATTTGCATGGCACTTTTGTAGCCGGCATTGCAAGGTATTTATGTGCCAGGTATGCTAAACATTCGTATGCCCCTTCATGCTTTGGCCACCATTCCAGAGGACATGCTTCCATGCTGATGACACTTGTTAAAAAAATAATGTGTTAGTTAAATTTGTGACTGAACTTCTTGGGGGAGAATTGTATGTCTCCTGCTGTTTTACCAGCATTCTGCCGTATATTTCATGTTATAGCAGTCTCGGATGATGACCCAATGCATGTTGTTCATTTTAAGAACACTTTCACTGCAGATCTGACAAAATGCAAAGAAGGTACCAATGTGAGATTTCTAAAGATAGCTACAGCACTCAACCTAAGGTTTAAGAATCTGAAGTGCCTTCCAAAATCTGAGAGGGACGAGGTGTGGAACATGCTTTCAGAAGTCTTAAAAGAGCAACGGTCCGATGGGGAAACTACAGAACCTGAACCACCAAAAAAGAAAATCAACCTTCTGCTGGTGGCATCTGACTCAGATAATGAAAATGAACATGTGTTGGCCTACACTGCTTTGGATTGTTATCGTGCGGATCCCGTCATCAGCATGGACACATGTCCCCTGGAATGGTGGTTGAAGCATGAACGGACATATAAATCTTCAGCACATCTGGCACATAAATATCTTGCGATGCTGGCTACAACAGTGCCATAAGAATGCCTGTTCTCACTTTCAGGTGACATTGTAAACAAGAAGCAGGCAGCATTATCTCCTGCAAATATAAACAAACTTGTTTGTCTGAGGAATTTGCTGAACAAGAAGCAGGACTGAGTGAACTTGTAGGTTCTAAAATTTCACATTGTTTTATTTTTGAATGCAGGTTTTTTGTACAGAATTCTATATGTGTAAGTTCACCTTTCATGATAAAGAGATTGCACTACAGTACTTGTATGAGGTGAATTGAAAAATACCATTTCTTTTGGTTTTTTTACAGTGCAAATATTTGTAATCAAAAATAAATATAAAGTGAGCACTGTACACTTCGTATTCTGTTTGTAATTGAAATCAATATATTTGAAAATGTAGAAAACATCCAAAATATTTATATAAATGATACTGTATTCTATTATTGACAGAATTTAAATCCCCACTCATTTCCCCACTTGGAAATTCTCTACAGTGCCTCATTTCTCTTTTCCATGACTACTTTAGGTCTTTTGTGCTTAGTCCATATAGCACAATCATCTGTGAAAAGGGAAATACCTATTCCTATCTGTACACTTTCCAGGAGGTCATTTATCGTAATGGAAAACAAAGTAGAGCTGATAAAACTCCCTTGTGGAGTTCCATTTGTAAGCTTGTAGGTATTTGATACATTTATTCCCACTTTGACCTGTATAGCTCTTTCACTTAAAAAGTCCCCTATCCACCAGAAAATTCTCCCTTTTATTCCAATTTTGGCTAGTTTGTATAGGAGTCCCTTCCCTCCACAGCATATCCGACGCTCTTTCAATTTTCCGGAAGACTGTTATCATGAAGATTTTAGTCCTTATGCTTATTTGTATCTCCATTTCTAGTCTCACTCCATGGTCAACTGTGCACCTTCCTTTTCTGAAACCACTTTGTACCTCAGTTATAATATTATTTTTCTCCAAATATTCCACTACCTTGCTTGGTTTCCTAATTGGTATCATCAATGTTTGTTTCTATTCTATTCGTAGCAGTCCTTTCTCCCATATACCATTATATAACCTCAATAGAATCTTTGGACTCCCTTCTGACAAGTGTTGAAGCATTTCATTACATATATTATCTTTGCCTGGAGCTGTAAGTTTTCATTTTTCTAATGACTGCAATAAGCTCCTGCATACTAAATTTTTTGTTTCACACATCATCAGTATATTCTCTCCAGCCATTTATTAGTTCATAGTTTTCCTCAATAAACCTCCTTTTTTCTCACGAAACTCATTGTTTTGATTTGTATCATTACTGACCTTTTGGAATTCTTTTGCTAAAATGTCTGCCTTCCTTTCCTAAGCTTGAGACCTCAATTTAATTGTTTACAATGGGACCAGGTATACATTTACTTTTACTTCAAATTCCATTCATTTTTTTGAATTTACTTACAGATTTTTGAAAGCTTTAAATCTATGTTGAATTTCACACAGAAATTTCTCCAACTTTCTTTTTTTTCATTTTTGACAATCCTTTGTGCCACTGCCTTACAATTTATTTATAATTTGTTAAGTCTTTACTATTCATTGTGTTGTGCTTGCTTGTATGCCTTATTTGTTTCCTTAATTGCTAATTTGCAAACTTCATTCCACCAGGGAACTGGATTTCTAAGTCAGGGGCAATTTGATGTTTTGTAGATGGCCAGATCAGCTTCTGCTGTAATTCCGTTTATTACATAGTTGTAGAATTCTCCTAGGTTGTCACTTGTACAGTTACTACATAAATATTCATCACATTCAATCTTGAAAAGGCCCCAGCTTTTTGAAAGTCAGCTTTTTGAAAATTCCATCTAGGAACTCCTTATGTGTTTTCAATATTTCCTCTTCCTTGGTACTCAATCCGCATAGGGAAGTTATCACTTCCCATTCTGTCGTCTTTATGAATTTCCAGTTGCATTTACTGGCTATATTAATTTGTTGCAATTAACCATTCCAAAACAGAAAAGGATCCATCCACTGAATTAAATCTAGTAGGTGCTCCTGTATTCAATATCACCAAGTTATGCAAACCAATACATTGTTTTGCGCATTTACCATTTAGGTCAGTTTTCTTACTTCTCCATAGCTCATTAAGACTAATAAAGTCTCTTCAAATTATGAATGGGTTTTTGACATTATTAACTAGTTTTTCTAATTCCAAAATAACTAATTTTTACATGGATTATAAACATTATAAATCTGTATTTCAGAGTTTTTGTTCTGCATGGGAATCTCAATAGCATTATATTCAAAATTTAGTTTATGCACATTCATTTCTATGTAATGGAGTCCCTCATTTGTAAATATAAAGAACCCCCCCCTTCTCTGGTAGCCTCTTGATCCCTCTGGAGATCAGATCCTTGTAGATAGACTCAAATTTACTTATTAGCCATGTTTCTTGCATACATACATATCAGGCTTTTTTCCCATTTCAATGATGGCTTTCTTAAATTCCTGTCCCTGCAATATTAAACTATGCATATTCCAGCTAAGGATAGTTAAGACCATGTTATTTAAGCTGTATTATTGCCTTCATGTAAAATCACATGAATACAGTCTGTCAAGAGGTTCAAGTATCAAGAGGTTGTCTATTTTTAGATATTTTTCTGCTGCTTTTGCTATGATTTTAATCCTTTCATTTTTTTCCCCATCTGCAAACTGCAGTCAATTATTTCTGTAATGAACACTATAAATTTCTCTTTACCTACAAGTAATCCTCTCATATTCTCCTCCCTGACCGGAGATATGTTCTGCTGCCCCCGTACATCTTGAATATTTTTCTATTTTCTGCAGTGGATACCATTTGATAGCCTCCATGTCTGATGCTTTTTAAATTATTTTAATCTTTTGTATTTCTGTAACTCGTTCTGCTGCTGCACGTCATTTATATGTTGCCTGTGCTTTCCCCCACAATTGCTGCATTTAGGTGCTGTTCCTTCTACACAGTTCTCATGTGAGTGATTTCCTCCACATTTACTGCACCTCATTATTCCCTTACAAATGACTGCCATGTGTCCAAACCTTTGACAATTATAGCACTCACAGGAGGGTGGCAGAGCAGGGAATATATGTTTTAACCCAGAAAGAATTGATACCCTATTTGGATCCTATCCAGAAGTGTCCCACTTTTAAGTGATATGCCTACCACCATAGATGGCTAGTTTTCGCCCTCTCTTCTATAAGTAGCTGTTTAACAAACAATACTTTATCTTCATCTATATTCTTCTTACTGTCATCCACAGAGAATCTTATTGGCACTCCATATATAGCCTCTCTGGCTTCTATCAGGAATAGAGGCAGTTCACAAGTAACTTCCATTTTCCCTAAGGATATAGTTTTAAGAAGTTTTTCAGCTTGCTCCTTATGTGTACATTCTATCAATAGATTTGCATCATCACTTTACTTTCGCCGTTCCACCATTTTCAGAGGGTTAATATTTCCTGTGTTCACATCTTCTGACACTGATTCAACAGTTATGAAATGCTGACTTTTGTCCTGTTTTTGTTTCTCATTTCTATGCATTCCTTCTTCAAATCCTGATATAGCTGGTCTTCCCCCCGACCCCTGCTTTTTCCTGACCTGAGACCATTCCTGATCCCCTGCTGCTTCTCCTTCATGCTCCAAGACAACTTTCTCTTTCCCCACTTGCTTCCATTGTCAGTTTCAGTGTTCAGTCACCTTTCAGCTGGGGCGGGGCAGGGCTTGCCACAGTCCTCCATCCAGCCTGCTCCTGCACCCCAGCCTCACTACCATCAGCCAGACACCAGCACTAAGCCTGACTCCACCCCAGCCAGCCCCTCTCCAAACTCAGGCCACAGCCAGTCTGCCCCTCACACTGTTCTTGTTTACCAGGCATGACCTTAATACAGTTGTTGAATTATTGCAGTAAGCCTTTTTCTTTGGGGTGCTGTGTTCCCCTGCTAGGAGTAGGAAAGGTGCAGCTGCTGCATTATGCAAAGAGCCGAAGCTACTATTTTGCCTGGCTTTTACAATACCTCACAATGTTGGAAAGATGGTTCTTAAACTCTCACTTCAGTTCACCCAGCATAAGGATAAAGCAAAATCCAGCTTTAAATATGCAAGCTTTCAAGAATCAACCTCTCCCCATCAAGTCATGGAAAGAGAACGAGGTGGGGTAACAGACATAGAGTAGCAGTATGTTAATTCAAGGCTTCATGATTAAATTCAGAGATGCAGATAAGCAAAGAAAGATTGTGAAAACCTCAGTTATGAGATGTAGTTTGTGTCCTTACTTGTTCTTTGTCGATTACAGCGACAAAAGGCTCTATCAAGCAAGCAAGAGGGAGGATAAAACAATGTGTAAATAAGTATACAGGACTCTGATCCCCTTCCTTTGAATTAGATATTATAAGAGGACTTGGATTTTTAAAAACATAGAAAACGTCTTTGCTGCATTTTCTCTATCTCACCATAAACAATATAATAAGTACAAAAAAGATAGTGTGAAGAAGTATCAGCAGTACAACAACCTAACAAGCCAGGAAATCAGTTTGTATTTGGAGAAAAGAAAAAGACTGCCACATATCAAGCTGTTTCTGCAATCTGCCACCAAACCAGAAATGGAATACAAAATGGAATGATTGTGTAAAACCCATCTGTCCCATAACCACTGTGAAAAGTACCCATTACACAGAAACTTGATGTATGGACTTAGGGAACACATTCATAAACATTGTCATGCCAATAAATATATTTAAATTGGAACAAATAGAGGGCAAGATCCTCAGTTGATGCAAATTGCTGTAGCTCCACTGAAGTCATCAAAGTCAATGGATCTATGCTGATCTATACCACCTGAGGATCTGGCCTGGAGACTATTGATAGTGTATTTAAAAAATCCTCAGTTGAGTCTAATCATATGCACCAGTATAGACCAGGAAGAACTCCATTAAATCAGGAATAGCTCCAAGGAGTTATTCCATTGAACTCAGTTGAATTAATCCTGATTTATTCACTGGAGTTATTCAGATATAAAACTGGTGAAAGTGAGAAGTGAATCAGGACCTCAGATTAAGAGGTTCTTTGTTTTTGTTTTCTGCTGGACTAACACAGGGCTCGATCCTGGTCTACTGAAGTCAAAGGAAGTTTTGCCATTGACTTAGCTGGGAACAGAATTGTGCCAATAGTTACCACTTCTTTGTCTTAACCTAGATAGTAGCACATGCAGTTATTTATGCCACAGTTGCTTGAACAGTCCATTTGCTAGCAAATTGATTGATATATATCTTTGGCAACAAGGCAAAAGGGCAGAGCAGTATTGCTGGGTCCACAAATTTCCCTCTGTCTTGGGCAGATTACAAATAGCTGTCATACTCTTTTTATCATCACATCCCACATGCCAGAGGTAGGTCTTGATGGTGGCTGAGACAGAAATATGAGTGGGTTAGGGTTGCCAACCATCCAGGATTATCCTGGAGTCTCCAGGAATTAAAGAGTAACCTTTAATTAAAGAGTAAAGATTCTGTCATGTGATGAAATCTCCAGGAATTCATCCAACTCAAGTTGGCAGTCCTAAAGTGGGTTCACATTTGTTTGTTCCAAGTACTTTCATTGCCTGCTAGTATTTGTGGCAAAATAGATCTTGCAATTTAGGGATGTGTGTATTGAGCTCCATGACCTCCTGGGAACCAGACCCTACTTATCTACAGTTTAAAGGAGTGGAGATTTCATGGCAGCTGCTGGAAGTGTGTCAGACATTTGGTTGCTCAGGTGGTGATGTTAGGTCTTGGAGCAAGTGGAGAAGAAAGATATTTTCCACCTGAAGGGTGAAGAAAGAAGCAACATTTTGCTTGGAGCTAATTTTTCTTTTGTTGATGGCTATAGAGGCAGGATACTAGCCAAAAACTGCTTCTGTACAGTTTGGACAATTAGTTTGCTGTCTGGGAAATGGTGGGGATGGTCTGCTCAGGAAAAGATGTGTTTAATTCCTGCTCTGAAACATGGAAATAAATTCACCTAATTATCAAATTATCTTTTCTTTGAATAATCCTAGCCTGTAGGCCATTCAAGCCTCAACCCTTTTGTGTTACTTCCAATTCCCCTATCTATTTAGTGAAATGATGTACAGTACTTTTTTTTTCCCTATAGGAGTAATGTCTTGTGCTTGTTCTGTCACTTCTGCTTGGTTGTGCATAAGGATGGCTTAGCCTAGATTTAGGAATATGCCCACAGTTATTTTTTCTAAATGGGCCACATTTTCAAAAAGGCAGCCTCCTTTACTGTGAATGCTATTTGCATTTCCAAAATTTGTACCTTCATTTTGCACCTGTAATTGAAATTCAGGGGCCATTTGCAATTCATTTGCAGACACAACAAGGAGTATTTTTGCCTCTAAATAGCTGATCATGGGCAGAGATCAGGAAGCTAGAGGCACGAGTGTTCTAACTTGTTCCTGTCATTCATTTGAGTAGAGTGCAAACTTTCTGGGTGCAAACTACTCCTGAACAAAAAAAAAAAAAAAAAAAAAAAGGGAGACAGGGTCTTTGAAAATGTAACCTGGGGTCAAGTTCATCCTTGGTGTAACTTCACTGATACCAATAGAATTCCACTAAAGATAAATGTGATCCAATGTCTATGGGAAAAATAGCTGAAGTTTTATAAATAATGATCAAGGAACAGTGCTGAAAGGGTTGAACAGTGGTGTTGTTTTAGAATCTTTGATTCTATTGGCAGTGAAAACATACAGCTATTTCAGATGGATGGAGCCAAATGTCCCAGTATGCTTTAGAGAAATACATATAATATGTCACATTATACCATCACAGTTTGAGCACTGTCTAGGAGACAAAAGCACCATTTTTTTTCAGAAGTCCACCCTGCTGTTTTTGCTTGTTGTGTAGTTTGCCTCAAGTTTCCTCACCAGAAAATCTAACACTTGTAAATAAAGCAGTCATTAATGTACTGTATAATGCACAGTTTTTGCATTCTCCTTTAGCAATAATATATATCAAACCCCCAAGAACTGTAATTATTTAAAACTGTTCATCTTGAAGTATATTATTGCTTGTAGAAAAAAGCTAAAAAGAGGCAAGCAAATGTTTTTATTTTTAGTCTTTTAATAAACATAACCTTTAAGATAACTTAATGCCATTTAAAAAATTCAGATAGCTAATTATTTATTATTTGAGACATGATTTAGTCTATTTATATTTTCTGCTCTGAAACACAAATTTGAAAGTGCCCACATAGGACAAACTTTAATTAACTTCCAATGCACAATTTAAAAGAGTCCCACATCTGTGTGGTCCGATTTGATTCTCTGTCAGTCAGAATCTTGAACAGCAACTTGGGCCTCTTTTCATTAAGTCAACTTTTATGCTTCTTGATACTGCCACCAGTCAAATTGTTTCCTTTTGTGTCATAGGTTCTAAAGTAGTGTCATAATTGTGTTTTTAAATTCCCAAGGGACCATGGCCAGAGTGGTGAGTGCAGAAGACTTCAGTGGCTTACGCCCCTACTCTCATGGAATCAGATTTACTGCAAGACCACAGTCTATACCAGGCAGAGCATCATCATGCAGAAGCAGGCAAAGCGCAATGAAATCGGCCTCATGTACGTAGAGATTGTCGAGTTCTAGTTTTTATAAGCAACAGGATTTTAAACTGAAATCCCCGTATTGTCCACAAGACAAATGCAGCCTGAATCTGGCATTGCCTTCTTGGCCACCTCAGTTGTGTTATTCACTTAGGCCTAGACTGTGCTGTTTGACACAGTCCAGAGCAAGCTGCACTGCTCCAAGATGCACAGTGCCTCAGAGGGTTGTCTGATGCACACTGTCTCCAGTGTTCCCCTCTTACACTCTTAGGGGAGTAATTTGCTACAGCCTTTTACAGGGTGCATCGTACTCCCCCTACCCATTCCCTATACTCACACAGACACACACACAGGATGCATCTATCCAGCTGTACTGGGTGATGCATAGGAGGGATGGAACCATGGCCCTTTCTTGTCCAATCCCCTCCCTACCCACTTACGTGTAGAGAGGGAAAGGGGTATTAGGAGCACAGCTCCTGCTTTCTTCCCCATCCCTGCACCCAGAGCTGCAGTCCATGCAGGTTTATTGCAGTTGCACAGGCACTTGGGGAACAGGGTCTTTCTCCCCACTACTCTGGGCAACCATCTAGCCCTTGATCTTAAAGCTGCTAGGTATGTACTATTGACAATGTCAGAGATTTCATGTATATCCTGTTATGCCATAGGAACTCACTTGAAATTATTATATGCTTACCCCTGAAAGAGCATATGCATATTTTATACTGGTAAGATTTATGAATCACTTAATGAAATAAAAATTGATAATACAGATGTGAATATCTCATTTGCAAGAATTAAACATTGAGCGTTACTGGTGTTTAAGGCTTCCTGATTCACAGTTCATGCCTTTTTTCCTTCTTCCTTGCCATGAAGTTTTAATTTAAGGGGTAAATTCACTCTTGGCATAAATTGACACAGCTCCACTGATTTCAGTGGAGTCGCACTGTGAATTTGTATGCTCAACTTTCCTTTGTCAGAACTGATTACTGTTAATGATATGTGCAAGAAACCCCTTAATCAGGCCCTCTCCTGGGGAACTAATTGGATTTACAGTGACCAGAGTGCTGATTCAGCTGCTGGTTCTCAGCACTCTGTCACACCTTTCCCCCTTGATTGGTGGAAAAGTTTTTCCTTCCATGGGCTCTCCCTCCTTTACTGGAGGTGCTACTCTCCTGGAGTCTTTCACCCCCAGGGTGTTCCTCCCGGGTCCCTTTATGGAGTCCAGCCATTCTCTACCTGAAAAATCACATTTCTTGGGTGGGGGATGCCCCCATAATTCTGTCTTGGCCCAGAGGTCTTCACATCAGGGGCAACCTTGTGGAATACTCTCCCCACTCTTGCCCCCTTTGTTTTGTGGCAGGACCCATTGGCACCCCTCACCCTTCTGGTTACCCAGAGTCTCTAATTCTCCAACACCTCCGAATGGCTCCTGGGGTCCCTTCTCCTGACGTTCGGGTGAGGGGGATTCCAATAACTACCCAACCCCTGTCAGTAAGTTCGGGTTCTCCTAACTGCACAAGGCTAATTCTGTGTTTTCTTCTTTCTCCCCCTCTTTCTTTAGGAGGCCTCCCTTTTCTTTGCTGTCCCCATGGTTTGTGTTCCCTTGTCTAGTGTTTTCCAACCCCTCTAAGTCTAGCTTCTCCTTTTGCTTCCCCAAATGTTATATTCTTTCTCCTCCCTAGTGGGAGGAGCTGCACTCCGTGGCTCCTATGTTGGGGTGGGACAGCAAGTGCACTACCCCAGCCCGTTTCCATCTAAGCTTTCCCTGCACCTCCAGGGGTCCATCAGCCGTAAGGCAAAGTGTCGTATCACCATGGACGCATTCAAGCCACAGCCTTGCTCCCAGGAGCATCCAGTGAGGCTTCACCAATTCCTGTTTTACCAGTGAACAGTCTGAGGCAGTGTCCACTTTGGACCCCTTTGACACCTTCTCCCCACCTTTACAGAAACCATAGATAGTTTCTTTTTCCTTCCATGTCCAAGAGTCCCTGTCCAACTGCAGAACTCTGAAAACCCCCATTGTGTATAAGGGCAGTCTCTTTTTATGTGTCCTTGGTGTCCACACAGATAACAGACAATACCCCAAGTCCCAGCTGGAGTCCCCCTAGGTTCTTCCCTTTTCTTCTCTGTGACCTTTCCAGATTGGGTTTCTCCAACCCTCCTCCCCAGATCTGGTCCCTTAAACTGCCAACCCTTTTTCCTGGGAATGTCCACCTTCATGTACTCTTCCATGAGCTTGACCACAAAATCTAAAGTGACCAGCAGATGCCTCCTGACCCATAATCAGGTGATCTCAGGGATTCTCTTCAGGGGTTACAGTGGTTCAACAAGGACAAGTGCAGAGTCCTGCACTTAGGACGGAAGAATCCCATGCACCGCTACAGACTAGGGACCGAATGGCTAGGCAGCAGTTCTGTAGAAAAGGTTACAGTGGATGAGAAGCCGGATATGAGTCAACAGTGTGCCCTTGTTCCCCAGAAGGCTAATGGCATTTTGCACTGTATAAGTAAGAGCACTGACAGCAGATTGAGGGATGTGATCATTCCCCTCTATTTGACATTGGTGAGGCCTCATCTGGAATACTGTGTCCAGTTTTGGGCCCCACACTACAAGAAGAATGTGGAAAAATTGGAAAGCGTCCAGCAGAGGGCAACAAAAATGATTAGGGGACTGGAACATATGACTTATGAGGAGAGGTTGAGGGAACTGGGATTGTTTAGTCTGCAGAAGAGAAGAATGAGGGTGGATTTGATAGCTGTTTTCAACTACCTGAAAGGGGGTTCCAAAGAGGATGGATCTAGACCGTTCTCGGGGTAGCGGATGACAGAACAAGGAGTAATGGTCTCAAGTTGCAGTGGGGGAGGTTTAGGTTGGATATTAGGAAAAACTTTTTCACTAGGAGGGTGGTGAAGCACTGGAATGGGTTACCTAGGGAGGTGGTGGAATCTCCTTCCTTTGAGGTTTTTAAGGTCAGGCTTGACAAAGCCCTGGCTGGGATGATTTAGTTGAGGATTGGTCCTGCTTTGAGCAGGGGGTTGGACTAGATGACCTCCTGAGGTCCCTTCCAACCCTGATATTCTATGATTCTGTGATTTCTAACTGTTTTAGAATTACTGCATCCATGATGTCACCTGCAATCTGAGTGTCTGGCCTTGACCAGCTGGTAGCCAGTCTGTCAGTTTCTGGGGAAATGCCTAGGCTTGTAACCTCCCCCAGGTCCATCTAGTGCAGGGATTCTCAAACTGGGGGTCAGGACCCCTCAGGGGGTTGCAAGGTTATTATATTGGGGGTCGTGAGCTGTCAGCCTTCACCCCAACCCCACCTTGCCTCCAGCATTTATAATGGTGGTAAATATATAAAAATGTGTTTTTAATTTTTAAGGGGGATCACACTCAAAGGCTTGCTATGTGAAAAGGGTTGCCAGTACAAATGTTTGAGAACCACTGATCTAGTGGCCCAAAACTTTTGCAGGGAACTTTTTTGTGGATAAGTCCACCTGATCTAGGATGACTGCCTTAATCACATCATAGTCCCATGCTTGCTCATTACTTAGGGCAGGTCTACACTTAAAACACTGCATTGACGCAGCTGCACTGATGGGCCACTATAGTATTTAAGTGAAGATGCTGCTACCCCCATGAGAGAGCTTCTCCCATCAGCATAGTTAATCCACCTCCCCAAGAGGCAGGAGCTTTGTTGACAGAAGAAGCTCTCCTACAGACATAGAGCTGGCTACATAAGGCGTTAGGTTGGTATAACTCTGTTGCTCAGGGGAGTGGATTTTTCACACCCCTGAGTGAGGTAGTTATACTGATACAGGTCTGTAGTGTAGACCTGGCCTTACAGCCATATAGGTTGTCTGAACTTGACCAAGAATGCATCAGGATCATTTGCAGGGCCCATCTTACAGACACCTATCACCTGTGTCTGGTTACTGTTCCCCGCTGCAGGACTCACAACATTATCTGCTGCTGCTGCACATGGGCTTGGTCTCGAATAAAGTTCTGTAGGCTTTTCTGTTGCTCAGCTTGCCAGGCAAGCAAGCATGCACTGTTTCTCCAGGTGATGGAGGGTCTTCTCTATAGGGTCTTCTGTATCTCCTTCTGCTGTTCTACGAGCCATTGCAATGTCTCTTCCATTGCCTGGACTGCTGAACCTTTGCACTGGCTCCCCCATCAGGTTCTCTCTCAGTACAGATAAGGCAGCTCCAGGACAAGTCCCCACTTGAGACAGGGCACAACCCTCAGTTCTTGTCTTCTCATATAAATGGCTCTCACACCCCTGGTCTGTAACCCCTGCTGTGTACTTTATTTGTGTTTTATTAACCACCATCCTCTTACAGTCCAGTGCAGAAATTCTTATTTACAGTATTTTACAAACATGAGAGGGGGAAAAGATCTCCCCATGCAGAGATCTCCCTTTACTCTGGCCTGGTTGGTTAGCTAACTTTTCTTTCCCTCTCTCTCATCTTTTCCCTTGCATGGCTTTCCTGTGCTTCTTTTCTACTCTTTCAGTTAATGGGCAAATTAGCTCCTTAGGTCTTTCCCAGTGCAGGCTGATCTGGTAATTAGCCATCCCTTCCCTCAATCAGGCCCTCTTCAGGGGAACTAATTAGATTTATAGTGACCAGAGTGCTAGTTCAGCTGCTGGTTCTCAGCACTCTGTCACAGAGGAGATGTGTGGAGGAGAAACTGCAGTAAAGTGCAAATAATATAAAGGGCCATATTCTGCCATTGTAGACAACTGAAATATTGTGTACAAATTGATGGCAGGACTTGCCTCAAAAATACGGAAAAATGTAAATGCACAACTAACTTCAATGTTTAGATTAGGGTGCTCAGCTCCTATTGTCTTCAAAGGAAGTATTACATTAGTATCAATGCCTGAATTTGGCCCTATAAATGCAGGAGAAATAGCAGGCCAAATCTTGTGGTCCTTATTCAGTTCTTACTCAGTCAAAGCTCTAATTGAAGTCAAGGGGAATTTGCTTGAGTAGGGATTACACGATTTGTCACCATGCTGTCCAGTTCTCCAGCCCTCCTTTTCCATGGGTGTTTTTACAGCAAGCTGGCTGTTGTATGGTAACATGCTTATCTGCAAAGGAGTCTGCACACAAACAGTTGGTGCTGACACATCATTGGCAGATGACTTCACTAAGGAGTTTGATAACTGAATAAAGCATTTAAATGATACAAACCAAAGACATTCAAGGTCTTTTTGTTCCTGCTATAGTCTGAAGGGAGAGTGCTAGTGGGGATGGGATGGACAAATATATTGTGAGTTACTTTACATATGTTTTACTTTGTAACTTTAACTGCTCTTTTAGAGTATCTTCCAAGTTAACCTGTGTCTTGGCTATAATGTTATAAAGAAAGAGTTGGGAATTTTCTTAATACTACTTAGCACTTTTATATTGCTTTTGATCTTCAAAGTGCTGCACAAATGTTAATTAATTTACAGTGATATCTCTGAAGATGGATTGATTTATGTTGAATTCTCAGCAAAAAACCCTCACATTTGATTTTGCCAGGTTTAAGAGTGTATGGTAACTGTCTGATATGTTTTACAGCTGCATCTGTGCGCTCTGTCCCAGATCCCACACTGTCCTCCTCAGACATTGAGCAGATTTTACTTAAAAGGACAGCTGAAAAAGAAGGTGAACTTAAAAAAGCATTTCAGACAATTGACATTGATCACACCCTAACAGTCACAAAAGGTGAATTCAGGAGAGTGATTGAAATCTTTCTTTTTCCTCTGACACAAGCACAGTTTGATTCTGTGCTGGCACAGGTATGCTATGTTATAGATGTGTATAATCACTTGGGGGCTGTTTTTATCCACGTCAATGGCAGAATTTCCTCTCGATTTCAGTGGGAGCAGGAGCAGGTCTTGTTTTACCAAAATGATGATAGATGGGGCCAAATCCTTCTTGCCTTATTTGAGTAGTTCTAGTGAAGACAGTAGAATTACTTATGCAAGTAAAATGAACTAGATTTGGCCATTAGTATTTCTTTTAAAGGATTCTGTCTGCATTATTTCTCCCAGTGTCTGAAGAAGTTACAATGCATAAGTAGCTTTTGTGATAATTAATCAAATTATGCAGTCTTATTCCTGGAGAAAGATCAGATTGAAAACCCTTTGAGTAATGGTGGAACATGTTCTCATTTATATTGTAAGGAGCTTAGCACACTTTTGAGCACTGTAAAATAATCAGTAATTGGGAGGAAGGATTGTTGTCTGTTCACCACCTTTAAGCCATAGCTAGGGTGGAATATATTCTTTAAAGACCACTAGTTGTATACACTGGTTGAGATTTTCAAAACCCACCAGGGGATAGCTATACAATGTCCATTAACTTCAAATGGAATTGTGTGGCTAACTCCTCTAGGCAACTTTGAAAATCTTAACTTCTTTGTCCATGGGGTCTGCTTTCTGGTATCAGCTCTGTAAAGTTCTCATTTTTTCAGTTTAGTAACTTAACTGTGGTACAACAACATTTAAAAATGAAGGGGAACTGCAAAGAGTTATACCACACACCTCCAAGCCATTGTTTCTAGTTGCTTTCAACATACTTACCCTTCTCCCCCACTGTTTATTATGCTAATGAGTAAGGGAAGACAGATTTTTGGCCCTCTGGAGTTCCAGTTCTGGCCCCTGCGGCCGTGACTTTCTGTCCAAAGGTTTCACAGATTTTAGGTTTTATATCCTTTCCAACATGCTTGATGTTTGATTTTCATGTATGTTGAGCTGTTACAAGGTGTTATCTTCACATTTTAAAAATATTGGTCTCTGGTATAATCAAGGACCCTAATTACTTACATTTTAACTGAAAACAGTGCTGAATTTTCAAATAAGAAATATGTGGATCCACAAGCAATATGTGCATCAATATGTGGAAATACCTTACATATGAATGTGGTACACAGGGAAAGATTGTCTCACAGGTTAGATTAGATGAGATATATTTTTACACATGGACACAGAAGATCATAGGGTTAGGGATCCTTGTCACTTGTAAGTGTAGGATATAGCCTCTTGCTGGAGGATTTATCAGATATACATTGATACTATACTCGAGCCTAAACAAAGGTGAGAAGAAATGACATGCAGTACATGCAACAAAAGAGAGGTTATTAGAGGAGATTATTTTTGTGTTTTAATAAAGTAATTAACTAATAATGGAAGTGAATGGTTTTTTTTAGTCCCATGAGATTTCATTACAGGATTTATCTAGAAATCCATTTATCTAACACTCTTTTTATTGAAATATAGATTCCGATGACTAGCAAAGTTACTGTACCATATCTTGACTTCCTGGCAAAGTTCACTAGGGTTGCCAAAAGTACCAATATGCAAAGAAGGTAAGAGCTTCTTATTACATAATCCCATTGTTCCCAACTGTACTAATGGATCACTTGCTAACAGTCTGCAGAGAGCAGGCTGGTTAAATGGTTCTAGCTCTCTTTGTTTCCAGCTGTTACATTGTGTTACAAATGGCTCCAGATACATTAAGTACTTTTCCAATGTCGCTTTTCCATATAAACAATTGGTGTAGTTGCCATTGGATCTTATATGATCACTGAAGGGAAAGGAGTACTTGTGGCACCTTAGAGACTAACAAATTTATTTGAGCATTGGCTTTCGTAAGCTACAGCTCACTTCATTGGATGCATTCAGTAGAAAATACAGTGGGGAGATTTATATACACAGAGAACATGAAGCAATGGGTGTTACCATACACAATGTAATGAGAGTGATCACTTAAGATGAGCTAATACCAGCAGGAGAGGGGGGGACGGACAACAAAACCTTTTGTAGTGATAATCAAGGTGGGCCATTTCCAGCAGTTGACAAGAACGTCTGAGGAATAGTGGGGGGTGGGAATAAACATGGGGAAATAGTTTTACTTTGTGCGATGACCCATCCACTCCCAGTCTCTATTCAAGCCTAAGTTTTAATTGTATCCAATTTGCAAATTAATTCCAATTCAGCAGTCTCTCATTGGAGTCTGTTTTTGAAGTCTTTTTGTTGTAATAGTGCGACTTTTAGGTCTGTAATTGAGTGACCAGAGAGATTGAAGTGTTCTCCGACTGGTTTATGAATGTTATAATTCTTGACATCTGATTTGTGTCCATTTATTCTTTTACGTAGAGACTGTCCAGTTTGACCAATGTACATGGCAGAGGGGAATTGCTGGCATATGATGGCATATATCACATTGGTAGATGTGCAGGTGAACGAGCCTCTGATAGTGTGGCTGATGTGATTAGGCCCTATGATGGTGTCCCCTGAATAGATATGTGGACACACTTGGCAACGGGCTTTGTAGCAAGGATAGGTTCCCGGGTTAGTGGTTCTGTTGTGTGGTATGTGGTTGCTGGTGAGTATTTGCTACAGGTTGAAGGGCTGTCTGTAAGCAAGGACTGTCCTGTCTCCCAAGATCTGTGAGAGTGATGGGTCATCCTTCAGGATAGGTTGTAGATCCTTGATGATGCGTTGGAGAGGTTTTAGTTGGGGGCTGAAGGTGATGGCTAGTGACGTTCTGTTGTTTTCTTTGTCGGGCCTGTCCTGTAGTAGGTGACTTCTGGGTACTCTTCTGGCTCTGTCAGTCTGTTTCTTCACTTCAGCAGGTGGGTACTGTAGTTGTAAGAATGCTTGATAGAGATCTTGTAGGTGTTTGTCTCTGGGGAGGTGTCTGTCAGGCCATTGATCTTGTAATGTAAACATATAGAGCTTCAAGCCTAATTGGTATATTCTGTGAACTAGTAGTAAGTGTAAGTGAGTATATGAGAAGTTAGATGTGAGCGGAGGCTAACATTTTTTAGGGATACTCAAAACATATCACTCAACTTGCAGGATGCCGTGTCTTACAAAGACACAATCTGAGGGACTCACAAACATTATTCCGGCAGGAAAGTTAAAATGCTGTGGGATTCATTCCTTCAATGTAAATAACGTTCTTCTTTGAGAGATGTAGCTGTGGGTCCTTCACTCCAGGTGAAGATGCATCCCTGCGTCTTTGTTTGGAGAGTTTTGCAGCAGTGCCTGTATGGGTCATGCATGCGTGGTGCCTGCCTCACGTGCCATTGGCATCTCAATAGCACGTGAATGACCCAGACGCCTCAGTTCCTTCTCTACTGTCCCCGGCCTGAGATGGAGCTCAGCAGTCCTGTTGAAAACCTTCATTTTCCAATTAGACAGATTATATAAATTAATAAATTGGGTTAGTTTTAGTCAGATAAGTTTCAGTTGTTAGACTTACAGCCCCTGTAAACAAAGAAATTATTTTACATCCCATAGTGCAGTTAGTAGTAGTTAGAAAATGCCTGGTGCACCGGGTTTTAAAAGATGCACAAAGAGGCGATGCCTATCTCAGATGGACACTCTCAATGTGTCTGTTGCCTGGGGGAATCCCACATTCTCCAGAAATGTGCCCATTGTAATAAACTGAAGGCTAGGGCACGAAAAGATGGGGACCTGAGGCTTAAACTCATCCTCATGGAAAAGGCCCTCAGACCAGCCTCCAACCCTGGGCAGGAACCCTTTTCTCGGCAGAGGTCACCAGTCTCCTCAACACCATTGTTCCCTAGGGACAAAAAAATGGCAAAATAGCAGCCAGCTTCCTCGCCTCATAGAGAGGACATCACCTCAAAATGGTCACCGACCAAATCGGTGCCGACTGCTCCACAGCTCAGCACCTATAATGCTCCAGGCACCTCTGGCACGGTCCATGCAGCGGCCGCCGTCAGTACCCCCTGCTCCAGTGCCAAGGCTAATAGCTTTAAACTGCCTACCTCCACCATGGCACCGTCAATAGCGCCAAAGGAGATGGTACTGACAACCGCTCCTATTCCTGTGCTGCAGACTAATGTGCTCAGTGTGACGGTGCTGGCACGAGTTACTTGAGTACTGGTACAATTGGCACCCTGCCCCTTGGCACCGATGCTCTCGGCACAGTGGCTTTTCATGCATCAGAAAGATCTGTTGGTCTCCCCAACTCCAGAATCTCCTTTATTGGGCACCGAATGTCTCACTGGGACCGTCAGTACTGCATCGTCAGCTGTCTCTGATACCATCACAGTTTTCCAGACATGAAGATGTTGAGATTGAAGAGGCATTCTCCCAACACCATTCTTCCCTGATTAAGACACTTATTGCTGCCGGACTATTAAGATCACGGTCCTCATATTCTCATGATGTACCACCTTGGTATGGCCACCCATGGATGGGACCACCATGCCCTTCCCAGGTCATTGGCCATACTGGAGTCCCTGGAAGTCTTATAGAAGACACCATAGCAGCTGCCCCAGTCCACGTAGGGATGACACCAGATCTCCACCTCCACCTTCATGGTCTGTAGCATTGGAAACATGAGAGGAGCCCATGGTACAACAGATAGAGGACACTGCTCGTGACACCTCGCCAACCAATAACAACTCATCTTTCTCATGAGACGAGGCTATTTTGCCTCCACCACCAACCACAGCAGACTATTTTACCCACTTTCAGGACTTCTTCAAAAGAGAGGCTAACGAGCTTAAGATCGCTCTGGTGGAAGTGCCGGAAACTCAGCATGAGTTAACTGATATCTTACAGACATCGGCCTCCTCCAAGATAGCATTACCAATCAACGGAGCTATCATGGAACCTGCCTAGACGGTGTTGTAAATTTCAGCCACAATACCCCCAATCTGCAAAAGGGCAGACCGAAAATATTACTTTCCCTCCAAGGGATCTGAATTTCTTTTCACACACCCAGCACCCAATTCGCTGGTAGTGGAAATGGCCAACCAAAGGAGTAAACAACATTTTCGGTCCACTCCCTCCAATAAGGAGAGTAAGAGATTGGACCTATTCAGCTGCAAAGTATACTCTTCATCTACGCCACAATTCAGAGTGGTGAATTATGCAGCATTACTTCCCAAGTATGACCACAAGAATTATGGTAAATTTATGGAATTTATTAATGACATTCATGAGGAAAAGAGATAACAATTCAAAGCTCTGGTCTCTGAAGGGCAGGTGATCTCACACATGGCTCTATAGTCCTCACTGGATACCGCTGACATGGCCGCCAGGTCCACCACTACAGACGTAGTCATGCGCTGAGCCTCCTGCTTCAGTTCTTCGTCATTCCCCCGGGAGCCACAAAATACTGTCAAAGATGTCCCTTTTGATGGAGAAAAATTGTTTTCAGCCAAAACAAATGAAGTGCTGCACACCATGAAGGATTCACAGGCCACCGTTCGGTCCCTTGGTGTCCATACACCTGCCACAAGAAGGAAACAATACACGTATCAACCGTATCAGTACCCTAGATAGCTGGCATACACACAGCAACATCAAAGGTTATACAATGAACAGCAGTAACAATGACAGAGACAGAGACCACAACGACAACGCCCTCCACTACCAGCAACGTCCCAACCACCTTCCTCAAATAAGCAAATCTGAAGTCTTGGTCGAGGGTCTAGAAGACCTTTCACCCATTCCAGAGCTTCCACCAACCATCCAGCTCTTTGGAGACCATTTGCTCCCCTTCGATGCCAATTGGGTGGCAAGCACCAAAAACAAATGGGCCCTAGAAGTCATCCGATTGGCTATACCATTCCTTTCCTGTCTATACTCCTTTCCCACCCCCTCCTTGTCCCTCTTCAGGGACCTCTCTCACGATAAATTGCTTCGCCAAGAGGTAGAAGAGGGGCAGTGGAGACTGTCCTGCTCAACACAGAGGGAAGGGGTTTTACTCCCACTGTTTTTTAACACAAAAGAAAAGTGTGGGGTGGTAACCCATCCTTGATCTCAGGCAATTGAACACGTTCGTGAAAAAGCAAAGATTCAGGACGGTTACCTTAACAATAGTAATACCAGCACTGGAGCAGAGGGACTGGTTTTCAGCCCTTCACCTGCAGGATGCTTATTTTCATGTCACTGTACACCCTGCCCACAGACATTTTCTGAGGTTTACTTTGGGCACAGACCACTACCAGTACAAGGTTCTACCTTTTGGCCTGTCAACAGAGCCTCATGTTTTCTCAGAGATTCTCATGGTAGTAATGGCGCACCTGAGAAAACAAGAAATAATAATTTTTCCTTACCTGGACGACTGTCTCCTAAAGTCACGCACCCCATCGGACACCATTCAATTCACTCAAACGACCATACACTGTTTCCAGAGTCTTGGCCTATAAATAAACATAAACAAATCTACAATAAAACCAACTCAACGACTGGAGTTCATTGGCACTCACTTTGATTCGAGGGTGGCAATGGCATCACTTCCATAAGACAGATTCAACACTATAAAGACACTCCGATCCACAGTTCGGAACAGTCCACAGATCACTGACCACAAATGCCTACAACTACTGGGCCACGTGGCGGCATTCATGTTTGTAGCGCTGCCTACAAGGCTGCCTACATGCCCTGCCTACAAGGCTGGCTAGCAACCATTTACAGACCAACCAAACACAGGTTAACATACGATTAAGTATGCCCCCAAGGTCAAGGATTCACTAACCTGGTGGACTCCATCACACAATCTGTTCTCGGGTATCCCATTCACACAAGATTCTCCATCGCTTATGATCACAATGGCTGCATCCCTTATCAGATGGGGAGCACACATCCAACATCACACAGTTCAGGGACTATGGTCCACAACAGAGACAAGGCTACACATAAACCTGCCAGAACTTCGCAATGCCTGCCTCCACTTCCTGCCACTCATAAGAAACCCAAACATCAGAGTAATGAGTGGCAACATCGCCTGTATGTTTTACATTAACAGACAAGGGGGAGCCCGATTGCATTCACTATGTGCTGAGGCTATGAGACTCTGGAATTGGTGCATCCAGCACAATATCCCTATCTCAGCTTCCTACCTACCTGGATGCCATAACACCATGGCAGATGAACCCAGAAGATGTTTTCTCCTCAATCACGAATGGGAGTTAAACAATGCCATCTTGGAAGACATATTCCGAACTTGGGGTTACCCACAAATGGACCTATTCACGACAGCACACAACATGAAATGCCCCAAATTCAGCTCCAGGTCCAGTCTGAGGAATCGATGGGGGAATGCGTTCATGATCAATTGGAACTCAGACCTTCTATACACGTTCCCACCGATACCATTACTAACCAGAGTGGTGCTGAAGAGAAGGATCAAGAGGGCCACGGTAATCTTAATAGCCCCCACATAGCCGAGACAAGCGTGGTATTTGTACGTAACACAGATGTCTGGACATACCCCAATCACACTCCCTCTACAGACAGATGTATTAACCCAACATAAAGATGCTACATCTCAAGGCATGGTTCTCTAATGATGAGTTAAATTGCTCTGAGTAGGTCCAGAGAGTGCTGCTACAAAGTAGCAAACATACTAGACATAGCATCTATCTCCACAAATGAAGGAGATTTACGACATGGTGTTCCACCAGACAAACCATTGCAACATTTGCACCTCTTCCAATGATATTGGACTACCTCCTGAAACTGAAACAATCTGGTGTTTCCCTCAGCTCAGTAAAGGTGCATCTTACAGCTATTGCTACCTTCCACCAAAAAATTGGTGACACTACAATCTTTGCTCATCCTATCACAAAGCAATTCTTTAAGGGTATCCAAACTCTCTGTCTGGACGTGAGACCACCCAAGCAACCATGGGACTTAAGCTTGGTCCTAACAAAAAGCTTGGTCCTGATGCATAAACCGTTCAAACCTTTAGCAACCTGCTCCCTACTACACCTGTCCATGAAAGTGGCATTTCTGATAGCAATCACATCATCTAGATGTGTGGGAGAAATCAGGGCACTGATGGCAGACCTACCATATACTATCTTTTTTAAAGATAGAGTCACTTTGCCAACCCATCCCAAATTCCTTCCCAAAGTACATTCATCCTTCACATCAATTAACCAGTCAACTACCAACTTTCTTTCCTAAACCACACGCCAACACTTTTGAAGCCACAATGCACACATTGATGTTCGGAGAGTATTGTCTTTTTACCTCGATAGGACCAAGCCATTTAGAGTCTCACAGAAACCTTTTATCTCTATTGCCGAATGCTCTAAGGGTAACTCTATATCCACTCAAAGAACATCTAAATGGATATCTGGCTGCATTCAACTGTGTCATCAATTAAGAGGCACACAACCTCCAATGGGAATCAAGATGCACTCTTCCATATCAATATTGACATCAGTGGCATTTCTAAGCAATGTTCCTCGTATAGACATTTGCAAAGCTGCCACCTGGGCCTCTGAACACACCTTTGCTAAACATTATGCTGTTATGCAAGGTCCTCAGGTGGATACTCGACTTGGCTGAGCTGTACTATCAACAGCTATTTTACCAACTCCGAAGCCACTACCATCCTAGGTGGGCACTGCTCTTCAGTCACCTAGAGTGGAGCACCTACAGGGACATCTCTCTCTCTTGAAGAGACAGTTACTCACCTTGTACAGTAACTGAGGTTCTTCTAGATGAGTGTCCCTGTGGGTGCTCCACTGCCCACCCTCCTCCCCTCTACTTTGGAGTTTGGAGTAGGCTCCGTGGTAGAGAAGGAACTGAGGAGTCTGGGTCATGCGTGCACTACTGAGGTGCCAACGGCATGCAAAATAGGCACCATGTGTGCATGACCTATATGGACATGCTGCAAAACTCTCCGAGCAAAGGCACAGGGACATACCTTCACCTGGCGTGGAGCATTCACAGGGACAACTCTTGAAGAACCTCAGTTACTGCACAAGGTGAGTAACTTTCTCCTCTCTGGAGCTTCACTTTTAAATCCTTCTTTACTTCTGATGTAAATCACTTTCAGCAATAAAAGTGTGGAGGTACCAATTTTGTGTGGTAGGTAGGTAACTTTGGGATTAAAATGGGTGCCTTCCCGTCACATGAGGGACATCTGAGAGGTACTGTATAATGCAAAGCATTCTCTGAGTACCATACTGTACATTATACTGTAAAACGAATCCTACATTTACCAAGTAACTTTGCTCCAAAAGCATGATATAATTTAACCTCCTCCCCTTCCCCCCTCATTCCCCCTCCCTTTTGGGATGACAGGGTAAGGTCTCTGCAATGGGATCCTCATGGAGATTTCCTTTCATAGATTCCCTCTCCTGCAGGTTTGACTGTGGGAGCAGATGATCCAGGCTCTGACAGACAGTTGCCTTAGAAATTATTCTACAGATTCTGACCCAGCTCTTTTACCGTCAAGTGTAAAGTTAACTAACCTCCCAGAGAATGAAGGGGAAACAACAGTGGGAGTAGTCCACTGAAAGGAAGCAGGAGGAAGGGAGAGGAGGAGAGGAAGGGAGGCAGAAAATGGGAGGAGGGAATTTAAGGCTGCTTTCTTCCAAAGAAACAAGGGATTGTGATTAATTAGCAAAAACTAATTAAATAGAGAATGAAGGCTCATGCTCAAAATGAAAGATTAATCCCTTTTTATATCATGGAAAAAATAATGAATAGGTTAAACATGTGGGGCCTGATTTTCCTCTCACTTCCGCATGGAATCTGAATGAGTTTAGTTCATAAACTCTTGGTTTATACTGGTGAAAGGGAACAGAATCAAACCTATAATTAGAAAATGCTGCATTTTGACCGGCCAAATACTTGTAGATTTGTATTAAAACTACATGCAATGTAAATCAGAAAATGTTGTGAAGAAAACTAAATGTGGGATAGCTGTAGCTTCACTTACAGGAGTTTTCCATAGGAGGGCACTGCAGGTGCTGTTTTTCCAGAGAAAAATTTTGTAAGAGGGATCTTAGAGCTGGTTCCTGCCTTGATTTAAAGCCCACACAATCTCAATGAACCCAGTAGGCTGTAAGTCAGGGCAGAATTTGGTCTTTAGCACTCGATCCTGCAAATACACACCTGAGTACTTTCTTGCATAAGTATTTGCAGGGTCAAGCCCTTAGTTAGGGGAAGAGCGTGGGAAAACAGGAATTTAGAATCTGTTGGATCCATTGAGAAAAATAAAATTTGTTAATTGTTAACTGTGAAAATGACTTGGTCTGTGATTTTGATGTAAGTAAATGGGTGAAAGTTTGGCCATTCTTTTTCTAAAAGACCTCACATGTTAAAAGATCATTGACAATGATTATATAAATGCAAAGGGCTAGATCCTCATTTATGGCTGAGGAGCACTCAATGCAGCTGGGCATTGAGGTACAGAGATGTCCTTTGTGCTCACCTGATTCTAGGACTCCTGTGTGTGTCAGTCTTGTTCCCTGCCCCAGCCACGTATCAGTATCAGCTGCCAATGGTCCCAATGGGCTGTTATAACAGCTGGGGATTGCTTAGGCACTGGGAAGCTATGCTATTGTCCTCCAGCCTCTTCCTCCACATTGTCAGGTGCAAGGTGTAGGAGCTACAATGTCTCTACATTGCTCAAGAATCCACTTGCACGGGGAGATCATCTGGGAGCTTGATCCACCAGATTCAGTGCTACTTTGTGCCAGTGGAGCAGTGCAATGCAGTCAGGCCCAGAGCCCTGTGCAGGATCAGTGTGGAGGCCCATTCCTGCAGTCTTTACTCATTCCATACTTAGGTAAAACTCTCACTGATATCAATAATTGGGCCATTGTTGGTCTACAACAGTAATGTAATGCATTTGCCTTATGTCTAATCCTTTTGCTAATATTGTTTATTTTTAGATGGAATGATAGCCAAGACAGCCAAACCATGACATTAAGTCAGCTGGAGTCCCTCTTAAAGGAAAAGGTACCGTAGGGGTGGATAGTACCAGAAACTGATTGCTAAAATGGTTATTTACTTTATAAGTTAAGTTCTGGCATTACATAAATGGTACTGGTACTCTCAGTTCTAGATGTTGCTGGCTTGAATAACAGGGCTGGATTCATTTAAGGGGCCTGATTCTTCACTTTAGTGCATCTTGGGTAATCAGTAAAATTTGTGCAGAGTTGTAAAAAAAAAGATACCAAGTCAGAAAAACAGCATTTTAGGCCATTCACTTTGCATGAAAGTAAACAGCGACACAAGGGGACAGGCTATGAACTATCCAGCCTAAGATCTCTGGACTCCATGTTGTGTGGAAAAAACTCTAGTACCTTCTTCTGATGATTCAGGTAATAGAGGAATGGCTATGTGTAAGATACATTTTTCTCTGATGGAGTAAAAAATATCCAACATCAATGTAGTAACCTTTTTTTATACTTGGACATCAGTTAAGCCAACCAGAGATACCGTATCATAGAAAATATTTGCCATGGCACAGAGCTCACCAGAAGAATGTTCTATGCCCTCTGGAGCATTATGTATCATGTCCCACCTCACCCCAAGATTTTCATGTAAGCAAAAAAGCATCCTAGGACATAACCTCGTGCAAATCCTGCTCCCTACACTGATTGGCACAGGCTTGGCACATATATTGGGAGGAGACAATAAAATCCTTCCTATTTTACAGCTTCTGTTGCAACCTCAAGGCTGCAGTAACATCCTCAGCCCATGTACCCCTCTTATATGGTGGACATCTGAATATATCTTTTCTCTAGTCTGAGTAAAATATTAACATATCGCAGAGCTGTTAGGACAGATTGTACCCAAGACAATCTTTCCTCACTGCAGAAAAGCCTATCAATCATAGCTGAATATAGTTTATTATTAATGTCATAGCTTTTATTCATTTGGCTATATGCAACTAACTGGAGAGTAACATTTACATTTTCATGTTGAGTATGTCATATCACAAAAGAATCAGCTTAGATATCTTCTTATTATGGAATTTATTAATTGAAAATATCCCCCAAAGTCCTAATTAGGGTTCTGGTACACTTAATTTCCCAGGTTCTGTGTTTTTTTTTTAAGGAATTCTGAAACAGAGGTGATATGTATATTCAAGTACATTAATAGAAACTGCTATCAATTTAAAAGTAAGGTTACTGCTACATATATATTCCAGGAAAATTTTAGTTAAAACCACCAAGCATTTCAATGTATGGAAATTAACCAGCGAAATAAATAAATGTTCAGATTTAGTATTCATACAATCTCTTAAATAAATATTCACCTATAAAATGGCACATTGATTATTCCCAAACCAAACTTCACTCTGCTCCTCCATATATGCCCTTCATCCATTTAACAGGGACATGTTTGTATCAATTACTGTGATTGTGTGGGAATTTGTGCACACACATTTCTAAAAATTGGGTCTTAATGCCATTTTTTCTTTAACTGTAAAAGAGAGGATAATAATTCTCACCTCACAAGGGTTGAACTCATTCATGCTTGTAAAACAGTTTGAGATATTCAGATGGAAGGTTCTATAGAAGTGAAGAGTGTTGTTATAATGAAATACATGCAGCTACAGTGCAAGAGGATGGACTACATGACCCACTTGATGTCCCGTCTAGTCCAAGTGATTTTGTGACATAACAATCACCACTTTTATTTTCCATAAGTAAGCCTAGTCACCTTCATAATAATTCTTAAATATTTAGAAATGCAAAGAAAAGCTAGGAAAAGATTTGGAATATTTCAAATGCAAGATCAAAGCTATGAAGCTAGATCTGAATATGGGATTATTTTCTTTCTAGCCACTTGCAATAACAGTTTTCCAGTAGACCACTATCAGAAGAGCTGGTGAAAACATGGGAGGGAAGTAATACTGTATGGGGAGAATGGCCATTACATTCTGGATTTTTTGTGGCACATCCTAAATACAGCACTCAGTGCAAGAAGCTGGCCAGATGCTAAGCAGATGTATATGAAGATGAACAAAATGAATCATCTCCGTCTACTTAGTGAGTGGCTTAAGAGCCAATCTGAAGAAGTTAAGACAGCCCAATGGCTGGAGCAGCCTGTGTAGTCCTTTCTGTACTCCCCTCACTATGGGAAGGGGAAGTCTAGAGGGTGCACTGCCTGCATGCTACTGCACTGAGTGCTCCAGCAGAGCAGGGCTCTGTGCCCCACAGGGGTGCTCATCCCTTGTACCCAAATCCTGAGAATACAGAGGGTCAAAGCACTGCTCAAAGGGAAAGTGGTTCCTTTGCACAATGGAAGTTCAGTGGGTTTGCTGCTAAGAGAGCCTCCGTAGTCTCAGAGTCAGGGGCAGGATTTTCTCCTTGATTACTTTATACAAAAGCACAAAAAAGCAAGGAAGGAAATATTGATTCAAACAGTGAAGTGTCTCCAAACATTAAAAAAAAAGTTAGATTCAGGTAAGACTGGCCACCTGAAACAGCTTTTAACAAAAGCAGCAAAAATACTCACCTGAGGAGTGTGGTGTTTAGATGTTGCTTATAATTATTAGATTTGGGAGCACTGGTTGTTGGGAGTCTGAAAGGACAAGAAACAGGAAGGAGCGGGGGGGAGTTGAGAGGCTGGGAGAAAGCTACAGAGGGTGCAGCAGCAGCTTGGTAAAGAGGTTTCCACTTTGAAAATAAAGTCCTGTTGAAGCTTGTTAGTACCTTGTCTGGTTGATACAACATTTTGGCAATGAGGATGGATCTTCTGCCTCTGAACCCACCTGCACCCTTTCTGCAAAGCCCAGGTGAGCCTCCAATTGCTTTTACTACCTGGATCCATATGTCTGAGACTTATCTGCTTGCAATCAGTGCTACAGAGATTTCTGAAGTAAGAAAGCGTGCTCTGCTAATCCACTGCTTTGGAGCAGAAGGGCAGCGTATATTTTACACTTTTCCCCTTGCAGATGATAAATATGAGACTGCATTAAAGAATTTTTTTGTGCCAAAAGTGAATGTAGTAGCTAATCACTATAGATTTTGCAGTGTGAGCAGAAACCAGGGGAAACTTTAATGCAGCATATTGCTTCACTGAGGAGTCTGATTGTAATTTGTGACTTTGGGAATGTGGCAGATGAGATGATTAGAGACCAGCTCATTGAGAAAACAACCATGCTTCATGTAAGAGAACGCTTACTTTTAGAACCACAACTTACACTAGAAAAAACAATAACCATTGCTACTCAGATTGAGTCAGCTACAGCTGAAGCCAAAATAAGGAGTATAGATACAGGAGGCACAGTCCAGACTGTGACTGCTTTGCAGAAAAGTTCACTACCACTGCAGACACACAATTGCAAGAGGAAAACTAATGAAAAACCACCGAATCAGCAAATTCAAAATACAGTAAAAGCATGTTTTCGCTGTGGATCCCCACAACACCTTGTAAGCTATACAGGATGTCCGGCAAAAGTAGCTCAGTGCAATCATTGTAAAAAGATTGGACATTTTGCTAAAGTATGTCGCAGTAGCCAGTTTAATCAACAGGTGCATGCAGTTACAATACCAGATGTTACTGTGCTGAGCGTGGACAAAATCACTACTGCACATATTCCAGAACAGATAAAGTACACTGTAAACGTTTCTGCCATACCCTCAGGCAAACCACACTCTATTCAGCTGATGTTGGACACTGGCTCAGCAGTATCTATACTACCTGATTCCATGTATCTGCATTACTTTAAAGATGTGCCTCTTACTGAACCCAAACTTCACTTGGTGTGCTATTTGAAAAACCATATTCCAGTACATGGCTCCCTGCCAGTAAGAGTTACTTTTGGCGATTGCTGTATAACTGCAGAGTTCTACATTGTCCACAAAGGCACTCCTATCTTTGGCAGAGATTTATTGGCTGCTTTAAATCTCAGGGTAATTAATGGACGAGTTGATCTTCCTCAGCAAAGCACTCTTGCGGTACACTCACCAGTTTCAGCTGGGACCCAACACCAGGTTGAGGAGAAACTCGGCTGTGCTTATGGGTTTCTGCATAAAGTTAAAATGCAGAATAATGTGATGCCTGTATGACAGAAGTTACGGTGCTTACCATTTTCAGTCAGGGAAGCTGTTTCAGAGGAACTTAGCAAACTTTATTGAAAGGACATTATTGAAGAGATCAACTCCTCGGAATGAGTTTCACCCATAGTAGTGACGCAGAAGAAGGGTGGAGGCATTTGCCTTTGTGTGGACTTAAGGGAGCCAAATAAAGCAATTGTGATTGACAGTCATCCTCTTCCTCACATAGAAGAAATATTTGCAGAACTCCGTGGAGCAAAGATGTTTTCCACTCTTGATTTGCAGAGCGCATACCACCAGGTTATGTTGCATGAAGATAGCAGAGACTTCACAGCATTTATTACACATGAGGGACTATTTTGTTTTAAATATGTTCCATACTGTCTCGCATCTGCCCCAAGTGCCTTTTAAAAAATGATGTAATTGATTCTGAAGAATCAACATGGAGTTCAGTGCTATCTGGATGATATTATCGTGTTTGGAAATACTTCTGAGGAGCATGACAATAACCTGCAGCCTGTACTAAACTGCATCAGCACACCAGGCATCCAGCGCAATAGGTCCAAATGCAAATTTAGACAAACTGAACTATCCTTTCTGGGGCATACAATTTCACAGGCTGGACTAAAACCTGATCCAGATCATATCCTGGCAATTTCAAATGCTCCTCCTCCAACAGATTTGCAAACCTTATGTTCCTTCTTGGGTCTTATCTCCTGGTATGCAAAATTCATTCCCAATTATGCTTCTGTCATTGAACTGTTACGGGAATTACTATGGAGAAGTTCAACCTTAGTGTGGACAACGGATGCACCAGAAAGACTTATTGTACATAGTGCAATACTTGCACTATTCAGTCCTGCATTGCCCACAATTGTAACTACTAATGCTTCTGATTATGGACTTGGGGCTGTTCTCCCACAACTGCATGAGGACAACACAGAGAGGACTGTTGCATTTGCTTCAAGGACACTAAGTAATGCTGAGAGAAAATATTCTACAGTCGAAAAAGAAGCACTTGCTTGTGTCTGGGCTACTGGAAAATGGGGAACTTACCTGTTGGGCCACACGTTCAAGTTGCGCACAGACCACAGCCCTTTGACGACGTTGCTCACCACGAAAGGACTGGGAAGAGCAGGATATCATATTGCTCGATGGTCTGCAGACTACTCTCTTTCAATTATGAACTGGAATGTAAGCCTGGAAACCAAAATATGGTCGCTGATTGCCTTTCTCGCCTGCCTTTGCCTTCACCAGATGGTCCACCGGAGGATGAGGATGTAGTGGTTGCACTTATTACAAGCACTCTCACTGCAGTTACAAGAGAACAATTTCAAGCTGCTTGTTCAGCGTGTCCAATTCAACAAAAACTATGGGAATTTTTGACAAAGAAATGACCCAGTCACCCTGAAAACCTTGACCCAGTTTTGCTGCCTTATTTTAGAGTTTGGGGTGAACTTTCTTTGTTTGATGGCCGTTTGCGACGAGGTACACACCCGCTCCTTGTGCCAGAAGAATTACAGTCAAAACTCATAACCTGGCACACGATACTCATCAAGGAATTGTCCGAACCAAACAATGACTATGGGATCTGTATTGGTGGCCAGGGATGGACTCTCAAACTGAAGCACTCATAAAATCCTGTGTCACTTGCCAAATGCATGATAAGACAGCAGTGACATGTACCCCTCCATTACAGCCTGTTTCTCTTCCTGAATCTGCATGGGAAAAAGTGGTGATTGACATTGTAGGATCCTTTGATACTGCTCCAATTGACTGCCGTTATGCCATCACTTTAATAGACTATTTCAGTAAATGGCCTGAGGTAGCGTTTACATCGCAAATCTCTTCTGCTACAGTAATTAAGCTGCTCTCTTCAGTTTTTAGCAAGGAAGGTAACCCCAAAGAACTGGTTTCAGATAATGGTAGTCAATTTAGTTCCCTGGAAATTGAAACTTTTCGAGCACAGAGGAACATTTTACACAGAAGGTCATCCCAATATTACCCTCAAGCCAATGGGGAAATTGAATGGTTTAACAGAAGTTTGAAAGAGTTTGCAAATGGCTAAACTGGAAGGGCGATTGTGGATACCCTTCACTACTGATTTCTTGCAAGCATACCAGGCTACACAACATGCCACTATGCAAAGATCACCCGCAGAGTTACTGCATGGCAAACAGATGAATACTAAACTGAACATTGCTGGATTGTTAAAGGCAGAGGATGATGTGAGAAAAACAGTTGAACAGAACCAAGCAAAGTCTAAGGCTTTCACAGACA
Organism: Eretmochelys imbricata; assembly: GCF_965152235.1. Taxonomy (NCBI): domain Eukaryota; kingdom Metazoa; phylum Chordata; order Testudines; family Cheloniidae; genus Eretmochelys; species Eretmochelys imbricata. The sequence goes on from NC_135572.1 coordinate 236,872,923, forward strand.
AGCGGCGGGGTGCTAAGGAACCAAAGTTTGAGTGTGGTTCCTTTGTTAGAATATGAAAACCTGGAATTTTACGCAAAGGGGACCATAAATTCACAGCTCCTCTTAAAATCATAGAGAAGAAGGGATCTTACACCTATCGACTTTCTGATGGGCGGGTATGGAATGCTTCTTATCTTGCACCTGCATATGCACCAAGAGGAGATTATGCCAACACCCAGTCTGCATTGGATGACTTCACCGTAGTACCAACACAACAAGACATTGCATTGGAACTGGGGCTTGAGAGATGGCCTGTCAAACCCAGATGACCACCTGTGTGGACTAGAGACTATGTTATGTAGTACCTACAGTGTTTTCAGTGTAATATTTCTGCCAACAGTATAGTGTCTTGTTTCATATTTGTTCCTGTGGTTAGAACAATAATGTTTATTTTAATTGGGAGAGTTTCTTAAGAGAGGAGGGAATGTGGTGTTTAGATGTTTCTTGTAATTATTAGAATTGGGAGCACTGGCTGTTGGGAGTCTGAAAGGACAGGAAACAGGAAGGAGGGGGGAAGAGTTGAGAGGCTGGGAGAAAGCTACAGAGGGTGCAGCAGCAGCTTGGTAAAGAGGTTTCCACTTTGAAAATAAAGTCCTGTTGAAGCTTGTTAGTACCTTGCCTGGTTGATCCAACAAGGAGTTATCGGCTATGGGGTTGAAACCACCTCGGAAAAGCAGAAAAAGAAGAGAATCAACCACTAGGAAAAGCAAATTTGTAAGAAGGGTTGTGAGGATACAATGATGGCTCCATAATGCACTTATGCATCAGGGTTTACATTTCGGCATTTCACTTCTAGCTGTTGTATGGAGATGTTTGTGCATAAGTATTCATACTAACTAATCCTTAGTTCTGGACCTAAACTGCTAGTGTCTTTTTAAAGGTAAGCAACATACTGAGCCTGTTTCTCATTTACACTAAGCCGCCTTTACACTCCCGTAAAATGTGGTGGTGTAAAAAGGCCTTAAAGTGCGCATAAATATATTACACCAATTTTAAGGGCCCTCTAAATAGCTAGAATGTATAAAGGGCCTTAGTGTAAAATGAGAATTAGGCCCAGTATCTCTTCCTCACTCCCCACTTTCCTACTTCCCTTCCCCCACAAATTTTTGATTTTATGTTTATGAGGCTCTGAAAATAGTCTAATTCTTTTCTATCTGATTTGGCCTATCTCTACCAGCTGGTAAATAGGAAATGTTCACCATAGGAAGCCAATACTCTGCAGAGTGTAAACAGATGGAATCAATATAAAGTGACAAGTTAGACTGTGCTACTGAGAATACAGAGCCAAAACTAAGAGCATAACAGTCACGATACTTATTTTGTTCCAATTCATTTGGTACTGAATAGCACTTCATATATGCACAGCTGTGTCCTTCTGTTTTTTACTTTCTTTCTTCTGGTTTGATGATGACAATTTCAAAGAAAAACTTTAATTAAAGATTTTACACAAAATGGCCCAAAGTAGAATATATGGAAAATGAGCATTGATGTGTTTATTGCACAAGGAATATTTTTTCATGCATTTATTTTTCCTTTTTCTTTAAACAAAGCAAAAAAAAAAGTATGCATGAAATGTGCTGGATTGACGGCCTTGCAGGCTGAAGTTTTCTGTTTGTCTGCAGTACAGGCACCATATTGAGCTCTGGCTGTGAAAGCTTGCTCACCCTGCCTTTCCTGGTACCCTGCTCTGGAGAAGCCACCCGTTAGGGATGAGAAGGTGGTTCATTCTCCAAGCCCATTCCAGGGTAGAATGTGAGAATTTCTGCCTGTGTGTGGAGGCTGAGGGAAAGAGGATGCCAGGAGCCAGGAGTGCTTCAGTCCAGCAATGGTAGCTTCCCCAGAAGGGCTGTGGAAATGGACGGGTTATGGCCTTTCTCCCTTTCTTGCCCTGTACAGACCAGCAGACTTTGCCTTTTGTGAAGGAAAGCACATCTTGCATCCTGTAAATGTATGATGCACAAGCTGTGCTTCTCTGGTGACTGCTGCAGAGGCAGTGTACTTCCAAGCTATTCCCTGCTGCAGGCCGTGCCTTAAAGGCACAAGTGACTTCTCATTCTTTTGCCCCCAGGAATGACAACGTGGCGGTGGGATGTTTGACACATTTTCACTAAAATGAGAGAGGTGGAATGTTCTGCTGGTTTGAACAGTGGGCTGGCAATCAGGAGACTTGGATTTACATCCCAGTCCTGCCATTGCCTCATTCCTCAGCATAGAGTTCTGTAGAATGAACAGTTGCAACCCTTAAATTTTTGCCATTTTTACTTCAAATAAATATTTCAGTACTTGCTGTACTCCCTACATTACTAGGGTGTTTGCTCTAAAGAGGAGCAGCAACTGTTAGTTTGCACTTGCAGAATTTCCTTCAGATTCTCTTACAAGCGGGGAGCAGCTTTTGCTACCTGCAGAAGCCATGGGTTTCAGACTCTTCCCTCCCTATATCCCCCAAGCTATGCAAGGGAATCTCAGCAAATCTGCACAGAGGTCTCTTGCCTCCTCACTCCAGCACTTTGCCTCCCTTGAACAACATGATCTCTCTATGAATTGTGCTACAAGGGACTCACTTGTCCTGTGGATTCCCCTGAAACCCCTTTAAGGGTTGTTCTACACCACACAGGGGGGAAGACTGTGTAAGTTAGTATAGACAGAATCGGAGGGTTTGGGGTGGGGAGAATGCAGTGATGCAGTGCAAACCAGTGAACCCTCTCCACCTTCCTCTGCTTGCCCTGTCAAACATTCAGAAGTGAAACTGTGTTCTCCATGCAGAGAGGATTCCACAGAATAAGGGAGCAGGAAGGAGAATATTATGCAGGTGGTATCCCCCAAGTTCAGATCCATGGGTGCAGGCTCTCTTTGGAATGCATATGTTGAAGGAAGTATGGGGATCATTAATAATTATGTTGCTAGCAAAATACTGTTAGATGGGTAGCCTTGTATTTGGAGGTAGAGTACTTCAGTCTTTGCAGGGTAATCTGTGGTCTGCATAAAAACTGTATTTAGAACTCCCTGTGTCTGGTGCTGGATGTGATTTGTACTGAATTTTCTTTACACATCAAAGTGTAAGAAAATACTTTAAACACCTAGTACTCCTGTCAAGGTTCCTCCCCCACTCTGAACTCTAGGGTACAGATGTGGGGACCTGCATGAAAACCTCCTAAGCTTACTTTTACCAGCTTAGGTTAAAACTTCCCCAAGGTACAAATTAATTTTATCCTTTGTCCTTGGAATATCCACTGCCACCACCAAACTCTAACTGGGTTTACTGGGAAACGTAGTTTGGACACGTCTTACCCCGCAAAATCCTCCCAACCCTTGCACCCCACTTCCTGGGAAAGGTTTGGTAAAAATCCTCATCAATTTGCATAGGTGACCACAGACCCAAACCCTTGGATCTGAGAACAATGAAAAAGCATTCAGTTTTCTTACAAGAAGACTTTTAATAGAAATAGAAGTAAATAGAAGTAAAGGAATCACCCCTGTAAAATCAGGATGGTAGATACCTTACAGGGTAATTAGATTCAAAACATAGAGAATCCCTCTAGGCAAAACCTTAAGTTACAAAAAAGACACACAGACAGAAATAGTCATTCTATTCAGCACAGTTCTTTTCTTAGCCATTTAAAGAAATCATAATCTAACGCATACCTAGCTAGATTACTTACTAAAAGTTCTAAGACTCCATTCCTGTTCTATCCCCGGCAAAAGCAGCATATAGACAGACACAGACCCTTTGTTTCTCTCCCTCCTCCCAGCTTTTGAAAGTATCTTGTCTCCTCATTGGTCATTTTGGTCAGGTGCCAGCGAGGTTACCTTTAACTTCTTAACCCTTTACAGGTGAGAGGATTTTTCCTCTGGCCAGGAGGGTTTTTAAAGGCGTTTACCCTTCCCTTTATATTTATGACAACTCCAATAACTGCCTTTTGATCCTGAGGGATCCACCAGTGCTACACAAACTACCTTCTTGTAACACTGCTGAAATGCAGTTACTTCTGGGGTGGAATGTAGTAGCCAACTGATACGCAACAGTAGTAAGAGAGGACAATATGGCCAGGCACCAAGACAAGGTCCTACTGTAATGTAAAGTGTGATTGGCTCATTAATGTCTATTGAGAATAAACAGGACTAACGTTTCTAATGTTGAAAGAAGCTGATCATGTTCAATGATCAGCTGAAATATCTTTATGTAGTTGTGACAGGATCCCTGGGGTACTGGGGAACTGTTATGCTCTTATCTCTCCAGCCCAGGCTCTTTCTCGAGCACAGGCTCTCTCTCGCAATGCTTTGCTAGTGACAAGCAGCAAACCCCCCAGGTGCTGTTATCACTCAGTACAACAGCCCCACATCCAGCTAAATTGCATGAATGCTCCCTGAGCCACTCACGAATCACACAGAGAAAGGCACCAGCAAATCTCCCAAGCCCCCAGCCTTGCAGCCCAGAACAGTAACTGTCTTGCCCTAGTCAGAAGCCTGACCTGTACATGTTCATTACCCAATCTGCCCCTCCCTCAATGTGGAGAGGATACACGCTAGCCTTTGTAACCTGAGCTGAGATTTCCCAAGCACTTCAGCCAAAACGCTCTGGTTTAGATAAAATATAAAACAGGTTTATTAACTACAGAAAGATCAATTTTAAGTGATTATAAGTGGTAGGCACAAGAAGTCAGAGATAGTTACCAAAGAAAATAAAAGGTAAGCATGCAGTCTAAATCCTAGACTTTATTAGGCTGAACAATATTTGTATCAAGCAGTTTTTCTCACCCTACTGGATGTTGCAGGTAGGTTACAGTCCTTAATACACAGGCTTTCCCTTTAAGCCTGGGACCAGTCTCCTCAGTTCAGGTCTTTGTTTTCCCAGCATTCTTTTGCTTTCAGTGTAGGTGGGGAGGAGAAAGGTGCCCTCATGATGCCACTGACCCTTATTTTATACTCTTAATCCATGTCCCTGGAAAGAAACTAACCCAGGCATGCCTGGTTGGGCTTCCTGAGTCACAGGGTTGAGCAATTCCCATTGTGTGGTGTTTCTCTTACAGAATTGTAAATTCCTTGTTTACAACTCACCTGCTGATTAATGGTGGTTTGATGGCAGCCTGGGTGTGGATCACCAGCTTTGTTGTCACTGGAGAACTAACAATGTATGACTCCCAAATTTACAACATATTTCAATAACAACCATACAGCAAAATCTCATCACTTCATAAACCCTAATGATATACATATTTTGACAGAACAGGTTTCAGCAGATCATGACCTTTAAAATGATACCTCACAAGGCATACACTGTACAAAACATATCATGATTGTATGACAGTGGTGGATATGGCGGTTCTAGGGTGCTGCTTGGAGGTACAGAGTGCCACAGTAGTAACTGCATGGCACTCAATTTGACTTATAAGAATGTAGGGTTAAGTTCAACATTCTGGGAAATGAATCTCTGATTCTGGGGGAATTGAAGTATTTAAAGCTTGATTCTTTGACCATACAGTGACCCTCTTTAACAAAATCTGATTACCAAAAGATATCAAATGTTAATAAACAGCCTTTCTCATGAAAACCTTGTGGTTGTGTGGGACTAGATGTGTGGAAATGTTTTCCCAGTCCAGTGAAACTGGGAAATTTCTGGATTTTTGCCAATCCTGTTTATATTATAACTTTATTGTGTTGTCTTAACTGTTCATAGTAGCAAAAGGCAATTTTTATGAATAAAACCAGCTTTCCCTCCTCCTTGTCTCCATCCAAAACAAAAAATTGCCCCCTTCCATCATCCTGGCCTGTGCCAAGGACCAGTGATAACCTGACTGTTTGCCTCAATTCTGCTTACTTTGGATTAGATTGTGGGCCCATTACTTACATTGGTGGGCAGGTATAACCATAGATTGTGCCATTGCAGTCAAAGAAAGTACTCATGGGATTAACTGCTCAGCAATGGGAATAAGGAGTTCACAATGGCAAAGCTCCTATTGATTTCAGTGGGAGCAGGATTTCACCCAAGGTTTTGCTACTTTATATTCCTGCTAGCACTGCATAGCCTATAGGATTCTATTCTGGCTCATGTACCATCATCAGAACAAGCAACTTAGTTCCAGTTGTAGAATCTATATTGTTGCTCCTGTTGTGTGAACCAGAAAGTACACAACTTGACTTTCATTTCCCAGCTTGAATTTTTAGGAACAGTAGTTAAAAAAAGCAGTATTTTTAAGAAAACTTTCTTACTTGTAAACTGAGCAAAATTCGACATAGAAGTAATTGAAAAACAGTAAGCTTGGCACCCCACAATGTCATGTTTTAATATATGACTACATTTTCAGGTTCAGAATTTGCACAGATTTTCAGCAGGGACAGAGGAAAGGGCTGCAATTGCAAATGTCACCACCTTCACTAGCAAAACCCCATGTTTTCTTTTTTCACCCTCAAACATACCCCCTTATTTTTGGTAAATATTTGAAGTGAATAAAAAAGAGATTCACTCCACTTTATGAAGAACAGTAATCATTTGTTGATTTCTAATAAACATAAATACCAGTGTCAAGCAGATCTGCCACAATCATGCAGTATTTGGTTTCTGGCAAATCTCTAGGTTTCAGTCATTGGAGGAAGATGTCTTTTATCTACTGCTTAAAAGGAATGAGTTGTATTTGAAACTCATTACTTTGCCTAAAAGTTTTTTAACTTTACCAACACCATTTACTGAGGAAATTGCCTTTAAAACATTCAATAACTGCACAGTGTTCATGTCTTCTAGTCATTTTGTAACACTGTGCTCAAAAAGTTGGTTTTTTTGCATTGTTGGAAAAGGTATAAAATGTCATTTTTTATATTAGCAAAGCTGTCCAGTGCCTGTGTTTCAGGTTGCATCAGTGTTTGTTTCTTGTTAATTTGATCATTTGTCATTTATAGATTTCAAAGAATTTGAAAAGCATCCTCAAGACCTGTAGACTTTTTGACTATAACCGAACAGGACAAATACAGCGGCATGAGCTAAGACGGATTCTTGAGATCAGTTGTTTCAAGATGAAGGATGCAGAGTATGAAAAGTAAGTAAGGAAATAGTCAAAGATTTCTGTATGTTTCTTGAAATTAATAAGTTAAGGGGCCTATGTGGCATTCTGAACTGCACAGGCTGTCAGATTCTGGAGAGTGGCTTGGCAATAGGCTGACTTATTAGGATAAAAGCTGACTGGCTGCCAAGAGCCTTGCTCCATATTATGGACCTATCCCTTTAATCACCCAGATGCACACTGCAGCCTCCGAAACTTCCTATACTCTGAGGGAGGTAGTAATTCCATTGTCTGGTTCCTAAAGGAATGGGTCATAGCATCTGAACTCCTCCTAGCTTCAAGCAGCTTGATTGTTGTGGGTGGGAATGGGGGTCTCATCCACACAGTCTCAAAGAGATTGGTTTCAGAGTCGCAGCTGTGTTAGTCTGTATCTGCAAAAAGAAAGGGAGTACTTGTGGCATCTTAGAGACTAACAAATGTATTTGAGCATAAGCTTTTGTGAGCTACAGCTCACTTCATCAGATGCATGCAGTGGAAAATACAGTGGGGAGATTTTATAGACACAGAGAACATGAAACAATGGGAGTTACCATACACACTGTAACGAGAGTGATCAGGTAAGGTGAGCTATTACCAGCAGGAGAGAAAAAAAAATCAAACGCTTTTTGTAATGATAATCAAGGTGGGCCATTTCCAGCAGTTGACAAGAACGTGTGAGGAACAGTGCAGGGTTGGAGGGAATAAACAAGGGGAAATAGTTTTACTTTGTGTAATGACACATCCACTCCCAGTCTTTATTCAAGCCTAATGTAATGGTGTCCAGTTTGCACATTTAATTCCAATTCAGCAGTCTCTCACTGGAGTCTGTTTTTGAAGTTCTTTTGTTGAAGAATTGCAACTTTTGGGTCTGTAATCGAGTGACCAGAGAGACTGAAGTATTGTCCAACTGGTTTTTGAATGTTATAGTTCCTGACATCTGATTTGTGTCCATTTATTCTTTTACGAAGAGACTGTCCGGTTTGGCCAATGTACATGGCAGAGGACATTGCTGGCACATGCTGGCATATATCACAAAGGTGGATGTGCAGGTGAACGAGCCTCTGATAGTGTGGCTGATGTGATTAGACCCTATGATGGTGTCCCCTGAATAGATATGTAGACACAGTTGGCAATCTCTCTGGTCACTCGATTACAGACGCAAAAGTTGCAATTCTTCAACAAAAAAACTTCAAAAACAGACTCCAACGAGAGACTGCTGAATTGGAATTAAATGTGCAAACTGGACACCATTACATTAGGCTTGTATAAAGACTGGGAGTGGATGTGTCATTACACAAAGTAAAACTATTTCCCCATGTTTATTTTCCCCCCGCTACTGTTCCTCACATGTTCTTGTCAACTGCTGGAAATGGCCCACCTTGATGATCACTACAAAAGGTTTTGTTCTTTTTCCCCCTCTCCTGCTGGTAATAGCTCACCTTACCTGATCACTCTCGTTACAGTGTGTATGGTAATACCCATTGTTTCATGTTCTCTGTGTCTGTAAAATCTCCCCACTGTATTTTCCACTGCATGCATCCGATGAAGTGAGCTGTAGCTCACAAAAGCTTATGCTCAAATAAATTGGTTAGTCGCTAAAGTGCCACAAGTCCTCCTTTTCTTTTTGCGGATACAGACTAACGTGGCTGCTACTCTGAAACCTGTCATTATGCAAGGCACTGAATTTAGCCGTATGGAGCGGAAATCCATCAACTTCATGAAAAAACTCGTACAGATACAGACAGACATCATCTTCCTTTCCAAATGCAAACAGATGGACATCATACCAAAAGGACTGAAGGTAAAAAATCCATTACAATCTACATACCACACAGACTATGCTGACAGATTGTGCCACACACTCTCAAAGAAACTGCAGTACCACCTGATCAACATCCTATACAGCAAACCAGGAAAGATTAAGAATGAGCTCTCAAAACTGGATACTCTCATAAAAAGCCAACCCTCCACACAAACTTCCTCGTGGCTGGACTTTACTAAAACTAGACAAGCCATTTACAACACACACTTTGCTTCTCTACAAAAGAAAAAGGACACTAAACTATCTAAACTACTACATGCCACAAGGGGCCACAACAGTGGTTCCCTTAATCCACCCAGCAATATTGTTAATCTATCCAGCCATACTCTTAGCCCCGCAGAAGAATCTGTCCTATCTCGGGACCTCTCCTTCTGCCCCTTCACCCCCATGAACATGATACAGTTCTGTGGTGACCTAGAATCCTATTTTCGACGTCTCCGACTCAAGGAGTATTTCCAACACACCTCTGAACAGCATTGATGACATCTTAATGATATGGACCCATGGAAAAGAAGCCCTTGAGGAATTCCACCATGATTTCAACAATTTCCATCCCACCATCAACCTCAGCCTGGACCAGTCCACACAAGAGATCCACTTCCTGGACACTACGGCGCTAATAAGTGATGGCCACATAAATGCCACCCTATACCGGAAACCTACTGACCGCTATACTTACCTACATGCCTCCAGCTTTCATCCAGACAACACCACACGATCCATTGTCTATAGCCAAGCTCTATGATATAACCGCATTTGCTCCAACCCTCAGACAGAGACAAACACCTACAAGATCTCTATCAAGTGTTCTTACAACTACAATACCCACCTGCTGAAGTGAAGAAACAGATTGACAGAGCCAGAAGAATACCCAGAAGTTACCTACAGGACAGGCCCAACAAAGAAAATAACAGAACGCCACTAGCCATCACCTTCAGCCCCCAACTAAAACCTCTCCAATGCATAATCAAGAATCTACAACCTATCCTGAAGGACAACTCATCAGATCTTGGGAGACAGGCCAGTCCTTGCTTACAGACAGCCCCCCAACCTGAAGCAAATTCTCACCAGCAACCACACAACAAAACCACTAACCCAGGAACCTATTCTTGCAACAAAGCCTGTTGCCAACTGTGTCCACATATCTATTCAGGGGACACCATCATAGGGCCTAATCACATCAGCCACACTATCAGAGGCTCATTCACCTGCACATCTACCAATGTGATATATGCCATCACGTGCCAGCAATACCCCTCTGCCATGTACATTGGCCAAACCGAACAGTCTCTACGTAAAAGAATAAATGGACACAAATCAGATGTCAGGCATTATAACATTCAAAAACCAGTCAGAGAACACTTCAATCTCTCTGGTCACTTGATTAGAGACCTAAAAGTTGCAATTCTTCAACAAAAAAGCCTCAAAAACAGACTCCAGTGAGAGACTGCTGAATTGGAATTAAATGTGCAAACTGGATACCATTACATTAGGCTTGAATAAAGACTGGGAGTGGATGTGTCATTACACAAAGTAAAACTATTTCCCCTTGTTTATTCCCCTTCCCCCAACTGTTCCTCACATGTTCTTGTCAACTGCTAGAAATGGCCTACCTTGATTATCACTACAAAAGGTTTTTTTTTGTTTGTTTGTTTTTCCTCTCCTGCAGGTAATAGCTCACCTTACCTGATCACTCTTGTTATAGTGTGTATGGTAACACCCATTGTTTCATGTTCTCTGTGCCTATAAAATCTCCCCACTGTATTTTTCACTGCATGCATCTGATGAAGTGAGCTGTAGCTCACGAAAGCTTATGCTCAAATAGATTTGTTAGTCTCTAAGGTGCCACAAGTACTCCTTTTTTTTTTTTTTTTTTAAGGAGATTGGTGTTTTTGGGGTAGAACCTCTTTGTCTTGATCTCCAAAAGATTGTCTGACGAGACATTCCTTCCCCCCTTCACACCAGTTCCAGGAATGGTACTGCTGGTGCCTTCCCACCCCACCCTGATTACATGCTGAATGGTGATAACAGTGAGACCCATCTGAACCTGTTCTAGGGAGAGAAGAGATGAGCAATGGAGTGGCCTTCTTTGCTCCAGTCACTGAAGGTGAAAAAAACAATCTTTTGCTCAATCCTCTTGCTTTCCTTGGCTGAGTCCTGGGAGATATTTGAACTATGAGTCCTCTTCAGAAGGTTATTCAAGCAGGGTAGAACATACTCTCCCCATTGGGATGTCAGGGAAAGCTTGGAGCTTTGATATCATGCCCTAAGCCTGATTGCCAAGCATGGTAATTAAGTGAGCTGGAAACACAGATTCTGTCTCTGGGAAGGGGGTAGTTAGAAAGGGAATATGAGTCAGCAGACAGAGCGTGGGTCTTTGATTCAGGAACACTGAGTAATCCCAGATCAGCACTGATTTGCTTGGTAACCTCAGGCAAATCACTTAACCTTTCTGTGCTTAGTTTCCCCGCCTGTATAAGGGGATAATTATACTTACCTCACTGGGGTGATATGAGGATTGATTAATTAATGATTGTACAGGAGTTTAAAATATAATACGCTCTGCCCTGTAAGTGCTAAGTATTAATTAAGTGTCCACTTGATACTTTTGGCATTATGATTCCAGGGTCCCTGCCAGCTTTTACTGTCATAAACCCTAGCAGAGGTACCTCTGTCAGAGGGCAGGTGTGGAAGTGAAAAGTGGCCACTGCCTCTATTCTACTGGGGGTCTTCAAAAGGCAGTGCCTGCAGTCCTAAGGTGGGCTAAACTGCCCCAGGAGGATGGGCATCCAAGGCAACTGGAGGATACACTAATTCCGTGCATCTCTTTACCATTCTTTGCTTGTGGATTCCTGTGGAGCCCTGGCTGTGATTTAAAGCTGCTCCTCTTCGGTGGAAATTTTGAAAGAGGGCAGGTGAATTGCCCCTGGAATTCAGGAATATCAGCTGGTGGAGGTAGGTATAATTAACACCACGAACAGAGGAGAATCTAGCTGTGTGTTTACCACATGGCAGTTTCCAATATATCCTCTTGGAATTTGGAACTGCTTTCACGGATGCATACGCCATAAGGTCCATGGAGCTTTTGTCAGCAGCAATCTTGGAGGCTGTTTTCTGTTGGATAAGGGCCTAAAGGAAAATTAAACAAATTAGGATGGGCCGTTCTTTTGTTGTTGGTCCCCCTGTCCCCACCACAAGCAACCTCCAAAATAATTTTTAGCCTGTCTTTGCTGGTTGGGCTTACTGTTTCAATTTTTATATCTTTTCTGACTGGGACATTCTCCAGAATTACATCCCAACAAAACCAATTAAATAATTTTGTACATGCAATTATAGAACAGAAGCAATACTCTTCTAAAGCCAGCAATCAACAAACAAAACAATGCTTTATTTGACAATAAAGCTTGTGTTTGGCACTGAAATCTGAAAGGTAGTAAATCTATAAAAAATGTTACTAGATCTCCATAAGTACTGAATAATAAAAAAGATCACAGATTTTTATTTGGGTTTTTCTTTAAATGTTCAACAATGACGATGTTTCAGATAAAACTTCTGAAGCTTAACATATAAAATAATGATACAGATTCACCTTTATATTGGAGAACAGAAGATCAGAAATAATGAATTACTTCTTTTAAAAATTGCTTTCATCCTATCTTGCTTAGTAAAAATCACAAAACTACAGTTACGTTCTCCTAAAGAAGCCTGTTAAACTTGAGAGATTTTATATGTAACCAAACTGTACCTGAATTCCTTATTAGGATGGACCATTAAGCATCTTGGAGTCTATTCTCCACTGAAAGTACATGGGTGACATCATTAATGATGATAGTGCATTGAGGGAAAGCTATTAGTGCCCTGTTCCAGGGATGAGAAAGCTTTAACTTTTTGAGGGCAATTAAAATCATGGGCCAGATTCACTGCTACACCAGCAGTTTTGTACTGCTCTAGTTAAGATGGGTTTATGGTTGTTTGCAGCACAAAGGAATAGACATGCCAGTAAATCTGGTTCTCTATCTCCATCATAGAATCATAGAATATCAGGGTTGGAAGGGACCCCTGAAGGTCATCTAGTCCAACCCCCTGCTCGAAGCAGGACCAATTCCCAGTTAAATCATCCCAGCCAGGGCTTTGTCAAGCCTGACCTTAAAAACTTCCAAGGAAGGAGATTCCACCACCTCCCTAGGCAACGCATTCCAGTGTTTCACCACCCTCTTAGTGAAAAAGTTTTTCCTAATATCTAAACCTCCCCCACTGCAACTTGAGGCCATTACTCCTCGTTCTGTCATCTGCTACCATTGAGAACAGTCTAGAGCCATCCTCTTTGGAACCCCCTTTCAGGTAGTTGAAAGCAGCTATCAAATCCCCCCTCATTCTTCTCTTCTGCAGGCTAAACAATCCCAGCTCCCTCAGCCTCTCCTCATAAGTCATGTGTTCTAGACCCCTAATCATTTTTGTTGCCCTTCGCTGGACTCTCTCCAATTTATCCACATCCTTCTTGTAGTGTGGGGCCCAAAACTGGACACAGTACTCCAGATGAGGCCTCACCAATGTCGAATAGAGGGGGACGATCACGTCCCTCGATCTGCTCGCTATGCCCCTACGTATACATCCCAAAATGCCATTGGCCTTCTTGGCAACAAGGGCACACTGCTGACTCATATCCAGCTTCTCGTCCACTGTCACCCCTAGGTCCTTTTCCGCAGAACTGCTGCCTAGCCATTCGGTCCCTAGTCTGTAGCGGTGCATTGGATTCTTCCGTCCTAAGTGCAGGACCCTGCACTTATCCTTATTGAACCTCATCAGATTTCTTTTGGCCCAATCCTCCAATTTGTCTAGGTCCTTCTGTATCCTATCCCTCCCCTCCAGCGTATCTACCACTCCTCCCAGTTTAGTATCGTCCGCAAATTTGCTGAGAGTGCAATCCACACCATCCTCCAGATCATTTATGAAGATATTGAACAAAACCGGCCCCAGGACCGACCCCTGGGGCACTCCACTTGACACCGGCTGCCAGCTAGACATGGAGCCATTGATCACTACCCGTTGAGCCCGACAATCTAGCCAGCTTTCTACCCACCCTATAGTGCATTCATCCAGCCCATACTTCCTTAACTTGCTGACAAGAATACTGTGGGAGACCGTGTCAAAAGCTTTGCTAAAGTCAAGAAACAATACATCCACTGCTTTCCCTTCATCCACAGAACCAGTAATCTCATGTTAAAAGGCGATTAGATTAGTCAGGCATGACCTTCCCTTGGTGAATCCATGCTGGCTGTTCCTGATCACTTTCCTTTCATGCAAGTACTTCAAGATTGATTCTTTGAGGACCTGCTCCATGATTTTTCCAGGGACTGAGGTGAGGCTGACTGGCCTGTAGTTCCCAGGATCCTCCTTCTTCCCTTTTTTAAAGATTGGCACTACATTAGCCTTTTTCCAGTCATCCGGGACTTCCCCGGTTCGCCACGAGTTTTCAAAGATAATGGCCAATGGCTCTGCAATCTCAGCCGCCAATTCCTTCAGCACTCTCGGATGCAACTCGTCCGGCCCCATGGACTTGTGCACGTCCAGCTTTTCTAAATAGTCCCTAACCACCTCTATCTCCACAGAGGGCTGGCCATCTCTTCCCCATTTTGTGATGCCCAGCGTAGCAGTCTGGGAGCTGACCTTGTTAGTGAAAACAGAGGCAAAAAAAGCATTGAGTACATTAGCTTTTTCCACATCCTCTGTCACTAGGTTGCCTCCCTCATTCATTAAGGGGCCCACACTTTCCTTGGCTTTCTTCTTGTTGCCAACATACCTGAAGAAACCCTTCTTGTTACTCTTGACATCTCTCGCTAGCTGCAGCTCCAGGTGCGATTTGGCCCTCCTGATTTGGCCCTCCTCCACAATACTCCATCCTCATAAATCACCCTTCCCCTGACCCAGCATGTCTTAAGTGAATATTATCCAAGTGCATAAACTTAGTTCACTTATTAATGGGCTTTTGCGTATAACATCATAGGTAAATAGGAAAGGGCAACAAATAAAATGGCAAAGTCCAGGTGTTCTCATGTATCTCCTGAGTGCCTTAGTCATTTTCTGACTTCCCAGGAGTGATCAGCACAAGTGAAATGCCTCCACTTTCACATTCCAGAAATTTCAATGACTAGCTAGGCTGCTCCAAAAAAATAAAATAAAAAACTAAAAAGGTTTTTCCGTGAGAGATGATAACAGCTGAGAAACTAGAAAAGGCTAGCAGGAAACTGAGCAAATGTAACTCTTGTGGCAAGACACCAAAAGCTGCACTTCCTATACTTCTTTGCCTAACAGTCCAAGTCTCAGAGCAATTATCTGTGGAGGTCCCCACCAAAAATCCACAGCCACCCCCTAACTAAAGTCCATGGGCAACTTTCACTCTTCTTTAGCATTCCAGGGTCTGAGATCAGGTAGGCCGAGAGGTCTTCTTTTCTTTAAGAATATTATCATTCCTCCCTCTCTTCTTCCTGTTTTTCATTCCTAATTTGTTAAAGCCAGAGCCTAGATGGAAGATCCTGCCTCACTAAAGAGCCTAAAAAGCCAGCTGCATTAAAAAGAAACCAGTATCCTCTGTACTGCTAGTCTAGTTTAAATTGGCTTCTGTTCCTGAGGTTCCCAGTGATGTTTCCTTAGATATTAGGAGCCTCACTTTCAGTGACATGAACCCATAGAGGAACTAAACCATTAGATTCTCAATTGGCTGGTATACTGTATCGCTTTAATAGCTCTGGGCAATATAGATTTAAATGGCATGGGTTTTTCAGATGAAGGCTGCATTTGTCAGAACAGACTAGTTCTGAAGTTTTGCTTTGGAGGACCTGAAACTTTTTCCAATCCTCCCAGTTAACAGGCTCCTGGCTCTTACCATCCTTTTTGTCTCTGGAATTTGTTCTAAACTACAGCAGAGCCTAGTCAACCGGAGAGATAACTTCCAGACCAACTTAGAATGAAAAGACGGCTATACAGGTGTTTCTGTGTCTTCAGTGTTGTCCCTTCTACTGGAGTCTACTGCTACTTTGCCTTCTGGTGTTCTCCTTCAAGGTAGTTTCCTGTGTTCATGTCTACTCTGTGCTCAGAACTCTGCAGCTGTTTCTGATTCAAGCCCAAGCCCATTGAATATTTGGCTTGGAGTGATTGATAAATGTTTCTGCCCAAGACAAAACTTCTCTTGTGGTGTTCTGGGACCGTGTTGAATCTCTCCCTTGACTTTAAGGGTCTTTGGATCAGGACTATAATTATAAAGAGGGCTTTCTCTGACCACAAATGTCAGTCTTTAGGGTGGGAGACACAAAAGGAGCTGTGTGCTTTTGGGAAAATGGTCATAGTCAATGATCAGGCTCCATATAAATGCATGAGATCCAAGAGCCGTGTGAAGGACACTATTTAGCCTCAGGAACTTTCTCTCAGATAGGCCAGACCTACTCTAGATAGACAAGTCAGTAGTTTGTAGTATAGTTGAAATGATACTAAGTACCTGTCAATGAGAGAAAAAGTCTGGCAGCTCTGAAGTCTTGTCCTCTCACAAAAAAAGGCAAACCAGCTCCCAGTTGATCTGTGCCGGCACAATCTTGCCTGGAAAGAATGGTCCCTAGCTTTCTCCCTCCCATCCATAGATCTTTATGCCTACCTGACAAATACCATTCTCCTGTACCCAGTACTTAGACCTTCAGGCTTTCACAGTTATACAGTCCAATGGTCCTAGTGGACTTTAAACTCATCCAAGCCTCTCATCAGTGCTGACACTTCCCTGTTTTGGAATGGCTATTTTAACAAAAAGCAATGGACCTTGACTCTCTCATTGGTATCCTGGATTTGTCTGAGAACAAGGCAATCTCTTCTCCTATATTGTGGAAGGGGTGCTCAGATATTGTAGGAAGGGTAGTGGGCAGATACAGTACCAATTCTTAAATACCACACATAGAAGATTTTTCTTAAGAGTCAGATGCTCAAGATGAAGTTGTCCCCTGGCACTTTTAGTGTACTCATCTGGCAGTTATGCAGCAAATAACTCAAGGTTATTTTCCTTGTCAGCATTTCAGAGCAAATCTTTATGTAAAAAGTGAAATGTTCTTAAACAATGGGCTGGAAAGAATAATGGGTACATTTGTTTTTTTTTAATTATAATGACAAAATAGCATTCATATTTGTTAAAAATAGAAAGTAGAAAAATAACAAAATAATTCTAGTAATGACAAAATTTTGATATTTAGAAAATCAGCACTGCCTTATGTCCACATTACATTTAATTTGAATCTTCTGTAACTGGCTAATTTTTTTAAAAGGGTAGGGAGTGATTGGGTGTTCTTTAAATAATGTGCTGAAATTTTAAAAAAATGCACACTTTAAAATGTGTACAAGGATATTTTTGCTCCCTTGTTCATGTTTGTGTAAAGGTCTTTTCAATAGTGGAAAAATAACTCCAGCCCAGACCCTTAGTAACCCTTAGGAACAGGCTTACCTTTAAGGAAGTCAGTAGTCCTGTTGATTTCAATGGGACTACTCATGGCTCTGATTCAGAAAAAGCATTTATATTCAGGAAGGATGCTTAAACACATGCTTAAATCCCATTAAATCAATGATAGTATTAAAGTTATGCATGTGCATAAATGTTTAAGGGTCAGGGCCTTAGTACTTTCCTGATTTGGGATTTATTTGCTCAAAATTAAGCACATGTGTGTTTGCAACATCAGGATTTAATTAGGGGTCTGATCCAAAGCCCATTTAAGACAATGACTTTCCATTGACTTTAACTGGCTTTGGATTACTGAGAATACAGGGGAAACAGTGAAAGTGACTACACATGGTACTGTCAAATATACAAAGTAAACACACAAATAATACAGGTGTTTTATTTGTCAGCTGACATCTTTCAGTCGTAGTAACCTGAAATATTACTACATACAAGGCACAGCAAACATCCCTTTAAACAGTAGTTCTCAAACTTTTGTACTGTTGACCCCTTTCACATAGCAAACCTCTGAGTGTGACCCTCCTTATACATTAAAAACACTTTTTAGTATATTTAATACCATTATAAATGCTGGATGCAAAGCAGGGTTTAAGGTGGAGGCTGACAGCTCACGACCCCCCATGTAATAACCTCGCAACCCCCGAGGGGTCCCAACCCCCAGTTTGAGAACTCCTGCCTTTAAAGATGGCACTTTTTGTTTAAGTATGGGTTTGCCCTTGTGTCCTTGGACAACATTTCTGAGTACAGTATGTTCATTGTGCTGTGCATCAGTGGATTGCCACCCTATTTTATCTATCCATTCTAATCTAATCTATTTTTTTCATTTCCAGCATCACCACCACTGCAGTTATGAGTAACCAGTATAATTCATAGTACCTTTAGGATCAAAGAAGTTATGTAAATAATTCTGAGTACTGTACTATAAATATCACAATACGGTAAACATCAGTGAGGCTATTTATTACTTTTCCACATGGAGACTGGAATAAAAAGGAATGCCACTTAGTGATTTCAATTTTAAAAGCAGTCTATCCATCAGGATGATTCTGCTCAAGAATTCTTGTTTTAAAGCCTATAAACATGGTTTCCCCCGCCCCAGGAATGAATGTTTCATTATTTAATTCCTTCAGTAAATACAAGGATCAGTTCTACTTCCAGTGAAGCCAATGGCAAAAGTCCTGTTGATTTCAGTGGGAGCAGGATTTGCACCATTGTTTGTGGATGCTGTAAAGAAAAGCTCACTCTCCATTTACTATATCTTCAAGCTGCACCATGTCCTTTTCATAGTAACCTAAGGTAGTGATAAAGCATGCAGCATATGATTCTGATCCACACTTACGGCTTGGGTTTTTTGGTTCCCTTTTAATGGTTCAATGCTAAGAGCAGCTTGTAATGCATAATGATGTTCTGAACAAATAATTAGTGGTGTTGTTCCATTTTTGGGTTGACGGAATTGATTTTTTAACTTTGACATATGAAAATCCAGAAAAAGCCTTCTTGTTCAATCACCAGACACTGCCTGATATCAGTAACAATACAGCTTATGGGGGATGGAGCTTTTCAGGTGTTAGCAATTGGAGCATCCATGTGTTGATGAAAACTGTCACTTTTGTTTTTAGTGGTAGATAATGAGTGAAGTGTTCATTTTTGATAATTTGTGTGTATATCTGGGTTTAACAGTATTTGAATGTTACAAAAACTGAGCTCCAAAAAAGTATGAATTGCAAACAGATATATCATGAGTGACATGTCATTTATACCAAGATATAGCATTAACCTGATCTTTAACATGGCTTTTTTTGTCATGATTGGACTGTCAGTGTTCAAATAAGCCAGTCACACAATGTTTGTGAAGTATTTCCTTTATTTTGAATTTGTACAGGGAAGTTTGCTTCAAATTGGAAGATGGTCTATCCATGTTATTATTAATAAGTTTTTCTGTCATGCTTTACAGATTTTGAACCACTGTACAAATATTAACTAGTTATTCCTTTGGGTATGTAGGCACTATATCCCACTTTTATAGATGGGGAAACTGAGGTAAAAGGAGGTTAAGTGACTTGCCCAAGTTGCTTATCGAAAAGGAGATTGAGGGGTGGCTTCATTTAGAGTCTCTCTCCACAGGGAGAGAATAGTACAGGCTCTTTAATTTAATGGAGAAGGGCATAACAAGAACCAGTGACTGGAAGCTGAAGCCGGAGGAATTCAAATGAGAAATTAGGCACAAAGTTTTAACCATGAGTGTGATTAACCATGGGAACAAACTACCAAGCAAAGTGGTGGATTTGTCATTTTTTGTTGTCTTCAGATCAAGACTGGATGCCTTTTGGGAAGATATGCTTTAGTGTACCACAAGTTATTGGTCTCAATACAGGGACAACTGGCCTGTGATATACACTAGGTCAGACTAGATGATCTAGTGGTATAGTTAGGCCTTAAACTCTATGCATCTCTGAATTGTACTACAAAAATCTCCGCTTTCATTTAAAAAAATTACATATTTTTAGTGATTAGGAAGATAAACTTGGAAACATCAAGTGTGTGTTGTCTCACACAAACCTTCAGCCAACCTGAAACCATAGTTCGAAAGGTGTGAACTACCCATTGATTTCAATGGGTTGACTTAAATCTAAAGAGGACAACCTAACTGTTCATTCTATTAACTATTTCACCATTGATTAGCACAAATATTTAGCAAATATGTTCATCCCAATCCCAAATTGTTTCTCAGACTGGAAAATTTAATATAAAAATAAATTACACCGGGGATATGGTTCTAATTGTAACATTCATTTCCACATTTAATTCAATAAAAAATTCAAAATTTTAATTCAAATAAAGCTGCTGCAGAATATCCAGCCCATTGGATCTGACTGCTGCAAAACCCAGGCACATTGTAATAGAATTTAGGTTCCATTTGCCATAGATTACACTAGGCTTTGATTAAGAATTTCCATAGTTTTCTTATGTAATTGAACTAATTTCTGTGCACATCTATTAACATTTGTATCAGGTATCTGGTCAGCCAAATCACATGGTAGTGTGGCATTGAGTAATAGTATGCAGATGACTCACACACCACATATATAAATTCTGGGGGGAAATAATACAATGTGTATATGCAAAAAATACCACCTTCCCTCTCTTAATTTTTACATAATATTCTGTAAAGATCATATATGTTTATTTTCCAATGTTTCACTACAGATTTGACAGAGAATAATGTTGTTCACTGAAAGGAGTTGCTTTTTTTTCCAGACTGTGGAATCATTCCTGTGTTGGTAAAACGAATACATTGGATTATAAAGAATTTCTGAAGAACCTTGGTATACATATGGGTACAATTAAGAAAAATGCAACAGAAAACCAATGCCTAGGTAGGTGCTCATAAGGAGAATGTATAGTGTAGGCTTTGGGAAAGCGAAGTTTTCACTTGGGGCCTGATTCTACTCCTGCTGAAATCAATGGGAGTTAGATCGGGCCCTTACATGGCAACTTTAGTCTGAAATTTTCAAAGAAGCCCAAGACAACTATGTGCCATTTAGGGGATGGTCTCTCTTAGAGTGGTTTGAAAAGCTCATCCACAGTGTATCAACACTGCTCATAGGGCCAAGGGTTCAAAAAGTGACACCCAAGTGCATGTGTAAAAAGTATAGTCACAGTTGAAGCTTATTTGCTGCAATTATGCCTTTAGATTTTAAGAGTTCATGTACAAATAGCTATTGGAGTACTGTGCTTAATGTGGTTGTATGTACAATCAAAGGGCTGCACACTCAGTCATGTTTTTTGTGCATCACCTTCTGGCCTTCATTTTTGAAAATATGTCCCATAATGTATATCAGAGTCTACGGACTTTTGAATGCATTTTAAGAAAAGGACACTGTCAATATGTTTTTTTTATAATTTAAAAATAATAATTATGTTTGCATTAAACCCTTAGAAGCTTGGAACTAAAATCTGTTTCTTTAAAAACCTATTTTTCTACTTGATGTATGCAGCTGGGTTTGTTGTTGTAGGGTTACTTGCAAGTGCTGGTCTTTCTGCCAAGTGAGTTTTCATTTCTCTTTGTTTAAAAAAAATAGTATTTAAACATAATATCAGAGGAAAAAAAGCCAATAAAGAATTACACAGACTTTGCAACCTGAAGAAAAGACCGTAAGCTAAATTTTGAGCCTACCAACTTGAAACATTGCGCCTTTCATTTCTACTATTCAGACTTAATACTTCACAAAGAGTCACAAAAGAACAAATTAACCTTTCACAGTTGTCTAGAAAAGCCCAGCCAACAGTCATAGTACTGAACTGATCCACTGCCTGACAAAAAGTCTTCCATTGGGTAGTGGGACTTATTTTTAAACCAACATTAAATGGATAGCCTGATTTTCAAAGGTGCTGAGTACAGGCTGTTCCTATTGACTTCAGTGGATGCTCAGCACTTCTGAAAATCATACCATTAGAATCTTTTTTTATTTAATTGTACTTTCCCCCTCTTCATTCTGAAACAGGGTTGTGTGTACACAGAATGATGTAAAGTTTATGAAATATTACAAAATAAAATAGCTTAGAAAATAATTGGTAAAATAACCACAGCTGCTAAGCGCTTGGTTTTTTACATAGTGTGGCCAACTGACATCATAACCAAAGCTGGTGCTCCAAAGTCAAATCCCACTCTGCTTTGATCAACAAAGCAGTTGTAAAGGTGAACATTATCTTAGATAAACCCATTCACCTAGTAAACATAGGGCAGTATTTAGGGTAGAGATCAGAATGGGTAAACTAGAAAGATAAAAGGAGGAGAAGGGTGGATGTAGTGGGAGAAGAGACATTGAAGATGGTGCACTGGAGTGGTTAATTAAATTGGGCCTGGTGCTGAAAGTAGCTGAACACCGTCAACTCCCACTGACGTCAGCTGAGCATATCAAACACCTTGCAAGAGGCTCTCAGTAGAATCAGAATTATTATCACACGTGGTAATGTTATAATACGTATCTATATCTGAAGCCTGAAAAATATGTAGTACTCTTAATAAGGCAGGTTTCAGAGTAGCAGCCGCATTAGTCTGTATTTGCAAAAAGAAAAGGAGTACTTGTGGCACCTTAGAGATTAACAAATTTATTTGAGCATAAGCTTTCGTGAGCTACAGCTCACTTCTTTGTTAGTCTCTAAGGTGTCACAAGTACTCCTTTTCTTAATAAGGCAGAAATTCCTCTGGTCTATTTAGCTCTATACTGATATAGGATTACAGTTCACCTCCAAATTGAAATTCTGATGGCCAGTGTCATCAGGCTGTTTGTTCCACAGCTCCTCCTATTATATAATGTTTTTATTCAGCAACAGGGGAACTCGAATGGGCAAGCTCACAGAATCCTACTTTTATTAGGGAAGAAGATGGGTCAATGGATAAAGCACAAGTCTGTGAGTCAGGAGACCTGGGTTTTCACCTCCCACTCTGTCATTCACAGACTTTAAGGGAGAAGGGACTATCATGATCATCTAGTCTGACCGCCTGCACACTGCAGGCCACAGAACCTCACCCACCCATTCCTGTAATAGGTCAGTCACCGCTGACTGAGTTACTGAAGTTCTCAAATCTTGATTTAAAGACTTGAAGTTACAGAGAATGCACCATTTACTCTAGTTCAAATCAGCAAGTGATCCGTGCCCCATGCTGCAGAGGAAAGTGAAACCCCCCCACCAGCTAATCTGAGCTGGGGAAAAATTCCTTCCCAACCTCAAATGTGATCATTTAGACCCTGGGCATGTGGGCAAGATGCACCAACCGGACACCTGGGAAAGTTCTCTGTAGTAACTCCCCATCTAGCATCCCATCTCTGGCCAATGGAGATATTTGCTACTAACAGTCACAGATGGGCCATATCCCATTGTAGATAAACTCATCAAACCATCCCCTCCATAAACTTATCAAGCTCAGCCTTGAAACAGGTTGGGTTTTTGCCTCCCCTACTCTCCTTGGAAGGCTGTTCCAGGACTTCACTCCTCCAATCGTTAGAAACCTTTGTCTAACTTCAAGCCTAAATTTATTGATGGTCAGTTTGTATCCATTTGTTCTTGTGTCCAAATTGGCCTTAAGTTAAATAAGTCCTCTCCTTCCCTGGTGTTTCTCCTTCTGATGTCTTTATGGACAGCAATCATATCTCCCCCCAGTCTTTGTTTTGTTAGGCTAAACAAGTCAAGCTCCTTAAGTCTCCTCTTGTAAGGTAGCGTCTCCATTCCACTGATCTTCCTAGTAGCCCTCCTTTGCGCATGTTCCAGTTTGGATTCATCTTTCTTAAATATGGGAGATCAGAATTGCACACACTATTACAAATGAGGTCTCACCAGTGCCTCATACAATGATAATAACACTTCCCTGTCTCTACTGGAAATACCTCGCCTGATGCAGCCTCAGATTGCATTAATCTTTTTCACTGCTGCATCATGTTGGCAACTCATAGTCATTCTGTGATTGACCAATACATCCAAGCCTTTCTCCTCCTCTGTCTCTTCCAACCGATGCATCCCCAGCTGACAGCAAAAGTTCTTATTATTAGTTCCTAAGTGCATGACCTTGCGCTTTGCACTATTAAATTTCATCTGTTTCTGTTATTCCAGTTTTCAGGGTCATCCAGATTTTCTTGTGTGATATTTTGGTCCTCCTCTGTATTGAGAAAACCTCCCAACTTTGTGTCATCTTCAAATTTTATTAAAACACTCCCACTTATTGTACCCAGGTAATTAAGGAAAATGTTCAATAAGATTGGTCCCAAGACAGATCCCTGAGGAACTCCACTAGTAACCTCCCTCCAGCCTAACAGTTCAACTTTCAGTATGACCTGTCATAGTCTCCCTTTTAACCTGTTCCTTAAACACCTTTTTACCACACTGACTCACTGGGTGATCTTTGACAAGGATCTTAACTTCTGTTTGTCAGGTTCCCCATCTATAACATGTGGATAAATATACTTACCCCCTTTGTAATGTGCTTTGAGGCTCAAGGTCTTGTCTACATACAAATGATGTAAAAACTGATTTGGCTAAACCAGTTTGAAAAGGTTTTAAAAAAAATTTAGTTAAGCCTTGTGGGCACTTCCACTGGTTCAAAACTGATTTATATCACCGACCTCACAAGAAAAACTGCTATAAACCTGTTTTAAATTGAATTAAGAGGGTCCACATAGCTTTTTGCACCAGTTTAATTAAATCAATTTAAAAACATGCCCTTGATCAATCAGGTGCGACTTTGTGAGTTGACCAGGCCTACCGATGAAAAGCATTACACGAGTATTAACAGTTGTCACTTTTATTTATTTATGGCCAGATTCTGATACTTTTTTTGCTGATGTTGAATAGCACCTTACTTCATGAGTTGTCCTATTGAAATGGAGTACTCCAGAAGTAAGATGCTACTCAGTGTGAGAAAGGGTGTTAAAATCTGGATCCGGTCTAGCACAGTGATCACGCTTGGATTCTATACAATGATCAAATTATGCCAGACGTATACCAGAGCTCTTGCCTTGAAGAATTTACATTCTAAAAGCACAGTGTGGATAATATAGAGCACAATATAGTTCAGAGAAAGCAGAAAGTGGGATGGTGATTATTCTAGCTTGAATGCTTCACAGGAAAGTTTTTTGATGGGGAGGGCACTTGGCATATATTAACTAAAGGCTCTTTCAAGGGCTGTGGGCAATATGAAAGAGCACAAATTTAGGAATATGTGAAAGAAACAAAGGGAGCAGTCAAGAGAAACCAGTGTCTTTCAAGGTTAGCTGTCCGAGATTGGTGGGTGGGTTGTCATACATATACTGAAAATGTGTTTTTAGGGGCCTAATTACTCTGTAACAATATTGGTAAAGAGATAAAACTATCAGAATACTCTGTGATATTACATGCTAATAAGAGTATTTGTTAAGATTGTAAGCTACATGAATTAATTCTCCTAAAGAAAAGTGAAGATAAAAAGCACTATTATAAATGCTAAGCTTTGTACCTATTATTCTTCCCTAGAAATCCAGTCTGAGAAATACAAATCAATTGTATTTTGGGCTTATTTTAATGTTTTCCATAAAGACTTCTCTCATGATTTAACAAGAAATGGTCTTCAAAAAGAAATCCAGTTACTTTTATTTCTTTGAAGGTGACAATAGCAGTGACTTTGCTAAAATGAAGTTTTCGTTACCAGCACCGAACTGGCAGGAGACACAAGAGAAGATGCCAAAACAGAATAAGCTGTCACTACAGACTTCACCAGCTGAGTGTAGTGTGATAGAATGCACACTAGATGACATTGAGATGGCTTTTAGGAAAAAGGTAAGGGAGTCCTTAATGTGTCTGAATGCTCTGAAATATGGAGAGGTTGAGCCAGGCATCACACAGAGAGGAGATTACACAGAAAGTTTTGGTGTTCAACATATAAATTAATAATATTTGTGCTGTTTTTTAAAAAGCCCTTAATAGAAATGACAGTTTGTTTTTCATTGCACTTTCTAAAGGTTTCATATCTTGTTTGCCAGGCTCATAGCTTTAAAAATATATATAAATACCTAGGAAAGCACCATTTTTCTAGACTAAAACAAAATAAAAATATTGAAACTCGATGGGTCAGGCAAATCGTATGTGAATCTATCACTTCTCACTGTTAGATCACTTGACTGAATCCCAACCCAGCTCAGTAATGTTTAAAAGTTGTCATCATTTGGCAATTATTTCATGAGGCTCATGAAATAAGCTAGTGGCCTAAGTGCAGTCCCTTGTTCGATATGTGTGAAGCTCATAAATGGCACCCATGCTGGAAGTTTGAACAGAGGTTAAGGGCATGGAGAAGGGGCATGGAGAAGGAGTTAACTCCTTATGCCTTGAGGGGATCCTTCTAGAGCACGGTAGAGGGACAACATGGAGGATCTTGCACCGCCAATTCCATATGTATGTTCTACCTATTTTGTGGATAGAGGAATAGAATCCAAATCTCCTGACAGTCGGTTCTGTCCTTTAACCTCAAGAACCTCCCTCCTTTCTCAGAAGGCTATAGAGAAAGTAAGGGGACGGGATTATGGACCAGAGTTAGTGTTTTAGTACAAATCTAGCCGTACAATCCTATAACTGTACTTCCTCAGCCTTGAAGTGATTGGAGAGTTCTAGTAGGCTGGAGGTCAGCAGGCACTAAGGCTGCAGGGACATCACCTGACCTTCTTTCCCCTTTAGTTCTTGATTCTGAAGTCAGGGTAGGTCCTCCAGAGCCACACAGATTGAGGCCTGGGTTGGTGGCTGGGTACATCTCATCACCCTGTAAACCCTATCAGCCCATGATATTTGTTTTGGACTTCTGAGGTCTCGCCATACATTATCTCTGCCCTGTGATGTCTGCAGTTTTCATTTAGCAGTAAACAGGTTAGAAAAAGGTAGTGTAAAGCACCAAAAAGGGTGATGGAAAGCCCAAGGAATGTTTGTATTATTCAACAAACAGTACTGACTGAACTTTTGGTGAATGAAACCAATCTTCCTGCTGTTCTATTATCTTTACTGAAATTTGCAGTAAGTCCCATAAGCAAAACCGCACTCCCCTAGTTTCTTTGTAACAGCCCATGAACTAAAAGAATAACCAAAGAAATGGGCAATATGTTTATATAACAGGTATATTAACCATTCTGTTTCTTCTAACATTTTTTCTAGCATTCATTATGATCCATTTTAATAAAGAGGAGCTTGCTACTAAGTTACACTAGGGATGTCTTTAAAAGTATATTAAAACAGATGTCTCAAACAGGCAGATCCACCAATATTTTTAGCCCTGAATTTTGAGGTAGAGTTATTATCCCTGGGGGAGGGATAGCTCAGTGGTTTGAGCATTGGCTTGCTAAACCCAGGGTTGTGAGCTCAATCCTTGAGGGGACCATATGGGGCAAAAATTGGGGATAGGTCCTGCTTTGAGCAGGGGGTTGGACTAGATGACCTCCTGAGGGTCCCTTCCAACCCTGGTATTATATGTGCTATATTTCTGTGAGAAACTTGTCTGCCTTGTCACTTGAGTCTCTGTGATTGGGAAATACTGTTTTGTAGTGAGCCTATTAATTAAACATCTGACAGTCAGAGCTTGCCATGGTAACCTATTTGATCAGTTTACAGAGAAGAACACTTAAAAAGGTCTTGTAAAAATACATTATTGTTTTTAAAACTTCATGAGCTTGATTTTTCTGAACAAAACACTATAAATTGTATTCATTTCAGCTGCACTCAGCCTATCAGGACATTGAAAAAGCCTTCAGAGCATTTGATGTTAGTCAGAGTGGATTTGTGTCTTTGGATTACTTAAAGTCAGTCATAAATGGCTTTATATTTCCATTACCAAATGGAACTTTTCAAGAGCTAATGAGTAGGTAAGCGTCATATTGTTTTCTTTAGAGACATTTTTTAACATTGCAACTTCATAACTTGATTATTGCTTTTTGTGACTTCCTTTGTTAATTTGCCTCATTTGTGCCTGTGTTGCAGCATGTATGGAACATAATGTAAAATCTGATTGAACTAGCTAGAGGGCCATGTTTGCAGCAGTTAGCTAGCCAGGCACAATAGAGTGATAGCCTTCACTCAGAATTGCCTTACTTCTATTTGTATGTCATTTTATATTTAGTTTCCTAGTGGGAAGGGTACGCGCTTTCATTGAAGTAAATACTGGTACTTTAAGAGGAATTTACTGCATAAAAATCATCATAACTAAAAAATAACTAAAGTTTAATCCTTGGCATGTTCAAAACCTAATACTCAAATTTCAAAATTTCTTTTTTTCCAAAATGCCTTTTAGATTCAGATAATTATTACTAAATATTATTATTATTTTTATTAATTATTTCTTTGTTAAACATTAACTATGTGGTCAGCCTTATATAAGAAAACAACTGAAGACAGTCTCTGCCCTGAAGAGCATACATTTTACTTATAGGTCTTAGTCAAATTTAGGACAACCACTGTGGATTGAGGGCAGTATGATAGTACCTTGACACCAATGGCAGTTACCTGTGTTGACTGAGGGGCTGGTGACTGCTGGTTCCTGAGAAAGATTTTGATCTTGGCTGGGCTACAACTTGGCAAAAGGCATTTGAAACTTACTTTTAAATGTAAAACTAATGTGCTACTTACTTTACCCCAGAAACAAGGGATGGGATGAATTACTGGAAGAGCAATTTGACCAGTATTACCACTTTATTACCATGTTTGTGTGCTTCAAGCTTGCACTTTTTAAAGGTACTTCTGTTTAAAGGGTTAAATGAAAGTATGAAGTACAGCATACCTTCAATGAAACTTACTAATGCTAACCACTTTGACTATGTAGTGGTCACCAGTAATCACTATAGGATTAACTATAGGAACACTGGGGAGCTAGATGATGTAGTGATGTCACTTCTGGACAACTGAATTTAAATTAAATTAAGATAAAACTCTTCTGAATTTGGAGGGGCATTGCAAAACTAGAACCTGAACTGGACTGAGAGAAGGGCAAATCAGGCCAGCTCCTAGATTAAAACCCAGGTACTAGTTCAGGTTAACCAGACACTGCAGCATTATGGCCAGAATTCAGATACTGTGATAAGCATGATATAGCAGTGATATTTGGATAGAAAAGGATTTTTGGGACACAGCCTGCCCTTAGGCACCTGAGTTAAGTTAAAGGAAATTTTTCAAAATCTAATTTCTTTGGACCTGATTTGAGTTCAAATGTTGCTAGCCAACTCCCCAAACCCACATTTCCCATTTAAAGCCAGAATATGGACATTCTTCGGTATTTTGGTTCAATCTGGACCCACCCTTATACACAGAGACCAAACCCGCAAGAGGAAAATAGGCAGAAGATAGCCTATATTCACAGGCAGCAATACTAAGAGCATATGGACAAATCAAAGAGGAAGGGGAGAACAAAAACTTAACTTTTTAACGAGCTCTTTAACAAAGACAGAGATTGCGAGAGTCTTAAATAGGCACACAAGGCACACAAGTCAGTTCTTACCATGTGAGCAAAGCAGGAACCAGATCATGTGTTACTATTTAAAGATTCCATAACATAGTTTATATATTTAAACTCATTTGTGTGAAAGTAAGATCATCCATGAAAATAATTAGTTGGATTTTTTTTTTCTTGAATGCACTAGTTAACTTTAAAGGTCTCACTGCAGATATACATTTTATATCAGCAGGTGCTGTATGAGAGTATCATCTGCAGTAACTACATTATTTTGTGCATTCAACAGATAAATCTGATTTGCTTCTAGTCATTCACAATGTGATATAACAATGATCAACTATTACTTTGTCAAAAAATATTGCTATCATACTTTCTTCAGTTCATGTCACTCACGAGTTTTAAATCTTAAAGTAAATCTTGCTCTTAAACATAAGCACATAATGGAAAGATTTCTACATGCATTTTTTCATTGGAGTTTTCTCTAGACATTGACAAAATATAGTGTCACTTTAATGATGCTATAAACAGAAATATTCCACCCTACATATACCATATCTTTCAGGTGATATTTCTCAGATAAAGTAATTCAAAAGATGCACCAGTGTGAAAACAACCACAGAGCTTTCTCGTAGTTATGTGGCTGTACTAATGTACATATGGCTTCATGTAGGCTGATAATGAATACAACAATAACTAATAGGGAATGTTGTATGACGTAAAGATTAAAATGATATTTAAATATCGTTGTAACATGGTTCACTCACTACTGGGACAACTTGTGACTAGGTCTGGGGATCAGCTCTTGCCTGGTCTAGCCCCCCATTCTATTGGTTGCTCACTTCATGGGCTTTCTCTCTTTGTGGGTTGCTCGCTCTTCATGACCTGGCCAGAGGACTAAGTCACTATTTAGGCTTCCCCTTTTGGGGGTTAAAGTCCCAGTGGGCAAGCTATCCATATGCCCTGCCAGGCAGTTTTCTGGTCTAAGTCCAGGTCCAGGGCCATTTTCCCAGTGGCTGGCTGGGTAACCCAGGCCCACTCATTACTCCGGATTCCAGCTGGGGGACCCTATGCCTCGCAACCACGGTCTAGTCAATCTCAGACCCTGTTGATATTTTCCTGGGCTCCTTCCTACCTCACTTCTGTATCTCCTGGCTCATTTCTGGATTTGCCAACTTGAGCTTCCTTTCCTCCCAGTGGCTACTCCATCACACTTGGTTTCTTGCCTGACTCTGTAGTTCAGGGCAGGATCTCAGGGCTTACTTTCCTCCCAGAATTCCTCCTCGTCCCTGGCCAATTCCCTTTCTCTCTAGAGAGTGACCACAGAGCTCATCCCTGACCTGCCTCTTGCTCTCAACTTCCTGGCTTTGTACAAGCCCAGCTTGCCCCTGCCCAGCTGGGCTTCATCTTCAGTTAGACTTTATCTGTCCCTGGCTCTTTTGGTGAAGCATATACATTTAATTGTCCCTTTTTAATCTGCTCAGGCCTTTTGTGGGGTGGACACCCCATCACTATTGCCCACATTAGATGGGGCAGGGAACTATTTATAGGTAAGAACACATGACAGTGTTTTATGATTGTTCTAGATATCTGCAAGTCTTAAACCTCAGGAGTGAAATCCTGAGTCAATTGATTTCAATGGTGTTTTTGTTATTGACTTTAATGGGGCTAGAATTTCACCCCTGAACAGTAAAGGACCCTGTTACCTAAGAACTCATCTCTCACAATATGTCCCCTTGAAGCCAGATCAAATATATTGTAGATACACCATTCATATTTACTTAATTTCAAAGGATATCAGTAATGTTAGTCCCAAATTCTCTCCATTTCACACAAATTCGGTGTCCCATCATTTTTCCTTTTGAAACTCCTTTGCATCAGAAATAAAAATGAATGGAACCAAGATTACAGGCAGAGCTATTTATGCTGAACAAAGGAATCCCACCACATTTTAACTTTCCTGCATGAGTAATATTTTTTTGTCTTAGGTTTATTTTGGGTCTTTGCCATGCATGTTCCTTGACAGGCGGAGAAGTATGAGTGAAGGATACTCTTGTTGTCTGTTCCAAAAACCAAACGTTCCATGACTAGAGTGAGCAGTTTCCCAATGTGAGGCCTTCTCTTATGCAACTTGCTCCTCTTGTGAGATGCCAGACCCCCATTTGGCAGCCTTCACTTAAGTCATGATGGAAACCATGCTTACTTGGTCAGGCTTTCAGTGAACTTAATATCTGTTTGAAAGAGTCAGGGCAATTTGGTTGCCGATATTTCCTGGTCCTGACAACAGTGATTGTAGTTTTAAGCTATCCTTTTTGGTTAGCTTAGTGTCTGATTTCCATGATTTAATATTTTTGTAAAGATCCCAGATGCTAGGCAATGGTGCTTAAAAATTCTTAAACACTCTTAAATATATGGCATTTTGTACTAGATGACTAACAGACCATAAATCATCTGGTTTTGCCCAATACGCATGCTATTACAATCTTCATCAAACAATGTCCCTCTTTTTATAATATTTATATTCTAGGTAATTAAAAGAGGATATAATGGAAGATGAATTTCTGAAAGTCCTGTAAAATTATGAACACTTTAAAAACAAAATTAGTTTAATATATAAGGTCCACTGGATAGAACACTATACTGGGACTCTGGAGACCTGGGTTCTGTTCCTAGCTCTGCCACTGGCCTGCTGGGTGACCTTGGGCAAGTTGCTTTACCTCTCTGTGCTTCAGTTTCCCATCTGTAACATAAACTTCTTCTTTTTCTTTGAGTCGTGTCCCTGTGGGTGATGCAGTGTAGCTGTGCTGACATCCCTGTGCTGCTGATCGGATCAGTGTCCGTTAGGACCGCACACGCGCGCTCTCTCGCTCGTTGTGCTGCGCCGCAGTTTCTTCTCCGCTGCCCCTAGCTAGAGACAGAGCTATTCGCAGTCTCTGAGGGCCATTACTTTTGATTTTGCATTTCTGTAGTTAGTTAGCCTACTAGTACTTAGTTGTAGTTCTAGTTGTAAGATTTTTTTTCTCTTTTCTTATCTTTTCTCCCTAAAAAAAAAAAAGAGAGAGAGAAACTTTATCTTTTCCTCCTGTTTTTTCCTCGTTGGGGACCCTTCCCCCAACAGGTTATGCCCAGTTCACCAGACTTCAGGAAGTGCCTCTCTTGCAAAGAGGTGATCCCCGTTGCAGACAAGCACTTCCAGTGCACACACTGCCTCGGGTAAGGCCACATTCAACAAAAGTATGATCTTTGCCAGCAACTCCGTTCCAGATCCCATAAGGATAGAGAGCTCAGGCAGAAGGTCATCTTCATGGAGGTAGCTCTCCAACCCTCTCTGGATCTGCACCACAAGTCACTTGGCAGACCAGAGTCTTCCCCACAGCCCTCAATATCCAAAGACTGTGGGTTGAAGAAACAAACCACTGACCCCTCTCATAAATTGTCATAAAAGGTAGTGGGAACTCCCCACAGTGAGCCCCAAGATAGCTGCAAATGATCTCCAGCATGCGTGATGTCCTCGGTACCATTGGCACCAAGACAGTCTCAGCTCAGGTATCATTGACAATATCATACGTATCCAATGGTCCTGGGCACCAAGTCAATGGCACCGAGGGACAAGGACAGGAGTAAGCACTCTGCTGAGAAGGCATTCTGCTGAGTATGCAGTGCTCCATCAGTACCATCATCAACACCTCATCCAGCACCAAAATGACCGGTATGGGCGAGATCCCCCTCCCCCGCTGGTACCGCCAATGGCACCGAATCGGTTGGTACTGCTGGAATTCTGGCACTCAAGAGACCTCCATGTACTTGATGCACTGGAGGCTCCTCTTTTTGGTACTGGGACCGCCTCACTGAGTCTTCGCCCGGCACGGGAGTCTTCCCCGTTGCCCTACCACACCCCCGGCTCTCTAGTGAGGCCTGGGATAGCAAACTGCAGGATGTGGCATCACAGTACTCCTCCCAGGCTCCTTATGGCGCCCAATATCAACAGGGCCCCCAAGCATACCCTTCCCCCCCCCAGTGGCCATATTGGGATCCTTGTGCAATATACAGACCCTACACTTCTCAAGCATCCAGTGTCTCTCATAGAGAGTCCACCAGACTTTCTCCTACAGCTTCGGTGTCCAGAACCCCAGAATCAGAGGAGAAAACTTTTGAGGGACAGGGGGAAAGGCTCAAAATGGAGGCAAACATTTCCTCATCATCACCAGATGAGACTACGATGCCCCCTCCTCTATCACCAGCTGATGATTTTAGATACTTTCAAGACCTTTCTAAGAGGGTAGTGGATAGCTCAAATGGCTGAATGGACACTGCTATCTACATCTCCAATTAGAGGTACAGGGGCGCAGACACACCTACAACAGAGCACCCTTAGGGTAACACATCTCAAAGATGAGTAACTTCCCCTTACCTTCTTTGTAAAGCACTTTGAGACCTGTGGATGAAAAGTGCTATATAAGAACTAACTATTTCCTACTAAACATAGAATTGCTTTGGAATACAAAATCCTGAAGCCTTCACTCAGGTTTTATTCCCAGTGAATTCAATGAGTGTTTTGCATATGTAAGATTTCTGGATTTGACCCATGAAAATTAAGGATGGAAAAGACAGGTGTTGTCAGGCAGAGCCCAGTACTGAGAAGTGCTGAGCATGTGTAGTTCCCATTGAGGTGCGTGGGAGTTCCAGGTGCTAAGTATGTCTTGGATCTTATTCATCCCCTCCCATGATAAAACCCAAGGGAGGAGGCTTTGTGGGAGACAATCTTAGTGATGATCATTTTGTAATGATTCTACTACATCATCTAATTGGGGTGGAAATTCTGCAGAAATGGAGTCTGCCGACAAACTGTGTGGATCCTCAGGGATCCATGCTGATGCCCTGTACTGCTGCATCAGCTCTGGCCCCTAGTAGCCATGCTGTGCTCTCCCCAGCTCCCTGGCACCATGGCAGTTACCCTCTGAGGTGCTGTTGAGGTAGCTGAAGAAGGGGGTAGTCACACACATGGAAAGGGCCTCTGTTTGTGAGGATCTCGGGGACAATGATGCAGACCAAGATCAATCTGTTTGCTTGTTTCCAATGCAGAATTGTTCCCTACAGTGTACTTTTGAGTTTAGTAGAACCACAGAAATTTCATGTGGGAAAGATCTCAGTTAGGGGTTGAAAATATCAGTTGTCTGGGTCTTAATTTTAAAGATATTATTTATCTTTATTTATTTATCTTTATTTAAAGATATTATTTATCTGTTATTTCATATGTGATTATTGGTTTCAGACAAATATTATGATTATGAAACTATTTCCCCCAGTTTTTTTAATAAACTTTCCCTCAAGCCAGTGAGCTGTGGTGTGTATGTCACCTGTAAGTGGGTTAATTTTGAAAAAAGTCAGCTTTAAGAAGAACCTCATAGAAAAACTGTTCTACCCTCAGGTTTTGATCAGCCAATGAATGATTGTTTTGATGGTGTAATTCTTCCAACTTGGAATTTCACTGGCTGAGCTTGATAAACTTAATGAACTTCTGAGGATGGAGTTTTTTGTGGGAGCTCCACAAAAGTCTTTCCACCATTTGTTGTCCTGTTAACTCCTTATTACATTTTATTGTTGTTTAAACCTCACCCTGATAGTCATGCTCTAAACACAACATAACACCATTCTAAGAGGCTTCAGGAATAGATATTTAAAAGTTTGCTGAAATGAGTAAGGCAGTGAGTCATCACATTTTTGCAAAATAAGTTTGTAACAGTGCTTAAAAGACACCATCTAATTTAGGAACGTGTTTTGCCACACTTACTTAGGGCTTCATCCTGCACCATTGAAGTTAAATGGGAACTATGCCACTGACTTGAATGGGAGAAAAATCAAGCCCTCGTTGATTTCAAAGGGACTATTCACAGAGTAAAATACTACTCAACATGAGTGAAGTTGACAGAATCTGGCCGTTAATGCCTTATAAATGCATTCTAACACTTCTAAATTTAAGGGTTTTCAGTTTGGATAAAACCGGAACCATCTGATCAGGTCTAGTTCTTTCTTCAGTTAGACTGGTGAAACTCAGAAGGGAATTTGGCCCAACTTGTTTTATCATTGAAATTTGCCACATACTTTTTGTAAAATTTTAAGCTATGCAAACTCAGACAAGATTGCATAAATTTCTGTCACAAGCCAAAATTCTCTCTGGAAAATGTAGTTATAGCAGTGTTTACAAAAGGAAGTCTTTTAAAACAGTTCTTACATTTTTGTTTGACCAGATTTGGATTTAAAGCCACAGGTAAAATTGCTTGGCATCAATTTTTAGAGAAATTTCAGGACCCTGTGACATATGAAAATGGACAGACACTTCCTATAAGAAAAAAACACAGGTAAGTAGGAGATTACATTTTTTTGTTCAAGGTGTACTTGAACTTGATGGGAAATTATGTCCACTGAAATAATCGTTGATTAAATTTACTTCAAGTAATCTTTTGGGGATATTCTTATTATCCATATAAATGTCTAAGCATATTTTTGAGTCCTACTAAGATTTTGGCCTTAATGAGTTTACATTTTCTCCCTACCCTGAAGAGTAAGAGGATGAGAGATGAGAACATTGTGTCAACCATGTTTTCCTGTTGTAGAGTAAACCCAATCAGAGGAATGGATGAAGTTTTCTCAAGTGACAGTGTCCTTCTAAAGCTGCACAGACACATCCAAAATGCATATCCATCACTGAAGCAGGCATTTCTCATGATTGATACAGTAAGAGACCTTATTTTTAACTCTTACAATGCTGAGATTCTGTGGATGAGTTAACACATTCAGAGATTGATGGAGTTTTTAACCTCTCAAGCTACCCTCTTGACAAGTACCCAGCAACCTCTCAGATCTTAACCCTCCTGCCAAGCAAGTCTTTCCCTTCATCTGGTTTCCTAACCTTCTCCCAAACATCCTATACCTTCCGTCAATGAATCACTTGCTTTCAGGTGTTGCTGCCTTCCCTTGCCTTCTGTTCTCCACCCTAATAAAAAAAGCCATGACCACTTACACTCATAGCAAGTGCTGGAACAAATGTGCTTCACCAAGACTCAAGCCCTGATCCAGCTGCCACTTCCCTCTTGCTACCCTCTTGTCATAAATCTGACTTTGCCCCTCCCTCAACTCCTAACAATCCATCCTCACAATATGCCAGGCAGCGCAGCTTTGAAAGCGTGCCAAAGGATG
This sequence comes from Eretmochelys imbricata, assembly GCF_965152235.1. NCBI lineage: Eukaryota > Metazoa > Chordata > Testudines > Cheloniidae > Eretmochelys > Eretmochelys imbricata. The sequence continues at coordinate 236,909,450 of NC_135572.1, forward strand.
TATGCTATGCCAGATACAAGGCCATGTTCCCACCAGAGAAGGAGGAAACTGGGAGGTAGATTGTGGCTGAGACACAATCTGCTTCCTAGGCTACTCCTGGGGGCAACACAACAACATGCTGCCCCATACACAGGGCTCATGGCAAAGCCCCATCTTGTTTGTACGGCCTGCATTTTTTGTTCCTACATGAATGACTTGACATTTGGCTGTATTGAAACACATTGTTTGCTGGTGCCTAGTTTACCAAGCGATTCAGATCTCTCTGTATCAGTAATTTACCACTCCCCCAATCTTTGTGTCATTTACAAACTTATCAGTGATGATTTTCTTTTCTTCTAGGTTATTGATAAAAATTTTTTTGTAACTTGGGGCCAGCAACCAATTTCTCGCAGGACCCTACTGGAAACACAGACCCTTGATAGTGATTCCCTATTTACAATTACACTTTAAAACCTGTTAGTTAGCCAATTTTTAATCCATTTAATGTGTGCCATATTCAATTTTGTATCATTCTTGTCTCTTAATCAAAATGTCATTAAAAAGATATCAAATTCACTTGACAAGATCTATTTTTTCCAAACACCCATCTTGCCTGGCATTAATTATATTACCCTACTTCAATTCTTTATTAATCAAGTCCTATAAATAGGAGGGGAATATTACATACATGAGGCTAAATTGTCCCCTTCCCCATGAAAAGCCAGAGGTGGAAATGTTTTGATTTTTTTTTTTTTTTTTTAGTATCATTCATTTTTTTTTATATTTGGGGTTGGAAACTCTCCGTACACTTATTCCATATACTCTATATAGTTTTTAAGCTTTCAGTTGAGTTAATTATATTTTATTTTGTTGTTCTTTTTTCATCTTGTAAACTTATGTGCAATTAAGTTCCACAAATGGTAGTGCATTTCTATTGTTAGAACAATTTTAGTATGTTGCTGTACTGTTTTTGTTAATCTCCACATTGTTTATGTTAGTTTTTAGTATTGATTGTCTGTTGTGTCCCAGTTGCTTAAAGGATTGCTAAAGTGCAAACTTAAGAAGTCCATCTCAGACTTCCAGAGTTCCATGTTGCTGCATTTCCTGTTGTGTGGATAAATTTAGAAATTCAGTCTGGGATCTTTCAAGAGCATTACTTTTATTTGTAAAACCCTTTTAAAAAGGATAGAATGTGATGCATCTCTGGGCAAGCAGTGCAAGCTGTGTGTAGAAGTCTCCTAAATGAAGTCCCCTGAAGACATCAAGGCCCAAGAAAAGAAACTAAAGTGTTTTCCAGCTACCCATGAAACCAGACAGCCTATGGAATTTATAAACATCTCAGGGTGCTCCTGAAGTTGTCATAGGTTCAAAAGAACGGTAGCTAGCTCCAAAATTACTTGCTGATCCTGCAAAGATTTATGCACATGCTTAATATTACACCCATTAGACTGTAATTGACATTAAAGACATGCATAATTGTTTGCAGACTCAAATTCTATACCAAGCCATTCTGGAAAATGTTTCAAAGAAGTTTGGAAAATTTAACAAATGCAAATATGCAACTTCTCAAATTTCTCAACTGCCTTATCCAGTTATTCCCAAACTTAAATAAATAAATACACCTTGGCACATGACCACACATGAGAAATTATAGGCAGAATTATTGTATTTTAGTGAAGTGAGGGAAGGGATTAAAATCAGTATGATAATGTAAAGTAAGATAGAACCGCAACTACGGAGTCATTGTCACAGCACCATGCTATACAATATAAATAGAAAATGTGGAACTTGCAAAAAATTTGTTTGTGGTCTATAATCTGACAGATGTATAATGTCAGACCTGTGAGATTGACCAGGATCACTCCATTGCATCACTCACTTTATTTGCAGCAATATTTTAATCTGATTTTTTGCACAGAATTTGGGCATTCTTTTTATGTCTAGCTCTAGAATGAATGCACTCTTAATAAAGAACTGTCAGTCTATTCTATTCTATGGCTTTCATGATGTACTGAACTATGTTAAAAAAAGCATTCTTGTCATTTTTGATGGAATGTCATGATATATATGATCCATACACTGGGCTGTGTGATCATTCCTTTAGTGGACAGATGGAATTTTTTAATACTTTGATTTGCTACAGATTGCTCTTCTTAAATTGTACAGTCTATATTTTTGGATTGGATGAGCAAATAATAGACTGAAAAAATTAAAGCTTTCAGTCTGGTTGACACAAGCAAAATGAGCACTGGGCATATCTTCAGAGGTACTGCTGGCATTTTTTATTACAAATTTTTATACAGATGATATATCACAATTCTTTTCCAATATAATTACATAAAAATTGCTCTTTCCCACTCTGCAGTATAAATTACACACACACACACATTTGTTTCAGAGTGGTAACTGTGTTAGTCTGTATCAGCAAAAACAACGAGGAGTACTTGTGGCACCTTAGAGACTAACAAATTTATTTGGGCATAAGCTTTCATGGGCTAAAACCCACTTCATCAGATGCATGGAGTGGAAAATACAGTAGGCAAGTATATATACACAATAGATGAAAAGATGGGAGTTGCCTTACCAGGTGGGGGGTCAGTGCTAATGAGACAATTCAATTAAAGTGGAAGTGGGCTATTCTCAACAGCAGAATACCAAGGGAGGAAAAAATCAGTTTTGTAGTGGTAATGAGGCTAAAGTAGTCAGGGTGGCCCATTTCAAACAGTTGACAAGAAGGTTTGAGTAACAGGAGGGTGAAATTAGTTTTTGTAGTGACCCATGCACTCCTAGTCTTTATTCGGGCCTAATTTGATGGTGTCCAGTTTGCAAATTAATTCCAGTTCTGCAGTTTCTCATTGGAGTCTGTTTTTGAAGTCTTTGTTGTTGAAGAATTGCCACTTTTAAGTCTGTTATTGAGTGTCCAGGGAGATTGAAGTGTTCTCTGACTGGTTTTTGAATGTTATAATTCTTGACATCTGATTTGTGTCCATTTATTCTTTTGCGTAGAAACTGTCTGGTTTGGCCAATGTACATGGCAGAGGGGCATTGCTGGCACATGATGGCATATATCACATTGGTAGATGTGCAGGTGAACAAGCCCCATTGGGTTTGTTGTCAACTCTGTCCGCATATCTATTCAAGGAACATCATCATAGGACCTAACCACATCAGCCACACCATCAGGGGCTCGTTCACCTGCACCACTGCAAAAGTGATTTTTCCTCACTTGGTATTCTGCTGTTGAGAATAACCCACTTCCACTTGAATGGAATTGTCTTGTTAGCACTGACCCCCCAACTTGGTAAGGCAACTCCCATCTTTTCATCTACTGTGTATATATATTTGCCTACTGTATTTTCCACTCCATGCATCTGATGAAGTGGGTTTTAGCCCACAAAAGCTTATGCCCAAATAAATTTGTTAGTCTCTAAGGTGCCACAAGTACTCCTCGTTGTTTTTACATATATGTTTGTGTGCGTATATATTCGTTTGTGTGTGTATATATTGCTAGGCGAATTCTTTCTTTTGTAGTGATTTTGTATATATACACACACAATCACTACAAAAGAAAGAATTCACCTAGCAATTTACAAAGAAGAGAGTTTAGTTTCCTCCATTGCAGTAGATAATAATAACACATACTAGCATTAGGGCCCTGATTCAGCAAAGCACTTAACCATGAACTCAAGCACATGCTTATGCACTTTGTTGTACTGGTCATCAATGAATAAAATTATTTACACAGATACCGATGGTTGAGAAAACAGAAAGAGAACTCTGGTTGCAGGAGGAACAGCTTCATCCCTAACATCCAAAACTGTTACACATATAGAGATACATACAGATTTTCAGCTGGTATAAATCAGTGCAGCCCCAGTGAGGTCAGTGGAGCTATGCTAATTTACACCAGCTGACAATCTAGCTCATAAATGAAAACATTTTAGAGATTTTAGGTGTCAAATAAACAATCAAAAAGTTCACTGATTGAAGGCTAATATAATTTATATTATTTTTTCAATATTATTAAAGCAATGACTAAAAAACAAGATATCTTTAACCACAGTATGTGTTTAAGCTTTGTGGAGAAAATGCTTCCACTGATATGGTACATATTTTTATGTAAAGTAGAACTAATTTTTGTAGCTCCTGTACCAAATTTCTTAACTCATTCACTAAGGGAGATATATTATCAAGTTTCTTTTCCATATGATTTAATGCACTGACAACAGTCTCTAAAGAAAATTCAGATGGCAGAAAAGCAGTTTCACAAGACCATTATCTTTTGATTACAAAACTTCAAAGTGTTTCCCAAACCAACTGATAAAGTAAATAATTGCTCATCCTGTATATTACTACTGCCAACCTGGATCTCTATAGGGGACTAAAGGGAAACAGAATTTTTCTTGGTGTGAGGTTTATGAGCAGCAAAATATTTGTCTTGTGCTTAGGCAGGAATGAATCACTGGAGAAACTGTTTACCATTAATTTTTTTTTTATTGTTCCCAGGCATTTATTCCTTACATTTCTTCTTTTTTCCACCAGTTTTTTTTAAGGGAAGCAAAGTATAAAAATAAAATAAAAGTCCAAGCAAAAATATAAAATTCTAAGATCTAACAGACTGTGATAAAAACAGACTAACCTCTATTTAAAACTCTCCCTCAAACCTTATGGAGATATGTCATGGGGACTGAAACAAAAATCATGCCTTAAATGTAACAACACAAATATAATAGTACTGTTGTATAAACCTATTCCATTGTTTATTGCATAAGATGCTTTAAAAAGTGCACATGAAGAGTGCCACATGCTGGGACTCTGTATAGAAATGCGGAATTATTTCTACTAAGTCACTCTCACTGTCAGACCCAATGGTTCCTATTAGCTCCAACCCAGGAATATAAAAGACTTAGCATTACTCTCAGGCATGTGAGAGGCCTAGCACTCAGGCAAGGCAGAGAGACCTAGGTGCAAAGACAGAGAGATCAAGGAGGAAAAAACCCTAGGAAAAGATAAGCTCAAGAAAAAAGCTTAGGTTGGAGTTTGTATTTTATTGTTCTGATATTAAGAATAAAAGAAATCCCCTGATAGGGGTGAATTTGGGACACTAACCCAGGGTGTGTGTATATGTATGTTCTGTGCTGAGAGCAGTGTGGGAATTCATTCCAGTCACAAATAGCCTTTAAAGGACTCCCCTTCTTCACCAAGGCAATGGATGGGGCCAGTGGTAGCATCAAGTCACTGTAGGATAACAGAGCTGGTGGGAAGTAACAAAAACATCCTTTTTATTTAAAAAAATTCTCCGTATGTGTGTGTTTATGTTTATATATGCTTACATAACATAAATCATCAATTTAATTTTTGCAGAAAGGTGCTGAATTAACAATCTTGGAGACCAAAGACTTTTGTCTGTTTCTCCACAGAACAGGTCCCAGACAGGCAGCTGTAGCGTAAGCTTCCTAATACTGCTCCACCAACATACTACAAACCTGAACTTAGGGTACGACTTTTAGTGTAAGAGGATCGTTCAATTTCTATAACCTTAGTCCCTCTGCTGTGACTGCCAACAAGGGCTCATTTGTGGTGTATCCTCTTGTCCACTGGGAACTGGACTGAGACCACCAGATTCACATTATGTAAACTGGGGGTTCTCAACCCGTGGGCTGCGGGATGCTGGCAGCCCAATCAGCACACAGCTGTGGCCCATGTGACATCTTCAGGACCATACAGGTAGTATACATATTGTGTGGATGCAGCCCACATAACACACAGAGAGCTGCATATGCGGCCCACAGTAGTAAATAGGTTGAGAACCACTGATTAGACTATCAAAAAGCTAACCAATAGTAAAAGCTTTCAGTCACTATGGGTTGTGTGACCTAGAGGTTCAGAACAGTGGTTTAAAATAGACATTGTCTTTTAGTAAATTTGTTCACTCTGTTTTACACATACATGAACATTTGTTTTAGAAACAAGATGGAAAGATCACAAGAAATGAGCTTCGTCGCATTTTGGACTGCATCCTATTTCGAATAAGTGACAAGGACTTCCAAGACCTAATCAAGATAATTGATCCAGAACACACTGGGTACCTCAGCTACCATAAATTTTTAGACTTGTTTGAAGAAAAGGAATCTCTAGTAAGTGTTTATCAATACTTTTCTAAGGATTTTCTTTTTTGTAATGTCTATAGCAAGGTGTCAGGACAATTCTTAATAAAACCCTAAGCTCTGAACAATCTTCATCTAAGTTAGTGAATGCATATGCTTTTCAGCAGTGTAAAACTCCTACATAATTCACACTCTTGGATTCTTTTGCCTCTGAAGCAGGGGTTGAGAACAAATTTCACAGTTACCTCATGTTTCTGGAAACTCCCTCTGGAATGTAATCGCAAGTTCATGTACATGTGTGTAGCAGGTGTGGGATGGAAGTATCTCTTTCCAGCTTTCAATCATCAAAACTGTTTTGCAGATATTTTCCAGAAGAGCTCTATCTATTTATACTAGATAATAAAACATAGGTTCTGAGACTTACAATACCCATTGATCGTGTGTTTTCATAAATATGACTTAGAAATTTTTGGAGTTTTGTAGTCATCTTTTAATATCTTCCTTTAGAACCACTACCATACATATAGTGAGGTTATATCCTGTATCTTTTGACCGGAATATCTAGTCAGTATGTCAGTTTCTTTTTTTGCTTGCTGAATTATACTCAGAACTAGTCTAATCTATAGTTTTCATAACTGCTTTATTATATTGGAGCTGTTCATAATATTTTTATTAGATCACTTTTAGGTTCACATTAGTGTGTCATCTGAATAAATCTTTATTTAGTTTTTGTCTTAAGCTGGTGTAGTTAGTGTAGTTGGAAAGAATCAAAGGACCCGGCAGTGTCAAGAGATGCACTAGATGCACAAAAAGAGATTCCTACTGAATACTCTTGAATGGTGTGTATTGCTTTGAGAAAAGCTTTGATGTAGAACTGAAATAGGCTGCATCCTGTTCTGATGGCTCCAACAATAGTTACATTTGATTCATCAGTTCATGTCCCTTCTACCTATTCTTGAATTGAATAATGGTCACGCTGAGAGTCTGGGACACATTTTGATAATTATAAAACTGACATGTCAGAGGGGAAAAGTACAAACACTGTCAAAGTGCAAATACTAATGCGTTACGCAAATGAATTTGGATGCTCAAGTTAACTTATTTGGGTTCATTTTAGAGTTGATATTCTACTGCCTACTTAGTGTTCTAAATAAAATAAATTTTAGCACAAAGAAGGGCAGGCTAGAGAAACACAGAGCAACAGGGATCATGGCCACCCTGGGATAAGATACCAGCTGATAACCAGAGATAATCATGCTAGCTAGGATTTCACACTTGAAGTGTGATTCTGCTCGGAAGAGTGGGCCAGATTCTGGCCTCTGTTGGGCCAATCTGTTGGTGCAAAGCAGCTGCAAAGCCAGCCTAGCCAAATACAAAGGCTCCACCCACACATTCCCTTGGTGGTGTAAAGCTGGCATAGCCGGCTCTGTAACACTCTCTCCTGCCCACTCTGTGGCATAGGGGAATTCTTTGGGGCACGCCCAGAGGAAGGGGAGGTTTTCTAGAATGCTGCGGTGCTCTATCATTCTCTGACTGAGGGAATGGCCCCATGGCAACTCTTGCAGCCAGATGTAAGTCAAAGCAGCTCTGAGGCAGATGCTAGTAGTGCTGGGAACCAAGCTGGGCCCCAACAAGCCAAACCAGCTCCTCGCTGCCCCCAGGACTGGGGCATCTGAAAATGGCATAAAGGCACCTTTGTCTCCCCTTGGATTTTGCACTGAACAGAGCTCAGCTGGATCTGAGTATTGACCCCAATTACTCTGGAAAAATAAGATTCCATGTGTCTGTTGCAACTCAGTAGTTCTCGCATTAAATGAACTCGGCTTATAAGAAAAAAGATGCTTTTATTCTAACTGCCAGTGCCACAAACTGAACCTGATCTACGTTCTGTGAACCAGATTTTGCACTCACATTCACCTGTGCCATCCCATTGTCTTCAAATTATCCCCTCAGAGACAGCTACCCAACTTACAGCTGTCAGTCTTAGTGACTTTTACTTTGGAGGGTAACCAGCAGTACTAGGTTGTTTTGTTATCAAAGTCAGTAGCTGTGACTTTTAATTCACAAAAGGAGCAGATGAGTGTAGTAAAGTGCCATTTTTGCATAGTCACTTTTCAGATTAGAGCCACACTTTCAAACAGACCCTTGAGAATATATGCATTGGCTGACATTGTACACTATTTAGGAAACAGTGTGCTAAAAAGTTTTAATACAAATAACATTTTTTTTAAATTAGATGGTTCATAAATGGCTTAATGGAACAAAGGAAATTAAGAAGTCACCTTCTCTTGTTCTAGCTTGGGATACTGTAAGTAATAATGAGTTTATCTTCAGTAAGTGTTGATTTTCTGTAATTAAGGGATTTATTTAATTTTTACTATCTGATTACTGACATATGGCAATGTAACCTCACGGACACTTCTTATTTCAATGATTGATATACTTGCATTTTAGGTGGAAGACATTCTTTCGGATAAAATCATGGAAAATTGGAAAGACTTCCACAGAGCTTTGCAGACCTGTGACCCTAAATGTACAGGCATTATTAGCAGAAATCAGCTAAGAAAAATTGTACAGATATATTGTCCCTCTTTGTCCGATGAACAATTTACAAAGTAAGCTGCTGGCATCTGACTATTAATTTACGTAACTTTATTAACTTTCTCTCCATATTTTTCTAAAAAAGTAGTGTTTTGAATCCCGGGATACTTCAATTTGCCTTAAGCTTTAGAGAAAATAAAATGCCACCAGGCCAGTCAGTGACCCCTATTCTGCAAGTGATCAACTTGCAGATCTCCTCTTTATTTCTGTGGAAGTTCCATTAATGAAACACTGGCAAGATTGGGGTCGTACGGTTCAAAGGATAATTTAAAAAGGTAAAACAAGCCCATTCTTCAAAGTGAAAATTGGTGTGATGGAAAATTTATCTTTAAAAAAAGTATTCACTGTTTCCAAATGGAAATGATTATAACCGCCCATATTATCTTGTTGTAACCTTCTACAGTAGTATCTTGTTGTAATGAACAACGAGTGCCTTGATTTTAGGAGAACCCTTGTAAACTGGGACCTGACATAGTCAACTCTCATTTTGATCATTGGCCAATTGCTAACTACATCTCAATCTAAAAAACAATGAACATCCCAAATCACATATGTGTATGGAATCAAAATCTATATCTTGTAAAAGAGGAGAGGATTGTATTAGGCATTTTATTGCCATGGCATGTCAGTCAGGCTCTAATTGGCTCTAATTTGCTCTCCTACAAGCTGTAACATTCTTTATCTGCAGCCCTGTGATTCTCCAAAAGATGTGGGATTCTTTCCTACCTTTCAAAACATCATAGGAAAATCAAAGAAATCCATGCCAGCCTGAACCTTGTCACCCAGTGTCCTGATGATCTGTATAAGCGAGGAGCAAACACAACAGCATCAATAGGAAATGGCTTTTAGAAAATAATTTTGATCTTGAAATATGAACGAGTACAAGTGTGATCACTGAGATAAAATTCCACTGTATCCGTTTTCCTTTTTGTGAATGTTGTAGAGAAAACTGGGTGCCATGCATGGGGTTAATAGGAGTCAGGCACCTAATTTCCTGCACACTGTATTAAAAATATCTTTTTTGTCATCAGTCAGTTTTATGCCTCAGTGTTGTATAATATATACACATTGATCACTGATCGTGAGCAATTAATTATCCTTTGAGTATTGGATAACTGGTTCTCATCATTCACACACTTCTCTAGATAATGTTTTTACCATTATTTTCAACCATTATTTGTGACAATGAGAGAGCTGTGCTTAGGGTGGAGTCCAGAATTACAACCAATTTAAATTCTAAAATGATTTCTACTTGAAGTTTCAATATCTTGTGTGAGAAAAAGATGTTGGGGAGGGAAAGCTCAGAAAAGAAAACCAGAAAAAACATGATCATTAGGATCTAATCCACCACCATTGCAGTCAAGGGATATTTTGCCATTGTCTTCAGTGGATACAGGACTAAGCCCTGAATGATTCATCCTGAAAGGTGCTGAGCACTATGACTGTGATCCAACAATGAACATAAAAAGTGTTTTAGTATGGTACCAGTCCCATTCAAGGGGACTACTTACATACTTAGAGGATGGGGCTGCTAACAGGGCCTAAATTGAGCACATGCTTATGTGCTTGTTGGATTGGGGCTGAAAAGCTCAGAGCTTTGCAAGATCAGACTTTTTAGAAGCATTAGATGGGATGATTTTGCAATGACCTGATAGGACCTGACACAACACGACGCAATGTATACCTGACAACAGTGTTTGACTTCCATTGTGGAGGGCATTCATGAGGCCTTTGTACAAGCTGCATAAATTCCACTTTCTAAGGATATCCAGTTTTGCTAGCTATGGATAGTTTAAATATATTTGTGCAGCAAACACAGGCATGGAGTATGAACTCTCACTCAGCCCACACTTTGTTCCTGGTTCTGGAAAGCATCTCTTTTCAGGACAGCACTTAAGCACGTGCTTGAGGGCTATCCTGAATCCGGGCCTTTGCTAAGATATATATATATATCCAGGAGCATCTCATCACTCCAAAGATGAAATTCAATTCTGAGGTTAAAATGAATGCAGGTTTTATATTCAACAAGGTATTATTGCTATTGAAGACTTATTTGATTGGTTTTATTTGTTTTGTTTTGTTTTAAGGGCTAAATAAGAAATGGGGATTGATTAAATTTGAAATCCATGGATAAAAACTTGCTTGGCAAATGATTTGCTGTTCACCTTATATTCTACCAGACTTGGGCCTTATTCTTTTAAAAAAGATGCTTTTACTCACATCAGGCCACCAATACACTCATTTTTCAAATGGAGATTTATATGTTATATGTTATTTAAGACCATCCTGGGAAAATATTGTGGGAAAAGATTACGCAGAGAAACAGTGGATGGCACTGTTCATTCACAGCTCTAAAGTGGTTAGGGATGCAGTATTTTAAAATAATAAGTAAAATATAATTGACTCCTTTAAACATGCACAAATTGGACATATGACTGTCAAATCTGTGTCGAAGTTGTCATAACCAGGCTGGGGATTTAACTCAGATGCTTTGGGGATGTTGCATTACACTAGGTTTTTGAGCAAGGGTGATGAAGAGAATAAATTACATTCTGAATTCCAGTGTTTCGTCCACATCAGTCTTATTGATTTTAAATGATACTCCTGCTGTTGGGGGCTTCAGTTATAATTGGGCTTTTGGCACTGATGTGACTCATCCTGAGGCACTTGAGGACAATGCTGCTTTTATTGAGGCAGAATGGTTGGCATGCCTGTCCCAGATGGCTTCCTGGGAGATGACATTCAGACTGAGGAAGAGAAGGGACAATTTTAAAGGACATTTGGAAGCCTTTTTTAGATTACATTTCCAAGGCAGATGTTGTTCCTTAGTGTTTGTGTCTGAGTTTCATTTTCTATGTGCAGGATAAACTTCTTTGAATGGAGCTGGTTGGATGGTGTTACAGCATGGTGACTCCCTTTTCTCTCCACAATCCTCTCCCACTGCCCCCTCCCCTCCACTCCTGTTATTGATTTAGGGTAGCAGATTAGATTTATTAAAATAAAAGAAAGTTTTGATGTGGATTTATCACAAGGAGGGTGCTTGCTTGAGGGGGTGTTATATCTTAAGTTACAAGTCATTTTGTATCACATGTTTGTTTGTTTTTGTTTTTAAATAAAAGTCTAAATGGGGAAAAATAATGATTTTGTAGACTAAACAGAGTGCTGCAGATTCACAGTATAATGCACTTCCATTCCCTTCCATTCTTTCATCTAAGAATCCCCAAAAGCTTTACAGACATGAGTTGTCTCATAAAGCTAAACTGAGCTCTGTGAGCTGGATCTTAGTTTCCCTATTTCACAGATGAGTAAAACAGAGAGATCACCCCGTGAGTCAATGGTAGAGTGACCCCAGTCTCCTTCTCTAACGACTGGACACACACTGTCTCGCTCTGGGAAGGAAGTTCATTATTTTGGTAATCTTTGCCTTAAAATATGCATATTGTGCCTTATTCCCATCTGTGCACATTAATTTCAGTTCTTTATTTTATCTAGGCTATGCCATAAATTTCAGGATATTTCTTCTGATGGGATCCTTTACAGAATGCTTTTGGAGAGTTTAGGAGTTGCTGTTTTACCTGGTGACTTAACTGGTATTAGCACACAGATCTCAAAGGGAAGTCAACAGAGAGAAGAAAAAAGACAAACAGATCTTTCAGAAAGGTACTGAGCAATGCTTTATTAATACGGATGATTCTCTATTAAATTTTAAAAATATTGATACCATTATAAAGGAAATTTCCAAAAAGACTGAACATTTGCTCTATATGTGAAATGCTAAGTGTTATCTTATGCAGAGCTCGGGATCTATGCATAATCCCTAAGTAATCTGACCTCCAAAGTATTGTATCAGAAGAGCAAATGTATGGTTTATTTATCAAAATCTTTTGGACTCAAGTAAGAACTGCTGAGCTAACTTCACATGTTACAAAAGGGGTACATCCCACCAAGTCATCAGTGACTTTGCTGATATGCAAGGCTTTCGGGGTTTGTTTTTTCTACACAGCATCTAAAGTATAGACTATGAATCTCCAGGGAATCGTTGAGACTTCATCTTTTGGGGTTGAGCATTCTCAGAGCTCCACAAATCAAGACTGATTTGATTCTGATGGTTGTAGCTTCTGTGTGCAAGGCTTCTCAGTCTATAGCATTAGTGCATGCCTTTTTGCACTCAAGCTATGAGGATATTTGAATCATCGATTCAACTTCTCTTCAGTTACTTGAAGCTTTGGTCTATGTGGAAATACCTGTACAAGAGCCAGTAAAATCTTCCATAATGGGGTGGGGTATATTTCTCCACAAAAAATGTGAGTTCAGCCTAAAAACTATGAATCTTCTGAGATCTTGCATGGATCTCCAGGATCCTTGGTTTCCACACTGGCTCTGAGCCTTCAGTGGCTCTGCAGCTACTCACTTACAGCACAACTCCAATGGGCTCCCTAAATGTTGCTAATCCCTGGGCTACATCCCTTAAAGGGGGTTCACCAGTAAGGAAGGACTATGGGAAAGTTAATTCAGATTGTGGCTATTCAATTGTGTGTTAGTGGGGACAATACTTGCTTCTCTCCAGCCCTGTCTGCTAAGTACAGTGAGCCATTCCTAGGGTTTGGGGATAACAAGACATGCTTGAAGCAGTGTGGCTCTGTGGAAAAGGCACACACCTGGAATTTAGGAGAGCTGGATTCTAGTCCTGGTGGTAGATGAAAAGCAAAGATTATAGAAAGAAAAGGAGTACTTGTGGCACCTTGGAGACTAACGAATTTATTTGAGCATAAGCTTTCGTGAGCTACAGCTCACTTCATCGGATGCATTGCTCAAATAAATTGGTTAGTCTCTAAGGTGCCACAAGTCCTCCTTTTCTTTTTGCGAATACAGACTAACACGGCTGCTACTCTGAAACCTGTCAAAGATTATAGAGTACATCATCAGAGAGCCTTGCTTATCAGCAAAGTCACTCATCTTTACTTTCACCATTATGCATTTCAGAATTTCAGACATGTTAGAGTTAATTTTCTATGTGAACTACTACTGATACTTTATTTAAAAGCAGTTAATGAAAGTGTTTCATTAAAATATTTTAGTGCTAGAAGTTAAAATTTTAAGGTTATTATCAAGTTAAGGGAGTACTCTAAAATATACTTAATAAATCTGTAAAAAATTAGACTGCTGAATATTCTGCATTTTGCTCATACAGAAATATATGCTTTCAGACTTAACAAAAATAATTGTGTTAACTTACTTTTTCATGGACAATAGTAAATCCATAACAAATGTGAAATGGATGCAACCGGGACATATTACACACACTTTTATTGTACATCTTCTCTATCTTCAAAAGTTATTGCATATTTAATCACGAGTTATTTTAATAGTTTGCTGATGAAGATTGTAGTATTTCAAAGGGAGGGTTATATAGTCTATGTCTGGGGATTTTTCTTTTAAGGATTGAGAAAGGATATGCTAATCCATTCTTTGCATGTAAAGGAAAAATAGTGGAGGTGGCTTATTTGGGTTACTAGGAGTGGGAAGCTGTGAATCATGATGTTATATGACCACATACTATGGGCAGATATACAGAATATCGCTGATGCCATTTCCAAAGGCCGCCAATTGTTACACCTTTCCAGCAGGTGGTAAGACAACATTAGCCTGATTCATCTCTCTTTAAAGTCAATCAGAAAGACTCCCATTGACTTTTTGGGGGATTGGATTGGGTCCCATGATGGTGGTTAAAAATGTTAATGGGTAAAAGTGGCTCCCCAGAGGCTGGGAAATCTGAAGATCCAAAATGAACTGGTAATCAGCTCCCACATTTGGATGTGAATGGTCTCCACTTCAAAAATAAATAGCCTGTGGCAATATCATGCAATCAGTTTTTACAAACATCAGGTTTCTACTTAACACCCGATTGCACAGTATGGCCCTTGGAATCTGCATGGGCCTTAATTTGTGCTAACTATAACTTTGTGTAGGCACAAAAAGAATATTTCTGGTGTTATTGTCCTGTTTATTGTTAAAATAATCCAGTTAATTATTGAATCAAAAGTTTTAAAGTAGAAAACACAAATGACTTGTTTTCATGCGCAGGTCTTTCAATTTTAGAATGAAACAGATTGAAGATCAGGCCAATAAGCATACCAAGAATAGAACTGTTGATGAAGTAATTGAAAGGCTCCAGGACAGTGTGATACAACAGGAAGCAACTATTAAAGACAGCTTTCTTGCCTACAACAAGCAACCAAATGGAAAAATTAGTAAAGATGTTTTCCGGAAGGTAGGAGAAATGCTTGGTGTTTTTATTTATCTTTTTGTTTTTCCTGGAAGGTGATTTATCGTTTTATAGTGGTGCCTATTCACACACCTACAGCCAAGTCTCCAGGGCTGTTTCAGTTATGAATGAGCTGGAGCATGCTCACATGAGCTGCTTGTTAATAGCATAAGGAAGAATCAGCTTTCATTTCTGTCAAGGTTCCTCCCCCACTCTGAACTCTAGGGTACAGATGTGGGGACCTGCATGAAAAACCTCCTAAGCTTATCTTTACCAGCTTAGGTCAAAACTTCCCCAAGGTACAAAATATTCCACCCTTTGTCCTTGGATTGGCTACTACCACCACCAAACTAATACTGGTTACTGGGGAAGAGCTGTTTGGATATGTCTTTCCCCCCAAAATACTTCCCAAAACCTTGCACCCCACTTCCTGGACAAGGTTTGGTAAAAAGCCTCACCAATTTGCCTAGGTGACTACAGACCCAGACCCTTGGATCTTAAGAACAATGAACAATCCTCCCAACACTTGCACCCTCCCTTTCCTGGGAAATGTTGGATAAAATGCCTCACCAATTTGCATAGGTGACCACAGACCCAAACCCTTGGATCTGAGAACAATGAAAAAGCATTCAGTTTTCTTACAAGAAGAATTTTAATAAAAATAGAAGTAAATAGAAATAAAGAAATCCCCCCTGTAAAATCAGGATGGTAGATACCTTACACGGTAATTAGATTCAAAACATAGAGAACCCCTCTAGGCAAAACCTTAAGTTACAAAAAAGATACACAGACAGAAATAGTTATTCTATTCAGCACAGTTCTTTTCTCAGCCATTTAAAGAAATCATAATCTAACATGTACCTAGCTAGATTACTTACTAAAAGTTCTAAGACTCCATTCCTGGTCTATCCCTGGCAAAGACAGAATATAGACAGACACACAGACTCTTTGTTTCTCTCCCTCCTCCCAGCTTTTGAAAGTATCTTGTCTCCTCATTGGTCATTTTGGTCAGGTGCCAGCGAGGTTACCTTTAGCTTCTTAACCCTTTACAGGTGAGAGGAGCTTTCCCCTGGCCAGGAGGGATTTCAAAGGGGTTTACCCTTCCCTTTATATTTATGACAATTTCAAACGAAAAAAAAAGTCAATTTCTAGTCTCTTTTCTTGCAGAAGGAGTACTTGTGGCACCTTAGAGACTAACCAATTTATTTGAGCATAAGCTTTCGTGAGCTACAGCTCACTTTATCGGATGCATGCTGTGGATCCGATGAAGTGAGCTGTAGCTCATGAAAGCTTATGCTCAGATAAATTGGTTAGTCTCTAAGGTGCCACAAGTACTCCTTTTCTTTTTGCGAATACAGACTAACGCGGCTGTTACTCTGAAACTTTTCTTGCAGAGATTGCCTGGAAACCAAACTGATTTCTAATGTCAAAAAGAACATGCTGCTAGACTCCATCTCTGCAGCAGGTGGCTGGGGAATTTATAGAACCAGACTCCAACCTACTACACACCTTCTCTGTAAAATGAGTTAGTTGCATCTGAGGTGCTTCCCAAAATTTTTTTTTAGTTAGCCGTCTCCAAAATCCTTATGCCCCATGCATTATGGTGTGATCACATCATAGTTGAGAGAAACTGAGTACCTTTGGGTGGAGAAAGGCAGCAAAACATTGTAGGCAAACCAAAAATTCCAGTGCTGGTCCTGCTTGTTAAAATTTTAACCCTCTCTGAAGTGAAGACCAAGCTGGCTGCTGGTCATTCAGGCCACTGCTATGTGTCATTGTATAAGTACATTAAGCACATAAAAACAATTTTATGGTTATAGAAGCTGAAGTCCCTTCTCATCTTCAGGTCAGATTTTGAAGTACATTGATGAAGTGATCCAGGGAATCTTGCACTGTTGCTTCCCATGCTATTCCATTCCAGATCATAATACTCCAAGTATTAGTGCTGTGTATGCAGATTCTAAAATACTGTGCTGCAATGAGGCTTAATGGATAAACACCATACACATACAGTAATGTACTGATTATTAATGTGAATAAAAATGTAGGGTGAAATTTTGTGCTGTACCACTGAGAAGCCTTAGGGAGGGCGGACCAAGATGGCTTTATGCCACCTTTGAACTCTTCACGTGCAGGGCTGGCTTGGGAGACAAAACAGCTGCCAGCACAACAGCCAGCCAGTGGGTTGCTCTAACAGCCTGTCCTGAACTGCCCCTTGTCAGCATTGCTGCCTGGAACCCTCATAGTTCTGTGGCCCTACTCCCTCCTGCTCCTGACTTTGCCCTAGCATGTCCCTGCTCTGAGACATGCACATGCAGTGCCTGTGTTGGGGGAATTTCCTTGGGCCTCCTACAATTAGAAGAGGAGGTGCTTCCGACTGCTAGTGTGGGCAGAGTCTGCACATTGTCTTTATCCAGATGCTGATTCGGAAGAGCAGGGGGAGACAGCTGTGGTGAAAACAGGATTTACCATGGCAATGAGACCTTTAAAAAATGGCAGTGTAGCTCCCTTAGGACTTCTTATAAGACTAGGTTTTCCTTGGTTTGCCAGTAGAAATTTCATCTCTCATCAGTGTGCAGAATGCTGTGCACTTCTTCATCGGGCTGCTCTCCTCTTCTGAGAGGTGGATTCTGTGTGTGCATTGCAGAAGTGCTCTGAAATGAGAGGTGCTAAGTAATTGTAAAATGTTATTTTTTTGTCTTATTGTTAATAATAATAATTAATACATGAATTAAGAATAAAATTGAAGCCTTACCTCCCACATGCTGATCTGTGCAACATACCTTTGGGACATTGGCTTTGGATTACTGCAATGTGTTTTGTTTTGTTGCCTGCAGCTAATGCAACAGCATGATTAACATTAGTGGTAGGCAGAGGGAACTCCACCTACCTGCTGCTTTTTTCTTTGCATTAGCTGTCTGTGTGAAAGTTGGATTTAAGGTTTTGGTATAACACTGAAAGCCCTTAATTGACTGTTTTACTAACCTCACTGTTCTTCTGACACCCTACAGACTATGGATGGCTCTTTTAAGGGTTGCTAGTACACAAAGAATAAAGAACAAAAATAATCATATAACTGCAGCCATTTGTGCTACTATCAGATCTCATAAGCTAGGCAGGTTCAGGCTTCACGAGTACTTGGATGGTATATGGTCTGGGAACTCTCACTTGCTGAAGAATGTGGTTCCTCTTATTAAATTTATATCTAATCACTATAATTTCAATTCTATATAAGCCATGGTTACCATACATATGAAGAGAATAGGTAAATTTTCAGAGCTATCGAGGTTTAGCTATATAATCAAAACCCCATGCAGTCCTTTGAAAATGTACACCTAGGAGCCCAGACATTTTATTTGAAAGGATGGCATGTAAGGAACAAACATTTTCTTATTTCCCTTTTGTTTTGTTTTTTCACTTTGACAGGTGTTGGAAGATCTTGGGATGCCAATGGATGATAGCCAGTTTAATTTACTGACTGAGAAATTAGCATTCCCAAATGGAGGGCTGAGTTATCTTGATTTTGTAGCAGTATTTGAAGGTAGATGAACATTAATGACAATCTTACATAAAACAAACCTTTCATTGACTTTTCTCTCTCAATGTTGTATAGGGTCATTAGGAGGGTAATTGAGAAGATATAGGCTGTGTTGTTGTCAGGATGCTACATATCCCTGTCACTCCTGATCCAGCCAAGCTGTTGATCATCTAACCCAGTATGTGAGTGAGACTGGAACATGAATGAGGGTGAGCTGGTTAAAGTTCAGTACAGATAGGACTGAGATGATAATTGTCGGGTGTGGACAGCAACCCCAGATGAGGCTGATCTCTCCCCCTTTGATTGAGGGTGGGTCCCAGTATCCATTAGTTGAGCTCTGAATCCTAAGAGCTGTAGTATTGGCAACCCAGTTGCTGCTGGATGATTTTACAGAAGCATGGTCCAAGAAGTCTTTTTTACCACTTGAGCCTGGCCAAAAGATTGCAACCAATTCTTTCAGATATGGAATTTTGTACCATGATCCATTCCTTTGTCACTTCAAGACTGGATTACTGCAATCTGCTCTACGTGGAGGTACACTTCAGGTCAACCTGAAAACGTAAACTGGTGCAAAATATAGTGGCTTGCATATTAAGTGGTGCTTCTCAGTGACAGCACATATCCCTGGTGCTCCATGATCTTGCACTGCTATCTTTTGGTTTGTGGATTGAATTGAAGGTATTGCTTTTAATTTATAAAGACATAAATGGCTTGGGACTTTGCTACTTGAGAGACTTCCTCTCCTCTCCTGCCATAGTGCCACTGTTGTGATCAGCAGAGGTGCTTCAGCTGGATCCCCCTTCATTTAAACGAAAGGAGATTGGAAGTAGAGGGTGCTCCATGAAAAACACTCCACTCTTGAACAGGCTTCCCCCTGATCTGTGATAGCCGAAATCTGTTCACCTTCAGTGCATGCTGCAAGGCACATGTATACGCAGAAGCTGCTGCAGAAGTGGACCGTTGAGGGAAATCAGAATTGTAGTAGGAAGCAGAATGCGGATTCTGCAGGAGTTTAATTTCATTTGTTTTATTGTAGGGGTGCCCTGAACCTTGGAGAGGCAACTCTTCTTATTTTTCATGCGCATCTCAATAAATCAGTAAAGTGTAGGCGAGGATTATATCAGTCATTGGTTTCAGTATTACCTGTTGGGGGTTATAATGTACCTCACCTATAATAAATGTTCTCAGCTCAGGAACAAACTTTAACAAACTTTCATCTAAATTGACACAGGCAGTGGAGCTGGGTGATGCTGTATTTGGACTGGTTTTGTATAGTTTTTGTTCTGTCCAAATTTAAAGTTTATTATTTAATGTAAAAAGTGTGTTTATCAGTAATATTATTAATAATCATTCATTATTAGGGCCCTACCAAATTAACAGTCCATTTTGGTCAATTTCACAGTCAGAGGATTTTAAAAATCTTAAATTTTATGATTTCAGCTGTCTAAATCTGAAATTTCACTCTTGTAACTCTAAGGGTCCTGACTTAAAAGAGGGTTGGGGGAGTTGCAGGGTTATTGTAGGGGGGTCGCACTATTGCCACCCTTCTGCGCTGCTGCCTTCAGACCTTGGTCCTCCACCAACAGCCACCGCTCTCTGGCCACCCAGCTCTGAAGGCAGCGCAGAAGTAAGGATGCCAATACTGCGACCCCCCTACAATAACCTTATGATGTGTCCTGCTAGGATCACTAGCTTCCCATTTTTTAACTTGATTTTTGTTGCTATTCTTTGCAATTGGCTTTTCTTAGGGAGATAGGCAAGGTGAATATCTACATACTGTCACCCTGACTCTTGGTGAGTAGTACCAACCTCACTCCATCTGCAGTCAGATTGATTTCAGGGCAACGTGAGCAAGGGTAGCAGAATCTGGTCCTTAAGAGGCAAGAAACAATCATAGTTCATTTTCCCAGGCAACAGTTAGATCCAGGAGCCATAGGTGAAATGTGAGTGTCATAGGCAATAACTCATTCCAACTTTCCTTTATATATTTTTCTGTTCCTTTTCTACTTTAGTTCCAGATTTTCTGGGTGAAATCCTAACCCCACTGAAGTCAATGGGAGTTTTGCCATTGACTGCTGTGGGGTCTGTTTCACCTTCTGTATTATGACTCTTTTGATCTTTTTTCTCAAAGTTGTACAGTTCTGATTTCTGCACTGCTAGCAGTTGCCATTATTTCACCTGGCTTTAGATATAGGTGAAGGGGAAGAATTGACTTGTAGCTGGCCGATGCAGTATTAAGGCATTCCTTGTATCTGCCCTAACATTCATAATTTTGACCTTGACCAACCATCTGTCCATCAAAACATCTTATACTGTCTCAAAGAGCCTAGTAAAATATGCCTGAAAGCAAGGTAACATCAATACGATCAAAGTAAAACTGGACATATTCTCGAGAGCAGTGTTGCAGTGATTTAATCAGGAGTTTTGTGGTATTTGGGCTTTTTCTTAAAGCCCCAGTTCCTAGGAGTTGTGAGTCTCTACTTTCAATTTTTTTTAAAGTTACCAATCATCATAGTTGCAGAGGAAAATTACCCAGATTTGACATAGAGATTTAAAAAAACGGAAGGCAGAGAAAAAATGAAATTATTATTTTATTAAAATATGATTTTAAGTCAATCTCATGAATTTGGGGGGGGGAAGATTCTTGGGTTTTGAGCACTTGCAGTTAGAAATACTGTTGATATCTGGCATTATTCTACTTCCTTTATGTAAGTAAAACTCCCATTGACTTTAGTGAGATGATCACTTCAATAGGAATGTTGCCTGAATGAACAGTGCAGAATCAGATCCCAAAAAAACTGGATGTGTATAAAGCAGGGGGAAGTAGGGGATAAAAATGAGAATCATCTAAATGTAGGGCTGGAAGGGACCTTGAGAGGTCCAAGTTGAAGAACCAGAAAGGCCCACAGTAGATGGCTTTTGATGGTTTCTTTGTTTGTTTGTGTTTTTGATATTTCCGAGTTATTTTTGTCCTCATGTCTGTGTCTCAGTGGGTTAAAGTACAAATATATTTTAAAAAGAAAAGAAGTACTCTGTTGGGAGGTTCTGTTTATTTAACTGATTAATAAGAAAAATTCTGAGGGGAAGAAATGTCAGGAGGTACATTTTTCTGTATAGGTTTATCTCATTTTTAAAGTTCAAGTAAAACAAAAATACTTTGAAATTGTAAAACATGAGGAATTTGTTGAAGATATGGACGATGATGAACCTACAGATCTGCTACAGTATTTAATCTACTGGGTGAACTACCTTTGTATCATTGGGTCTTCTGGTTTCATGACTCTGAAAGGCCAAAACCTATAGGTTGTGATCCTGCAACACCCCACTTGTGTGCAATCCTTTTTACTTTAATGGGTTTATTCATATGAGTAAGGGTTACAGGATCAGTCCCTTACACACACACATTTATGCCTATCAACATGAGGAAAAAAATATTGCAAAATTAAATTATATAAATATATGTTCAGTTATACATAGTGTATTTATGATGACAGTGTGTATCTATATCTAGAGAGAGAGAATACATGACAGCATGGTATGGGAAGGTTTAATTAACAAGAGTTTGTTCTCCAAAACAAGTGCCAATAAAACCTTTCCACTTCACTGCACTGCCATCTATTCTGTATATGCCACTAATGTTCCAGGAAAACTATTTTTAAAATGCTTTAGAGAGTTAAAACATGTTATTTAAACTATTTTTCATTTCTCTCTCTCTCATAAACCAGATACCTTAGTTACCATGAGTCCAGCTGCACAGGGAACAGAAGGAGCTGTAATAACCTGTAACAGTGACTCAAAATAGATTTTCTATTGCCTAAAAATATCATGGCCCTTCCAGGACTAGAAGCAAATATAGTGTCCCCCCCAGGAAGCTAGCAATCTCCTGTTCGTGATCTTGCAGGTCTGTGAGATTATAAACAGAGAAAAACTGGCACTTGTGCAGGATTGAATCTCACCTGCCCTGGTCCTCAGGTGGGGTAATTTTGGGGGTGAAATTCCACAGTTGGGCTGAGACGGAAGAAATATTTTGCTGGCAGATTTATTTAGTTGCTGGTGGCTGTTTGAAGCTACTGAAGGTTTGGGTATGTTAGAATGACTTCAAAGGAGTTGGGTTAGTGTGCAGTGAGTGGGCAGTGGTGGTGCAGTTGAAAGTGGGTCACTAATACATTTCTCAAAAAGAAAAGGAGGACTTGTGGCACCTTAGAGACTAACAAATCTATTTGAGCATAAGCTTTTGTGAGCTACAGGTCACTTCATCGGATGCATTCAGTGGACATTCAGTGGAGATGTTCAGGCCCCTGAATGCATCCGATGAAGTGAGCTGTAGCTCACGAAAGCTTATGCTCAAACAAATGTGTTAGTCTCTAAGGTGCCACAAGTCCTCCTTTTCTTTTTGCAGATACAGACTAACACGGCTGCTACTCTGAAACCTGTAACGCATTTCTGTGGCACTGTCTGCAGCAATGCAGAATCTGTGTTCCTTCTCACGCAGGGTATGTCAGAGTATGTGTAGACTGGACCTGGAAGGTGTAATTTCCAGCTCAGGTAAACATACCCATGCTAGTTCCAATCGAGCTAGCATGCTGCTAAAAACAGAAGTGTAGCCATTGGAGCAGGAGCAACTAGACAGGCTAGCCGCCCTGAATGCAACCCCTAAGTATGTACTTGAGGCAGGTAGCCCTTCCCGACACTTGCACTGCCACAGCTCTACTGCTGTTTTTAGCGTGCTAGCTCAATGCCAGGTCGTATGACTCTGTCAACCCGAGATGGAACCTACACCTTCCAGTGCCCGTCTAGACCAGTCACAGCTCTCCTGGACTCCATCCTCTCCTTCTCCAGTCTCATACCATCCTCATTCGGCGCAACACTCAGGAACCAGAGAAGGCTAAAGTAAAAGCAAAAAACAACGATAACAAAAAGTTCCACCTCAACTGTGCCTTCTGCACTAGAGCTTACCCACAGGGGCCTGGAGTTTTTTGCTTTTGTTTTTGTTTTTGCTTTCACATGGTGCAAAGCAGGAGCTGAGGCAATTTCTGTAAATCAGAGGGACATTTACTAATACTGTATTCAACTATCGAAGTATGTAATGTGTGAAGCCTAAAGAATGTGATAGGATTTTTTAAAACAATGTATATGATAAATAAATAAGACAACTCCATTGGTCCAGTATGTTTAATACCATAGAAAAAGATATTCAAGTCACAGATTGCTTTACTCTGATTTAATTATTTCAGATCCCAGATTGAATGGACCAGGAGCTACATTATATTGCAGTCCAAACCACCTAGTAAATAGCACTAAATTTCACTACATGACTGCTGAAGAATGTCTAAGTCAATTTAATGATAAGCTGATGGAAGGATATGGGGTAAATAAATGCAACTGTTGATTGCTTTTGACAATATAGCTAGTTATGTTAAAAATATTTGTTAAAAGGTATTTTTAAGTGGAGTTGTCAGAAAAGAGACTCTATAAAAAAGATATTGGGGTTCAATGTTTATTCTCTTTCAGTGACTTCCGAGCAAACATACTCAGTTTACAATTCAAAAGCTGATTTTCTAATTGCTATCCCTGCAAACTCTTCCTGGGATCTGAAATCCAAAATATTTTTTCCAATTCTTTTATTGTCACTAGTAGTAAAGACTGTGCAACCAGAATCAGAACTGACATGTTGATGGTCCACAAAGAACAAAGTCCAGATGAATCTTCCATATCTATATTGAGTTAGCACTGCTACAAATAAAAAAACTTTTTTGTTGGGAAAATAAAAGCAGTTTTTTACATACCCTCTTTTTCAGCTATAGCCACAGTTTAAGAAAATATTTATTTACATTTCAACAAAAGTAAACAGCTCTTCTGCACTTCTTAAACACTTGAGTAGCCCCATTAGTGTGATTGCTAACAGAAGAAAAGATTTGCAAGATCAGACCCATGATGCCTAAAGATTTCAATGAGCAATGCAGTGCCCTTAAGCAAGAAAGCAGATTTTTCCAGAGATGGCACCAGTAAAAATCTAGAGGTCCTGGAAGAAAGCACTGGTCTCAAAAGGAATTGAAATAATACAGCTTATTATTAAAATAACATTAAAATACAAAGGTGAATTGGTGAAAAGTGCCCCTGAGGGATAGGAGCCCACCATGATTGGCTGGTGCACTGACCAATGGCAACACAGCATTGTATCCTCTTGATAGGACTTGATGCAATCAAGAGCTGGCTGCTGCCATGATAGGAATGTAGGGCTATTCTCATGGCCAGCCACTGAATATAGACAAGGTATTGTGACAACAGCACAGAACTACTGGGCCAAATCAGATTTTCTGTTGATGTGTATATAGGCAACAAACAATGGAGCTGTGCTCATTTATACCAGCCTAGCGTCTGTCCCACCGTCATGGTATTATTGCGGTAAGAATTACTTACTTTTCTACAAAAAGAAAAGGAGTACTTGTGGCACCTTAGAGACTAACCAATTTATTTGAGCATGAGCTTTCGTGAGCTACAGCTCACTTCATCGGATGCATACCGTGGAAACTGCTGTAGACATTATATACACACAGAGACCATGAAACAATACCCCCTCCCACCCCACTGTCCTGCTGGTAATAGCTTATCTAAAGTGATCATCAAGTTGGGCCATTTCCAGCACAAATCCAGGTTTTCTCACCCTCCGCCCCCCACACACAAACTCACTCTCCTGCTAGTAATAGCCCATCCAAAGTGACCACTCTCTTCACAATGTGTATGATAATCAAGGTGGGTCATTTCCAGCACAAATCCAGGTTCTCTCACTCCCTCACCCCCCTCCAAAAAACCACACACACAAACTCACTCTCCTGCTGGTAATAGCTTATCAAAAGTGACCACTCTCCCTACAATATGCATGATAATCAAGGTGGGCCATTTCCAGCACAAATCCAGGTTTTCTCACCCCCCCACCCCCATACACACACAAACTCACTCTCCTGCTGGTAATAGCTTATCTAAAGTGATCATTAAGTTGGGCCATTTCCAGCACAATGCTCAAATAAATTGGTTAGTCTCTAAGGTGCCACAAGTA
Organism: Eretmochelys imbricata; assembly: GCF_965152235.1. Lineage (NCBI taxonomy): Eukaryota > Metazoa > Chordata > Testudines > Cheloniidae > Eretmochelys > Eretmochelys imbricata. The sequence goes on from NC_135572.1 coordinate 236,934,997, forward strand.
TTCCTTTTCTTTTTGCAAAGACAGACTAACACGGCTGTTACTCTGAAACCTGTCATTACTTTTCTACATTTTGTTAAATGATTATCATTAACATTTATCAGTTGAAATCCTAACATAGACATGTATAGAATAAGAGAAATTATCATTTTTTTAGTATTTGCAAAACAAAAGAATATTTAATCATTATCCTTTGGCTGAATTCAGTTCTATCTATGTTCCTGGCATGACTAATACACCAATAAATACACCAATATTCAGAGATCCTTGTTTAGACCAACTAAAGCGCTCTGTGGCAAAGCTGGCCATTCTATAATAAATTATTTCTGAAAACGTATCACTTCTAAATTCACTCTGATTTTTTTTTCGCATTTTAACGGAGGGAAACCGTTCTGGAGGGACATTCATTTTTGAAAGGTCTCTTCTCATAATGGTTTCATCTAAGTATGTAACAAAAAACATAGAAGTAAGGTGTTTTATCATTATAGAGTTGATGGGAGCCAGGATCCAATTGGCCATATGTGTAGAAGGCTTGCAGATTGGCTGCCAAGTGGTTTTGCATCAGTTCAGTACTTGTTTGTAATGAGGGGGGATAGGACTTCAGTTCATTTAGGGACAATGATAGAAGATTTTACATTAGCTTTATATGTGAAGTAGGTTGACAATGTAGAGTCTAGTAAGGAGGTGTTATAGGTGTTGTATACCATCAAACTGCCTTGCCATATTTTGCCTGTTGTCAAAATAAATCCATAATGAATTCAGTGTTTGTATTTTGAAATGTGTAACTAATGTGTTTTATCTGAAAGTTCAAGCATTGACATTCAGTTAAATATTCTTTGTTAGGACACCTACTCTGCCTTCCATAAAACAGATAGTAACCGTGATGGTATCATCAACATGCTTGATTTTCGACGCCTCCTGGAGAGCTTTGTGTTCATCCTTAGAGATGAGGAGTACTCACGCCTGCTTGGTATATTGGGCATGAACCTGAACTCTACATTAAATTACCAGGAATTCCTTCAACTTTTCCAGACCCAAGAAACAAAAGAGGCACATCCTTGGCTGAATCCATCTCACAAGTAAGAAGGACAGCAATGTTATAGTATCTATACTGATCGTATACATTTATAGAAGTTAAAATCATAGAAATGTAGGGCTGGAAGGGACCTTAAGAGGTCATCTAGTTCTCCCTATGTGCTGAGGCAGGGCCAAATATACCTAGACCATCCCTGACAGGCATTTAAGTAACCTTTTCTTTAAAACAGTTTGTTTAGTGTTTGCCTAACCTGTTCTTAAAAATAATGGGGATTTCACAATCTCCCTTGGGAACCTATTCCGGTTCTTAAATATCCATATAGTTAGAAAGTTTTTCCTAATATCTAACTTAAATGTCCTTTGCTGCAGATTAAGTTAATTATTTCTTGTCCGACCTTCAATAAGAATGGAGAACAACTGGTCACTGTCCTCTTTATAACAGCTCTTAACATATTTCCAGACTGTTATCTGGTTCCCCCCATGCAAGTCTTCTTTTCTCACAACGAAATATACCCATTTTTTAACCTGTCCTCATAGGTCAGGTTTTCTAAACCTTTATCATTTTGGTTGCTGTCCTTTGGATTTTCTCCAATTTGTCTATATGTTTTTGAAAGTGTGGCACCCAAAACTGGACCCTCATTGGAGAGGAGGTGAAAATACGTTGAAACTTTCCAGTTAACTCTTTATATCATTTAATTGGTCAGTAGTTTCGCATAATGGAAATCCAATTACCAGTGGTATGAAGTAGAATGTTATATAAGTCTGTCTCTCTAAAGCAGAGGTGGGCAAACTATGGCCCGTGGACCACATCCAGCCCATCCTGCCCGGCCCCTGAGTTCCCAGCTGGGGAGGCTCGCCCCCAGCCCCTCCCCTGCTGTCCCCCCTTCCCCATAGGTACGCCGCCACACGGGCTTGCGCCCACCCACCTCCCAGGCTTTCCAATAAGTCGGTCCTGCCGCTCTGAGTGGCATGGTAAGGGGGCGGGGGGGGGAGTTCCAGGGGGCAGTCAGGGGACGGGGAGCGGTTAGATGGGGCAGAGGTTCTGGGGGGGGGCGGTCAGGGGACATGGAGCAGTGGGGGTTGGATGGGGTGGGGTCCTGGTGGGGCAGTTAGAGGTGGGGGGTCCTGGGAGGGAGCAGTCAGGGCACAAGGAGTGGGAGGGGCATTGGATGGGTCAGGGGTTCTGAGGGGGGCAGTCAGGGGGCAGGAAGTGGTAGGGGCGGATAGGGGGTGGGGTCCAGGCTGTTTGGGGAGGCACAGCCTTCCCTACCTAGCCCTCCATACAGTTTCTCAACATCGATGTGGCCCTTGGGCCAAAAAGTTTGCTCACCCCTGCTCTAAAGTTACCAACTTTGTAGATTCAGTGGGGTCTGATCTAAATTACTGAAGTAAATCAGGAATACCTTTATTGGAGTCACTCCAGGTCTTGTGATATGTGACTAAATTGTTTTTGTTTCTAAGATAGTTAACATTTCCTTCTAGCTGGATAAATGATCCGTGTTTGCTATTAAGTCTGGAGGCAAGTTGAACAACACTGATCTGAAAATAAACAGGGAATTACAAAATTTAAGATGTCTTCCCTAACTTGCAGCTGGGGAAATAAGGCAGTATTTAAAGAATTAAGTTTACACAGATGTGAAATAATAGTCTTTAAGGGTTTCTTAGAAACTAAAACAAAAAATAAAAAAAACCTCCACAAACTTGTGAGAGATTAAAGATTCTATTAAATGTAGAACACTGTTAGTTATTATTTTATTTTTCTTTCTGAGACCAAAACAGACAATACCGGATGCAGAACTAGCTTGTGATCAGGCTCATTACTATCTTGTTATCAAAGCACAGACCAGATGGCATGACCTAGCAAGGGTAAGAAAAACATTTTCATTAAATAAATAAGCTGCACTAATGGATTTTAGAACATTATGCAATCTCGATCTTCAGATTATATAAATATTCAAAAAAGGCATTTGTAAAATAGCTCATTAATGATAAAAACTTATATGTATAAAACTAAAGTGCTGGAGCATTTGATTTTTAAAATTTTAATTATTTAGTAGTTGCTATTAGAATTGTTTCTAAAATTTTCTTTATATTACTACTGTTATTTCTTATTCTTTATTATTAAATATGTGTATTGTAATAGTATCGAGAGGCCCCAATGATGGATCACGGGATCTAGGCACTGTACATGCACACAGAAAATTGCACTCACAATACAGTCCTCATTAAGGCAATTAGTCTGTGCCAAAATACCAATAATTATATAAAGAGAAACTTATAAACAATCTTAATAAAAACTAAATAATTAAAATTTCATGTATCTGAACCAATTATTGTATACTCTGAGGATAGTGAAGGGCAGATAGTCGTGGATTGAGAAAAAGATGAATGGGGAGAATAAACTTTGTTATTTCATTACATTGTTATAAAATTTCAGTAAATGAGTCCATACTGCTGCTACTTAAAATTTGCAAGATGAGCATGCACAGCTGCAACTAAAGAATGCTTTATATTAGTTTATAGCACAACAGGCTGGAGCCAGCATCTGCAGAATTGGACACCTCAGTGTGGATTTTCAGTCTGTACTTTCCACCTCTATGCATCAAGGTTCGGCATACCCACAGCTGTATGCACACTTTTAATGCTCAAACCCCAGTGTACACAGGTGATAGAAGTTTCATATGCAAAACACATCGCCAGCATACATATGTGTTACTTCACCAAGAGATCCATGCACACAGTGAAGGCTGATAATCAGGCCCAAAAACTCGTTAAAAATGGAATTCATCTTCGTATGTTTTTTCATTCTTCCCTAATTCCTATTATTGCGTATGAAGAGATCAAGTATTTTGTAAAGCCTGTTGGCTCTTGTTATTAAAAGTTTCTTAAATTCTAGACTTTCCGTGAGTTTGATAGTGAAGGCAATGGAATTGTGCAGCCAGAGGATTTGAGAGCTGTCTTGTTCAGATTCGCCATTCCAATCACCCCAAAAGAATTTGAAAAGCTTTGGGCAAGGTAAGGTGGCTCTAAATATTAGTTCTTCAGCAACAACATATGTATTTAACCTGACACAGGAATCTTATCGAGGACAGTGAATTACAATTGTTTACTTTCTAAGGGAGACTTATTTTATTATGTTGATATCAGCTCATCATGATGCCGTGTTCCAAAATACAGCCTTTTATCACACTAAGATCACTAACAAAATAAGGTAAATGCCTAATCAGTTCTCAATGAAGTCAGTGAGTCTAACTTCTATTGGGTTTAATGGTATTGCCTGCCCCCTTTAATTTGAGCTACCCTTTCATCTCTGATGATGACTTGGATTGCAAGTGAAGTAATTTGGTTTTCTGCTAGGACCTTATTTATATACACAGATGCCCACCAGTTCTTCCTAGTTGGCAGTCAGTTGCAGGGAGGCTTAGGACTGGAACAGCAGGAGTGTTTCAGGTCAGACTGGAGGTGCATTGGCAGAGCTCTTTGAAGGAAGCTTGTCTGTACTATAGGTGTGTCTGAAGTCAATGCTATCAGCTGCTTCTTTTCATGAGATTAAATTCACTCACAAAATTTTCAGCTGAAATAAAAATGATTCACTGGAAAGAAATATGATATGTAGCAAACACATAACAAGGAAAAGTAAGATTGTTTCATGCGGTGTAAAAATTGTGAGTAATACCATGATACATTTTTATAGACAAGTAATTTGTTGTGAAGGGGGGAAAAACACTAGCCCTATTTCAGCTGAGAGTAGTAGTGCTGTAAATTGTGTCTGAAACAGAAGAATGTCAGATGCATGTGACATTGTATAAAATCCACCTTCATTATAAGTCTTTAAAAACTCAGACTCTCTATGGTATAAGGCTCAGGTGTATGGTGTCTTGGTTTCAAACTGCATTAACTATATGGTTTATTTCCTAGCACTGATTCATCTCTGAACTATTTTCTACTTCATTACATTTTACTTTCTATTCTTATTCCTTATGGATGTCATGCCACACTACAATATGTCCCTTCCATTCAGTCATCTGCTGCATAACTTCATTCCCAGCCACCACGCATTTATAGGATATAAAATCTTTTATTTACCTTCTGTGACTGTATGTAGAATAAAGGAATTGGAATAACAACTAAGCCTAAATTAGGCTTTTCCCTGCATGGGTGCACTCGAGAAAGAAGGGGTTGCACGGAGCACACCTAAAGCAAGGTCTCTATCTAAAAAGACATAAACAGTTTTAATACAGTGAGGCCCAGATTTTTTAAGAGTGGCTTAACATTTAGGGCCTGATTTTTAGAAGTGTCACAACTCCTATTGAAATCAGTGGTCAGCACCTCTTGAAAGTCAGCCTTTCTGTATCTCAAGTCAGGCACCTAAAAATAAGGCACTATGAGGTAGATAATATTTCAGTCAACTTTCTCCTTAGGGTAGAATTTTCAAAAGTGCCTAAGGGTATGTCTACACTGGAAAAAAAGCCCTGCAGCACTCAGTCTCTGAGCCAGGGTCAACCGACTCATGCTCATGGGGCTCGCGCTACAGGGCTAAAAATAGCAGTGTAAACATTCTCACCTCTTGGGCTGGAGACTGGGTTCTGAGACACACCCCACTTTCTGGATTTCACTGCTCAGCGGGATTGTCTGCACTGCCATTTTCAGTCCTGTAGTGTAAGCCCGAGGCAGTTGACCCAGGCTCTGAGACTCACTGTTGTAGGAGATTTTTTGCAGTGTGTAGATGTACCCCAAGTCCCATTGAAAGTCACTCTTACACGCTTTTGGCATGTCATCTATAAGGGCTGAAAGTCAATGAGACTTTAGCGGCTAAGTGACTTAGGCATTTTGAAAAATTTATGGTAATGCCTTGCAGTGATGAATATATGAATATTTCATTTTAAAAGAATATTTCTTTTAAAAGGTATGATACAGTTGGAAAAGGCTACCTTACTCATCAAGAATTTCTACAGAAATTGGGGTTAGAGTTTGCACCCGCTCACACTGGACTAAGCAGACATATTGTGGAAGACAATTATGCAAGTTTAATGGAGCATTACAGTAATCAGCAAAAGAAGCATTTGGAGATGGAAGAGCAGCAGAAACAGCAAACTAAAGCCCTACATGTCAGTGAGATTAAAAAGCAGATCAAGTAAGTTATTTATCAGTGAAGTGAATAACTTTCATGCTGTGTTTATCGTTACTGTGGTAAAAAGTAATGCTAAGCATACATATATGTATTTACAAACCTTCTCTGAAGATAAATCCTACTAGATACTGGGCCAAATTTATACCCAGTGTAACTCAATTGATTTCAGTGGGGATAAGTTTGACTCATTGAGTTGTTTGAGGCAATTCTAAAATATTCTCCCTGGAAGTATGTCATTCATTTTGTAGAGTTTATGGCCCCAATCCTGGGCTGTGTCAGAACTACTATTGACATAAACTGGGGGAGAAGAGCAAAGGTAGCTTTAAGCCAAGCCTCCTTTGCAGTTCTCTGATCATAGAGGTGACTGGGAGTAGGCCTGTCCCAGTAAAAATTAGAGCAGCCTCAGGGCAGATTTAATGTACACCCAGCTGTTTCTGACCCAAAGGGGCATTTCTGGTACCTGGGATCAGTGGGGCATGAGGACACCTTAGTCACAAACCCTTTCTGATTACCATGCCCAGTGCATGGAGGTGGGTGGAAAGCATAAGAGCTGCTATGCTACTGGGAATCCTCCACCCCTGGCAATTTTAAAATCAAGATTAGATGTTTTCCTAGAAGATCTGCTCTAGCAATTATTCTAGGGATGTTCTATGGCCTGTGTTACACAGGAGGATGATCACACTCGTCCTTTCTGGCCTTGGAATCTATACATTTGTTAAAGTAAAATTATGGCAGGGTTGTGTCTCTGGAGCAGCCACACAAAACTGCCCTAGCAGAGTCCAAAATCTGGTCCTATATAAGAGAAGCAAACAACAAACATCTTGTCTCTAAACTGGTGGAGTCCCCACGTAATTTCAAACAAACTCTACGTCCTCAGAGATAAGACATCTGTCCTGGGAGATCTGGCTGACAAACAAAAAGGTAAAGTAAATGAATGCCATCTTCCCTGGTTTGACTGCTCAGAGGATTCCCTTACTGCCAACTAAGTCTTTTCCTCTGGGCTGCTGCTCCTAAGGCTCTGGACACACTGCAGCTTACATCGGTATAAGTTATGTCGCTCAGGGGTGTAAATAAGCCACCCTCCGAACGACGTAAGTTACATTGACCTCAGTGCCGGTCTGGACAGTGCTACGTTGGCGGGAGAGTTACCGCTGCTTGCAGGGGCTGAGGTAATTAAGTGATGGGAGAGTTCTCTCCTGTCGGCTTAGAGCATCTGCACTAGTTTTGCTACAGCGGTGCGGCTGCATCAGTGCACTGTGCTGCTGCAAGCTCTTTAGCGTAGCCATAGCCTAAGCTTCCTTTCGTGCCACCAAAGTCTTCTCCGGACTCCTTCTCTCAGGACAAGACCATCTCAGGTTTTAGCTCTCTCTACTAGAGGAGGCTATTCCCATCTCCCTTGGACTCAGAGGAGACTCTAATGATCCCCATTTGCCCCAGTGAGTCTGAAGTAATTAACCTGCAGCTCCCTGTAGAGTTCCAGTACCGTTAACAGAGTGAGGCAACAGGAGAATCCTGTTGCCCTCTTACAGTTCCAGAAGGTTATTGATTGCCTTGGCTACTTGGATCACAGCAGCCCCCATGGTAGATTTGCCCACTCCGAATTGATTCCCGACTGACCGGTAGCAGTCAGGCGTTGCAAGCTTGCACAGGGCTATCGCCATTCACTTCTCAACTGTCAGGGCAGATCTCATCTTCGTATTCCTGCCCTTCAGGGTGGGACTCACAAAGTTTCATGAAAGTGGCCTTACGCATGTGAAAGTTTTGCAGCCACTGGGAATCATCCCATACTACAACACTATGCGGTCCCACCAATCTGTGCTTGTTTGCTATGCCCAGAATCGGTGTTCCACTGTATCAACCTGCCCCAATGCCGCCATGATATCCCAATTACCACATCCCGTACTTTCAGGAACATCTGTGTCCGTGTCCATGTCCTCCCCACAATCTTCCTCGTGCTGGTGGCTCCTAGCTAAGTTCTGCACATACTGCAGGATAATGCACGACATATTTACAGTGTTCACGAAAGCAGTGTGCAGCTGACCGGGCTCCATGCTTGCCATGCTATGGCGTCTGCATGGGTAACCCAGGAAAAAAGGCGTGAAATGATTGTTTGCCGTTGCTTTCAAGGAGGGAGTGAGGGGAGACTGACAACATGTACCCAAACCCAGCTGCGACAATGTTTTTGCCTCATCAGGCATTGGGAGCTTAACCCAGAATTCCAAAGGGCAGCGGGGACTGTGAGATAGCTACCCAGAGTGCACCACCCTGTGAGTGGATGCTAGCCACGGTATTGAGGACACACTCTGCCGACCTAATGCGCTTAGTGAGGACACACATGATCAACTGTATAAAATTGCTTACTAAAGATCGACTTCTGTAAAAACAACCTAATTTCGTAGTGTAGACATGCCCTTAGAGTCCACTCCCCTTGTCCAGTGACTCTTTAATTATTCATACACAGTGGAACAGCTTCAACAGGAGAGACTGAGGGCTATATCCTATAGCCTTGTGGTTAGTGCTTAAATCCTTTCTCTTTTTAGGCAGAGGGTGGATTGAACCTGGGTCTCCCACATCCTGCATGAATGCTCTAACCTCCGAGATCAAAGTTGTAAGGTGGGGACCACTTCATCATCAAGCCAGATTTTCTGATCTGGCGGGCAGCCTCTGAGCACACCTATTTGTTTGGGCCCACAGGTGCTCCTCTGGTTATCTCATCTATTTCTCCCCAGTTCATGGATTGCTGTGGAGCTTAGGCAGGAGATAGGCATCCAGATGCCTAGTGTGAGGCAACAGTATGCACGTCTAGAGGCAGAAACATAGGCTCCTGGGGAACCTTTACTGCAAACTTTTAGGTGCTGAGCGAGTTTAGCTGTCCACTGGGTCAGGCAGCAGCCAAACGCCAGTTTTGGGGGTTGCAGTGGTGCCTAAATCTGGAGTTTTGGCAGCTAAATATCTTCGTGGATCTGGGTCCAGATGCTTCAGAGGAAGATGATAGTGGCCCCTCCCTCATTAGATTTTATCCCAGTCTCTAATAGTTAGAGATTGGCTTAAGACCTGAAGCATGAGGTGTAATATCCCTTCTACAATTTTTGTTATTAATTATTATAACTCTGGATATTCTTGATACCCATATAAATGTCCAATTGCGTTTTGAATCTTGTTATGTTCTTGGCCTCAGTGACTCCCTATGTGCAATGAGTTCCACAGTTCAATCACAAGCAGTGTGAAAAAGTATTTCCTTTGTCAGCCTTGAATTTCACACCTGTTAATTTCATTGACCATGACCTTATTCGCTGTCTCTTTCCTTGCCCACTTCCTGACTGCCAGGAGTTATCCTCCAGTGGCAATTCCAGTCTGTTTGCTCTGCACACCCACTGGTCCTTCACATTCAGTTTGCTCTGTCTGAAAGCAAGCAGTACAAGAGGAGTTGAACCCAGACCCTTGGACTCCTCAAGTTTTACATAGGAAGGCTGTAAGTGTCTTTTGAGCCAGAGGTTGGAGTCATGGCTTTAAGAATTAAGTCCATTGTGTGCATAGACACAATGGAAGGCAGTGATCCAGCAGAACCACCAATGTTTCCCTTCATGAGAGGGTCATGAGCAGCAGAGCTGGGTACCATGCCCATTCCACCATGTTGGTCAGCATAAAGACGTTTGAAGATGGAGGGAGGCCAGATCCAATGGCTACAGGATTTAGTGGTTCCAGTGGCTACAAAATCCAACACAGATGGTATACAATGGTCCTGGCCCTTACTTCACTCCCTGGGAGTTGGGAAATGCATTCCTTCCATCTGTCCAAGTCTGGCTCAGGCTAGTTTACACAGCCCATTTACTCTGGCTTTCCTCAAGTGTTGGGAATTTCACCCTAAATTCTTTGTAGCAGTTTTATGCCCTGTGATTAGACACAGTAAAACTGTGACTCTGAGCATCTTAACATTCAAAATATAGGCTGGATATATAATTTTTTTGGTTTTGTTTTAACTCACAGGAACAAATACCCCAAATTAGAAACAGACATTGAGCAGCAGCTCTCCAGCTCTTCAAGAGAAATACAAAACATTTGCAAGACAAGATTATTTTTTGGCAGCATAGCCGAATCCATAGTTTAAATCCTCATTTACTCAGTGCACATATTTACTGCTGCAAGTGGAATAATTACTGCTTGGAAACCATTACTCAGTCCAAGAAATGATGAATGCCTCAATTTTCTAAAAATATGAATCTCAAAAGCTGTTTTGATTTTACGTCTTCCTTTACTTTCATTTTGAAGGTTTAAGTGGAAGATAATAGTGGTGATGAAGAGCTATCATTTAGCAGCATGGGTCGGAATGTAACATACCCCTGTGAAGGATTCTAAAATAATGGTGCTGCTGTGATAGATTAAGGGCCTCATGGTGCCTTTAAAGCACAGCCTTTCCTTGTGGGCAGTGTGGAGCCGCACTGTCTCATGGGGAGGGATTCCTCACTGAGCACCCTGGTGCTTTTGAGAGTGTGTAGGCCATATTAGCAGGTGGCAACAGCCTAAAGGATTCTCTGATGCACCTGTCTTGCTTTGAAGACCAGTATGGAGAAGTAGACCATGCCCCCACCTCCTTCATCCAGCCTGCAGTTGTGGCTGGCCCTTAAGAAGTGTCAAGCAAGAGGGGAACGGCTCCTTGTGCTCTCGTTCCATGCATCTGTGTAAGAGCCCATCACTTTCTGACCCTACATGCCTGATCCGTGTTTCATAATCTACATCTGATCATAATTCTCATTTATTTTAAACCTTGCATTAATCTTTAGTGACTCCTCCAGCCAGCTGAGTTGCAGTGATAGGTTGTGGAGGCAGCAGTAAAGTATGGACAGGTTGGTGTTAAACTAAGAGTAAAGGGAAAGCAAGGGGTGATGCCTGGGGCTCCAAAAGGTATTCAAAAGATCCCCAACTTCTCTGGGATAAAAATGACAAAATAAATGGGGGCTGGAGAAAAGAGTCTTGGGTCTGAATTAATTAATCTGTGAAGAAACAGATGATGTTTTAAATACCTGATAGCAGCTCTAATGGATTCATCCAAAGCCCACTGAAATCACTGGGAATTTTTCCATTGACTTCCGTCAGTTTTCGATCTGGCCCTCAAATAGTATAGTTCTTGCTCTGATATAATAATTTCAATTAAACAGCAAGACTTTCTGTTCTTGTTAAAGTTTTATCAGCCCAATATTGCAGAGGGTAATTTGTTGGAAGTCAATTGTCATAACAGCTATATTAAACATTGTATATCTTCTATAGGGCCAAGTTTTCAAAGAGGGATCTAGATTTTGTATCTTTAATTTTGAATGGTCAAAAGCAGGTAGTTAAACCTTCTAACTAATTGATTTACAAATCCAAATGTCATTTGTACACATATATCTGGGTGGCTTATCTCTGCAATTGCTTGAGAAAATTTAAAAGTGGTTTTGGAAAATTAGACATCCTAATAATTTTTGTTTCATTCTTTGGACAAATGATACCAAGTTAACAAATGCAAGTAAACCGAGATTCTTGCTCTGCCTTTTATTTTTGTATATTTGTATTTATCTTTTTCTAATATTTAACAGGAGAACTAAAACAAACATCTGCTCTCTTTCAGGGATAAATTTAGGGATTACTTCCAAGACTTCAACAAGGCCTTTTATAAACTGGATAAAAATAAAGATGGCTATATAACAGTAGATGACCTATGTAGGATGCTGCAAGAATTCAACTATTATCTTGATGATGAACAGTTCAACAATCTTCTAAACAGGTTTTTATGATTGTGTCATAGGTCTCTCTTTTGTCCCAAGCCAATAAAGGACTTAAATATGCGCTTCACTTTGAGAAAATAAGTAGTCTTATTAAAACCTATGCAATTACACACATGCTTAAAGGTGCCCATGTGCTGAAGCGCTATGCTTGATCAGGGTTGGTTCTGAGGATAAGTAAGATGGAAATTGCTTTTTAGATAAAATTAAAAACAGATTAATTTATTCTGTCTTCCTCATAACATTAGTGTTGTAACAACTTAAATGCTTTTGAAATCAAGCTGATTATTTGAGGAAATTAAGCAGATCTGAAAATAGGTCAGTTTTTTTAGTGTATGTTAAAATTTGTATTTAAATTATTAGTTTTATTTAATTAAACAAAAAAGAATGCGGGGAGGGGGAGGGAACCCCTGCAAAAGCAGAAATTGAATCATATCAGGCTAAAAAGTATTAATTTTCAAATGCTACTGCTATGCAAAGGCATACATTCTGTGTTGTGTCTTAATATCATCAAGTAATATCAAGAAATAGAATCTCTTTTATAAGGTCTATAGAACACAAAGGACCTAATCTAGTAGAAAATATCCATAGTTTTCTGCACTTCACAAGCCCCAGAAGTGACATCCCTATGTGGCACTGCTTTATGTTCTCATAACACTATTAGACCAGACTCTTTAAAAAGAATTTACAAAATCTTTTCTCAGTTCACCTTTTGTTGAGTGATCAACTTTTTATGAATGGAAACCCTAATAAGAATCTTCTGCTTGTTTCTTCTTCAAAGACCTCTTGATGATAAACACCTCCATTCATTGTAATTTTGTGCAGATTGTTCCCTTCTAGATCCAAAATAGACTTTTCTAAATAATACAGAGTAGATTAGCATTTGCATTTGGTTTTATTACTAAAATTTTAATACCAACTTGGCAATTTATTTCTCTGCTGAAATGGTGTTGATTATTTCCTTTTCCACGGTGTCTCCAGTATTGGAGCCAGCTTGACATTGGTAATCTGTGGGAGTGCTGTGCAGCTGCAAGACACAAAATCAGGACTCTTGAATGTATTTTTCTTAGTAACGGATATTGGGTCTATGGTTAATTTCTGTTCCAGTCTCTTTTCATAAAGCTTCCTTTTTGTTTAACTGGCTCTCCTCATTAATTAGACATTCTAGTAAGTGGATATTCTGGTGATTGGTGGCATAGGCAGTGGTCCTCAGTGATTTACTGTGAAAAAAGATGACAAAAGTACATTACAGTAATTCACTTTCACATACGGAATATAAGATTTGCCATGCTGGGTCAGACCATAGGGCAATCCACTCTGGCATTGGCAAGTTCTTGATGCTTCAGAGCACATTTTAGCATCATATCCTTAGCCAAGTGTGCAATGCTGAATGCAGGACAGAAAAAGTCCTCCCTGGCCCCTGTGGTATGAGATTTGCTTACCTCTATCAAAGCATGCATTCAGTGTCTACAAATGTGATTACTGGTCATAAAATTATCTTGGCCTATTAAAACTCCATGTACAGTCTCTGAGCCAGATCCTGATCTCAATTACCCCAGTGTAAATCTGGAATAATTCCAATGGAGCCAATGGATTGCACCAGGTTAAATTATCAGAGTCTCTCTGACTGACTTTTGATGGTAATTCCATAAGCTGACTGCACTGAATTTCCACTGGGGTAGCTGTGAGCAGAATCTGCCCTTTGATGCTATGGTTTACTGTGGTAATGAATTCCACAGGTTGACCACACAAGTCTGAAGTCTTTTCTCTGATTGTTTTAAATCTACTTGACATCATTTAATTAAATGTTCTTGTCTGATGGGGCAGTGGAATAAATAAATAATTAATAATTAATAATTAATTTCAGTCCTCCCCCCTCTGACTCTTCTACTTCCTGTACTAACAACCCTTATTTTTGCAGTTTCTCTCCGTATGTAAATCATGACTTAATTCTCATCTTATGTGGTGAAACATCCTTGAGTAAAAATGAATTTGGTTTTGTAACAAAGTCCTCTGCAAAAAAACCTCAAAATCGTATGTTAGAACTCCTTTTTCCCCAGGCTGATATTTGACGCAAAAATGTATTCACTGTTTATACCTGGAGCTATCTACATTTAGATGTGCAGCTCATTGAATTTCTTATATGATGAAGTACAAAACTCCATAGTCTCTGTGATCTACCAGATATTACACTTGGCAAGCAGATATTTAAAAGGTCTGAGAGGAGATTTGAGAGACTTCAGGCCAGACTCTCCAGTGTAACCTGACAATGAAAGCTTAGCAGCAAATTCCCCTTGTGGAGGGGAACTCTTCACTGGTTGGAGATGGCATCTGCTGGGTCAGACATACCACCCTTCAACTCAGTGGATGCGCCAAGGGAGGAAGGGCATGTATCAGAGGCATAGTGAAGGGGAACTTCATTACACGAGTCGTCCACATCCCCCAGACACCTTATGCTCGTGGCTTAGGTTAGAGCAGCCATTATGTTGCTCTCATGGATACCAAAGCCAGGCTGGTGCAGGATCAGGAGCTGTACAATTGTTCCCTGATAGCCTGCCACCCTGTGCCCAGTGGAGCTCAAATGCAGGGGTCAGTCGAGCCCTTCAATTATAAACTCAAGAAAAGCTTTGTATGGAAATTGATTTTGTTTCCTACCATGTGATAGAAGGCAGTTTATCCACTGGTTATAGCAGGAGACCTGGAGTCAGAACTCTGGGTTCCATCTGCAGCTGGCACACTGTGATTTTGGGGAAGTCACTTAGGATATGTCTACACAGCAGCTGGCAGCAAGCTAGCATACTAAAAGCAGCAGTGTGGACTTTGTGGCTTGGGAAGTGGTTCAGGCTCTCAAGCCCACCTGACCCCCTTTGTCCGAGTTTGGGTGGCTATCCCGAGTCTTTGCTAGAGGCTCAGTGCCCACAGTGCTATCTTTAGCGCCCCAGCTTGAGCTGAGCTAGCACAAGTCTGTGTACCTAGACTGGGAGGCTCCCTCCCACCGGCAGTGTAGACATACCTTAGGCTTTGATTTTCAGAGATGCTGAGCAGCCACAACTCTCACGGAAGCCCACAGGAACTTCAGGGACTCAGCACTTTTAAAAGTCAGTCCAGTAATCTCTCTTTGCCTCAGTTTCCTTATCTGTAATAGCAAAACTTCCTTGGATATTGTGAGATTCATGTTATACTTTAACAGCTCTTTTAGATCCTGGAATGAAAGGCACTATGCAAAGTGCAAAATGGGGGCAGGGACTATCTTTTTTGGTCTGGGTTCATATAGCACCTACCACAATGGGGTCCTGACCCATACCTGGGTCTCCTAGGCACTACCACAAGACAAATAATAATTATTATTTAGTAGCAATTGTAGTAGCAGATATACTTTTTTACAAAATGTTGATATACTATTCTGCTTTTTCTCTTAGCTTAGGAATCAGTATTCATGACAGCAAGCTCTCTTATTTTGATTTCCTGAGAGCGATTGATGATGGCAGAGCATCTAAATACCAGCAGAGACAAAAGCATGCTGCACCACCTGCAAGCTTTGCAATGCTCAGCTTAGAAAAGACCCTAATTAAGATAAAAGAAATAGTTACATCTTCTTATGATTTGTTATACAAGGTAGGTTACATGTGGACATAACATTTCATTTAATTTCTTTATGCCTGGCTGGGGCTAGCCTAGCTGTCTAGAAGCATTTCTGCTGCTAAATAGGGTTCCCCAATGCCAGGCCAGCAAGAGCAGGGATAAGTATAAAAGTAGCATGGTCGGCCCCCACCAGAGAAAGCACTTTGCAGCATCAACCTGTGGTGGTTACATGACATAGCAGTGACAAGTCACTGCAGCGTATGGCCGTGTGAGAATAGAAGTTGGTGAGTAAAAGGGGAAAACAGGATCTTAGAGCCCCCACCAAATTAATTAGGTGCATGTAAATTGTGTGTTAGACATCTTTGGAGCAAAACTCTTCCAAATAACTGGGAGGAGAGTGCATAGTGCATGGTTTCCCCAAGTTGTGAGTTATTACATATAGGGAATACACGATGCTGTGGTGGAGCATTTTGGTTTTACCAGCATGAGTTGAGATGGGCCATGCTACACTTGAGTTATGCAGGTCATCCCAGGGAGGCAGGGTTGAACACTTGACAAAGAATCCAGAGGAGTTCTGTTGACAGCTCTGCTCTTGACTGTCTGTGAGACTTTGGACAAATCACTTAAACCGATTGTGCTTCAATTTTCCCATTAATAATCACTACCCACCATTATATAGCATTTTGAGATTCTGTGGATGAAAAGTGCATACGTTATTGTATAATTATTATAATTATGCCTGAATCTACCAAAAACCTGCAGCCAAATGGATTCTCTCTCAAAGTTCTTAGTGTCCAATGGGATCATGCTAGAATCAGTCTTAAGCATAGGCAAGAACAATCAGACAGACTTTGGAGGAAACTTGCCTATCCCAACCCACAACCACAGGGCTAATGGACACTGATATGCTGTGAGAAATCATAGAAGATCAGGGTTGGAAGGGACCTCAGGAGGTCATCTAGTCCAACCCCCTTCTCAAAGCAGGACCAATCCCCAACTAAATCATCCCAGCCAGGGCTTTGTCAAGCCTGACCTTAAAAACCTCAAAGGAAGGAGATTCCACCACCTCCCTAGGTAACCCATTCCAGTGCTTCACCACCCTCCTAGTGAAAAAGTTTTTCCTAATATCCAACCTAAACCTCCCCCACTGCAACTTGAGACCATTACTCCTTGTTCTGTCATTTGCTACCACTGAGAACAGTCTAGATCCATCCTCTTTGGAACCCCCGTTCAGGTAGTTGAAAGCAGCTATCAAATCCCTCCTCATTCTTCTCTTCTGCAGACTAAACAATCCCTGTTCCCTCAGCCTCTCCTCGTATGTCATGTGTTCCAGTCCCCTAATCATTTTTGTTGCCCTCCGCTGGACGCTTTCCAGTTTTTCCACATTCTTCTTGTAGTGTGGGGCCCAAAACTGGACACAGTACTCCAGATGAAGTCTCACCAATGTCGAATAGAGGGGAACGATCACGTCCCTTGTTCTGCTGGCAATGCCCCTACTAATACAGCCCAAAATGCCGTTAAGCCTTCTTGGCAACAAGAGCACACAATTGACTCATATCCAGCTTCTCGTCCACTGTAGCCCTTAGGTCCTTTTCTGCAGAACTGCTGCCTAGCCATTCAGTCATTAGTCTGTAGCGGTGCATGGGATTCTTCCTCCTAAGTGCAGGACTCTGTAGTTGTCCTTGTTGAACCTCATCAGATTTCTTTTGGCCCAATCTTCTAATTTGTCTAGGTCCCTCTGTATCCTATCCCTACCCTCCAGCGTATCTACCACTCCTCCCAGTTTAGTGTCATCTGCAAACTTGCTAAGGGTGCAGTCCACGCCATCCTCCAGATCATTAATGAAGATATTGAACAAAACTGGCCCCAGGACTGACCCTTGGGGCACTCCACTTGATACCAGCTGCCATCTAGAAATGGAGCCATTGATCACTACCTGTTGAGCTCGATGATCTACCCAGCTTTCTATCCACCGTATAGTCCATTCATCCCGCCCATACTTCTTTAACTTTCTGGCAAGAATACTGTGGGAGACCGTATCAAAAGCTTTGCTAAAGTCAAGGAATAACATGTCCACTGCTTTCCCCGCCTCCACAGAGCCAGTTATCTCATCATCGAAGGCAATTAGATTAGTCAGGCATGACTTGCCCTTGGTGAATCCATGCTGACAGTTCCTGATCACTTTCCTCTCCTCTAAGTGCTTCAGAACGGATTCCTTGAGGACCTGCTCCATGATTTTTCCAGGGACTGAGGTGAAGCTGACTGGCTTGTAATTCCCCGGATCCTCATTCTTCCGTTTTTTAAAGATGGGCACTACATTAGCCTTTTTCCAGTCGTCCAGGACCTTCCCCAATCGTCATGAGTTTTCAAAGATAATGTCCAATGGCTCTGCAATCACATCCGCCAACTCCTTTAGCACTCTCGGATGCAGTGCATCCGGCCCCCACGGACTTGTGCTCATCCAGCTTTTCTAAATAGTCTCAAACCACTTCTTTTTCCACAGAGGGCTGGTCACCTCCTCCCCATGCTGTGCTGCCCAGTGCAGTAGTCTGGGAGCTGACCTTGTTCGTGAAGACAGAGGCAAAAAAAGCATTGAGTACATTAGCTTTTTCCACATTCTCTGGTACTAGATTGCCTCCCTCATTCAATAAGGGGCCCATACTTTCCTTGACTTTCTTCTTGTTGCCAACATACCTGAAGAAACCCTTCTTGTTACTCTTAACATCTCTTGCTAGCTGCAACTCCAGGTGTGATTTGGCCTTCCTAATTTCACGCCTGCATGCCTGAGCAATATTTTTATACTCCTCCCTGGTCATTTGTCCAATCTTCTACTTCCTGTAAGCTTCTTTTTTGTGTTTAAGATCAGCAAGGATTTCACTGTTAAGCCAACCTGGTCGTCTGCCATATTTACTATTCTTTCTACACATTGGGATGGTTTGTTCCCGTAACCTCAATAAGGATTTTTTAAAATACAGCCAGCTCTCCTGGACTCCTTTACCCCTCATGTTATTCTCCCAGGGGATCCTGCCCGTCAGTTCCCTAAGGGAGTCAAAGTCTGTTTTTCTGAAGTCCAGGGTCCATATTCTGCTGCTCTCCTTTCTTCCTTGTGTCAGGATCCTGAACTCGACCATCTCATGGTCACTGCCTCTGGGGTTCCCATCCACTTTTGCTTCCCCTACTAATTCTTCCCGGTTTGTAAGCAGCAGGTCAAGAAGAGCTCTGCCCCTAGTTGGTTCCTCCAGGAAATTGTCCCCTATACTTTCCAAAAACATCTTGGATTGTCTGTGCACCGCTGTATTGCTCTCCCAGCAGATATCAGGGTGATTGATGTCTCCCATGAGAACCAGGGCCTGTGATCTAGTAACTTCTGTTAGTCGCCGGAAGAAAGCCTTGTCCACCTCATCCCCCTAGTCTGGTGGTCTATAGCAGACTCCCACCACGACATCACCCTTGATGACACATGCTTCTAAAGAGGACAGCACTGGTGATGTCATAGAGGAAAAGTGAGATCCAGTATCAAAAGGGGCACAGTTTCCTTAAAGGTGAGTTCCATTTAGGTCTGCCTGGACCCTTTAATTTTTTGTAGGGGCAGCCCTCATTACTGTAGATCCTATATACTGTTTAGCAAACCAGGGCTCTCATACAATGGTCACATTTAAGTAGTAAGCATTTCCCATGGTAAGGTATAAATGCCTTACTGCACTGAACATTATTAATATAGGAAGTATTGCAGTAGTTTCAATAGCCTGGTATAGAATTTGTTAACTTTTTAATGATTCCCACTATGTGTCCTGTTAAGGGCAATATCCACTTTTTAATCCATGAGGTCTTTGGGTGTCATTGTTCTGTCTACTGAGAATGTAATGTTTCGATTTTGTGATTTGAGAATCTACATTTTGGGTTTGAATAAGGCATCTGTTTTGTCTTTTAGGATGCTACAGGACAGCTAAAATAATTTAAGGGATTGAGACTTTTTATCCTTGGAGAATCACCCCTTGTCCAACATGTCCTAGGTGGACTTGTGGAGAGGCAAAATCTTTTCCCATTTCCTTTGATGTGGAAGAATAGAATAGTCTTCCTTTGCTTCTGCTTTTAGTGCAGTCACTTTCAAAGTCAGGGTTGCTGCTGCATGTGTAATAAGAGATACTAATCCACCTGGCCTCAAAAGGAAAACCTTCATTAGAAAGAGGGGAGGTCAAAAGTGTGGTTCAGCAGAATTTAGCTAACTTTCCAAAATTATCATACAGTTTTCAAAAAAATTCTACATCGCCAACAAAACACAACCATTGAAAAATCTGAAAATGAATACAGAAGGGTGTCAGCGGAGTCCTCATTGCCATGTAATCATTCCCCAATCACTTTTGGCTTACCTGGCTCACTCTGCCCAACCCAACTTTATTTTTGCCCCTAAAATTTCTCATAAGTATAGGCAAAGATCAAAATAAGTTGCTAGGAATTCATAGAATCCCATTTCCTATTCAAGGGATCTATTTCCAGTGTATTCTAACATTAAAATATATTACAGCATGATTTTATAAAAAAAACCTGTTATTTGCTACACAATACAGTCCAGTTAAAAACACCATCTTGTAAAGTCATTTTATGAAATTCTATTCATAAAATTATTTTACTAAACCAAAACATCACATCCTGAAAGAACCTATAGAACTTTGACTCGGACTGTATTCTTGTCAAATTTGTACAAAATATGTACATATGTAAAATCACTGTTTATATATTCAACTGCATATTTTTATTGTAAAACAAAACAAGGGGGCAGAGATAAAGTTGGTTAAGTGGTTGTTAGTTGGGTGGAGTCACAGTGGGCATACCCTGCCACACACAGTGGCTCCCCTGCACTCCAGTATTCACTCTCACTGCACCAGTTGCTTACAGAATTCGATACCTCTTCTGGTCCTTTGCACTCTCTTCAGTGTCCGCTCCAGAAGCAGAATTCAGTCTAATACATTTCCTGTGGAAAGAATCTTCGGGAACTCGTGATTGCCACCTCTGAAGTACAAAAAACTGGAACATCCGAGAAGATCCTGTGCCCATAAAACTGGACAGATGGCAGTGTGTAATGAGCACCCTTCCAGATTTCCCAGGACAGTTACCTTCAAAAAAGGAATGAACTTAGGAAAACCTTGACAGATGGCAACCCTAATACCTGGAAGAGCAAGAATGTGGGAACCAAGATGAGAGGTTATTTGCTCACAGGTTGACCTCTGCATCTCCAAGAGATACTGAGAATGGAGATCTTTCCCACAGAGTGCTTTGGAGGGGGGAGAATGGGAAAAAAGCAACATTAGCTTATCTAGTCAAAAGTTTCCATCTGCTGGGAGAAAGAAAACAAACTAGTATGCATAGCCAACTCAAATTTTCTCTATGGGGGCACTCTACAGGGGGTGGATGTCTCAAACATTTTTGTTTGTATCCTTTCTTGTTTGGCTTAGGGGAATTCATATTAACCTGTACCTGGTCTGTATATTTGGGCATCCAAGCAATCAAATATAAAATGTCTATCTGTTCTCACTGAATGCTTATTTTTTGGAAGATTCTATTGATTGGAGAAACAATTATTTATTTAATACACAAAAATATAGGATAAATTTGGTTGATTTTTAAACTTGTTGGATTTCAAGACAATGATAAACTTTTCATTTCCAGTGGGGCTTCAGTAAACTTCTTTCATTTCTTCAAATCTAAAATACCTGTAGCTAAAAGAGGAATACATGTCACATATGCCTTTATCTATACATATATCTTTATCTATGTAGCCACCCAGTAATGGCCATGCTAAAGAGAAATCACTTCTGAAAGAGTCAGTGTTTTTTAAGAAACATTCCTTTTTGCTTTCTCAGGCATTTTCTCTGTTTGATAAAGAAGGCACTGGGACAGTTAAAGCACTGGAATTCCGCCAGGTACTTGACCATTTCTGCTTTAAACTATCGGATAGGCAATTCAGGCACCTACTCAAGAAGCTAAGGATTTATGAAAATCATACAGTAGACTGGAAATTTTTCATGAAAAATATTAATCTCCTCTTAGAGGTAAGTCTAGCTACCAAGCTGTAAGCTGTTTCTTTTAAAAATGAACTCAAATGCCTTAAAATGAATGAATTCAATAAGCATGCTAATTCTAAATAAATCGTAAGGTGCAACTTCTCCCTTTGAATGTCTCTTGCAGTCAATGGGATGTTGGGAATTTCTGTTGAGTAAGCAATGAGTAAGGACAAGTGAATAGGGTCTCTCATAAGAAAGAACATTCATTAGAATTAGCAAATTATGGCACTGATTCTGCAAATTACTCCATGGGAACAGAGGACTTTGCTAGAATAGGGTAACTAGTAAGGATAGGGAACTACAGAAAGATGACTGATTTTGGATCTTGAACAGGCTTATTTAATTCATTCATTTTTTCAGTCATTAATCCAATGTTCTGCTCTGAACAAACGTATTAAAATGGGAGTGGTATGTATACACCACAGAGGGCCAAATTCAGAGGTGAGTTTGATTAAGTACAGAGGAAGTCTCAATTGGTGAAATTTACTACTTCTTCCAACACCCTCAAAGAGTGTGTTACACAAACTTAGCCTCACTCTAGGCTTACTTAAGATTCACTTACATTTAATTGTGGCCCAGTTGTGTTATCTGATACTTACACCCACTTGGACTCCCACTGAAGTTGATGGGACTCTACACAGACGTAGGATGAGGACCTTAGATTTACACTCACACCCACTTAACAATTTGGAACCTCCCTGCCCCCACCCAGATGTAGGAAGTAAGAGCAGGTAAGACGGTATACAGAGGTTTCCATTCTATTTAATTTACACATTCCTACACCTTCTTCCAGTTGCTTTGCATGTCCTACCATAGACTCCCTTACACAATGATAAATGGGTGTAAATAAATCTAACTGAGTGCAAGGGAGGCTAAATTATGCCCCCTTGCAGTTCACTTCTAAATTTGGCCAAGAGAATCAAAAACTATTTGTATCAGTTAATATAGTAGTCCTTGAAAAAAATAGAATAACTTGCATCTTATGCCTTAAAAAGCAGCGACTGTTTCATTGGCAAAATATATGCTTGCAGGACAATAGAATGAAAAAAAATTGTCATCCAATGGAAAACCATATAAAAAGCCTTTTATTTTATTACCATGGCAATAATAGAATGTTGTGCAAAACAAATCCACACAGAACTATATGGTAATTAAATATTATGTCATAATGTAGCAACTGAAAAACCAATGAGATTTCTACTTCGTGTCTGTTTATATTCCAAATCAAAAAGTCTGTTAGGCATTAAAGAATAGCAGGATTAGGTTCTTTCTTAAGAGGAAGAAAAGGACTGCAATTTTCAAACAAAGGAGAACCCACAAACAGCTTCAAAATGTTTGTAATATGTATATGTCACTTATCAATAGGAATATTTAGATTCACTCTAGGGTTTATTATAAGTGCAACTGTGTCCATAGTTTAATAGGATGGCTTGAAATACATTTACTGTCTGTAAATTTAGCATTTACATTTATAGTACTGTGTCTGTTACACTGTTCATAATAGCAGGAAAAGCCTAGTTAAGTACTGGTAGAGTAAAAGTAGTTTTAATTACAGTTCTTTAAAAAAATAAGATTTTTAAATATTTACATTTTCATCATAATGATATCCTAACTAACATGATAGACTATTTGGTTCTCAGATTTGTTACATTTGTGTTCATGTATGCATAGAATTAAAATACCTTATTCACAACTCCATTAGTCCAGACCCAATAATGTATTTGTTTTATGAGTGTGTTCGTATGCAGCAATAATCATCCTTTAGCAAGCTTTAACGTTAGATAACTATTTTTGATACCTAGTGTTGTTTCTGGTATATCTTGAGCCTCCAAGGTGCCACACTCCTTAAGTCATGTTGAAAAAGCTCAGGACCTCACAGGATCAGGCCCATAAGAAGACTGCATCAGAAACTTCTTTAGTGCTGAATCTTTCAAGATGCTGAGTAACTCCTGGAAGTTGCTAAGCCACTTACTTCAGCAGGAAATAAGATGCTCAATATCTTGCTGGAGGTGCTTGGTATTTCACAAGATTGAACCTTAAATTGCTTCTGTTTGAACAGCATTTTTTTCTCAGTGAATCAATACTCTCCTGGCTCTTGAATGTGCTGTGTGTGGGATAGATGAGATAAAACCATCAGTAAAATTCCAAATCTCGCCAGATGGGAGAATTTTGTTTAAAAAAAATATGAACCAGATCCATAGTATCAGGTCAGCTTCTAGATCCCATCAAATCTGATGTTTTCAATTTGAGTTCAAATGAAAATTCTATTCCTTTGCAATTTCATCCCGTTGTGGGCCCACACTCATATCTGGGCTGGAGCACAAGTTGCAAGGGGAGGCTGGTCATTAAACTATTCACCTCTTCCAAATATGCAATAATTTTGACTTGTAAAGTATTTAGCTAAATTAATGAGGTTTGCAACTCATTCAATCACATTATGAAGTCTGATCATTATGTTATACAGCTTGATCACTGAAACATATGCAAAAGTAACTAGTGAAGTATTTAGCTTGATCATTAGAGTATGGAAAATTTACTGAACTAGTAAAATATGGGCCTGGGATGACTTTTGTCTCAAATGGCACCTCATAAATAAAACCCTCAACCACAAAGGCAAATATTTACAAGCCCAGCAGCTATACAGGTTTAAACTATATCTTATGCTTAGAAAACTGCTGAATAAGAGGAGGTGAGAACATCCTGGGGAAATTATTTCAAAATTGTATTCATCGTTAGGGTCTTTGGATGGTTTTGATGTAAGCTAATGAGACTTATATTCTGATTAATTCTCTATAATACAAACTACAGTAGGTCTGATCTGATTTAGATGAATGAGATGTCAACTGAATCAGAGTTTTCTGTAGAGGTGCATGAGTATACTGTCAAAAATAAGATTAAAGAAATGTAAAGCATTTTAAGCACTATGACTGGAGTGGGATAAAGATAAGGAGGTGAGAAAGAATTCTGGTTGGGTCATTTACCTCTGATATTACAAAGCAGCGATCTAAAAGTGAGCTGGTGGTACAGTAATAGCTGAGAAAGGGACCACATTTTATGTTGTGATACTGCTAACCCATGAAGAACACATCTTAGGGCCTTTAGTAAAGTGCCCAGACCACTGGACTATTTACCACTGTGGGCACATACGTAGCTCTCTATGTGTTATGTGAGCTGTATCCACACAATATGTATATTACCTGTACATCTACCAAAAAAAAAAAGGTTTAGTATTTGTTATATGACAGCAACATGATTCAAATCGATATAGTACCTTTGATTTCAACACTGGCAAATGTCTACCAAAAACATTTAAAATTAATTAATTTGCTGCCAGGGTGGCAGGGCATGGTGTATTGCCACCCTCACTTCCGCACTGCTGCTGGTGGAGCGGCTGGGCTGAGCGCCCGGAGAGCATGGCTGCAGAGTCTGCCCACAAAGATGGGAGCCCTGCACAGTGTGGTGTGCCATCTCCCCAGCCAGAGACTGCCCCCAGGCACTCAGCCCCTCCAACCCCCCCAGCCAGAAACTGTCTCCCAGCCCTTCCTCAGAATGACCCCCTAGCCAGGGAATGCCCCGTATCACCCAACCCCTCTGGGATTGTCCCCCCAGCATCCAGACCCCCCAACACTGGACTGGCACACATGCCTGCCCTGCAGAGACAGGGTACCTTATCCATGGCAGAACAGCCCACCTCGGGACTGCCCCATCTAGGATCCAGTCCCCCCACCCAGGGACTGCCCCCCAGCAACTGCCCTCCCAAGGACTGCCTCCCAGCACTCAACCCATCCATCCAGGAACTTTGCCCCAGTATCTAATTCCCCCATCCAGAGACTGCCACCAGTCCCGTCCCCCCCCGGCCCTGAATCTGTCCCACATGCACCGGCTACTCCCATCTCCCTGCGATCCCAGTCACCTGCCCCCCTCCCTGACCCCCTATGGCCCTAGCCCTCTGTACCTCCCTCCCCTCGCGCGCTGGTCCCCTACCTTGGCTGCAGCCCACCCTGCTCCCCTGCTGCTGCAGTCCTAGTGCCGGGAGCCTGCTCCAGCCGGGGTCACTGGACCAGCAGGGTGTGGGGGCACTGAGCACGCTGGCCTCCTGCCAATGCTGCTGGGGGAGGGCTGATGTTGGTGGGCCTGATCCTGCTAGGGGAGGGCGCTGATGCGGGGTCCAATCCTGCATCACCCAATTTTTGCACCCTCATGCTGGCTCTGTGCCTGGGGCAAGTGCCCCTTCCACCCCACCCTAGTTACAGCCCTGAGGATGACACACGGGCCACAGCTGTGTGCTGATTGGGCCGCCTGTAGGCAGTGGGTTGAGAACCACTAGTCTAAACCATGGAGCAGCTGAGGATAGGGTTAGGGCCTGCCAGCCTCAGGGCTAATAGGGCCAGGCTGGAGCTCCCCTACATTAGAAGAAGGGAGTAATGCACCACTCAGGATTTAGCTTATGGGAGCTGCATTTGACCAAGATCAAGCCTTGGATAAAATATACAAGGATCTGCTAAACTAGTAAAGTGATTTTCAGGGAGGAAAAGTGAAAACATACATAAGAACGGCCATACTGGATCAGATCAAAGGTCCATCTAGCCTTCATCTCATTCAGTGTTTTTACCTGTATGGAAGATTTCTAAAAGTTCACCTCTCTTACCTTGATGGCCCTTTTAAAGTTGGCCAGCAGAATGTTGGGCCTTGAGGATTCCAGGACAGGTGGAGGTGACTGACAGGGTCTGCATAAGAGATTTCACTACCCAGAAGGCAGGAAAACTTAAAGAAGACGAGAGAGGTTATGAAAAAGCTAGAAAGGGAGATTCAGGGGCAACAATCAGGGTTCACAACAGTCAGAGAGGGGAGACAGAGAAATGCCGGAGAAGAGAGGGAGGATCCGGAGGGAAGAGTTGCACAGCTATAAAAACTGTCTCTGGACAAACCCAAAAAGTTACTTTTTTAAAGTGGTTTTATGTTGGTGTAATTTGGTAGTTACACCAGTATAACAAGAGGTTAATGGAGTGGTGAAACAGGTATATTAATCCTATGCATACATAAACACAAATGTATGAGATTTGAGAACCATCTCATCTGTCATGTTAGTTCTGATATTATTTTGTGACCAAAGGACCTTGACCTCTGTGCAAAGCCCTAGGCAATAGCCCTTGTTCAGAGGACCTGTGTAGTGCTTAGGAAGACAGAATTCTTCCCTGCTACCCCCAACAGGCCAGGGCTTCTGCAATTAGCTGCTCCACTGGCTCTGGGCTTCCTTTCCTGGCAACATTAACACTCACAAGGTTTATCTTCATTGTGGCAGTCTCCACTCCCCCAGACCTCCTTGAAGAGCCAGGGGGTTCTCCAGTGCTGAGAGGCCACTGTAGGAGAGTTAGTACAATCTCAGGCTGCATTAACATTCCTGTGGCATTCCTACAAGCTGCTAAGTGAGGCAAAGCTCATCTTCCCCCTACCTACAACTTCACCCCCTGTCTGCCCAAAACCTCCATATTCTTAACCTGAACCTCTAGATAACCCTTAGTGGTCAAAAACATAATGGAGGTTGCTGATCCCCCTCCTTTTACAGATGCAGATCATTGTGACATGATCTAGCCCACAGTAAATGCTTTGAAAATTGATTACAAGTAGAATTTGACTAATATTGTTATTTAATTCCATAGTTATTTTAGTTAAACTTATAAGAACTTGGGGTTCTCTGACCTCAGGTGAGAGAGGTATTCAGTGACACCTCCATCAGAGGATGAGGAATGAGGTAAGGGCTGATCAGTCCAAATCTATTAATATGTTCTTCTTTTGTAAAAACATTTTAGGCACTCAGCTGATTGTGTGTAAATCTCATTAATTTAAAAAGCAATTGTAGACATTTACTGTAATGGAGGGCAGAATTGGGCCCATAGTAAAATATTTCCCCTATTTTAAAGTCTCTTGTATAATGGTTGTGTTTCTTTTTGATCTGATCTTCCATACTAATAATACTGCATCTAAACATTGCTGAGATGGAATGCGTGGGTGCGTGTCAGTGCAACTGTGTTCAAAACAAGTGTATGAGACGCACAAAACTTTCGTTTTCAGTGTATCATTTTCAAATCTGACACACTCTTAACCCTGGTACATATTACTATATCTAAACTCCTATTCAGATCAGTAGCATTCTGCAAGCTGAAAATCTACACTGTGTGGTAGATATAGTGGAAGACTAATGCATAGTAATAAAACCCACCAAACATTGTGTATTTGGAGTAGCCAGTTTTCAGAGTAAATAACTGCTGTGTTTTGTTATTTATTTATGAACAACAGAATACAGAAGTCCATTTTGCTGCCAAAGAGTTACGTTTTCAAAAAGTTAAAATTAATTAAAACTGTGCAGCTAAAAGCATATTCAACGCTTTCAAATTTTACCTCTAAAAAGCAGCAGAAAACTTCAGTTTTTAATGAAGCCAAGTCCTCTTTATAAATTCAGTTTCAGCGACTACAAAATATGGAGTTATATTTAAAATAATTAAATTATTTTTGAAAAGGAAATACTTTGTTTTCAGGATTACATGCTAAGCTTCAACCCAGTGCAATTTCTAAACTCTTGAAAGCAGGATTTTCATAACACAAATGGCAACTGTCTTTACTATAGCTATGCTAGCAAGTACTGTTAATATATAAAAAAGCTATTATGAACACTTCCATTTTTAATTCAAGGACATTTCTTAAAAATATGTTAAATGTAAGTATTTTATTTTATACATTTATAAGTTTAAAAGAACAAGTTTTGCTACTCTAAGCAATACTAAATACCAAAAAAAGAAACAGATGGCTTTTGGTCTTGTGCTCTAGTTTCCTTGTCACTTCTCACATGATCATTATAACTGAATGGAACAGAAAATATGTTTCTTCCATAACTACAAGAAACCTGTCACCTAATCAGAAAAGACACCACTATCTTCAACTGCAAATAACACTTTTCAGTATTAACCACACTTTACATAAAATGTACCTGCAGGATAAGAATTACAGCTGCATTATTAAGAGAAGAAATATGAGAAGTGGAATTATGCATGCAGACACTGAATCGAGCCCATGCTGCAGTTACGGAATGAAGACTGCCAGGCATTGTACAATAGATCTTTCTAGGTTTCGAAAACATTCTGAAAACTGCAAAGCACTGCACTTCTGTTTTTAATTATTGTAATAAGGCAAAGGACATTATTAATAAAAATCTAACTGCTCGGGAGTGTTTGAGAGAATGACACTTTTTGGAGGTCTAGCTTTCCTTATTTATTTCAAGAACTTTCATTTAATTTTGTTTTACATAAGACTTGATCCATCTTAATGTTAAGGAAAATTAGAATAACAGCAACAAAAAAGATGGCTACTAGATCTGTTTGCAAAGCTCCCTCTGACAACTGGAAAAT
Source organism: Eretmochelys imbricata (assembly GCF_965152235.1). Lineage (NCBI taxonomy): Eukaryota > Metazoa > Chordata > Testudines > Cheloniidae > Eretmochelys > Eretmochelys imbricata. Next base: position 236,963,966 of record NC_135572.1, read on the forward strand.
CTGAAAAAGTTACACCTTAATGCACCAGCTGTGACAATCTACAATATACATCTCATTGTCCCACCTTGAACACCTCTAAAAGCTTTATACAGTGGAGTTGTGGTCCAATGCTTAAAAAATTGGACTGGGAGTCAGGAGTCCTGGATACTTTTCCTAGCTCTGCCACTAACTTGTGTGATTTCAGTAAGTCTCTTAACCTTTCTGTAACGGAGTTTACCCAGTTGTATAAAAGGGGATAACAACAGCTATTAATCTGCCTCAGAGAGCAGCTGTGCAGCGTAGTTCATATCAGTTATATGCTTTTGGATCATTCATGAAAAGTGCTAGATAGGAACAAGTACTATTTTTTATACTGATTTGCCAGTATTAATGGCAGTTTGCTTCACGGACCTCCTCTAGGATTTCAGAGCCCAAGCCTGGACCTAGGAGCTCTGCAGATTGCATGGATTCTACAGCCACAGAAACTCCTAAGGAGGAAGCACCTCTCTAGGGCACCCATGAAGCACTTACATGGGCTCCAAATTCTTTCCTAGATACTGGAGTAGCAGGGCCCACATGAGAGTCTCAAATGGCTATCAGATGCTAGGAAGGTGCTGAGCATGCACAATACCTCTCTGACATCCGGAAAGACATGGGCTCTTCACTGTCTTTCTTAAAGGAATCTGGGGGAACCTTAAAGGATCTGTATGGGCCAAAGACAGTGTCTTTTCACCAAAACAAAAAGGAGTACTTGTGGCACCTTAGAGACTAACAAATTTATTTGAGCATAAGCTTTTGTGAGCTACAGCTCACTTCATCGGTTTTCACCCTAACCCTAACCAATGAGGCAATGAACTTTGCACATTGAGCTAACTTTTACTAACATCGAGCATCCCATTGTACAGTTTACACAGTTTGGGGGTCTTACGTGCCCTAGAGATCCATGACAATTGGGGTCAAGATTGGTCTGTCAGTTACTACAACAAAAGACATTGTTCTATTATTTTGTGGGAAGAATACTTTTCAATAAGATATGTGGGAGTGGCTGAGATTGCTGTCTAGGCTTGTAATGGATGAAAATGCTTGTGTCCTAGTGCTCAAATGACCAGCAAAGCATTCTGCAGCTCATCTGATAGCAAATTTTGATTTTAGGACTATGTTTAAAAGATTCCATGGTTACATAAAAAGTTTTAAGCTTGTATTTTATCACTCGATTTCAGTGGGGGCCAGATCCTCAGCTGATGTCAACCAGTATAGCTCCATTAACTAAGGATCTGAGCCATAGTTTGCCCACAAAAGCATACAGTAATAAATACAATGATAAATACAAGATGAAAACTCTATTGAAGGTTATTTTGCAATATACCATTTTTTGACCAGTTTTTTACAGCAGACATGGTTTCAAGTTTATAGATTACTTTTTCCAAGATAAAGTATTATTAAGAATGTTTAGAATTCATAATGGGATGTAGTAATTTGTAGCCAGTGGCACCTCCATCAGAGGTTGAGGGACATGCTACCTTAAGCTCAGACATTTTTTAGACCTCTGTAAAAGCAAATGAATTTCTTTGCTTTTATTGGCTTAAGTTTCACCCTTTATGTTATGTCAATTTAGATTTTTTTCTTTTTAACATGACCCTTTTTCTCTTTCATGGTATATGCCGGCATTACTTGGAATAGATTGAACTATAAGGCTGCCTTCTCCATCGACTTTCCCCACTATGACTGGCTGAAGGCCACACCACGATTTATAATTTATTCTGTGAATCCATCACTGATTTTGTGTGTATGTTCTGTCTAGACTGAGGAAGGGCAGAAAGTCGCTCAGCCTAAATCTTCTCAGGAGCTGTCAAAGAAAGAAATCCTTACGCGTATACAAGAAGTAGTGACTGCTCGCTTTAATACCATTGCACAAGAGTTCAAAGATATCGATTGTGAGAAAGTTAATACAGTATCAAAAGAGGACTTCCGGGGTATTTGCAACCGTCACTTTCTGCTTCTGACAGACAAACAAGTACGAAAAGTATTGATTACTTAAGTGTACAGCTAACTAAATTGGCATAGAGTATAGGGATGTGCGTACACATGCTAGTGTGTATATGCAAGTAACCTGATATTTTCGGTGCAAAACAAAAAGAATTGGAGAACATTATTTCATGAATATTTATTGCTGCAAGTATGAGGGATTGCTTTTTCAATATTATCTGAGTATGTGTGTGAACTACAATAATTGCAAGCTCTCTAAAGGTAAGCAGTATGTAGTACGTCCTACACTAGTGTACCAGCAGAATACATTCACATTTCAGTTGCAAAAATCTTTAGCCACACTCTTAGGCCTACAGTCCTGATGAGGATTCTCTCTGTCTTTGTTGCATAACCATTCATTTCTGGTGCCTCAACAGGATCTCTACTGGTTAAATTCTGTTCTCAGATACACAGTGCAGCTTTCATTGAAGTCATGGAATTGCACACATGTAGCTGAAAGCAGAACTTGGTCCCAGGGGTCCAATTTTGCCCTAAAATATATGGTCACAACTCCTATTGACTTAAGTGGAAGTTACACCCATTTATATGAAGGGAAAATTGAGCTCCAAGTCTACTTTTTTCTTTTGCATCTTCTGACTATTTGTAAAGCTTTCTATGTGCCAGATCCTGCAAGCCAGGTTGGAAGTCAAAACAGCTTGGTCTAAGGGTCAGGTTCTCAGCTGATGTAAAGAGGCATAGCTCCAGTTAAGTCAATGGAGCTAGATCATTTTATACCAGCTGAGGATCTGGCTGTAAGTGTTTTATTCAAAGGACTTTATTAGGTCTGCACTGTACACTGGTGCACAAGATGGGAGAGGATGCAAGTCCTCCATCCTTGTGCCCTGTGCAGTGTCTGGATACAGTAGTAGTCTTTATATCTCCCTGAGCCAAGGACTTCTCAAGTCCAGGTGTACTGCTGTTCCCACATCAGCCATCATACAGGTCAGCTGAGTTGACTTTGTCATGCAGAGACAGAGATTACATCCTCTGCAAGGCTGGCATAACGGCCTTGCTTTCCAAGGGACACTGAATACATTGTATCTGTCTGAGCCACAAGGACTCCAGGAGTTTCTGCTCGAGTGGCAAGTTTCTGCCCTGCTCCCTAGCAAAATCTGCAGACAATTTGACTGAAGAGCTTATCCCATCTTGATTCCATTAAATTCCTGTACTTCCATATCAACAGAGAAATCTGTAAAAGTCCTTTTATCATTTGTGATTTTTGTTTGCCATCAGGTGTTTTTCTCTTGGACAGATACCCTCTTGGCCACTGTATTTTCCAACATTTGCTTGACTGCTTCAGTGAATATTTTTTCAGGTGCAAGATGTGCTTTCGATAGCCCCTGATTCAGAAATATATTCCATAGGACCATGTGCTGCACTGACTTACTGTTGCCAAGGTAACTATAGTTCACCCACTTCATAGACAGCTGCGTTCCTTGCAATTTTTCAGTTCTCTGACTCTTCATATTCACATATGTTGAATAACCATATTTCTTGTTCTTGAGAATGACTCAAGAGTATTCAGATTACTTCTGTAGGCACTGGCTAAGAGATCAGCTCCTAGAGGGAACTGTGGGAATTCATCCATGATGTCTGGCAGTGGTACACAAGGACTCCTTCATTTTCTTTATTGGAGTCTTCATAAGTGTCTTCTGTCATTTACTTGTGTTAATAACGTTACTGTCTGACTGAGCTTCCAGAGGAGGCTTCACCAGCATCAGTCAGCAAGCTGGTGGCTTTGGTTTCCATGCTCCCCTTAGCATTCTAAAAACAAATTCAAAGCAGGGGGAAAACTAACAATCAGGGGGAAGGCAAATAAAAGTTGAAAGTCTTCGAATACCAAGACTTATTGGCACAGTTCAGCAGCTCCATTCTAACCTCTTCTGGATGGACACTGCTGCAGATTCTTCTTTGGATTGTACTGATGTTCCCCATGAAATAAGTGATTTGTAAACAGAAAACTGTCCAGTTACTGGCCATTTTCCTGGTCATACAGGTCCCTGAGCCTGTGTTTTCAGTGACATCTGGTCAAGGGTTCCTTGCAGATAGGGTATGCTGCTATGTCTGATCTTCAGTCCCCTCAGCTGAGGTGCATTGGCTGGGAGGTAGTGTGACGTTTTGCTCTGGGTTCCTTCTGCTTGGGGTGCCCTTGGTTCCTTGGTTCTCTGAAGTTGAAACTGGTGCTCTTTATCCTGCTGTCATGCAGCATGAAGGTACTGCAGGTACTTGCAGTTTTCTGTTGCTGCTTCTTTCAGACTGATTGTTTTCTTGTACTGTTGATCTATCTGTATCCATCTGTTATCTCTTGTCATAGACTTTAGATTGTAAATTCTTTGGGACAGGGACTGTCTTTTTGTTCTGTGTTTGTCCAGTGCCTAGCACAATGGGATCCTGAGCCACAACTGGAGCTCCCAGGCATTACAATAACACAAATAATAAATAACAACAGAGGCAGGCGTAAGAGTTAGTTGCTGGCTGGTTGCTAAGCAACTAATCTTCTTTCTCAGCAGCTGTTTGCTCTCTCATCCTCCTGGGGCTAAGGAAGTGACAGTGGTTTGGGGCTTCTCTCTAGGAAATTTCTTCCACTGCTCAGCTACATTTCTAAAGTTCCCACTGGATCAGCTGCAGCCTCAGTGGAGCTTTTTATGCCCTGACTGCAGCTTGAATTTGGCAAGAATGACTCTGATTAGCCTGCAGTGCTGAGACAATGGAATCCAGCCCCTCGCCCTCCTCCCAGATTCTGTATCTGCTAAACCAAATGTGGATAGTGCTGCAGCTTCCTTGGCTGGAGTTATTGTTATTCTGTCAGAATGGGATTTCTGCTCCAAAGGCAGGGTGGATAGAAAAATAGAAGGCAGCCTGAGCTGAGATTTCAGCAGCTCAGCAGCTGTCCAACCTTCCTGCTTCACAAGAGCAGCCATGTCATGATGCGACACCCTGAAAAAATGTGGATCCTCCAAACTATAAAGAATTCCTCACTGCTTTCTACAAAATGTCCTGATTGACTTTTTTCATAGCAGATACATCTGTGGATTTCCAAGTCCCTGCATTTCAAGGCTGGACTACAAACTGTGGCCAAGACTGTGGCCCTATGGCATAAATTTGATCTAGTTGGTACTATTGAAGTCTAGTGGGATGACTTGGATGATTGGAATGTTAAAATAATGATTATAACCTATTTAGGAAGGATTGAGTGGGCAAAATGGGAGGAGGAGTGGCTCTTTATGTCAACAATGGCATTACCTGTTTCCATGTCACTCGTAACTCAGAAGAAAGTGTCTTAAATGCTTATGGATTAATGTCCTACAGATAAAGCACAAGATGGCTATGAGTTGGTGTCTGCTACAGACCACCAGATGACACTAGGAAACAGGATAACTGACTTCTCATACACTTATCTATAATGTATAGTGAAAAAAGCTGTGTGAACTTGAGGGACTTCAGGTAGAGTAACATATGCTGGAGGTTTCAGGCCTCCTGTACTAAAACATCCTTGGAGTTTCTAAATGTTATAGATGACAATTTCCTAACTCAAAAAGGGGGGATTCTGTATTAAACCTTGTCTTGACAGATAAAGAGGAACTGATCACAGAACTAAAAATTAATGGTAGGTTAAGTATGAGTGATCATGACTTGATCATACTTATGTGCAAACAGAATAAAGTCCAGATCAGAACTATCTCTACTTGGTGCTTTAAAGGGTCCAATTTCACAAAGCTGAAAACAATCGTGAGCCAAATCAGCTGGGAGGAAGAATTTAAGCAGAAAAATGTGAATGATAAGAGGGAATTGTTTAAGGACACTTTACTAGATGCTCCAAAAGCCACAATCCAACAGTGGAGGAAATAATATCTTATAAATGAAAGAAAGGGGAACTTGATAGTAATGAACATAAATCAGAAGCTAGGAATTATAGAAAATTGAAAAGGAAAGCAAAGGGACACAAGGAGATATCTATGGCTAATACAGAGTTGATGACACTAAGACGGTTTTTAAGTATATTAGGGACAAAAAGAATCCCAACTATGGTATCAGTCCTTAATAGATGGAAATGGTAGAATGATCAATAATAATGCAGAAAAGGCAGAAGTGTTGAATAAATATTTCTCTTCTGTATATGAGAAAAAAAACAGATGATGTAGTCATATCATATGAGAACACTTTTCATTCCATCTCAGGAGGATGTTAAACAGCATTTACTAACGTTAGACATGTTTGAATCAGCAGGTAACTATCATCCAGATAACAATCAATGGAACAATGGGGAAGACTGGAAGAAACCTAATATTCTGCCAGTATTTAAAAGGTATAAATGGGATGACCTGGGTAATTATAGGTAAGGCTACAGTTTAGTCACAGAGGTTGTGGAAGTCACGGAATCCGTGACTTCCAACAACCTCTGTGACTTCAGCCTGTGATGGTCAGGAGCCCGGGGGTTCCCTGCTGCCCATGGGGGCAGGGAGCTGCAGGGTACCACAAGCTCCCTGAAGCCACAGATGGTAGGAGAACCACCTCGTTCCCGGCCACTGCGGGCCCCCAGAGCTGTAGGAGGTACCCAGAAGCTCCTGGCCGCCGCAGCTGGTGGGGGGACCCCTTGGAGCTGCGGGCAGTAGAGGTACCCTTCAGCCCCCAGCTGCTGCAGGCGGTGGGGACCCCCCATAGCTCCTAGCTGCTGTGCAGCTGCCCTGCAGATCTCCATTTTGTCACAGATATTTTTAGTAAAAGTCATGGACAGATCACAGCTTCTGTGAATTTTTCTTTATTGCCCTGACCTGTCCGTGACTTTTACTAAAAATATCTGTGACAAAACATTAGCATTAATTATAGGCCTGTCAGTCTGACATTGATTCTGGGCAAGATAATGGAGCAGCTGATACAAGATTGAATTAATAAAGAATTAAAGGAGGGTAATATAATTAATGCCAATCAACATGAGTTTATGGGAAATACATTCTGTGAAACAACTTGTAATATCAAGTTTGGATGACAAAAGTAATAGTGTTGATGTAATACTTAGATTTTGACGAGGCATTTGACTGAGCCCTGGACTACATTTTGATTTAAAAAAACTAGAACGATATAAAATTAATATGACTTATGAAATGAGCCTGGAACATCAACCCCAGAGGAAAGTCCTGACAGAAAACCCCAAACACTTCTTCATTCCAAGTAAAACACTCAACATGACAGTTAAAGAATGGGCCTAAAACCAGACCCTAGGTTGGGAGGGAGAATGGGCAGTGCCCAGTATCAAGGTATGAAGTATTTCACTTTCCCTTTTTCGGAGCAAAAACCCTCCCCTCTCCAGCTGAAGAAACCTCCAGCTTGGCTTCCATAGTCTTTAGAGTAAAAAAGTAGTCAAGGGGGAGTGGGAGTGTTTTACAGCTAAAAAGGCTCAATAAGCAGATGACAAAATAAAAATATTGGGATGGAAATTCTGCCACCCCTAAAACAACTAGCAGAATGGGCCTGATTCTCATTTATACAAAGGCCCCTTTATACTGCCAGATATTATGTAAGAAAGAATCAAGCTCTGTCTCTCCAGGTGATATTTTAATATTGAAAGGCACTGCAAAGGCATGCTTATATATATCTATATGACATTGCCATGGCAGATTTTTCCAATCTGTATACAGCAATCTCTGCTCTTAACACAAGACCCTGCTGTTAAGGCTGTTATTGCTCAAAGTCTTTACTCAAGTGTTACTAATGGTCATAGCCAGGATAGGGACACGAAGGAAGGTACCTTTATCCCTTTCTGGATGATGCCCAATTTTTAATTACTATTAGAAAGGCTCAGCTGGAATCCGCGTAACACTATAGATGGAGTATTTCATATTAAAAATAAGTTTCACGTGGTCTGGTCATTCTTCATGAGGCAATGGAAAAATCAAGACTCTGTTGTCATGGACCTTTTTGTAAAAGTAGAGGGGTTAGCCATGGTGCTCTTGCCAAATTCCAGTCAAGTATTTATAGTGTACCTACCTAAAACTCTCTCCCTCCTTTTCTGCAGTTTCCATTGTATGAACATTCTTCTTCTCTTCTTGAACTCAACTGTTGCTATATGCCATCCCAAAAGTGGCTGTAATATTTAATGTTTGTAAAGCACTGCTGAAAAAAAGATTTAAGTCAAGAGCAGTTTAAGGTTCACAATTTGATTATATTTAGAAAAAAAATCAGAAATGAAGGCCTTAAAAGGAGTGTTACTGCCTACTGAAGCATGGTTTAGTGTGACTCATTTGACTGTGAAGTGTGATACCCTTACTTACATTGTTTAGTTTTTATACCATGAGTAGTCCCATTTAAGTTAACAGAACTACTTGTGGCATAAAGTACTATTCAGTGTGGATAAGTTTATTGCAGTCTGGTCCTTAGAATTCTGTATGTTGCCATTGGGCCAGATTCTTTATTATTATTTGATTGTGGTAGTACCTAGGAGCCTTAGTCATGGATCAGATCCCATTGGGCTCATAGCTTGGGGTCTGATCAGAGAACAAAAAGAGCCCTGCCGCAAAGAGCTTGCAATCTGAGTATAAGACAAGAGACAACAGATGAATGCAGATAGACCAGAGAATACAAGGAAACCATGAGATGGTATTGGTCAGCATGCAAGGCAGTGGTATCAGCATACCAGCAGCCCGTTATTTATTTTTTTTTGGTCAGCATCACAGAAATGGAAAGTTTTAAGGATAGTTTTGCAGCTGTTTATGGGGAGCTCCACTTAATATATGGGGCAGCACGGGAGAAACCACAAGGTGCCTGTTTGAAAATTTAACAAGTGGACCATGGATGTTGACATAATGGGTCTATCAAAGGCAGGTGTGATGTCTCGATAGTGAGTGAGAGAAGATGGGTGGGGTGAAGGGCCTTCAAAGTGAAGACAAATAGCTTTTGTTTGGTATGGTAGAAAAGACAGAACCAGTGGGAAGACGCAAAGTGACAGGCTAGGAACATGACCTTTGCAGCAGCATTCTGAATGAATATGAGCAGGGCAAGATTTCATTGGTCAATGCCAGGGAGAAGTTTGTTGCAGTAATCAAGGGGTGAGATGGACAAGAGTGTGTGTGGATGGATAGGAAAGACTATCTGTTAGAGATGATATGCAGAGAGAATCTGCAAGATGTAGATATAGCCTGGATGTAAGGATCTAGAGAGAGGTCCAAGTCAAAGATGGCACCCAGGTTGTGGGCCTCAGTGACTGTCAGGATAATGGTGTTATCCATGGTGATCAGGAAAGGAGATGGGTGAGTCTATGAGGATGATGGCTCATGAGCTATGGCTAGACATTCATGAGAGAAAGACAGGCTGAAATTTTAGTTTTGACAGAAATAGACAAGTCTGGAATAGTGAGGTAGTTCAACTAACTTACTCTACTAGTAATCCCATTGGAATCAATGGGACCATTCATGCAGTGACGTGCTATTCAGAATGAATAATAAGGCTCAGGGGTGCTGGAATAATTGGTATAGTGGTGGTGCTGAGAGCCACTGAACCAAATTGTAAACCCTGTATATGATGGAAACCACTTCAAGCTGGGAGGTGCAACAGCACCCCCAGCACCCCTAGTTCCAGGACCTATGATAAGGGTACCATAATCTGGCCCCATCTCTTCTGAAATAATAGTGTGTATTATACCGATGCAGTTCATGACACTGTATTTTACCTATATAAGGCTGTAAACTGCTGTAAAGTTTTCCTACAGCATTCATTTAAGTTTTGCGAGGAGACATTTTTGCCCTCAGAGTGAAACAAATTGTTGATGCAAATACAATAACTGAAAAATCTGAACAGCCTGTTGAGATGTTAGTAGAATTGAGGTGCACCTGGTAGAATGAGAAACTTGCTTTATGGTACTTAGACAGGATGCAGGTGCACCATGCATTTGATCTACATTTTCTGTTAAAGCATTCTTATATACTGTAGCACAGTCACTGTGTCTAATCAGAAGGTTTAATGGTCTTAAACAGCTCACTAAGGGTCCAGTTCAATTAAAAAATGTCCTACAAAATCCCTTTTTCATTGTTTTCCCAGACTTACACTGACTTCTACAGAGAAGCTGTAATTTTTTTATTAAATTGGGCCCTAGGATTCCTGTCATTCCAAGTCACTTTCTCATTTTCCTTTCAACATTCTCTGTAACAGTCTGAGTATGCAATATACTTTTCCAGCTAGTGTTTACAAAAATGGTCTTTTGCTTCTCCATTAGTTTGAAAACCTCTGGAAAACAGTGCCTGCTGATGCCAATGGAAAACTGAAGTACTGTGATTTTTTGAAGAAGTTCAACTCTGAAGTAGTGACAATGCCATCAGATACTCCAGCCGCGAACAATGCTGCATTTTCTTCCAAGCCCGCTACCCCTGCTGAGCCTGGGTCACGGTTACCTTCTCAGCCTTCACGTCCCAAGACAGCATCTTCTCCTTTAGGTCAAGTAAAAGTAGGTGTTTGATCACTTAAGGACTTTTCTAGGTTTTCACTTTTCTAGGTTTATTAAGGGCCTGATCCAATACCAATAGAAGTAAATGAAAATATGAAAAATGAAAATGACTTCACTGGGCATCAGATCAGGCCCAAATGTCTGTTGAGAAAAGCTTTGGCACTTTGCAGAGAATTTGGGATGATAAAAAAAATGGACTTGATCCTCTGTAGGTATAAACTGTGTAGCTCAACTGAAACCAATGGCGTTATGCTGTTTATACCTGCTGAGGATCTTGGCCATTGTCTTACGAACTCACAAATGAGTCATATTGTAAATAAATACCTGTTATTTAAGATAGGACAGTCACCTTTGTGGGAACAAAGTGAATAGGCCCAGCCATAAAAGCTCAGCTGCTGAAAAAGCAACATAAAAAATGTAAGATTTTTACCATAGGTTACCAGCCCAAGCTAGTATTGACCAAAAGTTATTACCCTCTGATAGCTGCTAGGCAGTCTCTAGGAAATGTATTGGTGGTCTGAGTCCAGTTTTTGGTACATGTTTACCTGGGTCACAAAATCTACCATCATAATTGGCAGCCTTCTCTTCAGACTCAGCACAGAGGCCAAAGACTGAATGGACTGAGGGACTAACCAGGCCCCATCTCCCATTTTGGTTAGAAGCACCTTGACAGGGCAGTGTAGGCGAGTTTTTCCAGCTTTCCAGGACTGCAGTCTCCCGGAATATCTCTCTGGCATCTCTCCCAAGCACTAACTTTCATAGAAGATTATGAAAATCTTAAAAGGAGAAAGAATGAAAGAGTTAGCCAATATTCGTCCTGACAGTTTGAATCTCTTGGCTGTATATTCTTCTAGTCAGCACTTATAAATTCTTCAGTGCTTGGAAAAAAATATTCATATTACTGCTGACTATACTTAGATGGTTAGCTGTTGAAAAAACACTAGCCAATTGAATAGACTTAAAGATGCAACAAATTTCCCACAGTTGGTAAGTCTAAAAGCATTGGCCAGTTGTGAACTTGATTATTGTACTATCTGTAAGTCGTTCCATCGGAGAGGCCTGACAGTTGGTCACATGCTTCATTTATGACCAAGGGATTGATCCAATTCTCACTGAAGTCAACGGAACTTTCCTCATTAGCTTATGAGCTGGACCCAGAAAGATCATAGAAGAGGAGCAGAGGCCCCCCAAAATGCACATCTCTTGAACATCCCCAGGTCAACCTTATCACCACTCATCTCCCTAGAAGTGCCATCGTGGCTGTGCATAAAATCGGTGTGGGGATCATGGCCAAGATTTATGATGTAAGCCTGAGATCTGCAAGAATACACAGCAAAGACCCAGTGAATATTGCATTATACTCTGGCTCCCTTCACAAATGTCAGTGCAGCACACACTATACTGCTAAAGGCTGAGGGCTCACAAGCCCATGCTTAATCCCTCCTTATTCTCAGAATGAATCATAAATTCTACTGAGTAAGGAACCTACTACAAAGAATAATTGTTCCCCTTCTCCCTCTTCTGCTTCTGAGGAGAACTCCCCTGTGGTGATCTGTGAAGGGAAAGAGATGGTTGGAGAATATACAGGGAACATACTCTGCACCCTTCCAATCCTTTTCTCTTGTAATGGGGTTTTACTGTTCCTCTCCATGCTGCCTAAAGGGAGGGGAATATATGACCATATTTTAGGTAGGCTTGGCAGAATTCAGGGGTTTTTTTTTATAATTTTGACATAATATTGATGTTTATGTTTAAGCATTTTTGACATCTATTAATTTAGGTTTTCATAGTTACAGGAAATTACAGGGAGAACATACAAGGTGGGGCAGACAGCAGTTATTTAATAACAGTAGATATTGAGATTTTAAAAGTTAGTTTTATAACCATTAAAACACAAAAACTACATGTCGAAATCTACAAAATAAATATTCTTATATCAAACTGTATTAAATTCTTAAGCAGTATTTTTCTTACTTTGCCTGTCTGTAAATTTCAGCTATAATCTATAAAATATTTTTGTTGGGTTATGTGTATATGATGAAATCGTTGTTTACTGACATTTACTGATAAAAATCGAATACTTTCAAGCCTAATTATAAGGTTCTTTCACTTACTGTTAAAATTTATAGTAAGCAAATTAGTATACTTGCTTTAAATTGTCACTATCCAAGAACTTGTGCATCGATCTATTTATTGTGAGATTGACATCAAATGACATTTTTAAAACAAATATATCTGCCAGTTAAGGAACAATGGGTTCAAGGGGGGAATATATACAACTGAGCTATGAGTTAAGCAGACTCAAGAAATTACAGACAGAAAAACACTCGGTAGATTCAAGGTAAATCAATTTCCAGCCTACTAATATGTTCCTCAAAGTAGAAGCATTTTTACTTTAATGCTGACACAAATCAGATCATAAATAAGGATGCTGCAAACAGTGAGGTATGCTAAAGTTATGAAGCACTAGAACTGGGATTTCTTTTAGTGTTTTGTCTACATAAATATTCAAATTTGTCTATTACTTTAGACTCCAGTGTCCAGCCGGCCTCGTACTGCAATGGCATGGTCCCCACCTTTACTGAACTGCGAACCAATAGAAAATAAAATAAGAAAGATCATTCAACATTCCTGGAGAGAAATACTGAAAGACTGTAGAGAGAAGGATGTTGACCGGCTAGGAGAAATCTCAACATCCGATTTCTTAGGTTTGTTGCCATCTGAAAATTGTGTTACCTCATGTTAAAATGTGCTCCAGTTTTTTTCTAGGTGTCAATCTATGGGATAACCCTGCCCTTAGCAAGTGGTATCAGCTGCATGAGTGATCCAGGTTCTATTATGCTATTGTAATGCAGAATTGCTCAAGTGAGGTTTGGGGGAATGCACTGCTCGGCAGACTTTGCTGCTCATTTGAAAGGGAGAGCATGGTTTTAGGTGGTGTTTGTAACACAGCATAGCATATGTACTGGAAGACTGGCCACACTCCCCAGCAGAATATTCCCTTGTGGAGCGGGGAGCGATAGTAAGTACAGGCCCCGGATGTTTTTCCTAGCGCTCCCTCAAGTGGTCCTCTTGAAGTCAATGACAAGACTTTTATATATTTCAATGGGAGCAGAATTTCATTCTTAGATAGGTATGCTGCTCTTCTGCTATGGAGTCGTGGGAGGACAATTCTCTGTGCCCTCTTTCCCCAATCAGGGTATCTGCATGGACAGGACAGACTTTTGTCCTAAATAATAGCATATAGATTCGTATACCATTTGTATAGGAACAGTTACAGCTCAACGAATATTGGACTTATTTCTTGCATTGTCTTTAAAGTTTTTATCACTTACCTGTTATCCTGCTAAATGTGAATTGTTTCCTCCACCCCTATGTATAGCAGGATCCAGATAATGCATTTATGTGACAGTCACTGGAACTGGTGGCCTGTCAACATATACCTAATAACTAGTCAATCCAAATTTTATTTTAAAACAAAAGTCACCTATTTGCAAGGATGGCAAATTGACTATCATTTGTTATTTCTGTGTTTCTTTCAGCCATTGCAGAGAAGTTCAGTTTGGATTTAAGTAAAGAAGAGATTAGCCAAATAGCAACAAAATATGACATTAAGAACAATGACAAATTTGCATACTGCGACTTTCTCCAAAGTTGTGTCCTATTAATGAAACCACAAGAAAGTTCATTGCTACAAAGGATGATCATTCAGAAGCCACGAATATCGGTACATTCATGGGTTTGTCTAGCTATTTGTGGACAGTTTCTGATGCAGAAACAGAGTATTTTAGAGCCTGAGCCTGTAGTCATTGTATGCATAGAATCCCAGTGACTTTCCATGGAGTCCAGTGACTTCAGTTGACTTATTTTATTCATGTGGTATTTACTTTAGTCGGAGCATCTGCAGAATCAGGCCCTATGTGTCTGGTTCATAGTACAATCTAGATACAGTTTGATTAATTATCAGCAATTGACCATATCTATAAACTTTAAAAAATGTGTTGAGAGGTATAAGAAAGGCCTAGAGGAAGACAGTCTGGGCTGATGAGTTTCAGGGTTAGATTCTGTCTGAAGGCAACAGAAAGTAGGGGGGGTGGACTGTCAGGAAGCTGGTTACTCCCAGAGTCTCTGCTTCAGCCCCAGCCCAGCCAGAGAGCAGCTGTAATCTGTGCCTCTTGTCAATGGTCTTTTAAGGACAATCTGCCAACTGGGGATAGCCAGTGTGCATTGTACTCTGTCTACTCTTCATGACCCTGCATCCCCAGCACCAGCACACATGCTTCCAGCGTGCCCCTTGTACCAGATACAGGGAAGAGAGATGCATAGAACCTAGCTGTTCCCAGCTGGGCATCCCCAGCAGGAAAGTTACAGGCAGTTTAACCTGCAATGGCACCCCCTGGCATATCTGGCTTCATAGGAACTATCAATCATTCATTATCAGTATGGAAATTAAGGCAAAACTATCAGATTTTGCTTCAGACAATTTCAGATTTTTCACATGAAGTTCCCTTTATGCACAGATTTGATACTGTGAAATTCTGTCTCAGAGCTTGGGATGGAAAGAGCCATAATTTGAGCTCTTGTCTAGTATCATTTTCTATTTATTCATTTAAGTTTATAAAGTATAATGAAGTGCCCATCCCATGTTCTGGACACCTTTACATGCAGTAATTTTCACAATAACATTTTTATAAGAGATTGCTCCACTGTATACAAATTCATACCAATAGGCATAATAAAAATAAAATAAAACCCTTTGCATGACAGGAGCAATAATAAAAATACCCTGTGGCTCTCAACCCCTTCCTTTTCTCAAAAGCCAAATAAAGTTTGCAGGCAACACAGAGACTCAGGAATTATAAATAATGAAGAGGACAGGTCAATAATAGAGTGACCTGAATTGGTTGGTAAACTGGGCTTAAGCAAACAATCTGAGTTTTTTAATATGGCTAAATGTAAAAGTATACATTGAGGAACAATTTAAGAATGTAGGTCATATTTTCAAGATGGGGGACACTGTCCTCAAAAGCAGTTATTCTGAAAAAGTTTTGGGGTGAGGGGGGTGGATAATCAGTTGAAAATGAGCTCTCAGTGCAATGCTATGGCCAAAAGGACTAATGCAATCCTTGGATGTATACACTGGGGAATATCAAGTAGGAGTAAAAGAGGTAAAATGACCTTGCATTTGGCACTGGTGTGACCACTGCTAGAATACCGTGTCCAGGTGTGGTGTTCACAATTCAAGAAGCATATTGATACATTGGAGAGGGTTCAGAGAAAAGCCATGAGAATGATTAAAGGACTCGGAAACATGCCTTATAATGATAGATTCAAGGAGTTCACTTTATTTAGCTTAACAAAGAAGAACCTACATGAGGAATAAATATTTGATAATAGGCTCGTCAGTCTAGCTGCGAAAGGTATGACACCATCCAATGGCTGCAAGTTGAAGCTAGACACTTCAGACTGGAAAGAAGGTGTACATTTTTAAGCGAGGATAATGCACAGATTTTGCCACAGAATGGGAGGGGTCAGTTTCAACAGCAAGGTTAACCCCACATTAACCCCACATTAGCCATTGGCACAATTTACCAACAGTTGTGGTGGATACTGCATCACTGGCCATTTTAAAATCAACAGTGGATTTAAAAATGAAAATAAAATATGGTCTAGTTCAAAAGGAATTATTATCTATTGCCTGTTATACAGGAGATCAGACTGATGATCACCATGGTCCCTTCTGGCCTTGGAATCTATGAGAAGCTGGGCCTTTAGCTTCTGTGGAGACATGCAGACGCTGAGCTATAGAGAACAGTCTGGGTCCCACCGCCAGGGTGAAGGGCTCTATTTATACTGTAAACGGTCCACAGGGGCCCTCACGATAGTTGACGTAAATTTACATTAGGCAGCTGAGTTAGTCGTGATGGGACAGCAAATCCTTCCTTAGCTTTAGACTTCCTGAGATTAAGGTGAATTTCACCCTCAGTGCTCAGGGCATTGCACCAGCACAGCACAGTGTACAGTGCTGTCTGTGCACTTACTGCATGCTGTGGTAGAACTGGAGTTTCCAGTACCCTGTGCAGCCTGCATAAAGCAACTGTGGTCTCCAACCCTGCACACTGGCTGGAATAACAGCTGGGTGGAGGGCAAACAGCAGCCCCTACCAAAGTGAAAAACAACAAGAGGCAATAAATTCTCTCCCAGTTATTCCCATACTAGATTTTGACTGTCCTGCCCCAACTCTAGAACTGTTCAGAACCTGGTTACAAGAAATATTATATAATGGGGCAAGTATTCTTTTTTACCCTCCTGCTGTGCTTGGCTGATGAATTTAGCTACCTTCAGGCAAAATTTGAGTATGAAAACTTGCAACCTGAACAGTGAATTTTCCAAAGAGTTATAAGTAACTGAAAACAGAGGCTTGGAAGGGGAGCAGTTGCGTGACTTTAATTGCGGCTTCTCTGTAATGTGTATAAAAGCAGAGGCCTTTGTTTAAATATATATATATAATCTGATAAAGAATTACATTAATTTTACAAACACACACAAATTTTGGGCTTTAACAGTGCTTAAGTGTTTCGACTTCACTTGCTGAAGAATATTAGAAGGTGAAGAGAATCTAATAGCATTTATTCTGCACCACTCAAGGGTACAGTCAGTCTTTGGTACAATCAGAATTTCACTGTAACACCTTTACATTTCAGCATATGCCTGCACTCCTCTACCATGCTCTTTATATTAACAAATGCCCATCTTTCTCCCCCACCCACCCCACTTTGCTAGAGGAGTCCTGGACCACAGAGCCTGACATTCTTCAATGCAATGCTAAGAATTCAACCCCAGATCTTGCACTGCTGGAGACCGATGAGACGAACGTTTAAATCCTATGATGAAAGTGGGAGCGGGCTGTTAAGTGTTCAGGATTTCAGGCAGGTAAATTGCATTTACTAATCTAAAACTAACAAACTGAAAACCAAAAAGTCTCTAAATAACCTTACTGAAACAGTTTCCAAAATCTTGTCAACTATACATTTGCAGATTTATTTGCTGTGACATTAATACTGAGTACTAATAATAATGGCAATCACCCTCTTTCCAATGCATATGCAAGTGCATGACTTCTTTCACACCAGAACTGAGAAAAGAGTTCTTTACAAGCTCAAGAGGGAGAGAGGGAAGCAGGCTGATGAGGAGAAATCCTTTCTACCACGCCTCTCTGCAGCCACTACTACAGCCTCAGGATGAGCTGGTATGTTCACTTATGAGGAGGGGAGTAGCCTTGTGTATTCCTCCTTATCATAAGACAGCCCAGCTAGAGTACCATCCTGTTGCAGGCCACAGTTTGACAGGTACACCTGTCTCAGTTTCCCCTTCAAGTCCCCCGCAAACAGTCCAGAGAGTCTTTTTTAGTGCAAATAGCCCTTGTGGGTTAGTTTATTACAGAAGAAAACTCCACACACATAATCCCAACACAGTAATCCAGGCTATACATTAAATACGGCACCAGGACCCCTCAGCGCTCTCCAGCACAGCCCTCTCTGGCCCTGGGGCTTCAGTTCTCTGGCTCCAAGAGCCTTTAAGTATCACCCTCTACTGCTCTTAGCCTTCATCCCCCTCCAGCCTTCCCTGGCTCAGGACAGACAGCTAGGTAGCCCCTCCACTGGCTTCCTAGACCTCAGCCCTGGTCAGGTCTCCTAGCACTGGCTCTGCCTGTCTTGAGAGTCAGCAGGTTAGCCTCTCCAGTAGCTTCCTAATAATTCCTTCCTCCTTCCCAAGAGGGCCTACTGAGAGTCTTCTATTCACTAGAGCTTTTCTAGAAACTACCACTCTCCTGACTTCTCCTATCTACCTCTTTCTCACTGATCTTTTATTGCTCCCGGGTGCTGCCACAGCCCTTTAATTGGCCAAACTGGGAGCACCTGTTCTGGCACAAGGCCACTGGATCTGCTTCGCTTACAGGGGCCAAACACCCTTGTATAGGTGGAATGACTCTATCCTCTCTTTCTGCCCCTGTGCTTGCCAGTGGAACACAGATCTGTGCTACATAGGGATATGTATCCTCTGCATGGGCTTCTTAGATCCAGCACCTTGCCAAACAGCAGAACCACACCAATTTCAGTGTCTTCAAGGCTGCTCCCCACCTTCAGTGCCTTATAGCACTGTGAGGCCAGGGATTAGTGCTGTACTCCTGGATTCACACTGCTGGGGAGTTTGATTGCTGCTTAGCATACATTTTACTTCTTGTTTCAAGATCCTTGACATTTCTGTAAATAGAAATCAAACTCATAATATGAACTATGGGAACTACCTCCATTCACCAGTCATGTTGCAAGGATAAAAAAAAAAGATGCATGAAGCTGTTTAATTAACCTTGAGTCCAAATGAGATACCACTGACCTTCTCCACCTGCTGTCTTTGCCACTTAAAACATTTGGTAAATAATGGGTCAGTCCTCAACTGCACCAGGTAGTTAGCCATCATTCAGCTCCCCACTTCCTGAGGCTGCCAGGAGCCAAAACATCCCCAGGTGTAACTTAAAGCAAACTGAAGACCTAAGGGCAGAGGTCCCATAGAAATTGCTCTAATGGGCTGGGCTCAGTTAGAGCAAGGTGTGGTCCAGCCTTACCACATATATGTTCTTCAGACATGCCACTACATGAAGGTTGGGGAGCAAGATACATAGAGCTATGTCAGCTTTAGGCCTGAGGTTTCCCCTATATGAGAGTAGCTTTCTGGTTGCTTTGTACTATCTCAGGAGTGTATAGCTACTGCATTAGGGGTGAGGATCTGGCCCACTGTATTTTTTAAAAATGTTGTGTAATGTCAAGTTTGTCAAGCATTTGGTAATAATTTTTTAACTCAGGCCGCTCTATCTCAAACAATTTATTTACATTAAGAGAAAAATGAAACCACCCCATTTCTGTGATAGGATCTACTAGGGAAGTTGATTTTCCCCCTGCAATACGTAAGTGCTACTCTTAAAAAGTTTTCCTTAAGGTATTACAGACAAAAAATAAATGTGTTGCATAACAGACTGTGCTCGGCAAGTATTTGGCTTCAGCGGCTCCTTAGATGACAGTTGATTTCATGAGGTCAAGAATTAACTGCAGCATAAGCAATAGAAGTGCATTTATATGTATTAAACGATACGCATTGAGCCAGGCAATGTTTTGCTAAGACAGTCAAATTACCCCCCAAAGAAGGGAGAAATCAGAAATGGGGTTGCAGTGAGGAGTGATTGAAGTGCGATGATGTAAGATAAAAGAACTGAGCAGAGAGATATGTGGATAACTTACAGGAGGGAAAAGCTCTCTGCTATCAGCACTCTCGTAGTTATCAAGGCTGGGAGATATATGAAAGGGAGGAGCGAACAGGCTGACCACTTTTGATACCAGTGCTCCGCATAAGCACTGAAGTAACACACATACGTATATGTGGCTACTCTAACACCAGCAGTCTAGTGATTTCAGATACTGGCTTGGCTCAGACTTATCTGAGTTTCACATAAAATCAGTGGCAACCAGTAAAGTACAAAAGGAGTTACCCAGATCAGAAGATGTCAGGTGCTGGGGGAGATCCTGCTGGAAAACAACCTATTGCAGAGCCAGTGGACAGCACCTACAGGTACCCTGCAGGATGTATGCTTTAGAAGCACCTTAAACTAAAAGTAATACTAAGAAATAAACCTCTCTTTAGCCTTGGTGTCAAAGGCATTAAGGGCCAGTTTTTTAAAAGTATTTAGGTGTCTAAAGATGCAGATAGATGCCTAGTTGGATTTTCAAATCACCTAGGCACCTAACAATCATCGAACTCAATGGGAATTGGGCACTTAAGTTCTTCTGAAAATCCCACTGTACACCTGTCTGCGCTTTAGGCACCTCCATACCTTTAAAAATCTGGCCCTTAATGTCTGTCACATCAGGTACCACCTGGTCAGTAGTGCTCTCATTAAAGTTTAAGGAAAGAACTCTTAATGTTGCTCTTAGGAGAATTACGGCACTCAGTGCCCCTTTAGAAATGCATATCACCACATACATAAGGGTTCTCACAGGTGGAGCGAGTAGATCTATTGGACTGGATTGTTCCTTCTGCTTCTTCAGGTTTGGGGGACCCTGATCCCCTAAGGAGGGTGCAAAGGGAGAAGCCACAGTGGTTAGCATCATCTGCTCATGTGGAAGCCCTCTCGTGGGTGTATTATGTAATTCAATCTCCACCTGTGGTGAGAAAGTGGGTAGGCTGCTAGCTATTCTCAATGGCACCATCACCTGGATCCCTGCAGAGCTTCTGAGAGCAATTGCTGCTTGGGCCAACGTACAATAAATCACTACCCAAGGGAGGATTCAGGAGCAGCCGCCAGGGTAGCTATGCTGGCACAGGAAAGCTGGGAGGCAACAGGAAGATTCTGGTCTTCACAGATTTTTATGAAATTCGAGACCGTGGGGCTGAACCCTCAGGCAGTTTTGCAAAGGGTTTATGAGAGAGACTTACGTGGTGCATTAGCCTGTGCGAGCCCTGTGCCCAGCACTGAATTTCACCCTTGGCTCCTAACTTCACGTGAGCAATGTGGGTGTTAGGAAATTGTAGAATCCCCATCGCTGGAGGTTTTTAAGTGCAGACAAACACCTGTCAGGGATGGTCTAGGCAAACTTAATCCTCCCTGAGCCCAGGGAGATGGAGTAGATGACTTCTTGAGGTTCCTTCCAGCCCTGCCTCTCTATGACTTTATGACATTCTGTGTATTTTGCAGGTGCTGCGTCA
The DNA here is from genome assembly GCF_965152235.1 of Eretmochelys imbricata. Classification (NCBI taxonomy): domain Eukaryota; kingdom Metazoa; phylum Chordata; order Testudines; family Cheloniidae; genus Eretmochelys; species Eretmochelys imbricata. Next base: position 236,985,162 of record NC_135572.1, read on the forward strand.
GTATCACATCAACCTGACTGAGGAAGAGTTTTTTCACATTTTGGAATTTTATGATAAAACATTATCTTCAAAAATTTCCTATAATGATTTCCTCCGGGCATTCCTGCAGTAGGAAATGGAAGGTGTCATCAAATGCAAGAAACTACAGATAACAGAGCTAAGGACTGATTTATAATTTCTGATTTCTAATTAATAAATTAACCAACTACAGCCTTTCTTGCATCAGCAATCTCAAAATACTTACAATTCTGACAAATACAGTGGCCACAGGTTGTAGAGGAAATCTACATGGCAGAACTATTAATAGTCACATAATCCATTTATCTGAGAAAAATGATACCACTTAAAGTTGTTATAGTAATGATTCTTAAGACCTTACAGGCATCTGCAAAAGAAATACATTTAAGAAAAATCTTTTTTCTAATTAAAGAGTTTTATTAATTAAAACCCCTTTTTTAATTTCAGTAAAAAGGTTTGAAAGGCCTACTATTCACTTTTATAAGATAATAGAAATAATACATTTGGAAAATTATATTATCCTTCATTATTAGAAAATTGTCTGCTTTACAATCTGTCTTCCCCCCCCTCCCCACTTGATTATGCAGTGACATATTTATCTCTCCAGTAGCTTTATATGTTGACATGGAACAGCTACTCTACTCTGAACAGATACACTAGCTGTGCCTTAACATGTCATCTTTTTCACTGAAACCTTTCTCCATAATTTTCCCATATTATAACATACACATGGAAGTTAAAAATAAAATTAGAAAAAGCTAATTCGCTATTCACTATTGTATTTGTCACTGCAAATGTGGAAGTGTATTACCACTAACGTGTGTCTCCTCATATTAACCTTGAGGTTTATTTTTATGGATAAACTATTTTTTATAATATATAGTGCACTAAAAGTAAAAAATCCAGTTAGATTTATTGGTTTTGCAAAAGTGAATAGTTTGAGCACCTATTAGAAAATTATGGGAAAAGGTTTAAATGGAAAAAGGATAACATGCCAAGACACAGCTAGTGTGTCTATGGTATATGTAGATTTTAAAAGCGAAATTAAAAGATAATTATTTTGACTGCCAATCTCTTTGGTAAGCAATGAACTTATGATAAGCAGGTTCTGTTTTCTGGGCTTCTATCAAGACTCAAATGGGTACATTCTCTCAGTAACCATTAGGTCAGTACATCTCTTTGTGGCATCTTGGATGTGTTCTCTGCCGCCCAGTCCTTTTCACTGATTTACTGAAGAGCTCTATGTCACCACGATATGTGGTTGCTTTCCATGTTTCTTTGCTTTCCTTCAAATCAAAAATAATTTTTTAAAAAAGGGAAAGAAACATCTCAAAGAACAAGTTCTACATTTATAAGTGAGTCTCTTCACAGTCATTGTCTAGAAAGTGATCTGTGGTAGGATGTTTGAATGAAGGCATAAAAGGTGCAAACATGTTCTATACCTAACATTTTTCATGCATTTATAGCAACATCTTAAAAGAAGGTGGTAAAGTAGCATCAAAGACTTCAATACAAAGCAGAGTAACTACTAACTGGGAATGCACATCCAAACAATTTCTCTTTTTTATTGCTGGTGAACTTGCCAGCCATTACTATGGGTCTGATCCGAAGACTGTTGAAGTCAGCTGAAAGATTCCCATTGACTTTAATGGGCTTTGAAACAGGCCTTATCTGAGGAAATACTCTCATTTGAAACTTCAAAGAAGATGTTTGGTGGATTTTAAATAAAAAGTGTTAATGAGACTTGGGGTTGTTGGGCTTTGGTGATTTTGGTTCTTGATCTCTAATATCAATATGACCTGTATTTTGTTTATCATACACACTTCAGGAACACTTGTTATATATACACAAGGAATTATACTTGAAAATTGATACACTTGAAATAGTAACACAAAGGATGCTTTGTTACATTTTCTTTGAAAAGTATTTGCCACATATAAATCCATACATCAGAACTGCATTTAGTGCTTAGGTATATGACTAGAATGATGTAAGGGGTTCTCTTCTACCAACCCAATGTGCAAAAGTTCCAAGTTCCATTTACAGGTAATTTATACGGATTCACATAAATAAAAGAATCTAAAATCCATTTCACCTTTTTATGTTTAATTTTATTCTGAAAACTGCTCAAGACATTCCTTTTTTATGAATATTTTCCACACTTAATGTACATCAGTCAATGAAATTCAAATGCAATATACCCATACTGAGTTCTGTTATTTCTATGCTGTTTGCAGTTGTAAAAGAATTAATTTTCACCAAATTTACTATTTGGAATATACCTAAACAAAATATAATAAAAATCAAAACTTGACATAATTCTTTTGGAAGTAGGGATGTTTCTTTATTGATATATTACTTACTAATAAGAAAAGAAAAAAACCTAGAAGTTCAGTAAATTTTCTTTCGAGTTCCTATGATGGGAGTGTGATAATTTGGTCCGATTTTAGATCAAAAGCAATACGAACATCTCCATCTCTTTGCTACATTATGGCATGCAGCGCAGCTACTGTGATTCATGTCGGAGACAGGATTCATCTCCTTGCTTCCAATCATCTCAGGATCTGTGTTGTCTTTGGGAGAAATGGCTCCGGGAGGGGGCGTCTTAGGATTTCTTGACACTTTATGCCAGTATATTTTTCATTAGTGCTACTGGCAGGAAAATCAGACTCAACAACTCCAAAGGGATTAAAGAACAATCTTTTTGCTGTAAAAACAAATCAAATCATGCTGTTTTTTTTAGTGAGTTCTTAAAGGCATGGATGGCATTTGCCAACTGTTTATCCAACCTCAAAAACAAACTGAATTTCCACTGCCAGCATTTTGAAATAATCTGGGTAAACTGCTACATACATAAACTTTGCGATAGAAGAGGGTTTGCTTTCTTTGATGTTTTTTTGCAACTGTTATCAGTAAACAATGGTCAGTCATTCAGCAATGATTGGCTGGCACTGATTCCATTTGTTTTCGCTAAGAGATAGATAATGTCAATTAAATTGAACACTATCCTGTGATGGTCTCCTGCTGCTACATGTAAATGCTGAGGCAAAGCTGAAGCAGTTATGAAAATAAATGTCAAGGCGAAGCTCAGAAATTTATTTTCAAAGCAGAAGGACATTGATCCTGTGCCTGTTACAATAGCTTTACTTCTTTTAGGCCATCGGCTGTCACTCTAACAGCACCAGTACTGGCCTGATAATGCTACACCAATTGCTCCCAGTGCTGTTACGGACCTGCCGTATTGACTTACCGAGGTATGTTTCAGCCAGCCAGAGTAGCTTGTCCATTGTAATGAGTTTTTTTAAGTATACTCCTCTATAAAATACAAACCAGTTTGTAGGCTGAAGTTTTAGGGCTTGAGTCTGACTGTAGCTGTGCCTTAGAAGAGCATCTAAGGCACAATTCCCTCTGTTCCTCCCTTGCTCTTCGGTGGATAGGAACTTGTGATGGCCTATACCAATAGTCAACTACCACCTCCTGCCCTGCTCTCTGTGTTGCACCACTCACTCTCATGAGTGATTGGAAGGTAAGGAGCAAAGGCTCCACCCATTCCCTTCCCCTTCCCTCCCAGTTTTCCTTCTCTAGTGAGGGAATAAGCAGGTGAGTAGCTGCATTTGCACCCACCCAGGTAATCTGCATAGGAATGGTAGGGTTCTTACTCATACTTGCTTGGGCACATGGTCCAAGTCACAGTCTAGCCTGTAATATTTACCTTGCAATGGATGGCCATCCAGCATCTGATTGGATGAAGAAACCATGATGCGCTAAGTGCTCTGAAGTGCTTAAGGTAAGTCAACGATGCCCATTTCAGTTAGTGGGGCTGATGTGCACTTTGACAGCCCCTTTCGGACTTGTGTACTCCAGGATCTTTTTGGAAATCTCCCACCGTTGCAGGTGCAGCTCCACCTGGCAGCAAATCTGCGATTGTCAGTGTAGCCCAAGCTCAGGCAGCTGCTGGTGTTTTCACTCCCATGATGTCTAGCCTTGCTCAGACAGGCCTAGCTAACATGGCACCAGTCTGTACTAATACTGCACCGCTGCTGGTCCAAGGGCAGGAGACTTTCAAAAAAGGAAAGGCTTGGGTGGACAGAGCCTTTGAGGCTTGTCCAGGCAGAACATGAAGCTGCAATTCAGGTTTAAAGCAAATAGAAGATTTTAAAATTTCCAGGCCCTATGCACAGAGTTTGACTCTTCCACACTGAGTCCCTTCCTAGACCATCCAAGACGACTTGTTTTAATATCAGTTTTAATACAGTTTTAATATCAATGTGGGTTTTAATTTTTCCTCATTTTGATTTCACAAATTATCTGAAGGAGGCTGAAGTGACTGAAATCATAACCAGTGCAAAGGAGAGTAGTCAGACCATTGTTAAACTACTCATCCATCACCAGATACCTCCCGATGGGTTCTGCTATCAGCTAAATATAGGCTGAGGCATCAAATGCAGAGAAAAGACTCATGCATTGGAGCATCTGAAGGGGATTGGTCTCTGCTTATTCAAGACTACTACAGAGGAGGAAAATGTATTTAGATATACTTCAATAAACCAAACCCCAAATATAGATTCAAGGGCTGAGTGTGCTCAATAGTCATCTGCTCTCACAAGGGAAAATTCACCCCTCTGTTAGCAGACAGCACAAGGAGTCAGATTCTCAGCAAGTGTATATCACTATTGCTCTGTTAAAGCCAATGGAATTACATCAGTTTACACAAACTAAGCATTTTTAAGGCCTATGCAGCTCTAAGTGGGAACATAGCCATCATCCTGCCCAGTAGTGAATTTCACACACAGTAAGAGTCCAGCGGTGCAGTATCACCCTCAGCCAGGTTTCCTAACTAGCCTGCCAAGCTGAGCTTTGCATTCCCCTGCCTTTTGCTTTTCCTGACTCAAGGGAGCCTTTAAATCAAGAATTTTAACTGTAAACATCTGTTCCTCATTAGCACTTCCTCAAGTTTACCTGCACGGCTCTGCTTCTTTATAAACCCTGACCTCAGGCCAGGTTGCTGCTATTATAAATAGGGGCCTGAGCAGCAAGGGAATAGTTTTAATGGCTATTGTTTTTAGATGGATATGGGGCTTCTGCGTCCTTCTTTTAGACCAGTACCTTAGTGAAAGATAGGAAGGCTACCTGAAGGAAAATATAGGCAAGCAAGGATGGTTTTCTGGGCTGATAGAAGGGAAATAGGAAATTGGGGATGGGGAAAAAGCAGGAGAAGGGAATTCACACAATCCATGCTGATCACCCATTTTTCTCTTACCGCATTAGCTTTTATTTAATTTTAATTCTAAAGGCTTAGCCTGAAGCCTGCCTTATAAGGACAGAGAAGGAGATACAGCATGTTAAAATCTTGTAGCTGGAACACCGCCATTTCAATTCTGTTTGATTAAAGTACTGAGGTGAGCTAATATATACACAATTACTGTTTTTAGCTGACTGATCTACATTGGGTCACAAGTTGTAAAGAAAGCTCCAAATGCTGCAGACTGAAAATCAAATAAAAAAAATTTTTTAAAGAAAATCTTTGAGTTTCTAAATTTTTCTATGCCAAAAGCTGTCATGCAATAGAATTAGCATTATTATGCTGTGAAAAAAGACATAAAAGGAATGTTGTATTATATCAATACTTAAAATATGCAAATATGATGTCTTCACAACGCCCCAAAATTATGCTTGGCATGAATTCGTAGCAACAATACAAATATCATCATCTTCAAATAAGCAGGTATAACATGTTGCTCAAGCAGCTGTAAAAACAACCTCATCACAGTTCCAGAAGCATCCATTTACTGTTAGCACTGTTCAAGCAGATTTCATCTTTGGATGCAGGTAGTTTTAAATAGGAATAGAAAGACAGGGACAACAAAAACAAAACCCAGTTAATATCAACAAGTATTGAGGTCAGCTTTTAGTGGAACTGCTGCATATTTAACCTGATTTAGAAAGCAAGCTGCTAACGTGTGTATATATACAGAACCATCAAAGAGCTTGAGTCTTCATTGTCCCATAATGGATTATCGTTAGTTCAGAATTTAAGTGGATGGCTCAGCTAGCTGGTGAAATCCTCTTGCAGTGTTATGGTTTCTTTGCAAGGTACTGGGTGCGTTTTAAATGCTATGTAGCAGGAGCCAAGTGGATACTAGATTGATTGGGTCTGAATTTGCCAATTAGTGAGCCTGTTTGCAGCATCAGCCAATTAGGCGGCTGGCTGGGGATGGATCCATAGCACTGATGCCCCGTTGGCTAATGGCAGTGTTGTTAAACCCAGAGATCAAAAATCAGAAGAGAAATCAAGATAAACACACAAGATTTATTATTTCCAACCTGAAATATACACACAACCTGCTCCCAGTGCACGCCCCTGCCCATCCCAGCAATGTTCATCATGGGACCAATGACAGCAGCCTTGATTCCCGAAAAGAACAAGAAACTTGCAGAAAGCATACCAGGGACAGAGAGTGCTGCACTCCTTGATTTCCTGCCAGCCAGCACTATGGTACTGCAGCCTTGGCTGGCCCATTGCAGAGCTCTCTGGTTTTTAAAGCCAGGTTTGCGAGGGAGTGAACCAGACAGCTTACTTTTACAATGTAAAAGGCAAATACTTTCTCCTTTTTTAAGCATTAATTCATGTTGCTGAGTGTGCCCTGAGTGTGCACACCTCCGTGTATAGAGAGGCTGGCAATGCCGTAAGAAAATTATATTTCTACATGGAAAACTATTTGCCTGTAAAGGGAGTGTCTGGGTTCTACAGCCAGGATTAGTTAATCTGCCTCAGGTTAAGGGAAAGCAGGGGATTTTTGGTATCTTTCTTGCATCTCTTGCTACTGCCTTCCCAGGCGCCGCTTCCCTTTCTGTAGAGCAACAGAGAGCTAGCTTGTGTGTAGTGATCACAGCACTGAGTAAAGGGTGACAGGGAACAGCCTCATGTGAGACCAGGTGGAGATTATGCCATTAGGGTGTTCCCTTTTAAGGGATGAGCTGCCATAAGGCTACTCAAAACAAGCAGTCGGAAATGCCTATTTTTCATTGCTATTACTTGAGGAAGTGGCACCTCCTCTGATGACTGACAACACTGGCCATCTCACTTTGGTGTGAAAAATACATCCAGAGAGAGAGATTCACTGCTTACCACCAGGCTGGCCAAATTCATCCCTGACATGACTCTTTTGAACTCAGTAGTGTTAGGTACATCAAAGCTGAATTCAGCCATATGTGTCAAGGACCTCCACTTTGAGATTTTGACAGAGATCTAGTCCCTGGTTCCTAGTGCTTTTAAAGTCTAACACTCTGTCTTGACCTTGCATTTCAGTCTTATCTTGTCATTGCTTGATAGCTGTCAGTGGTCTCTTCCTTTCTTGTTTAGATGTAGCATTGTCAATTCTGGAGGTTAAGGTCTGGCAGGATTTCTATACCTTGCTCCTTCAGTTATATGGATCATGTGTCCAGTGGCCGCAGTCCAAGGTGTTTTGAGTTTTGCTTTATCTAGTATCTGTCTTATTACCACACTTAGAGATTGGTTACAATAAAAAATAAACTATGAAAAAATAAGATAACACAATATGCAGTTGTGCTGTAAATATGCTTTCACACCCACTTTCAGTGAAAATATGTTTATGGGGCTTGATTCTGATCTCATTAAAACATCAATGTACTGTAACTCCATTGACTTCAGTGGGTTTACCCCAATACATCTGAGATTGGAATCAGGCCCACAAATTTGATTTTCTTTCTGTTGAAATCCGTTTCTCAGAAAGTAGCTGCTCTTTCTGCTCAATCTAGCACAAGAAGGGAAAGCTGATTTTACCTCAGGAACAATGCATCTTTCTCTGTACCCTATACTCAGTTCCCATCTTTTTAATCTCAGACATTAGACTAGATGTTGAAACTGTTCTAATTACCATTTTTAATTTGCATTTTAATTGCCTGTCAGGGTGTAAAATGACATGGTTAGGTAAGAGAACATTTTGCTTAGTGGTTTGAAGTACCCTGGGGTTTGGGTAGGGGAATAGATTGATCTACAATGGTCACCCTTAAAAACTTTCCAGTTTTGTTTTTGGTAAGTAAGTGCCTGATGCAAAACCCAGTGAAATAAGTTGAGAGATGCCAATTAACTTTAAAGGGCTTTAAATCAGACCCTTACTAAGTTTATTTCAGAATACAATATTTCCTATACATAGTGTCCATAGGGAATAGTGCAGATTGAGGTACCATATTACTTATCAAAGGCCATCGACTACTTTAAGGAATCACTGAATAACTTCTAAAACAGAATTCTGCTCAATAGAATGAATCTTTTTCCTTGTTATACAGCTAGTATCCAGCTGTTGATGTCACTTGTTTTCCATCAAAGGCTAAATCAAAATGCCACTGTTTAACCAAACAAAAACCAACACCTCACCTGTCTGACTCTCTTACAAACATAAAACCTCATCTCCTTGATTAACATGAGGGTGCTCATCTGGGCCATGCTGCAGAGTTGATTTTTCACTTTGAAGATCTGTTCCTTTGGACGGCTAAAATGCCTTCTGGAAAACAGCAACAAAAATAAAACTAGCAGGTAGCGTATCTTCAGGCATAATGAGACATAGTCTTTCATTAAAAAATGATCAGAGTATTTTCTTCTAGAAAGAATGCCATTTCCCTGCTTTGCCAGGAGAAGCAATGCTCCAGCATGTCAAATAGTTCTCGAGTTATCCAACCACAATTAGAAAACGAAAGTTTGCAGAGAGAAACGGAGCTATTATTGAAAAAGTTCCTAAAAGTTGCTTAACCTCCAGTCGGAAAAGCCAACACAGTGGCTGAGTATGTACAGTTTATTACACTCTGGGCTTAAAAGACCACATTCTTAAATGTATTTAGGCACTTGACTCCCATTAAATCAATGGAAGCTAAGTGCCTAGATATCTCTGAGGATCTGGGCCAAAGTCCTTGGGTGAAATCCTGGCATCACTGAACTCAATGGCAAAACTTCCATTGACTTCAGTGGGACCAAGATGTCACACAATGTATTTTTCTTCACAATAGGTTTGATTCTGCTTTCGCATACCTTATGTATACTGAAAAAACTCTCCATTGAAGTCCATGGAGTTACAAGTTATAAGGAGTTATAAGCAGGCTCAGTGGTTTACTAAGTATAGAGGGAGCCTTTAGGTTGTGTTAGCATTTGTGCAAACTTGGGCCATAAAACCGGCAATCACCAAGAGCCAAACCTTGCAGCTTCACTGACAGGAGTAGCCCTTACTCATGGGAATAGTTCCACAGTCTTCAGCAGGACTACTTGTGAGTGCAGGACACAGGACTAGAAACTGATGCTAAATACTGGTTTACACTATGTGATGTCTAGAAAAGTGGGTGCCTTTGAAGCTAAAAAGAACTATTTTCAGGAAAATTGCCTTATTTTCCTTACTAACAAAAAAACACTTCTCTTTCTTATTTTTGACTGTGTGTGGGCTGTGATTTCTCTGATGAACTGAGTTAGACAATTTTAGAGGTTAACACCACACAATTATAGACCACAACCACTGTTAATAATGTGGATGTGGTGACTATCAAGACAATAGTGCACTTAAAAGGACACTATCATTTTTAGCTTAGAAACAGAAATGGAGCCAAAAAGCAGAAAACAATGTAACAGCCAGTTCTGTCAAGTCATTTGGTTTATACACTTTGTTAGTCTTGGATTTGTGATTTTTTTTTATTATTACTACTATTATATGAAACCCAAGTTTGGAATTTCCTTTTTTTTTTTTTTATCCCACCAGTTTTGTCAATTTTTCCATCAAGCGAATATTGATTTTGAGCTGGATTTAATATGGCTGCTTTGACGTAACAAAAACTTTCCATGGCTTTAGCCCTAGCACAATCTGCTTGCTTGCACCACTGGATCGGTGACTCACCTCAGCATAACTGTGGGAACAGCATCATTAGCTTTTGCTGCTGCTCAGACTTTAGAAAACTGACCCCTCCCCCACCTTAAAATATGAAACCATTGCACAACCCTTGCAAACCTTTCACTAAAGGCCTACCCAGACCTTAGCATCATAATAAAATTTGTCCTTAAATGTTTGCGAGTTAAGAATTGTTGGAGACATGCAATGTTATTGTTTAAAACTGAAACAAAACGCCCGTGTTCTATAATCCTACTGTAACTTTGGAAAGTGATTTGTTGTAATGGGTAAGTGGCTACATTATTGTGACCCGCAGTCTGTTAGTAGGATGGATGAGCTTATTGATGTAGGTCCAGAATAGATGGTGAAGATCTTGATAATGTGACACTTCCTCTCCATTTGTACATGCTGTTGATGAGCAGTGAAATGGCTCACAGGACTGACATTTTTCAGGGCAGCGACTATCTACTAGTTTCTGTTTGTACAGTTCGATCCTGGATCTTGGTTGGTCCAGAGGCACTACTGTTACACATAGGATGAATCACATTGGCATCTGAGTTAGCATGCATTGAAATGAAGGGAGGCAGTTCACAACTTGGAGGCCTTGGTTCAGGCTCTCTGTAAACTCAGGTATACATTGCTGCATTGACTACACTCATCTTGAGGGTTTGGTTTGCAACCATAACAGCTAGTGATTAAAAGAAAAGAAAAGCAAACCAAGATTCTGGTCTGTCCGCATCTCTTTGCCCCTGTGCCAGTCCTTTGCACCCTCCCCAAGTGGTCAGGCTCTGTATTTTGGGACAGCAGAAAGAGAACAAATGATAGTGACTAATAGCGGAGCACCGTCTTTCATCCCATCCACAAAGAACCCAAATTGTCTTTTAAATAACTGCATCAATTGTACTGGTCAAACATGGCTTAAGTGTGACTAAAGTGGACATAGCCTTGTGCTTGCCCTGTATAGGTATAAATTGCACTCCAAACCAATCCCACATGCTTGCCCCTCACTTAAGGTTGCTATCTGGCCAGGTTTTCCCATGATCATCCTTTTCCGAGGTAGCGGTCCCAGGAAATCTATGAGGGTGCGTAGCACACCACTGCCAGCTGTCCGGCTTTATGGACAGCAGCTGGGTGGTCCGCTGACACTGGGGAATCCTCTGTGTGCTGGAAGGTAAGAATCGGTGCCACTCTATGCCACCTCCCCGCATTCCAGGGGTAGGGGAACTTCCTGGCTAGGCTAGTGGCATGGCCAGAAGATGGAGGGGCATGGATAGAGAGCACAGCCCTCCAAGGATCTCCAACTGGCAGTCTGTTGTAGCTGTCTGAGAGCAGGCCTGAAACTTAGACGTAGTTTTCTTCCCCATCATTATGACTGGGGCATCTGGCCTATAATTCTTTTTAAATGTTTACAAAAAATATAGATTTGCATTCATGTGCAGTGTTTTGGGGACAATACAGCTCCCATGCTTTCTAGACACCACACCTCCTATTTAAACAGTCAGTAACCTTTTTAGAAGGCAGGTATTTTTCTAAAAATCTCCTTGGCACTGTTCATGAGTGTAACGTAATAACAGCTTTCCTGTTTTAAATGATGACCGATACCATAATTAAGTTACCAAGAGCTTTTCAACTGATTGCCAAAGAAGTAAATTGGACTTTTTAAACACACTAAACCTAACTTTAAGAGTAAGCATGTGACATGAAATATTGTTATTCAGCCCCACGGAGCCATTTTCGCAAACCATTACCCATGATCTTAGTTACATCCTTCCACTAGCTAGTGTTTCTCAGTGTCATTTCATCCTGAACACATTTCACAGAGCATGGCACCTATAGCTGTGCAGCCGGGAATAACCCACCACAAATCCCTGCTTCTTTCCACAAGTCGAGCCTGATGTAAATTCTGACATTTTGAAATGAATGAGCTGTAGGAGTACAATCGTATTGAAATGATTATGCTTAATATGCCCAGTGTCATTAAAATAAATGTGTATTTTTCCAAGAAAGCCAAACATGGGGAAATTACACACTGGGGGTAGCTGTCTGGAGACCTTAGCAGCGAAAAAGGCAATGTCTTGGCAACAGGAATGATGTGTGGTCCCTCACTTTGTGTGCTCCAGCAGTGCTAAGGAGTTGGGGAGCTGCCGTCACAGGTGTGCAATCTGCTGATTGTAGGGGCCAGTTTGGGCAGTGCCGTTTGTGCTGACACTGGGGGAGGCGGCTCCTGAGTGAACTGGCCGTGATGCCTCATGGGAGGGTTTGAGACTGAAGCTTTTGTCTGCATAAATACCAGATTCTCTTTCCCCGTGTGGCTCTGGCCACGTGCCTACAGCCCGTGTGGTAAGACCCACTGGTGAACGCGTTCATGATCCTGCAGGTTGTGAGTACATTCAGTCGTCTTTGTGGCCTTTGCTTTGTAACTTCTCATTGCCTAGGAGAGGTGCTTTGTGGTTTTAGTTCAACCAGAAGTTTTCGTAAACCTGCAGCACGTACTGCCTGCATTAGCTTGTGACATACTCTGAAGTGGAGGCCTGAATTTGTCAGAGGTGTGACGTCAATGGAGATACACCAAGGAGGAACTTGAGCCATGGGTTGTGAACGATTCAGGTTCCATCGCTCAAAGCTGTTGAATGGCCAGTAATGGAGAGGGCAGGTCACTGCATTATTGCACTCTCTGCAATGCAGTGTGAGTCATGCTGGTAGCTGTACAAGGTGACGGACAGTGACAAGAAGGCCTGGGATGTGCTGAGCAGAGAAGTCTGTGACAAAAGGAAAACAGTCTGCCTCTGACAGTCTTTAAAAGTAGCTGTTCATTTGGTTTAAAATCAGGCAGCAGATGTCAGTCACAGTGACTGTGCTATGCAAATGTGCTACAAAACAATGCAATAAATACAAACATGGGTGTGATTCCCTACTGCAGTTAGACTGCTTTATGCTGGTTAACTTCACTGGTTCTGAGGAATCTGGCCCAAGGTGTTTTGGTGGGAGGTAAAGTTTGCAAAGTCTATGAAACCCTGAGTTACAACAGCATCAACCTACTGGGGTGGCATATTATGTGCTTTAGATTAGAATATTCTTTTAAACTGACTTTTCAATCCGCACATAAAAGGCAAGACTTAATGCCGTGCAGCTGGAAGGCAAGGCAAGGCTGGAGCCTACCAATTTGTTGTGTTCATTGCTTGTATCTGTGGAGACGCTGCTATTTAGCTGAAATGGAAAATGGAAGTGATGTAGTAATTTATCTGTTTGGTCATATGCTGGATTGTTTTGTTTTTTGTTTTTTTTAATCACAGGACCCAAGTGCACATTCAGGTAACCCAGCTATAAACCTAGGGTGGCCAATGGATTGATCCCACATTTACCCCAGTGCAACTGCGGGAAAATTTAGGCTCCAGCATACCCACACAGGCCCGCCTACATGTTCCCATTGTAATCTAAGATGACACATTTCCATTTCTAGTGGATAGATCCTAGTCCCCGCTATGACCCGTCTACACTGTGGTGGTGGACCTCTGTTGTAGTGCTTCACTGTTTCCATTTACAGCCCCTGGGGTAGGAGGTCTGTTGAGGGGGTGGTCACAAGCACGAGGCTTGCCAGGCTGCTGCTGCACAATGGCTGATTCCCACTTGGCCAAACAACCCCCCATCTGAGTAGCCCTGAGGCTGCTCTAAGTGTGCTGGAGCTGAACTGGTGTAAAGGTGACATAAGGCATGTTTGGCTTTCTTCTCCTTTGGTCCAGCACTGACTGGTGCTTGGCTGTTCCTGAGGATCAGAGCCTTACTTCTTTTTATTTTTTAATTATTCCTTTCCTTTTGATACAGGCATCAGCTTAATGTTAATATTAAGTTTGTTGCAGCATTTTTATATTCTCCAGGATTTTCCCATAAGTGAGCTCACCTTCCCCAAGCTGCACAGTAATATCAACAAAGCAGAAAGCATTTTTAAAAAAACCCTCTGTAATGCTAGTAAGTGAAATACCCACCCCGACCTGCCCATGTCATTAATTCCCATCATTGTTCTACATGAACCATGCAATTAGGCTGGGAAAAAAGCCATTGCATCACCGCATGCAATAACTGACACTAAGTTCTCTGTGAGCAAGAAATCTGTTATTTTCAGCTGACAGGAACCAGCTTGTCAGTTAACGTTAAGCAGGCACGATTGCATTGGATTAGTGCAAAATGGTTTGGTGCATGGAAACAGTGTTCCATTAGCTTAGCTGATATTAAGTGGGGTTAACTACCATGTGCACAGGTTTAACCCTCCCAGGGCTGCATAGTTTCCGTAAAGGAAAATCCTGCCTTTTCAATCTACTCAATTTTTTTGAGCATGTCCAAAAAGTAGTGGGTAAGAGAGGCCTGGTTTATATAATTATGTGGACATTTGCAAAGGTTTTGACAAAGTCCCTTGCAAAAGGGGCAATTCATGAGGGGAGAGGCCAAAGTACTGTCATCAGTTAGAGATTGGCAAAGATACAGAAAACAAAGAGTAGAAGTAAATGGTCAACTTAGAACACAGCCAAAGGCTAACACTGGAATGCCTCCCAACTTTCTATACTGGGCCCAGGAGTTGTTTAATACAGGTATTAAAGGAGATGAATGGATAGTTGGCTAAACCTGAAGGTGACATAAAATGTTTGATGTTAGTGAAGACTTCAGAGGGTCCAAACAAAACTAGATGAATGGGCAATGTGCCAACCACCATGGAACCTGAAGGGAGGAGCACAGGTTGCAGGAGGGAAGAGTTTGGAGGAGGCACCAGGAAGTCAGTCTTTGTGTACATGGCTAGAATGCTACTTCAGATACAACAGCTCTGAAAATAGTTCTCTTAATAAAGAACTATTTTACGAGTCCTTTCATGTTATTACCTAGCATATAGTACTATGGAAGGTGGTGGCTGTCAGTCTAGTGAGATCTACAGCAAGGGACAGTGTAGTAACAAACAAAACACCTAGAAAGAGAGCAAAAAAGCAGCATGGAGAGAGACAGACACTGGGAATGCTGGATTTTCAGACAAAACACCTTGCACATGCATGGAAGCAAGAATTGAATCGATATACAGAGCTGACCATGGGAGATAAGAGAAAACGAAGGACAATAAGTGAGACTCTGTTACCAGGAATAATGCCCAAAACAATGGAATGGCTGATAAAAGTATTTCATGAGTTCTGTCCCCCCAGACAGAATGAGACTGTAAACAGAAAACTGGTATTCTTACCCCAAACCAAAAAGCCGAAGAAGAGATACTTTCATTACAGAGCTGAGGACTCTTCCATCTACATGTAACATTGGAAACATTAAAGATTCCCTTATTAGAGAGAGGATTTTTATCTTACAGAAGAGATGGTTGAGAGGAACAGAGCTCGCCCTGGAGAAATGCCTCCAAATGGCAAGGGCAGCTGAACTGGATCAAAACCATAACAGCTGATAATGCAGAACAAGAACATAGGCTCAAGCTAAAGGAATCCAAGAAGCAGGGCAGAGACTGAGTGAGAATACAGGCATTATGGTACGGTGTATGCTCTGTGGAAAGCAACACTAAAGGCAGAAAAAGGAATGCCCATCTTATGGGTAGCAGTATTTTATGTTCCAGTGGTGCAGCTACCCCTCAAAAAAACAAGCAGCAGTTCACACAATGACTGAGGATGTGAAGATTTCCAATGAAGACCAGGATATCTGCAGTGAGCTGTCAGATCTGGAGATGCTTAATATACATGCACTGCTAAATGAAGGCTGCCAGCCATTCAAATAGTATATTTGCAACGATGCTATTATATCAACAGCCAGTTCAGTCCCAGATGGATTGTGGAGTCAGCTGCAATGCAATCCCAGCAAACAATGATAATTAGCAATATTAGACTGGAGAAATATGACCAGGTGCTGGTGATGTACGATAAAACCATTCTGAGGCCAGTGGGCAAATGCAAGCTGTCAGTAAGAAACCCATGAAACAAGAGACATTATCACCTGGAGTTTATAGTAGGCAGCAGGGCCAATGCAAGCTATGCATTTGATAGTAGTATAGTACCACAATATCCTGAACGTGAGAGAAGGGAGAACAGTCACCATGGGCCATGTCCAGAATATAAGGACATATTTTGAGGAGATTGACACCTAGAGGGCAAGTGAAGTTAGAAGTAGCCCCTCCTCCCCCCCCCCCCCCAGCCTGTGAGCCTACCAGAACGTAGAGTTCCATTAGCCCTGCTGGAACCACTGAAGAAGGAACTGGCGAGTCTGCAAAGAAGAGACATCATTACAACCATAGAAACTAGTGCAGAATGGATTAGAAGCCTAATAGTACTGGGAAAACCTGCCGATAACATGAACAATCCTCATAGACCAAAAGGCACTGAACAGAGCATTGAAAAGAAGTCATTACCAGTGATTAAGAACATACTACCCAATTTATCCAGGGCAAAAGTGGTCACTGTTTGTGATGTCAAGAATGGGGTCTGGCATATTGAGCAAGATGAGCTATCCAGCCATTTGACAACCTTTGTCACATCTTCTGGCAGAACAACTGGATATGAATGTCTCTGAGCATCAGTCCAGCCCCAGAGGTGTTCCAGTGGGCACAAGAGGGATTTCCAGGCATCAGAACTGTAGCTGAGAACATACTTATTGTAGGAGAAAGAGATGTCAAAAAAGAAGCAATACAGGACCATGATACCAAGCTGGGGCAACTCTTAAATGGGAGCTGTGAGCAGAATATTAGTCTGAATGTAGACAATCTGAAGTAGAGGTGAACTGAAGTCCACTGCCTCAGAAATCTGTTGACTTCTGAGGGACTCCAGCTGGACCCTGAGAAATTGAGTCTTTAGGGAAATGCCCAGAACAAAGACGCGAAGGGAGTTCAGCAATTTATAGGGATGGCCAACTCTCGTTCCAGATTCTGAACACTCTAATCAGACACCTGCGAACCCTCGGAACAGTTCACACCCAGTAACACTGACTAGGAATAGTCAGACACCCAAGAAAAGGCATTTGAAAGAGTAAAGAATATAAGTGCAGCACCGGTGTTCCCTCTAGTTTTTTCCATCCATGCGTGGAATACATTTTGTTACGTGCACCGAGGTGCGTGCGGATGTGCACCACCAGTAGAAACAAAAAACCTAGCTATAATATATATTTTTTAAAAGTTACCATAAGGATAATTACTCCAGCCAGGAAAGGTTAGGCATTTTAGAACTCCCTACTCAAAAAATTAAATTTAAGTGTAAGAGAAATAAAAATTATGAAATGCATAGACCAGTCAAAGCGCTAAAATAACACACTTTGAAAGAATAAAATTACAGAGAATATATGTGCATTGCAGGAAGTAACAACAACAGTTATTTCAAGTATGTGTTGGGAGGTGAGTGTGAAAGAGACTCTGTGTGTGTGTGTGACCCAAACAGCGTGTGTATGTGAGAGAGACACAGAGACAGTGTGTGTGCTGGCTGCTGGGGAAGTTTCTGAGTGATGCTGTACACACTCACTGAAAGCTCTCCTGCTCCGTCCTGAGCCCTGTCGGGGAGGGAGAAAAAGAGAGAGAGTGTGAGACACAGACTGTGTGAGCTGGCTGCTAGGGAAGTCTCAGAGACTATGCACTGTCTCTTTTAAGAAAGGCACTCACTCACCACCCCCAAGTCGTTCAGCCCTCAGACCGCAGCAGCTCTGAGTCCTGAGCCAGGCTGTTCCCTCTCCCCTGCTCTGTGGAGATGGGGTACAGGGGCGGGGGGACGGGGACACCCTGACATCAGCCCCCCCGATCTCCCTGCTCTGCACAGCCAGCAGGAGGGTCCTGGGAGCAGCTGCAGGAGCAATGTGGCTGCAAAGCAGCAGGGGGAGGGGCACCTGAACACATGCTTCCAGATGACTGTGTGCGCTCTGCTAATCAACTGCATGGCACTTGAATCTCTCTTAGGCAGCCGCCCATCCGCGCAGCTTACAGGAAACACAGTGCAGCACCAGTCCTAACGGTTTACAACCCTGTGGTGCAGCTACAGAGTGAAGCCTCAGAAGAAGCAGCACTGATGCAAAGCCAGCAGCCCATAGCATGTGCTACTAGATCCCTGACGGACACAGAAAGGGGATTGGCTCAGATAGAAAAGGAGCGAGCCGGAGCTGTGATCTTTGGAACGGAATAATTCCATCAGTTCTCCCTTGGGCACAAGGTGGATGTGATCACGTAGTTCCCATCATAAAGGTGAAGAAAACCTTCTCCTGAGCCGGGTTGGGATTTCATGAGCTTGTAAAGAGTCTCTGTTGTTGGGCACTACGCTCATGCTGACCCATGTCTGTGCTCAACTGGGCTTTTGCGCCTGGCCATTTGCTCCTTGTGATGTGGCCAAACCTGGAGTATTTTGGTGCCTGTAAGCCCCTCATCCTGCTCAGCGCGCGTTGGCTTCCCCGGAGCCTCCCGTGAGTGATACGGAGCTATTGCAGACATGCTGATAGACTCTAACTCTTGTTCTACAGAGCCACCCATGTTATAGGCTGGAAGGCAGGCCCTGCTGAAGTGACTTTCCTGCGCAGGAGCTCATCTGCACGTCATAGCTCTGGAGTCTCAACAAGTGTTGTAGTCATTTGGATGCACTCAAGAATGGCTTCTTCGTGCTGCTTCAAAATAGCTTTTGCTTAGTAGATTTCTACTCCGGTTTCTGGGAGGTTGACTAGCTAGAGGCAAGAACTATGCTCAGGAAAAGTGAAGGCAAATTTTGCAAGGTCCAACGTAACCGACAGGCTATGCTCAGACAATGGGCCACAAAACACTGCAGCAAGATTCAAATGATTTAGGACCAAATGGGAATCTGGGAACAAGGCAGCTTCCTCTGAGTGCCCACAAAGCAACAGGAAGGCAGAGTTGGCAGTAAAGACAGCCAAGAAGACTAATTGCAAAGGTAAAACAGACAGGAAGGGATCACTAGCTGGCAATATTGAACCACTGCAATACACCCTCCCAAGGGCCCAGCACAGGGAAAGATGGGCCAGAGTCTCAAGACTCCGCTTCCCTGAGGGTCTGCTGCAGTCCAGCTAGAGGAATGATGGACAGAACACAGAGACAGTGAAGATAATACCAAGCTAAGCGGCAAAGGAGCCAAGGACCTGAGGCCACTACACACACAGGGGAGCAGGTCTGGGTCCAGCCATCAAATAGACATACAAAGCAATGGCAAAAGGCAACAATCTAAGCTGCAGTGGGGCACAGGCCAGGTGAGGCAGCTACAGACTCAGGACGGTGTTAGAGACATAACTGAAGAAAACCGCAGAGTCGTAGCAGGCAGCTGACACACTCAGAGAGATGGGGCCAAGGTCAGGACCCAGGAAGACATAGCAAAAGCCTCAGCCATCAGATGTCCTGGTGTAGGATTGTCAGAAGAAAAAGGTCTATGAACTACAGGATGCCACCCAACAGAATGAAGGCAGCAATAGGATGGAAGCAAGTCCTCCACCACCACCAACACAAACAAGAAATAGGAGACTGTTTCAAAGACATGCACACTTGAAGGAATATGAGGCCAATAGGCTGCAATAGGCTGGTGGTAAAGGCCATGTCCCTATAGCGGGCTTTGTACTAGTAATCTCCAGTCCCAGCATGTCAGCAAATGCTAGCACAAAAAAGTACAACAGCAAAAGATGGTAAAAGGAGAGATACAGTAATGTACATGGAACTTGTAGGGAGGAGCACAGGTTGCAGGAAAAAAGAATTTGGAGGTAGGAAGTCAGTCTGTGTGCACAAGGCTAGAATGCTACCTATAGTTGCAGCATCTCTGTCAATAGTTCTTCTGATAAAAGAGCCAGCTTAATTTTACAAGCATGGAGTCCTTTCATGCAGGACCACCCTAGAGCAAATGGTACTCCCTCCCATTTGTTAAACTTCTGAATACCTTATTTTTTATGCCATTTGTAGCCCACTTCATGACTTTGATGAACGATTTGAATGCATGATTTATCTCTGTCGTATAAGATGATAAATTTGCATGCTAGCCTCTGTAAATAGGTATTTATTCATGTATTCATTTATAAGCAAATTTAAAAAATTGTTTCCGCTAAGCTTATAGAAACTTTTTAATTTGAAGAATAACTGAAATGTTGTAACATCAACAAATTGAACTGTGCACCAACATTGGGTGGACCAGTATTAAACAGTGTTACCGTAGGTGACAGCCTTAGACTGTTAACCCTAGTCCTGTAGTTCAAAAGGTCGCTTTGCTTGCCTTTTCCCTCACAAACCAAAGCACAGCGTCAGAGATCCAAAGACTGGCCAATGGCATTTTCAAGTGATAAAATAGAAAGCGATGTCGGTCTCTTGTTTGCCATTGTTGATCGAAGATACATTCTAATGAGCCTGAACTTTGAAAAGCTGTGCTCACCAATCGTGACTGCGACCAGCAGCGTGAGCAGATTCATCAAAGCTACCCACACATTAGGAAAAGTCTCCTTCAGCTCTTCATCAGGAACGAATTGGAGAACTTGGAGTGGAGACTGCTTCCTGTGTGGCAAAATATGACTGATTTTGTCCAATTTGACAGAGGTCTTTGATGTCCGAACACTCACCATGTGTCAGTGTCTCATATACTGGCAAGGGCATGGCTGACAACATTCCAGAAGATTGGAGGAAAATGTAGTTCTCAGAAAGTCAGGAAGGTTCCACAAGATTCTACAAAGGTCCAGAACATTCTAGGAGGATGGGGTGAAATGAATACGTAATACCTGTAACGTTACTTCAAACATTCTATTTTCATTTTTGTTGCTAACAACAAAAACAACACCCCAAGCCCAGCACCCCCTGGCCCCTAAATCCAGCCCTGCTTTCATATTTTCACCTAGCACATGGTACATGAAATATGCAGCATGATGGCAAAGGGAATTTCATGTTGACAAATGCTAAAAAATTCACACTGAAAGAAGTAATTTGAAATACTTGTGCACTTTGCTGGATTCTAGATTAAATGTCACCTCTCAAACAAAAAGACCTGGAAATCATTATAGACAGTTAAATGAAACCCTCTGCTCAGCGAGCAGCAGCAGTTAAAAATATCAAACAAAATGTTAAAGTGTATAAAAACAGGATAGAAAATCATATGGAAAATATTCTAATTTCATGATATAAATGAATGGTACACCCTAATCTGAAATACAGCAATCTGCCTACCTACTTCACTCTCAGGATATACCAGGAATAGAGGGGTTCAGAGGTGGACAACAAAAATGTGTACTGGTAGAGAGAGACACTTCCTTATAGAAAAAGATTGAATAGATTGTAACTTGTATAATTTATATACTAGATGAATAAGAGATGACATGATCCAGGCATGTGAAATAATGAATTGCATAAAGAAGGTAAATCAGTGCTGCTGTTTATGCTCGCTCTTCATACAAGAACAAGAGGACATTCAATGAAACTGAGGGGGCAGCTAATTTAAATGGATACAAGGTAATACTCTTTTTCTTTTTAAAACACCCAGTGTATAATTAGCCCATGGAATTGTGACAAAGTGGGAATGTTCGTAATGTTTTCTCTAAATACTATGTGTGCGCCTCAGTTTCCCGTATGTGTTGCACAAGTATCTAGGTGGTGAGGTAAGGCTGTGTGACAATTGCAGAGACTCCTAGTGGGCAGGTGTGACTGCTGACTGGCTGCCTGGACACAGAGAATGGCTGACACTCTGTATGCTGGCAGCTGATGGCCAGAGCCCGTCCTCTGCAAGGAGCCAGCCAGCCAGCCAAAGGTATTGGAGAACAAAGAGGGGGGAGAACAGGTGACCGGTTTGCCCGGGAAAGAGACAAAGCATGTAGGAGGGGCAGCTGGGCGTTACTGAGGCTGGGTGGTTAGAAGCAAGTCAGTCTCCTGGTTTGGGATTCGGGGCCAGGGGAGCCCTGGGCTCTGGATCTCCCCAAGATGGATTTTGCTGAATGTTCCTAATTTCTGTGCTAACAAGGTCTGTTCTACACTGTGTTCCTGACAACTACTAAACCCATCTGTTTGCCAAGCTGGCGAAGAGTCACCGCTAACTGCAGAGGTGGGGTGCAGGGCCCCTTTCGGGGAGTGTGTAAGGCTTCCCCAGGTGTCCCATCCCAGTGGACTCACTGCAGGGAGCTCATGGTGCAAACAGGGGTGCTAAATGCTCAGAGGTCAGACCCAGGAGGTGCTGGAGCCAAGGCAGCTTGCCCTGGTGAGTGTGCCCTGCAGGGGGAGAGACTACCCTAGAGTCCTGCCTGACTTCATTCAGAGAGTTCTAGAGCACTGAGCCTGTGACTCCGTGACAGCAACTCACTGCTCCAAGATCTCTTTGAGTCTAGGATCTTAGTAGGCTTCAGGGACAGACTAGGCATTTGTCTAGATGTTAAGATCAGCCATGGGTACATAAGGCTTCATATATTTTTCAGAAGAAATACTAAACCCTCAGACCAACCACTAATTGATAATGAAGGGTAATGAAGAAACTTCCCCATCAGCAGGTTATTCCAGAATTGCTCACTAAGGGGTTTCTTGCATGTGCTTCTGAACCATTTGCTAATGGCAATTGCCAGAGATAGGATCCTGGATGGGCTGGACCATTGTTCTGCACAATTCCAATGTTTCTTCACGTTCTATACCTCTGCCTCCTTCATTTTCCCTTGAGTCAAACAAGCCCACTGCTATCTGGCTAGTCCTTCCTGCTTTCCTGCCCATTCCACTGAGTCCCAAAATTGTCTGACACCTTCAAGGCCCAACCCAGCAGGTCTAGAGCATCACTGCTCTAGCTACCATTTCTTGACATCAGCCTCACTTCTCCAAACAGTAGTTTGGGGTCTGCAACAGTTTCTCCGGGTCTTCGGCTTCAATTTCTGTTGAGAACCATCTTCTTACATCTGGTTCCCAGGCTTGATACATGTCAAGAACGAGCATCAAGGATAAGTGGGTGACAGAAGGAAGGTGTATTCCTAGGGAGGCTGGGGATGGGGGAAAGCAGGTCACACTGGGCCTGGTCGCAGAGTCTCAACTAACTTTCTTTCCTGGCAGCCAAACCCTTCCTGTTCTCCCAAGTCATTAGTTGTTAAAACACTCTCATAATCCTGGGGATGAGCGAGTCTTTACATCGCTTTTGTCCTTATCCATTAGCCCATAGTGATATTTTCCCCCATACCCTTTCCACATTTGGAAAGGAACTGAAATTAACCACAGTATTTAACAACTCTGCCGACTTATGGTAAAGCATGCATTCCTTCACAAAGTATGAAGAGACATCAGCACAGCTCTGGGAGTGATGTTAGCTGATTAACTACCAGTGTAAGTTAACAAAGGGAGCACAAACCATTGCCTTGACAGAGGTGCTAAACATTCTTAACTTCTTTTTTAAAAAAAACCCTCATGCATTCTCAAAACTGGAGCTATGTAGAATCTTTCCTAAGTAATTAATACTTTGGAATGGAGTTAAAAAAAAGGGGAGCGCACCTTTCTTAATCTCCTCTTTGAGGGCCATACTGACGATATACTCAAATATCTCCAACACTCATACATTCCTCAAAAGATTTTACCCACATCCTCGTTATGGGCCCCACAATCAAAAGTTTCCAAAGCTATTTTTGCTAAATTAGCCACATTAGCTTTTCCTAAAACACCATATTGGGTCATAGAACCATTTCATATATTCCATCCATGGGGATCTTTAATTACATGAAACAGTTATTTTTCTGTTGTTGCAACCATTGGTTCCAACTCATTCTTTATTTTTTGCCGTAAGGCAAGGAAGTCTCTATTAAACTGGAGGCAGTAAAGAGTGCATCTTTTGCTAAGCCAGTATGCACAGACATCCTTGCAATGGCAGCTATTGCAAGATTGTTTGGTACACAATTATGCACAAGGCTTAACACCTTCAAGTCCAGCTGATATCCCACCAGTAGCTTTTAGGTTTGTATGGTAACTGATCCACAGTACGGAGCGCTTTGGCACCTAAAATAAAGGGCAGATGTGTTGTATTTTACAGTAAATATTTTACTACCATGCCAAATGGAATGTCTGATAGATGTAAACAGAATTTGTTTTTTTAAGATTTTATTTGTCTAACATGCTTGACAAAAAAATTACAACATCAAGTTATGCCAAAATGATTAAATAACCTTTAAGCTTTCATACCGCAAGTCTTTTAATGATAACTTTTAAAGTAACAGCTGCTTTCAAATAATTTTTTCACATAAAATACACAGTATTTTGAAGATACCTTAGGAAAAATTAGTTTTTAAGAGCATATTTTCTGAATGTTGAATAGAATTCTGAATAGAAATGTTGTTGCAGCTAATAAAAGCTCCCCCCCTTAACATTCTAGTAACAAGTGCTGAGAGTGAATGTAAACATTTCAGACTTCTTTAACATACAGCCAGTTTCCTGCCACCCTTGTTTCATAAAACACTTGAATTGTGACTGGTTAAGACACTTGTAGTCTAACGACACAGTATCATTTTTCTTCCCAATGATGGTGGAAATCAGTAATAGGTTATTAACTTCCAGCCTCGCTGATGTGGCCTGATCCTACAACCCTTCCACAAATAGTTCTTGCAAAAATAGTCCCATGTAAATCTACTGCAGCCCGCTCATGTGCACATAAACCATTCACATAAGACCGGGTTACAGGATGGGGCCCACTGTTTGCTTTTTAGTTTCAGCAAAGAGCAGCAAACCATTTTAGGTCCTAATTCACCAAACAGCTTACAAGAAATGAGAGATTTGTGGCATGTCATGTTTTTGGATATACCAGTTTGGATGAAGTTACTAGGCTCAAACTTAATGCTTCCCAGCACCAGGTGGGGGAAGAGTTTTTGCACATGTGAAGCATTGGAAATGAACCTAGTGTCCCTCCCAGATTTGATTTTGAGGCGCAAGCTTTCAGAAATAGCGGCCCTAGTTGTGCATGCAAATATAGCACATACAGCTGCTACATCCAAAGCTCACATTTATGTCTTCATATTGAGCAAGTGTGTGTGCAAAAGGGCACTAACATGCACAATTACATAATCTGTGTGTGAAAATGTGGGCTCTGCAAATGCACTGGGTACATGCATGTTTTTTTTTTTCTCTAGCATCAGTGTCTGAATGTCTCACCCATGAGCTTTGCCTAATGTGTGTGAAGGTTATTTAACACATAGATCCTGTTAGTACCACAATTCTGAAAATCCATATCCAAAGTATTGTACCTAGATAATGGCAGTTAAGGCAAGAGGTCTCCTTTTGCTTTCTTGGAAGTTGGAGAAATTGGGTTAGGGCAGGACAGAGGCCCCTTTTCCTTTAGGGCATATTTTGGAGGTTAAAATACTTCATGGTTTGCTTTTTAAAGTGAATTTTCAGGCTAGTGTAAAGTGCTGGAATGAAAACTCTGCCGACTCAACTCCTCTGTGAATCCATGGATGCGGAGCATGAGCAGTGCTAGTTCTCACAACTGGATAGGCTGTGTATAGGGGGTTAGAAAAGATTTCAGTCTCCTGGGCTCATTTAGTCCTTGGTCTCTACTACCACTGTCCACAAGGGGGCAAATAGCCATGATGGGGCTTGTGATGTGGACACCTGTGCTAGACGAACTGCAGTGAGCTCGTCACTCATTTCACCTGTGCTACTGAACAACTATTAGAAGGTAAAGGGCCAAGGAGTAATGGTCTCAAGTTGCAGTGGGGGAGGTTGGATATTAGGAAAAACTTTTTCACTAGGAGGGTAGTGAAGCACTGGAATGCGTTACCTAGGGAGGTGGTGGAATCTCCTTCCTTAGAAGTTTTTAAGGTCAGGCTTGACAAAGCCCTGGCTGGGATGATTTAGTTGGGGATCGGTCCTGCTTTGAGCAGGGGGTTGGACTAGATGACCTCCTGAGGTCCCTTCCAACCCTGATATTCGATAAAACTCATCCTTGGGGTAACTCCATCAAAGTCAGGGGCATTAACCCAGGGATGAATTAGCTCAGACTGTTAATCATTCCCAATCTGGGCCAGATTCAAAGCAGTGGCCTTATGATACGCTGTCCATCCCTTTATCAGTTCTTTAAACCGAACAGTCCCGCTAGGCTACCTTTTAAAACCACATCTGAACATCACAGGTTTCCTATTTTACTTTAAATCCAATCACACATCAGCTCTCATGTTAAACCACATGGATCTTTTTAAAGAAAAAATGGGAAATGACATTTTTCAGAGCTTACAAATGCCTGAGTTTGTACTGCCTTTAACACCATCTCCTTTCTAGAACGTTCAGCTGTTTCCCACACACTGGCAGTATGCACCATTTCCCCTTCCATCTGTAATGCCAGATGTGTTGCGATTGCATTACAGAACAGTGATTAGGACCTTCACCTGCATTGCCTTTGAAAGCATGCAAGGGCACAGACTTCAGAAGGATTTGCAACAACAACTGGCTTCTTTTAACTGGTTCAACACAGTACTTGTGTAGACTCTTTTCATATTTGCCATATTATTCAGCAAAAATATCAACATCATTTGATTTTTACCAAATACTCATTGGAAAATGTTTTAAATGGTTAAATCCTAGTCTAAACATTCACGTTTAAACTGTAAACATTCTTTAAGAAACACGCCTTTGGAAAGACTTTATACTTTTAATAAGTTCAATATATGGTTGATAAAAAAACCCCCCCAACTCCCTACTCGATATATATGTGGAATGCATTCACTTTTGTGTATTCACAAGTATTTTAATGTTGAAATTTTAAATTTAATGCTTAATCAGCTTCCGGCAGATATTGGCACTAAAATGTCTTTCTTCCCATTCATTTTCATCACTCAAATTTGGTTGTGAAGAATTAAAAGAAAAAAAATAAAGGGTCTTCGCTTCTTCATTGAACAGTTCTTTATCATGTTTCTTAGTCAGCAATAGAAAACTGCTTGTGTGATAGGTACATCATTAAATTCCTATAACAATCATGTGTTCCTTGGAGTAGGTAAGTCAATAACTATAGGTGGATTGAGAGGCTGGTAATTCACAGTGCACACTGATGCATTCACATAGGTAGTAGTTCCATCAGCCATTACCCCATAGCCTACAAAGAAAACAAGTTCTAGTTACTACTATTATTCACTTATATAGTGCCACAAATGGAAGTGGTACTGAATAGTGCTACATCCATACTCTCAAGGATTTAACAGGGCCATATTCTGCTCTCTGTCATACTAGTGAAGCTTCCATGAGAGTAGTAATAATACTTGTGTAACAGAAGAATTTGAGCACCCTTTTAGATTGTAAAAGAAAGCCAAAGAGGACTCTCCAGAGTGTACACGTAGCATGAGATTATAGCCACTGAAATGTGAGGTCTTCACAAAAAAGTTTAGTAACTTCAATATTTCTCTTTGAAAATCACTTTTAAAAAATATTCTCTCTCCAGTTTTTGAAGAGGGTGGGAGCTAGACTGTATTTCAGGCTTTTACCACACTCAAATCCCTGATTTCTTGGAAATCTCACATTCAGAACGTGTCGAAACCGTCACCTTTTGGGGCTGATATTTCCCAGGCTTGGTTTCTGTTCAAAGATTTTTTTTTTTTTTAGAAATGTTGAGTGAAATCCCTTCAAACATTTTTGGACATATGGAAAAGTGAACATAATTTTTCCATTACAAAAGAATTCTAATCACTTATGAAAAGAAAAAAAAAATCAACTGGGCTTCAGCAAACCCAGCAGAAGCATGAAATCTGCAACTTGGCATGGATATAGATATACCATGGCTTAGCATGAAAAAACTGGGTTTGATTTAAAGGTCTGAATATCTGAAAACTCTGTGCTCACTAGAAACTGTCTTTGATGGGCGCTATCCTACTGCCAGTGAAGTTAATGGTGACATTCCAAATCGCTTCAGTGGGAACTTGATTGGATCCAACGTGTGTCGGTGTACACTTAAATCTACCAGAGAAGTTCTAGGCATGTTTATGCAGTTACTTACGTGCCTGACTGAGCTCCCATTGAAGTCCATGGCAACACTCCCACGGCATATCTAGACAGCAGTGGGGAGCGAGCCAGGTACACAGTTGCACTAGTGGGGCTCACGTTAGCGCCCTACACACAGCAGTGTCACCGCTGCAGCTCAGGCAGCGGTGAGTCTGAGCTCGCTTGACGGGTTGAACGTCCACTGCAGCCACATCATCCACACTGCTGTTTTTAGGTGCTAGCTCAAGCCAAGCTAGTGGGAGTCTGTCTAGTTGGGCGAGGAGGCTCGGAGGCAGGGAGGCTTCATAGACTTCAGTGGGGATTGAGTCAGACCTATGTACACTCCCTTGGTTCAGGAACGCCATGAAAGAACTGCAGATTCTTTTATTTTCTTTTAAAAGCCCACACACTTAATGCTACGAACTGTGGGTCCAACCAACCGCTCATGGGAAACCTTACAAGAAGAGGACTTTAGCAAGGATGAAAACCGTCAGCTTCCTGTCACAGAGATTTCTCCCAATCATTTGTGGTTTGCCACAGAACAGTCGTCTGTTGTGAAACATGAACCACAGAACATATATGTGAATTGCACAGTTAACATTGCGAGGGGAAGTTTCAGAATGTTCTCTCTCCCTCTCCATGGTTTTAAAACACCCAATCACCATGGTACCCGGTTGCTAAAATGTTAATGTTTGTGCAAGATTTATAATATTGCACTTTTCATTCCTTCCCACCCTAACATGGAGACTCCTGTATGACCACCCCACCTGAGCCTTGGCAGGAGCATGGGAAGTAGGATTTTAGATGACGTTACTGTAGGGCTGCCTGTCACTGTGACTGGTGGAGCAGCAGCAAGTATGGTGACAGGTGAGGCATTTTTGGCAGTAGCAGCAGTTCAGAGGAGGAAGTGGGGAGGAACAGTCAGTTCTTTATTCCTCCTGGATATTTAGTAGATGACTGCTGTAGATGTAGCTGTGTTTAGTCAGGGGAGATATCATCTGTTCATACCATGCACTCACTTTGCAAAGAGCACATTCGTTTGCAGAGGCTGTCTGTGAGAACTTACTTGGGAATTCTTCTCTGAGGAGTTTTACCATCCCACAGCAAAACAGGCTTTGCAGTTTCCCTTTTGTTTTCTCTGAATTATGATAGTTTACAAGAATTCCCTGTCTCTTAACTCTGCTACTTATTGCGACTGCAGTGGTAACTGAAATAATTTATCATTCTGTGAGTCAATGTTTTTTCTTTGATGAGCCAAAATGCAGACATGGGGTAAGCAGATGCAACTCTATTTACCTCACAGGAGCTTACAACAGGTCACTTACACCAAGTTTAAACTTACTTGGCCTATAATAAACTAAAGGGATAATATCAATTTTAGAACAGGTTTTGTCTGAAAATTGTTCACACACAGTCTTATAAGTAACCTCTAAGACTGCTGTACCTGAAAGAGGTCTAGAGAGGAGTCATTCAATTTGTTTACTCTGTGCATTTGACAGCACTTTAGAAATTACCTAGTGAGAGCCTTATCGTTGCAAGGAATAGGCAGCAGTGATTGTACCTCCAGGCCATACACCTTGCAAGATATGAGTAAACACCATAAGACATATTCTTTCCCCTTTTCTTTGATTGTAAATATGATCCCACTACCATTGACTTGAATGGGAGCAAGCCTGATCCCATTTAATGATTTATAAGAAGGGAATTCATTTTCCCAATTGAAAGCCAAATGGTTGACAGAACACCCTAGGTGGGTCTGTGCACTGAACATTTAACCTGGTTAAAAAAAAAAAATCTTACCCTCACAGAGCCAGTGAGAGGGCTCCCTAGTGCTCTGAGACAAACACTCAGACAAACGCTCTGAAGAAACTACAGTGTCTCAGATTGCTGGGGAATCTTGACCTAGCTGATGAGGAGATAATTTGTGCATGTACCATGTATTAGGATGAAGAGTGGGAGGAACCTCTAGAGTTTTATGGAGCCTCATTTTAGCTTTGTATTTATTTAGACCCTTCTAACCCAGGATCTCAGTAATTAAGCCTTAGAAATCCCTACGGATTTTACAGAGAGAGAAAGGGAGATGCCAAGAGGTTACAAGATTTCCCCAAAGTCACAGAGTAATTCAGTAAGGAGCCACAAATAGAACCCAGTAATCCTAACTTGTAGTCACCTAGTAGACCTCTACCCTTGTTTTGAACCAACTGGATCAGTAGCTCATATGGAGCAGTAGTATAATCCCCATTTCACAGATATGGAAACAGATGCTGAGGCCCAAATATTCAAATTTGGATGTTAGACACTTATATGCATTTTATTCACCTAAACAAGTGGCCTGACTTTCAGAAGTGTCCATTAATTTAGGTGCCTATCTTTAGCAACTCAAATTTGAAAATGTTAGCCATACTGTGCAGTGACTTGGGCGCAGTTGGTTTTAAAAATCAGAGAGAGATAAGCTTGCTGACCTTCATGGATATGTCCGAAAACATGAAGCCTTGGCTGTATCCGTCTCTGGACTGTGTTCAGCAGCTCAACACATCCTACCCTCTGCATTTTCTTAGGAACCCAGTCTAGAAAACCTTGGAAGAAGAAGAAGAAGAAAGATTTATAAACATAGATTTAAAAGGAGAGAGAAAGGACTCACATTATCTGTGAAACTTTATACCTGGAGTATGCAAAATCATTCCTGGATTTTAATGTGTCTTAGTTTCTTAGATTTTAATATGCCACAGAATAATATATTAAAATGAACATCTTCATTGCTCAGTGGAGGGGGAATGAAAAATATTTGAGGAATGAAAAAATAGTTGATCCAAAGGGATGGGATTAGAGTTATTCTTGCCAATATTTCTTTTTTAAAG
This sequence comes from Eretmochelys imbricata, assembly GCF_965152235.1. Classification (NCBI taxonomy): domain Eukaryota; kingdom Metazoa; phylum Chordata; order Testudines; family Cheloniidae; genus Eretmochelys; species Eretmochelys imbricata. The sequence continues at coordinate 237,015,803 of NC_135572.1, forward strand.
AAAAGATCCTTGCAAGGATTTAAATTAAAACTAATTAAACCATATTTGTTCTATTTAAGGCAAACACTCCATCCCCGCTACAGTTTAAGAAGCTTAGAGAAGAATGTTCAAAACTAAGTGCCTAAAGCTAGGCCTCTAAACCCACATTTAGGCTTTTCAATCGAGATTCAGGTTCTAACTTTAAGCACTGAATATTTTGATATTAACTTATGTCATGACTTTGGTGTTGCTAATTATTAATCCAAAACATACTGGCGTTGAGGATTAGATATTTCCATGTTCATACATTAAAATGATTGCCTACTACAGCTGCTTGTAAAAATATTTTTCTTTCCTCCTAGAAAATGTTGACTTTTTAATAAAAAGAAAAAACAAAAATGGTATTGTTTTCAATTTTTTGGTTTTGGTTTTGCCTGTATGAAAAAAATCAAAAAATTTCGAGGAAAGCAGGCACTTTGTTAAGGTTACATTTAGTTGAAAACCCAACTTTACATGAAAAAAAAAAAGTTTTGTGTTTTTTTTTTTTCCAGTCCTATCAGCTACTTCATAAAGCAGAAATAACAGCAAATCCGAACAGAGGGCACTGAAAATACTCTTTTATTAATGGCACCAAAGTGTTAAAATGATACTAAAAACTGTACCCACATCTGCACCACCAGGAGATTGATCTAACTCCCAGTTAAGTCATTGGGACTTTCCATTGACCTGATGGGACAAGGATCTGGCTCCAGATGATGGTCTTAGTTGGGCTGGAGGCTGGAAATTTGACTAAAATTATCTTCTTTTTAAATATCCAGGACTATGGCAGCTTTGAACATGGGCCCATGTTAGGTAGGGGAACGAGCAGAGACCACACTGCAGCAGGAATCCCTGGAGGCATTGTGGCTGACCCAGTCTGAATTCCTGAAGAGCCTGTGGGAGCACATGCTAGGGCAGAAACTCCAGCATTCAGCAGCTGATCTCTACTGGCCAACACAAAAGGATAGTGGGGCCATAATCCAGCCCTCGCCTTGTTGCTTTTGGAAAGTCTCATGCAACTGCCAGGATCACTGTACCTCCTCCCAAAGTCTCTGCAGGCCCCTTTGCAGAGGCATGCATGTGTGACTGTTGCATGGGATGCAGGGTTTTTGTTAAAGTTTTTTTACAATGAAAACCTAAATGCCCAGTCTGGACATCAAATTGTATTTATAAATGAACATAATCTCAGAAAGGATGCTAATTGTTCACTAAATCATGGCATTTCCCTTCAAAGCGACTAGTGTAACCTAACCAGGATGTGACATTTGAAGTGTGACTGTTTGCAAGTGAACACATCATCTCCCGTATATCTGTGTGAAAGATGGAAGAGCAAAGAGTCCAGAGCTGTGCAGGGAAACACTATTCTGCAGTGCATATTGGAATAATTTAGTTAATTTCTGTTGGTTTGGAATGATCTAATTGTTTTGTGCTGCCACATCTCTGCCACTATCATAAGATGTTGCCACTCCAATTTGGGAGACCTAAAACATATACAATTTTGTACTATTCTTTAGATTTATATATCCTTCTGTTTGCACGTACATTTGAAGGATGTTGTGATATATTGCATATATACAGGGCTGAGAGGATAGGAATTTACACGCACCGGACTCAGTTTTCAAATTATGGTACGGAGGGCCTGATCCAACATGGCTAACAAGGAGTTAAGCCATTTACTTCAATGAGACCAGAAATGGAGCACTTGGTTGGAAGAGTGCACTGCATGCAAAATGGATATATACCAACCTAAGGGCAGACTTAGACAACCCACATGTTTGCATTTCGGTGCCTTTTTTTAAAAATTGGTCTCAGTATATTTTAGGGTTTTGTGACTAAGGGTAACATTTTCTAAAATGCGTAAATGACTTAGGTTCAAAAGTCCCATTTTTAGAGTGACTAAGGCACTAAGAAGTCTGTCTCCTTGAAAGTCAATAGAATCTATGCTTTTAAGTGCCTAAGTCCTGTTTGAGAGAGGGTACTTTTGAAAATGTTATCCCAGGTCTTTGGTGTATAGATCTTTACAGAAAATCCAGTTGCATGCAGCTTAATTACAGACACAGATGATCCTCATTAAACTCTGATATTTGACTCTGCTAGTCACTTTTGTCCTCTATGGCTGTTTAAAATTTATTCCAGGAAACAACAGCAGTTCCTTAACACGTCAAAGTGAGTTCAGAAATTGTATCTTTCAGAATCCAGTTCAATCTCTTTTTCATACCAAACAGATTATAACCCAGGCTTTTGTTATTTCAATGATTTGAAACAGTTAATTGTCAAAACGTCTGTGGTGAACATGAAGGCAAAGGTATTTCCACTTCAAAAACTTTACAAAACAAAAATTCATGAAATTAACTTCTCCATTAAATTAAGCATTATTTATGTTGAACATGTTTTTGTTTACATGCATTATCGCCCTTCTGAATCCTTCCCATATGTTTGCTGCTTATTATATACACCTGACTACACAAACTAAGAATAATTGATTACACCTAGCTAACAATTAGAGTTCATCTTAGGGATTTTTTTATGTTTGGTTATTTGAAACAGGTTTCTGCAACTGTCAGGAAAGTATAAATCTTTGTCACAGACAATCATGCAGACAGCTACAGATAAAGACTTAACGAAATCCACTTAAAAAAAAAGAAAAAGAAAGAAACGAAGAAAAGGAAAGAATTCTTGATAAGAAGCCAAAGAATCCTGAACTTAGTTCTTTACATGCTTGGAAACTGACTTTTTAAAAAATGAAATTAATACCTATTCAAAAGAAACTTATTTTTGCTATAGTATATTTACTGTATTTCCAATATGACCTAATCAAAGGTAAGAGTCTCTCACACTGCTATGTATTGTGACACAGGAATATTTGGTATATCCTCATGAACATGGCTGAGTACGACTGCAGATAAATGTAAACTCTTGGGGAACTGTCTTCTCATTATTTGTGTACGGTGCCTGGCACAAGGGGGAGCACAATTCCTGATTGTGGCATCTAGGCACTTCTACGCTACAAATAATGAATAGTGACTCTGAGTAGGATTTTCAGAAGTGCCTAAGTGACATAGAAGCACCAATTCTGTTCAAAGTCAATGGGACTTGTGCTCCTGAATCACTTTGGCACGTTTAAAATCCCACCAATTTATCTCTGTAGTTCTGTAACATAAGTTGATCAGGAGGGTATTTGTTCTGCTGCAGGGAGGGGATGAATAGGGAGAAGAGAAAAGTAGATGGTGGGCAGAATTAAGACCTACAGGTAAGAGAAAAAGAAGAGGGGAGAAGAAAGAAGGACATGATTTCATGAGGCACCAGCTCAAAAGAGGGATATAATCAGTAACAAGACTCAACCTGAGAGGCCTCATGGCAGCACACTCTCCTGGACCACATACAGAAGAGGGTAGTTGTCCTCTGAGTCATTAAACAGACAGACACCACCTATTACGGGAGTCTCTAAACCTAACATAACGTGAGAATCACTGCTGGCACTGCAGACATGGCAATAGCAGCTCTTGCTGGGTCACTTGTCGATACCCCATGCAAACCTGACAGTGATCTAACAGAAGCTGTAAATTAAAGGGAAATACATTTAAAACCAGTAAAAGGAAATGCTCCTTTTTGCAGCATTCTAGTCATAGTGTCACAGGAAGTCATCTAAATTGTGTGGCTGAATATGCAAGAGCATTGGATGCTTTTATGATCATGAATAACATTTGTAGTTATGCAGTCTAAGACCAGGATAACAGTAATCAACTTCCAGGTTAAAATAATTGCCTGTGAAGGTCAGAAAGGAATTCTGTTTCTAACCCACCCATGCACAGCCTAATAAAAAGCTAGGTGCAATACGCTGAGAAGGTTGTCACTTTCCTTTGGAGTGCCACAGAGAGGCTGCTGCAGAAAAGTAAATAACATGTTAGGCAGAGCAATATTTTGATCCGATTCACAAAAGGGTTGCAGACCATTCAGCGCGGAACATGAGCTGTCCATAGATACATTAATATAGACAAGACACCAGGAAAATAAAGCAAAGTAATATGCAACATTTCTAAGAAAAGCCATGGAGGATGGTTGAAGATAAAAAACAAAATAGGATAAATACTCAGACTAGTTGATAAGTGAATTACAAAGACTGGATATGTGGACATTCTTTGGAATTGACAAAGGACAGGTTTTTTTCATGACTAATCAGATGGAAGTTTGGGGATTTAAGAATAAAAGTCAAAGTATTTCAAATGTTTTCAATTGTTTTATCTGGACTTATAAACGGCTCCACCAAAAATCCAACACTAACCATTAGGCCACCAATCCATTTGGGATTTTGAATTATCTCCTCTGCTAAATGTTTAGGACTAACAGCTCCAGCCCTGCAAGCACTGAGGGATGAATGGCTGTTACCAATTTTTAAGATCCAAGTCCATATACAGAATAAATCTGATGGCCGGAAGTGGGTTATGCAATTGATTAAACACACATTCTTATAGGGAGAACAAAGATTTACAAAGAAGAAACCCCTTTCCCCAAAGCTTCAGTGAAACACTTAAAGCAAAATCATTTTGTTCCTGTGAAAACCAAAACACTTTACATACTCTAAATGAAAATTTTGAAAGAGAAGGGGAAAGAGTGGTAGGAGGGAGGATTTTAGCACTTAGTGAAATTGTGGGCTGAAAGGAATTCTAAGTAAGTTTAAAAGTCCAATTCAGCAGAGCACTTAAGCATGAATTTTACTTTATCATGATTAAATGATTAAATTAATAAGTTTTGAGCATGTGTTTACAGTTAAGCATGTGTTTAAATGCTTTTCTGAATCAGGGCCAAAAAGATTTCTGTTAATATTTTATTTCCATAATCAAGGTCAGATAACTATTATCAGGAAACATGATAAGCCCTCTACTTCTATAAAGATATATTTTATCTCACATTAATATTTGTAAGATGAAAATGTAAAAATGGTTCTTGTTGGCCTACACATGTCTGCAGAGAAGAAAGCAGAGGTGGCAACTCATGATGAAAGAATGGAGAAATCAATGCTGGATATTGGATGGAGGGGAATGCTACCCTAAAAAGGTGGTGGGGAAACAATATGTAAAAACTTAGGGCCTGATCCTCCATTCCTTGTCCAATCAACTCTCCTCAGTTATTTCAATGGAAGCTTTGAGTGGGCAAGGAATGCAGGATCAGACCTCCAAATTGTGTAAGTATATTAGGCCTGATTCATCACTGTGTCACTCCAGTTTTGACACTGGTGTAGCTCTATTGATTTCAGTGGAGTTACATTGGCATGAAACTGGAATGCTAGATGCCTCAGTGAATCAGGGCCTTTGTTTCTTTATAGTGTATATTAAGGCAAAATATTTCACATCCCTCGCTGAGTTTAGGTAATAGCGATTAGAAACCCTGTGATGAAATCCTGGCTCCAATTCAATCCAGAGGAGCTTTGCTTTTGAGTTCCCTGGGGCCAGGATTTCACCCCGTGTCTGAAAACAGCACACAGTTACTATATCATTATTTGAAATATGTAACTCAAAGTGTTAATGTTTTCTTACCAAGAGGTGGTCCATGTGTTATAAGAATATCTATTCCATCTGGAATAAGGTTCCATTTCTCTAATAGTGCTTGTCCTCGTGGAAGATTAAAGCCCCAGCCATAAAACCAAGGTTGCCTGCCAAAAGAGGAGGAGAATGTCTTCAATGCTACTCATATGCACTGGTCATCTAATTAAAAAATGGAGACGGATTCTCTTCTGTTAAGGAATTTGGGGACACAAATAGCATTACTTTCCTTCCCCCTACATACAATGACACCATATCTGCATACAACCATCATTATTCAATATGTGTGGGAAATCAACAAGCTTATCAGTTTAAATAGACAATATCTTGTAAAATATTTATTGCATTCTTCTAATCAGATTGAGAGGCAACTGTAGAAGCTGAAGTACCCTACATAGTACTATACCTGGAGTTCCACTCTATCTATTGGACCACCACTCTGGGGTGTGTGTGTATTATATTATAGCATGGCCTTCTTCCCACTTTGGTCCTGATCTTACAATTGAATAGGTCTAGGCAGAACCCTTCATACATACAGTTCCAATTACAGGGTTGTGGCTATAATCTGTATTATGTTTGGTTAACTTTGGAAGCCTCACACCAGAACAAACATGTTTATTAAATTCTTATATACTGCACATTTTCCCTCATCATCCACCACATTAATGGTTTATAAAATTTTACATATTCAAGATTTAGTAGCCGATGAGAATTTATTTTAGGTTTTTTTTTTTTAAAACACATTATTTATGGAACAGCTCATTAGTAAGTGGTGGGATTATAACAGAGGCAGCCAGAATATAATTCATTTGTGTATGCAATCCCATTGATTAAAAAGCTATACTTCATAGTAATATCACCATGGCAAATTATGACTTGCTGGTGATGCTACAAGTCATGAAATGTGGGACCAGTTTTGGGTTGGTTTTTATTTATTTATTTATTTTTAATTGACTGACTGGTCTTCTGGCCATATCCGGAGAACAACAAATGGGCTGTGATTGAATAAGGTTTATGATAATTGCAGCCTTAGTGTTTATAAATATGTACACATCAACCAGAGTTTTCCTTCAGATCTTACTTTGCTGAAGAAAGCTTTCCACTCCCTCACTGCATCAAAATGAAAAAGCGAGATTTCATTTAAACAAATTCTCTGAACTACTCTTTGCATCATGTATGGCAAAGACAAAAGAGAATGCTCATGAAGCTATTATTCTTCCTCTTCCATTACTGATGCTTGACTACCACTTCAGAAATTAACACGTTGTCTGCAATCTTCATGATCATATATTTTTCACATCTTCTTTCGGAATGCTGTTAGACGTGTATGCTGAAAACAACTGAAAAACACTGCATGCTAAGAGAAATAAAGGGACACAGGCTATCCTAGAAGAGGAAGCAAACTGTAGTAGAAGAGCCCTCTAACAAGCAGAGCTTCTGAGGGAAGTTCCCCCTCCTTTCCACAGGTCAGAGGCCCAATTTCTCTAGAGCTAAAGTGTTGGGGCTCTGCAGTATTGATTGAGGGAGGTGTCAAGCTAAGACTCCATATCCTGGATCTGCACGACCTGTTCTCCTGGCTAACTGTTAGGCTTCTGTGTGAAAACCTAACTGGAAGTTACTACTGTTGCAGCTGTGACCACCACTATCTCTCTCTTGGGTCACTCCAGTCCCTGTGGTGGGAGACAGAGGATGAGTGCACGAAAGAAAACTAATGGCAGCAAGGTAGCAGGAGACACGCTGACAAGGGTAAGGGTTGGCTGGGCCGCTCTACGTACCGAAGGGAGAATCAGGCATAGAACAGTGAGTTTCGGATCAGAGTTTTCTGATGAGCTTTTACCTTTCAGCGGCTTTTTCCTTATGGGGTGCTGTCCCCCCAGGAAGAGTAGCATGTCACTCTAAGGTACATGGCTCCTGACCCCCCATTTCTGGGATGGTAACTCTGCATCTATTCAGTGGCCTATTGCAGAATAAGCTAGCAGTGATCTCTGCAGCCTTATTTACAGGTAAAGATCAATTTGGCTGTCTTATGTTAAGTCACTCTCTCCCTTGCCTTGCAGACAGCCTGCATAGTTCCCCCAACTGCGAGAAGACTGGAGTCAACTGCCTCTATAAATGAAGGTTGTCTCATTTATCCAGTGAGAAGAAGGATGCTCCAGTGGTTAGGGTACTAACTGGAAGGCCAGGTTCAATTCCCTGCTCTGGCACAGAGTTCCTGTGTGAACTTGGTGAAGATGACGACGATAAGTTTCCTTACCTTACAGAAGTGTTGTGAGGATAAATATAATAAGGATTGTGAGCTGCTCATCTATTACAGTAATGGAGACGATGTAAGTACCATAGAGAGCTTACAGAGTTTTGGCTTATTTCTTTGGCGGGGTGGGGGGGAGAGGAAAAAAAAAAAAAAAGGCTGCAGCCCAAATCACAAATGCCAGTAGTCTTCCTTCCCTAGCACCACAAAGGAAATCCTAAAATGGCGGGTATTCTGGTCTCACACGCCACACATTTTATTTAGTCAACAAATAACGTTTAGCTGCAGGCCCAAAACTAGTTTTCCACACACATTTATATGAACAAAACTTCACTTGCAAAAAGCGAATACGGAAAAAGGGGGAAATGTGACAATTCACACTTCAGTTTCCAACAGACCTGAAATGTTCCTGAGACATTTTTCTCCCACCCCTCCTCACGCAGGCCTTAACCAATACCCTTTGGAGTTGGTGGGAGTTTTTCCACTGACTTCAGTGGGCACTGGATCAGGCCTCCTATTCCCATGCTCTACAGAGATCATCAATGAGTGTGGTGCACGAACAGGAAGCAAAACGTAACACAGCTGCTGTGCTCCCTGAGAAATGAATGGAGAGGAAAAAACCACCAATATTTGCCAAAGAGAAAAGGTAAGAAATCAGTATAGAAAAAATTTTAAAGCTATACTGGAGCATTCATAAAAACAAACAAAAAAACACCTCAACTGTCAAAGAACTTGACAGTGTCTAGTTGATCCCACTGAAATCTGTAGGCTTATGGATCACATATATAAGTGTAAAATCCCAGTGGTTTGCCTGCCTCTACTAGGCCCATTATATACATACTCACTTTTTTTTAAGTGTGTTTTTCATTCTGAATAGGCATGATCTACAGCTTATTTAGACAAGGAATACTGTCCCCCTTTCCTCTCTCGCTTTGTCGCTGCAGTGCATATTTGCTTGAGTTAAGGTTTGGTGAGTTATGCATGCTGGAGCTGTTCTTCTGTGACTAGGAAATGTTAGAACTTGTGTGATTTGCCATTATGCTATCTTTTATGACAATCCCAGGAATGACAGAAATGTCTGAAATATTTCTGGATAAAATATGAAAGGATTCAGTGCATAATGTTAGTATTCTTTACATTAAATAAATTCATACACTTCAATGCTGAAACCACACAAAAGTAAAATAATTTTTATGTGCAGAGGGATTTTATAAATGCTCACGTCCCTTCTTGTGAAATGTTATTACAAAATAGCCATCAAAGTTTCTGTGCAGAAAAAAAACCAAACACTACCCATATACACACCAACAACTTTCTGACCTGGAAATCATGTAAAGACAACTTTGTTTAATATTTCCATCCATCATAGAACGTGGAAGCAAACTTATAGAGTTAAGATCTGATGCTTTTTTGGATCGCTTTTCTTAGTGTTTACTCAGTGAAAGTATAACTTCTTTATAAAATAGTTCACATGACTATCTATTTTACGTTAATATACTTAAGGAGGAAAATCTGCTGGTTCTAGAAAAGAAAGGTGCAAAAAATGTATCTGGCAATTAAACACCTATACCATTAATGTACTTCATGTTAGGAACCAAGTACCCATGATTAACAGTGTACTTTGATTTAGGTTTTGCCTTCCTATAGCAAACAGCATATGTCTCTCAATATCTTATTGAATTTCAGTGCTTTTATTATTATGACAGAAAAATGACTGACTACATATAAGGCTGTAGGGAGAAAAGTATATTGCAAGTGAATATGTTTACTGCACAATTAAGCTTATGTTAAAAACACATGAACAAGTTTTACAGGTCAACTCATCTTACGTACAAAAATGTCTGGATTCTCAAAATTTGTGCTAGCAATCGGATGTTGCTTTCTATACTGAATTTCTGTGTCTGTTCTAAAGAAACCATTGGAATAATTTTCTTACAGAATGATGGTTGCTATGACAACCATAGCAAATTTTCCTTTTCTGAAACAGATGTCTCATTTAGTTGAAAATTAGAATGTGAAAAACCCATGGGAAAAATTAATTCAAACTTTAACAGAACACTGACTACAATGTAATCTCTTATAGGTTAACCCCTTAACATCTTTCTGCACTCCTATAGTAACCTTCAAATAAACTCTAATTAAATCATTTTAGCCTCCTATAAATGATCTTTTTAGCTATCATTGGCACTTTAGTTTTCTTTGAAGTGTGCATTTCTGTTACCATAATAGCAGAGAAAAGTGGCATTAAAAAAGTGGTCAAACACATTACTCCCTTAACTATTTATCACTGTTTGTTCTTTTACTCAACCACCATTGGAAAGAGGAACAGTGCAGTTTGAGTGTTCTATTCTGTTCTTCTGTCACTTAAATGGGGCATAACTTAGTTTTACATGTAATTTACTGTACAGGGCTGTGATGCATTACATAGATCTGACTTGTAATTTATATGAGAATTGAGGGTTTGTGTTCTTATAATGGTATACATCTCAAATTGCTTAGCAGACGTATTAATGGGTAGGGGATACACAAAGAGGGTACCGGAGTGGGCAAACCAAGCAATATATATGTATTCTCCCACCAGAAGAAGTGAGAGACTGAAATGTGTTTCTTTGTGGCTTTCATTTAACTGCTTAACTAGACGGACCCATTACTACCTTCATCTACACTTACTAGCTAAACATAAAAACCACGATCACTGCAGGTCAGTTACACGTGAACATCTCCAGAATTAGTAGGCAATTAAAAAAACATTCCAATTTATCGCATGACCCCATAACTCCTGACAGGCTGGTACATTTTAAGAACTTGGGGACTGCAAATTTTACTGCAGTAGCTTAATCAAGAATGTGCAGTCAATTAAGCCCAAATCTGTGGCTGTTAAGTTACACCACTGGTCTCAATGACTTCAATAGGACTACTCACACGGGTAAGGGTTTTAGGATCAGACCCAGTGTCTACAAAGATGTATGGGTGACTGTAGTGGGGTGGCTACCCCACTCCTAAAATAGAAGGGGTTAAAAGCAGCCCTGGAGAGGGCTGTGGCTGGGGATGGCTGATTGGGGAAGCAGCCGCAGCTGGGCCATGCCCCAATCAGGCCCCAGCTGCCCTGTATAAAAAGGCTGTGAGCCAGAGGCCCAAGTAGTCTCTCTCCAGGCTGGGAGAGAGCAGGGCCTGCCTGGGTACTGAGGTTGATGCAGTGCTGGGGAAGGAGCAGGCTGAGCGGGGACGCTTCAGGCTGGCAGCTCCCCAGCCTGTAGGGCCTGGTTCAAGGCCCATAGAGGGACTGGGAGACAGAGGAAGGCAGCAGGTCTGAACCCCCTTGCCTATGATGAGTGGCCTTTACACTGCTGTCTGCCCCAGCGAGTGGGGGCTTGGTGATGACTGGCAGTAGCCCAGACTGAGGCAAGGTGGGGATAGTGGGTTGGGGATTCCCCAGGAAGGGGAGACCCAGAGGCAGAGTGTGGGGTACTGCCCAGAGAAAGGGGCACCGGGGTCTGTGAGGGACATGGGGGCCGGAGCTGTGTGGATCAGCGGCCTGCAGAGGGCGCTCCAGGCTGGAAAAGAGCTAATTCTCAATGACCAGCAGGTGCCGCCGCAGGGGTGAGTCCTGCACCCTCACAGTGACACTTGTGCTTTCTACCATTGCAGAATACTATTCATCAATGAGTAGTGTCTTGAGTACACCGCACAAGCAACAACAAAATGTACTAAAATTTCTGCTATGATGATCTCTCTTCTTGACTGACAGGCATTTCTGTGTCCCATTCAAGCAAGAGATTGTTCTAGTTTTCTCTTTGTTTATGATAGATATTTAAAAGGATCACAGTGAAGTGTTACTCAGATTGATCTCCTGCGCAGAATTGGTATTTCTCTGTTGTAAATGAACAAGGAGGTATTAGCCATCTTCATACAGAAACTCATTAGGAAAATTAATTGCTCAAAGTCAGTCCACTCAGCTCCACTCCTATATATAATTATACAACTGAATATCTTGAACATTAAAAGATTGGCCCATACATGCCTCAGCCATATTCGCAAAAAGTACAAGTCAAGGAATATGGGTGTACGATGTACAATTAACATCCTTGTTGCCAAAATTGCAGCCAACAGGCCAAGAACTGAAGATAGAGCTGGAAAAGACTGCTTCAGGCCATCAAGTCCATCCCCCAGGAACCCATGCAGGATTTTCCCAACAGGACATTTTTTAGTATTTTGTCTAGTCTCATTGTAAATGTGCCAAGCAATGGGGCTTCCATTACTTCCCCAGGAAGCTATTCCATTTAGTTAGAAACTATTTCCTAATATCTAACCTAAATCTCCCTTGCTGCAGATTAAGCCCATTACTTCTTGTCCTACCTTCAGTGGACATGGAGACAACTGATCACAGTCCTCTATATAACAGCCCTTAATGTATTTCAAGAAGTTACCAGGTCCCTCCTCAGTTGTATTTTCTCAATACTAAACATGCCTTGTTTTTTTAACTTTTCCTCTAGGTCAGGTTTTCTAAATCTTTAATAGTTTTGTTACTCTCCTCTGGACTCCGTCCACTTTGTTCATAACTTTCCTATATTGTAGTGCCCAGAACTGGACACACTACTCCAGCTGAGGCCTAACCAGTGCCAAGTAAAGTAGAGCAATCACCTCCCATATGATACTCCTTTTAACATACCCCAGAATAATATTAACCTATTTAGGAATTGCATCACAATGTTGATTCATTCAATTTTTGATTCACTGTCTTTTTCAGCAGTACTACCGCCTAGCTAGTTATGCCCTAGTTTGTAGTCATGCATTTGATTTTTCCTTCCTAGATGTAGTAGATTGCGCTTGTCCTTATTTAATTTTATCTTGTTGGTTTCAGATCAATTCTCTGATTTGTCAAGGTCATTTTGAATTCTAAACCTGTCCTCCAAAGTGCTTCCAACCCCTCCCAGCTTGGTTTCATGCATAAATGTTATAAGCATTCTCTCTACTACATTTCCCCAGTCATTAATGAAAATGCTGAACACCACAAGACCCAGGGCAGGCCCCTCTGGGACCCCACGAGATACACACATCTAGTCTGACAGTGAGCCATTGATAACTGCTCTCTGAATATCGTTTTCAACCCACCTTACAGTAATTTCATCTACACTGCATTTCCCTAGTTTGCTTATGAAAATGGCATGTAGGACTATGTCAAAAGCCTTACTAAAATCAAGATATATGACATATACTGCTTCCCCTATCCACTAGGCCAGTAACCCTGCCAAAGTAGTAAATTAGGTTAGTTTGGCACAGTTTGTTCTTGACAAATCCATGCTGACTATTCCTTAAAACCCTATTATCCTCTAGGTGCTTACAAACTGATTGTTTAATACTAGAATAAGTTATCTTTCCAGGTATTGAAGTTAAGCTGACTGGACTATAATTTCCTGAGTCCTCTCTGTTTCCCCGTTTAAAGACAGGCACTATGTTTGCCCTTCTCTGGTCCTCTGGGACCACACCCATCATCCATGGATTCTAAAAGATAATTCCTAACAGTTCCGAGATTGCTTCAGATAGTTCCTTAATATTCCCAGGATATCAGCCCTGCCTACTTGAATACATCTAACTTATCTAAATATTCTTCAACCTGTTCTTTCCCCTATTTTGGCTTGCATTCCTTCTCCCTTTTTGTTAATATTGTGCTGAGTAGCTGGTCATCATTGACCTTTTTAGTGAAGACTGAAACAAAATGGGTGTTAAGTACCTCAGCCTTCTTGATGTCATCAGTTATTAGCTCTTCCTTCCCTGTTAAATAGAGGACCAACAAGTTCTTTAATCTTTCTCTTGCTCCAAAGGTATTTAAAGAGCCTCTTCTTATTGCCTTTTATGTCCCTTATTAGGTGTAACTCATTTTGTGCCTTAGCCTTCCTGATTTTGTCCCTTCATGCTTGTGTTATTATTTTTGTACTCCTCCTTAGCAATTACTCCATATTTCACTTGTACTAGGATTCCCTTTTGATTTTCAGGTCATTAAAGATCAAGTAACGGAACCAAATTGGCCTTTTTTTCCTATCTTTCCTTTGCACTGGGATAGTTTGCAGTTATGCCTGTAATATTGTCTCCCTCCAAAACTGCCAGCTCTACTGAACTCTTTTTTTTCCCCTTAGATTTTCTTCCTATGAGACCTTAGGTACCAGTTCTTTGAGTTTGTTAAAGTCAGCTTTTTAAAAAATTCATTATTATTCTGCTGCTCTCACTCCTTCCTTTCCTTCTTGAACAGGGTTTAGCAAATAGAAATAAATGGGGTTCAGAGATGGGAGACGAGAATGATTGGAAACACAGAAAAATGTGCACATAAGACCAGTTGAAAAGACTGGGACTGTTTACATTTAAAAGGAGATCTATAAACGGGGAGATGACAGGGGTATACAAAAGAGTTCATTGTATTGAGAAAGTAGATCAGTCACTTATATTCACTATCACAATTCACTACAAATTCAAGAACAGACCATTAAATGAAACTGAAAGGCAGCACATGTAAAACTAATAAGGAAATAGTTTTTCTACACAATGCATGATTGGCCTGTGGAACTCACTGCCACAAGATGTCAGAGGCCAAGAGGTCAGCAATATTCAAAAAGATTGGGCATTTATATGTCTACCAAGAACATCTAGAATTACAACAGAAAGGATTAAAGCAACAAGATCATTGAAAGAGATTAAACCTTCATGCTTCAGGGCATAAACCAATCTTTAACTGGTATACTTTAGAAAGGGAATTTCCTGGGGGTAGGTTATTCCATAACTACCTCCTGCAGGGTTTCCTGTACCTTCCTCTGAAGCAGCTGGCTCTGGCCACGGCTGGATTCAAGATACTGGAATTGATGTCAATTGATGTCATCTGGTATTGCAACTCCTATACTTCTGTGTTTGCAATATATCCTCATAACACCCCTATGAAGTAAGAAAACACTATCATCCCCATTTTAAAAAGGGGGATCTGAAACGGAGAGAAAGTGACTTGCCCAATGCCACAAGGAAATCTGTGGTGAAGCAAAGAATTCAGGTTAGATTTCCGGAGTACCAGTCTAGTGCCTTAGCCACAGCAGTATCTTTTTCCCATTGTGGAGAAGCTTGCGATACCTCTGTTTTTGCTATACATGCTCAATGGATAAAAATCTACAGTATCCAGGGCTGTTATTTCTGCACCTTTCACTACAACTAATTTAGAAAAAAAAAAAAAAAAAAAGGAAAGGAAAGCAGTCCAAAAATTGGAGTAGGGCCCTTTGTCAGTAATTATTTTTTCCATTTCTAGTTACACATGAAATCATTTATCTTTTGTTTAGTGAAGGACTTCAGACATCTCTGACTGGAAAGAAGAAAGAGACTGAATAGCGACTATTATGAATTGATCATTTCTAAACATGAAATCTGTTATAAAACAATGAAAAATAAAATGAAAGCTATTTTATCTCCATGCCAAGAAAACGCAGGGTAACAGGCAAGGAGAAAAATTCCTGAAATGCTGATTTTCAAAACAAGCCAATACCAATGGAAGTAGATTCTTTCATTCTGCTGAAAGCCAAATGGAAATCTCCGAGCTGATGTTAAAAAAACAAAACAAAAAAACCCACTCAAACTTTAATGATGAACTGGACTAAGAAGCAAAGAAATTCAACACTAAAAATAAAATCCTATCACTACTTAATATCGGGATGTCTGCTCACACTACTAAGGGGACCGTCCTGATATTAGGGGCTTTGTCTTAGATATGCAATTATACCCCTCCGGGAAAAAAACGTGTCCTGATTTTTCACACTTGCTATCTGGTCACCCTACTACTTAGTGACAAAACACCGTGTATTGGACTGAGCATAGGACTAAGAAGCTTATTTCCTGAAATTTTAGGAATTGTTTCCTCAGTTTCTCATCTCCAGAGGGTTAATCCCAATATAAGAGTGCAGCCAGGTCCTTGGGGCTATACACAGCGAAAGGGCAGTTTCCTTTGGGATCATTTCCATAGCAGCACAGTAGCAAAGGGAAACAAAAGCATGAAAATTGGAGCAGCACTATTTTTTGAGGTCCCATGGTCCACTGGGGAGTTATCATCTTGTTTTAAGTGTAGAGCTCCTCAGGAATGAGCCAATCAGCAAAGGAAGATCAAATCAAAGTTCATCCATGCATGGACCCTTTCAAAGATTTTTTTCTTCACTGCTAAAAGAAATGGCCTCCTTCCCCATGTGGAGGTCTCATGGAGTAGGGTTGTGGTCTCTTTAAAGAAGTCTACTGTAGACCTCCCTGACCTTATTCTCAAGGGCTTCTCTTGTCCTTTGTGTGGCAATCGAGCTGAAGAAGAGACTCTGTTCTGGTGAAGGGCAGGCGGGGGAGACGCTTAATGAGGCATCTATCACAACGTGAAACTCAACCCTGTGCAGAGGGCCATAAAATGACGACTTAAGTCCCATTTATTTAAGTAATGCCTAGGCCTTGTGCTGGCCCGTGTTACAAGGGTGAATTTTATCCACAGAGAGGAAATGTCACCTCAAATAAAGATTAGCCTCTGTGGCTATAAAGCTCAAAGTACTTGTGAAACTTTCATGGACTTTGGAATAAGACAAAACAAGTTTAAGTGCATTCAAAATCCACAAAAAAGGCCTGAATAGGAGCCACTTTTCAGTTTAGAAAAATGTAAATCTCACCAGATTTACATTTCTTTCAAAATTCCAGGAGTAATTAGCCCATATGGACCTGATCCCTGCCAATTTTAGTTTTTTTATAAAAGTCAAACCCATTTTGAGTTAAATGAGCACAAAAATGCTTCCAAACCAATAAATACCTAGTCCGTCTATATATGTATAAAGTATATTATTTTTAACACGTATAATTTAACAGCTGAACTTATTTCTTGTTAAAAAAAAAAAGGCTCCTATGCTGACACCTTGTGTGCCAAGTTGCCACCTGAACTGAACTAAAAACAGCGCTGTTAATAATTTCCTGGAATCTTAAATTCACCCTTAACTATGGCAGTGCAAACTCATTGCTACAGTAACTTTCTATACCTGCATTTTATGGCTTGAGATAAGATTATTATAAAGTACACAAGGATGTTCAGCTCAGCTGGCTGGGAATTCTGACATATCCTTCTGAAAAAGAAACATATGTGCAAGTCCTTCACCTGGTGTAAATCAGACAGTTCCATTCACTTTGGCGGAGCTTTGTGATACCAACCAGGTGAGGATCTGGCCCATAATGCTTTGCAACCAGGGAAGAGGATGCTAACAATAACGGATTTAAATGTTATCAAAAATTGATTTTAAAAGCCCCACAGGATGCTTTATGATATCGTTGTCTCGTTCTTGGGCATTAGCACAAGCAGGCAGTCCCCAGAATGATGACACAGGCATGAGCTCAGTAACAGAAGAACATGTAATCGTTACTGTTCCCCTCCAGGGGCTGATGCTACTGACTCCAAAAACCTTCATCTTCTCCCCCACCCCCAGCAGAAAACACCCCTCCCCCGCCCTTCCTCTCAGGGTTACTTGCAGGGTCAGGAACCCTTCTCGGGAGGAGCCACACCTTTCAGGGACTGTCTGTGGATGTGCCCCACATAGGCAGACCCAGGCAGCACAGTCACTCTGTTACAATATAGAACTGTTGCTCTGCTTATTGGCTCCACAGGAAGGGATGGACTAACGTTCCCCTCATGCAGAGCAAGGGAGAGCAGGGAAAGAATTGGTATATGGTGCATCAGAATTTGTTCCTTGGTGGGCTTATGCAGTGGTGCAGCTAAGCACTGCCTTTTACTTAGGGCGGATTGTAAAATTACCATCTAGTCACCAAGTGTGTGCATCTATTGTGCCTGAATCTAAGGAGATGTATACAAGCTGTTGGGAACAAGGCAGTGGTGGTGGTGAATTAGAAGCAATCCTCAGCAAGGGTAAATCTTTATAGCTCCATCAAAGTCAATGGAGCTAAGACAATTTACACCAGCTGAGGATCTGCTCCCAGGAGTGGTGTGTCTGCAAACCAGTTCTCTGTTTGTGTTTTCCTTACTTGGAATATTGCCAGAGGGCTCCACTGTTCCCAACTAAAGACAAAGCACAGTAGATTAAGGCTGGCATTATGTGGGGGGTTTACATCTTCCTCTGAAACATCCTGCAGTAGCTGCTGTCAGAGACTGGAGACCTGACTGCAGATGGGCCATTGGTAGATGGAAGTTCTTTTGTTAATGCAAAAATAAAAACACTTAATCAGCTCTTGCTCACAAAATTAAACTTTTAAGTAAATGTGAAAAAGAAAAGAGAAAACTGCTCTTGGGTATTGCTGTTTCACTCTTGTGGTTTATGAACTGCGTGAAAGTGAAGCATTCCCTGTAGTGAAATTACAGGTCTCTTATTCTGTCGGTCTTAAATTAAAAACTAGCTGAATCCAAAGTGGACTAGTTTACTGGATCTGAAGAGTCAGTTATTTCTTTTGAGGAACTGATATTGAACTACTTTGCCCAAATACACTATACAAATAACAATTATTATCCAAGAAAGGATATTTCCCCCCTAAACTAATTAAATCAGGGTACTATATTTTCTACTATCCTCAAATTTAATTAAAACTAAAGATATTTGTACTGTAGTAACGAAATGCAAATTTCATTCATAGAAAAATCTTACAGAATATTAAAGTTACCCAATGTGGACAAAGATATTACAATAAACAAAATAATTTTAGCACCCACAAAACATGCTCTGAAAATTCCTATAAATGATGTAACTATATAGAGATATACAGTATGTACACACACACACACACACACAATTCTCCACTGACTTGCACTTTGTGCAGTCATTTGTAGCTGTAAAGTGGGTATAAAATGCTACCATTCAGATTTTTAACAATTTCAACTCACTTTGCACATATGTAAATGACTCCACAATGTGCAGCACAGTGAAGCATCAATCCCTATCTATAATACAGGTACATGTGGGTATGTAATCTGCAAGGTGGTTTAACTCACTCTTTTCACTGTTCCCGTACTGAGAATTACCCATTCTGGGCCTTGGACTAATGTAATTTTGGAGAGAAATCTTATTTGGGAGGAAATATCTTGTGGCAGGTATTCCCACATAATAAATATTTATTAAAAATAAACAGCAGGTATTCCCACAGGCTTGAACTGTTATAATAAATCCTGGGGGAAATATAATAGTGGGCAGAGTGCAGCTAAAGTGCTCAAGAGTGCATGATAAAAGTGATTTATCATATGGTTCTGCAATTTATCTCCATTACATATGTGAGCTATGGTATGTACAGTATTACACATATACAATCACAGTGTATATCAAAACTATATGCCAATACTCGACTTATGTTCATTTAACATGTAATGGAAGACTAATCTTGAGTAATGGGAGTTCAGATTTTTGTTTTACTTCCTTTTTCCAGCACTGTAAAAGCAATTTTTCCTACTATACATCAGTCACTTGACTGAATACTACAGTACAAATTAAGGATCCTATCCTGAGTTCAGTGGAACTACTCACATCAGTTAAGGAACTCATGTGCATAGTTTTTGTAGGATAGGTCCTGTATTTCCTACATTTCCAAGTTATATCATGAAAATGTTTTCCAAAAAGTTTTGTTACTCAAAATGAATTCATTTTAAGCAATATTCTGTTAGCCAAAGAAACAGATTCAGGCAAAAACTTGTTTGTTAGTTTACACAGTTATAAATACAAGCTACAAGCACTTCTCAAGTCTTGCTTTCTGCATTTGAGAATCTTTTACATTTCAAGTGTTATTCAATATGAAAAAACCTGAACATCTGAATTTAATAGCTCATCAAAATCATTTTTGCAGGAAGTACCATTCGTATGATCTTCCAGATGTTGCAAATTAAACTATAGTGTTATGGTTCTAAGCATTTTTAGAAACAGCACTTTCCAAAAATGGAATATAGTTTCTGATAAGTACAGAATAGGAAAAAAAAAATCACTCCAGCATTCCATTAAAACAGCAGTTCTCAAACTTTAGCAACCTGAGGACCCCAATTTTGATTTAAAATTTTTCATGAACCTCCAAGCCAGCTTCTAATTTTCCCTGGGGGTGCTCAGCCCCCACTCCACCGCTTCCCCCAAGGCCCTCCCCCCCACCTCTTTCCACCCCACTCCTGCTCCTCCTCTTCCCCACCTATTTCCGCCCCCTCTCCAGAGCACACCCTGTCCCTGCTCCTTACACTCCCTCCCACCACCTCCTGCACACCGCTAAACAGCTGTTCAACAGTGTGCAGGAGGCATTGGGAGGGAGGGGGAGGAGTTGGCAGCCCCGGACATGACTTGTGGACCCCCTGGAGTACCCTTGCAAACCCCCAGGGGTCTGCAGACCCCAGTTTGAGAACAGCTGCAATTAAACCTGGTTTTACTTGCCCCAGACTATAATTAATATCTTTTACCAGGATGATCAATTTTGTTTTCTCTTTTCTAAAAATGTTCCTATTCTTTATGCATCTGTCACATGTTCCATTTACTGAACACCTGAAATAAAACATCTCCAGCATTCTCACCATAATGCTACAGCCGTATCAGGCTTAAGATGTCAAACCTTTCCCCAAAACACCAGTATATATGATATGCCTCAATTTTCAATAACTAGGGGAGTCTATTATTCACACTCATGATTTTCATTTTCCTGGAGAAGCATGTCAGTTTGCCTAAATTACTCATTATATTGCATACCTCCAATGGATTGGTTAAGAAACTGCTCCAATCCCATGGCTTTTAACAACACAGAACATTCATCTTTTAAAAAAAAATATTTGAGCTATCAAAACCCAGCATCCTGTAACAGGCACTGCCAGAGCTAGACATTAAAACATGCAACTAGCTTAAAAACTTAATTAAACTGAGATCTGCAGGAATTTTAAATTGCAATTTTCTTTTTGCTTAAGGTAACAGTACAGAGGTAATTCTGCTCTGATTACCCCTATTCTAAACTGCTGAAGAACTGAAGGTGGGGAAGGGAGATGTAACATAAGATGAAAATCTCCTTTTTTTGTTTAGCAGCTTCTGTGCCATTCTGCCCCAGTCCACAGGATGGAGAGCCCATTTATGCATGGGTGTGGGTGGGAGAGACAGAACATAAAGAAATACAGGAAAGAGGTTTTCTCAGATCACTTTGTGTGTGTCTGTGCCTCAGCTGGGACCGTGCCTCCCAGCCAGGTAGACAGATACGCCCCAGCTTCGCTCAAGCTAAATATAGCCATGTGGATAGGTGGTGGTG
The DNA here is from genome assembly GCF_965152235.1 of Eretmochelys imbricata. Lineage (NCBI taxonomy): Eukaryota > Metazoa > Chordata > Testudines > Cheloniidae > Eretmochelys > Eretmochelys imbricata. The sequence continues at coordinate 237,036,848 of NC_135572.1, forward strand.
TGGGCTAGTCCCCCCACCCCCAAAGCTTGGACCCACGGGGTCAAGTGGGCTTGTACTCAGGTTGCTACCCCAAGCTGCAACATCCACATGGGTATTTTTAGCCCATTAGCTCAAGCAGGCTCGCATGTGTCTGTCTACCCAGGCTGGCAGGCATGCACCAGGTGCAATGTAGACTGACCCTTTGAAGCAGAACGGCAATTTAAGTATTTTGTTTGAATTTTAGAAATAGGAGTCTGACATTTACCGTCTAATATTGTTGCTCCCAACAGAGGGAGGAGGAGACGACTAATATTTAACATGGTATGTTATATGGAGTAAATCTTGGATTTTAATACAATTTCATTTTAATTGATGTGCACCTCCGTGACTGTAAAGATTTGTACAAGGCCTGGCAAAACAAACATTAGATGATTCATCACTGGCAAAATGAAAGCGCGTCCCTCTCATGAAATGAACCTATAAATCTTTGTTATACTATTTTACCGCTGGAGACCGAGCCCAGTGAGGAATGAAAAACTTTGATAACTGTGTTTGGTAAGGTGGAGAGGAAAGACAGAAGGCACCAAAATGGAGACTCAGGTTGCAGAAGGGTGTGAAGCAAAAGCAAGCTGGACTAATTTGACACTTTGCCATTTTTACCTAAACGATTACTAACTGTATAACCAAAGTTACCATTCCCCTCCCTGAATGGATGTAGCAGAATCCCACACAACAATCAGAGCTACAAACTCAGGACTACAATAGAATAAATAGTTAGCCTGAATAAGCCAAGCAGGACTTGGCTCTCAATATTACATCATAGGTAAATTGAATCAAGAGGAACAGTAACAGCTAGGACAAGAATTGCAAATTCAACATTACAAATACTGAAGTGAAGTTGGGATTTTGATCATTAGTGGCCAGATTTTCCCCTGTGTTAAGGTGTTTTTTGTGCCAGTCTGACAGCTGACGTAAAGTAAAGCAGCCTGAAGACTGCTCTGTTTTATGGCAGGGATCAGTCACACCACACTCCCGGGCTTTACTAAGCACAGCAGAGGAACTTGACCTACAGGTTATTAACTTATGTGCCACTGAATGCCCATTACCAGAACAAAAACCCTTTCCCATGAACAATGGGAGATTGTACAAGAGCTGTGTTGCTTCCTGAAAATCGGTGCGGCCTTATCCAGTCAATGTGCATTAGAGGCTTGGGGGAGAGAAAAGAAAAAATTGAAGTCCAAAATGGATAGGCATCTCTTATTGCAGATCAAATGCTTGTGAAGGACTTCCTAGGGGAAAGTAAACTTCGCCTCCCACCCTCCCCACAGGGGTAATGAAAGCTTCTGAAGTTACAGATGGCCTGGAACAAAAGGATACAGGAGGGAATAGGAACAATACACACTCGAAAAATTTAAATGCTGCCAAAAGGAAAATGAGGAATCATTTCACAAGGATAGCCCCCTGCAAACAATTCCTACGCAAGCAAAAATCCACCCTTCAGGTCACCACTGCTGCGGAAAATCCCATGCTGAGGGCTGCTTCAGGCTATCCACAGCAATATCTCATTCCGACTAATGAAACTCTCACATTTAATAATAATAATTTCCCCCCCATTTTCCACAGGGGAATGTGTCCTGACCCAGCCATAAAGAACTCTTTTCTGCCACGCTGCATGTCTGGGTGAGGACAAAAATGTTCCTTTATGACCCATTTACAGCATTGCGCAACTGATCTGGGACTTTCTGAGGTTTTAGTGCTTGTGGTATTGTTGGCTGTTAGTTTATGGGTTGGTGGTGGTGTTTTTTGACATTTCTCCTCTTCTGATGGATCAAGCATTGCCAAAGGTGGGACCTCAGTGATGAATGGTCTGATACGTGTGTCAAATCCTACGTTTTCCAAAGGAGGGAAACACGCACTTAGGCTGCACACAGTATTGTTTTAATCTAGGGGGAAGCTTTATACCACAGCGTTGTGGCAATGGCAGCGTAGTGGAAATAGTGAGGGCATGGGCATAACACTTCTCATCTATAAACAGCTTCTGATTTGAGAAAGAGCAAGAGAGACAGAGAGGGCTGGAAGAGGTCCTTTAGGATACTTAATCCTGCCTCAGCACAGAGAGGAAGGACTAGAGAACCTCCTGAGTCCCTTCCAGCCCTACATTTCTAAGAGTCTTTGATTCTATTATTACTGATTCAGGCAATATCCAGCCTGATGCTACTCACCCACTAATTATACAATACATGAACAGAGAATGGTGTGCTCATCCATTGTGTTCTCAAGGAAAAACCACCATATAATCCACAAAAGCACCTTTAACTAAATTACAAGTATTCTGCAAGGGATAAGCACACTTTTAAGGGAAGGGATGGCACTGAAGAGAGAGGAAATCTCTTATAAAAACAGGATAATTTATTTATAGTTAGGGCTCTGTATCTGTCATGGAAGTCACGGATTCCATGACTTTCTGCGACCTCCGTGACTTCTGCAAGGGCCAGGGTAGCTGACCACACAGCTGCCCCAGCAGCTGGCCCCCAGGACAGCCACACCAGCCGCTGCACCAGCGGCCCACAGCAGCGGTCCAAGGGTGGCTGGAGCAGCTGCAGTCTGCAGCCCCAGGCAGTGGTCCCCAGACAGCTGGCCGGAGCAGCCCCGGGCAGTAGTCCCCAGGCCAGCCAGAGCAGCTGCTGTCTACGACCCTGGTCCGCCGTCCCCAGGCACCCTGCCCCCAGCAGTGGCCCCCTCGGACCACCCCCTCTCAGCAGCAGCTCCCTGCCCCCCCCATGGTCCTCCAGCTCTCCTTCGCCCCCCAAGATTTAATCAAGTATTTTTGGTATAAGTCATGGACAGGTCACGGCCGTGAATTTTTGTTTATTGCCCATGACTTGTCTATGACTTTTACTAAAAATACCCGTGACTAAATCATAGCCTTATTTATGGTCTATGTAGCTCAAGACACATTACACTCTCATACCACTGCAATCCTGTACAGTAGAGAAGCAGCTACAACAACATGCAAGATCATGCATGCAAGGGTAGATCAAGATTTGTTCATGTTGACATGAAAACCTACAGTCACCAGTGGAGCTGTTTATTTTCACATGGTGCTTCTGTAGTGGAGACAAGGCAATTCATCCAAGTAAACACAGTAAGGGCAACATTTTCCTGATATGAGACCCAGTGGAAGGCCTCCTCACCACTTAAGAATCATATCAGGGAAGAGGATGATACTGACGAAGTGGCCATGCAGGTGGAGGCCTCTGCTCCCCCTTATACCAGCCCAGCACAAACCAGTTTCCCCTTGCTGTTAAAAGGACATAGTACATACACACCAACCTCTCAAGGATATTCTGAGGATTAATTAATGTCTGCAAAACAGCTTTGTTCATATATATATTATATATAAAAAAGGTATTCTTAACAATCAGACCCTAAGTGTCTCAAGTTGGGTGCCTGATCACTGAGGCACCAGAAATCAGTGGACATTTTTGAAAAATTTGGCCTTAATTTCTCTCAAAAAATGGGGTATATATAAGGCATTGTGAAGACAAATTAATCAATGATTCTGAAACACTCAGATGCTATGGCGACAAATGCCATAGAAACACCCAGTAAATTCTGTTTTCAATGTTGAGTTTGTTTGGTGTGTGGTAAATAAGGCAGGGGCCACAAATTTCAGGAATGATGAGGATATAAAGAAATACCAAACAGCTACTTCACTCAGTGATCATCATCTATCCTGTGCACTGAATGAAGCTGGGGCTCTCTAGAAAAAAAAATAGTATGCGATCATCTAATTAAAGATGGCATCATAATTACTCCTGGGGTAATTCTTTGCCAAATAAAAATCACAAATTCTGCACCAAAAAATTATAAATTGTGCACACAGTATTTTTAAATTCTCAAAAATTCTGCATATTTGTCAAAATAACACAATATAATCACGCCAGTTTCAATTATTTCAGTAATTTATTTCAAAATACCTGTCAGTAAGTATGTCTGTAACAATACAGACAACAAAAAAGAGTCAAGAACTGTTTTTTGACAAATAGCTTCCTTACTTGGCATATTAATACAGAGCTTTGAGTAATAATTCATTTAAACTACAATACCAGAAACTAGGGCTGTCGATTAATTGCATATAACTCACACGATTAACTCAAAAGAATTAATTGTGATTAATCGCTCTGTTAAAGAATAGAATACCAACTGAAATTTATTAAATATTTTTGGATGTTTCTCTACATTTTCAAATATACTGATTTTTATTACAATACAGAATACAAAGTGTACAGTGCTCACTTTATATTATTATTTTTGATTACAAATATGTGCACTGTAAAAATAAGATAGTGTTTTTCAATTCATCTCATACAGGTACTGTAGTGCACTCTTTATCATGAAAGTGTAATTTACAAATGTAGATTTTTTGTTGTTGCATAACTGCACTCAAAAAGAAAACAATGTAAAACTTTAGAGCCTACAAGTCCACTCAGTCCTACTTCTTGTTCAGCCAATTGCTAAGACAAACAAGTTTGTTTACTTTTACGGGAGATAATGCTGCCTGCTTCTTATTTACAATGTCACCTGAAAGTGAGAACAGGACTTTGCACGGCACTTTTGTAGCCGGCATTGCAAGGTATTTACATGCCAAATATGCTAAACATTCATATGCCCCTTCATACTTCAGCCACCATTCCTGAGGACATGCTTCCATGCTGATGATGCTCATTAAAAAAAATAATGTGTTAATTAAATTTGTCACTGAACTCCTTGTGGGGAGAATTGTATGTCTCCTGCTCTGTTTTACCCACACTCTGCCATATATTTCATGTTATAGCAGTCTTAGATGATGATCCAGCATATGTTGTTCATTTTAAGAACACTTTCACAGCAGATATGACAAAATGCAAAGAAGGTACCAATGTGAGATTTCTAAAAATAGCTACAGCACTCAACCCAAGGTTTAAGAATCTGAAGTGCCGTCCAAAATCTGAGAGGGACAAGGTGTGGAGCATGCTTTCAGAAGTCTTAAAAGAGCAACAGTCCAATGAGGAAACTACAGAACCTGAGCCACCAAAAAAAAAAAAAACCCCCAACCTTCTGCTGGTGGCATCTGACTCAGATAATGAAAATGAACATGCATCGGTCCGCTCTGCTTTGGATTGTTATCCAGTAGAACCCATCATCAGCATGGATGCATGACTCCTGGAATGGTGGTTGAAGCATGAAGGGACATACGAATCTTTAGCACAACTGGCACGTAAATATCTTGTGACGCCAGCTACAACAGTGCCACGTGAACACCAGTTCTCACTTTCAGGTGACCTTGTAAACAAGAAGCAGTCAGTATTATCTCCTGCAAATAGTAATTAAATTTGTTTCTCTGAGCAATTGGCTGAAGTAGGACGGAGTGGACTTGTAGGCTCTAAATTTTTACATTGTTTTATTTTTGAATGCAGTTATTTTTTGTACATAATTCTACATTTGTAAGTTCAACTTTCATGATAGAGATTGCACTACATTACTTGTGTTAGGAGAATTGAAAAATACTATTTCTTTTGTTTTTTACAGTGCAAATTCTTGTTATCAAAAATAAATATAAAGTGAGCACTGTACACTTTGTATTCTGTGTTGTAATTGAAATCAATATATTTAAAAATGTAGAAAACATCCAAAAATATTTAACTAAATGGTATTCTATTATTGTTTAACAGCGCAATTAATTTTTTTAACCACTTGACAGCCCTAACAGAAACTTATTTCCTACATCCCTCAGAAGCAATGCAAAGGCTTGGGGGAGTCAGGGGTAATGGAGGAGCTGAGGGAGAGGGAAATAATTTCTGGGAAGGAGCCTGGGAGTGAACCTGGAAGGTTGTTGGGAGAAGTATGGAACATGTTTTTTGAGGGGAGGAGGGACTGTTCGGGAGTTGGGGAGCCTCCCCCGTGCAGATCCTGGATGACCCCTAGCCTCTCCCATTCAGTCAGGCACATCTGCCCCGTCCCCATGTGTCCCTGCACCCCCCACTCAGCCACCCCCCTACCTCCAGGCAGCCCTGCACCCCCTCAATCCCCATGTATCCCTGCACCCCATTCAGCTACCTCCTGCCCCCCTGTGGCCTTGCACCCTTATTCCCATTCAGCCCCTGCACCAGTCTGTCCCCGCGACTAGCCCCTCTGAACCCCAGTCTGTGATACCCCCAGCAGTCCCATGTGACCTGCTCTGTCTGTCCTTCCTTATCCCGTGCCTCCTAACTTGGCCCCATAGGCAGGGTGCTGTGAGTAACAGAGCTGACCGCTGGCTACTACTGCCAGTGAGCTGGCAGCCCCTGTTGGGCAAAAGGTATATAACTGCAGCATCTCTCCGGAAGAATGTATTTTCTGCTGAAAAAATAGAATTGTGGGGGACTTGAATTCTGTGCATTTGCAGTGGGCGCAGAATTCCCCCAGGAGTACACAATGCATATACACAATGGGTTGAATACAGGTTGCTCAGGCAACCTTAATTTTGGAATTTCCTAATACTTGAGCACTTGCCTTTGCACAATTAATATTCTTTTAGTGTAAGTGTCACAGGGTGGCACCAGCCCTTTAAGAGGGAAGTGGCCAGTGCATCTAAGACTGGTCAGCTGACCCCCACATATAAGAGAAGGCACCTGGGCAGAGCATGGGTGAGTCAGGCCTGAGATGCAGTCAGGAAAGGAGCAGAGATACATGACCTGGAGCTCTTGTCTGTTCCTTGGCACTGTGGAGACAGGCTAGAAGCCAGGAGGCCAGGTAGTGGGAGCAGGAACAGCAGGAAATTCCCTGAGAGTGGCTGGCAGAGTGCCCTGGGAGAAGAGGCAGTAGGAACCTGCTGGGGGAAAGGGGATCCAGGGACAGAGCCCTGGGAGGGTAGGCTCAATTAACCCTGTCATGGGCCCTGAAACATGAGAAATTGAGAGAGGTAAAGGGAAAAAATCATCAGGGAGCCACAGCCCACAGTGGGCTGAGGAACTATGTTCAACAGGTTTTTGTGTATGTTTGAGAAATAAAACTGCCTGCAAAAGAGCCTCCGGCTGTGGCAGACAGTCCTTTGTGTGCTGGGGACAAGCCAGCACCTTACAGTACATTTTTTATATGTAATCTATGATCTGACACACACACACACACTTTTCTAAGATAGCTCTTAATAGGATTCATTGTTTCAATGTACCCATTCAGTGATTGGGTCTGTTATATGTTTCAGTGGGCAATGCCCTCCTAGGAGTAACACTCAGGAGAACTCCAGTTTGATGATGCAAGGAAGACCTTCTGCTTTTATGCTAAACTATTTTATTGTTATCTCATCCCAATTTCTCCAACCCATTTATCTGTGTTGTTCACCTGCTGTATCCTATCTGACACAAAAATCACAAGGTCTCTGGGGCAGGGATTTTTTTGTTAAAGATTGTATAGGGCCTTGCACAATGAGGTCTAGACCCATAATTGGGGTCCTTAAATAAAAACAATAAAAATAAAACATTGAAAGAACTGCTTCATCCTTTGAAAGTTTCAGAAATCATAACTATCACCACATAGGTTTTATACTTAAACAATTTGGGTTAATTTAGCAATTAGTTTATTTCTGGCTATTTTGAGAAAGTTTAAACTATGAAACGTATACTATCTTATAACTCTGAAATTTACTGATTTGCAATACTTTCTAACTGAAGTTAGAAGCAAAGTCTTTTTTCACATCTCTGATGCTAGCCTTCTAAAAATCAACAATATCCAGCTGCATCTGACACACACTTATTACCTATTCTAAGATTATCAGTGTGTGGTAAATGTTGACTTTTTAATGGTAACTATTGTACTTTACATCATGATCTGTTTCAAGATGTTGTTTCCTGTTAAATATAATTCACAATAATCGAATATCAAAGGGTGTTAAAATTTTGGGTTAGTGATTAAGAACCCAATCTTGCACCTTGAAGTCAATGGGAGTTTTGTCACTAATTTTGAGGAGAGTGGGATAGTGTTTTATTTTCTTTGTAATCAGACAAAGTGATTGTCTTTTAGATTATATTGGAGGTCAGATGATGATAGTACACAAGTGCAACTAAAAATATTAGCCACCCACAAGCGGTACCGGCTGAAAGGCTTTGGGAGACAAGCAAGATAAACAACCCAATCCACCTTTCTCGCTTTACTTTGTAACTAAAACAACTTCAACTTGTACACTGGAGGATATGTATAATGTAAACAACAACAAAAAAAATTGCATTTCTCTAGCACCTTACATCTGAGGTTCTCCAAGTTCTTTGCAAACATGAATTAGCCTCACCTACCTCAGAGATGTATGGTCGCTGTGATTTATACTCATTTTTAGATTAGTTCTAATGGAGGCACAGGGTCATTGATAGAGCCAGGAACAGAAACCCAGGAGAGTACTGACACTCAGTCCCACTTCTAACCACTACGCAATGCCTCCTTCAATTATATTAAGTAGAATGAAAAACGAGTAATTTAGTCCATCTATATTCAGAATAATAACTGATAAAGATTTCTTGTGAGGGTTTTTCAGAATTAGACAACATATATCCCTAACCAGCACATGGGAACATTAATTGGGAGAGAGATAACCAAACCATTTTAAAAGCTAATTTATATACATAATCTCAAGAGCTGGCATTATTGAAAGAAAGTGTGTTAGGAGACTCAGCAAGAAACTACTCAGCTTTCTTGTTGAGCTCTGCGGGAAAGTTTTAGGAACTATTTTAAGGTAACAATGAGGTCTTTGGGGACTATCAGGAACATGGAGTATTGTGGTGCAAGGCAAGAAAAAAAATCCAAGGAAAGCTTTCACTAGCCTCCTATCATTCTTTTGAGATCATAATTCCTATTTTGTATAAAGGGATTGAGATTAATTTCCCAGAAAGTCTGTGACAAAGGTTCCAGGTCAGAATGCATAAAGTTTAAAAATAGGAATAAAATAGTTAAAAGTTAACTAACATTCTTAATTATTACTCATTAAATTATTCATCACTTTTGAAATCCAGACACATGGTTCGAGTTTAACTCACACTGCTTCTCTGCTTATTGTGGGGTTGGTTTGGTTTAGTTTCTACCGCATGTGCCATTCTGGTTGCGTAATCAAGAGTGATTTTTACTTGACTGGAATATCAGCATGGAAACTGTAATTAGCATTCCATAAAACAAACAAACAAACAACCAATGTTCAGCTGAAACATCATAAGCAAGACATTGGGTCTAATTCAGCAGTTAGTGCAGTGAGACTTATATTACAACAGAAGAAGCACCTTGCCAGCAAAGATCCTTGCTCCCAGGGGAGAGTCACTCCTATGGGAACGAGGCAGTGTGGGGTGTGGGAGGGCAGCTTTAATTCCCATCACAATTCCATGGACACTCTTACAGTGGGAGAGTCTCCAGCAGTGCTGCAAGTAAGCTGGTACAGTCAGGTAGGCCATACCATTAAGACACATTTTCAAGACTGAATTGTATAACCCTGTGCGGATACAAATTTATCCGTGGATGCGGATATCCGTGGAAAGAAATTGGTATCTGCTGAACTGTAGGGCTTTTCCGAGAACTGTAGCAGTGAAAGGAGCAGAATGTGGGGCTGCCACTCCCAGGAGTCAGCACCTCAGGCCAGCAGCTCCTCTGGTGCAGCTGTATCACCCCCAGCCCTTCTACGCAGCTGTGTCTCCTGTCTGTACAGCCCCGCCAGAGGACAGGGCTGGGGATGGTACAGCTGCGCCAGAGGAGCTGCTGGTGCAGGGCACCGGCTCCTTGCCTCAGTGGCTACTGCCAGTCATCAGCTAGCCCACTTTCCCTGGGGCAAACTGCAGTCTGTGATGGCCACTCATCATTGGCAAGGGGGTTGCACCAGCTGCCTCTGCAGCCCCAGTGCCTCCTTAGGCCTTTAACAAGGCCTCAGCCTGGGGAGTTGCCAGGCTGGAGCTCCCCAGTTCCTCTTTCCCTTCTCCAGCACTGCTCTGCTTCAGATACCCTGTGCTCCTAGGCAGCTAGGTCCTAGCCAGCCAACCTCCCTCAGCTGCTCTTAATCCCTTTTCTAATTGGGTCCCAGCCACAGCCCTCTCAAAGGGCTGCTTTTAACCCCTGCTCTTCTGGAGTGGGGCAGCTGCCCCACTACAAGGGGGGGGGGGTCAGGGTCGGGGGGTCGGTACTACACCGGTAAGAGTTAAAATCTGCTTGCACCACTAGTCTCCAGACAGGTATTGAATCAGAGGGCTCCTAGGCACATGGACTATGCCCCATTTTGGGCAGCAACACCAATTGTTGATGCTCTGTTGCACTGAATTTTTGTCATGTCCCCAAAAATGAGGTTGTAGTCACTTTGCCCCACTGTAACCCAGCCTCCTGGCTGAAGTTCCACCACCAGGAAACTCTGACCTTTTGTATAAGGCAGCACAGATCTTCAGTTAAATTTTGCCAGCTTATCCTTTAGCTGAACCAACTTCTTGAATCTCAACACTGTCAAACAATGAGGAAGTTTTGATCCAGTTCTAACACTACAATTCAGAACTATCTTTAGAATAAATTAGTACATAAGTACTTAGAAGAGAGTAACAGAATGAATGGGAAGCACCACAGATTCGTAAAGAACAAGTCAAGCCAGACAAACCTGACAGCACACAGAAATTGAGCAAAATTACAGGTTTAGTGGACAAATGAAAACAACAGATTTAATTTAACTGTAACATTTCATGTTCGTGGGTAGGCAAAGATGTCCCCAGGAAACTTTCACAGATTTGCATAGGCACAGGAAGTTCAAATGGTTTCCTTGAGCCTCTACTTAGTTATTTCATAAATAAATTAAATTTAAATATATATGTCTTTTAATGAGACTTTTAGTACATTATTGCTGAAAAATTAATACTAACTTTGGAAATATGGTGACTGATTAGGATTATTGTAGTGAAAATACTAAATTGCCAGCCACACTGAAAACAGAGCGTAGTTACTGTACTTAAACTTAAATATCAAACTGGGAAGAGGTGGCAAGTGGCATACTCCAAAATTTTACATTGTGACTGAATAATTTTATATCTTCCTGAATAATTTTGAAAACAAAGTAAATTATACATTGATTGAATGTACAGGAGACACAGGATTAAATTAAGCTTCAACACAGCAGGTGGGTAGGTTGAAAATAAAGAAATATCTGGAAAGCTGAGAGAGATGGGCGTATTTAAGTGGGATGAGATTTTAATATAGATAAATGCAGAATAGTAAGCTTGGGAAAAATTAACACCCAGCTCAAGCAACCAAATGGGAAAATGCCAATTTTCATTAAAAAAAAGTTTCCAATAGATTTCACAGTTTATTCACACTGTGAGAATCCACACTGGGTATACGCATCAGGTCTGACAACTTGTTTGCTACATTCCAGCCTGATGTGGTTTCAAAAGGATGAAAACATATTCCCTGAAAACTTACCTTTTAAATAGAATATTAATTTCCTTTAAATATGCATACAGTGTTCATGAAATATACCAGATTTACAACTTCAGTAACAGAAGAGCAAATTTCATTTTACTTATCCACCAATGAGACACAGAGGGACCCCCTGTAGAGTTCAGCCTGCAACCCAATGGAGAATTTCTTCTTTAGATGAAGTGGTAAGGCCCAGTCCTTTGGAAGCCACTGGACCAGAGTTTTCTCCTTTTTATCACAAAAAAGTTCCAAGTGGCCTCAGAAGGTACAGCAGAGGGAAAACTGAAGTACTGGTTAGCCACTGATGGGTTACTATAAAAGCCAACATTATTCCAGAACCTAAACTGCATCTTGATGAAGGGTATTAATATATAAAAGAAAATAACATTCTGAGGGATAGCAACTCATAGTAAACTAAGAGAGAGAGAGAAAAAGAAATAATATATCTAAAATAGTGAGCTTTCAATATCAAAGGAAAAACTCAAAAGACATATTTGCAATGCACTCAAATTAAACTGTAATAATGTAAACTTGTTAAATTGTATATTCTTTCCACATACCAAGTTAAAGCTATATGGAATATTTAAATGGCTCGCTCTTGAATGAGTGTCTAAAGGATACATTATCTTATCTTTGTCTCATTGATTTAATGATCCACATACTCTTATAGTCAGATATTTTGCCAAAGGAAAGATGAGCTACAAAAAAATAAAAAAGTTTATAAAACTGAATATTACTCTTTTATTCACACACTAATCCAAATATGACTGAATGGCATGAAATGGCTGGTGTGGTAGTAATCAATGCTATAATTTTATTTATTTATGTTAAAGAGCTGCTTACCAAGGAGATCCATATATTCTGAACCCCCTCACCGTCACTTCAGAATCTTGAAGATAGATGCAATTTGTTAGAAGAGACTGCACATTTTCATAGCTCTCTGGTTTCAGCTTAGACACAGAGGGAAAATAGTAAAAGTCCTGCTTGATTAAGTCTGCCATGAACTCTTGGTCAAAGGTCAATTCATGATTTCCTGCTATCACAATCTTGTATTCATATGGCAGGCTACCTAAAATAGTGAAAAACAACAACAAACCTCAGTTATATTTCAGTTTCTGAAAACTGAATAAAAGAAACAAACACACACAAAACAGTACCACACAACATTCTTACACATCTGAAACAACCAAATTCTGCCCTGAGATGTGTGAACATAACTACCATTGACTTCAATGGTAGTGACATGCACCTTTCCAATAGCAGAATTTGACTCTTAATATACATGGAAGTAGTGTGATGACTCTGCCTTAACTATTTAATATTTTTTAAAAATTATGCATACCTATGCACGGTATTTACTTACCATTGGTTACAGCTTCCACTTGTCATGATCACAATAAAACTCTCAGACAAGTGTGTGGGTATAAAAGCCACTGATCATAATCCTTATTAAAAAAACACCACCTCTAAATTTCCTGCAACCTGCTAATTCTTAAATATCATTTCATGGTAAAGAGGCCTTACATGTCCACAGCTTCTGCCAGACTAATAGACCTCCTTTGCCACAATCCAGAAGCCAAATCTTCAACCAAGATAGGGCTCAGGCTTACCTATTGGGATCCTTTGTATCTGTGTCTGATTTGCCTTCCCCCATAGCTTTTAGCCCTACCCATTTTCAAACCTCTGTCCAAGTTTTGGGAAAGGGGTTAAAACAACCACAGGGGGAACACTTGCCCTCAAAGCTGCAACAATAAAATTGCAAAAAGCTAAGATCAATGTAACGTAGAAAACTTCTGCCTACTAGGAAAATTTTGTGAGTGCTTGCAAATGAAGAATGCTAACAAGATATCAGTCAAAGCAGTGAACTCCTCATACACAGTGAAGAGTGTTCAATATTATCCTCTGCAACTAGCTCTGAGTGCTGATCCTTACAGCATATACCACAGGACAGCAAGAACCCCTAATTCCTCTGCCCACAAACTCTCTCTCACACAAACACTCCTGAGCAGCCGCACTACAACAGAAAAATTCCTACCTGACTCCAAGTGATTATCAGCTGGACCCTGTACTTGAAAGCAAGGACCACCTCAGGGACCCTAACACAAACCTTTGGAATGTGTCTACAGAGGACAGAGAGGAGACTAAAAGATGCATAAGGAAGAGGAAAACACTGAATAAGGCTGCTTCCAAACAGAATATGGGCAGGACCTAACATTGCTTTTCTACTAGTGAAGGTAGTTTGGGGGGGGGGGGATGACTTCACTGCAAATGCATGGTAGTTAACTAAATCCACAGAAACCTAGTGGTTTTTAATCCCCAAAAAATCTGACAAGGTAACATTATTTAAAACTTCACTGATAACTCTGAGCCCAGTTCAGACCAAAAGTAACGGGTGATACAAATCACCACGTCTAAATAAAGTGGCATAAAAGTTGGCATGGGTAGGACTGAGGAATAAAATGCATCCACATGGAATTTATTTCAGAGTAGCAGCCGTGTTAGTCTGTATTCGCAAAAAGAAAAGGAGTACTTGTGGCACCTTAGAGACTAACAAATTTATTTGAGCATAAGCTTTCGTGAGCTACATGCTCAAATAAATCTGTTAGTCTCTAAGGTGCCACAAGTACTCCTTCTCTTTATGGGACTTATTATTGTCTATGTCTCTTTGAAGGTTGTGATAAGCTGTATCCAAACTGTTTAATGGATAAATTATCCTGTGCTAATTGCCAGGATGTTTGGAAGAAGGAAAGTCAAGCCTACTGTATTCTAAGGCCAAAAGGCTGCTGGAAATGTATAAAAACCTTGGGACACGATCCTTCTTCATCTCAAATCTGCTTTGGGTTTCAAGAGGGGGAAACCTTAAGCCATAAGGATTGAGATCCCCAGTCACTGACTGGAGTCACCCTGAATATGGACATTAAACTGTCACCTATGGACTATTTCTAAAAGGACTTTTGGCAACTACAAGCTCATCTCTGCTATGTATCTGAACCTCAAGAATTGAGCTCAAGTCTGTATGTACATTGATCTTTTAACCAACACACTCTCTCTTTTCTTTTTTTATAAATTTTAGTTTAGTCAATAAGAATTGACTATAAGCATGTATTTGGGGTAAGATCTAAGTTATTATTTGACCTGGGTCTGGGGCTTGGTCCTTTGGGGTCAGGAGAATCTTTTCTTTTATATAATGAAATAAGATTTTCAGAATTTATCATCATATGTTTGACATGTGTGTCTGGATGGAGGCCTGAGGCTGGGTACTTTAAGGGAACTGCATTATTTGGACTTCTGAGTAACCAGGGAGGTGCTATAGAAGCTGTTTTGTTCTGGCTTGGTAAATCTAAGTATTGGAATATCCACCAGCGTTTGGGATTTGTTTGCCCTGTTCTGTTTGCAGTTCACCCTGATTGAGTGACCTCAGCTGGCTCCCACAGGCAGCACCATCACACCAGCAATATAAGGATGCTAGCAAAACACAGAAGAGGCGCTAGAAAATAATGCAACACTGAGTGCTCTGTAAGCACAAATGCACACATGAGTACCCTGCAGAACATATCCCATATGCTTGCCCTATCTACACAGGCACTGAAGTGGGGTGGATGCACTGGGTGAAATAAGCACTTATAGCCACAAGTCCACTCCTGAACACAAAGCGTCACCTCAGAGATTAGGGATAGAAAGATTCTTCCCCTCCAGGTCATGGACTGACAGTGAAGCTGCTCCGTGGCTGCAATACCAGCCTCTGAGCTATATCAGCAGGGAGGGAGAGGGAGATGACCAGAAACAGTGCACTACCTGATGACCAATGGCAGATCCATCATTCCCTCACCTATGAGATGATACATTCTTACTTCATAGTGATATGCTGGGTGTCCCACAGAGCTATGGCACGTACACCTTATATGCCGACTCTTCAAGCCTGAACAGCAGAGCTGTACCAGTTCTGCAGCATAGCCTTCCATAAACACGGTACTGGGAGCAGGATTTGCTCCTTAGTGCAGGAAATAGCAGTGAAAACATACGGAGGAGGCTCACCATGTTCAAACACCCATAGCCAACACAGCTACACATCATACTGATGGCATGCTCCTATTGAACTTCTGCTCTGAGTCAATAGCCCATTACCAATAGGATTTTTATTTTATTTTTTTAAGAAAAATCAGCATTTACACTTAGTATCACCTGTTTCTTTGGGCAAATTTAAAAATAGGATACCAGGATGTTGAGTTTCGGTACATTTTGGAATGCTGAGCTAACATTAAGAATAAGTTTTGTACTCTGTTTTTATGTTAATATTATACCAATATTCAATTCTTTCCTGTGGACCATAAATGCAATTCCCCAATGGCAGATTCCTTAGCAGAAACAGTTTTCTGATTTATGATTTTCTGGTACATTTAGATGATGAATGCTGGAGAGTCAATTAGTTATTTTAAGCATTTTTTGAAATTAAAATATTTTTATTTCCAAATCTGAAGCGCTTAACATTCTGCAGAATGTCTAACACATGTCCATATATCACATTCACACACAGGCTGAAAATGTAACATAAGTATTACAGTATGTCTAGGCATTCACAAGTATGATACAGCAATACCATTGCCTTTGACAAATATCGAAGAAAATTGCATGCCATAGTTTTGTTAACAATTCCATTTCTATTCTATTTTCTAACTCTTTTCCAGCTCATCTGATCCATCCATCTACTAGCCAAGAATCTGTATGAGCTGGTTATAGTTGTTGCTTCCGCTAATGTATTTATGTCATGTTGCTGTCTGTGGGTGTTACTTAGGCAAATTAGCAAATTACTCTAAACGTACAGTTACATTTATTATAGTGGCGGCCAGAAGCTCTGCTGTAGTTACAGGTCTGTCAGCTTTTCAATTAACAGCTCTGTTTTTGATGAGTTTGCAGCTCAGCTTTCTTTCTTTCTTTCATTCCATACCAAGCTGGAACTTGCTAAATCTATTTCCCCTGCTTATCTCCACCTCACTGCCCCGGCACCCTTCAAACCCTCTTTTCACTTAAATTAAGAGGGCCATTGTTTAGAAAACAGCAAAAAAAAGCTGATTTTTGGCAGTTTTTTTTTCCACATTTTTGTTACCTTCTAACAAAATCTTTAAATCCTGATCCTGCAAAGACTTATGAACATGCTTAACTTGTCATACTGACTACTCACAGGGTGTAAATTTAAGTGCATGCATAAGTCTTTGAAAAAATCAGGGTCTTAATTTGTATCTGATTGATTAGGGTTGAATCCATAGGAATGTGGATATAATCTGCGACAAACAGAAGCACTGGACCATTCTCAGGGCTGCAGAATATGGTACTTTATTACTGTGGTTCCTTTCTGCCTTGATCTTATCATGCTCACTACACAACAGTGCTCAATTTACTGCAGATACAGAAATTTTCTCACAGCCCTATGCAATTTTCAGAGCACTGTACGAATTTCTCTGCCCTGTGGGTCTGATGCTCCTATCTTCGAAGTCAATGGCAAAATGCCCATTGATTTTAGTAGGAACAGAATCAGGCAACATGAGCTCAACCCTGTGACGTACTGAGTGCCTCTTGAATGCCCTATACTGCAAGTCTGAGCTCTTGGCAAACATCAAAGATCACTCATGTGCAATATATTTACACATTAACCATTACATTAAATCGGCAACTTTCTTGCCTACATATGTTTAGTACTTAGATTATCCTGAAGCAAGCCCCTAAAATCTTTGGATGGATTTTTTGTTACATGGTTATTTTCCTGGACTGTTCTTATTTTTATGTAGTTATATATTATATATGAGGGTTATCTGAAAAACAACAAAGAAAGAATTTTTAAAAACCTGAAATGCTGATAATCAGAATAATTCTTACTGAAAGTTATGAGTACTATTTCTCATTTGACCAACAGATCATTTGCAAATTAATCTTTATCTTAAATATATTGACAATTCTGCATGGAATTTTCTGAAATTTTAAAAGCTTTGATGAATCATAGCAACGTAGGGGTGGAAGGGATTTCAAGAGGTCCTCCAGTCTATCCCCCCACGATGCGGCAGAACCTGATTCATTATGTCATTACACAGCCTTTTTACTATTTTCACCAATAACTGATGTAAATGAGTATATTAATGTCACAATCAGAGATGCAACATTTGAGGAAAGCACGTTGAAAAGTTATTGTCATTGAATGTATTCTCTAACAAAATAACTCCACTGCAGAGAAGCAATTTAATAGGAAGAAATTATACATTCTACTTAGTGCAGTAATGACAGGTTTCAGAGTAACAGCCGTGTTAGTCTGTATTCGCAAAAAGAAAAGGAGTACTTGTGGCACCTTAGAGACTAACCAATTTATTTGAGCATAAGCTTTCGTGAGCTACAGCTCACTTCATCGGATGCATACTGTGGAAACTGCAGAAGACATTATATACACAGAGACCATGAAACAATACCTCCTCCCACCCCACTCTCCTGCTGGTAATAGCTTATCTAAAGTGATCACTCTCTTTATAATGTGTATGATAATCAAGTTGGGCCATTTCCAGCACAAATCCAGGTTTTCTCACCCTCTGTCCCCCCACACACAAACTCACTCTCCTGCTGGTAATAGCCCATCCAAAGTGACCACTCTCTTTACAATGTGTATGATAATCAAAGGAGGTGCTGTTGTCATCATGAATAGGTCGGAATATGAACAAGAGGCTGCTCGGCAGCTCTCCAACACCACCTTCTACAAGCCATTACCCTATGATCCCACTGAGAGTTACCAAAAGCAACTACAGCATTTGCTCAAGAAACTTCCTGAAAAAGCACAAGATCAAATCCGCACAGACACACCCCTGGAACCCCGACCTGGGACATTCTATCTACTACCTAAGATCCATAAACCTGGAAATCCTGGGCGCCCCATCATCTCAGGCTTTGGCACCATGACAACAGGATTGTCTGGCTATGTAGACTCCCTCCTCAGGCCCTACACTACCAGCACTCCCAGCTACCTTCGAGACACCACTGACTTCCTGAGGAAACTACAATCCATCGGTGATCTTCCTGATAACACCATCCTGGCCACTATGGATGTAGAAGCCCTCTACACCAACATTCCACACAAAGATGGACTACAAGTCGTCAAGAACACTATCCCCGATAACGTCACAGCTAACCTGGTGGCTGAACTTTGTGACTTTGTCCTTACCCATAACTATTTTACATTTGGGGACAATGTATACCTTCAGTTCAGCGGCACTGCTATGGGTACCCGCATGGCCCCACAGTATGCCAACATTTTTATGGCTGATTTAGAACAACGCTTCCTCAGCTCTCGTCCCCTAATGCCCCTACTCTACTTGCGCTATATTGATGACATCTTCATCATCTGGACCCATGGAAAAGAAGCCCTTGAGGAATTCCACCATGATTTCAACAATTTCCATCCCACCATCAACCTCAGCCTGGTCCAGTCCACACAAGAGATCCACTTCCTGGACACTACAGTGCTAATAAACAATGGTCACATAAACACCACCCTATACCGGAAACCTACTGACCGCTATTCCTACCTACATGCCTCCAGCTTTCACCCTGACCACACCACACGATCCATCGTCTACAGCCAAGCTCTGCGATACAACCGCATTTGCTCCAACCCCTCAGACAGAGACAAACACCTACAAGATCTCTGTCAAGCTTTCTTACAACTACAATACCCACCTGCGGAAGTGAAGAAACAGATTGATAGAGCCAGAAGGGTTCCCAGAAGTCACCTACTACAGGACAGGCCTAACAAAGAAAATGACACAACGCCACTAGCCGTCACCTTCAGCCCCCAACTAAAACCCCTCCAACGCATTATTAAGGATCTACAACCTATCCTGAAGGATGACCCAACACTCTCACAAATCTTGGGAGACAGGCCAGTCCTTGCCTACAGACAGCCCCCCAACCTGAAGCAAATACTCACCAACAACCACATACCACACAACAGAACCACTAACCCAGGAACCTATCCTTGCAACAAAGCCCGTTGCCAACTGTGCCCACATATCTATTCAGGGGACACCATCACAGGGCCTAATAACATCAGCCGCACTATCAGAGGCTCATTCACCTGCACATCCCCCAATGTGATATATGCCATCATGTGCCAGCAATGCCCCTCTGCCATGTACATTGGTCAAACTGGACAGTCTCTACGTAAAAGAATAAATGGACACAAATCAGATGTCAAGAATTATAACATTCATAAACCAGTCGGAGAACACTTCAATCTCTCTGGTCACGCAATTACAGACATGAAGGTCGCTATCTTAAAACAAAAAAACTTCAAATCCAGACTCCAGCGAGAAACTGCTGAATTGGAATTCATTTGCAAATTGGACACTATTAATTTAGGCTTAAATAGAGACTGGGAGTGGCTAAGTCATTATGCAAGGTAGCCTATTTACCCTTGTTTTTTCCTACACCCCCCCCCAACGTTCTTGTTAAACCCTGGATTTGTGCTGGAAATGGCCCACCTTGATTTTCATACACATTGTAAGGAGAGTGGTCACTTTGGATGGGCTATTACCAGCAGGAGAGTGAGTTTGGGGGGGGGGGGGTGTTGAGGGTGAGAAAACCTGGATTTGTGCTGGAAATGACCCAACTTGATTATCATACACATTATAAGGAGAGTGATCACTTTAGATAAGCTATTACCAGCAGGAGAGTAGGGTGGGAGGAGGTATTGTTTCATGGTCTCTGTGTATATAACGTCTTCTGCAGTTTCCACAGTATGCATCCAACGAAGTGAGCTGTAGCTCATGAAAGCTCATGCTCAAATAAATTGGTTAGTCTCTAAGGTGCCACAAGTACTACTTTTCTTTTAGTGCAGTAAAAGTTTCTTGTATACCTAGCTGCTTTTAAAAACATTGGTATTAGTGTTTGGCTCTGCTAACAGGGAAGCAGCAGACCTGGGATGGAAAGGGAGCTAGCTGTGTGTGTGCAAACAAATTTGAGACCATATACTGCTCTCATGGGAATTCTGCATATGGATCCAGTACAAACTATAGCTCCCATTGAGAGTATAAGGCATATGAGAGCACATAAGAAACAGATATGCCATTCAGGAATGCCATAACGTAACATACACGTCTGGTGTGGCTTACAGATGTATTTAATGCTAAAGGAAAAGAAGGAAGTCTGGAATTTTGGGAAATTATATATTCTTATGACTGCTTATTCTGGTCTGCAGAACTCTCAGACTCCCCCCGAAGATGCACATGTGTAGCTACCCCCTGCTGGAAAACACAATATACTGTGCAGGGAAAATTCTAGCTAGAGCTGGTAGCAAAATTTTAGGCTATGTCTACAGTACAGCCTATGTTGGCATAATTTATATCACTCAGGGGTCTGAATAAACTACCCTCCCCCCCACCCCCCCGAGCAACATAAGTTACACCGGCATAAGTGCTCGTGCACACAGCGCAATGTCAGCGGAAGAGCTCCTGCTGACTTAGCTTCTGCCTCTCGCGGAGGTGGTTTTTTTATGCCAGTGGGAGAGCGCTCTTCTATCAGCACAGAGCGTCTTCACCACACGTGCTGCAGCAGCGCAGCTATATTGATTCAGCTGCCCCGCGGCAGTGCTATACGTATAAACATGGCCTTTATCAAAACAGTTTTCCATCTGAAAATACTGTTTCAATTAAACCAACTTGTGTGTGTGAAATTATATTAATTTCTGACAAATTTCCCACTGGGAAAAAAATGTAAGAAAAAATTCAAAATTTTGTTTTGAAATTAAATTTTTAATTTTTTCTTAAATGAAATTTTCAAAACAATTTTTTTCAGAATTTTCTGTTCACTAAATATCCACAATATTTGGTTTTAATCAAATTTGGAATTAAAACAAATTCTGAAATGTTGAAATTTTGTGTAAAATGGAAATTTTGAATTTCAAACAGTTCTAATTTCAGCTACTGGGCTCTGGAGCACCTTCTCCCCAGGCCACTTCCAGGGCCTCCCACCCTGGAAGGTGGGGCTCAATTCTTCCTTTTCCCCCAGCCACTTGCAATGTCACTAGTTGATGGTGGGGATAAGAACTCAACAGTTCCCTATTCCCCTCCTCCCCTCTCTTTCCCTCCCTGTTTTTCTCATTTCTTCCTTCCCCCACTACACCCAAAAATACGTTGGAGGAACACTGGCCTGGACTTAAGCCAAGCAGCTTCTATAAGAGAAGAACTTTTTATAAATAGATATTACCACAAACTTTCCTATTAGACTATGGGGACTTGGTACTTAAAAATCTGGGTGATCCTATTGGATTCATGTGTAGTTGAAAAAAAACTGTCACACTCCCCCTCTCCCCCCCGGACCCCTCAAATGACCTTTACACATTGTCTCAAGTAAATACACTTGTTTTCCAGTTCTGGCAAATGTTCATCAAAAAGTATCTTATTCTTTGTTCACTTAGTGCAAAAAATATATAATAGCCTTGGTAATAGAATAGAACCTCAGAGTTACAAACACCTCAGGAATGGAGGTTGTTTGTAACTCTGAAATGTTCATAACTCTGAACAAAACATTGTGATTGTTCTTTCAAAAGTTTACAACTGAACATTGATTTAATACAGCTTTGAAACTTTACTATGCAGAAGAAAAATGCTGCTTTTAACCATTTCAATTTAAGTGAAACAAGCAAAGAAACAGTTTCCGTTCCTTGTCAAATCTTTTTCAAACTTTCCCTTTTTTAATAGTTTACATTTAATGCAGTACTATACTGTATTTGCTGCTTTTTTTTTTCGGTCTCTGCTGCTGCCTGATTATGTACTTCCAGTTCCAAATGAGGTATATGGTTGACCGGTCAGTTCATAATTTTGGTGTTCGTAACTCTGAGGTTCTACTGTATGTGTGTGTATATATATTTGATTAACTAGTAATATTTTTGTTTCTTTCTTTCATTACAGTAGATTACTAATTAAGGAAATCAACTGAACTTCAAATTTTTTATGTGCCAATACAAAATTATTATAGCAATTCCCAATTTTCAAACCACAGTGGGCCCCTTTTATAGGGAAGATAATTTTTAAAGAATTACCTGAAGTGCAGGTTCACTGTCACTTGAAATACAGACTGCATATCAGAAAATACTAAAAAACCCTGGGACTTTCAGTTTCTATTTCACTGTCTCAGAGTTATCTGTAAATGGACTTTGTATAAGTACTTAAAGGTGAATCATCCTTTGGCAATGCTTTTTGCTTCTTAAATTAGATAAAATACTGCAAATAATCCAAAAGCAAATGCATACCTTTTACACTCCAGACTTCTCTTGTACTAAAAAGTAAGGAGTCTTTACCATTTACCCGCTTTATTTAACAAAACACACAGACTTACAATTGCATCCCCATGCAACTTCAACAAGATATATGCAAACTCCTAACAGCAGCTGTGCTTTGCTTGTCTCTGGGTATTGTGCTAAGCAGCATTTTTAGTATTCTCTAAAAGCAGTGACAATCATATAAATGCCCACTTAATGTTTCCCCCCTCTCATTTCAACCTTTTAGAATATAGCAGTGAGTGATATAGTAAAAAGACTGTATAACAGTCTCAGATTGCTTTTTTAGCATCTCTTTGACAGTTCTGTGTTTAAACACTTGGCTGATGTCTGGGAAATTTACATTAACATACTTTTTTGTATGGTGTATAATCTTGAATAACATTGTAAATCAACACTCCTCCTTAAGTCATTTGTAAACTGTTAGATCTAGCCATTTCTGCAACATAAAAGTCAGCAATTAAATCAAACACTAAAATAACAAATAAATACACTATTTTTCACCGCTACATTTGCAAAATGGGAATTCTTTAAATACATAGATATAGATAAATAAAACTAGGAACATATGTTAGAAAAAAAATCTGCTAATATTCAAGCATATATTCCAGGATACTCTGTTACATGTTCAGTAATTGAACAAATTTATTTCTAAAGGAAAATGGATCGCCTTCCAGTCTAGGACCTTCATTTGCAGATCCTTTGTTCCTGCTTTAAACCACCTCTGTCTATGCAGAACCAATGTACTGCCCTCCTGCGTACAGGAGTCATTGTGCAGCATAGTTCAGCCCCTGAGCCACTGGATGAATTTTAGTCTGTAAGAGTTTTCTCTTTATATTTAAGCTATAGTATGAAATTCTATTCCTGATTCTACCATTAAAAACAACCTTAAAAATTCTTAATGGGGATGAAAAAATTCTACAGGAACTTTTTTTTTACCTTTTAAAATAACGTATATATCTGAGGGACAAAGAAAGGACAGGACACAGAGAACTGTATAAAAAAGTAACAGTAAAAAAATCACTTCACACTTACTACAGGGATTTCATCACAACTTGATACTGACTCCAATTCAGATCCTGCAAAATAATCCTCAGTGTCCCCAACAGCTCATCTTCTCAATGGGAAGACTACAAAGGGGTTGGTACTATGTCAGTATATGCACACCACAAATAATAATGTTTTACATTTATGTATAATGCGTTATGGTATATGTTCCAAGCACTGTATAAACAGTCACTAATTAACATCTCTGTGAGGCATATGGCTAGGTATTATTGTCCCTATTTTACAAATGGGGAACAAGACAGAGCCTGTGATTTTCAAAGATGTCTAACGGAGTTAGGTGCTCAGTTCCTATGGGATGGGATTTGGGTGCCTACCTCCCTTAGTGAAAATACTAGCCAAAGGTCACAGCCATGTCAGAATTAGATTCTGGACCTCTTGCCTCCCAATCCTGCCTTTATGTCTCCAGACCCCACTGCCTTCAAGAAAAACTCCACTAAAGCCAACAGTTAAACACTGGGGTAAAACTTATGAGGCCAGAATCAGACCCACAGTTTGTAATGATAGAACTAATTTTTAGACAAAAAGGGGTAGGGGGAAGCCGTGCCATTGGGGTATTATGGAAATAGGAGTCATTCCGCGGATCCTACAACAGGAGGAATCATAATTTTGACTTTAGCAATACCACGGCTGTGGAATGGACACTGACCCACATTTCAAACTGCAGTGGTACAAATGGCCCTAAGTCGGTGCAGCCAGCCTTGGGAGGATGACTAGCGTAGCGGGGGAGATCCTCTAATATAGCAGCACCTACATCATATGCTCCCCGCTGCCAGGACAGGAGGTGTGGGTGGAAGAAAGTGATCTAGCTCAGCTTCCTTACACTCTGGTGGTCCCTAACTGCCTTGTTGACCCTTGAGGCTACTGGCAGCTCATGTAATTTACAGAAGTCCTCAGGCTGCCCTAAATTAGGCCAGAGGATTGGCCCAGCACAGGCAGCCCAGACCTGTGAGAGACTATAAATTCATCTTTGCACCCTTCTCTCCTGACCTATGCTGTGTGCTCCTCAATTGTAGCCAAGAATCTGGGACACTGTATGTTAAAGAAATGCAATGAAAACCAACTTTTTTTTTTTGGTATGCTTAGTCTTTTTAAAATGACATCTGTTCTAAATCCCTATACAGCTCAGTGTTTCTCACTGCATTTCCAAAGCCATTCTTTTGTAAATAGATAATTAGTACTTAAGCACCCCTTTCAAGGGGTTTCTACATTAACATAAAAATAGTATAATTACTGATGGTCAAAATGGCAAGAGTACACTTTGTAAATTCTAATTTCTTTTGCTGCTCAAGACGGATGAATTTCTTTCTTCTTTGCCACCACTTAAAGCTGTCTTAAATATGACTATTACTGCACCCTAAAATATACCCGTTAAAACAAGAAGGAAAATATCTACCATCACTGCAGAAGTTTCCATTTTAGAAAGGACCTGACACTAAGATTGTTTTCTTTAATGAAGATTTGTATCTTAAAACAACAGGGATACTGACTAGTGATCAAAATTAGCTGATTTTTATATAAACAGCAATGCTATAACAATCATCAACAGTGTATAATTATAGCAATGTAGAATATTGGTATAATTCTGTTCAAATGGGCATTTTCATTCCAAAACTATTTTCAGGTAATGTCAATTTTCAGTGAGAAAAATTTGACCCTTTGTGGTAAAATTTCATATGGGAAATCACAGACCTGAAGTGAATTTGTGTTGAGAAGTTTGATAAAATTCTGCTTCTCCATTTTTGAGATTTGAAAATAAGAACAAAATGGTGGTTGTCACCAATTAAATGTTCCAGGTGTGTTTCATTTTTGCACTGTAACTCTAAGCTTTATTTCAAATTTGGCATGAATTTATTCCTCAAAGAAGAAGAATGCCTTTGACATATTTAAGGTAATTTCATTCAGAAATAATGAAGCTAGGAACATTAGAAAATGTGCAGCATAATTAAGTAATCTTCTGCGTCTACACACAAGATCACAATGCTCCACATACACACTCACACAAGTGGGTGTAGAACTGGAGCGTCAGATTGAACATTTAGCTCAAATGTCATAAGTGTAACTCAGAGCCATGTTGTGCTCTAGAGCCTTGGAGTATATAACATTTGGAAATATTCATGCAGGCTGGAGCAAACTACACAGATCTTTTCCAATACCATCATTAAAGAATGCAATGGGTGGGGGGGAGAGCTGCACGTCTAATTTGATGGCTGCACTAGGACAGAGACGATGTTTTTGTGTTTGTTCTATAAAGCGCCTCATGCATTTTTGGGTGCCAGATAAAAATTAATTAATAAAATAAAAATAGTGAGAGGACTGAGTGCAGGGGATAACCACAGCACAGCATGTCCCCAGTATTCAAGGATAAGATCCAACTTAACCATCCTGCATTATATATTGATGAATAATATCTAGGCAGAAGGGCTCTGGATTATTTTCAAATGCTTAAAGTGACATCAGTGTGTGGGGCACATTGAAAATATAGCATAATCGCAAGTTTTCTTCCAACCCATTCCTTATGATGGCATCCGAAAGCTCAATGGTCTTGTGTCCCCACGACACCATCTACGGTATTTCAAATTCGGAACCTTCTGAAATCCAAATGCACTTTGGGCTCAGAGTGTTTCAAGAAAAATGAGCTCACGGAAGAGACTGGGACAAAGAGAGGAAAATAACAGAGGTAACAGTATCAGAAAAAGAAAAAAAAACAAGCTTGAAGAAAGAGAGAAAGGGCTTTAGGTCTGCCCTATTTTGCATAGCACCTAAGCACATGTTCAACTTTAAGCATTAGCTTAAGTTCTATTAAAGTCAGCGCTTTTAAAGTAAAATATACTTGACATCAAAGACAGGAGCCTGAATTTGATGTGGAGAAAAAGGAAAATGGAGAAGCAGCCACAGAATTTGGTCAGGTGATCTCGGAAAGCTTGAGAGGAGGATATAGGCAGAAACCGAAATGCCGGGGATCCAAAAGAGTATGAGGGAAGAAGAAATGGAAGAGTGGCAGCCAGCATCGCACACAAGAAATGTGGACATGAAGAGAAGGTGGGACACGGGGCTGTAGTTTGAAAAGCAGGCGAGCAAGGGAAGGCCTTCTAAGGATAGAGGAAACTGTCGTATATTTGAAGGCTGAGGGGATAGAGCCAAAATAGAGAGAATGAAGGTAAAGAGAGAGGAAAGGGAGAGCTGAGACTAGGATGAAAGAGAGAATGCAGTCTGGGAGTGAGCAGGAAAGGATGTCAGAGAGGGTAAACGCTCTTGCCAGATGGTGTCAATTTTTTAATATTTTTGGGGGGGGAAAAATTAGCAAGATCCCAGGCAAAGAGGGAAGAGGAAGAGAAGGAGGTGGCTGGCGAATGGAAGAAGCTCTAATGGTTCTAGATGCATTAGTCAATAAGGAAGGTAAAGTACAGCAGGTTTTCAAAGAAAATGGATGTGTTTTTTACTTTATTTATTTATTTATTTATTTATTTAAATTAAACACATAAAAACACCCACCTATTCAAATGCTCTAGACAGGTTGACAGAGATTTAAAATATAAATCCAGAAAAAACAACACCAGTCCCTTCAACAACAAACAACTATTATAAGCATAACAAGCAAAACATTCTCATACCAGACTACACAAAAGGGCACCACTCCTTAGGAATCCAACAACCAACCCCCCCCACCCTCCAAAAAAACCCTATAGCTTGAAATCCCATGCCCCACACACCTCAATCCTCTCCAAGTGACCATTCAGAGAGATCAGCCTGGCAGCAAGCCTTAATGATCAGCAAATTTTCAGACTATTTTGGAGCAAGGAGAAAAGCAATTCCATTCACGAGGCCATCATGAAGAAGGCTCTGCCAACAACTCCCTCACCTATAACCTATAAACTGAGGGGATTTCAGCTTGAGGACTTCTGCTGTTCACAGCTGGGGCAGTATCATGTAGGAGGCCAGGCAGCCTGTCAGGTAGACAGGAGCTCAGCAGCAACTCAGACATGCAGTCCCTTTCTTTGCTGACTGACAATGCTCTAATATCGCTTCCCTTCCACACTACTGGGTAAATATTGATTTTGTGTACAACAGATAAACATGGGGTTTGGAACGGTTTTTGTGCACTAATGTTTGTACGTTATTGCAATATAGTGTGAAGACTCAGAGTGGAATTGAACATTGCTTAGTGTTGTAAGAGTGTCCTATTGTCCTGTAATGCCTGGGCACAGAAAGAGTGAGTGGAAGGTACTGTTACAGATTTCACTGCAAATGACAATGCTTTTGTGTGTATGTTTCCACCTTACTGCATTGTTAACTTTTTTTTCTTAATTATTTTGTTAGACATATTATTGGGCTTCCAGAGTCAAATCAATATTTATTAGCATGAGCCTGCCAAAATTAGGGTACAGGTTTGCTTGTAAATATTTTTTTGAACTAGAAAGGCCTGACATTTTTCTTATTGCATCTCAGTTTCCGTGCTTCTGTCAGCTTTGTGCCTGATTCCTAGCCAATCCCACAGTGGGAAATGCCATAGTAAGTAGTTACGAAGACAGGAAAACACAGGAAAATATAAATTAAAGAAAAAAGCCCAGCCCCTTAAAATGTGTACTTCATGTACTTTTTTTAAAGCCACTCACCCGACCCAAAAATTTTTGATAAATATCAGAAACAAAAATCCGTGTTTATGCTAAATCAGAGCACCAGCACAAGAGGAACACAGACCATGATTTTCTCTGGAAGCAGCGAACTCTTTCTAATTTCCACTGTAATTTTTTTTTAAGCACATACATAACATTGTAGAAGTGCATGTAAATCACCACTTGCCTGCCCAGTGGAACAGAATTTCAGCGATCAATGCCAACAGTTGCCTACAGAAGGCATCTACATCTGGTCTGCCACATCCAAGACAGCAACCACAGACATGCATTTTGCTTTGTTTAGAATTCATCGCTGCGGTGCAGCTGAGCCTCAGACAGAAAAACTATCAGCCTCCAGGGTTAAACAGACAAATGCTTTTCTCACCACAACTTTTTATGGGGAGGGAAAGCCATAACAATGTATGTAAGAGTTCTTATGCAAATCATAAAAGGCCCAGTGACTTAAATTGCAGCTAATGCCAAAAGTTGTTTATTGTACATTTTCCCCCACTTAAGAGTAGAAAGGCAGAATGGATGAATGATAACATGAATCTCATTTGCTCAGCTGGAAAGAGCATAATATTTTTAAAAATCCAAATTCTAAATATTACCATTCAAACACAAAGCTAAATTAATATTCATCATTCCTGAGTGCACGATGTTTTACTAGGAGGCAGAGAGGGTTAATACATTCATTAAATCACGTTTACTTCCGAAATGGCAGCTAATCTGATACTTACCTAACCATTCATTGAATTTTTTAACTTCGCTAGGAAGTCCCAGTTCAGTGAAGTCACCAGCATGTATTAAAACATCTCCATAGGGCATTTGGATTGGATCAGTTCTTGAGTGAGTGTCCGAAATACAGACAAATCGGGTATATCCTGGAGGTTTGGGGGCATCATGGGGCACAGGATCCACCCTATGGGAAACGCACCATGAGAAGGTTATGAAATAGAGTTGACTACATAACCTTTTTAGTAGTTACTTTGCAATTCCAATACAGTTTTCAGTGTTACTAAAGATGACGTATTCTGGATCTGTGTGGTGAAAGTCACTTATTAGAAGAAACTCACAGAATTAATAGGAGGTGTAAGAATTTTGGAGTTCACATCATAGTGCTTTAAATATTGTCTGGGTACACCTATTAGTTGAAAGAGATTATGGAAAAGGGATTGTTTCAATGTTATTGTCATATTTCAGACACTTACAAATAAAACAAAGGCATTTCCAATTTCAAAATAAGAATACCATCCTGTGTTCATCGTTTAGATAAGATTGCACACTATATTGAGAGAAGCATTTTATCACATATATAAATACATTTAAATGCATTTTCCAAATAGTATTTTTTCTGCAGATTATAAAATTCCAACAAATTTAATTAAAGCATTTTTGGAGATATGGTTCAGTGTGTTAATGCACCAGCAGATAAGAACTCTACTGACAGCTGCTGCAAATGCACATTCTAACCTTACTATTGTCAGGACAATTGTGGTAACTTTCTGGGCTTAATTATACTAAGTAAATCAGATGCAGTAAGGGGTGGTGCTGCATTGTATAGTGCCCAATTTCAAGACTCAAAACTGAGGAAAAGAAATGATTTGACCCACTTTTATGAAGCTGCCTCATGATTTAGGTAAGGAAGGCAGAGAACACAAATCTGCTGCATGAAATATACTTATTTGCAACTCATTAAATTCCTTCACCCTCAACACATTTCATTACAATATATAGAAGTATGTATGTGTAACTGTACCATAGCTGCAATTTCAGTGGGGGTAATTTTGGTGGAAAAAAACAGAAAAACAGAAATCCAAGAGCTTTATTAATATCAGTAAAATCTCAGACAGAATTATAGTTTTATATGAACAATTTAGTTTTGTAAACATTTGTCTTAAATGACTAAGAACATTAATTTAGTTCATTGTTATGTATAATTTGGATCTTTCCCCATCTGATCTGCTTCCCTCTTGGCTCAATTTAAAAAATTTAATTAGGAAAAATTAAAGTTATAGATCTTTATTATTATAAGAACATAAGAATGGCCATACTGGGTCAGACCAAAGGTCCATCCAGCCCAGTATCCTGTCTACCGACAGTGGCCAATGCCAGGTGCTCCAGAGGGAGTGAACCTAACAGGTAATGATCTAGTGATATCTCTCCTGCCATCCATCTCCACCCTCTGACAAACAGAGGCTAGGTACACCGTTCCCTACCCATCCTGGCTAATAGCCATTAATGGACTTAACCTCCATTAATTTATCCAGCTCTCTTTTAAACCCTGTTATAGTCCTAGCCTTCACAACCTCCTCAGGCAAGGAGTTCCACAGGTTGACTGTGCACTGAGTGAAGAACTTCCTTTTATTTGTTTTAAATCTGCTACCCATTAATTTCATTTGGTGGCCCCTAGTTCTTATATTATGGGAGCAAGTAAATAACTTTTCCTTATTCACTTTCACCACACCACTCATGATTTTATATACCTCTACCATATCCCCCCTAATAATGTTAGCATTATTAATGCTAACACTTTGGTGTTTATGGGAAAAGCTTTCAGAGGATCTCAAATTGTTTTACAAACATAAGTTAATCTTCACAACATGGGACAGATAAGAATTATATCCATTTTACAGATGAGCAAACCGAGGCATGGATGTTATGTGACCTGATAAGTTCATGTAGTCAGTAGTAGACATTAGTGAGACAACCAGGAATAGAGAGAGTCCTGTTCAAATTATTAAACAATACTTACAAAAATTCTCACTTTACCATTTATAAAACACATTAAAAAGCTAATGTATGAGCAAATTCTCTTTGTTATACTATTTTTCTATACTTTTTTGGGGGTGGGTATGTCTTTTTTAAAATCATTACATCTATGGGCAGGTTCTAGCAAAAGTCATAACTTTTCAAAAGTTTTTTTTTCCACTTTACTAAATCCAGGGAGTAATAACTATTTAATTCGAGTGCTGTACAGCAGGAAGTATTAAGCCCAAGCTTCCTAAAGTTTCACACCTCTTGTCAATTTTTCAACAAAAAGTGACCGGAAGCGAGGCCAAAAGTTGGAGCATGAAACATGCACAAAAGCAGAAACTTGAGGTCTTACATCCCTGACTTCCAAACTTTTGCTCTCCCCATCCCTAACTTCCCAATAAGGGCACCTCTCCATTATGCAGTTTTAAATTATGGATACTTCTGAACTGCAGAAGAAGGTAGCCAGAAAAATAATGTACCTTTCCCAGGGTTCTCATGCATTTGTACAAAATAAATAAAATGTGCTGATATGAATTTACATTGCTGGGTTTTCAGTGTAGGTCATAAAGTGCATCCCCTAAATATGCCTCTTCCCTCTTGCCTATCACTGGAACAAAGCCAAGGTGAACAGCAGTAACTTGTGCATCAAATCATAACCTAAATTTCACATGGTCCTCCTCTGAAGTTGAATGAAAACACAACAAACTTAAAACGGCAAGGTATGCAGCACGCAATACGTACGCTTTTCCTTATGCACGATTTAGAATTTTATTTTGTGGGAAGCATTTTCCTGATTCACACTGGTCAGCCAAGGTATGTATTGCTTTAAAACCTTGTACAAAGGGCCAAAAAATGTATCGGATATAAATAAATATGATAAATAAATGAAATACAGATCACAGTGTCACAAAAATATGCACACATTAAGGATGTGTGAATTGCTTTTGCAGTGCAAAAGTATGTCAGGTTTCACATAAACACATTTAATTGTATTGTAGGACACAATTTCTTAAGGCCTGAGACTGATGTCCTTGAGCAACATCTGACGCCCTGAGTAGCCCCACTGATGTCCAATGAACTGTTTGCACTGTGAGTAAGGGAAAGAGAAGAATGAGGCCCTTATGATCTATATGTTTTGTTTAAATAGCATATAAATTGAAAAGCAAAGCTAAAATTTCAGGACAACAGTTGTTGCTGGAGGTTGGTATATACACAGGGCTTCAAAGAAGTTTCATACAGAAGCAGAGGTTTGCCTGCATACAGCCAGGATCAAGACCTTAAATCTTCAGGGGACGACTGTCACGATTTATGTCTTCTACAGCTCTGATTGCATTATCAGTGCTTAACAAACAGTAGATGACAATTATCATAATAAAATACATTTGCCAACTGTAGCAATCCAAAGCACCTCGCAACAGAGGAACAAGAAAGACAAAGATGGAGCCAGGAAAATGCTGTGAGAGGTTGGGAATACTCCTGGATGGTGTAGTTAAGGTAAGACAGGGAGTGTAAGACAGCACTGAGCACCAGAAAAACCGTGTACTAGCTGTAAGGCTGAAGTCAGAAGCGCTTTGGAGGAGAGCCAAAAGCACTGAGGAGAAAAGCATTTATGGAAAGTTTGGGGGTGAGTAAGTTTATATTGGGTTTATTCGTTATTACTTGCAACATCACTAAACTAAGGATTTTGAAGCATATAAGTCACTAATAAGGTGAAATCCTGACCCTGCTGAAGTCAATGGAACAACTACTATTGATTTCAATGGGGCCAGGATTTCACTCATAATATTTATGGGCATAAAGGAGATGCAACATTACATTTCTCACCATTCTGTTAATTTGTAAAAGCCAAGAACAATATAAATACTGTAAGTATTCACAAAAATTCTTCAAGATTTCTACTGTCTAGACAAATAGAGTTGGTCAAACTACTGTTATAAATATTATTTGTTACAACTTAGCACATTTTCTGGTTTGCATGAACGTTTTTCAAATGCATTAATTATTCATGAGTGTTGAACACTTTTGGGGAACAATTTTCAGAGACTGGCTTGTTTGTGAACTGCTCCCTTTAGAGTATTCACTGTGTTGTGTGGTGGATCACCAAAGTCACATGCTATTGTATTCACTCACTGGCTGGGTGACCGCAACATTAAACAAGAGAATAATGAGTAGCAAATGGCTAATAATGAATAACTAATTTCCAACCCAAATTTTGTGACGAAAACTCATATACGCAACTTTTGGGATTGGCAAACGTATTCATGAATGCCCAGCGGCTGTCTGAATACACACAAATAATGAATAATATGCCCCACAAATCTCAGAGATCTGAACTTGGTACTTCTGTTTGCCAAAATATTTGTGAATCAATTTTTTTGTTTTTGTTTTCTGTTACCATTTGCCAGCTCTGCAAACAAAAGATGTTCCCTGATGCAGATATTATATTTGTTTTATTCGTTATTTGTACTGGGACACTACCTAAAAGCCCCAGCTAGGGATCAGGACCCTATTGTAATTGGCATATATAACAAAAACCTGCTCCAGAGAGTTATAGTCTAACTCCGCCCACATGCAGGCATGTGTCCACATTAGCCTTCAGGTTTCCTTTCTATGGTGTACAATTTGTACCACAATTTGCATGTAAAATATCAATGAAAAGATACATACCATCCACTCACGTTTTTTTTTTTTAAATGAATCATTCCCTATGTTTAGAAATTACCAAAATGTATTAAATGTAGTGGATGAAACTAAGCCAATTTATTCAGTCCTGCTAAAGTAAAAAGTTTTTTTTAAATGAAAATCAGTTCTCTGATCAAAATATAAGATTGATTCTCTTTTTAAAGAATAGAATAAAATACGTTACATTTTTATTTCCTATAAAATATTTTGCAATGGATTTATATACTTAGTTTACTTGTAATGGCTTAACAGTTTTGCTCTCCCTTCTGATTCTCAACTTTATGGCAGGTTTTATTTTGTAATTATGATCCTACACTTGACATTAAAAGTAAATCACCATTTAGAACAGTTAACTTTACTGATGTCATCATTATATATAAAAAGTCAAAAACAAACACATTATTTTAATTACTCTTTAAGCACTCCATATCTTTCACACGCTGGTATTAAAGTAGGCTGTTGGATGGGTACCCACACTATTTTATTTGTTGCTGTCTTTTTTTTTCTTTTTGGTAGTACAAAGCGGTAATACAGCTAACCGAGCAACAGGAGAATGTTTATTCTGAATACAGTCTTGGTATTTCAACAGCTATTTACATGTGATTCAAGTTGAGAATACGAGTTCAAAAAGCTGATGAATGCTTCTAAAACTGTGGAAAATATTATCTATATGAAACCTCTTAGATTAATTACATTGCTTGTTGTTTTTTTCTTTTTATAAAGGCCAAATTGTGCTAGCATAGTGATTCCTCTTCTATCCTTTAAAAAAGTACCTATACTTCCCCAATGGACTGAATTGTATCAGTAATTATTATTAGAAAGACAGCAAAACATTGTTCTCTGAATTCTTTCTGACTGGTCCATCAAATACGACATTGACAAGGCAATAACAATTCTGAAGGCTGTGTTAGAGCAAGAACAAAACTATAATACTTACATTTGCACATGTGGGGGCTGAAAACGTCCCTGGTTAATGTTGTAGAACGTGAACGCCTGTGTGGGGTTTGAGCTGTACTCATCCACTTCAATTATGAGTCTACTGTGTTGATGCCTTCTAGCGGCCATAATGTGCGACTGGGCGAAAGCCATGCTTGCACTGTGCAGTACAGCTTTTTCAGACAATCATCTGTGCTATCTTTCTACATCGACGGAAGAAGACCATGTTGTCTCCTTACCTCATCAACGTGCTCCCCTTCTGAAACCTAAAAGCAGACTGAAGAGATGGAGCATAACCGTTTGACAGTTAATCTGTTTTGTATTTGCTTTATTTAATGTCAGATGAAGATTTAAAGGGGGTGGGGGAACATTTACAGCTCAAAGAACTCATTACAAATCTTTCCAACTCAGTAACTAGATGAATATATTTTAGTCTGAGTTTGCAGGGGAGGGACACTTGCAAAAGAACACATGGCGCAACATGTTCAAATAGTTAAGACTTTTAAACACAAATTTAGCACCATGCAGTATTGGTATGTCAATTTTAAGGTTGTGTCAACACAATTATTTACTCCCCCAGCCATTGTATTAGTGAATATTTATATCATAGCCCCCTTCAAAAATGTTCAATTGACTGTCTCTGAATGACTAAAATGCAACACATTTTTAAGTTAATTAAAAATCACCAGTTTAAGGCCTGTTTTTCAGTAGTGCTGTGGCATTCATGAAAGGTATGTGTGGTCAAGCTCCCTTGAGATAAGAAATGGGTATCAAAATGGGTTTCCCATTCACATTTCATTATATTATGCCTGGCTTTGTAATAATTTCTAAAGGGTCTCCTAGTGCAGATATGAAAGCTTAAAGTGCTACTGCTCCACTATCACACCTCATATCCTACTGTGAGTTAGTTTAGGCCCCAAATAGAGGATTCATGGAAAATGGGGTGTTTCACAGCCTTATACCAATAAAAATGTTTTCATTAAGTTTTAAAAAGAAAATCAATTGAAACCATTTTGGATACTCCTCACTATGTATCCAACCCTAGAACAACAGCAATGATTGTTTGGGAAGTAAAACTGACTGAAATGCTAAAAGTAACCACTGAAAATAGCAGAAAGTAAATTAAATTAGCTTTTTGTCTATCCCGTCGCCTTCCCCCCTCTCCCAGTTTTAATAAACTATTTCATGACTGGTAATAAAAGTAAGGCTCTTTTATGAAATCCTTAGTTTTTGTTTACTTATTGAAAAAATACTTTGCTTCAAAGGAACTAATTTTACAAAAATTCACATTATAAAATAGTTATCATTGAATATATACAGTCTCTGGGCAGTGGTTCTGCAAGTATCTCACAGACATGGTCAATGTATCTCAGTTCCACTCTAATGGAACCACCTCCAAACATGATAGGAAGGCAGTTCATGGTCGGTAATCACTCAGTCCTTTGCCTAGCTATTAAGACTGCCTACCAGGGTGCCAAATCTGGAATTAGTTTTTGTAAGGTGGAAGTTTGTCTTCTGTGAAACTGGGATGAGACCTCTAGTTCATTTCATTACATGGCTGTAAAATGATAACTTGCTGTCATTAGCAACCTACAGGGACATAGCCTGAGAATTTAAGAAAAAGAGCATATTTCTTCTTGACTCCATTAGAAATGAGTGGTAAGGAAATAGTAGAAAAACAGCCAAGCAAATTTTGGATTTTAAACACTCTCAGATGCTGTGTGCATGTTATGGAGCAGGCAGCAGAATGGAAGTGCTTGAAAGCAGGAGGAGGGAAGAGAAGAATGATCCTTGTAAGAATAACAGAGTACACATTTTTGGACTTAAGAAATAAGGCCTGACCTACACTTAAAATTTAGGCTGACTTAGCTAAGTTGCCCAAGAAAGGGAAAAATCCACACGCCTGAGCGCCATAGCTATGCTGACCTAACTCCTAGTGTAGATGCAACTAGATCAATGGAAGAATGCTACCTGTCACTGTAGGCTGCGTCTACACTATGGGGTTATGGCAGCCAGTAGAGTCCCAGTAGTATAAACAAGTCCTAAAAGATTAAAATGGCAGATATGAGGTCTTGTCCTAGAAGCACTGTATGCAAAATGGTGCATTTTCAAAGAAGTTCATATGGACCATGCATGTCAAAGTCAGAGATTTTATATTGGACCAGCTGCTCTGAATAAACAGACATCTGTTTGAAGTAAACTAATATAAATGGTGATTTTTAGAATTAAATTCAGCACAGTTAGTAATTTGAAATTCCAAAGTGTCTACAAAAGGGTCTTGCAATATTTTATAAAGCATTAAGTTTCAACCAGACCCTGGTGCAGTGTGTAAAAATTTCCCCCATTTTACAAATGGCTAACCCAAGGTTACAGTGAAGCTGAGACAAATATTTTCAAAATTAGGAGCCTAAAGTTGGGCTCCTAAATCGATATTTAAGTACCTACTTGATCCTGAAAATTGCTGAGCATCCAAAAGCTCCACTGACCTTAGTGAGAGCTGCTGGGTGCTCGGAACTTTTGAAAATATGGCTAAATATGCTTAACTTTAGGCTCCTATTTTTGAAAATCCTGGCCTGAATGATTTACCTAAGGTCACATAGAGAATCATTGGCAGAACCAGTCCTAGACACCAGGAATCCTCATTCTGAGTTAGATGCATTAACTACTTCCTCCTCGCTGGACAAGGTGGACAATAGCACTTGCTAATTCCACTAACATTAGCTGCTTTTGGTAGAATTCATTATACTTTGTTCCCAAACACTGAGAAAAGTGTACCAAATATACTGCTCTGATAGCACTTACTGTAGAAGGGTTTTCATAAGTGAGGATCCAGTGTCTTCACACATGGGAGAGCCTGTGAATCACAGCACTAAGCCAGCCTGCATGGATGCTAGCCAGAGACACTCAGCATGATGGTCACCCTGTAAACAGGCAGAAAATGAGAAGCCAGTATGTCTCACTTGAGAGGAAAAAATTGTGTTCTCATAGCACTACTGAGCCCTCTACCAAGTGACAGCCATACATTGTCCACCCTGGAGACATACAAATTGTCCAGGATAGGAAAGGGAACCAAAAAGCTGGATCTTACCCTAAAAAAAAATAGCTAGCAATCACATGAACAACTAGTCCTAAACAGAAATCAGAAAAATATAACCACAGTACATAACTAACAATATTAATTCAACAGATGAAGCTACTGTCAGCAACATACACAAATGTCTTTGATCCTTACCTTTCACTCTCTTGATGCCTTGCTGAATAAGTGGCTGGCTGGTTGCTAACATTCTTGGTGACTGATAGAACAAGCTGTCTCCCTCCAGCCTGACTGCTATCCAAACTGACACTAGTCACTCCCCCTTATTTTCCTTTGCAACATTCCTTAAGATTTTTTAAAAATAATTTGAAATTTCCCCCATAACCCAGAACAGGGTGTGACATGCAGTAGGAAAATAATTACCTGCAGCTGTACCATGTAAGTTTTAAAATCACATGCCCAACACTACTAACATACAGCACTAAGACTCAAAGCCTCACATCAACACATGCTAACCACTCTCTTCCCCCAGACTTATGGAGCTATGGGATGGCTGCCAGGGAGATACAGAGAAATGTAAAAAAGGTTTCATGAATATGAATATTAAAATAAAAATCACAATCCTGGATGTTAGTTCTTTTTCAATCTCCAACATTTATGATTCTATTAAATGATCTATCCATCTTCTTACCAGTGTAGGAATGTTCTCTGCATAATTATTTTTCTAGGACTTTATCCAGTTTACTTTTAAATGTCCCCAAAGGTCTGATCCAAAACCACTGTACTAAATGGATGTCTTCCCACTGCCTTCAATAGGAATTCCACCACTTCCACTCGGAGATTATTCTGCAATGGGACAACTCATCTATTTGAAATTAGGCACATTCTTAAATCCCGTGCTGAACTGGGGCCTTACAGAACTCATTGTATGGAGTTTTCTGATTTTGTTTTTTCAGCCCTAAAATTTTCCTTTCTTAATGTCATCCCAATATTCTCTTGTATAGGTACCAAACAAAATAATTCCAGTCCATCCTTTGCATGAGTTATCTTTCCTTTGTTTAATTTAACCTCTCTCTCCTTCACTTTTTCCATTGCAAACCAACATTTCACTTTAATCTCCCTTTCCCCATCCCCACTCTGATTCTTGTTCTGCCTTTTGTTCTTCCTCCAATTCCTATCTTTCCCTGTCCATTGTTCCTCAACTAACTTACTCTGTTCTCTGTGCTACAGTCCCCACTACCACCTATTTTTTGTCAGTCCCATGACAAACATCTGTTTTGAGGCATTCTCATAACCTTCCCAGCTACTGGACAAGAGCCTGGATCCAAATCCACCATGGCTTAAGTACAGTAGTTGTCATCATAAATAATACTTACTGGTAGGTTGTTAAAATAACATAAGCAGAAGATAGAAATTAAGAAGTAAAAAATGTGAAGAAGAGATGTATTTGCAAAGCTTATCTCACAATACATGAAAAGTCCATGAGGCAGAGAAACATATGATGGCTATTCCAGATCATAAGAGCAGCAGTGGAGCAGTTGCAGCTCTTGCACCAACAGTAGTGAGGTAAGGTGAAGAGCAAGAGAGACAAGGCCAGTGGTAGATGAGTGGGAACAGTATAGACAGAGAGAAGATATGTGAGGTAGGCTAGAGTTTGTTCATGGAGAGTCTGAAGAACTGGGATTTGGGGATGCAATTGAGAACGAAAGTGCAGTAGCAAACGGAGAGGAGATTAAGGCATTTCCATTCAGCTTTAAAACAGTGAAGCCCACATATTTCAGGGAAAGAGGTGCTTAGAAACACAATACGTTCTCTTAAAGAAGTGTATGAAAGTTCATGATAGATAGTACAGTAATACAGTGTGGCTGCTTATGGTGCAAATACATCTTTGATGGAGTAAATAAACTCAATAGTGCTT
This sequence comes from Eretmochelys imbricata, assembly GCF_965152235.1. Taxonomy (NCBI): domain Eukaryota; kingdom Metazoa; phylum Chordata; order Testudines; family Cheloniidae; genus Eretmochelys; species Eretmochelys imbricata. The sequence continues at coordinate 237,076,582 of NC_135572.1, forward strand.
GGTGGAGAGTTCAAATCTTCCTCTGCACTGCAGGCAAAACTGCTCTCATTGAGTTTGTCTCAGGAATAGAAGCAAGTTACTTTAGATAAGAAAGCAAAAACCTTATTTTTAGAAAAATCCAGTGCCACAGAGTGTTCTACAGTAAGAGTGCCAATTATCACAGTAACACTACTGTAAGATGTAGCATTTGAATCCATTATTCTAAAATACTCTGTTTTTGTTTTAAACAAGGGATGGGTTGATGGAGATAGCCCAGCATTAAAGGAATCTAGTGCTATCAGTAAAGAAACAATTATTTCATTTAATGTGGGAAACAGGCTGGATGCTCTAATAGGTTTTCCCTCTAACTTATAATGTTTACATAATCCTGACATAAACTGGTAAATAGGATCATTTTGCTGCTCTCAGTTCTGCCACCAGGAACTGGATAGATGTTCTTCTACAGGAAAGTTTGCAATTAAAAACTGCTTCAAAGGAATATGTTCTTTTTTTGTTTGTTTGTTTGTTTGCTAAGACAAATAATGACAAAAATGCTGGCAAATCACGACTACTGAACAGTCTCTTCTGGCTGGTTTGAATTTACCTTAAAATAAGAGATCAAATGTTCTCAGCCTATTTATGGACTTTAAAACAAAGGTAGCTTGATTAAATGGCCATTAGAGGCTGGTAGCTGTTGAGGCTGATCATGTACTGTACAAATGTACTTCTGGAACCATTAGGCCTCAAGTACTCCCTGTGAGCCAGTAGTTTGTTGTATAAATGCATATTTAGGGAACTTTTTAAAATGTACATTTTCTGAACTAAGACTATAATATGTAGCACTGAAATATGCACTTAAAAGTCTACTTTTCCCCATGTGAATGCGTTATGTACCTGCCATTAGTGTCAATGACAGTTAAGAAAGAATGCTGAAAGGAGAATAGATTCCTTGGGGATATTTAAGTTATAATCTGTAGTGTCATTTAAGGTGTTTTCCTCCCCCTGCAAGCTCCCCAAAGATTTCTATGTTATGAATTAGTGATCTAAAAGTTCTATTTAGAAACCTAACCCCATTTTAGGTACAGAAGCACTACATTAAATGGCACCATTAAGTTTTTAAGATGTCAGCTTAGTGCTGCTGAAAGGTGCCAGGGTGACAGCCTTGCACACTGAAGTCCTCTGCAAGCTTCCCTGAACCCCCTTTGTGTCTCAAGCCTGCCTGGAGAGACCCCTTCTTGAGGGTAAGAAGGGTAGTTCAGACACCATTCCCATTCATTCTATGACCTCTTTGGTGTAACTGCTAAGAAGGGTGCTAATTATGGTGATTTTTTGTAACAAGGATCTCTCTCCACTGGGAATGCCACTGAGAAGTCATGAGATGGCACAAAAGTTGTATAGTGTAAAAATTTAGAAATTGCTCTCATCACAGGTTTCACAATCCTCAACTGTCAATCAGAGCATATACTTCTATGCTCTGATCCCTTAGGATATAACTGTAGCTATGCTGGCTTAATCCTGTGGTATAGATGCAGTGTACACCAACAGAAGGGGTGCAGGTACACCATCTCCCCAACCTATGGTAGCTAGGTCGACAAAAGCATTCTTCCATTGACCTAACTCTATCTACACTGGTGGTTAGGTTGGCATAGCTACATTGCTCAGGATGTGGATTTTTTACTCCCCTGAGCATCACAGCTATGTCAACCTAAATTTTAAGTGTAGGCCAGGCCTTAGACTCAAAGTCCTTTGATTCAGGAGCATGTCTAACTGAAATAGATCTCTAGCATCCCTCTTTTTAAACGTCACTTCTCAATGGTGGATTTTGATCGTTTATTGGCGTGATGTCATCCTCATGATCTAACAGGATTTACCATTTCATCAAGCCTATAATTTGTTTCCACAGATCTGAACTGCTTTGAGTAATGTCTGATTTATAATGTGGAAAAATGTGCTTTGGTGACTCAATGAGACCACTTATTTCACTTTAACTGAAACTACCTCAGCCGTTTTTTAAAAATTCAAATTCTTTTCCCCTTACTTGCAAAACAAAAAAAACCCCAACATTATGTCTTGCTGCTTATAACTACCTGTCATATACTGGGTAAAAAAAATCCTTTACTGAAATTAATTTTCTTCAAATTAGTTTTCCTCCACTGATCACACATACAAGTAAGTTATTGTCATTATTTTAGTTTTAAAGAGCACCGAAGCAATTGTTGGGTGAAACTGTCACAAAAAAGATTGTATGCATATTGTAAATAGATATAAAAGGAGGAAATAAGATACATTAAAGTCTGTCTCCTTTTTAAACTATGCCTCCTTGCCTATTTCTACTGAATTTCATCAATAGAAATGTTTTACTTATTGTATGCCACAATTCTGGACAGTCCTGTGGACAGACAGGCAGACAAGGAAGGAAGATGAATGCAGTCAGAATACACTGAATATTAAAATACTTCACCTAAGTAATCTAATAGCTGTACTGATTTAATACGTTTACCGCTCAGAAGCCTTTCAGTATATATCATTTTGAATTATGACTACATGATCGCGCTTTCTAATTCTCTTATTCCAACGCCCACAAAATTGTAGTTGCTTGTTCTTCATTTTACAAAAATTTGTTTCATTTTTAAATTATTAACAGTACAACTTACTGGATCATGTCCTGGGGTACACAAGTACTTGCTCACTTATACTTTTCATTCTAAAATACAAATGCAGCACAATAATACTTCTGTTTCCACTTCAGACCCTGAAGAGGCTCTATTTTACAATATATCATGAGCACCCAGCACATCTTGGAGATAAGAATATTACAGTGTTTGCATACACAAATGTACTGAGCAAAGACAAGATGTTTATTGAGACTAAATAAATTATTATAATCCTACATTAGATCTTGACTAAATTTATCCAGCATATCATACTTGGGTAAGGTATTAAAGTGGCCACATTTTCTTACGGGATAAACCAAGTCCTCTTTCAGAAAAATAAACAGTTTTGGTTTAAGGTTGTTTATATTAATCCCAAAATAAATTAGTGGTAGCTAATCTATGTAAGTTAAGTCTAGTCAAGAAAATTTTATATACATACATAAAAGCTGCAAAGCTCTTCCATTACTCTCTTAAGAATCTCTTTTTCCTCTCCTAATATTCATCAAACTTCATGATATTATTACTGGAAGTTAAGGATATGAATTAAAGAAAAATGATTAACCAAGTCAATACTCAGTTTAAAGAAAAAATAACTGTAAATGTATAAAAGCCATGAAAGCATCAGCAATTTAGTACTGTGATTATTTAATTCTACACTTCACTCTGAAATTTGGTCTGTCATTTTATCCAGCAATTAAGGTATGTTTAAAAAACAAAATATTTTATATTTGAGAAATTTACAAGTAAGTATTAAAACATACATGTAACAAACTAGTACTTGGGATGTCTGGTTTAAACTCACAGTTGAAAAGCTCTGTTCTCAGGCATTCTTTGATAGTCTTCATCCAGACACTGCATCATGTGGGTTATATAATGCACAGTTGGTCAAATCCTGGCCTCTGAACATACATATATACAATTCCCAATGGGCCAAACCCTGTTTGCCTTATTCACACAAGTAACATAACTGACTTCAGTGGGACTACTTACAAAGTAAAGCAAGCAAAACTTGTTCCACTAAGTTGTGCGCACATATCTGAGGGTAGAATATGGCACCCATAAGCCATTGAAGAGACTTTATCTGGTAGTTTCACCTATCTCCCTCACACCAAAATTAAGGCAGGAATGTTACAAAGCCTGCTATTAATAGAAATGCTATAATTTTTAAGTGTTCATTTAAATTTGTTTGTATTTAAGCATTCAAATTCAGTGTTGACAACCCAAACACTGCAGCATTGTGTTCGTGCAAGAGAATTAGAAAATAAAACTGACCAGTCTATTTCTATTGCTCAAAGTGAGTGAAATGCAAAAAAGTAAGAACAGAGTTTAAACGGGGAAAAGTAAAGTAGAATTTTAAAATTCTCAGGTTAATAACCTAAGGTGCTGGCAGTATTTTTTTTAAAATGATCTAAAATGAAACAATGCTTTTTTAAAACATAGCATTTCTCTGTACTGATAGGTAAATAAGACCTGTACTGAAGATAAAGCGCACTGCCCTATCAACCACTGAGCCAGGTCATCCCCTCCAGCGGTAAAACCTTTGGAAGGAGGAAATCTCCACAGAAATCCCCTCATATCATCTCTATTAGGGGTGAAAGGAATGAGGTATCAGGATTTTCCTATAGAAAAAGCCATGGGATCAGCCCCAAACGTGCCAGATCCCCAGGGATCTGCTGGAAGCCACAGCCATCCGTACAAAGACCCTGTGTTTACACAGGAGCTGCACTACAGGACTTCTACCAGGGAAAATATATTACGGGCTCAGACCATATTATCTTCTCCAGAAAGCCTCCTTGGGCTGGACAAAATGTGTATCAGCTTCTGGGCTCCTCCCAGTCCTCCCCCTTTCCCTCTGAACAAACTCCAGATTCACATGGTGCCCTCCATAAGGCCCACAGGAGAGGGGAGGATGCAGATGCAGCTGAGCCCTCTTGCCTTCCATGTCAGAGAGGAGAGAGCTATGCATGGAGGAAACCCGCAGTGAATGCATCTAAGGAAGCTGAGCTGCATTGATACAAATACAAATACACAAGTGTAACAAAATGAAGCTGAAATTTAGGTGGCTGTTTTGTATATTCCTTATGTGTACCAGCATGGCTGAGTAGCAATCCAAACCCGCAACTTCTTCCTCAAGTGAGGAATGACAAGTCCCACTGACGTTAATGGGGCTACTCATGTAAGAAAGGACTCTCAAGACCAGGCGCTATATATAATTCTGAGAAAAGAATTTATTAGTTTATGACTGTAGAACCAGTAAGTAGAACTTGTGCGTTTGGGCATCCACTGAAGTCACTGGTATTATTAATTATTAATAATAATTATGTTTATTATAGCACTACCTAGGAACCAACTCAGATCAGGGCCACATTGTGCTAGGCACTGTACAAACATAGAGCAGTAAACAGTCCCTTCCCCAAAAAGCTTAGTCAGCAATGCCACATTAGTTCTTTTACATGGGTCGGGGGAAAGGGGAGTGGATAGGAAGGGATTAGCTGTTACAGAGAAGGCATGGGAAGGGAGAGAGGTTACAGGGACAGAGCAGGTGAGAAGAAGGAAGGGATGGAAGGTAAGATAGGCAAGCATGGAGTAACACTGAGGTGAAGAAACTGGAGGAGGTTGGAGCAAACAGCCAATCAGCACAGGCCAGAGAAAATCCTGTCAAAACTGTAGAAAATATCTGTGTCCGTTGACCACTGCTTCTGCAGCTGCTCTGCTAGATTCAGTCTCTGGCTGAATAGTAAGACTTTCATTGGCCTTAAGAGGAGTTGGAATAGGCCTATAGAGAAGGAATTGGGGTAGGAGGTCAGGAAGAAAAGATTCTGCAGAAAAAGTAGCTTTTAAAAATATATTTGCCATTAACAGTAACCTTGTTATTAATAATAATTCATAAGCTAAAAAAATACAAGACAAGCTTCAATCAGAGCAAATATTTACAGTTGAAATATACAGACCAATACTCCTAAAAATAGGCATTTTAATGGATATCCTGACCCATCCTTACCATATTGATTCTAATAAGTACCTATGTAATTAAATACAATAGCGTATGTTTAAAGAACATTAAGGGCCCAATCCTGCTCCCAGTGAAGTCACTGAATTCAGTGACTGAATGGGGAAATTAAGCATTTTACATGTAGTCAGTGTAATGAATCCATTCCAGATTAGCTGTTACTGGAAGTTACATAGTGAGGGTTAGTTGGTAGTACGAACATAACTTCTGGTAACACATCACATCTGGCACATTTGTTGACAATTTCAACAAGGAGGTCAAGGAGTGAATAGACATAAAGAATAAACTCCTTTACCCCTCTAAAGTGGTCCCTGCAGCACCAGTTGGATATTCCTTAGCAGAACAGTTCTGCTACTGTCCATACGGTATCTGTTCTACACAGAAACAGTTGCAGGACTCCATTTCCACTCTTATCACCTTTCACAAGCAGTAAATTCACAACTATTTTACCTAGAAGAACATTAGATCCAAAGCATGGGCTTTTGACAGGGAATAAAGAGGAGAAAATGAACTTTGAGAACTCCCGCTCCTGTATGCACAAAAAAATGCTTGGTTTCAGAGTAGCAGCCATGTTAGCCTGTATCCGCAAAGGAAAAGGAGTCCTTGTGGCACCTTAGAGACTAAAAAATTTATTTGAGCATAAGCTTTTGTGAGCTACAGCTCACTTCATCGGATGCATGCTTAACATGCTTAACATTTCTGATAGACATAATCCAGAATATTGAGGGTTAACATAAAAACTCCATATCATATTCAGAGATAATGTATAGAGTGGTGCAAAATCACCTTGTACTCAGTCAGTACACCCAACTTACACCCAACTCTATTCTATTGTACTTACACCCAACTCTATTCATGTGTGCACTCCATTCAGAGTCTAACAGTATAAGGTCCAGAACACGCAAGTAGCCCTCACCCTACTTTAACATAATCACGTTCTGTCTCTTCCAGTTCTGACACCAGTGTCAGTACAATATGTGTAAGGGAGTCTCATTTACGCTACCTTACGTATCGCCTCTGAATCCGGCCCTTCATCCTTAGCTTCTGTCAAAGCAAGGTCTGAAAAATGACCTTTATGATTTCTTTTTTATTATTATTGCTAATAATTTGGATGAACATTGCTATTAATGTTCTCAGTATTAAAATTCTCACTATACACTATTTTTCTTTGTTCACTAATTGTTATTGTTTTGTTTGTCTGGAAACAGGACCTGTTTTGATAAATGGAGTACAGTTTTTCTTTGTTTACTATTTATTATTGATTCACCTGTCTGAAAACAGGAACTGTTTTGATAAATGGATTAAATAGTAATCTGGTATCACAGGGTTTAATCTTTTTCCCATATAATTCAACGGCTAAACTCCTATTGACTTCAGTGTTACAGAACTGTGCCCATAGTGACTTCTTCACATAACTCCGTATCTTCCACTGAAATACGAGGGCCAAAACCAGTGGAACTACTCGGGTGAGTCCAATTTGGAACACAGAGCCCAATTCTGTTCCCAATGATTTCCACAGGAGTAGGAGCAGACAATTATTTTGTGACTTTTGAGAGAAACTCCTCAGCATATCACAACAGATATTCCTACAAAACCACACTGTTAGGGGAACTATTTCTCTCAAGAGGCTGAACCGTCCAGAAAGGTTGTGTGCTTTCAGACCTCTAGCCCTTTTTACACTGATACCAATAGCTCCCACACTGAACATGCAGAGTTAAATAAAAAAGCACAACCTGTGTAAATAAGACTAGAGTGTCAACTTTATACACGTATTTGCATTTTCATATGTTTATAACACCATTTCAAATATTTTTAAAATCGCATCTTAATGGAAGGTTCTAAAACATGTATTATAGATTTGCTCTAATCTATCAAGCACATTTGTATATCTTGAAAATGGGCATTTTTCTATGTGTGAACTCATGTAGGCATTTTTTAAAATGGTTATTCTACTTCTAATAAAACCTCACGAGGGAATGGTGTATGTATATATAATGTACACTCACAGAAAGATAAAAATTACAAGGGTGCTCAATCAAGATTTTTTGCCCTCTGAGACAAATTAAATAAATCACAACAGCAAAGCCAGATAATACCCAATAAATCCATGGCTGAATTACACCATAACTAATGTGTGTCCATCAATTAATGCATTTATAATACATATAAGAATGCCAAGAAAATCCATAGGTAAAATAACAATTCAAAAAGTATTATGCATGCAACACACTGCCAGTGTGTCTGGCACCATGAAACACAGTTTATTATTCATGGATCTTATTACAAGCTAGTACTCCACTGCAGGATATAATGGCCCCTTAAATACTTTTCTCAAAAGATATATTCTTCTTATAGGAGTCAAAAGCCTATTTTGGGTACATAAATTTAGGATGCAAACTTGTATTTAAAATACATAATAAAATCCTTTGGAAATACTGTTAGTACATGTCAGCAGTAGCCCCTTTCATAGTTTAATAATCTTGATTAGTTATTGATTTATCCACAATACCAAAAACTGTTTTAGACCATATTATAAATTAATCACTTGTTACATTTATCTAACTTTTACTGAAGTTGGAAAAGAATATTAATGGTATAATCATTAGTAGACCCTTTTTAACTATGGCGTAGCGAAGACAGGATTGTGTATAGCAAGTGCATCCTCAACTATTGATCTTCTTGCCAAGCAGTGATGGAATGTTTTAAACCTTAGAAGACAGTATAATTTATTTAAACCAATTTTTTATTTTCCTGATTTAATTTTATATATAATGTACACATACACCGTGTCCTATAGTGACTATGCTATATTCAGTCAATAAAGTTATGTACAATTGCAACATATAAAATACAGTTATTAATGAAGCCACAAGTAGCTAAACAACATCCAAATGTCCATTTTTTCTGTCTCCCCCCCCCCATAAAAGAATATAGCGTGTAAGATTGTAAACCAAACCACAACCATCTAACATAATAGATGATGCCAGAAACAGCCTAATTTCTGAAAAACTTATAGAACGGTTTCCTGCTGGAACAAAACTTTGGAAGGTCACTAAAGCCTCTCCCACCACAAAGGAAACAATTCAACCTCCCCCACCCCTTCGTTTTGCCACTCAAAGGTGAGGGCACAAACAAAGTGAGCAGTGCCATGGAATCTGGGGAGTTCTGCAGCGGGCGGCTGGTGGTATTTGAAAATGGGGTGAAGAAAATGACCCTAAAAGGCCCCTCTAAAGCGCCACTTCCCAGCGAAGTCCAGCCCCACCCCAATGTCTCTGGCTCCAGAGGAGAGGTGGTGCAATGCCCAGGCTGCCCTGAGGAGCCTCCACGGGAACTCTGCAAACAAAAAGTAACTTCCAAGGTGACATTAGGAGACTGGAGCACAGGTGGGAAGGGCTCCTCGCAACCCCTCTGGATCCAGGGCAACCCAGAGAGCGAGCGAGCCCTTCTCAGCGCGCAGAGTGCCAGTCCTTACCTTCAGCCAGCCCTTTCCACCAGCCCAGCAGCAGCCAAGCATCAGCAGAGCCGCGCTGAGGCAGGGGAAGGGGAGCCGAGAGGATTGCAGCTGCTTTCCCTCCTCTTCGTCCTCCTCCTCTTCCTCTCCCGGGCCGGGAAGCGCCGAGCAGCCCTTCCCCCCCCCCGGCCGGCTGCCTCCTCCCGCGCTAGCTCTGGGGCAATTGTTCGTTTGTTTGAAGGGAGCCCGGAGCAGCCCACGGGGCAGCCTGGTTGGGAGAAGCCAGCCCCTGACGCGCTTGGGGGGGAGTTTCCAGACGCTCGCGCGGCGGCGCACCGAGCCCCCCACCCCAGCCCGGCTCCCCACCCCGGGAGGGAGCCGGAGCCTTGGCGCCTGGCTGCCCCCGGCCAGCCGCCTTGCACCGGGGGGAATAGCGCTGCGGCGAAGCCCCCCCCAGCGCCGCACGCGTAGAGGGGGCTGCAAGGATCCGCCCCCGTCCCTGGAGGGGGGAGGCCCTCCCCCCGAGACTTACCCTCCCCACCAGGGCTGCTGTGAAGAGGCAGCATTTATTATTATTATTATTATTATTTTATAAGCCACCGTCTCCTTCTCCGGCAGCCCAGCCTCCCCTCCCCCTCTTCCTTTGGGGGGGGCCGGGGACTCCCCCCTCCCTTCCCGCGCCGCCTCCCCGGCTGCCGGCTGCCCCCCGCGCCAGCCCGCCTCTCCCCGCTGCAGCGCCGGAGACTGGGGGGTGGCCACTGCTCGGCCCCTGTGCTCCGGATGGAGGGAGAGTCAGAGCCCGCTCCCTTCCCACCTGGTGTGGTGATGGGATGGTTTGGGGCTCTCAGGCCCCCCGCCCCCGGCCTCCTCCTGCAGGAGGGGCCCCCACCCTTGAGCTGCTTTTGGTGATCACAGGAGCTGGGGAGCTCCCCCTCCCAGCTCCGTGGTGCCACTGGTTTAGGGGTGAGAAGGGGAACCCTCTGTGTCCCAGTGCCCCTCTCTCTGGCTGGGCTTGGGGGCCTTAGGGAGTGGGAATCCCCTGACGCCCTCTGTGTTGTTGGGGACTTTCTCAGCAGTCCTGTCCCAGGCTGGGACTGTCTGAGCCCTGCTTCTCCCTGCAACCCTGCGCTGGGTGGTCCCTGGGCATTGACTAGGGCCAGAATTCCCACCCGATCCCATAAGAACGTCCATACTGGGTGAGACCAATGGTCCATCTCGCCCAGAATCCTCTTCGGACAGTGGCCAGTCCCTTCGGAGGGAATGAATAGAGCTCCCCCACCTCCCCACACACATGCCCTTTGTGCAGATTTAGGATGATGATCTGACACTTATTCAAGACTAAAAAGGACCTGCTATCAGCTCCGGCAAGTGCAAAAATATCCAGTGCTCCTTTCATGACATTTTAAAAAAGTAAGAGGCATATGAACACTGGGATTTCCCCTGGTATCTTTGGCCAAAATTTCCCTCCTTTGCTGGGGTGAGCCAAGTAGAATAGTTGCTATCTTGCCACCTTAGGGGTGACTATGTTCCCGAGAGGCACTTAGCAGTTCTTGGGGGGGAAAGACGCTATACAAAATGTAAAATATGTATTAATGTACCACTGAACAAGATGAGACAAGGTCTCTGCCCCAGACTGCTAGTGTCGTGGCTTTCAAAGGTACTGAACATGCACAGCTCCTGCTAGTTTCAAAATCAGGCCAGGAACACACTATGATATATTAATGATCCTATCATATGATATTATAGCTAGAGAGCATGAAAGTTAAATGAATACATAGAGGAGAGACTAATTATTATAAACATATGAAGGGCTAAAAGAAAAGGAGTACTTGTGGCACCTTAGAGACTAACCAATTTATTTGAGCATGAGCTTTCGTGAGCCACAGCTCACTTCATCAGATGCATACCGTGGAAACTGCAGCAGACTTTATATATACACAGAGAATATGAAACAATACCTCCTCCCACCCCACTGTCCTGCTGGTAATAGCTTATCTAAAGTAATCATCAGGTTAGGCCATTTCCAGCACAAATCCAGGTTTTCTCACCCTGTGATATACAATCTTCTAGTACAGGGGTTCTCAAATGGGGTTGGGACCCTTCAGGGGGTCACGAGTTTATTACATGGGGGTCGTGAGCTGTCAGCCTCCACCTCAATCCCCACTTTGCCTCCAGCATTTATACTGGTGTTAAATATGTAAAGAAGTGTTTTTAATTTAAAAGGGAGAGGGTAGCACACAGATGCTTGCTATGTGAAAGGGGTCACCAGTACAACAGTTTGAGAACTACTGTTCTAGTACAATAAAACCTCGGAGTTATGAATTGACCAGTCAGTCACACACCTCATTTGGAACCAGAAGTATGCAATCAGGCAGCAGCAGAGAAAAAAACAAACACGCAAACAAAACAAAAAAAACCCCTCAAATACAGTACAGTACTGTGTTAAATGTAAACTATTAAAAAAATAAAGGGAAAGGTAAAAAAATTGACAAGGTAAGGAAACTGTCCATGCTTGTTTTATTTAAATTAAGATGGTTAAAAGCAGCATTTTTCTTCTGCATAGTAAAGTTTCAAAGTTGTATTAAGTCAATGTTCAGTTTTAAGTTTTTGAAAGAACAACTATAACATATTTCATAGTTATGAACAACCTCCATTCCTGAGGTGTTCGTAACTCTTAAATTCTACTGTAATTCTAAGCTGAAATAATTCAAACCCCTCCAAGGATACATTGGACACCTGTGCACTGGTTCAAATGTGGCCTACTGGACAATGATGTATGGTAGCTATGTGGGAATAATTAGTAAATATTGGGGCTAAAATTTTTAAAATAGTTCTTTCCTAAGTAAAGAAGTGGGCAGATTTTCAAGAGTGCTGAGCGCGTCCTGAGAACTACTGGGTGCTCAGTTCTTGACAGTCAGGCCACCTGTTTAGATCGCTAAATATGAACTTCAGAGACTTACTTTAGACATCCATTTTTGAAAATCTTTGGGTATTTGGTTGCTCCATTTCCACATCTGTAAAATATGAGTAATGTGTACCTTTTTGAAAGACACTAAGATATTTAGAAAAAGTTCTATACAAGTTCTAAGTATCATTATCTATTATTAATATCCTAATAGAAAATTATGGTCAAAAGCTCTAGAAATATTCTAGAATCATCTGTTACCCAATAAGTCATTTACATATACATTTGCTATATGATTTTAATTTAATTCATGAGGCTACAAAGCTTTTTAAAAAATGAGCTGGAATTGCCCTTGGTTATGCAAAGAGATTGATCCTTGAAGGTGGAGAAGCTTTTATATCCTATTTTTAAATAATTATTATTGACAGCAGAAATTGCAACATATGGACATGTTATTTATGCAGCAAAAGACAAAAACTGAAGAATTTAATGTGATACAGAAAGATGTACTTATCTAAAGGAAAACGGTTGTGCAAAACAAGAAGTTAATAAGATCAGCAGGGATGGAGAGAGAAGTGGTGGAGCAGTGCATCACTTTATTTTTGTAAAGTTGTTTTTTCTGGCTGGGTTGTCTATTTTGTTAATTGACAGTATTTTATGTATAGTTTTATTTAGTTCATTGCCTTATAATCAGTAAGGATATTTATGAAGTAAACAAAGAGTGCAGGCTTCTGTCACCAAAGTGCCATTGCAGAATGGGATACAGGAGCATTAGTACAGTGATGAATGACAGTCTGTAGTCAAATGTGGGTAGCCAGTGGTGCTTCCGGGATCTGCAACCCACCACTTTTCTGCTACCCTCCCTCCCTCCACCCACTTCCACATCCCTAAATCCTTCACCGACTGCACATCTCTTTTGCTTCCTCAGCCACATAATCCCCTTCTGCCAACCAGCTCCCTCCCTGTAAAGTTGCTGTCATATCCAGTTTCAGATTTGGTATCTGCCTGATATTGACACTTAATGGATCAAAACCAAACAAAAAGCTATATTTGTTGCTGTGATGTTATTGACATGATCTGTGACCATATAGATCATTGTTGCAACCACTGTCATATATTTGCAGCGAATATTGTACAAAGGTTGTTGTGTGAGGTGCCTATGAAGAGGTTATGATTTGATGGTTATAATTATGCTATCTGTACGTGTGTATCATTTTTGTAGTTGAAGTTATGAATATTGGCTATGTACTTGTATCTCAGTGTGTTTGTAAATAGCATTAGTGAAGCATTTGGTCAGCTTCTTGAGAAAGGAATTTTCAAATTGAGTGCCCAGTCAAGAAACACTTAACTGACAATGGACCTTGGGAGACTCCAATCCACATAAGAAGTCTTCCTGGGAATGTTCAAGATACTATGTGAGCAATGGCTGCTGCCTGCAAACTGAGTCATGCATGGACATGTGACTTGACCATGTGACTCCAAACTCCATCTTGCTCCTGGGATTTTCCACAGTAAGAACAAAGGGGTGTCCTTCCACAGGGCAAAGAATATAAAATACCCTGGAAACCCCTCCATTTTGTCTTCAATCCTGTTTCTTACTTCTGGAGGAAACTTGCTGCAAACTGAAGCTCTAAGCAAAGGACTGAATGACCCATCCCAGCTGTGGATGTACTCCAGAGACTTGATATGAACCTGCAGTTTATTGTATAACTGCTACAAGCCTGAACCAAGAACTTTGCCATTACTGTATGTAATTGATTCCATTTAACCAATTTTAACTCTCATTTATATTTCTTTCTTTCTCTAAATAAACCTTTAGAATTTAGATTCTAAAGGATTGGCAACAGTGTGATTTGTGGGTAAGATCTCACTTGTATATTGATGTGGGTCTGGGGCTTGGTCCTTTGGGATTGAGAGAACCTTTTTTCTTTTACTGGGGTGTTGGTTTTCATAACCATTCGTCCCCATAATGAGTGGCACTGGTGTTGATACTGGAAAACTGGCGTGTCTAAGGGAATTGCTTGTATGACTTATGATTAGCCAGTGGGGTGAGACCGAAGTCCTCTCTGTTTGGCTGGTTTGGTGTGCCTTAGAGGTGGAGAACCACCAGCCTGGGGCTGTGACTGCCCTGCTCTAAGCAATTTGTCCTGAATTGGTACTCTCAGTTGTGTCCCACCAAAAGCAGCATTCTTATAGTTGCATCCTTTGTTTAAGAGTGTATGGGATCATTCTTTCGTGTCAACAAAACCATAGTCAAGCTTGAAAGTATTTTGATTTGGGTCAGTCATAAAATAAGAGATGATGGGAGTTAACAAGTCTTCATTTTCTAACACTAATTTTTAACTGTAGATCAAAATGTTCTGGCTGCCTTTCAGTTGTCCCCACACTGAGTGGAACATCTGGTGTCAGAGCAATTTTTCTGTCTTTGTCCAGTCGTGCTACTGGATTCTCTTGCAATTTAAAGACTGATGATACTGAACTGAAGACGCTGTAGTCGTCTCTCTGTCTGAGCTCACTGGTGGTGGCTTATGTGCAGACCCCCTCCCTCTTCGCACTGTCTAATGCCATGGTGATTAGCCAGTGTAGGGATCAAATCTAATCAGATGGCTGGAGTGGCATATTCTGGAGAAGAGCCAGCAGAAAGAGGACTTAGCTTCTTGAGGACACAGTGTGGAGAAAGGGAGACAACTGAAACAGACAACAAACATGAGCGTTCCCTGTTGTGCAAGGTGTGATGTCTGAGGTCTCCTGGTATAACTCCTGTCCAAACTACGACTAATGTAATAATGAAGGCCAACCCATATTGCACAGGAAGGCAAATGGAGAGAGATTAAGATGAGGTGATGTTTGCAGGAAATGATGGAACAGATGGGACCATAGGGAACAATCCTAACATCATTTTATATTTGATTAAATACCTTTTCTTTGTTTTTGTATTGGCCTTTAGATTTTAATAGAGAATCACAAATTGCTATAGAATTCTATTGGACAGCTAAGAAATATTTAGAAATTGTAATTCTGAATATATTTTATGTTGTTTTTTGAAAATAAATTCTATAGAACCCTATTCGCTTCATCCCCATTACATTCTATAGGGATTTTCCATAAGAGGATGTTTGGAAAGCACTACATGGAGAATGAAAAAATCATGACTTTTGAGATCTGTAGAGTCACATTTGGGGAGCAGTGGAGAGGCAGAATGAGGAAACAGTTGTCCCTTTGAGCAGTTTTGTGCCCATGTTGCGAGATAGGGAGACTGACAGGTATGCAATACAGACTTTCTTTGCTTAGTATTTTACCTCTCTTGCAATGAAAACTCCAAGCAGATCATTCAGTAAATTGATTGGAAAGTTTCACTGAAGCAGAATGTAAGTACTAGAAAACAGGTCAGAAAATGTCAGTGAAAATGAGATTTTGATGGAAAATGCACACAAACATTTTTCCAAAATATTTTCCTTGTCTGATGATCTCAAACATCTACCTATTCACTGCTAAACTGGTATTCCCCAGTCCTGCAAGCTGAACCATGCAGACAGGCTCAGTGCAGGCACCAGGACCCATCTGTGTGCATCAACTTCGAGAACCGGGGCTGTATTTTGTAACTTTTTATCACATTAACCTTCAGTGAATCATAATGAATATCCCTCATCATCTTATAGTAATTAAGGGAGTGTTTTCTAGGCAGCAGGAGAATACCACTGTCACAAAAATATGCAAGATTACCCTGGATTTTTTTTTATACTGGTAGATTTATAAAAAGGTTTGCAGAGTGGCTAAAATATTCCACAAGAATTTCTAAGGAGATCTCTTATATATAATATTTGGAAAGTGTTATAATAAATATATAGTCAATACCATACACTAAATTTGGAAGTCGCCTCATTCTCATTATTGTAGGCTGCTCCACTGAAAACTTGGACTGCCTTTTTCAACTAATGGGACTTCTGTTCCATCTGTCCTAGTACTTATACTCCATGTAGTATGAAGATCCAGATAGACTGGATTCTAAATAGGTATCCATGAACTGTAGATAGTAGTATTATATCCCTTCCATTGTATGATATAGAATTTCCCTTTACAAAGTCTGGCACAACCAACATTATCCACTCATAAACATCAAATTGACCTCAGCTGCTAATCGTTACAATTGAAAACCCGTGTGTTATTTCTGCTCCAATTCTGTCTCTGGCATTGTACAAGACACAACAGGTGACATGGTACCTGAGTAGCGTATGATCTACATAAAACAATTATACATAATCAGGCACTTATTTCTAAGTAACAGCGGTACAGTAATTGTGAGTATTGTAAGGCCTCCTGCCTAACCAAGCACAAGAAAAAATAATCTGTGCTACAAATTGAATGGCATGCATCTAGGATCCCACAGAACAATTATATAAAGTTGTCTGGAATACTCGGTATCCGTAGTAACTACATGACAGCACCTCCAACAAGCAAGCACGATTTTTATCATGGAGGTGTGTCACAGGATGGCTGTCCTCTTACCAGGAGATAGGCTTCAGTCCACCTATGAAAAGCTTAACTCGCTGCTCCAGGTAGGGAGAATGAAGGTCAGGGGACCCAGTCAGGCCTATCATAGATAACGAAAAGCCTTGGAAGGACAAGGCACTACAAATGTGTAGTGATAGTTCCTGCAGATACTTAAGAGAGTAAGGAAGCTCTTTCTAGGGCCTTGGGTCAGCTAGGGGAAGATAGACTGGAGTTCAACCTTCTCCACAAGTCTCTGCTGCTAACAAGTGCTGGGTAAGAAGGAAGGCAGGCTTTCAGGGAGGAGGGACTGTGCCCAGCTTGGAGTTGAAGTGGAAGATAACATAAAATAAACTCAAACATAAAGTAAGAATTGAGATCCCAAGAAACAGTGGTGCTATTGGACATAAACCTTTGTGGAGTGTTTCAGAAGCTTGCGTGGAGGAAAAACTGAGGAAGGGTGGCACAAAGACAACCCAGGCCAAGAAGTGGCACATGAGAGGTGGCTGACACTTTTACAAGGTGCAGTAAAAGGGGATGGCCAAGTATTATTACACTTAGATTTTGACAAATGAAGCAGAAAAATCCCAAATCATCCACTGTACCTGATGATAAGCCACAACCACAGTGGAATCTATTCTCCTCCTCATTTACCCAGACAAACCCCATTAACACAGGGTTTGATGAGGGTGATTATTAATCAGACACAGACTTTTGGTGGACAAAATCCTCTCCAGGGGGTTTTGTAGGGGGTTATGTCTTGCTGGAGTTTTTCTTGAGCTTTGCTGTGGGCTTTTTGTATTATTTAAAATAATGGCGGAGGTACCCGGAGCAGCAGATGGTTGCCTATTTTGTGTCATTATTAATGAAAGGAAATAACAGTATTCATTCTCATCTCAGAAAACCAGGAGCTATATTTTTGAAAGGCTCTATAGATTCCTCTGCTAATGCAATGAAAAATAAAAATGAGGCAAGACCATCCGTATTATTGGCAAGGTGTATTTTTCATCAATAAGATATATTCTTCAGTTAGAAAAAATGTATATTTCCAAATTACTTTTAGCAACCATCAACTGTAAATATTTGTACTTGTATTTTTAGGAAAGTGGATCCTACATTAGCTATAGTTTCTAATGGAATTTTTCACTGAATACTACAACTATTTTGTGGAGTGTCTTTCATGTAAAGTGTATACAAAGGGCTTAGTGTTGGATTTGGGTCCCTCCTCCCCCTTTGTTCTTTTGTTTTTTCTTTGGAGAACTTCCCCCAGCCCCTTTTTGGATAGTTCACATAATCTTTTCCATTCGTCATCAGCCAGGTTGCTGATTACGAGAGTAACTGCCAAGCTTTCAACTCCTTGTCATCAATGGACTGTGAATGACAGACAGCATTAATGCTGGCAAGCTCCCACTCTCCTCTTCGCCTTTCCCAAATGTAATTAAACTGCACTAATATGGCAAAAGAAAAGCTGCAGCTTTATTTTACTTACCCTAATAACATAACAATTAAACCACAGAAGCACACAATATAGTCAT
Organism: Eretmochelys imbricata; assembly: GCF_965152235.1. Taxonomy (NCBI): domain Eukaryota; kingdom Metazoa; phylum Chordata; order Testudines; family Cheloniidae; genus Eretmochelys; species Eretmochelys imbricata. The sequence continues at coordinate 237,094,604 of NC_135572.1, forward strand.
ATTAACCCATCATGACCAGGAAACTCACAGATAAGGGAATGCCTGTCTTGAGATTAGAGCAAAAGGCTGAGTTAAGACTACTCTCTTCTGTTCATGGCTCTGCTACTAATTTATTGTGTGACTTTTTGGGCAAATCATTAAAGACAAAATTTCCAAGAATGGCCACCCAGTTTTGACCTTAACATCTCTACCTTTCCCCCCACCATCTGTAAAATGGGTATAATTATAATACCCTACTTCACTGGTGTTGTGAATCAATCGGTGATTGTAAAGGCCTTTTGAGATCCTCCTATAAAAGGCACTGTATAAGTGGGAAGTGTTGCTAACTGAGTAGTTGGAGACTTTTTGAAATAATAATAAACAGATACCTCATCATCAGGCTTCAAAAATATCTTAAATACATCTAATCCTTGTGCCTTTTCTTTTTCACAAGATATAATTTAATATACATGTCACAAAGTTTCCCAGTGGCTCAAGTCAAGTGATTGATTGCAGCCCTAAGTTGACACTTCCTATAAAAAGGAGCCTCCACGGGTGGAGAAGAGGCCTAGGGTCAGGCTATGGAGGACCCCATTGTCCTACCCAGGTGGAACTCCTAGTAGGTGCATGCAGGGAGCAAGAGTAGAAGTCTCTGCTGGGAAAGATCATAGGAAAGAGAGAGTCTTAGAAAGAAAGTGTGGCATTTGTGGAAGAAGCCTGGGAGATTTGAATGATGTTTTGTTAATATTCCGGAAAGGGAATGTTGCATGTGCTGTGTGATTCTGTGTATTTGTGGGGAACCCAAGAAAGGTATGCAGACCATAGTATGTGAGCCTTGCTTTACACATTCACTTTTAAAAAAACAAATCTTGTTTTAAGAATTCTGGAGTAGGCTACATGTAGACAGAAGAATGGCTGCTTGAGGACTGATAGGTTCTTCATCAGTTTGACAAAAGGAGCTTTCTATGGCACCTGCTGTTGACTTAGAACAACGCTTCCTTAGCTCTCGTCCCCTAACGCCCCTACTCTACTTGCATTACATTGATGACATCTTCATCATCTGGACCCATGGTAAAGAAGCCCTTGAGGAATTCCACCATGATTTCAACAATTTCCATCCCACCATCGACCTCAGCCTAGACCAATCCACACAAGCAGTCCATTTCCTGGACACTACTGTGCTAATAAGCAATGGTCACATAAACACCACCCTATACCGGAAACCTACTGACCACTATACTTACCTACATGCCTCCAGCTTCCATCCAGGACACACCACACTATCCATTGTCTACAGCCAAGCTCTATGATACAGCCGCATTTGCTCCAATCCCTCAGACAGAGACAAACACCTACAAGATCTCTATCAAGCATTCTTAAAACTACAATACCCACCTGCTGAAGTGAAAAAACAGATTGACAGAGCCAGAAGAGTACCCAGAAGTCACCTAATACAGGACAGGCCCAACAAAGAAAATAACAGAACGCCACTAGCTATCACCTTCAGCCCCCAACTAAAACCTCTCCAGCGCATCATCAGATTTACAACCTATCCTGAAAAATGATCCCTCACAGATCTTGGGAGACAGGCCAGTCCTCGCTTACAGACAGCCCCCCAACCTGAAGCAAATACTTTCCAGCAACCACACAACAAAAACACTAACCCAGGAACCTATCCTTGCAACAAAGCCTGATGCCAACTCTGTCCACATATTTATTCAAGTGACACCATCACAGGACCTAATCACATTAGCCACACCATCAGGGGCTCATTCACCTGCACATCTACCAATGTGATATATGCCATCATGTGCCAGCAATACCCCTCTGCCATGTACATTGGCCAAACCGGACAGTCTCTATGCAAAAGAATAAATGGACACACATCTGACATCAGGAATCAGAACATTCAAAAACCGGTAGGAGAACACTTCAGCCTCTCTGGCCACTCAGTAAAAGACTTAAGGGTGGCAATTTTTGCAACAGAAAAGCTTCAAAAACAGACTCCAAGGAGAGAAACTGCTGAACTTGAATTAATATGCAAACTAGATTCCATTAACTTGGGTTTGAATAGAGACTGGGAGTGGCTGGGTCATTACCCATATTGAATCTATTTCCCCGTGTTAAGTATCCTCACAGCTTCTTGTCAACTGTCTCAATGGGCCATCTTGATTATCACTACAAAAGTTTTTTTTCTCCTGCTGATAATAGCTCATCTTAACTAATTAGCCTCTCACAGTTTGAATGGCAACTTCCAACTTATCTGTATGTGTATATATTTCTTCTTACTATATGTTCCATTCTATGCATCCGATGAAGTGGGCTGTAGCTCACGAAAGCTTATGCTCTAATAAATTTGTTAGTCTCTAAGGTGCCACAAGTACTCCTGTTCTTTTTGCGGATACAGACTAACACGGCTGCTATTCTGAAACCTGCCGTTGCTTTGTGAACCAGTCTGAGAATCACTGACCTAAGAATCTCGTGCTTTAACCACAGGTACCCAGGCAGAGGAGCTTAGCTACCATAAGGAGAAACATGACATACAATAAGATAAGTAGAGAGGGATAGCAGCTGAGTAGGACTAGGAGCCATCATAGTGGTAGCATGATTCAGGTAACATGTTTAGTCACACTCTTACTATTGCTCCAAAAAGGAGCAACTTGTGGTCCTCTAAATCCCCTAGAGGCTGCTGCTAAAGGCAGCTGCTGACTGCTTCTTCCTTTCCGGCTCCCCACCTGCTCCCATTACAACTGTGGAACACCACCAGCTGAGATAGCCAGCTTCCCCCTTCCAGTAATCAGGGTAATGCTGTGTTGGATGCCTGCACTGTGAGCAGGGTGTAGTGGGAGAGAAAGGGAAGAGAATCCTTCCTTTGAACCTCTCCCAACACACCAGCAGGATTTTACCCTATATGTAAAAAAAAAAAAAAAAAAAAATCCTGTCTGGGAATCAATAAGCTCTCTACAAAACTCAGGGGCAAATTTTCCCAGACAGTGCAGATCTTTCATATTCCTGGTAGAGGATATCAGCTCACAGCCACTATCTATAGTAAGTGCAGATACGTTATGGGCACAAGATATATTTTAAGAAGACCTAGATAAATGAGCAGGCATGTCTTTTAGACATTTAAAAAAAATAATGTCTATTAGAAGCACCAAATATTGTCCCTGTTCACATTCACAACTCATAGACCAGAAGAGGAAACTGGCCACTCAATCCCAGTGCATTCTGGCAGTTGCAGATGTCGTTGTGCCAAGCTACATGTATCATATGGTTGCATTTAATCCCTATCAAGTGATTATCTCAGCTCATTGCCCCAACTCAAACTCTGAAATCCTGGCCCCATTGAGCTCAATAGCAAAGCTTCCATTGATAGCCAGGGTTTTAATCAAGAACTTTAAAATCTTTGTACTGCTTTTCTTCCAGCTTTTTCTATGGCTTTCATTCTGTCTGCATAGTGTTTCCACACACATGAAGGCTAAAGGCTTAACTATAGTTTACACTATTGACACAGGCAGAGACTTAAAAAAAAAAAAAAAAAATAGGAGCCTAAAATCAGGGCCCTAAATTCCTATTGAGGCAGCTGCCTGACCTTGAAAGTGCTGAGCATTCAGTAGCTCCCTTTGACTTACACAGGATGTCCTTTCCTCACACAGGTATGTAGTTATATGGGAGGCCCACAATAAAACCCTAAGCCAAGCCACTTTGTGTTCCCTGAACTTCTGTTTGTAAGGTAGGGAGAAAGACGGAGCAGCTGTCCTTTTATGAATAGGTTGGAACAGGAGAAGGATTGAAGTCGCTCCACCTGAACCCTCTCAACATACTTCAAAGGTAAGAGGTGGGAGTTCTGGGGCCTGCTAGAAGAAAAGTGAATAGCTGAGGATTGAAAAAGCAATTGTGGCAAAACTCACCAGTTGCATGTATCTGGGGTTCATATGGGTTGATCCTATAATTTTGGTTCTATGTGAATCTGAAATGCCAAGCAAACCCAACAGAGCTAAGATGGGTACAAAAAAATCCACTGGTTTAAGATTGCAAAACCCACTCACACTGAATTAAATGGGTTTTACACAGCTCTACATACAAGCTTACTAGACCGCTTTTGTGGCTTGTTAAAATAAACAAGGGCATTAGTATTATTGTATTGTGGTACTGCTTAGGAGCCTCAGTCATGGATCAGGATCCATTGCTCTAAGTGCTGGGCAAATACAGAACAAAAACATGCCCCAATGAGCTTAAAAAGTAAGTAGAAGATGAGACAGCAGGTAGATACAGATAGGGGAGTACCAAGAAACCAGGCAATAATGATCAGCATGAGAGTCAATGGTTTCATCATACCAATTCCCTAGCTGTTGTCAGGTTTTTTGTAGGCATTATGGCAAAGGAGAGTTTTAAGGAGGACAATAAGGTAGCTTTGTGGATGTTCATGAGGGAAGCTCCTCCCAAGTATGACAGGCAGTATTAGTGAGTGATTGTCCTTCATAAAGTGGAAGATCCCATTTTCAGACCAAGGCTAGTGTTATGTATTTATGTGTAACTTGCCTGCAAGACTACCCTGGGGATGAAAATATTTATTCATTTTTTGGACACAAAAAGAATGGCTTTTGTCATCTTAAAGTAGACAGGGGAAAAACACAGGTACAGGCAGAACTGGACCCCACACACTAAGGTTGTGTAATTGGGATAGACAACACAGAAAAGTCCAAAATAGGAACATTTTTGTTTACGTTGTAAGAAAAAACATGGAAGAGGATACTATTAAGCTTGAAAAATAGGAATCTCATGCCAGTGATGTTGGAATCACAGAACTAATGTGTCAAAGATGTTGGAACATTTCGAAATATAATCTTTTATGGTTTCAATGTCATCAACATGTTGTTCTCACTATTTTCCATGACAAGAGAATTTATTTAATGTACTGCATGTGGGTGGGTAAGCTATTGTTATTTATATTGTACTACAAGAGGAAAATGCTTACAACACCTACTGAATGCCCCTAACAGTCTCAAAATTGTATGTCTTTTAACAGCAAACCCAGTGCATCAGTTTTTAACCGTTACACTTTTCTCATACCTGACCTTGTATAGTTTCACAAATGAATAATTATTTCAAGGGAGAGGGCAAGGGGGAAATATGATTTGTGCCATTGAAGTAAAACTGAAAAATGTTGTTTTGGCTTTTATTTTTGTTTGAAGAATTGCTCTACAGATAAATGTTGCTCTTACATTGCTGCAAATTATACCTAAAAATGAGCCCTTATTATTCTGACGTGTTCCCCATTCTAATCTAGGTTTTGCATCAACCTTGTCACTTCCCACCTTTTTTCACTCTTTTATCTTTCATTCCCTCTGCAGTCCCAAGTGTCTTGAACATGCAGTCTTCTCTTCCTGCCTCAGTTTTCACTGCTCTGGTTCAGATATCCTATGCAATATGGCTTCCATCCCTTCCACTCTGCTGAGACCTACTAATGTCCTGCTTCTGGTCAAGAGCAAGGAGCTCGCTCTCTGTCCTAATTCTCCCTGATCTTGCTGCAGTCTTCAGAAGAGCCAGCATTTTACTCCTCTTTGACCCTCTCCTCCCTGGACTTTCTTGGTATTGGGTTTGATTGATTATCGTCCCTTCTTCCTGAATGCTCTTTTATCTTCTTACTCAGTGGTTCCTCTCCATCCCAGGTGTCACTCTGGGTCCTTGGTCTCCCTCCTGTTTTTCCTATACGCTCTTTTACTGGATTACCTCATTCACTCCCATGGCTTTAATTGCCACCTCTTTGCCAATGGCTCCCATATCTACCTCACATTCCCCTGACCTTTCCCCCTGCTATCAGTCTAGCATCTATAACTGTTTGTTTGAACGTCCATCCTGGATGTCTAGTTACCAGCTCATACCAAATTGAGCTAAAATGGAACTCCGTATCTTCAACTTTTCCCCAAAAGCCTCTGTCTCCCTTTGTTGTCAAAGCTGATAGTTCCACCACTCTCATCTTTTTGTTTGCATATTGATTTGTCGAATTTTATTGCACCAAATTTCATACCCCTTAAATAGCAGCAATAAGTACAGAAATTCAAGTTACTGGATTCAATACACAAATTCAAGCAGATGCCCATCTACCTACATCTAAACCCCTCAAATCAACCCTTCCCCAACCCCAAGTGACCATGAACAAAGGTGGGATTTGTCATGCCTAAAAGAAGATTAAGAAATCTCTTTGACTTAAGGGTGCATTTGTCATAAAGAACACTCTACGAACTACTTCCTCCCATTTAACCTGAGGTGGCATAGATGCCTCTGCTGATCATGATTAGGATATGAACCCACAGACAGAGAGACTGTCAGATAAACAGATACCAAACTAGCCATACAGGCTCACAACTTGAAAGTCATGCCCGAACTGCCTTTTCTTTTCCCCACCACATCCAGGCTGCGGCTAGATCTTTGTTTATTTCTCTAGAAGGTCTCCACAATAAGTCCTTTCTTCTTCATCTCTGTTGCTAAAATACTGGTTCTTACCAAGCTCACCTCTTGCTTTAACTATGACAACCTACTCCTCTTTGACCTTCAGGATTCTTACATCTTTCCTCTCCAATCTATCCACAGCGATTCAGCAAATGTCATTTTTCTTGCTCACCACTCCAGTGGTGTTACTCCTCCAATCACCCACACCTCACCTTTGAATCTCTGCATTGGCTTCTTCTCATTCCACATCAGATTTAAACTCTTCATTCTTACCTTCAGAGCAATACCAGCTCTGTGCCTTCCTATATATCATCTCCGAGTTAGTCCCCAGCTCACACCCGGTGTTCTGCCAGAGCAGTATGGCTTGTCACTCCTCTGCTGGTCTCTGCAACTTTTCTTAAACCATGCCTGTGCCTAGAATATTCTCCTTGATCCCATGCCATACCTTATTTGCCTTCAAATCCTTCCTCAAAACACTTCTTTCCGTTAGCCTTCCAACAACCTCTACTAATATTCACTCCGCTTCTTCTGTTCTGTAGCTGGACTTTGCTACTTTAAAGTAGAGTACTTCCAAAAGGAAAAAAGGAATTAACAATATGTGTATATATTCTTCTACAGTTGCAATGCTTGCAGTTTCCCAACCCCCACCATCTTCCTTTGTTTGCCATCCTTGGCTGTGCTGTGTCTTCACTACTATAAATCTACTAGGCATAGTGCTTGCTTCAATGAAGTTACTCATGGAAGTAAGCCTACGTTTGCTAATAAATATTTACAGGATCAAGTCCTCAGACTGCAAGATCCTTAGAGCAGGAACCTGTCTTTTTATTTGTCTAAAACACCACCTACAGAAAGAATAAATAATAGAAATGCAAAGGAATTGGTATTTCTTATTAGCATGCGTAAAATTTTGTATGCAAAATGCTCTCAAGACTCTCCAACAGTTGGTACAATAAAGGGTTTCAGCAACTCGGTGCTATATAATTGAAAGTATAGTTGCATATATTTAGAAAGAAACTTGAATTTTAGAACAAAAGTTTCTTATGGCGGAATTCATCTCTGCCTCTGTTTTGTACAAAGTGAAGCACACTGTCAATGCTCAAAAAATACTAATTGATACATGAGAGTCCAATTTAGAAATGCGGGTGCCTTAATAGCATGTCTAAATGCAGCAATTGGACACTCTGTAAAGGTTCTCCTGGGCTCATGTGGTTTGAATCAATTTGCCAATAATTTTGGGCACTTTATAAACAAAGACTGAACAAAAAGAAAAGAGAAACATGAGACTCACTTCAGATGTGGAAACTTGGGCATTACTCAAACCACAAAGCAAAAGGGGTACAAGGGTAATGTATCTGGAAATAGGAAGAATCATTAAGTATCTCTGATGTAAATCATTTCAAAGTCATGAACTGGGGGCTCAGCGACAGAAGAAAAAAAACCCATAAGTAACAGCATTTCTTCGGAAGGGAAAAAGACTTGAGTAGTTTCCGTCATTTGCATGAAATGATAATTACATTATAAAACCTTCCATTTTCTAATTATGAGCTTGAGTTAAAATGTAAGTACATCAAAATTCACAGCTAGTAATAGGATCCAATGTAAGACACAACAAAGGTCTACTCATATACTGTAACCTTCATGTTGTTTGGATTTAACTGCGAGTGGCTGTAATTAATTCCAGATCTAGCTTTGGCCAAATATGGAAAATAAAGAGATTAGCATTTCCAATATTGGGTTTAAGAAGGAGGCAAGTTTGTGGGAGGGAGAGAGTATAAGCTCTCTGGGGCAAGGACTGTCTCTTCCTGCGCATTTCTGAAGTGCCCAACACAGCGGGGAGCTGGTCCTGACTGTGACCTTTGAGAGACTACAATAATAGTAAATCTAGGAGAAGAGGTGACAAAATAAACCTTTAAAGAACACACATTCACAGAACAAATTTTGTTTGCCAGAAAATAGTTCACACTATGAATTAAAATTCTCTAAAGTGTTGCTTTAACAGAGAATTTTTTATAGACACAATTCATGCTGAACTCTGTGTAACAGGAGATAATTGATAGCTCCTTAATTTGTTTAATTATTTACATTTTTCTTTATGCCTATGCTTAATTTTGTTTCATTACTTCCCAGAGCTCTACACTGTCACGTGAAAAAACAACAGCACTTATCCTTACCCTGATTTTTTAAATTCTATAAACCTGCTAAGGGAGCCAGTGTTATGCAAGGGGCTGTGAGTCAGGACTCCAGAGTTCTATGCCCACCTCTACCAACGATACATTCTTAAATCAGTGTTAATACTCCCAGTGATTTTGTTAAGTCATATAACCATTCTGTGCCTCAGCTTACCTACATGAAAAATAAAGATAGTAATGCTAATCTACTACTTACAGCTGTGATGCTAAATTAATAAATGTGTGGTAAGTGCTTTGAGATCTTTGGATGAAAGGTACCATAGGAGTTCCAAGGTACTATTAGGTTTATTTACTGTAGCTTTTTAAAAAGGAAATTAATGTGATTGGGGAAATAACCAGTATTTTAAATGTACATGAAATATGTTTAGAATATATAGTCTGTTGGAAAGGAATGAATGGTTTATTTTATTAGCTGGAAAGAAAAGTGTGTGTATATATATAATCCATTGTTTGTGGTTGCCATCAAAGTTCTACTAGGAATGTAAAGCTAAAAGCTATTTTTACCTTTATTTTTGCTTTGTTTGTGGTTTTGGCAGAACAAAAAAGGAATGGGTAAAGAGTTGTTTTGCATTCTCGTACAGTGGTTTTTGAGATTCTCCTTGGGTTGGGTGCAGAATAAGCTTTTTATTATTTATTTGTATTGTAGTAGTGCTTAGAGGCCTCAAAGAAGATTTGGGCTCCATTGCTCTAGGCGCTGTGCATACACATAGTGAGAGCTCACATTCTAGATAGGCAAAGGGGTGGGAGGAGAGAAACAGAGGCACAGAAGGGTAAAATGTCTGATTACATGTCAGAGCCAGGAATTGAACCCAGGTCTCCTGACACCCAGTCCAGTGTTTTATCCTCTGGATCATGCTACTTCTCCAGAAAATATTCCCCCTGTCTCCGCCCCCAACAAACTTGCCCTAGGTCAAAGCACAACCTTTGAAGTCTTCATCTGGAGAGAGGCATACACGACAGTACATTACATTTGATATGTTTGATACTTGTATTATTAAAAGGTGCATACAGAGATACCTTTGTTGTTTTAATTTTGTTATGGTAGGATTTTTTTAAAAAAGCCTTGTTTTCCAGAACATGGCCTGGCAAGAATATTCTTTAAAGAGCCAGTGATAAAGCCAAACAAGAGATTAATCAAAGTCTTAAATCCATGCCATTTGTAAAGAAAACTGGGATGGTATAAGTCTAGTCTTATTTTATCTCAGTATTTTAACAACAGATGCAATACTGTCTTTGTTATTATCCTTTTTCTTCACACAGTATTTTTTTTCCTAATTATTACTTGTCTTCTATGGTAAGATTGAGGAATAGTATTCTTTTAGCTCAGGTAAACATCAAAGCAGTCTTTCTTGTAATGGCATGGCTGCATTCACTGGAGAGAGAAATATAGTGAATTAAAAAAGAGAACTTAGCACTGTTTCCAAATCAAAAAAACTATTAACTACTTCTGAATAATGGTTACCCAGTTCACCCAGCAACACTGGTCCTTTTGATCATTTTGCTAAGTTACTGGGCAATTTATGAAATGAGTTAACTGGAAAAGGATTTTGGGCTAGATTGTTTACTAGTGGTCAGTGGTGTGGAGCAAAGATGCCCATTATATCCCTCTGGCCCAATTGAGGGAACCTCCAACTACCACGTAAGTCCACCTGGTAAATAAAATCACGCCTGAGAGGTGTGAAAATTGACACAAGCTACCAACAGCCCCAACTGGATGTTCTAGCAGCCAGAGATTACCAGGGAATGGGAAGGACACTCTATCCATGTCCTGTCCCATCCCCCAGCCATGCCTCCTACACCAATGGCTTGGAAGGAAGGTGACATGAGAGCTTTGATGGTAGCTCTACACCACCTGAGGAACTGCCTACATAGGTAGAATCCTCAGTTTTGCTAAATCTCATAATGGTATCTCAAATTTCATGACATCTTGCACTTTTTTTAAAAGCCTCAGTTCTTGGAAGCGTGATTACATGATAATCTCAATTTTCATTTTTAAAATGATAAGTTTCTAGCCTTCTTGCTTTGTGGAGAGAAACTTAAAAATGTCAACTCTAACAGCTCAAAATAGATTCATAGATACTAAGGTCAGAAGGGACCATTATGATCATCTAGTCCGACCTCCTGCACAAAGCAGGCCACAGAATCTCACCCACCCACTCCTGCGAAAAACCTCTCACCTATGTCTGAGCTATTGAAGTCCTCAAATCGTGGTTTAAAGACTTCAAGGAGCAGAGAATCCTCCAGCAAGTGACCCGTGACCCATGCTACAGAGGAAGGCGAAAAACCTCCAGGGCCTCTTCCAATCTGCCCTGGAGGAAAATTCCTTCCCGACCCCAAATATGGCGATCAGCTAAACCCTGAGCATATGGGCAAGATTCACCAGCCAGATACCCAGGAAAGAATTTTCTGTAGTAACTCAGATCCCACCCTATCTAACATCCCATCACAGGCCATTAGGCCTATTTACCATGAATATTTAAAGATCAATTAATTACCAAAATCATGTTATCGCATCATACCATCTCCTCCATAAACTTATCGAGTTTAATCTTAAAGCCAGATAAGTCTTTTTCCCCCACTGCTTCCCTTGGAAGGCTATTCCAAAACTTCACTCCTCTGATGGTTAGAAACCTTCGTCTAATTTCAAGTCTAAACTTCCCAATGACCAATTTATATCCATTTGTTCTTGTGTCCACATTGGTACTGAGCTTAAATAATTCCTCTCCCTCTCCGGTATTTATCCCTCTGATATATTTATAGTAAGCAATCATATCTCCCCTCAACCTTCTTTTAGTTAGGCTAAACAAGCCAAGCTCCTTGAGTCTCCTTTCATAAGACAAGTTTTCCATTCCTCGGATCATCCTAGTAGCCCTTCTCTGTACCTGTTCCAGTTTGAATTCATCCTTCTTAAACATGGGAGACCAGAACTGCACATAGTATTCCAGGTGAGGTCTCACCAGTGCCTTGTATAATGGTACTAAAACCTCCTTATCTCTACTGGAAATACCTCGCCTGATGCATCCCAAGACCGCATTAGCTTTTTTCACGGCCATATCACATAGTCATCCTCTGATCAACCAACAAGGACAAGGAATAATGGTCTCAAGTTGCAGTCGGGGAGATTTAGGTTGGATATTAGGAAAAACTTTTTCACGACGACGGTGGTGAAACAGTGGAATGCGTTACCTAGGGAGGTGGTGGAATCTCCTTCCCTAGAAGTTTTTAAGGTCAGGATTGACAAAGCCCTGGCTGGGATGATTTAGTCGGGGATCGGTCCTGCTTTGAGCAGGGGGTTGGACTAGATGACCTCCTGAGGTCCCTTCCAACCCTGATATTCTATGAACTTCGAGGTCCTTCTACTCCTCTGTTACTTCTAATTGATGCATCCCCAGCTTATAACTAAAAATCTTATTAATCCCTAAATGCATAACCTTACACTTCTCACTATTAAATTTCATCCTATTACTATTACTCCATGAAGAAGGTAAATAAAAAGAATCCAAAACTTTTTTTAAAAAATCTCATGATTTTTAAGCCAATCTTGTTTATGAACACTTTGAACTGGCAATACTGAATTTTTTGTGGGGGGAGGGGGGATCACAACATTTTGGGGAAAAAAAAAGTCTTTCAACATTTTTCTATATGAAAAATGGTAATTTTTCATCAAAAACAATATTGAACAAAAATGTCAGCCAGCATTAGTTGTCTAGATTTAATAATAAATGTGTGTAAAGTTCTTTGAGGTCTTTGGTGCAAAGTATTATAAATAAGTAATAAAAGGATGCCACTCTAACTTATTCTTCATTTTCTTACAAAAACATCCTTCTGCCATAACATGGGCTACATATTTATGTATAAGTGAGAATCTTGATACCTTGTTTCTGATTTTACCTGACCTTTTTATATTCTTTGGAGGAATTTTCTCAATGTGGCTGAAAACTCATACTTTATCTAGTGTTTAGCCCCCTTTATATATTCCTTAGTAATTTTACTGTCCTTGTTTTTTGGTCGCATACCGAAACAGTTTTCTTTATCATTTTTTGTGCTAATGTGATGGCTGTCACCTTGGCCAAAACATTGAGGATTGAACCTGAAGCCACCAGAGCTAAAAGCATGAGTTGTTACAGCTTGTGCTAGAGAGACAAAGTGGGGCTGGAATGGCCTCAGATCCTCTGTGGATAGGGCTCTGAGGGGAACCTGTGACACGCCACTAATGGGTTACACGATGGGTATAGCTACACTTTGAGCTGGGGGTGTGATTCTCAGTTTGAGGAGACCTTCTCATTGAGCTAGTACACTTAAAAAGAGAATGTAGCCACAACATCATGAGCAGCACAAGGAGCTAGCTGCCTGCGTATATATTTAGTGTCTGATGGGCACAGCACTTGGGGCAGCTAGCCCCTCCCACCATTCATACTGCCACAGCTACATTCTGTTTTAGCATGTGTTTCAGCATGTGTAGATGTATCCAAACAGATGGATGAAACAGGAGTCATGACCTTTTGAACCTCCAATCAGGCTGAGAGAATTCTACCCTCAAGTGGTATGAAAATAGAGAAAAGTGAGGAAGTTTGTATATTTAATCACTGCAGCTGAGACTAAACATTTCCATAAACAAAGACACTATTATTTAATTAAAGAGAGAAACACTTTTAAAGGTATCACGAAATAAAAGAAGACTCACTGGAACCGTGAGTTTGGCAGAGCATGAAGGAGAGTGCAACTAATTGTGTTAAAAGCTTTACAAAATATAGTTTTGTAAATTGTACGCTTTTGGTAGGAGGATGGGGCTTTGATTTGTTCTGCTCATTGAAGTTAGATACAGACACAATAGTTCTCTAGAGCAAACAAACCTATCACAATACTGATTTGGGGAGGGAGCGTTGCCTAGAGAGTCTGGCAGGGGGCTGGAAGTCAGGCTTTTGGAGACCTGCCTCAGCTCTGGCACTCACTGCATGACCTTGAGCAAATCACTTGGGTACAGAGAGGCTGTCTCTAAAGATGCTGTGATGTTTAATTGACATCCTTGCTTATCTTTGGAAGTAAGGTGCTATGGAGGAGCCTAATTCTGCTCCCGCCAAAATCCATGAACCTCAGCAGGAGTAGGATCAGGCCCGAAATGGAAATTATTATAAATAATATAATAGTAAGGGGTGCATTAAAAGCACCTAAGATAGTTCATTTTATTTTGAGTTAAGAATTAATATATTAGTATTCCACAAAAATAGTATAAAATCATGTGAATAATTATTTTAAAAATCATATGAAACACTCCAACTATAAGCTGTGATATATTACTTCTAATGCAACTGTGACTTTAGAGCTGCATATCACTGTATTGTTTGGATCTGTGCTTGAGTGCAGACCTTAATACTCACATTGTTTTCTGCCTTGGTTGTAGTTTACTTTGTATTGTTTCATATATTCATGTGTGGAAAATATTTCTAGTTCACTTCACATGTTACTGCCATTTACTATTAACTACAATCCCAATCTCAGGCAAAACTGGTAGATTTAAGTCAAGTGCTACCAGGACTCAGAAGCTTTTATTATTATTTTATTGTTTTATAATTAATACACCCATGCACACAAAAGAATAGGATCCATATTTTCAAACAGGCATTTTCACAAGTGCCCAGTGTAGACACACAAATTCCTGCATACACACATACAAGGTGGGGTTGCCAGTGTGCATACCTTATATACATGCACATAATTTTATCTTGCATATTTACAGATGGAGAAGTGTGTATCTAAATTGTACACATTTGAAAATTTGAACATCAATATCTACCCTCCTTCCCTGAACAGAACAAAGAGCAAATTGGGAATAAGGTGCATTTTTGCTTTTGAATTCCTAAAGCTACAAGGATTGAACAGAGTTCTGTAAAATATATAGGCTTCTTCAATCAATCTTAAACCATTTCTTTTTAGAGTGATGGAATTCTAGACAGATTTATACATTGTTCATGCAGTCTCTTCATTTTTTCTTTTAGTCAACATAAATTAAAATAACACACAATTAAAATTAAAAAGCATAATTATCTCTTTATCTTCCTCTTCCTATTCTAAAACAATGACAGTGGCTGTATTTAGCTACTTTAATGCAGAAGGAACAGACAGATTGAATTCAAATTGCCACTTCGGAGCTGAAGCTATCATTTCTGGGATGCTTGAATATCAAGACATTTTAAAAATACTATTATCTGTGAAGCACCTAGCACACTTTGGGGTACTATGAAATAACAAGTAATACATAACTAAAAGAAATATGGGTAAATTTAGAAATGGATCTCTCATTTAATTTACATTAGATAAAATCCTGCAGCCTTTACTCATATGTGTATAGATCCTTTATTTGTTACAAAACAATTGATTGAAGTGAAAAATCTTCAGGTAGGCTAAACATACTGGTTGTTTTTAATGATAGATAAATATAACCAATGCCATGAAAGGCTTCTTAAAGCTGTAGGCAAACAGTAATAATGCATTTATTGACATTACACATTCAGGATTGTATTCTTTGGTCTCCTGCATATACGTTTTAATGTGTATACCCTAAATGTACTTTATAGTACCACGAATGAATTAAAATTGGCATATATTTATATTAGCTGAAGGATATGATACATTTGCAAGAAAGTCTGTTAGAAGCCACAATGTCTTTATGTGACATCTTTGTACTGCTGAAGTTGGCCTAGCAGTCCCCTGTTGTTAAAATAAGGCTGTCTGCTAGATCTGCTGTGTGTGTTGTGGAAAATTGCACCACCTAGTGACAGGTTCTGCAGTCTGCATATAGGCCTAGTTAAGATTCCTGGGCTCGATCCTGGAATCCACCCTCAGGTTAGATGTTCACATCAGCGAGAACTTTTTTCCAAGTAAAGTATGCAGGATCAGCCTTTAACAGATCACGCCCCCAGATATTTGTTACATTCAAGTAGTTTGCAATAATCAACATACGCACTTGAGAGTTGTATTCAACTAGTCACACCTGTGGCTCGCTGTGAAAGGTGGCTCTTGCATTCCTACCCAAGAGGCTGCCACTCTCCCTTTGCCATACTGGCACAGCTGAGATCAGCAGGGCAATTGAGGTGAATTCCACCCAGCATAAATGAAAGGGGGCTACTGGCAGTTCATTCTGTGGGGGTGTCCCTTCGGAATGTGCTTCCGCCAAGACCTCAAATCTGCTTATCTTCAGGAAACTGTAAAAAATATCATCTTGGGGTTCCTGATGAAGCAAATATAATTGGAGGTGATATTTAGAGGAAGTGGGGTTTATTTTTGTGCAGCCTGGTTATTATTGCTGTTACTTAAAATACAGTAACTGCAAAGAAAAGTATGTCAGAAGAACCTAAATTGTTTGGATAAGCACCTCTTTTTACTGTAGAAAGCAAAATAACTATTGCAAGCTAAACTGTACAGCAGCAAGTGCAGTTGGGTAATGGAAGCCATTTCATTAAGATACCCTGCTCTGGGCATGGAGGGGAGAGCTGTCTATATATTATCTCTCTTTGTGGATTTTTATGTCCAGGAGCATTCTGATCAGTATGCAGATCGGAGGACTATATCCACGTTTTCATTTCAGTTGGCTGGAATACATGCACACTTTTTGGGAGCCCTGAATTCTGCCAAAGAGGGACAATATGGTTCTAATCAGAGGTATACAAAACTCAACTGTTCAGCTTTGCCAGCATTTCTGCAAATGTTTTCTTCAGTTTCAGTTTACACAGTTTTCCCGCCACTCCCATTTTCCCCTTCCAAATGTCACTATAAGTTTCAGGTTCACACAGATCCAGAAAGCTCAAAGTGTAACTCAGCAAGAACTGCCAGGTTACTCACAGTTTTGTTGCAAAACCCCTAAGTCTCTGTCAGGCTTCACTTTGAGAGGGTCACAGACTTTTCAGTAAGCCTAGGCTCATGTTCGAGCTTGTAACAGAATCTAGCGCGCAGCAAGTTTCTCATGGTTTTGTGTCTTGTTGCAAAAATGTTGCACAGCTCTGGTTCTAATCCTCCATTTACCACAACTGTCTTTGAAGTTCAGTAGAACTAAGATTATCTGAACTCTGATTAACCAGAAGTCTTAACCAGATGTCTTCCAAAGTTTACTGCACAGCTAGCTGAAGAAGGAAACTGAGCCATTAGCTTCCCTTAGGCTAGAGGAGAGAAAAGGGGAGAACTGAACATCATTATACCTTTAAAGGCTTCTGTGCAAGTGTCTTTCCTCTCTCTTCTTCAGCTGACTGCCTCATATAGCTCCGTTTCCCCCCTTCAGCCGACCTGTTCCCTCAATTAGCATAAATCTTGACTATATTAACTTTAAATTAAGCAAATTAATTTCTGATCCATGTAAACAGAAGTGAACCATGTAAACAGAAGTAGACCCTCTGCTTGCTTTTTTGCTCATTCATTGACAGAAAGGAAATGTCACTCTTTCAAGGAGTCTTTAACTTCTGTTTGGATTTTGGTGAATGAATTGATTACTTGGAATATATTGTACCTATATGTAGGTCTAATGGCTTCATAAAAAGCTTAGATTATTTCATCGTGCACACGTGGACTAGTCGTCAATTCATGTTGTAATGATTCAGACCCTTGCCAGAAGGAAGTTGGATGATAGAGGGAATTGCCAGAATTTCTTCAAAATCCCTGCTAGTCCTTCTTTAAATTTTCACAGGGAGTTCCTGAAAAACCTATGTCACTGCTGTGAAGGAGGCAATTCTTGGTACAAGAAGCTATAATTTCACAAAGTAGGTTGCCTGCATCCAGGATGACATCATGGGAAACACTGAGGGCTCAAAACAAAATGCCCTCCTTCCAAGAATACGGACCATTTACACAAGAAATAATCTCAGAAACACCAGCATTTAAAGCTACTACCCACGTCTCTGGCCTCTGCCTTTCCTTGGAGGTAAGAAAAACAGAGAACACTAAGAATTCACGTGGACACAATGGCAAAATGAGGACAGAAGCCTTACCAGATAACCCATAGCTCTCCTCAGCCTACCACCCAGGATTCATTTCTCTCTGAGTCCTAATATCCTCCCCTCCTCGCCTCTCCTCCCCATGAGGGGGACAAAGGTACACCGGGGTGGGGGACTTCAGTCCTCAAAGCCCAAAAGGTCTCACCCATGAGTCCAAGGTCCGTCACCAAAATCCAAAGTCTTTTTCCTTTAGGAACAGTTCATGTTATCTTTTTAACCCCCCTGGAAACCAGCCACAAGTTGTAACAAATGAACAACTCCACCCCAGTAGCTCAGTTAGGTACTAAGCACATTCCTACTTAACCCACTGTGGCTTGAAGGTGCAGCAAGGAAGGTGAAAAACTCCCTGATCCACTGCTGATTGGCCCATAGGAGGAGAATATTCCTTCCTGACCCCCAAATGGGCAATTGGCTAGATCCACAGCATCTGTGAGGCCAGATTCCCTTTCCTAGTTCAGGTGGGTAGGATAGGGCTGCTGGAATGGAGCCGAAGGAGGCTCCACATGGCCCTCGCTCCAGGTTAAATCCCAGAACCTGGGGAATGCTGGCCAATCAGCATGTCTCCCCCACCTGGCCAATGGGTGCCAGAGACTCCTAGGAGGAGCAGCTACCTGGTGTCCCTCAGCAAGTGTCTCCCTCCCTTTGTCCTGAGACTGCTCCCTTTCACTGTGGGCCCAAGTTCCCCTGCCCATTGAGGAAAGTGCATGGCATTTCTACTTATAGAGCTTGTCAATGGCTAAAACGTGTAATAGTGCAACCACTATTAAAGAAAGTTAACTTTTAGAAACCTAGCAGACTATTGCCTAATGTCTAACCTTGCTTTTCTAAGCAACCCAATCAAGAAGCTATCAAAAGAGTCTCTAATACCTCCTGGATCCCTCTCAATAGGGCTTCAGACAGGGTTGCCACCTGTCCAGATTTTCCCAGGATCAACCCTTGATTGAGATAGTTGTCCCAAGAAATCTATAAGCGTTCTCAGTATACAATGCCCAGGGCTGGATTAACTCTCCTGTGGGCCCAAGGTGATTAGATTTTGTGGGGCCCCTGTATACAAGTATTTTTCCTAATTTAAAACAAAATTATCACAATCATGGCATCGAGGCTATTAACCCTATACTAAACTTGCCTTTTAATGAACATAAAGCCATTCTGTGGTTACATTTCAGTCTTAAAACATGTAGAATATAGTTAAGTTAATTCAAAATACCTTACTACTTACCTTAGAACAGCTGTTATATTAGTTTCTTTCTGGGAGGGAGTTTGGGTGCAGGAAGGGGCTCCAAGCTGGGACAGAGTGTTGGGGTGCAGGAGAGAGTGAGGGATGTGGGCTCTGGGAGGAAGTTTGGTGCAGGAGGGGGTTTTGACTTGAGGCAGGGGGTTGGGGTATAGGAGGGGGTGTGAGGTAGAGTCTCCGACCAGGAGGCGCTTACCACAGGTGGCTCCCAGACAGCAGCGCAGCAGGGCTCAGGCAGGCTGCCTGCCATAGCCTTATGCTGCTCCCAGAAGCGGCCAGCTGCTGGCATGTCTCTGTACGCCCCTGCGGGGAGGGGGACAGCATGTCTCCATGTGCTGCCCGTGCCCTCAAGTGCCATCACCGCAGCTCCTATTGGCTGGGAACTGGCCAATGGGAGCTGCGGGCAGCATGCAGAGCCACCTCCCCCACCCCCTGCTAGCAGCTGCAGAGACATGCCAGCAGCCAGCCACTTCCAGGAGCAGCGTGGGGCCACAGCATGCAGGCAGCCTGCCTGGGCCCTGCTGCGCCGGAGCCCCCCTTAGCCCAAGCCCCTGGGCTGCAGCCCCTAAAGCCTTTGGGCGGCAGCCCCTAAAGCCCCTGGGTTAATCCAGCCCTGACAATGCCAGCTTTCCAGTTTTATGGGCTCAGGGTCATCCCGGATATTCTATTTTTTTGTACTTTTTAGAGGTGACAACCATCGCTTAGGGCCAGGGCATGGTACAGAGACATTGTTGCTCTGGTGGCTGACCTCCACCAAACTTGTCTTGCGGGATCTCTCTGGTATTTGCACTGCTGATCACAAAATACTCTTGTTCTGTATCCAGCAGGCTGCAGGGATGAATAGAAATGCCTATAAATAGTTCAAGTCCTTTCTCAGAAGCCCCAGTTCAGCTGTCCATCAGTGGACGTAAGCTCATGCTCAAGTGCTTGCTGAATAGAACCAGACCAAACTCAGAGAATTGTTCTCGTTAAGTATTGTTCCACCTTTAAAACCCTCATCTGCAAAGGCTGACCAGTCTTAGTCCTCTTTCCCATTATATTCAACATCTGTGTGAAGCCCAGACAGTACAACAGCAAACAGGAAAGCCAGCAGTATGCAGAGGACATCTGGCTCTACATCTCCATGATGTCAAACATAAGCAGCACCATCTACCAGCTTACTCAGTTAGGCCCTGAATGAAGATGAGCTACTGTAAACCTAAGCAAGAAAGAAGTGATTGTAACTTGAGGAGGAAAGTGCTTTGGAGAACTTCTCTATCATTCCCCACCATTGGGACCCTCTGCCCTCAAATAACTAAGGCCTGGTCTACACTAAGAAAATTAGGTCAGTTTAACTACATCACTTGGGTATAAAAAATCCATATCCTGAGCATTGTAGTTTAGCCAACCTAAGTCACCGTGTTGACAGCACTAGATCTATGAAGAACTGAAACGTTTTTCAATTAAAAGTCAAAAATTTCTGCAAAAGACTGATGAAAATGAAATTTTGTTTTCATCAAAGCTTTATGTGGGGACAAAAAATCCAGCCAGCTCCAATAGGTACATCACCATGAGCACACCCATTAAAATGGACTAGAAAAGAATGGCACTACATACACAGTGGTCTCCAAATGGTGTGATACAATCCATTAGTGATTTGGGAGTGTTTTCTACTGAGTTGCTGCCCTAAAATACACTCATATTGTGTACATTCGGTACCCAGCTGTTTATACCTAATTTTTCAGTTGTGTTTTTTTTTTTTGAAGAGGTGATCCATGGTGAGGTTGGTTTATAGGTAGTGAAATTTCTGTATTATTGGGTGGAAGTGACTCTAATTGCAGACTTGCGGATAAGAGACTAAAGCATTAGGAGAATGGTCCATCTTCCCATACATAGGAAAGAGAAAACTAGGGGAGGTAAAGGGAGCATAACAGGAGGTAATACTTACCAGCTGAAACAAAGGAATTTGTGGCAATCAGACAGTTACAAAATGGCTACTTTAAGGCTTCATCTGTTTGCCTCTGCAATGTCTAAAAGGCCATCCCAGAAAGGTATGCTGGAAAATAGTTTCTATAAAAAAGACAACCCAGTGCTACTGACTTTTAGTGGATGTAGTCATCTCTGGCTGTTGTTGCCCTTATTCCAGTGACACAATAGGGGGCCAAGTATTTACAAAGGAAGATGCTTCTGAAGGATTGGTTACTTCTATGTTTTGTGCTACTCTGTGTTGTACTCCTACCAACTGGGGTTTTTTAAACTTTATTTGGGGACAGGTTTCTGAGGACTTCACAAACCTGGGTGGCTTTTCTTTCATAAGAAATATTTGGAACTTGTCCCTTCTCAGGATTTTTTTCTTATACTGTTAGATCCCCTTTTCTTTCTTTTACTCCTGAAGTCATCCAGAATGAAACTTATCTCATACTCATTTGTTTCTCTCTCTGGCAGTGTGAAGCAATATACAGCCTCTCCTGAATGACCTCTGGAATGGAGGTGCAGTTAGCCCATGAAGGTCATACTCCAAAGCTTTGGGTCATTGCCCCTTTAATGCTTTTCCATCTGTAAAGCAGGGAAGAACTTAACTTGGTATCAGATTATGTTGGGGTTTCTTGGTTATGCTTAGTGGCATTACCTTATGTTGGTTGACCTGTGCTGTTTATCTACGGGCCAGATTGTGCCCTCTTGTGGGAGCTCTGTGGAAATCTCCATAAGGAATTCCTTATGGAAATTCTTCCACATCAGCTTGGGGGTGGAAGTTCCACTGCCTGCAATAATGGCTTTGGGGCCTGCTCCCAAACCTGGTACATCAGAGGGATCTGTGGAAGGTCAGAACCTCTCTGTAGAGGCCCTGTGCCCTGCACTGGCTTTTGCCTGTGGTGGACACCCTGTGACATAGCAGGGTATAATCCATACTAATAAGTAGCGATGTCACCTCTGCCTTGCAACCTAAGTGCCTTGCTGAAGTAGCTCCCACCTGGGCCACTCACAAACAGCCTTCTATCATGCAAGCCACACTCTGAGTGTCTGACTGCAGCCTGCCAGCCACACCTGAGTTATGCTCCGGCTCTCACCAGCCTGGGTTATTCTGCAGGATGACTCCAACGTACCCTCAGTGCCAGATTTCCCGCAGAAATGTATGTCCTGTACTGCCAGCCCTCTCCTAGACAGTACAAATATTTTAAGTCCATTATTCCTTAAAGGGAATAATATGACATCGACTTATCTCCAGTAGATATTTAGACACTTCAGTTTAAACACACTGGATTAGATAAAACAGTAAAAACGAGTTTATTAATTACAAAGAGAGAGATTTTAAATGAGTACCAGTAATGAGGCATAAAGGTCAGAAATGGTTACAAGGAAAATAAAGATAACTTAACAGACTATATTAGATTCAAGCAAAGATTCTCATCACATGCTTTAAGCAGTCTTACTGGCCAAACTCTGTACGTCTGGACCGGTCCCCCAGAGTCCAACAAATGCTTCCTTTATCTCTTCAGGTACAATTAATGTGATAGGCAGGAAGATGGGGGAGTACTTTGGGGTGTTTGTCCCTCCTTTTTCTATTTTCAGTTCCCGTTTGAAAAATATTTACAGCTGGGCTGTAGGAGACGTGCCTATCTGGAAGAATGTTCCCTGCTGGCTTTTTCTCACCTGTTTGAGCTTTCTTTGTATCCCTCCCAGCTTGATGATGCTGTTTACTGCTTAAATGCAAATTAAGGCAGGCACACATTCCTTTGTCTAGGACAGACCTGTTTGCTGACTTCTGTTTGGGCAGAGCTGTGGGATTTGGAACATGTGTTAATAGCATCATACAGGGAAATCTTATAACTTCACATACAATGTTGCCACACACATTTTATCAGGACAATACTGACCAGCAAATTATGAGTTTTCAAATGATATTTATAAGGTATGACTCGTACAAAAAATATTACAATAGTGTGTAGGGTGAGAACATGGGCATTTTCTGTCACATACTCCTAGCCCAGCCCCAGTTCCCTGGCAGCATAGCTTCGCTGGGTCTGTATTATTATGGACTGACCTGCATATAAGGATTGCTGGGTGAGCTTCACAGGAAAGGTGATACTGCCTGGTATTGTATTATTTTTCCTGGGTATGTTTGGGAGACCAGAGAACTGGTAATGTACTCCTGTCCCTTGCTCACCTAGACTCCACCCTATTCCCCAGTGTAGACCCCAGTTGAATGGGGAGGAAATGGTGTCATACATGCAGTCAAGCCTCCCATTCCTTGCAGAGTGGTGGAGACCTAGGCATGGGGAATATAGATTTAGAAGGCTGTGATGTGTCCCTTTGGTATTTATAAAGCACTAATCAGCATATTGTCCTGAAAATAGAGAGGCTGGCAGTGTGTAATTCTTAATGGGGAGCTGAATAGTCACATGAATAACAAGAATATTTTATAATTCTTCACCAGTGTGGAATCAGTTCAAGCTTCCAATGGAGGCCTTGGGTATGAAAAATGAACCCATCCTTAGTAATGCAGTTAAATAATGTGCTGCAGGGAGTGTAGCAGTACTTTTCTCTAGCAATATTTTCAGTCCACTTCAGCCTTCGACATTGCAGCGTGTCCTGATTGACTGACTTAAATCTTTTGTTACTAGTAATCTACAAAAAGACAGTATTATTTGATTTGAGAGAAAAAACTTTTTCTTAAAGTCCTGTTTATATGGCAAGTTCTCTGGAAATTACTTTGGAACTGTGAATTTGTTTAGTGCAACCCATTAGCTCCATAAAAAGAATACTTTCTTCTGCAATTTTTGATGGATTATAACTACATATGAATCAGTTTTATCCCAGCAATGATGGAGATTAGTAAATCCTACCTGGTCATGGGGGGGTGCTCTGAAATTTAGGTTCTGATATCACAGTTGATAGCACATGGGCTCAGGATTGGAGCTTAACAGATTTTTTTTTTTCTTGCTGATTGCTAATGCATCTAAGTTTGTGTCTATTACACTTCAGCTTGTCTGTTGTGGTGCATTGTTCCTATTTTTAATTGAACAGAAGACATGAATATTTTTAAATAGAGTTTGAGTAGAACATGCTGATGCATTTCAATTCTGGGTATAGAGGAAATTCCAGATGGACATTTACAGAATTCCACAAGGAGGCAGCAGCCTACTTCAATTCGCTTGCTTGCTAAAAATTCATAGCTTATGTTTTAAGAATATTTTCATCCAGTATGTATATTGTTTGGATAAGAGATTTTAAAATTGTTTAGTTCAGAAAAAAGCTCCTTCCCCTGCTCCCCTTTCCTCCCCTGCTAAGAGAAAGCTCAACATTAGCCTCATATTTCCTAGTGAGCTGTCACCCAATTGATTTACAAGTTACATAAGAGCAGAATTTTAAAGAAATATACATTTGATTGGAAACTAAAAATCACAGTGTTTCGTTTTAGACAATATAGTGAAACTTCTGTCAGCTTTTCCATTGTGAAACCTTGTTTTCTGGGCTTTATCACCCATGAGAGGAAAACAATTCTAATTTCCTGAAACTTGCATTTGAAGGCCTGAACGCTACTAATATATGTGAGCAGTTCAGTGTTAAAAGTTTCCGAAGACTTTCTTCTTAAGTCTGCATCACCCCAGCTCCGTTCAATATTTCATGGGATCCCCTAAATTGTAAAAGCAGCACACTAAAAACCAAGGTGAGAGCTGCCTTAAATATGCCATAAAATATACAGACTGAAGAATTTAAGCTTTGTGATTCACTTAAGTCAATCAGATTTTAACTTAAATGTATCTTCAAAGGATAAATTTAACCAGATGGGTGACAAATTTCCATTTTTTTATTCTTAAAAAATGTAAGAGGATTTAGTGCTTATAAAAGCTGCTAGATTTATCTATAGAACAAGAATATCGTGGCCAGAAGCAGCGCAAGCTTCTTCCATGTAGGTCTTCAGTTGATCTGTCTGACCTTGAAGTTCACCTCTAAGAAAGAAAAATGTGAATTCCATCTCATTTTCTTCATGGCCTCTGTACTGAGGCTGCTCTCCCTAGCTGTAGTACTGGTTTTGTTACTTGTCTACCACGTATAGCTGATCAGAAGATATTCTTCTTTTTCCTGTAAAATTTTGGTAAAAACAAACTTTTCTTTAAAAAAAAAAAAAGTTTTGGGCTTTTATCAAAAAAACAAAATACTTTTACTTTTCAACAACCAAACCACCAGATTTGTCTCTTTAAACAAAATAGGTTTCAGTATTTTTTATGAAAGCACAATTTTTTGATAGAAATATATTTAATCAAAAGGACATTTCCTCCTCCTACCCCCCCCCCAAAAAAAAAGAAAGAAAGAAAAAAGAAATGTTGACCAGTTTTAGTACTGACGACTGGCCTGAAACCACCACATTCATTTCCCCCAGGCCAGTGAACAGCCTTAAGTAACTTTCAGTCTTAATTGACCAGGGCAAAAAAGTACTGGTGATCCAGAGGGAAAAGATACTAGATCCCACTCCCAAAGCATTAGTCAGCCACTCTCCCAAAACATATTTTAAATTGAGCAGGACCAGAATCAAGCAGCTTATTCTGTAGGGGGAACTGCTAACTTGGCTGTCCTCCCCCCACACCAGCATGGTGCTAGCCCCCTTTAAAAGGGTTTCTGTAGTAACTCTGTCCCTGGCACTAGTACCTGCTGCAGTTTTGACCAAGAGGTGTAACGTGAGGTGTAATGTGAAGCAGCAGCGTAGAATGCTCTTTGGGGGTGGGGCAGGAGGGCGGAGAGAAAGCCAATGAGAGGGCAGCTTGAGTGGGGAAGGGGCTTAGAATCCCACCGAAGGGGGCATTTGGAAGGCAGTTAGAGAAGAATGTGAAAAAAGACAGTGCTGGGATAAAAAGGGGATTTGCTGGGGAGAGGAAGCTGGGCCTTGAAGGGCAGTGTGCAAGGACTGGCTGCGAGAGGCATCGAGCATATGACCCGTGAGCTGGACCACTGGGACACTGAGAGAGGGAATACAGTTTGGGCACCCGGGGAATGGTTGGGTCCCTCTGGCTGAGGACTGGTGTTCACGGGTGGAGCTATTGGAAAGAGGTGCAGTCATTGCAACATCGAACCAAAGGAGCTCCACAAAGCCATGTTGGGTGAAGCTGGACTTCGCAGCCAGGGAGAGGAGGGGTTGATTCCCTCTTGGGGTGGCACAGTATGTTGTTGAAAAACGTCTTGTATTATGATGGTAATTTACAGTTTATTATTTTCCTGAGCAAGTATTTGATGTTACTTTGTATTATTTATATTATATAAACAATAGAATAATAGAATATAAGTAATAGAATCGTAATATTATATTATTGTTCCTGCCAAATTTCTGGGTTTTTCCTTTATAAAGCTTAAAATTTAAGGTATCTCCACTGTTTTGGTTTGCCACTGCCTCTCCTCACAGGAGGCATAACCTAGCCAAGGCCTGGATCACTGCATTTCCTCCATTCCCAAGGTGAGAGCTGCTTTGAACTACAGGGACAGTAAAACTCAAGCCTGGCCATGGCACCAGCACAGCTTTTGGGAGAGGGTGTCCTGCCATTCTGGGCCATTTCCCATGCCAGCAGGCAGCAGAAACCTGAAGCAGCTCCACCAAGTTCCAGTCAATTGTCACCTCCTGACCCCAATCCACCATTGTGATAGCTGAAAGCAGAGTACCTGGGGCACCAAAATCTTTAGTACTGGCCTTGAAGATAAACTGCTGGGTACATAGTGAACGTTAGTCTCTCTCTGTCTCAGTTCCCCATCTGTAAAGTGGGGGTAATTCCTACCTTAAAGGGGAGTTGTGAAAATAAATGCATTAAAGGTTGTGAGGTGCTCAGATATTATGGTGAGAGGGACCATATTGGTACCTGAGATAGATAATAAATTACCACACTTATTTTTTGCTACTGTGCTCTTTGTCATTTATTAGGCATTGGTGTCATCATTAAAAGTCCTTTTCCTGACAGTTAAGTGAAATGCTATTGCAATTAAAGGTGAGGAAAGGTGACTGTTTCAGAGGTAAGATGTGGAACCAAAGTCCTGACAATTTGTAGTTATTAAAGTTTCCATGGCGCTTTCTGCAAGAGTAAGAGGGGCTGCAGGGGGCCAGGGTTCCAACTCGGGTAATTACATTCTGTCCGTCTTTCAATTAGCTGAGATATATTTCACATCTTCGGCCTTCATTTCGCTTCAGATGACACCACATTTCAGTGGCAGGTGAAGTGATTTCTATATACAGTCTGTACAGCACTTTGGGATCTTTCCAGATGACAGGAATGATATATATGTTTATGTCATTTATTAGTGCAGTGCTTACAGAATCTGGTAAAGAATGGGATTTGGGGGGCAGTTTCTGGCACTCTGCACTTGTAATCAACCTCACTTGGGCCAATAGTGATGTGTGAATGTGAGACCTTCAAGGAGAGAAGGCCATTTTGCTCAATTCCATCATGTGGCATCAGGCTCCGGGTACTGAATTAATTGCAGTTTGTGAGAGAGCTTTCAGCTTTGTTTCTTCTATTGGTACGAAAGGAAATAACAACTAGGCTAGTCAGCAAGACTAGCCTAAAAACCCCCAAACTTTCCTGGAATGCAGAATTTACCATACTGGATCAATTCAATGACCCATCACGTCAGATATCCTGTATCTAGCAGATTCCACTACATGATGCTTCCAAGGAGGTTGAGTAAATTTATCTCGCCAATACCTAACTAATGCTGCAAATGGGTGAAGGAAATACTCCTCTCAGGCCTGTAGAACTCAGCTGGCAGCCTCAAGCATGAGATCTGATTACCTTTTTCTTACTAAGGGCAGGTTTACATGACCACTTAAGTTGATCTAATTTACATCGCGAAGGGATGTGAAAAAGACACCCTCCCCCCCCGAGCAACACAAGTTACAGCGACCTAAGCACTGTCCACACAGGCGCCATGTTGGCAGGAGAGCTTCTGCCTCTTGCAGAGGTGGAGTGATTATGCTGATGGGAGAGCGCTCTCCAGTCGGCATAGAGCTGCGCCGATGTAGTGCTTCTAGTGTAGACCTGCCCTAAGTTGTATAACTATAATGGTATCAGGGATCATAAAATTATCCAGGCCTTCAAGCTCCAATATTTGACTCTGTGACCCTTTCATGACAATGAACTCCACTGAGTGTAAATTTCCTTTTATGTGTCCTCATTTAGCTGCCATTAATTTAATCAAACAACCCTTTCTCATATTATTAGACAGAATAAAAAAAAATAGAAGCAATCAAATCCCTTGTAATTCTTCTTTTCATGCTTCTCTCTCTTTAGGAGAGAAAGTGTGGGGGGCGGAGAAAGTTTAAGAACATATGAAATGAGTTATTAACTGTTCCATTTACTTGCTTACTAAATGTTTCCACAGATCCCTTTTTCTTTGGAGATAAATGTGGTTAGACTATCAAATCAATTTAAAGTCAGTCCATTTTCAGAAAGATGCAAAGAAGCAGCTCCAATATATGAAAACATAAGTGTGTGATTTAGCTGGTGAAAACAGGATCTCTTGATTTTTCAAAGGCGCTTACAAAGCTCTTAAGTCCAATTGCTCTGTGTAGTGAATTTAGTCACTGAAGTTTTCTTGCACATTTTTAAAACCGGAAATGGATGGAAGAAGGGGGTTGGATAAAATGTTACAAATCTTCTGTACGTTACAAGAGACTAAGTGTAGGACTCTGACATAGCCTGATTCAGGAGTCTGGGCGCCTCAGGCTCTCAAGTCAATAAGAATTTTGTCACTGAAATCAACAGCAGCATAATCAGGGCCTCTAGCTTGGTGTACATACTAAAATGAGGTAGTAAATAAGGCCCTGATTTGGCAATTTACAATGCATGGGAGGACTGCATGGAAGTCACCCATCAGAATTTTTTTACCAAATTCAAGTTACTGGACCAAATTCTGCCACCTTTGACACCTCCACAGCTTCGCTGAAAGCAGCAAGGTAGCTGCAAAGGTGTCACTGAGGGAAGAACTTGGCTTGTATATTCTATTATGTTCTAGTTCTTAACTCTACCAGAAGATGATGTTGTAAGGTTAGCCATGGTCAAAGTTTTTAAAGTTTTAATGCCTGCTGATATGGCTGTAAATGGGAGACCGCCATTTGAGAAATGATCATTCCTTATGTTATTTAAGATCTGGTGCCCAACTACACTCAACCTTAGTGAATGTAATTACAATCTATGAGATGCTTAAGAAAAAGCCTCCCAAAGAGCTCTTGCCTGTTTTTTTCTGGTTTATAGGCTTCCTGGATCACTAGGGATGTTTCACCAATATCAATGTGGGCTGGTCGGGGAAGGTTCACAATGCTCACATCTTTAAGAACACAGGACTGTTCAGAAAGCTGTAAGCAGGGACATTCTTTTCCAACTGGCAGATTATCACTGGTGAGATTGAAAAGCCAGTAGTGATCCTGGGGGCCCAGCCTATCCCTTGCTCCCCTGGCTCATGAAGCCATACACTGGCCAACTTGACAGCACCAAGGAAAGATTCAAGTACCAGCTCAGCAGGTGCAGAATGACAGTCAAATGTGCTTTCGGTAGATTGAAGGGATGGTGGTGGTGTTTAATCACAAGGTTGTAGATTAGCGGTGTTTACTCACAAGATTGGATCTCAGTGAGAAAAGTATCCCAATGGTTATAGCTGCCTGCTGTGTCCTGCATAATATCTGTGAAGCAAAGGCGGGTGAGGGGAGAGAGAGAGAGGGCAGCAGCTGTCTGCTGATTTTGAATAGCCAGACACAAGGGCCATTACAAGAGCTCAGCATGGAGCTCTGTGGCTCTGGGAATCTTTGAAAGAGCACTCAAATGATCAGTCATATTATTGTGCTGTGCTTGACTGTGCTCTGGCCCGTAGGGTTTTGTGAGCTGTTAAAAATTGTGTATTGCTCAGTGTACATTGAGAAATATGACACGGTCTTTTAATGAACATATGAATTATGCGATACAATTATAATTACTACAGTGTGTGTCAGAACCTATGACTTATGTGGTGCTTGTTGTACATTTACACATATGACTGGGTACTTTGTTGAACCTTTAAGTTCTGTAGTGCTGTACACTTACAAGTACTGAGTGCTTTGAGTACCACTATGCCTTTCTGCAGTATATGGAGTGAACTAATAAAGATGTCTTTATTTTCAAAAAATAGAATTTTATTGAGTGGAATAAAACCGTGCAAAAAATTAAAAAGAACAATGCAACACAAATGTCTAACCTAAATTAACTAAAGGGAACTTCAGAATTAGAAAGGCAGCTAACATTTCTGTCCATTTAATGCAGAAATGCAGTTCATTTTGGCTACGCATACACTGACCTGTGAGAGGCACAGTCGGTGTTTGTGAAGTTGTGATTGTCCTAACTGTTCTCCAGAGTGGAGTGGTTGTGGTAGGGATGTGATCTATGATGCCTCGTAAAACGTTGAGGAGTAGAGGGAGCAGCCACTATTGAGTTTTCTGGGGACTGCAAAGGGTGGCAAGTCTGGTGATTGCCAGACCTGTAGGTCAAGTAGAATCTGTAGCATTTGTGTGTGCTGGCTGTCCTGGTGTGCTCACTATGTCCTGGTGCATTTCTCTCTTCAGTTTCTCCTGTCCTCTCTGTCTCTCTCCATCCTGTCTGCCATGTCAACCCCCCAGGTCCCTTGTTTGTGATCTGGTGCAGCACTGGTTTTGCAGGATCTCACTAAACATATCCTCCCTAGTCCTCTTCTTTCTCCTCTTCATCTGCGTCCAGTGTTCTGAGGGTGTGGAGAGGCACCCCTCAAGACTGCAACAGCTACAGACAAAACAGACAGATGTATCATTGAATTTACAGCCACAACGGAAAGTGAAGGATAAGTTTCAGAACTCCCTTCCCTTATTCCCATAAAGTTTTAAATAAGCCATGCTTATTAACACTTCAGCTTTGGAGAGCCTCTGCATAGCACCGATCTCCAATCTCACCCATGGTGAATATGGCCTGCCAGGCGCAGCAGGGTGGGTTAGGAGGAGGGCATTAAGATTGTTGGTTGCATGAAACAATAAAATTTCAGTCCCTATTCCAAGGGTACATATATAGGGCAATGGCACTGAATATTGGCACTGAAGGTAACAAAAGCACAGAGAGCACATCTGGTGCTGGCATCCTGAAGCCACCTGGGCCCCGTATGTCTCTAGCTTGTTTACTGCAATGGTGCCAGCCGAACTCATCATGGAGTGGTATGGGAAAGTGTCCAATCACAGAGGAAGAAATAAGGCAGCCATCCCTAGAAACCAGTGAATATTTTGTTTCTGTCAGGCCAGTTGGCCTGTCATGCAAATAAAGGCTGAGCTGGAACTGCAAATGGTTTGGATCCTTTGGCAGCATCTAGGGTAGCATAGAACATGACCCTTCTGAAATAACCTACCATGCAATTTATAATAAGCAATGGGTTGCAGATGCAAATATAAATTGGGTTTATGGAAAATGGGCCATCTTGAATAATCTGGTTTAGGCAACACTTGGAGTAGCAAGAGATTCCAGGCATACTTGAAAGCATCAAAATAAGAATCCGGTTAATTCAGGAAAATCCCGATTGGAATCGTACCATTGCCTAATTACAGCTTGCTTGAAACTTGCCCAAACTCTGGTGCCAGTACAAGAAAGCTACATTTGCAATAGGATTAATACATTCAGTACATTTTATTGCAAGAGACGTGTACTGTCTGACTGAACTTCTTGTCTCAAAACCATAGATGTAAAATGGCTTAATAGAAATGGGAGATGAGTCCTGAGCTGCAGATATTGGATCCAGATACTGACCAGAACTTCTCCAAAGTCTGAAGGTGTTGGTCCATTACAGAAATAGAAGCCAGCTTCAAAATTCAAATCTGAAACTAAACTTCCCAATAGTTCAGCTGTACTAAGATCTGTTTTTTGGCTTGGGTCCATTGCTAATATAAAAAGCTTAATGCTCTTTCCCTACTATACATGAAACTATGCTTGCAACCAGCATATTTTAAAAAAGCTGGTACTAGGATTAGTTGAAACAATATGAACAAGACCTTAACATTACTTATACTGACCACTATACTTACCTACATGCCTCAAGCTTCCATCTAGGACACATCACACGATCAATTGTCTGCAGCCAAGTCCTAAGATACAACTGCATTTGCTCCAATCTCCCAGACAGAAACAAACACCTACGAGATCTCTATCAAGCATTCTTAAAATTACAATACCCACCTGAGGAAGTGAGGAAACAGATTGACAGAGCGAGACAGGTACCCAGAAGTCACCTACTACAGGACAGGCCCAACAAGGAAAATAACAGAACACCGCAAGCCATCATGTACAGCCCCCAGCTAAAACCTCTCCAGCACATCATCAGTGATCTACAACCTATCCTGGAAAATGATCCCTCACTCTCACAGACCAGGGGAGACAGGCCAGTCCTCGCTTACAGATAAACCCCCAACCTGAAGCAAATACTCACCAGCAACTACACACCACGCCACAGAAACACTAACCCAGGAACCAATCCCTGTAACAAACCTCATTGCCTACTCTGTCCCCATAGCTACTCTAGCAACACCATCATAGGATCCAATCACATCAGCCACACCATCAGAGGCTCATTCACCTGCACATCTACTAATAAAAAGAAAAGGAGTACTTGTGGCACCTTAGAGACTAACCAATTTATTTGAGCATGAGCTTTCGTGAGCTGTAGCTCTCTAAGGTGCCACAAGTACTCCTTTTCTTTTTGCGAATACAGACTAACACGGCTGTTACTCTGAAACATCTACTAATGTGATATATGCCATCATGTGCCAGCTATGCCCCTCTGCCCTGTACATTGGCCAAACCAGACAGTCTCTACATAAAAGAATAAATGGACACAAATCAGACAATATACAAAAGCCAGTAGGAGAACACTTCAATCTCCCTGGACATTCAATAACAGATTTAAAAGTAGCCATCCTTCAACAAAAAACCTTCGAAAACATACTTCAAAGAGAAACTGTAGAGCTATAATTCATTTGCAAACCTAACACCATTAATTTGGGTTTGAATAGGGACTGGGAGTGGCTGCTTCACTACAAAAGCAATTTTCCCTCTCTTGGCACTGACACCTCCTCATCAACTATTGGGAGTGGACCACATCTACCCTGACTGAATTGGTCTTGCCAACACTGGTTCTCCACTTGTAAGGTAACTTCCTCCTCTCATGTGCCAATAAAGAAGTAAGAAAGGATACAGCTGTGGGTAGGAGAATGTATATAAGGAGGAAGGGCAGTGTGGATACCAGTTTAATAGGTTATACTGGCTGTAGAATGACCGTGCCTAATAAGGTACAGAATGTGAGCGAGGCCAAACAGCAAAAATTAAGATGCTTGTACACCAATGCGAGGAGCCTAGGTAACAAAATGGAGGAACGAGAGCTACTGGTGCAGGAAGTGAAACCAGATATTATAGGGATAACAGAAACATGGTGGAGTAGTAGTCATGAGTGGACTACAGGTATTGAAGGGTATGTGCTGTTTAGGAAAGACAGAAATAAAGGTAAAGGTGGTGGAGTAGCACTGTATATCAACGATGAGGTAGAATGTAAAGAAATAAGAAGCGATGGAATGGCTAAGACAGAGTCCGTCTGGGCAAAAATTACATTGGGGAAGAAAACTATTAGAGCCTCCCCTGGGATAGTGCTTGGGGCGTGCTATAGACTGCTGGGATCTAATTTGGATATGGATAGAGCCCTCTTTAATGTTTTTAATAAAGTAAATACTAATGGAAACTGCGTGATCATGGAAGACTTTAACTTCCCAGATATAGACTGGAGGACGAGTGCTAGCAATAATAATAGGGCTCAGATTTTCCTAGCTGCAATAGCTGATGGATTCCTTCATCAAGTAGTTGCTGAACCGACTAGAGGGGATGCCATTAGATTTGGTTTTGGTGAGTAGTGAGGACCTCATAGAAGAAATGGTTGTAGGGATAATCTTGGTTCAAGTGATCATGAGCTAATTCAGTTCAAACTGAATGGAAGGATTAAGAAAAATAAATCTGCAAGTAGGGTTTTTGATTTCAAAAGGGCTGACTTTCAAAAATTAAGGAAATTAGTTAGGGAAGTGGATTGGACTGAAGAACTTATGGCTCTAAAGGTAGAGGAGATCTGAGATTACTTTAAATCAAAGCTGCAGACGCTATCGGAAGCCTGCATCCCAAGAAAGGAGAAAAAATTCATAGGCAGGAGTTGTAGACCAAGCTGGATGAGCAAGAATCTCAGAGAGGTGATTAAGAAAAAGCAGAAAGCATACAGGGAGTGGAAGATGGGAAGGATCATCAAGGAAAGCTACTTATTGAGGTCAGAACCTGTAGGGATAAAGTGAGACAGGCTAAAAGTCAAGTAGAGTTGGACCTTGCAAAGGGAATTAAAACCAATAGTAAAAGGTTCTATAGCCATGTAAATAAGAAGAAAAGAAAGAAAGAAAGAAGTGGGACCGCTAACACTGAGGATGGAATGGAGGTCAAGAATAATCTAGGCATGGCCCAATATCTAAACAAATACTTTGCCTCAGTCTTTAATAAGGCTAAAGAGGATCTTAGGGATAATGGTAGCATGACAAATGGGAATGAGGATATGGAAGTAGATATTACCATATCTGAGGTAGAAGCAAAACTCAAGCAGCTTAATGAGACTAAATTGGGGAGCCCAGATAATCTTCATCCAAGAATATTAAAGGAATTGGCACCTGAAATTGCAAGCCCATTAGCAAGAATTTTTAATGAATCTGTAAACTCAGGGATTGTACCATATGATTGGAGAATTGCTAACATATTTCCTATTTTTAAGAAAGGGAAAAAAAGTGATCCGGGTAACTACAGGCCTGTTAGTTTGACATCTGTAGTATTCAAGGTCTTGAAAAAAATTTTGAAGGAGAAAGTAGTTAAGGACATTGAGGTCAATGGTAAATGGGACAAAATACAACATGGTTTTACAAAAGGTAGATCGTGCCAAACCAACCTGATCTCCTTCTTTGAGAAAAGTAACAGATTTTTTTAGACAAAGGAAATGCAGTGGATCTAATTTACCTAGATTTCAGTAAGGCGTTTGATACCATGCCACATGGGGAATTATTAGTTAAATTGGAAAAGATGGGGATCAATATGAAAATTGAAAGGTGGATAAGGAATTGGTTAAAGGGGAGACTACAAGGGGTCCTACTGAAAGGTGGACTGTCAGGCTGGAGGGAGGTTACCAGTGGAGTTCCTCAAGGATCAGTTTTGGGACCAATCTTATTTAATCTTTTTATTACTGACCTCGGCACAAAAAGTGGGAGTGTGCTAATAAATTTTGCAGATGATACAAAGCTGGGAGGTATTGCCAATTTAGAGAAGGACGGGGACATCATACAGGAGGATCTGGATGACCTTGTAAACTGGAGTAATAGTAAGAGAATGAAATTTAATAGTGAAAAGTGTAAGGTTATATACTTAGGGATTAATAACAAGAATTTTAGTTATAAGCTGGGGACGCATCAATTAGAAGTAAAGGAGGAGGAGAAGGACCTTGGAGTATTGGTTGATCAGAGGATGACTATAAGCTGCCAATGTGATATGGCCGTGAGAAAAGCTAATGCGGTCTTGGGATGCATCAGGTGAGGTATTTCCAGGAGAGATAAGGAGGTTTTAGTACCGTTATACAAGGCACTGGTGAGACCTCACCTGGAATACTATGTGCAGTTCTGGTCTCCCATGTTTAAGAAGGATGAATTCAAACTGGAACAGGTACAGAGAAGGGCTACTAGGATGATCCAAGGAATGGAAAACTTGTCTTATGAAAGGAGACTCAAGGAGCGTGGCTTGTTTAGCCTAACTAAAAGAAGGTTGAGGGGAGATATGATTGCTTACTATAAATATATCAGAGTGATAAATACCAAAGAGGGAGAGGAATTAGTTAAGCTCAGTACCAATGTGGACACAAGAACAAATGGATATAAACTGGTCATTGGGAAGTTTAGACTTGGTTTAGATGAAGGTTTCTAACCATCAGAGGAGTGAAGTTTTGGAATAGCCTTCCAAGGGAAGCAGTGGGGGCAAAAGACCTATCTGGCTTTAAGATTAAACTTGATAAGTTTATGGAGGAGATGGTATGATGCGATAACATGATTTTGGTAATTAATTGATCTTTAAATATTCATGGTAAATAGGCCTAATGGCCTGTGATGGGATGTTAGATGGGGTGGGATCTGAGTTACCCAGGAAAGAATTTTCTGTAGTATCTGGCTGGTGAATCTTATGCTCAGGGTTTAGCTGATCGCCATATTTGGGGTCGGGAAGGAATTTTCCTCCAGGGCAGATTGGAAGAGGCCCTGGAGGTTTTTCGCCTTCCTCTGTAGCATGGGTCACAGGTCACTTGCTGGAGGATTCTCTGCTCCTTGAAGTCTTTAAACCACGATTGGAGGACTTCAATAGCTCAGACATAGGTGAGAGGTTTTTCGCAGGAGTGGAAGGGTGAGATTCTGTGGCCTGCGTTGTGCAGGAGGTCGGACTAGGTGATCATAAGGGTCCCTTCTGACCTTAGTGTCTATGAATCTATATCTATTCCTGTATCTGTAATTTTCACTCCATGCATCTGAAGAAGTGGGTTTTTTACTCACGAAAGCTTATGCCCAAATAAATCTGTTAGTCTTTAAGGTGCACCGGACTCCTCTTTGTTTTTGTGGATACAGACTAACATGGCCTCTGATAGTGATATTACAGTTGCACCTAGATGTCCCAATCAGGATTGGGACCACTTGTGCTAGGCCTCATACAAACATACATGAGTAGTCCCTGCCCTAAAGAGTTTGAAGTCTCACTAGACGAGGCTGGCAAAGAGTTCAGGGGAAAGACATACAAACACAGTGATCAGATTGGAGAAGCGCAGAATAGAAGGGATTTGGTGGCAGATTATGTCACAGCACAGTCTCTTCTGGATAGTTCCTTTCTCCTAAGATTATTCAGTTTTCTCTCTTTTTTTGTTAATGGCTCATCTTATATACCTTTCTGATAAGGAGACAGTTGACTGTATCAAACAATTTAGGTTTCCAAAAATCCTTAATAAATTATGTCTGAAATGTGGCATTGTTGCCCTGCTGATACAAATGAACCAGTGCAAAGGATATATGTGCAAGAGCAAACATGCTTCAAGGCCATATGTAGAGCTGGTCAGAAATATTGTCCTGACCCTCCCCCCTGTAGAATGTTGGCTTTTATATTGAAAAACCTCAAAACTATTGAACACCTCAACAGTTTCACATTTTGTTCAAAAAAATTCATTGGGGGCTGGGGTTGATGAAAAACTGAAAAATTTTGAAGCAAATAGTTTCCACAACATTATTTTGTTGAAAACCCAATTTTCTGTTGGAGGGGAAAAATATTTCAATGGAAAATAATCAGCCAGCCCCAACTGCATGAAACTGCTTTGTAGCATGCTCTAAAATGTGCCAAGCTTCATCAGTACCAGCTGGTTGCAAAAAAAATTGCATTCACCCCTTTCCAGAAAAGAGACATTATCTGAATACAAAACATTTTGCACCTACACAAGAAAAGAGAGAGAGCCCTTTAGTGGAATTTCTCCATGTTTTTACTGTAAGAACTCCAACTGCTGGCTTTGAATTCTCCCTAAAATTACTGGGTGGAATCAAGTAGAATTGTTGTAAGTGCTGCAGCAAAGTGACAAAAAGAACAAGGACTGCAGTCAGTACAGAATTTCCTACACTCACTAAAAAATTTCTGATCCAGGTTAAAGCATAGACCATTATTATTATTTTATTTTATTATGTAGATGTAGGGCCAGATCCTCAGCAAGTGTAAATCAGCATGGCTCTATTGACTAGAGCAGTGGTTCCCAAACATGTTCTGCCACTTGTGCAGGGAAAGCCTCGGCCGGGCCGGGCTGGTTTGTTTAGCTGCCGTGTCTGCAGGTTTGGCCGATCGCGGTTCCCAGTGGCTGCGGTTTGCTGCTCCAGGCCAATGGGAGCAGCTGGCGCGGGCCGAGAGACATACTGGCTGCCGCTTCCAGCAGCTCCCATTGGCCTGGAGCCGCGAACCGCGGCCACTGGGAGCCGCGAACCGCGGCCACTGGGAGCCGCGAACCGCGGCCACTGGGAGCCGCGAACCGCGGCCACTGGGAGCCGCGAACCGCGGCCACTGGGAGCCGCGAACCGCGGCCACTGGGAGCCGCGAACCGCGGCCACTGGGAGCCGCGAACCGCGGCCACTGGGAGCCGCGAACCGCGGCCACTGGGAGCCGCGAACCGCGGCCACTGGGAGCCGCGAACCGCGGCCACTGGGAGCCGCGAACCGCGGCCACTGGGAGCCGCGATTGGCCGAACCTGCGGATGTGGCAGGTAAAGAAACCGGCCCAGCCCGGCAGGGGCTTTCCCTGCACAAGCGGTGCAACAAGTTTGGGATCCACTGGACTAGAGCAATTCTAGATTACATACATGTGTTATAACCTGGCTCAGGAGCTCTCTGTATAGTCACTGGTCTGTTTTGATTGGACCCTGTAGCTGAGTCCCACATGCTTCCAACCCCACTGGGTCTCGGTTGGGTAGAGTCAGAGTCTAATCACTGATTCTGGCTCTGGGACCTTAGGGTATGCACCCGGGCTCTGACCTCTTAGCTGATGCCCTTCCTTGAGACATGGGATATTGCTGTCTAGCTGTCTTAGCCCCTGAAACCAGTGTCTCAGATGTTCTGAGCCCCCCAGTCATTTACACATGCTCCCTCAGAGTTCCACCTAGGCTGTGGGAAGTTTGGGCTTCTAGTTTAACGTATTCTGAGACAACATATTGCAAGGAACCGAGGCTCAGCAAATAAGTCTCATGACCACAGAAACTTTACTCTTAAAGCACTCAAGACATACTGTTTTTTTTAAAAAAAACATCGAAGTTGTGAGACGCACTCTCCCTTAGTCTGAGCTCACCCCTCCTGTGAGCCTGTGGTTCAGAAGCATTCCAGGCTGGTCAGAATTTCTTCAGCCCTTTCTCTCCTGCATGTCCTCCCAATGTGTGACAATGGTTGGCCCTTTGCAAGGGCCCCTCCCTGAAATAGAGACCCTGTTTCTTTGCCATGTGTTCCACTGGGACACTCCAATTCTCAACCCTACCCGACCCAGTGGGGTTGGAAGCATGTGGGACCCAGCAATTGATCCAATCACAACAGACTGGTGACTGTACAGAGGGGTGTTGGGCCAAGTTATAACAGATGTATGTAACCGAGCATTGCTCTAGTCAATAGAGCTATGCTGATTTACACCTGCTGAGGATCAGGCCCTACATCTATATAAAAATAGTAATAATAAAGGTCTATGTTTTAACCTGGATCAGAAATTCTTTAGCAAGTGCACAAAATTCTATACTGACTGCATCCTTCCTCCTTCCTTCCGCCCGAGTCATGCATATAGCACCTGCAAACCCCTGTGTAGAAAAAATGTGATTGGCCAGTAGGTGAAAGACAAAGTTGATGGCCCCAGATTACAGTCTTGATGGTTTCTCTGTGACAGTGCTTCAGTGAGGTGGCAAATGCCGGGTCTGGGCAACTCTCTGGAATGCCGCACAATAGGCTGCACTGGGGCACAGTTAGCCCTGTGTTCAATAGCTAGTACAAAATGCAATTCATAATCTGATACAGACATATCCTGTTCTGTCACAACACCAACGGAGGATCTGTCCCATTATATTGTAGAGAGTTATTCTGCAAGCTCCCAAAACATGATGTGGCTAATATTAAGTATTATGGAACACAGTTGGTGTTTAATTGTAAAAATCAATTTAAAAACACCACTGGCGCAAACATTTCCAATGGAATTGTATGTAGTAAGGTTTATGGAGTTGGTAGGTGCACCTTTCTGTCAATACAAAGCATTATTACCAAGGCCTGCTGTGGCCAAGTTCTTAGTAGAATCTAGGGTACAAAATGTCCCATTAATTTCAAAGATACTTAACTTTTTTTAAATAGGTAGCAATTGCTCTAGGTAGCTAAATTCTGCCACTCTTATATAGTTAGATGAGTATATATATACTTTACTCTGTGAGTACTGTAATTTAAATCAGTGCAAAATATGGCTCTAATGAACCACACCTTTTTGTTTCATGAAATGTTACAAGCCAAAAGAAAAGAAGCAAACCAAATTTTACACCACTGCATTTTAAAATAGTCAAGAGAAGAGAGCAGGAGAAATGGTACTTCACGTAACATGATTTATTGCACAGTTTATTACACTAGATTTACTACACAGTTACTAGTAGGTGATTACATGGCATTGATTCAGAGAGAGAATACATTCTGAAAAGGAATTGGTTTTCAGATTTGAATATGTAGTATCAAATTTTAACTTTTACAATACAACATCTTTCATCTGAGGACTTCAAAGCATTCCTAGAACACTTACTTTATTAAGCCTCACAACTCCTCTGTGAGCTATTTAAATATTATTTTCCTCTTTGTAGAAGATGGAATAATGGAGAAAACAATAAGTGAAGTGATTTGCCCAAGAACACACAGTACGTTAGTGGCAGAATCAGGAATAAGGTTCCTGAAGTCCTAACTTCCTCTCTCCTATTCCAACCACTGGGTCACAGTGCTTCCCTGTGACATATTTCAAAATGCTCCCATCAATGAGATCAAATAACTTTCTAAAAGATATGTGCCAATTCAGCCTAGAAGTTAGGGGGCTTTAAATGTTGATTATTATTTTTCTAAGGCCTGTGTTATTCAGAAAGTCAGACTCGGTGATCATAAAGATCACCTACCACAGAAAGCCCACTGGCCCTGCTTCCCCCCCTTAAAAATTAGCAATTAGTCTTCTTTAAAAACTTGCTGTGAAATTGTGTTCTTCAAAACTGTCTTTTTATGTAAGAAGTTACAAAAAATAGTTTCAGAAACCCTGAAAAATTGACAGGTTGAATTAATCAAATCCATTTTTAATTTAATTTTGACAAAAATTCACACTGGGGCTGGCAGCTCCTTGTAAAAACTATATAGCTAGCTGCAGTTTGAAATATGTGTGATATAAAATCTTGAGAGCAGGTTTTATCAGAGAAACCTGGTAGACTCATAACCCTAGCAGCATTATCAGTGTGTGTGACAATAATATAATGGCACCATGCTTCAGAGCTTCTTCATTAAATTCTGACATAAAAAGGGGAAAGGAGATGCTAAAAGTTATAGGGAAATGGAGAATTTTGCCTCAGCTGTGCTTATTTAGCACCTAAATCAAGTGAAGACTATTTATTGACTTATTGATTCCAATAAGATCGTAATTACAAGTTTTGTTCATTACTGCAAAATTGCTTGGCTGCAGGTGCCCAGACTGCTTGTTTAATCAAGTATTCTATTGGTATCAGTTGCCGTAAATCAGACTTCAGAGGTACAATGCCAGTTAATATCAGCTGGGATTCTGGCCTATTTGTTTTCTACAAAGCAGACAAATTATTATTTTGTTTGGAACTAAAGGAGCTATAACGTATTGTTGCCCTTTGCTGAGCAGTAGCAGATATTGGGGTCTTGCAGGTTGACCTCCCATTGTAGGAGAAATATGTGATGCAAAGTATAGGTTTATTCTTACTGCTACTTGTTTATTTTACACTATTTATACCAGTCCTTGAACAGAGGTGGTCACAAACAGCCAAAGGAATGTCAGCTAAAACACTAATGCCTGGTTCCAGGAAGCAATTCTGCCTCAAATATTTACTCTAGTTAGAGAGGCTAAAGCAGAGAGCAAACTCCCTTGCTGCTTGCTAGAGCTATTCCCAAACAAAAGTACAGCATGACACTAACAATACAGCATTTCTTCAAAGGGCTTATATACTAAAAAGAATAACTTGCAAAACTGTATGTAACAGTGCCATATGGTGACTCCCACCATAACAGTATGAACAGTATTAATCTTCCCAGCACCTTTGTTTAGCTAACACCTTCCATCACAAAGGATTCTAAAAAACTAAGAAAAGATTTTCAAAAGTTTACATTGGTGACCTTTTCTGTATGTGTTAATATTTTCAGGTGTAAGCGGCAGATTGGTGAATATGGGGCCTCCAAAAGGAGTGTACAGAGTGAGCATGCTGAAGAATGGGTGAATGCAAAGAGGCTGCATTGTGATGGGCCTGCCTTCAGAAGCTGATATGCCACATCTATTTTCTGGTTTGCAAGGCGTGTATTTAGAGTGACTTAGACAAGCGATTCAGTGATGAGCAAAGCAGCAGGCATAGATGCAGGTAGTCTCCAATCAGCCCTCCACTACCTTCAGGGCTTTTCATTTCAGTTCAAAACAAGCAGCGGATAGCAGGGCACGGGGGGATATATGGGAACGGGAGCAGCAAAACTATACCTGTATGGTTTGAGGTGAATGAAGGAGACGTACAGAAAACAATGAGGGGAAACCACTGGAGTCAGACAGACAGACAGCTGCATTCACGTACCTTTTGCCTGGCACATTTTGTTCTGCATGCTTGTAGGAGCACTTGCCATATTTTAAGTGTATCAGCACATGCTAATGAACCATTAGGATGTGTTAGTGTGACTGGTGGGGATGGGGCTACACAGCTGGACATGTGGAACCTAAATGACACAGAGTTCTTGAAAATTGGCCTAAGGCGACTATATAAAAGAATCAATAGGGAGAACAGGCATTTTAATAGCAGCGTAGCAGGTGCACCTCTATGTTAGTCCAAATAGTATTTTCCAGTTATTGATTCTCCTTTGCTGAGTACATGTCTGAGGGGACTGAGAGATGCTGGACCTGCAGAGAGGCTATGCCCTAACAATGCCAGATGACCGTGGCAGCTGCTCGCCATCATTGCCTTGACTACCTCTGGGCCTAGAGGCCAGACATGTGCAATGATGACCCCTACCATGTCGTGTGGGGGAAGTGCTCCAAGTGGTGAGCACCTTGTTTTTAACTGTTACAATATTTATTAATATGTTCTTCTTTTTCTAGCAGTTGTGTACCACAATGTGAATTCAGGCCATAATTACAGCTGATTTCTTTTTCTTCCCTCCTCTCTGGTGCCTTCTTCTAGAATCTAGAGATGGGTCCAATGAGGGCCAAGATCCATAAGAAGCAGGTGCCTCCCTGCAGTCAAGCCATTCCCCATGTGGCAATGGTACCAGGTTCACAGGAGGGATGGGGAAAGTTGAGTGG
Organism: Eretmochelys imbricata; assembly: GCF_965152235.1. Classification (NCBI taxonomy): domain Eukaryota; kingdom Metazoa; phylum Chordata; order Testudines; family Cheloniidae; genus Eretmochelys; species Eretmochelys imbricata. The sequence goes on from NC_135572.1 coordinate 237,137,559, forward strand.
GCCTTAGAGCCATGCAGCGCAAATTGTAGTTTTGGTTGTGGCATTTCTTCATTTTCACTTGTCTACAGTGCGTACATCTGTGTGTTTTCTGTGTAATTTATAAAACCCCTAATATTTTCTCTTGCAGATCTCTGGTATCTAGGATATGAGGATCTGGCATCTGCTGGATCCCACCAGAGCAAATATAATAGTTCAGTGGTTTAGGCTGGCTAGCAGAACTGTTAATAGTATTATAAGTAACAGAAGTGCTAAAAGACAACAGAGCACAAACCAGCGGAGTGGTGCCTCACCAGTTCTCAGGCCTATAGAGACTGGAATGAGGGGGTGGAAGAGGCAGTGCTGAAGAGGGCAAGACAGCTTAGCTGGCATTCTGAAGCCCTTTTTCAGAGTCTCTGTGCTGTGCAGTCATCCAAACCGTGTGTGAAGCCGCACCTTGGACACATGCTTGTAAGGCCTAATTTTCAGCTGGTTGGTGCCAGCTCATTTTTCCAAATAACTACAAAGGATGTAGAAAAATACACAGCTACAGGAGCCATTGTGCATGCAATGCAAGTCCTTTGAAAACAATAAATAGTGGGCTACTTGCTACCACTACTCAAAAAGAACAAAGGATGAAAGTGGTAACAAATGTTCATGCAAGCTGCAGTGGAGGACGGGATTGATCTTGCTCCCACTGAAGTCAGTGGAAAAACTCCCATTTATTTTAATGGAGCAGGCTCAAGCCCAGCATGAAGTTTGCCAAAAAGCATTTAGCCAGGATACACTAGAGGGAACTGGTGGTTATGGCAGCCTACCACCCCAGGGAACATGCAACTATTAAAGCAGATGTGGTTTGCAGAAGAATCATGGCTGTTTCACAGTCCAGCTAGCACAAAGGCTGCCATCCATATTACATGCTCGTCAGTATGGTTTACTGTTAGTATGTATCTCCAGCAGAGGAGACCTTCAGCACAGGGTACTGGGCTGGGCTCTGATCCAGAAATCACACTTGTGCTTACCTTTACTACTCTGAGGAGTCTGCTGATTTCAATGGGATTATTCATAGTAAAATTAATTATGCACATAAGTGTTTACTGGATCAGGGCCTTCATGGTGTGGATTCTGCCCTATGCCAGAAGAAATTTGCTTATATTAGACATGCTTTACACCATAACAAGGTAAGTGTTATCACCCTGTTCAGCCTTTGGTTTGCACCTATCTATCTGTTGATTCTTTGCATTCATACATGGTGGCGATTTTCAACCAAGAATCTCTAAGCACTTTAAAAAGATGGGTCTTATCCCACATTTTACATATGGCGAAACTAAGGCTCAAAGAGGTTAATTGACTTACTTAAACACACAGAGCAACTCATCTGAAGAGATGTGAACAAGATCAGACTCACAGTCTTCCACTCCAACTATTGCTCTCTGTTGCCTCTGCAGAATATGGGACAATTTTACACCACACTAAAATGCAGACGTATTGGGTAGAAAGTTGCATCTTCTTTATGGGATGATTACTGAGAGACGCTAAGTGTCTCCTATAAGGTGCCTTGAACTTTTTTCACGCCATTCCTAAGTATTTTGATGTTATTTTTAGGAAAAAAAATTTCAAGCCAACAGATGTCTTTTATTCAAGCAGACAGATGTATATTTTCACCAGTAACCTTAATCTTGACATTTTGAATTTTGATTAAAAAAATAGACCCATATAAAATTAATATGATGCACATTAAATTAATTAAAAACTGGGCTAACTGATAGGTCTCAAAATGTAATGGTAAATGGGGAATAATCAGTGAGTGAGTGTGTTTCTAGTGGGAATCCTGCAAGGATTAGTTTTTGGCCCTATGCTATTCAAGGTTTATCAATGACCTGGAAGAAAACATAAAATCATCACCAATCTAGTTTGCAAATGACACAAAAACTGGAAGAGTGTTAAATAATGAAGAGGACATGTTACTGATACAGAGCAATCTAGATTGTATCGTAAACTGGGTGCAAGCAAATTATATGTTTACATATACATATATACATTAAGGAACAAAAAAATGTAGGCCGTACGGTATGGGGGACTCTATCCTGGGACGCAGTGACTCTGAAAAAGAGTTGAGGTTGTAGTGAGTAATCAATCAGATGAACATGAGGTCTCAGCATCATGCTGTGGCCAAAAGGGTAATGCAATCCTTGGATGCATAAGTAGCGGAATCTCAAATAGGAGTAAAGAGATTTTTTACCTCTGAATTTAGCACTGATGTGATGGCAGCTGGAATAATGTGTCTAGGTCTAGTGTCCACAATTCAAGAAGGATGTTGATAAATCCAAGAGGGTTCAGCGAAGAGCCAGGAGAATGATTAAAGAATTAGATAATATACTTTGTAGTGATCGACTCAAGGAGCTTAACGTATGTAGCTCAATAAAGAGAAGGTTAAGAAATGACTTGATCACAATTCATAAAGTACCTAGATGGGGAACAGATATTTGATAATTGGCTCTTCAGTCTAGCAGACAAAAGAATAACACAATCCAATGGCTGGAAGCTGAAGCTAGACACATTCACGCTGCAAATAAGGTTTAAAGTTTTAAATTAATCATTGGAACAATTTGCTAAGGATGTGGTGGATTCTCCATCACTGGCAATTTTTTAATCAAAATTAGATGTTTTTCTAAAGATCTGTTCTAGGAATTATTTTGTGGAAGTTCTATGGCTTGTGTTACGAAGAAGGTCAGACTAGATGATCACAGTGCCCCTTTCTGTCCTTGGAATCCATTAATCTATGAATCAGCAGTGCTGGACTTGTCAAACTAAATATTTTTTCAATGGAATAGTCTTACTCTAGTATGATTAAATAATTAGTTTTACTTTTAAGATTAACAGCAAAGCTGGCTGAGAATTTTCAATAGTTTTTGCAAAAATGTTTTGTTGTTTTTCAATCAGCTTGTAGAGTGGTCAAAATTTTGACTTTTTTGCAGATTTTTTTTTTTTTTTTTTTTACTAGTTCTTTCTAATTTTCTTAGAACGTTGAATTTGTTCCAAGTAAATTTTGTCCTTTTCCATTTGGGGGAAAACACTGTGTCAGATTCATCCCTGCATAAACTCCAGTTTGACACCATTGGAATTCCCTTCCAAACAATACGGTACCTTAGTGAATCAGGCCTATTGATTTTTATCTTCTGTTCTGAATGAAGATGATATTCCAGTTCCATGGCTGTTTTTACACAATGACAGTGGTCTTAAATGCACATAGGGTCTCATCATGCAAACCATCTTTGTACCTCTACATCATAAGTGATTATCTGTCAGCAGCTAAAACGATAGTAACAGGAACACAAAATGTGTTTTGCAAGTTGTACAAAAAATAATCTGTCAGTTTGATGGGGAGGTACTGTTAACTGTCTAAAGTGAAGCTGTACTTTAAAAAAAAGATATTTAACATCATGCCTATTTGCAATTCTTTTCCCAGTCATTTTGAACATAGGTTAAAATTTGGGCCTGTAATATAGTTGACATTTTCCAGTCAGTGTACGTTAAGAGCTTAAGTGAACAGTATGGGCTTTGAAAGTTTTAATAAGAACTGCTGCTAACGCTTTTTGCAAGGGTTTAAACGTTGTTTGTCCTGCTATCTAAATAAAGTGTCGCAAAGTTCTGTCAACACAGGAGACATTTAGAGTTAATAAAAGGAAAAATCTAAAGCTTTGATCGACGCAAAGTTTGAGGGTGTTTTGGTCCAGGAATTAACAGTTTACTGGCATTAGATTAAGGCAGCAAATTGTAAGTGAATAATTACAGCGTTTTATAAATCCACTACGAAATCAACTCCTCCCACCCACCCCCCTTTTTTTTTAACCTTTTTCATCTCGGTTTTGTTTTTATCTGCCAACCTCCATCACCGCCCCCCCCGAAAAAGAAGCAGAAAACAGTTGCCTCCGCACACGACTCAGTTTTATCCACCCCCAGAGCTATGTGAGTAAATGAATCTACATTTCTCAATAGTTGTAGAGCATTTGGTTAATGCAGGCTAAAGTCTCCAATAACTAGCAGAAGATTATACACTCCAATCTAATTTTCTGGCTAACTTGGGCCTCTCTTGGGAACCTTGGTGGCTGCCTGTATGGACTTTCCTTGAATCAGCAGTATCGCTAAGGACTCCTTATGTTGCTAAAAATATATAATGTTAAAAAAAAAAAAAACCCTAAAAAAGTGGAAGAAGATTTAGAAACTAGGAAGGGATGGAAAAGGGAAGTACTATAAAGCGAGGGGCATATATAAAGACAGAGGGGTCTAAGCCTTTTACAATAGAGGCAGTCTGAAATAACCATGGTTTCTTCTTTGAATCGTGAGAATAGCTATTTTCTTGTTTAAAAGCTTAAAGAGCTATTAAGTTGGGCAAATCACTGGTAAAACAGCTGGAAATGTAAATAGCAATTTAAACAGTCCATTGCCCCTCAATCCAAATGTGGAATGTGCAGATCTACTTCAAAAACGTCCCTCCGGTCTTATTATATTGTCAATGGTAAGAGGATTGAGTGGGGACCCTTTCTCAGTGGGTTGAATGGAGACGGTGTGCTTTATTTAGCAAATCCACAATTTTTTTTTATTTGCAAGTGAGCAGACGGGTCTCTAATTTTCACGCCATTCTCCCTTAGAGACCTCCTTCAATTGCACCATTCTTTCATTATGTGGAACTAATGAAGTGCTCTGCAGCCCTTAGGTCTCCAAAGAATCCATTGCTCTAGGAATATAGTCCTTAAATAAAACATGTTTCGTTGGCCGACTTCAAAAATCTGTTCTTATGGGGGAGAGGAGAGAGCCAAATAAATAACTGGCCTGGAATCTCTGTGTGTGTTGGCTGGAGGGGGGGTGCGGGGTGGGGGGGGGCGAGGGTGGAAGGATGCCTTTAAATTACAGTTACAGTCAAAGGATACATTTGACAATGTCATTTTTGTCTCTTTGATCATTATCTCAGTCTAGAAACTTACCAAAATAAAAAAGTCTGGAAAAAAGTTCCAATATATTTCTTTTGTAAATATTGCATTTTCAGGGACTGCATCATATTGAGAAACTACTGGGTTTGCTGTTTGTTAAAAAATAATGTAGTGCTAGATCAATAGGACTAATAATCCAGCAGCTCAGTCTGAAGGGCGGCTGCCTTGGGTATCTTAATAATAACACATAGCACTTTATACAGTGCTTTTCATCTTCAAAGTGCTCTACAAACACTAACTCATTAATCTTGCTTGTTTATTCAGCCTACTGAAAGCTTAGTTCAGTATTATCCATGCTGCATCAGTTTTCCTATTTTCCCAAGACTATGTTGATATTAATACAACTTATTTTCATCCTCCACTCCGGGCCTTGTAGAACATGGTTATTCCCTGTAGTTCAGATTTGTCAAAACCTCTTCTCCACAACACGCCCCGCCCCCCACCCCAACAAGCAGTCCCTTCCCTCTGGCATTTTTAATTGATTCTCCTTTCTTTCCTAAAACTTTTAATTGGTCAGAGCCCCATTTTCCTTCCCCCTCCCTACAATCTGCATCCTTGCATCAGAAATGCTCTTTCCCACAATATCTTTGTCTGCAAAGTCCCATTTCTGAAGTAATAAAAAAAAGGGAAGAAACTATAGCTGAACATACAATTTCTTATTTACGCCCAGCTTATATATGAACCCAAGAAAGAAATGTAAATATTGCATTTTTATTAGTATTCATTTCCTTTAGTATTATTTGTTTTTTGTTCAATTTTATATAATGCTTGGTTCTAAGTTGTAGCACATTGGAGTTTGGCTTTCACAAACTGAAATAATACTATCATCATGATTATTGTATTGCTGGCATGAGAAATTGGCTGGCTTAATTTCAGTGTAAACTAGAACAGACTGTAATGTCTGTCTTTGTCTGTAAAACAATTTATATTTATAGAAACTGTTGTAATTACTGTACATTGAGCAAAAGGATTTCTTGGAGCATAACTGTTCTTCAAACACAGGATTTATCCAAACTCCTTGCCTGAAAAATAATGTATTTAAGGTCAGCTGAACAGATTAAAAAACAAAACAGTGTTTAAAGAACATTAAGGATGCATTTTTAGATTTCTGGTGATTGGGACTGAAACACTGCCTTTAATTAGCTCCCATTGTGCTTGGCAGTAGAGCACACATGTTTGGCAATATCACCCATTTGGGACTGGAAATCAGAAAATCTGGACCAAGATTTCCAAAGGTGACCAGTGATTTTGGGTGTCCAATTGGAGACATTTCAGAAGGGTCTGTTTTTCAACCATGCTTTGAGCACTCACTCTGAGTTATGCCCATTTATGGTGTTTCATGAAGGCATCCAAAATCACTGGAAACATTGGCCCTGGGTTCTGTTTCCAGCTGTATCAGAGACTTCCTGTGTGACATTGGGAAATCATGTAATTTCTCGGCACCTCACTTTCACTATCTTTAAATGGGAACAATAATCCATATTCACTGTAATGGAGCCTAATTCATTAATTTTAATCACTGGGTAGAAGAAGCTACAGTATTCTGATTTCCGAAGTATGGGCACCCACAAATTGCACTGATGTTAAAATGGGAGCTGAAGATGCCCAGGCCGACTACAACTGCAAACCATTATTACCATTACTACTACTAGAAAGTAAACACAATGTAAGTTAAAAACTAAGCTGCAGCAAGTTAAAGATGAAGATTCAATCTTTATTTTTCTCTTTGACGAGTCAGTCTTTGTCACTTCAGCATACATGCAATTGTCATCGTTTTTAAAAATTGATTTTATTTACATCTCATCCCCTTCTTTTCTCTACCTATCCAGAAATAATTGTAAAAGTTGCAAGTGATGGACCCTTTGAAGTCATCATAGTCTTCTGTGCAAATCAATATTTAGCAACACCATATCAGTTCCCAGTCTGGATTATGATTATTATTATTTATGTAGTGTTTGTACCTAGAAGGCAGAGCTCTATTGTGCTAGGCACTGTACAAACATAGCAAAAAGATACTCCCTGCCCAAAAGCATAGGTGCTGGAACTAGAGGTACTGCTGCACCCCCTGGCTTCAAGTGGTTTCCATTATATACAGGGTTTACAGTTTGGTCAAATGGCTTTCAGCACCTCCACTATACAAATTGTTCCAGTACCCCGCCCAAAAGAGCATATACATTCTAGGTTTAGTACAAGAGACAACTGGTGGATATGACGGGCAGATGGCAGGAGCACAAGGTAACACGGAGACGATTGTGATCAGCCAGATAAGCAGGGGTCACAGCACACTAGCTGCTTGCCCACAGACTAGCGGTTCCCAAACTTTTGAGGGTCATGCCCCCCCTTACCCCTGTTTGCATGCCCCTGCCCCCTCCTCCCTGGAGCCAGGGCCAGGAACGGGGCTACGGCTTCGAGGGGGTGTGGAATGCAGATAGGGGTAAGGGAATTGAGGCTGAGACCGCAGCTGGGGGTGGGTCTGGGGCCAGGAGTGGGACCAGGGATGGAGCCGTGGCCAAGGGCCGAGGCTGCGGGAAGGGGCGGGAGAAGAACTGCAGCCAGGCCACAATGGGGTCAGCAGCCAGGCCTCCGGCCAGGTGCGGAGCCATGCCGAGGCTGGGGATGGGGCCAGGCGTGGGGCTGGGAGCTGGGGCCGCAGCTGGGGTCGAGGCTGGAGCAAAGCTGGGGGTGGGGCAGGGCTGGGTGGCACTCCCTGCCCACCCTCTGTGCTGGCTGGCCCAGGCTGGCTGTGCCACCCTGAATGTTCCTCTGCACCCCACTAGGGGGCGCGCCACACAGTTTGTGAATCTCTGTCATAGCCATGTTTCAGAGTAACAGCCATGTTAGTCTGTATTCGCAAAAAGAAAAGGAGTACTTGTGGCACCTTAGAGACTAACCAATTTATTTGAGCATAAGCTTTCATGAGCTACAGCTAACAATGTGAACATATTGGCAATGTGTCCTCACAGATCTAAACTGTATTGAATATTGTACTAGAATAGGCAGGAGCAAGATTTCCAAGCCAATACTATGAGCCTAACACTCTCTTGTCCTGTGCCCTGAATAGTCATTTATAAAGAAAACAAAACAAAATATTACCATATGGAATTGACAGGGTTTTACACTTTCAGTACACATGTTTGAGAGCATGATCCAAATCTTTGTATCAACTTAAATCTATTGTGGCCCGAGTCTGTTTACTATACAGAGAGTGCAAAGTAGTGGAAAATCTTGGTTCTATATGAACGTTCATGCTTGTCGTCTAAGACTAAACTGAGAGAGATGTGCACGGAGGGTGGGATATCACCATATATTCTGTAAAATTGGCAAATATTTAGGTGTGTGCGCTAAAGGCAATGTTGACCAATTTCTATCTGCTTCACAGAAAGATGTATGTGAAAGGGTCTATCTGGCTTTTTCTGCTGGAGGCTTAAGGAAAACCTGTTCAAGCTGGGCTACCAACAAAACTTAGTCCACCAGAGGCATAGAAAGGCCAGGAAGGAGACATCAACCAATTTAAAGCCAGCTGGCCAGTTAAGAAGGCTTGCCAGCAGCCACTCCGGGGAAGTGTTAGGTGAGGCTGGGGTAGGAGAGCAGTGCCCCAGGACTAACTCAGAACCCCAGGGCCTTGGCTTAAATCACAGTGACTAGCAGTTGTGTTTTATGTGTATTAATTTAAAGGAGCAGACAGACAAATTCTGAGTTTGTTAATATTTGAAGACGGTTGCTGAGCTCATGGCATGGGCTACTCTGCTCCAAACAGGCGGCCACACCTTGAAAACTGAGGCAGGGAGCTCCTGCAGTGCCATGTTTCATCAGAAGAGAATGTAATGGGGTGACCATGGGTTTCTCTCTCACATGCCAATGAGAGATAAATCCATGGTACAAAGTTCAAGGCAGAGTCTGAACGTCCAGCAAATCCATGTGTGTGTTGTTGTAGTGGGGTGGATTGGCCGCCCACAGACCTGGAGTGGGAGGAGTCCCTCACTGAACCCTGGTGGGCAGAGCCACGGCACACTCAGCCCTCCCACCAGAAGTCAGTGGGCGGGACCGGAAGTACAAAAGGCAGGCCGGAGACCTCAGTTGGGAGGCAGCCGCCGGAGGAGCCAGGCACTTCCTGTGAGCTCCCGAGCTGTGAAACCGCTGCAGACCCCAAGGGAGCTGAGGACTGGCCAGGACCGCCAGGGCCACTTACAGACACAGAGGAGCTGCAAGCCCTGACGGAGGCCTTCTTCCCTGACAACCAGGACGACCCTCTGCAGAGCCAGGTACACCCTGAGGGGCAGTTGTGAAGTGGCCTGGGGTAGCCAATCCTGGTCTGGCTGCAACGCTGACAGTGAGCGAGTCAGCGTGTTACGGTCAGGATCCCCGCTGACTCCGTGGCAGAGCACTCCGCCACAGCTGGGGCCCTGGGCCGGGACGCAGTGGAGTGGGTGCGCTGGCATCCCCCCGTGAGGTGGGGGTGGCAGTCCGGGGGTGGCAGTCTCCCCCTATCTTAGGCAAGAAGCCTGCTCTTGTTGGCCCTCCGCCAGAGCTCGGAGGCCCGACTGTTTGCTGCCCCGCCTGAGTACAGGCCTGAGTGTGAGACTCTTTGCTGCCCCGCCCTGACCGGGGGCTGGGGCTCCGTAACTGTGTTTATTGTTCAGCCCTGACCACAGGCTCAAGCTCATGTCTCTCATCACCCCGCTGATTCCCCCATGTCAGGCGACCCACGGAGACGTAGTGGGGTGGATTGGCTGCCCACACACCTGGAGGGGGAGGAGCTACTCCCCTCAATGGACTACAGTTACCATCTGCAGTTCTGGTGCTTATCTTTCTACAAATGTGATTTTTCACTTAAGGCCTGATCCAACCTCTCTGAAATCAATGGGATTCTTTCCATTGTCTTGAATAGAAGTTGGATGGGATCCATGTTGCCCTTGTGAATCTATACTATAATTATGCCTTTGGAATATATTAAAATTTATTTTAACTGATCTTTAGATAAGTCATTCAAGTATGGTCAGAATTTGGCAGTGGCGGATTTTCAGGGCTGCCAAGATAGGCTTTACTTACCATATTTTAAAAGCAGATCTAGTCTGCTGTTTTCCTGATGCATGAAGCTTGGTCTGAACACACTTCTGTGAATAAGTTTTGTCTAGCCACTTTCATAGGTCAACAATCTTCAATAATATAATATAGTATAATACGTATATTAACAAAATCAAGCCCTAACACTATACAAATCTTATGCTAATAGAACTTTATAAATGGAAGGGACCTTGAGAGGCCATCTAATCTCTCCCCCCATGCTGAGGCAGGGCCAAGACTACCTAGTCCCCCCTGAGTGGAGTTTGTATAAATTGTTCTTAAAAATCTCCAAAAATGGGGATTACACAGGCTTTTCCTAATATCTAATCTAAATTTCTTTTGCTGGAGATTAAGCTGAGTACTACTTGTCCTTCCTTCAGTGGATATGGAGAACAATTGATCACAGTCCTCTTTATAACAGCCCTTAACATATTTCAACATTATTATCAGATTCCCCCTCAGTCATCTTTTCTTAAAACTAAACATGCCCAGTTCTTTTAACCTTTTCCTTATAAGTCAGGTTTTCTAAACCTTTTATCATTTTTGAAGTTCTCCTCTGAACTTTCTCCAATTCATCCACATCTTTCCTGAAGTGTGTCATCCAGAATTTGACATAATACTCCAGCTAAGGCCTCACTAGTGCTGAGTAGAGTGGGACAATTACCTCTTGTGTCTTACATATGACACGTTGGTTAATACATCCCAGAATAATATTAGCTTGCTTTTTTTTCTTTCTTTTTTTTTTTTGCAGCTGCATCAGATTGTTGGCTCATATTCAATTTGTGATCCACTACAACCCCCATATCCTTTTCTGCAGTATTACTTCCTAAATAATTATTCCCCATTTTGTAGCTGTGCATTTGACTTTTTCTTCTGAAGTCCAGTACTTTGCTCTTGTCTTTAATGAATTTTATCCTGTTGATTTTTAGACCAGGGGTCTCAAACACGCGGCCTGTGGGGTTATTTCCTGCGGCCTGCCAAGCTCCCCCCACCCCCCCAGAATTATTTCCTGCGGTCGCCAAGCTCCCCTCACCCGCCACCCCAACCTTCAGCACACCACGTCCCTGCTCCTTTGCCTACCTCCAGGCGCTTCCCACTTCCAAACAGCTGTTTGGCGGTGCTTAGCACTTTCTAGGAGGGAGGGGGAAGGAGCGGGGAGCTGCACTCTTAGGGGAGGAGGTGGAGAAGAGGCAGGGATTTGGGGAAGGGGTTGGAATAGGGGCAGGGAGGGGGTGGAGTTGGGGACTTTGGGGAAGGGGTTGGAATTGGGGTGGGGCAGGGGCGGGGCCTCATGGAAGGGGTGGAGTGTGGGGCCAAGGGCAGTGGGGGGGTGGGCTTTTGTACCTTCATATTAAAAGGAGTCAGTGATGCAGCCCTCAGGCCAATGTACTAGTCCTCATGTGACCCTCGTGGTGATTTGAGTTTGAGATCCCTGGTTTAGACCAATTCTCCAATTTATCAAAGTCCTTTTGAATTCTAATCCTATCCTCCAAAGTACTTGTAATCCTTCCCAGCTTGGTGTCATAGTTGGAAATATGGTGCAAATCTTATAAATATACTTTCCACTCCATTATCCAAGTCATTAATGAAAATATTGAATAAAACCAGACGGAGAACAGACCACTGTGGGATCCCACAAGATACATCCTCACAGGTTGAAAGTGAACCATTTATAACTGGTTTTTGAGCATGATTTTTCAACCAGTTGTGCACCCACTTTATAGTAATTTCATCTAGCCCACATTTCCCTAGTTTGCTTATAAGACTGTCACGTGGGACTGTGTCAGATGTCTTACTAAAATCAAGATCTTTCACATCTACTTTTTCTCCTACTATTTAGTAGGCCGGTAACCCTGCCAAAGAAGGAAATTAGGTTGGTTTGACATGATTTGTTCTTGACAAATCTATGTTGGCTATTATTTATCGATCTATTTTCCTCTAGGTGCTTAAAGTTAATTGTTTAATAATTTATTACAGTATCTTTCCAGGTATCAAAGTTAGGCTGACTGGTCTGCAGAGCAGATCGGGGCAACCCCTCCCCCAGGTTCCATGCTTTTGACGGCCCCGTGCTTCAGGGGGACACGGGGTCCAGGGCAGCCTGGGGGGGTTAGCGGGGGGCCTGGCGCCAGCAGTGTCAAGCAACCCAGCCCACCCTGCTCTACTTCACCAGTTCCTGGCATTGCTCGGGGGGAGGAGGCGGAAGCCGGAAAGAGAAGGAATGGGGGCGGGGAGGGGGCGGAGCAGGGGTGGGAAATGGTGGGGTGGGGGCTTGGGGGAAGGAGTGGGGAGGGGGCGAAGCAGGGGCGGGAAGAGGCAGGGTGGGGATTGGGGGGAAGGGGTGAAGTGGGGGTGGAGCAGGGGCAGGAGTGGGGGCTTAGGGGAAGGGGTGGAATGGGGGTGGGGTGAAGGAGGAGCAGGGGCAGGAAGAGGTGGGGTGGGAGCAGGGGCTTGGGGGAAGGGGCGGGGTGGGGGTGGAGCAGGGGTTTGAAGAGGCTGGGCGGTGGCTTGGGGGAAGGGGTGGGGTGGAGTGGGGGTGGGGTTGTCCTGGGCCCTGCACCCCATGCCCCCCTAGGGACAGCCCTGCTGGTCTGTAATTCCATAAGTCCTCTTCTTCCCCTTTTTAAAGATATAAAGTAAATTTGCCCTTCTTCCGTACTCTGAGACCTCATCCATCCTCCAGGACTGCTCAAAGATAATAGCTAATGGTTTCAAAATTGCTTCAGTTAGTTCCTTAAGAACCTTAGGGTGAATTTAGTCAGGTCTCGCCAAATTGAATACATCTAACTCATCTAAATATTCTTTAACTCATTCTTTCCCTATTGTGACTTGTTTTCCTTCTCACTTGTTAATATTAATTGTGTTAAGTATCTGGTCACAATTAATATTTTTTAGTGAAGAGAGAAGTAAAATAGAAATTAAACACCTGAACTGTCTTGGTATCATCTGTTATTAGCTCTCCTTCCCTGCTAAGTGGTGTACCTACATTTTATTTTCTTTCTCTTGCTTTTAATGTATTTATATAACCTCTTCTAATTGCCTTTTTATGTTCTTTGCTAGGTATAAATCTTTTGTGCCTTAGCCTTTCTGATTTTGTCTCTACAGGCTTGCACTATTCTTTTGTACTCCGTAGCAATTTGTCCACTTTTTGTAATATTCCTTTTTGATTTTCAGGCCATTAAAGAGCGCCTGATGGTGCCATATTGGCCTCTTTAATCTTCCTATCTTTCCCAAGGGATAGGTTGCTGTTGTGCTTATATTATTGTCTCTATATTATTATGCTTATATTATTGCCTGCTCTCCTGAACTCCTTTTCCCTTCGATTTCTTCCAGTGGAACCTTACCTACCAGTTCTCTGCATTTATTAAAGTCTACTTTTTTGAAGTCCATTGTCCTTATTCTGCTCCTCTCACTCCTTCCTTTCTTCATCATTAAGCTTATCATTTCACGATCACTTCCACTCAAGCTGCCTTCCACCTTCAGATTTGTAACCAATTACTTGTTAGTCAGAATCAAGTCTGAAATGGCTGTCCCCCTGGTTACTTCCTCTACCTTCTAAAACAAGAAGTTGTCCCCAACACATTCTGAGAACTTAGCAGGCATTTTGCATTTCGCCATATTATTTTTCCAGCAGATGTCTGGGTAATTAAAGTCCCCCATTACTGCCAGGGCTCGTGTTTTGTCTATTTTTGTTGTTTGTTCTAGAAATGCCTTATCCACCTCCTTTTCCTGATTTGGTGGACTATAGTAGACCCCTAGCATGATGTTATCCCTATTTTTTCTCCTTTTATATTTACCCAGAGACTTTCAATTGGTCTGCCTCTGACCTCCTTCTGGACCTCAGAACAAGTGTATACATTCTTGATATACAATGGAACACCACCACCCCTTTTTTCCCTGATTGGCCCTCCTGAATAAGATATACCCCTCTATACTAATATTATAGTCATGAGATGTATCCCACCCAATCTCTGTGATGCCAAGTAAGTCATAATTTAGTTTGTGTACTAAGACATCCAGTTCTTCAGGTTTATTCCCCATACTCCTTGCATTTGTGTATGGATACCTCAGATATTGAGCAGATTTCCTCCACTGTTTTCCCTCTCATTGCTCCTGTGACCCTATTGTAATTTTCCAGCCCTGTGTCACGGTCAATTTATTTTATACTTACGTGTGGTCTCTTCACTTTTTCCTTTTGAACCTAGTTTAAAGCCCTCCTTGCTAGGTTGATGTCCCAAGATGCTCTTCCTCTTCTTGGTCAGGTGGACTCCATCTTTTACCAACAGTCCTCCTTCCTGGAACAGCATCCCATGGTCGAGGAAATCACAGCCCTCCTGTAAACACCAACTGCACATTTGCTATTAGGATACAATGAGACAGAGACCATATCATTAATGTATGTTTAGTGTAGCATGAAATGGAAAATATTAATCATTAGACCAAATCCTGCCCAGTTTGCTCACATGGATAGTCCCATTAATTTGAATAGGATAATCTACATGACTAAAGCTGGTAGGAAGAGAAGCAGCCAAAACAGGGACTGTTACACTGGAGGGGAATGGGGAAAATGGGGCCCAGCTGGGGCTGCTCCTCCCCTTAGAACCCCACTGGACCTATAACAGTGCAGGGAAGGCACCCCACTCACACACACTTGGGGAACCTAGGATCTAGGTCATGCCTCTCCTGTCCTCCCCCAACCCCTGCCATGTGACCCTGGGGGAGAACTTCAGCGAGCAACCAGCCAGAGACTCCAACCTGTAGGAACACAAGCAGCCCAAGCAAGCACCATTTTCACCTTTGGACATTCCAGTCATAACTGCACAAACTTCTCTGACCTGGGGTGATTGGCTGTTTGGTCCAACCCTCCCACTCCCTCACAGTCTCTTCACCTCAACTTTACTCCATACCTGCCCCTCTTACCCTCTTCTCCACTCTCCTCCTCTTCCCCCCATCCCTTTTCTTTTCTTTTCTTTTCTTTTTTCTTTTCATTGATCTCATCCTAAGTAAACCCAACCTGCAAAAAAATTATTGTGGTCCTAACATGACATTTGTCACCATCACTTTGTTCACTCTGCTTGTGGGTTCTACACTTTCTCCCACCCTGTGACTGTCTTGTCTAAATAAACAATATTGCCTCATTGTCTGTCTGTTGCCTTTTGTCTTATACTTCAATTGTAAACTCTTTGGAACAGGGATTCTCTTTTTGGTCTGTGTTTGTACAGCACCAAGCACAGTGGGGTCCTGGGCCATGACTGGGGCTCCTAGGCACTATGGTAATACAAATAACTAATAATTAATAATAATGTGAGCAGGATTTTGCCCATTCTCCCTCCTTTGCCTCAAGGGCTCCTGAGGACTTTTCACTTGATCCAAGCTGATATCACTAAGATGCTCACTTTCCATATCACAGCATCTGAATCTGTAGCTACCTGTTCATAATGGAGTTTGTCTGAGCTTCAGCTATAAGACACGCAGTTTGGTACAGTAGTGCCAGCTGCCCTTTCATGGACCAGTAGTAGCCCTCATGGAAAAGTCCTACAGCATTTAATAGAAAATGGCAGCTTTTCTACAGGTTCTTCAAAGTATCCAATAGAATTTAGAAGAGAATGATCACTACTATAGAACTCCGCAGGCTGGTTTTAAAAAACAAAACCTATAGGATGGTGTAATGGAGCAAGCTGTGCTTTTAAGGGCAAAGCTTGTCAGTTATGGGTCTTGGCCTCTTCAATGACAAGGATTCTGAGAGCATGCGACTGGAAGCAGGTGACTGATAGACATGCTTTCTGGAATCTAAAAGAGGTAACCTTTCAGAAAGAAGATGATGTAGTGGTGTGGCTATTTGCTTCACTGGGAGGGCTGTGGCTGGTAGGTTCCTTGTGGCAGAGTGTAGAAAAGGAGCCTGGGAAAGAAGCTGGAGTGTGGGCTGGCGACTGCCAGGAAGAGGTGTGACCCCATATAGCTGAGGGAGTGATTTGACCGACTGGAACTACTGCTAGACCAAGAAGAGGACCTCTGGAAAAGGACTCAGGGAAAACCTGGCACAACGGGCGAAGATCTGTGGGTGTCTTGTTTTGAAGAGCTGTCTGCAGAGGGGTTATGGAAAGCTAAGGTCAAGGCTTGAGATTCTGGGAACTGACTGGGACCATGTGAAGGAGCTCTGAGGGAATTCAAACCTGAGCAAAGACTTGGGTTGGGAGGGTCTCCTGCCCAATAAATGGGATAATTTGTATTTGAAGAGTGTCTTAAATTAGATGTTCACATTAAAGATAGGTTGGACTTAACTCCAGTGAATTTTTATTTCATTTTCCAAAACAAAACTGATGGGCATATTTTCCTATTGCTGTAAGCTTTACTTTTATGGGTACTGTTTCATTTGTACCATCTTCTATTAAAACTCTATAATGACTGTACCACTCTCAACACTGGATAAGAGATTCAAGACCATATCATTTAGCTGAAGAAAATATAATCAGTGGAAATTGTATCGATCTCTAACTTCCCTTTTAAACTAGCAAAAGCACATATTATTGTGTAGAGCTCACAACAGTGTGCTTAATGCTCACTATAAACATTCTGAGGCTTAGAAATTAGATTTTCCCTTTTTAAAGGAACTTGCTCAATCCACCTTGTTGAAAAATAGCCCTTGGTGGCTTCAAATGCTTCTCCCTCTGATCTACAATAACCAAAACCTTTTAAAGACCATATTACACAACCAGAGGAGTTCTTTTCCTCCAGAGCAATTCCATGTCCCAGGTAGAGTCCTTCTTTTCCCTACTCTACACCCTTCCACATTATAGCGGCCCCATTCTCTGTTGCCTTATACCTTGTCTTTTCACTTATATCTATGGAAAGTGGTAAAACTACTATTGTGGTTGGCAGCATTATAAATCCTCTTCACACAGGGGTAAATGATTACACAAGCTCCTGGGCAATAGAAAATCAACCACTGTCTTTTATTGGTTCAGATTTAGTGTCTAATAACAAGAATTTTTGCTATAAACTGAGGGCTCATCACATGAAAGTGATAGAGGACAAGAAAGACCTGGGTGCATTGGTCAACCACAGGATGACTGTGAGCCACCAATGCGGTACAGCCATGAAAAAGGCTGTTGCAACCCTAGGATGCATTAGGCAAAGTATTTCCAGTACAGATAGGGAAGTGTTATTGCCATTATACAAGCCACTGGTCAGACCTCATTTGGAATACTGTGTACAATTCTGGTCACCCATGTTCAAGAAAGATGAATTCAAACTGAAACAGATGCAGAAAAGAGCTACTAAGATGATCAGGGGAATGGAGAGCCAACGTTATGAAAGTAAATTAAAAGAGCTCACCTTGTTTAGCCTCAAAAAATGAAGGCCAAAAGGGAAAATGATTTTTTTCTGTAAGTACATCAGGGTAACTACCACAGAGGGTTAAGATCTATTTAAGCTAATGGACAATGTTGGCACAAGAACAAATGAGTATAAACTGGCCATGCATGAATTTAGGCTGGAAATTAGAAGGTTTTAGCCAACACAGGAATGAAGTTCAGGAACAGCCTCCCAATAGGAGTTGTGGGAGGCAAACAACTTAATTAGTTTTAAGAGAGAGCTGAACAAATTTATGAGTGCAACTGTATGATGACATTGCTTGTTATGGTGGAGGGCAAGACTGAGCAGCTCTAGCGGTCCCTTCTGGCTCATGGGCTATGTTCCTAATGGCTCATGCTTCAGAGCTTCAACCAGTCATCTGCAGGGATCAAGAAGTGATTTTTCCCCCAATATATTTTTGTTGGGGGTTTTGTTTGTTTGTTTGGTTTGGTTTTAGTTTTTTTTTCTTCCTCCAAAATGTCAAGGATGGTCATGACTAGAGATGGGACACAGGGAAGGGTGGGCTGGTGCTCTAAGGTGATACTGAGAATTCCCTCACATGCTTGGCTGGCTGGTTCTTGTTCACATGCTCGGGGTCTAACTGATCGTCATTTGTGGGGTCAGGACGGAATTTTCCCCTAGGTCAAATTGTCAGTGACCTTGCGGGGGGCGTCACCTTCTTCTACAGCGAGGGTGCAGGTCACTTGCCAGGATCATCTGGGCCCATTGCACAGGCCTCAGGCATTGGTACATCTTGTTCCCCCCTATTTTTTGCCTGTGGCCCATAATAGTTTAGTCTCCTGTGGACTGTAATACTTTGGTCTAATTTCAGTTGTTGAGTTTAGCGTGTAGATGCTGGGTGGTGTTGGTGGCCTGTGATATACAAGAGGTCAGATTAGATGATCGGTGATGCCTTCTGGTCTTAAACTCTGACTCTGAGTTCTTGACCCTTTTATGTCTCCCTTTCCCTCTTAGTCATCTCTGCCTCGAATGACAATCAATTGTACAGTAGTGCTGCTCAGTCAGGATCTTGTTCCATTCTCAACAGATTAACCTTGTAGTCTTTATAGTAGAAGCCGTTGGGCTTGTATCTTTAAGGGGTGTGGCTGGTCTGTTAAGAGGAATCTAAATCAGCCTTGACAATGATGTAGCAGTTATCACCCAGCTGACCTAGATCTCGTGACTTGAACTTAACTAGTGATCTCAGCTGTAAGCAGGTCAGAGAGGACTTGGGAGAGAGGAGACCCCCAAAGGAGGAGACCCAAGAGAACAGAGAAAGGGGGTCCCATTCTCTCTGGGAAGGGTCTGGTGAAGGTAGGCTGAAGTAGGGCCATCCCTGGATGAAGCTGCTGCAGTTTCGGGCGTGGGGAAAGAGGAAGAGGGGCAGTGGGGAAAACCTGCTATCAGAACTCTGCAGGACCTGGGAGTAGGGATTAAGAGCAGGGAACTTCAGCATAGCCCAAGGGAGGCTGAAGAACCATGAATTTTGATGTTTATTTGGATTTTTAGTTAGACTCTTATTATCTCGGAAGGAAATAGAACTTAAAAGGTGACTTAGCCAAAGGGCTGGACCAAGGAAGATGACAGAAATAGGTCATTACAAAGCCAAGGAAGTGATTAGTGGGGCAGTAGAGATGAAAATCCCTGAGAACACATAAATATGTGCAAACTCTACTCACATACGTAATCCCATTGACTTCAATACACATTATAAACATGCTTAAGTTTTTGGAGGATCAGAGCATAAATTAGTTCAAGAACACAACAAAAAAGTGACAGCAGATCTTGGTGGATAAGGGTAAGAAAGGGAGCACCATTCAGTTTAACATGTATGTATATTACTTGCTTAGCATTTTAACATTTAAAAATCGGGCTTATACTTGGAAGGTTTCACAGATAGCCCTATTCAGCCAGACATTTCTGCGTGTACTTAAGTCTATTCCTACTTTTAGGTCCTGTGCTTGGCCCTTTGTGGAGTTTGCAATCATTTTCCTATTTTTAAAAACATTTTCCTCACCCTTGTTACTTTGCAAAAGACCCACACAAATAGGGAAGTTACTGACTATACAGAGGAATACACAAGGTGCTCTCAAATACCAAACTAACTCAACTATAAAAACTTAATTTACCTTCATACCTATAATTAACTAAAATAGATTTATAAAACCCCCTCCCCACACGTTCAGTTCTCTCTGAATGTTTTGAAACTCATTGATCTAGAAAGATTGTAGACCTAAGCATGAGGAATGGTGGAAAACAACAAGGACAAAACATAAAAACATCAATACCACAACTCATCTTTACATAAATGATACACCCAGTATTCATAATAACTTATCCTTACTACAGAATAACTGAGTTGCACTCTATAGGAACACAATGTTAAAAAAACCTGTACCATGTTAGCACTCCGAGCTCACACTGCCACAGAATATAAGTTACCTTGGTCAAGGAAGGACTTGTTGAAGGTATAAAGAGATGCGGGTCCAACTCCTGATCCCACACCGGTTTAATGTTATTACATTGACTCTAATTGAGTTAAGATGGATTTATCTAATTTTAACTGAGGACAGGATTTTCTCCCATTTCTTTGAATAGCTGTAATAACGCCTCTTTGTCAATTTTGACCAAGCAAACTTAGCTTCATCTCAACTTCCTTCAGCTAAAATGTTGGAAAAATAGAACTACTTCTCTTGGCCAAATGGAGCTGCCTGAAAAACACGCTCTCTTCAACACGGACTTTCATTGGCCTAGAACACTCTTCTCCCACATCTCTCAGGTTTGTACATTCTGTCACCACTCCACTGCTTTGCCACCATCTCTGATAAAATCTTCATCCGTGCCTTAATTTTCTATTGCCTTCGCTTGACTTACTGTAATGCATTCTCTCTTGACTCCTCATGCCTCAATTCTCCAGAAACAGACCCTTTGCAGAATGGCACTGGACACCTTCTTGCAAGAAGCATAGCCGCCTCACTCCCAGCCTCAGACAGCTCCACTGGATCCTGTTTCATTTCAGCATCCCATTCAACTTTGCCTCTGTGAACTGTCCACTCTTCAGGACACTTTCTTGTCTGCCAATCTCCCCTGCATCTTCCCGCTGCGTGTCTGGCAGTGTCCTCCTCTCTGTCACATAATGTAATCTCACCATCTCAACCTCATCATCTGAGGTCTATCGGATGCCACTGTCTGGTAACTGCTGGCATGTGTTAAACAATGTATTTTCTTGGAAAGCAATAACCTGGCCTGGAGTTCATGACGCTGCTCTGTCTGTAAGCTCTAGCTTCAAAGGTCTCAAGTATGCTCCCCAACCAAGCACCTGAGAAGTGCAAAATATTCCATATTGTCATCAAGGGTAGTTGTTTTTAATAAAATGGGAAGACTCAGGGTAAACAAATAGCTGAAGGTACAATTTATAGGGAAAGGAGCGGCAAAAAGTCAGTCATACTATTATAAGCAGAGTATCCTTTATTAGGAAATAAAAATAATTTACAAGTAGTTAAATTAAACTACTGGAAAAACCCAGATCACTCTCTAATATTCCATTACACTATGCTGGACACTGCAGCCAAGCTTGTAAAAATGTCTGATAGAATCTTGGGCAGTGGATTACAAAAGCCATGCCTTGTTCTGAACTCCCCTAAAATTCCTGGCTTTTGCCAAGAGAGTCAGAGCCATGTCAAACTCCATCCGGCCCTTGTTTGTTTTTATGATAAAGGTTTTCTCTTTTCCAGTCTTTTTCTGCTGCTTGATTCTGCAGCATGAGGTCAGATTACTGCAGATGTGAGATCTCCTTCATTTCCACCACAAACCCTGATTACTCCTGAGGGAATTCTGTGCCAAAAAAATTAAAATTTTGCACACAATATTTTAAAATTCTGCAAAATTCTGCAAATTTGATTTGTCAAATAAATGTGGAGGCTTCACCATGGCAGTGGGGAGCACTGGCCACTGGCTGCACAGAGGTGGGAGATCACTGTGCAGCTCCCACCTGGGACATGGACTCAGCAGTGAGGCTGCTCCCAACCCTGACACAGTGCAAGGACCAGGTCTGCCCCAGAACAACCCAGGGCCCTGCCCCTCTGTGCTAAGTACACTAGGTGTGGGCAGGCAGGCTCTGCAAGGCAGGATCCAAGTGTGGAAGGGCTTAGTGTGAGGGGATCCAGGTGTGGGTTGACAGGGTTCTCTCTGGATGCGGGTGGCTCAGTGAGGGATCTGGGTACGGGGGGAGATCTGGATGCACAGAGGCTTGTTCAGGGGTTCTGAGTGCAACAGTAATGGGACTCTGCAGAGGGGGTCCAGGTGAAGGTGGTTGGGGCTCAGCAGGGGATGTAGGTGTGTGTGGGATAGAGCTCAGCGGGGGGTCTGGGTGTGGGGGGCTCAGTGGGAGGTCCAAATGCTGGGGGAGTGAGGCTCAGTGGGGTGGGGATCCAGATGCAGCTGGTTGGAGCTCAATGGGGTGGGAATCTGGGTGCAGGTGGCTCATCGGGGTGCTCCAGCTGCAGGGGGAGTGGGCTTATTGAGGGTTCTGAATGCATGGAAGGGTCTGGGTATGAGGGGATCTGGATGCACAGGGGTTGGGCAGATTGGGAAGCAGCTCCCTGTACAGGGATCCCTCCCCCTGCAGTGAAGGAGTGATGGGCGCAGGAAGCGGCGGGGAGGGGGGAAAGAGTTTACAGAGTTTCCTGTAGCTGGGAGAGAAATCTGGGGGTGGGTCTGACCCGGCCCTGGATGCCGTGCAGGGGAAGAGGAAGTCCCGTCCTCCCCAGCCCAGCGGGGACTAGCAGCTGAGCCCAGCGCAAGGGTAGGAGCCACCATCCAGGTCTTCTCTAGTTTACCCCTGGCCCCACAGTGATTTACCTCTCTGATGGCTGCCCTGGGTATCTGAAACATGCTGCTGGTGAAGGTCACATGACTGTTCTTGTGACTTCCCTTTGCTTCCCTGTCAGAAAGTCATTTTTCTGCAGGGAAGCAAATAAATCTGCGGGGGGGCATGAATTCTGTGCATGCGCAGTAGCACAGAATTCCCCCCAAAGTACCCGATGTCATAAACGGCGTCCCTGAAAATG
Source organism: Eretmochelys imbricata (assembly GCF_965152235.1). Lineage (NCBI taxonomy): Eukaryota > Metazoa > Chordata > Testudines > Cheloniidae > Eretmochelys > Eretmochelys imbricata. Next base: position 237,160,009 of record NC_135572.1, read on the forward strand.
AAAGGGCTGAACCAAAACCTGCTGAAATAAATGGCAAAACTCACTGAGTTTAGGAGGCTTTGGATCAAGTTCTTAAACAGGAGACAGTGGTGGTGGTGAGGGAGAAAGCATATTTGGACATACATCTTCAGTGATAGTGCAGATGTGGGAAGTTACTTGCAAAAGGGCCAAATCCTTGTCTCTGTTAGAATGCACGCGGTGTGCAGGAGACATCTGGTGGCTTTGGAGGAAGAAATCATTCTCCTCAAAGCTGCAGTGGTGCAAATTCACATACTTCACTGCAGTCATTCCCCATGGCTAGTGCACCCTGTGTGATGAGAGAGATGGACGACAGAATGTTATGCTGCGGATTTACCATGCCAATCGCTTCGCAGAAAAATCCTCTTTGCGTCAAAGTGCAGTACACACATCCTCTGTGCAAACTCCGGGAATTTGCCACCCTCCCCTATCCTGCCCAGTAGAGTCATGCCAATTTCATTTAAAGCCGCCCAGACCACAGAGTGGGATGAGAGGATTTATTATTTATTTTGCAATAGAGGATATAACTGAGATTAGGGCCCCTTTGTGCTAGGCACTGTACATTCCTATAGTGAAAGTCAGTCTCTGCCATAAAGAGCTTTACAATCTAAACAGACAAAGTAGACACAGGATGGAAGAGGAAACTGAAATACAGAGATGGGAATTGACTTGCCCACATTCATACAATAGGTAGGGGAAGAGCTGGGAACAGAAGCCAGGTCTCCTGACTCCCAGTTCAGTGCCCTAGCCACAAGACCACCTTGTGCTGCATGAGACTGTTTTTTAAAATTTTCTCTGTAACTGTCAGCCATCAACAGTGGAAGAGTTGATGATACCATAAATGCTACGGTCTGCCCTCCAAAAGTGTTTCTGGAATGGTGAACATCTATAGGTTGCATCTACCTCCCTGGCCTTGCTAGAAGAGCCTGTTTCAGAGTGAATGTTCATGAAGTTGGGTTGAAGTTTTTAAAAAGAGACAAGTCAAAAAACAAGCATCTTTTTTTTTCCCCTATGGAAAAGGCCTGCAAAACTTTAGATAGTTTTTAAGGGAAGGAGTTTAGATTTTGTGGAGTGTATTGACACCAGGCCAACAATTGGACTGGAGACCAGAAAGTTTTCAGGTGGTGTGCAAAGCAGTGGATTTGTGCACCTCCATTGGTACCTGTAGCACTTACTGGTGGTCTGCAAGCAGACAGCTGGCTGGTCACAAGGGGCTGGCTGTTCCTCCTAGTTTCCTCATGCTATATCCCATTAGAACAAGCTTAAGTACATTATTCCTAATATTAATTTTCCACATAAGCAACATGGATGTTATATGATTGTGAACAGGTGGAGGGGTATGCTGTGTGATCAAGACAGGAAGGGTTCGGGGGGATTCATGAGATCCTCATTATTAAGATGTGGTCCACAATATGCAAAGCAAGTTAAAGAACACCTGATATGAAGACCCAATGTTGATTGACCTCTGGTTAACTGAAAGATCACATTATTATTCATATTATGATAATGGCTAAGAACCTCAGTGAAGGCTCAGGGCCCGTTTGTGCTAGGCTCTGTACAAACACCTTTCCTTAAGTGATTCCACAGGTGCAATCAGCAATTCAGTTTAAAAGAGAAGGCCTTGGCGGTAGGGCATCTTCCATGAGGGATTCTCAGCTCTGGCATGCATTCCGCTCTGTATGTATTCCATGAGGGATATCATGGGATCATTGTGATTATATTTCATTAATGCTGTATGGTCAATTCTAGAAGTTTAGTGCTGATTATTTAAATTGCATGAAATATCGTTTGTGAAGCACCTGAGCCAGAGAGAGAGAGAGACTGAAAAAGTAATCCCAGTGACAAATTAGCATGGATTTAAAATAAAATATTTCTGTGTACTAGAAAAAGTAACTACCACAGTAGTCAAATACAATTATTCTGCTGAGTTAAGAAACTTTTCCACAACTATATTAAAGACTTTAAAAGTTGATGTAGTCTCATTCTTGGATATTTCTAGTCATTTCCTGTGCTGGGAAGCAAATGTTATTTGCCCTTTTGTCCCAATTAAATGTAATCTAATGAAAATGAAATTGAAAATGAAAGAGGAAGAGAAAGGAAATCCAGCATGACAATTTCAGAAAACAGCAGTCTAGAATATTCATAAAGGAAAGGGTTTAACATTCTAGATAACCTAGTCAGTCCTTTATTTATTTATCAGGCAAAATTCTTACTGCAATCTCTTGGAAAAGAAGAGTATTTTCCAGCAGGCTTAGAGGGTGATGGTAGCAATCTACTAAACAGTAGTAATTCAGCTATTTATTAATGAGATTAAAATACTCCTACTACAGCATGCAAAAAATTCACTAGGTGGAGCTCTAAGGTATGAGGTAGTCTCTCTTGGGACCTGCATAGAAGAAACGCTCAATGTACCCATGGGAAGACTTCAGCAACGAACTCACAAGTGCATCTCAAAACCTATTCACGCAAAAATAAGGGGTTGTAATAACAAAAATAAAACCAACCAACCCACCAAGCAGGTAACAAGCTGTGTAAACGTTCAGAAATCAAACAACTTTATGCGGTGGCCTCTTGAACTAATGATTAGCAGTTTGACAGAAGATCATTTTCTATAAGAAAAAGCTAGTTTGAGTAGAAAGAAATGATTCTTCATTTCATTACTTCATACAATGCACAAAGTGACAGGGACAGATTTTTCTTTATTTCCTTCGTAAGGCTTTAAAATATTGATGTTACTCTTATGAACAAATATATGGTGCTAAAAACAAATGCATATAATTGGAAAGAACTTGATAATAGATTAGCAAAGGGGTTTTTATTATTCTGAACCTAGTGAAAAGTTAATTTTATTTCTACCTAAAAGGCATTCTACTTTGATTTTAAATGGTGAAAAACAAGTCTACAGTAGCCAGTATTTCACTGGGGAGGTATCTGTAAAAAACATTGATTTATAATCACCTTGAACAAGATATATCTTTAAAGCATTTCATAATTCTTCTTAAAAAACTAATATGTGGTTCAAAATTTACATTTGCCAGATTACCCTTTTCGAAAGAAAGCTGCTCTCAGTGTTTGCGTTTGAAGCAAAATATTTCGCAGAAGAGAGAGTGAAACTGATATGATCTGAACAAAATGTATCCAGCTACATCAATTTTTTTTGGTGGGGGGAGAAGGAGAACGTTTTCTACGGCATGGAAATCGTCGAGAGTAGAATATAAATACAAACTCCGAGTCTCCAACCTTTGGGGGACTTGAGATAGGAGCTATATTTGTTACCTGCATTAACAGACAAGTGACAGTTTCCCTCTGTGCAACAGAGCTGCATGAATCCATAGTTTCTGAATCCCTGAAGTTTGGACTTAGTTTGTAAAACGACAGTGGTAAGAAAACTCTCGCAGTTGTGTTGGGATGGTCAAACAAATCGAGATCGTTTTCCTCGCTATTCTGTCTGTACTAAAGCCCTAGAATTCTGTTAAAATGTTATGGAAATCTAGTGGCTGGTAATGACCCGAGGCAAGTGGAAAAGACAACACTAAGAGTTAGATGAGGCTGGGGAAGGCAAAGGGGACACAAAAAAAAAAAAAAAGTTTTCTTTTAGTCTGAGCCCAGGAAGGGTGGTGGGGCGGGGGGAGAATCCCTCTTATTGGTTGTCAAGGAGATCTGCTGTTGGGTTTGCTGGACTGTCTGTCTTCAAAGCCTCCTGCCTTTACTCTGAGAGGAGCCATTTCTTTGCAATGCAGGCAGTCACTGAAACCCTCCGAGGGGGCAGAGGCTGAGTAGCCACAAGAACATTTAAGGCTCCTTAAGGACTTTCGACGTACCTGAGACTCTTGCAGCAGATGTGATGTGGGAAGCTTTCTACAGCACGAAAGGGCGGGGAGGGGGGAAGAGAAGTGTGTGTGTGGGGGGGTGTTATTTCACCAAGAAAAGTCCCCCTCCCACCAGATCTAAGTGAAAAGGGGTCAGATTAGATCCTTGAATATTTAAGGGGGGGGGACTTTCCACTGAGTGTCCCCAGTGTTTAGTATTGAAAAATGACTCGTGGCAATGAAACCAGTCACCCCCAGCCCTATCCTGTGTGCTTCTTACCTGTGGGAACGAGTACAAGGTAGCAAGGACAAGTGAGGGAATAGAGCGAAGGGCTGGGGGGGGACGGGGGGACGGGGGGGGACGAGGAATACAAATCTCTCCTAAAAGGCTCTGGGAAGAGTTTAATTCCCTCCCCTCTTCTGCCTTTCCACCTCCCCCTCCCCTCTCTCCAGAGCCCGAGGAGGGATTGGCAATTCCTCCCCGTCCGTCCCGCCTACCCTCCGGGTCCCTCTGCGAATCAGCGGGATGCTGTCAGCGCGTCAGTTTCTCTGGCTCCCCTCTGCCAGTCCCAAGCGCGTCTCTTATCAAAGAAACACACCAACTGCATTGAATCATATCATTATCATGGGGACTGTTTGTTTTTCATGGCACTTTTGTTTGTTTTTCGCTCTCTTCTACACTGGCAGGTTTGCGGGAGGCAATGGGGTCCCAGGTAAGAGAGATCTTTCACCTACTCCTCTTTCTTTAGACGCGGGTTGTGGAAAGCAATTGCTGATGAAGGGACTGTATTTCTTCTCCCTCCCCTCTTATTTCTATAAAGGTGTGGGGAAGGAGGGAGGAGTAGACCTCTTTTGATTTTGCTGCTAATATTGCTAAAGGCTTTAAAAGTTGTTGTGGGGTTGAGTTGTTCTCTGTGTTTGATGCTCTTATATTCAAAGAGACTTTTTGGAAGGTTTTTTTTTTAAAGTTACTTCCCATAAGTGCTTGTGAAAATAGATAAGTGGTGCAAATAAATCTAGGTTCTGTGCAAGGAAAAGGTTAGGTATTGTATATTTTAAAGTTTCCCGTGTCTTTCCATTAACCTAAAGACCTGATATTACCCTCCACTTGTCTTATACCTTTTAAATAGCCCCCCCCCCTTGAAATATTAACTTCGCTACGTTGTAAAATCTGCACAGAAATGCTGTAAACCAGTGGGGGTTTATCTGGTTTGTTGGTAAAGCTGCATACAGCTCTCGAAGTTTGATTTTTTTAAAAAAAAACTTGAGAGAGGTTTTTTTTTAATCGCTTCTCCCAAAATGTAAGGGGATTGATGAAGCAAAATGCACGCCTCCCGTGTACAAATTATTGTAGCCCAAGAAAGACAACGTGAAATTAGTAGCAGGGGAAAAGCTCATATTTGATTTTGCCTTTTTCGTTTGACTCATTGGCATTCAAGCCTGACTCCCAGGCATCTTCTGGTTGCTGCGAAATGTCCCCCTTGGCTCAATGCAGTTTAAATTTTTGACGGCATTATAAAGAGCCCAGCTGTCACTTTTGCTGATCTTGACGGGAGGTGGGTGCCAGTTTAATGAGTCAAAAATATGAACCAAGGCGTTTTAAAAAAATCTTCTCTTCTTTTTGTGCTTGACTGAATCTGTGCCTGATCTCAGCAAAATACCCTCAGCCACCCTCCCCAAGCGAATTCACGTAAATCACAGCTAGATCTGAACTGGCTCAGCAGCTAAAATAAACGAAAGGGAAAGAAAGAAGGAACCCGATTACAGCCCTGCGTTTCTCAAGGAGACACAATACTCTGCTTTCGAGTGGGGGAAAAAACTTTTTTCTTCCTATTCCTTTAAAAAAAAAAATCCAGATTCCTTGTTGTTTGGCTGGTTCAGATTCTTAAAGGAAAGTGAAGGTGCATCCTGAAAGCAATTCTGTCCTTTATTCCCCCTCTTTGCAAAGTTCTCTGATGTGTGCAATATCTGATTATTCGCCTCCCTCCAAATAGCCCCTCCAGTCCCCGGTGACTTTGAAGGATCCTTGTTTCATCACTGGAGATGGCTGAGCGAGCATTTCTGAAACAATTAGCGTTAGGATTTCAATACAACTGTTTTCACTTTACTGCACCTTTTCTGAGGATCTGTTAATCTAATTGGCATGAAACAAACTGCACATGGATGTCACTGGATTCCTTCTTCCCGCCCCACCCCGCCCCTACTCCCGTTACTTTATAAGCATAAATCCTAGCTTCACTTTATCGTGCTTTAACTGTTACCCAGATCGTAAAATATTACTTCTGATCAGAGGGCTCCCTCTACGTGTGTGGGTGAGTGTGTCTAGCTAGGGAGCCCCAGATGTGCTACTGCATTAAATTGTGAGGAAATCCATTTGAAGTGTATTCCCACTAAGGGGGATTTTCCTTATTGACATTAAGACAGCAATCAATAGCCCATGGCCACTTTCTTCCGTTAGCGCTGAGGCTTTGGAGGGCCCATCTCCCACAGAAACTGACATTCTTCCAAAGGGTCAGTCATTTCCCTCCCCCTTGGCAACTTCATTGCCTCTTCTCTGACAGTCACTTCATGCATTCAACTACAGTAGATGGAGAAAGGAGGAAGTTTGTGTAGTTGTCACTGGATTTTAAATTTTCCCATGTACACCCGCAGAACGTCAGGGAAAAGGGTTAGCTTGTCTTTATATGTTCACTTCATTAACATTCCCTTCTTCTCAACCCATTTCCCCCCCCCCCTTTAAAAAATCTAAGGAGAAAACTAGTGCTCATCATTGGGAGGGGGTACTTTTTAAAAAAAAAGAATCTTGTATCCTTGTTTTAAAAGTCTACACATCATTAAAGACTCTGAAAGGAGAACGTTCAGAGAAGTTGAACATGCAGTTTCTTTTAAATGAGTTTTGGGGTATACATTGAGTATACATAAATGAGTATACATTTACTGCAGGTTACTCTTCTCCCCACAGATTTCTGGAGTTCCCTGTGCTCTCCCATTCATTGTTGGGTGTGTTTTTGTTTTTTGTTTTGGGGTGGGTTTTTTTGGCCCCTTAATAAAAAGGATTAATGTAGTTTGACTCTTCAAATATTTTTCTTATTGCCCTGCTAAGGTAGTTTGTTTAAACTGGTATCTGTCTTTCTAAATTAAAAGAGATGTTTTCTGGCAATATCCAAATTTCCTTTTCCCGGTCACTTAAATCATCTCTTATTTTGATTAGACAGACTAATAGAGTTGGTTGAAATTAGTGTGTACATTTTTCCAGTGTAGATCTACACGACAGACTGTGTAGATACAAACCTTCTAACTTCTGATTTGATTCCTAATGCATGTGAAGGATTTTTGAGCCTTTGAGCCTTTGTGGAGGAATAAAACTAGCTTTAGAGAATTAAAGGTTGGGATATTTTTAAACAAGTAAAAAAGAACAGCAGCAACAATAACCAAATAAAATAATCCCCTCTGTTCATAGTGAGACTCAGAAGTCAGTCGACTAAACAACTTCTTCAGTTGGAGTGCCCATGTAAAGGGGTTTCTGATCTCTCACTGTTGAGATCTCTTCTTATATCTCTCATGTGTTCATTCTGTGATTACAGATGCTGATGAATGTGCCGAAGGGACAGACGATTGCCACATTGATGCAATATGTCAAAATACACCTAAATCCTACAAATGCATCTGTAAACCAGGTTATAAAGGAGAAGGGAAACAATGTGAAGGTAAGGATAGCTCCTCTTTCTTTTCTCCCCCCCCCCCTTCTTATTTGTTTGCTCTGTAAATAGCTGAATTCCTCAAACGATTAATGTAGATTTACAGCTGCTTAACCTCAAATCTTGGTGTTTATTGGCAAGCATCCCCTGCTGCTTCTGCTAATTGTTCTGCTTCAACAACATAGAGTCCTACAGTCCGCTTTAAAAAATAAAACCAGGGAGAATCGTCTTCTATTAAAGCCAATCCGGTTTTAAACAAAAATGTTCCAAGAAGCGCATGGGCGTGTTTAGTTTTCAGTGTTTAAAAAGGTCCTATTCAAATCACGTGATCATAACCCTGGTGGAGAGGGATCTGAGCCTGGAACACTCCAAACAGTTTTGGCTGGTACTAAGCAGTGACCCTGAACTGCAGAGTGTGGTTACGGGGGAGAGGGGGGAATAGATCTCTAGCCCTTCCTTTCTAATTCTCATATCACACAAATAAGTGATGGGAGAGACAGTTTATGACCTAGTTGTTATTTCTCTTTAAAATTCCCCACAGTTAAAGACAGGTAGTAACATAAGATGCTGTACTGAACCATTTGCCTATGTACTCCAGTATCCCATTGCTGGCAATGACCAATACCAGATGTTTTAGAGGAAGATGCAGAAAACTGTAGGCAGTCATGGGCTAACCTGTTTCTCCAACCTGCCCATGAAGGTTTTCCCCGAAACCCAAATAGTTAGACATTGGCATAAATCTTGAAGAGTCCAGGTTTATATATATTCCAAAGCCCCTTTTTACATATGGCTATTATAGCTCTGCATGATCTTGTTATCCATGTAGGTATCCAAGGCTTTTTATTTCATGCTCATAAGCTTTTTGGGCTCAATGATATCTTGGGATAATGAGTTCCACAGCACATTGTGTATCATATGACAAAAATATTTTCTCTTGTTGGTTTTGAATTTGCTACCTTTCATTTTCATTGAGTGTCCTCTTGTTCTTGTGTAAGTGACAAGTTCTCTCTCTCCCTTTGAATTACAATGATTACAGTTCGGATAGGAAACCCAGTTGTCCAGCTCATCCTACATTTGATTTACTGATGTTATCAAGAGACTATAAACTTTCCTGAGTTTCTGGAACCTCACCAAGAGCCTGATCCAGCCCCCACTGAAGTCAGTGGAAGTTCTGTCCTTGATTTCCATAGGACAAGGACTGTAACTGCAAAAAAACAAAAGCTTTGAGGGGCTCTTGAAATGATGTGTATATAAAGTGATTGCGTGTATCTCTGGGTCTGTGGAACACCTTCCCTACTTGATCTGTACAAAGCTATAGAATTAGCCATTTTTAAAGCCCATTTTTTTATTTCAAGGAGCCTTTGGCATGCCATTGGGTTTATTGTATTTATACTGACTTTAATGGTGGCTTTACTTTCGTCTTTAAGTCAATCCATTCTAAGTGTGTAGGGTATTTTGATAGGCATTATATAAATTAATATTTCAAATGTTATACATTCTGTCTTGTCTTTTGTACTTCACCAGAGAGATCATTCTTTTGTTAGCAAGAATGAATATTATAGTCACTGCAGGATGCAGGGGGTTTCTTTTGTTTTTTTCACTTGTAGATGCTTAGCAGTGTTATAAATTCCCTTCCAAATCTGTATGTTTTTCTAGAGCAGTCTGCAACTTTTTCAAATTGTTTAGTGCAGTATACTATTATACTGTTACACTATTAAAAAGATTAAAGACCTAAAAATGACTTTGCTGAAGTCCACAAAAATTTGAAACCACATATTATTCTCACTGGACTTCCAAAATGTTTGTTCAAGCACCATCATAAAGCATTTTTGTGGTTGTCATATTTTTCTGTCTTGGGTTTAAATTGACCGAAATAAATTCTTACTGTCCACCTCTTGGTGCTGTAGTGTCTCTGAACTGCTGTTTGTTGGAAGCTAGAGTTTTTTTTCTTGCAAACAGATCAAGAGACTCATTCATTAATAAAGTTCCACAGGACCCTGATAAGGTGGGTGAACATCATTATGCTTTTTTTTATAGATAAGTATACTTAGGTAGAGGGAGGTTAATATAAGGTCACACAGCAACTCAGTGGCAGAGCTAAGATCTATCTCCCAGTCTGCTACTCAGCAAGAATAAATTAATTTTGCATCTTCAGGTCAAACTTATCAAAACCACAGAGAAAAATAGAGCAACAGCATTGATTGTTATGTAATACATTACTACAAGACAAATACTGCCAGTAGCCAAACTCCTGAAAGCTATTTTGTAAGATACATGCTGTTATGTCTGTGATAACAAAGATAATTCTCCAGGTGAAATATGACAAATAATAATACCTACAGTGTCAAAGCCAGAACTGGAACAATTAATTATTCTGTCTCTTTATATCAGAGTTCTTCCAAATGGTTTTTGATCTACTGAAATTTATTACCTATGAAAACAAGAGGTCATTTTGAAAGATAATGTTGTCTCACTAAGTGTCTGTTACATATGCCAGTGAGAACCATCATATATATATTGCTTAACTTCCTAAAAAACAAAACAAAACACAAGGCAACCCTCTGATAGTGAAGTTGCTTTCTCCATTGAACCAAATTTTACACAATAAGCTGGGGTTCCCCATAATCGGAACTGCAGCTCACATACTGTAATGAACTGAAACAAATCAAGATTTATAAACCATAAATAGAGTTCACTAAAATTGTTGAATATATTGTAAATGGGTTCCACTGTACACGGTAACATTTTTTCCGAGGGCCTGCCTTAGATTTTTTTTTTTTTTGAGTCAATGGAAATGACATTTTTGGGGACAGGGGAGGTATTGAAAACATACTTGATTTATGTATTTATACAATTGGTCTGACACCCACATTGTCTACACAAAAAATACAAACTCACAAATCTGGCCATGACATTTGTTTACTTTTTAAAATCTAGTCAGTCATTTTAAAATAAAAAGGTAGGATCTTAATGTTAATACTTGTCTCTTCTGCTGTAGGAAAAGTGGAGCCCAGTGTCTTGTGCTGGAATCTGTGCATATGTTGCTACTCTATAAACAAAAGGGTTGGAAGAAATTTACAGGTGCAGAAACACTCTCTTGAGAACCTGAAGTGACCTTTTAGCAATTAGACTGAAACAGTAACTTTTCCTGCTGATCCTTAATTTCTCTGGGTAGGGATCTCTTGTCTGCACAGAGCTCCTCTAAACTTTGATTTTCCATGAACCTCGGTTGGACTGGGCTTCTCTGACTGTCCAAGTTTTCCCAATAAAGGGGAAAGGTCCCCCAATCCCTCTGTGTCTCTCCCCCTCTTTTGTTCTCCCTAGTTCGGCATTTTCTGCTCCCACCCACGCTCCTGCTGCTCTACTAGATATGAAGACAGGAGCCACAAAGAGCAGTTCCTATGCCCTGGTCCAGCCTGCAATTTTGCATCCCCTTTGAACAAACTACCCAGGTTAAGGTGTTTAAAATATACTTCTACGGTCCAAATATTAAATATTATTAATATGTTAATACTCATAAGTACCTGAACTATGGCCTTATTCTTCTATGGTCCGAAGCCACTCCCTTTCTATAGAAATGTGACTTTCAACATTTTAAAATGGCTTTAAACATATATCCTCTGTTTGTGTGTGTGAGTGATAAATATAAAGGGAAGGGTAACAACCTTTATGTATGCAGTAAAATAAAATCCCTCTTGGCCAGAGGTACAGAATCCCCTTACCTGTAAGGGGTTAATCAGTTCAATTAACCTAGTTGGCACCTGACCAGAAGGACCAATGGGGAAGATACTTTCAAATCTGGGGCGGGAGGGGAAAGGCTTTGTTTTGTGTTCTGTGTGTGTTCTCTCCAAGACAAAGAGAGAGACCAAGCAAATAATCCAGCTCCTACTGAAATGATACATCTAATATTCCAGAAATACTAAGTAATAGCAGGGAATGCGTTAGATTATCTTTTGTTTTAGCCTGTGAATTTTCCCTGTGCTAAGAGGGAGGTTTATCCCTGTTTTTTGTAACGTTGAAGTTTTGCCTAGGGGGGAATCCTCTGTGTTTTAAGTGTTATTACCCTGTAAAATTACCTTCCATCCTGATTTTACAGAGGTGGTGCTTTTACTTTTTCTCCTTATAATAAAGTTCTGTTTTTTAAGAATCTGATTGGGTTTTAGTGTCCTAAAAACCCAAGGTCTGGTCTGTGCTCACCTTGTTTACCTATCTGGTTGGTAGATTATTCTCAAGCTTCCCCAGGAAAGGGGATGAAGGGGCTTGGGGGAATATTTTTGGGAAACAGGAGCTCCAAGTGGTCCTTTTCCTGAATCTTTGTCTAACTCACTTGGTGGTGGCAGCAGTACTCATCCAAGGACAAGGAAGGATTTGTGCCTTGGGGAAGTTTTTAACCTAAGATGGTAGAAATAAGCTTAGGGGGTCTTTCATGTGGGTCCCCACATCTTAACCCTAGAGTTCAGAGTGGGGAGGGAACCTTGACATGGTGGTGGCACAGTGGGATAATTTTGAACATGAAGCACAGACCTTAGGATTTTAAAAAGAAAATATTTTTTCTTTTGATTGCTTGAAGTCAGGGAGGATTTTTTTTTAAAGGACACTTTTTTTGTTTGTTTGTTTCTTCTCTGCCTCAGGGCAGAGTAGTTAAGCTACAGCAAGGGAATTCATAAGCTAGGTGTTTTTTTTCTTTCTAGCTCTCGGGTTAGGCTAGGCTAAGCGGAGGGAGGCTAGGATGATGGAAAGTGATGTCCAAAAGAAACTAGATTTAACCAAATTGGAAGCTGAAGAAAGAAAGAAGGAACATGAAAGACAACTGGAATTAAAACAGATGGAGATTGATGCACAAGTGGCCAGCGAAAAAGCTGCTAGGAAGGAGAAGGAAAAAGAGAGGCAGCATGCTCAGGAAGAGAGGGAAAGAGAGAGAGGAAGCATGAACTGGAGGTGATGAAGTTAAAAGGACAAAGCCCTTCAGCAGTTGGCACCACCTCCCCAAAAATCCACAAATGGGAATGAGTGTGTCCACAGTATGATGAATCCAGTGATATTGCTGAATATTTCATCACCTTTTAGAGACTGTGCACCTTCTATGCAATTCCTGAAGATCACAAGATGACCACACTGGTAGAAAAATTGACTGGAAGAGCTCTGGACATATTCAACAAGACGCCTATTGAGGATGCTTCTGACTATGTTAAATTCAATGATTTGGTTTTGAAGCGATTTCAAATTACACCTGAAACTTATAGAGTGAAATTTAGAGCCCTTAAGAGAGGGGCTGGACTAAGTAATGTGGCTTATGTAAACCAGATGAAGGATCTGTTAGATAAATGGGTCAAAGGAAGGGGTGTAACTAGCTCTGAAGGAATGTGTGATTTGGTTGTCCAGGAGCAGTTCCTGACTATGACCAATGATGATGTAAAACAGTGTTTGCGGGATAAGAAAATGGACTCATCAGAAAGTCTTGCTTCTTATGCTGATCAGTATGAATAGTCCCAGAATTTCAGAGAGGTGGGGCAAATTGGAACAAAACAGGTGGAGGTAGCAGAGAGGAACAACCATGGTCGCAGTTTGGGTGGATACCAGAAGGGACACCCCGAGACCACATCCTACCACCAGGGGCAGCCCAAGGCCCCAACTACATCCCAAGGAAAATCCCAGACACCTTATTGTCCGACCATACCATTCTCCAGCAACCCACCTCGCCCCAGTGACCAGTCAGCTGGCGATGTTTTAAATGTAATGAGCTGGGGTATGTAAAGGCCAACTGCCCCAAGAACCCCAACAGATTGCAGTTCATTGCACCGGGGTCACACCAGAGGTCCTCAGGCCCAGACGCCTCCCAGATATCCTCAGAGTGAAGCAAAACTTTGAGTGTGGGCGGGAAGAAGGTTATCGTGTGGAGGGACACTGGAGCACAAGCGTCAGCTATCCACCAATCTCTAGTGGACCTCAAATTCATCAACCCAGAGACCCAAGTGACTATGCAACCCTTCAAGTCAAACTCTTTTGACTTTTCTACAGCCAAGTTGCCTATCCACTGGTCAGGAATGTGGACTTTTGCAGTCTATGACGATTATCCCATTCCCATGCTGCTGGAGGAAGACTTGGCCAACCATGTGAAGCTAGCCAAGCGGGTGGGAATGGTCACCCACAGCCAGGCTAAGCAAGCCTTCACACATAGCTCTGTTCCTGAGCCTTCTACAAGAGCCCAGTCTGTGTTACCAGAGACCCAGACTGAGGTGGTGGAATTGGACCCCATGCCAACGTCTGCAACAGCAGTAGTGGATCCAGTTGCAGAGACCCAGCCAGATCCAGTCCCAGAACTGGACCTGGTGGAGCAACCAGCACCAGAACCATTGCCAGCACTGAATCCAGAGCTTGCAACCCCATCAGCAACTCCAACATCAGAGGGCACCCCCAAGCTTGCACTGACAGCAGCAGCTAAACCAGCGCAAGAGGCTCAACCGGAGCCTGAAACACAACATAGTGCACCAGCAGAGAGTGGTTCACAGTCAACAGAAACACCCGCATCACCTGCATCGCTTCCAGGGGGACCAAGCCCAAGTCCACAACCCAGTGAGGAACTGATGTCTCCAGCATCAAGAGAACAGTTCCAGGCCGAGCAGGAAGCAGATGAAAGCCTCCATGGAGCTTGGACGGCAGCACAGAACAACGCAACACCACTCAGCTCTTCTGATCGATCCGGTTTGTTGTAGAAAGAGGACTTTTATACAAGGAAACTCTTTTGGGTGGGCACCAGGAAGACTGGCATCCTCAAAGACAGTTGGTACTTCCAACTAAGTACCGGGTCAAGTTCTTGAGCTTAGCCCACGATCATCCTAGTGGCCTGCTGCGGTGAACAAGACCAAAGACCATTTGGGGAAGTCCTTCCACTGGGAGGGAATGGGCAAGGACATTTCTACCTATGTCCGGTATTGTGAGGTATGCCAAAGAGTGGGAAAACCCCAAGACCAGGTCAAAGCCCCTCTCCAGCCACTCCCCATCATTGAGGTTCCATTTCAGCGAGTAGCTGTGGATATTCTGGGAAAAAGACACCCAGAGGAAAGCAGTACATACTGACTTCCGTGGATTTTGCCATGTGATGGCTGGAAGCAGTAACTCTAAGCACACCAGGGCTAAAAGTGTGTGCCAGGCATTAACAGACATTTTTGCCAGGGTAGGTTGGCCCTCTGACATCCTTACAGATTCGGGAACTAATTTCCTGGCAGGAACCATGAAAAGCCTTTGGGAAGCTCATGGGGTGAACCACTTGGTTGCCACCCCTTACCACCATCAAACAAATGGCCTGGTGGAGAAGTTTAATGGGACTTTGGGGGCCATGATACCTAAATTCATAAATGAGCACTCCAATGATTGGGACCTAGTGTTGCAGCAGTTGCTCTTTGCCTACAGAGCTGTACCACATCCCAGTTTAGGGTTTTCACCATTTGAACTTGTGTGTGGCCACGAGGTTAAGGAGCCATTACAGTTGGTGAAGCAGCAATGGGAGAGGTTGACGCATTCTCCAGGAACTAACATTCTGGACTTTGTAAACAACCTACAAAACACCCTCCAAGACTCTTCAGCCCTTGCTAGAGAAAACCTAACAGATGCTCAGGAAGAGCAAAAGGCCTGATATGATAAACATGCCAGAGAGCATTCCTTCAAAGTAGGGGACCAGGTCATGATCTTGAAGGCCCCCCCAGGCTCATAAGATGGAAGCATCATGGGAAGGGCCATTTACGGTCCAAGAGCACCTGGGAGCAGTTAACTATCTCATAGCATCCCCCACCTCAACCCTAAAGCCTAAAGTGTACCATGTTAATTCTCTGAAGCCCTTTTATTCCAGCGAATTAAAGGTTTGTCAGTTTACAGCCCAGGGAGGAAATGATGCTGAGTGGCCTGAAGGTATCTACTATGAAGGAAACAGTGCTGTGGCGTGGAAGAGGTGAACCTCTCCATGACCCTTGGACGTATGCAGCGACAGCAGATCAAGGAGCTGTGCGCTATCTTCACACCGATGTTTTCAGCCACCCCAGGATGGACCAAAAGGGCATACCACTCCATGACATAGGTAATGCTCGCCCAATTAGAACCCAACCTTACCGGATGTCTCCTCAAGCCAAAACTGCTATAGAATGAGAGAGCCAGGACATCCTACAGATAGGTGTAATATGCCCCTTTAACAGTGCATGGACATCTCCATTGGTTATAGTTCCCAAACTGGATGGGGAGATACGCTTTTGTGTGGACTACCATAAGCTAAATGCTTTAACTCTCCCAGACAACTATCCAATGCCACGCACAGATGAGCTATTGGAGAAACTGGGACGTGCCCAGTTCATCTCTACCTTAGACTTAACCAAGGGGTACTGGCAAGTACCGCTGGATGAATCCGCAAAGGAAAGGTCAGCCTTCATCACCCATGTAGGGCTGTATGAATTTAATGTGCTCCCTTTTGGGCTGCGAAATGCACCCGCCACTTTCCAAAAACTTGTAGATAGTCTCCTAGCAAGATTGGGAGAATCTACAGTCACCTACCTTGATGATGTGGCCATCTTTTCTGATTCATGGGCAGAACACCTGGAGCATCTACAAAAAGTCTTTGAGTGCATAAGGGAGGCATGACTAACTGTTAAGCCTAAGAAGTGTCAATTAGGCCTAAACAGAGTGACTTATCTTGGACACCAGGTGGGTCAAGGAACTATCAATCTCCTACAGGCCAAAGTAAATGCTAATCAAAAGTGGCCTGTTCCAAAGTCAAAGAAACAGGTCCAATCCTTCTTAGGCTTGGCCGGATATTACAGGTGATTTGTACCGCACTACAGCCAAATCGCCGCTCCACTGACAGACCTAACCAAAAAGAAACAGCCAAATGCAGTTCAGTGTACTGAAGAGTGTCAGAAGGCCTTTAACCAGCTTAAATCGACACTCATGTCTGACCCTGTGCTTAGGGCCCCAGACTTTGACAAACCTTTCCTAGTAACCACAGATGCATCCGACCGTGGTGTGGGAGCAGTTTTAATGCAGGAAGGACTGGATCAAGAATTCCATCCTTTCATGTTTCTCAGCAAAAAATTGTCTGAGAGGGAAAGCCACTGGTCAATCACCGAAAAGGAATGTAACTCCATTGTGTACGCTCTGGGAAAGCTACACCGATACGTCTGGGGACAGCATTTCCACCTGCAAACCAACCATGCTGTGCTACAGTGGCTTCATACCGCCAAGGGAAATAACAAAAAACTCTGAATAGTCTCTGAATAGTCAGTCAGCTGCTGTTGTACCTGATTGGTTGTTGGACAGACCTGAGTGTGATTTATTATACACTACAATGTACTTGTAGTCCTCCTCTCTAATGTATAAATGTCAGTGCAGATGAGCTAGCAGAGGATAGTGTTGGTAATATTCTGCAAGGGGGGGCTTTTTCTGAATTTTTCCCTATTAAATAACTGACACATTGCTAATATACTCTAGTTCTTCATTTGTGGCTAATAGAATAGCTCTTATGCTGAATGGAATTTTATTTATCATGTCACAGTAGAAACTTTGAGGCCCCAACCAACATTGGAGCTCCATTGTACTAGGCATTGTACAAACAGGTGCATGAGACAGTTCCTGCCTCAAAGAGCACACACATTCATTCCCAAGATGGACCTATCCACTGCCACGCAAAAGTTTATAGAGTTCTGGTAGCACATCATGGATGTTTTGTTTGTTTTTTGGGGGAGGATGAGGTTTGAATTCTTCCTCAATCTTAAATCAGATTCATTCTTGTATCAAGAGTCTCACAGCTGGAGTCGGCTGCTGTTTGTGTCCAATAAGTGCTTGCTTTCTGCCTTTCCATTCAGTTACTCATCTCAGTGAGGATTTAGTGTTCTGTAGGGTTTCTTGCTCTGTGTTACTTTGAGCACCTCTTGGCTGAAAGAAGGGTGTCAGGGAGGGGATCATCTCCCATTGCTGTCTGGATGTATCTGGAATAAGGATCTGGTATACTTTCTCCTCAAGATGGGATTGTCTACTGGTCATCCATGGCCATTGTACTAACCCCAAGTATAGGCTATCCATATATAGGGAAAGAACCTGCATCAATGTTGAGTTTTCCCAGGCTTATGATGAAATTGGAATCTTTTAATCTGATACCCATCAGTAGCGTGAGGCATTTAGCTTTGTCATGGTCATTGCCTTTCAATATAGGCAGAAAAGTGTGGAGCACAGTACAGATAGAGCCTAAACCATTCAGTAAGAATCTGCTTCAAAGCAGGGAATTCTGATTTCCTGGAATGCACGTGGCAGTACAATTCCTACCTGGATCAATGTTTGTGACCCAAAGGCTATTATGTGCAATTTATCCTCATACTGCTGATACAATAACATCCCTAGCCCGTTAGCTAACACCATGATTAAAATGAATGTTTGGCTGAATTCTGACTGGGTCACAAATGGGGTAGAAAAACTGTTCATCTGCATTTCCAATGCCTCCTGGTGGCTTTCTGGGCAGGAAGCAAGTGGAAAGTTTCTTGTTCCTCTGTTCATTAGGTCCTTTTAAAAATGGTCCCAGTAAGGATTTAGCAACTGGAGAAGTACCTAATGAACCCTTAATAGTATCTCAGGAAATCTGTTAGCTTTTTGTATCTCATGGAATATTTCTGATCTCTTGTGTTCAGACTTTGAATGGTGATGGCCATATCTCAAGTGTCAGCTCCATACCCTTCTCTTGAAATTAACCTTCCCAGCTACCAGATTTCTCTTTTTTTGAGGTGGTCATGCTGACCATTTTTAATTGTACCCCCTAGTCTTGCAATCTCTCAAGTACTTTTTAAAAATATTTTCCATGTACTGCTTAAAACCCTTGCTCTACATCAGGATGCCATCTAAAAATAGGTCTGTATATCATCCATACAGTACTAGACAGCCGCAGCTGCACTGGTCAATCCAATGGTAATCCAGAGATCCACTCAGAGTTCTCATTTCCCAACTCCTGTTTTGGTACCTCATTCTGTATAATGTGTTTCACTGCCACAGAAGGAAGGGTCATTGCAATGACTTCTGGGCCCCCCTTGTATAGAGTGATGATGCCGTCTTTTCCCAGGACCTCAAGGTTGTTCCATCAATCCAGTCTCAGCAGATCCTTGGTACTGGACCATCTTTACCAATGACATCACCTGATGTGGTAACACGGCTGCTGCTCTCTAGTTTCTGAAACGTTAGACATTCCTTCTTGCCTGTTTATGCTTTGTGTTTTCTGGCTGCCTTGGGATTGCTCTGGCTGGCTGCTTCAATCTGCTGGAAAGGCTCTGCCCCAGAGAATCCCCTTTGGTTGTTGACCCATCTCATTACAATAGGTAAGGCTCATATCCTCAAGCAAGGTTCATCCTCTGGGACCTTCCAAATATTGCCTCATTTCAGCCTCAGTATTATCACTGCATAGCCTTGTCATTATTGCCTGTAAACATTGGCTTGGTCAGATACAGACATAATATGCTGCTGCAGCAGCTCCTTCCAGCAAATTAAACAATCCAAAAGGCTTTCTCTGGGTTGCTGAACAGCTCTGGTCAAATGTTATTAAAAATTGTCTCCATCCTTTTTCTACGTACTGTGCCTTGAAAATCTGCTGCAGATAAGACTGAGCATGTATTTTCCCTGTAAGTATGCAGTTGCAGTCGTAAATTTATAGCCTTTATTATGGCTTTCTTAGTCTCTATACCCTTTCATAATCTGGTCTCAGTTTGGTGTTGAAGCTATAATAACTGATCTGATCCTTTCTGAGCTGGTTGTACAATAATCTTGAGCGCCTTAGGGAACACTAGGGTACTGAAGTTGCTGTAGTTGTAGTTTTACAGTGACAGGTCTTCTGATACGTTACTGTATACCACTTCTTTTAGAGTTGCCAAATAAGTCATTAATAGCGCGTGTCTAATTCTGGCATCACCCTAGAATTGTGGCTCTCTTGCCAGACTGGATCCCCTATATCAGAGATAACTGTTGTCTATTTTGGTCAAATAGATTTGCAGTGGGTCAGTTAAGCACAGAAGAAGGGATATTCCATCATTTCCCAACTTCATGGTGCTTTTTCCTCCAAGTATTAAATTCTCCCATCATTACTCACATTGAGCAGTGCCTTATTCTATGAGCAGCTCCATTGATTTCAATGACAGCTACTTCCAAAGTACTACTCAATATTAGTAAGTGTGTGAGAATGTAGCCCTGAGTGATCAGCTGCCCATCTGATCTGAGCACAATAATTCTGGTTTTTTCTACCTTGCACTGACTTCAACAAATGTCTACTTCCCAGATTTTCCATGGGATGGATCTCATGGGAATTTCATGAGATTACTGGAGGTTGGAAGGAACATACAAGCATCCGATGAAGTGAGCTGTAGCTCACGAAAGCTTATGCTCAAATAAATTTTTTAGTCTCTAAGGTGCCACAAGTACTCCTTTTCTTTAAGCATGGAAATGCTCTTTTGAGAATCTTAATGGAACTTCATTGCAGTTCAACTGAAACAGCTACTTATGGTAACTTTTCTCCTGCTGCTCCTTTAATTCTTTGAGCAGCGCTTTCCTTTCTGTGCAGGGTTCATTTGAACCTTCAATTTACTCTTCTGGATTGAGCTATTCTGACTGTTCCACCGTATATACAATAGAAGGGGTGTACCTCCCTTCTATTTATTTTCAGGTCCTCTTTCCAGCCCGCAACCCATTCTTCCTACATGTCAGAGCACCACCCTGGTCTGCCAGATGGGAGCTACCATGAACAGCTCCCCCATTACTCTAGTTTGGAACTCTCCCCTTTTTACTTTGAACAAAGTATTTTCTCCTAACATTTTTTCAAAACTATTCTTCTTGAATATGAATTTTGTCATACTCTACTATACTCTAAACAAATATCAGGATTGGGAATGTGCCTCATTTATCAACAACCCTACACCTATTTGTCAACATGGAAAAATATTTTTCCAAGGACACTTCTGTAAATAGCTGTTAAGCTCCCCATCTGCCAGATAGTTGTTTGTATACACTAGAAACTTATTCACATATAAATACAGATAACTGGTCACTGCCTCCAATTACTGAGCCAGCTAGGATGATGTAAAATAAGTATTTAAAAGAAAGCTATCCCTTTCCCCAAATGTACAAAGATGCAGTGTGAGATGTCTGCAGGGAGAATACGTAAAATTCATTAACCTAAATGTTGTGTGTCTTGTCTTTTTGTTGTTATTGCACTTCTTATATATCTAATACATTGTGTCTATCTTAGCAACATTTTTCTGTATTTCTCCTTTCTGTTTAGTTTTCTTTCCCCTCCTCTTCTCCATCTCTTTACACGAAGCAACATATCCTTTCCTTGCATTCCTTCCCTTTCATACTGGCTCTAGTATTCGTCTGCCTAACTGTCCCCTAGCTCGCACCTTGCTCTCTCTCATGTTACATGATCTTATTTCCCTTTCTTTTTCTCCCTCTTTACATTTTCATCTCTCTCCCTTGTATTCTGTTCTCTCTTCTCTGGATCCCCCCAAATCCTTCTTGTATCTTCTCTTCCATTTGAGATCTTTTCTTACTCTCAACTGGTGATACCCATAGTACCGGCTTCTGTCCTCACTGGGATTCCCTTTCTTGCTTCCTAAGGCATCTCCTTTCCTCATTCCTACCCGTAAAAAAAAGGAGTTTTTGCTGGTGGGGGAGAAGATTCTCTTTTATCTGGCTCCATGTTTCCTCCGTGCATGGGAGGCTGCTACTGCCACTCTTCAGGGTGAGTGGGAGGCCAGGTCCCTTCTTTCCCTGCTCCCCAGATGGCCTTCTCTTTTCCTACCTGCTGTTAGGGGATTGATGCTATTAAGTGGGTGTATGCGCATGCTTCCAGGGTCTGATCCTTTCTTGTGCCAGCCTTTGATGGGTGCCTGCAGTTGGGTGGCTGTCTTATCATGGTCATAGTCCACATTTGCAGGTCAGCATAGGCTGTCATCTTGAGGTTAGGAGGGAGCTTGTGGGGGTCCTAGCATTACAGACAGCAGTTAGAGATGTGTATAATTCCCAGATGCGGATCTTTCAGAGAATCTCCCCAGATTGGGGACCTCTAGCTGTGGGCTTTGGTGAACCTGAAGACTGGCTTCGGTGGCTATGTTTGTGAATAAGTTGTGAGTGGAAATATCTACACTTTCAGCCGTAGATGTTAATTTTGAAGACTTTATTAATATAAAAGGACTGGAAACTCTGTTAAATCAAAGGTGGAAATTAGTTTTCACATGTAAAGGGTCTTAAAAAAAATCAGAGCACCTTAGAGAACATGCACAGATGATCTTTCTTTTTGAGTGCTTTGCTTTGCATCCTTTATAATGTTCTTCTAGGTTGTGTGTATAATTTCCTAGCTTTTTAAAAAAGAAACTGGAAAAAATAGAAATTCCATCATGTGGCATTATATTGATACCCACATGGATCATCAACAGGGTTGGAACATTTTGATCCCCCACCCCTTGAGCTAACAGAGTAACTGAAAGAAATAAATAGATTGTCGTCATCTGAAGACCAGCATTAGTGGTGGATGAGAGAGACATTTTGCCAGGGGCTTTCACAGATATTTCGTCACAGAAGAGGAATGGTGAGACTCGGGAATCTTCAGGTCCATTCCAGGCTCTGGGGGGGGAGAGTGCTCTAATGGTGTCAGACCCTTTGTGCTTCTGCCCTATCCCCTCCACTGTGACTCTGTCCCAGTCCTGTCTCTTACCCAAACCTGGGTCCTCATCCCAATCCCAACCTCCTTTCCATCACCCCAGATCCAAGTCGCAGTGTCCCTCCTCACGTTAGTCCCAATCTGACTGTACTCCTTCTCCCATTCTACTCCTTTCTTTCCCCCCAGGCTGGCTCTCATCCCCTCTGCATTTAAATCGGGCAGCTTCCGCAGTGTGGCCTGAGCATCAGCGAGAGAGTCACTGAGAGCACAGGAGAGCCAGTTTCTCTGCTCTCAGTTCTGCTGGCAGTCCCATCCCAGCCTGGAGCAGGAACTACAGGGAAAATCTTGCTTTGCCCCGTAGCCCTCAGCTAGAGGGAATGTTCTTAGTTATCCTGAGGGCTAGTCCATACTAGAATGGCTACAGTGGCACAGCTGTACCGATGTAGCTGCTAGTGAATACACTCTATGCCAACGGAAGAGAGCTCTCCCACTGGCATAATTACTCCACCTCTCCAAGCAGCAGTAGCTATGGCAATGGGAGAGCATCTCCTGCTGACATACCACTGTCCACACCAGTGCTTAGGTCGGTGTAATTTATGTAACTGGCTTTTCCACACCCCTGAGTGACCTAAATTATGGTGAGGTAAGCACTAGTATGTACAAGCTGTGAGGGAATGGTGCATGCACAGTCTGGTCTGCACCAGAAGCTGTGAAAGGCTAACGCATGTTCATTGAGAATGGAATATATGGAGATGTTTATCTGCTAAAATCTAAGAAGTCTCTGTTTAGCTTGCACAAACTGAGATTATCCAAAGGTTTATTATTTGGCTAAATTGGGACAGATTTTCATGGGGATGGCAAAAGGCACAAAGACACACAGGCCAGTCCCCGGCCAAATTTCAAGTCTCTGCTTCAAGCCTGAGGACACTAGCACTATTTAAAGAAATGGTTGCCAGAATTTTTTAATAGGGGCAAGCAAAATTATTTCTCCTAGTCTAATTCTCAGAAATGGCTGAACTAATTTGTCTGAAATTTTGCAGAAATTATTAGCATGTGGCAGACACCTGGCATGCAAAAGTACAACCCAAATGGTTAACGTTTGGCAAAGTTATAGATCTTATAATGGTAAATGTCAGGCAACCTTAAAAATAGGTGGTGCTACCACCCTTCCTATATTTAGGTTGTGAGGGTTTCCTACACGTTTAGGACTTCCAGGACTCCTAGAAGGAGGAATATGTCCCCAGGGTATTTTGTATTGCTATTTTGTTCAGATGCCTTGATTCAGAAAAGCACTTAAATATGTGCTTAACTTGTAAGCTTAGGTCCTTTTAAGTGCTTTACTGAATTGGGGACATCATCTTGATATTTTACTGCTGTAGTGTCTCCTCCATCAGAGGAAGTTGCGAAAGATGAAAGCTTTTCTCTCTGAGGTGTGTGGTTATTTTGGTGGGGGGGAAGATAAGGTAAGGCCCTGATCATGCAGACACTTAAACATGTTTAGCACTAAACAATGGAGTAGTTCCACTGAAGTCAATGCGATCTGCTACTGTGAATAACCTCAGATTCATGAACCAAGTTCTCATATATATTGACATTGCATTATTGCACAACCTCTGATGGCAATATCAGAGATATTATTAAATACACAAAATGACCTTAGATTGCTTTGATTCCTGCATTTTCAATTTATTAGACAAACAAACTTTGTGTTCAGTGCTGACATGAAAATTGGGCTTAATTTATTTTCATTCACTGCCTCCGCCAATACAATTTGAAATGGTGAGAGCCTAGTAATTTATTATTCATTGTAAGTAGTAAAAAGAAAAGGAGGACTTGTGGCACCCTAGAGACTAACCAATTTATTTGAGCATAAGCTTTCATGAGCTACAGCTCACTTCATCGGATGCATTCAGTACAGAGAGAAAAAAAAATGAATGCATCCGATGAATTGAGCTTTAGCTCACGAAAGCTTATGCTCAAATAAATTGGTTAGTCTCTAAGGTGCCACAAGTACTCCTTTTCTTTTTGCGAATACAGACCAACACGGCTGCTACTCTGAAACCATTGTAAGTAGTGTTACTGAAAAACCTGTTATACAGAACTATTACATGATATACATGGTCCCCCACTTGTTCTTATCAGAAGGATATCGCACTGGAATACTTCTGTTCTAATTTGATTATCTGGTAGTTGGAGCTTAGATTCAGTTATGAACCTGTGAATAGTCTTGTTGACATCAATGGAATAATTCAGTGCTTAAAGTTGAGCGGGTACATAAGTGCTTTGCTGAAGTAGGTGATGGTTTACTGCAATTTTGTGCAGGTGGGGGCTGAGGATTTATATCTGACTTCATATCTCAGCAGATGTTGGCAATATTTTCCTTTGCAGGGGTAGAATTGTACTCTAGATCTATTTGCATTCCTTCTTTATGTGTTTAATCTAGATGAAATTCCTCTAAAGGATGAACAAATGGTTAAAAAACTGTACTTAAAGAGTAATTATCAATGGTTCGTTGTCAAACTAGGAGGACGTGGGATCCCACAGGGGTCTGTCTTGGGTCCAGTACTACACTGTTCAGTATTTTCATTAATGACTTGGATAATAGAATGGAGAGTATGCCATCAAGCTAGGAGGGGCTACAAGCATTTTGGAGGATAGGATTAGAAATCAAAAGCACCTTGATAGAATTGAACTCAAAATAACAAGATGAAATTCAATGAAGACAAGTACCAATTACTGCAAATAGGAAGAAAAAATCAAGTGCACAAATACAAAATGGGGAATAACTGGCTAGGTGGTAATACTGCTGAAAAGGATCTGGGGGTTATATTGGTCACAAATTGAATATGAAGCAAAATGATGCAGGTGCAAAAAGGCTAATATTCTGGACTGTATTAACAGGAGTGTTGTATTTAAGGCACGGACACGAGAGGTAATTTTTCCTCTCTACGTGGCAGTAGGGAGGCCTCAGCTGACGTATTGCATCCAGTTTTTGGAAACCATACTTTAAGAAAGATGTGGACAAATTGAGAGACTTCAGAGGAGAGCAACAAAAATAATAAAAGGTTTAGAAAACATGACCTATGAGGAAAGGCTAAAAAAACCTGGGTATGTTTAGTGTTGATTAAAAAAGATTGAGGGTGGACCTGCTGCCAGTCTTCAAATATGTTAAGGGGTGTTATAAAGAAGATGATGGTCTGTTGTTTTCCATATCCACTGAAGGTAGGACGAGAAGTAATGGGCTTAATCTGCAGCAAAGGAGATTTAGGTTAGATATTAGGAAAAACTTTTATAACTAAAAAGCAATTAAGCTCTGAAATATACTTCCTAGGGAGGTAGAATCCCTGTCTCTTGAAGTTTTTAAGAACAGGTTGGACAAACACCTGTCAGGGATGTCTAGGTTTATAGGTACTGCCTCAGTGCAGGGGATGGACTAGATCAGCGGTTCTCAAACTGTGAGTTGGGACTGCAAAGTGGGTTGTGACCCCATTTTAATGGGGTCACCAGGGCCGGTGTTAAATTTGCTGGGGACCAGGGCCAAAGCCCAAGCCTCCTTGTGTGGTGGGGCTCAGGCTTTGGTTTTAGCCCTGAGTGGCAGGGCTCAGATTATGTGCCCCTCCCCTCCTGCCTGGGGCTGAAGCCCTTGAGCTTTGGCCCCCCCAATCCCCTGCTCAGGATGGCAGGGCTCAGGCTTTGGTCCCCCTTCTATGGTCATATAGTAATTTTTGTTGTCAGAAGGGGGTCGCAGTCCAATGAAGTTTGAGAACCCCTGGACTAGATTACCTCAGAAGGTGCTTCCAGCTGTATGTTTCTATGATTCTATGAAAGTGGGGCTCCTCTAGTCTACTGACAGAAATACTCACCCACAGCAGCCCTCTCCTGAAGGCAATTGTTCAATGACCTGTAGGTCTGCCAGCAAGAGCCCAGTCCTTTCATCTGTCTTGTTTGGACCTGTCCATGTGGACCCCCACTTTGCAAGTCACTCCCAAACAGTCACCTGTCAAAGCTACTGCTTGCCTTCTTGCCAGAAACAGGCTGTTTTGCAGCCTTTCATCACAGCTGCCAATCTGCTTGGCCCTCTCTTTGCAATCAGATTTCAGGCTGCTGCCTCCAGCCTATTGCTCCAGCACCCATGCGCCCTCTGCCTTCGTGTGACCTCTGGTGGTAGTTCTGTTCCCTATCTTGGTGGGATTATGGAGCCCTCTACAAGCTAGATGTTGCATTAGAGATTAATATAGTACCCAGTAGTGAGCCAGCAGGTTCATTATTGTTAAAAGAGGATATGGAGTGATTCATGCACCTGCAATAAATGCACTTTCCTCTTCCCTTCACCCATGACCAACTTTTCACAGACCCCGATTCTTCTTCTCTCCTCCTGCACAGAAAGTAGGGTGCTACAGCTTCCCTGAGAGTGGAGTAATCCATGCCCAAAAGCGTCTGGATGTCTAACTGAAATGTAAATTAAACAAAGAGAGAAACAAGGCAAAAGTCCTCTAATGTAGCATATGTCCAGAGAAAAATGGCAAAGGCACGTGCACCCCGCCCCCCCATTTAAAGTTTGAGCCTTGATTTGAAGGACACCAGGGATGTGGAATACAAAAGGATATTTCTTCTTGAATACATGACAGTGGAAAGGTGAAACCATCTATCTCCTACCCAGCAATGAGTGCCACTGAAGTCAGAGTCTCCATACAAGCATGGGAGTTCATCTGTATGGATCAGATTCCAGGATTGGGGTCCAACTTTCAGGATTTTAAGTTATGAGTGTCCCAAATCCCTTTTCCCCCTAAGCTGATGAACATCTCACGTGTGAATAGACTGGGGGAATCTTACTTATGAAAAAAACTATATTAGCTTTAATTTCCTGAGGGAGCACAACTGAGAATTAAAGTGAAGCCATGACTGGATTGAGCATAATCAACTTCAGTACATAGTCAACTTCAATACAGTAAATCAAAATTACTATTCTGCCCCACCTCCTTTCAGAATGTAAATATTTTTGGTAATGGATAGTCACAGTCAGAAGGTATGAAGTTTGTGTCATAGGCATTCATCTTTAGTACAGTTTAACAATTTTTTTAAAAACTATAATTGTGTAAATATTGGTGATAAACAGATCAAGTACATGAGGACTACATTTTGGAATTCATCCATGTCACAAAGACATGTTTTCCTCAAGTCTTTATGTAGGGAGTCATTTATAGCTCTCTATAAAAGTGATTTTGCATCTCTCATACCCATGGTAGTTCAGATCCTCCTTTTGTTTGTGCTTTAATTTCTTTTATTTCCTTTTTTTAATGGGGGAAATAGAATTCCATTACAGAAGCATCTGTCTGTAGTAACAGAGTCAGCTAAATCATAAAATCCTTTATGTGGTATAACATGGAGTCCAAATGGAGAATACACATGTAAAAATATTTAAAACACCTGAAAGCTGATGGTAGCAACAAATAGATACAATTTCATGGAATCATTTATTGACAAGTTTTATTTACAACAGGTATGAAGGCTTTTGTATGCAGTTCTCCACTGTGCTTTCCCCAAACAGAAGGGCCGTGGGGTCAAGTTTTGTCTATTTAAAATACCATGCACAAAACCTTTATTAATGCAACATTAGGGCTGAGACATAAGGCTTTTTAAAGGTAGAAAAAGCAGAGTTAAGGCCAAAATTTTAACTTGGTTCCCCTATTTCTCTTTACTATGATCTCTTTATAACAGTAGAAATACTTCGTTAGATAATATAAATTGGAAATAGGTAGGGTAACCTGCCATATTCGCTCACATCAGAGAAGTCACTCTGTTCCTATAGCATGTTTTAACAGTTTAGGAAGCCTGCATCAAGCTCTTTTGGACTTACTAAACTCCTGAGAAAGCGGATGTGTTGGCCTTATGAATCCCATGGAATTGCTACCATACAGGTAACAAACTGACAGCAGTAAATCCATAACTTTCACCATCCCTCAAAACTAGTCAAAGGCAACAGTCCTTACCAAGACCACCAGAATAAAGCAAACATTGATTTTCTAGATTGAGCCATATTGGAATTCTGAGCCCCAAAAGAAGAAATTTAAAAACACTTTCAAGAAGTAAAAGCTCTTTCCTTCCTATTCCCCCAAATCGATTTTGTGATTAGACTTTACGGAAATGTTTAGGCAACTCTGGCATGGGTGTTACTATGATCGGAGGAATGAGGGTAGCAGGTGTCATAGTCATCTTTATAATGGGAAGCTGCCTCAGCCCTAAATCTGAAGGCACTAACATGTCTCCATAATGCTTCTGTGCATACAAGGAACATCGTCAATGTTCATAACTTCAAAACTACTGAACTGATTTTATTTGCGCATAGCTTATTCCTTAGATCTCATTAACAACCTGTCTCAGTCCTGCAATCTGATCTGTGCAGGCAAGACATTTATGCCTGCACAGAGTCCCACTGAAGTCTCCGGGTCTCCAAACAAGCATGGGAGTTCATCTGTGTGGGTCAGAGTGCAGGATTGGGGCCCAACTTTTAGTATTTTAAATAATATGTGTCCCAAATCCCTAGGCTGACCAGATAGCAAGTGTCAAAAATCGGGACAGGAGGTGGGGGGGGGGGTAATAGGTGCCCAGGTGAGAAAAAGACCCAAAAATTGGGACTGTCCCTATAAAATCGGGATGTGCTGTCATCCTACAAATCCCTGACTGCAATGTGTGCAGAAAGCATGTGTCTTCTGTTTATAGATGTAGGCCTCAAAAACTGGCTGACCCAGTTTTCCTCAAAATTTCCAAAAGAAATTAACTTCAAAGCTGAGACCAAGCATGGACAATTTCAACCCCAAATGAATTACTTGACAAAGTTATGAGCAATCTGGAAAAGGTGGAGTGTTATATCAGTAATAAAAGCCAGAACCCAGACTCCATATGTTTCTACATTAACTAGTCGTGTGTGCATGCACACCCATACAAGCAACTGTTGAGTCAAACAGAAACAGATTAACTACACTTGGCTGTTTGGGAACTATTTCCCCCTTCTGATATGTTTATAAAGCATTTTATTTTTGCCAATTCTGTCCTTTACTGAACCATATAAAATTAAAGGGCAAAACCCATAATGAAAGCAAGTCTTATACTATATTTATAACATTACAAAACTTGTGTTTTATATTTTGCTCTTAAATTCATGTACTATAGACTACAACACTTCAGATATGGGACAATATTATTTACCACTGAAGACCTAGTTTACCAATGGATTTTTCTTTATGAGCTTCTGAGCAACAGGGATGTATAAAACTTGATGGAAACATACGTCTGCTGGTCTCAATTAGTCATTGATATGTTCTTCTTTTCTATTATTTAAGGCAAGGGAGAGCACTTTAAGTGCTTCAACCCATTTAACCTTAATTGCTTGGTTTTAATAGACATTTAATAACTAAAGGAACCAAATTATATCATGAATTAGGCCTTACTAATCTTAATTAAAAGCTCTCCTTTGTAATCAGAAACAGCCTCAGCTGAAAACAGTAAGCCTCTCTTAAATGGTTTGTTTAAAAAACTGAAGCCCTTTTGATAATAGTTGTTTAGACTGAACAGGGTTACCCGTTGCTGTAGATATATTGCACTTAATTTAAAACAATGTCTTCACTTGGTTTTGCTTCACTTCTTGGCTGTCAGTGTTTGTTTTTCAGGGGAGTGGGAAATACTTTTTCTGCAGTAATTTAAAGGAATATTGGTGCTCTTTGTTTTTGAACTCTTCTGGAGTCACAAATCACAAAATTAACATGTGAATTAATATAAATATTAGCTTCCTGCATTTTTATATCCCCAAGTGAGCTCTTGTCAGTCACTTAAATTCAATGGATTACTGGGTATATAATTACAAGTTCTAATAATGCTCATTAATCCGTTTAGTTTAACATCAAACTGTATATAGGCAGTTGATTATGGACTTCATTCTGCACTCCTTACCCTGACAAAACCCTGTGCTTCACTCCTTACCCTGACAAAACTCCCACTAAAATCTGTGACATCAGGGAACTAAGGCCCCAATTGTGCGCAGACCCCTGTTGACTTCTGTGGAGCCCATGCAAGCACAGGGACCTATCTGTTACTTGTGAGATCAGGGCCTAAATTTATATATACGGTAAGGGCCAGATCCAAAGCCTGTTGAAATAAATGGAAAAGTTCCCTCATTCTTTAGTTGTGCTTTTGATCTAGCTATATAAAGGGATCATTACGTTGCAGTATTATCATTATGGGAAATATGCCCCAATCTTTTGATTACATTCTTATTTATTATTTATATTGGGGTAGCAGGTAGAGACCCAGTCATGAATAAGGGCCCTCTTGTTCTGGGCACTGTACAAACACATCATGGAAAACGGTTTGCTTTACTCAAGTCCTCATCTTAACACATTTTATTAGAATGTGGCTTTTTTGCTGGATATCAGAGATTTTCTTTCATGACACATTGTAATCATTAATGTTACTAGACAAAGTGGTGGTATCTCAATCTTAATTTGCATTACTCCTAATTATACCAGCTGTGAGTAATTTGCTTGCATAAACTAAGTGTAGATCCACTGCATTTTGCACTGAGCCTAATAGACGTCCATGTGCTTTTAAGTATCTACTGAAAGTCATTTGTTTTTGTCACGTAGATGTGCAGAACTTCTTGAATAGGAGTCCCATCAGCATAGGCGCCGACTCTGTGGGTGCTCCAGGGCTGGAGCACCCAAGGGGAAAAATTAGCAGCCAAGCTCCCCTCACTCCCTACCCCACCTCCTCTTCTTCCTCCTCCCCACTCCTGAGCTTGCCGCATCCTCACTCCTCTGCCTACCTCCCAGTGTTTCCCGCCCAGCTGCCACCAAACAGCTGTTTGGTGGCGTTAGCATGCTGTGGTGGAGGGGGAGGAGCAGGAACATGGCGCACTCAGAGGAGGAGGCAGGGAAGAGGTGGGGCAAGGGTGGGGATTTGGGGAAGGAGTTGGAATAGGGGCAGGGAGGGGGCGGAGTTGGGGTGGGGACTTTGGGGAAGGGGTTGGAATGGGGGCGGCAGGGGTGGAGTGGGGTGGGGCCGGGGGCAGAGGGGGGGTCGAGCACCCAGGGAAAAGCAGGGAAGTCGGCATCCATGCCCATCAGCTCAGTTATTAAATCTTTGGAACACATGTTGAGCTTTCTTATAACTTGCTGTTTAATGTCTAGCTTGTTTGTTAAGGTCCATGAGTAATGGACATATAACAGTTGTTAAATTGTATCCATTAGAGATAGACAAGGTCAAGGTGTTCTAAATCTAGGTTCAAATATAAAGTGTTCTGGTTTTGACCCACCTCTTATACTGATGTATATGCTTTTCAATACCAAAATTTTGTTAGAATTTGAGGTGGAAAAGGAATATAGTTGCATACAGAAGTGATACAGAGCACATCTCCCTATAGAAATGTCCTATAAAACCAACTGCTTCTAAATAGCTCATTGCCCACACTCCTGTGCAAATGTAATAAAAGAGAATGAATGTTTGTATATGTATAGTGAACTAAGAGAATCCTTAAAATGTGAAAACGAGTAACCTTGTAACCCTACCCCACATCAGCAATTGATATTCTGTTGCTGGTTGTCATCTCTTCCTGTGCTGTGTTGGCCAAGATTTGCAAAAGTGGTTAGTGCTTTTGAGTGCCCAACATTGGACACCTTAAAGCAGCCTGACCTTCCTAGGGTGGGAGTTCAGCACTTTAAGGAGACTCCGGACAGGCACCAAAAATCCCTAAGCATTTTGAAAATCTTGATGCTGAAATTAAATGGGTAAAATTTTCAAAAGCATGTAAGTTACATTTTCAAAAGCGACTTCCAATGGGATTTGGGCTCCTCTGTACGTAAATTATTTTTGAAAGTGGTACTTAGACTCCCAAGTCTCTTAAAAAGAAAAGGAGAACTAGTGGCACCTTAGAGTCTAACCAATGTATTTGAGCATAAGCTTTCGTGAGCTACAGCTCACTTCATCGGATGCATTCAGTGGAAAATACAGTGAGGAGATTTATATACACACAGAACATGAAAAAATGGGTGTTACGATACACACTGTAAGGAGAGTGATCACTTAAGATGAGTCTCTTAGGCACTTTTCAAAATTTTACCCATTGTGTCCCTGTAATGTTTTTGTAATTGATACCTATATGACAGCAAGTGCTATCTTCACTTTTATACTCTCACTGACCAATTTACGATGGTATGAGTTGTGCAATGTTTCCCCACACCTAAAATGGGTACACCATTAACATTGTAAAGTTAGTGTTGTTTTGAGCCTGAATCCTAGCTGTCTTTGGCCATGTTCATAGCTCCATAAAATGTCAGCAGTAAGGTCAGGGTTCAGAGGTACTAGCATATGCTGACTACACCTGCTCATACCAAGTCCAATCCCAGAAATCTGCATAGTTTGAATTTCCTGAGTGAAATCCTGTCCTATTGAAGTCAGTAAGAGTTTTGTCAATGACTTTAATGGAGCCAGGATTTTACCCCATAGGTTTTGAAGAATAAGGAGCAGAGCACAACAGCTGTAGGAATTCTTTTGTTCCTTTAATTCTTAATATTCAGTCCTAAATAAGAAACAAATTGAATCATACAGGATAACAAGTGAATTTGTCCCTAATTACAAATACAAGCTCTCCTATGATCATACCCTTCTGAAGAAAGGGGTGAATTCTACTGTAAATTCCATGATCACGGAACAAATGAGACCTTGCTAATACTTAGCTCTTGCATAGCAAGCAATCAAATATGTGGCTTAGCATTTTTGCATGCCTATATCTATTGACCTGATATTGAAAGGTTCCTAATTTACAACAGCTTCAAAGAACACAAACTGAAGTAACTTGCAAATGTTAAAAAATTGCCACATTACACACACAATGCAGCATTTTGTGGATGCCCTCACATATTTCTGAGCACATCTCCAACACATCTCCAGATTTTAAAGTTTTGCTCATATGGCTTATACAAGCTGAACCAATTTCCGTTGAAGTTAATCTTCTCAACTCTCTTTGAAGTAAATAGATCAGGCCATTAATGAAGATAACTTTCTTAAACATACATAGTATCATTCATCCCAAAATAATTTCACTTGTCCAATTTTTTTTCCAAAAGGTGCTGAGCACCTGCAGCTCCCCTGACGTTAATAGCACCTTTTTGAAAATTGGGCCACATCAAGATCAATTATATACCGATATCACTTTATCTGCCACTGAAATACGTCCACTCCTGGGCTGGCACACAATAGCTGTTTTAAGCAGTGCTCACCAACACGACACCACAATTTAGGACAGAAAGGAAATAATACCTTATCAGGTAGAAAATACCGGGAGATTTAATAAGTAAAATGTAAAATTACCCAAATTGGAATTTGGTCACTTTATCAGGCTTGTCCTCCAAGTCTTGCCAAAACTACCCTGAGATCTTTAATGACCAGAAGCATTGGAACTTCAGTTTTCCATCCCTGAAGGTGACTAATTGTGTCCTTATTACAGTAATACTTATACACACTTCTTCAGTACAACATTTTTAAGTGTTAAAATGGTTGACTGTCTATAGTTGCCCACCAAGTCTGATTTCAGAGCAGCAGCCGTGTTCGTCTGTATCCGCAAAAAGAACAGAAGTACTTGTGGCACATTAGAGACTAACAAATTTATTTGAGCATAAGCTTTCGTGAGCTACAGTTCACTTCATTGGATGCATGCAGTGGAAAAATATAGTGGGGAGACTTTAAATACACAGAGAACATGAAACAATGGGTGTTACCATACAGACTATAACAAAAGTGATCAGGTAAGGTGAGCTATTAGTAAACCTTTCTCTAATTTAAAAGCTAGCTGTGGCAATAATGGTGGTACAATAATTCAGAAATAAATGCATGCTTTGCTCATTTGCATGTTCATTTACAGAATCCTCTCCCAATTAAGTGCAATTTAATAGATCTATTATTGTCCTGAGTGTTCGGAATAAACTAAAATATCTGGTCATTTCAATACAGCCAGAAGCATATTGCTTGTCTCTGCTTTGCAAGCCCAATTATGGAAGGCTTTCCTTACTTAAAGCTTCCAGACCTATATTGAGTATAGGCTGATTCTAGCTGAATAAATTAAGACTTTTGCAGCTGTGAACTAGTGAGACAGCATTTTGTTTAGCATATGGTAATGATGACGGGCAGCTGTGTGAACCATTAATTTGCCAAGATTGGAATGCCACAGATGACACAAAGCTTTTGTTTCCTGGGTCACGTGGTGACTGGGCCTGGTATTAGTGGGCAACACAACTGCATTGTCCCCCATCACACTATTAAATGAGTTGTTATTGCAGTAAGATTTTGTCATGCTACCAGTACAAATAACATTCATGTGTTCTGTGTACTTAACCAATATCATACGGCATAATGTATCACTCACGACCTTGGGTGGGTGGCATGAAATTTAAGTAGTACTAATCTGCCAGAGACTGAAACAAGAAATACACTGTACATAGGAGTTACCCATTTTACAGTGTGTGATCAGCCACTGGTTCTTTATTATAGGAATGCAGAAGAAACTACAACTTTCTGTTATGTGCTCCCACCCAAAGGCCAAAAACGGTAGGTTAGTGTTCAGCAAACAATGCTGGTAAAATGGGCTTTAATTTTAGAAAAAAAATCCATGACTTTTTGATTCTTTTTAAAACGGATAGAGGTTTGAGTGACATGTTTTGTATGTCCGAATTCCATGATCAGGAATTCCATGTGACTCTAGGTTAATACAGTTAGTGAGTTATACATATATTAGT
The DNA here is from genome assembly GCF_965152235.1 of Eretmochelys imbricata. Classification (NCBI taxonomy): domain Eukaryota; kingdom Metazoa; phylum Chordata; order Testudines; family Cheloniidae; genus Eretmochelys; species Eretmochelys imbricata. The sequence continues at coordinate 237,194,981 of NC_135572.1, forward strand.
TAGCTGGTTGCATAATCTTATGCAGCTTCTTTTTAAGGTGGTGGGAAGGTGACCCCAAATCTTTTATGTTTATTTGCTATGTTTGAATATGTGAGATTATTCTTTCAGCTGTGATTTACTAAAGCCTCAGTTGCCAGGATTCATACACATCACATGGGGAATTAAGAAGCACCAAAATATGCTCCCATTAGTCTTCCAAGCATTTCCTGGATTAGACATGGAATCAAACATTTCCCCTTAGATTAAAAGAGGGAATTGTGGTGGAAGTGGTTGTGATTTAGCAGTGATGGGAGAAGTACTGTCAGATGTCATGTTTCACATCCATAATGACTTGTGAACAGGAAGTCTCTCTGCTTGAGCTTGTCAGGTGCTGCAGCTACTAAATAAAGACAGACTCTAAAACTGTTATGTGCTCTGCAGGTATCCATCTTTATTTTGATATCTCATTTGCAGTTCAAAGAACTTGTAGCCAATCTGTTTAAATATCAGTTAGGAAAAATGTCAAACCATGAACAAATCCCAATTAGGGGTTCAAGATGTCTTATGCAGAATAACAACAATTTGGGCTGATCTAGAAAAGTTTGGTATGAACACCAAATAGACTTAGAATGTAGCAAGCGGTTCAGATGAAATTGTAGACGTCCATTTTTATGCATGTGTCTGATGTTGCATTATATTTGCCCCTCAATGCACATGGCCAGTGTGTATTATGTGTCCCTTTCTGTGCTGCATTCACACAGGATATGGGTGTGTAAGTGCTCCCAGTTTGTGAGCTTGGCTCTTTAGATCATGCTGAAGAGATTCATGCTTTTAGTAGGGCTGGCCAGAAAAATATCATTGTGTGAAAAATTTTAAATTTCTGACATTTTGCTTGTCATTGGAATGAAAACTAGACTTTGAAAATTTTCACCGAAAAACAGAGAGAGAGAGAGAGAGACAAGAGCCACTCTGAATCAGACGGAACAGGGAATGGAACCCGAGTCTGTCTAATCCCAGGTGAATGCTCTAAGTTCTAAGTTATTGGCTATTCAGGATGTCTCTCTTTCTCTTGATTTTAACCAGAAATTCCATCCTGGACCTGAGAAACCATTTTGATAGATGAACATTTTCCAATGAAAAACATTTAATAAAAAAAATTCCCAACCCACTCTAGTTTTTAGCATTGGAGCTCCTCTGTTCAGTCCCCACTCTGATGGCTAAGACAGTGACTATCACACATACTGTAGCGGGGTGGTCACCCACTCTGGCCCTGAAGGGGTTAAAACAGCCCCTTTTGGGAGCCAATAGGCTAGGCTGATTCGGAAGGCAGCCACCTCTGGGGCCACGCCCCAATCAGGCCACAGCTGGCCCTATAAAAGGGCTGTGAGCCAAGAGCTCAAAAAGACACAGTCTCTAGCTTTTGAGAGAGAAGGACTGGATGCCTGGGAGAAAAGGATATCTGGAGTGGAGCAGGGCTGGGGGAAGGCCAGAGGAGCTGGGGAGCTTCATCCTGGAAAACCCCCAGGCTGCAGGCCTTGCTAAAGGCCAGGAAAGATACTGATGCTACAGAGGGGTAGCCTGGGAATAGGCAGAGGCAGCTGGTCCAACCCTGCCTTGATGATGATGAGTGGTTTACAGACTGCAGTCTGCCCTAGTGAGCGGGGGCTAGATGGTGATTGGCAATAGCCACTGAGTCAAGATGGGGATAGAGGGTTGGGGGCTCCCCTGGGTAGGGAGACCCAGACTGTGGGTTACTGCTGGGGGCAGAACCCTGATGTAGAGGGGCACCGGGGTCCAGGAGGGACACAGTGGCCAGTGGCAGGTGAGACATGGGCCGGCAGAGGGTGCTCTGGGCTGGAAGAGCTAATTCCTGAGACAACCAGCCCAAGACGGCGCACTGGTGAGTCTTCACTTCACTATGCATACACAATACTCATTATCACTAATGACAGTTATATGCACCCTCTGAGGACAGAACTATACTTTTTGTGTGGTTTTTTTTATGACCATAGTTGCGATGGTCTTTTTAGAAAATAAATGGGCATTATAGACAAAGAATGCCAAATAAACCCTACCATTAGTGCCACAGTAAGGCCGTGAGCAATCAAGCACTCAACTCTGGAATTTCCCAAGTCTTAATGATGGTCAATTTCATTTATTTGATCTCACCTCACATTTATTACAGGAGTGTCAAACCTGCAGCCCACAGAGGGGATTTTTGTGGCCTGCAGGTGATGTTGAGATTATGCAGCATCTTCACTTTCATGGCTTCAGAAAGAACTTGCCAAACATGAACCAAGTATAAAGAGAGGCGATAATGTTTGCTCGGGTCTGCAAACAACTTGAACCAATGATTCAGAGGTGTAAACTCTCTTAGAATCATAGGGTTAGAAGGGACTACAAGGACCCCTGCCAAGATGCAGGATTTGTTGTTTCTAAACCATCCAAGACAGATGGCTACCCAGCCTCCTTTTGAACTCCTCCAGTGAAGGAGCTTCCATAACCTCCCTAGGCAATCTGTTCCATTGTCATATTGTTTTTACACTTAGGAAGTTTTTCCTGAGATTTAATCTAAATCTGCTATGCTGTAGTTTGAACCCATTGCCTCTTGTCCTGCCCTCTGTGGCAAGAAAGAACAACTTTTCTCCATCTTTTTTGTGGCAGCCTTTCAAGTATTTGAAGACTGCTATCATGTCCCCCCTTAATTTCGTCTTTTCCAAACTAAATTTACCCCGTTCCTTCACTTTTTGCTCATATGGCTTGCATTCCATCCCTTTGATCATCTGTGTCATTCGTCTATGGATTCTTTCCCGTTTCTCCACATCCTTTCTATACATTGGAGACCAAAATTGGACACAGTGCTCCAGCTGAGGCCCAGCCCGCACTGAGTGGAGCGATACTATCACCTTTTGTAACTTGCATGCTATGCTTCTGTCAATGCAACCTAAAATTGCATTTGCTTTTCTTGCAACAGCATCACATTGCTGACTCACACTGAGGTTCGAATCCACTACACTCCCAGATCCTTCTCAGCAGTGCTGCTGCCAAGCCAAATGTCTCCCATTCTGTATTTGTGCATTTGATTTTTCTTCCCTAAGTGTAGCACCTTGCATTTGTCTTTGTTGAATTTCATTATGTTGTCTGTAGCCCAGTTCTCCATTTAATCAAGATCCCTCTGAATTTTAATTCTATCCTCCAAAGTGTTGACAACCCCTCCCCGCCCCAGCTTTGTGTCATCGCCAAATTTGATCGCCCAGGTCATTAATAAAGCTGTTAAACAACATCGAGCCCAGAGCAGATCCCTGTGGAACATCACTTGAGATCTCCCTCCAATCTGACATCATTCTATTAATAGTTACTCTTTGTGGTTGTTTAACTAATTATGTATCCACTTAATGGTAGTTCCACTGAGCCCACGTTCCTCCAGCTTACTTAACAGAATGTCGTGTGGGACTATGTCAAAAGCCTTGCTGAAAACGGGGTATATTATGCCCACCACTTTCCCCCTATCCACCAAACCAGTTAACCTGTCAAAGAAGGAAATCAAGGTGGTTTGGCATGATTTTTTCTTGGTAAATCCATGCTGGCTGCTATGATTGCCTCTTCACCCTTCAAGTCTTCACAAATTGAATGTTTTTATACTTTGCTCTATTAGCTTCCCAGGTATTGAAGTCAGACTGACTGGTCTATAGTTCCCCAGCTCCTCCTTTCCCCCGCTTTTTAAAGATGGGCACTACATTAGCCCATCTCCGGTCTTCTGGGACCTATTCTATCATCCATGGGGGGAAAAAGCAAGTAGTTCCTTCAAGCTGAAATTGAACCTGCAACCTACGGATTGCTATATAAATTGAACCCATAGTCTACTGCTCAACCAGCTGAGCTACTGCAGGAAGACAGTAGCTTGTCTCCCACTAATCTGATTGGAGTGTCATCTCTACAGCCCAATGATGATACTTCAGTATTAACATTAATTATTTAATTGATTAATCTTGACCTGAAAAGAGCTCTGTGAAGCCTGAAAGTTTGTACATTCCACCAACAGCAGCTGGTTCAGTAAAAGATATTACATCACCTACCATGTCTCTTCATATTCTGGGACCAATATGACTACATCAACATTGCAAACTAATATTTCATTGCTGATCATTTTAGCAGATGAAATGGGGGAAAGGAGTGAAAATGACCCCATTGTGGTGCAAATTGGGAGTTCCTATAGGGAAGGCATTGCAGGGGAAAGAAGAAAGGAGATGTCCAAAGACCAGGATAGGGAAGAGAAATAGAAAAAGTGAATAGGGATTTGGGAGAAACCAAGGGCAGAAATAGCTGTGGAGCTAAAGGGGAGCATGTTTTCTCACTGAAAGATGAATATGGCAATAAGGCACTGAACAAACAAATAAATAAACCTGAAATTACTACATAAAAGCTGTATTTATGCTTGTTCTCTGTGCAAACCTCCCATTTAAAAAAAGTGTTAGTTTTGGAAAAGCCTTCCCCTATAGTAGCCACACATTCATGCACCTGAGCATTCACCATGACCTGCTAACACATTTTTAAACCTGACTCTTTTGTCTCTGTTAGGTGTTAAGTGGTGTTTAAGACACAGGATCATAGGACTGGAAGAGGCCTTGAGAAGTCATCTAGTCCAGTCACCTGCACTCATGACATGACTAAGTATTATCTAAACCACACAAACTAACACGTTTGCTAACCATCTCCTTTTCCTACTGAAGCAAACGCACAAGCTTCATGGGCTCCTTGGTCTGGCAGTTCTAAAAGAGGCATCTTTATCCCATATGTCTTTAAGTAACTTGCTTCACACTTGCTATGATCATGAGGTATTCGGGCAAGACTCAGGTTTTAATACTATTGTTGTTTCTCCTATAGAAGAGATCTCTTTAAGAATGAGTCTTTAAATAGATGCCTTTTAGCTTTCTTAAAATTCATGACTCACAAGATAACAACTAGAGACAATATTTTTTGGAGAAGAGCAAAGACATTACACAGTGCTTCCGCAAGTAGAAAATATTTTCAGCAAGAGGTAAATCATCAGCTATTTCAAATGCTTTCCAAATGCATCAGAAATACTTGGAGAAAAGATACAATAACAACTTTAATTTTAGAACTTCTTTAGTAATGACAGAAATGCGTTGATTGTGCTTTTGTTTTATTTAACCAGCTTGGCATACCCTTCCATAGTTTGGTTTGTGTTAGTTCTTTTATTTTTTTTACAAGTGCCCTACAAGAGTATAAAACATAGCTCCAAATTACTGCAAAAAAAAAAGAAAAAAAAGGAAGCAAATAAAACCAACACAAAGTGTTTCATGTTTTCCAAGGACCACATGAACTGGTTTACTAAAAAACCCTACAACACCACAATTTGTATACAAATCAGACCTGTTATATTGGTGCAGCACTTTCATTTCATTGCCATTTGAATATTGGAAAACAGGGCTTTGTGACCTATTTTAGAGAAAGCTGTAACAACTAGATTATTTTTGTTTCTCTCTGGACACACCAATAGAAAAAGGGTGGAGCGAGGCTATCGCTAGCAGGAGGGTTATTATGGGCTTTTATCAAAGCAATCTGATGCTAGAGATATCATAATGCCTGTTGCAGCTTTCCTCTGGCCTCACAGAGAAACATCAGGCTTTCCTTTTGTGGACCTTCCCAGTCCATCCTGGTCACCCTGTGCCTTGGCTCTCAGAACAGTCCAAATGGCTAACAAACTTTACAGTTTTCTTGGACACAAGCATCTTGAAGACGTCATAACTGGAAAGCAATAAAAATACACACTATGTGTTTCTTGCTGATTCATGAGATCATAGTATTTCAAAGGCCACAGCAGTCAAAAGAACATTAACCGTTATGAGGCAAAAATAGGGGGAAAAAATCTTATTTCTTTAGGTTGAGGGAAGGAACCAAATCTAATTAAAAAACTGTAATATTTCTTGCCATTCAAAGTAAGGTATGAACCCATCCATTGAAAAGTCTTTTCAGAAATTAACCTCACTTTGGAATGGTTTTGTTTGGAAAAAAAATCTGAATGAATCTCAAATCTCTTGATACATTAATAAATATTCAGGCTCAGAACATGACAGGAAATACTCTGCTCTCTGAAAGTCCACTGGCTGAAGTGCAAAAATTTCAATAGACGTTTGGGATCAGTGGAATTTGTAACATATTCTCAATTTTGATTTTTCATTTCTCTGGTTAGGCCAAATCTTGCAATTCATCAGCAAATCTCGAATGACTTGAGATAACATCCACGGAACAACACCAAATTCTGCAACCTTAACTGAGGCTAAACTCCCGTTTAGATTTCTATCCTTTTCGGGATCTTGCTCTGGTTGTGAGTTTCCAGCCAAATTTGCACTTCTGGAAAATGTGACCAATGTGTGCGATGTTATCAGTCATAAGCTTTTGTTCCAGCTGTTCAATCCAGAATTGGCTTTCTAGTTCCAGGAAGGTGTAACTTTATATGAGAAGTACAAATGTTCAAGTGTTTGTCCCAAATCGTCCCAACAGGTTATCCAACATGTTTAACAGTCTGATCAAGAAAAGTAAATCTATCCATCCATCCGTACAGTTTTTTGATTTGTATAACTCTTGCAGTTACAAAGACGTAACCGAGCCATACTAGAGAAGAAGGCTGGTCTTACAGTTATGACCTAGGACTGGGACTTAATCCTGAGTTTCTGTTTTTGGCTTTGCTTCTGGCTTGTTGCACATTATTTAATCTCTGTCTGTTTCCTCACATGTAAAATGGGCAGGATAACGCATTGTTTACTGTTCAGACACAGACAGCATGTGGATATTGGGATCTGTACCCTTTGATAGTTGTCAGGATAAAAATCAAGCCATATGTTCATTTGCAGCAGTCTACAGAAATCTGCAGAGTGCAGTAAATTGAATTTGGCTCTAAGGCTTTCAAAGGCAAGCCGTCCTTTATGTTATGTGTTAATTACAATAAGATTGGGTCTGACCCAAAAACCCACAGAAGTCAATGCAAAGACTTCCAATGGTTTCAGTGGGCTTGGATCAGGCCCTGTATGAGCTGCTGTTATGCTTATACACCCAGTAGAGTACATTTCATTAGATGCATCCTGATAGTCTTTGGAGATTTAAGTGCTTAGTGAATGTCAACCAGTGTGGTAAAAAATAGGGATGGAGTCTGTTGGAGTTAGATTGTGTAAGATCCTTGGGGTAAGGTCCATGTCTTTCTCTGTCCATACGATATTGAGCGTGTTGTTAGTGCTCAATAAACATCACAATTACAACAGAGTGAACCTGATTAAATAAAACAGGAATTGACATTTACTCAAAACTCTGATGACCTTAGCCTTTTTTTGAGATTCTAAATTGTAAAACTTTTTTGTTAACTACTGTGTATCACTGTGTCTTTAGTTTCCATTGGAACTGGAAGCAGAATGATTGAAAATCTGTTCTTGTGGTATATTTAACTTTGCTCAGTCAAGTCTGCATGTACTTATACGAGAGCTGGTTCTGTTGAGAATTCTAGATCATAGTGGCTTTGTCAATCAGCTGTGGGCATCCTTCCTCTTAGCTATTTAACTGATCCAAACTCATAGCTGAACCAATGCACATACTTGTCAGCAGATCCAGCCTAGTACTAGTTCCTTTTTACCACTGCAGGTTTTTATATTGATCTTTTCCTTTACAATTTTAAAATGAACAGAGGCTCTCACGGATCATCCAAGAGTAACTTCAGAGACAGACCGAATGTCTAAGCTGAGACGCTGGTGATACATTTGCATAAATTTGAAAATTGACATCTGTGGCAAGCAGTAGCTGCAATGTGGATTTAAGTCATAATTTACAAGTGCAGTACGGTTGTAGCAACATAGACTCTATGAAATGTTGTCTTATAGTACAATCCCTCACTCCACTTTTGTTTCGTCTCTTTCACAGAGGTGCTATCTCACCCATGAAGGTTGTTTACTGTGGATTATATGTAGTCACGAATTAGGATAGTTTATTTCCTTTTAGTACAGTGCCTTCACTTTATATTGGTCCTTTTTATATTGCTGGCTTGCAGGGTATATGATGTCATATACATGAGTTTGGTTGGGTATTGTCAATGCTACAGATATTGATTTAAAGCTTTCCCTGCACCTTTTGTAACCGGAATTTCATCAAGGGTATAAATGGTGTTTTTTGCCTCAAATAAAATCCAGATTTAAACTGCTTTAAGAGCTAAAAATATCTCTCATGAACACATTAGCAAAGTGAATCTGATTTTTTCCCCCCTCTACTGTAGGGTTCTGGTTGTCCCTTTCCAGCTTGGCAGCACAGGAAAAGGTGTCTTATAGTCAGAGCCAGATTTTCAGTCTAGTCACTGTAATTGCAAACACTTACTTCTGTATGTGCCTATTTTATGTGCACAAAATATCTGACATTGAGTGGTTTTGTTTTTGGATCTGAACATGGCCAGTTCAATGCATAACTGTCTCTGTGTGTATGTACATTGGTCATTTGTGTGCATAACTTGGGGAGTGCAAATAAAACCATACAATTGAATGTGCTTGTCTTTAATGTTCTGGGCTGCATATACCAGGAAAGGATGGGTAACTGAGGAAATAAGGGGGTTCTTACATGCAGGAGCAGAGATGTTGTGGTATAGCATCATGGTTAGGTTATAAAGGCAATTTAGGGAGAGACACTCCAGGAACTAGCTTTGTGCTTGTTTCTCTCTCTTGGGTGTGTTTTGCTTTTATTTGATTTCATTTTACATGATTTTCAGAAGTGAGCAACCTGGATGGAGCACTGGAAGAGGTGGGTGACTTCAGCAGGACATTCCTATTAGACTAGAGGAGAAGAGTGATCAGAGAAGAAAAGTTTACAATAATAAAGGCAGAAGATGGCTGTGGTGCTAGTAACAGTTTTGGTATTGGGGTTGAAGAGGGGTGGATGTGTTTTAGTAGTGGTGTTGAGGAAAAAAGAGACCCGAGATTCTTTCTTCAGAGAAGACACATCTATTAATTCTTAGCAGCCCTTTGTAAAGGTTCTCCCACTGTTCTTAGCTAAGTATGTCAGTCTTAGAATGTTCTTTAGAGCTCTCTTTAGCCTTGATTACACACTTTCTAATACAAATTTCCCAAAGGTTACTGAGAGTTATTGCTAACATCAGGGTAGCACAGGGAGCCCATATATGGACAAGGGATAACATTTTCAAAAGCATTCCAAGTGACTTAAGAGCCTAAATCCAATTTTCAAAAGTGACTTAGGCACTTTCAATGAGATTTAGGCTCCTAAGTGCCAAAGTCACTTTTAAAAATTGAATTTAGGCTTCTAAGTCATTCAGGGTGACTGAATTCACTTCACTGCAGTGTAAGCCCAAGTTAGTGGGCCTCTAGTCAGCGACCCTGCGTTAAAGAACCCAGAGCTTGAACATCTACGCTGATTGTCAATCACAGGTTAAGAATTTTCTAACCTGGGTTCAAACCCATTGCTCTGACGTCCACACTGCGGTACACAGATTTGAATCCAACCAACCATATGCCAAACTTCCTGGCATTCTCCAGAAATGTTGCCACTCTAGCCCTTTGATCATGATGCAGTGAAGGAAAACTTGAGTGTTCACCCTGCACGCTAGAGGAATTTTGAACAGCCTGCCAACCAGTGGTGGATTAATGATTTTGCTGCCCCGAGGCCCTGAAATAATTGCCGCCCCCGCCAGCAGCTCCCCGCCCCAGCTCAGCTCTGCTCCACCTCCGCCTCCTCCCCTGAGTGCACCACTGGTTCCTGCTTCTCCCCGCTCCCTGCCAGTGCTTGTGCGCAAAACAGGTTCGCGAAGGAGGGGGGAAAAGGGGGAAATGCGGCTTGCTCAGGAGAGGAAGCGGGGCCGGGGCGGGGATTTGGGGAAGGGGACCAATAGGAGCAGGGAGGGGGCAGGAAAGGGGGGTGGGGAAGGGGTGGAGGCCGCGAACCGGCGCCGGGGGAAGCAGGCTCTGGCTGCTATTATAAATTTGCCGCCCCTGCAATTTTGCCGCCCTAGGCCTAGGCCTTCTTGGCCTAGGCGTTAATACACCGCTGTTGCCAACACAGCCACCCAAGCAATCATTTTGGTCTGTGTGCTGCCAGCAACATGGAGCAGGCGCCATTTGAAGAACTTTTCTTCCTTGCACTTTCACTCCTGTGCCAGGAAACAGGCAGACCTTCTGTGAGATGCTGGTGGACATTGCAGTAGAATTTTCTGACCAGCTGAAGGCACCTGACAGAGCTAATGATGGAGCATGAGGAGGAGGACACAGTCATAGCAAACTTGAACTGGCTGATGCTGCTCATGACAGTCATTGCAGCCACTGATGCCCTCTACACAGACCGGTGCTTCTGGAGCAGGGCCACAAGCACAGTCTGGTGGGACCACATCATCTTGCAGACCTGAGGTGACCAGCAGGGGGTCCAGAACTTTCTCATGAAGAAAGCTACATTTCAGGAGCTTGGTGGGCGGTTTATCCTGACCCTCCAATGTAAAGACGCACATATGAAGGCAGCCTTGCCAGCCCAGAAGCGGGTTGCCATAACCATCTGGAAGCTGACCACCCCAGACTGCTACAAGTCCATTGACAAGCAGTTTGGGATTGGAAAGTTGACTGTGGATAAAGTGGTGGCAGAGGTTTCTAAGGCAATCAGGTTTACCCCGAAGTGACCAGCATAACTGATATTCTTGAAGTAATTGCTGGCTTTGAGAGAATGGTGTTTCCTTACTATGGGGGTGCTATTGATGGGACTCATGTCTATAGTTTGCTGTCCTCAATGAGCACATGGGTACATAAACCACAAAGAGCACTTCCCCATGAGTACATAAACCACAAAGAGCACTTCCCATTGTTATGCAGGCCCTCAGGAACCACAGAGGCAGATTTATGAATGTCAGAATGGACTGTACTGGAAAAGTTCTTGATGCCAGAGTTTTTCACCGAGTGGGAGTCTACTTTCAGAGAGAGGCTGAGATACTATTCCCATCAAATGACATTGTCATGAATGGAGTTACTGTCCTCACCATGATTCTGGGGGGACCTCGCACTCCTCCTTTTGCCTTGGCTTATGAAACCGTACCCTGATATCAGAGGCCCTGGCAAAGGAAGGTTTAATTACACTCTCAGCAGGTGTAGAACGGTTGCCGAATGTGCATTGAAATCCCATTGGAGCATTAGTACTAGCACTACGGGTGCAGGGGATGCCGCAGCACTCCCTAGCTTGAAGTGGTTTCCCTCACGTACAGGGTTTACAGTCTGGTTCAATGGCTCTCAGCACCCCTGCACTGGAGAGGTCTACAAACCCATTTGGATTCCAGTGTCATCAATGCTGTGCACATTACTAGGGCTTGCTGTGCTCTTCACAATCTTTGTGAAGCCAGAGGTGAGCCATTTCCCCCTGAATGGACCTATGAGGGACTGCCAAACTTGTACACTTCGTCAGAAAGTGCACCGACCACAGCTGGAGCTGGATGCAACAGAGCAAGAGAAGTCAGGGATGCTTTGTGCTCCCACACAATGGGCTAGCATGACTCAATGGAAGAGGGAGAATAGTACCTTTATGAATGTGATTGTGGAGGAGGAGGGGTTGACTTCTTGAGGAGGGAGTTGATTGCCATGCAATGTATTTATGAAAGACCTGACCAAATGCAGAGAGGGGTGTTTGGGTGACAGTACAGACTGATATAAGGAAGTGATGAAAGTATGGATTAATGTAGCTAACTGTATTGAGGAATGGTATTTGCATACTAATTACCAGCTGTCCCTGATCATGTTTACCTTTATTGTGTGAAATACACACATTGTGTGATCTGGTGCAGTGATAGCAATAAACTTTCTTGATAAAATAAAAAGCTTTATGTATAAACACGTATTAGAAAAGTACAATATTCACCCACTGCCAGGCAGGCCAGCTGCCAGTACCACACCAACACACCAGTAACAACAAACCCTTAGAAAAGCACATGAACGAGGGCAAACAATGAAACCATGTACAAGACAGAAACCCTCTAGTGTTTCATGTCCCTTGACCCCCTGTACGCTTTTCTCTTCCTTCCATGTTTGCTATGCACTTGGCACCGCGGGATGGGGTGGAGGCATCCACAGTGGAGGGGGTCAAAATGGAGGACTGCATGAGGTTCAGTGGCCCTGCCCAGCCACTCATAGGCCCTGATTGCATGGGCCACCCAGCCATGGAGTTGTCCAAGCTGTTTCTGAACTGCATCACAAGATACCGCAGAGGGTATTCAGGGCATGGTGTGGGTGAAGCAGGAGTTAGTACATTTGCAGTCATTGGTGGTAGCAGCCGCCCCCACAGTTTTCTGCTGCCCTCTGTCCTCTTCCCTTAGCTGCTGTTCCTGTTCCAAGAACTGTGAAGCAAGTGCCTATTCTCCTGCTGAATCCCTGTCCTCAAGCAGCCAGCCCGAGGCTTGCCTCTCGCCATGCCTTTCCTCTACTCATAAGTCCCTCTGTCTTTGGTACTGGACCAGCTTGTTGGCCCTCTCCAGAACTTCAACCATAAGTTCCCCATGGCAACCCTTCCCCTTGGAATGGCTTGGGAAGGAACATTGTCCCAGGCTTCTGCTGCAGTGTGGTTGAGCTGTGGAAGAGCTTCTGCCAGTGGAGTTCGAATGGCCTGGAACAGAACAAGGCACAGAGGGTTATTGTCTACATATCCCAGTGCGGGAGCACAGAAATATTAAAATGGAGCCAGAAACCTACCAGGCTACAGGGCGCTTCTGTCCCTTCCATCTCTGTTGCTAGTTCCGTGGCAGGCTGTTCCTCAGTGCAGGGGTAGGGCATGAAAAAGCTTCTCCAAGTATGGCCCAGAATGTCCTCCAGCTGCTTCTGCAGCAAAGCTCTCCACTTCAGTGGCTGCTCTCGGTGCCTGCTGCTGGTTCCCATCAGTCCTCATGCTAAATTCTGGGGCAAATGGGTCACCATCCCAGCTGACTAAGTCATTGTGCACTGCTGTTGACTCCATGCTTGGGGCAGTACTCAGCACCAAGTCAAACTCCTCATAAAATGGGCACAATATCAGCGAGTTGCCCAAGATGTGGTTCTGGTCCCTGGTTTTCCAGTATTTGGTCTTGAGCCACTTAATCCACTCCCTCAACTAATCACTGGGTCCAGTAAATTTCCAACTCAGTAAGACTCTTCACTGGTGTGCATGGTCATTCCTGGTACTCTTACTAAAATCCACTGTTTTAATTCTGGCCTCACACCAGAGAGTAAACAAAATCTGGCTGTGCTCCTGTGACCATGAAGCAGCGCACTTTGCAAAGGACTACTTCTGGTCAGTGTCCATTGCAAACACACCATGTTCTCCAAAAGTGTGTTTGCAGCTTAGCGGTCAGAATAAAATGGAAAGGCTAACTGCTGATTCAATGAGCTGCTGCACTACAACAAGGGAGGTTGCTTCCATTTCCCTGGAGTCATTTGGCAATTCTTGGGATAGAGAGGACAAAGGAAGTTGGCCCATGGGGTTGTGGGATACTTTTGATGAACTTCCAGGACCTAAGTGTGGGGGTGCTGCATCTACACTGTAAAGCAATAGGGCTTAAACCCCGGATCCCGGCTTGACTCAGGCTTGAACCTCCCACTCTCACAGGGTGCTAGGTCCTTGGGTCCAAGCACAAGTCTGAGAGATTTGTCTATAGACAGAAAGCGGGGGTTGGACTCAAACCCAGGCTCAGACTCAGGCTTATGTTGCAGTGTAGACTTACCCTTAGGTACTTTTGAAAGTGTTACACTAGACTCCTGTGGATAGTGCCATATTTAATACCATGTCAAGTTAAACCTGGTGACAGCATCAACTGGATTTGCTCTGTTTTTTGTCTATGTTCGGGCTCTCAACAGTTGAGTCTCTGTGTAGCTGAACTTGTTTTAGCAACAATGGGAAACTTTCTAACTATTTCCCTAGCGTAGTCAAAGCTGTAGATTCCACCTCTGAGTTGAATTATAGTCAACCTTGCTAACACAAAACATTTTAAGAATAGCTTCCATTTCATCAGAGGTTAGTTATTCGTATTTGCCCATTTTGATAAATTAACACAATATATACAGTGATGTCCAGAATTCTGGAACTTTCCCAAATACCTAGGTTACACTTCAAGTTTTTGAATTGAAACATGTGGATATCAAAATTATTTTAGAGGTGGTATTTCAACATAAGGGACAAAATGGGCTACTGTACTTTTAGGATAAAGTCACAGCTCCTAAAATACCCATAGTTTGCTTTACAACTTCAGATATCTTTTTAGGTTTCTTAAATATGGCACTCAATATTGATTTCAGTTCACTACTGTTTTGACAATACCAAAAATCGGTAGACTCCAAATTTGAATGTCATCATGAATAGTTTCTCCTGTATTAGGATTGTATATTCTTATAGCAAGTGCAAGTTAGCATTGTGGACAGAACTTCCCTGAACCCTTATTTAAGTTAATGATAAAGGCAAATTCCAGTGGGGGTGGGGGGAAGGAGGAAGCGGGAGCATTTGGATCAGCTCCAGAGTGTGAACTGTGTAAAAAGCATGGTGGGAAAGCCACTTGCCTATCCCTGGCTAGCTAGCTAGAATGAAGTCCAGTGCAATGACAATGTAGTCCTAAGTGAGTTCATTGAGATTCAGGACATTTCCCATCACTTGGGGGGTTTTGCCTTTGGTTTTGTTTCCATTTTTGTGTGTCTCTGTGCTTCATGGCTTTAACCAGGGCTGGGACTGGAAAAACAAAAAGAACAGCTGTTTTTCTCCTGTTCCACTCTGGCCAAAATGAGGAAGCAGTGGAAATCAAGCAAGTCTATTCAAATGAGATTTCTAGCCTGACTTCTTTGACCAAAGAGGTTCTCATGCAGGTTTTGGATAATCGGACATTGGGGAGCTCAGTAGCTTTGTGCTCCCCTGAGGTGGTGTCATGTAAGGTCAATGGTTGGAGAGTAATAGTTACAATATGAAAATGATGGGCTAGCTTCTGCTCTCAGTTATGCTGGTATAATTCCACTGAAATCAATGGTGTTACTTCAGAATAAACAAGGTGCCACAAGGATTCCTCGTTGTTTTTGCTGATACAGACTAACACGACTACCACTCTGAAACTAATGTAATGTAGATTCTAATAGAGGAGCCCACAAATTCACATCAGCCAGCCATTTTTGTTCAGTTATCTCCTATGCAACCTCAGTGGTCGCTAGCAATATACTTATCGCTAAACCTGCAATACCGGCCCTTACTATGATGACGATGTCTTTGCATTGAAGCAGTGTTACCGGTTTTGCTCTCTAATGTGGCTAGCATTTTACTTGCAACACAAAACCTATCAATGCCTCTCTCATAGGAGGCATATATGAATTAAAAACTGGGCTGCACAAATCTTTTTGTTAAGAAAGCCAATTCCACCCAAAACTTGCGTGGTTCATTCAAAGTGCAAATTTTGTTGAAAAGTTTGCCCAAGTTCTCAAGCTTCTTGAGATAGCTTAGATCAGTTTTTTTGTGTGTGTGTGCAACCCCTCAAATCTTCCCTCAGGTGCCAGTGAGAGATTTTTTTTGTCTTGACATAAAACAAGCAAAATGCTTATTCTTAGATCCATAGATTTTAAGCCCAGAAGGTCTGTTATGATCATTTAGTCTGATCTCCTGTATAAAAGAGGCTATGTAGGTCATCCAGTAATTCCTGCATCTAGCTCAACAATTTATGGATGGATTGAAGTTGTATGCCTACCCCTCGGGATATACAGAAGTCTTCTAGGGGATACTCAACTCATCTATATCAGTGTTTCTCAACCTGGGGATTGCGACCCCCCAGGAAGGTTGTGGGACAGGTTTAGGGGGTTCACAATTGCAGAGTCGGCATTCGGGGGTGGCAAACAGGGCAATTGCTGAGGGCCTCACACCACAGGGGGCCCGACAAAGCTAAGTTACAATCTTCAGCCTTGGGCAGTGGGGCTTGGGCTTCAGATAAGGCTCACAAGTGAAAAACAGGCTCAGGTATCACACTGAAATGTAAGTACCATATAATTATAAAATAAATCAATTGGAATATATTGTAAAAATGAGAATGTAAGCAATTTTTCAGTAATAGTGTGCTGTGACACTTTTGTATTTTTATGTCTGATTTTGTAAGCAAGTATTTTTTAAGTGAGGTGAAACTTGGCATATGCAAGACAAATCAGATTCCTGAAAGGGGTACAGTAGTCTGGAAAGGTTGAGAACCACTGGATTAAAACATATCTCTGTTTCACTTGTTTTGCTTTGTGTTGTTGGGTTCATCTGGAAAGGGATCACAATGTTATCAAAGCCTGACAAGCTAAGGATGGCTGAAATTCCAGAATCAACAGATTGAACTAACTGTATAGTTATCACAGAAAAAAGCCACATATTGGCCTTATAGGTGGAATAAGACTTGAGCTAAGAGAAGGTAAAGTAAGCTGTATACAGGGAGCACTTTGACTACTACAGTAGATACAATGAAAAATATACAGGTTTCATATAACTGACCATGCTCCTAGTTCGAGTTCCTGGTATATTCCACTCACTAAAGAATCATTGCTCTACCTAATCACATTTAATACCCTACTTGGCCACTGCAGTTGCTTAGGACTTTTGTTTATGAATAAACTTCCTGGGCACTGTTTATTCCAAGTGCATCAACCAGCTATTTGGGGACACAGGATGGAGTGGTTATAATGATGATGATTCTCATTACTGATCTGTTGGCATTTCTCAAAGCACAGTCAGAGACCAAAATGAGCCTGATCGCTATACTTTGCTGCCTTTGTTCAAGTTTTCAGAAAATGATTTAAATTCACCGGTCTTTCTCCCTTGGTGTTTTACCTACAGTTCTGGAGATATAAATTTCTATCCTCCAGCATGGTGAATTCCATTGAATAACAGTGAGTCCCTGAAAAAGACACTCCCTATCTTCAAAATGGGTAGAATTTATGGCTCCAGTACTAATTTTATATAGTTCTTCTTGTACATGGAAGTGAAATAGTCCTCTAACCTGTTGGTAGAACTGAATAGTGTCACTTGAACTCCTTGAGAGAAGAAGGCAAAAAAAAAGATCTGTTCTCTCTGTTAATTTTTCTAGTTTAGCTGTCTATGGAACCATATTAGCTTTATTAATAATGTAATACAAATAAATAAAACCTAGAATGGGACCTAAGTAGCGTGCATGCATACAGTAACAGAAAGATCCTATCCAAATAGCTTAGACTCAAAATATACAAGACAGACAAAGGATGGGGGAAAGGAAGTACTATTATACCCAATTTAGAGAAGGGGAACTGAAGCACAGGGATTAAATGACTTGCCCGAGGTCATGCAGGAAGTCTGTGGCAGAACCAGGAATGGAACCCACATCCCCTGAGTCCCTGTACAGTGTTTTGACCCCAGGACCATCCCCCCTTCTTACTATAAATTCAAAATAACAGAGCACTTCAAAATGGCGGTTCAGTTCACATGGAATCTCAACCCCAGTTTTGGTAGATAGGGCACTTAATATTGAATTAATGCCATAAAATAGTACTGTGTGGTAGTGTAATATGTATGGAGATTCATAAAGTGTCTTTGCTGGGCAAATTCCAGCTTTCCCACCTAAATTCATCCCTGTGCTGTTCAGTTTCTGAGGGAATATAATTATTCCTCAAGCCCCTCCTAAAAAGTGTTCTCATGAAACAGAATGGCTGCTACATTGCACCCACAAGATGGCTGAAATTCAGTCCTAGCCAATCCCTTACATATACATTCCATAATGCACTATGAGATCTCAGTTGGGTAAAAGATGTAACATAAATGTATGATATAATATTCATATATGTATATTCAATGTTACATATTTAGCAGGGAGAATATTTCTGTATGCTGACACCCATAATCCATGTTAAACAGAATTCTTGGTTATCTTTTAATGAAAATTGCCTTTTCCCTCCTGTGTTTTAGACATTGACGAGTGTGAAAATGACTTCTACAATGGGGGTTGTGTCCATGAGTGCATCAACATTCCAGGCAACTACAGGTGTACATGCTATGATGGGTTCATGTTGGCTCATGACGGTCACAACTGTCTTGGTAAGTAATTACTGTCATGAAGATGAGTGACTCAGTTTGTGCATTTTACATGTTAAGTTGTGGTTAGCAAGCCATATTTTCTCTCTGAGTTCTGTAGTCAGGCATATATTATCAGTTAAGACCTGATCCAAATCCCACTGAAATAGACTGGAATCTTTCCATTGAGTCCAATGGGCTTTGGAGTAAGCCCTTAATATGTTCATTGAGCCTGAGAATGACAAGCTTTGCTTCTCCTAGCCCTCAATCCATTCAAATCTAATTTGTCCATCCCTAATATATATTCAAAAAGCCACTGCCACACACTTACGCTGAATGTTATTTTTTTCTTCAGAAAAGTTACCTGTCTTCATTTTCCTCCCTTTTTTTAGAGAACTCTCCCTCTCTGTTGCCTCCAACTCCTACCATTCGAGCACTAGGCAACCCATTGTCATATGTTTTAAAGTTTTCAATGCAGTAGCAGGGTATCAGTATGTGGTGTACATTAGCAGGACCACGTGACTGGCCTTTCATGTGATTTTAAAAAAATGAAACTCCTAGGGGACTAGAAGAATTAATAATAATTAAGCAATACTATTACTGGTAAACACTTGGCCAGAGACTAATCCAGTTCTTGACTATCAAAGCTACAAGTCTGGTGAGAGTACAGGATTCCTGGGGTGTAGAACGGTGCAATGTTACAATTATAACTATAGGTTTCAGAGTAACAGCCATGTTAGTCTGTATTTGCAAAAAGAAAAGGAGTACTTGTGGCACCTTAGAGACTAACCAATTTATTTGAGCATAAGCTTTCGTGAGCTACAGCTCACTTCATCGGATGCATACTGTGGAAACTGCAGAAGACATTATATACACAGAGACCATGAAACAATACCTCCTCCCACCCCACTCTCCTGCTGGTAATAGCTTATCTAAAGTGATCACTCTCCTTACAATGTGTATGATAATCAAGTTGGGCCATTTCCAGCACAAATCCAGGTTTTCTCACCCTCCGCCCCCCCCTCCACACACACACAAACTCACTCTCCTGCTGGTAATAGCCCATCCAAAGTGACTATAACTATGTTACCAGTGTTTAAATTGGAGACTGGCATAAGCTGCCAGGTGTGTATGCAGGTTCACATCTGGATTTCAAACACCCCAAGGTTCAGGGGTGTTTGGATCCAAGATTTTGGTTCAGACCCATTTCTGATTTTCAAACAGGTTTGGGAACGAAGATGTATATTCCTATATTCTGTAAATTAAAGACATGTACATATGACATTTAGTGCCATTACATACATTTATAACTCCTACTGTAAGTCCCTCATCCCTACCTTCATGATAGGTCTTTGTGCTGAATCCTAGCGTCCATGCTTACTCCTTCCATTCAGTTGTGCATGTACAAGTACATGTGCACATACGTGTACAATCGGCAATAGACTGAGTTGTTCAAAAATCCCAGGCACAAATTCCAGTGACCAGTGTTTTGACACAGACGAAACATCATTATGGGGTAGTATGTGTAAAATCGTATGGTAGGTAGTAGGCACTGACTGGTACAGCTGACATTTTAGGCTGGTTAAAGCTGAAAACTCTGCTTACGTAGTGAAAATTGGGAGATCAGGTAATGAATAACAAATAATATTGTCCAGTAGTGTCACTCAGCACTCGGTGAGGCTGTGGAACAACTAGAATTTTGGGGTAGGTGTTCCTTCATATTGCAGCTCATATATTTCCCACATTGCTCATTTTCACACTGGAGTGATATTTGTTCAGATGGGTTGTACATCCAGCCTATTAACAGCTTTTTGACTTGAGCTTCCAAATTTTGTCTGTCATAAAAACAAACAGAAATTTAAAAGGCTCTGAACAGACTAATGTATAAATATAGCGCTAGACTTTCCCTCCATTCCTCACAGTATTCTAAAAGTCTGTCAGTAAATTTAGGTTAAAGCTTTCTGGGCCAGATCATGCCCTCCTGGATTAATATGTTTCAAATAGAGATGGTCAAATTAATAATTATATGAGAACATGGGTGTTTCGTCTATAAAAAACTATTCATACTAATGTTCATGAATATCTAATAAAACAGGACACAAACCATGTTCAAATAGCACAATCAGTTGGCATTCAAATGAATGTGTGTGGAAATGTGTATGTGATTATTGATTTTTTTTTTTTGGTTTGTTTGTTTTGCAGTTTTCGACCAGTTTTATTTTCAGCTCAATTTCTGAGTGATCTTCTCGATGGTGGGGGCTGGGCGTGGTGTGCTAACAAACAGAAGACAAGGGGCATGAACTGATAAACACACATTCATTTGATCTGTGGGGTTTATCTGAAGGTCTCCATCAATCCATACAGTTACTGTTACCTTGTCCTGGGATCATGGCTCTCCCTTGCCTGAGCCAAAACCCCCATCTGGAGGGTCTTCAGAGCACAGAACGGAACTCTGTTGACTGTGCAGATGTTCAAATTTCTGGTGGTTTTCTCAATTGACTTTAGGTCAGCCACATGTTTTGGAGGGCATGACCCACAATAATATAGAACACTGTGCTGAAACTCATGGAGTTTCTTAGAGTAGCTTCACGCCTCCTATGAGAGGGCATGGTCCTCCCCAACATATTATTCAAGTATTGACCTAAGATTTACCAAGAGTCTCCTGCAGATTTGTCATGTTCAGTTGCTGTCCCCCCGATCATGCTCCATTTTGTGAATTGGTACTCTTCATCCCAATCAAAAGCCTCTGCAAAGCTGACTGCACAGAGAAGATTCAGTGAACTATGGAGGAGAGGGAATAATACTATGTGGGCTCCTCAGGATAGATATTTAGGACACTGGATTAAGATTAAGTCTTCATCCTTTTGGGGCCACGTAGCTAGGACAGGATATGTTCCTTGGAATGCATATTGAAAAATTGGGGTTGGTGGATGATTGCTGGTGTGTGGCAATAAAATAACTGATCTTATATTTTCACAATGAAAAGGAAATTAGGGGAACAGTCTCCCCTT
The DNA here is from genome assembly GCF_965152235.1 of Eretmochelys imbricata. NCBI lineage: Eukaryota > Metazoa > Chordata > Testudines > Cheloniidae > Eretmochelys > Eretmochelys imbricata. The sequence goes on from NC_135572.1 coordinate 237,216,010, forward strand.
TCCACCTTTTAAAATTTTAAACGAATTTACAGACGTTGAAATTTGCCCAATAGTGAGCCCTGGAGATGGAAGTCTTCAGTCCAGACAGTAGCAGTGCAAGACCCTTGCCATGCCGTGGGATCATACTTTAACCTGTGGATGACATGTCATGGATGACACTTTTTGGGAAGTGCCTGTGTCCCTTAGAAACTGGACATCAGTCATCAAAAGGGGAACGTTCTTGTCTTTTTATATACAGGGTAGGTTATGCATAACTTCCCGTAAGCTGAGATGAGTGTACATGCCTTTAACTATTGAGTGACATTGTTGGCTGTCTTAATATTAGTAGCTGAGATTATGAGCACTTAAATCCCGGACAAACTGAGCTACAACAAACTCATTTGCATTTGCACAAGTGAAACTGAGGTTTCCATCACTTTTTGGAAATTTTGGCCTGGGCTAACTTTGGCTATTTGCTGCCAAAGAAAAGAGATTTTTCCTTTCTTTTCTAATGGAGAAATTCAACCCTGGAATAAATAAGAGTTGTGTGTGTCCCTTTTCCTCCACACATACATCCCTTCCTTTCAAAAACCACCTCTTGTTCTTGTGGATAACAGGAAAAACCAGTAATGTTTCATTAAAATTGTACAAAATAGTTTCTCACCAGTGAACAAACTGTTTTGCTGATATTTTTTCAGCTTTATGTACAAGTGATATTTCCAGCAAATCTCAAAGCCAAAGGATAGCCAGTCTGGGACTATATCATGTCTTTTATACATATCTCCATGTCGCTTCTGGAAAAGCCATATAGTGCTTGATCAGGATGAAATAAATAAGGTTCTATAGAAACTAAACAGGATTCTAAATCCTGTAGAATTCAACATGCAATGATTTCCGTTCTATAGAATTTGTAAACCATCCTATAGAATTTAATAGAGTGATATTGCTACTATAAAATTCCATAGGTTGGTTTAAACATGGCCTCTTCTTTCTGTATTTAATTCAATAGGACCCTTCCATAAGAGTTTCACTGACATCACTAGAAGTTATATGCTTGGATACAAGGCAGAGGTCACCCTATTGTAGTTCATTTGCTCTTAAATTTTTAATGAGACTTATCGACAGTGATGCCGTAAGCTACACATGTGACTGTGTAGCACTCTTGGGATTACACTTGACTTCTCTAGAATTCCACTGACCAGAGGATATAATCCAGTCACAGTTGAGAAGAAAGCTATATCATAACCCGCACATCTCTTGCTTCATGCAAAATTTTGAACCATCCCTACTTGTCAAGGTTCACATTCCTTTCTAAGCCTCCACTGCATGTCTTTGCAGTATAGTCAGTGTAGAAAAATGATCACAATCTTCTTCAGATGCAGCCAAAGATGGAGTTTTCTCAATTAATTAGACAAGATGAGGTTGATGGGTTAAGTGTTTTCTCCTGTGTTCGTATTTAAACATTTTCTCTTTCTTTCTAATGAAGTGAACTTTTTTTTTTTTGGATGAGATTTCTTGGCTACAAATTTATACTGGAAAATATCCAAATCTGTCCTCTGGGGAGTTCAACTCACTCTCTATTTGACACTTTTATTGAGGAATTTCTCAAATATAATGTGAAATGACACCATGGGGAATTCAAACTATGATGAGATCCTTGTCTTGCTAAAAATAACTGCTTTTAGTATTGAAATCACTTGAAGTAGCAGTAGTTCTTTTTGGATATTATTATTCTAAATTCTGTTCAGTGGATACAAGGCTAATGTTTAGGCTCTTGCAATAAGATTTCTTGATTCTTCATTTGAAACCAGTAATGAAATATGCTTTCTGCTTCCATTTATGAAGTACTGCTCTTTTTTCTTAAAAGCAATTAGCTCACTTCTCCAGATGTTATTTTCAGTTTTATTTTCCCCCATTGATTTATTGATAAATTAATTTTATTTCGTGTCCTTCATAGTTTTAACCATACTGTCACTTTCAGTTATTCTTTTTCCTCTAGCCGAGGCCCTGAAATAATTGATCATCCTTTTGACTGATGCCTAATAGCCACAATAGATATAAATCATCCATAGTAGATATACATTTTAAGATTAAATTCTGTTTTTTAATATGCAGAGTGCTCCAGTAACATCGATAGGAGATGTCAGCATGAGCTTCAATGGGTGGGATTTATCCCTTAAAAACTATTTATTCAGAATATGATCTCAGGCCCAGTTCAGCAAAGCAACTAAAGATATTCTTAATGCCCATTATCAGCAGTGGGACTTACAGTTAAGCACCAGATTAATTGTTTTGCTGAAGGGATAGACTTAAGTGTGAACTTAAATGCTTTGCTGAATTAGGTCCCTAGAATCATATTCTGAAAGATGATGGACCTGTATGGGTAGAATTTAGCACTTAATTTATTTATATATTTTGATTAGAAAATTTGCTGATTTCTTTGGGGAATTGTATTGTCTGATGGATCACTCTGCTGGTAGCTCTGTGGATAAAACAGTTATATACCATCAGACTGGTGCCTAGACACCTCTATCTTTGCATGAGCTCTTGCCATGATTTCAATTATTTAAGCATGGGGGGAGGTGGCTAAAGCACTGGTGCTGTAAGGCTTCTTCCATTTCAGACTAAGGTGCAACATGGGTGTGGGGAGGTTTGTATTTCTATGCTGCTGCTGTTATAGAGACTTTAGAATTTGTTGTTACTTTCTGTCATGTCTATGTCTGTGAGTTCTGAGTAGCATCCAGGATGATAAATCGAGAATGACTTGAATCTAGCAGGGAAGAGAGAGAGTTTCTTGCTTTTCAGTCTAATCCCGGCTCTGTCACTGTTTTGCTCTGTGGTTTCCAATCTATAAAATTGGGTTAATAATATTTAGCCACCTACCTCACTGGAATGTTGTATGAATGGGAGGAAGAAAGCATGGTCTGCTCCTAGTAATGGTCTTCTAGGAAAATGTCTGTGCTCATTTTATATCTCATACCAATCTTTCGTAGCACTGACAAAGAGGTTTGTTGACTCATTTACAGTGCCCTGCTGGGGCTGGATGAGGTGGTACTATTGTAGTCCAGATCTTGCATCTGAGAAATTCCAGATAGTGATAAGCAATTTCCCTATCTCCTCGGGGACCCTCAACCTTAGGCCACTCAGGGCTGGCCTTACCATGAGGCGAACTGAGGTGGCCGCCTCAGGTGCCAGACTGGGGGGGGGGAGGGGGACGGGGGCGTGCCACTAGGACCCAGAGTATAGAAAATTGTGTCTGCTGCTGGTGCATATGTATTTTCTCTGCGCTAGATGCACAGAGATGGTGGAGTGCTGTGCTGGAGGAAGGAGGGCACAAGAGACATAACAGGCAGGCAGGGGAAAAGGTGAGAGGGAATAACAGAAAGCAGCAGGAGCTGCAGGGAGAGAGAGGAGGAGGAGTCTCTTATGTACCTCTCTAGCACCCCTAGGAGCCTGGACTGATTAACACCAGCTTCTCAGGGAGCTTCCTGTTTTCTGCTGCTTCCCTGAACCCACTGAAGGAGAACAGGCAGACAACTGAAGTAGTAGTAGCCAGTTAGGCCCTTACGACGCTGATATCTTCTCTCACTCAGGGCCTGCTACCAACCTGCTTATTTGTCCCCTTAAATTGAGTGTTGAGAGCCGCTATAGCTGGCTCAAAACAGCAGTCATGCTGGGGCAGCATTCAGAAAAAGAAAGAAAACAAAGGAAGCTTTTCTATCTAAGCAGGAAGGAGCTCTCCTGAGATACACAAACACAAATGTTCACGGTGAGCCTTCTGGCCCCAGTGTGGATGTGAGTGGTGAGGAGATGCCTGATCTTCCAGTTAGAGTGCAGGTGACCTGGCAGCTACTGCAGCATCCATATCTCCATCTCAAATGGATATAACCATACACATTCCTGAAGAAAAGTGTAGATCAGAGAAGAGTGTGGTGGAGGCGCAAGAAACGGCTGCTGCTGAGTTTAGTTCCTTAATTCTAGATGGTCCAGGACTGTGGACCCACTTGAGCAGTAGCCTGAGGGACTTCCTTGTACTGCATGGGCCACAGCAAGTGAAAAACTTCATGTTCCCCAAAAACAATGAAAATAGAAGTTTCCATCCAACACATGACTGGTGTGAAATCCCCAATGGTGGCAAAGTGGAGAGGCCATGGCTTATGTACTCAAAAACCTACAATGCTGCATACTGTTTTTGTTGCAAACTCTTCCAGTCTAATGTTCCAGCCACATTGGGTTCTACAGGAACAAAGGACTGGAAAAATCTGGCTAAAAATCTAGCATGCCATTGGAAGGCAGCAAATCAGCAGAGAGCATTCCATAGGTGGAAAGAGCTTGAGATGAGACTACGGTTAAAGGCCACCGTAGATGATCAGCATCAAGAGAAGATTGCATCAGAGTCTCTTTACTGGCAAAAAGTTCTGAAAAGTTCTGAAGAGTGCACAGAAGTTGGCAGAGGAACTTCACACTGAAGCTGTTTTCCCACCCATTCAAGAATACAAGAAGAAGACACCGAAGAAGACATTTTGATTACGAGGCACAGGATAATCCCATGAGACCCCAAACAACAATTTAAAGTTGAATTCTTTAACCAGGTGCTAGATTGTGCAATACAGTCAGTTGAAGAACGTTTCATGTAGCTCAAGGAACACAGCAGTATATTTGGGATGTTGTATGATATTCCAAAACTCCTCACTATACCTGAAGAAGACCTATACCAGCAATGCAGGGCTCTAGAGACAGTGTTGACACATAATGACATGCGTGATATTGATGCGAGTGATTTAGGTGATGAACTGAAAGCTGTTTCAAGATATGTTTCAGCAGGATCAACTCCAAAGGCTGTTCTGGAATATGTGTGCACAAATATGATGACCACCCTCTTTCCAAATGCTTTTGTTGCTCTGCACATACTTCTAACACTTCCTGTAACAGTTGCCAGTGGAGAACGCAGCTTCTCCAAGCTGAAGTTAATAAAAACACATCTACGCTCCACAATGACACAGGAGAGGCTGGTCAGCCTTGCAACCATCTCAATAGAGCATGAGCTGGCCCAGACTGTGGACCTTCAGGAAGCAGTTCAAATCTTTGCAACCAAGAAGGCACGGAAAGCACCACTTTGATTATTCAAACAGATAAAAATGCCAGTGTTTACTACGCAGACAAGAAAAGTTACATTTGCTGGTCAGGCGTTTGAAAGTTAAGTGTTACTTAAAATTTTTGAACAAGGCATTTAAGTGTTAGTTCTCCTTTATTGGGCTAGGTAGCAGAGCAGTACCGTGAGAGGAGTAGAAAAGGAAGAAGGCAGAATTGAGAACTTTCAAAGTTTTGGCCCAAGCGAGGGGGTATGGGGGCGTCATTTGAGCTCCCCGCCTCAGGTGCCAAAATGTTGTGGGCCGGCCCTGAGGGCACTGCTTACTTAGTCTGGTCATGTATCCTGCTCCACATGAATTTGAGGCTGCTGGGAGAGACTGTGAGAGGTACTGGGTTGAAGCATTGCCACCACTGTGTGGATGATACTCAGCTCTGTGTTTCGTCTTCACTAAACATGGATTCTGGTTTTTTCTGTGGAGTCAGAGATGACTTCTATGCTTTGGGCTTCAGTGAGAAAAAAGGTGCTGTAGAGAATACAGTAAACTGAGACTATTTTAGAGAAAAGTTCAGGTTAAAGTGACAACGAGATACACGGGAGGAGATCTCAGGATGAGATGCAGGACTGGATGGAGGAAGAGGAGTCAGGAGTAAAAAGGCAGATTTGACAATCGCCATCAGAAAGATGATGGTTGAAATTGTGTGAATGGATGTGTATACCTAAAGAAAGGGAGTAAAGTGAGAGGAGGGGGTCAAAGGGACCACCATGGAGAGTGGAGAAGGAGGGCCTACCTATTCAGATGCACTAGGAATGATCAGAGAGAGGAGAAGCACCAGGAGGAGGACCTTTACAATAGTCAAGCAGGAAGGTGTGATGAACATTGTTAAAAGCAGCAGAGTTCAAGGAGGATAAGAATGGGGTATAAACCTGAGATTGAGCCAGGAAAATGACTAAAAACTTTGGTAAGGGCAATTCTTATTGCTACCCACAGCTAACCATTCCAAAGCTATTCACCAAAGCTTTCAGAATAGAAAATGAAGGAGAATGCCTTGTCTATTTGAAACTGGAAGCTGAGAGAGCCCTGTTTTGCAAGATTTCTTGGCCAGAGTGGCTCACAGATAAGCTGATGTTTCTCTGTACCAAGTCTTCTGTTTCCCAATCGCTAATCTGAATATGAAAAAATAAGGAAAGAAAACAATGTGTATAGGTTATACATGGAGGAAGAAAACATTATTTGGATTGATTGTTGCATTTAAAAACCTCCAAATTGCATGTTCTTCTCCTGGAGGCAGAATTATGAACATATCATTATCAGTCTGTCCCGTCCCCCCTCCCCCCCCACCAAAAAATTGAAATTACTGTCTTTGATTTGTACTAACTAAACTGAATCCACATTTGGGGAAATTATCATGAGTCAAATTTATTCCTGGTGTAAAAACAGAATTGTATCAGGAATTAATTTTGCCCTTTGCATAGCTCAATAAACATATTCATAGCTCTCTGGACTCATATCCCCCTCCCCCAGCGATCATCTGTAACATTCCCTTTTTATTAGGAGTTAGTGTTGCTTTATTACAAAAATACTTCCTGTTTTCCAGATTGCATTCACCTTAACATGTTAAGATTAGTTTATATTTCATGGAGTAGTATTTTCTTTATAACTCTCTAGGCAATAAGCCTTCTTAAATAGGTGTCATACAGTTGTTCACCACCACCAAACAAGACACAAGATAATATAGACAATAATTTTTATTTTAATATGTTAATTTATACATTTATTTTAGTTATAATCTTGCTATACTATCCAAGCACTTCACAAACACTTAATGGATTTATACTCATGACATCCCTGTGAAGAAAGGAAGTATTATTTTCTACATTTTAATATATAGGGAACTGAGGCACACAAAGATTAAGTGACCTCCTGATCTCCACACAGGATATCCTTTGATCACCTTTGAGGATTTGAACCTAAGTGTGAACTTGATGTGTAAACAGTGTGAACTTGATGACCCTGTTGTTGTTGTTAAAAATAGTACTCCTAAAGCATCTTTCATTTGAATGTTTTGTAAACTTTAATTAAATCTCATAGCAACCTTTGGACATAAATAAGGGATTAGTGGTTTTACAGGGGTTACTTCCACGCCTATTGCACTGCAGCCATCTTTAACAATACACAGTCGTACTGCACAACACTTTGGGACAGGAAGTGAATTGACATTGCAGAATGTTATTACCTGGGTTGGAAACAGGCCAGCAAAAAAAGTCATGTGTGTCTTTCTCTCTGTGTAAATGCATTTCAGGGCAGGACATACAACCAAGAACCTAACTTCTTGTGCTCTTTTAGGAGCTAATGGCCCATTTCCTAAAAGTTGGGATGCTAGCCCCAATGTGCTGGCCTGATTCCAACCCAGATGATGATAATCTGCAATTTCAATTGGATAATATATATAAAACTTTAAAATGGCAGTTCAGCACGTCTCACATTCAGCACTTCAGCGCCCTCCCTTTGCTGTCAAGGATCATTTGATTTTTTTAAACTGTTTATTTTAACAAGTTTACAAATTCTTGCCATGTAAATATCAGAAACAAACCAATCACTGCAACAGTTAGCTATACCGGAAAATAGTCATCAGATCTTTCTGTTTAACAGGGTGTTACCATATTATAGAGTGACCATCATTACAAGACATGTAATTTCTAGTGATTTTATTAAATTGAATGAAATCTCTATATACGTATATTTAACAGACCAGGCATGTCTATCAAATGTTACTATTTAGTTTGATTTCTTTTAAATTCAGTTAGAAAAAAAAACCTACCTGATGCCTCTCCCACAGTGTTGGGATGAAGGTGTAAACTGGGGATGGGGTTGGCTGAATCTGTCTCTGAACGTAAAGCAGGAGGGGAGTTTCAAATATATAAGAAATCACTTCATATACTCCCAGATGCGAAATGTCGACAAGTTGTAACTCTAATTGATTTAAGCTTGCATAATCACTGGCATGGTTAAAGAGAGCAGTGCCTTACTTTTGATTCAGCTTTATTTTTTCTTCTCTCTTCAGACAGCTGCATGCAATATGTTGCTCACATGAACTCCAAATGAATGCTTCTATTACTGATGTTTATTTTTCTTTATATTACCCAACAGTTCAAATAGATTTTTTTCCTGTTAAAACATTGAACGTTTTAAATGTGAAACTAAACAACTTTTGGAAAGCTTTGTACATTTCATAAACACAAATATTTTAAAGAGAAATGGAATGATTGGCTATTCATTTGGTCCTCCTCCAGCTGCGCTCCCCCTACTTTGCTAAACCTAGGTGACGGATAGGGATCAGACCATTTGGTACTGTCACCCTCTAATACACTAGATATACCTTTAATGATATTATCAGTCATAAATTCTCTTAAAGATTTTCATAGTTGCTAATCTGATTGAAACCTCTTGGCAGTCAGAGGAGGGATGTAGAAACCCAATGGCTTTATTTTCATAACTCTTCATTTTTATTAAAACACATACAAAACCACACGCTTTTATTGACTGAAGCCCTTACTCTTTTACAGCGAGCATTTTGCATGAGTACGGATTTCAGGGCTTGGCAGTTGTTTGAGGTCTAGGAGGAAGCCAGACTTTCAAAATGAGTTGCAATGGGTGCACCAGCAAAAATCCACGTTGTAGATTGAAGTAAAGTGCGCAAGTAACGGATCTGCATACACAAATGGAAAGTTTCTATGCATGGAAACAGGTGAATGTATGTTTATTTTACAGGCACCTTTTGAGCCCTGTTTTCAAAACCTAACATTAGAAGTAGCAGTTCCTAGTCATATCATGTTTTACAAAATTATTTCTAGCTTCCTACTTGTTAAGAGAAATAATTTTAATTTTAATAGTGTTATATCATTTTAAAACAGTCACTAGTCCCCTTTGATTCAGATTTTTGCCTCAAATGAATTGTTACAATGACAAACGCAACTAAGACACCGGAGCCTTTAGTATTCAGATACACAAAATTAAATGGCTTTATTTTCATAACTCTTTCTGAATTTAATAATGAACAATAGTCATCCACATGTACTACATCAGTGGTTCTAAACTTTTGTACTAGGGACTCCTTTCACACAGCAAGCCTCTGAGTGCGACCCTCCTTATAAATTAAAAACACTTCTTCTTATTTTTAACACAATTATAAATGTTGGAGGCGTTGGGGTGGAGGCTGACAGCTTGCGACCCCCCATGTAATAACCTCGTAACCCCCTGAGGGGTCACAACCCCCAGTTTGAGAACCCCTATACTACATCTTCCTTCCATGGATCTCTATGTGCTGTACAAATACTAATGAATTAAGCCTCAAAGCTCCCTGTTCATGTAATGTTATAATTATAGGATTAATTTTGATATTGCTCCCCTTCCTGCCCCCCCTTGGCCTCATGGCTCGTTTTAAGTTTTAGGGTTTTTCTTCCTTATCCACTTCTTAATACTGGCCATGTGGTAACCATAGAAAGTTCCAGGAGTCCCTTCATTCAAATCCTCAGAAACATTAGGTCTTTGACTTGTCTGGAAAAGTTTATTTTGTGTAGGGACTGCAAAGTGCCGCTTAAAGTGATGGAGTATAGATTTGCCCACACACATGTCTGACTCTCCTCTTTCCCTCGCAGGTGACCCTTCCCCCACCAGCAGCTTGAACCCTTATTCCATAAACCTACCCCCCTCCAAATTAGAGTGAGTTGCATTGCAATCTGGCAAACAGAGACACAGTGCCACTCAGGTTTGACGTGGCCAAAAAGTGATCGGACCATAGCCCTGCTGAGACTGAGGCCTATGTTGTCCAGGCACATTTCATCTGTTAACAGTTTGTGCCCCTATTAATAGAAGTACTAGTTCACGAAACAAGTTGAAGAGAGGCATTTTGAGTACCTCAGGCTTGATTAGCATGACTTTGGTCAAAGGGCATAAGACAAGGGTGGGCAAATTTTTTGGCCCAAGGGCCACATCTGGGTATGGAAATTTGTATGGCGGGCCATGAATGCTCATGAAATTGGGGCTGGGGTGCGGGAGCGGGTGAGGGTTTTGGCTGGGGATGTGGGCTCTGGGGTATGGCCAGAAATGAGGAGTTCAAGGTGCAGGAGGGGCCCCAGATTGAGGCAGGAGGGTGAGGGCTCTGGCTGGGGATGCGGTCTCTGGGGTGGGGGTGAGAATGAGGGGTTTGGGGTGTTGGAGCATGCTCTGGGCTGGGACCGAGGGGTTTGGAGGGTGGTAAGGGGATCAAAGCTGGGGCAGGGGGGCAAGTGGGGGTTAGGGCTACGGGTGCAGGGACTGGGGGTAGGGATGGAGGGGTTTGGGTGTACGAAGGTGTTCTGGGCTGGGACTGAGGGTTTCCGAGGGTGGGAGGGGGATCAGGTCTGGGGCAGGGGGTTGGGGCACGGCGGGTGACTCAGGAGTGCAGGCTCGGGGCGGCACTTACCTCAAGCGGCTTCCGGGAGCAGCGTCATGTCCCTTCTCTGGCTCTTATGCAGAGGTGGAGCCAAGCGGCTCTGCGCACTGCCCCATCCTCTGGCGCAGCCCCTGCAGCTCCCACTGGGTGCGGTTCCCGGCCAATGGGAGCTGCAGGGATGGTGCTTGGGAGCAGCATGCAGAGCGGAGGCCCCTAGTTGCCTCTATGTGTAGGAGCCAGAAGGGGGACATGCCGCTGCTTCTGGGAGCCATGCGGAATGACCCCTGACCTCTCTCCCCAGCTGGAGCACCGGAGCAGGGCAAGCCCCAGACCCCACTCCCTGGTGGGAGCTCGAAGGCCGGATTAAAATGGGGGGCGGGCTGGATGTGGCCAACAGGCCGTAGTTTGCCCACCCCAGGGCATAAGAGTTTCGCATAAGTCCAAAGAAATTGTCATGGCTAAAGATCTATGGCTTATGAACAATGTCTCTCTTAAAGGCATGCTCCATTAGCCCGTGGGTGGGAACCACAGGTGCTGACTTGTTTTTGCCGGTGGGTGCACCTCTCTGTCCGCTCCCCCATGGGAGCATGGGCAGGGCCTCATGGGGAAGAGGTCGAGCAGGGGCAGGGACTCAGGACCGACTAGCAGGTGGGCCTCAGGGGGAAGAGGTTAAGTATGGGCGGGGCCTCTGGGCAGAGCACGAGCGGAGCAGGAGGCGGGGCCACAGTCCAGGCACCAGAGCATACAAAAGATTAATCTGGCCTTGTGGATTTTTTTTGATCAATGTTTGAGTCCTGGAGCACCCACGGCATCAGAGCCTATGTTGGGAACTATTATCTCCATTTTTGCATACCATATGGGAAACTGAGACACAGACAAGTTAGAGAGCTCAAATTTTTGGATCCCTGAGTGTTTGGGTGCCCAACTTGAGCCACCCGGAGCCTGACTTTTCAGAGCTGCAATCCCATGGACATCAGTTGGAGCTGTAAGTGGTCAGCACCTTTAAAACTTTGGGAGCTAGGTGTAGCAAGCTTGGAAGCCCAAGTTAGAGAACACTTTTCCCTATATTATTGTCCAGTGTTTCACACAGAAAAAGCTAGGAATTCTGATTCTAAGGGGCCTGATCCAAAGACACTGAAATTAGTGGATCATTGATCTAAAGCTCATTGAAGATAGGTTCTGAGTCCTGAGCTTTTGCTATAAGACATTCCTTCTTATGACAGTCCCCATGGGCCTTTACATGAAAGCTTTCCTTCTGAGCACCTCTTAAATATTTGGGCACCCCAAACTAACCTCCTGTGTTGACGTGACAGATCTTTCTTTGCATGTTAATTTACTATTTGCTTGCTTTTTTCATCCACCGAGACCTAAAAAATACCAAAATGAGAGTGAGTTTGGGTCAGCTCAATTTTAAATGTTGTAGGTATGAGGAAATAATAAAAATCATAGAGTAAATCTTGGTCAGTGACAACTAGGAAGTCATAATCTCAGCCTATCATAAATAAAGAACCCAGAAGCTGTATGGCAGCAAAATTCTAAGGGCTTGTCTAAACAAAGAGTTAGTGTACAGCAAGCTGGGGCATCATCTACAGTGAACTAGCATGCCCACACTCACTAACTTCAAAAGTTCTGTAGTTCAAATTGCAGTAGATCAAAGCACACTGCAGAACATCTAGTGTGTGGTAGTAGGATCAACATGGCAGTTAGAGCACTATAGATTTACACGCCAGCTTGCCGTCACTAACTCTCTGTTTAGTCAAGTCCTAAAATGGATGAGCACTATAAAGTAAAAATATAAAGTATAAAGTAAAATATAATGATTAATACCCTTGTTAAGCAGGTCCCAGGCCAGAATCTTGGTTTCTATTACTCTTTCTAGGGCCCTGTTCTTGCAATTTGATGCACACAGTGGACTCGTGCACCCATGTAGAGTCCCACTGACTTTGCTAGGACTATGTGCAGGTATAAAGGACTGGATCATATTGTAAGATCAAATTCTTTGGGCCTAATCCAAACCCTACAGAAGTCAGTTGGGTTCTTTCCACTGATTAAATGGGCTTTGGATCAGACCCTTTCTATGCAAAGAAATGGCAGTATCTCACTATGCATTATACAGTGGAAACATATACAATTACATGATATAACATTATCCTAAAAGGGAGGAAATCTCTAGCTTAATGTTACCAAAACAAACATATGGACAAAATTATCATAACACGTTTTAATATGGCATTTGGAAGACTACAGGTAAGATCTAAAAACAAATAAATGTATTTCTGGACTTGACAGTATCAAAATGATGGTTCAAAAAATTGGAAGGACTTTGGAGAAGAACCAAAAGAAATGATTAAGGGGCTTCAGAGATTGATATATATGGAAAATCTGGAAAGAATCTGAATATACATAACTGTAAATAAACGAGTAACTGAAATCCCATGCTGTCACACAAGTGTAATTCATAAAGTCACATAGGTAAAAAAGCTGAAAATGGGGGCTCTGGTTTCCTTGTGCTGTGTTATAGCGAGCAACATTGCTGTTTGTACATGATCCCCAAAGTTTCTGCACAAAGTTGCCCCCTGCTGGAGGCACAACCACCTGTTTGTTACCCCATGTAGCTGTTACCGCTGATCAACTGTCACATACCAACTGCCACAGAATCTTGGACACCAACATTCCATCTGGTTCTCCCAGGGCCACTGATGACTGGACCTGGTGATATCCTAAACCACGGGTTCTCAAACTGGGGATTGTGAGATTATTACAGAGGGGTCACGAGCTGTCAGCCCCTGCACATGCTGGGGCTCTGGCTGTTAGCAATGCGCGGGGCTGACAATCCGAGCCTTTCAGAGCTGGGTGGCTGGAGAGCAGCGGTTGCTGGCTGGGTGCCCAGCTCTACAGGCAGTGCCACGCCCAGTAGCAGCGAGAAGTAAGTGTGGCATAGTATGGGGAGGTCGTCACTTTTTTTGGGGGGGGGAGGGGGGTCATTACAGCCTGAAATATTTTCAAAGGGGATCCCAGCAAAAAAAAGTTTGACAACCTCTGGCCTATGCTGTTCATGTTGTTGTGTGGGTGGTTGTCTTGATTTGTTTCTAGGGGAGTTGTGCTGGGAGTTTTGTGTTGATTTGTGTGGGTGGCAGTTGGGTACATAGGTAAGGCAACCGGACCAAGTAATCTACCATCTGTGCAGTCTCCCTCATACAACCCATGAAATTATTGCATGTAAATAAGCTGTAAAGTAAGGTTCGTGACTAGTTGAGTTGCATTTGATATCACAATGGTCTTGTTGTGAGATAGATACATGCCTTACTGAATCTGTACATTGCACGGGTATAATCCTTAAACTCAAAAGGGTTGAGATTGGATGGTAACAAATCGGGAATCTCAGTCATGATTGAATCTGGTGAAATTCTGAACAAAAAGAGCTCTCAACCGTGCTGGTAGTTGTTTCAATATCTTCACACTGATGCTACAGACATAATACCTTCAGAGTGATACACAGGACTGGCTCTAGGCACCAGCAAAGCAAGCATGTGCTTGGGGCAGCACAATTCCAGGGGCGGCATTCTGGCCTTCCTTTTTTTCTTTTTTTTGGCTTGGGCAGTTGCGCTCTCGGAGCCTGGGGCAGCAAATGTTTTGCTTCGGGCGGCAAAAAACCTAGAGCTGGCCCTGGTGACACACACACATTCCTGGAATCTTATTATATAGATGAGAACTGAGGGAGCATATGATAACCCTTTGCAGATATGGGAATAGGGATGCCTTTCCAAAACTCCAGGACTCTGTGGTATACATTTAAAAACAATATAATATAGGAGATATGTGATCTAATAAGGTTTCTACATCTGTTTTTCTTCAGTGTTAAAGCAGGTTTAAAAATAAAATAACCCAAATTATTTAAATATGTCTGGATTTTTAAAAATGTCTGTGATACTGCAAAAATTGTGTTTAAATTGATTTTTGTAAGTATTCCTAATATACTGTCATCACAAGCATTATTATTTACAAAAGAAAAAATGTACAATCTTTCAAGGATGAAATGGTATAAATATGGACTGATAATCTTTTCTATTATTTACTTAGTGCAATATAAAAGTAGCTATAAAACATTTTTAGATAAATACTAGAAAAAGAAAACTAAAGACACTGTGTATAGCATTTCGGCTCTATATTAAGAAAAAAGTCTTCGAATTCACTATGATAAAATCTACGTGCTGCTATATTTAGACTCAACTGGGAATTTCAACTCTTTTTTTAATGCTCTTTAGAAGCATTGCAAAACTTCATTTGTTTAACTCTGTCTCTCATTTATGTTGAAGAGGTAAGTGAGAAACTGCTTCTGAAACTAGGCAGAGATGCAATAAAAAGTGTTAATATGACAGGCAACATTGAGCCGTACATCCCATTACTGATTTATGGAATAAGACATGGCCTCTTGCTTTGAGAACAGGTTAGAAAGTCGAATAATCTGAATTCTTTGTACCAGGGGCTTGCTTTGTGACTGAGGGCACAAGTCATTTAGCACTTGATCCTGCAAGAGGCTAAGCACTCTGGTCCCAATCCATCAAAGCACTTAGGTCCCAATCCAGCATGTTCTTATGCTTGCAACCCCTTGCAAGGTCAGGGCATTATCTTCTCTGATTCAATTTTCTTCTGTGTTAAATGGGTGTGATACTTACCTTTGAGTGTCAAGTCTTAATTTATGTTTGTGAAAAGCTTTGAGATTCTCAGTTGGAAGATGTGATAAAGTGCAAAGGTTTTAAATTACTGGAAAGACTCCGCTTGATTTCAGTGGAATATTTTGAGTGACTGTAGGCCCAGTCTCACAAGTTTATTTATGATTGCATGTTGAAAGCATGTAAAGCTTATTCCTGTGATGTGAAATCACATGAACACTGGGGGGCTGGACTGAGTTTCATTTTAAGTGAGTTTGAAATCAAAACTTCAAATGAAAAACTGAAGGGGTTCAAGTCTACATGAACCAAAAGTAAGAAGGTTCCAGTAAATGGCAACTGTAATTTCACACAGCTTTAGTTCTCAAGTTGGAGTTAACATGTACGCACCAAATCACTACTCTGTGATATCTTCATGACTATACTTCAAGGAGTGATGTGGCAGCAACTGGCTGTGGCCAATCAGACATAAGAACATAGTATTTGCCAATACCAGATCAGAACAATGATTCATCTAGTCTAGTATTCCGTCCCAGAAAACAACAAATATCAGATGTTTCAGAGGAAGATATAAGAAATCCCATACTGGAATAACCTGCCCATGGAGTGTTTCTTCTTAACCGCTGCCAATTACAGGTTGGCTTATATATGAACCGTGTGATTTATGTCCCCTGTAAATATTTATTCCTGTCTTATGTAACTGTGGATGTTCTCATGATCCACATAATCCATTGTTTAAAATCTACTAAACTGGTGGACTCAGTGGTATCTCATGGCAATGAGTTCTGCAGGTTAATTATCTGTTTTGGTTTAAAAAATATATTTTATCGGTTTGAAATCTGTTATCTTTCAATCAATCACCTGTGGAAAATTCCTACAATAGTAATAGAAAATGCTTAGCTTTTAATTAGTTTTTTTTTTAAATCCTACAAAATTAAATAAAGAACTATATTCCTGCTGTACAATTTCATCAAATGGAATTCAAGATACCAATAGGAAAGATATAAATCTGTTAAATTCTATAAATGTTTTAGAGCAATTTCTATATTAGCATATTCCTTTCATTCCTATTAAATTCATTAACACTTTCCATGAGGGGATGATGCAGATGCTACTGTAGTGTCTTTTAGCTGCTGAGTGGATGACAACACCCTCAATTATATCAACCATAGCAACACCAACTGCTCTTTGAAAGAACTACAGGTAGCTAAACTTGTTCATTTAGTTTGTAATGCAACACACCCATAATTAGTGTCTAAATGTTTTATACCTATGGAAGCATTTTTGAATTAAATGTTTTCTGAGGTCTTGATAGCTGGAAAAGCCACATAGTCGGAGTTTTAACAAGATTTCTAGCAGCATGTATCTGTGTAACAGAGAGCACAATTAAAGTGAACGATGTCTCATTTTACATTTAAAAAAAAATTTTAACATGTAGGTAGTATCTTTGATCCTGAAAGGTCTTGATTTTATTTTTAAGTCACAACCTGTAGCCTGAATAATCTCTTATGCAGGTTATTCATATGTAGGCAGCTGGAAATTCTGGACTAGATCCTCCGCTGGCATAAATCGATATAGTTCCACTGTACCTATGACAGTTTACACTGGCTGAGGATCTGGCCTCCTGTGTGTTTTAGAAATATGGACTTTGTAACTTTGCTTTGTTGGGATGCAGCGTTGTACCTGAACAGAAAGAGAAAATGGGTCCTCATGCTACCACTTCCCCAGGTGTGGAGTTTGTGAAGTTGGCAGGAAGGAGGCAGTTTATTGTGGAGACAGCATCCCCCTCTCATTCACTCTCACTTCCCAGCAAGGATATTGTCTGGGTTTTTTGCTCCCTTTCCCTTGCAGATATGAAGGGGAGCATATAATCCATTAAAGTATAATCTAGTGCTCCTTATATATCTAACAAAACCTGGTTGGAATGGTTTCCATGCTGTCCCAAATGTCTTTCATCAAAAGCCACATTCTTTCAATGCATCTGGGATTGCCCAGTTATTAAGAATCTCTGCTTCTAAATTCAGTTTAACCCAATATCAATTAACATCATCACTCTTCCTGCTTGGCATTACCAATGCTGCTGCTTCATCTGTGGGAATGGTCAATACCTTTTTCCTACTTGCTAAAAAGCATATACTTGCCCTCTGGATCTCCAGTATATCACCCTTCTGTTGAAATGTGAAATAAATAATTGGTTTAGTACTTACAGTGTGTAAATCTTACACACATGTAAATTAAGGAAGCAAACACATTTTTCAGACCATGTCTTAAATAGTCAAATTATTTGGAATAAAATCCCTTAACAGTTTGTAAATTGAAGAAATCCATAAACAGGTTCTTTCCACTATCCTGTGTTACAACTGGCAACTCACTTTTCCACCTCTGTCACCAAAAAATGTTTTTCCACATTCAAAACTCTTTCCATGGTATATTGGACATTGCTACTGGATTTTGCCAATATAATAACTAGAGCTGGTTCAAAATTGGAATTCCGGAATTTCCCCCCACTAGACAGGTATTTTGAAACTTGTTTTAATCCTTGTGGGGGAAATTACTGTTGACCTGACCCCTTCCCATTCTGCGGCACAGTCTATGCACTAAATGCAACATATGCAAGAGCTGTAACGCAAGAGGCCTACAGGCCTGTATCCTGTAAGACTTGGCTTAAGCTAAAAGCATTTGCGTATGCTGGACTGTGGCACTTGACCCAGATAATGGACTAGGCCAATCTCTAACTAGAAAAGAACCAAAGGGCCTCCGGAAGAGTCTCTATCTGTCCATTATATGCACTCTCCACCCTGCAAAAGTCCCTAGTCAAAATGCTGCCACAGCAAACCGCAGATCTTGATAATAACAAGGTGCGTCAGCACAGTGCTAATTATGATGATCGTCTCCCTCTATTCGACTTTGGTGAGGCCTCATTTGGAGTACTGTGTCCAGTTTTGGGCTCCACACTACAAGAAAGATGTGGATAAATTGGAGAGAGCCCAGTGAAGGGCAACAAAAATGATTAGGGGTCTGGAACACATAACTTATGAGGAGAGGCTGAGGGAACTGGGATTGTTTAGTCTGCAGAAGAGAAGAATGAGGGGGGATTTGATAGCTGCTTTCAACTACCTGAGAGGTGGTTCCAGAGAGGATGGTTCTAGACTATTCTCAGTGGTAGAAGAGGACGGGACAAGGAGTAATGGTCTCAAGTTGCAGTGGGGGAGGTTTAGGTTGGATATTAGGAAAAACTTTTTCACTAGGAGGGTGGTGAAACACTGGAATGCGTTACCTAGGGAGGGGGTAGAATCTCCTTCCTTAGAAGTTTTTAAGGTCAGGCTTGACAAAGCCCTGGCTGGGATGATTTAATTGGGGATTGGTCCTGCTTTGAGCAGGGGGTTGGACTAGATGACCTCCTGAGGTCCCTTCCAACCCTGATATTCTATGATTCTATGAAACTGTCTTTCTGTTATCTCCTTGTAAGGCTTTATTAATAATGCTTGAGTGGTGAAAAACAACTAATAAGGAAATGTATCATTTGGCTTGGATTTGGACTTATATAAGACTGATATTATAGGGGCAGGGCAGATAGAGACCAGGGTGGCACCTGCGTGTGACCATCTCTGTCTCCCTCTCCTTGCATGCTGTTTGAACCAAACAGATGGTGTGACTCGCTTTCCACAACATCCTGAATGCGGTCAAAAGTAGAAATAAACATTTTTTGTAGAAAAGTTCCAAAAAAATTCTGATTGAAATCAACCTTTTTCAAAATTCACAGGTGGAAATATTCCACTTTACTTTATTGAACTGAATAAAAATTAGATTGGTTTGCCATTAATCTGTGTTTGCCTGAGCTGCCATGGTTCCTCATGGGAATGATAGTTCGGGTACCTCACCTCCACATTCTCTTCGATGGAACAGGCCCCCATCTGGCCCATAAAGGAAAATGGGCACTTTGCACCTAAACTGTATCTTCCATGAGGCTTTGTGACCGTTCAAGCAAACACAGATTAATGTCAGACTGACCCGAAACAAAACGTTTCAATTCGATTCCAATTCAGTTCAATTCAATTCACCCTAACTAGGGTAACAATACGTCCCATTTTGGCTGGGACAATCCTTTTTTTTTAAGCCCTGTCCTGGCTGTCCTGACTATTTTGGCACTATAACCCTGACAGCAGAACTGGGAGCTGAGCACTAATAACATTAGGTTTTTTGAAAACCCCACTGTGATGGAGTAGAGCAACCACACAGGAGCAGGAGTTTCTGGGCTCAGCTAAGGCTGCCCCTTCCCCCATACCTGCAGCCAATGCCAGGCCAGGAGGGAGAAGAAAAGGACAGAGACTGGCTCAGTTAAGGGCTGGCTGGCAAAGAGGTGGGAGGTAGCTTTGCCTCTCTATGTGAGGGGAGCTTCACTACAACCCGGACAGCCAGAAGAGCTGCAGGGTGAGAAGCACTGCGTCCCTGACTGAGAGAGACACATGAGGAGTCTGGGGATGACCCAGAAGTGAGTGAATTTTACTATTTGACTGTAAGGGCATTGTGTATTTACGCCCCTTCCAGCCTTACATCCATCCCCTCCCAGAGGGACCTGAGGCTGGGGCAAGATGGCACAAAAGGTCCACAAGGGGGCACCACTCCAGGAGAGCCACTGCAAGCCTTTTGGACTATAAGAGTCACTTCCAAAGGACATAGGAAGTAGCCCAGGGCTGTGGACTTAGACTTTCTGCCAGGAGGACCCTGACAGTGTTGCTTCACACAGGGCCCTGGGCTGGGACCCAGTGGAGAGGGAGGGCCCAGGTCTCCCTCTCACACCTCTTTAAGGGCTGAAGCTGAAATGCAAGTGGAGGCCAGAAGATTCCTGGTCTAAGGCAGGAACCAGGAATCTCTGCCACCAGGTCAGGGAAGCAAAAGGCTGAACATCTGGTGTGGTAACCACTGGACCTTCCAGACCTCCGAGCACCA
This sequence comes from Eretmochelys imbricata, assembly GCF_965152235.1. Classification (NCBI taxonomy): domain Eukaryota; kingdom Metazoa; phylum Chordata; order Testudines; family Cheloniidae; genus Eretmochelys; species Eretmochelys imbricata. The sequence continues at coordinate 237,236,133 of NC_135572.1, forward strand.
GTCAATACCCACCCAAAAACGATAAATTGGGGAGGGAGCTGGTTCTAGTTATGTATTTATTTTTTAATATTTTAAATAAGAAGATTGCACAAAGTATTGTTATGCCTACTTTATAGTTAGGGAATCTGTGTCAGAGAGATTTGTTATCAAAGCCTTTAGATTTGTGTTTAAATTTGTTCAAAATGAAGTCATATTGATGTCAAATATAGGCCTGATATGACAGATAAGTACAGAATATAGATGGATATGATATTGTGACATCAGCAGTAGAGAAAACATACACAACCATATTATTCATTATCCTGGCATGGGTGAGCTTTAGGGGCAGATGTAAGAAAGGTGTAAGCAATCAGAAGCTATGGGGAAGTATAGGAACTGCTTTCTGTGTATGTGTGAGGTAACAGTTGCCCGAAGGACATAGCAAGGAGGCAAGACCATCACAAAAGATGACCTGACATGAAGACTGGGCAGCTCACATGATCCCTCCTCAAGCTTTCCATGAGTTGGTCTGATTCCATACCCAGCATATTGCTGAACCTAGCTGGTATAATTTAGTCCACAGATTACTGTTTGGCCAATATTTTCAAACCTTAGGGCCTAAAGTTAGGCTCCTAAATCCATACTTAGGCATCTGAACAGAAGCAGTCTCATTTTCAAAAGTGCTAGGCACCACCAGATCCCATGGAAATCAAAGGGAACTGCAGGCATATGCTATCTTTATTTAGATATGTGTGGGCCTATAATATGAATTTCGGGACCTAAATTTAAGGGCACCCAGGTTTGAGACTATTGGCCTTTACTAAATAGTAGTAAAGGACATCATGGGTAGAAAGGAGCAGTGTCAAATACATCCATTCAAGTAAATGTTAAAATATTTTGCAAGAAGAGCAGGTTAACTTATTTGAAAAGCTGTCGGGGAATTGTGTTCTGTTCAGTCAGTGTTGTCAAGGGATGCGTGTGTGTGTAAAAAGGAGAGATGATTAACAAGAGTATAGAGCCTTCAAGTAAAATGTCATTTTAGTGAGCTCTAGTGTTTATTTTGGAAATGCTAAAAGCTGTGAAAAGTGTTTTGATGTCTTAAAAGGGCAAATTGTGGTGCCTGATTGTTTATGAGAAAGAAAGAAATGACATCATCAGGCTTGACCTATGTGCTCTGTTGGCATAATAGCATTGAGGCAGTTTATTTCTGTTCAGTAAATGGGCAGACATCATAGAAGGGAATGAAATTATTCCTTGTTGTGACAGAACACAGGCTTCAGCTACATTTGCAGAGAGTGGAAAGATATTTGATTTTTTTTTTTAATCAGGGTGGGGGATATAAACTTTTTTTTTCATTGTATTGTTTTCTTGGAATTCCAGTTTAAGGACAAAATACCATAATGAATAACCCAAATATTAGCACAGCAGGTTGGGAGCGATTCAGGAAAACTGGTTTGTTATCTTAGCCTTGGATGTTGAGCAGACAGTCTGGCTTCATTTATAGTCTCCAAAAGCGATGTTTTTTGTTGATTAGAATAGAGATGATGATTTATTACTAGAACTAGATAAATACCACTAAAAACTTCCCTCAAGTTATTGCTTTTCAAAGGCATCTGCTTCAGCCACACTTGTGCCTTACTGTGTTTCATTTTCTATGGAAATTTCAGAAATCCAAATGTATTTGTACAAACAGTCCCAGAAAACGAATTTTAAGCTCCCACATTCAAGTGCTTCCATCAAAGACTGTGAGAGCAAATGAAAACCCAATTACATTACATCAGTGACTGTGGAGCAGACCAATAATTAAAGCTCAATAAATGACACCATTTACAGGAGATGGGATACTGTTTGACACATCATGGGATCAAGCTCCCATTAAGCTAGAGGCTGTACACCTTCATAATAAAAAGATAGCTCCAAAGAACGTACAGTCTATGCAGTTAATTGATACATTTGTGCAATTTATTCTCCATCTTAGAGATGTGTTTTCACTTTTAAGATAAAAGAAACCCTTGAAGGGGTAAATGCATTTTTTCTTTTCTAAAGAATTTGTGTTATGTAGACAAACTTTTCAGCTAAATCTAATTTCCTCCACACACCAAAAGAAGAGGAAAAGCATTAAAAGAAACTGAATAAAAGAAATGGAAAAACAGGTTCCCACATAGAGCCATTGCAGGTAAATTGATGTTGAGAATAATTATTCCTAATTAGAAGGATCCATGAAAGATGGAATAACCAGATTACTAATGAGTTGCCAGCTGATGCAATTATCAGTGTTTCTTATTTCTCCCTTTTTCTGCAAAACTTGTTTGGCAATTTTCATACTTTCTGTTTTTAAAGTTATATTTTAATAAGCATTCACAGCTGTAGCTTTTTTTTCCCCACCCTCTGAAGTGCATGTTATCTGTTGGTCTGATCTATGCTCTGTGTAAAGTTTCTATCACCGTGGTGTCTAAATGCTGAGCTCATCGGTTTTCATTCTCCTTTTAATGCAATGTTTCTTTTCCACTTTTGTCACATTCCCTTTTGTAATCCAGAGGCCAGATTTTTTCAGGTGTCTAGCTTTATGTACATATGCTTGAAAATTTTGGCCATGCTCTTAAAATCTCTGCGAGATCTATTCCCTCTCATCCTGAAGATATGCTTATTGCACATCCACAATCAGATATGTCCCTTTCTCATTCATTCATGCTCCTAATACCTACCTTTCCATTTTGTAAAGATGGTCCAATAAATGTGGCTAGCAATTATTTTACTTACAAACCTCTTGCTCTTTCATAACCACATCAGCTGGTGTGATCCATCATTCTCTTACCTTAACAAACTTCTCACGTGTTATATGAACATTTCAGCAGGAGCTGCTGTCTAAGACATCTAACCTAATGCCATTTGCTCAACTCCCACAGCCACTTCCAGATTTAATCTTCATACCTCCAATGTCATTTCGAAATCAGATCTTCCAGGACGCCTACTGCACAACAACATTGGTGCACTCTTGAGGAGTGGAACAGGGAGGTGGAAAGAGGATACCACCAGTGGTGAGCTGGAGCCGGTTCGCACCAGTTCGCTAGAACCGGTTGTTAAATTTAGAAGCTCTTTTAGAACCGGTTGTTCTGTGACGGACAACCGGTTCTAAAAGGGTTTCTAAATTTAACTGGCCAAAAGTGGTGCCTTAGGCGCCGACTCCATGGGTGCTCCACCCTGGAGCACCCAAAGGGAAAATTTGGTGGGTGCAGAGCACCCACCGGCAGCTCCCCATCCCACCCCGGCCCCAGCTCACTTCACCTCTGCTCCGCCTCCTCCCCTGAACGCGCCGCCCAGCCCTGCTTCTCCGCCCCTCAGGCTTCCCACGAATCAGCTGTTCTCGCGGGAAGCTGGGGCAGGCTGAGAAGTAGATGGCGGCTTCACACTCAGGCTCAGGGAGGCGGAGGTGAGCTAGGGCAGGAGGGTGCGAGGAGGGCCGCCCGCGCCGCAGCAGGTAACCCGGGGAGGGTGTGCAGGGGAACCGCTCCCCGCCTCAGCTCACCTCCGCCACCCTTGGCCTGAGTAGGAAGCCGCGGCCTGCTTCTCAGCCCTCCCCGGCTTCCCGCCAAACAGCTGATTCATGGGAAGGGGGGGCGTGGAGAAGCAGAGCTGGGCGGTGCATTCAGGGGAGGAGGCGGAGGTGGTGCGGAGGTGAACTGGGGCCGGGCGCAGGGTGAGGAGCTGCCGGTGGGTGCTCTGCACCCACCAAATTTTCCCTGTGGGTGCTCCAGCCCCAGAACACCCAGGGAGTCGGTGCCTAAGGCGCCACTTTTGATGTGATCAGTAGGGGGAGCAGCCTCTCCCCCTGCTCCCCCCCTAGCTATGCTACCCCACCCCTAGGAGCCAGAGGGACCTGCCGGATGCTTCCTGGGAGTCGCCCCAGGTAAGCACCTCCAGGGCTCCCTATCTCGCCCCCCAGGCAGGTGCCTCTGGCTCTTAGGGGTGGGCACCCCCTACAGTGGCCCACAAGACCCTCCTGCCCAGTTCTGGGGGCAGTCAGGGGATGGGGGTGGATGGGATACGGGTCCGGGGGGGGCATCAAGGAACGTGGGGGGGTTGGATGGGGCAGGAGTCCCGGGGGTGGGCAACGACCCCCTCATGGGGCGAGGAGGGAACCCGTTGTTAAGATTTTGGCAGCTCATCACTGGCTATACGCAGTATTTCCACCTCAGGAAGGCCTTTTCTCATGAGATTTGCAGACCAACTTCCTGACTAAAGAGATTCAGAAAATACTGACTTTAAGGCCCAAACTTCTCTACCCATTTCTCTTAAAGGCCAAAAGGTGCCCCTCTCCCCCGGAATTGGTGTTGTGTTTTGCTAAACTATCTTGAAGTCCTGCACTACTGCTACCAGCAATCCATCTCTCTGCTGCACAGTGCTACAGTGGCAACAGCTGCATTCTGAGCTTCCAAAAGTTCCAAAGGAACAGAAAATGTTCCAAAAGTTTTAAAGAAAAAGTTTTAGAGTAAAATTTTCAAAAGTTCTTCAGTGACTTAGGAGCTTAACTCTCACTGAAAGTCAATGGGACTTACTCGCTTTTGAAAATGAGACTTTGACTCCTGTGTCACTTAAACACTTATGATAACGTTGCCATAAGGCAGAAACTCAGAAAGAAGGATCTCACAAATTTGGGTGACTGGGCAACAAAATGGCAGATGAAATTTAATATTGATAAATGCAAAGCAATGCACATTGGAAAACATGATCCTAACTATACATATACAATGAGAGGGGTCTAAATTAGCTGGTACCACTCAAGAAAGAGATCTTGGAATCATTGTGGATAGTTCTCTGAAATCATCCACTCAATGTGCAGCAGCAATCAAAAAAGCGAACAGAATGTTGGGAATCATCAAGAAAGGGATAGATAATAAGACAGAAAATATCATATTGCCTCTATATAAATCCATTGTATGCCCACAGCTTGAATATTGTGTGCAGATGTGGTCGCCCCATCTCAAAAAAGATATATTGGAATTGGAAAAGGTTCAGAAAAGGGCAACAAAAATGATTAGAGGTATAGAACGGCTTCCTTATTAGGAGAGATTACTAAGACTGGGACTTTTCAGCTTGGAAAAGAGGCAACTAAGGGGGGATATGATAGAGGTCTATAAAATCGTAGAATCATAGAATATCAGGGTTGGAAGGGACCCCTGAAGGTCATCTAGTCCAACCCCCTGCTCGAAGCAGGACCAATTCCCAGTTAAATCATCCCAGCCAGGGCTTTGTCAAACCTGACCTTAAAAACCTCTAAGGAAGGAGATTCTACCACCTCCCTAGGTAACTCATTCCAGTGTTTCACCACCCTCTTAGTGAAAAAGTTTTTCCTAATATCCAACCTAAACTTCCCCCACTGCAACTTGAGACCATTACTCCTTGTCCTGTCCTCTTCTACCACTGAGAATAGTCTAGAACCATCCTCTTTGGAACCCCCTTTCAGGTAGTTGAAAGCAGCTATCAAATCCCCCCTCATTCTTCTCTTCTGCAGACTAAACAATCCCAGTTCCCTCAGCCTCTCCTCATAAGTCATGTGTTCCAGACCCCTAATCATTTTTGTTGCCCTTCGCTGGACTCTCTCCAATTTATCCACATCCTTCTTGTAGTATGGGGCCCAAAACTGGACACAGTACTCCAGATGAGGCCTCACCAATGTCGAATAGAGGGGAACGATCACGTCCCTCGATCTGCTCGCTATGCCCCTACTTATACATCCCAAAATGCCATTGGCCTTCTTGGCAACAAGGGCACACTGCTGACTCATATCCAGCTTCTCGTCCACTGTCACCCCTAGGTCCTTTTCCGCAGAACTGCTGCCTAGCCATTCGGTCCCTAGTCTGTAGCGGTGCATTGGATTCTTCCGTCCTAAGTGCATGACCCTGCACTTATCCTTATTGAACCTCATCAGATTTCTTTTGGCCCAATCCTCCAATTTGTCTAGGTCCTTCTGTATCCTATCTCTCCCCTCCAGCGTATCTACCACTCCTCCCAGTTTAGTATCATCGCAAATTTGCTGAGAGTGCAATCCACACCATCCTCCAGATCATTTATGAAGATATTGAACAAAACCGGCCCCAGGACCGACCCTTGGGGCACTCCACTTGATACCGGCTGCCAACTAGACATGGAGCCATTGATCACTACCCGTTGAGCCCTACAATCTAGCCAGCTTTCTACCCACTTATAGTGCATTCATCCAGCCCATACTTCCTTAACTTGCTGACAAGAATACTGTGGGAGACCGTGTCAAAAGCTTTGCTAAAGTCAAGAAACAATACATCCACTGCTTTCCCTTCATCCACAGAACCAGTAATCTCATCATAGAAGGCGATTAGATTAGTCAGGCATGACCTTCCCTTGGTGAATCCATGCTGGCTGTTCCTGATCACTTTCCTCTCATGCAAGTGCATCAGGATTGATTCTTTGAGGACCTGCTCCATGATTTTTCCAGGGATTGAGGTGAGGCTGACTGGCCTGTAGTTCCCAGGATCCTCCTTCTTCCCTTTTTTAAAGATTGGCACTACATTAGCCTTTTTCCAGTCATCCGGGACTTCCCCGGTTCGCCACGAGTTTTCAAAGATAATGGCCAATGGCTCTGCAATCACAGCCGCCAATTCCTTCAGCACTCTCGGATGCAACTCGTCCGGCCCCATGGACTTGTGCACATCCAGCTTTTCTAAATAGTCCCTAACCACCTCTATCTCCACAGAGGGCTGGCCATCTCTTCCCCATTTTGTGATGCCCAGCGCAGCAGTCTGGGAGCTGACCTTGTTAGTGAAGACAGAGGCAAAAAAAGCATTGAGTACATTAGCTTTTTGCACATCCTCTGTCACTAGGTTGCCTCCCTCATTCAGTAAGGGGCCCACACTTTCCTTGGCTTTCTTCTTGTTGCCAACATACCTGAAGAAACCCTTCTTGTTACTCTTGACATCTCTCGCTAGCTGCAGCTCCAGGTACGATTTGGCCCTCCTGATATCATTCCTACATGCCCGAGCAATATTTTTATACTCTTCCCTGGTCATATGTCCAACCTTACACTTCTTGTAAGCTTCTTTTTTATGTTTAAGATCCGCTAGGATTTCACCATTAAGCCAAGCTGGTCACCTGCCATATTTACTATTCTTTCGACTCATTGGATGGTTTGTCCCTGTAACCTCAACAGGGTTAATCATGAGTGGTATAGAGAAAGTAAATAAGGAAGTGTTATTTACTCCTTCTCATAACATAGGAACAAGGGGCCATCAAATGAAATTAATAGGTAGCAGGTTTAAAACAAACACAAAAAAGTATTTTTTCACGCAACATACTGTCAACCTCTGGAACTCCTTGCCAGAGGGTGTTGTGAAGGCCAGTACTATAACGGGGTTCTAAAGGGAGCTAGGTAGATTCATGGAAGATAGGTCCATCAATGGCTATTAGCCAGGATGGGCAGGAATGGTGTCCCTAGCCTCTGTTTGCCAGAAGCTAGGATTGGGTGACAGGGCATGGATCACTTGATGATAACCTGTCTGTTCATTCCCTTTGGGCACCTGCCATTGGCCACTGTCAGAGGACAGGATACTGGGCTTGATGGACCTTTGGTCTGACCCAGTATGGCCGTTCTTATGTTCTTAAGGAAGAGAAGAGAGTCTCCAGGAAAAAGAATGGGGTGGGAGTAGATGTACATCCCTTGACAATCAGTCTGCCTAGTTTGTTTCCATTTCTTTTCACTGCAAGCTTGTGGTTTTGGTCTCAGATGGGATTGACGTTAGAGGTTGACATTAGAGGTCCTTTGATTGCTGGCTTTTTTCCCGGAGTGTGTTGAAAAAGTATGGTTGATCAGAATTATTTTTCAAAACGAGACCCTTGGGGACACTGGCTGAAACAGGTGTGCCATCTTCACATGGTAACTACTCTGAATTAGCCATGGTTGCAGTACAGGTGGGATGCTTTGAAAGGTTTAGCAGATGCATTAATTGAAAAGCCAGAAGCATGTTTGTTGGTTTTACTAAAAAATACTCCATCAGCTGTAATGACCACACACACACATACACACACACACACGCTCCTCCACCTCAACCCACAATCCAAACCATGCACAAGGTCTAATCCAGTGGTTCTCAAACTTTTGTACTGATGACCCCTTTCACATAGCAAGCCTCTGAGTACAACCCCCTTATAAATTAAAAATACTTTTTAATATATTTAACACCATTATAAATGCTGGAGGGAAAGCGGGCTTTGGGGTGGAGACTGACAGCTCGCAACCCCCCATGTAATAACCCTCAGAGGACCCAACCCCCAGTTTGAGAACCCCTGGTCCAATCTAAACAGGTTATTAAATATGACTTCATGCCTGCTAACTATAGGTCTAGATATCTGGTGGGTTTAGGCAGTGATGAGCTGCCAAAATCTTAACAATGGGTTCCCTCCTCACCCCACGAGGGGGTCATTGCCCACCCCCGCCCCCTGGGACTCCTGCCCCATCCAACCCCCCACCCCCGCATTCCTTGACACCCCCCCCACAACCCCCACCCCACGCTCAGCCCCAGCTCACCTCACCTCCGCTCCGCCGCCTCTGCTGAACGCGCTGCCCTGCTCTGCTTCTCTGCCCCATCCTGCCCGCGGCTTCCCATGAATCAGCTGTTTGGCGGGAAGCCTGGGAGGGCTGAGAAGCAGGCGGCAGCTTCCCGCTGAGGCCGGGGGTGGGGAGGTGAGCTGGGGCAAGGAGCAGTTCCCCTGCATGCCCTCCCCACCGCGTTACCTGCTGCGGCGCCGGCGGCCCTCCTCGCACCCCCCATCCCAGCTCACCTCCACCTCCCTGAGCCTGAGTGTGAAGCCGCTGCCTGCTTCCCAGTCTGCCCCAGCTTCCCATGCGAACAGCTGATTCGCGGGAAGCCTGAGGGGGCTGAGAAGCAGGGCGGGGCGGCGCGTTCAGGGGAGGAGGCGGAGCAGAGGTGAGGTGAGCTGGGGCCAGGGGTGGGGCGGGGAGCTGCCAGTGGTGCTCTGCACCCACCAAATTTTCCCCTTTGGTGCTGCAGGGGTGGAGCACCCATGGAGTCGGCACCTAAGGCGCCACTTTTGGCAGGTTAAATTTAGAAACCCTTTTAGAACTGGTTATCCCTCGCGGAACAACCGGTTCTAAAAGGGCTTCTAAATTTAACAACCGGTTCTAGCAAACCGGTGCGAACCGGCTCCCGCTCACCACTGGGTTTAGGTAAATGAAGTTGTGAATAAATTTTTATAGAATTTAATATATTACCATATTTACATAAATTCTCTCTCTCTCTTTCAAACTCTCCTGGAGTTTGCCACACTTCTTCCCTGTCTGGTTCTCCCTCCTCTCCTTCCCTCCCAAAGCTATCCCTTACCCCCTGCATGTGCTCCTTCACTTTGCAGAGCCTGTCTAGAGCATGGTACTCAATCTGCCTTTGGCCGTTGCCATATAGCTAGAGTGACTGCCTACACAGTGCCACTCCGGACATTGCATTACCCACTGTTCTAGCCATAACTCTGTGACCATTTGTGGATTATACTCCTGGAGGCCTTTAAGAGTAGTGCCTATGGTAGAGAGGTCTAGAGCAGCAGTCATTTGGGACTGTAGCCTAATACATATACCCTAAAACCACTACCCCCTTCCTCTGCCCCCTCATTCCCCGCCTGGCATCTTCCCTGCTCTCCCAATGGAGTGGGGAGGATTGGAGCAGGTGCTTGTGATGGGGTGCCTGAGATCAGCTCATGTGAGAATGATTCCTCACACAGTGAATAAGAAACAATCCATCAGCAGGGAGTGGAGCCAGTCTGCTGAGATCAGGGGTCTTTCAACCTTTGCCAAATCATGACTCTTATAACAGAAAATAGGTTTGGGACCTCATTTAGCCATAAAGGAAAAGTGGGTACAGCCTCCTTCCCTCCCGCCCCTCGTTGCAAGCCCTAACATGAGAGTTTATGGTCTCTAGAACAATCAGCAGTAACTGATAATGCACAGTACAAGATATCAAAACAAAGTTATATGTACATCTATATCTATATCTAGTTAGCTATCTAATCCGACACACAGTCTGGGATATTAAAATGAGTTTGATCTGAGTTTAGGGCAAAGGTTCAAGAGAAGGAGAGCCTAAATAGAGAGACAAACCAATGCTACACAGTGTACGAAGCAATCACACCCTCAGAGTGGGGGCAGGGGGCAGGTTCCTATGGTATGGGAGTAAGCATGTTCTAGAGCTCAGTTGCTCCCTTTCACTCAAATCATCTCCTTTGTCTTTGTTTTTTACAAATGGTCTCATAGACTATCAGGGTTGGAAGGGACCTCAGGAGATCATCTAGTCCAATCCCCTGCTCAGAGCTCGACCAATCCCCAATTTTTGCCCCAGATCCTTAAATGGCCCCCTCAAGGATTGAACTCACAACTTTGGGTTTAGCAGGCCAATGCTCAAACCACTAAGCTCGTTTTGGTGCAAGTAACTGACAGCATTTTGCTATTAGAAATTTCTCCAGTTGTTTTCAGAATCTGAACTGTGTTAACGTTAACTCTCAGATACAAAGGGTAGGGGTTGGTGGTAAATGAGGCAGTCTCATTACAGAAGAGGTAAATTGTCAGATTTTACTGTCAAGAGCAGAAAAACATGTTGATAAAATATTGCATTTGTTTCAAATTATTCATCAGAAAGGAAAGGCAATTGTTCAAGTTGTTTTGTGAAAATATGGACGGCAACACTTGGAAAACGTCTCACTTCGCAGCAAAATTTTGTTTTTGTCTATGGATCAAGTGAGATTTTTTTTCTCCAGTTAGCATTAAGCTAACGAGTCTACAATCCAATACATAATTCTGAAGAAATTTAATCCAAACTCTGTAGACTGAATTAGGGCTATTTGTATCAATATTAACATTACTATTGCCACAAGGCCTATTCACTTGCACATGCAGTCTCTTGCAAAGTCATGTGACTGCTCCTTCCCCTCCCAGCTCCAATGGCTCAGATGGTCTCTCCTCATGTGCTCCTCAAATGGCTCTGATGTGTCTGCTAAAGAGGTTCAGTCTCCCAAAGGGACAAGAGGAAGTGATAACATGTTGAGAATGGTGAGGGGTAGGCGGTATTTGTGGGGGGAACTTGGGAGAATATTGCCTCACAGTTTCCTGGTAAAAGGGAGGGGGGAAACTTGCTGGTCCACGATAAAGGAGGAGACATTCTTACTCTCTAGAGCTTGAGTTATCCTCATTACAGTGCTCTGTGCCTGCATTTACCATCCTATATAGTGCTGGAGCTTGTGCAGTAAACATCACACTCGCATAGGTGGATCCCCATGGTCTTAGGTCATCAGGCTCAGCAGGGATGGCTGAACCAGCCCTGCATTGCAGCATTAATTACCATTCAGGTTTCTCTAGCATTTCAAATCTCCTGGATGCAGTGTACCTGCCTAAGCAACATGTCTGGTAATTTCATATACCATTGGCTTCCCTGAAGAAATAATTACTGCAGTAGCTATGCCAACCCTGCTGAGGCATTTATAGTTTTTGTCCCTTTCTGAAATGTTGGCACTTCCTGTGAAATATCTGGTTGGTTGTTTGCAATGCCTCACAAAAGGAGCAAATTGTGAGTTTCTTGGGTGGCAGAGACTCTATTTTCCAAAGAGTTAACTGGGAACAGGGATATTCTGCAATCTTTTATGAGCAAAAGATGAGAGTGCTTGCAAGGTTGAATACAGGTCAGATACACTGAGTATATCGCAAAAAGAAAAGGAGTACTTAGTGTCAGTGTTCTCCTAATGGTAAAACATGTCTCTGTTAAACAGAACGTATAACAATCTTAATACCAAAGGGAGGTGATGGGGGGGGAGGGGCTCAGAGGAGAATTCAAAACAGCCAGTAGCTGATACTGCCTTTGTGGGTTTATATATTTGCCTATTAAAATGACAATACAGACATGGAACATTTAGATTTAAGAAGCCTTCCTTTCATTAAACAACATTAAACAAATGGACAAAGTAGGCGGTTATGACTTCAGTAATTGAAGCATGCTGTTCTGTTCAAGACCAGAACTCTATAAAGACTCTTTTCACCCAATAATGCCCTTAGTGTTTGCCTGCTACCCTGATAGAAATTACTGTAGGCCCGAAGTATGTCTTTCCAAGTGGATAGGGAATGACAGAGCACAACACTACTTTTGGCACATGGGGTCACAGCTCTTTAGAACGTTAACATTCATCGTGCTTTGGAAATCAATTTGCAACTCAGAATGCATCGTGGCTTAAGCTGGATCCGCCCTCCCCCCCCATAGTTCTTTTAATGTTAACTTTAAACCTGTGATGTGAGAAAAAGAATTAAATGGATTAATTTGGATTAACTGTAATAGTGCCCATTTAAATTGCATTAGATTAATTTACAGAGTGCCTTTTGGTTGATGCTTGCTATTTTAAACATACAGTCTGCGTGTAGATATTACATTCTCATTTTTTTCCCCTAGACGTTGATGAGTGTCTGGATAACAATGGAGGATGCCAACAGATTTGTGTGAACACAATGGGCAGCTATGAGTGTCAATGCAAGGAGGGTTTTTTCCTGAGTGATAACCAGCACACCTGTATTCACCGCTCCAATGGTAAGTGCTCAGTCTTGGAGACATGTTCAGTGGAGTAACCATGTTGAGAAAATATTCAGAAACTATGTTCTTTATAATTTTCTCCTCAGATCTTTGGAAATCATTGTGCTATAGAAGTTGGAGAGTGTATTGTATCCATAGATTTCTGTGAGATATGTCTCTTGATGGGTTGGTGGGTTTTTTTGGTAGGATCTTGACTGATTCATTATGCAGCCGTCTAAACTGGCAGTAGATTCATTAGTAAGACAGGGGAAAAAAGATTTTGATATGAAATAGTAATATCTGGAATGTAAAACTACTGACCATTAGAACAGAGAAGTCATTTAAAATGGTAACCCTCCACCCTAGGCATTGTGGTACCAAAACTTACATTGAAACAAATGGCTAATTTATCTGGAAAATTATACACGCTCTTCTTTTGCCAGAAGCCCACTGAATTTGCTTGAGTTTTTGGTTGCTGATCGCCAGTATCTGTAAAATCAAGGATTTTCCATATAGCTGTGGTCATAATCTAGTGATGATTTTGGTTGGAGCAATCTCCTCTCTTTTTCCTGTAAATTTCAGATACAGAAGATAAGCTTGGGTGCAAAAGGGAAAAAGAGAGCAACACAACTATAAATCTTTGCAATTAAATGGATTCTTAATGTGATCGTTCAGACTTCCGGTGACCCTAAGAGTAGTGGGAATATGGTCTAGTAAACTCAGTTAAAAAGAGGTGATGGTGAGTCTAAAAGCAGCAAAATGAGTCTGGTCAACAAAATCACCACTCTAAATTTCCACTTGCCATACAAAAAGTGTCTGAATTATTTTAAGTCACTGTAATTAACCAGAGGTTCCTACTGAGTGTAGGATGTGATTTTAGTGACTATATTAACAGAAAACCAAAACCTTATAGTCTAACAGGAGGAACTTTCTTAAAACTCTAAACATGTTTCTCACAGTGTGCTTGTAAACTTAGAATTGCAGAGATAAATAATATTTTTGATTTTAAAAATATGTACAATCCAGAAAATTACTCAGTTTCTCTGTATTTTAAAATGATTGTCAAGTTTAAAGCAACCAAAGCACTTTGATTTTGAGGAGAACCTGCAATTAAGCTCCATCAGCCGATGTATTTTAAAAGTTATCTAGTAGGTTTTTAGTTGTTCTGTTCAATATAAATTGTTCAAATTTCTGTCCAGCATAAAGTAACCCTGACACAAAGATATCCAACAGAGCAAGGAATAGTAGCTGGAAGCTTAATGAAAACCATTTGCAGAGTGCTGCAATACAGTCATTATTTCAATTTGCACATTATAAAAATTCCCAGCTGTAATAAAAGGGAATTTAGATATCCGAGATGGAAGCTAATGAAACAAATGAAAAATGAGATTCTGAAGGCAAAAGATTTTTATATGAAGTAGATTTATTGAGGGAAATGGTGAGTTTTTATGGTGAGGACGATTCTTAGTTTGCAGGAGGACTGGGGAAGCTGATTTAAAGGGTGACTGAGGTATACCCCTAATAAAAATGTGTGGGGTGAGTGTGTTTGTGCTAGCTTGTTTATAAAGAATGTGTGAAATAAGATTTAATTAAAGCAACACAGTCAAATTATTTTGGGTCTGAAATAAGAGGGGAAGAGGCAGTTACAAAATGTATCATGACACGAATGCTCTATGACTTTTCAAAAATAAAGTGTCAGGTTTTTTTTTAAAAGTAAACTTTGTTCTGTAGCACTGTGAACCCAAGCACAAACACATTGGGCTAGCACATTAGAACCAGGAAATGAAACTGCGTGATCTGTTTTCATTGTCCAAGCTGGCTGAAGTGCAAACAGTAACCAGGCATGGTGAGAAATATATCAGATTCTTTCCATTAAATATATAAGCTGTTAACCTTAGGAATATTGTTTATTTTCAGTCTGTATCACTTGTGGGTGTCTATATAAAAACTTCAGGAAAAAACAGAGAAGAAATATTCTTTTATGAAAGTATTTAACTAGAGACCTCTTTAGTGCTAGAATGTGTCTACACTTACATGGGTGCACATGGGTTAGTGGAAGAAGGAAACAAGGATCCTTCAACCCTTCCCACACCCAGCATCAGTATGTAGGCTCCAGTCACAACCCAAGCACAACGGTCCAAACACTTAAGCATGGATGTAAATTTTAAACACAATTACTCCCATTGACTTCTATGTAAAAATGTTAAAATGGGTGCCTATCCATACATTTCAGGCACCTTTGATATCAATTAAAAGTACATAGTATGTGCCACACTTTAAAGATAATCCACAACAAAGCTCATTCCCCACTCAAACAATTTCGAGTTCTTACATTTCCTCCCACTATTTTCAAATGTCTGGTGAAAAAGAGAAGCTTTGCAATGTGCCCGGAAAGACATTGGATTTGGGCTATGTCCGATGTGGGAGAATATACCCCAAAGCTCTTGAGCCCTCACAGAGATTTCCCAGCCTGCAGCCTTCTCTCATTTATATTAATGGGGGTCCAGCTTGAAAGTCGCTGCTGACCTCAGCTGTGTCAGTATGGCTCATGTGGTTTAAAGTTACGTGCATGCTTAAGTGATTTGGCATTCAGAGCTGTAGCAATCCACATGGAATTTGGAGGGGAGAGCAAAGGTTGCAGGAGGGAAGAGATTGGAAGAGGCACCAGAAAGTCAGTCTGTGCACACGTGGCTGGAATGCTCACTATGGTTGCATCACTTCTGTAAATAGCTCTCTTAGTAAACAGCCAGTTTAGTTTTAGAAGATGGAGTCTTCTCATGTTATTAGCCAATATGTGGTACGTAAAATATGATAGCAGTGGTCAGTCTAATGCAGTGTTGACAGCTCCTAGGATTTCTTTGCAAGTCATGCAAGTTTGGCCAGGATGAGAGCCAGTCTCAGGGTGATGTGAGAAACTCCAGCTCTCTCTCAAATTTCAGCTCTGCCTAGGGAAACCTCCTTCTGATTGGCTGCTTTCCCACCAGTTCCACCTCCTGGTGAAGAGCAGCCAATCAAAGCTGCTACAGGAAACAGGCAGAATTCTCCCCACTACCTCCCAGCAGCTGACATCATCCTCAGAGAAGAGGGAGGAGGAAGCAGAAAACGCCCAGCAGCTCAGGATAGCTCCACTCCCTCTTCTCCCTTCCCCTCATGTGAGCAACAGCACTTCCCCTCTCCCTCGCTGCAACGCTTGGCCTGGCAAGGAGAAGGAGGTGAATAATCTCTGGAGCTGCCTCCCCTATATTGAAAGGGGGAGAAAATAACCCCCCTGCAGCACACTCCCTCCCCAGACCCGGGAAAGGTGTCTGATGAGCTGCAGGAGGAGCAGACGTGGGGGTGGGGGCTGAACTGATGTGGGGTGGAATTGATGGGGGACAGGCAGATGTGGGGCTGAGAGCTCCTGAAGCAGGGTTCAAAATCACCTTAATAAATTTGGGATCCTGGGCAACACAAATTGTTGCACACCTGCATGGGGTTGGATGGTGAGTTCAAAACTCAAAAGACCAGCCAAACAACTCAATATAACACTTTTTAAAAAAATCTCATGATTTGGGGGGCAGTTTCATGACTTTTGGGGGTGTGACTCATGATCTTTGATCATTTGAGGTTGGCAATACTGTTAGTAAGACTCACAGCAAGGAAGAGCGTGTGATTAACAAGAAAATAAAGCAGCAGCTAGAAACAGAGCAAACAAGCAGCATGGAGGGACTCAGACCACTGGGAATACTGGATTTCCAGACAAAAAGCCCTGCACAAGCATGGAAACAAGAGCTGAGTCTGTATACAGAGCTGACATTGGGGGATAAAGATGCGAAAATGAAGGTAAAGTTTTTTAAATTTCTCATTTGGGGGGGGAGAAGGACAAGGAGTGAGTCTGTTGCCATAAATAATGCTGGAAGCATTTGAACAGCTGATGAAGGTGTTTGATGAGCACTATGATCCCAGACAGAACAAGACTGTAGACAGTGCAAGACTGGGGGCGGGGTGTGTGTATGTATGTGTCTGTGGGGCTTTTTTGTGTTGTACCCAAAACAAAGAAGCAGAAGAGAGAATAGTTACAAAGCTGAGAACTCTAACATCCACATGCATCTTTGGAAACATTAAAGATTCCTTAATTAAAGATGGGATCTTTTCTGGGACATGTGGTTTTAGCTTATAGGAGAGTCTGTGGAGAGAAACAGATGTAACCCTAGGGAAATGCCTCCAAATAGCAATGCAACCCTTGGTGAATAGAGAAAAGATCAACAAAATGACAGTCACTATAGCAGAACAAGTACACAGGCTCAAGCTAATGGAACCCAGGAAGCAGAACGGAGACAGACTGAGTATGCAGATATCATGGTCTAGTGTCTATTCTGTAGAAAGCAATATGAAAGGCAGAAACAAAATGCCTTGCCTATGGACAAAGGTACAAGGAGTGTGGGAAATGAAACCACTTTGTCACAATGCTGCAGAAATATAAAGCAGCAGGACATGCAGTGATTGAGGACATAGTGACTTCCAGTGAAGAGGACAGTGTCTGTACTGTGATTCTTGAATATCCCAAAATTCTCAGCATACATGCACTTTAGAAGTAGGCTGACAGAAATTCAACTGCCATATTTGCAACTATTCTATTTGATCAACAACCAATTCAATTTCAGCAGGACTGTGGAGCCAGCTGCAGTGTAATCCTGGAACACTGATAAGCAGCAATATTAGACTGGAGAAACGTGACCAAGTGCTGATACAATAAAATCATCGGAGGGCAGTGGGCAAATGCTGGCTGGTGCAGTGGTGTTGGAACTAGAGGTGTTGTGGGTGCTGCCGCACCCCCTGGCTTGACGTAGTAATAAAAAACATCAAATACATGGTTGCCATCATCAGCACTCCCACTATAACAAATTGTTCCAGCACCCCTGGGCTGGTGTCTCCTCCAAACTTTTCCTTCTTGCAACCTATGCTCCTCATTCCAAGGTCCATGTAGGTTGCCACAGAGGCCATGGACTGGATGGCAGCAGCATTACACTCTCCAAAGTAATAAGGAGGGGTAGAGCTGTGCCCCCTTTCCCTTCTGCACTAGTCATCAGGGAGTGGGGAGCGCATGCAACATCCCACTTAAGAATCTATGAATGCCTGCTGCCACATACACTTCCCCCAACATTCAAAGAGATATGGTGCCTGCCTTCATCTCATCATCTCTAGGAGCATTGTGTCTTCGCTCACCACTCCCATTGAGCTGTGGTTAAAAGCCACAACAGGGGGGTTTAATATCCTCTTCCGTGTATTCTGGATGGCAGGTCTCCATGATTTCCTGAAGTTTTCTCATTATTTCTTATGGGCAGGAGAGATCAACTTAAATTATCCTCAGAACAGTATCAATTTTATACTGGAAGGGTTAGGCTGATGTTCAAGTCAGGACAATCATTTTGCAATGTTTGTTTTATTTTACTTTCTCCATTGCTGACCAATGGATTACCCTCACAAATCTTTTGGGAATAGACTATGCCCAGTACAATGTGATTCATTTATTTATGCCTAAAATTTACTTCATTTCCCTGCAGCTAAGCCAGGTTTCGACACTTTATTACGCAAAAGGAAAAGAGAAGGAACAAGAAGAGTATCTTATGGTGAGGGACAAAACTTAACAGAACATAAAATAAATTTGTGGTTTTTCATATAAATATTGTGCATCTTAGTTGCATTGGTAGGCTGTGGTGATAGTAAATTATATAAGAGAAAAAACTGGTGGCTTTAATAGAAACCAAAATTAGCTACCTACTAGCCTAACATACGTTTAACCCCTTAAGTAGCATGCACTTCAGAAATCCTGGGAAGATTAGTATCTTTAGGCACCATCTACACTACATCAAACTAGATGACGTTAACACAAACTAGGTATCTTTTAGTTCATGCCAGTAGGGTCTTCCTGGGGCAATTGGTATAGCATGTTAGCGTTCTCTACAATTCACACCCATCTAGTTCATACTGCAGGGCCATGTATTCGAGCCCTTAGACAGAGCTTAATTATGTGTCTGTGGATATGTTCACACTGCAACTGGATGTGTGACTGCAGCATGTGTAGACATACCTGAGCTAGCTCTGATATATCTAGGTCATGTAACCGCAGTGAAGCCGCAGCAACATGGGCTGTATGAGCTCACTGGGGACCTGGGTGTGTACTCAAGAGGCGACCACCATGCTGCTTCCTGTTTAGCTATGTTATTGCTGTTATTGCTAGCTTTGATCTAGCTAGCTCAAAAAATAACTTGGGTATGTTTACACTTGCTGCAGTTACACATTAGATTGCAATGTACACATACTCTAAACCTGTTAAAGACTTGGACTACTTAGGTCTCCTGCAATGCGGCTTAGTGATAAGGGAAGCCTTAAATGTCACTGCCTTTGAATGTCTCACAAAAACATATTGAATATTTAATCATAGGCATGCCACCTTAAAGTTTGTCTCTTTAATGTTCCAAAAGGAAACATCAGATGTTTCTGTTCAGATACAGATTTGGCTTTCATGGTTTTATGTATTTTTCTTTAAATTAGCCAACAAATTCCACATGTAAAGAGATGTCTTCTAAAAACTTAACCCTTGATTCTCTATCCAAGACATATTTATGCTTATGGTATTATATCAGCTAATTATTCATTACCAAAGCCCTATCTATCCTGGCAGTGTCAAGCAAACTAAAAAGGCGGGAATAATTGGGGAAGGTAGATTTAAGGGGTGGGGAGGAAGCAGATGGAGAGGAACTGGGCTATAAAACACAGAAAATTATGGGGGGGTTGGTCAAATTGTGTAAAAGACTTTCAGATGGAGGTTGCCATGGTTTTTTAGACCACTTGAAAGCCATTTGATGAGGAGTTGCTTGTCCACTTCCCTTTATCCCATAGGAATATCGTGTTCAGTTGAATCTTATTAATTTTGCAGCGCTAGCCTAGGAATGATCTGATGGAAAGTGATGGATTGATGCCTGATGTCAGTTGTGGTATGGACAGGCATGATCTTAAAAGTTCACTTACTTCTTCAAACTGCTGGCTTCGTTATTGTCAGAGGAGAAGAAAATTATACTTCAGTTTTTCTTCTTCTCCACCCAAACCTTGGATTTATTTTTATTCATAGCTCCAACAGGATTCTGCAGTGGCAAGATAGGGGAAAGCCTGGGCCCTAGGGAAGAAGTGCCACCCAGTGGTTAGAGCAGGTGGGGACTGCAAGTTGGACTTGTATGTTCTGTTCCCAGCTCTGTTGCTGAAACTATGTGTGACCTTGGGCAAGTTCTTAACCTCTCTTTAGCATAGTTTAACCATGTGCAAACTATTATACTGCATAAGATCTTTGTGAGATATCATCAGTTTGAGAGCCACCTGTGAATGGCTTCATAGAAACACAAATAATGTATTAGTATTGAATATTAATTTGTAAGGATAACTGAATAATTGTGTTGCCATAACTTTGGAACATCAGAGATTCTCATCTCAAGTCTAAAAGCTCTTTGGACATGTACAATCTGTTAAATTATTTGGATGTACCAGACCACACCATCCTAAGAGCAGGTGCCCTGTGCCATGGAACAGCTTTTGTAACAATAGACTGTCCTATTGTAATTTTAAAATTGAAATCCTAAAATACTTTTCTCTGTTAACAATCATTGTATGTGAGGCATCATTTAATGAAATCAATACCTCTACACCAATATGTTTAGATAACAGATACTTGGTCTATTAAAACATCATTGTCTCAGGTAATATTTTGTTATGGTTTAGGAAAAGGTTCCTAAGTGTAGAGATAATAATAATAACCCCTCTCTTCATTTGCACTGTAGCTCTTGAGTAAATAAAGTAATATGACTGCTTATCTGTAACTACATTGATGAGGGAGGATACAGAGACAAAGAGTAATGTTAATACCATTTTAATTCTCATTGTGATTGGTAGAAATGTGCATACCCTGCCAGAGTCACTACTGTTTGGATTGTAAGGTTTCTCATCTGCTGTATGGGCATTGCGTGAGAGTATCCCCCACTTGACTTCTCAGTGCAGTGCTCGAGTCCAACAAATAAATTACTCATCAGGCACCTTATTCATAAAGAGTAGTCTATAGACATAACGTTTTTTAATCCTTTATGTTTCTATAATTAGTGAGAGGGCAGAACACTCAATAGTCTTTGCACTAACATGTACCACTTTAATAGGGTGATTTTTAAATAGAAAAGCAAACACTGGCCAGTTGTAGGGGATTGATTTTAACCCTTTAAGTACCTTGGTAAAATTAAAAAACCAACAGACAGAAAACAGTGTTGCCATTTGGAACTTATTAAGCTGCACCTTATTTTATAATTTTGCACCTTTCTTTTCCCTGAATTGTTGTCCCTGGCTTGTCTAGTGTTTGTTTTTTTCTGTCTCCAGCTGTGAACTCTGAGGCAAGGAACATCTAAATGTAGGGTACATATAAAAAAGTAGTGGTTGTTAAAGTAATGTAGTGCCTTTCACCATATTGCCAACCCTACTCATTTAGATAAGCCTAAAAGAAAATCACAAAATTTCCTTAAAAATCATTGAGTTTCTTTTTATTTATCTTCTGGATTTTGAGCCTTTTAGTTTACACTCAATTGATGTTTTCAAGCTTTCCTCCACAACCATGATGACTAGAAACTTAGTCTGTTTTTATGAAAGCCCAAAGTGACTTGCCAAAGTATCAGAGGGAGTTGGTAGCAGAGCCAGGGTTGAGTACTCAGATACCTCTCTCATTCCATCTGTCATGAAAAATGCTATGAGCTGTCTAAGGCTGTACTTTCGTCTGACATTTCATGTCTTCTGAAAGACCAGAGAGTGCCCCCTAACACTTTGCCAGAGCTTTGGTTTAGTACTGACACGGGAAAAAAAGAGTACCAGTATTGAATTACCAACACCATATCTTTGTTTTGTTTCTGGCAATGGTATTTGTCCTAAGATACTGAAGAGTGAGCTAAACTGAATGGCTGTGAGTTCACTGCAACTGAAAAACCAAATCTCCCAGAATTCAGGAACAGCTATAGGCCTAGATACACCAAAATCTCTGGCTGACGTCTAGGGCACTCTATAGAAGCTGGCTTGCAAAGCACTCCAGAATTTTAGGGGCCTTCTGAGAATTACAAAAACTTTTTTTCAATGAGGTTAAAGAAGATGTTAAATATACTGCCTGCAATCCTCAGCTGGCAAGAAGTCAACATGCCAAAAGTCTAACTTACATATATTCCGTGATTGACTGGAACAGTAATCAAGGCAGATGGATACTTGAACAAGACTCAATGTGGGGTGAGAGGGAGGAACAATAACAGAAAATGTGGAAATGGCAGAAGTGCTAAATGACTTTTTTGTTTCAGTTTTTACCAGAAAGGTTAGTAGTGATTGCACGTGTAACATTGTGAATGCCAGTGAAAATGAGATAGGATCAGAGGCTAAGATAAGGAAAGAACAAGTTAAAAATTACTTAGACAGGTTAGATGTCTTCAAGTCAGCAGGGCCTGATGAAATACATCCTGGAATATTCAAGGAGCTGACTGAGGAGATATCTGAGCCATTAGCGATTATCTTTGAAAAGTCATGCAGAACAGGAGCGATTCCAGAAGACTGGAAAAGGGTAAATATAGTGCCCATCTATAAAAATGGAAATAAGAACAACCTGGAGAATTACAGACCAGTCATCGTAACTTCAGTACCTAGAAAGATAAAGGAGAAAATAATTAAACAATCAGTTTGCAAACTTCTCTTGTCTACACTACCGCTTAAGTCAATGTAAGTTACAATGCTCAAAGTGAAAAAACCACCTCCCTGAGCGATGTAACTTACATCGACTCAAAGCAGTTTCTACACTGTACTGTGTTGGTGGAAGAAGCTCTCCCACTGACATAGCTTCCGCCTCTCATTGAGGTGGAGTTATTATGTCTACAGGTGAGCGCTTTCCTGTTGAGGTAATGGGTCTTCACCAGATGCACTAAATCGCGGTTGCTGCATCGATCACATTGGCGCTGATTTAGCTTGGTAGTGAAGACAAGTCCTTAGAAGATAAAGTGACAAGTAACAAGCAGCATGGATTTGTCAAGAAAAAATCATGTCAAACCAAACTAATTGCTTTCTTTGGCAGAATAAGAAGCCTTGTGGCTGGGGCGGGCGCAGTAGACATGGTATATCTTGAGTTTAGTAAGGCTTTTGATATTGTCTCACATGACCTTCTCATAAACAAGCTAGAGAAATACAACCTAGATGGAGGTGCTATAAGGTAGGTGCATAACTGGTTGGAAGATCGTTCCCAGAGAGTAGTTATCAGTGGTTCACAGTGATGCTGGAAGGGCATATCAAATGCAGTCCAACAGGGATCAGTTCCGGGTCCAGGTCTGTTCAATATCTTCATCAATGATTTAGATAATGGCATAGAGAGTACCCTTATAAAGTTTGCAGATGATACCAAGGTGGGAGGGGTTGCAAGTGCTACGGAGGATAGGGTTAAAGCTCAAAACGATCTGGAGAAATGGTCTGAAGTAAATTGGATGAAATTCAATAAGATCAAATGCACTTAAAAAGGAACCATTGCTTGCACACACACAAAATGGGAAATGACTGCCTAGGAAGGAGTACTGTGGAAAGGGATCTGAGGGTCATAGTGGACCACAAGCTAAATATAAATCAACCGTGTAATACTATTGCAAAAAAAAAAAAAAGCAAACATCATTCTGGGATGTATTAATAGGAGTGTGGTAAGCAAAACATGAGAAGTGATTCTTCCGCTCTACTCTCCATTGATTATGCCTCAACTGGAGTATTGTGTCCAGTTTTGGGACCCGCATTTCAGAAAAGATGTGGACAAATTGGAGAAAGTCCAGAAAAGAGCAACAAAAATGATTAAAGGTCTAGAAAACATGACCTGTGAGGAAGACTGAAAAAACTGGGTTTGTTTAGTTTGGAGAAGAGAAAACTGAGAGGGGACATGATAACAGTTTTCAAGTACATAAAAGTTTGTTACAAGGAGGAGGGAGAAAAATTATTGTTCTTAACCTCTGAGGGTAGGACAAGAAGCAGTGAGTGTGCTTAAATTGCAGCAAAGGTGGCTCAGGTTGGACATTAGGAATGTCTTCCTAATTGTCAGGGTGATTTTAACCACTGGAATAAATTGCCTAGGGAGGTTGTGGAATCTCCATCATTGGAGATTTTTAAGAGCAGGTTAGACAAACATCTGTAAGGGATGGTCTAGATAATACTTAGTCCTGCCATAACTACAAGGTACTGGATTAGATGACCACTTGCGGTCCCTTCCAGTCCTATGATTCTATGATTGTAAGATTAAATAAAATCTAAAAGGAAGAGTAGAATATACTTTTCTCCTCTCTCAATGAACCAAAACCTGAAGTCATTTAGAGGTACAGTAGTTATCTCTCGTGGTTGCAATAGGCAAGTTCATTTTGCCAGGGTGGAGGATGGAACTGACAGGAAAGAGTCTGTCAGAAATCACGAAGCTGGAAATACCAAGAAGTGTGTCATGGAAAGAGCAGGTGTTTAAAACACCAAGCCGCAGCATGACAAGCAGACTGCTCACCAGAAAGAGAAGGGAATTTGTAAGTCAAATAAAAAATCTCTCCACACCTGTGTGACACAGAATGCAATGAATGGTTTGTAGCTCAGCTCTTGACTGACTAGCAGCACTGATGAGAATCAAAAGCTGTATGCACGATTGGGGAAACACACTGAAAAGCAGTACCTTTTAAAAAAGAAAATATGCAAAGGAGGCCTTCACACTCAATCATTCAATAATACTGGAAGTGTACCAATATTTTGTTCATACTGTCTGCTCAGAATACAGCAACATTATAAAAAATAAAAGAACTGGAGTGTTTTTAAAATGCAGCAGACTGAAACTTCAGGTGAGAAAGATCTGGGGACACACAAAGCTAAAATACCCTGGAAGAAATTCACATTCATATTGCAAACCGTAACAAAATGAGAACAATATTAAATATACTGTATGTGTTATACATCGTGGTGTGTATCTCAAATGGATGGAGGGATAAATTGATGGGAAATACTATTCAGGCCCAATCCCATGATGCTCTGAACACCACCTGAAAGATATTCAGCTCCTTCAATTCTTGTTGAAATCATCTACAGCATTCACTGTGGCCCTTACAAGTTTTTCTTTCCCTAAATTTTTCACTAGGTAGCTGAATTAGCCACAGACGAATGCACAGGCTACATTCCTCTTCTCTACTGACCATGGCAGTTTCATGGACCAGGTCATAGGTGGTCAGAGCAGTGGTGGTCAGGTCTAGTGGTTGGAGCAGGAGTCGTGAACCAGGGACTGGAGTCTGGGTCAGAGCTAGAGCCAGGGGGCACAGCAGGGACTGGAAGAGTTGGGAGGGGAGGCGGCTTGGAGGAAGGAGTGGAGTGGGGCCTAGGGCAGAGTGGGGGTCGAGCACCCCCAGCAACTAGGTAAGTTGGCACCTATGAATAACAGTATCTCTTTTCAGGCCATCATCCATCCATCCTAGCGATGAGCATTAACCTGAATAATTGCACACTCTGTTATCTTATTCATCTTAATGTTTTCTGGGCAGTAAAGATGTCTTATCCTCTCCTGCTTGCTTAAAAATTGGACTCAGTCTCAAGGGAATGGGCTTTTTTAGGAGATTCCAGTACTAATCTGTTGCTTAGGCAAGAGACGTAGAGAGAAAAGACCCTCTTATGGAATTTAAGCTTTTTTGCTTCTGTCTAGAATCCAGAAATACTTGGGCACACATGAAGAATAATGGAGAGAAGTTTCCTATAATGTCTGAGTTCTGGTCAAAGGTCCAGGTTAATTCTTTTCTAAACTAATTTCACCCTCACTAACAAGAATAAGCTGATGTAGTCAATACTATGTGCCCTTGCTACTTCTGATTGTACAGCTTCAAAAGACTTGTTTATTCATAGAGAGACAAGGTGACCTGAAGAAGAGCTCTATGTAAGCTCAAAAGTTTCTCTCTCTCACCACCAGAAAATGGTCAGATAAGAGATTACCTCACCCACCTTGTATCTTTACTATCCTGGGAAGAACACAGCTACAACAACACTCATCTACCCATAGGTAGTTGTCGAAAATATGTTTCCTCCACTGCTCCAACATAACACATCTACCTAGGGAAAAACATCCTTTCCCCTCTCTATGATCTACAGTACCCCCTTTATAAGCTTTCCAGTGCATTTATATTTGATTAAATCATAGCAGAAGTAAGGTAACCCAATATAACCTAGTACAATGTGCTGCAAGCATCAAGTTACAATGGCAATTTACAAGTCTTGGCAGTTTTTCCCCCAACAGGTAATATGGACTGGGGATAATGCTATAGCTGCAATCCCCAATCCACATCAAACTGTAAAGTATTAAACAAGTCAAGACCAAGAAAACATACTTCTCCTCCTTTCCAAAGAGAAAATTTTTGTCAAATGTTCACATAATCAGTGTTACCATATTAATATTTTATGTAATAAGAATCATTTATTTAAACTGACATTTATATGGAATGTTACAAGTACGAAGTTGGGAGAGGTAGCAATACAAATTTATTCTACAATGTGCATTCTTGACAAAAGGTAAAGTAGATCTGCCTATCAAAGTACTATTCTGCTAATTATTTGCACTTCTGATACCAACTTTCATCCGATGACATCAAAGTACTATACAAATTCCACCTAAATGTCATAATACATCTACAAGATAGGGAGTATTATCTCCCATTTTATAGATCATGTAAATTAGAGAGAGAAATGTTAATTGTCTTGCCCATGGTCACACAGGAAGTCTGTGGCAGAACTGAGAATCGGAGCTGGTCAGAAAAACTTTGACAAATTTTCATTCAGAGAATGTAGTTCAGTCTAAATCAAAAAGCTTTGTGAAATCATGTCAATTTTGCTGAAATTTAGTTTGAGGAAAAAAGAAGTCCTAACGATGTTGAAAGTCTCATGTTGACATCAGAATAAAACATTCTGATTTTTACTGTCAAATCTACTTTTCATTTCATTTCAATTTCTTAAATTTTTGTATTAGATTTTAACATAAAATAAAATGTCAAAATCAAAATGAAACATTTTAATCAACCTCTTTTTTTAAATTTTATAGAGAATGTTAAAGTTTTGGAGGGGTTGTTCCTAATTGGAGCAAAACCAAAATTTGAACTCTTCCACAAAATGGAATTTCTGAACTCTCTCCAGTTTGTCTACATCTTTCCTAAAGTGTGGCATCAGAATTGGTCACAGAACTCCAGCTGATGCCTCATCAGTGCTGAGTACAGTGGAACAATTGCTTCTTATGTCTTACGTCTGAGACTCATGTTAATAGATCCCTGAAGGATATTAGCCTTTTTTGAATCACATTGTTAATTCATATTTTGTTTGTGATCTACTGTAGCCCTCAGATCCTTTTCTGCAGTACTATCATTTACTCATTATTCCCCATTTTGTAGATGTGCATTTGATTTTTCCATCCTAACTGTAGAACATACTGGAATTTCATCTTGTTGATTTCAGACCAATCCTGTAATTTGTCAGTCATTTTGAATTCTAATCCTGTCCTCCAAAGTGCTTGGAACCTCTCCCAGCTTGGCATCATCCATAAATTTTATATTCATACTCTCCACTCCATAATCCAAGTCATTAATGAAAACATTGAATAGTATCAAAGTTAGGCTGACTCATCTATATATAATTCCCTGGTTCCTCTGGGACCTCATATGTCTTCCATGAGTTCTCAAAGATAATGGATAGCAGTGCTGAAGAAGCCAATACCCTAGAACAGTGACCGGCTCTAGGCACTAGCAAAGCAAGAACGGCCACCCTTTTTCTTTTGTTTGTTTGTTTTGTTTGCTTGCTTGGCTTGGGGCGGCAAATTTTTTGCTTGGGGTGGCAAAAAACCTAGAGCCGGCCCTGGGTGCACCCCCCCCCTGGGGTGCGAGATGCTCTTTCTGGGGGTGCGAGATGTGCCAGATTTTTTTAGAAGGTAAAACATCGAAAACACAAATTAAGCGCAGGCACATAAGTACAACTACTTTGTTTCATCAAACATATGTATTTATTAACATTATACATTTTTAACGATAACTGTAATATACAAACAAAAAATATATCCAGGTTTAAAGAACTGACCTACTTAAACAATTTTTGATAAGGGGTGCGAGAACATATTTTGAGAACCCAAGGGGTGCAGGTTGCAGTAAAGGTTAAGAACTACTGCCCTAGAATAAATTTCATCAAGCCCTGACACCTTGAATACATCTAACTTACCTAATGTTCTTTAACGTATTCTGTCCCTATTTTGGCTTTTATTCCTTCCCCCGTGTTAATATTAATTGTATTGAGTATTTATACTGAAGCAAAATAGGCATTAAATGTCTCACCTTTCTTGATGTTATCATTTATTAGCTCTCCTATCCCACTAAGTAGCAGACCTATATTTCCCTTCATCTTTCTCTTGCTCTTAATGTAATTGAAGAACTTCTTCTTGTTTCCTTTTATGTCCGTTTCTAGATGTAACTCATTTTATGCCTAAGCCTTTCTGATTTTTGTCTCTATACGCCTGTACTATTCTTTTGTACTCATCATTAGCAGTTTGTCCATGTTTTCAATCTTTGTAGGATTTCTTTTTGATTTTCAGGTCGGTAAAGCATCTCTTGATGCAGCCATATTAGCCTCTTATTATTCTTCCTGTCTTTTCTTTGCTTTGGGATAGTTTGCATTTGTGCCTTTAATATTGTCTCCTGGAGAAACTACCAGGTCTCCTGAACTCCCTTTTCCTTTACATTTTCTTCCCATTGGATCTGAACTACCAGTTATCTGAGTTTGTTAAAGTTTGCTTTTTGAAGTCCATTGTCCTTATTCTGCTGCTGCTCTCACTCCTTCCTTTCTTTGTAATCATGCAGCCTAGCATTTCATGATCACTTTCACTCAAGCTGCCTTCCACCTTCAGATGTGCAACCAATTACTCCTTGTTAGTCAGAATCAAGTTGGAAATGGCTGTCCCTCTGGTTATTTCCTCCACTTTCAGAAACAAAAAGTTGTCTCTAATCCGTTTCAAGAACTTACTGGACATTTTGTGTTTTGCCATATTACTTTTCCAATAGATGTCTGGGTAGTTAAAGTCCCCCATTACTATCCGGTCTTGTGTTTTGGATATTTCTGTTATTTGTTTTAGACATGTCTCATATACTTCCTTTTCCTGTTTGGTGATCTATCATAGAACCCTACAACTACATCACCCCATCTTTTCCCCCGTTTGTATTTACTGAGATACTTTCAACTGGTCTGCCTCTCACCTCCATCTGGACCTCAGAACAAGTGTATATATTCTTGATGTATAATGAAACACCTCCTCCCTTTTTTTCCTGCTTGTCCTTCCTGAACAAGCTATAGCCCTCTGTACCAATATTGCAGTCATCAGATTTACCCCAGCAAGTCTCAGTTATGTCAATTAAGTCATATTTTAGTTTATGTACTAATTCTTCCAGTTCTTCTGGTTTATTCCCATGCTCCTTGCATTTGTGTGTATACATCTAAGGTAGGTTTCAGAGTAACAGCCGTGTTAGTCTGTATTCGCAAAAAGAAAAGGAGTACTTGTGGCATCTTAGAGACTAACCAATTTATTTGAGCATAAGCTTTTAGTGAGCTGTAGCTCACAAAAGCTTATGCTCAAATAAATTGGTTAGTCTCTAAGGTGCCACAAGTACTCCTTTTCTTTTTACATCTAAGATGTTGAGCAGATTTCCCCACTGATTTCACTCTTGTTGCTCTTATGACCCTTTTGTAATTTTCCATGTCCCTCTGAACATCTAGCCTTCTGTTAAGGTTTTTTATGCTTGCCTGTGTGGTTTTAGTACTTGCCCCCTTTGAATGTAGTTGAAAGCCCTCCTATTGCCTTATTATTTTTGGTTGGTGAGTCAGTGCACCTATTGCCATATTACACGAGGTTGGTGAATTGGTGCACAAAAATGTTCTTCCTCTTCTTGGTCAGGTGGACCCCATCTCTTCCCAGCAGCCCTCTTTTACAGAACAGCATCCCATGGTTGAGGAAGCCAAAGCCCTCCCATTGACACCAGCTGTGCATTCATCTCCAGGATCTGTCTCTCCCTACTTGGGCCTTGCCCTCAAATGAGAGGATGTATGAGAACACCATATGTGCTCTCAACTCCTTCACCATCACTTCCAGAGCCTATCACTCACTCTAGCTGGAGGGGTGATGGTGCAAAGAGCCCTATTCCCACACCTTTCTCTTCCTTTCTCCCCCTCCAAATTTGTGTGCTTGTTTACTGTGGGTTCAGTCCTTCCAAATGATGAACAATTAATTTCTGGAGATGTTGAGCAACCTTAACTCATATTGAAATTATCGGGAGTTGAGGGATCTCAACACATTGCAGAATTAGGCCCTAAGACTGTAGGAAGGGAGGCCAGTCAGTATTGCTTTCAGTGTGCACAGACCCTGAAGTGACATGTCTGTGTGGGATGAAGTGCACACCCATGCCACTGAATGAAAGTCAGGTCAAAAATTTCCATTACAACTATTTTTCAAGGGAAAATTGGGTTTTTGACTACATGAATTTTTTCATGAAAATTATTTGCTTTGTACAATATTTTTTATTTTTAGTCAAGCAATTGAACACCAAAACACTGAAGTATTTTGATTTGGCTATACCACCGTTGTGCCTCATGGGAGTTGTAGTTTGATTGCCTCATGTCCCTTTTCTCGTCTCTGAGCAGGGCTCCTCAGCCAGATTTCATCTCCCACGATGTCTCACGGCCATGTGATTTGTATGATGCCCCATAGTCTCCCATCTTGAAGAGGGGAGGTGATGCATCGTGGGATACATAGTCCAACCAGGGAGATGGGCCTGTAGAGAATGGGAGCATTTCCGAATCAAACTAGTTCAATTTTTGGCCAAAATGTCATAGGGGGCAGGGGGTGGGTTGGTTGGTTGGTTTTCATTTGTTTTCCAAAAAGTCAAAAAAAAAATTTTCAGGAAAAACCCTCCATTTTGCAGTCAACTCTACTTAATGACAAACTTTCAAGCTGAACAGGAAGTGACACTGACTACCCCTGTTCTTATGAGTGAGGCAGGTACCTGCTCCTGGCTTCCCCAGACATAATGCTTCCAGAGCCCTCCACTCATCTTCCACAGGAAGAGCTATAATTTGGCCTAAATGCTTCTCTAATAGACACTTGATTATGCTGCTGTAATTGGGGTTTTGAAAACATATCATTAAAGAATCCTGTAATCAACTGCCTGAGAACAGGATTTGGGGAGCAAATACTTTCCTAGCTAATCTAGGTCTCTGTCTTTTATGCTGAATAATTTGTTTACCCATAAAGACTTCAGAAAAGGTTTGGTACCTAGATATCAGCATATCTTTTTGGCATTTGGCTAAGATACAGTTCATTTTCAGCTACCCTCAACTGAGAGACCTTGCTCCATGGAATCTTACAAGAGTTCACAAAAGGAGATAGTTAACTATCAATTTTGAGCTATGTCTTAAAGAAGTTGAATAGTTGTCTGCCTCGTGAATTCTGAATGAATCTAGAGGACTTCAGGAACTCAATGGAATGCTATATGGAAAAACCCTGAAACAGAGCAGAACACAAACTGCAGCAATAAAATAAAAGACTAACAATAGATATTCTGAGTACATAGATTAAAAAAAAGAGAGAGACAGTAAAGCAGAGCTTTAGTGGGAGCGGGAAACTTTGTATTTTCTTTGTTTGCTGCTCTCTTTAGGGTATGTCTACACTGCATCTGAGAGTGACCCCTCTCAGCCTGGGTCCACAGACTCATGCTAGTCGAGCTCACACCAATGCTCTAAAAATAGCTATGTAGACACTGGGGCTGGAGTTTGGACTCTGAAGCCCACCCCCAACTCCCCAGGCTTAGAGCCTGTGCTCCAGCCCTAGCCACAATGTCTACACAGATATTTTTAGAATGCTAGTGCAAACCCCACTTGCACAAGTCTGTGAATCCCGGGCTGGGAAGCCCATTCCCAGATGAAATGTAGACATGTCCATACCCACAGTGTGACAGAATCTGTTACAGTGTTCTCTCTGATATCAAGCGATCAAAGAAGCTTTCATATTCTCCATACTGCGGGTCCAGTTTTTAATCCAGCTTTGAGTCACACCAAAGCTGGCTGTGAGTTGTATAAGTTGTGACTGTATGTGGCATTCTTTTGTTAATGATTCTTTTAAAATATAATTTTAAAGTCTTAGAGATATTTTTCCATTCTGGATTTAAGGGCTTAAGGTTTATTTTTATATCACATGATTAGTATCTTTTTAAGTGTAGCTAGACTTGCTTTGTTTCTTCATTTCCTATAAAAACACCTATAAAGACATCATTTTATTCTAGTTTCTGGTATAACTCACTGTATTGGGATACTCCTGTGCTGAGCTATATCAGTCATGGCATGTCAAAGTCACAAGTGTGATTATGGTCTGAAAAATGGCTCTATTAAAATGACATCTTAGTGTTCCAAATCTATCCTCCCCAGTGACTTCCAGATGACATTTACTAGATTTTCCCACTTGCCACCATAACCTGATGTCAGAGAAAAACATGCAGTATGATTTTCTTTCTTTCTTTGTGTAACATCCCAGATGTTGCCAACAGTCGTCTCCAGAATCAGAGCTGAACTGGTGATTATGTTAATGTTACATGAATGAGGCAGAGTTACATATCAAGAACAACATTCTTTCCCTTTTTCCAGCATCATCCTTGCACAACAATATTGATTGCACATTATTGACAATGGTAAAAACTTATGGTCTTATTTTCTGAGCACCCCAGCTCCCAGTTGACTTCAGTGGAAGCTGTGAGGTCAGCACCTCTGTAAATCAGGCCATTGGTTTTGCCAATAAACTGGGTAAATAGTCAAGTATTAGACATGGTATGTGTAGTAATCAGGCTTTGTGCATGTGACTGTTCTGATGATTACTGCACTCTAAGTTTTTGCTATGTTGCATGGCTCTTTTTTCCTTTATTTCTTTATGCAGAGCTCATGAAAGTGAGGGACTACTGTGAGCCAGGTCTACCACATGCAGGTGCTGTGCAATCTTCCCTGTGCAGTTCTGCCAGTGCATCTTCATCCTCATTTATCCTGTGTTTTCACCTTTCAGCCTGTTTTGTGAGCACAGAATGCCAATTGTTAGGTGCATAAGTGGGAGTTAGGATGAAATAAGACACGGGCACCGGCTTCCTGGAGGTACTCAACCACCCGCTCAGCTCCCGGCCCTGCCCCCTTCCTTCAAGCCACTGCCCCCAACCCACCTCTTCCCACCCCTGCCCCAATCCCAGCCCCGACACTTCCTGCCCCCTCCCCTGAGCACGCTGCATCCCTGCTCCTCCATCCATCCCCCCAGGGCCTCCTGTATGTTGCGAAACAGCTGATCACAGTGGGCAGAAGACGCTGGGAGGAAGGAAGAGGAGTTGATTGGCGGGACCACCAGAGGACAGGAGGCTCTGTGGGGAGAGGGGAGTTGGATGCCGGTGGGTGCTAAGCACTCACTTATTTTTTTCGGCGCCTACGAAATAAGATCGCGTTGATAAAGCATGAGAACTTGAACCCAGGTCTTCAGAATGCTTCCCCTAACTTCCCACACTGTAGTGTTCTGGCTGATGTGGAGACATGATTTAAGGCCCAATTAAACTCCCATTAAAGTCTGTATACTCCCATTGATCTTTATGGGAGTTGGACAGGCCCGTAAGAGACTAAGAACATCTGTCAAAAGCTAATACAACAACAGAGTCTAAACTAAATGCAATTAAAATTATTATTTATTTGTATTACAGTATTATTTGTATTACAGCACCTAGAGGTCCTAGCCAAGATCAGGCCCCATTATGCTAGGTGCTGTATAAACACACTGTATGAGACAGTCCCTGACCTGAAGAGCTTACATTCTAAATAGACAAGACTGACAAAAAGTAGGAGAAAGGAAATATTATCTCCATTTTACAGATGAAGAAGTGAAACACAGAGAGATTAAGGCCCAAATCCTCAAAGGTATTTAGGCGCCTAATACCCATCGATACCTTTGAGGATCTGGACCTAAGTGACTTTCCTGAGTCCCGCAGAAAGTTTGTGACAGGGCTAAAAACTAACTCAAATCTCCTGATTCCTATTCCAGTGTTGTGACCACTAGGCCATCTCTCCTCTTTGTCAAAAAGGCCCAGTTGGAGAAGAGCCAGACTACAAACCATTTAAGTTTTAAACAAGTATGGTGAGAATTTTGGAGAGGGGAGTAAACTTCAATGCAACCACAATTTAGCAAGACTATAAAGATAAGAGGTTAAGAGGAAGAAAGAATAAAGGGGAGAACATCACTACTGAAAAGCCATGTAACTTCCTGGGACAATTATAACCATGGCCCTTTGTCACCTAGTTTTCTAATGGCAGGGGAAAGGCAGCATCTCTAATAATTCTATGCTGGAATAGAAGCTGATATTTTAAGGAAATACCAGATTCAGTCATGGTCATGAAGAATTATAGATGTTGAAAGCAGTTAATATCTGGACCACAGTAGCAAATCTCTGTTGGGGGCGATGGTCCTTGTGATCCTAGTAATCTGTAGGACAAAGGTGTTTTTTGGTGCTCTACAATAGAAAGAGTGTGAGAGAGAGGCCAAAAGATGCCAATGAAAAACTGATATATGATCATTAGGTTATAAAACAACTCCTTACTGAAACTTATACTTGCAGTGCAATCCCATGATTAAAACACCACTAATGATAGTTATTCAAGTATAAAAATAAATATGCAGGGTGCCACAGAAATAAGCACGTGCTGAGATAGTCATTTAAAAAAATTCTGGCACCAAAAGAAGTTGGGTTTGTAGTCTAAATAACCAGATCTTCCTCATTTACCCAGCATCAAGTAAATCTCAATACATAGAGAAAGAACAAGAACATTAGGGTTGTACAGTGATTTAGTCAAGATTGTGCAGGGGACATTTCTTACTATGAGTATAATGTTCCATGCAACTTTACAGTGTTATAAGAGAGCCAGGTTCTTCTCTCTTACTCACACAGTGTAGTACTTGGCAAGTAGTCTCATCGATTTCTAAGGGACTACTTGCAGATTAAGGTGATACTCAGTGTGAGTAAGAGTGCTAGAATTTGGACCTAAACAATTAATAATCTGGGATCTCCTGATAAAGATGCTTCCACCTGAGACGTGGTATGGGGTGCCCCTGAAAAAATCAACCCTTTGTGGGAGGGATAAGGTGGAATTTGATGTCTCATAGGAAGACTTAAACACCTGAAGGCTCTGTGAGTGTGAGAGAGAGGGGGACAAGGCATGAGGGGAACAGAGGCAAGAGGGTTATTTTGATGAAGGTAAATACCCAAATAAGTTAAAGCTAAAATATAACTGCCTTAAAAATGCACTTCTCATTAACTTGCTTGCTCTAATAGTGAAGTTTTGGAAGTCTGATACCCACTGAAATATTTTTGCTTGCCATACTGTCTGGACAGTTCTTGATAACAGGCAACTTCTGGCACATGGCAACATGTTTGATTTCTCCTCTCTGCATCTGTCTTTTTCTGCAGCACCTGTCACTGCTCCCCCAACCCTGCCTTCAAAAGGCCTTTTAGATTACTATAAATCACTCCCCTCTCGCCATGCTCCCACCAAACATTATCATTATCGCTCTGACTTGAGCCCTGAAATTTGATTTGTGTGTGTTAGGCTTCCTACCTGCCTCAAGCTGGCATTTTATTCAAATTCTTTCTCACAAGAAAACCGAATAACATATTCCATCTCCAAAGGGCAGTAGCTTATTTCACTGTAAAAGAAAAAGAAAACCTTTGTATTTAAGTAATCTGCAGAGATTGCAAATTGCAGAGAGAGAGAGAAATTCCGAAGGGAGTCAATAACATTTTATTTTTTGGTTTCTGAAGGGGTTTTTTTGAAGGCAGGGGAGAGTCTTGTAGCCACATTATGTTTTACTTTAATGCACAGCCAACCTTTCAGGCCTTTGTCATTGGGACTACCCATAGGCTTAAGGTTAAGCAAGTGCTTAAGTGTTTTCCTGGATTGGAGCCATAGTGCAGTAATGAATTAACATACATACCAGAGTAGAGCATTCTCTTTCCTCTTTTCCAGGTGTTTAATATTTCCAGCATTTGTATAGAATGCATGAGCAGGATGACAAATGGCATAGTTTCTTTATGGTGAAATTGACAATTGCCCTCTTGGTTAGTGACTTTAACTCTATCATTCCCTTGAAATAGCCTTTTGATCATCTCTTTCCTTCAGTGAAGAAATGTTTCTGGTGTCCACTGTCTCCGTGCTCCCTTCCCAGCCTGGACACTGATATGTTAAGATGACAGTTTGTGGGTACATTTCTTCGTGTCTCGTATTAGGCAGTGTTAGAATTTGGATTTAGATGCCAGATGACCAAAAGGGTGGGAGGGGTGAGACATTCAATATAGTTTGACTTTTCACCATGAGAAATACTGGGCCCTTTTCTTACAGAACTCATGGTTATCTGTTGCATAATTCCTTGCTGTAGCATTGGAAACAGACGAGAACTCCCTGGCAAATTTTCTCCTTTATGGTTGAACTTTCAATCCACAGGAGCACAGGGACTTGGCCATGCTGCTCATGAGGCAGCAAGTGTCTGAGTTCTACTTTCACTAAATTATTTCTAGTCCTCTTTTTTAAATGTTTCCCCTTTTAATCTTTATCAACACTCACTGTTTAAATTTGGTGGCTTTCTCAAACCAAGGCCTTGCTCTGCCAAAAGAGGTTAGTACCTGGGTTCCCAGCACTCCGGAGTGCACTGTTGCTGGATCCGTCCCACATTGTTTATTGACATAATTTTCTGGGCTGCCAAGTCTTTTTCCATCTCGCATCTTGGTGCCGTCTCCCACACTTAGACACATTAACTTAGAATTCCTACACAGACTGGTAGAACAGTAAGTATTTTAAATGTCAGTGGTATGTCTTGTCTGCTTGCTTTGGTGCCTCTGCAATAATTATCTTACATTTTTATATAGCACCTTTCATCCTGAAGGATCCCAGAGCTCTTTATATGCTTGATCCTATCCTAAGTGGTGCTGAGTAGCTGCAACTCACATTTACTTCCAGTAGGCATTGCAGCAGCTCAGCAACTCTTAGGATCAGGCCCTTAATAAACTTTTATATGTGAACTACGCACAGGAATCTTTTCCTCCACCACTGAAATACAATGACCTCTTGAGGTCAAATAGAATAATGGTTTAGCTATGCACAGCAGCACCATGTACCAGTTTTACATTAGGAAGGAAAGAGTACAATATCCAGCTGAAATTGCAAAGAGAATATATACAGGCAGATTGTAATTACCTCTGTTGAGGGTTTCACACTGTTTGGAGTGGCTCACAAATGTGAGTGCCTATCTCATGGCAGAGCATCAGCAAACAGGGCAGACACCGCAAACTGCTGGTGTGTTCTATAATTAGATTTCACCAAACCAGTACCAAATGTGAACTCCTGGATCTTTATAGCAGACTTACCATGGAGTCAGAGATAGTCCCCTTAGCGTCTCCAGTCTATCTTGCCACCCAGACGAACTGGACTTAGTGATAAATGGTCTCTTACACCAAAGATCACATCACATTTAGGTTGCTTCCAGTCCCAAGAGACCAGTCACTTACCCCAGATAGATTGGTACTCGAGATGACAAGTTCATTTTGTGACAGCTCTCCGGGTTTTGAAATTTGATTTTGTTCCTCATTGGAACAAAAATGAAATCTTTCAAATGTTTTCACTAAAACAGACATTTTGACACAATTCTGTTTTCGGTTGTAGCTGTGTCAGTGTCCCTCCTGGCAGGTAGGTCACTGACCTAGGATGTGAGAGACTTAGGATCAAATCCCTGTAGTGCCTAAATCAGATTGGAGTTTTTATCCCAGATCACTCTAAACCTGGGTCTGTCACATCCCAGGCCAGTGCCCTAATTACCAGGCTATAAAAACATTGTCAAAACCAGTACATCTCTGAGAAATATTTTGGCTTCAGCAAAACAGCATATTTCAACGTTTCATTTTGTCAGGAATGTTCCAACTGGCGTGAGGACACAGGCTAAACCATTCAAGTGCTGACAGTCCTCCAGTGCCTTCCCACAATTCTCCCATGTGCCCTGAAGGACAGACATTTTTTCCCATAATTCACTGGGAAAAAATCATAGAATCAAAGAAATGTAGGGCTGAAAGGGAGCTCTAGAGGTCATTTAGCCCAGCCCCCTGCCCCGTGGCAGGACAAAGTATACCTAGACCATCTCTGACATTTCTATGAAAATTTAGAAGGGGAGGGATTATTGTTGTTGTTTAGGTGCTAAAACTGCTCTTGGAACTGTAAGCATGAGTACATAGGTGCCTGTCTGTGTGCTCACATGCACATACTCTCTCTCGCATGGCTGGGTGTGGTCCTGCTTTGAGACTTGAACACCATTTGAATACTATTTTTTTCTTCTTTTTCCCATTCTCAACCCATCAGTGCATTCTGTAACCACATGATGTAAGAAAATAGCACCAAACATAAAGACAAAACTTGTTAGCTCCCCTGCTTATTTTAATCTACTTTAAATACTGAAGGTGAAGGCTCATTTTACCAACAGCAATGGACAAAAGAAGGATAAGGGGGTTTAAGGAGAATATAAGTAGCTCAACTTCAGCCATATTTAAGCCTTAGCTGGCAGCAGGTCATCTAAGATGAAACGGGTAAGAGGGGCTGGATGGAAGGGAGCAGGGCAGGACTGGGGGTGTTTATGTGAGAGTCACTGGTATAGAGAAGAGCTCCAAAGCTGTATCAGCAGATAGGGTCACCCAGGGATAAAGTGTAGAGGGAAAAGAAAAGGTAACATATCCCTATGGGGCTCCCAAAGATATCTGTTTAGAGAGAGGAGGAGAAGCAGATGCTGAAAGAGAAGTTGGATAGATAGGAGAAAGACCAACGGCAGAGCCACAAAACTCCAGGGTAAGCCAAGGAGAATAGGGTGATAAATGGTGTCAAAGGCTGTAGAAAGTTGAAAGATTGAGGACAGAGTGAAGACCTTGGGATTTTCAGGAAGAGGTCATTTGAAACCTGGGTGGGTGCCATTTCAGTGCAGTAGATTCAGGAAGGATTGGACGAGGGGAAACCAGCTCTGCAATTGTAAAAAGCTTTATCAAGATACATAGAAGTGAAGAGTGGAAGTTAGATGGGATGGTTGTTGTAGAGACAGGTATAGCTCAGGCATTTTTTATGTCTATGCTTCTTATATGAGAAAGTAAACACTGTTATGTCATTAAAACTTTGTATTATCAGGATATGGCCAGTCATCACCAGGCTAGCTGCTTGGAACCTTTTATCTCTACCCTCCATTTCTCTGGGAGGACATGTACAGCGCATACTGCCATAACTTCACTGCTCCAGGATCCGAGCTAGCTAGATTAAAGTTAGTTCAGATACGTCTACTTGAGCTGCAGTTGTCCCCTGTGGTGTCAGTGTAGACGTACACTCTCTGCCTGTCTTCTATGTCTGTATTTATATAAGCACTTTGGGATGAGGGCTGTGCCTTCTTTTGCAGAGCAGGCTATGGATACTACTGGAAACATAATAAATCGTAACAGTAATATTGAGGACAGGACATGCATGTACAAAAGAAAGGAGCTAGATAATAGGGAGAGATTGAGAGAGCCATGAGGACCAATGGGGGAAAACATGTAGGAGGGAATGGGATCAGATGGATAAATGGGAAGGACTACAAGGGAGAGTACCCAAGAAACCTCACAGTTAGTGATATGTAAAGGAAGATGCTATACTATAAGAGGCCGGGGGATAATTGAATTTCTTGAAATTCTCAAGTTTCTTGACACAGAGGGACAAGGAAAGAGGAGAGGGACATAAGAAGGTGAAGGTGGCAAATAGGTATTAATTTGTAGGTATGGGAGTCGATAAGGAAGGAGCAGTAGTGCTGTTATTTGAAAAAGATGGCATTACTGAAGGAGGCAAGGATGAAGTGGAAGAAATTCGCAAGGCCTGTGGTCAGTGGAAAAGAGGGCAGTGGGGCAGAGGAATGCAAGGTAAAGGAGAGAGTGGAGTTAAAGGAGTCAAAGAGGGAACTAATGGAGAGTGAAGCTCTGAGCCCCCTGCTCCTGACAGAGAAGCCAAATGTTGATGGTTTAGGGTTCTGAAAATGGCTGGAAGAATGGGCAGGGGAGATGTTAAAGGGAATAAGGTGATGGTCAGAAAGAAGAAATTCAAGGATTGTTTCCTTAGGATCTTTGCTTGAAAGCTTCCCTGGCAGGGATCCTGAGCCCACAAGCTCCATGGGTTTGTGTGCCGATCCCTGGTTTATTCTATGGGGGAATGGAGAAGTTGGAGAAATCCTATAAGATTCTTCTTGCAGAGTTTCCTAGCCCCTCCCTATCTGTTTCTGCATAGGAACATGATCTGACTCTGTTAGTGAAAGGTCTGGGGGAGCAGTGGTTGAAAAATATTTTTAAAATATTAATTGCTCAAAACAGCCTAAGAAAATGGAGGTAACAGTATTTGCATTATACCATATACAGTAACTGCTGTATGTCTTGCAGTCTACTCACAAGTGTGTCCATATATAAAATATATCTATACATATTAAGTGTGTGTGTGTTGGGGGGGGTACTTTATTCCAAAGAATCCCATGGTCCTCTACAGACTACACACACACAAAGCATGCAAAGCACAACCTCTGGGATAAAGGAAAGTGACCCACTGTCACAGAGCATTCTGCAGTGATACTTATATAGTAAACTCTTTATAGAATCAATCAGTTGTTGAGCTAATTCTGAAACCTTGTTACACTCTCAACAGCGTCTAGTTTGATAGTGTCATCGGTACCTTGCTCCTCCCTTCACACACAGCAACACTAGTGAATCTTTCTCCTTTTTGGTTGGCATGGCTCTGCTTCCATGTAGATCATTTCGCTCTCTGATGCTATGAAGGAAAATTTCTACTTTCTGCATTAAAGCTCCACAGAGAGCATAGAAACGGGTTGGTCTCAATTGTTCCTGCTGTGAGCTGTACAGTTACTGTATGCAGCACCCTCCTGTGGTGCCTCATTGCTTTTACTAACTTAGTTTCACTTTCTTTCCCGTTCTCTTTCAATCAAAATCAGTGTTCTGCTACTGACTTATGAGTATAAGCCAAGAGTGAGGGTCTAAGAGTGTCCAGTAGTGAGTGATTCGTGTGATAATCTTAGCTTTCCTCGGTTGTTCTTTTGTCTAGGCTTCATCCCTCCATTTCCCAATTCGTAGTCTATATGCCATCAAAAGTTGT
The DNA here is from genome assembly GCF_965152235.1 of Eretmochelys imbricata. NCBI lineage: Eukaryota > Metazoa > Chordata > Testudines > Cheloniidae > Eretmochelys > Eretmochelys imbricata. The sequence continues at coordinate 237,277,004 of NC_135572.1, forward strand.
ACTGATTTGCTTTGATCATCTGAATCCTATGTTTGGGGTAGTATGGGGGTAATGAAGGAAAAGTACTGTGAACAGGCAGATCTTGAAGATCTTCTTATCTGTGAAGAGAGCACACTGGAGAGCTTCCAAAGCTTCTCAGCTCTGAGCTGTAACAATATCCCTGTTGTTATAGTCCTGAAGCCTCTTCTGAGCACAGACTGTCAATCATGGTAAAATGTCTGTAGTGTTTTTGTGACGTGGATGGTATTCCCCAGCATCAGGAACTGGGGGAAAGACCTCATTCTGGAACTTGACCCAGGATAAGAAGCCATATCTCCAGAGGTGAAAGCCAAGTTCATTAACCCATTTTAGTACCTATTTTATTCTGGATAGGTTCTTATACTTTACTCATCACTATAGTATAGAGTGTCTTCCAGAAGTGACTAACATCTTTCATATATTGTTTGTTCTCTCATCCTCTCCAGGAAAAGCATGTGTAGTGGAGTGTCTTGTTTTGATAGGGTTTATATATAACAATATATAAACACACACTGCTATGTGCTTATATTAGAGGAGGCGAGGTCAAAGAAATGCACCTTGCACTTGGAGTGGATGGAGGTAAGGTTTGTAGTAGTCCTTAGTTTGCAGGGGAGTTCATGCCACAGTCTCAGACCAACCCTGAAGAAAGCTCTGTCTCCCACACAGGCAAGCTTTACTCTTATTGTTGAGAATTCCATTGTGCCAAAGGAGTGGAGTTGTCATGGTCTTCTTCCTGCGGCTTTAGTTGCTCTTTTAGATATCCTGGGCCCAGACCATGGAGTTCCTTCGATATAAGGACCAAGACTTTGAAAGTGATTTTAAAATCTATAGAAAGCCAGAGAGCAGAGGGCAGGTTTGCAGAGAGATCCAGAAGGATGACAATGGTTGTCTTGTCTGCCCTCTATCCATTGACAGGAGGAAATCATCCATCATGGCCACTAAAGCAGTCTCAGTTCCACGTCCTGGGCTGAGTCCAGATTGTGCCAAGTCTAAAATACTAGCTGCAATTAGATGAGACAGTAGTTGGCCTTTGGCTAGGTTTTCTGTGGGTTTGCTCAGAAATGGGAGTAGTTGGGAAGTAGTTGGCTAGATCCAGTGTTTCCAGGGTGAGTTTCTTCTGTGTTGGTCAGACTACTGTATGTTTGAAAGAGAAAGAGGAGATTCCTTCTCTGCATGATACACTGGCTATTTTGGTGAGGAGTGGCACCAGTTGTTCATGACTTTTCCACAAGCTAGGAAGGGCATGGGTCAGATTCACAAGTCTTGGTATTTAATTTCACCTCCTGCCTCAGCCCACTCCACTTTGCTATTCCGGTCTGGCTCTTTGTTCATCTTCTAAATGTCAAACTAGGAATGGGATAAGGCATCTTTTTGATTGACAGCTGTAATACAATAATAAAATACAAACCCTCCATGAGAGAACTGTTCACTGTTCATCATCTGAATCCGAAAATCAGAAATTAGTTTTCAGATTACTCTTTGTAACTCTGCATTGGATCATTTGTTTTCTTCAGGTATAAATTGACATTTTATTATTGTACAAATGGAACTCTTCTGTTTTCTTTCTGAGGGCAGACACAATTGCAGATAGAAAGTTTTTAATAAATGTGTCGTTTGAAAAACAGTCATGCCAGATCTAGACTGAGCTGAAATGTCTCCAACTCTTATGCTCACTTCAAGAATATTGCTTCCTTCAGATGATATTAAATTGCTACTATGTATCACTGTAAAGAACAAGACTGGATAAGAGTGAAAGGAGGAGAGAGAAAGACAAAGACTGACAGAAGGGCACTAACAAAACACTGTTTTGCAAAGTCCTCATGGAAATTCGTAGCTTGGTACCTTTCAGATCTTAAAAGTAGGAGAGATGGAGAGATTTCAGTTAAAATGGTATTTGTATGGTTCTGTGTGAAGCTAGTCATTGTCTTTTTAGGAGTTGAAATCTAGACGTGCTGTATTTTGTCATATTAGTTGGAGATGATGCATCTCTCTAATACTTCTTAACTAACACTGAACGTCATATCCAGCAAGACTGGGAGGACTGAAAGAAACATGGGTTTTTTAAATGGTCACTGAGTAGGATATTGTAAAATAAATAAATTAACACAAAAACCATGTGAAGTCTTAAGATTTTTACTCATTTCAAGTTTTCCCTTTTCCTGTCGCAAATGTAGTTTTTAGGAATTTTTAGATCGGATAACTGAACATTTGAAAGGAAAAAATACAATGGAAAGAAAAAATGCAATTGTATGGGAACTACTAATTTAATTTAATTATTAAAAAAATAGTTGTTGTCCCTGGTTCTAGGTACTACTTACTAATCTTTAAAGTAAAAATAAATACATACAAATGAATTCCTTGCCGATTTAAGTTCAGTAAACTCTTTTTATTTAAGGGAATGTGTAAACTTCTCCATAGAACCCTGGAGAAGTCTGCAAGCCAGTGGGGGAGAAGAGAAGTGAAAAGAGGCAGGAGGAGAAAAGTTTAGATTTTTAAGTAAATCAAAAGAATATTTTTGAGAATAAACAGCAGTTTTAATTTTCACACTAATTGTTTTGCCCACTGTTGCATGGTCTTTACTAGTTTGGGGTATTTACAAACACCAAAGTTCCACTAATGTGTCAAATTAATTATGAACCCAAAATGGAACACCAGATCCAACCAGACTCTTCTTGTCTTCGGAAGAGTTCTGATCCTGACCTGAACTTCACAATTTGAGTTTCTCTCTTTGAGAACCAAGACACCACATCTGAACACCTTTGAACATTGAGAATGTTTTGATTCAGAGCTTATTCTGGATCTGAACTCCATTACTTACCTGCCATTAGTATTGGAAATTGATTTATGCTTAAAACTGTTTCCTCACACTCAAAGTGTAAAATGGACTGTTTAAACTGTAGTCTGTTTGCTTGTTCAGTCATTGGGTTAAATTCTGCTTCCAATAAAATCAATGAGATTTTTGCCATTGACTTCAGTGAGAGCAGAAGTCTGCCTCTACAGAGTAATACCCAGAGTAAACTTTGTTTTGTATTATTAAAAATAGTTTATCTGAAAGACAAAAAATATTCATTTGAACTAAGCACATCCCCAAAACATGATCTGAAGCTCTTGAATGTCTGTAGTTATTAGCCATGGTTCAAGGGGCAATGGGCATGTTTTGTTTTGGTATAATTTGGTTAAAGCGTGCATTTAAAAAAACCCGCCTGAAATGTTAAGAATACTTAGCCAAGTAAAATCACTTTCTTCCTGTGATTCTCTCCCCCCGCCCCCACTCCCATCTGAGTCTGTCCCCACCCTTTTTATTGTTACTGTCTTCCTCGTTGAGCTTTCTTTAAGCTTCAGAGTAAAATCCTGATGGCAAAATTCCAATTGACTTCAGTGGGGCCAGGATTTCACCCTTAGATTGTAAACGCTGTCGGCAGGGTCTGTTGCCTTGTGTTTTCTGAGGTACACAGCACATTTTTGTATGTTAGGCAAATCATCATTGTCATCACATTTTTCTTGAGATGTGCAAATGCTAGAATGACAGCTACCTGCAGGTTTAATGCTCTTCTGCCTTCCTGTATCTGAAATACTGCCCTCCTAATAGTACCCCTTCCCAAAAGGTGCAGTACATCTGAAAGTGATGCTTCAATCTCAATTTAGTGACCATTTAGATGCTATATCCTTACCTGCTGCACCACTGAAGGAAGCAGAACAGCTAGCAGAGATCAGGAGCTAGGCAAGTGACAAGTTGATATTGACACTATCAAGATAAGCCCACCTTGTTTATGGAGACACAGTGGCAAAGTAAGACGTAGTTGAATGTCATACTTGAGCTAAGCCCTGTGTTCTGAAGTCCTGCACATAAAGTTTGCTTCCCAGCTGCATTTTCAAGAGTGGCTATGTGGTGGTATGCTTAGCTTATTTAAAAATGTATCCATTCAAACCATATCAGCTCATCTCTGCAGATATTTCGTGTAGCAGCACACAAGCTACCTAGAGAAGAACTCTTGCAAGTGGCACTGTTTAGGAGGAGCTCTGTTGTAAGTAAGTAAATAAACACAATTTTTAAAATGACAAATATAATGTGTTCATTCATTTGCACTACCACCGGGTAATGTGTTTTAAAAATTATTTACAGTACTTCACAATGTACACCTCTACCCCAATATAATGCAGTAAAATCTTACCGCGTTATAGGTGAAACTGCGTTATATGGAACTTGGTTTGGCCTCAAGCATTTCCATTATTAATAGTCACTTCCTGCCCCCTGACTGACCCCTCAGAACCCCCGACCCATCCAACCCCGCCCCCACTCTTTGTCCCCTTACTGCCCCCCTGCTCCTTGTCCCCTGACCGCCCCCTCCAAAGACCCCATCTTCCCTAATCACCTCCAGGACCCAACCCCCCTGCTCCTTGTTCCCTGAGTGCCCCGACCCCTATCCACACCCCCGCTCCCTGACAGGCCCCCCAGGACTCCCATGCCCTATCCAATGCCCCCATCCCCTGACCACCCCGCGCTCAGAACCTCCAAACCATCCAACCCCCCGACGCTCCCTCTCCCCTGACCACCCCCGAGACCCTCTGCCCCTTATCCAAACCCTCGGCCCCGACCTGGCACCCTTAACACACCACTCAGAGCAGCGTGTCGGAGCCAGACGTGCCTACGTGCTGATCTGCTGGAGCGCGCATCCCCGCCCCCCAGAGGGCTGCTTTACCGCATTATATCTGAATTCGTGTTATATCGGGGTAGAGGTGTCTTAGATCCTCCTTTTGTTTAAATCCACTATAAAGTTATGGGCTATTTGCAAAATTAAAGATCAGATCTGGATTTATAGTTAACACTGCTAAATTTAATGATGTTCATATCTGTGGTGTACTTAACTCTCTTTTTTAAAGGTTTATACATAATTATACCAAAAATATGCAATGTCTTTAAAATCTATTACAGTTTTATCTCTGCAAGCTAATAATCCATGCTGCTTCATGTAGCTTTGAACATGGAACATAGTGAGTCTCCATTTGAAAAGCCTGTGTATTTTGCACTTCGGAAAGACACATAACTATCACATAGGTGATGAATATTTCAGTAAAGGAGCTGGCACTGAACAAGGTGATGCTATTTTCTGTTTATACCACAAAGACTGCTTAAAAGGGTTCTTTGCTGTGCTAACTAGAGTACAAGGGGCTGAAATCTCTATTGCAATGCACTGACTTTGCAGCAGATACTGTGGCCAGACAAATACATTTAAGCAGCCTTAGTGGTACTACAGGTGGGAGAATTATAATTAATTTCTATTACAGTTGCACTAGAGGTCCTATTGGAGCCCCATTATGCTAGCCCCATTATGCATATGTTGTACATGCATAAAAAACCGTGCCTGTCCTAAGGAACTTGCAATCTAAATACACAAGAGAGACAAAGGAAGTAGTATCCCTCTTTTAGAGATAAGGAACTGAAACAGCCGAAAAATCTCTGGGATAGCCAGGGACACAACACAGGCCTCCTGACCCATATCCTATGGTCTTAACCACAAGATGATTTTTCCTCATGGGTCTTTAGGGAGGTTTGGGGAAAAGAGATTCTCCAGAACTTTGATACTTCAGGAGAATTCACTTATGAGAGCTGAAAGCAAAATATCAAACAACAGAAATGCATTTTCAAAATTAAATGAAACATGTAGGATCCAGTTCTGCTCTTGGAATCATGTTCACAACTCAGCTGATTTCAATGGCTTGTCAATGTAAATGATGGTAAAGTGGCTAGGCTATAAAACCGGAACTGGCTGATAAAGTAGCAGGAAGCAGGGATGGTAACCACTGTGTCCTCTGTTACAGAAATTATGATTGCAGTGGCAGGATTCCTTATGGTGCACCAGAGGAACTTGCTGTGCTGCTCCTGTTTAGAGGAGCAGCATGTGGTCCTGGCTAGCAATTGTTTCTAATAATGGAATATGCACTAGTCAGCTAGGAACTGGACACATTGGCTTTACTGCAGACTGAGCACCCACAGGCATGTTGTTGTTAACCAGTACCTTAGCTATCCCTCTCCCCTCGTGCACTCTTCAGAGCTGTGGAGAGAGCCAGCCTTGCTCCTTGAAAGGGAACTCAAGGGGCTCTATTTGTTCCCTTCCATCCCATTTTTCAAGCACCCAGGCAACAAAGGGAAGGATTTAACCCAACAGCTATTCCTGATTTATGAGACAGTACAGGAGTGTAATAATACATTGCATAGGCATAAAGCATGTGTGAGTAGTATTCACCTCATTGGGTGTTACACCTCTGTCTGAAAGCAGAAGTTGACTCTTAAATGCTAAAATAAATACCAGACCAACCCCCATGTTATGTAATAAAAAGAGAATGAAGTTGAGCTAAATTTTAAAATAATGAAATATCCCAGTTATACAATTAACTACTTAAATAACACTGGCCAAGGCTTCTGAATGTGGGTGCCTAAAGGTAAGCTCCCAAGTCCATATTTTGGCCTTGTTTTCAGAAGTGCAGAGCAGCTGATGGAAGTAAAGGGGAAGCAAACAAGCTGGTGCTTGGCCACCAAATTACTTCTGTCAATAAGCAGGAGTAAGGCCAAAGAGGGGAGCACATAGCAAGTGCTTCATGTGCATAATGAGTATTGTGAGCACATGCCTCTTAAGACATGCCCATTCTTCACCCACATGCTACTTACTCTGCACTGTTGAGTGTAAGTGAGTCCCATGCAGGGGTCTAATGACCTTTTTCCACTGATTGCCAAGGAATACATGGAGTGCTTAAGTTTACAGGTACGCATGTGTAGCCTCCACTCATGCTTGCACTGGAGTGCTACTGCCTTGTGCTCACAGTCGCGCACTATGTGCTTGGATGGTTAGGATAAGAAAAGGTGAGTATAACGTGCCCCACTGTGTTGTATTAAGTTGATGAATTTAGGCTTTTTCTCCTAGTTTGTGTTAGGCTCATGACTGGAATGCTTCAAGAGATAATCCCTACGGTTTTAACTTTCCACATGTACTAGTGTTTCTTGTACTTCTCTGTGATAGCAAACTAAAAACATCTAGTGAAGACAATCAGCTGTATTACAATAAATGAGGGATACCCTCTTCTCAGTTTTGATCTCAGCTTTGTGTTAATGGTGAGTCTGAAAGCAATGGGAGTTTGCCTGCTTGAGAGTTAGAGAATCAGCTTGTGGTGGATGATAGATTTTCTGCTCATGATGAAGTAATAAGTTAATTCCACACACACAATAATGACACCAGAGGCAGACTTGCTATTTCCAAAAGGGGAGAAAAACAGGGTCTCTTTAGACACAGCATCAAATATGTCTCAAAGTAAATATTGAGTATAACTGGAAAAGTCTTTGAACATATTTCCTTCTCTTCAAATAGGCTAGTTAATAATTTACAGAGTTCTGCTTCTTCAGGGTGACTTACTTTTAAAAATGATTATTTTTGTAGTACATACCTTGGAGTAATACAGGAAGGTCAATTTTTTCCCCTTCATTTCTTAAAGGTGTAGCAACTGTTTCTGCCTCATTAGTGCTAACTATGCTGATATTTGTTTTGGTTCTTTCCAGTCTATTCCTTGACTGTTGTTAATTCTTGGTTAAAGCTCCCTTGTGTTGTCCCTGTCTAATATTTCCATATCTGACATTTTGGTATTTCTATCTCCATTGGACTATCATCCTCAAAAAGTCGTCCTCACTTATTTATATTTTATACACTCATGCTCTGTTGCTCTCTAAAACTATTAAATGGATTCATGTGTGGGGTGGGACAGAAGGAAGCAGTTAGATTATTGAATAGCAAAGCTTTCAACCTTGTATTGATACGGGGTGAGGAGGGCGGGGGAATCCAAATGGTAGAACTTGTTAAACACCTGAGGATATCTGGGCTGAAGTAAGAAGAAATGCAGAGGAAAAACCCTACAGTGTTTTCCCTTACAATTTGTGCGTATTCTAGAATTAACTAGAAGTTATTTAAAATGACTTGGGGATTTAAGTTCTGATCTTGATACACTTATACACATGCTTAACTTTACTCATAGGAATAGTCCCACAGAAATCAAAATCAGTGTGACTGTTTCCGTGTGTTTCACGTGTGTTTGCAGGACTGGGGTATTACTGAGAATAGACGCATAGGAAAGAATTGCCATAAATGGGCAGACTCATGCTCTGTTTACTGTTCTACCTTGCATCCTGGAATGGCCTACATCAAGTGCATCAGGAAGGTGAAATGCCCCCATAATGCACTTGGTTGGCTGTGCGGTAGGATATCATAGAAACAATCCAAAATAGTTGCTATATATCGTTTTTTTCTTTCATTCTTTCTTTTTTGAAATCCTAGATAAACTCTACACTTCGGTTGTAACAAATAAAATAAATGAAAAATTGTATTGGGTTAAATCATGATATGGTGATAGGTTGTAATAGGGCTTGATCTTGCACCCCTGGAAATGAGTGGCAAACCTTTTATTAACTTTAATGGTGCAGGATTAGTCCCATAGTAACTAATTTTATTTTATTTAGTTTTCTAGTATTTTTTAATTGTTGCTTCTAATATGTGGTTTCCCGTTGTCTCTCGTGAGTTACCTTGCCCACTGTACAGTCATCTGCCTCTGAGATTTAAGTAGCGAAGAGTGGCTTAAATTTGATTAGTGGGTAGTATATTTCAATGAAAAAGTAAATTTCTAATAAGGGGAACATGCACACTTTTACAAAGTCAGAAGAAAAATCTTTTTTTCTAATGCTTTCTAATTCCTTGTGAATCCAATCATACTATGAGTCCAGTTACTGTTCCATTGAATTCAATGGCAAAATTGCCACTGGCTTTTAAACTGAGCAGGATCCAGCTTTGTAGAAGAAAACTGTATTAAGGTCCAATGTTTTTCAACTGTCGATGTTTCTAGAAATCAGCCTGCCAGAGATTTAAGCAATGCAAATAGTTTCCTGAACCTTGTGAGCAATGGACCTTCAGTTCACATCTTGGAGAGAATAAATTAAGAGGTGTTTCTAAGGGCTAGGGAAAATATAGTGTCGAAAGTGATTGTCTCAAAGGGCTTTCTCTTGCTGAATGGGAGTTTTGTCATTGACTTGAATAAGGGCAAGATCAGACCCCAAATAGTAGCAATTATTTGGCCAAACTTTTCAAAAATGACTAGTGATTTTGAAAAAAGAAAAGGAGTACTAGTGGCACCTTAGAGTCTCTAGAGTCCTAGTGATTTTGAGGGCCTCCATTTTTGGGTATCCAACCTCAGGCACTATAAAGAGGCCTTGTTTTCAGAAGGCAGGTGCCTGGTATTTTCAGAAAGTACTGGGCACCTGCCTTCTGAAAATAAGGCCCCTTTAAAAGAACCTGAAGTAGGGCACCAAAAATTGAAGCTAGAATCACTTTTGAAAATCTTGGCCTATATGAATAGCATCTGCTCATCATGGGCCTAATTCATTTCCCACTGAAGTCAATGAGGCTATTTGGATTTACTTTAATGCAGTTGCATCAGTCCCTATGAGCCTAGGACTCGTATATAACATGAGACAGTTCATTTAGCATAATAAACTGGCAATAGTGGTATTCAAAGGACTAATCATTCATGTAGGTTAAGGGCCAAAATATTTTCTAAATCTCCCTGACCTTCCCCTTAATTTTTATTGTGCCATTTGTGAGACTTCTAAGTGTGACTCAGCTTGCTTGAAAACTCTTTCCCTTCCTTTTGCAACCGCCTTTCAAATGCAGAAATAGACTGAAGTGGATAACTGCTCTGGCCTTTCACTCCCAATACGCTAGTTCAACAACAACGTGTTTTCTTAATGGAATGACTTAGGTGGTCTCAGATCAGATCCCAGTTGACCGTAGTCTATATTATAAAACCACTGTGTATGAATTCAGTAGAATTGGCAGCCTTTGCTTGAAAAAGGTCCAGGGCCAAGCTCGTATAAAGAATGAATTATTTCTTGTTCCTAGAGAGGGTCTCTTTAGGTCAGTGTAGGGAAGCTTCCACTCCAGCTGCCTGCATTGAAATTAGACGGTGGATAAATAGAGGGCTACAGTTTCCAGGACTGCCAAATCCTTAACCTTCATTAGCACAAATATTTGCTCAGAATTTTCTAAATATTTCCTTTTCAATGTCTCCTATTGTATTACATTACTAGAACAATATTCTTTTATGACAGAATCCAGAGATTACTTTTTTAATGGCTGCACAGTAGCATGCACAAGCTACAGAAGAATATGGATCACAGTGGGGATATCAAAAAGATAAGTTTCTGAATATTTCTCCAGGTATTTCCTCTTGCTTTATGGATGTTGGTATATGGTAAGAGGTAGCAGGGATTTTTCCCTTTTAAAATAAGCTAGGGGGCCCACAGGGACTCATAACCTAACTTCAAAAAACTGCTTTCTTAAGCCACTCCTTATGGTTGGCTAGGAATCCCTGGAGATCCGGGTTAGCCTGTGGTCTTGGCAGGGGTTTCTGCTGGCCCACCAGGTCTGGTGCAAGCACAGGTAGTCCTAGGCATAAATAACTCTGATTTTAATGAAAAAGATTTATGAGGTCATAAAGAAAATGTTTCCCACTGAGCCAATTCTGTACATTGCTTGATACCCAGCAACAAATGCACAATAAAATAGTGTCAATTATTTTTTATTACCGCACCACATGAACAATAGAGATGATTTTGGATAACACCATTTCTACATTCTATGTTAAGTGGCCAAAACTTAACTGTCAAATACTCACAAATTTTCAGTTGTTCCTTGATGTGTTACTTGCAGCAAATTCATTAACAACGGAAAAGTGGAGGGGAAAAATCCTCCAAATAAATAGATAAAACATAGATGACCTACATATGTACATAGGAAAGAAAAAAACCCTCAAAATAGCATTGTGACAGGTTCGGTCATAGAGATCCCCTTGGGACTGTCACCTAATGTGCTGAGATTACCTCTTAGCCCATTTTCCCTGCCAGCTTGGGACTCCAGAACCCTGTCTTGTTGAGCCTGCTGGAACACAGACCCAGGGTCCAGTCCACACCCCCAAAGCTGCAGACTTAATTGAAAACAGCTTAGCAGGTCACCTGCCTCCGGCACCCAGCTCCCAGTGGGATCCAAACCCCAAATAAATCCATTTTACTCTGTATAAAGCGTAGACATGGTAAACTCATAAACTGTGCACCCTCTGTAACACTGATAGAGAGATATGCACAGCTGCTTGCTCCCCCAGGTACTAATCACTTACTCTGGGTTTACTAATAAAAAAAGTGATATTATTAAGTATAAAAAGTAGGATTTAAGTGGTTCCAAGTAATAACACTCAGAACAAAATAAGTTACCAAGCAAAATAAAGCAAAAACACGCAAGTCTAAGCCTAATACATTAAGAAACCGATTACAGGTAATATTTCACCCTCAGAGATGTTCCAATAAGCTTCTTTCACAGACTAGACTCCTTCCTGGTCTGAGACCAATCCTTTCCCCGGTATGGTCCTTGTTAGTTCCAGCAGCCATCTTAGGTGGTGACTAGGGGTTTTCTCATGACTGGCCTCCTTTGTTCTGCTCCACGCCATTTTATAGCTTTGGCACAAGGCGGGAATCTTTTATCTCTCTGGGTCCCCACCCCGCCTTCTAAATGAAGAAATACCAGATTTAAGATGGATTCCAGCATCATGTGACATGGTCATATGTTCTGTGAGACCCCAGCCTCCATTCTTCCTGGGCTGGCCCACACCTACACAGGAAGGTTTTCAAGTAAACAGAGCCATTTACAGTTCATTGATTCTGAAGCACTCTTAATGGTTTCCACTTAGTATGTTTACATTAGTAATACCAGTTTGTCTTATTATCCCAACTTCAGACATAGAAATAATACATGCAAACAAATAAGATGAAGACACTCAATATATTACAAGCTTTCTAATGATACCATACAAGGGGTATTTAGCATAAAGCATATTCCAGTGATGTCATATTCATAAGCATATTTCCATAAAGCGTATGGAGGGCAACATCACAAGCATACCCTCCTATTTCCTGTTCATAAGCACAGGACATTAATATGCAGTGCAGCATATTCACAGTGGTAGGGTTCTGGAAAGTGTGAGTACCATATTAAGATAGGATGATCAGATGCAAATAACTTCCTTTCACACTTGGGACTCTCTTCTAAACCAGCGTATATCACCCACAAGAAGAGTTTAGTTATAAATAAGAGGCATTTGAACTCTATCCAACAGACAGCTGCACTGGCAACTTTCCAGGAGCCTGAGGACCATTCCCTAACCTGCAAAAACTGGAGCAGACTGCAGCCATAGTTGTTCTACTTTCAGAAGTGTGGTTCACAAAGAACATAAATGTCATTATGCAATGTTCCATCTTGATATGAGTGACTTTCCATTGAGATGAAGCTCAAGCATCACATGAGGGACCTGCAATCTTTGTGGTCAGTGTTCAATACAAGGTTGGTCATGGACCATGATCTAACACAAATTGCCCCTGCTAAAAGTATACCTCTGGCAGGAAATTATTATTCTGTTGGTAGAGTATAGGGGTGAGGGAAGGAGGGAGGAACAATAGGAGTAGAGGATGACAGGAGTGGAGTCAGAACTTGTCTCTAGTCTTGTTGTTGATCATGCAAGGTACCTCAAAAAATGTCCTGACCTTGGAGGAGCAGAGAGTTCTTTGATTTGCTCAACAGTGACTCCCTTTAGTAATTTAAAGAGCATCATCAATAGGAATCTGCCTAATCCACCAGAATTGTGTGGCTGAAATAGTGCCTTAAGAGTACAGTTTTTATAAAGCACCAGAGAACTGGCAATCCTAATGATTACAGCATAGATGGTGAAAAAACTTTTCAACCCCTATAGGCAAAAGACAGGGATAGTTTTAAAAAGGTCAGGAGCAAACGCCTGACCCCAGTGAAGTTAGTGGAAGTTTTGCCATTAACTTCAATGGTACCAGAATTTTTCCCCAAGTATTAGACATCACAGCACATTGCAAATGTGTTGCTATTATAATGATGCTTACTAATATACCTCCTTGATAGAAATATTTTAATGGGTTTTGTTTTAGTAATTAGTCATTTATTTTTCATAAAACCATATTGTTAAAGCAGCAAATGTAACATAATTATATGCATTCACATGAACTCAGCAGCAATTATATAACAAATAGCTGACACGTTGATCATATAAATGTTAAAAGTTCATTTTAAAATATTTATTTATTTTACAGAAGACAATATATAGTTCTTAATTATGATGAGTACAGTTAAAAATGAAAGGCAATTATATACAGCACAACCCTATTGCATCTGACAGTATCAAGATATACCCAAAGCCAGAAGGTAAAGGGGGTTTGGTAAACTTGGAGAGCTACAAGAGCATGCTTTGTATCTGGGCTGGAAATACAACTTGAGAAGGGTGAGTGGGTGTGGGTTTGGGTTTGAATGGTCAAGTGGTTAGGGCTCTAATCTATCACTTGCAATAGTCAGGTTCAATTCTCTGCTCTGCCATAGACTTCCTATGTGACCCTGGGCAAGTCATTTAGCCTCTTGGTGCATCAATTCCCCATCCATGAAGTGGGGATGATAGCCTTGTCCGACTTCACAGTGGTAACCTGAGACTCAATACGTTAAAGATCATGAAGCACTTGGAGATCTACTGACAAAAAATGCTACATTAGAGCATTTTTATATACATTTAAATCTAAACAAATAGAGGATGTCTTTTTGGAAAATCCTAATATTTGAAAAAAGAACCCGAAATATTTTAACAGTTGATGAGGCTCCAAACTTACTTCATCCAAATGCTTTTGAAATTAGCCAGGGACAAATATGGGAAGCAATAGGTGTTGCCTGTGGCAGCATGATATTGAAGTTGTTTTTAAAAAAATGTAATTGGAGCCAAAATCACTTGCAGGACTGAGTAAATTTGTTTTACAAACCTCAATTTGGAGGATACCATAGTAGCACTGCATCCAAGGGCCAGTCTCCTTAGCCCTATGCAGAGATAGTAGGATTGGAAATTTAATCTTTGAGCAAACTCCTTCCCTTCCTGCTTTACAAACCTAGTCTACACACTGTGTATACTGCTTACTCTCTTTTGAGAAGTTTGATTTTATTAACAAAAAATAAACTAATACAAAGATTAGCTCCAACTGCCCCAGGTTGGCTGCTCCATTTGATTCATCCCTCAAGACTACACAGCACTAGATCCTCTCTCCCCACAGAGCCACTCCCTCCTCCCTTTTTATCTAGGTGTGGTAACAAGTCACCTGCCTCACTGATTGAGCAGAACCATCTTAACTCTTTCTCAGACAGGATCAATACCTGCTAAGAGGGTGGGATCTTTCAGGCAAACCATGTCAGCCTGTTACAAGGCCTTGGTGAAAATGGGGAAGGTTAAACAATTGGGGATTCGCTATAGATCCACTTAAAAAAGAGTGGGGATAGGCGAGAACAATCAGTCTTTAAGGCAGTTTTTTGTGGAATGGATGGCTGTCAAATTATCATAAATATAACTAGGCATGGGCTGAAGTGGTGGTGGTCTGGTCCATTTTGGGTTCAGGTTTGGGTTTGATGATACTGAAATCTCATATGCAAGATTCCTGCCAACAGGAGCACAAGTCTCTCAAAGTCTCTAATTCAGTTGCATGTGAACCAATCCATTCAATAAAACACATTTGAAACTGGTTCTGAATTCTACCCAGAACTGAGACTGGGATATTAAATCATCTGAAAATCCTAGCTCAAGACTATAACAGTGCATTTGAACCTGGTAACTTAAATGTGAACACTTTCTTTCCTACCAAAAGTTCAAGTGCTGGCCCATCTCTAAATAAAACACATAACATTGTGCAATCCTTTGTCATTTGCCTTTGAATGATCTTAGAGCTGCTGCCTGTGCATCAGACAAATCAGTTAGTTCTCCAGTTCTAACAGGCCACAGTGGGAATATTTCAATAAAAGTTTCATTGTAAGGCACAAGTACTGTGCATTCTGCATGGAACTAGGATCTGTTAATTTTCAAATTATAAAAATGTGCTTATCCAACTAGCTCTAAATTCATATACAAGGAGTAAACTGCTCTCTAATGGTCTCAAAGCCAAATGGATTCCCACTCCCAAAGAGCTTGATATCTTCCCTCAGCTCACCTTGCCCCCCAGCAGGCAAAAGTCTGATGGAACAGATGAGATGTATATCATGTCCTGAAGTCCTGAGAAGAAAATTATATGGGCACGGATTCCAGACTTGAAGTCCCTTCACTCAGTCTCCTGCCACCAACACTCAGATATTCAATTCTAGTGATGGTTAGCAAAGTCATTTAGCTTTAGAGCTGGTCAAAAACATAAGTGAGTTTTGTGGAAAATGTTGACTCCACATTTTTGTGATTTTTTTTTTTTAATTTTCCAATTTTTTAATTTTAAAAACGTGTGCTTTTATTTTCAGTTTTGGGGAGGGCATTTTGCTCTTTCCCTCTCCCTTTAATGTCTTTTCTGTTTTGCCATTCAAAACTGTGGAAAAGAAGGGCAAAAAATGAAAAAAAAAAACACCGTTTTTCAGTTTTGGGGATGTTTTGTAGAAAAATCAGAATTTTTTAAAATTAAAATTTTGTATTTTTTTACAGATACTATTTTTCATTGGAAAAAACTTTTGAATGGAAAATATCAATCATGTCTAGCAATCTCTTTGGCAGGGCCTCCAAAATATACATGTAGAATCCCAGCACAATGGGGCTCTGATCTTGGATGAAACTTCGATGCACTTCTGTAATACAAATAATAATTAATAAATAAATAAATAGTTAAAGTATTACATTTGATCTGCAGTGCTACAGAGGAAGAGTGATATTCTCTCAGAGGGCTACAGAGATGAGTTTAGGATTTATAAAGAATACATTATTTGACTGAATTCACCTCCCTTTCTGTCTACAAATTGTCCATGAGCAGATCACAATTTTATTATATTGTTTTGTTAAAATTATTTAAATAATAATATTAAAAGCCTTATTATTTTATTAATACGACAGTAGTGCCAAGAGACCCCCAGCTGAGATTAGGGCCCTAGATTATGCTAGACGGTTTATGAACACATGGTGAGAAACTGTCCCTGCCCCAAAGATCTTAGTCTAAATAGATGAGGTAGACAAAAGGTGAAAGAAGAAGCGGAGGCACAGAGAGGTTAAGTGACTTGCCCTAGGACAATGCAACAGGTCCATGGCATAGCCAGTTCTCCTGACCTCCAATCTAGTACACTAGACCCATCTCTCAGCTAAGCACATTCTCTGAATGCTATTTAGTCTGTAGCATGTTTATTAGCAGTCTGTTGTGATTTTTTTGATGTTCAAAATTATATTTTGAATGCACATATAGGTCATCTCATCTGTTTCTGTTTGCCTGATTACAGTAGCGTAACTGAAAATTAGGGTTGTGGTGTGAATACTCCCTATTACAAATTCAAAATTTTGCTTTGTGCAAAAAATTTTTAATGCTCACTTAAAATTTGTTGTTTCAGCCAACACTTCTGCCAGTACATTTTTTGCTAGAATATTCTTTGCAAGGAAATGTAAAGGGGAAATATAAAGTTAATAAAACTTCATTTAAAAATTCAGACTTATTAAGGCTTTTAAAAAAATATTCGTCCAGTTCTAAGAAGCCAGGCTCAAACTACATAGGGTTTTATTGCTCAACACTAACATCCATGTTGACCATATTGATAATGATTCATGGTAAGTATAGCACCACATAATAGCAGGGTTTAGACATAATAAGTACCATGAGAATACATGGTTATTTCATCTTCTAAACCACAGTGCAGATACATGGTAAATACTTTTGGACCAACTAAGATTAATTACCAAGTAAGCTGCAGGGACATGTAATTATTATGTAGCCCTCTGATAATTACCAAGTAAAATTGGTGTAGTTACCACATAAGTAAAATGTACTTACTAATAGTATATTTGTTCCCTGTAATGTAAAGTGTTACCAGTCATTTATGTCGGGGTTTTCCCCTAGGAGTTATGCCATTCACTCAGTCTTCTATGAATGTGTCCCAGTGCATCCCGCAGTACTACTCCCAAACGTCCTTTGCCCACCCCAAAATTCCCATGCAGGATTGGGTCCTAAAGGAAGAGAAGAGGACCTATTTTTTTCTATTTCCTTTCACAAACAGGTTCTTCTCATTACTCTGTTGACTCCACTGCCTTGCAGCTATGGACAAGTATTGGACTGTACAGGGAATTGCCCTTTGGATCCGCAAACCTATCCTATTTGATAGTTTCACCTGCACCTCTTCGCTTTCATTGTATCGTCCACATATGCTATCTCCATAAAATAGTGCCACTATCACTACAAACCTCATTTACGCATTTTGCTTCAATCACTATTAAAAACTGTCCCCTAAGACATTACTAACGTGGAGAAAAGCGGCCCATTGGTCTGTGTGCACCCCAAAGGTGGAAGGGTTGGGTTTTTTTAATGCAGAGTGTTGGCTTGGGTGTTAGCTTAGACTGAGTTGAAGATGGAGGGTCAGACTCAGCCCATGCATAATATAACTAATAGTGATGCCAGGGTGGAATTTAGTGGAGGGAAGGTCTGTCTGGAAAGGGAAATGGAAGTATAAAATGAAAGTATGGTGGGGCCATGAACAATACAGCATTAACATGGCACACATTAAATGGATTAAAAACTGGATGATAGGTCTCAAAATGTAAATTGTAAACAAGGAATCGTCATCAAGTGGGCATGTTTATAGTAGGCTCTTGCAGGGATCGGTTTTTGGGCCTGTGCATTTAACATTTTTATCAATGACCTGGAAGAAAACATAGTCATTATTGATAAAGATTGTGGGGGAGGGCAAATAATGGAGAGGATAGGTCATTGATACAGAGCAATCTGGATGACTTTGTAAGCAGGACACAAGCAAACAATATGTGTTTAAATACGATCAAATGTGAAGTTATAGATCTAAGAACAAAGAGCATAGGCCGTACTTACAGGATGGAAGACTCTACCCTGGAAAGTAGCATTTCTGAAAAAGATTTGGGGGTCGTGGTAGATAATCAACTTATCTTGAACTCCCAGTGTGGTGCTATGGCAAAAAGGGCTAATGCAATCCTTGGAGGCATAAACAGGACTATGGAGTAGGAAGGTTATGTTACCTCTGTGTATGGCATTCGTGCAACCACTACTGAAATATTATGTCCAGTTCTAATATCCACCATTCAAGAAGGATGTTACCAAGGGCAATGGTGGATTCTCCATCACTGCCAATTTTAAAATCAAGATAGGATGATTTTCTAACAGATGTACTCTAGTTCAAATAGTAATTAATTCAGAGAAGTTCTATGGTCTGTGTTATAGAAGAAGTCAAATTAGATTATCACAATGGTCCTTTCTGGTGCTATAATCTGTGGTCTACTTGGATGTAATGTTAATGTTCTTCACTTTCTCTCTCTGAAAAAAAATATTGTGTCTTCAACATGACTGCCATAATCCACCTCAAAAATGGCTTTACTTTTTGCTCAAACAAAATGACTGCTGTTTCTTTCCCAGAAATCGCTAAACCATCTTTTTGCTGTGAGAAGCAGTGTTTGTGTCCTCATTTCAAGGGTCTCATTTTCCTGGCAATGTCATCTAAACTTCTTCAAACTTGTTCCAGAATATTTTGAAAATGTGGTGAACAGGCATGGTTATCAATAGGCAACCTGGATAATGGTAAAAAAAAGCCTGGTTATTTCAGGCACATTCTTCTCTGGTTCTTCCTCTTTGTCTCTGACACTGTATGATTCTTCATGTCACTTCATGGCTATAATAATGCACATTAGTTTTTCCATACTCTTATAAAATAAAATCCACTACTGGATTATGCCATATTTTCAGAGATGCTTTTGACCCCTTCCTGAGACAGTGAGAAACTGCTTAGCTGTTTGGATTTTAAGCTGCAGCTAGAATGGCAAAGTTGGTTTATATAAAAGTAAATAAAATTCTCTCCATTGATGAATAGGTCAGATGTCACCTTCTTTGTCACTTACAAAGGCTACGTGTGCAGTGAATCATCTTTAAAAACCTCAACATTCACCCTCCATATAGATTAAGCAATAACATTTTATTACAATCTCTGCCTCATAGTACATGTTGAGGTTTTCAATAACACCCGTTATAGTGAGTTATATAAATCCAGAGTATCATTTTGTTAGAACTTAAGATTTTGCTTACTTTTACATACTATGTAATAACATTTCTTAGGCTGTGAGCACACAGATATATTTAGTTTGCATCATCTTATTGCTTTTCTGTTTACCATGTGAGAACAGAAAGTCAAGAATCTTTTGGTGCAGGGGCTTCTTTGTGTGCAAACAACTCATTCTTGTCTTAATTTAGCCTTTCACTTCACCTGAGATCTCATAAATTCTTGAAAGTCCTAGACACAAATTGCAGCAAAAATCAACAAAAGCAGCTAGAAGCTGATGACCAGCTGGAGACGTTGCATACAGCAAAGGAAAAAGTTCAAATGCTGCATGGGATTTGCACAGCCTAAAGCACACAAACTGAAGGCCTAAAGAGAAATAAGGGGGATATAACAATTGATCATGTGGGTCTGAAAGGAGAGGACACCAGTGAGTGAGAGGACATTTTTAAGGAGACACAAGGGCATAACTAGAACTAATAGAATAAAATGGATTGATGGAAAATGAATGCTAAATATCAGGAAATAGTTCCTGACTGCGAGAGTGGCTAGATTGTGTAATAGTCTCCTAGGCAAAAATGATGGAAACCCTGTTGCTTGACATTTAAAACTAGACTGAACAAAATACTAGCAAATACACTGTGAGAATAATCCTGCTCTGGCAGGTAGTTCAATTAGAAAGACCTAATACTGTAAGATCTCTCCTCTACTTTCTTTGATTGTATTTTTTAAAAAAGCCATTATTGTTTATCAGAAGTTTTTTTTTGTAAGTTAGAAATTTAAAGACAGTTTTCCAAAATTAGACTCCAGAATTGTTAGGAAACCCATTTGTACATGTAAATAGGCAGTTTCACAGCTGTGTATAATGACTACCTAATTCACACAATAACTTGAGGAACTCCTGCTGCTATGGGCTGGGTATATTTCCAAATAGTTAACCACTCATTCAAACCTATGAGCTTATGGGCTTGGTCCTCATGCTGCAACCCAGGCCTTTGTAGTTGTCTTTTCATTTTCTTGGTAAAGTCTTTTTGAAATCATCCTTAATTTTTTTTTGCTTTTGTCAACATGTACCACAACAGTGGTTTTTTTCCATCTATAACACAACTAGCTATCCAGTCCTCTTAGTAATGCCCTAAATCTTTTCCTATCTGAAAGACATATTGCTGATATGTTAAGATCAGTCCTTCTTACAGAAATGGTTTCTCCCACTATATTCACACACTTTTATTTCTTTTCTTCCCTTATTCCTACATGTTTCCAATATATGGAAGAGAGGGGAATTACATTTTTGACAGGTCATTGATGCAACAAGATCCGAACCCAGAATTTCCATATTCCAGCAAAAGGCCAAACAAACTGAACAACTTGGAGCAGAGTTCGAAGAGCAGGAAGGTGAGGGTAGTAAAATGTTTGCTTCCCTCTACTTAACAAGTTACGCTATCTTTATATGGGGTGATGCCTTTTTATGTAACTATTCTAAAACTTAAATGATTATATATAGTCTCTTTCTTCACATAGAAGAAGTCAGATTCTTGCCAGGTTAGGGTCCAACCCAACATCCCTCAAATTCAGTGTGATTTTTTCCATTGATTTCAATGGTATTGGATAGGATTCTTAATACATTTGGGGTAGGATTTTCAGAAGTCCCCAAGTAACTTAGGAGGACAAGTCCCATGGAACACCAATAACACTTGTCCTCCTAAATTACTTAGGCTCTTTTGAAAATCCCATCCTTTAGACTTTACTGACTCATGCTATGTTTGAGGAAGTATTTTGCTATGGCATTTGGACCATTCACTTCAGTCCTAACCAAGAGAGACCATTACCAAGGTAAGGGATTTTCTGAGAGTCTGGAATGCTCACAGAGGATAGACTTTGAGTATGAACTTTGAAGCAGGACAATGGGCAGTTTGTGATGCTTCTCTTCTCTGAGAGGCATATAGGAGGCATATAGCTTCTAGTAGAAAGTATGTTTCCCCAGGAGATATGCAACCCACACTTTCTCCCCACCAAAACCTCTACAGCCTCTGCTGAGTGCTGCCTTGTTCCCCTTCCTCCTCTCTTAACGACTGGCTGACAATGATCCCCAGCACTACCAGCAGGGAGGGAGGCCTACCTATGTAGTCTTCATCAGTTTGGCTGCTAATGGCCGTCAGTTTTCCAGAACTGCCACCAGATCTCCTCCCAGTTACTATTCTGATTTCCTGTTAGCAGCTTGCTTCCCTCAGTCACTTGGCTGCAGGTTGTGTCTCTATTGACTGTCAATTGAATTAGTTTATTAACTGATTGCTGCCTGACTTGCTTTATAATTTATTTGTCAGTTTCAATTGATTTTTGATATTTTGATTGTATCTCTTCCTCCCCACCCCACCCCCGTTTATAGCTTATTCAGTGCAGGAACTATGTCTTCCTAAATGTGTTTGTTTGCCTATTGCCTTGAACAATGGAGGCCCTGTTCTGAGCACTAATTCAATAGGAAAAAATTAACAGTAAGAGATGTTGATCCTGTACATTGGATCAAAAATTGCTGGTAATTATTCCAGTTATATTGTAATTTCTGGATCTGAATGATGTTGCAACAGCATACACTTCCTTTAAAGAATTTTGATTTTTTCTAAACTTCTATCAATCTCCATTACTCAATGTTCCAATAAAAAAGGCCAAGTTGTTGGTATTGCATGTCATCTTAACAAAACAAAATAAATCAATGCAAATCCATTTAATTACCATTTGTTTATAAGAAGTTTTAGTTATCAACAGGTTGATTCCTTTTTATTTTTAAACTTTTGACTTTTATTGCAAAGAAGCCATTCTAAAAAAAAGCGTATACAGTGTAAAAGATCCAGACAACAAGCACCAGTGTCATAAGTAACGTTGCGACTTGTTGACTAGTTATGAAATCTGGCAATTAGCATCTTGGAGAAAAAATGTCAAGTGGCTGCCAATGGGCTTTCACAATAGTAAATGGAAAAGAGGATCTTTATCCTTTTGCTCAGACTGTGAAGTTTAAGACATGAAGTGGATAGCACCAGAGCAGCAGCAGTGCAAATAACAGAAAATGGTTCACTAATGGTGGAGGCTAAATGTCGTGTAGACTGTGGTAACACAAATCCATGTTAACAGATGTGTCCAGACCCATAAATTGTCTCTCTCAGTTGATTCAGAGAAGGGTATAAAAGCAGCTGCACAAAAGGATTTTAGGCATAGAGAAAGAGGAGAAAGGCTTTCTGTAGAGTCTCTTGCAGGGAGAGGAGAGAGACTGTTCCAATTTTGCTTCCTGGCACCCGGCACTTGGCCTATAGTCTTCATTTCCTTGGCAGAACACGTTCAGAACACAAAGTAAGGGTAGCAGTTCCAATTCAGTAAACACGCACATCCAAAAATAAGCATTGTGTTTTGTATTTTTGCTGGCCAATTGTAGTAGCTGGAGTTTGTGCATATGTTGATCATAATTCAGATTATGGTACCCTATAATTTTTAAAGATGTGGATTAGCGTAATATTGGAGTTAAACGTTTAAAGGCAATGTTAAACTCATGATCTTTGTCTGCTTTACTGTTTCTATGATTGAAGCAAAATAACTGCATCAGTGATACATTGAAACAACACGAAACAGCTATTAAAGTGATGTATAATCCAAACCCTAATGGCAAAATTTCAAATCCACAATTTGGTGGCATGGTGTGTTTTTGTTTTTTGTTTTCTTTTCTGACCATAATAACCCAAATAGTAATACTTTCTGGTGAAACAAGAAACATGCTTTTTTATTACACAAAATCTCATTTCATAGACACCCTACAAATGCTAAGGAGCACATCCCATGTAGGAACTGGAGCCTGAAACTATTGTTGGTGCCACAGTTTAAGTCACTGTCTAGTTTATCTGCCCCTGAAGATACAGAGTTTCCAGTCTCATTGTATTATTGAATATCAGTAATGATGGTACTTATGCCAGTGACAGAGAAATGTTAATAACATTTTCCTGGTCTGATGTCACTGCGCAAGCAGCTTGGTTATAAAGTTATGTGTTTTGAAAGATTATAGCTGGTGAAATCAAGTCTTCCCAGAAAATGTAATTGAAGTTGCTGAAAAATACATTTGTTCTGAAATCAGGATCTCCAGGGACATTCAAGTAATCCTAACATAATAGAGAGACTTAGAATTTTTGAACAAAATGTCAGATGCCCTCCTTTATAAATTGTCTAAAGTTGTGTTAATTCAACCCCTCTCCCTGCCTCCCCACCTCACCACCTCCTCTGAAGTCCATTCCATCCATCTCTTCTCCTCCCTCTTCACCTGCATAGTTGTAATTTGATGAGTCTTTGTCATTCTCCTTCCTTGACTTTGATGGCTGACTGTCCATTCTTCCTCTGTTCCCAATCTCTTGCTGTCATAGTGGGTCATCACATAGCAGTTAAACCCAATTATCTCCTCAGCACTATATGTCTTCACTTGTCCTTCATCTTTGCTCCATTTCCCTCATTCAACTATCTCAGTCACTCACTTGACCTGATCTTCACCAAGTACTGCTTTCTTTCTGATCTTTTAATCGTAGGCCTGGTCTACACTTAAAATTTAGGTTAACATACCTACGACACTCAGGGTGTGAAAAATCCACCCTTCTGACTGCTATAGCTATGCCAACCTAACCTCCGGTGTAGGTGCAGCTAGGTGGACAGAAAATTGCTTCCGTCAACCTAACTACTATTGCTCAGGGAGATGGAGTTCCTACAGTGATGGAAAAAGCCCCTTCTGTCACTGTAGTTTGAGTCTACACAATGGGGTTACAGTGGCACAGTTACAGTACCATAGCTATATTGCTATTGTGCCCATACTGTAATCATGGCCTTAAAATTCTTCTCTGAGCTCCCGCTTCTATGTTGTTTTCCCTGCATTATCACTCACTCCTTCTAAAATCTACTGTGCAACACTGACTACCCTGGACCTCTGTCTCTTCCTTCCATCACCAGCCTCATTCCCCTCCATTGATTCCATGGTTTCAATTTCAGTTTCACCCTCTTCTTTACAGTTGATTCCTGCCCCCATCTTTCTCATTTCTCTCTCTGTCCAAACAATCCCCAGCCCTGGTACACCCTTACATTTCCCTTCTCTGCCCAGGATCCTGCCAGTTTCTTCATGGAGACATGTTATAAAAGTCTACTCAGGCTTAACAAGAGTGGTGATAATGGTAGAGCTTTAATGAATGCTTATTCGTTTGTGTGTAGACTGTGGCAAAAAATAAACCAGTAATAACTTTTTAATTATATCTTTTGAGAATGATAATGCCATTTTTATGATATAAATGGAAGGGGAATACACCCCTTCAAGGATGCTCCTCAGAGTGGTGGTGATGATGATGAACAGTTATTAGAAGCCACAAAAGCAGTTGAATCTGTAATTAACAGCCAGGGATGTAACTGAGCTTTCAGGAACATGCAGAGCTTCCTTTTTTGAGACATTATTACTTTTGCCACTATGGAGACCTCACTGGTTCGAAATCAATATAAAGGCAAATTTTCTCTCATACAATTATCTTCAGAATACCTCTCCATTGACATATTGAAAGTAATATTTATTCTGTGAAACGCCATTAGTGTTTAGACTATGTTAGTGGATACTCCTGACTAGGAAATTTAGAATGGTATCACCAACTTTCCTTTTTTGCCTTCAGACAATATCATTGTGAACAATCAAATGGAGCAGCCTATATTTTAGAATTCTGGAGATATAAAGAAAGGTGAGGGTTTGGCTGATGTTTGTTTATTTTAGGATTTATATTTGAAAAATTGCTGATAAAGCAGAATAATTTCATAATTCAGGGAGGTTGGTTTTGGGTAAATTATCTGTAATGATTTGAGTATGAACTGTATCCAGTGTGTTTTAGTGAAGAATACTGTAGAACTCTGATAATCTATTCTGGGCATAGCTTTCACATTGAACTACTATGGTGGTCTTTCAGAAGGGGGTCATATGGATGTTAGAGGCAAGGAAGAAGGCAGCTGAAAATTAAAAGTAGGTGAAAGACGTGGTGACATCCTGTGAAATGGCCAAGGTGTATTTTACATCTTTATATGTTGACATGATTTCAAAAGCACCTTGAGCAAGAAGATTTTTATACCTAAAAATATACCAGCTTCTAACCTGATTACTTTCATCTGGGAATTCATTTGGGTGTCACTGTATTGATGACAGAGCTTGGGTTTTGTTTATATATATATATATATATATAAACAAACAAAATTTGAACAAACTTTGGACAATTATATAAACAAACAAACTTTAGACAATTAAAAATTGCATTATTTCATTCTGATTTCAGTTGAACGTTCTTTGCTTTCCAACCACTCAGTCTTACAGTCCTTAGAAAACATTGTGACTCATGTAGTCATTCACCAAGGGAACTCTAGACTTGAGGAACACCATGGCTTTTCTGTATTTGTGACATTTAAAGATCCATTTAAGTCAGCTGGAGCTTTTCCATTGACTTCACTGAGAGTTGGATCAGGCCCTAGATGTCTAGCGTTAAATAAAATAAATACCCACTTTGGTCTAAGCATTCATATAACTTACAATTGAATGGCCAAATGATGGTGGCATCACCACTGATGCTCTGAAGGAATGGGTGCAAGGGGCCTCCATCACCAATGCTCCTATCTAAGAAGCAGTTGTTATGTCACAGCCAGTGTTTCCCCAAGCACAAGACAGGGAGACTAGTGCTGAAGACCTCAGGGAAGGCATATCTTAGTGTGATGAGGATGTTGCTCCTGAGCCGTGCATCAGCAAGCGGGCCAGTAGTAGGAGAGCTCAAGTTACAAGAAAAGGTTTAATAAGAGCTGCTAGTGAGCAGCACCCTCACCACAAGTACCCATGAAAGCACAGACGGCAAGCATCTAGCCCTTACCATACTATTCCCACTCTCCTCCCCAACCTCCATCCTTTGTGATTCTAGGAGGTATGAAAAGCGCTATAGCTTTTCTCTGGTTGTCAGATATGTTTGTGACATCCAAATTATTTACTTGCCAATAACATAAGCACAGGAATATGACTTCATTGCAGGGTGGAATCGGAGGAAAATCTGGGTGGTGATGGGGGGAGAGACCCCATTAAAACAAAAATATTTTTGTTGATAACAAAGAGAACACAGAAAACTGCGGACCAAGTGCATTTCTTTTTGTATAAAGAAACTTTTTTTCCCCCGTGTGTTCCATTATATAAGGACTCCTTTTAAAATGTGCAGAACAGAAGAAAAATTATGCTTGTGGTATATATTAGAGCAAAAAATAAGGATATAAGCAAATAATAAGAATAAGCAAAATTCAGATCTGGATTTGCCTTCAGTGAGCAGGAGGTTATGCAGCTTCCCGCAGGAGGCATGCAAAGGAGGCCCCAAAGTCATCAAGCCATTGGGACCAAGATTTGGGTCAGGCCTCTCTGTGACGCTTGTAGAGCATTACTGCTGATCTGCGCCTGGCTTGTTGCCCATCAGTGTACACAAAACAGACCTGCCTTCTAGAGTCTTCTGTTGCTATCATCCTCTGAATCCAGTCTTTAAAAAAATACATTGTAAATGCAGTTTTTAATTAATTTATAAAA
This sequence comes from Eretmochelys imbricata, assembly GCF_965152235.1. NCBI lineage: Eukaryota > Metazoa > Chordata > Testudines > Cheloniidae > Eretmochelys > Eretmochelys imbricata. Next base: position 237,303,767 of record NC_135572.1, read on the forward strand.
GACCTATCCCAGTAATGTAGGTTCCAATCTTACAAAGACTTACGCAATTTTTAAACTTTACATACCTCAGTAGTTCCTTTGAAGTCAATGGAACGACTCACAAGTTTAAATCTTTGTGGCCTTCTACTGACAACACAGCAAGCATCCCGGAGCACATTACCTGGCTGAATGTGTTCTAAAACTATTTATTTTTAAAGGGCTTTTTCTCAGAAGAAAAATCCAGACAGATTATTTTAAAAAGGGCTCCTGCCTGCTGTTGATTAAGTTAATGGCTCTTGATTAAGTCCACACCATGGTCTACACACAAACTTTCTCCTGTAGGAGGAAGATCAGACTTTAAATAATACAAAATACACACAATACACAAGGAAGTGATCTGCACACAGTTGTGATTAACACAGCCCTACCAGACAGACTGAAAGTGTCTGAAACAGCTAAGAAACTGTTGCTTAACAAAATATTTGTGTACTTGGAATACTTAATACATAAATTATGTGTTCTCAATATCTAATCATCCAGTGGCCTTTAAAAGTATCTTGGCCATTTGTGTGTCTCTTACTAATTCATCAGCCGCACTGGTTCATTATGCTGACTTTCATACAGTGGGTTGCTATAAGGGTTCATTAAGCTGGGAACTGCAGTTCAACTTTTGGCCTCTTTGGTCTAGCTATGAAATTACAAGGTGTGGATAGTAATATTTTTCCTTTACAAGTATCAGGCAAACCAGAAGGGGAGAGAATGTTTAAGTTTCCTTCCAAGAGGTTTTCTTCTCTTCTCTTCCTAGGATTTCAGGGATGAAGGGTACTGTCCATATGCACAGAAAAAGATTTAACTAATTTTAATTTTCTGGGAAATTTGATTAACAGCTGTTACAAGTTTTACTGATTCTAGCTGCTTAGTTAAGGCTTTTTCCACACAATTTTCTTAAAGAGGCTTAAATATGTAACAATATAGATAGAGGGCAGAAGCTTTTTCCCAGCAGATAGAACCAGTCTAGTACTAACATTTGTGAATGCTAAATTCTCTGGCCTAAATTCAGCTACAGTTAGTGAAATCTCATTGCCTTCAGTGGAGCCATTGCATATGAGGACAGAATTTGGTCCTCTATATCTAGAAATGTTGTGTAAGTACTATTTACTTAGGAATTACACCGCCCTTTCCATCCATAGACCTCAAGGAGCTGTACAAAAGCATTATTATCCCCATTTTAGGGATGGGGAAACCAAGGCAATGAGAGATCAAATGACATAATGAGCCAGTGGCAGAGTTGGGATCAGAACTCAGGCCTTGTGACAATGTCTGGTTCCCTACTGCACTGGACTTGCTATAGTCCATCTGGAAATGAGGCTGTACTGGTATCCGTCATTCGTAAGCTTCCCCAGAAAGTCTGAAGAGTTGAAATTACAACCTCCTCATCTGTGTTGCATCTTTCAAAGGACTTAACTCTCTGTTATATTTGTTATTTTCAAACCAGAGAAATCACCTACTTTACAATTTATATCTGAGTATGTTGCCTTTTAGCAGTCCCTAGGGTTGGTATAGGAATTTTGGAACCTCTTTGAGTTTGATCCTTGGAACTCCTGTTCTAGACCTCAATCTCTGTCTAGCTTCCCACCACAAATCCTTTTGCTCCCCATCATCTTTTACCTGCTCATGTTCTCTTCCCTCCTCCTGCCTCCCAGGCCGATTATAGGGAGAAGAAAGCCACGGATCTTCCCTACTCCCTCTTTACCCCCTGCCCATATCATAAACTATGTCAAGCTACGGGTGTAATTCCCAGTTCACGGAGACATACTCATTCTAGCTCTCAACTGAGCTAACACCCCAAAAGAGTAATGTAGCCACAGTAGCACAGGGAGTGGCAGCACTGGCTAGCTAACTGGAGCGCAAACCTGCCTGAACCCTGTGGGTATGTATTCAGGACAGCTAGCTCGTGCTGCCACTGCCCGTGCAACCATGGCTGCACTAGTATTTCTAGCACAGTAGCTCAGGTGAGAGCTAGCACGAGTATGTCAGCCCAAGCTGGGAATCACATCCCTAGCTCGTAATGTAGACGTAGCCATAGTTATCATGAAAGAGAAGGCCTGTCATTTGTATCTCGTAAGCAGCCAGTAGCATGCATGATGACCTCCACTATATTGTAGAGCACTGAGTAATGCTTTCATAGAGTCATAGACTTTGAAGCCAGAAGGGATGACCAGATCATCTAATTTGACCTCCTGTATATCACAGGTCATCAACACCATCCAGCACCCACACACTAAACCCAACAACCAAAATTAGACCGAAGTATTACAGCCCACAGGAGACAAGACTATTGTGTGCCACAGGCAGAGAACAGGAGGGACCTAGGTACACCAATGCCTGAGGTCCCCGCAGTGTCAGAGAACTGATTAAGTGAGATGTATCCAGATAATCCTGGCAATTGACTCACACCCCATTTTGCAGAGGAAAGCGAAAAAACTCTGAGATGGCTGCCATTCTGACCTGGTGGGGGGGGAAATTCCTTCCCGACTCCACATATGGTGATCAGTTAGACCCTGAGCATGTGAGCTAGAACCAGCCAGCTAATCACCTGAGAGAGAGAATTCTCAGTACCATTGTAGAGCACCTGCTCACCCTGTCCTGGGTCCCATCTCAAGCTGTGGCCATCTCTGATGCTTTAGAGGAAGGAGATTTTTTTAAAAAACTTCACTAAATAAGTTGGCAGGGGGGAATCAGGTTTCCCTATGTTCTACAATTACATATTATGTTCAGGACTGTAAAACCAACATGGAGGGGGTCTCATGTTTCAGGACATGCCCTCATTTGCAAGTTTCAGGGGTTTCAAAAGCTGTCTGCAGCTTCATGTAGCCTCAATAAAAGGGTGTTTATTTAAGCAAGGACCGCCTTTAATAATTATGACTCAGTTCTATACAACCTACCATGTTGCTATGATCTTTGAAGTTTTAATTTGAATGAAATCAAATACATAACTCTACTATGGGTATTATTATTTTATAGCTATTTAGTAGCATTACTTCAGTTGGAATCCCATTTTTATTAGCACCACGGTACAAAATAAGAATAGTTTTCCATTATCATATCATTTAAATAGCAGGAATTTCCCACCACAGACAAGTTGTACCTGCTGGCTTGGCCCTTTTATTGATCCTGTCACGAGCATAGCTGCTTTGATATGAGTCTTTTACTTTAAAGTGCAGGGTTTATAAAATCTAATTGCAGCAGATGTTTCTCTGGGTTTTCTCTCTTCCATTGGCACTCTGGAGTTTTACTTGTTTTTCCCTTGGAAAGGTACATGAAAGTGAAATCCTTGTATAGTCAAATGTTTGTTTTACCATCTAAAGCTTGCAAAGGGTCCTTAGCCTGGGCTGATTTCTTCTTGAAGAGCTGTAATTATTCATGGAAAGAAAAAGTCTTTGTCACTAATAGGCTTCTTGGTGCTTCTTGTAACAGTCTTTATTATTCCTTTCTACATAATTTTCTATTGATGAGGTGAAAAAAAGCTCTCCTCTGCTTTTGAGAGAGAAAAGGTAATTGTTCTTTTTTCACATTTACCAATGCTTGTTGCGTTCCTTATGTGTTTAAAGGACAAGGATGCAGAAAATTATGTTATTGATGGCATCACCATGGCAACGGTTCTTTAGAATAACACATTCTGGCATTGTTATTCTGGACACACACAAAAAAGGGGGACTTTCTTTTAAGCACAAACAGATTGTGCCCCTTTTAAATGCACCCATGAACTTTGCTTTTCTGAAGATTTACACACTGGTTTTGGGTAGAAAGGATTCCAACATCATTTACCTCTCTGTGTACATCACATTATGGTGCTAAAGAAAAACTACTTTGAAAAAGCCAATGGTTTAAAGAGACACAGTATGGGAAGGGTACATAAACATTTCTTTGATCAGAAGAACAAAAACAACTTGAAAGAATTTTGAAAATTTATGAGCTCTACCACCAGAACCCTCTAAATAATCAATCAAGGGGCAGAAGAGAGTGGAGAAGGGCCAAACCCTCTGAAATTACTGAAATAGTTAGCTCTGGTTAATTTAGCATTTGCCCACACTAGCACTGTACAGCTTAATAAGTTTAGACTGCAAATCTAATGGCCCCAATTATAGCAGTTCGCAAAAGTGCTTACCTTTCATATGCAACATTCCACTCTCTTCATGTGTTGACATCCCACTAAATATAGTAAGCTACTTTTGCACAATATCACTGTATTCACTCTTGGCTCAGTTGTGATTTCATAGTGCTGAGCTGAGTTATTTTATTTTTCCAAAACTCATCAAATGGTGTATTTCTTTAAAGGAACAAAGTAAAGCATTGAAACTAGAGATGGGCCTGAAATCTGTTATCCAATACATTTCCTTATCCCTGAATTCTGGGGAAATTGGGAGTTAACTCACTGGATCCAAAAATGTGATGGCAATTTTGGTTCCAGGTTATATCCAAAATAGGAAGGGACCTATTTTCTGAATACAGTTCAAGATGGTGGAAATCATGTAAGAACAGCTGATTTCATGAGATTTTCAACAGTCAAGATATTGATATTAATTTAAATTTTGCAAAAATAAATTTAAATCCTGGATTTTGGCATCACTGCATGTGGATCCTACCTCAGATTCAGCTGGAAACCTGAGCTTTGAACCTGGCCCAAAAACTGAATCTGATGTTGAGCTGAACTCCATTTCTTTGACGCATCTCTAAATAAAACAAATGAAATCCTGTAACATTGATGAAATGGCTAAGGATATATTTAAAAAAAAATTGCGGGTGGGAGGATTAGCTACAAACAGACAGATTATCCAGGAAGGTTCAGACACTTTGCAATGCACTGTCAGCAGGATCTGGCCGTAAAACCAGAATATGTGGCCTGGGAGGATCATCCCATTATAGGAGAATCCTCTGGTCATGCAGAGCCAGTGTAGAGGCTGTGATGGTGGGTCTCCTCCTGCTGTGGGAGGGTGTGGCTAGAGGCAAGGTGCCAATCTCTAGCTGGTGTTTTGGCCCTTTAGACCGTTAGCAGCAGCATAAATTAGAGCACCCTATCCTGCGGGACCAGCCTCCACACACAGCAGCCCAGGATTTGGAGAGTACAAAGATGAGCTTTACGCCACTTTTGTACATGCACACATAGAATCATAGAATATCAGGGTTGGAAGGGACCTCAGGAGGTCATCTAGTCCAACCCCCTGCTCAAAGCAGGACCAATCCCCAATTAAATCATCCCAGCCAGGGCTTTGTCAAGCCTGACCTTAAAAACTTCTAAGGAAGGAGATTCTATCACCTCCCTAGGTAACGCATTCCAGTGTTTCACCACCCTCCTAGTGAAAAAGTTTTTCCTAATATCCAACCTAAACTTCCCCCACTGCAACTTGAGACCATTACTCCTTGTCCTGTCCTCTTCTACCACTGAGAATAGTCTAGAACCATCCTCTCTGGAACCACCTCTCAGGTAGTTGAAAGCAGCTATCAAATCCCCCCTCATTCTTCTCTTCTGCAGACTAAACAATCCCAGTTCCCTCAGCCTCTCCTCATAAGTCATGTGTTCCAGACCCCTAATCATTTTTGTTGCCCTTCGCTGGACTCTCTCCAATTTATCCACATCCTTCTTGTAGTATGGGGCCCAAAACTGGACACAGTACTCCAGATGAGGCCTCACCAATGTCGAATAGAGGGGAACGATCACGTCCCTCGATCTGCTCGCTATGCCCCTACTTATACATCCCAAAATGCCATTGGCCTTCTTGGCAACAAGGGCACACTGCTGACTCATATCCAGCTTCTCGTCCACTGTCACCCCTAGGTCCTTTTCCGCAGAACTGCTGCCTAGCCATTCGGTCCCTAGTCTGTAGCTGTGCATTGGGTTCTTCCGTCCTAAGTGCAGGACCCTGCACTTATCCTCATTGAACCTCATCAGATTTCTTTTGGCCCAATCCTCCAATTTGTCTAGGTCCCTCTGTATCCTATCCCTGCCCTCCAGCGTATCTACCACTCCTCCCAGTTTAGTATCATCCACAAATTTGCTGAGAGTGCAATCCACACCATCCTCCAGATCATTTATGAAGATATTGAACAAAACCGGCCCCAGGACCGACCCCTGGGGCACTCCACTTGACACCGGCTGCCAACTAGACATGGAGCCATTGATCACTACCTGTTGAGCCCGACAATCTAGCCAACTTTCTACCCACCTTATAGTGCATTCATCCAGCCCATACTTCTTTAACTTGCTGACAAGAATACTGTGGGAGACCGTGTCAAAAGCTTTGCTAAAGTCAAGAAACAATACATCCACTGCTTTCCCTTCATCCACAGAACCAGTAATCTCATCATAGAAGGCGATTAGATTAGTCAGGCATGACCTTCCCTTGGTGAATCCATGCTGACTATTCCTGATCACTTTCCTCTCATGTAAGTGCTTCAGGATTGATTCTTTGAGGACCTGCTCCATGATTTTTCCGGGGACTGAGGTGAGGCTGACTGGCCTGTAGTTCCCAGGATCCTCCTTCTTCCCTTTTTTAAAGATTGGCACTACATTAGCCTTTTTCCAGTCATCCGGAACCTCCCCCGATCGCCAGGAGTTTTCAAAGATAATGGCCAATGGCTCTGCAATCACATCCGCCAACTCCTTTAGCACTCTCGGATGCAGCGCATCCAGCCCCATGGACTTGTGCTCGTCCAGCTTTTCTAAATAGTCCCAAACCACTTCTTTCTCCACAGAGGGCTGGTCACCTCCTCCCCATCCTGTGCCGCCCAGTGCAGTAGTCTGGAAGCTGACCTTGTTCGTGAAGACAGAGGCAAAAAAAGCATTGAGTACATTAGCTTTTTCAACATCCTCTGTCACTAGGTTGCCTCCCTCATTCATTAAGGGGCCCACACTTTCCTTGGCTTTCTTCTTGTTGCCAACATACCTGAAGAAACCCTTCTTGTTACTCTTGACATCTCTTGCTAGCTGCAGCTCCAGGTGCGATTTGGCCCTCCTGATTTCATTCCTACATGCCCGAGCAATGTTTTTATACTCTTCCCTGGTCATATGTCCAACCTTCCACTTCTTGTAAGCTTCTTTTTTATGTTTAAGATCCGCTAGGATTTCACCGTTAAGCCAAGCTGGTCGCCTGCCATATTTACTATTCTTTCGACACATCGGGATGGTTTGTCCCTGTAACCTCAACAGGGATCCCTTGAAGTACAGCCAGCTCTCCTGGACTCCTTTCCCCTTCATGTTAGTCCCCCAGGGGATCCTACCCATCTGTTCCCTGAGGGAGTTGAAGTCTGCTTTCCTGAAGTCCGGGGTCCGTATCGTGCTGCTTACCTTTCTTCCCTGTGTCAGGATCCTGAACTCAACCAACTCATGGTCACTGCCTCCCAGATTCCCATCCACTTTTGCTTCCCCCACTAATTCTTCCCGGTTTGTGAGCAGCAGGTCAAGAAAAGCTCCCCCCCCAGTTGGCTCCTCTAGCACTTGCACCAGGAAATTGTCCCCTACGCTTTCCAAAAACTTCCTGGATTGTCTATGAACCGCTATATTGCTCTCCCAGCAGATATCAGGAAAATTAAAGTCACCCATGAGAACCAGGGTGTGCGATCTAGTAGCTTCTGCGAGCTGCCGGAAGAAAGCCTCATCCACCTCATCCCCCTGGTCCGGTGGTCTATAGCAGACTCCCACCACTACATCACTCTTGTTGCTCTAGAGGTGCCAACTCTATGGGTGCTCCAGCCCCGGAACACCCATGGGAGAAAAAAATGGGTGCTCAGCACCCACCAGTTACCCGCCAATCTGCTATTCAGCAGGCCCCACCAATCAGCTGTTTGGCAGCGGGCAGTACTGGGGGGGGCAGAAAGAGGCAGAGTGAGGGCAGGGTGCACTTGGGGGAGAGGGTGGAGCAGGAACAGGAGTGGGAAAAGGCGGAGTGAGCGCGGGGCCTTGGGATGAGAAGAGATGCAGTGAGGGTGGGGCTTTGGGAGAAGGGGGGAAGTGGGAGCGGGGCCTTGGGGCAGAGCAGAGGTGGAACACCTATCCGGAAAAAGGAGAGGCAGCCCTGTGTGTGCACATGTATTCACAACTTATGCTGTGTGTTCTTTGACTGTAGCTGAGGATCTGACCCAGCCTTATGATGTTCTGTATGGGGAGAGGAAGAGACTTGGGTTCTACCTTAAACATTCTTGAAGAGTTTTCAACTGCTGCATTTGTAAGGGGTACTTTGGTCGGTTGCACATCCCCATATTAGAACTATGTACACCAATTCCCCATAGTGATAAATACCAGTGTTGGAGCGTTTCTTGTGGCTGAGGGAAGATGTGGGGGGTTGAAGGGACATTGCCTGAGTGACATTTGCTAGGGACATTCTGCTTCCAAAATCTTGAAAGAGGCAGAATGATGCTGAGGCAGTGTTGGAGAGATGCAAATTTAGAAGATGCAGCATGCAGGCTGATGAGAGGAAGGGAAAGAGAGACAATTGTACCAGGATCCTGAGCTGCCCTCCCCAGCCACCCCCGCCCCCTAAAAGTCTGTAACTGGTATTAAAACTGAGAGAGAGTGGGGCTCCAGCAAACATGATGTACTAGGCCCCCAAATTTCTCTCAATGGATCTACATGCCCTTCCCTCTCTCTCTCCCCACCTTCCCCCCCTTCCTCCCCCACTGCTGTCAGTCAATCAGCAGGGAAAGAATGAGGGACTGGCCATGTTCCCACCGGATCTAGACTCACTCTCTTTGGAGAGTGTAATGCCTCTGCCCTTGCTATCATTCACATGAATCTTGAACCCAAGGAGTGAAATTCATCCTTGTGCTGGCCTTCTCTAAAGGGGTATATTTTGTCCAAGATTCCAAGATTCAGTCTGTTTACTTCTTGCTTCCCTGGTGAGGAAGAGATTCCCCTTCCCCATCGCCAAAAATATCTGGCATTACAAAAGCAGATTAAAATGAGTGCCACTGCAGATACAAAATGGAGCATGAGAAAAAATAAGTCTGATTTGTGGGACACTAGTTCCTTTGCTTCTTTGTAAAGCCATGAAGTATCTCAGCTACCAAAGCTAAAGTGACTCTTGTTTTGGTTGAGACAGATAACCTATTGACCAAGAAAGATTTCTAAAAGGGACAACTTCCTTCCTTCCTTGCCACTGAATTGTCCTCCCAATCCCCATCACCAGCCAGATACTGGCTGCCCGTGCATGGGTTTGTAAATTAGGCAAAATTAAGGCTGGTTTTCTTGAGCTGAGCAGTCAGGGGTTTGTTTTGCAAAAAACAAGGCTAAAGGCTGGTTTAAGCTTAGATCTTGGTCCCATTTCAGCCCCTTGAGTTTGCGGGGGAAGAAGTTGGTTCGATTTGGCCTCTGCTCTACATTACCCATAGGACAATGGATAGCCTTGGTGTTTTCTAAAGCAACACCACATTTGTAAGTTACTTATCCACATTCTCTATAATTTAGTCTTAGGATGTATGTGTCTTGTGGCATGTCTTTTCATGCTGTTGATGTAAAAGGAAACTTGGAAAAAATCTATGGCATCTATTAAACTTTCACCAGCCATCAACACAAAGTACTTAGAAATGTCTTTTGGTATTTGTTTATTATACAAAAATAATCTCATAGAAACAACATCACTAAAGTCAGTTTTTTGAGGAATAGATTTGTACGGTCATAGGAGACTGTTTGACTTGGGTAATGTAACGCCTTAGTAGGGAATATCTGCAAGTCAAAGCCCTGGGAGAAGTTTTCTTGTCTACAGAAGTAGACATGCATTATGAGTAAGTTCTCGGTGCAACACAGATGTTGCTAAGATAGCTCTTCCATTAACAATTTACAGAGAAATGCACACGCCCAATCCACAGCTGTCCCTTGTGGCTCCATTAGTGATAACCGGTGTCAGTTAAAGCTAAACAAGAACTAAAATAAGAAATCTACTTTAACCTGTTGTATTGCAAAAAATATTTGCCTCACAGCTTATTCAAATAAGCAAGACTGAGAGTAAGGATCCTAACTAAGTAGCCCTGTTTTCAAAGGTGCTGATTATGCACAGACACACTATATATTTTTACATGATGACAGGTGGCATAAAAGTTTTACTGGTGTGAGTTCGGGATAGTTATGGAGGTCATCCCAAGCAAGTGCTGTTAAAACATTTATACCACACCGCAGTATCATGTATTTTGGGTGTGTAACCTATCTTACTGAAAAACTATTCCAGAAATATTTGAGGTTTAAAATATTTTATTGGAATTATTTTTCACATTTCTCTGCCTGCAAAGCAAGGCTGCCTTAGTCTCATGACTCCAGCTGTACAGGCCTCAGAGGGAGAGAGAAATTATAACACAGAACTCTCTTCTTTAAAAAAAAAATCTCTCTCCCCTTTTTGTTAAACAAATCAGATTGTCATGATTTAAAGTTTTATTAGGGCTGGTTGAAATTTCTCCTTTCAAACTTTTTTTTTTAACAGAAAATTGGGATTTCAACTAAATGAAAATGTTTGTGGCCACTGTCTACTTTCCTTAAAAAATAATTCATTTTTTTCATTGGAAAACTAAAAATGATTCATTTTAGGGGGTGGAGATGATTTTTTGATGGAATGGTGAAATTTTCCCTACTGGAGGAAAAAAGCTATTTTCCAAACTCCTCTATGTCTGATATGTCGCAGTCTTCCAGGATAAGAAATAAGTACAGAAGACCTTTGAAAAAGAGAGAGCAGGCAGGGTTCCCAGGTCCCTAGTAAGAGATACTCCTTTTTCTATTTCCAAAGGTGCCTGAGATATTAGACCCAAAGGATAAAATTTTCAAAAGTAACCCCTGATTTTGGTACCCATCCTGAGGCACCTTGGGCCTTGTGAATACTGTGCGTCATCCAGCAATTGGAGTTCGAATGGCTCCCAACGGTGCTGTGGCTTTGTGTACTGAGAAGCCAAGGCAACAGGACTTTAGGGAGCCACATGACCATGTTCCAAGGCATTGGTGCTTCAGCTCCTCCAGCGCATCAGGAAGGAGTTGGGTGGGAAATTTTCAAACATAGAAACTGGATTCCTCCCCCAGACCTCTCCCACAGTCCTTCTTCTCTCCCATCCTGGGACGCTTCTCTTTACAGCCCTCCTTTGTGTGGAGTAACATAGCAATGAATCCCCACAGTGCATAACCTGCGAAACATTTTGTCTCCTTGCTATCACATGTAAGGAGTGGTCACCAAGTTGCAATCTAAAGATTAAACAAGAGTAGCGTAAGTCAGCCAGCCGTTCTGGGGTTTGTTTTCATATTTTATTTTAAATCTCTTTATGTGAGCCTAGCGCTCCTGGAAGGTGCCAAATAGGCAGCCCCAGAGACTCAGCTATTTATTCACAGAATAGGTATAGTGTTGGCAGCAGCAGTCCTAGCTTCCCGGCACTACCGTGGTAAATTTGCCTCTGGATGGACTACATCTATGTGTGAGAGGGTAATTCAGTACTAGATCTCTCTACTAAGACTACTGATAAGGGTGTCAGTTGGCACCAACTCCTAGCAGTATTGTGGTGTGAGAACTGGTCTGAGATTGCCAACAGCCATCACCTGGTGATAACAGTCACTGCTGAATTGGCTTGAATTGGAACCTGTGCAGTCAGACATTGCTAACCTGTGGCCTTGATCCCCAAGGGGGTCGCCTTCATTTATGTGGGAGGATATGAACCTGTTTCCTTTCCCGACCTATTTTTCTGCGGAATGGGATTTGCTCAGTCACGCTTATCATTCTAAGATCCTTAAAATTGCATTTTATTTTACCCTCCCCCCACCCCCAGCTACAGTACCTTTGCAGAATTGCAAATCTTTGCCTTTTGTGCTGACAAGATGAAGTTGTATTTTTTGACACATGCCTATTTTTAAATCTTGAGACAGAACCTGTCTTCATGGCTTGCTGACAGATGTGGTTTTTCTGGCTGCCACTTAGATCAGGAGCATCCTGTCAAGCATAAGACCACAATCTTGTCTGCTGAAGAAGATAACCCTAAGCATGTTTTATTTCTAAACATGTAATTGCTAAACAAACTTGTACGTGTTTGTTTTGTAATGTGCAAGCCATTTTTTTCCTGTATGATGTCCAGGATTTATACTACTTTGTGATGATGGATTGTATTTCCTTAAGTCCATTTGCTCTATAATTTTTTTAAACCTTGCAACTGAGCTTTGGTCTACACTGCGGGGAGAATTGATCTAAGTTACGCAACTTCAGCTGTGTGAATAACATAGCTGAAGTCAACGTTCTTAGATTGACTTACCGTGGTGTCTTCACTGCAGTGAGTCGACTGCTGCCGCTCACCCATCAACTCCGCCTGCGCCTCTCGTGGAGCTGGAGTACAGGAGTCGCTGGGAGAGTGCTCGGGGGTCGATTTATCGCATCTAGACTGGACGCGATAAATCTATCCCCACTGGATCGATCACTGCCCACCGATCCAGCGGGTAGTGTAGACATACCCTGAGTAGATATATTGACTGAACCAAGTAGAGCTTTTTTAAAAGCTTTAGATGGAACAAATCAACTTATTCAGAGAATCTTGAAGGAAAAAGAACCCACTGATTTGACTAACAATGCAAGAAAATATTAGAGCATGAAATAGTTAAATAGTTCTTAGTATACTGTCACAACATTTCTCATTTAGTTCTATTTATCTGTTCATAAATGGCTGCATTATGCCTGATGTATTACCCATCATGTCATGATCATCAAATGGAAGTCAGCTGGCCCTGCGTAATCAACTAGATTCCTCCTTTGTTCTTTTCTGCCAAACAAACAAACCATGTGTTCCTTTGTTTCCTCACACAGGGCCTGATCCTGGTTTGTGATGAGCACACCCAAGTATCCCATTGATCACAATGGGATTTGCAGATGCTCTTCACCAGTCAGAATCAAGCCCTTATAAATGGGAAGGAAGGGTCCAGGAGAGCTGAACAAATTACATGGCTCAAATATTAGGGGTGAAATGCAGGCCCCATTGAAATCTATGAGAGTTTTGCCATCGACTTTAGTAGGGACAGGATTTCACCATAGGTCTTTTGACATTTTGTTGTTTGGTTAGTTGTTGGTTTTGTTTCAGGGCATCATTTTCAGGTTGAAAATATTAAGCACAAATTTTCAATAATAGGTTCTTGAGTTGAGTATGTCAAACAGGTGGATGGTCAGTTGGGTTCCCCCCAAAAAAGCAATTAAATTCACAACATGAATAAACAGATCCATATTCCATTAATCATTTTGGACCTGCAGCTGTGTATTTTGTATATTCAATTACTTGTTCTGCTTGTTTATGCTCATGTAAGCATATTTTCATTCATGATATAGGAGTCTGCATGACAAGCTTTCTTGAAAAATACTCACTAGTCAGTGTTCCTGGATTGATTTGATTTGTTCCCCCAACTCCAGGAACCCCAGGAACTTTATTAAATTCTTTCACAGTGTTCATGATATGTGTAGACCTCCCCACCAGCACCCTCAATCTCCCCTTCCCCCTACCCACCCTTCTTCTGGTACTCCTCACTGGAAAACTAACCAAGAATGACAAGCTTTTTAGAAATGTTTTTGTTTTGGACACCATCTAATATTTAGGAATATAAGAGTAAAAACCTAATAGGTCACAGAGGTAATAGATGAAATAAATATCTAGGTCTGGATACACAAAGGGACACCTAACTTTTAGGTACCTTGAAAATTACTGGAATCCACAAAAGCATGAGTTATGCACTAATGCTAACTACACAATGAATGGGAAGAGACAAGTGCCTGAGAATGAGATCCACAAAAGCCAGCTCACTAGGGCAGCTCACTGCTTAAACTAGCCAGTCAGAGATGCTGACAAGAGGTGTGTGTCCTAAACCCCACCCCTTTGTGAAGTTTGGTGTCTAAATCTGGGCTGCGGGGAGGCACCTGTTTCTGCTAGCAATTCACAGCCAGTACCCCCCTCTCCTAGAATCAGGCAGCTTAGGCGCTTAAGCTGTTCCTTGTGAGAACGGCTTAGGTGCCTGCTTACCCACACAAAATGGAGGAGGCTGCCTCCCTTATCTCCTTTAGCCCAGTGATTAGGGTTCCTCATCCAGGATATGAGATCCAGTTCAATTTCCCTTGCTGCCTGATATGAAAAAGGGATTTGAAAAGAGGAGTTTCCATCCTCTCAGGTGAGTGCCCCACCCACTGGACTATAGCATGATTCTCACTCAGTCTCTGGCCCAATTGCTATTTAATTAAAGTGGAATGGCTTCAACAGGAAAGATTCAGGGTATCCACATCAGAATATCCCAGAGTCCAGTGGCTACAGCATTCACTTGAACAATTGAAGATCCCTTCTCATCAGGCAAAGCAGGAAATTGAACTGGGGTCTCCCACCTCCTGGCTGAGTGCTTTAACTGCTGAGCTAAAGGTTATAAGGGAGGCCCCCAATCTACCTGGCCATTTTGTGTTGAGTTAGGCATGTTCTCAGCACCATACCATATCAGGCCCCACAGTTAAGATAGACAGAGAGGCGCTTGTCTTCAGCTGATGTGAAAGCTGACGCATAGGCAGGACATAGGAGTGGGACACTGGCCTGGGGCACTGGTGTGCATACCCAGAGGCAGGAACTTAGGCATCTAGGGAAATTTTACAGCAAAACTTTGGGTGCTGTTAGTGAGTTTAGGCACCTATAGCTTTGGCGTCAGCCAAGCAGGGATTTTGTGGATTGCAGTGGTGCCTAAAACTTGGCTTCAGGTGCCTAGTGAGGATCTGGCCCCTAGTTGCTATCAGGGCCATGAAGTATCTGGTATTAAACCAATACAAAATACTTGATCCTAACCAGAAAGCCAAAACTGGGTAACTTTTTTTTCAGCAATTTTCTAAATCTACTAATTATCATTAGTAACCATTTCAAAGCCAGCCACACATGGATCCCCTGCCCAGACTGAGGTCATTACCAACATGAAATGGCATAACTGGGAAACAAGTAGCAAAATAAATAAATAAATACAACAAAATAAAATGTCAACCAGCATTAGTGCCATGATGGTTTTGGTTATACTTTATATTAAGGATACATTTATAAGTAGCTTCTAATGGTTAATAAATTATTAATAGTTATTTTAATACATGGTTAGTCAATTGCTATAGATTGTTACAAAGTCCAAAGTTACAAAGCCAGTGATTTTGTTTATAATCCTGTTTTATGCCCATCTTCAAGATCTTGTATTGATGTGCTTATAACCTCCTATAACACATACTACTCATGTATGTAACTTGTTTGTAACAGCTATTTATGGACGTAACTTTAATATAATGCATGATTGAGTTTTTTGTCTTTCTTGGTACTAAAGTTAATTAGATAAAAAGAGAAAGAGGCTCAGATTATTCAATTCCAACAGTTCCATGCAAGCCCATTGGCCCTGATAGTCTACTTTACCATGGAACAGGATACTGCATTATAGTCAATATTCTATGCAGTCTTTCTTATGGCAGAATTTTAAAATGCAGTTGTCAGTGTTTGAATCGGAATGATTTATCTAGGAATAAGGAAAAGCAGCATACAAAAAATAACTGAGTAGGTGAAACCATGGAGTTAGCAGACAGACAAGTGAGAATATACAGGATGAAATATGAAGTGAAACCATTGCAGAACTCCTTTAATAAGGTGATGACAGGAAGGCAACATTCATGCAGGCATATCCAAAGAGCTATACTGGTAGGATGCTCTTGCACTGATTGTGGATGGAAGATCACAAGGGAGAGGCCAAAGACCTTGTTGCACCAGGGGACCTCAGAGAGACCAATCTGCATGACATCCTGGTGTGCAATCACAAATTTTGGAAGAAGGCTAAATAAGTCATTGACCATAGTAGGGAAGTGGCAAGGAAGAAGAAGAGGGAGTGTGAATGAAAATAAAAGTTGACCAGTACATGAGTGTCACAGTGAGTGGTTTAATCATTTTCAAGGCCAGTGACCTAACAATATTTTTGTGGGGTAGTACAATGGAAAGATCATTGTATCAGCCTTACATTTGGTGCAATAGTGCTGTTAAGAGATCTGTGATAACTAAGGGTGCGCCTACAGAGGAATAAGAGACCTGCAGTGTGGGCCGCAGCTGGCCCTGGTCAGTAGGATCGGGTAGATGTTTGGGCTTGCGCTGTAGCCCAGGCTCTGGGACCCTCCCTCCTTATGGGGTCCCAGAACTCAGGCTCCAGCTGAGCCCGAACATCGGCACAACAATTTTACAGTGCCAAAGCCAGAGCCGTGTGATGCCAGCTGACCTGAGCCAGCCGCAGATGTTGAATTGTTGTGTAGACATGCCCTAAATGGCAGTGTGGATTAACACAGTAGCCCAGGGGTGGGCAAACTTTTTGGCCTGAGGGCCACATGGGGGTTGTGCAACTGTATGGAGGGCCGGGTAGGAAAGGCTGTGCCTCCCCAAACAGCCTGGCCTCTGCCCCCTATCCACCCTCTCCCACTTTCCCCCTCCCTCAGAACTGCCAACCCCTCCCCCCTCCTTGACCCCTGACTGCCCCCTCCCAGGACTCCCACCCCCAGGACCCCACCTCCTATCCAATCCCACCCCCCACCCCCGTCCCCTGACAGCCACGACTCCTATCCACACCCCCGCCCCAACCACCTCCCCCCCCCGGGACACCACCCCCTATCCTACTCCCCCTGCTCCCTGTCCCCTGACTGCCCCTCGGGATCCCCTGCCCCTTATCCAACCCTCCCCCCCACCCCCGCACTCCCCGCCCCTTTACCATGCCGGAGCCAGCCACGCCACTGCACTGCCCAACAGGAGAGGCAGGCCAGAGCGCCGTCCACATGGCGGCGTGGCTGCAGGGGAGGGGCCGGGGTCCCCGGCCGGGAGCTCAGGGGCCAGTTAGGACGGTCCCCTGGGCCGGATGTGGGCCACGGGCCGTAGTTTGCTCACCTCTGCACTAGCCTCTCACTTCTAGGCTCAAATCCAAATCTTTTCTATCTCAGAGACATAAATGAGTATGGTAGTGTCTGTGTAGGTTTTAGCTCATATCACAACCTCTACCACTGTATAGAAACAAAGGGACATGATTGAAAGTCAGGGAAAATCTAGAAGTGCGGTAGTGATGGTGTCTCAGGTCAGGATTAAAATACTAATAACAGATACATTTAAAATTAAATTACAACATTTTTATCCACCAAAAGCACAATTCTGCTACCCACCAACATTGCCAAAAAGCACAGGCTCCACGTTTATGTTCCAGTCCGCTAAGTACACACTTACCTGGAGTACTGGAAATTCCTAGAATCAGAAATGTTGATTGGGAGATACTGTTCTCATTACCAGCAGCACATTTGCCCTGAAATTCTTGTTGAAATTTGTAGAAGCCATCATCGGTCATGGTCGTGTCTCGTTACTTTTCTGAATTTACCTTATGTATATAAATTTCAGAAGAAGGACACATGTAGTTGATTTTACTTATTAATGCAGTATATCACTGTACTAAAAGGTGTTTCTTTCTTTTACAGGAAAAATAATGACCATGTAATACATTTTGTAGGCAGACAGCAGGTAGAGTTATTTAACAGCTATATTGAATAAAGACACACACATGAAAATAAGGTATTGTTTTATTTTACAGGTGACAGGGAAAAGTCTAGAACCTTCCAGTACTGGGACCTTTTAGTGATAGGAGAATAAAGTGAAGCCCTTTTGGTGTGCAGACTATTCTCTTTCATCTGCATTTAGTCTTTCACTTGACTTGTGAACTGTGACCTTTCAGTTGACCTGTGATCTCATAAATTCTGGAAGCTGGTACACACAAATCACTGCAAAAATCAACAAAAGCAACAAGAAGCAGCTCTTCATGATCAAAACCAGAGTGGAGAAGTTGCATACAAGCAAGGAAAAGGCACAAAGCCTGCAAATGTGTTGGGAAGCAGTGAAAGCTCCATTGGTTGTTTTTGATATTTAAAACTGGACTGGAGAAAAACTACTGTAGGTATAATCCTGCATTGGCTGGAAAATGGACTAGAAGGATTAACTTGGTATTTCCTATCTCTATTCCTTCCAGGTTTCTACAATATATTTTTCAGTTGTAGGAAGGAGCAACACATCAGACCATACTGTGATCTCATTTATGCTAGTGCACTTCCACTGACTTCAGTTTGGCCTACGATGATTAAGGATAAAATCTTGGCCTTATTAAATTCAATGGCAAACTCCCGTTTGACTTCATTGGGATCATGATTTGCTCCTTAATGACTATTTTCCTGTTTCTTTCTGTCTCCTAAACTAAAGTCTTAGGGCTAGATTGTGGCAGCTGTTCTACAGCTTGATGTAGGAGGTGGTGCAGAGCAGCTCAGCACGATTTCTGCCAGTGCTGCTCTTTGTGTGTGGGGCGGAGCAATTCACTCCATCCATTAGGATTCATACAGGCCAGTGCAGAGGAGTGGCTGGAATCAAGGTCTCACCTTCTCGCTGCTCCTCCTCCTCCTCCTATTTTGGGCAACCTGTTCCCTGGTTGTCAAGGGAAGTCAGAGCAAACAATGCGTCTGCTCCCAAAAGCCCTTAAGGAGCTCTCTAAGGTGCGGGAGGCTTCTTCCATGTCCTTGTGCAGTGAGCCAGAACCTCTCCCAATCTGGCCCTTAAATACAAATAAACTCTGCAGGTCAGGTGGCTGCTAAACTTTAAATCCAACACAAAAATATAGTTCCTGTGGTGGGGATCTCAACCTTTGTTGTCCATCACAACATAATAGAGAGATGGCCATATGGGCCGACTTATCTTCCGTTGATGGCACATATCATTCACTTTCTGTATGGAAACATAATATTTTGAAAGTGATTAATATATTTTTAGTTCAAACCTTTTCCACAGCTTGGACCAGTGAAGAGAGTAACTCATGAATCAATTGCCTGGACAATCTCCACTGCTATTTGCAATCACACATCCCAGTGGCAACTAACTGATAAACTAATTTTAGGAAAGTATTTAGTGTATTTTTAGCTTTGTTCAATATGATTTAGCTACCTAAACTAAAAGAGCCAGCACCGTGTGAACAATCAACTCGGCAAAAACCCAGCAAATGCTTCATATATCTCCAATGGTTCACAAACTACTGGTATGCAGTGAATATAATACCTTGAATGCTCTAGTAATATACACTAATTCTTGGATAAAATTCTCCCTTGAATCTCACTTTGTTCACAAATTGCAATTAATCCTAATCTTAGATTTTCCTGTACATCCCAGCAATATACAATTCAGCTCTTCCCAATGTGATTTTTAAGAATGGCAGATATTCAGTAACTTAGAGCAAATACTGATAATCACTTGCTTCATTAGGCTTCTGTGCTATTAAATATCTACTGTCATCTGTCTAATTCCTCCTCATTTCCTTAGCAAAGTGATTCAATCAGGCATGTGTTATCTTTCCTAGATCCTTTTCTGACCAGAGGGTAGTGTGTAGGAATGCAGTTTGTCAAACACATTGTGTCTGAAATCCTTTGTTGGGGAAGTGTGGGGGAAAGAGATTTTAAATTGCCTCAAACACTTCATCAAGGCCATTCCCAGGTTTTTTTATATCTGCTCATTCAGAAAAACAACCATTCCTTTATGATGTTTTATTCACTTTCTGTTTGCATGTGACTATATGTAATTACAGTACAGTACAACATACATTATACTCTCCAGGGGTATGCATGTTCCACTAAAAGTTATTTTGTATTTTAGCAAGGTTTTAGAATCATAAAGGTGACAACATTTGTGGCTTTAAAGGACATGGGAGAACTTGTCTGTCCTTTCTGCTTGTGGGGGGGGAACTGTGTGAAGGTATTGGAGGACTAGCAGCACTTGAGTGGTGGTAGCTTAGATCCACACTAGAGTGATTGTGTGAGCAGCTGACAGGTTGTGCCCACTTGAGGTTTAGCTGGTGCCCCCTGAAACACTGGTCACCTTGATTTAAAAGCATCAGCACACGCAGGTTAAGGATATTGGTGTGTGGATGGGACTCAAGTTAACTGCAAAGTGAAGATAAGCCCTTAGAAGCACAAGTCCTGTTGAAAGTCTAAATCATCTATAGGGACTTTTGAAAATCCCATGCTTGCACCTTAGGATGATAAAAAGAAAGCTGATCCATAGTGTCCCCTGGCTCTTAAGCATCATAGGATGGTTGGTATGCCATTATATGTTATACACAGAGAGAGGATGAAATAGTGGGCTTGCTGGAGAATGACTACATTTCTGGCAAAGAAAGAGAATGAAAGGAGATTTAGAGTATATAAAAAAGAGAGAGAAATATCCATGCATAAAACTAAATATAAAATGCCTAAACATAATCCTTAGTGGATTCACCACTTGAAAAATAGCTCTCTGAGAATTTCAGAAACCTTGACAGACCAAAAAACCCAAAAACCTGGGCCTCTAATTGTAAAACTTTTTACCAAAAAGAAAAAAGAAAAAAAAAGGCAGTGGCTTTAGTCATTCAGTTCAGATAACCACCTTTGAGCCAGGAAACTCCATGGGATTGACCTTTCTGAATTTCTTCTGCATTCTTCCATTGGGAAGCAGGGTTTGCAACCCTCATCATATGGTGAAAAATTAGGATCTGGCCCCAGAAATCCACAAGAAGTACAGGGTCCTGCAGCACCTCTTATGGCTCTCCACTGGCTCTGGTCCCTGGTACCCTGCCTCCATCCCAAAGGAGCTATACTACTAGGTCTTCCCCTTCTAGGCCTTCTATGGTGTACATGAATTTATATAGGTGTAAACGCACACAACTTCAGTCTGTGGTGTAAATTTCACAGCCTCTCCATTTTATTGCAAAACTGTATTCTCTTTTCTTTGAGCTTTTACAGTATATGAAAGATTCTTGAAAAGTAGATCATTTAATGTTATAAACTTGGAAAGGAACAAAAATGATTAAGTGTTTCAGTACTCACTACATTCTATTAAATGTTCAAAATACATATGGCTGCAAGGATACAAATTCCAGTGGGCTCTGATAGTTCTAATTTCTTCTTAAATTCTGTGCAGCTTCTTTACCTACTCATGTAATCTGTCACTAAAAACTTTAAATGATATAGTCACAAAAATAACCACATTAATGTGATGTATAAGTCTGAAGTGTAGGTGTAATGGATCCCAATGGATGCTTGTTTTGTAATTTATGGTGCTCATATGTTGATTTTAAACCCTTATTGCTATAGCATTCATTTGCCTAATGGGACACTCTCCAGATGGAAGATAAAAATTACGCTGACAATGGAACAATGGACCTGTGAAATTGATTAGAGTTAATCTGCAATGGGATTTTTTTCAGTACTTGTGTTTTTTCTCTCTCTCTTTCTCTCTCTCTTTCTCTCTTTACAGAGGGTATGAACTGTATGAACAAAGATCACGGGTGTGCACATATCTGCCGGGAGACGCCCAAAGGTGGGGTTGCCTGTGAATGTAGGCCTGGCTTTGAGCTTGCCAAAAACCAGAAGGACTGCAAATGTAGGTAGATGGAGACGAAATATCAAATGCCCCAACATGTCTTATTTTCCACATTGCTATTATTTTCCAGAGATAAAGAAATCAGCTAGGCTTTGGCCAGAGGTGATTCAGACTCTATCAAGACCATTAAAGTGTGTTCTTTTTGTGAAGTACTTATTTGGGGGAGGGTGAAAAGTTTTTTTAGGAGTACAGCCTCAAAAGAGATTGGTCTAATGTCAAACCTTCAACCTGAACTCCCCTGAATAAATACTGGGGCAATTCAGATCCAACTTTGAAATTTACAGTTCAACACCATTTCTCGTCTTGAACAGAGGAAATGGGAAGGTGGAGAAGATGTTTTGTTTTTGAGGGGAGAGGGCAGGGAAAGGGGATGGGCAGGGGAA
The DNA here is from genome assembly GCF_965152235.1 of Eretmochelys imbricata. Lineage (NCBI taxonomy): Eukaryota > Metazoa > Chordata > Testudines > Cheloniidae > Eretmochelys > Eretmochelys imbricata. The sequence continues at coordinate 237,325,579 of NC_135572.1, forward strand.
GAGGCACTTAATCCAAACTGTATTTAGAAAGCAAAAACATCCACTATAAATGAATGCATATCATTAGGATTCTATCTTACAAGACAGTCATGTTCTCTTGAAGTGGCATTGAGCATTAGAGCCATAAAATGAAGTGCACCTACTTTTCATATTTAAAAGACAGAAAGGTTTTCAGTAGTATTGGTTGCATTGACATGGACTACTGCCTTTGGCATTACTAGGAAGGCACATGGCCATATAATACATGACATTCTTGAATACCATATTTTAGATGATGGAACACAAGCATGTCACCCAGTGCAATTGGGAGCATAGGATTTTCCATACAGGGTAAGACAATGGATCCTTCTGTAAGAGCCTTATCCACAGCCTGCTGAAGTCAATGGAAGTCTTTCTATTGACTCTAGTTGGCCTTCAATTAGGCACTAATACCTTAACTTGCCTCCCTAACTAGAAGTTTTGGAAGGGATCAAGGGACAAAGAATTGCTGTTACATTTCTTTAATGCTTTATGGAATAAAATGCCAAAAAGGGCCATCTGGTTTCCCCTTAAGGGTGATATTTTTGCCATGATCTTTGCTCCACCTTAACCTCTTTCTTCATGCGCCCTCCCTTGGTTAAATGCGATAAGCGATATTTTTCTGAGTGTAAAGAAAAAGATTATCTTTGAATGTCACTGAGAAGTGCCACAGATTAATGCACATTTTATCAATATTTTAATGAAAAATAAGAGCACACAGTAAAAAAAAAATTAGTGTTCTAGTAGAGTTTTAAATGTGTTTTAAAAGTGAACATTTTGTTAGCTGACTGTGTGCAATCAGAATTTAAGATGGAGATTAACTTTACTTAATAATTATGCTTGTATTACCTGTATGCACATATCTGTATGTTCCTAGTGGAATATTTGAGCCTTCATCGGTGGAAGATGGTGATAGGAGAATTGGGGCCTCTACCAGTTTCATATTACTAGGCACATCACAATTCAGATGAACAAAAGACCTGAATTTATTCAGTACCCTGCAGAGTTCAAAATGTAGTTTGAGTTATAGTGAATTTTTTAGATCCCTAACCAGGGGCCCTGAGTCTTCCACAGCCACAGAATTTGTTGCAGAATCCTCATCCCCATTTGCTGCAGAAATGTGCTCAGAATCCTACAATAACTTTTTACTTCTAGCCCTTCTGAGTGTAAACTGAGCACAAACCAATACAGTGATATCTGTATGAGTAGTGAGACAACCTGAAACAGTAACTCTGGGAGGAATGAGCTGGCTCATTTATCTCTATGAAAGTCCAATACTGAAATGTAATGAGGATTTAAATGTTAATATTTGTAACAGTTTCATCATTGCAATCATTTGAATGAATTGGCTGAATCCTGAGCTGCACCTTTTTCAGCACTAAGTACAGCTGAGTCAAGGAGCTGCAAAAGAGAGATTTGCACCTTGGTCATCCTACATTAGCTCTGGCACCATCATAGATTAGAGCAGCCTCGGGGTTGCTCTAAAGAATTCTGGCTTATTTATGCTGATCAGGGATTACCAGAACATGCCACATCCCTTCCTGCTGCTGACCTTCCCTTTAATATTAGGGCTAACTGGGAGTGGATCTCACAGAGGCAGTAGAACAAGAGGTGATTTCCCCCACACTGGGTGAATTGGATAAGCATATTGGATGGCATTTTTGCAAGCAATCTATATTAGCCTAAATCTGCTTCAAGTCAAGTTGTGTGTGTGTGTGTGTGCAAATTATATGCAAATTATATTAAAGGAATGTTGAGGTTGAGAAGTCAAGCATTCAAAATTTAGGAAATGCCCATGCCATCCTAATTTAGCCCCTTGTGTGTATGCATTATGATACAGTTTTTAATTACACCATCAAAGAGATTTTTTTCCACAGAACTCCTGCCTCATTCAGTGCATAAGATGGTTGGTGCTCACTGAGTATTTTGTTTTATCCTCACAGTTCAATGTGTGGACCTGCACATTATACAAACCCTGCTCTGAAGACAGAATTATTCATTTCTTCATGGTCTTTTCTGCGTCATTTATCATTGTGATATCTGAGTGCTTCACAAACATTAATGAATTTATCTCCACCACACCTCTGTGAGGTAAAGTGATATTATAGCTCCGTTTTACAGATGGGAATCTGAGACACAGAGAGTAATGTCAAAAGTGTCCACCAGTTTTACATGCCCAATTTGAGACATGCAGGGCTTGGATTTAGAGTACTTGGTACTTTGTAGCACTTAATATTTTCCAAGTACAGTTCCCAATTACTTCATTTGCATCTGTAAGTGCTCAGCCTCATGTTTCTCAAGTTGGGCACCCAGAAAATTAGGAACACATAAGTAGTGACCATCTGTGAAAAGTTTGGTAATGACTTGCCAAACATCATATAGGAACTCTGTCGCAGAGGCAGGGATAGAATCCAGTTCTTCAGCGTGGCATTCAACTTCCTTAGTCATGAGACCTTCCTTTCTCTTTCTGCAGTCCCCTGCCTACTCATTACACACTTACCGGCTTCTGCAACAAACGAGGCAGGAGTTCTACAAACCACAGCCATCACTGCACAACCTGAATTCATCACCTGAGTGGATCCCGCCTGTGCATGGAATGAGGCAGGGTCCTGTGGGAAAAGAAGTATGTGATTATGTAATTAAAATATCATAATACATAGACACAAGAGGCTCAATTTAAGTTACATGAGCAACCTCAAATCTGGCATTTCCTCATTTTTGACTTTGCAACCTAAACACACTTTCAGTGTAGGTTTTTTAAAATGTAATGCCCTAGGTTTTAAAAAATGGTGACTGAAAGAACAAAAGCAAGTCAGGAATGAGAGCGGGGTTGGATGGGGCAGCAAGGGGCAGTCGGGGTGGGGAGTCAGGGGGTGCTCAGGGGACAGGGAGCAGGGAGCAGAGGGTGGTAGATGGGGTAGGAGTCCCAGAGGTACCGTAAGGGGGCAAGAAGCCGGGGGGGTCAGATAGGAGACAGGGGCCAGGCCACGCCTGGCTGTTTGGGGAGACACAGCCTCCCCTAACTGGCCCTCCAGACAATTCTGGAAACCCGATGTGGCCCTCAGGCCAAAAAGTTTGCCCACCCCTGCTTTAGATCCACCACACAGACCTCTGCCATTTGAACTAAAGGAGTAACTGATAGCAATAGTAGGTGGTCATCCTCTTAGGACCACCCACCAGAGTGGCATCAGACACACACTTTGCCAGTGAGTTTCACAGATATTTGCTGACATCAGAGGAATGTTGAAATTCAGGAATCTTGGGTTCATTGCCAAGGTCTGGAGAGAAATGTGCTCTACTGAGCACAATCCATTCATCCTCTTTTCCCATTCAGACTGTTCCTTAGTTTGCCTCCTCTGCGAAGGATCCAGGATGTACCTCTGCACCTCCAAATATACCCCAACAATCCATTGTCTTCGTTTGTAAACAAGGTCCACACCTGTTGTTTATTTCTTCCTGTAAATTTCCTTTCTGGAAGATTTTGCAATCTCTTGATTACCATTTGGGTCAGTATGCAAACAAATATCCATTGTGAGACGTACAATGCCCAATACGCACATGACCAGACAGAGAGATGAGTATCTGTTACCTCTTGCTTGAAAAGAACCTGTCTGAGACATGTCACCTCTTGGTTACCTGCTTTAAGAACATAATTTGCAGTACAGGCACGTAACTCCTTAAATATTATCTGCACATACATGTTGCCATGATTATGATGACCAGTGGGCTACTGGCTCTCAGTAAAGACATGACATGTCATCCTTTAGTGAATTATATGCATATATCTGACCCCAGGGACCCCCTATAAAACTTTATGCACTCTGTGCCATCTGCCAGTTGGCACCAACAGGTTCCTGGGTCACAGTCCTATAATGAAAAGTGTCGGGCAACCTTAACTATATAGACAACTTTACCTGCACCCACCTTTAACGACTTCACTGAGAGCAGACTTAGGCCAGTGCATGAGTACTTTCAAACATGCAACCCAATATGTTTACTCTACAAATCAAAACCTTCTCCCACGCCTTCCAGCACCCTCCAGCTTCCCCTGAGAGTGTTGTGGTGCAGTTAGGTACTGTCAATACAAAAATCTGCAGAACGTTGAAAATTTGGGGCAGAATAAAATAAATTTAATATCAATATTAGTAAAAAAAGCCATGCTGTACTCCTAGCTTTATTCAATGCACATTGTATTCAATATAAAACTCTTTTTCTTTTTTTTTTAGTTTATCTGAAGCTGCCACAAATTGCCAATGTGCTGCACCAGCTGTTACAGAAACTCCCAGCACCCAGGCTACAAAATGTAGATCTAGCTTATTGAAAATTACATGGTGTCTTGGCAATAACATACACTTCAGCCACATTTGGTAATAGATAGGGATGTAATTATCCTAATATTTTTTAAATTGTTGGATACTAAATACTAGGTTCAAAATCTGATCAGGTTGTAAATATAAATCCGTCTAATAAGGCACACAAAGATGTTAATGTGGCTTAAGAGGGTAAGCTGGCTAACTCCTTAAAATAGCTTAAATTCTAAAGCCACTTTAGAGTGTTAAGCTTTAAACTATCCTTGTAACATACATTTTTGAGGTCACTCTCAGTTCGATTCTGAGTAGCTTGAGAGAGCTCAAAAATGTGTACAAATCAGATCTGGTTTAGATATTCATCACACATATGTATTAAACATTAAAATAATGTTATTAAGGTTGCAAAAGCAAGCACTCAAAAAAGTTAGGAAATGCCAAAATTAGTGTTGGTCACATACATTTGATTCTGCACTCCCTTACCCGTACCTCGTGTGTGTATTATGATACAATCTTTGTATAGAATCAGATACTAGTTCTTCCATAAGACACTTCTTTTTCTTCCAGAAGCTCCTTGTCCCCAGGGAAGGGTATCACAAAAGAGAACAAAATGAATGTTGGGGGGGCATACAGTTACCAGGCAGAATTAAGGTTGCAGAAGCAAGCTGAATTCTAAAGCTTGGTCTACACTAGAGTTAGATCAATGTAAGGCAGCTTACATGACCTATCTCTGTAAGCATCTACACTACAACTTTGCTCCCAGCGGTGTATGTGTATACGTACACAGTGTACGTGTATACTGACCTAATTACTCCACCTCTGCAAGAGGCGTAGCACTTAGATCGATGTAGTTAGGGCAACATAGTGTCTGTGTAGACACTGCATTACTTACATTACCTGTTGGCTGTCAGCCTCTGGGGGGAGGGGTTTTCCAGTTGTCAGTGCCCCACATAGTTAAGTTGTTGAAAGTGCTCCTGGCGAGGACCTGCACCACCAACAGAAGACATGAACCACTGCAATAATTGCTGTGGTAGCTGTATGTCAACCTAACTTAGGTCAATTAAATTTTGTAATGTAGACAAGGCCTTGGTGTTTGAACTTGCAACCTTAATAATGTTATTTTAATGTAGCTTTTTCCTATGGAATATAGCTATATATTTGAAATCCCTATTGTATTTAATGTCTAATTTAATCTGGCTTTTATCTGTTACTCATTTTCTGAGCTATTCTTCCTCATTTTCATGATTGTAAATGTTGTTTCTGAGGCAACCATCATTCTTCATATTAATTTAAAATGTTGGCCCATATGCGAAACTGTGTCTGAGGACCGCTTAGAGTAGCTCAGGATGGAGGTGAAAAAGTGGCCGTTTGCTTTCAGCCACCTTTGTGCTCTCCTGATCCTCAACTAATCTGAATAGGTCTGATTCTCTCCCCCTCCCCCCGTCCCCCAGCACAATTTAGAGGAGCCATATGGCTCCTCGAAGTTGCACCAGCTGCCAGTGGCCCTAAGGTGCTGTTAATGGTAGCCAGAGATCACTGGGGCATAGGGACACACTGGCTACACCCCTTTCCCCCTAGCAACATGCCCTGAGCTGACAGCCAGGAAGAGAGGGAGCATAGGATGAGCTGAGCTATGGTACCTATATCACCCGAAGATTCCCCCCTACACTGGGGTGACACTCCCAGGAGCAGGTAAGCCAGGTTTAGGATAGCTTTGTGCTGGGAAAGTGGTGACACAAAGCTGTCCCAACGCAACTGAGGATCTGGCTCATTACTTCTAATAATGACTCATTAGCATTACAACTTTAAGATCACATTTTTAAACTCTAAGGGTTCAATTATATTCTCTGCTGATGCACAAGGGGGCATGAATTAGGGAGCCGACTAGCCCATATGCTGCCATCTACAGGAAGTGCCAGTGGACACATGGTGGATATGCATATTGCTCCTGCTCAGAGAAGCAACAAAGAACACTTGTCAGTGCTTTGCCCTGGCCTTCGCTGTGAAATGCTGCTCTTTGCTGTTGAGAACCCTGTGGCAGAGAATGCATTACACAAAATGTATATTCTCCATAGATTGAGAAGCCAGGGAAGGATTTGGCCGATTATTTCTAATAGTGGCAGCTTACCCTATGCATATGATCCTGTTTTAGTACAGTGCCGTAGTTCTCATGGGATATAGCCAGATATTTTGATCTCTCTTAGAGTTCCTTGGTATTCACATATGTCTATCAAGGTGACTTCAGTAGGGTTATTCTAGTTTTACACCAGCTTTATGGAGAGAAGACTGTCTGGCCCATAAAGTCTAACAAATGTTTATCTTTTTCTTTAGTGAGAAATATTAGACACTAATTTGCATCCACTTGTTTTATCATAATAATGTAATGTATAGTATGCTACTGTGATTTACATTTGTTAAAAGGGCACTGTCAAGGTTGGTAGGTCAAAACATTTGACTTAGTTTATTGTGCATTTTTATTTCCATACATTCTGAACTCTAACTTATTCTTTTGTGTAGCCATATCGTGAAGTTTACAAGAAATCTCTTTGTAGAAAGCGGGTTTGAATTTCTTAGGCAGCTCACTATAATACTTTTCTATAAAAAAGGGATAGATCTGGATTTTGGAGGTAATATCGTGGCCCCATAAAGACAATCAGAGTTTTGCCATTGACTTGAATGGAACCAGGATTTAGCCCATTCAATGAAGAAGGAAAACTCTCCAACCTTTTGTTAAAACTAGAGATGGGCCTCAATTTATATATATGCAGAACTGGATTTCACACCCCAAAGTTCATAGTGGTCCAGCTTTGGAGTTTTGGTTCAAGTTGCTAAAGAGATAGGGAGAAGCTAAAAATAGGAATCTGGATCAGATTTCAAGTCCCTCAAAAATCTGAGTATTCAAATCCAGGATTTTTTGGTTCAGGCCCATCTCTAGTTAAATCTAGAGCATACTACTAGTTTGCTAAATCAGATAATTTCCTGCTGCAGCCCTGGGTTCCTCAGCCACCATCACCATAACATTTTCAACAGGAGATAGTGAATAAGTTTATTATTTAAGATACTGAAAGTCAATTTTTTTGTGGACCAACCTTGACAAGTTTCCCCTTTAAAGACTAACATAGGTGGGTAATAAATTATCAGAAATACTTTTCATTGTACAGCATGGCTTATTTTGCAGATATAGGAAAAGACACAAAAAAATCAGTCCGAAATTCCCTCTGTGAAATCACTAGGCCAAGTTTTTCTATCTATGTAGTTATATAGCCTTCATCGCCAATAATATCTGAGCATCTTGAAATCATTAATGGATTTTTATCTTCCCAATAACCCTACGAGGTTCAGAAGTATTATTTCCATTTTACAGTTGGGAAACTGAGGCATGGGGTAAATTTAGTGACTTCCCAAGTGGTCTACCCTCTAAACCATCCTTCTTATCTTTTAAATTCCACTGGAATAAATCTGGAATAACTCCACTGACCTCAAATATGTTACCATGGATTTACACTGGTATAACTGACAGTAGAGTTTGGCTCACTGTCCACAACCCAGTAAATTGTTCCAAAATTAGATCTTATTTTGCCTGGAGTTGATTTAATAATAATTCTTTTAAAAAAACTATACTAGGGTTGAATTTTCAAAAGTGCTCAGTGCTCGCCTAACTCTGCTCCCACACTGGCGACAATGATTAAACTCCAGTTGACTCAATTGGAAGGACAATTAAACCAAGGCTGAAGCAGCTCTTTTGAAAGTCTCACCTCAGCTTTTATTTTGTGCCACCCACTTAGTGGGTTGTCAGTGTAACCATTTTTATGATTTTGCAGAATGCGATATTGTGTGGTGAATGGAGACTTCACTGTGCAGAGGAGCAGGGAAATTGGCATTTAATCCTACATGAATCACTTTAAACTGCATCATTCTAGAGTAGCTTTTTGTAGAAACATGTCTGTTCTCCTTACACCAGTGTAGGTCAGGAGTAACTCTTATTAAAGTGAAGGGAGTTGCACTGGTGTAAAACAGTATAAGTGAATGAGAATCAAGTTCCACAGTTATGCATTTTAATGTGCACATTGGAAGACTCCATTCCAGGCATCTATCTCATTCTGGATTTGATTCTCTTCTCACATCAGTGTGAGTCAGGAGTGACTCCACTGAAGTCAATGTAAAACTCGTGAACGTGAAGAGAATCAGGCCCTCTTTTTGAGAATCTTCTAGCAAGATTTCAAAAATAGCCTGAAGTTAGGCTTCACTTATTGAGACACCTGCCTGATTTTCGAAAGTGTTGAGCTCCTGTTGAGATCAGAGTTACGTGTCTTAAATCTGGGCCTAAAATATTCAGTGTAGCCCCATCTCTAGTTTTAGCCCTCTGATAATTATATACAGCAAAGTTTTTCTTCCTGCTTGCAGGTGATTACATACCAGAAAATTCAGATATATTCCATTTTTTAGAGACTAGTAAAGTGAGATCATTGAGATGAATCGGATCTGTAAGACTCTCTGCACTTTTGAAAATGAGAGGTGTTTTTGTATTTGAGAGCCTCACTTTAAGTTCCTTTAAAAAAAAAAGAAAAAATAAGGCTTTACCTAATTGGATACTTTATAAATTCTCTGTCTAGCAAGGGAAATCCTGGTGATATTTAAATGTAACATGGCAGAGAATACTGTGGTTCTAGAACCAGTCTAGGATGGCTTAGAAATAAATATCTGTGCCAGAGAGCTTCCTTTGATTAATAGAATTCAGTATCTAAACTGACATAATATTAAGACATGCCAAAACCCTCTGAAATAATTCATGATATAAGTAAATAATTAGACATTTGATTTCCCAATCCTTTTTAAAAAAAATATATTCCAATATATGCATGCACGAAGGGCCTGATCCTTCTCCATCTTGACCCTGGTGTAGACATTTGGACTTGTGTATAATGACAGGAAAGTGTGTTTAAAACACTGTCAGATCACAGTTGTTTCATTTTGTGTGCACTTTGCACAGGTGTGTGACTACACATGGTGTAAAACAGGAGGAGAATCAGGCCCATTATAACCAGATTACTATTTGGGAAATGCCAGCGTCCTATGAGTTAAAAATGAAATTCCCTCCTGAGACAAAATCTGCTTTATTAGAAATTCTTTAAAATTGCTAAATTCTGCCCACCTTGAGAATTTTGTCTCAGAAAATTTCTTTGTTGTTAGAAGTAATTTTAGTAAATATATACTGAAGTGATAGTGAAATCTCCATAGGCTTCTTCCGAGTTGAAGCCAATATACTGTAGTCCCAGAAAAAGGCTTTTAAAAATAGAAAAAGGGTCTCCTGTCTTATTTTTAAACATTCTTCTATTCTGGGAGGATTAGGGTTTTTGAAAGAATAGATTTCAAGACTGATGTATTTTTGCTCTTGCGGTCTGGATCACTGCTTCCTCCAATTATGGAGTGAAGCCCAGCAGGAGAAGAAAAATGCTATCTATAGACTGGAAAATATGTCTGTATTAGTAGACTGCTCATTTCTTCGTGCCATATATATCATGGATATGAACAATGGCGTTTTAGGAGGAGATGAAATTGGCTGGTCATTCATGCTAAAACAACTAATCCAAACAGAATGAATTTTAAAAAGTGCAACATTCTGGGTTTTTTTAATTACATGGATGAGGGAGGAGTTAGTTAGGAAAAAAAGGGGACCAGGCAAAGAACGGAGAGTGGAAACACCCATAAATAAAAATGTTGTGTTGTCTAATGTCTTGCTTTATAACTGATCTTCTGTATTCTAAAAAGGCCCTCAAAAACTAATTGGTTTCATTGTAATTTTATTTATGTATTCATATATACACATACATTTTGGGCATAACTAGTAACCTGTAACTATGGAAATGGAGGCTGCCAACACACCTGTGATGACACAGATACTGGTCCTGTGTGTGGTTGTCATCAGAAGTATGCCCTGCACTCAGATGGCCGAACATGCATCGGTAAGTACCTCTCTAAAGCACACTTTTTACTAGTAATATGGTAGAATGAGTTGGTGTGTGTGTGGACCCTAGGAGATTAAAACTATTGTTGAGAGGAGTGTGCAATAGTAGGTTTTGGTCATAACAGTTAGGGTCAAACTTTGCAAAGAGATTAGAAGCATACAGTTATGATTGTTTTATGTAAATGTTTGTCTGTGAAATATCCCATTGTCATTGCTTTGTCATTTTAATTCTATTTTTATAAATCGAATTTAATAACTTTTAAAATTGAAAAGCACAAAAGGTAACTATGGATCAAGGATCAACTCTACCCCTTTATACTCATATGAGCAGTCCATTGATTTCAGTGGGACTTCTCACATCAGTAAGGTGAGTAGGATTTGATCCTAATATTTTTTAAATTCTATTTGGGGATAATTTAATGTCCATGATATGCTTGCTTTCCTGGTTTTTTGTTTTTGCTTTATAGCAAAATAATAGTACTCATCGTGAGTAAGCTTCCAGTGTGACTGTCAATGGGAAAATGGCCTAGCAGGAAGTGAAGCATCCTGGGTGATGCCATGCAAATATTTATTATTACAAAGTACATTGTTTGCATAATATTATCCGTTTTTGTACAAAAAGGAACTTTTTGCAATAAGTTAATCAGTGGTTATTTTCCTTTTTTACACTCTTACTCTCAAAATCAGAACCTAAAAATCCATAATGGTTTTCATCATCTTCACATTGTTATTGATTAGTTTGTTTCAAAAATGTATAAAGTAATACAAAAAATAGGAAATAAGCTTAAATACTTTCAGAATTAGATGGAAGTTCTTAGTCTTCTCTCTCCTTTCTCCATATTTGAAAACATACAGGTCCTGATCCCCAGCCTACTGAATTCAATAGAAATCTTTCAGATTACTTCAGTGGGCTTGAGACCAGGCCCATAGGCAGCGAGATCTGTTCAGACAAACCCCTTGCCAACTCATGGAATTGACCTCAGATAGGGCTCAGCATAGGGAAAGGGGTCTGATTGCACAGATCTCATGACCGGATCAGGGCTGTAGCCTTCACTAAAGGAAAAGTTATCAAGGTACAACAATTACCATGTCTTGCTGTATACACTACCTATTCCTGGACTGTTAGGATCTCTCTATCAGTACTTTCTGTTAACATATTGGTCTGAGTTCTGCAGTCCCTCTGCATAAGGAACTCCTATTGAAGTCTATGGGAGTTCCATGTGCGGAGAGCTTGCAGGATTGAGGGCCCTAATACCAGGTTTTATTGAGGAACATAAAATAAATTTTTGATGCTCCCATTTGCAAGAGTTCACTGTTCATTGATTTCCTCAGGTTGATGTTTAAATTTGTCCATCATGTTCAAAAGGATGTACTCCTGGCTTTTTTTATTACTATAATTTTTCATTTTTGTAATGTAACAAACACAACTTCATGTTACATTCTTTGGTCCTGCGATGTAAGTCACATATTACTGCTTGTGTTGATTTTCCTCCCTCTGAGTAGTTCTTTCTTTTAGAACACACTTTTTAATTTTTATTTATTTTTTACATTTTTATTCCTGCTTTCTGGTGATGGTTCCTGATTGCCTGTCTTGTCTGATAACTGACGTTCATTAATTATTTACAGAACAATAAAAAACCCACAGTATCTCAAACAAAAGCCTCTATTGCAGCCTGATCCCATCTAGAACTTGTTTAAAAACTTCTCGTTACAACTCAACCATGTAGTGTTGCCACAGATCAAACCTGCCAGCCGCCGCCTTCTCCTCCTCCTTCTCATTTCCATTATTCCACTGTTTGCTGTCTTCAGTGGTGTATATATTCTGGGCATCACTGCAAGAATGCAAACTTCTGCAATGCCAGATAAATACTTTTTGACCCTTTGTCTAACACATTTTGTCTTTGTTTGCCTGATTTTTATTTCTTTTTTAATGTTTGCTGCATGTGAAAGTCCCCACTTGCATTTTGTTTTGGCTTTTTTAATAAAGCAACTCCCCCACCCTGCATAAATCATTTTATTTACCCAGCTGCTGCTTTCTCCATTGCTGTCCTGTATGAGAAACCTTTATTTTTATTTCACTTACTGCTCATCTCTTCCCTCCCTTGTGAATGATTGTTTCTATGTATTTCTAATGAAGCATAACTCAACTAAAGTCCTTGTTATGCTGAATTGAAACTCTTACCTATAGGATATCAGAAATTATTTGCAAAATGACCTTTGCTGACATCATCTTGCTTACTGCATGCTTATAAAATTACTAAACCCTGTTCTTGCAACATCTTTTCTAGCATTGAATGTTTAGCTCGTAGTTTTTCATAGACAAGCAGGCAACCAGCACTGCCCAAATTGATCTTTTTTGTGTTTGTTTGGTTTGTTGTTCGTTTTTTGGTTTGGGGTTTTTCCTTTTTTTTAAATTTGCATGCATTGTTTGGTTTTTAAACACTCTGTCAATGTGTACACGACTATGGTGCACCCATGCCCTTCCATCACCGGATTCTTTTAGCTCTGTGTGTCTGTCTCATCTTTGTCCTCAGCCTGCCATTTTCAGATCCTGATCCCACCATCAGCCTGAATCACTTTACAGTTTGTCTTTAATAGTTTGTTTAACTAGAACCCTTGTATTTAAATTTCCATTACTAACATCTGTCTGGGGCAGTCCTGTTTGCTGTCTCATTCTCTAGTAGGAAACAAGCTTTGTGTGTGTTTTCTGGTTAATTACTTTGTCATTTATCATTCCTCCTCCTCCTCTTCTTCCTTCCCCTTCTGCCCCAAGCACCCTTTAATTTTTTTCTGGGGTTTCAAGTGGAATTAACTCTCTAACTGGGATTTAGTGCTTTCATGGCTTGCTTCTTGGCTTTGGTTGTGCCAGGCCAAGAAACTGTCTTAGGCAGCGGAAAATTGGGCTTTTGATTAACCAACTGCTCCATGTTTGTCCCTTACTTGTGTTTTAGAGAAGGATGAGGCTGCAATTGAGAGTTCTGAGTACAATGCCACGTCAGTAGCTGATGTGGACAAGAGGGTGAAACGGCGGCTACTTATGGGTAACACTTTTCTTCCACTTCCTTTGTTGTGCTCTCACTTTGTCTGTGTGTGTGTGTATGGATTTTTTTTGTTTGCTTTTTTTAAAAATTTATTTTTAGTTTATTTCATCTATGTTTATGAGGTCACCTTTTTTAAGTTCTTGTCTTCCATCATACAATTTCATTTCTCATTTGTAAACTTTTTCCCCTAACCCTGCAGTTTTCATGTTCAATTTCTTCTGCATTGAAAGAAATTTTTGCCATTAACTTTACTGACCTTTTGCAAACTACTTCTTACGTGTGATTTGTGTATGTATGTGTGGATCCAGGGTTCACATAAAATCTCATGTGTCAGATCTGCCTTTAGTTTATAAGTGGATGATGATATAAAATGATGCTCTTTTTCATATATGGTGTTATATTTGCTTAGTTAAGTTTTTTGCAGTACTTTTGAGTGAAATGTATATATTATTGCTAGAAATTCATTTATTTCCTTAACACTGATACGTTGAAAACTATTGTGATAAGTGAGCTTTAATATGATCTTCTCTCAAGATTAGTGCATGGTTTGTTTCTGTGGGTTATCCGCTAAAGAGTGGAAGAAGAACGACCAAGATGATTCTTCTGATACTAATCAATTGCTCAGGCATCTAATAAACTGTCTTGTTCATATTATACATATGACCATTGATGATGGTGTTCTTTTTGCAAATAAAAAGGAGCTTGCATTTTTGGTTTTCATAGGAGCATATGGTATGGGAACAGAATCAACAATCTGGTTGCTTTTCCTGCTGAGTTATTCTTTAAGTTTGTGGTGGCTGGATCTCTGCCAGATTCCTTTTCACATAACAAATGTCATCGAAGAGTATGGATTACTGAACTGTACTGCTACTTTGGAGAAATCCAGGCAGTTGGTCAGACTGTATTTTCAGTTTTGATCCGTCTCACATGATGCAAAATGGCCCCACTAGATTTTAAGTGTATTTAACACAGGTGAAAAGTGCCAGATTGCCAGTCTTTGAACCTGGAGTTCTTTATTTATCCACAGAAGAGGTATAGCATATGAACTGGCAATACAAGCTTCCTGTCAGTTCCCTGGCAATTATCAGCCCAATCCTAAAAGGTGCTGAGCACTTCATAGGTTCAGCACTGTCTGTGAACTGTCTGATCTGGAAGGACCATTTCTAGAGGACAAGAGAACTGTTCAGTTTCTATGCTAATTTAATCCTTGATAACTAGGATAATTGTTCCAATTGTTGTTAGTAGTTTTGATGCTATTTTGACACCTGGCTTTGCATTATCAATCTAAAATGGTATTAAATGGCTATATGTAAGTAAAATACTTTGTATCCTATTACTGAATCCCTCAGCTATCTGCTCCCCTATTGCCACTGGAGTTTCTACAGGTTTGCAACGTAGTAAAAGTTTTAAATGAAATGATGTAGCAGGCAATCCATAGGTGTAATTTATTGTATAATAATGAATTGAATACCCACAAACCAGTTTAGATTTTCATAAGTTATTGTATAGATCAGTGGTTTTCAACTTTTTTTCATTTACGGACCCCTAAAATATTTCAGATGAAGGTGCGGACACTTTTGGAAATCTTAGACATAGTCTGTGGACCCCCAAAGGTCCGTGGACCACTGGTCGAAAACCACTGTTCTATGGAAATGACAGCCTTTTGCAGATTCCTTAGACATAGTCTGTGGATCCCGATTGAAAACCACTGGTATAGATCATCCAGCATCCTAGGGCACAGTTAATGGTTTGGCCAGGGATTTCAAAGAGGGAGTTAGGCACCCATGACCACTGAAAGCAAGAATTGTGTGCGTAGCTTCCTTAGGCCCTTTCGAAAATTAGAGCACACATACTCTAATTGCTGTTGGGCCTTCTGATGTCCAGAAGTGACCAGCCCAATCATCAAAGCTGAAAAACACTCCATACTATTGGCTAAAAAAGGTTATACTATTGACCAGAGTAAAAAAAAACAGAATAAAAAAAGTTATGGTTATCAGTATGTTTATTAAATATATCAGGCTCCCATTAACATTTAGTATTATGTGGGCAGAGGCAAGGGGTTAACAATCCAACTGGTCATATAAGTGGTCAGAAACATTCAATAACTCCTCTATTAACATATATTGGCCAAGATGGGAAATACATGCAGTGGCTAGACTATAGAATCCTTAGGAAAGTTGTCAATTAGAACTGAATAGCTACTGAAATCAAGACTGAAAGGGCAGCAGCCGCTTCTTATCCAATTTCTGGTACACAGAGAACCTCTGATTGTCTTTGATAGTATTCCAATGCATTTTCAAAGTTAATGACTTTTCCAAATAGCTTACAGTGCCATTGTCTCTTTCGGTACTTTTCAAACTGTCCTTATAGAAAGTACACAGTGTTGCCAATTCTCACAAATTTATTACTGTGATTTTGACCCCTGCTGCAGGCAATCTTGTGAAGAGAGGAAAAGCTCCAACTTTCATGTGATTTAAGGGAAGGAAGTGGGGGAGATCCTCCCACAGTGCCCTGTAGTTTTGAGAAAAGTACACTAAACTGCAAGCCCAGAGACCACCATTTCTAGTCCCAGCTCTTCCCTTGACTGCTGTTAATATTTCTGTTCCTTCACAACCCTTATTGTGAACTAGGGCTTTATACTGCTACCTGGAGCAATTTCATTAACCCATTTCACAGATAACTGAGAGCTTGCACAAGGTCACTTCAGGCAGAGCTGGGAATAGACTCCTGGCCTCCAATATAATAGAATTAGGTCTCATCCATTTGCTACACTACCTTTCAGAAGCAACATAGATTAGGTTCTTCTGTAATACATACTAACACAGTATGACTATATCTCATCCTCTAATGGCTAGACATCATGAAGAGGGAATCTGATAGAATTCTCTTTCCTTGCTACATATATTTTTCTCTATACCTTGGAGGGCAGACAAGAGACAGGATCTTCTAAAACAATCTGCAATCTACTCATCTTCAGGTCGATTCAGCCTGTCACTAGGAGTTTTCCCCACAATTTTTCATAGTGTCTAAGAGGACCAAGGGAATTTGAACTATCCTTTATATCTACCCACCCACCCCTTCACCCCTATATCCCCTCAGTGTGGACTACCAGGTTCTGAATGGAGACTCCTGCCCTCATCATTCAGGAAGTTTCACTGAATGACTTTCTCTGCTCTGTGAACTTAAAGGAGACATATCTCCACACTCCTATTCATCCAGTTCATTGACAGTTTCTTCACTCGCACCTGGACTAGGGCCACCCAACAGGAAGAGGAGATACAAATATTTCATGAGGTGGATGGCCTGCTGTGTCCTGTGTCCTTTATCTCCATCAAGACTTCTGTGTACTACAAATCCATAGTATTGTTGTAAACTGAGAAAAGAACTCCTTGGTGTACACTCCAAACCTCATTCAACTGTGTCACAGGTTTTTTATGAGCAGAAGCATGGGGTTATTACTAGAATCGGGGAGAAGAGGCATCACAGAGTTGTCTGAGACTGTTTGCTGAGCCAGGATCCCTCAATCAGAAGCCCTTCCTCTCCTGGGGTTAGTGGTTGCATTAGTGGACACAATCCAACTGGCACTGCTCCATAACAGAACTCTACAGGTGTTCCTGGTATTGGTCTGGGATGGAGGAGTTCTCCGATTATCATGTTCCTCAGGTCTTTGGTGTCCAAAGATCTCTCCACTAGTGACTCATCATGAATAACCTCAAAAGGCAAAAGTATGTCATATCCTAGTGTACTAAGGATTATGATAGAGGGTAATCTCAGGGTATGGAATGCACACATGGGAAACCAATCATGCTAGGGCCTCTGGTTCACATGGGAAGCCTGATGAAGCATCAGCTTTCTTCAATTCAGGACCGTGGGCTAGGGTCTTCAGCACTTCATATCTTGGATCTTCATGTCAGATATCCTGACAGAATTCAACAGTCAGACAGCAACTGTCTCTATAAATCACTAGGGAGGCACCAGGAGCTCCGCACTCTGTGTTTGAAATCATCTCAATCCTATCCACTTAGGAAGAGACCATCATACTATTTCACATCTTTTTACCTAATATGTTTATTGTTCCAAACACAATGATCCCTTATCTTGAAATGTGAATCTTTTCTGCCTTGGCTGTGCTCTTAAGTATATGTTCACCCTCCCCAATGCCCACATCTTCTGTTTATCTCCCAGAAAATTTGGCAGGTTCCTTACTAGCCTCAGAAGGAACATCACAGAACTGTGCATCCTGTCTCAGCTGATCAGTCTTCTGCTACCAGATCCCTGATCCTGACTTTCCTGTCCCTAACAGAATGGAGATTGACAGGCTAATACTTCATATTTTCAACTATTCCTCTTAAGGGCAGGTCTTCACTACCCGCCAGATCGGCAGGTAGTGATCAATCTATCGGGGATCGATTTATCATGTCTCATCTAGACGTGATAAATCAATCCCTGAACACGCTTCCCATCGACTTCGGAACTCCAGCTCGCAAGAGGAGGAAACAGAGTCGACAGGGGAGTGGCAGCGGTCTACTTGCAACCGTCCTCACAGTCAGGTAAGTCGACCTAAGATATGCCAACTTCAGCTACACTATTCGCATAGCTGAAGTTGCATATCTTAGGTCGAACCCCCCCTTCCCCCCGCCAGTGTAGACCAAGATGCTTCATTAAGATGCTTCATTTTCTGGTGCAGTGAAGGCCTACCAAAATGTCTGGCTCACTTTCTGCCAGTAGTGCCTCTTCAGATATGTACCTCAACTCTGTCCTATACCTCTTATTGAATGATTTAAAACAAGGCTTGAGTTACAACTCTTAAATGGCAATTATTTGGCTTGGGAGAACTCAGTCTCACAAGACCAAACAACACTGCTATACACTCTAATATTTCTTCTTTCCTTCAATCAACAAAATGTTTGATATACATCATTGAGACTGATTGCCACCAGGAACCTCATCTCAGTTCTTACCTATGTAACCAAAATTCTCCTTGAATTCTTTGCGGTTAGTTTTCCTTTACTATCTGATAATTAGAGTATGTCTACATTGCCCTGCAATTTGGACTACGAGGGTGTGAATTGCAGCACGGACTAAAGTGCTGTACTGTAACTGCTCCCAACTAGACAATATGGGCATGAAATTAAATATCCCTAGTTTGCACTAATGTAATTCTGCAGCTCTTAGGTTCACGCTGCTGTTCACACCACTGTCATCCAAACTGCAGGGTAGCATAGAAAAACTGTTAGTCTCCTTCATTATTATCACCACTTTGGCTCATAGAGTTAGTGAATTGGATGCTATTTCCTGTAAAGACCCTTTTTCTCCAATCCTTTACTTGATGGGTAGGTCTCCGATCTTCTCCAGAATCGTTACTAGTACCAAATGTCAATTTGCTTTTCTATATTAAGTCAGATGATCTTCTGCCCCAATCCATCTGTCAGAAGGAGATGATTCTACATTCCCCAGTTGTGTTCAGACCCCTCAAGTTCTACTTAAATAGGACTTCACCCTTAAGAAGTGGTAAGAAGCTCTCTTCACCAGTTATAATGAAAAGGTCAAAAGGTTCCTTAAGTCACTATTTCAGGTGACCAGAACAGCCACTAGGGAATCCTCTAATGTTCATAAAACATCTGGACCAGAGTCTCAGATGTGCTTCATTAGATCTGTAGCAACTCCCAAGGCAGAGAAACAGGCCTTTCTAGGAGCAGATCTCCAAGGGTGTAGCCTTGTTGTGTCTCCACATTTTCACCAAGTAATAGATGGTGGAAGTGGGATCCTTCTCTCATTTTCATACAAATAATCTTCTGCCAATCCTGAAACTGCTGGGAAGTAACAATCAAAAGATGAGTACCAGGGAGAGAACAGTGCAAAATTTAACCATTGGTCTACTGATCCTGCAGGTTCTCCTTCCCATCTAACATTTTTCATTCCCTGTGTATGTAATTCATCCAATTTCTTCTTGCTCATGTTCAATCATGTGATTACATGTTAGTATTGTTCTCTCCCTCATATTCTTCTTCTGATTGCTACAGGATTGGTACAAGGTGATTTGAATGAGAATAGTATAGTTTTGTGTTACTAGAAAATTCATATATCTTCAGAATTTAATCTCATAAAATAACTATTCGCCAATAGTCCTTTGAGTTTCCTCCTCCCCTTTATTTTCTTCCATCTCATCAGGGTTCATTCCAAATAGGAAAACTTTCTTCTAGGGTTCTGAGCATCTGCCTGTCTTGTAAAGGATCATAGTCAATGTACTTTTGCTTCTAGTTTCTATTGGACACGGCCAATATCCAGCAGTTTTTGGATTGGTAGGTGGATATGTTATGAGAAGAACAATTCTGGAGTATTAATAATAGGTAAGATGGAACTCTCCTATTCCTAACAAAATATAAATACTGCCCACTGCAAACAAGTGGCACAATGGCAGACATTACCAGCATTACCATGCCCAAATCCTCATCTGGCCCCATCTGGAGCAGCAGGCTGCTAGTGGTGTGTCCAGAGTGTGGCATATGTTTAGCAAAGGAGCCTTCCCCACTGTGTTCAGCAGAGGTGCTGGAGGAATATGGTGTACCTGCATAACCTGGTGGCTTTCCATCAGTGATGCCCACATAGTTGGATGTAGGATGAAAGTATCTCTGTCACAGGTTCTGCCCAAGCCAGGGATCCCAGGTTCTGAACAGCCCTGCAACCTATCAATCAGGGAACTGGCCGGTCAACCTCAGATCTGATAAGCCCGCTGGCCTGGACATTTTAAGGAACTCTCTGATTTACTATGTTTCTTCCAGCACCCTTCACAAGTGCACCACTAGTATTTGTTGTCACTAAAAGTTGTAGCCATTTTGACTTCACATTACGTGTCGGTCTTAATTAGTATTCTGCCCCTTGATAAGAAGGCTTGAGACAGCCTTTTTCCTCTGTCTGTAATTTTGAGAATTAATTTTAGTACTCTTGAAAATGAGGGACAAATAGCTGAGCAAGGCACACTACAGATAGGTACTCTGCCAGCCACTATAACTCAGTTCATCACAACTATCATTCTTTCCTGTGGAGAGACTGTCCATTGGCTGAACTTTATGAGAGTACAAATAGGGATTAAGATAAAACCACCAGACTTCTTCTCACTTGTAACCTTAACTATTATTTGATTCCAAGTATTAGCCTTCTACATCATATAAATTCCATTTCTAGTTGTCATCTTGTAGTTCTTCTCAACAGTTACATTAGTACCACACTATTTTACTTTGATAACCCTTTGTTAATGCAGATTAACTGTGAATTCTTAAGATTAGCCCATTCGAGAGGATTTGGTGCATATTGTGTCAAAAAACTCTGTTCATTATTTTTCATATCCACATAAAATTATGTGTGTGTGTGTTCATCTGTACATACACACAAAACCTCCAACCCCTTGACGTTCCACTTGAAGACCTAAAAACCAAATTCCTAAATTCAAATGTTACCCATTCACGTATTCCTTTCTCTGCCCACAAGTGCAGGCCTGCTGACTGACTTCTGTTAAGTCAGCTCTGTCTGACATAAATCTACTAAGAAGCAAGGCAGAAAGTAAAGAAAAATGGCAAGAAAGGGGGAGGCAGCATTATGACAACAAATGCTCTCTGCATACTTTAAAATGCCTTTTAGTACTTCTGTATAAATTGCACAAGCATTTAGTTTCCTTTCAGATGTGGCTTTAATCTTCACTCATTTGGGAATAATTTGTCTCACAAACACACTAATGTTGGTCTGTGTTTTACACAAGCTAAGGTATAGACAGTTGGATTAAGAGTGAATGCCCATTTTTCTATGACTAGGACTGGTATACAGGTTGTACATGTGAACCTTTGCTCTGATAGACCACTGAATTTAAGACTATCACTCTGACCAGAAATTGTTGTACTCCGCCATCTGTATTGTACAAGTCTTATACGAATTCTAGTGTGAGACAGGATTGGGCTCAGGACGTTATTAGCCAGATACTGGCCCATGCAATGGTAACTGGTGGTGCAGTGCTCATTAAGGGACCTTAAAGTGGCTCTAAATGAGCAGCTGAGAATTTCTTCTCCATGAAGGAATCCTTAAGCTGGAATAAAACTGGCTCTGTGTTAGCTCCTCTTGGCCCTCCTGGTGTAGGATATGTGTTGGGTGCAAGACCAGAGTGCACTGCATTCTGGTGATCCTGTCATAAGTGCTGAAACTAGGGGTGCTGCCGCGCACCCTGGCTTGAAGTAGTAACAAACCAAATACATGGTTTTCGCCTTCAGCGCCCCCACTATAAAAATTGTTCCAGCGCTACTGGATCCTGTTGGGGTCATGGCTTTTGGGCCATTACAAGCTGGCTCAAGTTAGAGGCTGCTTTTTAGGCTGCTCTAACTTGCACTAAGGTCATTGTGGCCCTTGGCCAGCCTTAGGATGTAGATGAGGAAAACTGGCTTAGATCCACTATTGCCTCTCCCTCTCAGCTACACTGATCTGTGCTCTGGTTCAAAACTCAGTATGTTGTACTGTATGTACATATACACACACACACATCCAAGCCTATGCAGTTTAACCACGCAAAATTGGTTTGGAGTATTTAAGGAAAAGTTCTTCTTCTAAGGGAATCCTCATCCCTGAAGTTCTCCTCTTCCATCCCTTTTCTGCCTCAG
This sequence comes from Eretmochelys imbricata, assembly GCF_965152235.1. Lineage (NCBI taxonomy): Eukaryota > Metazoa > Chordata > Testudines > Cheloniidae > Eretmochelys > Eretmochelys imbricata. The sequence goes on from NC_135572.1 coordinate 237,347,552, forward strand.
AATGAGGCACAACCCTGATCAGTGTCCTTGGACAGCAACAAGGCACACAGGAGCCTATTACATTTGGGACTTTCGTATGATCTTTTTTTAAAAATGTTGTGGAACAAATTGTCTTTTGGAAAGAAAAGTTACATGGGCTGTAAATGAATTGACCTTCAGTCTCTGGCATATATTATAATTAGGGATGGCTGAACCCAACCTCAAAACAGTTTATACCCTTTTAATAAGGGTGGTTCTTACTTGTGGCAGCAGATCCTGTTGAGCTACACATTCCCCTCCTCTTGCACCCGGAACAGGTGGTTTCACTGAAGAGGTGGTCTGCCCCTTTTTCCTGCAGTGTCAGGTCTTCTCTACAGGAAAAGGCTTGGGAGGCTGCCTCCCATTCTCACCAGCTCAGATGTTCCTACCAATACCTCTGTTGGACTCATGTCCTAAGGATGAAACCTACTGGGTTCTACAGAAATCAAGAGCCTGAGTCTACACCAAATTTATTGATTTGCTACTGATCTCAATGGGAGCAGAATCTATAAAAAACTATAGAATGAATATATATATATTTCCAATTACAATGCGGAATTTAACAGAGAAATATTGCTCTGCTATAGAATTCTAAACATTAGTTCAAGAGTTCTATGGAAATGACATTCTCTATTAAGTTATGTTGTTTTTTAAGAATAATTTCTATGATAACCAACTTATTTTTTACACAAACCCTGCAGGTATTCATCCTTTTCTATAAGGGTTGATTTTTCTCTCCTTCAAGCAATATATTAGGCTATGGCCCTAAAAACCAGACACCAATTATAGCTGACATGGCATTTGTTGTATCTTTTGCATTATGAGGATCTCAGTCTTATGAGGTTTATATTGTTTGTTTCAGGTGATGTCTTTAGACAACAAAAGCAGTTGCAGGGCTTTAGAAAGCTAATCAATCACATTGCACTCATCAGCACTCCTCAAGTATCGCTTTGCAAAATTGTAGACATACCCAGAATTACCCCCATAATGTACACATGTTGCTGCAAAGATCCCTCCTTTCACTATAAGAAACCACTTACAAAGTTGTAATAAGAGCTTTGGGGACTCATCCTTTCATCAGCATAATGGAAAATGATAATCCCCTTCCATTGGAGTTTTAGTCTTCTATATATACAATGCAGTGCTGCTCCTTAAAACTTCCTCACAGGCTCAGAAAGACTGTGGGGGATACACACACTCTGTCAGTGATGCAAGTCCCTCTTTCAGTGATGCAAAATCACTAATGATATTTGTGTATTGGAACAACCAACCACTACCATCAGCTTTTATCTACATAGGGACCATGTTGAGTGTATTAGGGGCTGTTTATTGGGAGGCAAATTTGGATGTATTTAAAAAAAAAGACATGTGAATGGAATGGTTCATGTCCAGCTTGAAAGTTCTTTCCATAACGGAAGTTGTAAAGGTCAATGGGTGGGGAAGTTTTCTCTTCTGTTAATTCTGCTGTATTTTCAAAGCCTTTAATTTACTTCATCTCCTTTTTAGCTGATGCAATGAACTAATGAAAACAAATCCGTTTCACAGCAGTCCCATTCCCAACTGGACGTAGTCCTTAACTATTCCCTTCTTTGTTCCAGCTTCTTTTAGCTGCTCTTCATTGCACTATCACAATCCATTTTTAATATGTGATTATACCATGAAAAGTGACCGCACAAATTGGCTGCATCTGTGATGACTATGTCTTGAACGTAGCCACCTATAGGTTATTCTTCACAGAATATTGCAATGTTCCAAAGTCAAGGGTCCAAATTCATCCTTAATGTAATTCCACTGACTTCAGTGCATTTACACCAGTGATGAACTTGTCTAGGTAGCTCACAGATAAAGCAAGTTGTCCTGGGTTGCCTGTGGGATCTCACTCCTGATTCATCTCTAAAAATATGAAAAATCAGTACAAATTAGAATACACCATGTACCATGGTGACGCAAAATGCACTCATTTCAGCTATAAAAGGGATGAACTTGTGTTAATAAAAGGGATGAACAATGTGTTAAGTCTTGTGGTCTATAGAAGTGAACTTTCTAACCTGTTTGGTATTTAGATGGACAAAAAGTGTTTCCTAGTGGGTGGAAAGGGTCTTCTGGGGTCTATTCCTAGCTAGCTCAATCACTCACTTGCTCTATGATTTTAGACCAGTCACTCATCCTCTCTGGATGAGATTTTTGAAAGTGCCTAAGGGAGCTAGGCATTCAACTCTCATTAACTTACAATGGAAGCTGGGTTCCTAACTTCCTTAGGCACCTTTGAAAATGCCATTCCTTGTGCTTTATGTTTTGAAAGGTAGGCTTTTAAAGGGAAGCTACTCTGTTCCATAATACTATATATTATACTGGGGCTTGGAAGTGTAAAGGTCTTTTGATTGTAGAGCCACAAATTCCCAATGGATTGGCTCCCCTGGCTGTCAATTGACTCGGTTTCTGATGAAGATGTCCATGATTTTTTTAGGTTCTGTGAGGCCCATCCCCTGTGGTTCTGATCTTTTCCTTAGCATGGGTGCTTAAACCAAGGAGTATAGCTGGGGTATAATTAGTTATTAGCAGTGCCTCAGTTTGCCAGAGCGGATGCTGATCATCCTTAACTATGTAAAAGTTTTTCCATTCTTCAGGGTATCACCTCTTCATATTGGATGGCTATTGGCAAGCCCTCTAATCACTAATATTCCCTTTTTGAGGAAAGTGACTAAGAAGGCAACAGCTGTTCAATTCCAAGACTATTTGAACATGATATCCTTAGTAGGCCCCAGCCTTCATTTTCATTTGAGACTATCTTCATAAAGATCATGATCTTTTCTGGTTTTAGTTTTAACTGGCCATTTGTTTTTTTTAATATGAGCCCTGGATTGTTGCACTAGCCATTATGAAACATTGGTGTTGTATCTAGAACAGGGTGCCAGTCTTTCCAGCCATATTTTGAAGATAATCAGAGGTGACAGACAATTGTGTGTCAGCAATAAGTTATTTGACATTCAACATCCCTTAAAGATCTGTTCTTTCCTTTCATGTTGCTCATTTTATATGAGACCTCTTTGTGAGATAATTTCTAAATACCATGTTCAATATCATCGGATCAGTATGCAAATGATACTCGGCTGGTCCTGCTCATTGGACTCTGCATATTCAGCCTCTGTTCTGAAGGAATGCTTGGATAATAGCATTGGGTGGGTGTATCGGAGCTCTCTTGTCTTAAATCCTGGAGAGAAAAGTTGTGCTGCTGTGTAGAAGTCGCTGGTGTGAGGAAGCTCACTCTTGCTTTGACTCCCTGCTCTTGAGGAGAATTCATGCACTGGTAGAGAGCTGGGGTTGGTCATGTTAAGAAAGTGGAGATTTTCAGTTTGTGAAATTCTTACATAAATAATAGTCCCTGATGACTTCACAACAGCTGAGTATGCCCTCTTGGACACCAGATGCAATTATAGTCATTCACTCCTTACACAGCTTCCCACAACACTTCTCTGTGTCTTGTATCTTGTTCAAAATACAGCAGCACACTACTTTACAAGTCTGCAGAGCATGAGTATGTTACATCTACCCAGCATTATTTACACTGACTGCCTATACAATGGCAGATTGACTGTAAACTCACACTAACATTTTTTTTAAACCTGAACAGTAAAAGTCCTGGCTATATGCAACACCTTCTCGGTGAGGCTCTTCCTGACTGTTATCTACCCTCTGATACAGCCCTCTAGTAGGAGGTATGAGATCACACCTTTATTGTATGTATGGTGGAGCTCACTCCTCTTTGAAATCTGCCTCTATTCTTCTCCCCATACTTCTAATTTTTTTTTCAAAATTGCTTATTTTGTTTGGGATTTTTTAGACAGCTCATCAATGATCCCTTTGTTACCTTTCTACTTCATTCTTTTTTCCCCCTGATTGTACTGGATCTTTGTTAACTTTTTACCTGTTTAAAATTAATATGATCGTTTAAATTATCTTTTAGTTTATATGTATTAAACTGTATAGTATTCCAAATGGCTTGGCTGTTGGATTGAGGTGGGGGACATATAAGCAGGAGGATGTAGTAACTGGGTTCACAGCAGAAATTTTAAATCCAAACCATCAGTTTACATTAATTTTTCATAATTATATAAAAACATTTTGTGTTGGCTTGAGTTCACCTCTCTTTCACAATGATGGGAAGTAATGTTTCCATTTTATATAGGGGAAACTGAGGCACAGAAAGTTTCCATATAAGCACTACTTCAAGTGATTTTCCCACAGTCACATAGCAAGTCAGTGGCAAAGCTGGGAAAGAAACTAGGTCTCCATTCCCAAGCTCCAGTCTCTGGAAAATTAGTGCTTCCTACTGTAAATCTGAGTTTTATCTTGACAGTCTTTGAATAGAAAGTTGAATAGGATGCCCTGTGGACTTAAACTGTGCTATTTAAACTTAACATGTTACCTACCGACATGTTTGATGGAGCTTTTCCCCTACTCGTGAGAAGGAAGTAATAGAAAATAAAATTAAACTTGGACGCTTTGGTCTCTATAGAGTACATGTGTACCTTCTTGCACAGTTCAGCTGTGTATGGGTTCACAGTTCCTAAGTTTTTTGCCGAGTTTCAGTTCAAATGGATCCAAACTGCCAAAGTAAATAGCCAAAAATTCCAATTTTTGCCTGATTGTCAACAAAAAACATAAAATCAGTTCCAATTACCTTGATTCTAGAGAAGAGATCTGGCCACAAAAATTGGATCCAGGCTTTGAACACACAAAATTTTGAGACATTCAGATCTTTGAATGGGCTCATAAAATAAGGAGCCACTTTCAAAAATTGAATTTGAATACGAAGTTGGGTTACATTTAAGGGTCCAAGAGGCTGAACTTCAAGGTTTTGGTTTAGGCCTTTACTTAAAACTAAATTCTCTGAAAGGTTCCCAAACCATGGTGAATGTGCCCAGAGGCTCAGGCTTTTAACAAAATCCAAAGCCCAAGTGAGCCTTGTCTGGTGTCGGTTTTGCTTTTAAAAGTTTCACAACTCTATCGCCACATCCTGGAGATTCTCCTTTAGCTCAAGAGCTTCAGGTTTTGGACATAAGGGACCTCTCTTTCAATCCTAAAAGGGTAGGCATCTCTCAGCCACTGAAAAGGCATTCATTAAACTGAAAGAATTGATCTGATACACATGGGACACCTCAAATAATATCTTGAGGACTGTTGATGGGCTACTACGGAATTTTCAATATCATGCATCAGCTTTGTTCTTTTTAGAACAACATCTTGATTTGCAGGACCCATGTATCTTCCTTAACATAACTGGAGGTAACAATGTTTTAATAGAGCTGGACATATAATATGTATAATGATTTGTATTTTTAGAGTGCCTTCTATCTAAGAAAAAAGAAAAGGAGTACTTGTGGCACCTTAGAGACTAACCAATTTATTTGAGCATAAGCTTTTGTGAGCTACAGCTCACTTCATCGGATGCATACTGTGGAAAATACAGAAGATGTTTTTATACACACAAACCATGAAAAAATGGGTGTTTATCACTACAAAAGGTTTTCTCACTCTACTCTCCTGCTGGTAATAGCTTATCTAAAGTGATCACTCTCCTTACAATGTGTATGGTAATCAAGGTGGGCCATTTCCAGCACAAATCTAGGGGTGGGGGGGAGGAAAACCTGGATTTGTGCTGAAAATGGCCCAACTTGATTATCATACACATTGTAAGGAGAGTGATCACTTTAGATAAGCTATTACCAGCAGGAGAGTAGGGTTGGGGGAGAGAAAACCCTTTGTAGTGATAAACACCCATTTTTTCATGGTTTGTGTGTATAAAAACATCTTCTGTATTTTCCACAGTATGCATCCGATGAAGTGAGCTGTAGCTCACGAAAGCTCATGCTCAAATAAATTGGTTAGTCTCTAAGGTGCCACAAGTACTCCTTTTCTTTTTGCGAATACAGACTAACACGGCTGTTACTCTGAATTCTATCTAAGGATTCCAGTGAGCCAATATCTAAGATCCTTTCCTTAAGCAGTAGGAGATTATCCTGAGTAAGGAATACACAATTTGCCCCATAGCACTTTATATACATAAACACCCTCATACTACCCTGTATGCTATTCTCCCTGGAGCACTAGATCTATCTGGGTTTTACCTGGGGAACTCAATAAAGGATTTATGTAGGGACATAGCTTTAAATTCACTGAAAAATCTTACACAGTCACTAAATAAGTATTATCTTCACCCAAAGAGAAATGCCCTAACTGTTTGCATTATATTTTCTCCAGGGGCAGACTACCCAAACACTGTTTGATTTTGGTGTTTCCTTTGCATTCTCACTAAAATGGGGGTGAAGCTCCCACTCCCACCCCCATAATAGAACAGAAGATACATCAGCATAACGTGAGCAAATCAAGTTTGAAACCCTAGCAAACGTTGAAGATAATGGCTGTGCTGAACTTGTCATGCACAGACACTAAAGGCTCATCTGATCAGTGCCATCTAATATACAGAACTCCAGAAGGATTCAAGGTGTAAAATTCTGATCCAGATTTTGGAATCCCCAGCCTAATCCTCTCTGTCTCATACCTCCGCATCTCCCCCCATCACCCACCTCCCCACACACACACCCCTTAAGAAATGCAGTGGCTTTGAATCCAGGGTTTTAGTTCTGCCTTTTATTTGGATCCAGATCTGAAGTTGGATTTCAGATCTAAAGTGTGAAGGTGTTTGGAACAGAACAGGTATGTTGCTGGTGCTGTCAGGTTTGTTAAATGTTATATGCATTCCTACACATTTCTATTCCATATAGCACACCACCCCCCTGCTTTTCACATTCTCCTTAACTAATTTTTTTCTCCTGCCATCTTTTTTAAGGAGTCTCATCATTACAGCTCCCATTACCCCAGTTACTATAGGTATTGTCAGTCTCTCTGTTCTTACCCTGAGTTTTCATCCTATTAAAGTTTGCCATTTATTAAAGGCACAGTCAGCTCTGCTTTCAGAGACGTTGAAGGGCATTGTTCTTTTTGCTTCCTTTTACTAAATCTCTGTGAATATAAGAAAAGCTTGCATGATCCCTTCTATTTATACATCAAAATAACTCTTGTTCAGTGACTGCCCCTTACCCTATAGATCCAGTCATCCATGCCAGAGGGGGAAAAAAGTTTGTTGTGTCTATTCATTTTCACTGGATGTCATCCAGAAAGCAGAAATATTGCTGCTTAAGTAATGCTCATCTGTTGTTGATGAACTGCAATGTGGGCTCTTCATATGCCATAGTTAATCTAACATAAGATTTACAACTCACTGCAGTGCCATGCCAAACGTATGTCTTTAACACCTTTTCATGCTTTTTAAACCTTAATTATTTGCCCTGACAAATCATTCTACTTTTTAAACTGCTGGGGCTCCCAAGAAATGATCTTAGGTGAAAAAGTTTTTTAAGTGACCTGATTTTTGTCCCTCATCCTGAGAATTAAAGTTACTTGATATTTCCTCCCTCTGAAATATATATAAAAATACCAACATTTAAACCTATAAAAGAATTCCCCCAGCCAAATAGGAAAATGATTATTGGAACTTACATGGCTTAAACAAGGCAAGTCCTGATCCTGCAAGTCCTTACTTGCATGAGTAATCTTTACTCGTACAAGAAGTTCCTTTGAATTATTGACTACTTGTGAGTGAAAATTACGCTTGTGGATAAGAGATTACAGAATCAGCCTCATCTGTTGGAAATTTTCTGTTAAAGATATATTGGTCTGTTCATAATGTGCTCTTGCTAGCAATTACAGATGTTTCCACACATAGCATTATTAATGTTGGCACATTACATACACATACACACACACACACACACATATGTGTGTATATTTATATGTACATACAGTAATTTTATAAATTGTGCCATGCTATTAATGCATACCTCCCTGTCCCCCAGTCCCTGGTTTCATAACGCACATAAATGCCGGTAGCACATTCCAAAACTGACATAAAGGTTTGTGCCAATGAAAAGGAGTTAAATGATTTTTTTCTGATCTGAAGCAGTGATGGCCTTCCAGAGAGTCAATGAAGGTTCTTCCCAGGGGAAGCAGCAGCTGGTTCCATCCGAAGAACAGCTTTGAATGCTTGTCAATTAAAAGATAAAGTGTTTTATATTTTGTGTAAATTATTTTGAGGCACATAATATACTAAGGAGATTCAGCATGAGCATGTCCACTTTTCTGTTGCCAGACCCTGTCTGCAAAGTACAGTTGTAACACAAACTCCAAATAGGTAGCAATAGAAGTCAGTCAGTAAATCTGAGTACACTTTGACAAATCCTCTCTAGGGAAGGTCAGGATGAGGATGACCGAGATAAACAATGACAACCTTATTATTTTAAGTTTCATCTGAACTGAACTGGAGAAACTGAAAAATAAATTGGGTAAAAGACTGAAATATTTCCCTTGTGGTCTCAAAGTAATTGCAGACAGAGTAGCCAGCTACATATGGTTGTTGGTTATTTCTGTCTGCCATAAATACTTATCAAATAAATATACCATTCAGACCAACAAATAAAATTGGCATCCTTACATCCACTGTATTCTATGAATCATAGGAAAGACAATAATTTCTCTTGCCTTTTATCTATTTCAATAATACTTGCGGTTTGTGTGTATACACATATATATAGGTACCACTCCACACAAAAAACCCTGCAACTTCATTACCAAAAAAAACTTCATTACCATTCATTCATTTACATAATAGCTGCGGGCATTTTTTGTTTGTGTGTGTGATGAAGTTGAAGATTTTTTGTAATGGAGCGGTACCTAATAGCCATTGCCGGCTGCTGTAAAAGCTAAAAAGTATTGTAGCTTTCTTTTGCCTATGTTTGCCCAGCCACCATTCTACATACTACAAGCACTGGGAAATTTCAATGACACAGCTTGGAATGGGTTCAGTGACCTCAATTATGCCCTCCCACCCACTCCAAACTCCTTTCAATTTGCAAAAAGCTTTAAGTGGACAAAACCCAGATGCCTTTTGCTTGTAGTTCAGTAAGAACAGATTGGGCATGTAGATTCTTGTCAAAGTGATGTATGTAGTTCATTTTCCATTAACTCTTTCTTAACTAAGGATTTTAAATTCTCAATTCCAAGTCCAGCACTATGCCTTGCTTTCTATTGCTTTTTAAAGTTCATTAGACCATGAGACCTCTTTTTAATGAAACTTGAAAAGCCATGGCTAGAGACCCGCTGATATGAAACAGACTCAGTCCCTGGTTCTGTTTTAAAAGGCAATTGCATTCTTTTGTTTCTGAAGCTGACCTTTTCATTATTAAATAATTCATTCTATTGTCTAAGATGTTTCAAAAGGACTGACCAAATATAATCAATATAGACTTAATTTTTTGGATAGAAATAATTGCTTGTGAAAATGCTATCCAATTCAGCAAGTATGTGGGCCATGGATGATCTTAAGAGCTTTGCCTGAGTTAGCTTGCTTCAACTTAGATTGCTTTTATAACTTTTTAATATTACCCAGAACAGTGGATGGCCCCAGAATGTTTTGTTACACTCTCTCGCTCTCTCTTTCATTCCGCAGAAACATGTGCTGTCAATAATGGAGGCTGTGATCGTACTTGCAAGGATACAGCAACAGGGGTACGTTGCAGTTGCCCAGTTGGATTTACCCTGCAGCCTGATGGGAAAACATGCAAAGGTCAGCTTCTGTTTGCTTTGCAATGCATCATTTGCCTTCAGCGGTATCAGTACTAGATGTAAATATTCAGATATATAATCAATGCACAGAATTAAGGCTATTACTGGTGTAGTAATTGCATTTGAATTTATTAGTTTTCTCCTTCCTCAGGAGTAATTTTGCATTATGCATTCTAATGATTTCTATGTTTGTTTGAGGCCAAGATTTTCAAAACTGGCCAGTTATTTTGGGGAGGCAACTTGAGAAACCCTAAAAAAGAAGCCTGATTTTCAGAGGGTGAGTACTTTTTGGAAATCAGGCCCCTTGAATATGTCCACCAGTTGAGGCTCCCAGAACTGCTAATTACTTGAAAACCTTGGTGAAACTATTTACCCACACAAACAATCATACGTTATCCCTTCCAAAGGAGAAATAGGGGAGAAGGATTTAGAATCAATAATCAAAGCTAAGTGATAGCTTCAGAGTATTGTGCCACACTAAGAAGCATATTAACAGACCGTCTCACTGCTCACTTCCTGCCAAAAACAATTAGCCAATTACAAGACAAAATTACATCATATCAATATATTTATACAAGGCCAAATACTGTAGGCCTTACTCAGCTTTCACTGCTCCAGTGGGAGTTTAATTTCATAGAATCATAGCAAGGTCTTCAGATTTGGAGCCTAATGAGTGTAATTAAAACACGGGGGAGGGGGGCGGGGAGGAGAAACATCTGATATTTCTATCAACATTTGTTCTTAGTTAAGGAGACAGGGGTTTACAGCTTTAATCCCTGGTACAGCAAACACAAATGTGCTTAATCCCACTCAATGGGACTACTCACATGAGTAGAGTTGCGTACGTTTTTGCAAGATCAGGGCCTACCTAAACCATTTTTCCACTTCAATACATATTTCTTTTGAACTCAACCACCAGACACTTGGTGATGGATATATAGTAGGACACTACCTATAATGGTGTCACAAAGAGTATTTTGTTGTCACTCAGTGATTTAGCATAAATTGACCTACCTCACCGAGTAGCTGTTTAGATTATTTTTTTCTTAGAAGCAGCCAGGAATGTCAGAAAATCTCCAATCCAGACCTTGATGTTACTTAAAATAGTAATACCCACAAAAATAAACATAAAACCTGTGGTTTCCCCTTGCTCCAACTTGAAAACTCCCACTGCTTGGGCATGATCCTGTTAGTATTTACAGAAATAACAGTCCATTTGCATGTTTATTGGAAAATCAAACATTTAAACTGCCATTGCACACAATGTTAATAGTTAAGGGTGAGCACACATCAAAAATCAGTCATTTCAGTTCAAACCACATAAAAATAAATGTTCATTTTTGCAGGCAGCATAGCTCAAGCCATACAAGTTCAGTAACAGTGATTCCACGGAGTGCTGAAAAAGGAGACATTTTAATATTGTAACATACACCTACACTTGATCGTAATGTTTATTACTTGAAACTACATCATGTAAAATAAAATGAATTCTAAATTTAGCTGGCTTCCAATTTGAGGTTGTCCCACTGGGCTAAAATGAAATAATATTTATATAATCAACTCTATAATTTGCATGATAAACAAAATGAAATATCCAATTGATTCTCAAGCCTAGGGTCAGAGATCTGAACTGTTTCACAGTATTTTTATGGGGAGAACATGTAAGAAAGAGAATCTGTGTTATTTATGGTGTTGCCGATTTTTTATTTTATTTTTTAAATAAACAGCTACTGGGAATTCACTTTTATGGTTAATAAGATCCATCAAGTCATTTTTAACCATTCTGTGAACTTTAGAAAAATGCTTTACCTTTGATTTAACCACGTTGAATGTTTGCCTAATGTAGTATATTGCAGACATTTAGGGCTTGATTCTGCATCAGTGAAGTTAATGGGAGCTTTGTCGTTAACTTACGTAGACACAGGATCAGCTCCTTTAAAATGAGCCAATTGGGCTGCTTTTGTAGTTAACCACAGGCAACCCTATACACGAGTAAATCAGAACTGCATTCTAGGATTTATAGCTTCAGCATGTGAAAGAGAACATTTCCTCTGTCCCAACTGCCTCCTTCAGAGGTAATGACACTGCTGCCTTCCAGGATCCTCTTGCTAGTAGAGAGAGCCTTAAAAAAGGTGAACTAAATTTTTCAGTTGTTGAGTTTCTGCAGCAATGGGATGTTTTGATTTGATTTTTTTTTCCCTGGCATTTTCAGGGGTTGAGTATTCTTTTTATTGAGGTGTGTAGTGGCTGAGTCACAAGAATGATGCACCCCCTCAAAGAAAGAAAGTCTTTCAAATACACACACACAAGTTTTCTCCTTTCCTCTTTTTGTTTGACTCATCTTGAATTCATTGCTCTTTCCAAAGAGGTTTGATTGGGCCAAGTATTTCTTAAACATGCAGTTCAATATGCCATGAGTCTGCAGTAAGTACATATGTATGGTAAGACCCTTTTACAGCATCTGCAGGAACCACACAATTATCATATGCTGTCCCTACTGGGACAGGGTCTCCAGCAACAACAAACATCATAGCATCCACAAATTAGGTTTTTCATAGAAACATTATTTTGAGAGGGTGATATTTCCAAATATTGAAGGAAAAGATACAACAGTAGCTGTTGAGAGAGCAAAGTAGGGGTGTAAGTAGCAAACTAGCCATCTTGAAAGGTTTCTCAGTGCTCCACTGCGTCACCTAGGGATAAGCAAGCCACTCCAGGGCCTCGTTCCAACCTTCTCCTATGCCTAGAGTTAACTGTGATTAGACCTGATTGGGAATTCATCAACAAAACTTTTTTTGTCAGCATATGCCAATTCATCAAAACCAAAACTTCACGGAAACTTACCAGTTTCAACAGTCCGGAAAGGAATTTCTGGTTCAAATGAAAACAAGAGGCCCACCCCAGAATAGCCAACAGAGCAGTAGATGGGGCACTCACCTAGGTCTCCCACATCCTAACCACCTGGCTGTAGAATCAGTCTCCTTCTCTCTGGCCCAATGAATGTTTACTTATTTATACAAAATGGAACAGCTCCAACAGGAGGGAAGGGAGTCAGCCTGACTTAGAGCCTAGTAGTTTGGAGCTCTGCCTGATTGAGAGCAGGGACTTGAACCTGGGTTCTGCCACATCCCAGGAGAGTGGCCTAACTACTAGGCCATTGGCTAGTCTAGTCTATAGCTGTTTCTCTCATGGGTTTGTTTTTGTTTTGTTGTGAGACTTTTAAAAAGGTATCATTTTTGTACCAATGAAGAAAAAAAACAAATTTTGACACTCCAAAATTTTTCATTAAACAAAATTCATGTTTTCCAGCCAGCCCTAAATGTGAATTCGTTTTTAAGGTTCTGAAATGTTTGGAAAATGTATGAGAGACGGAGAGAGAGAGTGCATCTGGGTTTGGAGCATGAGAGTCCCAGGAGTGAGCATTTTCATGTGCTATTTCCAGCCTTAAGCCAGAAGAAGCAGTGCCGGAAATCGCACAAGAAGGCATGTTCTCATGAGATTTTCAGCCTGCTTTTGCGTCTCTAATGGTAGTTATACAGTCTGACAGAACATAGTTGCTGAGATTAAAGACGTTTGGATAAGTTTGAGTGGGCTTCAGAGAAGCATCTGAACTTTGGAGTATTCACCCAAACTGTGAACTCTTTGAGGTTCACTCATCACTAGTTAGGAAGTAGCCAAATTTGGTTCATCTCTAGATAGTCCTTTAACAGATTTCCAGTTAAAGCACAAGTTTTTTGAAACTTCAGAATACTGGTATCTTATTTAAAGCCAGTGCAATTCTTCTTATTTATTATTGTTAATTTCTGAGGTCAGACTGTGTAATCTAATGGTTCCTTCCAACCTTAAAAATGATGTGTGTACAGTGCTGAAACTTTCATACATACATCATTTACAGCCCTGTAAAGTGGCAGTGTAGACAAGGCCTAAGTATTGCTCTCTGCCAGGCACTAGGAAAGCAAAGATGCTGCGCCATCTGGGTTTGATGGAAAAGAGGCATAGAACTGGATATGCCATGTGTATCTTGATAGAACTGCAGCCCAAATTGTTTTATTATTTTCCTCAGCATGACATACAGGAGGGTCAATCAAAATCAGCCTGGCAGAACGTGCACGAGAACTGTCTCTGGACAGATAAGCAATTGATCAAAATCACATTCTCTGATCTCTTGGGGCCAAATCCTGTTCCCATTGAAAACAAAAGAAGTTTTGCTATTGAGTAAAATGGGAACAGGCTTTGACATTTGGAGAGGAAAAAACAAAACTACTCAAGCAAGAGCTATGTTGCTTATACCACAGGTATCAAAGGCCGCTGACTCATATGAGAAAGTCAGTAGACATCTGATCGTTGTCCATTGCAAGGGAGAAATCAGCAATCAATGAGGCTAGAAGAGTCTTTTTATTCCACAATAAGATCAGAGAAGAGCAAGAAAAATTATCTGGAGCTGGAAGGACTGATTTATTAAAAAAAAAAAAAAAAGATTACAAGGCCTAACTGTGTATAGCTTGGCTAAGCAACAGCTCAGAGGGGGTTGTGGGCCTTCAGAATCATGTGGCTGGATGTGGAAGCTAAGAAAGGCGACAAATTATTTCAGGTGATTCAGCAGAGTTAATCCAAAAGTAGAGACTGAAATAAAGAAAAGGAAAATTTAGACCAAATACTGTATTAGGAATAACTTCTAAGGGTGAGATACATAATAATGTGGAATACTCTCAAGAGAAGTGGTGAAAGCGCTGGTACATGGAATATACACAATTAGACTGGATGGAACATTACATAATTTACTATAAGAAAAGATCTGCATTGGCCCCTGGGGTAAGGACTGGATAGCATGAAATTTTTTTTCCATCCATGACTTCTATTATTATGCAGTCTTATGCCCCTACGAATATTCGTTGTGCAGTCCCATTGTGGAATAAGAATAATGTTGATGTCTGTGGTGCATAGAGAGTGAGTCCAGGACCATGCTGAGAATAGTCAGGACCCAGATTCACCAAAATTTTACTCTCCCTCTGAAAAATATCAGCTCCCACCCAGGTGTCTTCTCATCTGGGTCTCTCTTACAAAACCTCCCCTCAAGGTTCCCTTTGCCTTTTGCTATTCACCTCTGAGTACCACTTTTATTAAGACAAAAACCTCATGTATCCTCCCCAGCTTAGTGCAGAATCCCTGTCAGACTGAGAAATCTCCATACCCTCAATATCCCCACTAGTGCCATTTCACCATGTTAGCAGTTTCTCCTGGGCTTTGGTGATGCACAGTCCCCCTTATACTTTGATCGGGTCACCCAGGGCCCAGCTTGGTGCTGGTTCTGCCTTATATGCAGGGTGCTTGGTGGCATCTCATTGGCCATTATGCTGTGAACATCCCAGACCACATCCTATAATGCTTAACATGGTAACTTACCAAATTCAAAAGCAGAGGCTGCAGAAAGGATGGTCTGGGAATCAAGTGATGCAGTGGCTACTCTTCTTGTACCCTAGTACCTGCCACCTCTTTTCACCTTGGCTATTGGCCCCCCATGTGGTAGGTATTGACAGCCAATTGGTCCCTGGCTCTACAATTTGTTGGCTTCTGAGAGCCTTTCCCCCACTGGATGCCCATTCCACAGATCTTCCCCAAGTGACATATATAAAGAGATTATAAATAATAAATGTTTAGCATTTTAATCACATTATGTATAACATGTATAGCTGACAAAACAGGAGACACATTTACTAGAAGCTGTTGGGGAGCAGGGAGAGAAAAGTCAAAATAGATTGATTTGTAAGGTCCCACCATCTCAGTGGGGAAAATATAGGGCTTAATTGTATTTGGGCAGGTACAGAGTGGATGGAGGGAGAAAAGGTGGGAAGGAGGTTTTCTGACTAACTCATACACTGAAGAAGGGCCAGGAGCAACTGCTGTCACTGCATTTGGTGGATTACAGAGTCTTCCCCCGTGTGTGCCCCTGGGAACATAAATTGGAAGAAGGGGAAGGGCCACAGGCCCACTCTGCACTGGTTGGACACTATGAGGGATGAAGCAGTCTGTACAGTCCTATAGCATGGACAACTGGTATGCTCCAGCTGGGCACCAGAAAATTAACAAAGGAATTGTGCGCTCTGAAATTCCCGCTGGATTAGTGCAAGTCCTCACTGCCCCCTAAACAGACCAATGCCTTAAACACACAGTATGACCCAGAGACTGCTGCACTGTGAGCTGTTGGACTAACATGGCAGGGAAAAAAGCTTTTTAAACTTGCTTAAGAGAAATAGATTGTAAGGGTTTTGGAGCACAGGCCATGTCCCATCTATGTTCTGTAAAGTGCCAAGTAACTGTACGACATTCCATAGCTACTTTCTAATAGTAATTACATTTATTACAGCGTGTAAATGATTTCCTGCTACCTTGAATTCATAGACAGACTGATCGTCAGAGGGCAGATTCTCCGCTGGTAAAAATTGTCATTGACTTCAATGGAGCTATGACAAGTTTACACCCGCTGATGATCTGCCACCATTAATTCCTATTCACAAATAGATTCTTGCAGGATGCAGGTGATTTCGTGGATGCTTATTTAAAAGACATAAAATACCTCCACAAGTCTCTCACTAAAGATGGGGCATTTTATTTATTATAATGTGCTAAGGAAGAGCCCTTCTTAACCTTCTGGCATATTGTTTAACTAGAGGGGTGTTATGCAGGGGTTATGTGACTGGATGCTGTTTATGCAAACATTTCTTGATCCTGCTGTCTCATTGTCATGGTTACCCAGCAATGTAATGTGCTCTCTACTTCCTTGAAATAGGCCCCCATCTTTTTGCATTCAGATGCAGCAGAGAAATGTGGCACTAATGTGTTTAAATACTTGAATGTGCTGCAGTGGGAGCATCAGCAGGAGATGTGTTTGAAAACTGTTCTCTTTGCCCTCCAACTCTATTTTGTAACCTGCTGACTCTGTGACAAAACTAAAAGTAAACTAAGGGAATATACAAACCGATTAAAAGATTTCAATCCAGGGTGTAAGGTCACGATCCAAAGCCTATTGAAGTAAATGGGGGTCTTTGCATTGACTTAGTTAGGCTATGGATAAGGCCCAAAGAGGGGGTTAGGATTTCATTGAAGCCTCTTGCCATAAAATAATGCACTTGAAATCATTTTGGTTGCAAATATGTGAAAATGAATTAAATTTTTAGAGTTGAATTGTTTCTGTGAGGGCAGCGTTTCTTTTGTTACAGAATAAACAACAAAAAGTACTTCTGAGATTAAATTAAGCAAAAGCTGTCATGTCTTGCTTAAAGTTGAACTGAAATCCTTTCTGAAAATAAATAAATCTAAAATAATAATTGACACCAAGTTGGTACCAGGGTACAGTCCAAATTTTGAAGGCCGTCCTCTGTTTCATTCAGACCTTACTAGAACTAAGTAAATAATTCACAGTGAATATTTTCTCTGGCCAGTTTGGCTTCTTAGTCTGGCCACAGAATATCTGTGAGCAGCTGTGATTTCAAGTTTATTAATTAGTCAAAATTATTAAATATATTTTTCTCTATATTGGATCAAACTGGCTAAAGATACTAGAATGACATCTTGAGAATCCGGATCAAATCATTTGAAACTTTGAGACAGTCTCTCCTTTCTTGGAAAGGCCAGCAGAAATAGTTGTAACTGCTGTTTCCCAGTGACCTCGATTACTGTGTAATTGTTAATTTGGCACTTCAGATATTTTTGCTTGTTTGAGTGCTGATATTGGTTGTATAAATTGTATTGGTTTGGATGCGATTGGTTAGATAAATTGTTTCTATTCCCTGATTAGATGAACATCCAAGGTCTTCCAACAGAAGTACCTGCCCATGCTGAATTAAGGTCCTTGTTCCCTGACTACCCTAGCATCCAACTTTTAAATTAGTTTTCCAAGACCCTCCATGCCAGTATAATTTCACAGAGAGTAAAATACACTCCCATCCACAGATCCTGCTTAAAATTATGCATCACTAAAGTGTGCATCGTGGTGTATTAAATGGGACTTAAGTGGCAAATAGGGCCAGATTTTTAAAGATATTTAGGCAGCTAAATGCCTTTGAAACACATATACAAAGTCACCAGATCAGTGCATTTTAAAACATGAGTTGAAATGATCTCCTCATTGGGGACCCCATCCTAAAATCCTTACTCAGGCAAAACTTCTCCTTACAGGGTTTAGCTCTTTCTTACTTGGTAAGACTTGAGTTCAGAGAGTTATTTCTGTGAATCTCCTATAACAGTTAATGATATCAGTAACACCCAAAGTCGTGCAAGGAATGCTGCTCACTGCTCTGTGTTACGTGGTGTTAGTATTGTATGGGGGATACAGAATTCTGAATTCAGGTCTTGGCAGGTACAAAAAGAGTCTTTTTTTCCATTGACCTTTGAATAGAAGTAGCAAGTTGGATCAGACTGTCAGACACTTACTAAGATGTCAATTTAGGCAAAGAATGTAGCTTTCTCTGTCCTACAAACTCACCATATATAGTGAACAAAAAGGATTTCTGCCATCAGCGCTCTCAAGGTGCACTCCCCAAAGGGAAATCATATAAAAGTAAATGGCTTGAAAGAGTAAACACAAATGAAATAAAGAAACAGCTGGTGATCACCTCTTCCATTTTAGTTGCAGTACCATGGTGCTATTAAACGTCAATCACAGACTTACAAGCAGTGGTGGGTCCAAGATATTTAAAAAGGGATCTCGGGAACAGTGAAAGGGCATAGCTGAAAGAGGTGAAGCCCTAATGGCTTTGCTAGTAATGCAATTTGAAGGAAAGGTCTTCTAGAATATTCTGACCTCAAATTAATGGAAAGGCATAATGAATAGCTGCCTGAACATTAGGACTAAGCACAGAGATGATGTGTTTAGCAGCAAATGCTAGGTAGAACTGACACAACTGCAAATTTGTGACTTTCTGCCTTTCTTCATTTCTCTTGGCTTCCCTTGATAATTATATTTCCTGAGACAGTCAGTTACCTGCTTGGCATATCTTTTAATAATGAAATACTTAATGCAGCTAATAAAAGTCTTACTGTTCTATTCATACTGCTAATACTGAACTATACCCTTCCTCTACTGCCACAGCATTTCAGTGAGAATAGAATGATGTACATCCTATTAAATACCACCAAATTATGAAAAATTCTGCTTATATATCGCACTGTACCAATAACTTGATTTTTGGAGTAGAATGGGGGAAACTGAGCCTTTGTCGTAGCCTGATCTAATGTATAATGGTGAATGGTGTGGTCAATTTTGCATTTAGAACCATTACATAGCCCCTCCAGGACTGTCTGCATATAAAGTGTGCTACTTGTTTCAGGGACTCTGAATGGAGAAATTGGCCTGCGTCTATAGAGTACTTTGACCAAGGTTTTCAAAATTGGCTGATGATTTGTGGTGCCTCCATTTTTGGGTGCCCAACTTAAGAGAGCTTAAAGGCTTTTCATAAGGCAGGTTCTCAGCACCGTCTGAAAATCAGGAGCCTTTTGAAGAATCTCAAACTGAGCACCCAAAAATTCAAGCACTCAGACTCCCTAGTCGCTTTTGAAAATCTTGGCATTCACCTTCAAAGCCTCAATTCTGCAAACATTTTTTCATTTGCTAAACTTACTCACATGCGTAGTTCCATAGACATCATTAGGACTACGCACAAGCTTCAAGTTTGTAACTGTTGCAGGATCAGGGCCTAAGTCATTTCTGATGGCTGTTTGGTGATCATTGTGAAATGAATTGATAGTAGTCCAGTTCCTAGCAAACAAGTGTCTGTATCACAAACCTGTCATCTATAGTGGTAACCACTTTTACACCCTCCTTGGCAGCCTTGATCAAGAATGCAAGCCTGATTAGACATGGAGAGCAAACTATCCTCTGATCTAGGGGTGGGGCAGGGCAGGATTTGTGTTTTTGATATACCTGATGTATGGATAAATAAGACACTTCACTCCCCAGAAAGAGCAGCCAAGCATCTTTCACACTGATTTTCAAATAATTATTTTGAAATGAGATAAAATGAGGAAGTAGCAGGGGATGGCTCTGAAGAGGTTTCTTTTCTGTTCTGTTTAGTCTTATTCTCTGCCCATCATTATATTAGCCAAGCACATTGGTCTGGAATAACGTGGAAGGCAGAGAGAAGTTAATGCAATATGTAACGAGAGATATGTAAAAGGGATAATATTAGTAGGTAGAGATAGAAGAGCAAAATATCACACAGGAGGAAACGAACATAAGCAGTAAATGAAATAAGAAACTGAAATGAGATGACCAGGAAAGAAGCACTCAGGATGATACAAGAGGGGAAAGAGGTCAGTAATATAGGTACAACAAGCGGTACATGTCTCGTGTCATAGTTACGAAAGTTTGTAAGAACCTGTCACTTTCCTATTACACTCCTCTGTGGACAAAAGGCTGGATTCAGGAGGTAGAATCTTCAAATATAAGAGTTTGGACATTGTCTCTTAACGACTCAAGATAAGCCAATCTTTGGTAAAGACTTGGGGGAGAATGTTGTTTTCCTTACAGCCCCCACTTCCCCATTAAACTAAACCAATATTTTCATACGGTAGATGTCCTAATAGCCAGGTCAACATAAGGTCTTCATAAATTATTAAAGAGCAGCTCCAGTTCCATCACCCCTCCTACACAAGGCTGTGTGCAAACTACAATCTAGCCCTGTGTGTTTGTGTGCCTAAAGATAATGAGAAAGAGATCAAATTTAAAGAGCACTCGAATTTACTTTCATTTAGTTCCACTGCATTTCTAAGTTTTAAAAATACAAAAGCAATGAATAAATAAAGCAAATGGAATAGTAAACTATATAAACACTAGCAAAAAAAAAACCCATTGTAAAATTGACAAGAGAGCCAAGTGACATCTATACTATTATATTCAAGAATCAAAACCATAAAGACCTTGGACCTGTCCGTGTTTGACAAGGAACTGTATTAAAGAGCCTGGATTCATCTTGTAACAGCTATTTTGTGGCTGAACCAAAACCTAGATTTGAACAACTTTCTATTTTGGGGGAGTGGAGAGGGCTTGAAATCCGGATATAAACTTTGTGGCTCAAAACCCTCTTTTCTTTTAATGGCAAAACACCATCTTAAATTCAGTTTTACCTCATGAACTGTATGCAACGGAACAGAGGGTGTAAAGAGGAATGGGTTTGCTTTATAAATTCACATTAGAAGAGCACTAATTCATTCTTCAAAAGGATTCAGAGTGCAGAAGCATAAAGAAACTGGAGTTTGAATAAATGAATTAACAAGAGACTAATTTGAAAAGGGACAGTAATGAAAAGGTGCCTACTTGAATGACTGGCACAGCACTTACAGAAGGAGAAAAAGAGAGCATACTTATAAAGTATCATATAAACTATCAGGATTGGCAACCAATATATTTAATAACGGCTAGACTATAAAATTTTAGCAATATGTTTTCCTTAGAAACCTGTTCTGCAATGAAAGATCCTTCCTGCCCATTTTCAGTGCTGTTAAGTAACTAAAGGAGTTGGAGAGCAGCATGCCACTCTGAGGAATCCAGTGACAGCTTTGTAGTCAGAAGTAGAAGAGATGATGTAGAGAATGAGTTGCATTTTTAAGTTGAGTAAGAAGGATAAAGGAAGTTGGCAAACTCTGTGGATAGATTCTACAGCTGCCACCAAGGATCCACCCCCAAAATAGGACAGAAGAGAATAGAGGAGTTCTTGGTGATCAGAACTGGCAAAGCAGTGGCAGAAAAAGGGTAAAATAAGACTCTAAGACAATGGAAATCGGTTGGGTGTAGCCATGAAGGACTTTGAGAATGAGGAGAACATCTCTGAATTGGAAACAAAAGTCTTTTAGGGTGAGAAAGAAAGTCTTTTAGGGCGATTGAGTATAGGGATGAGGTTCTGGAAAAACAAGTTAAGTGATTTTTGTTCAAGACATAGAAGACAGACTTGTAATACTCAAGGTGCTACATGACAAATACTTATATGAGGGATTCAGAAGTGTGTTGAGATATTAGCATATGTGGGTTCTGAGTGTAGTAATGTGAGATACAAAGGAACACTTGCTTACAAAGGGTACTCCAAGTCTATGGATCGGAAAGGAAGGTCCGGGTTGAAGGAGGCTGTTGATAAGCTGGAGATACAGCTGAAATTATTTTAGTTGCCAAGTATTTGTCTTGGTACAAAGCCAGACTACATGTATAAGACAAAGGGAAGGGCAGGGTTAGTTAAGGATGTGAAGGAGATGAGAAATTGAGTCACTCTGGTATAAAAGTGGTAGTTAAGTTCAAGTTATTAGTTGCCCAAGTGGGAAGAGGTATCTAGAGAAGTGTACAGAGCTGAGACCAGAGCGAAGTGTTGGGGGCCAAGTGGTTGAGGCCAAAATTTTCAAAAGTAGATCTAGAAAATCAGGTCACTTATCTAAGAGTTAAATATGGACTAGAAACCTAACTTTAGGCTTCTATGTTTAACAATCTGGGCCTTACCATCCAAGGCATAGTGACCTCTAGAGGCAAAAAGCAATTAGAACTATAACCAAGTGAGGAGAGAGCTAGTGACATCTGCAGGACAACTGAGGAGAATGGTGGGGTCAGTAGTGTCAAACGCTGTTTGGATTTTGTGGATAATGTTATGCGAGGGAGCTATGATCACCTGGGAGTCACTAACCACCCTGAAGACACCTGTGAGGTTGGAAGACCAATCTGAATGAATCAAGAATGCTCTGGTTGGGAGAGAATAAGAGAATGTTTTTCTCCCGTATTTTGAGGAGAAAGGGAAATTGAATGTGGGGTGGTAGATGCTGATGGGGGTCAAAGGTGGGTTTCTTGGGGAGTGGTGTGATGACCACACTGTAAAGTCTGATAGAGACAGGCTGACAAAAGAGTTTGAGACATGGTGAGGTGAGATGGTAAGGGTGCAAGGAGGTTTGTTTGATTTTCTTTGAGAAGCAGATAATGTTAGTAAGGTCAGATATGGTGAGGCAAAGATGTTGGAAATTTGAGGAGAGTCAATGGTAGTAAATGTAATGTTGTTGACTGCCATGATGCCATCATACATGGACGCACTTTTTGGTGTAGACCAATATGGCAACCTCTCTGCACTGCGTGATGGGAAGAACAGAGAAGGAATTGGTTGAAAGAATCTGATAGAGTTGAAAGAATGAACAATGATTACCAGTGCTTTTGTAGATTACAAAATAATCAATACCGGTTTTTGCAGATAGAAGGGAAGCATTACAGATAGCTACATAGCATTTACAGACTTTATGACAGACAAGATTTTGGTGCACCATCATTTTGTCTTTTGCTCTGAGAGCACAAGTTCATCCATTGTAGTGAGGATTCTAGAGGGACAGAAAAACTGAGAAAGTTTCTAAATGGGCAAGTCGGATGTGAGATGTGGGAAGAATGGAGTTATATGGTAGTTTCAGTCGTAGAAAGTAGAAGAGAGTCTGGGATAAAAAGGAGTCCACAGAAGTCAGGGGTAAAAAATGTTCAAGTTAATATTAGCAAAAGAAGAAATATGGACAAGGTGCCAGGTTACTGAGGTGGAGATTAAATTTATAGGGAATAGTCCTTGAATCTGAGCAGGCAACTAAGTGGCTAAATTGCAGGGGGATATCCTGATTATCAGATCAAGGGATTTGGACTTGCATTTGGACAGGAACAGGCTGGGCCGAATTCTGCTGAAAGTGGTGTTGCATTGGCGTAACCAAGAGCAAAATTTGGCCCAAACTTTCTAAGAGGGAGATGAAATTGTGGGTGATATTGTTTTCAGCTGCTGTTGAAGTGGATGTTTGTCATAAGTGGGAAGCTCAACAAGCAGAGGCGACGTGATAAACTGGCAGGATTCAGAAAACAAAGGGAAATGTTCATTAGCTGAAAAGATAGGCCAAGTGCAGAACTTGAGAGCAGAGTGGATGGGAGGGGCAAGGACGGACGGGGTTGAAAAGTAGTTTGTTGACAGTGCCGATATTGGCAAAATCTCTAATGGACTACCTGGGAGCATAAACTCACTGGGGATCCCAAAAGCTTAACACTGACCCTGTCAACTGATCTAGTTTCTGGATGCTTGTATGGATTCTATTGCCCCTTCCTTTTGTTTTTGATGGTCAGACCTTTATTTTTTAATTGAAGATGTTCCATCCATTTGTCTGGTATAGAGTCATCTATAAAAGACAAATGTAGTGTGCCAAATTACCTTCCAATAAACAATGGAACATTCAGATCAGATGTCATCTAATTTGTAACTTTCAACTAGGGTGACCAGATGTCCCAATTTTAGAGGGACAGTCCCAATATTTGGGGCTTTTTCTTATATAGGCATCTATTACTCCCCATTCCCTGTCCTGATTTTTCACACTTTCTATCTAGTCACCCTACTTTCAACTATTCAGTCATATCACACAGCAAGCATATCTATTACATTTTTGGTTGTCATGAACTGGCAATATTCCGCTTCCAAGGAAGCTTGAGGTTGTTATTTGTCTTTGCGTTCGTCTCATTTAAAAATACTAGATCCTTTAAATTACTGCTTGAGAGAGTCATATTTTGCCTTTTAGTTGTTAAAAAGACTTCACATTCCTCCAACAATATAAAATGCCCTGAGGGTCAACAACCACAATTCTGCAGTTTGGGGGTTGGTTAAGGCAACAAGCTATTCAGAGTCAATGATATTCAAGACTGAAAAATAATTTTTTTATTCTTCTATTTTATTGCCATAAAAACAGCTACTTTTTATATGTGGCTGGATCCTGCTCCCACTGAAGTAACTGGCTTCAGTAGAAACAGGGTTGGGACCTTGAAGGTTAAACTAAGAGCTATGAAAGGTCTTTGGGGGAAATTGTTTCCTGATCCATTTATTGATTGATTTTGATTCATTATAATCTCTGAGTGATTTGAACAGGTGAAGAGTTGTTTTCTGCTTTTTACTGTTCCTGTTCAACAGGAGTAGCCAGGAAACAAACTGCAGCCCCAATTGTCAGTATGATCATAGTAAAGGGGATGTTGCAGTGGGATTGCTAGGGGGTGCAGGTCAGTGCAGATTTTGGCCCTAGAACTGCGGTATGGTGCAAAGTATTTTTTATTTTTCAGAAAAGCTTCAGTTTTAGTTTTAAACTTATGTAATGAAACCAAACAAAAATCATAGCACCCTTTCCAGACAAAGCTCTGTAACTACATTTGTTCAAAATAAATATACAGCGTTCTTCAGCAGATCGCAGTTCAAGAAAAAGTGAAAATAGCCCAAATTAAAGAGACTCTGTCAAGATAAAAAATAATGGGCTAAACCCTGAGGTGCTTCCTCAGACCTCAGTTCTGCTATTCAATGCATGCAGGCTCTGTGGTGCACCTGGACAGAGGTCCATTAATTTCACTGGGACCTGTGGAGGGGCAGCAAATTGCAAAATCTGTCATTTGTTTTCACTAAGTTCTGACCCAGGCAAAACTCTCATGGACTTAAGTGGGAGTTTTGCTCAAGTTTGCCCTTAGTAAAAACTGAGGGTCTGATCCTATAACCATGCATGGTGCTTAGTGCATACCGTGAGCCATCCTGCTTACTAGAGATGAGAGAAAGAATGGGCCAATGGTTAGGACACTAATTTAGAACCAAAGGAGTACTTGTGGCACCTTAGAGACTAACCAATTTATTTGAGCATAAGCTTTCGTGAGCTACAGCATCCAATGAAGTGAGCAGTAGCTCACGAAAGCTTATGCTCAAATAAATTGGTTAGTCTCTAAGGTGCCACAAGTACTCATTTTCTTTTTGCGAATACAGATTAACACGGCTGTTACTCTGAAACTAATTTAGAACCAGATTCAATTGCCTCCTCTGCTACAGACTGCCTGTGTGACCTCAGACAAGTCACTTAGTTTCTCTCTGCTTCAGTTCCCCATCTGTGAAATGCAAATACATTAAAGACTGGGGTACTGAGATAATATGGTATTGGGGGCCATGTGAGTACCTCAGAGAAGTAAATAGTAAGCTTAGCAATATTAGCCCCATGTTTTTAAGATTGACATACAAGTCTACCTCTCTACTTACTATTCCATCAGAGCACCTCCCAGTCTTTAATGTACCCATCCTAACACCACTATAATGTAGGGAAGTGCAATTAGCCCCATTTTACAGAGAGGGAACTAGTACCTAACCACTGGCCCATCCCTCCTCTCTTATGTTATCAAGTGTTATCCTCTCCAAGTGTTATCAGTAACATTTAGATTTTAGACATTTAGAACTTTCCAATATTTATACCGTTTGTTGTTTGCATTTCACTCACTGTGTTCAAGTTGGACATTAAACCTCTCTAGGTTAATTTCACTCTCTTTCCAGTCCATTTCACTTTGTGGTTGTCAGGTCTCAAAAACAGTGTGGTTATTTGAGTTGACAGCACTGCACTGACATGTTTTTAAGTTATTAGAAAAATAAACTGTTTTCAATGAAATTTTATAATGAAAATCCTGTCTTTTTATATTAGGCTTAGTAAATCCCTCCCTTCAAAAAATTAGAATTCAGGGCCTTAACTATGTTGACAGTGTCTAAGTTTTCCACTTCCGATGCTTTTTGTGCTCTATAAATCGAATTTAACTGTAATAAGAAAATAATAGTACATAATGTTTGTTTTACAAGGTGATTGATCTCTTGGCAGCCTGGCAGGCTTTTTTATTGATTGATTGGTGGATAATGTCAGAATGGATATGTCCTGAAGGTAAAGAGCTGACACTTAAATCCATGTGTGACAGATTACCATCTGTATTTGAAGACAGGTTTCTTCTGGAAATTGCAAAGATTTCCAGAAGAAAAGAGAGAAAGTGACATGAGAGAAATTTGTTGAAACCTGCCTCAACCTTTCCATGCTCTGAGAACATTTGCACAACACTCTGTGCTTTGTGGGCACCATGTTTTCAAGGAGAGAGGGATTTAACTTTTATTTGGTCCATCCTTGTCTGACAGGTCTAGTTTTAATTTTGGTAATTAAGAAAATGCCTTACTGAACAACCAAACCCACAAAACTAATTAAATTAAAAACTTTAAGTTACTACTTGGTGGCTAATGATTATCATATGTTATACTTAATTAGCTCCTTGGAAGGGAAAAGATAGTGATGTGGTTAAAGGAAGGACATTAAGGGAATCAAGGAAGCTGGGTTATGTGCTTGACTATTTCTTTTTCTGGATGTTTTTTACTCCATGTATGATGCTAGGCAAGTCACTCATCATCATCTTCCCATCTTGGTTTTCCCATCTGTAAAAATTACCATAACAATACTTACCCAGCTCACAGGAATGTTATGTAGTTTTAATTCATTGAGTTTGTAGCATGCTGACCTTTGTTATCATCAGATGGGTGAGGCACTATGTAAGCGTTCAAGTATTATTTCCTCCTGAGAGATGTAAAGCAATTTACAGGCCATGAGCTATATTCTGAATTTACATTCACCTGTGCAGCAGTGGAACTTGCATGCATGTATCTGAAGGCAGAATATGCTCGTATAGATCTTAACCCACCTCCAAAATGCAGCCATCTCAAGGTAAAACACAGCAGCTGCTGCAACCGCCCTAATCAACTAGTATTTTGGGATAGGAAATGAAGAAAGTTGCATCCAAATTAAACTGCACAATATCAACTTTCAAATGAGTAGGACTCAAAAGTAATATTCTTTGATAAATAAGGGGAAAAAATCAGTTTTGCTAAAGGATTATTCCTTGTAATGAGATTGCATAAAGACTGAGGTGGGAAAGAGGAAAACGTTGGTTATTATATCAGTAAAATTCATATGAAACCCATATGGAAAAATACAATATTTTCTGCTTATATACCACTGTGTCTCTCTTGAGCTTAAAGAGGCAAATATTATTATTCCATTTTACAGATGGGGTAATTCAGGTAGTGAGATGTTGAGTGACTTACCCAAATTCTTAGTAGAAGTCAGTAGCAAAACTGGGACTATAACTCCTGACTCTATGCAATCCCCTAGACCACAACCGTCCTGCGGTTTTTCAGGAATAGCATAGCCTAAATTCAGACTTAGATTCCATTGCAACTCCATCGAAGCCAGTAGGGTTTCAACACTGGGGCTGAGGACAGAAATTGGCCCTATAGAGCTAATAAAATGTACTGGACATACACTATTTGAAATATTACAGAACTAGCCACTTTTCCTGATATTTAAAATAGCCCATGGAATATGAACAGTGCTGTTGATATGTTTACATTAATTCCTATGTGTTAAATATATTTCAGATATATTGTCAGATGATACATATATTAAGCATAGTTCTATTATTTGCCATATAATTTTAATACCGTGACTATTGGCCACTCTGGTCATATTTTGCATGCATTTTTATTTATTGGTGTATATTTTACATAAGTGTGCAATACACAGCTGTGCCTTCCGCCCCAGTGACAGATGTACTGCCTAAGCAGTGTGGCCTAGTGGATAGTGCATGGGATTGGAGCCCTGGGTTCTATTTCCAAGTCTGCTGGGTGACCTTGGGCAAATCACGTCACTTCTCTGTGCCTCAGTTTCCCAATCTGTAAAATGGGATAATGCTATTGGCCTCTTTTCTAAAGCACTTGGAGGCCTACTGATGAAAAATGCTATATCAGAGCTAAGCATTATCATCACTCAGTGGGAGCAACTCAGGAGAGAACACATCAGCAGACCAGAGCTCCCAACAGTCGCATGTTTCGCAGGACTGTCTTGTGTTAACCCACAAACCCTTCCATCCTGTCAGGGGAGCCAGGCCAAAACTGAGCAGCACGGCAATTCCATGCACCAGGGCCAGGCCGCAACACGTGGAGTGGGGAGCCAAGCCCAGCCAACCCTATGGGACAGGTGCCACATGATCTGCCACTCCAGGGTGAGTGTGGAATCACTCTGGAACTCCCCTCCCATGGTCTTCCCTCCATCCAGGGGCAGCACTTTACCCCTTCACGACCTGCCTCCACCACCAGGGGCAGCACTCAACCCCTCTACCCCCCACAAGCCTCTCATCCCCCCACGGGGGCAGGACCTGTCCCATTTTAGCCTCTTCAAATATTGGGAAGTATGGAAGACTAATATCTACATCAGCAATGGCAATTGTAGTAACAAGATTTTCAAATGACTGGCAACTTTTAAAGGCAGGAGAGCAAGGTCTGGTCTATACTTAAAACTTAGGTCGACATAGCTACAGCACTGAGGGATATAAAAAACTCCACATCCCTAACTGCCATAGCCATGGTATAGCTGCAGCTAGATCAATGGAAGAATGCTCTGTTGACCTAGCTACCGTCACGCAGGGAGGGGGAGTCCCTACAGTGACGGAAAAACCCCTTCCATGGCTATAGTCTGCATCTACGCTATGGGATTGCTGCAGCATATAACTATAGCATCAGAGCTATGTCACTACAGCGTAGATGTGGCCTGCACACACAGATGGTATGACAGTGACATGGGGAAAAAGAGAAACTGTTAGGAAGAATGAGTAAGCTAGTCCACTCCCTGGACAAAATAGATGTAATTGTCCAGGACAGGGGCAGCGAAAGTGTGAGGTAACACCCCTGCAATGGAAATATTGTGGGGGCTCCACCTCCATATAAGCTCATGCATACCAGGGGGCTGAGGGGGTGAGAGAGTGGATGTTGCAGGGCCCAGGGAGGAGGAGAGGCAAGAGCAGGACCCAGAGGGGCTGGAGCAGATGCTGCAGGGCGTAGGAGCAGGGAGCTAGTGTAAATGGTGAATCCTCTGTAACTTGAAGTCTTTAAACCATGATTTGAGGACTTTAGTAACTCAGCCAAAGGTTAGGGGTCTATTTCAGGAGTGGGCAAGGTTCTGTGGCCTGCAATGTGCAAGAGGTCACACTAGATGATCACAATGGTCCCTTCTGACCTTAAAGTCTATGAGTCTTATAAGGGGCTGAAATGGACCCAGAATCCAATAGGAACCCCTGCAACCCTCCTTTCCAGCCTGAAGCTGATTGGTTCCCTCCCCCTCTGACTGAGTATCAGTACCTCCTGTCACTTCCCCTTCTGTCTCTCTGCCTCTCCTGTCCCATCATGGATATTCTAATATTGGCCTTATTAGTCCTGATAATCTGTCATTAATCAATGTAACATGGGGTGTGAAGCTTTTGTAACCAGTTGAGCTTGGTCTTGGAGTACATTGTTTTCTGGGTGTGACAGCATTTTAAAACTGTAAAGGGTTAGACAGACACATGCAGTTCAAATATTTGTCCAGCCATTGAAATGAAGAGCCTTACTTCCAGCATACAAGCTTGCTTTGTAAATTGTTGTCAGGTATCTGTCTAAGAGAGAAGTGGTGATTGCACATTGATTGCCCTTTCAGTGTCCTTTAACCAGCTTATGTAAAGTTTTAAATTCTATGATATCCAAAAAACCTGTACTTTTTAATTTATTCTGCATATAGCAAGGCAAATTTTTGGTAGTGTAAATGCACACACTCACACACAAATCTGATCCAAACCAGGACTTTCCAAACATTTGCAAACCTACATGCATTATGCTGAGCAGATCTTAGTGGCACAGCACCAGTCATCTCCATTCATCTTCACAAAACATGAAAAGAAAAACAATAAATGACTGACAGTTCCCTCTGGTCAATTTGAAGCCATGCAACTTATCACAAGACATTTGTGTTTGCTGTTCCTTTTTTTAAAACTGTCCCTTCCACCCGACTCCCAGTTTAAGTTCCTAAGACAATTGAGGACAATCCTATGCATAAAGCAATTCTACATTGCAGAATCGTATTTCCTCTCCCCACTCCGTTCATCTAAAATTAGTTTGTAAGGGTTATAGAGAATAGATGGAGCTTTATAAAGTGTTTACAAAAAAGGAGCATTTAAAAAAATGTACTTGGATTCATTCACCAAAATTGTGGGCTATTCGCAAAAGATTAAGACCCTGATCCTGGATCGCATATGCAGACTCTTGAATCTTCATTAATTGACTTCAGGAGGGGGCACCGAAAGGGTGTAGGCTCTGCACTAGCAGAAGAATTGCAGGATTTGAGCCGCAACTTTAAAATGTAGTTTGAGATGGGCCTGAGCTGCAGAGTCTGAATCCTGAATTTTCCCCACCTTAGGGGTGTTCAGAAGAAACAGGGATTTGGTTTGTTCCCAAGGACAGAAATAGGGGGTAGCCTGTAAAATTTGCTTCTGGGTCCAAAATCCTCGAATGGTTTGGGTTGTTTGGATGCAGGTGTTTTGATCTATGCCTATATCTAAATCTAATAGTTATTTATTTCTCCTAAAGGGTAATGATATCATTCAAGATGATTTTCCTACCTTTGTATTAACCACATTTTTAAATTTTATTTTATTTTAATTTTATAAAAATTATTGAGAGGAAAAAAATGAGACACTTCGGGAGCTAATGGGACTTAATTTAGAAGCTTGAGTGCAGAAGTTGTTGCCTATACCCCTCCTTCCACAAAATAATAAATATGACCTAATATTCCTTTGACTAGTAAATTCTAATGCCCTAGTGGTTTTTATCTGTAGTGTGTTTTCCATTTCTACCTTGCTGCATGTTCCTCAGTGTCTATAATTCAGCGTTTGCGGTGTGTCAATCACATGGATGAGTAAAGAATCACTTAATGACGCTGACTTACTGCAATAAAAAAAGAGCCTTCAGGGTTTCATTATTAATACATTTTAAACCCATCACACACCTTAGCCTGCATATTTGAAATGAATGGCAGGTTGTCTGAGCAAAGCAATCTTCAAACACTTCAGTTTTCAAGGCACTTTAAGTACCCACCCCCGTGGAAGAGTGTACCATTTCTGCATTTTCACATTCCTTGGGATACTGCAGAACAGAAAGCTGTGGATAGAGAAAAAGAGAGAACTGAAACCTCTTGAATGTAATCTCTGTTACCACCTGAAAATGGTACACGCAAAAATCAAAGGCAGTTTGATAGTCCTCATTCAGACAAAGCTCCATTAACTTCACTGGGATGTTTGACTGAGTAATGAGTGCAGGAATTTTCCTAAATGCCGGGCATTTAGTGATCAATTTCCACGAGGTATTATTTTTTCTTTCCATGATTTATGTGAATATAGAAGATTCAGTGAAGAATAGACATTTTTTGGAGACGTGGTGCAATTCACATCAGCCACTTGGACACACTGAGGTTGGGCACCAATCGGTTTAAAGATAAATGAGGCCCTCACCCTTTCACACAAGCGGGACCATTTGTTATTTTCACATGCCTCATAACAAGAGTTATTTATAGCTGTGGAAAGAAAAATAGTGGGGATATAGGCTTGGTGCAATTTATATGAACCAGTCAGACATGATATGGTTGGATACTGTTCACTTTCAAATGAAATGCAGAATGTGCTGCCCTCCATAGAGTGAAATAATTTTTACATGCCTTGTCAATCTCGTTATGCCCATGGAAAGAAATACAGTGAAAGCAGAGACATGGCACTATTTATGTTTTTTAGTATGTTTTTGCAGTTAACAGTTTTGACCTCCATTGTGTTTTAAAGGTCCTGGTTTCGAAAGGCCGCACAAAAACTCACCCCCACAGTCAGTATTTCAACTAAAAGGCTTAAAAAGTACCAAAGTCATGTGGGGGGTAAGGGAGAGGTTCTCTTTCTTTGGACTCTCTCTGTTTCACCCAAATCCTGGTCCAGATTCTCTGCTGGTATAAATTTGAAAAGCTGTATTTTCAATGGAGCTACACTGATTACACCAGCTTAAGATCTGACTCTCTGAGTTCAGGAAAGTTTTAGTTAGATCCCATATCATCTTCACAGACCCTGAAAGAAAAGCTAAATGCTACTAGAATTTGGTTTCAAACACGGTGAAATACAATGGTCATCATTAACAAGTCAGTCCTCCTCCACAGTTACCCCACCATGTTGTCTGAGATTCAGCAGTGATTTCCTATTCAGAGTACATGCGCTCAGAGTATAGGGCAATGTAGCAGCTCAGATATCAGTGTGTTTACCATGAGTAAGAGAGACCTTCTTCATGATGGGTAACTACTATGTGTACAGAACATGACGTGTTATAGTTAACATATAATCAGGAATTCCTTTTTGGCTAAGATTTTTAACTTGGCTTGGAGATTTTTATAATCTGTAGTTATATATACCCTAGGAAAGCTTGATGATTGGGATCACCTGGTCTTGAACAGTGATGGTCTTCCATCACGAGATCTGTAAAGCAATCCCAACTGTGCAGAATGGGATTGGAAAGAATTGTTAATAAGACTGCAAGCACTTGCAGAGGAAATAAATCAGTAGGACTTGTGATGTATTGTTATTGTTATTATTAAGATGGGACTGTTTTAGCCACAATTTGACATCAAATGGGATCTGTCTCCAGTCTTTAGGGCCATGATATTCTGAAGTTCAGTCCAGGGTTTCTCTTTGCTAAAGGCCAACATTTTCAGATTTGGAAGCCTAAAGCTACTGTTTTAGACACCTGACTACTGGGACTCAGTTTGAAAATGTATAGCCAAAGAACTCACTCCAGTTGTTTTTTACACTGATTCAACCTGGAAAGATCAGCTTGCATGTAACATGCAAGTAAGGTTTCTTCTCTTAACTCAGTTTTATCAGTGTGTTGCCAATGCATAAAGAATTCAACTAGCCTTCCAAAAATCACATAAGAATTGATTCTGCCATTACTCCCATTGAGTAGTATCTCATTCTATGAATAGTCCCATTAAAATCAATAGGGCAACTTGCAATGTAAGGTACTACTCCACATTAATAATGGCGTTTCAGAATCAAGCCCACAGTAAAGCTCACCCTTACGCCCAGAGTTTTTAGTATCAACCCACTGGATCACGTCTTCCTCCTTTGTACTTGTCATATAAGTATCAAATGAGAAAACTCTTCTAACTGCAAATGCAGTTCAAGCATCTGCCTCCCTTACTCACTCTGAATAGTACCTCACTCTGTTGTCTCCAGTGGGACTACACCTGGAGGAAGGTACTACTAAGAGAAAGAGTGAGAGAATCTGGCTCTCACTGATTAAAAGTTATATTATACTGTACATGATCCAGGTTTAAGTTCTAACTCAGTTATTCTTCTGCTGTCATATTTTGTTGCTCTATATATCCAGAAATATTACACAGTAGCAGGCATAACTACTTACAAATACCACCCTACATTCTCACAGTAATTACGTGTCTTTTTTAAAGATTTATTTACTTGTTTGCTTATTACATGTATTAATAATAATTTAATCAAGCATTTCTTAAAAAAATAATCACCTCAAAATCTTCCTCTCTCCCCTATATATCAAAGTAATTATTTTTAACTGTACCAGGTCACTCAACAGCCCTATTCATATCTTTGGCAGATTTCCATTTCGATGTGATCATTCTTTTAACACCTAGACTTGCTCTTAGCAGGATTTGTTTTTTAAATGGCCAATTGATATTCCTAAAAGTTTCCAAGTTTTGCTGGTAAGAGGCTTCCTGGATCACTGGGAAAATCACTCTCCAAGATCATGTCAGGTCTTGTTTCCTTCACAGGAGAATATACTGCACTGTGTGTGTGTGTAACATTACCTCTCCTGTCCTGTTGTATAAAATCTCAAAGAAAGGCATATATAGTTTGCTCTTTGGTTCTCTTTAACAATTAGCTGTTTTCAAATGAGTTGTGAACCCACAGTCCTTAATCTGGGAGAGGACAGCTAACATGGCAAATATTGCAATGGAGGTTCAGGGAAGTATGATAGTTCTGTTATGCAAGGCTTAACAGGATGGAGAAGGGAGAA
Source organism: Eretmochelys imbricata (assembly GCF_965152235.1). Classification (NCBI taxonomy): domain Eukaryota; kingdom Metazoa; phylum Chordata; order Testudines; family Cheloniidae; genus Eretmochelys; species Eretmochelys imbricata. The sequence goes on from NC_135572.1 coordinate 237,381,988, forward strand.
AACTTTTCTTAGAAAAGTTGGGGCAGGGAAGTGGAGCTTCCAGCTTGACAAAGGAAGCAGATCTGTTCTGACAGAGCCCTTCACAACACTTTGGTAATTATTTTAAGTGACACACACTTGATCCTGCACTTCATATATGCACATGACTCCCAAATGGAGTCATGTGCATATATGAAGCATGCGACAAACAATGTTGCATACATATTATGGGAATATTGCATACATAAGCATGCGACAAACAACAACATGCACTAATTCAAAGTCTGCCCTGCATTAACAGTGAATTAGGAAAGGTAGACATAGGGACTAATGGTATTCAGTGGACCCTGTATTTACACCAGAGACAAAAATCACATATTTTCTTACGTGTTCTTATAGCTGTGTTGGTCCCAGGATATTAGAGATACAAGGTGGGTGAGGTAATACCTTTTATTGGACCAACTCTGTGTAAGAACTCTGTGTAAACCTGAAAACTTGTCCCTTCCACCAACGGAGGTTTGTCCAGTACAAGATATTACTTCACTCATCTTGTCTCTCCCATATTTTTTAATCATTTTTTAAATTTTTCATGCGAATTTAGTTCCTAATAAAGGTTCTAAACCGACAGCTATGGAGACTGAAGTCTTCTGTGTAACCACAGGAGCAGGTATGTCTGAGCAGCGGACGCGTATGCTTCCCTGCCTATTTCCACCAAAGTACCTCAGCCAGATTGATCTAAAGGTACCACCTCTATGAGACAGAAGTAGTTCAGTCTCAAGACCATTCAATCTTTCACCTCTGTTAGAGAGCCAATAAGAGTGGGAAGAGGGAATGTTTTGGTGATATTATTTCGAAAGACAAGGTGGGTGAGGTAATATCTTTTATTGGACCAACTTCTGCTGGTGAGAGAGACAAGATCTGGCACTTACACAGAGCACTTCTTCAGGTGTGCATAACTCAAAAGCTTGTCTCTCTCTCACCAACAGAAGTTGGTCCAATAAAAGATATTATCTCACCCACCTTGTATCTCTAATCTCCTGGGACTCACACAGCTACAACAACACTGCATACATATTATTTCTAATCAGACAGCTGTATAGTTGGGAACTGCACAAGCTCCCATATTCCTATCATTATTCTAGAAAGTAAACTAATCTTTTCCCATCCGTTCCTCACAGACATTGATGAGTGCTTGGTAAACAATGGTGGCTGTGACCATTTCTGCCGAAACACTGTTGGTAGCTTTGAATGCAGCTGCCAGAAGGGCTATAAACTACTAACAGATGAACGAACCTGCCAAGGTAATATTCTTTTATTCTGTTTTTATAAAGTGAATCTTTAATTTGAATGAATCTGTTTGTTTTTAAATCATTTCTATTGCAGATTGTAATCACAAATCGTAGAACTTTAAGCCAGCGAAGACGTATTAGGTGACTATTCTCTAGGGGCTGATACGAGAGTTTTTTTACAGTGTCATTTCTAATGCTATGTCCAGTCTAGGTTTTAACGTCTCTACTAATAGGAATGGCATGCAATTGCAGTAAGTCTAACAGAAGCCTAAGCATCAGTGTGGTGTAGTGGAATAAGCACAGGTTAGGGAACCCTGAGTTCTAATCCAAGTTCTCCACTAATTTGCTGTGTGCCACTGGGCAACTCCTATAACCTTTCTGGGACTGGTATTTATCTCAGTTACACTGGGTTAAATCCAGAGTAGGCCAATGGGTTTATAGTATTGGAACTGAAATAAGAATCTGGCCTCTGTCTTAATCCCCCGTCTGTAAAATCAGGATAATGAGACTTACTTACATACTTCACAGTGATATTGTGAAAATTTAAAATACACTTCATATATGTTATATTGATTATTTGCTGCATGCATTGTCATTGGTCAGATGAGTCACATGGTATTGTTTCTTTTCCTCGACTAGTTGAGCACATACCCATTTCCAACAAACTCATGCATTACAATTCAATTTCTGCAAACATTTGTGCAAATGAAACTTGACTGCTAACATGTTCCCAGGAGATAACAGAAAAGGTGAATGTACATGGCCAGAGGGAGGGCAATTTAAAAATGTAAGGAAATATTCATGGAAATTGTTTTTCAGGAGATGCCCATCTCTATTACTAAGTGAATGTTTGCATAGTGTTTGGAATGTGTAATGGGATATACATAGTACTAAACAGTATTATTATTTTGGGGTTTCTGATACTTCCCCATTACTCATCAACAAAAGGAAGGGAGAACTGTTTTTAAGGATACACAAGCAATTTCAAAAGACTTTCCATTGCATCTCATTGGTTCTGCCACTGTCTGGAAAGCCTACCTCACCCTAACTGTGTGGTTAGACACAGGGGAGTCACAGCAAAGTTGACTAGTGCTGGGCAAAGCACAGACTGGCACAGTTTGTGCCACATGACCAGACAGGAATAGCACTGCAGGATTGTGTCAGACAAGGACAGTTTGGCAGGTGTGGAATGAGACACTAAAAATAGGGACAACAATTTTTTAAAAGGAAGACTCTCTTCATCACACAATTAGGGGTGAAAGCAATAGATTTAACAGCCATGATAGAAAACAGTAATTCATAGTAATACTTGAAACCCATTAGTCTGGATCTTCTCTCACCTGGTTTAAAGAGAATGTCACTCCACTGAAGCCAATGTAATTACACCAGTGTAAAACTTGAGAGAGAAATCAAGCCTCATATTTCTGCTATGCAGGCTCTGGCACAAAGGAAGAGAAGGACTGGATTTATTTGTATAAAGCTGATGGTCACGATTCAAAGATTTATTAATGGAGTTTTAAATGTTCCTACAAATAATGATGAGATATTTTGGGTGCTGACAGGAAAACGAAGGCATCATTTCAACAGTCAGAACTTGTTCACCTGCGTTTGGTTTATCCATGTGCCTGGGTTTCTGAAAGAGGGCGTTGATAGTGAACATTTATATTTTGGATGCTATTAACAAAACTATATTTAAGGGGGTGATGGTTTTTTCCCCCATTTTAAAATCCTCCTTTTATTTGCTCACAGCTTTTTCAATCCACATCCCTTTTGATCTGATATATGTGATTAAAGTGCTGTTAAACATTTAAATTAATAAAAAAATATTAAATTGATTAGGCTTAGTTTTAGCCTCTTAGTTTGCATAATTGATATTAGAATTTGACAAAATAAAAATATATCTACTGTTACTAAGAAGAATTGATTAGTACTAGATATTACAGCTGATCTGTGTGTAATTTGCCAAAACTTAATATATTTTAAAATCAATTTAAAAAGTGTAAAGACACAAGTTTTGGCTATCCTTCCAAAAGTGATATCTGAACCATTCTTCTCCCTGTCATGTGATCAGACAGAGTGCTGGCCTGAAAATATGAACATTTTTCATTCCCAGTGGTCTGAGGTGAAGTGGGGTGGGGGGGCACTTTGTATCCTCTGGGCAGTGCTTTGACTGGACATGTCAATTTGCTCCTAATCTATTGGTGTAGCAGGTACATCACTACAAGTCCAAAGGATTCCTGGGACAGAGAAGTTGCTCCAATCACAGAAGTTTTGATTCATCATATTATGAAATGGGGGAGAAGCAAGTTTTTTCCTGTTTGATGCCTGAGATATTTAGGCCCTAAAGACAGATTACAACAAAACAGCATGATGCTTGCTTCGAGGAAGAGAGTGATTTGTGATTATTTAGCTCCTGTCTGGTGCTTCAAGAGATAATTGGTGAACTCATGCAATCAGTATGACTGCTGATGATGAATGAAGGGAAGCTAATAGAGATCAAGGAATCACTGAAGTGTGAATCACCTGTATTTTGTTTTGTACTCTGTGGAGAAAATGTAGTCAGTGGAAATGGTTATAGCTTTAAATGGTAGGCACTGGAGAAAAAAGTGATCTGAGGTTGGTGACAGTTGCATTATAAATCTTTCTGGTTTTTCTGGTAATTGCTGGGAAAGGCTAACCTTAAAAGTGTTGTTGTGACAGTCATGGAAGCTTCTTTTGCTTTGGCCCTTCCACGGTGTGAATCACGAAGCTTTAATTTCTATTTATGGAAGAGCATGTTGTTGTTCATGTTGTTTACAATTTTTAAATTCATTTTTCCTATACTTAATAGTTATTATGATTATTGTTGTGACTTTTATTTTGCGTCCAATGTTGCCTTCCATCTGAAGATCTCATTTTATAAAGAAAGAATAATTTCAGTTACGAATTAGTATATTTGAAGAGTTGATTTGGGAATCAGTCATGAAGGGAATGGTTGTTGCACTATGTTTTACTCAGAATCAATGTATCTTTTTTGGTTTTAGTCCTGTTCTAAATGCATCTGGTTTAGATGGCTCCTTAATTTGGAAGGTTATTATAGAGGCTCATCTGCAGATTAAGGTAGTGATCCTGCAATCCTTAGACAAAATGCTCATTGAAATTAATGGGAATTTTGCCATATTAAGGGCTACAGAATCAGGCTCTAATTGTGTCCATGAGTATTAGTTTCTTAGTTACAGAGAAGTACCAGTAGAAGCAGTGGTGGATTAGCCATTGGGCCAATAGGGCCCGTGCCCAGGATCCCTGGTCAACTGAGGGGCCCTGTAAAAAAATCCACCACCAGGTGACGGAAGCCCAGAGCCCCAGCTGCTGGGCGGACAGGTCAGGGGAAGCCCCCAAACCTGCCCCCCCCCCAGTGGCTCCTGATTCCACCCAAAACCACAGATTGGGAAAGCCTCCCTCCCCCCCCAGCAGCCCCCGACCCTGTCCCCGGCAAAAGCCATGGGGCTGCAGGGGATGCCCCCACTCCTGACCCCCCCCACACACCGGCAGAAGCACCAGGCAAGTAGTGCGGGAGAAGCCCCAGCGCCCCAACCCTGGTCCCCTGCAGAAGCACAGGGGAGGGAAGCCCCAGCACCCGGACCCCTGCTCCAACCCTGCAACTGGTGGAGCTCTCACTTCCCACTGCGGCCCCAGGGCCGCGGCATGGGGACAGAACTTCTCCAGTCTTGGAGCCGAAGTGTGGAGAGGGGTGGCAGAAAGGAGCAAGACGAGCAAGCTGCAGTGGTGGGGTGGGCTGGGGGGGACACTGTGTGGAACAGGGGCAGGCCCCAGGAAAGGGGTGGAAAGGGGTGGGGTTGTGGACAGGGCCACAGGCAGGAGTGGAATGGGGGCAGGGCTGCAGGCAGAAGTGGTGGGGAGGGATCTCCCACTTGCTCTGGCCCAGGGCCCCAGGAAACTTTCATCCACCTCTGGCTGAAGGGGAAAAACCTGCAGGCATACAGATCTTGCTACAAGTATTTTTTTGACTAACGGATGCAAAATGTAAATTAACTGTTGCTGCTGCTGCTTTTCCTTACTATTTCCATTGTTGTCATCACTCAGTAATTTACATTTTTCCATCAAGGGCACTTAATGTGAAACTCTGAGGTTCACTCACTTTGCCTCATTTCTTTGTAGTCTCTTCATTATAGGTTCCTGAGCCAGCTTTAAGATATTAGGGAAACCTAATGTGATTCGTCTTTAACTGACCTGCTTCTATCTGTTTATATGGCTCCCATCACTATAGTATCTGAATGCCTCACGCAAAAATATACTCAGAACACCTGAGGTTTTAGTTTGCACCAGCAGTGTCCACACGGGCAAATTACAGCACAGCACATTGGGGCATGCTGCAGTTCACACCCCCATAGTCTGACCTGGGGGATGGGGGCATCTAGATGTAGCTGAGTCTCAGTCCTAATTCCTTAACCATAAGACTGCCTTTCCTACTATAGAGACACAAAATGGGTGAGGTAATATCTTTTATTGGACCAACTTCTTTTGGTGAGAGAGAGAAAAGCTTGAAGAAGAGCTCTGTGTAAGCTCTTCTTCAAGCCTCTCTCTCGGCAGCAGAAGTTGGTCCAATAAAAGATATTACCTCACCCATCTTGTTTCTGTAATATCCTAAGACCAACACGGCTACAACAACACTGTATGCATTTCCTCCTACAGTGTGTTAACATGATGAAATGAAAATTCATTGGTGTCAGACATTTTGAAACCTGCTGATCACTAGGCCAGTTGAGTTCAACATTAGCAAACGGTGCAACTCATATGATATACCATGTAATGGATGTGGAAAATGGTTTGCATTTATTCGTTTGTGGCCAAACCATTTTCAGCCCTGGTTGTGGGATGAACCTGCTGTTAACACACAGTGTATATCTCTGATGATTTTCTAGGGCAGTGCTTCTCAGCCTTTTCCATACTGCAGCCCCATGTTACCACAGATTTTTTTTTTTTGTTTGTTTCCTCTCCTGCTGCAGCCACCAGGCTTGAGAACCCATGTTCTGATACAAACAGTCCTGTACTGAGATGCTGCTTTCCCAGAGTCCCTATTTTAAGTGATCAAACTTAAATTAGGAGTTGTTTGGGTTTTTTGTTTTGTTTCGTTTTTTAACAATGAAGACATATGTATAAATTACTAGTTATTTTAACAATGCTCTTGAATTTAAGAGGTTGGAAATTCTTCAGTTCAGGGAACGTGCCTTAGCATGTATTTGTATAGCACCTAACACAAAAGGTCCAAGTCTTGATCAGGGTCTTTGACATAACAGAAATATTAAATAATAACTAGAAGATCATGTATTTGTAATGTGTCATCAATAGCAAGAAAACAACCAGGATTCATTTTCAGACTACAACAACTACAAAATAGCAAGCAGATTGTTTGGAGCTACCATGAATCCCTACGAGCATGGCCTTAATTAGCTTAATCCTTGGACAATATGAGTTTAAAGCCAGTTAACTTAATTGCTTATTCAGTTTCTGTTTGTTGTGCAGTGATCTTGAAAAAAATTCAACAATAAGCACTCTCTCTGCTTCACTGAAGTTCAGGCTTCATTAAGCACCCAGAAAAATGTGCAAAATGCTATCATAAATAACAATTTTCTTTTCTGCTGTAGGCAATGCCTTTTGCAAGGAAAGGCAATGTGCACGTTTGCCAATACTCTGAGGGGGCAGTGGAAGGGGAGAGAGCATAAGTTACATTCAGGAAAGGAGCCGTTAGTGGGAAAATCCATTGATTAATGTGTAATACCTTAGTCAGATAAATATTTACCAAAAAAAATACCACAGAACCCTCATATAGGATGAAATTCACCTCTATGCAGAGGGGCAGCACAAGGCTTATGCACCACTCCTGTTCCACCTACATCCTCAAAACAGGGCTTAAATGGGACTTAAGTGGTTTAAAGGTCTTGTACTAGCACAGTTTTATCCATAATGAAGCCTGGGCGGGGGACAAATCACCAAAAAAATGAATTGATACAGACTAGTTCTGTAAAAGGAGAGGGCATATCTGCCACCTGGACACCTCTGCTCTTCACCTCAGGGAATGCTGGGAAGGCCTCTCTGGACCCTTTGCATTTGCAGGGGACATTAAGAGCTAGAGGAGCTTCTAGAAGACTGCCTATTCTTTCCCATAGGGTAACAGCACTCCCTGTTGACTGATAGTTAATTATTTTTGGTTTATTACTTTTTACAAGATTTTAAAAGAATGTAATGATTTGTTCGTCTTTTGTAATTAGTCATTAGAATACAGTGTCTCAAATTCTGCTGTGAGTCACACCAGATATTTACCCAGAAGAATTGCAGTGATACCAGTTTACCCCCAGGGTAACCAACAGCAGAATTTGGCCCAGTATCTTCATATTATACTGACGTTTTCTCCTATGTAACTGTCCTAAGCCACATTCTGCAGTTTTCTAATCACCTCAAAGCTGCCCAGCAAAGGCTTCCAGGTCTCAGTATGACTGGTGGGTTTGTTTTGATTTTTGTTTTTTAATTTCTTTCTTTCTTTCCTTAGAAAAAAAGGAAGAAACTAAAACTACCGGCATCTCCACCAGTATATTTTGATATATAATTGAGGTTTGTTTAATCCAGGGGTTCTCAAACTGGGGGTCGGGACCCCTCAGGGGGGTCGTGAGGTTATTATGTGGGGGGTTGCGAGCAGTCAGCCTCCACCCCAAATCCTGCTTTGCCTCCAGCATTTATAATGGTGTTAAATATATATAAAAAAGTGTTCTTAATTTATAAGGGGGGGGGGTTGCACTCAGAGGCTTGCTATGTGAAAGGGGTCACCAGGTACAAAAGTTTGAGAATCACTGGTTTAATCCCTCCTAAGCCTAATTTGTTACTGAATTTCTGTCTCTGAGATGCTCAAGTGCATCCTCCTGCAAGTGCTAATGCCGGCTTCAACATGATTTATGAAAGAGAATTTACAGCCCTGAAACGGAGAGACTAAGGGCACTGTCCAGGGCCAGGCATATGGCTGGTAGATGCTTTACAAGTTTCCCTATGGAACTCTGCCAGCAAACTACAATCCTGACCTGCTGGGCAGCTCAAACCTGGCCTGACCCTCTGTTATTCTGTCGTGGGCTGCATCGGAGCAGAATGGCAGTTGTGCCAAGTTGTGTGATAGTTTTGGGATGTGGTACTGGACAGACATCTATTAAGGACTAGAATTAATTTTCCCAGCCCACCTCCTGCCCAGTCCAATCCATTTTCACTTTTGTTCTTAAATAAGATTTGAACCTAGGCCTTCAAACTTTCTGTGTTAACCCATTGCACCATAGATCCACACTCCCAATCCTAAAATAATTCAGCTAAATCAGATGCTGAGCTTTCCTGATTGCTAAATTCTAACGTCAGTGGTTTTAGTTTCAGGGAGGTTGATGTGATTAGAACTATATGTGCTGGGTTTGTGTTCAGTATGTTGACAGAGAAATGTTTCACATAGGATGCCATTACAGAATTGTCAACACAACCCTTCCTCTTATTCCAGGATAAAGAAAAATAGTACCATTTCCAAGCACAATAATTGTGTGGGATCCAAAAGCACTATGTATTAATGGCACATTGATAGGACACCTAAATCCCCAATAAGGCTGTATCCATCTATTCACTTATTTGTATAAAACAGGCATTTCAGTGCCTAAGCGCTGATCTGAGCTTTCAGTTGCAAGATTTTGAATGGTCTGGAGCACACTTGTGTGTGGATACAAAGTGCTCTAGGAGGTTAGTATAAGTTTTTAGCATGGTAAATTTTTCTAGTGTAGGCAAGGGCCAGATGACTCGCAGAGTGAAAAAGCAAGTTAGTCATTCCACCAGCATGCGAGCAGGCAAATTATCACTTCCAAGTTACCATTTGAACCTGTTTCTGATTAAAAATGTTGATGCTCTTTCCTAACTTAAAAACAAGCAAATGTAAAATAATAATCATTTTACTCAGCCTTCCTCTTTCATTCTTAGCTGGAAATGTGGTAAGCAATATTACTCTGGCATAGTCCCTTGAGGCCGGACAGGAGGGCAACACAGGGGTACCGGAGGAAAGTCATACTATTTGTTTCTTTAAAAAAATATTTTGAAATAGATTTTTACCTCCGCCCACACAAACCCCTGTTTGAGCTGTGATCCTAGTGGTCAGGTTTAAACTTCATCCTGTGGAGAGGAGTGTAAGAATGCCTTCAAGACTCAGTCTGTTCCCTTGAGAGGGAAGGGAATACCACAGTAGGTGTGGATTCCACAGAAACTGGGCTTAGCAGCTGGAACACCTACACGCCCTCTGTCTGACTTTTACCCCAGCCTGCATGTTTGTTTGCTATACTCATGAGGAAATGCTGCACATTTCAGGTCTTCAGCTATTGAAGAAAATATACTGAGCTTGAGTCTGCTTCTCAATTAAATCAGGCATAAGTCCATTGAAATCAACAGAGTTATACTGATATTAAAGTAAAGAAGCTGACAATAATTATTTTGTGTTACAGCTTGAGTAGAGTGGATTGTACAATATAATGACTGGTACATCCAGGGCCAGATTAACCCATTACTGAGCCGTAGGCAAACATAAGCTTCTGGGCCCCAGCTTCTAATATGAATAACAACAACTGCCCTGACACACTGTCCTGCCTAGAAAAAATGATTTTGTTGCATAGGTCTTAGAGCTGAGGGGCAGGAGGAGGGGCCCACCTGGGCCATGGCCCGATCGCTTTTAAGTAGGTACATGGACAGAATCTGCTTAAGACACAAGGTTGCATCGCTACTCATGTTTAGCGCCAGACTCCCTCTGTTATGATGGCGGGAGAAATGTGCTAAATTTGAGCAAGTGGAACTGAAATCTGGTGCAGAGGGCCACAGCACCGCTTGGGTTTGGTCTGGCCAGCCCTCCATTGTCACACACACAAATCTGGGCCCTATGCACTTGCCTAGTTTGCCTGTGCGTTAATCTAGCCATCGGTGCACCCAGATGGTGTAAAACACAGTGACCAGAGTTAGGCTAATGTACAAAAACCAGCCAAGAGGCTGGCCCAGTTTGTTTAATTATATGCATATTTCCCTGAAATGACTGCACACAGTTATGGTGGCTCAGCTGTGAAAGTACCAAATGCACTAGTCAGACTCAGCAATGTGCTGGAGCGGCTCTTGGGAGTCCCTTGTCAAAATTCTGCCACCTAATGAAAAGAAAGATTGACGTTATTTCCCTGCCTCGAATTATAGCTCACTCCTTATTTGGATGCTGTCTTTCCGAGAGAGATTTTATTCCTGCGCCTCATAAAAACGCTTCCAAATGTCTTGCTTTTGGCACATACCAGATTGTTCCCAGTGTGAGGTTGTTTTTTTAAATGTCTCAGTGGAGCCGCCTGCAGATTGAACAGTCTGTTTATATCATCAATACTGGGCCTAACTCGTATTCTTAGTCCTTACTCTTGAGATCAAGGGTTGCAGGATTGGACCCTCAAGCAATATATGGCCCAGGCACCAAGTGGAAACATTTCCAGTAAGTGCACTCAATATAAGTTGCTTGCCAAGTGATGATACCTCCCAGGTTGGCTGTGGTTGGTTGGGAGAAAGTGGTTCCGCTTCAAGGTGAAAACAAATAAATAGATTCCCCTGTCCTTCAAGCCTCCTCTCTGCAGCACGTGCACACCTGCTCCACAATAAGGTGACCCCTAGTTTGGAAGGGATATCAAACCTTACATTTCAGGGTGTTAGCCAATCTCTAACTATTATAAATCATCCCTTACCCCTGTCCACGGCCCCCACTCCCAGAGTCACAGCCCCGCTCCTGGCCCCAGCTCTGGGAGAGTGGGGGGATGGACAGGGGTAAAGGGCGGTGTGAGGTAAAAAGTTTGGGGACCACTGGCTTTCAGCACCCCCACTGTAAAAATGTTCCAGCACCACTGGTTGTGTTGTGGACTAGAATTGTGTTCAATGTTCTCTCTAATTTTTGACAGGCTGTGTGCGCAAAAAATTTCTTCTGTGCAAATTTTTGTGCTTCTGTGCAAATTTTTGTGTGCACGTTGTTTCACCATGTGTGCGGGGTTTAGAATCGTGTGCGCGCACACACGCACACAGCTTAGAGGGAACAGTGGTTATGTTATGTATTAATGAATTAGCGGGATATGAGTCAGCCTTAGAATAGTTTGAGCAAGGTGATAGCATTCTTCCACAAACAGTAATGGTGCTGGGAGTTGCAATTCATTGAGGTTTTAAACAGAGGGTGAGTGATTGTGTTATTTAGTACACCTTAGTATGGTGAGGTAGTTGTTGTTATACACGTATAATGCAATCCAGTCAATGAGCAGGCCCCCATTGTGCTAGGCATTGTACAGACTTGCAGTAAAAAGACAGCTCCGAAGAGCTCAGAATACTTCAGCTTTCCCATAAGTACACCTTTTGAGGGTGAGTGGATTGGTTTGGCTTGTTTTGAATGCAAATAAAAGCTCTTTAAGATCCCAAATCATTAAAGCAAGGAATGCAGGTTTCATCTCTTAGCAATGTCATCAGTTGTTGCCACATGTTCAAACATTATGGTATTGAATTTTGGATGGATTAGATTAGATGGAAACGAAAGAACCCTGGACTCGGCTCTTAGCAGGGAAGCAAATGGTGGAGAAAGTGATTAAGCGTATTCGTAATGTTCATAAAGACTACACATAGATCCTGGAGGGGGGAAATATTGCCCCCACACCATCCCCTGTGTATGTGTCAAACTGGTACTGGTGTGGTTCCACTGCAAGGGATGGGGGAGGATTTGGGCAGCCCATGCAGGGGGTACACATCCCTGTACCCCGCAGCACAGATCTGGAAGTTTCCAAAAGGCTGATGCACTGGGGGTCCTTGGTGGTGGGTCATGGGGTGGGGGAGTAGACAGGCATTGGACCAGTGGATCCACCCCTCACAAATCTATTTACCCCCAGTCCGTGTTGTGGGGCAGAAGGATTCCTTCATCTCTCAGCCCCTGCTCCCCTGCATATGGTCTGATCCTCAGCTTGTCTGCTTGGGGGAAGGATTTGACTCTTGCTAATTTAGGATCTCAAGAAAACAAATTAAAGTATTTTTCAAACAAACTTTTTTTGTTCACCTTCAAGACCGAGCAAGCAAGCAGCATATCCATCCATTCATAGGTCGTGCAAGTGGCCTGTCATTCTGTGTCCTGGGTCACCCAAGGAGCTCAGATTTGCAAAAAAGTGTTGTCAGTTCCCTGCAAAGAATAAAAGGAGGGGCCCAATGTTGTACTTCGTGTGTACTGCCACTAAGGCTGCCAACATTGTATTTAAAAAATAAGGGACTGTCTTCTTAGCACCACCACCTTACTCCTCCTCCTGATATTATTATTTATTAGTAGTAGTATTAGTATTATTTATTAATCTTGTTGTTGAGAGAGGAAAAAGTAAGGGACATCCTTTGTAAAAGGGACTGTTGGCAACCCTAAGTCTGCCACTGACTTCCGCAGGAGCTTCGGGCAAACAAGGAATGCAGGATCTGGCCTATGGCAGACAAAGGGAATTTTTACCTGTTAGTTTTCAGTTGAAAATTTACTTATGTTGTAGCATTTGCTCTTCCAGCTATTTTAAATTGCATTAGGCTTGATTCTGTCCCTACCTCCCCTCATTCAAGTTGAGTAGAACCTACCCTGCAAGGAGTCCTATTGACTTCCACGTAAAGCTGGTAGGATCTGCTCCAGTAATTAGAAGGCTGCTTTGTAAAGAAAGCCTTTCCTCCTTTTAGAAATCTGTCTATAAAGCAAGTGTATCCTGGGACACAGGGAATATTGCTTGCTCAATACACAGAGGGTAAAGGCCTTTCTGTGTTTGTATCATTAGGCTGTTAAGTTGCTCTTACAGGATTGATGTGTAAATAGTGGCTTGAGAAGAGTGCAGGCTACTATACCATGTTTATGTTTGTGGGGAAACAAATAAACCTGCCTTAAGTTTCTTTTAATGCACTTCCATTCTTGATCTATAGCTTCTTCTCCCCAAGCACTTGAAGTAGTAGCGCAGTTTACTGCCATAATGGCAGTAGATAACTCGGCTTGCTTTCGCCTTGGAAAATGATTAATTTTGGAAAGGGATACATGTTTGCTCATAAAATCTTGGCAATGTTTTTGATTAAAGTACTTTGTTTTCTTAAAAACGTTGGGAAAGCATTTGACTCTAATAGCATTTTAGACTGTGCTAGCAAAACAATGGTCAGAGGATAAATGTAATGGGAGTCAGAGCCAATTGCCTCCTACTGGGTCCCATAGATTAATAAATAGAGGAGGCTGACTGTAACAAAGGCCTCGTCTAGTGGAGGCGGTGGCTGGGTAGGGTGTGAGAGAATTAACTCAGACAAGCAGAGAACAGGAAAGCCCAAGTGCAAGGATAATTTACTGAAAAGGCCACAATCACTTTAAGCATTAATACAGCCTCCCCCCCTCCACCTCCGTCTCCAATTTTTATGACTTCTTTTCTACAGAAACTGCTTCTTTCTTTTTCTTTGTCTCTCGTTTCCTTTTTTTTCCCCCTCCCTCTGTTTCACTTACTATCCCAGTAGGTCAAACCCTTCCAGTAGCTTCTCATCGCTTGAAATCCTTTGTGTTGCTTCTAATGTATTGTGTCCAATGGTCACACATAAAAATACCTGTGTGAGCCAACTGGCTCAAGCTGGTCCTTATTTTGGTACCATATATAATGCTGTATTTCAAAAGCACAAGTCCAAGACAATCTGACCATAAGTCTGTAAAACAATTAATGTGATCCTTAGACATGTGATTGGGGGTTGCAGGGCATGTGAGTAAAGCTCCACAGATGGATGGTTCACAGTCATTCTGATGCAGTCTGTTTGAAGATATTGTTTTAACTCTGGCCTAGTTATGTGAGCTATGTTAGCCCTTCTCTGATTTTCCAATACAATTCTGGACTGATAGTGTAGTTCTTCTCTGAAGACCTCAATCCTGCAAGGTGCTCAGCTCACCTCAGTTCCTATTGACTTCAAATGAGTGGTTAGCTATAATAAGCGGTATTGTTAGAGGCAGCAATGCGCTATTATTAATTATTATTATTTATTATTTGATTCCAGTAGGCATCCATCAAGATCAGGGCCCCATCATGCTAGGCACTGTACAAATATAGAGAAAAACATGATCCCTCTCCTTGAGGAGCTTTACAAGCTAATGATAGGCTAGCATGGAACATACAATAAGGGGGAAAGGAAGGATGAGAGCAACTGCGATCAGATCGCACATAAGGCTAACTGGGCAGAGCTAGATACTTTCTTTTAAAATGATTTGGAATTATCATTCAAAAAATCCCAATCAGACCAACCCTCCTACCCACAGGCCCCCTTTACACCTTTGACCCTGGCCTCATTTATTAACTTTATATTATTTTATCTAGTTATTGATCTGTTTTGTTTCCCCTTCTATATGAACCATTCTCAGCAGCCTTTTGACCTGATTGTTAATTCTTTCCTTTAAAAAAATAAAGTTTCTCAAGAAGTCCCTCAGATGATGGGCCCTCTCTCTCTCCATAAACTCCTCTCCCCTGTATGGCCCCAGGGTCTGAGGGGTCTCCTGTTATCTCTGCTGCTCTCTGAGAGAACACAGGTGCCAGAGAGCAGAACATTCTTTGATCAGTTATGAAGTATGGTCTGGAGCTGTGAAGGTGTCACCAGAGCCACCCCAATACATCACCCTTTACCCACCTACTTCCCAATTCCACAGGATGGCTGATCGAATTGCTGACATCATCAGGGCTGCTGGAGATGTAAAGGCACCACCCTCTCATGCTGCTGGGAGGCAGGGTGAGTTACACAACCCAATTCCTGGCCATGCAGGAGTATGGGGAGCTCAGCTAGTTCCCTCTCCTCACCCTCTGCTATTGCTGGCAGCTGTCGCTGCTTTTTTTTAATCTCTCCTTTAATCTCTCTCTGAAAGATGCTGGGGGCTTTGTAAAGGGTCCTCTCAGAAATTCCACTGAGGGCTGTTGCCCACATGGTTCTCCTCGGAGGAGACAGTGCTGGGTTTATGTGCTCAGGTGTACAGATGGAAGGTAGCTACTCCTTCCTGTCTGTTAAAAATATTAGACCAAATGAATTTCCTTTCAGCTAATCAGTTTACTAGATAATCTGTTGCTCTCATCTCTTGATTGCAGGGTTTCTTAAATAGGTTAATTTGTTATTTTTAAAAATAACCATCATAAAAACAGATTCTTCATAATGCTACAGGGGAAAGAATAAAAACCTTTTTTCTGCCAAACAGCATTATCAGTAATAATAATAGTAATATCATATTTCATTTAAAAACTGCAGGCCAAATCCTGCAGACTTTACTCAGGCAAAACTCCGATAGATATCTTCAAATGATGCAGATCTCGGCTAAGCCACCAACGTTTTCCTGGTTGAAATTGCCAAAATGTCATGGTTGCCATCGAAAATATAAATTCTTCCTCAGTACCCAGAACTCACTTGAAAGTTCTCCCAGACTCCCAAAGCTTTCGGTGACTCAGAAATGAGCTGGTCGTTTGGTGGATGATGCGAAAAGCAGAACAGAACGCTGCTTGCTGACCTATAGCAATATTGGCTGTGCAGTGCTGACAGGAAGAAAAATGTGTGTGGGTCAGTAAACTCATTACGTATGTTTAGGAAGACACATAGGGAGCAGATATTTACCACACTAAGATGGTATTTTATAGCCCTTTTTCTGTCTGTAACTGAGCAGTAAGTGCTGAGGGAAGCATGTGGCTGATGGTGAGCTTGTGGGCTCGCTGTGGGAGAAAGAAGTGAAGTGGGCAATTTTGGAAAGAAGCTGAAGAAAAGAAGGGGACATTAAGTTGCTAGTATGTGAGATCACACAGGAGTCACTTGGAACAGAGTCTAAGGAAAGACTTGTATTTATTCTGGAGAGAGAGCAAATGATTTGGACCTACATTTTTATCACCAAGTTCCAAGATTCTTAACCCTTTGCTTTCAAATCCCAAGCATATCTCCCAGAAAGGTACAGCCACTGCTCTTTTGATAAGGATTCATAACAGAGATAAAGAAAACTAGCAGTTGCCATTTGATGTCAAGGACTATCACCAATAGAAGTTTCTTGAATTTCCCATTGCTGTTCTCTTTGCTGGTGCTTCTAGGTAACCAGTAGTAAACTATTTCTCTGATGCTGATGATTTTGATAAGGAGAAGACAGGTCCAATTGGACCATACTATCAAAGAGAGAGCTGTCTGATATGGCTCCTGTGACCAATGAAAGAGCCAGACTATGAGTACTGTCTTTGGCATTTAACTGCAGTTGGGATTTGATTTAGAAGAGGCAGAAAAATCATCCCTGGGAGCTGTTTCTTTGGAATACCAACTTTTCTAGGTGCAGAAACAACCTCCGATCCAACAAAATAATATGCAGTAAATGTCAGAGGACACCTGATGGTTTCTGAGTGGACAGGACACACAGTGCACACTATTAAGTTAAATTTTCAGCATATTGACCCAAACCAAACTTGGTTACCTAAACTCTCTACTTCGACAAAGATTATACCAAAGCACAACTTCGAAAATTAACTGATTCAGAAAACTAAAACTCCGGCTCCAAGTCAGGAAAGCATTTAAGCATGTGCTCAAGTCCTTTGATGGATAGGGAAGCTTTTCTGAATCAGATTCTAAATCATTGAGTGAAATTCTACAGCACGTGTTCTGAAGAAGGTCAGACTAAATGATCATAAGGGTCTCTCTGGCCTTAAAATCTAAAAATCTATGAAATACCAAAATCCAGGTGTCAGCCCACTCTATTAGGGGTTGCTTGACATCTCTCAGCCCTGGACACCCACTAGAACCGATGACTGGACCTATGCAGGCCAATAATTTACAATTTTCTTTCAGAAGAATCTGAACTGCTCATTTCATTCTCATGGGACAAAATGGACATCTCAAGTTAGAATTGTACACAGTCAACAATGATATGGGTCACTGAAATGTCCTTACACCTATATGATAGCATTGGCTGATCAGCGTATTAGAGTGTTAACAGTGTACTTGGTTCTGTACAAGCACAGAAGAAGATACAGCCCCACCCCCAAAAGTTTGGGGTCAATACCACAGTAACTGAACAAAGCCTGAAAGAGAGAGGATCTGCTGATGAGCCTTCAACCTCAAGAACCAACACATTCCATTACTTATGTTATCAGGAGTGCAGAGGAAGAAACATGGAAATCCTAATAGTAAAACTCTTCAAAGGTGTCCTGAGAAATGATGTAGCCACTGGATCAAGACACACCTATGTCTGGTGATAGACTTTGACCTATCCTTGCTAAATTATTCCATTTTAGGATCAAGACAGAGGTCTCTTTCCCTCCAGCTTCTCATCTCAACTCATCATCCACTGTTTGGTGTTCTTAGGGAGGGCAGGAGTGATGTTTTAAGTGAGACCTGAGGGATTAAGGAAAATGAACATAAAATTGTAGGAGACAAGGCAGAAGAAGACATGTAGTAAGTGTAGTGTGTCTTGGTGCTATCATTCACTAAATGGAGGACACCATGGCATAATGCACCTTCTCATGGCCTGCTTTCATTGGGAGTTTGTGCCATGTAGCTTGAGAGTCCTTGGATGGAAAAGGGAACATTAAGAAAGAAAATGTAGAAAGCAATAAAAAGACAGCCAATTATCTTAGAATCAATCTTATGTTGTTGGTTTTTTTCCCTGAGATTCCCTAGTTTTGATGAATTACAAGAGCCAGAAGGAAGCACAAGATAAAGACTGTCTCCACACTCCTTAGGAGGTTTCCACTGCATTTTTCATGCTATTATTCCTTACAGACACGGCAGGGATCCAAATAAAGGCACCAATCCTGCTACTGGATCTATATGAGCAGACTCATGTGACTGTTCAGAGTCCCCTTGATTCCACAGGGTTCTGCATGGACTCAGAGGTGTAACTGCATGGATCCAAGTGTAGGAGTTGTGAAGCTATCACTAAAACACACTCACAATTGCATCCCCTGTTAATAGAGTGGACTGTACAACAGAATGGGAGTTGCTGTGCTTCATCAGAACAACGGGAACTAAGAAGTTGGCCCCCCCAGCTAAGGATAGTGAATATTGTCGATAAATTGATGCATAGCAACACATTTGAATAATGGGTAATCCAGCAGATCTAAAACTTATTTGAGTTGATGGTAACCAAGTATTCTCCATAACCCAGCTTTAACTGCTACTGAATGTCTATTCTTGAAGTTGAAAAATAGCAATTTTATCCTGTTTTGCTATCTGTCACTGAAACTGCAAAGGAAACTTCCCCTTCTTCACATCAGTCTCAATTTTTGGCATTTATATAATTAGTCACAGGTTTCCGATGATTTATTGTGTCTCCCTGCAGTAGAGCTTGAAGGTTTGTTCTGCAATTTATATGTATTTATTTGTTTTACCACTGGTTTTGAATTCTTACAGAGTTAATCATTTGTAATAAAAGGCACATTTCCCCTTGCAAGCAGAATCAATTTCCTTCAAAAGTCCTTCATTCTTTGATTAGTGCATTGCATTTGGTCTTCACTAATCACTTAGCTAACTGAAAGCAATAAAATCCTTAAATAAATAAATACTCTGAGTTGAAGTTAGTCATAATGGACAGAGTTGCCCGCTCCAGTTTTTGAAGTGCAAGATGTGGCTAAGCTACTTATACATTTAAGTTCAAATAAAAGGTATAGTAATTAATGCCAGATATTTTTCTTCTGCAGATCATTAGTACATTATTAACAGCTAAGTCTCAGCAACAAGTGAGTGGACTTGTTTGCAAGTCAGTCACGCAATAGAAAGCTCATAGGGGTGTTGTGTTTGAATTACATTTAAAGGTTTGGTTTTTCGGGAGGAGGATGCCAGCCTTCACCAGTTCTTACCCACTCAGCAGGAAAGTAATAAAATAAGAGGTTTTATATCTAGCAATAGTCTTATTATCTCTTCTTCCTTCGCTCCGTCCTTCGTTGGTTTTGTTATTGCAGACTCTGAAACATAATGAGCAGTTAGTTATAACAATAAGCTGTTTCTTTTGGTCTGTGCTGGTCTTCTGTATTAAAGAGTGGCCTTGTCAAACCCAAAGGTGATCTTGTTGGTTTGTTGAGTATGTCTACATGCCGATAAAAAACCTGTGATGCCAAGTCTCAGAGCCTGGGTCAACTGACTTGGGCTCATGGGGCTATAAAACTCCAGTTGTAGACTTTCAGGTTTGGGTTAGGGCCCAGGCTCTGAAATCCTCCCCTCTCATGGGGTCTCAGAGCCTGGGCTCTAGCCTGAGCCCAACTATCTACATTGTAATTCTGTAGCCAGAAAGATCAAGTCAACTGATCCAGTCGCAGCAATGCTGGGTCTTTTATTGTATTGTCCCTCTTAAGTGACCTATCAGAGGATACTCTGATGAGTTGTGGACAGAGATAGGTCAAGTTGAGTCAGAAAGTGTGTGATATCATGAGGATCCTAGTCATATGTCTGCTGTGAGGTCATATGTTTCCTGACACTGAATCCAAGCCATCCTTTAGTGGGGAGTCTGACCTAAAGTAAGGCTTCCATTTGCTCCAGCAGCCCCTCTGACTGGGATTTGTAGGCTCGCTAATGTCCCATTGGCAGCCATTTCAGGTAGTCTCTGATTGATTGTGAAATGGACAACATAGTGGGGGTAGCATCAGCTACCAGGTGGCAACTGGGGGGTGGAGAAGGAAGATAAAGTAACTGTTTTAAATACATGCATGTCTAGAAAGGGGCAGGGTTTAGTTTAAAAGCATTGACAGATTATTTTCAAGGAGTTCAGTGTATGTGAGTCAGGGCAAGACTGTGCAGTGGATGAGGAAAGGGAAGGTCTCTTTTTCTCAGAGGATCCACTGGATTAGGTGGTGAGGAATGCGACCAGAACACAGACAGCTGTGATTGGCTTTGGCTTTGGTTGATCTGAATACACTGTGTGTTCTGTAGCACATAGTTAATTGTATGGTACTTTCTGGGTATGCCTATATTGCAGCTGGGAAGGTGCTTCCCAGTGATGGAAGGCAGATACATGCTAGCTTTGTTTGAGCTAGTGCACTAAAAATAATAGTGTAGCCACAGTAGCAATCAGTGCACAGGCTAGCTTCCCCAAATACAAACCCACCCGGACTCCATGAGTAAGTACTTGGCAAGACTAGCCCATGTTGCCACTGCCCATGGTACTGTGGCTATGCTACTATTTTTAGCACACAAGCTTGATGAAAGCTAGTGTGAGTATGTCTACTCAAATCGGGAATTACACCCCAGCTCCAAGTGTAGGCGGAGCCTGAATTAGGGCTGTGTAAATAGTACAGGGGAAAAATCAAACCAGGTGTGTCTGAGAAAGCTAAAATAAACCCAGACTGCATGGATTTGCATTTGGAGGACAGGATCCAGCCGCGTAACCAGGTGGAGGGAACAGGGGGAGCGATCCAAAAAAAAGGCACCACCCGCTGCGGTGCTTTTACTCACCCAGTGGTGCCCCGGCATCAGGCCCTCACTCGCTCTGGGTGTCTTCAGCGGCACTGAAGGTCCTGCCACTGAGTTGCTGCTGAAGATCCAGAGCAAGTGAAGATCCCGCCGCTGAGGTGCCGTCCAAGACCCGGAGCGCCACTGGCTGAGTAAAAAGCTCTGCAGTGGGTGATGCCTTTTTTCGGATCTCCCTCAACAGGAGAAAATTTAAAAGACACCAAGACATTGACAAGGCGCCACTTGTGCTCAGTGGGGGAGCGGCAGCTGCCCCCGCCCCCCCAGCTATGCCACTGACAGGATCATCGTGATGTCATATTGTGAGATAGTACTGAGATATGACTCTATCACACTGAGATGTGTTCTAATATGATGATAGTTACATTATGATGTCAGTGTCATCACTTTAGGTTTGGGATTCAAACTCTGCTAATCCATCAGTCAGAACCCAGAGAAATTTTCATTTCATATGTTCCCCACAGCTTCTTAGACAGCAGCCACACAATCCATGCAGAACTTTACCACAAAAATGAAGATCGATTGTAAGCTCTTTGGGGCAGGAACAGTGTCTTTGTACAGCACCTAGCACCCTCAAGACCTGATTGTGATTGGGGCCTCCAGATGCTACTATAATATTGTTACCCCTTTTGACCAGAGCAGATAGCTGGTATTCAGGGTCTTATGGGTTGTTTCCATTAAGAGGAGAAATTGATAATGGAGTCAGGTATTTCTTTGGTGCAATTCTGTTTATTTACAATGAATATACATAAACCCTTGTTTCCCTGAACACAGTAGACATTAGACAACAGGAAACAGTTTCTTAGCTCACAATTCCAAGCCTCTTTCCAGCCAGCACTCTACCAAAAAGCTCTCTCTCTTAGCTTTTTCTCAGAGTCATGCTACAAAGGCATCTCTGGCTGTCTCTGGGGTTTCCTTGATGCCTTCTCTGTGTTTTTGTCATGTTTCTTTTCTCTCAGCTCCATTAAAGAGTACCCAGACCTACACATTTGCATTCAGATTCCAGGGAAAACCCTTCAGACCACATGGCTCAACTCCTGCTCCAGCCTTGCACGTTGCTTGAGTTTTGGGCAGTGGCTCCTCTTGTTTCAGCTATCTATTCCATAAAGCAACTTAATTGCTTTTTAAATTAATCCTGAATGAGGGGCAGCTGTAATGCCCACTAGCTTCAGTGAGGTTTCACCCAACCTCCGGCATACAGTATTATAAAATAAAATAATAGGAAAGAATATAAAAGAAATAAATCCATATTTTTTTAGATTTTCTTTTAAATGTATGAGTAGATTGAGCACTAAATTGGTTCCATTCTACAACCACATCCCCAGCTACACTCAGCAAAATCACACATATGTCTCTGTCCAAATGAGTTTTGCATAGGTAAATGCAGTTAAGACGCAGTTATGGGTGTTTCCACATCAATTTGCATGTGCACAAAATCATCTGAAAATCCAGTGTTGTTTCTCAACCTTATCTTTGAATGTTTAGATTTTTATCAGTTTGTCTCTCAAGCCCAATGCTATTTTAAATGTCCTGTTTTGCATTTAACAGAATACGTTCTGATTAATTGAATGCAGAGCACTGAATTCAGGGACTGGTAGTGCAATACAGAAAGGAGTCTTTCATTTCTAAGACCCTGGTATGAATCCAGCTTAGTGTTGGGCTGCCCAAAAATCATTACTCTCTGATGGGTTCTCAGTGCCCTGTGCTCTCAGTCCACAAGTGAGCAAGTGTCCACATCAAAAAAACCACAAGCACAATTAGTGCTACTGTAATTGGAAACCCACAGCCTTAGCAGAAAGGCCAAGGACTGGATGACCATGGAAAATGAGGTACTCTCTCACTCCTAGAAGTGGTTCCTTCAGGTTAGCACTGAGGCTCAGCTGTATGAGGAAGCTCCAGGAAACTACTTCTGCCCAGGCAGTAACTCTTCTTCTTCTGGCGATAAATGGAAGGCTTTTTTGTGGCAATAAATGAAGGACTTCACTTTCCAGTACTGTCAACCTGGTCCCTATTTACAAGCACTAAATTCAGGAAAATAAAGATCGTTTAAAAGATCCTTTAGTTCATGTAAGCATTTCAAAAATCAAGGATAATTACAAGAACAATTTAAAAAACCCCAAAGGCTGAGTTGAAATAAAAGGGCCAGAGAAATAATTATAAAACATACCTGTTATTGGCAATAATCAGATTTCCACACAAACTTGTGAAATCCTGCTCCTGTATAAATCCACTGTACAACCACTTAGGAATTGAATCCCTTATGGGCGAAAGGAAAGGAATGCAAAGCTGTTACAAGGTTTGGATACTCGCCTCAAGGGCTGCAGTGTGGAATGCTAGAGATCATGGACTATACTCAGCCTGAGGTCAGACCAGCCATGGTGCAGGCACCTGGTGATGGACATTTTGACTGGAGGCGGGGAGGCTTGTAGCACTGCAAGACTACACACTGCCCCCCTCTTCACTATGGGACCCACAGCCAGCTAATAGAGCTCCAGCAAATGTGTGGCTTCAGCCAGAGCTTGCATGGCCAGGCGGTGCATTTAAACAGCACATGCACTGAATCACCTCCACCAGTGGAGCTTCCTTGGTATATCCCCTGTAGCTAGGGCAGTGGTGGGGAACCAGCCCTGTGCCAGCAGGGGTAAATTTATTCCCATAGTCCTGATTAGTTTCAAAGAATCAACTCATAGATTCCAAGACCAGAATGGACCATTGTGATCATCCACTCTGATCTCCTGTATAACACAGGCCACAGAATTTCCCAAAAATAATTCCTAGGGCAGATCTTTTAGAAAAACATCCAATCTTTATTTTAAAATTGTCAGTGATGGAGAATCCACCACAATCCTTGTAAGTTGTTCCAATGGTTAATTACTCTGACTGTGAAAAATTTACACCTTATTTCCCATCTGAATTTGTCTAGCTTCAACTTCCAGCCATTGGATGATGATATACTTTTCTCTGCTGGATTGAAGAGCCCACTATTAAATATTTGTATCTCATGTAGATACTTATAGACTGCAATCAAGTCACCCCTTAACCTTCTCTTTGTTAAACTAAGTAACATGAGCTCTTTGAGCTATAAGGCAGGTTTTCTAATCCTTTGATCATTCTTGTGGCTCTTCTCTCAACTCTCTCCAATCTATGAAGGTGTCTCTTATAATTCCCTAAAAATAGGCACTCACGCATACCACAATGATCATGAGTGTGGTATAAATGCCTGACAGTGAGTATTTTGCTAGTCTAAAATAAAAGTGTATTAGTAAATCTGCCTATGACATAATCAAAATGACCCTCTAGGGCAAAAGCCGGAACAATATTTTAAAAAATAAAATACGGAGCATTTATGGAATGGAGCTTTCATGTTTAGAAAATCAGGTCGGAGGCAACAAATATAAAGGTAGATGATACTAAAGGAATAGAATTTCACTTTCACCACCAAGTTTGCTGGGCTGTGGTAAGTGCCAACAGAAATTGTGTACAATCCACTAGAAGTTAAGCAGGACATTACTTCACATGGGGAAATTCAATGTTCATGAAGATAAGAGGCTATTAGCACTGGTTAGAGATGCACACAGTACTATCAAATGCTGATGCACCTTAGTCTCAACCTGCATCACCACTGCTATTTTATATCTTGGGCTCCCAGTATAAACTGTGACAAATCATGCAGTGATTTTTGTACAGAAGAGAGCAAGATAAGATGCCCAAATTCATTGTCTACTGTAGACCAAGCAGGATTTAATGTCCCGGGCTCATGGTGAAAGTAAGGTGTGAAACACTAAACCATCTCCTTGCTAACATAAAAGAGGTGATTAATACAGATGTGTGAGAATAAAGTAAAAGTATCCTTGGGTCTTCTCTACCCTCAGACGAACCATTAGCAAGCAATCATTGGCAAGCATTCTGGAGATGACTGGAAAGGCCCTGTCACCCTGGATAGCATGTCCCAACAATCCAATAAAAGGAAGGCACTAGAAGAACCAAGAAGCTCGAGAGTCAGATTCCCCCAAATGGCTGACTAAATTGTATCTGTGAAGGTTTCAGAACAGCAGCCATGTTAGTCTGTATCCGCAAAAAGAAAAGGAGGACTTGTGGCACCTTAGAGACTAACAAATTGATTTGAGCATAAGCTTTTTGTGAGCTACAGCTCACTTCATCGGATGCATTCAGTGGAAAATACAGTGGGGAGATTTATATACACAGAGAACATGAAACAATGGGGGTTACCATACAAACTATAACGAGAGTGATCCGGTAAGGTGAGCTATTACCAGCCGAGAGCGTGGGGGGGGACGGGACCACCTTTTGTAGTGATAATCAAGGTGGGCCTTTTCCAGCAGTTGACAAGAATGTCTGAGGAACAGCGGGGGAATAAACATGGGGAAATAGTTTTACTTCATGTAATGACCCATCCACTTCCAGTCTTTATTCAAGCCTAAGTTAATTGTATCCAGTTTGCAAATTAATTCCAATTCAGCAGTCTCTCGTTGGAGTCTGTTTCTGAAGGTTTTTTGTTGAAGAATTTCCACTTTTAGGTCTGTAATTGAGTGACCAAAGAGATTGAAGTGTTCTCCGACTGGTTTTTGAATGTTATAATTCTTGACATCTGATTTGTGTCCATTTATTCTTTTATGTAGAGACTGTCCAGTTTGGCCAATGTACATGGCAGAGGGGCATTGCTGGCACATGATGGCATATATCACATTGGTAGATGTGCAGGTGAACGAGCCTCTGATAATGTGGCTGATGTGATTAGGCCCTATGATGGTGTCCCCTGAATAGATATGTGGACACAGTTGGCAACGGGCTTTGTTGCAAGAATAGGTACCTGGGTTAGTGGTTCTGTTGTGTGGTGTGTGGTTGCTGGTGAGAATTTGCTTCAGGTTGGGGGGCTGTCTGTAAGCAAGGACTGGCCTGTCTCTCAAGATCTGTGAGAGTAACGGGTCATCCTTCAGGATAGGTTGTAGATCCTGGATGATGCGTTGGAGAGGTTTTAGTTGGGGGCTGAAGGTGATGGCTAGTGGCGTTCTGTTGTTTTCTTTGTTGGGCCTGTCCTGTAGCAGGTAACTTCTGGGTACTCCTCTGGCTCTGTGAATCTGTTTCTTCACTTCAGCAGGTGGGTATTGTAGTTGTAAGAACGCTTGATAGAGATCTTGTAGGTGTTTGTCTCTGTCTGAGGGGTTGGAGCAAATGCGGTTGTATCGTAGAGCTTGGCTGTAGACAATGGATTGTGTGGTGTGGTCTGGATGAAAGCTGGAGGCATGTAGGTAGGCATAGTGGTCAGAAGGTTTCCGGTATAGGGTGGCGTTTATGTGAACATTGCTTATTAGCACCCTAGTGTCCAGGAAGTGGATCTCTTGTGTGGATTGGTCCAGGCTGAGGTTGATGGTGGGATGGAAATTGTTGAAATCAGGGTGGAATTCCTCAAGGGCTTCTTTTCCATGGGTCCAGATGATGAAGATATCATCAATGTAGCGCAAGTAGAGTAGGGGCATTAGGGGATGAGAGCTGAGGAAGCGTTGTTCTAAGTCCGCCATAAAATTGTTGGCATACTGTGGGGCCATGCGGGTACACATAGCAGTGCCGCTGATTTGGAGGTATACATTGTCCCCAAATGTGAAATAGTTATGGGTGAGGACAAAGTCACAAAGGTCAGCCATCAGGTTTGCTGTGACATTATCGGGGATACTGTTCCTAACGGCTTGTAGTCTATCTTTGTGTGGAATGTTGGTGTAGAGGGCTTCTACATCCATAGTGGCTAGGATGGTGTTTTCAGGAAGATCACCGATGGATTGTAGTTTCCTCAGGAAGTCAGTGGTGTCTCGAAGATAGTGGGAGTGCTGGTAGCGTAGGGCCTGAGGAGGGAGTCTACACAGCCAGATAATCCTGCTGTCAGGGTGCCAATACCTGAGATGATGGGGCCTCCAGGATTTCCAGGTTTATGGATCTTGGGTAGTAGATAGAATACCCCTGGTCAGGGTTCCAGGGGTGTGTCTGTGCAGATTTGTTCTTGTGTTTTTTCAGGGAGTTTCTTGAGCAAATGCTGTAGTTTCTTTTGGTAACCCTCAGTGGGATCAGAGGGTAATGGCTTGTAGAGAGTGGTGTTGGAGAGCTGCCTGGGAGCCTCTTGTTCATATTCTGACCTATTCATGATGATGACAGCACCTCCTTTGTCAGCCTTTCTGATTATGATGTCAGAGTTGTTTCTGAGGCTGTGGATGGCATTGTGTTCTGCACAGCTGAGGTTATGGGGCAAGTGATGCTGCTTAAGCACATTCCCATTGTGCTCACTGGTCATATAGCTGCATCTTGTTGTGGTGCCCTCATGCGAGCAGCTTCCCACATGTGGAAGTGCAATTTAGAAAGCCAGTTTTGAAATGCTGGCCCTGCTGGTTTTCCCATCTCTAGCGCACACACCCTGTGTTGCAATGTTTTAGCAAGCGATGCAAGCATAAATAATGAGTCCAAATTTAAACAAAATTCAGCATGTATCTCAACAAAAGTGCCCCACAGTGATGATGCTGCCAGTGCAGTCCTCAGCTTTTTATAGTTAGATAAAGTTTAAATGATTTTTAGAGGATAAATTCACTTTCTCCCTTGCTCACAGTATTGACCACTCCTCTGACATCTCCACTATCTGCCCCTCCCTTAGAGTTGGTTGAATGGGGAGGGCAGGGACCATGTAATCTCTCCCTCCGGTGGGGGTGAGAAAGTTGCTCCCATACAGCCTGGCCTGTTTGTTCAGTTTCCCCTGCTCTGGTACAAAAATCTTCATTGATCAAAATGTTGAGCACTGATTGTCCCATGTCCATGAGAGCTCAACTGCCTACAGCATACTAACCTGTGTCGGTATTTTGCCAAGGCTTGAGCTCTGTTGATGAAACTAAATGAAACTGGGCCCTCTTCCCAGAGGCAGCTCAATTCAATGACTGTTGCTGGCAACTAATATATCTCTTATGTAGCGCTAGATCTCAAAGCATTTTACAAAGGAGACAGTATCGTTATCCCCATTTTACAGGTGGGGAACTGAGAAACAGAGAAATGGTGTGACTTGCCCAAAGTCACCCAACAGGCCCATGGCATAACAGGGAATAGAACCCAGGTCACCCAAGTCCCAGTCCAGTACTCAATCCACTAGACGTCACTGCCACCATTAAGGGGTATTGTTCAATCACTGTTGAGATGCGCATGTTTCATACCTATTGGAGTTAATGCAGGTTAAGCACACCCTTCTAGAGAAGAAGCGGACATGGATTTGCGCAACAATGCTAAGGTATCAAAGGGTTTCTGGGAGTCAGCAGTCATATCCCCCCAGAGCACTGGTATCAAAGTCTGAGAGATGCTGAAAAAAGATTCTACTATCCTAACTTTAACATGCAGACAGCTTCCTTTAGTGCAGAGTAAGTGGTGAATATTTTCCGTTTTCTATGGCCAGTGTTGAATTCCACAGGCGACTGGTGATTCTGTAGTCAAGGGGTTGCAGAAAACTCAGAGCCTTGGGTATAGCCTAACATGGGGACATCCTACCATGTCAAGCAATGAGGAGACTGTACCAAAAGGGTTATTCTTAAAATAGGGACAAGTCTGCATAGAGGGTTTTCAATCCCAATCAGCTTCACAGAAAGAGCAAAGGCAGGATTTACTAGAAGTATAGCAGGAGGCAAGGTGCTGGATTTAAATGGGTAAATTGCCTTTTTAAAATATATTTGTGTTACAATAAAAATGTTTAACATCTCTATTAGCCTATAGTAGATATGATATTTCATTCAATAGAAATCATTTACCCATTCTAAGAGAGCATTTTTTTGTTGTAAGCAAACTGTTGCTTTCAGAGTCAAGAAGTGGTGTAAATCCCTATTAGTGTCAAAGAGGCTTAACCCTGCAGTCATTTATGTTAATGGCAAAAGTGGTGCAGGATTGGGCCATTATCAAGGAATATGAAGAGTTTTTGTTTGGTTTGGTTTTGTCTTTAAAAGAGATCTCCAAAGTAAGTCAGAGGCCAACTATGAATGGTCCTTGTGGATTTCCAGTGGTACCATACCCTGGATACTGTCATACATGAATGAAACTAAAATGTATTATTTGGCTTCTTCTGAATTTTAATTCTTTTAAACTTCAGCTGTAGTGGTGGCTTCCAAATGTACTTATAAATGTATTATTTATTTAGGGAAAACAGTTTGCCATTTTTAAAATATATTCAAATCATTAAATATTCCCAAAGCTACAAATATAACCCCAAGAAAATAATTTTAGAAAACAAACACATTTAAGGAAAAAAACAAACAAGAAAACTCATAACAAAAAATGAAGGTTGCATGAGAAAAAGGAAAACCTGAAATCACCATTTTTGGTTTGATTGTATGGGGAGAGTAGGAGGACTTGTGGCACCCTAGAGACTATCAAATTTATTTGAGCATAAGCTTTCGAAGTGAGCTGTAGCTCACGAAAGCTTACGCTCAAATAAATTTGTTTGTCTCTAAAGTGCCACAAGTCCTCCTTTTCTTTTTGCGGATACAGACTAACACGGCTGCTGCTCTGAAACCTATGGGGAGAGTGTCTGTCTGTCTGTCTCTCTCTCTCTCTCTCTCACACACACACACGCACAAATGAGGATTTCAGATCTTCTTACGTCTCAAGTGTATTTCACTTTATATTATGTATTTACCTGTATGGATACTTTTTATTTTGTTCAGTTAATTTTTCTGTGCATTATCTTTGCATGTATATGTTCAACACATTGAAAGAGTTGTATAAATATCACATGAAATATAAATTTTTATAGCATTAGAAACTTGGTCATAAACAGTCATGAAAACCCTGACCCTGTAAATACTTACATAAATGCTTAATTTCAATGGGCATATTTGCATGCCTTGTGTATAAGCCCTTGAATAAGTGTTAGCAAGAGCAGGCCTAGAACTGTCCATTACACATCAAAATATATAAATATTTGTAGTGCATAGGCATTGGGTAGTATCCCCATAAACAGTTTTTGAGCTCACTAATATTCTTGGGTGTTTACTGGTTCCTACATAGACACAACATACAAGGCCTAGTGACATATATGTACACTGCTGCTGGTTTCTGACTGGTTTCTAAAACACAGAACACAGTGAGGACTACCAGCAGGCTCACAAACTATTTAAAAGGACACCACCCAATTCCTATACATTTCAATACATTGGAGGAAAGCTATTTTTCTTTCATTTAAATTAAAACCTTCAAACAAGCACATTTTATTAAACTGACCTTTTAACTTAAAAAACATTCCTCTAAACCGGATTTTAGGAAAAAAACATGACTCCAGGTGATAGATTTGCTTCTGAAATTCACTCTTGAAAAATCGCTGCCATTTGTTGCTGTTTAAAATGTCTATAACACAATATCTTTTCTGTGGTACTTTCTATTCAGTGTATCTTTATTTCGCTCAGTTCAGCATTGTTTAAAAAAAAATCATGCCTACTGCTCCTTATTGATTGTTGTGTGCTCTGTGATGGAGCAGAAATGTCATGCAATGCTGTTAATTACTCTCATAAAATGAAGAACAGAAGAGACAATCTGAATATGCATCTCATGTTTGTGAGGTTTGATATGCTATCAGAGGTTAAATGGTGTCACCTAGTGGGGAAAAATGTATATTGCAGACATACTGTTTTATTCTACAAAGTTCCTTCCTTCCTTCCTCCCTGTACCTTGAATCCTCTCTTCCTAAAACTTTAGGAAAACTAAGCTGATAATTGATTAAGATCTTACTTTGTAATGTCTCAGGCAGTTTATTAATAATGTTGATGCTGTGACTGAGAGAATTAAATTCCATCCATCTGGAATAACTGCATTCTGACTTTTTAAAAATATTTGCTCTGAATTCAGATATAGATGAGTGCTCATTCGAAAGGACTTGTGACCAGACCTGCATCAACTACCCAGGAAGTTTCGAGTGTCTCTGTCACAAAGGCTACACCCTGTACGGCATGACACACTGTGGAGGTTTGGAGACTGATTTTAACATATTTATTTTTGTTTTGTGTAATCATCTACTGAGCCAAGGATATTTGCCTTGCAAAGACTGTGGACATCAGATTAAAGCTAAATAAACCTAGCCAGGTATGACCAAAAATATGGAGCCTCAAATCTGCCTAGATATTCCTGGGAGAAGAGTGTAACTGGAAAAATGACCATCCAACATTTCTGTTGCCGTAGCATCCAAAGGCCCCAATTTAGACTATCATCCTCCATCGTTATCCATGCAAGGTGACTGCTGCATCTCCATGGAGCCTCACTAACGTCAATGAGCCTCCACATGGACACAACAGTCCTCCCTCCTGGATCACAGTGCAGGACTGTGACACCATTGTGTGCCGCATTTTGCAAGCACACAGGAAAACATTGTCCCCTCCCTGAAGAACTTGCAGCCTAAAGCCCTGACCCTGCAACCATTTGCACCCATGACTAACTTCCACATGAAAGAGACAAGGTGGGTGAGGTGCTATCTTTTATTGGACCAGCTTCTGTTGGTGAAAGAGACAAGCTTTCGAGATTACACAGAGCTCTTCTTCAAGTCTTCTCTGTGTAGCTTGAAAGCTTGTCTCTTTAACAACAGAAATTGGTCCAGTAAAAAATATTACCTCACCCACCTTGTCTCCTTGGGCCTAGTTTGGCGGGGTGTGGAGGGATATTGCCCCCACACACAGAGGCAAAGTGTGTGTGAGGGGGTGTCACATGGGGTCATATGCCATTTCCCCTGCCCCATTTCTGTGAGCACCAAGCTGCCCTTCAGGGCTTGCTCTGCTCGGCTTGCCTGGGATGGGGGCTCTGTCATTCCCACGCTGCACCTCTCCCCCCGCCCCAGCATGTTTTGGCTCGCGGGGAGCGGGATGGGCCAGCTTTTCCCCTGCGCTACGGGCCGCTGCCTCGGCAGGTGGATGCCGCCTCCTGAGTCCTAGGGCCTGCCTGCTTCCTGTACATGTGAGTATCTGCCCGGGGGGAGGGGGGGAGCATATAGGAGGTGGGGAAAGGGCTGGGGGAAGAGGTAGAGCCAGTGGGATAGGGCAGGAGGAAGAGAAGGGGATGGGATGGGGCAGGGGACAGTGGTTACAGGAAGGGGGATGGGATGGGAAAGAAACGGGATATGGGAATGGGCAGGGAGAAGCAGGAGCCCGGCATGTGGCATCCCCTCGGCAGCAGCAACATCCCCGGCCCCAGCAGGGAGGCAGCTGCAGCAGCACCAGAGCAGTGACACTGCAGCTGGGGCTCCTCTGTTAAGCCGGCCTGTTCCCCCCAGCACCGGCTTCCCAGTACCGCTGCAGGTGGGGGCAGAGAGCCAGTGAGCCAAGGGAACTCCCTTCAGCATACACACGTGTGTGCGTACGCACTTTGCCCCCTTCCCCCCCCCCCGCAATATTGCAGTCAAACTACACCTATGCATTGTCTCTCTAATATCCTGGGACCAGCATGGCTATAACAACACTGCAGATAGCTTTCCACAGTGGGAAAGTTGCTGTAAGCAATTATGTTCACTCCTGCAAGTATCCTCTATCACAGAGCTTCTTCTGGCAGGGGTCCTCACCCTAGCCAGCCCCTGAAGACCATTTGCCTTTGTGGATGACACAGCCCTCCAGCTGAGAAGCATCTAGTTCAGTGTAACAAAAAAGTCTAAGTAACACCCAAAGTCCCTGCAGATCAGCCCATCTTCTCCATTCTGTTCCCACTCCCCTTTCTGGGATTACTGTGGAGTCTTCTCCCCTGCTCCAGTACTGAGCACTGGCTCCCTCCAAATGAGTCTTCCTGAGCTTCTGGTCTCCTGCAGACCCTAGCTCTAGACCCTTCCCAGGAGCCTTTCTCATCCCTGTGAACTCTCTCTGCCTTTTATAAGGCCCAAGTGTCACCTGACTCGTCTTAGTCCTGCCCTTGTTGTCTGAAAAGCAACTAATTATTTGCAGCACAGATGTAATAAATATGGCTCACTGGCCTTTAACTCTTTTTAACCCATGATGGGAATCATGCATGTATTTGCAGGATCAGGACCTCAGATGACAAGCAACATACAAAGGTATAGGAGAGGGATGGTATTCTTACCTACATCATTACATATAATAGTTCTGTTGTTTTTAAACAAATAAAAACACCCCATTTATATCAGACTACCTTCAATGTATTCTTAATTAGTTGGTTAATTTAAATCTGGCCCTTTGCCCCTCGCTATTAATGCATAGCACTTACAAAATATTGTCCACATTCAAAATATTGTCCAAAGCATTTTACGTACATTATCTAATTAATCCTCCTCTTTGAGTTAGAAAAGTTAGTAGAATCCCCATTTTATATATGGGGAAACTGAGGCAGATAGCTTCTGTGACTTGCTAAAGGTTTCTTGAGTCAGGACTAGAAATCAGGTGTACTCATTCCCAGTCCCATGCTTAATGAAACACACCTATCTCTTACATCTAATTCATAACTGCTGGTAATTTGGATCAGGGTATGGAATTTCTAGTGGTGTTTGGCAGATCATCTGACAAGGTGTTTTGACAGCATCGTAGCCATGTGGCCATTTTTCCTCACATAGCATGTGCTGTATAAATTTTGCTATAGGAACAACCTCAGCATGGTCAGGAATGGAGAATTTCATGTCCACTTTTGAATTTAAGTCCACTGCGCAGCAGCTGTATCACAGTACATACCATCGCTCTGAGGGTATGTCTACACTGCAATTAGACACCCGCAGCTAATTTGTGCCCGCCGACTTGGGCTCATGGGTCTCAGGCTGCGGGTATGTTTAATGGCAGGCTGAGCTCTGGGACGCTCCCACTTCACAGGGTCCTAGAGTTGGGCTCCCGCCCAAGCCTGGAAGTCTACACTGCAGTTAAACAGCCCCGCAGCCCAAGCCCCATGAGCCTGAGTTGGCTGTCACAAGCCAGCTGCGGGTTTTTAACTGCAACACAGACATACTCTAAGGCATTTCTGTGGTCTCCTACCTGAACATTTAAAAATACTGGTCAAAGGAAAACAATAGTTTTTCTTGTGGAACATGTTAAGTGTATTTCTTCTGAATGATGCTTTTAACTAGTCAGATCAGCATTATAAAAATACAGTGTAAACACACAATATATGAGAGTCCATTCGTTCCATCCTACAGCCTTAAATCTAAATTAAAGTTAGAAAAGACTGAGGTTCAAAAGGAATTTTCCATTCATTCTTTTTACTTTAAAACTAATAAGTTTTGTTTGAAAACAGAGTTTGGTGTTTTTGCCAGGGCACCCTGACATTATGCAAAGTGTAAGCTGAGTAAAATGTGTATTAAGCTATAAACAAAAGCATATTCAGATAATCTTAAGGGTCTAAATTTAAACCCACAAAAGCAAAGTGTTCAGAGACAAATTCTGCTCTCAGTCACACGCTGATCAGCATAAAACCAGGATAAGTCCATTTAGTCCAGTGGAGTTACTGAGAGCAGAATCTGGCTCTAAGAGTTCACCATTCTGAGGTACATGAATACTGTATGTAAGATTTTTCCCCACATATTACTAGCAAGGTCTGTCACTGGTAATGGATAATGGGGCAAACCAAAGATATTGGGTTAAATTCTGATGTTGATTAAATGATCATACAACTCAGTTTGAAGCTGATACATACAGGAGTAACTGAGGCAGAATTTGACCCATTGTTTCTGTCTGAATTCTGAATTCCCCAGCTTTTGTGGGGTTAAACTGAGACCTCCACTTATGATATCCATGTCTTACTTATCTAGGAGGAGAAAGCATATGTATGCTGTGAATTAATGAGATAGCAAAACTATCCAGGAACTGGGTGAGAGAAGTACAAGGAGTTCATCTGGGCTGAGGAACTGGGAAGAAAAGTCTACTTGACAGGAGTTGTAGAAGCAAGATCAGGTCTGAGGGCTGTGAGGATCTATGCCAGTTAGGGAGTGAAGAGGAGATGCATATTGTCTGGAGACTCCAAAGTTTTGGTTGAAAGAGGCCCCATTTGTTTTTTAATAAGGGATGGGTCATGACCCAAACCCTAGATCCAAATACCCATAAACTTTGGGCAAGACTGATTTCAGATCCAAATATCATGGCTGGCCTTATTTCCATAATGGGCAGAACCAAAATCTCAGATCTGAATCTACCCTTGTTCAGATCCTGATCTGGAGCTGAGCTTTGCAGCTCAGACCTATGTCATTAGGTTTAATCTGTTCCTGGAGAAGAATGTTTATGATAGAATAAATAAATCATGGTGGGTATAGTCCATGTGTCACAGAGCAGAAATCAAAGTTCAGACGACTTGGAGGAAATATTTCAGAACCTCAAAAAGGTTCAATTCAAGTTTGGTTCTTAATAAACTTTTTAATTTGTGTTATCTGAGGCAGGGAATTGGCAGGATTCTATTTGTTCCAAACTAGTTCAGTCTTATTTTTTCTCTCTCTCTTTAGTAGCATCTAATAATGAAAGGGAGTGCCCACTGTGACGGGGCAAGGCCAGATGGCTATAGAAAAGTAGTGGGAGATAGATATATTAGCTCCAGGCTAAACAAATCCCTGGTACCAGGATAAGTGAAATGGCAGCTGCTCCAGGTCAATTAAGACACCTGGGGCCAATTAAGGACTTTCCAGAAGGCAGGGAGAATGCTAGGTTGATTGGGACACCTGAAGCCAGTCAGGGGCTGGCTAAAACTGGTTAAAAGCCTCCCAGTGAGTCAGGTGGATGTGCATGTCAGGAGCTGTGGGAGGAAGTTGTGCTGTTGGAGAGACTGAGTAGCACACACCATATCAGGCACAAGGAAGGAGGCCCTGAGGTAAGGGTGAAGTGGAGCCTGAGGAAGTGAGGGCTGCTTTGGGGTAAGTAGCCCAGGGAATTGTACATGTCATGTTTCTAAAAGGGTCCCTGGGCTGGGAGCCTGGAGTAGAGGGTGGACCCGGGCCCTCCTTTGCCCCCGATTAATCACTGAGACTGGGAGACAACAGAGAGGAAGGATAACTTCTCCTCACCTCCCTCACTGGCTTATGATGAAAATGCCTCAGTAGACTGTGACCCTTTTCTCTAGAGAGAGAAGGGTTATGTGGAGGGTCACAGTGAGCCTCTGAGGCTAGCAAAATCCACCAGGAAACGCGGGACCCACAGAGGCAAGGACAGAGCTTTGTCACACCGCATTATGGGCCATAGCATGCCCTCCATCTGCATGCACAACCCTTATTGCTCTCACTGGAGCTCTGCTAGAAGCATATGTTACAGTAAAGGCCATCTGTACTAAAAGTGTATATTTTTCATAACCCTTAGTCTGACACTGCCTGACTGTGCAAACCCTCCTCACGATATGTAGTTAGTCATGCAAGTAGGCCTATAGAAGTCAACAAAAGCTACAAGTATCCAGCACCTTTGAAACCAGGAGTCTTTTTTGGAGCTGGCCAGAAAATAAAAATCCCTTCCCACAAAAAAAAATAATGTTTTTGAAAAATGTTCATCCCCAGTTGGGTCAAAATTCCAAAATATTAAATTTTTCATGGGAAGGGTTTTGAGAGAAATTCCACTTCAGAAGAACCAAAACAGAATTTTTCAACTTCCCAGCTGCTCTCCTGAAAGGATCTTGTCCATTTCCTTTGTGAAATTTCCTTTGTGAAACTGACATGAACCTTCCTGTTCCAGTCTGGAGATGCAGGGAGCTGGGGTGCCCAGACTCCCCATCCACCCTTTCCCCCAGTTCCAGGGCCAGAAAGGCAGAGAGCCACTGCCACGCAGGTGAGTCAGATCACTCCAGAGCTCTCTGCCCCTCCAGTTCCTGAAGCTGGGAAGAAACAGAGAGTCAGGGCGTGCAGCCTCCACAGCCCTCAAGGAAAGCTTTTCTCAGCTTTACTGGCAAAAAGTGAAACTGACAAGAGCCTTCCAGGCAGGCAGGGAGCCAGGGAGCTGGCATTTCACTTTTGAGTATTGCCAACCCCAAACATTCAAAAATCTTGTGTCAGGCCCTACAAAATCATGCAATTATTAATTTAGAAAAATCTCCTGAGACAGGGTTGTTTGTTTTTTCTAAGCCTCTATGACATAGTTGCTTCATATTTCTCAGCTTTTCTTTACAACCATGGAGGTTAGAAACTTTACTTTTTTAAAAAAAAAATGAAAGCTAAGATTTTCATGCAGTCTCTTGATTCCAACATCTGGGGCTTGAAGAAAAACACCAGATAGCACAAGACTTGCAATAAAATCATGAGAGTTGGCAACACAGCACTGAATATACTGTTAACTACCTTATGACTGCAGAATAATGGGTTTATACTGGCCAAAACCAAACTTACTTTTCTGTCTAGGAACAACCATACATTATGATCACTGAATTAATTTCAAAGCTGGGTCTATTTTCAAGCTCATACAGGCAATGGCTGCAACAGCACTGAATACTTTTACTGTGTATTATTCCAGGATATAAATGAAATCTTACATAAACGCTGATTGAGTAAATTAAACAAGTAATGCTTAATTCTGAACAAATATTTCTAAAGTTTAAAGCCTTTTACTGGAATATCAGTTGACACATTTTTGGTAATTGCTTTGCCTGCTATAACAAGACTCCTTCTTTTCATTAATACCATCTGAGCAGTAGACTAAACAAATTATGCTTAATATACCCATTCCCATCAAATATGCATTTTCTCCCTTAATCGTAATCCATCTTTTAAAACATAAGTTCTGTTCCTCTATATTATACACTTACATTATGAATAATGTATCTTTCTGATAAGTCAAAATAATTAAATCTCACAGAGATGTACTGCTTTGAAGTTATCAGTATCGTACAATATGCATTATGGTTCCAATCCTGCAGTGAGTTACACATCTGCTTTATGTATTGTGAGTAATTCCATGAATTTTAGTGTGACCAGTTATAGTAGGTAAATTTAAGCACATGCATACGTCTTTGCAGGATTAGGGGCTGTGTGAGTGTCTGTATAAGGATACTCAAATATTCTTTGCACTAAAATGTTTTGCTGTCTGCATTATACATATTTATATATAATTATGATATGAATACATGTCTACATGACATGTATAATAGAGACATATGGGCTTATGCGCAGTATGTGTTTAGTACACAATATATGTGTATGTATTACATAGTGTATAATACTATACTGACCTGTTTAAATATATTTTCAGATGTTGATGAATGTAGCATCAACAACGGTAGCTGCGACTATGGGTGCATTAATACAATGGGGAGCTATGAGTGCGTCTGTCCACCTGGAAAGAAGCTACACTGGAATAAAAAGGACTGTGTTGGTAAGTAAGTAACTTTTACTTTCATGTGATTGCGTCTTGCCCGTTTTCCACTTGGGTACAATAACTTGGAAAGGTCAGAAATAGAAACCTATTTTTGATGGACCACATTGGAGTCTGACACTCAGTGTGTGTAGTCAGGTACTCCATGATAAACTTCTATTACAGCCACATCCAGGTCTTTTTCTTGTGTTTTGCAGTATTATGGGTCTAATTTTAAACACAACAGAAGCTGGTGTGCTGGGACAAAGTCTTCTGGCACTATCTCTTAAACGTATTTTCATTTGATTTACATATTTCTGAAGTGGGTGATGTTTCGTTAGGTTAACCTATCATTAACAATGGTAAAACTCTTTTTACCTGAGCACCTTCTGATAGCTATATTAAGGCCTGCTCCTGCACTCCTCATTCAGCCATAACACCCACTTACTCCAGTCAGTGTTCTGGCTTAGTGAGGACCACAGGGTCTGCCATGTGTTTAAAACAGCAGCACATTATAACCCTAAAGGTTGATTTTATTTAAGGCTCTGTGGTGGCCTGTGTGATATCAATTGATTATATCCTATCAGTTTCTAAAGGACATGTCCACATCACAAAATGGCAACCACCGCTAACACTAATAAGCATTAATTGACAGAGGTCAGTGATGGAATGGACACATAGCCTGAACTTCCTCTTATCCCTAGGGGAAGTCTCTCCAAGAAAAGGTTGACCATGAATGCCTGAGGCCACAAGCCATAGAGACACTAGTCTGGCCTTTGGGGCTGTTTTGTTTTGTTATACTTTTTATTATTTAAAATAACAGAGCAGACTTTGTGAGGAGAAGAATTTACATACACACCCCAAAGAACAAACTACAAATACTTAGGCATGTGTATAACTTCCTCTGAGTAATCTCCCTACGAGACTACTCCCATGCATTCGTGTTTGCAGGATTATGGCCAAACATCACTCCTGCACTGAGATCTTGTCTTCCCACTTCCATTCCAGAGTGGATCTTTGAAGCCAGCCTAGAAACCTCTGAAAACAGAGATTCTTCCCAACTGCCTGACTGCTCCTTGGCCTTTTGGCTAAAATAAAGCGTAATATGAGTTCAGTATATCTGATGCATGAAATGCCACCATGCTTCAAGTACAGTGACTCAACTGCCTTATAAGACAGGCAATGCCTAAGGAAAAGGCACAGAGATGGATAGCTAATAAAAACATTGAAGAATAACAAAGTGAAGTCATGTTGACATTCCACAATATTTCCCTATCATACAAAACAGACGTCATCTGCCCCGTTCTGCCAATGTCATAGGAATTATATTTTTTAAATGATGGAGCTGACATTTTAGAAATCATTTAACCCAAACCTGTGTTTAGATTTAAAACTGCTAGGAATTAATATAATTGCCAAGCATGTATTGATAGCCAGATAAAACAATAGATAAGGAAGTTTACTTTATAGAATCTACCCATCTATCTAGGGAAGGCAGTTTGGTCAAGTGGATAAAACACTGGGCTGGAAATGAGGGGATTGTGTTCTGTTTCCAGCTCTGCTCCTGGCTTTCTCTGTGATCACAGCCAAGTCACCGCACCATTCTGTGCCTCAGTTTCCCCACTTTTCTTTTTAAAGTTCTTTCTGATGTATAGAAGAAAAGTGCTGTATAAAAGCTAAGTATTGTTACAGGAACTAGAGATGGAAAATTCTTTCTAGATCATCTAGATTGTCACCCTGCCACTGTACAAACTAGTCCTCAGAAGTGAGCCATAAACTAACAGCAGGAATGATAATCTTTTGAGATCTAGTATATAATTACACCAATAATATATTGTATTGTATTCCCCCTCATTTTATAGAAAAAAAATTGTTCCCACAATAAAAGGCTCTGTTAAGAGTATTTTCATAGTCATAAATTTTTCTTTATTCTTTGTAATACCTTGTTGGAAGACTAAAAATAAAACATTCTTCTTGACGGATGTTGTCCATCATTATTTGTTGGACAAAGATCTCTTCCCTATATTTCTAACAAGGATTACTATGAGCATAATCTTTCTGCTGATCTCCTTGTTTTTTACCAGCATAGTGTGGCGAAAACTATGTTATAAACTACTGTTACAACCTGAGAATATATGAGCATCAGGAGGCGGAGGATGAGATGATCTAATGATAGTGAATGCTAAGTAACTCATGAACATTCAAACTACAGAATCCTCTTTTGCTCAATAGTAACTGTTTGTATTCTATAATCTTCTCAGTCTGGAGATCTCAGTGTTTTACAAACTTTACTCAATTAAGCATCAAAACAGTCCTGTGAGGGAGATAAGTATGATTATTCCCTTATTCCAGATTCAGAAATCAAGAGAGGTTGAAGGGACTTACAAACATTTACAAAATAGATCAGTGAAGCCAGCAATATAATGCAGATATCTGGACTCTGTCCCAGGACCCTTGCTCTAACCCGTGGTCCCATTTTACTCAGCACAAGCCAGCCAAGATTGTTCAACTAATCCATTTTAATTGGTCTATTTTATCTGGGCCCTGCTTAGTTTTGAACCTGGCAGACTAGCACGGGTGGATCCCAGACTGGCATGGCTGTCATTCCATTGGGTTTTGATGCTGCAGTTCAAAACTCCCAGTCGCTGCTGTTATGTGGTGAACTTCTAGGCCCACAGTGCCAAAGCACACAAAGCAGTATAGTTGCGGTGTTGGAGACCAGCAGGAAGGAAAGCAGGGTTCAGCCAATGGGATCTTATAAAGCAAGAACCGTCGAATGAGGTATGTCAGGAAACTAATCAGGAGAAAGTGGCCTCAGAGACATAGGGCTACATTGATTGCAGCACGGGTTGATATACCTGTGCTAACTTTATTCTAGCTAGCAGGGTTAAAAATAATAGTGAAGATGCAGCAGCACGGGCTTCAGAGCTAGCTGTGCAATCCCACCAGGGATCCTGTGAGTACACACATTGCTAGCTTGCATCGGGGTTGGTGCTGCTGTATCTTCACTGCTATTTTTAGCCATGTCAGCATGGGTATTCCAACCCATGCCACGGTCATCACTCTGATGGCAGTGTACACATACCCATATATGTCCCTCTGATTTTGTGTACATTTTAAGCAAGATTAGCCATACAAAAACTTGATGTAGTTTGAAAACCCACTTTACCCTTTAATATCTGCTTGAAGAAGGGCCTAACAACCCTTCAACTCCTTAGTTCAAACAAAATATAGGTTATAAAAGAGAGCAAAAGAAAAGTGTTTAGGTATCATAACGTTGGTGTGGATACTGATGACACCTAGTGGCTACAGATGAGAAATGCACATAACTGTAATTTACATTTATAATAATGATTTATGTTTAAAATAATTCCTTCCATCTCAAGGGATTTCAATTTAAATCTTTTAATAGGGTCACTTAATCCATTACTGACATGCAGTCACTTCTGCACTGAATCCCAGAAATTATTCAACAGCTCACAGTACAATTGCATAACAGTTCAGGACGGGAAATGAGGAATACCTTATTCAAATGAAACTTTAATTAGCAGTTATTAAACTAAACACTATAGAAGACTCTGCCTTTCTCCTGTAAAGAAACTGGCGGGGGTGGGGGGGGATTTAGGTAGGAATTACAATTTATTGGCATGCTTCCAGAGCACAAGAGTTACACTTCTCTAAAAACACGTGCCAGGGGTACTTATACTGATACGAAGTGGTCAGAACTTCTATTTGGGTGTCATCTGAAATATGTCCTGTTCTGTAGCACAGTGTCTCTTCAAAGCATTGTGCTGGGGCATTGGTTCAGGGGGAAGCTTGACTCACCCCTAGTACTTCCTGAAACATCTCAGCCCTCTTGGAGGTTTTCTATTCCAAGATGAAGAAGTTGAGGGCTGGAATTAAAAAGAAAGAGGTGCTGGGAGCATAGTCAGTGAGAGCTGGAGATGGGAAATGGGAAACATTACTCTGTCAAGAATTTCAATAAAAAAGTTTTAGTGAGAGTGACTCCCCTGTTTGTTGTTGCAGTGGGAGCCATGGTACACCATGAATAGGGTAATATTACTGAAAGAAAGGCAAGGGATCTCATATGAATACTATTACCCACCCACTTCTGTGACTAGATTTTGCACTGAATTGCTCTAATAACGAGCAGTGCACCCGAGCTTCAAAATCTAGATCTGGATTTGGAGCATTCCAGTATTGGGGGATTTTCTGATGCAGAGTTTGGGCTCAGCTTATTATAAAGATATGAGCCAGGCGCAAACTTTAAGTCCAGATCCAAGTTCAGATACCAGATATTCTCCCCCCAACATACACAAAGCTTCGGGATGCTTGGACATGGATGAGTGCTCATGCCTCTCTCTGCTAGTAATATGATGGTTTGCTGTGGCCAGGGAGCAGCCTATTAAGGCTGTCAGGCTGATTTTTTTTTATTTCTTCTTCCTCAGAGATGGTGAAATGCCTCCCAAATGCCAAACCAGCTCCTAAGGCTCAACTCATCTGTAGTAAATCAGGAGGAATAGAGAGCTGCTTTTTGTCATGCCCTTCCAAGACACTTTTTGTTCCAGGTTGGTACAATGTCGCATTTTCATATCTACTTCTGCACATAAGGAGACCTTGTTTTCTTTTTTCTTTTATTGTATTCATAACGCTTTCATTAAGTTTTTACTGTGAACAAATACAAGGGGGAAAATATTACTTGCCGATTAAAGTACATGTGCAAATGTTCATTGAAGACTGTTACAGCCCGTTCTAAGGGCCTGATCCTGTGACTTGCTAAGCACCCCCAATTCTCATTGCAGGATTGAGCCCTACTTAATTAAATATAGGTGACATTTGAAAAACCACTAAAAGAAGTACTAAAATATAGTGAAAGGCTGTGAAGGACTAATGCATTATCTAGGATACAATGCTAACGAGAAACTTGACTAAATTAAAGTATCAATTCAGCAAATTCCGGAAACTTGAACAAACGAAATCATTAATTTCAGCAAATTCCAGCCAGCTCTTCACAAGAGCAGTAGAGCCACCTCAGCCCTCCCCAGATATCTGCTTAGAAAGAGGGACTGTACCTTATATCCTTCAAGTCAGCCTAGCTGGGTAGTAGGACAAGGATGGGGAGTGAATTCCAAAGAAGCAGGGCCCTCATGCACACACCCTGCCAGCAGCCCAACAGTGGCAATATGTCATGGAGAGAAAGGAGGTCTCAGGCAAGTTCCTGGCTAATTAAGGTATTGTAGGTCATAATGAACAACTTAAACTCCAGGGCCAAACAGCAAAGAATTTCATTGCTCACACAGGGACTTGGCAGAGCAATGGGATAGCTGAACAGAGCACTTA
Organism: Eretmochelys imbricata; assembly: GCF_965152235.1. Lineage (NCBI taxonomy): Eukaryota > Metazoa > Chordata > Testudines > Cheloniidae > Eretmochelys > Eretmochelys imbricata. The sequence goes on from NC_135572.1 coordinate 237,425,333, forward strand.
CCTCACCTTAACTTTATCCTGAGACACATACAACAAATGGACATTCTCTATCAGATCTAGTTTTGTGGCAGAAGGCTTCCTACACTTGAGACTGAAAATAAACTGCATGGCAACAAACCCATCCTTAACTGTGTTATTTGCTACATCAACTATGAGGCTAGAATCAACTGTTACAAAACTAGTCCGGCTGCATCTCAATTATACATGCACGACCAGTTACCTCATCTTTTTTGCCTATATTTTGCTGTATCACTTACTGCAGATTCCGGTTCGCTACATAGGGTTTTTTTTAATTTAATATTAACTATTCCTACATCTTCTCTCTCCCCTTCAAAGATTTATATACAATATGGTCCTTTTGTATTTGCTTTTGGTACTATTAAATGCTGTGCAGAGATTCTAGTTTTATTATCAGTCTAGCAGAGATAGGTGAAACTCTTTACCTAATTTGTGCACACAAATGCACAGTTTTGACCATGCAGTGAATAAGCCCTATTTATGGCCCTACGTGTTTTATATTTTTCTTTTAAAAGTTCCATCAAAATGCTGAAATTAAAATTACTCAGTAAAGCATGTAATGTATTTATGAATTAAGTGAGATTATCAAAGCCCAGTGACTGTGAGGTAAAAATGCAATAAAGTATTTGCTGATCATTGCCCTTAAATGATTCATGGTTAGCATCCCCCCTTGTGTATAAGATGTGGAATTCCAGTGATAGAAGAACATAAAGTTTGTAGTCAACAATAGGAAACAGGTAAACTTTGGCAAACCCAAGTCCATTCAACCCTTTCAAATGTTAATCAGACACACAAAGTAGATAATTGATGTGATTATTCAAAAATTGCGTGTTAGTGCTGATTAGTGAAGAGTGAGGGGAATGTGTCAGAAAGGATTTTTTGCATATGCCTCACTCTGCATCCACCTTTTCATTTCTGTTCAGATTCAGAGAATAGTTACACACTGAGCTGTGGAGTTTCAGTACAGCAAGGCAAAGCCCAGCAGAAACGCAACACAACACTTCCCAGTTGTGCAGGTATGTACCACACAATTCATGTGTGTGCACATGTAGTTCTAATATATCTAGATATTGATAGATATATAACATATAAATAACATCCAAAAACGTATTTTAAAAGAATGTTAGGGTTGAAAGTTGAGCACTCAAAAGTTAGGAAATGCCAGAATTAAGGTTGTTTGTGCAAGCCCTTAGGCCCCCTTATGAATATGCATTAGGATTCCCATCTTTAGCTACGTGATCACATACTATTGTTTCTAGTGATCCTGGGCAGAAATATGTTCAGTCAGCTGGGGGGGTATGGCACATGCACAGTCCAGTTGACATATAGGAGTTTTGAGGGGCTGGACCATGTTCATGAGGATGGAATTTTTGAGAATGTAGCTGCCAAATTCTAACAGGTCTCTAACTGAGCATGTGCAAACTGCATTTTGTAAGGTGGCCAAATTTTCACAAGGGCAATAAAAGGCACACTCTTGGCACCAGGGTGTACCCCCACCCTCGCACTAAATTTTAAATCCCAGCTCCAGAGCATGGAGGTGCCAGAGCTTCTCAACAAAATGGCTGTAAGAATTTATTTAACATGGGCAAATATATTTTTCCCTAATCTTGTTCTCCAAAATGGCTGAACTATTTTTGCTAAAACTTTTCAAAATAAGCCAGTCTGAGGCAGACATGCCACATAGAAAATTTCAGCCCCAGTGGTTAAAGTTCAGCTAAGTTATAAGCAATTGAAAACAGGACGTTAGCATGGGAAGCATCGGACAACTAACTATAAGCATCTGCTGATGTTAAGTTTTCAAGACGCTAGATATTTCACTGCTTATTTTCCTTGAATAGAGACTTGATTAATCTTCTGGTTGTATTTTCCAGTTTTATAAATAAAGATTTTATGTATACATAATGTATATTGGGAGGTGTGGGGGTATGAGCTTAGTTGATGTAGGATGTGGATAAGCAGAGCAATAAAACTGAGCTGCCTGTCAGAGGGGAGGTAGATAAGCCTGATATCCCTTTAAAATGTAAATTGGACATTTAAAGTAGATAACGAATAGGTTGCACAAGTGATGCTACAGGAAAAGCGGTTGGCGCCCTGCTGAGCATGCGTGAGACTTAGCGTCAGTTCGAAGTGTGTTGTCTGTTAGTGCTCTCATCAGAAGAAGTCTGTGCTGACTGGGAAGGAGAGAGATTGGGTCTAGGTTTTTCAGCTACAATTATATGGTTCAAAGGGAGTTATCTTTGCTAGAAAGGCAAGGAACTGTTACATTTTCCAGTCAATTCTGAGTTGTGTAGCAACGTTTGCAGAGTCCTGCAAATTTAACATCAGCAGCTGCTACTGCAAGATATGTTTTGAGTGTAAGAGGGAGAATAGAGCTTGCGAGCCACAGACTGCAGTAAAGTACTTAAAGGCAAAAAGAAAAGGAGCACTTGTGGCACCTTAGAGACCAACAAATTTATTTGAGCTCACTTCATCGGATGCATGCAGTGGAAAATACAGTGGGGAGATTTATATACACTTTGTCATTACACAAAGTAAAACTATTTCCCCATGTTTATCTCTCCCCTCCCCCCCCACACACACACTGTTCCTCACACGTTCTTGTCAACTCTGGAAATGGCCCACCTTGATTATCGCGACAAAAGGTTCACACACACACCCCGCCCGCTCTCCTGCTGGTATAGCTCACCTTACCCGATCACTCTCGTTACAGTGTGTATGGTAACACCCATTGTTTCATGTTCTCTGCCGTATATAAATCTCCCTGCTGTATTTTCCACTGCATGCATCCGATGAAGTGAGCTGTAGCTCACGAAAGCTTATGCTCAAATAAATGGGTTAGTCTCTAAGGTGCCACAAGTACTCCTTTTCTTTTTGCGGATACAGACTAACGCAGCTGCTACTCTGAAACCTACTTAAAGGCAGTTCTTTTTGCCATATAGGCAAGGGATAGTTTTAAACTGCCAACAGTGTAACTCCATTTAATTAATTTTACATTAGCGTAAATGAGATTGGAATCAAATCCTCAGTAATTTGGGGAGTCAGGAGTTGAGTTAGAAAAATTACAGCAATTGGTTTTATTCTGAGTAAGAAATTAATTCAGCCAAACACCACCAAGACTGCACAGGTAAGATTGCAAGGAAGAATGCCAGTTCAGTTAGTTTCTTCAGATCTCTGCCCACTCGCTGAATATCAGGGTATAATCACATTCACTGAACAAACTCTCATTGGCTGATGAGACTCTGTGGGCCTGAGACTATTCTTATCAGTTTGTGGGAAAAGTAGCTTTATGGAAACGAATGCAAGAGTCACATATAGAACGTACACAAGGTAAATAAAGAGTTATAGATTCATCAAGTCCTGTCTCTCCTTTATGTTGCAAGAAGACTACAGCTTCATTTCAAAAATAGGTGCCAGGGCCCTTTAAGACTACATTAGGAATTATAACTTTTAATTTTATTTCAACAGATTCATTAGCCCCACCAATCAAGCAGAAAGCTCGCTTTAAAATTAAAGATGCAAAGTGCCATTTACGGCCTCGCAGCAAAGAAAAGATTAAAGACGTTGGCAAGCAAGCTGTTATAGGTATGTCATTTCTCATAACACATAAGCAGAGAGTCACCAATGGTTCTTTTAGTTTGTTTTGATAACTTGTGATTATTGTGCAGATGGAGAAAGTTATGGTTTACAGATTTGGACCTTAGTTAGGTTCAGACCAGGATTCAGATTCAAACTGAATTGGGCTAGGTTTTAGATTTGACAGTGCTGAAAACTTCATTGTTTTTGCCAGGTATTGGCCCCAAATGGCAGAAATCTCATGAATTCAGGTGGTCTTGCTAAGTTTCTAGCATCGTTAGTGGTAGAATTCCCATGAGATGGGTAGCTACTGGCCAAGGGGAAGTGGAATTACACCATGTCAGCTAAATTTGTTTTTCTTTCCTAGAATTAGATTTCTAAAAGAAAATTTATGATAGCAAGACATATTATTATTACTAATTTAATTTTATTATGCTAGGATTGGGGTCTCATTGTGCTGGGGGCTGTACCTAAACACTAGAGACAGCAGCTGCACAGGAAATCTTATAATCTAAATCTAATCTACCATGCCCTCTTCAGTTTGCTTCCCTTATACTGGAACGTTAGGCTATGGTGTTACAAAAAGAATCAAGAAAGTGGAGAGAGTTAAACATAATTTCTAATTTTGGCAAAATCAGAAATGAAGTCCGAGCATTTGATTTTTACAAATCTTGATATGAGTATAAATATTTTCATGAATTCTTTAATTAAAGTTTTTCTTTCTTATAATTTAAACATTCCCATGTAGTAACTGCAATCTCAGTAGAGTGGGATTGTTATCCGATTGTGAGTATAGGATCAAGAAAGAGAAGCTGACTAAATACAAAAGTGAGATTGACCATTCTAGACTGAGTGACCAAATAGAGTGAAGGACAAAAAGTAAATAAACAACATAAATAGTGAAATGGCAAGTAGATTGTGAGAACTGTTTGTTTCCACTTTAATAATCTAGGCTGTTAATAGGAACACAGAAAAGGTTCATCCTGAGCATCTTTTTCAAATTTGAACAGAAAAGAGAGGTTTTAAGTGAAAAAAATCTAACCATTTTTAATTACATATACCAAGGCATAGCTTTGAGATGTCAAGTGAAGTCAAAACAGGCATTTGCCTTGCACAAACTAGATAGCCTTTCACTCCTATCAATTGAGGTCCTAGTCTGGAATGCTTTTGCAACAGATAGACCTGGGACTTTACCTGCACATCAATTACAGGCTTCTGGTTTGAGTTTTTTGTAGATTTCCCTGAGTAGATTATGGCAAATTATTTTTAAAGATATGTTAGGGTTTTTTCTTTTCTTTTTTCCTTGTAGTGTCACTGCAGGGCAGAGTTAAGGTTGTTTGGGTGCCCTAATTGTGTATTTCCATACCGTACAGTTAAATTTAAAAGAAGTCCAAATATGTTAATTCTGAATTTCCTGGGTTTACAATGCTTAGTTTTGGTATAATTGCAACATCCCAGGAATGTATTTTACTCTAAATTACTGATATGTACTCTCAATCTTAATTCCCTTTTAACATAGATTTGTCTGGGAATTTCCTTATTTAAAAAAAAAATCATACATGAACACTAAATAAAAACAATAGAATAATATAATAGGATTTGAAGATTGTTTTTCATTTAATTTAATAATTTATGTTAACCTACAATGTAAATATTCTCCTCTCTCTAATTTTCAAAGCACCAGTAAAGTAATTATTCTATTGCTTAAAATGCTATTTTGTCATGATGGTTGTTTTCTTTCTATAATGTTTGGCTATCAAAACCATTTTGAAAGTCACAGAAATTCTTTTTCAGCCCATATTGTAAGTGTATTTTCTTGGCTGTATTTGCTTTATACTTTGCTAGCTATTTGCCTTGTATCTCTAATTTCGTCTGACTTGAATTAATGCTACCAATTGTATGATTACACAATAAGATTACATAATATAATACCATACCCAAAATGAAATACTTTTGGTGGCTTTGGTGTTGTAGAGTCGTGCACTACAGCACTGGAAAGGCTACTGTGACACTGACGCCTTGTCTACACTACTGCGGTAAATCGATCTAAGCTATGCTACTTCAGTTACGTGAATAACATAACATATGGTTATCACAATATAAATGTTGCCAAGTGGCTAGAACAGAATCACAATGTTGCCGAGTGGCTAGAACACAAGTGGGAAGCCATACTTCTAAATTTGGTCTTTGCTCTGCCTCTCTCTTGTAATGTGACATTATGCAAGTGAACACTCTGACTTAATCATCAATAAACTAAGCATAACAACATTGACTTTTAACTAATGTTTGAAAAGAGCTTCCATAGCCTTAGACAGAGTATGTGGAAAATATTTATTATCATTATTAAAGACACAAACAGTATCAACACACAGCTAAGCATTGCCATTCTATCGTCTGTGCTGTATGGGCTTCTTTTCCTGCCCTCACTTACACAAAGCAAAAATTACACAAATAAGGGTATGTCTAACAATGCATGTGGAATGTTACAAAATCTGCCAGAGCATTAATGTTAACCCAGCTGAAATATCACACACCAGCTTTCACTTGCTACCTTGCTACTTGATTTCTCTTCCATGTCACTTCTGTTATGCAAAGGAGGTCAATTCCCTTGTACAGACAACTGCCAGGTGACCTTTGTGAACCTCAAGTGTGATTCCTCCAAGAAAAAGCGTCGGGGCCGCAAGTCACCATCGAAAGAAGTGTCCCATATCACTGCCGAATTTGAAGTGGAGATGAAATCTGAGGAAGTCTCAGGTGTGTGGAATATCTTTTCTGGTGTTCTGTGGGGAAATTGTATAGCAGTGCCTCACTGTGATCAACAGTTGCCAGTATTTCTCTGCTGCTGTTTCACCAGGCCTGTCTACAAAGCACATTACCCAAACCATAATGGAACAGCACATCCCCACTTAGAACTTCCATTGACTTCAGTGGAAGTTCTGCTGTCAGGATAACTAGAATGCAGTATGAAATTCAGCTAATAGCTGCAGATGGGCCCAAAGATTGGATCTGGAGCCAAACTTCTACAAAGTTCAGCGGTATTTAGATCCTCGTATTTGATTTGGATTCATCTCTACTAATGAGAGATACATTCATTGATACAGTATTGGCTCATTGCTGCTTCCTTTTAGGAGATGTCTCACACCATCGGCTACAAAGACATCTCCTAGAATATAGATTGCTGAACTCCAGTCTGAAAATCAAACATGTTTTATCATGCATTTCAACATACCTACATTGTGGCAGCCATGTGGAGAAGATTCAGGATGGGGAGAATTGTTTAGGGCTCTCCAGGGTCTAACATTTGGGAGTGGATGTGTCATTACACAAAGTAAAACTATTTTCCCATGTTTATTTCTCCCCCTACTGTTCCTCACACATTCTTGTCAACTGCTGGAAATGGCCCACCTTGATTATCTTGACAAAAGGTTTTTTCCTCCCCGCTCTCCTGCTGGTAATAGCTCACCTTACCTGATCACTCTTGTTACAGTGTGTAATGTAACACCCATTGTTTCATGTTCTTTGTGTATGTAAATCTCCCCACTGTGTTTTCCACTGCATGCTTCTGATGAAGTGAGCTGTAGCTCACGAAAGCTTATGCTCAAATAAATTTGTTAGTCTCTAAGGTGCCACAAGTACTCCTTTTCATCATGATATAAAATCAAATAGAAATTTGTGCTATCATAAATATTTCAATATTCCAGAGTGTTTTTAAACTATGGATTAACATTTTCAAGTAGAGTTATGGAGAACCCACTATCTGAGTCTTTTAGAACTGAACTGGATAAAACCCTTGGAAATACACTGTGGAGGACAATTACTAATACCTCCAGGAATCCACGTAGCAATAGTCACTGCCATAACCCATAACAGTGCAGGGTATGCGCACTTGATGCCAGCTTAGCTCTGCCAGTTGATGTGATGTGTTTACTATATCCCTGTCTATAGAAAGTCAATAGAACCAAACTTGAAGCTTTTTATGCTAGGATTGAGGCAAGATCAGAGCTCCATGTGCAGTTATGGATCGGGAAGTTTAGTTTGCCAGAGCACAGAGTGCTTGACTGTCCCTTCCAGACGGCCTAAAGCTAACTTAGCCAGTTGATGCTAGCGTTTAAAGAAAAAAATACAACTTTTTTGCGACTTGCTGTATAAAGAGAAGTGGACCAAGTACCAGAGAATTTTGCTGGTTGAGAATTTTTTACTAAGCAACTCTGCTTAAACATGAATCTCAGTTGCTTCTAGTTTTCTTCTTATTTCCCACCTAGACACCTGTAACCTTGACTGTGTGCGGAAAAGGATGGAGCAGAAGCTGCAAACTGCAATCAAAACATTGAGAAAATCTATTAACAAACAGCAATTTTACATTCAGTTTTCTGGGACAGAGTACGAAGTGGCTCATAAGCCAGCTAAGGCTACTGAAGGACATGAAGCATGCAGTACAGGGCAAGTGCTGCAGGATGGAAAATGTGGTAAGTCCCAGAAAAATTGGAATTCTATTCGACCAACAGCACCCAAAAATAAAAACCCCTTAAAATTAACTGGTCAACAGTAAGCCATATAGTAAATTTGTTAGATACTTAGATAATCTAGAGAAACCAAAAACAGGTTCCCCTGGTCTAATTCTATGTGGAACAAGGATAGTCTGGCTTATCTGTTTTCCAAGTTGCCAGACTTTAGCCAGATGCTGGTGCTAACCCTTTTACTCTAGTTCTTGGCACTATGTTCCTAATTCACCAATAATATAACTTTTTTTCCTGCTAACCACACCACTATAGTTACTTTGGGTCAAATTTTCAAAACCCAACTATACATTTTTCAGTTAACTTTTACACAGCCAGTTGTTTACATTCAAAAAGAATAGAATTTGCAAATGTGGATTTGACAGATGTCTGATTACCTGGTTCACACACACACACACATACTACAATTTAGAGGCTGGGTTGAAAATTTTAGCTATTCTAGTCTAACAGCCCCTTAAGCTTTACCCCATAAACCTAATGCTATAAAATGTTTAAGGAAATGTCCTTTTTCAGTAGGAAAATATGGATTAATGTATTGTGTTTAGAATGGTTGCCAGTTAAACCATGTCACTGTCAGGAAGTATAAAATATGAGATGGGATGCATTGCCTTTGGAGAAATCCTTAACATCGTTATGTCAACTGATCATGTCCTCAGACTGTAGATCTTGTGTCTACAACTCCCATAAAATCACCATTTACATGTATCTACTATGAATGAAAAATTCACTTATTTCTCCGTCTATTATGAAAGAGCATTTTGCTGTAAATACAACATATTTTTTTAAAACTGAGTTAACTCTTTTGGAAGCATATGTCTGATAAATGTTCAAATCTAGTAAAATATCATTTAATGGTTTAAACAATACAGGATGAATCTTTTCAGCTGTTGTAAATTGACCTAGTTCCATTGATTGACCTAGTTCCATTGGCCCAAAATCTGCAAAGTGTCATTGGTAATGGTGGGGTGAATCGAAGAAGGCAAAGCTACATTATCAAAATGAAGGTCCTTAAGTAGATTCTGCTTTTCTTTCCTCAGTTACCTGCAGCATGGGAACCTATTATAGTGGAGAACATAATCAGTGCCTTCCTTGCTCACCAGGAACATACCAAGACACAGAAGGTCAACTTTCTTGTGAACCTTGCCCAAGTAACGACGGACAGGGAATAGCAGGCGCACGGAATGTGTCAGAGTGTGGAGGCGAGTTTACTTTGATTATAAAAGGAGTAGGTGTGATCCAATAACAAGCAAAGTGTGGAGGCTAAAAGTGGGGAAAGCCTTCCACAATTCTGCCTTGGAAAGCTAACAGAAAAGAACTCGATACACTTACACGTAATACCAAAAAATCTTTCAGTTTGTTCCAGTTGTTCACACATGAGCATTGCTATCAAGTAGAAGTGAGCTGGAGCTGCATTTTGGGAGTAGTAGGCAAATGAGCAGACCAAGCAGAGCACTTTGCTTCTGGCCAGGCATGCAACTCTGGAGATACCTTCCCTTCTCAGGGCCCATTGACATGGTACATTATGAGCCAAAGGGATAGGTTACATTGGGCTGGGATAAGTACACAGCATGATAATACTGATGAAATCCTTTGGGGGGTGAAGTCTGAGTCTATGGCTCCTCTGTGTCATCAGCAGCAGTTACCCCAGAGAAAGACACATTGCAGTGATCTGTGCACTGCACTCAGCATGAAAAACTGATGAGTTCTAATCCTGTTTGTTCTTCTCTCCAATCTCTGGCATGTAACAATATCCATCGCTGAAATTCCCCCATCTGTAAAACTGGGAGTGATAATATTCACCTCTTTCAAATGATGTTGAGAAGTTTAATTGGCTAAAGTTTGTAAAGAGCTTTAAATATTATACTGTTTTCAAAGACAAATGTAAACCATTTTCTCTACTTTATTTCGTTACGGATGAGCACAATGTACATAAGAACGGCCATAGTGGGTCAGATAAAAGGTCCATCTAGCCCAGTACCTATCTTTCAACAGTGACCAATGCCAAGTGCCCCAGGAGGAATGAAGAGAACAGGTCAAGCAATCAAGCAATACATCTCCTGTCTCCCATTCCCAGCTTCTGGCAAACAGAGGCTAGGGACACCATCCCTCCCCATGCTGGTTTATAGCCATTGACGGGCCTATCCTCCGTGAACTTTAGCTCTTTTTTGAACCCTATTATAATCTTGGCCTTCACAACATTCTGGTAAGGAGTTCCACAGGTTGGCTGATTGTAAAAGTCAGGTTCCCCATTCTTTACCCGTCTCTCCTCTCTCTAGAAGTGACCAGAGAGTCCCATCAAAAACTTTGTCAGAATCAATACATGTCCAAGAAATAGTTTGTCTTTGATGAAACAGCATATTTCAATGAAACCATGTTTCTCTGAAAATGTACTGGCCAGCTCTAATCAATGGTACTTTTGTACATGGCTTCAACAGCATTACTGTAGTAACTCATTAGCATGAGCTAAAATCCCCAACTCCCAGTCTTTACAATATAGGCATAAAAAGTATGCTAGAAGTTTGGGGTGAATATTGTACCATAAAACTATGTTAAAGTTGCAAGAAAGCAAGTGATTCTGAAGTTAAATTACAGCACAGTTCACATAAATGCAATCCATTCTATTTAATGAGAAAATCTATTTAGGTGGGGCATTTCCCAGGGAACTAATTTTAGCCTTACTTAAACACCAATGCCTACTGCTTAACAAAGGTGGTAATTCCATGTGATTTGGAGGTGTGCTGGTGGTCGATTATTATGACAGATTTAATGATATGGCTACTTTACTGGCAATTTCAGCAAAGAAGCCAAGGACTGAATAGGCATGGAGACAGAATAGCTCTTTCACGCCTATAGATCATGTCTCCAGATCAGGTCTGAGACACAGTATTAGTGGCTGTGTCAAAAAGCAGGCACCGCTGGTATTCAGAATGTACCTCTGCTGTGTCTAAAAGGAAGACTCCTGGGCTGTCACTCCATCATGTTTCACAAGTACTGAATTTTCACACTAAGGGTCAGATCCTCTTCTCATTAAATCCAATGGACCTATACCAATTTACATCAGCAGAGGATCTAGCCCCAAAATCATAAAAAGCAAAGCAAAATTGTCATCAAGCTATCAGTATCACAACGTTTCTCAGAAATTGATGGCACAATAATCCTCTTGTACAATTGCATTTCAGCCAGGGGTTGAGGGGGGGACACTCTAAGAGTGAAATCCTGGTCCCATTAAAGTCAATGGGAGTATCTCAATAACCTCTTAGAATTCTTTGAACGTGTCAGTAAAGCAGTGCATAAAGGAAAGAAGATATTAATATAATTTATTTACCCTTCCAATAGACTGTTGTAAGGGCCTGCACAAGAGGTTACTGAAGAAGTCAAGTATTCATAAAGTGAGACACAAAATATTGTCCTGGATCAAAAGATGGCTGGGAGAAAAGACTAGGATTAAAAGATCAATTTTCATCATGGGGATTTGCAAAAAGAAAAGGAGTACTAGTGGCACCTTAGAGACTAACCAATTTATTTGAGCATAAGCTGAGCTGTAGCTCACGAAAGCTTATGCTCAAATAAATTGGTTAGTCTCTAAGGTGCCACTAGTACGCCTGTTCTTTTTGCGAATACAGACTAACACGGCTGCTACTCTGAAACCCATCATGGATATTGGTTCCTCAAGGTTCTGCTCTAGCCCCTGTGTTTAATATATCTATTAATGATCTGAAGTAGCAAAATTTGCAGATAACATTAAATTATTAAGGTTAGCCAGGACTGGAGAGGAATGTGAGGAACTAGAGAGACCTGAACATGGTAGATGAATGATCAATTCAATGTCAAATGAAATTCAGTGTCAATAAATGCAAAGTAACGCACCCTGGAGGAAAAATTGAAACTACTCATACACCTTACATGTACACATCATGATAGCTCATTGAAGACTTTATTCAATCTTCAGTTGTGATCAAAAAAGCAAACAAGATGATAGCTTGCAGAAGGCACGGGATGCTGAAGAATATTGTAATTTATATAAATCAATGGCTCAATTTTAATACTGTCTGTAGTATTGGTCACTGCATCTCAAAAAGGATGTTGCTGAAGGAGAAGGGCAACAACAATGATTAAGAGCATGGGGAAACTTTCATCTGAAGAGAGATTGCAAAGACTGGGATTTTTTACCTTAGAAAGAAGCCAAATATGAGGGACATGATAAAATGTATGTAAAATAATGAGTGATATAGGAAGATATAGGTAGATGAGGAACTTCTGTTCTCTCTGTATCATAACATGAGTACAAGAGGACATTCAACAAAATTAAAAGATGGAGAATTCTAAATCAGTAAAACAAAATACTTTCTCATACAACATGTCATTAAACTGTATTCCCCAGGAAATCATTGGGGCCAAGAATGTAACAAGGTTAAAAAAGGGACTGGACATTTATATGGGTATCAAGAATATCCAGAATTGTTATAAACAAACTTTGTGAAAGGGATGTTAAACTTCATGCTTCAGGGCTTTAGCCAAATGCTAACTATTAGAGATCAGAATGAGATCTAACGTGGGGTGCAGATTAGCTCACTTATGCCTAATGTGGGGTTTCTTACACCTTCCTTCGAAGCATCATGGTGCTGCCACTGTCAGAGATAGGATGCTGGTCTAGATGGACGTCCGGTCTGATCCAATCTGGCAAGTCCCATGTTACTATTTGCCTCTGTTTCCCTATCTATCAAATGGAGATAAGAATTCTGGCCTACCTCACAGAGGTATTGTGAGGGTTAATTAATTTTTATAAAGCACTGTGAAATTCTAAGATGAAAGGTGCTTTAACAGTGCAAAATATTGTTATAATGATACCTTAATGGAGTTATAGACCGAACAGAAATGTTGATAAACAAAGAGTCTTCATAGAAACTGGCATTGTTTTGAGGAAATTGATTTTATATAATTGGTAGGATTAGTGTTATATTTTTAAAGTTTTAAGAAGCATTGCTAAATAATGCTGGTTTTTTTTATATTGTGCACACAGAGGTAGGCTTAATAATCTAATTGACCATGTTCAATTTCTAGGGCAGTGTTCTCCTGGGTATTTTTCTTCAGATGGCTTTAAACCTTGTAGAGTGTGCTCTCTTGGTACATATCAGCCTGAGCCAGGCAGGACCCTTTGCTTTCCATGTGGCGGTGGACTGGTGACAAAATATGAAGGTGCTGTTTCATTTCAGGACTGTGAAACAAAAGGTAAATTTCAGAGCTTTTCCCATTTTGTAAAATATATTGCTTAGTAATTTCTCTACTATTTCTCCTTTCACTTCAAAGTTTTAATTGCTGAAGAACTTGAAAACTTTCAGAAAAAGACAGCTCTGTGTTATTGAGTTAAACGGTCAGGAAATCTACAAACCAGAAATGATCTGCTGACATTGCTGAGTCCTCAGCAGTTAACATAGTATTTTTTGGAATGCATGACATGCACATTCAGGGCCAGATCCTCAGCTAGTGCAAATCAGCCTAGCTGCATTGATTTCCATGGAGCTAGACTGATTTTTTTATCAGATGAGGATCTGACCCTCAAGGGTTATTATTTTATTTTTATTTAAAGAATTTGAAAAACTATGCATGATACAGAAGATATGAGATTGAACACTGAGTATGAAAATGACAGAGAGAAATGATATATATACAACATGTACATGTTTGCAAACTTCCATGTAAATGGCACAATGGTGAGGCAGGAGTTTGTCTGACTATATACCTATATGCTTGCTCAATTGTATACTGTGGCACTGTCTAACATCTGGTAATCAAAACCTCTCATCTGCAATTCCAAAAGGCATTTTTGTTGCTGCTGCAGACAGCTATTGTCAACCTGTTTGTTATAAACTCAGGTATAAACAACCAATTTGTAAATCACTGTGTTTAAAGGCAATAAATGTAGCATATTTGATTTGATTAGTAAGAATTTAGCTTTAGTTCTTGGAACGTGATTCCAATCAAAGGTCCATTGTAAATGAAAAATGCATTAAACTCTTTCTGTTTAACTGTCTGATAAATACTTTGGAGTATGGAAATTACAGAGTATGTAAAGAGAGGAGGGAAGATGCCACTGCAGTTAAAATTGTTACTTGCTAAAAACAATGTACCTTCCTACTGTACAGTTCATTGTTCTCCTGGCCACTACTACAATTCCACAACACACAGATGTATCAGATGTCCTGTTGGAACCTACCAGCCTGAATTTGGTCAGAATTACTGCATTAGCTGCCCTGGGAATACAAGTACAGATTTTGATGGCTCAACTAATGTTACACACTGTAAAAGTAAGTTCCTCATATTTTCCTGTATGTTAGGGATGTGGTTGAACGAAAACTCTGGATCTGAATAACCCAGACTTTGGATGTTCAGAATCTAGAGCTAGACCAGAATTTTGCAGCTTAACATTAGCAAATAATTCTACTCACCACTAGAACTGATGCTGAATATTTCCAGTGGTAGAAAACAACATCAAAATGCTGAAAACACAACCTGGAAAAGAAGCACTGGATGTATATAAAATGTCTTTGTATCAGTTTAATTTGAAATGGTACAGATTACAATTTAACAACATAGAGTTTGCATAAACTTTCCAGATCATGCAAGTTTTGCAGTGACTCATCCTGTGAGTCTCTGTAGAGCTAAAATAATTGAAAATTAAGTTACTATCATTAATAGTTAGATAGTCACTCATTCATGAACTCATGTCACTGGTTGCATGTTGCAAGTGCCAGATAATCTTTGTCTACAGTGAAATCTGCACTGAGAATCTCCTACCATAGACAACCGCGTATCTTAAATTACCACTTTAAAGTATCCCCAAGGAGTCCACTACAATTTTATTTGACCTTTAGTTAAAGACAGTTTCTTCTAGGCAACCAGATTTTGCTACTCCCTAATGTGTTCATTTAAGATTACATACGTCTTCTAAACCAGTGGTTCTCAACCAGAAGAACACTTACCCCTGAGGGTACATCAAGTCATCTAGATATTTGCCTAGTTTTGCAATGGGCAACATAAAAAGCGCTAGCGAAGTCAGTACAAACTAAAATTTCATATCAACAATGACTTGTTTATCCTGCTCTATACACTGAAATGTAAGTACAATATTTATATTCCAATTGATTTATTTTATAATTATGTGGTGAAAATGAGAAAGTCAGCAAGTTTTCAGCGGTAGTATGCTGTGACACTTTTGTATTTTTGTCTGATTTTGTAAACAAATGGTTTTTAAGTGAGGTGAAACTTAGGGTGCACAAGACAAATCAGACTTCTGAAAGGGGTACAGTAGTCTGGAAAGGTTGAGAGCCACTGTCCTAAATTAAGCATTAGTTTATATGTTTATCATAAGCTTTCACTCTGATTATATGATGTGTAATCTTTGATGTCCTTGGTCATTTCAAATGTAGTTAGAGTAAATTAGATATTTGCCGGGAACTGGGAGTAGTATGACGACTGTAAAATAAAGTGATCTGATTAATTTTGCTCTCTGCATTGATCTCTCTTCCCCATCCACTTTCTGATCCTTATGTAGCATCTAGTTATTAAGCAAAATACTTAAATACATGCCCAACTTTAAATATATGAAAGTAGAGTAGTCCCATTAGGGACACGCTTAAGTAATTTACTGATTATGATCTTAGGGCCTGACTGCAATAGGAATTTAAAATGCTCAATACATCTCAGGATCAGGCTATTACTTTGAATGTTGCTTTTTCCCCCTTTTCTTTTTCTCCAAAGAAGCAAACTCTGAGCTTGGGTAGCTAAAGAGATCATATGTCTGTTTGACTTTGACAGTCGCTTATTTCATATGCGGACACTTGAAATGCCCCGGTTTTTCATTTCATTGATCAGAATATTGGGTTGTATGTGTTGTTGTTGTTGTTGTTTTTTAATAAATACAAAATGTTTGCTCAGAACACCAAATTTCTGGTGGAAAAAATACTCCATTCCAAGAAACAGGCACATCTTGCTGTTCAGTTAAAAGCTGGTGATATGAACACCAGTACGTGTATAAAACAAAAAGTGGACTTTTATCTAAAATGTAAGTCTCTTCTGACCCTAAAAATGTAACCACAAGGGTATCCCACTTTTTAATTATGAAAATACGGTCACCTAATGGACAGCACATTTCCATCTGACATCAGTAGGGCCCTGTGCATGCATCCAAGAACCGAGTTTGGCCCGCATCATAATAATTAGCACATACATATTACTTTTCATATTCAAAGTACTATAAAAACTTTAACACACCCTTATGAACTTGCTGTGAGGTAGGTGAGTATTATTACACTTCACAGATAAGGAAGGTAAAGCAGGTTAGTGATTTGCCCAACCTCATAAAGAGGAGTCATTGTCAGACTAGAGGTAGGGAACGGCTGCCGTATGAGGAGAGATTAATAAAACTGGGACTTTTCTGCTTAGAAAAGAGACGACTAAGTGGGGGTGGGAGTATGATAGAGGTCTATAAAATCATAACTGATGTGGAGAAAGTAAATAAGGAAGTGTTATTTACTCCTTCTCATAACACAAGAACTAGGGGCCACCAAATGAAATGAATAGGCAGCAGGTTTAAAACAAAAGGAAGTATTTTTTCACAAAACGCACAGTCAACCTGTGGAACTCCTTACCAGAGGATGTTATGAAGGCCAAGACTATAACAGGGTTCAAAAAAAGAACTAGATAAGTTCATGGAGGATAGATCCATCAATGGCTATTAGCCAGGATGAGCAGGGACGGTGTCCCTAGCCTCTGTTTGCCAGAAGCTGGGAGTGGAGAACAGGGGATGGATCACTTGATGATTACCTGCTCTGTTCATTCCCTCTGGGGTACCTGGCATTGGCCACGGTTGGAAGACAGGATACTGGGCTAGATGGACCTTTGGTCTGACCCACTATGGCCATTCTTATGTTCTTATGACTTGGCACTAAAATGTACAGTTCCTGCCAACAGTGCTGATCTGGCCAGGACTGGACTGGAGAGGAGTGATCTTGAGACTGCAGCAACTGCTCTAGTCTGAGAGCATTTTGTGTTAATCTCTTGCCTTTCAGGGATGTGGTGTAGAATAGATTTGTGCAGATCATGGCAACTGCAGCTGTATTTCCACTCAGTGATCCAGCAAAGGCACCCACTCTCAGCTTCTAGCTCCTCAGCTGCTGCCTCTCTTGGGCATTGACCCACATCAATCCAGACTGGACAGTTACCTTGCCTACACTGTCCCATTCCCAGCACAGACCAGTTGCCCTAGACACCTGCTTCCCTTCTCTTCAGAGGCGCATAAGCAGTGCAATTGTTACAGAAATAAATTACCATGCAGCTCTTTCTGAGCAAGCCTACTTTATTCTTAAAGTTAAAAGCATTACAGAGAAAACATATTTATAAAAAAAAAAAGGGAGAACCTATATGCATGCTAATAAGCTTACCAGAGTTCATCCCAATTCTCACATGGGCTCTGGCAGGTGCAGTCTTTCAATACCCCCATCCTAGTGGTTTCCTTGTGGTTACATAAGTTCATAGATATTTAGGTCAGAAGGGACCATTATGATCATCTAGTCTGACTTCCTGCACAACGCAGGCCACAGAATTTCACCCACCTCTCCTGCAAAAAACCTCACACCTATATCTGTGCTATTGAAGTCCTCAAATCGTAGTTTAAAGACTTCAAGAAGCAGGGAATCCTCCAGCAAGTGACCCGTGCCCCATGCTACAGAGGAAGGCGAAAAACCTCCAGGGCCTCTTCCAATCTGCCCTGGAGGAAAATTCCTTCCCGACCCCAAATATGGCGATCAGCTAAACCCTGAGCATATGGGCAAGATTCATCAGCCAGATACTACAGAAAATTCTTTCCTGGGTAACTCAGATCCCACCCCATTTAATATCCCATCACAGGCCATTGGGCCTATTTACCATGAATATTTAATTACCAAAACCATGTTATCCCATCATACCATCTCCTCCATAAACTTATCAGAGCTTCAGCACAGAACAAGCATCCAGTCTTTTGAGGCCTGAGTAGGCCCAGTCCTTCCAAACCTCCCCTAAGGACTGAACTCTCCATGGACCAGGGTCATGTCTGTTTGCTGGAACAGGAAGAAGGCCCTGAGGCAGGTTAAACTCCAGGCTTTTATTCAAAAGTATTTTCTTTGTTTGTTGGTCCCTGGAGAATCAAGTCTGATCTAATATATGCATACCTCTCCACAGGCAGTGACTTGAAAGGGTTGATATTGGAGGAAATACATTAGCATCCCCCTCCCTTTTAGGGAAGGTACATGCAATGCCACAATAATATAGAAAGGCTGGAGAGGCAAGCAACAAAGATGATCAAAGGGATGGAATGCAAGCCGTATAAGCAAAGGCTAAAGGAGCTGGGAATGTTTAGTTTGGAAAAGAGGAGATTGAGGGGGGACATGATAGACTGCTATTTAAAAAATGGAGAAAAGTTGTTCTCTCTTGCCACAGACGGCAGGACAAGAGGCAATGGGTTCAAACTACAGCACAGCAGATTTAGATTAAATCTTAGGAAAAACTTCCCAACTGTAAGAACAGTAGGAAAATGGAACAAATTGCCTAGGGAGGTTGTGGAAGCTCCTTCACTGGAGGTTTTCAAAAGGAGGCTGGATAACCATTTGTCTTGGATGGTTTAGATACAACAAATCCTGCATCTTAGACTAGATGACCCTTGAGGTCCCTTCTAACCCTATGATTGTATAAAACATACACAATTGCATTTGTAATACATGTATCCAAAAGGAATTAACCCTAGTTCAGGAAGGTTTAACTTAACTCAATAAAGTTTATCTTAATTCCGTAAGGTTTGTTCAGTATATTACAGAACACTGTCAGTCTGTCACGGTGGAAACCTTGGAATCTGGAGGTTCTACCAGCATTGAAAGAACTATATGCCAAGTGACTGCTGCCAGAAGTGTGAGAAAAGCCTTCATTTGCAATAAATGGCACTGTGATATAAACTGTGGGAACCAAGACTCGTAAACATAATCCCAGTTTTGATGCTCATTTAGGATTTATCTACACAGCGAGTTACTGTGTTGCAAGCTAGTGCACTATAGATTCACAGCCTGGCTTGCTGTGTAATTACAACCTGTCTGGACAAGCCCTTGATGTATGACCTTAAGCAAATCACTTAACTTCTCTGAATCAGTTTCATCAAGTGCTTACCTACTTTACAGAGATGTCGTGTGGCTTACTTGTGGCTTACTTGATGTCTGCATAGTACTTCGAGGAAGTAAAATGCGCAGGAATGATTCTTCAGGAATGATACTTCAGTTTCAGTAACTGCAACCCTGGAGCATGAACAATCTTCCTTTAACAAAGTTTCAGTCACAGGAGGTGACTGAATTATAATTGTGACACTTCTGACTGAGCATCCTCCTAGTTACTGCCATGTTAACTCAGAGTTGTCCTGTTCATAAAACCCTAAGAACTATGATGAACAACTTCTGCCTGGATATGTATTTAATGCCATAGATATTTAGGAGGTCAAGCAACTGCAGATGTCAATGTTTTGGACTCTGTCCAGTGCATACTATGTGTTGTTTTGTTGCTGTTAAAGAGTATTTGTAATGAGTTAGGCCTGTCTACACAAACAAGTTTAGAAACTGATGTAGTTAAATTGATGCAGCCCCCTTGTGTAGACACTTTTAAATCAGTTTAAAGAGTGCCATATATTGATCTAGCTTAAGTCAATTCCTTGATCACTTGATAGTGGTTGTCTACATGAAAAATAGTACCATTTTAACTAAAGCAGTGATTTGACACAATTTAGCCAACTTCACATAGAAGGCTGTGTGGTCCCTGTTAAATGAAGATTGTTCATGCTCCAGGGTTGCAGGTACTGAAACTGAAGTATCATTCCTGAAGAATCATTCCTGAGCATTTGCCTTCCTCAGAGTACTATGCAGACATCAAATAAGCCACAAGTAAGTCACACGACACCTCTGTAAAGCAGGTAAGCACTTGATGAAACTGATGCAGAGAAGTTAAGTGATTTGCTTAAGGTCATACATCAAGGACTTGTCCAGACAGGTTGTAATTACACAGCAAGCCAGGCTGTGAATCATAGTGCACTAGTTTGCAACACAGTAACCCAGACATGTCAATTTATTTTAAATTGACTAGAAACAGATTTGAGCTAAAATAAAATGAGGCACTCTTAAACTAAAATGAGTGTGTGTACACAGAGGTTTGCATTGGTTCAACTAAGTCTGTTTTAAAAACCATTTAAATTCAGCCAGAGCAATATCTATATGTAGACACTGGCTCAATGGATACAAAGTGTTGTTAACCCACTTTGAGTGTCCACACAAGGGGACTGTGCCTATTTAACTACATCAGTGTCTACATTGACTTTATGAAATCAGTTCAACTTTCATGTGTAGACAAGGTTTAAGATTTAGGTTTGCAAAACAGTGATCAATTGACTCAGAACAGTCAATATTCTTTCAAAGAAAATGCCAGTTACTTAATTTACAGAGGTCTAACGCCACGAGGAAGCATTTGGATGTGTCTGTGGCAGATTCAAACAACTTAGAGATATTTCAAAGCACAAATGCTAATGTATGTTTCTTCATAGACCAACATTGTGGAGGGGAACTTGGAGATTATACCGGCTATATCGAGTCTCCCAATTACCCTGGTGATTACCCAGCTAATGTTGAATGCATTTGGAATATAAATCCACCCCCGAAGAGGCGAATACTCATTGTGGTTCCTGAGATATTTCTTCCAATTGAAGATGAGTGTGGTGATGTTTTAGTAATGAGAAAAAGTGGTAAGTTGCCAGTCATGAGCCATTTAAATATTTACCTCAAAGAGTCAGAGTGGAATGTCCATATGTAATGGTCAAAGTCCAAAAATGATTTTTCCACCGGCTCGGTCTGACATTATTACAAGGGCTTTTCAGTGAACTGGAACAGCAAGTTGTGGCTAGTGCTAAAACAGAATACTTTAATAATAAAGTCAATGTGGTAATTATCATCAAAAAGTGTCTCGGATGAATCAGAAGGCACATAATGGAGTCTTGTCTGACCAGATCCTCAGACAGTGCAAACCAGTGTAGCTCTGTGGAAGTCACTGGAGCTATGCCAATTCACACCAGCTGAGGAGCTGGCCAATCATCTCTCAAATAATTCTCATAAGTTTCCAGTCAAAGTATTCTATCTGTGCAGTAATGAAGAAAGAGGTTGTTAATTTAACTGAATATTGTTATGTTTCCTAAAGTTTTCCTGGAACTTCTGTTTAGCGTACAGATAAGTGCCATGACACCTCCTCTGTGATTTTGTAAGACTTATCACAAGCAGCATCAAGCCTGGTCAGTACTGGCTTGGAGGTTTCCATCTGGTACTTAGGTGCTTCAGGAAGTGTGTTAGCAGGAAGACATCACGTATAGCATTGCTGAGTCAGCATGATGCCATGAGGCATTGTGCTTCTTGAGCCGTTTCCTTGTGGATGAGACGTAAAACCCAAGTGTTTGCCTCTTGTGGGCATTAAGGATCCAGTGGCAAAGGCAGGCATGTTAATCCCAGAGTCTTCTGACTAAATTCACGTTGAAAGTATTTAAATTCTGCTACCCTTAATTCTCTGCTATTATTGCTGCTTAATACGCTGATTATTTCATTCTCCTCTTGTGTCCCCCACATGTGTCATCCGCACATTGTCTCTCATCTCAGACTTTGGGCTTGTCTACAAGTACAGCACTGCAATGGCACAGCTGCACCGCTGTAGGGCTTTAGTGAAGATGCTACTACACTGACGGGAGAGCTTCTCAGGTCAGCATAGTTAATCCACCTCTACGAAAGGCGGTAGCTATGTCAACAGGAGAAACTCTCACATCAACACAGCAGTGTCTACACCAGGGCTTAGGCTGTTAGAACTACGTCATTCATGGGGTGTGGATTTTTCACATCCCTGAGCGATGTAGTTATGCCGATGTACATTTGTACTGTAGACCTGGCCTTAGACCAGGGTTGTCTGTTTCTTACATGTTTGTACAGTGCCTTGCACAATATGGCCTCTAGGTGTTACTGCAATACAACTAATAAGTAATAATAATAACATTAGTTTTAGTTCTTCACTTCCTGTTCTAAATTGTTCTATGGCATTGCTGTGTGTTGTTACATAGATGACCTAGAAGTCACCGCTTTTCAGTAATGTGTGAAATTTTTTGTGTATATAAAGACTGAGAAGTGCTTTAAGCTCCTTCCATGAGGAAAGTCACTCTACTAATATACTATCTGATCCCATGCTCAAAATGTACTAGTCTTTATTGTGCATTCCATTTGCTGATTGCCCTCATTGAAAATAGCAAAGTGGGGGTTGGTTTGGTCTCTGCATACAAAGTTAATTTCTCTACATCTGAAGTTGGGACTACAAATGGATTACTGTCATCTAGCCTTCCCCTCTTCAAATCTTTCCCTAAGCCTTCAGTTTCTGTTTACCTTTTAATTAAATCTCTACAAAGCACTAAGAGGCACCATGTGTGAAAGATCTGAATTTTAAATCAGCCATATTGAGTAACAGTCTATTTTAATTAGTACAATAGTTTCAACAGCTTTTGATACTTAAGGATTTATATTTACAGTCCTGTATCTGGGATTAGTACAAAGTGAGTTCTTATCTGCTCTTTTTAAAGAGAATGAAGTTATTGTGACAGGTTAGATCACAGAAACCCCCTTGGGACTGCCAACTTATGTGTCTGCCCCTCCTTTCCCTGCCAGCTTGAGACTCCAGCACCCTGTTTTGCTGAGCCAGACATGCCAGTCTGCTCCAACACAGACCCAGGGTCTGAACCACATGCCCCAAAGCTGCAGACTTAGCTGAAAGCAATTTAAGAAGCGTTCCTGCCTTTAACACTCAGATGCTCAACTCCCAATGGGATCCAAACACTAAATAAATCCGTTTATAGAGGGTAAACTCATAAATTGTTCACCTTCTATAACACTGACAGAGAGATATGCACAGCTGTTTGCCCCCGCCACCAGGTATTAATAATACTCTGGGTTAATTAATAAGTAAACATTGATTTTATTAAATACAGAAAGTAGGATTTAAGTGGTTCCAAGTAGTAACAGACAGAACAAAGTGAATTACCAAGAAAAATAAAATAAAACACGCAAGTCTAAGTCTAATACAGTAATAAAACTGAATACAGATAAAATTTCACCCTTAGAAATGTATCAATAAGTTTCTTTCACAGACTGGACGCCTTCCTAATCTGGGCACAATCCTTTCCCCTGGTACAGCCCTTGTTCCAGCTCAGGTGGTAGCTAAGGGATTTCTCATGATGGCTGCCCCCTTTGTTCTGTTCCACCTACTTATATATCTTTTGCATAAGGTGGGAATCCTTTGTCCCTCTGGACTCTCACCCCTCCTTCTCAATGGAAAAGCACCAGGTTAAAGATGGATTCCAGTGCAGGTGACATGATCACATGTCACTGTAAGACTTCATTACCCACTTGCCAGCACACAAGTATACAGGAAGACTTACAAGTGAAACAGGGCCATCTACAGGTAATTGTCCTGGTTATTGGGAGCCATCAAAATTCCAAACCACCGTTAATGGCCCACACTTTGCATAACTACAATAGGACTTCAGAGTTATACTTCATATTTCTGGTTTCAGATATGAGAGTGATACATTTATACAAATAGGATGACCACACTCAGTAGATTATAAGCTTTGTAATCATACCTTACAAGACACTTTTTGCATGAAGCAAATTCCAGTTACATTATATTCACACTCATTAGCATATTTTTATAAAATCATACAGAGTGTAACATCACAGTTATAATTAACCAGATCATTCTATAAGAGCCAAACAATTGGCGTACCAGTGTCATGGACTCAGGACTCATGTTCTCTCATGGCTCTGTACAGTCCCTGGGAGGAACCCCCTTCAGTGTGACATCCCTTCTCGGGGTTCCACTTTCTCTCAGGGGTTAAGCCATAGGCCCCTCCGCCTCCTGGAACTGCACCTCTCTGAGCCTTCAGCACACCTGTCTCTCACCATGGGCCCCTTCAAGGAGTCCACTCACTCTGGACCCCCATGGCCTCCACTCCCAGAGGGAATAATGCCACCCCAATTTCGAGACTGGAGTGACTCTCAGCCAGCATAAAACAGAGGGGTTTATTGAGCATCTGAAGGCAGCATAGGAAACTCTCAGGGCCTCAGGCCTAACCTCCCTCACACAATACATCTAGGTCTGACCTGCATCCAGATGGGCTCTGGCTGCTCTCTCTCCCCCATCCAGAAATCCCTCCTTCCAGCTGAGTATCCAGTGTCACCTTCCCGTATGCCCCGCCTCTGTCCTTTGTCTTCTGTCCCAGGTTAACAGGCTGCCTGGGCCTCCTCTCCTCTCAGCCTCTCCTCTCATCCATGCTCGGTTTCCCCACTGGGTGGAATCAGCTAGTCAGGTCACCGGGGTCCTCTTTCCTCAGCCCATTGTCCTCCCACTGGCCTGAATCATGACTTTCGAGCTGGGCCTCCCAGTCACCAGGTCACCAGTTGCTGAGGTATCCATTCTCCAGGCCATTGTCCAGGGTCCCAACTGCCAGGCGAGGTCACCGCTGGTCCTCTGAAACAACAAACGCCCTCTCCCACCACCTCATTAAACAAATAACACCCAGGGAAACTAAGTCCCACACACTGTGCATGCAAAGCATTGAAAAAACAAGAAAATCCCCCGCTTCATCAGAACCAGCCCAATGGTCCATCAAGTCCTGCATCCTATTTCCAACACTATTCAATGCTGGGTGCTTGAGGGGAAAAACCTTCACTGCCAATAATGCTCCTACAGGAACAGCAATACTAAAATACGAAAGGAAATATCTTCTTATGCTCAGAAGTATGAGAATAGTTCTTCAAATGTTTATTCTAGCTCATGTAACTTCACATGCTGTTTTTATTATGGAAGTGCTGGTCATGGTTCCTTAGTTAAAGTTGAACTGAGTTGTGTTCTTCAAGCAGCAATCCAACCATTTTATTAGAATACAGCACTTATTCTTTGAATACAGTCTTAACTCTGCTCTGTAGTGACTCCATAAAAAAAGAAAAAATGAATGTAATTAAAATCAATTTAATCGAATCCAGGATTTTAAACTCTTTTATATGCTAATTTTTATTGTGTGGTTATTGTATAGCATCACTACAGGGCACAATTAAGGCTGCTGGGAGCTTTCATGGTGCATTTCTGTACGTTAGCATGTTTGGCTTTCTCTCACATTTCACCTTGCCTCTGAATTTCTTGGTTTTGAAAACTTGTTTGGGGGATAATTACAATATCCCTGTAAAGTTGTTTCCCTTAAGTGCTCAGTCTTAACTCCAGATTAACATTGATTCTATCCAGGAACTCATTTAGGGCCTGATTAAAATCCCTCTGAAGTCAATGGGACCGTTAATACTAACTTCAGTAGGAGTTGGATCAGCTCCATAACACCTAATTCTTTGTTTAAACTTAGAACAGTAACGTAATTTCCTATATTACCCTGTGGATATGAATTCTACAGGTCACTTTTAAACTAGGTAAAAAGGCCTACTTTATAAACACTGGGCTTCACCTTAGGGTTGCCATCTGCCATGTTATTTCTGGGATCTCAAGCACTTTCACTGTTTCCTAGTGTGTTTGTGGGGTCCTTTCTAGTTCCCCAAAGTGTCAGTTGTAATATGAAATTGCATTGCAGTGTGATGATGTTTTGCTCTAATGTGATGGCCAATCTGGTGCCATCAGACTAACTACCAACGTTGGGAGTCTTATGAGCTTGTCTTCGAGAATGAGTTCTTTGGGGCAGGGACTGTCTCTTTCTAATATGTGTGAATAGTGTTTAGCACAACGGGCCCTATCTGCTTGGCATATAAGTAATAATAATTAGATCTAGTTGGAAATTTTTTGATGAAACAGCATTTTCTGACCAAAAACTGTTGCGTTCAAATCAAAATGTTCCGTAGGAGCATGTCAATGTTGACAAAATTTTTGATAGAAAAGTTACTAAATGATTCATGCTTGAAATGGAGTATTTTCATTTTGACGTTTGTGTTTTGTTTTGATTTTTCCATTTCATTTTGGCTTTAATATTTAATACTTCATAAATATTGAATATGATAGCACAGTGTTTTGATATTGAAACAAAATGTTTAGTTAAGGTGCTTTGATGTTTCTGAAGCAAAATATTTTGGAATTTCCATTTCGCAAAAGATTTCAAAATTTCAACTTCCAGATTTGGGTCAAAAATAAATTTCAAAATGTCAGACTTTCCCACAGGGTGGAAATTCCATTTTTTTATTAGCTTTAATCATAATAATTTCATGTTGCATCCTTGTTACCTGCCTACTAACCCCACCTTGGGACAGAAAGGGAGAGTTAGCCATAGTCTTCTGGAGAGAAGCTTTCCCCTTATACGCAAAAAATGATGGCATGCCTTCCATCCCAAGAATATCACCTCTCTTAAAGGGAAAATATGAGTGAATGAATGAGTGTGCTATAAGTTGACATCTCTACCTCCAGGGAAGGTTATGTTACAAAGGTCTTTCATTTATTTATTTATTTTTCTAGCCTCCCCTACGTCAATTACCACATATGAAACATGTCAGACTTATGAGAGACCAATAGCATTTACCTCCAGATCACGAAAGCTATGGATTCAGTTCAAATCAAATGAGGGAAACAGTGGCAAAGGATTTCAGGTCCCATATGTGACATACGATGGTAAGACTGCAGTCATTTTCCATCTCTGTGTTATATCTGAATTTAGAAGCCTGTGTGTCTGAATCTATCTTGTACTGACTGGAGGGGGGAAACAGGAAGGATAAAGAACTTGATGTGACTCATTTTTGTTTTTTCAGTGAATTATTCTAGTACTGACCCTCAAAAGTTTTGCGTCTTCTTCCTTGTTTTTCCCTTTTTTTATTTTTAGGTCTATACTGGTAATTTATTTTCTTATTCTTACTCCAACAAAATATATACAGAACTCTTTGAGTCTGAGCCTCCTACCATTAAAGCCAGTGAAACTCTTTGTTAATCATTGTTTATCATGATGAGAATACTGTTGATAATAGCTCTTTGTTTATAGAAAGTCCATTTATGAAGACCTATTGGTGCCCAAGAAAAAATAATTAAAAATATGACTTTGTTGAAAACAAAGCCAGCATAGACAAATAATTCCAATGGAAACTGAAGTCTCCAATAACTAAACAGCTCTCATTTGTAACATACAATAAAGAAAATCACCAGCAACCCTCATAAAACTAACCAAAGTCTTGATCTTCATCTGGCAATATGTCAAAGATGCCTTTTTAGCATATATTCAAGGGGAAATTTCCTTTTAAAACAGGGGTGTAGCATCCAGGCACACCCAAATCTGAGCAGGGGCATAGTGCTGCCACAGCAGCCTGGAGAGTCACTCAGACACCTGAAATCCAGGACTGAACTATGTGCCCACCCTTCAGAAAGCTATGCTCTGGCAGCTCTGCCTTGCCATTTTCTGAGCTGCCCCATGTGCGTGCCCAGCTCAGCAGGTGAAGCCCTGTGTCCGGGGGCACTGGGGCTAGGAAGCGGGTGTGGTGTCGAGGGAGAAGCTGAGCTAACACAGTCTGTCATTACCTGTCCGCCCGAAAGTCGGGGCCCATCCAAATTCCACTCCTAGTTATGCCACTGTTTTAAAAGTATGGAGGAATTTCTTTGTTAGCGCATCTCTTTTCCCAAACACTAATGCAATTTTCTGAATTGTTAGTCAGTCTGGAATTAGGTTGGGGATAGGGGAGGTGATTTAAAGGTCAAGAAGGAGAGATGATCTGGAGGCACAGGACTGGGAGTCAGAAGATATGGAACCCATTCCTGGCTGGGCCACTGGCTTCCTATATAACCTTGACAAGTCACTTATTATCTCTGTGCCACAGTTTCTTTATCTGTAAAATGTGGATAATAATACTTACCTGCCTTATAAACAGTTCTGTGAAGCTAAATTAACATTTATAAAGAAAAGCGAGAACCTCAGTTGGAAGGCAGCATAGAGTTCAAAGTATTAAGTTGATTATATTAAATTGCCGTGGTACTGGAAACACTGAATGTGTATAAAACTAAATTTGCTTCTCAAATATTTTCTGGCTAATTAGCAGTTGTCAGGAAACTAACCTCTGTGATGGTATCACAAACTGTTGCTTACCAGCTCCTTCACTCTTTATTTTTCAGAGGATTACCAACAGCTGATAGAAGACATTGTTCGAGATGGACGATTATATGCATCAGAAAATCATCAAGAAATTCTAAAAGTATGTCCACATTCCTTTAGCTAAGCAAGGCCAACTATTCAGTTTCCTGACACATACATAGACTATGTTAGTGCTAAAATAAGAGTCCCAACTCTAGCTAGCTGGCATCACTGAGTCTGTCAGTCACCATGGTCAGGATTAGAGCTGTCACTTCCACAGCTTCCGCATTTTTATTAAATCCAACTGTGATCATTTAAGAACAAAATTCTGCACCAATGTTTTTCCTTCCCCACATGCAGAGCCATGAACAATATTGGAATTCAGATTAGTAATAGCGCTCTAATTAACAGGTGAGGAGGAGGCAATTTATAAAGACTTGTTAATGTCTGTATAATCTTTGTACTTAAACTAAAAGAATGAAACTGCCAACAGGAACAAAGGAACAGAATATTCCATAAAGAGCTTCCCCCCACATACACCTTCTGTGGATAACACTAGTCAATCAGCGCAGCTGGCTTCTGAATGGAGCCCAAGTGTTAACGGGACCAAGCTGCAAAATTCCAACCCAAATTCAAAATCCTGGGAGATTGTGACTGGTTAGTTGGGATGTTTGGATCCCATGGTTTGGTTTGGGTCCATCCTCCTGACACGACAGAAGTGCTGCACAGGGTTTAGAATTGGTGGTTGTATGAAGATACCAGTAGGGGAGTGGCTATACAAATGAACTGATGTTATGTCACTATGATGGTGACTGTGCAAATACTTTTATGACGCTTTCCAACAGGCCCAGGCTGTGTTTATACCATGAGCTAGGGGTGTGATTTTCACATACTCGCACTATTGTGGTAAGAATTAGCATGAGTGTAAATAGCCACAGTAGCACTGGCAGCAGCAGCATGACTTAGCCATGCCAAGGGCAAATTTGCCTGAACCCTGTGGGTGCATGCTCAACATGGATCCACAGGGCTCAGGCGGGTCTGTACTGGGCATGGCTAATCCACACTGCTGCCGCTACCGTGCGTGCTCAGCACAGCTAAGCTGTGTCATCGCGGCCCGTACTACTGCAGCTGCACGATTTGTACTCGCACTAGCTCTCAACCAGCCAGCAAGAGTATGTGATGCAAGCTGAGAATCGCACTCCGAGTCCTCGCTTGTAGTGTGGAAATAGCCCCGTGTGGACTAGGTATCGCCCAGAAGCCCAGTGCTCGTGCACTGAGTAAAAGTGCTAAACCTTCTCTCTAGCCAGCCTGACTCCTGCGTGCTTTACTGAACATTAGTGTTGCTGACTGGCTGATGCAGAGACATTGATTTATCAAATAGTGTGATGTGGCACATGCACTGTAGACAGTCGCTAGCAGAGAGAGGTTAACAGCGTCTCCCTCAGCATGGCAAACGTATAGCTTGTATACACTTAAGATCTGGTTTTCAAGGTGCTGAATATCTGCAGCTCCAGCCCACGGGAACTGTGAAGGCTCAGCAGCTTTAAAAATCAGGTCCTTCGGGCAGAGCTTGTCATGGACATAGGCCATCAGGCAAGTGCAGCAGGGCCCAGCTGGAATGATTAGTTCATCTTTCAGGGAACTATGAGGTGTATGCTCTGAGGGTTCTGACGATCTGATTTAACCTAAACTAATGTCCAGACGCTCCCTAGGGGAAGCTAGAAAAATTTCTATCATGTATCGTTTTGGCTGGATAATGCCATTCTTTCTGCTTCAGGAAGAATCCTGGATGTAAGGAATGTCCTTCCAAAAATGCTGTCTTTTTTTTTTTTTCCCCCTGTGCAATAATCCTCCCTTTGGGATTAATTCAGAAACTAACTGTGAAAAGGCATTTGTCTGTCAATGTATCGCCAGTGAGCCGTGGAAAGCCTGGTTTCACCAGCTATACGTTTTTCACCCCCAGAGGATTGATCCCACTCCTGTCTGAGGCTCACCTGACGTGTCATATGTAGCTTTAAATCAATTGGATACACTTTGGTAACACTTGTCTGGCTTGCCATGCCCATGAAGCAGATTGGATTGAATTGGCTGCGTCCTGCTAGTTTAGCACCTATTTAAGGCTCCAGTTCAACAAAGAACTTAAGCATGTGACTAACTTTAAGCACGAATAGTCTCATTGACTTTAATGGGACTATTCCCAAGCTTAAAGTTGAGCATGTGCTTATGTACATTGCTGAATCAAGACCTAAATGAGCTGCTCAGTTACGTACTAATATATTAGTAGAAGAGTTAATCTGTCAAGGAAAGGTATTGTTTGAACAGCACTCTTCAGTGTGAATCTGGCACTTGTTTAAATGAGTCATGGAGCTAGATTTATATACATGTTAAAAAAAGGATCTACCCAAACAGTTGTCTTGTCTCAAAAAGACTCACCCACAGCACGCACTGCTAAGAAAGTGAATTTGTTTTTTTAAAAGGTAGAAGAGGAAAGGTTGGAAGCCACAGCAAACAAAGCAACAAAAGACAAAACTCAGTGTTTCTGCTTTAAAAACCAAAACCTGTCAGAGTAAATGCATGGCCTGGAGTGACAGGAATTAGTATGCCAGAGAAAGGGAAGAGAATGCAAAGGCCAAACTATTGTTACAGGTGTGGTGAAAAACCCCTGTCACACATTTAACAAAACCGTGCCCTGTGTTCTCCAGGCAAATTGCTAGAAGCTGTCAAAAACTGTAATTCCATTTCACTAAGCATTTTGTTAATTATTATGATTGTATCGCCCCTGAAGGTATCTTCGTATATTACAACCTGCTCGCAATGACTTAAAGCAATAAATATTACAGAAGCTTTATTAAAAACAGTCGCTGTACATGTACAACTGCCACCTCTCAAACATTAATAAGACTAGTTTGAAGATACCAGTAAATTCGGTTTGTGTCACCTCCATCTACTTTGATTTATTTTTGTTCCTGTTAATTCTCCCTATCTTGTGCATTTGATCACAGACTTGCCTAGGGTTGCCAGGTGTCCAGTTTTCGACCAGAATGCCTGGTCAAAAAGGGACCCTGGTGGCTCCGGTCAGCACCCCTGACCGGGCCATTAAAAGTCCTTTCGGCAGCACAGCAGGTCTATGGCAGGCTCCCTGCCTGCCCTGGCTCCACCCAGCTCCTGGGAAGCAGCCAGCACATCCCTCCAGCTTCGGGATGGCCACGGGAGCTTGTGTGCTGCCCCGCCCTGAGCGCCAGCTCTACAGCTCCCATTGGCTGGGAACCACAGCCAGTGGGAGCTGCGGGGGCAGCACCTGTGGGCGAGGGCAGTGTGCAGAGCCTCCTGACCCCTCCACCTACAAGCTGGATGTGCCAGCCACTTCCGGGAGCCACCTGAGGTAAGCTCCAACCCAAGCCTGCACCCCGAACTCCCTCCTGCACCCCAACCCCCTGCGCCAGCCCTGAACTCCCATCCACACCCAAACTTCCTCCCAGAGCCCACACCCCCTCCTGCACCCCAACTCTCTGCCCCAGCCCTGAGCCCCCTCATCCCCAGCCTCATCACAGAGCCTACACCCCAGCCAGAGCCTGCACCTGGAGCCCTGAGCCCCCTCCCTCCCCCAAAACTCCCTCCCGGAGCCTGCACTCTGCACCCCCTCCAATGCCCCAACCCCCTGCCCCAGCCCTGAGCCCCCTCCCACACTCTGAATCCCTTGACCCCAGCCCAGAGCCCCCTCCTTCACCCCCACCCCAGAGCCTTCACCCCCAGCTGGAGTCCTCACCGCCTCCCACACCCCAACCCCCACCCAAGGGTGAGGAGAGTGAGCAACAGACAGAGAGGGGATGGAGTGAGTGGGGGCAGAGCCTCAGAGCAGGGTTGGGTGCAACAGGTTGGACCCCCTATCCGGGATGCCACCTGATGTACTGATATTTCACTGAGCCTGCCTGCTCCACTAGCCTGGGCTCCCTCTCCCTGTTTTGCTTAATTAGGCTCTCTGGCCTCTGGCAGCACACACACACACACACAGATAGGGATGCACCAGCTGTAGAATCACAGAGTCTACAAACAGCTCTCTATGTGAAGGAAATTGCCCAGCACTCAAGTGCAGCTTCCCTCTGGAAAGTACACCCAAACTAATACTGTCTTGCACTGTAGAGAAATCTATACAACGTAAGCTTACAAATTAGCCCCCTCCCTCAATGTGGAGGAAGATATGCACAACTTCTTGCCCCCCCCCCATTATAAATTGCACAAACTGGGTTTAATAATAAATAAAAACAAGGTTATTAAGTATAAAAGGCAGATTTTAAGTGATTATAAGGGATAGAAAACAGAACAAAGCAGATTACCATGCAAATAAAACAAAACACGTATACTAAGCTTAAGATCCTAAAGAAGTAATTTCTCAGCCTAAATGTTATTTTAGGCAAGTTGCAGAGTTTCAGTAGCTTAAAGTTCCAGTTATTTTTCTTTACAGACTAGACTCCTGTCTTAGTCTGGACTCAGCCCTTGCCTGCTCAGTTCCTTTGTCTCTTCAGGTACTTTCAGCTGTCTTTCTTCTTGGGCAGGAAGGCAATGGAGAAGAGTCCTGTTTGCTTTACTCCCCAGCCTTAAATAGAATTTACATAAGGTGGGAAGCCTTTGTTTCCAGTGGAAAAGTACCAGCAGTGTCCAAGGTGGTGTTTAATACTAGGTGACATGACCACATGACCTTGTAGTGTCAAAGCAACATCCCAGGAGGCTTCTCAGGAAGGAGTGAGATTAGTATTTTCAAGGTCTTATCGTTTCTTCCTAATGGCCAATCAAGGCTGATGGTCTGTTCTCTGGTGGGTGTTTCCTAAGTACACACCCAGTTGTAATTGTTACATAGCCAATATTCCTAACTTTAGATACAGAAATGATACATGCATACAAATTGGATAATCACATTCAGTAAATTATAACCTTTCCAATGATACCTTACAAGACCCATCTTGCATAAAATATATCTCAGTTGTGCCATATCCATATCATAAGCATGGAGTGAGCAGGGGTGGGGCCTCAGATGGGCTGGGACAGGGGTGTGGCCTCAGGGAAGGGGCAGGGCGGGGAACGGGGCAAGGCTGTTTGGCTTCTGCAAATAGAAAGTTGGCAACCCTTACTGTGCCAGGTTAAGGCTCCTGAGGTCAGGTGAGGTCAATTTGAATCAGATACACTATGACCTTTAACCACTGCTGTAAATTGGTGGCGTTGGTTCCTGTGCATGTCAGTTTTGCCTGTCCATGCGCAGATGTCTGAACTTGGATTTTTTGGAAGGTGCGATCTGCTAAAATACCCACTGGTGTGGACTCCCCGACTACATCCCCAGGCCTCTTCCATTGTCCCCCTTCCAAAATGTTCCTCTCTGCTAGCTCAACCACTCATCATCCTGCCTGTCCTGCAAATACAGCTCACCCAGATCAGTTCCACAACATACAGGATTTTCCAAAACCATTCTTGGAGCCTGCAGATTTGACCTTCCTTGAGTTCTTACAGAAGGGAAAAAACTAGGGTAGTGGCTGAAAAATAAAGCGCTTGCTGTGTTTAATGTCAACAGGGGAAATAAACTGACTGACTATTTGGGCAAAGCAAATGTCAAATGTACAAAACAAAGGAAATGAAAAAACAGGGGAAAACACTGGGTGAAATCCTGGCTTCATTTAGGTCAATGGGAAATTTGCCACTGACTTCAGTGAGGACAAAAATTCACCCTTTGGTTTTTTTCGACTCTCTTGAATTGCGAAGAGGTGTTAACACACAATGTTAGACAAGAGGTCTGATTTTTAAATTGATGGTGTCAATTAAGTAACTGCAGTAAGAAGGCAACAATGAACATTTGTTCACAGTCCTGGTGGGCCAAGAGAACAGAATGACATCCTCCACTGTTGTTTGTAGGCCAGATCCTACCTGCAAAGGACAGAGATACTTGTCCTCTCTGACAGTGTACTATCGCTTTCTACCAAATGCATTGCTGAAGGTGTAAGGAAAGATCCAGTGCAGTCTACGACCTAGCAAGGTCTATAAAATGGGAGACTCCCATGGTGTGACTGACATATAATAACTGTTTTCATGAAAAGAGGCCAGCTGCCTGCTGATATGAAGAAGTGTATTAGCAGGAATAAAAAATACACTGGCTCACTCACAAAGGCTGTTGCTCTGGGTTCATGACACCTTACCTCTCTGCCAGCTTTTGTGCTACTTTCCTGCACATCAGAACTGGGATAACGCGCCATTCTCTTCCCAAGATCACCAGCCACATAAGGTTCTTTATTACCCCAATATATAGCCGACCTCTGCAGCCTTGTATCCGCAGCTCAGCCTCTGCCACAGGTAGACCTACTTCTTGCCATGTACACATGAGATGTTTTCAGGGAGGTGCTGGTCCATCATCTTTGCCAACATTCCATTTTCCTGGACAAGGGTATGCCTGTAACCTGAGTCTATGAGGCCTTCCATTGACGTTCTTCCCAGACCAATAGATACCACATATGACTGGGCTCCAGTGTCATTCAGAAAGGATTCCAGGCCACAAAGCTGGCTGTAATAACAGCCCAGGTAATCACACTCCATTATCAGGCACATGGGTGCTGGAACAGTTTGTATAGTGGGGGTGCTGA
The DNA here is from genome assembly GCF_965152235.1 of Eretmochelys imbricata. Lineage (NCBI taxonomy): Eukaryota > Metazoa > Chordata > Testudines > Cheloniidae > Eretmochelys > Eretmochelys imbricata. Next base: position 237,460,240 of record NC_135572.1, read on the forward strand.
GAGCTATTGAACTAAACTGTAGACCCTGTATATGATGGAAATCTCTTCAAGCAAGGGAGTGCAGTAGCACAGCACCCCTAGTTCCAACACCTGTGATCAGGCAGTCTCTCCTGATATGCCCAGCCTAGCTGCATCAGAAGGACAGAAGCACTCTCCTTAGATTGCAGGATTGATGGGAGCAGCCCTGCTAGAACCTGTGTATCCCCCTGTTTCAAGTTACTTGGGACTCTGTCTCATCAGGAGCTTCCCTGAAACTCCCCAGATTGGGATATCCTTTCTTCTGGTCTCCCCTGATGAGCCACTCCTGGTCTGCCAGGCCATTCAGGCCACTTGGCTCCTTCAGCTGTCATGATTTTCTGTATGGAATTAGTATCTGGGCATAACCACCAGGCAGCAAAGTGCCATAACCTCTGAGCCTGTGGGCATGCTCTATGCAGGAATGGTTCAGCCTTGAAATGGTGCCAGTATATCTCTGGAGTCAATCCCAGTCTATCCACAATGGCAGCCTTCACCACAGGATATGAGCCCACCTACTCGTCACTTGCCACTCAGTAGGCTGCCTGCGCTTCGCCCATCAGAAATAGTGCTATGGGGTCTTCACAAGTAGACTCTTGCCAGCCACTCATTCAAGGGTACAGAGGAAGGGCTGCAGGTCATCCTCTGGCCCCCAACTTTACCAGGCCAGGGACCAGGCAGCCTGAGCTACTCTTTTCAGTAGAAGCCAAAGTCCCCAGAACTCCATGGCCTAGCTGCTTCCACAACCACTCTTGTTGCTATAATTGGGCCTCTGCCACCACTGCTGAGTGGCAAAGCATGCCCCCTTCTGTTTCTGCCTGCTCTCCATCAAATCGCAGGAGGACAACTGGGTCTGCTGCTGCTGCTGTTCCTGCTACCACTGTAGCACAGCTATCTGCTGCTGCACCATCACCAGCAGACATATCACCTTTTCCATCTTTACTGATTAACCCAAACTGGGTGGGGTGCCAGTCAATATTCACAGGCTTCCATTTCCCCTTATCTCCAGCGGCCGATTACTGGCCTGCATGTTCCAACACGTGCTATCGCATGTTCTGGCCACAGCACCCTCTTGCAGTATTGTATAGTGCAACGGCCACTCAGCCTCAGTTTCCCAGCTGGTCTTCCTCTCCTCCATCCAGCCCCCAACTCCCTCTGAGTTAGCCTTCCAGTTAGGTCTCTTACAGGTCTACCCTCCCAGGGCACTCAAAGTCGCAACAAATATGAAGCAACATAAACTCTTCCCATTCCTCTGGGACATCTGCTAGGCACCAGTCTTCCCCAGTGCCTGGCCCTAGCTAGCCGCCTCTCCCATAGTGAGAGCTCTACGTCTGCTCTCTGTGTCTGATTCTTCCAACTGAGCAGGGCTCTTATTTTTAAGCTCCTCCCTGAAAGCCTGTCTCCTGCTCCAAATGTCTTTATTTGCGCTGATTGGGCCTTTCGTAGCCCATTAACCTCTTCCTGCCTTGTGTGGCAGTTTGTGTGCCCTATTAGTCCTGCATAAGGGTAATAATATAGGGCCCATCATACTCCAGTGTAACTGCATTGGTATTACTCCTCATTTACACTTGTGTTCGGGCCCCCAGCCAATGTCTGTTGAAGTCTCTGGGAATATTTCTGTTGACTTCAATGGGTGTTGGATCAGATCCTGAGCGAGATCAAAACTGACTTAGAAATTACAATATATAGAGTGGGTTGGGGACTGCTTCAAATCATGCCAGGTCTCTGGTGGCCAATGTTCATTGTTGTATGCCTAGAAGAGATGTTGAGTTGATGAGTTCAGCCTTGTTCCTACAGAAGACATCACAAAATAACCACCAATCACAAATGGCATTTTGGAGGCCCAGTCCTCCAAGGATTTGGTCAATGGGATTTGAGGTCCCTCAGGCCCTGTCTCACTTTAGTCACGTGTAAGGTTAGACATATGCCTAAGTACTGTACTGACTCAGGGCATCTTACAGGATGAGGTACTTGGAGAACTCCGTGATTGAATAGGATGTGGCGACCAAACTGCCCTCTTACACGCAGACAGAAGGCACTTGTGGAAAGCAGTTGAGTATACTGGAAGATCAGTGTGAGGTAGTCTGCAGTACTGTTGCCCATATTGCACCCATTTTGTGGTTAACAAGATGTTTGAATGCATCAACCTGGCACCTACCATAAGCACTAATTACACATGTTAAAATGGAGAAGTTTGTAAACTGTCTATGGTATAATATGCAACAAGCAACATGGACTTGACCATGCTGAACCTGCTTTGCCGAATGGTAGCTTTTGCCAAAGAAAATCATTGTGAACGTTGATTTTAAAAGTTGTGCAAAAACTAATACAACCAAAATATGTGCCTAACATATACTTTGTCTTTCCTAGGACAAGAAATTGATCAAAGCCCTCTTTGATGTATTGGCACATCCTCAAAACTATTTCAAGTACACAGCACAAGAGTCAAAGGAGATGTTCCCACGATCATTTATAAAGCTATTGCGATCAAAAGTTTCCAGATTTCTACGACCATACAAATAGCTTCCTAGTGATATTCAATTTGGGGTTATTTCCTGTCAAATATTGTATTTTCCTCCACAGTAGAAACATTTCCTAAATGGAAGGTTATTTTTTGGCAGTCTTTACTTTCAATTATATACTGAAGAATAACTATAATGTTTTATAATTGTTAAAAGCCAATATTCTGAATGGGATTTTTACTTCAAAGAAGAATACTTGTGGATCCTTGAGTGCATCTAATTGAAGATCCAAATTTGTGTCTGCACTAGTGTTTCTTCATGTTTCATTTGAAAATGTTTGTTTTAGAAAATATATTTTCTAAGCCTTTTCATTTTCTAGCAAAAATAGTTTTCTTCTAAGCAAAGAAGAAACCTGTTCAACCTGGTTAAACAAACTACCTGTTTTGTGATAGAAAGGAGTATGTAGCATAAATACTATTTGGATTTTGAATTGCACTTGAACTTTATATTTGAAATTTTAGAAGAAAACAAAAATAATCTAAATTTTGTTATTTCCCATTTGTGGTTTTGTGGAGACTTTGTTCTAGTATAAACCAAAAAAAGAAAGGGGGAAAAAAAGAGGAAATGGATGTATAATTTTGTTTTATGGATTATACAAGATTGAATCCCATGCCCTATCTGTTTTATCTGCCCTATTGTAGCCTTCTTCAAAGGTCTACCACTACCTGTCCTGCTGCAGATACAGTCATGGAATTTTATATGACATTGGGTCTTTTTGAAGACTTTTACAATAGAGTGGATGAGAAACAAAGAAAAAAAAGTAGTCGTCCGTTTTTCTTTTCCTTATTAGAGCATCTAATTAAGTACAATATATAAATATATAAATATATACTTCTATTTGTGGGTACATTAGTAATATTATCTTTAGTTACTGTAAATATTACTCAGGCTTAAATCTCTACTCCCACGCACAGTATTTACTCGTATCTATTTGTGACTTCACTTAGATGATTAAATAACTTCTCCAAGTGCTTGTAACTTCTGTTTACCCCAAACTGAAGTGTCTTTGAATTTTATGATACAAAAAAAGAATAACTTTCACTTAGACAGTCTTGTCAAATATAAATTATTCGGTGGAAGGATGAGAGATTTTAGTTCATGTGAAAATTCATTATTTTGCTAACTACTTTCCAATATCTCATTCAGCAAGTGGTCCTATTCTTCCTCCTTATTCAGGTACTCCTTTTGTCAAAATCAATGGGAGTTACTCCTGAGAAAGGAGCAATGAATAGGACTTCAGGAGAAATTAACTTTTACATTAGATTTGACATCTCTAAATCATTACAGAAATATACCTCTTTTGTATAAGCCAAATTTCTAAAGGGGAAAAAACAGAAATAATTTTTGCAATCCATTTTAAATATTTTTAAATTAATTAAATATACCCTAGTAGCTGGATCCTGCATGCCTTGGGCACCCAAAACTCCCACTTACTTGAGTAGCAGATTCACACCTAAAACACCCATTAGCTTCATATGAACATAAGAAATTGCCATAGTATGTCAGATTAGTGGCCGTCTTCTGACAGCAACAAGAAGGTGCAAGAATCCTGTCATCCCCATCAATTCGCTGACGTAACAGTGGATTTTAATGAGAGATTGTATATTTTTGTTAGCTCCACAGCCACTTGATTTTTCAGTTTCTTCAGAACTCTTGGAGGGGTACTGCCTGGGGTCTGGTGATTTGTTTCATTTACCAGGGAGGTTCACTACCCTCCCCTTTGTCCCCCATTTTTATTATCTAAGGAGAGTAGGTATCACCCCGACATCTCTTGTGGTGAAGACTGTGGCAAATACATCATTTAACTTTGCTCTTCTGCTGCTCCCTTCTCTTCCTGGTAATCCAAAAGACCTATGAATTCTCTCAAAGACTTTGTGCTTCTGATATATACTTTAAAGATGTTTTGCACTAATTTATATGCATATATTTTTATGTCTGGCTAATCACTCTTCAAACTCCCATTTGGCTTTCTTAATTCCAATTTACATTTTATCGGCAATAGTTTCTGTTCCTTTCTCCTGGCTACAGCTGAGCTGGATTGCCATTTCCTGAAAGATACCTGTTTGGTTTTAATCCCTTTTTTAATCTGGCCATTTAGCTGTTTTGGGGAGAGGGGAGTTGCCTTCTTTCCTGTGTGTTCTGTTATAGTGTGCTGAAAATAGTCTCCAGACTGATTTTGGAAGTTCTTCATTTTTAATTAAAGGGCCTTTTTGAGTAGCTTCCTCCTTTTTAAGGAAAATTCTCCTTTCAGAATTGAATGTCACTGTGCTAGCTTTTATAAGATCTCTTCCTCAAGGGTGGTGAACTTAATTTTTTAAATGATCACTATTGCCTAGTAGGAGTCCAAGGATGGGTGTCCCAAGGGATGTATGATCAGTGCTAGGCCTAGTGCATTTGTAGAATGGAAAACCATTTGCTAACTGTAGGGGTGGGGGAGCTAGTAGAAATACTTATAATTATACATAGTTTGTACAATAAATTGCAGTGGATCATACAAGAATCTATATAGATCACAAATATGCATGCATAAATCTGAAAGCTCAAAGATAACTAGAAAGAAACTAGTATTTCAGAGTGATGTGAACATTGCAAAGGTGTCCCAGAGATTATCCAGAATGGTTGAATTGGTCATCATTACCGCAATCCAATTTAAAGATATTGGAAAACTGACTGAAATTCTCAAAAGAAGACACACAATTTAAAGAAATGAAATAACACCATCATTTCCTGAAGGCTGCACGTTGTTCTCTGAACTTTCAAACTGCATTTCTCAATTTAAGGAAATAAGTCTGGGTCTAATGCTGCGCAGCACTGAATGTCTCATGCAGACTATACGGCACCTAAAACCCCCATTCAGCAACTCACAGGATTGGTCCCAACAACACTGTAAAATATTACTGGCCTGCAGGGCAAATGATCTTTTTTGCAACACAGCACAAGGTAATTTCCCTTGCAGGTCAGGAATCCCTTTTCAGTGCAGTAACGCTTTTAGGGCTTTCAGTTAAACTGGTATGAAGCCAGGACAAAGGCTTGTCTACACTAGGGAGTTGCCCTAATCACAGCCATTGGTGGCCAGCCAACAGTATAGCTGCACTAGTGGAAAGCACTAACAGAAGCAAGCTAAACTATGATTTGCACTGGTGCAGTTTACCCCAGCTTAAAATGGCTACGCTACACTGGTGCTTATTGCAGTTTAACTTGTCTACACTAGAGGTTTGTATCGATGCACCTGCTCTGGTGTCTGGCCACTAACTGCTGCAATCCCCAGTATAGACCAGACCGAGCTCTGAGGATGCCCTCCATTACATGGATGCAACACGCATTGATTTGTTCCCAGGTAATAAAGGTAGAATTTGGGTCATTGACTGTGCTGTAACCAAGAGAACAATTTGGCCATTACAAGTACATAGCTGACATACTGAGTGTTTCTTGTGCTGTATATGTGGAAAATCATATATTTTATGTGATGTTTGTGTTTCCCCGTAGAAATGTGCCAGGCAGATGTGCAAATTTCTAATGAAAAAAGTTAGCATCAAGTGATAGATAATATTGTCTTAGCAGATTTGGGATTTTTGTTGTTAATACAAGCTAGTTTTCATAAAAACACATATAATATTTCACTTACATGATAAAAGTGAAAATTGCTATTAAAAATCCCCATCCAAAGTATGGTATGAATTTCAGAGCTGTGTGAGGGCTTTGAAAAACCAAGTTGGTGACTCATATTGGCAGAAACTGTCATTCATCAAATAGAATATGGTGCCACATAAATGTGAGTTGGGCTTCTGATTTATGAATGTTTGTATTTTCATTAACAGCAGTCACAGACTGCTATGGCAGTTTGTCAGAACATGTCACCATTCAGTAACAGCAGCAGAGCAAGAAATGGCTTGTTTAGTAGGTGGAGATAAGCTATCAAACTTCGGAGACTCAAAGCATGTGGGAGAAATAAGGACATTAATAATGCTTCCCTCTTTGTGAGAGAGGCACCTTCATGATACCAAAAAATAAGAGATTCAAAATTGCAGGTTGCAGGTGTGAAAAAAATGGTAGATCTTACCTAAATAGAGAATATTGCATCTATATCTAGTGCGGCAAATGATCTCCCATTTATGGCTTCACGTGTTACTACAGGGCGATTGAAAACTGTATTAATTTGTGATGGCCTAATTCCATATCCACAAATGACCTTTTTTTGTTCAATTTGAAAATGTTCTTATGTTTAAAAGCTGAACACCAGTAGCACTTATTTTTTAAATCTCTCCTCCTACCCTAAATTCTGCACTTATTGTTTTAGAGAGGTGGTAATGAATCATCCCTAAATATTCTTCATCTCCCACAAAAACGACAGACTGAATATATTTTCTGTGATCTTGTAGTCTGCAATAATTAGAAGTTGCTTGATAATAATGCCAAAATCATCACATTTACTAATTGTTAATAACTGTTATGGGGTAGGCATGTGGGTTTCATTTGAGCACAGCCAGAAACAGGTCACTGAATTCAATGGGCCAGATCCTCAGCTGAGTATTGCCTTCAATGGAGTTACGACAATTTAAACCAGCTGAGGAGCTAACTCAGTAAGACTGAATTTTTAACTTTTGATATATTCTTTCATCCTACCATCTTTCCCTACATTCCTCCCTCTGTTGTACACAAATGATCTCTAAAACACTTTTTCTCTTTTTGCCTTATCTTTGTGTTTTGTTTTGTTTTGCCCCAGAGAGTAAAGTCAAAGCACACTATGGTATAATTATTGGAGATGAGCCCAAACCACGAGAACACCCGCAAACTTTGTGGAAGTGTTAAATCTGAAGCTGGCTCTGTAATTTGCCACTCGTTCCAAAGCCTCTGACAGGTCTGAAGCAAAACCCTGTATTTGAACTTCCCAAACTTTAGGAAGTTTTGAATCCAGATCTGGACATTATGCCTGCTGCATATGTCCAGTAATTCTGTTTCTATGGGAATGATTGTGCTATCAGAAGATGATGTACTTTTATTTATTAACTCTGTCATATATCTTCTCTAGGCATGGAAAATCATGACGTAAAAAGTCTATTCTCCATGGGCTGACAGACTGTACATCCAAAACGCTGTTAGTGAGTCCTTAACAACTGAAGTGGGTTGGCAGAAAGAATTGAGGAGCTTTAAGTGAAAAGCATCCTGTTCTTACACTGAATCTTAGAAAGAGGGAGAGCCATATGCTGCATCCATGAAATTCTTCAGTAATTTAGTTCATTTATCCCACCTGCCACATTGGATGCTAATCTTCCCTCATTGGTGAGACAATTGTTGGAAAATAGGTCTATCTTCCAAACCTTGAAATTTAAACAGGATCAAAGCTATTTCTATGAGCTACAAAAGAATGTTCTGCAAATCTTTGAATGTAATATATAGAATGATACAATACTGAAGAGAGGAACTATAAAAAGGCACTGGCCCTGATTCTTCTCTCACACCAATTTTACACCACAGTAACTTCACTCAGTGCATTTACTCCTGTTTTACACTGGCTTAAGCGAGAGGAGAATTGGGCCCAGAGTTTTCAGAGAGTCTGCAGTTTGATTTATTAGATGGCTTCTAATAAGCACGATTGATTTTTCAGTCCTATGTCATACAAGTAGGACTACAAAGAAGAGATTTTGATCCAATGTGGGCAAATTATCCAAAATTAAACTTCCAAACTAGAAAGGCTCCCTTGTTAATTTACCCAGCATATTTGAATTTATTATTTCAACCATTTTTATAAATAAACCAGGATTAACTATTCTGGATAGCTACCTTCAAAATAATCTTTAAGAGTGAAAGCAGCATTGTGATTCATAGTCTACTAGAACTGCTACATCAACTGGTCTTTGACTTTACTGATGTCTGGATTCTGAGTAACTTTTAATACTTATTTAGATAGTTTTCTAGGATGAGAGAATTTGTGAGCACTTGAAAAAAAAAATTGAAGACTTTTGTCTTCCACTAGAATTGTTTTTGGAAGAAGGGAAATTACTGTAAAATAATATGACCTTATTCCTCAGTTTTGGGCTTGGATGCAAAAGCAATCTCTCTCTCTCTCTCTCTCATCACACTTTCCTTAAGAACAGAAATGTACAGGAAGATTAACTCTTTAAGGCAAAGAATTGTTATCTAAGTATCTGAATATATACAATTCCAGTTTACTATTTCATTTATTTATTCTGTTTCTACAATTAGTTATTAATCTATAAAATTCATGTGTAATATACAACAATAAAAATGTACAGTGGCACCTTTCAATGTAATAATTTAAACCATCTGTATTCAGAATGCTGAGATAAGTTTAAATACATACGAACTTTTGCAGTTGGGTTTCAACTTTTGCTTATGTATGGCACTGATTCTACTTTTAAAGACAATAACTCTAGGTTCTATTCTATGGCATTTTAGGAATATTCAGTACATTGTATTTTAAATGACTGTAGTAAAGGAGTAACTTTAATTTAACACTTGCATTGTTTTCATTCGGTGACTGTAGCTTTATACTTCCACAGCATACCCAGAAATGTGTACTCTAAGAAATACAGCTGAATTACTTATCTCTAATTAATCTTCCACATTCAGGAAAACAACAAACAGCTCTGTTTAACAAAATTTTATTTTAATGAATGAGAAACATCTTGTCTTTTTAGAGGGTTTTTATTGTTTTTCTTTTTAACATTTTTTTAATTAAAATTATTTTGTAAATATGTTTTTTCTGCATTTTATACCTTGGAAATACTGCTAGTTTGCATTGACAGCAGTGGTTACTGAAATGTGATGATTAAAAAGTTACATTAGGGCCCCGGGTTGCATTTAGTCAGTTGCAAGATTCATTGCTATGGTTAGTCCTGTTATTCCTGCAGTCTCCCTGGGATCATAACAAAGGTTTTCTCCGGCAATATAGCCTGCTAGTAGTGGTAGCAGTGACTATCAATTACCATTCTGAAGCGCTTACTGTTTTCATAACATAAAGAACATGTAAGTTAAAGTAAGCGTTAGCTTGATTAAGGGGAAAAAATAAAGTCCAGAAACAAAAAGGGGATTCAGAACATTGTGCCCAGTATAGTACAGAGATCAGGAAAAGTACACTATATCTGTGTGACTTGGTTGCCGTGGAAGTGGTAAAACTACGCATTGGTCCTGATCTGGGAGTCCTTAATCAGGCAAAACTGCCACTAAGATCGGTGAGAGTTTTGCCTGATTAAAGTCAACTATATCCTTTATATGTTTAACAGGAACTTCTGTTAGGCTAGACCTGGGGGGAAAATTACTGGTAATATAATACTGGTTTATGTACTGTTTTGTTGTTTATAGATCACTGGGCATGAGTGATGATTTGAACTAAATCCTTGTAGCTGCTGCTGGTGAGGCTAAGGTTTACTGTTTTGCTGTTTATAGATCACTGGGCATGAGTGATGATTTGAACTAAATCCTTGTAGCTGCTGCTGGTGAGGCTAAGGTTTACTGTTTTGCTGTTTATAGATCACTGGGCATGAGTGATGATTTGAACTAAATCCTTGTAGCTGCTGCTGGTGAGGCTAAGGTTTTTTACCTATGTAAATTATGTACAAACAGCTATTTCCATATGAATTGTACCATGTTAGTTAGAGCAAAGATAGTGAATAACTGTACAAAGTTTGATACTTAGAAAATAAAATACAGTGGTCTGAGCTTTACCGACATTTTAACAAAACTGACAGATTCAGTAGTAGCAAATGTTGTTGTAAATGTATCTTATCTAACTCTACATTTCCCTTTGCCTCTGTATAGCAATAGCTTTGTTTAATATGTCAAAGCTCAAAATGAAGCATGTAATAAAACTTTTGCTAGAATCACTTTCATAATAAACGTAAAATGGAATACATGCTCTCTACTCCTCTCATTCTTGTGCCTGGGCAAACAGTGCAGGCGCAGGCCGAATGCACAGAATAATCGGATGCGAAAACTTTTTGTAATAATGTCATTTTTATATCTTTGGCTAATCTGCACTGGTGAACAATGAGGCGCTTCTGATACGCAGACAGCAGGCAGAGTTCATTAGTGTTGAGCATCACAGACTTGTTTCTTACAGATAGCCTGCAAGTGGGGATCTCGTAGTGACAGGTGTTCCCACCATGTTTTCTCCATGGTAAACAAGCCCCAGATGTGCCACATTTACTCTTTTCATATTTGGGTCTTTGGTTACTTTCGAAGATGTGGGGGAGTGGGTAGCGGTCATGGCCAAGGGAGAGCCACATATCACCCACTCCAACAACCTTAGAATTTCCTTGCATAAAGTAATTCTGATGCTATCAGGTTTACCTCGTGTGGATTCCGACACTACATTTTCAGACTCCCCTCAGCTGATGAGTTGGCCCAGACACAGGCAGAGTGTCGATGAGCATGGCTCCTTAGGGATGGAGGTGCTGGCCCTCTGTGGAATCCACCCCAGATCTTAGGAGGCCTGTGACTTTCATACACACCTGCTGCCCGTTCCATGGAGCGGTGAGTGAGCAGGAGGGGAATCCCACTCCTGCCCCTGCCATGATGATTTGGGAGAAAGGCCAAAAGTCAAAACTTAGAGTTCCCCAGCCCCTCCAATCTTTATTCCAGAGGAAAACATGATTTTGCCCAATGTCATTTCCATAGAACATTCTTACGTACTGAAACAATGGTACTGTTGTTGATTTTGATATGTCACATGTATAATCATTATGCAGCTTCAATCTAGTGAACCAACACAAATTGCCCATCAATGGATAGCCCAGATGGTGAGTAGATGGTAAACTGAAAAGGAAATAGGAAAACAGAGCATCTGTAGGAACATCAACAGATCATTAAAAGATGTTGTAAAAGGTGTAAACTACCATCAGATATATGTAGTGTACTATTCTAGACTGAAAGAATGGATGTTAAATCAATTGAGAGATTATTATTATTAAGAGGCATCAGCTTTGTCACCTAGTAGCTGCTTGCAGACAGATTAATACAGTTGCTGGAGGTTGTGGTGGGTTTTGTTTGGGTTTTTTTAACATTATAATAATTTATCTCATGTAGAGCAGACTCATGATAGTGGACATACTAGAATGAATGGTTTTCTGCTGATAGATAAATGCCAAGCAGTTTATTTTGACAACAGGAATAATTTCTCATGTGACAAAATTCTGCTCCATTGATTTTACTTATGTTGTACCAAATTATGAATGTTATAGATATTATGAGCATGACTGACAGAAGTAGGTGCTGCATAGAAAGTTCCAAATTTATTATGGGTAATTCGCCGATGCTTGTTGTAATTTACTCCTTTACTGTGAGATAGAATTGGCCTCAAAATAAATTAGTCTTTGTAAAAACAAAATAACATTTTTTAATACAAGACTTACAAGTTTATATTTTTCCCAACTTTTAGAGCTTGTCTTCACATGCAGTGCTACAGTGGGGCACCTTCGGTGCACAGTGCAGCTGTGTTGTGGTAGAGCTTTAGAAAAGACACTACGACACCGACAGGAAAGCTTCTCCCATCAGCGTAGTTAATCTGCCGCCCCGAGAAGGGTACCTTTCCCACACCTGAAAAAGAACACGCTGTGGCTCAAAACCTTCTCTCTCTCACCAACAGCAGATGGTCCAATAAAATATATTCCCTCACCCACCCTGTCTCTCTAATATCCTGGGACCAACGGGGCTACAAACTGCACTGCATACAACTTGGGCAAGATACTTAGTCTTGCTGTGCCTTAGTTCCCCATCTGTAAAATGAAATTCTATTTCTTTTCTCACACCATTTGTATTGTCTAGACTGTAAATTTTTCAGGACAGGGACTGTTTCTTACTGTGTGTAGGTGCAGCATCCAGCACAATGGGGCCCCAGTCTCAGTGGTGCCTCTAAATGCTACAGTGATGCAGGTAATACTAATAGGATGTATATGATCCTCAGAGTTTGGAACTGGACCCAAACTTTCCCAAAGCTCAAGGAAGTTTGGATCAGCATTTGGATTCAGGTCCATCTCTACTTTTATTTTTAGACAACGGTCAGTCAGCCAGCAATCTGGAAGGGTACCCTCAGGTATAAGTGCGATACAGTAGGCATCTAGATTTGAGCCTAACATCTAGGCAGGTAGACTGAAGAACAAGCTGGGTTTAGGCCCAAAATAGGTATCTTGGAAGGGCTGCATGTTATCACTGACTCTTGTCAGCTGTGATTCTGAAGAAATTTGAAGAGCCACTGATGGAAAACCCACAGGAGGGTGTATCCACTGTTGGATGAAAAATTAGTTATTTGTGCCTTGCAGATGATATTGATCTAATTGGATCATCATAAGAAGTGCCAAAATTGCCAGAAAGAGTAGCAGTAGAAGCAGAAAAGTTAAGTCTAAAGATATCACACAAAAAAACAAAGACAATGGTGACATCTAAGTTGATTGAAAAAGTGAAGCTATTTCTACCAAAATCTGAGGAAGAATTAGAGTGCATTGAGCACATCAAATAGCTAGGTACTATGACTGCAAGGGACCCTTAACATAATTTAGAGATTCGACGTACAATTGGACTTGCAACTGCTGCTCTAGTGACGCTCGGTCTGGTGAAGCAAAGGCATTACCATGCACTGTAAAATGAAATTGCTTGTCCTCAGCATCTTGCCACATGCATGCAAGACATGGATGCTAAGGAAACTCAGATATTCAGAGGCTTTCTGCAATCAAACTGGAGTGCTACAGGTAATTGCTGCATGTTACCTATCCCTCACACACAACTAGCCATGAGGAAATCACCTGGATTTACAGCATATAAGTGGAGAGATACTAGATATCATCAAGATGATTGGACAAAGAAAACTTGAGTTTGCACGACATGCGAGTGGATGAGCCGTATTGGTGCCAGGTGCCAGAAGCGGGAGTGCCTGCAGTGAATGTGGTTTGACAATGCAGCTGACTGGACAGGATGTGATATGACATGCTTCTCAAGGTCGAAGACCACAAAACGTGGAGGAAAATTGCTAACCAAGGATTCTCTTATGTTATGTTTACTGTTCACTGTGCTATGACTCAGTAATGCTTTGCACTATGAGAGAATATATCTACGTATGTATTGAGTTGATGGCAAAGACAGAAAAGACAAAAAGCTCATCCGAGAAACTTCACAACCACAATGCAGCGTCTAGGCAGGCAATGTCACCATGATACTTTGTCATTCGTCCTCCACATTTTAATCACAGCATCCATATTTTTTTAACCCACAATATGTAGCAAAAGAATGTATGATGAAATGAGAACAGTGCACCAGGATACAAAACCAAGGAGCAATCAAAGCTGGAAATATGAATATTTAATCATCACATACTGTTTAAATCTGTAGCTGGAAATACGAATATTTAATCATCACATACTGTTTAAATCTGTAGCTGTTTTTAGCCATAGCCTTCATAATAAAGCCTTCATGGTGGTAGGCGGAGGGAAACAACCAGAGGATATGGCAAGGATGACCTATCCCCCTTTGATTAAGAATGTTTGCCCATCATTTTCATTCAGGTGTCCAGTCTGAGCAATGAGTTGGATCCTCAACTGCAACTGGTTGATTGTAGAGCAGCAGCGTCCAGGAATGTTTTTTTTTAACCATCTGCACCTCGGCAAGAGATTGCTACTGTTTCTTTCAGATATGGACCTTGCTACTATGAGCCATGCCTTTATTACCATTACCACAGTGTGCTCCACACAGGGATGCACCATAAATCAATCCAGAGATATGCGACAGAGCAGTAAGCAGATGCCCGCCTGCTAAGCAGGTCATCTGTAGCCCATCATCTGCACTGGCTGCCTATTGGTTTCTGGGTTGAGTTCATGGTGTTAGCTTGGATCTATAAAGCCCTGCTAGAACCTTGCTGCTTATGAGACCACCTCTCTCCCTGTGCCACAGTGCTCCAGAGTTGCTATCAGCAGAGGTGATCGAGTTGAATCCCACTTCATTTGAGAGGAGGCTTGGTGGTACAGCATACACTGTGAGCTCTGAAACTAACTCCTCCATCTGATCTAAAAATGACCCTGATCTGTTCACTCTCAGAGCATGCTGCAAGGTGCATCTATTTACGGGGGTGGGGTTTAATGAGAGGTTACATCAACGTGGGAGTAGAGGAGTTTTGTGTATTAAGTTCTGTAGAGGATTCAGTGCTGTTGGCTATTAGGGGTAAGCTGCTATGTAAGTTTATTTTTGATTTTGTAACTGGTGCTGGGGGTACCTTGAGCTTTTGGACATACCGCCTTTTTATTATTGTAGATAGGTAGGTAAGTATAGGGCCAGATCCACAGAGTTGCCAACCCTTGTGAATGTATCATGCAGCTCACTATACTTTATGGGGTTGCCATTAGTGCTTGCATCAAACTATGGCTGCCATCTCCCATTGTTTCTGTAAGATTAAAGCCAGGCTGCCACTCTATGGGGAGGATGCTGGCCAGGAAACTATGAGGAGACAGAGGAATGTAGAGAGGATGGGGGAGGGGGAGGCCTCAGGGAGTGCCAGGGAATATGGGCGGGGGGAGGCAGGGTAGAAACTGACAGGGATACTGGGGAATGTGAGGAGAGCAGGAAGGATAACGTAAAGAGCAACAGGGGGTGGGGAATGTAGATGGTAGACTGGTGACAAGAGAATGGGTGACTATGGAGGGAGAATGTTAGGGGTCATTAAGACTGGGTGGAAAAGTGAGAGAGACAGGATAATGATAGGGAAGGGGGATGAGGAAGGATGCATGGAAGCTCCCCTTCTCAGGGATTAGGAGAGGGTAGGTAGAGTCCCCTCCAACCATCCACCTGAGAGGCCTGTATTTTTCATGTATATTAAATGTTGAATCTTGAATCTGAAATGTTTGTGTACACTTTGGGGGGGGGGAAGCTTGCCCCTAATAGCGCAAAAAACAGAAGGCAAAAACAGAAGACAGAAGACAAAAAACAGAAGACAAAATTCTGTCAAAAACAGAAGACATAAGACAAAAACTATCCACATTTTTTAGAAAAATCATGATTTTAAAGCAAATTCATGATTTATGATTTTTACTGCTCAGTGTTGGCAATCCTGACTCCATCTCCTCTTGTATATTGACCTGCTGGAGCAGACATAGGTGCATACTCTATCAGAGGAAAATCCACAGTGAGAGGAGATTGCAGCCATACAAGGCATCCACAACTCCTGAAGAGCTCCCATGCAGCAAGAAGAGCCTAAAAAAGTGGACAGCTCTGGCCTGAGGAGAGTCTTAGTGACACCAGTCAATTCCATCCACAACGTTTATGGTGCCTCAAGCAAAACTGAATTAAGCAGCTCCATCCCATATTAAATCAGAACATGTACAGATTTAGCAGGAATTATTTCACCTTACAAACTGAAAACTTTGGGAATTTGCTTCCCTGCAAAAAGTGCCAACAAAAGCACATAATTTGCCTATCAAAGTGGTAGACTGAGACATCCATAAAGTGAGAGGTGAAGATTAAAAAAGCACATTCTGTATTTCCACAATCATTTTAAAAACAAATTTGTTTTATACCATTGATGGTGTCTTTCTGGTTTCTCTCTGTTTGGACAATGAAAATAGATTACTCAGTTTCACTTTGGTTACAGGTTTCAGAGTAGCAGCCGTGTTAGTCTGTATTCGCAAAAAGAAAAGGAGTACTTGTGGCACCTTAGAGACTAACCAATTTATTGGAGCATAAGCTTTCGTGAGCTACAGCTCACTTCATCGGATGCATTCAGGGGCCTGAACATCTCCACTGAATGTATCCGATGAAGTGAGCTGTAGCTCAGGGAAGCTTATGCTCAAATAAATTTGTTAGTCTCTAAGGTGCCACAAGTCCTCCTTTTCCCTTTGGTTACAGTTCGGCTCCAGGCTTACACTGAATTCCAGATGGAGCTGATTGCAGGATTTTGGGGGCCTTTTTGGAAAACCCATTACAAACAATAATTTGAAAAAGTTGCTCGAGCGTGATCAAGGAGTGGCTGGCATCATATGGACTGTGGAGAAGTGTCGAAAAAACAGTGCAAGAGGCTGTAAGTGGAGTTGAAATGAATTCATTTCATGTATTAAACATGGCCACATTGGCAGATCTGCCCTGAACCAACATCCTGGCCCCAAACACCTCTGATCTTTGGACATTCGCATCTATGGACCTATTTCACCAGGCGCCCTATCTTTGTAACGAGCCAAACCGAAACACCCTCCAAAAAAAAAAAAAACAAAAACGAAAAACAAAAAAAAACCCACCCCACGCCACGCTGGTGTGGTTGAAATCTGGAGGTGATTTTTTGCCGGTTGCCTATTTGCCAGCCAGCTAACGGGCTACGGCAGCGGCCGGGTGCAGCCCGGCTCTCCCGGCACTGGCACATGGCGCCGCGCTCTCTGCTCCGGGGGGCAGGCGTGGGGAGGAGGAAATAACCCCGGTGCAAACCACCCCTGCAGCGGAGGGGCCCGGACTGCGGGCGCTCGGTGATTCCCAGCCCCCGCGAGCGGCACGGGGAGCCCTGCGCCTTTAAAGCGAGTCCCCGCCCAGCAGGCTTTGGCGTCGTGCTCGCGGGCCATGGCAGGGAGACGCCCCAGAGGCGGCGGCGGCGGCGGCATGGAGGGGGAGCGCCCCGAGGAGCACCAGGCGTTCGTGGCCCTGCACGGAGCGGCGCTGGGCGCCTCGGCGGTGCCGCCGCTCTACTGGGAGCGCCTGCGGCACAAGCTGGAGAACGAGGTGGGCGCCGTGCGGGGCCGGGGCCGGGGCCGGGGCCGGGGCCGGGGCGTGGAGGGGGGGTCCCCCGGGAACATCCCTGGCAGGCGCCGGAGCCGCCTGCACGTGCTCCCCGAGGGTGGTACTTCCCTGCCGGTGTTCGGTTAAAGGATCTCCCGGCTGGAAGGGCTTTTCTCCCCGCTTTGTTTCCCAGGGAGCCCGCTGAACCGCTCCGCTCTCTTCTTCAGGCTGGCTTGGAAACGAAACTCGGCTCGCTTGGGCGCTTTGAAGTCGTGCGCGGTTGGCCTTACATCCTAGGGGAGGAACAGGAAGTGTGTGGAGAGCTTTTCTCTGGATCTTTCTACAAGTGTTTGAAGCTAATGATGATATTTGGCATCATCACAGTCTGTAGGTCTGGGTATCTTTAAAATGCTGCACAGATACCAATTAAACCTCTCTAGCAGGTGAAATGCAGCTGAAGTTATTCTTCCTTCCTCAGTATAGTTTGGCTTTCGGTGGCCGCTGGTGGGGGAGGGCCGTGACAAAGGGAAAAACTCCAAAAATATTAAACCACGCAGCAAATGCTCCTAGAACCCATAACAAAATAATAGTATTTTCTCTATATTCGCAAAAAGAACAGGAGGACTTGTGGCACCTTAGAGACTAACCAATTTATTTGAGCATGAGCTTTCGTGAGCTACAGCTCACTTCATCGGATGCATACTGTGGAAAATGTAGAAGATCTTTTTATACACACAAAGCATGAAAAAATATCTCCCCCCCCACCCTACTCTCCTGCTGGTAATAGCTTATCTAAAGTGACCACTCTCCTTACAAAGTGTATGATAATCAAGTTGGGCCGTTTCCAGCAGGTGAGAAAACCTGGATTTGTGCTGGGGTGGGGGGAGGTATTTTTTCATGCTTTGTGTGTATGGAAAGTGTAGAAGATCTTTTTACAGTATGCATCCGATGAAGTGAGCTGTAGCTCACAAAAGCTTATGCTCAAATAAATTGGTTAGTCTCTAAGGTGCCACAAGTCCTCCTCTTCTTTTTGCAAATACAGACGAACACGGCTGTTACTCTCAAACCTTTCTCTATATTATTAGTTTATATTGCAGTTGTGTGTAGAGGCCCGAGTAAGGATCGTGGCCCCCAATGTGCTAGGTACTGTACGAACACCCAAAGACAATGTCCTTGGAAAGCTTAAAATATAGACCTGTGCAGAGGAGGTTTCCTGGCAGTTTTGAAAAAAGGTATGAATCGATTTATTGCTCCATAGCGCAGGAGAGAGTGGAATTTTTTGTCAGCTGTGTTTTGTGAATCTAAAATAGTAAGCTATAACTAGGAAATATATCCCTAACATCGTGTAATCATTGATAGAAGGCTTTAGGGGTTTTGGAAGCTGACGGGTGGTGCTATGCAATAAGTGAGATCTAAAGAACATTGGGGAGAGGGCCTTGCTATATCATGTAGCCCCCAGCACTTGGCACTAAAGGGTACATTAAAAAACCAAAAGGAGTACTTGTGGCACCTTAGAGACTAACCAATTTATTTGAGCATGAGCTTTCGTGAGCTACAGCTCACTTCATCGGATGTGGCTGTTACTCTGAAACCTGTCATTAAAAAACCAGTGAGCTGTTGTATCTAAATATTGGTGTTTTCAGTAACCTTAACGTATCATGGGTTGGTGTGGTTTTTTTTTTAAAAACAAACAAAAAAACTCTCTTTATCAACCCATTTGACTTCCAGATTTGCCCACTTGGCTTTCTGGTTAAGAACAGCTCCATCCAGCTCTCTTGAGAGCCTGTAAGTGCCATCCTTTGAATTGGCTCTAGCTCTGGAGATTAGAGTATTATACCGAACTCTATGGGAACATGTACTGCCACTGCACCAGTGGACTTTCCCCCTTCATGTTTTCTTACTACAGACTGGCAGTAGCCACTTCAAAGTTACAACGGGAAACTAGCTTAAACTTTTTATGCTTAACTTGACTTTTTAAAACGAACCGGGAGGGGTGGGAGATCCACCTCATCTTCATTTACACAATTTCCCCCAAAATAATTTAGTGCCTGATAGCTCATCTGCACATCTTATCCTTGGGTACTAAATTCCTATGAAGTTCAAAAAATACAAAGAAAAAAGAGGTTCTAAAATGATGCAATTTAAATAATTTCTTGTTGTTGACTTTCTTAAAATGTCACTTTTTTTTTTTTGGTTTTGTTTTTATCATATGTCCAAAATGGTTTGGCCTAAAAACTCAAAATTCTGTCCCAGTCCTGAAACGACTTGCACATGAGTGACTTCATACACAACACATATGCTTAGGAGTCCCATTTGCAAGTTTTGTTGGCTTTGCTGGGGAGAAATTTATTTACATGTTTTAGGGGGAATTAGTGGGGGGGAAATTGTGATCATATTATAGGCAAGCCTGATAACACTGCTGCTGTTAAGGTTGCCACAGAGGTCTCATTATAAGACCCTGTTTCAAATTGCTTATGACTTTGCCAAACTTTAAACATTTGGGCTGAAATTTTCCATGCTGGTATCTGCCTCATGCTAAATTTTGTGGAAAATTTTGGTCAAACTGTTCATCTGTTTCAAAGAACTATTATTATTATTTTATTTTGGCCCATGTTAAAAACAACAAAAAGGTGACTTTTCCGTGATTGGAGCATGATTTGGAGCAGGGATGTGGGGGATGGGCCTTCATGATGGGGATGGGCCTGTGGAAAATCTGCCCCAAAATGACATTTCACCCACGCTCATCAGCCACTTGTAAGAATTTAACATCTAAATCCCTAAAGATTCTGTCTCTACTGGGCCCACTTGAGCATCTCATACCTCCTAGTGCAGACTTGCCTTTGCATGTGCCATCTGAGCATGCTCCCTCCAGCCCAGGGCTATAGGGCTGAAGCTGGAATTTCCTGGTAGTGGCTGCTCTGGTCTGAGGTGGGGCTGGATACCAGAACTGAGAGCAGGGAGTGAGTCTGTCCTGTGCTCTAGATGACGCCCTTACTGGGACCCAGACAGAATGGAGGAGGAAGCTGTCTGTCTGATTCTAATGCAGAGGGGACAAAAGCCACACCTGAGGAGTGAAAGGAGTAGATTGAGACAAGGAGTCTGAGTCTGGAAGTGGTGGGGGGAGGAGGGAGAAACTGCCTGGGGAGTTAGAGAGACAGACTAGCTTGGCAAGGAGGCTGGGAGCTGGGTGGAGAGGCTGGGAGTTGTGGTCAGGAGGGCAAGCGGAGGAGGGTAGGCTGTAGGTGGGAGTGCTTGAGGGAAAGAGCACTTGGGGCTGGGGGGCAGTTGTTGGCCTTATTGAATTCCGGGAGGCAACACGGAGACTGGACAAGGGAGACCAGGACTGACTGGATAAGCTAGGAACCAGTGGGTGGGACAGGGGAGGAGAGGTGACAAGGAGATGCAGTGGAAGGGGAGACTGGGATTGGCTGGACAAGGAGAGTGGGATGGGGAGGGTCGGGAGAGAGATAGATCGGATGTGGGACTGGGAGGAGGAACTAGGACTGCTGGGCTAGAAGATTGGGACTGAGACAAGGAGCCAGGGGTGGGAAAGAGAGAGAACTGGGACCGGGACAGAGCAAAAGGTCAAGCAGGAGTGTCAGCGCGGCCCCGACCCAGCACCTAGCTGGAGCGCTGGAGCTGGGCTGAGCCGCGTGGTGTGGCTCACGGGCCGTAGTTTGCACACCCCTGTCGTAGCCCCTGCACAGCTGCCTGCTTCAGGCGGTGTGGGAACCCACAGATACCCATTTTGTCAACAACAAAAAAACTTCAAAACTAGACTCCAGCGAGAGACTGTTGAATTGGAATTCATTTGCAAATTGGATACAATTAACTTAGGCTTGAATAGAGACTGGGAGTGGCTAAGTCATTATGCAAGGTAACCTATTTACCCTTGTTTTTTTCTACCCCTCCCCCCCCCCCCCCCAACGTTCTTGTTAAACCCTGGATTTGTGCTGGAAATGGCCCACCTTGATTATCATACACATTGTAAGGAGAACACTTTAGATAATCTATTACCAGCAGGAGAGTGGGGTGGGGGGAGGTATTTTTTCATGCTTTGTGTGTATAAAAAGATCTTCTACACTTTCCACAGTATGCATCCGATGAAGTGAGCTGTAGCTCACGAAAGCTTATGCTCAAATAAATTGGTTAGTCTCTAAGGTGCCACAAGTACTCCTTTTCATTTTTGTCATGGATATTTTTAGTAAAACTCATGGACAATTCATGGCTTCTGTGAATTTTTATTTTTTTGCCCCGAATTGTCCATGAATTTTACTAAAAATATCAGTCACAAAATCTTAGCCTTAATTATGATTCAGTCTTTATGTGATCACATTCTCTCTCTCACCCCCACCACGCTCCCAGACCCCTGCCTCATTCAGTACATAGTCTTGAGGGGGGAAATTTTATGTGCTCATGTGATTAAAGACTGTATCCTAATAAATGTGCACAATGGGACTGAATTAAGTTTGCAAAGGCAACCTAAATTCTGGCATCTCCTAACTTTTGAGTGCTTGATTTTGCAGCCTTAATAATCTTTTATCGTATTCACTCCTATCGCAAACTGTTCCTGTATAAAAATGCATATATGGGTGTAAGAGAGTGTGGAAAGAATAATAAAAATAGCTTGGAATAGGACTTACATACTCTCACACCAAGATAGGAAGGCCGAGGAATGAGTTAAGTAGGAGTTTATTAGAGGAAGGATGTAAACAGGAGGCAGTTAAAAGAAAAAAACAAAAAACTGGTGAAGTGGCTCTGAGTGCTAAATGGTTGCCTTGTCGGGAAGCTAAGAGGAACTCATAAACTGTCAGACTGTTCTGTTAAAATCAGACTGTGGCTTTTTGGTTTTGTTTTGCTAAAGAATGTCTGGTCCTGACTCCTTGTCTATTAGGGCAGGGCAGAGAAATGCTTTGTGCAGAGAGCTGCCATATGGTAGCAGGATGCTGTACTTGTTTCTCTGTTCCTTTTGCTCATGGTTGTAGTCCAAGTTACTCTGTTTGCTTGTACACCGAGCAATGTTCAACATTTTTAATAAATGTATATAGAGAAATTGGCCTGCTGCTGACACCAGGATCTACTGCTAAAGATGCTATTGCTCCCATAGAACTAGAGCGAAGGTCATCTGGGGGAGAGCTAGAAATTCAGAAGGAATTATGGTGAAGAGGCAGTGGACTGGGATAGACTGTAAGGAAAAGAGCGACACTGAGCTATGTTTCCTTACATAGAATGGGGAGCTCTCAGAGAGTCAGGAGTAGGAGGGGCAGGAGAAATGGCAGGCATGGGAAGGGTGGTTGAAAGGGATTGTGGGGTCTTCATTGTGGGGTCTTCATGGAGTAGAAGTTAAAGAAAACCAGTGAATCATGGAGTGGAAGAGGGGAAAGTCCCCTGTGTTTGGTTGGGTGGAAGGAATCTTTTCTCTATGTTAACTTAAGCAAGGCCTAAAATTTCCTAGCAATATAGAATTTTGAGTGTTTTAATGTAGATAAAAGTTCCCCTCTCCCTGTCAGTACCTCTACAATTCACACAAATAGAGCTCTTTCCCAACACAACCCTCAAACACATGTGCACACGCACGCATTCCTACCTTTGTTGGATGTGCCGAAACATGCAGGAGCTCTGTTTTAATGGTCTTCATAAGATGTTTTTGGAGCAGGTTTCCTCTCCTGTGAGTCATATATGTCGTTTGGACTTAAGTTGTTGGTTTTCTCATTTAAAAAAAACCTGAAATCTCCCAAACAAACAAAAAAAACTTTAAAAAGAGTTTAGAAGTGTTCCTGTGGGCTCTGCCAACAGCTAAAAATCATGTCACGTTTAATTACAAAAATTCTACGCTTCAAAACATTGTTACCTGAAAAGGTAAGAGTGTCTCTTGGAAATAAACCATTTTCCCATCCCCATGTGGGAGACTGCCGGTTCCCTCCTGCCATATACTTCATCCTTTCCCCTCCTAAAATTTGCATCTTATATACATCTGTAACAAATTACTAGGACATCATAAAATCCCATTTCTAGTATATTGTAATGCACAGTATTTTTGTACTGCAAAAAAGTTGCATGTATAGTTGTTACACCGTATAGTTCAGTACAGACTTGCACGACTTACGTAAGCCTATGAACCCCAACAGAGCAATCCGATTGTATTTATAATCATTTTTGCTGTTCTATCCACCCGCTACCCTATGAAGAAGTCCTGTGTGTTCTATAGCAAGGTGAACTTCGGTTCTGTGATAAGGCCTCTAGATTTTGGGGCATTCATTTGTGGCAAACAGAATCTTTGCAGTCGTTTCATTTCAGCTGGAAATTGAGGCTATAATGAAGCAGGAAAAAGAACAATACAGCCAGTACTAACAGGCTTTGTCACTGAGATATTATTGAATGGATTGTGCAGTGCTCCTGCACTTTCAGTATGCTGAAGATTTCTGTGTTGGTTGACAGCACAGCTACATTATGGAAATTGTCAGGGGTGCTGGAAGCTTTGGCAGCTGGATAAAGGACAGTTAGGGGGCATGCTTACGTGAGGAAGTAGGCTGGAATTGTGGGATAAGTATGTTAACTAGATGTTTCTGCCAAGGTAATATTCAGTTAAATGCTTAAGTGTCACCTTTAGTTTTCTGAGGTTAAAAACCCAATTGTGATGAATGCAGATTACCTTGAAAATATGAACGAGGTCGAGTTTGGCTGTCCTCACTTGGGAGCAATTCACACATCTCAGAACCATGTTCAAGGCTATCTTCACAAATATGGAGACTTCAACGGGTCATACTGAAAGGTGAACAGTCAGGCTGGAGGGAAGTTACGAGTGGAGTTCCTCCAGGATCCATCTTGGGGCCAGTCGTATTTAACATCTTTATTAATGGCGACGCAAAAAGTGGGATTGTGGTAATAAATTTACAGAGCACATAAAGTTGGAAGGTATTACGAAAATGGAGGAGGACTGGAATATCCTACAAAAGCATTTGGATGACCTTGAAAACTGGAGTAATAGAAACGGAATGAAATCTAATAGTGCAAAGTCATGTACTTGGGGACTAACAACAAGGATTTTTGCTATAAACTGCAGACTTCTTAGTTGGAAACAACAGTGAAGGAGAGAGACCTGGGCATATTGGTTGATCACAGCATGACTGGGCTGCCAATGTGATGCAGCCTTGGGGGGGAAAAAACCTAATACAGTCCTAGGATGTTTCAGGCGAGGCACTTCCAGTAGAGACGGAGAAGTGTTAGCTCTGTTATATAAGGCACTGGTCAGACCTCATCTGGAATACTGTGTTCAGCTCTGGTCTCCCATGTTTAAGAAAGATGAATCCAGACCGAACAGGTGCAGAGAAGGGCTAATAAGATGATCAGAGGAATTGAGAACCTGCCTTATGAGAGGAGACTTAAGAAGCTTGGCTTGTTCAGCCTATCCAAACAAAGACTGAGGAGAGAGGCGATTATTCTGCATGAATACATCAGAGAGATAAATACTTGGCAGTGAGAGGAGTTATTTGAGTTGAGGGCCAATGCTGGCACAAGAACAAATAGATATAAACTGGCCATCAGCAAGTTTAGGCTTGTAATTAGATGATGGTTTCCAACCATCCGAGGAGTGAAGTTCTGGAACAGCCTTCCAAGGAGAGTAGTCGAGGCTGTTATAAACATAAAGATAAGGGTAGCATAAAATCCCTCCTTGCAGCTGCACTGAATCGCTTTACCTGTAAGGGGTTAAGAAGCTTAAATAACCTGGTTGGCACCTGACCAGAGGGACCAATAAGGAAAGAAGATACTTTAAATGGGGGTGGGGGAAGGAGGTTTTGTTTGTGCTTTTTTGTTTGTTTGTTCCCTCTCCGGATGGGGGAGGAGGGGGAGAGAGAGAGAGAGAGAGAGAGAGACCAGGCAGAAACAACATTTCTTTTTTAAAAAACATACCTGAAATGATTTATTTAAGATTACAAAAATTGTAAGTAAGGCAAGGAAATGTGTTAGATTATTTTTTGTTTGTGAATTATTTCTATGCTAAAAGGTAGTTTTATTTTTGTGTTTTGTAACTGTAAAACTGAGTTTAGAGGGGGGGAGTCTGTGTTTTAAAATTTTGTTACCCTGTAAAGTTACCTTCCATCCTGATTTCATAGGTGTGATTCTTTTACTTTTTACTATTTAAAAAAAAATTTATTCTTTAAGAACCTGATTGATTTTAGCATCGTAAAGATAAAGGGTCTAGTTTGTACTTACTTTAAAGACAATTGGTTCATATATTATTCTCAAGCTTCCCCAGACAAGGGAGTGAAGGGGTTTGGGGGGATATTTTGGGGGAATAGGGACTCCAAGTAATCCTTTCCTGAATTTTTGTGTAAATCACTTGGTGGTGGCAGCAGTACCGTCCAAGAACAAGGAAAGGAATTTGTGCCTTGGGGAAGTTTTTAACCTCAGCTGGTAGAATATAAGCTTAGAGGGTCTTTCATGCAGGTCCCCACATCTGTACCCCAGAGTTCAGAGTGGGGAGGGAACCCTGGAAATAAACTGGCCATCAACAAGTTTAGGCTTGAAATTAGATGATGGTTTCTAACTGTCCGATGAGTGAAGTTCTGGAACAGCCTTCCAAGGAGAATAGTCAAGGCAAAAAAACCTAACTGGTTTGAGAGCTGAGCTTGGTAAGTTTATGGAGGGGAGGATGGTATGATAGGCCAAATGCTATTGTAGGCAATCTGCGACTGCTAGTAGCAAATATATCTGTTGGCCAAAGAGGGGACACTAGATGGAAGGGCTCTGAGTTACTGCAGTGAATTCTTTCCCAGGTGTTTGGGTGGTGGGATTTGCTGACATCCTCAATGTCCAACTGATCACCATATCTGGGATCGGGAAGGAATTTTCCCCCAGCTCATATTGGCAGAGACCCTGGGATATTTTTATTTTTTTTTGCCTTCCTGGCATTGGCCACTATTGGAAGACAGCATACTGAATTAGATGCACCATTGGTCTGACTCGTATCGCCATTCTTATGTTCTCTGCAGCATGGGGCACATGTCCTTTGCTGGTTTTAACTGAAGTAAGTGGTGGATTCTCTAACTTTAAATCATGATTAGAGGACTTCCATATCTCAGCCAGAGGTTATGCATCTGTTACAGGATTAGGTGGGTCAAGTTCTGTGGCCTGTGATGTGCAGGAGGCCAGACTAGGTAATCAAGATGATCTCTGCTGGCCTTAAAGTCTGTGAGGGATAGGAACTTTTTTTCTTTTTTCAATGCAAAAAGCTTAGATTTTTTTGTGGCAGACTTCAGTGGCCAAAGGTGTGCAAGGGTTGGCTTCCATGGCAACATCCATTGCCACAGAATCTCGGTTACATGGGGCCTCAACTATGTAAGAACCTAAATGTTTATATTGCTTAATGTACCATGGGGTTATTTTCCTTTTTGATATTTAAGAAACAAAGTAGAACATTAACAGCTTCTATTAATCGTAGAACAAAAAGCAGATGTAAAATTAACTGTGAGTGGGTTGGTGATAGCAAGTGATGAGGGATAATACTGCGGCGGGGAAATGGATGGATCCCTTAACTGTTCACTTCTAGGCATCTTAATATCTTGTAATTTTTAAAAAAATATGTAAAGTTGTTTTGGGTGTTAGCTGGTTTCATTTTTAATTCACAACGAGTTTACAGTGTGTGAGTTTATTGAGCTGGGGAGTAAGCTAGTGAGCAGATCAGGAAAATGCTGGTCTAAGGAAAACTGCAGCAGGAGGAACAAAGCTTTAGTTAAGTGTGAAATGTAATCCCTTCTCAGTTACAAGTAACACAGTGAACTACAAAATATTGGCCTATACATAAACACACAAAGTTGGTATGTTGGGGGTTTCTGTTATTTTATTAATACTGGTCAAACAAGGTTACAACCTTTTGCTAAACAACTGTATTTTCCATCGCTATCCAAACTCCAACAGTGATTATCTGCATTAAAGGGAAACTGAAATTACTAGCTCTCTGGTCCTGGTGTCCACTGGAATGTGTAACAGCAAATATATTCCTAATTAAAATATTACTTCAGTAATACTGCTTTAAAAACTCTAGTCGTCTTTATTCCAGCAGTATGTATGTAAATTCTAGCCAACACATCACTAACACCCTATCCCTCAACCCTACCCCAAGCAGAGTTCTGACCCCATAAAGCGGAAGTGCTGGAGACTCCATGAAATCCATTAGGGACTTTGCTGTTCCTATTGATTTTTGCATGGATGGTGCTCAGATACTCCAGTGACGGGCTATACTATAAAACCCTTAGATATTTTTCCATCTTCCCATCTTTCCTCCGTAGCAGCCCACCCACTATTCCTTCTGCTGTAAACTTGATGCTACAGCAGGTTACCCTAGAATGTAGAAGTATGGTTCCTGACTAGTTTTGCTTCACAGATGCTTAGTTGATTTTCCACAGTTCTCCTGCTAGGAGGATTAATAAAAATAATTATCTTGAAGCAACACTGGTTTGTGAGGTGCAGAGAAAAACTGATTACTTAAAGTGAATTCACTCAGGTAGGAAGCTGTTAGTGCTTAGAATTAGTGAGACTTTTAGGGGCTTGGTATTGTTTCCAGACTTGACATGTTAAACCAATAATTCTTCAGTATTTTTCCACATTTTTTTTCTTCTCAATCAGATTAGCTTTGTGCAAGTAATTCTAATGCCTTCTTAAACAATGTGGAGAGAACTAACGATCTGCCTGATCGTGTCTGGTCACATTTTGGACCTAAGTGGCTTAGAGAAGTAGCAGCTTTTGTACTAAGTTTCTGTCCGATTTGAAATCTCTTATGTTTTTTCTTTTTAAAAGTAGATGTTGGACTTGGAAACTATAAAAGCAGATATAGTTGAGACATTTCATGGTTGTGCAACAGACGTACAAGTTCACATCAGCTAGGATCTCAGAAAAGACTTATCTCGTAACCTATGTAATTAGTCTAGACTCTAGATCATGATCCTGCAGCTGTGATAGGAAGGACTGAAAACAAACCCCAGAGAAACTCTGACGATAGTAATAGAGGTAAGTGCATAGAAATTAACTAGCAGCACTGCATGAAATCATTCTGAATGCCCAAGGGTGAGTAAACTTGTGCATTTCATCGTTAAACTACAATGTAAAATGCATTTTTCTTTAATATAACTTGTAAAAAGAAGCCAAGCTGAAAACTTTCTTACCACTTGAGAGCTGATTGTAAAGGCAGATTTCCTCTTGGACTAAATCAGGATCCCTAATATGCATCAACACAATCAAGAGCTAGGGAACAAATTGCATTGATTGGTCTTGTATCCTATACCCAAACAGTTTAAGGCTAGGTTCTTGCCAGATTTAAATCTGTTGAGTTTAGTGAAGTTAAACCACAAGTGAATTTGGTCCTGTATTTTCAGCTTCTAAAAAGACTTTTTATGACATAAGTAAACAAAGGGACAGAACTACTAATGGCTGTGGAACAAAAACTTCCTGTCTCTGGCCATGTCCACACTAAAAACTTTGGTCAACGCAAGTTACTTTGGCTTTAACTGCACTGGCTTTATGTAGTGCTTGAGTGTGCGTGCGCTTGGCTCCTTTTGTCGGTGTTGTGCATAATCCTCAGGAGTGCCTGCATCAATGCACAGTGCAGTGCACCATGGGTAGATATCCCACTGTCCAACCTGCCATTGTACAATGCACTGTCTTTAGGGAAGTTTTGGCAATGCATGGTGGGACAAACGAGTAGCGCAGCCATGACTGGGAGCCAGGGGTCAACTTCTAAGCACGCAACTGCCTCCATCCCATACTGTCATTTATATTCCATAACTTTTGCACCTTTAAAAAAAATCCGATGAACGTATGCAGCCCTCCTCGTTGGCCACCATCTCTGACAGAGGCACGAAGCCTGCACGGCTTTGCACTCTTCTCATAAGCTTTTCAAGCACAGGATGCACAATCCTACTGTGTTTGCTGAGCCAAGAAGAACCAAATCAGTGCGGAACGCAGTAAGAACCAATTCAAGGTGGTTGGTGGTATTCATGGAGAAGTTGCAGATGGTGGAGTGCTGCTTCTGGGCCCAAAAAACGAGCACTGACTGGAGGGATCGCATCGTGCTGCAGGCTTGGGAGGACGAGCAGTAGCTGCAGAACTTTCAGATGTGCAAGGCCACGTTCCTGGAGCTGTGTGCCGAGCTCACCCCGGCCTTCCGGTGCAGGGACATCAAAATGAGAGACGCACTCACAGTGGAGAAGTGTGGCGATAGCACTGTGGAAACTTGCAATGCCAGATTGCTCCCAGTCAGTGGGAAATCATTTTGAAGTTGAAAAATTCACTGTGGGGGGGCATTGTCATGGAATTGTGCAGGGCTATTAATCGTCTCCCGCTGTCTAGAGATGTGATTCTCGCAATATGGAGGCCCGAGTGGATGGATTTGCAGAAGTGGGGTTCTGAACTGTGGTGGGGCAATAGATGGTACACATCTCTATTTTAGCCCCAGACGACCTTGCTACAAAGTACATCAACAGAAGGGGCTACTTTTCTGTGGTTATGGAGGCATTGATGGCTTACTGGGCACACTTAACTGACATCAATGTGGGCTGGTAAGAGAAGGTGGGTGACGCTCGCCTCTTTAAGAAAACAGGACTGTTCAGAAAGCTACAAGCAGGGGCTTTCTTTCCCAAGCAGCAGATTACCATTGGTGGTGGTCAAATGCCAGTAATGATCCTGGGAGACCTAGCCTTCCCGTGGCTCGTGAAGCCATATACTGGCCACCTTGACAGTACCAAGGAAAGATTCAACTACCTGCTCAGCAGGTGCAGAATGACAGTTGAATGCGCTTTTGGTAGATCGATGGGATGCTGACGTTTATTTACTCACAAGATTAGATCTCAGTGGGGAAAAACATTCCAATGGTTGTAGTCCCCTGCTGTGTCCTGCATAATATCTGTGAAGCAAAGGTGGAAAAATTGCTGCTCCACCTCCGAGGGCGGAGGTGGAGCAGGTGTCTGCTGAGTTTGAACAGGTTGACGCAAAGGCTATTAGAAAAGCTCGACGCAGATCTATATAGATCAGGGAGGCATTGAAAGAGAACTTTAACAGTGAACCACAGTAATGCATTGTGGCATACTGTGCTCAACCTGGCCTGGCTGCTGGGGGGCCTGTTAAGAGTTGTGTGGTGCTTGGTGTATATCTGAGAATATAACACTGTCTATCCACCTATTTTGCGGTGTTTGTTGTACACTTATGATTATTTTACTGTCCCTGATTGTATGAGTTGTTACACTGTAACAAGTGTTCTTTCAGAACTGCTAGGCATTCCGCAGCATATATTGTAAACTAATAAAGAATATTTATTTTAAAAAATATAATTTTATTCGGTAACTGACATACCCAGGGTACAGTCTGGACTGTTGAACAGCTGTGTCTCCTCAGCTCTCTAACCCGGGGTGCCTCTTACACTGCTTTGCTATGAGAGCTGCCACTTCTGGTCTGCACACACAGCCTCCAGCATGTAAGTTACTCCCAGTTATAGTGTTTGAGTGCTGTAGCCAGCTGCCCTTGAATTACGCTGCAAAGTCCCAGTTCCAGACTTTCCCCAGAAATGTACGTCTTGTACTGCCCAGCTCTATCCTGGACAATACTAGCTCATATAAAGTTCATTATTTTATTAATAGAAAGTGAGATGCACAAATCCTGTTATTCCAGATGGAGTTTCCCAAACACTTCAATTCAAACACATTGGTTTAGATCAAACAAGTTTATTAGGTACAAAAGGATAGATTCATTTTTTTAAATGAATATAAGTAATGAGGCATAAAAGTCAGAATTGATTACACGAAAAATAAAACTCAACTAATGCCTCACTTAAACTAGAATAAATTCAAAGCCAAGTCTCTCTCTCCATGTGTTTCAGCAGCTCTACTGGCTGAACTTCTTTCAGTCAGGATCCCTCCCCCAGTGCAATGCTGCTGCCTTTTGTTCTTCAGGTCTCTTGGATGCTGTAGGTAGAGAGAAAGGAAGGAATGATTTGGGGCATCTGCCCTCCCTTCTTACAGTTTTGTCCCTTGTTCAAGAAGCATCTCCAGCTGAGGTTCAAGAGATAAAACGTCCATGTGGACGAGAACACCAAGCTCTTTCTTTATAATATATATATTTTTTTATCTATGTCCCTTTTCTTGCCATTGAATACCCACTTAAGCATGTATTGGTCCATTTGACTTGCTTATGGCTGGCTGAGGCATCAGCTTGTCTTTTGTCTCTGAAGAATTGGTTTGGCCACTCCCCAGACGCGGAATATGTCTTAGTAACACAATACAGTGGAATCTGATAACTTATGTTGCCCACACATTAACAGGACAGTATTGACCAGTGAGTTATGAGTTTTCAAATGATACCTCAAAGGCATACTTGTACAAAGATTATCCTAATAGTATGCATGGGCTGAATACATGGATATAGACCATCACAGCAATAAAACCAGTACAAAGAAAAATCTGTGCAACTTAAAAGCAAAAAAAAAAAAAAAAAAACTTAATGGAACAGACTTTAACAAGGGGAAAGAACTTTCATGTCCATTTTACCTACACATACACTGACCTGTGAGAGTCATAGTTGCTGTATGTGAAGCTGTGATGGTCCTTAATGCTCCCCGGGCTGGAGTGGGAGTGGTAGAGATAGGGATATGACCCCTGATGCCAGGTGGAATATTGAGGGTAGGTGTAAGGAGGTGCCATAATGGAGTTCACCATTTACTGCAAAGGGAGGCAAGCCCATGATTGTTGAACCTGTAGGTCCAGAAGAGTTCGCAGCATCCATGTTTGCTGTTGCTGAAGCCCATTTGTGTCCTGGTGCATCTCCCTCTCTTTTCCTGCTGGGACCCCCAGGCCTTTCTCCTGTCTCCTTTCTTCCGGCTATCTGGAGGTTAGGTTCATCCTCCAGGTCCTCTGCTAACAGTCTGATGCAGCACTGTCTTGCAGTATCTCATTGAACATGTCATCCTGAAGCCTCTTCATTCTCCTCCTTATCTGGCTCAGGCATTCCATGGGTGTGAAGGGAAAGACCCTCAAGTCCGCAATGGCAGCAGCTGCAGATAAAACATTGTCGTGGAATGCTATGGAAAGCAAAACTTAAGATTCAGAACTCCCTTCCTTAGCTCCCACAAAGTTTTAAACAAGACATGCTCATTGACATGTCTGCTTTGGAGTGCTTGTGTATGGCACCACTCACAGCTCCAGCCATGGTGAGTACAGCCCACCAAGGGTGAGGGAAATGAGGGAATTTCTCGGTTGCATGAAACTATAAGTCTAGGGCAATAGCACTGAATATTGGCACCCTTTTCCACAGTGGGGGTGATTTTAGCTGATGTCCCTCTCTAGAGGGAAACAAAGGCACAAGAGAGCACAGCTGCTGCTGATGTCCCAAAGTCACCCGGGCCCATGTGCTGCTAGCCTTCTTACTGCAATGGTGCCTGCTGAAGTTATCGCTGACTGAAGTTATCGTATACAGAAAGTGTCCTGCTGTGGAGGAAGAAATAAGGCAGCCCTCCCTAGAAACCTTTGGGGGAAGTTCGCAGTGTGCATCCATGAAAATTGCATCAAGATATCTCAGGAGGATTCAAGGGATATAAACAAACTGCTCCCCGTGGTGTCCCCCCACCCTCCTGCCTATCTCTACAGAGAATGAAAAGCAGATAAGTGCTATCTCTTTTTGTTGTATCACTTCCTCTTCTGGTACGAGAAAATTAATGCAAGTCGATAGCTATGTCCTATTAAGTTGAGATTGCCATCACTTTAATGGGAAATAAATTTACACACTTATCCAAGGTTCCTTCCTCTGGAGTGGGCTCGCTGATGCTTGACTAGACTGCAGTGGAGTCTCAAACAGATCCTGGTTCATGACCTAGCTGGACCACCCAGTTGCATGTCCCGCATCCTCCTCCTTGTGCTCATTGTTCATACCAGGGGCCTGTGACCTGGGCTTCCTGGAGTGGTCTGTGGGATGGTAGTGGGGTCTCCACAAAATACGGCATACAGCTCTTTGTAAAAGCAGCTGGTCTGCAGCTCAGCATCAGATTGACTGTTGGCCTTCCTGACCTTCTGATACACCTGGTGCAATTCCTTTGCTTTCATGTGGCACTGCTGCTCGTGCCTGTCATACCCCTTTCTCCTGCATTCCCCTGTGCAATCTGCTCATAGATGTCCATGTTTCTATGGCTGGTCAGTAGCTGTTTGCACAGCCTCTTCTCCCCACAGACCTAGGAGATCCAATGTCTACTCCACGCTGGAGTGCATTGGGAACATGGAGCTGGCACAGTCAGTTGGGCAGTTGCACACAACAGTGGAGATCTGCTAGTTGTGGTCGTCAAGCTGGACAATCAAGGAAAAGGCAAGGGTCTTTAAAGGGGAGTGCAGTCTTCTGATTTCCATGACCCTTGGGCAGTGGAGTTCACAACCATAACTGGAACACTCAGCTCCTGGCATTGTGGGACAGCTGCTAGAGGGCTGTTAGGGTTGACATAAGTAATGAAGTGTCTATCCTGAGGTCAGTGCAGCACAAGCACATCGACCATGGCTCAATGCTGGTTGGAGAGATGGTGTTACTGTAATGGGGCAGTTACATCGGTGGGAGGCATGCACGGTTATGTTGACGCAAAGCTGCTTACGTTGACCTAACTTTGTAGTGTAGACCAGGCCAATGTAAACGAAATCTTTTTAATAACCCCTACCCCCCCAAAAAATGGGAAAGAATAAGTTTGTGCAATAGACTTTCCACCTCTTCTTTTCCAAACGCAAAATGTTTATTGAATCACAGGCCAAACTTGACTAGCCAGAACCTCTAAACGTTGGACTGTGTATGTCAGGTAACTTCAGGATAGATTGTAGTGCTACCACTTCAACTGAATGCTTCTGGTTATATGGTGCTTTCATTCTCAGGTGTTTGATGCTGGTGAGTTTTT
The DNA here is from genome assembly GCF_965152235.1 of Eretmochelys imbricata. Classification (NCBI taxonomy): domain Eukaryota; kingdom Metazoa; phylum Chordata; order Testudines; family Cheloniidae; genus Eretmochelys; species Eretmochelys imbricata. Next base: position 237,494,383 of record NC_135572.1, read on the forward strand.
TGGAATAATGCAAGTAGAGGAGGTGGAGGAGGAAGATGATGATAATGAAGAAATTGAAGGCGAATTGAAAAAGAAACCAAATCCTGGAAACGAACTCTGTTACAAAGTTATCGTAACAAATGAGAATGGGCTACAAGCAGCAAATCCCAATAGGTAGGTTCTAGTCTTCAGATTTATGCCAAATCTCCTTATTTGAATAACTTTCACTCCTGAAGTGATTGAGTATGTCACTTGTTCTGAAACTTGTTTGTTTAACTGCCTTCCCATAATTATTCTTTACTGAAGAATTTAATTCTCAGAAAGATGAACTGTCTGCATCTTGTAAAATGAGCCTCACAAATTGTATTTGATTGTGTGATCCTAGACACCCCTGTATTCATACCTTACACACTACTTGAATGATATCTGGACAATATAAGCCTTGTGAGGTATCCTTTAATAACCCATGGGTCAGTAACATCACTGTGAAATGTATGTGAGAATGCTATATGTGGAATTATATATAGTCACGGATATTACACTTTAAAGTCTGTGACCAAAAGATGTTTAAACCAGGGATGTCAGGAGGAGTTGATAAATAACCTCTTCCTTTTTTTTTTTTTGGGAGATATCCTAACCTCTCATGCCAGGGTGTGGCCAAATTCGGTGTGCTATTCATCTGTATCAAAGATTGCAGAAAGAAACCATTGCATTGTAAAAATCATCGGGGGGGGGCCGTGGGGGAGACAGCATGAAGTCTACACCAGACCGCATGGTGCCCACACGCAGCAGGGACAAGCAACTTCATCTTGGGATGCATTTCAAAGGTTTACTGAACTATACGCAGAGGGGAACAAATCCTTACGTTATCCTTCACCTGAGGAGACCAGGAAAGCCAGCACCTTGGACTGTGTGAGGATCCTGGCTAAGAGCTAGTCAGCTGTTTCTTCACCATCTTCCTTTTCAAGCAACTACCTCGAACAAAGACTGTAACTTATTAATGTAGGTCTTAGCTATTGGAAAAAGCATTTTTACTTGTTTGTAACCCTTTCTGTCTTAACTCCCTATGCTTGTGTGACAGGCATCGGTCAGTCCTCCGAGCCCCTAGGGGCGATGGAGAGCAATAGTCTCCATGGCAGGCCTCGGCCCCACCTCCCGGGCATTGGGGAATTAGCGGGAAGGTGTGCCAGCCGGAGTCAGTAGCCGGAGCGCCCCTGCCTGAGGGGCGCGCTACTGACTCTTGCCGGCGTGCCCCTCAGGCAGGGGAGCGCTGGCAAGAGTCAGTAGCACGCCCCTCAGGCAAGGGAGCGCAGGCCCACCCACCTCCACTGCATTCCAGCCCAGGGCCCTGACAGTGGCGGGAGGCGAAGGTCCCGCCGCTGGGTCAGCAGGGCAATCCACACCCGCTGACCAAACACACCCACCCCACGGTGTAGTTGGGCCCCTGGGCTACTTCCTACCCAGTCTCTCCCAGGCGGGCAGCTCGGGATCCTCCATCTCCTCTGGGTAATCTGCTGCGGGCAGCTCCGGTTCCTCCGGGTATTCCGCTGCGGGCCACCCCCGCTCCCCCTCAGTATTGGACTCACGCTGGCCCGGGCTGCAGTCAGGCCCCTCCAGGTCCTCTGGGTATTCAGCGGCCGGCAGTCCTGGTTGCCACAGGCCTTCCCCCCGGTCAGGCTCCACTTTGCCTGGGTCAGCAGCAGGATCGCGAGGGAGCAGCCTGTGTCTGTCTCCCTCCCTGGTGCTCTCCTCACTGGGCAGAGGGCCCTGCCCTTTGTACTTCCTGTCCCACCCTTCCTCTTCCGGGGATTGGTGGAAGCTTGGCCTGGCCTCGCCCACTCAGGCTCAGAGGGTGGCTCTTTACCCTCTGGTTCGGAGGGGAGCCACCCTGGCTCCCTACATACCCCACCCTTCAAATCCAGCTCCCGATCTTCGGAGCTGGCATCCCCACCTTCTCCGAGGCGGGATAGGAAATCCGCATTGGCGTTGTCTCGTCCCGCCCGATGGTGGATTGTGAAGGCATAGGGCTGTAGAGCGAGATACCATCGCATCAGCCTGGCATTATTGTCCTTCATCTTATTGAGCCATAGAAAGAGCTAGGGCCTCTTTCTCCACGACTGAGTAGTTCCGTTCTCTGGGGAACAGCTTCCGACTGAGGTAAACAATCGGGTGTTCCTCCCCATCCACCTCCTGTGAGAGGACCGCCCCAAGCCCAACGCCTGAGGCATCTGTCTGGACAATAAAGTCACGATGAAAGTCAGGGCTGAAGAGTATTGGATCGCTACACAGCCGTTCTTTGATGGTTCGAAAGGCTGTCTCGCACTCGTTGGACCAATGCACCCGGCGGGGACTGTCCTTGGTCAAGAGCTCTGTTAGCGGGGCCGTAATGCTTGCAAAGTGGGGCACAAACCGCAGGAAATAACCAGCTAAGCCCAAAAATGGACGTACTTGCCTCTTCATGGTTGGCACCAGACATTCCTGGAGTGCTTGGACCTTCCCAATGAGGGGGCAGACCTGTCCCCGGCCCAAGGTGTACCCCAGGTAAGTGGTTTCCTCCCGCCCGATTCGGCATTTTTTCGGGTTGGCCGTCAGCCCAGCTGCGTGGAGGTCCCGGAGGACTGCCGCTACTTGGTTAAGATGCTCCTCCCAGTTATTGCCATAGGTGACCACATCGTCCAGGTAGGCCGCCGCGTATTTCGTGTGTGGTTGCAACACCCGGTCCATCAAATGGTGGAAGGTTGCCGGGGCCCCATGTAGGCCGAAGGCATCTGGGTGAAATGGTATAACCCTAAAGGGGTGGCAAACGCGGTCTTCTCCTTGGATCTCCAAGGGGATCAGCCAGTACCCTTTGGTGAGGTCTAAAGTGGTGATATAACAGGCCTTCCCGAGCTGGTCGAGGAGCTCGTCGACGCGGGGCATCAGATAGACGTCAAATTTTGAGATGGCGTTGACCCTCCGGAAGTCAATGCAAAACCGCCAGCTCCCATCGGGTTTCGGTACGAGGACGACGGGGATCCGCCACTCGCTCTGGGAGGGCTCAATAACACCCAGCTCCAACTTCGCCTGGACTTCCTCCTCTATGGCCTCCCGCGTTCGCCTCGGCAATGGCCAGGTTGTGTCTCGGACCACCACACTGGGTTCCGTCTGGATCACATGGTAGGTGAGCGTAGTCTGCCCAGGTTTCATGGTGAACGTCTTGGGGAGAGTGCCTGTTCTTGCTGCTCGATGGTAAGTGTCTCTGCTAGCTGGGGTTCACCATTATCCAACTCCTCGGGTGGTTGGGGCCCCAGTTCCGGGGGTATGGGGCCACTATGAGCCCTTCCTGGTCCTGCCAAGGTTTTAAGAGGTTCACATGATAAATCTGCTTTTCCTTACGGCGACCAGGTTGCCGAATCTCATAAGTTACCGGCCCTGCCTGGCGGAGGACCTCATACGGACCCTGCCAGCGGGCAAAAAGCTTTGATTCCTCCGAGGGGAGCAGGAGGAGTACTCAGTCCCGTGGCCTGAATGATCGAGCCTGGGCGCCCCGATTGTAGTGTTGCTCCTGGGCTCTTTGGGCGGTGTTTAAGTTCTCCCTCGCGAACTCACCCGCCGGCGCCAGCTGCCCCTGCAGTTGTAAGACATATTGCGAGAGACCCTGTGTTGCGGACGGGTTGTGTTCCCAAGTCTCCCTCAAGAGGTCCAACACCCTGCGGGGTCGCCGCCCATAGAGGAGCTCGAACGGGGAGAACTTCGTGGATGCCTGTGGGACTTCTCGAATCGCCAGTAGTAAAGGAGGGAGCAGCTGGTCCCACTGGCGGAGATCCTGGGTGGGGAAACGCCGCAACATCCCCTTCAGGGTCTGGTTGAACCACTCGACCAATCCGTCAGTCTGGGGATGGTAGACCGCGGTCTGCAATTTCTTAATCCCCAATAGGGCATATACCTGGCGGAACAGCTTAGATGTGAAGTTGGTTCCTTGATCAGTGAGTATCTCCCGTGGGAGGCCCACCCTTGCGAAGATCTTCACGAGCTCCGCAGCAATAGTGCGGACAGTGATACTTCTTAAGGGGATGGCCTCCGGGAAGCGGGTGGCATAGTCCATCAGGACAAGGATGTATTGATGGCCTGCCATGCTTTTTGGGAAAGGCCCGACCAGGTCCATTGCTATCCGCTCAAATGGCACACCTATGACTGGTAATGGGACCGGGGGGCCTTCCGTACCCCAGCCGGGGCTGCATGTTGGCAGTCCGGGCACGACGCACAATACTCCTTCACCTCACGGTGGACGCTGGGCCAGAAGAACCTGGCCAGGACCCTGGCCACAGTTTTTTCCTGCCCTAAATGGCCGGCAGCCGGGATGTCATGTGCAAGCTTCAGGACACCCCAACGATGGATGCGGGGGACCACGAGTTGGGTCCGGACCTCTTGGGTCTGGGGGTCTCGGTCAAGGCGGTAGAGCCGATCGTGGTTGAGTTCAAACCTGGGCCACTGGGTGGTGCGCTGCGCCTCCACGACCTCACCAACCACCCGGGCCAGCTGCTCGTAGGCAAACCGGAGCGTAGGATCCTCCCTTTGATCTCGGCTAAAGTCCACCAGGTCAGGAGGGGGACCCGCTATTTCCAGGCCCTCCTGCCCGGGGGTGGGGCCTGGTTCCGCTCCAGGGTCGGAGCTCAAGTCAGGTCCTGTCCTCTTCTCAGGCGGGGCTCCCTCGAACGCCTCTTTGGTGGGTAGGGATTGGAGCATCTCGACGAAGTCTGGCCAGTCCCGGCCCAGGATCACTGGATAGGCGAGAGATGACGCCACCGCCACATTCATTAACTGCGTTTCTCCATGCACCGTAATGGGGACCCACACCGTGGGGTACGATTTTACATCTCCGTGGATGCACTGAATCCGTACTTCCCCGACGGTCCGCTGGGGGTCCAAGAAGAGCGCCTGGCGGACAAGGGTCTGCCCACAGCCCGAATCGACTAGACCCACCACGGGGACCCCGGCGACTTCCATGGCAGATGGGCCCATCGCTCCCCGGCACACACCAGGCCAAAGTTGCAGTCCATTGCCGGACAGCCCCGTTGCAGATGCCCATACTCGCCACATCGGAAACAAGTTCCTACTTCTGGGCACGCCAGCTGCGTGGGGGCACCAGTGGGGCCGCAGAGTGGGCTGGGACCTGGTGGTCGGGTTAAGCGTCCAGGGCCGGAGAGTGGTGTTGACTTAGGCCGTCGGGAAAACTCGGCCCTGCCGCCTTCTGGTCGTCGGGTATGGTGGGGTGCATTGGTTTGGGAGGTGGGTCCTCTCCGTTCAAGTTTTTGTGCATTGGGTCCAGGGTTTGGGGGGCGGGTGGCTGGTCCTATCGAGGCCTCAGCCTCGAGAAAGTCCTCCATACACGCGACGGCTGAGCTCATACTTTGTGGCCGGTACCTTAACACCCAAGCCCTCCCCTGGGGTGGGAGGATGTGCACGAATTGCTCAAGGATGACCTGTTCTGTCACCTCAGCTGCGGTTCGACGCTCAGGTTGGAGCCATCGGGTACCCGCGTCCTTCAGTTCCTGGGCCACCGCCCGGGGTCTGGCGCCCGGTGGGTAGACCTTTTCCCGAAACTGTCGCCAAAAGGTTTCCGGGGTAATGTCGAAGGCATCCAAGATAGCCGCTTTCACACAAGCATAAATGCAGTCCTCATCATCTGGGAGCCCACGATAAGCCTTCTGGGCTAGCCCCGTCAGGTATGGGGCGAGGAGTGTCGCCCATTGGTCAGGCGCCCAACCAGCCACTGAGGCCACCCGCTCGAAGATCACTAGGTAGGCTTCTGGGTCATCCTCAGGCCCCATCTTGGCCAGACGGATCGGTGGGACGGGAGGGGTCGGGGTGGCTGCCCGCTCTGGTTGAGCGCCACCATGGCCCGACCACAGGGTTGCAAGCTGCTGGAAGCACTGGGTTTGTTGTTCCTGGTGCTGGGCCCCCAGGGTTTGGAGCAACTGCTGCTGTGGGCGCCCAGCTGTTGCACGAGTTGGTGCTGCTGCTGTTGCTGGCTCTCAGCCAGGAACTTGATGATAAGCCTTTCCATCTCCATCTTTCCAATAGGGGAGCTTCGGAGGCGCCCTCTGACTCACCCCTTTCAGCAGGGGTTGGGGTCACCTGCCCGCATTCTCCACCACTTGTGACAGGCGTCGGTCGGTCCTCCAAGCCCCTAGGGGCGGTGGAGAGCAATGGTCTCCGTGGCAGGCCTCGGCCCCACCTCCCGGTCTCTCTCAGGCAGGTCGCTCCGGTCCCTCCATCTCCTCCGGGTAATCCACTGCGGGCAGCTCTGGTTCCTCCGGGTATTCCGCTGCGGGCCACCCCCGCTCCCCCTCGGTATTGGACTCACGCTGGCCCGGGCTGCAGTCAGGCCCCTCCAGGTCCTCTGGGTATTCAGCGGCCGTCAGCCCTGGTTGCTACAGGCCTTCCCCCCCGGTCAGGCTCCTCCTTGCCTAGGGCTTCACCTGGGTCAGCAGTAGGATCGCGAGGGAGCAGCCTGTGTCTGTCTCCCTCCCTGGTGCTCTCCTCACTGGGCAGAGGGCCCCGCCCTTTGTACTTCCTGTCCCACCCTTCCCCTTCCGGGGATTGGCGGAAGCTTGGCCTGGCCCTGCCCACTCAGGCTCAGAGGGTGGCTCTTTACCCTCTGGTTCAGAGGGGAGCCACCCCGGCTCCCTACAACTTGGTATCACTGAAACCTATGACTTCTTGTTTAATAAGCTTGTCTAACTTTTAATATACACTAATTCAGTACTGTGATTGAAATAAATGTTTGTCAACCCCCAATTAAATTAATGAGCTGAAGTATATTGAGTCTTTAAAGGAGCAACAAACTTCATATCTTCTGGGAATGTGCAGTGATGGGCTATGCATAGCAGAGACACATCTCTATGGAGCTCAGGGGCTGGAATTCAGTGACTGTTACTGTGAACCTAGGAAAGGTTAAAACTGGTAGAGTCTGGAGGAATTTTCTAGTGAGGAAGACTGGTGTGGGAGGGAGGTGACACACAGCTCACTCTTGCTGAGGCAGCGAGGTAGCACTGTGTCCCAAAGCTCTGGGTGTTACAGGTTGCAAGGATCACTGTTGTCTCTCTTTAGAATGTAGGAGGGCATGATCAGAAATCAGTATTTACGAACTGGGGAGCAGAGACTACTGGATAGCTAGTTGGTAGTCTCTGTTCTGTTACGAATAGCAGACAGTTGTCCATGATTAGTTACAGTTGTCTTAACAGCAGTTTCATCATTAGAGCCCTGCAAATCCACGGATATCCATTTTATATCTGTGGATAGCTGCAAATGTAGATATCTGTGGGCCATTTTTGCAGCTCGTGGACTGAATATGGATGCAAATTTTGTATGGCGCAGGTCTCTAAATATAGGATCTCAAAGGCTATATTTCCCCCATGCTGACTTATGCTGCAGAAGCAGCAGCCTTCCTCTCCAATGGACCTGATAGGGCAATGAAGTCTAGAGAGGTTTCCTAAATTGCTTGGCTGCTTAAAACGCCTAGATAGGAGCATGGGGGCTTTTGCTGCCTGTCTTGAGCTATCACCTCCCCTTTCCCTGGATAGGGAGGGGAAGAGGGAATGTAGGATCTCTAAGGTGGGGAAGCAGCCTAAACTTGCCAAGGCAGTCCCCCAGCAAAGCATATATTTAATTCTGTTGCCTATTTATTTCTTTAAGCCCTGTTGCTTGTTTGGGGGCTTTGGAGGGGGGAAGCTTGTGCTTTAGCAAGCCTATATTGGCTTCTTTGTGTATGTAATTGCCCATTCATTTAAATGAAGTAGCCTGTAGCTTTGTCATTGAAGTGTGTGGCTTGTTTTTGTCTTGGTGATTGGCAGTGGGCAGTGCCTCCAAAATGAGATTGGCTTGGTTTGGGCTTGCTATGAAAAGGCAGTGCAGTAGTTGTAGACCTGGGAGCATATGTGCTTCACACAACTGCTTCCTGCCTTTTTAGATCTCTAGTTCCAGAAGAGGTGAAAGTACAGCCAGTGTGGCGTAATGAGAGGTTTGTATCTCAACAAAGCTCTGCAACTGGGAACATACAACCTAGAAACCCAAACTGGACAGTCTCTACGTAAAAGAATAAATGGACACAAATCAGATGTCAAGAATTATAACATTCAACAACCATTCAATCTCTCTGGTCACTCAATTACAGACCTAAAAGTGGCAATTCTTCAACAAAAAAAACTTCAAAAACAGACTCTGAGAGACTGCTGAATTGGAATTAATTTGCAAACTGGACACCATTAAATTAAGCTTGAATAAAGTCTGGGAGTGGATGTGTCATTACACAAAGTAAAACTATTTCCCCATGTTTATTTTTCCCCCTACTGTTCCTCAGACGTTCTTGTCAATTGCTGGAAATGGTCCACCTTGATTATCACGAAAAAAGGTTTTTTTGTTTTTGTTTTTTTTCTCTCCTCCTGGTAATAGCTCACCTTACCTGATCACTCTCGTTACAGTGTGTATGGTAACACCCATTATTTCATGTTCTCTGTGTATATAAAATCGCCCCACTGGATTTTCCATTGCATGGATCCAGTGAAGTGAGCTGTAGCTCACGGAAGCTTATGCTCAAATAAATTTGTTAGTCTCGAAGGTGCCACAAGTACTCCTTGTCTTTTTGCGGATACAGACTTTCATGGCTGCTACTCTGAAACCTGTCCTTATGCAAGGCACTGAATTTAGCCTTATGGAGTGGAAATCCATCAACTTAATGGAAAAAACTCACAGATACAGACCTCATCTTCCATTCCAAATGCAAACAGGTGGACATCATACCAAAAGGACTGAAGGTAAAAAATCCATTACAATCTACAAACCACACAGACTGCTGACAGATTGTGCCACACGCACTCAAAGAAACTGCGGAACCGCCTGATCAACATCCTATACAGCAAATGGGAAAAATTAAGAATGAGCTCTCAAAACTGGATAGTCTCCAAAAAAAAAAAAAAAAAAAAAAAAAAAAAAACCAACCCTCCACACAAACTTTCTCGTGGCTGGACTTTACAAAAACTAGACAAGCCATTTACAACACACGCTTTGCTTCCCTACAAAAGAAAAAGGACACTAAACTACAACATGCCACAAGGGGCCACAACAGTGGTTCCCTTAACCCACCCAGCAATATTGTTAATCTATCCAGCTATACTTTTAGGACAGACGCTTCTGCTGGGCTATCTCAGGGCCTCACCTTCTGCCCTTACACCCCCACAAACATGATACAGTTCTGGGGTGACCTAGAATCCTATTTTCAACATCTCAGACTCAAGGAATATTTCCAACACACCTCTGAACAACATACTAATCCACAGAGACCTTCCTACCAACACTACAAAAAGAAGGATTCTGGGTGGACTCCTCCTGAAGGTCAAAACAACAGACTGGACTTCTACATAGAGTGCTTCTGCCGACATGTACGGGCTGAAATTGTGGAAAAGCAGCATCACTTGCCCCATAACCTCAGCTGTGCAGAACACAATGCCGCCCGCAGCCTCAGAAACAACTCTTTGACGACATAATCAAAAAGGCTGATAAAGGAGGTGCTGTCGTCATCATGAATAGGTCGGAATATGAACAAGAGGCTGCTAGGCAGCTCTCCAACACCACGTTCTACAAGCCATTACTCTCTGATCCCACTGAGGGTTACCAAAAGAAACTACACCATCTGCTCAAGCAACTCCCTGAAAAAGTACAAGAACAAATCTGCACAGACACACCCCTAGAACCCAAGCAGGGCTATTCTGCCTGCTAACCAAGATCCATAAATCTGGAAATCCTGGATGCCCCATCATCTCAGGTATTGGCATACTGACAGCAGGATTGTCTGGCTATGTAGACTCCCTCCTCAGGCCCTACGCTACCAGCACTCCTAGCTGTCTTCAAGACACCATTGACTTCCTGAGGAAACTACAATCCATTGGTGATCTTCCTGAAAACACCATCCTAGCCACTATGGATGTAGAAGTCCTCTACACCAACATTCCACACAAAGATGGACTACAAGCCGTCAGGAACAGTATCCCCGATAATGTCACAGCAAACCTGATGGCTGACCTTTGTGACTTCATCCTCACCCATAACTATTTCACATTTGGGGACAATGTATACCTTCAAATCAGCGGCACTGCTATGGGTACCCGCATGGCCCCACAGTATGCCAACAATTTTATGGCGGACTTAGAACAACGCTTCCTCAGCTCTCATCCCCTAACGCCCCTACTCTACTTGCGCTACATTGATGACATCTTCATCATCTGGACCCATGGAAAAGAAGCCCTTGAGGAATTCCACCCTCATTTCAACAACTTCCATCCCACCATCAACCTCAGCCTGGACCAATCCACACAAGAGATCCACTTCCTGGACACTACGGTGCTAATAAGCAATGGTCACATAAACGCCACCCTATACCGGAAACCTTCTGACCACTATGCTTACCTACATGCCTCCAGCTTTCATCCAGACCACACCACACAATCCAAGCTGTACGATACAACCGCATTTGCTCCAACCCCTCAGACAGAGACAAACACCTACAAGATCTCTATCAAGTGTTCTTACAACTACAATACCCACCTGCTGAAGTGAAGAAACAGATTGACAGAGCCAGAGGAGTACCCAGAAGTTACCTGCTACAGGACAGGCCCAACAAAGAAAACAACAGAACGCCACTAGCCATCACCTTCAGCCCCCAACTAAAACCTCTCCAACGCATCATCCAGGATCTACAACCTATCCTGAAGGATGACCCATTACTCTCTCAGATCTTGGGAGACAGGCCAGTCCTTGCTTACAGACAGCTCCCCAACCTGAAGCAAATTCTCACCAGCAACCACACACCACACAACAGAACCACTAACCCAGGTACCTATTCTTGCAACAATTAACTTAAGCTTGAATAAAGACTGGGAGTGGATGGGTCATTACACAAAGTAAAATTACTTCCCCGTGTTTATTCGCACGCACACACCCCCCACCCCCCCGTTCCTCACATGTTCTTGTCAACTGCTGGAAATGGCCCATCTTGATTATCACTGCAAAAGGTTTTTTCTCTCCTGCTGGTAATAGCTCACTTTACCTGATCACTCTCATTACAGTGTGTATGGTAACACCCATTGTTTCATGTTCTCTGTGTATATAAAATCTACCTATTGTATTTTCCACTGCATGCATCCAATGAAGTGAGCTGTAGATCACAAAAGCTTGTGCTCAAATTTGTTAGTCTCTAAGGTGCCACAAGTACTCCTTTTTTTCTTTTTGCAGATACAGACTAACACGACTGCTACTCTGAAACCATTTAATGCAGCATCTACTCCACCACTTCTGCCTAAGGGAAATGAAATCCACTGACGAGAGATCTCCGTAGTACAAGAGAGGTTCAGGGCTAAGTTTAGTCCTCACACTTATGCAAATTGTCCTATGCATCGGTGAAGGCATAATTTGAGCAAGAGCTGACTCTTGAGTTGACAGGATAAGCTCCTTTAATGATGCTTACGGGGTGCACAGCAGAATAAGTAGCAAGAGGCACAGAAAGCTTATATGACTGCATGAGGCACCTTTGTACAGTAACTCCTCACTTAAAGTCGTCCCAGTTAACGTTGTGTCGTTGTGTCATTGTTACATTGCTGATTGTCAAAGTTCCTTTCCCACTCTGAACTTTCGGGTACAGATGTGGGGACCTGAATGAAAGACCCCCTAGGCTTATTCTTACCAGCTTAGGTTAAAACCTTCCCCAGGGTACGAACTTTGCCTTGTCCTTGAACCGTATGCTGCTACCACCAAGCGTTTTAAACAAAGCATAGAGAAAGAGCCCACTTGGAGACTTCTTCCTACAAAATATCCCCCCAAGCCCTATGCCCCCTTTCCTAGGGAAGGCTTGATGATAATCCTCACCAATTGGTACAGGTGAACAGAGACCCAAGCCCTTAGATCTTAAAAACAATGAAAAATCAATCAGGTTCTTTTAAAAGAAGGATTTTAATTAAAGAAAAGGTAAAAGAATCACTTCTGTAAAATCAGGATGGTAAATACCTTACAGGGTAATCAAATTCAAAACAGAGAGAATCCCTCTAGGCAAAACCTTAAGTTACAAAAACAGGAATATACATTCCAACCAGCACAGCTTATTTTACCAGCCATTAAACAAAAGGAAATCAAACGCATTTCTAGCTAGATTACTTACTAACTTAAGAGGAGTTGTGAGGCTGCATTCCTGATCTGTTCCTGGCAAAAGCATCACAGGGACACAGACCCTTTGTTCCCCCCCTCCAGATTTGCAAGTATCTTGTCCTCTTATTGGTCATTTTGGGTCAGGTGCCAGCGAGGTTATCTTAACTTCTTAACCCTTTACAGGTGAAAGGGTTTTGCCTCTGGCCAGGATGGATTTTATAGCACTGTATACAGAAAGGTGGTTACCCTTCCCTTTATATTTGATACTGATCAATGAGGGAACATGCTCATTTAAAGTTGTGCAATGCTCCCTTATAACGTCGTTTGGCAGCCGCCTGCTTTGTCCACTGCTTGCAGGAAGAGCAGCCCATTATAGCTAGTTGGTGAGGGCTTGGAACCAGGGTGGACCAGCAGCCCCCCTAGCAGTTCCCCGCTCCCCTAAGTTCCCTGTGCGGCAGCCGCCCAGCAGGCTACCAATTGCCGGCAGTTCAGCTGTCCCTCCCCCCACTGCCATGTGCTGCTCCTGCCTTCTGCCTTGGAGTTGCTCCCGGGAGCCTCTTGCTTGCTGTGTGTGTGGGGGGCTAATGTCAGGGTGTCTCCCTCCCCCTGCTCCTGCACCCCGCTTACCCCATCTTCCATCGAGCGGGGAGACACAAGACAGGGCTCAGACGGAGGGAGCTTCCTGTCAGCAGCTACCGTTTCAGCTTGCTAATTAACTTAAAAAGGTAATGTACTTAAGAGTGGCGTCAACGTACTTAAAGGAGCAATGCACATCTCTCTCTCTTTCTCACACACACACACAGGGTGTGTGTCTCTGTCTGCCATGCTGTCTCCCCTCCCTCCATTCGTGCTGCCGTTTAGAGTGTGAGGCTACATTAACAATGGGTTAACCCTTGAGAGTTCAGCCAATTGCTAGTTCATCATTTAGCAATAAGGCGTCCCCTATGATGTATCCCATCCTTGACTTCACCACCTCAGTCAAGCTTCACAATCATCATCGCTGTGTACCAGTATTAAATTGTTTGTTTAAAACTTATACTGTGTGTGTGTGTAATAAAATATAGTCTTTTGTCTGGTGAAAAAAATTTCCCTGGAACCTAACCCTCCCTATTTACATTAATTCTTATGGGGAAATTGGATTCGCTTAACTTCGTTTCACTTAAAGTTGCATTTTTCAGGAACATAACTACAACGTTAAGCGAGGAGTTACTGTACTATATATACTACCTTACCTCCACAGTATTCTGTATCTTATGCAATTCACCTTGTATGCTGCACTCTGTACCATGCACTCTATGGCTTGTAACATGCAATTTGCACCCTATGTACCCCATTTATTCAGATTCAGCTAATACAGGTGAAAGTTCACTTTTCTTTTTTTTTTTTTTTTAATCATGTTGTCGGTTTGTCAGCTCAAATTGAAATTGTCACTGTTGCATCACCCCTCTGCACTTCCTTGCCAGTTGCCATCAGAAAAGTTTCCACATTCTGTATTTGAAAAGCCAGTGGTCAATGGAGAAAGAAATTGGAAAGAAATAATTAAGTGCTGGTGCATAGAGTTTGAAGGGAAATGAGAGGCAAATCATCAATTTGGCATACATTCAGATGCCATTTTAATGAAAAGGGGGATACTGTGTCTGTATGTGTTGCATGTGTCACGCAAAAAAATTTGTACTTTTAGTAGCCATAAAACCAGTACTTCAAAATTATTTGAACATAACCTGATTCTGGTCTACATTATTTATTATTTAAACATAAATAATGTAGACCATTAAACATAAATGTAGACCAGCATCAGGATCCAGTTTGCTGAAGATATTTACCAAGCAATGTGTCATTATCACATGAGACATGAAGACAAGTGTGACTCAGGAATTATTGAAGTGTGTAGCAACAGATGTAAGACCTTTCGAGGTAGTCCGTGGCAAGGGCTTCCTTGCATTTTCTCAGTGTTTGATTAACATGGGTGCCAGATATGGTCAGATGGATGCATGTGCACATACCATAACGTTAGCCCTGCATGCTGCACTTGTGGCATAAGAAAAAAGAAAACAAATCTGAAGCTGGAGCTGAAAAACATGCTTGGCACAGTGAGTGGAGGGGGTTACCCTCGATCTGTGGATGATTACAGAAAGGTTGCATATTTGGGAGTAACTGTTTGTTACATACAGTCACAACATGGTGGAGCGGGTGCTCTCAAACCGAGTCACACAAAGCACCCGCTCCACCATGTTATGACTGTATGTAACAAACAGTTACTCCCAAGTGTGACTCGGTTTGAGAGCAGGAAACCAAAAACTGCAGAGAACATTCGATCTGCTGTTTCTTGGGCACTCAGAAGATTTATTTTTTATATATACATAGCAGTACCAACCCGATGGTTTTCGTTATGGCCCGGGGAGCAAACATGGTTGCAGCCGTCGAGTCCTATGTGCAAATTAGCTGCTCAGTGCACATTATAAATACCATACTTGAGCAACAGAAATAGGAAGCAGTGACCAAACTGATCCACACATGCTGAAATCGTGTTACTTCAGGAGATCTGCACTTCAAAGCAGACTGTAGAAGTCTCCAAAAGGAGATATAGCAACACAGTGGAACAGCAAACTACTCCTGTTTAAGATAATTGCGGTGCAGTGGAACAGCATCTATGAAATTCTGACAGAAAAGGGGGATACTCAGCTCATTGATAGCATTGACCACAAGACCTTAAGCACCTTAATAGAGTTCCTTCAGCCCTTCAAGGAACCATCGGATATGCTAGAGCAGTCATCACAGCCCAGTCTCCACATGGTGCCCATTTGGTACAAAAGGCCAAAAACTCATCTCCATTTTTCCACCACTGATGTAGATAGTCTGTCAACACAAACCCAGCCTTGCAATGTCTCATGGAAATGGAGCCCGTGCACAGAGTAGTGGTTTTTCTGCACCCACAAATGAAGGGGATGAAAGTTTTCACTGAAGAGGAGAGACAGGAAGTTTATCAAGAGACCAAGAAGAATGTCTCATTGCAGCAGAGAAATATTCCTGCAATTAATCTTATTCTGCTTTCATCAGCTACACAGAGGCCATCACCAAAGGAAACGAAATAGTCACATACAGAGTCTTGAGGATTTGGATAGCGATTTGTGGAAGTGACAATGAGCAAGTGTCAGTGTATCCCCCGAAGCTGACCAAGAATGGAGATGTACAACTGCTGGATTGGTGGAGACAACACAAGCACAACTTTCCCCTTCTCAGCCGAGTTGCACGGTTTCGTGTGTTCTATCCCAGCACCCAGTGCACCCTCCCAGAGAGCCTTCTCAGTACCTGGGCACACAATTAATGAGAATCACACTTCACTTAAGCCAGAAACTCTGGATGATTTAATGTTTTTACACAGTAACGTTTCAAAGAAAATCAGCTGTCCCAAGGAAGACCTCTAAAATGAAGTCCCGCAGTTCAGGGCAAGTAGATAATTAAGCACTGCAGGGCTTGTATTGAAAAAGGTGAGCCCTGCACAAATTAAGCATTGTCTGGGCAGCCGGAGAGCACCTTCACCGCAGTCCTGCACCCATGTAGGGACACTGACCTGGAGTCAGGGAACACCTGCCGTTGTTGTTCCTCTAAAGTTAGTATTTATAAATCCTATTTATAAATAGTATTTATAAATTCTAACACTGGCTCAAGCAGGCAGACACATAGTGAAGGAAGGTACTAACAGTCCATCACATTTATAAATTTACTCAGACATCTAAATTCTGATATTCAAACCCCCCAGCTATTATAGTCTTGTGCTTCTCTTGAGTGTAAACTACCAACTTGTTGAACTGTGTGTGACTGGATTGGGACCAGAACGTTCACACATTTGTGACCTAATCAGAGTTTTGAAACTAGGTTTCCAAGGGTGAGATATTAAAGTGCTGCCTCTAACCTCTCTCTTCTTTTAATTTAAAAGCTAGAGCTTTTTGTTTTTCAGGGAATATGAGACATAGAAGCCAATAATGTGCATTATATGTGAGAGTTAAATGTTTGGTTTGGTTTTCCTCAAGAATCTCTTTACTTAGTAGAACTCTGAAAGGAATCAAACCAGATCAGTGTGAGAGAGAGTGTTCTAACCAAAGGCACGTAAATATTTCCCATTTTAAAACAAGTCATTCTACTAATCCTTTGTGATGAACTTCCTGCAATCCAAAAGGGGGCACTGATGGTCAGGTGATGCCACATTGTTTCTGAGGTGTTAGAGCAAGACTTTCAAAGCAATCAATGAGATATGGACACCTAATTTACTTGAACACTAGTGGGAATTTGATGTTCATGACTCTTGAGCAGCTTATAAAAATAGACTGAGATTTCTAGTAAGTGGGATTGAGTTGTGCTCCTGTATTTCTCTCTTTTTTTAGTGTCTGAGGTTGTTTGAGCAATGTGCTCTTACCCAGTAGTTCCATAATCAATCAATCAAATACGTTTATTAAATAATGTGTTCCAATTGTGGGCATAGGCTTGGGAGAATTCAATTTTTTTAAAATAATTTTGAATGATATCAGTGTTTATTTTTAAGCATTTTTGTTCTATTTTTAGTGATTGAAATTTTCACAGTTATGGGACATTGTGGTGTGTTCCGGACAGTAGGGGGGTCAGCCAATATTTAATAACATTAGACACTGGGACTCAAAGTTGAAGGTTTATAGCCGTTAAAACACAGATTGTCAGTATCACATGTCAACATATACAAAATAAATATCCTTAAATCAAACTAAGTTCTTCAGCAACATTTTTCTTTCTTTGCTTATCTGTACATTTGAGTTATTCTAGATGAAAATTTTTTATGTTGGTTTGTGTGTATATGGTGAAATTGACATTTACCAATAAAAATCTAATCCTGTCAAACATAATATGTAACACTTTCCTTTTTCAAACATGAATTACTCTTCACAGGCTCGTTGGAAGGTGAGCACTGCTCGCTCCATTTTATAGACTGGGGGAGAGCGGGGCAGGCAGGTTGGTGTATCAGAGGCCTCAGAGGAAATCCAGGATTGTAAACTGAGTTTCTCTTTCTGTACTTGAACTTTCAACCATACCTTTTATGGAAATCATAGTTACTGTAAGTACACTTAGTGCAGCCGAGGGAATACTAGGAAGATAATCCTACTTCTAGTGATGCAAAAAAACTCATTTTGGTGAAGAAATAACTTGGCTGTTAGGCTGTGCTTTCTTGCAGAAGGCTCTTCTCAACAAATGCATCTTGTTTTGTATGTGTGTAGACAAGAAGCTTATTGTTGTAACATTACTAAAATTCTATCCTTAGCATTTTCCTTATCGACCATGCCTGGACATACCGTGTTGAACATGCCCGCCAGCAGCTGTTGCACGTTCCCGGTCTGCTTCACAGAATGGCAAACCTCATGGGAATAGACTTTCATGGAGAGGTCGCGGATGAGGGAGCTATTGAGCAGGTGTTGCAAGAAATGTGGAAATACAACCAGACATACCAGCTGTCTCAAGGGGTAAGTGACTCCTCTAATCAAGAATATTGAACTGCTCTGCTGGATCCTGAATTTAATCATACCCATACATGGATAACTAATACAGATGTCTCTCTCCAATATAAAAACACTCCTTTTTGAGCCATTTAAGAATGGACTGCTGCTCAGAAGAGGGATAGCAAGTGCCTTGCAATTGTAAAAAGCAGTGACAAGCTGCCAACATTTTAACAAAGGGGTACCCATAAAGGTTTCCCTCTTAAACTATGAGAAGTTTCATGTAACAAGGAAGCGCATTCAGCAAAGAAGAGGAGTTAGAAGAATGAGAAATCTGTTGGCTGTTTTTCCTTTCTTAAACATTTTCCTTTAATTTACAAGAGAATAAACTCTCTATTATACCAAAATAAGGCAACATACAGTTAAGCAAGCAAACTTGCGTTAAGTGCTTTTGTTAGCAGTCAGTAATCATACATTGTGGTGTGATTCTGATAGATACTGTGGTGAAGTATGCTGACAAACAAAGCTGTGAAAGGGAATATTAGGATAACTCACTTCTTTAAGTGTTGTGTTCTTTGGTTTTTTTTAAACTTACTCTTCTGGGATGCAGGGTGGCCTAGAGGATAGAGCAGGGGACTGGAACTCGGGAGATCTGGGTTTTATTCTTGGTTGGGCCACTGGCCTGCTGGGTGACCTTGTGCAAGTCATTTGACCTCTCTGTGCCTCAGTTTCTCCATCTGTAAAATGGGGATCATGATACTGACCTCCTTTTGTAAAGCACTTCAAGATCAACTGATGAAAGGCGCTATACGAGAGCTAGGTATTATTATTACTATTCTACACTTTCTGCTAATCCAGAATTGTCTTAACTTTCATACTATCATCAGTTCTTTCTTCACTGGAAAATCGTTAAATCTTGGTCAGTTGAAACAGAGCACAGTAGTATGGCTTTAGCGTGAACCCCTAACCCCTTCTTTCTTGCGGCATTCTTTTAATAGCATGATGTGTAAGGGGTGTCTTTCTTCCCCGCTCCCTCCCAGACTGCAGAAGAGAAGGTTCCTGTCTGGTATATTATGGATGAATTTGGATCCCGAATTCAGCATTCAGATGAGCCTACCTTTGCAACAGCACCTTTGTTTTACATTCCTCAGCAAATTGCTTACACTGTTCTCTGGCCGTTAAGGGATCTTGAAACTGGTGGTAAGTGTCTGTACATCAAGTAAGTTATCTGTTTTTATCCAAAGTTTGGAACTCAGCTGAATTTACATACCAAACCAATTCTAGCTTACCACAATTCTGGTATAAACTTAAACTACCCCCACCCTCCCAACATCCTGTGTGTCTTTTAAAACACTAATACCTCTACCTTTTCAATGGAAAACCATATGATAGATATAACTTCTCACTCGCATCGTGACTCGCATTAAAGAGGATGCGGAGGCCCTCCTCTGCCCAGGAATAATGTTGTTGTTGTTGTTGTTAGAAAGAATTGGAGAGTTTCTCTTCGTTGTCCATCTGGACTGCTTTCGTTAGACAGCAGTGGATACAAAAATTACACAAACTACATTACAGGGACATTGTGTGCTTTACTTCGCAGCTTAAATAAAGTAAGGAAATGACAGATTTAAAACTGCGCATGTAGCCTTAATTTGGTGCCCGTCATCTGTCCTGTGCACTGAATGAGGCAGAGCTCCTGTGGGGAGGAAAATTAAGATTTGAACATATAGCTAACACTATCAGAATGCATACACAGGGAGCAGCCTAAGTAACATTTTAAATTACACATTTTAACAAACTACATTTTTTTTTTTTTAATCATTGCAGTTGTCACATAATTTATGGTTTAATTATGTCATTTGCGTGAACGTGGTATGGGAAGATTGTTGTTGGAAAATGACTAGCAACCCTACAATTACTTTTATATCCCATTTTCCCCCCCCCCCCTACCCCCGGTAGAGGAAGTGACTCGTGACTATGCCTATGGGGAAACTGATCGCTTAATCCGGAAGTGTATGTTGTTGCCGTGGGCGCCTACTGAGGTATTGGATGTTAACTATTCTACCCCAGAGCCATCAGAAGATCACTACCAGGTATAATTGTAATGAATCTTTGCTTTTAGGGTCTCTTTTATTAGGACGATAGCTTAAAACCTGGAATTGCTTTGGTTTTGTTTCTCTTCCTGACTGCAATATGAAGTATTAAGATTTCATAATATTTCTAAAATATTGCCTTATATAAATTTTAAATCCTATATAAGACAAAGGAGATGTAGTGAAGCCAGAAATAAAAATATATAGCAGTTCTAAAACTAAAACATTAGTGACTTGCCACATCTTGCAGTTCCCTTTGCTATCTCCCATCCAAACAGAGGCACAGAGTAGTCTAGTTCAAAGGCTTCTGACATGCCGTAAACCAAATTATGTGAAATTCATCATGCTAATTCAGCAGTTGGAGAAATTGCTAAATAGGTTCGTCCCGATTGGATTTATTGTTACAGAATATTTGGTCAATCCCGTAATATAGGAAGATTAATCTTTGTATGCAAGGAACAAAATCTTATTTCCAGCCTCATTATTCATTTTATGTTACAATTCTAAACCAATTAAATACTTCAGCAGGGACAACATTTCCAAGATGATGACTCTGCTTTTCAATTATCTTTCCCACAAATACTTCCCTTTTGAGCTTGTGTGCTGTGACAAAGAACTTGGTTATATTGTAAGGGTGTGAAGTGAATGTTCTCTTTTGGCCAATAGGGCTGCAAAAAAATGTGCCAAGACTTTCCAAAACAGGAGCCTAACTTTTATGCATCTGTGGAAACTGTTGATTGGTCATAGGGTGGATTGATTTTAATCATGGTTTAAATCAGCTGTTGGGAAACTTTTGATTGAAATAATTTATTTTAATCATGTTTTGCATTTATACTGCTTTTAAGAAAATAACTTATCCCATTTAAGAGAGGCTGAATCTTATTGGTGAATAACAATTTAAAAATGTTAATTTGCAACTAAACATAACCTTTACACTAAATCTGGTGCTATTTTTTGCTAACCAGGAAAATATGTTATATCTGTGTATGTTTATCTTTTTACTAGATTAATATTTTACTTTTTCAGGTTCAGTTTGGATGGAAATACTAAATCAATTAAAAATGCACAGAACAGTGTGTGTGTGTTTTGGGTTTGTGGGTTTTTTTAATTATTAAATTAAATAAAGCTACCTTAAATATGGGGGATACATAATCTCTGTGATAAGGAAAAAGAAAAGTTTATCAAAGTATGTTTTGCATTTAAAACTAATTTATAAAACAAAGGAAGTAATATTGGTAACTAGTGACCAGTCAGAAACCAGATTAGTCTGTTTCCACCCAAACAAATGAAAATACCAAAAATATTCAGTCTCTTATTACATATGTCAGACTTTTTTGAGGGGATAGTATTTGTTTTTGGAGGGCTGTATTTTCTTGGTTTAGAGACTAGGAGCAACATTTCACTTTTAATTTTGATAATGTTTGCTTTTTTGGGCAAAAGTGCCTTGAGCTCAGTATAAGGCATTTCTGTGCACAGTTTAATTCGGTTTTATAATGATCAGGTTAAGTTAGAGAAGTAGCATTTCTTGCAGCTGGTTGTCATTTTATCTGTGACAACGCAATACATCTTTACAAGAGAGATGACCTTTAGATCCCAGTTATTCTCTTTTCCATCTCATTCTGGTACCCACAAGAGTTGTCATGGGAACAGTTGACCGAAGCACAGGCCGCGTGAGTGCATGTTGCATTTTCATACCAATCAGTTTGATGAAATACCAGTGCAAAGTAACTCTGGGTGCTTGATGACCATCCTGTACACCAAGATAGGACACCATCCATTTTATGCAGCCAAGCAAAATTTAGAGATGAGTGCAAAATATCTGAAAACTTCCCTGAACACATTTGCAACTCATATTTTACATAAAAAAATATTTTTACAACTAACTTCACTCACAGTTTCTCCAACTTGAAAATATTTTATTTATAATATGTAACTAACCACTTACAGTTCATTAAACTTTTATGGCATCTTACTTTACTGAGGTTTCCTTCAAATTCTGCTGCATAAATTTACAATAATAATCTGTCCTGTCTTGAATCAGAAGGCCAATTTCCCCTTACATTGATCTGAAAGGCTTTAATATTTTGTATAGGAGCGTCACAGACATGATGCTTCTAACACAGAAGCATGTGGCTGGTGGATCACTAATCATCTCACTGTTACCCACTACTAACAGTACAACAAAGTAAACAAAAAAGCTATAACTTAAACTGGAATATTATTAACACTGAGTAATTTGATTTCTGTAACAGTATTTTGAAGTATTTTAAAAGCAGAAGATTACAATTTAAAGTGCAGACTTCTTTCTCACTGGGCAGTGAAAACAAGAAGTAATTTATATTCCTGCAATCCAGTCTCCATCCATTCATTCTCCATCTAATCCATTGTTTAGGCTTTTTGTTTGCATCTTTTAATTATAAGTAATTGAATCCCCAGCAACAATAATTTTAAGGATTAGAATCCTGTATCTGAACTAGATTTCCTGTCCCAGCAGTGTCCTATGTGGGGACAGCATCAGTGTATAATCTCCATTTTCAAGAGCTGCTGTAACTGTATCCAAAGGAACTAATTCATAGGTGCAACTGCTCCAGTTGCATGAGAGACCCTTTGCTTCTCATCCCAGATATCCCACACAGTTCCTTTGATGCAGGTTGCTGCAATGAATGGAGTGTGGCATTTTGTATTTTACAGTCAAATATGCCAATGACATCATGGATGGGGTTTTCCAAAGCACTCCGTGTTAGTCTACCACTAATGCCTTTGAAGTCAGTGATAAAATTCCCATTTATTTTAATAGGAGCAGAGTTAGGTCAACACAGCCTTCTGATATTCTGGCTGCCTCCCCAGTTTACAGTACATTAAACCATCATTTATGCAGTTAAGCTATACCTTGGCTGTCTTTTTAAAAAAAAAAAATCAATTTTTCTCAAACTCCCTTAGGACTCTAATTTATCTTTTGCTAAAAGACAATGTAATTGGCCAAGTGTGCAAGGGAACTTCTATCTAACCTGATGCTAATTTTTTATTTTTTTAATTTATTTAAATATAGGAGTGGAGAAAGGAGGAAGGATGAACTCTGAAGTGTTTGTGCTTCAGGGAAACTTCTATATGCCAACACTAATAAAACATCCAAGCACTGTTTTCCGTCCCATTGAATTTTTTACCTCTTGCATTTTTGTTAATTTTAATTATTTCTTTTTCACAGCTTCTCTGTTTCCATGCACTTTTTAAAAAAAAAAAAAAAAAAATCAATTCAATTTTGGCCTAAATTACTGTATACGTTCCTTTAACACGTTAAGATTGTGAGGTTTGATGGAAGTTTTCTCACTCTATTTAACACAAACTTGTTTGTTTTTTCTTTTGTTTTTTAGGCTATTTTAAACAAAAACAAGGAGAAACTGCCTGTGGCTATAAATCCACCAGTTTATGACAAGAATAAAATTTTCAAGTATGTATCTACAAACAAAATGCCTTTAAAATGCTTCCTGACCAGGACAGTTGCAATGTATACAACCTGAATAGGAGGCTTATCCTTTCCGGAAGGTTGGCATAGGTGCTGGGGGTGCTGCCACCGCATCCCCTGGCTTGAAGTGGTTTCCATCACGTACAGTGTTTACAGTTTGGTTCACTGGCTCTCAGCACCCCCACTATACAGATTGTTCCAGCACCCCTGCACAGGTGACATTATATACAGCTACGTGCTTGATCCACGCTTGGGATTCTGACTGCAGGACTTCCTAGTTCTTTGGTTGGAATCTGTCTAGGAGCAATGGATATTGCCACCTTTATAATTTTTACTCTGAGTTTTAGATTCTTGAAGAGATGCCACCTTCAGGATGAAAGGAATTTAGCACAACATGTTGGTGCTGGGGATCTCTATATTTTATTTATTTTAACTAGTGAATTGAATGTCCATGGGGAAAATTTTAAGTCTTCAGTCTATTCACAGAGCAAGTACAGCAGCAGTGGTACAAGTTTCCCCATGCTGTCTCATTGGATTAGACCATGCACATTCCATTTCTGATCTCTTCAGTTGCCCCTGTTACCAAAGTGTCACGTTTAAAGCTGGTCAGTTTTTTTTTTTTTTATTTCAACAAAATTTTGGGGAGAATACAGGTATTTCCCCCCCCCCTCCACCCCTCCCTCCCGCTTTTCCAACTGTCTTTGGGATATATGCCTTTCAGTACAACAGCGGCAGAAATGGCCCTAATCCTTCAGAGGAGGGCTGGAGGAAGGACCTGGTTGTGAAAGGTGGTTTAATAGGGTTTTAGAACAGGGTCAAAAAGTATGGTGGCATTGGGTGCTCGAGGGAATAGCTCTTAGCCATAGCCCCCACTCCAGTATAACGTGTGCTTCTGCAACAGATTTGCCATTAAACTTCTTGTATGATTTCAGTATTTGAGACCAGCCACCCAACCTCAATAGAATGAAAGGATCTTTTCAGTAAGTTATATAAGCATATCTCTTAATTATGGGCCATACAGTGGGATGCACAAACCTAAAGGACAAACATGGGAATTGTCATCTCTTCAGTTAGAAGCCCAGCCCGTTATTTGGGGGGTTTTGCTATACAGATCCATAGGCTAGCTTTTTTTTTTTTTTTTTTTTTTTTTTTTTCCTGAGGAGAGATGATTATAGAGCGTCTATTTTTCAAGTTGGGCTTCCCCCAGTTGTTCAGTTGTCCAGACACAGTTGAACTCTCATGTTGGAAAACCTGCAGAGGTAAGCAAGAGTTTGTTTCTCAGTGGGATTGCTGCTGCATGTCAGCAAGTGAAAATTAGAGGGCCAGAATATGAAGTATAGCAAGGATACGGACAACAATAACATTGCTCTGTATACCAGCTGTCTTTTCCCTACTAGAACTTCCATACACTGCCTCTCTTTCCCCAAGGTAAATGTTAGTTAAATGCCATTCACAGCAGGAATCCAAAGCCTTGCAACATTCGTGGTACTCCCCTTGGTACTTCTCATTCTTAAGGAATATCACCAGTGCTTGTATCTTCCCCCCCCCCACAGTCCTTGGTGTGGTCTCTTCTTGACATTAGATAACATCTAAAATAACTTATAACAATCCATCAAAGGCAGAAAGTCTCTGTTCTACATTTCAATCAATTGTAGGATGCAGCTTATTTCATGGGTGGGATAGGCCTGTTGGCATGACAGGCAGCTACATGGTGTGTATGTGAGAGAACTTTCTCCGCTCTGCGAACTGCTGTGTGGGCGCTCTGCTTCATGTTGTTGTGGGCAAGGGAGCCTAAGAAGGAATCAGAATCCATATCTTGTTGAGCCATTGACATTTGCCCCCCACCTCAGTGGCTTTCATACACTGTGGAGTGGGTTTATCTCGGGGCTGGAGAGCCTGCAGGCAGTGGCAGCTCTGTATCCATGTAAGCCCTGATGATTGTTGCTGGGAGGAAAATCGGGTGGGCATGCAAAAGCAGAGGGACATGCAGAGCCCAAATTTGGAGTTTTACATTCTGTGCCCCTTTTGTACAGGGAGGGCTAAAGTTCATATCCTGAAATCTGTTTCCAATCTGAATTTCTAAAAGGTGAATCATCGTCATCTTGCCTCAAAGTAGAGGTAGGACACAGAGCATGGGGAGGTGACAAATGTACAGAACAAATTCTAAAACCGTAGAACAAAGGAAATACTTAAAGAACAGGTTTCAGAGTAGCAGCCGTGTTATTATGTATTCGCAAAAAGAAAAGGAGTACTTGTGACACCTTAGAGACTAACATTTATTTGAGCATAAGCTTTCATGAGCTACCGCTTGCTTCATCAGATGCATTCAAATAAATTTGTTCGTCTCTAAGGTGCCACAAGTACTTAAAGAACAAATATTTGTAAAGGGGAGGTTAGTGATTACTGTTTTATGTAGCTTGAACTATTTCTACAGGGAAAATTTTATTCACTGGTGGTTGTCAATGGTTGTTTTTTATTTGTCAAGACAGTTACAAATTTCAGAAACAATGCTGTTGCGTAAATTTCTGGCACATAAAACACCCTTGTGTTAGGTCTGTTCTTTTTCTCTTTGTCTTAAGATCTTTTTCCAGCATTTCTCTTCAGTGCTATCAATCCTCCTTAAAGCTTCCAAAAGTGCTGAAAGAGCTGTCATCAGAAGAAATATTTTTTGTCTTGATCATTCTCTTCGGATTTGAGGTGTAGCAATTCACCCTCAACTCCAGACCCGTTCTTGGCATCACAGACCTTCATGGAGACTCTTTAATTTGCTCAGCGTCAGTGTGTTGGTCCAACATTGTTTGCACAACAACATGATTATATGGACCAAAACACTGACACTGAGCAAATTAAATTGTCTCCATGAAGGTCTGTGATGTGATAATAAAATGCAATCAATCTTATTCCCTACCCCCCTGATTTGTGTTGTGAATATGCAGGCTTTGATATGTTTTGGTGGTGGTAAGGAGGAAGTCATTCAGAAAACTCAAATCTATGCTGCTGCTTACTTTCCTTATTGGTTTTGAAGGATAATGATAAAGCTTCTAAATCAGTCAGATGTAACTTAGAATCATCGAAATGTAGGGCTGGTAGGGACCAGTTGCAGTTAGACATGTATCATAGGCTCCAAAATGAGATTGTGCATTTTTAGTAAGAGGTTTTGCAAATCCTAATACCTACCTTCGCATGCAATTTGAATTTGAAGAAAGGACTGTCATGGAGGTCTGTCTAGTCCAGTATCCTGTTTCTAACCCTGGCCAGTTCCAGATGCTTCAGAGGGAGGTGCTAGATACCCCCTAGTGGACCTTTGTAGAAAACCTGCTCATTGGGAAGTGTCTTGCAAGTCACAATAACTGGTTATGCCATTAATTGTGAGGCTGTAATACTTTCTGGTGTGAGAGAGCTAGAGAATATACCAGAGGTACTGGAAGTTTGTCTCTGATGTAATATGAACTGTTTATTAGACTAATTTTTTAAAATCCTGTTACATTCTTGTCCTCAATGGTACCTTGTGGCAGAGAGCTCTATAGTTCAATTATGTATTGTCCTATAAAAGTTTCCTTTTCAATTTTAAATGTTTTGCCTTTCGATTTCTTTGCATGTCCTCAGACTTCTAGGGAGTGGGGTTGAGCTGCAGCATCTTAAAAACCTGATCTGTTCCACATTTGAAGTGAGTGAAAAGGTCCTGCTCTTTGTGCAGAATTGTCTCCTTTGCAACTAATAGAAACAGACTCATCTGAGTTTGCTGACTCTAGCAGGCTCCCTGCAATCATTGTCGTCAAAAGGGAGAAGTCCCCTTGAACACACTGTGGACCATTCCTTTGTGTGGCTTTAGTAGTACAGGACTTGTGGTGCTGTATGCATCTTTTAAGAACAACTTGTAATTCCTGGGTTGGATAATATATTCATGAATCTTATGGTTTAGCTCATGCCATTGCCAGAATGATAGGTTAAAGCTGCAAGAGTGAATGTGGTGGTGTATCCAACAGTGTCCCTGACTTCCACCTGCTGTCCTTTCTGCATGGTTCTGGAAAACCATGTTGACTTACGTTTGGGAAAGGAGATACTGGAAAGCTATCCTCCCTACACAGGCTAAAGATGAGGTGGTTGTGTAGTCTGTCGTGTATGGTAGTTGTAAGGTGCATATGTCTGTGGGTAATGGAGTAGAGGGTATGAACTGTTAGATGCCTGACTTTCAACTCCCTTGGTAGTACGAATGTCCTTTGGCCCAGCCCAAACTGGGGACACACTGTATTGTGCTGGGGTATGAATGTCCCTGGTGTCTTCTTAATCTTAAAAGCCCTGGCAAAGCAGAGTGTTTTTTTCGTCAATAGAAGCATCTTTGTGAAGGCACCCAGCTGGCTCAGCAGCCCTGGTGCTCACTGAAAGATACAAGAATGACTTTAAAATAAACGTTAGGTTAGTGGTATCCCTTACAGCAATATCTTCCATGTGTCTGTAAATGTAGGTCAGTGTTATGAACTGTCTTGACAGTGTTCCTTGATAGCTGGACAGTTATTTTTATTTATTTTTTTTTTTAAAGGATATAGTTTTTGTGCTTAGAAGATTTTTTTTTTTAATCCTCCTCTTAAATTGTGTATGTGGTGGAGGAGCTTACTCTTTAAACCAGAAGTATAGAATAACCATATTTAGATCAGTACTTGCATTTCCCTGTGATGCAGTACAGTGCGGCACTTAGGCAGACCTATGTGAATTAATGCTCATGGGAAATGGATTTATTAATAGGATACCATGCTGGGAGAAGATGACCCACTTGTCAATTGAATTAATGATTAGCAGAAAGTACATCCAGCTCCTCTGCTGAGGAGAGCAGATGTCTGATGCACAGCTAGCAGCAGAAGTCTATTAAGATTTATTGGAAATGCTAAAAAAAAAAAAAAAAAAAAAAAAAGTAATGTAGAGGAGACTAGCCAGCCTGACACAATGTTGTCTAGGAGTGACGTGGAATGAAGACTTACTGAATGCATCAGCTGTCACTTGGAAGGGCCAGGCACCTGTTCCCCCTTCCCTTTGAAGTCCAAATGCCTTGTCTTTTGGCCCAGTATTAGCCACCAAATGGAGGAGGAGGAGGATGATCCGAGATGGGTTTCCATTAGGGCTCTCAAGTGATTAAAAAAGATTAATCGCATGATTAATTGTGCAGTTGATAATAGAATATCATTTATTTAAATATTTTTGGACGTTTTCTACATTTTAAAATATATTTATTCCAGTTACAACAAAGAATACAAAGTATTCTGGTCACTTTGTATTTTTTATTACAAATATTTGCACTGTAATACAAAAGAAATAGTATTTTTCAATTCACCTAATACAAGTACTGTAGTGCAATCTCTTTATCATGAAAGTTGAATTTACAAATGTAGAATTACAAAAAAAAAACCTCAATCCAAAAACAAAACAATGTGAAACTTTAGAGCTTACAAGTCCACTCAGTCCTACATCTCTTGTTCAGCCAGTCTTTCGGACAAACAAGTTTGTTTACATTTGCAGAAGATAATGCTGCCCGTTTCTTGTTTACAGTGTGGGAATAGGTGTTTGCATGGCACTGTTGTAGTTGGCATTACAACGTATTTACGTGTCAGATATGCTAAACATTTGTATGCCCCTTCATGCGTCAGCCACCATTCCAGAGGACAAGCTTCCATGCTGATGAGGCTGATTTAAAAAAAATAATAATTATTAAATTTGTTGCTGAACTCCTTGGGGGAGAAATGTATGTCTCCTTCTCTGCTTTACCCGCATTTTTTCATATATTTCATGTTATAGCAATATATTTCATGTTATAGCAATGTCAGATGATGACCCAGCATATGCGGTTCATTTTAAGAACACTTTCATTGCAGATCTGACAAAAATGCAAAGAAGGTACCAATGTGAGATTTCTAAAGATAGCTACAGCACTCAAGCTAAAGTTTAAGAATCTGAAGTGCCTTCCAAAATCTGATTGGGATGGGGTGTGGAGCCAGCTTTCAGAAGTCTTAGAAAAGCAACACTCCGATGCAGAAACTCCGATGCAGAAACTGAACCACCAAAAAAGAAAAATCAACCTTTTGGTGGTAGCATCTGATTCAGATGATGATGAAAATGAACATGTGTCAGTCCTCCCTGCTTTGAATCGTTATCGAGCAGAACCCATCATCAGCATGGACTCATGTCCTTTGGAATGGTGGTTCAAGCATGAAGGGGCATATGAATCTTTAGCGCATCTGGTAGTGAGTTAATCACATGAGTAAACTGCTGTTAATCAACAGCCCTAGTTTCTTCTTCAAGTGTTTGCTTGTGTCAATTCCATTCTAGGTGTGTGCACAGCCACGTGCACAGTCGTCGAAGTTTTTTGCCTTAGCAGTATCTCTAGGGTCAGCTGTGGTGCCCTCTTGAGTGCCCGGCACCAGAGGGGAAGGGGGCTTCAGGCAAAGGACCTCTGTCAGGGGACATGCCCGCCCCAGAGCTTCACGAGGGTACCACTGTGGTCTGACCCCCTAGCCCAGCCTGGGATCCATCTCCGACTCCTAAGAGTGGCCAGGGACCCTGGCTTCTCCTAGGGCCCTTGTTGCCCGAAGCAGCCCCGATGGCAAAAGAGCAAGCAGGTCATCTGGCACTACAGATGCAGTGGGCAGAGCAGCAGGTTCCAACAGCTAAGGAGCCATCCCCGGACGGGCAAGGGGAACCCGCCCCTTCCCTGGTGGTGCAGTCGGTTTTGTCATCTCCAAATTGGCAGTCCCCCCGATGACTTCAAGGAGCACCAGGTCCTCCTTAAAAGGGTGGCTACCAAATTGAACTTGGAGATTGAAGAGTTGGTGAAAGAGTCCAACCTCTTTAATGTTATATCCTCCACCACCCCAGCCCAGGTCGTGTTGCCCGTCTACCCAGGGGTCCTTAAGATTGCCAAATCGCTGTTGTAGACCCCCTCTTCCATTCTCCCTACTTCTAAAAAGGTGGAAAAGAAGTACTACGTCCCTGCAAAGGGATTTGAATATCTGTACACGCACCCTCCAGTGGAGTCATGGGTCATGTCCACTGTTAATGAAAGGGACAGGCAGAGCCAAGTCAGTGGCACACTGAAAAACAAAGACACCAAGAAACTGGACTTGTTTGGCAGAAAAATTTATTCAGCAGCCAACCTGCAATTTCAGGTGTCTAACCACCAGGCCCAGTTAGGCAGATACAATTTTAATCTCTGGGACTCCCTTAGCAAATTCAAGGAGACCTTCCCACACGACCGAGCCCAGGAGTTTGCCGGTTTACAGGAGGAAGACACAGTGGTGCGAGAGGGGCCTTCCAGATGGCCTGGGGTGCCACGGACTCAGCAGCCAGGATTTTCGCCTCTGCGGTGGTCATGAGGCGCAGCTCTTGATTACAGTCCTCTGGGTTATCCCAGGAGATGCATTCAGGACCTCCCGATTGAGGGAGTGGGGCTCTTCTCCAAGCTCATGGCTGCAAGGCTCTACGGACTTAAAGACTCCCGTGCCACCCTCCACTCCTTGGGCCTTCCTAGCCTGCTGAGGAATATGAAGCTGTTTCATCTTCCTCCGCTTCCCCAGTCTAGGTCCTGAGGGACTCCCGGCTAGGATAGAGAAAAGGGGTTTAAGTGGAGACACCCGTTGTCTTCCCATTCGCCTGCTCAGCCTGGCCCTCCCAGAAACCCAGGCATTTTTGAGGGTGCGCTTGAGGATGGCACCCCAGTACCCTCCCAGGATCCACCCTGCTACTCAACCACCTGCACCCCTTCCGGTTGGCCTGGTCACGGCTGACCTCAGATTGTTGGGTGCTCAACATAAGATCTTCAGATTACACCCTGCAGTTTGTGGCCAACCCTCCCACCCACCCCCCTTCCCTGTCCCTCTTCAGGGACCCTTCTCACGAGCAACTTCTTGTTCAAGGGGTAGAAAACCTCCTGCACCTGGGGGCAGTGGAGGAGGTCCCTTAGGACATGAAAGGGAAAGGGTTCTACTCCCGCTACTTCCTAATCCTGAAAGTTAAAAAGGTGCTGGACCTGAGTCGCCTCAACAAGTTGAAGTTTTACATGATCTCCCTGGTCTCCATGATCCCCACCCTGGATCTGGGAGACTGATACGCCACCTTGGACTTGAAGGACGCATATTTCCATTTTCCTGGGACACAGACACTTCCTCCAGTTTGTGTTGGGCCAGCACCATTTCCAATTCACAGTGCTGCCCTTCGGTCTCCTGTCAGCCCCGAGAGTGTTCACAAAGTGCATAGCACCAGTGGCCACTTACTTGAGGTGTCGAGGTCTTCAAATTTACCCTTATCTCGACGACTGGCTAATAAAGGGCCAGTCCTGGGATCTGGTGCAACAGCATCTCGATCTGGTTTGCTCCATCTGTCACAACTTGGGGCTGTTAATAAATGAGAAAAAGTCAACCTTGGTTCTAGTGCAGCTCATAGAGTTCATCGGCATGGTCCTCGACTCTACTCAGGCCAGACCTTCCGCCCCGAGACCTGGTTCCGAGTCATGGCAGACCTGATCTTGTGCATGGAAGCCCACTCTCTTACCACCGCTCATGCGTGCCTGCAACTGGGCCACATGGTGGCTGGCACTTACATGGGCCGGCACATGCGGCTCAATCTCAGGCCCCTGCAGGTGTGGCTAGCGTTGGTCTACATCCCCAACAGACACAGAATTGACTGTGTAGTCAGGGTCCTGGACCTCATACTGTCATCACTCATATGGTGGCAGAATTCTGCTCTGGTGTTGGAGGGAGTTCACTTCGTGGCTCCATCCCCATCAGTGACCCTCGTCTCTGATGCGTCGGGCCCGGAGTGGGGAGTCCACCTGGGCGATCTCAGCACACAAGGTCATTGGTTGAGTCACGATCGCTCCTTACACATCGTCAGGGAGTTCGGAGCGGTTCGCTTGACCTGCCAAGCCTTCCTACCTCACATAGAAAGCACGGTGGTCCAGGTCAGGAGGGACAATACAGCTGCTATGTTCTATGTCAACAAGCAAGGCGGGGCCAGATCATCTGCCCTTTGCCAAGAAGTCCTCAAGCTTTTGGACTGCTGTGTACAACATGATATCCATCTCATAGCTGCACGACACCACACCACGCCCTACCCCCACCCCAAGTCCAGAAACAGTTTGGCAGATAGCCTCAGTAGGGCCTTCTCGTCTTGCCATGAGGGGTCCCTTCATCCAGAAGTGGTCAGCCTCATCTTCCAGAGGTGAGGGACTCCCTGGGTGGACCTGTTCGCATCCAGGCAGAACAGGAAATGCCACTTTTCTGTTCGATTCTGGGGATTCACAGAGGCTCCCTGTAGGACGCTTTTCTGCTCCCGTGGTCGGGGCTCTGATGTACGCCTTCCCTCCCGTGCCGTTAATTCACAGGGTCCTCATGAAGATCAAGCAGGACAGGGCAAACATGATCCTCATACTGCCGGCATGGCCACGCCAGCACTGGTTCAGCACGGTGCTGGGCCCTCTCTGGCTGCTCCGTTACAGCTACTGCTCCGGCCAGACCTGCTGTCCCAAAACCACGGCAGTCTTCTGCATCCAAACCTGGTGGTGCTGCACCTGACGGCTTGGCTACTGCATGGTTAAATGCAGGGGAGCAGGAATGCTCGGCCAGTGTCTAAC
The DNA here is from genome assembly GCF_965152235.1 of Eretmochelys imbricata. NCBI lineage: Eukaryota > Metazoa > Chordata > Testudines > Cheloniidae > Eretmochelys > Eretmochelys imbricata. The sequence goes on from NC_135572.1 coordinate 237,527,164, forward strand.
AGGTCCTGCTGGGCAACAAAGTCCTTCACCAGAGTGACCTACCTGGCCAAATGGAAATGGTTCGCTTGTTGGACCTCGGATAAAGGCATTCTGCCTGAGCAGGCCTCACTGCAGTTAATCCTGGACTACCTTCTACATATCAAGCTCCCCAGCCTGTCCCTTTCATCTATTAAGGTCCACTTGGCCACTATCTCAGCCTTCTATCTGCTGCTCAAGAGTAGGTCAGATTTTGCCTAGGACGTGACTGCCAAGTTCCTCAAGGGCCTCAAGCACCTCTATCCGCCTATCAGGGACCCCGTCCCTCTGTCAGACCTGAAACTTGTTCTGTCACAGCTTCCGGGACCCCCCTGTTAGAGCCTCTGGCTTCCTGTTCTCTCCTTCTCCTTTCCTGGAAGGTCCCATTCTTGGTTGCAATAATATCTGCCTGCAGGGTCTCTGAGATTAGGGTGCTTACCTTGAAACCACCCTATACGGTCTTTTACAAAACCAAGGTCCAGCTGCAGCTACACCCGGCTTTCCTGCCCAGGGTAGTCTCACAGTTTCATACGGGCCAGGACATTTCCTTACCTGTCTTTTTTTTTTTTCTAAATCTGCACAAGTCAGAGAAAGAGCATAGGTTGCATTCTCTAGACGTCAGGAGGGCATTAGCCTTCTAAATTGAAAGGACCAAGCCATTCTGCAAGTAGACGCAAGTGTTTGTCGCAGTGATCGACAGCGTGAAAGGTCATCCAGTATCTGCTCAAAGAATTTTTTCTTGGATCGCTCCCTGTATTCCCTGCTGCTCCGATCAGGCAAAGGCGCCCCTTTGGGCGATCATTACCACCCATTCAACCAGGGCACAAGCCTCTTCAGCAACTTTCCTAGCCAAGTGCCTATCCAGGAGATCTGTAGGGTGGCCACCTAGTCATCTGTCCATACATTTGGATCCCATTACACGCTTACCCAGCAGGCCCAGGATGATGTTGGCTTCAGTAGAGCAGTGCTGCAAGCCGCAAGACAGTGAACTCTGAGCCCACCTCTGAAATTACTGCTTGTGAGTCACCTAGAATAGAATAAGCAAGCATGTGAAGAATAAATGGTTACCTACCTTTTCGTAACTGTTGCTCTTAGAGATGTGTTGCTCATGTCCATTCCATCACCTCCCTTTCTCCCTCTCTGTCGGAGTTGCCTGCAAGAAAGAACTGGGAGGGCGTAGGGCTGGCGGCGCCTAATATACCGACGCATGAGCACAGCACTCAAGGGGACACCCCAGCTGACCCTCTGGATACCGCTAAGGCAAAAGTCTGCAACGACTCTGCATGTGGACGCGCACACGCCTAGAATGGAATGCATGTGAGCAACACATCTCGAAGAACAACAGTTACGAAAAGGTAGGTAACCGTTTTTTCCATTCACTGGTTCTCTTCTACAGCTGCAGGAGGGATTTTATTTTGAAGAAAAACCATATCTGATATACACCCAGCTTTTAGGGCCTGTTTCTCCTGCTGATTAGGCTAGAATTTAGCCACATGCCCATGTTGAGGCTGTGGATGGTAGTGTCATGGGTACATGCTGTGATGCCCACCATTTTGTAAAGTAAGTAGATTTAAATTAAATCTGGCAAGTGCAAGCTGTAGGAGGGGCAAAGGAAGGCAATAGCTTCCCCTAGTGGCGTCAGAAAATACTTTAGCCAATGACTTCCACTTATGACATTGGGATCTTTGTTTGCCCCTTCCAATATGTGTACTACAGGGCTGGCTTCCTTCCTTTATATAATGAAGTTCCTAGCCCCAGCTCTTCCAGCGTCTGATGTTAATATATCCATGCCCTAATTATGAACGAGGGCCTCATATTCCTACCCCAAGGCAGGCAACCATCATTGACCTGTCTTACAGATAACCTTGTGCAACCTGTATTACCTTATTTCAGGCAGAGCTGTGACTAGACCACAGCTATGTAATACGACAGACCCAAGTCTCAACCATGCTGCCTTTCGGAATGAATGCACCAGAATGAATGCACCAAATTATGTGCCTGGCTATGCTGCTTATATCCATTGATCTCATCACTAAAGCACACTCTTCTCACAGAACTGGCAATGGAACCCAGGAATCCTAATACCTAATGTTCCAGTACTGTTCCACAAATAATTGTGTAACAGACTGGCAAAATGTTTCCATACTGTGCTCTAGGGGCTTATTCACATAAAGGACAATGAGCTAGTACTGCTACCGTTTACTCCTGTAGTTCAAGGAAGGGACATCTTTGCTGTGGAACTGAAGGCCCTGTTCTTATCATGGGTCCAAACCTTGCTCATGAGCCACGTGGGGGAAAAACAATGTGTGGTCATGTAATTAAAGACTCTGTAATGGATAGGCACACGGCAGCTGAACTGAGGTTGCCTGGGCAACCTCGGTTCTGGCACTTCTTAACTTACCAAAGCTTGGGTCAGGGGTGCCCAAACTGCCGCCCATAGGCCGCACGTGTCCCACCAGAGCATTTTACAAGGCCTGTGGCCTGCTTCAACACTAATGGCAGATTGATTAATGTTTTCATGTTCACATCATTTTAGTTTACATGAGTGTGTGTAAATAGACAATACTGTACATAAATGGTCTCTATCTAAATATATACAAAACAAGCCGAATTTAAAATATAATTCAGTACAGGTGACTTTAAATCTGTTTGGCGCACACAAGGTTGTGCTTAGGTTTATGTGGCCCTTTTTGTAATAAGGTTGGGCACTGCTGACTTAGGTAAAAGACTATAAATGTCACATCACTCTTTGTATACCATGTATATATAAAAGTAGCATTTGGATGCCTCATGGCATTGCTGAAGTACTACCAAGCCTTTCAACGTTAAGCCGTCAGTCTGAATCCAGCCCAGCTCTGTAGGGAAGCAGTTCCCATCTAATGCATATTTGGTGGCCGCAATGTGAGATGAGTGTGGTGGGCCTTGGTACCAGCTTCCACATCAAACTTGCCACTATGCTTTGCACTGATTGGCAGACTTGGAGGAAAGGCTAAGAACTGTAAGGACCATGGGGAGAGTATTATTACTGTTACCCCTAGCTGAAGCTGCCAGATTGGGGTTGAAGCTTCTGGAAGGGGGTGGGTGGATGCATGCATGTGTTTGTAAAACTTCCTCTACTTCAGCCCTGTAGACAGAGGACTTAGTTCACCAGGGATGTCAAGCTGATACCTTTCACCTGCACTAAATTCACACAACTTTTTAAACTGAATATTAACATTATGTGCAAATACCTTATAACATAATTTGTATAATATGTTACACTTGGAGTTGCACAAAACTTGGCCTCAATGTGTAAACATCTGACATTTTTCTCTTCTGAAGGATGTCTTTTTCTCCCCCTTAACAGTAATGGAATATGAGGGGTCCAGCTGCAAAAACACATCCCTTGATGTGTCCTCTAATTAGATAGCAGTAGAAAAGGTGGAACAAAATCCTATATAGCCTGACTGCATCACGAACCAGTAGAAATGAGGAGGAGATGAAATGTGATGGTTCTCTGATGAAGTGATTAGCTGTTGTTGACACTATTTGTCTAAACGTCTGCAAAGGCAATTTTGGACTATTTTGTTTGTCTCCTCCTTCTCTTTAATATTTTTTTCTCTACATCTTGAACTGTTAGTCTCCCTTCCAAGCCACAAAGCCACCATAAAATTCTCTCCAGATTGCATTGCTGCTGAGTTATTTGGACTTGCTAAATAGCAAGGTCGCTTGTTAAACTATCAGATAATCTTAAACTGGGATTTTGTGTTGGAAACTCTTAAAGTATCAGACTCAAAACATATAATTTAGTTTTCGTTTGCTTTGTAACTGTTTTTTGCTACATTTTAAAATAGCTTTAAATGTGAATATCTTCATTGAGGATTTGTTGTGTCCCACCCTACTTGATGCTGTAGAGCTGCTTCTGAATCTGTAAGATCAAGTTCACTTCCTCGTTAGCAGGGCTGCAATGAGGCAAACACTGGAATATGACTTTTCTGCATGTGGAAAATAAAGACCTGATGCTCTGAATAAGAACTGAGGGTGCTCAGCTCTTTCTATTTACCATCAAGTATGTTTGCATAATTAAAAAAAAATTGACGTTTTAGAATCAATTAACAAGTGTAGTTCTTTTGTGTTGCATGTTTTTTGTTAAGATAGCCATTAGTTTTGATTTCAAGAGGGGAAACTGCTCTCTCATTGACAAAACATGTATGTATCTTTTCCTTTCTCCCAGGGTCTATACAGACCTTCCCCAAATCCTCAACAACTTGAAACACCCACGTTTTGAGTTTACCGAAGATGAGGGAGAAGCAGACATCCTCTACAACTTTTCCCACTTCAAAGATTACAGGTGACAGCTATTTCCTTGCAAGTACAAATTATCTGGCTGCCATATAAAAAGCTCTGTTCCATGGAGTGGTCTTTTTAAGTGATCTCCATCTCTTGTAGGAAACTAAGTGAAGGGAGGCCCCATGTGATGTTGAATCAGTTTCCATGTGAGCATCTCCTGACAGTCAAGGATTGTCTAGCATCCATATCTAGACGAGTTGGAGGGACGGAGGGGCCAAAATGGCTGCCTCGTACTTTTAACCTTCACACAGAATTACCCCAGTTTATCAGCTATTTTCAGCAACGCGAGAGGAGGTAGGCCATGTTGCTGTTGCTTGTCTTGCAATTTCCTAACCAACTTTCTCCAAGTACCAGCAAGTGCATGTTTTGGTTTAATTGGATTAAACAGCTCTTCTTCTGCCATTAATTTGTACTAGCTGCATTTCACTTATGTTCTAGTGGATTTTATCTGAAAAGTGTGGGCTTTACTTATTTGTTTTAATTCCAAAATATGTATTGTGACATACTGTGAAATATATAGGGTGGAATCATTGACTCCATTGAAGTCAGTGGCAAAATTCCATTTTACAAATGTACGAAGATTTACAACTTTTGTGTGGGCAGATAGCTTTCTCTGTGAGCCAATGGCAATTTAAAGCAGTTTAAAGTAGAGCAGTGATTGTGCCCAGTTTTCTTGGTTAAAACACATTTCCAAGCGGAAGTCAAATTTAGAATTAACCTTGGACTCCCTTAGAGAGGCTGAAAGAAAACGGACTCTGATTCTCGTTAGGCGTTCTGTGTTACCTTACTCATAAGCACTTCCTGTCACAGCAATCTCCTCCGGATCCAGGAGAACTGACCGTAACAAGGAATTTGTCTGGTAGGATACGTCTGCGCTTACAGCCGTGTGTACAGAACAGACCATGCCCAATTGGCATGGAGACCATGCCCTTAGGCAAGCAGAGTAGATTAGAATGCCCTAGACACCTGAACCCCAGGTTTTATACTGTACACAGGGCTCTCTACACACCAATCAGCACTTCTTTCATCTGCAATGCTATTTTTAGCAGGCTAATGTCCTGCTGGCAGAGCCTTTCCCCACCACTGTGAAAGGCTCCAGCAGCAGGGAAAGGGTTTGGCTACTAGAACCTTTCACTGGGTCATGTAGCTACACACTGTAGTGACAAATGTGGACACTTGCCTTTCACTGCAGTGTGTAGCTACACATGTCCCTATACTCGGCATGCTGCCATAAAGCGTAGACGTACCCTTAGTGAGGGACTGGGGGCAGTTGCTGTCTTGCTCTTTCACCAAAATAACCCCTATCTTGTCTCCCAGTTAGCTCCCTGATTGTCCTGGGGGTTGTGATTGATAGATGATCCTGGAACCATCTAGCTGCTTCGCTCTCTTCTCAAGACACTGTTTCTTTACCTCCTGAATGGACTTAACCATGAGGGGAAATTTTAAATGTATGTTCTTAGCCTGTAGTATTCTGATTGTTGGTTAACAACAAGTATGTGCAAGAGGTGATCATGAAGCCAGAGTGTGTGTGTTGGGGAGGGAGTTTCAAAATCAACTCTTTCAGTGAAAACACAGATCCTTCACTAAAACTAGTACTGCACACTGGTATTAAAACTTAACCACAGGCAGGCTTCCAGATCACCTAGAGAACCTTCTCTGCATGCCTTCACAAATTCATTGGGGAAGACGGGACCTCCAGGGTCACCTTGCTATTGCTCAGTAGCATGAACAGACTAAAGACCTGCATATCGCTCCTACTTTGTCCAAAGCTTTTTGAAGAGTCCAGCCTCTTCAGATATCTAGGTAGTGGAAAGAGAGTGAGGAGAAGGTATGCTCTCCTGAGCTTGACAGGTGCGTTTGGGCAAGGGATTCACATTACTATGTTCAGTGTTCAGTCCCCAAAAGAATAGCTGTCTGTTATGTAACTTGATTGGCTCAGAGGTGGCCTTGAGGAACCTAATTTACAAGTTTTAAAGCACCCACCTAGAATGTTCTCAAACTTTGTGATCACCTGGTCAGAATGGGCTCTTGACCTACAAACAAGCACTTATGATGTAGTAATGTATGTATGAAGGAAAAAGGGATTTTACCAGTGGAAGTATGGTAGGCCCTTGCTGAAAAAGAAAGTGAGAGCCCCCAAAATCCTAGCTCATGTCAGCTGTGATCCAGGAGTCCTTGGTTCTTGCACCCTCCCCTGCTGCATCGAAAAGAACATTCGGATTGGTAATGCATCGGTCAGTATCAGCATGTGGTTCAGAATGGAGGTTGGCCAGTAAAACATCTAAAGATAAATGAGGTGCGCACTGACATGCTGTGGCCTTGACTGAGTTTTTTTTTTGTTTGTTTGTTTGTTTTATTGTAGGGGAGAAGACAATCATTGGATATGCAAACCATGGAACTTGGCCAGAAGCCTAGACACCCACATCACCAACAATCTTCACAACATCATCAGGCACAGGGAAAGTAGCCCGAAGGTTAGAGGAAAGTAGGCTTCCCACTTGGTTTGAAGCAAGGTTTTTTTTTTAACTTGATGCTCTTTGTAAGAATAAACAAGAGGGAAAATAATTTCCTTCTTCAAGAGGTTGTAATAGCTGGTATATGTTTCTGAGCATTTGCACATTAAAAGGGTGAACTCTTGATGAATTCATATTGAAATCTTAGCGTTGTGCGGTGTTAGAATATTTTTCTATTTGCTCGTAGTAGACCATGTCTGTCTGTTTAGGACAGAAATAAAATTTTCCCTGACCGTAATGAATGCTTAAATGTGTTGCTCCTTTTATGCTACTCAGTAAGAAATCTAGAAGATGAATTCCCACTTTCATGTAGCTTCTGTTGGCTGTAAATATAAGAAAGTTATTGCTACTTCCCTCAGGTTGATCATTTCTCTGTCTCACTGTTCATATGCGCAAAATGCTTCTTCCACCAATGATGGATACATCACATGGCTTTTTATAGGAAGCCAACAGTGTGTGGTCTTACATCAGACTGTCACACAAGCTTTATGTCCCGTGACTTAATAGAATATCTGTTTTGGACTATGTGCCTTTTTTGGAATTCCAACATCAAATTAAAAATGCATGAAGAATTACAGCATCCTTTAGTTCAGAGAAAGCTGATAATATATAAAGTGAGACTGTTTTGTTTGGTTGTTTTTAATACAATACTTCTTAAAAAAAAATCTGTTTAGTTTTTCTGTAAACTAGCCATTATTTCAAAAGCAGTTTTAGAGCTGTGTTTCTATACCAGTTAACCAAAACTAAGCAGTGTGTAGTTAAGGAGACAAAACAAAATGTTTTTTATCTTATCAAGCACCTTGTAAACAAAGGGGAAATGTGTTTTTAACAACATAATCAAGGTCCTAGGTATTATGGATCCAGTTTAATGTGCTGCAAGACATTCTTAACTTTTATGGCATCCTTGATGGCTGCCCTTGTTCCTCACCCCATACCCCGAAGTCTCACTATCTCCCCTCCGTCCATGCTTACTTTGTTCATTGGTAGCTGTCACACACCACCTCTTCCCCTAGATCAGTGGGTCTTAAAGCCGGCCCGCCACTTGTTCAGGGAAAGCCCCTGGCAGGCTGGGCCTGTTTGTTTACCTGCTGCGTCCACAGGTTCGGCCAATCGCAGCTCCCACTGGCCGCCGTTTGCTGTTCCAGGACAATGGGAGCCGCAGGAAGCAGCGGCCAGCACATCCCTCAGCCCGCGCCACTTCCTGCAGCCCCCATTGGCCTGGAGCGGCAAACTGCGGCCAATGGGAGCCACGATCAGCCAAACCTGTGGACACAGCAGGTAAACAAACCAGCCCGGCCCGCCAGGGGCTTTCCCTGAACAAGCGGTGGACCAGCTTTGAGAACCACTGCCCTAGATAAATGAACACCAGCTCGTGGGGCTGAGGGAACTGAGAAGTTGGAGTAAAGGTGACTTCAGAGTAAAAGCAATTATGCTGCCATTTGTATGGCCATATAATTGCATTGCAAGTGAGGGCCTGAATTTTTTTGGTGGTGAAAAGTATCCTTGGACAACTGGAAGATGTCCGGTCATCTGAGGAGGACCAAATGTTGGGTTGGATTGAATCTTATGAAAAGGTTTATAATGTAAGCAGAGAATTAAATAGAAGATTTCAATGGAATGAGGAGGGTAGTACTTTAATTCTGTATGCTGACCTGATAAGAGAGCTTGCACTCAGGCTATTTGGCTACAAACAAAGGCTACGTTGCTTATATTGAGAAACTTTTTAAAAAGGAAAACTTGGCTTAATGTGTGTTGGTAGAATATCTTGGACTGTCCGAACCCACTGATACTTGTTTCTGTCATCACCTACTGTGCATCTCATTCCTTAGGGTTTAATTGTGTTCAATCTCTGTGTTTTTGTTTTAGGTAGTGTCTAAGTATATTGAGAGTCCAGTATTGTTTCATCGGGAAGATGTGGGGATGGTTAAATTTGACATTCGTTACGTTGTGCTTCTGCGATCCGTAAAGCCACTCAAGCTGTATGCTTATGATGTTTTTTGGCTGCGGTTCTCAAATCGGTAATAACCTTTTTTTTTTTTTTTTTTTTTCTCCTTTCTAGGAGTGAAGGAGTTAGCAGTATTAAATTGTGATCCCTTGCCTTTCCAAGATCTTATGTAATTAACAGTGTCTCTTTCTTTATTTGTTAGCGCATTTTCACTTGATGACTTGGACGACTATGAGAAGCATTTTACTGTCATGAACTATGCTTCTGGTGTAACCTTAAAACAGGTAAGCAAGTGATACACGAAAAGCAAATGTCTTCAGTCAATCAAGATGCTGGTCCTTTATCTGTGACTGTCACCAGATGCCCTGATGCATATCCACCCAAACAAACTTGACAGGTTATATCTGTTCTGATGCAGCTATTTTCCCAGATTGCAGATCCAGAGCAAATAGTCATAGATTATGGCACAAATTTTACCTCTCTAATCAAATCCATGTAAAAAGTATTAAAAGGACATCTTACCACTGCCAAACTGATGGTTTAGTGTATGTTTTCACCACATAGTAAAAAGGACTGTCTGGTAGAAAAGCTTGGAACAAATAGTTCTCATTTTTGCACTTTCTAGACAGTGAAATTCCCCAGGACCTTATTTGGATTTGTACCATGTGTGTCGATACATTCTGCAACTCATTACTCCTTCCTTTTCCGCCCTTTTTAAAAAAAAAAAAAAAAAAAAATCCTAGCTCCTGGTGGGAATAATCTAGCAAACCAATCTCTAATGCCATTAAATTATTTTAGGTTCACTATGATGAATTTATTCCTCTGTTTGAGAAGCAATATCCTGAATATTCCTGGAAAACTGTGCAAGTAAGTCACCAATCCCTCTTATCCATATAAGATGTTCACTACATTTTTCTTTTAGGCACAGATGTTTTTCAAAAGTTCAGGTGTTTTTACCAGGGTAGTGAGTAAATGTCTCTTCAGTGCAGCAAAAGCCAGTAGTCCCAGAATTTTAAAGTCTGCAAATACAAAATGCTCAGTCATCTGTGTTACTATTATATTACGGTTTTAAGTTTTCCTCCATGAAAAGTTGTCATGGTATACTGTGCTTGGGAACAAAATTGGTGTACTGATGGACAGACAGTGGAAGCAGAAGGCTGTATGTTTCCAAAAAGTTGCAGAGCTTGGTGGAGAACTCACCCCTAGTTGCAGAATGGCGCATAGATTCTAAGCTTTCATTTAAAATACTAATTTGTCACAATCATGAAGGCTGGCAAAACCTGGATTGTAAACAGACAGTGGCTGCAATGATATATCCACATGAATCTGCACGAAGCCTGAAATGGTACTACTTAACATGTGGACTGGTCCTTCCATTTCAGTAGGTTAACGCTGCTATTGAAAGATGACCATTTCAATAGCAACACGGTTAACTTTTTTTCGCTGCTGAACTTTTAAGCAAAGTTATTTAGAAACTTTGACCTCAGCCCCAAACTGCTTCCCCAAGATATGGAAATAATATCAAAATAAGAAAGAGTCTACTGTACTGATTGAGGTTTTGGTATTTATTTTCATATTTAGTCTCTTAACTACATAAAGCTGCTGCTTAATTTGTAATCTGCATCACTCTAACAAAACAGCTCCAAGGACCTTGTTATAGAATTGAGGTCCTTCTTGCAGTGTAGTACACAGCAGGCTGTTCTGAAGGGTGTGAATGCACACACTAGCCATTCTGGCATAGCAGATGGAAATGAGTACTTTACCAAGTACACCTTTCTGGTTCCTGCTCTTGAGGTGGTTACGCTATAAAGTTGGCTAGCACAGAGCCTACATTTCGATGCCTTTGGGATTTTTTACTACAAGAGAACAAAGGGCAAATGAATAGTTTAAAAGTGTAATGTCTCTGTTCTTATAACTCAGACCCTTAGCCAAACATATTGAACTAAAATTTTTCCTTTTAGGCTGAACTTTCAGTTGCTGTCCAAGCTAACTCTTAATCTTCATACATTTAGAATTCCATGTTATCTGAGCTTGATATAAAAGGCAGAGACCCCTAAATGTCCTGTCACCACAAAAGTGCTTTAACATGGCCAATTCCCTAGTGCCAAGATATGTTTGAACTATAGACCTGTGTAGAAGCTCCAAATGTGATAAGTCTACAAATGAAAATGAATAGAGGGTGGATTGTGAAACAGTCACCTTGGGTTATTTTGTGGTGGTGGGTGGCTCTCAAAAGAAGAAATTGAATGTGAAGGTAACTAGTCAATAGTTTGTTTTCCTATTTATCAAGAGCCAGGAAGTACAGAGGTGGTTGGTTAAGCATTTGATCCTGCAGACACTTACTCATGATTTTAGTCGATTTCACTAGAACTACTCACGGAAGTAAAGCTATTCAGGGTATATGAGTAGTTGTAGGATAAGCCTTAAAATTACACAAAGGAAAACCTTTTTTTAAACAGTGGCAAAGTATCCCTCAAGGAGTATTCTGGGCAAAGTGCCAAGATTTAGACTTTTTTTATGTTTACAGGAGGTATATTTTACTCTAATGTGGCTTGGATATTAAAAACTCCATGTACCATAACTCTTTGACATCCTTTTATTTGGTCTCCATATTATATCGAGAAATGTCATCACAGTGTGTTCAGACTGGAAATTGTTCAGTTTTTTTTAAAATTTGGAATCTTCTTTGTATGTTTGTAAAACGGTGAGAGAAAAGTGGATTGATTCAACGGGATGCCAAAACTTCTGAGCTGTAACTGTTGGTATTCACAGAACAACTTTCCTTTCCTTTTTAGGTTTCAGAGTAACAGCCGTGTTAGTCTGTATTCGCAAAAAGAAAAGGAGTACTTGTGGCACCTTAGAGACTAACCAATTTATTGGAGCATGAGCTTTCGTGAGCTATAGCTCACTTCATCGGATGCATACCGTGGAAACTGCAGAAGACATTATATACACACAGAGACCATGAAACAATACCTCCTCCCACCCCACTGTCCTGCTGGTAATAGCTTATCTAAAGTGATCATCAAGTTGGGCCATTTCCAGCACAAATCCAGGTTTTCTCACCCTCCGCCCCCTCACACACAAACTCACTCTCCTGCTGGTAATAGCTTATCCAAAGTGACCACTCTCCCTGCAATGTGCATGATAATCAAGGTGGGCCATTTCCAGCACAAATCCAGGCTTTCTCACCCCTCTCTTCCCCCCCCCCCCCCGGAAAAACTCACACTCACACTCACACACTCTCTCTCCCTCCCTCCCTCCCGCTGGCAATAGCTCATCCAAACTGACCACTCTCCAAGTTTAACCAGAATGTCGGGGGGGGGGGGGGTGTAGGAAAAAACAAGGGGAAATAGGCTACCTTGCATAATGACTTAGCCACTCCCAGTCTCTATTTAAGCCTAAATTAATAGTATCCAATTTGCAAATGAATTCCAATTCAGCAGTTTCTCGCTGGAGTCTGGATTTGAAGTTTTTTTGTTGTAAGATAGCGACCTTCATGTCTGTGATTGCGTGACCAGAGAGATTGAAGTGTTCTCCGACTGGTTTATGAATGTTATAATTCTTGACATCTGATTTGTGTCCATTTATTCTTTTATGTAGAGACTGTCCAGTTTGGCCAATGTACATGGCAGAGGGGCATTGCTGGCACATGATGGCATATATCACATTGGTGGATGTGCAGGTGAACGAGCCTCTGATAGTGTGGCTGATGTTATTAGGCCCTGTGATGATGTCCCCTGAATAGATATGTGGGCACAGTTGGCAACGGGCTTTGTTGCAAGGATAGGTTCCTGGATTAGTGGTTCTGTTGTGTGGTATGTGGTTGTTGGTGAATATTTGCTTCAGGTTGGGGGCCTGTCTGTAGGCAAGGACTGGCCTGTCTCCCAAGATTTGTGAGAGTGTTGGGTCATCCTTCAGGATTGGTTGTAGATCCTTAATAATGCTTTGGAGGGGTTTTAGTTGGGGGCTGAAGGTGACGGCTAGTGGCGTTCTGTTATTTTCTTTGTTAGGCCTGTCCTGTAGTAGGTGACTTCTGGGAACTCTTCTGGCTCTGTCAATCTGTTAATTTACTATTAATTTAGGCTTAAATAGAGACTGGGAGTAGCTAAGTCATTATGCAAGGTATGCATCTATTTCCCCTTGTTTTTTCCTACACCCCCCCGCCCCCCGACGTTCTGGTTAAACTTGGATTTAAACTTGGAGAGTGGTCAGTTTGGATGAGCTATTGCCAGCAGGAGAGTGAGTTTATGTGTGTGGTTTTTGGAGGAGGGTGAGGGGGTGAGAGAACTGGGATTTGTGCAGGAAATGGCCCACCTTGATTATCATACACATTGTGAAGAGAGTGGTCACTTTGGATGGGCTATTACCAGCAGGAGAGTGAGTTTGTGGCGGGGGGGGAGGCGGAGGGTGAGAGAACCTGGATTTGTGCTGGAAATGGCCCAACTTGATGATCACTTTAGATAAGCTATTACCAGCAGGACAGTGGGGTGGGAGGAGGTATTGTTTCATGGTCTCTGTGTGTATATAATGTCTTCTGCAGTTTCCACGGTATGCATCCGATGAAGTGAGCTGTAGCTCACGAAAGCTCATGCTCCAATAAATTGGTTAGTCTCTAAGGTGCCACAAGTACTCCTTTTCTTTCCTTTTTAATTTGCACTCCACCTGCTGAGGTAGCTTCAGAAGTGTAGTGCTGTACATGGACATGGATTCCATTCCAGCATTATAATACTTTTATTTGTAGGGTTTTCTGTAGTATATAGTAATGAGATAAATTCTGGGTGCTCAGCACTTAAAAAAATCAGACCAGTTATTAGGTACATTAAAATATAAATCTAGAAGCTTAATTTCAGGCCCCTATTTTTGAAAATCATGGATGTGGGTGGGTGTGAGGGAACAAATATTAAATTATTCCTGAAGAAACTTGACCCCTTTTTTTGAAAGTCTGAAGGTTCTTGTTGTCTGCAGGCTTGTCATTTGTGATGACATTTACAGTTTGAGATGACTCATAAATGAAACTTTCACCTACAAAAATCACTTTTATGGGGTTCTCGCAACTATTTGCATTTTATTCAGAAACTGACTTCTCTTTGACAATAGGCAGAGATTTTTAAGGCATTTGCTGAATTATTCCAAGCTGCTTCAGCTAAACCTGCACCGTTTGGCATCTGTGATTATCCATCATCGCGAGCAGTATATGCCATTGACCTGATGCTTAAGTGGGATACTACCAGAGATGGTAAGATTGAATTTATTCTCTCTCTGTTTTTTAAATTTGGTTTTTTTGCTCAAAGTTTTTGCTGTTTTTTAAAAAAAAAAAAAAAAAAAAAGGTAGGGCGGGCTCCATGATGTTTATACTGAAACAGACTGTTTTGATGTCTGTGGGGTTGTATATGTGCGAGGGTGGAATCCAGTCTCCTTGTTAGTAGTAATAATGGTGGAGATACTGCCGTACATCTGTCTAATTCTTTTTATTGGCTCTCGTCTGCTGTTGTTTCTGCTATGCTGATGTAAACATTTGAAGATAGGTGGGCATAATGCTTTATAGCGATCGGTTAATTCTAACCGCAAGCAGCCTTTCCTATTGTGGTGGTGGTGGTACACCTGTACAAGGAGAGCAGTCTCTACTAAAAGTAATTATTATAAACCCCATGATTTAATTCCACTATAATCATACAGGTAGGAAAGAGAATCTACGTTTTTTGTCTTACTCTTCAAACATTATTGCAATTCAAAAGGGAAACGCAACCTCCTGACCTTATTTTAGGGGTGAGAGGAAGTAGAGGGCTAAGTGGGGAGGTTCTGGGGCCTGTGGTGTAGAGGAGGTCAGACTAGAATCTTGATCACAATGTCCCCTTCTGACTTCGGAATCCATAAGTGGGAGGGGAGAAATTTTGTGCTGCAGCTGAGGAACCCAGCTCTGTTTCTGTAGCAGGTGAACTAGAGAGAACAATAGAGCAATACAAAGAGCAAAGGAGGCTTGTTGCCTAAAAATAAAGGGGGAAGCAGTCTTTTTTGGAAGGTGCATCTCAACGTTGTGGTTAAATAAGAAAGACACACTAATTCTGATCTAGTTAAACCAGTGCCCCTTTTTCTCATATGGACAAGGCCTCAGATTATGGCATTTGCCCCAGGAATGGGTTTGGTGTCTCACTACCTCATACTGTAGGCCTCAAAAAAACCCTCTCTGGGTATGTAGTAAGAGTTGACCATCTTCAGCCTCTTTCTATGGTCTCTACTACAGCAAAAGGAGGTGGCTCCCAGCGTCTCATGTGTACCTGGTAGTAAAATGGAATGTTTTGTTTTCTTTTCTTTTTCAGGGAAAAGAACTATGCAGCCTCAGGTCCTGGAGGTGAACTTCAACCCTGACTGTGACAGAGCCTGCAAATACCACCCTACCTTTTTTAATGATGTCTTCAGCACCCTATTCCTGGATGAAACAAATAATTGTCATGTGACCTATGTTGTTTAGGCCTAGAAGGCTCGACCTGGTTATTTGTTTCCTTTACAGATATGCTTAACAGCAATATTTATATCTCAGTTCTATGAGCTGCTCATGCGACTATTTTCCGAAAATGGTAATGAAGGAAAACTTTTATCAGTTGAATGGGCATATACTGCACTTGTAATCAGTAGTCTGTGTTTTCTTGTCTTGTTTAGTTCTAATCATCAACTTGTGTTGACTTAAATGTCTTATTAAAGCCCAGAAAAGTATAATAGTAACTGGAGCAATCAGCTGTTGTTTCTTAGGTAGCCTAGTATACCTAATTTGCATAGCAGGAAGTGTTGTACACGTTTTCTGTGTCTGCATTAGAAAAATAATTTCCTGTATCAAAATGTCTGAGGTCATACATCATCTCTTCCTCTCTGTGGAATATCATTATCTTCCAAGCACTAAAATGCTTTATTCCCCAAATTGATGTGAATTATCTTACTTTAGGGTTGCATCTGATAACTCCAGTGAGCGAACATTTATGAAGCCTGTTTGTAATAAAGTATTGCAGCAACATGAGAGTTAGTTTTTTTTCAATTAAAGGTCACTATACTTTCTCAAAAACTAGTCAGAGCTGCTGTCATCTTTTTAAAGTTGAATGAGGTCTATGAATATATCCCAATCTAGTAGTTTTGGGCTGTTTAGCATGCATGGTAATGCTGAAATTAGATGGAAACTGTAGCTTCTCTGTCACATATCAAACAATTCATTCCTTTGCCACAGCAATTAAGATTGAATATCATCTGGCAAAATTCTCATTGAGGTCAATGGGAGTCTTGCCTATCTAAGGATTTGATCTCAGATACCAAAATGAATAATTAATGAAGAACTGCACTATAATGAGCTAATTGGGACTTCAGAGGGGTGGGTTAAGGGCCATTACAGTTGCCAAAGGTCTGAAAAGACCTGGAACAGTATTTTATTTTAAGTAAACAATGCAAGAACACAGTATCCTTTTAATCTTTAGCAATGTCTGTATCAAGAGTTATGGCTCAGAATTTTGCCCCTTCCTAAGTAGTACTGGCCAAATTAAACTGTTTGTGTGTGCTGAGGAACAGTTAGTTCACATTAGTATTCTGCTTTAGCCAAACACAAGTTACACTTTTCTCAAACAAGCTATTGGGCTCACTATGGAGGTAACTGGGTGAAATTTAATGGCCTTCAGCCTAGATGATATAAGTGTCTCCTAACAAACTCCAACATCTTATGCTAAACCTTGGGGATGTTTTGCATCACGGATCTCAAACTCGAATCACCACAAGGGCAACATGAGGACTAGTACGTTGGCCCGAGGGCAACATGAGGACTAGTACGTTGGCCCGAGGGCAGCATCACTGACCCTGCCCCCGGCCCCGCCCCCACTTCACCCCTCCTGAAAAGTGCTAAGCGCTGCCAAACAGGTGTTTGGCAGCGGGAAGGGCCTGCATGTAGGCAGAGGAGCGGGGACTCGGTGCACTGGGAGGAGGGGAGCCTGGCAGGCCACAGGAAATAACTCCGGGGGTGCGAAGAGCTTGGTGGGCCGCAGGAAATAACCCCGCAGGCCGTGTGTTTGAGACCCCTGTTTTACACTGTATACATGCATTATTTATTTCTTGAAGTATTATAGCATTAAAAAGTGATATTAGTTAAGCTTTATTTTTTTGATAAACATTGTAACAAAAACTAACCAATTGCAGATTTTAAGCAAAGTGTACAAAGATACTATTTTAAACCGTCTTAATCTGCAGCAATCATAGATAGCTTCTAGCCTTGCACTGATATCAAGGAAGCAAGCAATATCACCAGTTATCTTTCAGTCTTCATGTAGAAAAGGGTTGATTATGCCATAGAACTTTTTTTTTAAAAGCAGATCTTCCTAATGTTCAATCTGAAGAACTGTCTGCCAAGCACTACCATATAATAATTCTGATTTCTGAGAAGCTTAGTTTAAAGTTACTTGATATACCTAGGAAACATGGCAGTAAAGGAGAGAGGCAATTTCAGGGCAAGTGAAAATTAGTCACTGCTGGAAATTGCTGTGGATCTGGGACAGGTTAAAAGAGGAAGGTTTAAATCCTAATAGTGTAAGTGGGAACTGGGAAGCATGGTCATAAAAGAAGTAGTAATGTGCTAGCAGTAGAGGAAAGGTAAAACTTCCTGTCCCAGGTACCTTGTACAAAAAGTTCCTGTTTCTAGTTCAGCCATTTACAACTCTGTGCCTTCTGGTCTAAGACTGCAACACTAATCTTGAAGCAGCAGAAACATCTTGTACCTGTCTCCAAGCAGCTAAAGGGGCACCAGCAGCCAGACATCCCTCCAGGGGAGGCAGCTTGCTCTGCTAGTAGACGAGAATACTAGCAGTCTGCTAGTGAAGCATCCAGGTTCCAAGCAGAACAAGTTAAAGGCACTAATTCATCTTTCTGTGATTTTTTTTTTCCCCCCTTCAGGTGCTCGTTGGATATACTCTTTGGGCGCTGTCATCAGTTCCTGACTGTGTGCTTTGGATTTTCTGTTGTCTATTTTTTTAGCCAAGTAAATTACACTAGTTGCAGTGGTAAGGAAATGGGGAGGGGAGGCAGCTTTCTTCTAGTTGCAGAATCCTTTTGGCTTTAGCCCTTTTAAAAAAAAACAACATGGTGTAAGACTAGTAAGTTCCTTATTGTTTAATATGTTTGAAACCTTCCCCCACCTCTCAACTATAATGGTCCAGGCTGCAAATTATACTATGCAGTCTAAGTTTATATGCACAAGTATGGGAATTCTTCCTCCATATAAGGCCTAATTGTAAACATTTCTAGGCACAGTGCTTTGAAGACAAGACACTGAAGTCAGTACAACAGCTGACAGGAATAAGCACTATGCCAAGTGGTATAAGGCTGAAGGATCAGGCGGATACTGAGTAAATTAATGTGAGGAACAATAGTCTGAAAGTCATTAATGGACTTCCATTTCTGGACATAATCAGCCCCCAATTCACATTAATTGCCAGTAATAGTTAAAAATGCTATCCATTAAATTATTTTTTATATGTAATCAACAGCAGGGGCAATAGGAGAGGTTGCAGATTAAACCACTTCATTGACTGTGCTATTAAATTCACTCATGCACACATTCCATTCGGATTGTGTAGTAAGCCAGCATTTGAATGTTGACATGAACACCACTTTGACTGTATTTAGACGAGACCTATTTTTAACTGTCTAATACAGTAAGTACTTCAAGCAATAGTAAAACAGGATTGCAATTTTATTTGGGAAATGCATAAAAAAATCTTCCGCCTTGACACCTTCTACCAGAAGATTCTGTATTAAGATTGCTTCTTGTTTTTATTGTCCTTCCAGATGCGGTAATTGAGCACAGAAGCCAAAGTTAACCAAGCTAAATAAGGGAACATCAAATATGCTGCTCTCTTGTTGACATGGTACCAGGTGACAGTTGTAGCTGTTGCTGCACCACTAGTGAGTAGGAGATTGACCAACCCCTGAAACAAAATAAGGTGGTTAGTGTTATTTTACATGCTGCATTTTTGTTAAGACAGTACGTAGATATTTGCACAAATTCAGACTAAACTTTTTTATAAAGAGTTCTGAAACACAGTGGAAAGTACATGCTTAAAAAAACTTAGAATGCCTCTTGCTGATACATGAATGTGTGCAGAGTGGGGCGATCAGTTTGGAAAAGGAATCATTTGCTCTTAACAGGACTGAACTGGCTTTGGAGACATTTTCATACAAATACAGAATAAATGCAAAAAGCTAAAATTAATACAACATTCAGCCTGAAATGTCATGTTTTAAATTCATAGCATTCACATCAATAACTCCAAAAATTCCAAAAGTTAAGTTTTGTGTTTGAATTTCTTTACTTCAGTATTTCAGGGATGGTGGATAGGGTGGTCTCCTGCAATTTAGGAGACTGCTTCAAATCCCTGCTGTGCTGCAGATTTCTTGTGTGACCTTCCACACGTTAGTGTTCCCATTTCCCCATCTTAAAATGGGGATAATAGTGCTTCCCGACCTCACAGGGGCACTGTGCAGATAAATACATTAAAGGCTCCAAGGCACTCCATTACTATGGTAATGGGGTCATGTAAGTATCTAAGAGAGCTGTGTAGTAAAAGAACCAGCCAAGTAGTTCATAGTGTGGTTTATGTCAGAGACTAGCTTCCCCTTCCACCCCCGGACAGCAGAGAATAATTAGTACTATCTAAAATTGACACTGAATTACGAGTCATCTCATAGTAAATGAATTTTCACAAGAACTTGTCTAAAGGACCCCTAGGAACTTTACCTTGGCATAGCTGTATTTACTTTAGTCACATGAATTATAACTTCTGTTAACAAAGGGTTGGAAAAAGACACAATTGAGAGCTAATAATGTAATGACATTGTAGATAAATTATGCATAATCTCGTATGACCATATGAGTAACAAGGGAATTTAAAAAATCTGCTACTTAAGCCAATTGTTACTTTCTATATGTACCAAAGTTAATTTTCAGAATAAAAAATTCCAAAGTCGCTACCTTGTAACTGACTATGTAAGGATACGATGAGACTTTAAATGTCAATATTACTTTACACTTACCCATCCTATTTTGTGAGCTCCAAAGAATATGGGAGTCCATGCCCAATTTAATGCCAGCTGCCCTGCATACAGCCCAAGTGGAACCATTGACTCTTCATTGAAACCTCCCAACTCCTTCCATACCAAGTAAGAACCATATCTGAATAAAATGAAGTACTCTGGCAAATTATACAATATAATACGTAGATAATTATTAACACATACTGTGGCAAACTAGGTGACTTTCACAGATAAGGCAAGAAAATTTTTCAAAGAAGTCTGTGACTATCTTATTTTCAAAAGTCACTTAAGAGTCTAAGTGCATTCACTTGCAAGAGACTTAGGCTGCCAAGTGACTTTTGAAAATAGGATGGAGTATCATAAGTCATAGTTTTGGGCTAGAATCCAAAATTGAAGTGCTGATTTATTGTGGAACCTTCAATATGTGGTTTTCACACCCCTATGCAATTCAGGCAAAATGAGAGAGTACATGGTACTGAACCATCCAATAAAAGCAGTAAATAAAAAATTTTGCAGTGGCTACTTTCATTCTTGGATATAGGGGAGCAGACGAACTACTGCATTTTGGACAAATAGAAGTTTGAGTTGAGACCTGAAGACTATAAAGGAAGCAATTGCATTAGTCTAGATGAACTGAATACATTAACAAGAGTTTCGGTAACTAAGTGTTCATTGTGTGGAATACAAAGATTGTTATGTCAGAAGTTATATCAGCAAATTTTCAAAACTGGGAGATAATCCGGGGTCAAGTTGAATGAGTAGGTTCCTAACTGGAGAGTGAAGTGTTGGATTTAAATGTCACATCACCTCCCTCTATTTAATGAAGTGCTTGTCATTTTTAAGGTATTAATTTTTTTTAAATGAGTTAACAGAAGTTAAGGCTGAAACAGGCAAAAAGTGAGGAGAGAGAGCAGTGGTGAATTTGGGTAGTGTCTGCATAGAAGTGATATTTTCATAACCACATTAGTGATTGTTTTTGACACCTCCTTTCTGAAATCAAGAGTGAAGAGAATAGGAGAGAGGAGCTTTTCTCCTGTCAGTGAAATCCTCTTGGTACTGGTTACTGGAAGATCTTCCAGAATACAGTTTTGCAATTGCAAACATACCAGAATTCTCATTGCAATCCATGCCCTTTTAAAGCCATAGAATGGTGCATTCTGGGATAACTTCTTAGTTCACTGAAGGTAAGACAGGATTACTCAAGGGTGAGGGATATGAAGCTCAAGCTTATTGTGTGCTGAAAGCCTCCCACATAGGGTTGCCAGGCGTCTGATTTTCAACCTGAACGCCCAGTTGAAAAGGGATGCTAGCGGCTCTGGTCAGCACTGGGGAACCATGACCAATGAGCGCTGTGGGGGCAGCGTGCTGAGCCTCCCATGTGCCTAGGGGCTGCAGGGACCTGGCGACTGCTTCCTGGGAGCCATGGTAAGTGCTGCTGGGACCCCGCTTCCACTCCCACACCCAAAGTCCCTCCTGGAGCCCACACACGGCAACACCCTGCCCCAGCCCTGAGCCCCATCCTGTACCCCACACTCCTCATCCCTGGCCCCACCCCAAAGTCTGCATCCCCACCCAGAGCCCTCACCCCGCTTCTGCACCTGACCCCCCTGCCCCAGCGTGGTGAAAGTGAGTGAAGATGGGGGAGAGCGAGCGATGGAGGGAGGGGGGATGGAGCGAGTGGGGAAAGGGCCTCGGGGAAGGGGTGGGGTGGGGCAGGGGTGTTTGGTTTTGTGCCATTAGAAAGTTGGCAATCCTACTCCCACAACCTGGTTAGCTGGATCATTCGGCACAGAAGTCCACTCCTTTTTTACTTTTGCTTTGTAGTTCACTTTAAAGTGTTAGTGGGTACTCGATTTCAGGGCCAGATGAGTATGTATTTCAAAAGACAGTCTGCTCCTTTGTGGTAGTAATTTGCCAGCTGTTTCAATGTAGTTTCATACTGAGATGAAGTCTACATTATAGGTAAGAATGCAAATTGAGTTGTGCACCTAGCTGGGCAATGGGGAGCTCCATATGCAGGCTTTGCTGTATAAATATTATTGAGCTCTTAAAAATTCACCTGCACATTTTTAAGCAAGATAGATTTTTAATTGTTTAGCTACAGATATGCATCTAAGACATCCACATGACTTTACCAGAGTTCAAATTCACTCACATGTAGCATGAATAAGTTTATTTTTTTATGTGGAAGTAAATAACCCAAGCTTGCATGCTGGCTGTTCCTTTTCTAAGGGCACAATTTGATATGCTGTCAATTTAACCACTATCCTCCCAAACAAATGCTTTTAAAAAAACAAAAAGGTTTCACATTTCTCCATCACTAGGAAACACCTAGACACAATTCAGCTTCCAGATGATTTGTGAAACTGTTGTTTAATAAGCAATTGCACTTGTACACAGATATAACTTTGGCTTCTGCTCTTGATCTAGATTTTCTGGCAAATTTGTAAAGTATAGTTCAGGGCCAGCCCCTTAGTTACACAACTCTTTGGGAGTGCTAGAGCTCTGCTAGATAATACCAGTATTGCATGACACAATCCCCAGACTCTTTTGTATATGTTAAATGCAAATAGAGGAACTGGATTTGTTGGGCACTCTGAGGAATCTCTGTGATGTTATGTATACGGAACACAGTGATCTGGTTTTGAGCATGATTGAGGCTCTGAGAAGAAACACTTAACTCCCCCTGGGATTAGGATCATTGTGATTTGTCATCAAGAATAAGTATGATTAGGACATTAACCATGGGAGGGAACAGAATAACAAAAAGATACTTTCTGTTTGCTTGAGGAGGGGGAAAGGGAAGGACACTATGTACTGAGCTGTAAAAGACTAGAAGTTTTTCACAAAAGAAGAAAAGACCAAAAGGGAGAGAAAATGGAAGGAGTGAAGGTGAGTGGAAATTAAGTGATAAGGCAAAGGCAAGAAGAGACATGATTCAGCATTTGTTTTTATGCATATTGCTTCACTACAATATTTTGCAACAGCGAACACTAAAATTAAGGAAATCTGTAGCATCCCATCATAACGACTTACTCTTAATTTTCTAAAAAGTTTTCCTATTTGGGGCTGAACTTTCCAGACTTAATAGGCAAAAAGAGCGCAAATTTGAGGAAAATCCCTTCCATTTTATTTGAGTTATAGAAGAGTTGGGCACTGTAGTAGGTTTGTGGGGAAAGAGACAACTCTGCTTCAAAGAAAAATTACTTTCTGCAGGGATCTGCGATAATGCAACTATGGCTGAACAAAAATGCATTAAACATGGTGTAGGGCTAGTCCTCCATAAAGAAGATGTGAAACAAATTGCGGGGGCTGAGTGTCACTTTGGAGCATGTTCATTGTGCAAGTTCTCATAGCCTAATGTGGCCTCCCCTCATGTGACATCAGTTAAGGAGGCTGGGAGAAAAGCACTTTCTCTTGCTGGGCTGTTCCTGGGACAGTTTTGTGAGGGAGATCATACCTGTCTAAAACACACAAAACAGTCCAGAAAAAAATCTACTTTACAAATAGTTTAGCTATTTTTAAAATGAGATGGAGTGATTAGAATATTTTTTGTATTACGCTTCAGCTTTTCTTTTAAAGTACCAATAGGTCTGATATTTGGCCCAACACACTTGCATCATTGCATCCCTTTTCATCATTGCCCATTTATTTGACAGTAATAGCCTAAGCTGTCATCAGTATTTTAGACTAATTCAGTTAGAGGGCAGCAGACTGTACCAGATAATGTGACCCAGATTAAAAGCACAGGTTTTTATTAGTGTTTTATAAGACAAGGGTTATAGATTCCAGTAAATTTAACTTACTCTTTACTGGAACAATCCAAATCTCAATCCCTCATTTATTTACTAATACAGTTAATTTTAGCTAGAAATGTCAGAGGACACATATACGGGCGGAAATGATTAAAAAACTCTTTCAATTAGTCAGCACATTACTTCACAGTTCTATTTCTCTTATTGGGGCGGTCAGAAGCAAATCAAAAATTCCTGCATTTAATACACCTCCCTTGTGAATACACATAAAGGGCAGTGTTTCCTAAGCAAGTGCTTACCTGTTGAACATTGCAGAAACAACATCGTCGCTCTTATAAATTAATTTAGTCTATATATATGCAATAACATAGCTAACTAACGTTATGCAATATGATTCTTTTTAACAATCCAGCTTTGCTACTGTACATTAAGCAACCATCAGACTAGTTAAGTGTATGTACACAATATAAAAGACATACCCCATTGCTGTATACAGAGTTCCCCAGACAGGGCCAAACATCCAGTTAGGTGGACGCCAGGATGGCTTCTCAAGAGATTCATACCATATAGGGATCTCTCTCTTTGTTATCATGCCTCCCAAAAACCCTCCTGTATGGGGCAAGAGTGTGAAACCAACAGCCGGGGCCCACTTCGGTACCATTTCCAAGACAGACGCTGAATCTGAAACAAATCCCAAACACCTGAATGTTTGTTTGCAAAGTGAATTTTTTAGAATAAAACTCTGGCCAAACACTTTCAGATTAAACAGATTTATTTAAGAGATAATTATTGTACTACTTAACTCCTCTTCCAGGGCCTGATCTAAAGCCCATTTAAGTTAATTTAAAGACTCCAGGCTCACAGGCAAGCTGGAACACCCCAAGGATTCTTTTCAGTTTTTCTTTTATAGGCAGTTTTAATCTGATGCATTGTTTATGATTCTACCAACAAAGATTTCTTGATCAATTATTCAGTCAATCACTGCACCCAATACACTGCTTCCTTACTCATTCATATCCCCTTCCTTGAGCTTGCTTAGCAGAGGTTACAGGTTTAAAAACAAACATCCATCTTAAATAGTCTCTTCAATTTTCTGGGGCTGATCCTCAGCTAGTGTAAATTGTTTTAGCTCCATTGACACCAGCTGAGGATCTGCCCCTATATGTTTATCTCTCCAGTCAAAAGGCTTCAGTCTTGTCAGGTGCTGAACATCCACAATTCCCTTTGAGCTCAATAGGAGTTGTTGGACATTAGTGCCTTGCCTGGTAAGCCTAAAAGAGAGACTCTCAAACCCATATTTGGATGAATGTCAGTCATTCACCTCTTACCCCAATTGCTTGTATATTGGTGACACTACTAGGTTTTCTTGGCATAGCATTTTACATAGATGGATGGTTTGGTGACAAGATGTAGAACCCTTAAAAAAAAATTTTAAAAGTACAATTTACATAGTGCCAAACTGCATTATCCCTCAGTTTATTTATTCATGGATGAAAATATGTGTATGTGAAATTCACCCAGGTGCAGAGGGTCAGCACAAGGCTTAGGACCAATATAAGCCCTCCAGCCAACAGTGGGTATAAGCGTTGGGGGTGAAGCTTGCCTGGTTGCCCTAGCTACATTAGCAAAGCAAAGGTAGCATTAAGAGTAAATAAATAAGCTGGAAAAGCTCTACCCCAAGTTTTGTGGCCAAAAACCACCTGCTATATACAATCCATATATAGGTTGCCAAAATAAGGGATTAAACACATACCAAAAAGGATAAAATAGAAAAGACAGATTTTGAAAGCATAGTAGCCAAGTGCATGCAACCCTTTACTTTTATTATTTGCATAGGATTATAATCTTGCCCAGTGCTTTATGTGACGCAGAGTAAGATATAGTCCATTGTTGTAGCTGTGTTGGTCCCAGGATATTAGAGAGAAAGATGGGTGAGGTAATATATTTTATTGGACCAACTTCTATTGGTAAGAGAGACAAGTTTTCGAGCTTAAATAGGGTATGTCTGCACTGTAATTAAACTCCTTTGGCTGGCCTGCGCCAGCTGCCTCAGGCTCACAGGGCTCTGGCTAAGGGGCTGTTTTAATTGCAGTATAGACATTCAAGCTCGGGCTGCAGCTAGGTTTGCCAGGCATCTGGTTTTCAACCGGAACGCCCAGTCGAAAAGGGACCCTGGCAGCTCCGGCCGTTAAAAGTCCAGTTGGCTGCCCCCACAGGGGCAGGCAGAGTGCCTATCCGGCTCCACATGGCTCTTGGGAAGCTGCCAGCATCTCCCTCTGGCCCCTAGGCGTAGGAGTGAGCACGGGGCTCCGCATGCTGCCCCCGCCGCAAGTGCCGGCTCTACATCTCCCATTGGCCGGAAACCTTTCCGACAACATGTCTTTCGAGATCTATGAGTTGTGCACATGCCTATCACAACGTGTGGTGTACCTCATCCAGTGCACTAAATGCCCCAGAACAACTATAAGGGTGAAACCAGACAATCAACTACACTCTCACATGAACTCGCCCAGAAAAATAAGACCAAAACACCCTATCACCTGTGGGTGAACACTTTTCACGAAACGATCGCTCTATATCTGACGTGAGTCTCAGACCTCCTTCTCAAAGGAAATCTATACAACACCTTCAAAGGATGAGCCTGGGAGCTTAAATTTGCAACTTTGCTAGACACTAATAACCATGGACTGAATACAGACACTGGATTCATGGCTTTTTACAACAATGTGTAACCCACTAACAACCCCACTCCCAGCAGCTCCCCCCCCCTTCTTTTTCTCACTATGACTGGAGGGGTATTAACAGGACACTTCACTTTGAATGGTCCCTTGAAATTTTGTGTTTACTACTTATGCTAAATAACGTATTCCACCTTGTATTTAGCTGTGACATTGAGTATGTTTCCCAGACCTGAAGAGGAGCTCTGTGTAAGCTCATCTCTCTCACCACAGAAATTGGTCCAATAAAAGATACCAGCTCACCCACCTTATCTCACAAAATAAGAAACTAATCCTGAAGAACGGCTACAGAGAGTGGAAGAGGGGACACAGAGGAATAACACAATACTGAAGGTCAGTGAAGTAAAAGGAAAAAAGAAGAGCTGTGAAAGTGCTAAAAAGAGAGAAAATAAAGATGCAGGGGGTGATTAGTTGTTTCAGAGGCAAGTCAAAGAAATGTGTCTCTTTGATTTGTTAGGGACCTTGGTTAGCATGATATGAATGAGTGAGAGCAGAAGCCAGATTGGAGAGGATCAAGGAAGCCCTGGCAATAGCTGTAGGCCATACAGACAAGGATTTTAAATGCAATGGGGAGGGGGACGGATAGACTGGAAAAGCAGCTGGGATTGAGAGAAGAATTTTTTCATGAGTGGGTAAACAAGAATGTGCCATTAGCCTGAGAAAGAAGCCAGAGGGGGGAAGATGTTTTGAAGATAAAAGAGAAGATGGAGAGAGCGTGCATGCCCAGGAATGGATAAGAGACAGAAGGGAGTGGAAGGGTTGGAGGTGGAAAGAAGGAAGAAATCGGAGCCAAAGTCTGTGCACAAGAGGAGGGGAGAAGAAAACATCCTGCTGAACAGTGTCAATTAAGTCTTTGATGGAGGAGGGAAAGCTGGGAAGAGAGTTAAAAACCTGTCCTGTGTAGTTTGTTGCTACAAGTATTGCTGTTGTGCCTCTTACCTAATATATTCTATATGCAGAGTTCAAAACTTATTTTTACCAGGTCGTGTTTTAAATGCAGCACAAGAATTGCAAGTTCGCACGTTCCTGCATTATTTCTTCTTAAATACCCCTGTGGGAGAAGTATCTCTGTTGAAGCACATACTACTTCTCGGGAGTATTGGCGACATGAAAGTGACACAGTGCTACTCACTTTCACTATCTAATTCTACTGGGACCCAGGGGAGTGACTATCTGCAGGACCAACAAGCTCCGCTGGGAACAGGATTTCCTAGTAGTTGTAGAGGATCATACCTCTGCTGCTTTTACAGAGTAATTTGGAAGGAGTCCACTAAGAAGGTGAAAATGATTGTGATCCTATTGCTCTGCTGTTCTTATGGTCATTGCTGGGGAAACATGGGGCTCAGTTCCCCACTGCCCTGCAGTTTGTAGTTACTTGTACAGTGGATGTAAAATGATATCAGATCAGAGCTGTAACGTTTTGCACCCTCGGTAAGTGAGTACACAAAGGACAAGTTAGTGGAGAATCTGGCCCAGTATGTATAGGAGCAGCAATACAGGGATCATTGTGGAATGGGGGAGAACAGGAAATGAGGGAAGACACAAGACCAGGAAATATCCACAAAACAGGAAGAGGAAAGATGTGCACAAACAGAGGGGGAGGAGGAGAGAGAAGGAAGGGAGCGCTGCAGTAGTGGCAGGACATAATTTGGGATTGATTTGGGTGCCCTGCCCTTTGGGCTAGTAATACTAATTAGTAATTATATAGCACTTTTCAAACAGAACTCAAAGCTTTTTGCAAGGGTTAGTAAGCTTCTTTATCCCTATTTTCAGAGCTGTCCCTAGGGAACGGCCAATCGGGGCAACCACCCTGGGGCCCTGCGCTTTGGGAGGCCCCACGCTTCATGAGGAGGCGGGTGGGGGGATAAAGTGATGGGGGTGAGGAGCAGTCCCCATACCAACTTCCCCACAGCACCTCCCCATCCCTCCCAGCGCTTACTGTTGTTCAGCAGTTTTGCAGCAGCTGGAGGAACTGGAGTGGGAGGGGAGAGGAGCAAGGGCACAGTGCGCTTGGGGGAGGGGCGGAACTGTGCAAGGAAGAGGTGGTGTGCAGGTGGGGCCTTGGGGGAAGGGGGGGAGTGGGGGCCGGGCCTGGGCAGAGCCAAGGGGAGCACCCTCTGGCAGATAGAAACTCGGCGCCTATGTCCCTGGGCCCCGCACCCCCCATAGGGACAGGCCTGCCTATTTTACAGAGGGGATACTGAAGTACTGTGACTTGCTCTAAGACACACACCAAGTCAGTTGCAGGATTAAGATTAGAATTTAAGTTTCTTAACTCCCAGCTCCAGGCCCTGTCAACTACACCACAACCATCCCTAGATGTGGGAGCACTATAATTCAGGTATTCAATCCCTGGGGATTAGCAACTGGTACCAATCTCCAATGAAAATCAATGGCTGAGTGAAAGAGCAGCACTGATTGATTTAGGAAGCCATGTGCAGCCCTCCATAAATGCTCCATTGGGCCTTTAAAACGAGAACAAGTGAGTGAAAGGAGGGAAGTGGGAGGAGAGGGATTCCCAGAGACACTGTTCCTGCAAAAAAGAGTAGAGCTGGAAACAAAATGAAAGATTTGGAAACAAACCAAGGATGAAAGAGAGGAGCAATGCACAACCAGACAGAGGTGATAAGAAAAAGAAGTAATGCATAAAATTCAAACGTGGTGATCAGAGGAGAAAAATATTAAAAGGCCCGATTCCAGAAAACCTTATTCTTAGGTGTCTTCCTTACATGAGTTTTCCAGTTGTAGGAGTTTCTGTTACACAAGAGTATAAAGAAGTAGCTATTGCTTAGACCTGAGATGTGTAAGCACTGGAATAAATTGCCGAGAGAGGTTGTGGAATCTCTATCACTGGAGGCTTTTAAGAACAGGTTAGACAAACACCTGTCAGGAATTACCTAGTTATTATGTAGTCCTGACTTGAGTGGAGAGCACTGGACTAGATGACCTATTGAGGTCTCTTCCAGACCTACACTTCTAGGCTTCTATGTTCTCCTACCACACACCCCATCTTTGCTCTAGATTTCTTAACACCATGACAAATTAAGCAAATCACATATAAAGCAGAATCTGCATTAGTTCCAAGCTTTTCTGACTTTACTTTTAGAGGAATTAAATGGCTTTCAGTTGCATTACTTTAGTTTCCCTTTATTTTCAGAGAGGAAACCAGTTATAGAGCTTACAAAATGCATTTCATAATAGCTGCTTGATAAGGAGTGTTTTCCTTTTTAAAAAAAAAAAAAAGTTCAAAGTGGATTCAGGCACTATACTTGTGTTCCGTGTTATACAGCACCGAGCATAAGGAGTTCTGGTCCATGACTAGGGCTCCTAGGTGGCTTCACAATACAAATACTAATAACTAATAATCCACCTGCTCTTAAGTCTGCTGACCTGTTTTGTGGTTAAACAATCACATTTCCTATTTTGTATGATGTTTTTCTCATCCTTATTCCTGTGCGAAAGACCCACACAAACAGGGGGAAATGACTAACAGGGTGAGTATTCTCCAGTAAATCACGTTGTTGAAAAAATAAAAAGTTAAGGCTGGAAGTGTTTCAAGGGATTCCATCCATCACCTAGAAGGTTACATTTTTCTTTACAATTTTTTTTTTTAGTTCAAAAGCCTGGAAGTAAACAGACAGGAATCCATCCAGTTCCCACACTGCCATATAAAACTTTTAATCCCTATAACACCAACCACTCTTAACTTTACCCCATTATTTGTTCTGTACTGGAAATATGCAGTTAGATGTATAATATTTATTAAATGTGTAGGAAATATTTAAAAAGTAATATACTTGTAGAGTATATAAAACTGTCAGATCTGACCTTCTCAGAGTAGGGTAAAGTATTTTTATTAATATAATTTGAATGACTGATATTTGCTGTTTGTAGCTTTGTATCTAAACCTGGAAAGTATATACCTTTTAACTATGGTGTAGCAACTAAGTTTGTCACCTTTTTGTACTGAATAATATTGTAGAATGGGTTAGTGATTTTATAACCTCCAAGTAAATTTGTTATTTTGATCTTTATATATCTTTGCAAATGTTAGATGATAAAGCTAAAGCTCAGTGGGTGGTGTAAGTTAATTGAGGTGATATTGACAGATGAAAGATTATATATGGTAGAGAGAAACTGGCTGGATCTTTTAACTATTCATTTTCTAGACTTAATGGTTGGGGATTATTTTATAGTTGTAGGACTTTGTAAACGATATGTGGGTGTTAAGTGAATTCTCTTGAAACACTTTAAACTTGAACAATACTCATTTTTTTGTTTGATTAGTTGTTTTTTTTGTTTGGGACTTACCCTGTTTTGAATAAGTGCCAAAAGCTTAACCTGGGATGGTATTATGTTAATAGAAGGAGAGGCCTGCTATAATGGACCCCATGAGAATCACTAAAACAGGGGTCCCTTCCTTAGACTTTAGCCAGTCTAAAGCAGATATGGGGAGCTTGGTGGGAGGAAAGGTACACCTTGGAATAGAGGACATTAGAGGGAAATACCTCTCATGGTTGCCTGTATCTCCCCTTGCATGCCTACCCTTGGTCCCCTATAGCTCTTATCCCTCATCTTCTATTCCCTACTATTATCCACCCTCTCCCAAAGCTTCCCCATTCTGAGACCAGGAGCATGGCTCTATGTTGCCCTTTCATATCCCCTATCCCAGCCCAAAAAGGAACCCTACAAAAAGTGAAAACATGGAAAAATTGCTAAGGAGGAGTACAAAAGAATAGCACAAGCAGGTACGGACAAAATCAGAAAGGCTAAGACACAAAATGAGTTGCACCTAGCAAGGGACAGAAAAGGCAATAAGAAAAGGTTCTTTAAATACATTAGGAGCAAGAGAAAGACAAGTATAGGTTGGCTACTTAGTGAGGAAAGAGGGCTAATAACTGATGACATCAAAAAAGCTAAGGTTTTTGAATGCCTATTTTGCTTCAGGTCTTCACTAAAATGATTAATGGTGATTAGATTCTAAACACAATTGATATTAACAACAAGGGGGAAGGAATACAAGCCAAAATAGGGAAAGAGCAGATTAAAGAATATTTAGAAAAATTAGATGTATTCAAGTCACCAGAGCCTGACGAAATTCATTCTAGGGTACTTAAGGAACTAGCTGAAGCAAGCTCGGAATCATTAGCAGGTATCTTCGAGAACTCAATGGGTGGGTCCCAAAGGACTGGAAAAGGGCAAAGATAGTACCTATCTTTACAAGGGGGAACAAAGAGGACCTGAGCAACTACTATCGGTTTGTAAACTCCTAAAGGATAATAGAATCATAGAATCATAGAATATCAGGGTCGGAAGGGCCCTCAGGAGGTCATCTAGTCCAACCCCCTGCTCGAAGCAGGACCAATTCCCAGTTAAATCATCCCAGCCAGGGCTTTGTCAAGCCTGACCTTAAAAACTTCCAAGGAAGGAGATTCCACCACCTCCCTAGGCAACGCATTCCAGTGTTTCACCACCCTCTTAGTGAAAAAGTTTTTCCTAATATCCAATCTAAACCTCCCCCACTGCAACTTGAGACCATTACTCCTCGTTCTGTCATCTGCTACCATTGAGAACAGTCTAGAGCCATCCTCTTTGGAACCCCCTTTCAGGTAGTTGAAAGCAGCTATCAAATCCCCCCTCATTCTTCTCTTCTGCAGGCTAAACAATCCCAGCGCCCTCAGCCTCTCCTCATAAGTCATGTGTTCTAGACCCCTAATCATTTTTGTTGCCCTTCGCTGGACTCTCTCCAATTTATCCACATCCTTCTTGTAGTGTGGGGCCCAAAACTGGACACAGTACTCCAGATGAGGCCTCACCAATGTCGAATAGAGGGGGACGATCACGTCCCTCAATCTGCTCGCTATGCCCCTACTTATACATCCCAAAATGCCATTGGCCTTCTTGGCAACAAGGGCACACTGCTGACTCATATCCAGCTTCTCGTCCACTGTCACCCCTAGGTCCTTTTCCGCGGAACTGCTGCCTAGCCATTCGGTCCCTAGTCTGTAGCGGTGCATTGGATTCTTCCGTCCTAAGTGCAGGACCCTGCACTTATCCTTATTGAACCTCATCAGATTTCTTTTGGCCCAATCCTCCAATTTGTCTAGGTCCTTCTGTATCCTATCCCTCCCCTCCAGCGTATCTACCACACCTCCCAGTTTAGTATCGTCCGCAAATTTGCTGAGAGTGCAATCCACACCATCCTCCAGATCATTTATGAAGATATTGAACAAAACCGGCCCCAGGACCGACCCCTGGGGCACTCCACTTGACACCGGCTGCCAACTAGACATGGAGCCATTGATCACTACCCGTTGAGCCCGACAATCTAGCCAGCTTTCTACCCACCTTATAGTGCATTCATCCAGCCCATACTTCCTTAACTTGCTGACAAGAATACTGTGGGAGACCGTGTCAAAAGCTTTGCTAAAGTCAAGAAACAATACATCCACTGCTTTCCCTTCATCCACAGAACCAGTAATCTCATGATAAAAGACGATTAGATTAGTCAGGCATGACCTTCCCTTGGTGAATCCATGCTG
Source organism: Eretmochelys imbricata (assembly GCF_965152235.1). Lineage (NCBI taxonomy): Eukaryota > Metazoa > Chordata > Testudines > Cheloniidae > Eretmochelys > Eretmochelys imbricata. Next base: position 237,560,059 of record NC_135572.1, read on the forward strand.
GCTGTTCCTGATCACTTTCCTCTCATGCAAGTACTTCAGGATTGATTCTTTGAGGACCTGCTCCATGATTTTTCCAGGGACTGAGGTGAGGCTGACTGGCCTGTAGTTCCCAGGATCCTCCTTCTTCCCTTTTTTAAAGATTGGCACTACATTAGCCTTTTTCCAGTCATCCGGGACTTCCCCGGTTCGCCACGAGTTTTCAAAGATAATGGCCAATGGCTCTGCAATCACAGCCGCCAATTCCTTCAGCACTCTCGGATGCAACTCGTCCGGCCCCTTATAATAGGGTTATAAGGAATAGCCAGCATGGATTTGTCAAGAACAAATTATGCCAAACCAACCTAATTTCCTTCTTTGATGGGGGTATTGTCTTTGTAGATGGGGAGAAGCAGCAGAGGTGAGATATCTTGATTTTTGTAAGGCTTTTAACACAATCCCACATGACAACTTATAAGCAAAGTAGGGAAATGTAGTCTAGATGAAATTACTATAAGGCATGTGCACAACTGGTTAAAAGACTGTACTCAAAGAGTAGTTATCAGTTGTTCACTGTCAAACTGGGAGGACATATCTAGTGGGGTCCCACTATGGTCAGTCCTGGATCTGGTTCTAATCAATATTTTCTTTAATGACTTAGAGGGGAGAGCCATTATAAAATTTGTGGATGACACCAAGCTGGCAGGGGTTGCAAGCATTTTGGAGAACAGGATTAGAATTCAAAATGACCTTGGAGAATTGGTCTGGAATCAATAAGATGAAATTCAATAAAGACAAGTGCAAAATACTTCACTTAGGAGGGGAAATTCAAATGTACAACTACAAAGTAGGGAATAACTGGCTCGGGGGTAGTACTGCTGAAAAGAATCTGGGAGTTATAGGAGGTCACAAATGGAATATGAATCAATAATGTGATGCAGTTCTGAAAAAGGCTAGTATCATTTGTAATACATAGGAGGTATGTGTCCTGCTCTACTCAGCACTGGTGAGGCCTCGGCTGGTGTAGTGTCCCATTCTGGATGCCACACTTTAGGAAAGATATGGACAAATCAGAGAGAGGCCTAAGGAGAGCAACAAAAATGATAGAAAGTTTAGAAAACCTGACTTATGAGGAAAGGTTAAAAAACCCTGCATATTTAGTCTTAAGAAAAGAAGACTGAGCGGGGACCTGATAACAATCCTGAAATATGTTAAGGGCTGTTATAAAGAGGACTGTGATCAATTGTTCTCCATGTCCACTGAAGGTAGAACAAAAAGCAGTGGGCTAATCTGCAGCAAGGGAGATTTGGATTAGATATAAGGAAAAACTTACTAAATATAAGGGGAATAAGGTTCTGGAACAGGCTTCTGAAGAAGGTTGTGGAATCCCCATTACTGGAGGTTTTTAAGAACACAGTGGATGCGATGGTCAGGGATGGTCTAGGTTTACTTGGTCCTGCCTCAGCACAGGGGGCTGGACTTGATGACTTCTCAAGGTCTCTTTCCACCCTACATTTTTATGATTCTATGTCCCTCCCCATGTTTTCCCATCCAGCACTTCTGCTCCTCGGCATTTCTCCCAGTATCCTACTCACTCACTCATCCCCCCACCTCTGCCAGGTGCAGCAGCGCACCCTTAGGCTGCAGCAGGTCAGTTTATACTTTAAAAAACATGTTAAAATAATTAAATTTATTTTGTGTACTCATGGTAACTGCACTAGAGTGACCCCAGCCATCGCAACAGGAACCAGAAGAAATAAGGAAAAAGAAACAAAATACAACATTCTGCCACTTAAGGCAGGGTGTTTCTCCACTATGGCCCAATACATGGGAAGCTATACTCAAGATTTCCTTCAGCCTTTTCCCCTTCTCTCTGAGTAAGGGCTGCGGGGAGGACAGCAGAAAGGGAGCAAACCACAAAGGAAGGGATGGTTTGCTTCAGCCCAGAGGAAAAGTAAATAGTTCTTAACCTAGGCGCCAACTCTGCGGGTGCTCAAGGGCTGGAGCACCCATGGAAAAAAATTAGGGGGTGCTTAGCACCCACTGGCAGCCAAGCTCCTCTACTTCCTCCCCACTCCTGCCCACCTGTGGCCCCTGTCTATCAACTCCTCCCCCTCCCTCCCAGTGTCTCTTGCATGTCCTGGAACAGCTGTTCAGCAGCATGCAAGAGGGGCTGGAAGGAAGGAAGAGGGAAGAGGTGGGGCGGAAAGAAGTGGGGTGGGGCCTGGGGCTGAGCAGGGTTTGAGCACCCCCGGGGAAAATTAGAAGCTGGTGCCTGTGGTTCTTAACTTTAAAGTCTTTTGTAAACTGTTTAGCCTTTCTGTGAATGCAAAAGAGCCAGCTTCCCACTTCCTCTTTCTTCCTAGCTTGGGTGTTTCCTGACCCAGTTACCTTCCAGCTCAGGGAGATGAGGAAAAGAGAGAACGACTTTTGTTGCCTCCTCTTTAAATCCCTGTTTTAGAGCGCTATTTACTAACCCCTTCTTTATCTGTCTTTGTGCTGGGCATGTATACCTTCTCACATCATCTTTAGATTATACATCTTTATAATTTTGCCACTGACATTACCCTCATCTAAAATTAAAAACACTAAAGGGCACTTCTTGCAGCATGGCCAACAAAACAAATGGTTTTGGTGTTTGTAGGCCTCACCATTTTGGGGATGTGAGGAGATGGAGGGAGGAAAAAAAACCCATTAGGAATAGTTTCAGAACATCAACAGCAGGGAATATTTTGCAACAGCACAATTTCATAACTGCTTTTCTTGTTCACTCCCTCTCCAAAAAACAAGCATCCAAAAACAGAACCAGAAATTCTACCATGGAATGAGATGTGGCATGCAAAATCTCAGGGGTGAGGAGGGAGTGGTTTTTTTCTGGGGTGTTTGCTGGAAGAGTGGATGGTTAGTAATGAGAATCCCGTTTGTTTTAATTATGGAGTGGCTATTACAGCGCCATACCTCAGAAGAAACCATGACACTGACTAAACAAAAAGAAAAGGAGTACTTGTGGCACCTCAGAGACTAACCAATTTATTTGAGCATAAGCTTTCGTGAGCTACAGCTCACTTCATCGGATGCATACTGTGGAAAATACAGAAGATGTTTTTATACACACAAATCATGAAAAAATGGGTGTTTATCACTACAAAAGGTTTTCTCTCCCCCCACCCCACTCTCCTGCTGGTAATAGCTTATGTAAAGTGATCACTCTCCTTACAATGTGTATGATAATTGAGGTGGGCCATTTCCAGCACAAATCCAGGTTTTCTCCCCCCCAAACACCCCCCCAAACAAACCCACTCTCCTGCTGGTAATAGCTTATGTAAAGTGATCACTCTCCTTACAAAGCTATTACCAACAGGAGAGTGGGTTGTTGGGGGCGGGTGAGGGGGGGAGAAAACCTGGATTTGTGCTGGAAATGGCCCACCTCAATTATCATACACATTGTAAGGAGAGTGATCACTTTACATAAGCTATTACCAGCAGGAGAGTGGGGTGGGGGGAGAGAAAACCTTTTGTAGTGATAAACACCCATTTTTTCATGATTTGTGTGTATAAAAACATCTTCTGTATTTTCCACAGTATGCATCCGATGAAGTGAGCTGTAGCTCACGAAAGCTTATGCTCAAATAAATTGGTTAGTCTCTAAGGTGCCACAAGTACTCCTTTTCTTTTTGTGAATACAGACTAACAAGGCTGTTACTCTGAAACCTAAACAAAGAGAGTTGTCAAAATGCACAAAGTAAAAAACAAATCTAGATAAATGTTTTTTCTCACTTATAATAACCTTAGATGTTGTCTGTAACCATAGAAGGAAACAGCACTGTAAATTTAAGTTGGTGGTATTTATCTAAGGACAAAATTTGTGCAATATGATATGTAGGTTTGGAAGGATTAGATTTTTATTGGTAGTATACTAAACATCAATTTCACTGTGCACATACACACCAACAACAAAAAAATCTATCAAAATGTATAGATAAAATAAGAAAAATACTGTCTGAGAACTTTAGAGTTTGATTTAATGATATTTACTTTGTATATTTGGACATGTGATATTGACAATGTGTTAACTGTTATAATGCTTTAACTTTTTGAATCTGTCATTTCCATAATTATCATCTGAACCCTCCCCATAATTTTCTGCAACTCTGAACATTTCAATCAATAAAAACAAAAATTCTGAAAACCCATAATTTTGCACAACAAAATATAAATCAATAAAAATTGAAAAAAGCTTAAACATCAATATTATCAATAAATTTAAATTCTGTCAAGCCTAGACTCTCAACCTTTCCAGACTCCAGTACCCCTTTCAGGAGTCTGATTTGTCTTGAGTACCTCCAAATTTCCCCTCACTATAAATCTACAAAATCAGACATAAAAATACAAGAGAGTCACATCACACTTACTGAAAACTTGCTGACTTTCTCATTTTTACCATCTAATTATAAAATAAATCAACTGGAAGATAAATATTGTACTTAAATTTCAGTGTATAGTAGATAGAGCATTATAAACAAGTCATTGTCCTTATGAAATTGTAGTTCATACTGACTTTGCTAGTGCTTTTTATGTAGCCTGTTGTAAAACTAGGCAAATATCTAGATGAGTTGATAGACCGCTGTGTACCCCCAGGCTACACCCTGGTTGAGAACCACTGGTTTAGTAGATGTACTTCTGTGACATTTTGTACTAACCATACACTTTCAGGACATACTTCATTCCTAGATTTGAGCTGTACTATTCATGCCTGGTAGTCATTAATATGTGAATCACCATCACCAGATCTGTGTCTAATTGGATGAATTATAATCTTTTGGGCAGCCACAAGCAGAAATAGGTAGCTTTTGCTGCTGTGGATATTTGGGTATTTGACAGCAGTGAGGAGTCCAAAAGGAACCCTAGGCTGCAGATTGACTTAACAACCTGAGAGCAGATGCCCTTGATAATGGGGGATGTTATAGGAGAAGCAAGTTATTCAAAGCATTTGTCTTTTCCCACCAGCATTGCTTCAGTAGGGCTTGGGTTCAGCTTTAGCCAGTTGCTCTTCATCCAATTTATCTCAACTCAGCATTGAGAAAAAGGGGAGAAGATGCTGTTTATATTTCATAAAAAAAACAAGCGTAGGGCTGGGTGGTGTCCCTATACCAGAAGTGTGCAAACTATGGCCCGCAGGCCACATTCAGCCCATGGGACTGTCCTGCCTGGCCCTTCAGCTCCTGGCCAGGGAGGCTAGCTTCCACCCCCTCCCCCACAGCCACGCCAGGGATAGTCAGGGGACAGGGAGCGGTTGGATGGGGCAGAGGTTCGGGGTGGGGGGGGAATGGGGAATGGGGGGGGTAGATGGGGGGGGGTACCGGGACCGGGGGTGCTGGGAATGGGTGGTCAGGGGACAAGGAGCTGGGGGGGGGGTTGGATGGGTCAGGGTTCTGAGGGGGGCAGTTAGGGGGCAGGAAGAGGGAGGGGGCATATAGGGGGCAGGGGCCAGGCTGTTTGGGGAGGCACAGCCTTCCCTACCCAGCCCTCCATACAGTTTTGCACCCTGATGTGGCCCTCGGGCCAAAAAGTTTGCCCACCCCTACCCTATACTATTGTCAGTTCAGCCCGTGTTGTCTCACTGACTCCTCCAATGACTTCACTTAGATGTTGAATAAGATGGAGGGGAAGACTGAGATTCCACATTATGGGATTCCATGGAGGAGGGTTCTGGGGGAAGAGTAATATTTTCCCATAATGATGACCCTTTGGTCTGAGAAGATGATCTGGCAGTATTACTTGCTATTCCGATTCATTTTCACCCCACTGAGTTAAATGACCCCATTCCTTTTATTAAACTGCTCTACGAAATGACTCACTGTTTGATGTTTCATAACACCAAACCAACGCCAAATGATTACACAAGCGCAAATGCAGGTTTGCATACTTTCACTTCTTTTTCTTGTAATATCTCCATTTGGTGCTCACTTTACTAAAGTGTGTTTCACTTTAGCCTTTCATGAATTCACTCCATTTCATGACATATAATCAGTCAAGAGAACACAAACAAGCATCCTCTTTTTTCCCCTTTAGGTAACAGGCAGAATAAGCTTGAAGTACATATACCAATTTAAGTAATGCATTTCCTCTCTAATAAAGCTCCACTAGTTTAAAATCATACTCAAACTATCTCGACCTACCTGGAAAAGCAAATATTGACAATATGAAATTCTGGATTTGAGAGGCTGGAATTCAAGGCCCCCATGAAGCCAAATGAGATAGGAACTGGGACAGGGAAGAGGAGTAACACATGCAATAGTCCACTAGCTAGGGCTTGATTCATTGCTGCTGGCACAGGAGCCAAACTGCCCCAGAGGTTTTACTGTGGTAGGGCAGCTTAAAACTACTGTGGGTTTTAGCACCAAAGGCTGAATCAGTGCATATTCTGGCTCCCTTGGTCCCATCCTCTCCCTATTTGACACCACCCGCTTTCTGTGCTTTGCTGGCCAGCTCCAGGTGCCACAGTAGTGGGCATTTGCACTGCTATAAACCCCCTTCTGGAGGTATTCTGCCACCATGGTGCTACAATCCAAGTTCCACTAGTGGAAGCCTGTATTACATAAGGGAAGGTTACTAAGCAGTATTTCCCATCCACTGGCTAGAACCAGTGATCCTTCCCAACTGTTTTCTTGTTGTGTTCATATAAAAATAAAGAAGAGAGAAAGAAAAGGAAACTTTCCTGAACATTTTAACTGTAATACTTCAAATGACAGCAAGCCCCTATAAATTAATTGTTGATCCAACAAGAACATTATTAGCATACATTTTATAGCATTTGTATTAATAATTATCAACATGTCCCTCAAACTATACTATGTATCTATCCGGAATCATTTAACCCAGCACTGAAATGAAGCCACCTCCAGTCTGTAACTCAGTAACCAGGAAAATGAAATGTACATAACAGGCATGGCAACACTGTAGGATGGATAAAGAACAGGAGAGAGAATCCCCCTAGGAAGAGGGCTGTGGGAGTAAGAGCATGCACACACACCCTTCCCCTCCCTGAAAGGGGCATTGCTCCCAGCATTTAAGCAGTGTGGTCTGCACCTGCCAACGGAGTGAGTGCAGGGCAAGACACATTGTAAGGATCTCTCCCCAATTCCCATAAGATGATCAGAAAACACACAGTAAATGTTAAATTTGGCATAGAATCACAACAGCTCTCCCTCGTTCACCCTGTATAACCAAGCTATGCTAACATGGAGCAAATAAAGTAGCGCTAGTAATAATTAAACTCCCCCCATCTAGGCATCCGAGGAAGTGGGTATTTACCCAGGAAAGCTTATGCTCCCATCCGTCTGTTAGTCTATAAGGTGCCACAGGACTCTTTGCCATCTATGGTGTATCTCACCTGAGAATCTCCAAGTACTTTACACACCGTTAAAGAGGCCTCCCAGCACTGCTGTGAAGCAGTCACGAGGACTGTGTTTTACAGATGAACTAACCACAGGTTGAGTGACTGGGCCGAGGCGAGGAATCCCACGCCTTGGCTGTATCGCTACTAGGCAATGCACATAAGCAGGTGCTGCTGTTCCTGCCGACCCGGTGCTGGCTGCAATATGTGACACTAGAAGACGGCCTCCGTGTTGCCAAACCCAGCACTGTGTGGCACCCTGGGGCTAAGCCCTCTTGCTGTTACCAGTGTCTCATCGGCCACGAGGTGTGGTATAAGGTGCCATTTCCCTCCACCCCTGCTGCTTCAGCCAGGCCGATCGACTTGCACAGGTGACACCCTCCCCTTGCTCCTGCGGCAACTGTGCTTACTGAGAGCTGCTTCCCTTCGAAATTAGCCGTTTCCGCCTCCCCGCGCCTTAATCCGGAGCCACTGACGGAAGAGTCTCCGCCACAAACTCATGCCCGGGGAGAGACTCACCCGCAGCTCGGCGAGGCAGAGGAGAGCTCTAGGGACCCGGCAGGGGTGCGGCGTCCCTCCTACGCGCAGGGGAACCGCAGGAGCGGCGGCGGCATGGCAATCGGGGGCGGAGCTGGGTGCTTTGGTGGCGGCCCGGCCCGGGCCAGCTCCAGCACGCACGGGGGGAGGAAGGGGGTGGGTGGTTTGGGGAAGTCATTATGTGAGGCTTTTGTTGTCGTTGTTTGTCTCAAGCCTCTCCCGCTCCGGCAGGAGGCGGAGGAGTTTGCAGAGCCGTTTACTGTATTTGAAATTTCAGCGCACTCATAGGCGTGGCCTACCCTAAAGGATCGCACAGCTCCAAGGTTAAATGGTCTAAGTTACTGAGCCCCTTTGGTTCTGAAATAGTTTAAGGTGCCCACGCTATCCAGGGTAAAAGGGTCCAGCTTGTCCACACCCAGCACTCCCTCCAGCGACTGCTGTGGCTGAAGATTGCAGCAGTAGCTCTTCTACTATTCCAGACCTAGTTCTCTCCTCTCTTCATTTTGTATTTCAGAAGGAGACCTGGTGGTTTAAAAAAATGGGGAGAAAATTTATTTTAAAACCAAGTTTTTAAAAAAGTCGAAATAATAAAAATATACAAGTTTTACTTTTAATAGGATATGCTGGGTCTTTATTGATGTAAGGGAAGGGTGCCAGTCTGAGCCAAGACCAGCCAAGTACAACCTGGACTTCTGCTGGGTCTGTGTGGAAATGGTATGGGAGGTGTGCACTGAGCTGTCACTAAGGGATGGGCAGTAGTATCATGCACCTGCACATGGAGGATCACTTCAGTCTAGAGTAGCACAAAAATGGTTCTAACTGAACCAGTGCAGTCTACAGTGGGTAGAAAATTTTTTTGGATCTACTGTACTTGTAATGGTACTTATAGCACGTTACAAGTGCTTTTGTATGTGCAAACTCCCCCCCCCCCCCGTAAATCTCAACTTATCTCCTTGTGTAGAACTCATCAATGAAATTGTTTTTAATTGTTCACTTTATTAATATAACTTCTTAAGCAAAGCTTTATGAATGAAACAACATTCATTCATAAAACTGATTACCCCAATAACTGGCTAATTGAGTTTCACTTTCAATCCAATTGCTGCTTAAATCACAGAAACTTACACTGTTTCAACATTGTAACTTCTGCTCACTGTTTGTCATTCCTTACACTTATCCATATTGTAACTCAAACTCCATTTTAACTTGTCCCAAACTCCATTTTAAAATGCTCACTTCATTTTGTAAAAGCTTGCTGCAACCTTCATTTTTGCAAAACCCTGCTGTAATCTTATTAGTTTAGTTTAGATGTGTGAATGAGGATGTATGGATGATGGAATCAACCTCCAGCCCCAGCCTGTCCTGATGAAATAAAGTGTAAACACCCAACGGCTGAAGATGCAGACAACAGCCCTGACAAAGTAAGAGAAGTCCACCCTCAAAAGAAAAGAACAAAAGTACAAGTGAAGAAACATCAAAGCCAGGTCCTAGGCTGAAAGTCATGCCTGCAATTGAAGGGTGATCAATCACACCGGACCCAGAGGCAGCGTAACCTATAGACTCTGGATTCAAACGAAAGCCTACAAAAAGGAGGGTCAGATGGAAGACTTTGAAGAGTAACATTCTGCTGCTAACATGGAAAGGCATCGGTGCATGCCCAACAGAGACCCCGCTCTTCCTTGTGCCCCGCTTTCCTGGCCAGTTAGCTGCCACAAGCTACAAACCCAAGCCACGAACTCAAGCTACATTCCGGACTGGTAACTATACAGCAGCTGCAGAACCTATGTGTGTGTATGAACGAATGTGTGAATGAATGTGAAACTGAATGAAATGTTATAGCTATAACTGACTGCCTACTATGATTCTTTTTGTATTCACAAAAGATCCTGATGTTTTTTATTTTACTGGTATAACACTTGTGGTGTTCCAGCACCTAGTGGATGATACCTGCTCCCTCAGGATCCAGTACCTTCCCCACAGTCCCATTTATCAATTAAGGGAAGAGGGAGTTGAGGGAGACTAGCTGGCCCACCTGAAAGGGATCCTGCCTGCTTCTATCTCTGTATCCTAGGAGACATAAAAAAAGAAAACCATTAGTTCACCAATAAAAAACTAATCCAATCCCTCCAATATTAAGGGCACAACACCTAAGGCTTATGTAATAAATACCTGGGAAAGAAAAAGAAACTACCTTGCATTTCCTATCAACAATAGGAATATCCCAGAGGATTATGAAGATCAAAACAGTAGCTCTCTTCAGCTTTCATTTTCAGTAATGACTATCAATTATTTGAATATAATTCCAGCTACATTTTCTTCTCAGGAAAAAAAAATCAAATATATTAGAACAGCCCCCATTGAAAGTAACATATTCCATCTGATCTCTTTCCTGTTTAGTTTGTCTGCTTACTTGAACCCTTAGGTTATGGGGTATGCAACCATGTACCTCTTTGTAGGCCTGTTTGAATTTGTAAATGTCTTTGGTACAGAACCCAACTAAAAGATTTGCCTAAACTGTTACATTAAGCTGAGTTAAGGGTTACAGTTACAATCCATTTTTCTGTCCATCTGAGAGGAAGAAGTGGATCCAGACAAAGTGCAGCCCCATTTACTCCTTAGACATCTTAATAGCATGCTATTGGCACTTGGTGGTCAATAGTACTGAGAGCCACTCAGTGACCTCAAGCCCTATAAGCGTGGTGTGGTGGTTTCTGTCCAAAACAAGACTGTGCAACCCCTCCAACAGGGCTCTCTCTGTGTAGCATCCTGGCCTGAAGCCTGAGTGTGAATTTTAATAAATCATGTTGTAAAGGTTCTGCAGTTACTTGGTAAACAGGTTGCTCCAATAAATAATTTACAGGAACAGTTTAAGAGCAAGAAGCTCAAGGCCAGCCCTCAGTGTAGGAAGTGGGTAGCCCCTGTGGTGTTACAGACAGTGCTTAAAAGTGGCCTGAAAACAGTGACAGGGCTGTTATAATTTGGGAGCACGACTTTGGTGAGGCAGAGCTCACAGTGCACCCCTCAGCTCCATTGCTATGTTATTTTATTGCCTGATCCAGGAGTTGTGACTCCTCCCCCCGCAAAGCACTGGTTGTTAGGAGCTAAAAGTCGGGCGGAAGGGACTAATGAGGAGGTGGGACTGAGCGTAAGGCAGGCCCTGGTGTGGTTATGGAGAGGTGCGGGTGGGGTGGCCTTTGACAGGGGGAGGGGCTGCTCCCGGTGTGTGCGGTGGGGCTCTCCGGTGGGTAAAGAGTAGGGGGGGGGGGGGGACTTTTTAGTTGGGCGGAACCTTTCTCTCGCCTCCTCTTTCCCGGCGCGGGGAAGCCTTTTCCCCCCGGCCTCAGGCGCGCGCCCGGAGCTCCATGTGGGGCCGCCAAAGCCGCGCAGGGCTGAGTCCGGTTGCCCTAGTAACGCGGGCTTCGGTGTGGGCCGGACGGGGCTTCGCCTCCCTCGCGGGACCGGCGATGAGCAGCTGGGCCGCGGCGGGGCGGCGGCTGAGCGGCTGCCGAGCGCGCGCCGCCCTCCCCGGAGCCCCCGGGCGCGGGGGCAGCTCGTGGCCCGGCGGGGGCCGAGCCGGGAAGCTGAGCGAGCTGCTGCAGAGCTCGGTGGCGGGCGAGGAGGAGGAGGAGCCGGCGCGGCGGCGGCGGCCCCCCCCCCCAGGAGGGCACGGTGCTGCTCTTCCCCGGCCAGGGCAGCCAGTTCGTGGGGATGGGCCGGGGGCTCCTGCGTTACCCCAACGTCAGGGACATGTTCCGGGTGGCCGAGAAGGTGCTGGGCTACGACCTGCTCTCGCTCTGCCTGCGGGGGCCGCCGGCCGAGCTGGACCGCACCCTGCACTGCCAGCCTGCCCTCTTCGTCGCCTCCCTGGCCGCCGTCGAGAAGCTCAACCACCAGCAGCCCAGTGTGAGTGGCCGGGGGGGGCGCCCAGCCCCGGGCTGCCCTTCTTGTCTGGGGCGTGCCCCGGCCCGCGGTCCGGTGCGGGCTCGACGCCCTGGCGTCCCGCACCGCGCTCTCTGGGCGGAGGTATCCGCCGCCAGGGTGTGCACCCCTGTGGGGTGGACCAGGGCCAGCTTTCTAGTTAGGCACATCATGCCTAGGGCAGGGTGACCAGATGTCCTGATTTTTACAGGGATGGTCCCGATACTGGGGGCTCTTTCTTATATAGGTGCCTATTAACCCCTCCCCCGTCCAGATTTCTCACACTTATTACCTGGGGTCACCCGAGTAGGGGCCACGATGCTTAGGTTTGCCAAGGGTCTCTAATCCCACAAACCCAAACACCCTGGCCTCGCCCCTGCTCACTCCATCTCCCCTCCCTCTGTCACTCGCCCTTCCTTTCATCAGGCCGCAGGAGGAGGTACAGGCTGCTCTGGGAGGGAGTTTGGGTGCAGGAGGGGGCTCAGGGCTGGGGTGCGGGGGGTGCAGGAGGGGATGAGGGGTTCAGGCTCCGGCCGGGCAGGGCTTACCTCAGGTGGCTCCCGGAAGCGATCGGCTTGTGCAGCTCCTAGGTTCAGGGTTGGCATATGGCTCTGCGCACTGCCCCTGCCTGCAGGCACCGCCCTCGCAGCTCCCATTGGCTGTGGTTCCCGGCCAATGGGAGCTACGGAGTCGGAGCTCGGTACGCCAACTTTCTAATCACACAAAACCAAACACCCTAGGCCTGCCCCTTCCCCAAGGCCCCACTCCTTTGCCCCTTCCCCAAGATCCTGCCGCCGGCTCACTACGTTTCCCCTCCCTCTGTGGCTCGCTGTCCCCCACCCTCAGTCACTTTTTCTGGGTTGGGGTGCGGGATGGGGTGAGGGCTCTAACGGGGATGCAGGCTCTGGGTTGGGGCCAGAAATGAGCAGTTCAGGGTGCGGGAGGGGGCTCCTGGCTGGGGCAGGGAGTTGAGGTGCGGGAGAGGGTGAGGGCTCTGGCTGGGAGTGTGGTCTCTGGGGTGGAGCTGGGGATGAGGGGTTTGGGGTACAGGTGGGGGCTCCAGGCTGGGGGGGTCAGGGATTTGGAATGTGGGAGGGGACTGTGGGTTGAGCTAGGGGGTTGGGGTGCAGGAGAGGGCTCTGGGTTGGAGGGGGGCTCAGAGTTGGGGTGCAGGCTTACCTCAGGTGGCTCCCAGACAGCAGGGCTAAGGCAGGCTCCCTGCCTCTCCTGGCTCCATGCTGCACCCTGGAAGCAGCCAGCTAGGCCAGGGGGCTAGGAGATTCTCTTGCCTGTAGGCACTGCCTCCCCCAGCTCCCCCTGGCCACAGTTCCCGGCCAATGGGAGTGCAGAGCCATTGCTCGGGGCGGGGGCAGCACACAGAGCTTCCTGGTTCCCCTTCCTAGGAGCTGGACCTGCTGACCACTTCCGGGACGCAGCGCAGTGCCAGGACAGGTAGCCTGCCTTAGCCCTGCAGTGCTACCGATTGGACTTTTAACGGCCCAGTTGGCGGTGCTGACAGGAGCCACCAGGGTCACTTTTTGACTGGGCATTCCTGTTGAAAACCGGACACCTGACAGCCCCTGCACCTAGGAGCCAGAGCAACGTGCCTATCGCTTCCGGGAGCCATGTGGAGTCAGGGTAGGTAGGGAGCCTGCCTTAGCCCCACTGCACTGCCAGACTTTTAGTGGCCTATTTAAATCTCCCGGATTGGTTTCAGTAGCCTCTTGGAGATGGAGGCTGATTGTGGGAGACTCTTGGCCTGCCGGTGTTCTAGTGGCACCTTACTTCTCTAAGGTTTCAGAGTAGCAGCCATGTTAGTCTGTATCCGCAAAAAGAAAAGGAGTACTTGTGGCACCTTAGAGACTAACAAATATATTTGAGCATAAGCTTTCGTCAGCTACAGCTCACTTCATCGGATGCATGCAGTAGTACTCCTTTTCTTTTTACTTCTCTCAAACTGTGTGCAACACAAAGGTCAGCTGTAGCGGGGAAGTGGGGGGGAGGAGCTGAAGATGCTGTACCTAGGGGCGCCTAAGATGTAAATCCGGCACTGACGAGGACCCCTCTGTGAGACATTCATTCAGGTCCATGAGCTCGCCCTGCATGTGTAAGCCTAAATGTTCCGAAGTGACACCTCATTTTAGGTGTGTCTCTTTTTGAGTGTCCAACTCAAAACATGATGTGCCTGTTACTAATGCTGAGTGACCTCCACTCCAGTTGAAGTCCATGGGAACTGTATGTGCTTAGTACCTTGGAAAACCAGCGCAAGGTGTTCAAAGTTGGGCATCCAAAAATGACATGGTTGCTTCTGAAATTTTGGGCTTTGGTTTTTCTCAGGATATCTTGATATGGTCTAATTTGTTTTGTTTTATTATTTCAGGTCATTGAGAGCTGTGTTGCAGCCGCTGGGTTCAGTGTTGGAGAGTTTGCAGCCCTAGTGTTTGCTGGAGCCTTAGATTATACAGAAGGTACTTAAAGGAATATTTCTAATGTATTAGGAATCATATTTCAAAGTGGTTTCCCCTCCACTCACATACAACTCTTCCAAAACACCTCTCTATGACAACTTTTCCTTGCTGCTTCACCTCCTTTCCTTCCGAATATACATTTCTAAATTCAGTTTCTGCTTAAGCCACTTAATACAGTATTTCACATTTAAATAAAAACCATTACATATTATATACGCATAGTCATAAAAGAAACATATTTTAAGCCTGATCCTGCAGTTTATTGCATGTGGAGGAAACATTTTTCTCAGTTGGAATGAAGTTGTGAGAACAGAATCAGTCCCTACTTCAAAGCTAGCTTAAATAGCTAGTTTAGATACTTGGGTTGTAGCATACAGAAATTGTTTCATTGTGTGACAGACTGTTAAGACGTTGACACTAAAAAAAGTTTCCTAGATTTATTATTGATGAGGATTATAATTGGTTATAAATAAACTAAATTTACTATAAGCCTAGGAAACTTGTAATTTAATACATTACAAGAGGATTATATTAATATTTTTTATAAAATTTTTAATATCTTGTGAAAATTAAAATTTTGTAAGTACAATGTTAAATGTTTTAGTTTTTGCCTTAAACTTGCTTTCAGAAAATTTAGAAATGCTAAGCTACACATTTTTAGGAGAACATATGATTACTGACTCTAAACACTGAGAAATGTAAATTATATGTAACTATTTTGAATTAAATATTGTGAAGCATTCACTGTTGGACTTCTGTAAAGGAAAGAGGTGTATATGAGAGGGATAAACACAATTTATATTAATGTTCTTTTTTGAAAGGTTGCTAATTGTCTACAGTATAACATTTTAATGAACTTAACCATTTTTTTCTGAAGTTTATGCTTATTTAGAATTTTTGTTCTCTCTCTAGCCTTGTACGCAGTGAAAGTGCGTGCTGAAGCTATGCAAAAGGCCTCAGAAGCTGTCCCAAGTGGGATGCTATCAGTTATTGGTCAACGTGAGTCAAATTACAACTTTGCCTGCTTCGAAGCTCGTGAACACTGTAAATCATTGGGTATAGAAAATCCTGTGTGTGAAGTTTCAAATTACCTGTTTCCAGATAGCAGAGTCATTGCAGGCCATTTGCAGGTATTACTTCAAAATAAACATCTAAACACATTTTAATAATAGTTTACCATTCTATAGATCTGTAGGAAGGTGAACAATATTGGCACAACTTTGGCCAATGTGAACATGTCAACAAAGTATATCGTTTGGGTTTCTGCAGTCCATGTCCAATCGTATGTTGTGGTCAAGTAGTACTTTTCTCTGAACTGCATGATTTAGGTCCCTGGGGGAGGATAAATTTAGTATGTGTTTTTGGAAGACGGACAAATCAGATTATTTACTTTACAGAATTCAGGGCAAAGTGATATTAATCAGGGCTTTTTCTTTTTCTTATAGGCTTTGGAATTCTTGCAGGAGAATTCCCGAAAATATTATTTTAAGCGAACAAAAATGCTTCCAGTCAGTGGTGCTTTTCACACAAGACTCATGGAACCAGCAACAGAGCCTTTGGCTGAAGTTCTAAAATCAATTGAGATTCAGAAACCATTCATCTGTGTCTATTCGAACGTTGACAGCAAAAAATATATGCATTCAAAACACATTCAGCGTTTGTTAGTAAAGCAGCTTGTTTCACCTGTTAAGTGGGAACAGACTATGCATGCTATATATGAAAGAAAACAAGGAGTAGAGTTTCCTTATACATATGAAGTGGGGCCTGGGAAGCAGCTAGGAGCAATCCTCAGAAACTGCAATTTAAAGGCTTGGAAGCTGTATAAACATATTGATGTTTCAGAAGATGAAGAAGCAGAGGAAATGTAGTTCTGAAGGAAAATCCACATGATTCCTCCCTTCCCCCCCCCCCCCCCCCCGCTTAATTTTAAATGATTTTATCACTCCTGAAAGGCAGATATGACAACCCCTGAAGACTGAAGTCCTCTCTTTATCTTATCCCCAGAAGAGCTCAGCACACACAATTGCAATGCAAGGTTTCCTTCCCCATATTACAGCTCCAGCATGCATCAGACTTTACGTGGAAGGATCACTTCTAAGGTTCGGCCATTCAACCTGTCATTTCTGAGACAGCCAACAAAGATGCCAGTTCACTATTAGATTTGGGCCCGGTCCTGCAAGCAAATCCACATATGCAGGCCCTTTTACCCATGTGGAGTTAAGTTGAAGTCAGTAGGGTTGTGTCCATGTGCAAAGGTCTTTTTGCTTGGATCTAGTTGCAGAATCAGGCCCTTTTTAGTATTATTTTCGTTTTTGGACTTCTGTTTATTAGGATCAAGAATTAATTTAGATAAACTATTGGAGTATAACAACTTTCAGTCACTACCATGTTTTGTTTTATAAGGTATCTAATCAGTGGGACAAATAACTGAAATGCTCTTTTTTTCTTTTTTCTTTTTTTTAAATTTTGTTTCTACAGGAAAAGTTTTATTTTTTTCCATGAGTCAGATAAATTAGGAAATTATTAGAAATACAGCTTTTTCTTAAGGTTGCATTAATAATACATTATTTCTAAAGCTCTTCCTCCATGAATTAATGCTATCCGTGTAGTAATTACACAAAGTCCATCTGTGGAAGGAAGTGTTTTCCTTCCTCTGTGCTCACTGTGTTTCAAGATCATTGTAGAGGGTTTCCTTTCCTAAGTTACCAGAGGCAGATGTGACCTTTTTCACCTTATAGGCAGTGCCACCCCTCTCAGAAGCTTTACCAGAATGCTCTACCACCAGATAGGTATAAATAGTAGGCTTGAGTTCCCTGTCTGTGGCACTTTTTTAGATAATACAACTCAGCCAGTTAGTTAGTTATTGGGCCAAGCTGATCCTTTGAACCTCTTTTAAGGAAGCAGAAAAATGGCTATACTAAATTTTTGCAGCTTCTCCTTACCCCTGTGCTTAGAATAGGGGCCGCAAGGAGTGTTCGAAGGTTAGTGCTAGAAAATACTCTATGTACTTCATCCTGCTACAGCCCTGAATAGAGGATCTTGAGTTTTTTGCCACAGCAATAGGAGAGGAATTCAGGTGCAGGAGGAGAGCTAGATCCTTCTACAGCAACAGTAAAATTATCTTCCCTTTCTACTTATGGGTTGGAGTGTGCTAAGTTGATGAGCAGATCGTATTGGTCCTCTGTGCCATACTAGGTGCAGTTCCTTCCCTTCAGGTTAAACAACTGAAGCAGCCCCACTGAAGCCTCTGCGCCCATCAGTACGACTACAAGCTTACATTGTATATGGGCTAGGCTCTCTCTGAACAGTGGGTGAAATAATGGTGCCTTGGGCCCCCTTTCCACCTACTCAGCCAACTAGTGGAGGTGCCCATGGAAGTTATGGGGTGGCTGTTTGCCTCCATAACTAAGGAGGCAGTCTCTACTTTCCGTCTAGCCCTGCATGGCATTCCACTATATGGGATGATTGATGTACTTAAGGCATATTGGATTATGCAGTGCCACTCACTGATCCTATCAAGGTTCTCTAGGGAGCATTCCTAGCCAATGGTTGATGAATTAGGCCCTTAAATGAAACAGGTTCTTTTCTTGTTGCTCAATGTATTAATGAATCTCCAGCTTCAAACAAGCATTCATTTAAAATAAAGCGTATTGTGTCTAAGAATTAATCTTCCCCTGTAGAATCCAGTCCTCAAACAACAAATCTGTTAGCAGTTTTAAATGTAATCCAAAAACAGAAGAGATTATTATTTTGAGTTTAGATGCTGCATCTCATTCAGTCTAGCCTCACAGCCATAGGGAAATACGACTCTGAAGCTTATTATTAAAGACAAGATGTTTGTGTCTATCTTCCTCAGACGGTACCAGACTGCCCATAGGAAAAAACATAGGTTTAAAAAAAATCAGAGAAGAAAGAACAAATTCTCATCTGGTAATTATCCCTGAGGCTCTTATGACACAGCCTTGAGTCAGAACTAGGGGGAAGAAGAGAAGGGTGAAGCCAAGCTATTTCCATGGCACCTATTTGAGACTGTTGAAACAATCATCATCCTGGATATTCAGCCCAAACATCTAGAGGCGCTTTATTTAAAAAAATGCAAAGCTCCATACAAGTGAGTATTTCTATCAATTAAAAAAGCTGTGCAAGCCTTTGTAATTAAAGGCAGAATAGAAATTCTCCACTGAAGTCAAACAAATGGAGTGACTAAAAAGTTCTGTTTGTTATTGAAGGACAAAAAGACTTGTTACCAAAGGTGGCAACTGCTGCAGCAAAGGTTAAGGACATCATTGTCATCTCTTCTTCCAAGGCAGAACTACTAAAAGCCCCTGAACAGGAAGATTTGAATCAGTACTCAGGTCTGACAGCAAGGTGGTGGTATCAGTCTTTTGATTTCCTGTAGCTACATCTTGCTTTTCAAGGGCCATTCTGGCATGGGCAGGTGAAGTGACTAATCTGAGTCCATCAAAATGCAAGAGTTTAAAAACAGTGTTTCAGAAGTCACAGCCTACCTGAGTCTATGTACTAGAGGGTTACCAGGCTGTATTAATTGGATCTAAACTTTGGATCCCACATGCATCTAAGCTGGCTGGGTGTGGGTAACATCCAGTCACTGTTTCTGGCTCTTGGACTCTGAGGCCCATGTGGTGCAGGCTTCCTGTCTGAAACCCATTCTTTGGATAGGAGACTCCACCATGTAACTGTGCTGAAACCCAAGACCATTGCTGAGGCTTCCTAACTGTCCCAAGTCACTTATGGATCCTTCCCCAGAGTCTTGACTCCCCCCCCCCACACACACACACACACATCCTCTGGTTTATAGTTTAATTTTTCAGGACATGTGTCAACTAAGCAACAGAGAGTTCGCACAGAAATTCCTTCAACATTCATAGCTACCACAGGAGAGTTACAGAACGACGCAAAGCAATGAATGCGTGAACACACAATCCCCACCTTCACCACTCTTGAGAGGCCTTGGGTTTTTGTCAGCATACTTGGGGAAAGACAGTGCTCCTCCACAGTATCTTGTATTTCTTGTGATGGGCTGGCTAACTTGCTTAGAGAATTTGTTCCTCTTAAAAACTGTCTGAGACATTTTTTCTCCTCTTCCAAGATGGCTGTTCCATGCTCCAACTCTCTATTAGCTGTTAGGCTGAGGGTAATGAAAAGTCAATTGCTCTCCTGATAGAAACCCCATTGCCTCCAAGGGTAGAATTATTCAATTGTTGAAGGCTGTAAAAGGGTAGGTGGCCCCTTAAATGAAACTGGGCTCGGTGCTCTTCTTCAGTCCAGGTGCTCACAGTTGGGCCAATTAAGAGGGTAGTGCAGCAACCCAGGGGGTATAAAAGGTCAGTTGGGTGTCAAAGCAGCCTGTCTGAGTCAGTTAGGAGAAGACAGCTGTTAGAGACAGAAGTGGGTCCTGGGAGAAGGCTGAAGGTAAAGAGAATAGCAAAGGGGTTTGCTGGCTGGTGTCATCCAGGCTAGGGCTGGAGAGTGTTGGAAGCAGAAGTAGCAGTGGGAGTTGCCTCCTGGCCATAAGCTAGAGCAAAGAGCTTGAGAGTGCAGGGGAGCAGCGGGGAAACTTACTGCTGACATCTCTAGTACTGGAGAGCTGGATGCATGGGAATAGCAAAAGGGCCAAAGGGAATAAGGGAATGCTTCCCTGGTAAAGATCCTCTCCCAGCATAGAAGTTTTTGGGGAGGTTCCAACTAGGAAGAGCAGGGTTGTACTCTAGCTGGAAGGACTAGGGTGGCTTGCAGAGGGATAGAAGAGGCTGGACAAGGAGCCTGCATATGATGGAAGACACTGAAGTATGGTGAGAATGATCTCCTGGTAGAGGGCCTGGGGGGGGGTCCTGCTGGAAAGAGGAGGGGTTTAAGGACTGTGCACTGGGGGTTATATGGACTATGTTTTAAGAAGGTTGTTATGAATTACTTGCACTATGTTTTGTTAACAAACTTAACTGACTAGAGGATAAGCTTGTGTGATGTACTGGGAACTCAAAAGGGAAACCGAGGTGGCGGGGGGGCACTTGCAGGGTTGCCCTGTGGCTATGAGGGTGCCCAGAAGGAGGCCATGTGGTTTATAATGGCCTGGGTTCAGCTCCCCAGACACAATCTCTTCCTGCTACAAAATGAAAATTCTAATCCACACTGAAGACTACAATCTTAAATGCTATTCATAAAACAAAAAGAAATTACTATAATACATGGACATAGACATGTCCTCCAATCTTATGTGTAGTGGGAGAACTGTTCACTGTTGCGCTATCTCCAAACTCTGAGATTTCCAGTGTTATTAGTGGCTTTGAACGCTGGTAGACAAACCTTTTTGCTTTGTTGCTGGAAAAGTGATACATGGGCACAATGGCTCATTGAGAACCTCAAATAATGTGATGGTAAAATAGGGAAAACTATACAGCAGAAGTGGCAGATAATGTCCCTCTCTTTTACCAAGCAACACAAAAAGAGCTACTCTGCAGAGCTACTAGTCTAGACTTGTGAGATGAGACTATGTAGAGGGAGATTTAGAATGGGAGGAAAGTAAAGAGCAGACAGTACCACCAGATGTTCTGCAATTAATATAGTTTAACCTGAGATCCTCTGTCTGGGGAAGTAGTGCCTCTAGGAGACAAGACAAAGATTTGCACAAATATAGGAGATGGCCAGTGTACACTACAGTTGAAACTTTACTAACAAATTTAAACATGCTTTTTGCTAGCACAACTTATCTGATTGGAGGGCCAGATTGGGGTTTTGCCCCTCCCTCAAAAAATTGATATCTATGACCTTAAAAAAAAAAAAGGAAAACCTAGAAAAATGCAGGAAAATAAATGCCATTACTTATTTTCTTCTCAATAGTTGCACAGAAACCAATACAGTCAAAGAATCCTCTACAATGTACTTGATATTCTTTGTGGTCCTGAAACAGAATGGGGATTCAAGGCACTCAATAGATTTAGTCAGAAATCAAGACCGAGATCTTAAATAACATTTTGTAGCAGCTCTGTCCCTTCAGAACTTTTACTCTTTAAGAGACCTAAAAGCAATTACATTCCTGGATAGTTATCTGCTGGATTGCTGCAAGTCCTAGCATTTCTCTTGTCACAGGAAGTGCTTCTAGTATAAGGCTTTTGGATACTGAAGTTTCTGAAAGTTAAAAAAATTCAAACAACTGATTCCTGGAGGGCTGCTGTGTTTACCTGTTCCTGGATAACCTTCAGCTTTGCCCACTATATGTATTTGTATATAGTAGGTGTTGGCGGTAGCTACCAGTGAGGTGCTCTGCTCTGGTTCGATGATAAATCAGCTGCGTATGTGTTCCCTCTGTGTGCTGCCCCAGCTCTGTGCAGACAGCTGACACAGCAGACCCCGAGAGAACCCCCAAAGAACACAGACTCTAGTAAGATACGAAGGCACCCGGCCAGGTTTATTGTCAAATGAAGCACAGTAATATTTTCCTATAGACTCTACAGGACCTTATACAAATATGTGCCCCCTGGCAATGGACGCAGCTCAGTCAGTGGTGGGACACTCCACTGCCCCCTAGGCTGGACAAAGATATGTGCTCCCAGACCTACTTTTATACAGTTGCAGGACAGATTACTCATCCCTACTGACGTATTGAGGTACAGCCCCTTGCCTCATTAGGGTGCTGTCTTCCCCCTTTGATCATGTTGGTTCAAACAAACAGATCTGTCCATCATGCTGTCCTTTTGACCCTGTCTTTGGGATGCACCTGGCTGTTCCTTGTTGTATCTGTGAAGTATCCTCATATCGGGCTGTCCAGGTGCCATCTTGGTACACGTTCCTCTTATTACTACTTGTATCATTAGCGTATGCTTTCTAGGAGCCCTTTTCTTGCCAAGTTCTGCAATTAGGGCCTGCCTCTGGCTCACAGTCCAGCTTTGCTTAGCAATGCCTGGAAGTACTTTGGTTCAGACTTTAGGCGTCAGACCAGGGCTCTGATACAAGGGTTTATGTTTCAGGGCCTCTTACTACAGTAGGGCTGTCCAGCAATTAAGCATGACTTTTTTTAAACTATGATAAACAATAATAGTATACTATTTATAAAATATTTTGGATGTTTTCCACATTTTCAAATATATTGATTTCAGTTACAACACAGAATACAAACTGTACAGTGCTCACTTTATAATATAAATATTTGCACTGTAAAAAATAGAATTTTTAGTTCACCTAATACACGTATGGTAGTGCAATCTCTTTATCATGAAAGTTAAATTTAGAAATATAGAATATTATACAAAAAAAACTGCATTCAAAAATAAAACAATGTAAAACTTTAGAGCCTACAAGTCCACTCAGTCCTACTTCAGCCAGTCGCTCAGACAAACAAGTTTGGTTACAATTTACAGGAGATAATGCTGCCTGCTTCTCATTTACAATGTCACCTGAAAGTGAGAACAGGTGTTCTCCTAGCACTGTTGTAGCTTGCGTTGCAAGATATTTACGTGCCAGATGCACTAAAGATTCATATGTCCCTTCATGCTTTAAGGGACCATTCCAGAGGACGAGTCCATGCTGATGATGGGTTCTGCTCGATAATGATCCAAAGCAGTGCGGACTGACAGATGTTCATTATCTGACTCAGATGCTACCACCAGAAGGTTGATTTTTCTTTTTTGGCGGTTCAAGTTCTGTAATTTCTGCATCAGAGTGTTGCTTTTTTAAGACTTCTGAAAGCATGCTTCACACCCTGTCCTGATCAGACTTTGGAAGGCACTTCAGATTCTTAAACCTTGGGTCAAGTGCTGTAGTTTTCTTCAGAAATTTCACATTGGTACCTTCTTTGTGTTTTGTCAAATCTACAGTGAAAGTGTTCTTAAAACTAACAACATGCTGTGTCATCATCCGAGACTGCTATAGCATGAAATATGTGGCAGAATGTGGATAAAACAACGCAGGAGTCATACAATTCTCCCCCAAGGAGTTCAGTCACTAATTTAATTAACACTTTTTTTTAAAATGAGTGTTATCAGCATGGAAGCATGTCATCTGGAATGGTGGCAAAAGCATGAAGGGGCATACAAATGTTTGGCATGTAAATACCTTGAAATGCCAGCTACAGAAGTGCCATGCAAATGTCTGTTCTCAGTTTCAGGTAACATTGTAAATATAAAGCGAGCAGCATTATCTCTTGTAAATGTAAACAAACCTGTTCCTCTTAGCAATGGGCTGAACAAGAAGTAGGACTGAGTGGACTTGTGGGCTCTAAAGTTTTAAATTGTTTTTTCAGGGCAGTTATGTAACCAAAAAAAAAAAAATCCATATTTGGAAGTTGCGCTTTCATGATAGAGATTGCACTACAGTACTTGTATGGGATGAACTGAAATACTGTTTCTTTTGTTCATTTTTACAGTGCAAATACTTTTAATAAATATAAAGTGAGCACTGTACACTTCATATTCTGTATTGTAATTGAAACTAATATTTGAAAATGTAGAAAAATACCAAAATATTTAATAAATTTCAATTGGTATTCTATTTAACAGTGTGATTAAAACTGCAATTAATCACAATTTTTTTTAACTGCAATATTTTAGTTAATTGCATGAGGTAACTGATTAATCAACAGTCCCAGTATATAGTAATGTTTAGAGATCCCAGTCAAGAGTGCAAACCCATTGTTTAAAGCTCTGGGCAAATGCAGAGGAAAAGACAGTCTCGGCTCCAAAGTGTTTACAATCTAAGAAGAGAGACCAAGAAAATAAGCAGACAAAATGTAATAAAGGGGAAAACCTTCAGTATGTAAGAGTAAAATATGCAAGACTTCATCTTCAAGTTTACTTTTTCTTATATAACTTACAATTCCATAAACTTTACTGGTTGTGGAAGTCTGCAGACATCATGCAAGATGTGCAGAGAATGAATTCTTGCCTTATTCACTCTGCTTGTACAATATGTACTTTAAGGTTGTAGAAAAATGTATAGGGATACACTATATTAATTGGGAAGTAGTCTGATCATTTAACTACAGGCTGTATTAAAGAGGCAAAACTGTACAGCCTTAACTCAAGCTTCTCCTGAATTTGGTTTCTTAGTGGTTCAATCTTAACATCCTTGTAATAGGAGAAAACTCAGTCCACACAGTGAATAAATCTATTATAGATATATTTGAAGAGTTTAGAAAGCAGTGTTAAAGAAATTAAATTTCTATGTAACTCTTCATTAAAATATCATACAGATTAAAAGAATAAATTCCAATGGTAATCCAAGAGCACAATACGTCTGAAAGGCAAAATTAATTGAAAATAGTAGGCCCACAATCTAATTACTGGAGTAAATTAAGAAGTTGTTTCTGTGGTCTGAAATTGCTCTTTGCCCAGACCTCTCAGTACAAATTCCACTCTTGGCATGTGTAAACATTAACTGTAATAAAGCAGACAAAGCCTCTCTCTGCACTTTATCTTCTACTATTGTAGACTGTCAGTTCAATGTTTAGATACGAATGGTTTCAGTAAGTATTCAGTAAAATATGCAGTGGATCACTAGACGGGTAATAGATTTGTTGGAATAGGTCAAGAGGTGGGGACTATGTTTTCTAAAGGTTGACTTACATGCTATACTAGGCATGTCAATGTAATGTTAGAATTTTTGCAATCTTAACAAAGTGAGGAGTCCTACCTAGTTTTACCTGATGTCTCATCTCTTTTGTGATGTTTCCATGCTGTCTTCACCTCTAAAATAAGATCTATTACATGTGACCTCACTGTTCCTAATGAGAGGGGGAAGGCAGGACACCAATCTCTACCTATAAATGCACTTTAAAAGCAAACATTTTGTATTGCAGCTGAAAGACAAATGACTGTAGTGTAGTTTGTTACAGTGCAACTATCCTCTCCTGATTGTAGCTTAAATAATTTCTCCTAGTCCTGAAAAACCCATATTTCTTCCAAAAGGTGGACTGCATCATTGTTAAAAATATCACCTCCACTTTGTCCTAGGCCATCTGTTATGGAGGAAATTTGGGATGGTAGTCTTCTTTGTGGCTGTGCCTAGTGTTTCTCTTCTTACTAGAAAATTCTTGTGTGCTTCAACACCCTGGCTGCTTATAAGAGCAGACTGGACAGGTAGAGCTGAGCAGAGCATGGCACAGTATGCTTTTGTGCTTCTAAAGCAAACCATAAATAGTATCAAATCTCATCTTAGATGTACCACCTAAAGTCCTATCACTTTTTTTTTCTATTGAATAGTTTTCCAGGAATCTGAAATGCCAAATTTTAATATTAGTTTGTATCATAATGAGCGTTTATGTATGTTTATACTGCAGGCTTAAACGTGAACATAATACTCTTGATCAAGGGGAAGCATGATAAAATTCTTCCTTAGCAAATGTGCCCAATGCTAGAAGCAAAGAGCAAGAACATAATATACAACCTGATCTGAGACAGAACACCGAAGTGTGGTCTTCAGCTTGAGTGTGTTGCACTCTTGCAGTTCCTGCTTAATTAGGGAGAAATAGAGACTAGAGGAAAAAGCACTTTTTTTGTCTAATATCTATCTTCTGTAAAGTAGGTTTAAACCAGACAAAAATCAGTCAAGCCCACAGCAAACCACTCGAGACAACTATCTCAGAAGTTTTGACTGCTGCACTTCCACAAACAGAACAAGCAGCATCAGCCCTCTTAATTCTGTCCCCATCAATAAGGCTGACATGACACATTTTGTAAATATTCCAAAAAGCCTGCCTACATAAAGCAGGCAAGAGGATGCCCACAGGTATTTGCAATTCCATATCATACATCTACTGGAAGACTGTAAAAAAGGGGAGGAAGAGTGTGTGTTTTAGTATTTTTCTGTGCTGGGTAGGAAAACAGTGATAATGGAAAACTTTCATATTTAAGTAAGAATCTTACATCTGTGATGCCGAATTGACACTTCCTAATGTTGTATACTCCCATCCTTCCACCTGCACTGACACAAAGCACAACAGGAATCAAAACCAATGCAGTTCCTCCGCACAGGGGAGAGGGCAAGCAGGATGCAAAAAGGTGCACTCAAGATCCAAATGACCTGAGTTTATAATCCCCTGAAAATGCTGCTAATAAGCTTTTCTTAAAAATAGCCATTGTCTGATGATTTTTGGAATCCGACCACAGCCACTTGTGGCTGTTTAATTAGATACTCCTTATTTCTGTGAATTTTAATTGTTCATACTTGATAAACAGAATTCTCTGGTTGTTGTTGCTCCATTCGTGTGATTGCAGCAGAACGCATGTAATAGAATAGTTTTAAAACCATAAATTCATTCACTCTAGGTGCAGTCTTCACACAAAAAAGACAACACAAGTTACCCCTCTATACTCCCCTGCTTCTGTGTAAACAGTAGCTACCATGCAAGTTGTACAGAGCGAGCAGGAAGTAATGCCATTATTCTTTTTATATTGCTGAAATGATTCAGCTAGGAAGACAGTATCAAATTGCAGGCTGAACTCCTCTAATATAGACTGTACTAACAATCAGTATGGATTTTTTTTTCCCCCATCTTCCACTGAGTATTTACTTTAAAATATTTTCTTTGTGATCTATTGCAAAATCCTCTTACTGAAGACAAGGATAGAGCAAATAGTTCCTAACCAAAAAGTATGGAACATTTTGTTCATGAACCAAAATTTCACTGATCCCAGATCAATTTAGACAACTTACAGCATTAACAGGACTCAGACTGAGAAGAGCTGGTATGCTTAGAAATCTGATACAAATTGAATTTCCTAGTCTGCACCAGCTGTGTAAACTTTCTTTAAAGACAGATATTTTAGAATTTCAGTGAACCACAGTAACAAATGACTGATCAAAGCTTGAACAGCCACCATGGCGTAAGTATGCTTTTCCTTATTCATTTCAGTAAAATTTCCTTAATAGCAACTGTGCTCTGATTGCAAAGAAGGAGAAAACAAAAATAAACTTGCTAAACTGGATTGGTTTTAGTGTACATTGCACTCACAAAACAGTTGTGGCTTCCAAAAGAATAGGATATATTTCAAAAGAAATTCCCAGGAGTTGATTCTTTCATAATCCCTTTACATGATTTTTTATTTTGGGGACCTTGGTGCAGCAGGGTAAAATCCTGGCCATAGTGAACTCAGTTAGAGTTTTCCCACTGACCTCTATAGAACCCAGGATTTCACTCCAAGATCATAGGCTCTGGACTATATAAAACTTTTAATTCCTCTCCCTGTCCTACCAGGGAATCCTTGCACACTCACTGGGAAGAGACTATCCAAGGCATGATTGGATCTAGCATGAAGAGGCAGAGTTTCAGATAATTTAGTTGCTTACCCTTAGCCTAGCTCATCCTTCTAATTTATAATGAACTGTCATTCTACATGCTAGTTTTAGCTGACAAATTATGAGACCTTAGGACATTTTGTACTGTCTTAATAATATGACAGTCTTCCACTGTACAACAATATATATTTTTCCACATTTTGAAAAAGTGAAATAGTTGACTCTGGAAAAATATTTCAAGCAACAATTTTCATTTTAATTTAAAATCTTTACGATTTTAATCTTTGCTATAAGTTTTACAATGTAAATGTTAAAGGATGACCAGCAGTCCTTCTACCTTCCCCAAACCAACATTTAAAAAAAAAAAACACACAAAACTTTAGGTAATTTATGTTGCATATAAAGGAGACAGAAACAGACTCTTTAATCACCTAGACTTACACATTTCAAAACTAGCAATTCAGGCAGTTATCCAGCAACAACCCCATATTATTTTAAACATTTTTCTTTAAAAAAGTATGAAACAGCAGTGACCCAGCACTAGCCTAGGTTTTAAATATAATAGGGATTTCATTAACAACACTTTAAAAAACAAACTAAATGCCACCTCCTGGGTGTTAAGTACAATGGCCATGTCCAGCAATGACCTCCTATTGCAACTCTTTATATTAGTTCTGCAATCCATAACTGACAGTCCACCAAAATAAGATGACAAACAGGGCTGCCGGCATCAACTTCTGGCACATGGACTTAAGAGGAAGCCTAGAAATCTGTTCATGGTAGGGAGGGGGAAAAAACAGAAGCTTAATTAAAAATCACAAGGAGTAGCACAGAAAAGGTAACCTGCACACACAACAGTAAGTTTAATATTAAAGTAAGACAGCAGACAAGCTGCTGGAGCAAGGGATTGAGAACTGGGACTCATGGGTTTTAGTTTTGACTATCAGATGTGTATGTAATTTGTAAGGTACTTGAGGGTTCTTCAAGATACTAGACAAATATAACAAACAGTTCAACTTCTTTCATCTAGAATAGGAGTAATTGCGCCCTTTTACACTGAAAAGTCCCTTATTTATACAAACTAATAAATCCAGACAAACTCTAGAGCATCACCGATGTCCATGGGATTCTGGACAGGCACAAGGATCTGCCCACATGGATCCAGTTGCAAACTCAGGATTTAGTCAGTGCTTTAAAGGCACTTGGATATATATATGAAAGAGAGAGCGCTGTTTCTATATCAAAGGGAATTTTCAGAGTAAAAGGCTGAGCAAAGAACACAGGCTAAACAAATAGGCCCAATCACACAGTCACGTTACATGCTTAACTTGCTGACATCTCAGTCAGTTAGGCACGCAAAGGAGACAGGACCCAAAGTCACAAACTCCACTTGATGCTTTTGTTACTACTCACTTTCCCAAAACACAAAGTTGGGAGGGTAAAAAAATAAAACAAAGCTTACCCATCTTCCACAGGGAACAACTCTCTTAGTCCAACCATAGTTCAAAAGACTTCTGAAACTTTTTATAATACTTTTCCAAACATGCATATGGAGTATTTTTAAAACATTCACAGCCATCCTGCTAACACACAAAACAAGAGTGTGATAAGAGAGTTATCCTGCTAACTGAGATTCAATTTACAAATGAGCGGGGAGAACGGGGGGGACGACAAAGAATGATTTGTTTTAAAACAAATCTAAACTACCACAGCATTCTTTAAAAGTTAGGAAGAACTGTGAACAGAAAATAAAATTAAAAGCTGTTTTTTCCCCTCACACTGACCAGACTTGTATTATCTAATACCCTCTACAAATTAAACTTGAGGTTCTGCCCATAATATATGAAGGGGTGGAGATGGGTTTCCCTCAATGTTCTGCCGTGGAAAGTCCCTAGCACAAATAGTAAATTCTATTATCCCTCTTCCCAGGTTATTGGTTTTGTTGTACTTCATGTCTTCTTCCATCTGCTTATTTGTTCCCCTTCACCACAGGATCTGATCACCTCAGTCTTAATGTATTTATGCCCCCCAGGTAAGGAAGTATTTCTATCTCCATTTTATAGATTAGAGAAAATAGGATTTGCTTAAGATCACACAAGGAAGCATGCAATGGCAGAGGAGAGAATCCAGCACCTCAATCACATGACCATCCTTCCTCCCTAAAACGTACAGCTGAGCAATCTAACAATTACCCTGCTGAGTGGCTGCACAGGCACGATGGGGCAAGTGTGCTATATGTTTTCAAGGGCTGCAGTCAATTACTTCCCTGTCATGGAGCAAGAGGGGAAAAGAGGCAGAACTGTGTCTGAGGAGTGCCTGAGGCATAAGCTTCTTGGGGTGGTGCAGCTTACAGATCTCTTCCTGCTCAAGGATGTGTCTGAAGATAGTCTAGCCAGTGTGGTACTCAATTTCAAATACTAGTTTAAAAAAATACTTTGTTTTAATCTTGTGAATTGAGGCAGATTGAGTTAAGGGAAACAAAACTTGCATTAGGCACCATTATACTCTTTATCCCCCCTACCCCTGGAAATATACCAGAATCAGAACAATCAAAGACAACTTCCTTTTTTAGATATTCTACGTACATTAATACTAGTAAATAAGAGGTACATTTTTTATCTGTTGATGCAACAGAAAAAAGTGATTCATTACAGTGCACTGACTTTATCAAATACCGCATATGACAAGTCTATTTAGCTAATGAAAATCTAATACTAATGAGTATCTGTACACTGAAAATATCCAATAACATGTTTTACCCCTGTGCAAGAAGAAACAGCATGTCCTCTAACTTCCTAGTGTATGTGCTGTTAAATTCATCCCCAATGACTGCCAGCTGATGGCCAACTTGGGTGGCAGAGCTGTAAGAAGTATTCAGCACATGTTTGTCAAAGAGGAAAACAAATGGTTATAAAATTATGATTAAAGCACGCTGAAGATGTTAAACACTACATACCAGTGCTGATTATCAAACCTGTTTAATTATTTCACTAACAAAGCATACAAGTAGGGCACTTACAAATTTAGCACCAAGATTTTTTTTTTTAAATGGATACCTAGAATTGGGCTCCTAAATCCATAGTTGGGTGCCTAAATAAATGGCCTGATTTTCTGAGTTAAGTATTCAGCACTTTTGAGAATCTGGCCACTTGTTTAGATAGTTCTATCAGAGGTGATTGAAAAACAGACTTTTTGTCATGGGGAAAATTGTGATATTTCAACATTTTCTGAACAGGGATGAAAAGTTGAAATAGCGGAACTTTTTCTGGAACAAAAATTTCAGAAAATTTTAATTTGGACATGTCAAAATTTAAGGTCATTAAACAACTTTTGCCATGGAAAAATGTTGATGTCGATGAAGCCCCATTTTCCAACAGGAGAAATTTCCATTTGAAATCTTTCAGCCAGCCCCCATTAAATATAGAGATGAGTGCCTACAAGTAGGCTCCTATTTTTAAAAAAATCTTGGTCTAAATGCATACATATGATCGATCCTGTCCTTGGATACACAGTCAATCATGGATATGTATCTTGTTAATCCATGTTTATAAAGCATCGAGTACCTTTTAAGTAAGGAGTAAGTAATGTAAGTGCAAAGCATGATGGTTTGGCATTTGGAGTAGGAATTTCAGAAGTGCCTAAAAATGACTTAGGAGCCCAAGTCCAATTGAAAGTCTATGGAACCTGTAGTCCTCAATCGTTTAGGCACTTCTGAAAATGCCACCCTTTGTCATTTAAAAGGCTGCCTCTTCACCTATAACCAGTCATGATAGTTGAAATTGACTTATGGTCTTGCCGTCAGCTTCCAGAGACAACTTCTGGGGCTGTAGCAGACCTCTTTGTGGGCAGTGGGCTCAAATTAATTTCCCTTGGCGATCTATCAGAACTCAGTAAGCTTTAAAACAAGATAGAATACAGGCACTTATTTTGTGCAGTATTTTGATGTGTTGTCTGAACAACAAAATATCAGTAATAGAATTTCTATCTGTGGACAGTTCTGCAAACACTAGTTTTCTGAACAACAAGTGTAGTCTAGCAAATAAATTATGCTACCCTTATGCTCCAGAAGGATCTGTGAAAATACTGCACATCCATGAATAGACATTAAAAAGACAATTTGACAGGAAATATGTAAAATGGTTTTACATCCCTCTGCTAAAGGTATACATTCATTAGTTGGGGTATGTAAATATCTACTGTATATTTAATCTATGAAGAGTGTTGCACTGGCAGAATTATGGAAAAAGTCTCAGTAAAACTTGGATTGAGGTTTCAAAGGCAAAAAGAAGGATTAAATCAATGGCAGAAAAGCAGGTAGACTGAGACTAAACACCTGTGTCAACAATAAACCATTGCTTTTTGGAGGAGAGAGAATGTTTTATTCTAATAAACCATATAGAAATTTTCATAAGCATGGAAGACAGCTTAACACCCCCCTGAAACAAAGTATATTTCAGAAGGCCTTAACAAAAAACAAGTCTTTATCCCCAAGCAGCTCCTCACAAGAGGTAGCTAGGGAACTCTGTAAAATATGGCTTCCTCAGCTGCTTGTTACAACAGCTGGGCTTCTAATGAACAGCCACATCTGCGACTTCATGCTGCATAGAAAGGTGAAATCTTCTAGTGCAGAACAGTCTTGTGTGATCAATATTAAGTGCTACAGGCCACTACAACCATATTTATTCTGTGTTTCGTGAGTTTTCAGAGTAATCGTTTGGCATAGTAAATATTCCTAGTCAGACGGGGATTTTGTACGTGGGTCTGGGAGGGGAGAATTAGTACAATATGATACCTGATATTAAACTCCATTTGCTCTGTGTTGTCTGGAACTGTTAAGAGTCTATTCTGGATTTCCTCATTTGGTACTGCTACTCCGTTCTGGTCATGAGAGAGAACAAAATGCCTGGGGATTCTTCTTGGTTGAGACATATTTTATTCTGAAAAAGGAAAGTAAAGAAAATCCTTAACATTCTGTTCAAATGTGTTGTAAAGTGCAATATTTTCATTTTAGTTACAAATACTGTTTTAAATAGCTAGCTATTCTTTCAGACTTGAGCATTTCTACATTGCCAGGCAGAGACTAAGGGAACCATTGGTTTGTTTAAGCCTTCTAAAAATGGTCAATGTATGTTCAGTAGCTTACATTTTAAAAGAAAGCAGTTTATCATACTGCTTTTTGATTTCAGCTCATTGCAACAGAATATTCTAGAAATAGGAACATAATTAAAAGAGAGGTGAAACTACTAAGAAGTTATACATACATCAAGATACCGTTCTGTAATGTTTGCAGCACTACTACAGGGAGCTGCCTAGACATGTAAATCGCTCCAGCTGACTAAGTTGCAATTCAGAAAGCTACCTAAACGCACACCCAACTTTAATGGGACTATATACATGCTTAAAGTTAGGCGCATCTTTAAATACCTTCCTGAACTGGGACTTAAGGCTCCAATCCTGCAATCCAAGCTACAAAGAACTCATTGCAGTATCAGAGTGTAGAGTCTCAGTACTGCAACGATTAAAGCATACGAGTGATTTTATGCACAGGAGCAGTCAAGGGGCATGTCTATACCGCAATTAAACACCAGCAGCTGGCCTGTGTCAGCTGACTCAGGCACGTGGGGCTCAGGCTACAGGGCTGTTTAACTGCAAATGTAGATGGTCAGATTTGGGCTATAACTCTGGGATCCTTCCACCTCACATGGTCCCAGAGCCTAGGCTCCAGACCGAGCCTGACTGTCCACACTGCAGTTAAACATCCCCACAGCCTGTCAGCTCATATGGGCCAGCCACAGGTGGTTTTTAAATTGTAGCGTAGATATACCCTCTAGGACTACTTGTATGCACAGTTACTGGTCTGCTTAAGTCTTTGCAGGATTAGGGCCTGCAGTAGAACGTGGTCCTGCTCTCATTAAAGTAAATGGCAAAATTCCATGGATTTCAGAAGAGACAGGAGCAAGCCCTTAGTACTTCTCAGTAGCTTTACCTAGATTACCAAAAACATTGAAGATCTATTAAGCAGCAATCAAGAAACCTACAGTAAAATATAATGCTTCTACTGTAGTATTCATTAGTGGGTTTTTTACTTGGCTTCCATTACAAAGTAAGATGACAAAGCTGTGCAATGAGACAATTTAAGAAAGTATGCAAACACTTGAGCAACCACCTCACTCTCTTAGGTCATTGCTTGGTAGTTACAGGTGGCTACGATGGCTTTCCTTTTGGTCCTTGGGGCTCCGACTGCTGAACTTCTTGGCTGACTTTAGGACATAATTCATTTTTGGATGGCATATTTTTGGACTACCCAGTTTTTTGTCCCCTCCCTTATCTTTAAATCCCTAACTACTTCATCTTGTATTAGTTTGAGAACTAATTCCTTTGGTTGGTCTGCCGTGAAAATGGATTTCCCCAGGCCAGATTCCTTTGTCCTTTTAGGCACTCTATCTCTGTGGGCCAAATAACTATAACACAGACACTACTCAGTTATGGAACTAAATGAGACAAAGATATGTCATGTTGTTGATCATGTTAACTTGTTTTTGAATTTCACAGAATGCTGATAAAATTATGTGAAAATTGATTTGAATTGCTTATACGCAATTGCTTTTTAGATTGTATGCTCTTTGGGACATGGCCTATGTCTTTCCTCAGTATTTGGAAAATGTCTTGTAGTTAATGGGTACTACCACAATATAAAATATTTAACAATTATTGTATACACATTCTTGCATAAATAAATGGCCATAAATACAACTGGAAGCTGCCAATGAAAAGCTGATAATATAGTATTTGACTCTACAAAACTAAAGAATCTTCCTGTTAAGAAAACTTGATATGATTACCATCTTTTATATAAAATAAGGAATTTCATGGCTCAGTTATGCATGGCAACAAATTAAAGTAGTTATAGCAATTATTTGTGCTAAATAATTAAATTTTATTTGTATCATTTACATTGTAATTGCCAACCTATTCATATTCTAATTTTTTTCTTTTTCTTTAAATGTATCCAAATTTCCAAGAGGCAGCATGGCTTGGCAGTAAGAAGTAGACCTGGCAGTCAGCAGTTCTGAGTTGTTTGGTTCTGCCACACCCCGCCCCTCCACTACTGAGTTGCATTATGATGGACAAACCACTTAAAGCTAGATTCTGCCACCCTTATTCATGAAGAGCAGTATCTTATTCCTTTATTTCAATAGGCCTACTCAGGGAGTAAGGTATCACTCAATGAAAACAAGTGATTAAAATCTGATCCTATTTTACAGGATAGGTAAGTTTCCTAACCAGTCATTGTTTTAAAAAAAAAAAAAAGTAGTTTTACATGATATATCGGTTTCTAAAATCACCCTGCCAGTTACCTTTAATGTTTCTACCCCCTGCTGCTGTATGAGTAGTCTGCGCAGGAATAGTCAGCACTGACTGACTGAACAGGGAAATAGTGAAATTGATTAACAATCCAAAAAGTGCCGTCAAATGTGCAAAGTAAACATATTGTAAAACTAGAAAATATTTTCTCTCAAGTGCGATGCTCCTTGCAATACTAAGAGATAAAAATCACACTTCCATTTAAAAATTTAAGATGACAGTGTCTTTTTTAATGTTTTTCAAGCACTTAGTCTCTGACAAAGGTGCTGTGGAGGTGTAGAGGATTATTATATGGAGTGAAATATACAGGTATTTAACTCTGATATTAAAACTACACATCACTATTTTTATAATAACTGTCTGTGGACTGAACAATAGTGCGTTGAGGAAACTTCTCTAAAAAAGGTATTTTTTCCCATATCTAGAATAGAAAGAGAGGTTGGTTTCAGATTCAGAGACACACAGTGGAAATATCTATATCTGTAGGAGATGAAAACTGAGTTCTGAAAATGACCTATAATAAGACAATGTACCACAGAAATCAGACATGTAAACAAACCATACAATACCATGGCAAAAGCCTAAAGCACAACATATGTTACCTCACACCTGTTATAATACCTTCCTCCCACAGGCTAAAAAAGAAACTGTCTATATATATATATATATATGGTCATGCTGTTCAGAATTCAGCTGCAGCCGGGTATGCTGTTTTTGCCAACCAACTTCTCTGAATGTTAGAGCAAGGAAGATCTAACAAAGGGGGTATTTATAATAGTATTCCATGGTGTTGGGAGTGCCCTGTCAGAGGCAGCCTTACAAGGACTACGGACATGCTGAAGACATACAAGACAAATAGGTTAGTTAGTGTCAAAGCAGAAGTTTAACAGAATGTTTTTGGTTTTGAAAATGTTGGGCCAAATCAGGCCCTATAGTGATGTAAAAACTGGGTGCAAAATGGCATATATATTAATGCTGCAAAAGCAGCATTATTCTGGCCTGTTTTCTTTCCCGACTATAGCCCTACAGAGAGCTGGGCAAGGGAGCAACTCCCTTTGCTAGAACACTCCTGAAACCGATCTGGAGAGCCCGCAGAGTGTGAATTTGGACTCTGGTGAGCCTAGCAACTGACATAACTATGATGCTCCACTTGTCCCTCCTTTTTTCCAGCTATATATGTGGAAGAGGTAGACTGAATTTGACTTGTAGAATGTAGGTAGGTTGTGAATACCTTAACACTTCTATATCTCTTTAAACATTATCTAACCTTTTCAGCTCTGCAGAGAGAGAGGGATGTAGAAGCTCTATATGGTCAATAACCTGGTCAAACTAGCATACATGCCAAAAAGGTCATTCTCCTGTGCATGGCCCTGATTCAGCAAAGCATATGCTTAACTTTAATGGGACCATGGACGTTAAACTTCCTGTGTTTAAAGTTAAACATGTGCTTTGCTGAATCAGGGCTTAAATCCAGATTTTTTTTTTTTTAATTCTTAATACCTAACTCTAGGCTAAGTATAATGCCTCTGAATTAACATAATTATGGTTGGATGATATAGCACCTTTGGCAGAGAGAGTATCTGAACTGTCTTCTGAATTTTACTGGGGCACAACTTAAAAAAAAAAAAATCACACTGATTGATTAAAATATTTGACCTACTATTGTTATAGGTAACATCTAAGACTGTTAGAAGAAATAGGAGGGAAAATCTTTCCTTTGTAGATTTGACAGCACTTTGTGTCAGTTATCTCTATTTGTGCTATATCCACTCAGCAAAAGGGGACAGGAAAACACCTTTTAAAAATAGGAAAATGTGGTCGTAGCAGGGGCAGTTGGGGACAAACCTAGGACCTGAAATTAATTTGAACTCTTCTTCAATTTGACTACATTATGTGGTTGTTAGTATCCTTTAAGAAGGCAGTCACCCTGATATTTCAATCTAAACAGTTTAAAAATTGTCTTTAATAGAGCCATGTCTTGGTAAAACAAAGTGAAACTAAAGATATGCTATAATGAGTGTGCAGTCATTTTAGAGACAGTTATATGGGGAGAAAACATACATGCCCTGAAAATAGTATACTAGGACTGACCAATCTAGTTGCACTCTTGGGGGCACAATCCTGCAGTTTTTACTCACTTGTGTAGTTCAATTCTTTTCCAGGTGCCTACCCATGTAAATAAGGACTGCAGGATGGGACCTCTTACTCCTTTACATTCAGGTATCAAGGCATATCTCAAACTGTTTCAGATTCTACCAGCTGCATATGCAAACTGAAATTTAAATGGAAAACAAATAAAGGCTTGGCTGTTTGCATACATGTCTCTACTATATATCCTACTATCCAAAACATGACGTCATGCTCACCTTTGCAAATACAAATCCTATACAAGAGGACACCTCTTTTGTAGAATGGCAGAGGATTAAGCGCTAATTAGCATAAGAGATAAAGTAGTACATTAGTATCTCTCTCTGTTGGACGGTACTCTTAAAATCCCAAGTTATTACATTTCAGGAAGCTCTAGGTACTATTAGTGCTTAAAACTCGGGGATAAATGACCAGTATTCATTTTTTCTGGTTAGGCTTCAGGATTAATTCTCAATTCCTTAACAGATCAGATGCAGCAATCTGCTCATCCTTTGCTTCCTGCTATTTTCTCTGTCAATTTAACTTCAGTGATCTTGGCCACAGCTTAAATGCAAACAGTTCTTAAAACAGCCTCAAATTGTTCTTAAAGGCACATTTTTCTAGGACTATAACATATGCATTGTATTTACTTTATTCATTTCCATTACATTAAATTAGTTGTATAACTAAGCCTTTACCTCAGAATTTGTTATGAATCAAATGGTTGATTACATTGATAAACCCACTCCTTAAGTAACACTGATAACCTGCACACTGGAAGAAAAATCCCATGCTGCAGACTTTAAATTGCTGATGCTTTTTAAACTGCAGGTCTTAAGTATGTTGACAGTGTCTGCTGAAAGCATACAAGACGCTTTAGGATGAAACCCTGGCCCTACTGCAGTCAATGACAAATCTCCCACTGGCTTTAATCGTGCCAGGATTTCATTTATCTGATTTTGCACTTAGACGCTACAGTTATGGCCACCCTAGAAATAGCTAAGATAGTTTGCCAAATGTCTCACAAATAACCATTGGCTATTCCTGCACTGACAAGACTGCCATTTTTGTAATTTTTTTTTTTTTGGTTGTTCCTAAATAATTTTAAAGACTGATTTGTTAGTCCTCTTTTTAGGAAAAATAAGTTTCCTTCATTTTGTGACAATTACAGAAATATCACTATCTTTTCATATTTCCCTTGTTCTACTTGCTCTCAGAACAATACTAGCATAATTATCTCCATCCAGAAAGATTTTGCTTTAGTATTTGTTACTTTTGAAATCAGAATTTACGTTTTGTTTTCCCCACTTCCCCCCAAAAGGCAAAGAATTTTTAAAATTAAGTAAGATTACATTTAAAAACTACTACCCCCTCAAAAAGAAAAGGAGGACTTGTGGCACCTTAGACTAACAAAATGCTCAAATAAATTTGTTGGTCTCTAAGGTGCCTCAAGTCCTCCTTTTCTTTCTGCAGATACAGACTAAAACGGCTGCTACTCTGAAACCTACCCTCTCAAAAGTTGTCTTAAAGCAAGCTGTGGAATGTAGGCATGAAAACATTTGTATTTTTGGTAATAGGTAGGTAGACCACAAAGCAGCAGAACATATATTTTCTTCTATTAGGGTATAAATTCCTTCTAATATATATATATATATATATATATATATATATATATATATATAAAAATATATTTTGTTCTGGTGTTTTTGTTTTTAGTTTTGTGCTAATAGTTCAAAAACGACACTGGCAAAAAATAAATTTGCCTCGTATATGGATATTTGTGAATGTTATGTTGCATTTTCACTACAGTTATTAGAGCTGAGCTTCTTATAAAATCTAACATCTGTATTTTTTCAAATCAATTTGAGATATTATCCTGGACTACTTGAGGACCTGATCCTGCAGTCAAATGTTAAGTGCCTACAATGAGTTCATTTGCTGGACTCTAGCATCAGGGTCCACTTTTATTGATTGGGCTGAAGAATTCAGACCTTTACTAGTATCAGGCTCACCCTTAAGGTGCTGAGCATGCTGACGAGGTTCCAGCAAAGCATCTAAACGTGTGCTTAACTTTAAACAAATGAGTAGTCCCATTAACTATAAATATATGAATAATCCCACTTAAGTCAAAGTGGTTAGCTGCTTGGTTGAATTGCAGCTGGAGCGTTCAGCAACTTGTAGAGTCAAGCCCCTTGATAGTCGTCTTGTATAGGATCCAATGGGATTCTCCCTTCCTGCTGTTAGATTTTAAAACTGAGACTCTCATTTAATTTATTCACCATTTATGCTGTCTGTTTACTTTTTACACGTTAGTTCACACAATGAAAATAGTTCTTAGTTTCACTTTTTGGGTCTTATGTACTGCACAATACTATTGTATTGATGTTTATTAGTTCTTGGAAATCCTTCTTATGTTATATTGTGGTGGTATCTTTCACATTAAAGTTTGTTTTTTAAAACATAGTCATAGATTCCAAGGCCAGAAAGGACCATTGTGACCATCTAGTCTGCCCTCCCATATAACATAAGCCATAGAACTTCCTCAAAATAATTCCTAGAGCAGATAGTTTACAAAAACAACCAATCTTGATTTAAAAACTGTCAGTGATGAAGAATCTACCACAATCCTTGGTAAGCTGTTGCAATGGTTAATAGCTCTCACTGTCAAAAATGTACACCTTATTTCTAGTCTGAATTTGCCTAGCTTCAACTTCCATCCATTGGATCACGTTATGCCTTTCTCTGCTAGACTGAAGAGTCCATTATTAAATATTTGTTCCCCGTGTAGATTAATCAAATACCCCTTAACCCTCTCTCTGTTAAGCTAAACAAACTAAACTCTTTGAGTTTATCACCATCACATTAAAAGGAACAGATTTTTGTTGTAGTAACTGCTGGGGAACTCTTTGCTATACATTTTTGCCAATCAAAGCATTATAAAGCATCTCTCTAATGGTATTCAAATCGGTACCATGTGTAGCATCTCAAGAGACATGGTTCTTAAACCAAAGACCAAACAAGCAGAGATCGCTTAATTGAAGTAACTGCAGCCTGAGTTTCCAAACAGGAAGAGAAGTCGTCAGGACTTTCATTACAGTATCCCCTTGCTTTAGGCACAATAGTCACTGCTGTTCATCTTAGCTGGTGTTAAAGTTCCTCATATTAACGGTGTTGGTTGCCCTGTCCATCTTTAGACATCGTAAACTTCTGTCACTTAACTTAGCCAAAGAAGGCTCAGCACATGTTTAAGCTCCCTCCCTCAAATAAAGGATGCTTTTTGAATTGGGGCCTTAATCCTTTGTAACTTTGAATAATTTTGACACTTTTTTTCCTCATTGAAGTACTGGAGATTACAAATGGAGTAGAAACATGTTTTTCAGTGTGTATTTTGCTACATATGTATTTAAAAATAGATTTAGAGACTTCAGTGTTTACTTTGTTAGGCATGGTATAATAAACAGTGATCACATAACCATGTCAAGTCATGTTACCATAGACCTGTAAGCAACACTTCCACAATTGTTGTAAACTGTAACTGAAGCAGCAAAAATGCAGCATTTTATTCAGTTGGACTGGACATGTTAGAAATGGCATATGAAAGACAAATTGTTTTATAATACTTTTGGAACTGAATCATTCAAAACTTTTAAAGATTACTGTTCTCTCCTTCTCTCACAACCACTTTTGAAAGAAAAATAAGGGATAACAGTGTGTCCTTAACTCACTCGCTTTCGTGGGTTTGTCACAACTAATGTGACACTCCCATTTTATCAAACATTTTTTGTAATTGTTTTTTAGAAGAGGAGATGAGGGTAAACTACATATTATTTGTTCACATTCCTTGGGTAAATACACAGAGCCCGATATTTCAGCCTTTATTCATGGAAGGGTTGGATTTTAATGTGATTATCTGTGGATCCATTTCTGCCATCCTTATTCACCTTAGGTCTGATTCTGTATCACTGAAACCAATATAAGTTTTACCACTGACTTCACTCAGAGCAGGATCAAGCCCATTATGCAGTACCTTATTCTGCAAGCAGCCCCATTGTCCAGTGGAGTGAGCTACTACGTAATGTGAGCAGAGTTTGCAGGACTGAAGCCATAATTATGCCTTTTCTGTCACCTTTAGATACTGTCACTGACACTATTTGTACAAAAAATCATTAAAGGACGGTTCTGGGGAAACAAATTGACCAAGTTGCAGTGGACTATCTTCTTAAATTTTTGCTTTGTCATCATGTTTATATCTAAAGTGGCTTTTTAATATAAAGAGGGACAAAGCACCTTCAACTAACAGGCTGAGTAATTTTTATTTTTTATTATATAGAGTCAAAAAAATTTTTTGGAACACTCAAACTTTTAATGCAAGATTACCCACTGCACTTTTGTACGTATGTCAGTGGTGTGAAGGGAATAAAGATGGAGGAACATTTTTGTCTTGTTTTTCTAAAAGGAAAGAGGGTTTCTGATAAGACTTAAAATATTACAGTTCAGCTTGAGGCTAATAGTCACGTTTCAATTTAAACTCCTGTGTATCTGGTTTATAATAGGACTGCTATCAGTCTTTACCACATTTGTGTAATGGCACTTTCTGATATGGTCTAAACTTTATCTGAACTCTTTACACTGACTTTAGTAAAGCACCACCTGGATTAACTCAAGATTGTTTTAGTTGTACTCGTAACAGGGACTGAGAGTTTATAAAATTGTATGGATTTATTAATTCTAACACTAGCTCAAGAACCTTGCCATTGCTAACTTCAGCACTCAGGATATGTAAACATTTCTACAAATTGGGGAGGAAGGCAGGGAAAAAGCAATTGAATAATGTTCTTAAATTTTCAGGGACAATCTGTATCACCTACAAATTTAGTTATAAAATTTAGTCTTTCTTCAAAGGCCTTTTAATTTTATTTCCTGGTTTAATAAGAGAGAAAGTACAAATTCTCGAATTTAATTTCTTTGTAATTTGTTTAGAATACATCTAGACTACAGTAGCTGAGTACAAAAAGATACTATCCCTACCAAAGAAATTTTTTTTTTTTCCCTTCAAAAAAATACACACTACATGTCCCTTTTAAAACCCTGCTGTAAAGTAAACAATCCAATAAAATCACCAGCCCGGCCCCCATTCCACACAGCACTATCAGATCTAGGCCTCCACCCCATACACTATTGGTCTTAAAAATAAACATTTATTGCCTAAAAGGATTCCATACCTTTTTGCATTTTTAAAATTAGTAGATCCACCCAAGTTACAACTAATGAGTTATTCACTCTAGCATATGGAAAATAAATCTCTAAAGGGTAAAAAAAGTAAAGACCTGATTCTGAACCCATTACAGTCAATTCCAAAATGCTGCTTGATTTAAATAAATGCAGGACTGGATTCTCAATTAGTGCAAGAGGAAATGTTTTTGAAATGCACATGATCCTTAAAAGCAGAGAAACAATATAGTCTTATATATATGGGTCAACCTACTTCCTCCTTTTAAAATCAAAGCTCTAAAAGCTTTTTAGTTGTTATGGCAGGTGATATGCTTCTTCTGTTGTTGCCGTCAAAGTTTAAAAAAAACCAAACACTTCGACGTGTGGTT
This sequence comes from Eretmochelys imbricata, assembly GCF_965152235.1. NCBI lineage: Eukaryota > Metazoa > Chordata > Testudines > Cheloniidae > Eretmochelys > Eretmochelys imbricata. Next base: position 237,602,694 of record NC_135572.1, read on the forward strand.
TCTAGTGTCTCAAAAATAAGAAAAGGAGTACTTGTGGCACCTTAGAGACTAACTAATTTATTTGAGCATAAGCTTTCGTGAGCTACAGCTCACTTCATCGTGTGCTTTGTGTGTATATAATAAGATCTTCTACACTTTCCACAGTATGCATCCGATGAAGTGAACTGTAGCTCATGAAAGCTTATGCTCAAATAAATTGGTTAGTCTCTAAGGTGCCACAAGTCCTCCTGTTCTTTTTTGCAATTTATTTGAGCATAAGCTTTCGTGAGCTACAGCTCACTTCATAAGAATGAGTTTGGTTGGTTTTTTCTTTAAACAAACCCTACCCAGGTTTGACCAAACCGAAAGCTTATGGCTGTATACAAAAATTACGTAGTCCCTCTCTCATTGTACCAAAAAAAAAATAAAAAATAAAAAATCGCCTCCTGTAATGCTACAGCGTGCACACTACACCTCGGGACAAGCACACGCGAGGCCGGGGAAGAGAAGCAGTAAGACCTCTGAGAAAGTAATAGGAAGGGGACTGAAATCTCGCCTCGAGCGAGCACATCTCTCAACGCGCCGCCACAAGTTACAGTGCCTCTTTCCCCTCCACGCCTCAGCGCCCGGAGGCAGAGGCTTTGCGCGGCGGGCAATAAACAGGGGCTGAACCCCCCGGCCCTGGTCAGCCCCAGCGCGCCGGGCGGGCCAGCGAGCCCCTCTGCAGGCTCAGGGCACTCCCCAGCCCGCTCCGTGCACCCGGCCGCCTTGGAGGCGAAATCCTCAGCATCCCGCGCAACAAGTGTGCCGCCGCCGCCCCTACCTTAGCTGCGCTTGCCGTCGCCGGCCGGCGTGGAAGCGACCGCTGCCCTGCGGACACAGAGAGAGAGAGACACACAAGCCTTAGTGCCCCGCGAGCCCCCCCGTGTCCCGGGCTCGTCCAGGGCCGGGGCTGGCCCGCGGACAGCTAAACAGGGGCACCGTACTCACCGCAGCGTCACTTGCGGAACGGCCCCTATTGTCCGCGCTGCGCCTGCAGCCGACTCGCCGCGCCTCCCGCCCAGCCTGCGCCGCGCCCCGCCCTGCTCCCGCCGCCCCAACCACGGCTCCCCGGCCCGCCCCTGGGTGGGAGCGCCGAGCCGCCCGCCCGGCCCCGGCGTGCGCTTTGTGTGCTTCTGCCCATGCCCGGCCCGAGCCGGAGCCGGAGCCGGAGCCGGGCCGTACGTGCCAAGCGGTGCGGACCTCTCCCCCCACCGCTAGCCTTGCAGGCGAGAGCGGCTGCTCTTTGCACGGAGCGCGGCGGAGCCTGCCCCAGATGTTCCCATAGCGACGCGGAGCAGGGGCGGGAAGGGGTGCGGAGCTGCGAGGAGCTCGGCGCGCCGAGCGGCGTGTGCGGAGGGATGAGGAACTGAGGGGCCGGGGTGACGAACAGGAGCGATACCTGAGCGGAGAAGAGCTGAGTGGGGCTGGAGGGACGAGCGGAGTAGGAACTGGGGAGGAAGCTTTTCTGATCGATTTCCTGTTTTCAATAAATGTCGACCAAAGTGGGATTGTAGCACTTTGACATGAGGGGACTCTCCAGCCTGGTTTTTCTCAAAGGGCTAGTCATTAAGCACCCCCCTCACCCCCCCGAGCCAGCAAAACACTTAAACACAGGTGCTTAATTTTAAAGCATGTGAGTAGTCTATGGCACTACTTGCTTGTTTACAGTTAAGCCTGTGCTTGAACGCTGTGATGGATTGTGGCCCAAGGATTGGATACTTGCAGCTGTCAATCCTCCACTTTTGCTAAATTCAGAAGTGGTTGAGGGAGCTCAGCGCTTCACAGGATTCCACAATACTCCATAGTATTGCTCAAGGAAAATTACTTTTTAACCTGTTTTGTTACCCCCCAAAACAGGTTTTAGTGTGCCACTAGAATAACCTCCCTATCACCCCCTTAATCTAAGGTATGGATCTCCAGGGTAGCTAAGGAAAAACTTGGGAGACAAAGATACAGCCTTTTGATAAGTGATTGACACAGGAAGTATCTTTTCATTAATGTAACTAACAATCCCTAATACAATAAATCTAAAAACCTAAATAAAACACAAATCCCTTATTGCAAGTTAAATAGGGTGACCAGATGTCCCAATTTTATAGGGACAGTCCCAATTTTAGGGTCTTTTGCATACAGGCACCTATTAGCATACAGGCACCCCATCCTGATTTTTTTACACTTGCTATTTGGTCACCCTAAAGTTAAAGGGCATACAAACTGCAATTGCATACAATCCAAGTGATTCTAAGTTATCGCACTCTGTTACAGATGGCCAGTCTGCAACAGATCACTGACAGGAGTTCTTAAATTGTACTGTGTGTTACATTTATAAATTACAGTTAACACACTCTCATACATATTAATACTAAACTATGATTACTCTGGCAGGCTTACTCTGTCCTGTTGGCTTTCTGGTGCTGTTGTTGTAGCTACCTTTCTCAGTCAGCTCTCTTCAAGTCTCTTGCCAGTTCAACTGCTCTCTACCTCTCACCTGCTTAGCTTCTCTCTGAATTCTTCATCCACTCCTTACTTAACCATCTGCCTTTTATACTGTCCTGTCAGCTGTCAGATCCTTGCTGCACATGCTTGTTGTCTTACCAAAGATTTTCTGCACCTGCTCCCTGCCAAACATTCTTATCAGTAGGGCCCTACCAAATTCGTGGCCATGAAAATGCATCACGGATCAGTGAAATCTGGTCTTGTGTGTGCTTTTACCCTATACTATACAGATTTCGTGGGGGGAGACCAGTGTTTCTCAAACTGAGGGTCCTGACGCAAAAGGGAGTTGCAGGGGGAGGTCACAAGGATATTTTAGGGGGGTCATGGTGTTGCCACCCTCGCTTCTGTGCTGACTTCAGAGCTGGGTGGCCAGATAGCAACGGCTGCTGACTGAGGGCCCAGCTCTGCAGGCAGCAGCACAGAAGTGAGGGTGGCAATACCATACCATGCCATCCTTACGTCTGTGCTGCTGTTGGCAGTGGCTTTACCTTCAGAGCTGGGCTCCTGGCCAGCAGCTGCTACTCTCTGGCTGCCCAGCTCTGAAGGCAGGAGTGCTGCCATCAGCAGCAGCCCAGAAGTAAGGGTAGCAGTACCACAAATCCCCACCCCCCTACAATAACCTTGCTACCCACCCCCCACAACTCCTTTTGGGGTCAGGACCACCCCTATAATTACAACACCTGAAATTTCAGGTTTAAATATCTGAAATCATGACATTTATGATTTTTAAAATCCTATGAGAGTGACATTGACCAAAATGGACCCTGTATTTGGTAGGGCCCTACTTATCAGATTGAATGCATGCCAACAATGCCTCATTCTTGGATGCATGCCAGTATTGCAAACACAGTGCACATGCTCATTGCCGTTGTTTACCTCAGAGCTATGATTTGCTGACCTTATCATCTGACCTGCAGCTTCTAATGGTGGAGTGACTTTTGCTTATTCAAAATAAAAGCTAGGGGCACAAAATGGAGTCTGAAGAATTTCTCTGGTGTCAAGAGAAAGCAATTGAGGTACATTTTAGTGTGTCTCTGACTGATCTTTAGGAGGGATAAATATGGCCATAACATCGGGAGATGTTGATTACGTTCCCAACTTTATTTTGAACAGCTTAGAGAGTATGGAAGGATGGGTCTCATAGAGGATAAGAAAGTCATATTTTCAAGGTCAAAGTCTGAAAGGACTTTCCTAAGATTTTTATGTTGGTAATGGGAAAGAGAAGATTTTGGAAATAGAGCAGAAATAAATCATTAAGGCTTAGTGATAGATTGAGGCTGTGTTAGAATAAGGAATCAAGGAATACATGAGAAGGGAATATTAAAGTAACATGAGAATACATATTTTAACATTTTCTTTGGTGATGATTCTCATGGTGGAAAAAAAGTCGTGGAATTTGTTGAGGTAATAAAGATTACTATTATTCATAAATTTGTGTGTTTGTATATAAATACACACTCAAAGGCCTTATTTTTGCTATAAAATTTTATATTAGAATTTGACTCTAGCAAGTTTAACACTCATGCTGATCAAAGCTTCAGAGGGGTAGCCGTGTTATAGACTAACAGACGTATTGGAGCATGAGCTTTCGTGGGTGAATGCCCACTTTGTCGGATGCATGTGGGTATTCACAACGAAGTGGGTATTCACCCACGAAAGCTCTTGCTCCAATACGTCTGTTAGTCTATATGGTGCCACAGGATTCTTTGCCGCTTATGCTGACCAAAGTTTGCAGTCAGTGTAAACAAGGACAAGACATATTCAACATTGTGTTAGCTAGTCACTACAGGACTGGCTTTAGGGCTCCAAATAAGCCTTCTCCCACATTGCCAGAGTGCGAATGGATTGATGGGTTTCATTTCTCAGTGATTTTCTTCATGTGTAACGGGCCCACCTGCGAGGGGTATTAGTGGTCTGTTTCCTTCCTTATTGCAGTTGCATATACAGAACGGAAGACCTGGAAGAGATAATCCGCTTTCATATGGTCCACTGGAGATGGAAAGTTTGTTGGTAAGTTTCCTGCCCCTCCAGGTTAAGCAGGAAAGAGAAGATGAAGTCAGGCATGCAGGGTCCCAAACACAAGGCCACAACTAGTCCCTCCTATTATGTATATGGTAAAAAAGTTAAAATGTTTCTCCTACTTGAAGGAGGATGTAAGAAAGATGGAGTCTACTTGCTATACTCCAGCTATCAACCCTTGAATACCCTCCTCACACCTTTCTCATTGAGGTTAGTGAGGGTGAACAGTTTCACTTGAGGAAAAACATTAAAAAGGCAAAACAAAACTACTGCTCCATGCCTTATTGTCCTGTCAAATAGGGAGACTGGATCAATTCATGCCTGTAAAAGGACTTTGCCCTTTATTTATTGTATGATATCATCTCTATGGCACAGAAGGTAAACAACATAAAAAAGCGAAACAGTGGCATAGATACTGAATTCTAAATCAAGTGAGGCTGTCCATAGATTACACAAACCATTTTTTCAATGTAAAAGAAAATAAGAAATATATAATAGATGCTTTCTTTCCTACCCCTAGTGAGTGACCCCAAGGATCGGTTGCAGGATAGTGGTCTTTCCATTGCCTTCAAGAATTCAAGGGGCTTTGGATCAGGCCTTAACTTCTCTGAAACTCAGCTGTACAATGAGTATGATACTTACCTTCAGTCTCACTTAGATGTGTTATGAGACTGAGATATGTAATGTTTACAAAGTACAACCCTCAGATAAAAAGTGCTATGAAAGTTCAAAGTATTTTATAAGTATTTTAAAAGGGGATTGTATTTATTTATTTTAAAACTATAATTTGTTAATAACTTATTTGAGCTTTTTTTACAGGCAAACTCCTCTTAATCATCTGATAATTTAAATCTTATTTTGATTGTGTTTTGCACTGCATAAGGCCTCATTCCAGCAAACATTTTTACACATGCTTAACTTTTAATATATAAGAAGTCCCATTCAAGTCAGTGAGACTACTCATGCTTAAAGCAAAACACATCTATAAGTGATTGCAGAATTGCATTGATCCTGCTATAGAACTTTTTTATAATTATAAGCATCCTGGTAAAGCTGTGTTTGGCCTTAATTACACAATATTCTGAACTATAATTTTAAAAATTAAAGTACATAATATAAAAAGTTGAATAAATGTATTGGTAAATTGCAACTATGTTGTATATCAGTGGTTCTCAACTTATTTATCATTGTGGGCCGCAGGGACCAGGTGGCAGGGCAGTAGCAACCCAGACCCCGATTCTGGCCCCCGGATTCCTGCTGCGCAGCTGGCCTGGACCCCCCACTGTGTGCAGTCCCCCAGGTCCATTTAGTTTTTCTCACTTGTGTCAGTTGTCACAGTAGATATTTTTTCATGGTTAAAGGAGGTCCTCTCCATGACTGTTGTCACGGGCAGTGGGTGACCCCTCCCCCCAACTTCTTTGGGGAGGCTAGTCCATTGGCCTTGCTTTTCCAGCTGAGGCCCTACCCCCACCCACTGGAGCCCCAACCCATCCCTCAGAGCTGGGCCGAGCTGCTGGCCCCAGTACTGGGACGCCCCACTGCCGCCCTGGGCCACTGAAAGGCCGGAGCTCTAGGCCGCCGGTTGGAGTTGAGTGAGCCCCCCACCGGCTTCATGTAGAGGGGGAGGCAGAACATGGGTGGGGCCACAGCGTGAGGCAGGGAAGGCTTAGCCTTCCCTGGCCTTTGATACTCGCCACCCATGACTGTTGTATCCTGTCATTTCCACTGCATATGACACAAGCAAGAAAATATAGGGCTTTGTAGGCTTTAGTCCCATAGATTCTAAAAAATTGTGGAGTATTATTAGTCTCTTCCAAGAATTCATATAATTAGATTCCATTATTGCTTCATAGTTATGTCCCTGGAACTGACCTTATCACCTGAATACAAAGCATAAGTATTATATTCAGATTGATTTATGGATTTAGCTGTTATCTATCTAGCTGTTTCATTCCAGCAACTGCAAAAGTTTACCTTATTTCACCTATGGTCAGGTTATTCTATTTTTAAATGTGATCAGTTGTCTAAATCCATTACTATTAATCATTTATTTCTCCCTTTATTTCCACTATAACTCTTCTGGCCTTTACAGTCTGTTACGAAACATGTACTTAGTTTTCTATTAACCTTATCACTGGAGGTCAGATTCCTTACTTTCCTCTGACATTCTGCAAGGAGTTCCACTATATAGTGTCTAAACTTAAAATAGCTGTTGCTTGCCATATGCTGGCACTGATGCCGCTAATCTATTAGGTGCATGACTCACCTATCTTCTGGCATCTTTCTTTCAAGGTCCTCATAGCACAGCTGACTATTCATGTCAGCAAGTGTCTATGTGTTATTCTTTATATTATGCCTGAGTGTGCCAATTGCTAATCCTGGGACCAATCCTGCTTCCACCAAAATCAATAAGAGTTTTGCCATCACATTCATTTGGAGCAGGCTTGGGCCACTTAACCTCTCACTTTCTAGCAACTAGCTTTTTCTTATTTCCAGAGTAATTTGAAGAAGGAGAAAGAGGTGTTTAAGAAAGAAATAGACTGCTGAATAACACAGCAATATAAATTAGTATATGTTTCTAAGATGGTCAAACAATGGATGTCAGTAGTAAAATATTCTATACCAGATAATACAAAGCAGTATCTAATTTATATATTATAGGAGGCACATGTAGTAACACCTATAATAAAGTTTGTCTGCCTCTTTCCAGTATAAAACCATGTTTTCAGTTGCATTAAATTTGCTGAACTTTGACCACGTGGGCTGAAATTTTCCATTGAGGGTGTCTGCCTCAAGCTGAATTTATTTATTTGTTTAATATTTCAATAAAAATGCTTCAGCCATTACTAAGAACAAGGTTAAGGAAAACATGCATAATTTTGCTCATGTTCAAATCTTTCTTAAACTGTTTTATTTTTAGAAGCTCTAGCGCCTTCATGCCTTGGAGCCGGGACTTGACATTTGGCTGGGGTTGCTTTGGTGTCAGGGATGTAATTTTTGCTGTTCCCATGAAAATACACCCACATTTGACCAAATCATGAGCATCTGAAAATCTCAGTTTGCACATGATTAGTAGAAGCTTCTTTGAGTTTGGCAGCTAAAATCTCTGAAGATTCTGTCTGTACTGAGCATGTTCTAACCCAGGTCTGCAGGGGCTCAGTGGAACTTTCTGCCATTGATCCTCCTAGCCACAAGGGACAGGTGTGGTTCCAGGCACAGGAACTAAAAATAGGACGGTCTTTCCTATGCTTTCATTGCTCCACTCCTTTCTGGTGCCTACACAATGAGGAGGAGTGGATGAACAGCCTGACTTAAATGCACAGAGGACTAGGAGCTGGGCCTGGGGAAGCCAGGGAGTGGGATGAGGATTTGAATCTGAGGGGCCTGGGAGGGTGTCTATATGAGGTCGCTGACTGCAACAAGGACAAGGTGGAGAGGCTGGGGCACAAATGTTTGTAACCACTAGACAGTGCCCTCAGTATCTGGAGTAGAACGCAGGATTCCTGAGTCTTACCATTCCTCTGTTGTCAGCAAATATCTGTGAAATACGCTGGCAAAACATCCCATCCTTCTCTAGTGCTAGCCCACACCAAAGATGTTAACCTGCTATCTGTTACTCTGTTATCTCAAGAGGCAGAGGTCTGTGCAGTGGATCTGAAAGTTCTAGCCCTGTTGATGAACCATGTGAGTGTCGATATAGTTCTACATGATGGAATTTCTTTTATTTTTTCTGTTTTTTTTTAACTCTAGGAAATTACATTTAAAAGACTACATTAAAGTTGCGAAGTTGCCATTAAAGTTGCAATGTTAAATACTCAAAAGTTAGGAAATGCCAGCATTAAGGCTGCCTGTGCAACCTTAATTTGGCCCCATGTGTGTATACACTGTGATTAAGGCTAAGATTATGTCACGGAAGTCACAGATTCTGTGACTTCCAGAGACCTCCCTAACATTTTCCACTTCATCCCTGGGGAAATGGTAGGGTGACTAGATAGCAAATGTAAAAAATTGGGACGGGGTGGGGGGTAATAGGTGCCTATATAAGAAAAAGATCCAAAAATTAGGACTGTCCCTATAAAATCGGGACATCTGGTCACCCTAGGAAACGGGGCTGGAGCTGGTGAGAGCTCTGGAGCTCCGAGCTGCTGCAGGTGCGAGAGGTCCCCACAGCTCCAGGCCACAGCAGGGGGCCCGTAGCTCTGAGCAGCCACGGGCGGCAGGAGCCCCTAAAGCTCTCTGCCACCTTGGGTGGCTGGCGGACCCAGAGCTCCAATCCACCACAGACGGCAGGAGGACTCTGGAGCTGCCAGCCACTGTGCAGGGACCCTGGAGCTCTGAGCCACTGTGGGTGGCAGGGGGACTCCAGAGCTCTCAGCCACTGCAGGCAGCAGGGGAACCCCGGAGCACCCAGCCCCAACCCCAGAACTCTGAGCTGCAACAGGTGGCAGTCACCCCAGAGCTCCAAGCCGCTGTGGGCACCAGAGGGTGCAGCTGCAGCGGATGCTGGACCACCCCCTCCTCTCCCACAGCAGGGTTCCAGCTCTCACCCCCCATCAGCCCAATTTTGTGTCAGTTATTTCTAGTAAAAGTCAGGGACAGGTCACTATTGCCTGATTTTTGGGAGGCTAATAATATTTAGATAATACGGGTTATAGGCTCGCCAATTACTCAGATCAGAAGATAATAAGGTTCTTGTCCCAGAATCAGGCTACACAGAATTTACAGGGACCCTTGAGATGTATGACAAGGAAACTCACGCTGAGAACAAAATGCAGCCTTAAAGCCTTTTATTGAGATAAATGGAATAGTAATGAAACTGTAATCAAATAATTAATCAATTACAACCGCAATAATATTGTTCTAATAATACATGTGGTATTATATACTATAAAGGCTTTTCAATTAATATACTCACACCCTTCCTTGATTACCTTGTGATAAAAGACAAAAGACCAGTCTTGCCTCTGGCATGTCAAGAGAATTCAATGTTCCAGGTTCTTGAAGTCTTGAGTGAGAGGTGAAGAATTTAACACTCCAATAATAATTTTAATATTAATGGAAAACAGAAATCAGATAAATCAATATCTTTAGAAGAAAATAGAAAACAATTTGCACAAAACTTTTGGGACTTAAGCTTCATTTAAAAAAATACTTCCCTAATATTTTTTATTTGACGCTTGCCAACTTGCCTTTCTTTTTATTTCAGTTGCTTGAAACAAACTAACAATGAATGAGCTGAACCTACCCAACATGGTGGTTGCCCCTTTTATAGGGCCTGAGCTCTAGGTGCCCTCCTTCCTTATCCAAACTTAACTCGCTCACCCACAAAAATGTTAGGATACACTTACTCTTTAGGGTGGCATGTTTGTACGTATTAATGACATATTCATAACCATTAGTGACCATTAGCTCATCCTCACCTCTGTTATTTCTGTCCGAACTGGTTGTTTCCATGTTCTTTGTAGTGTATCTGTTAAATCTGAAAAAGGCCATGAACTTGGGTGACCTTACCTACCAACTTGATTTAACATGCCCACTTTTCTCTGTTAAAGGTTCCAAACATATATACTGCATGCTCTAGCTCATCATCACCTATCTCGAACATCTGTATGCTAACTTGGCCTAGCTCAACAGATAGGATGTGGACTGTAGGTTCCTTGCATTACAGCTAAAATACTCAAATACAAACAGCCAAAATACTCTAATTATAATAACAAATAATAAACCTAAAATATAACAAGTGGTTAAACTCATAAGAAAAGATATATAGGCAAGCAAGCAGGCTAGCCTTATAGGCTACATCACAGGCTTCCGTGAATTTTTGTTTATTGCCCATGACCTGTCTCTGACTTTTACTAAAAATAACCATGACAAAATTGTAACCATAATTGTGGTATAGTCTTTAATTACATTATTATATACTGCTATTTTCCATGGGGGGAGGAAGGGCTGTAAAAGTCTGGGGATGGGGGTGTAGAGTGTGTGTGTGAATAGTAATTTCTATACTGCAGAGGGTGTCTGGGGGCAGGAAGGAGCTCTCTACAGTGACAAGGTGTCTGTAAGGGTTGTAAGGGGTCTCTGTAATACAGTGACTGGCTTTTTAATTTTACAAGCAAACACTTTCATTCTTTCTCACATGCTGCCCCTCATGCTTGGAAAGAGTTCTCCCATTTTCCTCTTTCAAATTCGTCCTTAAAACTCTTCTTAGCTCTGATGCCTGTAAAAATGTGACAAGCTTAGGCAGCTGGTGTGCTGAGATTGCTGCCTATTATGCTGGCAGATAGTGTCTTCTTGTGCTCCCCCATTTGCCTGTCTGTCTCCACCTGTTGTCATGACTTATGCTTATATTGTAAGCTCTTTGGGGCAAGGACTGTCTTTTTGTTCTGTATTTTTATGGAGCTTAGCACAATGGGGTCCTTGTCCATGACTTGTGGCTTGTGTGTGCTTCCATAATAAATAATAAATAGGGGGGGTGGCTATTAGGGATGTACGGGTCTGGGGGCTCCACAGTGCAGAGGGTGTTAGTGGTGTAGAAGGGTGGCTGTGTAGTGCTGGGATGTCAGAGGTCTCTGGTTCAGTGGGTGGCTGTGAGGTGCAGGGGTCTTTGGGGTCTCTATGGTTCAGGGGTGGCTATGCAGGTCCAGGGGTCTCGTTGGTTCAAGGGTAGCTGTGGTGGGGTGTGTGGAGTCATTTCAGTGGTTCGGGCATGGTTGTTCAGGTATGACGGTCTCTGTGGTTCAGGGATGGCTGTGTGGGGCAGCGATCTATGGGGTCTCAGTAATTTGGGGGTGGCTGTGGGGAGGGCCAAGGGAGCGTCTGGGCTTTCAGTAATTTGGGGGTGGCTGTGCAGGTATGGGGATCTCTGGTTGGGGGTGGCTGTGGGACAGGGCTCAGGGGGTCTCTAGGATATTTGTGATTGGGGGTGGCTGTGGGGGTATGGGGCTCTCTGGTTGGGGGTGGCTGTGGGGCAGGGGTCAGGGGGTCTCTAGGATATTAGTGATTGGGGGTGGCTGTGCGGATATGGGGGTCTCTGGTTGGGGGTGCTGTGGGGCAGGGCTCGGGGGGGTCTCAGTAATTTGGGGGTGGCTGTGCGGGTATGGGGGTCTCTGGGATCTCAGTGATTGGGGGTGGCCGGCTCTGTGTTATGGGGGTCTCTAGTAGCCGCCGCCCCTCCCCCGGAAGTGTCCCTCGGCGGGGTGGCCGCGTCCCCTGTTATCAGGGAGTGGCTCCGGAAGCGGTAAGGGCGGCGGCCCTGCTGCGGCTGCTCCCGCTTCCCCCCCACGGGATGCTCGCGGCCGGCCCCTCTCGGCAGCGCAGGCGGCAGCGGGGGCGCATGGAGCCAGCGGGACTGGACGGGCGGGGGCGCGGGCCGTAGCGGGGCGGCGGCGGCGGCGGCCATGGGAGCGGCTGGCGGGGTGTGAGGAGGAGCCGGGGAGCCCCAGCCGGAGTCCCGGCGGGAACAGCCCCCTCCCGCGGGCAGGTGAGAGCCGGAGACCCGGCGGGGCCTGCAGGGGAGGGACCCCCATGGCGGGCAGCGGCTCCCGCTCAACGCCCCGCGCCCCAGGCGGCAGCGGAGCGGGACGGTGCTCGAAAACCCTTCGCGCAGCGACGCACCCGCCCCCCGGGGGGGGGAACCCCTCCCCCAACACACCAGCCCCCGCCCACGTTGGGGGGGGGGACCCGCCTCCCACAGCTCAGCCTTCCCCAACCCGCCACATGCTAATCCCTCTGTCCCTGGGTGCCAGAAGGGGGGATTCTGCCCCAGCTCATCTACACTGCTGCTGTGGTGACAACCCATGTCACGCTGATCGTGTATTGCTGTGTCTCAAGCCACTCTATACCCTGTACTCGTGATATATCTTAAATGACCTACTTTATGGAAATGTACATTGAAATACACGTCTGTCTATAGAGACTGCTGAAGGGCCCACTCACTTTCATGTCTTGGGGCTGATTTTTTAAAATTGTATGGGTGTAATGGTATGTATTTTAATACAGGTTTAAGTATACAGAATTTAATTCTGCATAGCCTTGACACTGGTACTCCTTGGGGCTCTGACCCTGTAAATGCTTACTACCCAGTGAGTTGGTACTACCATGAGTTCCTAGTCTGTGATTTTTTCCATTGTGACAATGGGACTACTCTCAGTAGCAAACGCTATGTTCAGTAGTAAACGCTTGTGGGAGTGGGCCTATGGAGTTTGTATTTATCTAGTTTATATTTATCACTTTATATGTGATGTGTTTCTAGTCATTCTGGATTACTGATCTCTCTAGTTCCGATTAATTTACTTATATTTTTATTTTGTTATGTGTCAGTTCATTGTTCGTTCATCAGTTCATTTGTTATGTAGCAGTTCAACTTTTACTGTTCAGCCCCTGTTTATTTGATATTTAAGAACTTTTAAAATATACCCGGTATCAGATAAAATGATCCTGCAGTTTTCTTAGACAGGCCAAACTTCCACTGACTTCGTGAGATTTTTATATTAACTTTAATTGGTGTTGCTTGAGTATGAACTCAGAATTGTTCAGGGGGTTGGGGTGTGGGAGGGGGCCTAGGGCTAAGGAAGGGGGTTTGGGGTGCTGGCTCCAGGAGAGGGCTCAGGGCTAGGACAGGGGGTTGGGGTGCAGGAGGGGGCTCAGGGCTGAGGAAGGGGGTTTGGGGTGCTGGCTCAGGGAGGGGGCTCAGGGCTGGGGCAGAGTGTTGGAATGCAGGATGGGATAGGGGGTGCTGGCTGTGGGAGGGGGCTCAGGGCTGAGGAAGGGGTTTGGGGTGCACGAGGGGGTTTTGGGTGCTGGCTCAGGGCAGGGGGTTGGGGTGTGGGCTCCCGGTTGGCAGTGCTTACTGTGGGCAGCGGGACTAAGGCAGGCTCCCTGCCTGCTCCGGCCCTGCGCCGTTCCCAGAAATGGCCAGCACGTCCCTGCAGACCTTGGGGGAGGGCATGAGGCTCCGTGTGCTGCCCCTCCCTGCAGGCACCGCCCCCGCAGCTCCCATTTCCTGCAGTTCCCCCTTTCCGGCCAATGGGAGCTGCAGGGATGGTGCCTGCAGAGCCCCCCAGGGCCGCTGGGATGTGCTGGCCACTTTCAGGAGCGGTGCGGGGCAAGGGCAGGCAGGGAGCCTGCCTTAGCCCTGCTGTGCTGCCGGATTTTTAGTATCTGGAGATCGTGGTCGACTGGATTAACCAGTCAATCGTGATCTACCGGTTGGTAACCACTGATCTAATCACACTTGCGGGGAAGGGGAAGTGGAGGAGGGAGAGAGGCATATAGGATATAAATCCCTATAGACTGAGCATTAGATATTGGATTAAATTTATAGCCTTAAAGTATTACCTATACTGATTGTAGCCTTAAAGTATTACCTATACTGTTGAATATACGGTGTTACTTTCCTATAATCTTTTTCAGAGTTACTGTAGCCCGTTGACAAAAATATTTTTGCTTGCCGTTATTTGTAAATACATTATAAAAAATACAAAGCTTTAAACAGTCTAATTATGCATCCTACTGGGATAATCAAATCATCCAAATATCCTGAGTGCTAAATTTGAGTCTCTTGTAATATTGACCTCCCATTAGATCTTGAGTCCTTTAAAAATAGGGACATCAAGATTTAATGTTCCTAAATGAGACGAAGGATGGTCTTGCGGTTTAGACACTGGGGGTTAAATTCTGTGCTTAACTTTGGCACACACTTCCTCTGTCACCTTCAAAAAGTTACCTAATCTCTCTGTTGCCCTGGTGGGGATATTTCCCATCCTCATCATTGTGTTGTGAGGATAAATTCACCTACATCTGTGAAGAACTCAGATGCTACAGTAAGGAGGGCCTGTTTAAGTACCTAGATAGAGTAGGTGTGTGTGTTTTAATTATTTAAAAAAAAAAAGGCAGAAAAAGAAACTTTGTAGTAGTCTTTAATCACCACGTAGAAGCAATAAAGGAGGGTACAAACACAGTTCATTTTTCCTGTAGCTTTGAAATTCACCTTTTACCCTGGAAGGTGGTTATATCCCCAGAGTTTAAAGAGGGGAGGGGACTAACTAGTCTGCTGTGGTTTAATAGACTGGAGGAGTCAGTTTTAAAAATCTCTAGAAGACGCTCCTCACAGGTCTGAGTGCATGACCTCCTTGGGAGCAAGATACCAGAACTACTAACTGAACCTCTCTCTCCCGCCTGGTCGTGTAGAGCTGTTTTGCTAGGCCAGTATCTCCTATGCGTTAATTAAGAAAATATAGGATGTGTTGTAATATTTTAGTAAAAAGATAGCCCTGCGGAAAAGATGCCGTGGCAGCCAGCTTCCTTTGTATTTAATTTTGGTTTTCAGAAATTAGTTTATTGTGCCTCTAGTTTGTAATAGATTACTTTGAAGTGAAGAAAAGGGCGAGAAGCCCTGAATGCTTGCGCTTTTAATAATACAGTGAGATCACATATATTAGTGAGTCATTTACTGACAATGAAAAACAGACTTCCCTTCAGTTAAATGAGCCCTTTAAAGCCTTTGCAGGATCAGGACCTAAGATAGTAGAAGGAGGCACCTGCCCTGAAGAATTTACAATCTGAATAGACAAGACAGACAAAGGTAGGAGAAATATAAAATGGAGATAATACTTCCTCTGAGGGTTGAACTTGAACCACAGAGAAATTAAGTAATTTGTCCAAGGTCCCATAGGAAGTCTGTAGCAAAGCTGGGAATTGAATACAGAATTCTCCTTCCTCTGTAGGATGGAGCACGGGTCACTTGCGGGAGGATTTTCTGCACCTTGAAGTCTTTAAACCATGATTTGAGGACTTCAATAGCTATTTTTCAAATAGCTATGTGGGGAGCTAACTAGGCAACTCCTCCGGAGTTCAATTTTAAAAGTAACTTTTGGATTGAATAGCAACATTGGGGTTTTGCGTATCATAACTTAACCCTGTTGAAGACAAAGACCGGTCATCTTTGGCTCCACTAACCAATTTAATTTGCATAATATTTAAACCATGCTCTTCCAATTAGTTCCATTCTGCCAGATGCCTGCACCCACTGAGATCTTCAGTGACTTCATTGTAACATGTCTCTTAGATTTTTTTTTTTGATTGTGTATTGGAAGGGTGTTATGCAGCTATGTGAGAAATGAGATATAGGAAGTGAGCTCTAGATGACAGGAAGTGACTGTTTCATCAGGGTGTGGTTTTTAAGGGCTCTTCTTCAATAAGCATTGTGAGGACCTTGACTCGGGAGATTAGTAATGTTAACTCTCTTGAGAGTTGCTTGTCAGTGTATCCAACCAGAAGCAAGTTGCTAACCAGCAGTTGTATGAAATAAAGAAACAATAATATGAAAAACAACAAGGGGATATTGAAATTAAATAAAAAAATTATGTCCTACAGTATGCTGTGGATATTTGATAGAGGATTCCCAACACAAATCCTTTACATAGTCTCACATTGTTGTTTTCATAGTTGCTGAGTAAGGTGGGCCATGAAATATCTGCCATTTAAAAGAGACATATTTTCATTTAAGTGTTGACTATAAGTGATAAAATTTCCAGTGCACTAAATTTTATTTTGTAAACATTATCCAAGATAAAGGCAAGTTGGTGGTCTCAGTTCAGTGGACAGATAGTCACTAACACAATTGATGCTAATCAGTACTCTTGTTAGCAGTTTTGGAGAGGCCATAGAGACTTGAATTACGTTCTCATTCCTAAATATAGTCCCTTAGGTGAGATTTGAGAGACACTGTCAGGGCAGCATGAAAGAGGGTTGCAACTACTGCTGCCCATGCTATATCTGTTCTGGGAATACATATAGGACTTCAGTCTCTAGTGCTAATGCAGCCATCACCTTTCTTAAATGCTGAATGAATTTACTTCCTCCTCCTCTAAAAAAAGTTAAAGGTAAATTACCCTGTGGATACACTTTCATTTCCCCATTTGGATTTATCTGGTCTGTATTGGGAGCTTGATAGATTCATGGAAGATAGGTCCATCTATGGCTATTAGCCAGGATGGACAGGAATGGCGTCCCTAGCCTCTGTTTGCCAGAAGCTGGGATTGGGTGACAGGGCATGGATCACTTGATGATTACCTGTTTGTTTATTCCCTTTGGGGCACTTGCCGTTGGCTACTCTCAGAGGACAGGATCCTGGGCTTGATGGACCTTTAGTCTGACCTAGTATGGCCCTTTTTATGTTCTTATGTATCAAGTACAAAATGAAAGAGAGGCAGTCTTGAAAGTATACAACGTTACAAGTTGATTTTTCTTTAGGATAATGGCAGGAAAAGTGAAATGGGTAACTGACATAGAAAAGTCCGTGCTAATAAATAACTTTGAAAAGAGAGGATGGATTCAGGTGGCAGAAAATGAAGACTGGAATTTTTACTGGTAAGTACATATAAGAATTCTCATAATTTTCAATTTGTGACACATTTTCAAATGTACTTTTCCATAACTAAAACCAGTGTTAATGATTTATTGTTAATGTTCACTAATGTCTTGTAACATTGAGAGGGAAGCATGCCTCCATTAAATTGCCAGTGTTTTCTGCAGCACTGCAGGGCCTTGATCCTACAGTTACATCTGCATGAGGAGACCCTTCTACCTGTGCAGGCCCCATTGAACTCAGTAGGGCTCCCCATGGGTGCACGGGTCTGTCTCTAGTAATCCAGTGGCAGGATTGAGGCCTAGGAGGTAGGTGTGGTTTTTTTTTCTTGGATTGTTTCATGGGTTTGGGGCGGGGGGGAAGGGGAGAGGTTGTTTGTTTTGAAAGGCTGCCACCTGAAACATATACAGTGTAGTTTTAGCTATGTCAGTCTCAAGATATTAGAGAGACAAGGTGAGGTAATATCTTTTAGTTTTACTGGACCAACTTCTGTTGGAGAGAGAGACAGACTTTTGAGCCACACAGAGATCTTCTTCAGGTCTGGAGAAGGTACTCTGAGAATCACAGCTAAATGCAAGATGGAACCGATTGTTTAGCATAAGTAGTTAGCATCTATACTAAGGGACCATTTAAGGTAGAGTGGCCCATTAACACCTCTACTTTCATGGGGCAAAAAGGGGGATTAGTGTGTTACAGATTCTTATTACAACCATCTGTACCCCACTAACCCCCCTTTTTGCCCCATGACTGCAGAGGTCCACTTTTTGCCATGGGCCCGGCTCCCTGCCCCTCATCAATCCACGAGGCCCCACCCTGCCCCCCCCGGCCAGGCTGGAAGCTGCAGCCTGGTCCAGGTAAAAGTAGCCCAAGTAGCAGGGAACTGTGGACCTTCCACCTGCCTGGGGGGAGAGGGCCTCTGAGAGCAGCCCCCAGCCTGTGCCCCCATCCCCAGGCTCCCCGCCAGGGCAGACTGAGGGTCTGCATCTCCCCACAGCTGTCCGGGTGGCTCTTACCATGTCCCAGCTGCAGCTCGTCAGGCATGACCTGGGGGCCCAGAGCCCGCACCCCCTCCCACATCCCGAGGTGCCGCCCCCAGGTCATGCCTCATGCTCCCCCCGCCACACTTTTAGGAAGAATCCCTCGCCCCTGATTATTGGTGTTTTAATTCTGTGCTGCTATGGCTCAGAGTGACACTGGTAGCCAACCCTCAAGCATAAAGGTCTCACCTTGGCTTCCACCAGCCTAACTGCTCTTTGCAGGGTGACCCCAACTGCCCTTCTGGTTCCAAGTCTCCTCAAATTTGTCCACCCTGAGTTCTTAATCACCAGACACTCAGACTTTTCCCCTTTGGTTCATCACCCCCAAAGGGGAGAAACCAGTCCCCCAGATACCAGCTTGCTTTGGCGCACACACTCCACACCAGAGACCTGCTTGGGGTACAAATAAACAAAAAGTTTATCTAATAGAAAAATCAGAGATTCAAAGATGAAATTGTAAGGGGAAGCAAACACATTCAAGTGACACAGAAAATAAACGTAAAGCTATAACCTTAGGCTTTACATTTTCAAGTGAGATAAACTTCACTTTCTAACACAAGTTGCCTATTGCCTCTGAACAGTTTCCCAGCATACTCCGTGTCATAGAGAGGATCCACGATTTCACAGACAGCACTGCCAATTGACTGTCCTTTAGCTTCTGAATGGAGACCTCAGTTTCAAGCCTCCTATTTGAAAGGGCTTTTTCTTTTCTTTTGTTCTCTTGTCTTGGCGACTTCTGGTTATTCAGGGTGGGAAAGCTCTAGCTGGGATGTCGGTGTTTTCTCACTAAAGCTATGTCTACACCTCACAGCTTTTAGCGACACAATTGTGCTGCTACAGCTGAGCCACTAAAAAGCGCACAGTGTAGCCACTGTTTGTCGGCTCTCCTACCGACAAAAAACTTCCATCTCGTACCCTCTCCCCCAACGAACAGCGTTGTCAGCAGGAGAGTGCTCCTGCCAATAAAGAGCTGTTCACCCTCATGTCTTGTCGTCGGCAAAACTTTTGTCTTTCTGGGTGTGTGATGGTGTGTGTGTGTGTTTTAACACCCCTGAAAGAAAAAAAGTTTTGTCGTCCAGTTGCCAGTGTAGACATAGCCTAACTCTAATGACCCATCCTTTGTCTTTTCCTGGATTGTACAATATTAGGTGCTTGGAGCTAGTCTTTTCTGTTTGGGGAGGCAGACCCTCCCTGCCTGATGGCACTACAAATCACAAGCACCGTTTTGTGTATACGTGAATTCTTAAAGTCATTATGGTCTGTATATAGATCTCATAATGACCATTAAGTTTAGAACATTACAGACTTTCATAAAAGACCTTACTCAGCATTGTATAGAATCAGATGATTCATTTGCCTGTTTGGAATTCAGGCCTCTTGTCCTGTTGGAGTGTCTGGGCCTTGATTGTCATAGTCAGTCACATTAAAAGGTGCAGATCTGTGACCCTCCCTCTTCTTTCTTACGTGAGGAATGAAATAGTTAGCAATGTGGATGTCAAAGTGGGACCCACAACTTATGGAGATGAATATTGCAGTTCACACCTCCCAGTGCTATTGTTCCAGGCTCTTTGCAGACTCTCAGATATGTCTGAATCGTATTCATATTTTTGAGGTTTCCTTCAAACCATAGGTTAGATTTCTTTTCTTTTTATAGAAAAGGAAAGTTGAGATTTTGAAGAACAAGATAGTAGCTCCAGAGAGGTGCTGCTATGGTGTGTGAGCATCTATTGTGTATTTCCAAGCCCTGTTGAGGACTGATTGGCCACTGATAGTGCCAGGATAGGATGGGCACAAGTTGATTCCTTTCTGTCCCTGCCCTGGTTTCAGAACTGATGTAGGAGTAAATAGTGCCTGTAGGCCTGCAGTCTTGTCTGGAGGGGTTTCATCTGGATTCATTAACATTGATTCAGGATGTGCTGAAGTTTCAATCATAACCTAAGTATACATCCTATAAAGAGAAAAGTTAAACACAGAGAGAGGGCACAGATTCCCTTAAAAGTAGTATTCCTTAACATTATGGTATGTTTGGTCCTTTTATCTTTTAATCTTCTAAATTCAGTACATTAACCAAAGTGGAATTAGAAGATAAAGGAGACAACAACTTGATTGTCGTCCTTTTGAATGCTGTTGCTTGGGAGGAAATCATCTGATATTTGTTTCACCTTCCAGGATGAGCGTACAAACCATCCGCAATGTTTTCAGTGTGGAAACTGGTTACCGGCTTTCTGATGACCAAATCGTCAACCATTTCCCGAACCACTATGAGCTGACAAGGAAGGACTTGATGGTGAAAAATATCAAGAGATATAGGAAAGAACTAGAAAAAGAAGGGAGTCCTCTTGCAGAGAAAGATGAGAATGGAAAATATATTTATTTAGGTATATATTTCTGACTGCCAGCATCATTCTTGTTATTGACCACACATAGACTATACATGAAAAAAGTTTATTTTGTGATAATAGTAGGATAAAACTGCAGATTAATGCACTTTAAACAAAAGCAGTACTGGATGTTGGAATCTGTTTGGGATTCTTGCCTAAGATAGATAAATTTACATGTCACAGCTTTAGTATGATGCTTTCAGAAAATTTAGTGCTCAAAGATGTCAGAAAGTCTTGGAGACAAAAATTGCGTATTTTTTTTATTTGCAGAATAGGTTTGGTGTGGGCAGTGAAATTGCAAGCATCACCAAATTACCTGTCAAAGTGCCTCAGTGCTGCTCTTTAAAGACTATTTTTAAGGGTGCCATAATTCAATGTCCACATTCAGTCCTTAGCATCTTTGCTAGTATCTTGTCAACGGTATGTTTATAGTCGTGGTTCTAATTATGTAGCAGGGCTGCAACCAATAACTGAGTTCCCATTTCTGTGTAGTCAAACAGCCATCAGATGGTAACAAAAATTAAAAATTCTGTGCAATATTTTAAAATTCTGCAAATTTTTTGTCAAAATAATATAATATAATCAAGCTGGTTTCAGTTATTTTTGGTAATTTAATTAAGCTACAATACAATAAATGGAGAATGGGAGTAGGGAGCATTGGAGGAAATCACCAAACCCCCTTTGTATAATAGTAATGTAGCTAGTACTGCCCCTTTACTTCTAGTTATTAGTCAACAAATATATGCAGCCATATGCTCAGTGTTACTGAAGAACAAGTGAGGGCTGGGGACTCAAACTCACAATTTATACTGTCTACTGACCATCTCCGAAAATGTCAGTTGCAAATAGTTAACGGAGCACATTTTGATAGGAAATTAATTGTTTCATTCCAAAAATTTTAGACCAGTTCTAATCACTAAAGCACCATAAGCATTTATAAGGCCATAATGTCCTTTACAGTAAGGCTCCTTTGTACCACTGTGGCAATGTAAAGGAGCCTTAACATTTTTTACACCTGTTTTATACTCCTGGGGAATTCACTAAGCAGGCACGCAGCTACGTTCTGCTCTGCCTGAGGGAACAGAGCCTGCCCCACGCCTACCTCTTCAGAAACACCCCAAAGCCCTGCCACTCCATGCCAAGTGTAGTGAGCGAGAGAGACAGTGTGTCTCTCTCACACACACGACTTCGCAGCCCCCACCGTGAGGTGATTTGTTTCTACCAGCTGCTTTGAGTGCCCAAACCAAACTGCCTGCACTGCCGGGGAGGAGGTGCATGACCGCTCTTGCGGCTTCCCTTTGCTTCCCTGTCAGAAGTCATTTTTCTGCTGGGAAGCAAAGAAATCTGTGGGGGCCATGAATTCTGCGCATCCACAGTGATGCAGAATTCCCCCCAGGAGTAAAATGTAGGACACTGCCTTGGTTGGTGGATTTTTGAACCAGTGTCTTGGATAAAAGGCTCCATCACCTGTTTATTTATCCTATAACTTTCTCCTCCTCTACTGCTTCACTGCTGATCCTCCACACCAGTGTCTGTGATGTTGTATTTTGTTGATGATTAATGATGTCAGAGTTTGGGATGGGTCTCTGGTGCTTTTGTGGATCTATCTAAAACTTGATGTCTGTTGAATCACTAGATGGGAGGTAATTCAGTTGGAGCTTTGCATTTTTTTTAGGACTGGGATCTGGCTAGTGTTTGGGGGGTGTCAGGAGCGAAGTAATGGGGGCCATTTAACATTTAGTATGTGGGTAAAATTGCAAAATGAAAACAAGAAATCCCAGATGTTTTTAATTCCCTTTTGATGTTTGCATAACTTTATTAAGTATACTAAATTTATTTAGTTAACCCCTGCTACTCTGACCCCTGAAAATATAGCAGCCCCAAAAAAACCTTTCTTGTGCCACTGAAGAGAACAAAAAAAATTGCACAGAAGATTTTGATGGTAGTAGGTCATGGTTAAGGCTAAGATTTTTGTCATGGCTATTTTAGTAAAAGTCATGGACAGGTCCTGGCCAATAAACAAAAATTCATGGAGCCCGTGATCTGTCTGTGATTTTTGCTGCTCCATGGTTTCCCCTGCAATGTGGTGGCTGGAAGTTATGGGGTTCCACCTTTGCCTGCAGCAGCTGGAAGCTGCATGGGGGCCCCCTCTGCCCACGGTGACTGGGAGCTGCAGGGTGACCATATTTCCCAAAGAGAAAACAGGACACCCCCAACTACAAGCCTGAGCGCCCCCCCCCCCCGAGGACCCCTCAGGAGTCTGTCACCTGTTGCTGGAACCTCGCAGGGGACCTCGTGTCGCTGCTGTCACCTGTTGCTAGAACCCTGCCACGGTCCTGCTGGCTGCCAGCTCCAGAGTCCTGCAGTCCCTGGAGCTGAAGCACAGAATATCACGGATGTCATGGAAGTCATGGTTTTCAATAGCCTTAGTCAGGATATTGTTCTTGCGTGTGAACAAGCGAGTAAAAAAAAAAAAAGTCAGGCTCACTCACCACACTAACTAAAAGAACACACCCAATTCTTAGTATTTTATATAGTATATTACATTTTCAAAGCTCTTCTCAAACATTGCCTTGAAAGTTAATGGTTGAATCTTCTACAAATAGAAAAAATGAGGCAAAGAGGCTGTAACTTGCTCAGGGCTTCAGAGGCAGTTAATAATTGGGATTAACGCTTGGGCATTCCTGGTTCCCTGTCCAAAACTCAGAGTACTGAACCATATGCCCCTCTTGTATACCACTACTCACATGTATGGAGGAAGACAAATCCAATTGCAGACACATGTTTTAAGCTTCTAAATTGGTGCTAATAACAAAGTGAATGTTATTTTAAATTGACATACTTTGGGTGGCCCCTTTTAAAAGTTACTCTGAATCACTGTCACAAAAAGCCATTATTTCCCTTTTATTGAGGTTAAGAATTTTCTCACTTTTTAATCAGAACTATACCTCACAGTTCTGGAAGTGTGGTTGAAGGCAGGTATATCAGTTGTAGAATAGTTAAAGCCCTTTTCCCTATGAAGTGGAAGAGGTTAGCTCAGATTAATTATGGACACCTGAATCTAATTAACCTCTTCCATTAATGGTGAAAAGAGAAGAGGGTTGAGACTCAAGCTGCAGAAGGGTTGTGTTTATTAAGGGGATAAAGAGCTGATTTTTCCTATAAGGGAAAATCTAGTCTTTATATCTGTTTGGAGAGAGGGCCTTGGTTCCCAGCATAGTTGGGCCCAGAGTGGGTAGAGAGGGTGGTTGGCAATTGGTAGCCAGCAAAAGAAGAAGCAGTACTCTAGTGGGAGTTAGGAAATGTAATTTTTCTGTGTTTGTTTAAAGAAGCCTTTGGGCCAACCCTAAGGCCTAAACAGTAAATATTATAAATAAACCAATGTGAAGTATTAAACCTCCGGAGTGGGACTGATTTACTCCATACCCTCTCAATGCAGAGAGAGAAACTCTCAGCCCTGATGTGACAAAAGAGGTGTGTTGTTACGGAATCAAAAGAAGAAGGATGAAAGAGGGTGTTGGGAAGGTTTGCGGTTTCATGCAGAGACTTAGCTGTGAGATTCTAGAACTTTTTACCAACTATTTCATAACTAAAAGAGCTTTCTCTTATTCGTGGGACAAAATATTTAAAGCCTTTACAAGATTTTTCACTTTAGAACCCACCAAGTTCCATTTTTTCCAAGTTGTCCCAGATTGAGGTGTCAATAGAGGAGGTTTTGGAACAAATTGCTAAATTAAATAGCAGCGGTCACCAGGATCAGATGGTTTTCACCTAATAGTTCTGACTATGTTCTCTTATATCAAAAGGGGGTAGATCAGACAAGGACACAGGAGTCAATCTGTACTGAAGAATGGAAAGCCAGCGAAGATATTTTTACTTGTATACATCTGATATCCTTGCTAGATCTAATGTTCTAAATCTTGCTTTTTGTTTACTGATTTAGATTTTGTGCCTGTCACCTTTATGCTCCCTGCTGATTACAACCTGTTTGTTGAAGAATTCAGAAAAAATCCTTCCAGCACCTGGATTATGAAACCTTGCGGGAAAGCTCAAGGGAAGGGGATATTTCTTATCAATAAACTCTCTCAAATTAAAAAGTGGTCTCGAGACAGTAAAACATCTTCGTAAGTTTAACTTCCTTCCCCCCCAATTTTTGTGTATTTTGTAATATTCTATCACAGTCTGGCATGCTTAATATCAATTCACTAATGGAAAACTCTTTCCGTCCACCAAACCACTTAGCGTTACTTCATTGTAGTTGCAATTTCTCATTTAATGACTTCCTGCTTCAAACAGCTCTTAGTGCCAATTATTGCATTTGGTGCCATGTGGCACAAGCACTAATTCAGTGAGCTACACTATATAAATATGCTTTCTGTGAAGGTGCAGGGTTAGTATGCCCAGTTATGTGAGGAATAAAATTGCATGGGCAGACTGGAATAATGATTTTGCTTAACAGCATTGAAGAATTGTGAGTTAGAGGAAAGTCTTTCACTTCTAGTAACTGACTTCATTTTCAGCCTGAGGAAGATTGTGTGACATTGTACAACCCCATCCCCAGTTGAACTATGAAACTCTTCACTGTTCTGAGTAGAAAAGCCCAGTCTGCATGGACTGCCTTTAATAAGAGGCCTGGCGAGAGAGGAGCTATTAGCTGGGGCCTATTAGGGAGTTAAAGAGCAGAGCTAACAGCTGGGCCTCATGAATACGGAAGTCATAAAAACTAAGACTTTCATTGAGGTGAGAGAGAGGAATAAAGCATCCTCATAATGAGTCAGAAGAGGAAGAAGTTTGGGGAAAGGGACCATGATCCTCGTTTTTGTCTCCTATCGCACCCAGCAGAGAGAAGGAATGTGGCTGCTCTACCAACAGAAAAGTCTGTATTGCTTTACCTTTTTTGTTAGCCCATTCTGATTAAAAGAGTAACCGAGAGACAAGTAGCCTTCCAATACAACAGCAACCTGAAGAACTGCTTTGTGCTTTTTTTTCTTAGTTGTCTTTTTTCCCCTCAGGTTTAAAAATGTTGGTGACCGCATTTCTGAGAGGAGGGGTAGTGAACTTATAACAGTCAGATCTTATTGAAAAATACTGGTAATTTAAGAGGCAAACTGATATTGACATTAACGTGGCTTGATGGTTTAAATCATCAATATTGACTACTGATAAACATAATTGCAAAAGCCCCAATTAGTGACGCACTCAAGTCTGAATTTAAGAGTTTTGCTAAATAAAATAGCTTGTTGAGTCAGAGCCTAAATTCTCTTCTTATAACAGTGAAATGTAAAAGACTTAAATGGACAGCTAATCTCACTCATTTGTTTTAGCTACGTTTTTGTACACAGTGAAACCAAGTGCCCTGCGCACATTAACCAGCATAATATTAAAACTTAATTGAAGAGTGATATAGGATTTTAGTAAAGTAA
This sequence comes from Eretmochelys imbricata, assembly GCF_965152235.1. Lineage (NCBI taxonomy): Eukaryota > Metazoa > Chordata > Testudines > Cheloniidae > Eretmochelys > Eretmochelys imbricata. The sequence goes on from NC_135572.1 coordinate 237,628,438, forward strand.
GAACTTCATTACTTTTTGAGAGACTGCTTCTAAGGGAGGGAAACATTTTAACATTTAATCAATACATTCTGAAACATAAAATATGTACTTTTTCTAGGTTTGTATCTCAATCTTCTAAAGAAGCCTATGTAATTTCTCTCTATATCAACAATCCGTTACTGATTGGTGGGAAGAAATTTGACCTGCGCTTGTATGTTTTAGTGTCTACGTATCGTCCACTGAGGTGTTACATGTAAGATCAAACTAATTTCTCACTTTTAAAATAAAAAAAAAAATAAAAAAATGTTAAGATGTAATTCAGGCAAAAGATTCTGCACGCATTGTATAGAGAAATTTACCAAGCATCTAGTATTTTAAATTGCTGTTTTCCTCAACTCTAGTTGCATTTAACATATTAAATATCTTTTTTGTTTCAGGTATAAACTTGGATTTTGCCGGTTTTGCACAGTAAAATATACACCAAGTACAAGCGAATTAGATAATATGTTTGTACATCTCACAAATGTTGCGATTCAGAAACATGGGGTAAGTGCTTGAGTTTTAAAAATGCTAATTTAATAGAAAACTGGATTATTTTAAATGGCATAAAAATGGAATATAAGTGCTTGTGTATTTTGTTCTGTTCTTCACACTCCTCCTCCTCATTATGTCATCTGAGCTAAATATTTGTTATGAGTTTTATTTGCAAAACATAATTGATTCATATTACTTCAAAAACACATGAGATAATAGATGGAACACAGCGCAGCACTATAAGGTGGATATTTTCAGTTTCAAATTGCAACAGTTAAAAGCGTATGTATTGATAAGTCTATAAAACTGTACCTAAGCACTAGCATTTTTAAGTGGCCATAAATGTGGCTATAGATAAATGTACAGCTTTGTACCTCATATCCTCACCCCAACGATCAATAATAAATACTTAATCAAATTGTACCTGATTATTTTGTATTTTACATTTTTGATACAATGTCTTAAAATAGATTAAATATAGTATTTTAAATCGTAAAGTCTTTAGGGCAAGGTCTTTCTTCTACTGTATTTGTACAGTGCATAGTACAACAGGGCTCAGATTCGGACCAGGGCCTCTGGGGAGTACTGTAATAATAATACAAATATTAAACATTGTTATATTCTGACTTTAGTGGCTCTAAGCACAAGTAAATTTGAAAGACAAGGTCACTCATCAATGAATGCTCTTCTCCCCCCCACCCCCCCAATACTGAATATTCCTTGTCATCTGAGAACTTAGCTCTCAAAAACATTCCAGCCAGCTAACTGATAAGATGGGACACAAGGAGAATTGGTCTTGGAGGTAGCTGGGTCCAAAGCTATTTAGAACTTTATACGTAATTGACACCCTGCATTGCACTAGGCAGTGAACAGACTGATGAGGTTGAGATTGGAGTGTAGGTTATAGGTACACGTGTCCCGGTTAGCAAGTAGGCCATATTCCCTATCAGCTGGATTGTATTACTGTTAAGGTTAGCTCTACTCCCAGTAGTGTACATTAGAGTAGTCCAGCCTAGAAATGAGGGAGGAATGAGTAATAGTAGTAAAGTCTACTTAGGAGAGGAAAGGCCAGCAGAAATTGTTAAAACACACTTCTTTCAACTTATAAAGAAAGCAACACAAAGAGTAGTGGATCTTTGTGGAAACTGCTAAAAGGGTCCTTGAGAGTGATTTGCCATCTTTTGGCAAGAAAATGAGTCTGAAAAGCATGAGCAAAGCCTGTGAAAAGTAACCCTTTTCACCTCTGAAGCGCCCACAGACAAGTCAAAATCTGTTCTTCTGCTACATGAAAGCTCTGTAGCTATGGAAGTGATCTTAATCAATCAGATAGGTAAATGCTAGAACAAGATTCTTGCTTCTTGTATAAATTATTATGAGTGCCCAAATTATCCCAAGATTAAGGTCATGAGTTTCCTCTGAAATCTTAGTTCAAGTCTAGGGAAATTAACTTTTAACTTAAATTATGTATTAGTATTCCAGTAGTGCTCAATGCTCCCAATCAAGATTGTGGTCTCTTTGTACTATGGGTGGTGCAAACACATGGGAAGACATAGTCCGTCCCTCAAAAAGTTTATAATCTAATTTCTGATATTATCAAGCAAGCACGTGAAACAAAACAACAGGAACAAAGGGGAAGGGAAATTCTCCTTCAGTAATAATGAATAAACACTTGGATATTTGGGGCTAAATCACTGAACTTCTGTGTGTGTGTGTATGTAAACAAAATAACGGCAATCCCTTCTGTCTCTGCCTAGCCAGTATTGTTTGGAGCTTTCTTGTAGGCCTCATGGCAGATATACGTAACACAGTGTGGTCCAGTTTGCTATCATGTTCTTTGTTAGGCAGCACATGATATGCAGCACTCTATCCAGTCACATCTGCTCAGTCTTTCAGGACAGGTATTCTGGACTCAAAGTGTAGATTGAACAGGGTTGCAGCTTTGATGTACATCCCCTAGCAGGAATTTGGAATCTTAAGAAGTTTCTCGTGGGGCAAGTTGTATGAATCCTATATTTCAGATGCTTCATTCTGTACAGGTTCTCAGACCATACAAAGATAAGCACTGTAGAAAAGCCTATAAATAAATACAGAGGCTTCTCATGCTTTGTTCTCAGATGGGTAAACTCAGTCTTCCACTAAAGTTTTATTTTTGTTTCCAGGGCATGTGGTGGTTTATAATTTAGTAGCCTCACAAAATAAATAACGTTCTTGGAAACTCTCTGAGAAAAGCCTTTATGAAGCTAAAAAATATACACTGAGAGTTACTGTAACATTCCCCAGGGTACAATCTGAACTGATAGATAGCTGTGTTTCCCTCAATTCTCCAACCTGGGGTGCCTTTTACACTGCTTCGCTATGAGAGCAACCATTCCTGGTCTGCTCTCTCACCGCCTTCAACATGTAAATCACTCCCAGCTATATTGTATGAGTGCTATAGCCAGCCACTCATCAATTACACTTCAAGGCAACACCAGCAAACTCCCAGTTCCAGACTTTCTCCCAGAAATATGTGTCTTGTACTGCCCAGCACGGGACAGTACACACTCATGTAAAGTCCATCAGTTCATTAATAGAAATTATATGCACAAATCTTACTATCCCAAATGAAGTTTCCCAAACACTTCAATCCAAACACACACTGGTTTAGATAAAACAAATAAGTTTATTAACTACAGAAACATAGATTTCAAGCGATTACAAGTAATCGGGCATAAGAGTCAGAATTGGTTACAAGAAAATAAAAGGTAAAACACAATGAATATCTAACTTAAAAGCTAAATGAATTCAAAGCAAAAGTTTCTCTCACCACATGCTTCACCAGTCTTATTTCTACCAGGACCACTCCCCCCAGTTCAGTGTTAATTTCCTTGTCCTTCAGGTGGTGTTGATGCCTGAGAAGAAAGGGAGGAGTATTTTGGATCCTCTGTTCCCTTTTCTTATAGTCCTCTTTTTCTTTGAAAATCATCTCCAGCTGAGGTTCAGGAAACAGATGGTTTGTGGGAATGAGAACCTCCAGCTGTTTCTTTTCCAAAATGTAGATTTCTTGCTCACGCACTTTTTCCTGCCAAAGAATGGCCACTTAAACAGGTGATACTACATTTGATTTTGTTGACACCTGGCTGAGGTGTCAGTTTGCCTTTTGTCTTTGAGGAACTGCTTTGTGTCTGCTTTTCTAAACTTGGAACGTGTCTCAGTAATATTATACAGTAGAATCTTATAACTTTACATACAGTGTTGTCACATATTTTACCAGGACAATAATGATCAGCAAATTATGAGTTTCCAAATGATACCTCACAAGGCATACTTTGTACAAAATCCATTTTGTATTGTAAAAAGGGTGAACATAGGGATACAGACCGTCACAGTTACTCTGGAGCTTCATTAGTGTGTGTCTTGCTTTCCAGTTCTGGAGTACCCTCAGTTTGTCGCCTTTGCCTTTCAAGCACAATATATTTCAAAGCTTCACAGGTTAGCTTCCTAAAAGGATAAATATGTGGGATAAATACAAAGTAGCCTTCTTTTCCATTTACAGTTGCAGTACAGTCTAATATTCTAGTGGTAGCCAGATATACTTTTATCAAAATTATGAATTAAAAATTAAAGATCACTCTTGTCATTGTTTCTGTATGTTCATGACTGAGACTAGTGCTGGTGTCTCCCAGTAAGTGCTGACTATTAGATCAAAATTTTTTCCTGCTGGAAAAAGACTGACCACTCACAATAGAAATGACTGGTCATATTTCATGTGTTTCAGAGACTTTCAAACTTGCTGTCAGTGCTACATTTTTAAAAAGGTTCACTTAACAGTGGTTTAACCATTGTTAAATTAACCACTCTTCATGTCCTCCTCTCCAGTGAAACAACCCCCTCCCCAAGCCTAACCCTTTCCTTTCAGTCTTGAAAATCTGATCTCCCAGTCATTCCAATCCTAACCTGCATTTCCTGTGTCCTCTCCTACATCGTTACTGTCAAAATGCAACTTCTGTTTGATTGTTGTTCTTATGTAATTGTAATTACCACAAGGCAAGTTTTAACACTTGTTTTTGTGACTTGCTATGTAATTAGATGTAGGTGATTTTAAATGTGTTCTGTGTTGCACAGAAGGCAGTGCAAAGTAAAAATTGGGGCCTTACAGAGCCTGCAAAATGTCATACAGTAAAAGTAGTTTTAAAAAATAAACTTGTACGTAAAAACAAGTGTCAGTTTGTATGGATGAGAATACATTGCTGAATAATTGCAAACTCCATGAGACTGAATTAACTCCTTAACTCTGTAGGATGACTACAATCATATCCATGGAGGCAAATGGACAGTGAGTAACTTGCGCTTGTATCTAGAGAGTACTCGTGGAAAGGAGGTCACTAACAAACTGTTCGATGAAATTCATTGGATAATTGTGCAGTCGCTGAAGGCTGTTGCAGTGAGTAGTGTTAATAGAATGCTGCCTGTGTTGCCCTCATGGCTGCAGACTTTCAATAATCATGAAAACAAATTTACAGTAAAGAAAAAAACTAAAGCAATTCATTTCCTGCTGCTGGATTGTTGTTTTGAATGCTGATGCTCTCATGCTGCTGTCTTCCTTTTTTGTTCTTTTTAAAAACTGTGTCACCTCTCAGTGTCCCTGTAAAGCTGAGAGTGCTTGGAGAAACCTGATTGGGTGGGCAAGCTGTTTGTGTGTATCTTAAATGAGTAAATTAATATCTGGGGTGCTGAAACCATCACAAATTCTTACTCTCATTTAAAGTCACTTTATACTGCCCTTGTGAATTACCCTAAGCTCTGCCCAGAGCCATGATGTGTTTCAGTAGTAACAAATTTGTCGTAGGAGGAAATAACCTGGGAAGACAACTTGTCAAACAAAATGCCAGGGTGTTAAGGTTCTTTCTTCCATTTTGTTTAGAGAATTTGTATAACTTATTTGCAGCTCTCTGATCTGTGAGTAATATAGTTATCCCAAACTCATGCCAAAAAACTGTGGCACCATCATGTTTCACCTTTCCTCCTGAATAGCTTGACAGAGCTTTATAGTATATGGGTAACTTGCAGGCATTTACAGAAGGCAGTTTCCCAAAGTGCCAAATTAGATGGTAGAACAGGGGTTGCCAACCTGTGGCTCCGGAGCTGCGATGCGGCTCTTTAGAGGTTAATATGCAACTCTTTGCATAGGTGCTGTCTCCGGGGCTGGAGCTACAGACATTAACTTTCCAATGTGCCAGGGGGTGCTCATTCCTCAACCCCCTGCTCTGCCCCAGGCCCTGCCCCCACTCCGCCCCTTCCCCCGAGCCTGCCATGTGCTCACTGCTTCTCTCCCCACCCCCCAGCCTCCTGCGCATGCGAAACAGCTGATTGCAGCAGGTGGGAGGGAGGTGCTGGGGGCTGGAGCAGGGGGAAGCTGATGGGGTGCTGCTGATGTATTACTGTGGCTCTTTGGCAATATACATTGGTAAATTCTGGCTCCTTCTCAGGCTCAGGTTGACCACCCCTGTGCTAGAAGAAAAGGCAGCTCATCCCAATATTAACAGAATTGTAAAAGAGAAGAGAAACAATGTGAAGAGCGGAAGGAAAACAAATAATGTACAGAGGAGGAAGTGTTCTGATAGCTTCATTGCTCCTTTCTATTTCCTAAACTTAACAGGAGAAATGCTTTTCCTTCCTTCCCCTATGCCCTGCAAGACTGAAAACCTTTCAATATTAATTTCTGGAAACCATCTCTACTGACCTGTTACAAAGGGTTCTTTAAATCAGTGGTTCTCAACTTTTCCAGACTATTGTACCCCTTTTAAGGAATCTGATTTGTCTTGTGTACCCCAAATTTCACCTCACTTAAAAACTACTTGCTTACAAAATCAGACATAAAAATACAAAAGCGTCGCTGCACACTATTACTGAAAAATTGCTGACTTTCTCATTTTTACCATATAATTATCAAATAAATCAATTGGAATATAAATTTTGTACTTACATTTCAGTGTATAGAGCAGTATAAACAAGTCATTGTCTTTATGAAATTTTAGCTTGCACTGACTTTGCTAGTGCTTTTTATGTAGCCTGTTGTAAGACTAGGCAAATTATCTAGATGAGTTGATGTACCCCCAGGGGTATGCGTACCCAGGATTGAGAACCACTGCTTTAAATGATCCGGTGAGTGGTGCACAGGAGAAGCATTCATACTTTAAGACCTTAGCTGATGCTGGAAAATGAGTGATTTTCTTGAGAATTTCCATCCCAGCATTACTCAGTCCCTAGTCTGTTTTAGTTTTTATGACCATAGTGGACTTGAGATAAAGATAATGATATAGAGATAAAGTATTTTAAATATAAGGATCTAGTCAGTAACTGGGGTTGAACTCCATCTTTGCTGCATCGTTACAATGCTATAATAAACATTTGGATAAGTTGTATTTAATTTGAAAGTGAAAGTGTTAATGATTAGGTAAATTTATATATTTATATATAAAAATGAAAGTATTTCTAATTTCATGTATGGCTTGAAAGCCTTTAACACTCTCTTGTCTTCATACTCACCAGATGCTGTAAGATACACAGGTGAAACTGAATGAAAGCTCTGTAGTCAAATATGTTCTGTTAATACACTGATTAGTATGATAATACTCAGACACCGCTTGAGAAGATGACATTTTTATAAAAAACAAGTCCTAAATATATTAGTAAAATGTTATTGTATAGGGAAGTCAGAGCAGAAAATTTGTACTAAGAAAACTGCCATAGACAATTGGTATTATATTTGTACATGATACCTAGAAAAATAATAGTAGAGAAATATAATAATGTATAATCTTTCAAGTTACCTAGTAAATCTTTCTTCTTTAATATGCATACATTTCTTCTTAACTTGTTTCAGCCTGTAATGAACAATGATAAACACTGCTTTGAGTGCTATGGATATGATATTATCATTGATGACAAGCTTAAGCCATGGCTTATTGAGGTAAAGTTATGTACATTTTATAAACAACCCTTATCACCGTTTCCTTTCACAGTATACATCTGTTCTTTCAAACCTGAGCTTGAGTTTTCCCTTTTCCAGATGAAGGTGTTTAGGGAAGGGTGTTGGAAAGTAAAACGGGCAACAAAATGGGCTGTGAGAGTTGCAGGATATCAGAATTCAGGAGAAACCTCTGTTCTGGTCTGGTGAGCAAAAATCAAATCCAGGTCCATTCATGATGTGCTTGGACTCCAGGAGCTGTCTGAAGGCCAGCAATCTTACTACTGCACCAGTAGCTGGAAGATTGGCACTGGCTCAGTGCAGTGTAACTCCAACTCTGCTAAAACTCAGATACTATGTAAAACACAGCTTAAAATTGTAGGAAAGCTAGAAAATAGGGGATACAAATATTAGAAGAATAAGCCTGAAATAATGCAGGGTTGTATACATTTATTGTATGAATTATATAAACTACTCTGGTATGGTTAACTCCTGTCCAAACCCCATGTCTCATGTATCACTGCCCTATTCTTTTCCCCTACATCTTATCTGTATACGTAATGGTTAAGCATACATTTAAAAAACTGTCAGATGACTTACCCTCTTTGCCAGCCAGATAAATGTGTGAAAATGGGGAGTTCAGAGGAGGGATACAGGTAAAAAGCAATACACCAAAATAAAGAGCCCCACAGATCCATATGTAACAACTGCTAGGAAGGGGCAAAGTGAGTGAGAAACTTGCCTCTTCTTTATTTGGTGTGAACTAAAGGTATAAATCCCCAGCTGCTGCTTGATTAGCATAGCTTCCAACAAAAATCTACAGCTATTAGAATAGGGTCAGGAAAGACCCTAAGGAGAATGAATGATACTTCAAAAATAAAATCTGTAGGAAATACACTGTTTCCTTGCAATGGTTTTGTTCAAAGAAAAGGCTCTATGCTGAAATGCTGATGATTAGTTTATAGGGTAGAATTCATTATCATTGTACGTTCTGTCTGTGTGACCATATTTTAGTCAAAAAGAAGTTGCTGAAAATGAAATGTTTTTGTTTTTAATAGGTCAATGCTTCCCCTTCTCTTACCTCCAGTACAGCCAATGATCGTATTCTCAAATATAATCTTATTAATGACACACTTAACATTGCTGTGCCTAATGGTGAAATTCCAGACTGTAAATGGAATAAATCTCCACCAAAAGAAGCTCTTGGAAATTATGAGATTTTGTAAGTTTTAGCAATGTCCTACGTAAATATGAACATGTCCTTCTTGAGAGAGAGAAGATTAATTTAGAACTATGTAGATGTGATGAAATTCATCCAGATGTGGAGGAAAAATATAAAGTGCTCCGTATCACTTATTTACCATGTTTAGGGCTGGAATAGCAGCTTCCAAGGGTTTGCACTCCTGCCTGGGGCCTTAGTTGTGGGTAGATGTCCCCTTCCTGGTGAGCCCCTGCACTTCACCTTTAAAAACATTGATTTATTCAGGGTATATGTTGGTGAAATGAATTTCACTCTTAAAGATATATCTAACAGATATATAGTATGTATTTTAGACTGCGTATAAGGCATGGGTAACAGTTAAATGCATTATATGTACCAAGAAAATTTTTAAAACTCTCTTAATTCATAGGAATGATGACACCCAACCGTTGTGATTCATTGATGGGATGTTAACAGTGAATTTAACCTGGTATAATGAATGTGTGATGCAGGGGGAAATTAGAAAAAGAGTATCCCTATTTTAATGTATGAGATGGGCTTACGCATTTAGGGGGATGCTGAATTTGTAATCAAATTCCCTATTCCATTTGAAACCAGTTTCAAAAGCTAAATGTTTGAGAGCCTGGTCAGGAATTAATAGTACTGTAGTACAGTATGTTAGCTGACCCACTAATTCATGCCATCTATTTTATCTAAGACCCCAATTCTGCAAATACTTATGCATGTGAGTAAATTTAGTCACATACATAAGTGTTTGCAAGATTGGAGAATACCTTTATAATTAATGTTAGCTATGTGATAGCTATGAACACTGATGATCCGCATTTAGTATTAGTTAATAGGTTCAGATGGAATCCTGTTTGACTGAAAAATATTGTAGCTGTATCTTTTTATTTTGATTATTGACATTTATATATTTAGAGTCAAATTCTGCCTTTGGATGCCTCCAGCAACTGTTAAATCAATGGATAGTGGGATTATCTCAGACCATACTGAGTTTGTACATTTAAAGAGATACTTGTCACTGTGGCAAGCTTCACAAAATACTTATCAAAAATACATTAAATTGATGGGTACTTCTGATGTTGATAGATTGTGTTCAGATTGAATCTTATATCTTGACTATCTAATCAGCCCACCCTTTTTGCTTAATTCTATTAACTTTGTGTCACAATCCAGCTTTTCTGATGTTGCAGTTGTTTCTGTGTTTGATACACTGGATTGTGACATGACTGAATAAGCAGCAAGCTAATGTTTCTATTTATGCACAAGTCTATTAGTCACAGGGATGAGAAAAAAATGCAGAAGTACATGCCTCAAATAGTTTCACAAGCTCTACAATTATTTGTGTCTGCTGTAATAGAAACTCTGAGGATGATGTGCCTGTTTTTCATAAATAGTTACTGAAGTATAATAAGGCTCATTTTATTATAGTGTCATAGGGTTCAATCCTGTGAACACTTACTCACATGAATAACTTATGTGAGGAGTTGCATCTTAAAACGAACTATTCATGTGGGATGAGTGTTTATAGAATAGGATCCATACTTTAAAAATGTGAATGCTAAATATTAAACAAAAAAGATGTAAGGAAAGGTCATTCTTATGATCTCTGCTGTCCAGTGATTAGGAGACTGAGAGACTGAAAAAATAATTATATTTTAGGTATGATGAAGAGTTGGCACAAAGTGATGGAGCTGATCGTGATTTGAGAAGCCGTTCTGGGCAATCCATTGGACTAAAAGGAAATCGAGCAAGAGATTCAGGAAAGCCTGTGCTCACCACGTGGAAGTAGTGACAAAATCAAATTAATATCAAATCAGTAATATCTTACTGAAACTCAGTGCTATACTCTTGGCAGAAAATTTTGAACTGAACACTCTGGCTTTGGACAGCTTTCTCTCCTTTGGACAGCTTCCTTCTCTATTGTGTATGGGAGTTAATAACTCTGAAACAGGACAAAACACATCAAAGAAATATTTGTACCAATATGAGACAGGTTTGTATGAAACAGGCTTTGTAACGTGAGGTATCTAATCAGCTATTCTAATAGTAAACTCACTAGTTTACTGCAAGAGTATTATGCTGCATGTGGCTATAGCAAATCAATTGTAATGTAAAGAATTAACATATTAATTGCATTAAATTTTTAAAAGCATAACTACTCAGACTTGAGAACCATGGATATTTTTTCAACAAATGGCTGTTTTCACTTATAACTCTCTTAAAGAACCTTCTTAAGAAATCTGATGTTAATTCAAAGTATTCATTTTTAAACGAACCACTGGTTTGGTGTGCAAGATTTTGTTTTCCAGACTGTATATTGTAAGTAATCTATCTCTACACTTGTAATTATACAGTTTTAACTCCTTTGTAATGAATTAAGTGTGTAAAAAATTTGTGGTCAGGATTGAGTATAGATTCTGTAGGAAACCTAGAAAAAATAGAATTTTGGACCTCAGGGTGTCATTTCTCTGTGTTCCAGGATTAATCTTGAAAATAGAATCTAGAAAGGTCAGAGGTGATGAGTATTATTGTTGTATAGTTTACATTGGCATGATGACAATTAAATTCCTTGATACAAGTGCAGTCTCTTCTGGCAACATTTACAATACAAGCCTTGCTGAGCTGTGATTGTCAATGCACAGTTAATGATTTTTAGCTAATGTTGAGATTTAAAAATAAATAAATCCCAAAATGCTGAGATTTTCAGATGCATTGAAGCTATAACTCCTCCGGAATTAAAATTACATGGAAGGGGAGAATCTCTCATATAGCAAGTTGCTGTGTTATCACATTTGACATTTATTTTTACTTCTAAGGTGATTTTGGACATACCTGAATAAACTTCTTCCTGCTTTTCCTCTTGAACATACTGTAATAAATGTCAACCCCGCTGCTCAGTGATGCCTGTAAATCTTTGCTTGCATCTATACAGCTCTTTATATATGTGTGCGTAGACATAGGTATGTCTGTATTTTATATATTTTATGTTCTGTAACAAAATTCCATTGCATTTAATAAGCCATCTCCTATGACTCTGATGTCAGAAGGTACAATAGCTACAAATAGCATAAAGCGACATAAGTTAAAAAGTCAATGATTGCAGTCTTTTAACTTGTAGAATATTATATATATAAACTAATCAATTGTATGATTGGCGGCTACCTCTGATGTCACAATTTTAGCACTCATCAAGAAGATACTCAGAGCTGCTTTAACATACAGCCCAAATTTTGCGGGAGAAAGAAATCTCCAAAAGTACTTGAGCTATCATAATAAATCTCTGCTGAGCACCTGGATCTCCCTAAAGGATTAATAGCTATATAGAATGAATGAGGGACATTTTATATGCAATTCTAATCATTGTTGATCTTGTAGGTTCTGTTTACATATAGAAAGTCAAATGCAAACCTTGGCATGTCTTTCCACCAAATCCCTGGTCCTTTAAAGTTATGGAAATTCACCCCTTTCGTTAGGAGCACTGTAATAGGTCATCAGAAGATTGTGTCTCGAACTGAGATTAAGGAGTACTTTTTACATGATAAAGAAATTAAATCCACATAATTTCCAGCTCCCTCATGTATTGTTGTGTACCTCATTCTGGGTTTTGTTTGTACATTTGAGCCTTGGCAGGGTGAGACCTATGTCTGGAATAGATTTCTGGTATTGAATGCCATATTAGTGATGACTTGTTTAAGGGCAGATGTTTCCTCCTCCACCTCCTAGGCACTTGTTGCTAGGAAATGTGCAATGGTTTAGGCATTTGGAAATATTACACTGCTGTAAACAGGAGTATTTTACAGCATGGTTGATTTCTTAATCTCTTACAGCTCCATTTTTTTTCTAATTTCAGAACATCCAAACTGTGATTCTTGGCTCTTTCTCCCCTTTCTACATCCCATCCATGCACAGTGGATCTATCTGGTAGCATTTGGCTACATTCATTCTCATAGTTCCATTACAGTAGCCTCGCTAATACTATCACTGTTATGTATTGTGTGTACTACCTCATTACCCTTTTTCTGTATGAGGACTTTATGGGGTGAAGATGGTGTATGGAGAAATCGGACTGTTTGCAGTCAAGATCAGACTCTTTGCCTTTATGTATAATGAAGTTTTATTACACTAGAGTCATTGGGACATTATTAAGCCTGCTTCTAAGATGGAGCTAATGTGGACGAGCAGGAATAGGCCTGGGATATGTTGTATTAATGGCAGTGGAATAAATGGGTCTAGAGTCAAAGATAATAGTATGATCCTGGCACTGTACACCATTAAAGAGTTAAACATCATTTGGGGTTTGGAGTACAGGAACATTGACCATTTCATGGCAAGCGCGTTAGAAAATTAATACAAATGTTTGGAAAATTATTGGATACACAAGAGAAAAAAGAATAAAAACCCAAACAAAGCATATTGAAATTGAGTGGTTATGCAAAACACTTAAAACCTATTAAAGGCCCCTTTTTAGACAGAGAATAACTATTAGTTTCTTATTCTGTCAAGCAATCCTTTTTAGTGGGAAAGAAATGGTTAGTCTTGTTAAGTTTCAAGTGGACTGCTCTGCATGGTCATACTTTTCCTGTTTTTTACAAGACAGTCTAAAGGGGAGAAGATAGGATAGCAAAGCAGTAGGGGAAATACAGTATGGCTTTCATTGATCTCAGTCACAGATAGATGCTTTGAGCTGTCAGATAAACCACCTCAGCTATTTCTCTGAACCCTGGCTCACTTCCCTGGTCTGGGATCCCATCTCAGTGGTCTAGTCAAGTACCTCTCCTTTACTGGTCCTTCTCAGGCTGGGCAGAGTTGGATGAGCTGTCTCATCCCACCATACTGGTGCTGTGCAGTGCAGTTGGTCTCAGGATCAGGTGAAAAACCGAGGCGGGGGGACATGAGTAACATAGAGGGAGATGGAAAGGAATATGAGGGAAGGGAAGACAGCAGGATCTTGCATGCATCAGACTGGGGTCCTTCATGGTCCATTAGTGATAACAGGGTGTCATCACTTGTGTGCAGGTCTGGGTGTCCTGATGACTGAGGGTCCCCAATGAAGGGCACAGCCTCTGGAGTGGGACAGAGACCTGCCTGCCTTTTCCCAGGAGTCCACTGCCATTTTAATTCTCAAAGTCCACCCAAAAGGGCGTGATGGGTGGAATAGCCCATACCCTTGTTACTTCGTCATCCAATTTGTCCTAATTGGCAACACATTAATTTCTGATTCCATTCTCCCTTTGTTTGCCAGTTATGATCCTTACGCCGTCCTTGGGTGGTATCAATAGATGGCTCCTTTTTTGACTAATCCAGTCTTATTTTTCTAACTCTTGCTGACATAGAGAAACAATTTTATGTAACAGGCTAAGTTGGATTTTCATTACCGGACAATTTAGAGCGGTGGTTTTCAACCTTTTTTCATTTGGAGACTTATAAAAAATGTCAAATGGAGATGTGGACCTCTGGAAATCTTAGACATAGTGGGGTCCACAGACCACAGGATGAAAACCACTCCTTTAGAGGACCAGGCCACTGCACAACAGATAGCAAGGCCAAGTGCTACTTTTACAAGCGGAGAGACTTGCTGCAGAACACACCCGTGATGCCGCTGCTCAGTTCTGGCATCCCACTGACATTCTAAAGAATAAGTTCTTTGAGGAAGGGACAGGATATTGCTGCACATTTGTACATGGGGCCCTGACTTGGTTAAGGCAGCTCAGCATTACTGCAATATAGGTGATAGATGATGATAATCTGTATATGCAAGTGGCTCCTACCTGATGCTGTTACTGTTGGCATCTCTGGTGTTCCATAGTTACTTCCTTAACACTTTTATGTGTAAAGAATGTGCCTTGTTGCCTTGGCTTTGCCTATTCCTTATTTCTAGGACACTTGTTGTCTTTTAGAGATGATGATCTCCCTCAATATTTTTAAATCTATCTGTAACATACTAACTTTATCCCAATGTACATCTCTCCTAGAGATTTAACTTCCATTAATTCACATTCAGCATTAACCAAGTTGGGACATAGTTGTTTCTAAGACCTCCATCATCCTGTGACAATTAAGTGCAACTAGAAGGCACTTGCTGTCATTTCTTGGGCTCCTGCCTTTGAAATTCACATCCCTGTGACAAACAGTGGAGTGCAAATCATTTCTATTTGGTTTATCTCTTGTCTGTTTTTTTTAAAAATTGTTTTATACCTGATACAGTGATGACAAATCAACAGTGGTTCATTCCTGCTATTCACATTGAGTGTTTTTATGTAATTGTTTTGTTTTAAAAAGGGGAGAGGTGGAAGGTGTTCAGGGGTTCACCTGTTACAGACCTAGGCGTTCTTTAAATCAAAAAAATAAATAAATCTCTCCCAATCATGTTGTCTTCCTCTGCTGACTTTGGGTGAAGTTGCAGCCCTGTTGAAGTCATAGGAGTTTTGCCATTTAATTCACAAGAGCCAGGATTTTGCCTATGGTGTATACTAAGTTTATATTTATGTGTTTGGGTCACACATAATATTCTCTCACACAGAGCACAGCAAAGTTATAGAACATCTGTATATTGTTTATATTCTGGACGTTTTAGTAGTGTAGCTGTCATTTTGGGCCTGAGGCTGGTTCTCATCTGTGTTCACTTTTCTGTTGGGAAAGTATATTCTTAATTTGTTTTTTAACACTGTGGTGAAGTATCTTTGAAAAATCGTATTTTACAAGCCATAACCTTCTCAAAATGTTTCTGAATGTAATGTGATCACAGGTTTTTGTATATAATTTATAGTGATGATAGGAAATTCTGACTTTAATTTTAAACACCCAAACGTTAGCAAATTCAAAGTCATGGCCATGACTCAAGCCTCTTGTACACAGCAAAGTATTTTATAGTATTGTATAAGCTGTTAATTTTATGTCTTTGTAACGGTCTCCTGCAGACCCATAAACATGTGTGTAACAAGTCCCTTCCAAATAAGATGACCATATAAATAGTCAAATTAACTGAGTCCAGTGGGGCTAAATTCACTCCTTTTCCCAAATTAAGAGTTTGTGTGTGGATATAAGTGAACAACCAGAGATTTGGTCCTTGTCTTTTAGACGAAAAATTAAATTGTTTAGACTGCCACCAGAATGACTGTCTTCCTGATCCCTCTTTGTTGTTAAAACAATGGGTCACAGGGTGGATGTATTGGGCTACTTCCCTTTCTCAAGTCCTTTTTCAAGCAGGCTTTGGCAGAGGTAAAAATTATTATTCTTAGTTCTAATATATAAAAATTTAACAAACACGGGTATACGAAATGAGAATAGAAAAATTGTATAAAATATGTGATTAACCACTATCTTTGTGCTCAGCACTGTAGAGAAAACAAACAGGAAGACATTCTCTGCCTTGAAGAACTTACAGATAAGTGAGACAAGATTCAGAGAGCAAATCACAGGCAGGAACCTCAACTGTTAAACTGTGTGTGTGTGTGTGTGTGTGTGTGTGTGGTCCTAATGAAAAATAGTGCTTCTTTAGAAGGAACTTAAACAAAGTAAAGATACAGGCTACAGCTATACGAGAGAGTTTAAAGCAGCAGAGCTGCAGTAAACTCTAAATGTAACTGATCTAAGCCAATGGGAGTGAACTCTCGTCAGCTTAGCTACTCTAGCCCAGCGAGCGGCGGTAGCTATGTTAGCAGGAGATGCTCTGCCGCTGACATAGCGCTGTCCATGCTGGCGCTTAGGTTGGTGTAACTTACATTACTCGTGGCCAGAGCCCTCCCCTCCATAGGTTTGGGAGGCCCCCGCACTTCAGGGGGGGCAGGGCAGCCCAGGGGGCTAGCATGGGCCTGGTGCCGGCAGCAGGGGTTGGGCCTGTGCCCCATACTCACCAGCCCGGGCGTTTATTTCCTTTTCTTGCCCACAGCCCCACAGGCTCAGGCTCAGTCTCTGGCAGCAGCAGTGAGCGACCTGGCCCCACCCCGCTCTGCTGACTCCTGGCGTTGCCTGCCGCCACAGGGTCCTAGCTCCCCGCAACCACTAGTGCCAGGGCAGGCTGACCCCGCCCTTCTGCCTCAGATAGACCCTTCCATTTTCCGATGGGACCTCCACCAGCACAGGGGGCCCCCAGGACATCTGAGTGCCAGCCAGTAGTCTCCATTGTCCCTCACCCATCGTCCAGCACTGGTGTCCCCCTAGTGCCCCACACCTCCCCCTTGCACTGCCCTTTCTCCCCCCTCCCAGCACTGGGTAGGGTCCTCCAATGACACCTCAAGGCCAGGGCCAGCCCTTATCACTCCCCTGCCTCAGGGTCCTCCTTGCCTTTCAGCTCTTCAGCCTTCAGGTCCTTCTCCCCACAGTACCACCCACCAGGGACTGGGATCCTCCAACCATCTGCTTTTCCGCCTCCCCTTCCCCCTCCCAGCCCCCAGAGAAAACAGATCTCCGAGACCCTCCTCCATGCTGGAGGGTCCTGGGGTCCCCCAGCACCAGGGCACATATAGGCCCTCCGAGAGCCACCCAGTTCCCGAGACATGGGCTCTCAGTGTTGCGAATGTGTAATTACATTTTCAAAAAATCCACTGAGGGTAATGAGACCATATGCACCTGGGAAGTGAGTTTGCTGTAAGGAAGTCCAGGAAGGTGGATTTCAGAATGTAAGCAGCGTGACACTGATCGTGATCGGTGAGTTTTTTTTTTAAATTATATGAACTTCATTATAATTATAAAAAAGAACTACAATATAATATAACATAATTATACAGCTGGGCGCTATCAATATTTAACCTGCCGCCAGCCGCTGCCCTTGAAGTTCACTCTAACCAGATTTCCCCTGTATAACAAATATTAAGTAGGGCCCCATACAGGCTAATTTGCCCCAGGCTACGCACCCCCCTAGGGACGCCCCTGCTCATGGGGGTGGTTTTTTCACGGTCCCGAGCAACATAAGTTATACCGCAGCAAGTGCTAGTGTAGACATAGTCCTAGTACACGGAGCGTGACAGCGCGTTGTTTCATGTATGAGGACAACATGGCCTCAGGCACAGATCCTCAACGGTATTTAAGTGTCTAATTCTCATTGCTTAAATACCTTTTGCAGATCTGGGCCAAAACAGGAGTGGGAGAAGGAAACAAAGGGGGCATATACATATGTTTATTTTAAATTGTTTATTCCTAAGGAACACAACCCTGTACTGCTCATTAACTAAATCTAAAATTAAGACAAAACTGACAACAGCCACTCTCAGGTCACCCAGAAAGTTTTTTCTAGCTGGACTGGGAAAAGCCTAAGGCTTACCATGCTCTCATTTGAGAGTAAGAGATTATTATGATTATGAGCCCCTTAGTCCAGTACAGCGAACCTTTGCACTCAGCCAAGCAATCCTAAAATGTGGTCTGTTGTGCAAAGAAGTTTGGCAAGACTTGGCAGCTGCCCCAGGGGAGCAAATACATTGGAAAGACAGTCTGCAAAAATTCTGACTTCAGCTAGTATAACTTGACAGGCAGAGCTAAAATAGGTAAACTCCCTGTCCCTAAAATACTACTCTTCACATGCTCAAGTGATTATTGGACTGACAGACAGCAATGTATGAATAATTAAACAGACAAGCACAACGCAGGCAGGATAATTATTATAACTACATCTATAAAGGGGATATTTATTGCCAGAATTGGATATGTAGGTGAAATTTACTTACTAGACACAACACTAATGTTTCTTTCTATTAATTCTTTAGTATGGAGATGATAAAACTTTCACAAAGAACAGCTTTCTACTGCTGCTTTAGGAGCTTTATTAGAATAAGGGAAATAGTATTGTTCCTAAATCTACTTTTTCCATCTGCTTCACAGTAGAACTTCTGCCTAGAATGTCCCCTAGTCCTTCCTGCCTGGCTTCCTGCTATAGAGTTAAAAAAACAATGCACATGTTTACACAGAAGACAGACGGTGCTAAACTATAACACTGGAACACAACAGATCAGGCTCATCTATCTGGAGAATAATGCTCTGTAATTATAAACAGTTCTTCTTAAGCAATCACCATTCAGTTTACACAAGTGGGTGTATAACCAGAAGATAATTTACATTGTGGGTCTGATTTTTAAAATAGCCTCTTTTAAGCCTCCACAGTTGTGGGAACAATTTCATGCCATCTGGTAGTTTGATATTTAAATATTAACTGTTATAGTACTGACATAATAACTACTCAAGATAGTTAAGTCTCAGGCAAACTGCAAAGAGCTACAAAAGGATCTCTGAAAACTGGGTGACTGGGCAACAAAATGGCAGGTGAAATTCAGTGTTGATAAATGCAAAGTAATGCACTTGGAAAACATAATCCCTACTATATATATAAAATGATGGGGTCTAAATTAGCTGTTACTACTCAAGAAAGAGATCTTGGAGTCATTATGGATAGTTCTCTGAAAACATCTACTCAATGTGCAGCGGCAGTCAAAAAAGCAAACAGAATGTTGGCAATCATTAAGAAAGGGATAGATAATAAGACAGAAAATATCATATTACCTCTATGTAAATCCATGGTATACCCACATCTTGAATTCTGCATGCAGATGTGGTCGCCCCGTCTCAAAAAAAGATATATTGGAATTGGAAAAGTTTCAGAAAAGGGAAACAAAAATGATTAGGGGTATGGAACAGCTGCCGTATGAGGAGAGATTAAAAAGACTGGGACTTTTCAACTTGGAAAAGAGACGACTAAGAGGAATATGATAGAGGTCTATAAAATCATGACTGGTGTGGAAAAAGTAAATAAGGAACAG
Source organism: Eretmochelys imbricata (assembly GCF_965152235.1). Taxonomy (NCBI): domain Eukaryota; kingdom Metazoa; phylum Chordata; order Testudines; family Cheloniidae; genus Eretmochelys; species Eretmochelys imbricata. The sequence goes on from NC_135572.1 coordinate 237,647,873, forward strand.
TTATTTACTCCTTCTCATAACGGAAGAACTAGGGGCCACCAAATGAAATGAATAGGCAGCAAGTTTAAAACAAACAAAAGGAAGTATTTTTTCACACAATGCACAGTCAACCTGTGGAACTCCTTGCAAGAGGATGTTGTGAAGGCCAAAAGTATAACAGGGTTCAAAAAAGAACTAGATAAATTCATGGAGGATAGGTCTATCAATGACTATTAGCCAGGATGGGCAGGGATGGTGTCCCTAGCCTTTGTTTGCCAGAAGCTGGGAATGGGCAACAGGGGATGAATCACCTGATAATTACCTGTTCTGTTTATTCCCTCTGGGGCACCTGGCATTGGCCACTGTCAGAAAACAGGATACTGGGCTAGATGGACCTTTGTTCTGATCCAGTATGGTTGTTTTTATGATGTCCACAGTTAATTGACCTGAAGAACTGGAGGCTGTTTCTGAAAAACAGCCTCATAATTGCATTACTCTTTTGCCAAAATAAAAAGAAAGTATATAGTTGAGGAAAACTGATTTTGGCAGTTGTTTTATTCAAACAAATTAGATGAATTTATTTGAAAGGTTATTCATCTTGATTTCTAACAGTAAAAAGGTGCCCATTTATTACTCTGAGCATTTCTGATATGTGTGTATGTATTAAATTACAAAGAAGACAGAAGTAGGAGCAAACTCAGAAAAAGTCCAGCAAATTCCATTCTCAAATCAACCCCATAGCTGAGACTTTCCCAACTATTATGGTGTAACCAGTGGCTCTCAACCAGGTGTACATGTATCCCTGGGGTATACAGAGGTCTTTCAGGAGGTACATCAACTCATATAGATATTTGTTAGTTTTACAACAGACTACAGAAAAAGCACTAATGAAGTCAGTACAAACTAAAATTTCAAACAAGTACTTGTTTATACTGCTCTATATACTATACACTGAAATGTAAGAACAATATTTATATTCCAATTGATTTATTTTATAATTATATAGGGAAAAATTAGAAAGTAAGCAATTTTTCAGTAATAGTGTGCTGTGACACTTTTGTATTTTTATGGCTGATTTTGTAAGCAAGTCGTTTTTTAAATTTTAAGTGAGGTGAAACTTGGGGGTAAGCAAGACAAATCAGACTCCTGAAAGGGGTACAGCAGTCTGGAAAGGTTGAGACCCACTATTGTAACGTACAATACTTTGTAACTTACACAAGATGCACCTTTAGATGTTCTTTAGATTATTCTGTTTTCATATTTTATATCAATATAAAAATAAATTTATAAATCACCATCTAGTACCATTACAGCAAATTACCCACTAGAAAAGTAGGCACAGTATATAATGACTGATCCAAAATATTTCACATTGGAAAAAATAAGATAGATATACAAACAGCCTCTTCCAAATAAGTTGACCATTTAAATGGTCAAATTAACTGAGTCTAGTGGAGCTAAATTAATTTCTCTCTCTCAATTCAGAGTTTGCTGTGTGGGTATGTATGAACGCTAAGGCAACTATATTGTCCCTAAAGAAAATGGTACTTGTTTGAAATCTTAAAATTTTTAAAAGATTACAGATATTATCTGTTTTGTAGTTATGACGGACTCTTACTGAAGTGATGTAAATATAAGAATAACAAAAACATAGCTATACAACATGCAACAACTGAAGGAATTGGGTGGAATTTCTATGCAGAGAAAGCCATCTGTACATAACAGAGCATATGGGAGGTATCAAAGGACACAAAAGTATATTTAAAAATAGTTAGACAGTATTGCTAATAGTTTGTTTCTATCCACTACTCATGCAGAGTTGAGAGGAAATCAGAGACGTTTTGGGGCAACTTCCTGTTCTGTTCCTAATACCAACACCAAGAATTTAATTGTCCACCAGGAGGCCAATGTGAGCTATCAGCATTTGGCCCTCCTATTTAAAAAAAGATTAACTAACCTTTGCCAGGCCAAATTTGCAACCATTTAGCATACACTAAATCCATTCAAAAAGGCTTGAATAATCAAGGTCCACCATGAATTTGCGTGTGAGCTAATATTATTATTTCGGCCATTAGTTTCTCATGCCTAGAATACACCAGAAAATAATTTAATTTGAAAAATTAGATTTTTTTAATTGTTCCAGTCAAAATTATTTAAACTATTAATGGATGCATCAGCATCTCTCACTAAATAATTACAGTGGCAGAACTTTTTAGCTTATCTCATCGTGCCAGAAGGGTCCGGTAGGAAACACTCAATCTGGCAGTAGATATAGAAATATGTGTAGATATAAGTCTCACTTCATTCAGTAAAAGCAGAGACCTCTGAGCCTGAATATGTATATAAACAGATTCTTAATCTAAAATTCACATTTTATGAATGGGAAAAAATTATTTGAGAAAATGTTTATGTGCATTGTTTGAGCATTTGATTATGAGAGTGTATAATGTGTATGGTCCTAATTCTTAAAATTGTTAATCATGTGCTTAACTTTACTACTGTGAATAGTCCTGCTGAAGTCAAGTAAAGCATGTTCATAGGTGTTTGCAGGATCAGGGCTTCTGGGTGTGTGTGTGTGTGTGTGTGTCTATATATATATATATAGACACACACGTGCACACAGACACGCACACACATATATATCTATATATCCATATGTAAAAACAAATTTTGCTCTCAGATGTAAATATAGTATAATTTCATGTGGAAGTCAATAAGCTGATCAAAGATATACACTGAATGATTTTAACAGTGCTGTATTTTAATTGCTTCCAAACCACCCCCAAGAAAATGGGGGAAAGTGCAATTAAAATTATATTATTATAGTATTGCCTTCTTGGGTGTCTGAAAGACTTCCTAGTCATTCTTTAAAAAAGAGTGGGAGGCATTCTAAGACCAGAAGAGGGTCTTAGCCACAACTAAAGTATAAATAGTAATCCTTAATATGGTGCACTAGGGCAACCAACCATTCAAATATTAAATTAAGATGCATTATGTAAATTGTCTTAATTTTTTCTTTCAATGTAGCTTTATTCTTTCTTTCTGCTTTCCTTTTACATTATATATTCTTTTGTTTTTCTTTATTTTCTATATTGTAATTTTTTAGAGCTTATTATAAATATGGGAAATTGACATGAAATATTGGAAAATATGCAAATATAATTGTATTTGACAGTGTAATCTCACACCAGCCTCAATGTGCAGTGTTAAAAATCTTCATCCAGATTTTAGCATAAAACTGTTGTTTAAAAATATTCAGTTCTGTTCATCCTTCCATTCCATTTATGTACACTTCAGCTAGAGATTCTTATTGATCCTTTTAAAGCATCTTCAGGACATCACAAGCTTGGCACTGTGTTATGATTCTCAGTTCCATACAATATTGGGGTCATGGAGCCCACTCTTGGAAGGCCTCTATGCATCATTAAAGTAATTTGAGTTCCATATGCAGAGGGCTTGCAGGACTGGGACTGGCATACTGCTTTTGCACCAAAACACAGGAGGGCCAATTTAGTGTATCCATCAATATAAAAACAGGTGTATGGAGAAATGAGGCATGTACAAGTCCACACACAGTGACAGATCTTTAGATGAGTAAGGAATTGCCGTCTTCAGCTAAAAAGTCAGCTCTGAATTTTTTTTGCAAATGAACCTGGACCTAATTGTATATAGCTTTGCACCTTGTGTAGCCATTTACACTATTGTAACATTGGTGTAAAATTAGAGTGATCCTCTGACTTACACAGGTGATAGTGTTTTATATACACTTGCTACTCATTTTGCACGGGTGCAAATGACTCAGAATGTGCAAGGCAGTGGATAATCACGTCTCAGAGGAATAAATTATTCCCATTATTTTGCCACCCAAACCCACAGTTCTTACTCAGTCAAATTCCCCTTGACTTCAGTGTGCCTGAATATGGACTTCAAGAGTGGACCAGTGAACTACAGTTAGTTTCTGGTTCATTCTATTTCCTAAATCTTCTAACAAGTTTGAGCATTTTTGGATGATGCATTCCAGCTAAAGAAATAAACAAGTGCCTAAGGGAGGTTGAGGATGAGGAAAGTTTAAGGCCCAGATCCTCAAAAGGTATTTAGGCACCTAACTGGCATTGAAATCAATGGGAGTTAGGTGCCTAAATATCTTAGAGGATCTGGTCCTAAGAGCTTTGGTAAAGGTGAGTTTTAGCTCAGATAGTGTTCAGGCAAAATGAAAATAATAGAATTTATGATCATGTGAAATAGTTTGTAATTCTATGTGAAGTTAACTGATTGACACAAAGCTTCATTTCATACTGCGGTGGGAAAGTCTCCATAGGGGAATAAAACAAAATGGAAAAAGGAATGTAAGCAAATAAGTTGCAAGCATCAACTTCTTTTTAAACTCGGAAGCATTGACCTTTTCCTATCCAATATCAAATGAAGTCCTATGACTGTAATGAATCTGAATCATATTTCTGGGGATATATCTTCTGAGGGTAAAATTCATCCCAGTGCAGAGGCCTCATAACACGCTCCTCACTGAAGCATTGCTTAAAAGTTGCAGAGTGCCTTGTGTATGTGCTACTGCACTAGGATAAATTTCACTCTCAGAGAACAAATATAACTCTAATTTATGTTAATGAGTTATGCACATGCATTGACAGAAGACTATAATACTCTTGTGACAAAAACTGCCATAATAGAAGAAGGAACTCTAGAGCTGTATCATAGCCCTAGGAGCTGATCCTCTACTCCTACTACCTTCCACCCAAACTGTGCAATGTGAGAACATTGTAGGCAGGCTGGCAGCAAGTGCAGAAGGTGGGAGGAGAATTTTTAAAACTTAAGGGGAAAAAAAAGAGTTAAAAACATGGAACTCCTAATGAGAGACAAGAGAAAACATAGGATGGGGGGGGGGGTGCGGTGGGGGAATTAAGATGTTGTGATTACTGTAGTCTTTGAGCTGGACTTTAAGAGGAAATGCTCTTCCCCTGTTTAAAATATATAGGTTAGCAAGGGCAGGAACAGGATAGGAGAAGAATTTTACCAATGGTAAATACTATTCAAGTACAGTGCATTCCAGTGATAGAGGAATAACCAAAGAATGTTATTGTAAAGGTGACTTGTTCAAGGACAACCTCAATCTCACATGTAGTTGACTGACAGAAACACTAAGGCCCATGCATTTTGATTCTCTGTGAATTATGGGTAGGGCCCGACCAAATTCACAGCCATGAAAAACACGTCACAGACCATGAAATCTGGTCTCCCCATGTGAAATCTGGTCTTGTGTGTGCTTTTCCCCTATACTATATAGATTTCACAGGTGGGGGGGGAGCAGCATTTCTCAAATTAGGGGTCCTGACCCAAAAGGGAGTTGCAGGGGGGTCAGAAGGTTATTTTAGGGGGGTTGCCACACTAATTTCTGTGCTGCCTTCAGAGGTGGACAACCAGAGTGTGGCAGCTGCTGACTGAGGGCCCAGCTCTGCAAAAGTAAGGGTGTCAATATCATGCCATCCTTACTTCTGTGTTGCTGCTGGCGTCAGCTCTGTCTTCAGAGCTGGGCTCCCAGTCAGCAGCTGCCACTCTCCAGCTGCCTAGTTCTGAAGGTCCTGTTTCCACCACCAGCAGCACAGAAGTAAGGGTAGCAGTACTGCAACCCCCCCTACAGTGACCTTGCAACCTGTGCCCCGCACAACTCCTTTTGGGGCCAGGGCCCCTACAATTACAATACCATGGAAGTTCAGATTTGAAATTTAGTATTTGTTAAATCCTATGACCGTGAAAATGACCAAAACGGACCCTGAATTTGGTAGGGCCCTAATTATGGGCTTTGGTTGTCAAACAAGAGGGGTACTCTGTTACTGAAGGAGGCATCCTTAGGATGAGAAGCAAAACTGAGGTCTTGACCTTTCTGAGCCATTAAAAATTCCTTGACACTTTTAAATTCTTGATCAAATTCCAGTTCAGGAAAATTAATTTTTGCTTTCCTACGTTTCCACGGTAGTTTAAATTGGACAGGACATTTTTCTTTACTGCCTATGCTAAAATATTGCGCAGTATTACTTTTGTGCCATTAGAGAGCAGCCATGTTCATCTGAGAGAGCTGGCTGCAATGGCGTGGTAGGCAAAGCGTTAGGATTTTTTAGCATGAAGAGTACTATAAAAATGTGTAATATTTTGATGAGATGATCACAATGAAAGAAAAAGCTTCTTTTTCTGTGAGGTCTAACCCTGAGATCTGTATGTTACCAGTCTCTGAGAAAGTACAGAATTAATAACAGTATTAGTAAAATCTAAATAGTAATATTGAATTATCAATGTTGGGCCATGGATTGATTCTGTAATAAACTTAGTTAATGCAAACAGCGCAATGACATTTTTTAAAGTATGCATTTTCTGAGCACTTTGCCCTCAGGTAACGTATCTTCAGACGCGCGCCAAGGCAAGCTTTTATTTTACGTTAGCGGCGAGAGCATCGACAGCTCAGCACCTAGGACCGACACGTTGACCGCCTCACGCCCTCACCACTCGCCCACCCCCTCCCACTTTCAACTTGCTCTACCTCCCTCGCTCCGCTTCCTCAAATCCCTTCGCCGAGGAAGTGATTTTGATCGACAGTGGAGTGCGTCAATGGGATTCTCTTCTGCGCTGCCGGGAGGCGTGTTCACACGTAGCTTTCCTTGTCCAATCAGAAGCCCGCTCTGCAGCAGCCAATGGGGGCTTGCGGCTCGCGGGCTGGAGCAAGGGGGGTGGGCGGCAGTTGGTTCGGTTGGAGCCGAGCGAAGCAGGGAGCTTCCCGCCCGACCTCGAGTCGCCGCAGAGGAGACGAGGAGTCGCCGCTGCCGCCGCCGCCGTCGAAGGTGAGGGACGCGCCGCCGGGCGGGACTCGTACCCCGCTGCCGGGAGGGAAGGAGGTGGGGGCTGCGCAGCCCCGCCACCCTCTCCGGCTGGGTCATCCTGGAGGGGCGGGGCCCGGGCGGGCCGGTGAGCGCTCCCCCTCCCGCCCGGTTTCCATTGGGCGAGTGATGGGGCTGCAGGGGCAATCGCCGGCCCCGCCGCCGCCCAGTGACCCGGTATCACCTGGCGGCCGGGCTCGTGTGGGGAGCTCGGGGTGTGGGCCCCTGGGAGCGTCCTGCAGTCTCCAGGAAATAAAGGGCGTGTCCTGTGAGGAAGCCCCCAGGAATAGGTCCAGCCAAACGGGCAACCCGGGGCGGGGGGCACCCAGCCCCTCATCTCGATGGGGGGCGCAGCTTGTGCCGGGGTGGGGAGGTGCTGGAGGGCTAAGGAGCTGGGAGTTTAGCGGGGAGGTAGGTGGTGAATGGGGCAGCGGGGGAAGGGGCTGGGAGTTTGAGGTGGTGAATGGGGGCAGCGGGGGAAGGTGGTTCTATTGCTGCACGTTGTGTCTGCTTCTTTGACCCACTGGCTTGTTTCTGTTCAGCACGAGGGTGGCAGGGTCATTCCTCTCCCTGGCCCCCAATCTGGGGTAGCTGAGCTGAGGAAGGTGGAGCTTCCCTTGGGGAAGTTTGGGGAGGGCAGGGCGACAGGGGGGCCAGGAGAATGGCCCTGGGAAGGTTCTGATTCTGTACCAGGGAAGGTGAGAGCTGCTTGGTGAAGTTGAGTGAGCCATTTGGTAGGGAGGGGGGAGAACAGCCATAAAACTAAAGTGCTCTCTCCCTTGCTCCCCAAATCCTAAGACAATCTAATGCAGTATCTGGTTGTGATCCCTGCACTACCCAGACAGCCCACAAATAAAACAGTCAAGTGTGATTCTCCAGTGAGAGGAATTTGAGAGTGCGTGGTGTCTTCTGAATACCGGTAATGACACAACGAGGCTGTGCTGCCTTCTGTCACCACCCTCTTCCTCTATGCTCCTTTTCCTTTTTTCCAGGAAGAATCATCCTACACAGTGAAACATCTTTTGACTTTGTTGGAAGTGGGTTGAGCCCACTGAGACTGACTGGTATCTACAGTATCTGGCTGTATCTGTCTTTACCAGCCAGTTGGTTTAACTCTGGTTGAAGGTATTCAGAAGCTGGTATACCCAGTCTATACATGCCTCCTCTGCGGGCTTGTGCGCTCGCTTGCTCTCTCTCTTTCTCTCTAAGAGCAAAGGAGACCAGAGACTTGTGAAAGTGGCCCCACCTACTTGTTTACACAATTTAAAACACTCAGCTTTCTTGGTGGCCCACCATTCTGATTAAAATCAAGGACGATTAAAGTATTTTAAACTTAGGATGTAAATTCATTTAGCCTATAATTATTCCAATAAGTTTGATAAGTCTTTTTCCTCATAGCTTGGTAAACATGTCAGAGTGCTGTGTTAAATGTTCTTAATGTGCTCCTATCTACACCTGACTCCCATCTACAGACTAGTTGAAAGGTAGCTAATAAGGACTGTTTTCTCTTGTTCTCCATTGGAAAGTTTCCTTTGTGCTCGTTTGAACGTAAATCAGGGCTTGGCCAGCTACTGTGCAAGGTTATGCCAACTAAAATACAAGGCCAATAGTTCAAAAAAGTTATAACAGGTGTACTAATGTTTTGCTGATATTGAGCTGTTGATGAAGGTGGCAGTATTTGAGAAATGAGAGAAAATACTGTGATGACTTAGGTTGTCTGTTGGTCTCTTTATTAAACTAGTCTAATATAATTAAGACAATCTATGTAAAACCTTGGTTTTTTTGCTCTCTTTGGTGTGAACAAACATGACCGACTTAGTTTAATTTCTCATCTTTAAACTGAAATTATAAGGCAACATGCACATTGTACATTCAGCATATAGAGCATTCTTAATTATGTTTTTAAATATTAAGTTTGATGATTGGTTTATCTTCCATACCACACTTTATCACTGTCTGTCTAGAATTACTTATCAGACTTAAATGTATTCTCTTTTGAGACAAAAATCTATTATATGTTCTTCTAGTTATGACTAAACTAGCTTAAACAAGAGTGGGTGTTAGAACACACACACTTAAAAGTAAAGATTGCTTGGGGAATGCAGCTTCATACCAAAGGTCAAGCAGCAATACTTCAGAAATAAGACAGCATATACACACACATAGTTTGTGGTGAAGCAGGCTATTAATGGTTGACAGACACTTCAGACCTGTCTTGAAATAAAGTTTTGGTAGCATTCCTTTTCTCAGCTCGAGGCTCCTTCCTATCAAAAATGCATATGGCCTAAGGATCTATATCTGTGATGGCTAATGCTGAAATTAACAAATACAATTGTTTTAATTGTGTGGGTGGTGTTTGGTTAGTGATATATGTCCGTGTGGACATAGATGATGATAAAGCTTTTTATAGCCAAATGTGTTTGGGTATCTGGGAAGGCCTGTATAATTCATGAGTTGTCCAAGTAAGTGGCAATAGTACTCTCCAGCATTGTACTTCTCATTTTATTTTTTATTTTAGTCTTTAGTTTACTTCCACTCTGTAAGTACATTTATATAATGACTTTCAGTTTATGCTGTGTCATACAATGTAGGAATTTGTGCAATGGTCTTCCTGGAAAAATATTTGATCTGTGAATGTCTAGAAATAACTTTTTCAGGCAAATGTCTGAATGTAATACTTTTCCAAATTAGGGTGTCTCTGCTTGTTTTTTATACCAGTGGTTCTCAGGCTTGGGTTTATGGACCACTGTTCTCTTTTCATAAAATGAAATATTTTGAGAACCATGGTCAGATTTGGGAAGGTAGGCAGTCCTTGAGGAAGAGGCTTAATTACAAAGTGGTCCACAGAATGAAAGTATAGAAAATTCTAGATGTTGACATGATAATGCTGTCTTTTGTTAATGTAGAAGCTCTCAAGAAATCTGGCTAATAATGCAACAATTTCTTGTAGTTATCCGTGAGTATGTTTTTTTTTTTTTAAAAAAAAACAGTTTTCAGTCTCTTAGTTACTGGACTTGTACTTGGAAAAAGTAGTTTCAGATCGTGAGTGACTGACTCAGCTCAGGAAGGTTGTATGCAAAGATGTCCTTAAGTTACTTGTGTTCTCTTCTGATTCTGGGTTGTTGAAAATGGCACAAGGTGCCACTGACCCTAAATGTCATGTCTTCTGTGTTGGCCATTGAGAGGAGGTGACATAGAGCTTCATGGCGCCTCTGTCACCCAAAAATTGTCCTATGGTCAGGAGAGCTTACAGGGGCTAAGTAAAAGAGTAATTTTCTGCTGTTGGAATGCTAGAACTTTCTTTATGTATTTCAGGCTCTGGTCAGTTATTTCAGATGAATCTTTTGTGTAATAACTTTCTCAATTCCTAACTTTAGGTACGGGGTTGTTGTTTTTTTGTTTTTTGTCTTTTAAACTAAAGAACATTTCAGTGGTTTGATGCCTAGAATGCCCTCTGAGGTTGCATGAAATAAGTGGTCCTATTCAATATCTATTATTTTATCCTCTCACACTATCTGTCATTAATGTAATTTTTAAACTTGTCTTCCACTCTCATTAAATATACAGGTCACACTAGTGTATTATGTATTAGTGCAGTTTCAAGTGCACAGTAGGTTAGTTTCCAAGGATCAATATTATTTTCTGTACTCATTTTTTCAAGAGCTATTTATCTGGCTGCATTAAACTCCCAGATGTGTTGGGTAAAGGGAAACTTTGGTGCATTTACTTTGAAGGGTGCTCCTTTTCATTTGATTTATAGGCATACTGAGGAAAATGAGCAAACTTTCCTTGTCATACAGAAATTAATATGCTAAAAAGCTGTACTTAGCTGAAATGGTTTCACAGATACCAGTTATTTATTAGGTTTCATTTAATATTAAACTAGTTTTTCCATTCAAACAAATTATCAGTTTGGGGTTAACTTGAAATCATGAGGAATTTCTTTTTGGCACACGAAGGGGAACAGAACAGGAAATAGCAATACCGATGTACTTGTGTACTGAGATACAGCTAAACACTGAATCTGTTCAGGTGGAACTGTGTGATTTTAATACTGTGCTGAAATGTGTATGTTGTCTGGATGATTAGCTCATGAGGATTGATAAATGATTTTGATTGAAGTTGAACTTGAGAAGGCAGACAACCTACTGTGGGTATTCAGTGAAAAACAATGTTTAGAATCTGTTTCAGAGTAGCAGCCATGTTAGTCTATATTCACAAAAAGAAAAGGAGTACTTGTGGCACCTTAGAGACTAACAAATTTATTTGAGCATAAGCTTTCGTGAGCTACAGCTCACTTCATCGGATGCATTCAGTGGAAAATAGAGTGGGGAGATTTATATACATAGAGAACATGAAACAATGGGTGTTACCATACACACTGTAACAAGAGTGATCACCCTATACCGGAAACGTACTGACCGCTATTCCTACCTACATGCCTACAGCTTTCATTCATACCACACCACATGATCCATTGTCTACAGCCAAGCTCTACGATACAACCGCATTTGCTCCAACCCCTCAGACAGAGACAAACACCTACAAGATCTCTATCAAGTGTTCTTACAACTACAATACCCACTTGCTGAAGTGAAGAAACAGATTGACAGAGCCAGAAGAGTACTCAGAAGTCACCTACTACAGGACAGGCCCAACAAAGAAAATAACGCCACTAGTCATCACCTTCAGCCCCCAACTAAAACCTCTCCAACGCATCATCAAGGATCTACAACCTATCTTGAAGGACAACCCATCACTCTCACAGACTTTGGGAGACAGGCCAGTCCTTGCTTACAGACAGCCCCCCAACCTGAAGCAAATTCTCACCAGTAACCACACACCACACAACAGAACCTCTAACCCAGGAACCTATTCTTGCAACAAAGGCTGTTGCCAACTGTGTCCACATATCTATTCAGGAGACACCATCATAGGGCCTAATCACATCAGCCACACTATCAGAGGCTCATTCACCTGCACATCTACCAATGTGATATATGCCATCATGTGCCAGCAATGCCCCTCTGCTATGTACATTGGTCAAACTGGACAGTCTACGTAAAAGAATAAATGGACACAAATCAGACGTCAAGAATTATAACATTCAAAAACCAGTTGAACACTTCAGTCTCTTTGGTCACTCAGTTACAGACCTAAAAGTGGCAATTCTTCAACCAAAAAAACCTTCAAAAACAGACTCCAATGAGAAACTGCTGGATTGGAATTAATTTGCAAACTGGATACAATTAACTTAGGCTTGAATAGAGACTGGAAGTGGATGGGTCATTACACAAAGTAAAACTATTTCTCCTTGTTTGTTCCGCCCTCTACCCCCCACTGTTCCTCAGACGTTCTTGTCAGCTGCTGGAAATGGCCCACCTTGATCACTACAAAAGGCCCGTCGTCTCTTCCCCCCCCCCCCCCCCCCCCGCTCTCCTGTTGGTAATAGCTCACCTTAAGTGTTACAGTGTGTATGGTAACACCCATTGTTTCATGTTCTCTATGTATATAAATCTCCCCACTGTATTTTCCACTGAATGCACCCGATGAAGTGAGCTGTAGCTCACAAAAGCTTATGCTCAAATCAATTTGTTAGTCTTTAAGGTGCCACAAGTACTCCTTTTCTTTTTTAGGTTCTATGTTAGTAATGCAAAGATCACCATATCTTGAATCTCATTATTCTTTTCTCTGATATCCTCCAGGGAGACATGTTTGATGAGAGAAGGTTGGAGTAGAATCAGGACAGTAGGACAGAATTTCTGTGGTGTGTAAATGCAGAACCTCCCTTAGTGTGCACTTAAAATAATTTGAGCAATTCTGTCTGTTTGAGCTTTTGTCAGCTATTGCACATGGGCATTGTATAATATTGAGTGCACAGGATGTGTCAGTATTTGAGGAGGCACCCAACCCTTATTGATAAACAGGTATAGAAATAGGTATGGGTAAACATTCAACAGTAAAAAGTTGAGCTAGATCTGAGGAAAAAATAAAATACCTCTAAGGCTTTGTGATGATTATTGGTTCAACAGTTTAAATCATGCAAATATTTAAAAAATGCCCTGGCTCAGATACCACATTTGTGATCATGGTATAAATATTTTGACAGTGTTAGAAATCTGTATCTTGAAGAGTTTTTGGTTTTAGCTTAATGCAAGGCATTAACTCTTTCATGCTATTTATAGGGGACTGCTGGCAATTGAGAAAAGCATCTAAAGTCTCTTTGCTCTCTACGCAATAGTAAAAGGGGAAAGAAAGTACGGTAACCTAGTTTATTATTCACTACTTCAGGAATGGAGAGGAAGAGAGCAGATGGAATGGAAATAGCACATCAAAGCACAGTTCCAATCCTATTTTACATGTAACAGATCAGTGTTGAAACTAATTTCTCTTTTCAACACTCCTTAAGGGATATACTTGCAGATGCAGAACAAAGGAAAAACAGATTCCACAGGAATATGTGCAAGGTTCGTAGATAATCAGTGATATTGTAAACTCCTTTGGAAAACACATGTTTAAAATCTTCTGACAACAATCACTATCCATATACCTGGAAATCATTTTGGACTCTAACTGCAAAGTATAAGATGTCTACTCACCCTGAAATTGAATGAATGTGATGTTGTAATCTTCACTACAAAGTGATTTATTTGCAGTAACTTGATATTCATTGTGTCTATATCATCATGTCTTTGATGTGATGGCAGTAGCACAAGCATCTGACTTATTAATTTGATTGACTTGTTTCTTTGATGTACTATGTTAAACTTGGGTCTGCTGAGTAGCAGCATGCTGCACTGCTTTTTAACTGTTGTGCCAACTGCAGATAAGTATTTGCTAAGTTCCCAAAGGAATGACCACATTAACTGTAAAATCGGCAAAAAGTCCTGTGGGACCTTATAGACTAACAGACGTACTGGAGCATGAGCTTTCGTGGGTGAATACATCCGACGAAGTGGCTATTCACCCACGAAAGCTCATGCTCCAGTACGTCTGTTAGTCTATAAGGTGCCACAGGACTCTTTGCCGCTTTTACAGATGCAGATGGCTACCCCTCTGGAGCATTAACTGGTAACTCATGTCACAGCATGCTGCTTTTTGGAGGGCCATAGCAGAATATAGTCAATTCAACATGACCTCTGGGATCTGAAAATAACTTTTAACTGTTTGTACAGAGTGCCTTTCCAAGCATAGTTAGTATAGTCACTAGGCACATAGTGAGGTATGTGATTTTTGCATTGGTGTATGTGGTTAGTAACTTATGTCAGGAATAAATACAGCCACAATTTTACTCCTTTAAACTCACTCTTTTGTAGGCAATGAATTTATAGCTAACATAAAGGGGAGAGCAGACATCCCTGGCATAAAGAAAAGGAGTACTTGTGGCACCTTAGAGACTGGTCTTCTGCAATTTCCACAGTATGCATCCGATGAAGTGAGCTGTAGCTCACGAAAGCTTATGCTCAAATAAATTGGTTAGTCTCTAAGGTGCCACAAGTACTCCTTTTCTTTTTGCGAATACAGACTAACACGGCTGTTACTCTGATCCCTGGCATATTAATTCTAAAGGGGAAATTTAGGGTACAAATGTCAGCTTGTGATAAAAGGAGCCATAGGACAAATGAATTTGATGAAAACCAAAGAGATGCCTGTATTATGCCTCCAGTGTTCTCTCCTAATGGGAGTCTTCTTGGCAATCTGACAAATATCTAGGTCACTGCTGAACGCAATAACACTGTTCTTGTCAGGAGATGTAAGAAATCCATCAAATAGGTATAGATAGGCTAAGGCACTTTTGCCTGTCTTTATGGATCCATGTGAATATTGTTTAAAATGAATACAGAAAATAAACTACCTAAATATCATGTTGCCATTCTCAGTCCTTGAATCATCTTTAAGTGTTGTCTTCAGAGTCTTAGGGGCTGGAAAGAGGACCCAAGTGGTTCTAAACAAAAGCTTCAAGGGGTTATTTTTAGCTGTGTTTACATTATCTAATTCTAATTTAAACTATAGCAAATTGCATTTAACCCTGAAATGGCAGCTGCACCAAGTTGACAGTGGGGTAATCTTTGGGGTGAATGTTCCTTGGTGGAATTATCTTTCAAGATACTTATCTCATTCCATGCTGAGATGGCACTCTTGTTCCACAGTAGTAGAAACCAGTTGTTTTGGCTGTAGGGACAGAGGGTGGATCCCGTTTACTTTACACAAGACCTTCTGTTTAATCCTTGTGTATTAAGAAAATATTTTGAGAACATGGTCAGTTTTGTGGCATTTAAACACACATGCATACATTGCCAAATGGAAAAAAAAAATCAAGCAGTTAACTGCAGTTTCAGCAGTTTAACCTTCTAGAATGTGAGAGATATGGAATATGTCTGCAGCTGAAGACCCTTCTGGCCAAAGCAGTTAGCTAATATTCCCCACTTTGCCCAGGTAGTTTCCATTAGGAGGGGTTCTAAAACTGGCGGTTGGGACACCTCAGGGGGTTGCAAGGTTATTACATGGGGGGTCATGAGCTGTAAGCCTTCACCCCAAACTCCGCTTTGCCTCCAGCGCTTATAATGGTGTTAAATATATTTTAAAGTATTTTTAATTTATAAGGGGGGGGTCGCACTTAGAGGCTTGCTATGTGAAAAGGGTCACCAGTGCAAAAGTTTGAGAACAACTGCGTTAGTATAACAAATTGATGAGTTGGGTATATTCTTTGGTGCAATTCTGTTTGTTTGCAAAAAAAGGAAACAAAATCCTGTTTCTCCTAACAGTAGAAACAAACAGCAGGCAGTTTCCTTGCTCACAATTTCCAAGTTTGCCTCTCCAGTGAGTTCTTTGCCCCGAGGAACTCTGTTTCGCTGTTTCTCTCACTTTCAGCTGGCTTTCTTGGCTGTTTTGAAAGCTGTGTGAGAGAGAGAGAAGCAAACAGTCCCTTATTCCCTGTATTTGTAATCAAGGAACCTCTTGGCTCACATGCCTCTGCTTCTGATCAGGCCTTGCCATGTGGCCCATTGCTTTGGATGGTGGCTTCTGTTACCAGCTACAGCTGTGTAAAAGGAGCTTAATTGGTCCTTCTGCTTCACCTGAAAGATGGCTGTTTGGCACTCCCATCAGCTTTAACCAGGTCTGTGACTATCTGTAGATGAGACCAGCCGTTAACACCTTCCAGCATGAGAATATGTTAGAGGCTGCAGATAATGTTCTCTACCAATAGGGTTAGAAGAGTGGACATCTCTTGCAGAGCAGAAACCATAAATGATCTTGTCACCTAGAATTTTTTTTTAAGAAAATGAAAGACTTAGATTTGAGTTTGAAATTAACTTTGAAAATTCACGAAGAACAACTTTCAGTCTGATGGGCTATGTAAATATTCAATATTAAGTATGTACTCCAGATGTCTTACTAGACCCCAAAATAATTGCTTTCTGAATTTTTCTGAAAGATGGTTATGGTGTAGCAAGGAGAAGTTTCATATACTGTATGCCTCGTACCTATCATAGCTCACTTTTGGGAATAAGTGTCCAAAAGAATGGACTGTCAGTGAAGATTGAGATAAATGATCTTTTGTTAATGAAAAAAACTAATCCTTTCTGTTGTACATTAAGTTGTAAATATGATTCCAAAGAATTATGCTGCCAGTACCACTGGTCCCCTCCTCTCCCCCACCCCCCAACCCCAACTAATTAATTGAATGCAAAACTACACCAGGAATGG
This sequence comes from Eretmochelys imbricata, assembly GCF_965152235.1. Lineage (NCBI taxonomy): Eukaryota > Metazoa > Chordata > Testudines > Cheloniidae > Eretmochelys > Eretmochelys imbricata. Next base: position 237,664,441 of record NC_135572.1, read on the forward strand.
AATGTTAGTGTTCTGCTAAATGAATTAAGGTTAAATGAAGCTATCCAATTTCTACACAAATAAAATGAGCACTCGTGATGTAATGTGGAAGTCTTTTTCTGGAGCTGTGTGACAACTAGCTGAAGTGTAGTCCAACGCCTGTTATCTGCAGGATCCAATTGTATGGGCTAATGTAGTGGAAACTTGGAATGAGTTTTTTATTTGTTCCCTTTCCTCCTCTTCTATTTTTTCCTTCTTGCTGTTTTATAGTTTCAAATATATCTGAAACATCCACCTGAGGGTATGTCTCTTACCTAATATCTGTCCTCTTGTATAGTGCTATTTGTAGACAGGCATTGACATTTTGTAGAAGTGCCTACTGATGTCATTTTATACATGTAATCTTTGACTCTTGCTTTTGTTTAATTTAAAAGGATAAATAACTTGAATTATCCAATTGCACACAGTATAAATGCCAACAGTACATTGCGTTGTAAGATTAGTTAAATATTAGGGTGCCTAGAGCTTTTGTATAAGTGTTTATTTAAATCTTAATAAATAAAAGCTTTTATACCAAATGCTGCTGAGGACATATCAGACAGAGTGGTAAAGATTGCATAAATACAGTAGAGACACTCATAGCTGAATTCCATTGTTCTTCCACAACTCATGTTATGGGAATTGCATTCTTAAAGGGATGATGTATAGGCGCACTTGCTTTAAGTTTTGAATTATCATACATTTATTGGGTCTTCACTGAATTTAAATGCATAGCACCATATAACAGGTTAAAAGTTGTTAACTCTGTACTATAAACTAAAGGGATGCTGAAAATAGTTCAGATCCAAAACTCACAAAACTGAAGGCATGCAAAACCTCTTGTACTCATGGAACCCCAGTATTGTGCTAATGCATGAGAACCGGAACTGACAAGTGATTCTCTTCTCCCCCCCCCCCCCGAGCTGAATGAAATTCAAAGTATAAAGGAAAAAAGCCTCAAACAGTTTACAGCTAAAGATTTTTAGAAATAAAGAGCTGTGTGCATGAATGTGTTTACTGCTAAGTATTCTTGTCTTATGTATGTTACAAATGCTATGTATTAAACAAGTAAACACTAAACAATCTATGAAGGCACCCTAGCAGCTGCACAGGTAAAATTGCACTGAGATTTCAGTTAATGCCAGATTAAAATTCTTCTATTTTCCTCTTTTTAATCATTAACAGTTGGAGACTATATTCAAGCCTACCAGTGCAAAGGACAGTTCTTCTTTGAGCACTGGTCCCTATGCATATTGCACACACAGATATGGATGCAGCTGAGACTGGAGATTTGTAGCAAGTAGTGTCTGTTGATCTGTGCCTACCCAGTTGCCATTCTCGTCCTTTGAACTGAGGGCATAAATGATGGTGTGGGCCAGTGCCTTTCCAGTTTCTTCTTACCACCGCGTGGTTTGAGTTGAAATCCCATGACTCCTTTACAATCCTCCTCTGTTACAGAAACTGTAAATATACATAGTTTTTAGTAAGATTAGATTTAGTGTTTTTTGTATAGATAATATAGTTGTCTAGTTCCTTCCTGCCTTGGGAAGATTCTCTCCACAAAGAAAGGCTATACCCAGATTCCTGGGGTTTAAGAGTGGTATATCCTGCCCTTGCTCCTGCTCTATCATTGATGAACACCAGTATTGTCTTGGGGAGGCTCACCGTTGCTGCCAATTTCAACATATGCCGTTGCTTCCTTCCCTGAATCTGTGAAGGATAAGAGCTCCATGTATAGAAACACTCTGTGGAGACAAGGCCATGAGACCCCAGTTAGACCCAGTGTAACGATGCTGGTTCTGGTGGGACCCAACAGAGTGCCAATTCAGGACAAATTGCTTACAGCACAGCAGTTACAGCCCAAGGCTGGAGTTCCTTTACTAATTAAGGCAAACCAAACCAGCCAGACAGAGGAAGACTTTGGTTTTACCCCACTGGCTAACCATAAGTCACACGAGCAATTCCCTTAGACGCTCCAGTTTCCCAGAATCATCACCAGTGCCACTCGTTATGGGGACAAATGGTTATGAAAACCAATGCCTCAGTAAAAAAGAAAAGGTTCTCTCGATCCCAAAGGACCAAGCCTCAGACCCAGGTCAGTATAACAAATCAGATCTTGCCTATAAATCACACTGTTGCCAATCCTTTAGAATCTAAAGGTTTATTCATAAAAGGAAAAAGATACAGATGAGCGCTAGAATTGGTTAAATGGAATCAATTACATACAGTAATTGGATAAAGAAAAGAAATACTAGTGGCACCTTAGAGACTAACCAGTTTATTTGAGCATAAGCTTTCGTGAGCTCATGAAAGCTTATGCTCAAATAAATTGGTTAGTTTCTAAGATGCCACTAATACTCCTTTTCTTTTTGCGAATACAGACTAACACGGCTGCTACTCTGAAACCAGTAATGTCATAGTTCTTGGTTCAGGCTTGTAGCAGTGATAGAATAAACTGCAGGTTCAAATCAAGTCTGGAGTACATCCACTGCTGGGATGGGTCATTCAGTCCTTTGTTCAAAGCTTCAGTTTGTAGCAAAGTCCCTCCAGAGGTCAGAAGCAGGATTGAAGACCAGATGGAGATGGGGTATCAGCCTTTTACAGTCTCTTGCCATATGGTCTTTGCTTTTTGTCCCAAGGACATGCTATCCAGCACATGGCATAGAAAAATCTTAGAGTTCTGTCCATAGGCAGGTCCCTGCATATCTTGCTGAATCACAAGGTGTCTCTGCCTTCTCTCAATGGGTCAGTTGTACAGCTGATGGTTCTTAATGGGCCATCAAGCAGGCTAGGCAGAGCTGACACCAACTTGTCTGGGATGTCACCCAGAAACATAGCATAAGTTTGAAGTTATGAATATTGGCTCTATACTGTCTGTATTTCAACTACTAAAATGATACACATATACAGGTAACATAATTATAACCAGCCAATCATAACCTTCCCATAGACACCTCACATGACAACCTTTGTACAATATTTGCTGCAAATATATAACAGTGATCTATATGATTACAGATTCTGTCAATAACGTCATACCCAGGCTGAGGAGACTGTCCTCATGCAGCAACCTCAGATACTGAGCAGTGTTTCTCTCTGAGCACGAGCTCTGGAGAAGAGATCAAAACCATGAAGTCTCAGAAACCCTCTCAGAAGAGTATGGAATATAAATATAAGGACAGATCACCATTCAGATCTGCCTCTAAGGGCATGGTTACACTTGCAGATGAAGAGCGCTTTGAGTGAAACCTGCCTTCAGAGAGCTCAGTAGGGAAAGCGCTGCAGTCTGTCCACACTGACAGCTGCAAGCGCACTGGTGTGGCCACATTTGCAGCACTTGCAGTGGCATTGGGAGCAGTGCATTATGGGCAGCTGTCCCACAGAGCACCTCTTCCCATTCTGGTGCTGTGGCTTGTGGGAAGGGGGCGGTGGGGGTGGGGCATTCTAGGTCCTGTCCCAACACCCAGTGATGCATCGGTTCACATCCCAGCAATCCCTGTGCTTCCGCCCACATTTGCCGCCATGTTTCAATGTTTTTTGTACTGTGCGCTCTGTCTTCCCTTTTGGTGTGTGGGAATGGAGCCCGAACTGCTGAGGAGTATGCTGACGAGTTTCGCCAGCATGTCACGTTTGGCAGTCGAGTTATTCCTTATGGTCCAAAGTGACAGTGAGGGCTCCGATGATATCGACTCGAGTAACGCATATGAGGCTCATGGACATGCTCACCACCGTGGAACACCGCTTTTGGGGTTGGGAAACAAGCACTTAGTGGTGGGATCACATCGTCATGCAAGTCTGGGATGAGGAGCAGTGGCTGCAGAACTTTCGGATGAGAAAAGCCACTTGCATGGGACTGTGTGAGGAGCGTGCCCCCTCCCTGCAGCGCAAGGATACGAGATTGAGAGCTGCCCTGACGGTGGAGAAGCGGGTGGCTATTGCAATCTGAAAGCTGGCAACTCCAGACAGCTACCGATCGGTTGCTAACCAGTTTAGAGTGGGAAAGTTGACCGTTGGAATTGTGTTGATGTAAGTTTGTAGGGCCATTAATCGCATACTGCTCAGAAGAACTGTGACTCTGGGTAATGTGCATGACATTGTGGCTGGCTTTGCACAAATGGGTTTCCCGAACTGCGGAGGGGCGATAGATAGCGCACACATTCCAATTCTGGCACAAGCCCATCTAGCCTCAGAGTATGTTAATTGGAAGGGGTATTTCTCTATGGTTCTCCAGGTGCTTGTGGATCACTGTGGGCACTTCATTGACATTAACGCAGGCTGGCCTGCGAGGGGCATGACGTACGCATCTTTTGGAACACTGGTCTGTTCAGGAAGCTGCAAGCGGGAATTTTTTTCCCAGACTAGAAGATCACTGTAGGGGAAGTCTGAATGCCCATTGTGATCTTTGGAGACCCCGCTTACCCTTCAGTGCCGTGGCTCATGAAACCTACACAGGGAGCCTTGACAGCAGCAAGGAGAGATTCAACAACAGGCTGAGCTGGTGCAGAATGACTCCGAGTGTGCTTTTGGCCATTTAAAGGGCCGCTGGCGCTCTGTGTATGGGAAGCTGGCCCTGGCCGATGACTGCATCCCCGCAGTTATATCCACGTGCTGTACCCTCCATAACGTTTGTGAAGGGAAGGGTGAATGATTCTCTCAGGCAAGGAACTCGGCGGTTCAACACCTGGAGGCTGAATTTGTACAGTCAGAGAACAGGGCTATTAGAGGGGCCCAGCGTGGGGCTGCAAGGATTAGGGATGCCTTGAGGGAGCAATTTGAGGCTGAAAGCCACTAGTAATATCTGGTGCCCTGCACGGGAGTGAAGTGCAGTGGTTCCAATGTTAGTAGGAATCTGTGTTTGCTTTGCTGACTTGCAGTGCCTGTTGCTTTCCTGGGCTAGGGTTTTTTTTATATTTTTGCATAAAGAATGTTTTCAAAGCCAAAAAATCCATTTATTGAAAAGAAACACAACTGCTTGGGAAACAGAAGGGGCAAGGGGGTGGGGTGGGGAACGGTACAATCACAGATTTGCGTATGTCCTGTTATCATACTCAGCCTTCTTGTCTGGAGTGCTGTGCAATGAGTGCTGAACTTCAGGATGGCTATACTGCATGGTGATGGGGGTTGTGTGCAGGGGTAAGGGTCGTAGTTTTCAAGGCTGGGTGGTGAAGCTACAGGTGTTGGAGGCAGCTGGTGGTAGTAAGAACCCGGATGTTGGGGAAAGTGGGTTGGAGGTGACATGAGGGCACAAGGGAAAGAGTTCTGGGACAAGGGCTGTATGGGGGGGTCGGGCATGGTAGTGCTCTGCTTGCATGGCTACGAGTGCCTGGATCGAGTCCGCTTGGCGTTCCGTTATGCTTATCAGCTGATCCGTGCTTTGCTGACGAAGCACCGCGCTTTTGTGCCGGCGCTCCTCATTCAGCTGGCGGATCCTTCTTTCACTGTCCCGCCACTCCTGCGCTTTTTGATTTTTCATTACTTGAATGCTGCGTTACTTCATGCAACATATCTTCCTTGCTTCTACGTGGCCTCTTTCTGATTCTTTGGGGTCTTTCGGCCAGTGATAACATGGGCGGCTGAGATCTCAAGGTTGCATCTGTAAAGGCAAATGCAACACTTAACAGAGGCAGCATTGTTCACGTCAGTCAGAGCAAGGATTCCCCCTAACTTAAGGACAAGCAGTCTACACAATAGCATAATTTTCCCATCCCAAAGTGAGCGCACATAACCCACGGGAGCCCCAAAATGGTGAGTAAGCACAGGGTCAAGTGTGACTGATTGTTTCACGGCTGTATTGTCCTCTGGGTTTATGTGCCTTGGGGAGAGCCAACAGCAGCAGGGGGCCCCTATACTGAACACTGGTCCCCACATTTTCCACAGGAGTTCATCCTGGAAGATATCTTCTTGCTGAGGGTAAAGTAGGAAGCAAGAAAGGGTCTTCTGCTGCCATGCGGCTTCTGCCCTGTGTGCAGCAATGGTCCGCCCTGCCCCTCACAGCACAGTGGTGCGGACAAGTTAGCCTTAGTGAGACAGGGACCACAGTGGCTCTCCCGAGAAACCTGCGCAAGCTCATTGTCCAAGTTCTGGGTGAGACCTTTGAAGAGATCACTGAGGCAGATTACCGTGATGTGAGAGAGCACATCAGTGCCCTATTCTGCGTTCTAGGCATTCATGCGGCCCTAACCCCAAGAGCCCGCACCAAATAACTTCCTTCGCAAAATAAAAGCCGCTTACTGGGAACCTTCTCTGGTGTTTGTCCTTCCCCAAGCACCGGCTGCCACGACTGGCTACCTTCCTCCTGGCTTGAGAGCAGCTCGGGATTCTGGGGTGTCTTCCTCCGCCTCGGGTACCTCGCTCCCTCTTTGCTGCTGCTCCTCTTCCTGCCTTTGCCTTGTTGAACTGGGCTCTGAAGTGTCCATGGTGGTACTCGGAGTGGAGGTGGGGTCGTCCCAACTATCGAGTCCAGCTCTTTGTAGAAATGGCAGGTCGCAGGGGCAGCACCAGAGCAACTGTTTACCTCACGGGCTTTATGGTAGGCATTCCGCAGCTCCTTCACTTTAATCCTGCACTGCAGTGCGTCCCGGTCATGGTCCCTTTCCATCATGTCCCATGATATGGAATCATAGAATATCAGGGTTGGAAGGGACCTCAGGAGGTCATCTAGTCCAACCCCCTGCTCAAAAGCAGGACCAATCCCCAACTAAATCATCCCAGCCAGGGCTTTGTCAAGCCTGACCTTAAAAACTTCTAAGGAAGGAGATTCCACCGCCTCCCTAGGCAACGCATTCCAGTGTTTCACCACCCTCCTAGTGAAAAAGTTTTTCCTAATATCCAACCTAAACCTCCCCCACTGCAACTTGAGACCATTACTCCTTGTCCTGTCCTCTTCCACCACTGAGAATAGTCTAGAACCATCCTCTCTGGAACTACCTCTCAGGTAGTTGAAAGCAGCTATCAAATCCCCCCTCATTCTTCTCCTCTGCAGACTAAACAATCCCAGTTCCCTCAGCCTCTCCTCATAAGTCATGTGTTCCAGACCCCTAATCATTTTTGTTGCCCTTCGCTGGACTCTCTCCGATTTATCCATATCCTTCTTGTAGTGTGGGGCCCAAAACTGGACACAGTACTCCAGATGAATACAGGGGGACAATCACATCCCTCGATCTGCTCGCTATACCCCTACTTATACATCCCAAAATGCCATTGGCCTTCTTGGCAACAAGGGCACACTGCTGACTCATATCCAGCTTCTCGTCCACTGTCACCCCTAGGTCCTTTTCCGCAGAACTGCTGCCTAGCCATTCGGTCCCTAGTCTGTAGCTGTGCATTGGGTTCTTCCGTCCTAAGTGCAGGACCCTGCACTCATCCTTATTGAACCTCATCAGATTTCTTTTGGCCCAATCCTCCAATTTGTCTAGGTCCCTCTGTATCCTATCCCTGCCCTCCAGCGTATCTACCACTCCTCCCAGTTTAGTATCATCCGCAAATTTGCTGAGAGTGCAATCCACACCATCCTCCAGATCATTTATGAAGATATTGAACAAAACCGGCCAGGGGACCGACACCTGGGGCACTCCACTTGACACCGGCTGCCAACTAGACATGGAGCCATTGATCACTACCCGTTGAGCCCGACAATCTAGCCAACTTTCTACCCAACTTATAGTGCATTCATCCAGCCCATACTTCTTTAACTTGTTGACAAGAATACTGTGGGAGACCGTGTCAAAAGCTTTGCTAAAGTCAAGAATCAATACATCCACTGCTTTCCCTTCATCCACAGAACCAGTAATCTCATCATAGAAGGCGATTAGATTAGTCTGCCCAAAGGTATCGAGCACAGCTGGGACTGGACAGCTTCCTCCCCCCAAACACTGATGAGGTCCAGCACCTTGCCATTGCTTCATACTGGGGATCGCTTGGCGCGTGGAGGCAAGGTCACCTGGAAAGATTCGCTAAGAGCACTCCACGCCTGGCTGAGCAAACAGGAAGGGGATTTTCAAAATTCCCAGAGAATTTAAAGGGTGGTCTGATGGTTGGTCACCTGAGGGCAGGGCAGTAGAGTTCAAAATGATGACCAGAGTGGCTAGAACAAGCATTGCTCTAGTGGGGGCGCACAAAATGTTATTCTGCTTGCCAAGGTGGAGTACTAGGAGCGCTCTAGCCGCGGAGTCAGAGCGCTCTATGTGCCTTGCCAGTGTGGACGGGTAGTGAGCTAGTGTGCCTGGGACTCCTTTAATGCGCTCTAAGTCGTAAGTGTAACCAAACCCGCAGAAACAGAAGACAAACCAACTCCCAAGCCAGGTGTCAACAAAGTCAAGTGGATTATCACCTAGTTAAATGGCCATCCTTTTTCAGGAAGAAGGGTGCAAGCAAGAACTTTACATACTGATAATAGAACTACAGGCGAGGGGTGTTTACGCACCCTCCTCCCCCACTGTGTAAACAGACTGGCTGTTGCCCGAACCCCAGCTGGAGATAATCTTTAAAGAGGGGAGAATGGTGTAAGAATAGAGAACACACACAACACAGACTACCTCTCTCCTCCATACTGTACCTTTCTACTCAACTCCTCTCTGCTCAGGGTAGCAACAATGCCTAAAGAGACACTGAACTGGGGGAGGGGTCCTGTCCTGAAGGCTTTCAACTAGTAAAGGCTGCAAAGAGCAAGTGGTGAGAAACCTTCTGCGCTGAATCCATTTAGCTTGCTAAATTAGGTATTAGTTTGCATTTTATCTTATTTTCTTTGTGACCAATTCTGACTTCTATGCCTCATTACTCGTAATAATTTTATATTTCTATAGTTAATACACTGGTTTAGGTAAAATAAAACGAATTTATTTGGATTGAAGTGTTTAAGAACCACCACTTGTGACAACAAGGTATGTGCATATCGTTTTCCATTGATGAAGTGACAGACTTCATATGAGCTTGCCTTGTCAAGTAGAGAGCTGGGCAGTACAAGATGCACATTTCTGGGGGAAGGCCTGGGACTGGGAGTTGGTTGGTGTTGCCCTACATATAATTCGTGAATGGCTGGCCAGAGCGTTCATGTAATTCAGTTGGGAATGATTTTGCATGCTAGAGGCTGTGTGTGAACTGACAAAGAGTGGTTCTCACAGCAAAGCAGTGTAAAAGGCACCCCACATTAGAGAATTGAGGGGACAACTGTTCAACAGTTCAGATTGTACCTTGGGGAATGTCACAACCTTATCCATAATCCCCTCTTCTATGTGGACCAGTTCTCCTCAGAGCCTTTTTGACACCAGAAGAGACTACCTTGTGGAAAAGAGGATTCTCCCCAACCACGTCCACTAGCTAGAACACTATCCCTTTGGTATTGCCAGCCTCACAGAGTGGAACAGGAACCTAACTTTTCATTGGACAAATCTGATGTTCCTGTTGAGCCTTTACCTCCGAGGAAGACAAGTCTAACCTCTTAGTGTCCTCAACTTCTGTACATTGAAGCATCACTTCAAGGCTTCTCCATAGCATTACTTATTGGTGTGCAGGGGGAGCTGACTCTGGAAGTCCTGGGGTGGGAGGGAAAGGGCTGTATATAGAGGGTGAACATGAGGGTTTTTGATGTGAGCTGGATGGTGGGAGAGAAGCAGGGCCAGAGAAGAGCTGCACTTGAATGAACCTTCTATTTTGATGAGATTTGGGATGTTGACTCAGAGCATAGAGTTCATTGGCACAATGTTAGATCCAAGGTGGCAAGAGTATATTTACTTCAGTAGAGGCTTCAGACCGTGGTCAACCTCATAATGTTCACCCCAGTGCTCCAGAATAGCCTTTTCAGATTCACAGGACATATGGCAGTATGCACTTATGTTACACAATATTCCAGACTGCATCTTTGACCTTTACAAGGGTGGTTGAGATACGTGTATCTGCCCAACAAGCACAGCGTGGATCGGTTGGTTATTATCACTCAAAGTCCTGTCTCTGACAGGGACCTTATGGTATCCACCAGCAGAGGGGTGTGTAGGGTTACAAGGTTTAGTATTGTGTGTATATATATAATATTTCTCCAAAGGTGTCTTTTAACATCTGCTGAAAGCTTGTCACACTGGTCATCATAGTAATTTCAAAATGTACGTAGGGATAATATGTAAGGAGTTATACACCCATACTGAAAATTATGTTTTTAAGGTCTGTCAGATGGGGCTGATTGCCAGAAGGTGAAAAGTGGGTTTCTTTCAGGCAGAAGATGCTTATCTATCTATCTGGGTATATGTAGATTTAATATTGTAATCTTCACAATGAACACCTACCTACAGTCTGAGCAAAATGCTAATCAAATAATTGCAAAACTTGAGAGGAGATTCTAGACAGGAAGAAACAAGTAGCAGAGGGTTACCCTGTTTAAAAGTGAACACAGTAGATCATTGAACGACATCTGGGGGTGGAGAAGTACGCCGTTATCCTTCACCAAGGGTATAGGCTGCCAGCTGGCTTGTCTTATGGATGGAGGGTCCCATCCTGTCTGTCTCCTGGGAGAGAAACTTTGGGGGAGCTAATTTTTTATGACATGGGAATTTCTTGTTAAGTTTAGGCTCTAGAAAACGTTATGATTTTATTTTTTATTTAACCATTTGTTTCTTTTAATTCTACTTCTCAAATCTATTGTTTGTTAAATAAACTTCTTCTACTGTTTGTTATAAATATGTCTAAGTGCTCTGTGATGAGCAGAGTGGTGATCCTGAGGTGTAAGTGGTAAACTGGTGCATATTATTCCTTTGGTAGTAGAAGATCTGGGAATTCTGAGTGTCCAGTGCATTGGGGATGGGCACTCCAGGGGGTGCTTGAAGGACTCAGTAGAGTGTGCCTATTGTTAACCTGTAAAGAGAGAGCAGAGCTAGAAGAGACCTGGAAGTTGGTGTTCATGTTGCTGGAGGCTGGTGGTGTAGGGAAATTAATCCATCGCAGGCACAGACAAGGCTTCCTCATGTTGAAGGGCAGGTGGTAGTGAGGTGCCTAACAACCCTGGGTACCCCTGGAAAGTGTCAGTGTCCTCATCAAATTGAGGATGGATTCAACACAGGTGTGCAGTGGAATGTCTTTTCCAGTACTGCTACCAACAGAGATTCTAGTTATAGATGTCTCCACCCAAGGCTGTGGAGTGTCACAGTTTAGGTAACTACAGCTGTATTTCCCCTCTGTGGTCTAGCAAGGCACTCCCCTCTAGGTTTCTGGCTCCTCAGTTGTCACCTTTCTTGGGCAAAGACTTGCATCTCTCTCCTTCCTGCACAGTTCCCTGCCTACGCTTTAAATTTCCCGGCAAGTAAATTACCCAAGCAGGCCTGCTTTACTGTCTCCTCAGAGGCTATAAACAGCATACTGTATATACTCGTTCATGAGCTGAATATTTTTGGTGGTAAAGTGACACATCAAAGAGCAGGGGCTTATAAATGGGTCTACACCAAAATTTGATGATTTTAAACTCTATGAAATCATTGAATTGAATATCTAAATATATCGTTTTGTTTACCTGGAGCATCTGCAGGCATGGAGCCCCTCAGTTCCCTGTGGCGGCGGTTTGCCGTCCCCAGCCAATGGGAGCTGCGAGAAGTGGCGCAAACGGTAATTCTCCAGTTATAAGGTCTGACACAGCTTTTCCTAAGCAAGCACATTCTGTCTTAAAGTGAAAGCATTACAGAGAAAACATATTACAACAATAAGAGATCCTACGCATATGTTAATAAGCTTATCAGAGATCACCTTAGCTCCGGTAGGAGTCACTCCTTCAATCCCGACGCAGGAGCTCTGTGGTTACAAGTTCATAACTCGTTCTGCTCAGAAACAGAACCCCTATGCATAACTTAGCTTCTCTGTTTATACAGCCTGAGTCTTTACCTACTCATGGTCTTTGCAGATCAATCAGCCAGACAAAGGTCCATTTCTCAAGGTGAAGCTTCCAAAGACTGAGGTTTGCATAACTGTGGGGGTACATTTGAGTATACCTCCCTCTAGAGATTCCCTGGAAAACCCATTTTCTTTAAAAGTTCATTCTTGTCTGGCACATTGTTTCCACTAGTCTTTTGAAGTTCATATCTTCTTAGGGTTTACCTTAGTCATGTCTCCACTCTAGAGCCATTATGTACAATCCCACAATAATATATAAACATTTACATTTTTAATGAACTCCTAAGATACTTAAACTTAATTCAATAAGGGTTGTCCAGGATATTGTATAAAAATTGCCAAATCTGTCGGTGCATCTCGCCCACTTCTGAATTCAAGGGAAATGGCCCCCTCAAGAGACCTCACTACATGTAATTCGGAGCAATTTTGTTGGTGTGCAGGGTTTGACAATATAAGTGTTTGTGGACAGCACCACAGAGATTCATTACTTCAAGAGGCAAAGGGGAGCCAGGTCCTCACCACTATGTCAGGAATCCATACATCTCTAGAATTGGAATATCTGTCATCAGGGAGCATTCGTGGCCCTTCACCTTCCTGGCAGGTAGAATACCTTAGCAGACATACTCAGCACAGAGTTATCTGAGAATCACTATTGGTATCTTAAGAGTTCAGTCTTCCACAATGTCTTTTGCAGATGCGGGTTCCCACAAGTGAATATGGTTGCAACATGTCGCAACAACAGATGCCAGAGATTCTGCTCCAGGGGAGGCATGAGCCCTCAGATGCCTTTCCCATTTTGTGGCTCCTGGTCTTATATATGTCATCTTTACAATACTTGGGATACTGAGAAAGCTGATGAAAGATGCCTGCCACATTATCGTGGTCACCCTGACATGTGCAAACTCACCTGGGCCAGTTTCTGCTCTCCAGTTTACTGAATCTTGATTAAGGAAATTAGATCAAGCAGGTCAGGCTAAATGATCAGTCTGTCTATCATAAGGGCAGCTAGTTCCTGCAGCCAGACCAGACATCTTTGCATTGGGCAGCCTGAATCCTGGCTGGATGACAGATGCAGAGAGAAGCTGTTCTGTTGAGGACATCTTACTACCGAGTAGGAAACATTTGACCAGACTGATGCACGTGACCAAATGGAAGAGGCTTTTTATCTGGGCATTGAGCAACAGCTTTCACCATTGACAGCTCTGATTTCCACATTATCAGAATAATCATAATTATCCCTAAATTCCATAAGAATGCACCTGGGAGTTGTCTTTGCAAGTCACTCCCCTGTCCAAGGCCACAGCATTTTCTTGCATCCCGTGGCAGTGAAGCTTCTAAAACGGCTTTCCCATGGGTTCCCTGACCAGTGGGAAAACTTACCTTAGTGGGATTTAATCTGGTTTTCACTGGACTGATGGATTTCTCCATTCAAGCCCGTGGCTACTACCTGGTTCTTTACTATGTTTTCATGAAAACAGCTTTTCAAGTAGTCATCACATCAGCCAGAGAAGAGGGGGAGATCCAGACCCTTGTAACAAGGCACCCTTGCATGTTCCTTTATAAGGACAGTTTGCCTTAGACCCCACCCAAAGTTTCTATCCAAGGTAGTCATTTTCATATCAGTCAGTATTTATTCACACCCTGGTTTTCTTCCCTAAATTCTTTTCACCCAGGTAAAAATGAAAATGCCACATGCTAGATATTGAGAAAGTTGTCCTTTTGTTTAGAAAGGACCAAGCCATTCAGGTGCATGCCTACACGCACATATTCTCTTGCTGTCCAAGTGGGTCTCGGACTGTATTAAGACTTGTGGATTTTTAGCTAATTAAGAGCCCCTTGACAAATTCGGGCTCATTTCACTAGGGTTCAGGTGGCATCTGCAGCCTGTCTGGGTGGCATCTCCATAACAGAGAGATGTAGGGCAACCACATGGATCTCGGTGTTCGCTGGTTCAAGTGTCCAGATCAGATGCTAGGCTTGCTGGATGGTCCTGCAATCTTTAAGTAGGACTTCTCTTGCCTGCCTCCAGGGCCTGGGCAATTCTTATTACTCAACAAGAGTGGAATCTGTGTGAACAGTCATTCAAAGACAGAACAGTTACTAGCTCTACGGTAACTGTGATTCTTTGAGCTGCGTTGTCCACACAGATTCCATAACCTGCCCTCCATCCCTGCTAGTCAGAGACCTATTCTCATGGGATTCTTTATGGTAAAAGAAGTCAGTATGGGTTGCAGCTGCTCCATCCGTTGTGCTCTCTGCTTTGAGAGAGTGGCCAAGGCGCAGGCCTCAGTGGACAATGCTGTTCAAAAGAATCTAATCTTGCATGTATGGGATCCATGTGCGCCAAGATTGGAATCTGTGAGGGCATGTAGAGTAAGTAACCATTCTTTAAATGTTGGAATATTTGTGTAATGTTAACACTGGATATATATTGGGGTTGTCTTAGATATGAACCATTGTTACTATATCACAAGCTTTGAGTAATGAATGCAAGAAAAGATAAAGTAGGTACACTTTATGAGGAGAACATAGTTCTTCTTTCACCTATACTAGGAAGAAAATAAAAATATATACAAACTGGGGATCATTAGTGCCTGAATACACCTTTTTCAGAGACTAGTTTCTGGCATCCTAGTTTACAACATGAAGTGTTGCAAGCAATACCATACCATTCATTATATGAGGAAGATTAGACTAAACTTAATATGGCTTTCACATACTTCACTGAGGTGGGGATGGGAGTTTACTAGTACTACAGTGATGATCTTACTGGATTTCATGTGTCTTTTCCAGGAGAAAAGAGTGAAAGCTTTCAGTGTGTCTTGAAGTAACACTGAAACCCTTAGAAGCTCTTGATGCTTGTCATTTATGTAAAGGTACTCTTACTGTGGATGCACAACATTTATTTCACATTTCTTAATATATAATGGATGAGATATTAAGTTTCTTGGTTTATTAGCCTTGAAGGACTTGGATTTCACCAAAGGTCTTGAACCATTTAACTGTATTTTCAGTTCAATTGCATAATGTAGCTGTTAACTGAATTTCTACAAGGGGTACATAAGTTTTTCCAGGACACTTTTTAAATGTCTTGTTTTGATGGACTACTTTTTAGAAGAGAGTCAATTCATGGAGCATTTGTCATGCTAGTTGAAGCAGAAATTCTTGCAATCAAGCATTTTTGAATTTGTAAGACCATAAATCACTCTATTTACTATAGCAGAAAGAGACTAGAAATTTGGGAAAATGAGCATGTGCAATCAAAGTTTAATCTCATTTGATTAAAAAATGACTTAGAGTTCCTGAACATATGCATATCTCTTTATACTCTTAGTACACTACTTGTTGATTTGGGTGGTCTCTGCTTTTGTAACTGACAAGCAGTAAGTCAATCCAAAACTTTGGGACCATTCTTGGGTTCCTTTCCTAGCAGTTGTGATGTCCTTCCCAAGTTTCTGTTCTTCTTTTAGTGGGGACAGTTGCAGTAGTGGTGCTCCTTAGGGACTTTCTTTAGAAAAATGAATGGTTGGTGGGTCCAGGGTCAGATATAAACAGTATTAGTACTGTATCCTTCCTCTACTGATAGCCTAGGAGTTCTGAGAAAAATCATTTGTTTATTTCTGATCTCTTCTGACTTTTTGGTCATTTTTTTTAGAACTTAAAAGGGACCTCTCAAGGTGATTTGCAATTTTATATGTTAATGTTTCTCCATCTTCAAACAAAACTAAATTCAGACATGGTGTAAATACTTTTTAGTTGCTGATTTGCAGGATTAAGCGTGGATTGGGAGTTGGAATGGAGTTATAATCCCTGGTTCTGATATTTATTTGCTGTGTCCTTGCTGATCTGTAACCTGTCTGATTCTAACCAATTAAGGTGCCACTAGTACTCCTTTTCTTTTTGCCAATACAGACTAACATGCCTGCTACTCTGAAACCTGTCTGATTCTGTTTCACTAGCTGTAAAGGTAGGAGTAGTGGTGTTTTTTAAATCTCAGGGATGTTGTGAAGCTTAACGAAAGTCAGCAATTACACAGCACTTTACTATTAGTGAGTGCCAGAGGTGGAATATTCTAGCTTCTGGTCCTGGGTTTAATCCACTAGACTATGAAGCACTGCCACTCTCTCCCACCTGCTTATTTATGTGAGTTTATGAATTTTTAATAGGATAGGGGGATGTCAAGGCAATATTATGTAGAACTATTACATTCCTCTTCTTCCTGCACTGATGCAGGTGCGCCAGTGCAAGATCTCTAGTGTAGCTGCTCTAAACTGATGGGGGAGCTGTCCTGACAACTTAATTATCCATCCTCAATGAGCGGCAGCAGCTATGTTGGCAGGAGACGCTCTCCTGCCAACATAGCGCTGTCCACGCTGGTGCTTAAGTTGGTGTAACTTCTGTCACTGAGGGGGGCTTATCTAACCCCCTGAGCAACATAAGTTATGCCGACATAAGTGGTAGTGTAGACACAGACTTAGTAAAACAAACAGCTTAATGTACACAGAAAACATTGTAAATTGTACTTTGGAATACTATGAATAATGTTTAAATAAAAACTATTAGTAAAAAATATATATAATATTCATATTCAAATACAAGATTGCAACATAACATTTTCTATAGTTTAGCACACATTCCCCTCTGATCTTCTCTTGGATGACTTCTCATCTTTTTCGGGTAACCATAATGTGTAATGTATTTCATCTGGACTCCTTAGAGCTTAAGAATAATGAGAGCATCTCAGTCCTTTCAGACTCTTCAGAAACCTGTTAACAAGCAATCCGGGGATCTCCACAGATAGCAGCATTACAGCCCTTGGTTTAATAGCTGACTGTGTCCCCAGTTGCTGGGGAAACAGATATCTGTATCATGTATCCAAAGTGGCATAGGTATTGGGGTCATCATATAAACTAACCATTTCCTGGCTCTCGCTAGGGGCTCATCACTCTCTACAGGGCACTATCTTCTCCCAATAGGCCCAGCTAAGTCAGGCAAGAATTTACCAAACTGTTGTCTCATTAAATGCTGCCCCATTCTCTCTCTTTAACTAAGACATAATCCCAGTTTGAAGCAGTTAGCTGATAGCTAAATGTAAGTTCTATAGGCTCTGTAGCCACTAGGGGAAATGCATGCACCTCCCTCAGCTCTCCCACTAGGTCCATAAACCACACTGTGATGGATCAAATATTTATCTTAAAGGAAAGCTTCCCTATTAAGTAAAGCTGGAATAATACACTCACCTGTATCCAAACTGGTACAGGGATTGTGATCCAGCCCTCTCAGAAGTTACGTCTCAGTCCTTTGTGGAACAGCCATTGAGTCCACAGGGCTGTCTTTAACTCCTATCTTTATAATGCATCCGATGAAGTGAGCTGTAGCTCACGAAAGCTTATGCTGAAATAAATTTGTTAGTCTCTAAGGTGCCACAAGTACTCCTTTTCTTTTTGTGGATACAGGCTAACACGGCTGCTACTCTGAAACCTATCTTTATAATGTTCCCCCTTGCACTCTGGCTCAACTCTTGGAGAATGACTGGGTGTTTGACTTCTCAAGTGAATTGCCCACACCAAAATTTTCCTATATAGCTTCAGAAACAGCTCATGAGTATGACTAGTAACTGCCATGCCCTATTTCTTGATATTTCTGGACCCTTCTAGGTGAGTTGCCCTGGCCTGTACTCTGCAGATGTGCAGACAGTACTTTAATTAAAATGTATACTATTTCCAACTGGTTCTCTCCCTTTCTTTGGTCCAAACAAGGTCAAATTCTGCAGTATAAAGCACATGGGTTTCACTTGCTTCAGTGCAAATTTTAGCCCCTCTTTCCTCCACCCTATTCCCAGCTGCTTCAGGAGGTTTTAAAGAACATGAAACCTAATATTTCACCAAATTTTCCTGATTTTTTTTTTTAACAGCTTTACCTAGCTGTGGAGTGCTGATCAAGAACATATCTCACTGTGTCAGCAATGGTCTGTAAGATTGTCATGCTTCAGTGAAAATCACAGGGTGGGCTTAGGAGTAAGGTTGGATAGGACCACTCTGTCTAGCAAGGACTCTACAGTTTTCTCCAAATGCTTTTAGTTTTTCTTCTAAGAATCGTAATAACTAGCTCAATAAAGAAACTGTATGCCCTTGCCATCAAAAAGTTTTCCTAATGTTCAAGGTACGTATAGTCTCAACTTCATACTATCATGCTGTGGGAAATGACTCAAGTTAGGGTTTGGCTGGTAGCTGCTGTTGGTTAATATTGCTAATTTTTTAATTCTGCATCATACTATGCAGGTTTATTTCACCATTCTTTAATTTCCAAAAATTGTGATGTCGTTTCAATGTGAATTTAATATTTCTTTATCTTGAATATGATTAATTAACATGAAATTGCATCCTCCTAATAATTCCTTTCTCTACCATCTTAATTTTTGTTCCTTCCTGCCATCATATGAAGACTGAGCACTTTTGAATTGACAACCTTCAGTATTTAACAGCTTGCTGATTTAGAATTCTTAGTTCTTTTATCCATCTTTTGTGTCAGTCCATATGTTTGGTTACTGCTCTTCTCTGCAAGCAGGTAGACAGTGTTTTGGGACTCTTTGATGATCATGCTTTGCATTTGAGGTGCTTACCGGTTACCAGAGTTCAGCTGCTTCTAGGCAGCAGATGGAGTATCAGTACCATTGTCAGAGGTAAACCAAAAGGAGAAAATTGAGCAGGTCTCATAGGCCTATGAAGATTTGTATGAAGAAGCAGCTGCATACCAGTGACTGCAGCACCTCAAGACATTGACATTCTATAGGTTCTCAGTCCCGTGAGTAGAAGTCCTGACCTCCCAGGTATACAACACGGCTCATTCTTTCAAGAACTCCAAGGCCAGGAAGCATCCACAATACT
The DNA here is from genome assembly GCF_965152235.1 of Eretmochelys imbricata. Lineage (NCBI taxonomy): Eukaryota > Metazoa > Chordata > Testudines > Cheloniidae > Eretmochelys > Eretmochelys imbricata. Next base: position 237,683,211 of record NC_135572.1, read on the forward strand.
CGGCTTTTATTACACACGTCATATCCCACATTTCCTGCAGAGTTGTGGAGGGTGTAGAAGACCAGGAGAGGGCTTTTGGCTTAAAGAGAAGGTATTCAAGGTAATGCTGAGATCCTCCGTACTCCAGACTCTTTCTCAACTATGGGGTCATGGTTTAGTTCTGAGATTGCAAGGGGAGGTCTGCTGAGGCAGGTGGTATCCAGGAGAGCAAAGAAGTCCACCAGTCTACCCTTCCATCTCCTTTTTAAAGGGACCACTTCCCCTTGGATTACCAGTTGATTCATCATTGGCAGCCTCTACCAGCTCTGCCTAACCAAATGTTGGCCTCTTTTGTAGCCAAAAGCTGGTTGCTTAATATCCCCCACTCCAAAGTTTTCGTATACTAATTACCTTTAGATTATATAAAGAAAAAGTTGTCTTTCAGAGAGAATAGTGTGTAACTTGCTTTGTCCCACTCCCCAGTATCCTCTAACATATGGACCAGTATTCTAGAAAGAACTAAATTCAATAGCAATGGTCTCCTATCAGACAGATAACAGAACTGGGATCATTAGACTCTGCAAACAGTAGGTTATTCTATAGAATTTACATAAAATATTTTAAATAAATATTCAGATTTGAGATTATCTTGAAAAGTCTGTCAGGCTGTCATATCTGTATTAGAGGGGGGAAGAATGCAAGGCATGTATTCTATATATTTGTCACTCAATAAAAAGGATTTTACAGATCAGTGTTGTACTTAAAGAAGGTGTGAAATACTGAAAAGGGAAGCTATAAATGTAAAGTCATGTCAGTTGAAAAAAAATTGTTTCAAGTCCTACAACTACCCCATCTGATTTATTTTCTTTAAGTTCATTTTCCTGTTCAGAAAGGTTTCTGTTCCCTGTTTTTGTAAAATACTTGCACAAATAGGGAACTGACACTGGAACAACACAGAAATATATTTTCCTCTGTTACAGCCAACCTGTGGCTCCAGAGCCACATGGGGATCTTCAGAAGTTAATATGTGGGTTCTTTTATAGGCACTGACTCCTGGGCTGGAGCTACAACCGCCAGCTTTCCAATGTGCCGGGGGGTGCTCACTGCTCAACCCCTGGCTCTGCCACAGGCCCTGCCCCCCTCCAACCCTTCTGATCCCCTCCCCTGAGCCTGCAGTGTCCTTGCTCCTCCCCCGCAGAGCCTTCTGTGCACCACAAAACAGCTGATCGGGAGGTGTGGGGAGGAAGGAAGGGGGAGGTGCTGATTGGCGGGGTTGCTGGTGGGTGGGAAACGCTGGGAGCAGGTGTGGGGAGCTGCTGGAGGGTTGCTGACATATTACTGTGGCTCTTTGGCAATGTAAATCGGTAAGTTCTGGTTCCTGCTCAGGTTGGTCACCCCTGAGTTACAGTAATCTTGGGTGTTACTTGGACCAACCGTAGAAGTGGGAATTTGAAGAAGGGTAAAATTTTCAAAAGTCTCTAAGTGACTTAGAAGTCTGTCTCTTTTGAAAATGGCTATTAAGCCCTAAATTTTGTCTGGAGTCTCTTAATCTTACACAGCGTCCAATCTTTATGGTAGAATTTTTTGATATATGTAATTCTTTCACTTAATGCAGGATAAAAATTTGGGCTTTCTGGATCTACAGGGTTTCTTGGGATTGCGGACTTCTCTGAATATTGTCCAATATCAAAATCTACTATCCAGCAGCCTATATGAAAAATGAGTTTGCAGGGTTCAGTAGTTAAATACAGGGTAAATACCTTGGTGAGTTAGCCCATCCTGCACTATCATGTGCTGGATGGGAGAGGAGTGTTAGAATTTTGCTGTCCTTGGACTCTCCTCAGGAAAGAATGGGTACATCAGACACCCATTTGCCAATCTGCTGAAAGAGCTTTCTCTTCCTACCCCATAGTCTCCTGACTGTTTTGTGGAGGGTGGTGGGGTGACTCTGCTCATTCCTAGGACTAGTGTTGGTGCTATATATAGCACAGTGATTGAGACATGTTTTGTTTTACAACTGGCATTCAGAACCTGGTATGGATCTGTGAAACTGACAATCTTAACTTTCATTCTGGTAGGGCTTGAGAAAGCTGTGAGTAGCAGCAAAGGCACTGAAGTGGCCATCCTGAGCCTGTAGACAGATGGCACTGCATCAGCTTACATTCAACAGGTATTTTTAAAGGCTAGAAACATAACATTTTAAATGAAATCTTAAATGCTGCTGAAATTGGCAATTTAAGCCTCCTCACTCACTAGGCATAAGAATGAGAAGGGGGATTTTTCACATTCTGAGGGTGCATATTTTAATGTCATGTCAATACATCCTGTGTTGCAATTCTAAATCAACCCTATCACTTCTAAGTTCTACTGTTCAGAGTCTCAGCCTGAAGAATATTCACCAACCCCCATCTTTTCCCCAATAATCTTAGCAGAAAAAGTGCCTATACAATTTTCTGTGTTTGGATTATTGGGCAGAGTAGCACTTTCTTGAATGTCACATTTTCATAGCACAACTGGGTGAAGGAAGAAATAAACTTCAACACAAACTCTAGTCTGTCTAGGAGAAAAACTGACTATAAATGGGGAATTCCTTCTAAAAGATCTTCAAAATAAGAGATGCCATGTAGTGTTCCCTCCGTGTATAGCTGTTTGCCAGTGTCTGAGCTCTGGGCTATGCGGTAGCATCTCTTTGGGGCTTAGACCCTGAGTGGATTTCCACATGACATTCCAGTTTACCTGATTATATGAAAATCAAAGCACTTCCATAAAATAATATGAATTCCACAGGAATTAATAGATCTCACAGGTGCTTGCGGTTGAACCACAGGTCTGGAAAATATAGTAGTGAACACCAGTGTTTATGGCTGGAGCTCACCTGGGCAGTGCATTTCCCCAATGATGGGGTCGGTATCCGAGAGGAAATGGTAAATAAGCTGTCTGAAATGAGAGTTAGTACTTGTATGCCTACATTTTCAAGGCAAAGTCAAGCATACCATCAAATAATGAAAATGTTTAAACATCCTTCAACAGAATAATATATGGAAGAAATCTTCCTCTTGAGACTATGGGGAGAGAAATATCATAGCCTTTTCAGTGAACTACATACCATGAAACTGGTTGTGCCAATTTCTAATAATTAGGAAAATGATAAAGAAATTATTTGAATAGGTGTGCACGAAATGTGGGTCACCCACAAACTTTTAGTGACACAAAGCTAACTACATAAGTAGTTTTCAGCTGCCCTTATCAAGGGGCGAATATACTGTGACAAACTAGAAATCACGCTCTGCACTTGTAGTTAGGCTTCGCATGGGAGAGATCATGATGCAGTCTCAAACTAGGGATGTCAGGAATTTGGATAGTTTAAATATTCTCCAGTGTGCAGAAAACTCTAAGGCATAAAAGGCTTGATTGTATGTGCAGTTATTGGAATTCTTGTATACAGGACTAGTTAAGGACTTGAACACTAATTCTAATTGTGCAATTTTCTACTTTAGCATGGAGAATGATCAGGAATAAAATGGGCCACAACACATTTTCAGTACATATCCAGTTAAATCTTGTTCTGATAAGATATATGGGGCAACTAAAACCTCTAGTAAACCGTAGCTGCAGATCTTGTTCTAGTTTTCAAGGTTTTACTGTTGAGTTTCAAAATAGCAGAGTGTCTGATCCACAGAGTGGGAGAGTTGCAGATGCTATCCTGTAAAGAGCCAAACATGAGTGTCTTAAAGGTTTTTCTCAACAGTTCTTGACTTCCAGTCTAAAGAGTTTTTCTTTCACTTTAAACAAAAGTTTTACATTTTGTTGCAGCAGGAAAGGAATATATTTTACTGCCTATGTGTTAAGAAGAAGAAAAGGAGTACTTGTGGCACCTTAGAGACTAACAAATTTATTTGAGCATAAGCTTTCGTGAGCTACATATCACTTCATCAGATGCATGATGTGTTAATAAGGTATGTAAGAGGCAATTTCAGGTACATCTTCAGAATATCCCAAAGGCTTGGATGATTATTTAGAGTGCTGTGTAATTTCCCTCTGTTTTACCTAGGTGGGTAAAGTAATTATCAGTGAAGGCATTCTTCAAACCTCAGTCAAACCAGAGCTGTCTTCTTATAAGGCAAAGTGGCAGAGGTCACACTATATAAGAAATATGCAAGACAGTAGCCTGGGCTTCAGTTCATCTTTTTGTCCAAACAAGTAGTGGGTGTTTTTGTTTTGTTTTTTTTTAAAAGATGTTCTTTTGGGATTCCATGGGTGCAGCGAAGAGTAACTCTAACTTGGCTTTTGAGTTCTTCAGTAAGAGCCCACTCTCTCTTACAGGATTAGCTGTAATATTGATCATGTCATTCTAATTGTTCAAATTGTCATTTCAAAGTCTCAGCTGTTAATAATAAGCTATCCTCCCCTTTGATAGAGGATGTCAAACTTCAAATGATTTTTCTTATTCTGCTGGCATTGGAGAAGTGTACCCAGACATTTGCATTAGTACAGAAAAGTGTAAGAAAATTTTACCCTTCTGGGAATGGAACAGTTGAAGGAGATGTTTGTATTCTGAGTATTGTAATAAATGCTATTTCATCAAATTTCGTATAGAACTTTTCTTATGATAGGGTCTGATATGGTTTCAGGAAAGTGAGTGATTACTGAAATCTCCTTAAAGCTTCTATTTACTACAACCCTCTGTTTTCAGGAATTTACTATGAACATCACTGTTTCTAACTACGTACCGTTTTCTGTGTAGAAATAACCTGTAAATATATTAATATGAATATATTAATACACTGAGTTTTAAATTTGAAAATTGAGCAGCAGAGTGTTGGGGACTAGTGGAACACAAAATAGAATAATGAGTTAAAGATCTTTATATGATAAGAGAAACCTTTATTCCTGTCGTTTCCATAGCTAACATATCGACAGGCACGCCCTTATTCCAGTTTTCCATTTGGTTTTCATAGAATTGCCGAACAGCTGGGTGAATAAAAATCAATATTTTACAATAAAAAAACCTGATTTTTTTTCAAATTGGATTTTTAAAATTTTGTTTAAATTATAACTTTCTTTTTAAAAGTAAACCTGTTTGAAATGAAATCTGAATTTAGTATAAAATTAGGGCTGTCGATTCACTGCAGTTAGCTTGTGCGAGTAATTTAAAAAATCACTATTAATCACAGTTTTAATCGTTGCACTATTAAACAATAGAATACCAATTGAAATTTTCTACATTTTCATATATATTGTTTTCTGTGATGTAACTGAAATCAGAGTATATTTTTGATTACAAATATTTGCCCTGTAAAAAGTGATAAAAGAAATAGTATTTTTCAGTTCACCTCATACAAGTACTATAGTGCAATCTCTGTTGTGAAAGTAGATGCAGACAAATGCAGATAAAACTGATTCCAGGGAGATCGTTGCTGTGGTGAAGGACAGCATGTTAGTTGTCAGGAAAGGGCACTGCCATGGCCAAAGATAGTATGGAAAAAGAGATTCAGAGGTAACTCCTGGAGGCAATACAAAACCAATATGCCCTGTTGCAGTGCATGTTACTATTAAGGCAATAGGCAAGGTCCCATTGCACACCAGCCCCCAGCCATATTATGCAGCCCCTGGACAATACAAGCTGCTGGGAACAACAGTAACTCCTTCCCACTGTAGCAGTGCTCCCAGAGGCCATTCCTCTCCCAGATCCCAGTTCAGGGAACAGTGGTACCTGGGACCCCAACTTTTTTGAGCTGCCTTATTGCCCCATGTGACTTTGGACCTCAGCATTCCATCCTGGAAGTCCCACGAACCAGAAGAGGCAGAGCCAAGATGTATACAAACTCCTCACTTAACATTGCAGTTATGTTCTTGAAAAATGCGACTTTAAGCAAACCGATGTTAAGCGAATCCAATTTCCCCATAAGAATTAATGTAAATGGGGGGGTTAGGTTTCAGGGAAATCTTTTTCGCCAGACAGAAGACATTATATACATATACAGTATAAGTTTTTTAAAGAATTTTAAACAAACAATTTAATACTGTACTCAGCAATGGTGATTGTGAAGCTTGGTTGAGGTGGTAGAGTCAAAGGGTGGAAGAATGTGGATCATGCGGCTGCTCCTCTTGCTGTTCTTGCTGAACTTTCCCAATTCGGAAAAACACATCTTGCGATTGTTTTGCTTTCTTTTTTTTCTTGGTAAATTGCTTTATAAGAATTCATTACATGACCAACTCCCCTAATCACTTTGGAGCTTGGTTCCATGTCAGGATCGTAATCATTAAGGATTTGCAAGCCAGCTTCAATCATTTGGAAAGGCATTTGGCAGTCAAGTTTTGATGGGTTGGTTCTTCTTTTACTTCTTGGCCTTCTTCTTCCATTGCTTTCATCACCTCTAGTTGTATCAGATCTTCATTGGTTAGCTCTTCTCTGTGTGATTGCAGAAGTTGTGTAATGTCTGCTTCTTCCACCTCATCAAAACCTACTTTCTCGGCCAAGCCAAGGATCTCTTTCTTCATAGCAGGGACATCATCTTTAAATCCTTTTAAGTCATTGGCACATTCAGGCCACAACTTCCGCCACACACCATTCATGCATGCCTGAGTAACTTCAGCCCAGGACTTGCTGATGTTATCGATGCACTTGAGGATATTGTAGTCACACCAAAATTGCCAAGTCGTAGGCTTGCCTTCCCCATTGGTGGCTCTGATGAGCTGGTTGAAAGTACGGCATAAGTAATATGCCCTAAATGCAGCGATGGCTCCTTGGTCTCTGGGTTGGGTGAGTGATGTGGTGTTAGGTGGCAGAAAGACAACTTTGACTTTTTTGCACAGGTCGTCCAGGTTGATTGGATGAGCCGGTGCATTATCAATAAGTAATAAAATCTTGAAATCAAGATTTTCCTTGGCACAGTATTTCTTCCATGGCAGGATGGCATAGAGAGTCAGCCATTCTGAAAAAATAACTCCAATTATCCATGTCTTCTTATTGGATCTCCAGATTGTAGCTTTAAACTCTCAGCTGCTTTGGCCTTAGAACTCTTAAAAAGATGATTTATTTTACATGCATGTAAAAATGAGGGCAAGGAAGTGGTGTAGACTGAAGGCTGATTGTACATGAAGGCTAGTTGAGTGCTTCACCATCAGAACATAGTGTATAACATAAATATATATTATACGCTATAATATATATTTATATATAAGCTCAAATTTAACAAACTTTTTCTACAAATATAGGAGAAAAACCTGAATAATTGTAGGAGGGGCTGGTAGCACTGTCTGTTAAGGTTGTCTGACAATTCCTATTATAATATTGGAGTAACTGTATAATATAAACCTGCAGTCCCAGGGAGAACTTTTCTTCCCTTGGCTGCATTAAAGGCTGGAGGAAACAATATGTAGGTCTGGTTTAATTGATTAGTTATAGGAGTTGGATTTGAATTACCTCTTTTGAGGTTCAAGTTTGATATCTTTTTAATTCTAAAATGGCTTTGTTCCTGAAGGTGCAGAAATCATTCGTCTTTCCTTTAATTTACCTTTTTTCCAGTGGTTCACTAAGTATACTTTAAATTGAAATTAAAACAAACTGTAACTGCTGCTTTGAGTTGCCTGTTGCATCGGAACACAAATAAATTATTGATGTTAATAGTGCACGGCTTGTTGCTGTTTGACTACAGAATCAGTAAAGCAAAAAAGAATAAGAGGCCTGTGGCAAAATAAAGTGAACTCTCAAATAGATCACTGTATCCTGGACTGGTAATTCTGTGTCTGATTTCTTCTCAAATTGTAAGTCTCGTTTTTTCCTCTGAGGGTGGGTGACTGTAGGGATTACAACAATGCATATTAGTACATTAATTTAATTAAGGCTATAGTTAAGGTTGCCAACTTTCTAATCACACAAAAGCAAACACCCCTGCCCTTCTGTGAGGCCTCGTCCCCCGCTCACTCCATGTTTCTAAAGGCAACACCTTTTTGTACACTGTGAAAATTTTAGTTTACTACTTTAGTGCTAAGGTGACTGGCTTAAGAAAGCCTGAATAAACTTTCAACTTGCTAGTTAAACTACTTGTAAGATTTTGAATTTGTTAATGACATTAGTATTTAAAGGGATATTTTCAGACCTATGATTTAGTAATGCAGTAATTTTTTTTATTTAAAAAAAACCCTAAATACGTGAAAATTTAAAAATATCAGTGAAGTCTTCAGTTTAAATCAGCACAAATATAAATGCTTAAATTCCCTGTAAATGCATGTAGCAATCAATATCCCCTTACAGTGTTGGCAACCTAATGCTGCAGTGTGAGAATCTGAAAGTGAAATTGGCTAGAACAGTAGTTCTCAAACTTCCGTGCACCGCGACCCCCTGAAATTACTACATGACCCAGGCTGAAGCCCTTGGGCTTTTGCTTCAGCCCACCTGGCCACAGCAAGTCTAATGCTGGCCCTGGCACTTTGGGGTCCCGACCCACAGTTTTGAGAATTGCTGGGCTTAAAATTAAAAGTGAATGAGGAGGCCTAATCTGGACCATGGTTTAAGTTGGAATAGCATTGGAACAGAGTTCAAACATGATCCAAAACTCAGCAGTCTCTTTTCAAGCTCTGTCTTGTCTTTGTCTTTATCTGCAGTGAATAAGATTCAAAAGGTAAACTGTCTGTATTTATACTCATCCTGTCATATTGCTCGGGCTTGCAGGAGTGAAATCAGGAAGGCCAAATCTCACCTGGAGTTGCAGCTAGCAAGAGATATTAAGAGTAACAAGAAGGGTTTCTTCAGGTATGTTAGCAAAAAGAAGAAAGTCAAGGAACGTGTGGGCCCCTTACTGAATGAGGGAGGCAACCTAGTGACAGAGGATGTGGAAAAAGCTAATGTACGCAATGCTTTTTTTGCCTCTGCCTTCACGAACAAGGTCAGCTCCCAGACTACTGCACTGGGCGGCACAGCATGGGGAGGTGGTGACCAGCCCTCTGTGGAGAAAGAAGTGGTTTGGGACTATTTAGAAAAGCTGGACGGTAACAAGTCCCTGGGGCCGGATGCATTGCATCCGAGAGCGCTAAAGGAGTTGGCCAATGGCTCTGCAATCACATCCGCCATTATCTTTGAAAACTCATGACGATCGGGGGAGGTCCCAGATGACTGGAAAAAGGCTAATGTAGTGCCCATCTTTAAAAAAGGGAAGAAGGAGGATCCTGGGAACGACAGGCCAGTCAGCCTCACCTCAGTCCCTGGAAAAATCCATGGAGCAGGTCCTCAAGGAATCCATTCTGAAGCACTTAGAGGAGAGGGAAGTGATCAGGAACAGTCAGCATGGATTCACCAAGGACAAGTCATGCCTGACTAATCTAATTGCCTTCTATGACGAGATAACTGGCTCTGTGGATGAAGGGAAAACAGTGGACATGTTGTTCCTTGACTTTAGCAAAGCTTTTGACACTGTCAAAGAATTATGGGCTGGATGAATGGACTACAAGGTGAATAGAAAGCTGGCTAGATTGTCGGGCTCAACGGGTAGTGATCAATGGCTCCACGTCTAGTTGGCAGCTGGTATCAAGTGGAGTGCCCCAGAGGTCGGTCCTGGGGCTGGTTTTGTTCAATATCTTCATAAATGATCTGGAGGTTGGTGTGGATTGCACCCTCAGCAAGTTTGCTGATGACACTAAACTGGGAGGAGTGGTAGATACGCTGGAGGGTAGGGATAGGATACAGAGGGACCTAGACAGATTGGAGGATTGGGCCAAAAGAAATCTGATGAGGTTCAACAAGGACAAGTGCAGAGTCCTGCACTTAGGACGGAAGAATCCGATGCACCGCTACAGACTAGGGACCGAATGGCTCGGCCGCAGTTCTGCAGAAAAGGACCTAGGGGTTACAGTAGACGAGAAGTTGGATATGAGTCAACAGTGAGCCCTTGTTGCCAAGAAGGCCAATGGCATTTTGGGATGTATAAGTAGGGGCATTGCCAGCAGATTGAGGGATGTGATCGTTCCCCTCTATTCGACATTGGTGAGACCTCATCTGGAGTACTGTGTCCAGTTTTGGGCCCCACACTACAAGAAGGATGTGGAAAAATTGAAGAGAGTCCAGTGGAGGGCAACAAAAAAGATTAGGGGACTGGAACACATGACTTATGAGGAGAGGCTGAGGGAACTGGGGATGTTTAGTCTGCGGAAGAGAAGAGTGAGGGGGGATTTGATAGCTGCTTTCAACTACCTGAAAGGGGGTTCCAAAGAGGATGGCTCTAGACTGTTCTCAGTGGTAGCAGATGACAGAACAAGGAGTAATGGTCTCAAGTTGCAGTGGGGGAGATTTAGGTTGGATATTAGGAAAAACTTTCTCACTAGGAGGGTGGTGAAACACTGGAATGTGTTACCTAGGGAGGTGGTGGAATCTCCTTCCCTAGAAGTTTTTAAGGTTTGGCTTGACAAAGCCCTGGCTGGGATGATTTAGTTGGGGATCGGTCCTGCTTTGAGCAGGGGGTTGGACTAGATGACCTCCTGAGGTCCCTTCCAACCCTGATATTCTATGATTCTAAAGAACAATTTGGTGTGTTTAGCTTAAAGGTTAAAGTTAACTTAATTAAAAATATAATTTTCTTATCTATTTTAAGCACTAGAATGTCCTTAAATATTTTTAGTCTCAGATCTGAATAATTTTCTGTTTTCTTGTAATTCTAAAGTACCTGCTTCAACCTTTCAAATTTTGATTTGGAAAGAGTTTGAATAAAAAGCTCCATTGTTCATGCATTTAAAAGTAACAGATCACTGTTTTGTTAAATGAAACAAGAATTAGAAAGGCCAGGTGTGTCTTTCATGCGGATAGTACTGAAAACTACATTCCTCTGAGCTCTGGAGTCAGTAAGTTCTGCACCATTGCCAAAAAAAGTTCTGCTGGATAGAGGTAGAAGTGATTGTTTTAAGGTCTGATCTTTTTGAACCATTGTGGTTGGAAATGAATACTTTCCAGTTGCATAAAGTAACTAAATAGTACTAAATGATAAATAGTCATTAGCTTGATAGCACAAAGATAACTATTAGACTGCACTTTAATATCTTTTGGGAGATGGGTGTGGTGTCTGAAGAGTGGGTGTACCTTGATGGTTTATGCAGTCATTATCTTTGAGGGTTAGACCTTTTGTGTCCCAGAAGGGTATCTATCAGTGACAGCTGCAATTTCTTCTCTTGGGCTCAGTCTCAACACCTATTTAGATGTGTTTAGGCCGGTCTACACTTAAATCTTTTGCCAGTATAGTAAGGTTGGTTAGGAATGTGACTTTTAATGACATTTCTATATTAGCAAAAGTCCTAATATATGGATGCAGTTATATCATCCAAAAAGTGCTTATGCCAATATAGCTTATTTCACTCAGCAAACCAGTATAACCGAACTGTTTTGGCTGGTATAAGCTGTGCCTACACTAGAAAAAGGTTTTGCAAGTATAACTATACTAGAAGCCTTTTCTAGTGTAACCTGGGACTTAGAAAGTATGGGAAGAGGACACAACCTCTATTCCCTGTCCTAACCTTCAGAAAAAAATCCCAATGACACACTACATAGGAAGGTCTGTGTCTGCCTTTCTCTCCCTACTTCCTCCAGTTTGCTCTGTTGCTGTGAGGACCAGATTTCTTATTATTTCCCCACCTACTCATCTTTCTTCATTTTTAGGTTTACCTACGTTATTTCAAGCAGAGCCTTCTGTTGTAGGTAGCATGTCATGCCAGTCAGTCCTCGCTAATAGTAACAGGAAAGAAATTTCTGCTAGGGATGGTTTCAGGGATAAAATTAATCTAAACGAAAAATCACTTATCTGAATGGTTACTACTTTAAAAAAAAAAAAAAAAAAAAGCAAAAGCTCTCGTTGCACTTTAAAGTGAAACAATTTAGTTTTCTTGAAATTAGTTACCTTTATCCTACTTCTATTCCATGTCAGCATTATATTAGTGATTATAACCCCCCATACTCTTCCTGAAACACAGTAATCCAGCTTTTTAAGTCTGTAAAAATAGAAACGTCATAGCTAACTCTTAACTAGGGGTGTGCATGTGTATTTGTGGAAATTGGTACCACAACAGTTTCAATTTCACTGGTATAGTGAAAGAGAGAAAAAAAAACTCCACTTTCTCCTTTAACTCTTCACTAGGCTAATCATATACTTAAAAATGTCTTCAGTGAATTCATACTTTGAATGAAAGATTTACATTTTGAACATTCAGATTTATTATAGTATGTAGGAAAGGCAGTCCCGACATATTACTGCGGTACATAAATATCAGGAATGGTTGTGGAAAAACCTGAGATCTGTGAGAGCACTGCAATGTGAAGGAATGACCTTAGTTTGAGCTACAAGGATTTCAGCAGCCAACAGGAAATGATGAAATGAGCTCTGAGAGATTCTGCTTGTGGAACTGGAGGTCATACAGAGCTGTGTAGGGAAAAGACAGGTACTGAAGCTGGTCTGTGAAGTTATGCAACTGAACTTGGCGTCTGAAAGAAAAATGTGAGTTACTTACGGTGTACATTTTATTAAGGTAGACCTTATGCAAACTGCATGTTTAATGAATTGTTAAACAGCTTTAATTTTTTTCAGAGCCCTACTAGGTTTCAGCTGCTTTGTACAAATAGTTTGAAATTATTTTGGCTGAACTGATATTTAGCTAGCAGCGTGAAAAAAATACTGAATGAGTTTGGTAAAATGATACCCTACCTTATTAAGAGAGGGTAGGGTATTAGCTAAAATCCATGGAAACATTCTTTCACTTTATCAGTATGGTGATCATATTATTTGTGGATTTATGCTTTTGCTTAGCATTGTTTCTATTTTTGTAAGTACTTTACAGATATATGCTCTGTCAGATTCCAGAGTACCTTGCTTGACAGCTTATCTTGAAAGAGTTTTCATCTCTGGGGCAATACCTTTATTACGATTTTCCAGTTTCCATCTATAATCATAGAATCTTGGTGTATTCATGTCATTCTTCTTGCAGCTAGAGAAGTAGTTACTTTGCCAAGATTGCTGTAAATGGTGTTTCATGCCTTTCTGCTAGGGAATACACAAAATTCATGTCCCCTTCTTATTCTACCATCTTTACTACTTATCCCCACTCCCTGCCTAACAAAAACAAACCAAAAACGCAACCATTTAGGGGCTAACAGCATAACTTCGTCATGCTTCCAAATACCTTTGGCTGTTGTGCAAACCATAATACTACTTTCAAATCTGAGTTTCCTACATGGAAAGATGGAAGTAAAGCACTGAGAAAACAGTTTTTAATATTTAGCCTACATAAAAGTTGGTGTAAGTAGACTTATATTGAAGTAAGATTTTTGCTATGAGGAGGTTTCATATGTGGGCATCTGTGTAGCTTACTATCCTTTCAATTATCCCAATTAAATCAACTGTGTAGCTATTTCTCAGTGTCATGCTTTAATTTATAGCCGGCGATATGGGACAAAGATTACACAGTGATACACTCCAGGTTTCTATACTTCTGTAAATTAATAGTTTTAAGATATAGTAGAATTATTTATACTTTGCAAATTTTCAATAATAGTTTCCATATGCACTGTTTAAAATGACTCTGCTACAGAGAAGTTGAATGTTAATGTTCGGGACACCAAATTGATTTAATTTCTTTCAATACCAAGTTGCTTGAAAGAATTGCTGACAATTACATGCTTTTCAAAGGTAACCTGATTGGGTGGGGGGGAAGAAATAGTCTTGTGCCCCTTTTTGCTGCTTTATGACATAAATGTGGCCTGAAAGGTTTCAATCACAAGAGCTCTGCTTGGTTTTTTATGTTAGAAATTAAGGTCAGTCAGGTTGGAAGACTTTAACAGGAGAAGCAGTGAAATGGGTAATATCACAAGAGCCAAGGGAGTGAAAGTTGGGCAATTGAAATGGGAAGGGATTATTCATCAGACTGAACTTTCTTTAAACATGTTTAGCTTCAACAACTAACAGTTTAAAGAAAAAGAGCCTTCACTAAAGATTCAACACTTCTGCTCCTTCAATTAAGGTACTAAAACTCAAATTGTTCCTGAGACCTCTCAGTAGTTCTTCAGCAAAAACAAGGAAGGACAGTTGTGATATACCTGTTATTTCTAAAGTAAATAAGCAGTTAGAAAATCCCAAAACTTTTAAAGAAGGCCTCCAGGATTTTTTAATAAAAGAAAGTTTAATTCTGTGCAGATCATCTTTGAAAGAGCTACAATACTGCAACATTCTGTACAATTTTTCAGTCTTGTAATTTGAATATTTCTTTTTTCTAATACTTCTTTCTTTTCTAATTATACATGTGCTTGTGCTCATGCACACACTGTATTCATATAAATGCTTAATTCTTTGGATACTGCGTGAACACATCCCACTCTTTCATTTGACTGCCAGAATGGAAAATGCAGGTATTCTGTGAAGATTTAATATAGGATGAAATAACTGGTGTTCTGGTGAGTGTTCAGGTTTTTTTGGGGTGGTGAGAGTACAAGAGGAAAAGGAGAAACTAATCAGCTCTAATTACCATCATTATTTAGCAAAAGTTTTGTCCATTTAAAATGCTCTTGATTTTACACAAAATTATATTGCTGAATGACTATAAAAATTATATAATCTGAAATATTCCCAACTCTCTTCACAAAAGATAAAGACAAGTTGGAAATAGCTTTAAACTTTCTTGTTGCCTATGTTTCAGATTACTGAAATGGAGAAATAACTACAATTTCAAATTACTCTTCATTATTTAGGATGTCTGTTTCACTTATTTACATTTCACTCAGGTTGGTCAAAAATGTTTGTTTACTTTTCTTTCTAGCTCTTTTGCATTAGGTGCAATATTAGTGTTTTTTAAATCAAAATGGTCATTTTTAAATTTAAAAATTACATTACAGGGAGTCTTGTAAAAAGCCTTAATTTAAAAACTTAAATATAACCAAAACAGAAACTTAATATTTTGGACCTAATTACCCAACAGATTGGCTGTATATTTTCATGGTTTCTCTTTTATAGCAGCAGAAGAGAGTTGCTGTCAAGATAGGAGACCTGGTTGTCTCTTAATTCCCTCTGACTTCATCCTGTTATTTCTGTTTAGGGTTTCCAAATGTCTAATTGGACAAACCCAAACACCCTTGCCGCACCCCTTTCACGCCCCTTCCCCAAACCCTGCTTCTTCTGCGAGGCACTGTCTCCACTCACTCCAGCCTGTTCCTCGCTCTCCCTCACCCTCACTGACTTCTACTGGGCAGCGGGTTGAGGTGCAGGAGGGGGTGCAGACTCTGGGCTAGGGGGTGGGGCCGAGGGGTTCGGAGTATAAGAGGTGGTTCCGGGCTGAGCCTGGGGAGGTGGTTGGGGTGCAGTGGGTGCAGGAGGGGGTGCAGGGTGCGGGCTCTGGGAGGGAGTTTGGGTGTGGCTCTGGGCTGGGGTGAGGGGGTTGGATTGCAGAAGAGGGTGAGGGGGGCTGCGCTTACCATGGGTGGCTCCCAAAAGCGCATGGCACATCCCTCTGGTAGCAGCTCCTGCAGGGGAGCAGGGAGCTCTGTGTGCTGCCCCTGCCTGCAGGCGCTGCCCCCACAGCTCCCATTGGCCGCAATTCCTGGCCAATGGGAGCTGCGGAGTTCGGTGCTCGGGGCCGTGTGTAGAGACCCCCTGTCCTCCCCAGGGGCTGCAGGGATTGTGCCGGCCGCTTCCGGGAGCGGCGAAGGCAGTCATGAAGCCTGTCTTAGCCCCACTGCACTATCAGACTCTTAGCACCCAAAATCTCCCGGTTTGGCTGCAATAGCCTCTGGGAGATAGGGCCTGATTCCAGGAGACTCACGGCAAAACTGGGAGGGTTGGCAACCCTACTCCTGTTGTATTTGCCAGGAGGTTTGATACTCCTTTCTGTATTCTGTGAACCATAATGAACATCTTAATTCAAAAGCAAATGTTGTCCACAGCAGGAATTGAACCCACCACATAGTAACTGCTCTTACTACTCTGGCTCAAGAAGGTGTCTTTCCATAAACCCTGTATCTAGAAATGTGTGGAGCATGGGCTAGCTTGATGGTGGCAGTGGGTAAGTCTATACTGCAGTGTAAGCTCAGAGGTCAAACCCTGGATCAAGCGTAACGCCATTTCTGTCTACACGCAAATCATGCTAACTCAGGGCTTGGACCCAGGGTCCCAAGAATTGCACAGTGATGGAAGTTCTGAGCCTGAGGTAAGCCTGACCCAGGGTTCAAGAATTATTGCTTTGCAGTGTATATGCCGCCACACTGGACTTGTGCTCTGGAAGTCCTTCAAAAGTATCTCACAAACCCAGGGTCTGACTTTTTGTCCTCTGGATAGTCAAGTTTGGTGGACAGTCAGGTTTTCCCAAACTGCACCATAAACAAAGGGCTAGTGTGGCCCCTTTTGGGAGGGCTCTAGGAAGTCTGGGATATGGGTGGTTGGACTCAGTCCTGCACATTGCAGTGTAGAGCCTGGATCACCAAGTTGGGACCCAGGGTTCAACAATTCCTAACCTGGGGTTACAAATGAGGGTAGACATTCAAGCCCTAGGTTAACAAACCCAGTGTCTGCAAACTAAAATTCTTATAACCCTGGGTTTACATTACAGTGTAGACCTACTCAGTATTGGTCTTGGGCCTCACTCTCTGCAGTCTGTGCAGTCTACTGTGATTGCAGCTTAGTGGAGACTTTAACTTCTACTCTACATTTGTAACTTTCTGTACCTGTAACGCTTTACATTTTTTCTCCTCTTCTGTTCCTTTTTTCTAGAAACTGAAACTAGAAGGGAGCAGTTACAGCTAACATATAGGATGTAGACTTGACTGTGTGAATGCTGGAGTATGAAACTTCAGGCAATGAACTCTTAGGGGTAGCACTGCTTTTTGTTAACGTTCAGGCTTTAGAGAGCTTAGCGTACTGTAGCTTGCCTTTGCCAAGCTATTCTTGTCCGTTAGCTGGCAAACAGACGGTAGCACAGTTCCTGTGCCTTTGAAAGGCTTCAAAAACAGAATCACCTCAAAATACTTTTGAACCAAAGACTTGGGAAAAGTTTCTTTGTAATGATAAAATTAGTCTCGGACTACCTTAAATCAGGTTAGCCATGAAATGTTCTATATTAAATTTAAGTATGCTAGAAATTGTGCTTGATGATGAAACATGAAAATATTTGGGTCATCAATGTCAAATGTATTAAAATTATTTTTAAACAGCTTCCTAGGAATGTTACTTTTATACACTAATCAAATAAAATGGGAATGCTTGTTTGGTCCAACACTATACATACATGTTCCTGAAAGTAAACTAACTGTACTTTTTACATGTGATTTACCTGTCCTTTTTTCCTGGCCACTGCGTTGTGTAGTATGTAGACATCAACATTCGGTATTCTTCAGAGCAGCATAGCCAGTAAGTGGACTCTAGGGGTGAGACACTCCACCAGACTTCATAATTACTAGGAATTTGAGTTTGCATATCTAGAAACTATTTGATAGAGAAATCAAAGATGGAAAACTTGGAGGAACAGAGGGCAGGGACGGGGAAAACTTCTCTCTCTCCCAGTACTTGGTTGATACCTTTGTGTGTTGAGATACATAGAAATAAAAAGTTAAAAACAAACAAACAACCCCAACCATTTAGATTTTGGAATTTTGCAGAGCATCTATAGTGACATTTCATACCCATAAACAAGAACACTTCTCGTTTAGTAGTTTGATACTCTGAAACCTGTCAATATTGAATCAAGACTAACAGCCGTGTTAGTCTGTATTCGCAAAAAGAAAAGGAGTACTTGTGATACCTTAGAGACTAACCAATTTATTTGAGCATAAGCTTTCGTGAGCTACAGCTCACTTCATCGGATGCATACTGTGGAAAGTACAGAAGATCTTTTTATACACACAAACCATGAAAAAATGGGTGTTTACCACTACAAAAGGTTTTCTTTCCCCCCACCCCACTCTCCTGCTGGTAATAGCTTATCTAAAGTGATCACTCTCCTTACAATGTGGATGATAATCAAGTTGGGCCATTTCCAGCACAAATCCAGGGTTTAACAAGAACGTCTGGGGGGGGGGGGGGGGGAGGAAAAAACAAGGGGAAATAGGTTACCTTGCATAATAACTTAGCCACTCCCAGTCTCTATTCAAGCCTAAGTTAATTGTATCCAATTTGCAAATGAATTCCAATTCAACAGTCTCTCGCTGGAGTCTGGTTTTCAGGTTTTTCTGTTGTAATATTGCAACTTTCATGTAGTAAGCTATTACCAACAGGAGAGTGGGTTTGTGGGGGGTGGGGGGTGGTAGGGAGAAAACCTGGATTTGTGCTGGAAATGGCCCAACTTGATTATCATACACACTGTAAGGAGAGTGATCACTTTAGATAAGCTATTACCAGCAGGAGAGTGGGGTGGGGGGAGAGAAAACCTTTTGTAGTGGTAAACGCCCATTTTTTCATGGTTTGTGTGTATAAAAAGATCTTCTGTACTTTCCACAGTATGCATCCGATGAAGTGAGCTGTAGCTCACGAAAGCTTATGCTCAAATAAATTGGTTAGTCTCTAAGGTGCCACAAGTACTCCTTTTCTTTATTCAATATTGAGCGTTAAGTGACTTTGCATCATGGATTGTTCTGCAGTGGAATCCTTGAGGGCATCTGAGTAATGCTTTCACTAAGAACTGCTGATTTGACAAGAAGCATTATTGATCAGGGAACCAGGCAGCAAACATACTCCAGGGAGTTAATGTATCTGCTTTTAAAACATAACAAATACAGCCTTTTATAATATGGTAAAAGTAACTTAGGTCTCAACCTTTTAATTTAATTTTAGTTCCAGTATTTACCTGACTGCTGTCTCCTCATATGAAGAATCAGATTCTGCTTGTTAACTGCAGAGATTGTGTAAAGCAGTGTTTCTCAACCTTTTTGATACCAGGGATTGGCTAGCTGCCTTCCTAAACTGTGTCAAGGAGATCTCAGGGACTGGTGCTGGTACATGGACTTCATTGAGAAACACTGGCTTAAAGGAATGGTGGGAAGGCAGTGTTAACTACTCTCAGATATCTTATTGGCCTGAAAGAGACACTAGCACAGCGTTTCTCAAATGCTGCCACTGTGGCTTTTCTTGTGGCCGCAGCCTCCTGGGCTGTGATTTGGCGGTGGAGGGGAAAAGCAGTGCAGCTCCCACTCCCCCGCAGTTGGTCCTGGATACACTGCTTTGGAGTTGGTTGCTGGGGCCTCCAGCAGGGGTTGGGCCCTGCCCATCTCTGGATACACCAGGGGCACAACGCTGGAGGAGCAGGCAGCCGGTGAGTTTCCCACCTTCTTGGGGTGATGGGGCTCAGGCTTTGGGCTTCAGCCCTGGGGTGGTAGGCTCTGGCTGTGGGGTTTGGGGCTCTAGCCCCGGGCTTCAGCCACCCAGCTTCAGGCTCTGTCCCTGGGTCCCATCCCCTGAGCTTCAGGCTCTGGTCCACAGCTGCCTCCCTCAGGCACCCATCCATCCCCATCGCCCCTGGCCTCCCCCACCTTCCCTGACTCCCCAACCAGGGCTTAATTTGTTCCCAGGCTTGCCAGGGCTGAGTAAGTCTGCTGTGAAAAGTGATACTTGCATGTTTAATATCAGTTTTTATAACTGACATACTAGCTAGCAGTAAATAAATGACCATGATTTGGACATGTATATGTGCATATCTATTTGTTTTTCCTGAAGCTAATTAAGTATTTTAGGAAAGTGTCGGAGTGGCCACCAGCGAGAGTTGATGGCCGCACTCTGAGGCCACCAAGTAATTTGTCCTGAGAACCCCTGCACTAGCAATCCATGTTCAGTTGTGGTTCAGCTAATGAGTCTGACCTTTGCAGACAGCACTGCATTAATTTGTTATTTTAAAGGGTGTTGCCATCAGTCAACCATGTAGGTTGATATTTTATGGAAAATCAGTTGACTCCTAATATTCCTAAAATTGTTGCACCTAGGTCAGATGTTGTCTCAAGCAGCATTGTAACTGTACATAAATATGCATATTTGAGTTTTTCTTTACATGTGCCAGAAATATCCGTTGCACTGTAAAGGGAGAAAATTGAGCTCATTTGCTACTTTACAGTGCTATAATCCTTGATGTGTTTGCTCTAAAATAGCTCTAACTCAGGGCTGGGCAAACTTTTTGGCTTGAGGGCCACATCTGGGTATAGAAATTGTATGGCGGGGGTTGCTCACAAAATTGGGGGTTGGGGTGCAGGGGCGGGGATGAGGGCTCTGGCTGGGGATGAGGGATTTGAGGTGCAGGAGGGTGCTCCGGGCTGGGACTGAGGGGTTTGGAGGGGGATCAGGGTTGGGTTGGAGTGCGGGGGGGAGGGATCTCAGGGGTGCAGACTCCAGATGGTGCTTACCTCAGGCAGCTCCTGGAAGCAGTTGGCACATCTCCACTCCGGCTCCTATGTGGAGGCACGGCCAGGAAATTCTGCGCACTGCCCTGTCCGCAGGCACTGCCCTGGCAGTTCCCGTTGGCCATGGTTCCCGTGGCCAATGGGAGCTGCGGGGGGCGATGCTAGGGGCAGGGGCAGCATGCAGAGCCCCCTGGCTGCCCCTACGCATAGGAGCCAGAGCAGGGGACATGCTGCCGCTTCCAGGAGTTGTGCGGAGCTGGGACATGTGTGCACGGAGCGGTCCCCGACCCTGCTCCTTGGCTGGAGCGCTGAAGCTGGGCAAGCTAATTTCCCTGTAAGCTGTGCAATGGCGCAGCAGCCTATGTAGCGCTGCACAGGTGCTTAGGGAACCTGTCTGAAGACCTGCTGGGGGAGAGACGCCCCTTCCCTGACCTCAGCTCACCCTGCGGCCTGGACCTGCTGCGGCTGGAACGGCCCAAGCCCAGGCGTGGTCGGAGTGGCCCGGATCCAGCCACGATCAGATCAGGCCCAGGTGTGGCTGGAGGAGCATGGCCTGGCCCAGGGGAGGAGTGGCTATCCTTCAGCCCCAGAGCTCCTGTGGTGAGGACAGGTGCCTCTCTCCCCCCAGCCCAGGTGCTGCTGTGGGAAGAGAGCACTGGGGGAGGCTTCTCTCCCCAACGTGGCCCTGGAGCACCCTCCTGCACCCCGAACCCCTCATCCCCGGCCCCACCCCAGAGCTCACACCCCTAGCTGGAGCCTGCACTCAACCCTCTGCCCCAGTCCATAGCACCTCATCCCCAGCCAGAGCCCTCACCTTCTGCACCCAGTCCTCTGCCCCAGCCCTGAGCCCCTTATCCCTGCCCCCACCCAAAGCCTGCACCCCCAGCTGGAGCCCTCACCCCCTGCACCAGCCCTGAGCCCCTCATCCCCGGCCCCACTCCAAAGCCTGCACTGCCAGCTGGAGCCCTCATACCCCTCTATGGAGGTGTCGCACATCACCTCCATATTGGTGCACATAACAAAATTCATTCCGCACCTGGGTGGGAAAAATTAGAGGGAACACTGGGAGCAAGCCCCTAACCCTGCTCCCCATCGGGAGCTCGATGAAAAGTTCTGACAGGCCAGATATGGCCCGCGGGCTGTCGTTTGCCCATCCCTGCTCTAACTGCACAGAAAACTATGTAGATATCTCTTTTGAATTTAAGTTACAGTGAATGTCTTGGCATAATTTGTCAGTTAAAATATAAACAAAATTGATGTCTGCTGCAAAATACTGAGGGTTGTGTTTTCATGGAATTGTGGTATAGAAGTAGAGGATATGGTCCAAGTTTAGTACAATTAAACTACTTCTCAGTAGACTTGTTTTCATCAGTGATGAATCAGATTTGTTTCAACAATTTCCGCTGATCATGTTTGTGGATGAATAGGAAGGTGGTTGGAGGTGAAGGTCAGAGGAAAGAAAAGAGATTTGCAGAGACAAGGAAGAGAAACAAGAGGAGGATGGGAAAGGAAGAGAGCAGAAATGGTGACTGTAGAAGGGAATACTTTCTCACTGAATGACACTGACAATATGGTACTGAACAAATAACTAATAGTTCAATTACTATATAAAGGCTGTAGTCTACCCTTGATTTTTGTACAAATCTCCAGCTGACATTGGTGGCTGTCCTGGTACGTATTGAGAATAATATGGAGTCCAAACGTATAACATGGCCCACAGCTGGCAAAGTTAAAAACGGAATTGAGCCCTCTCCCCAACACTCAGCATTTTTATACTACTTTGTACATTCACTGTACTACTCTCATTGACTTCACTTGAAGTTGCAGAAGCATTTTCAAACCTGACCCATGTGTCTAAAGTTGGGCACCCATAAAATAAGCAACAAATAGTTAGTGGCCACCTGGGGGTGGAGGGTGAGAAAACCTGGATTTGTGCTGGAAATGGCCTAACCTGACGATTACTTTAGATAAGCTATTACCAGCAGGACAGTGGGGTGGGAGGAGGTATTGTTTCATATTCTCTGTGTATATATAAAGTCTGCTGCAGTTTCCACGGTATGTATCTGATGAAGTGAGCTGTAGCTCACGAAAGCTCATGCTCAAATAAATTGGTTAGTCTCTAAGGTGCCACAAGTACTCCTTTTCTTTTTATGAAAATTTTGGCATCTGTAACTTCCCAGCATCACATAGGAACTATATGGCAGGATTCAGTTCTCCAGGGTATCGTTCAAGTGCTTAAATCACAAGAGGATCCTTTCTCTTCCTGTAATCGTCTGCTCTATTCACTACACACATTCCACCTATTGCAACAAAGGAGGCAGGGATCCTACAGACAACAGCTTCATTCACTATACAACCCTGTTCATTTCCTGAGCACTGTGCATCCAGGACACTGAATGAGGCAGGGAAAAACCCCCAATGATCGTATAATTAGACTGTGTCATAATGCATAAGCACAAGGGGTCTGAATTACATTTGCACAGCTAGCCTTCATTCTGGCACTTTCTAACTTTTTAAGTGCTTGACTTTTGCAACCTTAATGTTCTTGTAATATTGTTTTTTGGATGTAAATTAAAATAAAACTAACTCTAAAGATATCATTTCAATGATGTTAACTCCCCACATGAGTCGTCAGCAGTATTGGATCCTTAGATCTATTGTACAGATCTCTACAACTTCAACTACAGAGGTAACTGATATCAGTAGTAGGCTGTTATCCTTTGTGGGCTAGTAACAAGAGGGGGATGAGACACAATTTGTCAGTAGGTTTCACAGCTGTTTGCTAGACGGCAAAGGAATGTTGAGACTTGGAATCTTGGTTCTATTTCCAGGTTTTTGAACAGGTGCTGTAGTGGGTTAGATCTTTCTTGCCCTGTCCACCCCAAATGCTCTCTCTGTCTCCTAATATTTACTCCCAACAGCTTGTGCCTGTGTGCCATCTCCCTGCCCTGTTCCTCCCCACTCCCTTGACTTATCCCATTGAATTCCAGTCAGGTTCCCTCCTCGTGAATACCAGCAGGGAAGAATTGAAAGCACAGGAGAGATGGGATCCCTGCATTTAATTCCTACTCCTGTTGCCACAGAGGGCCCTCATTGCCAGGAGAAGCTCCTGAGCTGGAGCATGCCCATTAGACACAGAATCTTCTGACAATTTAGCTACTAAACTCTAACAAGCCTCTAACTGTGCATACTGAATCCCCCCTACCCCCCCCCCCCCGGCCTATAATTTAGCCAAATTTGGATGGATTTTCACTGAGAAGACAAAATTCTCTGCTAAGTTTCTGGTCCCTGCTCCAAATCAGAGAGAGTAGAGTTTTTCAGTGAAACAGTTGTAAGAAATTTTTTAACATGGGCAAAACTTATTCTTCCTTAATCTCATTCCGAGAAACAGCTGAAATGTTTAAATAAATACATTTTGCCTTCAGGCAGACACCCACCAGGAGACATTTCAGCCTGAATTGTTGAAGTTTGGCATTTATAAACAACTAAAACAGCGTCTTTATAATGGGAAGTTTTAGGCAACTTAACTGTTGGTGTTGCTATCAGCTCTTCTTATGACACGTTTCATTTTGGCTCCTGATATTGGGAACCTTGTGGACAACAGTGACACTGATGAGATTCATGTCCATTTCATACTACTGCTAATTGGGAAAACTATGAACGGCAAAGGTAGTTAAGGCGTAGAGCAGTAGAAACTTTTTTACAGCATCGAGAAGCTTGGAGTAAATATAGAGCAGTGGTGGGCAGCCTGCAGCCCGCGGGCCAGATGCGGCCCATCAGGGTAATCTGCAGCAGGCCGCCAGACCATTTGTTTACATTTCCATGGCTGCCTGTAGCTCCCAGTGGCTGCGGTTCGCTGTTCCCAGCCAAACGGAGCAGCGCGGAAGCTGTGGCCAGGCCTGCGCCGCTTCCTGCAGCTCCCATTGGCCGGGAACAGCGAACTCTGGCCACTGGGAGCTGCAGGTGGCCAAGCAAATGTAAACAAACGGTCTGGCGGCCCGCCAGCAGATTACCCTGACAGGCCACAGGTTGCCTCCCACTGGTATAGAGTAATGAATCCTTAACTTTTGTATACAGGATCCACAGATCCATTAACCAGTGAGCTCTCTGTCTACATGAAGCTGCGTAGGCTGAGCCAGACCTTTTAGATACTGATTGCGAGATACGCTTAAGAGTGTACCAGTTTTCATTCTGCGTCCGTAGCTGGTAGCTGCAGGACGTTTACCAAACTTCCTGTTGCAGAGCAAAAACATTTTATACAATTAGCCTTCTGTAGTTTCTGGTCCTCTCCTACATTGCGAAGTTGAGGTTCTGGTTCTTGCCTACTGCCGAGACTCCATTGGGGATTGTTCTCAGCCCCTGCACACTCAAAAATGCAGCGTAGAAGAGAAGGGGAAGAAAAAGGGGAAAAGCACAGATGTATGCTGTTTGCTCCAGCCCATTTGGAATGCCTAGATGGGTTAGATGGCCTGTGCCTGCTAACGGTGGGGGTGGGGACAACCCCAGAACAGCTTGAGTCTTGCCCAGCCTTCTGGCAGTCGTCGTCATCCCGTCTCCTTCCCCCCTCCCCCAAAAAAGCAGCCCCTCAGTGCAGCTCCAAGCTGTTCTTCTGCCTCAGCTCCCAGCTGTGGTTCTGCTCCTACCTCTGCCTCTCCCTGCTCTGGCTCAGCCGCTCCGCAGAGCGGGGGCTGGGCTGACCACACCATGTGACAGAGCAATCCAGGAGGGGTGGGGGCATGCAACCCTGCATGTCCCCCCACACTTCACTATCATGGGTATCTGCATATTCTGTGATCAGGAACCCTTCACATCACAGTAGAGGCAGCTGGGGCAAGGACCTTCGTAGGGTCCCTCTCTTGAACTAGGATCAGTAAACACAGACCCAGAGCAGCAAGAACACTGGATCCTGGAGCAGGTTTCAGAGCCAACAACCAGGGGAAAAACTGGAACATGACCCCTCTAAAGAATGGGACACGCTCCCCTTTCATGGTGGTGCATGTGTATGTGGCTACAACTGTGGTCCAGGTTCTTATGCCCGTGCTCCCTACTCCTTAGAAGTGCTTGAGGGGGGAGAGGGCTGAAGGGGACATAGGAGAAGTAGTCAAGGAGCACGGAGCACAGATGTTCCCCCTTCTCCAAGGGATTTTCTCAACGACCTGCTGTCAGCTCAGACAGAGGGTGCCTCAGTCTGTCCACAGCCCCCTTCCTCTGGGGCTTCCCTTCGAGCACTCAGTCCCAGGGTATGCTTTCCCCTTTCAGGGCCAGAGCCTGATCCCTCTGAGAGGCTTTGTCATCACCAGCCTCAGTTCATTGTAGGGTTCAGAAGAGTGTTCATTTTTCAAATTTAGCATCATGGACCTGTATCTGGCATAGCAGTTTTTCTCTAGCAGTGTCCCCCATTGTGCAGAATCAATCAAAGCCTCCATCTCAGGGGATGTATGCGAAGGTTTTAGTACCAGGCAAAAAGAAGGGTCAGGTCCGGGGAATTGGACTGCTTCCTCTTCAGTTAGGGGATTCCAGCAAGAGGTTCTTCCTGTCACACCAGATGGCAAGAATCCCTGGGGCAAACTGGAAAAAGAGAAAATGAGGGAGGTGCAGTGTCTAGTCCACACAGTCATCTGGCTTGCTTTCTTTCCCAGGTTCTCACAGGACAAAACTAAATAAAAATCCATTTATTCATATCTGAACACTGGTGACGTCAGAGTAGAATTTCTGGAAGCCACCTTGACCTGTCGCTAGCTTTTAGCACTCAGTAGCTGACCTCCAGTGAGCTGCTGCACACCATCTAACCATCTCTTTCCTGGTCATTCCCTACTAGGATGACATTCCACCTCTCTTTCCATGGTAACTCGCTTGAGGTTATTTACATCTCTATGCTTGATGTCATCAAAATACATAAGTTTGCCCCTGTTGATTTCTGACAGCAGGGTCTGCTTCTCTCTAGTAATGTTTCTAGCAAAAGCATTTGTTGTTTTTTCCATCAAAGGGGGATGCAAAAGTTTTCACAGCACCAATCTCAGAAGCTTCGGTTTTCTTGTTAGCAGCATTCATTTCCCATGATTCACATCCATATGTTGCTATGGAAAAGTTAAGCTTTTCACCAGTTGAACCTTCATATATTTGGAGATGCCATCGTTTTTCCAAACCTTAGTAAGCTACGGCCATGGCTGAGTGAGCCATTTTTAGTCTTCCAATTTCTCTGAAACAGCCTCCTTTGTTGATTATGTATGGCTATGTATAAGATATGTCAAAAAGGCTGTACTACTCAGGAAATCTAGGAACAGACCCAAAACTCCTTCACCTATGTCAGTGTTCTGGTGCTTGATTTCCCCAGGAAGGGGCAGCTCTAAGAAGGAAGCACAAATCCACATCTTACAGGCACAAGAGCGACCACCGCTCCCAAGAGAAGGAGGCGGGTGGTGGTGGTCGGGGACTCTCTCCTCAGGGGGACTGAGTCATCTATCTGCCGCCCTGACCGGGAAAACAGAAGTCTGCTGCTTGCCAGGAGCTAAGATTCGTGATGTGACGTAGAGACTGCCGAGACTCATCAAGCCCTCAGATCGCTATCCCTTCCTTCTTCTTCATGTGGACACCAATGATACTGCCAAGAATGACCTTGAGCGGATCACTGTGGACTACGTGGCTCTGGGAAGAAGGATAAAGGAGTTTGAGGTGCAAGTGGTGTTCTCGTCCATCCTCCCCATGGAAAGAAAAGGCCTGGGTAGAGAACAAGGTCAGCTCCCAGACTACTGCACTGGGCAGCACAGCATGGGGAGAAGGTGACCAGCCCTCTGTGGAGAAAGAAGTGGTTTGGGACTATTTAGAAAAACTGGACTTGCACTTGCTGAGGGTGCAATCCACACCATCCTGGGTAGAGAACAAGGCTGACCTTGTTCTAAAAGCCCTGGCTGGGATAATTTAGTTGGGGATCGGTCCTGCTTTGAGCAGGGGGTTCGACTAGATGACATCCTGAGGTCCCTTCCAACCCTGATATTCTATGATTCTGAGAGTCACTTGGTATCTTTCAGAAAGGGGGACAACTTTTCAGATTCAGAACAGAACCCACAGGAGGGGAAGCAGGAAAGTGCTTCTGAAACACACCCACAGCTTGGATGGATCATTCAGTCCTTTGTTCAGGGACTTTGTACAAACTTTTCATTTGTAGAAAAGTTACTCCAGAGGAAAGAAGTAGGAGTGAAGACACAATGGAGATAATGCAGCTGACCTTTATATTCGTTTTACCATTTGGCTTGTATTTCCTGTGTCCCAGACACAAGCTTCACAGCACATGGGCATGGAAGAACCTTAGGGCATGGAGACACTGGAAACTTCAAAGCGCTGTCGTGGAAGCACTCCCGTGGCAGTGCTTTGAAGTGCGTGTGTGGATTACCAGGAGCTCTCCCAGCACTCCTGGTAATCAACCTCCACAAGGGGATTAGCTCTGAGCGTACTAGCTTTAAAGCGCTCTGACTTGCTGTGCTCGGGGGCGGCTGTGTGTGATTTTTCACACCCCTGAGCCAGCAAGTTAGAGCGCTATAAAATGTAAGTGTAGCCAAGCCCTCAGAGTTCTGTCCATAAGCATACCAAATGCCTTGCTGACTCATAAGGTGTATCCCATAGTTCCTTTCAATGGGTTCATTGTATAACTGATCTCCCTTGATGGGCCATCAAGCCTGCTTAGTGTTGATGCCATTCTGTCTGGGGGTATCACCCAGAAACACGGCACAAAGACTGGAAATACAGATATACCATACATATCTCTAACTCACAATACAAAGGTGATATAAACATATAAACAAGATTATCATATTTGGCAAATTATAGCATTTTCGTAGATACCTTACATGGCATATCTGGTCAGATTCCTTGCAGTATTATAATATTGGTGTTAACAATCGTAAAGTGTCTCCCATATTTCATAGTCTCACAATAAGAGTTCAGTTTATTGCATATAAGCTCATTAGAAAGTTCCAGTCTGCAATTGATATTAACCTTTTGAAAGCTCTCAGCTGATGGGCTCTTCATTGTCTCTGGCTGCTCTCTTTGCTGTCAGTGACTGACTGGTCTGGTTCTGCTTCTGTAATAAAAATGTAGGCTGAGAGTCCATTAGTTAATGCATCTGTGTATCTTGTAGTTCAGAGGAAGTTTTCAGTAAGTAAAATAAAATTTTCCTATTTCCCATCAGTGCCATAAGAACTGATAGAAAATTAAGCAACTTGTTTAGGTCAGTTTGGCGTAAAACAAAGAGATGTGGAGTAACTGTCACTTTTCATCACGTTCTTAAACTGGACGTTAAGAAATAATAGATGAATTGGAGGGCATGACGTGTGATCTAGAGTTAAGCTTCTTCATTCATGCAGATGACATCGTACAACTGGCAGATGTGAATTAATGGTACTCTTTGCTACTTTGGAAAATTGGTGTAATCGAATTGTACTTACAGTAAACGCCAAGATGACAAAGTGGTTGTATCTTGGGAAAGGGACAATCTTGTGTGTACTTAGGAAGCTTGATCAATGCTGATGATTCTACCAAGGGTTAGGTTAAAAGGAGATGTACCTTAGCTATGAATGCTGTAAGAAATTCACAAAATCATCAACTGATAAATTTTCACTTTGGTACAAAACAATATTTTTATCAAACCAGTGTACTTAACTCTGTGGTCAAGAAGCAGCTGCAGTAAATGAGAGAGGAAAAAGGCTGGAAGCAGTGGAGATAAGGTTTGTATGTTTGTGTTTTGAAAGATGGCCAGTGTAAAGTGGAATTATTTTAAGACCAATTAAGTAAGAAACAGAAATCAGGGTATGGGATTGGCTACAACTTAGAAAATTACAGTGGTGGGGACACTGCAGAAGACAGACGATAGCATCCCAAAGAAAATGATGCAAACACAACCAAGGTTAGTCTGACATAAAGGCGACCCCTGTGTAGGTGGTGGGATGCTGAATGCAAAGACGTGACGAGGCTGGACTTTATATAGGAATAAACGATGGAAAAGAGTGAATGGCGACGCTGTGACTGCTCCCTGTGACAGCAAAGATTTTTTGGGATCAAAGACATAAGTCTTAGGAAGGGAGCATATCCTGAAAGATATGGAGGATTTGAGAACTTCCATTCCTGCTAGCCAGAGACAGATCCAACAGATGAAGTGCCAGAGAAGGATTCAGAGACTAGTACCTTTCCATGAGCTGGGGACTCTGATTTTTAACTTTGAAAATGGGAAATCTGTGGCCTTTTTTTGCCAGACAACCTCTTGGACTCTGCCTTCAGGTACAGTTGAAAATCTATGCAGAATCAATCTTTTCTCTTTCGGTAATCTGGAATGACAGAATAAAAATTAGGAATAAAATATTTTCATTTCCCTCCTTTTTGGGGTAAATAAACTAAAAGTGTGAAAGACACGGTTCAGATTTTTCTCTTGTGCAAACTTTTTAAAAATTTCTGGGGCGTGGGGGGAAGAACCAAGCCCTAAAGACAAATGTGTTTAAAGGACTGGCTGTTCTATTAAATGTATTTCAACAGGACAGTATGACTCATTGTAGCTTAATGCTGGTATGTCATTATTTGGTTTATTTTTAAATAGTGCTGTACAACCAGAGTTGCTGCGCTATTTGTTGCCATGACTTCACAATATTTCTCTTAATATGCTTGTTCATACTTTCTCATAGCATAGTATCTGGCATATATAAATATTACAATTAATCAGAATTTCCTGAATCATAGTTATTTTCTTGCTTTTATGGAAAAAGTTTTCTGTTTTATGCAGTTTTATTTTAAACCCCCCCCCCCAAACACCTGTTCTCTGTATCTATTCAGAAAATATTGTTCCATTGCAGCCTTGATCTCTTCCAGTTTTCCAACTAGTTTGTCAACTTAAATGGTCCTAAAGTAACATACTCTGAACTTTTTAAATTGAAGGTGAATTGACATTACACCATTACTACAGAACCTTTTTTTCCCAATTTTAACATTAATGATCAATAAAATAGAATTATTTTAAAAAGACTTTGGTTTCCTCAAATCCAAAGCAAACTCTAATGCTCATTGTATGAAGGCTTTATTTTAAAAACACTAAATAGGCTATTTAATGGCTTAGGTAATGAAATGGAGTAAAATTTTAAAATGACACCAAGCTGGGAGGAGTTGTAGTTAAGAGGACAGGATTAGAATTTGAAAGCATCTTGACAAATTGGAGAACTGGTCTGTAATCAACAAGATGAAATGCAATAAAGACAATTGAAAAGTACTATATGTAAAGAAAAATCAGATGCACAAATGCAAAATGAAGAATAATTGGCTACGTGTTACTGTAGAAAAGAATGTGGGGGTTGTAGTGGATCGCAAATTGAATGAGCCAATAATTTGACGCAATTGTATGGGAGGATACTATCATTCTCGGCTGTATTAACGGGAGTGTCATATGTAAGACAAGGAAGGTAATTGTCCCCACTCTCAGCACTGGTGAGGCCTCAACTGGAGTAGTGTGTCAAGTATTGGCTGCCACATATCAAGAGAGATGTGGACAAATTGGAGAGAATCCAGAGGGGAGCAACAAAAATGATAGAAGTTTTAGAAAACCTGACTTATGAGGGAAGGTTTAAAAAAAAAAAAAAGGCACATTTAGCTTTGAGAAAAGAAGACTGAGTGGGGAGCTGATAAGTCTTTAACATATCTGAAGGCTGTTACAAAGAGGAGGGTGACAAATTCTTCTCCCAATTCACTGAAGACGGGACAGGAAGTAATGGGCTTAATCTGGAGCAAGGGAAATTGGGTTAGATATTAGAAAAATCTTTCTTAATGATAGCTATGTACTGGAATATGTTTGCAAGGGATGTTACCTGTGTGCATGTAAACGATGGTGTGACGGGTTAGATCGCAGAAACCCCCTTGGGGCTGCCAACTGATGTGCCAAGACTACTTCTGCCCCTGCTTTCCCTGCCAGCTTGGGACTCCAGAACCCTGTCTTATTGAGCCAGACATGCCAGTCTGCTCCAACACAGACCCAGGGCCTGAACCACATGCCCCAAAGCTGCAGACTTAGCTGAAAGCAACTTAAGTAGTGTTCCTGTCTTTAAGAGTCAGATGCTCAACTCCCAATGGGGTCCAAACCCCAAATATATCTGTTTTACCCTGTATAATGTGTATACAGGGTAAACTCATAAATTGTTCAACCTTTATAACACTGATAGAGAGATATGCACAGCTGTTAGCACCCTAGGTATTAATACATACTCTGGGTTAATAAGTAAAAAGTGATTTTATTAAATACAGAAAGTAGGGTTTAAGTGGTTCCAAGTAGTAACAGACAGAACAAAGTGAATTACCAAGCAAAATAAAATAAAACATGCAAGTCTAAGTCTAATACAGTAATAAACCTGAATACAGATAAAATCTCACCCTCAGATGTTTCAGTAAGTTTCTTTCACAGACTGGCGCCTTCCTAGTCTGGACACAATCCTTTCCCCTGGTACAGCCCTTGTTCCAGCTCAGGTGGTAGCTAGGGGATTTCTCATGACTGCCGCCCCCTTTGTTCTGTTCCACCCACTTGTATATCTTTTGCATGAGGCGGGAATCCTTTGTCCTTCTGGGTTCCCACCCCTCTTCTCAATGGAAAAGCACCAGGTTAAAGATGGATTCCAGTTCAAGTGACTTGATCACATGTCACTGTAAGACTCCATTACCCACTTGTCAGCCCACAGGTATACAGGAGACTTACAAGTAAAACAGAGCCATCTACAGGTAATTGTCCTGGTTAATGGGAGCCATGAAGATTCCAAACCACTATTAATGGCCCCTTTGCATAACTACAATAGGACCTCAGAGTTGTAGTTCATATTTCTAGTTTCAGATACAAGAGTGATACATTTATACAAATAGGATGACCACACTGAGTAGATTATAAGCTTTGTAATGTTACCTTACAAGAGACCTTTTGCATGAAGCATATTCCAGTTACATTATATTCACACTCATTAGTATAGTTTTATAAAATCATATAGAGTGCAATGTCACAGATGGGTCTAGATATATGTTAGGGGTGCAATACTTTCAATAGTTACACTGGAACATCAGTGACAGAACTTCAAGGGAATATTGAATTTTAAATAGGTATTTTCAGCTTGCAGTTAAGTGAACACTTGTGGAAAATAAGTGGACTTTTACCCAGCGGCACTTGTTGTTCACCTCTTGGCAGAATGATTCCTTCTAATCACTACTTTCTTTTCTTTTTTTAGGGAATTTCAGTTAAATACTTTTGCATGGTGTGTTCCTATTTTAAAAAACTACCAATACTACCTATATTTTAGTGACATTGACTTATTCTGTGTTTATCTCATAAACAGATAATTGTCAGTCCATAACAAAACTCCATTCTAACTGCAGTATAGTAAACATGACACAAGATGGGAAACTGTTTTTCTTTGTCTTTCACGCAATCCCAGATGACCATACTATTGTCGCAGTCCATTATGATTTGGACTGACAAAATACATTGTTCTGAAACATATCCAAATTTTTCTCTAAAACCTCTCTAGATAAATATTTTCTACATAATTAACACAGCTTTATGCCAGGACATTTTTTGTTTGAATCTTTATACTAGAGATCTGTCCCCACTTCTATTTGATTTATCAGGGAACTGTTAGCTGGATTATCCATCTAAGTACTACAGTACATATTTACTATTTAATTTGGTTAGCATTGTTTGGAAAACTCAGCACTTTTTTTTTCTCTGTGCATTTACATATGTAGATGACACTGTGCAAAAAAGACATTTGTCCTTTATGTGGAAAAACTAATAATATTTAACAAGTTATATTTTAGTTTGTCAATAATATTAAACAATCCCAGATAAATATGGTATTGCCCTCATGATGTTATATTTAGAGTCTAACTAGGAAAAAAGGTGTGTTTTTAATTTGTGTGGTCATGCTCAACCCTGATTGATTAAGCTTATTAAGGTTACTTGGGGGAAGAAGGGATTGCATCTGTTGCCCATCAAATATAAATAGTACTTTATCCTTTTGAAAAATAACAGATAAAATGTGTAAGATAAGGAGTGTTTGAAAGGGTTGAGGGTCCATTTTAGGCATGTATCTTTGCATATTTTATTCTAAAATCATGTATAAAAAGGCTAACAAGTAGAATAAAGATTAATGCTATTGGATATTGAGGAGCATGTGACATGCTTAAATCAAACATAGTCCTTATAATTGGGAGGATATTTGTTTTCATTTATTTTCCCTTTAAAATAATTAAGCAAAGGGAAACTCTTGTTTAAGGGCTGCTCTACACTACAAGTTTGTCGGATTTAGCAGCGTTAAATCGAATTAACTCTGCACCTGTCCACACAACGAAGCAATTTTTTTTGACATAAAGGGCTCTTAAAACTGATTTCTGTTCTCCTCCCCAACGAGGGGATTAGCACTGAAATCGACATCGCCATTTCGAATTAGGGTTAGTGCGGACGCAATTCGAAGGTATTGGTATCTGGGAGCTATCTCACAGTGCACCATTGTGACTGCTCTGGACAGCACTCTCAACTCGGATGCACTGGCCAGGTGTACAGGAAAAGCCCTGGGAACTTTTGAATCTCATTTCCTGTTTGGCCAGGCGAGCTCATCAGCACAGGTGACCATGCAGTCCCAGAATCGAAAAAGAGCTCCAGCATGGACCGCACAGGAGGTACTGGATCTGATCGCTGTATGGGGAGAGGAATTCATGCTATCAGAACTACGTTCCAAAAGACGAAATGCCAAAACATTTCAAAAAATCTCCAAGGCCATGAGGGACAGAGTCTACAGCAGGGATTCAACACAGTGCCGCGTGAAACTTAAGGAGCTCAGACAAGCATACCAGAAAACCAAAGAATCAAATGGACGATCAGGGACAGAGCCCCAGACATGCTGCTTCTACGCTGAGCTGCATGCAATTCTCGGGGGGGGGGGCCGCCACCACTACCCCACCCCTGTCCGTGGACTCCGATGATGGGGTACTCTCTGCCATGCCTGAGGATTTTGCGGAAGGGGAAGATGAGGAAGAGGACGAGCTTGAGGAGAGCACACAGCACACCGTTCTCCCCAGCAGCCAGGATCTTTTTATCACCCTGACTGAAATACTCTCCCAACCCAACCAAGCCGGAAAAGGGACCTCTGGTGAGTGTACCTTTTAAAATATAATACATGTTATAAAAGAGAGGTTTTTTTCATGATTAAGTAGCACTGAGGACTTGGGATGCATTTGTGGCCAGTACAGCTAATGGAAAAGTCAGTTAATGTATCTGGGGATGGAGCGGAAATCCTCCAGGAACATCTCCGTGAAGCTCTCCTGGAGGTACTCTAAAAGCTTTTGCAGAAGGTTTCTGGGGAGAGCAGCCTTATTCCGTCCTCCATGGTAGGACACTTTACCATGCCATGCTAGTAGCAAGTAATTTGGTATCATTGCATGGCAAAGCCTGGCAGCATATGGTCCCAGTGTTTGCTGGCATTCAAGCAACATCTGTTCTTTATCTCTCTGTGTTATCCTCAGGAGAGTGATATTGTTCATGGTAACCTGGTTGAAATAGGGGAATTTAGTTAAGGGGACATTCAGAGGTGGCCATTCCTACTGGGCTGCTTGCCTGTGGCTGAAAAGAAATCCTCCCCGCAGTTAGCCACGCTGTGGGGGAGGGGGGGTGGGATTGATGCTGAACTGTTCGTGTTTGGCTAGCAGGGATCTTCCCTGATACCAGCCACGCGGTGGGGTGAGGGGTAAAGCAATCATCCCAGAGAATTGGATGAGGGGAGGGGGTTAGTTTGGTTTCTGCTGCTGCACGTTAACAGGAAAACTGCAGCACTAAATGGCCAACTCAACATGCTTTGCTTGGTATGGGAGAGGAGGGCGCTGCTGTTATGAAGGTTGCAGAAGCCGAAAGACTATGGCTTACCATGGCCACCTGCAAGCCGAATTCTGTTGCCCGGCACTGCATGTGTGATCTCTAACACCAAAGCCACAGGCACTCAATATAAGATGCAAAATGTGACCTTGTACCAAAATCACATGTGTTATGTAATGTGAATAGTATTGTTCACTGTGAAAGAGTATAGCCATTGTTCTGTAAAATGTGTCTTTTAAAATACTTCACTCTCTCTTTTTTTCCTCCAGCAGCTGCAAATGTTTCAAGCCTCCCTCCTCCATTCCAAAGGCTATCTCAAATAAGGTGGAGGAAACAATGCACGCACGATGAAATGTTCTCTGAGCTCATGCAGTCGTCCGGCACTGACAGAGCTCAGCAGAATGTGTGGAGGGACACAATAGCAGAGTACAGGAAAGTGGCTGATGAAGGTGAGGAGAGGTGGCGGCAGGAAGATCAGAGGAGGCATGAGGCAACACTGGGGCTACTGTGGGATCAAATGGACATGCTCTGGCATCTGGTGGAGGTTCATGAACGGCAGCAGGATCACAGACTGCCACTGCAGCCCCTGTTTAATCGCCCTCCCTCCTCCCCAAGTTCCATAGCCTCCTCACCCAGATGCCCAAGAACGCGGGGGAGAGGCTCCGTGCACCCAACCACTCCACCCCAATGGACAGCTCAAGCAACAGAAGACTGTCGTTCAAGAAGTTTTAAAGTGGCCTTTTCCTTCTCTCCTATCCTCCTCCCACACCCCACCCGGGCTACCTTGTGAGTTATCTCCCTATTTTTATAATCAATTAATAAAGAATACATGTTTTTTTTAAACAATAGTGACTTTATTTCCTTTGCAAGCAAGCTGTGATCGAAGGGGGGAGGGCGGGTAGCTTACAGAGAATTTAGAGGCAACCAAGTGGGCGGGTTTTCATCAAGGAGAAACAAACAGAAGTGTCACACAGTACCCTGGCCAGTCATGAAACTGGTTTTCAAAGCTTCTCTGATGCGCAGCTCTTCCTGCTGAGCACTCCTAACCACCCTGGTGTCTGGCTGCACATATTCAGCCTCAGCCTCCCACCCCACCATAAACGTCACCCTCTTACTGTCACAGAGATTGTGGAGCACACAGCAAGCAGCAATAGCAATGGGAATATTGGTTTCGCTGAAGTCTGAGCGAGTCAGTAAACTGTGCCAGCGACCCTTTAAATGTTCAAATACACATTCTACCACCATTCTGCACTTGCTCAGCCTATAGTTGAACAGCTTCTTACTACTGTCCAGGGTGCCTGTATACGGCTTCATGAGCCAGGGCATTAAGGGGTAGGCTGGGTCCCCAAGGATAACTACAGGCATTTCAACATCCCCAACAGTTATTTTCTGGTCTGGGAAGTAAATCCCTTCCTGCAGCCATTTAAACAGACCAGAGTTCCTGAAGATGCGAGTGTCATGAACCTTTCCCAGCCATCCCATGTTGATGTCGGTGAAATGTCCCTTGTGATCCACCAGTGTTTGCAACACCATTGAAAAGTACCCTTTGCAGTTTATGTACTGGCTGCCCTGGTGGTCCAGTCCCAAGATAGGGATATGTGTTCCATCTATTGCTCCACCACAGTTAGGGAATCCCATTGCAGCAAAGCCATCTAGTGTGACCTGCACATTTCCCAGCGGGTCGCTACCTTTGATAGCAGCAGCTCAATGATTGTGTTGGATACTTGCATCACAGCAACCCCCACAGTAGATTTGCCCACTCCAAATTGATTCTCGACTGACCGGTAGGTGTCTGGCATTGCAAGCTTCCGCAGGGCTATTGCCGCTCACTTGTGAACTGTGAGGGCTGCTCTCATCTTGGTATTCATGCGCTTCAGGGCAGGGGAAAGCAAGTCACAAAGTTCCGTGAAAGTGCCCTTAACCAGTCAAAAGTTTCGGAGCCACTGGGAATCATCTGAAACCCGCAACACAGCGGGTCCCACCAGTGCGGTCCCACCAGTCTGTGCTTGTTTCCCGGGCCCAGAATTGGTGTTCCATGGCATGAGTCTGCCCCAGTAACACCATGGTCTCCAAATTGCTGGGGACCGTGGTTTTAGAGAAATCTCTGTTCATGTCCTCATCACTGCGCTGCCGTTGCCTCCTCGCCTGGTTTTTCAGGTGCTGGTTCTGCATAAACTGCACGATAATGCGCGAGGTGTTTACAATGGTCATAACTGCTGCGGTGAGCTGAATAGGCTCCATGCTTGCCGTGCTATGGCGTCTGCTCAGGCAATCCAGGGAAAAGGGCGTGAAATGGTTGTGTGCTGTTGCTTTCACGGAGGGAGGAAGGGTTGACTGACGACATTTACCCATAACCACCTGCGACAAATTTTTGGCCCCATCAGGCATTGGGAGTTCAGCGCAGAATTCCAATGGGCAGCGGGGACTGTGGGATAGCTACCCACAGTGAACCGCTCGGAATGCCGACGCTTGCCACGGTACTGTGGATGCACGCTGCCGAATAAATGTGCTGAGTGTGGACACATGCACTCGACTTTATATAATCCCAAAAATTGAATTCTGTAAAATCTGAGTATTTTCGTAGTGTAGACATGGCCTTATGGTACCTATAGACTCCAGTGAGTTAGATATTGTTCTGTGAATCAGTTGAATTATTTCAACTATCTTTTTGTTTTTGCTTGGGATTATCTGCATCTTTGCTGAATCCCTACTTTAACTCCTTCTGTGCACTACATGGCCACCACCTTTTTCATGTGAATGTGGAATAGGGTTTCCAGCCCTCCAGGATTGCCCTGGAGTTTCCAGAAATTACAGATTAACCTTTAATTAGAGATTGTCATGTGATGAAACTTCCAAGAATATCTCCAACCAAAATTGGCAACCCTAATGTGGGGAAAAAACTTGAGTTCAAAGTGCAGCATTTCTAGCTCCAGAGGCAGTGGTTGATCATACAACAATTACTTTAATTGTGGTATTAATTCAAGAGAATTTGCTAAAGGCTAGTGACTAAGGGCTAGTCTACATTGGCAATGCTAAAGCACTGCCCTGGCAGCACTTTAACATGGCTTGTGTGGTCACAGCAGAGTGCTGGGAGAGAGCTCTCACAGCGCTCTAAAAAAACCACCTCCATGAGAGGCATAGATACCAGAGCTGGGAGCACAGCTGAGTGAGTGAGAAGGTTGCAGTGCTGTAAATTGCCAGTGTAGATGAGCCCTTAATCTTTTAGAAAGAAACAGTACTGTTAAAGTCAGTTGTCTGGTATCCTACAAAATCCTTGCACAGAACTTTACAAACAAAACTATCCTGCTCAGGGAACATGCATCATGCATTCCCCTCCCTTCAGCTTTTATCTGGAGTGTGAAGGATCAGCAAAGCCACTAAAGAGATATGGACCTTTTTTAGTTTTAGTGATTAGTATTTTGTAAAACATTGTGTTGTGCTAAGTAGCAAAAGAGCACACACTGTAATATGGTAAAATGTATCACAAATGCAGTCAAAAGCAACAGTGTGCAGGATTTTCAGCTGCTAGGGGAATTAACAATTGTTTCTCAAGATTGGTTTTTCACATGGTACATACAAATTTTGGCCTAGAAGCATTAGAAAATGGTGTGTGTGTGTTAGTTAAAGATTGTACATTTTATCCCACTCTTATGTTGCTGCTGCTTAGACTGTGAGCTCTTTGCAGCAGAGGCTGTCTTCATGTATGTCTTGTAGGCACTACCTAACACGTGGGTGCTACTGAATGCTATACATTTTATTATATCTTTTGTTTGGTGGCAGTTTCCGCCAAAAAAAAAAATGGGTGCATTAATAAAGGACAACTCCTTTACACACAGGAAGGTAAAGATTTTTGAAAAACTATTAAACCAACTACACTGGGATATTGGTCCTTCTTGAAGTGACCGGAGAGTAGGAAACTTCTGATTTATATCTACTGCAAGTGTATTTAACTCAACTATCCAGATTATTTTATTTAGGAAACCAAATAAAACCTCCTTATCACTTAAATTTGTAAGATCACATTTTCCTTCTCATGTCATTGTATCTTTTTTTGTCTTGAGGGTAGAGAGGAGGCTCTCTTTTCATTTTTGATGTCTTGTGGGTAACATACTTTTTTTTTTTAAACCTCCTTCTCTTGGGTCTAGAATCTTCTAGTTGAAAATTTCAGTAATGGCTCAGGCATGTTCTCCTCTTCTATCCCAACATGTTTTGTGGCCTTGAATACGGCAGATGAGATTTATAAATATAAATAGATACATCTTATAAATAGAACATCCTATTGCTGAGAAACTGTTATATACTTTGTCTTTCAGATTAAAGGTATCTGACTTTTGAAGTTAATAAAATATTTGAAAGGGAGGGAGGGAGGGAGAAGCTTGCAGGTGGAGTAATGAAGGAATCTGTGCTTATAGCCACCCGAAAAAGCTTGATCCTTGTGACCTGTATAAAATTGTTTAACCATTAACAGGTTTGGTACTGTAATCTTATAACAAGAAATTACATTTTTCCATAACTGGTTAATACATGCTTAACAAATTACTGAAATTTATATTCTGTATAAATTTATGTTCTGATGGGGTTCAACAATTTTCTGATCTCCAGTGAACTCAGTCAGTTAGGTACGCTTAATGAAAAAAGGTCTCTTAACAGTAGTCCTTATACAATTTGTCCATTTTCTTGTCTTTATTTGTCACTCTTAGATATAAGAACTTGTTGGATGAGCACTATAGGGAATACAGCATTACTGTCTGATGACAGCTGCTACTCTTTTAACAATGTTTTTGCCATGTATGAGAAGGTAGCCTAGGTTCAACATCTCCAGCCATCGCTTCCTTTATAAATGTGAAATATTAGTTTAAAATCCTCAAAAGTATTCATATAAAGCCACTCAATCCTTTGGTATCAGGATTTAAACCTGAAATTTCCTTGAATGTGAAAAAGCATTAATTGCTTAGCGGCAGGAATTCTGTCAGGCTAAATTTCATTTGCTGTTCTGTGCTAGTTGGGAATTGCTTTATATTTATGGGTGCTGTATCTGTTTATGGATTTAGCTGGAGAAGCACCTACTTGCTAGGGTAGAAAGAGTTAATGAGCCAACATTTAATCTTGGGAAACCTGGCCTGGAAACTTGGCTAACTAGGTCACAAGTAGGTCATTTCCTTGACCCACTTGCCAGTGTGACTTCCTTGGGGCTGTAATGGGTCATCTAGCTGTATGAGAAAACAATCCTTTCTCTCCATCCTTTTTGTAAATGAGAACAGAACGTTAAGATTCAGAAACTGAAATTATTGAGCTGTAATTTGTCTACAAAATTTAATTTAGATAAGGTTTTTGAGTATAACTTCTATTGCTATTGTAAATTAATTATA
The DNA here is from genome assembly GCF_965152235.1 of Eretmochelys imbricata. Taxonomy (NCBI): domain Eukaryota; kingdom Metazoa; phylum Chordata; order Testudines; family Cheloniidae; genus Eretmochelys; species Eretmochelys imbricata. Next base: position 237,723,766 of record NC_135572.1, read on the forward strand.
GAGTCTGAGTTTATGCTTAGTTTACTGTTCTGTGTCCTCCCTAGGTTTTTGTTAGTCAAGAGAGCCTTGCTAGCTAGATTGAAGTTGTATTAACATCCAGGCAAGCAGTGTTCAAATAAAACTCTGGGTCGAAACACTGAAATTCTTATGTACAAACCAACTATAGCGCCTGCCGTACAGCAGTGGAAAGACTAAAATGGCACATTATGTATGTTGGGGCTGATGTGGAGGGATGTTGAGTGTTTAGTAAGACTTTGTGTTTGTACACAAAGTCTTACTAAACACTCAACATTAAACCACTACAATGGCAGCTGTACTGCAGAGGTTCAGTGTCAACACTAAATACAGCAACGGGAGGAGTTCTGTTGCTGTAGTTAATCTACCTCCCTGAGAGGCAGTAGCTAGCTTGACAGAAGAATTCTTCCATCAACCTAGGGCTATCTACATCAGGACTTGGGTCGGCTTAACTAAGGGCATGTCTGCACTTACCAGTAGATCAGCACTGCTGCAATTGATGTAGTGAGTGTTGATTTGGTGAAGACGTGCTAAATAGATGGGAGAGCACTCTCCCATTGATTTGTGTAATCCACCTTCCCTAGAAATGTAAGGGAAGTTGACAGGGGATGCTCGCCTGTTGACACAGCACAGTGTAGCCACTGCGGTAAGTGGATCTAACTGCATTGACTTCAGTTACATTATTCACATAACTGAAGTTGTATAAGTTAGATTGATTTACTATGGTAGTGTAGACCGGCCCTGTGTAACTAAGTGGTGTGGATTTTTCATATACATGAGTGACATTGCTGGGTTGACTTAACTTTTTAGTGTAGACATGGCTTTCGTAATATATGTAGGTGTGTCAAACATGTAATACTTAGTTTGCTGTTGCTGGAAGTAAGGATATAAGTAAGCAGTAATTGAGCATATATTGGTTTGGAGGGGGTATTGACAATTTTCCCGTAACATTTAACTTTTAGACTAAAAGTCTATGAAAGAAATGGATACTCAAAATCATAGCAAATTATGGGTAAATTTAATGTTTACTAATGTTTTCTTTGTCCTTCCTACAGATTTTTGAAGATCTGGTGCTGATAATAGAACACTGAACACTTGCAAGCTCTCCAAACATAGAAATGTCTGGATCATATGATGATTCTGTTGGAGTAGAGGTTTCTAGTGATAGCTTCTGGGAGGTAACCTGAACACTCTTATTATAAGATACCGTGTTTCCTTTTAATTCTCACCTCTTCCATAGAATACTATGATTTCTATGCACATATGGAGTTACAGGCAACTAAAGATAAATAAAATGTGTGATTATTTTGAAGTTTAGAAGTAGCCTTTGGGATAGCAGTGACCTTTCATTTTTGGCTCAGTTCTGTCAAGTTAAAAGTTTATAAACTGAAAATGCTGACACACAAGATCACAAATGCCATCCATTTTAATAGGATATGGGATTCAGTGTACATTTTTATAATTTTTCTGCCCTGTTAGGAAGTCTGTGTAAAATACTTTCTTCTGTAGCTAGAGATTGACAAAACCTAAGGAGTATACTTAAAAGCTAATGTAACTAGGTCTTTAGCAGTAAAAATAATTGTATTAAAAAGATTTACTGAATATATTGATCTTCATAAAATAGAAATTTTAATGTTATCAAATTTTAAAATTAAGAGTAAGAAACAATATGTTAGAATGAGATCTTTGGAATAATGTTGAAGTAAGCTCAATGTTCTAGGGTGCAAGTACTTATTTTGTGACTGGTACTTGTGGGTCTGATCTATGGCAAAGCAGAGACAAATGGGTGAGGGAAGATGTTCAAATATTTCCATAATAACTGGGGTCTTGCACTATCAGATTAATTGGTTTGTTTTGGCCTGATCTCCCATCAGGCAGCTGATGATTTAGATGCTTGATTTACAAGTAGGCTTGGCAAAATTAGATTTTTGTCTTTTTATAATCTTAATGTATAATATCAATGTTGATTTTTAAGCGTTTCTTATTTTTATTGATTTAAATTTTCACTGTTGTACAAAATTATGGGTTTTAAGCATTTTCCCCCATTTTGATCGATTTAAATGTTCATAGTTGCAGGAAATTATGGGGGGGCCAGACAGTAAGTTAATGACAATAGACATTGAGATTAAAAAATTAAAGCTTTGTAACTGTTTAACACACAAATTAGTAACATCACATGTCAAAAATATACAAAGTAAATATCCTTAACTCAAACTCTAAAGAAGTTCTCAAAGAGCATTTTTCTTTGTCTGTAAATTTCTGTTATTTTTGATGGATATATTTTTTTCATCAGTTTGTGTGTGTACAGTGATGTTTACTAACACTTACTGATCAAAAAATCTAATCCTTCTAAGCCTATATACAAGCAAGAGTTATTACATTTTGATTCTGGTTTCTCATTAATCTTGGATAAGATATCAAGGAAATGCTTAGTTTGACCAGTTAAGGTTTCTATTGGACAACAATCAAACCAGCTGCTGTATAGTTTCTTGGAAGACTTCTGTGGTTGAAATGCCTCACTCACTCTTGGAGAGATTCTGGATACCACAGCATAAAATCTTGAATGGGCTTTTTGTCTATTTTAGGAAGTTCTAGTCCAGTATTTTCTTCTCAAGGAATATCTGCTTTGCAATAAAAATTTGCTACTTCAGTACAATGGATCTACTCTTATTTACAGCTCCTTTTGAGGCAGAAACCAGACTTGTCAGTCAAAGTAGGCTGGGACTGGCCACTGCCCTGAAGACCTGACCAGACAGCACAAACTGCCTCCGACAATTGTAGGAAGGCAGTACCAGACCTGCTCAGAGCAACAAGAAAATTGTTCAAGAGTATTTTCCTGTCCGCCAGCAGTTTATTAGGGTCATATAAAAAACCCCAAGTCTTTTTGTGGTGCTTCATTTGTCCAGACCTTTCTTTAGTGGACACTCGAGCAGAGTCAACAAGTGAGCAAAAAACCTCCCTCTTGAATTTTTCTTCTGAGCTTCCAATCACTCATCTCTGCCCTCATCACCAAACTGTCTCTTCTTTCGGTGAATGAGTTTTCTTGAAGACAGGCTCAACTCCTAAGTTTTCCACCATTTCTTTGGCAGCAGTCATGGCATCTTCAAATCCATTGTCTCTGTAGGCCACAGTGAAATCCAGGCAGCTTCTCATCAGAGTAGTAGTGGTCATGATGTCCATCAAATGTGTTTGTATTGCCTTGCTTACGGTGTTTACTTAGAACAGGATATCATGCCAAACCGCAACTGAGACTAGAAATTTGAAGTCAGGGATCTGGTTTGCCAGGCAATGAGCCTGGCGTCAGATTCCGGCCTCGACCTTACTTGGTTGCGCCAGGTCCATCAGGGCATCGTAAACCTCAGTCACTTGGTACCTCACTGCCCTTTCCCTGTCAGTACGATTCTCCAGCGAGTGTCACTTAGCAGCTTCACAGTCAGATTTATAACATTGCCGGTAAGAATCTTCTACCTGATAGTTGATGCTGAAAACAGGACGTATATCCTTTGCAGTACTCTGAAGAGAGAAACTCAATCTAAAAAAAGATGCTGCTGCCTCTGACACAACCAGGTTCAGGGAATGGCGGTCGCAAGGCACAAAGAAAGCTCTCGGATTCAGTGCAAGGGTCCTTGCCTGGACACTACTGTTTCTTCCTTTCATGTTCACACTGTTGTCATAGCCTTGGCCACAGCAGTCGTAACACTTTTTTTTATTTTATTCTCGTTCAAAACTTTACTGGAAAAGGCCTAACAGAACTGTGCATGAGAGTCATCCATAGACCAGAAAGAGAGAAAATGTTTCTTTACTTGGATACCGACAAATTTTACTGTAAATGACATCTTTTCACTGTGACTTTACGTACGGCACTCCTGACATTATACAGTGTATTACTTTGCTTTGCCAAGCCACAGCAATACGTTGTCAAGTGCCTTCCTTGCCATAAGGTCAGTAAATTTATTTTGAATTGTTTTGCTTCAGGAATGGTCCATAGCTTCTTTACAAACTACACAGTGTAGGTGGCGCCAGAACAGCCAGCAGCATGAATGCAGCCTGCTGCTGGCTATTCTGGTGCCACAGCGGCCTCTGGTGGGTAAAAGGCAGAACTGCAGCACTTGGGCACAGTGTATTTTCTGCAGGGAAAAAAATTGTGCATTCTCAGTGGCGCAGAATTGCCCAAGGAGTAATTTGAAGTTCATCATTGCACCCTGCCTGCAGAGCCAGGTTAGGACAGAGAGTGGGGCACACAGGGCTGCTGAGGGGGGGAGGAGGTGTCACAGTCTGGGGTTCAGAATGGCTAGCGGGGGGATGACTGGGACGTGGGCTCAGGATCTAGTGGGGTGACATCATTGAGCTGGGGCTGAACGGGAGTGGGGGCTGAAGGGCCACATAGGAATGGGGGGAGGAGGCAGGAGAGAGACATGCGTGGTGTAGGGACACACGGGGACAGCGGCAGATGTTCCTGACTGAATAGGAGAGGCTTGGGGTCAGCCAGGGTCTGAATGGGGGAGGATCCCCAATTCCCTAACAATCCCTCCCGCCACCCTCCCCCCAAAAAACCCATTCCGTACTTCTCCCACCCACATCCACCGACCCTCCAGGTTCACTCCAGGCTTCTTCCCTCTTCCTCAGCTTCTCCATTACCCCTAACTCCCCCAAGCCTTTTGCCTTGCTTCTGACAGGTACAGGAATAATGTTTCTGTGTTGTAGTTTAAATTAATTACTCAAAATTCTGTATTAATACTCTTAGTAAGGAATCTATTTGTCCAAAAGAAATTACCAAAATCTTTTTTGGTCTGTATTGTTACAGGCATATTTGCTTACAGGTATTTTGAAATAAATTACCAAAATAATTGAAACTGATGTGATTATATTGTGTTATTTTGACAAATATATGCAGAATTTTTAATTTTTTGGCACAGAATGCCCACAGGAGTAATATTTGAAAAAAGTGATAGTGTGCAGTGTCACATAACAATGGTAAAGAATCAGTCATTTTCTCTTAACACGGAGAAAGGAACTTTATTAGAATAAAGAAATCCGTATCCCTAAAGCTGTGCTCTCTCTTGCTCTGTAGATCTTCTGCTTAGATTCTTCCCCAATACCTCCTTGCCTTGCAACTTGCTATAGATTTAAGAGAACCTAATCTATTTTACCATTATTCATTTATGCACAATCTACTTGCAGCACCTGCTTTTTATTTTAAACTATGTTTCAGTGTATATTCTAGCTTCTGATAAGTTCAAGCAAGACTATAGCTAATCAGTGAATAATTAAGCCATATAGCAATCAGTGCCACCATTTTGGTATTATGTGCCATCGGGATTCAAAGCTTTTGCTTTTCAGCATTTGGAGGCAATATGTTTCTGTGGAAAAGCTTGATTAAAAGAGTAATGCAAGAATTCTTCATTGAGATCTCAGGAGCGAATGAGAATTTAGCAAGGCTCCTGCTGTGAATAGAATATGAATCAAAACTATCTGATATATTTAATTGTGCAAATCCTCTTAGATGTTTTTTCTCTAGAGGAACTGAACATAACATAGGAACAGCCATACTGGGTCAGACCAGTGGTCCATGTAACCCAGTAGCTTGTCTTCTGACAGTGGCCAGGGCCAGATATTTCAGAGGGAATTAACTGAACAGGGCAATTTTGAGTGATCTATCCCATGTTGTCCAATCCCAGATTCTGGCAGTTGGAGGTGTAGGGATACCTGAAGCTTGGGATTGCATACCTGACCAACTTGTCTAATAGCCATTGATGGACTTATCCTCTCTGAACTTGCCTAATACTTTTTTTGAACTCAGTTATACTTTCAGGCTCTACAACATCACCTGGCAATGAATTCCACTGGTGGACTGTGTGCCTGCTACCTATTAATTTCATTGGGTGACCCCTGGTTTTTGCAGAGAGAGGTTTTATAACACTTCCCTGTTTATTTTCTTTCTACCATTCATGATTTTGTAGACCTCTGTCCTATCACCTTTAGTTGTCTTTTCTAAACTGAAAAGTCCCCGTAATTTTAATCTCTCCTCATATGGAAGCTGTTCCATACCCATAATCATTTTTGTTGCCTTTCGCTGTAGCTTTTCTAATTCTAATATATCTTTTTTGAGATGGGGCGACCAGAACTGCACATAGTATTCAAGATGTGGGTGTACCATGGATTTATATAGCAGCATTATGATATTTACTGTTTTACTATCCATCCCTTTCCCAAGGATTCCCAACGTTAGTGTTTTTTAATGCCATTGCACATTGAGTGGATGGTTTCAGAGAATTATCTGGAATGACTCCAAGACTTTTCATGAGTGATACCAGCTAATTTAGATCCCATCATTTTGTATGTATAGTTGGTATTATGTTTTTCAATATTCATTACTTTGCATTTATCAACATGGAATTTCATCTGTCATTTTGTTGCCCAATCACCCAGTTTTGAGAGATCCCTTTGTAACTCTTTAGTCTGCTTTAGACTTACCTATCTTGAGTAATTTTGTATTGTCTGTAAATGTTGCCATCTCACTGTGTACCCCCTTTTCCAGATCATTTATGAATATTTTGAACAGCACAGGTCCCAATACAGATCCTTGCAGGACCCCCATGATTTAACTCTCTCCATTTGGAAAACTGATCACTTATTCCTACCCTTTGTTTCTGTTTTTTTAATCAGGTATTGACCCATGAGAAGAGCTTCCTTCCTATCCCACGTTTGCTTACTTTGCTTAGGAGCCTTTGGTGATGGACATTATCAAAGGTTTTCAGAAAATCCAAGTATGCTATATCTACTGGATCACCCTTGTCTACGTGTTTGACGCAATCAAAGAATTTTAAAAATTTAGGTTGGTGAGGCATAGTTTCCCTTTGCAAAAGCCATGTTGACTCTTCCCCAACAAATCATGTTCATCTATGTGTCTGATAATTGTGGTTTTTACTATACTTTCAACCAATTTGCCTGGTACTGAAGTTAGGCTTACCAGCCTTTAATTGCCAGAATCGTCTCTGGAGCCTTTTAAAAAAATCAGTGTTACATTAGTGATCCATCAGTCATCTGGCACAGAGGCTCATTTACGTGATGATAGGTTACATACCACTCTTAATAGTTCTGAAATATCATATTTGAATTCCTTCCAAACTCTCCATCTGGTTCTGGTGACTTGCTATTGTTTAATTTACCAGTTTGTTCGACAACCTCCTCTGTTGGCACCTCAGTTTGGGATAGTTCTTGAGATTTGTCACCTGAAAAGAATGGTTTTGGTGTAGGGCTCTCCCCAACATCCTCTACAGTGAAGACTGAAACAAAGGGTTCATTTAGTGTCTCCAAAACGGCCATGTCTTCCTGGAGTGATCCTTTAGCAGTATAGGTCCCACTGACTGTCAGGTTTTCTGACAAATTTCTGACTAGTCTGGCTTCCTGACTAATTTACTGTTAGTTTTTTGTGTCTTTAGCTGTTGGCTCTTCAAATTCTTTCTTGGCCTTCCTAATTATACTTTTACCCTTGACTTGCCTGAGTTTATGATCCTTTCTGTTTTTCTTACTAGGATTTGACTTCCAGTTTTTAAAGGATGCCTTTTCACATCAAACGGCTTTTTATTCTGTTATTTAGCCATGATAGCATTTTTTTTGGCTTTCCTACTGTTCTTTAATTTGGGGTATCCATGTAGTTTGAGCCTCTATTATGGTGTTTTTAAATAGTCTCCATGCAGTTTGCAGGCATTTCACCCTTATGACTGTTCCTTTTAATTTCCATTTAACTGACTTACTCATTTTTGTAAAGTTCCCCTTTTTGAAGTTAAATGCTATTGTGGTGGGTTTCTTTGGCATTTTTCCCTACAAATATGTTAAATTTAATTGCATTATAGTCACTATTACTGAGTGATTCAGCTATAGTTAGTTACCTCTTGCACCAGATCCTGTGACCCACTTAGGACTAAATCAAGACCTGGGTCTCTGCTTGTGGGTTCCAGGACAAGCTGCTCCATTGATGATGTCTAGAAATTTTATCTCTGCGTACCTTCTGAGGTGGGTACTATTACCCATCAATATGAAGATAGTTGAAATGCTCCATAATTATTGTGATTTCTGCCTTTGTAGCCTCTCTACCACCTTGAGCATTTTACAATCACTGTCACCATCCTGGTCAAGTGGTTGGTAGTATAGTCCTTACTGCTATATTCTTATTGTTCAAGCATAGAATCTCTATCTGTAGAGATTCCATGGTACAGTTTTTGATTCATTTAAGATTTTTATTTTTTGACACTCTGCTTTCTTTCACATACAGTGCCACTCCCCTACTAGTGCAATCTACTGTAATTCCAATATCGTAGAACCTCAGAGTTACAAACACCTCAGGAATGGAGGTTGTTTATAACTTTGAAATGTTCATCACTCTGAACAAAATGTTATAGTTCTTTCAAAAGTTTACAACTGTACATTGATTTTCTACAGCTTTGAAACTTTACAGAAGAAAAATGCTGCTTTCCCTTATCTTTTTTTAGTAGTTTATGTTTAACATTGTACTGTACTGTATTTGTTTTGTTTCTTTCTTTCTTTCTTTCTGCTGCTGCCTGATTGTACACTTCCGATTCCAAATGAGCTGTGTGGTCAGCTGGTTAGTTTGTAACTCTGAAGGTCTACTGTATATTTTGTACTGTGGTGTTATTATGTCCCATTGATTCTTCTCATTCCACCCAGTTTCCTTGTTGCCTTTTATATCCATATCCTCATTTAATGCCAGACACTCTAGTTCACCCGTCTTAGTATTTAGACTTATAGCATTTGTGTATAAGGACTTGTACATTTTGTCAATCAGTTGCTTGCTTGCATGTGTTATATTTAAATGGGGCTCTTTTTCATTTGACTGTTTCTCTTCAGTTCCTACCTGTACTTTATCAACTTCTATCCTCTCCTCTTTACTAGGATATAGAGAATCCCTGTTAATAGATCCTCCCTTAAGAGATGTCTCTGTTCAAACCCTGTGCTCCTCTGCACCTGTCAGCTTTCCTCCATCCCTTTGTTTAAAAATCCTCTACACATTTTTTTAATTTTACATGCCAACAGTCTGGCTCCATTTTGCTTTAGGTGAAGCCCATCCTTCCTGCAGAGGCTTCTCCTTTCCCAAAAGGTTCTCCAGTTCCTAATGAACCAAACCCTTTCTTCCTTTCACCATCATCTCATCCACTCATTGAGACCATGCAGTTTTGCCTGTCTAACTGGCCTGGCATGTGAAACTGGAAGCATTTCAGAAAATGCTACCATGGAGGTCCTGGGCTTTAATTACATACCTAACAGCCTAAATTTGGTCTCCGGGACCCTTCTGATACCTTTCCCTATTCTCTATTGAAATGATATACAGAAACTAATACAGATTAAGTAAAACTTAATTTCAGCCATTTGGATACTTACTTCTCCTGGAGTAGATTAATATTTCTGGAACAAAACGGTTTCTGTGTAGTTGAATTTTAAAACTAAAAGCTGCTCCTTATTTAATATTTTCTGAACTAGTTATTGTAACTGATCTTGGTAGCCTCATGGTCTAGTTATATTTGTGGCTGCATTAAATGAGCAAATAATTACAGTGACCAATACTGCTCTTTTTATCTGCATTTGGTCAGGCGGTTGCAACCTCTTTGGGATGCAGGTCTTCCTGCTGTGGTTTGTGCCTTTGTCATCTCTACAGTGCATTGCGTTCTGCATGGGCTAGATTTTACATCCATTTGGAGGCTGAGGCTAGCATGGAATATGGCAGCCTCTTTAAGGGGATTATGTGGTCTGTGATCTACACTGACTGCTTATTAGCTTCTAGATGTAGTTTGATCGGGAGGTTTGGGAAGTTGCAAAGCTACCTATTCTTCTTCCCTCCTACCACAATTGAGATAAGTGTAGGCGGTTGAGCTGGAACTCCCTTGACATAGCAGAGAGGCATCTTCTGGTAGTGCATTATTCTTAAAATCATTCCCTTGTGGTCCAAAATAGCCTGAATGTATTTACCTTGAGAGCATGCTACGAAGCACATTTTTTCCTTGAGCAGGCATTTAGGAAAGACTGAGGGAGCTGGGTGTGAAGATCTCTTGGGAACTTGGGTTTTTTAATAAATATGCTTAGGCTCACTGGGTGTGTCTGTCTGTGTGGGGGGTGTACTACTTGTTGTGCATTTTATAATTTTTATATTTAGTTTTTAACTGATGGTTAAAGGGTGCCCATAACCTAGGACTAATGTTCTCATAGGCTTAATAAATAATCATAGACTCTTATGGTGCCTCCTTTGGCAGGAAGTTGTTGCATGTGGTATTGCCTCTGTAAATTTGAACACTTTCTTGTATACCTTTCAAATTGTTTTCTGGCTGCAAAATTTTTGTTCATGTTTTACTGTCATTTTTACTCCTGTTACGTTGCTACTGGAGGTCATGGATGCAAAGGTGAACACTGGCAAAATTAAGGTAAAGCAGTCTCCTTTGTGTGCAATAGTAGGAGTAGCTGAGTCCTTTATTTTGCAGCTTTTTTGCCCTAAAAGGGTGAGGGCTGGTGCCAGGAGGCACCTGGAGAGAGCATGTGGTCCAGAGGGCGAGTGCAGCGCTAATGGGATTTCCTGGTTTTCTGGGGTGAGGGCTGGAACAAAGTTGTGTGTTAAGTAGTCAAAACGTGAGCTTCTTTGGCCCCTGGAAGGAAGTAGTCTGTATCGGACTGCTAGGTTCCTGGAGAGAGGCAGAGGTTCGAAATAGTTGCTGCTTGAGACAAAGCACTGGTTTCTAGCCTCTTTTGCGGGAATCCCAGATATCTACGTGCGCTTTGTTCCTACTGCTGTTTAGGGGAACTGCACTGTTGTATATTTTGCAAATAAACAAATGACACTAAGAAAATACCTGACTCTAGTTTCTGAGATGTTTGCATCAAATGGGAAGCTGATACACAGGGCCCCAAATTTCTGCTGTTGCTTGGCAAAAGGGCAACACTACTATGAAAATCTGAGACTCTGAATATGCAGGGGAATAGGCAAATCTGCTTTTTCCTCAATCAGAAACAACTTCTTTCTATTAGCAGGTGCACTGACCTACCCATTAAAACTGAGAGTTTTCAGTCTTGGGAAACCTATAAATACCTTGTGCTTTGCAGACGTGCTGTTGTCTTACCTATATAGTTGTTTTATAAAGTTGTATGGAGATTGAAGATTCCCTGCAAGCATCAGTGAGCCTGAATAAGAGGAAATGTCTAAGGGGAAAAACATATGTTTTCGTATTAATTACAAAATTTTAAAAGTGAATTAATTTACTAAATTTTGTACTCATGATTAAGACCAGCGATTTAAATAATCATGATTGAAATCAATCCACCCTGACATAAATAATAGTCAGGTCTGCCAGAGCATAAAACCATGCTTCTTAAAAAGGACTGGCATTTGATGGCTGTCAAAATAGAAGCAGCACAGTTCAGAATTCTGCACATCTCTACACCCATGTTAAACAACTTCTGTGGAAATAAATATTTTGCTATTTGTGAGAGGAAGGTAGTTCAAGTCTCATTCATTGACAACTCTATTGGTGTTTTGGACTTCTGATTTTCAGCAGTCTTAAGTATTTTTTAAGAGAACCCCAACATAGTTTTATTTAAAAAATAGGTGAGAAATTGCACTAAATGATGACCCACAGACACAAGAAATTAGATATTTATTTTTTTTGTCTGAAAGTTAGCAGCCTTTTGCAATGTGTAAAAGCATCTCAGGATTTATTTTTATGAACCGTGGGAAGCATCCAGTGAAAAATTGCCTTTTTAGGCAAAATAGTTGTCTCAAATATCAAGCGAAAAATAAAGAGAGATCATATCCCGGCAATTCTGGCAGAGATGTACAAAAATGCAGAAAACATTACCAGCTGGGATTCCTGCAGTTGGCAGAGACTGCTTACAACAAAAATTAAGATGAGGAGAAGCATGTATTTGTTTTTTGGGAAATTAATATAACAATAAGTAATTAGTTTACTTTCTATAAATCAGTTGAGTTTACAAAACTTGTTAATGTGCTCTCTAACTGAGCTTTGCTTGTCATTAAGAATTTGATAAGAGAAACATATTGTGCCTTGGTGTGAGGAGATAGATTTGATGAACTCCTTGAGGTCCCTTCCACCTTTACATTTCTATGGTTTCAATAAATGTTCAGAGAGGTAATCAGTTTTCCCAGACCAAACTGATATTACTCAAATAAATTGGTTAGTCTCTAAGGTGCCACAAGTCCTCCTTTTCTTTTTGCGAATACAGACTAACACGGCTGTTACTCCAAAACCTGATATTACTGTCAAACTGTTTCCTCCCTCTTTTCTAGGATTTATTCAGTTAGTTAAATTTCTCAACAACAATTAAAAAAATATCAGTGGCCAGCAAGCTGCACATTACCAGAAGAAAGGGTACAAAAGCCAGATAGCCACCTTACTTCTTTCTGTAATTTGTCTATTCCTCTATTATATTAGATATTCTGAAAGCAGTGTCAAGCCTCTGCCTTTCTGACACTGCTAGCAAGGCTGCCATATATTAAGATGACCCTTTTTGGTAGGGGAATGTCCTTTAGAACTAGAATTAGGTCTTGTCCACATGAACATGTAGTTCACAGCAAGCAAGGTATGAATCTACCCCATGCTAACATGCCACAGACCAACTATATTGTGGACCCTGCTGATGTGCAGTAACAATTTGTTAATGTACTTTGATCTAGTCCTCTTTGAAACTAGAGTAGGTCAAAGCGCATTAAGAAACTGTTACTGTGTGTCAGCAGGATCCACGTGACAGTTGGTCCGCAGCAGGCTAGTGCTGGGTAGATTCACGTTAGCTTTTTACAAACTAGATGTTCAAATAGACAAGCCCTGTGAAACTCATTTAACTTACATGAAGGGTCAGTGACTCAGAACTGTGAAATTCTGTGTCCCAAGTCAATCTGTGTCACTGTGTCCCTCTTGTGACTGTTGACTGGAGAATAAGCAAGACACTTATTTTCACTGTTATGCAGTGTACTCCTTCTATCAGGAGTCATAGCAGTAATAGTGCTCCCTATCTAAAAAGCTTATTACCTCCCAGGTTTCTTCAAGTAGATGCAGACTTCTATTCCAAGTAGTTGTGTGCGCACCCCGTGCACCGGAGCTGGAGACTTCTGCCTAGTGGTACTCATAGAGGGGCAACGCTCGAACCTGTAGCACTTCCCCTGGCTACATGAGATGGTAGCACTCCAACTCCTCTCAGTTCCTTCTCATTGCCCGATGGCTGGAGTTGGAGCTCTGTGTGGTGGTTGTTTTACAACCTCAGAATTTATCTTCTTAGCCTATGTTACCAGGGTCCTGGAGTGCCATGCTGAGATTGCTCAATTAGGGCAAACTGCAAAGAATGAGGCAGACAATCCCCAAAACTGGTGGTTATTGTGATACTTAGCTTTACCAAGCCAGCAACAAAACAGCTTCTACAATACCTTCTTGGTTACCCAGAAGCCAATAACACAGTTCCCTTAAAGCAACCCAGCCTGAGGCATCCTCCCAGACAGCCAAGTCAAATATGGTGAGGATTATTGAAAATCTTGTTAATCATATAAAAAGTTCTACCAGTTCCAAGGGATTGGATACATTACCCACCAAGTTAATGAATATTCCAGATCTTACCCAAATACACGCTTACAGCCAATTCTTATTAACTAAACTAAAATTTATTTAAAAAAGGAGGGAGTGTATTGGTTAAAAGATTATACATACAGACATGAATATAGTTCTTTGGTCAGTTTCATAGTAGAGATGGTGAGCTCTAGAGTTGCAAAGAGTTCTTTCAGAATTAGTCAATAGGTTGTCCAATTTTCAATAACAGGACTATCCAAAATGTAATTGGAGACCTCTATCTTGTGGCTCAGACTTACCCTGATGAAGCATAAGCAGATTTGAGATGATGAAGGATCCGGTCCCAAGAGCCCTTTCTACAGTTTTGGGCATCCTCTTGACAGCACGCAGTCCTCAGGTGAACAATAGTGACTTTGAAGTAACCTGTTTCCTAAACATCACCGGTAATTAGCTGTATGGATTAACATAAGGCAATTGCCTATCTCCCACCATTTGCAGGTGATTTGATATATACTTCAAAGAGAAATTGAGACCGTGATATCACTACATTCACAGTTGATTTAAATGTTAATATCTCCTTTTGATCTCTGAATTAACAAAATACAGCGAGAGACAGGAACTGTTTGATTACGTTCTAACAATATATATGTAAAAACACAAAAACCCAAACACTATATGCTAATATGTCTCTAAAGGTTGAATCTGGGTCAATTAGCTTGTAAGTTGCTTAACCCTTTCTGGCTGTGTCACAGCCTAATTTTATTGTACATAGTTAATAGTGTTAGAGTAAAAGTTATAGCATATAGTATAGTTAGGACCCTACCAAATTCATGTTTCATTATGGTCAATTTCACAGCCATAGGATTTGAAAATTGACAAATTTCACATTTTCAGATGTTTAAATCTGAAATTTCACAGTGTTGTAACCGTAGGGATCCTGACTCAAAAGGGGGATTGTCGATGGGTTGCAAAGCTGTTGTTGGGGGGCATGGGATTGCCACCCTCACTTCTGTGCTGCCTTCAGAGCTGGACTCCGAAGGAAGCAACCGCGGAGCTTCGTTCAGCTGCAGGAGGTTCCCAGAGGTGGTGGAGGGTCTGAGCTCCCCCCTGAGAGTAGCTGTGCAGTTGATGGACAAGTTCTGTCCCTCCCCAGCCCAGCTGGAGCTAGGAGCTGCTTGCCTGGGGTGCTCCTAGCAGTAGGGGGAAACCAGATTTCACAGGGAAGGGCTTATTTCATGGTCCACGACATGTTTTTTACGGCCATGAAATTGGTAGGGCCCTAAGTATAGTGTTAGCGGTAATACTCCCCTCACTGGGGCTCAAACATTGCCCTTCATTCGGAGTGACTATTCCTAACAGTGACCCCCATATGTGGTGCTTGCTGTGCCTTGGCGAAGCCCACCTTAAAGAGCACTGTTCAGTTTGTAAATGTTCAAGAGAGGACTTAGGTTGACAACGCAGGATGTTCGCCTTAAGCAGCACCTGCTTGAACAGCCCATGAAGCCTGACGCGATATTGTGGCCTTCCTCAGGCCACAGATTGCCCTCTGGCTCAGAAAGTGCTGCTGCTTCTCGTTCCAGGGTAGGGTCTCTCTGAAGAAGCACAGGAATCATTCTCCATTGTCGGTGCCAAAGAAGAGGTCGTATAAGACCAATTGGGAGCACTGCAGGTCCCGGGGCAACTCTTCTGAGATGTGATGCAGATGGTTATTCCACGACACACGCTACATTCCCTCTGTATTGGAGTCTTTCCCTGGACATTCAGTGCAAAGGAACTGACGGGGTTCGGGGCAGCGCCACCTCATACAGCCAGGGGAGGGGCTATAGGCACGAGGCACAAGCGCCACCCCTCTAGGGGTACTGCTAAGCAAAAAGCTCCGGTGTGTGGGGTGTGCACAGACCTGCTTACAGAGGCGATGTGGGGGGGGCATGTGGGGTTATTTCGTCGTCGTCCCCGATTTGCTTTTTGGCTTATACTGAGCATGCTCTCACAGACTGAGCATGCTCAGTAACACTGCTGAAGCTGGCTGCCCTCACTGCCCTCCCCCCACCACCACCACCTGTGGCAGGCATGGGAATACACATCAGCATCACATCTCAAAGAACCAGTTACAGAAAGTAACTGATTTTGGAACTAAAAATTTAAATCCTCTCTTGTCCCTTTGTTGGTGTTTCTTCCCCACTGGCAGGACTTGGGAGTTCTTTGGAAATATGAAACCACAAACAGCATGTTGGGAAAAACACAACAGTATATGCATAAAATAAAATGAGCAAAACCCAACAGTGTATAAGAGATCTGATTGATCTTAGAGTCTGAGTTATTAATTGCCTGCCTTATTGAGGCCCAGAACTCTTATTTGCAATACAGTTCCCCGCCACCCCCAATCTAAATTCTCAGAAATCTCATTAGATTTGGTAATGATCAAATAGATGCTTGCCTCTAGTCCAGCAAAACCAGTGCTCACACCACCAGGCCCACAGTCAGCTCCTCCACTCTGCCACCACCAATCAGGCCCTGTCTAGAGAAGTCAGTGCTGACACTGCTAAGAATCTGAGTAGTAAACACAGATCAGGGTGAGACCCCTGGACTAAATCTGTGATCTCTCAGAAAAAGACCCTTTCCCACCTTTGAACTTAGATTCCTTATCCATTAGACTCCTGGGTCAGGCTGATTCACAGGGTGTATATTGCACCATTCACGAGCCTTTTCATAAATACAATTAAACTTTTAACTAGGGCTGTCGATTAATCTCAGTTAACTAATGTGATTAACTCAAAAAAATTAATCGTGATTAAAACAATCACAATTAATCCCAGTTTTAATTGCACTGTTAAACAATAGAATACCAATTGAAATTTATTAAATATTTTTGGATGTTTTTCTACATTTTCAAATATATTTATTTCAATTGGCAGTGAAGTCACAATAATCTATCAAATGGGATAGCTTATAGTTTCTCGATGTCAGCATTTTTTATTCTTATACTTTTAGAGCTCTGGTGAAAAGTACCTGTCTTTACAGCCCTGGAAAATGATAGCCTATTTTAACCACAGAATGAATTAATATAAAGCAAGCTTTCCACACTGTCTTGCCAATGTGGTTCCATCCCTAGCTGGAGTAGGGGACCATCTCTAGGAATAAATGGTAAATCATTTCCAACATGGATGCAGTTCTTAGCCAGCAGGGGTTCTGGGCGTGATTGTGGGTTTTGTGAGGTAGATGCCTATCCACTAGGAACTGAAAGATAATAGATCATCTTGTTTCATAAGCCTCTGAATGGTTGTTTGAGAGTGGCAGTTTTAAGCCATTACCAACATGGCCAGAAACCTAGAACTAAAAGGTTCTGTCTTATATTATGAATACTACAAGGCATCCAAGTTCTATTAAGTATTGGTATATTAAATCCTATGATCTTGGTAAAAATTTTAAATTTGTAGTATTAAGAAAATATTCTGACTTCCACAGCCATAAAAGTCCCAGAATGTGTAATTAGACACACAAATAACTGATGCTTATATGAGGTTTCCTTTAGTGGTGGAAGGTAGCATAACCAGTTTTGATAGCATTCAGCTGCAGAACTTGAACCAGAATAATTTTTGAGCAGATATGTCTGTTCCTCCTTCATCAAGAGTCTGATGAAGATCTCTTTTTGTACTGCTCAGTTTTTTTCTTAATTTACCTAAACTTTGTGTAATTAGTGTAAAGTCATATTTGCTGTTAGTTGTCAGTATAAAGTGAATCATCTCCCAGTTTCTGTTGAAAGTAAGGGAAATGTTAACATTTCTCTGTTACTGGATGAAAGGTGTATGGCATGGGCACTTTGCCCATTCTCACTTGAGATTGTGGTGACTTTATTTCTAGCTTGTCACATCCTGTTAAGCAGTTATTTAACAATGAATACACTGTTCTTTGACAAGATTAAAACAAATCACCTTTGTATAGCTAAGCTAGATCAGGTGTCTTTTTGGGAGGAGAGAGGGTAGTAGGTTAGTTGCCACCTGGCATTCTTTGTTTTGCTGAAATGAGTATAGCCCAGTAATTAAGGAATGCTGAACAGATTACTGTAAGGGCATTAGTTGTCAAAGTCAAACAATATTGTCATTTTTGGCATAGAATATTTATGTATGAAATATCAGCATAGCCATTGATGAGCTGAAAATGAAGTGTGGCCTTTTACCTTAATGTAGAATACAATTGCTTTTGTTTAACCCCTTCTTCTAAAAGTGGGAGGAGTATTCTAAACGTGTACACCCGTTACTCCTGAGGGCATTCTGTGCCAAAAAATTAAATTCTATGCCAAAAATTAAAAATTTTGTGCACAATATTTTCAAATTCTGCAAGTTTTATTTGTCAATAAATAAATGCAGAGGCTCCATCATGGCAGTGGGGAGTACAGGCCACTGGCTGCATGAAGGTGGGAGATCACCCTGCAGCCTCCCCATCTCCCACCCCAAGGACACGGACTCAGTGGTGAGGCCAGATGCAGCAAGTATGGAACAGGCAGGATCCAAGTGTGGAAGGGCTCAGTGTGGGGGATCCAGGTGTGGGGTGAGAGGATTGTGTGTGGGACAGTCTGGGTGCAGGCAGTTCAGTGGGGGGATCTAGGTGTGGGGGGATCTGGATGCACAGAGGCTCATGGGGGGGGTCCAGATGCAGGGTCAATGGGACTCTGCAGGGGCTTCCAGGTGAAAGTGGTTGGGGCTCAGTGGCGGGGTCTGGGTACTGGGAGAGTGGGGCTTGGGGGCGGGGTCTGGTGGCAGCTAATTGGGGCTCAGTGGCATGGGGATCTGGATGTGGGGGCTCAGGATGGGGCTCATCAGGGTGGGGGTTTGAGTGCAGGAAGCTCAGTGGGGGGGTGGTCTGGGTGCAGAGGTGGAGGTCCAGAGGCAGGGGATCGGGATGCAGCGGTGTCCAGATGCAGGGTTTGAGGTTCAGTGGCGTGGGATTTGGGTATGGAGGGCTAGGGGGGTTCTGGATTTATGGGGTGAGGTTTGGAGGGGGTGTCTGGGTATGGGAGGTCCAGATGTATGGGGGTTGAGTGGATGGGGGAGCAGCTCTTCATACATCTGGACCTCCCATACCCAGACACCCCCACCAAACCTCACCCCATAACCAGACACCCCCACCAAACCTCACCCCATAAATCCAGAACCCCCCGTAGCCCTCCACAACTGAGAAGCGATGGGGGCAGGAAGCAGGGGAGGGATGCTGAGCTTCCTGCAGCTCTGGGAGGTTTCTGGGGGTGGGTCTGATTCCAGGAGCCACTGGCTGGTGTGTCTCCAGCCCTGCGGCGATTAACCTCTCTGACGGCTGCTTCTGGTGCCTGAAACAATGATCCTGCACAGCTAGGGAGTAGTGAGTGACTGCTCATGCAGCTTCCCTTTGCTTCTTGTCAGAAAGTCACTTTTCTGCGGGGAAGCAAAGACGTATGCGGGGAATATGAATTCTGTGCATGCGCAGTGGCACAAAATTCCACCTAGAGTAACCCGTGTACTTGATTGTAGAACTATTCTGAATCAAGTGGATTTACAGATAGGTTACTTTGCTGTCTTGTTCAGTTTTCAGTCATTTACAAAGTTATGTGCTAAAATTTTGTAAAAAGTAAACCTAAAAGATTTGGTGAACAGCTTCATGTGTTTAGGACCTCAGATCACTATCAGACAGTGTCTAGATGTGAAGACGTCAAATACGTTTTAATATGAAATACTTGAATACAAGTTCATCCTCCACCTGACAACCAAATTCTGTGTTCCTTTGCAGTTGAGTGGTTTTGACAAACAAGTTGAGTAACTAATTCTCATATTTATAGATTGGACAAATTCTATTAATTGTTTTTAAATGTTTACAAAAGCTTTAGTTCACCTTCACAGTGCCTGTGGTTTTTTTTTTTTCCTCTACTGGCTGCACATTAATAATGGACCTGGTGTT
Organism: Eretmochelys imbricata; assembly: GCF_965152235.1. NCBI lineage: Eukaryota > Metazoa > Chordata > Testudines > Cheloniidae > Eretmochelys > Eretmochelys imbricata. The sequence goes on from NC_135572.1 coordinate 237,743,283, forward strand.
GGCTCTCAGTTTCTTCCCAAATGGAACTTTACAGTACCTTCTAGAGCTAGCTAATTACTTACTCCATATTTTAATCTGTTTCACTGTTAAAAATGTGCTGCCTGTCCTCTGAGTCTCTGCCAGACTTGAAGTGGTTGAGCTCTTCCATGTTGCATTCTTAAACTATGTACTCCTTCACCCTGGAGATTTCATTTAAATGTCATACTAAATGTAAATTTCATAGTGCTCCTGTATTCATTCATTCTTAACTGTAGTTTCCATAATACAGAAAGGTGCAGTTTGTTTTAACACATTGAACAGCAAAGTAGGACGTGGCTATTGAACCCCTTAGTGATGGGTGTTAAAGTAAAATCTTGTGTTTCTGTGTTGAGGTTAAAGTAGAAAATCAGGAGGCAAAAATTAGAATATTTTATTATGCAAACATCAAATAATACTGTAAAGCAATTGTTCTTAAGAAAAATTTCTCCTGGTGACGAACTTAAACTGCAGCCATAATTACGTTACAAAAGGGCTATAATTTTATTACAGTCCTAGATGCTATTAGTGCAGAAGTGCTGATGTTAATGTATGTTGGTGATTCTGTTTTTATCTTAGTGTAACTTTCAAAGTGGACCACTCTATTTTTAGCAGGAAAGCATGCAGTGTGACCCTTGAGCAACAATGTTATTGGCTCGCTGTAGTCTTCTGTAAAAAAAACATGGTACTTGAAATTAAAATCTCATGTTCAGCTCTCCTCCTTAAAAGATAAATTTTCTCATACTTTCTTTTAAGTTAACTTAGCCCTTTCTGTTGAAAATTTATGCTATAAACAGTGGATTCTTACTGTTTGGTTCCCATTTTCATGCTGTTCTATTAATTGCTGATAGACTGGAGATTTGCCTCTCTTGTGGCCCACAGCTTTCAAGTAGCAATTCCTAAATATTTTTTGTATTCCTAGGTTGGAAATTATAAACGTACAGTAAAGCGAATTGATGATGGTCACAGACTTTGCAGCGATCTCATGAACTGTATTCATGAACGTGCAAGAATAGAGAAGACCTATGCTCAGCAACTTACAGAATGGGCAAAAAGATGGAAACAACTTGTGGAAAAAGGTAACCAAAATGTCATGAGATGAAGAAAATATTTTCAAAAGGAGCATTGCAACATTAGTGATTACAAGGTGAAAGGGTGCACAGAATTTCTTAGTCTCTTAATGGATTCTTTACAAAAACACCAAATGCTGTAAAAGATGAGCACAGTTATCAAAACTAAATTAAGGCATCCACTCCTGTACCCGTGACTTGCTTGCTTGTTTCATGTCAAAACAAGTGAATCTTCCCTTCCTTGCTCAGAGGTTCTTATAGATGTATAGTACAAGAGAACTTTTCAGGTAAGTAGTGGTAGAAGACCCACTTTATGAAGACTGCAGTTGAATATTAAGAAGTCAGTGGCAGTTCTGGTGGCGTATCAGCAGTGAAGGGACTGTGAATCAATTTCAAGGAAGGCTGCTTTGACTGTGATTAGTACATAATTACAGAAGATTTGGGCATCATGGTGGACTCCAAATTAACACGAGTGCCCAGTGTGGTGCTATGACCAAAAGAGCAAATACGGTTTTTTAGTATATGAACAGAAGTCTATCAAATAGGCTGTTAAGATTATATCAAAATAGCGATACATCAAGTAGGGAAGTTATTACCTCTGCATGTGGCACTAATGAGGCCACTAGTCGAATACTGTATTCTTTCATAGTGTTTATAGAGGCACAAAAATTTTGAAAAATTGGTGAGGGTTCAGCAAATGATGGAAGGACTGAAAAACATACTGTATGGTGAGACTTAAGGAACTCAATCTATTTAGCTTATTGAAGAGATGGTTAAGAGGGGAATTGATGGTCTACAAGAACCTACCTGGGAAGAGAATATCTGATGATAGAGGTCTTTCTAACAGTCAAAGGCATAATAAGATCCAGTGGTTAGAAGTTGAACCTTGAAACTGAAAAAAAAGGTGTTATTTATTAGAGAGGGTAATTAACCTCTGGAATAATTCACCAAGGGATGTGGTGGATTGCAGTCACTACAAATCTTTAAATCAAACTTAGATTTCTTTCTAAAAAATATGCTATAATTCAACCTCACATTGAGTTTGATGTCAGAATTAATGGTTTAAATTTTATGGCCTGTGTTATGCAGAAAGTCAGACTAAATTATCGAAATGGTTCGTTCTGGACCTAAAATCTATTAATCTTTAATTACATAATGTTTAAAAAAAGCATGAAAATACACTAATCTCTAATTTAAGATGTAAAATACAAAAATAGGATTATGGATTATGTACAACTAAATACAGTATAAGAACTCAGTATCAAAAAATAGCTTGAGATGGCTTTTTAGGGATGAAAGTCCTGTGTGTTGTGATTTATTGAAAATGATTTGTCCTGTTGTGTTTAGGTCCACAGTATGGAACAGTAGAAAAGGCTTGGCATGCAGTTATGTCAGAAGCTGAAAAAGTGAGTGAATTACATCTAGACATAAAAAGTGCACTGATGAATGAGGACTTTGAAAAGATCAAGAACTGGCAGAAGGAGGCCTTTCATAAGCAAATGATGGGAGGATTTAAGGAAACGAAAGAAGCAGAAGATGGATACAGAAAGGCACAGAAACCCTGGGCAAAAAAGCTAAAAGAGGTACAGCAGTAGCTTGCATGTTGTGCGTCAGTATATTGATACCTCATAGAAATCACTAAAGTGAGAAAAAATACAGTCTACTGGATTCTTTCTCAATTAGATGTCTGCTGAGCTGTAGCTCACGAAAGCTTATGCTCAAATAAATTGGTTAGTCTCTAAGGTGCCACAAGTACTCCTTTTCTTTTTGCTTCAGAGCCTCTTCTGAAGAAAAATCTTCTCTTGATATTTTCTCAGTAACCACTGCACCCTCTCCAACCTCAGTAACCTGAGCATAGTTCTGGAGAAGGTGGAGTTAACCTATTTTTCTGCCCTTTTACAGCATCTGTTTGTACAGATATAGGATTTAGGACTTAGTTGAGGCACATGCTACAGGAAAAATGAGTTCAAGGAAAAACATCCTGCGAGAAATGGAGAGACTGATTGGTTGAACATTGTGTCTGTTATTTAAAGGTGTGTATGGGAGGGGGCTCACGGGGGAGACACAGGCACAAGCAAAAAATTTTATTCAGGGCTTTCTGAGAGGCATCACTGAATCTTTCTTTCCTCAGTAAGTTTATTAAGCTAAACTGAGTGACAGTAACTTATTTTGTATGGAAGGAGAATGTCAGATCTTATAATATTTAGTTTCCTCACGCTCGTTCTCCTACATTGTGTTGTGATTAAATTGCTTGAGCATAGCAATGGGTCTGATTGTAAGGTTCTTCCAAACAAAATGCCAGTTTTTTCATGACAGTGAAGTTACTCATTCATACATAGCTGCTGCTGATTATTTGTAAATTGTACCAGACAGAAAGATTCAAAACTTCATTTGTAGGTGGAAGCTGCTAAGAAAGCATACCATGCAGCATGCAAAGAAGAGAAACTGGCTATATCCCGAGAAATGAACAGCAAAGCAGATCCAGCACTGAATCCAGAACAACTTAAGAAATTACAAGACAAAGTGGAAAAAAGCAAACAAGATGTGCTAAAGGTAAACTCTGCATGCTAGTGTACTGTTCACATTTAACATTCTGTGCATGCTACTTTGCAAATCTGTGTATGGAATATATGCACAGCGAACTGCAGTACAAGCGAGTGCGATGTTGGAGTGAGAAACTCATTATATGCAGCAGGGCACATTTTAAATTATGGTCCTTGTGCCAGAGCCACAGTGTTAGTAACACATACAACCCTCTCTCCACAGCACGTGTCAAGGGCAGGTTTGTAACAATAACAATGGTAATATATGAGCCTTACACAGTACTGTTGCTTCCAGTATCGCAGAGTGTGGAGGGAGAAACGGAGTTCTAGGGGTGGGGTGAGGACTGAATTACCCTTTCAGTTTAGAGGGGCCATGAGCTGGGGGTAATAAAGCTTATCTGCAACATGCAAATTGTCTTATTTGACTGCAGAATGTACCTCTTTAGCACAGTTAAATAGTGCATGAAAGGCAATTGGGTCAAATTGATGCTATGTTAAAAAGAGTAAATGTTTCTGTGAAATTTCCCTACCAGTTGCCCCATTTGGGCATCCTTTACTCACTCAGATCCTCTCTGCTCTTTTTCTTCTCCCCCTCTTTTGAGTGATTTCCCCATATGGGGTGCCATTCTCTGGGGTGTAAGAAGGGGAAAAAGCAGCCTTGCCTTTCCTTGAACCCCCAGGGCTCAGCATTACATTCTTGTAGTGATTTATTAGCATTATAGATAGATGTAGTAAGTGTTCTCGTGTACATATTCAGAGCCTCACCTTTAATAAGTGTCCTATATGTTCCCATTGAATTGAAAGGACAAATAATTAATATTCCCAGACCTATGTGAATTCCTTTTTTATGTCTGTAAGTTGTACGGTGCAAAGACCTAGTCAGAGATAGATCAAAGAACCATACATTTAAAGGATAGATCTAACTTGATTTGATTTAGCTGGTTCTTGTCAGTTTCTCTTATAACTTTAAAATATAGTTTTTGGTAATCACAATTTTTTGTGATTAGAGTGACTTTGTGTAAGGCACATTCCTGATGCGTGCTCAGTCTGTTGCTTATTTACACAGCAAGACAGGCCCACCTCACTTTTTCTCCTGGAGCACTGTGAGAGCTTCTTCTGAATCAGAGGGAGAAGGGCCCACCAAGCCTGATCAGGCTCCATCATCTAGTGCTCCTGTGAGCTGAGGCTCTACTCGAAACTCCCAGGCTCTCTTTATTTAAGACATCGAACACTTCAACTACCAATCCTGATAGAGCAGCTAAGACCTCGTCTACCCAATCATCAAAGGGGCTGTGGGAACAGTGTCTTCCTAATGAGCGCAGGCCTAGGTCACCCACCCAGGGGCCTAGTAAAATGAGGCAAACATCTCCTCAAGTCTTGCAGCCAAAAGGCAGTTCTGGCTCAAATAGGTCCCTCTGATATTCAGCACTGGACCAGTGAGAGTACCCACAGTACCTCTTGAAAGAGCACTCCACAGCTGACCTGGTACCAACCCCTGTATATCTATTTTGATTCAGTCTGTACCCAGGACTGCCAGCTGCAGTGCAGATGCTTCTAGCACAGACTTTCTGTGCCTTCTGTACCAAGTGATTGTGTGCTGACTGCACAGCCAGAATCAAGCTTGCTTTCATTGTCTACCTTTTGCCTCTGTACCAATGAGCTCTACTGTTCAGGTTGTGGGTGGGATCTGAGATCACCATATGACACTAGAGAGGTTAGCTCACCTTTTAGAGTAAGAATATTTGGTTGAGTCTCCCTTTTTCAGCATAGTAGGGAGGTATCGCCAGTTGATAAGAGTGAGATAATAGTAACAGTGGATTCGATCATTAGAAATATAGATAGCTGGGTTTATGATGACCAGGAGAACAACATGGTGAATTGTTGTTCACCAGCTGGATGCAAAGATTGTGGATCTCTTGAGACATCTAGACAGGCTTATGTGCAGTCTTGGGGAAGAGCCAGGTGGTTATACATGTAGGCACCAGTGACATAAAGAAAGGTAGGAGAAAGGTCCTGGAGGCTAAATTTAGGCTGTTAGGTCAGAGACTGAAGTCTGGGACGTCCATGGGAGCATTCTCTGACATTCTTCCAGTTCTACGTAACAGGTCAGACAGACACAGGCAGAATTGGAGGGTCTTAATGCATGGATGAGATGATGGTGTATTGAGGATGGGTTTAGGTATATTAAGAACTGGGGAACCTTTTGGGAAAGTAGGAGCCTATACAGGAAGGATGGGCTCCACCTAAACCAAAACAGAACCAGATTGGTGACATGTAAAATTAAAATGTTGTAGATGAGGTTTTAAACTAGGGGCTGGGGGAAAGTTGACGGGTGTGGAGGAGCACACGGTTTGGACAGACATCCTTAATGGAGGATCTTTTAATGGGGATTGTCTATATCCTAGTAAAGAGGAAAGGCTAGAAATTGATAAAGTACAGGCAGGAACTGAAGAGAAACAGTCAAATGCAAAAGAGTCACATTCAATTACATTGCATAATGGCAGACAGCTAAAAAGTGACAGATTTTATAAGTGCTTATGTACAAATGCTAGAAGTCTAAACACTAGTATGGGTGAACTTGAGTGCCTGTTATTAAATAAGGATATTGAGATAATAGGTATCACAAAAGCTTGATGGAATGACGATAATCAATGGGACACGGTAATACCAGGGCACAAAATATATAAGAATGACAGAGTAGGTTATGTTGGAGGGAGTGTGGCACTGTATGTGAAAGAAAGCATAGAATCAAATATAATAAAAATCTTAAATGAATCAAACTGTACCATAGAATCTTTGTGGATAGAAATTCCATGCTTGAATAAAAAGAATATGGCAGCAGGAATATACTACTGACCACCGGACCAAGATGGTGATAGTGACTGGTAAATGGTCCGGGAGATTAGAGGGGCTATGATAATTAAAAACTCAATAATAATGAGGGATTTCAACTATCTCCACATTGACTGGGTACATGTCTCCTCAGGACGGACTGCAGAGATAACATTTCTAGACATCATAAATGATTGCTTCTTTGAGCAGCTAGTCCTGGAACCCACAAGGGGAGAGGCAGTTCTTCTAGTCCACAGTGGAGCACAGGATCTTGGTCAAGAGGTGCATAAAGCTGAACCACTTGGTAATAGCGACCATAATGTAATTGAATTTAAATATCTTTGGGGAAGAGGGGGATATCAAAGAAGCCCACTACAGTGAGATTTAACTTCAGAAAGGGGAACTATGCAAAAATGAGGAAGCTAGTTAAATGCCAATTAAAAGGAACAATCACAAGAACAAAATGCCTGCAAGTGGCATGGAAACTTTTTAACACCACAGTAGAGGCTCAAACTAAATGTATAACCCAAATTAAAAAGCATAGTAAGAGAATCAAAAAAGTGCTACCATAGCAAAACAACAAAGTAAAAGAAGTGGTAAGAGGCAAAAAGGAATCCTTTAAAAACTGGAAGTTAAATCCTACTGAGGAAAATAGAAAGGAGCATAAATTCTGAGAAGTGGAGTGTAAAAGTATTAGGTAGGCCAAAAAAGAATTTGAAGAGCAACTAGCAAAAGACTCAGAAACTAGCAGCAAAAAAATGAAATACATTAGAAGCAGGAGGCCTGCTAAACAATCAGTGGGGCCACTGGATAATCAAGATGCTAAAGGAGCATTCAAGAAAGATGAAGCCGTTGCGGAGAAGCTGCATGAATTCTTTGCATCGGTCTTTATTGCTGAGGATCTGAGGGAAATTTCCACACATGAGCCAGTCTTTTTAGATAAGACATCTGAGGAACTGTCCCCTATTGAGGTGTCAGTAGAGGAGTTTTTGGAACAGAATGATAAATTAAACAATAGTGAGTCTCCAGGGCAAGATGGTATTCACCCAGGAGTTTTGAAGGAACCCAAATATGAAATTGCACAACTACAAACTATGGTATGTAATCTATCACTTAAATCAGCTTCTGCACCACATGACTGGAGGATAGTTAATATGATACTAATTTTTTAAAAAGGGCTCCAGAGGCAATCCTGTCAATTACAGGCCAGTAAGCCTAACTTCAGTACCAACTAAATTGGTTGAAACTATACTAAAGAACAGAATTATCAGATACATAGATGAACACTATTTGTTGGGAAAGAGTGAACGTGGTTTTTGTAAAGGGAAATCATGCCTCATTAATCTATTAGAATTCTTTGAGGGGGGTCAATAAACATTTGGACAAGGTGATCCAGTGGATATAGTATACTTGAACTTTCAGAAAACCAAACTTAAGCAAAGTAAGCTGTCATAGGATAAGAGGTAAGGTCCTCTCATGGATCCAGTAACTGGTTAAAAGACAAGAAACAAAAGATGGGGATAAGTGATCAGTTTTCAGAATAGTGAGAGGTAAATATTTGTGTCCTGCAGGAATCTGTACTTGAACCAGTGCTGTTCAACATACTCAGAATCATAAATGATCTGGGAAAAGGGGTAAATAATGAGGTGGCAACATTTGCAAATGATAGAAAGTTACTCAAGACAGTTGAATTCAAAGCAGACTGCTAAGAGTTACAAAAAGATCTCACAAAAATGGGGGACTGGGCAACAAAGTAGCAGGTGAAATTCAGTGTTGATAAATGCAAAGTAATGCACATTAGAAAACATACTCCCAACTATACATACAAAATGATGGGATCTAAATTAGCTGGTATCACTCACAAAAGAGATCTTGGAGTCATGGTGAATAATTATCTGCAAACATCCGCTCAGTGTGCAGTGGCAGTCAAAGCTAACCGGATGTTAGGAAACATTGGGAAAGAGATAGATAAGAAAGAAAATATCGTAATGCCACTATATAAATCCACGCTTTGAATACTGCTTGCTGTTCCAGTCTCCCATCACAAAAAAGATATTTTAGAATTAGAAAAGGTACAGAAAAGGGCAACAAAAATGATTAAGGGTATGGAACAGCATCCATATGAGGAGAGATTAAAAACACGGACTGTTCAGCCTTAAAAAGAGACGACTAAGGGGGATATAACAGAGGTCTATAAAATCATGAAGGGTGTGGAGAAAGTGAATAGGGAAGTGCTATACACCCTTCACATAACACAAGAACCAGGGGTCAGCTTTAAACAAAAGGAAGTACGTCTTCACACAACGCACACTCAACCTGTGGAACTTGTTGCCGGGGATGTTGTGAAAGCCAAAATTACAACTGGGTTCAAAAAAGAATTAGATAAATTCATGGAGGATAGGTCCATCAATGGCTATTAGCCAAGATGGTCAGGGATGCAACCCCGTGCTTTGCGTGTCCCTTACCTCTGACTGCCAGGAGCTGGGACTGGAGAGTGGGATGGATCACTCAATAATTGCCCTGTTCTGCTCATTCCCACTGAAGCACCTGTCATTGGCCACTGTCGGAAGACTGGCTACTGGGCTAGATGGACCATTGGTCTGACCCATTATGTCCATTTTTATGTTCATTCACTTTTTTCACTCTTACAAGCCCTACTGGTCTGAGAGGGAATCCAGGATTCTCCTTTATAAACACAGACCCCTGGAATCCTTGTGGGGGGACGTTCACCCTAATATCTGCCCTCATGGCTTGCAGCCTCTTACACATATAATATACAGTCTTGCCCTACTTGGGCCCTTAGGGTATGCAGTCAGTTAGGAAGTCTCACTCTAGTGCCTTCTCTAGAGTAAGAGCTCCCTCTCTTACAAGATATCATAGGTCAACTCAAGAGGGACATTTGGTAGAGCTTCACAGCCTGCACCATTAAGAACAGGACAGTGAGCATGAACACCTGCAGGAAATGGAAGAGTAACTGATTTCGAGCAGCGGTATCTTTTTTTATTACCAGACGAGAAAGATGGTGCCTTCCACTTAGAGCCATCCAGATTAATTTAAAATCTGCCAAACTCACCGAGCGCACCTTCATGCTTAAGACCTCCAAACTTCCCAAGAAGCTTACCTCCAAGTAAATGTTAGAACTCAGTCATTAGCCTAGCGTGCACAACGTTTGTAGCTGTGCTATGTGAATCAGCTACTGAAATAATGACTGACAACATGACAGCAATGTTTTGTCAATATAAAAGGAGTGGCATGGTCATCTCCCCCTTCCTCTGCCAAGAAGCAATTAGTCTCGAACAGGCATATTCCACGCTAAATCGCACCAGTGGCTCTAGCAGGCTTACAGAACATCCTGGTGAACCAGCTCAGCAGGCAGTTTTCAGATGACCTTGAGTAGAGGACTTGATCCTGCAAAGCATCTTCCATAGGATATATAAAAATAGATCTTTTTTACTACAGACTAGGACAAGAAATGCCACATATTCTGGTTAAAGGGGGGCTGGCTGGCGCCCATGCTCCATGTTGGATTTTCTCTTTATCCCATGGGCACTGGAGATCATGTTCACCTACCCACCAATCACATTAATACCAAGGGTCTGAGGAAACTCAAGCAACTTTCAACAGTAATGATCATTCTAGTCCCAGGTTGGCCCAAACAGTTATGTTCTTTAACCTAATGAACTTGTCAGCACAGTCCGTGATCACAGTACCTGTTCTACCTGACATCAATTCTCAAAACAAAGGTCAGATGCAACCCAGACAAAGTATCTTTACCTCAGATAGTGTAGATGCTGGCTGGTTAACTACCATTGAAAGAAGTTGTTCAGCTGAAATCCAGAACATCTCGGTGCATAGCAAAAACCACTCTACTAGATTGATCTAAATGGAAAATATCTTCCTTTGGAAGCTCTAATTTCTGCTATTCAGGACTGTCTTCTATTCGTAAAGCATTCAGGACTATCCATTGGCTCTGTAAGGGTACATTTGGTAGCAATAGCAGCACATCACTTCCTGTTTCAGGGGTTGCATGCTATTTTCTCACCATATAGTGAATAGATTCCTCAAGAGCCTCATTCATGTATTTCCCAGTTCAGGAATCCCCTCCTTCCTGGGACCTCAACATGGTATTAGATGGTTTAATGGGACCATCTTTGAGCCCTAGCAACCTGCTCTTTATACCATCTATCCATAAAGAGTGTCTCTTTAGTTGCTGTAACATTAGCTTGGAGGATAGAAGAAATTCCACATGGCTGGTCGACCTCACACGATGTTTCACAAAGACAAAGTAATTTAGGCCACACTCTAAGTTTTTGCCAGAATTTTCTTTATTTGTACTTAAATCAACAGATTCTGCCAGTTTTCTTCCCCAAACCCCACAAACTAAGGGAAAGCTGAGCTGCGCAGCCTTGATGTGGCTAGGGCTCTTTTATATTACCTGGACAGAACAAGACCCTTCAGGAGCTTCCTTGGGCTGTTTTATACCATTTGTAGATAGGGTTAAAGGTCAGGAAACATACCCATTTAGACAATCTTTGCGTGGATCTGTATTAAATCCTATTATGATATAGTTAAATTAGATCCATCCTTGCATGGATTCCATGACTCACCCTCCATTCCTGCTATGGAGTCCTATACCATCTGGATTCTGTATTAGTGAAGGAATTGAGAGATGGCTGGGCCTGCCTTTTGTGTCCTTGGGTGGTGGCATGCAAGAGCATCCAGAGTACAGCCACAGCCCCAACAGACGCTGCTAGCCAAAATAATCTGATTTTGTGTGCATTGGGCATATGTGTAGCAGAAGTGGAAACCACATGGACAGCACTTTTTGAATCATAGTTACTGTAAGGTAACTGCTCTTTCTTGGCTGTCTCCTGATCTTATCACCAAGTCATCTGAATGCATCTGCTTTACAGATGTCTCTGGAACTCCTACATATGGTACTTAAAATGCTTAAAGAAAATGGAATCTAGATAGCCCTAGGTGATTCATATTCTCATTAGCTCAATTGCTTTCAATACTTTTACAAGATTTCATTACCTTGCAAATGAAAATTGCCCCCTCTTATGGCAGTCTGAGCTGTTGCGTAACACATGACCTAGAACAAATTAACTTTACTAAGATAAATAAAGCAGATGTTCCTATTATAGTCTCGATATTGATTGTTACAGTATTGACCAGTTCACCATTCTGTGAACCTCTTGTTATAGGCAATTAGTAACAACAAGAACAACTTGCACTGCATCTTTTTCAGACAAAAGAAAAGTATGAAAAATCACTGAAAGACCTGGATCATGTTACACCTCAGTATATGGAAAATATGGAGCAGGTATTTGAACAATGTCAGCAGTTTGAGGAAAAACGTCTGCGTTTCTTCCGGGAAGTGTTACTAGAAGTTCAGAAACACCTTGACTTATCTAATGATGTGAGGTAAATTTAAAAGACTTAAAACATTTCTTGCTAAAATTGCTTTAATGTGGCCATTAAATATTGTGCATCCAGTAAACTAGAGTTTACAATAGTCTTTCTAAAGTATGTGTCTCTTATATGGCATTAAATCTAAAGATTCTAATAATTCAATGTTAAGCCATTTCCATTCTTTAATTTATTACTTTTGTCCAGGATCAGATGTTGGGAAGACGATGCTAATCTGGTAGCCTGCTTTAAAATTTAGTGATTTGAGATTTTATTGTTCCACTCTTAATTAAGGTTTTCAGAAGTGAATGCTTGCCAATTATTAAAAAGAAATCCTCTTTAGAATTTAATTTAGAATTTAGATTTTAGAGTTTAGAATATAAAAATGGCAGAATAGAAAGTTAAATATGCTTTTAGTGGCTTGAAATAACACTTGGTTCTTGACAGGCTAAACAAGAATTCATTAATCTCAGACTACACAGATATAACTGCATAAACATGTCTGAAACTAATTGTTAAAGGGACAAGACTGAAGTAGTACTGGAGATACTGAAACAATTTTCCATTTGAAATGGATTCAAATGTGAGGTAACTGTTTTAAAGAGAGTCCACCATTATTTGGGATCTTGCCCATATCTTTGTTCTGAAGGCTATTTTTACACTTCATCTATTTCTCTTTTCTTGCACAGATTACTCTAATTGCTGACAACATTGCCAAGAAATATATATTGTATGGAAACATAATGGCCAATTATTGGGTTAATTCTTTGTATTAAAAATTCATATCCCTATTGACTATACTTCAGATTTCTGGCATTTCAGGTTTTTCTAGTTTAGCTTAATTTTCCTAGTAAATATGTTTATGAACATAATTTACATTAGAATTAATTAATTCTACACTAAAACTAGAATAAAAACAGTCTCCAGTCTAGACTAGGCAAGCTGGATGAAAATCTGCATAACTGGGTTTTTAGGTAATATTATAAATGAGTTCATACAAAAACTGGTAAACATTTATCACTTATAATTTGCGATCACTGATTAATGGCTACACAGAGGGTGGTACATAAAATGACTTAAATAAAACAAACACAACCTTGAGAGTTATCAAAAACTCAATATCTGGGCTATATAGCTTTTCTTTTTATTTTGCCATTATTGCTAAGTTTTGCACAAGAATTTCATACAGATGTATTTGTCCTCATGTAAATCATGGTGTTCTGGCTCATGTAAATCTTGGCTCATGGTGTTTTGGCTCATGTAAATCATGGTAAAAGTATACATTTTTCTATTCTGATTAGTGGGTTTATCAGATTTCTAGCAAACATATATGTTAAATGAGAAAACAAATTTGTCTTCTAGTTACAAAAATATCTATCGTGAATTGGAGCAAAATATCAAAACCGCGGATGCTATTGAAGATCTGAGGTGGTTTAGAGCTAATCATGGTCCAGGGATGTCAATGAATTGGCCTCAATTTGAGGTAAGAATTTACCCCTTTTAAAAACCTGTTTTTTTGATACTTGACTTTCTTTTCTTCTTTTCCTTAATGGAACAGTAATTTTTTGTTTAAAAAGCTGAATATTCCTTGCCTCCCTATTTTTCTCAACTTTTTTAATAGTTTTTGGTCACTGAATCTAACACTTGTAAAAAGCTCTGATAGTTAAAATCATTCATATGTCACTTTTGTGGGTGAGTTTGTTGTGAACTATGCTTTTGCTGGCACAACTGTCTCTCGCTTCCAGATAAAACATCCTTCATACTCTGTGCTATGACTTGGACTTTAACTCCTATCCTGTTAATATCAACAAGCAGCTAAATGAAGTACAGAAAGCAAGGGCTTTGCTGTAAGAAAACATAACTACTAAACCACTTGTAAATTGATCCTATTGAAGACTTGAGTGTTTAAAAATCCATGTAAAAGTCAAGAATTATTTTTACTTAACTTGTTTCCAACACCTATACAGAAAGCAGTAGTAAGTTTCACTATAAACTGTAATTGCTACTAGATACCATTAAGAGCATCCTGAAGACAAGTTTCTATGTAATTTACTCCATCTTTCTAGTTATCTGTTTTATATACTGGCAATTAGTTCACGTAACGTATCACAAGGCAGGAATCTGGACTGGATGTTGGCCATATAAACTTGTTTTGTAGTGGCTGTTAACATATCTTCCCCAAATAAAATGGGTGCTAAAAGTATACTTAATGGGAAGGAGCAGAACTTTTTAAAAAGTTTCAGCTAATTTGGGGGCACCAAGTTGATGGAATTAAAATGTCACTTTCCTCAGTAAGGGAACATTGGAGACTACATGCTTGAGATCACTGCCTGGGAAAATGCATTTTAGCACTATTAATGTGTTGTGGTGATTTCTTTTTTGTTTTGTTTTTAAATATCTTGTGGGTCAGGGGGCGGTTTCCACATGGATGAAATGCTGGTATCAGGATACTAGTGGAGTGAGGATGGGAAAGCTCAAATTTAAGATAAAAATATTATGCTGTTGGGTTTCTTGGTGTGACGTTTTGAATGACATGACTACAGTTGCTTTTTATGCATGTGCTGTGCCAGGCCTTTTGATATATAAGATGCAGATACAAATATAATGTAAGTTATTATTTTTCTAATAGAATAATATAATTTTTTCTTTACATGCAACAAGGATGAAGTAAGTAAAAAATTTTATGGTCATATTTATAAATGTTGTTGTCATACACATTAAGTATGATTAAAGCAATGGTCCTTGTTAAGTTATGGTACTGTAAATTTCCAATTTATATCTATACAAAGTTGTTCAAAGAACTTGTTCTCTATTGAAAACAAATTGATGTCTGCTTGTTAAGACTGATAGAGCTTACTAATTGTGTAAGCCAGGGGTAGTCAATTATATTTTGTCAAGTGTCAAATTTCTCGGTCAAAATTCAGCTCCCCTTCCCATACCCCCCAGTTGCCCCCCCCAACTCCCCGATCACTCGTTGGCTCCCCACCCAAAGAGTAGGGTGATCATATTTCCCTAAACTGAAAACGGGACACATGGGGGTGGCTTGCACCACCTGGTGTTGCTGCTCCCCCCCCAGTATTCCTCTGTGCCCCCAGTTGAGCCAAGTAGCAGAAATGGGGGCAGGGGGGAAGAGGAATGGGTATGGGCTGGGATCTGGGCAACAAAGCATGGTGTGAGTGTGTGTGAGTACTTTTGAGCTCAGAACCAGGAGGTGAAGCTATTGGACTACGATCCAGGTAGTAATGTGATGCTGTTTTGTGGGCTGGGTTAGCAGAGACACAGGAAGGAGGCATTGGGAAGTGGGAGGGATCAAGGAGACTCCAGATACCACCCCTAGAGAGATAGTAGGAGGCTGGGATGTGGCAGAAATGGGGAAGGAAAGAGGCCAGTTGGGGTTGGAGAGGGACTGGCGAGGGCTCTTGGGACTGGCCTCGAAGGATGGTGGGTGGGGAGGACACGAGGCCAGGGTGGGAGACTCTGGAGTCCAGTTGGGAGCAGGAGGCATCGGGGGGAGGGAGTCGGTCCCCAGAATGAGGGGTTGGGTGCAATTGGGACAGGGTGGGGGTATTGGTCCCTGGAGTGAGGGGCTGGGGGCAATCGGGGTGGCAGGTCAGTCCCTGGAGCAAGGGGTCTGGGTCGGGGGCAATCTGGGCACAGACTGAGGGGGGTACTCCAGTCCCGGCTCAGCTGCAGCCTCCATTGAAAAGTGTCTGGAGGTCTGGATTTGTCCTCCGGTCTGCCTATTGACTACCCTTGGTGTAATCCAATGGTAATACCAGCATGTAGAGCTTTCAGATTCATTTTTTAAACTTCACTTCATTTGAATGCCTATTTGAGTTCTTTTCCTTTTTGTACAACAAACCCAACTCTAGCTTCTTCTTCGAGTGCTTGCTCATGTTGATTGCATCGTAGGTGTGCGTGGGCCCACATGCGTGGTCGTCGGAGACTTTTGCCTTAGAGATATTTGTCGGGTCACCTGTGGTGCCCTCTGGAGTGTTGCGCTCATGCCGTGGTATATCAGGCTCCGCTGGCCCTACACCCTTTCAGTTCCTTCTTACGGCCCGTGGTGGTCAGTCGGAGTGCCTCTGTCCCTTGCTTTGCAAGCTGTCAGCGTTTTTTTCCCCTCATATCTCAGCCTGGTGCTTCCAGCTGTAAATAGTTCAATCATTTGTTTGTTAGTTGTTAAGCAGCTGTTAAGTGTTCAATTAGTGTCCCAGTGGGGACTTTGCCCCAGGTGGGGCATGCCCCGGTCTCCGGGTTTTAAGCCCTGCTAAAGGTGAAGCAAGACAAAGCAACTGTTACCCTCATAGCCCCAGCGTGGCCTTGTCATCATTGGTTCGGCATGCTGCTGAGTCTTTTGGCAGCTACCTCACTGCAGCTGCCTCTTCAGCCGGATCTGCTGTCCCAGAACCACGGCAATGTGCTGAATCCAAACCTGGCGATGCTGCACTTGACAGATTGGCTACTGCGTGGCTAAGTATGGACAAACGGTAGTGCTCTGCTGGTGTCGAACAGGTCCTGCTGGGCAGCAGGAAACCCTCCACCATGGCTACCTACATGGTGAAGTGGAAGCAGGTCACATGTTGGGCCTCTGATCGACACATTCGTGCTGAAGAGGCCCTGCTGCAGGAGATCCTGGACTATGTGCTGCACTTTAAGATCCAGGACCTGTCGCTATCTTTGGTCAGGGTACACCTGGCGGCCATTTTGGTGTTCCACCCTCTATTTCAAGACAGGTCGGTCTTTGCCCATCCCATGATGGCGCGGTTCCTGAAAGATCTGGAGCACCTGGACCCGGTTGCCCCTTGGGACCTGAATCTTGTTCTGTCAAGGCTCATGCGTCCCCCTCTTCGAACCTTTGGTTTCCTGCTCTCTCCTGCTTCCCTCCTGGAAGGTTGTCATCTTGGTTGCTATAACTTCGACCTACAGCATGTCCGAGATCAGGGCGCTCGCATCAGAGCCGCCTTATACGTTCTATATATATATGTTCTATAAGGACAAGGGCCAGCTGCATCTGCACCCAGCTTTTCTGCCCAAGGTCATTTCCCAGTTTCATACTGGTCAAGACCTAAACTTACCGGTACTTGGTCCAAAGCCTCATGCGACGGATGAGGAACGCAGGCTGCACGTCCTGGACGTCAGATGGGTGCTGGTTTTCTACATAGATAGAACCAAGCTGTTCCATAGGTCAACACAATTGTTTGTTGCTGTTGCAGACAGGATGAGGTGTTGCCCAGTGTCTGTCCAGAGAATCTCATCTTGGATCACAGCCTGCATCCACTACTGTTACGAGCTGGTGAAGGTGCCCCCGCTGGCAATCATGAGGGCTCACTCGTCTAAGGCACAGCGTAATCGGCAGCCTTCCTTGCTCAGGTGCCTATCCAATAAATTTGTCACGCCGCAACCTGGTCGTCCGTCCGCACATTCTCATCTAATTATACACTGACCCAGCAAGCTCAAGATGATGATGGCTTTGGCAGAGCAATGCTCCAATATGCAAGACTGTGAACTCTGAGCCGACCTCAGAGGATTCTGTTTGTGAGTCACCCACAATGGAATTGACATGAGCAAGCACTCGAAGAAGAAACAATGGCTACTCACCTTTATGTAACTGTTCTTCGAGATGTGTTGCTCACATCTATTTCATTACCCATCCTCCTGCCCCTCTGCCGGAGTCCTCTCAGAAGGAACTGAGAGGGCATAGGGCCAGCGGCCAGGAGGATATAGCGCGGCACTCCAGAGGGTGCCACAGCTGGCCCTACTGATACTGCTAAGGCAAAAGTCTCTGACTGCGCACGTGGGCACGCACACGCCTACAATGGAATGGACAGGAGCAACATAGCTTTAAGAACAACAGTTACGAAAAGGTGGATAACAGTTTTATTTTACCCTTAAGTGTGGGAGATGTAGAAGAAACCATAGAATACCATGTGAATTCAAGATTTTCCCTAGTCTGTCCATTTTGTCCTTTGTATTGCTGCAGTGTTGTCACTTAATTCCTGCTTTGAATTAACATTCAATTCAGGATTGACTTTGCAGACTTTGCAGTTCAACTCTTCACTAATGCCTGCCTGTCTACCTACTCATATGCCTTTGAACGCTCCAAAATATTGAGACAGAGATACTTAAACCATGAAAATCATGGAGTTCCATGATCAAACTTCAGTCTTACTGATTTTTTTTCTAGCTATTGTGATAGATCCAGGCCAGTTGGGTACAACGGAGTAATAGAAGGCAGATATACTGGCCACTGGATAAGCAGTTTTCTGTTCCCTGACTGACCAGAGCAGGGGCTGCTCCAGACTAGGGTTGACACATGACTCCAATTAACCTGCAGAGAGTCAGGTGAGGCCATTAAGCTAATGCGAACACCTGACTCTAAGGCCCCTCTGATAATATAAAAGGGCTCACTCCAGTCAGGCCGAGGAGAGCCAGAGGAGAGGAAGTGTGGCTGAAGGGCTGGGTAATGAACACACCCTCAAGCCACTGGCAAGAGAGCCGTAAGGTAAGGGTGAAGATGGTGTTGAGAGAGAAGTGGGAGAGCTGTGTGGAAGTGGCCCAGGGAAATGTAGCACCTCTGGCCGTGAAAGGTCGGCTGCTAACAGCTGCTGCCATTAGGGTCCCTGGGCCAGAACCCGGAGTAGAGGGTGGGCCCAGGTTCCCCCCAGCCCGCCACTACAGAAACACCTCCTGGGATGGGAAGACAGGCCCCTGTCAGGACAGGAGACTAAACTGTTTTGGACTAAGCCCGTAGGGACAACAGAGACTGTGGGAGTTCTCTCACCAACCTCCTTGCTGGCTTATGATGAAAAGGGCTCAGTAGACTGTAACCCTAGCCCTAGAGAGAGAAGGGCCATGAGGAGGGTCGCAGTGAGCCTCTGAGGCTAGCATAAACTGCCTGGAAGTGCAGGATCCACGGGGACAAGGTTGGAGCTCTGCTACAATATAAAATAATGGGTTTTAGAAGCAATAGCTCAAATATATTAAATTAGGGAGTTGTACCTTAAGGACTTAAAGTGAAATGCAAAATCACCACATTTCATGCAATAGGTCACTTCTGAGACAGTTTACTTGTTTAACAAGTTGACTTTCCCACAGATCATTCTTGACATGCTGCTTATCTTTTAAACTGAAATCCTGAAAGCTATATACATTACCAGTGCCTGGCTGTTCTGTAGCAGTGGAAGAGCACTCTGTGTACTACCTGTAGTGTCTGTTTGTGGTTTCTCCCTTAATTTTAGACTCCTGGCAGGTGGATACAGTCATCATGGGAAAGTTTGGCATTTTTAGAGGCAGAGAGATAGAATGTAAAGCTTCAGTTGGCACAAAAGTTAAACCAGCATATTGCTTCTGACATTGCCAGTGGTTCACTTTACTCTTAATTTCCTTGCTGATATCCAGGGCAAAGCTTTAATCTTTATGCTATTTGTGCAGAACAGCTGTATTGATTCACATAAGCAATGGATCCTTCAATGACTGTTTCCTTGCAGACCCATAAGCTTGACCATAAGAGAATTTTGGTGCTCTCACTTTTTAGAGAGAGAATTTAAAAAGGTATTCTGCTGCCACCTTCCTAATCCTTATTTTGTTTATGTATCAAAGGTAAAGGTTTTCCATTGTCTGTTGATGCACTACCATGTTTTGATAGTCAAAGTGAATTTCCCTCCCTTCATCGGGGGAGGGGCGAGGAATGTTGGGAGTGGAAGCTCCCTGTGAATGGGGAGAGAGGAAGGGGGAGGTACTGAGGATTAGGGGGACGGTTCCATGCTGGGAAGAAGGATCCTGGGGCAGTTCCTACCTGCTTTCTGGCCCATTCCAGCCCCTCTGGGTTTCATTCTCTGCTCCCCAACCCGATCCTGGGCCTCACAATTGCTGTTCAACCCCTTCTGGGTCCTGCCTCCTGGCCTGATCCAAGTCCCCACCACAGCTGCTCGGGCTTCTCTCGGTCCTGATCTTGGGCCTCATAGCTGTTGCCCCACCCCCTGTGTCCTGCTCTCATCAACCCCTCCAGACGAGTTTATGCAGGGGCAGAAACTTCCACAATATTTCCCTTGTGGGGGCACTACTCCCTTCCCTTCTGCCACCTCTGGGCTTTAACTTTCTTAAAACTAGAAACAGACAAGGTGAGGAAAAAAATTAAACAAAGATTAGGTCTACTGTAAAACTGTAGGCTAAACATATGTCAAAACTAGAGGGTATTGGAAAAGAAGAATATGCATACCAGACTATAACATACTTCTGGGAAATTCTGCGCAACTGTGGCACAGTGGAAAAATGCCCCCTACAGATTCCATTTGCTTCCTTGCAGAGAATGGTTTCTGTGGGGAAGCAAAGAGTAGCTGCATCAGTACTCACTCACCCTTCCCCAGCAGCTCAGACCTGGCTGTTCAGGCAGCGGGTGGGGGGTCTCGGGATGCCCTGGTCACCCAGGGACGTTAGTCCCAGCTGCAGGGGGGTGGGGGGAGGAAGGAGACTGAGTACCCATTCCTCCTTCCCTGCACGGAGCAACTGGGGCTCGGTCAGATCAAGCCCCAGAAACTTCCCTTGGCTGCAGGAAGCTCCGCACCACGGAGCTTGGGGGTGGGGGGGAAGGTTCAGTGGGGGGTTGGGTGCGGATGCACGGAGGTTGGGTGGACAAGGGAGCAGCTTCCTGTACAGTGACCCCTCCCTTCCACGCACCTGGACCCCCCCCTCCCACTGAGCCCCCTCCGTATCAGGAGTCCCCCCACACCCAGACCCCCCACACTGCACCCTGTCGAGTTTCACCCCCTGCATCAGGATTCCACCACACCTGGACACCCACCCCACTGAGCCCCAACCAGCTGTACTCTGACACCCCCCCACACACACACACACACACTGATTCTTAACCATCTTCATCTGGACTTCCCTGCACAGTCCCATTCCCCCTGCACCCAGATCCCTGCACCGAGCCCCTGTGCATCCAGGTTCCCCCTTGCACCCGTATCCCCATCAAGCTGTCCGCACCCAGATTGTATCTAGTACTCTTTAGGGAATTCTTTACCAAAAAATTTAAAATTCTGAGAAGTTCTGCATATTTTAATTGTCAAAATAACACAAACACAATAACAATATAATCACACCATTTTCAATTATTTGCTGACAAGTATTTTGAAATAAATTACTAAAATAATTGAAAATGATGTGATTATATTGTTATTTTGGCAAATAAAATATGCAGAATTTTAAAGTATTGTATGCAGAATATTTAAATTTTTTGTCACAGAATATTTAATTTTTTGGCACAGAATTCCCTCAGGAGTATAGAACAGGGTTAAAAAAAGAACTAGATAAGTTCGTGGAGGTTAGGTCCATCAATGGTTATTAGCCAGGATGGGCAGGGATGGTGTCCCTAGCCTCTGTTTGCCAGAAGCTGGGAATGGGTGATGGGACAGATCACTTGATGATTACCTGCTCTGTTCATTCCCTTTGGAGCACCTGGTATTGGCCGCTGTCAGAAGACAGGATACTGGGCTAGATGGACCTTTGGTCTGACCCAATATGGGCGTTCTTATGTTAGCAGTTTTCTACTGGTCTGTGAACCACTAGTTCTCTGAGGAGAGTTTGCTGGCTCCTCCTTGTTTCCAGCTGTAATATCATATTAAGACAGCTAAAAATATTTTAAATCATTTTTTTCCAGTGACTGAATAGGAAGTGAGGTAATCTGAGATTTGTTAAGTGATTGAAGAGCCCCGATACTAACAGTTGTACATAGGATCAATATTTGTATGCAGAACAAAATATGCCAAAAACAACTCAGTGAACAGAAACTATAACTTACTTATATATACTGTGACGGGGCAAGGCCAGATGGCTATAGAAAAGTAGTGGGAGATAGATATATTGACTCCAGGCTAAGCAAATCCCTGGTACCAGGTTAAGTGAAGTGGAAGCTGCTCCAGGTCAATTAAGACACCTGGGGCCAATTAAGAACTTTCCAGAAGGCAGGGAGAATGCTAGGTTGATTGGGACACCTGAAGCCAATCAGGGGCTGGCTAAAACTAGTTAAAAGGCTCCCAGTTACTCAGGTGGGGGTGCATGTCAGGAGCTGTGGGAGGAAGTTGTGCTGTTGGAGAGGCTGAATAGTACACACCATATCAGGCACAAAGAAGGAGGCCCTGAGGTAAGGGTGAAGTGGAGCTTGAGGAAGTGAGGGCTGCTGTGGGGGAAGTAGCCCAGGGAATTGTACATGTCATGTTTCTAAAAGGTCAGCTACCATAGCTGATACTATTAGGGTCCCTGAGCTGGAGCCCGGAGTAGAGGGTGGGCCCGGGCTCTTCCGCGCGCCGCCCCCCCCCCTTTGCCCCCTGATTAATCACTGAGACTGGGAGACAACAGAGACTGTGCAAGGAAGGATAACTTCTCCTCACCTCCCTTGCTGGCTTATGATGAAAATGGCTCAGTAGACTGTGACCCTTGTCTCTAGAGAGAGAAGGGTTACGTGGAGGGTCACAGTGAGCCTCTGAGGCTAGCAAAATCCACCAGGAAACGCGGGACCCACAGAGGCAAGGACAGAGCTTTGTCACAATACCTATCAATTGCACCAACCACCTCTTGCCTGGCCTTAGTTCAAGTGACAGCCTCAGGTTAAAGTTGTTAAATACTGAGTGGCTTTTATAGTGCTGGGCATGGTTTAAGAGGCTGGGAGAAGCATGGGTGTCCTCAGGACTCCAGCAAGGATGCATCCTCTGAGTGGATGGCAAGGGAAAGAAGAGAACCGATCTAAAGATGAAGTTGAAATATTTAAAGTCTTCTGTTCTCGTTGCATACGCAACAGATGAACTGTCTTACTATAACTGAATTTCAACATTAAATATTGTGCTGCTGGTTAGCTTAAACTCTTACTAGCTTCTTTTGCATTCATTTTGCAGGAGTGGTCTGCAGATTTCAATCGTACTCTCAGTAAAAGAGAGAAGAAGAAGGCTTCAGATGGAGTGACTCTAACTGGTGTCAACCAGACAGGAGATCAGGCTTTGCAACATACCAAGCATAGCAGGTAGAACTTTTTTTATGTCCGTGAGAGACAAAGGCTGAAAGAATGGTATCTTGAAGTACATTAGGTGGATACGGGTCAGAAATTTCACTACTCACCTAGGTAAAGGGAATATGGTTCTGTTGTCTCAGAACAGGACTTAGTTGTTTGCAATATTTCTGCGGTTAGGTAACAAACAGAAAAGCCCTTAAACTTCAGCTTTCTGAAAGGGTTGTGCAAGCTCATTGAATACTTTGGTTTTATCTTATTTTTGTGTTGTTCAGCATACCTTTATCTGTCCGTCAGCCTCGAATTGGAAGAAATCAAACTTCAGCTGAAACTGAACTTTCTCTTAGGTGGCTTTTTGTGAATTTAAGTAAAAAAATTTGTTCAGTCAGTTGCAAATGACTATATTAAATAGAAATGTTGTCTGCTTTGACAGCTCATTACTATAATAGTCAAGTTACGCTGAGGGATCTACTGAGCTTTCTGATAAGTCTGATAAGATTTTTAAGTCCTTTGCAAATCCTTCATAGCTTAGAGACAAAAAAGTATTATACTTAAGTGTATAATATTTATATGTAGTGCTTTTGAGGGCCCCTGTACTGTCCTAAGGGACCCAAGCAATGTGCTTGACTGGAGCAGGGTAACTTGACTGGAGAAGGATAACTGCTAGGTAGGTCATTTTTAGTGTGACACTAATTACATATACATTTGAATCCATGAGCAGATAGGGTCACCTTAATGCTTTTTCTCTCCCAAATAGCCATCTTAGTGTCCCGAGTAATACAGTGCAGTCATTACAATCAAGTTACAATCCCTTTGAAGACGAAGATGATACGGGGAGTACTGTCAGTGAAAAGGAGGACAATAAAATCAAAAAGTTGGTGAAAGAACGTTTTTTAAATTGTTTTCACACTTGCTCTTTCTCTATCCAAGGTTTCCAATTTTGGGTTTCTACAAAGGCACCATATTGTGCATGGCAGTTCTTATGAGAAGTCATATAAGCAACATTGTAAACCTAACTTTTCTTTTTCTAACAGAGATTGTGCATGTTGCCTTCATCTCCTCTGGTTTGAAACTATACTGAGGTTATTGGCAGTGGTAACACAATTTACCAGTTGCTTGTTGTTCTATTTAACTGCTCTAAAATATGTGAACTCTGACAGTCTACTGTGAAACTACTGCTGGAGCTTTGCTGCTGTGTGTGCACTCACTGGACAAGTCTACTTTTAAGACTTTCTCTCCACTTAATACTTTCTCAATTACCTGTTTCATTGTACCAGTCCTGGTGTCATATTGTATGAATGTCATGTGCACACTCCACAGTTGCCTTTTCTTTAATTATAAACAAACTACTTGCTCTAAAAGTATTGCTCTAGAACAGTGTTTCTCAACTGGTGCGTTGTGACCCGTGGGAGGTCACAAAAAGCAATTTGGTACTTGAGAGGCACTGAAAATTTTATTACCATCTAAAGCGAAGAAAATCTTGCTTCCCCACAACCTCTGCATACCCTTATCTTTCAAAGTTAAGTTTTTCCTGTCACTCAACAAACAAATATTATGGACTTATCACTTTTTACTCTTTTATAGTAAATATAAGGAAGTTGCAAAATGTTTTGACTTTATTTAAAGTGTCACCAACCTAAACATGTTAAGAAACACTACCCTAGAAATATAAAATTTTGAAACATTTGCTCTAATGTATAAACCATTAAGTTTATACTTAACTAGATAAGACTAGTATTATGGTGTTGATGTATGTAATCTCAGTTAATGTTTTAGAGTAAACTACAATTTTCAATTGCTTTTAGTGTTAGCAGCTCTGAGAAAAACCAAAGCTACCCTACAGAATGGTCTGATGAAGAGTCTAGCAATCCGTTTTCTTCCACTGATGCAAATGGAGACACAAACCCATTTGATGAAGATGCCTCCCCTGCCATGGAGGTGAGAGTACGAGCACTGTATGACTATGAAGGCCAAGAGCATGATGAACTCAGCTTTAAGGCTGGTAAGTTTACTTCATTCACTTAAAATGTTTGTCAGAGGGGAAAACATGAGCAAGTACCAGAAGAATATGGCTTTCTCACCTCTTCTGGGTACCATGAGAACTGGGATTTTTACCAACAAACACTTCAGCTCTAAACGAGTCTCACATTACAGTAGAGGGTTTATCTGAAAATGATCCATCCTCCTGTCTACAAACATCTCTTCATCCTGGAAGTGTTGGCAGTGCCTCTTCATACCTTGCAGGTGCAGGGAGCACTAGCTGCTGGGAAGGAAGCTTTCTGGAAGTGAAGGGGGATATTGTGAAATGAATTATCTCTTCTTCATTGGGGTGGCGGCGGCGGCTGCTGCTGCTACCACCACTTTGTCTCCCCAGAATTGCCAACCCTGGAAGATCAAAAATCACAAGACTTGGTGTGGAAAAAAAAGTATCACAAGATGAGTGTGAATCATGAAGTTTTGGGGGGGAGGGGGGGAGGAAGCTTGCTCTATCTTTTTTTAACAGCTTTAACTGGAAGTACCATTTTTGCCTCCTGCTTCCCCACTGTGCATATTTTTAGGTTAAAAATTTAATATTAAATATGCCCACAGATTAGGAAAGATTTCTTCCTCTTCCCCCTAGTTGGGAAAGTCCGTTTTCCCTCATCCTCCTCTGTCACCCTCTATCCCAGCAGTTCTCAAACTATGGGTTATAACCCCAAAGTGCATCATGACCCCCTTTTTAATGGGGTCACCAGGGCCGGTACTAGACTTGCTGGAGCCCAGGGCTGAAGCCCAAGGCCAACGGCTTCTTCCCTGGGCAGTGGGGCTCGGACTTTGGGTTCAGCCATACAGGGCTGAAGCCCTCAGGCTTCGGCTTCAGCCCTCCCTGGGGTTGTGTAGTAATTTTTGTTGTCAGAAGGGGGTCACAGTGCAATGCAGTTCGAGAACCCCTGCTCTATTCTCTGAGGTCATCCCTTGGGTATACTCTCTCCAGATCTCTCCCTTGCTTGCTGGGGTACTACTGTCCTCTCCTGAGCCATGAGCCCATCTCAGCAACAAAAGGAAGGTTGGAGGATGTAGCTGAACTTGCAGGTAACTGCAGTGTGGGAGATATGTTCTAGTCCACTTTCACCCCAACATAAATACACACAAATTGCTCACTTGCTTTGGTTAACAGTGCAGCACTTTAGCAGGTAGGTGCAAGCTGGAGGTGTTGCTGACTCTGGCTAGGGTTCTTTTCTGGTATTTCCTGCAGCTGTGCTAGCCTGGCAAGGTGACTTCTCATTTGTTCAGCACAGGAGTGGAGAGCTTGAAACGCTGCAGGAAGAACCTAAGAGCAGTAGCCTTCGGTGGTAGCAGGCTGAAACTGTATCAGGGCCACTAGTTCAGGCTGTAAAAACCAACAGCTGGTGCTGCATCCAGATCTGCGTTTTCACAATCAGCTCAGTCAGAATCTCTGAGATGATAGCTGTTGACTTGTGCGCAGCTTCTAAAAAAGATGCAGAATCACAGCTTGCAAAAATGAGATTTGGCCATCTTTGTTCCCCTTCCCTCAGTGTCTGCTTTTTCCCTCAGTGCCTGCTTGTGGCCCTTTATTCATTCTCTGATGGCTCACTTAGGGCATTAGGTTACAAATGGGAATAACAAGATGAAGTTAAAAATTTGGGAAGCTTCTGTTTTTTCTAATTTCAAGTTAATCAAACCTTACTATATTCAACTACAGTGAATACAATGAGTACGCAGCTGGGTTGTTCCTGCTCAAATATGCAGCCATAAAATAGTTAATATTGACACTAACCAGTGGCCCTTAGTTAAACCCCCCTCCACCCCCTAGGGAGACAGGAAGTTTTCAGAGCTGCTGTTTCAAACTGTTTGTCCCCAGATTCAATTAAGGCTGTGTTAAGGCATATTCAAAATAGAAACATTGGACTGGAAAAGACCAGCTGGGTTATGGAGTCCAGTTACCTGCTATCACAGGCAACTACATCATATAACCCCACTGATAAACTTATCCAGCTCCATCTTAAAACTAGTTAGGTTGTTGGCCCACGCTACTCCTGTTGGGAGGCTGTTCCAGAACCTCACTCCTCTGATGGTTAGGGACTTTCGTCTAATTTTCAACCTAAATCTATTAATGGCCTGTTTATACCCCTTTGTTCTTGTACTGACATTACCCTTTACCTGAAATACTCAGTCTCCCTTTCTGGCATTTATCTCCTTGATTTATTTATAGAGAGCAGTCATATTCCTTTTTAATCTTTTTTTTTTTTTTTTGCTAGGCTAAATAAAACAATCTTTTAGTCTAATCTCATAACATGGGTTCTCTATTCCCCTGATCCACCTTGTAGGTCTTCTCTGCACCTGTTCCAATTTGAATTCATCTTTCCTGAACATGGATGACCAGATGAGGTCCTACTGGTGTCTTGTACAATGGCATTAATACTTGGCCATTCTGTACTGGAAATATCTCATCTGAGACAGCCTAAGATCGTAGATGTCTTTTTCACAGCCACATGACGTTGGTGGCTCATAGTCATCCTGCGATCAGCTAATTCACTCAGATTGTCTCTTCTGGAATTTCCAAATGAGCCCCCATCTTACAGCAGGAATTCTTGTTATTAGTCATAAGTGCATGACCTTGCACGTCTATATAGACAGTGCCTCCTAAGTTTGTGTCATCAGCGGATTTGTTACCCACACCTACTTTTTGTGCTGAAGTCCTTAATGAAAATACTAAATGACATCAGTCCCAAGGTCACTCCTGGAAGCACTCCACTAGTAACTTTCCTCCAGCCTGACAGTTCTGCTTTCAGTGCGACCCATTGTCATCTCTTCTTTAGCCATTGTTTCACCCACTTTACAGTGTTTGTATTAATCCCATTCTTCTCCAGTTTAATTAATAATTTACCATGTTGTTCCATATCAAAAGTTTTACTGAAGTCCAGATTACATCTACTGCATTTCCCTTGTCTAAAAAACTAGATATATTTTGAAAAGTAGATATCCGGTTAGTCTGGCACAATTTACCTTTGGTAAACGAATGTTTCATTTTGTCCCATTTTTCCATTTATCTGTGGTAAAATACGCTCTGTGATCACAATAATCAGCTCTCAATATTTTTAAAAAATTGGGGCTACCAAAAGTGAGTAGTGTTCTGGTCTGCTTTAAATCCTGTCCTGATAGGGGAACAGCAGTAACAAGACAGACCAAGCTCCTATTTATTCCTTCCTGGAATCAACAGGAGCCAAAAATTGCTACTCATCCACAGTGGATTGTGGCAACTTCTGCTCTTCTCCTGCTTACCTAGCTGACATGGAGATGTGCTAATCCCTTTGGGACACAGCAGGTAATATGTCAGACAAGTGATAGGTGCTGTATTCCAAGGGATTAGCACAGTAGCCCCTGTCTACAGCAAAATGAAGCTATGTTTATATACTAGGATGTAGAGGTTACCTTGGAGTCAGGTATTCTGGGTTCTATTCCTAGCTGTGTGACTTTGGTTAAACTATTTAGCCCTGCTGTTCTCAGTAGAAAATAATCCTTAAAATATGGATAGTACTTACCTACATTAAAGGAGACATGCAACCTGTTTGTAGACATTTAAATATGCATATAGGAAAGATGCTTAAATAAGTGCATATTAGACACAACCCATGTTATAGTTTAGTATATCGTTTACATCAGTCCCAGGTTTACACTTGGAAGGGGCCCATTACGGACCTATCTAATCCATCCACTCTCCCAGGGCAGTTAGGTGCCCAGGCCTTGCTGTATGAGAGGCTCCCAGGCAATAGGTCCCACTTGCCTGTAGAGGGCTCACTGCCCAGCGGCCAGGCTCTGCCATGTGGTCTGGGCAGTGCTGCTGGCTGTAGGGCTGGTGGGCACAGACAGGCTTTTGGGAGTCACGTCCCAGGGCTCTGCCCTGTTTCCCAGTGTGGCTGTGGCTCTGAGTGGTCTCTGCTGTCCACCGCCTGCGGGGCCCCACCTGCCTCTCCAGGGCCAAGCCGCATGTGACTGGTGCAGAGGCCGAGCCAGTCTCGGCCAATGGGGGGGCAGTGCAGGGGGCTTGGCTGGGCCTTTCCAGGCAAGTGGGTCCTGAAGGAGCCCGGCCCAGGCAGGACCCACTTCCCCTCCATCCTGGCTGATCACACTGCTCCTGAGGAACCAGAGCGATCCCCACCCCAGGACTGGCCCCAGCTGCGCTGTTGGCTCGGTCTGGTGGACGTGGTCACCTCCCAGCGGGACCTGTGAGTGTAGCTGAGGGGTATAGAATGGCTACCATAAGGAATTATAGGTTTTGTGCAACAGTCTTAGAATGCGTGAGACTTCTGTTATACTGAGCATTTGAAACAGAAGTTTCTTGAGATGTCTCAACTTTCAACTGTAAAGCTGGGACCACAACACCAGAAATTAAATCCTAATGTCCATTATGTTTGTTTAAAGGGGGAGGTAAAAAAAACTATTGTAGGGTGGGAGATATTTATTTTTTTCACAATATATCCAGTAGGTATACCAGTAACCTACTAGTATATTTTAGAGAGAACATGTCTTGGCGCACATTACTAAATCCCTGCTGTATAGCTTTTTGCTACATGCCTTTGCAGCTATTTTTTATATATAGGGAAAAATTGTGTACATTAAATGGCTGTAAATCTCCTTAGTGTAAAAAAAAGTCATTTTTTGATTTGGTAGAGGCAGTTATGCTTCCCAAAATTAACCTTTTCTATCCACACTCTCTAGAAAGGTAGGGAGTTAATACTAATTTATGTAATTCTTAAAATTTTATTTTCATTTTGGTTAAGCAAAGTGTTAACTTTTTGAAATGTCAGCATTATAATACTTCACTTCTATAAAACTCCTATCATCCAAGTATCTTAAAGTGCTTACTGGATGCCTTCATATCATATGTGAATGTTTATAAAAATGGGATATTTTTTGCTAAAATCAAAGTGATGGTAAAGAGTAGAGTTAGGAAGCATTTATGGTGGGGGTGGGTAAGGAAGAAGGGTAGGTATCAGGGATAGAGTTTATATTACGTTATTTTCTGTTACTACCAAAGTGGTGATGGTTGTCGGACATTAAATTTATTTTGCAGGGGATGAGCTAACTAAAACAGAGGATGAAGATGAGCAAGGTTGGTGCAAAGGACGTCTGGATAATGGACAAGTTGGCTTATACCCTGCAAACTATGTAGAAGCAATCCAGTGACAAAGGATTAAGTGATTCTGGAAGTATTATAATAACTTCGTAAGCCAGTACAGAACACGTTGCTCACAATGAGGGGAATTGAATGATGTATAGAATGTATATATTTCTTTTAATGCAAAGGAATGATGGATTGATATTGACTTTGTGGTGATTTAGAGACAAAAGCTAGAATTGGCAATTTGAAAACAAAATTGCAATTTGTACACAATGGAAAACAAAAGGGTCAGGTTGAAAAATATAGTACAAGAAGGAAATTCCTCGTTAGCTTCTTTCCTATCTAATCTGTATTACCATGGTTTTTGCATTTTCTATTCCGGTGCCCTAATCCACAGTGTGTGGGGTTTATCCTAATTTTCATTTAATCAATTATTTTAAGTGACCTTCAGTAATTTTCAACTTGAATTTTGAAGACTGTTGTCATTGATTTTCTGTTTGTTCTTAGCAATGTGTGAAAGATGCAGTATTTTTTTATTTAAATCCTGTGTAGGTAAGCACCTTTTTTTTTATGCTTGGATTTTTCAATTAATACTTAAATTATGACAGATTGATTCACCAGTCAAGTGAATGAGAACTTTCCATGTTGTAATGTTAATCTTTCCATGCTGTCATCATGGATTAAAGTTGTACAAACAAGTATTGTATTTAATAAATGTCTGTTACAGAAGATTGTTTTGTAGCAGCTATATCTGCATATATTATGGTTGGGTTTCTATTGTGAATGCTATTTATGCATTTTGACGTTTAAATGTGAGTTTCCCAAATAGATCGTAAATCGCATTCAAAAAGCAAAAATAACAGAATATTTAAAACTATTTCAGTCATCATCTTGCTGAGAAATGTACCCTTCTGTAAATTATTAATGATTTTATCAGTGATTTGGAAGGTTAAACATGTATGAAGACTAATTTTCAAGCAAAGGAGACTGTAAAATAGACTAAATTGCTTTTTATTAAGAGGCTCTTTATGTTGTGTATATGTATATATACTTTGATATTCAAAAAAATTTAAAGAGCATGTCTACTGTTAATTTTGCGAGCCTTCTGACTGTTGATTAGGTTTAGACTCTGCTTGAAAACTTAAATTATAGGCATATTTAAGTCTGCATTGTTATTCCCTATTAGTTGTGCTGTATCATAGAGCAAGTATTCTGTGATTCAGATTCTCAGAAATATAGTAAATACAACAGTATACTCTAAATCTGTATTGGTTGGCAAATTGTGGCTCCAAATATAAATTAGCTTTAGTAGTCCCTATGTGGATTATTGTAGCAGAACACTGTAAAGTCTTCTACATCTTGTTTGCAGCTACAGCTCGGTCATAATAGTGTCAAGTAGTATATATTTATGACATTTAAAAAATGGGTTATACATGTTCTAGCAGGTTTTTGTCTTTAAAAATCATCTAAAACTTATCAGGTGAGTCGAAATGCTATGTTAGGAAGCTACACTGTAATCAAATTAAGAAAACTATTTTCATGTAATTAAAACACTTTAGGTGTTCTTCAGCTATACTGTTTGCTTTTTGAGATCATAGAGATATATTTAGTCAACATTTCTAATAAGTTGAAATGTACAGGCTTAGGAGGTGGATGTATGTATGTTTGTCATTAAAAATATACCAGCATAATTGCTCATTCACAATATAAAGACTTAACAAAAACTGTCAAGAATTTGGGGTCTTGGTCTCTGTATTCAAAACTATTTTAGAAAATTAATAAAATCTGTTAATCTCTTAAATATACACAATGAACCTCTTACTTCCTAGTGGAAAATGAAAATTTAGCTGTGAAGCAAATAGTCTATGCATTTCACTGCAATTTGAGATGAATTACCAAAATTGTGTTGAGTCTACGAAATCCGTAAACTAGTGCATGATATGAACAGAAGCCTGTCCCCTTGGTAAAGAAGGAAGCCTGGCACCAAATTTAGACTGTATTGGCAAAAGATTGTAATGAAACATATTTGTAGAAGAAGGGGAGAGGGTGAATTATTGCTTCAGTCTTTTTACATGTGTCTACAGCCCCAGCACTCACGTGCACACCCCTTTTGGGAGATAAACCCAAAACAATACTGTCTTGCTCTGTATAGAAAAATCTGCATACCGCAAGCTCATAAAAATCCGCCTTCTTCCTCAATGTGAAGAGAGATGTGCACAACTTCTTCCCCCACTCCCCCCAGTTGGAAGTTACATAAACTGGGTTTAATAAACAAAATAAGTTTATTCACTACAAAAGGTAGATTTCAAGTGGTTAAAGGGATAGCAAACAGAACAAAGCAGATGACCTGAGTAAATAAACAAAACATGCAAACTAAGCTTGACATTCTAGATCGGTAGGATACAAATTAGCAAATTCTCACCCTGCGTGATAAACAGGCTGGCAGATTCTTAAGGCATAAGTTGCCTTGGCTTTCCCAGGTTTTCATACGTAGGCTGAAGTTTTTAGCTTGGGACCATCACTTCTCACAGTTCAGTCTTTGTTCCTCATGTGTTTTCAGGTGTGGTATTGTCATTGTCCCTCTTTTATATCTTCCCCCCACTTGCTGGAAAGCTTTTTTGCTGTGACCTGGGTCAAACATTTCCCATTGTATAGAGCTATCTGACCTATGTCAAACAGTTTCCATTGTGTAGAGTTATCTCTGAGAGGTTTCTATTGCACACAGTTTCTGGGGTAATCCTTGTGTACATTTTTTCAATAAGCCACTAACATTGTTTGGCCTCATCCAGCGTAGCACATTTGAAATACAGAGATATGGTCAATATTCTCAGCTTCAGATACAAAAATGATACATGCATACAAATTGGATAAACACATTCAGTAAATCATCTTTCCAATGATACCTTACATGAGTCATCTTGCATAAAGTACATCCCAGTTATGTCATATCCATATCATAAGCATATTTCCATAAAGAATATGGAGCGTAATGTCTACAGGACAGGTGATGTCTAATGTTTTCCGTCAAGATGTGCGTTTGTGTAATAGTTAGTTGAACACCTCAAGATTCAGACAATACATTCCACAAGATCTTTCTGCCTCTCACTAAAGAGTTTCCACTGTACCTGTTTAAAGATGTTGTCAGAAAAATGAATGTGCTGGAAGAAAAATTACCAACTTCCTTTCTATAAAACCTTTCCATGGTGACAATTGCGTGTCAGAAAATTATGTTCGTATTGGCCATAAAGATTTAGCAAGCAAGTCCTATTTTCAAATACTTTGGACTCTTCTCCTTTGTTATGCTCCAGCCATGCAATGCTGCTGAGTGGGAAATTCAGTCTCCGATTAACTCAAATGGAAATGAATTTGGTCTCGTTTTTGTTTTTTAGTAGACCTTTGTCAGCCTGGTACAAACAACTGTCAACTGTGTATCTCTGTTTAAGAGCATAGCAAGATATTGAGAGTCAAGACTGAGCTGTATTGATAGAGCAATATTGAGAAATTTGATCTGACCACTTCTCATGAGGGTCTATGCAGTATGGTTTACTTCCACAGTAAACCACAATCTCTAAAATGGAGATGAAGGTAGAACTCCCAGTTCTTTTGTAGATTTTTTTTTTTTTCTTAACACCAGCTCCTTTCAAAATCCTGAACTATGTTTTGAAATTTATATATTGCAACTATGGCTAATCTGAACACTAGAAAAACGTTTGGTTTGTTACTGTGCTTTTTTAACTTTTAAAACCACATTTAAAATTTAAATCTAGATGAGACTCGATGTGCATTAGGAGATTAGTCATAAATTCTAACAAGTATTTACAATAATCATTTAACATGGGCTCTGGCAGAAGCAGTCCTTCAAAACCCCATCCAGAGGTTTCCCTGTGGTTTCAAGTTCATCATACTCTTTGCTCAGGTGAGAACTCAGTTTTATGGGGCCTTGGGCTCAAATCCTTCCAGCCTTTCCCTAAGGATTATGGTCCTCCCTTGACTGAAGGTTCTGTCAGTTTGCTGGATTGGAACAAAAGCTATGAGTCAGTTTAAACTCAGATTATTTATTCCAACCTCCTTTCTTTGTCTACTGCTCTTCAGAGAATCCAGTTTGAACCTTTGAAGAGACTGAGAGTAGGTAATCAGCCAGACAATGGGTCCCCTATGTGAAACTTCAAAGGACTGATAACCAAAGGAAGAACACCAGCATATAGCCCCTTCTCCAAAAGAAGTTACTTACAATCTCACAACAAAAAACAATTGCATTTTTAGTACCCTGGCCCGACCCCCTCCAGTTCCTTCTTAACATCCGTGGCGGCGTTGGAACAATCTCTCTCGCGCGCGCATAGAAGAGCAGTCCCTTAGCCTTCAGAGTAGCTGTCATCAGTTCGTTAACATACCTATTGTGGACACTTAAGTCATTAGGTGCTTGGAGGCCTCCAGTACCCGTCCCGGGCTGCGGGGCATGCCACAGGCCCACAGCTTCAAGGCTTGCACCACGTACCGCAAACCTATGCCAGTTAGTGACCCCTACGACTCGCGGCTGTTGCCTGGGGGACGGACATCAAACTGAACAGTGTAGGATTTACAAGGCGTTTAAGCCAAGGACAAGGAAAGAAAGAGACTTTCGTCTAAAGCAACTGTTGATGGAGGCCTCGTAGCCGCTGGGCTCAGAGCACCTGACGCCAGCTCAGGGTTCCTCGGCGCATAGGGCCCTGGAGCTGTTGAGAGACCAGGCACCAGCTAAGCACCATAAACTGTCGGCCCCAGAGCGCCAGGTTCGGCCCCAGCACCGCTCATCCTCCCCAGTGCGGCCCCCGGTACAGCCGAAAGGAAGTCGTGGTCGATCCCCGCACAGGAGGCCGGCGCCTCCCAAGGCCCCGAGCGCCGATAGGAGCAGGAAGGCCGTGGTACCGGCGCCAACACCAGCAGTCCCAGCAGCACAAGCCTCACCAAGCCCAGATCTAAGTGAGCTCAGTGCGGACGATGGGCTCGAGGGCATAACGGATCAGCCCTCTACACCTGGCACCTTTGAGGCTGCAAAGGACCTCATTGAGCTGTCGGCGGTGAGCCCCCTCCTGTATGGGGAGAACCCTCCGGCACTCATGCCCCAGGTGCCGTTGAGGGGTAAGCCAGCAATGGTGTGCCGCTTGAGGACACTGTCCTGGCACTGCTCCCGGAGTTGGTCCCGGTCGAGCTCCGACTCCGCAGACTTACACTTGCCAGCGGCCCAGAAGGAGGTTTCCGCACCGGCAGCGGGTCGGCGTGGAGAAGCACCAGAAAGGGCATGCCTCTCTCCAGTACCACTCAGAGACCAGCACCGGGAGGAGTTGAGACGGCCCTCGCCAGAGGACTCCCGCAGATGGTCCTGATCCATGGAACGCGGGCACCGGTCCCAATCCCGGGGATATGGTACCACTCTCATTCCCACTATAGCTACCCGCACCAGGCCCCGGACAGCAGGGACCCTCAGGGGATCTGGCAACCCCAATGGGGGCTGCCAGGCCATTGGCCTTTCTGGACCCCCTGGACCTATCAGGAGTGCCAAGGGGCCCCGTCCAGGGCAAGTTACTCTGTGCAGCAGTCCCAGACCCTGCACTGACACCAGACGGTGCTGGAGGCTACAGTATCCAGGCTCCAGCGTTCCCACAGCATAAACTGGAGAGACCGGCACTGAGCCCGGTGCTGTCCCCTAGACTCCCGCCTCGGCCTGAGCCAGAGGCCCCTCCCATGGGAGAAGGGGAGCAGGAGGACCAACCAGAGGCGGTCGAGCAGCAGCTAACCTCCTCATCTTCCCCCAAGGAGGTAGGGGCGGGTACAGAGGTGTCCGGCCCTCTGCCGATAGACCATAGAGCCCACCAGGAATTGCTGTGCAGGGTCGTCCAAAACTTGGGGTTGCAGGCCCAGGAGATGACTGAGCAGGAGGACCCCATGGTGGACATTTTGAGCCCCGAAGGTCCATCCAGAATAGCGCTCCCACTCTTTAGGACCATTCAGTCCAACTATAAGACTATATGGCAGACCCTGGCATCCAGCGCTCCAACAGCCAAAAGAGTGGAGCGTAAATACTTTGCCCCATCTAAGGGCTATGAGTTCTGCCACCCGAGTCCATGCTCCCTAGTGGCCTCAGTGGCAAACGAAAGGGAGCGCCATGGACAGCAGGCCCTGGCCCCAAAGGCCAAGGAGGCGAAATGCCTAGACCTTTTTGGCAGAAAGGTGTACTCGTCAGGGGGCCTTCAGTTGAGGATTGTGAACCTGCAGGCCATCCTCAACAGGCACAATTTCAACTCCTGGGCGGCGGTAGGGAAGTTTAAGGACAAACTCCTGCAAGGTTCTCAACAGGAGTTCACGGCCCTGGGGGACGAGGGCAAGGCAGTAGCCAAGACCTCTCTCCAGGCTTCCCTGGATTCGGCAGATGCGGCAGCTAGAACAATCGAGTCGGGGTGGTCATGAGGCGTTTGGCGTGGCTCCAGGAGTCAGGCCTGCCGCCTGAGGTCCAGAATACACTCCAGGACCTCCCCTTCGAAGGTCCGGGCTCTTCTTGGACCAGACAGACACGAGGCTATATAGCCTCAAGGACTCGCGAGCTAAGCTTAAGTTGCTGGGTATGCACACCCCGGCGACCCAGAGGAAGCCCTTTAAGCCGCAGCTTCCCCCTCAATGCCAGTACCAGCCTCGCCATAGGCATGAGCCTTACCGTAGGCGAGGCAGGGATGACAGTTGATGGCGCAACAATAATAGTGACAATAATGCGCCGGGCCAGAACCAAGGCTAGCACAAACCCCAGCCGGGCACTAAGCCAGGCTTTTGAAGGTGCGCTCGAGGACAGTGTACCAGACCAGTCACCGGATTCGTCCCTTTGTTTCCTGAACCGCCTGTCCTGTTTCTCCTGTGCGTGGTCCACCGTTACGTCAGACCGTTGGGTCTTACACAAAGTGCGGAACGGGTACTCACTGCAGTTCGCCTTCCTCCCTCCCTCTCCCACTCCTTTCCCGTCCCTCTTCAGGGACACCTCTCACGAGCATCTCCTAGAAAAGGAATTTTGCTCGCTGCTAGAGCCGGGGGGCGGTAGAGGCGGTGCCACACAGCCTAAGGGGGAAGGGGTTCTACTCCCAGTACTTCCTCATCCCCAAGGCTAAAGGGGGCCTTCACCCCATCCTAGACCTGCACAGGCTCAACAAGTTCCTGGTCAAGGCCCGGTTCTGCATGATCTCTCTGGGCACCATTATCTCTTCCCTGGATCCGGGGGACTGGTACGCTGCCCTCGACATGAAGGACACGTACTTTCATATCGCCATCCACCCAGCACGAAGCGTAAAAACCGCTGATACCATGGGCCGAGAACAGTACCAGTTTGCGGTTCTCCCGTTCAGTCTATCCGCTGCCCCAAGGGTGTTCACAAAGTGCATGGCGGTGGTGGCGGCCTTCTTACGGAGGCAGAGAATCCGGGTGTATCCGTACCTTAATGCCTGGCTCCTGGCAGGCTGATCCAAGGCGGAAGTACGGGGCCATGTGGAGGTGACCCTGAGGTTGTTCCACAAGCTGGGGCTCCTGGTCAATGTCCCCAAGTCCACGCTCGTACCCATGCAGAGAGTGGAATTCATAGGGGTGGTCCTGGACTGGTGCAGGCCAGGGCAAGCCTTCTGGTATCCCAATTCCAGGCTGTCCAGCAAGCAATGGCCTCCCTGCGCCAGTTTCCAACGACAACGGCCAGGTGCTGCGTATGGCTGCTGGGCCACATGGCAGCATGAACGCACGCATGCCAGACTGAAACTCAGGTCTCTGCATGCGTGGCTCGCTCGGCTGTACCGCCCAGGCAGGGACCCCCTGGACTTGGTAGTGACAGCCCCAAGGGACGTGCTGGACTCCCTGCTGTGGTGGCAGTCCCAGCCTGTGGTTTGCGAAAGCATGCCCTTTGCCGCCCCACGACGAGACCTAACGCTGGTGACAGACGCATCAGACCACGGATCGGGGGCTCACCTGGGGGACCTTATGAGGCAGGGGTTGTGGTCCGGAGCAGAGCAGTCGCTCCATATCAATGTGAAGGAGCTCAGGGCAGTTCGTCTCGCCTGCCAGACCTTTCACACCAGTCTGAGTGGTCACAGCGTAACAGTTCTGACAGACAACACTACTGCCATGTTTTATATAAACAAACAGGGCCGGGCTCGTTCCTCGCCACTCTGTCGCGAGGCTCTCCTCTTCTGGGATCTTTGTATAGCCCATGCAATTCACCTCGAGGCATCCTATCTCCTGGGGGTACGAAACAAGCTGGCGGACTCCCGCAGCAGGTCGTGCCGCATGCACAAGTGGACACTCAGGTCGGACGTCGTGCTTTCGCTCTTCTGTAGGTGGCGGTTTCCCCGGGTAGACCAGTTTGCCACCAGAACCCGCGGTTCTGCTCATTCCAGGCTGCAGCCCGGGCTCGCTCACGGATGTGTTTGTGATCCCATGGAGCGGGAGCTTGATGTGCACCTTCCCCCCGCTCTCCTTGGTGCACAAGGTCCTACTCAAGGTGCCCAGAGACAGGGTGGCGGTGATCCTCATCGCCCCAGCCTGGGCCCGCCAGCACTTCACATCGCTCCTAGAGCTGCTAGTTATCCTGGCACTCGTGCTTGACGTGCTTTTGCTGTTGCTTTTGTCTGCCTACTGTTTTCTCAAAGATGAATGGACAAATTTAGTGCTGTTGTCTAGCATCAAGCAGCAGAAAGTCAAGCCCACTACCTACCATGAGTTAGAGCAGCAATTCTCAAACTTCATTGCATCGTGACCCCCTTCTGACAACAAAAATTACTATATGACCCGGGGGTAGGGAGGAGGCGGAGCCTGAGCCCCACCGCCCTAGTCTGAAGCCCTTAGGGTTTGGCTTCAGTCCATCCAGTGGGACTCAGCTTTGTCTTCAGCCTTG
This sequence comes from Eretmochelys imbricata, assembly GCF_965152235.1. Classification (NCBI taxonomy): domain Eukaryota; kingdom Metazoa; phylum Chordata; order Testudines; family Cheloniidae; genus Eretmochelys; species Eretmochelys imbricata. The sequence continues at coordinate 237,782,176 of NC_135572.1, forward strand.
GGCCCCAGCATTTCTAACGCTGGTTTTAGCAACCCCATTAAAATGAGGTCATGACCCACTTGCAGTGCCGACCCACAGTTTGAGAACCGCTGCGTTAGAGGCAACAGTGCCACTGTAGCAAGTGAAGCCTTCTGGGTATTTAATACAAAGGTGGTGGTAGCAAACAGTGGCAAATACTGCTTTCTCTGAGCTTTCACATAAAGTGCCAGGTGGGTTTACAGCTTCCCATATTGGATAGGCTGGATGCTGTCACATAATATGGTATTTTTGCCCTGTGTGAATTTAATCTGGTGTCCTCCGATCTGCTTCTAGAGAACAGATGTCCCCACTGCAATAGGTACTGATTGGCAATCTTGTCGACAGCTCAGCAATGAGACCAAAAATTGAACGGATGTAGAGAAATCCCATCACAGGGCAAGCGTGTAGTTAATTTTCTATGTCTAGGGTTTGGTAGATAATCTGAGAAGCTTCCACTGCTATTTCCAATGGTGTGCTGCTTGTCCAAAGAGAATTTCCTTTTCTAAAACTGACAATGTAGCAGCATCCTTTACAAGCACTAAATTCACTCCAAATTTAAAAAAAAATTCATGTTGTGCTGAGGAAGCTGACCTTTCTTTTTCTTGTATAGCATCTACCACTGATAAGAGCAAGAATAGCCCAAGAGGTAATGTTCAATAAGAAGCAACAGGAAGAGTTCACAAAGATTGTTGCCGTTTAAAAATAACTCCATTTAAAAACTTTCACTGATAGCACTAAATTAAAACATTACTACTGTATTGTATACACAGCAATATCTCCTATTTGGAATGAACGCTGCCAACTCTCACACACTTATTTTTCTTGAAAAATTAATAAAATGAATTTCTTGCTAATTGTAACATTTTAGTTTAACTGATCTAAAAAATTATTGCAAATGCATTTTTCACTATTTATACTGGCTGGCTGCCTCTTGCATTGTACTCTGCTTGGACATTGAAATTACATTATCCTGCTAAATTGTCATCATTTTCAGGTATTAATACTGCAGTTTTTGCACTGCAAATCAAAACTTGGAGGGAAATGTTTAAATCCTTCTCTCCCATATCAGCCCCCCAAAACAAACAAAAACCTTGACAGTTTTTAACATAAAATGTCATGAAAACTATTATTTTTTGAGAAATTCTACATTATATACTATGCTATCTCTCTAAGGTTCTACCAGTCAACGACTTTTGGAGTGAAATTTGTTGAAACGATCTCTTTTTAAAAATTTTTATCCAAAAATATTAAAAGATGAAAAAATTTATGATGAATCTTTTTGTCTCTACAATACTACCGATAGAATTAAGATTTTCTTATCTTACTGCTCCTTGTGCTGTTGATATATCAGGTGGTCCAGTTCCTCAATTGGTTACGAACACTCACTACTTATGTGGTATATTTTTACATAATCTCAAATGTAGAGAGAAACTGTATTTTGTGACTCTTCTTACCTGTGAGGTCATAAACATGATGGAAAACCACTCACATTAATTTCAGTCCTCGATGCTGTGAACTGTTGGATTTTTCAGTTGCAATTCATCAAATAAACCTGAAATTACATTGACAATGAAGTAGAAACCAGTGTATATTGTTAGCACACTTGACAATTTGCCATGTGAATTCTGATTCTACACTAAATTAGTGAAATTTTCAAAAGTATGTAAAATTCACAAAGCAGACAGTACTTGTACTTAAAAGTAATCATTACGTCTATGCCATATACGCATATCTCTTTACTTGCGTTACTATGCACGAGCAGGAGTCATTGCCCTCTTCCCTCCCTGCGGGTCAAGTATTCTTTATCCATAGAACAACTGCACCCAGGTGCCAGTATAAGCTTCTGTAAGCTGTGCTACCAGTCTTCTCCAACCTTGAACTGGAAGGACTGCTCGCAGTGGTGAAAGGGGAATTCAGCCACTGTGCAAGTGTTCAGCACCTCTTGGGATAAAGCCCTCTGTTCCTGGCCTTACTCCTTGAGATTATCAGTAAGATTAACAATTGTGGTGAGTGTTGCCGCTGGAACGATGCAAATTTGAAATACTTTAATTCCAAGAGGTTACTGATAATTATACAGCACCACAAGAATGCACGATGCTTTACTGACAAACTAGACATTACAAGTCCTGTCCCTGAGAAGCTTACAGTCTAATTTAGGCCCTGATCCTGTGAGCTGTTGTGTGTGACTAGTCCTCTCTGCCTATGCAGAGCCTCATTGACTTCAGTAGGGTTCTATCTGGGCATCAGGCTGCTTGTGTGGAACAGTTTTCAGACTCAGGGCCTTAAATTGTAACGCTACAATGAATGGCAATAAACAGGGGAGTGGGGATGCAGGAGTGGAAGCGTGCTGTGCTTATTGTTATGTTTAAATCATGTTAGCTTCACTTTGGGGTTTTTGGATAACTAGATTAAAATGTCTAGTGTCCAGAATGAAGGCTGTGGTGATAAGTAATGGGAAGGGTAGGCTGGAAGACATCTTTGTCTTGCTTTAATTTGCCCCCCCCGCCCCCTCCCCCATTCCTTAGTTCAGTGATTCAGTTCCATCTCCATTCTTGAACGTCCCAGTGTTTGAATTGGCTGCCCTTGAGTCAACACCTCGTGTGTGCTACTGACTCAAGTAGCTTTATCTGGTAGGATGGATTTTTGCCATTTTTTTTTATCTCACTCTGTCTTTACATCCTCGTTTTCTGCTCTGTTCTGCTTCACACAGGTTTGTTAGACCCTCAAGTTTGTTTTAGCTAAAATAGACTTTGGACTAAATTCCTGGATATCTAATGGGGATGCACCAATCATAAGTCAGCACAGAATTTAGCACCAAATGTTTTAAATGAATTGCACTAAAATTCAGTAACTAATGCATTAAATTAGCATTTCTCAAATATGGCCACCAAGGACTTTTCTTGCAGCCTCCTGGGCAGTGATGGGTGGGGGGCAAAGCAGTGGTCCCTCCCTGAGGGCCACCAGCAGGAGTTGGACCCTGTCCCCCTCTGGAGATACAAATGCTGGAGGAGGAGGCAGCTAGTGAGTTCCCCACCTTTCTGGGGATGTAGGCTTGGGCTCCAGCCTTGGGGTGGTGGGCAGCAGGCTCTGGCCACGGGGCTCCAACCCCTGGCTGCGGGGCTCACCCCCCATTGCCCCTGGCCTCTGCTGTCCTGTCATGCATTCCCCCCTCCATCCCCCACTTCCCGACCTCCCCATCCAAGGCTTAATTTGTCCCCGGGCTTGCCAGGACTGAGTAAGTCTGCTGCTGTGAAAAGTGATATTTGTATGTTTAATATCACTTTTCACAGCAGCAGATTTACTAGCTAGCAAGTTTTTTTAAAAAAGCAACCAAAAAAAGGGAAAGAAGCAATAACAAAAAAGACAAGAACCTGCAGAGCACCTTATTTGTGTTTCTATTCTGTTTAGGTCCTGTAAAGAGCGACAATTGTACATTATTTTTATTATTGGGTCTGCAAAAAGATTCAATAAATTACAATGATTTGGACATGTGTATGTGCATATATATTTGTTTTTCCTAAAGTTAATTAAGTATTTTAGGAAAAAGTGTCAGGGCAGCCACCAGCAAGAGTTGGTGGCCCCACTTTAAAGCCACCAAAAATTTTGTTGTGAGAATCCCTGCATTAAACTGTGTGCAAAATAAGTGCCGTAGTTTTCAGAAATCGTGCATTATGAATCTGCTAATACTACCTTGGAACATAACTGACCCAATTCAATTCTTCAGACAAAACTTCTATAGACTTCAGTGGGAGATGTGTATGAAGATGTCAGGATGGGGTTAATCTGTAACAGGTCTAGCAATACTGTCTGCTTGTACAGGTGCAGAAAGGCTGGGTTAACAAAATAATCATGTGCATGGACCAAGTTCTATTAGAGCTGGCTTAGTCAGTAACTACTGTTATGAAGGCTGCAAGAAAGATCATATCGATGCTTTGCTATATGGATTATTTTATTCAGTCTTATGCGATGCTGAACATAAGGAATGTCTTTGCTCATGGCTAAGGCATATGCGTAATGTGCATTTATAGCTTTACTACACTGGTAACTAAGTCATTTGAATAATACATATTTTGCAGTTATATGTTATAAATTATATTAATGATTAATTTATCTCATTCCCTGCACAATGCCCAAATAACTGGACTTTGCGTTGGGAGTAGTGGCAGCCACCTCCTAACCCACTAGCATGCTGTAGTTAGCTGGAATAACAGCTGCAGGGGCGGTTACAAGATTGAACAGTGGCGATTTTGGGTCAGTGTATCCTCATCAAGGTGGACCCACCTGCCCTTCCCTGCTCCAACCAAAATGGTCTCCTTCACACCTGTCTATTTAGGACCAATAGTGCATACTAAGCTAGATCTCTTTAACTGACATACCTCCAAAAGGGCAACTCTTGTTATAACATATCAAGATGTGCATGTGTTAATTGGATGTATTTAGGGTGACCAGATGTCCTGATTTTATAGGACAGTCCTGATATTTGGGGCTTTGTCTTATATACGCACCTATTACCTCCCATCCCAATTTTTCACACTTGCTGTCTGGTCACCCTAGAAGTATTGCACATTATAGTGAGAAAAGAATGTTGTTCTGCATGTTATGTTTATGCATGTAACTACATTACCTGTATACTAAATTTAATTCAATAAATCTTAGGCATCTTCAGTAACAACTGTTAATGTCAACCTTGAAATTTAATTTAAAAAAACTTGATTCATCCAAATATTTAAAAGTAGCTGAAACTTCAAAACTGGTGCCTGGGTAGGTGACCTATGGCTAAACAGATCTTTATCGACTTTCCAAAAATAATCTCCAGGCTCAGAATCAATATCTCACTCCTGCTAGAGACGAGGAAGGATGGTCCGGTGGTTAGGGCACTAACCTCGGACTCTGGAGACCCAGGTACAATTCACTGCTCTGCCACAGACTTCATATATGACCTTGAGGAAGCCACATAGGACCACATTTTGAGGCATGCTTAGTTTCTCTGGGGCTGATCTAAATCCCATTGCATGGGAGTTTCAATGAAAAATATGGGAAGACTTCCACGCATAAGATTTGTATTTGGCCCTCAGTACTTCAGTTCCTTATCTGTGAAATGGAGATAATAGAACTGCCTTATCTCACAGGGATGTTGTGAATATAAATAAATTAATAAATGTATTAAAGATTGTGAGGAGCTCAGATACTATGGTATGGGGGGACAAAGAAGTACCTAAGATAGATGAGTTATACCTGAGGAGGCTCATAAAATTGCTTCTAAAGAGCAAATTTTGCCATTGGAATGGATGAGATTGCACCAAATACTTTTGTTTTGTAACAAGTAGGATACTCCACAGCCTCCTCTCCGTGAGCACAAATGCTGCCAGTACAGAGTTTATCCTACATACATCTGAACTATGATCAGAATTTCTGTTAGATGGGAAATTCTGATATTTTGACATTTGTTTCTGACCTAAACTGGGACAAAAAGTAGAAATATCAAAATTTTCAGGGAATGAAAAGTTCTAAAACATTTTGATTCAGAAATGATTAAACATCTCATTTTGGCATTTTCTACTGAAATGAAACATTTAGATATTTTAACATACTTCAGTGTGTTGAATTGACCCAGAACTGACCAGTTCAACATTAAACTGCATCTCCTTATGGTGCTGCATTGTCTGATGGGAGTTGTAGTTTGGGTACTTGAATGCAGCACCTAATGTGTGAATGCAGCAACCCATTTTCATAATGGAAAATGTAGTCTGGCCAGGAAGCCTATCTTATAGGAAAGACTTGGGGCATGAGATGCCAAACAACTCCTCCCCTGAGGCAATACAACACCATAGGAAAACAATATCTAGCTCTTCAATAGCACTTTTCATCCATAGATTTCAAAATGCTTTAAAAGGCAGTCAGTATCATTATCCCCATTGTACAGTTTAATGTTGAACTGACTTGAAACCAAACATTGAGAGTCAGTATAAAAAATCCAAAACATTTAGGTTACGATGGAACTAACCCAAAACTAAATACTTTGGTTTTCCCGATGGCAAATTTTGATTCTTCTTCCATTCAATCTCAGGTGCATGAGCACCCAGTGCACCAGATTTGGAGATTTTTCCCTTAGCGGTATCCATTGGAGCATGCACCTTCTGCTGCTCCATGCTCCTACACAATGGTATAAAGGGAGGAGTCTCCCCTGACCCCACTCATTTTCTTCTTACTGCCCATGTTTGGCAGTCGGAGCATGTTCGCTTGCTTCAGCAAGTTTTCCCTTTCAGTTAAATTGTTTTTCCTCTTGTATATAGTTTTGTACTTATTCAGAGTTAGCTTAGTGTAAGTTTAATTCCTTAGTTGTTTTCAGTAGTTAGTGGAGTGTTGATTCCCACTTGTTCTAGGTGCCAATACCTGGTAATTGGGAATGCTTCTGTCTTTGAGTTTTCAGTTTTGCATATGATGCAGAAAATTTGTGCTGGTGAGTGACCCTCATTCTCTATGTCAAAAGTGCCTTGGTGAGGGTCATTTCTGGGACAGGTGTCAGATCTGTAGTAACTTTAGTCCCCAAACTAAAAGATAGGGAGATGAAACTCCATCACCTTCTGATGGAAGCAGCCCTGTGTCCACCTCCAAAGCCTTCCTGTTCGGAGCAGGCCCTGAGCATTTCTGTTTTAGTCAGAGGTGCCCCTCCAGACATTACTGAGTCTTGGTGCTGCTCTGCTTCTCCAGTACTGAGGAAAAAACGTTGGCAGGGTGCTTCAAAGGACTCCTCTCCCAAGAGATCAAGGATCCCAATACCATCAACCAGTAAACAGACTACGAAGCAGCATAGAGTATCCTTAGAAAAGAGGCAGTTCAGTGCCAATGGCATCTCATGCAGGGTTGTCGACTCTGACACTGGTGCCTGGGCCGTTGAGACTGATCACTGCAGTTGAACCGATGCATTCTGCCATACTGACCGCTTTGATGCAACAGCAGCAACATCAAGGGAAACTCTCGGACCAGTGATGTCTGAGGCATATGCTGCAATGCAAGACCCCCTATGCCGCTTAGTTCTGGCCTCTCCAGCACTACAGGGGACATCTCACCTGGTACCGCAAACCCTCAGTCTGCATTAGACCTGCCTGCAGGTAGAAATCAGTTTCCAGTACTGTGGGCAGTTTCAGACCCTCCTGCATCTCCTTGTTTGGTGCTGTTCAGAGGCAAGCCCAGTATGCTTCCCTTGCTACCATCATCTTCAGAGTCTTGGTAGCATTCCTTGGCACTGAGGGGTACCATGTGCCCCTGGTCAGTGACTTGGACTCATCTTTGGAATCCGAGATTAGGTCATATGTGCCTCAGTCCTGAGATAAGAAGCATTACTCTCCATCACCAAGGGGTTTTCGCTCTTGGTATCTGGCAGAGGTTCCATGTTGTTCAAGGGTCACGGATCCTTGATCTGGAAGAGGTTGAGGTCCAATGCCCTAAAAGTGGCCAATTTGCAGCCCATGAGGTTTTCCTCCCACCATCAGATCTTCCCTATACCTTCCTCCCTCCAGATCCCCAAGTAGATGCTAGGAAAGTTTGCATGAAGAAGCTTGTGAGTTGGGTACTGAGCAGGAGCAAACTGCTTCAGCAGAACCTCCCTTGGAGTTATAGGAAGTTCCACCTCCACCTCCTCTCCTTTTCTCATCTTCATCACCCATAAGTAGGGCCCTACCAAATTCACAGTCCATTTTGGTTAATTTCATGGCCAGGAGGTTTTAAAATGAGTCAGTTTCACATTTTCAGATGCATACATCTGAAATGTCACAATGTTGTAATTTTGGGGGTACTGAACCAAAGGCGGTCAGGGTGGGAGGGTTGCAAGGCCTTTGTAGGAGGGTTGTGGGAATGCCATCCTTACTTCTGCCCTGCTCCTGGTAGTGGTGCTTCCTTCATAGCTGGGCAGCCAGAGAGGAAGGCTGCTGGCCAGGCATTCAGCTCTAAACCCAGTGCCACCAGCAGCAGCAGTGTAGAAGTGAGGGTCGCAGGGCATGGGGGGTGGTTTACCATATGTCTGGTTTCCTAGCAGCCTTCTGGCATGAAGGGCTAACGGCTGGAGCCGCAGCCTCCCGGCATTGGAAGGTGATGGCTGGAGCTGCCAGAGGTTCCCAGAGGTGGGTCTGACCTGCCCTGGGAGCAGCCCCTGCTGGGGAAGAAGTTTTGTCTCTTCCCCATCTCTGGCCAGGATTAGCAGCTGGAGCCCTGCGGTGGGTAGGAGCCTCCAGCTAGCTGCCAGATTTCATGGGGGAGATAAGATTTCAGCATCCATGACGTGTTTTTCACAGCTGTGAATTTGCTAAGGCCCTACCCATAAGATTGTGATGACTGGAGTGTCCTCACTTCTACAGAATGATTACAGGGCTTATCAGAACCTGTTGAAGAGAGTTGCTTCCTCCCTGGACATACAGGTGGAGGTAGTTCAGGAGAGCTCATATAGATTGATGGATATTTATCATCAGGGCCCTCCTGAGTAGCTCTCTCCATAAATGAAGACATTCTGGAACCCACAAGGGTTTTGTGGCAAACACCTTTTCTGCCACCAACAGCCAAAAGGACTGAGTGGAGGTACCATGTCTCCTCATGGGATTTGAGCATTTTTATAGCATGCTTAAAACTGGACTACAATTTCATATCCTGAACCAAAAGCCTTGCTGGGTAGATATGATTTCTCCCTCTGGGACCATGTTAAGTTGGTGGACAAGTTACCAGAGGATGACAGGCAAGACTTTCAGCCAGTAGTGGAAGAGGGAAAGCTGGTAGCTAGGATGTCTCTCCAGGCTTCATTGGATGGGGCAGATTCTGCAGCCAGGGCCATGACATCTGCGATCTCAACTCACAGATATTCATAGCTTCCATCGCTGGGTCTACCAGAGAAGGTCCAACAGACTATCAGGATCTCCCATTTGAGGGATCAACCTTCTTTTCCTAGCAGATTGATCAGCTTCACAGTCTCAAGGACTCCAGGGCTACATTGAAGTCTTTAAGGATTTATACTCTGCTCCCTAAAAAGATGCAATTCCGCCTTCAGTCATTACACCATTATGATTCCTTTATGCCTAGGAATCCTGATCAATCTAGAAGGAAGGGGAAGTGTCACAGGAGGAAATTACGACCTCCTTACTTTTGGTCTTTAGCAAGCTCATCGAGATAGCCTGGAAATTCTAAGCAGTCTTTTTGACAGCCTTGCAAAGGATAGCTTACCAGTTTGCCTTATGCCAGCTTCTCCTTTCCCTGATTTTTCCAACAAGTTATCCTACTTTCTACCTGCTTGAACCCATATTCACACAGATCAGTGGGTCCTAAGCATTGTGGAGTTGCGATACACCCTTAGTTTTTCTATCTCTCCTTTCTACCACCCTTCCTCATCCTTTTCAGGGACCACTCTGACAAGGAGTTTGTCCTTTGGGAGATGCAGCCTCTTGTTCTGTTGGGAGCTATTGCGGAGGTCCCTCCTTTACCCATAGGAAAAGGGTTCTATGCACACTACTCCCTATTCCAAAGGCAAAAGGAGGTCTCAACCCCATATTAGGCTCATGAGAGCTAAACACATAGATAAAGAAAATAACATTTTCTATGGTCATCCTGACGAAATTGCCTCCCTAGTTCCTGGTGACTGGTATGTTGTCCTTGACTTAAAGGACACTTATTTTCATATTTCAGAGCAGCAGCTGTGTTAGTCTGTATCCGCAAAAAGAAAAGGAGTACTTGTGGCACCTTAGAGACTAACAAATGTATTTGAGCATAAGCTTTCGTGAGCTACAGCTATCTGTCAAAGCCACAGGGGATTCCTCAGATTTATAGTCAGTGAATCCCATTATCAGTTTACAGTTCTGCCCTTTGGCCTATCCATGCATTATTTACAAAATTCATGACAGTGGTGACTATGTTCCTAAAGAGATTAGGAGTATGTGTTTCCATACCTGGAAGACTGTTTGGTGAAGGGTCGGTCCAGGTAGAATTCAATGTGGCCAAGATCCAGTCCCTTTTCAGAGTTTTGGGGCTGCTGATCAATAAGGACAAGTCAGTCTTCTCCCCTGTTCAGAGGATAGAGATTATAGGGACAGTCCTGGATTCCACAGTAGGCTGGGCTTTCCTCCCACAAACCAGATTCTAAACTGTTAGCTATTTCATTAGATATGAAGGCTCATCCAACCATAACCATAAGGAACTGCCTCAGACTTGTGGGGTACATGGCCTCATGTACATATGTTTGGCATGTCATGCTTTGTCTCAGGAAGTTGCAGAGCTGAGTGAGCTCAGTGTACCTCTGATTCCTCATCAACCTGACATGCTAGTTTGAGTGCCCACAGGAGTAGCCTCCTTGGACTTGTGGATGGACGCAGCCAATGTACCTTTGTCACCCCCACAGCCCACGTTGATTCTGGTTACAGATGCTTCTTCTAGAGGTTAGAGAGCCTACCTGGGGGTTCTACAGACTCAAGGTCTCTGGTCTCTCCATATAAATGTGAGGCAGTTAAGAGCCATTCATCTAACCTGCCAGGCTTTCCTCCCCCACATCAAGTGAAATAATTTACTTTTTTTACGGACAACATAGCAGAAATGTTCATAGAATCATAAAAATGTCTTCCTGGAACGGATCTCGAGAAGTCATTGAGTCCAACCTCTTGTGCTGTGATATGACCAAGAAACCTATCCCATCCCTGACCAGTGTTTCTCCAACCTATTCTTAAAAACCTCAAATGATGGGGATTCCACACCATCCCTTGGAAGCCTATTCCAGAGCTTAACTACCCTTGTACTTAGAAAGTTTTTCTTAATATTTAACCTAAATCATCCTTGCTGCAGAATAAGCTCATTACTTCTGCATGTCCATGGAAGATATGACAAGAACAACTGATCACTGCCCTCTATATAACAGCCCCTAACTCTGGGGGGACCTGATAACAGTCTTCATCTATGTTATCTTTTCTAAATTCTAAACATGCCCAGTTTATTTAACCTTTCTTCACAGGTCACGTTTTTTAAGCTTTAATTTTTTTTTGCTTTCCTCTGGACTCTCTCCAATTTGTCCATCTTTCCTAAGTGTGGTACCCAGAATTGGACATAGTACTTCAGCTGAGGCATCACAAGTGCCAAGTAATGGGAGTTACCTCCTGTGTCTTATATACAATACTCCTGTTAATACACCCCAGAATAATAACCTTTTTTGCAGCTGTATAACAGAAATTAACTCATTTACTAAATCTGTGATCCATTATAATCCTAGATCTTTTTCAGCAGTATAATCATCTAGCCAGTTATTCCCATTTTGTAGTTGTGCATTGACTTTTTTTCTTCCTAAGTGAAGTACTTTGCACTACTTTATTGAATTTCACCTTGCTGAATTCAGACCAATTCTTTAATTTGTCAACATCACTTTTAATTCTAACCCTGTGCTCCAAAGTTCTTGCAACCCCTCAAAGCTTGGTGTCATCTGCACATTTTATAAGCATATTGTCCACTCCATTATCCAACTCATTAGTGCAAACGTTAAATAGTAGTGGCCCCAGACTGACCCCCATGGATCCCCAATAGATATGTTCTCCTAGTTTGCCAGTGACTCTTTAACTAATCTTTGAGTATGGTCTTTCAACCAGTTACCTTATAGTAACTTCAGGTAGACCGCATTTCCCTAGCTTGCTTACCAGAATGTCATGTGGGACTGTGTCAAAAGGCAGATGTGAAGAAAAGCTCTGGTGTGTAGCTCAAAGTCGTCTCTCTTCCATCAACAAAAGTTGATCTAATAAAAGATATTTACTTTACCCATCTTGTTTTACTAAAATCTCCCAGCCACTAAGCCAGTAATCCTGTCAAGGAAATAAATTAGGTTGGTTTGGCATAATTCGTTTTTGACAAATCCACATTGGCTATTCCTTATAACTATATTATCTTCCAGGTGCTTACAAAATAATTGTTTAATAATTTGTTCCTGTATCTTTCCAAGTATCGAAGTTAGGCTGACTGGTCTGTAATTCCCCAGGTCTTTGTGCCCCTTTTTAAAGACAGGCACTATGTTTGCCCTCCTCCAGTCTTCTGGGACCTCCCTCATCCTTCAGGAGTTCTCAAAGATACAGTAATTGCTAGTGGTTCTGAAATTGCTTCAGCTAATTCTTAAGTAGCTACTGGTGAATTTCATTGGGCCCTGCCAACTTGAATATATCTAATTTACCTAAATATTCTTTAACCTGTTCTTTCCCTATTTTGGCTTGTATTACTTCCCCTTTCTTCATGTTATTTGTGTGAACATCTGGTTACCATTAACCTTTTTAGTGAAGACTAATGCAAAATAGGCATTTAAAACCTCAGCTTTCTTGATGTCATCAATTATTAGTTCTCCTTCCCCACTAAGTAGAGGAACTATGTTTTCCTTCATCTTTCTCTTGCTCCTAATGTATTTAAAGAACCTCTTCGGATTATTGCTCTTTATGTCCTCTGCTAGATGTAACTTATGTTCTACATCAACAGACAGGGGAGGGGCCTGATCTGATTGTCTCTGCCAAGAGGCGATACAGCTTTGTGAGTTTTGTATCACCAATGCGATTCACTTCAAAGCGTCCCACCTTCCAGGTGATCAGAACAGTCTGGCAGACCACTTGAGCTGAACTTTCACCAGACCATAAAAAAATGGGGGTTGCCATACCAACTCTCATGCTGGGTTGGTATGGCAACCCCTATTTTTTCATGGTGTGTGTGTGTGTGTGTGTGTGTGTGTGTGTGTGTGTGTGTGTGTGTGTGTGTGTGTGTGTGTGTGTGTGTATCTATATAGATATCTATATATCTGTATTTTCCACTGCATGCATCTGATGAAGTGGGCTTTAGCCCACGAAAGCTTATATTCAAATAAATTTCAAATCTGTTACAGGATGTCCTAGGATTTGAAAGTGGCTATACTTGAACAAAAAAACTTCAGAAACACTTCAAAGAGAAACAGCAGAACTAAAATTCATTTGCAAATTTAACACCATTAATTTGGGCTTGAATAGGGACTGAGAGTGGCTGGCTCATTACAGAAGCAGCTTTGCCTCTCCTGGAATTGACACCTCCTCATCTATTGTTGGGAGGGGTCTACATCCACCCTGATCGAATTGGCCCTGTCAGCACTGGTTCTCCACTTGTGAGGTAACTCCCTTCTCTTCATGTGTCAGTATATTTATGTCTACATCTGTAACTTTCACTCCATGCATCTGAAGAACTGAGGTTTTTACCCACAAAAGCTTATGCTCAAATAAATCTGTTAGTCTTTAAGATGCCACCGGACTCCTTGTTCTTTTTGTGGATACAGACTAACACGGCTACCCCCGATACTTGAGTCCTGTACTGGACTGACTGTGTACTAAGGTTACCTGGTATAGCTCTGAAGGAATGCTTTTGCAGGCTGGGCTGATGAACAAACTTCTTCAACTGTCAAACCTACCCAGTCATTGATTTGAGGCAGGAGACTCCCTCTTGTGGGATTTATTTAAAATTTCTTCCTGTTGCAATATAGCCTTTTCTTCTCTGAATTGTAAAGAACCATTTCAGAGGCTTCTAACTGAAGCCCCTGTGTTGAGATCCCTGTCCTGTCCTGTAGGCTCTCAGGTCCATCACATGTACGCCTGCATCACAGGTGCTTCACTTGCTAATGCTCCAGCATCTGGACAGCTCAAAAATAGCATTCTTCACTGCCTCAGGCCGCCTCCTTCCTTCCAGACAACTCTAGCCACCCACTTCCACCTGCCTCTGGAGTGACCAGATGTCCTGATTTCATAGGGACAGTCCTGATTTTGCAGTCTTTTTCTTATATAGGCTCCTATTACACCCCACCCACTGTCCCTATTTTTCACATTTGCTGTCTGGTCACCCTACCTGTCTCCGGCACAGCCCTGGTACTATCCCCTTTCTGAGCAGCATCAGACTGTCCCCTGCTGGCTGGGACCTTTTCAACTGAGTGGCATTGGCACCCTAACAGGATTGTCTGGCTATGTGGACTCTCTCCTCAGGCCCTACGCTACCAGCACTCCCAGCTATCTTCGAGACACCTCTGATTTCCTGAGGAAACTACAATCCATCGGTGATCTTCCAGAAAACACCATCCTGGCCACTATGGATGTAGAAGCCCTCTACACCAACATTCCACACAACGATGAATTACAAGCCGTCAGGAACAGTATCCCCGATAATGTCACGGCAAACCTTCTGGCTGACCTTTGTGACTTTGTGTTAGCCAACGGCCAAGGATGTTTGGTGAGGTGCCAGCTATGCCCGTTTATACCATCCGTGACTTTAACCGCTAGGACGCACTGTCCCTTCGCGGCGGGCAGCCCGGGCTAGGCTGACGGATGCCCCAAGGTCCTAACCACCCGTGACTTTAACTGCTAGAGCTCAGAGCTCCTTCGCAGCGGGCAGTCAATACTGACTGACAGGTGCCCCACTGGCAGCACTAAGAGCCTCTCCACACCCGTGACTTTAACTGCTAGAGCTCAGAGCTCCTTCGCAGCGGGCAGCCAGGATTGACTGACAGGTGCCCCAAGAGTTTGCCCCGTGGAGGCGGCACAACTCAACGCTAGGCTCTTAGTACTCTCACCTAATGGCCAGGCTTTAGAGCCAAAACGGCTGAGGTTCTTTAATTGTGTTGGCTGCTTTACAGTAAACCAGAGAAAACAAGTCAGGCTTATGCACAAATGGTTACCAAAATTTATTAAGCTAGATTCTAATCATGTGGTTACAAAATTGCTAGTGCCTACTTATTTAAATGTAGAGATGTTACACACACAAACAAGTTACAAAACTGAAGCCACAATCCCAAAGAAAGAAAACAAAGTATAGAGCTCTATTTCAAAATATGTGTACACTAAAGATAGGAGATCAGGTGTGGGTGCTTCTTACCCTCCTTGCATCTCTCGATTCCAGCGGTGCCAAGCCAGGATCGGTCACTCAATTCCGCGGAAAGACGAATAAGGGACAAGGCTTAGGGACCCTCTTAGCTGCAGAAGCCTTGGGAGGCTGTCACTTATCTGACCAGCAGATAGATAGTGAAAAGCACTCAAAAATCATGGTGCTGTAGGTCCCCTACTTATACCTCTGTACTCCTTTATTCTCTTTCTCCTTTCTTATGCCAAATTGAGGCTGGTCTGTCTGGGTGACGCCAGCTTTCGCAAGAGTAGTTTACACTTGCAAGGGAGAGAAACAATAAGTTTCGACTACTGGACATTTCTTTTATCAGGGTAAATATTTTCCCACCTAGGATGTTGGTGTGTGTGCATCACGCTATTTAGTAGGGGCTAAGAGCCATGTCTGTCACAGGGCCTCTGCCTGCTGTGAGCTTAATCGTTGTATCTGCTCCCAGAGGCACATTGTAGCAGCACACCTGTGCTTTTCACAGCTTCAAAGGCTGTGCTGGAATATATGTTAAGTGCCCTGTTCCGGCTTCCTCCTGTGTTTCCAGCAATGCTGGTCTGAGGGGGGGGGGCTGGCTGTCTGGCTACACTTTGTCCTCACCTATAACTATTTCACATTTGGGGACAATGTATACCTTCAAATCAGCGGCACTGCTATGGGTACCCATATGGCCCCACAGTATGCCAACATTTTTATGGCTGACTTAGAACAACGCTTCCTCAGCTCTCGTCCCCTAACGCCCCTACTCTACTTGCGCTACATTGATGACATCTTCATCATCTGGACCCATGGAAAAGAAGCCCTTGAGGAATTCCACTCTGATTTCAACAATTTCCATTCCACCATCAAGCTCAGCCTAGACCAGTTCACACAAGAGATCCACTTCCTGGACACTACTGTGCTAATAAGCGATGGTCACATAAACAGTCTCTATGCAAAAGAATAAATGGACACAAATCTGACCTCAGGAATCCATAACATTCAAAAACCGGTAGGAGAACACTTCAACCTCTCTGGCCACTCAGTAAAAGACTTAAGGGTGGCAATTCTGCAACAGAAAAGCTTCAAAAATAGACTCCACCGAGAAATTGCGGCGCTTGAATTAATATGCAAACTAGACACCATTAATTTGGGTTTGAATAGACTGGGAGTGGCTGAGTCATTATACAAATTTAATCTATTTCCCTATGTTAAGTATCCTCACACCTTCTTGTCAACTGTCTAAGTGGGCCATCTTCATTATCACTACAAAAGTTTTTTTTTCCTCCTGCTGATAATAGCTCATCTTAACTAATTAGCCTCTTACAGTTTGTATGGCAAATTCCACCTTCTCTGTATGTGCATGTATTTCTTCTTACTATATGTTCCATTCAATGCATCCGATGAAGAGGGCTGTAGCTCACGAAAACTTATGGTGTAATAAATTTGTTAGCCTCTAAGGTGCCGCAAGTACTCCTGATTTTTTTGCGGATGTAGACTAACACGGCTGCTATTCTGAAACCATACATAATCAGGTTTGGCGGAATTCAATTTTTAAAATAATTTTGATCCATTTAAATTTTCATAGGGGGGTGAAATTATGGGGTGGGGGAATCACCCTTATGTAAAATATACAAAGTAAATATCCCTCAATGAAATCTTAGTATCAGCTCCGCCCGCCTTTTTTCTTTGCCTCTCTGTAAATTCTGAGGGTGGGGGATGAGAATATTTTTCCATGGGGCGGTGTGTGTACGATGACACGGACGTTAACTGACAGCTCTCGCGTCCTTCCACGGGGCCGTGTGTGCGGTGTTAAAGCCGCTGCTGGCAGCGGGCTGCAGGGGAGTCAGGAAGGCTTTGCGGAGCGTGAGGGTCTCTTCGCAGTGGCCCGGGAACGCGGAGATGGGGCGGGATAGATGCTGCAGACGGGGCGACGGAAGCAGCCTGAGACGAAGGGACTTGCCCCCCCACCACACTCAGCGGCTGCGGGGTGGGCGCCTGACGCCTCGGGTCTCCAGCTCCGAGCGGTGCTATGGCTGGTTCGGGGGGCGGCGGCTACTACGAGCGCAAAGCGAAGGCGAGCGGGGCGCCACAGCGCTGCGTGGGCGCGGGGGGCAGCGGCCACTAACGGCTGTCAAGCCCCCAGGACCCACGACGGCCAGTCGGGACGCGGCGCGGCGGCTCCGGCAGGCTCCGGCTGAGGCCTCTCAGCCTCCCCCAGGAAGCGCCAAAAGGTTTGGGGGGCGGGGTTTCCATCTCCCTCTGCTCCATCGTCTCGTGGTGTAGCCCGAAGTCCCCTGGCTCCGCCTTCGCTCGGCCGCAGGGTAAAGTGGCGGTTAGCGGGCCTTGAGACGGGGGCTAGGCGCGCGCGAGCAACTCCGGCCCCCCGCCCAGGAGGAACGTGGACGGCGCTTTCCCGCGCAGCGCCCCGCCCCCTCGCTCTCGCGCGCTCAGGCCCCGCCCCTCGCGGGCCGGCCCGCTCAGCGCCCGCCCCATCCGTCTGTGCTGCGTGCGTGGGGTGTGGGTGCGGGCGGCCGGCTCCTTCGCTCTCCTGCCCTGCCGCCGCCGAGAGCGGCCCGCCGCGCGGCCCGGCCATGTGCGAGCCCCGCAAGCAGGACATTGTCGCCATCTTCAAGCGGCTCCGCGCCGTCCCCACCAACAAGGTAACGGGGCCGCGGTTGGGCGGGAGCCGGCGCTGAGGGGCGGGGGGAGCTGAACTTTGTTAGTGACACGTCGCACTGTTGGGAGCGGGAGGGGGCGGTGCCAGCGGATACCTTCTCCCCCCCCCCCCATCGCTGTGACTGACCAGTGGGATCATGGGGGGGCCCCTCTCCCCCCTCTGGCACCGATCCACCATTGCTTCCCCCTACCTGCTGTGGGCAGCCCTTGCAGGACCCGTGCTCGGGGAGCGGGGGGGTCTGTCATCACGGAGGAACAGCCTTTTGTTTAGCCTGGCGGGGGCGGAGGGATGGTTGCTCTCTACAGGGGAAACACAAGGGAGGGCGAGGGGCTGTATAAGCTAAAGGATGATGTTGGCATAAGAACAAATGAGTGTAAACTAGCCCTGAACAAACTCAGGTTGGACGTTAGAAGAAGGTTTCTAACCACCGGGGGCGTGAGGTTCTGGAACAGCCTCCCAAAGGGAGTAGTGGGGGAGGCGGAGGCGGGGAGGGGGAACCATTTGATTAGTTTTAAGTGGGAGCCGGGCACTAATAAATTGGATTGTGTGGTGGGGGGCAGGGTTCACTTCCGGTTTATGTCTTATGTTCCTAAAGCTCATACTTCAGGGTTTCAGTCAGCCTCTGGCTGGTGTCAAAAAGGGATGTCGCTGGCCTCCCCCAATTCAATGTGTGTGTATGTTCAGTCGAACCTCCGAGTTACCAACACCTCAGGAATTGAGGTTGTTCCTGACTCTGAAATGTTTGTAACTCTGAATAAAAGGTTGTGATTGTTCTTTCAAAAGTTTACAACTGAATATTGACTTAATACAGCTTTGAAACTTTACTATGCAGAAGAAAAATGCTGCTTTTAACCATCTTAATTTAAATTAAACAAGCACAGAAACAGTTTCCTTACCTTGTCAAATTAATTTTTTTAAATGTTCCCTTTACTTTTTTTTAATAGTTTGTTTAAAACTGTGTATTGCTTTATTTTTGGTCTGTGCTGCTGCCTGATTGTGTACTTCCAATTCCAAATGAGGTGTGTGGGCTGACTGGTCAGTTCATAACTCTGGTTCATAACTCTGAAGTTCTACTGTGTGTGTGTGTGTATATATAATATATATATATATTTAATCTCCTTCCTCTGAAGGATGAGGGATGGCCACGGCTGCAGATGGGACATTAGACTGGGAGGATCAGAGCTCTGAGGTGGCACCGAACATGCTCTATCTCTTTCTCTCCCGCCTCGGGTTCTTGGCTGGCTGGTTCTTACTCACATGCTTAAAGTCTAAGTGATTACCACATGTGGGGTCCGGAAGGAATTTTCCCCCAGCCTAGCTTGGCAGTTGACCTTGGAGTTCTTTTTTTTCCCTTCATCTGCAGCATATGGTGCAGGTCACCTGCCAGGATTTTCTGGGTATGTCTCAATCATTTCCCTGTTATTGCAGGGCTGTCTGGCACTGGTGCACCTAGGTCCCTCCTAATCTTTCCCTGTGGCACCTAATAATCTAGTCTACTGTGGGCTGTAATAGTTTGGTCTAATTTTGGTTGTATTTAGTACCCAGACACTGGGTGGTATTGGTGGTCTGTGATGTACAAGAGTTCAGACTAGATGACCTGGTGGTCCCTTTTGGCCTTAAAAGCTAGGACTTGATAGTGTGACTGAGCTCAGCGTATGTCCAGAAGACACCCATCTCATTCCACCTGTAAATTGTTGTTGTTATTATTGCTAGGTCTGTGACACTCTCCTCTCCCCCATGCACAAACCTCCCCTGAGTGACTCACCCCCAGCAGGGCTCTTGTCAAAGCCTCCCCCTGCTTCACTGCCCCTACTCCACCCTCCTGCCCCCCAGTATGAGGAGACTTAGGATCTAGCCCACATCCTTTCCCCCCATCTCTCCTTCTGGGAAGGGGCAGGCAATACAGGCTCCATCATTATGTTTTCAACCCAATTTACCACGAAGGAGTGTTGCCTCTCCTAGGGAGGGAAACCAGCATGCAGCCTGGGAGAGGTGAGTATGGGGAGCAGGGTGCTCTAACCTCTTGCACCCCAATCTTCCCCTGCTTCCAAACAGCTGTTACTTTATGGATAGAGCTTCCCATGTTCAGGACAATCACAAATGAAACCTCTCAATCCCTGTGTGAGGTGGGTAAGTAGCATCATCCCTATTTTACAGGTGAGGAATGGAAGCAAAGAAAGTTTCAAAACAGAAGCTATGGTTAGACTGCAGTGGATTTAACATCTGGTCTCTTTCCTGAAACTACTTGAAATTAATAAAAGTGGCATCATTCTTTTTGTAGTCCATAAATTGTGCTGTTGTCTTATTGCAAATTACTTGGACCATTGTCCAATCGGCACTTTGTTTCCTCAGTGTTCTGAAGCATTGTTTCATTTTGTTGATGCCTTTGCACTAAGATGTTCAATTAGCTTTTATAAACTATGAAGAAAACTTTATTCACTAAGAATCCCTTCAAAACTATGACAACTAATTTCATTGGCCTTCATTTGCACCTAATGAAAGGAAAAATCCAAATATGAAAGATGTATGATTTGTAGTATAATCTCAGAATATTCTTCACAGTTTTCTCATCAAGTATTGTTTTATGCTTTGGCCCTACCAAAATAGACCAGTGGTTTTCAAACTTTTTTTTCTGTGGACCCAGTTGAAGAAAATTGTTGATGCCCATGACCCAACAGAGTTGGCAATGAGGGGTTTGGCGTGTGGGAGGGGCTCAAGGCTAGGGCAGAGGGTTGAGATGCAGGGGTAAGGGCTGTGGGGTGGGGCTGGAGATGAAGGGTTTGAGGTGCAGGAAGGGGTTCTAGGTTGGGGGGGGTTCAGGGCTGAAGCTGGGGTTCAGGTCTGGGGTGGGGCTGGGTATGAGGGGTTTGGGGTGCAGAAAGAGGTTCCAGTTTGGGGGGGGGCACATGGTCAAGGTGCGGATTTACCTCTGGCGGCTCCCAGTCAGTGGCGCAGCCGGGGTGCAGAGGCAGGCCTCCTGCCTGTCCTGGCACCGCAGTCCATACTGTGCCCCAGAAGTGGCCAGCAGCAGGTCCACACAGCTGTCGCCCGCATGCACCCCACGCCTCCTCCAGCATGCAGAGACCGTGCTCAGGGCAGGGGCAGGATGTGGAGCCCTGTGGCCCCCCCGCCTAGAAGCCGGACCCACTGCTGGCCGCTTCCGGGGTGCAGCGCAGTGTTGGAGCAGCTAGGCACTAGCCTGCATTAGCTGGGCAGCACCGCCGATGGGACTTTTAACATCCCGGTTGGCATTGCTGACCAGAGCTGCTGGGTCGCTGAGCAAGGCGACCCAGTGCCTTTTGAGTCGCGGCCTGAACTTTGAAGAATGCTGAAATAGGTAAAATTAAATGCATATGTATCCTGGAACTGTCTGAGGCATGGATTCTGTCTTGTTACTGTTTGTAAAGTGCCTAATAACATTTTAATTCTATATGAAAAACAGTAGTAACATGTTGAGGCCTATATGATTCAACATTTTGGCCTAATAGTCACCCTAACTGGTATGCGCTGAGGAGGGTGAGGCCTTGTCTTCGAGGCCTTGCCCTACAAGTCGAGTCCCATCCACAAACGCTTCCTCAACTTGTATATTGTGGTGCTTTTAACTCAGGTTGGCTGGTCTGTCAGGCATAGACTAAAGCTTGAATTAGCACAATTTGTTAGCTGCTGACACAACTATTCTGTCATGTGGACGCAGACTAGCTCCACTCAAATGCAGCTAGTCCTCCAATACCTACCCTCAGTTCCCCCCATGTGCCCAGAAAGGACAAACAAAATCTAACCCAATACATTGGGAAAAAGTTTATAGAGCAGCTCAACTTACTTTGGTGCAAAGAACTTTCAGAAATATGCCTGTAGAAGAAGTCTTAGGGCTACATGAAAGTGAGGGCAGTAGCTGAAATGTTATTTTCTTGTATCGCCTCAATTACTCAAGTTAGGCTAACTCAAGAGGAGTATCTCAAGTTTTGTTAACTCAGGTGACGTTGCATCTCATTCACTTCCAAAGACAGAGAGAAGAAGGGGGAGAGGGGAGGAAGAATGACAATTCATTGTCCGAACAACTTTCCTCTGTGTGTGTGTGTGTGTGTGTGTGTTGAAGTGCATAATGTTTCAGTCTTCAAAGGTAACATAATTTTGTTCATTTATTCTTTTATTTTTTGTTACAACTTGTCCTGTGTCCTCTTTTTCTAGGCATTTCCTTATCTGTTCTCTCTCCCTCCCCCCCGCCCCCCCCCAAGCTTTCCCTACTTTCTTTCTTGTTGATTTTTTTGCTGACATGAGGAGGAAGCGCAAGACTTGGAAAAGCTGCGTATTTTCATATTTCTTACTAATGTCCTTTGGCTGTACTGCTGCTGTAAATATTAAAATATGCAATTTGGGAAGAACTTGGGTATTGTTGGCATAATTTATTACAGCCCTCCCAACCCTGAGCAAAATAAGCTGTACTGGGAAAACTGCATCTACACTAGAGGCTTTTGCTGATAGTTATGTTGGTCATAGATCACATCTCATCATTCCCCTGACCAGCACAGCTATGGCACCATGTCTGCACTACCATTTATGTCGCTCAGGGGTGTGAAAAAACACTCCCCTACATTTTGCTGGCATAAGTGATAGTGTGCATAGTGCTAATAGCTACTGCCACTGTTTGGGGGTGGTTTATGTCGATGGGAGAGCTCTCTCCTGTCAGCATAGAACAGCTACATGAGAAATCTTACAGTGGTACAGCTGCATTGGCACAGTTGTGCCGCTGTAATTTTTCTAGTGTAGCCCTAAGTCTTATTTACTTAAAATTTTTGTATAATTAAGTAATCCTTTCAGCTAAATATTTGATTTAATTTACTGACCTTTCAAAAATTATAAAAACCTCAAAGCAGCTGGTGTTTGTGTTGTCAATTTTTGTGTCCCTGTTCAGTGCTACAAATTAGGGAATAACTAATCTCTTTAAACTGTAAGTTTTTCAGGGCATGGTCTGTCTTTACTTTTGTGTATAATGCAGTTCCCATTGTCAATGCGTCACTAAAAGATCAGAATAATTAATTGCCTATATTTGAAGAGAGCAAAAGTTTTGTAACAGTCAAAATAGATTATTTATCAACACTATATGTAGTTTGATATATAAGTTAATTGTATTGTTTTAAAATTAATATATCTAGAGAAGATATTACTCGGAGGGATGAGTGCCGAATTCAGTTACTCTGCTCAACTCCTTAAGTGCCACACCCACCAAAATCTCTTAGGGCTACGTTTAGTGTATTTCCATATCAGGTAGTGGTATATATCATTATATATACAGAGATGGTACTATGTAAGTACTGGTTTAATAAATGTGTGTTGCAAGACACTAAAGAGTTTATCTGAGTTATCTGTTCTCTGGTGCAAACATGCTGATTATCTGATGTTTGCTTTTTCAGAAATGACTATTAAGCTGATGAACAGAAAAGCTTCCTTTAAAAAACATTTTAACATCCAAAATCAGTGCAGTAGAAACAGGATTACAAGCAAAACTTGAAATAAAGTAACTGAGAATGATGTTATGCTTTAATTACCTGCTAGAATCTAGATTCAGGGTTCTGCTTTCCTTGCGAGAGTTGACAAATGTCTGCCCCTAAAACGGTGTAGGGAATACTCTGCTCTATTTTTAGGTGGAAATGATTCCATAAACTAGTTCAGAAATGCTAGTTCTAATTAAAATTTATATTTATTTCCTGTCGCAGTCCATGCAAGTTGAGAATAAAAAAGAGTTCAGAATGCTGAGCAAAATGAATGTGAATATTGTTTTAATGAGGAGGATGATTCTACTTCTGCAACAACAGTGGTGTGCACAGTGCCTAATACCTAAGATGCAGTGTCTACAAAATAGTAGACTTCACAAAAAGCCTTCAGAGGCTTTTATACATTGTTTCTGTATACCCAACTATTTCCAAATTATACATGAATTTTCACAGAGGACACAGTAAAATGGCCTGTTCATTTAGAGCTAGACCCTGCACCAGCAAAGACAATGAACTTGAATGCACTGCAATAGTCAAATTTACAAGATGATGCAATCAGTTTTAAGATGATGCAATCAAGAAAGCTATAAGGGAACAAATATTTATAAATCACATAGAAAAATGGAATATTTTGGACTACGTATTATGTTGAACTTTTAAAACACTTTGTTTAAACATAACTGCTTACTGACATTCAGATATTTTTCTCCTATGTTCACTGGGGTAGGTTGTTAGAGATTAGGACCCAGAATAGAGCTATAAATCTATTCTGGTGTCTCATGTTTAGAAATAAGCAGGTTGGTCTTATTAGCTTCAGCCCAAGAGTATAAACTTTTTCTTTCCTTCCGTTAGAAGGAATTGGGGGTGGTGAAACAGGAGATCTTACAAGAAAAAGTCTGGAAATAGCCAATTTAAAAGGAAGTCCAGGCTAATATTTGAAATTTTTATGATAATTTTGAATTATTAAAAAAAAAGAAAGGGGATGAGTTTTGGATATTAAGTCTGTGTTGATAGCAAGATTTTTTTTATAATGTGGCATAATTAAGGGCATGACTGCACTACAGCCTCTATAGCAGAACAGCTACAGTGCTGCAGCTGTGCTGCTATAGTGCTGTAGATTAGACAGTTCCTACATCAACAAAAGGGATTTTTACACTGATGTAGTTAATCCATCTCTCCAAGAGGCAGTACTGTAGCTAGGTTGAGGGAAGAATTCCTCTGTCTAGTTAGTTGCTTCTAGAGCAAGGCTTAGGTTGACCTAACTTTGGCACTCAGGGTGCGAAATTTTTCATAGCCCCAAGCAAAGTATTTAGGTTGGTCTGATTTTTAAGTGTATTTTAGGACTTAGTCTATTTGCAGTAAATGTTTTAAAGGAAAAAGATCTGTAAACTTCGTCGCTTCTGTAGGCTGAGAGCATTGCACACATCAAGGGCTTTTTGTGTTCCTCCATTTAGTCCTCCCACAAGTTCTTTGTGTGCTACTCTCCCATCTCCCTCTGTTTCAGGGACTCCCTGCAATCCTCCTCCCCTAAAGCCAGGGTCTGTGCCTGCCCCCTCATTATCTCCTTCCTCACCATGCCAGGGGCTCTGTGTTTTCCCTATGTCTCATTCCCCCTGCCATTGTCTCCCATCCCCTCCCCCCCCAATGCAAAGGGCTTTTTGTGACTCCACATTCCCCTATGCTAAGGACTCTCTGTGCCTCCACATTTCCCTCCTTTCCCTCCATGGCAGGAGCTCTGTGTTTTCCCAGGGTCTCCTCTCTCCATACCATTGTCCCCCATTCTCCTCATTATAATAAGGGCCCTAAGTTCCTCTCTCCCCCCCCCCCCCCCGCCCCATTTCCTCCTCCTGTCCATGCCAGGGGCTCTGCGTACCCCTTTTCCCCCCCATGCCAGAGTCCCCAGTTATTATTCCCTTGTAATGAGCTTTTTGTGCACCCCTGTCACCCCTGTCCCCTCCACCATTCTTACAACGTTCTGTCTCGGAGACAAGTCATTCAGGTTGTGTTACTGTAAACTCTGTTGGAAGGATGGGCCAAGCTGAGGTGTGGGGTATTATGCTGAATGTTTGTGGCTGCTATTAACCAGTTCTTTATCTATAGACATACTCCTGAGCTGGTAGGAGCTGCTGCTTTTGCTAACCAGATGCAAAGGGCTCTGTTTGTGTCCCATATTCCTCTTCTGTTTTTCACCAAAATCTGTACAGAGTTATGCCCACTGGTGCTTAGAACATTCCCTGTAATCTTAGAATTGAGGTTCAAAAGTTATGTTACAGACAGAGAAATGCCATCAAGTTGAGTGTGAGGGTTCACTTCCTTCAGCCACCAAAAAATAAAAGTCAGGATTACTGAAACAAAACATGAAAGCTGAAATATGAAACTGAACTAATTTTTACATGCAAATCCTGAAAAGATGCACAGGCCCAAATCCTGCGTAACTTGGACGGAAGCAAAGGAATTCTCCCTTCAGGCAAGAGAGTGGCTGTATGGCACTTCTGCCTGCTCACTTCTATGTTATGGGGAACCAGAGGATAAGTGCAACAACAGATCCTCTGGCTCTATTCCCAAACAAACACATTAGGAGCCACAGTGAGCTGGGTTATGCAATACATGGGGAGAATGCTCCCTATGTTCAGCAGAACCATACTGGTTTTGCTGTCAGGAACCCTTTGCATCTACAGGGGAAAAGGAAAGCATGCAGGACATAGTTACCAGCAATATTAACTGATGGTATATAAACTAATTGAGAAGAGAATAGACCTAGTTGGTATTAAACACGTTATCTGAATCACTTATTACCATGAAGAGAGAGAATGTCCTTGAAATGCTATTCCTTAAACACTTGTTTTTAGTAACATAGAAAGAGTTGTAACAGACTTATTCTTGGGCTATTTTGATATGGATTCTCTTAAACACGCATGTCGCTTGTCTCTTTTAAACACAAAAGCTTCAGAATATAAAAACTAAATGGTTGATAGGATAAGTTGATTGCAAGGAAGTGTGTTACACTTTTCACAAATATTTTTAACAAATAGAACATGATGATGTTTAAGATTCTATAATATATGTATTTGTATGTTGCCAGCAGTGTGCTAGATGCACTGCAGGTATGCATAAAGACAAATTCTCATCCCCAAGTATTTTACAATCTATGTAGCTGCTTACATTCTAAATAGATGGAATGAGTAAGTGTTCGTATGAGTGGAAGTGACTACTTTATCATTAAATATATTGAATTTAGGGGTTCCTTAGAAGACAGTGGATTGAACAGACTAGGAGCCAGGAGTTTCAGAATTCTAATTCTGCCTGCTCTTGATTAGTTGTGAGAGTTGGGCAAGTTGCTTAACCTCAGTTTGTTTCCCCATCTATAAAATAGGGATAATATAAAATAAACTAGTCAACCTGTGATCTGGGGATTAATTAGTTTTAAAATGCTAAGCACTACATAGGTATTGATAATTAGTCAAAAAGTATCTTTTAGTGGGAATTGATTAATTTATTTGTTTATCTTTTTTAGGTGTGTTTTGACTGTGGAGCCAAAAATCCTAGCTGGGCAAGCATAACATACGGTGTTTTTCTTTGTATCGATTGCTCAGGGACCCATCGATCACTTGGTGTTCACTTGAGTTTCATTCGGTAAGTAGTTAGCATGATTCTATGCTAAATAAGTGGTAAGATTTGTTTCTAGTATTTCTGTCACGACATTGTGGTTCTTCAGAGGCTTTTATTGTGGACACTTATTAATGAGGGAATGAGCTTTTCATTCTAAGTTACTGGTTCACATCCATCTCATGATGCTACTGGCTGAAAATTATCTTTGTGTTTGTTCAGGCAACTGGTATAAGCTATGCTAGCAAGAGCACTCTTTTGCCTGTATAAACTGCATCTTACACTAGGGTAGTTTGCAGGTGCAGCTGTGACTAGACCTTTGACACTGAAGAGTTAATTACAGTCTTGGGAGAAATTCTTTGCTAACCCTGCCTTACCTAAGGCTAACATGAGTTTTATGGACAGCCAAAGAGGTACTTTGATTCTTGGTACTTGGTACTCCTGGTGACCACCGACAGAAGGTGGGTAGTGTGGGCATGAAAAACCGCAGTAATTGCTATAGTGGCAGTATGTCAACTTAACTTAAGTTTGTAGTGTAGACATGCCTTGAGTTAGTGGATTATTGTACACAAAACCCCTCCAAGTTTTGAACTGTAATATTTATTACAAACTGGTAGTTTTTTCTTAAAACAACTTTTAAAAGATGTTTAAAATTGTTTTTGAAAATAACATTTAAAATGTTTCCTCTGCTTAGATCTACGGAATTAGATTCCAACTGGTCTTGGTTTCAGTTGAGATGCATGCAAATAGGAGGAAATGCTAATGCCGTAAGTATATCTTAGAAATGTTTTTCTTATTTCAAGTATTTGCTTTTCATGTTTAACAGCTTCACACTTAGCTTCATTGCTCATTTTATGTGTTAGTGAAGCATTCAGGGATGAAGGAGTTAACTCCATAGCCCCCTAGAATATTTGTATATTTTTTGTGCGTTTCAAGTTTAAAATAATGAATTAACTGCTGCACTCCTAAAACTTTATACATCGTGTTGGGAAAAAACTAGTTTATATTGAAATGGGGTCATGACAATACGTATGCTGTTTCAAGAGATTTGCACAGACTTCAAAGGCATAAGATCAATAAATGTGTCTCTCTTAGAATTCTAGCAAAACACAGAAAAGATATCCTCATGCTTAAAATAAGCCCTGGCAAAAACTCTCCAAGAGCAGAGAGGCAGTTCACAACTCATCAGGGTGTGTATGGGACAAGCCCAGCCCAGCCTCACAGGAACAAAGGACACTGGCCTAGGCAGCAACAAAAGAATCTGTTAGACTCTCGAGGGAGTCACCCAGCTTCCTTTGGTCAGTTTGGAACTGCAATGAGGTAATGCTCACCTGACTATGAAGTGGGGTGCAAAACCAAGAGGGAAGAAAGGACATGATAAAAGTGAGAGACATTTGCCATGCGCTCTCTCTCTCTCTGTCTCCTACCTGCATCTACAGACATCACACCAAGTGCTGATCAGACAGGAGAGCCTGGCTGAAGAGCAACCAGCCAGGCTGTGGTGAGAAGCATCTAAGTTTGTAAGGACATTGAAAGTGTTAAGATAAGCTTAGAATGCATTTTGCTTTTATTTCATTTGACCAAATCTGACTTACGTTTTGACTTATAATCACTTAAAATTTATCTTGATAGTTAATAAATCTGTTTGTTTGTTCTACCGGTGCGTTTGGTTTGAAGCAGCTCAGAGTTTCCCCTTGGGATAACAAGCCTGGTACATATCAATTTCTTCACTGAATTGACAAACTAATATAAGCTTGCAGCGTCCAGCGGGCATAACTAGACACTGCAAGATGGAGGTTCCTAGGGTTCTGCCTGAGACCAGAGATATTAGCTAGTGTCATTTGGTTACACAATCCAAGGAGCAGCTTACATGCCAGAGGCTGTGCGTGAACAGCCCAGGAGTGGGGGTTCTCACAGCAGAGCAGGGGAAGGCTGGCTCCCAGAGTCAAGGATTGAAGAGATCTAGCAGATCACCGGTCCAGATGCCACCAGAGGAGAACGTCATACTATATATGTGTGCAATAAAAGTCCATGTCTTGAAAACAAAATAATCTTTATTAATTCAAAGTAGGGGGGAGGGGGGAGAAGAGGAGGAGGGACAGGGAAACTGAGGCACCAGGTTGGGAGATGTGCATGAGAGAGAGAAACAGCGGTCTCAGCAGGGTTCAGACTATGGGGAGGCACAATACAGAAAAGCAGGACACGTTACTGTGGGTCATTACTAAAATGAGTTTTCAAAGCCTCCCTGAGACACATTGCTCCACGCTGAGCTCTTCTTATAGCCCTGATATCTGGCTACTCAAAATTAGCAGACAGCCTGTCCACCTCCAGGCCCCACCCCTGTGGAAACTTCTCTCCGGTTGCTTCACAGAGCAAGCAGCTATAACCATGGGGATATATTTTTCACTGAGGTCTAACCTAGTGAGCAAACTGCACCAGCGGCCCTTCAAATAGCCAAAGGCACATTCAACCACCATTCTGCACTTGCTGAGCATATTGTTGAATATCCAGTTGTCCGATTTCATGAGCCATGGGAGTAAGGGGTAGACTGGGTCTCCCAGGTTCACTGTTGGCATTTCAATGTTACCAGTGGTGATTTTGTGGCCCAGAAAGAAAATCCCTGCTTGCAGCTTTCTGAAGAGACCTGTGTTCTTCAAGACACACATGTCATACACCTTCCTGGATCATCTCATGTTGATGTCGGTAACAAACCCCCGGTGATCCACCAGTGGATGCAACACCACATAAAAACATCTCTTTCTGTTTATGTACTCTTTGGTAAGGTGATCTGGTGCCCAGATAGGGATACGCATGCCATCTATCGCCCAACAGCAGTTATGGAACCCCACTGCGGCAAAACCATCCAATATGTCCTGCACATTGCCCAGAGTCACTACCTTTCTTAGCAGAAGGTGATTAATGGCCCTACATACTTGGATCACCACAACCCCCACAACAGAATTACCAGCTCCAAATTGATTTACCACTGACCGGTAGCAGTCTGGCGTTGCAAGCTTCCACACAGCAATCGTCACTGACTTATCCACCGTCAGAGAAGGTCTCATTGTAGTGTTGCTGCACTGCAGGGCTGGGGAAAGCTCTGCACACAATTCCTAGAAAGTGGCCTTGCGCATAGGAAAGTTCTGCAGCCACTGCTCATCATCCCATACCTTCATAATGATGGGATCCCATCAATCAGTGCATGTTTTCTGGGACCAGAACCTGCACTCCAATGTGTTCAGCTGCTACATGACAGCCAACAGCAACTGGGAATTGTTTAGTTCCATGACTACCCTCAGGGCTACTTGAAGGACATTGCCATGTTCCATGCGGAAGTTCTTGCAGCTCTGGAAAAACCACAGGATAAGGCATGTAGTGTTTGCAACGCTCGCCACAGTAGTGCACAGCTGAGCGGTGTCCATGCTTCTCTGCATATGGCGTATGCACGGCTAGACCATCCTTTTGAAAAAAGGCGTGAAATATTATGGATTGCAGATGAAATCAGAGGAGGGAGAAAACTGCGTTATGGGACCTGGAAATTATGTTTCCAGTCACCCCTGCGAGAATGTTTTGGTCCCATAAGGCACTGCAAACCCTTCCCAAAACTCCCCTGTGACAAGTTGCACTGTGGGATAGCTACTCACGGTGCACTGCTCTCTACATAGATGCAAGTGCTGCTAGTGAGGATGCACTCCATTGACAGAGTGTGGTGTGGACATGTACAGCTGACTTAATTACTGCGGTGATGGGATGTCGACTTAAATCTGTAGTGTAGACATGCCCGTAGGTTTAAAGCATTTTCAACTACACATGATTTTTCCTAGAGAAGTTTTTAGACTAATTATAAAATTTCAACAAGGATATTTTCTCAGTTCTTTGCATAGGTTTACTTAGAAATTTTTGCTGCTGTTCTGGTTTTGTTTGTTTGTTTTGGACAGGTGGAAGGGAGGTGAAAAAGATCACCTTACACTTAGATTTATTGCTCTGCTAATACAACCCTACATTCTTCTTTACAATGTAGGTGTTTTCCTAAAACATGAATCTTTTACATAGTTGGTTTTCTTGAGATAAGAATTACATTTGTACCAAACTGGTATGTTATACAAAGGGAGGTTTCTTGGTCTAGATAAGACAGTCTTTTGGTTTCTGTTTCCATGGTTACAAAAAGCAGAAACCTCTTGGAATTCCTTTAACCGTCCTGAACATTTTGTCATATAACTAAAACAAACAGGTGTTATATTTTCCAGCATTTTGGCTATAACCTACTTGTATCCATATCTTTATACTCACTAAAGGTACAAACAAGTTTTAATAAGTTAAAAAGTTACAATATATTAATATCAGTTTTGCATTAATAATGAGGTCTGTTCAACACACACTAATTAATTTAAACAGTTTTAACATTAAAGGTTCCCTGATTGCAGCAAGACAATCCCTGTTGAAATCTGGTCTCTTTTCTGGTCTTACTCCAGAATAAAAATAGAACTAGTCCACTAAACTAGCTGTGCAACAGTGCAAAATCTATGAAACACTATGACAACTGCAAACGTGCTAACAGGAGATTTTAATTTGAAAAAATATTCCGAAAAATCTCTTCACGCATGTTGCAAAGAACCCTAGTCCTGCAAGTAACTATGGAAAGAAAGGAATTGAGAAAGCTTGGGACCAGACAGCCTCTTACAACCATGACTGAATGTTCTTGGCTATACAGGACACTCATAATCCAATAGGCACTGCTCTTCCTCATGCTCTCCAGCCCAGTTGAACTTATCTCCATACGTGGGAATATGCAAACACCATCTCAACAAACAAATCTGATTACAGAATATCTTACTAAAATAAAAGCTTAAAGGAAAGAAAAAAATCGTTATTCATTCAGACTTCATGAATGGTGACAGTGGAGCTCTTCTAATATGAAAACTAATCTATCAACCTACGTAAATTATAGTGGTGCATTCCAAAACTGCTTGAAAGATCTTGGTTTGGTGAATCTGAAGCTTTGAGACTTTCTTCAGAGCACAGTTATGGATGATAAATAATGCAATATTAGTAACAGGTAGAAATGTTTGCCAACCTACTATAGCTGAAGGCTGGATACAGAGTGTAAGAGTTTCTAGATGGGCTAACAAATCCGGCAACTGTGCTTCAGTCTTAACTGTAATCGGCTCTAAGCCCAAGATTTTCAAAACTGTGCCCCTAAAGTTAGACTCCTAAATACATATTTAAATGTCCAAATTGCCTGATTTTTGAAAGTGCTGATCACTCATCACTTAGCAGCTGCCAGTGACTTTAATGGAAATTTCTGGGTGCTCAGCTCTTTGAAAAACGTGGCCATTTATTCAGGCCTCTAAATATACAGTTACAAGCATGACTTTAGGCACACAGTTTTGAAAAAGCTATTCCAGGAAAAAGAACCTCAGAAGACTATACTGATTTTCTAACTACCCTAGATATTTCTAGGGAGCAAATCACTGTGGTAGCTGAGGTTCAAGATTAAACTGCAACTACAGTAAAGAAATAGCAAAAATTAATCATAGTCCAAAACAGGAGTTGGTAAAAAACAAAACAAACTTCATATGAAATATGACAATGCAATTTAACAGAATTTGAGTGCAGCTATTACAGAAACCAAGTTACCCGAAAAAATTTTAGTTCATTAGCTACGGTATTGCAAATTTCAGACAGTAACTCATATTAACTCATAGATAATGAATTTACAAGGGCCCTGTTGGTACCAATTGAATTGCATAGAAGAGTTCTTGGCATTGCGTATTAGATGACAAAACACAAATTTTGAAGAGATAATTTTTAATATTTTCCCTTTACCACATCTGTATTCATTTAACTTTAAAAACTGAGCTTTAACCAACAAAAGTAAAGCACATAGAAGCAAAAGTAAAAACTAACCTAATTCTTTTGGGTATTTGCCATTTCTTTAAAAAAGACCTGCATTTTTGTCTTTTGATTTTCTTAGAATATTAGGATAGCATGAAATGTTTTTGGTTATTTTCTATCATTTGTGTAATCTTTGAGCACAGCTGATTCTTCCCTTCACTAAGGCCAAAACATATGGAAAATTCAAAGTTCTGCTTTGCTGGTACAGCCACTGGAAAGCAGATAGCTACTTTACCTCAACTAGTTTTTTTAAAATAAAAAATAGCATATTAGAACATGTGACCCCCAAAATATTAATTGGAATTGCATACTCACCAGAGGTTCCTTCCCTGGCATCATGCTTGTCCCTGCTGCTGTGCTGTGACTGGCTGCACTGCTCTGGGATTAAAAACAGCTCCTAGTTCTTTGGGACAATGGATCCCTCTGCTTGCCTTTCTCCCATTCTCCTCCTCTTCTTCCTTATCCAAGACCACCTCCTCAGTGTTGCTTGCAGTGGCCCTGGACTCCGACTCCTCCAAAGTTTTGATGCAGCTCTTGGGTGTCGTGGTGTGGTTGCCACTGAGAATAGCATGCAGCTCCGTGTAAAAACAGCATGCCTGCAGTGCTGCACCAGAGTGACTGTTCACCTCCCTTGCCTTCTGATATGCCTGCTGCAATTCCTTGATTTTCATGTGACACTGCTGCGTGTTCCTGGTGTGTTCCTGGTGTAGCCCTTCTCCCCCTGTCCTGAGCAATCTGCTCATATATGTCTACATTTCTATGGTGGAATCGGAGCTGTACCTGTACAGTCTCTTCTCCCCGCAGACTCAGAAAATACATCACTTCCTGTGTACTCCCAACGTGGAGCCAGCATGGTCAGCTGGGCAGGCGGGCTCTCTGCGCCAAACAAACAGGAAATGGAAATTCAAAAGTTCACGGTCCTTTAACAGGGGAGGCGCTGTTCCCTGTGTAGCTGACTGTGGGCAGCAGAGTTGAGAATGGTGACTAGAGCGGTCACAGCGGAGCATTGTGGGACATCTTCTGGAGGCCAGTTAAGTCAATGTAAGCAACGCAGTGCCTATATTGCCACCATGTCGATCTATATTGAATTAAGCACTACGCCTCTTGTGGAGATGGAATAATTAAGTTGACGTACCAGGTGAGTTACTTCGGAAGAAGAGACCTGGTAGTGTAGATACAGGCATTTTTAGGTTGACATAAGGCAGCTTACATTGATCTAACAGTGTAGTGTAGATTAGGCCTATGTTTATTTCTTATATGTTGCAGTGGCAGATTGTTTTGTTTAGTTAAAATACTTGCAAATATGCCAGTGTCTAATGTAATTTCTTAATATCCTTGCTATAAATGGTAACATGCTTTAAATATCAACATAGAATTAACGATTTTACTAAACTAATTACTAATGTAAGAAATCATTTAAGAATAGAATGTTTATATTAACAGGGAATTAATTAATTATTAGTAATGCTCAAGCAACTCCCTCATGCAACTCAGGAAGACAAGAATAAATCTTCAAAAATTGTTACAAAGGATCAACAACTTGTTTAAATAACTCTCTTAGAAAGACTTTACATAAATAATTACTAATTTCAAAAAACTATTTTGAAACAAAAAAAATTTATATAAAAGAACAGGAGCGTTTGGGCTTTCTGAAAGCATTGTATTTTCTGTTGAACTGTAATAAAACTGAAGTGCTAGCTCCAGAAAATGGATTGAACAAAAAGGAAGAGTTAAAACTCAAAGATGTTGTGAGACCCTCCTGCCCCAAAGACAAAAGAGATACAACTGTCAAGAAAGAATTATAATTGTAATGCATATATCATTAACAAACTACATCTTCATAAGATGAAGAGGCTCTTAAGGACAGCTCAGGAAAGTACTGAGCCAGTGAAAGAATGACAGCAACCAACTCTGAATCTAAACATGCATGAAAGAGATGTTTTCCCATAATTTTCATGAAAATAGGAAGGAAAGGGTATAAAACTGTGAAGTGAGCACCTCCTCCATCTCACACATACTGCTACCCTGCTTAAACGGCAAGCATTCCACAACTCATCCTGTCCGTCTCTAAAAGTAAGCTAATACAGACAGCTAAGAACAGAAAAGACTCAAGAAGAAACCATACCCAAGGAAAACCTACCCAAGACTTCAATGTGGATTGGTGAGAAGTTAATAAAAAAACACTGCAAAGGGATTATATTTGAAATTCTTGTAATGATTTTATTGGGCTATGGAAATGCTATTGTAACTCAAGATACTAACATTTTCTCCTGTTAATCACCTAATGGTTAGACTATGTCTAACTCAGCGCACAGTCAGCCTGTGGAACTCCTTGCCTGAGGAGGTTGTGAAGGCTAGGACTATAACAGGGTTGAAAAGAGAACCTCCATGAATTTATCCAGTTAAGTCCATTAATGGCTATTAGCCAGGACGGGTAAGGAATGATGTCCCTACCTCTGTTTGTCAGAGGGTGGAGATGGATGGCAAGAGAGAGATCACTTGATCATTACCCGTTAGATTCACTCCCTCTGGGGCTCCTGGCATTGGCCATTGTTGGTAGACAGGATACTGGGCTGGATGGACCTTTGGTCTGACCCAGTATGACCGTTCTTATGTGTTCCTGGAGAGAAGGACCAGTCTAACACTGGTAAACAGAGAAATAGTAGGATTTAACTGGATTTGAGATTCTTAATATTTGTAATTGACCTGTCTCAAGACAGGTGCTTAAAGTAACAAATTTCAATATTTCTTTTGGTTTCATAGGATTTAATTGAGATTGTTTGCTTTGCCCATCTATAAGCTTGCTGGCTATTAATAAAACCTAGACAACCTTCCCATAAACCAATTATGTCCTTATACAAATAGTTTTTAAGCATCTAAGGTACTAAGTCTGGTTTCACAATAATTTTGGGAAACAATATACCTTGGTCTTAATTAACTAAATGAAGAATACTCCACAGATAGTATTGTCAAAGGTGTAATCTCTGCTAAAAGCTCTCCACAGAGAGACACAGAGAAAGTGGTTACTTCGGTTAAAATCTCTGATCATTTGGGTTGTTTTGTTTAATATTTTCTTTTCTATTTTTTAATAATAAAATAGCCATGGTTAATAACTGCCATTACGTTGCTTGGTTTTTAATCATAGTGTTCTGCAGGAGTTCTTTTACAAATCTTATGTCTATCTATGGGGATGTGACTCCATTTTAATCTCATGAATAGCCTTTATCAATAATTCCATGTTTTGATTTTTGGTTTTCCATGATTTGGCAATAAAAGAAATAAGTAATGAGAGCTGGCTTATAATTTCTTGTTTCTTTGAACTAAATATTTTTGTATGTAGTGATGTTGTAGCCATGTTGGTCCCAAGATATTAGAGAATCAAAGTGGGTGAGGTAATATCTTTTATTGGACCAACTTCTGTTGTCTCTTACCAACAGAAGCTGGTCCAATAAAAGATATAAATAATTTCAATAATTTTTAAAATAAAATTATTTGGAATCTAACCATTTAAAATTACCTCGTTCTGTCCCACAAATATTTAATTCTGTTTCTCATAATATGCATGTTTTTGTTTATTTTTATAGTCTGCATTTTTTCAACAACATGGGTGTATAACAAATGACACCAATGCCAAGTACAATAGTCGTGGTGCGCAACTTTACAGGGAAAAGATTAAATATCTTGCAACACAAGCAACAAGGAAGCATGGTACTGATGTAAGTAATGCATTAGATCATTCATTTTAATATAAAATAATTGATTTTCTGGCTCCAAAGTAATTTTAGATTTCTAAACAGTAGCCAAAATGTAATGTGAAAAGTGGTGTTTGTTTTTGTAGCTAAGTAAATACAAATTGCAATGAATCTGTGGGGCTAGGAGATGAAGTACTGAAACTAATCTTGTTAGTTGGGGAGGGACGGAAATGCTAAAAAGTCAAGTGTGAGCTAATATTGTCCCACAGTTTTGGATTAATTAGGTGAGTACTAACTACCGTGTTAATAGTTATCAATGCTAGAAAAAACCTTACAGATTTAATTAAAAAGATGTAATTTTTATTGTTTTTAATTACAATTATTGTAGTTACGAAGTAGCACATTTATGAATTTATGTAACTTTAATGGGAAAAGTGCCAGTATTTTTTTTGTAAAGTGTATGTCTGTTGCTTCTTCTGGAGTTGAACCCTTATCAGTTAATAGAGCAGGTGAAAATAGTACAAAAAGGGATGGTCAGCAAGGGTTATGGAATGCATACTTAAAAAAAATACATTTTGGCTTTGGTAATGATATGGGGACTTTCTTTCTCTGGGTCACTTGTTCAAATCCTGCCTAAGCTAGTATAGGAGTAAAGTTATTAACTTATTATTCTGTGACCTTTATGGAATAGACTGCTAGTTTTAGTTTTCTAGTCCACAAAATTCAAACTGCCATGAGAAATGACTTTCTTATCAGTTGTCCCAGGGTGTAGGCAAAGGTTTAAAGTTCTGACTTGCAAGGTCCTGCAATGTGCCAAAAGCCTTCAGCCTTCTTTCAAAATCAGTGGGGAGTTAAATATCAGAACCGTGCCGATTGAGCCCTTAAATGTGATGGAAACTTTGGCACCCTCTTGTTCTTGGGAGTGAGTGGGATGATTCCTTCAAAGTAGGGCTAAGCCATATTGAGAAAGTTTGGAAGGCTTTTTGCAGTTGTCCAACAGTCTTGTGTTTTGATTGTTATACTCTGATTCAGAATAGGAATATTAGGGAGGGAAATGTAGATAGCTGTGAGATTTGGAAAAAAATAGTGGGTTTATCTTATTGCATCAAGCTCCAGGGCTGTTAAATGTTGTTTGAACTGTTGCCCACAAAGGTCGTAGAGAGGCATTTTCCCCAGGAGGAATTCAACAGTCTGGAGGGAAACTGCTTTTCACAGTGGGAAAAGAAAGATTCATTTAAAAATCAAGTGGGCTTAAAAGACAACAACAACCACCTCCCTCCCCATGTATTTATCTGGGAAAATCAGTAGGTATCCAGCCTGAAAGTTATTTCTTAAACATTACCTTATGCTTTCCTGTAATCATCTTAGATTGCTACTTAAGGTACTTGGTGGCTTTTTAAAATTGCATATAGCATAGCTACACCTGCACAATGATAAATAATTTTTTGGGATTCTGAATTCTTTAAGGAAAACAATGTATCTCTGAACCTTTGAACAATTCAGTTTAAAATTGTACATATAATTATGCAGAAGTGTATGGCATATATAATAGGTATGTGATGTAAGATATGTTGAATATGAACAAATTGTTGAAACTCTAGAACCTATTTTTATTATTTAGTTCAAAGTATGTTTGTTCATCTCAGTCAAATGCTACACTTTCATTACATTATAATTAGCACATTAGGTTTTGAAAGCACTGTATCAACACTTAAAAGACCATTTTTTCAATTCTTGTTTTTATTAAAAAGGTTCAGGGGATAGCTCAGTGGTTTGAGCATTGGCCTGCTAAACCCAGGGTTGTGAGTTCAATCCTTGAGGGGGCCATTTAGGGATCTGGGGCAAAAATTGGGGATTGGTCCTGCTTTGAGCAGGGGGTTGGACTAGATGACCTCCTAAGGTCCCTTCCAACCCTGATATTCTATGATTAGCCACTCATGCACCAGCAATAGAGTGGCTCCAGCCAGTCCCATCCATCTCCCCAACCTAGGGTCCCAGGACTGTATCGTCCTGCCCCAGTCAAAAGTGTAAGTTTATTACCCTGTCCGCTCCTTCCTCAATTTGAAGAGAATATGCACAGTTTTGGGGAAGGGATAGCTCAATGGTTTGCGCATTGGCCTGCTAAACCCAGGGTAGTGAGTTCAATCCTTGAGGGGGCCATTTAGGGATCTGGGGCAAAAATTGAGGATAAGTCCTGCTTTGAGCAGGGGGTTGGACTAGATGACCTCCTGAGGTCCCTTCCAACCCTGGTGTTCTATGATATAAGGTAACGGGTAGGAAAAGAGAACCAGCCTTGGACAGTTATTGGAGTGGGACAGCAGACAATGTGGAAAATGAAATGTTGCCTTTGGGATAAAAGGCTGTGTCATGAATCTCTCATTGTCCGTGTGCCTAAGATCAATTTAAGTCCCAGTTTTAAAAAAAAGTTTCATTTTTGTCCTGTATATTTGGAAGAAATTTTAAATATATTTGTGTAATGTCAGATGGAAACTGAAGTTCTTATCATATAATTTTTTTTTCTAGTTGTGGATAGATGGCTGTGGAATTCCGCCTGTGTCACCCCAACACAAAGAGGAGGATTTTTTTGCATCACATGCTTCTCTGAAGGTATGGAATATGCTGTACATAATTCTTACATTAGTCTTTTCAATTGCTTATTGTCTCAGTGTTGTTAAATGTATACTTTGTGATAGTTAGACACTAATATGTGAAATACAACTCTTTTATAGGAAGGATGCTAGTCTGACAACAGTTTGGGTTGAAGCTACTTTCCTATTTATTTTGTGATCCATAGATGCTGTACTTTTAGTCACAGTAAATTTGTCAGATGAGATCAAAACATTATAACTGATTAAATTTCCCATAAATTTATGGTAAATCAATAAGAGCGCAATAGCTCCTAGCAAATATTTAGAAGTGGAAATTTTCCTGAAAAAATAGAATCTCCAGAATACTTATTTGATCTTTATAAGAGCTAAAGTATTGTACTTCACACTAAAAGAAAAGGAGTACTTGTGGCACCTTAGAGACTAACCAATTTATTTGAGCATAAGCTTTCGTGAGCTACAGCTCACTTCATCGGATGCATACTGTGGAAAGTTTAGAAGATCTTATTATACACACACAAAGCATGAAAAAATACCTCCTCCCACCCCACTCTCCTGCTGGTAATAGCTTAGCTAAAGTGATCACTCTCCTTACAATGTGTATGATAATCAAGTTGGGCCATTTCCAGCACAAATCTAGGTTTTCTCCCCCCCCCCACACACACACACAAAGCAGGAGAGTGAGTTTGTGTGGGGGGGGAGAAAACCTGGATTTGTGCTGGAAATGGCCCAACTTAATTATCATACACATTGTAAGGAGAGTGATCACTTTAGCTAAGCTATTACCAGCAGGAGAGTGGGGTGGGAGGAGGTATTTTTTCATGCTTTGTGTGTGTATAATAAGATCTTCTAAACTTTCCACAGTATGCATCCGATGAAGTGAGCTGTAGCTCACGAAAGCTTATGCTCAAATAAATTGGTTAGTCTCTAAGGTGCCACAAGTACTCCTTTTCTTTTTGCGAATACAGACTAACACGGCTGTTACTCTGAGTACTTCATGCTGTCACTATTCTCTTTTAATTTTAGTTCAGTTTTCAGCTGAATCTTAGTCTGCCTCACTTCTTCTGTGCCCGATGCACCTTTCTACAGTTTCACATAGAAGTGATAGAGGCAACATTCAGTTCAGTTGTTACAGCTTCAGTAGCGTGGGCAGTATGGTAACAGAAAAATCCAGATGCCTGGACTAGAAAGCAGTTTTAGCAGCTATGATCTTAAATTTGTAGTAATTTGATATTATTACAAACGACATCAAGTATTGCCATAGTAGAATGCCCAAAGAGACAAAGAACCTTTCAGAAGGTTCAAGCATATTTCTCAATGGGGAGAGAAAGATGATAAGAGAAACACAGCAATGGTCAGTTTCAGTTTTCCACAGAAAAGTTAGCAGTGACTGGATGACTACCATAGCAAATATCAGTGTAAGTGGGGTAGGATCTCAGGCTAAAACAGGAAAAGAACAACTTAAGAATCATTTAAACAAGTTAGATGTGCTCAAGTCAGCAAGGCCTGATGAAATACATCCTCGAATACTTAAGGAACTGGCTGAGGAGAACTCTGAGCCATCAGAGAACTTGTAGAAGATCAGAGAGATTCCAGAGGACTGGAAAGGGGCAAATATCGTACCTAGCTATAAAAAGGATAAGGACAAACCAGGAAATTATAGACATCAGCTTGACTTCTGTATGGCAAGATAATGGAGCAAATAATGAGTTTGTAAAAACCTAGAAGAAAATAAGGTCATAATTAACAGTCAACATGGACTTGTCAGAACAAATCATGTCAGACCAGCCTAATATCATTCTTTGACAGGGTAACAAACCTTGTGGGTAGGATAAGAAGAAGCAATGGGTGTGATATCTCAACTTTAGTAAGGTTTTTGATATTGTCCTACATGATCTTCTCATAAACAAATTAGAGAAGTATAGCCTACATGAACATTCTATAAGGTGGTTGGATAAGGGTACTCAGAGAGCAGTTATCAGTGGTTCACAGTCAAGCTGGAAGGTCATGTAGAGTGGGGTCCTGCAGGGATCTATCCTGGGTTCAGTTCTATTCAATATCTTCAAAAATGATTTGGATAATGGCATAGAGAGTACATTTATAAAGTTTGCAGAGGATATCAAGCTGGGAGGGGTTGCAAGCATTTTGGAGGAGAAGATTAGAAGTCAAAAAGATCTTGACAAACTGGAGAAATGATCTGAAATAAATAGGATTAAATTCAATAAGGACAAATACAAAGTACTATACTTAGGAAGGAATAATTAATTGCACAAATACAAAATGGGAAATGACTGGCTAGGAAAGGCAGAAATGACCTGGAGGTTATAGTGGATCACAAACTAAGTATGAGTCAACAAGGTAATACTGTTGCAAGAAAAGCGAACATCATTCTGGGACCTATTAGCAGAAGTGTCGGAAGCAAGACCCGAGAAGTAATTCTTTCACTCTGCTCAGCCCTGATAAGGCCTCACCTGGAGTTTTACTCCAGCTCTGGGCACAACACTTTGGGAAAGATGTGGACAAATTTGGGGAAAGTCCAGAGGAGAGCAACAAGAATGATTAAAGGTCTAGACAACATGATATACGAGGAAAGATTGAAAACAATTTGGTTTGGTTTGTCTGGAGAAGAAAAGACTGAGTGTAGGGATGTGGTAGCAGTCTTCAAGTACATAGAAGTTGGTTATTAAGAGGAGGGTGATAAGTTCTCCTTATCGACTGAGGACAGGACAAGAAGTAATGGGCTTCACTTGCAGCAAAGGAGATTTAGGCTAGACATTAGGAAACAATTCCTAACTGTAAGGGCACTGGCACAAATTACCTAGTGAGGTTGTGAAATCTCCGTCACTGGAGGTTTTTAGGAATAGATCAGTGCAGCGGACTGGACTAGATGACCTGCCAAGGGTTCTTCCAGTCCTATATTTCTGTGATTCTCTATTGACAGACTAGCCCTTGGTATGCAAAATACCCATTCCTTATCAGTTTGCTAACGTTGGTATTAAAGTTGTTATAGTATAATAGCGTGCACAGTGCTTTACAGGCAAATAAAAAGTTACCCTCGGGTGCTTACTAGCTACATTAGCTAAAAAATGACAATGAAAATGACAAGACTACACTGGGTATAATTTTGGGGGGAATTTAAGGAGAGGGAGATGTCAGCAGTTAGTAATGGGTAGGGCTCAGTGTCTATCACGGAGGTCGCTGATTCCGTGACTTTCCGCGACCACTGTGACTTCTGCAGGGGCCTGTGTGCCTGATCCCAGGGCTGCCCAAGCAGCTGACTGCGGGGCCAGCTGCTCAGGTGGCCCCCCAGGGACAGCCACACCAGCCACTGCTCCGGCCCCCAGAAGCTGTTGCCGCTGGCCCTGGCCAATCCCACCCCAGCAGCACCCCTCTCCTCCCCCCCGTCACTCCCCCAAGATTTAATCACAGGTATTTTTAGTATAAGTCATGGACAAGTTATGGGCCATGATTTTTTGTTTATTGCCCATGACATGACCGTGACTTTTACTAAAAATATCTGAGACTAAATCGTAACCTTAGGAATGGGGCAGTACTGCTCTTAGAGTGCAGTTTCAATGAAAAGCAATTCTTTTACATTTTTTCTCAATTTTCACTTGAAATTATTTTTTAAATTAATTCTTACTGTATTTATAAGGCTTTGCAGAAGTTGTGAATTTTTTAAGATGGGATTCAAATGTATCTGGCTGCATGATTTTGTGGTTCTTATCACCATTAGTACCTGAGTGTCTCACAAACATTAATACATTTATCCTTATAATATCTCTGAGAGGTAGGGAAGTATATCCTCATTTCATAGATGGAGAACTAGGGCAGAGTTTAAGTTGCTTTCCCAACACCACCCAGGAATTCTGTGGCAAAGCCAAGAATTTAACCTAGCTATCCTGAATTCTGATTCAGTAT
Source organism: Eretmochelys imbricata (assembly GCF_965152235.1). Taxonomy (NCBI): domain Eukaryota; kingdom Metazoa; phylum Chordata; order Testudines; family Cheloniidae; genus Eretmochelys; species Eretmochelys imbricata. The sequence continues at coordinate 237,824,948 of NC_135572.1, forward strand.
CTTAGTGACAAGACTTCCTGGGGCTGCAAAATAAGTGGAAGAATTCTAAGCATAAAAGTTATCATGGAAGATGATGTGAAAACAAGAGTGGAAGAAAGGGGCTAAGGAATACTTGGGCAGAACCAAAGAAGAGAGCAAGAAATGAAGTAGAGTTGTAGATGGGAGTAGAGTTGTAGAGATCCTTGAAGCTTAGGACCAGAACCTGGAATTTGACGTGGAAGCCAGTAAAATAATTTAAATAGAGAAGTGACATGGTCTGAACAGGAGAAAGAGATGCTTTTCACAGAATGTTTTTGGATGGCCTGTAAAGGAGGGACTCCAGAGAGGAGCAGGTTGGCAGTAGTCCTTGCAAGAGATAATCAGGGCATTGACAACGATTTTGACAATAGGGTTGTAGGAAAGCATTAATTTGAATTGTAAAGGAAGAAAAAGCAGGAGTTGGTGACAGGTGCATTTTGGGGAGAGAGCATAATAAATTATGCCAAAGTTGCAAGCCTTGCTGGTGGGTAGGATAGTGAAATTTTCTATCACGAAGAAGAAGAGAGTGTTGCCAGGAAAAGATGAGATGGCAGCTCAATGTCCAAAATGAAACATTAAGAGAGTTTGAGATGCAAGACTACAGAGAAGGGAAGAGTTTGGGAGTAGAGCAGTAAATAAACTGTGCAGCTTTTCTGTAGCATATAATCTTGGTCAAAATGGAATAACCAGTGTGGAATAACGACAGACGTACTGTAAAATATAATAAAACAATTATACCCTAATCTTTAAGTGCTGAGCCCCCTCACCTCCCCGCCCCCCATCCCTTTGAAATAAATGGGAGATTGCAGATGCCCAGCACCTTACGGAAAAATCAGGCCATTAGTGTTTATCTTCATTAGAAGCAGCTGTTTCTGGTAAATTTAATTGCTCCCCTATGTGGCTTGCATATTATGGTTGTACCTATTTAACAAAAAAAAGTCATTACTAATTGAGGGCAATTTTTTAAACAAAAACTGTAGCGACGATATGAGAAATCAAATCCAACAGTTACCCCAAAATGTGTCGTACTGAAAGTGCTAAGATCAGTCACTGCCTTACTTAGTCAATGCAGATACTATTTGTATTTTACTTAATGCATTTTATTTTCTGTACATTTTTATTCAGTAACTTCCTTTTCCTCTTGCAGGTGAGTAGCACAGAATGGGCATCATCGGAGCCAGTTTTTCAAAAGGAGGTTTCTTCAGAAATCATTCCAGAATCTAATGAAGGTATGGTTCATCCTCCATTAACAATAAACTAAGTTTACCTCTGTGTTGATTTTAGTTTCTAATGCTACTTATTATAACAGTAACAGCTACTCACCATGTAATTGTGTTCTGCTGGAAATAATTTAAGAAGCCTTTGGGTAGGTAGGGAACACTGTGTAGAGGGGTCATGCTGTGCTGTACAGGACTGTACAGTGTTAGAGGCACTTAAATTTAATTTGAAACTCCTTGGGCCAGATTTTACTCTTTGATCCATTAGACTTGGTCAGGTTGGGAATTACTGAAATCATAATGTAAGTCTTACACCAGAAAGTCATTGTAATAATGTATTTAAACATTTAAAGATATTTTATTATTAGTTAGCAGTTCATAGGCTACTAGTAGATTAAAATTTGATGTTGCTAGGATACTCGAGGGCTTTTTATCATAAATCAAGTAGCAGATTAATTGTCTAAGATTTTATTTTTATTTTACTTCACATTTGTTAAGTGAAATATATGGATAGATTTTTTTTTCCAGTATAGTTTTGTATGTGGATTCACAAAACTATTCTGCTTATGTAAATAAAAAGTATATTGATTTTTGTTCTGTACCATTACAAATCTGAATTCTGTATTTTAAGAATGCAGACAATGACCTGAAACTCAGCCAGAGACTTAAGCACTATTTATATTGAGAACTAAACCTTGTTAGCAGAACTGGCTTTAAATATGATTTAGAAGTGGCTCAGGCTAACTCAGTTTGTCTGGTCTCTGTGAACCAGCCATTACATTTTCTGTTTTCCTACTAAGAGCTGTAAACAGGGAAGGGATTGTTATGCCATGTCCTGCTGCCCAAGAAAAACATGTTAACTTGAATCAGTTTTAAATAGGTTTTTAAAATCAATTCTGTTCAAATGCATTTTTCCTGATTGTATCATTCTGGTTTTCCCATATTTGGTTACATCCTTGCGATAACACACGTGAGCCAAAATTTTCAACCTCTGGTCCCTGGAATTTGCTAATTTTTACTTCTGTATCTTCCAAACATATTTCAGACTTCTAGTTTTCAGGTTTTGTAGTCCAAGACAGACACTGGAATTTTGAGCAGTTACAATCACATACAAATTATCTCAATATCACTAAAATGTCCCTTCTACCTGCTGTTTTGTGAGTCACTGGTAATGTTACTACAGGAGAAATGTAAATTTAACTGCACATCAAGCACTATCATGGCTCTGTGCAAATACAGAAAATTGCAGGGAAATGAAGGGAGAACCAGGTTTAAGAATGTGGGCAGGGAAGTTACCTTAAAAAAAATCTTTTCTGAATACACGACCTGTTCAAAACATCCTAATAAACATACTTCTCTTGTTCTCAATTTTTTTTTACATTTTTAGGTGAACCAGACCACGGACCAAGTGTTGATTGCCTTAGTGTCTCACCAAAAGCTGCATTAGGTAATGGCCCTAAACAGATAGATGAACAATATATTTTATTCCAGTACATGTTGTTAAAGAAAATGTTGGGTTGGGAAGAAATGTGCAAGTCTTACTTTAATATTTATGCACATGGGCTACTGAAACAGATTAACTTGTAATATAACATGTTAATACAGCTGTTTCTGTTAAACAATGTATGACACTTAAAAAGTGATTTTTACTCAGTGCTTTTTGTTTTTATTTCTCATTTTAGCCGAGTTGCTGAATTTAAATGCTGCAGGCATCGCACCTAACAAAGGTGATCATTAATGTTTTAGACCTCCTGTTGGGCTGCTTCAGGTTCCACACTTAAGCACACAGGTGGAATAGAGCATTGTACTGTGATTCATGGCCTGCTATTTACATTAAGCAAACACATGTTTCACTAATAGGCTTGTCTGTCTGTCTTGAACATAATTTTTGCTCTCTTTCCAGCAATAATTTTTAGTTTAAAATAATTTTCTAATTTATTGCAGAAAAAGTAATATACATTTTTATCAAGTAGAGTTCATAATTTAAGCAACATTGCAGAGCTGTATCTTACAGCATAAATGAAATAGTTGTAGGGTAATTACTTGAGGTAAACATAAGAAATTCAGTTTTTCAGAAATGGAAGAAAATATTCTCAGAAATATATTATAGTTTTTATGATGATTTTAGTATGTCATTATAAAAATGATGGTATTCACATAGGGGAAAGTGTCTGTCCCTTCATGCTGAGTGAAAATGGCATTCTGATGTCAAGAGTAGAGCAATTATTATTATATAAAATTTTTAATACTATATTTACATGGCACTTCACAAGTATAAAGACATAGTCCTTGTACCAAGGAATTTAAAAGCTAAATAAGTCAGTAATAACAGAAAAGTTACTAGTCGAAATGGACCGTCTTGAAATGGAAAATTTCATTCAGTATATATTTACAGAAAACTTGTATTGCAGTGGAAAGCTATAGTACAAGAGCAAGTGACTCAAACAAATTCTAGCCCAAATCATTCCTCCTAGGTTCACCCATGGAGAGGACTCTGCATACACAGGTCTTTGTGTGTCGTCCCCCCCGCATGTCTCTCTCTGCCCTCCCCCCCGACTCCCATCTCTCTCTCCATTAAAATCTCTCTGTATTTCCGGGGTGCATGTGGAGAGAGAGTGTATGCTGAGAGGGTTGGGGCTGGGGAAGAATGGGGCCCAACCAGAGGCATACACATTGTCCAGCCCCATGTAGCTTAGGCAAAAAAGATAATATAGACCATGCTACCAGGGAGAGAGAGAAGAGGATGCTGGAGGCTTGAGCTAGTGCGGAAGCACTAGGTTTTGTGTGGATGGATTGGCTCTTGTGGATCACTGAGTCTGCCACGTTTACAGGAGTTGTTCCTGTGACTTATCCCCCCAGCAGAAACAATATTCTCTTCCCCCAACCCTGGAAGGGATGATCCAGGCTAGTATCTTTAAAGTTGGGTTTGTTTATGAATTGGAAATTAGTCTAGAGTATAGGAAAGGCATATTCATCCTCCCATCCAAATATATCTGAGTGTCCTCATTATTGAGTGATGCAGATTCTGCTGCAGATTTATACATAGAAAAATACTAGGCAAAAATAACTTCATTAAAAAAAATCTTCACAGCATTATTTGGAGCTGGAGATAGGTCTGTAGCTAATAAAACGTTGAAACAGCAACTATGTAATAAAACATGGCACACCTTCCAAAAGTTAAATCTTTTGGGTACGTATAACTGGAGCTAGAGAGATCATACCTGCACTTGTTCTGATTGAACTAGTGCACTAAAAATAGCAGCATAGCCACGGCTGCATGAGCAGCAGGACAGGCTAGCTGGTCCGAGTGCATACCTAGAGTTTCAGACATCTACACAAGCAGTAAATTACACCTCCAGCTCCAATGTCCTTATAGTAAATGCAAGTTATTATGAAGGTACTATTATTATACTGAGATTTGAAGTCTTTGGTCAAAGTGAGTTTCAGTTCGTACTTGGAAATTATTTGTTAGTACTTAGTTAAGTTTAAGGAAGAGTAGTATGCCTTAGGGTACATGTTTTTCATATTTCAAGGAATATGTGCCACAGAATTAAAATAAATGCCTTTACATTTATATTGAACACTGAAAGACCACCTGTTGCCTATAATTCTCTGTCATGTAAGATGGCTTCCAATTAATTTAGAGCTTAAACAAATTTCACAGTGTACACAAACATTCATTGGAAATTCAGATTATTATAGTGAGAATAATCTGAAATTTCCTATTATGAAAGTTATATGCTTTGGCTTAATGTGTCAGTCACTGTGAAAGAGTACAAAATTTTCTTCACTCTGTTTTATTAAAGTCTTATGAACAAAAATCTACTTTTTAGGGATTTGATGGACGTTATGCAAAGTAACTTCACTTCATTTCCACACCTCAAAATTTAGTATTAACACTATGGTTGAAGTTTTCAAACCTTAGGTGCCTAAAGTTAGATTCCTAAATTGATATTTATGCACTTAAATAAAAACAGTTAAATGAGCACTCTAAAAAAGTAAGTTTAAAAAGGCGTTTAAATATAGATTATAAATCACCTAATTTTCAGAAAGGTTGAGCATCCACAAAACCCGGTGATGTCCACAGGAGTTATATATGTATGGCCACTGTTAGAGACAAGATACTGAACTAGGTGAACCTTGAGTCTGATCCGGTTTGACAAATCCTTTGCTCCTATTTAGGAGTCTGATTTTAGGCACCCAGGTTTGAAAATTTAACCATAAATTGTAAACACTTACAAACAGGAAAACAAGATACATCAAACATTAAAGTATAGTGATTCAGCTAATTTCTTCATATAGAAACTGCAGTATTCTAAACCAGCAGAATGAACTGCAAAACTTATCATTCAAGACTTAAATTGTGGAAATATGCATCTGCAAGTATTGGATAAATGTAAAGTTATATGCCAAAGTAATGGTTGTTAATTTTTGCAGAGGGCACCTCCATTATAAAAAAGAAGCAAAATCAAGCGAAAAAGGGGGTAAGTTTTGTAATTAATACATATTTTGGCCTATATCATTTTTTAGAATTTTAAAAGTATTTAAGCAGCAATACAGAATTTTTTTATCTAAGTGGTTTGTGCAATGACTGTTTTGTATCAGCAACAATATGCATCACTAAAACAAATAAGAAAATCTGAACTATGACAAAATATCCAACAACCTTATAAACAAAATGGTCTTCTAAACTCTTGTTCAGATGCATTTGTTTCAATGTTTACTAGTAGTAGTATTATAGGGTGGAGTACTTTATCATCTATAAGTCATTTTCTGATTTCATACTATAATACTGAGCACTTACTGAATCTGGATGTACATATGCAATTAACTGAATTCAGTAGACATTTCGTATACATACCCAAGAGCAGAATTTACTTTGTGTATGTATTTTATCATGTTCATGGTTTCAATTACATTTAACATTTGCCCCAAATCCTGCAAATCGCTGTACGCAAGTGCACCGCCATTGAAGCCAGTAGAGCTGTACTTCGGCTCATAGGTATATCTGCATTAAGTGAATTAGATGAGCAGGGCCTAAGACTTTTTATGACAGTACTTTTTATGTTAAAAATAGCTTTACCTCCCCTCCCCTCCCCCCCCCCCCAAAAAAAAAAAAAAAAGCCTTCTGTTCTGTGTACTTCAGGGTTTTTTTTTAATGGATACAGATAAATTTAATGCAAAAACTAACAATGAAATGTTAAGGTTGAGAAATTAAATATATGAGAGCTAGGAAATTGCATGTAAGCTCCTATCCCAATAACAGCTGAGTCTCCTTTATATTTTATGGTGTTCAGTATAGAATTTATCACAATAGTAACAAGGTCTGACAAACTGCAGGATGTTCACCAGGCTGTAATTGCTGTTTGGGAGACTAAATAAGTTCCTGAAAATCAAAGGGGGGCCGAGAGCAGCTTTTAGGAACATATTGTATGGTCTTCTCCACTCTGAATTTTTATTACTGATACCAGATTCTGTGGAATCAGGTACAGTACTTGATTCTTTTATCAAAAATATACTAAACCATAGGACAGTTAATATAGTTACCTATAGATATAAAGCCTTTCTTTTTTTTTTTCTTTTTAAAATAAAGCTTGGTGCCAAAAAAGGTGGCTTGGGAGCCCAGAAGGTGAGCAGCAAGAGTTTTAATGAGATTGAAAAGCAAGCACAAGCTGTAGATAAAATGAAGGAACAGGAAGATCTACATGTCAGTAAGAGAACTGAGAGGGAAGAACCATTGTAAGTATGAATTACTTATGAAATACTTATACAAGATAAAACACAACAGTTACTTTGTTAGATTTATCTATTAACATTTTGAATAACACCAAGTACTATTTGGTGCAAATAAAGCTTCAGTTGATGTTTGTATTTTACTGAAATAATGTAGCTTATATGAGTTGAAAAGTAACTTGCAGAAAGCTGTGTTTAAAAATAATACCAACAACATGAGAAACTTTTTTTGGCAATAGTGAAGAAATACAATGAAACACCATTTCCTGTTTCATCTTCTATTAAAAGCAAGGAATAGTTTGAGTACTGTTACCTGTACAAATCCATGATCGAGTGTGTCAGGCACATCCTATATCTTTATCAGAACCTTCTAAAATACTTTTGCCTGTGGGTTGCCTCATGTGTATTCCATAGGTAATGATCATTGAGACCCAAAGCTATATAAGGAGTTATGTACCCATCCTGTCCCTTGGTTCTTTCCAGTTGAAACCTCTGTAGCTTCTTCCTGCAGATTTCAGATGGCTATATGTTTTTCTTTCATTATTTCTAGTTTTATGGTCATTCTCAACAAAGTTAAATATATTTAGCAGTTGACTTGTATATTTAGCAGTAAACATGTACTGTTGCAAAATGAAGTCCTCCTTTTCCTGGAGCCAAGGGCGCCCTCCTTCAAAAACCCATTGGGAGTTCCCCAGGTTGTTTGTAGCCTATGGGGGTCATCCAGAATTCAAATTACCACTTACATAGGGCTTGTCTTTGCTGCAGTGTAGCCCAAGATATATCTCAAGTGTTATCCCTAACCCCGTTCCCATCCGCACGCAGAAATCTCTAGCTCAAGTTTAGTGGTGCTTTAAACTCAGATTTTGCTGTCCCATCAGGGTATGTTTACACTGCAGCTAGAAACAAACCTCCCAGTGTGGATAGATAGACAGGAATTACTATTTATCTATGGAGCTTGAGTTAGCACACTAAAAATAGCAGTATAATTGTTGTGGCTTGGGCTTTCAAGTCCACTTGACTCCCTGAGTCTGAGCTCGAGAGGCTAGCCCAAGTTGCTGCAGGAGCTGTGATGTCCACAGTGCTATTTTTAGTGTGCAGCTCACACCACTAGCATAGGTCTACCCTGGCCGGGGTGGATTTGATTTAAATCACTAGTCAGGAAGACTTGATTTAATCATGGATTTCTTCATAAAAGTGCATTCTTGTTGGATGTTATAACCTTGATACATATTCTTCACAACTCAGAGATAGATATAGATGTAGGTTTCAATTTTAGAAGGTACACACTATACATTTTTAAGTGATTTATTTTGAAAACTTTTCAGATTAGTTTTACAGCTATATCAGGAAAATGAATGATTTTTTTTGGTTATTTAATTTACCAAAGGTAATTGAAGCAGATATTTATGAAGTCATTGGGAGGTGAACTATCTCCAATTCAACAGGTTAATCATTAATATTTGAAGGATTTTCTTGTCATGCTGTATTAGGAGGAGAACATCACCAGACAGACATTTAAATTGTTTTATTTAACTAAAACAACATTATGTATTCTGGATTTTTTTTTTCAACAGCAAACATAGAATATTTTAACAAAACAAGCATTTGAATTTAGTTAAACATTCAAGTTTTTTAAAATCAGGTTTGTTTTTGTTAAAATTGTTTAAGTAAAATAGTGAAATGAAATATATTTTAAAAAAAAATTAAATCGACAATGTCAGCCAGGTGAACATGAGAAACTTAAAATATTGGCTTCTGCAGCTAACTCAGTCATCTTCATCTTCATTTTCCTGTTTGTTCATAATCTGGAAAAGAAAAAAAGCTTTCCTGCTTTTTCAGGTCCCAAATGATTTCTCAGTTTGGAATAAATTAGTCCAAAGGAAGAAAATATCTTTCTATGCCGGCAAAAGACGCTACTGCTGTTAAAAGTGAGATTATCACTTCAACAGTCTCTGAATCCAAGTGCTTACGTGACTTTCACCAGTTCATTGGTGTGACTTTCTTTAAAACATCATCAACAAACATATTTCTTGAATGGTTCACCCTTAGCTCTGAAGTTTATTATAGTTGGCATTGTGGAGGGATGATTGCTGGATGTCCATGTCCTAGCCAACTCCTCTTCTTGAGCAGTTAAGGTTTGACCTTGGTACCGAGTATTGAGAATATTTGCAAGAAAATGAGCTGGAGATAGTGCTTGTCCCATTCGTTTTTTTTAATGCTTGTATTTTAAGATCTCACTCAGTTCCTTCCAAATTTCAACAGCGTCAGCAATAAAACAGCTATTTCTCTGCATTTTGTTCAAGGCTACAGAAATAGGCTTCAGGGTACTCGGCATGTGTTCAACATTTCTCTTTAGCACAGTGTTGAGAACTTTGTGAAAGTGCCATCTATTTTTTCACGATTTTGTTCACAAACTGTCATGCGGTTAGTCCAGTTCTTGATATAGTGCTCAAAACAGTTCACTACTGAGTTTCATGGCACATCTTGTGGGAGAGTTAGCTTGATTCCTCCCACTTTTTTCAGAGCAGCTGCTCCAAAGTGGTTGTTATGGAAGTATTTTGCAATTTCAACAACGTTAGCCTTTATTTCTGGAACACTGAAATCTTTGGCTAGGAGGTGCATCAAATGAGCACTGCAACCGTATGTTATTAGCTTGGGACTCTTCTAAATTTCTTTTTATCTTGGTTACATTTGCAACATTGTCTGTGACCAAGTTGCGTACTAGACATTTGAATTTTTTTTTCACAGTTTGTTATAACTTTTTTCTTGTAAGTATTCTGCTGTGTGCATTTCCTGATGTATCAATTGTTTCTGTAAGGGAGACGTTCCCTTCTTCTGTTGTCACACAAGCACATCCAACAGGATCATTGTGGACATTGCTCCACCCATCAAGACTCAGGTTAACAATTTCACCCTCTAGACCTTTTGCACACTGCTCAATTTCTCTTTCATACACTTTATCCATACAATTTGCCTGTGACATCTGCTCTATTGTATGGACCGTATCCTGGTCTTAATGACTGAACCATGTTAATTAAGTGTGGGTTCTCAATCATACGGAAAGGAGAGTTTGTTGCATAAACAAACCGGGCAATTTTTTATCAATTACCTCTCTATGTAATCTGCTGGTTCTTATCACAAACTTATCTATGGCAGTTTCTGGATGATGGAATTGTTTTTCTTTTTGCTAAAGGTGATAGCCACAGTATATGTGACATACATGATGTGACTGAAATACTATCATTGGCAGCTAACTCTGAAACTATAGAAAATGATGGTGATCTTGAAGGTGGATAGTCTTCAGAATCCCGTGTGTTGAGGATGGATTCTCCTAAACAAAATAAGTCAATGCAGTTATTTAATTATTATTACCATACTGCTCATTTAGTATTACTCATTGCATTCACAGACACTCAGTACTACTTTAAAGGTGAAATTGTAAAAGGAAGTTCTGCCTGTTTCGGCTATTTATTTTTAATCACAACTGCATCTAAAGTGATAGTATATAGAATAACCACTATATTCTTTGGTCAAACATGAAAATTCAAGAATAGTCCAGAAGGAAGACAGGCAGTCCTTAAGAAAGAATTATGAAATAAAAAAGTTTACCAACCTGCAGATCTTGCATGTTCAGACATGTTCCTTTCATCATCTTCAACGCAGCTTCCTCCTGAAAAGGAACACTTCTCATGATGATGTTTCATGGGTTGTTTTGGGCAACCGGGCCTTGCATTTCTTTGTTGCACTCTTTTCATTTTACGTGCATGCCTGTCTTACCCACAGGTAGAGGAACTTCATTAAAATAATGCCAAACTGGGTCTCTTTTACGGCCTGCTGCCATTATAGGTTTTCCCTTCTAGCAACAGAATGGTATGGTAGATCTCAAATCAATGAAGGCCATGCTCAGAAAGACCTCAAGACTTCTGGAATATTCTGCTCAAACAGGTTTCAGAGTAGCAGCCGTGTTAGTCTGTATTTGCAAAAAGAAAAGGAATACTTGTGGCACCTTAGAGACTAACAAATTTATTTGAGCATAAGCTTTCTTGAGGTACAGCTGCATCCAGTGAAGTGAGCTGTAGCTCACGAAAGCTTATGCTCAAATAAATTTGTTAGTCTCTAAGGTGCCACAAGTACTCCTTTTTTTTCTGCTCAGTTTCACTTTTGTTTCTACTGCCTGTCCCTCCCTTCTCACATTTCTCTCCAGACTTCTTCTCCTTGTCCAGAACTTTTCCGCCCCCAACAATCTTGTATTCATTGAACTTTCTGAAACTTTGCACTTTTAGAGAGAGGTAAGGGATTGACTCTGTGTACACAAATTTGCAGAGGGACAATAGCGTTATTTCTTACCTTTATATACTGTCTGTCTATCAACACACACACACATTTTTGCTGTTATAACAAGCATGTTGTTTCTGGAGACACAAATCCACAGTTTGAGAACTGCAAAACTAAGCATCTCTGATAGTATCTTCTAGACCGGGGTGGGCAAACTTAACATCTGAGTGGGGAAATTGCATGCAGGACCATGAATGTAGGGCTGGGGTAGGGGATTGGAGTGTGGGAGGTGGTGTGGTGTGCAGGAAGGGGCTCAGGGTAGGGCAAGGGGTTGGGGTGGAAGAGGGGTGTGGAGTGCTGGAGGGGACTTAGGACAGAGGTGTAGGGAAGGGTGTGGAGTGCAGGAGGGGGCTCAGGGCAAGGGGTTGGGTGCGGGGTGCAGGAGGGGTTTGGGCTGTGGGCTCCAGCCCGGCGCCCCTTACCTGGAGCGGCTCCAGGGTGGCAGTGATGCGCACCGTTGCTAAAGCAGGCTTCCTGCCTGCCCTGGCCCCGTGCTGCTTCCGGAAGCAGCTGGCACAACGTCCCTGTGGCCCCGGGTGGGGGCAGAGAGCTCCTTGTGCTGCCCTCACCTGCGGGTATCTCCCTCGAAGCTCCCATTGGCTACAGTTCCCCATTCCTGAACGGGAGCTGTAGGGGGGGCAGTGCCTGCAGGCGAGGACGGCGTGCGGAGCCCTCTGCTGCCCCCCTCACTCCCTCCAGGGACTGCAGGGACGTGGTGCTGGCTGCTTCTGGAAATGGCGTGGGGCCAAAGCTGGCCTCAAGGTGTAGTTTGCCCACCCCTGTTTTAGACTGAGCACTGAGTCCAATTGTGTAGATAGAAAGATTAACCTAAATAATCTATGCAGAAGCCCCTGGAATCCCATAAAATTGGGTCCCTTATCCATGAACTATTGGAACTCATTTGCAAAACTTTTCTTAAACATTATATGAATATATTGTCTCATACTATAGAATTAGAATTTATAATCCCTTATTCCATAATGAGATATCTTTGAGCTATAATGTATCTTTATCTTTAGATAGGTTTTTTCCTCAAAAAGCATTTTGTCAAAAAAATCTGATTTAAATAAAAAATATCCAATTTTTTTTTTTTTAAATCATTGATTTTTATCCATCCTGACCCTGGCTGGGAGGCTTACTACTGGCTGCAATATAAACATACCTTCAGAGGGTATTTGTTGTGAAGCTCATGTAATGCTGATGCTTGAGCTAGTAATGCATTGGGGATGCAGCTACAGGCTACAAGCTTGAGTTAGCACAACTTGTTAGATGCCAATCCAATCACTCGGTGTCGCTCAAGTATTATGCCACAGTGTGCCAGCTCGGACTTGAGCTTTGTTAACTTGAGTGTAATAACTTGAGCTAACCGTTTTAGTGAAGACAGACACACAGTGTTATCACTTTGTTTCCAAACTTATAATCTTGCACTGGATCTTCGCTCCCATGGGCTTTAGGGCACATTCTACTATCTTTAAGGCAACTACTGAATTTTGTCTCAGAAACATCCCTATGATAGATAATAGAGCTGCTACCTGGTGCTCTGTCCATAACTAAGAAGCATGAATCTCTGTATATGTCTTCTAGTTTTGATAATGAATTTGGAAGACTCATTATATTTTTATTTAGTTATCTCTTCCTCAGGGCCAGTATTACTGCTTGCCAATCTCCAAGTGTGACTCTGTGAAGATGGTACTTAATGAAGGAAAACAGGCTACACATCTGTTAATGAGGTTCTTTAGATGATTGCCTTCACAGATCTGTAGGACCCATGCTGAGTTTCTACTTCTGTGGAGTCTAGGTAATGGAAGGATTGGAGGGACAGGGCTGAGGCTTTGGCCCAAAGAGCTTGAAACAGTGAGGAAGCATACATGTGACCCTCGTGGCCAGAACCCCCTAGAAACTTGTGGCAAAAAGTGTGGGGTGCACACACATGCCCCAAATATGTGGATCTTTGTAGGCAATCTTGTCTCACCCAGTTATAGGCAAGTCTTCTGTTTTTTTTCCTTAAAATGCTTACTCTTTGATTTGTAACCTCTAGGTGGCAGTGCATACAAAATTTAGAGAAGCATGAATATACTTTAACTCACACGGGGCTCCAAACAATATCTCTGCTGAGTTTAATTTAAAAATTTGGAAAAATTCAATAGGACTTCATAAAATAGCTACAATGTAAACATTGCTTTCAACTCACAAAAGTTTTGAGGAAAAACCTGTACTCTTTTTTAAATGTAGTGCATAATTTAAAACTCTTGTGTACAAGATTTCTAGGGTTTTAATCCTTTCTGTCCTTCTGTTCTTATTGCCCTCTGCAATAGAGTGGATAAGTGGACTTATTCAGAGCCATCAACATGCTATTTATTTTAACCAGAAGCAGATCTGAAGGTTTGATGTTGCTAAAATATCCTTGATAAACTGTGCTCTTCAGCTCAGTCCTTAAAATCTTGGTTGGTTGGTCTTTTAAAAATTAAAGTCTAGTAGAAGTTTCAAATTGAACTTGGCACAACCAGTTTCAGTTGCCCTATAATAGAGCCTGCTGTAAATGGGGGAATTAATAAGAACTTAATATACTTGCCTGAAAGATATGCCCTGGTTTGAAGACACGTATTTTTCTTATTTTCTTGGTTTCATTAATGCTGTCACAGAGATGTAACAGTAAGTCTTTTTTATTTATAATTGCAAAAGTCAAAATGCATGTTTTTAAAAGTGAAAGTTTTCTCAGCATGTAAAAACATGCATGGCTTCAGAATGGATAATTCCAAGAAAAAGCTCCCTTCGGTTACGTTTACTTCTAATGCAGTTTTTTTATTTCTTTTGTTATATATCCATTTGCCTAACTATCATAACTGCTTTAATTTCTATTGACTGTTATTTATACACCTTTTTCATGTCTTCCATTATGGAACACTTTATTCAGTGAATTGTAGACTTAAAGGAGTACATGAAGGCTTAAGAAACTTGCTTTCCTTTATAGATCACCTTCAACTTAGTGATTTTTGGCCATTTTTTCAGATTTACTTTTGTGCATATTGACTTTTCTGGGATATATATGTCCATATACAGTTTTAAAAAGAGTTAAATTTAAATGTTAAAATGTTAAGGTAAGGTTGACTTTTTAGTTTTAGCTAATGTACTTGTGGAGAGAAAGTGACAGTAATCAAATGTTTAAGATTGTTTTCTCTCTGAGAGATGTATGTAAATATCTCACTGTTAGAACTAGTAGGTTTTATATATTTGTTGAGAAAATATACTTCAAAGATTTCATTCTGTAATTTTCTTGTCACAATCATAATTTTAAATGTAGTTTGACGTTTTCACTCTTTATTATTTGAAGAAATATATCCATCTGTGTAAGATTATAAGTCGTATAAAGATCAGACCTTTGCCCCTTTGTGTTTTTAGGTGATGCAGTATAACTATATTCAGGGATATGTACATTTATGCCTTAAAAATGTACATAGTAAGGAGTACACTATTACTGTAGCTAACCTCATTGCCACAGGAATACAATTTCCCTGATGTACCTTAATAATTTTTAAGGGGGCCACTAATATGTTTTAAAAGTATTTGCATTTATTTTAAGTGTACCTGTGCTACAAGATTTTAAATGTTACCTTCGTGGCTGAGGCAAGATATTGCATACTTCTGCATTTTGGCACTCTTTAACAGCACTGTATTGCTTTAGGGAATGTCCTAATCAACTAATTATGGTTTATTTAAATCAGCAGTAAGGGTTTAAATTGAATACATAACATGGAGTATTGTAATGGCTTGTCAGCATTCTTTAGCATCTGACTGGCTGGTATGCATTTATATTAAAAACCTCTTTGAAATTGAAAACACTTAATGTGCACGTACAGTATCTAACCCTCATGCTGAAATATCTGATTAAAACTTTGTAATTCATTTCCATTCTAAGATCTTCTGTGTAGGGTTTGTCTTAGTTGGTTTTTATTATAAACTTCTAAGCACTGGGATTTGAAACAGAGGCTGATCACATTCTTAACTGCCGATGGTATAACAGTACTTGCTATCCTGCTACTTCGTTTGTATAATCCAAAAATGTGGAGGCAGCATGATTATGTGTGGAAATAAGAGAGCCAGAAGGCAGAACCAAGTAAAGGAATCAGCGTTTAGAAGATGGCTTTTGAACACATACTGGAGAGACAGTACTCTTTTAAAAATTCTGTGTATATGCCAATTACCAGGAAGTCATATCAGAATACATCATCACAAAAGTGACACTAGATAGTTGAGAAGACGTATTGATTCTGAGCCCTGACTTGAATTTAGTTGGACTAAAATTCCATCAGTCACTTTGAGTATGAAAAATGTATATTTTTCATCACATAATATCCAGATTTTCAAAAGGATGGCTGGCTGTCTTCTTTGTGGGTGAAGTTCACACTGGTGTTTTACATGTGCAATTGATTTGTGGTTGTGAATCAGTTAGAGAGGCAGGTACCCTAATTGACACCTATAAATCATTTTGTGGGTACAAAAATACAGGAGAAATTTTTGAAACTTTATTCTTAGTTCAAATACCTTTGTTCTGGAAAAAATAAAAAAGGTTTAATTTTAAAAGTTCTACTTGATTTACATGTATACTAAAACAAGTTTGTATAAATGTGATCTTGCGTATATTAGGATGTGCACTTGCTTGAATCTCACTTTGCATGCTTAAGTAGACATATGCACACACTTCCCCATTTACATAATTCCTCCTCCCAGGAAATGCAAAAAGTACATTAAGATAACCTTATCGTTGAGATTTTACATGAAAAAGTTTGGACTCGTGGGAGAATTATCACAGCAACCCTAACTTTCATATGTTGCTTAGGTTAAAGGGTTAGTCAGTAGCAAATACTGTTGTTAAGGTAGCACAATTGTTCCCACTACAACACCCTTTTCTGCAGCCCAGCATCTCCCACAATTCCTGATATCTGGGCTGCTCTCCTCTCCGCTGCTCACAGAAGCAAATCAGAGTTTTGGAGCTGCATGGACTGGCCATGCCCCCTCCGTTCCTGCCTACTGTACATTTCTCTGCCTCTGTGGCAGCACAGCAAGCAGATGGCGGTTTTTACAGCTCCTGCCTTCACATCTGGGAGGGGGGGACCTCTTTGTCAAAACTTGTGGCAGTGGTGAGCAATGACCCCTTCTCCCTTCAGGCCAGTTTTTTTAGCTGGGCAGTGGAACCCCCGTCATCTCAGCTGCAGTGCCTGCCTCCTGGCTCCTTTTGACCTTCCAAGTATGCTAGAGCAGCCTAAAAAGCACTAAATGACATCCAAGTGGTGTTCCATCAGTAAAACTGCCCTTCCAGGCTCAGCAGATGGTGAGTTGTGCTCAGACTGCACCAGTGTTATGTCCCTAAGTCTATGTCCTGGGGCTATGGGTGGCACAGGTATGTAGGATCCCATACCCTTTGGAGCAACTGCGACTCTGATGTGGGAAAAAATGGATTAGGAGACTATGGGCAGAGTGGGGACAGGCTTCAAGGATGACAAGGGGGACCCCAGTCAGCTGATTCAGGGGGTAAGTCCCAAGGGGCCTCTGGAGAACAGAGAGAGCAGACTTACAGGGTCACAAATCCTGTCCTTCACAAGTCCTAAAATGGGTCCTGAGTCCCCTGATAAAAGAAGTAGGGGTTGTAGGAACACCCCATCCTTCCCAGTTTGTCCAGAAGGGGTCTGGAAGTTGTTCCTCTCCTGGGGGAATGGGATCCAGCAGGGGTGGACTTGGAAAGAGATCTCCCGAGAGGATTTAGGGCCCTCAGCAAGGCTAGCTGCAAAAGGCCTCACAGAAGGTGCAATGGAGTTTGTACGCTCTCTAAGGAAGCTAAAAAAGCTAAAAAATCAAAGAAAGCAAAAACAGGGAACAAAAAGTGTCGAAGATCTAGGACTCTGAGTCTGTTGACTCCTCTTCCACTTCATCCTTCACAGAGAATGGTGAATTGTCAGGCTGTGACTCCAATCAGAATTGGGGAAAGACTCAGTAAAGGTTGTTTTTTTCCCCTGAGAAATTCAAGGCCAGGTGCAGCAAGGTTGTATCCACTATTCAGATTCAGTCTTAGAAATAATCTGGAGAGTAAGCCTCTGAGCAAATTTCTCCCCTCTAAATCCTCCCCTGAAGCTGCAATTTCCCTACACTCCTTCAAGGATATAGTCAGGGATGAATGGGATAATGAGATTAACAGAAATTCTCTCAACTTCTATAGGATTCATAAACCAAAAATCCCAATTACTGAGATACTAAAGGTTGACACTGACTTGGCATCCCTGGCTAAAGGTATGTTTATCCCCTCAGAAGGGGAGTTCTCTCCTGATGATTCCCACAGATAGAAAAATGAGGGCCAGAGTTTATAACAGACTGATCACATTCTTAATTACAGATAGCATAACCAGCTACTTTAAAGTCTTTGAGGCCTCCTCTGCTTCTTTCAGGGCATCCCTGGCAGCTGCTTGATTTGCAAGGACATCTCTCTACTGTCTGGAAGATCTCAGAGCCCTCAAGGATAGCTGTCACCCTGACTTTCCCTGATAAATGCATTCATTGCTGACGCCTCAATGGAGGCAATGAGATTCTCTGCCAAAGCCATGGCCTCCAACTCAGTGACCAGGTTCCATCTATGGCTCCATCACTGGAAGGTAGATAGCTGTGCGAAGCAGGTGTGGTGCTCTACCAAATTCACGGGAGCCCTGACTTTTTGAGAGAAGCTAGACAAGGTAGTGGCAGGCAGTGCTAAAAGATCTAAAGAGTACCTTCCATGCCTTTAAAAGAAAGGACAGACTGGCCTTCATCCTCTCAGAAATAGCCGTGAAGAGACAGCAGGTTCTCCAGAGGAAAGCTGTGGAACCGTGGCTCAGAAGGAAAGGCCTGAGGGAATCCGGTCACTCCCAAAGCCTCTTTATGTCAAAGACCACATTGGTCTCTGCCTGAAGCTGAAGATTGGAGGCAAGATTTCCAGTGTCCTGGAGGTATGGGTTGCTTCAATCATGGACCAGTAGGTCACGTAGACAGTGAGTCAGGGATACTCCCAAGTCACGGGCTCCACTCCATGTGTTTTTCATCCAGTCTGCCATATCGAATGACCCTGCAAAGAATGGTCTAATCCAAAATGAGATTTCTGTCCCCTGGGTATGGGAGAAAGAGCGCGTGTTCCCTCTGAAGAAAGATTCTCAAGGCTCTTTATAATTCAGAAGCATACAGGGGGAATCTGAGCCATTCTACAGCTCAAAGGGTTCAACAGGTTGATGAAGAAACCAGCGTTTCAGCCTGTTTGGTGTCATCCCTGTCCCTAGGGATTTTCTGACATAAGTGGATTTGACAGATGCATACCTCTGCATCCTGATCAAACTGTGCCATTGCTAAGGTTTGCCTATGGCAGGAAGCATTTTCAATAATAGACTTTCTTGTTGTTGGTCCCCAGGTATCTTTACAAAGCTCTTGGTGGTAATCATAGCCAGACTCAAGTCACAGGAGATTCACCTGTACCACTTCCTGGATGACATTTTTAATCAGAGTTCGATCCTCAGCAACAGCACACACAGCTATATCCTGCAGAATTGTGGCTTTATTATCAACACCAAGAAAAGCTCCTTGATTTGGTCCACCCGTATAACTCATTTGGGAATGGACATACACCTTAGTAGCCAAGGATATAGCCATCTCTCGAGAAGTATCAGAAGAGTCAAGATCTCACGTTGTTTTGGAACTGCAAGAGGCCCACTACTACACTGAGCCTTCAGCTACTAGGCCTCCTAGTATTGTGCACAGAGATCACTCCATGGGTGCATTCACACATCACTTGACTTCAAGGCTTTATCTTAAAGATATGGGACAACTCCCCAGAGTGCATGAAAGATCAACTGAGGGTTCTGACACAGGTGCTCAACTCCTTAAAATGGTGGTCTGCCCAGTGTCCACCTGTATCCCTTCCAGATCCTATGATCCTCACAACCAATGCCATTGCAAAGGGATGGGCTGCACACCTGGCATTCCAAATGTTGCAAGGCATCTGGAATTTTGGAGGAAAGGTCCCCAGATAAACCTTCTAGAACTAAGAGCATTCAAGCTGGTGCTGTGAAAGTTCCCATCCAGCCTTGAGGGCTACCATGTTCATCTTCGAGTGCTTGCTCATATAGATTCCATTCAAGGTGTGTGCGGACCCACGTGGTGTTGGAGATTTTTGCCTTAGAAATATCCATAAGATCGGCAGCGGCACTCTCTGGTATATTAGGTGCTGCCGGCCTTACTCCCTCTCCTTTCCTTCTTACCGCCCGTGACTGTTGGTCAGAGCGCCTCATCTTTCATTGCAAGAACATTAGAGGTTAACAGCCCATTGTTGATCTTCCTGGTATATAGTTCTTAGGTAGTTAGCCATTTAGTTAAGTGTTAGTTCTTAGTTTAGTTATTAGAGTCACGGCTAGGACTTTGCCCCAGAGTGGGGCATGCCCTGTTCTCTGGGCTTCAAACCATATTCATCATGCATATTTATTAGTGACCCCCACAGCAGCTGTTTGAAGTGCTTGGGGGAATCCCATATACAGGACAAATGCAGGATTTGCAAGGAGCGGGATATCCACTTGAAAGCCCTCCTCATGGAGGCTGCACTTTGGCCGGTGTCGGAGCCACTCCCAGCACCTCGGCATCAGTGTGGAGCATCCCCGCAGGCACCAGGCTCCGCCCAGCACCATTCCCCGTCTCCAGTGCCCAAAAAGTGGCAAAAGAAAAGAGGCTCCCCGGCACCCATCTAAGGAGGGGAAGGGGGCTCTGGGCAAAGGACCTAGATCAGGCCACGTGCCGCCCCAGAGCTGCAAGGGGATATTGCTACGGTTGGACCCCCTAGCCCAATCAGGGATCCACTTCCAACTCCTGGGAGCAACAGGGGACCCTGGCTGCTACTGGGACCTTTGACGCCTGAAGACCTTATGGACCTGCGAGTAATACAGACGCTGCACCAGGTGCCGGACATGGCTAAGGCCCTGCAATCCAAGGGCAGGCCTGCCATGAGACTCCCCTCAAAGAGCAGTGGAGTGCCATCAGCCCCTGGATCATAGGCGTATTTCCCTGTCCCTGCAACCTAGAACCCCGGCCGCGCAACCTCGGTCTCCGTCACCGCACTCTCCTTCCATGAGGCATAGAACGCTGGAATTGAGGCACCAGTCTCTGTACTCTCAGTACTACCCAGCCTCTTGCCAGAGACTGCCCCAGTGCAGGTCCCTATCGCATGGATGATCTCCCAGGCATTGGTCCCACCAGCGCAGGACTGCTTGTCATCACGGCACTGATCTCCCATCGCCCTGGTACCATTCAATGGACAGACACTGATCTCTGCCCTCTAGGCATTGGTCTCCGACAATGGTCAGCTGGTGAACACAGGCTTCCACAGCCCCACCTTGGTCACTGGAAGGGGTCCAAGTCGGAGCTGGAGTTCAGCCCCTTGCCAAGAAGGCATGGATCTCCATTGGCACCAGAAACTGGCACAACATCCATGGCAGTGGTGTGGCAGCAAGGCCAATGGCCTGCTCAATGGCCTTGTTGGAACCTTTGGGACATGCTGATGATGCTGGTTCTGTATTCCCACCACTCCGACAAACCACCACCACCGGCACCGGGTTCAGAGCACCGTGCAGAGGAAAAAGGACAGAGACAAGGGGTTTAAGGAACACTGCCCCTTGACTTCCTGTTCGCCTGCTCAACCTGGCCCTTCAAGACACCAGGTGGGCCAGAGACAGGCATTTTGAGGGTGTAGCCCAAAGATATTATGTTGAGTACCCAACGGTCTGAGGTTATTCGCAACCATGCGGACCACGTAATCAGGATACTGAACAACACCTTACAGTTCTCGGCTGCCTCCCATCCCCCTTCCCCATCCCTCTTCAAGGACCCTTCTCATGAGCAACTCCTCGCCCAAGAGGTAGAGAACCTCTTACGTCTGGGGGCAGTAGAGAAGGTCTCTCAGGAAATGAGGGGGAAAGGAAATATCGGGAGTAGAACCCTAAGACTGGGATGCTGCCCTCGACTTGAAGGACCCATATTTCCATATCTCCATCTTCCAAGAACACAGATGATTACTCCGTTTTGCACTGGGCTAGTGCCATTTCCAATTCACAGCACTGCCCTTTGGTCTCTCATCAGCCCCGAGAGAGTTTACGAAGTGCATGGAGCCAGTTGTCACTTACCTGAGGCGTCGGGTTGTCTGAATTTATCCGTACCTTGACTATTGGCTCAGTGAGGGCTGTTCCCGGGATCAGGTGCAACAGCACCTCGATCTGGTTCCTCTACCTGTCACGATCTAGGTCCTTTAATAAACGAGGAAAAATATACTTTAATTCCAGTGCATCACATAGAGTTCATTGGGGCAGTCCTCGACCCCACTTGGACCAGAGCCTTCCTCCCCAAGGTCTGATTCCAAGCCATGACAGACCTGATCTCTTACGTCCGAGCCCATCCTCTCACCACTGCTCACGCATGCCTGAGGTTGGGGGGCCACATGGCAGCCTGTACTTATGTGGTCTGGTATGCTCAGCTTCATCTCATGCCTCTACAGGCGTGGCTGGCATTGGTCTACATCCCCAACAGACACAATATAAACCATGTAATCATGGTAATCACTGCACCACATCCTGTTGTCCCTCGCATGGTCGTTGAATCCCGTATTGGTGTTGGAGGGGGTCCCATTTGCGGCCCTATACCCATTGGTGACCTTGGTCTCCGATGCCTCAGACCTGTGGTGAGGGGCCCACCTGGGTGATCTCAGTATGCAGTGGTGTTGATTGAGTCACAATCACCCCCTCCACATAAACGTCAGAAAGCTCAGAGCAGCTCGCTTGGCCTGCCAGGATTTCCTGCCTCATCTGAGGGGCCGGGTGGTTCAGATTCTGACAGACAAAACCACTGCTACATTCCAAGTCAAC
This sequence comes from Eretmochelys imbricata, assembly GCF_965152235.1. Lineage (NCBI taxonomy): Eukaryota > Metazoa > Chordata > Testudines > Cheloniidae > Eretmochelys > Eretmochelys imbricata. Next base: position 237,847,164 of record NC_135572.1, read on the forward strand.
AAGCAAGGTGGAGCCCGCTTGTCATTCCTTTGCCAAGAAGCTCTCTGGCTATGGGACTTCTGTGTTCAGCATGCTATTCACCTTGCAGCTGCGCACCTCCCCAAGGCCAGGAACATGCTGGCAGATCACCTCAGAAGGACCTTTTGGTCTTGCCACAAATTGCCTCTCCATCTGGATGTTGTCAGCATCCTCTTCCAGAGGTGGGGGACTCCCTGGGTGGACTTGTCGCGTCCAGGCAGAACAGGAAGTGCCACGTGTTCTGCTTGATTCTGGGGATTGACGGAGGCTCCCTGTCAGATGCCTTTCTGCTCCCATGGTCGGGGGCCCTCATATATGCTTTTCGTCCAGTGCCATTAATCCACAGAGTCCTCATGAAAATCGTGAGGCGAAGGTTATCCTCATAGTGCTGGCTTGGCTGTGCCAGCACTGGTTCGGCATGCTCTTGCGGGCCACTGGCTGGACCTGGTGTCCCAGAATCACGGCAGTCTTCTGCACCCGAACCTGGCAGCATTGCACTTGATGACTTGGCTGCTTCATTGTTGAATGCGGAGGAACAGGAATGCTTGGCCCGTGCCCAACAAGTCTTGTTGGGCAGCAGAAAGCCCTCCACCAGGGTGACCTACATGGCCAAATGAAAGCAGTTTACGTGCTGGACCTCGGACCAAGGTATTTGTCCCGAGCAGGCCACATTGCAGTTGAACCTGGACTACCTTCTGTATCTCAAGCTCCAGGATCTGTCTCTTTCATCTGTTAAGGTCCATTGGGCCGCAATTTTGGCCTTCCATCTTCCTCTCCAAGGCAGGTCGGTTTTTGCTCAGTACATGACAGTCAGGTTTCTGAAGGGTCTGGAGTGACTTTACCCCCACGTCCGGGATCCTGTCCTTCCTTAGGACCTGAATCTTGTGCTGTCATGGCTCATGGGTAAGGCTTCGTTTTAGTCACGGGTATTTTTAGTATAAGTCATGGACAGGTCATGGGCGATAAACAAAAATTCATGGCCCATGACCTGTCCGTGACTTGTGCTATATATCCCTGACTAAATCTTGGGAGAGGGGTGGCCCGGGAGGTGCTGTGGGTACTGGGGGGCAGGTGGTGGCCCTGAACCCCCAGCTGGTGTTGAGGGGGGTAGTTGGCGGGGCTGGCAGGCTCCTTATCTGGCTCCATGGCAACATCCCCCTCGCTCAGCTCCTTGGCGGAGGTATCCCAGGTAGCTCTGTGTGCTGCCCCCTCTGCCCGGGAGCTGCAGCCAATGGGAGCTGCAAGTGGAGGCAGCATGCAAAGCTGCCTGGCCCCGCCTCCAACTAGGAGCAGAGCGATGTCACTGCTCCTGGGGAGCACCTCCCCCCCAAGTAAGCACCACCCAGAGCCCTAACCCCCTCCCGCACCCCAGCCCTGAGCTCCATCCCATACCCAAATTCCTCCTGGTGTTGGGGGGGGTGGGGGACACGGTGGCCTGAGATTGCCCCAGCATCAGTCGGTGCGGCTGGCCCTGGGGGTCACCCGAGCTGCTCAGGCAGCCCCCAGGGTCCACCATCTGGCTTCTGCAGAAGTCACGGAGGTTATGGAAAGTCACAGAATCTGTGACTTCCATGACCTCTGTGACAAACTCTCAGCCTTACTCATGGGTCCCCCCTTCAAGCCTCTGGCTTCCTGCTCCCTTCTCCTCCTCTCCTGGAAGGTTACATTCCTGGTCACTATAATGTCTGCCCTCAGGGTCTCTGAGATTAGGGCGCTTACCTTGGAGCTGCCCTATATAGTGTTCTACAAAGACAAGATTCAGCTGCATCTGCACCTGGCTTTCCTGCCCATGGTAGTTTCACAGTTTCATATGGGCCAGGACATGAATTTGCCAGTCTTCTTTCCAAAACCTTATAGGTGGGAGGAGGAGTGCAGATTGCACTCTAGACATCAAGAGGGCGCTAGCCTTCTACATCAAAAGGACCAAGCCGTTTCATAAGTCAATGTAGCTGCTTGTCACGGTGGCAGACAGGATGAAATGTCGTCCAGTATCCACTCAGAGAATTCCATCCTGGATCACTGCCTGTATCTGCTGCTGCTATGATCTGGCGAAAGGGCCTCCACCAGCAATTGTGACCTCCCATTTGACTAGGGTGCAAGCCTCATCGGCGGCTTTCCTGGCCCAGGTGCTGTTCCAAATATCTGCAGGGCCGCTCACCTGGTCTTCTCTCCACATGTTTACGTCTCATTACACACTTACCCAGCAGGCCCAAGACTATGCTGGCTTCGGTAGAGCAATGTTACAAGCCACACAATTATGAACTCGGAGCCCACCTCCGGGGATACTGCTTGTGAGTAACCTAGAATGGAATCGACATGAGCAAGCTCTCAAAGAAGAAAAAACGGTTACCTACCTTTTATAATGGTTGTTCTTCAAGATGTGTTGCTCATGTCCATTCCATTACCCGCCCTCCTACCCCTCTGTCAGAGTTGCCGGCAAGAAGGAACTGAGAGGGCGTAGGGTCAGCAGTGCCTAATATACCGATGCATGAGTGCAGCACTCCAAAGGGCGCCACAGCCAACCCTATAGATACTGCTAAGGCAAAAATCTCCGACAACTGTGCATGTGGGCATACACACACCTAGAATGGAATGGACATGAGCAACACATCTCAAAGAACAACAGTTATGAAAAGTAGGTAACCATTTTTTCTGATTAAGTTGGACAGTGCAGCCACGGTCTCATATGTGAACAACCAACAGGGAACAAGAAGCGCAGGGCTACACACCAAAGTAATGAAAATCGTGCCGTGGGCAGAGCATTCTCTCCCTCAGGCCAGTTCACATAAAGGAAGACCTAAACCAGAAGGCAGACTGGCTCAGCAGATGCAAGGTGAACAGTTTGAAGTGGTGCCTGAATCATGAAGTCTTAGAGTTAATTGTCCAATAGTTTGGCCTGCCCTCAACTGACCTTTTTGCAAAGTACATGGCTGCCAAGAGATCCAAAGTAGTTCACCAGAGAAGTTGGACCCAAGATCCATGGGGACAGATGCCATATCACACACATGGCTACAGCACCTCCTCAGTGCGTTTCCACCCTTCCCATTATTAGGGAAGGTGGTCCAGAAAATAACAACAAGAACAGGCAACAGTAATACTGGAAACCTCATAATGGCCTAGGAGACCCTGGTTTTTGGGACCTGATAGAGCTGAAATTGGGACCACCATTACAGCTGTGAGAGAGACAAGATGTCCTCTCACAAGGTCCTCTGCTTCATCCGGACCCAAACTGGCTGCATCTAACAGCCTGGCTATTGAAAGTGAAGCACTAGTATTGTTGAGTCTGTCCACCAGTCATCAGAATGCTTCTTTCTTCTAGAAGAGTATCGACCTTGAAAGCACTCCTCCATCTAGGCCAAATTTTGCAGCTGGTGCCAGGAACATGAGGCACACCCTAGAAGTCCTGGAATTCCAGCTTTCTTGAATTTTCTGCAAGAAGGTTTTGACAAAGGTCTCCAGCCCGGCACCATTGCACATGAAATGTCTGTTCTTAGCAGTGTGATGTTCAGTTAGCCACACTGGCAACTGAACCTCTTTTTCTCAAGTGGGACTTATACTGAGAGCTGTGACAGACCATCCCTTCAAACCACTTACATCAATGTCATCATTTTATTTGTCTATGAAAACTTGTCTTCTGAAATTCATCATGTCTGCCAGATGAGTGTCAGAATTGGCAGTGCTCTCTATGCAGTAACCTTACTGCATGTGTCATGAGCACAAAGCGGTGCTCAGAACTCCAGTATCGTTTATTCTAAAGGTGACCTTTTCTTTCCAAGTTTCCCAAGGAGTGCTTCTACATTCATTCTGTCCAAGGACACAGCATCCCACATTGGAGAGGTGACCGTCCTCAGGTATCAGAAGGGCTATGAAAATTTACCTCAAATGGAAAGAGTCCACAAGGAGATCAGGTACCCTATTTGTATCCTTCCATCTGAAATGCCAGAGACTCGGAGCCTCCAAGTCCTCTATTGCTAGGTGTTGTAGAAACGTACAAGGCATCAGAGATTCTGGTTCCGTGAGGGGTCAGGCACAGTCCACATGATCCCTGGCAACCTCATGGGCAGAAAGAGCTAATGCATCCACAGTGGAAATTTGTAAGGCGGCCACCTGGTCAAATGCTGTCACATTTATGAAGTGCTACAAGGTAGACTTTGTATCCTCTGCAGAGGCATACTTCTGGCAGGAAGGTTCTGCACACGATGGCCTGGATTATGATTTTGCTTTTTGAACAAATATTATAGATGGGGAGGGATACCATTTTCTTATTTCTGACCTTTTTGTAACCCTCCCTACATCTGTTTGCTGCTCACTACTTTCTAGACTTCAAGAATTGTGGGAGACGCTGAGCTGCAGAATGGAAAATTTCTTTCTGATAATTTCCTTTCTGCTAGCATTGTCTCCCACAGTTCTACCCACTCTGGATGGTGTATGAGTCGAGTCAAATATTAAGTGGAATCATTATCAGGCAATTATCATCTCTGGAATATTTGTTATTAATGATGTTATGCAGGTGTTACAGTTTGGGAATAATTCTATAAAGCGGCCTCAGGGGGACATGGCCCCATGGCTCCAACACTGATTTGCCTCCATGAGCTGCAGAGAGAGGAGAGTAGCCAAGATGTCAAGAATTGTGGGAAACGCTGCTAGCGGAAAGGAAATTATCTGTAAACAATTTTTTTTTCTGTTTTACCTATAACGTCCTGAAAAATTCCTTCATTATGGCTGAAACTTTCTCTAATTGGTCTGCTTAAAACTGAGTTTGTTGATCAGGACACAGTGGTGAATGAAAAACAGACACGGGGTAGATATCTTTATTAACTTAACAGTGGGGAGGGGCACTGTACTTCCACCCTCTCTCTCATACCAGGCATTTGAGTGGATCCAGTGTGGAGTCACAGGGCTCTCACCATGTAAGCAGTAACTTGTGGTAGATCCTCTTCTGCCTAACCCCTAGGACTCATCTCACTTCTGAATCCTGTTGCCACCCCCCCATCCCTCCCATGTGGGATAGAGGGTACCAAAAGGGACCTCAGTTTGACTTCATGTCTCCCCATCTCCTTACAGCAAAAGGTCCATCAGACATATCCCAGTTCTCATTTACTTCTTTCATTTTAGCCTTTATCCATACTGGACATCGCCTGCAAGTTTTGATGAACTAAACACTTCTGCATTACCTCCTAATATTTAAATTTCTGTTCTTACTCCTTTTAACCTAAACTGTATGTCCACAATTCTGCGAGGGGGACAAAAAACTTTCCAGATTCTGTCAATTTACCGTCTTGGGGGAATTTTTTTTTCTTGATCCTAAAAACAGGTAATCCTTTGGACACAGCATCCTGGAAATACAACTTGATATATACCTCAAAGGGAGGGAGGGTGCGGCAGCAATCACAGCAAGATGGCTCCTGGCTGCCTGGGAAAGCTTTAAATGGGGGGAGGGCAGTCGTGAGATCCAATTAGCCCCCTTAATTGCTTTCAGGTGGCCAATGGGAGGCAGAGAAGCCCCTACCCCAGGCACACTCCCACATGCAGTTTGAGGCGCAAGGAGTGGCAAAGCTAAAGTCTGGGTGTGAGCTCTCCCCCTTCCTGGTTCAACCAAGGCCACCCATCCTCCACACCCACTATGATGTGGGAGGAGCAATTTTTTTCCTTTTTATGTAGAGGAAAAAATTTTCACCCGTCTATTTCAGAGGATAAAGAATACTTGTGGCTACACTTTTTCGAACATGTTCAAACGCTGGTATATTTGGATGCTTGAAACTTGGCATACAAACACTCCTTAATGAGAGCATATGGTAAAAAAAAAAAAAAATTTGGGGTGGGAACACATATGGGCAGACGTAACAGAGGAGAACTGTAGATCGAATTTTCACAATACAACAGTCTAAAGCAGTGGTTTTAAAAAAGATTTCTGGCAACCCAGTTGAAGAAAATTGATGCCTGCGACCCAACGGAACTGGGGATGAGGGCTTTGGGGGACGTGAGGGACTCAGGGCTGGGGTAGAGGGTTGTGGTGCAGGGGTGAGGGCTGCAGCGTGGGGCTCCAGGTTTGGTGGGGGGCTCAGGGCTGGGGCAGGGGGTTGGTGTGCGGGCTTACCTCACGCGGCTCCTGGTCAGTGGCACAACGGAGGTGGTAAGGCAGGCTTCCTGCCTGTCTTGGCACTGCGGACTGTGCTGCGCCCCAGAAGTGGCCAGCAGCAGGTCTGGCTCCTAGGCGGAGGCGCTCAAGCAGCTCTGTGTGGCTCTTGCCTGCAGGCACCAGCTCCCATTGGCTGGGAACTGGCTAATGGAAGTGCAGTGCCAGTGCTTGGGGCGGGCAGCGCGCAGAGTCCTGTGGCCCCTCTGCCTAAGAGCTGGACCTGCTGCTCGGCACTTCCGGGGCACAGCACGTTGTTGGAACAGGTAAGGACTAGCCTTCATTAGCCAGGCAGCACCGCCAATGGGACTTTTCATGGCCCAGTTGGTGGTGCTGACCAGAATCCCTGCAAACCAGTGCCTTACATTCCGCGACCCAGTACTGGGTTGGGACCCGCAGTTTGAAAACCACTGGTCTAAAGGTGTGCAATTCGAAACAGTCCACAATTGCCTACTTTCTGACCTGTACATCTATGTTTAAACACAGGTTGAGGCACTGGCTGTTCATGCTGACCCTTCTGTCCCCTGGCTTTCTCCTCTAGCCACCTTATCTACCCAAAAATAGTATGTTTGCAATGATTGTAAAAACTGAATGCATTAATACTGAGCACTTAAAATAAATCAGGAAATGCAAAAGTAAAGGTTCCTACAGCAGTGTTAATTTGGCCATATTATCTTTATTATCAAATGGAGTTTTCTGTTGCTTTCCTACTAACGTTACTGGATGGGGAACAAAGGGTTAAGAAGTAATTTACATTTATTATACATCTTTGTATTTTTGTTTTAGTGTATCATCTTTACGATTGGCCTACAAGGATCTTGAAATTCAAATGAAAGAAGAAAAGTTAAATATAGCTGGTAAAAAGAAAACTGAGGTAGAAAGACTTGGCATGGGATTTGGCAGCAACAGAAGGTATGTGAAATTCTGTAAACTGTATTAAAATGCTTTTATATAGCCCTATAAATTTACCCTTGACTTTATGCATGTTTTGATGAGGGTAATATAATTAATATCACAGGGATCAGAAAGGAAATAGAAAATACATAATTGACCAGAGCTATTTTTAAATCTATTGCCGAAGAATCTGGTATTTGCCATTCTTAAAAGCAGGATACTGGACTTTATGGCCTGCTGGTATGGTAAATCCTATATTGTGTACAGTGCATCTCACATTAACCAAAACAGTCAGCTAACTGAAGTTTGACTTTATGTTCCCAAAGGTTATTGTATTGTGCCTCTCCACCAAATTTCTTCTCAAGTTAGCTGACTGTCCGGGAGCTAGCTGGTATGCTTTTACTGAGCTCCAAATCCTGTAAGCTTAGAACACAGCTCCTGTTCAGAGCTCCGAGTCATTAAAAAAGCAGGCTTAGCAAGCTTTAAAATCAGAAGAGATGGCCGGCATGTTCACAAGCTTGCTTGACAGTGTTAGAAAATATACAGTGCAGACTTCAAAGCTTCCCCCTCTGTCCCCAAATCTTCATAGATTTTGGATGTCCTATATTGGTAAGCTTTCTAATTCGTACACATTTTAAAATATTTTACAATTCAAAAGTATGGTTTTTGGATGTTACCTGAGATCTTCAAAAAATGAGGGTTGCAATTTGCTTGAGTTAGAATCATAGAATATCAGGGTTGGAAGGGACCTCAGGAGATCATCTAGTCCAACCCCCTGCTCAAAGCAGGACCAATCCCCAACTAAATCATCCCAGACAGGGCTTTGTCAAGCCTGACATTAAAAACTTCAAAGGAAGGAGATTCCACCACCTCTCTAGGTAACCCATTCCAGTGCTTCACCACCCTCCTAGTGAAAAAGTCTTCCCTAATATCCAACCTAAACCTCCCCCACTGCAACTTGAGACCATTACTCCTTGTTCTCTCATCTGCTACCACTGAGAACAGTCTAGATCCATCCTCTTTGGAACCCCTGTTCAGGTAGTTGAAAGCAGCTATCAAATCCCCGCTCATTCTTCTCTTCTGCAGACTGAACAATCCCAGTTCCCTCAGCTTCTCCTCATAAGCTCCAGCCCCCTAATCATTTTTGTTGCCCTCCGCGGGACTCTTTTTTTCCAATTTTTCCACATCCTTCTTGTAGTGTGGGGCCCAAAACTGGACACAGTACTCCAGATGAGGCCTCACCAATGCCGAATAGAGGGGAATAATCACGTCCCTTGGTCTGCTGGCAATCTGCTGCTCCGACTTATAGAGCCCAAAATGCGGTTAGCCTTCTTGGCAACAAGGGCACACTGTTGACTCATATCCAGCTTCTCATCCACTGTAACCCCTAGATCCTTTTCTGCAGAACTGCTGCCTAGCCACTCGGCCCCTAGTCTGTAGCAGTCTATGGGATTTTTCCGTCCTAAGTGCAGGACTCTGCACTTGTCCTTGTTGAACCTCTTCAGATTTCTTTTGGCCCAGTCCTCTAATTTGTCTTGATACCGGCTGCCAACTAGACATGGAGCCATTGATCACTACCCATTGAGCCCAATGATCTAGCTAGTTTTCTATCCACCTTGTTGTCCATTCATCCAGCCCATACTTCTTTAATTTGCTGGCAAGAATACTGTGGGAGACCATATCAAAAGCTCTGCCAAAGTCAAGGAATATCACGTCCACTGCTTTCCCCTCATCCACAGAGCCAGTTATCTCATCATAGAAGGCAAGTAAGTTAGTCAGGCATGACTTGCCCTTGGTGAATCCATGCTGACTGTTCCTGATCGCTTTCCTCTCCTCTAAGTGCTTCACAATAGATTCCTTAAGGACCTGCTCCATGATTTTTTCCAGGGACTGTGGTGAGGCTGACTGGCCTGTAGTTCCCCGGATTCTCCTCCTTCCCTTTTTTAAAGATTGACACTACATTAGCCTTTTTCCAGCCAGCCGGGACCTCCCCCGATCGCCATGAGTTTTCAAAGATAATGGCCAATGGCTCTGCAATCACATCCGCCAACTCCTTTAGCACCTTTGGGTGTAGTGCATCCGGCCCCATGGACTTTTGCTCGTCCAGCTTTTCTAAATAGTCGTGAATCACTTCTTTCTCCACAGAGTGTTGGTCACCTCCTCCCCATGCTGTGCTGCCCAGTGCAGTAGTCTGGGAGCTGACCTTGTTCAGTGTTGTACTTAGTTAATGCTTTTTTTTATTTGTTTATTTTTTTATTGATACAGTGGCATTTCCCATTCAGTAATCTCAGACATGCAAACGATAGAACAAGAAACACCCACAACTACAAAACCAAGAAAAAAATACGATGAAGATGATTCATATTTTTCTTCCCCTAGTTCAAGGTAATGTATTAAAGTTTTTGTTTTGATGTGGTAAAAATATTGATATAAAATCAAGACAAGGCAGTGTTGCACACAACTCTGCATCTGTTATGGTTTAGAGTGAACTCATTTAAATGGAAAATTTGCAAAACAGTTGATTTTAATATCTCAGTGACAAATGTTTATCAATAGTACTTTCATTTTTGAACCTTTCTACCATTTTAATAAGTGAAGAGTTTTGGGCGGGAAGGTAGGAACCGTTGATATTTGTTTCTGCTGATTGGTGCTGTGGTTTTTTGGGTTTTTTTCCCATCTATTTTAACTTGGGCTTGCTGATGGGTCTATTTTATATGTTGCATTATTTTTTAATTTGTGTGTGTTTATTTGCAAAGCCAGTTGACATATGTAGGGGATGGGAAAGTCTGATTTGGTACCATTTGGGTCCAGTGGGTTCTGCATCATGTTAGCTTATTTTCTTTCTTCACTTATTGGTCCTCTTAGCATGTGTAAACTAACTCTCAAACCTAACAATAGGCTTCATATTAAAGTCTGACACTAGAATGCTGAGATTGGTTGGAATAAATCTAATTATATATCTGGGTTGTCAAACATGGAAAACTTACAAATATTTCAGATGTATCGCTTTCATATATTGGTAAGCTTTCCGATTTGTTCACATTTTAAAATATTTTACCATTCAAAAGTACGTTTAAAAAAAAAAGTAAAGTATTGTTACATTTTTGTTCAAAGCACGTATTTAGTGTGTTAGATATTGCTGTCACTGGAGAGAAAAAAAGAGCAAGTCCTAAAGGCCTTAATTGCTATGAAACAGTTCATAAATTGAGGTAGGAGCAGATAGTGCTTTTATAAATCTTAAATATTGGGTTGCTGCCAAAGAAACAGGAAAAAATAGGCTTTGAAAAATTGTACCTAGTTACCTGCAGACTGTCAAATTAAAACACAAAGACTTTAACGTCACTTCTTTGTAATGTAATCACTAGTGGTAGAAATGCAGGCATGGTGCCAAATACACTGGCAACAATGCTGTAAAATAAAACATGACCCATTTGAATACTTCTGTTTGTCCCATGAAAAGAGCTCTAATTGCTCTCAAATTATTCATTAGTTCCCTGGCAGTCAAATTATGAATTATGGAAGAGGTTTTTATATCTTTGTTCAATAATTAGAAGATAAATCATGACCTAGCTGTTTGTTTTTTGTATTAGTCATGGTAATAGCAAAATTTAATTGAAATTGGTGTACAAACTCTCTCACTTCAAAGAGAATATAGCCAGTCAGTTAGACTTTGAGGTTTCTACCACAGTAAATCTCCTTCGTTTTTAGCTATAGCTATGAAAAAGAGGAAGATTATTTTAATGTTGTCTTAATATACATCAGAAGACAAAATAATTTAGCTGGAGATCAGGTCGACAATACATATCTGTAATATAAGGGTAAAATCCTTTCAAAAATTGTAGTCTTCAAAAAAGAAACAAATCTAAACAGTTGAAAGTCTAGAAATTAAGTTAAGGTACCAAACAACATGGGCATTCCCTTAGTCTTTTTTTTGTTTTATTCATTAAATATTTGGCATTCATTGGGAGTTGAGGAGCAGAATACTTTGCACAGTTGTGAAGCTCCACAGGGCAGGAGACTAAGGGTGCAAGGAAATGGGACTTAGGAACTCTGTCATCCTTGGCTCCTCGCTCCCAAGCCAGTCTCTGAGTCATCTTCTCTGTTCTCCCTAATCTTTTTGTTGCAGCCCCTCACTGCTTCACATTGTTCCTTGTACCCTGTCCCTACCAAGCCTCTAAAAGCTAGAGAATTGGCTGATAGCCTCAGTAGGGAAGAAGAAATGATGGACTTGATGTGGCCTCTACTGTTGTCTACTACAGTTCTTGCAGTTATATGCTTCCCCCTATCCTGGGGGAGCAGGACAATAGGATGCATATAACTCAGAAGCTGATGTGGTAAACCAGAAGGGCTGCAAGATACACTGATATTAAGCCCGTGGAGCTTGGAGCTCTGCTGTCACTCTAAACTGGTGGTGGGTAGAAACTTAGAGTTTTGTAGGAGTGACATAGATTAGGAGACGTGGGAGTCAAGCTACTCGTTGGGCTCTGTTGTGCTGCTGAGGATTGCTGCCTTCCCGCAATTTACTTTATATATGATACTGCATTGTAAATCCTAAACGCTAGTGCAACATTTCTCAAATGCGGCCACCTGTGGATTTTTTTTTGCATTCATGACAGCCTCCAAAGCATGGGTGGAGATTGGGGACGGGGGCAAAGCAGCACCCCCTCCCTGCAGCGCCTAGCTGTTGCTCCTGAATAGCTGTTACCAAGGGCAGTGAGATGCACTGCTTTGATGTTTGTGCTGGTGCTGAAGCAGGGATCAGCACCCTGTACCACGCAGCCTCCCTGAGGGTTCTGGGAAACACCTCTGGAGACATGTGGGGCTGGTGTGCATGGTGCCAGAGGCAACTCTTGTCAGTGGAGGCGGCTGCTCCCCTGGGCAGCTTCCCCACTCCCACCCAGCTGGGACACAGAGAACTTGGGTCTCTGCAGGCCCACCTTCCCCAGAGTGTGCTCTTGCTGAAGGGCTGCGGGAGGCAGGGGCAGAGAGATGGGTTTGTGAGAATGGTCACCAGCAAGAGTTGGCTTCTTACAGTTCTCATCTGTGTTTAGCGGTGGTAATCTATACAGCAGAGAATCTGCTCTGGTTTAGTTTTTAACATTTCTGAAAACACCTAACTGGTATTCTAATCTCTGCCCTGCAAAATACCCATTATTTTAAGTTTTTTAGAATTAGATGTCAGTGTGAATCCCACTGTAGACGTGTGTGCATACGAGAGAGGGTTGTGGGGTGTTTTTTGGTCCGTCCCGCCCCAATAGCAGTGTCTGTTGGGGCCGTGCATGTGCCCTGTATCTCCTTGTGCTCCTGTACAAGGGTATAAATGGTAGGGTGATTGTGATCCTACCTCAGTTCCCTCTTACCTGGTGTGACAGCAAGCTAGCACCTGATGATTGTCCGACTTGCTAGCTCTTAGCTCAGGCTAAATTCCTGCACATCTTCAAGAAAACCTTCAGAACTACTTTCAGTCTTCTACATCAACTGCCATGAACTCTTCATCTATCCGAACTGAACTCTGCAGGCAAATTCCCTGTAGGCCACTCCCTGCAGACAGACTCCCTGTACAGGGCTTCTTAAACCTTCAGGCTTTAAACCCTGTTCATCCTACACGAACATGTAAATAGCAAGGTGTGAGACTAAAGCTCCATCGTTTGGAACAGTCCATACAGGTCTCATCAGACCCTGAGGAGACAAGCTTCAAAGTTCTGCTAGCAGGTCAAGCCGGTTTCATCCAGTGCCCTGTCAAGCAGACAAGTGACCCCAAAGCCTACCACAGGGAAGACTGCGCTGAGTAAAGACCTGGCGCTGAGGGGGCCTGCACTGAACACAGAGGCAGAGACTGCATGTAGACCTCAGTGTCTTCCCATAAGGACAGGCATTTCAAAGCCTCTGAAGGTAAATCCACCAAGTCATGGACGGTTAGGAGGCTTGGGGAGAAGGAGCAGCGTATGGTGCAACAGAATCCTCCAGCTATGATGATGCAACCCTCTACATCAATACTTGCTGGAGAGGATACGCCTAGACGAGAACTAAGACAGACATTAATGCAGAGACTCATACTGGTACAGATTTTGTTACTGAAAACACGATATACTTCAGTGCCACCCATGGAGGAGCTCTACTCCACTTCATCATCTTCAGGGCATGCATTCACCTTGTCTTCCAGTGGGATAGCCCTTTCTCCTGAGGTCATTGGTTTCAATTTACTTTATAGAGTTCAGTATCCACCAGCTCATCAAGAAGGGCATTAGACTGTCCAGTACCTAGCAAGCTAGCCAGCCATATTCCTGTTGCATGCCACCGAGGCCCTATTGGGGATACTTGGGCCCACCATTTCAGGCATCCAGAAATTGGTCTCCACCAGATTTGAGGAAGAGGTCATTCCCATCAACGTCCCTGGCCAGACTACCTATGCTAGAATACCAGGGAGAGCCAGATTCAAGGATGGAGCAGCACCAACACTCTGTATCACTGCCAAAGGATCCTTTGTCTTCATCACATGACAAGGCAGTATTGTTAGCATTGGTACTATCACCGGATGACTTTAAAGCATTCCAGGAGCTCTTTGTGAGGATTGCTGAAATTCTAGAAATTGAGATGTCAGTCATATTTGAGAAATCCCAGAAGCTATTTAACATATTGTCAGCTTGTTCAGCCAGAATTGCTTTCCCTATAATGAAGGACCTGGCTAAGGTCATGTGGCAGACGCTGTTCAGGATAAAGCCCACTGGGAAACAAGTTAAGAGGAGGTACCTCCCACAGGGTTTGAGTTTTTCTATACTCTTCCCAGTCTGGACTCTTTTTAATCATGTTGGTAGTATAAGCAGAGTATTCCCAAAGGATAAGGGCTACAAGGCATGTCCTGGTACTCCTGTGCTTGCGTATAGCAGCATGTGGCTAATTGCGGGGTGGGAGGGTCTTAGAGCCTGGGCTCCAGCCCAAGCCCAGAGGTCTACATTGCAATTAAACAGCCCCACTGCCTGAGCCCAAGAGATCTGGCATGGGCCAGCCGCAGGTGTCTAATTAAATTTTAGACATACCCTCAGTGGCCAAGATGACCATACAGACAGCAATTGATGCTTCTGATGCCACAGCCACATCTGGATGCCAAGTATTGGAGAGCAGTACTTCAGTCTCTGTTTGATACAGCTGAAACTACTCAATCCCACTGTCCAAGGAAGACACTGCTTGCCAGTCGTCTTCAGTGGTATCCACGCCGATCACATAGTGAAAGAAGAAAGAACAGTTACTTGCCCTACAGTAGTTGTCATTCTTTGACATGTTGTAGTCGGTGTGGATCTCACAACTCACTCTCTGTCCCTGATTTTTTGGAGTCCTCAACAGCAAAAGCTTTGCATTTCAAGCCAACTGAGGGAGGGTTGCTGCTGCTCCACCCTTTGTGTCCTTTCATGGGAGCACAAGGTGGCACAGGGCACACATGTAGACCTGATGGACACTGCTCTTCAAACTCCATTCCTCCCTCAATCCCCCTCCCCCTCAAAAAAACCCCACTCCGGTCTTAAGCATGAGCAACTACGATGGGATCCACAGAGATTACATCTCAAAGAACCACAGTTACTGTAGAGCAAGTAATAGTTCTTTTCATATCGTACCGGTATTTATATATACATTTCACACATATGAGTAATAATTTTGCAAAACCTTCTTAGATGAAGATGTATTCTTCCATAAGGAGAAGCACTTACAAAACATATTTAGCTTAAGTTTCAAAACCATTTGTAACCATTTGTAGGAGTTTTGCCTAGTTTAATCTGTTAGCTCTTGCAGTCATTAGTAATTACGGAATAGCTGGAGTGCTTTGAGTTAGTGAAATAAAATTGAAATCGGACATTTTATTCAATACTTTTCTTTTTTCATTCAGGTACTTTGATTCTGCAGAGTTGAGGAGCAGCACTTTTTCTAAATGGGATGACAATTCAGATGCTTTTTGGAAGAAAGAGAGTAGTAACAGAGACACTGACACATTTCTAACTTCAAAAATTACAGACTATGCAGACAGGTATACAGAGATAACTTGTACTAACTTCAGTACAAAGAGCTAAACGTGCTCATTTAATTTATGAGACTAGTCCTGATGACTTAAATGGTACTGCCTGTGAGACTAAGACTAGCAGGATTTGGCCAAAACTTTGATCGTTAGTATTGAGGTTTCCTTACATATGTAGCATGAGTTTCTTCTGTTTCCCTGTGTAATTTTTTGTCATTGATTACTACTTATTATATGTTGACTATTTATTAAGTGTTCAGCATTGTGTACAAGACAGTCATTCCCCCAAAGAGTTTATAATCCAAAAGACATGCACAGAAGAGAAGCTGCAATGTAAGACGAAGTAAACCTACATTGTTTCTATTTTTTTAGTTTTTTCTATTTTCTGATCCTGCCCATTTTTCTTCTGTAGACCTTCTGCCTCATTCTTTATTTAAGTTGGACACTAAATGAATGAATTAGTGATGCACTTGTACAATTGGGACTAGAATTTATTTAATATATTTACAAGTAACAGATTTGTTTTTGTTTTTTTTTAAATTGGTCTAAAATAAGTGTTTGTTTTCCACAGGGAAATATTTTCAGTTTTATAGTCAACGACAACTGTAGTCTGCAGCCTTCTTTTTCACTTTTGATTTTAAGTTTATTTAAAAGTTAATTTTGCACGTCTTCATTTATTGACACATCTAACCTGCATACTAAATGAATAACCATTCTTAGAAAATAACAGAATGTGATCCTATAACTGAGGACTGTAGCAAAATGCAATCTTAACATTGACATTTTCTTACTTTAGAGTGTTTGTTTGTGAAAC
Source organism: Eretmochelys imbricata (assembly GCF_965152235.1). NCBI lineage: Eukaryota > Metazoa > Chordata > Testudines > Cheloniidae > Eretmochelys > Eretmochelys imbricata. Next base: position 237,863,031 of record NC_135572.1, read on the forward strand.
CTTGACATTCTTTTAATGTTATATTTTGTAGAGAATTCAGAAATTTAGTTGCCAGTGAGATGTGGGAAGGTAATGATGGTTCAAAGGATTATGAACGTCTGTACTACCACTAGGCTACACCTGCTGTAAACAGTCTCTCATTTTGAACATTATTTTTTTACATGTTCGCTTTGGGCAGAGCTTAACATAAATGTGGGTTACAATGTAACTTTTGAATTAATTAATCTAATCCTTCTTGACACCAGTTTTGCTTGCTTTTGAATAAATCTCTTTTGAATTAGTTCTTCTAATTCAAGCCAACAAAACTCATTCAGTTCAAGTTATAATCAAGTAGTATTTACCTATCTACCTATAAAATTATCACTGAAATATTATGGTTCTGCCACTATATCAATTTTTTTAAAGAAAAGTTCTTTATATTTCTTGTTGTCCTTGTTTCATATTGACTTGCATTTAAAAAAAATATAAAAAACTAAGTACTCTTTTTTTTGTTTTTGTTAAAAAGAGATCTTGCTTTCTGTTCAATCATGTTATACTAGATATAATTTATAGGCATTAATGCATTTTTTTTAACTTTTAGGCCTACATCTCGTCGTAAACCTGAATATGAGCCACCTTTAAGCACAGATGAGGCACAAAAAAAATTTGGCAATGTCAAAGCTATTTCATCAGATATGTATTTTGGAAAGCAAGACCATACTGACGTAAGTACAAAAATTTCTATGCAAAATAAACATATTTTTGGATGCTCAAATATTCTGTGATGACTTTAGAAAATTGTGTTACAGTTACTAATAATGGGGAGGGTAGGTAGCTCTGATTGGCTAACGGTCAGAGAGTAGCTTGTCTTTGGGGAGTTTGCAGAGACATATGGATTTTTATCTGTGTAAACGAGCAAGACGTCAATATACTGTTAGTGATGTTTTATTTTTAATTCTTTTCTAGTATGAAGCTAGGGCTCGTCTAGAGAGACTTTCTGCAAGTTCCTCCATAAGTTCAGCCGACTTGTTCGAAGAGCAAAAGAAGCAACCAGCAGGTATTAAAGGAAGGCAATGAGAAAAACTAAAACTCCATTGTATAAATGTACTAAGAGTATTAGTTTCCAGTTGCACTGTGTCAGCAATCTAGCTCTCCCAGTTTCCTACAAGATAAAGTATATATAAACTGCATTCTGTGCTTAGCATTTATTACAATTCACTCACAGAACTAGAGGGGCAAGTTTAATTATAAAAATACAAAGAAACTCACAATTAAGATTTTTATAACCTTCGTGAAGGCAAGTAACTTAATATTATTTGAAGCTGATTTTATGCCATGTGTCTATGCAAACAATAGGCTATGACTTGTAAAGATTAAATCCTTTTATCAATGGAAAATGATAATGTATACAAAATAACATTAGGAAGTCAAGTGGTCCAGTATTTTCTGATATCAGGTAGATTTATATGGCACCTTAATCATACTAAATAGATTTTTATCTCTACATTTGATAAAAGTCATAAAATCATTATTGAGGGAGTAAAAGCAATCATAAGTGACTCAGGAAGACCCAGAACGCTTAGATAGAGTAGTTACTAGATTTGAAATTGTTCTTCCTTAAATGCCTTAGGGCATATGTGTGTTTAACAAGATACTTACTACTAGGCAATATTACTTGCTTAGTTGGGCTTCTGTGAAGAAAGTTATGCAATAGCCCAGTCCATATTATCTCAGCCCTGCCCTGCTTGCATTAGCAAGGTGCAGTAGCAGGTGGTGTTAGTCATAGGTAGGGTTGGGGGAGAAGGCGAGAGATTAAAAGGGAAGGTATTGGATTGGCTGAAATTTAGGCTGAGACATAGTTGCAGCCTTAGTACATGGTCATTCTAGTCCAGTTATGTATTTGACCAGTCAGTAGCATGGCATGAAGCTATAAAAGACAATGAGACATCAGAGCATTTTAGTGCTCTAATTAGTTGGGTTTCAATTCTGTAGCCAGTGGGGAAAGGGAGGTAATTTTTAAAAAAATTGTTTGAAGAATAGTTAAAAATCTATAAGTAATTATAAATATAGTCTAGAAAAGTGAATGATACCCAACATCCCAATTTTACTTTAAAAAACAGCCACACAATTCAGTTTCAATATCTTAGTAAATTGTAGAAAATTTAAAAAAAAATCAATTTGTCTTCATTTTGGCTCCAGTGAAAACACATTTGATATTACAATGGCCTCACTGAGTAAGGTATGCACTGTTAATTTACTGGCTAATGCAGCAGTGTCACTTAGCACAAATTCCCAAATTGAATTTTAGTCAAAAGCATCTAAATTCAAGCAACTTTGAAGACTCTTGATAGGAAGGAAGCCATAGTGCCTAACTTAGAACTATGGCAGTTTACTAATATCCTCAGTATAGTGTGTGTATCTGTATGTATGTGTGTGTGTGTGTGTCTGTGTGTGTGTGTATATATACATATATATATAAAGAAAAATTAAAGGGACACTAGCTTAAAAACCATTTTTCCCCTGAATTTTTAACCTACAGTATTAGTGTTAGTTTGTCTACAATTACTATAGCAATTAGAAGGGGAAATATTTTTTTCAGTTTGTTTTTGTGCATTTAACCACACTTTTTGTGGAGACAATTTCATGTTTCCCCCTCTAATCAGTTCTCTGTGTGGTTTATGTGAGGGTCTTATACAGCAATGGAGGGAGGGGATGGGAAGACAATAGAAAAATATGATTGTAAAACAAGGATTGGGTTAGGTGTACTGTCTGAAACTACTTTTAACTTACGCTTTAAAAATAGATTCAAATTCAGGTTGAAGCAATCCTTTTAAATATACTATCTTGTTTTAAAATGTCTTGTAGATACCAGTATTTGAGTACAGTACAAACTATTACATCTCATGAAGATGCTATAGCATACATGTGCTGTGAGTGCATTCATTACTGACCACTTGAAAAATTCATATGGATTAGGGCGCTCAAGGAAGTGCATCAGATAAAGATGAAATTTTGTTGCCAAAGATGATAGGCTTTTACAGATTCTTTTCGGCTGGTATCACTAAGAAAATAATAAAAGGAGGAAGATACTGGAACAAGGTAGTAGCTTCGCCTCTGCCAACAATGGATCCCTTGCCATGCCCACAGTCTCTGAGGCAGCTTTATTGTAGAAACTTATGCAACAACAAAACAGTTCCGGTACCCACCCTGGGTTACAGTTCCTGGGGAATTTTCCCCTTTTCCTTTCAGGTGCCCATTATCTTCCCTCCTAGGGGACTCTGGCAGTCTTGCTGTGCCCGATTACTGCTTCCCTGAACAGTGCCATCCAGGCTTTTCTACCTGGAGGCCCCTTTTCAGAACAGTTCCTCCCAGGTTCCCACTTCCTCCCCTCCTAGGGGACTCTGGCAGTCCTAGCTCTCCAGGGGTCCCTATTCCCATGGAGCAGGCAGTGTGAGAGCCCTGTGTCTGTACTCTCTGCCTCTTTCCTGGCTGGCATTCAGCCTGACACACTCAGTCTCCCCTTCACTGGGTTTCTCCTTCTCTCTAGTCCCAGATACTCTCTTTTAAAGCTCATTTGGGTCAGCAGATGAGGCAGAGTGCACCCGCTTAAAGGGCCAGTATCACCGTGTGATATACTGTAGTGATTTGTACTGCCATTTTTAATTCACACAATAGTCAGTCTGTTACACATGCATCCCTCAACTATGGTGGAGAGGTAGTGTCCTTATCCTTTGAAAATTGCCTAACTTTGAGAAGCACGCAGACAGTGATTCTCTATAAAATGAAGGTAGTATGAAGTTCAGAAATTGGCAAAAAAAAGCTACAGAAATTCTGGAGTCCTTGCCAGAATAAAGCACCATTTTTTAAACTCAAACATTCACTTTCATGAATAGCACTTAGGGTTTATCGTAAAACACTTTCAAAGTGTTTGTTCTTGTAAAAAAAATCTCAGGTTAAATGTCTACATCTTTTACAAAACAAAAATAAGAGCTAGGAAAGGCTACAAGAACAGCCTCTAGTGTAATTAATTTCAAAGTTATTGATTGTCAATGGCACTAAATGGTGAAGTTTTACTGACAAAAATGCAAGATGCTTCCCAGAAAGCCATGGGAAAAATTAAGTTGCTTAAGATATTAATTTACATTATATCTGGATTATTTATATTCTTTGGGATTTTCATTTTTATTCATTTGGTTTTCAAAATTAGAAGACCAAAGGATATCTGAAGTGACAAAGTTCATAAGAAAGTAAAAATGGCAGTTCAGAAATTTGGTTATGTCTTTGCTACTGTTGTTTCAGATGGGTCTCACAGGTATAAGTGAAACTTGAATTCATATCACAATGTTGGTTTGATTAAAGAATCTGCAGAATTCAGGTCTGGTGATACCACTGTAGAAACAGCCAGTGCTGACCTTAACGGCAGTACAGAAAGCTGATTATTGAAAATGACTTTGCATCTTTCACTGCAAATAAGTTCTGCTATCCTGAACAATTTTTAATATTAAATACCAACCTGCATCACTAGTGTCTTAGAAATTATGGGTGGGAAGATACCAATTCAGATTATGGTTGGTCCCTAAAACAGCTATGGTGTAGACTTGCCATTAGAGATAATGAGGGTGTAGTTTTAATAGAAAGTTTGGCATCTTTTGCCTTTTGAGAGTCTAAAATAGTGACAAATTCATGCTGAATAAAAGGAGCAAGAATTTTTGCAAGCAGTCAAAATAGTTGTAGGGAAAAAGCTCTTCTCTTGAGGAAAGAATAAAAAAAATTGGAGGGATGATATCTGACCACATTACTCGTAATGGTCTGAAAGTTTCTCTTATAGGACTGCATCTTTTTCCTTGCTGCCCATAAGGTATCATTTCACTGTAGTGAAAAAGTGAGAAAAGAGTGTGTTTTGCAGCCATAGGAAAAGGATAAGGAATGATGATGAGGCATGATCCACAGATAAGGAAATTTGAAATTGCACTTTGGCATATAACTTATTTAATGTGCATTTACCTTATAAGTTACATGCCACAGTAGCAAGCAACTTTGTTTTGTATTTTGAGCTATGTTAGTGTAATGTGAAGCCCATAACTGAAGTACCATAAAAATATTTGAGTTTGATATTGTTATGCACTGAATTTACAGATTGTTCAAAAGTTTTATGAGTGTTCGCCCACAGTGTTTCTGAAGTATGTTTCTGCCACTCCCTTTGTTTAATCACTACGAGTCTCAGTGTGGCCTTTTGTAACACTTTGGGCCAGACCACTGGGTTGTCTATACCAGCATCAACCCATTAATTTCTGATTGAGCTACCTGATTGTCTTGTTCCTATCACTTCTGACTTTTCCTGTAAAAGAAACAGTTGAAAAACTATGCCTTTTGAAGAAGCGGAGTTCAGCTGTTTTGTATTGAGCACCATGTGGAGCTACCAACAACTAGAAAAGTCTTGGAATGGATGTCACATTCTGAGGTGCAGTCCAGACCAATTAAGAATTGTCACATTTTACCATGTAACCCCAAGAGCCTCACAATGCCTTGCTACTGTGGTTTTCTGCCTGGGACGCTCACAGTCAGCAACAAGTATGCACTCTATGTATTGGACAACCCTGGTCCAACACTTTGGATCCTGGAGCCTGCCTACAATACCACAGATTTCTACTGGTCTCTGCCAGTCTTGGTTAACAACTGGTAAGGAAATGCCACACTCTCTCCAGCCCCAGTTTTCCCCCAAAATGTGTGTTCTGAAATGTCCAACCTTATCTTGGAACAACCAGAAGAATGTTAAGGTCCATTGCTCCTTTAAAGAGCCAGTATTCAACAGTTTGTTACTTTAACTGGAGTTAACAAAGAGTTGAGTTTAAACACAGCACTGAAGTGGTTGGCATTAAAAATAAAACAAGTTTGGTTACAGAGATAGATCTTAAGTGAGTATAAGAATTAAAGTGAGAAATGATTACAAGAGAAATCAAGATAAAATGCTTTCTAGTAACTAAAATTTAAGCTAGATTAGGTACAAGGTAAAATTCTCGTCATGTTTCCATCAAGATGGCTGACCAAATTCCTGGGTCACGATCTGTCCTCCAAAGTCAAAGGGCTGGCACCTTTGTTGTCTTAGGGGAAAGATAGATAACGTGGGGTTCTTCTTCAAGGAGCGCCCGTCTAGGTCGTAAAATTGCTTATATTCCCATCTCTGTTTATCCCTTTTGACGGTTTTCTTTTGTCTTCCTGTCCTTAATTTTTTTTAATCGGTAAATATTATTTTGTCACCCCCCCCCCCCACAAATGGTGACTGAACAGCAACCTTCACCTCAGGCATGCCTGGTTCCCCTGGCTTTAAACGTTGCCTGACCTGCAGGCTATCTATTGCTGTATCGGATGGTCATGCTGTCTCAGGGAAACCCATATACCACAGAAGTGTGCACCCTGCAAGAAATTATATGCCAGGACACTGAAAGCCAGGGACCTCCAACGAAAACTATTAATGATGGAGAAATCCCTCAGGCCAGCCTCCGACCCAGAGTCCAGGACTCCTCCTGGCCAACGGTCTCCAGCAACAGCCTCAGACAAGAGCTCCACACAGTGTCTAAGGACCCTGCATCTAACAAGGCGACCAAACATTGGTCACAGTCATCGCCTCAGAAAGATCCCCTTAAGAAGAAGCGATCTCCTGGCAAGAAGTCTGCCCCGCTACCGACGTCACCGAGAACCTCGGATGAGAGGCACCAGGAATGTCTGGTACCGAGACATCCCGAGGAGCCAAGGCGCTGATACAGCCAGGCTCTCAGGTGCATGAGCTAAAGCTGAGCTCCCTAGCTCGGCATCAACAGTGCCGAAGAACGCCTCGGCACCAGCTAGTGTAATGGTGCCACCTGCTGCATATGCACAGCCTCACGAGACCTCGGCACCAGCAGAGCATACTGTGCTGCCCTCCACGGCACCGAGCTTCCCAGTACTGCAACCCTTCATGGGACAGGCGGACCTGGCAGACTCCTCCATGCTGGGAACATCCCTCTTCGGCACCAGTGGTACCCCAGTCAGACCAGGACCAACCTGAATAGGCACTCCGAGCAGATCTGCACCTCCATTATCTAGTGATGAGGATAAAGAGAATGATTCAGGTCTTTATACCCCTTGTAATTCCTCCCCGAAACCAGGACCCTCTCACCAACAACCAACTATGCAAGGACAAAGCTGGCAGGCACAACCATGGATACCACCTCCTGTTGTTATGCCACCCAGTTGGCCATAGTAGGACATCTACAGAGCCCAAAATCTTAAACTCCCCAACCTACCAGCATCAGGTGCAACCCGGTCCCCTTCACTCATGAACCCCCCACCGTTGGAGGCCCAGGAGGAAGAGGGAGAGGAGCCAGAAGAGGATTCTGAAGGTGTCACACTGCCACCCCCACCCATATTTCATTCTCGTCCCCAGATGAAACAATTATGCCATCACTTCCCATCACAGGAGTTGATTTCAAGTCCTTCCAGGACTTATGCAAAAGAGTTACAGAATCCCTGGACATCTCTTTAGCAGAGCTGCCAGAGACTCAGCATAAACTTACTGACATCTTGCAGGCATTCCCATCAACAAAAATAGCTCTGCCCATTAACACTACTCTAATGGATCCTGCAATGATAGCATGGCAGACACCGGCCACTGTCCCACCCTCCTGTAAACGCTCGGACAGAAAATATTATGTACCAGCGAAAGGGGCTGAGTTCTTATTTACTCACCCAACTCCAAATTCACTGGTCGTAGAGGCAGTAAACCAAAGGGGAAAACAGCACCAGTCAGAAACCACCAGTTATGACAAAGACTGGAAAAGGCTTGAGCTCTTTGAACACAAAGCCTGTTCCTCAGCCTCACTGCAATTTCACATAGCAAACTACTCTATTAGTGAAATACACCTACAACTTGTTTAATAAAATGACATCTTTTATTGAACAAATGCCAGAGGAGTCAAAGGAGCAATACAAAGCTAACATTGCGGAGGGCTCCTTAATTGCCAAAACAGCACTGCAGGTCTCCCTTGATTCTGCTGACACGGCAGCTCGTTCCATCACCACGTCCATGGTCATGCGTCGAGCTTCATGGCTCCACCTCTCTGGGCTTCCTAGGGAAGTACAAGTCACAGATGAGGTCCTGCCCTTTGGGGGACAAAAATTATTTGCAGAAACCACAGATCCATCCCTACATACTTTAAAGGACTCGAGAATCACCTTGAAGACAATAGGTATTTACGTCCCCCCAAACAAGAAAAAACGGCAGATTTTTATACCCAAAGATTCCATCCCACCCTGTACTCCCAACCCGAGACAATATGACTAACACCGCAAGCAAACACAAGCAAGGCGCAGGCATAACCAGGATCAACCTGCCACATCTCAACCATCAACATCCCATCAATCATTTGAAGTATTGGTCAAGGGCTCGAGACCTCTGTCTTCTCGCATGCCAGATTATCAGATAACATCCACTCTCTTTGGAGACCACCTGCTACCACACTACCCAGTCTGGAACAACATCACTTCAGAAAAATAGGTGCTGGAAATCAGCCAGAAGGGTTACTCTATCCCATTTATTTCTACTCCCCCACCCACCCACCTTCCCTATCCTTCTTCAGGGACCCCTCCCACAAGACTGTGTTGCAGCAGGAAATAAACCATCTCCTGTAACTAGGAGCCGTTGAAATAATACTACTCCAACACAGGGGAACAGGGTTTTATTCCCGTTATTTTCTCACACAGAAAAAGAATGGGGGCTGGAGACCCATTCTGGACCTACGCAAACTCAATAAATTTGTAACGATGCAGCCCTTCAAAATGGTTACCCTAGCAACCATAATTCCAGCATTAGAGAAAGGAGATTTGACCTACAGGATGCCTACTTTCACATCACCATTCATCCAGCACACTGACGATTTCTGTGCTTCACACTAGGCCATCAACATTACCAATACAAAGTACTACCCTTCAGCCTGTCCACAGCCCCATGGGTATTCTCCAAAGTCTTAGCCATCGCCACAGCTTACCTCCGCAGGCTAAGGGTAATGATCTTCCCATACTTGGACGACTACATCATAAGAGCACCAACACAACAGATAGCAGTACAAACACAAACCACATTAACCCTCTTCACCAACCTAGGGTTTCAAATAAAGGTTCAAAAGTCCACCTTGGTCCCTGTCCAACAGCTAGAGTTTATAGGGGCCTATCTCGACTGTCTTGCAGCACAAGCAAGATTATCCCAACAGCGATTCCACAACCTAACCAGGCTGATAACAATCAGACAGCCCCCAAATGTCCGCTAGGGCCTGCTTACGACTTCTTGAGCATATGGCTGCTACAACTTATGTAGTCAAACATGCCCGACTGTATTTGAGATGCCTACAGGCCTGGCTCCACGCCTGCTGTATACCACACAAGCATTCCCTTCACAAACGGTTCACTATACCCCGGAGAGAGGAGGATTCCCTCAAGTGGTGGATAGAACTGCAAAACATCTGTTCAGGGGTCACATTCCAACAAAAAGCTCCCACTATAACAATCACCACAGATGGCTCCCTAGTGGGATGGGGAGCCCATCTGGACAACAACCCCATCCAGGGACGCTGGTCCCCAGCAGAAACCAACCTACATATAAACATTCTAGAAAAGTATGCAAACACTTCCTTCCGCTTATCCGCAACAATACCATCCAAGTCCTCATGGACAACACAGCCTGCATGTTTTATATAAACCAACAGGGCAGAGCTCGATCATACCCTTTTTGCATTGAGGCACTCCACCTAGGGCTATGGTGCATATCCAACAATATAGACATTTCTGCAGCTTACCTGCCAGGACTTCAGAATACCATGGAAGACCATCTGAGCAGACACTTCTCACAAATCCATGAGTGGGAGATGGACTACCGAACCCTCGTGACCGTATTCAACCAGTGGAGGTTCCCTACTGTAGACTTATTCACAACAGCTCACAATACAAAATGTCCTCAGTATTTCTCCTGAGCGGGGCTGAGGCACCACTCACTGGGCGATGCCCTCCTCACAATATGGGAAGCACCACTAATGTACGCGTTCCCGCCCGGAACTAAGCCGGGTGTTACACAGAATCAGACAGGACAAGGCCAGGGTCATATTCATTGCGCCCACATGGCCCAGACAGACGTGGTTCCCATACCTAACACAGATGGTGGTGAAACCTCCTCAAACCCTTCCACAACTTCCTAATACAGGAGGCTGGCCGCATCATTCACCCCAGCCTAGCGGTTCTCCATCTCAAAGCCTGGTTACTCCATGGCTAATGGGGCTGGATCAGGATTACTCTGAAGAGGTTAAAGGTATTCTCTTGAATAGTCGCAAACTGAGCACACGCAAGACTTACACTCATAAGTGGGTAGGTTTCTGCACCTGGTGCGAGGCTCATCATAAGTCTCCTCATTCTGCCCCTCTACCCAGAGTCCTGGACTATATATTAGGCCTTAAAAAGGCTGGCCTCTCCAATAGCGCCATAAAGGTACACTTAGCAGCCATTGCCTCACTACAAGTTAAGGTAGATGGAACCACGATCTTTGCTTATCCAACCACTAAACAATTCTTAAACAGCATGACCAACATCTATTCTCCTCTAAAACACCCTACTCCTATATGGGACCTTAACCTCATGCTACACATCCTCATGGGCAAGCCATTCGAACTCCTTGTGACTTGCTCACTGCTACATCCATCAATGAAGGTCTCCTTCCTTATTGCAATCACTTCAGCAAGAACAGTAGTGGACCTAGGGGCCCTAATAGCACACCCGCCGTATACCACATTCTATAAAGACAAAGTCATCCTAAGACACCACCCTAAATTTATACCTAAAGTAGCCTCTTCATTTCATTTAAACCAACCCATTTACTTACCTGTGTTTTTTCCGAAACCCCACGCCAACACTGGGGAGGCATCCCTTCACACTCTCGACGTCCGTAGAGCTCTGGCCTTCTGCTTAGAAAGAACAAAGACATTTAGAAAATTGTCCCATCTTTCTTTTGGTCGCAGAGCAATCAAAGGGTGAGGCCATCTCTAAACAAAGATTATCTACATGGATTTCTGGCTGTATCCATCTGTTCTGTCATCAGAGCAACACCCCTGCTCCACTGGGATTCGTGCGTACTCCACCAGAGCGCTATCCATGTCTGTAGTATTCCTCAACAACATACCCATCGTAGACATTTGCAGGGCAGCTACCTGGGCTTTGGCCCACACGTTTACCAAATGCTATGCCTTGGAACTACGTTCCTCTGCCGACACTCAGTTTGGACTCTCAGTGCTGTTCACTGTTAACAAAAATACTCCGAAGCCCCTCCTTCCCTCGAGGGGTACTGCTTCATAGTCACCTAAAGTGGAGCAACCACAGGGACACTCCTCGAAGAGGAAGAGAAGGTTACTCACCTTGTGCAGTAACTGAGGTTCTTTGAGATAGTTGTCCCTGTGGGTGCTCCACTACCCTCCCTTCTCCCCTCTACTTCGGAGTTTCACATTGATTCTGAGGTATTCTGATTCGGAGTTTCACATTGATTCTGGGGTAGAGAAAGAACTGAGGGATGCTTGGCTGCGCATGCTAAGTGGTCACTCAGAGCGGCGCGAGATGGCTTCCGTGCATGCGCGGCCAACTGGGGCACTGCTACTACAAATCTCTGATTACAAGTGCAGGGCGTCAAGACACCTAATATGGAGCACCCACAGGGACAACCATCTCGAAGAGCTTCAGTTATTGCACAAGGGGAGTAACCTTCTCTTTCTTGGTCCCCTTCTCTTTTATAGTCCAGTGAATCTTTGAAATGGAGTATTCTGAAGGATACCTCCAGCTCAGTCTATTTCCAACTGTGAAGTAGTGTGACAGAATACACTCCTGTATTTACATGCTACCACACTATTGTAATAATCTTTTGTACAAAGTATGCCTTATAAAGTATCATTTGAAAACTCATTATTTGCTGTTCCGTATTGTCCTGTTAAAATATGGATGGAAAGATTGTTTGTGAAGTTATAAGATTCCCCCTGTGATGTTATTAACACATGTTCCAAACCCTACAGCCCTGCCCAGGCAGAAGTCAGGTCTGTCCTAAACAAAGGAAGCAATGTGTGCTTGTCTTAATTTGCCTTGAAGCAGTAAACAGAGTTATCAAGCAGGAAGGGAAAACAAAGGAAGTTCAAACAGGTGAAAAAAAACATACTGTTGTCTTCTTGGGTCTCAGCTGGAAATATTTTTTCAAGTGGGGGACTGAAACTATTTAAAAAAAAAAAAAAAAAAAAGAGGGACAAATGCCCCAAGGGGACACCCTCCCCCCCCTTGCCCACCTCATTCTCCACACCTGAGAAGACAAAAGGAAACAGCCATTGGACTCTAGGGGAGGGGTCCTGACCTGCGAGTTTGGTCAGTAATCTGCTGGAGCCTGGAGAAAGTTTGCTTTGCAACTAAGTTAGTTTTGTAAGTAGATACTAGTGAGAGTTTTCTCTTTATTTTTCTTGTAACCGTGTCTAACTTTATATCTCATTACTTATCCTCACTTAAAATCTCTCTCTTTGTAGTTGTTAAGTTTGCTTTACTGTTTTATCTAATCCAGTGTTTTTAAATTGAAGTGCCTGATAGCTATTTAAGATAATAAACTGGCATATTATTTCTATAAAGGAATAATGGATTTAATATATTTGTACTGGCCAGGACAGGGCTGGGCAGTACAGGACATACATTTCTGGGGGACGATCTGGGACTGGGGTGTGTTGAGGTCACCCTGCAGTATAACCCAGGCTAGTGAGAGCCCAGGTGTACCTGGCAGGCTGCCGTTACACACAGACACCTCAGGTGTGGCTTGCATGCTGGAAGGCTGTTTGTGAGCAGCCCAGATGGGAGCTACTGTAAGGCACACAAGATTGCAAGACGGGTGACACCACTACTCATTCCCCTCTGGGGTTGTCTGCTAAAATGCAAATTGTTTAGTTCTTCAAGTCATGGTACCTATGTGTATTCCACATGTGGGTGTGCATGCATGCCATGCACCTCAGTCTGGAAGAAGTGTCCGTTGACCCACACGTACATGATGCATCCCCTTGTGCTTCAAGCCGAGGGTATAATAGGTACAGTGGGTTGACGCCTCTTTGGTTCCCTCTAATCGCTGCACGGCCTGAGTCAGAAACTCCTGTTCCTTCACACTCTTAATTTTACTAAGAGAGTGACCACTCCTTGTTCTGTGTACCTAGTTGCAGATAGTTGTATATTGTCATTTTAGTGATCTATACGTTAGTGTAGTTCTTTCCCTGTTTGGGGAACATTCTCCACCTGGGGACTATGCCCCAGATTCCGTGATTTAAAAATTGTGTCCTGCCTGCACTCATTATCTGTGAGTGACAAACTCCAGAGGTGCCTCTACTACCTCGGCAAGACACACATTGTGGCTTCGCCTCTATAAGTACTTGATGGAGGAAGCCATTTTAGACTGAGGGCATGTTCTGATCCGGGACCGATGGAGCCCCCGGTACAGCGACCATCATTGGTAGTGAGAGCCCCTCTGATCACCCTTTATGCCCCTGGTCTGTTGGTACTGAAGACAAAGGACAAGTACCGACATTAGAGTAAAAAACACTGTCATGAGCATAAAAGCAGATCCCTATCATAGATTGCTCCAACGCACAGCGTTTCTTCCCCAAGCCAGGCCAAGTTGGGTGAGATATTGTGCGCGGATCCGACTGGACCAATGCCCAAGCTTCCACATGTGGAGAGTAAGGCTAGGTTCAAATGGGATCTGATGGTACCAATAACTGCCATGGTACCCGTGCGTCTGGAACACTCACCTGTGTGTGCCCCCTCCTGCCAGTGCCTCTGCACCTCCTGGATAGTATGGCCCCACTGACACCACCTAGGTCCTCTGACATTTCCAGAGGTGCACCACGGACTGCTAGATGCTGTGAGCCTTTCTTGTTGACAGCACTGAAGCTTACAGCTCTGTGGGTCCTTAATCTCATCCTCTCTGCCCTCATGAAGCCCCTCTTTGAACCGTTGGCAACGTGCTCCCTCTCCCACCTCTCAATGAAAGTGACATTCCTGGTAGCCATAACCTCAGCCACGTGGGTAGGTGAGCTAGCCGCCATGATAGCAGATCTCTCCTACACTATATTCCATAGGGACAAGGTATCGCTACGGCATCACCCTAAATTCCTCCCAAAGGTAGTGTCGGAATTCCACCTATACCAGTGCATCCACCTTTGAAGCAAAACACAGGAGCTGTTTAACAACACACAGCAAGGCTAAATAACAGTTTAGGAAAGGAAATCAATAGTATTTGTATCCAGTTGAAACTGCAGAGGAATCTTATATGTTGGCATAGTGTAATTGCTCAACTTGGAATGTGGAGTGTATGTTTTTAGAAAATAGCAGGTTTGGTAGGAATATGTACAAATTCTCAAATGGACATTTGAAAATATAAAGCAAGATGAGTCTGAGTAATTTGATTAATTGTTTTATATCTAAAGGTTACTTTTAATTTTTAGAACTTTAGTTAGTATGGACATTCAGACATTCATGGGGTTGGTGTTCAATGTAGTAGATACTGTATTAAAAATAGCATGTTTTGAGAGCTATTATCACTATTGCATGTTTTTTATTCCCTATATAGGAAGTTACAGTATTGCAAATGTCTTGCCTTCAGCTCCGGATATGGCTCAGTTTAAACAAGGAGTGAAATCAGTGGCTGGAAAACTTTCTGTTCTTGCTAATGGAGTCATGACTTCTATACAGGTTAGTAAATTAGGAAAGTAAGAAATATTAAAAATAACGGGATAGATATTGAAGTCTTGTCATGAGGATTTATTCACATGATTCCTGTTAACTCCTTAGGGGGGAAAAAGTTGATTGTTTTTATATAATGTAGCTGAAATGTCAGAGAATTTTCATAACAGATGGTAAAATATTTAAAGCTTTTTATGACTTTCCAATTAATTCACTTTTCTTAGAGAAGTTTCCATGGGTACAGTTGAGACTTAAAAATGACTAAAATGTTCCTTTTCTTATAGTAATTGAACGTGCATTCTATCAAGCATATTTGTTGCTCATATCCCATTTTAGAGTAACTAGTAGTAATTTAACTGTTAGGCTTTTGTCTCTGTAATTGACGTGATAGAAAAATGTACCACAGAGTCCCGGATGGAAGGACCAATATTTTTCAAAATAGACACTGAAACTTAAAATCCTAAATTCATAATTAGGCACCTAAGTAAGAGGCCTGATTTTCAAAAGTACCAAACGCCCATCAATTCCCATTGAGCTCAGATTAAATTTTTGAAATTCAAGAGCCCAATATTAAGCTCTTATTTTTGAAAATCTTGGCCAATTTTCTAAATGTGGTGACTTTAAAAATTAAACCTCACTTACTTTTAATGAATATTACCATATTTAATTTATCTTGCTGTGGAAAACATGCCCATGAGTGTTTTGTTCTTTTTTCTAGGATCGATATAATTCTTAACCAGTTGCATATCAACATATTTAAGTACACTAAAGAAGAATTTCTCTCCAGATATGCCAGTGATCGCATTGCTGATTGAAATGAAGGCTGCCTTAAGGCTGTAGAATATTTTGCAAGTTGTTTTGCCACTTTTGTTTACCATGTTACTTTCTGGTTCTTGGAATTTTTGGACTGTCACTTTATTTTTATGTAGCAAAAACCTTGTAGTAACTTGTTACATCACTTATGCTTTTGTTCCTTTATAGTGTTGTATCTTCCAGTGTCCTTAGTGTTAAATACAATACCTCTCTCTCTCTCCTCCTCCTCCCCCTCCCCCCCCCAGTTGGCTGTGGGGCTGGGAAGAAAAAGGTGGATATAAGGGCGCTTACATGGAAAGATGAGACTTACTGATCTGAATCTCTGCATCTGTAGTCATAAACCTCAGGTGCCACATGTATACACAGTTTGGCTGCTCACATTTTTGTGTCTTGTAGAAACGAAATCTTAAGTTAAAAAAATCATACATTGAAATGGTATTTAGTGTATTATAGCAAAATATAGGACTTGATTTGGACCTTTGCTTGTCATGAAATAGAAACTCTTGAAATTCATGTTGTTCAGCATTAAAATGACAAGGGAATATTACCTTGAGAGCATTATTTCCTCTAGAAAATCTTTTGTTTAGGGTGAGGTATGAAATATATAAATACTCAAGTAAAAAGGTAACAATCTTAATTTTGTCATGGGATCTATTTATTCATAATTTTGAGAATTATTAAAAAATTGCAATATAGTCTCCTTAAGTGCTCTTAAACAATCAGTATCGTGTACAAAATGAACAAAATTCAAGTATACATAATTATAGGGACAGATAGAGTAGTTTAATTGACTATTTAGTTTTGTTAGGTATTTTTAGAACAATCTTAGTTTTTTGATAAATTACGAAATATGTGAATAAGAAAATATAGTGGGGCTGTGTTTTAGACAGCCTGGAATTTGTCACTGACAAAGTATTTTGCAAATTTTGTGGATCTAAAAAACCCCCAAAATGAGTTTCCAACTGATTCTGTTCTATAGCTTTATTTCTTAAACAACTCTCAAATTTGTAAACTGCTAATGCCTAATAAAAACCATTGAAATCAGTTGTATTTTTCTTACATACATGTATGCAAGAGGCCAGTCTTTAGTTTCTTAACCCACCATGCATGTTTGGTTTCTATACTAATGCTGTGCTTGCTGTTTGGAATTAGTCTTTAATTAAAATAGAGTGAAGTGGCCATTTCATATCAGTTTGCTATGTTTATAAAGAACACCCACTGATTTGGAGTGGGGGAAGGAACCTACAGTGCTAGTAGCTTTGTATATTAAGATTTTAATCTAGACACATCTGGACACTACATTTCCTATCTAACTAACCGAATTTGATTCAAGTTCTTCTTTAAATTTAATCTTTACTTGCTGTTCTGTCTGATACATCCTGATTTATTAATCCAAAAATCCTTTATTTTTTATAAGAGCTGAACACAGCTGGGCTTTTGTCCTGATTAACTACATAGCTTTACTTTAGTAGACAGTGTTGTTGTTGTTTTTTCAGCCCTGATATCTAGATACAGAAGACTTGAACTGCTTCTCTAAATTCCGCCTCATGTTGTATAAGGAAATGCCATATTTGAAACACCCATGCATAAATATTGGTATTGATGAGGTGTCATTACATGAATGAAGTGATTATTCACAGTCTTGGTTCTATGGGAAGACTGGTATGTATATTGTGAGGAACGTTTTTTTTTTTCCCTCATGTGCTCTGTAGAAAGAGCAAATCACAAGTAGAAAAGACTGAGAAATTATAAATAAGGATAAATGTAACCATAACAAATTACAGGTAATGTCTGTTAGACTAAAACCCCTCAGTTATCTTAAAAGCAAACATACCATAGAAGAAAACTGATTTGCATTCTTCCTGATAGTTAAAAAAGCAAAACAAAAAACAGTAATGTTGTGGAGGGAATTATAACAGGGGTGGCCAAATTTACTGTCCCTCTGAGATGCATACAATAATCTTCAGAAGTTTGAGAGCCACAAGAAACACACAACCTTTACATGTGCATTTTTAAAAATATTAACTTCCTACTTACTAGACCATGGCTAATTACTGCTAAAGTTAGAGGCCTTGTGGGTCTAGATCCAGCTCTTCGATTAAATTTTTGAACTGTCGATGAGTCTTCCTATTTGAACAGATGAAACTGACAATTTCTAGGATCATTTTTGTAACATTTTCATACTTGAAGTATCTGCCTGCAAGATGTTCATGATGGATGATACAATGAACAGGGAGAAACTCCGGATATTTGGGATCGCTTTTCAAGAGTCTGGTAAGTCCTACCTTTTTCCCCCACTGTTGCAGGTGCTCCATGTGTTGCAACACTGACAAGTTTATCCAGCAGTATGTCAGCATTTGTCAGTGCTTTGTCAAGTGCATTCTTTACGTCAACTCCGCAGGTTGTTTCTTTTAGTGCCACCAAGACCAGCGTTTTTTCTTTCACAATTACATCCACAGAAACACAGTGAACAAATATTGTTTGCTCGTTGTGGTTTATCTTGTATATCTGTGGATTTGTCAACAGCTAGGCTGTATGGTAAAGAATTCTTTAGATCATTTTGCATCTTGATTGCAACATCAGCACTGATCTGGGGAGCTACACCTCTCCACAGGGTGGTGTGAAATTGGAATTTGTTTTATTAGTCATTGAAGTTTTGTGTTACTTAGACCTAAAAGTGAAACCACTTCTGCAATATTCTTCTTAACAAATTCTTCCTCACAATATGGACATTTAGCATGAGCAATATTCCATGACATAACAAAACTAGCTTAGGTCATTGTGTCAGCTTCCTTACTGAATGCTGAAAGTAATGTCTGACTGTTTTTAGGCGTAATTTTAATATGGATAGCTTGTTTTTCCTTAATTCTGTTTCAGGAGGGTATTTAGATGAAAAGTTGTGTTTCATTTCATAGTGATGTTTCAAGTTGCTCGCTTTGTGGTTAGTGAATGATGCATTGCAGATAAGGCACAGGGGTTTGCCATCTTTAACCGTGAATGCAAAATCTTCTTCCCATTCTGGCTTAATATTTTGGTTTTCTCCTTGCATTTCTTACAATTTGAAGATATCATTGTCATCCACGAAATTAATGTAGGATTAACATTTAAAGCTAAAACTATACAAATGTGACCTTTGAACAGTAAATACAGCCTGTATTCTGCAGAATATCTGAATACAGAATGATGCAAGTTCCTGAAATAATGTGCATGTGTGAGCTTCTCTGTCAGTCTCATTCTCATGCCGTTGGGTTCACCAGGGCTTAAATTCTCTTGAAGTACTTCCTGGAGCCCCCCATGCATGCCCCCCCCCCATTCTCCACCTAACAGACTGAGGCGCCAGGGTGCAGAAGCCCTGAGCCCTGGTGCGTACCGCTGCCCCATGCAGGGCTGAAGCTCTGAGCCCCATCACACACGCACCATGCGTACGTCTAAAGCCCTGAGACTCTCCTCCTCATAGGGGAGAAGTCCCTAGCCCCACCACCCTGCCACAGGGCAGAAGCCCCAAGCTCCCCCCCCCCAGTCTGGTAAGCAGAGAATGGCAGAGGACACAAAGGGGATTCCATGAGCCGCTCTTTACCTGTAAAAAAGCCGCAGTTTGGCCATACCTGGAATATAAGCCTGGAATTTTACCAAAACCTTGTCTAAAGGGCTGGTAGAGATTCAGTATTTTTAGAGAATCTTTGTCCAACTCAGGGTATGTCTATACTACCCGCCGGATTGGCGGGCAGCGATGGATCCAGCGGGGGTTGATTTATCGCGTCTAGTCTAGACATGATAAATTGACCCCTGAGAGCTCTCCCGTCAACTCCTGTACTCCACCGTAATGAGAGGCGCAGGCAGAGTCAACGGGGGAGCGGCAGCAGTCGACTCACCGCAGTGAAGACACCACGGTGAGTAGATCTAAGTACAGCGACTTCAGCTACATTATTCACGTAGCTGAAGTTGTGTAACTTAGATCGATTCTTCCCCCCGCAGTGTAGTAGAAATCTATTCCAGTGCTTAACTACCCTTATAGGTAGAAAGTTTTTTCCTCATATCTAATGTAAATCTCCCGTTACTACTTGTCCTACCTTCAGTGTACATAAGGAAAAATGGATTTCCCTTCTCTTTATAACAGCCCTTAGTATACCTGAAGATTGGTATCAGGGCCCCTCTGTTTCCTTTTCTTAAGACTAAACACGCCCAGTTTTTTAAACCTTTCCTCATAGGTTAGTTTTTCTAAAACTTGTATCATTTTTGTTGCTGTCCTGTGGACTCTTTCCAGTTTGCTTACATCTTTCCTAAAGTGTGGCACCCAGAACTGGGCACAGTACTCCCAATGATGCCTCATCAGTGCTGAGTAGAGCAGAACCATTACTTCCCTTCTCTTACATACAACACTACTCCTGTTAATGCCTCAGATTGACAATTGCCTTTGTTGCACCTGCATCATGCATATTCTTGATGTCTAACGCAACATATCCTTTCCTTTTTCCATGCCTGTCTTTCCTGAACAAGCTATACCCCTCTATACCAATATTCCGGTCTTGAGATTTATTCCACAAAGTCTCAGTGATGCTAATTAAGTCATAATTAACTTATTTACTAATATGTCCAGTTCTTCCTCTTTATTCCCCATTCTCCTTGCATTTATACAGTGTACAGTCATCTGAGATGTTGAGCAGATTCCTCCAGGGTTTTTCCTCTTGTTGACCCTATTATTTTTCTCCCTTCCTTCCTCCCTCCCCAGCCAATATTTAGCCTTCTGTTAAAGTCACCTTTTTTAAACCTCCCTGTGGACTTTTGTCACTTGTTCCCCATTGGAACCTAGATTAAAGCCTTCTTCACTAAACTGGTGAGTTGGTGTGCAAAGTTGTCTTCCCCTTATTGGTCAGGTGGACCCCATCTCTCCCCAGCAGTCTTCCTTCCTGGAGGCAGCATATGCATAAGTGCTTTCCTGAATCAGGGCCTTGAGTACTGACATATACATTGTCATCTTTAGGTTTGAGTTCATTTAGTGAAATAAATGAGTCAGTTAATGTTTCTAAGCTATTGTTCTATACTGTGCAGATTCACTAGACAGCATTGCATCAGTTTACAATGGGGTCACATTTTTAAGATTTTCTTTACAACCTTGTAGGATAGAAAAAATTATGGATGAACAGAAATTTAGATAAGGAGCCAAACACTGTGACAAAGGATAGATTCTACAGCAAATTCCATAGTAAGAGAATTATAGAATACTTGGGGTTCTGGCTTTCAGAGGTTCCCTAACTGTAAAAATTCTCATTTTCATTTCCCTCCGCTCTGTGGCATTCTTAATTAATTCACAACCATACAATATACAAATTTATAGGACTTTTTCAGCACCACACTTGCCTCTGTTATCCCAGAGCTGAGCCATAAACTGGCTATAAGAGAAGCTGAAATATCTGAGATTTTTCTCCTCAGCTCTATTCCTTCCTCTCCTCATGCCTGCCTCCCTCCACCCCAAATTCTATACTGTTTTGGGGAGAAAAACTTCACAAAAATTAATTTCAGTGGTGGGGGGGGAGGCCCTTCTATTATAGGAATCCAGCCACTGATGTATTGTCCAAAGTAACAAGAGTCCAACAGCTTGTTTCATAAACTATTTTGTATAAATCAGCAAGAGTTGAAGACAGACAGACTGAGGCAAACCTGCATGTTTAACTTACTAGAACTTTAGTCAGGGGTCTTCAAGGCTCCATGTATAACAGAGATGAAAGGTTCTAGAAATCTCTGAAATGTGTTTTGATTGGTCATTGTTAATTTTAAAAGGTTGCCACCCTATTTCTTTGGATATTATCTTAGTGGGCAGGGCATGGACTGGAAGGAGTCAGCTTTACGATCATGGCTGCCACCCGCACCATCTCCTGGGACCATGAGATCCATTATGCCTTCATTGGGCCTTCATCATCCTGATCCTAAGTTAGGAACTTGACTGGATCGGGTCAGAGAGAGGGAACCTACAACCTTGCCACCTCCAGCTAGAATGAGAGATTTGCATTTCTGCTGTAATCCCTTCCGTTGGGTGTCATTTCCACCCTCCATTCCCCTTATTTCTTTTTCTTTTATGTGTTTTATGTCTTTCTGTATGTCTTCTGTAAAAGAGTCTGGCTTAGCTAGCCAAGATAGCTCCATCTTTTGCAACACTGCTATGAGCCTTTGTTCAGAGAGGCAGCTAAAAACAATGCCTAAAACAGCCTGATGCTGGCTCAAGTTTGCTGCGTTTTGGAATGGGTGATCAGACCATCTTCTGACTTGTTTCTCCAGCAGCAAGGTTGCAAGTGAAAGTTAACACCAGAGACAGAAGGTCTGTTTTCTCTCTTTGCAGGTCTTTTTTCTCACCTTTTGATGTGTTTGTCTTCAAGGAAGCAGGATTAAATTAAGTAATGACAAATCCCAACTACCTAAACTAACCTTTTCATTCTTCACCAAGAAGGATAGTAAATACCATCTTTAATACTATCTAAAAGACTGTCAAACAAGTGTTTCTCTCTATAAAAGACTGTACAGCTAAAGGGGAAAAATGTTGTTAAAATAAATCCTTACTTAATACTTAACATTTCAAATCATTTCATTTTTGTTGGTTTTTTTTTTCTGTCTTTAATAAAAGATTTTTAATGGGGGTAAGCCATTTTCAGCAATAACTTGACATCAAGCTCTGGACCATACTTAACTGTTTAATGTTGTAATAGTGAACAAGGGTTTTAGTTACATTTTAGTCCATGTTGGGCCTGAGACATCCCCTTTTCAACACAACAGGTGACACTAAGAACTATCTATCTTGCCTACACTCTCTAACTCCCTCTTATCAATGCAGTTCCACTTTCATGGTTTTGGTGGCAACAGCATAGCACTTCTAACTACCCAAAGCCCCAACATTTTAGAGGCCATTCTGAGGGCTTGCAAGCTTTCCAAAAGCAAGTATGTGCTGTGTGTAGTCATCCTCAGGAGTTTGTCAGTATTGCAGCCTGCTCCCTGTGCCCCTCCCCAGTGTTGCTCCATCCTGCTCTTTACTAGAAGGTAAAGGGTGGGGGGAATAATGCTACAGATCAGCCTACTTGCCTTCTCGGGCCAATAAGGAGCAGAACAGGCGAGGCTGGGGACCACAGAGTTCCTCTCAGAAGGAGCTGGTAGCATTTTACAGACTCCTGGGGTGGCAGTCAAGTCAGGTCTGAGGGTGGTGTCACCTCCAAAGGAGAGGGAGTCATTAGAGGAGGGGAACAAAGGAGGGATGATTTGGAGAAGCACTGCCACAGAGGGTAGGGAAGGAATGAGGAAAGAACCAGATTGGGGGAGCCACCACAATGTGGTGAAAAGGAAAGAAGTGTGGGGATACTCAATGGGAATTGGGAGAAGGCAGAAGAGACTGGAAGGAAGATATGCCCCCATTTATATGTAAGATGAGAGAGCAGGGGCCCCCCTGAAAGCTACCTACCAAAGGTGCACTAGAGATGGTAGGAGGTCATTTGGTCTGCCCAAGAATATAACTGGTATAAGGAAAGTTATGGTCCTATTAAGCAAAAGGGGGAATGGTGGTTGTTGGGGGGCCATGCCATGGGGCATATTTGGCTTTAGATGAGTATCTAAATGTAGGATTAGAGCTGGTCAAAAAAAAATTTGCAAAAAAAAGTTCAAAATTTTTTCCATTTTATAGGATTCAAAATAGACTGAATTTCTATTTTTTGTGAAATTTTCCACATTTTAACGATATTTTTATTGAAATTTTATCCTTAGTTTTTGAAATTGTTAAATTTTTCATTTACCAGTTCTCTTACTGAAAATGGAGTTTTGTTAAACAATTTTTTTTTATTTTGAAAACAATATTGATAAAGTCAAAGAAAATTTTACAAAAGGTGGGACCTATGAGTTGCTTTTTTCAAAAAATTTGTTTTTGAAAAAAGGCCATTTTTCAAAACAACACCTCTGTGTGCAAAGTATTTGACCAGCTCTACTTAGGATCCTTCTTGGAACCAGCTGATCTGTGATCCTTTGGGACTCTCCTACCCATGACTTTACATGCATGTAACTTTGGTGTGGTTTGCATGCTGGTACATGTTTTTGCAATCCATTTGTTGTGATGGAATACTGTAGTGCAATGCATGAGTCTGAAAGCACCGAGTACTGATTTGAGGACTGGTAGGAGAGAAAGTCTTTAAGAACAGGCTTTGAAGTTAAGTTAATGTAAATGTATTAAATAATCAAGGCTGCACTTGAATGCACTCACATTAATTCCACACTAATGAGGCCTAGCACAGGGAAGCCCAGCCATTATCAGATCTCTGGAGCAAGGAGGGGTCCATTTCAGGGAGGGATCTGGGGCCTGTTACTAAAGGTAAGAGACAGAGAGAGTTGGAGGGTACCAGGGGTCTCTCAAAAGATTTAATAAATTTGAATAAACTGGAAGCATCCAATCTTTAGAGGTTCATTGATTGCTAAATTAAGCCATCCCTCAATCAGTTGGGCAATATGTTTGGTATGTGGTAAGTATTTTTAACTGTGTGCAGCAATCCCATGTAATAGTAGTTTGATAATTTGATTTGCTGTGTACACTAGCTCCCAAAAGAAAATCAACATGCTTTTCTTTTTTTCCATTATGTTGATGATCTCTTTCTGCTTCATTTTCTGGTAATACATAATCTATTTATAACATTTACTGTTTGCCTTGCATGTCTTTTCCTCTGGATCGTATCAAATTTACCTGAATTTGTAATAACTCTTGAAATAATAAAAACAAAAATGTCAGTGCATGAAGGTCCAAAAACACTTGGTAAAATCTGTGGTCTTTCTGATATACAGGTCAGAAATTTGATCGGATGGAAGTGAATAGAATGCATCTTGTGTCTGACCGTGGCTAATTCAGAATTCTCCATTTACGTTCTAATAGTAACCTGCATATGCTACCTTTTTATCTTCAGCCGCTGGTTTTTCTAATGTTTAATGGTACCCTATGCCATTCTGTCTTTTGTGCAAAAAAACTCTGGGAATTGAATGAAAGCAAAGCTATCTTGTCGATGCAAAGCAGCAGTGGAAATCAGTAACTAAAGGAAAAGGAGGACTTGTGGCACCTTCGAGACTAACAAAGTCTCTAAGGTGCCACAAGTCCTCCTTTTCTTTTTGCGAATACAGACTAACATGGCAGCTACTCTGAAACCAGTAACTAAAGGGTAAATTCAGACCTTTTTATAAGCAGGTGCAACTCTAAAAGGGTTGCAAAGGGAGTATTAATTTGCAGCATCTGATCCTGCATCAGTAAACTGCTGCTGCAGAGCTTAACACATTAAACACTTGCCTACATACAGAGGTGTACTAACCCATTCCTTAGTTTTTAGATAGTGTAAATGCAACGTCAACTCACATAGGAAATAATCTGAGTTTCTCAAACTTTTGGAAGGTGAGCCCCTCATCAGGAAAATGAAATCAATTCTTCCCGCTCGCCTTTCCGACTTTGGATGAGTGAAATCCTGAGTCCACTGAAGTCAATGCCACAACTCTGATTGATTTCATTGGGGACAGGATTTCTCTCCAAATGATGTTAAAGGCCTATATTTTAGATCTTCATAATATACTTCCTCTCCTTTCATGTATGTTTTGATGAGCAGTGGAATAAGTAACAGTGTTAACACAAAGTATCAGCAGTGACATCTGACTTAACTTATCAAAATAAATCGGAGAGTTGACACCCTAGAGATATTTTTGGGCTCTCTGCAAACTCAGGAAGGTGTTGCAGTAAATACATGCTGGTCATGTTTTCAAAGATTTTTGTCACAGCCATAACAGTTATAGACTAACTTTATAAATATATATATAAGGAAGCAGAGGTTCTAGAGAACAATTTGAGAGCTCTGTTCAGAATCAGGGACACACTTTGAGAAATGTTAATCTAGGACATCCATAGGGTTATATACATGTATCAGTAGGGCTGACTGCACTTCTGGTGCTCAAACAATAATAATACTCATTTGCCCAGTGGAGTTGACAGAATCTGAAAGTCACTGTCGCATTTTTATAAATACATTTGAAAGTCCGATTCTCTGGAATTAAGAGTTCCACTGGAATGCAGAAAGGATTGCTAGAAATCTCACTCTAAAATCATGCTGGAAGAAAACAGACATCATTAGTCATGTGAAAGTCAGAGGGAAAACACATGTAGGCCCCATTTAAGGGCCTGATCCAACTTCCACTGAAAATTGAAAAGCTTCTGTTGACTTCAGTGGGAGTGGGATCAGGGCCGAGGCAGTGGCAAAACTTCCTTTATCTTTAGTGGGAGCAGAATAAGGTTTATAATGTGAAATGATAAAATGAACCCACAGCTCGTATTCTTTTTAGTGTAATTATATTTAGCAACTGCTGAGGTGGCTGTTTGTTGCAGTTGATAAATGAATCTTATGCCTAATAGAGGAAAACCCTAAAATGTGTTAATGTTAAGAGTTTAAAAAGGCACTGAAGGGTAGCTTATGCCCAAAATAGAAGTTCTTTGAGTGCCTGCCCACACAGATTCCAGGCTTGGTGCATTATGTGCCCCACACGTGCAAGATCGAATTCATTTTGAATAGCAATGTCTGCAGGGGCCACATCTAGGCTCCCGTTCCCATCAAAATTGTTTCCTGGTTGTCTGTCCCTGGTGCATGGCAGCCAAGGAAGAGGTCAAAGAACATCAGTGGTGAGAACACTAGGCTCCCAGAAGGGGTGGGAGTCTCAACCACCTCTCTGTTCCTTATTACCCATGGTGCAAGACAGAACCCCACCATATCCATGTCTCTTTGCCTGCAGAGAGGTTAGTTAGAGCTGTTGTTATTTAGATAAGTTTAGTTAATACCCTTTGATAGGAAGAAAAAAAAAAATCTTTTACTTAAGTTCAGGACTTTGAAAGGGTTACTTGCCCTTTCCCCCTGTCCACAGGCTTAAATGGCCAAAGTCAAGTCTACAGGATTCATCTTGGAAATGCCTATCAGTGTCAGACATTCAATATGCCTCTTATGCCTAGAGAAGGACATATACGCTGCCCAATGTACAAATCTTCTCAAAGTGCGCCCAGAAAGCTAGAGAAAAGGCAGACTTACCCACACAGATGTTTCTAGGGGCTATCTTCAGATCCTGGCAAGTAACTTGACTGACCCACTCCACCCAGTCACTTACACTCCTCTGGTGCCCCAGCAATCTTTTATGTCACTCCAAGCTCATGGAACACTCAGAAGTCCTTCTTTGCTGCTCTGGCCTCAACTCAGGAAGTGAGCCATAAGGAACACTGCCCCAAAGGCCAGGGAATGCACAGATCTCCCTCAGTCAGGAGACAAAGTCCTCCTCCAGGGCTCCATGTATATCTAAAGTGAAATTGGCACTGATGGTCGCTCCGCACTGCTCCAGTACTCTCAGGGGGCAGACTGCTCTCTGCCTCTGCACTGGATAACTTCTTACCATTGGCATTGACATAGAGAAAACCAGTGTCAGGTAGTGTATAAAAGTGATGTTTTTTCGTGTTAAATAGAAATGTGCTAAAATGTAAGTAGAGAACAGGTTTTTGGGCCTAAATTTAGTTTTGACAATAATGAGGGCTGTTAAATTGTGGGTGAAATAAAGTAAGACAGTAAGAGGCAACTTAGAGATATATTAGGCTATAACCCCAGGTCATTGTAAACCTGTTTGGGCCTAACTGGTTTTAACAGGAGTTCTAAACGAAATGTGTATGTTTTGGAAGAATGCTTTCTGTATTGATAGTTATTGAAATGGTATTTATGCCATTAATTAAGACAATGTTTAATATAGCCAATGAGGGAGTAGAAGGTTTTTTAATTATGGCAGCACAAGTATAGATATGGTAAATGTCAGGCTTGATTAATTAAGGGGTGTTATTGAAAATGATGAAGTGAGCTGTAGCTCACAAAAACTTATGCTCAAATAAATTTGTTAATCTCTAATGTGCCACACGTCCTCCTTTCCTTTTGCTCACTGGATCTGTATGTTCCAGGTCTGAGACGACAACCGTCCTTGTACAGATACAAGATGCTACCCTCAACAGTGCGCTTCAGGGCCACCAACGAGCAGGAAACAGTCTCGCCACTGATGTTCTTTGACCTCTTCCTTGGCTGCCATGCACAGGGACAGACAACCAGGAAACAATTTTGACGGGAATGTCCAAAGTCCAGCTGGACTACCTATGGATCCATTCCCTTCTATTCAGTTTGGCAACTGCCTGTTTTATTTCAGAGAAGCTTGGGTTGTGATTGCCTCAGACCAGTCTCACTACCACTATACAATCCTGCTCTTTGGCTTTACCACAGCATCAAGCGTATTTTACCATGGGTTTTGTTGCCGTGGCAGTTCATCTAAGGAAACTAGGGGTTTAGGGTTATCCTTATCTGGACAACTGGGTAATTCAGGGATTGCCCCTGCATCAAGTCAGAGATTCTATACAAAAGACTCCAGTGCTCTTCACTTCTCTGGGCCTCAGAGTCAACAAAGACAAATCCACACTAATGCTGATGCAAAGCACTGAATTTATAACGATAGTGTTACATTCCAGGCTACCAAAGGCATACCTACCTCAGAGATTCCAGATTCCGGACCCCAGCCAATGACAGATGTCGTAGGACAGCTCTGTGCCTGTTCCACGATGCAAGTGAGAGAACCTGCATCAGTCTTCTGGGACACATGGTGGTGTGCGTGCCTGTCATGTAGCATGCCAGACTTCAACTTTTTCCACAGCAAGGGTGGCTGAAATCTGAGTATCTGCCCAACACACACACCATGGACAAGGTATCTTTCCCCATAGAAGTCCTGTCATTGTTAGATTGGTTGACACAACCAAAACAAATATGCAGAGAACTTCCATTCTCCAACATCCCTTCCATTAAAGACTCTAATTATGGGTGCCTCCACTCAAAGGTGGAGAGCAACCCAGATCAGCTTCAGATTCATGGAAAATGGCTGGCTCCTGACACCTCCCTCCACACCAACATGCTAGAACTTGGAGCAATTTGCATGGGAAGCATTTCTGCCTCTCCTTTGGGGTCTCACAGTGCAAGTGCTTACAGATAACATCACAATGATGCATTAAATCAACAGGAGGAGCCAGGTCTTCCCTGCTACATTAGAAAGCCATACACCTATGTTTTTGGAGGATTCACCATAACATCCCACCATAGCTCTCCATCTTCCAGGGCTTCAGAATACCCAGGTTGGTTGCCTCAGCAGAAATGTCTCAGAGAATCACAAGTGGTCCTCAAACTCTGTCCCCTGCACTCTCTTCCACAGATGGGGATGAAGGAGCCTCAGGAGGCTGGGATTGTTTTCATTTTCCTGAAGTGGTACTTGACTTTCAAAAATTTGGAGACTGTGTGTTAGTATACAAGAGCCAGAATGTGAAACCAGTCTAATTTCATGGTCAAACTGAGTGAAATGCAAAGAGGCAAACAAATGGTATAAAAAGTGTTAAATAAGTTAGATGTTTCTCTTGTGTCTGGTTTAATCTAAGATGCTGTTACTAACACAAGTAAGAATAAATGTTTTAAAATATATTGAGGCAAATGAATTCCTGGTATGACTCAATTGAATGGAGTTACAAATTTGGCCCATTAACTGTAGTCTCTTCTGTGTCACTTTAAAATTGGTGGTAGGGTCTGTGTGAAACCTGTGACAAATAATCCAGACAGGCTACAGGTGGCTTGTTAGAAATAATTCATTATTATGACATGTCTATATCAATTTATTAACTCCATTTTTGTTTCTGAACACCTGCTATATTTTAACCTCTATTTTGAGTATAACCTTTAGTGTGGCTTCGAGCATTCATTCCAAACCAGAAACTTGGCACCATGCAAAGACTGTATCTGGGGATCAGCGACAGAGCTATCAGCATTGGACAGCTCTTCCTTTGTGGTACAGTGGGGTTGCTACAGGCAGAGCTATTGACTTTGAATGACTCTGCCCAGAAGCCAGTGAGGGGTTGGAGCATGGAAAATGCCCAGCTGAAGAGCAGGAAAAGGAAAGGTGTCAGAAGCTATTTTAAAAAGAGAAATGCTCTAAGTCAAGGAAGCTATTTAATCACCAAAAACAGACAACCCAAAAGGAGGAGTGGAGGTAGGAGGAACTTTGCCTCCCTTAAGGACTTGGACCTAACCCAGAGACTTACAAAAGGGGGTGTGATCAGACTGAGGGGAGTTTGTAATTAATCCATGGATCTGTAATTCTTATGCTTCTCAAGAGTAAAGTGGTGGTATATAAGAAATTTCTTGGCTAAGCCTATGTTGCCACATTTCCCCTGAAGGGCATAACTAGGAAACCAGAGCTCCAACGACCAGGTGGAACCTAGCTGGAATGTGTCTAAGCGACTGGGGGCTTGGGCGCACTAAGGCACTGGTTCCACTGTCTAGGTGGCAGACTGTATTGTTCCACTACACAAGAAGGGTGGTGGACACAAAGTCTGCACCTGAGAGTGTGCCTTAGAAGAGTGGGCAGTCACTACCTGGATCCGGGGGGGGTTAAAAGCTTACGGCGTTCAGCAGGTGAATCCACTCGTGACAGACTGTCTATTCTGAGAGATATTTATGTAACTGGGAAATGCAATATAAACGTATTATGTGAAAAGGAAGTTCCAATTAAAGAAAAACATCTCAGGAAAACAGGAAATGTTATTCTGGAAGAAAGAAAGATGCCTATTAATAGAGGGGAAATGTACGCAATGTACTTTACAATCAAGTCTTTATGTGATAATGTGAGGCAGAAAATCTATAGTAAATGAGACCGGTTAGGCTCTCTCAGACCTGTGGCGATGGAAAAGTCCCATGTTAAATGGAGTGTGCAAATACCACCCCGCCGCACGAGATGACTCATTGGACAGC
Organism: Eretmochelys imbricata; assembly: GCF_965152235.1. Lineage (NCBI taxonomy): Eukaryota > Metazoa > Chordata > Testudines > Cheloniidae > Eretmochelys > Eretmochelys imbricata. The sequence continues at coordinate 237,893,429 of NC_135572.1, forward strand.
TGCACAATTCTTAGGAAAGCATATGGAGGTGGAGATACCATCAGGCTTTCAGTTAAGGACTGGATAATTTATGAGAATAATAATGGAATAAAGTCCATATCACTGGTTTGAATCCAAGCTGGGTTGGTGGTGACTGAAAGCTCTTTCTATTTGAAGACTACGCACTAGCTTACATGAAAGTAACTGGATAATCAGCCTAGATTTTTTATACCACACCCATTTCCATTGTACTTGAGTGCTTCATCTATTGATTGCATACTTGTTGGCAGCCTCAGTGGAGAGGGCTGAATGGAAGTGGAGACAAAATTCCCCTCTCTCTCTGAAAGGTGGTCCCTGGCCTTCAGGGCTGAGCAAGTTGATGAGGGACGTTTGCATGGAGGCTACCTATACACTGTGAATGATTATTGGAAGCTGGGAATGGGCGACAAGGAATGGATCACTTCATGGTTACCTGTTCTGTTCTTTCCCTCTGAAGCACCTGGCATTGGCCACCATTGGAAGACAGGATACTGGGCTAGATGGACCTTTGGTCTGACCCACTGTGGCCGTTCTTACGTTCTAGAGCCAGAAAGATGGCTCCACCTTAACTTCCCCTCCCCTGCATTCCTTGGACAGCCAGGAATTACTAACATCAGTGGCGTTTAGGAGGGTGTGTTAATCTCCATACTTGTCAAAAGTTCGGGGCTGCCAAGTGTCTCACATTCCTGCATGTCTCATCCATCCAGCAGAGATGTTGGAGGGCAGTGGGCTTTGCCTAGAGTTCTGTCTTTTAACCAGTAGAGCCGCAGTGGCACATCCTCCTCTTGCTCCCTCTGCTAATGGATCAGAGCCAGAAGCAAGCCCCTAGGACTGGGAGCAGGCTGCTAGTGCAGCAGCAGAAGATAAAGCCGCCCCAGTAAACATCCATCCCAGGAACCGCCTGTCCCTCAGGAGACACAGCTCATTCTTCTCTTAAAAGATTCAGCACTCTCTAATCTATAGGAGCCCCCACAGCTGCCCAAACACCTCCTTCCCTCACCCCAGAGTTCTGTGCTACCTCTCATCAATACCAGCAGTCCAGAAACCACCCCACAGCTTCCTACTCAATTCCTCCACAGACCCCTTCAGACATTCATTCATCTGCATCAGCTTCCCCTGCTGGGGAGGGGTGTCTTGACAGTAAGCTTAATTTATGGGCATATGCAAATTATTTGCAGATATTCAAATGATCTTGTTACATAACTTCCATAAAACATCACACCTGGAGCAGAACAAAATTAGGTACAAAAGTCCTGTGTTGGATGGTTCCACTCATGAACCCTGCTGCGCTCTCCACATCATGGTGCATCATGACAGAAAACAGGTCACTTAGTTTTGTTTGTGTCAAAATCATTGGCTTTCTCACTCTCCTGATCATGTCTTTTCTTCTAACACCAGGTCACTCCTGCACACACACACACACACACAGCCAGCCAGCCAGTGTACATACAGGAGTGGCCACATCAACACTTCCAATGTAGGCATCTATATTTACATGAATAAAAGCTCAAAAAGTATGGCCGCCCAAATGTTCATGGAAAATCAACATAAAAAGAGCTCTGACTGCAGATGGTTTAAATCACTTGTTGGATTTAAGAAGCCTATTTGTAAATCAGTGTTTTCACTGTCTGCCCAACTCTTCTTCTGTGGTTTGGCACAGTACCTGTTTGCAGTCAGTGGAGATGGCCAGACTCTCCATACATGTCGTGTTTTTAATGTTGTTCCTTTAAGGATCTTTTTTGATCTGCTTCTAAAAAGCTGGAACATTTGCTTTTTCTTTTCAGAGGCATTGATTATAAAGGCCCAACCAGTGAACTAGGTCAGGTTTGCAAAGGTACATAGGTTTAGGGGGACAGAAAATTATAATTTTTTTGTCATGGCTGCAATTAGCACCTACTTCTCTTACTGTGGAGTATTGAAAACTGTATTAAAATTGTAAGCTATCACTTTAAGAGCTCAGGGCTTTTTTTCCTGGTCCTGCTCAAAGGCTGCGAGGCTCAGCGGGGAAATGTGTGATCTGGGCCCAGCAGCAGTCAGTCTGCAGAAAGTAAGGCAGGATGAGTTGTACCTCTCTGCTTTAGGGAGTTCTGTGGGTCCCCTACAAAATGCAAATGTGAATAAACAGACACACAGTGTCCAGCAAAGTGACAGTGAAGAGTCATAGGATGTGGCTGCCACCAGGCCTTGTGGGAACAGGAGAAAACAGGGAGCAAGTGGGTTTCCCTGGAATTGAAAAGGTCATATGCTCACTGGAAAGTGAAGGCAAGCCCTGGAGACTAATATAAACCCTGTCTGGAAAGTCCAAATGCAAGAAAAGTTCTTGTTTGGTATAATGGCAGTACTACATGAAGCTCCAAAATGGCCCTGCAGAGGATCTGCAAACTCCAAACAAGAGGGAGTAGCCTGAGAATATTTTAGAGTTGGAGAAAAAAACCCTACAGTACAATGTGTGCTATTCTGGAAAATTAATATAGAACTGTAATTTGATAAAATATAATTGCACAGTCATTTCCTATGCCTCTGCTGAGTTACTACAGACAAGTCCATAGTCAGTTACTTGCAGTAGCTTGCTCTTTAAAGAAAGGACCAACTCATTATGGCTTATTTTAGTTTCCTAAACATAGAAGATCCCTGTAAAAATAAGGCTCAATTCTGCAAGTTGCTGGGTGCTCTCACCTCCCATTCTCCTTCAGTGAAAGCTGGGATGTGTGGTTTTCACCTCCTGCTGCAAAGGGCTCAAAATACTTGACATGGCAGCGCCTGTCACAGGATGCCACAATGTGTAATTAGCATGTGTGGATAGCACACAGCCACGCATCTTACCCAGCATGGTTTGTGGCTCTCTGAGTTTTCCTACCTAGGCTACTACTGGTGACTGCCACTTTTTCACCTGAGCTGGTATGCCAGGTTTCACCAGGGGCATGTTGTGTATAAAGGACCTGATGGCTTCAAAGGGGCTCAGTGCAGGCATAAAGGTATACAGACTTGGGTGTGATTGCAGATTTGAGTCTAATTTTTGAAGTACACTTATGTGGATCTGTATGTCCATTTTTACTATTAAATGCAGCCGATAGCACTAAATATAATTAAATGACTGCTGGTAGCTTGTGTCTAAGAGCAGCGTACAGCTGAACCAAATGCTTGTGCAGCACCTATCATTGTTATGAAGTCCTGCCCTGGTTAGCCTCTACGTGCTATCAAAATATTAATGTTAAATTCTAATAAATATATAGTTAGGGATAACAAGCCCCAACTGGGATTGGGACACCATTGAGCTATTCAGTACATACACAGACAACTAACAGTCCCTGCCCCAAACTACTTACAATCTATATAGACAGGACTAATGGTGGGAGAAAGGAAACATTATTCCCATTTTGTAGAACTGAGATTAAGGGCCTGATCCGAAGCCAATGGAAAGACTCTCATTGACTTCAGTGGGCTTTGGATGAGGCCCAGCGTCAAACAAGGATTCTGTGGCAGAGCCAATGATGTATCTATGCAAAGTTAGTATGTGACAATCCTACCGAAACAGAGGGAAAAAATTAATCTAACATGGAAAAGATGAAAGAAGAACACAGCTCTTTCGCTAATGAATCAAAGCAATGCCAACTAACTTCTAATGGAGGAGCAGTGCGGTCAGTAAAAAAAAAAAAAAAACACACACACACACACACACCACCACCCCGGATTGCAAAAATCACTTCCCATCTTTTTGGATCAAAATTTGTCTTACAGACTAAAAAGAAATTCCCATCCCCTTATCCAAACAAATCCTTAATGTAATTAGAAAATAAGTTTAAAAGACATTCCAGAGATAAAAGACAGATTAAATGCATTAGCAATACACAGAGCCCAGAAAATGTATTTACGTTGGAGTCCAGTTCCTGTGGTTCAAACAACTCAGTTATCTGATCCCCACATACATTTTAGTAATTTGAAGAGAGATTGAAGCAAAGCAACAACCCCAGGAAAAGGAGAACAAAAGCAAAGAACAGAATGATGTGGTTCTGCAGAAATTATTAGACAGATGGAGGATTCAGGGGTGAATGCCACTATAAGGGAAGTGTCAGGACCAGCTGGTAAATTTAATGCTGTTGTGAAGAGGCAAATTGGATCCTACAGTTTTTAGTACAAATAAGATTTAAAAGCAAAATTGACTTATGCCAGATGTACACTAGAAACTTTTGCTGGTGTACTAATATCAATGTAGGGGTGGGATTATTTTGGTGACACTTTTGTACTGGCAAAATCCCAAGTGTAGATGCAGTTATAATGGCACAAAAAGTGCTTTTCCCCCAAACAACTTATTTAGCTTGCCAAATCAATATAAACAATACCAGCAAAATCCCTCTCCCCTTTTATTGGCCAGTATAAGTTACATCTACATACACTAGGAGGCTTTGCTGCTGTTGGGTTGGCAATCCTGGCAAATCTTTTCTAATGTAGATGTGGCCGTAGTTAAGAGAGAACCGAATTGTGAGCAGCTAGAGGAATTTTATGCTGAACACGCCTCTGTTGAAATCAGGAATGGCTTTGTTTATGGAACTGAGCCAATGGCTTCTGAGAGCCAATCTGAAGTTCTGGGAAAGCGAGACCAGTGCTTTACACACTGAGAGGCTACAAATTAGCTCTTAAAGGGGCTAATAATGAAGGTCTGGGTTTCCTTGTGGTTCAGAGTGAACAAGCCACATCCACTCTGTGTGTGTGGATGCACGTGTTCTTGTATATGGAGAAGTATGAATCTGTGGCGCTCACAAAGTAACGACTAGCCTTACTTAGACGTATATCAATATCCAGGTCCTAAAATTCTGGTTTGTTTTCAGCATTAACAGGCTGAAAGACGTGTCAAACCTCAGTTTGACAGTTAGGTTCAACAACAGGTAACACTGTAGAGTAAATCTCTCAAAAGTATCTTGTCATTAAATAAAACCAAATGATCACTCCAGTACAGTCAGTTATCCAATGGTATAGCTAGACCACGGGTGTTTTTCAACATGTTATGGCCCAGCTCAACGGCTGTGGCTGTTGTATTTCAAGGCTTAAAGTTTATCTGGATTAATCTCTAATTACATATAAATTCAGACTTGTGGTTGGGTAACTCCAAAGTGATAAAAAGGAGATTTCAAGATCGTAAATTGAGAATAAAGAAAACAGGAATGGTTATGATTTGAAAGTACCATCAATATAAGTCACAGAATTCATGCTGGAGGATTTCACCCCAGTTAAAGGAAAAGGTAGAAGTTACAGTGCAAGAGTGTAAACATGGTCTATGGCCCAACTCCAACTCCATCAAGTATTTAGGTGGCCTGCAAGACCTATTCCATTTCTCCATAATCTAAGCTTTCATTTTAAAAAATAAATATATTGCTGTCACTCATGGCTGCAGAGACTTTCCAACCATGAACTGCGTGTAACCAATGCCGTGATGTCTGCTTGAGGCTGCAGAGAACCTGAACGTACGCCTACACTGGGGCTGGAAGGTACAATTTCCACCTCAAATAGACATAGCTGTGCCCTAGTTCTGATCAAGCTAGCATGGTAAAAATGGAAGTGTAGCCATGGCAGCATGAGGATTAGCTGCCCTGAGTACAATCCCATCCAAGACCATGGGTGTGTACTTGGGTGGCTATCCCTTCTTGCTGCTGTGTCTACACTATTATTTTGCGCTAGCTCTGTCAGCGCTAGTGTGGCTATCACTACTCAAGCTGGAAATTGTACAAGTGTAGACATACCCTGAAACAATAGCAAAGAGGGGTGAACTCCCCTGTGCTTTATTCATCTCATTGGCAATTAAACTTTTAATACGGGATCTTTTATGAAGGCAGTTTAGAGAATGTGCTTTAATGTGCAAACTAGGCTCCTTAATGATGACAAGGGAAGAAGAGAGAAAGGAACTTGGTTATAAGGGAAGGTTTAAAAAAAAAAAGTGCTTAGTGAGGCAACATGCTTGTTGGAAGTAAATCGGAAAGTGTGTAAGAACTCATGACTCAGATGCTAGGTAGCCATTTGGAAGACTGAAGTGGCAGAGTGAAATCTGGCCCTGTTGAAATTAATGGGAGTTTTGTCATTTACTTCAGTGGGGCCAGAACTTTACCCAAATGTCTAGTTGGGAAGTTCAAACCTTTCCAATAATAACACAAATGCAACAGCACATGCTCTTGCTGAACACATGGTCAAAGAGGCCGTGCTTAATTTGTAATGAAAGAGGCACAAATTAAGCACTGAAAAACAGGGCTCAGAGCCTCCAGACATTAATCCCTCATGTAACTCCATTGACAAGGACCAGATTTGTCCCATGATTATTGATGTTGTTTTCTATGGTAGTACCGAGGGACCAACTGAGATCAGGCACTGTACAAAGATAGACTAGTAGACAGTCCCTACCCCAAAGAGTTCACAATCTAAATAGACAAGACAGACACAAGGTGGGGGAACAGGGAGTGAACAATGTGTTGGTGGCAAATGTCATGTCAGGGCTACAATATTTTTCTTCCTCTTTTTTAAAAAAATGTGTTTTGTAGGTGTATCGTTGGGAGGGGTCTGTCTACCCTTCTCTCTCACAGTTTAGCTGAAGGGCATTTTGAAGGAGAGAGAGATTATGTGGGAGAGTGAAAAGGTTTGAAGGATGGGTGTGGAGTGAAGCTGAGGTGAAGAAACAAAGGGAGGGGTGTCATAAATATAAAGGGAAGGGTAACCACCTTTCTGTATATAGTGCTATAAAATCCCTCCTGGCCAGAGGCAAAACCCTTTCACCTGTAAAGGGTTAAGAACCTAAGGTAACCTCGTTGGCACCTGACCCAAAATGACCAATGAGGGGACAAGATACTTTCAAATCTGGAGGGGCGGGGGAGGGGAAACAAAGGGTTCTGTCTGTCTGTGTGATGCTTTTGCCAGGAACAGGTCAGGAATGCAGCCTTCCAAATCCTGTTAAGTTCGTAAGTAATCTAGCTAGAAAATGCATTAGATTTTCTTTTGTTAAATGGCTGGTAAAACAAGCTGTGCTGGAAGGAATGTATATTCCTCTTTTTGTGTCTTTTTTGTAACTTAAGGTTTTGCCTAGAGGGCTTCTCTATGTTTTGAATCTGATCACCCTAGAAGGTATTTTCCATCCTGATTTTACAGAGGTGATTCTTTTACCTTTTCTTTAATTAAAATTCTTCTTTTAAGACCCTGATTGATTTTTCATTGTTCTTAAGATCCAAGGGTTTGGGTCTGTGTTCACCTGTACCAATTGGTGAGGATTATTATCAAGCCTTCGCCAGGAAAGGGGGTGTAGGGCTTGGGGGGGATATTTTGGGGGAAGACGTCTCCAAGTGGTTTCTTTCCCTGTTCTTTGTTTAAAACACTTGGTGGTGGCAGCATACTGTTCAAGGACAAGGCAAAGTTTGTACCTTGGGTAAGTTTTTAACTTAAGCTGGTAAGAATAAGCCTAGGGGGTCTTTCATGCAGGCCCCCACATCTGTACCCTAGAGTTCAGAGTGGGGAAGGAACCTTGACAAGGGGCAAGAGGGGATGGAAGCAAACAGCCCATTTGTATATAGTCAACACTGTTGAAAATCCTCTGATGATATCAGTATCAAGTTGCAGTACCAGCTTCAGTCTCTGGAACCCCAGCACCGTCTGGACCTAGAAACTGCAGGGAGAAGCCAGCCAAAGGGTCAATCAGCCCCCTGTATGGTAGGAAACTTTCAGCTAGCAGTTCTAACAGATATTTCAATTGTTAGTGTTCATGAGACTTCATTTCAGAGCACTGGGGAGGAGTATGGTATAGGTGAAGGTCACAAAACTTGTAATTTATATAAAGCTACTGGTTTTACAGCAGCTACCGATGTCTACTGAGTCATTTTCTCAGAGGAGTATAATCAACCAACGGATAATGGACTGATAATGTAAAGAGAGTGCTGGCCTTTCATAACCTGCTGGAGAAGGGGCTTTTGGCACCAGAAATGTGAATTCTCTCTCCTACACTGCTCTTGTCATTTCAGTTGCGCTTTGCTGAAATTCTTGCTTACCCTTTACAAAAAGGAAAAGCCAATTTGTTTTTTTTAATTCACCCCCAGACTTTTTCACCGTTTATTTAGTTTATTTCGATGGGAGAAGACAGTGATGAAAGCCTTGAGGTTCCGTGCTCCCATTGTCTTACGGTTCCTCCTTCCTCTGGCTCAGTGTAAGTGGGGAAATAGTCCTGCTATTGTGGGGAAATTTCCTGGGTTCTGCACTACCCCGGTGAAGTGGGCTACCGAAAGGATCTGAGTCCTTGCTCCCACTTCCTTAACCCAGAGGCCTCTCTGCCCTTGAGGACTCCCCTTCCACTCTCCTGTCTGGCACAGTCCTCGTAACCCCAACAAGGCTGGGCCCAGGATTCCTGCGAGGCTCGACCCCCAACCCTGCTGTGGTCACCTAGGACAGGAGCTAGGGTGTCCCCACTCCAGGGTACTCTCTCTGCACTGGGCACTTCTCTGACCCACTGACCATTACATACAATTTAAAGCAAATGCAAGTTATTTAATCAACAATTAATTTTAAAAAGCATAAGGAAAAATGGGAAAGGTGAAAGGAAACACATCAACCTGCTCGGTGGCAGGGAACATCACAAACAGGGTCTCTGGAATCTCAGGGCAGTTCACAGTCTGTTCCTTGTAGGTCCCAGGCCTCCTCCTCAAGCCCTGGCTGTGCTGCGGGGATGCTGTGGGTCAGACACTTGCTCTGGTGGTGGCCACACGCTCTCAGGCTCTCAGTGGTAGGACCCTTCTTCCCAGTGTCGCCCCCGCCCTGTCGGGGTTACGATCCAAGCCTGGCCTGCAGAGCCTCTTGGCTGAGGTGTCTCCCTGTGCTGGGCCCCCAGGGTCCCCCTCGCTCTCCCCAGCTGCTCACCGCACCCAGCTCCGGACTGCTCCAACCCCAGCTCCACCACTCTGTCTCAGCGCGGCAGCTGCTGCTGCTCTGCCTCCAGCTCCCTGGGCTGCTTCTCTGGCCCCTCTGGCTCTGGTTGCTGCAACTCTGCTCCCAGGACAGGTCTGCTCTGCAGGCTGCTTCTGTGACTCTGCTCCCAGCACTGACCTGCTTCCTGGGCTGCTCTTCTGGCCCCTCTGGCTCTGGTTGCTGCAGCTCTGCTCCCAGGGCAAGTCTGCTCTCTCTGGGCTGTGCCTCTGGCTTTGGGGCTGCAGCTCTGCTCCCAGGACAGGGTCTGCTCTCTCTGGGCTGCTTTTCTGGTCCCTCTGGATCCGGCACAGCTCTGCTTCCCAGCTCAGCTTGGGCCCCTGCTTTCGGCCCCACTCTGTCTGACTCAGGCAATTCCAGCTCACACCGAGGACGGGACCTCCCTGGCCTCCTGACTCCCTGATTAGCCTGCCCGCCCTGTCATTCAGGCTGTCCTAGAGCAATGGCCTCTCCCCATTGTTCCTGGGGACTGTCAGTCTCAGGGTCCTGATTCCCCATCAACCCTTCCCCCTTTTTAGTACTGGGAGCTAGCAACTGAAACACCCCCACTGAATGTTAGTAAGGGGGCAACAGTCCCCTTACATCAGCAGCTCTAGGGCAAGAGTGAGGCACATTAGCAGGACACCAGGGGGGTTGCATTGGCATCTGCTGCTGCCTGTGCGCTAGTTGTCGCATGGATAAATCTAGACCTTCATACGCCAGAGCTGGCAGTGGGCTGCCTCTCCGGTTGCTATACTAGTCCCCACGCTCTGGCCGCAATTGAAAAGAAAAAAAAAAGGGGGGGTGGGTGAGAATTTTAAATTGACACTTTTACATCGACAAACTGAGTGTCTCAATGGAGCCAAAAAATTAACAGCTTAAGTCTAGATTTTATACCACACTGGGATGAGAAACCTGCTTATTGCAGGGACAGAAGGAGGAGGGGCCCCTGAAAGAAAAACTTGACACCATGTACAGTTCCCAAGGCAGCTGGGGGTACTCAGGCCATTGTTTTCACTGAGTTTGGAATTAGCCTCTCTCTGCCAACCTGTTTCGCCACTTCTTAGTTTAGCTCATAACCTTCCAAGGAACCAGCCGGACAAACTGTTCCTGTAATGCGAGACCAAGGTGGAAAAGCAGGTAAGATTTCCCTCCCGGTTTTCATCAGTTTGCTTTGGTTGTGCAGACTTGGTGTGGCAGAGTTAAAAAGAACAGCTTTGGCTCTGATATTCTTGCTTAATTTTTTGATTCGATGTGGTGCCTTTTCACTTCAATGTCATTGGGGAACCCATCCAGTCAGGTGTGTGTGATCACATTTCTTGGGAGTCCCCTAGCAAGCTGCCATTTGCAAATAAGCATTTAGAACCCCTCCTTTTTTTTTTCTTAAGAGAGTTGCTTTTTTTAAATGATCCTTTACCATACATAACACTGTAATGTACATGGCAATGAACAGAATATTTCCCTGCCCCAAAGAGCACATACAATCGGCATTCAGAGTGGAGTCTGCATATTTTGGCTTAACAGTGGGTCAAATTCTCTGCTGATGTAAATTGTCACAGACTTATCAAAGTCAGTGGAGTGGCTCCAATTTGCATCAACTGGGCTTTCCCACCAGTTTTCCTTTTCCAGTCAAGCCTCAATTTGTTTAACAACATATGCACCCGTTCTTTGATCACAGGAGAATTGGAAACAGCCTTCTTTCTCTTAGTATTTTTTTAATTTGCCACCATAAATAAAAGGAACATAACAGAATAAATATAGACAAGTAAAGAACTGGGAACTAGGACTCCTTGGTTCTGTTTCTGGCTCTGATACTGTGAGAGGTTTGTTAGTTACAAAGGACTCCACATCTGCAGTCCTGTAAAAGTTAATAGAAAATAATATCCTTTCCATATGGTTTATGGACCACCCTACCGAAAGTAACTGAAAATCAGATTCCTGCCTGACAATTCTATAGGTAGTTCGAAAATGTATAGAAAGAAACTCATTCTCTATTAAATTCTATGGGCCAAATTCTGGCTGCCAGCCCAATTTCTCTGGCAGCATACACTGGCTCGAGGGGGGTCACAACAGCCTAAGGGAGAATTCCCCAAGTGCTGGAGTGGTGGAGGACTAGTGTATGCAACTCTACGCTGTTCCCCCTCACAGTCCACAGTATAGAGAATGAGAGAGACCCTCAAAGAAAGAGGGAGGAGGAGAGTTATAGGAGACACCTATCCCAAAAGGGAATGAGGCTGGAGACTAAGTGGGGAGTGAGGCAGTGACTGTGGGTGATTAAAGGGGAAGATAGAAAAGGAAGGAGAGAGGGTTGGGAGCCAAGTGTGGGAGAATCCAGGAAGAGGCCCCTTGAGGGAGAGAGATCTGAGGAGGAGGTGAGAGACCTCAGTGAGAGAGACTCAACGAAGGGACCTAGAGCGTGCGTTAGGGCAATAAAGATGGAAGGAGCAGAGGGAGGAAAAGAAAACCTCTGGGCCACCAAGCCATGGCAGGCAATCATGTCATACCATCCCATTCATAAATAAATTTGTCAAATTTTATCTTAAAACTAATCGAGATCATTTCGGCAGGGGTTTTTAACCTTTTTATAGAGCCTATTATAGAATACATCACTGCTTTCGAATGCTCTAGGCAGATTTGGAAAACCTATAGAAAGGATCACAAACTTCGGTGGATGAAGATTTAAAAGGGTAAAAGGGTCAGCATGTGTAAAGAGGCTGAAAAAAATCCATAAACAGCCAGGGGAGAATTCCCCTCACACTGGCACTGTTCTCTGAGGAATTCGCCTTACAAGTCCTGGCATAGGCAATGTGCCATGGCAAGGCTGGGGACGGTAGCGGCATAGTTTACGGGGCTGTAGCACACAATGCTGCAAAGATTATGGGCTGTGCTGTGGCCCACAGGGCATCCTGAGGAGACTGCTGTAACTTAGACTGCCAGGAGTGTCTAAATTATACTGGGGGCCTCTCCAACTTCCAGAGCATCCTGAGATCAGGAGGGCACAAAGCTGACTTAAAGCCACATGAGCCTTCCTGATCCCTGGGCAGCAAGAATCTTGCCTCAAGTTTTTAGAGCAACGGGCATGGAACCCTAGTGCATTTCAGTCACACTATGTATTAAAGTTCCATTTATAAATATTTTGCAAATAATTAACAGATGTCTTAATAAATGATGACACAATTATTATGTGTTGTACAAGAAATCAATAGGTTGTGTGTTACCATGGATGACCGCCATCTTTAATACATGCTACTCATGGATGACATACTTATAACATCTAATAAGCATAAACCTTTTATAAATAGAACCTTATAATAAAATGTTATGTACATTTCTAGAGAACCCTATAGATTTTCTCTTCCATAAGATATATTGTAAAAGGAGACACTGGATATCCCAATGAGATTTAGGATATGTCTACACAATCCCTGCAGTGTGCATCCCAAACTGAGAGGATAGGCTTGGGCTTAGTAGGCTCATGCTTTCACTCTAAAGGTAGCTGTGTAAACAGCACTTTGAAGTTGTGACTCGGGCTGGGGCTCGGGCTCTGAAGCCAATGGATTGGGGTGGGCTTCAGAGCCAGATCTCCAGCCCGAGCTGCAACTTCAAAGCAATGTGTACACAGCTAGCTTTAGAGCGAGTGCAGGAGCCCCGCTAGCCTGTGTCTATCGCTATCAAGGGTATGTGTAGACATACCTTAAGGCTCCTAAGTGCCTAAGCCACTTTTGAAAATGGGATTTAAATACCCTAAGTCACTTAGGTGCTTTTGAAATTTTTGTCCATATTCTTCCCCAAATGAGAATCTTGCATCCATGTTTACTTGATACAAGATACAGAATCTTGATACTGTTTAGCTAATGCTAGCTAGATGACATTAATAACTAGCCATATAGATTGTAGGCCTGATCCCATTGTGGGTATTGGGCATGCTGGCAATGTAGAATTAGAGGGTCTATAACTGGAGCTGTATAGAACTGGGGCAGTTTTGCTCTACAGGGGTTCAAACTAGTATTTTTCTCAATTCATGTGTGTTACATACTCCATCCCCTTTTTGTTTTAAAAATGTACAAAATCATGATTTTCCCTTGATTTTGATTCAATACAGTGAATTGTCCCAGATTGTACAAAAGATGTATGAAATGGAGCCAATCTTTCAGTGAACTTGCTCTGAGTCTTGAGTTTAAAATGAAATCCTAAAGTTTTGTAGTGGCTTTGGATTGCTTAGTGACTGTTTCCTATTACTCACAACCTGTTTAATTTTTAGATGAAATTTTGCATCTCATTAATTCATTATAGCAAGTGAACTTCTGGGAGAATTACACACACAAAACAAAACTGCCACAGTTTTTCAAAGAGACATTGTTAAGGGCACAAGAGGAAATATCCCACTACGCAGGAAAGATAGGAAGTACGGCAAGAGACCACCATGGCTTACCCAGGAGATCTTCAATGATCTGAAACTCAAAAAAGAGTCCTACGAAAAGTGGAAACTAGGTCAAATTACAAAGGATGAATATAAGCAAATAACACATGTAGGGATAAAATTAGAAAGGCCAAGGCAGAAAACTAAACTAAACTAGGTGGAAACATAAAGGGTAATGAAAAAAAATCTACAAATACATTAGAAGCAAGAGGAAGACCAAGGACTGGGTAGGCCTTTTTACTCAATTGGGGGAAGCAATAATAGAAAATATGGAAATGGCAGAAGTGGTAAATGACTTTTGTTTGTTTTCACCAAAAAGTTTAGTAGCAATTGGACATCTCACTTAACGAACGCCAGTGAGGATGAAGTAGGATCGGAGGCTAAAATAGGCAAAGAACAAGTTAAAAATTACGTAGACAAGTTAGATGTCTTCAAGTCACCAGGGCTGGATAAAATACATCTTAGAATATTCAAGGAGCTGACTGAGGAGATGTCTGAGCCATTAGTGATTATCGTCTAAAAGTTATGGAAGACAGGAGAGATTCCAGAGAACTGAAAAAGAGCAAATATAATGCCCATTTATAAAAAGGGGAATGCGGACAACTCAGGGAATTATAACCAGCCAGCTTAACATCAGTACCCAGAAAGATAATGGAGCACATAATTAAGCAATCCATTTGCAGACACCTAGAAGATAAGGTAATAAGTAACAGTCAGCATTATATATTAAGAACAAATCATGTCAAACCAACCTAGTAGCTTTCTTTGACAGGGTAGCAAGTCTTGTGGATAGGGGGAAAGCAGTAGATGTTTTTCTTGACATTAGTAAGACTTTTGATACTGTCACACATGACCTTCTCATAAACCAACTGGGGAAATACAACCTAGAAGGAGCTATAAGGTGGGTGCATAACTGGTTGGAAAACCATTCCCAGAGAGTAGTTATCAGTAGTTCACAGTCAAGCTGGAAAGGCATATCGAATGGGGTCCCGCAAGGATTAGTTCCGGGACTAGTTCTGTTCAATGATTTAGATAATGGCATAGAGAGTACACTTATAAAGTTTGCAGATTATACCAAGATGGGAGAGGTTGCAAGTGCTTTGGAGGATAGGATTAAAATTCAAAATGATCTGGAGAAATGGTCTGAAGTAAATAGGATGAAATTCAATAAGGACAAATGCAAAGTACTCCACTTAGGAAGAGACAATCAGTTGCACACATACAAAGTGGGAAATGACTGCCTAGGAAGGAGTACTGCGGAAAGGGATCTAGTGGATCACAAGCTAAGTATGAGTCAACAGTGTAACACTGTTGCAAAAAAAGCAAACATCATTCTAGGACAGAGGTTCTCAAACTGTGGTCCGCGAGCTCCATATCAGGTGGTCTGCGAATAGTTCCCTCTAAGATGCACACCTGGGCGGCTGCACACAAAAAAATGAAAGGCCACCCATCTAATTAGTGGAGCCGTGCAGGCGTGGCTCCACTAATTAGATGCCTGGAACCTGGACAAGATTCACATGTAAGGTAAGGTGGTAGCCTGGGGGGGAATAAGGGGTAGGTGGGAGGGGGCAGTGGGGTGAGAAGAGGGGGTGGTGGGAATTTGGGACATGCAGGGCTGCAGTGGTCAGAGAAAGAGGCAACTTTCCCCAGCTCCAGGGCTGCAGCTGCCGGGGAGAGACCCCCCCCGTCCTTCCCACCCTCAGCTCTGTGGCTGGTGTGGCGGGGGAGAGACCCCCTCCTCCTTCCCAGCCCTACCTTGGGGGCTGCTGTTGGGGGGGGGAGAGAGGGCACATCCATCGCATTAGAAAGGTAAGACTACTGATATTAAAATATGAGATCATATTTATTTGTAGAACCAAAAAAACATTAATTATTATTAAGTTTATTTTTATACAGCGCTTTTTTCCAAAGCGCTTTGCAATAGTTCGCTAACTGTACAAACAACATTTGGAAAGATCATTAAGTGGTCCGCCGAGACCCTCAGCAATTTTCAAGTGGTCCACACAAAAAAAAGTTTGAGAACCACTGTATTAGCAGGAGTATTATAAGGAAGACACGAGAAGTAATTCTTCCTCTCTATTCTGTGCTCATTAGGCCTCAGCTGGAATATTGTGTTCAGTTCTGGGCACCACATTTCAAGAAAGATGTGGACAAACTGGAGAAAGTCCAGAGAAGAGCAACAAAAACATGACTTGTGAGGGAAGATGGAAAAAATTGGGTTTGTTTAGTCTGGAGACTAAACATGAGGGGGGATGGGACATTACAATTTTCAAGTAAATAAAAGGTTGTTACATGGAGGAGTGAGAAAAATTGTTCTCTCAACCTCTGAGGATAGGACAAGAAGCAATGGGCTTAAACTGTAGCAAAGGTGGCTCAGGTTGCACATTAGGAAAATCTTCCTAACTGTCAGGGGGGTTAACCACTGGAATAAATTGCCTAGGGAGGTTGTGGAATCTCCGTCATTGGAGATTGTTAAGAGCAGGTTAGACAGACACCGGTCAGGGATGGTCTAGATAATACTTAGTCCTACCATGAGTGCAGGGGACTGGACTAAAAGATCTCTCGAGGTCCCTTCCAGTCCTACGATTCTGTGGTTCCCAAAGCAAATACATGCACGTTAAAATATGACTAGTAGACATGCAAAGTAGCATTTTATCAGTATTGTTGCCATGCCCTAGAGTGACACTGCGAATCACATATTTAAGTGGTGTCACCTCTGGAATTTGAGAGGGTGGATATATATTAGCGACATGCTGCCTTGAGTTTTTCTGTTTGTGTGACCCCTTTCTTTGTTCTTGTTATGGGGTTTGATGGCGTCTGTAATTAATAAAGACAGCTCTAGAATGCCTACAGGTAAACCTAGATCACTTAAAGACTCCCTGCTAATGGGCATACTTTGCTCACCAGTTATGCCCCTCAAAAATTTGACAACAGTGAAGGCACCTGGTGTGCTGAAACCACTGCCTGCTATGTTGACCAATATTGTCTTTGTTTCTTTGTAGTCCCCCTCCCCTCTGTCTCTGTCCCTGTGTGTGATCTCTCATCTTATAGAGCGATTGTGAAGTCTTTGGGGCAAGGGCAGACTTTTTGTTTTGTGTGGGTACAGCCCCAGCCAGGATGGGCATGGAGCCTCTAGGTGCTACAATCAAAGAAACAAATAATGATATAATCATTTCTAGACATGGTGAGGACCTCATTGGGTAGCTTCTCCATGCTTGCCAGGGCTACAGCTGAATTCCTTTGGAAAATCTTCCTTCTTAACAAGTCTGGCACAGGTCGATAAGGAATTCTGTGGGAGAAGTGTGTGAGGACAAACATGACAATCTGGTGCACTTTACATTGTAGGATTGGTACCATGGCTTCTACCGCTCTGTCCTGTAAAGAGCAACAGATCTTGACCCTGATTCGGTGGGTACCCAGACAACCTTCACATCCCAGCTGCCATATGGCAGCTTGTTAGTAAGTGGTGGGCCGAGCAGGTAATGGAACGTTAGCGCCACCTATGGGGGATCCGATTGGCAGCATGCCCAGCCTCAGTGATTGAGCTAGCTGTGCTATTTAAGCCTGAAGCAGGCACAAGAAGTTGTCAGGGCAATTGGGTGAATTCCTGGCTGGCTGCTATATTGGACCCTGCCTTCTCACCTGAGACGTGCTTGCCAAAGACGTCTCTGGTTCCAGCTTCCCTGTTTTCCTTTGGGTTCCTACCTTGTTCCTGGTCCTGGCTACTGATCTCAGCTCTGATTCTGCCCTCGGCTAGGCTTCCAGCTGCGGCCTGGGCTCTGCTCCTAACTCCAGCTCCGACCACTAGGTCTGATTGCCCTAGCCCCAGTCATCACATATCCTTTTCTATCTCTGCTTGTTAGTATTGCTATATTGCTATTGTGTGCACCTTCTAGTCAAAGTTAGAGATCTAAATAGTTAAAGAACCATCATGTCTCTACAGGACCTATCCTTATATAACTCATCTCAGTCATGACATCATGATTTACTTTTGTTATGCATATCTTCTTTGCATTGGAAATAACCCGCTGAATGACATTTTCCAGATGGTTTAATGTTCAGTGGAAGGAGGCTCACTTGGAAAGATTAGAAGCAGAAAGAAATGCAATTTGTAAACCCACACATAAATTTTCCATATTACTTTAAAATTGTTCGGCATTGATCTTCATTAACTGGACACATGGATGGGAGGGCAGAACACTATTCAGCTAGTCGCTATTCCAGAAATATCATGATGCCTTAAATCAAACAACTCTTGAGACACGTGAATTGTGAAACTATTGTAATGCTTCCCATGCGGCACAAAACACAGACAAAGAAATAAATGATCACAGTTCTTGAGAAAGTACAAGTGGCACTTCAAACATATAGGTTAGTTATTTAGATGGCTGGTGAGTCATTTTGCCTGACTAGTAAAAATTATGTCTGCGCATCCCTGGGCAACCAAAACAAGTTGTGTTTGAAGTCTATAGTGGATCAAAGTGAATGTTTTAAATCTGCCTGCTTCTAAGCTATACACTGCCAAATATTTCATAAGCATAAGCTTATGCCCAAATAAATCTGTTAGTCTTTAAGGTGCCACCGGACTCCTCGTTGTTTTTGTCGATACAGACTAACACGGCTACCCCTCTGATTTTTTGAAGATCTATGACAGTCAAACATCCTCTTAACTCTTGGTCATACACTGCTTACAGGGAAGTTGTTTACTAATATAATCCCTTCTCATTGTTTTATAGAGTCTGTCAGGGTACTTTGTATAGTATGTAATCCCTAGTATGAAAAACAACCAAATCACTTATGTACAGTAATTAGAGCTGTTTGGAAAATGTTCCCCCCCAATATCCCATGGAAAAATTCAACTTTTAATTTTAAAAAATGTTGGTGAAAACATCTGAAAATCAAAACATTTTGGCTGAAAACCATCAGGTAACCACCCAGAGTCATTAAAAGGGCGTACTGTGACCCTAATGACCCAGGTTTACCTGGTCAGCCGTGCAGCCACAAGTTAAGGATTATAAGGAATTTCCCCAGATATCCCATTCTAGGTGTTTCTTCTACACATTTTGAGTGGGCAGAGGCAGTTGCAGTGTGACTCTGAACAGAACCAGAGGCAGAAAGAAGATGCTTCTCAGGCTGGCTGGAGTGACGGGTTTGGTTTTTACTGAGCAAGGAAATGCATCCTTGTTGTTTTTGTTTCTACCATATTCAGGGAAACAGGACTTTGTGTGTATTTTTTGTAAATAAAGAGATAACACCAAGAATGTACCCTGACTCTGTGTTGCCGATTTCTCATCCAACAGAAACCACTCTGCAAGGCTCAAATTTCACTTTCCGGCTGAGCCACGGGGGCAGCTGCACATACTGCTCAGACACTTCCACGCATCCTTGGCATATTTAAGTGCACTGTGAAACCTAAAGTAGTGACCAGCTTTGCCTAACAGAGATAGCTTTCAGATAGAAGTGGAGTAAAATTGATTCAGTGCCTGTGGACTTACTTTGGGGTGGTCTTTTCAGACAGGAGGTTGACCGGTAATCACCTATTTGTCAGTGCTTTGGGTGATTGCCTAGAACAAAGGTATGTCACTATCATGACAGATGTGGGACTGCTCTGTAATAACTTTATGAATACCATGTATGGCCTGGTTATCGCGATGTTTACTGTATGAGTATGTTGCACTAGTTTAAGAGCAGATTGTTGGAAAAACTAGCAGGAAGTGAAATAATAGCTCAAGGTAAGCTACAACCTGGTAAACAGTCCATGGTGGTTAAGAGACAATGCTATTAACTGTGGGGATCCTGGCTCCAGGTTACGAGGATTGTTTGGCCAGTGCTGGGGGCCAGCTGATCAAAAGGACTATAAACATTTAAAAAGACTGTGTCCAAAGATCAAGCAGTTGTTGATAAGCTGTTCAAACTGACACACACACAGAGATGCCATTGGGATGTCTGAAGAAGTTAGGCCTTTTTAGACTTCCATCAGGAGTCAAGAAGCTTCTAGGTAAGATAGACATGGGTATAGACTGTTTTGTTGTTTTAATTTTTTCCCCTCTTATGTTATGCTTTGTTCCTACTGTTAAGATTAAACAATGCTTTGGTTTAAGAAGGCTGTCGGGTCATTCCATCTACTGGTCACAGACTCCTGAGGGGAAGAACCCCAGGTGAAAAACCCAGTCAGAGCGACAAGGTGAGCATGGTCAATACACGGGGCACTATAGTTCAGGGTGTGGTCTGAGAATGGTGAGAGACCCCAGGAGATGTGAAGGCACTAGGCATGAAACCTGACGGGGGCACCCAGAGAGGATGCAGCTAGCCCAGTAATGGTTACAAATATTTTTTTCAACTGTTCTTCTTTAAAACAGATCATAAGCTCCAGTCATATAAGCTATTGCAGGCAATTGGACCTCTGCATCCACATGAAGCCCCATAAAAGACAGTGCGGTTCCCTGAGCATACAAAGGTCCAATTGGCTGGGCACAGGGATCTGTAGAATCGGGACCATAAACAGAACATATTGCCCACGGGTACATATCAATGATACAGTGTCTTGTGAAGGATTGTTTCACAATATTGATTTATATACCCAAAGCTAGACATATTAAATGCATCAGGGCTGAAATACGATATCTTTGCACCCTTGACTTCTGAAGTATCCTGAGACTGCTAGCAAAATGCAGCATTCCTACTGAGTGGTTTAAAGAGTCAGTTTCTACTCCCATTCAGAGTCAATACAACAAGAGGCCTGGAAAATAATATGCTTGTTAAAATTGCATCCGTCAGTGTTTGGCAGGTGTAAACACCTCTTCGCAAGTTAGCTCTCCCCAAACAGATCATGTTGCTGACACGGCTGTGGAACTGTAGCTGCATTTTGTTTTAATTAACTCCGCTGGCTATTCTTCGCTATGAAGCCAGAAAAAGTGAATGTTCGGAATCATTATTGAGATTGCTCTTTTCATTTCTGTGTCTTTGCAAGTGAATTGTGAGTTAGCATAGGACTGGCAGTCTCTTCAGCTTTATAAGAAGCATCTGATGTGAGAGCCATGGGCTGATTAGGGAGAACAGGTCAGGCTTTTAGACTGACCGGCTGATGTCCACAAAGGTCCTCGAAGATTCTGGACTCATGTCGCTTATTAAAAGAAACATGACTCAATACAAATTTTGTAAGTTTTAATAAAACATTTAAACAAACAAAAAATAAAGTCAAGAAAACATCATAGAATCATAGACTCGTAGGACTGGAAGGGATCTCGAGAGGTCATCTAGTCCAGTCCCCTGCACTCATGTCACCAAAGTGAAGCTATTCTTACTAATGTTAAGCAGAATAAAGAAATATAACTATGAAATCAAGGTCAAATCAACAAGTTAGCATCAGTTTTGGATTAGAATTAAACAATAAACTGAGTTTAATCATCAAATTAGTTCTAAAAATAATCCTTATCTATTCTAAAGAGGACTCTAAGAAGGTGACTGTCCATTTAGATATAAATCCTCATTAATGAATTTTACCAAAGTCAGTCAAATCTATAACTTGCAGCTGATTAAGTGTCTTAATAGTGAAGCACAATTATTTTTTGTTGTGTTCTGTGAAGGCTCTTATATTGCATTCTGTGACATTGCACTCTATAGGTTTATGGTAATATGCTTATGAGGGTAAATATGACATAACTGGAATATGCTTTGGGCTAGATATGCCATATAACATATCTCTGCAAAGGTTATGATCTACTGAATATATTCATCCTATTTGTATGCATGTATCATTTTTATATCTGAAGTTATGATATGCTTTATGCTTGTATTTAAAGTGTGTTTGCTGTAGGAAACACACAAGGGAGGTTTGGCCAACATATTGTGAAGGGGCTATTCAAGTAACTGGGAGTACTTAACTAACAATGGACTTTGGGAGACGCCGATCCACATCTGAGCTTTCCTGGAAATGTTCAAACTAACATGTAAACCATTGCGTCAGCCTGCAAAAAGCTGAAATATTCATGGACATGTGAGTTGCCCAGGTGGCTACAAACTCCATCTTGTTGCTGTGATTTTGCACAGAAGAACAAAGGGGTTTCCGCCCACAAGAGAGAGAATATAAAAGGCCCTAAAAGCCTCTCCATTTTGTCTTCAGTTGGCTCAAGAGATGGCCTCTCCACCCCAAAGAGATGCCTGAAAGAAACTGGAACAAAGGACTGTAACTACAGGGGTGTGAGTGATTGCTGGACCCAGGCCATAAATTACAATGTTGGTCTGAAAAGGATTGTACCTGAGATAACATCTAGGGTGAGACGTTAGTATTTGTAACTAGATCCTTAGTGTATTAAATTAGCCTTGCGTATTTTGTTTTATTTTGCTTGGTAACTTACTTTGTTCTGTCCATTATTACTTGAAACTACTTAAATCCTACTTTTTATACTTAATAAAATCACTTTTGTTCATTAATTAACCCAGAGTAAGTGATTAATATCTGGGGAAGCAAACAGCTGTCCATATCTCTCTATCAGTGTTACAGAGAGCGGACAATTTATTAGTTTACCCTATATAAGCTTTATACAGAGTAAAACAGATTTATTTTGGGTTTGGAGCCCATTGGGAGCTGGGTTTCTGGGTGCTGGAGATAGGAGTACCTGCTGAATGGTTTTCAGTTAAAGCTTGCAGCTCTGGGGATGTGGTTCAGACCCTGCGTCTGTGTTGGAGGAGAGTCTGGCTCAACAAGACAGGGTTCTGAAGTCCCAAGCTGACAGGGGAAATGGACTCAGAGGTAGTTTCAGCACATCAGCTGACAGTCCCAAGGGGATCTCTGTGGTCGAACCCGTCATAGTGGCATAGTCGAGCAGGACCTGTGCACAGCTGATTGCATTGAGACACTGGTAGTGATTTTAAGTGAGTTTTAAGTGTGGTGGCTGGAGAACAGACAAAGTGGTTACTGGTTTGTTATTTTCTGTTTGTTTATTTCGGGTGAGGGAAATAAGCACAAGAAAGCAGGAAAATGACTACCAGCAAGACAACTACAAAACTAGAGCTGGCCAGACTGGAAGCAGAAGAAAAGGCAAAGGGCCGCAAGTTTCAAATGTGGCAGGCAGAAATGAGGCTCAAAGAAGCAGCTGTAGCCAGGGAAACCATGGCGGTGCAGACTCACGCTCAAATTGAAATACAGAAAGCTGCTCACCAAAGAGCCATGGAAGCCCAGAGGTTAGCCCAACAAGCTGCTCAAGAAGAGAGGCAGCTAGCCCTGGAATTAAAAGACAGAGAAATTCGGGCCCAGATTGAGACCCAGAAACATGAACTGGCTGTTATGGAGTGGAAGAGACAAAATCCTTCAGCAGCTGGCTCCTTTTCCCCAAAAATGCATAAATGGGAGTGATTATTCCCACAGTATGATGAATCCAGTGATATTGCCGAATATTTCATCACCTTTGAGAGAGTGTGTACTCTCCATCTGATTCCTGAACATCAAAAAATGACTACTTTAGTTGCAAAATTGACTGGGAGAGCTCTGGACATATTTAATAAGATGCCTATTGCTGGTGCTTCAAACTATGGTAAATTTAAGGAACTGGTTTTGAAACAGTTTCAGATTACACCTGAAAACCTACAGGGTTAAATTCAGGAGTCTTAAGAGGGGATCTAGATTGAGTAATGTGGCTTATGTAAATGAAATGAGAGATTTGGTAGACAAGTGGGTGAGGGGGAAAGGCATTACAAGCTTTGAAGAAATGTGTGATTTGGTTCCTCTGGAACAGTTCCTGAATATGTGCAGTGATGATGTAAAACAGTATCTGTGGGACAACAAGGTGAATGCAGCAGGGGAATTAGCTGGGTTTGCAGATTCTTACGAGGAGTCACAAGCTGCAATTAAACATAAACCACTGGCAGAGGAGTACAGGGTGGGTGGAAAGCAGAATCACCATCTTACCCTTGGGAAAAAGGAGGCTGGCTGTTCACCTCCCCATTTCCCTGTTACTCGTCCCACATCTCCTGTACAAGCAGAGGAGCCCCAAAGGTGCTCTCATTGTAAGTCCACTGAGCACCTGAGGAATAAATGTCCTTGGCTGAGTGGGAACAGCAGGTAACACATGAAGCTGCTGTTTCTCAGAGCACAGGGGTATCTCCTCTTATCACACAGGATTTGTAAAGGTTGTTTCTACACAACCAAGCAGTGAGCACATGCATGCTGTTAAACTTAATGGCAAAGTGCTCCAAAGTTTAAGGGACATGGGTGCAGAAATTTCTGTGGTCAGGAGAGACCTGATCCAGGAAAAGAATTGGTTACCAGGAAAAATGGCACAATTAGAATTGGTGGGAGGTTACAAAGTCCTTGCACCTTTAGCTAAGGTGCACCTGGAAACTGGTGATTTGCAGGCTGACCTAACTGTTACAGCAGTGGCACACAGTTTTGCACCGTTTCTACTGGGGAATGATTTCTTCGATGTGGCAGAATCTGTCCCAGGCTTTGTTAGCAGCAAGAAGGAATCTGGAAGTCACATGGACGGCTGGGGGAATAGGAGAGCGTCTCTTTAATGCCTCTGTAGCTGTGGCGAATGCAGCTTTGGGGGCAGGGATGGTTGTAACCAGTTCCTGTAGCCCTGGGGCTCAAGGCAAGTCCTTGTGGGAAGGGCTGGATAGAGCCAGCTCCTGTCCTGTAATCATCTCCCTAGGGGAGCGGGATGCTCCACCTTGTAACCGGGAGGCCATCCCAGCTGCTGACTGCCAAGAAGTTGCAGGTCAGCAGGGGACAGGTCCTGCCCTGGGGTGCACAGAGACATGTGTCCCGAGAGTGAAAGTTGGGGTCCTGGTGACCACTTCAGTGGGAGCAGACCCCAAGGGCTCTGTAGCTGGAAGCAAGCCCAACCTCAGTGGAAGACAGGGTGGGGTGGGGGGGATTTTGCTGGCAGTGAAGGGTGTTGGTAGTCGTGAGCCCACAGCTAAATCAGGGTCACCTTCCCTTTTAGGGGACACAGGAGTGTCTGCCTCAGAGGAGCCCAGAAAGGGAAGTCCAGACGGAAGGTGAGGAGGGACAGGAGCAATGTTCCCTCTAATTTTTGACAAGCCGCGTGCGCAAAAAATTTCTTCTGTGCAAATTGTGCTTCTGTGCAAATTTTTGTGTGTGTGGTGTTTCGCCATGTGCACAGGGTTTAGGGTCTGTGTGCTTGCGCACACAGCTTAGAGGAAGCAGTGGACAGGAGGGTCTGCCCACCTTTTGTAGGGCGGCTTTTCCCCAGGAGGAGGGTGAAGGATCTGCATCTGAAATGCCAGACCCCTCACCTGTGGATCAGGTTTTAAGGGGAGACTGGGGGGTCAGATCTCCTGGAGGGGTGAGTCCACCCAGCTGACCTTTTGGAAACAGAGAGTGGGGTAACCGAGAGGATCTCACCAATCCAAAGCACTCCATTAAAGAATGTCGTTTCTGCTACCCTGGGAGGAGATAACACTGTCTCTTCAAGGCTGGAAGAAGGAAAACTTTGTATTTGGGAAGCTTCACGAGGGGATGCGGTCCAACACAAAGAGATTCCAAAGGGAGGGGCTCAGGGCAGGCATGGTTGCTGTGCACCCTTTCCTTGCCAGGACCCCAAACACATACCTGAATTAAGAGCCTTCTCCAAAGAGACAGAAGTACCTGTATCTGAACACCTACCATGGTACACAAACGTCAGAGCTAATTATAAATAGGTTTGGAAGGATCAGATTTTTTTTTTTATCAGCACAGTAAATGTCTGTTTCATTTTACACACACAGATTGATCAGAAATATTTCCATCAATGATGACAGAATTTTTTAAAAAGCAAATTAAAAAATGTTGTTTGAGAACTTATGAGAGTTTGATGTAAGAAGACTCGCTGTGTATATTTTAACAGTGATGTTGACAACTGGTGTTTTTAATGGTTATAAAGCTTTAACTTTTTGAATCTCAACAGCTATTGTCATAAATAATCATCTAACCCACTCCCATAATTTTGATAAAAATTGAACTACATATTGATATTAGCCATCAACATTATTTAAAAAAATTGAATTCTGCCAAGTCTAATGATAAAGCTTCCTTCTTAGAATTCTTGGGTGGTTGCTAACCCTTTTCTCTCACTCCTAATAGAGATATTGTACACAGAGTGTAGTAGAACACTCTTGATAAGGAGAAGTTTGACAACTCTTGTTTACCAGAAATTACAAATGGCTATTTCAAGCTTCTCAGGACTTTTAAACATAAGCACAGAACATACTTGAAATGAGTAATTTTATGAAACAATACTTAGAGCTGTTTAAATCTGAGGAGCTCTCTTTCTGATGCCTTCCTTGTATGGGCTTTATGGGAGCTCATGCACACAGCCACACTTTTACCACCTAAAAATAAAAACCCTAAAAAGGCAGGGACATCTCCAGCGAGAGAGACCAACAGAAAAAAGAAGTTACTAAAGGTACCGTGGGGTTAGCAAATTCTTCAGCTCTCACTGTCTTCTGGGCTTTAGTGCAGCAGAAGCTGGAACAGCAGCCAAGGAACCAGCTGAGGATGCTCTGCTGGCAGAACGCTTTGTGGTAGCAAACCTAGGCGCCGACTTCCCCGCTTTCCCCTGGGTGCTCGACCCCACCTCTGCCCCCGGCCCTGCCTCTTCCCACCCCTGCTCAGTCCCAGAGCACCCACGGAGTCAGCACCTATGGTAGCAGACCTTCTTTGCATGCAGCAAATCTGGGTGAAGGCTGGCAGAGCCAGTTTGTTGATGTCTTGACTTCCTCCCTTCAAGGTGGCTGGTCTTGAAGAGTTATGGCACGTCAGTCTCCCCTCAGCTGCTTTGTTGATCCAGAAGGTAAGGTTTCTAGGCTTTACCCTTGATTCTTATGGCCTGAGGACTACACTAACTCCACCATTCCTTTGGACAAATCAGGTGTGAAGCCTACCATGGAGCCACGCAACTTAGTCCAATTAGGTTAGAATGATGTCATTCTTAGCTAGCGTCATTTTGCGGGGAAAGCCCCATTTTTAAATCAGCAATTTAAAAAATATTCAGTGTTCTACAGACTCCAGAGACTGCATTCCCACGCCCCCTGTAAAATATGAGACCGCTTTTGAGGAAGCTGGCATGGTCTTATCTGGGTTAAAAGGTTTTGCAATAACATTGTGTCTTCAATTTATGGAACGTTCAAAATAAAAAATAACTAGTGCAAAACCCACTAGTAGCAAAAGCAGTAAATCAGTTCAGCTTCATCACTTTCACAGTAAACAGGCATTTTACAGTAATCTATTTTGGAACTGGGCTATAGATCAACCAGCTTATCTTTTGGGATTTTCATTGTGATAGAGAAGTTACTTTCAATAGGAAATCCT
Organism: Eretmochelys imbricata; assembly: GCF_965152235.1. NCBI lineage: Eukaryota > Metazoa > Chordata > Testudines > Cheloniidae > Eretmochelys > Eretmochelys imbricata. Next base: position 237,920,098 of record NC_135572.1, read on the forward strand.
CTGGAAACGTTACATTTTATGGTGGGTCTTTATTCCCATATCAGCTGTTCCTTTTTCACACTGTGCTGAGGCAGAAGTACTATAGTCACTTGCAATTAGAGATTGATCAAGATCTGAAATGCAGCTCTAGAGCTGAACTGTGACTGTGATTTTGGTTCAGCCTATTGGAGATAAGAAATACAGTGCCATATCTGGTGTTCAGATCCATGGTCTTTGGAACCATCTTGAAGATGATCAGATTTTGTGTTTACATTCAGATTGGATCAGTTCCCAGATCTGGAGTTTGGAACCAGGCTTTTGATTTGGGTCCATCTCCACTTGAAATAATGCACAACTCAATCATTTCAGTGCTTGTAAATTAGGAGGGAAAAGATACTTAGGTGGCAGTGTGGTTAGGAAGGATGCACAAGGGGTTGGGAGTCAAGAAGTCTTGAGTTCTCATCCCAGGTCTATCACAGTTGCTGTCTGGGCTTGGGAAAATAACTTCAACTGTCTACCTCAGTTTCCCCACTGAAACAGTACTGCCAACATTTTATCTACCTACCAGGGTTGTTGTGAAGATTAATTAGCTCATGTGAACAAAGTTGTGAATATGTAAAGCACTAAATAAATGCTCAATTGAAAACATATAATAATAATACTTAGATTTAGTCCTTCTGAATAGTCCTGCATTGGGATGAACTAGCTAATTTCATAGGTCTTTCCCTTTTAGGCTGACCAGATGTCCCAATTTTATAGGGACAGTCCTGCTATTTGGGGCTTTTTCTTACCTAGGCACCTATTACCCCCCACACCCTGTCCCGATTTTTCACACTTGCTGTCTGGTCATCCTATTCCCTTTCTAATTTCTGTGACTTCTACAAACAGTTCTGTGCACCTCCTGTGCCTGTAAAATTGCAATCCCCATTCTAATCTAGTCAGGTTTTTATACTATGCCAATCACTGTGGTGCCTGAGTGACTGTAGGCTACAATTCTTTCCACTTCCATCCCCTTTCTGGCACAGATCATTATTTCCTAATCACTGGGAAATTTTTGCACTAATGTGGAAAAAAGTTCATATTTTGAAAAGCTCAGGTGAGCTGGCTGCAATGCAACTGTTTCTGCATGTGCTTCCACAAATTGTAGTGAGAACAAAATGGATGGTCTTGCAATTTCGCCACTGGACTGAGACTCAGCAGCTCCGGATTCAAATCCTGGTTTTGCTACACACTTCCTGTGTGACCTTGAGCCCATCACTTAATATCTGTGCCTGGGTTCCCCATATGTCAGATGGGAATAATGTTTCAGAGTGGGTTAAACCTCTCTGAAATTAGCATATGTCTATCATTGAACATAAATGTAGAGAAGCCATTAAGCTCCTTTTGTAACCAGGTCACTAGAACAACAGGAGTACTACACAAACACAGGCACGTTATCACCGAAAATGAGGGAAATCTAGACAGAGAGGTTTCACTAGCTGTTGTTTTGTGAAGGTTTGGGTGCTTGCGAGAGAAGCAGGGGAAAATACCACAGAGAGACAGACAGAGAGCGCGTGCACAGCAGGGAAGTACTAGACAAAGTCCGAATAAGCCCTGGGAACATGGCCCTGAGGAAAGCTAAGAAGGAGAGAGAGCTTTTGGGCTAAAATGTTGACTGGAAAAGGGGCTTGGAACTGTGAGTGAGGAGATTGTTTCTTGTTGTTTGATTCCTTCAGTAGTTAGAGAAATAGGGATTTATGCATTCTTTGTATATAAACAGGATTGCATCAAAGAAATACCTCCTCCAAACTGGAGCAACCCTGGCCACTTCAACTTTTTGGCATACCACTCAGGTTGAAAGGGGTAACAATATTTCCTTTTTCCTATTCTTTTGTCTGTTCAGACTATAAGCTCCTCAGGGCAGGAACTGCCTCTTCCTACATGTTTAGGGTCCCCATTGCACTGGGAGCTGCACAGTCATGTGGTATTAATGTAGTGCTGAGGAGTAAGGGTCCGTTGCTAGAGCTCAGGATGGGATGTCTCAATCTCTCTCATTTGTTGTACCAAGCATCCAAGCCAGCTGTTCATTCGATCACTAATGAATATGTGGACTGTGATACAACCTTTTTTGCTGAATGTACAACTTCAGAGAAACAGGTTGCTCTGCTGTGCGTACCAGCCATTTGTTCCTTATCAACCCAGAGGCTGCTGAAACCACTGATAGAGAAAATGGTCAATTTTAAGGGTATATTTGTGACAGATCTGGCAATTTCCTGCAGTATCCATTGTATTAAATGCACAGATTATGTGTTTTTGTGGGTCAGGATTGTATGCAGTCTCTCTAGCGGGGAGATGGGATGCAATCCCTGGAAAGTGCTATAAACTTCCAAGGACTACAGGTGAACAATGGGCCAGACAAGCATTGACTTTTGCGACAAACAGTGTCAAGTGGTTTCCCTGGGGAATCTCTAGGGGGAGGTGAATGCAAATGCTCCATCTCTGGTTCTGCAAAAACCTATCCTTTCGGGGCGGGGGCACTGTCTGCTCATTATGTGTTCCCAGAGTCTCAAGATCAAAGGCCCAGGCTGTATACATGAAAGACTGACCTACACATAGGGTGCTAGTTCTGAGCTAAGGCTGTTGTGAACTTGTAACCACAGAAAAACTCCATGGTGGGGTTTGAAGGACTGCTCAAAGCCCTTGTTGGAGTTGAGGGGTGATCTCTGGTAAGCTTATTAGCACATACGTAGGTTCTTTTAATGTTTTCTCTGTAACTTTTTCACCTTAAGAATAAATGTGCTTGCCTACTAAGGGCTGTGTGGCAACTTATAACTGTGGGTAATTATACTGATCATATCCTTTGGAGAGAAAGCGGAGTGGATGCTGCTCTGTTTAGGCAGTCAGGCTTGCTGGGGATATCACAGCACAGAGGTGCCGTCTTTCCCAGTTCCTCAGGGGGTGCTCGGCCCCCGCTCAACTCCTGGCCCGGCCCCCGCTCCACCCCTGACCCCAAGGCCCACCCACACCCCGCCCCTTCCCACCCTGTTCCACCCCTCCCCCTGCCTCGTCTTGCCCCCTCTGCCCACCAGCGCCTCCTGCATGCCACTGAATAGCAGATTGTGGCAGGCTGGAGGTGCTGGGAGGGAAGGGGAGGAGCTGATTGGTGGGGGCCCACTGGTGGGCAGGAGGGTTGTGGGGAGGAGGAGGATCTGATCTGTGGGGCTGTCAGTGGGTGCTGAGTACCCACTATTGTTTTTTTTCCATGGGTGCTCCAGCCCCAGAACAGTCAGGGAGTCAGTGCCTCTGTCACAGCATAGCCAAGGAACTGTGCAGCCTGAAAAACAACCACCCCCAAATGGTCAAGCATAACAGAGATACAGCTCTCCACCCATCAGAGGTGAAGGTTCAGGTGCTGGGAGCAAAGAATAGGAGCTCTCAAGGGCTTACGGAGGGAAAATATGTGCAGCTGCTTTGAACTGTGACAATACTATGCATTCTATTTGTTGGGGTAAAAAGACACATCCAACACAAGACACACAGGATAAATGGAAGACTCTTAAGACTTAGCAGGGGAACGGTAAACCAGCTGCAGAAGAGATGGTAAATGAGGAACCGGAATATCCATACAGTGCTGAAGGCAAGAAAAGCTCAACAATATGGACATTGCTGGAAATACACAAAGGAACGACTCCTATTTCATCTCCCCAATAACCCCCGAATTACACTTGATAGATGTTCCATGTTGACAGTAGCTGCAGTGAGCTGGTTTTGTGAGTATTAGTCCTGATGATATAGCCCTGTGCTGCTACACTTGGCCTCTGACTCATGATGGATCTCTCTCTCTCTCTCTCTCGCAGCTGGAGCACAGATCTGCCATGAATCTTATTTGCAAGGTCTTGAGTGCTTTTTCCAGCTGCTGCTCCAACTCTGCCTGGCCAGCTCCTGCAGGACTTCTGACTGAGGCGCTACTGTTTGAGAAATCGGAGAGGGAAGAAAAGACAGAAGCACAACAGGAGGAGACGATGGGTGATTAGAGAAATGTTATGACAAGACACAAAGACGGGGAGATCGTAGAAAGGGGTGCAGCGGTGACAGTACAAAAAGAAGAAAGCTGGAGAAAATCCATCTTGCTTGGAAGAGCACTTTTGTCATAGGTAGGGGTGCTGCTGTTCGGAAAGCCAGTACAGGCACTGGGAAGTAAAGGTGCCACAGGGAAGCAAAGCTGTTGAAAGGCCCTGGAGAGGGAGAGAGCCAAAGAGGACACATTTTGGGATGGCAAAATGCTCTCACTTTGCATCAGTATTTCAAAAGACTTATAATTTCCTGCCACCCAGCTTTAGGATTCAAGGCCCCCAGGAAAGTCTTTCTTCTGCCTAACCGTTCTCTCCCTACATTTGATTCTCAATAGGCTGCAGATCCTGTTTCTGTCTTAAACGCACCTCTCCCTAAGGAGGTCTAATTTAAACTGTTGAAGGGGAGGGGCCCAATGTAATTACATTCCCTCTGCCATTTCAACACAATACCGCATTCTTCTTTCCCTTCTTTCATTGTATAGAGTTGCTGTGTACTTTTAAAGAGCTGTTGTGCTCCCCCCCGCCCCCAGAGGTGGCTGCATTTCAATGGAGAGTCCTGTATTTTTAGTTTATAAAGCACTTTGGCATCTATCCAGCAAAGCATGTAAGCACATGCTTAATTTTAAGAATGTAAGTAGCTCCACAGAAGTCAACTGAACTAACCACATGCTCAAAGTTAAGTACATACTTAGGTGCTATGCTGGATCTGGATCTTTGTGCTAAACAAAGCTATATTAAAGAGTTGAACAGCTCTTGTATAGGGTAACTATGGACGTACAACTCTCAAGCTCTCTGGGATACATAAAGATGTGAAATATTTTTGTCATGTATGATTCAGGATATTTGTGAGCTATCTGACATAGGGTATATCTGTGTGGTATCTGCTCCAGGGCTGAATGCTTCTGCTTCTCAAATTAATCTTGGCAACTAAATTATCTTCTCCAATTCTATAGTTTATCCAACTATTCAAATAATATTTTCAAAATGGTACAAATTATTTTCACTTTGCATTCATAGATAGTTCAAATGAACAAGAACTATTTTAATGAAAAATCTCTGAGCTCCCTAAAACTCCAGGGCTAAGAATAAACCATTTGGATGCTCTCTGGAATTACATTAGCAGTACACCTTGAAATGATGGCAGGAAATCGATAAAGATCCAGACAGTTTTTGAAAATGGATTTTCTTGATTCAATTAGGAGTGTTTGCCTATGTGTAACATAACAAAAAAACCCTAAGTTACCTTTGTTTCCCATTAGTCTCAAAACGTCTTTCCAGTTTAATGATATTTGCTTTCCAAAGACTGTGTGTGGGACAGATTATTTTCCTCCGGTAGCTGGCGGGTCACATTGTTCAAGTATATTATTAACTCAACATATGTTTATGAAGAAAGGACTGAACGAAGCAGTGGTAGCAATGAAGCCCCACAAAGAAAATCACTTGTCAGTGGGAGCACCTCAAAACCTGGTCAGATTTAAAGGGGCGGGGGTATTGGAACAAGTGGACAACCTGTCACTGGAGGAGAAATCAAACCTGAGAGGAAGGATGGGCCAGTGTTTAGGTCATTAGCCAAGGGACTTAGGCAACTGGCTTCAATTCCCTGCTCCACCACGGACTTGCTGTCTGACCATGGGCAGGTCTGTGCTTCAATTCCTCATCCTTACAATGGGAATAATAGCACTTTTCTACCTTGCAGGGCTGTTGTGAGGAGAAATACATTAAAAATTGTGAAGTGCTTTAGGATCTAATGATCAAAGCTCTATATAAGAGCAAGGTATTGTTTGGGCTTGTCCTGGGCACTTACGGAAGTTTGTTCCCCAGATAAGTGTGTTGTGTCAAGACATGGTTTTTAATCACATTTGTCTTCATTTTGCATTGTCAGGTCTGAGGTACGAATCATTGCAATATACCACAGGGTGGTAACCTGTTGGTAAAAGCTGGAGCCAAAATTTTTGAACCTAGGGGCCTAAAGTTAGGCTCCTAAAACCATGTTTAGGGGCCTGATTTTCAGGCATTTACAACTTCCATTTACACTATAAACTTTAGTCAGCAATTGCTGGCCCTGGGGCCCGACCATTTGGTACAAAATTTGTCCTTCCAGACAGTGATTGCGAGGATCAATATTAAAACTGGTCAGGAATTTTGTGATAAAATACTTTTTTCACCAGAACATGTCCATTTGTTGAAACTGAAACTGCCTAGGAAGGTTGATTTTGACAAGTGTCCTAACTCAAAAGAAAATTTTGGAAAAAAGAAGTTTCAGGTTTGTTGAAATGTCCCATTTTGACACTTTCCAAATGAAAAGTTTTGGTTTTTAATTCAAAATGACTTTGCTTTGAAATTTTTACTTACCTTATACTATAAAAAGTTTTTAAAATTCAAAATCAAAATGAAACATTTTGAAATGATCAAAACTAAACATTATGATTGATCTGCTCTGATTTTTTTTTTCCGGATTATCAAGTCATAGAAGTTTTCGAGATGGTGACTTTTCATCCCATTTCGAGATGGTGGCAAAATATTGAAATCTCAGAAACTCTTGTTCCACAGGAAAACTGTTTGCTGCTGAGGCCTAGTCAACATTGCATGCTATGAGATTTCCTAATATCAAAATATCAACCACCAATCCAGCGCAATGTACTTTGCATCAGGATATAAATTTGAGTAGCCTTTGGGGCTCCTATAATTTCCACTGGGGATTACTCCCATCCTCTGCCAAAGTCATGATAAGGGAGATGTAAAGTTGGAGTAAAGCCACCTTTGACCCTCCCTACACCACAGTTCTGCACTGAATAGAAGAACTGGAGACTTTGTTCTGACCACATGAAAGCACTTTCTGTGCAATAATATTTCTCCTTTTGGGGTTTATAATTTTCTAGCATTCTGGGAAGATAGCCAGGTTGTCCACCTGGTGCGATACCCCCTCTATCTCATTTCATTTTTGATCAAAGAGACTCTACTTGGTAAACAAATTATTTTTAATCCTTGTTGCCACTGATGGGCAAAATCTATCACACTCCCCTACGTGCCGAATATTAATCAATACCCAGAACGTTGGGTTAATGTTTTTAAAAGGTTTTATCCATAGCTGCCAACTTCTTCATTTAAAAAAAACCTGTCTGGATAGCGGCTGATCATCCTTATTTCTGGCTGCCAGCAACACCATTCCGTGGATAATCCCTGCCGCCCACACACAGAAATTAGATCAAGAAAATGTTGAGCCATGAATCCTTTCCAATTTCAATTGAATTGTGGCTGAACAGGAATACAATCTTCCTGGGAACATGATACTCAGATTTTATTCGTTAAGGGTCTCATTCTCACATCCAGCTCATACTGGAAGTGGGGTGGGGAAGAGTTCATGCCCCAGCTCCGGAGATGGAGAGATGTATTATTTAAAAAATGCTGTTGGTCTCAATCCCAGAGGCTGAGAGGCAGGTGTGTATGGGGGAAGAGCAGGTCTGAGACACCTTTGAATCTGCTGCCACCTGCCAGTTGAATGCGTGTGGTGACAAGCTACCTCGAGCCCATCAGCTGAGACACAAAGAGCAGCGGTGAGTTGGTGGCAGTGGACAACACCAGTGCATCTTGAACCTTCTGTTCTCTGTCTGTGGCACACAATAGCTTCATCTCTTGAGGGCTGTAGTACTTTGGTCTAATTCTGGTTGTTTGGGCTTGGTGTGGAAAGGGCTGGGTGGTGTTTGGTGGCCTGTGATATATGGGAGGTCAAATTAGATGATCTGTTGGTCCCTTCTGGCCTTCAACTCTATGACTCTGTGCCCAAATGGCTCCCAGTAGTTCAAAGATTGGAACATGTGGGGGAGAGAAAAGCTACACCAAGGCCATGATTACACTAGGAGAATAAGATGTGTTTTTGCAATGAAATAGCTAACACATTATAAAATCCTAATGTAGGTTAAGGCAAGATGAAGATTCACCTCGGTGTAGTTGGTTGAGGGGACCCTAGGCCAGGGCCACTCCCTAGACCAAATGGTGCACCAGGCGAGGAGCATCTTTGGTGCCCCCCCCCATTTTAAAACTTTTGAATGTATAGCCCATTTTTTATTGCATGTGTAGCCCATTTCATAACTTTTTTGCATGAGTTGCATGCATGATTTATTCCTCTCAGATAAGATGATAAATTTTCATGCTAGAATCTGTAAATCTGTATTTATTCATGACTTATATAAGCAAATAAAAAATAGTTTCTTCTAAACTTATAGAAACTTTTTAATTTTAAGACTAACTGAAATGTGCTAACATCAAGAAACTGAACTGTGTACCAACATTGGGTGGACCAGTATTAAACAGTGTTACAGTAGATGACAGCCTTAGAATGTTAACCCTAGTCCTTTAGTTCAAAAGGTTGTTTTTCTCACCTTTGCCCTCGTGAACTGAAGCACAGCATCAGAGAGATCCAAAGACTGGCCAATGGCATTTTCAAGCAGTAAAATAGCAAGCGATGTCGGTCTCTTGTTAGCCATTGTTGATTGAAGATCTGTTCTAATGAGCCTGAGCTTTGAAATGAAAAGCTGTACTCACCACTTGTGACTGTGACCGGCAGCGTGAGCAGAATCCTCAAAGCTATCCACACATTAGGAAAAGTCTCCTTCAGCTCTTCATGATGAATGAATTGGAGAATTTGGAGTGGAGAGTGCTTCCCATGTAGCAAAATGTGATGGATTTTGTCCAGTTTGACATAGAGGTCGTTATCATTGATGTTCAAACAGTCCCCATGTGTCAGTGTCCAGTGAAGGACTATACAATTGTTCAAGAGTATTTTCCTGTCCACTGACAGCTTACTAAGGTCATGCAAAAACTCCCAGTTCTTTTCATGGCGCTTCATTTGGCCGAACCTTTCTTCAGTGCACACTGTAGCAGTGTCAATGAGTGAGCAAAAAACCTCCCTCTTGAATTTTTCTTCCGAGCTTCCCATCACCTCGTCTCTGCCCTCATAACCAACTACCTCTTCTTCCATCGAATATGAGTTTCCTTGAAGACAGGCTCAACTCCTAAGTTTTCCACCATTTCTTTGGCAGCAGTGATGGCATCTTCAAATCCGTTGTCTCTGTAGGCCACAACGAAATCAAAGCAGCTTCTCATCAAAGTAGTAGCGGTTGTGATGTCCATCAAATGAGTTTGTATTGTCTTGCTTACAATGTTACTTAGAACAGGATATCATGCCAAACCACAACTGAGACTAGAAATTTGAAGTCAGGGATCTGGTTTGCCAGGCATTGAGCCTGGTGTCAGATTCTGGCCTTGACTTTACTTGATTGCACCAGTTCCATCAGGGCATCGTAAACCGCAGTCACTTGGTACCTCACTGGCCTTTCCCTGTCAATACGGCTCTTCAGTGAGTGTCACTTAGCAGCTTCACAGTCAGATTTATAACACTGTCCATAAGGATCTTCTGCCTGATAGCTGATGCTGAAAACAGGACGTATATCCTTTGCAGTACTCTGAAGAGAGAGACTGAATCTAAAGATGCTGCTGCTACCTCTGACACAACCATGTTGAGGGAATGGCAGTCACAAGGCATGAAGAAAACTCTCAGATTCAGTGCAAGGGTCCTTGCCTGGACACTACTGTTTCTTCCCTTCATGTTCACACTGTTGTCATAGCCTTGGTCACAGCAGTCCTAACACTTTATTTTATTCTTATTCAAAATGTACATAAACAGTTCTGTTTAGGCCTTTTGCAGTAGAATTGTCCACAGACCAGAAACAGATAAAGTGTCCCTTTGCTTGGATACAGCCATCCCCATAGTCAACAAATCTTATTGTAAATGACATCTTTTCACTGTGACTAATGGCGGGAGTACAGTCCATTATTACGGGATAGTACTTTGCTTTGCCGAGCCACATCAATATGTCATCAAACATTACATGTTAAGCATGGGAAAGAAGTAACAGTATTTCTGTTATATTGTTGCTTAGATATAGATTTGATAGATAGCTCTGGCATCTCATTAAATATGTCCTTTATTAGTTGCTACTTATGACTCTTCAAATCTTAAAACACAAATACATTTTCACAATTACACAATAAAACAAGGTTCACTATATCGCAGCTGGACTCTCACTTCACTTCAGTTCGTTCTTGTATCTCACTGACTGACTGGTAACCCCCTGTCCCTTATATACCCATGAAGTCATGGCTGACAACATTCTAGGAGGTTCAGCTAAAATGTAGTTCTCAGAAAGTCTGGAAGGTTCCATGAGATTCTACAAAGGTCCAGCATATTCTAGGAGGTTAGTGAAAAATGAATCCACCCATGGAATATCTGAAACATGTTACTTCAAAAATTCTATTTTCTCTTTTGTTGCTAATAACAAAACAGCACCCCAAGCCCAGTGCCCCTAAAGCCTGGCACCCTAGGTGCTCGCCTAGGTTGCTTGCCCCTAAATCCAGCCCTGCCCAAGGCTCCTTGCTAAGGTCATCTTGTGTCTCTGAGCTACTCCTGGTCCTGCACCCACAAGCCAGTTCAAATCAAAACTTCCATACCAGATGACAGGAAGGAGCAGAGTAGGGAGCTATAAGAAAAGGAGGAATGGGCTGGGAGTGTTTACAAATGGTCTCTTGCACTCATTGATTGGGAATGTGGAATTGGCACATGGGGAATTTTTAAACACAGAAGTGGTTCTGCCCTTTTTCTGGGTCATTCCTTGGAGGATTATTAGCACAGTGCTAACGGGCCAATTTCTTTATGATGGTGGTGGTGGCTAAATATACTAAGTGTGCATTCATCAGCCCAGATACATGCACCTTGGGTGTGCTATAAAACAGATATATCAGAAAAAGTGACTGTAAAAATGGCAACTTCCCAGAAAACACCTCTGTTTGCTGCATTTTAGTTTAGTGACAAAAAATAAGCTTTTACTATTATCTACTCTATTAATACAGCTCCTTATGCAGTGCTCTGACATTGTAAATACTTGAAAGCTGTATCTCTCGTCTTCCACCTTCTCTTCCCTTTTGTATCTCCTAGCTTGCACTGATTTCTATTGGCATCCCAGTTATCAGGATCATTCCACCAGATTTCACTAATTTAATTTTTTTTCACTAACCCAATCACATGTTTTAGGGCCATATTCTGTTCTCCATTTTTGTGTTATAAATCTAGAGTAGCTCCAGTTTGGCCCACTAGTTCTCCGTGAGGACTGTGTTCATGCAAGTTTCAGACTTTAGCCTTTCTGATCACCTTTGCTTATATAGATCCACTTTTATGTAACAGAACGAAACACAATCTCTTGGGCTGATAATATAAGATGTTTCCCTAGGGTTTTGTGTGCATGTGTGTTTAAAATTTCAGGAAAATCTCTCCAGCCATTTTTGAATTAAGGAAAAGTGGGAGAAAACCCCACTTTCCCATTGTAAAAATCTAACCGCTTTGTATAAGCCATATAGCCCTTGTATAGAAAATATCAGCTGAAAAGGTGTTCCAAAAAACCTGTGTTTAAAACATTTCAGACTCTAGTGTGTGTCTTTAATTATGTTTTCTAACAAACTGCACACCTTCTTTTTGGGGGGGGGGGGCTCTAAATTAATTGGTACAGTCTCTTTAATAGGAGGTTGATTTGAAATTTTTTGAGGCTGAGAGATTTTTTCATAATTTGCATGACTTTGGATCTAAACTTTATCAATAACTCTCTTATGACTCTGGAAATCACTGCTGGAGACTATCAGGATGAGTGTGAATCTTAGCACCTTCAAAACAAAATGCAAATCCAGCCTTTATACAATAGCACTGCAAAAATAAAATTAAAACAAAATCTGGGTTCTGCTGACTTGAGGGAACAGAAAAACATCTTATGTGCACTCTTCATAATTTTTGAGTGGCACTCGGATACTAAGGTGATGGGGTCATCTAAGATCCAAGACAGCCACACAAATGGAAGATTCTCTAGAGTGAGGGTTGAAAATAATTTCCATTCTGAAGCCCTATTTTTGGCCTCTGTAATTTTAGCTTGGAAAATCAGTTTGGCCTGAAAAATTACTAGATTTACTCTGATGACAAAACAAAATAAAACAAAACCTACAACGTTTGAAGAAAATTCATCAAATGTTAGTTTGAGCTATTGGTCATTTAAAAAAAATTACCCTGATTTGATATGGTCTTTTGCCTCCCCCAGGCTCAATGAAACTTGTGTTACTAGCCCTTCAAACTTTCCTTATTGTCAAAAGCTACAGAGCAGGCCATAGCTGAAGAAAAATTGTTGTGATCAAGCAATGTTATTAATAATATATTGTGTTAATTGCTTTGGGAGGTGAATTGATGAGAGTTTTGGGCTCAATCCTGTTCCTGTTTTTTTTAACCACTGATTGCAGTGGGACCAGTATTGGGTACTCTAGATTTTTCAGAGCATGCTGTGTGATAGCAGATTAAAAAGAGCAACGGGATATTCAGGGTTCCAGTCCCAGTTCTGCAAGCATTTAGTTTATGAAGTGGTGGTAGCTTCTCCATCGTTAATGGTGCAGCTCTGGTAACATTAAGAAGGCAAATTCTGATCCCCTTTGTTACTCAAGGAATCCTCATGATCTCAGGATTTAGGGTTAAATCTACCTGACAAATAGAATTTGTTCTGATAACTTGGAATAAATGAGAACACATCATTCTTGTGATTAAACCTTCACGCACTTTTTTTTAGAAGTGTGTAACATTTCTTTGTCTTTATGTTTCAGCCCAGTGATATCAAATTGAATTACTATATTTTATATTACTATGTTGTTATCAGGTGATTAGTGTTTACAGGATCACTATTCATATACCTAAGGTGTGGTCTACTCTTATGAACATGACAGGGATGTGATTTCTTTTATTTTTATTTTTTTTGCTGACATAGTTATACTGGTAAAACCCCTTGTGTAGATGCAGTTAGATGGATGTAAAAGTGAGTTTTTCACCACCTGGAGTACCATAGCTATGTTGACCTAAATTCCAAGCATAGACCAGCCCTTGTAGTTTAGATTACTGAACAGGAATAAACTATATTGGTATAAGCACTTTTATGCTGGTGTAGCTGCATTTACTTTTGATACATCAACCACACTAGACTAATTGAGAAGTTTAGTTCAAGTGGCCAACCTTTTAAATGTTGACAAGCCCTTGGGGTTTCCAGGATCAGGTCCTTAAAGCTAGACAGACCTGTCCCCACCTCATTTTCTCCCTGTTCATGTGCTCTCACATAGGAATTCACTTCTTGGCATTATAGTGCTGATTTTTTCAGACAGGCGCTTTAGGAAGTTATCCAGGCTCTATTAATATCCCCCAGCTAACTTGTTTCCATGACTGGGGGGAAGATTTCAGCAGTATTCATTCCAGCTGCAGTTCATGCCAGGCAAACAAGCTGATTAATACGTGAGGGTGCTCACAACCCTGACAACACAGTCCCTGCTGCTCTAGTCACTTCAATGGAGTTATTCCAGTGATGAATTTGGCCCAGGCTGCCCAGTAGCTACAGGGTCTGGCTAAAGCTTCACGGGGGTGGTTGTGATTTTTCCAAAGAGCTAATCAGGGAGGAAGTGAAGACCTAAAAAGATAGGAGAGAAGAGACCCCTTTCCCCCTAAGGAAGAGTGAAGCCAATTTAGGATGTAGAACAGGGGTAGTCAATTATTTTTTTGTCACTGTTCTAATTGCATGGCCAAGGTATAGTGAAGATCTCGATTCCAGATAAAATCATAATAAACCCCCCAATAATAATGATAAGTAAATAAAGAGATGGTGGGGTCCCTTCAAAAGCCTCTGGCTCTCTGGAGTTGGCCCTTGATCTGCCTGCTGCCTACCTTTCCCCTGTAGGCCTTTCCCCCCAGGAAGGAGGCAGTAAGCGTCAGAGGAGGGGACAACGTTTGCCTTTGCCACCTGCAACTAACAAAGGCAGCTAATTGCCAATTAACGCGCCATCCCCGGGCTGCGGCCGCGGGAGCCGAGAGAGCACTGGCCTGGGGGCTGGGAAGGCGGCTGCTCGCCCTCGGGGTGCCGGCGGGGCACAGAAGCGCGTCCGCTGCCGCAGGCGGCTGCTAGCTTGTGGTTTCTGGCGAGCGGGACTCGGTCCCGGCAGGGAGGTGGGGCCGCAGGAGCTGCGAGCGCGCCGGGGTGCGGGCAGCGGGGCCGGCCGCACTTGGGAAGCCGAGTGGTTGAAGAGGAAGAAAAAGAAGCGCCTGGAGGCGGGGGAGGGGGCTCCTCCTGTCGGGAGCCGCCGCCTCTCTCCTCGGGCGCTCAGAGCTCGGCTCCCAGCAGGGAGCGGCCGCCTCGGGAGGGGCCTCGTGGGTCAGCGGCGGGGGAAGTGGCTGAAGGTAGGTTTTTCCAGTCAGCGCCGAGCGGGGCGGGGGGGGCGAGGGCAGCTAAGGGGCACCAGGGGGCTGCCTGGGACACACTGAGGCTGAAGGAAGATGGGGTGGGGCGGGTTAAGAAAAAGGACCCCCCCCACCCACACCCACATGCCCCCGGTTCCCCCGGCTGCGGGCTCCCCTCTCTGCGCCGCTGGGGCTGGGCGAGGGGGGCGCCCGCGGAGGGAGCCTGCCCGGCGAGGGGGATGGAGGCGGCGAGGGGAGAAGTCAAAGGCTGGGAACTGGACCCGAGGCGAGAAGCGGCACCGCTCCGGGACTGCGTCCCCCGGGGGCCGCCTGCTCCCGGGGTGTGGCTGAAGTTCTCTTTCCCGATCCCTGGGGTCTGCGATCCCCGCTCCCCCCCCCCAGCCTCCTGTGTAGCGCCTGCGGGGGGAAGGAGCTGGAGAAGGGGATGTGCGCTGGCATCCCCGCGTCCTGCAATAGCTCACAGTGGCGCCGTATGAGCGCGCCCCCTTTCTTTGGCTTCAGGGGTAATTAACAGGGGAGCAGGCACCTGCTCATTCACAAGATGGGCACCACCAAGACTCAGGTGTGGCTTGGCGGGTTTTAGGAAGAGAGGGGAGCACAGAAACGGCCAACTTAAGGTAGCGTCGCCGGGTTTTGTCAGGGAAACAGCATTCAACACACAGGTCGTTGGGGCAAAATGGTGTTTCCAATACGGCAGTATGAAGCGTTGCTTTGTGAGAATGTGGGGCCATTGTCTGCAGCATCTGGAACGCACTTGAATTTTGGAGCAACAGATCCAACATCTGGAACGCACTTGAATTTTGGAGCAACAGATGGAAATTT
Organism: Eretmochelys imbricata; assembly: GCF_965152235.1. Classification (NCBI taxonomy): domain Eukaryota; kingdom Metazoa; phylum Chordata; order Testudines; family Cheloniidae; genus Eretmochelys; species Eretmochelys imbricata. The sequence continues at coordinate 237,935,269 of NC_135572.1, forward strand.
CTGGGGAGTGGGTTGAGGGCGGGAGGACAGGGTAGGAAGGGATGGGCAGAGGAGTGTGCACCTAAGGGCCATGGAAGAGATGTATGTTTCCAGTGATTAGCCTGTGAGCCACTGTACCTGCAATACTATTCAGGTGACTATATAGGGACACTTGAAGGTAATTTTTCTGAGTAGGGTGTATAGGAAGGAATGAGAAGGACTTGATGGAAGAACTGGCAACATTCTGGAAATGGCCCACCTTGATTATCACTACAAAAGGTTTTTCCCCCCCAGCTCTCCTGCTCACCTTACCTCATCACTCTTGTTACAGTGTGTATGGTAACATTGTTTCATGTTCTCTGTGTATATAAATCTGCCCACTGTATTTTCCACTGCATGCATCCAATGAAGTGGGCTGTAGCTCTCGAAAGCTTATGCTCAAATAAATTTGTTAGTCTCTAAGGTGCCACAAGTACTCATTTTTCTTTTTGGCAACATTCTTGTATTTAATCATGAAGGTGGGCAGAAACCACAAAATTAGATCCAGATCTTGAACATCCATAGTCCAAGGGGAATTTGGATCCAAAGTTTTGGTTTATGCCCATCCCAGTGAATGTTAATCTAATTTTGTATAGCAGCCAGCTCAGACTCTTAAAAATGTGTTTTTTTTTTCCAACAATCCGTACTGCTAATAAAAACATTTTCCTATCCCTGGGCTTGAGGGACATCATCTGTTTCTAGACAGTTCTTGCTTGGTTTTTAAACTGACTTGTCTAGGGAAAGCAAATCCTTTAATTTCACAAATGTTAGTAACGTACTCCTGCCCCTGTGTCTTTTATTTGGTGCTCAGACACTAACATGGACATAATCAATAAGCAGAGTAGCCCAATCTGTGGCTGGACTTACTTCATACTCATACTGTGCATTATGGGGACCTTCTGGTCTGTAGGCACCAGGTCTACCAGGCGAGTCAAAAGGAAGCCTTCCTTGGTGTAGACAGTAGAAGCTGTGGTAACTCTCCTTGGCTGGAAGTTTTTCTTTGTCTCTCTCTCTCTGTTGCATTCTGAGAAGTTCTATAAGGGTAGGGTCTGATTCTGCAAATCCATACACATGTGCATCCTCCCATCGAGGTAACGAGGACCATTTGGATAAGGGTTTGCACGATTGAGCCTGTAAGGAGAGAATCGCCCCACTGCAGAGAGCCAGCATCACTATGCTTATGCATCATATTTTGAGCAAAAGGCTGGTATTTTCATGGGAACTTAAAGGAGATAGCTGGACAAATCTCACTGAGTTTCAGTGGGAGTTGGGTGCTTAAATTCCTTAAACTCCTTTGGTAATCTCAACCCTAAATGGTGTATTGGCTTTGTGGAGGCTCTGTTCACAGGAGTGAATTATACCCCAGAGAATGAGCTTTTCACCCAGGGCTTTGGAGCAGAGTCCGGAGCTGGAGTGCGGAGCAGCTCTAGAGCACTGGAGCTGCAGGTTTTTGCCTGGAGCTGGAGCGGAGCCGGAGCACAGCTCCAAAGCCCTGTTTTCACCACAGAGAGACTCTTTCCTTTTCCTTTGTTTTGTGTTTCTGTGAGCTGGTTCTGCTTTACATTTTATCACATAGTGAGTGACCTCATTGTGCCTGTCAACATGGAACTTTCATGTATTTGGCTTTGATTGTCATTTTGTCTTCATTTGGAGGAGCCTATGATGCAAATAGGTTGTTTAGCCTATTGAGGTTATTTGGCATAAATGCTTTAAAATAACATGAAATAAGCTCAGTATTGGTGGTGAAATTCTGGCCCCTTTGAAGTCAGTGGCAAAATTCCCATTGACTTCAGTAAGCCAGGATTTCATCCTGGGTGTACAAACACCTCAAAATGTGCAGGTGCGTGGATGTTGTATTGGTACAATAATATGTCTTAGATGCTCCAGGAATCTTGAATTGGGCTGTCTAGATATAGGGAAAATTCTGGAGGGTTCATCTGATTTGTGTGAAAATTGTAGATAATACAGTGAAATAATTATTGGTGAAGAACTGCAAGTTACCAAAGGCATTGAAATGTGGAGAGAAGTGTTCTCTGTTATGGATCCTGATGGTCTAAACAGAGCACAGCAAACTCCTTTAATTTTATCTAAAGAGAAAGAGCGTGCACAAAGTTAGGACCTGATCCCCCAACACTTCCTCAGATAGGATTATTGCCATGAGTGAGGGTTTGCAGGATGGGCCCTTAATACCCACTCTTGTGAGGTGCTTTACACCATCAACTCAGACTGAACGGAGGGTGCACAAAAGTGAACTGGGTCAGTACAGTTGGGGGACGAAGGCCCTGAGTAGGTAAAAGAGTTAACAGATGTTTGGAACTGATTAACATCTTCACTAGGTACAGGAGATTGTGCTGATGTGGCTGGATTGAGCAATGCTTATTACCATTTAATGTTTTTAAATTCAGGTTTACCATTCAAAGATATGCCTGTAAGCAATAGGTGCACAAAAAAGCAATGACAGTAAGACTGGACAGCATGAAGTCATAAAAATCAAGGCAAAAGTAAGAGCCCTTTCTGGTGTATTTAAGAAATTAGCATAGTGGGAGCAAACTCTGTGGTGTTCATTATCATTTGTATTACAGCAGTGCCTGGAAGCCTTCACCGAGGTCAGGGTCCCATTGTGTTGGGCATCACACTCCTAATAGGAGACAGTCCCTGTCCTGATCAGCTTGCAAACTAAATAGAAAAGACACATACAAGATAGGAGAAGGGGATTTATTATCATCCCCATTTTACAGAGGCACACAGAGATTGACCTCTCCTGTGCCACAGCCCAGTTCGTTAAGCCACAAGTACAGTTTCATCTTGACATTCAGCACATGTCCACAAAGGGTACAACTACACCGCAGCTGGGAAGATGTAATTTCCCAGCTTGGGTAGAGGTACACTTGCTTGAGCTAGCAGGCTGAAATAGCAGTGTGGCTGCACTGGCTAAGGCTAGCCTTCCAAGTACATACCTCGGATTTTGGCCAGGGTTGTACTTGAGCAGCTGGTCTGAGCCACCACACATACCACACTGCTGATTTTAGCATGCTAGCTCGAGCACAGCTAATGCACGTATGCCTACCTGAGTTGCACGGGGTATGCCTGCCAGTTGCACTGCAGACGTAAGTGAAGTGTGGTTTGTTGGACTGCAGGTTCTACGTAGAGCCCTTTGTTCTGGTTCTTGGAATGGACCTCAACACAGCCCGGGGGAGACAGACTTGAGCTAGTGGTCTAAAACAGCTTTGTAGACTCTATGAGGTTTCGGCTAGGACCTGGTGCCGGATTTCCAGTTAGGCACAGTAGGCACGTGCCTAGGGGTACTGGCATTCTAGGGGCGCCTAAAAATTAAGAGGGCTCCTGGCAGGGGTTGGTGGCTGCCCAGTGTATGGGGATGGAGCAGCGTGAGCATCCGAGTCAGCCCACCTGGGGGCGCTGTGAGTAGGGCAGCTGCTGAAGGTGCTGGGAGCATCCAAGCCCCTTCCCAATCTCGGAGGCCCTGCTGCTTCTGCCCCATGCTGGGAAGCGAGAGGGAGGGGCATGGCCAATGCCCCATTCGCTTGCACGGGCAGAATCGGAGTGCAGCTGCCATGCCGGGCTGTGGGAGTGACGGAAGACACCAGTGGACCACTAGCCACAGGGAGAGGTACAGTTCCCCCCTTGCACCTCGCCTGGGGCAGGTGGGCTGTGCCCTGGCTCGGGCTGGGAGGCTGTGCATGGCAAAGGGTTTCATGCCTTCCCAGGAAGGCTGTGCCCCGGCCTCCCCCGCTGCCCCGGGGGCTACTCCGCCAGCAGAGAGGGGGGCTAGTGTTGGGCAGCACTGCTTTGAGGGGCTGCTGCAGGGAGGAAAGGGGCCAGTATATTGAGGCCAGCACAGATTTAATACAATACAAAATAAGTTTCACATTCATATTGGTGCAGGGTCAGCTGTAGGCGGCGGGGGGCGCTGAAGTTGCTGTGCCTAGAGGCATGTAAGGGGTAAATCCAGCCCTGCTAGGACCCACTCTTTCCCTGTGCTTCAGAGCTGGAGCTCCAGTCCGAGCCACAATTGCAAAGCACTGTCTACACAGCTATTTTTAGACTGCTATTGCAAGCCCCTCTAGCCCAAGACTTCTGACCTGGGTTGGGAGCTTTACCGCCTCAGGTAGTGAAGACTAACGCAGAGTGAAACCAAGCAGTGCTTAGAGGGGAGGAGGCGGTGGCGGTGGCGGTCTTTGGCCCATGAAGGCACCCTGCAAAGCTCAATTCTGGGTCCCCTACCTGGGACTGTGACGAAGATGGGGGCAGTGGGGGTGCTAGGAGAGGCCCGGAGAGGCCCAGGGAAGCCCTCTAGACCCATCGCACCTCCCCCTGCCTGTGCCTGGCTCCTGCTCCCAGCTGTGGGCTCCGCTATCCACGTGGCCACAAAACTCAGATCTGGCTCCACCTCTGGGTTTGCCCTAGGCTTCCAGCAGCTCTGGCCACTGCCTGGTCCCAAGCTGCAACCTCCTTGTGCTGACCCCCCTGCCCAGGCCTAGTGCTGGCACCAGCTGGTGTGGAGGGTGCTCTGCGGGGGGGGGGGGGGGGGGGGGAAGGGGGCAGGGGGCTGCCTGGCAGGGGAGGGAAAGGGGCTGGAGCAGCCTGGTGAGGGCCTTCTGTTTGGCCCACCGGGCATCAGCTTTTCCTTCCTGCTCCCCACTGGGGTCTCCACTGTAAAGGTGGCCCCACTACCTGGGTCTGGCTGGCCCTAGGCTCCTGGCAGCTCTGGCCCTTGCACTGCCAGGCAGCCCCTTTCCCTCCTGGCTGCAGAGCATTTGGTGATCCAGAGGGGTAGAGGTGCTCAGAGGCAGGTCAATGTGGAAATGCTGCAGTCAGGATGGGTTGCAGGGGCCTAAGACCCTTATTCTTTATGAAAAGATCTGCAGAATGGAAAAGCTGGAGAATCACTGACGTACAACATTCAGCCTCTACTGGATTTCATAATGTGGAAAGTCCTTCCTATTGCCTTGCTTGCCAAGGTTTGCATGACTTATTTTTGCATAGCTGCTGGAGCTGAGCAAACTGCTCAGTGAATAATTTATTGGTTAAATTTAGCCCCTCCTCCCCCCTTTTGTTGATGATGTTTTTGAGTTGACTGAATAGATCACAACTTCTGCCAACGATGTAGTTGATTAGAATTATTTGCTTGTGTTATGTGACTGTTTTGCTGTGAGTATAGCTTCAGATAGATTTTGAATAGTGAATATTGACTATGCTGTTTTAAGTGAGCATATATGTCGCATGGTGTTGGTTCTGGTCCCTGACAGGCCATTGTGGGTTTTAGGAGCTACTAGGGCCCCATTTTTCACAATCTTGGCCTGTACATATGTTTTTCCCCAATTATGAAAGTTGTTGTTTAAATTTTACCCTATGCTGTGTTTATTCTAAAATAATCCATATACAATTATCAGAATAGGAAGGAAAAAAAACAGATTAAATTAAATTTAAAAGACATTTTATACAGCAATAACTACAGCATTAAGAGGAAAAACGTATTAATACTTGTACAAAGTAAATATGAGGAAAAACTAAGGCCCCAAATCTGCAAAGACTTAACTTTAAACACATGAGCAGTTCCACTACAGCCATATTCTTATGGGTAAAGTTACATATGGCCTTACTTAAATCTTTACAGATCAGGGCCCTTCTGAATTGTACTTTATTATTGTCTTATGAAAAAGTAAACAATAATGGTTTGAGTTTCTTAAGTTTACACATTTTTTTTTCTCCAAACCAGTCTCCAACTATAATGAAAATGAATGCACTAACGCCCCCCCCAACATCTCACCCCCCCCAAAAATGGACAAACACCACTAAGTGTGTCAATCTCTTGTTAGAGTTGTTTCTACAGGGATGCAGGAGGACTGGTTGAAGTGAAAGAACTCCACCCCCCCCCTTTACCCCCATAATGTAAAATGTTAGTAGTTTAAAATGCAGAGGAAAGAAAAGAAGGTACTTCCGTTCTTATACCATGCCTAATTAAGGTACTGTACGTAGCAAGTAGTTTCCTCCTCCTCTCCCTCCCACCCCACCCCCGGGAGGGGAGGGGGAACTTGTTACAAATGATATTTTGCAATAAAGTAGTATGAGGTTGTTTAACTGTTAGCTAGCTCCTGAAATATTTTAAAGATGTCATTAAAGTTATGGTTTTGGAGTATCATAGTTCAATTCATTTTTTTAAAAAATGCAGGATTTTCATGTATTTGTCTGTCTAGCCCTGATCCTGCAAAGATTTATGTAAGTACTTAACTATGTGTTGTGAGTAGTTCTATTGACAACTCACAATGTACAGAGTTAAGCACCAGCACAAGTCTTCGCAAGGTCTGGGCCTTAATTAATTACTGAGATCCTATGGGTGCCAGTGTAAGAACCTTGGCAGATGGAAATTAAGTTTACTTTTTAGAACACATTTTATAATACTAAAAGCCCTCCAGTACTGCAAACACCTATGTTTGTGGTTAACTTTTAAAACAATGGGTGTACTCGTGTTGTCAAGTTAAATATATATGTAAAAAGTCCCAAGATTGGGACCTCTAACAGTAAACAAGCATGGTTAGAATTGTTGTAGATCAATTAAACCTTACAATAACTTGCGAAGACTTGAGCATATGATTAACTTTACACATGTGAGTAATCCTATTGATTTAAAAGTCAAACATGTACTTGCACACATACTGAATGATGTTGGGGAGTGTGTGAAGATCTCCAAATTTATCTTTTTCTTGCAGATTGCTCACATGTACAATCAAATGCATAACATAGACAAGGTTATAACACAGAAAAGGAATGGAGTCTTAGAACTTAGTAAGTAATCTAGTTAGATATGCGTTAGATTCTGTTTTGTTTAAATGGCTGATAAAATAAGTTGTGCTGAATGGAATGTGTATTCCTGTTTTTGTGTCTTTTTGTAACTTAAGGTTTTGCCTAGAGGGATTCTCTATGTTGTGAATCTGATTACTCTGTAAGGTATTTACCAGCCTGATTTTACAGAGGTGATTCTTTTACCTTTTCTTCAATTAAAATTCTTCTTTTAAGTACCTGATTGCTTTTTCATTGTTCTTAAGATCCAAGAGTTTGGGTCTGTTTTCACCTATGCAAATTGGTGAAGATTTTTATCAAGCCTTCCCCAGGAAAGGGGGTGTAGGGTTTGAGGAGGATTTTGGGGAGAAAGAAGTTTCCAAGTGGGCTCTTTCTCTGTTATATATTTGTAGACGCTTGGTGGTGGCAGCAATAAAGTCCAAGGGCAAAAGGTAAAATAGTTTGTACCTTGGGGAAGTTTCAACCTAAGCAGGTAAAACTAAGCTTAGGGGGTTTTCATGCAGGTCCCCACATCTGTACCCTAGAGTTCAGAGTGGGGAAGGAACCTTTCAAGAAAGATGAAGCTGCTATTTTAGAAGGTGCTAAAATTTATTTAAAAGGAATTGTGCATTGTACAGTTTGTCAGTTTCTATTGTTACTATAACAAAACTGGGGAAGTGTGGAATAGTACACTGGACATAGAAAATGAGAACTTCCTTTACCATATGGTAGCTGATGGAGGTTTTTTTTTTAAAAAGATACAGACATTGGCCTAACAGGCTGATAGAGAATGTGGTTATAAACGATTTAGGTTCCAAAGAGTAAAAGAACCCAAAAGAGAAGACGTGAAAAAGAAGCTAAAGCTGTTCACAATGCAGATCCAAAAGAAAGCCATTTAGGGCAGAAAGATAGGAAATTTGTTTTTATTAATTCCTAAAAATTGCATTTTGATATTCTTCTTGCATCATTTAGTCTAAAATTAGAGTTGGGTGAGAAATGGTTTTCCCATCCCAGGAAAGTTTCTGACACACCAAAAAAAAAAAAAAAATTTCCCATCCTGAATTGGGATGCAAAGTCAAAATCTTGCAAACCAAAAACAATTAAAAAAAATCTATTTAGGTCAATCGAACAATCAGTTTGGATTCTGATGACTTTTTGTGCTGTTGAAGAAGCCCAACTTTATTGAAAATAGTTGATATTTTTGAAAAAATCTGATTTTTTGCATTAACTAGAATAAGTCATATGCAATGGATATATCCAAAAGACCAGATCCTTCTCAGTTTCAGTATTTTCACTTGCAAATATGCAAAAGAAATTACCTCTTTAGGTGTTGAAGTTAGTTCTAATCTTCCCAAAATTGTCTTTATAAATATGGACTATATATTAAAAGAAATTTTCAAAGATGTATAGAGGGGGCATCTCCTTCCTCTGTCCTTATTGGGGAGAATAGAAAATAACCAATATGAATATCTGCCCAAGAATGACTTGTATCATTAGCCTATTGCCTTTCAAGTTATCTCCTTTGCTCTCATAAATAGGCTTATCATCTAATTTATATGGGATTAAAAAAAAAAAAGCCTTGCTTGTCACACAAGACGCTTAAAAACTCCTGGGCAACTGGAGGCATGGGGTTGCCAGATTTGTACCTATATTATCTAGATTTCCCCTCCAATAGCTTTGTATACATACTAGCCTGGAGATTAAAAAAAAAAAAACTTAGCTATGCCATTTGGTTTCCTCTCTTCTTTTGCATATTTTAAGAGGCTATGCATACCCTTAAGAAAAAATCCAATCTTTGCATCTACTACTTCTGGGGGAATTCTGCACCAAAAAAATACAAATTCTGCACACAATATTTTAAAATTCTGCAAATCTTATTTGTTAAAATAATACTACATAATCAGGCCAGTTTCAATTATTTTGGTAATTTATTTCAAAATACCTGTCAGCAAGTATGTCTGTAACAATACAGACACACACACATCCCCCCCAGGAGAAGAGAGTTAAAGAAACCCCTATGACAACCCAGTTCCTATTTCTCTGCCCCCTCCCCCGACACCCATAACCTGCCCCCACCAGAGCCCAGTCACACACCCCCAGCCAATACACCTGAACCCCCTACCCCCCAGAGCCCAGGTGCGGGCCCCCCCCCTTGCCCAGACACCCTTCCCTTACCCCTCAGAGCACAGGGATCCAGAGGGAGAAACATCCCGATGCTCAGTCCCTGGCTTGTGTGGAGTTTCCTGCGTGGCACCGTCTCCTTACCTCACAGTGTGCAGGGAATTGCAGCTGCCGGGAACGCCCTAGCTCTGTCCCCTTCCCCCCACCCCCCACCGGCAGTGTCTTTTGTGTGGGAGCTGGGCTCTGCTGGGTCCAGTGCCCCCTAGTGGCTGCCAGTAGTACTGCAGCTCATTTCTATGGGGGAAAGGAAATTTTGCGCGCACATTAATTTCTGCAAAATTCTGCATTGCACAGTTGCACAGAATTCCTACAGGAGTAATCTACACAGGCATCTTGCAATGTGTTAAGATGATTACAGCATCCTATCTTACTCATTCTCTTCTCATACCACTATGGGATAACCTGTGCCTCAGGATCAAGATCAACTTCACGGTTAAGACAATATGGATAGAAAAACAATTAGCAAAAATTAAAGATATAATATGGGATGATAGACTGGCCTCCTTGGATTACATGTGTAACAAATATCAGCTACCGCTATCTCTCAGTTCCTTCTTTCAGTGGCTATCCTCAAAGATTCAGGCAAGACTAGGGGACAATTGGTCTGTTTCAACTCTCTCATCCCTAGAGGAACATGTTAAGAAATATGTAAACAAAAGTCAGTTTTTAGGAATTACTTATAAGTGGTTTAATGCTTTGCATTACTATGTCAGTCTCGAGAAAAATAGGAAAAAGAACGTACTCTTACTATCGCAACAGAAACCTGGGAGGATATCTGGTTTAATGTGAAAGATACTTCAAGTTCCTTATCCTTGTGATTCTTCCAGAACAAGTTATTAAACAGGCACTACTGGACTCAAGAATGATTGTTTAAGGGTAGGTTGGCAGCACACGGTGAATGTTGGAGACACAGACAGCCACATGCCAACCTTTCACAAATCCTCTATACCTGCCAAAAAATGTTCTGGAACACCAAGTTAAGTGCTCTCTCAAAAAATTTGTGTTACTATCTTTCCTTCACCAAGCCTCTATATTTTAGGGGTGCTGGATGAGTTGGTATTACCAGTGAATACTAAGAAATGGATTGCAGTAACTATTTTAGTGGCCAAAAGAGTTATTTTGAGAAAATGGAAATCTGCAATTCCTCTCTCCTATGCAAACTGGCTTAGTGAGCTCTCTACTACTGCATTAATAGAAAATTGACTCTAATAGGAAAAAATATGAGGATGTCTGGTCACACACACAAGTACTGCATACTTTTGCAGTTTAGTATATACTAGTACCCAATACTCATAGGTTATGTCTCACTTTTATTTATCTATTTAGTCACTGTAATAATTATGCTCTGCACGACCTCTACAGGTTCAGAGTTTTTTGGTTTTTTTTCCCTCCAAGTTTTACAAAGAATGAACACTGAATTTTGTTGTTTATTTCCATCGTGTGTGTATTTATATATGTTTTGTTTAATTGTGTTTCTATTTTGTATAAAAATAAAGCTTATAAAGAAAAGCTTCAAAAATTGGGAATGGGAAATTTTGTCAAAACCAACATCTCCTGAAAAAGTTTTGGTTTTGAGAAATTGGCATTTTTTGACAGAAAGCTCTAATTTAAATAACGATAAAAATGTTGTGTTTAGCGTGAGACATTTTAAGTGTTATTTAATGTACATCAGTGTTTAAATCTTGCTAATGGTAACAAGATAAATCATTTGTATGCTGCAAAATGTAACTTGTGTGTCCTCAACAAAAAATTTTAAGTACACTATACTATTTGGTATTTTTGATAAGCTCATTAAAATGTAATTTATAAGTTACATTTTTTCTTTTGTATGAAATAAAACATGGCATCAATCCTACTATTTGATATTTTTATTAATACTGTTCGTAATCTAGGGTCTGATCCAAAGTCCACTGAAGTCAATGGAAAGCCTCCGACTTCCATCTGACTTTTTTTCTTTTTCATAACTGAAACTGCAATCCTCCAAAACTGGTTCAACTACTATTAAATAACAACATATAAAGTACATCTAGGAACAGTCCTTCAGCAAAAAAAATGGAAAGTGTACTTTTTAGATATACCATAAAATAGAAAAGACTGACGTGAGTGACTTTAGAAGAGGAGAGAGTGGGGTACATATCTCCAGAAAAGGAGACCTTTTCCCTTCCTTTATGGAGTTTAAAATCAGGGATGAATAGCAAAACCAAAACCACCTCTGTGTGTCATTAAGACTATCCAGTGCATGGAAAGGCATCCTAAAATGTTGGACGATCAAATTAGGACTAAGAAAACATTCACATGTTGGGATTTGTAACATAGGCGGAAGGAGATGCTCAGGACTTATAATACACTGACACAGTTCCTGGATAGCAGTATGAAGGAGGAAGCACTTTTATACTGTCACCAGATCCATGTGCTCAAAGACATCGGTAACGGATCAGAAGATCTTTATTGTAGTCTTAAGGATATAATAGACAGGAGAGCTGGTAGAAATGTTTCATTGTTGCAACAAAATATTTTCTTGAACATTTTTGAACAATTTTCATTATTTATTGATCAGTTCTATTAGACAGGGAATGATTCCTAAGATCAAAAATGATTCTTTTTTACTTGAAATAATAGTCCTTGAGCTGAGGCTGGAAATTCAGAGAAGGTCTGTAAAGAAACCAGAGGAGACATACTTCAGTGTCCAAGAAAACATGAGGCAGCTATTTTACTTAGTTCATCCCAATTTGTCAGAATTAGCCAAGAAGATGTATTATATCTTTGGAGAAGGACCTGCTAGAAAGCTATGCAAAATGAGGGCAGAAAACGATGGTGACTTCTCTGACAGCACAGGATGGGGACTGCAAGTGTCACATATTGAGTGACAGTAACTCACGCAATATAGCTACAGAATGCTGTATATAAATTCAGTTTTATATTAAGTTACATCAATTAAGGTGGTAGGATTATGATCATTTTAAGGGCTGACAGTGTTTTTGACTCTGTGTGTAAACCAGAAAAAGACATAGAGAAAACAATTCAGACACAATGTCCTGGATGATCAGAAGATAGGGAGGCCTGTTAATTATGGGCCAGATCCTCTGCTGGTGTAAATTGGCGTGGTTCTATTGACTTCAGTACAGTTATGTGGGTTCAAACTGGGACAGGTCAGTAATACAACACTTTTTTTAAGGATACCATCTTGTTCTCCAAAGTCTCTGTTTTCATTTAAAAACAAAGCAGAAGTATCTAGCTTTAATAGCAGTAAAGAAAACCTTCAGAATATGAACCTGGTATAAAATGATGCAGAACCGTCTGGCTGAGTCTGCAGAGAGCCTGAAACTCTAGCTCTGGAAGTTGCCCCATTCATTTAGGTGGGGTGTTAACTCAGAAGCTCAACGATGATAAGTTCATCGTCATTGACCTTGGCTTGTAGAGTGAGCCTGTAAGAATACTATGACATTTTCCCCCTTTCAAATCAAGCCTTGGAGCTATGCCATTGATAACTGTTGAGTATTAGTCCCTATATCTTGTTATTAATGAGCTGTGGATAGAAATTCTTTTTAATATGAATTCCTCCTGCTGGGTGTCATTGAAGAAGTGAGTTTTTAAAAGGAATTTGAATGAAAAAGGGTGGTCACCCGATGCACTAGGAAGTTCCAAGCCATGGGGCACTGTGGACAAAATCCCAAATATAAGTAGGTGATGGAGAAAAAGGAAGCAGGCAGATAGGAGGCTTGTATGGTGTGAAGAGAGTAGGAAGAAAGGCAAGGAGAGAGGTAGGTAAGGATGGAGTTACACAGAGTCCTCTAGGACAAGAGGCTTGAGCTTGATGTGGAGGGGAAGGAGAGAAAGTCACTGCCTCACTCCTTTCTTTAAATGCTTTCGATCTGTTTTATGGGGGTGAGAGGATTTTAGTCACATTCTTTTTGCTTAAATTGGATGAGAGTGAGATGGGAATCGGAGGCCAGCAAGGAGTAAGTTGCACAAGTAAAAGAGGGAGATGACTATTAGCTATATCAATGGGAAAAGTGACAGCTGACCTATTGTGGAGAAAGAACCAAAAGGATTTGGCAATAGCCTGAATGTGAATGGAGAAAGAGAGGGATGAGTCAGATATAACAGAATTATGAGAGACTTGGGTGATTGGGGAGGTGATGATCTCAACAGCAGGGAAGAAAGAAGGAAGAGGAGAGAGGGTTTAGAAGGAAAGATGGAAGCTTAAATTTTGCTGTGTTGTTTGAGATTCATTGATTATAAAGCGAGAAGAGACCACTGTGATCATTTAGTCTGACCTCCTGTATAGCCAGGCCACAGGATTTCCCTGAATTAATTCCTGTTGAAGTAGAGCATATCTTTTAGCAAAGCATCCAATCTTGTTTTTAAAAATTCCACAACCTTTGGTAAGTTGTTCCAATGGTTAATTACTGTTAAAAATTTACACCTTATTTCTAGTATGACCTTGTCTAGTTTCAACTTGGAGCCACTGGGTCTTGTTATATCTTTATCTGCTAGAATGAAGAGCCTGTTATCAAATATTTCTTCCTCACATAGGTATTTACAGACTGTAATCAAGTCACTCCTTAACCTTCTGTTCTTCAATAAGCTAAACAGACAGAGCTCCTTGAATCTGTCACTATGAAGCATGTTTTCTAGCCTTTTAATTGTTCTCTGAATCTGGAGATCACTGTATCCCCAGTTTATGAACATCCTTCTTGAATTATGGACACCAGAAACTAACACAGTATCAGAGTATAGTCAGACCAGTGCAAAATACAGAGGTCATAGAACCTGCTCTTCTCCTCTGCTGTGACTCATGATTTCTTTGTTTATACTTCGAAGGATCGCACAAGCCCTTTGGGCCACAGCAGTGTGCTGGGAGCTTGTGTTGAGTTGATTATCCCCCTTGATCTCTAAGTTTTGTTTTGTTTTTTTCTTCAGAGTCACTGCTTCCCAGGATAGAGTCCCCCATTCTGTAAGTATGGCCTACATTCTTTGTCCCTAGATGTATGCCTTCACATATGGCCATGTTGAAAAGCATATTGTTTGATTATATCAAGCTTACTAAGCGATTCAGATCACTCTGTATAAATTACCTGTCCTCTTTATTATTTACCCCTCCCAAACCTTTATTTCACCTGCAAGCGTGATCAGTAATGATTGTGTTTTCTTCCAGTTTGTTAAATAAGCTAGGGACAAGAACAAATCCCTAGGAGACTCCAGTAGAAACACACCCATTAAATGATGATTCCTTATTAATAATTACCGTTTGAGACCTGTCAATTAACTACATTTTAATCCATTCAATTTGTGCCATGTTAATTTTGTATTCTAGTTTTAATCAAAATGTCCTTGGGGTACCAACTCAAACACCTTACAGAGTGGTGTTACATCAATTCTATTACCTTTATCAACCAAACTTATAATCACATAATAAATATCAAATTAGTTTGTTAGGATCTATTTTCCATAAACCCGTATTCATAGGCATTAATTATATTCTCCTCCTTTAATGCTCTGTTAATCGAGTTACTCATCAGCTGTTCCATTATTTTGCCTGGGATTCATGTCAGGGTGACAGGCCTATAATTACTTGGGGTTGTCCCATTTACCCTTTTAACATATTTGCACAGCATTAGCTTTCTTCCAGTCTTCTGGAACTTCTCCCCACTTGTTCCAAGATTTATTGAAAATCTGTATTAATTGCCCAGAGATCTCTTCAGCCACCTCTTTTAAAAGTCTTGGATGAAAGTTATCCATACCTGCTGATTTTAAAACGTCTAACTTTTGTAGCTACTGTTTAATATGTGCCTGGAAGGGAAATTGTTTGATCATATGCTGTGACTACGTCATATGTGTTTTGTTCCCCCCCCCCATACAGAACAGAAATATGTATTGAACACTTCTGCCTTTTCTGCATTATTATTGATGATTCCACCATTTTCATTTTGTAATAGACCCATACCATTTTTAGGATTATTTTTGTTCCTAATATACTTAAACTCCTCCTTATTGTCCTTAACTCTGCTAGCCATAGATTTATCCTTGTGTCCTTTTGGTTCCCTTATCAGTTTTCTGCAATTCCTAGTTTCTGATTTATATTCTTTTCTTTAATTTGAGATAGATATTTCTTATGTTACTTTCACTTCCACTCTAAGGCAGGTGTTTTTTTTTTTTAAAACCAGTACAGCTTTCTTGATTGTGGAATTGTGGCTTCTTGGGCATCTAGTAAAATGTTCTTAAATAGTTCCCAATTATTCTTCACATTTTACTGTTTAAATTCTCTCCCCCAACTGATCTGGCTCACTTTTAAAGCACCATATATATATTAGAGATTTGTACTTGATTCTGTTTGCACATCATATATATGATCAAGTCATGACCACTTGTACATAAGCCACCACTAACTTTTAGTTCTGTGATCAGTTCCTCTTTATCTGTCAAGATGAGGTCTAATAAAGATTTCCCCCATGGTGGATACAGTGCTTTTTGCATTAAGATATTGTCATCTGAACTATTTAGAAATTCTGAGGACGTTTTAAGTACTGACAGCATGCAACCATAAAAAGAGCTCTGTGTAAGATGCAACCTGAAGAAGAGCTCTGTCTGTGTCAGCTTGAAAGCTTGTCTCTCTCACCAACAGAAGTTGGTCCAATAAAATATATTATCTCACCCACCTTGTCACTCTAATAGTCTGATACCATCATGGCTACAACAACACTGCATACCTCTACCATATGTTACTCAGACTGATGTACCCTAAGATAATGCAGCTTTTTTTCTGGACACATTGTAGATAACTGCTTAAGGAGCCGGTCATCCTTTTCTCTAGTGTGATTTAGAAGTCTGTAGCAAACAGTGGAGACAGGACAGTCCAGATGCGATGTTGGAAAGACAGTAGTCTGAGAGGCATGGCAGGACTGCAAGAAAGAACTTGATGTAAAAAGGAGAACATGAGATTCCTAAGCAGAGATGATATGAAGCCATGTGAATGGATGAGATCACTCAGAAATAAGACGTAAAGAGTTAGAGGAGAAGAAAGGACCAAGTACAGAGCCATGAGGGACAGTGACAGAAACTTTGAAAGGAAAGGAGTCACAGAAGAGGTGAGAGGAGAATTTGGAGCCATGGAATGACAGAGAAATCAACGGTGCCTATGGCAGCAGATAGATTGAGAAGGATGAGTTAAGATAAGTTGTCTCTGATCTTGGCCAAGAGCAGGTCATTAGGATCAAACCTACTAAACGAAGTTGGTTCTTCTTTAATATAGGTGAGCACCTTTCTGGTAATTTAATATTAGATGGGTCAAAATGGAAACACTTTTTCCAATCCTGACCAGGTCCATTCCCTTTGGAATTTCACTGGTTTGCAGTTGTATAATTACTTGTATCACAGTAGTGCTTCAGGAAGCAAATCTTAGCTAAAGTTTTTCAGAGCCAAAATTCAGCTTTCTCTGGCCATCTCTATTGTCCACTGCAACTCAGTCTCTCAATAATAATATTTTGCACTTCTATAGCACCTCAAAGTGTTTAAGTCACTGAACATCCCTATGGAAGAGTTAAGCGTTATGCCCATTTTACAGCGAGATTATGATTTGCTCCAGTTCACACAGGGAATAAGTGACAGAGCCATATAAAGAACTCAGAAGCTATGGGTCACAGTCCCCTGATCTAACCACTAGATTAATGGTGTTCCATGGTAAAGTAAAAGAAGTGGCTATAAAGTATCTGAACTAAATAAAGCTGTATTCTAGGGGGTGTATGTGTGTGTTCATCTTTTCATATATTCGTGTATGCTATGGTTATACAAAATGCCCCAGGTACACATACATTATTTCAAAGTGGTCTCTTTACTGTGATAGTAAGTAATAGATTTTAATACCAGGTGGGACCACTATGGTCCTCTAGTCTGCAATAATGCATATTGCATAAGATGCCATAGAACTTCTCTCAGTGGTGGATAGTAATGATGCTTTTTCACAATGAAAGTCAAGAAACACCCAGACAAACATTTTTCTTCTGCTGTGTAATGAATTAGTTGTCAGTGATACTGGTTTGCAGTCTTTTGCTAGCATTTCAAGAAGGAATAGCAAATAAGAAGGTGGTTATAGCAGTGTCTGTGTTTTGGATAGCAGACACTGTATACAATTAAATCGCCTTTTGATCTGTGAAGGAAGACTGCATTTCATAATGTTTTTTTAAATCCATAAGGAAAGGTTGTAACCTTGCTAATGGTGGTTTGAGTGCTGCAGTGCTGAGCATTACCAAAGACAACTCTAAAATAACAGGGAAACTAAAAATAGACTTTCGACTGGGAATTGGAAGAATACAGAGGAGGACAGTAATCTAATGAGAATGAAGATGAATAAAGACGTACTAAAGGAACAGAGTGTATGACCGTGGGAGGAGGAAAGGAGAATATTTACTATGTATAAATGAAGAAAATAGGCTAGATTTAAAAACGCAACTTGCAAAACAAGGGACGTGATTAGATTTGACACTGGTGAGGCCTCATCTGAAGTACTGTGTCTGTTTTGGGCCCCACACTACACGAAGGATGTGGAAAAATTGGAAAGAGTCCAGCGGAGGGCAACAAAAATGATTAGGGGACTGGAACACATGACTTGTGAGGAGAGGCTGAGGGAACTGGGGATGTTTAGTCTACGGAAGAGAAGAATTGGGGGGGGGGGGGGGGGAATTTGATAGCTGCTTTCAACTACCTGAAAGGGGTTTCCAAAGAGGATGGCTCTAGACTGTTCTCAGTGGTAGCAGATGACAGAACAAGGAGTAATGGTCTCAAGTTGCAGTGGGGGAGATTTAGGTTGGATATTAGGAAAAACTTTTTCACTAGGAGGGTGGTGAAACACTGGAATGTGTTACCTAGGGAGGTGGTGGAATCTCCTTCCTTAGAGGTTTTTAAGGTCAGGCTTGACAAAGCCCTGGCTGGGATGATTTAGTTGGGGATCGGTCCTGCTTTGAGCAGGGGGTTGGACCAGATGACCTCCTGAGGTCCCTTCCAACCCTGATATTCTATGATTCTGTGTGCTCACTGACGGGTAAAAGAAAGCAGTACAGATGTATAGATCCTGATCCTGTTTCTCTTGAAGTCAATGAGAAGTTTGCCTCTGATTATTTCATTGGGCCCCCTGGAAAGCGTGGCCAGAAACCAAATTTTGTACTGTAAAGAGTTCTGGGAGGTAAAGAGATGCTATTGATAGTGTGGGCATCATCACATTTTAGACAGACTTGCTGTCTAGAAAGTGGAAGGCCTATTAGAATAAAATCTTACTAGGATTTATTATTAAATAAATATTAATTGTTTTTTGTAAATAACATGTGAATTCCCAGTCCTGCGCTTCACTTCTTCAGTGAGGCAAGCATAGGGAGGCTGCTACTCTGACGGTTCCTAGAGCAGGAAATCAAAGCAGTGTCGCTCAGAAGGTAGAATGCCACACATTCTTCCAGGACACTGAATGGGTCAAGTTGACATTTTAACCCTTCTGTATCCCTCTATGCGGAAAAAGCCTCAAACTCCTCATATTGTTTGGGTAAGGTGAGCTACAAGCCAGTGGACATGTGTAGAGAGTCACTGGTACAACCTCTGTAGGGAAGCAATGGATGAAGATTTTCATCTCTGAAGTCCTTTACTATCCTGTTGGGGGTTCATGCACAGCACAGTGCCTATGGTTTTAGTTTCTACGTGAATGTAGAAGGTTAAGGGTCTGCTGGTGAGTTTATTTAAGTCCACCTGTCAGTAATTACTTTATGCTCATGAAATAACATAGGTGTGGAATTCAGGCCCCTCAGCCTGGTCACTGCTGGCAGTCATGAGGACCACTGACCTAGACTTTTAACTTCTCAGGACATTTTCCCACCTATACAACAGTTATAAATTTTCTCTCTCTCTCTCTCACAGGAGTATTCGAGGCCTAATTAATTAGTGTGAGAATGTGATTACTGATGAGCAGTTATGCATGAGTAGTCCCACTGACTTAAATAGGCCTATTTTTGGAGCAAGGTACTATTCACTATGAGTGAAATCCTGGCCCTATAGAAGTCAATGAGAATTTTGCCACTCCTTCAGTGGAGCCAAGTTTTCATTCCATTAATCAGAGTATCAGAATCTGGCTTTTAGTATTTATAAGGCCCTTTGAGATCCCAGATTACAGGTGCTACAGATATGCAATTTATATTTATTACTATGCAGCTGTAGTCACCAATTTATCGAACAGCAATGTGGTTTTAATCTCTGGAGAAAGTTATATTATACTATACCAGCCAGTGTGCTTTCTTTAATCAATTTGAGCTTGTACAGCTCAATTCAGGATTGAGACTGAGCAGCACTATCCATTAATCTACTTAATCTTGGCAGTTACTTTAGTTATGACATGAGACTTTCCCGTTCACCATATAGAACATGCCAATAGTCAATCTGATTCTAGGGGTGGGTTTCGGTAACTACTCTAAATGTTGCCTTCACAAAGCCATATTTTTAAATGTTAAACATTTTGGAGCATGATTGGAACTCATGAAATGACATTTATAAATAAGGTCATTTCAATGTTTTTATATCATTTGGTGGGTAGTATGGAGACATGTAACTTATGACATGCTAGTCACAGGACAGCTTTGTCATGCGAAGCTGTGCGTTTATGGCAGAATCATTCTATGTGGGTTTTTTTTGTTTTTTAGGGTTGGGGCTGTGGTCTGAAGTACGCTGAAGTCTTTCCATCAATGTCAGTGTGTTTGGATCAGGCCCTAGGATTTGTATTTTGCTTTTATTTTAGGATGAAGCTTACCTCTGTGCAGAACCTAAACAAGGCCTGTGCACCACTCAAGCCTTACATTGAGTAATATTTAAGTGGTGCAACAGGCCATATGCTGCATCTCTGCACAGGGTGAATTTCACCATGTGTGAATAAAATTCCTCCCTTCTGGTGGATTCTCACAACAGCATTATTATCCCTTATCTCGCCCACAATGCCATGTTTAAATAAAATCACATACAGTGTAATGGAATTCTGAATTACATTAAACTTATTTTGCGAGATAGAAAAGCACAAAAGGTGGGGGGAAAATTGATTTTCTATGGCGATAGGTGCTGACTCCATGGGTGCTCCGGGGAAAAAAAATAGTGGGTGCTCAGCACCCACCAGCCACAACTGTTGGGCAGGGCCCTGCCAATCAGCTGTTTAGTGGCTGGGGGAGTGGGTTGGAGAGGGCAGAGAGCAGCAAGCTGCGGGCAGGCAGGGGCCTCCAGGAGAGGGCATAGTGGGGCAGGAAGAGGCGGAACGAGGGCAGGGCCTCCGGGGAGGGAGCGGAGTGGGGGCAGAGCGCCCCCTGGGTGAAAAATAAAAGTTGGTGCCTATGGCTATGGCCAAGAATACTAAAATACTGAGACCTATAAGCCCATAGGCCAGACTGTCCATCTGTGTGGTACTTACATGGCTCCCATTACTTTAGTGTCAGTGACACACAATCTTTCATATATTTATCCTCACAACACATCTGTCAGGTAGGGAAGTACTATCCCATTTTCATGGATGGGAAACTGAGGCACAGAGAGACTAAGGCTCAGATCCTCACAGGTATTAAATACCTTTTGAGGATCTGGGCTTAAGTCACTTGCCCAAGGTCACAAAGAGAGCCTGTGATGGAGCAGCGTATTATATGCAGGTGTCCTAAATCTGAAATGAGTGTCATCCTCCTGTTAGACCATCTTTCCTTTCCAGCATATCTTCAGATTTTACAAATAGGAAAAGATAAATCAATTCCTTTTACCAGACTAGAGAGGGAAGGGGAAAAAAAGAGAGAGAGAAATCCCTAAAAGTACATTGGTAGTAATATTTATTTAAGACTAAGTATTCTTTGTATTCTAAAGTATTTAAGACTTTAAAATTCTTTGACGTGCCTAATTCTAAAGAGCTCTAGGCACTTATGCAACTTGTTAAAATACACAGGCTACTGATCTGCTACTTGATGCTCAATTACATATAAGGCTTTTCTTCTTTGTTATTTTATAATACAGAAGTGCAGTAGAACAGGACAAACTTTAAATGGCCCCTTTCCATGGTGCAGTCCCTATTATGTAAGTTTATAAAACAGGGTTAGACCCTTGCTTTTCCCAAATAGTTCAGATTAATATTGCCATATTTTTGTCCAATGTATTAATTTCCAAAATGACCACAAATCATGGTAATAGCAACTGAAAGACAGATATGTTCCCAACATCCTGGCACATATCCTTCCAAAAAGGTTGGGTCTTCTCATGCTTCACCTTTCTGATAAACTCAGGAACACATAATTGTGAGGGCTAAAATGTTGTTCATACTTAATGTCCCCACTGGATTGTATTAGTTGTGCAATGACTGTGCTCAGCATTGGATAAACACATACTATCTTTGCCACCAAGAGCTTACAATTCAGTTCCATATTACTAGTATCAATTTACTCACTCTTACGCATGTAGCTATTGCTACAATATCAAATTACTGTATTTCCATCCTTTCTCTCCATTGTCTCTTCCAGCACCTACCCTACATTCCATTTTAGTGTAAATATTGGCGAGGATTTGTAAATTCTGCTTGTATATGCCTTTCAGAGTCTAAGAGCTGTAAACAATAGTTTCTCCAGTTAAGGGGGACAAAAGGCCAAAGTCTACAGTCCTTTCCTGGACAAAACTCTGATCTATTCTATAATGCTCATAATCAGGACACTTACTGGTATATTCTATGGCAACATCTGTTACTCCCTAATTCTGGCCTTGGGAATCTATTAAGGGACCATTGTGATCATCTAGTCTGGCCTCCTGTATAACACAGAACTTCCCCGAAATAATTCCTAGAGCAGAATTTTTAGAAAAACATCCAATCTTGATTTAAAAATCCTCCGTGAGGGAGAATCCACCATGACCCTTGCTAAATTGTTCCAAGAATTAGGTTATGTCTACACTACGCATCTTTTAGCAACACAGCCGTGCTGCTAAAAGGTGCACATTGTAGCCACTGTTTGCTGGCAGGAGAGAACTCTTAAAAAACCACCTCCATTGGGGGCACAGCTGCCAGTGCTCAGGGAGGTGTTTTTGCAGCACTGTAAAGTGCCAGTGTAGACAAGCGCTTAAGCCCCCTAGCTCCAAAGGTGGAGCAAGGCAGAGATTAGCACACACCCCTCTTGAAGGTATCTCCTATTGCCTAGTTTAGGTGGCTCCCTGCCTAGCTTTCTGGCTTTTGTGAATCGCATTCTAAGGTGCTTATCCCTCTTCATTCATCTTATAGGGAGCCTAGGCACCTAAGGGCATGTCTACATTTGAAATGCTACAGCTGTAGTGCTTCAATGTAGACCCTGCCTATGCTGATGGGAGGGTCACCTGTCAAGGTAGGTAACCCACGTCCCCCAGAAGGCTGTAGTGAGGTCAGCAGAAGAATTCTACACTGGGGGTTAAGTTGACTTAACTATGTTGCTCAGGGGTGTGGATTTTTCACACCTCTGAGTGATGGAGCTGGGTCAATCTAACTTTTTAGTGTAGACCAGCGTAAGACAGTTTTGTGGATTGCAGTGTTGTCCCTCTCATTTTCTAGGCACCTAAAAGTTAGGTGCTGTGATGTTCACCATTGTAACACCTAAAGTCCTTTAGTTGATCCCCCCTCTCCCCCCAAAATAGATCTTCAAGATATCTTCATCTGCAGCATATAGTAGCAATTCAGGAGTCTGCCTCTCCTGTCTCAGAACCCTTATCTACTGATTCATGTAAACTGAAGATTTGTGTGTATGTGGTTTGAGTTCGCATACGCATTTTAGTCACAAAGTTCAGTAAAAATTTGAATATTACCTTATTAAATTGTAAAAATAAGGCTGCTCTTCTTTTATTATGTGCATGCTTCCCACCTGTTTTTTCAGCTTTAGTTTGTCCATAGTTTTATAAATTGTTTAACTTTCTAATGGACCCTCAGCTGGAGTACAGTGTGCAGTTTTGGATACCACACTTTTTAAAAAAGATGTGGATAAACTAGAGAGAGTCCAGAGGAGAGCAACAAAATGAATAAACATTTAGAAAACCTAACCTATAAGGAAAGGCTTAAAAAAAAAAAAAAAGGCATGTTTAGTCTTGAGAAAAGAAGATTGAGGGGGACTGGAGAAGAGTCTTCAAATATGTTAAGGGCTGTTATACAGAGGACAGTGAACAATTGTTCATGTGCACTGAAGGTAGGACAAGAAATAATTGGTGTAAGCTGCAGCAAAGGAGATTAGGTTAGATATTAGGAAAAACTTTTTAAATATAAGGCTAGTTAAGTGCTGTAATAGATTAACAAGGAAGGTTGTGGAATCCATGTCATTAGCAGTTTTTAAGAACAGTTTGGACAAACATCTGTCAAGTATGGTCTAGGTTTTCCTGGTCCTGCATCAGCACAGGAGGCTGGATTAAATGACCTTTTGAGCTTTTCAGCTCTACATTTCTATGACGGGACCTGATTCTCATTTACACTATCCCCATCCCCTTTAAGGTCACTGTTCTAGCAGTGTTAAGGGGGCTTAAAGTGAGTGGGAGACCACTTTAGGCCACGTTAAGAGCCATTATCACTGCCAGAATGGTACAAAGTGGGTTTGGTGAGAATCAGGCCCAAGCATGAGTCTTTAGTCATCATGGAGATAGCCCTTAGTTTTATATTCAAGACAAACAAGGGGTAACATGTTGGCAGCAAACTACTCTAAAAAGTTGCAAGATAATTTGGTGAGGTGCTTTTAACATCAGTTTTGGGGTTTTCCAGGAGCCATGATGGAGACCTTCATGACCTGTAATTTAGATTTAAATGTTTTGAATGACTTAGTAGCTATGATGTAGATATTTTCACTGAAAACTCACTGCTTCCCGTAGATCAGAGAATAGCAAAAAGTAAACACTACAGCAAACAAAAGAGGAAAATGAAATGTTGGAAGTATTCTCTTCCATTAAGCAGTGGAAAAACACCAGGCTTTGAATATTTTATTATAATCATCTAGGAAAACATCAGAGACATCTTGGGCTCAATATGATGAAGAATATTTAATGAAGCATTTAAAACCAACATATTACTCTGTACTCTTAAGAATGCCTTACATGTTTATTGTACTATTCTGTCACCTTGAGTATATTATGCTTTTCTGCATTATGGAAATACTTAACTGATAGTCTCCTATGCCTCCCTCCACAAATGGCCAATTGGTTTGATAGTGCTTAACTAACTGTCATGGCTGAAGTTGACGCAGGTATATACGCCCTTCTTTAGCAGTTTGGAATGCGCTTTTTAGCATGTGGGCCCAATGACTATTTCGGTTAATGCTGAAATAAGTTATTGCACCTCTGTGTGTGCGGAAATACACTACTGAAAGCATTTTATAATGGAAAACTCTCCCCGGTACTTGCAGTTTTGAGATGGGCAAATTTCAGAAGACTAGATTGCCACAACCCTTACTTAGCCACATAGGGGTGTAATCAGTGGTGAGCCGGAGCCGGTTCACACTGGTTGTTAAATTTTGAAGCCGGTTTAGAACCGGTTGTTAAAGGGGTGGGCAAACTCCGGCCTGCGGGCCACATGCGGCCCGTGGGACCATCCTGTCTGTCCCGCCTGAGCTCTCGGCTGGGGAGGCTCCCCTGTGAATTTTTACTCACCTGGCAGCACTCCGAGCCTTTGGTGGCATTTCGGCAGCGGGTCCTTCACTTGCTCCAGGCCTTTGGCGGCACTTCAGCAGTGGGTCCTTCAGTGCCGCCGAAGGCTCGGAGCGACTGAAGGAACCAGTTCTTCAGCTTCTGGCAGCTCATCACTGGGTGTAATCCCCCTTGGTGTGCGAGAGACCTCCTGGATTATGATCAGAGGGACTGGGTGGATCTTGCGGCACTCGGCCAGAACATAGGGCTGCCTGCTCTGTGTGTTCCCTGTCGTGTGCTCCCAGAGGTGAGGGCAACCTTGCTTTCTATTTCTCTCACTTTCCTTGAGTGGGCCGGCAGGAGAGTGCTCCCTGCCCACCCCTGGGCCTCTGGAACTTGTCACTGGGCCCTTATCCCATAAGCCACCCCTGACACGCCCAACCTGAGTCAGCTGCACAACATCCTGCCTATCTGTCTCCCAACCATGCCCAAAAAGCATCTGTACGCACTTGTGCTTCATACTATCCATTTCCTCGCCCTTATGGCCTGTCCTGACATCAGGTGGTGAGGAATCCCACTGCGCCAATCTGTACTCCACTCTGGTTACATGTCCTGCCAGGGATATTAGTTTAGTGGCTCCTCCATGGAGCCATAAAAGAGGCATTAACTCCCCTGACACCTGTTCCTTCTGCAGTGAGAGGGAGACCCTGGCACACATCTATGTAGGATGCATCAGGTTGCAGCCTCTGTTTTAGCTGCTGCTGCTTCTCTTTATGAGATTCTTGCTGCACTTCTTCCCACACTTCCTCATTTATGCACAACCCATCCATGGCCCTCCTCATCAGTCTCCTCCAAGATGGCCATTCACATGGGTGATGGGTGAACCCCCACTTTGGGGAGGGCAGCCAGCTGGTCGCGTCCCTTCCACCCGAGGCTCCATCCCCCCCACACGCCAGAGCCCTGAACCCCGCTTCCGTAACAGGAGGAGCCCTGAGGCCCCATCTGCCCCCGCAACTTAGGAGTCCTGGTCTGCCTACCCCAGCCATGACGGCCCGCCCCCCCACAAGTGCCAGTCCAGTCCCAGCCACGCTGGGCCGAGCCACCGCCACCACCCTGAGCTGCCGGGTGGGCCCCGGCCATGCTGGGTAGAGCTGCCAGGCCCCCACCCTGAGCCTCCAGACAGGCCCAGGCCTGAGCTCTGAGCCAAGCCACTGGCCACCCTGAGTGCCGGGCCAGCCCCCAGCCAGCACCAGCACATGGCTGAGCTGCCGCGGCCTCACTCTCTCTCCAGACCCTCCCGGCCACCTCTGGCTCACCGCATTCCCCAAGGAGGAGGGACAAGGTGATCAGCAGCAGGCAGGCAGTGGAGGTCTTGGAGAAGGGGAATGGCCACCATGGTCCAGGTGTCCAGCAGCAGGGTCCAAGCTCTCCCTGTCCTATTACACCCACCGCCGGTGGCCATTCCTCATACCACGAGGAGGAAGCTGGATGGGGGAGCAGGGGTGCTCTGCAACTGTGGGGCCTATTTCTAGGCTCTTATCAGATCATGTCTCTGGGCAGAGTTTCTCTGGGCAGTGTCCGCTGGCTCCTTAGATACCTGTGAGGATCAGTGGGTGCTGCTCGGGGGTTCTCTGCTCAGTGTTCCCCTCTGGATATCTTAATTTTAACTTTTAACATTCACTCCCATCCTTTGTTTTTTTCCATTTGTTGTCCCCAGTACTAACTAACTTGTGGCCTGGGTCCAGTGGCTCCTCCCCCTCAGTTGAGGAGGCGGGCCTTTAGCTTTGGGCAGGCCAATCCCACCTGTCCAGTACCTGCAAATAGTACAGAGGAGTAAGCCTCTGTTTATACTCTGGCGCTAGCTGTGGCCGTGAGACCTGGGATGTCAGCTGGATACTTTCTGTAACAGGATGGCTTGCCTTTGGGCTGGAGAGCCCGGGGCTGAGCCAACCTGACTACAGAATGGGCCCCACTTGAAAGGAATCGGGTGATTCCTGTATAAAAGGAGCCAGGCCTAAGTAGTGATAAAGTCCAGCTGGGCAAAAAACAGAGGGAGGTTCCTCTAAAAGCAGGATACACAGAAAGTGCTGGTGGGAAAGCCCAACAAGAGAAAGGAAAGGAAATTACCATTACTATAGTTGTTCAGGCTGTAGGGAGAAAGAAGTTTCCTGCGGGGCCCTAAATTGGCAGAGGAAAAGTCTCTTGGCAGGGAAGCCTGGGAGAGACCCTGACTAAAAGTAGGGAAGAGGATGAGGAATGGCCCCAGAGAGAGCAGAAGCTTCTGTTGTGTTAAAATACTTTTGAACTTTTAGCTGGGGAGAACTGTGACCTGGCCGAAGAGGTAAGTCATGGGATGAGTTACCAGGCAGAGAAGCTGCCACAGCACTAGAGCAACTGAGCATGCACCTAGAGGTGAGTAGATACATTTATACTCTCTCCTGGAAGGAGTGGATGGAAAGACAGGAAATGGGAGTAGTTCTGGCTCCACCCCACCTAATTTCCCTGCCAGTGTATCTGATCAGGAGCTCCTCCATGTAAAAGGGGTGAAGTAACTTACAACCCCCTTCGCAGTGTAACCAGAGAGAGAGAGAGGAGTGAGTCATTTCCACTCCTGAGGCGTACAACTACATCCCCCACTCATTCTGAGCAGATTGTAAAATTACAGTCTATCTTCTAAGGTTTGGAGTTGGGGTTTGGTTTCGTCACCAAAAGTCTGGGATCACAGTATTATGCTATTCTGTGAGCATCCCCATTGATTTTGGTGGGACTACTCAAGCTGTAAGGAGCTATCCAAATAGGAGTGACACAGGGTGGTCCTAGATGCATTCAGAAGAGTCTAAATCTCTCAGATCCGGAAAATGGGCTGCAAATTCCAGGACAATAGGCTTTCTTGTGATATTTTCCACTTCTAATTCAGAACCATAAAACTATTTGTGCAATAAGACATCGCTAATATCATCGTTTGCTGTTTATTTCATATGTCCTAATGAGAGTGAGTGTTTCATGTCCTCACTAAATCATCTTCACTATTCTTAGATTTGATCGTATAAAATCTGTCTAGGTTTTTATACCATGTCTATCACCATGGTCTCAGAGTGTGAGAGTGGCATCCTAATAAGGCTAGAGCCCAAGTAATTGAAACCTAGCAATCCCAACAAATCCTTTTGATCTGATAGTTTGTAAAGTCCTTGACAATATGGGACTCTCTCATCTTACGTTTGTTTAGTTCCAAGGATGCTGTTGGTTCTCAACAAATGATTCTAATAATAGGTATCTGGGTTTTAATTTTTATTTCAATACATTATGAAATAAATGTAATCCGCACACCTCCTGGGTGTGGTGCTCTGTCCCATTTAGTGGCACGGAGACCACTTAGCTCTGGTCTACACTGTGAGTTTAGGTCGAATTTAGCAGCATTAGATCGATTTAACCTTGCACCTGTCCACACGACGAAGCCATTTACTTCTACTTAAAGGGTTCTTAAAATTGATTTCTGTACTCCTCCCCAGGAGAGGATTAGCGCTGAAATCGAACTTGCCAGGTCGAATTTGGGGTAGTGTGGTCGCAATTTGACGATATTGGCCTCCAGGAGCTATCCCAGAGTGCTCCATTATGACCACTCCGGACAGTGCTCTCAACTCAGATGCACTGGCCAGGTAGACAGGAAAAGGCCCGCAAACTTTTGAATCTAATTTCCTGTTTGGCCAGCGTGACAAGCTGCAGGTGAGTGCAGATCTCATCAGCAGAGGTGACCATGATGGAGTCCCAGAATCGCAAAAGAGCTCCAGCATGGACTGAATGGGAGGTACTGGATCTGATCGCTGTATGGGGAGATGAATCTGTGCTATCAGAACTCCGTTCCAAAAGACGAAATGCCCAAACATTTGAAAAAATCTCCAAGGACATGAAGGACCGAGGGTATAACAGGGACCCGCAGCAGTGCCGCGTGAAATTTAAGGAGCTCAGGCAAGACTACCAAAAAAAAACAGGCAAACGGCTGCTCGGGGTTGGAGCCCCAGACATGCCGCTTCTAGGATGAGCTGCGTGCCATTCTAGGGGGTGCCCCAACCACTGCCCCACCCCTTTGCTTTGACTCCATCAATGGATTATCACGCAACAGGGATGCACATTTTGGGGACGAGGAGGATAGTGCACAGCAAGCAAGCGGAGAAACCCTTTTCCCTGAGAGCCAGGAACTGTTTCTCACCCTGGACCTGGAGCCAGTACCCTTCGAACCCACCTAAGGCAGGCTCCTGGACCTGCTAGGCGGAGAAGGGACCTCTGATGAGTGTACCTTTGTAAATATAATACATGGTTTAAAAGCAAGCGCGTTTAATGATTTGATTTACGGCCAGTACAGCTACTGGAAAAGTCTGTTAACATGTCTGGGGATGGAGCAGCAATCCTCCAGGGACATCTCCATAAAGCTCTCTTGGATGTACTCCCAAAGCCTTTGCAAAAGGTTTCTGGGGAGGGCAGCCTTATTCTGATCCTTCATGGTAGGACACTTTACCACGCCAGGCCAGTAGCACCTAGTCTGAAGTCATTGCATAACAAAGCATGGCAGCATATGGTCCCGGTGTTTGCTGGCATTCAAGCAACATCTGTTCTTTATCTCTCTGTGTTATCCTCAGGAGAGTGATATCATTCATGGTCACCTGGTTGAAATAGATGGGTGGATGAAGGGAAAGCAGTAGATGTATTGTTTCTTGACTTTAGCAAAGCTTTTGACATGGTCTCCCACAATATTCTTGTCAGCAAGTTAAAGAAGTATGGGCTGGATGAATGCACTATAAGGTGGGTAGAAAGTTGGCTAGATTGTCGGGCTCAACGGGTAGTGATCAATGGCTCCATGTCTAGTTGGCAGCCGGTGTCAAGTGGAGTGCCCCAGGGATCGGTCCTGGGGCCGGTTTTGTTCAATATCTTCATAAATGATCTGGAGGATGGTGTGGATTGCACTCTCAGCAAATTTGCGGATGATACTAAACTGGGAGGAGTGGTAGATACGCTGGAGGGCAGGAATAGGATACAGAGGGACCTAGACAAATTGGAGGATTGGGCCAAAAGAAATCTGATGAGGTTCAATAAGGATAAGTGCAGGGTCCTGCACTTAGGACGGAAGAACCCAATGCACAGCTACAGACTAGGGACTGAATGGCTAGGCAGCAGTTCTGCAGAAAAGGACCTAGGGGTGACAGTGGACGAGAAGCTGGATATGAGTCAGCAGGGTGCCCTTGTTGCCAAGAAGGCCAATGGCATTTTGGGATGTGTAAGTAGGGGCATAGCGAGCAGATCGAGGGACGTGATCGTCCCCCTCTATTCGACATTGGTGAGGCCTCTTCTGGAGTACTGTGTCCAGTTTTGGGCCTCACACTACAAGAAGGATGTGGATAAATTGGAAAGAGTCCAGCGAAGGGCAACAAAAATGATTAGGGGTCTGGAACACATGACTTATGAGGAGAGGCTGAGGGAACTGGGATTGTTTAGTCTGCAGAAGAGAAGAATGAGGAGGGATTTGATAGCTGCTTTCAACTACCTGAGAGGTGGTTCCAGAGAGGATGGTTCTAGACTATTCTCAGTGGTAGAAGAGGACAGGACAAGGAGTAATGGTCTCAAGTTGCAGTGGGGGAGGTTTAGGTTGAATATTAGGAAAAACTTTTTCACTAGGAGGGTGGTGAAACACTGGAATGCGTTACCTAGGGAGGTGGTAGAATCTCCTTCCTTAGAAGTTTTTAAGGTCAGGCTTGACAAAGCCCTGGCTGGGATGATTTAACTGGGGATTGGTCCTGCTTTTGAGCAGGGGGTTGGACTAGATGACCTCCTGAGGTCCATTCCAACCCTGATATTCTATGATTCTATGATTAAATAGGGTAATTTTATTAAGGGGACATTCAGAGGTGGTCGTTCCTGCTGGACTGTTTGCCTGTGGCTGAACAGAAATCTTCCCTGCTGTTAGCCACGCAGTGCGGGGAGGGGTGAAGCAATCATTTGGTGAAATGTCTCTTGTGATCCACCAGTGCTTGCAGTACCATTGAAAAGTACCCCTTGTGGTTTATGTACTCGCTGCCTTGGTGCTCCGGTGCCAAGATGGGGATAGGGGTTCTGTCTATCGCCCCACCGCCGTTAGGGAATCCCATTGCAGCAAAGCCATCCACTATGACCTGCACATTTCCCAGAGTCACTACCCTTGGTAGCAGCAGCTCAGTGATTGCGTTAACTACTTGGATCACACAGCCCCCACAGTAGATTTGCCCACTCTAAATTGATTCCCGACTGACTGATAGCTGTCTGGTGTTGCAAGCTTCCAGAGGGCTATCACCATTTGCTTGTGAACTGTGAGGGCTGCTCTTATCTTGGTATTCTGGTGCTTCAGGGCAGGAGAATGCAAGTCACAAAGTTCCATGAAAGTGCCCTTATGCATGCAAAAGTTTCGCAGCCATTGGAAATCGTCCCAGACCCGCAACACTATGCGGTCCCACCAGTCTGTGCTTGTTTCCCAGGCCTAAAATTGGCGTTCCGCAGCATGAACCTGCCCCATTTACCACCATGATGTCCACATTGCTGGGGCCTGTACTTTGAGAGAAGTCTGTGTCCATGTCCTCATCACTCTCCTCACCACGCTGCTGTCGCCTACTCACCTGCCTTTGCAGGTTCTGGCTCTAGTTCTGCATATACTGCTGGATAATGCACGTGGTGTTTAGAATGGTCATAACTGCCGCAGTGATCTGAGCAGGCTTCACGCTTGCCGTGGATTAACGTGAGCAGGAGAGCACCGTGGCAGCAGAAGCGGCGGGTGGATGATGATGCTAACAGCAATATGGCGCCCGCACCGAAAAAGGCATGAAAAGATTGTCAGCCGTTGCTTTTACGGAGGGATAGGAGAGCAAGGGGTAGGCTGGCAGCAGACAGTGCAGTACAACTGCTAGCTGTCATCGTCTCCTGGGTGCTCGCAGTGCTGCTGGCTGGGAGAGCAGCCTGAAGCAGAATGGCCCCCTCAAGGATTGAACTCACAACTCTGGGTTTAGCAGGCCAATGCTCAAACTGCTGAGCTATCCCTCTGCCAATATTCCAGGCAGGACTGAATTTCCATTAGACAAAACTTAAAGAAGAGAATAACCTGAGTCTGCACCATGTCTGCCCAGGCGCCCCTGACAGACCTCACCTAGGCTGGCCAAGAGCACCCAGGAGATGACGAGGACGGCTACCAGTCGTACTGCACCATCTGCTGCCACATGGCAATGAGCTGCTGCTGCTGTGTAGCAATGCAGTCCCGCGTCTGCCAGCACCCAGGAGACGTACGGTGACGGTGAGCTGAGCGGGCTCCATGCCTGCCATGGTATGGCGTTTGCATGGGTAACCCAGGAAAAAAGGCGTGAAACGATTGTCTGCCGTTGCTTTCACGGAGGAAGCGGGGGCCTGACAACATGTACCCAGAACCACCTGCGACAATGTTTTTTGCCCCATCAGGCACTGGGATCTCAACTCAGAATTCCAATGGGCTGAGGAGACTGTGGGAACTGTGGGATAGCTACCCACAGTGCAACGCTCCGGAATTCAACGCTAGCCTCGGTACTGTGGACGCGCTCCACCGACTTAATGGTCTTAAATGGGGACACACACAATCGACTGTATAAAATCGATTTCTAAAAAATCGACTTCTATAAATTCAACCTAATTTTGTAGTGTAGACATAGCCTTAGAGAGAGATTAATGAGTCGATGTACAGCCTTAGCTAAGAGCCATAGGACTAATGCATTTAGCTCCAGAGGTCCCAGGTTCAGTTTTGGCCACCGATGACTAGGATCTGTTGGTGTTACAAGTGAGGGGCTGCAGAACAAGTGAGGTGCCTCCTTGTCTCCGCTCAGGATGGCAGGTGAACTCTGGGTCTGCACTGACCCAG
This sequence comes from Eretmochelys imbricata, assembly GCF_965152235.1. Taxonomy (NCBI): domain Eukaryota; kingdom Metazoa; phylum Chordata; order Testudines; family Cheloniidae; genus Eretmochelys; species Eretmochelys imbricata. The sequence goes on from NC_135572.1 coordinate 237,967,769, forward strand.
GACTGCAACTGTGAGTGGGGTGCAAAGAAGGGATGGGCATGTTAAAGGGACTTTTGGATTGCTGGACTTAAGAACCTGAGGGGAAATGGACACTGCCCAACTTACTTGGGGGTGGGTCTTTTGGTCATGGTTTGTGTTTATGAACCCTGTTTGCGGTGTTTTCCCAAATTAATGCTGAATTACTTCTCTCCTTTTATTAAAAGTTTCTTTTCTACACTCAGACTCTGTTTTTTTCGAGAGGGGAAGTATTGCCTCTCAGAGGTGCCCGGAGTGGTGTGTAATTTTTCCAGGTTACTGGGTGGGGGCTTGAGTCAGTTCTGTGTTGTATCGATGGAAAGGAATCCCTAGATGTTGATCCCGGCTCTGGTTACTGCTGGCTCTGCCTGGCAGAAGGGTAATATAAATACATGCTACATTTCATTACAAAAGATAACCATCAACAATATACAGCCAAGTCTGAGGTGGATTGCCCTCTGCTGGTAAAGACACAGTAAAATCATACAATTTAGGGCAAGAAATGAAGACAACTACTACAGTATATCTAACCGAAACTGCAGAGAGAAATTAGGAAGACAAAGAATATTATCACCCCATTTGGAATTTAGCCAGGACACCATGGCCAACATTCTTCTTATTAGCCAAAGTACTGAGGGATCTTAAAAGACCACAAAAAGTGAGAAAGAACTTAAAAAAAAAAAAATCTGAAAAGCAACTCCTCCGTCAGCATATTTCTTTCTATAACCATGTGTGGTCATTGGATAGGTATTGATGCTGACAGGAGAGTGCGATTTCTTGGATCTACAATATTACTTGGCAAGGTTGTCCTTTAAGACTCCAATTCAAATGCTGACCTGGTTTAGCTTGTATGAGATGTACCACCACCCTAGATCCTATGGCAGCAGACATGCCAGATTTCAGTCAGAATTGGAACACTGGCTTGGTATGATAGTGATGGACTGAGTCTTTGCTTCTAGCCCCTTGGCATGAGACAGTGTGTGGTTATGCTGCCCCAGGAGGCGCATCCGACTCCTTTCCTTGGAAACTTCAAAGGCGTGTCTGCCATATCCATTCCCTGGTCTTATGTTTGGGGGCAAGTGCTGGGCATGTAGCTACTGTTTTCTTCTAAGTGCCTGAGCTGAGATGCAGGAGTGAACATGTGTTACACTCATGCATGGTTGCGTTAGGCCTGGATACAATCTGGCCCATGATAAATAGTGGAGTCGTTCCATAACAGATATTGGACTAAATATGATGTTGAACAGTCATGTATGAAACAGAGTCAATGGATTTTTTTTTTCCACATCAGCAAACTGCCAGCAATCTCAATGATATAGCAAAGTATATAGATTAAGGGAAACTGTGTATGGCCTCTATTCTATTCTATTCTTTTCTTTTCCTCCCCCTCCCCCTCCCCGGGGGAATTTCCATTGTGCAATGGTCATTTAGAAGCAGATATATGAACTGAGATGGGCTATTAGTTACCAAGAAAACATAGCTCATGGGTCCCCAACTGTTTAACCTCAACTAGTCAACTAGTTAACAGGTCTTTTAAACATGACTTACTTTGTTAGCACTAGGTGCTACTGTGGTGTTTAACAGCAGGTTAATCAAAACTTGTGAGGTAACACATTTTCCACCACACCACATTTTCCCTGGGTAGACAAAGGTTAAGGCCCTGCTCTACGCTTGAAAGCTATATTGGTATAAATGTGTTGGTTGTGATTTTTTTTTTTAAAAAAACTAATATGGTTATACTGGTACAACTCCCAGTGTAGATGCAATTATGCTGGTACCAGTATACTTATTCCCCTTCCTGCATGGGAATAGTTATCTGTACAAAGCACCTAACTGGAAGGGCAATATAGAAAAGTTATTCTCTGTTAAATTAAATAGACCTGTTAAAGCATCCTGCCTGTGTAGCAGAAATCTATCACTCTCCGGTAAATTTGACAGACTTGTTGTGTAAGGTTGGATAAAACACTTTAAAATTACTATAGAACCCTCTTGAGTTTCCCTCCTGTTTAAATCCTACAGGACTTTTTCATAAGGAAACCTAGAGATGGGAAAAACAAATCTCTCTCAAATGCCAAAGTACATCACTAAATTAAACAATTTTGCATTCCTCTAACAATTTAATACTGATTTTTTAAATTTTTTTATTCATGGTAAATAGGCCCAATGGCCTGTGATGGGATGTTAGATGGGGTGCGATCTGAGTTACTACAGAGCATTCTTTCCTAGGTATCTGGCTGGTGAATCTTGCCCTTACGCTCGCCATATTTGGGGACAGGGACCAGGAATTTTCCTCCAGGGCAGATTGGAAGAGGCCCTGGAGGTTTTTCGCCTTCCTCTGTAGCATGGAGCACGGGTCACTTGCTGGAGGATTCTCTGCTCCTTGAAGTCTTTAAACCACAATTTGAGGACTTCAATAGCTCAGACATAGGTGAGAGGTTTTTCGCAGGAGTGGGTGGGTGAAATTCTGTGGCCTGTGTTGTGCAGGAGGTCAGACTAGATGATCATAATGGTCCCTTCTGACCTTAATATCTATGAATAGATGTTAATATATTTTCACAACACCCTTCTGAGGTGAGTGTGGTAGTATTTGCTCTGTTGTACAGATGGGGAGATGAGGAACAGATCTGTTAAGAAAAGGAGTACTTGTGGCACCTTAGAGACTAACCAATTTATTTGAGCATAAGCTTTCGTGAGCTACAGCTCACTTCATCGGATGCATGCTGTGGAAAGTGTAGAAGATCTTATTATATACACACAAAAAGCATGAAAAAATACCTCCTCCCACCCCACTCTCCTGCTGGTAATAGCTTATCTAAAGTGATCATTCTCCTTACAATGTGTATGATAATCAAGTTGGGCCATTTCCAGCACAAATCCAGGCTTTCTCACCGCCCCCCCCACCCCAACTCACTTTCCTGCTGGTAATAGCTTATCCAAAGTGACCACTCTCCTTATATTGTGTATGATAATCAAGGTGGGCCATTTCCAGCACAAATCCAGGGTTTGACAAGAACGTCGGGGGGGGGGGGTAGGAAAAAACAAGAGGAAATAGGCTACCTTGCATAATGACTAAGACACTCCCAGTCTCCATTCAAGCCTAAGTTAATTGTATCCAATTTGCAAATGAATTCCAATTCAGCAGTTTCTCGCTGGAGTCTGGATTTGAAGCTTTTTGTTGTAAAATAGCGACTTTCATGTCTGTAATTGCGTGACCAGAGAGATTGAAGTGTTCTCCGACTGGTTTATGAATGTTATAATTCTTGACATCTGATTTGTGTCCATTTACTCTTTTACGTAGAGACTGTCCAGTTTGACCAATGTACATGGCAGAGGGGCATTGCTGGCACATGATGGCATATATCACATTGGGGGATGTGCAGGTGAACGAGCCTCTGGTAGTGTGGCTGATGTTATTAGGCCCTGTGATGATGTCCCCTGAATAGATATGTGGGCACAGCTGGCAACGGGCTTTGTTGCAAGGATAGGTTCCTGGGTTAGTGGTTCTGTTGTGTGGTATGTGGTTACTGGTGAGTATTTGCTTCAGGTTGGGGGGCTGTCTGTAGGCAAGGACTGGCCTGTCTCCCAAGATTTGTGAGAGTGTTGGGTCATCCTTCAGGATAGGTTGTAGATCCTTAATAATGCGTTGGAGGGGTTTTAGTTGGGGGCTGAAGGTGACGGCTAGTGGCGTTCTGTTATTTTCTTTGTTAGGCCTGTCCTGTAGTAGGTGACTTCTGGGAACTCTTCTGGCTCTATCAATCTGTTTCTTCACTTCCGCAGGTGGGTATTGTAGTTGTAAGAATGCTTGATAGAGATCTTGTAGGTGTTTGTCTCTGTCTGAGGGGTTGGAGCAAATGCGGTTGTATCGCAGAGCTTGGCTGTAGACGATGGATCGTGTGGTGTGGTCAGGGTGAGAGTGCTTTCGCCGACATGCACGGGCTGAAATTGTGGAAAAGCAGCATCACGTGCCCCATTACCTCAGCCGTGCGGAACACAAACACCTACAAGGTCTCTATCAAGCATTCTTACAACTACAATACCCACCTGCGGAAGTGAAGAAACAGATTGATAGGGCCAGAAGAGTTCCCAGAAGTCACATACTACAGGACAGGCCTAACAAAGAAAATGACAGAACGCCACTAGCCGTCACCTTCAGCCCCCAACTAAAACCCCTCCAACGCATTATTAAGGATCTACAACCTATCCTGAAGGATGACCCAACACTCTCACAAATCTTGGGAGACAGGCCAGTCCTTGCCTACAGACAGCCCCCCAACCTGAAGCAAATACTCACCAGTAACCACATACCACACAACAGAACCACTAACCCAGGAACCTATCCTTGCAACAAAGCCCGTTGCCAGCTGTGCCCACATATCTATTCAGGGGACATCATCACAGGGCCTAATAACATCAGCCACACTACCAGAGGCTCGTTCACCTGCACATCCCCCAATGTGATATATGCCATCATGTGCCAGCAATGCCCCTCTGCCATGTACATTGGTCAAACTGGACAGTCTCTACGTAAAAGAGTAAATGGACACAAATCAGATGTCAAGAATTATAACATTCATAAACCAGTCGGAGAACACTTCAATCTCTCTGGTCACGCGATTACAGACATGAAAGTCGCTATTTTACAACAAAAAAACTTCAAATCCAGACTCCAGCGAGAAACTGCTGAATTGGAATTCATTTGCAAATTGGATACAATTAACTTAGGCTTGAATAGAGACTGGGAGTGTCTTAGTCATTATGCAAGGTAGCCTATTTCCTCTTGTTTTTTCCTACCCTCCCCCTCCCCCCCAGACGTTCTTGTTAACCCCTGGATTTGTGCTGGAAATGGCCCAACTTGATTATCATACACATTGTAAGGAGAGTGATCACTTTAGATAAGCTATTACCAGCAGGAGAGTGGGGTGGGAGGAGGTATTTTTTCATGCTTTTTGTGTGTATATAATAAGATCTTTCCACAGCATGCATCCGATGAAGTGAGCTGTAGCTCATGAAAGCTTATGCTCAAATAAATTGGTTAGTCTCTAAGGTGTCACAAGTACTCCTTTTCTTTTTGCGAATATAGACTAACACGGCTGTTACTCTGAGATCTGTTAAGGTAAATGTCCATTAATTTTGGATGTTCATTTTGAGATGCCTAGTAGGACCTGACTTTCAGAGCACTTGATTATACAGCGCTTTATAACTTCAAAGCACAGCTCCCATTGACTTCAGGTTCAGCTGTGAAAGCTTAGCAAATCAGACCCTCAAGTTGGGCACCTTGAAAATGAGGCACACACAATTAGGGGCCAATTGTGAAAAGTTTGATTTAAGTGACTTGCCGCAGAGTTCCCATGTGATGCTGGGTAGAGGTGGGAATAGAATCCAGTTCTGCAGAGTAGTATTCAATTGCCTTAACTGTGAGACCATCCTTTTTGTTCTTGTAATTCCCTGAATCATTTGCTACTCACCTACCAATTACTGCAGCAACAAATGACAACACATGCCTTCACTACACAGTCCTGATTCAGGCCCAGAACACAATCCATTGTGAGCACTGAGTCAGGGGTTCTATGCAAAAACAGTATTGCACAGACAACCTTAATTCTGGCTCTTCCTAACAATTAAATGTTTGACTTGGCAACTCAATATTTTAACATGTGTAATTTCCTCGCTTTTAAAAAAGAAATTAAAAACAAATTCCATCATGTGTAATCACACTGATCCCCACATTAGTCATCAGCAGGGTTGGAACTAAATGCTGGTTGAAGTTGTTCCAATGGAACTTTTTTTCCTTTGGAAAAGTCTGATTAATTGAAATCTAAGCATTCTGTGGGAGTATGTAAATTTTGACAATTTAATTTAGAATAAGATAGAAACAAAATGTGCGTTGATTTGTTTTGTTTCTAAATGACTTTGTTTTACATTATACCTAAAATATAAAATAAATAACCATTTTAAAAGTAAAAATAAAACCAAAATGATTTTATTAAAACAAAATGTTTTGCTTGACCTGCAACTATTTTTTTAAGTTTCATTTAGTGGGAAATTTAGAATTTTCAGTTTTTAATTAGAATTCTGCATGATTTTTTTTTTTTAAATGTCAGTGTAATGGAAACTCCAGTTTCTGACTAACTCTGGTTCAAGGGTTCTCAAACTGGAGGTCACAACCCCTCAGGGGGTTGCAGGGTTATTGTGTGGGGGTCACAAGCTGTCATCCCCGCACATTGCTGACAGCTGGAGCCCTGCCATAGCTTAGGCATAGCTTGACTTCTATATTTGGGGGGGGCCAGCAGCATGCAGGCAATGGGACCATGCATAAGATGATTAAATTCTACACCTACCCAAGGCTTGCAGTTTGGTGGGTCAACACCTCTTCTGTTCCCCCAAACTATGCCTATGCATGCATGGGGATGACAGCTGGAGCCCCTCCAGTGCAGCTCCACCTCAACCCCGCTTTGCCTCCAAAATTTAAAAGTGTTTAAATATTAAAAAATGTATTTTTAATTTATGGGGGGGGTGCACTCAGAAGCTTGCTGTGGGAAAGGGTCACCAATACAAAAGGTTTGAGAACCACTGCAAGCTTGAATCATGATATCCACAGCACAGAGCTCTGCCATTGAGCTAAAGCAGCAACTGATAGCAATAGCGAGTTGTCATCGTGTATATGGACCAGCACTAGAGGGAGGTGAGACAAGTACTTTGCAGGTGGGTTTCACAGATATTTGCAGACATCAGAGGGGTTGTGAGACTGCACCCTTGGGTTCCATTCCAGGCTCTGGAGGGGGAATGTAGACAGTGAAAGAATCTCTTGTGTCTGGACTAGCTAACAATCAATGCTGTCGGTAGCTGAGCAGCACTCTCCGATTATCCTTCATATAATCTTTCACACTAAGAACAGAAGCCAGGCTCGAGCAAGAGGGGGAGTGAAGTCTACTGGGCACAATGTTTCCTGCCCCACACTTGATTCCTGCCCTGTTGCCTCCAGCCTGTCCCTGTCTTGTCTCTTATTCCCTTTTGGCTCCTTATACCAGACCCACTGACCTCACCTAACCAGCCCAGTTCTCCACCCCACAGACTCCTAATCCCAGTCCCTTTTCCCAGCCAGTCCTAGTCTTCTTCACTAGGACCCCCCATCCGAGAATCACTTTTCCATCCCAAGCTCCTCATCCCAGTCTCATCTCCTCCTCCCCACACAGACCCCTTAGTCCAGTCTTCCCCACTGGCTCCTTGTCTGATCTTAGTTCATTCCTGGTTCCCAGTCTGTCTCCTTGCCCAGTCAGGAGCACAGGAGAGTCTCCTGCTCTTAGTTCCTGTGTTGAATACCAGTTATCAACTCCAGCCAGAATAAAAATAATTCACCAAATTTAGTTATGCGAGCAGCTGCTTTTTAGAGCATCATAAGCAGAGAGGTATACAAATCATATACAGTTATCCCAGTTTTAGTTCAACTGAGGGCATCTTAAGGAAATCAGACCATGAAGATTTTCTTGTCTCTGGACTAGCTAGCAATCAGTGCTATCAGTGGCCATGCAGCACTTCAACTTTCAGATCATACTTTACTTAGTCTTTCACGCTGAGAACGGAAATCAGGCTAGATCAAGGTATGTATCAGAACATAAAAATGGCCATAAGGGTTCAGACCAATGGTCCTGCAAGCCCAGTATCCTGTCTTCCAACAGTGGCTGGCTTCAGAGGGAATGAACAAAATGGGGCAATTAGTGGTTAATCCATCCCCTGTCATCCATTCATAGCTTCTGGCAGTCAGAGATTTAGGGACACTCAAAGCATTGGGTTGTATCCCTGGCCATCTTGGCTAATAGTCATTGATGGACATATCCTCCATGAACTTATCTAATTCTTGTTTGAACCCAGTTATACTTTTAGCCGCAGGTTGACTGCATTGTGTGAAGAAGTACTTCCTTATGTTTGTTTTTAAACTGCTGCCTATTAATTTTATTGGGCGATCCCTGGGTCTTATATTATGTGAAGGAATAAATAACACTTCCTTATTTGCTGTCTCCACTCCAGACATAATTATATAGGCCCCTATCGTATTTCCCCTTAGTCATTTCTTTTCTAAGGTGAACCTTCCCAGTCTTTTTAATCTCTCCTCAGATGAAAGCTGTTCCATACCTCTAATCATTTTTGTTGACCTTCTTTTTACTTTTTCCAATTCTAATATCTCTTTTGAGATGGGGCGACCAGAACTGCGCGCAGTATTCAAGGTGTGGGTGTACCATGGACTTATATAGTGGGATAATATTTTTCTGTCTTATTATCTGTCCCTTTCCTAATGGTTCCTAACATTCTGCTAGCTTTTTTGACTGCTGATGCACATTGAGCAGATGTTTTCAGAGAGAGCTATCTCTCTTGAGTGGTAATGGCTAATTTAGACCCCATTATTTTGTCTGTATAGTTGGGATTGTTTTCCAGTGTGCATTAGTTTGTATGAAGACATAAGCCTCAGCTCAGCCAAATAACAGATGAGCAGTAAATTGTCAAACCAGAGCTCTTTTCCCTGCTTCCAGCCAAGCAGCGTGAATTATCAATCCAACTCCTGCGAGGGCTACAGAACAGAGATATTGGCAGTAGTTATTTCATTGTGGGCTACAGATTAAAAAACGCAATTAAGGCATTGTTTGTTAGCTGGGACGTGTGGACTTCTAGCAACCTAACACAAATATTTACAAGGGTGGCAAGAAATGGGCTGTAGATTGCTATGGCAGGAGTCGGTGTGTAATGATCTATTCCTGTACTAATAAACATAGAAACCAGTTAGCAATAGCAAGAGACCATGGCAGCGGGAAGCCTGGGGCATTATTTCCCCAAAGGTTTTATGTGCGATGTGGTTTTTCATCTGAGATACATACAAACAGAAACCTATCCCAGGTACCTTAAAGACATTGAGAGCAGCTGCTAAGCCTTGTAATCAGGCCATTCAAGGTAGACATGCAGCATCATGTCCTGTCATCGAATCATAGAATATCAGGGTTGGAAGGGACCTCAGGAGGTCATCTAGTCTAACCCCCTGCTCAAAACAGGACCAATCCCCAACTAAATCATCCCAGCCAGGGCTTTGTCAAGACTGACCTTAAAAATATCTAAGGAAGGAGATTCCACCACCTCACTAGGTAACGCATTCCAGTGTTTCACCACCCTCCTAGTGAAAAAGTTTTTCCTAATATCCAACCTAAACCTCCCCCACTGCAACTTGAGACCATTACTCCTTGTTCTACCACTGAGAACAGTCTAGATCCATCCTCTTTGGAACCCCCTTTCAGATAGCTGAAAGCAGCTATAAAATCCCCCCTCACTCTTCTCTTCCGCAGACTAAACAATCCCAGTTCCCTCAGCCTCTCCTCATAAGTCATGTGTTCCAGTCCCCTAATCATTTTTGTTGCCCTCCACTGGACTCTTTCCAATTTTTCCACATCCTTCTTGTAGTGTGGGGCCCAAAACTGGACACAGTACTCCAGATGAGGCCTCACCAATGTCGAATAGAGGGGAACGATCACGTCCCTCGATCTGCTGGCAATGCCCCTACCTATACATCCCAAAATGCCATTGGCCTTCTTGGCAACAAGGGCACACTGTTGACTCATATCCAGCTTCTCGTCCACTGTAACCCCTAGGTCCTTTTCTGCAGAACTGCTGCCTAGCCATTCGGTCCCTAGTCTGTAGTGGTGCATGGGATTCTTCCGTCCTAAGTGCAGACTCTGCACTTGTCCTTGTTGAACCTCATCAGATTTCTTTTGGCCCAATCCTATAATTTGTCTAGGGCCCTCTGTATCCTATCCCTACCCTCCAGCATATCTACCTCTCCTCCCAGTTTAGTGTCATCTGCAAACTTGCTGAGGGTGCAATCCACACCATCCTCCAGATCATTTATGAAGATACTGAACAAAACCGGCCCGAGGACCGACCCTGGGGGCACTCCACTTGATACCGGCTGCCAACTAGACATGGAGCCATTGATCAATACCCGTTGAGCCCGACAATCTAGCCAACTTTCTGTCCACCTTATAGTTCATTCATCTAGCCCATACTACTTTAACTTGCTGGCAAGAATACTGTGGGAGACCGTGTCAAAAGCTTTGCTAAAGTCAAGGAACAACACGTCCACCACTTTCCCCTCATCCACAGAGCCAGTTATCTCGTCATATAAGGCAATTAGATTAGTCAGGCATGACTTGCCCTTGGTGAATCCATGCTGACTGTTTCTGATCACTTTCCTCTCCTCTAAGTGCTTCAGAATTGATTCCTTGAGGACCTGCTCCATGATTTTTCCAGGGACTGAGGTGAGGCTGACTGGCCTGTAGTTCCCAGGATCCTCCTTCTTCCCTTTTTTAAAGATGGGAACTACATTAACCTTTGTCCAGTCGACTGGGACTTCCCCAGATTGCCATAATGTTTCAAAGATAATGGCCAATGGCTCTGCAATCACATCCGCCAACTCCTTTGGCATGTCCATATCATGTCCTTAGTGGGGGATTGAGTTAGGATACCAACTGGGGTGCGGGGGGAGATGAGAAGCTAGAGAGAAAGGGAGGGTTTTTCTTGCAGTTGTGGGAGAGAAGTAGATGGTGAAAGTCTATAAAAGGCTCATATAAGAATCCAAACATATTTCTTATCTGGAACAACTGAACCGTTTTGGTTTGCTCGTCACTAGTACAGCTATAATTCCTCTCAAGCTCACGCTGCAGTTATGCCAGCGCTGACTTGGTAAAAGCCCTGTTTTAGAAACAAATCCTCAGCTGGCATACACTACCTGCAGATCAGTTGAGGATCTGGCTTGCAGTTCACTGCCCTGTTTTCAATATATCGTGGTGGTTTTCTTTTAAAACACCAGAAAAATAAGAGGCTGCTATATTGAGCAAAGGCAGGAAGGGAGACGCTTTTTCTCACCCTTCCAAAGTGTTATGGGGAGGTGGTCTTTTCAGAAGAGAGATTTTGCTGTTCTCTCTCAAATCATCAGGAGAGTAAAACCTTGTTTACACTAGAGAGTTTTGTTGACAAAAGTTATGTAAAAAGAAAAGGAGTACTTGTGGCACCTTAGAGACTAACAAATTTATTTGAGCGTAAGCTTTCATGAGCATCCTATGAAGTGAGCTGTAGCTCACGAAAGCTTATGCTCAAATAAATTTGTTAATCTCTAAGGTGCCACAAGTACTCCTTTTCTTTTCTTTTCTTTTTCTTTTTTTTTGCAGATACAGACTAACACGGCTGCTACTCTGAAAAAAGTTATGTAGACACTCAAAAAGCACTATAACAAAAATCGGTATTGCATGTTCACACTCACTTCCTCTGTCGGCAGAGCGCGTCTGCAGTTGGGGCACTATCATCAACAGTGTGAGCAATGCACTGTGGGTACCTATCCCACAGTCCAGCTCGACATCGTCTGCTGTTAGGTCTTGTGGGAAGGCGGAGCGGATTGCAGCGCATCTTGGGACTGGGCTCAATGTCCCAGCATTCCATGGGCTTCTGGCTTTTTCACTACATTTTTCAATGGCCCTTGTTTTCTTTGCACCCTGGCATCTTTGTGAGAGGGGATGGATCCCACATTGCTCTGCTATGCTCTGATAATTGTCATGAAGACATCACAGATGGCAGTGCAGTTAATCACGAAGTTCCTAACTGACCAACTCCCCCAGTTGCCTGACATGCTGTGTGATATGGATAGAAACATGGATAGGAATGCTTTTGGCATTCATGGAACAGCTGCAGATGGTGGACTGTTGCTTTTGGGCTCGGGAAATAAGCACTGAATGGTGGGATAGTATCGTCATGCAGGTCTGGGATGACAAGCAATGGCTACAGAACTTTCGGATGCGGAAAGCCACCTTCCTGGAGCTGTGTGTGGAGCTCGCCTCAGCATTGTGGTGCAAGAACTTCCGAATGAGAGCTGCCCTATCAATAGAGAAGTGTGTGACAATTGCTATGTGGAAACTGGCAACCCCAGACTGCTACCAGTTGGTCACAAATCAGTCTGGAGTTGGGAAGTCGACCATTGGGGCTTCGTTAATACAAGTGTGCAGGGCAATTAATCACATCCTGCTATGAAGGACCATGACTCTGGGAAATGTGCATGAAATAGTGGAAGGCTTTGCAGAATGGGTTTCCCGAACCGTGGAGGGGCGATAGATGGCACACATTGCAATTTTGGCACCAGACCACCTTGTGACAGAGTACATCAATAGGAAGGGGTACTTCTCCATGGTGTTGCTTGTGGATCACGGAGACGTTTCATTGAGATCCACGCAGGGTGGTCCAGGAAGGTGCATGATGCACGCATCTTCAAGAACACCTGTCTGTACAGAAATCTGCAAGCAGGGACTTTCTTTCCAGACCAGAAGATTACAGTGGGGGATGTTGAAATGACCATAGTGATCCTGGGAGACCCGGTGTAGCCCTTTCAGTCACGGTTCACGAAACCTTACACGGAAAACCTGCACAGCAGTAAGGAGCAGTTCAACAGGCTGAGTAGATGCTGGATGACAGTGGAATGCGCCTTTGGCAGATTAAAGGCGTGCTGGCGAGGCCTTTATGGCAGGTTAGACCTCAATGAGGATAAGAGTCCCGTGATCATAGCTGTATGTTGCATAATCTTTGTGAATCTAAAGGTGAAAGGTTTGCTCAGGGATGGAGTGTTGAGGAAGACTGCTTGGCTGCTGATTTTGAGCAGCCAGATACCAGGGCTATCAGAGGGACACGGGGGTGCAATTCAAGTCAGGGAGGCTTTGAAGCAACACTTTGAAAATGAGAACCAGTAATGTATATCTCTGTGATTGGTCCTGCATCGTTATATTACATGTAGTTTTCCTAGGAGGCAATGGTGAAATTTGGGGCCTTACATTCCAGTAATCAAATGATTAAACTGCCTGTGTATGTACCGGTAGTGCCTGCTATCTCAGTTTGTAGGAAACAAATAAAGATGAGTTATCATTCAAAAACTTTGCTTTTCTTTCACAAGAAACAGCACGCACACACACGCTTGGTGGGAAAGAAGGTGCCAGGGAAGGGCAAACTTTCAGAGCTGTGTGTAGGTCCAGCTATCATTTTTAAAGTTGTACAAGGGGGCAGAGTGAAGGGGAAACCGAGAAGTCCCAGAAAGCGGGAAGGACTGTGCAGGCGGAATTTGGGGGAGGGGCATGGAAGAGAGTTCTGAATGTGCTGCAAGGGAGGGCTGGCACGCATCTGCTCAGTCTGCAACATTATTAAGGACTTCAGCATCTGCGTTTGCTCCCCCATGACTTTAATCATCCGCTCAATAGCGTCCTTAACAAACTCCTGATTTTCTTTTCTGTCCTGCCTTTCAGCTTCCCTCCGCTCCTTGTGTTCCCTTTACTCTGCATTGGAGAAGTGCAGTACCTCCCGGAACATGTCTTCTTGCTCCACTTTATCTGGTGGAGATGCTCAGCTGGGGTGTGTGGGGTGTTCCTCAAGGCTATATCTGCTGAAGCACAAGGAACAATGCACAGAAGCATGATTGTTAAATTCATGCACAGCATTGAAACATTTCAGTAAAATACACCTCTGGTAACATAACAATCGCTTTCTCATTGACCCTTGGCAAGCACACATCTCGGCGAACACCCAAAGCATGATGAGTGTTGGCTGGGGGGGAGTGCTCTACATGGGGAAAAGAGCACTCAGCAAGGGTTACATTGCAGCCGACTAGGGAAAAAATTCAAAAATTCTCCCACGCTTTTCCACAGGCAGGGGTCATTGTAGCAGATATCTCACTCCTGAGGGTAAGCAGGGAAGCAAGGGCACATCTACTACATGCTTGTGGCTTCCACCCTGGTCCCTATGCTGCTTGCCTGTGTGCCACTCTGGTCCCTGCACAAGTGATTGCCGAATGGTGTGGGAAAGTTTCCTACAATTGGGGAAGGAACAAAGCAATTCTGCCAAGGATCCCTCGGCAGAGGATTGCCAGTTACCTCCAGGAAAATTTCCTAAAGATCTCTCTGTAGGATTCCAGTGAGATCTGGTCATGCACCAACACCCCGTTCCGCTGTACTGATTAGCTGCACAGGGAAATGTCCAGCACACAGAAACATAGCCAGCCTTATACATTTCTATACCCTGAACCCATCTCTGCAGTATACAAACCACAGCCACTTACCAGGAATCTCCTCTCCTGCTTCTTGCTCTCTGGAGAGCAACTGCTGAGACTGGCTAGACAGTTCTGGAGTGGTGAACATTTCCTGGCTGCCTGCCCCACTGGGCGACCCCGCCGGGAGCTCCACAGTGTTATCTAACTCCACCTCTTCATCAATGACTTTGTCCTCTGGGTTAGGTCCTCTTTCCACTGCTTCTAGGCTCACTGAAATATCCACAGGGCTCTTGGCGATTGGAGGTGGGATCGCCACTGAGGATAGTGTCCAGCTTCTTGTAGAACTGGCAGGTCTTAGGCGCAGCACTGGAGCGACAGTTTGCCTCCCTCGCTTTATGGTGCGCCTGCATCAGCTCCTTTACCTTCGCTCCGCACTGCAGCGTGTCCTGATCACAGCTCTTTTCGCACACGCCTTGAGAGATCTGTCCGTAGGTATCAAAATTCCTACGACTCTAGTGTAGCTGGGACTGCACAGCCTCCTCTCCCCATATACTGAGCAGATCCAGCAGCTCCGCAGTGGTCCAAGCAGGAGAATGTTTGCTGCAATAAGCTGCCATGGTCACCTGGGAAGATGCAATGAGACCTCTCCATGCCAAGCCAACAGGAAATGGAATTTTTCAAAAATTCCCAGGGCTTCTAAGGGAGACAGGTGGATGGATGTTACGTGGCTGCAGGGCAGTGGAGTTCAAACTGCTGACCAAAGCAGTCAGGATGGACATTGTGGGACACCTCCTGGAGGCCAATTAAAGCGAAAAAAATCAAGCATGGTGTCTACATTGGCACTTTGGCAACAAAAATTTTGCACAAAAAGCCTTATGTCTCTCGTCAGGGTGGTTTTATTTTGTCACCAAAACAGGGCTTCTTTGCTGCCAAAAGTTGCATCGCAGCATGTGCACCTTTACTGTTTTGTTGACAAAACTCTAGTGTAGGCTGTGAATTTGGTTGCAAGGTAGGGGTGTGTATGTGAGAGAGAGAGAGAGAGAGAGAGAGAGGCAATGGATCAAAATCAACCTCTGTGCCATATTGCTAATTCTCACTTAAATTGTAAAAGCTTTGAGGAAGGGATTGTCCCCTCATCACTTGTTCTTTGGTAGATTTTGGGTCACTGAGTCTTGTTGGCATTTTTTCCAGTGCCATTTTGATACAGACAATGAGAACCTGTGGTGATGGCGCCTCCATCTCGCTGAAGGAGGAAAAATATCCTGGCCCTGTGTGGAACTGAAATGACCCTTTTTTCTTTTTCTCCCCCCCACCCCCGAAAAGGTTTAATCTGTGGAGTCCTGCCCAGCACTCCTCACACAGTGGTGGGTCCTGCAGCTCCTGTGCTGTGGGGCTGGCTCTCCGCTCCAGGCGTTGCAGCCTCCGGGGTCGCAGTGTCGCTCAGGTTTGGGTCCACGCTCCCAACTAGGTCAAATTTGTGAGAGTGGAGTTATGACCTGGCTCAAGGGGTTGCAGTTCCTGTCACTCACATTTGTCCTACCTGGCCTCCCATCATCATGACGGCTGGGCTAAACCAGAGTGGTGTTGGGACCCCAGAGGTTGCAGTACCTGGAGCAGAGAGGCGAGCCCAGCCAGCCCCATGGGACAGGCGCCACAAGGAGCTGCCACATGACTCTTCGAAACATTTTGGCAACCCAATTTTGGGTCCTGACCCACTGATTGAGAAGCCCGGCTATAGTCTGTAAACCTGCCTTTATTTGTCAAACATACTGTTCCTGCCATTCAGAAAATCATGCTAATAAATCCCCATAGATTTTTTTTTAAAAATGTGTTTGCAGTTCTCTTTAATTGTATGTGAGGTACACAATTAGCTTTTGCTTGTCATTATTACTGATGCTGTTATAAGCAGAACACCTGTATGCATCCGATATTACCTGTCGTCATGATGATTCCTTGTGAACATTTCATAATGCACCAGTGAATAACATAAGCTAATGCAGTACGAAATACCAAAGTTGTTGTTCACAGGACTAATTGTGTGATGCAGGGGAAGAGAAGATTGCAGGTAATAAAGAGCTTGTGATCAAAATGTAAAAGAGGCCAGGAAACACATGCAAGCATCATCATTTTAGACTAACAGGTAACTGTTTCAAATGTACAAAATGGGATGAAAGTTGAGGGGCTCCTGTAACCTTTAGAGACTTGTATCAACCTAACTACATTCCCCCGATTGTTTAAGTGACTACGGTAACTCTTTCACTTTCTGCCTTTGATTGTTTTGTGTAGTTTTCTGTGCACCATCCGTGTGCTTGTACTCTTAAATAGTGACTTTGTAAAAAAAAAAAAACCACATTTGTGGAGTACCGTGTTTATTGTCTCTCAATTTGTCATTCAAATTTGTAATGGCCTCTCCCCCCCTCACCCCCCGCTTTCAGTGTTGGAGATAAATGTAGAATGTGCAGATTTGCCAAAATACAGTAATGGACAATTTGGTAATTTGGAATATCACCATGTATCATGACAGTTAATAATTTAATCCGTGCGTTAGATCTGGTAATACATTCTAAAGTAGAGGAATATGAGAAACAGGAATGCCATTTTCTTGTTAAAATTTCAATAATGGAAAAAGATTTGCTTTTTATGAATGTAACTAATACCAGCCAATGGGCCAGCATTTGGAGATCTTCTCATACAAGTGTAACATTTTTACAGATATCTGCATGCCACAAGGATAATATAACTTACCTGTAATGCTGCCCTTGCTTTTTGGAAAACCTCCAATGGTAGACTTGGTTGTTGTCAGGGTTTCTATATTTCTATGCATGTTGCTACCCAGACTTCATATGGTGAGTTTAAAAACTTGATTCTTTTGTACATTGTTAATCATACATGGCATCAAATATACAAGACCGCCTTTAACCTAAAAACCACATCAGTGGTACAGCTAATTAATCTTACACAGAAACAGCCATAACATTGGCATCAGTGATCTTAACTTTGTTAATATTAAACTAAAAGTACATTAAAATTTGCTCGGTGTCTCACTAAACAGGCAAACCTGTTTGTTCCATGCCTTAAAGAGATCAGTCAAAATTCTAAATGACACCAGTAAGACTGATAAACAGAGAAAAGTGAGGGAGAAGGTAGGATGAGACTGACAATAAGTTCATACACTTTTGCAGTAAGGCAAGTGTATAGCTTGATGGTTCCATTAATTTTAAAAAAGTGTACAAGTGTTTGTGTGTTTTTATGGAGGGACTGGTCATTTCAGTTTAGCAGGAGCTTTAAACCTTTCGTTTATAGAAATCCCAATAAAATGGCATAGGACAAAACTTTGAGCACTATTTGAATTTTTCATGGCTGTTTGATGCAAATTCATTTGATATAGAAATGATGGTAAGTGTTCCAAAATGACCCCCTTGGTTGCAGTTTTTCACTGGGTTGTCTCACCTGTTTTTGGACATGCTTTGTAAGAAAAAAAAAAAAAGCTCTCTGGGATCTGCACTTTGCTGTACATGTTGTTGTGGAAGTGAAAGTCTTATTAAATTTTATTATCGACAGCACTGTATGTGATGTGAAAATGGCAAGGAAGACAAGGACTTTTCCTCTTATCTACTTATTTCCTTGCTTTTCAGGTTTTGGGTTAGCCTAGTGTGTCCTTATCCAACCTTAACTGTCACTAAACTATGCATGTGTGGATGGGTTTTGTTGTTGTGTTGGGTTTTTTTTTTTTTTTTGCATTCATTTGCAAGACAGCTCAAGTACATTTTTAGAAAGGATTTGAATGAGGTAAGAAGACTTAGTGAACAGGTTTGGGGAATATGTTCCACAGAATCTTAGAAGAGTAGAGTTGGAAGAGACCTTAGGAGGTCATCTAGTCCAACCCCTGCTCAAAGCAGGACCAACCCCAACTAAATCATCCCAGCCAGGGCTTGGTCAAGCTGGGCCTTAAAAACCTCTAAGGATGGAGAGTCCACCACCTCCCTAGGTAACCTTTCCAGTGCTTTACCACCCTCCTAGTGGAATAGTTTTTCCTAATATCCAACCCCACTGCAGCTTGAGACCATTGCTCTTTGTTCTGTCATCTGCAACCACTGAGAACAGCCTAGCTCCCGACTCTTTGGAACCCCCCTTCAGGTAGTTGAAGGCTGCTATCAAATCCCCCCTCACTCTTATCTTCTGCAGACTAAATAACCCCTGTTCCCTCAGCCTCTCCTCATAAGTCATATGCTCCAGGCCCCTAATAATTTTCATTGCCCTCCATTGGACTCTCTCCAATTTATCCACATTCTTTCGGTAGTGGGGGGCCCAAAACTGGATGCAATACTCCACATGTGGCCTCACCAGTGCAGAATAGAGGGGAATAATCATTTCCCTCGATCTGCTGGCAATGCTTCTACTAATGCAGCCCAATATGCCATTAGCCTTCTTGGCAACAAGGGCACACTGCTGACTTATATCCAGCTTCTTGTCCACTGTAATCCCCAGGTCTTTTCTGCACAACTGCTGCTTAGCCAGTCAGTCCCCAGTCTGTAGCAGTGCATGGGATTCTTCTGTCTTAAGTACAGGACTCTGCACTTGTCCTTATTAGACCTTATCAGATTTCTTTTGGCCCAGTCCTCCAAATTGTCTAGGTCATCACTCTGGACCCTATCCCTACCCTCCAGCGCATCTACCTCTTGCCCCATCTAGTGACATTCGCGAACTTGCAATCCATCCCATCATCCAGATCACTAATGAAAACGTTGAACAAAACTGGCTCCAGGACTGACCCCTGGAACACTCCACTTGATACTGGCTGCCGACTAGACATCGAGCCATTGATCACTACCCACTGAGCCCGACAATCTAGCCAACTTTCTATCCACCTTATAGTCCATTCATCCAGCCCATACTTCTTTAACTTGCTGGCAAGAATACTGTGGGAGACCATATCAAAAGCTTTGCTAAAGTCAAGGTATATCGCATCCACCACTTTCCCCATATCCACAGAGCCAGTTATCTCATTATAGAAGGCAATCAGGTTGGTCAGGCATGACTTGCCCTTCGTGAATCCATGTTGACTGTTTCTAATCACCTTCTTCTCCTCCAAGTGCTTCAAAATGGATTCCTTGAGGACCCGCTCCATGATTTTTCTGGGGACTGAGGTGTGGCTGACCAGTCTGTAGTTCTCCGGATTTTCCTTCTTCCATTTTTTAAAGATGGGCACTACATTAGCCCTTTTCCAGTCATCCAGGACCTCCCCCGATCGCCACAAGTTTAAAAGATAATGGCCAGTAGCTCTGCAATCACGTTAGCCTACTGCCTCGGCACCCTCAAATGCATTGCATCTGGTCCCATGGACTTGTGCATGTCCAGCTTTTCTAAATAGTCCTTAACCTGTTCTTTCACCACTGAGGGCTGCTCAATTCCTCCCATTGAGTACTTCAGCTTTTTCCACATCATCTGTCACTAGGTTGCCCCCCCCCCCCGCCATTCAGTAAGGGTCCCACACTTTCCCTGACCACCTTCTTGTTGCTAACATACCTGCAGAAACCCTTCTTGTTACCCTTCACATCCCTTGCTAGCTGCAACTCCAGTTGTGCTTTGGCCTTCCTGATTACGTTCCTGCATGCTCAAGCAATATTTTTATACTCCTCTCTTGTCATCTGTCCAAGTTTCCACTTCTTGTAAGCTTCCTTTTTGTGATTAAGCTCACTGAAGATTTCTCTGTTAAGCCAAGCTGGTCATCTGCCATATTTGCTATTCTTTCTGCACATTGGGATGGTTTGTTCCTGCACTCTCAACAAGGCTTCTTTCAAATACAGACAGTTCTCCTGGACTCCTTTCCCCCTCATATTAGCCTCCCAGGGGATTCTGTCTATCAGTTCCCTAGGGGAGTCAGTCTGCTTTTCTGAAGTCCAGGGTCTGTATTCTGCTGCTCTTCTTTCTTCGTTTTGTCAGGATTTTGAACTCTACCATCTCATGGTCATACATAGGGAGCAGCATGGAAGAAGGCCCAGAGATGTCTGTGAGATGATAACATGAAAGCGGTATCAAGACTGATGTCAAATTCTGTCTTTAGTTATTCCTTACAAAGGAACACTTTTCCATTTGAAATGCTGGTCAGCCTGCCTGCCCATCTGGTTTCCCGTCAGCCATCCCACCTGCCTATCTTGTTGGCTGCCATTCTGGGGAGAGGGGACATGCTTAGTTTTGGAAACACTGTTTCGTTCCTGCTGCCCAGGCAGCGGGAACATTTTGAGGTTTCCAAAACAAATATTTCAGAATTTCAGTTCAGTACAATTTTTTTTTTAACTTTTTTTGTCTCAATTTGTGATGACTGGTTTTTTGTTTTTTTTTTAACTTGAAGTTTTCCATGTAGTGAATTTCAGTTTCTCAGCCCACTTTGGTCTCAATCTCTGTGGGACAGTCTTGCTTTTTTTTTTTTTTTTTTTTTTTTTTTGCTGTTTCACATCCTGATTAACAGTGGATTTGCCCTATATATGTGGGGCAGAACAGTTGCTGGGTAGAGAGAGATGTCTTTTAAAAAAACAAAAACGCTCTTCCCCACTCCCCATGCAATTAATTTCCATCACAGGGACCAAGCCAGGCAGGAGTTGGTTGCCAGGGCAGTAGTGGATTCTCTGTCATCCTTCCCCTTCTCCCCCCTACCCCACCCCCCCAAAAAAACCCACCAAAAACCCTCTCTGAACTAATACTCATCAAGCGGGGCTCCCCAGCAGGGTAAACCTTCTTTCCATCTGCAGCACAAGCCCTATGACAACTACCTTCTCCCAGCCATGTTGCCTGGAGAAGAAGAAGAGGGAGCCTCTGGGTGTGGAACCTTTTTGTGGTCTCTGAAAAGGCTTCCCCTTTTCCTGGCAGGACCCAGGCAGTAGAAGCAGGACACTGGACAAAGCACCTTTGGAATACCCTGGACAGCAACAGTGACATCACACTCCACCAATCCTAGTTTTGACATAATATACGTTTTTCTCTCTGTTAATTGTCTGTGCACAAATTTCATTAGCTTTGCAAATATCCACTCTCCTTTGCAAGAACTGGATTTGATTTTGCAAGCAAGCTTTCTCTGATCTAAATTTGTCCCTAATGATTCCTTTTGTTAACTGTTCAGATTCATAGGGTTTGGCTATACAAAGTAGGTCAAAACTATAATGGTCAATGGTCTCCCCTAGCAGCTAGTTTATCAAGGAAATGTGTCCTCTCCAAATTACATTTTTGCTGAGTTCACAGTAGTCTTGACACATTTTAATGAGTTTTGTCTAGCAGATTGCACTTCATCTCATGCTCACACTGGAATGTGTGGTCAATTTCCAGCACCTGTAGGCCTGATACCTAATACTGTGGAAAATACGACCCTTGCTATGGCTGAGTGACAATTTTTCAGCAAATAATAAATTCACCAAAAAAAAAAAATTTGGTTGCTCCAAAATGTATTGGTGAATTTGGGTCACATTTGGCAAACAGTTTCAGCCAAATAAAAAAATGAGGTTTAAAAAAAAAAAATCAAAACTGTTCATTCTGACATTTTCAAGACAGCCCTTTTTGACATTTTTGTCTGGAAATAAATGGTTCTGTTCCCTAAATGTCAGTTCTAATCAAATTTCACTTGGAAAATGTCATTTTGCTTAACTCGAATGAAATCTTTTTTGTTTTTATTTCAGCGGGGGAGGGGGGGGATTTAAGCTGCAGTTGATTCAAAACCAACCTTTTTTATTTCTGTCTTTTGGCTTTGTATTTACTCAGCTCTAACAACTTGCCTATGTCTCAACAATATCAAATGCTTCTGGGAAAAATGGGGAAACACTAATTGTCCAGTTCTGATTGGTTCCTTTCCAGACCGAAGAATTTGGGTGACTCAATTTTGCTCCATTTCTGCCATGGTTCACTCATTTCACCTTATAGTATGGATAGGAGCACAGGATCTCTGAGAGCTGTCTTAATCACCAGCCTATAACGTCACTCTCTCTTTCTGGCCCAGTGGATATTTAATTATTTGTACAAAGTGGAATAGATCCAACAGGAGAAACTGAAAAAGACTCCCTCTATAGCAGGGGTGGGCAAACTTTTTGGGCCGAGGGCCACATCTGGGTGTGGAAATTTTATGCATTTCCCCGGGGGAGGGGGTTGGGGTGTGGGAGGGGGTTCAGTGTGCAGGAACGAGCTCAGGGCAAGGGATTGGGGCAGAGGAGGGGTGCGGGATGTATGAGGGGGCTCAGGGAAGGGGGTTGGGGTGCAGGAGGGGGCTCAGGGCAGGGATGCAGGAGGGGTGTGGACTGCGGGAGGCAGCTCAGGGCAGGGAGTTGGGATGCAGGGTGCAGCAGGGGGCTGAGGGCAGGGAGTTGGGGGTGCAGGAAGGGTGAGGGACGCAGGCAGGGAGTTGGGAGGGTGGGGTGCAGGAGGGGTTCAGGGTGCAGGCTCCTGCCCGGCGCCACTTACCTAAAGTGGCTCTGGGGTGGCAGCGGCGTGCACCAGGGCCAGGGCAGGCTCCCTGCCTCCCTGCCCTGGCCCCACTCTGCGCCGCTCCAGGAAGCAGCCGGAACCACGTACCTGCATGGCTCCTGGGGGAGGGGAGGGCACAGGACTCCGTGCACTGCCCTTGCCATGCCTCCATGTACCTCCCCCGAAGCTCCGATTGGCCACGGTTCCTCGTTCCCGGCCAATGGGAGCTGCGGGGGGTGGTGCCTGGAGGCAAGGGCAATGCACGGAGCCCTCTGCCTGCCCCCGGGGCCCCAGGGACGTGGTGCCAGCCACTTCTGAGAAAGGCACAGGGCCTGTGGTACCATGGGGGGCAATCCCACGGGCCAGATCCAAAGCCCTGAGGGGCCGGATCCAGCCCATGTGCTATAGTTTGCCCACCCCTGCTCTATAGCCTGCTGATTAAAGCGGGTCCCTGCTCCAAATCAGGCTGAGGTGGAAGCTGAATGTGGGTCTTCTCCATCCCTAACCACTGGGCTATTGGCCACTTTGGGGCCTGGGTGGTGTCTTTTGCTCTCTTTAAAGATTTCAAAAATTTCTGCAAAACAAAATTGTTTTCTAGCCAGCCCTAGCAATGAGGAGTCCCATCAAGGTGTTACTGACTAAAATGATTTCTTCAAAATGGAAAGTTTTTAATAGAACTGAAACCAACTGTTACCAATGATACGTTTTAATTTTTTTTTTTTTTTTGAAAGAAGGAATTGCTGAATACAACATGTTGCTTCTCGCAGCACTGCCAGTTCCTGTTAGCTGTGGTCTCTTAGCAAAGAGAACAATAGCTTTCTGTCCCAACCACTCTGTCCCCCAAATTTGGCTTCTTCAGCAACACTTCACCACTCCCCTGGTTGGTGAGCTGCCACAAAGAATGTGTTTCTGCTACTTAGCAGTTTCAATTACCATTAATGTATCAGGAAGATGAGGTGTTTGAGATAACTGCGTTTAATTCTGAGGCAAAGGTGTGCTGCTTCGTTGAGATTTATTAGATCATAGAATCATAGAATATCAGGGTTGGAAGGGACCCCTGAAGGTCATCTAGTCCAACCCCCTGCTCGAAGCAGGACCAATTCCCAGTTAAATCATCCCAGCCAGGGCTTTGTCAAGCCTGACCTTAAAAACTTCCAAGGAAGGAGATTCCACCACCTCCCTAGGCAACGCATTCCAGTGTTTCACCACCCTCTTAGTGAAAAAGTTTTTCCTAATATCCAATCTAAACCTCCCCCACTGCAACTTGAGGCCATTACTCCTCGTTCTGTCATCTGCTACCATTGAGAACAGTCTAGAGCCATCCTCTTTGGAACCCCCTTTCAGGTAGTTGAAAGCAGCTATCAAATCCCCCCTCATTCTTCTCTTCTGCAGGCTAAACAATCCCAGCTCCCTCAGCCTCTCCTCATAAGTCATGTGTTCTAGACCCCTAATCATTTTTGTTGCCCTTCGCTGGACTCTCTCCAATTTATCCACATCCTTCTTGTAGTGTGGGGCCCAAAACTGGACACAGTACTCCAGATGAGGCCTCACCAATGTCGAATAGAGGGGGACGATCACGTCCCTCGATCTGCTCGCTATGCCCCTACGTATACATCCCAAAATGCCATTGGCCTTCTTGGCAACAAGGGCACACTGCTGACTCATATCCAGCTTCTCGTCCACTGTCACCCCTAGGTCCTTTTCCGCAGAACTGCTGCCTAGCCATTCGGTCCCTAGATGCCACTACATGCAGTAGGTAGAGTTGGGTGCTTTGAATTCCTGAAGAGTTTTCATCTGCCTATTGTGACAGACCCAGACCGGTTGGGTGCAGGAGTCTGGTAGAAGGAAAACTTACTGGACACTGGAATAGTTTTCTGTTCCCTGAGTGACCAGGGCAGGGGCTGCCCCTGAGCAGTCAGGAAGGTGCTAGAAGCAATTAAGTCAGGCAGACTCCATAAGACACCTGGAACCAATTAAGAACTGATTAGAAGTAATCAAGGGAAACAGGCTAATCAGATCCCCTGAAGGCCATTTAGAACCAGCTGGGACTAGTTTAAAAGGAAGCTCCTTCAGAGAGGCCAGCTGGTAGGAGCTGGGAGTAAGAAGGTGTGTTGTGGAAAGACTGGGAGAAAGATGATGTACAGTGAAAGACCCGGGAGGACAAGCATGGTCAGGCACCAAGGAGGGTGCTAGGAGGGGCCGTTTGGGGAAGTAGCCCAGGGAAGGGCTATAGCTCCGGTAGTATAGGATTGCCTGTTGCCGGTGTGATTAAGATCCCTAGGCTGGAACCTGGAGAAGAGGGCGGGCCTGGGTTTCCCCCAACCCTCCTCACACTGCTACAAAAACACTCCCTGAGAAGGAAGACTGGGGCTAAAGAGGGCTCTTACACCAAACCCATTGACTGGCCAATGATGAAGGTGAATCAGTAAGCTGTAACCCTTGCCTCTAGGCGGGGAGAGAGGCTACCCTGAGGGGCAGAGCAAACCTCTGAGGCAAGCCCTAACTGCTCAGAAGCACAGGACTCCCTGAGGCAAAGCTGGAGCTCTGCTACACTATGTAAATCAGAAGAGGGTAAAATAAACTGCCTAGTAGAATGGCCTGGGCAGATCAAATAACTTCTCTTGTTGAATGGCAGGAAATCCTGTCCAGTGAACTCTGAGGAATGACTTGGCCCCAGGCCAGAACATTACGGGGCTAGTAACAGCGGGACAGCAGTAATGTACCCTGCTCCAACTGCAGACTGTGAGGGTAGACAGGCCTCCGCCAACTTGTGGAGATGCTCTGCGGGGAGGGGAGAGGTATAGACCATGATAGGGTGCAGGGAAAGGGAAAAGGGCACTGGCTGTTTCCCCATCCATCCGGGAAGATGGTTTTGGTAAAGTGAGGGTACAGGAGCATAGGCCTGTGTTGAGAAGGGGGAGGTGAAATTCTGATTTCGATATTTGCATTGGCAAGGCCTAAATATTAAATCAGGGAGCAGAGCACCAGTCAGAGGAGAGTGGAGCAGAGCCAGAAGTGCGAGGGCAATCTGGATAATGCGCGCTTATTGTGTGCTGGAACAATTTTTGTATAGTGGAGGTTATTGAGAGCCATTGAACCAAACTGTAAGCCCTGCAACAGCATCCCTAGTTCCAGCACCTATGCTTGTGGGACTTTGTAGCAACAAAGCAGCACAGTGGGGTGTCTCAAGGGAGTGAGAGAACAGAACAAGGTCAGCAAAGATCATTGCATGTTTTTCCCGCCTAGTAGTTGGGATCTCTTGAGAGGAACATGTGACCTCCCTGGCTGGTTTCACTTCAGCAATCAGTGTCAGGAAATGACTGTCCTTGTTCTTATTAAGTAATGAACATCTTGTCCTAACAATTGCAGCTGCTCCACACAAGACTTTTTCCCAGGGTTCTAGGATTGTTTGGATGGCAACCCTACAGAGACAGTAGCTGCCAATTCCCAGCTCTCTAGAATCGTTACTACGTTAGTCAGGTGAAAAATGTGGTCTGAAGTGAAAGAAAAAGCTAATTATGGGCCAACTTCTGCTCCACGCAACCCCACTGAAATCCACACAGTTGCATGGGTGTAAACAGACAGGAGAATTTGGCGGCATGGTGTTAAAGGAAGCATGGAATGTCCTCTAGTTACATGTTTTGTAAAGCGCCTAGTACAATAGGGCTGCAGTTTCTGATTGGGGCCCCTGGATGCTGCCACAATACAAATAAATAATAATGGTGATTGATAAAATAAGCCGGTGTATTGTGAAAGTTAAAAATATATAATTGCATAAGGTTACAAAATATGGATTAGTGTTAACAGTTTGTATTTTGTGTTTAATAATTTCCTTTATTTTTTTCCAGATCACCCTATTTTTTATTGGAAGAACAAGGCCCTGGGGTAGAGGCAAAAATGTACAAAATGCCCATCTGCGTGCTACAGCTAAGCAGGGTGGTGATGAACCACAAGCTCTGGGCTGTGTTTATCATCACCTTTAAGTTCATGTCCTTTGTCTCCATAATGTTCTACTGGAGAATCACTGAGGATGCCAAAAGCAAGAGTCTGCTGTATGGCTTGCCTCTGGAAGTCAAATGTCCTCGATCTGTGCCTTCTCCTCCCCCAGCTGTATCTGGCAGGCCACCTCCACCGCCTGGGGATATATTTTTTGTGGAAACCTCAGATAGAACCAACCCAAGTTTTCTCTTTATGTGCTCTGTTGAATCAGCAGCCAGGGCTCACCCTGAGACCAAAATAGTCATCCTTATGAAGGGGTTGGCAAACAGAAATTTCACTCTGCCAAAACACTGGGGCTTCTCTCTGCTGAGCTGCTTCCCCAATGTGGAAATCCGCCCACTGGACTTGAATGACCTTTTCTCTGGTACCCCTCTAGCTGACTGGTATTCGGTGGCCCAGCACAGATGGGAGCCTTATTTCTTACCCATACTTTCTGATGCCTGTAGAATTGCTATCATGTGGAAATTTGGGGGTATCTACTTAGACACAGACTTCATAGTCCTTAAGAACTTAAAGAACCTCACCAATGTGCTTGGAACCCAGTCCAAATATGTATTGAATGGGGCTTTTCTCTCCTTTGAAGCCAAACACAAGTTCATAGAGCTTTGCATGCAGGACTATGTGGATAATTACAACGGCTGGATCTGGGGGCACCAGGGCCCACAGCTTTTAACCCGTGTTTTCAAAAAATGGTGCTCCATCAGGAGTCTCCGGAGCAGTAAAAGCTGTAAAGGAGTCAGTACTCTTCCCAGAGAAGCCTTTTATCCCATCCGCTGGCAGGACTGGAAGAAGTACTTTGAAGTGGTCAGCTCTTCAGAGCTTCACAGACTCTTCAAGAACACCTATGCGGTGCATATTTGGAATAAAAAGAGTCAAGGAACAAGATTTGAGATCACCTCAAAAGCTTTGCTGGCTCAGCTGCATTCCCACTACTGCCCTTCAACATACGGGATAATGAAGAAGTATTTTTGAAAGGAATTGATTGACTCACCTGTCACCTAACTGAACAAAGGAAGTAGCCAAAACTGTTCAGCCTTCTGAGCAAAAATATACATTTGAAAGTACTTATATCTCTGTGAACCATCAAGCACCAGGCAGTGTGATGTAGTGAAATTCAAAGATAAATGTAGGGCAGGGTGAATGTAGGTTGAACACAGGAGTTAACTAAAGACTGAGCAGTGCTTATCTCGTTTTCCTTCCTTTCCTTACGGTTGGGTCCCTCTACAGTACTCTGGCTGTGTAAAGTGACCTTAAGACGGGAGTAAATGTTACAACACTCTGTCAGCATAAAGAGGTCTTAAAGTGAGAGTAAACGGTCTTTATTCTGCCAACAGGGCATAAAGAGGCCTTAGTATAAATGAAAAGCAGGACCCAGTTCACAAGAATCAGCCAGTGAACTCCCAAATATCTCCAAAGAAATAAAGTGAGGGAAGTAGAGGGAAGATGAATTGAGGAAGGAGTTAAAGGGAGGATCAGAAAAGGCAGCAAGGGAAGAGAATAAGGAAGATGAGAGAAGAAGGAAAGGGCAGATTTTTTTTTTAAAAAAACCTTTTTTTTTTCCTTTTCCTTAGTGCAGAAACCAGTGGCCGAAAGGAACTTCCACATGTTCCAGCTTTTATTTTACAAAGCTTTAATTGGACACTTCTGTGTTTACAAGGAGCCATGTGCTGTATAGTCCTTGCTCAGTTCTTAATGGGGCAAATTCCCATTGTCTCCAACGTGAGGTTTGACTGGGTAAGGAATTCAGGGTTTGTCCGAAGGTTTTTGTTTTTGTTTTTTTGTTTTTTTAAATTAAAACTTCTAAGCAGCCATGGGACAAACTTTATTTTAGACTATGGTCAGAATTATGCTATGAAGAGGCAAGTGATGTGTCCAAATCATGTCCTTACTTTCTTCTGATTGGAGAGCTATAAAATGTCACTTCCTTTTATTGGAATGATCTGGGTTTATGTGTGTACACCCACTGCAGTATCTGAGCAACTATTAATCATTTTATTCTCACAACACCACAGGAAGGCAGGGAAGTACCACTCTCTTATTTTACAGATGGAGAACTGAGACAGAGAGATTAAGGACGGGAGTTAGTTGCCTACATATCTCTGAGGAACAGGGCCTAAGCTCCTTGCCCAAGATCACATAGGAAATACATGGTAGAACTGGGAGTTGAACCTAGATTTTTCTGAACCTCACTTTAGCACCAGAACTGAAAGGCCATGCTTCTTATGCTTTCAAATCTTCTGTGGCATTTTGCTGCTATTTCTGGCACAGAAAGTAGCCTGGAAGTGCAGGGGTCTTCTTTGATTCCCTGAATAAATGCTACTGAAAGCATGAGTGGCTCTCAGACTCTTCCTAACTGATGCGTGGGGCGGGGAAAGACAGTTTATGTTGTGGAAAAAGTTGTCTTTGCAGACTCCCAGCACTGGGATGAGCCCAAGGAAAGACCATGAAAGTTTTGGGACTTGTTATCTTGACAGGAAATTCCAGTTTTCATAAACTCAGTGTAAAATAAATGATGAATTCTGAATTTCCTTTCTTATACAACAGATTGTAGCTGTGTGCTGTTACTAATGGGGTCGTGTAAGCATTACAACATCAGTGAACTATCTGCTCTGTGTGAA
Organism: Eretmochelys imbricata; assembly: GCF_965152235.1. Classification (NCBI taxonomy): domain Eukaryota; kingdom Metazoa; phylum Chordata; order Testudines; family Cheloniidae; genus Eretmochelys; species Eretmochelys imbricata. The sequence continues at coordinate 237,996,899 of NC_135572.1, forward strand.
GGCAGAGATGAGCTGCCAACAGACCTGTCAGGGGAAGCATAGCAGTGATGGAGGGCAATGAATGGGATGGCTTTTGCAACATTGGAGGTATTTGTCACTGAAAGGGTCAGGTAGAATAAAGTGGTGATATACTTTGGTGGAAAGGAGGGGGAAGCACTGGGTGAAAGAGAAATTTTACTGCTCCATCTCCCAGCTTTCAAGCCTTCATCTGAAGCTTCTGCTGCTGCCACCACAGGGCACCTCTCCTGTCCTTGATTCACCACCTTCCCACCTGGCTGTCTCCGATCTTGAGACTGACTTTGCAAGAGACTGAACATCTCCTGTGAAGTGAATGGGAGCTGAAAAACTTAGAGTCTCAGAGGAGGCATTCAGCACCTTGCAGGAATGGGCTCTTACTGGTTAAGTTAGATTCAACTGTAGCTTCCACAGTGGGGGGAAAACGTGCTGCCTGCCTCTGTCTTGACCACCACGTCTTCCTGCTCTTTGATTCAGCTGTGAGTCTATAGCATGATTTGGAGCACAGCTGAACTGACAAAGAAGCATCAGTAGCTATAAGGGAGGCAGGTTGCCAGCTAACACATCAGTCTCCGTGCACACGCACTCTAAAACAAGATGTATAGTAAGAGGGGTCACCCAGGGACACAGACATGTGGTGAGATGGGTTGTTATGGGCGAGTGGAGCATCATCCATCTCCTACCCTGTACTCCGTAAAGGAAACCATAGCACTATAAAATATTTTAAACACCTTGTTTGAGCCTTAAACAGTTGGTTTTCTTATGAATAAAGATGGGCTCAAGCTATTAACTTCAGAGCTAAAAATAAGCTTGTCTGATGTTCAGGGACAGTGGCTGATTCAGTGCTCCATTTCATGAACATGACTAATGCTGAATCCTAATAGGATGGCATCATCTGGCACTTCTGGAAAACTGCTCTAAGTCATGATCCCACCAACACCGCTGACTGCTCTGGCTCTATCTGACCTTCAAGTCTGCAGCTGCTTCAGGGCTTTTTCTGTTTCTCAGCTCAAACACAAGCAAGCACGGATTTGCTCAGCTAAGCGAAGGAAATGTGTAAAACAAAAGACAGCCTGAAGCATAGTAGGACAAAATCTCTTTATTTCTTTCTCTCGGTTTACTTGCAACCACGCAAATAACAGAAACAGCAGAGCAAAAGAACCCTAACCTACTATGGAACTCATCCCCCTCCCTTCACAAGGCTATGAGTAATCAGGTGTGGTTTATTTTCCCTCCAAACCTTAGGTCACATTCTTCATTTTACTCTCCTTCTGCTATATGTCCTACAGTCATTTTGGATCTTGTTGGTTTCCCCACAGTCCCCACTTGAGCACATCAAAATACAGAATAGACACTTTTCAAAACAAGTGTACTTACCAAAAACGTCGAAGAGCATAGGAACTGTGTTCCTACACAGACCATGGGTATCCTGTCTCCATCCACTGGAGCCAGTGTTGGCTATTTCAGAGGAAGGCAAACTGTGTACCCATTGTAACTTTGCAACACTATAGGCTGGGGATCTTCCTGAATATCTGAGACATTAGCATTGGTAGCCCTTGAATTTTTTTTTCAGCTTATGTCAGTGCAGCTGCTATTCCTGTCTATATAAATTGATAGAAATGCAAGAAATTGCCAGGCTGGAAAAGATCCCTGGTCTGGGTAGTATGGTATCCTATTTCTGGTATTTCTCTTTTACTTGGCCTCAGTCCAGCTGAGCAATGAAATGTTAGCTGAGCCAGGGACAGCCTAATGGTAAAGGCATAACTTAATTTGGTCAGGCTGCATCACAAAGAGTGCACTTCATTTAGTCACACTCTTTGCCTCTGAATTTCATGTAAAATATAGCACTGCTTATGTGAAAAAAGTGCCTTTTCATATAATGGCCGATTTCTCTGCAACTCATGACCTGTGTAAAGAGCTTTGCACTAATCCCATGTTCTCTCCACTGCTGTAAATAGAATAGAGGTCAGTTGTTAAATTGGGAGGAAGTCCCTCTGTTCTAGTAGAACATGGGAAGTTGGGTCAGTTGTGTCCTGCCAGATTAACTTGCAGTATATTAGGAAAATTCTAAATTTAGGATTTGGGTGGAACATTGTTGATTTATGGCAGCTTAATATCAGGCTAAAGGAAGAGGCCGATCTAGTCTGCAGTGAAATGCTTAATAAAGGCCTTTGCAAATTAAGGCTCACGTGCCTTGAATATCTCCCTTCTGACTGCTGCCTTATTGGTCCTGATCATACATATAAAAGGGGTGCCCACTGGAATTCAGATGTTTCATTTGCCTGGTGTTTCCTTCTCCATTTTGAGAAAAATCAATACAACATCTCTCTCTCATCCATGCACGAGGAAACAGACTTGAGCGTGTACTGGTTGTATTTGAGTCACTTGCCCCGATGGTCCCACCTCAAGGGTTAAATAGTAGATCTGATTTAAAAAAAAAATGGATAGAACACTTTTCTGTCACAATGCAGTTTTGACTAAATCAAAACTTTTTGCAGGAACAGAGAGATTTTTTTTTTGACTAAATTTTGCAATGGGTAAAAGTCAAAACATTTTGTGTTCAGAGTAATTTTGATTTTTGTTTGGCTTTTGGTATTCTATTAAAATACATGTATGTAATGATTTAATATGGTATAAAAGTCACAACAAAATGAATTGAAATGACACTTTTTGAAATGAAATGTTTTTACATTGATGAAATATTTCAAAGCTATTGAAATTAAATGTTTAGATGGTTCCATCTTGATTTTTTTTTTCCTCTTAATTTTTGGTTCACAGGAAATTACAAAATTTTGGCTTTTTGTTCTCGTTTGGAACAAATTTTTATTTTATTTTATTTTATTTTATTTTTGGTCAGACTCTCCTGCAGAATGGAAATTGTGGCTCCCAACGGGCTGTAATAAGCTGTAATGTTATCTGAAGCACCAGCCAAATGCAGTTCAACGCGGAAGAATCATTATCAAGAAGGGACAGGGGAAATTTCGTTGTGGTTTAAAAAATAAAAATTAAAAAAAAATTCAAAATAATCTAGAAGAGGTCCACTGTGACCTTTTGTTAATCAGATGAGCAAGCATCTATGTCTTTCCCTGAAGACTGTCAAAATGTAACTGGTGCTCCTGTTACTTAGCTTGCACTGAGATATGGAAACTGGTGGGGACTTTCTATAAGCTGTAGCCAGGACTTACACTGATGATCAAAGGTAAAGAGATGAACAGTTAACTGTGATCTTTTCTCACCTTTTTCACGGTGCTGTCTTTACGAGGCAACCTGGGTAAGGATTTTAGCTTCTAGGCAAAGGAAACTCCTGCAATATTGCAGCACCCCCTTGGTGAAAAAGAGCTTTAAAATTGTTTTTGTTTTGTATTTTGGCATGGATAGAGACCACAGGCATCATTTTTATTGCCAGAGGTGTCTTAAGTAGAAATCCTGGCATATTTTAAAATCAAGAATTAGTGCTGCTGTTGTCTGGATTTATGCCATTTGATGCCTTTTCAGAGATGATCTCTTTTACGAAGAGGATGAAACCAAAGCAGCCTTTGGCCTTTTCCTACTGTTCAATGTTTATGGGGGGGAAATAAATGTAATTTTTACCTTTTTATTTCATGTTTCTTCAAAAAAAATTCATTTTGTTTTTCAAGTGATTGTTGGAAACTTTATGTAATCTGCATTAGTTATTGTCAAGACAAAAAATTTTCATCTTATCACTAGAAACAACTTTGATTAAATTTAGCAGTGTTGAAATAGCATTAGGCTAGCTGAGTTTAAGCAATTTTTAAAATATAAATTACGGCCTGCAGGCTGGATGTGTAGACAGTTGGTAATGTCAGTGCAAAATATTCAGCTCCTGCTCTCTATCCAGGGTTATGGTGACCATACAAAATGACTATTTGGTAACCTATGTAAAATAAGCTTGGTGATCTTGGTCCAGAACATGGACAGATGTCCACACCATAAAAATTGTGTTGCAATTTACACTACTCTTATCAGTGAGGTCAATAATCAAGGCCCTAAATTAGCATTGATATTTTACCACTGACCACCCTCTTAGTCTTAATAGTGGAAAGTTTGCTCTTCCATTGCCCTACCTATATTTGTGGACCTGATCCAAAGCCCGTTGAAGTCAAGGGGAGTCTTTCCAGTGATTTCAATGTTTTTTGAGTAAGGCAATGGATGAATAAAGGACCTTGTGCACCAGTACTGTCATTTTGATCATCAAACTGACTTATGTGCAAAATGAATAGCTCCCAGGTTTGTCCTGTATCTTGTTAAGGTTCATATAGGCAATGAAATTGGCAGGTTTATAAACACCCAACCTTGCACCAGTATACAAATACCTGATAACAAGTTTTCAATTATTAAATACTAGCTCAGCTTTATTTCTGTAGCTTTGCAATGGCAGATTGTGTGATCTATTGTTCCCAAAAGTGTATCTGATGATAAAATCATTTCCAGTATATTCAGATCATGTTAATAATGGCAAAGTGACTGTGACCGCACTGGATCATGAATGAAGGGAACAGATTTCACTTTTAATGTGCAAATATTAAACATGTTTAAATATTAAATTGTAATCTTCTTCTTTTAATTGTATGCAGCGGTGTTGTAGCTGTGTGAGTCCCAGGATATTAGAGAGACAAGATGAGTGACGGAATTTCTTTTATTGGACCAACTTCTGTAGGGGAGAGAATGACAAGCTTTCAGGTGACACAGAGCTCTTTCTAGACCTGAGGACGAGCTCTGTGTAGCTTGAAAGCTTGCCTCTCTTACCAACAGAAGTTGGTCCAGTAAAAGATATTACCTAATCTCTTTTTCTCTTTTAATTGTTAACCCAATTTCAAGGAAGGGTGGGAAGCAGTGGATCATCTCTGACTGCTGCTTGATTGAGGTCTTGTGGTTCTGACATTTTAGACAGTGACCTTTTTAACAAGGTGAAACTGCTGCCCACGGAGGACTGAGAAAATCCAGGTGAGAAAATATAATGGGAAACTATCCATATCACAAATTATGTTTAGTTTTATGATAGAGCTGTATCCCTTGTCAAATTAACCCCATGTAAGCTTTAAAGGAAGACAAGATCATTGTGGAGAAGCTAAATGAACTCTTCACATCTTCTCCTCACTGCAGAAGATACAGGGGAGATACACACAGCAGAGCTATTGTTTTGGGATGATAGATAGTGTTGCCAACTTTCTAATGGCATAAAACTATACACCCCTGTCCAGCCCCCTTCCCTGCTTCTTCCCTGAGGCCCTGCCTCTGTTTACTCCATCCCCCCTCCCTCCATCACTTGCTCTCTCCTACCCTCACTCACTTTCACCAGGCTGGGGCAGGGGGTTGGGGTGAAGGAGGGTGAGGGCTCCAGCTGGGGGTGTGAGCTCTGAGGTTGGGCCAAGAATGAGAGGTTTGGGGTGCAGGAGGGGGCTCAGGGCTGGGGCAGGGGGTTGGGGATGTGTGTGTGTGGGGGGGGAGGGATGGGGTCCCAGTGGCACTTTCTGTGGCTCCCAGGAAGCGGCCACCAGGCCCCCTAAGCACATGCACGGCCAGGGAAGTCCCGCGTGCTGTCCTCATACCCATGGGTGCCACCCCCGCAGCTCCCATTGGTCACAGTTCCCAGCCAATGGGAGCTGTGAAGCCAGCACTGGGGCAGGGACAGTGCACATAACCTCCCTGGCCACCCATGCAGCCGCTTCTGAGAGCCATGCAGAGCTAGAGAAGGCAAGGAGCCTGTCTTAGCCCTGGGCCCCCACTGCACTGCTGACCGCACTTTTGATGGTCCAGTCGGCGGTGCCAACTGGAGCTGCCAGGGTCCCTTTTCGACTGGCCATTCCGGTCAAAAACCAGACGACTGGCAACCCTAGTGATAAATCTGAAGTATTGTGCCACATTGATGTGTCAGTAGTAGAGGTTTTAGAACAAATTGATAAATTCAACAGTAGTAAATCACCAGGACCAGATGGTATTCACCCAAGAGTTCTGAAGGACCTCAAATATGAAATTGCAGAGCTGATAATAGGAGTATATAACTTATTGCTGAAACGAACCTCTGTGCCAGATGACTGGAAGGTAGCTAATGCAACACCAATTTTTTAAAAATGGGCTCTAGAGGCAAACCTGGCATTTATAGGACAGTGAGCCTAACTTTAATACTGGACAAATTGGTAGAAAGTATCATGGAAGTGTAGGACTGGAAGGAACCTCAATAGGTCATCTAGTCAAGTTCCCTGCACTCAAGGCAGGACTACATAATAACTAGACGGTTTGTGACAGGTGTTTGTCTAGCATGTTCCTAAAACCTCCAATGATGGAGATTCCACAGCCTCCCCGGGCAATTTGTTCCAGTGCTTAACTACCCTGATGGGAAGATTTTCCTAATGTCCAGTCTAAACCTCCCTCAACTGAACGGCACTCGCTAGGCAGGGGACATGGGTTCCAAAGCCCAATGAGCTGAGAGAGGGTGGGGATAGGCACATGTGCTTGGTGGTGTGGTATGGGTTCTAGACACCATTTGACCCTTCCTCTCTCCACAGTATAAAAAAAAAAGTTAATTTAGACTCAATTGAGAGTCTTGTTACACACTGAAGAGTTGAAATCACTGATGTGAACCTCTGGACTCTGGGGCTGCACTGGCCAAGGACAGCAACTGTGAGTGGGATGCAAAGAAGTGATGGGCACGTTAAAGGGACTTTTGGGTTGCTGGACTTAAGACCCTGAGAGGAAAAGAACGCTGCCCAATTTACTTGGGGGTGGGTCTTTTGCTCATGGTTTGTGTTTATGAGCCCTAGTTGTTGTCTTCCCAAATTAATGCTGAGTCACTCCCCTCCTTTTTATTAAAAGTTTTTGCTACACTCAGACCCTGTGCTTGCGAGACGGGAAGTATTGCGTCTTTAGCTATTAGCACCAGAACCTCATGTAGAAAATTAGCAACTGCAGTTCCAAAATGAACACACTAGTCTTACTGTTATTGCTTCTTGATCTATAATTTCTAGAACTAGTGCTGCCCCTACTTAAGGTCCGTTATCCCCATTATGGCTACTGGCACTGACAATGTTACCTAGGCATGGTCTAGTGAGGGTTAGAAGACCTGAGCCCTATTCCCAACTCTGGCTTTATTTGGCTGAATAACCTTGGATAACAAAACTGGTTTTATGCCTGAGCTTTCCCCATTTGTATAGTGATACTTGCCCACCTTTATAATCCTTAGCGGAAAGTAGCTATATAAATTCAAATTATTACTGTTACTCATGGAGGGAATGGCAATATCATGTTCTTCGGCCCTTTCTTGATGGAGATCACAGATTCTCACTCTAAGGAGGAGACCCTACCTATGTGAATGGAGATCCACAGGTTTGAGTTGTTTCAGTACAAACTGCTCTATAACATCAAGATAAGCCTGCGAGGGATAAAAATACGGGGGATGATAAAAATTCAGTGTGTTCATTTGTTCAGCAAAGAGTGAAAGAAATGAGATGTAGCAGCTTTCTGCTGAACAGTTATCACAGACATACTTTGCTAATCTCATTCAGCTTTAGGCAGAAGTTACTCTCCACCCATAAATTAAATTCCTGTCCTGTATTAGCCTCACCTGGCAATGCTTCTCTTGGCTCAGTCTCCATACAGTTCCATGGAAGTTATTAACATTTCAAAAGAGGCCTGGTTTGATTTTCAGAGGTGCTGGACATCCACAGCCTCCACTGACATCGCCTCTGAAAATCAATCCAGCAGGCTTGTCTCATATTTCCATTTAGGACTCTGAACCTGGGCATTAGCTGATGTTTCTAGAAGTTCATCTTCTTGAAGGTAATCCTCATTGCCTTTTAAGGTGAGATGGGTTCCAATCGTAAAATTCTGATCAGGGCTCAGAACTGGATTTTAACAACTCCAATTTCAGGGGTGTATGGATTTCGGGTTTGTCCCATTGTAAAATCATGGACCATTTACAAAATTCATGTTTTCTAAGCCTTTAATCATTTTTGTTGCACTCCTCTGGACTTTCTCCAATTTGTCCACATCTTTCCTGAAATGTGGTGCCCAGAACTGGACACAATACTGCAGTTGAGGCTTTTTGTGTGGAGTAGAGCGGAAGAATTACTTCTCGTGTCTTGCTTAGTATGCTGCTACTGATACATCCCAGAATGATATTCACATTTTTTTGCAACAGTGTTACATTGTTGATTCATATTTAGTTTCTGATAAATTCTAAGCCCCAGATCCTTTTTTTCAGTCTTCCTTCCTAAGCAGTCATTTCCCATTTTGTATTGATTGTATAATTGTATTGATTGTACAGTTGATTATTTCTTCCTAGGTGTAGTATTTTGCATTTATCCTTACTGAATTTTATTCTATTTATTTCAAACCATTTCTCCAGTTTGTCAAGATTATTTTGAATTCTAATCTTGTCCTCCAAAATGACCCCTCTCAACTTGGTATCATCTGCAAACTTTATTCGTGTACTCTCTGTGCCATTATCCAAACCATTTAAGAAGCTATTGAGCAGAACTGACCAAGGACAGGTCCCTGTGGGACCCCACTCGATATGCCCTTCTGGTTTGACTGTGAAATATTGACAACTAGTCTCTGAGTACAGTTTTCCAACCTGTTGTGCAGTCACCTTATAGTAAGTCCTTCTAAGCTATGTTTATCTAGTTTACTTACGAGAAGGTCACGTGAGACAGTATCAAAAGCCTTACTAGAGTCAAGATATACGACATCTACTGCTTCCCTGCCCCTCCCCCAGAGCCACAATACTTAATACCCTGTCAAAGAAGGATATTAGGTTGGCTTGATACAATTTGTTCTTGACAAATCCATGTTCACTGTTACTTATCACATTATCATTGTTTAGGTGCTTACAAATTGTTTGTTTGTTTATTTGCTCCATTATCTTTTTGGGTACCGGACTTAAGCTGACTGATCTATAATTCCCTGGGTTGACCTTACATCCCCTTTTATAAATAGGTGTTATATTTGTCTTTTCCACTCCTCTGGAAGCTCTCCCGTCCTCCATGATTTCTCAAAGGTAATCATTAATGGCTCAGAGATCTCTTCAGATAGTTAAGTATTGTAGGATATATTTAGTCAGGCCCTTCCAACTTAAAGACATCTAACTTGTCTAAGTAATTAACTTGTTTTTTTTCTATCTTAGCTTCAGATCCTACCCCATTTACACTGATGTTCACTGTGTTAGTCATCTGATCAGCGCTAACCTTTTTGGCGAACATTGAAATAAAAAAGGCATTTACCACTTTGGCCAGTGCTGAGTTTTCTGCTATTGTCTTTCCCTCCTCATTGAGTAATGGGCCTAACCTGTCTTTGGTCTTTCTCTTCCTTCTGATTCGGTGGTCTCAAAGTCCCAGCCCGGGGGCCATCTACGGCCCGAGAACCTCCCCACTGTGGCCTGCAGAGGAGAGATGCATGCAGACACGCTGCCAGCAATCTTTGCTGCAGGCACAGCCCCCCGCAGCTCCCATTAGCTGGGGGAGAGGGACAGAGAGATCATCACTAGTTGCCGGGCAGAGTCAGCCATAGAGGCAGCATCATTAGTTGCCGGGCAGAGTCAGCCATGGAGGAACCATCAATTTTTTCCACAATTAATATAAACAGGTCAAAATACCGAATACAATTATCTGATGCCCACCTTACTGCACTCCTGAAGGTTTCAGCTGCTTAGTCACCGAGGCCAAAAATCAACAAACTGACAGAACTGAAGCGTTGCCAGGTGTCTGGCAAACACTAAAAAGTCTCTGGCAGGCAAAGAAGTTGTATGACAGTTTTATTACTTCTAAGAAATTCAAAATAAAAAATACAATATAAATTGTTTTATTTTCTGAACAGCATCTTCGGTGACATTGGCCCTCTGGGAGGATTTGAGGACTGGCACTGGCTCTAAGGTAAATTGAGTTTGAGACTCCTGGTCTAATTGATTTGTAAAGTGTTTTCTGGCTACCCTTTATGTCCCTAATTAGTTTAATCTCATTTTATGGCTTGGCCTTTCTAATTTTGTCCCTACATGCCTGTGGTGTTTGGGGTATTTTTTATAATTCATCCTTCGTAATTTGACCCAATTTCCACTTTTTGTAGGACTTTTTTTTTTTTTTTTTTTGAGTTGCAAGTCATTCAAGATCTCCTGGTTAAGTCATGGTAGTCCCTTACGACACTTCCTATCTTTCCTATGTGTTGGGATAATTTTCTCTGATGCCCTTTAAAAAACTGCCAACTCTCCTGAACTCTTTTCCTCTTTAGACTTACTTCTCATGGGATCTTACTTACCAATTCCCTGAGTTTGCTAACTTCTGCCTTCTTGAAGTCCATTGTCTTTATTCTGCTGTTTTCCCCCCTACCATGCCTTAGAATCATGAACACTATCATTTCATGATCACCCTCACCCAAGATGCTTTCCACCTTCAGATTCTCAACTAGTTCCTCCCTCTTTGTCAGAATCAAATCCAGTATAGTCTCTCCCCTAATCATGTTCTTCATCTTCTGTAATAAAAAGTTGTCTCCAATTGGATAATCTTTGCCCTGCTGTATTGTTTTCCCAACAGATATCTGGGTAGTTGAAGTCCCCCATCACCACCAAGTCCTGTGCTTCAAATTATTTTTGTTAGTTGTTTAAAAAAAGCCTCATCCGTTTCTTCTTCCAGATTAGGTGGTCTATAGTAGACCTCTACCGTGACATCACCATTGTTTTCTGCCCCTTTTATTCTTGCCCAGAGACTTTCAACAGGTCTGCCTCCCACTTCTATCTCAACCTTAGTCCAAGTATATATATCTTTGATATACAAGGCAACACCACCTCCCTTTTTTCCCCTGCCTGTCCTCCTGAGAAAGTTGAACCCTTCTATGATGCATATTTATAAATTAGTTTTATATGGCTCTCAGAGATAGAAACAGACCAGTGTTGCAACTCTGTTAGCATTTTTACCTCAGCTCTAGTAATCCAAAATGGTGACTGGAAGTCCCTGAGTGGTAAACTCAGGAAAGTTCTACTGGATTGGTGCCCAATTAATTGAAAATATAAACATGGAAACAGGACAACCCACTAAGAGCGGTATACATTCATTAATTCATTCACTCATTTGCTTATTCATTCTTCTGCTTGTAAGGCATAAAGTACACACTTCAGTCACCTCTTTCTAGCATGCCCAGTTTTCTGCCAGTGTGGCAACCTGCTCTATATTAAAGCTGAGGTTAGTGAGATTGGCAGTCACAACATCCATCTAGCATGTGTGGGGGCCACCCATGAGGTCATCTCCATCCATCTTTTGTTGGATCAAACACTTAAAATTGGTGGGTTGGTATGGACTCTGGCATATGGAACAGATGGCCAAGCCACCTGAACTGATGTTAAGACACTTGGGTAGACAATGAAGGTATGTTGGTCCAATGCCTAACATCCTCATTCATAACATGATGAAGCCACCATGTGACTTCAATATGTCGTTGTTGTTTCATGCCAGCTGCACATTTGTGTCACTGTGGTGGCCCAGGTTTTAGAGCCAAACAAAAGGACAGAAGCCACTACTACTTGATAGCTGCACATCTTAATCTGAGTTGATATGTGATGTTGAGTCCACAGAAGCTTCCAAAGAGTGTGCATAACACCTGTAGCCTTGCCAATTCAATGGTTCATGTCAGCAAGGCAACCTCCCTCCTTGGTGACAATGGAGCCAAAATACTCAAATACATTGATGAATTTAACTTCTTGTCCATTGATTACAATGGGTGGGCTAGACATCTGTTCATCAGCCAGTTCATCAGTTTGATGTTCTTTCAGTTGACTTGAAGACCAAGCTTACTTGCTTCATCCATAAATATATTCAGTTCATTGGCTTGTGATTGGCTTGTGAGGGTGTGAATATAGCTGTGTCATCTGCCCATTCTAGGTGTGTTATGCAAAAGTCATGCAGCATCACTTCCAGTATGTGGCTAGTGATGGCTTTCAACTTTTGGTCAATAATGGTGTTGAACCCACACATCCTTTATGGATGCCTCTGTTGTATTCAAACCAGTTAGACATTCTAGGACCTAAGTGGACCCAGCTCTCACTTTGATGGTACATTTCTATGAGACACCAGAGGAGTTTGCCAGTCACTCCAGCAGCTTGCAGGCAGAGCCAAAGAGAGTAATAATCAACAGAATCAAAGGAAGCTTTTAAATCAATAAATGTTATATACACCTTATCCTTCCTATGCCAAAACTTCTTTTTCAATAGTTTGTCTAATGGTAAAAAGCTGCTCCATGGTTGATTGGCTGGATGTAAACTTGGTGACCCCCTAGATGGTGTAGATTCCTTATGGTAGGCTTGACACACTCAAGAAGAACCAGTGTAACAGTTTGCTTAGAATGAAAGGCAAAGTGATGCTGCTGTGATTGGAACACAACACAATAATCCCATGGTGCCAGTTGTTGGGTAGTTTCTCATGAATACACACTTTGGTGTGTATTCAAGATGGAATCCTCACCATGCTTGATCATCTCGGCAGCTTTACCACAAATCCTGGCAGTATGGCTATTCTTGAGTTTATAAGCTGTTCTTCAAACATCCTTGAGAATGACATCCTCTACATTACATGGATGGGCAGTCACTGGACCCTTCACATCCTCCTAGAGCTGAGGATCTGCAGTTCTGATCGGACATTCTGCTTTGGTGTTCAGTATGTTACCATGTCTATCATTGATGAGTGAAGATCTATTCCTTGGACCAGCTTTTAAGGTGCACAATTCTTTACAGACAGTGCCATAGATGTTTCTGGATAAAGCAGCTTCCATCAATTGAGACTTATGTGACCAAAACAGCTCATGGTCCTGCTTTAAAGCTGTGTTACACAAGACATTGAGGTGTCAGTATTCTTGGGTGTTCCTGTTTAAGCAAGCCACACACATTTTTCTATGATGTCCAGGATCTGTTGACTGATCTATTGATGTTTAGGGCTGGGGCATGTTTTCCCCAGCACTTTGCTGGTGACGTCCATAATAGAAGCCTGGAAACAGTCCCACAAGTTATTGGTTGCCTTGTATTCAAGGCTTTCATCAGCAAGGGCTAGAGCTTCAAATTGTTTGTAGGTTTCAGCCTGTATTATAGAAACTGACAGATGCTGCTGTCAGAATGGAAGTCTAAACGACTAATGGAAGGCTTCCTTTGGGTTGCCTTCAACCACAGTTTCACTGGGCCACGAGCAACCCATGGTCAATATTCCCAACTTCAGCACCCCTGAACACCCAGCAGTGTTCATACAGCTTCTCCACGGACTGGATATGAGAATGTGCTCTACAGCTTTGTGGGTTCGTCCATCATTCGAATACTACAGCCACATATTTATGTTCTACTGTTGGAAATTGGGGTCAGAAACATGGAGTCTGGTTGCAGCACAAAGCACAAGCAATCACTTACTATTATTGTTTACGGTTGCTTCCATAAAGAAATGCCTGATGCTTTCTGGCCAAGCTGTTCTAACATCAGCTCCCAGCATGGTGTTGGCATTGCATAGCACAATGGTAATGTCGTGAGTGGATACTCTGGTGATGACATCACACATGGCTCATGTATTGTCTATGAGGGTTTTACAAGCTTTCCTTGACAAGACAAGACAACACTACCGAAGCTGACGCAGCTGCCACCCTCCCCACTGGGGCTTTGCCACAGATAATAAGAGCCGTTAACAATCATTTAACCAGCACTACTCCAATGGGTCTTGCGCAGTCCTGCCATTAAAATGTTGTATGGGTTCAATTCACATGGCAAGAAGGTAGGAGCACCAATAGTTTTTAGGGTGAGTATGTTCCGAACATCAACTCTATATTGTGTATGAAGGTCCAAAAATCCTGAGTCCATCATTCTATGAGGGGGTTTGTTCTGGGTTGCAGATGGAGTAATGTTTAGTGTGCAGTTCATAGCAGCAAAAACCTGCACCACTTCCCCACAGACAGCAGGTGATTCTGGTTTGTCAGCTAGCCAGGCCTGTGCCACCCGAGGCAAACTAAGAGTAGTAGAAGAGCTAGAAAGCATGACTGGGGAAATCATGCTCCATGAAATGCAGTCTGCAACAGGGGTCCACAAGAAGGATGTCCGTTGCCACCCCCACTAGTAGGGACATGGATTGGTGGAAAATATTGTGATGCAAGTTAAGCACTAAACAGCTGAGGGCAAGGAGGCTTATCAGGAACCTCCAGAAAGTAGAAATCTCCCATCAGACAGTGGAAATCTGTGTAAGTCAGAAGCTTGTGCCAGATGTTGAATTGTAGAGCACTCCTATGCCAGATACGGATGAAAACAAAACAGGAGGCTTAATCTTGTTTAATGTAAAAACCCAAACCTGCCATGCTGCACAGTCCAGATGAAATCCAACACACAATGGATGCCAAAGGCACCCGATCGCACCATTCATGAAGCAGCAGAGGAAGGCCAACAGATCAGCTATACAGAAATAAAAGTAAAAGGAGCACAGCATGAAAACAAAGGAAAACATATTTTCTGGGAGCACAATGGAATGTCTCATGCCACATGTGCAAGCACTGTACAAAAACTGTCTCATCCATGAAGAATGCAGCCTGAAGCTTGCCATAGTCCTTATACAAAGAAAAGAAGTTGTCCACACTCCACCAATAAAATGAAGTTTAGCATACTCTGCACACAGAGAAAAGCATCAAGATTATAGTAAAGTGGCCATGATAGGGTTAACTGGGTTCCCCAGCGTGTTACTTGTTACTGGACAGTAAATTCTCTGTGAGATTATAATGAAAGTTATAATGAGCTCCCAGTGAGATGTTGTAACGGAGAGGGCCAAGATGATGCATAAGGAAGGCCTATATCAAGCAGGAGTAGAAAGAGGTATTTTCTTTGTATATGGCATTAGTAAAACTATTACTGAAATAGTGTGTCCAGTTCTGGCATTCACATTTCAGTTAAGGTGTTGAAAAACTGGAAAGGGTTCAGGAAAAAAATCTAGAAGAATGATCTGAGGTCTAGAAGGATACCTTATAGTGAGAGACTTAATAAAATCAATCTACTTAGTTTATTCAAGAGAGAGGTTAAAAGGTGACTTAATCACAGTCCCCAAATACTTAATAAGGGGAAAACACTTCTGATAGTAGATGCCTCTTTAATCTAGCAGAAAAAGGTAACGAGGTCCGGTGATTCCTGCTTAGATGCTGAAGCTAGATGTGCTTTAGTTAACTAGAAATGTTTTGAGAAAAGTTATTGGGCTCAGTACGGAGTAACTGGATGAAGTTCTGTGGCCTGAGTTAAACTGGAGGTCTGACTATATGACCTAATAGTTCCTTCTGGCCTTAAAAAATTAAGATTCTAGACTAACTGAGACTAGAAAGACAGTGCAATTTTTTTATATTGGAAGAATTTACCTTGAGAGATTGTAGATTCTTTACATCAAGGCTGGATATCTTTCCAAAAACTATGCTAGGGCTCAAACAGAAGTTTGGGCTTAATGCAGAAATTGCTAGGTGAAGTTCTATGGCCTGTGCTAAGCAAGAGGCCAAACTAGATGATCACAATAGTGCCTTCTGGTCTTAATATCTCAGACATTTATTAATTAGGTCTACATGTCTTTTAGAGATGGAAACAGACCAGTGTTGTCCATTGGCAGCATTTTTACCTCAGTCCCAGTAACTCAGAATGGTGAATGGGAACGCCCACATGGCAAACTCGAGAGAGTTCTATTGAGTGGTGATCACTTAATATGAATATATAAATAAGAAAGTAGGACTAATAGGTGTATGGCTTGGTGGAAAATATTGTTATGCTAAAGTTAAGAACTGAGCAGGTTCAAGCGATGGGAACAGAAAGAAGCCTATTTGAGCACCCGTTCTCCCAGCTGAAAGTGGACATCTATATGAATCAGAAGCTTGCAGTAGACTTTGATTAGGAGAACAGTCCTGTACTGAATATGGACTAAAACAACAAAGGAGGCTGCTTCTTGTTTAATGTGAAAATCCCAAGCCTGCTGTACACATAGGTTGAAATCCAACATACAGCGTATTTCAAAGGCAGCCGGTCACACCATTCACAAAGCAGCAGGAGAAAGCCCACAAACCAGCTATACAGATTAGCATAGAATCGAAAGGAGTGTACTAGGTACAGAATGAAGACAGCGATACAAAGGAAAAGACATACTTTTCTGAGACTGCGCAATGGCACCAGTTGTGCCACATATGCAGCAACTGTACAGAAGCAGTCTCCTCCACACAGGATGTAGCCGGCAGCCTGCCATAGTCCCCATGCAGAGAAGGAATGTTTGCCACACTCTGCAAATAAAATGAAACTTAGCATACCCTGCACACAGAGAAAACCACTGAGGTGAACACATTACATTCTGAAGCTAACAAGCAAGTATGGCTCTACTGGCCTCAAAGGATTATCCCACCCTGTGAAGCAATGAGCGGCATGGCCTGTGGGAGTGGAATTTTAATAAGGGGAACCTGAATGCAGAGACACACAAGACAATTTAGTAAAAGGTGATACAGAGAAAAAAGTCAACATTCCCCTATGAACAATTCATCTTAATGTAAAAACCAACATCCACCAGTTCAGGGAGGCTAAGTAGCATTTGTTTCCTATATTGTGTTGTACTTGCAAAATAGAGGGATGTTAATGCATCCAAGGTACCTTCATCCTGAATTGACTCCAGGAATTTGCAGCAGGTAATCTGTGATAGCTCAGAATAATCCTAAAGTAGCCTGGAAAATAGTGAGGGAGCAGCACTGGCTGAGATAATCCTACTCACCAGAAAGTATAATGACATTCTTTTTGATAGTTGTAACACCGTTTATTCTGAGCCCACTGATTTAATGACTTTATTTGTTGGTTGACTCTAAGCAACCAATGTGTTGCTGGATTTCAGGCAAAGAATCTTCCACTTCAGACTCATTCATCCAAAAGAGCTCACTGTCATGGGACTATGGTAAAGTTACTGGAAGAGCTTTCCTCGAACGCTGAACATGGAACTTTATTAGAATAAGGAATATGGCATTATCTTTAAAGCTACTTTCTCAGTGCTTTGTGTGTGTGTGAGAGAGAGGGCGTCGCAAGCGAGTTCAGGCCCGGTTTAAAAAAATATTTCAAAAGGAGCTGGGTCACTGAGGGGTCAGAGAGGTGGGGTGAGAAGTTAAGCCAGGTTGCTGAGGTGCTCACATTACATACTGTTTTACCAAAGCAGCTGCTCCCAGATTATGTCTTACCAGAGTTGCTCCCTCACTATTTTCCCCACTACTTTAAACACTGAAACTCATAATATGTATAAATGATAGAATAACCACCAAAAGATAGTCTGACACATACCGGTGCCATACACATATCTGTACTGTGGGTACTAGCCTCAGGTGCACTGACTGTGAACACGGCTCTAAGTCACCTGACCATCACCCATGATCCTGGGGCCAGACTTGTCTCTAACACAAGTTAGAATAACCACTGGGCTGTTCTAATTTCCATTGCATAGACCAGTCCCATAGGGACCATTCTGCTGACCCAAGGTTGCTGGAACACCGCATGCTCTGGCTGCACTCCAGTCCACCCCAGACTGTCCTTATATGTAGTCGGTGTTACATTGCCAGCAAGTTCCCCTGTAACAGGGGAATTCCTAATTGCTGTGTTAGGGCAGCCTTAAATCCCTTTTGTACTGGTGGAGGATTTAGTCTGGGCTGAAGATCTGGGTCCATATTGTTTGTTCTCTTCGACTTTTGCTCTCCCTCGTTTCTGCTCTCTTTTCAGTGTTTCCTAAGTGGGATGTAAACCTAGTCTCATTTGAGTCAGAGCTGAGTTTTTGAACCCATGATGTTGAAGTGAATATAGAATTAGGCAAGAAAAGTTTGCCCATCACTGGTTAAATCATCCACAGTTACAGAGAAAGCTAAAATTCTGGATGCTATTGCTTTTGAGGTGTCCGAAGTTGGAAATTATGTCTTCCTCTATTGAGGCTGCCTACTCCCCCTGATGTTAAAGCTTTTACCAAGTTGTTACTCAGCCCTGGTCTACTCTATGAGTTTAGGTCGAATTTAGCAGTGTTAGTTCAATTTAACCCTGCACCCGTCCACATGATGAAGCCATTTTTGTCAACTTAAAGGGCTCTTAAAATCGATTTCTGTACTCCTCCCTGATGAGGGGATTAGCGCTGAAATCGACATCACCAGGTCGAGTTTGGGTAGTGTGGACGCAATTCAATGGTATTGGCCTCTGGAAGCTATCCCAGAGTGCTCCATTGTGACTGCTCTGGACAGCACTTTCAACTCAGATGCACTAGCCAGGTATACAAGAAAAGCACCGGGAACTTTTGAATTTCATTTCCTGTTTGGCCAGTGTGGCGAGCTCAGCAGCAGCGGTGACCATGCAATCCCAGAATTGCAAAAGAGCTCCAGCATGGACCAGACAGGAGGTACTGGATCTGATCGCTGTATGGGAAGATGAATCCTTGCAATCAGAACTCCGTTCCAAAAGACAAAATGCCAAAATATTTGAAAAAATCTCCAAGGCCATGATGGACAGAGGCTGTAACAGGGGCCCACAGCAGTGCTGCGTGAAAATTAAGGAGCTCAGGCAAGCCTACTAAAAAAACCAGAGGCAAACGGCTACTCCGGGTCAGAGCCACAGACATGCTGCTTCTATGATGAGCTGCATGCCATTCTAGAGGTTGCCCCTACCACTACCCCACCCCTGTCCATGGAGGAGGAGGAGGAGGATAGCGCATGACAGGCAAGTGGAGAAACCATTCTCCCTGACAGCCAGGAACTGTTTATTGTCCTGGAGCCAGTATCCTCCCAAGGTGGGCTCCCAGACCATAAAGCTGGAGAAGGCACCTCTGGTGAGTGTACCTTTGTAAATATAATACATGGTTTAAAAGCAAGTGTGATTAATGATTAATTCGCCCTGAAGACTTGGGATGCATTCGTGGCCAGTACAGCTACTGGAAAAATCTGTTAACATGTCTGGTGATGGAGCAGAAATCCTCTAGGGACATTATTAAGGGGACATTCAGAGGTGGCAGTTCCTGCTGGGCTGTTTGCCTGTGGCTGAAAAGTCATCCCTGCTTTTAGCCATGTGGGGGGGGGGGGGAGGCGTTCATGCTGAGCTGTTCACGTTTGGGTGGCAGGGATCTTCCCTGATACTTGTCACGTGGTGGGAGGAGGGGTGAAGTGATCATCCCAGAGAATTGGGTTTGTGCTGCACATTAACCTGAAAACCGCAGCCCCTCCTTTTAAATGGCCAACCCAATGGGTGCTTGGTATGGGAAAGGAGGGTGCTGCTGTTTGAAAACATTCCAACCATAACCACATGTTATGAAGGTTGAAGAAGCTGAAAGACTGTGGCTTACCATGGGTG
Organism: Eretmochelys imbricata; assembly: GCF_965152235.1. Taxonomy (NCBI): domain Eukaryota; kingdom Metazoa; phylum Chordata; order Testudines; family Cheloniidae; genus Eretmochelys; species Eretmochelys imbricata. Next base: position 238,016,241 of record NC_135572.1, read on the forward strand.
CCTGCAAGCCGAATTCTGTTGCCTGGCCCTGCGTGTGTGATGTCTCACACCAAACTGGCAGGCCCTCAATATAAGAGGCAAAATGCAACCTTGTACCGAAAGCACATGTGCTATGTAATGTTATCAGCGTGGTTCACCATGAAAGAGTCTACCCTTTGTTCTCTAAAATGTGTCTTTTTAAATACTACACTCCCTTTTTTTCCTCCCGCAGCTGAAAATGTTTCAACGCTCCCCCTATCGCCTCTGTCCCAGAGGCTAGCACAGATAAGAAGGTGAAAAAAACGCACTCGCGATTAAAAGTTCTCTGAGCTCATGCAGTCCTCTTGCACTGAAAGAGCTCAGCAGAATGCGTTCAGGCAAACAATGGCAGAGTCCATGAAAGCAGAAAATGAATGCGAGGACAGGAGGGAAGAGCAAGAGGAGAGGTGGTGGCAGCATGATGAAAGGAGGTAGGATGCAATGCTGAGGCAACTGGGTGATCAAACTGATGGGCTCCAGCATCTGGTGGAACTGCAGGAAAGGCAACAGGAGCATAGACCACCGTTGCAGCCCCTGTGTAACCGCCCACCCTCCTCCCCAAGTTCCATAGCCTCCTCACCCAGATGCCCAAGAACGCGGGGAGGGGGGGCCCCCTCCGGACATCCAACCACTCCACCCCAGAGGACTGCCCAAGCAACAGAAGGCCTGGCCAGTCATGAAACTGGTTTTCAAAGCTTCTCTGATGCGAAGCGTGTCCTGCTGTGCTCTTCTAATCGCCCTGGTGTCTGGCTGTGTGTAATCAGCGGCCAGATGATTTGCCTCAACCTCCCACCCCACCATAAACATCTCCCCCTTACTCTCACAGATATTGTGGAGCGCACAGCAATCAGCAAAAACAATGGGAATATTGGTTTCGCTAAAGTCTAACCGAGTCAGTAAACTGCACCAGCGCGCTTTTAAACATCCAAATGCACATTCTACCACCATTCTGCACTTGCTCAGCCTATAGTTGAACAGCTCCTGACTACTGTCCAGGCTGCCATGTCAGACAACATGGAGAAATTCGCTATTGAGACAATAGCAGCAGAGCAGAGTTGCAGTGGAAGCGGTGGATGATGATGGTTAAAAGTCCTACTGCACCGTCTGCTGAAAGCAGTATGGCGGCTGCATGGAAAAAAGGCATGAAACGATTGTCTGCTTTTGCGGAGGGAGGGACAACTGACGATATGTACCCAAAACCACCTGTGACAATGTTTTTGCACCATAAGGCATTGGGAACTTAACCCAGAATTCCAATGAGCGGCGGAGACTGCGGGAACTGTGGGATACCTACCCACAGTGCACCGCTCCGTAAATCGATGCTAGCTACGGTAGTGAGGACACACTCTGCTGATTTAATGCGCTTAGTGTGGATATATGCAATCAACTGTATAAAATCAATTTCTAAAAATTGACTTCTATAATATCGACCTAATTTCATAGTGAAGACATAACCTTGAAGTAATAGAGCCCATGCTAGAAAAATACAGTAAGAGAATCATGAAAAAACATTTTTTAATGCTTAGGCCAGGTGTTGTCTGAATGGTTCTATGCCCTACAGCTTAACTACAAAGACTGTAGTAGTTCTGGTTTTCATGCCATACAGTATGAATGGTGTGACTTCAGATCCATACCTTTATTTTAGCTTCATTCCATAGAGCTAATGCTGGTGGGGGGAAATATTTGGTCCTCTTAGATTAAAGGGGCCAAAGCCTGATGGGCTGAGGGCTGCACTGACAACTTGTACCTTTAATAACAATTTTAAAATGTTCATAAAAAAGTTCTTGGTGCCCTACCAATTAATGAAGGTTACATATGATGACCCAGCAGCAAATAGTAGTTACACAGAAAAAATGAATTACCTCCACCAATAATCAAAACAGCCCCTTCAGCACCATCTTTCCCACAGCCCCTCCTCCAGGAACATCCCCTTAATATTCCTCAAAAGCCCTGTCAAGTAAGTGTCCTTTATAGCAGGCCTAAAAGGGCATCAATTGTGGCTGTTTCAGCCCAATGGGGAAGTTCCAGAGGCTGAGACTCCTCTCTGAGATATCAAGAGGAATCCAACTGGAGGGCAGCTGCTGGCCACAGCTGGGGCAGTATGGTGTGGGAAGAGAGGCATTCTCTCAGGTAGGCAGGTCCCAGGTCACTTAGGGCTTTAAAGATCATGACCAACACCTTAATCACCACTAGCGGACCAATACACAGCCCGTTCAGATCCTGGAGCACTGGTTTCACGTACTCTCAATGAAATAGTCAGTAAGTGAGCTGCTGCATTCTGCACCAGCTTCTGTCTCTGATGTCATTGCCTTGAGGGAACAAAGATATAAATAACTTTGCCAGTGCCACATTTGAAAGGAAAGGTTTCAACTTGCTAACCAGGCACAGAGGGTAAAAAGCGGATTGGGTTACTCCTGTGATCTAAACATCTAGCAGCAGCTGAACGGCTGCACTCCCTCTGCTGCCGCCTTCACTGCTCTCATCAACACCTCAGTCTTATCTGGCCTGAGCTTCACCCAGCACGCTTTCGTTCAGTCTCAAGTGGGCACTGAAGAGCAGAACTACATTATCTGAATTGGACAAGACAGGGGCATACCGTTCGGGGGTCCTTAGCATATTGAAAATGCCACATTCCATGCCATTTTATTAACTCTCCTAACACCCTCAAGTACACATTGAACAGGAATGGTGACAGAATGGCACCTTGTGACACGCCACACTTGATAGCCCTTACAGAAGAGGAACATTTGCCCACAACTATCTACTGAGATCTTGCTCCATGTTCTTGCTGCTATGTAAAGCCTTCAGAATCCCCTCAGGTCTATTAGTTGATTGTTATGGCTCATGCTCTCCTCTGTCCTTTGGTGTCTAACCAGTAGCCTTGCAAGTCAGGCCAGTCTTCTCTGTATTGTCATATGCCTGGGTCTGTCATATGCCTTTTCTGGAAGACGTAACAGGCTTTCTTCCTTCCAGAGCTTCAGCTGTGCCTCATTCAAAATTGTGGCTCCTTCATCTTGCATTGGAACCTCTGCCACACAGTCAATGACTCTTTCTGCTGGTGTCAAAGCTGTTGCTAGACTGGCATGTTTTTGTTCCCCAATCCTGGCTTTCTTGTTGCCACTGTCCCAGCTCTATCTCCCAGACTGGGCATCAGCGTTAGTGCACTGTATGGAATTACTAATCCAAACTGACATTGCAGGACATTGCCAAACAAAAACAAATAATAAAGATATGACTGCTTTTCTCGTAGCAAAGATGGATCGAACAGAGAAACAAAACTGAGGTAATGGCATAGGGTAATTCATAGGTTTGTTTTTATAGTGTGTGTTTTTACCTTGGCAGAGTGTACTGAACACAGTGTAATGAAGAGATTTAGATTTTACCCATGATGATCCAGAAGAGGGAAGGAATGCAGAATGAGCGACACAGAGAGGGAGAGTAAAGGTTGGAACATGTAACATCTCCCAGACCTGCAAATAGAACATATTTCTTGTGTCAGCATGCTCGGAGTGAGACTGCCCTGAGATGAGTTCTGATCCCTGCAGAGCTGGGTCTATTTTTGAGAGAAGCGTTCTTCCCTGGGAAGGAAACTGCAGCACGTATCTCATAGCGAAAACAGCTTGCAAACAGGAACTGTGCCAGGTTTGCAGAGTATTAGTTCTGCTAAGTGCAGATGCTTGCTGAGTAGAGCTGTATGAATGATGATTCAGTGGCTGAACTGAACCATTTTTAAAAATTGTTTTGGCTTATTTTAAATGAGTTTGGGGGGTGTGTGGTTTTGTTTTGTTTTTTTTTGTAAATCCAAACTAAAAAAAAAAGTTTTTTTGAGTCAAATGCAACATTTTTTTTTTTTTTGGCCCAAAACAAAATGTTTTGTTTGTTTTACCCTCTTTGCCTTCTTCAGCAGTTTGGGGGCTTGGGTGCTTACAAGGATTATCTGTGTCTGTCTCATTTAATCATTTCCCTGCCACTGCAGAGGCCTTGAGCACTGGTGCACCTCAGGCCTTCCTACTCTGTACCTATGACACATACTAGTGCAGTCTCCTATGGGCTGTAATCCCTTGGTCTAATTTCAGTTGTTGGGTTTGGCATAGATGTTGTTGAGTTTAGTGGTGTTGGTGGCCTGTGTTACACAGGTCAGCCTAGAGGCACTGGAGGTCCCTTCTGGCCTTAAATTCTACAACTTGATGACTCTACGTTTTTAAAAAAAAAATTAAATCGCAGTAAAATTCTAAATGAAAAGATGAACCAAATGAAAAAATCATTTGAAAATGTTGAAACGACAATTCAGCATTTTTTTTTCAGAGATTTTTTTTTTAAATGTGCTTTTAGTAAGCAGCCAAGGGTTGCGAGCAGAGGCCTGGAGCTGCTGACTCAAATTTCATTTTATTGGAATGTTTCTCTTGTATGGAGCATTAAGAGTATGCCAGCTGAGGAAGTAGGCCCCCCACAACAGCTACATAGCCAATCGAGATGATTAGTCATTTTTTACTCTGTTTTACACTTTCTTATTCTGCTGCAACAAATAGCAGCTGAGCTGAATATAAACAGAGGCTACCTTTTAACTTCTTTGTATTTGAAAATAAATGCATTTGTATCGGACTTTAGAGTTTCAGTTTGACATTAGAGGGAGAAGTTATCGTGCAAGAACGACATTTCAAGCTCTCTTGTACAACACCACATTATACAACACAAGCGAAAAGAGAGAGAACACAAGCATTCCTACAAGTTGTTTAAAATGTCCCCATTACTACAATGCAAACTACCGTTTATTTTATGAATAATAGAATCCTTAGCTGGTGTGAATTGATGCAAGTTCCTTTTGAATATATTTTACAGCTATTCATAAAAAGATACTTGAATCTGGAGTTGCCCTGAAACAAGTGACATATGATGTTACTTAAATCAAGAATTTCACAGACTGGCCAATGTAAAAAAGAACCAGGACTTTAATTGAAGCTTTCACAGAAACATCTGATATTAGGTGTCAAACAAATGAAAAACTTGCTACCACAATTAGTATAAAACCTTTTTGATTTAATGAAAATTTAATTTGTTAAAATTCACCATACTGCAATAAAGAAAAAAAGGAAGCAGCTTTTTCATCTTATTACAGTGAAAACTCAGCAAATAAATTTTTTAGAATTTTTTTCCATAAAAAGCAATAATTCTTTCACAGACCTCCTTGGCTTAGTATGACTTACATTTTTTTAATGTGATTTTGTTTTTGCTCATAGAGCTTTGCTTTAAATAAACTTTCTATCAATCTAAAATTTTGACAGTCTACGTGTGATTACTTTGATCCCGTCAGAGAGAACAAAAAGCCAGCCAACAATTGCTTTATGCGATGGTGGTGTACAGGATGGAGTTATTGAGAAACACGGTTAGGAAATTAACTGCCAGAGGCAATGGTGAAATATGTTTGGCATGGGTCTGGACAGGAGAGAGTCTTTGTTCCTTATTTTTTTTAAATGCTGCACAAGCAGGTCAATTTTGTGCAGAATGTTTAGAGTGGAATGTTAAAGAGTGTTCAAAAGATAATCTCTTAAACAAACTACCTAATGATCACCACAGGCAACATTTCCATCTTGGAATTGTGGAAGCATGATATTGCAGGTAGCTTTTCTTAAAAATCTCATATTTCTTGGGGAGAAAACACTATCTGGGCACAAGTCAGATGTGTACAAATCAAGAGCTCCTCGATGGCTGTGCTCTGTCAAGTATTCAACAAGCAGTGTCCATGTAGGGGTGTGTAGTGGCATGTGTTGATCATTAAGCCTTGTGAGCTCAGAAGCACCATGTGGGAGCCCATCTGATGGGATCACATCTAAGAAAGTCTCTTTTGCATAAGGGGGTGTTGATCAAGCGGGTGATACCTGCCTGGTGTCCATAGTCACCAAGAATTAAATAAGACCCTTTGTCTGTTATTTAACTCAATTGTCAAGAACCCTCCTCCCTCACAGTCCTGGCCAACAAAGGCTTAGCAAAGCATATTTCTGCTCTCGGGTTTCCATTTTAATGATCAGTGCATTCCTGATTGGAAGACAGGCTACAGGCAATGATAGCACAGCCCTGTGCGAGCGCCTGGTGCATGATTAACAGCATGCAATCTTTCATGTGTTTACCTGCCATCTGCACCTAGTACATTGTTCTGGCTCACACAGCTCCCAGCCTCAAGCCTCGATGGAGTAGCATAGCTGCTACCTGCTCACCATCCACCTCCAGCAGCCTAGAATTAATATCAATAAAGTTGAACACTGAAGGGGCTTTTTGAGCAGTTCTCTTCTAAGGTGCCATTGTGCCCAAAGGCAATAACGATTAATTAGGATAGCTGTTCCAAGGGTACAGCTGCCTGTGGAGACAATACACAATTTCATCGCCACGCAGAACCCACAGGACATTTTAGCCCTGGCATGAAGGAGGACCCCAGTTAATTGACTACTCATCAGAGTATGTAAGACAGGAGGGAAAAATAACATGGTATGACAAGCTGCACAGTCTGCTCTGTGTGCCCGTTCAGTTTGGTGCTGTTGATGGGAGAGCTTGGACCCTTATTTTTTTCCCCAAACAAAAAGGAGCCAGGCCCAAGGAGCCCAGCAAGACATCTGAGCCCCACTGAGAAGAAGCCAGGCCTGAGGAGCCCAGTGTAGCAATAAGAAATATTAAATAACAAACATATTTTAAACTACATTAGAATTTCATTTAGTTAAAATTATGAAGAGGCCTTTATTAACACATGGATGGCCCTTTTAAGAGGCCCCTTTAAGAGTGTGCGGGGGGGGGGGAAAGCAGCACAACCTGGACTGATTACTTGATGCCCAATTGGTCTTAAGGGAAGGCACCTGGGCCTTATAAAGTGCACGGGGGGAGGCTGGGGTGATTCAGTATTATACATGCATCCCTCTGATTCAGTTAAAAGCTAATGACTGCACTGCACCTTTAAGCGGGGGGGTGGGGGGGTAGGTGTTGTCCAGCTTGCCTGGGAAGAGAGAATAGTGCTTTATGGCCAGGAGGGTGAGCGAGGCTCAGAAGCTGCAAAAGGGGAAGTGGGTCAGCTTGGCAAAGCTGATTCATCCCCAGGGACCAGACTGGTGCGGGAGTTCAAAAGGGGAAAGCCCATCAAGCGAAGCCCCTTTTCCTGGGAGCAGGCAGAGCAGCAGCCAGCCTCCTGCTCCTTGAGGTGCCAAAACACCAGGTTTGGCCAGGCTCTGCTCTGGGCATCGCGCTAACTGTTCCTTTCAAGGGGGGGCTGGGAAGGAATTTTTCCCTCACCACCAGATCGGCCTAGGTGGCGTGGGTTTTTTTTCCATCTTCCCCACAGTGAGATTGGGGAGGGCTTTGTTATGGTGAGGAGGGAAGGGTGTTAGGCTATGGAGCCGACACTCATTATGTGGGGCAGATGCCCAGTGTGGGTACTCCATAGGGCAGGGATACAGTGACCAGATAAATGGCTTGGAAAAGGACTTAAAAAGCAGATGTTGGTTAAAGGAACAGAAAGGGGGGGGCCAGGGGGATGAGGTGTTTCGGTGTTACTATGACTGGCCTAAGAGGTGAATAATTTTTAATACTATTTATTTAATTAGGAAATATTAATAGATTTACAAATCCTTGCTATGTAAATATCAGAAACACAACAATCATTACAACCGTGAGCATTGATTTAAAGAGACATTATACTAGAATATAGTCAGATCTTTCTATTCATATTTCTATTTTTAATTCCCTTCTGAAACTAACTTTCTCAAAGTAGAATAATCTGAGCGTGTTTTGTACTTTTAATGACAGTAGTTAGCCCTTTGATATTCAAAGATATTACTTTGAAAGGACGAGATTTTGAGAATAACTATTTAGCTTACTGAAAATGTGAAATTATGATAATTCTTGATTGCTGTTCGATGGCATGACCACTTATGTGGCCAATGTCTCATTTCCTATCACTCTGTGTTTGCAAGTGTGTACCTTGGTTTCCGTTTTGTAAACCTCCCTACCTATTTCTTGTAGTAATTCCCCCCTGTCTCATCAGTTCCCTCCCCTCTCCTTCATTCCTCTTACTTTAAATCCACTCACAAAACACCAACACAGCATGTTAAGGAGTACCCAAATCCCTTTGCTAATACCAAATCCCTCTACTCTTCCCATGAACACTTGTACTGCTTCTCTTTCAATCCAAAGAAGGTACATTCTCGTCCTATGGGACCTTAACCCACACCATTAGGGATAGATTACCATCCACTTATTAGAGTTACATGGGGAGGATTTACACAGAACTCTTAAAGGTTCCTCCAAACTCCTCTCTATTTTCTCCAGGTTCCTCCGCCCCCTGTTAGGGATCTCCCTAACAATCCATTCCTTCTTATTGTCTTGGCTACTTTTTAAAATAGAGAACATGCTATCATAGAGTTATGATCTCCCCAGTTAAAGCAAACTATTTTCTTTATAACATTAACATAGTTACTGCTAACTATTCATTCCTGGTGACTTCCAAGAAATCTCTTTTAGTTAATCTTTAGTTTACTCCCAGATATCTGAATTCTCTTGTTCAGCTTCACTTCTGCCATTGCTAGCAGGGTCTCTAGAGTCTTTTGTCTTTGCCTCTCTTCCTTTTCCTGAGTTTCACTGTCTGCCGAGAGTTTTTCAGCATGTTATTTGTAGTTACTACCTCAGGAGAATCCTCTTGTACAGCTGAGATTTGGATTTCTATCCCAAGGGACACAAGTGTATTTTTTCCTTACCTAACATCTCTTACTGTATGCTACTGATTTTTTGATTGTTTTTGGAGAATCCATCCCCTGCCACATTCTGCTCTGTTTTGGGGGGAGTTTAGTAGGTTTTGGGGGTTGACAGAGGCAGATTACTTTGCTGTCTCCTCAGAGCTCAGGCTTCAGGAAAGCAAGTTATTCTGGCTTCCTGCTAGTCTTCATGAATCATTGTTTTACGATGTGGCCTGGCCTGCAGAAGAGTGATTGGATGTAGTGTGATAAGTGCTGCACTGACTGTCATTCCAGGAAGTCCTTCTGTGTCCATAAGGCTTGTGCTGGTTGGGAAGGGGAGGGATAATGTCATAATTGTCTAGATTGCCATTGGCAGAAATCCTTTTCTCAGCCTATAACTGAAGACGGCAACACAAAATATAGCTATACAGTATTGTTTTACACTGTCATAACAGAGGGCTTAATTTCAACATTAATGCCACAAGATACATTTATTATGGGATATTCTGGTCCGTATTTTATATGGTTTGATCAGTCTTTCTAGGTGTGCAGTAGTTAACAAACAAAACCCCTATTTCCATTTTAATCGGGCCTAGTTTAAAAAACTGATATCTGGTCAGGAAGTTAAAGTACAGCTTTGTGATGGCACTTTAGTACAATTTCTTTCATCCTTGGCTACAGTGATAAAAGGGATTTCAAAGCCTGGACAGGCACTGAACATTTCTTTAAAAGGCACAGCTTAGGTTAAGCATCTTAATACAGAACAAAAGGATATTATTCCAAACAGACCATTTAAAATTATACAAAATTACAATTAAACTCAGAAAGAACTTCAGGTTAGCTTGATCCTTTTCAATACAAATCTTCCTTGTTGCTGCTAAGGAGGACAGGATATGCTGTTCCAATGTATTTACCATGGCGATACACAACTATCTGTAGTTCATACTCCTCTATCTGCACCATCTCACGAGTGACCTTTTCCTGAGACTGCAGAAAAATGATTGTATAGAGGGCAAATTCAAACTCGGGACTGACACCAATAAAGGTGCTTCCCACAGGTTTTACTAGACCTTTCCAGCTGAACTGTAGACTCAGAACTTGATCATCCTCATCAGACTGTAACCAAAAATAAAAGACATGAAAATCCCTGAATACTGAATATGACCAGACAGACACATTTTCACATTCAGGGTTATTCTGCAAATACAAATGTGGGAGACTCTACTTCTGAGCAGCTATAGTGCTTGTATCAGTTGTGTATATGTAAAATGTGGGAGGTAAAACAGAGCCATTATAGGGGGTTACACAGCCCTGGATCTCACATTAAATCTTCTTTAGAATCTTAGACGCTCCTGTTGTTTATGGGTCAAGAACTCAGGCAGCAGGTTTGTCTTTCCTAAGAACTAGAATAGTATCCTAAGCCAATCCTGTACTACTGAAGTAAATGGCACTAAATATTTATGCCAATTTATATTTCCTTAAGTTTTCCTATAGCATTCATCACTGTAAGTATCCAAGTGGCTGAGGAGTGTGGTCTCCTATTTCATGAGGGCAGTAAGAAAAAGGATGGTGCTTGTGGCATGCTCAGAAATATCCTATATTTTGGTAGAATTCCATTTCAATTCAATTGTAGCTGGGATTTTCAAAGGAGTCTAAGAAGTGAGTCACCCAACTCCCACTGAAATTCAGTGTGAGATGGATTCCTAAGCCCCTTAGAGGGGTGCCTAAAAGCCCTTACTGCATAGCCCTAACTAGCACAGTCAAGTGACATCTCTGTCAGTATCCTTTGCATCAGTGTCTAAAATTATGGCCTCCTTTATGGTTGAAAGGTGACATCTATAGGCACAAATGAAAACTGCACCATTGTGAAAACAAAATAGAACTATGTACAGCACTTCTATACAGTTCTGGGATGACCCAGAATCCTATTTTCGATGTCTCCGACTCAAGGAATATTTCCAACACACCTCTGAACAACATACTAACCCACAGAGACCTTCCTACCAAGACTACAAAAAGAAGGATTCTGGGTGGACTCCTCCTGAAGGTCGAAACAACAGACTGGACTTCTACATAGAGTGCTTCCACCAACGTGCACGGGCTGATATTGTGGAAAAGCAGCATCGCGTGCCCCATAACCTCAGCAGTGCAGAACACAATGCCATCCACAGCCTCAGAAACAACTCTGACATCATAATCAAAAAGGCTGACAAAGGAGGTGCTGTCGTCATCATGAATAGGTCGGAATATGAACAAGAGGCTGCTTGGCAGCTCTTTCTACAAGCCATTACCCTCTGATCCCACTGAGGGTTACCAAAGGAAACTACACCATCTGCTCAAACTCCCTGAAAAAGCACAAGAACAAATTGGCACAGACACACCCCTAGAACCCCGACCAGGGGTATTCTATCTGCTACCCAAGATCCATAAACCTGGAGATCCTGGACGCCCCATCATCTCAGGCATTGGCACCCTGACAGCAGGATTGTCTGGCTATATAGACTCCCTCCTCAGGCCCTACGCTACCAGCACTCCCAGCTATCTTCGAGACACCACTGACTTCCTGAGGAAACTACAATCCATTGGTGATCTTCTTGAAAACACCATCCTAGCCACTATGGATGTAGAAACCCTCTACACCAACATTCCACATAAAGATGGACTACAAGCCATCAGGAACAGTATCCCTGATAATGTCACAGCAAACCTGGTGGCTGAACTATGTGACTTTGTCCTCACCCATAACTATTTCACATTTGGGGACAATGTATACCTTCAAATCAGCGGGTACCCGCATGGCCCCACAGTATACCAACATTTTTATGGCTGACTTAGAACAACGCTTCCTTAGCTCTCGTCCCCTAATGCCCCTACTCTACTTGCGCTACATTGATGACATCTTCATCATCTGGACCCACGGAAAAGAAGCCCTTGAGGAATTCCACCCTGATTTCAACAATTTCCATCCCACCATCAACCTCAGCCTGAACAAGTCCACACAAGAGATCCACTTCCTGGACACTACTGTGCTAATAAGCGATGGTCACATAAACACCACCGTATACCGGAAACCTACTGACCACTATGCTTACCTACATGCCTCCAACTTTCATCCAGACCACACCACACGATCCATTATCTACAGCCAAGCTTTACGATACAACCGCATTTGCTCCAATCCCTCAGACAGAGACAAACACCTACAAGATCTCTATCAAGCGTTCTTACAACTACAATACCCACCTGCTGAAGTAAAGAAACAGACTGACAGAGCCAGAACAGTACCCAGAAGTCACCTACTACAGGACAGGCCCAACAAAGAAAATAACAGAACGCCACTAGCCATCACCTTCAGCCCCCAACTAAAACCTCTCCAATGCATCCTCAAGGCTCTACAACCTATCCTGAAGGACAACCCATCACGCTCACAGACCTTGGGAGACAGGCCAGTCCTTGCTTACAGACAGCCCCCCAACCTGAAGCAAATACTCACCAGCAACCACATACCACACAACAAAACCACTAACCCAGGAACCTATCCTTTCAACAAAGCCCACTGCCAACTGTGTCCACATATCTATTCAGGGGAAACCATCATAGGGCCTAATCACATCAGCCACACTATCAGAGGCTCATTCATCTGCACATCTACCAATGTGATATATGCCATCATGTGCCAGCAATGCCCCTCTGCCATGTACATTGGCCAAACTGGACAGTCTCTACGTAAAAGAATAAATGGACACAAATCAGACGTCAAGAATTATAACATTCAAAAACCCCAGTTGGAGAACACTTCAATCTTTTGGGTCACTCGATTACAGACCTAAAAGTGGCAATTCTTCAACAAAAAACCTTCAGAAACAGACTCCAATGAGAGACTGCTGAATTGGAATTAATTTGCAAACTGGATACAATTAACTTAGGTTTGAATAAAGACTGGGAGTGGATGTGTCATTACACAAAGTAAAACTATTCCCCACCACTGTTCCTCACATGTTCTTGTCAACTGCTGGAAATGGCCCCCCTTGATTATCACTACAAAAGGTTTCTCCCCCCCTGCCACCCCCGCTCTCCTGCTGGTAATAGCTCATCTGACCTGATCACTCTTGTTACAGCGTGTATGGTAACACCCATTGTTTCATGTTCTCTGTGTATATAAATCTCCCCACTGTATTTTCCACTGCATGCATCCGATGAAGTGAGCTGTAGCTCACGAAAGCTTATGCTCAAATAAATGTGTTCGTCTCTAAGGTGCCACAAGTCCTCCTTTTCTTTTTGCGGATACAGACTAACACGGCTGCTACCCTGAAACACTTCTATAGCAGTGGCTCTCAAACTTTCCAGACTACTCTACCCCTTTCAGGAGTCTGATTTGTCTTGCGTACCCCCAAGTTACACCTCACCTAAAAACTACTTAAAAAAGTAGTTACTGAAAACTTGCTGACTTTCTCATTTTTACCATATAATTATAAAATAAACCAATTGGAATATAAATGTTGTACTTATATTTCAGTGTATAGGATATACAGCAATATAAACAAGTCATTGTCTGTATGAAATTATAGCTTGTACTGACTTCGCTAGTGCTTTTTATGTCACCTGTTGTAAAACGAGGCAAATATCTAGATGAGTTAATGTACCCTCTGGAAGACCTCTGTGTACCCACAGGGGCATGCGTACCCGTGGTTGAGAACCACTGTTCTATAGCACCTCTCACTCACAGCTCTCAAAGTACATAGCCTGCATTTAAGGGGCACTGTTAACTTCAAGTTGATACCTGCTTGATTATTTTAACCTACTATTGTTACAAGTAACACCTACGATGATTATTTTTGAGAGAATTATTTTCTCTATATGTTCTGTATGTTCCCTTTGTGCATTAGCTAGCAGTTTGAAAAACAGTCATTTTCACTGTTCCCTCTGTTCAGTCAGGTCAGCATCCCCTGTCTGAACAGGCACTTCACACAGCCATAGTGCAGAGAAATCATTTTTTTTAAATCGGAAAACGATTGTTAAACCAAACAATTGGCAGGGGATTCTCCGAGGCCAAAACTATTTTTAATTCACATTTTTTTGAAACTCAGCAGATTAAGTTGTCAGTGTCCCTTTAATTAAGCCTCACAACACCACTATAAGCTAGGTATTATTGGCATTGTGTTACAGATGGGGAAACTACAGTACACAATGTTAAGTGCCTGATCCAAAGCCCACTGAAGTCAATAGGAGTCTTCCAATGACTTCAATGGGTATTGGATCAGATCCTAATTCCCAAGATCTCAGACCAAGAAAGTAACAAAAAGCCCCAGTCCCATTCTTTAACCTTGATAAATCATGTGAATGACAGAATTATGCTGCTTTTCTGGACATACTTGTCTGAACCCATTATCCTAACAGAGTTCATCAGCTCCCAGAATTGGGCCCTTTGAAACTTAGTGCATTGGGGCTTAGCAGAAAGGCAGCAAACATACGGGGTTCTGTCCAATGTCGTATGAAAGGCAGAAGAATTTCCAAGGGATTTTTGTGGTTGAATACACTCTGCACCTTTCAATATCAGGCCCACTGTCTTGGGTCCAGCATGGTAAAGTCAATGAAGACACTAACCACTAGAGGATTATTAATCCCCTCTGTCTACAAGAGGTATTGGGGAAAAGGTGGCCCGAGAGAATTTTAGGGTCTCAGTGGGGAATTAAAAATTAGATGGGCATTGAGCTTTAATAGCAGACAAAATCCACAGCAAAAATAAAAATAATCTGTCTCCCCCAACACCATCATGCCCTGGACTCATTACCAGAGACATCCTGAGTAGATTTACTCACCTTATCTATAAACTGTACACATACAAACAGACAACCCTAAGTCTCTCTTACCCTGCTCTTTTTCCTCCTGGCAACATAGCCTTTGTAGTCAATTTGTTTATGCTTTTCCTGAAGGTAAAATTGTACCCAGTTATGCAAACCCAGAATTTCTTTTCCATGTTTTGTTTCTCCGACAAACACATGTTCAAATCCACAGGAATCAGGCCTACAATAAAATCAGCATAATAATAATTAGCTAAAAAATTTAATTTGCTGGATGCAAAAGGCCAGAAAATGAACAAAATTGGCACTTGCTAAGAGTTATCCATTAACATTCTTGTTCTGAATGTTTTGTTTTTCTTTTTTGTGGAACTTAAAATAAAGATCTGGTCATGAAATCTAAGTTGCTATTTGATGTTAAAGGAATAACTACCAGTAAAAAACAAACAAACAAAAAAACCAATGGACCAGACTATTTGTCTTTTCCATTATAAATTGACATTTATCTGTAAATTGCTTTTTGTCCCTCAAATGCATCTGTTTTCATAAAAAGGACTATGTACCTAATAATCATTCAGTCATCGAAAAATAAAATAAATACTCTTTGACAAGCCAGCACAGTCTATTACAGAAACAGTGGGACATTAAAAATTACTTTCGCCCAATTAATACATTACATAACCTTCTCCATTTTTTGTGGTTATGTCTGTATGACATACATGTAAGACTTATTTCTTACATCCTATTAAATATGGTTACTACTAGGATCCATATTGACCATACATACCCTTTTCCTGTTTCCCTGGTGTATAGCTGAAACCAGATGTCATAGAGCTGAGACTTGAAGTCGTTAAGACTGGGTTTTGACCAATTTTTTCTAACTAAATATTGATGAGTAAGCTGGAGGATCGAAAACAAGGAAATATAATTAGTTTAATTTACAGTTAATTGTGGCAAGTGATAAAGCATGAAGAGCTGCTGTACTCACTTTCATTACTTCTGTTTCTAAGATAGCATCAAGAAAACGATTGTTTTCAGCCATTTCTTGTGGGGTCACAACTTCTGTTACACCAGTTGACGTTTCATAGTTGTCCAATAGGGAAACAAAAGCTGCAAAGAAAGATGCCATTCAGCAGGGCACCTGGTATAGATGTTCAACAGTGTGTAGACCAAAATCACCTTTGTAGTTTGGCCTCTAGATGGCAACAGAATCACAAAAAAAAGATCAGTTCTGGTATTCTATCTAGCAGATATATAAATAGCAGTGTTCTGGTGAAGCTCCACTAATCGCTCTGTCATTGCATCTTTGCTCTGATCAGGGGTTTTAGGCCCAGTAGGCATTGCTACTCAACAATCTAAAGTTTGTCCATCCCCAGGTGTGCCCAACCCCGGAGTGGGTGCTAATCCTGACAAAAAAAGATCTGTGTGAATAATAGGTCCTTGTTCCACAGTAGAAGTAGTAATGCCAGAAAACATCCTCCAGGCAGAAAAGGAGTCAGTGTGAACCTGAATGGCTGCAATATGAGAAATAATATTACGACCAATTAATTAGTTTCTAGAGGCACCAAGGAATAAGTAATAAATTGGAATAGCAGTTTCTGGAACTGCCATTTAATAGGCATAAAGCCAAATTCTGTTCTGAGTTACATGGCTGTGTATATACAGAGACATTGCCTCTATTGATTTTATTGGCATTGCCTCACAGGTGTAATAGATATCAGAATACTGCTCAGAGACGTTTGTTTGAAATAAAGGTACTGTTTGTAGTTAGCACTCTATTTTAATACCAGTGTAGCCAACCGTCTGAGCAATGAAAGTATTAAGTGTAAACAAGTTAAATTTTAAAAGTTGCTGGGTTCTGCTGATTGAGTTTATTCTTGCAAATACATATAATTCTAGCCAATCTTACCAAAAATGTGTACATTTGTTTACCTGCATATTTCTGGATTTCTGGAGATCAGTGTACTTTCTGAAATAGAGGCCACAGGTAAACTCCAAGATCTGATTGCAAATCTATGGGAAATTACCTTTCAAATGACGTACTGCATGACGATCTTCAGCTCCAAATTGTCTGACCATTCAAGCTGTACATAATGCTACATTTTAAGTCTACATTTAAAAAAAATAATGCAGATTCATCATTCCATTTCCCATGTTACCAAAACGACAACGAGAAGAAAGGATGCACAATTACTGAAGAACAAATCACAGGAAGATCTCACCTGCAAAAGTTTTTGTGCTCTTCAGACGCTCTTCATTTACGTAGCGAAACAGAGGTTCAGATGCACTGTCCCTTGCAACGCTGCTGCCCTGCTGTACAAAGCCTGCTTTTTCCTATGAGAAGCATCAGAACAAAACAATGAAGGATGGAAAATGTATTTCAAGGGGATAATCCCTCTCCAAGTAGTAATCAAAGCACAGCAAGAAGTTAACTGCTATTAAAACTGTTTATTATACTACAAAACAATAGAGATAGTTATATAATAAATCACAACATCAAGCAGAGAGAAAAAAATACTCTTTTTTGTCATTGTAAGTGTTTGAAAGGGTCCTGTTGCCTCTTTCTCAGGGCTGACAGTGATAGCTCATTGGGGGCATCGCAATAATGAATAACCAAGGATACCTCTGTGTTATATAAATAATAGGCAATCAAGTGGAGCAATGTGGGTCTGATGTTACTCTCCTGGCACAAGCAAAACTCCCATTGACTTCAGGGGAATTGGTGCCTACATTAGAATTGTGGAATCAGGCCCAGAAGGAGAGATTGTCAAAGCTATAAAGGACAGCCAGGCACCCAACCCACATTGACTGTTGGGCACTTAACTGTCCTTTGTGTTTTTGAAAGTCAGCCCTGTTTCAACAAGAGATTTAAGTTTTCTGAGTAGAAATTCTTCTCTTAGATTCAAATCCCGAGTGTAGCATCCAGGCCAAGCACTGGGTAGATGCACTGTGGAGCTGGTGTGTACATACCCAAACCCCTGGTGCAAAGGAAAGGAGGAAGAACATAGCAACTGATCCTCTAGCCCCACTTCCAGCTGCCCCTACCCCACCCATATGGGGCACTCCCATGTGCTGCTGCGTTCCACACTGAATAGGGGTGCACATCCCCTGCAGGGCCTCCCACATTGAGTTCCCTGCTCCATCACAAAGCAGAACCACACCAGTTCCCCTGCAAAGGGAGGAGTCTAGACTTAGCACTTGGTGTTAATAAATTATAACACTAATAAATTTTAGTAGTCATGGACAACAGAAATCAGATAAATCAATATCTTTAGAAGAAAACAGAAAACAATTTGCACAAAACTTTTGAGACTTAAGCTTTATTTAAAAAAATACTCCCCTAATATTTTTTATTTGACACTTGCCAACTTGCCTTTCTATATATTTCAGTTGCTGGAAGTTGCTGCTCTTACTCCAAGTGCATGTCAGCTAGCTGAAGAACAGAACTGTCATTCTGAATGGATGCTGTGAGAGTTATCTGTTTTCCTGCCTGCTGTGCATTATAAAATGCTCCGAAGAGGTCGTGGTTTCACCAGCCATTGTGTTAACTGTTTCTTCTCGCTGTATACGGTAGAATTCTGCTAGACAGGAGAACCTCACTACTTTGTGCTTTGCCAGTCCATGCCCTCATAACTTATACACACACACACCCATATCTTCCCACTTTATGATCAAAATATAAGCTCAGACTCACTCTAGAGAGGTCTGCTACTACTAAGATTTCATTACTTTTACAGAATATACTACGGAATATTTTCTAGCATACTAAGAATTATTGTGGCATAAGCTTTCGTGGGCGAATACCCACTTCATTGGGTGCATGCACGAAAGCTTATGCTCCAATACATCTGTTAGTCTATAAGGTGCCACAGGACTCTTTGCCGCTTTTGCAGGTCCAGACTAACACGGCTGCCCCGCTGATACTTACGAATTATTGTGTTAGTTTACTTCTCACTTGAATATTAATTCAATAGCTAGTTGTCTTTTGAGCACTAGCACAGTGGATTTCTTTAGTAAAACTAATAAATATTATTATAATAATAATTACAAACAATAATAAGCACTCTGGCCTCAATCCAGCAAAGCATTTAATCACATTCATAAATTTTAGCTTGCGAATAAAGCCCTGCACGGATACAAAATTTGTATCTGCAGCCGATCGGAGATCTGCAGACATGTTCTGTGGATATCCGCAGATTTGCAGGGCTCTAGATATAAAGTTTGGATCTGCATCCATCTGCGATCTGACTGCAAACATGGTCCACGGATACAGATATCCGCAGATATAAAGCAGATATCGGTAGCTTTGCAGGGCTCTATGAATAGTCCTACTGAAATCAACTGGCTTGACTGATTTGCTGTACTAGTTCATTGATTTCACCTCCTGGTGCTGGAGTGTTTGCCAATTGAGGTCTAGTTTTTACCCTTTTCTTTTTTGGTTAGATACCTGAGAAGGCAGTGGTTGTTCAATTCCAAGATCATTTGGATACCAATGACATCAAGGTTAGGTCCCATGCTTGGTTTGTGTCCTTTTTTGGATGTGAGGGTATGCTTATTAAGGTCATGAAAGATCTCCTGCTTGTTTTAGATTGGCTAAGTTCAACATTTTAGTTAGGTGGGACACTTCAGCAGCTTTTCATGCAACTCATTACGGGTGGTTGCTTTGGCACCTGATCCTACAGTATTAAAATCAATGGAATTTTATCACTGACTTCAGTGGGAGCAGGATTGGGGCCCCAGTGACTAAGGGGTGTTGCTGGGGTGAGAGAAACTGACCTCTAAACAGGAAATTGTATGCTATCACCGAGGAATATGGAATACAGAATTCCTCAAGGACCTGTGGCATCCATGATGTTCAACATTTTTACTTGGCTTCTTATCACTTGCTCTAACCATGAGACCAAATTCCCTTTAGATCTGCTTCTTTAGCAGATAGCTATTTAATAGTCACATGATTCTGGAACATTTTGCAGGGACCAACCCAGATCATAGATATATATGGAAATACAATGAAACTCAGATGAATATCTGATAAAGAGACAGATTTGTTACAGAATAAACCTTCTGGCCAGACTTTCAAAAACAGGAGCTTAAAATCCCTATATAGAGACCTACCTGATTTTCAACAGTGCTCCAAACAGCTCCCACTGAAGCTTCTGAAAATGAGACAAGTGCCCAAGTATGGATTTAGGGGGTCTAATTTTGAAGCCAATGGAAGCTGTTGGGTACTCAACATTTTTGAATTCGGATGTTAATTACATGGCATAAATCCAGAACTACTCTACTTATTTCAGGGTGGTACTGAAAGCAGAATTTGGCCTTAGATGTGCTAAATGAAGACATCTACCAAGCTAAAAACATATTGCATTCATAAGCAACGTGTTACTGCTAGATTTCATCGGCCCCCATTGCTACATTATGCAGTTAGCGAATTTCAGGCATCACAAAATACGTTCCTTTCCTCATTCTCATAATATTTGATTTACCTGGTATTGAAAAAATTCAAAAGCATTAACAACTGAACTGGCACTTCCCACATGGTCTCTGTTAGAGAAGGCAGGCATTACATAAGAGGAAGAAATCTGACAAATCTTGTTAACTCCATAGGAAGAAAAGAAAAAAAATCAAAGTGAGCTACATTGTGCCCTGACTGTGCAACCCCCTCAAAGGGAGTGGGGTTTCATGAGGGCAGAATTGAGCCCAGTGTATATAATTTATAACAGCAACAGTATTCAGAATAATTCCCGCAAATGTGGCATCAACAAAAAATTCTGTTTAGTGGAATATGTTTTAGTGGAATATGTTTTATGCTGCTGAGTTCTGAGCCGATTTACACATGTGAACTGCGAAACTTTCCTAAAGGATCCTGTTAGAAAAGCAGAACATTTTGATGCGATAATGTTAGATGACTAGTACATTTAATCTATACATGGATTTTGAACAAGAAACAGTGTTACCAGAGCAAGCAGATGCTTCTCTAAATGCTTTGTGTCAGCTAAATATCAGTAAATTACCCCTGGCTGAATATCTGCCAGAAAAAAAGTGTTTAACTATTGACTCTGAAACCTCATGAGCAGATTGGGTCTCAGAGCTCAGGCTCCAGCCTGAGCCCGAACGTCTACACTGTAATTTTTAGCCCCACAACTCGAGTCCTGTGAGCCTGATTCAATTTCCCCAGGCTCTGAGACTTGGTGCTGCAGGTTTTTTATTGCAGTGTAGACGTACCCTGAGTCACTCACACGCATTATCAGCTTAGTGCGCAGCAGGGAAGCAATAGATGTGGTATATTTGGACTTTAGTAAGACTTCTGACACAGTCCAACATGACATTCTCATGCACAAATTAGGTAAATATGGTCTAAATGAAATTACTATAAGGTGGGTGCTTGAAAGGCCATACTCAAAAAGTCATCAATGATTCGATGTAAAACAGGGAAAACACATCAAGTAGGAACCCAGAGGGGTCTGTCTTAGGTATGGTGCTATTCAATATTTTTATCAATGACTTGGATGATGGAATGGAAAGCTTGCTTATAAAATTTGTGAATGACACCAAGCTGGGAGGATTTGCAAGTACTTTGGAGGACAGGATTAGAATTGAAAATGATTTTGACAAACTGGAGAAATGGTCTGAAATCAAAAGCATGAGATTCAATAAAGATATGCACTAAATACTACACTTAGGATGGAAAAATCTAATGCACAAATACAAAATGGGGAATAACTATATGGGTAGCAGTATTGAAGAGAAAGATTTGGAGTTTATAGTGGATCACAAATTGAATGAGTCAAAAGTGAGATGCAGTTGCGACAAAGGCAAAAGTCAATCTGGCATGTATTAATGGGAGTGTTGTATGTAAGACATGGGAGGCAATTGGTCCATTTCTACTTGGCGCTGGGTGAGGCCTCCACTGGAATATTGTGTGCAGTTCTGGGAGCTACACCCTCTGTGCTGCTACTCCCGCTACTTCATATAGATTCATCCTGTCCTCACTCCTCATGATATTTAGTAGCTAAATTACCTGTAAGTCAATTGTATAATCTTTCCCGGGCACAAAGCGATTAACATCTGCATCCCATAGCTCACTGAAAAGTTTAGAAAGTTCATGATTTAACTCCAGCCTGCAAAGAAAGTTAGAAAAATATCAATGCTTAAAAAAAAAAGACACATCAACACAACTTTGTCAATGGCCGCATCCACATTTCTGGTGCCACTTTAGCAGCGTTCTGGGTGCTCTCAGGATATCAAGGGAGCTTTCTCGCCTCATGACACTCTTAGTCAGTGCTGCTCTCACCTGAGGGACAATATTAATTAGTAGTATGGTCTGCTGATAATACCTAAAGTACTTTATAAAGAAATGGGAAATGGTTTATTTTGTAAGTTTTAAAGAAAAATGTTTCCTTTTTAAAGCAATTGATGTTATTATTTTTGAACAGTAGATTTCAGTTTTATTTTATAATTAGTGAACTCTACTAAAAAAAAATTTAAAATAAAGATGACAACTATTCATCTAGAAGGATTCTATAGGTTCATCACAAAAAGGCAGCCATCTCTAATGTGGAATGCAGCAGATGTCTACCAGCCAACAACATTACAGAACAGAATAGAAAAAGAAGTGAAGAATTCCATTTTTTGTGTGGTTGGTTTTCTAGGGAAGATCGCTTATTCCATCACATTCCCTATTCCTGCCAATTCTCCACCTTCCAATCCTTCAAATGCCCCTGTCAGAGCAGCTTTCCTTTGCTCAAAGAGGTTGGAGGGGACTTCCTTCAGAGTACATCAGTGCTGCTCCTAGAGCAGTCAGGAAGATTGTTGTGGGGCAATTCATGGTGCTTCCTCCCTTCCAAAAAAACAGTGGAGCTGAAAACACCAGCATAAAACTAAACTAATCCAGGGATAAATCGAGTCTTGTATCTGTGGTCTTCTCCCAGCATGTAGTGGCATTAAGCACTCACTGCAAGGCTACAATGTTGGCCCCTCCACACTTTAAAAGACATTTGCCTCACTTAGAAATAGAATTACATAGACACCAGCAAGAAGCATTCGTCATGAAGGTTTGTGAAGGTGACATTTTGTTTCTCTTTAATATTCGTGATGAACCTGCTAGCTGATAACTGGGTTCCTACTTTACCTCCACCCTGGCTGAGGTGGAGAGTGCAGGGCAGGGCACTCCAGTTCACCATCCAACCAGTAGAGAGCTCCATAATCCTGAGAATGCAAGAAAAGGAAAAAGAAAAGGAGTACTTGTGGCACCTTAGAGACTAACCAATTTATTTGAGCATGAGCTTTCGTGAGCTACAGCTCACTTCATCAGATGCATACCGTGGAAACTGCAGCAGACTTTATATATACACAGAGAATATGAAACAATACCTCCTCCCACCCCACTGTCCTGCTGGTGCTATTACCAGCAGGACAGTGGGGTGGGAGGAGGTATTGTTTCATATTCTCTGTGTATATATAAAGTCTGCTGCAGTTTCCACGGTATGCATCTGATGAAGTGAGCTGTAGCTCACGAAAGCTCATGCTCAAATAAATTGGTTAGTCTCTAAGGTGCCACAAGTACTCCTTTTCTTTTTGCGAATACAGACTAACACGGCTGTTACTCTGAAACAAGAAAAGGAAGTAGCTTGCTGAGGTCAGAGTGGACCAGACTCCGGAATCATAGGTCTGGAAGGGACATCAAGAGGTCATCTAATCCAGTCCCCTGCACTCATGGCAGGACTATGTATTATCTAGACCATCCCTGACAGGTGTTTGTCTAACCTGCTCTTAAAAATCTCCAGTGATGGAGATTCCACAACCTCCCAATTTATTCCAGTTCTTAACCACCCTGACAGTTAGGAATTTTTTTCCTAATGTCCAACCTAAACTGCCCATGCTACAATTTAAGCCCATTGCTTCTTGTCCTATCCTCAGAGGTTAAGGAGAACAATTTTTCTCCCTCCTCATTGTAACAACCTTTTATATACTTGAAAACTGTTATCAAGGGGACAGAAGCTGCATGAGGCCAGGAACAGCAGCTCAGAGACAGCAGCCTGAGGGAAGGCCAGATAGAAGTCAACCTGAGAGTTGGGATGAGTTGGGATGAGTACACTGAGAGTGGGCCGGACACGCTCTGTTGTTGGCAGGGGAGAGCAGTAGCCACAGCTGGAGGATAGAGGGCACTAGCCTATTCATCCCGTTCCTTTGTGGGCCATGGGAAGAACAGGATTGACTACATTGCCCACAATGTGCTCACTACACTGGCAGCTCTGCATTAAAACAATGACAATAATAAAATCTCATGCATCAGGGCTTCAGCCAGTTGCCTGCAGGGATCAGGATAGAAAGCCCCACCCCTCCATCATGGAGCATAACTGGCTGTATAGTAAAGCAATCCTTTTACTCAAAATGTGTGAGTATTTATGAGAACCCAACAAGGACTGGACCTTGCAGAGCCTAATGCTTGGAGCGCGTGGTACACAGGACATGCTACAAGGGGTCAAAGGGGACTGATGTACCACAGGACTCACTACAGTACCCTGAAGTGGGGCTGGTTACAGTATTTTTCCCTTTGTTTTACATTTACAATGAAGTTTTGACCCTATTTCTTCAAGCGGCGCTAAGCTTAAGGAACTAGCCTTAGTTTTGGGGTAGTTCAGAGTTCACTGGGGCTCTTCCTTAGGTGTTACCCCTGCCCTTGCTCCAGTCCATACACAAGACCCTATGACCCAAGTGTGGTGGTGCTTTTAACCTGGACTAGCTGACTCATCTCAGGCTGCAGGCTAAAGCCCCAGTGAGGCTTTCACTTGGCCTGGGTACCTGATCATTTTGAACTGAGGACACAAGCAAAACCACCCAAGCGCTGATGGTCCTCCAATTCCCCCCATGTGTGCAGAAGGACAAGTTCTCCCACAATTCACTAGGCAAGAATCAGGCAAGTTCAGGTTACTGGAGCACAAAGAAGCGTTGAATGTATGTGCCCCCCAGAACTCCTAGAGCCTCACATGGGTGAGCGTAGTACCAGTGAGGACACAGTAATTCGGCTATGGCTGTGCAGTGTGGCTGCTCACACCCAGGCTAGGCCCATCTGGGTGCCCAGACCCAAATGCTAATCACTGAAGTTAACTTTACAGTGAAGATACACCCTTAGTCACCAAGTGATTGTGACTGATTTCTTTCAACTGTGAAGAAAGCTAACAGGGTCTGGACAATCTGAAAATACAGCCAGTAGGACCTACCTAGTTTCTATTTCTTAGTCTGCTGTGACTGTTCAAATAGGCTCATTTATAATCCCTCTGACTTTACAAAGTAAACTTTATTTGGTTTAACTATTTGAATTGGCAAGTCCAGCACATTAGTTCAGAAAGATACAATGAGGACTTATGCAAATTTATATTGGCACAAGAACCAAGTGTAGATAAACAAGATGTTGATCACTGATCACTGAAATGCCAGTCTGAATGGTGTCAAATCAAAAGTCTAAACTGACAGCTATGGGCCAAATTCTGCCTTTGGGTGCACTCGTGCAGGGTCCCATTGACTTCAATGGGAGACTCTTGCATATATCTGAGGGCAGAGTTTTACCCTTTAGAATTTAAGCATAAGCAAAAGATGGATTAAAGTGAAAGAGAACAGCATATGTCCTTTTGTGCACACGCATCTATTTATTTTTAGATATTTGTAATTCTATTTGGAGTTCTTAAATTAGCTTTAGAACAGACTGCTTGAAAAAACTGAATTGCCAAATAATATTATTCCACAATACATGGTGTAGAAATCAGACGCTGATTACAAAACCCACAGACAATATGCCATGTAAGTGCAGGAGAGAAAACAAGACCACCTGAGGCAACGACAGGCTCTTGTATGCACCATGTGCTACAAATCTACGTAACATTAAAAATCAACTCCATGTCTTGTGGTAACGGGAACTTGCCACACACTGCTTCCCTGACAGTAACAATATATGTGCACAAATATTAAACTGCCTTTAACACAATGGCTTTGGTTATAAAGGGGATGTGGAAATGAGGGTCTCCTTGCAATAACTGCCCTGTGGATTCGCCCCCCTAGCCTGTATTCCTTCTAGCATTACACACAGTCCAGGCCTCTTCAGCAGCCACAGTTCATTTAGCCCTGAAGGCCTTGGACAGAATACACATCAAATCCCATTAAACCATTCTCTTTCATTAGTCGAAGAAGGTTGTCATTGATTGATATGAGGTACTCCCTGCTCCTACTGGAAGTAAAGGAAGTAAAGGTTCAATCAAACTTGCATTGAAATCTAGGGGAATAAGGACCAAATCCATCACTAGCATTAAGCACCTGGAACAAAGGTTAAATCCATTATTGGTGCTGATTTAGGCTTTTACATCAGGGTGAACTTGGCCCTAAAACCAGAAACTGAACTCAGGTCTCCTTTATTTTTCCTCACATCGTGTTAAAAATATCTCCCAGCACAAGGCCCCAATAATAAATTTCAGTGGTATAACAATAGTCGCTTTGCACACTTACTGTGTTCCTGGGCAGATTCCTTTGTATCAGACTGTACCTGCAGGTCAAATTAACTCTTTTCTTACCAAAATGCCAATTCAGTTGCATGTTAGGGAGCATACTGGAAGCAACAGGTTGCCATACTCCCATCATGCTACAATCATTTAATGTCACAGAACTGGCCATCTCCTATGTTCCTTCCTAGCTGCTTTTGAAGCTCCTCCCACTTCTGACCTTGCCTTCTCTCTCCCTACTACCTTTCATCTCACGTTCCAATCCAGTGCTGCTGTTTTTGCTGTTCCACAGATCATCCCAACTTACTAATGATTTTCCCCAAGCCCACAGATCTTAAAAAACAACAAAAAAACACAAAACCCAACAAACAAGGGATGAAGATGTTAAAATGAGTAGTAAATACAGCAGTGCAATGGACAACTTCATATACTGAA
The DNA here is from genome assembly GCF_965152235.1 of Eretmochelys imbricata. NCBI lineage: Eukaryota > Metazoa > Chordata > Testudines > Cheloniidae > Eretmochelys > Eretmochelys imbricata. Next base: position 238,042,695 of record NC_135572.1, read on the forward strand.
CTCTTTGTTTTCCTTTATTCCTTTACTCTTACCATTATCCACTCATTCTGTACATTCATGCTGTCTATCTCCCTGCTTCTGCTGCTACCATCTAGGGTTGCCAGGTGTCCAGTTTTTGACTGGAACATCTGGTCAAAAAGGGACCCTGGTGGCTCCGGTCAGAACTGCTGACCAGGCCATTAAAAGTCCAGTTGACGCGGGACTGGCAGGCTCCCTACCTGGCTCTGCGCGGCTCTCAGAAGCGGCAACATGTCCCTCAGCTCCTAGGTAGAGGGACGGCCAGGGGGCTTTGTGCACTGCCCCCAGCTCTGCAGCTCTCATTGGCCAGGAACTATGGCCAACAGGAACTGCAGGGGCGGTTCCTGAGGGCGGAGGCAGCACGGACGCTGCAGAGCCGCCTGGCTGCCCCTGTGCCTAGGAGCCAAAGGACATGTCACTGCTTCCAGGAGCTGCCTGAGGTCAACGCTGCCCAGAGCTGGCACTCTGTAGATCCTCCTACACTCCAGCTCCCTGCCCCAGCCCTGAGCCCCCTCCCACACTCCGAACCCCTTGACCCATCCCGGAGCTCCCTCCTACACCCCAAACCCCTCAACCCCAGCCCTTCCGCAGAGCCGGCATCCCCAGCCAGAGCCCTCATCCGCCTCCCATACCCCCAGCCTGGAACCCCCTCTTGCACCACAAGCCCCTCGTCCCCATCCCAGAGCCCATACCCCCAGCCAGAGCCCTCACCCAATCCCCTGCCCCAGCCCGGTGAAAATGAGCGAGTGAGGGTGGGGGAGAGCGAGCAACAGAGGGAGGGGGGATGGAGTGAGTGGGGGGCAGGACCTTAGAGAAGGGGCAGGGCATCAGGTAAGGGGCGGGGCAAGGGTGTTCAGTTCTGTGCAATTAGAAAGTTGGCAACTCTACTACCATCAGCTACACTACCTCTGTGCTAGGCTTCACAGAATATTCACACTTGAGCCAATTGCTATGGTGACAGGGAATCTGCTGTGTGCTGGAGTTGTAAATAAGGATTTAGTAAGGTAAGAGTTTGACAGCATTTATGTAAAAATTCTCTTTCATATAGGGGAGATCTGTCCCCAATGGAAAAACCCCTGCTAGTCACCCGTCTGCTCACATTATAAATTGGCAGTGTTTATTGGATAGGAAGGTGCCATTTGCACTTTCCTCTTCTAGGGTAATTTTTTTTTTTATTTTCCAAATTACTCCCCCACCCCATCCCCACAACACACGTCATGCTTCTTTAGTCAAAAGAGGATGACCAAGAGTGAGCAAACACATAGACAGTGGTTATGCTCAGATATTAATTTAAGAAGCATGCTACTGCCAGCAATTCAAAAAATGTGTGCCTAGAAATGCAGTCACTTCACAGGACACAATGACTTTTTCTTTTCTCTCCTTTCTCCCCTATCCATGACCAAAATATCAAAATGGCATCCATAAACTTAGGGACTTTCCATCTTCTTTTTGTTGTTCCTTTTCTTTTCAAACAGGGAAGAGCACATGCACAAATTGTACCTGAAGTTTAGAATGAAGGTGAAAAAAACAAAGGGAAAACCAAACCCTGCCAAGACCGAGCTCTTACTTAACAAGTTACATTGTCATTCGGTACAAAGTATTTCTAAATGTCACAAAAATACCTTCACCATCTGGTGTGATAACCTCAAGCAGAGGCTTTGAAGCCCCAGGACATAATACATCTTAAGATGCAGTCAATGTTTGGATAAAAGTTTTCTTGAAAGAAATTATAATACTTCCCCCTCTAATTTTCAATATGATAGCATCTGTGGCTTGCAATCAGAGAATAGTCTCGTATGTTCTTGATCCCTTCCCTATTATTCCTCCTTCCATACTCTTGATGAAACCACCCCAATTACTAGCATAGTGTTTCCATATAAAAAAAGATTAAAACAATTTTTGCAGGACAAGACAGGCCGTGTTTTGCATAGGATTAAAAGTGAATTTTGCAGGAGTGTTGCTGGTTCCAGCCATCTCAGATCTTTCAGTTTCTTTGCAATAAAAGCTGTACTGAGAGTGTAAGAAGCAAGAGGGCTGCTGGGATGTAGCTTCTTGACTGAAACTTTACTATATTCTAACAGTTGTACACTTAAAATAAAACTCTAATCTTAGCATTGCTGCTAATTCAAAACAAAACATTTGCATGATATGCCTTTTGGTTTTTGTGCAATTCAGTTGTACAAACCGCCTTCCCCTCCCCCTGATTTCACCTTGTCCAAATAGTTTCTGAGCAGGAAATAAGTACTGCTGTAACCAGCAGACACAACCAGATTGAAAGCTAGTTCTAAAGAATTCAACAAAATCAATGCAACCAAACCTGTACTGTAAATGTGCAGTGCAACACCCAAACAGAAGGCTGGGATGTGTACATCTTCTGCAGTGTAATTTTATCCTCAGGAGACTTTCAGCAGCAGGGCGATTTTTAAAAGTCCTCCTAATCTTCGCATCATTTGTGATTTTAAAAGAAGCAAAACACTTGCCCAGGTTGCTAAGCAAACCCTTTGCATAAAGATTTAACATGCATGTAAAGTTTCCTTTAAAATTGTATGAAATTGTTAGTAAAAGAAATAAACTATTGACTTGATTCTCCTCTCATTTATTCCAGTGTAGGTGCAACTCCATGGGCTCCAGTGGAGTTAAACCTGATTTACAACCTTATGATACATTTGAGAGAAGAATCCGATCCACTGAACAGAACTGTATCTGTAGAGTGGTGATCACACTTCAAGTTTCAAGATAATAACAACTGTATCAATGCAATAAACAGTCTAGTAAGACGCTATAATTCAGGAAAAACACAAGAGGGCTTGATGAAAGTCTAGAAGGAGGGCCTTGAATCATTATAACTTTAGCTTTGCAAGGTATCCTACAACATCAGCTGTCTTAAAACATCTAATCTTAGTATCACATTATTTTACATAAAGCAGCATATGATTCAGTTGCCCTTTTAGCCCCCAGCAGCTTTTCAACTTGAAGCAAGTTACTACAATAGAACAGAAACAATAAGCAGAATGTTATTGCAATGCTGCACTCCAATTAAAGCCCCTTTAAATATAGGTGTCCCAGAGAAGCACAACTCTCTGTATATTTGGCATTTAAAAAACAGGAATAGTGGGCCAGTGTGATTCTCCCTTACCTACGAGCCATGCTGAGAGGATATATTTCTCTTGGCAAATACACTAGAGAGTAAGATCCAGCTGAAGCTCAAAACTCTGCAGCTCAGTGAACAGACTGAAGAGGTGTTTCTTTCCCACAACCTAGTTACCCAGAACTGTCAGTCAATGTGATAGACAGAGCAAGAAGGCAATGGAGATGCAGACACGTAGCTACAGGAGGGGAGTGTGCATAGAGGGTGGGGCAAAACCTGACAATAATAACCTTGTGTCTAGCCGCAACCTGCTAGTAACTGGAGTAACTTGTCTGCTATTATGTGTGCTGAGGAGATAGGGAGACGCTAAGCAAGATTAGATCTGCCTTTTCATCATTCTTAGCCTCTAGAGCTTTCGTCATGGTGGACGTGCAGATTTACAAAGCACACAGAAAACAGAGCTCTGTAGGGAATTCCAGAATTGAATTCTTTGCCCACTACTTTCCACATGTTGTATGAATTTTACATCCAGAAACAATCACTTCAAACCTAAAAGTTTAATATTGACTTCACTGAGAGCTTGGGTCCTTAGTGTCATTCTCATGCTTTTGTTTTATTGTATGTTATATTGTTTTGTTTTGTTTTATTGTATGTTATTGTATGTTTATTGTATGTTATATTGTATAAATATAATAATTTATATTATTATAAATCAACAAAGAAAAAGTTAATGAAGACATAGTATACAGGGAAAAAACACCTTCCTGCCTTTCCTCCCACAACTATCATGATAGCTGACATTTGGAAAGTACTATGAAGGGCTTTAAAATCTTCCCGGAGCCCTCACCCCTTCCCACACCCCAACCCTCTGCCCTAGTCCGGTGAAAATGAGCGAGTGAGCCAGGATGTGGGAGAGCGGGTGATGGAGGGAGGGGGGATGAAGTGAGTGGAGGGTGCGGCTTCGGGGAGGGGGTAGAGTAGGGACCTCGGGGAGGGGCAGGGCAGGGAGCGGGGTAATGATGTTCAGTTTTCTGCAAATAGAAAGTTGGCAACCCTAGGTTCAGCTGGAGGGCTGAGCCTTGTAAGACTGGACTGGAGTGTTGGAATACCCTGACACCATAGAGCAGAGGCCTAGATGAGTGCTGGAGCCTGGCCTGGCCTCTAAGAGGCACCCTGGCATTAGGGATACTACCTGGCCAGTATCTGACTGGCCTGGCCAGATTTTTTACGGATTTGCCAGTTGCCAGAAAAATAATTTAATCTGCTTGTTTATTTTTTAAGTGGGTCTAAAGGTTTGTATTATTATCACCACAATACATTGGGCTAGCTAATGTTAAAAGTTTCTGTGCCCAGCTAATGATGCTGCAGCGTTCCTACTTCTGCAGTTTAAATAAGAAAATGATGTTATCAATCTTATCTATACGTGTTCTCTCTGGAGTGGCTCTAGAAGGAGGGGGGGGCTGTTGAGTTGCCTTGTGGTTGGGCTTGCAGCGGGCTTTTTTGCATTTCAAAGGTGGTAACCCTACCTGGCATAAGAACCCTAGTGACAATGTGGTAGAGAATGCGGGCATGATCTTCCCATCCCTGGAGACTGACTCAGACTGTTGAACACCCTCGACCTAAGGTCGTGAGTTGGTAAGATGGTGACAGCGTGGATCTGGGATGCCTTCTAAAGTGGATGACCAAGATTCAGCAATAGCAACAGCAGCTCCTGTGGCAACTGGCTGTCCAGCAGCAACAGCAGATCCGGGACTTAGGGGCACAGCAGCAACAATTGGTCCAACAGGTAGTGGCCCTAATGTAGCCTCAGTGTCTTATTGGGATTTCATCTCCAGGGGCTGTAGACCTGGCCAGCCACAGTCATGTCAGTGAAACCTCATGAAAATGGGCCCTGAGGATGACTCAAAGGTTTTCCTGATGATGTCTGAGCAAGTGGTGACAGCAGTTCAGTGAGCCATCCTGGAAGCATCTTATTTGATTGGATCAGCACAGGCTGAGACCAAAGGCTAGATGCAGCCCCATTGAGAATCTCTCTGGGGAATCAGTGACCTGATGCCCCAGTGTAATGTGATCCTCTGGTGTGATGGAATCCCCAGTGTACAACCTGGAACTGTGCCCCCTTTACTCTCCAGCCTGGGGTGTCTCTCACAATGCTTTGCTAGTGCCAAGCTGCAAACTCCTCCAGGTGCTGTTATCACTCAGCCACCAAAATGCAGAGACACAGCCAGCTAAGTTGCATGAATGCTCTGCAAGCAACTCATGAACTATAGAAAGGGAGACACCAGCCAATCCCCCCAGCCTTGCACCTCAGAATGTACCATCTTATACTGCTCAAGACCTTCTCTTGAATAATGTAAGCTCCTTAATTAGTTCGCCACTTTGTCAAAGGAGAGTGGACGTACAACATCCTGTGTAATTTGAACAGATTCCCCACACACGTTAGACAAACTCACTGGTAAAGACAAAACATTAAAACAAGTGTATCAACTACAGAAAGTTTTTAAGTGATTATAAGTGGTAGGCATAAAGGTCAGAGATAGTTATATTTTATCTTCTTACATAAACATGTGTTCTAAACCCTAAACTTTCAGACTAAGCAAGAGTTGAATCAAACAGTTTTTTTCACCCCCCCCCCGGATGTTGCAGGTAGGTTATAGTTCTTAACACACAGGCTGAATTTCCTTCTGAGTCTGAGATCAATCTCCTCAGTTCAAAGTCTTTGTCTTCCCAGTGTTCTTGTTGCCTTCATTGTAGGTGGGGCAGGAGGAGGTGGTCTCGTGATCCCATTGTCCCTTATTTTATACTCTCAGTTCATGTCCCAGAGAAGATACTGGCCCAGATGTGTCCTGTGGGCCTTGCTGAGTCCCAGAGTTGAGCAATCCCCATTGTGTGGTGCTCACACAACTGTTTCTTACAAAAGTGTAAATCTCTGATTTATAATTCCCCTGATGGTCAATGGCTCATGATGGTCGCTTAATGCCTGTTTGGGTGTCACTTTGTTGTCACTGGAGAGCTAGCAGTGGGTGTCTCCCAAACTCACAACATATTTCAATAACAATTATATTACAAAATCTTAAAAATTCATACATACTAATGATATACATATTTTGACAGAACAATGAGATTCAGCAGATCATGACCTTTCATATGGTATCTTATGTGGCATGCTTTGTATGAAATATCACAACCAGATACAAATGATGAATATGGGGGTTACAGGGTGCTACTTTGAAGTACAGTGTATCACACCCAGTTCCAGAAACAGCAGCCTCCTGTGGGGCCCAGCAAACTGCAGTGCCTCAGCCTGGTCCCTCTCGAAGGCCAGCCAAGCCTGGACAAAGGATGCTGGGGGTCCTGCAGGCTCCTCCACAGGAAAGCACATTTAAACCTAGAGATTGGATACTTCTGCTTCTCCCAAGTGCCAAATCCAAGGACTGTAAATGCCAAAGTTTAGGCTTTTAAAAAATATATCACAAAGAAACTAAAAAGAACATAATTCAAATAACTTTTGCCTGTGCAGGTCACCTTAAAACCACTGGTTACCATTCTTTCAATTCCCACCTCTGTAACTCATTGGCTCCTTACCCAAACCAAGCTCATCTGTTTTCCTTTCCAAGACAGCATTTTTAGGGCCTATGGTTACTTTATGGATCAACATTTGGTATAGGTCCCTCATCAGGTTCTTATTCTCTACTGGATCACCTAAAAGAAATTCGGGCCCCGATTCTCAGGTGCTCTATTGCTGCACTTAGGTGGGAAAGATGGCTTTAAGTCAATGTTGTTCTCCCTTTATTTTTGGGTTTGTCTACCCTGCAATTAAGAAGTATGATTGCAACACACGTAGGCATACCTAGTTGGCTTTAATTTATTTGATTGGGTACCAACAGTAGTGATGCCATGGTAGCACAGATATCAAAGCACTTTACAAAGGAGATCATGATTATATGATTTCATAAGAATTTTTTAACATTTTTATTTGACTCAGGGTCTGTCTGCACTACACTCATGTAGACATACACAAGCTAGCTTTAATATATCTAGGTCAAGTCCTGGAATAGAGCTGGGTGAATTTTTTCAGATTAGTAGGTTATTCAAAGAAAAAGGTGGTTACAGTCAAATAAAAACTAGTCATAAATTTGACATGATTAATTCTGGCTATTTACCAAATGGCTTAAAGAGGTAGCTATGATGCTGCTGTCCTTCCTACCCCCTCCCACTTTTATCACCTTTAGCTCAGTGGTTAAGGTACCTGGCATGTGGGAGACCTACATTCAAATGCCTGTTCAGGAACAGACCCGAAACAGACTTTTTTGATTCACCAACAATCTCAGATTTGGTTGGCCCTTAACCATTTCCACCCTCCCCATCCAGCTCTATACAAGAGTAGTGAAGCTGTGCCAGTGCACACTTCACCAGGAGCTGTACAAGTGCTCCTGGGTAGTTACTTGTGCAACTAGCTCACGCAGAAATGTGCACGGCTGCATCTTCACTGCTCCAGTTCCTGAGCTAACTAATTAAAGCTAGGTCCAATACGTCTACATAAGCTGCAATCACACGTGCTTGCAGAGTAGACATAACCCTCAGTCATGTATTTTATAAGGGGTCCTCTGGACCATAATGCACACCTTGTTTCTTGTCACCTTCACTCTTACTAATGAAACAGTGCTGAGGAGCTGATAATTTATATAATAAAGTGACTCACTGTGAAGCCCTAATGTTTGCAGGTGATTCAAGGAAGCACAGCTATCTGCAACTTCAGAGATGCATGTAGAGACCTGACCCCTGTCATCCTGACAAGGCTGAGAATCTGAAACCAGCTTTATGTTGGTTGAGAACTTAGATAGTATGGGCATACGGAAAGTTACATTTCCCCAGCGCTTTTCATTGTATGCAGGGGTACCACTTGCGGGGGCAGGGGACATAGGTGCCAACTCCATGGGTGCTCCGAGGCTGGATCACCCACGGGGAAAAATTGGTGGGTGCTCTGCACCCACAGGCAGCCAAGCTCCCCGCGCCGCCTCACTTCCTCCCCTGAGCGCTGCCTCCACCTCCTTCCCTGAGTGCCGTGTCCCCGCTTCTCCTCCCAGCGCTTGCCACACAAAACAGCTGTTTCATGGCATAACAAGCTGGGGGAGGGAGGGAGGAAGAGCGGGAATGCGGTGTGCTCAGGGGAGGAGGCAGGGAAGAGGCGGGGCCGGGGTGGGGATTTGGGGAAGGAGTCCAATAGGGGCAGGGAGGGGCGGAGTTGAGGCAGGGACTTTGGGGAAGGGGTTGGAATGGGGGCGGGGCAGGGGTGAAATCGGGCCGGGGAGGGTCGAGCACCCACCGGCTCCAGGAGAAGTTGGCGCCTACGGCAGGGGAGGGCTCTAGCCCTGAGTTTTGTAAGGGAGGTCTACCCACCCTAGCCCCAGCTGGAGCTCTTAAGTGCAACAGCTTGATTGTGATATGTGATGAGTTCGGTAGCTGGGAGCTGCACAGCCTTTGGGGAAGGGAGTTTGTTTATAAACAGGCAGGGTGATTTAGATAACAAAAGCCTTATCATTAAAATAAATTAAGGATCCTTAGATGATCCTGAAAGCATTGCCAGGCACTTCAGTTAAAAGATAGGAAACAAAGGGTAGGAATAAAAGGTGAGATTGGAGAGCGATTAACAGTGGTGTCTCTCAGGGATCTGTACTGTTCAACATATTCATAAATGATCTGGAAAAAGGAGTATGCGGTGAAGTGGTAAAATTTGCAGATGATTCAAAATTACTCAAGATAGTTAAGTCCAAAGCACACTACGAAGAGCTACAAAGGGATCTCACAAAACTGGGTGACTGGGCAACAAAATGGCTCAAGAAATTCAATGTTGATAAATGCAAAGTAATGCACTTGGCAAAATATAATCCCAACTATACATACAAAATGATGGGGTCTAAATTAGCTGAACCTGTCAATAAAGAGATCTTGGTGTCATTGTGGATAGTTCTCTGAAAACATCTGTTCAATGTGCAGTGGCATTTAAAAAAGATAACAGAATATTGTGAATCATTAGGAAAAGAATAGATAATAAGAGAAAATATCGTATTGCCTCCATATAAATCCACGGTATGCCAACATATTAAATAGTGCATGCAGATTTGGTCACCCCATCTCAAAAAAGATATATTGGATTTGGAAAAGGTACAGAGAAGGGCAACAGAAACGATTAGGGGTATAGAACACCTTCTGTATGAGGAGAGATTAAAAAGACTGGGACTTTTCAGCTTGGAAAACAGATGACTAAGGGGGATATGATAGAGGTTTATAAAATCATGAATGGTGTGGAAAAATGGAATAAGGAAATGGAATAAATGTTATTTACTCCTTCACATAAAACTAGGGGTCAACCAATGAAATTAATAGGCAGAAGATTAAAAAAAAAGTATTTCTTTACAGTCAACTTGTGGAACTCTTTGCCAGGGGATGTTGTGAAGGCCAAAACTGAGTGGGTCTAATATTTATTTAATTTTCTTTCTTTTATAAAGGAATTAGATATAGGGCTCCTGTCAGCTGATTGCTAAGTTATCTGCCCAAAAACTAGTTTTCAAATGCCTAAGTAGCCCCAGGAATCACGGTTAAAGTTGCCCCCCCACCCCCACCAAAATCTGAAATGGCACCCCGGATTATATGAGCTCAAAGCACCAGACAAACATTAACTTGCCCTCATAGCAACAGCCCGTGGCTGTGGGGGCGAGAAGGGCAGGTTGTGCATGTAAGGTGTTCTCTACGTTTTATATGGGAGCAGCGAGACATACAAAAATGAAGTGAGTTGCCCAAGGCCAAACAACAAGCTCTGGCAGATGGGGCGATAGGCTCGGATGCCCTAGCTGCTCTAACCATTAGAGCATTAGGATATTATTCTCAAGCCTTCCCAGGAAAGGGGGTGTAAGGGCTTAGGGGGATATTTTGGGGGAACAGGAACTCCAAGTGGTCCTTTCCCTGATTCTTTGTCTAAATCACTTGGTGGTGGCAGCATACCTTCCAAGGGCAAAGAATTTGTGCCTTGGGAAAGTTTTTAACCTAAGCTGGTAAAAATAAACTTCAGGGGTCTTGCATGCAGGTTCCCACATCTGTACCCCCGAGTTCAGCGTGGGGAAGCAACCCTGACACACCCGCCTTCGGGCTGCCCATGAGGACGCTAATGAGTAATACTCTGTATTTTCCACTGAATGCATCTGATGAAATGAGCTATAGCTCAGGAAAGCTTATGCTCAAATAAATTTGTTAGCCTCTAAGGTGCCACAAGTCCTCCTTTTTTTTTTTTACTCTTCCTACAGCATTGTCTGCCTGGAGAACCAGCCACAGCCAACGCGCCCCAGCAGCGGCTCCCAGCTCCAGGGAAGGCGAATTCAAGGTTTCACCCCCCACTGCGAGGCCGCCCCGCAGGCAGGGTGGCTTGCGGGTTACCCGCCCCCTGCACGCGGAACGCTCCCCCTCCCCGCGCCTCCCTAGGGCGCAGCCACACCCCAGAGCCGGCCGCAGGGTGGGGAACCAGGCCCCGCCCTCCCGCAGCCAGGCGGCGCGCGCGCGCGCGGAGGGGGGGGGGGAAGGAACCCGGCGAGCTGTCAGCCTGCGTGACGGGCAAGGGGCTGCAGCAATGGAGAGGCAGGCCCGAGGGGCGGGGCGGGCGGTGACAGCGCGGGGCGGAGCGCGCTGGAGGCGCCGCTGACTCGCCACAGTGTAGCGCACCGCGGGGAGGGGGGCGCGGGGCGGCTCGCGGCCTCTGGGTTGTTCTCAGCGCCGGCGCCGGCGCAGCAGCAGCAGCAGAGAGGGAGCCCGGCGCAGGCATGGGGGCGCAGCTCAGCACGGTAAGCGGCCGCTTGCTCCTGCCCGGAGGGGCGGGGGCTCTGGAGCCCTTCGGAGCGGGCAGGGCGCCTCTTCCGCGATGGGGCGAGGCGAGGCAGCTGGGCCTCTTGCTGAGACTGCCCCCCCGACCCCCTTCTCCGCCGGGAACAGGGCCCCACCCTGGCGCTCCCTTTTGCAGAGCTGCACGGTGGAGCCCTTTGCTGCGTGCAAGCGCCCCGTCTCTGCCCTGTGCCCCCTCTCTGCCCCCCCCCCGGGTGCGCGTCTGTGTGGGGCACCCCGGTGCCGTATCTAGAGGGGTGCCGCACCCAAGGTCTGTGGACCATCCACGCAAACCAAATAACTTGGGGAGTGGAAGCTGCTGCCCGCAGGATTAGCGGGTGCAATTGGTTTGCTGCCTGCAAAAGCGAAGGGGTTTGGCGGTGGTCCGTTAGCAATGCCAAGGCGGGAGAGGGGGGGACCCGTAAAGCCTTTCTTAGGGGCCTCATCAGCTGCTCCAAGGCTTGTGCGGTGGAGTTTGTGAGTCATCGTGTTTGACAGTCAGTGGAAAAACATTCCAGATTCCTGTTTTCTGGATGGGCACCAGCCCATGGCGTCTAAACTTGCCTCCACCCCGTTTCCTCTCTTAAACACGTTGCGGGTATCTATAAACACTGGCGTTAAATGACATAGTGTCACTTAATTTTTTCATGGGTCTGAGTGTATTTTAAAGCTTCCATTATCCAGGAAACGGAATATGTAAGGCATGTTACAAAGCAATGCAACTGCTCTCATCACCCTTCAGTAAAAAGTGGGTGTGTGTGATAACAATAGACATTCTGTTTTGAAAGAGCTAGTGACCTTAAATGTTGAGAAGCACAGTTTTCTTTTTTCCCTTGCAAACTGACAGATTGAATGTGCCTGAAGAAGAGCGCTTATCAAACCCACATCCTATCTTTTAGAAGGTCATTGGCAAAGGCCTAGGATGCGGGGCTGGCTGGTTGCTTTTCAGCTACGATCTAGTGTCCTCGCTTTCAGTTTTCACATGCTTTGTAAGGTGCAGTGCTTGTACTCTGGGTGTGTAGCTCCAGAAGGTGCAAAATTCATTGATTTTTTTTTTTATAATGCAGTCATTATACAGCCAAATAACTGGTAGAGGGAGGCTTGGGAGGGAGGGCTGACCGGCCATCTTCCTAAGGAAGAATCTTAAGAAATTGGATTACATTGGATTTCAGTGCACGGGGTTGTGTGTATGTCTGAAGCACTACACTTCTGTCCTTTGTTAAAAATCAGTTAAAAAGTTTAAACAAAAGTTCGTGTTCAGCTATAAGTAGAATATAGCACTAGCACTGTGAGGATATTATTAGTTTAATGCTGTATTTCCCATTCTGATGGGAGCGGTGGTTGTTAAAAAAAAAAAGATCGATATTAAATATACTACTCATTGATAAGGGCTTGCATCCTTGCTGATTTAAGTGTAATTCAGAATAGTAAGTAAAGGTCCCATAGAAGAGGAGGCACAAACTCTTTGAACCATTCTGTGAGTGAATGAGTTGTCCTTTAAATCTAAGAATGTACAGTCAACTTTATTTCTAAATAAATTCTCTACTTTAAAATTATCTGGCAGAAAACTAAAGTAATTTAAGTTTATTTCTTAAAAGTATTTTTCTGTTGAAAGGTTTTTGACAGACCAATGTTAGGCAAAAGTGGGCGTTTAAATACTGTCAGTTGTCAGCAGTTGCATGACTTTCCCACAACTTTTTAATCTGGGCAAAATCCAGTTTAATAGTATCTTTGTTATGGTTGTCTTTTATTGAGTTCTTCCTGGTTCCAAACACTCATTTCATTGAGATTCCCCGTATAGGTCAGTTTAAGCAGCACTTGTTTATGGGTTAGGTTCTCAGCTGAGATAAATTGTGAGTGGAACTGTGCTCATATTCATCAACTGAAAATCTGGCTCATAGTCTCTTGATGTACAGTAGAACATCCTCCCTCTTCTATTCGTGAAGGCCTGCTTAAACATAAATGGGATCTTAATTTTAGCCTGAGTACAGGTGCCTAGATATGGAGGAAAGAAGTTCTGATGGCATTTATACTCTGGCTCATATCTGCTGTATCAGAGTGCTTTATGAATTCTGAAAGCAAGCACATTAAGGATGTCTGTATCTGTGTCGTCTTACCATCTTGTCTAAATTTAAGTTCATATGTTTTATTGACTTGACAATGTAATATGTATTTGTTTAGAAATATGGTAATTTCAGATGGATTCCAGAGATATTGAATACTTGTATACTGACTACTTAGAAGAGGTGGGAAAAAAGGAAAGGAGATTAACTTGTGATATTCTACTTGTGTACATAATGCACACAGGCCTCAGTATACATGCTAAAATGAAGACTCTTTATATGGAATAATTAAAGTAAGTTCTTATTCATTTATATTGCTTATTTATCAGATTTCCTTTTCCTTGCCACGATCTGATTTAAAAAATGATACCATGAACTATCAGACCTTTGCACAGTTATGTGGCTTGTTAAGAGATGGGTCTGTGTGGAAAAGTGTTAACGGTCATTAGCATGCATCATTACCCTTTTCCAGCAGCTGTCTAACCTCTCATTTCCACCCCCTTTCTCCAGTGCACCTGCTTAAATATTTCTAACTGTGGGTGTTTGAGGGTGACCTGTAGGAATAGACTGGAGGCAGCTATAAACTATAGAACTTCAGGTTTCAGAGTAACAGCCGTGTTAGTCTGTATTCGCAAAAAGAAAAGGAGTACTTGTGGCACCTTAGAGACTAACCAATTTATTTTAGCATGAGCTTTCGTGAGCTTGAGCTGTAGCTCACGAAAGCTCATGCTAAAATAAATTGGTTAGTCTCTAAGGTGCCACAAGTACTCCTTTTCTTTTTATAGAACTTCAGATACTGTTGCTTCTAGACCACAAAAGCAGAGAGCAAAGATGGGTACATGATAAAGGCACAGTGACAAAATGTACATGTCCCCTCCAAAACCACAAACAACCCCTCTATGCTAATTAAACTTTCTTAAAAGGTGGGTCTAGGCTGGGATGGGGAGATAACAACTGAGCATCCTGGATGATGTAAGACGCTCTCCTAGAAAGGTTTTTCATTGCTCTTATTTTATTACAATTCAGTGACTGAGTATTTTGCCACAAATTATCTCCCTCAGAATATGCCTGATGCGCTGCTCTCAGTTGTTGCCCTCTCTCCAGACAAACATAGCAGCCCAGTAACTCCTGGCAATAACATGCACTTTCTAAAGCAGTGGTGGGCAACCTGCGGCCCACTAGGGTAAACTGATTGCAGGCTGTGAGACATTTTGCTGATGTTGACTGTCCGCAGGCACGGCCCCCTGCAGCTCCCAGTGGCTGCGGTTCGCTGTTCCCAGCCAATGGGAGCTGTGGGGAGCCATGCCTGTGGACGGTCAATGTCAGCAAAATGTCTCCCGGCCCGCAATCAGCTACCCTGGTGGACAGCAGGTTGCCCACCACTGCTCTAAAGGCAATACATTTGAAAGTATTTCATTGTATGCTACTGACCACGCCCCAGTTCAGGAGCTGAGGATCCTGTACCTGTAGTAAAATGCCATTGTTAAAAGTAGAACTTTTCATAAAATATTACGCTTGTTCAATTGCAATAATAAATTATTTTCAGAACAGGAGGTTTTATCTTTGGTAGCTAGGATGTGCCTCGTTAGAGAGCAGGACTTGCCAGAGCAATGTTTGTAGAGAGAACTTGCCTTCTCGCAATCACTCAACTGCTGTAAGTTGGTCTAGCTCCTTTGACTTCAAGGGAGCTATCTTGATTTATGTCTTGATTGATGCCCTATATTAGGAGTGTACAGAACATTGTTTGTCCTGCTAGTATATTTCAGGCCTGTTTTCTTAGCAAGAGTGATGAATTATTTTGGAAAGCAACCAGTCCATGTTTTTCCCATCAGCTGACAATAAGTCTTTAGCTGCTGGATCAGAATGTATCTGAACTGCCCTACTGTACTTTTCCTTTGAAGCAGAATCCCGAGAGGCTCTTGCACTAACTGAGCATAAATAACAAAGTGCCTTTCATTCTGCATTTATGAAGCAGACAGCGTATTAGTCGTGTGGATCAAAACTAATGGTAGAAATTCCCATATCGTGACGGATATGTAGTGCAGCACCCTGCCTCTAAAAGTGGTGGTTCTAAAAGAACTGTGCTTCAGAAGAAGATGTAAATGTGATATAACAATGTAATAAGTTACAATAATACTTTGCACTTACAGTACTTGCCATATGTGGACTGAAAGTAGTTCACAAAGTTGGGGTGGATTTAGCTCCGTTTTACAGATGGAGAAACTGACTTACAAAGAGATGAAGTGACTTGCCCGAGGTCACTCAACATGTCAGTGACAGAGCTGAGAATAGAGCCTCGGCTCCTGATTCGCAATCCTGTGCTCATTTAATTAGCTGTAGCTGCTCCTTTGCTAATTGATAACTGCATCTTTAAAGGACACTACATTATGTTAGGCCTAAAATTTGGTCGGCCTCAAAAAATCTTCTGTAATCTGGAATTTCTATTCAGTATTCTGTCCATCTCTGTCACCAAGAAATTGAACATAAAAAGTAACCTTTTGTGTGATATAGTTTTTTGCTATTGTTGCATCAGCAATTAACGAACAGTCGTCTTAGCCCTGGTCTACACTGTAACCTTATGTCAGAATAACTGTCGCTCAAGGTTGAGGAAAATCTACAGCCCATAGCAACACAGTTATATTGACTGAACTCCTGGTGTAGACAGCATTATGTTGATGGGCAGGCTTCTCCCATCAATGTAGTTACTGACTTTTGGGGAGGTGAAGTACCTACGCTAACAGAAGAAGCTCACTCATTGGCATAGGTAGCGTCTTCTCTTAGTGCTACAGTGGTGCAGCTGCACTGGTGCAGAACTGTAAGTGTAGACAAGCCCTCAGAGTTGACATCTAATGGTGCCGCAGAAACATGGAAATGTAAATAGTCTTGTTAGCTTTAGATCCATTAGAAACTGGTGTGCATGCATAACATCAGTATTTGCAGTTAAAACAAGATTAGTTGGGTGGGGGGGAATGGGGACCTGTTTCAAAGCTCCTCTGATGCTAATGGATAAAATACAAAAACCCCTACTTGAGACTTTTGTATGTTAATTCAGTACAGCAAAGTTCTAGGAAGAGAGGGTTTAAGCTATTCTGGCTTCATTTAAATTTTTTTGAGCAGATACCTCCGTAACACACTAAAAATGATCTGAATCTGCCACAAATGGTTGTTTATATTAGTAGCTTCTTGACATGAGTTGCTATAGTGTTCAATAGCCATCACATTTATAGCACTATGACTTGAAAACAGCCAGTCAAATTACTTTGTTTTATAAGCTAGCGAAAGTGAAAAATGCCCAGTTACGTCTTAAATTCCTTCTGGAAGTTGTAGTGCACCAATGCAGTATGTAACATTTGAAAAAAAGAAAATGGAGTTCCCTGCCCCTTCTGGTGGAGGGGCAAAATCTTTCACTCCCCATCCCCAGAGGAAGAAAGTCATTTTTGTATCTGAAGTGAGGAATATTGACTATATATCTGTATTACAAATGTGTTTACACCTGGGGAATGCCCACTAGGCAAAAGGCTCTCAGTCTGGATCACTGGCTGGGAAGGGCCCATTCGGGAAGGCCTTAGAAGAAGCATATCTCCCTTATCTTGTGAGACTTGGCAACCCTGCAGGCCGGGAGCCTTCCTGAGGAACAGCCTCTGACTCATGGCTGCTGTAACGCTACAAGGACATGTGACCAGGTCAGCAGGGACTGGATTCCATCTTGGAATATCAGTGTTTTTCCACTGACTGGTGTGGGAACTAAGTTTTGAAACAAAGAGTTCCTGCCATATTCAAAATCTGTTTAAGGCAGGGATGTGACATCATTGTGGTTCTTCACTGACTCCCTGCCCCAAAGAGACTCCTGGAAACACCTGAGGAACAAAGACTGAACGGCGGTGTGTGTGTAGGGGGGCACTGTACCCAGGCTAAAGGGATTTTTAGCCTGTGAATGAAACACCTGGGGATTCCAAACTGTAAGGTAGTGCAGCTTGCCCCTTAAGAATCTGCAGCCTGTTTCTCTCTTCATTTAGGTGAGGATTTGCTATTCATATCCAACCTATGTCATTGATTAGACCGGTAAGTCTAATGTCAGTACCGGGCAAATTAGTTGAAACAATAGTAAAGAATAAAATTGTCAAACGCATAGAAGAACATAAATTGTTGGGCAAAAGTCAACATGGTTTCTGTAAAGGGAAATCATGTCTTACTAATCTATTAGAGTTCTTTGAAGGGGTCAAGAAACATGTGGACAAGGGGGATTCAGTGGATATAGTGTATTTGGCTTTCCAGAAAGCCTTTGACAAGGTCCCTCACCAAAGGCTTGTAAGTAAATTAAGTTGTCATGGGATAAGAGGAAGATCCTTTCATGGATTGAGAACTGATTAAAAGACAGGGAACAAAGGGTGGGAATAAATGGTAAATTTTCAGAATGGAGAGGGGTAACTAGTGGTGTTCCCCAAGGGTCAGTCCTAGGACCAATCCTATTCAACTTATTCATAAATGATCTGGAGAAAGGGGTAAACAGTGAGGTGGCAAAGTTTGCAGACGATACTAAACTGCTCAAGGTAGTTAAGACCAAAGCGGACTGTGAAGAACTTCGAAAAGATCTCACAAAAGTAAGTGATTGGGCAACAAAATGGCAAATGAAATTTAGTGTGGATAAATGTAAAGTAATGCACATTGGAAAAAATAACCCCAACTATACATACAATATGATGGCGTCTAATTTAGCTACAGCTAATCAGGAAAGAGATCTTGGAGTTGTGGCTAGTTCTCTGAAGACATCCACGCAGTATGCAGTGGCAGTCAAAAAAGCAAACAGGATGTTAGAAATCATTTAAAAAATGGATAGAGAATAAGATGGACAATATCTTCTTGCCCTTGTATAAATCCATGGTATGCCCACATCTTGAATACTGCATACAGATGTGGTCTCCTCATCTCAAAAAAGATATACTGGCATTAGAAAAGCTTCAGAGAAGGGCAACTAAAATGATTAGGGGTTTGGAACGGGTCCCATATGAGGAGAGATTAAAGAGACTAGGACTTTTCAGTTTGGAAAAGAGGAGACTAAGGGGGGACATGATAGAGGTATATAAAATCATGAGTGGTGTGGAGAAAATGAATAAGGAAAAGTTATTTACTTGTTCCCATAATATAAGAACTAGGGGCCACCAAATGAAATCAATGGGCAACAGGTTTAAAACAAATAAAAGGAAGTTCTTCTTCACACAACGCACAGTCAGCCTGTGGAACTCCTTGCCTGAGGAGGTTGTGAAGGCTAGGACTATAACAGGGTTTAAAAGAGAACTAGAGAACCTCCATAAATTTAAGTCCACTAATGGCTATTAGCCAGGATGGGTAAGGAATGGTGTCCTTAGCCTCTGCTTGTTAGAGGGTGGAGATGGATGGCAGGAGAGAGATCACTTGATCATTACCTGTTAGGTTCACTCCCTCTGCGGCACCTGGCATTGGCCACCGTTGGCAGACAGGATACTGGGCTGGATGGACCTTTGGTCTGACCCAGTATGGCCATTCTTATGCCTGTGCCACCCTTGCATGGACCCTCTGCAAAGGGAGAAGGTTTGTTCTAAATGACTAACTGGACATATGAAAACAAGAGGCAGAATAAATCTACCATCATGTCTATAATCTGTTCCATGCTGTGATAGCTGAGTCCTAGGAGTCCAGAAAGACTAAGGCAAACTAAATGTGTATCTAAACTACCACATTATTTTTATGGTAAACCAGTGTTTACACTTACTGCACTGAGGTATCTTTGAATGGACTATTTTCTGTATGCTCCTAATATAAGCATGCAAAAACTGAGGATATCTCTCATGGGTTGTTTCTGACATGACATTATCATCATGGTATCACTTCACTAAAACAAACAGCGATGTTAATATTCTGTCTTTATGCATTGTTGCAGCTTGGAGGGATTGTGACATACCCATTATGGCTAGTCTACAGCTTGATCATGAGACTCTTCAGGAAACCCCCTCCTGCAATTACCCTGGAGGACCCTGAAGTGAAATACCCATTGAGGCTGATTGACAAAGAGGTAAGTGCGTGCACGCTTGTACAGGACTGAGCACGCTGACAGCACTTCCCTATAGATCTATAATGCCCATAGCATTCTACAACTTGAGTAATGTTGCAGCAATATTGTGCCCTGTTGAGAATTGTAAAAGTTTGAAGGCTGCGGAGTTCTGTTTCTGGTTAAGCTATGTAAACGTTTATATTGAAACAAAGCAGAGAGCAAATGCTTTTTACCTAGTTTATCCAGCGCTTATGACACAATGTAAACTTGACAACCTCTGATTTTTTTTAAAACCGAGACTCTGAATTCCTACTGTTCTGTTAGTGTTGTCTCCATGCCTGGCCAATGGGAAAGACTGTCTCTTCCGGATTATCCTGTGGAACGCGTCACCCTAAATCCCTAAAATCTGCAGGATTTGATTGTCTTTCCTGTGCAAACCTTTTTTCACTTTCATCCGGATTTTCCATGGGTTTGGGAAGAGGGGAGAAGAGAGACTCATTTTAAGATCAGTTCTAGTCACACGTATTGTAATGCAGTTTATATCTGTGTGGATGGGAGGTCAAAAATGACTTCTCACATAAAGAGGAAACATGTTTGGAAATCTATAGCCGCTTTGGAAAAAATACTACCTTAATGAAAACATGTTTCTTGCTAAAATGAACGGTGACCTTCGTCATTTACACTTCAGTGTTGCAAAATCCACTTGTGTGTGGGTATGGGGAATAATGTAACTTCTTGTGTGCACTGCTGAGTATTTTAAGACCTGTTAAATTGAATTGGATGAGAACTTCTTAGGGTTTTAAGGTTAAAAATATCAGTCACTATTTGGAAAAGTCTCCAAGATACAGAAGTGTGTTGCACAATTGATTTTCAGTTTGAATATGGAGCTTAGGTCAGGCCTGCACTACAAACATACATCTGTATAACTACGTTGCTCAGGGCTGTGAAGAATCCACACCCCTGAGAGACACATTTATACTGACCTAACCCCTGGTGTAGACAGCCCTATGTCGACAGGAGAGCTGCTACTGCCTCTTGTGGACATGGATTAACTATGCCAATGGGAGAAGCTCTCCCATCAGTGTAGTAGTATCTTAAGTAAACAGTTACAGCGACACAGCTGCACTGGTGCAGCTGTGATCCTGCAGCTTTTGATGTATAAACCTACCCTTATTTGAAAACAAATTTTATTAGTTACAGGATATCTTCTGATGGGAGAGAACTACTTTAAGTGGACTCCATGCACATGTGTGTTTTCTGTGGTCATTCTTCCCCTTCCTTCCCAAAGGCTGAACTGCGTAAGGGGAGTGGTAGTACTCTGAAGCTCAACCCAGATTCTGCCCACCCCGATGCCCAAATGCATTGCTTCTCGCACTAGATTGTGCAGCTGTTGTTAACACAGGAATTCCTCTCCTTTATAGCATGCTTACATCGGTTAGTGAAATCACTAACAGTGTTACAACCTGAATTGTTACTAGGTTTCACTGTTATCACTCCTTTGAAGTGAATAATACCAGTTCATGCCACCAGAGAGCCATTGTTTCAAACTGCCCACAAACTTCATTGCATTTGTTCACATTGCATTCACTTTTTTGTGAATGAGGGCCTTTTCAAAACTACCAAATAGTAATGTTAGCAACAGTTGTTGCTAACAGATGCAGAAGAGAGCGTGCTCAGCATGGTCCATTTGTTAAACAAGGACCAACTGTGTTTAGCACTGTTTCACCTAACCATTGTTATACCCTGGCTTAACAACTGTTGCCATCAGTCGTACTTATTATGGGTCGGTTTTGTAGTGTAGATGAGGCCTTGGCAAACAGAATTATGCATTTAGACCTCTGTAAACCATTCAGTTTCTCTTTAGAATCCTATCTTATGATGTAGTAAAATCATCATATTTGGACACTTTTGTGGTTGATGTGACATTCCAGTTAAGTGACGAGGTGATAAAGAGAAAAGGAATTTTACTATAACAGAAATTATGTTCACTGCATTTCTTTCTTTCTAGATTCCTGTTTGGAATCCTTTCTAATGAACAATCAGATCTTAATTTTACACCTATTTAACACCTAAATAAACCGTAATCCTTTGGCACAGGCAGAATGCATCTCACATTAAATGGAACTAGTAGGACTTTCCTACTTGAGCAACAACTGTCAGTAACTTTTTCTATCCTTGGTTATGTCACTTCCCTGGGACTCAGGCCTGTCCTATGCTTAAGTTGGGTTGACATAGCTCTGACACTCAGGGATGTGAAAAATTCACATCCTTGAGTGCTGTAGTCATGCCGCCCTAACCCTCAGTGTGGATTCAGCTCCATGGACAGAAGAACACTTGTCAGCCTAGCAATCCCTTACATTGCTGTAGGAAGTGTCTATACTACAATAGCATAGCTGCGGCACCATATCTCTGCCACTGTAGCACCCATAGTGTAGATATGGTCTCACTTCGTAGAGTATTACAGAACTTCTAGTGTGCGGCAGCAGGGTCCACATGGGCACTTAATGTGTGGCAGGCTAGCGCGAGGTAGATTTACACCCCAGCTTGCCATGAACTAAGTGTTTGTGTAGACGAGCCTATAGGCTATGTCTGCATTAGCACTTTTGTCAGTCAGGTGTGAAAAAACACCCGTCTGACATAAATTTCATCAACAAAAGTGCTGGTGTGGACAGCACTCCGCTGGCAGGAGATGCTCTCCTGCAGACATAGCTTCCGCTGCTGGTTGGGAGTGGTTTAATTATGCTGACAGGAGAGCTCTGTCCTGTCGGAGTAGAGCAGCTACACGAGAGACCTTACAGCATTGTAACTGCGATGGTATTGTTGTACTGCTGTAAGGTCTGAAGTGTAGACATAGCCTAAGAGTCTGATTCTAAAATCCATAGTAAAAGCGGGAGTCCAATTGATTTGAAGTGAACCTTTAGGGAAAAGTCCAATAGAGTTTAATAGGAACAAAACCTATTTGTAGCAACTATTCTACAATCATATCTAATTTAATAGATATCACTTCTATGGGTATTTAACCATTGTATATAAGGGATGTTCTATTACATTTTATAGGGATCTTTTATAAGAAGATGCAATATGGTACAATGGATGAGGCATTGGATTGAGAGACCTGGGTTCTCTTTTCTGCTCTCACTGTGTTGCTGTGTGCCCCGGGCAAGTCGCTTAACAGCTCTGTGATTCAATTTCCTCATCTATAAATGGGGGGAAATGATGCCCACCCACCTCTGTAAAGCATTACATATGAAAACTCTGCAGAAGTACTAAGTATTTATCTAAGGCAAAGGTGGGCAAACTTTTGGCCCGAGGGCCACATCTGGAAATAGAAATTGTATGGCGGGCCATGAATGCTCACAAAATTGGGGTTGGGGTGTGGGCTCCAGGGTGGGGCCAGAAATGAGGCCTTCAGGGTGCGGGAGAGGGCTCTGGGTGGGAGAGTGGGGTGATGGCTCTGGGGTGGGGCTGGAGATGAGGGGTTTGACGTGCGGGAGGGTGCTCTGGGCTGGGATCGAGGGCAGGAGGGGGAGCAGGCCTAGGGGAAGGGCTTGGGGCATGGCTCAGAGGTGCAGGCTGCAGGCGGTGTTCCTCAAGCGTCTCCCAGAAACAGCAGCATGTCCCTTCTCTGGCTCTTATGTGGAGGTGCAGCCAGGCTGCTCTGCATGGTGCCGCGTCCGCAGGCACCGCCCCTGCAGCTCCCATTGGAGTGCTGGAGGGGGCCATTGGAACGCATAGGAGCCGGAGGGGGGCCATGCTGCCACTTCCGGGAGCTGCGTGGAGCAGCCCCCAATCCTGGTCCCTGGCTGGAGCGTGGCAAGCCCCAGACCCCGCTCCCCAGCAGGAGGTGGGCTGTAGTTTGCCCTCCCCAATCTAAGGACTGCAAAGTAATAAATAGCACTAGAGTTCAGACCCTAAGTATGCTGTAATGAAACCAAAAGCATACAAGGTGGAGTGGAAAGGGGAAAATGAAACAATGTCTCATTAGTGCTTATTCATTCTCCCCATCCAAATACATTACATATCACTTAATATTTTTATCTAAACTGAAGTGTCACTTTGGTCCAGTGATCATGACTTATACTGTTTAAAGAGTTATGATCATAACCTTTGAGAAATAAATCGCTTTGATTTATTTGGGGATAAATAATTTTGAAATCATTAATAAGGTCCCAAGTTTTATAGCAGGGCTCTAATCTGCAGTGTGTGTTCTTTCCCATTATAATTAAGGAAACTTTATATAAACATGTTAAAGCACTAATGTAACAAAGGAGACCAACTTGATAGTTGTTAATCCCCTTTTATACCCACCAGTGTCCTTTCCAGTATTCTGCTCCAAAACTAAATTAGAATAACTAATTCATCTGATTTACAACTTAGCCAAAAATAAGTCTTTTGTTGGAGAACTGTTTCTGAAACTTCTGCCATTGAACTTCCTCCTTTTTGTCTTTTATCTAAATTTAAACTACAAATGAAGAACTGATTAGATCCTCATTGAGATCTTTGGATCGTGTTCTGTACAAGTGCAGAGCATTATAAAGTTATTGCCTATACTAAATTGCAAATAAGTAGTTTTTATTGATCTTTGTTAAATCTGAAATATTTTTTCCTGTAGTTTCTCTCCCCTCCTCCTTTTTTTTGCATTTGTATTAGGTATTTATTGTTGTTTTTTGACCTCACAAACTGAAATATCAATGTTTTTTCTTATTTCTTGAAAAGAGAGAGGCTTTCAAGGAATTTGAGTGGAAAGTATACTTTTGATACAGCAGTGAAACAGTGCTAAATTGATTTCCTATTTTATAGCATATACAGAGTGCTGAAACAGTTTCAGTTACATATCTGTGGATTAGGGTGAAACTAAGTTTTAGAAACAGCCTGACTGACGTATCTGTTAAAAACAAAACAAAAACGGCTAACAAAATACAAAGTATTTCCAACAGTGTGTGTGATGGTTTTGTTTTTTTCCCATTTCAGGAAATTAGCCATGACACGAGAAGATTTCGCTTTGCCCTTCCAACTCGAGAGCACATTCTAGGTCTCCCTGTTGGTATGTTTTATATTGGCAGCCTGGTTTTATCATCATGAATGAAAGCTTTGTTAATTATACCTGTCACAGACCTATGAGGCCGTATGGGCTACAAGAACTACTTGAAAAAACATTTTAAATGCTATTGATGTTGTTGTATCCTCTCCTGTGACATCATCTGATTCATTCCAGTTGCAAAGTAAAATGAAATAAAAAAAACTCATGCTCTAAATGCATATCAAAATGCAGCCTTAAATATGGAGTTCCTAGGACACCTTTATAGTATGCCTTATGTTCAGTTATGTGTAAGTGACGTGTGTTAATGAGGTGCTAATAACACTTGAATGTGCGAGTCATCCTTGAACATCCTTTTTTACGTCTGTATATGTGTGTAATATATAATATCTAAACTTATGCTTATGGCTGCTACAGTAAATAACAAACATGGTTGAGCTCCGGGTTGGAGAACTGCTCTCTAAGGCTGGGGTAGCTGAAGACTGTGCCCATTCAGCTGGATTTCATGCAGACTGGAGGAAGAAATCTAGCAAGGTAGTATGGAAATACAGGCGAGCAAGGGAAAAATTATTGCTTCTGGACCAAAGGGGTAAAGAGAACCTTAAGACCCAATCTGGCTTTTCCACCAAGTCATTGTCAGCTACAGTGAAAGAGAATTGGCTCAGAATAGCCCCTCAAAAATAAACCTGTTCTTCCCTCCTGCTGCTTGTAGGACAGCATATTTATCTTTCTGCACGGATTAATGGAAATCTGGTTGTCAGACCCTACACACCAGTCTCCAGCGATGATGACAAAGGCTATGTGGATCTTGTTATCAAGGTAAGGATATCATTGTGCCATACAATACTTGCCTATTTATAAGCCGTTAAAGGTTACAGTAAAGAGCATGGTGTTGTAAAAATACTTTTGTGTGATTCCATGATGTGTCTAACTCTACTATGGCTTGTTGGCTTCCACTCAGTGGTACCTCAGCATGCAAATCATTATAGATTTAATCCATATAGTGTCCTGTGATTTTTTTTGTCTATATATGATGAGACAGGGGATTGAAGATATAGGTACACAGAGAGTGCAGATTTCCAACATTTCTGTAGCAAAGGGAATCAAATTTGTAGAAGTTCACAAAACTCTCAATATTTTTTAAGAAGCAATCAACCTTGCCTGAACTCCTGTGTGCTTGTTCCATGGGTGATGTGGTCAGCATGATGTATGCAGGAGCATTATTAAATGTGGGAGCTGGTAGGCATAGATATCACTGATCCATAACATTGTGGGTGCTCTGTTTGGCGAGATGGTAAGTTTGGATCATCTAATGTTCTGAATTTCCCCTCTCAATAGCCACGTTGAGGTATTCAGCAAATATTTCTAAAGCTGATAGAATTTTGTATTAAATTACTACATTACTTTGCTGGCTCTCTTCAGAGTTTTGTTTCCTATTATGTGTTTCTTTCTCACACGGTGACACGCTTTATAAAGTGAACCATAGAAATGTAGGGTTGGAAGGGGCCTCAAGAAGTCAAGTCCAGCCCCTTGTGCTGAGACAGGACCAAGGAAATCTAGACCCGTAGCTCTCAACCTTTCCAGACTGCTGTACCCCTTTCAGGAGTCTGATTTGTCTTACATACCCCCAAGTTTCACATCACTTAAAAACTACTTACTTACAAAATCAAACATAGTGTGCTGTGACACTTTTTTGTATTTTTATTACTGAAAAATTGCTGACTTTCTCATTTTGTTTACCATATAATTATAAATCAACTGGAATACAAATATTATACTTACATTTCAGTGTATAGTGTATATAGAGGAGTATAAACAAGTCATTGTCTGACATTTTAGTTTGTACTGACTTTGCTAGTACTTTTTATGTAGCCTGTTATAAAACTAGGCAAATACCTAGATGAGTTGATGTACCCCCTGGAAGACCTCTGCATACCCCCAGGAGTATGTTTACCCCTGGTTGAGAACCACTGATCTAGACAGTCCTTGACAGATGTTTGTTCAACCTGTTCTTAAAAACCTCCAATGATGGGAATTCTACAACCTCCTTTGGAACCCTATCCCACAGCTTAACTATCCTTATAGTTAGTGTTTTCCCTAATAGTTTACCTACATCTCCCTTGCTTCAGATGAAGCCCGTTACTTCTTGTCCTACCTTCACTGGACATGGAGAACAGTTGATCATAGTCCTCTTTATAACAGCCCTTAATATATTTCAAGACTGTTACCAGGTCCTTCCTCCGTCATCTTTTCTCAAGTTTAAATATGCCCAGTTTTTTCTAACCTTTCCTCATAGGTTAGGTTTTCTAAATCTTTTATCATTTTTGTTGCTCTGGAATCCTTTGGACTCTCTCCAGTTCGTCTACATCTTTCCAAAAGTGTGGCACAGAGAATTGGATGCAATGTTCCAGCTGAGGCCTCACCAGTGTTAAGTAGAGTGGGACAATTACTTCCATGTCTTCCATCTAACACCCCTGTTAGTATAGCCCATAATATTAGCCTTTTCCATAACTGTATTACATTGTTGACTCATTCAATTTATGATCCACTATAAACCCCAGATCCTTTTCAGCAGCACTACCAGCTAGTCAGTTATTCCCCATTTTGAAGTTGTGCATTTGATTTATTCCTTTGTAAGTGAAGTACTTTGCACTTGTCTTTATTTAATTTCATCTTGTTGATTTCAGACCAATTCTCCAATTTGTCAAGATCATTTTGAATTCTAATCCTGTCCTCCAAAATGTTTGCAACTCCTCCCAGCTTGGGGTCATTTGCAGAGTTTATAAGCATACTCTCCACTCCATAATCCAAGTAATTAATGAAAATATTGACTAGTACCAGATCTAGGACTGACACCTGTGGGACCCCACTAGATACTCCCTCCCAATTTGACAGTGAACCATTGATAACTACTTTGAACTATTTATGCACCCACCTTATTAATTTCATCTGGGCCACATTTCCCTAGTTTGCTTATGAGAATGTCATCTGGGACTGCGTCAAAAGCCTTAGTAAAAACAAGAGCTACAGCTTCCCTACTATCCACTGGGCCAGTAACCTTGCCAAAGACGACTTGGTATGGCTTGATTTGTTGTTGACTAATCCCTATTGACTCTTTCTTATAACACTATCATTTGGGTGCTTACAAATTCATTCTTTAATAATTTGTGTCAGTATCTTGACAGGTATTGAAGTTAGGCTGACTAGTCGTAGAATCATAGAATCTCAGGGTTGGAAGGGACCTCAGGAGGTCATCTAGTCCAACCCCCTGCTCAAAGCAGGACCAATCCCCAAGTAGTCTATAATTTCTCGGGTCCTCTTTGTTCCCCTTATTTTAAATATGTAATACATTTGCCCTTCAGTCCTCGGGGACCTCCCCTTGCCTCAGTGAGTTCTTAAAGATAATTGCTAACTGGTCCTCTTATATAGGAATGTGTGTGGTGGGGGAGGGGAATGACACCAGTACAACTATATTTGTTTAAATTCAGACCTTACCTTATACTTGTAAATACAGATATGTCTTTCCTATGTAGACAAGCCCATAGCTTTACTGGTAGGGGGTCTGATCTTGAAGTACTTAACACCCACTACTCTCATTGCCTTCACTTGGAAGCTGCAGGCTCTTGGTATCTCAGAATTGGGCCCAAGGTTAACAAGTCTTGAGGCTATCCCTGTATAACAAAGCTGCCCTAGGACAATTTTCACCTCTTCAATTGGCTTTAAAATAGAACTGTCTCTGTTTTGGATTCTCAGATCTCTGTTTTAGCATGTCTGAGAACCATGTCTCATTGCTTGAGTTTGGGCATATGAATTTGTGTATTACAGAAAATTAAGGCAAAAACTTGTCTTTAGTTTGAGCTCTTTTAATTAAACACTTCCTTTTAATCTTTATTTTTAACAGATTTATTTTAAAGGGGTCCATCCAAAGTTCCCTGATGGAGGAAAGATGTCTCAGAATTTAGACAGCCTGAAATTAGGGGATACCATTGACTTCAGAGGTCCCAGTGGATTACTTGTCTACAAGGGAAGAGGCAAGACTGATTTTGGAAGTATTGTGTCCAGAATAACAAGCACCGAAAACCTTATATAATTGTGATGCACTGTAATGTAGGAGTAGTGATCGCTGACTCCACCCCCCCCAATCCAAAGAGGTTCTGGCTTTTCCTACACACAAGCTGAAGCACTTTAACGGTATTGGGTTACTTAGAGCAGTACAGCTGCTCTAGAGTACCTGCAGCTATGCCGTTGTTGTAAACGGACTTGTATAGGGCGGGGGATAAGGTCTTCTCTACGTTACAAAGGTTTGCTGGTAGTACAGACAGAGCTCTATTCCCAAGAGTGCTTTTGCTGGTAGAACTGTATATATGTTCCCTAAGTGAAATAAACTATAGCAGCAAAAGTACATTTACGGCACTTTTCAGAGTAGCAGCCGTGTCCGTCTGTATTCGCAAAAAGAACAGGAGGACGTGTGGCACCTTAGAGACGAACCCATTTATTTGAGCATGAGCCTTCGTGAGCTACAGCTCACTTCATCAGATGCATCCGATGAAGTGAGCTGTAGCTCACGAAGGCTCATGCTCAAATAAATGGGTTCGTCTCTAAGGTGCCACAAGTCCTCCTTTTCATTTATGGCACTATGACTGTGTTTCACTAAGGCTTTTGCTGGCATAGAAATGTTGCCCCAAAATCACACCCCTAACCAGCATTGCTATACTGGCAGAAGTTTCTTGTGTAAGCCTGGTATATGCTACACCAGGATAAAGCAACTTTTACATACTGTAACTGTGCCCAGAGCAAGGATTGTACTATATTTGCAAAGAAAGCACACCTAACTGACATGGTTATACCGATACAAAAACTGTGTGTAGACAAGGCTTGACAGAATCCTACTCTCAATTCCTAGCAGAAGAGCCAGTAGCTGCGTTAGGATTCCATCTGCATGACAGTTAACAATGGTTAAACTTGGTTATTTTGGCCAGGCCTCTGTGAATGAGGCAGGAACATGTAATGTCATGATTAAGAAATGGGCTTTATCCCAAGCTGGGGCTGATTCCTAGGATAAAGCAGAAATGTTTGTAGCCTCTGTCAAATCTGTGTGGTGTGTCCACACTAGCCATTAGAAAGTACCTCAAGTTAATTGGGAATCAGTTAACTTCATGTTTTAAAAAAAACCAAAAACACCACAACACGGTGAAGAGAAGCCCATAGAGACCTATGAGTGGGCTCTTTTAAAACCTGGTCATGACCTTATTCAACACCATCCACTGGCGTGGTCTTTGTGTAATAATTGCTGATGGACTGGATTTGTATTATAGTGTTTAGATACTTAATTTTAGCCAAGTTTCTTCCTCACCCAATTGAGATGTCTCCTGGAAATAGTTGTTACATACAGAGAATGGATTGTGAGCTCTTGAGGGCAGGTTGATCTTGTTGGGGGTGGAGGATGGTCCTTGTCAGACCTGACTCCTGCTCCTTGTTCAGGGCCACTAGACATTACTGAAATGCAAATCATAATAGCTTGATGTTGAGAAACGAGTCAAAAATCCTGTCTAATTATAATACACTAGCAGCGTTCATTTTCAATGTCTTTTAAAATAGTTAGCACTTTTAAAATATATGTTTGTCCTCACGATAGCCTTATAAGGAAAAGGTGACACATTGCCATTTTACAGATGGGAAAATGAGTGGAGAGGTGATTGTCTCAGACCCTGGGCAGTCACTATAAATCAGAATTAGAACTCAGGATTTGTGATACCAGTCCTCTGTTCAAATTAGTGTTTGCGAGTACTCCCTAATATTTGTCCTTTCCTCCTTTTTTCCAGGCACGTTTGCTATTCGCGCTGAGAAGAAATCTGAACCTGTTCTTAAAACAGTGAAATATGTTGGGATGATTGCAGGTGGAACTGGTATGCAAGAATGAAGTTTCATTCTTTGTGCACCTTGTTTCTGCAAGGCTATTAGATGTATTGCTCGTGGCCAGTTTTAACTGCAGTTCTTTTTCAGGCATAACTCCTATGCTGCAGCTCATTCGCGCCATCATGAAGGACAAAGATGATCTCACCATTTGTCAGCTGCTGTTTGCTAATCAGGTAACTCTTCTTTTCTTGTTGTGGCAAGACATTAAAATTGTCCTTAAGTTTAAAAAAACAAAACCCAGGTATATGCAAACCTCTGCTGAGACAGCACAGAACATAGATACAATTCAGTATCATAAAACCCTAAGCTAAAAATGAACAAACTATAAAAACAGGCACATGTGAGGCCATTGCAATGAGCACACGGTTCTCTGCATTACTGCCTGGTAACTTTTGCCCTGACATCTACCCCTCTTTTTTTTCCTATGTCCTCTTGTTATGTTCCTTATCCAGACTGTAAGTGTTTTGAGACGGGATTCTTTCTTCTGAATGGTTTCAGAGTAATAGCCGTGTTAGTCTGTATTCGCAAAAAGAAAAGGAGTACTTGTGGCACCTTAGAGACTAACCAATTTATTTGAGCGTGAGCTTTTGTGAGCTACAGCTCACTTCATTGGATGCATACTGTGGAAACTGCAGAAGACATTATATACACAGAGACCATGAAACAATACCTCCTCCCACCCCACTGTCCTGCTGGTAATAGCTTATCTAAAGTGGTCATCAAGTTGGGCCATTTCCAGCACAAATCCAGGTTTTCTCACCCCCCCACCCCCCTCCAAAAACCACACACACAAACTCACTCTCCTGCTGGTAATAGCTTATCCAGAGTGACCACTCTCCTCACAATGTGTATGAAAATCAAGGTGGGCCATTTCCAGCACAAATACAGGTTTTCTCACCCCCCCCACCCCCTTTTTTCAAAAAAAACACACGCACAAAAACTCACTCTCCTGCTGGTAATAGCTTATCCAAAGTGACCACTCTCCCTACAATGTGCATGATAATCAAGGTGGGCCATTTCCAGCACACATCCAGGTTTTCTCACCCCCTCACCCCCACAAACTCACTCTCCTGCTGGCAATAGCTCATCCAAACTGACCGCCAGCATGTTTTTGTTTTTTTGGGGGGGGGGGGGGGGAGGGGAGAAGCCCTTGTCAGAATTTTAAAGCTGCCCCATCTAGCAGCAGCATCATTTGCTCTCCTTTAAGATTAATACCCCCACCTCCAGGGCACGGAACCAGGGTTGCATAGGGAAGTATGAATCTGACTATTTCTGAGCACAGTTGCAGCATGTGACCTAAACTTAATTGTCCCCAACAGGTGAGAACTGCAAAATGGGGGAGAGAGTGCCATGCAATTAGAAATAGCAGCTTACTTGTTGTAGAACCAGCACCACAAAAAGATATTTTTCTGATCTGTTGGGGGTCATAGTCTACTCAGGCCCCGTTTTCAGATTTCAACTTCTCTGAAAGGTTGCATTGTGTTATGCCACTACATGTTGTCTCTTTCTTTACAAAACTCCAATGAAGGGTCGATACAGTGAATCTTAATATGATTGTCATAGAACTGGTAAATGATATTCTCAGTTTTAAAACAGGAAATTCTTGTTTACGAATTTCATGATCTAGCTGTGCTAAGCATTAGGCATTTAAAAGATGCTTATGGCTGCTACATGATGGCTTAATTTGGATACAAATCTCTGTCTACCATCTGAGAGGTATGGATGTAAGTTTATAGGAAGTCTTAGTCCCATTTGGTTCTAGTAATCAAATACCCCTAATTAAATGGTGTAGCAAACACCCTCCATTGGTACTGAACAACTTGTCTCTTAAACCACACGAGCCACTCTTACCCAGATAACATTCTGCCACTCATACCAAAATGTATGAAGGGCAAGATTCTCAAAAGGTCATATTATAGGCACCTAAATAAAGTAACCAGATTTTTTTTTAAAGGGCTCAACTCCTGTTGTTTTCAGAAGGACTTGGTAGATGCTGAGCACTTCTGAAAATCTGGGCACAAGTATCTAAGTACATTGTATCAAGTTACACTAACCCAAATGAAAGTAGATGTGTGGGTTGACAGTATATGATGCTACTGATTATCCTCAGTGCTTTAACTTTTATCTTGTGTCCACTGAAGCTATTTTAATCATAGATAATGTTGTAGAAATGATAATAGTAGAAGTTGGTGATGGAAAAGACCTGTTGGGTCATCTAGTTCTTCTCTGCCTATATAGGATTGACCTTATTTTACGTTTATCAGAATTATGTCTAGCCCAGGCTTGAATGTGCCAAGTGATGTCCCATTTCCCTTGGAAGCGTGTTCCATAGACTAATGCACCTTACTGTTTGGAAGTATTTCCTGATGTTAAGCCTAAATTTTTCCTCTTGCGTTTCGTCTCAATATTTTACCATTCCAAATGCCTCTCCATTCTTGGTTTTTACACACTTAAAAAAACGTCCTTTCCTGGTCATTATTTAGCCGATTAAAGTATAAAATGTCTCATTCTAAGGATAGTTCATACACTAAGTACTTCCATAACTGGGTTTTTTCCCCCCTCTACCCCTGTACTCAGCCCTTCACACCTTTAATCACTTTTGTTGCTCTTCTTTGAACTCTCTCCAGCCTGTTGGCGTATTCCAGGTACGGTCTTAACAAAACTTTGTACAGAGGGCCTGCTGTCTCCCTGTTCTGAGACATGGAGTTTGCACAACCAAAAATCACGTTGCAAACTTCTAGCTCCTGTCTGCTGCTGTCACCCATAAAATGTCCTTATTTTTTGCTGCTTTCCAGATTTCTCCCTCCCCATTAATCTGTGTTTAGGATTGTGTATATATCTTGTATTATCCCAGGTGGAAATAATACAAGAGGGTCTACAGTGTTTACAAATATGGGAAGGAAATAAAATGAGATTCTATGTCCTCATGGGTGCTCTACACATTTATATTTAATACTTACTGCTAATCTCACAGCATACTGTTAGCTCCCTTCTAGATCATTGAAAATGTCTTCTATTGTCCGGTTCACATGCCTGCTTTGATTTAGTCAGATCCAGAAATAGCTTTCTTGTAACAGATGCAGTTTCACATTAGATCCAGAAATAGGTGCCTTCTCAGCAACAGGTGCTGATAAACTCCCTCGATAGTCCCAAATATTTTGCTTTTATTGGTGCCAAATTGCTGTGTGGCTGGGAAGAATATGAAGGGACTAGCACCACTTCATAATGTGAGGCTGAAAAGGAGATGGAAAAACTACTGAGTCTCCTAGCATTATTTATACTATAGTGATATTGTGCAGTAATATTTAATTTCCCAAGTTTTATGAAAGCTGAATTGATACTGAAGACTGCTAATACAGCATTTCAGTTTTGTGATGCTGCATCTAATAACCATGTGGTGGTGGGGTGGTTTTGTTTTATTAAAAAAAAAAATCTAAACATATTTTTATCTCTTTCCATGAGGCAAGGCGTGGTCATCAAAGATCAAGAAGCTGGGAAATTTGGAATCTGTTTCTGACTCTGTCACTATCTTATTGAGTTCACTTATACATGTTTCAAACTCTCTCTAATATTCAGATAATAGCTACTGCACAGGAGTTCTGTGAGGCTTAATCTTTACAGTTAAGAGACTGGATGAAGGACTCTATTGAAAGTATAACTCCTTTCCTTTCCCTGCAGACTGAGAAAGATATCCTGTTACGATCAGAACTGGAGGAAGTTCAGGTTCAGCATCCAGACCGCTTTAAGCTTTGGTACACGTTGGACAGAGCACCTGAGAGTAAGATCTAACATGCCACTCCTGTCAATGCACCAGATTATGAGGGCTGATTACAATTCTAGAATCCTCTAACTTTTTCATCCCCTGTTAAGGCAACTAGATGCCTTCAGAGCTGACAGGAGGAAAAGGTTGGTAGCTAGTGCCTCCGAAGCTATGAAACTGGTCAGGAGAATGCTAGTGCGTAGTCCTCATCTTTGACTTTGGTAGCAAACGTGAACTCAGAGAGGCAAAGCTGAACAAGTCCCCCCTGATACCAGTTTCAATATATTCTGAAGAAAGAAAAAGAGCATTACTGACACAAGAATTGAGGATTAAATGTGTTGGCTAATATGGGAGAATAGAGGCAATCTCATTCCCCTTTTTGGGGTCAGCAGTTTTGTGTGTTCAGTACCAGCAGCAAGTTGGGGAACCCTGAATCTATAAAAGGGATAACACCTTAAATACCTATTTTATTTTCTTAAACAATGGATTAAGAAGGAAGGTCATGTGGTACTAAACCAAGGGTTGGCAACCTTTTAGAAGTGGTGTGCTGAGTCTTCATTTATTCACTTTAAGGTTTTGTGTGCCAATAATACATTTTAATGTTTTTTTAGAAGGTCTCGCTCAGTCTATATATTATATAACTAAACTATTGTCATTTTGTAAACAAGGTTTTCAAAATGTTTAAGAAGCTTCATTTAAAATGCTGATCTTACACTGCTGGCCTAGGGTTCCGTTCACCAAGGTTGGCAGTGGGCTGAGCGGAGCCAGTGGCCGGGACTCCAGACTGGCAGTGAGCTGAGCAGCTCAGCCTACTGCTGCTCAGCCTGCTGCTCCGTCCGCTGGCTCCTGCCAGCCAGGGTCGGCTCAGCATGCTGCCGGTCTGGAGTCCTGGCCCTGTCCATATAGAGTAGGTACCTACCTTCTCTCTGGTGCTAGGCATTCTCTTCCTCTCTCTGCACTGAGATGAGGGTGGGAGTGTGCTGAGAACAGGGCTGGGGGTGAAGGAGCAGGCTGGGTATTGGGGTGCAGGGTCTGGCCAGGAGGTTTGGGTGTGGAGCGCTTACCTGGGCAGCTCCTGTTTGGTGCTCAGGGTGGGAGTGGGGATGTGTGGGTGGTACTGGAGTCAGGCTGGGGTTGTGGTGGGTACAGGGGTCAGGGCTGGGGTGGTGGGGGTGCTCCCAGCCCCCTGCCCTGGGTGGCTCATGGCAGGGGCCTGGAGGGGATATGCCCTGATTCCACCCACTTCCCCAAGGTCTCTGGAGCAGAGAGTGCACTGCAGCTCCGCTTTTATCTCTCCCGCTCTATAGCAAGGGCTGTCAGCTGATCGGCTGCACAGTGGAGCTCTGTTCTTGGTTGGCCCGTAATAAATAAGGGTGTGTGTTGTTATAAAGCCTGTTAATAAAAGATCTTTTTCCCCTCTGCCCTCTCCATTCAGATTGGGATTATAGCCAGGGATTTGTGAGTGAAGACATGCTCAGAGAACACATGCCCCCTCCTCAAGATGACGTTCTGATCCTCATGTGTGGTCCTCCTCCAATGATCCAGTATGCTTGCTTACCCAACCTGGAAAAACTGGGATACACCAAGGACATGAGATTCTCCTACTAAAGAAGATTTAGCTGTGCTGTAGCGCGGAAAGGAAGCTGATGTAAGGAAAAGCATCTAGTTAACAGGGAACAACACAAAGTACACACAGGTGGCTGGTGTACAATGCTGGGAAGCTACATTTTAGATTATAATCACTTAGATTTCTTAATGCAGTTCAAAATTTGGCACAACACTAAAAACAAATAATTTAACCAGGTTGCAGGTACATAGTGATATATGATGCTTGGCTGTGCTTTCCTTAGCACATTCTTCAGAAAGACTGATTGACTACAATTTAGTGTCAATTTTCAGCACCAAAGCGTAATTTTTAGGGGAATGAAGAGGACTGTTACATTACTTACATCACTTACACTGTAATCCCAGTGGTAACTAGTTACTTCCCAACACTGTGTATATTGGATATTATTCTTGGTATGAACTATGGCCATGTATAGGAAGTACACCTTTATTGAACTTACTAAACACAAAGCTTTTACAGCAGGCATGTCAACAATGGCTGCCTCTTACACCGTCACCTGGCAAAGGTGAAAGGTTCAGGATGGCCTTTCGTTGAAATCTGGTGGTTTACTGGTTATGAGAGATATGGTGTAAGATGTCACTTCAACATAAATACACATACCAGGAACATAATTTCCAGTTGTATTTTGGACTGACCTTGCTTAAAGCAAATCTTTTCCAGCTGATCACCTTTACTAGCCATTCCCCTCCCAAGAACCTGAGATTAATTCTTGAAGGCAGGGGCTTTTGAATGTTGAAGCAGTTATTTTTAAAGAGCTGAAGGTGCTAGACTAGTGGGGTGTGTTCCCTCTGTAGAAAA
This sequence comes from Eretmochelys imbricata, assembly GCF_965152235.1. Taxonomy (NCBI): domain Eukaryota; kingdom Metazoa; phylum Chordata; order Testudines; family Cheloniidae; genus Eretmochelys; species Eretmochelys imbricata. Next base: position 238,078,900 of record NC_135572.1, read on the forward strand.
CTGTAGATTTGATGACTGTTCAGAACTGTTCATGCTAGGATTTCACTTGCAGATCTCTAGGTGTACTAAAATCCTATTAGCAAAAACTACTCAATTTAGTCTTTCTGTGATAAATTACTAAGGGGAGCGGGGTCATCTACCCTGCATGCAGTGCTCAAGCAAAACTCCATTGAGAATTTTGTCCAAAAAGGATGTGTAGAATTGAATTTGTTTGACAGCAGCTTCATCTGTCTAGCCAAATCCAAAAGTGCTGGACTGATTGCAGTTGGGTCTTAAACAGCTTGTACCTCATCTGTGGATGTTTCCATACAGAATTTTCTACTTCCCAGCAGCAATCCTACCTGTAAGCTGTCAAACTATAAAATCTTGTTCGAGTTGCTAAAACTGTTGGCTGAAAGAGTAAGTAATGTTGATACAAAGATACATATTACTATGAGGTTATAGTAATTTGCAGGACCTTCTCTTGTGCCTATGTAGAGCCTGGTATTTTGCACTTAACAGGTGGAAAAGATACTATTATTCACTCTAGGTTCCTTTTGCAGCAAGGCTACTAAATGAGGTTAAATGTATTCTGGGAGATCTTATCAATGTGTGCTTCTTACAGTCTGAAACTTGGGCTTTGGTAGAACAGTACTGCATCCTCAGAGTACAACTGAGGTGTTCCTGCTACTAATTTAAATCTGTCTTTGTAGCAGGCAATATGTTCAAGTTTAAAGTGAAGCATTGGTGTTGCTTGTATCTGTAGGGGACAAACACACCCAAAGATTTTTTTCTTGTATTAAGACTTTTTTTGATCAACTCTATAGCTGGTTAATTACAAGCTGTTTTGTATTATCATGCATATTCACTTACTGGCTTTTTCAAAATGTTTGTGCAAGAAATAAAATATTTTGCTGATTGTCATTTCATGTAAGTGTTAACTTTGCAAAGCCACTTGTGCAGGTATACAGATAAAGAACTTGCTGCCTCTTAATAAAATCCTACCATGGGTGGGAAAAGAACTAATTAAAAAACAAGCAGATTTTTTAAAAAATCTGTTTCCTTAGCTAGATTCAGGGAAGAATAAATTCAGTCTGTACTCAAAACCCTATTGTATTTCCTGCCATTAGGATTTTAGTACATCACCTTTGGTGGCAGAGGCCCATTCCTTTTTTTGGAAAGAGAATCTGCTAATGGTTACATATTTTTCCATACCTGCCTTAAATGTGTCATCATGGTGTGATGGTATCATAGTTTTTCAATAGTAGTTTCCCCATACTTAAGCAGAGATCTGTTGGAAAAATAGTGACTCACCTTGTGCAGTAACAACAGTTCTTTAAAATGTCCCCCTAGGCATACTTTACTACTTGCCCTCCTCCCCTCTACTTCTCGGTTCTTGCTATGACTCTGCTGTAGAGAAGGAACTGAGGAGAGGTTAGCCCACATGAGACAGTGCATGTGTGGGCCCAATGGACAGTGGTTCTCCTGTGAGCAGTGCAGACACACCTAGAGCACCTCTAAGACATGGTTCTGCTTACAAGTGGTGAAGAAATTGTCTCTTGTTTTTTCAAGTTGACTGTCTAAGCTGGGATGGGAGGAAGGGTCCCACCTCTAACACACTCCATGCCTGCAGAAAGCTCCATGTTCTAGTAGGAAACATTGCTGTGGAATGTTTGCCCTCGCCATGGTGTCCAGAATAGATTAGCTCTCACCACCCCAATCCCACACATACTGCCCCTAATGCGGGGTTTTTTTCCTGTCTGCTATGTTGTCTAAAATGCTGCTACAACTACACACAGCACTTTTCTTTGGCTGTCGTAGGTCTACTCAGAGATCCTTTGAGTCCATTTCCTACCTCTGCTCACTAGTGTATTACAGCTAAACACAAAAGCACTTCCTTTTCCCTTCTGACTTAACCCTGTGAGAGTGCTTTAGAGATGCCATAAAACTATATACTAGCCCAGATCCCCCACCTGACTCACTGCATGTTTGAGTAGATTAGGTTAACTTGTAGCATCACCCATCATTCAGCCACCAATGGGTAACAGTAAGAAGGGTTCTTTACAGAGTAAAAAAAAACATTAAAAACCTGTACTAGGGCCTAAGAATAATGTACAGCTCCCTATGCAATTAAAGAATACTAGTAAATGCAATTGTGAAAGTCAGTCATTTGCACACGCAATGTTAAATGACTCAATTACATTTCTTACTTTTAAAAAAGGTTTTCACATTGAAGGACTAGAGGAGACTCACTGCTTAAAACCTCACACATTGGTGGTCTTTATCAAATCCAGTCTTACCAAATACCTTGCTGTGTCACCACACTTCTTGGCAAAGTTAATTAACAAATACTATAGTGAGGGCTTATTAGGAAACTGCTTTGCTTTATAAAATATTTCCCAGCATGCTTACATGGGGTAAATGAGTGTCAATCCATAGAAAACTCTGTTGCTATATACCAACCAAAGATCTAGCCCCATTTGTCTAAAGTAAAAAAAATAGATTTTACTTTGCAAAATGGTGCTTTTTTACACTATTGGCTAATGCACGGTGAGGCTAGGGCCAATACTACTTGTATTTGTGATGCAAACTGTATTGCCTAACTGTCAAGTTAAAGCCAGCTGCACATTTAAATTAAAGGTACAAGAAACTCACTTCAGGGAAAACTGAAGTTTAGGTTTTCACTCTCTGAACATGTGCCTGCAAACACCACATCAGTCTGAGGGTAGGTCTAACAGTAAGTAGAGTTGATCAAAAATCTGATTAGCACCAGTCAGAACAAAAGTGGAAATATCAACATGTGTTGTGGAATGAAAAGTTCCAAAAAGCCCACAGAGGAGAATGGCATGTCACATGACAGATGCACACAGCTTGATATGCCTCCTACCTTTACAGCTGTCTACCTTTCTTACTGCTTGGCCTTTTTGGCACATGGTGGCCCTGGGGCTCTGCTACTCAGACTGGGTCCCTGGCTTCAGCACCTGTGTTTCTCACAAGCTCCAAAGGAGCTGGATGCCTGCTTACCCTCATGGGAGCTCTACAGCCAGTCAGTGTAATGACACCATTTTATTAGTCAATTGGAATATAAAATGGAGGGACATTAGCTTGGGTAAAGCAAAACTGCATGTGCCTGGTTGCAGCACCTGGATTTCCCCTCAACCTGTCCTGGTAAAACAGGATCTCATTGCAGTCCCCTCACCCTTTATTTCTTTGTCTCACACTTCAGTCATGTTCAGACCCCCCATCTGGCTCCCATTGTTAAGGATGTCCTAGGGTCCTGCAGTCATCCCTCAAGAGGAAACAGGTGAGAAGACAGCATGGGGCCCCCTCCTGCTCATGCTGGGCAGAAACTTTGGTGGTGGTGGATGGGCCAATTTTAGCCTACAGGGTAGAGAGGGGAGGAAAGGCAGTGACAGAAGGGAACAGGAGTCAGAAACAAGGTTAAGGGAAGGGGTGGGGGTAATGGGAAGTATGGGGAAAGGGAGATGGAAATTCTCTTTCTGCTCTTTGCGTTTCTGGGGCTGCCCTGGCTGCTCCCTAAGTAGATGACAACACATTGGGAAACTCATGCATGCTTGTACATTTTAAAGAATAAATAAAACAGTATGTGCCATCAAATCAATTGATGTCCATCTTGTGTCCCTTATTTCAGAGTCTGGGGGGTTGAGAGGTCTGGTCACATTGTTCTCATGGGGCCTGTGCCTCTGGTCCAGGCAGTTGTCTTCTAGCTTAGTTCTAAGGTAACTCCATTAATACCTTAGCAGTTCTTGATACACCATTCATCTCCCTCCCCCTACGTGCCTATGCAACGCATGCTTGTTTCATTGCTTACCCTTTGTCCCAGGAAAGAAAATACAGTGTAACAAAGGGTAACAATGCAAAAGGGAGCAGAGAAATTGAGTCAGACATACCATTCCTAAAAATAATACGTGAACTTAGCATCTTTTCCACATGGCGCTTGAGGCATGAGAACTACAACTCACATGAGGTACCACAGCAGCTGTGATGGACACAGGTTAGTAGACTGACCTGGAAACTAAACTGAAATGTTCCACTTCAGGTTAACCCAACTCAAAGCAAAACATTTCCCTTTTTTTCAGTTTTCCTTTGGAAAAATCAGTCAGCAACATCTGAAGTTTCTACTGAAAAATTTCAATGTTGCAAAAATAGCATTCTATGTTGAAACAAACCATTTTGACAAAATATTCATGACTAACTCCATTAATAAATAAGTTACCAAACTAATGGATAACTGAGGCTTTCACAAGACTTTGTTCTTGCAAGGATTTTTATAATGAAGGCAATGGAATGTGCTACCAAGTTCAAACAAAAAGCTGGATAGTCACCCCCAAAGTATCTATTTTTAAGAGACCAAGTTTTATCCTCTCCACCTTACTGAACCCCTCAATACTTAAATACACTGAAATCTACACTAAGGACCACTTCTGTTAGACAACCCTGATCTCAAAGAACCGTTTTAGCATATGCAAGGCTTCTCCTAATAGGACAGCTGATTGTTGTGGATCTTGGCTGCTCACTTAAAGACAAATTGCAGTGCCCTTACTGTTTTTTCTTCTCGTATTTTCAGTTCACCGATGGGCCTAATTCCGTGCGTCATAGAAATCTGCTAGGAATTCCAGGCTTGATTCTGAGCTCTCTTTTATGCTGGTGTAAGGCAACTGACTTTAGCTGAGGTATGCCTGAGTTACATCAGGCCATAATATCTCCATTTTCATAACCACAAAGATTGCAAATTCAGTACAGCTAATTGATTCTCAATATTACGTGTTTTATTTTGTCGAATACAATTTTTACATTAAAATAGAAATTTGACTATACAACTTAAAGTAGAAAAAAATATGAAAAGGATTTGTGAAAAGGAGCTTAATATCCCAAAGGTTAAATATTCACAAGTATAGAACATAAAGTCTTTTCAAAGGTGTAAGCTGGTTTAAAGTATCACTACCAAGTAACCAAAGCCATTGTAACCACATAGTGAATTTGTAAATTCCTCTTATACACATAATCACTACTTGCTTTCCCTTGAAAAAGTATTTGGGATTATACAACCTGAAACTCACATGTTGCTAACTAGAAATTAGGCAGGGAGAAGGGTGGGAAATCAAGAATGTGGCTGACAAGGGAGCATGACTAAGTCCTAAAATGTTGAAAAGAATAATTAATCTCTGAATAATTAAAAGCACATGGAGAGCATATGTAATACATGGGGGATTTAACTTCAAATACAAGACAGCGTGAAATTCTATCACAGGGGTTCTCAAACTGGGGGTCGGGACCCCTCAGGGGGTCACAAGGTTCTTACATTGGGGGGGGTCCCGAGCTGTCAGCCTCCACCCCCAAATCCTGCTTTGCCTCCAGCATTTATAATGGTGTTAAATATATACAAAGTGTTTTTAATTTATAAAGGAGGGGTCGCACTCAGAGGCTTTCTATGTGAAAGGGGTCACCAGTGCAAAAGTTTGAGAACCACTGTTCTATCGCCATTGAAGTCAATGGCAAAACTGCCATGGACTTCAGTGAAGCCAGGATTTCACCCCCTATTTTAAGTCTTAAAATACTCTGCAAGACCACTTTCCTTTAACCAAATAGTGATACTTTCAGTCCTAACCTCCCCCGCTTTGTCTGCCTTGTCTAGTGTTTTTGGGGCTGGGATTTTGTCTCTTACGAGGTGTTTTCTGCAAGGTATGATTCCAAAGTCATTACAAAGTCTAGGCATCACAGCAATACAATAATAAATGATTAACAGACTACCATTTACTAGTGAAGAGAGTTACATATAGGAAAGCTTCTTATGATCATTCAGTCTACATCCATGCCACAGCAGGATTAGTCTCTGCAATCATGGAACAACAGATTTTACACCCAGCATTATAAAATCATGGCATCATTGCCCTTCTCTCTCATTCCAAATAAAAAAAACCAACAACGGTCTTTATAGCAACTTTCTGTTTAAGAAGTGCCCACACTCTCTAGGTAAATGTAGTGAACTCAACTCTTCCAAAACATCTTTCACAGGTTTGGGTGTGAAGTTCTGAAGAACAGAATATTCTTAAAATTAAGCCTCCGGTATGAACACATTTTCTGGAATGTATATAGTGTTGATTTAAAAACTGGAAAGAGAGTTAATCATCTTAGGTTCTATAAAAATCAACTGCCTGGACTAAGTAAATACGTTCAATAGTGTGTGAGAGAGAAAGAAATGCTGATGATTGAAAGACCAGGACTGGATATTCTTTGGTGATTGGGTTCACAGCCCTTTTACCATAAACCAGGAGTTTAAAGAAAGTTAATATACACCTTGCCCACCTCCTTGAGCCCATTTTTCTTACAGAGGCAGTTTTCAAGCATTTCTTTTGTGGAGAGGAAGCTGTCAGTGTTCAAGATAAACTGCTTTAGAGCATTCTCGCCTGACAGGTGATTTTTTCGTTTCTCCTTGTTGATGCTGTCGAGCAGGACTCCTCTGATATCCTTAGGCTTCCCTGGTACTCCAAACATTATAAAGAGGCCCAGGCAGTCTTGTCCCACCAGTGTGCAGAACTCTTCCAGCTTCTCAAACCTGCTTTGGTTTTTGAAAGGCTGATCTGCTAACTTGGCTTCCTTGCTGGGCCCAGTTTCATTGTGGAGGAGCTCAGCCATCTGCAAAGACTGCACGGCGATCTGAAGATTGATTTGTTTGTCGGCTCCAGATAAAGTCCAGATCCAGTCAATCCCAAGCAGCAAAGACTGTTGCTTTGTCATCTTGCTGGTCGCGATACGCTCCTCCACTCCTTTTTCAATACAGAAACTGATGAAGTTAACCAAAAAGATCTCATTTAAAGTATCCATGGCTGGGCGGAATTGGCTCTGAGGATCTTCAAATCCAAGGTATTCTTTCAGCTTTTGAGATGCATGGACCACTCCTTGGCTGAACACCTCGTTTATAATGAGAATGTCAGCCTTGTTTTTCTCGTTATATTCCTGTGATAATTTCTGGCCCATTTTCTCGGCAAAAAAGATATTCCCACATGCAGAATGCTCTGGGGTAGCTTCTTTTTCCTCTCAGTGAAAGCTGCGTGGTCACACGGTTAAGTCATACCTTTAAATATGCACAATGTTCACCCACTGCTTTCCAGAAAAAAGTCACACCAATAGCAGAGCTATGCTGTGCAAAAAGGTCACAGTTCCGGAAAGGCAGATACACATTTTTCTGGGCATGCTCTCATCCAGCTCACTACCAGAAACCAGCTGAACAGGTTGGGTAGCTTTCACACACAGTAGCACTTCCTCAGTGTGCATTATTCAGACTTTACACCTTTATCGTTAATTCCAGCACCAGTTGTTTAACTTACCGTATCCTTTTCTGTTTTTAACAAACAAGCCCTTCTAGGGAGGCTGGCTGGCTCACCGGAATATGGAGCCATCCAGAACACTGGTTCAAATTCAGCTCAGGACAGTGGAGACCGATCTTCATTGCCATCTGACAGCTCTTCAGAGAGCTGTGTGAAATGAGCGGGTGGTTTCAGGTGCATTCCTAGGGGACACTTGTCCATTTTGCAAAATTTGCTAGCAATAACTAGTACCCAGGAGAAAGGCCAAGGAAAGAATGGAAGCTAGGAAATCCACTTGCCCCAGAGAAATACCTTGCAAGTCAAGGATGGGGGGACATTTGCATGACTGTTCCTACCTGCCTGTACTGTCCTTCTCCTGGGGAACCCCAGACACTAGGGCTGTTCCATACACCGCCTTTTATGAATACATAACAGTTTATATAAACAAGCTCTTCCATTCTTACAAAATCCATCACCCTCCTCTCTTTTCTTGGATTCGCTAAACATGATAGTCAGATGCATGCCATCTTCATAGCATTTGTCTGGATGAACCCAGGCCAGTTTTAGTTCTGCTACTTCCAAACCTCAATTCTTCAATGAAACCACTTCCTCTGCCCAGGATCTCATCAATATTGTCAAACACTGTCCTGTAAGAACTTTATTCCTTCTCCTCTCCATTCCTCCTTTCCCTCTTTGATGGCAGACATTGATGTGGAGATCTTTCTTCTAACTCTCTGCCTTTAATCTCTCAACCATCTCATCATACTTCCCATCCTCCCACTCCTGGCCTGCTGGCTGTTTTCCACCAGCCAACAAGCAAGCATGTCTCTCTTCTCTCAACCTAAAAAAACCCCAAAACACCTCCCTTAAATGCTCAGGCCTTACCAACTACTTATATTTCTTCTCCCCTCTCTCTTGCAAATCCTTGTGCATGTTATCTACTCTCTGCTGGTTAGGCTTCTTCTCCTCCAATCTCTTCCTGAGCTACTTCAGCCCTTCTCCACTCCACAAAAACTTCCCTCATGAAGGTCACCAACAACTCCTTCAGAGGTAAGATTAAGGTGCAAGTCTCTGCTCTTGCTCTTTTTGATCTAGTTGTAATCTTTAATATCACTGATTAACTTCTCTTCCTTTCTACTTTAGTGTTTTGAAGCTCCCGGTTCTCCTTCCATGTTGGCCACTGCTTCAGTGACCCCCACTCAATCTTCTCTCTCCTTATTTGTTGGCAGGCCTAACATCTCTCTTCTGTTACGGAAACTCATCTGCATCCACAGATTCAACTACTCACCTCCAAGCAGATGATTCCCTAAGCTTCAACTGTCCCCAGTGTCCAGTCTTTTATGACTAAAAGAACTAAACTGTTTAATATGCCAATCAGTAGCAGAATCAGGGGCCTGTATAGACTCAGAAATTACAAGAGACTGGAAATCAGTTCTTATTTGCTTGTCAACAATTTTATGTGGCTCCTCTTCATAGGACGTAACACAAAGCAGAGCATTTCCCTAATCTGAGGACACGATCTTTTACTGATTTGGATATGGAAGAGGTTTTGCTTCATTTGCTTCGAAAAGCTTTGCAGTTCCTCTTTGAAGTATTCCTCCCCATCTCTCAAGATCATATTTGTTTCAAGATTTGAAGAGATGTACATCTAAATTACACACAGAAAATATTTTTCCAATCGCTGCAAGTTATGTGGTATCTGAGTTCCTAACTTTTTAGTTCTACATTGCAAGGAATAAACAAGTCCTATTACAATAAGATACACTCAAAGCTCTTTGGAAAGAAAAAAAAATTAAGAAGTTTACTCCAAACAGTCAATTTAGGTCACAATATAGAAACAGGACCTGTGTGGTTAGCTGGCATGCAGGAAGATGCAGCACCTGTAGCCATTAGGACAGTGGTACTCAAACTTATTTGATTGCACGCCCCTTCTTTGTGTCTATAGTAGTTACCAGCGTGACCCCCTCCCTCCACCACAGAAGTACGTATACGGATTTTAAAAAAAATCAACATGCAACTCTCACTAAATATGAAACCCATTAAGGCATTGATTCAAAAAGAGCCAGTGATCCACTGTAATAAGAGCAAAAGCAAAACTGCAATTGTGGTTGATGCTTACAAGTAAATGAGCACACTGTGTTGCAGCAAACGGATTAACATACAGAGGGCAAAAACTTTGTATAATGCTTTGCAGGCGTAACAGAAATCCGTCAAGATACACAGTGCCCTCTGAGGACCTGATATGTCTGGAGGAATGAGCTTTGCTATTCATTTCAGTGGGTAAAATGTGTGCAGGAAGGTTTTTTCCCCCCTAAAGCTTCCCGTGCACTCCCTCCCCCGGTTTGAGCACCTCTGTATTAGAGCCTTATGCTGGGCTATAGCCATGTGGATAAGAGAACTGGACTGGGACTTGGGAGACTTGGATTCTATTCCTGGCTCTGGCATTGGCCTGCTGGGTGACCTCCCTGTGCCTCAATTTCCCATCTGGAAAATGGGGAGCATGATGCTCACCTCCTTTGTGAAGCACTTTGAGATCCATGGATGAAAAGTGCTGTATAAGAACTAGATGTTGGTATTCGTATTCCCAAAAGAAAAGCCTGAAGGTTCTGGTTCAATTTTCACAGCTGCCCAATATACTGAGAGCCTCCCTACTGGGACGAAGAGAGCAGTCACTTAGTAGGGAAATGTCCTGCTGCAAATAAGATGTTGAAGGCACAGTGATTAAATGGAGATATTTGTGGGGCAGTGGTGAGTGTTCATACTGAGGGTCATGTGGTCAGGAGAACTGAGAGGCATAAAAAGGTACAAGGTTGTGGTGAAGGAGGTGCAGGCCTTCTTCCGTAAAGTGATACCATGAGAAGGATTGCTAGGAAGCAACCATAACTGGGAGAGAGGCAGAATTTTTCCTGAAAAATAAAAGGCTAAAGAAAATTAAAATGTCATTTTAAAAAGTGACCATAATCAATGATGAGCTAATCTCAAAGGGTTTTTTTGAATAAGAACTCTATATAGCTCAAGGTCCTCTTCTGCTCATCATTGTAAATAAACATACAGAAAAGTTTTATTTAATGTATTCTAGATTCCAGTTGTTCATTCTCCTCCATTTCCTGAGAAAGGCAGGTCTTGCGCTTAAAGCACAAGATTGGGAATCATGGTTCTATATTCCCTGCCCTGTCACAGACTACCTATGTGACCCTGGGCAAGTCACTTAACCTATCTGTGCCTCTGTTTCCCTACTTCAAAACAGGATTTTGTGAAGCTTAACTACTGTTTGCACAGCACTTTGAAACTCTTTGCAGATGTGCCAAAATATCATCATTTCACTTTTCACAGTGCAACTCCACTATGGCATGGTATCAAGAGATCAATGGGTCAACTAACGTGGCTTTGAGAAATCATTATTGAACAACCCAGGAACAGAGTGCAGAGCTTTTTCATGACATTGTTGCCATCAAGCTGGGCTGGTTTAGGTCTGTCTCAGAAATAAAACTTGAGACCCCTTAGAAATCAAAGAATCAGCTAGCCTAATAGAACTTTATATATGGATGGATGGCTTAATAAACATATAACCACTGGAATTCTGCTTGGCTTTTTTTTTTTTCCTTTTAAATGACGAGAACATAACTTACCAGAAAATTAGTTTGCAAAGTATTCTAAGGTCAATTGAAACTATAAAGAAGACAGACAATTGAGATATTATTTTAAAAATGCAGAAGCCCAGAAATATTTGGCATTTTCCAACAGACTTTATTTGCTTTTTACACAGCAATACATATTAGTTTATTTTGCCCCTCTTTACACACAAAATTTAAAATATCATAAGTGTATGTTTGTTTTAACTTCCTGACTTTATTTTAGCATTTATATTACTCTCTCCATAAAATAATCAAAGTTCAGATGATAGGTAGCTTGGATAGGATGGCCTTTTTCCAACCAGTAAACTGCTGAATAGAATGATTTTTGGAAAGACCTCTATTTACATTAAAATTAAAAACAAATGAACATATAAAGCTCTCAATAGGCTTATTGATAGGGCTGAATGGGGGAAAAAAACAGCTTTCTGTGAATATTTGTTTCAATATGTATATTTATAATCCCCTTGGGATCTCTTTCTGTGAATGTTTTAACTATTGTGCTCACTTCCAAGAGAGTTTGCAAATGAGTGAATTTTAAACAACTGTTGGTTCCCAAGGGCAGGGGCCCATGTCTTCTTGTGTTTGTGCAGTGCCTAGCACAACAGGACCCGGATCCCTGGTTGGGCACTATTTCAAAACAAATAGTAATTATACTGCAGAATATTCACAGAAAGCAAACTTCAAATTCACAAGTATTCACATTGGAGATCCTATTCTAAGTGTTACACTTAGCCAGTCAGGGAACAGACGCTTACCATGTGACCTAGCTGTCCAATCAAAATAGCTCAGATATCAAACCATCACAAGAAATTGCTGACGATCAAGCTATAGACCAAGAATTATTTGCAGAAATTATTCCATCAATAATTTTGAATAATGAATAAATAATTCATTATAAATTATTTGCCAGGCTCTAGTTAGCAAGCAGCGAATGGCAGAGTTCAATGTAATGCATAACGTAATTGGTTCTATTGAAGTTATTGTAGTTATAAATAAATATAAACCTAGGCGCCCATCCTGTAAAAAACCAGACTGGTAACAGCGTACACGGTTATACTGCTAACCGTCAAAAAGTCTCAAATCCCTCCCAGCAACTTGTAGAAGCCCATATTAAAAATCTTGATAACGTCTCGATTGCCTTCCCAACTTCTGTAACAATACATCAGATGTATTGAAATTGCCATAAATCTAACATTGGTTAGACTGTAATAACCAACTTATCTAGAACAGCGTCCTTCCCAATGCTTGTAACAAGAGCGATGATGAAAAGCATGATGAAACCCTTCTGTTAAAGCAAACATGGTAAGATAATTAATCTAGCTGTAGTTTTTTTCCCCACAAGTAATGAAGCATCATGCCATTGTGTTACAATACATGCAACATTCAACACCTTAACAATCATCATTTTAACAGACAGAGAGCTAGCATTTTTTGAAAAGAACTATCAAGTTCTATAGAATGTCGGACACAAGATTTTCACTGGCTAGTTAGAATTTTAGAAACCTGATTATTTCAAAGCAGAAAGGAGCTGTGCTTTACAGAGGCATAAGTATTAGGCAACGTGTGTTTTGGTATTGGACTTATTCTTGGGACAAAACCCTGCCTTAGGTTTAATGCTGGGAAATTATACATTTCCTATATGTTTCTCTACATAACTTTTGCAACTATACAAGCCATCCTATTGGAAACACAATACAGAAATATCCTTCCCCACACTGAGCATTCCTCAATTTCAAGCTGTGAATTTTCCAGAATATTTTTAATACCATTAAAACCTTACTTTAATGTTAATAACTGCTGCTGGAGGAAAAAAGAAAAGAAGAGAAATTTCAGATATTACAGATTTAGAAATGTGATGCAAGCAGATCTACATTTCACAATAGCTTCATCCAAAACATAAGAATGTTGACGACACGTTGCAAAAATTAAAAACAAAAGGAAGCAAACAGTTCAAAGGTCAGTATGACTTTTCCAGTAACCAGCTGGTTTGCAAACTGGGATCATCCCTTTAAAAAACAATTGAACCTTTCACCACTTTATGTCACAAAATAAAACTTCTGCTTTACATGCACTTCATATAATTTTTTTTTTAATATATAAAACAGTATAAAAATAAGACAGCAACAGTCAAGAGTTACCTTGAGTTTTGTGTAGGGCAGTGGGGCCTGGAGGCCTACGCTGGATACGAAAGGAAAGAACTGGTATTTACTTTGGACAAATCCATTAAAATAGGACACCAGTGATATCTTTTTTCAGCTGAAAGCCACACTGAATGCTGATGCAGGTTATTTACAAGTTGAATGTTTCCTATTATTTTGAAACCGCACATTTCACAACATGAATAAGCATAAAGAGCATTATGGCAGCCAATTGTAAATACAATACTTTGGAATATATGTCACAGGTTTGTACATTAAATATAGTAAAAACAATTACACTACCGCTCACCAGTCTCTGGTTGGTTTATTTTTTATGGCAACTTTAGAATAGGCACCTTTTCTCCTTATCCACTCAAAAATATCACTTCTAACAAACAGAAGCAAGAACAATGTAATGTACATGATCTGCTGCCCATCACATATAACGATGATGTTCCTAGCATATAAGAAACTGAATTCTTTACTGGTATTCGGCAGTTACGGTCACACATTTGAATCTTCATCTGTTATACTGGCGCAAGGAGAGCAAGTAGCAAAGTCTTTAAACATTTCGTCTTCTTTTAACATGTGCTGCAAAGGAAACAAAGGAAGAATTAACACAGACTCTGACAAAATTAAGAACTCAGAATTGTGTAGTCTCAGGAAAATAAAATGCAATGCAACTGTAGTGAATCCTCTAGGGTGAAGTCATTCACCCCACTCCTCTTCTGCATCCAGTATATGCTGGGTGTAGATGACAGAGAATCATTTGCAGCTCCCTGATCCTAAAGCTGTTTTGGTCTTTGGCATAATGTAGAGCAGTCCCAGTATGCCTGGCTGCCTCTGCTGATAAAGGGCCATCCACCAGCCAGGGATTGCCATAGTGGCCACACCCTTCATCCCCAGCAGGATTACCCCTACACCAGTGATGATGCAGGAGTCAGCTATTGGAGGCTCTACACACTGGGGACTCCTCCCCACGAGGGGAACCTTCAGCTATGGTATCTGGCTGTTGTCTAGCCCCTTTGCAGTGTGGTGAAAAAAGACCAGATTTGGGTTCAGGTTGGAGCCCATGATTTTACAGAAAACCAACCCAAACCAAACCACACCTGGGACATTCTTTGTGGTGGTTCACGATAATTAAGGCTACGATGTAGTCACGGACGTCACAGCAGTCACGGATTCAGTGACTTTACCAGACCTGCGTGACTTCTTCGGCTTCAGCTGTCAACGGCTGAAGCTGGGGCTGGAGATGGGACACCTCGCAGCTTCCCAGGGCCGTGTGCCCCTCTTCCCTCCCCCGTGCACCTGTGGCTGGGGCTGGCACCAGGACTCTGTGCCCCTGTCCCGCAGCCAGCCCTGGAGTGGAGGCTATGCACCCCCCTGTGGCTGCGCACCCCCACTGTGGCTCCTGGAGCTGGGCCTGTGCGCCCCCCACATGGCAGTGGGGCTCCGCCTGTCAGTCCCTTCCTCATGGGACTCCAGCTGTCATTCCTCCACCCCTACTTATCCCTGTCCCCATCTCCCCTGGTTATTTTTAGTAAAGTCACAGACAGGTCACAGCTCCTGTGAATTTTTGTTTATTGCCCATGACCTATCTATGACTTTTACTAAAAATAACCATGACAAAATCTTAGCGTTAAATATAAGCAGAACTCCGACTTGCACAATAATTCTGGACTTTCAGTCGACTTAAATATAGCAGGAGTTTCACAATATAAAAATTAACTTGCACCAAGTTCCGCAATAGACTAAAACCTGCCCAAAGCAACCACCCAAAGGGCTGGGGAAGAGAAAAAAAAAAAAAAAAAAGAGTCAGCTCCCAAACACAGATGGTCTGCTAAGAAGAGTGAAGTAGAGCTGTGCTTAGCAATACTTCGGGACATTTCTTAGTACAGGAGGTTGTCTAAGGTTTTGGGCCATATTCAAAGCACGGATATTTTAGTTCTACTGGCAGTATTTTAAGGCTTACTGTCAAGTTGTTGATGCCTTCAGAGAATGCTCCTATTTGCCTCACTGTCCCTTCCGAATCTTCCATCTACAAGAAACAGGTCACAGGGGAAAAAATAATTTATACTCATCTGTGGTGGTAATTCAGTAAATCCATTAAGCAACAAACATGCTACATTATGCCAATTGTGGGGGAGTAAGTTTCGGTGTTGTGGAAAAGCTTACTTGTGCCAAATTAATGTCCAAATTCTGCGCATAAGTAGTTCCTTTGGACTTGTGTCAGGAACCATATTTTTTGGCAGTACCATGGTGTTCCATGACTGCTGGTGACAAGGAGTTAAACAAGCCAAGGTAAACACTGGGTATGCCATTCAAACCCAACAGCGCCATCGCCGAATACAAACAGCAGAAGCTGGTTCACCTGCTCCAGTCTATCCAAATCGTCATCATCATACACTCGGATATCCAAGCCAGCCTTAAATCCTTTCTTAGACCCACTTCCAGATGCCTGTCCCAGTTCCATCGGGCACACATACTCTTCCACATCATCCTGCTTCTTCTTCCTCAGACTTCCAAAATTGCTGAAGGCAAGCTTCTTTGGCTTAAAAAGTTGGAAAAAAACTGTCATAAAATCAGGAATTTGGTAATTTACTCAGCCTGGATTTAATTAAGCTTTTATTCTTCCATCAGGTATTTAACTGCAAACAAATAATAGAGGCTCAGATCCTAAACACGTTAGCCCGAATATTTCAAATTTCACTACAACCAAAACCAGGAAGAAACAGATCCTCATTCTTCTTATTATTTGTGTAACAGTAGCACCTAGAGATTCACAACTGAGATCAGGGTCCCATTGTGTTAAATACTGAACACACACACAGGGTAAGAGACTGTCTCTGTCCCAAGCAGCTTACAAATATAAATGAACAGGGCAAAAGACAGAAGAAAGGAAGCATTATCTTCATTTACCACTGGGAAACTAAAGCACAGACCCATCACACAAGGTGACACACACAGCCTGCAGCAGAGCCAGGAACTGATTCTAGATCTGTAGGGCCCTACCAAATTCACAGTCCATTTTGGTCAATTTCACAGTCATGGGATTTTAAAATGTCAGGATTTCACCTATTTAAATCTGAAATTTCACGCTGGTGTAGCTGTAGGGGTACTGACCCAAAAGATGATGGGGAGGGGGAAGGAGGGGAGTGTCGTCACAAGGTTATTGAAGGGGGGGGGGGGGCGTGTCGTGGCATTACCACCTTTACTTCCGCACTGCCTTCAGAGCTGGACGCCCGGCCAACAGCCGCCGCTCTCTGTATACCCAGCTCTGAAGGCAGCGCAGAAGTAAAGGTGGTAATACCACGATGCCCCCTAAAATAACCTTGCGATCCCCGTAAGCCCTTTTTGGGGTGGGACCCCCAGTTTGAGAAATGCTGGTCTGCTTGGTGAAATCTGTATCGTATAGGGAAACAGTACACAAAAGACCAAATTTCACAGGGGAGACCAGATATCACGGTCAGTGATGCGGTTTTCACATCTGTGAATTTGGTAGGGTCCTACAGCTCTCCTAACTCAGCCTAGCATCTTCGCCAATGATCACCCTCCCACTCTAAAAAGCACTTGGATTGAGCAGGAACTTGAATCTTGGGCTCTCAGATTAAAAGTGTGATGCTCTACTAACTGAGCTAGCTTTTCTCCCTTCTGCCCCACAAAGCCTCAGGGAACAGCACCCTGAACGCTTGTAAAACCACCACATGTCTGGCAAAGTGGCAGTTTAACTGCTTAACTGCTTCTTAAAATGCACACGTACACTGGACAGTAATAAGCATTGACCTACCTTCACTTTGGCAGTAGCAGTTAAAAGGACATAGTCTGGAGATTCCATGGCTTCACGCTTTTGATGTTGGGCATCCTGACCAACCAGTAAATTGAAATGGGTCGCCAAATGGCGTCTCAGCAGCGTCTTGTTTGGTGGGATGTTCAGCAACTGTGCCATGGTTTCCACATTAAAACGAGGTTCCAAGACCTATGAAACAAACCACAGAGAGTCAAACTGAAATCAATACCCCTGGATTAGGTCTTGAGGATGCCAGCGGCCATGCCAGACTTTATGGGCATTTTTTGGGTTGCATAGGCCATTTTTAGGGGAAATGCATTATAAAAAGAGAAGAAAAAAGAGTTAGACTCAGACTTTAAGGTCAGAAGGGACCATCATGATCATCTAGTCTGACTTCCTGCACATTGCAGGCCATAGAACCTCACCCACCTGCTCCAGTTAACATCTGTTCGGTTTAGAAAGGGTTATTCCTGTGGTTTTGCAGAGTTCTCAGTGACAACAAACCAGTAAACAAGAGAAAGTAAGAGTGACCCACCATCGTGTTTAAAATATGCCTTCATTTATGGTAAAAGATCTTTCCCCCCACCTTCTTTCTTTTTTAAAAAATGTTTCTCTGATTGGATGACTAGAGAGAGCGCTTCAGAGATCCTGTCAAACTGATAATAGTATGTTAATGTGTAATTTTCATCTCGGTTTTATTGTTGGGAACTTTATTTAAGCTTAACAACAATATATAATGGATAGTGAATAAGCATAGAGTGAAAGTGTTCTGTGTGGTGCGTTTCTCAAACAGCACAGCAATGTTCTGCATTCTATAATCAGTTTCTGTACAAGAATCTGATCTACCAGCCTAGTTACTTAGATGGTGCTCTTGATTGTGGTATCTGAGCCAGCAGAGATTAATATCACTATACGAAGATGATTTGTACAGTGTCTGAAATCCAGAACGATCCCAAAGTATTTTACAAACTGATGCACAAACTAGTCACAGGAATCAAAATACTCTCCCACTACAGAAGCACATGCAGCTGTTTAACAGCACACAGCAACAGTTTAGGGCAAGAAGTAGAGAATGCTTTACCTGAAAGAGAATGCAAGGGAAAATTTAGGTGTACAGAAACATTGTTACCTAAATGGCCAGCACATCAGTGTTTATAAAGGTTCCTAACAGCAAGAAGCTTACTAAAGATGACTGCCCATTTGGACAGACTGAAGTAAAAAGGAGATTGCTAACATGGCAACACATAGTTACATTTGGTTTTAGCCATATATAGTATTAAAATATTATCTGGAGTCTCTTATAAGTGAAACACTAAACTCTTACCATAAGTCCACCATGCACACCACTCCCTCTCAAATTAGGTGCATATTCTGCTAGGTCAACTGAGCGTAACCACTCCATTACACGGTGATTGGTCCACTGAGTAACCTCTGATGGGGTGATATTGTTCTGTGAACAGGAATAGTTAGTCATGAAGATTTCTTAGTTCCAGCTTTAATTTAATTCCTTCTCTGCCCTTCACTTTAACCAACCTTCCACTCTCAAATGCATAACACTTTTCTTTTTTATTGGTACCTTGTGGCATTTTATACTATCAGGCTGGAGATGCACCTAGACCAAAATCCCAGACCTCCCCCTCCCCCCACCAAACACTGGGAAATTTCAAATCAGATCTCAATTGTAGGGGTCCAGCCCATGTCTTCATCAGAGATGCTGTACTAGGAGGCCCCCTACAAAGTGCCTGACAAGTTGAACAGATTTCCTTCTTCAAGCTCCTTGGCTGCTGTCTCTTGTTCAGCATCCTCACCTTCGAGTCTGGTATTTCAAGATCATTTATTAATGTGTGTTGAACAGGCTGGTGGTACTGCTGTTGAAGGGTGGAATAAAGAAAGCTACCTCATGCTCCTGTGAACGTTATGAGAACTTGTCGGAAGCTTTTAGAAAAGGCATTGTGATTTGAAACAGTTCATTGTAACCAGGACACCAATTCAGAACCTGGATTTTTTATATAGCTGCAAGATTTCTGAAGACATATTGATCTGATCCATGCCTTTGCAGCTGATTGGTTATCTCAGATGGAGGTCAACGTTCTAACTCCCCCACCCCAATCTCTCATGCAGCAAGTATGGTAAAATTATGTGAGCTGTGTCCATGAACGCAAAAAGCCTGATTCTGCTGTCGCTCACACCAGTTTTTACACCATTGTTAACTTCAGTGGAGTGACTTCAATTTACACCAGTATATGTAAGAATCCGTTATCCCCAAAGAACCGCTATACTGGGCATCCCTTAGAGAAAGATGTGATGCATCTTGAACCACAGTTCTGGTGGCCTTATTAGTATCATAATTCCCTCTCAAGAGCAAGCTGCCTGTAAGACAAACACAGCTACAGTGGTAGCCCAAGATAATATTTGATTACAAGGGTCAACCCATTTTAGAAGGTAAATATTAAGAAAACTACAGATTTCATAAAGACTCAACAAAAAGCTTTACCAGGAACTGTGCACCTAATTCAAGACAATCAATAGATTCCACTTCTACCCTTAAAATAGCACAACATAGAATATATTCCAGAAACAGTCAGTCATTAAAGGGGAGACTTGACAAGAGGAACTGACTCAACGGGCTGGGGTAAGGGGAACAAAAGGGGCCATAGTCCCAGATAGGTAAGGCCCAACTTGAAAGTTGAAGGAAGGGAAAAAGTAAGGGACAGGGAAGAGTTGGAGACAGGTAGCAGTCAAGGCTGGGGGTGAGCAGAGCAAGAATCACTTGTAAGGAAAACCAGTGGATTATACTCTACATGATTTAGCCTTCACTTAAAACTTGTTACCTCATCAGATGGCCTCCTGCGCAGACAGTTGGGTTCAAAGTTATTTATTCTCAGGACCTGAATGGCTCTTTTAATGCTAAGATGGTGAAGGACACTAACAACTTTCAAGGACAGCAAGTCATCCTGTGAAAAATTAAAAAGGTGTGAAAACACACCCACACAGAAACAAACACACCCATTTATTTTTGGAATCTATAAGAACATATACCCTGAAAAAGATAGATTTAGTGTCTGCCTACAGTGCCACACTAAAGAAATAAGAAATACTGGGATAGCTCCTCCTCACGGTAATTTTTACGGATTTTAAAAAAAAAATTTTTGCCTTGCCGCCCCCTACATTTCCCAGAATTCTTTCTACCAGCTGTTGTGTAACTTCCTTCGTGCACAGTCGTTTGTGGAAAGGATTCTGCGGAATGATGAGGAGAGAGAGAGAGTGCCATAACCTGTCATCACCAATGCAACCAGCAACAACATAACTTTCTGAACACAGAATATCAAGTTCGTTTTAAAATTTTAATCCAACCCAGACACAAATTTTCACATGGAAAACATTAAAAAAAATTCCAGCCACAGTGCTTATACAAAAAAGCGAGCATCCCCATGAAAAGAGAGGTAGCTCCTATAGAAAAACAAAGAAATAGTCATGCTGGCCTCAAGCTGATAAATGTTTTTCATGTAGCTGATAAATGTTTTTCAGGGGCTTCTGAAAAGGAAGTGGATGGTCAGGTGACTGACAACAGGAGCTGACCATTAGCTCACTAGAGTGGAAAAGTGCTACTACGTACAGGCTGTTTAGGTGTCTACATGAAATGGTTTGGTGGTTGTAGGCACCTATAAAGTGAGGTAAACTAAATAATGAAAACCACCTCTGACAGGTGCATAAACCCCACACTGACTAAAGTAGCCCTGCCCCTGTCAATTATGCATGGTAGGGAGGAGGGCTTTCAAAGGGGGAAGCCCTGAGAAGGGAGCAACTAGAGAGCTCCTGCAACCCTCACACCAGAAGCCTTCCAGCTGTGTGAGGAGTCCAGCAAACCCCAGGGGCAAACCGGACAAGGAGGGGCTGACTCATTTACCCAGCCACAAGGACTCCAGTAAAGCTGCTACCCAGGCACACCTGCTTTTCTACCGTGTTATTGACCCCAAGAGGGGCTTGGTTTGTGCTGACCAGAACTTTTGCCTTCCCCCAGCCAGAAGTAAAGTAAACAGACCCACAAGGGCAGGGCCACTGCCAGGGCTATGGGTATGTCTACTCGGGGATAAACAACCCGTGGCTGGCCCGGGTCAGCTGCTGACTTGGACTTGCGGGGCTGAGAAACGGCTGCGTAGACGTTCAGGCTCAGGAGACCCTGCAAGGGTGGAGGGTCCCAAAACTCAAGCTCCAGCCCAAGCCCGAATGTCTATGCAGCAGTTTTTAGCCCACAGCCCAAGTCAGCTGACCTAGGCCAGCTGCAGATGTGCTGTGGGATTTTTATGCCATGTAGATGTACCCTAAGAGACTGGGGCCTATACTAGGCCAACCCTGTGGTGGAAATTGGGCATAGTGAGGGGCCCAACCCCACCAGGGAAGTGCCCCAGAGAGACTTTTTACCCTACCATCAAAAGCGACATCCTATTATCAGTCTCACAGAGACACAAAGGACTAACTGGGATGAGGCTGAGGTACCATCTCACCTCCAGGTCAGGACTGAGGCACATGCTCGCTATTTGGTGAGGAAACAGAAGAGTTCATTCTTCAGGACTATCAGCTTGGCAGCTCTCACATGAGCGCTGAATTCACACTTTGTAAAATGCCTTTGTGGGGGCATCTCATCAGAAAGGTGAAGGAAAAAATGACAGCAGCTCATATCCTTTCAAATACAACACAGTCCTGCATGTGATCAGTGACACAGTTGGAAGGAGATTGTGCTGGCTCTTCATTATGGTTTTGATATACACTTTAATCGCAATGACAAATAAACTAAAGGCTTAATGTCACTCTGCAACTACAATAGCAGACTACATGCACTGACGTTGCTTTGACTCTATGCAGATTCCCCTCACATCATCTCAAATTCAGTATTTTTTCAAACCTAGCTACAGCTAATGAGGGAACAGATAAAACTTTTTATTACTACTTCCAGAGCAAAGAAATTATACATTTTCATTTGCCCAAGTACACATTGAACACATCCACCTTCTGGATCACTTGGTGCATAGGGATACAACCAGAATTTTAAATCTGGTTTATTTTTCAGGGGTAGAGATGTTTGTGGCTATTATTCATTTGCAGACCCAGATTTACCTATACATTTGCAATCTATTCAGTGTGAAAGATTACACTTGGCTTTTCTACAACGGGTTTCACTTCAGCATCTAACCTCAGAAGTTTCACACATCAGGAAAAGATACTTTTACATTCGCATGCCACATTTCAACCTGACGGGTTACATTATAAATATTAATATTAATAAATATAAATATTATGAAATATTAAATACAAAAGCTACATTATTGCAATATTGTTGCATTATTGCACACTTAAGAACTCAAAATCAGGAGATGTCTAAGCTAAAACTGCACGTTCAGCCAGAACTGTGCCATGAAGCAATGCTTATTTAGTTTAAGTCTCAAAGTCAATCACAAAGTTTGATTCATTGGTGGTGTAAGTAGATGCAACTCTACTGCCTTCAATGGATTTAGACACACTTATGTGAGAGGGAATCTGGATTCCCATCTTTTAGTGCTATTTATAATCAAACTAATACTACAATTCAGCTTGTGCTCTAACTTCCATTCTAACTACCTTTATGTTCAGGGAACTATATGAAGAAAATTCCACGGAAAATCCAGTAGTTCACTTCTCAGAGGTTTATGCATTTATTTTCTTTAGTTTCACTCTGTAGGGTTTTCTACAAAACCTACTCAGACCCTGAAAAAAATGTTGCTTTGATTTTCAGGTTCAAACTAGTCCAAAAAGCAACATGAAACTTAATTAAAATTGCTTAGCTTCACTTGGTTTCATGTCAAAGTCATACAAAACCAAGATATTTACATGGTTTAAAATATAAAACCCCCAAATCTGGTCAGGTTAATTCAGGTTCACTCGTGTGTTTTACCAGCTTTAGTGAATTTTATCATGAATGTCATCTGAATTTTGAGTTTGAATTATTTGTTTGTGTTTGAACCAGGTGAGTTTCATATGGTTTCATTTTGACTTTGCAGACATCTCTGTTTCCAGTTAATGATTTAGGGTAAACTCAGTTATTACAATCCATTAGGTCCCTGAGCATGGTTAGGATTTTGCCTAAAAACATAGTAATGGATCTAAAATTAAAGGGGGAAGTGCCACAGAAAAAGCAACTGTTAGGAAGGTCTAATTCCTGCTACACACCTCTCCTTTCTCTTTATACGTAAATTACACTGGTTTTAAATGCCAAATGGTGCAGATTCTTTACAATCAGCTTTCAGCCCCTAAGTAATTTATATCACTGTTTATGTCACCACTGAATTGACCACAGCCTTCCATGGGCCTGCTGGCCCTATGCTTTCAACAGAGGCTTAAATAGCAGGAGCAAATCAGGTCTTAAAAGCATGTACCCTATTTTTAAATTAATGTCCCAAACACACACAAAAATGGGAAGCAAATTCAGAAAAACGTGCTATGTAAGCAACAGAGTACTTGGCATATTTTTTCAAAATTTGTCACAAGGCTTCAGTCAGCTAACTCACACTGTGTAAAATTCCCCCCAAATTCACTTTGGCCCAGAGTTCTAAAGGTATTTAGGCACCTAAAGATGCAGATAGGTGCCTAGTGGGATTGACAAAAGCACATATATGAGTAAGGGTGCAAAGCCTTTATTGATTTCAATGGGGAATTAGGCGCCTAACCTGCTTCACTGCTTTTGAAAATCCCACTAGATATCTCTCTGCATCTTTAGGTGCCTCAATACCTCCGTAAATCTAGCCGTAGCTCACTTCCACTTGACTTAAGTGCACTTAAGGGCTTATGTGGAGCATAGACATTGTGCTGAACCTCTGCACAGGAGTGAATTTCATTGCATGCACGTCTTTTTCCTCTGCAGTGGTACATATGAATTTGAAAAAGCAAACCCAGCAGTATGTACAATCACCATTATTTATCAACGTCCAAAACAGAATATGTTGAATTCTTTAGTAGCTCAGTGGCTGCACTGTAAGTAAGTTAATATGGGAAGATCTTAGCCTTCTCCCCTGTGCTAGTGTATAGAATGCACAAAGTACATACAAACAGTATCTTGGCATGAGATGGTAACATTTAGCATGTTCATGGCACAGGATATTAGAAAACACTTTCATGACTTTTTTTTTTTTTTTTTAAAGATCATATTGTATATGATCCTGTTTCCATTCAAATCTGGAGGAAAGAACAGAACCTTGTCTCTCAGTTGCATTATGTCTTACCTGCCTTCAAACAAAATGCTCTGGGCTTATTTCACCCGTGGTATTTTAAGGTGGTGGAACTAGGTCAGAAGTTGGTCTTACATATTTAAAAAATACCACCTAATTATATTAAACTTAGTCTTAATTATTTAGAATAAACTTTAAAGAAAAATCCTGATTTAAAGGTTAAAGGAACTTGCTCTGATTTCCTACCCTAGTCACCCCAATGAACAGTAACAATATATTGAACATTTAATGTTAACCTTCTTAGAGAGAAGAATTAAGTCCATCTACTTGAATTAGTTAATATGAACTTGAACAAAGGCCCAATTTTCAGTTGGTAGATGGATGTTATGACTATAAAATTTACACACACCAATTGTGTCTACAAGTACTGCACTTGCATTTGAAAATCATGCAATTTTGTGTGCAAATTAAATAGGCATAGGGTTACCTCATTTTCACATATGCATTTATACATATAATTCTCAAATGTTCAGGCACAATGGAGATATGTGGGTATATTTCGCAAGTATACTTTACAATACTATCTTTGAAAACTTGGTCCTTAAAATGTTCCATATTAGCGATAACCTGTGAAACAGTCACATAGGTAGTATTATTGGGATTTATATCCTCTGAAGGGTGTGGCTACTAGATGACGGCATACCACTGAATACACTTGACAATGTCTGACATTCCTTTACAGGTTAGTGGCACACAACTTTGTGGGAGGAGACACACAGACAATTACAGTATATTATTGTATAAATATTTTATTTTAAAACTCATTTCAAATGGTGGGAAATTTCTGACATGCTGACCTCTGGTAAAACACTACTCTGCTATCAGTCAGCAAATTTGCAGAACAGGTTTTTGGAAAATTCAACAATTTTAAAATTACCTGCAGAAAGTCCCACAAGACAAAAGAAGCTGCTTTTCTGTTGAACTATTTTATTAAGATCTATAGATAGATTTTCCATTCTCTTTTTATAAAAGCAAATGAGGTTAATCTTCTAAGGCTGTTAATTTATGTGAACTATAGTTATCTTCCGTATAATAGATCTATTCACTCTAGACGTATCACCATTTAAGTCCCATCTTAAGCCCTCAGAATTGGGCCTAAGTCATGCATAGGCATTCTGCTGATCTTCCCATGGGTGAATTTTACTCTCTATGTAGTTACTACAAAAGCGATAAATAATAAGGAAAAGGTCGACTGATTTCCATTTTCTGAGTACATGGTAAAATAAAGTTTAATTTGGTAATATTTCTGGAATCACCATGATATATAGCAGGAAAAGCAAGTTTCTTTAGATTAGTGAGGCTCCAATTTACCACCTAGAATCATGTCACTCTGCATTAAAAAAAAACCCTAACAAAAGCTACCAAAACCAATAACACAAAATATGCCAGAAAATAAACTGCCATTTACTTACAACACTCATGTAATGGAGCATTCGACCATCCACCCTTCCTTCATCAAATTGAGTCTTATACTGTGGAAGTCCAATATCATCCAACCACCCTAAGAAAAACACATATTACTAACTCAAAACACCTTTAGCCTAAGGAGAGTTATGTATCTAGTCAGCACTCTCCATGTTATCATTATTCTCAGCTATTCATGGAAACTTGAATTATCCAGGATCCTTAACCCCTGCCCCTATCTTAGGGTACGCCTATACTGCACACCCGTTACAGCGGCATGTAGAGTACATATGCAGCAGGTCCCCCTAGCATGGGTATGAACAGCCGTGTGGACAGTGAGACAATGCTTAGGTGAGCAAAGACATCAGAACACTGAGGGTATGTACCCTATGCGGCTCTCCGCATGCCCAAGCAGTGCCTCCCCTGTTTATACTGCTACTGTTATCGGTGAAGTGTCCCACTGCCAGAGTCTTTCCCCACCTCACGGAAAGGCTCCTGCAGCAGATGAAGACTCTGGCAGTGCGGAGAGGCTCTGGCAGCTGCCCACTACTGGAGCCTCTCCCCAGCGGACCGAGCCTTTCTTCACCACAGTGAAAGATTCTGGCAGCAGGGGAAGGCTCCAGCAGCTCCCAGCTGCCTCCCCCCTGACAGAGCCTTATACTGCTATGTTTACCTACGAAGTGCAGTGTGGATGCAGCCTGATGTTCACTGCCGTGTGCAGCTACACACCCCCTACACGCTGCTTCCAGTAGCGTGCACTGTAGACACTTTTAGAATGCACAGATGCTATTATTTTAAAGTACAACAAATCTTACTGGTAACCCAGTTGTAATCCAGTTTTCCATGATTGTTTTCTTCTTCTGACCCCAGTGCCTGAAGAGCAAGCTGAAGTTTCTTCCGATGCAGTGGATGCTTTATTCCAAGTTCCTGTGAAGACACAGAAACCAAAGCACTTAATTTCTAGCTCAGCAGCATATGGATTACATGTGATTTACACAGTATCGAAACCCACAAACTAACACACAACGTGCAATACGACAGGCCAAATTTTGCCCTTGGACACACGCAGCAATTGCTGTTGAAATTAAGAAGTATTGTGCACATGTATCAGAGGTCAGATCTGGTCAGGTGCCTAAATGTAGATACCTACATTCATAGTGAAGCACCTACCTGAGCACAGCTTGATATTTGTTGAGCACCCACATCCTAGGATGTCAATGGGACTGCAACTGCACAGCACTTCTGAAAATGAGGCCACTTATTTACATACCTACTGCATTTAGGCGCCTCATCCCTTTGGTGATTGTTAACCCCAGTATTCTTATGTGGAGCAAAAACAGCCTGCTCACTAAACTGTGATGGTAGTCAGCATAATATTTTAAGGGATAATATGTTTATCTACCTACCTCAGAGTGCGGCAGGCAAGATTGCAAGATTTAGTTAGTTATTAGCTATAAAGCACTTTGAAAATATGAAGTGCTATATAAATGTTAAGGAATAAGTGGCCTGATAGGATATTCCTCCCCAACACTGTTACAAGTGCAGCTGTCACAGGAACTCTTCAAAGAGAGTTTTCTGTTTTTTTAACTAATACCTGATATCAAATGCAAACACTGGAGCATCGGTAGGGGAAATAGCCATTATGGCCACACCTATTTTTAATTTAAAAAATGTTTTCTGATTTTGCATTATATCGTACAACAGCAGCTCTGAATAGCAGCTTTGAACTAACCAGGGACTACTTAAGAAAGTGGCTGCCTTATTTGTTTACAACACTAAAAGAAGCTACACATTCAGTACATCCAGACTTGCGACTGAAATAAACGATGATGAATGCTGCGGACCCAAAGCAGGAAAAGAATTAACTTTCCCAAACTGAATGTAATTGAAAAACTGTGGCATGGACAATTTAATCAGAAAGTTACATGAATTGAGGGCCTGATTCTCCAGTGCTTTGCATCATGTGCTGTCATTCATAACCGTACAAGGTAGATGGGGCATAAAACCAAATCAGAATAGTAGCCTTTTACACTCACCTTGCAGAGGTGTAAATAAAGGCATAAGGTGCAAAGAAGTGGAAAATCAGGACCATAAGACAGTGGTATTGTAACAAGGGATTCCCTTATTTGAATATATTTTTTAAATGTAATGACTGGAAGAGTTAGTTGATGTGCCAACATTTACTGCAGTTAAATCATACATTTAATTACCTCTTTCATTATAGAACATTAAAATTCATATTAAAGTTAGACAAAACAATTTTTTTTTTTTGCATTACTAAAGACAAATGTATTTTAAAGATTCACTTGCTGGGCTTTTCGATTGTAGTTGCTGCATCTCATAGCCCTGACTTACACACGTGCAAAATGTACACCAATGCTTAACAATTATCCAACTATAAATATTTTCCTAACATTTCTTACCTTTTCCAGATCCTGCTGAGAAGCTTGCAAAAGAGTCTGCCCAGACAGTATCCAGTGTTTGCCATGATTCATGTATGAACCTAAACCCTGGCCCTGGAGCCAGTTGCAAACTTGCTCCTTTGTCCATTTAGCAAATGGCATATCCAGGTCACTAAAGCAGAAGAAATTTTTTTTTTTTAAATTACAAATTCATAGGTGATTTTCAGAGGTGAGACAATGGACAGGAAGAGATGTGTGCCTATATTATTTAGGCTGTAAGCTACTTGGGAAAAGGTATGCCTATTGCTCTGTGTGTGTACCTAGCGAAATGGGACCCTGATCTCAGTTGTTGAGTCTGAAGCACTACCATAATAAACAGGACAATGGCAGTTATTAGTCATCGTCATCATAATCTGTGTGTTCCAGGATGGCTTTAAAACTTGAAAATGCGACTGAAATATGTTATTTACTTAAGATAACTAAAGATACTCCAGTGACTTACATTATAATGAAGGGAAATTTATCAGCTTATGCGATGACCAAGGCCTTGATCCTGCCTGAAATCCACATGGGGGACTGACACCTGCACCCATGTACAGCCCCATTCACTTCAGTGTATCTCCATAGAGGCAGATCCTGAGCCCATACGCCTGAGAGCCCCACTGCAGTCAATGGGACTGCACTCAGGTGCAGGATTCCACCCATGTGAATCACTGCAGTATGGGGGCCAAACTTAGTACATTAATTTCCCCAACATCCTCTTAAGGAGGACAACGTCCCAAAGAGCCGGGGCTTGTCCGTTTCCTTTTGCTAGCAATGCTAATGTTACTCTAACTTAACTTTTGCAAAGCACAATTCCTCTTAATACAGTAGTAAAATGACAGCCTTCTACAAGGGCAAATAGAAGTGGAAAACCACTGCATGTTCTGGTTCAGTGCAGCTCCTCTTACCTGTTAGACTGTCCAAGATCTCGAGACCAGCCCAGTCTTGGTCCTGCAGTCGCTCTTGTCCCTCCTCTTTTGAATTCTGCCTCAGACATATCATCTGGGTTAAATGTGGTAGACTGGCTCCTTTTAAGCCTAAGTAAAAGAGAAGAAGCACATTTAATATCCTTAACATATGATAACCAGGAATAAATCCCTTTATTGTCGAAACCATGGAATACACTATGGAGTCTTGAAATAAGTTGCAATAATTATTTCATCTGCACTAAACTCCATTAGGGCTATTTTAAAAACTGGCAGAGTCCAGGTTGGGGGGACGGGAGAGAAGAAGGATGAGAAGCTGAGGACAAAGAACTAAGAGAGAACAAAAAAACAACAAAAACATGCCAAGCATGGCAGTGACTCTGCAATAAGAATAACTATTTACTAGGAACTGTATTGAGACTACCAAGTCATTTCACCTAGGCCACCAAACAGACTGCAAATGGTAAATGACTTTATGTCATTTCCAGCCTAAGCTGCACTTCTGGTGACCTAGAGATGAAAGGTTACGTATCACATTAGCAATCCCTCTAACGATCCAGCCCTACCTGATGTTCACTTTTTATTATTATTATTTAATTTAAAACTTACCTTCCAAATAGTTTCTTGATTCCTCTGGCTTTCTTCTTGGAGTCTGGAGAAGAGGGAGACATCTGCCCACTATCGGTTTCTTTCGGTCGAGGGGGCAAACCAGCTAGGTCCAAGTGATCTGCAGATCCCTTTTCTGTTTCAGCTATTACAAAACAAACCCCAGTAGAACTTCACCTGGCAATACTTCATCTGCGTTTCACATTATGAGCACATTACTGAAGTCTGTAATCACTCATGCTGGAATTACTGTGAACCATCGATTTTAAGAAAACAGGGGGATCCAAGGAGATCAAATGTGTTCCTTTCAGCGGTCTAGTGTTTGAAAACTGGTGGCACCCAATAACAATGAATATGTTGCATTCATTAAGTACCTTGCATCAAAAGACTGCAAGACGCTTTATCAATTACTAATAAATTAAGACCATAGATAACTGTCAGGGAAATGTTATTTCCCCCATTTTACAGACAGATAAACCGAGGCACAAGGAAGCCCCATAGGAATCCAGTGGCACAGCAGGAAGTAGTACCGAAGGATGCCTTAAGCACTATAAAGCATTTTCACACCAGTGTTCCTGATAATAAAATGCAATTTCTGATTAGATCCCCATCTAGCAAGATCTACCAAAAGCCATCTCCTTCTGACTCAAAAATGCAATTGGGAAAAGAGGGCCATACGCTTCTGCACATAGTGGACTATTTTGCTCCTTCACAGAGGAGTACCATGAACTTTGGGTGGTGTCCTGACTAAAAAGCCATTGCTTCTTCTTTAAGAGTCAAAGGAAGGATGTATCTAATACCCACCACTGCACAGGGAAACAACATGTTACCATCCATGCTGCAAATCTTACATCTTTATCCTGTATTTATCTACAGAGACTTCATATCCAGTTCAGGTGAACCTGGGGACTGCTCAAGAATGTTCTTGCCAACCAAAATTATAAAATGAAAAACAAATAAACAGAAAAGGTGCTAAATAGATGATTAAACAAATTGCAGAATCTAATATTCTACTTAAGCAGAGATGTGCCAGCAAGTGCCATACAGCTGTGGGCAAACAAACGATGAGGAGTTTGTTTACATCAGTTATTCGCTAATGGAAGCTTAAAACAAAATTGAAGAGTGAATATAAATCTGCTGCCTGGAGTCTGTTAAAGTGAAACAGCCATAGCCAAAATGTAGCCCTTGGAGTCCACAGAGCAGTTTGTGGCCACCTTCATCATCTTTAATACGGATGGACAGCTACAGGCACCATCATTTGTTTTAAAAAATACAAAATTCTGTATTGCCTTTCAAGAGAAAACAACGTTCACGAAGCAACTGCCAGTCATTTGGATCAAGATGGAACATGATATGCTGGGACCTATAGTTTAATACCTCAAAGTTAATGATCAAAGTGGCTGCAATTTGCTCCAATTAATGCAAGTTAGGTGTGGCCCTGTGGCTCCTGGGAACTCACCAGTGTGCCCCTTAGTTGGGCAAAGTTTCGATGCCCTAGCAAAAGGGCAGTCAGTAGGTCCCATTTTAGCAATATCTTCTCTAATGGCCAAACATGAACAGAGGCAGCTATGTCAAATATTTTAACATGTGCTTTCGGAGCACTTCTGCTCTACTGATGGGTGAACGAGGTGTTCAGAGCTGGAGGATAGTGTTACTGTACAGGTATGGTATTTTAGAAAGGAATCTAACTTAGGAAAAAACACATTTCAGCAGCATTCTTGGTGGGAAATATCAGGACGAGGTTGAATGAATCAGAAGCAGAGGTTTGTGGGCACTAGCTGCTCACTGTATCTCCTTCATCACTGAAATAATCCTTCAGGATAGCTGTTTTATGAAAGTGATGTTTGGAAATTTGGAACACTAATGGGAAATAAGGAGACTGCCTCTATTTCTGTTGTGTCTTAGGACCATATTCGCTTTCAATTACCATCACTGATTTAGGGTTACATGGGTGTACATAAAGGCAACACATTCCATTCCGGTTCTATCCTGCCCTCATCCACCAGCATAGCTGAGCACCTGCCAGAACTACCAGACTAGCATTTGTTATGTGTGGTTTCTCTATCTTACGTTTATTACATTAATTTCTTCCTTAGTTATTTGGAAAAGAGGAATCGTGTACCCCTCCCTTCAGTGCTACCTTAATTAAAGCCCTACAAATACTGCCAGAACTCATGTTGCATTACCTCTTAGCACCTTCCAGAAGCACTGAGTTGGATGACAACAGAAAGAGATGATGATCTGAATAACCACCAAGTCATTATGATAAAAGTGAGCGGAATGCATGGCCAGGCCTCTGTAGTTTACACACACTTCTACAATTACCTCCCTTCTTTTTTGCCTTGATGGGCAACCTCGTGTTCGGAGGTTCATTAACCTTTGTAAATCCACCCGCAATGTGACTCATTAGTAGTGGTTATCATGAAACAATGCAGCAGACTGAGTAGTGGGCCAGTGTTAAACAGAACGTACGTTTTAGTGTTTCAACAAAGATCTTGTTTCTAGCTCAGTTTTAAAAGTTCATGGCCATAACCAGCTGTTAGCAGCAATCACAGCAGAGCACTGATACAGGGTGACATGCAGGACTACTATACCTAAGGTAGGTGCACTTGCACTTCGACTGCGATCTTCAGATATCCAAACAATGCATATACCCACACGCAGCACAATGGGAGAGAATACGCAGAATGACAAGGTAAAACACACATCAAAATTTACACTGGCAAAATACAAGACAAGGGGAGAAGAGTAAAACAAACACACGCACCACACACAGCACTGACTTCACACACACATTAGGATTACCAGTACACTGTTAATCCCTTCCTCACCAAAACGTAACACAGCAAAGCTATATATTAATGAGGGTAAAACAACATCCTGATGATTTCAAATCAGCATTTGAGCACAAGAAAGTAAAAGATTGCACGTGTCATAACAATTCATTGTGCCTGGACCTCACAATACCCCTGTGAGGGAGACAAGTATTATTGACTGGTTTCCCAGATGGATACACCGAAGCACAGACAATGTAGGTGACTTTCTCAGATTTACAAAGCAAATTCATAGCAGAGCTAGGAGCAGGACTCAGGGTCCATCTCCCAGTCCTCTACTGTGACCACTATACCCCACTGCCTTCAGCTAATAAGGATTATTTAAAAATTGCTATTTTTGTTATGCTGCAGATGTCGTATGAAGAAATGGGCACAAAAACATCTTAGTGGGACGAGACAACGGGTCTAATCATTGAAATCTGTTCCATGTAGGCCTATCAATTTTCATATTATATATGGGAGAGGAAGACATGGGCCATATAGAACAAGGCTGTGGGTAAATTAACTCCCTTGGGCATAGGATCGGAGTGACCATTAAGTAGGCAAGAGTGGAAGTCTTTTCTTCTGACCAAGGAGGCAGTAATCCCATTTAAAAACTTCTGAAGGATGGAGGTTTTTCCTCTGCTCCTCTCCCAGGGGAAAATTAAAATTCTGGGAGGATGCATGTCAGATGCCCACGTTTTGCTGACACTTATAATAAAAAGATGGAAGACAACTGTAGTAGAGGTGCTATTGTAGGTATAATATTGGACTGTGGTAACAACACTGCTCTTGTGATAAGATCACAGTATTGAGCAGAGGTTGGAGCAGGAGAAAAATACTTATGAACCGCTGCATTTCAGTAAGGAACTTGCTACTTTAAAAGTGCAGTATGCTATGCAGGGGCTGAGCAGAGAGGTCAAGGCAAGGGTTGGATTGACCTGCTATTCAATAGCACAGCATTTTTCTTGCGCAGCCATCAGTTACTCCAGTTCAGCCTTTGGGTTATACTGTGGCTGGCCCTGCCCGTTTATGATAGCTACAAGATGTATAAAAAGAAACCCCCATCATTATAAAAGACTCTTGTTCAGAATACACTGGAGATGCTTTCAGGAGTGTGGTACCTACCCAAATTAGGTGCACTTGCTGTCCTCTTGTTATTTTTTATCTTGAAAAAGCCTCGTCCAAATGAAGATCTGGCTTTCCGGGTACCAAAACTGTCCTCATCTCCGGTACCACTATGGCTTGGGGATTTTGGAGGGAGGGTTCCACACTTGTTACCTTCCACGGAAGCTTTAGTCTGATTAGTCAGGAAAACAAAACTTCAGAACTTAATCTTACTGCACCATAAAAAGCTTTTAATTGTGCACAGTTAATTCTGAAAGGTAATCTGCAAAAAAAGGTAGCATTTGCACTGTAAAATAGATTATAGTGTGCATGTACTGAGTCTAGGTTAAATAAGCAAGATCTTCAGTTAAAATGTGTTCGGGACTCAATTATATTTACTACCTGTTTAACAGTAGCATTTCTGTACTAAACGTTTCAGATCTTGCAAAAGTGGCACTTTAAAATAATAAATGAACCACTCATTCACACAGGGTGTGATCCTGTGAAGTCCTGAGCTCCTCATCTCCCACTGGAAGTTTCTGGAAAAATGGAGGAAGAACAAGCACCTCATGACTGGCCAGTTCTCTGCAGATTGCCAGAAAGTCTCCAGGGACCATCAGCGGTTTGCAGAGCACAGTATGAAAATCACTGGACTAGCAGCCTATTTCCATTGTCCAATTCAAAGAAACAAAAGCAGCAAGCAAATGGCATAAATGGTGGAGACATAAATTAGATTTGTAAAATTCTGGCAGTTTTGATAATCTCAGATAATTGTAATATTTATAAGCACATCTCTATTTATTCTGAGTTTTTCAACATATGACTTTTAACCTCTCATGGTCTCTGATTGGCAAGGTAAACATAACAATTCTCCTTTTGCTGAAAAACACAGTCACGACTATAAAAGTGGTATTTGAGATACTAGGATTCTTCCCCATTACTTAGAATTTCAGTAATTCACTGAAATTACTTAGAATAGGAAATAGTGGCTGCATACTAGGCAGTGGTTGATAAATGGTTACTTTTTAATGGCAACCACTGTAAAAAGATAATAGCAATTCTGCTCCAAAACAACGTGAACTTGGAAGGTTTTTAAGGTAGAAAGACACAAGTCAATTACAAATGCTACACAGCTAAATAACAAATCCGAGACGCAGCTTTGTTCGTTTGTGGTGGAACAACGTGTAACCTCACAGGGTTGCAGGGCTGGAGACGCTCTAAATCCCTTGATCCTGGGCTGACAAGGGATGAGCATGCTGAAGCAGCAGCACGGACTCTGCCATGTGGGAACAGGAACTGCTTGTGCTGCTCTGTAAGGAATCCTCTGGCTGGCTCAGGAGAAGCATCAATGGTTTGGGCTGCAAGCCCCCTGGAGTCCTACTTAGCTAGGACAGCCTACCACAATAAGGGGTGTCCTTGGTGCATGGTGAGTATAGGTGAGGGGAGAACCTCAACTAGGAGACAGAGTGATTTGAAGATGTTTGCCCAAAGAGAAGGTGGGGAAAAATAGCTAATGGGTGATTTTATTTATTCTCAGCAAGTCAAAATGAAGAGCCATGTGTGAGAAGACAAGAGAGTGAGAGAATATAAACTTGACACAAAGTGATGGTGGAGACCCGAATATATTCCCTGAATCACACTTCACAACCTTGCTTGCAGGTCTGCTATGCTCCCTTAAAAATTCGGACACAATGTGAATAAAACTACGCTATTTAAAACACCTTCTGCTCTCTGCATTGCTTCACATGAAGACACACACAAAGGTTACCTCTGCTGGTTTCTGTACAGGTTCTTTGTCCTGTTTGGGAAGGATTGAGAAGTGTTAAAATTCTTAGTTACCCCATTATTTAATTCATTTCAGTTAAAAATAGTGAGATTTCTTTCCTCTTCTATTTTTCAAAGGAAATCACTTAAGAACTATGAGGAGTCCAGTGGCACCTTAAAGACTAACAGATTTATATGGGTATAAGCTTTCGTGGGTAAAAAGGCCACTTCTTCAGATGCACAGAGTGAAAATACAGATACAGGCATGAATATATATTGGCACATAAGAACATAAGAACTATACTTCCCCTAGGTTAATGTCACCTTTTATTTCCCCCTATACATGCATTTCTGTTTAGGTTTTGGATTTCATAATATGGTCCTTTTAGATCCTGATTTATTAATGCCTTTGCACAACCAACACTGGTTTTAATTACAAAAATTAAATGAATTTAGTGCTGGTAAAAAAGCATCTCTCTCTAAGCACAGTGAAAATAAATCTTATGGGGTATAATTCCAGGTTTACCCTTCCATAGCTCTGCAAATAACTGTGAGTCTGAACTAGAGCTACTTATCACAGATTTGGATATAATGGGACTCAGATCTGACCCGTTTAGTTTTGGTTCTCGTTACGACAGATAAAGGTTTTTAACCCTAAGCAAAATTCACCCTCTCCTCCAGTTTCCTCCATCTCTATCATTCACCCATCTCTATTGCTGAGATGCTGGGGCACCCTTGTCTTCAACTTGCCCTGCTAATTTACATGACAATGGCAAACTGCCTTGTCTTTACTAGGATTTTACCTTGTTAGGCAACTTGAATTAAGAATACACCTTTTTACCTAATGAAGACACAGCTTTGGAGTGCAGGAAATTTACTTATGTACTTCATACAATAAGAGGATAGACCCCCTAAATATTCAAGGACAGATTTTCTTCTTCACTAACATCCACAGGATTTTGTTACAAATGGGGTCATAGCTAGCTGTAAATGGAATGACCAGAGCTATGCTCTGCTTCAAACCTAATTTGGGGCAGGCAGGCAGAGCTGGCAGAGGAACTGACTCCATGCCACCCAAGAGACCTCCCCCACTACCACAGGAATTCTCATCTAGCCGGCTCCAACCAGATTCCAACCCCTTGCACCACTCAGGGGGCCAGAACTGGGGTAGACAATCTGGACCTCAGTATTAAGGGGAAAAATAAGGACTAAAAAACAAAACCAACCACTTCTGATGCCTCTTTCTTCAAATTGCCCAGACTGCTGGATTTTTGCAGGGGTGATGCTCTACAATAAGAACATAAAAATCAAAATCAAAATAATTAGGAATTAATTGAGTTAGACCCCACTGTCTCAAAGGCAAATATATTCTAAAGAACTGTATAAAGATTGTATTACAGCCCTCCTTTGTTAACTCCTCCCATGTGGTGGCTAGGTATTGCCAGGAGATCTTCTGTAGCACAATTACTGTTAAGGTACAAGAGGACGAGCTAATGCTGGAGTGACAGGATGTTTAACTCTGAAATTCTTTGCTTCTTATTTTAAATTAAATTTTCCAAAAGAAAATTGAGAGCTGTGCAGGCTTCACACTTCTGTCAGAAATGTGGACAGCAAGGAGTGCCATGTGGGTTTGTGGGACTTTTTAAGAAAATGTGGAAAAATTATGGGACACAGATGACATTATGGGATGTCAACAGTTGCATGATGGGAAGTTGATCCCTTGCTCCACGGCACACCGGGTGACTCATTTTGGCCCCACCATGCATTGGTTACAGTATAAAGGGAGCCAGGCTAGTGAGTCAGTCGGGGTCAGTGGTTTTCTCAGTTCCAGGTGGCATGGCACCCCGGGAGGAACCTGTCACATACGTATTAAAAAAAAAATTTTTTAAGCCCCAAGCCTACTGATCTTACATGACTTGACTGAAGACATTTCATACTGCAACAGAAATGAGATGAAATGCTAGTATATATTTATTGAAAAAGCACTAGAAATTATTAGAAATGATCAGAGCAGAAAACTCATCACCAAATTATTTTAAAATGAGTTAACGTGGTTAGAACAACAACACACATTTGCATGTGCTCATTAAAATTTTTTTACAAATATGGTGGAAAGGTGTTTAATCAGAAGCATTTAATTGGTTGATATGGTACTTACAATGGACTGTCACATGGCTGTGTTTCTACAGAGGAACATGGTATTGTCTCTTCACTGTAAAAACAGACAAGGTACTCCATTATAAGATACCTATGAATTTCACTCTCTCTCTTTTCACCTGAATGGCTATATAATTACCACAAATCAAATCTTTTCTTCTGTCATCTTCTGTTATAAAAGTAAAAGGGTGGGAGTGAACTCAAGACGCATAGCAAAGACTTCCTATACCACTGCAGGCTAACCAACATATTCAGGAATGAGTGAATAAATTAAGAGGTCACAGCATATGTAATGGTCTCATATGCCATTGCAAGAAAGGAATACACAAGCAGCCTATAACAGGAACTCTGGGAATGAGTCGGGTCACAGTGATCGTCTTTAAAAATAGAAAAAATGAACAAGGAACTAGTTTCACATTGCTTAAGGCTAGAGCTACATGTGTGGCAGCACAGCATGAAGAAATATGGGACCCACTGGAAGAGAGGGAAGGAGAGAAGGAAAGCCAAGAAAGACAGAGGCCCTGATTCAGGAAAACACTTAAGCACAAGTGCTGTCCTGGGTGGAGATGCTTTCCTGGGTCAAGGCCAAAGAAAGCACACTTCAACACTTGTCTGCTCTAGTTTGTACCCTGAAGTCAAAGACAGTCTTATATCAATGCGATTTCATGGCATTTGGATTCCTAACCTCCCATATTACTATAGATAAAAATAATGGTTGAGATCTTCAAAAGCCAACTAAGGAATTTAGCGAAACATCTCATTAGCTGTACTAGGAGTTCTGTGGCTAAGGCTGTAATCCTCTAGCTGTTTTTAAAAATCTCAAACGCCGCTCCTTATTAAAATCTGCACTCATTTATGCCTCAGGCTAGAAAAACCCAGTTTCTTTGTCATATGCCAGCCTCAAGGGAATCAGCCTCTCAGACTTCTTGAAACCGTGACTCATCTTCTTCCTGGTAGCTTAGTTACGGCTCCTGTGTACTGGCTAGTCACTCTCAGTTTCGGTTTGGGTTTGGCAGTGCTTTTCAGGAATTTTTAAAAATCTCCGAGTGCAAATCGCTTACAGCAAATTCACACTACACATGATGATATTGCATCTAAAACTAAGCTATTTATATAAAGTAAAAAGAAATATCCCAGATTCCCCACTGCATTTCATCCCTATCTTAAAGGGGGAAAATGGAGCCAGCCACACCATACCATAATTAATTAGTTGCTTCCCAGACTGAGGTGGCATGGTTAAGGAGAGAGTCAAGTGACAACTTAATGGACACCTAGGCCTTGTAAGAGAGCTGAGGGAGATCAATCTTCCCTGTGGAACCAGAGAGAATGGACAGGCTCCTGTGTAAGCTTCTGAGGCAGGGTCTGCAGGAGAAGGGTACTTCAGGGCAGTGGCTCTCAACCTTTCCAGACTGCTGTACCCCTTTCAGGAGTCTGATTTGTCTTGTGTACACCCAAGGTTCACCTCACTTAAAAACTACTTGTTTACAAAATCAGATGGAAGTGTCACAGCACACTATGACTGGAAAATTGCTTACATTCTCATTTTTACCATATAATTATAAAATACATCAATTGAAATATAAATATTGTACTTACATTTCAGTGTACAGTATACAGAGCAGTCTAAACAAGTCATTGTCCATATGAAACTCACTTAGCTAGTGCTTTTTATGTAGCCTGTTGTAAAACTAGGCAAATATCTAGATGGAGTTGACGTACCCCTTGGAAGACCTCTGCGAACCCCCCCGAGGTACACGTATCCCTGGTTGAGAACCACTGCTCCAGTGGAACCAGCCTGGGGACCCGATGCTCTACTGGAGCAGGGCCATAACGACTCAACGGTAGCCCAGAAACTGGGAACAGGTCCCAGAGAGTAGGGTGAAGAGAAACCCGCAAAGAGTAGAACCACCTTTTTGTTTGTTGTGATTTAGTTGGACATTTGCTACCCCAGAAGGGGTTTTGTTTGCGACTTGGCCAGAAGGCTAAGTCACAGCTCTAGCACTGGCTGGTGTGTGCTGAGGAGACCCATCTCAGGGAAGGAAACTGTGGCAGGGAGCACCTATTGTGCCACATTCAGCCAGCTGGGGGGCGCTATGGGGCAACTGCTCCCCACAACAGTCCTATTAATTTCAACGCCTTCTTTGTTCACAAGCACGTAGCACACTATTGGTGCTATCATGAACAACAATGATAACAGAAATGTGTTTGGGGAGCATATAGTTCAACCCTAGATGGACATTATAATACGTGACAATGCTAGTTTGAGGAAACAGACTTAATACCCTAATTGTCCAATAAACACAATTTCACCTAACATTTTGTAACAAAACTTTGACTTTACATACCAGTTAGAAATAGTTTGTAATAACTATACCTCACTTCACTCGCAACTGCTGGTTTAGGCTGTGCTTTTACTTTTTCTGTAGCTGCTTCTGAGCTTTTGGGTGCTGGTGGAAAAGCAGGGATTGAAACTTGCAGGATGCTGGTGTGAATCTGTAGTGAATTCTAAAAGAAGAAAGGATACAACATTACAGTGGGCAAAAACTACACAATCACTGCATGAAAATAAGGATCAAATAGATCAGTGAGAAAAATAAAAAAGTCTGACTCAGGCATATGGTTTGATTCATTTTCTTTTTACTATAAACATAGTTTAGTGCTTATAAAGATGGGCCAGGCTGACAACACTGGAGCTTAAAATCTTCTGTTGGTATACAGAGCAGGTATAACAGGATGGATAAAAGCAGCATAAGCCTCTTGATGCTGCCTGGTCTGTGTGTCTCCCTTAGGGACCCCCTATGACATAAAACAACAGTTCACTCTCCATCTCTGTTCAGTCCTTGGCTCCTCTGAGACTTCCAGCAAGGGGGCCAATTATTTAAGCCATTTATTTTCTTTTACATGTAAAGCGCCTCCCTCTGGCTCTAAGCCCTAAGGCCCTGATTCAGCAAAGCATTTAAACACACACTTAAGGGCTCTGCTGAATCTGGGCTTCAGGCCTAATCGTATCATTTATTTACGCATGCACAGCTTTATGCATGGGACGCATCCCATTGGGTTCGATAGGACTACTACTCATAGACACATCAGAACATAACAGTAGACTGTATCCATAACCTTACAATTAAAAGACAAAAACACAACCCGGAAAAGTCCTATGGAATTTAACAGAAAACTGTAACTTTCTCATAGGTTATTTGAAACATCCTGTAGGATTCAATAGAAAATTATAAGCCTGCTCTTCAGTTATATAGAATGGTTCAAAAAATCCTGTACAAAGTTATTTTCTATTAAATTTTATACGGATTTTTTAAAAGTAATTTCTCTAACATCCTATTAAATATCTACATAATGTTAATAGATGAATTCATTTTATGCACTTGTGTAAATCCATCTCTCGTCAGTGAAACCCTTAAGCAGGTGCTTAACTTTATGCATGTGCTTAAGTCCCACTAAATGCAACTTCAATGGGATGTGATCATGTGTTTAAGTGATTTGCCCAAACAGAGAGGCACAAGATATAAACTAACACAAAAGGTAAGAGAAAATTACACTTTTAATTTTCAATGTTTGTTATCTCAGATATTAACCAACACAAGAAACAGTTTAAATACATGATGTATAACAGGACAGTACCATGTCAGCTAAAATGATCCCCATTATTTTACAATGCAAATGCAAGACATGTTTGTGAATGAAACTGCTGGTAGAATGCAGCTGGGTTTCTCCACAGTCTCCACCTGTTGTGTCTTGTCTTGTACTTAAATTGAAAGCTCTTTGGGGCTGGGATTTGGGCTGGCTTTGTACAACCTTAGTACAGTGGGGTCCCAGTCCATGATTAGGGCTTCTAGGTGCTACAGTAATTCATTTCACCATTGTTCTCGATTTCTTTACAAGAGAATCAACAAAATGATGTATTCATATATAAATTCAACCCATGGAGGCAAACACCCTATTTCAAGCTGTTCAGAGCCTTTCAGAAGGCCAAAGCACCAGGCTTGTAAATATACTACATGAAAATTAGGGTCTTAATCCCACCACTCAAATGAGTAACTTTTCACACATGAGCAGTCCCACAGAAGTCAACAAGACTTTTACTCATGCGTTATCTTGGTGTAAGATATTGCCTATACATAACTGTCATGATACAGTACTCTTTCTTAGTGCCCAGTCCTGCACGGCCTGTTCACCCGGATCTCCAGCTGAAGGAATGCAGGGCCATGCCCTAGGTTTAAAGGGACATCAACTCAAAAGAATCACACCCCTCAAATTTTCTGATCCACTGTTACAAGGTACCCTGAAGATTACTATAAATGAAACATTTGTGTGTGGGGGATGGTCAGGAGAGCCGGGGATAGTGATCGTATGTTTCAGTTTGCTTGCTTAGTGCATTTGACAGCATTTGGTTTACAGCTATTTCCACTGGTTTTCTCTGTATAATCAGTTAGTTCCTCATTTTGCATGAGTGCTTTGAGGGGAGAGAGAAATATTTTAAATATAGGAAAACATGCTTGTAAAATTAAGGATGTTGGCGTGGGGCAGATCATAAACGACTTATAACTCATTTTTGGAAATGGAGAAAATACCAAGTAGACTGTACCCCTTTAAACATACTATAGTATATATTTTAACGGATTTTAAATAGTCTCAAATTTACTTCAGGTAAGCGAAAACAAGCTTTTAAAGAAGATATTACATAAAATCAGTGAGAATACAGTTCCAGAAACTTTCTTATATTTGATATTAAAATCATTTCCGGACATTTTAATGAAAATTAAATATGATTTTTTGTGTTTACAAATTTGGGGTTGGTGGCTTTCAAACAAATTCCATACTGGTAAGGACTTTCCGAACAAAATGGGGAAGTTTTACTGAAACTGCCTAACAAGCAAGAAAACTTAAAGAAGCTGGGGGCTGGTTTCTGTAATACAACTACAGCATGAGTAACATTGTCAAGTAGTGATACGTTGAGAGAAAATAGAGAACAGTACCTCTTCGGGAACAGTGGTGTTAAACTCTTCATGGCTCGGAGAGCTGATTCCTGGGACAGGAGATGGGCTTTTCTCTTGCTCAGTTAAACTCTGCATGTCCAATAAGACCGCTGAAACAGATCCTGAATTTAAAAATTCTTCACATTCGCCTTCTTTTCCTAATAGAAGAGAGATGCAAACAAACTGGCTTTAGTTCAGTACATATGAGTATTGTTCTATGGAGGACTTTTATTTATGGGCTCAATAGGGCAACAGGGTTGGGAGGGTGATGGTGATAGGAGGAGAAAGGGTATAAGGGTGGGATGGCTGGCTTTTTTAACCCCTTCCTGACTGGGATCATGATTTCCCAACACAGCTTAAAGTAAAACTCCACCAATAACAAAAAAGCATCAGTGCTTAACAGCAGGAGCTCCAATTCTAGCAGTACCAAAGCAGGACAGAAGTACTGATACCCCATAGGCAGCCATAGGATCATGTTTGTGCTGTGCCCATACAACAAAAGGCAAGCAAAGTTTCACACTGTGAGCCAGATCCTTAACTGGTGTAATTCGGCATAGCTCCATTGGCTTTAATGGAACCATGCCAACTTCCAGCTGACGATCTGGCCCCATAAATCCCTATTTGGAATTTGATGTCTAGGCAATGTTAGGCAGAAACCCTGCACACTAATGATCCAACTGGATTTTTTTTTTAAAATCCAAGAGGGTTGAATTTCTTTTAAGTTGTGGTTTTGAATAAATGAAATTTCCAAAAATATACGGTTACTGGACTCCTGATAGATTCATTAAGGTTTATTTGGGGTTCTTGGGGAACCAGAATGCACAATCCTCATTTAAATGCATGGGGTGAGATGTTTTGCTGTGCCATTAAGAGGCAGGCTAGAGGAAAGGGACTAACAGTGGCTTGGTGCCCTCCCAATTCTGGGCTACTGCGGAGGCCCCTGTGGCCCCTGGAGTAAGGCAGCCCTGAAGGGCTGCCTGTCTCCAGCTGCCTACGGTAGCAGCACTGCCTGGAATCCCTACAGTGCTTCGTGCTGTGGCCATGCCCCATCCTACTCCTGTCCACTCTCATATACATCCAAAGCAGGGCTTATGCTTACGGTGGGGCCCACATGCGGCAGTGTAAAAGCCAGCTCATACAAAGCCTGAGCTGGGGGAACTTTCCCCTAGCTAGGTCCAGTTGTCTAATGACTCATTTATGCAACTGCAGCAGATTAAAAAGGGCCACAGTGGATAGAAGCATCCTGCTCATGCAATTATATTTCTTAATTACAGCAGAAACCCACTCCCTCCACATAAGCATTTCAGGGGGGTCCTTTTCAACATGTTGAACATTCTGTGTGTTCATTAATGTATCAGACCCCAAAACACTGCACAGAGACATTTCTTTTCCCATCCTCACTGAGCCAAAAAGAAACTGACATGTTTGTCTCAAATGTAAGATGAAGAATCAAAATCTGTCCCCATTGTGCCATCTGAGCCAAAATGGGGGACAAAGCTCAAGGCAGTAAATAACTGGAAAAAGAACAGTCAAAATCAATTACTGTGCTAGCTTCTAAATAAGAACAAAAAATTCCCTCCCCGTTTGTACAGTGCCACAAATCAGTGGTGTCTCAGTCTGCCAATTCCCTACCATGTTAGAGTTTGTGTTAGAGTTTCACTGACAGCATT
This sequence comes from Eretmochelys imbricata, assembly GCF_965152235.1. Taxonomy (NCBI): domain Eukaryota; kingdom Metazoa; phylum Chordata; order Testudines; family Cheloniidae; genus Eretmochelys; species Eretmochelys imbricata. The sequence goes on from NC_135572.1 coordinate 238,122,908, forward strand.
GCCATTCTTTAACTGGTTCAGTCATTGAAAGGTATGGATTTCTACACTTCTGATCAATACCAAAGTACCACATGACTGCCCCAATGCTTTTTCTTGTCATTGTTATTCACAGCGCTGTGTTTCTAGAACCTGTAATTTATTGTCAAAGTAAAATCTCAACCTTACTGCCCCTTTTCTCTAGCCAAAAACATTGTCTGTGTTCTGTGAAGCATACAAGAAATAAAATACACTTTTATCATTTCCCATGGAATGTAGAGTATCACAAATGTGCACCACTGAACCTTGGTTTCAAAACCTCTCTCTGTGTCGCCACTATTAAATAGGTTGTTCGGTCATACCACCCTTCGCTCTGTCATGCCACCCTTTGCTCTTTTCATGTAAATGCTCAAATTTCATGACATAGGCCTATGAAGTTTGTATATAGCAGCGGACGGCTACCTTTCAGAAGTGGTGTGCCAAGTCTTCATTTATTCACTTGAATTTAAGGTTTTGTGTGCCAGTAATAAGAATCCATGCTGAGTTGTGCTCCTTTGTGGCACTGTCTGCACCCCTCACTGCCCCAGGCTGGGGCCAGAGGGCCATAGCTGGGAGTGGCTGCAGAGCCCCGGGCCAGCAGCTGGGACCCCAGGCCAGCAGCAGAGCCCCCTGGACTGGTGGCCAGGACCCGGGGCCGGCAGCAGGCTGAGTGGGGCCAGTGGCTGGAACCTTGGCTGACAAGGGGCCAGTGGCTGGTACCCCAGGCCAGCAGCAGAGCCCCCTGGACTGGTGGCCGGGACCGGCAGCTGGCTGAGTGGGGCCAGCGGCCGGAACCTCGGCTGACAGGGGGCCAGCGGCCGGTACCTCAGGCCAGCAGCAGAGCCCCCCAGACCGGTGGCCGTGACCTGGGGCCATTAGTGGGCTGAGCAGGGCCGGCAGATGTAACCCCAGCTGGCCGTGGAGCCCCTGGGACTGGTGGCCAGGACCCGGGCAGTGAGAGTGCCACTGAAAATCAGCTTACATGCCATAGATTGCCTACCCCTGGTATATAGTGACGTGCAAGCTGGGGTCAATGACACTAGCAAATAAATTGCCCACCATGAGGAGCCCACCAGGGAAGATCATGCTCTTACATCCCAAGTCAAAGCCCACTGAGGTCAATGGAATGACTGCTATTGACTTGAATGGGCTTAGGATCAGGCTCTTAGTAAGTGGGGAATGATTGCTTTCACCATGCAACTTGTCTAAACAGGAATTTGTATAAGTGCTTCTACGTGTATTACACAGGATGATAACAATGCTGTCAAGCAGCACACTCACTATATGATTAATACTAAGGCATTTCAGTGATCATTGATATAATGCAACTGCTTCTTATGAGTGGCTAAGGCAGCATGAACTGGTGATTTTCCTCAGTGCATTGCAACAGGGGCAGAGCTAAAGTAATTTGGATGCCGTACTGCAAAAATGAAACCTTAGCACTGTGAGTTTTTCATTTGTATTCAACTCCAATGTTTTGAAAGGTCAAATGCACCCAAACCACAAACACCCCCCTGCCACTACCTTCACCTTCATGAAATTTTTGTGCAGGAATTTCTCTCTTCTTTAAAAATGGTCCTAGGAGCTGCTAGGGAGGAGTCTTTCTCCTACAAACCCTTTGAGGGCCAGGAGATCCAACAGCTCTTAGGAAGATAGAGAGATGCCCCCTTATTCTGTTGGCCACAGAGTATCCTGCAAATCACAGTCCCCACCCACCGTCCTGTGCTGACTTCGTAAGATCCAATTCCTATGACTCTCTGGAAGCCTCAGGATGAGGGTTCCTCTTCTGCAGAGCTTAGGAGCAGCACAGTAGTGAGACTTCCCTCCGGTCTGTTGCGTAATGGGTCAGACTCTGCTCCTAAGGCTTGTGGCAGCGAGGTTGCAGGTGGCTTTCGAGTCAGCAAAATGTGGGGGGTAGAAGGGAGGGGAAGATTCCCCCTACCCATCCTGCTGCTAACTCACAGGCTTTGCAGTCTATCCCTGGGCAGGTCCGGGTCAGAGGATCCCCAGGCACAGGTATTTGCCTGACCCCCCCAGAGCTGCAAGTTAGCCTGTGCAACAGCACCACTTGGTCAGGAACTCTCCTACTGCCTTGCAGCGTTACAGACTCCCTAGGCTTCCAGCCTGCCTTTGATCCGGTTCCTGTTCCTGCCTCAACCTTGCTTGAGCCTTGTTGCAGCCCTCTCCAGCCTTATCCATGCCCTAAATCCCACCTTGCACCAGCCCTGTACCTGCCGCTGGACCCCCTAGAATGACTCGAACCTAGATTTGACCTTTGGCCTGCATCAGGTGTCCAACTGCAACACTGATTTGGCTAGTCTACAGACTTTGACCTTGGTTCTGACCACAGCCTATCCCAGATCACAGTTTCAGCACTGCCCTCGGTCCAGTCCCTGGCTTCGACCCTTGGTGCCTGTTCTTGGTCATGGCTTCAATCACTAGGCCTCACTTGCCTAGAGCCCAGAGCCTGACATATTGTCCTTAACTCTATTGGCCACATATTTCCCCTTGTATCCTTTGCTTCCCTTATCCATTTTCTACAATTCCTAACTTCTGATTTATATTCATTATTATAAACTTTCCCTTTCTTCCATTTGTTTTTATATATCAAATTATTTTTTATAGCTGCCTTCTCTTCCCCCCTAAACCAGGTGGTTTTTTAAACCAGTATGGCCGCCTTCTGCAATTGTGGCTTTTGGGGCATCTTGTAAGGTGTCTTAAATGATTCCCAAATTATCATTCAATTTGTTCCTCCGAGCTGATCTGGCTCATAATTGTTTTCAGCTTTGTGAAATTGGCAATATTAAAGTAGTGTGTGTGTGTGTGTGTGTGTGTGTGTGTGTGTGTGTGTGTGTGTATATATATATATATATATAACTGGACTTTACTCTGTGTGAACATTACAAATGTGATAAAAATCACCACTTGTACCCATCATGTAGAGCATGATGAACTTCTTCCCCCATCCCTCTCCCATCCAGGCCCTTCACAGGAACTCTCAGGGACTGAAAAACCTGAACCCTGCACTGACAGAAGTTAGCTATTCTGCTCCCTGTCCAGTGCCAATCTTCACTCCTTGAGAGTCTCAGTGGGGCCTCCCAAGTCCCATCCCCAGCAACCTTAGAAATCCCCAATTTTTATAAGCCTTGGGATGCTCCTTAGGGGTCACCTACAGTGTTAATACACATCCGCCCTTCCCCCCACCCTCAAAAAGCCAAACTGCCTTGTCAGGGACTAACAAGTCAGTTCTCAGCCTTGCGGAGGTTTGGGGTTGGTCCTTTGCAACCTTCTAGAGGTTCAGAGTGACAAAATCGGTTTCCGATGCAAGGCAATTCAGCACTGCAGGTCACTGTGCTTCCTTCATAAGGTCTGCATCCTGTACACTCTCAGACTCTAGCTGGTAAAATGTTAGGCAGCCTTCCCGCTGGTAAAATGCCAACATCTGTTTTAACAGTTATTGACCAAGACTAAATCTTTTAGGAACAGATATGCTACAAGATCCAACCTGTGCAATGAATGAAGCAGGGGTCTTGTGGAAGACACAGTACATGATCATGTAATTAAAGGCTGTGTCATAACGCATATGCACAAGGAGGCTAAATTAAGATTGTACAGACAAACTTAATCCTCTGGCATTTTCTAAATTTTGAGTGTTTGATTAGGAAACCTGAACCACCTTTTCTAAAGCACAGAATTCTACCACTTGAGCTATGGGACTGAGTACATTATCTGGCAGTAGAGAAGTCTGTGATCCCAGAGGGGGGTACGCCATTGATACCATGTACTGGCTCTAGGGATGGTCGGGGGAGCCTGGCCCAACCTGGTTCCTTCTCTCTTCCCATCCCACAGAAGAGGGGTGTGTGTGGGGGCGTGCTCTTCTTCTAAGTCATGTCCTCCGGAGGGAGGATGTGATCCTGAGGCCACATGCTGGCTCCAGAGGATGTGATGAGGATAGGGAGAGCCCAAGCCTGGCTCTCTCCTGCCCATCACCTACTGCTACAGTTGCTCTAGCTGCTCTCAGACTTTCCCAGTGCAATCTGTGATGCTGCTGCTTCGGTGGTGGTGGTGGTGAGCTCAGCTCTTTAGAACGTTCATGGCCAATTATTATTTTGGCAGGCTGCCAACTCTCCCTAAGGAATGCAAGCAAGAGAAGGGGAATGGTTATTTTTAACAGTTAAATCTCGATGGAATTTCATGGGACAAAGAAAAGGAACTGCTCTAGCCCAAGGACTTTCCCTTTGCTGAATTTCAAAGGCCTGTGGCAATCAATGGAGGTGACAGAGCTTCTCAAAAAGAAAAAAAAAGGCACAAGAATCTTTTAAAATGGAAAGCGTCAGGCAACCTAAATGATAGGAGTCGCTACCTGCTCCCTATAAAATCATCAAGGCCAGTTATCGCTGGTGTTAACTGGTGTAACTGCATTGCCTACAATGGAACTATACCAATTTACACTAGTTGAGGAACAGGGTCTTAATATACTCTTACCTGGAAAGATAATAAGTCTGAGAGTTAAATATCTAATGGTATCACAGTATTTGTGCAGTTTAAATGCTAGCAATGTGGGAAATCTTTGCACTTATACTGTACCTTTTTTTCCCTGAGCCAATATTACCATGTCTTGCACTTTCTTATATCGATTCAGGGATTGTCGCAGCTCTTCTATCTTCCGATCCTAAAATAAAGGGAGGATCCACGTTGTGATTGTCATTTCTTTTACGAAGAGTCAAAAATAAGAAATAAAAACCTAAATAAATTAAATTGTCTAACAGATTTAAAGAAAATAGAGGCGGATAAAAGCTCAGAGCTTGAAGAGTGCTGGAAATCCAAACCGGGATTTATATTTGGTGAAAACTGGTTTCTGTACAAAGGACATAACCAAAACTCAGGATCTAAATACACTTTATAGAAAGCTCTTTTTCATATTTGGCCCATTAATAATTCATAGAAGTGTTATGTAGAGCTTTATATTTTCAAAGCACTTTACAAGATAGGTCTTGAGCCGCAAACCTTTACTCATGCGAGTAGTCCCACTGAATTCAATGGCACTACTTGTGTGAGTAAGGATTACCTGCATGGACAAGATTTACAGGATACAACTTATAAATGCCTATTTGTGGTGTGGTCAGAAGCAATTGCAATATACCCATTGACTTATGTGAGAACAGAATTGGACCCTGACTAATTAATCTTCAAAATGAACTGTAACAATTTACAGGCTGCCCATGTGCTGATCGTATGAGGTATAACTTCACACAAGGAACAAATGCTGAACTAATGGCTGTTTCGCTACCTTTTCTTCATTTGCCGCCATTAGAGACTCCACAGCCTTCTTCATTTTCTGTACCTCTATATCTAAAAGTATACAACACAATTGCACAAGTCAGATTAAATGAGAAAGTAAATGGAAGAATAAAACCATCCTGACCATTTCTGAAGCTATGTTTACAAGAAATAAACAAACAAAATGCAAACTACTACAATAATTTCCATCTGAAATGGAAAGCAAGATTCACAACATTCTCTCTATGGAAGGAGTTTTCAATAACTGAATGACTGAATTTAGCAAATATACATATCCTAAACAATACTAAGGAAACTGCTAAATCAATCAGTGATGCCTTTCCTGTGTTATTTCAATCCTTTAAATAACAGAATAATTATAATGAAGAGCTCCAAAATAAAAACATTACAACAGGAGTGCAATAAAACAGTCCTTCATTATGATAACAGCCAAACATTCCATAGGGCATTTTATCAACCCAGCTATACAAAGCAATGGAATTAAGCAGTGGATTGTGGGACATGGTGAGAAAAGCATTATGTCATGAGGCTTAGTCATAGCCCAGAATGGATGAGAACAGCATGATGGAATGGTATACGTATTCACTGTGATGAGCAGTCATGCTAGAATGTGTGTTGTAGTTTAGATGTAGAAAAGGATCCTTAAAACAGAGATGAGAACAAACTGTGCTTCATCTATAATCCTCACTTACAAAATATGTAAACGCCATAATGTAAATATGTAAAAAGCGGGGAATTTTTTTTAAGAGGTCTGGATTTTCTTTATTTCTATTAGAAATCTACCTATTTTGAATGAGCAAATGCAGCTTTAAAATTAAATAAGTTACAAATATGGAAGAGTGATCAAAAGGATGAAGAAGCAAAAATTCTGCTTTGTAACATCACAGATTAGTGTTTTAATCTGCTACGGATTATCGCACACCAACAAATATAACCGAGGATTACTGCTGAAGAAAGTTCTTCCTCCACAAAACGGATGACCAAAGAAAGATGTATAAAATGTATCATCCTGTGCATGATTGGCTCACTGGATACATAAAGCTGTTTCAAGTTAGATATACAAATTCTCTGCTGGTGCAACTCCACTGACTTCAGTCGAATTATGCCAGCAGAGAATTTGGCCTACCGTATTGTGAATGCACTTAATATAGAGGGATATGTTTTATTTATATGTGCCTTTTATGTAGAAAAATCTATTTATTTAACCATCTGTAAAAGTACTTCTTAGCAGGATCAATTTAATTTCTTACAAGCCTTTCTACAGTGAGTCATATCTAACGGGCGTGTAAAGCACCTAGAAATGAACAAGTATAGCAGACTCCCTCTCTTAGGCTGCTTCAGGAAGCCAAAGATTTTGTTTACTAGATTTTCAATAAAAAGATTCATATTAAAAGTCATAGCCGATTGAAATCTCCCTTCATTTCTAATAATGTAACTGAGGGTTATAGATGAGGCAATCTAACAGCTTCTGTTAAAGCAGTTTTAAAAACACATGCAGAAGGCTATATTGGACAGAACTTCTGAAGTATAAATGCTCGTGGAAAGATACTAGGAAACCTTACTTTTGTCTTTGAGCTTCTTTTTACAATTTTCATCTGTGCAGGAAAACCCAGTGGATTTGAAATTAGCATACAGGTTATGACATTAAATACCATTTAACATTACACACTGTTACTGTTGGAGTCAGCAGTGAATCATTCCTTACCCTCTGACAACAAGAGTAAAACAAACAACATTTATAATTTAAGGGCCCAATCCTACAACCTTGCACACAAGTACTCCCTACTCACCTGCTAAAGCCAAACAGGATTACTTTGTAAGGGCTCTGACATGAGAGTCTATACAACTGGACTTTATACAAGGCCTCAGCACTTTTTCCCGCCTGCATGTTTTCACATACATTGTCTCATATAGTATTTATCCCAACAGACTGCTCTTACCGTAACACTAGATATGAAATATATTACACTTGTACTAACAACTAATAGTAGAGAACAGAATATAATTACTCAGGTAAGCATAAATCTGCAAACATGGCAGATAATCTGCAAATATTTCAACTGCATTCATTGCAAGAAAACACGTTCTTTAACATTTTCCAAACACAACAGAACCTTGGTTCATTCACAGTAATGACTGGGAGACCCCTGTGTGCAACTGAACTTTGCAAATTATGGCTCAGTACAATAAATCAAAAGGAGCAGCCAAGGTTGAGGATGCTTGGCACCTCCCAGGAAAAAGCTCAATATGAGTAATAAATGTAATAAAAACAAACATTGGAAAATCAGTATGTGAACAAAAACTGCAAGATAATGCACACAATGTCTTTTATACATTCATTTTGGCAACTGAAGTCCAGTTAGTTTTATTTATTCATAGTACAATAATACTTCACACTAGTCTAGCAAACGTAATGAAGCATATTTTACAAAAATAATGGAATCTCAGAAATCTTAAGACTGACTATAGCAAGTGTATGTTACTGAGAAGTAAAGTAAGAGCTGGTCAGAAAATGCCAATTATTTTTTGTGGCAAATTTTGAAGACAAAAAAAAACTTTTAAAAATCCCCATAATCTTCTGAGAAAACCCCCATAACCGATTTTTAAAAATTTTCTTTAAAAGGTTTGGGTTTCCAGTTTTTCACTAAGAAACTGGAAAATGTTGACCACAATGACAATTCTCCATGAAAATTCAGGTTTAAGTAGGACTCTGATAGGGTTTAAGTGGGACTTCCAAGTAGCGTAGGTAGGCCTTGTGCTCATGTCCTGAATTTCACCCAATTAGGCCTGCTCTACACTTAAAATTTTTGTCAGCACTCAGGATGGCCAACCCTCCAGGACTGGCCTGGAGTCTCCCGGAATCGATCTCGATCTCCGGGTGACTACTGAAAGCAATCCAGAAGATTTTAATAGGACATTTTAAGAAAATGATATTATGTCATGTTGGGGAAAAAAAATCTGGGATAGCTTCTGTCAGAGTTGGCAACCCTATCAGCACTGCTAAATTGGTCAGGTGAGTGATTTTCTTCCTTTACCCCTAAACGACTTAGCTATGCCACGTCCCAACATAGATGGAGTTATACCCTGCTCCCAAAAAAGTCCTTTTGCCAATATAACTTACTCCATTAGAGCAGTAAACTATACTTTTGCAGTTACAAGCTTCATCTACATGGGGTTGGGAGGTATTCCCAGCAAACCCTTTCTATTGTAGACAGGGCATCAGAGTTGTAAACACTTGGTCACCTTATTTTAAAGCAAATCAACAACCTATCATTGTAGGTTTTAGGATTGCTTTGTGAATACTCGCCGAATATGTTAAAAGGAATAAACACGCTGGCAAAATGTGTAAGGAAACTGAGGTTTATAACGATGATTCCCTTATAACAATTGACAGAAACAATTATTTAAAACAGGTAAGGCATAACTACAACTGTGCAAAAGACACCTCTAGAAACCTCCACTTAACCGAGAGCCTCTTTTGTTCTTACCTCTGTCAGTTATTTCCACTCCTTCTCCTTTCATCTTGCAAACCAATTTTTCTTGTAACTTTCTTACTTCTGCTTCCTTCTGTTCCAATTTCTCTTTCAAAGATGCCAGTTCATCCTGTATAGATCCATAATCATTTATCCATGAGAAGAACAAGGTTTAAGTTTTGAAGAGGATTTTAAAATATTTTTTACTATTTAAGTTAGAGATGGTTCCCAGTCAAAATTTCACACCTAAGAAGCCCAGGGAGAAGAGCCTAATCTGGTGCAAACTGTTATGGGCCCACTGAAATAATTACGTCAGCTGAGAATCTGTCCCCAAAACTTTGAATCTCAACTTTTGCAGTAAAGCTGCTATCTCTAACAGGACAGACCCTTCCCCTGGGTCAAAACAGACCAAATTTTCCATGCAAGTACCATCACCAATTTAAAATGTATGATTTTTTTTTTGTCTGAATTAAAAGTAGCATCGGGGAAAAAGGGGTATTTCTTTTTAGCATGCACAAATAGTAAAATTAAAGGGGATGAGGCTATATGCTTCACGGCACTTTCACAGCACTTTGTATGTTCGAAGTGCTGAAAGTGAAATAGAGTTGCATAATAATTGAATCGTGCTATATTTTCGGCCTAGTATTTTATCATGTAGTATCCGAACACATGGGGTGTATGCGCTTACTGCATGTGTTTGAAGGCTAATAGGTGTTTTTTCTCTTTAAATACAGTGTTGTCTCAAAACAGGCCATTAACAGTTTTATCAATACACACAACTGACTATGAAAGAAAATCAGTCATAATATTAAAAAAAAAGCCAAACACTCTGAAAAGCAATTCAGACAAAAAGAAAGAAAATAAGTCACAGGCAGTTTTAGCAGTGAGGGTCTAAATAAGGAAACCAACCAAACCTCATGGACATCATGGACATCTATGCTCACCTTCCATTCAGACAACATAGGATCGGGTCACTGCACCTACACAGGTTAGTTCACCTATAACTTACACTTTAGCAGGGTTTGCTATTGCAACACCTCAGCCGTGATTCGGTTTTGTAAACCAAAATCAAAGAGGGTGGCTTGGATATGGGTCCCATTTCACTGGAACACTCAAAGCTCAGATGGTTCTTGGGGTCAGATATATGCTTCTGAACTGTATCTACCCCCATACACATTGACCCAGCATTAAATTTTGTTTCCAAACTTTGGGCCAAATTCTGCTCATCTGAACAACATGTCCCTTTGGCCCCACTGGGATTTCTTATGGGAATAGCTGGAATAGGATTTTACCCTTTGCGGAAGCATATTTGATAATTATAAAATGGCATTTGCTCAACTTTCTTTTTAAAAGCAAAACTCAAAATTGCCTTTGCAATTTCTAACATTTCTATTAAATCCTGAAACGGATATGCTAAAATGTAACATTTGGATTGAAATACCTTCCTGAGCTTCACTAGTGATTCCAATGTTTCCAGAAAAAAAGGCTTGATTCTGCATTCCCCAGACACTCCAAACTGGTACTGGTTTCAGAGTGGGAGGTTTAGTTTTACAGGACACGCAGGTTTGGGCCCTACATTCTTCCACGAATGTGTCCCTATCTTAGAATCTTTAAGAGTTTTTAGTACAATAATTGAGATTTAAATTGGAGTTGCATTCAGTTTCTGATGCAGGGTACTTTCCCCAATTAACTCAACATATGGTCTGTTAATTTATTATGCTCATAATATTTGAGGAAGTTGATATACTACAACAATTATTTTCTTGTTTAAAAATACATTAACAAGCCTTTGGCAAGAAATTCACGTGAAATTAGTGTGAGAGTCTGTACTTCTATAAGCAGCTCAGTAAGAGCTTTTTCTGAATAATGAATGCAAGCTGTAGGAGTGAAAATTACCCCTTTGAAGGGGGATACTTTAAATTTAAAATAAAGTTGTGGGTAAACCACCCAAGGCCTGTGAACCACTGAAATCCCTGTAAAGTCCTATTTATGCCCTAAAAACAATTTGTTAGGAACATCTCATTTCACAAGGTTTAGTTTCTAGTGGGAAGAGCACACTGCATGTCAACAGAAAGTAATCAATAAAAACACAGACAGCATGACAGCAAGATGCAAACACAGACCACAAAGCAGTGGTGCAGAAAGGATTCAAAACAGGCCCAATATTACCCACAATCTACTACACCTTTAATATCTGGCATTTTTGCTCCATCCGCTGCTTTTCATACTGCATCTGACCCACTTTGATTTTCATGCTAGAAAGTTTGGCCATTAAAGACTGGTGACAGAGATAGAGGAGTGAGAGAAAACTAATGATAGAAAAGAAACAAGGCTAGATAGATAACAGAATTCACAACAGAGTTAGATACTTAGAGAAATGGCATGCTAGAATTGCTCAGGTTACTGCTTTCTCTTCAGGGTAAACATGGATAATTTATAGCACATTTAAAAGAAAATAATGCTCAGTTTTCATCCCACCCATGGTCCACGCCTTTCTCATTACTAATGATGTTCCCTGATCCACAAGCATACAAATATCTAAACAGAATTTAAATAACTAGCTGCAAGCAGCAATCTTTGTAACTAAAGCAATGGTGCCTCTCAGAAATGGGGCTGAACCTGTGGCCCTGATCTGAACTCTCCTGAACTTCTGTGTTGAGGTTTGAAATCAGAACCTGATACGAAATTTGCAAATGGCTCGTCTGTTTTTTTAAAATGAGCATCACAAAAGCCCTCAATCTGTAAATTCCCAAGACTTCAGGATGTTTGAAAACCAGATAGAGTTCCAAAATTTGTAGCTTACGCCCATCTTTCCCCTCTTTCCCTCAGTGTAACTTACTTTGGTGGATTTAAGCTTCTTCTCGTACTGAAGTCTTTCATTATCCATCTCTCCCACTCTTAACCGTAATTCATTGATTTCCTGCATCAAACCCTGAGTGAAAGGAAGAAGAAAAAAAAAAATTCAACAAACAAAACAAACCAGATAAACAACCATACATCAGTGAGGAAGTAAAGACAAAGCAATACCAAAAACAAAACGAAACAACCCACACACATTGTGCATACAGACACTTCAAAGTTCAAAATTAGGTCAGGACAAATATTCAAGCAACTCAGAGCTTGGTGGACCATCCATGGACTCCAATTCCAAGTTCCTACATTCAACACAGGAATGAAGGAGGGAAGCAGGGGAGGAAAAGGTAGCTTTCAGTGGCGGGTGTGCTCCCTATGTACACAGCGTCCCATCCCCCCCACCGCCGCCCCTTCAAAGCACCTTTATATTTCCAGAGCAGCATAAAGAGACCTTCATGCAACTGAGAATCAGACCCATGGATTTCCAGGTTTCCTCCTCAAAGCACCAAATTAATGCATGCAGGCAACAATCAGATGATTTATCAACTTTTAAGTAAAATAGCAGCCTGATCCTCCACCATCCTGTACCTTGTGTAGTCATTTATACCTGTGACTAGAAGGTGCATGGAAAATGCTACTGGCTTGATTTGGTAGCATTTGACACCCATTTTGCACAGGTGTGAATGACAAGGAAATAGAGACTCTGTCCCAGTAACTCTTCAATATTCCTATGAAATTAGGTCTTGTTTCTGGTCCTCTCTCTAAAATACAAATGGTAAAATAGTAGTCACCCAGAATAAAACCCCTCCAGTTATACAAAATCAAATGCTGGCTTCATAAAGGGTCTATATAAGCAAGTTACATTTAACTGAGGCTATACAACAAGATGAAATAGACCTATTATTGGAGAGCATTGAGAAAAGATAACACAATGTGAACCCAAATTATGCTCACCTTATTTGTGCATGTAGTCCCAGCAGATGACATCCTATTATCAATTTTTGTGACCTATATTGTCACTGAAACGAATGGGATATTATTCATAGCGTTCCATATTTTTGGACACGTTACGTTAGATGGCATTGCAACATACGCCACGAGGGGGTGAATGCAACTGCCACCAAAAGGCTGAAATCCACATGCCTCGTAAGTAACAAAAGCTGCGGTGAACGCTGTCAAGTGTGTGCTTTGTGAACTCCACTGACTCCCCTTTTGCTTCAGAGCCAGGCTCACAATCCTAACCCTAATGGATTGGGATCGGACTTCTGCAAAGACTGCCATGCCCTTCCTGAGCTTTTCGAAGCAGCTACACTTCACCCGAAGTGATGCAGCTAGGGACAAGCAGGTTTCAACATTCTTGGGGGGGGGAGAGGTAGAACATTCGGAGCAGCGGAATACCAGCTGTAGAACTCTTTTAATAAAGAGGTGAGACTAAACCCAAGGTTGACAGTGTTTCAATCAAGATTCAAGGAAGTATGCTGATGATTAAGGCTACAATTTGGTCACGGAGGTTGCGGAAACCGAAGGCAGCAGGGGGACCCTCTGGCTGAGCCCCCCACAGCTCCCCTCCACCTTGGGCTGCCGGGAACCCAGCCACAGGCAGAGGGGAATCCTGGATCTCCAAGCCCTCACAGGTGGTGGGGGGCCCCAGAGCTCCCGCCCCCACATCTGCCCAGTGGCTCCCCATTTTGTCATGGATATTTTCACGGCCAGGTCATGGGCTTCCATGAATTTTTATTTTATTGCCCATGATCTGTCCGTGACTTTAACTAAAAATATCTATGACAAGATCTTAGCCTTACCGATGATTATTAACATCCCCACTTTACAGAGGCAGAGACAGATTAAGTGATTTGCCCAAGGTCAACTAGGAAGCCCGTCGCAGAGCCAGGAATTGAACCCAAGTGTCCAGTGCCTTCACCACCAGACTATCCTCTCAGATAAACTTCCAAACTGAGCTGTGAAACCTTTTTAGGACTCACGCATGGTAAGTACAATGAATTGGGCATCCTTTGTATCTGTATTTGCAGAGCACAGGGGAAGGAACTGCACTAGATTACATAAACATCCTCAGGTAGCTAAACCAAGCAGAAATGAGCAGCATGTGTCTTTGGACTCCTCAGCCTCTTTAGCACAGAACATTCACCACTGGGCAGAATGTCTCTCCCATGAAAGTAAACAAGGCATGGCCTGCTGGAAAATAACAAAAGGTATATTGAACTTGCTGTTTGGCAGGGGAAAACATTTCCCTGAGTGCTAATGTCTGAAAGAAGCCTCTGGCTAGCTTTTTATTCATCATGTCTAATTTTGTTAGTTAATCCTGATCTCCAGACCAGTATTATATTTTGGCTAAAAGTGCATTCTTAAAATGCACTGTAGCAACTGTAATGCTGTTTCACCTGAAAAACACTCAAGAAAAATATATTTGCTTTTTTATGAGTCCTGGAAAACAGGCACAAGAAGATGGAAAAATGACTAAAACCTCCTAGTTTAACAACTTTCAAGCCCCAGACAACAGCATGGTGCTCTGTTTTACCAGTTTCTATATAAGGTGCTGCAGTCTACTTTCATCCACGCCAGTAATGACAGGCACCCTTCTTAGGATATTTATGGGTAGCTGGAATGACTTGCCTTCCAACCCCTGTTCCAGATGTTCTCCACCTACTTGCCTTTTAGCTAGTTCACTGGTTATACTATGCTAACTACTCAGTGAATCTGAAGACCACGTAGCAATATTTTTATTTCTTAATGAAGGTCAGACAAGAAGCAGGAGGCAGATAAATCTTACAGAAAAAGGGTAGGGTGGGGTTGGGGAGTTTATTCAACTTTTATTATCCTGAACCATGATTGCAACTTAATTTAAGATATTCCTGTTGGTCAATCGGTACTTCTGGCAGTAAGGGTTAAATGGGGACCCTGACTGTGTCATTCACTAGGTTCTGGGAGCTCTAGCCTTTAACCTTGCTTCATTTGTAAGATGGTAGAATAAACCATCCTCCTGCCAAATGGGAATCAGGTTTATTATCCAGGACTGATGAGTCTTACAGAAGCACCCATGCTCTTTGGGAAGCTTAGTGGCACATCTAGCCCAGTATCAGGCAGCAGGTCATTGTTGGGACTGGTGTATTACCGTGATTTCTGAGGGACTGGGTTGCTCCCCTGAACTGAGATGCAGTAACAGGAACCAGGAGCAGCACGTCACAGGCAGACCAGGCATCTCCCCATCCTATCGACTTTCACCACTTCTTGCCCTCTAGTTTTAATTAGCAATTGGAGCATAGTTTAATACAGCTGTGGCCCTCCCTGCCACTTTGAAGCAGTTGATGCCTGTGTCTTTGGAGTATGCACTCTGCGAAACAGATTTGGTGTGAACACAGGGGAATATCTCCTTACAGAGACACAAATTAATGCCCTTGACAACAATACTGGGTCAATTAAGAAAGCTCAGACCATTTAAAATTGCAAATGTCAACAGTGAACCACAAACAGAACTGAAGAAGCTGCAATTCTGAACTGGTGGGAAGAGGAGGGGAAGGAACTATGTTTTTGTGGTTAAACAAGGAACGGAAAAAATTTGCCACATAAAACAGCTCTTCTCCATCTACTTCAAAAATTTACAGTTGACTTGAAGGTCAGGGTATATAGCTACACCCCTTCCAAGTTAAGCTACCGGAACTAGAAAGTTAATTAAAAGAGAGATCATTAAGAGTCTGTTAATGATCCCTATGTCAGCATACAACTTTATAACTTGGCTCCACCTGGCACTTCCTTACCCGTCATCAACTTAGGGATGAAGTGGGACCTGATAGAGCATGTCAGTCTTCTTATAAACATACACAATTAAATACACTGAACTGTACCTTGCTCATGAAAAAGGTTGACGTTTTTAATCAAATCCCTGCGTCTCTGGCCTTAGATTTGTGTATTGCTTTTATCGAAATAGATTTGGATTTTTTTTTGTTGCTGTATGTTTGACTTCAAAACAACTGGCAAATAATCTAGTGTATGTCTGTAACTGATAAAGTTATTACTTATAACTTTATCACGAACTGTTTAACATTGAAAATACCAGAAAAAGAAAATCAAATCCTTATTCAAAATCCCTTTAAAAATTTCTTCCTTCCGGTTAATTTAATGGGAAAAAAAAAAAAAAAAAAAAGAGAACTAAGAGAACTGTTAAGATGTGCACACAACCTCAAAGGGTAATATTATTGCTGTAAGCCAAGCATTTTCTCAGCCCATCCCCTATTGATAGTTACTGTCTTTTTGTGTCATGTCTAATATTAGATTGTAAACTCTTCAGGGCAGGAACCATGCCTTGTTATTTATTCTAATCAACTTCTTCCTACACATTTGGGTGCTGTCTAATTCATAATCATCATCATTAAAAATATTATACAACTATTGCAAAGCGACAAAACGAATTCAAGAACATCTATGACCACATTTCTGTTTTTGAAATATCACCCATGTGTTTTGCAGAAGAAAATTTAACAATTCATTTCCTGCCAAAGTATGTTATATATGAGATTATACTATAAATTACATTCCTTTGTCAGTTTTCCAAGGCAGAGAAGTAGGTTTATATAAAACCTTTGCATCAGCACACATGGGCCAGACTACATCCCTGCACAGATGGGCCAAGGAGAAAGAGGGGGAATAAGCAGCCTCTGCCGCCCTGTTATGCATCTACACAGTGGGAAGCCACAATCCTGCTCTTTGCACTCCTTAGCTCTGCTCCCCCTCTTCTGTAACACACAGTGAACTGCAGTTAGCCTGGCCTCCTTTAGTAGGAAGGAAGGATGGTCATGTGGTTAGGCACTGGACGAGTGCTCAGATGATATACATTCAATCTGCAGCTCCGCCACTAAATTCCTGTCTGACCTTGGGCAAGACTTGCATTTTCAATAGTACCTAACTTCCTCAGGCTCCTTTGAAAATCCCAGTCCATCTTTTCGTGCTTCAGTTCCCTCATCAACTGCTTGTGTTGTCCTTTTTTCCACCCTTTGTCTATTTTATTGATTTAGATTATAAACTTTTCAGTGCATGGGTGCCCCGATGCTGATGGAGGCCTGTAAGTGCTACTCTAATACAAATCAGTGTAACAGTCCACGGTCAGATTACTTCTGGGAACTGGTGCTAGTGCTTGCCACATCTGCACCAAATTCCCCTGGGTCTTCAGATATGGTGATGGAAAACCACAATACGTCATTAGTCCCCGATCAAACGCCCAGTGAGATCAACAAGAGTTCGATTAACTTCAATGGGCTCTGGATCAAGCCTAGAGTGAAAAGTGAAACACCAATATGAGACAGTTTTCTGTAGAACCTGCTCAACGTGTATTTAACCTCTCCTCTGAAAACACACACACAAAAGGGTTAAAATGATAGCTTGGGCTAGGTGTACATACATGTCCAAAAGACAGAAGTCACAAAGTGCAGCTCTTATGCTCCAATCTTTGGCTCCCCCCAAAAACCTATGCAGTTCATACTCCACAGCTTTTCCTTCTACGGAGGACTTTCCATGGCAGGCGCAGATGTTGGGGATGAGGGTTGTTCGGCATGTAGCCTCTTGTCTTCCCACAGCACCCCCATTCCATTTCCTGCTCATATTAATCATGCTCCTAGCATGAGTAATGGGAATGGGTAGCTGCTGGGGCACATTCAGGACATTTTTAGGCTGTGGGGCTCATTTCCCCCTACTGGCATTGGGGGATGCGACCTTCAACCATGGAGACATTGCACCACTCAGAGATCAGGGGTGCTGGAACAAATTGTAGAGTGGGGGTGCTGAGAGCCATTCAACCAAAATATAAATCTTGTATATAATGGAAACCACTTCAAGCTAGGGGGTGTAGCAGCACCTCTAGTTCCAGCACCTATGTCATAGAATCACCCCACACAGGAGTGTGGTGTTTGAACCTTGAAGGGAGGATAGTTTTAACTTCAAGTTGTGGCTCTGTAGAGGGTCATGTCTGGCTGACTGAACATCCCTCCCTAAATAAAATTTCCTCCCATTTGGAAGGCTTCAAGTACTGCGAGGTATGTTTACCTAGTTATCCATACCACCACATTTGGACCAAAATGTTCAGCTTTGGCCATCTTCAAGAAAGATACAGTCAAGCTGGATAGAGCACAGCACAAAAAGATGATACAGACACAAATACATGGAGAGGTTTTACCAGAGAACAGATTGACACAATTGGGATTATTTAATATAGAAAAAAATAGATCAGTACTGATTGAGTTACTGAAATTAATTACATCATAAACCTTGAAAAGCTACTGTATTTGAGAATACTGGACAGAGCCACTCTAGGAGACAAAGATTTAATTGATGAAGGAAATTATGCAAAAAGAATAAAAGGAAGTATTCATTTAAAGAGAAGCAGTGAATAGGGTAAACTAACTTCCAGTTGAAAGGGAAGCACTAGTAGTAGATTTAAGCAAAAATGGGACGGCTGTGTAGAAGTAAATTATTTAACTCAATCAGTAATAAAGTCTGTTCTGTACTTTGGAGTAATCAACTATCTTCTTTGGAGGGCTCAGGACATTTTTGCTGATTGTGCTTTCTTCTGGATATGAAGTTTCTCTGTTTGGTTTTGTGCCTGTGAATGGCACAAGGGTAGGATTTTCAAAGCACTCAGCATTGGCCTCATTGAAATCAACTGACTACTGACTTCAGTGGGGATAGAGTTAGGTCAACAATGAGCACTTTTTAAAATTCTACTCCCCAAAACTATAAAACACAGATATGTAGAGTGGTCACCAACTCTTTACTGCCATGAAGGGCTAGCTAGCTCATAGAACTAATAAGTTCTGTAATAAAGCAAGCAGCTCTATGTTACCTTTTTCTTAAAAAAAGCAAGACACATTTTAGTAATAATTTATTAGTTCTGGCATGGATGTCCTGCAAATAAAACTACATTATTCTTAATCATCATCATCAATAATTGCATTTAAATGCAATTTAAGTTGAATGTTATTTTATTACAGCATCTTCTTTTTATTCCCATAAAAGACCACGATTAGGTATATTCGGAGGCATTTAAGAGAAATATTGGTATTAATAGCTGCCATGCAAGTAAGCCTTTTGCACAGAGTCTACAGCTGCAATGCATGGTGTGGAAAAGTCACCTCTTGATCCCCATACTGTAACCTCTTTTCCTGGAACAGTGCTAGTTCCACCTCCACTTTCTCCATCTGTTGTCTGAGTATTGCTATAACATTATGGAGTGACTGCAGTGCAGAGGGAAATGAAAGAAGGGGATGACAGGAAAGACTGGAAAAAACTGTAATCAGAAGATCCCCCCCCCCAAAAAAAAAAAAGAAAAAGAGTAAAGCAAAAGCACTGAAGGGTCAACCACTTCTGTTACCTGTTTCGGAAAACTTATTTAAGAAACCAAGCGATGCTTCCAAGCAGAGTCAGAGCAGAATTCAGTTTCAGCAATACGCATTTACTGTGATCATTTGGGTCAAATGTTGCCTCCCAAAAAAAAAAAAGCGCTCGCCATTCGTACCGATGTGTTTACTGCTCAGCGAGGTCTTTAGTTTGTAAGGATCAGATCACATTGTATCTTTTATGGTTTTTTTGTCTTAGGAAAGAATTTCACATTTTACTGCGTGTCACGGGGCTGAGTAAAGAACATTACAAGTTGGGGGAGTTCTAAGAACCAGTCGATTACAATGGGACTGACCCATCACAGCACTACCAATACTAAGAAGAATTCAATCTGCCTGTGCCAGATGGAGATTTTATTTCTACAGCACTGGGATGTATGGCACTTGTCTGAACTGGTTAAGTTCACTGCCTTTAGGCAATAGCAATCGTTCATATAAAACTGGGATCAGGCTGCAAGGAAAAGGCAACAGAACTCTAAGCAAGCTCTGCTCATAGCTCCACAGTAGCTAGATGTCTTTGCTAAAATGATGAACGTTGACATTTACATTATCATCATCGGCCTTCAGAATGAGTGCACTATTGAAGTTAATGGGGCTTGTCATTCCTCCCAGAATTACATTACTGTTTCTTTCTTTCCACAGATTCATTCACGTTTGGAATCCTACCTTTGCAACGTTAAGGGTAAGAAACTTAAAGTTTCTTTTTATAAAATCAGAGCTTAAAGTGGCCTGCAATAACTTGTACAGCCACCGGAAGATTGTTGGCATGGTATAGCTCACCACTATGTGGTGGCTCAATTCACCCTCGCTGTTACCACATGGAACTGGGCTGGCCAGTTTGAGCCTTGTAGCAGAAAGCCACGGTAAGAGAGTCAGTTTAAAAATTAAAACAAAAAAAGTGCAGGTACTGTGCATAACAAGCCGCATGCTGAATGGCTTAACTCTGGTGAACCTCAACAGAGAGCTCCATCTTCCAAAAAGAAATTAACACACACATTTGTTGGGCTCATTATGGGCGTGATTGTGTTAGCCTAAAGGGAAGTGCTACTGGGAGCTCTGGGTGGCATTCTGTGTTCAAAAAATGGTACAGATTTTGCAGTGAAGACAAGGCCAACAGCTCTCCGGAACACAGAGGCAACGTACTCATTTTTAAGTTGCCACTTCTTAGCCCATGTGCAGCCAGAGGAAGGTGAGTCATGGGTTGCAATTCTGCCTGCCCTTGATTCAAGCCGTTCATTGTGGGAAGGGCTCTATATATTCATCTCCTCGCCTCCCATCCCTGTGCACCCATGTAAAAGTCTGGCAGAATTCAGACCTAAGTGAATATCTGCTGGCATTTTAGATATCTGACACTCATTTCAGACTCTGGGTGAAAAGCTGGCTTCTCTGAAGTCAATGGCAAAACTCCCATTGACTTCAATAGGGACAGGATTTTACACTCTGACTTGTCAAATGAGTGATATTTAAAAGAACTGTCAGATGCTGTCTGGCTCTCACTGAACATCAGTGAGAAGTCTTTCATTACAAGAGCATGCTTGAGTGTGACCTCCTAGTTTGGAGCACAGCAAGGCAAGGTACCTGTTCATTCCCACCATGAGCCCGTCCATCTCAAATCCCATTTCTTTCTGACTCAGAATGACTTGAATTTGGAAAGTTATTTTTGTTAAACTGAGAGAAAGTTTCACGTAACTTGAAACCACATGAAGCTCTGAGGATCAGTTCATCTGTTTTACTCACCTCTGTGTCTCCGTATCTGTCTTCGTAGTCTAATCGGTCCTTCTCTACAGCGGTTAGCTTTAGCTTCAAATTGGAAATTTCTGTCATAAGGTTCAATTTCTGAGTTTCAAGAGATGTTCTACTCAGAAGTTCCTGATTCAAGATGAAGAGGAACAGAGTTATTCTTCTGAGGAGGAAAAATTACATGCTTAGCACCACATTAAGATCGGCCCCAAGAAATAGAGAACAGGAAACTGGCCTTCCTGCATCTAGAGGCCTCTTGGATAGAAAGGCAGGACTCCTCCTCCAATCTATCAAGCCAAAGAATACCAGCCACCGTTAACCTGGTTAACTGAATGCCTATCTTGACTGTTGACTGCTGCCTGTCTCTTCAATCAGGACTCAACTTCTAACTCTAGTTTAACGAGGGATTTTCCCCTGGAATGCCCAATTCCACCCCATTAGGAAAAGGACGTGAATAATGGACATCCCCAGGTCCTGGGCAAGTCAGTTTGCTCTAGGCCTGACAACTCAGCAGCCATTGAGAGAGATAATCCTTGAACAATTGGTGGCTGCGGGTTGGATGCAGTTAACTTGGATGCATCGAGGATCATGGGTAGTGGGGTGATCGCTGTCAGACCCAGGAACAGCTGCCCCAACAAACCTGCTGGTTGTCACAGTTGCCAAGGGCAGCAAGTAGAGTTACAATAAATTAGAGTTAAGAAATAACACCCATCCTACCTAGGGCCTCAATCCAACTCCCTTAGAAGTCAGTGCAGGGACTCCAATGAGAGTAGGAATAGATCCTTACTCTGCAGGATAGGGCTGACATGACTCAGAATGAGAACGATTTTAACAAATAAAATAGAACTGTAAACAAGAAAGTTATCACTTCTTCATGTGACACCATAAATTCCAAAATTTTGTACTAAATACACCAGTCTGACAGAAGCAGACAAAACAGTATTCAGTGCTACCGCACAAATCTACTAAGCACAGACAGTGAGAGAAATGAAATTGCTCTGGCTTCCTCGCAATACCTGCTGCAGCATCTCTTCTGTGGCATTCAGCTTCTCCCTGTGCTCCTCTAGGCAGAACTCTAAATCTCGAATCTTTTCTCCTTGTGCTTCCACCTGGTCAGTAAGTACACTTACCTGTAGAGTACAGAAATATGAAAATCCATAACTACCTTGAATTTATATAGCATCTATCACCCTGCAGGACAAGGAATAAATAATAAGAGGCAACCTCTGCAATTACAGCACATAGGAGGCGTTCTGCAATAGTTATGCTGTATGTGCTGAGGAGGAACATAAGACTTGCCATAGTGAATCAGACCATGGTCCAGTATCCTGTCTCTGACAATGGCCCATACCAGAGCTTCACAGGGTGTGTAAAGAACAGGGCAATAATGGAGTGGATCCACCCTTGTCTTCCACTCCTGGTAGCCAGAGGTTTAGGCTCATCCCAAGCCTGGGGTTGCATCCCTGTCCATCTTCACTAACAGACATTCATGGACCTATCCTCCATGAACTTACCTTTTTTGAACCCAGTTATACCTTTGGCCATCACAAAATCCTATGGCAATGAGTTCCACAGGTTGTGTGTTGCATGAAAAGTACTTCCTCTTGTTTGTATTAAACCTGCTACCTATTAATTTCATCAGGTGACCCTTGTTTTTTGTATTGTGTGAGAGGGTAATTAACACTTCTTTATTCATTTTTCCTCACACCATTCATGATCTTATAGACCTCTATCAGCTCTCCCCTTAATCATCTCTTTTCTAAGATGAACAGCCCTAATCTTTTTAGTCTCTCCTCATATGGAAGCCATTCCAGATCCTTGATCATCATTTTTGCCCTTCCTGAACCTCTTCCAGTTCCATTATATCCTTTTTGAGATGGGGCGACCAGAACTGCACGCAGTATTCAAGATATGAGTGCACCATGGGATTTATAGAGTGGCATATGAAATTTTCTGTCTTGTTTCATCAGCAAACTTTGCCACTTCACTGTTTACCCCCTTTTCCAGATCATTAATGAATACGTTGAATAGTGTAATACAGGTCCCAGTACAGATCCTTGGGGACTCCGCTGCTTACCTCTCTCCATTGTGAAAACTGACCATTTAGTCCTACCCATTGTTTCCATAGCTACTGAGGACTTGTTTACACTTGAAATGCTACAGCGGCACAGCTGCAGCACTGCAGATCCACCAGTGTAGCATTTCAGTGTAGACACTGCCTATGCTGATGGGAGGCATAGGTAATGAACTTCCCCGTCAGAGGTGTAGCTAGGTCAACGGATAGGTGAACACTGGGGATTATGTCAGTTTAACTACTTTGCTCAGGGGTGTGGATTTTTCACTACTAATTTTTTTAGTGTAAACGAGACCTTCGTTTCCTTTTGGTGAGGAGGAGAAAAAAAGAAATCCACTGGCCTGCTGAAATTTCAGTGGGATTTTTGGTAGGCGGATAGTAATTGTCCAAAGCTGCAATTCAGTCAGGATCACAGGGCTTCATACCTCCTTTTAAGAACTCATAGTATTTTTCAGAAATGTCCACAATTGGTTGGGGTCTCATTAGAGTCTTGTCTGGGAATCTGCAGGTCTACCAGCACTATGCCTTTGAGGACCATGCTACTTCATTATTTTACTATCAAATCAGATTCAAAGGTATCTTCAGCTGTATCACCAATGTCATTTTGTAGGACTACCTAGCCCATCCAGCTATTGAGCAGCCCTGATCCTACCTAGCTATTATTAGTTACTTTACAATGCCCAGGATAGTAAGCTCCATCATATTACAGGTAAGATGACCTGATGCCTGCTCTTACAATTGTCAGACCCGATGCAATGAAAAAGGTTAACAAAAACAAAAGGAAGAAGTTAAAACAAGAAGGACCAGGAGAACATCAGTCAGATTATGAATTTACTCCACCTAGCCTTTCCTGAATAAAGAATTAAAAAATAATAGCAAATAAAAATACATAGATCTCTTAGTTGTATAATTTCTTTAAGGTGTCAAAGAAAATGTGGGTCTGAAGGAGGGATAGAATCAGAGAAGGTAGAGGCCTCGTGAACAAGCTCATCTAGCAAGATTAAATAAACTCTCAGTCCAAATGTTGCACTCAAAGCTTCTCATTCAGTCATTTAAAGCACAATCCATACACAGAAGAGGAAAAAACCTAACTTTGGAAATGACTTACTTGCAGAACAAGAGATTCCTTGTCATTTTCCAGACGCCCTAACCTTTCTTGATATACATCTCCATTACCAGATATATGTCCATTAGTCTGAAAAAGAAATTTAAAAAGTGTGGTTTATATGCTATCATATTGTTAGCATTTTTCATCAATAAAACTCCAAAATAACTGAACCCTAGAAACTCCAGCTACATGCAATACCTCAAGAAAGAGGTTTAAATATAAAAATGGGCTAGATCCTCACCTGGTGTAACCTGTGGTCAATGGAGCCATGCTGATTTACACCAACTGAAGATCTGGCCCCAAATTCTCTGCTGCTGTAACTCCACCAAGTGCAAGTTACAGTAGCAGAGATTTTGGCCCACTAACCATTACCTTCGGCATGTAGACTTTGATTAATAGACGAGGAAGCAATAAAGGGAAATAAAAAGACCGTGCTCTACAAAACCCCACTAAAAGCACTGCTTCTGTTAGCTTTTTAAGAGAATGTATTCATTTAAAATTAGCATCTCTTCAATTTATTTAAAATAGCATCTGTCACTTTTCTCAAGCAAACTATCATCATCACCTGTGATCCCTTGAGTCAAGGACGAGCTCTACCACAGATTTACATATGGGTCTTGAGTGACTCAGCAAATTATCATATGAAAAGTAAATAAGCATTTCCTTAAAGCTAAAGCACGTAGCAATCAGCAAAAAACATTGGCTCTAATTCTGCAGCAATAGACAGAACCTAAATTTATTCAGCTTTAAGGTTCAAATTCATTATGCAGCCTGTAAAGAGACCAGATTTTAGATACCAATCCAAATATTTATTATGGATAAAAATTACACTGTATAGTGTTGTTAATTTGCACAGTTTAAAAACAGATTTTATTCCTAACATTTTTGCGGCCTAAAAGGGTTACAATATAAAGAAAAGACACAGGGCTACATGTTCAGCACAAGAAGCATGTGGGGACTTAAAGACGAGAAGGAAGAAATTGGTCCTCTGTGACTCAATTGCCCAAAGTCACTTATTGCACATTCAGCATTTTAGAAATATCTGCATGATACAGTAGCATTCTGAGACATCCTGGCAAAGAGATGAGTACCTCAAGAAGCTCACCAAGCGAAAAAACAACACAACCACAAAATATCCCATCTGAGGTGAAACAAAATGAATTATTTCAAATGTTATTACTTACGAGCAACATGCTGCATGATAGTACATACAGAGTAATTTAAAAAAAACCCCACACAATACAGGGCATCCCTTCACAACCTCAGATATATTTCACTGTGTAAGCAAAACTTTGTATTGTGAATACATTTCTTTAAGAAGTTGCCTCAGTTTGAAGAAAAAATTATGTTGATGCTACCCAGGAACCCAGAAACTGAAAACACAGCAGGAAAATGAATCAACGGAGAGACCTCTTTTTCATAATGATTCCACCAGAAAAACGTAAACTACCTTAGAGAACAATCTGATTTAATTCACACAGATCTTTCACGCTCATCATTATTTCAAAGCATTTTATAATATCAGCAATGATTAAGTTATTTTTAAAATAGTCTTCCTATCCTCATATAAATCACTTGGGAAAGCATGGGAGCCTGATATAAGGCAATGAAGACAATGGAAAGACTCCCATTGAGTTCAACAGTCTTTGGATCAGGTCTTGTTTCTTTCCTTCTTTTTGTCTTCTTAATACATACTAAAAGAAATTCCCCAAGCTGGGTCTAATGACCACCTGCATGAGTCAGCAGAACAGCCCTGCAACTCCATGCATGCTCCAAGAATCAGACATCCTGTTGTACTCTCACAAACTGCAGTACAACATTCAAAATATAATGGAGGACCGCTCAGTTTAAAATTATAGAAATATCAAGCAGTTAAAGGTTAAGTCCTCAAGAAATTGGGGTAAATCCTGTCATTTGCTATATTGGAGTGTTGTGGCAGAGGGTGTGTTGCTTCTAGGCACCTTGGTGTACCAGGGAGATACTGCATGGTAAGAAAAATGTATCACTTTCCCAGGAAGGCAAGAATTTCTGTCATATACTCAAGCAATCAATACCTGGCACCAGGGTCAATATTCTCAGAGGAGCAGGAAGCGTGCCCCAGAGTACACTGCAGCTGTCCATCATGTGTACTCCTGTGCTCGAAGGATTCCTGATGCAGAATAACCTGCCAGTATCTCTGCTCATCCTGGCTCTGCTGGATTCTAAGCACCAGGGCAAGGCTTAGCCATTGTCTGTGTTTACATAAAACTGTTCTGGCGTTCACTGGAATTTAGCTGAAGTAATCGGGATTTACCTCACAGACAATTGAGAAAGACAGGTTAAACAAGTCCAAGAGTCTCCCAAGTAAACTCTTCTTGGATGCTAAAGGGAAGGGCTTTCTTTTAAATTACATGGTGTGTGAATAATGTGAAAAACAAATGTTCATAGCCTTTGCTGCTATTTTGTAAATCAGTGTTGCATAACTGGTATCTGTTTAGTTTTCTGAAATCAAAATGGTGAAAATATTTGATCAACATCTTCCATTGCAGGTTCTATCTATCTCACGTGCTTATGCAGCCCCATTACCACTGTTAGCCTCACAACACCCATATGAAGTGGGGAAATATCATTCCCATGTTATAGATGAAGAACTCAAGCACAGTGAGGTTAAGACTTGCTCAATGTCACACAGTAGCAGGGAACTGAACCTAAGTCTCCCAAGTGCTAGGCTAGCACCCTAACCACTGGCTCATTCTGCTTCTTTTCTGTGCAAAATCAATACAGACTGACCCCAACGGAAATCTACACACAGAGCCATATCTTTTTTATGGTGCTTATTCTAAAGCACGAGAGTCTTTCAAATATGGGTGAAAACTGATGAGGTGTGATAGCATTGTTGGTCAGTATAGCATTTTGCTAGGACACTTCATTTCCAAGCTCGAGAAGAAAGTTTCCTCTCTGTCCCAGATGGCCCAGGCTTGGTGTGTGCTCAACAGTGAATTTTCTCCACATCATTATTTTAAAAAGGCTTCAGACCATACCTGGAGCTGACAA
The DNA here is from genome assembly GCF_965152235.1 of Eretmochelys imbricata. Lineage (NCBI taxonomy): Eukaryota > Metazoa > Chordata > Testudines > Cheloniidae > Eretmochelys > Eretmochelys imbricata. The sequence continues at coordinate 238,149,905 of NC_135572.1, forward strand.
CTTTTTAAAAAAAAAAACAAAAAAAAACATTTAAAAATGTTGCCATAACCCCCCCCCTACAGTAAATAGATGGGAATCCCATTCAGGGCAGAGTAAGCCTGTATTCTCTCTTCCCCAACAAGCAGATTTTCTTTTATTGTACTGGCAATGACAGGTTTTAACAAAACTGCCAAATCAACCAAACCCAGAAACCTTTTGTAAATCCTGTGTAAAAACAGAGAGTTGACTGAGGGCAGGTCGAAACTTAAAAAGCTGCATCAGCACGGCCGCACCAGTGCGTAGCTTTAGTGCTTTAATGAAGACGCTCTAAGCCTCCGTGAGAGGCCATAGCTACGTCGAAGGGAGATGCGCTCTCCGGCTGACACAGCACTGCCTAGACAGGGGTGGGGGTGGATGAGGTCGGTATAATGACGTCACTCGGGGTGGGGTGGGGGGGTGAAAAGATCACACCCCTGAGCAACGTAGTTATACTGATATAGGTCTGTAGTGTAGACTAGAGTGGATTAAACCAAGGTCTCATGCTCAACTCAATGACGCTTCTCTGTCTATCATTCGATAGCACATCCGACCAATTCCTCACTTTCAGAGAATGTTCTAGGCAGAACCTTAATGATTTTCATGAAAACTGGAAAAACCGAAAGCGGAAAATGGGGGACACCCAGAGTCCTGTGAATCCATCTTCAACTATCTCTTCAATTGCCTATATCTCAAAGAATGGGTTGATGGCCGCCATTAACAACTTCCAGAATAACAATATCCTCCCCTCAGTTCCGCCCACCCTTCCAGAGTTTAAAATGATGACACCCTAAATGACGTGTCTCCCAGGCAGAAAGGAAAGGCAGAAGAAGGGTGGAGGGAAAGGGATGGAATCAGGGTGTATGCAGAGCCTCTGGCAGATTGGGGAGGGGGAGGAGAATGGGAGACCTGGTATGAAGAGGAAGGGCAAATGGGGGGCCCCAAAGAGGATGGGGGGAGAAAGGGAGTAGTAGGGAGTCCCTGAATGAGAGGGGGATGGGAGAGTGGTGTACATGGAGCTACTCATGAGAGGCAGGGAATGCTGGAATGCAAAGACCCACTGATGTGTGCAGTGTGCTTGGCCTACAGAAGGAACAAAGCACACTCTAGTAATAACTTCACCCATTGCTGAAAAGCAGCCTCCTCTGCGTAGGTCATGACAGCGATTTAACAGTGCACAGCAACAGTACACAATAGTACAGGAAAGCAAGCTCAGAATACTTGTTTTCATAGAAACTTGTGAGACGTTTAGGTCAGTATTTACAATTTACCAAAAAGCGTTTGCATTTGCCAGAAGTCAGGATTTACCATTTGGGCATTTCTGGACTACTTCATGTAGCCCAAAGCACATGAAGAATGAAAATACAAACTTTTCTTCCTTTCAAAGAAAGCTTTCCTCTACCAGTAACTTAGGGTTTACTATGCGGATTCTGGAGGTTGTGTGTTAAAAAAAGATGTTTTGGTGGGAGGAGAGAATGCAGACTTACTAATATTGGCTTTAATGCTATAAATAAGTGAGCAGTCCCAATGAAGTAATTGAGACGACTCACAAGCTTAAAATGCTTTGCAGGATCAGGTCCAGACTACTTAGAATCTTGCAGGATCAAGACATTACTAGTTACTAAAATCACAGACTGCAGCAACCCACAGCAACAATTGCAAAAATACATTTTAAATGAGTATGCATAGATTTCTTTTTATACACACTTCTGGAGGGGACAGTCATGTGATAAAAGATATCCTGTACCTTTTGCTGTTTAATCTGCCCTCTACCAACTAAAACTTATTTTAACACGCCAAAGCACTGAGCAATTTCGAACAGGTGCCATTTTAAAGCATTCTTTTCCCTCAAATATAGAATTTCCCTCAAAAATTAGCCTCACTTATGGCCTATGAAGGGTGATATTTTTGTTGTCCATCTCTGAACCTCTCTATTCCTGCCCCTCTTTTTTTTTTTTTTTTTTTGTTTTAAAAGATAAAATAACCAGAACTGAACACAGCATTCCAGCTAAATATTTGCTTTATATTGTGTTATATTCCATAACAACATATTTATTCCTTTCTTTATACGGGTACATCCTAACATTTAGTTTTCTGTTTTCAACACTGTTGCACATTGAACAGAGATTTTTCACTGGGCTGTCCAGTGACATACTCATGTCTCTTTCCTGAGTGTTTGCATTAACTTAGAATCCATTAATACGTATATAGCTCAAATTATTCCTTCCAACACATATTACCGAGCATTTGTCAACTCTAAACATCTGCACCATGATGCCCATTCATCTAGCTTTGTTGCGTCCCTCGAGTTCCTCAGATCTTCTCTAATCCTGACTAACCCAAATCATTTTGTGCCACCAGTAGATTTTGCCACCAAACCATTAACCCCCTATTCCTATCTCACAGGATGGTGTGCTGTGTCAGAAAAGGTATTACTGACATTCATTTGGGATGACCCACAAAAATCATGTATAGCTTCACCATTCATGAGTAAATCTCAGACTCAAACTGAGGAAACCTTTATACCACATCACACAATCATATACACAGTATCTTCCTCCCATTGACTTTAACAGGCTTTGGATCAGGCCCTATATATCTAGCTATAGCTTCCGCTACCTTAATCAGTTTAACTAGTATGCACAGAAGTCCACCTCTTCTCTCTCAAGCCTGCATCTCCTTTGAACTCTTCTTCCTTATAACCTTTGTGATTTTCACCACAGCTATAAATTAGCCAGCTATAATCATAGTGATCTACTATTAAACAGCATACTTTTAGAAGTTTTCTGGACAAGCCTGTGAAATTTCATCATAAAGAAGAAAAATACACTAAACTAATTTTACTTTTAAAAGGTTTAGCAGAAATGAAAGTGAAACACCCCCACCCACCCCCGCCCCCAAAATGAACTTAGAAGAAAGTCTGAAAACAAGTAAACAGAACCTTACAATTCACCTGAAACATTTCTAAAAATAAATAAAGCAGCTGCTGAGATCGGAAGGGGACACTATTTCAGGATGGTTAATTCCTTCAGTCACAATTCAGTATCTGCTACAACACAAAAATGCAACCCTTACTGTAATAGTGTTATGTGCAATAGTGCTACAGTTTGTTACCCAAACAAATAGCACGACTCAGAAGAAAAACAGGATGTTCTTACCCTTTTTAGTGAAGCACAGTGCTTGTGAATGTTCCAGTTACACTCCATTTCGGTCACATTTATCTTTGTGTATTTTACAGATGTGACCGAACATTGTGTCTAGTTGAGAGACCAAAAGCTGCAGCAGTAGTGATGCAGAGAGCTATCGTACCACAATACGCACAAGGGTGTGCCATCAAGATTTCCTGACGCAGATATTTTTGTGGGAAAGCTAGCAATGGCCAGGTTTCCTCATCTACCTGGAGATCGTATAGAATGTGGAGCTAGGGTGGGAAGGGAGGCTGAAGGGCACCTGCTCCCTCATCCATGGAAAGCAGTTTCTCACTAGATTTAAGACATCAAAGCCCCACCCCTGCCCCAAAGAGCCTAATTTGTTCAAATTTGAGGCACCAAAGCCCCTTCCCTTCGCACTACACAATTTCAGAAAACTAGGTGCTTTCCCACAAAGATCAGCTTCCCCTTTGAGATACCCAAGGGCCTCATCAATTTTCCTCCATTAGTCATTTCCCCCTTCCCCATCTCACTGGCTCATCTGGCAGAGAGTAATAAAGCCTCCCTTAACCTCTTTTGTTGCAGTACAAGCACTTCCCGTCTCAACTCCACAGCTTCTACCAAAATCAGGACGAGCCTCCTTTTAAATGGAAATAATTCAGTTAAAAATAGAGGTTCTGATTCTGTTTCCTGCTTACAAGCATCAAAATATAAATATGGTTAAAAACACTAGGTTTGACACTCAGATTTTACCGATGGACTATTATTTTAATAGGTGGAAGAGTTGGTGGAACGCACGAGTGCAGAGGCCAAGTGAAAATGAAAAGTAATTGAAAAAATAGTTGAACGTTCTCAAGACTCAAACATGATTTATTTAAAGTTTTAGGAGAAGATGATTTAGGAGTCTGGTTATGTTGTATCCTCACAACAATACCAAATACCTCAGTGTTTTAATTTTTGAACTGCCACCCGCTCAGTATTCAGAATAAGTAATTATATCCTGTCATACTTTTGCCAACTCTCACAATTTTATTGCAAATCTCAAAATATTTGGGTATAAACCCCCAGTTCCTGGAGTCTTGTGATTATCTGAAAATTTCAGCTTTTGTTTATTACCAAAAAAAGTTTATAGCCTCAGGATGTCAGAAAAAAGTATTGAAACCGTGAACTCTAAAAGAGTCAAACACCAGGAGGCGAGTGACAAGAACCCCACATTTTTTACTCATTGAACTCTCATGATTTTTAAGACAATCATGAATTTGTGACCCCAACTCATGATTTTCGAGTTGGCAATACTGCCCTTGTGGCTGCTTGAGAACAGGGTACAATGCATGAACTTATCAAAGATACCAACCAAAGCAGCAGGATAGATGGCTCCCAGCTATTCTCAAATCACTTATTTTATCAAAGACAGACCAAACTTGATAGTAATCCCTAGAAAGGAGGATAATCTTGTGGTTAAAGAGCACTCCACAGCTAGGCCTCTCACGAGCAAAAACTCAATTATGTGACAATTTGTGATATGGGCACTTTCCACTAGGGGGAGGATGGAATCATCACACTCCTTTCAACCTGTGATCTCTGTCAGGATCCGAATTCAGTTCTCAAGGGGCGAGAGACTACAAGTGCCATATACCATCATAAAATGCTTTCAGGATCTAACCCAGTCAGTCTAAATCAAATAAATCTATCCTATGTCTACACTAAGAAAATCAAATAAATCTTCACTTGAATACAGGATTTTTCCATGAATAAATCACATTTAACGTTTCTTGGCGAGTGATCTACTTCTGCCACATGGGAACCACTCCACATCTTAAAAAGGGCTGATTTATTTCAGTACACTTATCTCAGACAAGCAAATTTATCTTTGAAACCTAATATGCCCTCATAAAGAATACTATTGGTTTTATTAGCTCCCAGGAATCTGGCCAGCTTCTGAAGGAATTAACTCATTAAAGAGGAGGCAGAACCTGTAGCTGAGTTTGTGAGAGGACCGCGTTTTTTCATGGTGCAACAACTACACGCACGGAGTCAGGAAATCATTGTCAGCATCACAAGTCAACTCATTACCAAAAGCTGAAGATACACATGAATTGACCCATGGTGAACATGAAACTTGGCTAAAAAATGGTCACTGGCTGTTAAAGGTCACTGGCTCCTCTGTATAAAAAACATGCAGAGTTACACCCCTACCACCATTACAGAGGGGCCAAAGATGAAAGGTTTGGATCTAAACTTTGGGGAGCGTAGGTCTGGGGTTCTGGACCAGGCCCATCTTTAAACAAGACACAGTCTGGGAGTTATCCCAGAAAGGCACAGGACACTCACTCAACTTGACCATGTTTTTTCTGTAATCAATCAATCAATCAATATCACTTAAAAAGCAACAACAAATCATCCGATTTCAATCTGAAAACTCAACTCAGGAGAAGAGTGAGGTGATGCTCATGGTTATGGGAAACCATTTTAAGAAACTTGCTAGCAGCTTGAGAGTGCCTGCTACCCAGAGAGGAAGCCGGTCCTGGTAAGAGGAAGGTGCAGTTATGACTGAGGGGTGTCTTTAGGTTTTATGTTTTCCGTTTGATTTTTACTCTACATTGCTTAAAGCGAGGCTCCACTCATAAAAGCGATTAGGTAAAACGTATACCTCCTTACTCAAGAGATTTGCTCCCGTGTACCTGTTCCCAGCCAGAGCTGCTGACTTTAGTGACTAAAAAAGGTTTTGCTGCATTTAACTCTTATTAGCACCTTGGAGCCAACTCTGGGAGAGTGAGCTGAATTCTATTCCCTTTTGTGCTTCATCAACAGAATTATGTATCAAGTTTAAACTGAAAGCAACAGAGTTGCAGCGGTACAATGAAGAGCAGAATTTGGTTTGAAATATTTTTATACCCATGATGATATGCAAGAAGGATAAAAATACTGCCTTTCAATTTGTGGGGCTCATAGATAGAAATGGATTTTTTTTTTTTTATTTATTTGCAAACTGGCCATATCTGACCTGGAAAGCATTGAGAAACAAAACCAGATCTATTTACAGAGAAAAGAGACTGTGAATAATTGCTTTGCCCTGGGCACTATATACATTAAGTAGATACACATTAGAATAGAATGAGAATTTTTATTCATCAGCAACTGAAAATCCCTGAAGCTCGGGAAAGGTTATGATCACGTCATGAACATCACAGCTGTTTCCTACATCTATGGTGAGACACACTGAAACCCTGGATCCCAATACTTCTGAACTTTGAAGAAGCCTGAATCCAGATCTAAACTGTGAATGATTGGGCCCATCTCTAAGCTTAATCACACAAATCCATCCACTTCCAGCATGCACCCAGGGAAATGCCTGCATGATTTCCACCACACATTTTTTTATTCACCGGAGTTAGAAAAGCAGACAAGAAAAGCATCTTGATTCTACCCCGCTGAGTTAATTAACACATTGTGGATTTCAAATGGAGATGTTAAAAGTTCATTTTGTTCAATCGAAACATTAGTTTACCTCTGAATTCCTCAATGGAAACTACTTGATCACTTTACATAGACAACTCCATGAGCAGATGTTACTGCACAACACGTACAGCTGGTTCCAACTGGCCATTTGGCACACTCAGCCGTTTCCTTAAAATATTTCCCATCCATATTTTAACTGAACGACTTGTCCTTTGTGTAAAAAGGACATCTGAAACAGGAGGTTCGTTTTGTTTTTAAATGCTTAGTGTGTAGAATCCTGCTCTCCTTCCTTTGCGAGTCATCCCAAAGGGGCTACACATGTAAGTACAGCAGGAACAATTTGGTGTGGGGTTAGGGAGAGCCATGAGGATAACTTGAGACAGCCAATTTCAATATTGTGGGAGTGAAAGAAATCTCAGCTAACTGTACCACATTATACAGAACTATATGAGGCAGGGGTAGGCAACCTATGGCATGAGAGCTGATTTTCAGTGGCACTCACACTGCCCGGGTCCTGGCCACCAGTCCTGGGGGCTCTGCTGCCAGCCGGGGTTCCGGCCGCCAGCCCCACTCAGCCTGCTGCCAGCCCCAGGTCATGGCCATGGTCCCAGGGGCTCTGCTGCTGGCCTGGGGTACCAGCCGCCAGCCCACTGCCAGCCGGAGTTCTGTCCGCCGGCCCCCTCAGACCGCTGCTGGGCCCAGGTCCCAGCTGCCGGTCCGGTGGGCTCCGCTGCTGGACTGCGGTTCCGTCTGCCAGCCCCGCTCAGCCTGCTGCCAGCCCCGGGTCACAGCCACCGGTCTGGGGGGGGGGATCTGTTGCTAGCCTGGGGTACTGGCCGCTGGGCCCCTGCCAGCTGGGGTTCCACTGCTGGCCCTGGGTCCCGGCCACCGGTCCGGGGGGCTCTGCTGCTAGCCTGGGGTCCCATCCGCTGGCCCAGGGCTCTGCTCCTGGCCTCAACCTGGGGCTCTGCAGCCAACCCCAGCTGTGGCCCTCTGGCCCCAGCCTGGGGCACTGAGGGGTGCAGACAGGGCCAAGAAGGGGCGCAGCTCAGCATGAATCACATGGATTCTTATTATTGGCACAAGAAACTTTAAATTAGAGTGAATAAATGAAAACTCGGCACACCACTTCTGAAAGTTGCTGACCCCGGATATGAGGAATGCTAATCCAGACCCTTTCCCAGCTAGATCACTACGTCAAATTCCACCTGTGATAGCTGAAAGCTGTTACCATCTGACAGCTGTTCAGTGGTCTATGCGAAATGAGTTTGGCGATTTCTTTTCAGTTCCTAATAGGCAGGCACATCTGCATCTCAAAACCATGACCAAAACTGGCACTATTTGGCATCCTTATTGATAGTGTTAGCAGAGAAACTGGTCACGGAGATGGAACTATCTTCTTGCTGATACAGACGGCGCCTCCCGCTCACAAATAAGGCATACTACTGGCAGGCCAGCACAGCCAAACTTGTACTGCCCATGCTTTACCTGCAGAGATTTTTCATTCATCACCGATATAATTTACTTAGCACCTTTCACAAGCATTCAAATATTATAAATCAACTTCTTGGACAGCACATGATTAAGTCCCATGTTTACCCCCATTCCACACAGACATGATATTAGCTAGAGTTGATGTTATTACTGTAAATTACAGACCTTCAAGGTGCTAAAATTATAGATAACTTTATATATTTTGAAGAATTGAATCCCATATAATTCAATCTCTTCCTTCTGACATCAGTGTGTTAACCACCACTTTGGGTCTTGATCACAGATTTCAACACTGAGGGCTCTGATCCAAAGCCTGCTGAAGTCAATGAAAAGATTTCCACTGACTTCAGCAGGCTTTAGATCAGGCCCTGGGTCATTTGACGAGTATAAAGCAAAAGCTACTTCAAAAACACAGCTCTCCTCCTAGAACCTTCAATGAGAGAAAAGTTCAGCAGCTGTATTATTCCCAGGACCAGTACCTCTCAACTGAGATTTCACAGAACTACATGTGCCACTAGATGGCACCTGAAGTCAAACGGAAGCAAATTCTATCAATGAAAAGCATTACATTCTTACAGGGGCCAATATTCAAAAATGGCCTCTAATTTCGCACACATAACTGAGTTTGCATGCAGTGTTGTGAATGTTACTAACAGAATGCAGTCTTAGGAACACAAGAACTGCCCGCTTCCCCCTCCCACGCGCCCAAGGTCCATCTAGTCTGGTATCTGGTCTCCAATGGCGGACAGCACTAGCTCCTTCTGAGGAAGATGCAAAACTTGCAGTAGGTAGATGTGGAATAATCTGTTCCCTGCTCCTCCTTGCATTAGGTGTTATTCTGATTGCTAACACTTAGGCCATAGCTACACTACAAAGCTGTAGCGTTGCCAGCACACGCACTGTAAACCAATGGGAGAGAGCTCTCCTGTCACCTTACTTACTCCAGCCCCCAAGAGCGGTGGTAACTATGCCGGCGGGAGAACTTCCACACCAGCGCTTAGGTCAATGTAATTTACAATCGCTCGGGGATGGCTTATTCACACCCCTGACTGACATAAGTTATACTGACGCATGTGGTAATGTGTACATAGCCTTAGAGATTGACAAACGCTGAAGTATGAGGTCTAATATATCATTTTCACTTCCACCACCAGAGCTCCCCTGAGATATGTATTCTCCCCTAAGCCACCAAACCAGCACCAAAGGTACTCACAAACAAGGAAGATTTTCACTTGCCCCCACAAGCAAGTACACCAGGAATACTGCAACCAGAAGGGGATTAGGGATGCAAAATTAGTGGTCAGGCTGAGGCCTCTTTGAAAAGGTTGCCCTAAATTATGTCTCTCATATATTGTGCATAATTACTTCCTCTGTGCTTTCCTAAGTCACACTCTACTACAGAGTAACATACTGCTCTCAAATGCAGTAGTAACAAGCCACGGGCAAGGGAAAAATTAACCTGCCAAGTACACACTGGGGTTTCTTCAAGGTAAGGATGACAAAACTGGAATTCACAGGCACAGAAGGTAACTGGAACAGATTTGGTCTCTAATATGCAATTTATGCTGAATAATACGATATACCACTAATTTATTTCTTAAACTAACATAACAGTCAGTTAAAGATGCTATCATTCTAAAAGTTTTCCTGATACATTATTAATACCAAAAAGCGTAAACAGTTGGTCTGATCAAAAAATTTCCATCAAAAATTCAACTAACTAAAATTTTCTCTAACAGTGTCTGCTTTCCACAGACAATTTTGATTTTTTCCATAAAAATATCAAATGCCCAATCACTGGAAAAATTTCCCACCAAGAGGAGACACTGTGGTGCATCATGGAAAATGTCCAACCAGGGACCCCGGGCTATAAGGGACAATGAGATCATGAGGCTCTACAGCAGCTTTTCTGAAGCAAATTATTTCCCATTTTGTCCCAAATATTTTGGTTTTCAATTTTTGACTGAAAATTCAGAATTTTTCTGCAGAAAATAAAAACCCATTTTCTGACCAGCTGTAGCATGTAAGACAGGACACCAATATTTTATAAGAAAGTCAAGGGGATATTGTACCATTTGGCTTTGGAGCCATTCAATCAAAGCTTCTGCTGTGGAATCTGGGACCTGACATCGCAGTCCTTCTTTTTCATCTGCTTCCATCATCTCTAATAAACCACGCAAATCCTCCACAAGGTGCAGTGCTCGCAGGCTCCCCATGAATGGAGAGGTAGGGGACTGACAATCAAATATACCATTGGAATACTCCAAAGCCTTGGAACCTAGACAAAAGCAAGCAAGGATTACATTAGATAAGCCACAAGAGTAAATAAATATATAAATACAATTATGTGACTTGCTATAATACATCTAGGACGGACAGAGGTTCTCAAACAGTGGTCCGTGAGCTCCATTCAGGTGGTCCACAGATAGTTCCCTCTAAGGTGCACCCCTAGGTGACTGCATACAGAAGAATGAAGGGCCACCCACCTTATTAGTGGAGCTGCGCAGGCATGGGCTCCACTAATTAGGTGCCTGGACCCTGGAGAAGATGCACATGTAAGGTGAGGTGGTGGCCTTGGGGGGAATAGGGAGTAGGTGGGAGGGGACAGTGGAGTGAGAAGATGGGGTGAGGGGGAATTTGGGACGTGCAGGGCTGCGGCGGCCAGAGAAAGTGGTAACTTCCCCAGCTCCAGGGCTGCGGCTGCCCCTCCTTCCCAGCCCCGGCTCAAGGGCTGCCGTGGTGGGGGAGAAAGGGAGAGAACCTCCTCCTTCCCAGCCCCAGGTCGGAGGCTGCCGTGGTGGGGGAGAGGGAGAGATCGCCCTCCCATCCTTCTCAGCCCCAGCTCGGCGGCTGCCATGGCAGAGAGAGAGGGCACATCCACCACGTTAGAAAGGTAAGACTACTAATATTAAAATATGAGTAGTGTGCTTTTATTTGTAGAGCAAAAAAAATTAAGTATTAAGTTTTTTTTAATATAGTGCTTTTATCCAAAGCTCTTTACAATAGTTAGCTGATGGTATGAACAACATTTGGAAAGACCATTCAACATTAAGTGGTCCACCGAGACCCTCAGCAATTTTCAAGTGGTCCGTGGAAAAAAAAGTTTGAGAAGCACTGATCTAGGAGGTTAGGCACCTACAGGGATTCCTAGTGACAAATATTATTACCAACAAAATTCAGACCTGGATCTGGATTTTGAACCTCCCAGTTTTTAAGGGTGTTTGGATGTAGGCTCATCTACAGCACAAACATAGGTAATTATTCACTGATACTCATCTGGTGTCCTGCTGCTACCTGTAATTTGTATTTTTTCTACAATTTTAATGTACAGGAAACCTAACATGATATATCACGGACTGTATTGCACCAGAGTAACATGCCAATACAAAGTACACTGGAGTTCAAGGCACAGCTTGGTCCCCTAGCTCCCCAGGCTACCAGAGGTTGGGAATACTATGGAAGAAACATGCTCAGCCCTAGCAGTGTTTTGTCTCACTCTGTGGTGACTACATGACCCAAGAGAGCTGATGGGTTCCACAGGGAATTGCAGTCAACATTTTTCACTCAAAAAGATAGGTTACTCTGATGTAAGGGCTTGGAAGCCTTTAAAAAAATAAAGAGAATAAAGAGGGAGAGAAAGGAAATATTGAATGACTTCCCCTAAAATTAAAACCCTAAGCCCAAACAAGTTGGATATCGTGGAGTTCACACATTAGTATTAGTAAGCAAAAGTTATCATTCACTAACACAAAGGTTTCAAGTGGTACCTGTGTTAGTCTGTATCTGCAATAAGGTGAAGATGCATCTGCTGAAGTGGGTTTAGCCCACGAAAGCTTATACCCAAATATATTGGTTAGTCTCTAACATGCCACAAGTACCCCTGGTTCATTTTACTAACACAAAGGATGTTCACTTTAAAGTTAAAGGTTCAATAAAAAAGGGAAGAAATTCACAGTTAAAGCCGATTTAAATTAGCTTAGATAATTCTGTCTCGACACTGCAACACACTGATGTGAGACTGCCACATCTGTAACGACTTAATACTGTAATGCCTAGACACAATGAGACATATTAACGACAAAGTATCAGCTTTTGTGTTGTTAACTGTTTCGATATTGCAGATATATGCAGAATGTACACTTCCTTCTAAGCCTTCATTTGTCTGGCAGTCTGAAAAATGCAAGCATTCCAACTATTAATTCCCCTTGAGAAAATTAAAAAGAGAAAAATCCCTTGCAGAAGTATAGGAGATGTTAGGACAGAATTAACAACTCGTTTTCAATATTATTTAAAGGTTTGTAAAGACATACGTAATTAAGTCTTTGGTGCCTTAAACATCCTGATAACCACCCTTTATTTTTACATTAAACCCCATGCTGTCCAAGCCTACTTGGGCCCTTTATAATACAGATGCTTGACCAGATCTGCATGCTAATACCTACTTAAAGATTTTTTTTATTTTTTTTTAAGAGATAGACTATATCAATCCTAGGACATCATTATGACCCATTGTATTCACTGCACATATGTGCCAGAGGTCTTTAAGGAGATAGCATCGTGGAGAAAAGTCAGTTCCAGCAAAGCAGGCACTTTTTGAAACTTTTTAAAGGAAATTATTGTATGTGGGATTGTTGAAGCCTTCATATCTCTGATGCTGCCTACGCAGAATACTTCTTCCCTTTGAACAGCTGTTTGGATAGCTCTGCTGGAATGGAATCAAACCAAAAACTTCTGTCTGCTTTGTTTCTGTTTTATATGATTGTATTTTTTTCACAGCTCACTGGACACAGCTTTAAGAGTTCAGGAAGTAATATACTTTTTGATCTCTCTCCCCAGCCCAGTAAAAACGTATGAGCGAATTGCTCATGCTTATGAAAACATTAAAGTTAGAGATAGGCCCAAACCAAAGCCTGATTCAAAAACCCTCTACTTCAAAGGGATCAAAATTCAGTTGTTAATCTGAATTGTCCCATCCAGGCCCATTTAATTAATTTCTCCCAAGACTTGAATGAGGTACAGCACTAGATAAGCTTTCCCTTCCTGACACCCCACTACTCTTCAAACACACACTAATCCTGATTCGAAACATCCTTGGCTATTCCAGTCCTTCAAGTTGAACCACATTGCCCACTGGTTTTGTGAAGTATAGTGACGGGGAGATCAGAGAAAGGGTGCAATTGCATTGGCACTATGTGTTTGCAGGCATTTGTGCCATCCTCTTTCAAATCTGTTTGCATCCTTTGAGTTTCACAAACTAGTTAGTAGGAAGTCAAACACAGTTCTATTTGCATCCTCCTTCGACTGGAACTCAGCCCTCCACATATGAAAGGAGAATTGAACTGGTTAAACAAACAGCATAATGTTTTTACCTGCTATAATGCCATCCATCTGTTCCAAAGCTGCAGCCAGCATATCACTTGCGTCACTCATCATCTTCCTGCTTCTCAAGGGTACTCGCTTCTAAAGCCTAACAAGAAATGAAATGATAATTCCGTTACATGGACACCAAATCTTCAAAAGGCTCAACCATGCAAGTCAGTCTGCAAGTGGCTATTCATTTCGCCGCTGTATTAATTAGGGTGGAATACATCGGCCAAAAGTGTTAAGATAATCCAACATTAAATAGTACTAAACAAGGTCTGGGGTTTGGTATACAGAGACCTCAGCTTGTTTAATACTATGGCAAACGCACCATTAAAAATCCTTGTACCCTGTTGTTAAAGATACAGAGAAGGAAAAAACAGTTAAAGTATCTGCAATGAAAAATATTAAGTTCAAATTTCATTTTAACAACCTCCCTTGTTCCCTTTCCTTTAGCTGGAGAGAGTTTTTAGAAGGAAACCTTCCCGTCTTGTTTGACGGTCTCTTAGATGGTAATAACTGCCCTTTTGGGGAAGAGGGAAGTGAGTTGAAATGGGCTGGAACTGTTATTGTTGCTGTTATAGTCTCATCCCATTTTATTTCAAAAAAAGAAAAGGAGGACTTGTGGCACCTTAGAGACTAACATTTATTTGAGCATAAGCTTTCGTGAGCTACAGCTCACTTCATCGGATGCATTCAGTGGAAAATACAGTGGGGAGATTTATACACACAGAGAACATGAAACAATGGGTGTTACCATACACACTGTAACAAGAGTGATCAGGTAAGGTGAGCTGTTTGTTACCAGCAGGAGAGCGGGGGGAGGAGGGGGGGGGAGGTGGCGGAACCTTTTATAGTGATAATCAAGGTGGGCCATTTCCAGCAGTTGACAAGAAAGTCTGAGGAACAGCAGGGGGGAGGGGGAATAAACAAGGGGAAATGGTTTTACTTTGTGTAATGACACATCCACTCCCAGTCTTTATACAAGCCTAAGTTAATTGTATCCAGTTTGCAAATGAATTCCAATTCAGCAGTCTCTCATTGGAGTCTGTTTTTGAAGCACAAATCAGACGTCAAGAATTATAACATTCAAAAACCAGTCGGAGAACACTTCAATCTCTTTGGTCACTCGATTACAGACCTAAAAGTGCAATTCTTCAACAAAAAAACTTCAGAAACACATACAATTAACTTAGGCTTGAATAAAGACTGGGAGTGGATGTGTCATTACACAAGGTAAAACTATTTCCCCTTGTTTATTTCCCCCTCTACTGTTCCTCACACGTTCTTGTCAACGGCTGGAAATGGCCCTCCTTGATTAACACTATAAAAGGTTATCCCCCCACTCTCCTGCTGGTAATAGCTCACCTTTCCTGATCACTCTTGTTACAGCATGTATGGTAACATCCATTGTTTCATGTTCTCTGTGTATATAAAATCTCCCCACTGTATTTTCCATTGTATGCACCCGATGAAGTGAGCTGTAGCTCACCAAAGCTTATGCTCAGACAAATGTGTTAGTCTCTAAGGTGTCAAGTCCTCCTTTTCTTTTTGCGAATACAGACTAACACGGCTGCTACTCTGAAACCTGTCATTTTATTTCAAGTGGTCTTTGGGATTCAGATGGAGCGGGTAGGGCTAGCGCTGCCATCTGGATCCCTCTCTCTGGCCCAGGCTGGTCAGGACATCTCTCGGGATCAGGATGAGGAAGGCTAGGGTCCCAGACGACACTGGGGACCAGTCGTGAGGACGAAGTTGGTCCAGTAGCCTCACTCTGTTCTTATTCCTTCCCCCAAAAAAGTCTTTAAGGACCCAAAAAGGGAGTCATAGGTTGAGTAGCTCATCCCCTCATTATTTTGTCCACCAATTAGGCCTAGTATCTGACACATCAGTTTTGGTTCATTAGTTTTTGGTTCCACATTTCTTGTTTTTACTGAACTGAACAGTCTTTGAGTTACATTAATAGGCCTCTTTGCTTAGACTAATTCAGTTTTTTTGGTCTCACTTTCATACCTTTTTATAACATACAACTACTTTCCATGAACATTTGTTTTATAGGTTATTGCAACATCTCTTGAACTTTCATGTACTTTTTCACAATTAAGCTTAAAATTAGGGTACATTTGTAAGCCCAATTACCACAGCATCACTCAGTGTCCTCTAAATTTAGGAAGCTTACAAAGCAGCAGGTTTCCTTCCTGACCACTGGCAATATCAGCAGACATATCTCACCTAAGCCCTGACTGAGCTGCTAGGAAATCAAGTCTTTGCTTGGTGGGCAGGTCTCTATCTTTGGCAGGTCTGTTCACAGTCACGTTCATAGGCACCAACTGCCTGTATTATAGAACATTGGTGGCCCTCTAATTCCCACCAGCAGTGTCATGTGATGCTTCAGACAGCTCACACAGAAGAAACAGTAAGCTCTAATAGCCAACTGAAATTTGCCAAAAGGGAAGTAAATTGCAGGTGAAGCTTTAATGATAGCAGTGAGCTTGAGTCTCTGCTTTACAGCTCCCCATGGCCCACAACCCCTCTTCTCTTCTGTAGTCCCTCACAAATCAAAGACAGTCCCACAGTGGATGAGAAAGGAAATAACTCTTTTGGTTAACAGGGCACACTGTTCTATATCAATGGTGCATCTGGGGGGAAAGAACCCAATTGCAGATAATCCAGGTTTCAGGAAGTTCAGGTAAGTCAGGGGTCTAGTGTTCCATGCATTACGTCAATAGAGACTGAGGGGAAAAAACAGCCCATGTGTAGTTTTAGGACTTCTCTAAAGGTTCTAAATATATGTCACTTGCATTATTGTGACTCTGTCTGTAGAAACATGATGACAAATGGGGGCAAAATAAAAGAAATGCCAATGTTCTTCATAAATATCAAATAAAATAAATTATCAAATAAAAATGCAAAAATAGTTTCTTGTACATAAGGAGAGTGCTTCTAGTTTTTTTTTTTTTTTTTTTAACAAGAGTCAGCAGTGTGTGAACCAAATTGTCCCCTGGAAGAACTCCAGAGAAGACAATGGAGTTACACCACAATTAATCTAATCCTAGAATGCTTAGAATTTGAGGAATAAAGAGGGATTTAAAAACTAGACTTTTCTTGGAAGGACACACTACTCTACTCTTCAAGTACTGCTTGGAAGGCTAAGTATGCTGGACATACTTCCCAAGATGATAAGCTGGGAGTTTGGGAATTTAAATGGGTGATTTAAAGAAGAAAGCAGTATTTTTAAGTTTTGGTCCTCAAACTTAATTTCTTAGTTGAATCACTCCCACTTTCCCAGCTGCAACCACTCATCCTTGTTTCCTGTTATCCTTTAGCTCATGAGAACACTCAACTTTCAAAAAATCAACACAAGAGGCTCTTAAAGATGGCAACCCACTTCCTTTGCACCAATTTCAACTGACTGCATCAGAACTGGCCCAGACCAGAAGATCAGCCACAGCCTCTCCCCACTGTGCCTAGCCGAGGCAACTGGTGAAACCCTGCAGCAGGAATCAAAAGGGGGCAAAGTTAAATGCACAAGTGGAAGCCATCTTAGGAGTATCTGGTGTGCCAGAGTTCAAATCTCTATGGCTCTTATTTTAAACTAAGTGAAGGGAAGAATTAACCCCTCACCATAAGTATTTATAGCCAATGAACTTTGCCTAATGAACCAGCTTACCTTCCCTCATTTTAAGTGTAATGCAGCTCAGAGACAAGTTGACATATCTTATTAGAAAGTAACAAAAAAACCTTACACAAGGCGAAAAACATCCTGCAGTTGTGAAGGGAGATTTTATATATCTATTAGGGCTGTCAAATTATTAAAAAATTAATCGCGATTAATCAAAGTTTTAATTGTACTGTTAATAATAAAACTACCAATTTAAATTTACTATAAATATTTTTGGATATTTTTCTACATTTTAAAATATATTGATTTCAATTATAATGCAGAATACAAAGTGCTCATTTTATATTATTTTTTATTACAAATATTTGCACTGTAAAAAAAGATAAAAGACAGTGCAATCTATAAGTCAACGCATGAAGGGGTATAAGAATGTTTGGCATATCTGGCATGTAAATACATTGCAATGCTGGCTACAACAGTGCCATGTGAATGCCTGTTCTCAGTTTCAGGTGGGATTGTAAATAAGAAGCAGGCAGCATTATCTCCTGTAAATGTAAACAAGCTTGTTTGTCTTAGTGATTGGCTGAACAAGATGTAGGACTGAGTGGACTTGTAGGCTCTAAAGTTTTACATGGTTTTGTTTTTGAATGCAGTTATGTAACAAAACAAATTCGACATTTGTAAGTTGCACTTTCACAATAAAGAGATTGTATTACAGTACTTCTATGAGGTGAACTGAAAAATACCATTTGTTTCTTTTTTACAGAGCAAATATTTGTAACCAAAAATAATAATATAAAGTGAGCGCTGTACACTTTTTATTCTGCGTTGTCACTGAAAATCAATACATTTGAAAATGTAAAAAAAATCCAAAAATATTTATAGTGAATTTAAATTGGTATTCTATTAACAGTACAATTAAAACTTTGATTAATCACAATTTTTTAATCAGAGTTAATTTGTTTTGAGTTAATCGCTTGAGTTAACTGCGATTGACAACCCTAATATTTATACACACTAGATAGTATTTACCGCTTGCGTAAACATCCTTGTATTCAACATAGCAATCATTTGGGTTCAGATTTTATCTCAGAGCTCCCTATATTTGCTTATTACACCAAGGGAAGAATACGTGGCCCCTTTGTCTTATACCTAAGGTTTAGGGCACTAGGCCACCAACTCCTGTTCAATTAATTATTGTGCTATTATTACACTGAAATTGCATAGAAATCAACAAAAGCATATACTTAGTATCCTTGTCTATCTAGGTACATAGATGGATGCCCTCATCACGGTATACAAGCAGCTCACAAACAATGATTTAGCCTCAAACCCACCTACCTACCCACCCCCGAGGTAGAAAAGTATTTATCCACATTTTTACAAATGGAGAACTGAAGAACAAAGATTAAAAGCCTGCTTCAACATTCATTGAAGTCAGTGGCAGTCCTTTCAGTGTCTCGCCCAAGGTCACAAAAGAAGTCTGTGGTACTGCTGAGATTAAACCCAGATCGAACTCCCAGTCCACTGCCTTAACTACAAAATCAGTAAGAAACTTGAAGATGGTATAGGGAAAATTTGGGCTAACCCTACTGTCTGGGACTCTTAGCAGAGCAATTCATGCAATAAGATCCCAAGATTTCAGACTACTGAGTCAACGGAGGGGGATACGCTTTCCTCATACCTCCTTTTCCTAACCACCTAATGTCCAAAGTTGAAAATCTGGTGAGAAGCAGATGGGTACTTTGAAGCATATTCTGTATGGATAACAGTGAAGTTGCTGGGTGACTGGATCAACAGGGGCCATCACGGTATAAAGCAGTGGTTCTCAAACTGATCTTTGTGTACCCCTGGGGGGCATGCAGAGGTCTTCTGGGGTACATCAACTCATCTAGATATCTGCCTAGTTTTACAACAGGCTACATAAAAAGCACAAGCGAAGTCAGTACAAACTGAAATTTCATACAGACAGTGACCTGACTTGTTTATCCTGTTCTATACACTGAAATGTAAATACAATATTTATATTCCAATTGATTTATTTTATAATTATATGGTAAAAATTAGAATGTAAGCAATTTTTCAGTAATAGTTGCTGTGAAACTTTTGTATTTTTAGGTCTGATTTTGTAAGCAAGTAGTTTTTAAGTGAGGTGAAACTTGGGGGTGCACAAGAGAAATCAGACTCCTGAAAGGGGTACAGTCATCTGGAAAGGTTGAGAGCCACTGGAATAAGGGGCTTGAATTCCAGCCCAGGCCAGTAGGGACAAAAAGTTATTACGGTCTCAAAGCTGTCTGGTGTCCTATGTGAAATGAGGTGGTGATGTCAGTTCAGTTTTTATAAAATAACACAGCCACATCACAAAAACCACCAACATGGTTGTTATCCTTGTTGACAGTCTCAGAGGAGAGGCCAAAGGTTGAATGACCATGAAAACTGAACTACCATCTTGCCCTTAGGGCTGGTTCCATTCCAAGCCAAGTCTGTATCACACTGGTGTGAGAAAGTTTGAGCTGCTGCTTCCCATGCCTTGGTTTACCTCTTTGGGTGTGTCTACACTGCAGCTGGAGGTATAATTTCTAGCTTGGGTAGATGCACACATGATAGCTTTGATCGAGCAAGTGTGCTACGAATTGTCAAGTAACCACAGTTGCACAGCTAGCCACCTAAATATATAGCTAAGGCCTCAGATGGACTGTCCCCCTGTGCCGCTGCAGCCACACTATTTTTAGCATACCAGCTCAATCAGAGCTAGCGCGTGTACACCTACCTAACCTGGAAATTACACCTCCTGGCTCCAGCGTAGACGTATCTTTTATGGCTGGAAGACTTGAATCTTTGGGGTGTCAATGTGGATGCCTTCAGAAGCACTAAGTTCACCTTTTAAAAAAATGCAGTGGTCTTTACCAAGGTGGCAAGCCACTGTGTTGAAAGGGAGTTTATACACACATGCACTGAATTTATACGTCACATGGCCAATACATGTACGCATGTGCTTAACTTTAAAGACATCAGTAGTTCCAGCAAAGGCAATGTATCTACATGCTTAAAGTTAAGTACAGGAACTCCTCACTTAAAGTCATCCTGGCTAACATTGTTTCATTGCTGATCTATTAGTGAACATGCTCGTTTAAAGTTGTGCAATGCTCCCTTCTAACGTCCTTTGGCAGCCGCCTGCTTTGTCCACTGCTTGCAGGAAGAGCAGCCCGTGGCAACTAGCTGCTAGGGGCTTGGAACCAGGGCGGACCGGCAGCCCCCCATCAGCTCCCCGCTCCCCTAAGTTCCCTGTGCAGCAGCTGCCCAGCAGGCTACCAGTTGCCGGCAGTTCAGCTGCCCCTCCCCGCACTGCCACGTGCTGCTCCTGCCCTCTGCCTTGGAGCTGCTCCCCGATACTCTTGCTTGCTGGGGGGGGGGGGCTAATGTCAGGGTGTCCCCCTCCCCCCATCTTCCATAGAGCAGGGGGGACACATGGACAGAGGGAGCTGCATCAGGTCTCAGCTTGCTGATCTAATTAACAAGGCAGTGTACTTCTGACCCCACTCTTCATACTTAAAGGGGAAATGTGCATCTCTATCTCTCAAACACACACAGGGTGTGTGTGTCTGTCTCTGTCTGCCCTCCCTCCTTTCCTGCTGCCTTGTAGAGAGTGAGAGTTAACCCTTGAGGGCTCAGGCAATTGCTAGTTCACCACTTAGCAGTAAGGCCTTCCCTGAGAAATATCCCACCCTCTGACTCCTCCACCTCAACCAAGCTTCACAATAATCATCACTGTGTACCGGTATTAAATTGTTTGTTTAAAACTTATACTGTGTGCGCGTGTGTGTGTATATATACACACACACACACACACACACCCCCCACACACCAGCTTTAAAGAATAGAAACTACAGTACCTCCCCGATTTCCATGGCTCTGACTCAGCAAAGTACTAAAGCACATACAGGAACTCCTCACTTAACGTTGTAGTTATGTTCCTGAAAAATGCGACTTCAAGCGAAACGATGTTAAGCGAATCCAATTTCCCCATAAGACTTAACGTAAATGAGGGGGTTAGGTTCCAGGGAAATTTTTTTCTGAAATTTTTTTCACCAGACAAAAGACTAATATATACAGAAAAAATTTTCCCTGGAACCTAACCCCCTCATTTACGTTAAGTCTTATGGGGAAATTGGATTCGCTTAACATCGTTTCGCTTGAAGTCGCATTTTTCAGGAACATAACTACAACGTTAAGCGAGGAGTTCCTGTATGTGCTTTAGCACTTTGCTGAGTCAGAGCCATGGAAATCGGGGAGGTACTGTAGTTTCTATTCTAGCACAATGAAGATATGAGTCACAGGGATACTCTAGATTGTTGTGGCTTACATCTGGTACACAAATAGTCTGTGTGAGAGAACACGTCTACTATAAACATAGATATAGCACAAGGCTAAACAAAAATCAGAGAGGGAGAATCATTTTAACCTTTTGCATGCCCTGCCACTGTGTCTTCTTAACAAAGGTCAGATATTTTCAGCATCATTGGCAGCACTCAGCTCCAGTGTAAACAATAAGGAAAGCTGTTCATCTAATTTTTGGTGTAAAAAGCAAAACAATTCTAAAGTTTCCCTACACAATAGTCATCTATAGGTATAAACCACCTGCCAGGCAACTTTTATTGCAGACCGCCAGCTCTCTCTTTTGAAAGGCTACACTGAAAAAGGCCAGTGAGCATCATATCTTTTCCATCAAAGCTCTTCTTGCAGCAAATCAGCAAGAAGTGGATCTGAACCTTAAGGATACCCTTTGAATGATGGAATAAAGGCTACTGAACTTACATAATGACATACGTGTTGTTTTTTTAACCTAGTTACCGAAGTTTGAGAAGCTGCAGTAATTTCTGAAAGGGAAAAAGTAACACGTGGATGAGCTGAACATAAAAAGGTCTAACCAAATCAAAGAATTATAGCTGCAGGTTTTTGGCATAAGGTACAAAAGCAATAAAGATCAAACAATTTATTGCCTGCCATTATAGCAAATCTTCCCTAAAATATCTATGGGTCAGCTGCCTACTTGTTTGATAAGGGAGGAAAAAAACTCCCTCTTCCTTTGACGATTGCCTAGACAATTAAGGACTTCTTGCCCTTCCCTAACGTAGTATAAGAATCTTCATGAATAGAGAATGGGCATGGTCATCTTTAGATTTATCTTGAGTCCTCTAAGGCAGAGAGCTTAAAGAGAACCCTCAGAACTTCTTCCGCTCTCGACAAAATACTGGTTCCCTATTGTGCTGTGGACTAAGGGCCCTATACTGCAAAGTGCGGAGTACCCTGTACTACCATTTATTTTAATGGGAATAGAACATGCTCAGCATAGCTCAGGAACAGGCCACCTATAAAAAAAAAACCTCATGGAGGGAGAGTCAATGTAAGAAAGCCAAGATGCTGCCCATAGCTTTGGTAAGGAGCAGAATCATTATCTCACTGTTACCTTGTTACCCCCCACGCCCAAATACCTGTTTATCATCTTATGCTTAGAATGTAAGCTCTCTAGGGCAGGGACTGTCTGTTACATGTTTGTACAATGCTTAGCAAACAATGGGGTTGGGGCACCTAAGCACTACCCACCACAATATAAAAAATGGAAGCATTTTGCTTCCACAGGGCAAAAGAACCTCACAATTTTCAGATAAATATATTTCCCACTTACTAAGTTTTTCTTCTGAGCAAAGACTTTGTCTATACTGGACTATTGTTCTTAAAGATCCCCCCCAAAGCTACCATCAATACAGCTCAACTAATAGCAGCACTAGTGAGAGCGCTAGTCTAGAGAGGGCCCAGGTGATCACTAGTGGTTTAACTCGTGGTTTATCTAGCCCTACTCTAAGTGGGGTTGGACAACATGGTGGTTAAAACACAGGCAGCCATACAGCAGAGCTCCCACCATCGCTACCACAACGGGAATTGCCCTGGGGGTAGGAGAAGGGGTAAATTTTAAAAAATAAAGTCCAGTGAAGTAAAAGGAGGAAATATCGCTGCCTTTTGTAATCCAAAGAGAACAAAAGGACTTCCCCAAACATCCTCTTGCCACCTCTAAAAGAACATCTGCTGTCAAACTGAGCAGGCCACAGGCTAGGAAATTTTGAGAGGTAAAAGACAGATGGAGACTATATGACAAGATATTGTTTCCCTGACTACTCAGCCCTACAAAGTGGTAGTTTAAAACTAAGATAGCTTTAATTAAATTGAATGGACTGGCCACCCTCCCCAGACAGTGGTTCATCTGGGTTTGAGGAAGTGAAACTACTGGGATAACAAGAAAACTGGAAGTGTTCTTCCCCTGCTCCAGAAACAGTAGTTTTTATTATTTACATAGCACCACTGCTATGTATGGCATTCAAATGACAGGAAGGAAGACAAAGACTGCACTCCAAGGAATTTACAGCAGACCAAAAACAAGGTAAGAAAAGACAACGCACCATAGAGAGAGGGAAAGACGTGGGGACATCATAAAGCAGAGGGAAAGGGGAATACAAGGCATGAATTTTTGGGACAAGCATCCCAAACCATTTTATGTACCAAGATAGTGGCCTTGTGCATATGAAATGAGTCATCTGCTTGCTTGATGTTTCTAGTACAAATACAATAAGAGTAAGGACAAAAGTAATACTGATACACTAAAAGGATGAATTGCTGACTTTCGCAATAGAGTGGGTAGCATCTAACCAGGCCGCATATGAAAGAATGATGTACTGGCAAGTAAACGGAACAGATACTTGTTGATGAATAGAACAGTTTCTTTCTTTTTAATTTACTTTATTCCAAAGGAGGTAAAACCCTACCAAAAAAATGAAAAATAGGAAAAGCCAGACAGCCAGGTAACATTGAGAAAAAACAGCTTGAATAATCCCACAGAGTGGTGAAGCAGTCAAGGTTCCTGGGAATCTTTTATTAACTAATGAGGTTGTTCAGACAGTCATCCATAGCTAATATACAAACACCACACCAAACAGAATAAACCATTTTCCCTTTCTCCTTATCTTTGTGAGTGAGGAAAGGGAAAAATCACAACATAAGAATAGATGGGCCCATACGTATAACACAGAAGATGAGCGAGACAGACGCTTGCATATGGACAAAGAGACACACATGGAATTCATCCCTGATGCAATCTTACTGACATGAGTGGAGCTACACCAGCAATTAATCTGGTCCACTAGGTGCGTATCTCTCTCAAAATACTTTATCCCTGGGACTATTTAAGACAAGCTCTGCCACGCTTCCCAAAAGAAAACCGGTGTTACCATCCTTACTCCTTTCTTAAATATAAATCAGTTCAAGAGACTGTATTCCAGTGTTCACAGCTGAACACCTTGTTCAGGCTAAGAACAACAACATATTACTTCAGGAAGGCTAAAGGAAAAGAGACCCTTTCAAACTGCAATTATTTCTGTCATCAATTAGGATGACTATCAGTTGCTGACATTTCCAGAATGTCTCTGGCTGTTAAATATAAGGAGATATTTGGTCTTACTTGTTAAATATCCTTTCTGCTGGTTCCCACCACTACTCTGGTTGCTAGGGTTATGCAGTTCACCTTCCAGTACAAAGACACACAAACCCTTCTGGCTACCTCACCAGTGCAGATGTATTCCAAACCACTTCAAGAGAAAGTGAAAAACAAACCACAGGAAAAGAAAACATTGCTTTGCAAGAAAAGCAAAGGGAAGCCAAAATATGCAGCATCAGAGAGCTTATGCTGCAGTGCTTATTCACATAAAGCTCACATCAGCTTCAAACGGAGATCTGCCTGAATAAGGACTTCAGGATCCTTAATGAAGATGCCAAACAAAAATTATGTGCTTAAACATATTGCATATGTTCAAAATTATTCACAACGTTCTCCCCGAGAGACCATCTATGCTGAATGTTTCTATAGTGGCAACATTTTCAAACATGTCCCCTAGTTTGGGGTGCCTTTGCTTTTGCATGCACACTCACTGAAGTCAATGGCAGATTCTGGTGCTCAGCACCTTTGAAAAGGCGGCTCTAACAGTCTTAAAATTATTAGCACACAAAATTAGTGGACATTTTTCAAAACTATGGCCTGAACTTTTAGATGAGAGTGCAGACTTCAGAATGATGTGGATAATGGAAGAAAGGTCAGTGTCTATCATCTTCTTTATTCCAAGTCTGAGCTCCCTACATGTACAAAGAAACTACTCATAGGGGCAGAGACAATATGTGGAGTGCCCACATATTCATATGTTAGTGGCACCCAAAGAGTTCTCTATATGCAATTTGAAACATAAAAGCAGTGGAGGTATCCAAGGCCAGAAGGGAATTCAGACAGAAACCCCTTGGGAATTCATTCTCTGTTAAGGAAGAGCCAGCAATGTCTGAAATTCTTGAAAGAGAAAGCTTCAAAACTTGCCAGAATCTAGAGAGGTATCTGTTCTCTCTTTTTGAGCTCAGAAAAGGTAAAATGGCTTTCAGGTTTAAAGGAACGTCAATAAGCACTTTCAGAGCATCCAAGAACGCTACACACTACTATTACTTGTTCTTGTGGTCTTTTTCAAATTCATGTAAGTGTTCGTAATTCCGATATGTATATAAATGATTAACTCTCACTATATACACCCAGGATCAAATTATTCTCCCACTTACACAAAAGCATAGTTGCTATCCATTATGGTTAGAGCAGAGGTCCCCAAAGCGTGGGGTGCACCCCCCAAGGAGAGCACAGAGAAACATTCGGGGGGGGGGGTGGCATGGCGGGCCCAAGCCAGTCCCATGAGGGGCAGAGGGAGCACCCACCCAGCCCCGTCTCACCTCCAGCCATGGCCCCAGTTCAGGGCCCCACCCCTGGCCCCATACCTGGCCGGGGGCCCAGCTGCCAGCCACCACCACGGCCCGGCTGCAGCTCCACTCTCACCAGCCCCGCTCCCAGCCTCACCCCCAGCTGCAGCCTCAGCCTTGGCCCCCTTATCCCTGTCCACATCTCCCACGCCACGCCCCCCCCCCAAGCCACAGCCCCACTCCACAGCCCCAAAGTACATCAATTATATTGTTAATTCTCATGCGAAGATGATGTATCGTAATTTAGGACACTACTACATTTTCAAATGGCAGCATCTGTTGTCAGTGATGGCTGCCCTTGGAATTTTCTGTAATTTTTTGTGCCTTTTTGGTTTCATTAGAGCTACCTTTAGAGCTCATTGGGAGTCATATATGAGACTGGATTCCTTCCCATTGGAGGGGGAAAAAAAAAAAAAGAGAAAGAAGATCAAGAGTATCAAACATAACAAGAGTTAGTAAAGACACTTAACATACTTCTGGGAGGTGAACAGATACTAAAGTGATGAAGAGAATGTAAAAAAACAATAGACTAGAACAGATCTTATGCCTTTGTCTAATAAATTAAAGAGCCCTCCTCCATGAAACATCTTCTCTCCATGCTGGTACTTGCGGACTATAACCAAGTTGCCTGTTAAACTTCTTTTCAAAAATATAAATATATCAATCTTCTTCAGTCCCCCATTAAAAGACAGGTTTCCCAGTTCTCAAATTATTCTTATGGCTCTTCTCTGAACCCTGCCCAATTTATCAGTATCCTTTTTAAACTGTGAACACCAAACACAGCATTTCAGTAATGATCTCATTAATGCTGCAGACAAAGATAATACCACTTCCACTCCCACTCCCTGTTCCCTTGCTTATACAGCTAAGAATCATGTTCTACCTGTTACCTATCCACCATGACCTTGTCCTTTTCAGAGACACTATATACAAGGATATAGCTCCCTATCCCGTAAATATGACCTACATTCTTTGTCTGTAGAGGTGTAACCTTGCATTTGGCTTTACTGAAACACGTTTGTTTGCGGCAACTTACCAAACAATCTAGATTGCTCTTTATATGTGACTTGTCTTCATCATTATATATGCGTTTTAAGAAGGCTTAGTAGTACAAAAATCTTAATAAAGCATTTGATAAGTATTACTGTCATTTATTGACATATAAATAAAATGCATGTCTTGGGTAGCCGGTTCTCGCATTCCTTTCTGACGCATTTTAATATTGGTAATTACTGTGTACCACATTTCCAATCTTGGTTATATTTTGTTTCTTAGCCAGAGGAAACAGTCTGGGGTGAGGAGAGGGACAGAACAGCTAGTAAAAATGTTGTTCTCTTGGTAGTCTTAACAAAAAATACCCACAAAACAAAACAAAACAAAACCAGTATTTATAGTTTGTAAATGGGGGGGGGGGAGAAGCTATTTCATGAAAAGACTCAATATGCCAAGTTTCACTCTAGGGCAAATTAATTCTTCTGAGTTAACAAACCCACTAATAAGGGATTTTATTTAAATCTGGAAAAACACCACCATCTCCTTAACGCTATCAGCATTGCTAGGTGAGGCGATATTTCATGAAAATTAATGTCACCTCAGACATATTGATACCTGTTTGTGCTCTCTCTGAAGTGCCAGAATAAGCAAGAAATATACTTTACAAAGGTTTC
This sequence comes from Eretmochelys imbricata, assembly GCF_965152235.1. Taxonomy (NCBI): domain Eukaryota; kingdom Metazoa; phylum Chordata; order Testudines; family Cheloniidae; genus Eretmochelys; species Eretmochelys imbricata. The sequence continues at coordinate 238,177,507 of NC_135572.1, forward strand.
TTTGTACAATACATTTCAATTATGAACAAACTTTTGTTTCGAATATGAAATATCTAATCAGTTGAATAATTTCCCACAGGGAGTTCTAAAGGCTACAAAGCTAACAACCAGTTTTATAGTTAAACAGCATCAAACTGGTTAATTATATTCCTCTGCAAATAAACACACACATGACATGGTGGCTTATTAAAGCCAAGGTAAAGAGCAAAGAAAGGACACCACCACCACCCTTCCCCAGGAGAGACACTTTAGTGTCTATTCCACATCTTCTAGATCCAAAAAGTCTCATGGTTGTGTTTTTTTTTTTTTTTAAATTTACCATTAACTTCTTAAAGAAAGTGCATGTGTTTTTTTTTTTTAGAGGCTGGCAGATAAAGGGTGAAAGGTGCAGAAACAAAACTTCAACAATTAACAAGTAATTGATTTTTTTAAAAATTACTTTAGGGTATTTTTAGTAGTTATATAAAAAGGGCTTAGCTTCAAATCTGTTGAGCCATCATGGTTCCAGACCTGAAAAAACACAGTATAACTGTATTCAATACATTACTCTGGTGCTCAAGGAAGGAGAATAAATAAGCTTTAAAGTAAAATAAAATAAATGCTGGCAAGGCAGTAACTTAATGGAAACAATTTGGAAATATATCTTAATACAAGACAGAAAAAATAAACTGCCTATGTTTCAAATTTATCCCAAGACTTTTTTTTTTTTGAGTGGTGTGTTAGAATCTGTGCCATAGGCAAGCAAACAAATAGGTGATGAAAATGATGATGGAAGACATTTGCCTTATACTACAATATGTACTGTAACTAGAACCAAACTGCAATTTGTAACACCACTACTAGCAGAGGAGGAAAAAATCACTTATCACTCCCTGAATCAGGTAATTAAAGAGCATTTTTGTTCTATATACAAGGTAAGCACAGACAGAGGAACAGGAATTTAACCTAACCTGGTTTTAATTGTAAGTGAATTTGTCAAAGGGAAACGAGTAAAGGAAAATTACACATGTGGATAGCAGGCTCAGATCAGAATATTGGGATAGGTAGATTTTAATCAGATTGTTAGTCTGAATGAAAGAGATTATTACTGCATAGCAGAATAAGACATCTCAGAGACACCAAAAGAAGTGCTCGGAGCAGACCTGACCATACAATAAGAGGAAGTGAAAGGTACAGATAAAGGAAACTGTAGATATACAGAAAAAGATGCATGTTTAAGGAAAGTTAAGTTAAGATATGACATGTTGGAAGTATTAAAGAAAGAAGAGGTAAGTGTGCAGGCTAACAGCAAGAAACTTCCTAGGACTTCAGATTAGCTTACTGGAAAGATCATTGTTAGGAGGAGCAGACAATATTGGTTTATGACATCTCACATCTCCTTCCCTTCTCCCAAACCTACATGTTCATTACAAAGAATGGAACCATGTCTCTTCAGCAGGAGCATTTCCCTCTGAAAACTTATTCGTGCAGAACATCTACTCCACCTAGCCTGTGTTAGGGCTCCGCTGTCATTGTTTCCGAGTCACTAAAGCAGCTTTTCAAGGTGAGACCCTAATGTCCTTTCACTCTATCCCCAGAGCATGAAAATTCATCTGACAAATGACAAATGACACAAACATTTTGGAGGACTCTTGTGCAGTACTGTAGGATGTTAAGAATCCAACAATGCACTAGCTTCTAGAACACACTGTTTTCTCAGGTCATACGTTTGATCTTCTGACAGATCTTAACAGTACCCTTCCCATTTCCTCCCCATCATTGTCCACTTTGCCCCCTTCATTCTCGGATGGTCTTTCCTCTTTGGACTGAGACTCACCCCCTAATATCTTTCTTAAATCATCCACAGTAGCTAAATAGCCATTATATATCATGCCAAAACTAAACGATCCAATGAGAACATGCACTGAGGCAGGGTCTTCCAGATCCCTCTGAAACTCTGCATCACTCCAAAGTTTACCAAGAGCATGGTACAACGGTGATGAAATACTTCCTCCTCAAGCTAGGAGCCACAGCTGGGCCACACTTCCATCTCTTACCAACCCAGGCACTCAAAGACACGGCAATCCTTGAACTAACGCCTCAAGACAGTAGACAATAATGCTGGCCTAATGAATCATGATTTTAATCTTCTTATAATGGAATAAATTACACATTAACTTATCATAAGAACACTGCAATTTGCCAGACTAGACCAGACTCGAGATCCATCTACCCCAGTATTCTGTCTGTGACAGCAGCCACCACCAAATGGCTCATGGGAAAATGTAAGAACCCTGCCGTACGAAGATGTGGGATAATGTGGCCCTTATACTAGATGTCCCCTCCTGATCTCCAGTAATTAGAGATTGGCTTTAGCCCTGAACCATGAGGTTCAACATCGCTTCAAAATTTTATCATTAGTAACTCTTGATATTCATATAAATGTCCAATTCTTTTTTGAATCTTGTTAAGTTCTTGGCCTCAATGGACTTCCCGTGGCAATGGGTTCCACAGTCTAATTATTCAAGTGAAAAAGTATTTCCTTTTATCAGTATTGAATTTGCCAACTTTTAATTTAATTGAATAGTCTCTTGTTCTTGTGTTATGAGGCAGGGAGAACAGAAGTTCCTGATCTACCTTCTCTAGACAGTTTGTTATTTTTTGAACTTTTAGCCTGTCCTCCTTTCTAAGGTAAACAATTTCCATCTTTGTAATCTCTCTTCACATGAAAGTTTTTTCCATGCCCTCGATTATTCTCATCACCCTCCTCTGAATCTCCTCTAATTCTGTAATGTGCTTTTTGAAATGAAGCGTGAAGTGGTTGCTATGCGTATTTATTATTTATGGTTCATTATTTTTGTCCTGTGATTAGTCACTTAAGTCACATGGCAGTTTCTACGCCATGACTAGACCATCGTAGTTTTATAAACATGGAGTCTCCTTTTTCTGCTCATCAATTATCTGCAAAAAGGTCATGATTTTTTTATTTTTTTTTTTTACAAATGTACTTGGTAGTCAAGATTTGACATTTGAGTTAATAAAAACAATCTTTTCTAAATGGTCGTAAGCATACTTCCCGTGTTAATACTCATGTAAATGTATCTGAATCTTTACCTGAGATACTGTTGTTTTGCACAAACTTTCTTATGAATAAAAAACTAACTTAGGTAAATGTTCACAAATAAACAAGGGGGAGTATAAATACCAACTAAGAGAATCAATGGGTTTTATTCTCAAGAATATTCTTTTTATTTTTTGGCTATAGTTTCCAAAAATCCAGTTACTGACATAACAATTTTGAGCTTGTACAAATGCTAAAGAATACAAAAAAAGAAAAGAGAAAAAAACTTTAAATCCCATCACATGCTTCATAACTGAGGATTCTTTGCCCAGAATTTCATCATAGATCTTTGTTACAGTATCTAAAATAGAATGTACATTCATACAGGGCCAAATTTTTACTGATGTAAGTGGGTGGAACTTTGAAGTCAATGGAACTGTTCCCATTTACCTCAGCAGAGAGTTTAGCCTATAACATCTAAAGTTGTTTTAAGATCCACGGGTAAAATACAAAGAGGAGTAACTTTTTACTATTGAAAAGGATGGCACCCTTCCTCCAATGTAGTCAAATTATTTATATTGGGAAAGCCAGGAAAATTCTCACCCAGTTACCTGCTCCCTGACTAAAATGTGCAATAATTTTCCAGCCACACATGTATTTTCTCTGGCTCCCCTATATACTTTTCTAGACTTTGCATTATAACAAGTTAAATATGGTAAAACTAGAGATGGCATTAAGCTTCAACAATTGGATCCAGAGTGATTAGCATGGAATAAATACCTTGGCAAACAGTCACATACACAGTGCATAGCTTATATAAATAGAAATGGGGATTTCAAAACATTCCAAAATCTCCGATCCAAGATTTATGGCTTAGGCTCATCACTAGTTACAAAACACACTATCTACCTTGGTCCACAGTTTTGAAGTCTTTTTTTGTTGCTTGTCTTTCCTATCCCTTTTATCCCTCTGTTTTCAAGAAGTTTCAAAAACATAGGCTAGGGCAAGATAGTTTCTTTGGTGAAGGACAAGTTAGCACTTTGCAAGGAATTTCAGAGAGCTAAATACAATAGTCTATCATACGAAGTAGGCTCTTGGCTGTAAATGTTGTTTGGACTTACCGCTGCCACTTCTGTACAAGTGTTCTGAGGTCAAGGGGAAACTTAGGAATACATGTAGACGTACTTCATACTATGCAGTTGATATTTTTATTAGCTAATTATTCATTTCAACGGTTCAAGTTAAATATTCCGAGAAATCAATACATTCATTTTCTCACACATTCTGCTTAGATCAGCTGATTAGGAAAAACAGTCAAGACATTCATTTCTAGCTCTTAGACTGTAAATAGAAACAAGGCAATACCACACATTGCCCATCAACACAATATTGACATTCTGGGGCCACACAGTCCATGAAACAAAGGAGATATTGTTCATTCAGGGTCCTAAAATTGACTCTTAAAAAAAAAAAAAAAATCTAGAGAACCAGATTCGAAGTCATCCAAAATCCCAGATCCGAAGTCATGTTCAGATCAGATTTCACAGTGCATGCCTCTCTCTTTAACTGAATGAATCCAAAATAGGAAAAAGCCATAAAAATTGGAAGAATTCAAATTTGGATATCAAACCTCCAATCATATAAGTGTTTGGATCAAAGGTTTTGATGTGGCCAATTATGACATGAGAGTTTTGCTTTAAGCCCATCCCTGCAAAATAATGGTTTCATATATATAGTGAATTAAGACATCACTTTTGCCACATGAGATGAGTATTATCATTGGGACCTCAACATACTTTCTGGCCGTGGAATTTGCCATGAAATACCACAGGTTTGTTCTCCAAAATTTTCTTTTTAGTTTTTTCAGAAAACGTACAGTTACCCTAATGGTTGTGAAGAAAACCTTGAAAAAGGGAACAGGTATAAAATGGATGCAGAGTTGCCTTCCTCAGACTCCAAAGAGACAGCAATAATAAACTTAAGTCCTGGGCTACATACAGATTTTGTACCAGTAAGCTACCTCACTTAGGGGTGCTATTTTTAGTTAAATAATTATACTTGAACCACCTCGCTAGTGCGGACCCAGCTATACTGGTACAAAGGAGCCTTATACCAGTATATCTTATTCCTCTTCCCGTACGGGGATACACTGTATTGGTATAAGGCACCTTTATACTAGTATAAAACTGTGTCCCCACTAGGGCTATATCTCAACTTACCATTTAAAGCTCAAAGTCTCTTTTTTGCACTAAAAATCTCGGGAGCGTCTACACTTGTTAATTACCTTTTGCGGTGAAACTCAGAAGTTTCACCGCAAAAAGAACACCACCTTCTGAGAGGCATACAGCTCTTACCGCTGTTCCTTTTGCACTGCTGTGAAAGTGAAGACACGTTCTACCAGCGTAAACTCCCTTTGCCTTCGAAGGATATCCCACAGTTCCAAAACTGACCACTCTGGCCAGCATCTCTGCTGCTCTGATGCACGGATGTCCGCCCCTCCCACTGTAAGCCCCGGAAAGTTTGAAACTCCCTTTCCCTTTGCTTGTAGATATGGCAAGGAAAGCAGCCAGACAACAGGGGGTTTAAAAAAAAAAATGCCAGGAAAGAAACAAGGAAGTAATGGGGCTGTTGGGACATAAAGCAGGGCAGCACTCAGCAGGGACCCAGAATGCCTTCCGCTCCCTCACCTCTCAAGACCTATCGAGCGAGCTGTACTGTGAGATAGCTGCCCTACAGCGCTGCTCTCATCGGTGATGGAAGTGCTGGTAATGTAAACACGCTCTGACGCCTGAGGAATTGGGTGAGTATGCAAACCAGCACTTGACTTTCACCCGTTCCCTATCACCGGTGAAACTTACAGCGCAAAAAAACTCTACATGTGTAGACATACCCTGGGTACAGTTAAAGAGGTAGAACTATTGTGCTATAGATAAGGCCAAAGACAAGATTGTGAGCTGCTCCATACATCTCAACAGGGTATTAATCGTGAAGACTAAAAAGGATTAAGTTAAACGTTAATAATTGTTAACTACACCATTACTGAACATTTTAGAGTAAAAATCCAGCTAATGTGCTTATCCCACATCACCTCCCATAGAGCTCCAAATGATCTCTACACAAAAGTGTCAAAACTTGCAACTTTCCCAGTTGAGCACACAGAATCTGTGGCACACGGGCTACTGAGACATTGGAATATATAGGATAGGCAACTGAATATTTACCTGAAACTGCCACAGAATTGCCAACTGCCACATTAGTACGCTATGGTAATGAGGGGGCTTTGCAGTGGATTAATATGCTGAAACTTGAGTATAGTTGGGCCAACTCTTGGGATTTTATCACAAGTCTCACGACACTTGATCTTTTTCTTAAAGTCACCTTGCTGCAAGCCAAGTGAATGCATGAGAAACTTAACTCTTTAAAATAAATAAATAAAAATAAAAGTACATTTCTAGCCTTCATGTTGGCAGAGAAAAAGTTTGAAAATGTGATGGGAGTACACCGTTAAGGCTTCAGATCCCAGAAGGTAAATAAAAAACGCAAAATGTAAAAATGACATTATTTCCAACCATCTAGAATACTGCTGTGAGAAGGGCTCTGAACGCATTTCCACCACATATCATAATTTGCTGTGTTTCCTGTCTTGGCGATCTGAAACAAAAGGAGTATAAAACTTGGCATGTTTGTGAACTCTGTTTTCAAGAATTCCCCCTCTCCAATTAAAAAGTTAAAGTTATAAAGTTGAAAAAACATAATACCTCCAGCACATTTTGGCCCAATTTCAGATTTTGTCCTACTAAACTCAAATCATGCCTTAGGGCTTTTTTGTTTGGTTGAGTGGCAATGGTTTTATTTTAAATCACTTGATCAAGAGTTTGTAATGGAGATTTGTGAACAGTTTATTTTTACATGATGAATTTGATAATCCGAGCAGTCCTTTACATCTCTAATTACTATGAGTCTAACTCAAAACAATTTACCCTAGTTAACAGATGACCTTAGTCACTAATCAAATGAACATTTCTCATCTGAAGTCATTAAAATGTTCAACAAGGGGAACTGAAATTTTCTAGGTATACAGTTCAAGTTTTAAAATGATTTCTAGGTTTGAAAAATATTTACTGAGTGTATGCAGTAGTTTTAAAAAACAAAACTATTATGCTAGACCCTGAATATTAGTTTGTAGCAGAAAGATGTTGAAAAGTAGTATAAATGACAATAAGGCTTTTTTGCACAACCACTGTTTTGGCAACCAACCCTGTACTGTGCTGAGTACCTTCAATTCCCATGGTCAGGTACTGGTCCCACTAAAGTTAATGGCAACACATCTATTGACTTCAATGGGGATGAAATCCTGCCTGCTGAATGCTATCCAGTACTGGGCTTTAACTAGCAGTAAGTTAGCTGCAAAACACAAATGCAGTGCTTGAAAAACTCTCCTCAAAATGCCATACTGGTGAGTAGCAAAAAAACTGTGTTATTAGTGCAACCAGACATTGTTCTTAACAGTGGCTAACGCTATGGGTTGTTTTGATTGAGGGCTGCATGTGCTATAGTGCCTAGACATTACTGGGCTGAGTCAACTGTCCCATGGAAGTCTTAACTTCAGGCTTGCCTGGCTTCTCATTCTGAAGGCTATTTTAAAGCGCTCTTTCACATCTATCATTATGGGTCTGGCAAAATGAAAGCCACAACTATACTAAGTATAATGTTTAACAAAAGTTTCTACTGTCCCTTTTGACATACTTGCACATCTGGTAAATACAGCTGAGTGGTTTTCATCACAGAGCTTTAGGCATATTGCTGGCAAACACCAAATCTGTCCCCCTACTTATAGCTGTTAAACTTTTTTTCCCCCCATGAAAACCCACAGGTAGGTCATTTAGAACAGAGGTAGGTATATCTAGCAGACTGGGAAAAAACTCTACGGCTCAGAAACAAGCAGAAGGGCTTATCACTGTGTTGACTGATAGATCTACAAATACGTCTATGGCAGAGCAATCTGCTCTGTACATTGAACTTGCACAAGATGGGAAATTTTATGTGGTCTTTGATGACGTGTAGACTTGGAATCTGGGATAGCGGAGGAAATAAAAATGGCTGTAGGAGTTCTGTGGGTTAATGCAAAAGAACTCAAATAAAAACTAGTTGGCCTGAATAGGTTGCTATTATTAAACATGTTCATTATGGTAGCACCTAGAGACCAATCGAGACCAAGGCCCCATTGTGTTAAACACAGTACAAACGTACAGTCCCTGCCCTGAAGAGCTTACAGCATCACTAGACAGGACAGACATAGGAGAGCAGAAAGAGGTATAATGTAGAAGCAGAGTGAACAATATGATGGTGACAAATGTCAGGTTAGCGCCACAATTTTTTTTATCTGAGGTGAGTTTTATTTGGGAGGGGATACAGTAAACAGAAAGATGATTGGGGGGCAGGGAGGAGGGGTAACTGAGGCAGCAGGAAGGTGTTGGAGCAAACAGCCAAAGTGATTGTGCCACCAGGAGCCAATCACAGTTCAAGATTTTTTTTTAATCTGATTGGCCAGGCCTGGGGCCAAGAGCCAATCAAGCTCTCCGGCGGGAAACTCAAAAGAAAAAAAAAACCACACCGCAACAAGCTACTTTAAAACTGGGACAAGCCCAAAACAAGCCAACAAGCAACCAGCAGAAAGTTTAAGCCAAGCCTGCTTAAAATAAGCCAGTTTCTGCTTATTGTGAGTGGACTTGGCAAGGGTGCTTCAGCACAGTGGACAGATTGTCCAGATAAAACTGAAAAAAAAAAAAATCTAATGACTTCAGCATCATCAGTAAGTCCCTATTTAAGTTGCTGTTGCTCTGCTGGCTTCACTCTTTGGTTGGCTCCCCCCCACAGTGGCTTTGCCAAAGGCCACATGGAAGGGGGAAGGGAAACATCACACCTTCTAGTGCCCTCAGAGGGAATTTCCCCGGCACAGTTGTCAAGGTGGGGGATTCTGGGGGATTTAGGTGATGCAGCAGTGACTATTGGCTCATTTCAGTGGTGTGCAGGCCAAATACAGACAAGTGTTGTTGTGAGGTATATGAGACACACCCTTGAACCTGCTATTCTGGATCTCAACAAGAGATTGTTCCTATCTTTAAAGTTTGGATTTATTTTGAAATAAGTTTTCAAATTTGAAGTCCCAAAAGACAACAGCAACTTCAAGCTCTTGAGGATACCATGAGCTATTTCTCTACTCTACGTTCAGTGGTTTGCTAGTTTGGCCAAAGCACTGAGTGCAATAAAAAAAAAGTCATTTGACTCTCTCCCATTTGGAATGCACTGAAGAAACAGACAGATGCTAACAGCCTGAGGGAGGGGCATTCTTAAGCAGATCAAGACAAGCACATGTGGGCATTTTACACTGCAATTTCATAACAAACTTAAATCAATCAGCCTTGTGACTGAAGTCTATTAACATTTCAAGTGACGGCTTTCTGTTTGCAACTTTGCAAACGATAGAAAGTGCTACGCTGGAAGTCATGGCGGTGAAAGACAATCCTGCTCTTTATGTCCTAAATCTTATTCTTATGGGTGGTAGATTTTCAGGGCAAACATGTCTGGTCTTTAGAAGCAAAGCTGCATAAAAATAAAATGTAATGTATACACTCGGAGCTGTCAATGAACATATGGATGCCAGATTCACTAGGCTACAGCTGCCACCATTCACATGGTGTTTCTAACATGACTTTGTCATCAAAATGCAAACATTCCATTTTCTATTAATTTGTTTAAACTGTCATTATATAAATGCCCAAAAAATGTCAGCTGAATGAGCAACTTTTAAAAAAAAAAACAACAACATTTTTGATCAACTGGATGAATTTTTTTGGTTTTAAGTGGCTGAAAAATCAAAATATTTTTCAAAATAATTGTAGAAGATTTTAGAAGAAAATGAAAAAAACCCATAATTTTTGTCTAAATTATTCATGGAACAAGAAGTTTCCCTAACCAGTTCTATTTGAGGTGTTAAAGGGGCCCACATTACAGAAAGTGCTAAGCCACTGACTTCTGAAAATCAGGCCTCTTTAAGACAAGCTTGAGGGACCCAAAATCGCTGTCACTTCTGCAAACTTACTTTTAATGTAATTGTCTATCACCGGGGCCAATCGAGGGTGGGGCCAGGAGGGCCATTTGGCCTGGGCCTCAAGCTCAAAGGGAGCCTCAAATTTAGACACTTGTTAATTTTTTGGAATTTGATAACTTTCACAACTTGTTTTTATGCACATCCCTATCAGACCAAAATGTGACACACTCTCTCAGCTTAGAGCTGCAAATTTAAGCAAATAAGAGACATGATTTGGTAAGAGAATTTTTTTGTTAACTGTCATATTAAAAAGTTTAAAATGTTCATAAATATTAATAAAATATATTGGTTCTGAAGGCACAATATTAGACTATATGTCGTCAATTTTTATTATGGCTAAGGGCTGGAAGTGTCCTGAGCCTCTCTGGACCCCTGAGAGGGCCTGTCTATCACTAAGTGAACAATAAGAAATACCAGACATGATACTGTGTTCTGTCTGATGAAAGAATTGTAGAGTTTAAGTATATCTGCTCTGCTGTGAATAAAATTTTTCTTTTAAAACACCCTCAGGGACATTGAGAGAGATTTATTAAAAGCATAGCTGAACAGAAAACAGAACATATTTTTCACAGGTTGTCCCTGCATTTCACTAAAATGTCAACATTTTCCTACCTACAGCCTGGCAAGAGCTTGTATCTCCAACGCTGAAATAAGCACTTTGGGAAAAGTGTCTCTCCTCCCCAATTGTCCTTGTATCTACATCAGTCTTGTGCCGAGATTTCCACTGGGAGACCGAGCTTTTTACTATGGCGCTTTTAGCGACTATATTTTTGGTGACAAGAGATCAAATGGAAGCACGTGTACAAGACTTGATCCTGCCAGGGGCTGAGAACTCAAGTCCCAAGACTGCAAAGAATTTGAGCATGGCCTTAACTTTAAGTATGTAAGCAGCCCTATTGTCGACCTTAATGGGGTTCTGCATAGATGGACGGGTCCACCGCCACAAAGCCCCACTGAAGTGAGCAGGACTCCCCAGGGGCACAAGGGGCCACTCACGTGTATCTGATTACATCATCAAGACCCTGATGGACTCAGTGACCAACCTGAAATGAATTGGTAGCATCTGCCCACTTCTTCATAAAGCGGTGTCATAACCGTCATCCATGCTGGTTGGCAGTTTTGGCAGACAGACTGAAAGACGGAATCTGATTCTCAGCCAGAACGGAGATTCCTCCAGGTTACAGTAAGGGCCTGTTGTCTGAGCAAGGTAGGGAAGCTGCCCTGGCTGTACACTGCAGTTAGGGTGACCAGACAGCAAATGTGAAAAATCGGGACAGAGGGTGGGGGGGGTAACAGGAGCCTATATAAGAAAAAGATCCAAAAATCGGGACAGTCCCTATAAAATCAGGACATCTCGTCACCCTACCTGCAGTTAAAGGAAATAACAGTCTTGGCTTTCCAACTAATCGCTTAAACATCTTGGGGCTAAACCTCATCCTGGGTGTAGCTGAACTCAGTGGAGTTAGACCGACCAGAGAAATGAGGCTCACTCTCAGGCACCATTTAAGGCAAGTTGTTAAAATGTGGACTCTCTACTGAACAAATAATACATCTGTAAAAAGATTTTTTTCTCCTCCCACTGAAATTTCTTTGGTCAAGGCTGACTCCAAGGCTGCTCCAGGACACAGATTAAAAAGAGAAGAAGAATTGTTTTCAGTGATGTTTATATTTAGTTTAAAAGCACTGTGGATTCTGTTTCCATGGCTAAAGTTAGGACATGCTCTTCCCACCCACCCACTTTGCCACATGGAAAGAAAGCATCTTATAAATTCTATTCTAGGTTCCCAGAAGAAACTAGTCATGCTGAGACCCCACGGTATGAAATTCTAGTCATACTAAAGGGGAAAGTGAGTCAAATATACAAAAATTTTAACCTGCAGCAGCAAATGAATTTATATTTATTTTCAGTATATTATGCATTAAACTAGAGTTTCTGTCCAACAAAGAGAAAATGCTATTTTATATTCTGACATGACAATAGGAAAAAATCTTTATGCATTTTAGTATTTGTGTACCTTTCCAAATTATAAGTCCACAGTAATTTACAGTGATATAAGTATCAGTGATACTAAATAAGCTAGCACAGAGTCAGCTTACACTAATACTGAAATCAATGGGACTATTCATGGTTTATGGAAGTGCTCAATGAATATATGAGTGGCAGAATCTAACCTACACTTAAAAGTTTTACCAGTAAGGCTATACTGGCAAAGCTATACTAGCAAAATCCTCCAAATCTAGATGCAGCTTCCGCCGGTATAGTTTATATCAGGTCAGCAAACAAAATAAGCTATACCGGCAAAAGCATCTTTATGCCAGTATAACTGCATCTACATTAGGGCTTTTCCCTAATCAACAGCACTATACTAGCAAAAGTTTCTAGAAAAATTCACTAATGTAAGAAATTCTCACGGACAGATTTTCAAAGCTGTATGCGTTGAGTGTTGCATGCACAATATTTCCTTATGCAATTAACTACAAAACTTACATTCATAAAACCCAGTATTTATACATAGTCTACTCACTACACTCCCACAAAAAGTCATGCCCTGATACTGCAATCCAATTTGTGGGGCAGATTCCAGACCCAACATGGAACCTCAGTGGGGATTCACAAGGGTACAGGGATTAGGCTGCATGGAACAGAGAGCCTGATCAGGGCTTAATAAAACAAGTCAGTCCCTCAAAAAAATGTGGGTTTTGGTATTTATGTAACACATTCCATTAAGGAGATATTCGCTCTTAGTACAACAGGCTTTTAATTTAAAAGTAAAACTATTGAGCACTCTTGAGAGCTGTAAAAATAAAGTTTGGTTTTCCTTCTTTTCTCAACATAGAGGTATTTAAAATATAATATGAGGGAACAATATTAACAAAAATATTGCACGCTGAGTAGAAGAGCTTTGTATAAATTATACACTGCTTGTGTAGCACTGGCATTTATCAGCTGCTCCTCTATAGTACTATGCAGTGCCTTTCTAAAATGGAACACTAAAATGCTTGACATGAGAACTATTCCCAATTTTATAGACGTTACACTGCAAGTTATCTTTTGATCTCAGCTTCTCAAAGTCAAATGAACAAGTCTCTCTCAGAGAAGCCCGACTCCTGTATTGGGGCTGAGGAAGGGAGGGATGACCCGCAAGGGGGCCAACTCAGTTAAAAAAATGTAGATGTTATGTACCATTCACCATCCGCACTGCAGGTAACTGAGGAAGCTGCAGAGAAAAGAGTTTCACAGCCTTGCACATTTTTGTAGTGTACCTGGAAATAAATCTAAATTGTGGTAATTGTCATTACAGATTTTCTAAACACGAGTTCAAACTCTAAAGTTCATCTTCTTCACACCGAGGTTTGGCAATAGATACCCTTTACAAAATGCCATCACTTTGCCCAGAAGAAAAGATAATGAAAGGCAGCGCATCCCATAATAGTAAGTGCCAGGGTATTGAATTTTCTATTTCTGAACCAGAGTTTTTTGTGGGTTTTTTTTAAAATCCTTCTTAAGGGTTACAATTAGCAAATTTCTGTTTCTTGCAGAAGTTTCATAACTCAAAAGTGCATTCAGTCTTCGTACAGTATTTTAATGAAATATCATCTCGGTTACATTATTTGACTTGCAGATTTGCCTTTTTTAAATTAGATAATCTTAAGTAGCTTTCAGAGAAAGTACGAGTTAGCATTCTTGACGTTCGTCTTTGTGCATCTAGTTGGTGGGGTTTAAAAATAATTCTCTAAATTTGCTTTAGAAAGAAAGTATGGTGCTGTAAGAAACAAGCAGCATATTATGTCCAGTATTTTGCAGAGATTACAAAATCTGAATCAGCATTATCAACTGGTTAAAAACTTCAGAGGAAAGCAGCAGGATTAAACCTCTTTTGCTTGCATTAAATTATTGCAATCTAAAGAGAAAAACTAGAAAAATAAATTGGCAAGACTGAACTACTTAAATACACACTATTTTCTAAATGTGGGGATCAGTTATCACTGAAACACAGTGTGAGATTCTGCAGCATTTCAGACATATTTCTGTTGATTTTTAGGCTTGTGCAAAACCTGCTTTAATAGGATTCAAATAAAATTATGATTTAAGGAAACCTGCTTTTTGAACTGTGAATTTTAATGCTTACTATACTGCAATAATGACTCTTCCCACATAAGTACAAGTGTTGCAGCACTTGAGAGAACCTGCCCTTTTGAAGTCACAAAAGATAATACCACCTCTCTCAGAGCACACATTGGTTGCCCCTGTTCCCTCAGCAGGCCAGTTACTGAGCTAGGACCAGAACCTAGGTATCCTGAGTTGTAGTCCAATGCCCTATCTGCTGAGTCACACTTCCATTCAGTGTGAGAAAGGTTCTATTATTATGGTTTAAAGGGATGAATGGAAAGGGGATTTCCCCAGCGATGCACCCCCACACCTTACGCATTGGGAAAATCAGGGAGATGCAAGTCAGGATTCCTGGGACTATATGCCCAGTTCTGCCACAGACCGAAGAAGTGACGGTGGGCAAGTTGCTTATTACTTCATGTTCTAGCTTTGCCATTGGTACCATGAAGATAAATACCTCCCACCACCACAGGTGTGCTATGAGATTCTTTGCAGTGCTTGCAAATCCTAGGTGAAAGGCACTACACAAGTAATGAGTATTATTTTTACTACTTGCTTACTCTTTAATTCACTCCCTCAGCAAAAAGCTCTGTGTCACTGTGACATTCTTTCCAAAAGGCAAGGTATGGATGTGGGCAGCTGCAACACTAGTGTCACTACAAGCTTTCTCCAGAAGGGCTTATGAGGGAGGAACAGCACATAGTGTCATGGCTCAGGAGAAGACAGTCCATTTTCTTAGCTGGAAAGAAAGCCTTTGCTAAAACAACGTGTTGACTAGAATGCTGAGAGATGACTCAAGCAATTTAGCTGGATAGTGTAGAGGAAATTCATTCAGCAGAAATGTCTTGTATAAACCAGCTAGAATTGCATCAGTCACAAAAATATTCTTATCCCTACATTGGCTACCATTTTCAGTTTGTAATAGGAACAATCTGGTGCAATGTATGTCCTGGTGATGCTTTGGCATTCTCATTCCACTGCCTTCCAGACTCATTTACATCCCTGGTGTAGTTCTCAGGGGTGCTGGAACAATGTGTGTGTGGAAGTGCTGAGAGCCACTGAACCAAACTGTAGATCCTGTATCGAATGGAAACCCCTTCAAGCCAGGGGGTGCGGCAGCATCCCCAGTTCCAGCACGCATGGTAGTTCTTATCCTGGCAGACTATTGGCTGTCCAGAGTGTCAACTCTGCTGCTGCCAGGGAGAATGGGGGCTGTCAGAGCTGCCTCTACCCCTTCATTAGCCTGCAAAGGGAACCGAGCACAGGAAACATGGAGCAGGGAAAATTGCCAAATAGCCATCCGCATTGCGACAGATTCTTGCAAGTGCAGGCAGCAACCTCATGGGAGTGAGGAAGTGGTTGGTGGCTCTCTGGAAGCTTTTAAGACTTTGGTTTACTCCCTGCTCCTGAGGTGGCCTGTGGTGAAGCTGGCCTCAAGGGCTGCACATGCTGGGAGTTCACAATTGTCTACCATCAAACAAGGTCTCGAACTAGGGAACCAGTCAGGAAGGGACCAAGGATCTAAAGCTCCAAGAAAGCTCCAAGAGGAGCCAGCAGGAGAAAGCGAAAGTCACCAAGGAGACAACGGGATGTCACTGTGTGCGGGAAGGACAGATGAGTTAGGGCATCATTTGTATTCTGTTACACCTTGTGGTGAATGTAACAGAGTAGCACCTGCAGCTACAAGCTATTTCCAGGCAACTGCACTAACCTGGTGTGACAAGTAGAAAAGGCCTTGCTTGTTAACAGCTAGTGAACTAGAAGGGGCTACCAGCAATGCTCACTCCTAGCCCGAGATGCTGAAGCATCCTTTGCATGGACACCTTGGGAAAGGACACTGATCACTGTAGGGTCTTGTGACAGTCTGTACCCTTATGTTTACCGTTTTTATAAAAGACTATGATTAATTTTGTACAAAGTATGCCTTGCGAGGTATCTAGGTATGTAAACTATATTAATCAGGTAACCATTAATCGCATCAGTCTTATCGGTAAGGTATTCCGGTTAACATTTAAACTCTGCCACGGGTCCCAGCTACTGGAATCCTGGGTGGATGGGGCAGCAGCAGAGTCTAATGGTTAAATATTTAACCAGTAAAATTTTAATAGTTTAAACATTTACTTTTTTTTTTTTTAAAGTGTTATTTACATCCCTAGAGGAATCACTTGAAAACTCGTAATCCACTGAACATTACTGTCCTGGTAACATGTACATAGCAGCATTGTATGTAAAGTTATAAAATTCTAATGTATAAGACATGTTTCCAAGCCTGTGGAAACAGCATTAAGCCAGTTCCCCAGAGACAAAAGTTTAGCCAACACCTCAACCAGGTGTCAGCATAAGCAAATAGAATACCATGTGGTTAAGCCACCATTCTTGGGCGGGTAGAAGGGTGTGAGTGAGAAATTTACATGTTGGTAATGGAACAGCTGGAGGTTCCCATGCAAACAGACTTTCTGTCTCCTGAACTTCAGCTCCAGATAATTTTCAAAGAGGAAAATAACTATAAGAAGTGAGAACAGAGGACACAAAACATCTCTTCTTCCTTTCTCTCTGCACACAACATCCACAAAGCCTGAAGGACAAGGAAAGGAGGATTGGACTTGGGGAAGGGACCTGATTGAAAAGCATCCAACCATTTAAGACTGCAAGAGCATGTGGTGAGAGACATTTTGCTTTGAATTCATTTAGTTTGTTAAGTTAGATATTAGTTTGCGTTTTGCCTTTTATTTCTTTGTAACCTGACTTTTATGCCTCATTACCATTCTTGTAATCACTTAATATCTATCTTTCTGTAGTTAATAAACTTGTTTTATATAAACCAGTGCGTGTTTGGATTAAAGTATTTGGGAAACTCCATTTGAGATAACAAGGTTTGTGTACTTTCTATGACCTTGTATAGTCCAGGAGAGTACTGGGCAGCACAAAATGCGCATTTCTGGGGATAAGTTCTGGGACTGAGAATTCATTGGTGTTGCTCTGCTCTGCGATATAATTCACGAGTGGCTGGCTAGAGCACTCATATAATACAGCTGGGAGTAATTTACATGCTAGAGGCTGTGTGTGAGCAGACTAGGAGTGGTTGCTCTCATAGTGAAGTAGTGTAAAAGGCACCCCAGGCTGGAGTATTAAGGGGACACAGCTATTCAACAGTCCAGATTGTACTCTGGGGAATGTCACAGTTCTCCAATATATTGGGAAGAAAGCTGCAGTTAAAGACAAAACTCCAGCACTGGGTGGCTTCAGATCAAATCTCTTCCTAAAACAGAAGCATTTTTCAGGCTTATAACCAACACGGAGATAACGTAGCCACATGACTCCAGCTGGAGGAAAACTGTCACACAACAAGTATTCCCTTTTCCATAGCATGAAGGCACTTAGGGTGTGTGTATACTGCAATAAAACCCCACAGCACTGAGTCTCAGAACCCTAATCAGCTGACTCGGGTTCACAGGGCTCAGGTTTACAGGGCTATAAAATTGCAGTGTAGACATTTGGGCTAGTGCTGGAGTCCAGGCTCTGAGACCCTGCAATTTTATAGCCCTGCAGCCGAAGACCCATGAGTCCAAGTCAGCTGATGCCTGTGAGCCGCGACTGTGCTGGAGATTTTTTATTGCAATGTAACATACCCATAGGGACAAAATCACTGTCAATGGGTTAATATCTGTTCAATACTCTTCATCCACACTTCTCTGAATGCTTTGCTAAGGTGGGTGAGCATTATTAACCCTGTTTACAGATGGGGAAACTGAGGCACAGAGCAGATTAAATTAATTGTCCAAGGTCATTTAGCCAGATTTGGAAAGAAACAGAATGCAGCTCTCCTGAGCCAAGTTCAGTGCCCTATCCAATGCATCATATCTCGAAGACTGAAATTAGTCTCTAGAGTTCATCCCTCACCATTGTTCAGTATAGTTCTATACTGAATTGCTGGCTGAAATATTTGACTTGGATTGTGGGAAATTTTAAAATTATATTGCCAAGGCCATTTTCATCAACGGTTTCTATTTGTACTTTGTGTGGATAGGACACTCCACCCATGCCTAGATATTATGTTGGATTGGCACCTTATAAACTGTGGGGAAGGGGACTGCACACTGTAGTTTGCATAAGCTGACCTAAATAGCTAGCAGAGGCTTCACGCGTCCCCCTCCCTTTGGTTTTCCAGTTTTCCCAAAAAGCAATAGAAGTTTGGCTATTGATGCCTAGAACATTCCCAGAAATTCTGGAAACTCATTGGTTACAGGGTTCAAAAGTTATCAGCTCAGTCAATAATATAGATATTACAGTATCACTATCTCAAGTGTAAATAGGATTTCAATTTAAGATTTGGTACAGTACGTAGGTATGTAGTGCTGTTTCGTGGGGGCCTTATGTGCAAAAATATAAACGGTACCAAACAGGACAGGGACACAAATGCACAGACATACACCTTTGCACTGCCCAGCATCTTGTGTCTCCGCAGCAGAAAAGTGTATCTTGCAGGTCTCATTCAAGTACTGACCCAGCCTAATGCTACTTAGTTTGCGGGATCTGACAGGGTCACAACAAGGTAGCAGGGCTGCAGGCCAGCAAGCTTGTATTGTGCAGAGTTTGTGTGACCTTTTACATCACTTTGGTTTTATGGATTCCAAAACAACATCTGCAAACGCACAGTGACAGTCGCATTACTCCACATGCTTCTATTTTATGCAAGCAAAACAGCAGGAGCACCAGCAAAGCTGCAGTATATTTACAGATAATAAATATTTTCTCAGCTATATATAGGTCCACCATGGCTTGGATTATGGAGTACGCTACGGCTGTTGTACCATATTGTAAATTATGTACAATTTTTTTTTTAATAACGCAAGCCTCTAAACTGAACTACTTCTTGGTAGTAGAAATTAATAGACATTGACAAGTAATCAAGTAAACTTAAATGCCTGAAAGGGACAGCTCTGACTCCAACACACCATGTTTATTAATATTTGTCGCTTACAGCCATGGTGCTTTACAGTGCAGGTAAAAGATGGGTTTCCCACCTTATTTATCCATCTTATGTACTTATTTTGCTCCCATTACCATCGCATCTGAATTCTGTACAATATTTAATGTATATATCCTCACAAAACTCCTGTGAGACAGAGAAATGTTATCTCTATTTTACAGACAGTCTCTCTGTACTTAGTTTTCTAAGTGACTTGACCAAGATCACCCAGGAAATCCGAGGCAAAGTAGGGAATTTAATCTGGATCTCTTAAGTCCCAGCCTACCACTCTAGCCACTGGACCATCTGTCTTCCACCCATAACAACTTATTCTACCTTATTGGTATATTACATACACTCCAATATAAATTGACAAAAAGCCTTCCTTCAGAATTGTGCTATTGTGGGGGGTGGGAATCCTATACAGTATAGTCCTGTTTATCCAAAACTTTGGAATCCAAATCCTTTCCTTGTTCGCCAGTACGAGATACCTGCCCTCTGCAACATGTATCTCATACTGGGAGACAAGGAAGGAATGCAGATAATGCACAGGTTCTGATAATAGAGTGGAGACACCCCCGCCCAGACTGGGAGGAGGAGGAGAATGACAACAAGCCCTGGGCCATGGGGGAAGCCACCCTGCTGCTGAATGGCTCCTGTGGCTGTGCAGGGAGCCCTCTGCAGCCCTGCAGAGGTGAGTGGGACTGGGACAGCGGAGCCACAGAGGGATCCTGCACTGCCACAGGGGCAGTAACACCTGACCCTTGCAGGCACAAGGGTGGGAAGGGAGGCTGCAGTCCTGGCGGGGCACCGCAGAGACCCCTGGCCAGGAGGTGGTTGACAAGCCCCTGGCTGTGGGGGAGGTCACTCTGCTGCTGAATGTCTCCTGCCCTCTGAATTATCCAAACTGTCGATTACCCAAATAAAATCTGTGTCCCCCATGCTATTGGGATAAATCAAGAGTATACTCTACATGGGTGTTAGCCCACGCAAGCTTGTGCCCAAATACATTTGTTGGTCTCTAAGGTGCCACAAGGACTCCTCGTTGTTTTTTACATACACAGTTATCCTTCTCTGACCCAAAATGACTAGATGGGGAAAGACCCCCTGCACCCCATCTTTGGTCGGTTTGTGTTCAGTTACATACCACGGTGATATCTGGTACCACTTAAAACCAACGCAGACAGATAGGTTGACCTTCAAGTCATTTACACAGAGATACCGACAGAACTGGCTTGATCAGAGAGCCAAAGGCAGCCTTCCTCTGGCTGAGTCAGTAATCCCCTATTGCTGGTCTAAGCTTGTAGTTCACCGTATGCAGCTCCTCATAGCAGGCAACAATAGTAATCGGAACACTCCATTGCATAATATTTTAAAGTAACCTTTCCCTCACCCTTCCTTTTGCCCCCTACCTTCTGTTTCACTTTTGATTCCCTTCTCTCCCATTTCGCTTAGGAAATTAAGCATTTCTGCGTGTGCATGGGACTCAAGTTGGGAGCAATGTTCCACTTAACTCTGCAGTGAAGACAAGCCCTATGTTTAGCCAGGTGTTGCCCCAAAACCACTATCGGTAAAATTTCACACACTCATCTGGGATACAGATCACTTCTCTTGGATACAGAAATAACTGGGGACTGGGGCGAGGGAGAAGAGGAGGGTTTAGCCTTTGGTTAAAAACCCTCAAGCTCTCTGGTGTAAGATATTTCTACGGAAATTCACCATTTATCTTTTCTGAGGCCAGAGGGAACATTATCATCTCCTGCATAGCACAGGCCATTGGAGCTCACCCTGCCTCAAGTCCAGTAACTTGTGTTTCAGCTGGAGCATATCTTGTAGAAAGACATCATGCCTGCTGCCTTACTGCCCCATGATACAAAATCTCAGAGTGAGCTGGGTTGTCCTAGGTTAGTACGTAGCTAAGAGATTCCCCGCCCTGCCCCGGGACCTGGTGAGGGTGATCTGGCAGATGGCACTCTCACCCCTGAATGAGTACAGAACCAATTCACCAGCATGGAGCTACAGGACTAATTAGTTCCAGTACATCGTTAATGGCCCATGCCAAAACTGGCCAGCCAGCCACGAATCCCCACAATGCATCCTGTGTTACGACCAATATTGGTTAAATAATCAGCAGTTAAGGATGTGGGAGAGGCAAATGTGCACGGCATCATTGCTCGATGGAAATTCCAGCCACTTGATCACCCCTGTCGGCCGATTTCTCTTCTCTTGATTTTTCTGTGAGGAAGGTATTTTCAAAACTTAACATATAAGCTATACAGTAGCTATTGGGGTTTGCAGAATCTGCAGCAACCCTTCCTCTTATTTTTGCCTTCCACAGTGAAAAATGCTTCTCCCCAAAAATTTCATATCTTGTTTTAATGTGCAACTCACCGTGATCCCACAGAAACAAGACTATTTAAAGACAGCAGATTACAGCTACTTTAACATCCTATTCAAATAATGCAGACGTCTAGCAAGTCAATTTCTCAGACACAGTGGTTCAGTAACTCAAAGTGGAAACATACATCACTACCTTTAAACAGAATAAAATCCAAATGTATATTAGAATCTCATGTAATTGAACACACTTATTCTAAAATCCCCGTTATCTAATATGGGGTTGAACAGCCTGACAAGACATGCATATAAATGTGGAACTTTTTATTGCAAATTAACAGAATAAACTCCCTGTCTCTCAGTCTATTCAGATAAATGGAGCTCTAGTTTACAGAGGCCTGACTTTTCATCACCTTGTACCTTTGGATAGCTGTTGCAAAGTGAATGTGATGCATTTTACACACCCTTTGCACAGGTATAAATGGTGGCACACGGTACAAAGCAGGGGAGAATCAGACCCTATATTCCAACCCCTCTCCTTAAAAAAAAGTGGCCGGGGAAGCTGGGGGGGGGGGGGGGGGAGAGAATGGCAGTTTTTACATTGTTCCAGTTAGGTAGGTTTAATTTAAAAAGTATGGTCTTAAGGTAAAAGATTTGATCAATCAACAAGAGACCCAGTAGAATTTTATTTCATTTATAGGACAATAAAATGGAACTATTTCATATTACTACTTTCATGCGGTAACAACATTTTTGTGCGCGCTATTCTTGGTGTCTAAATGAAAAATGGTGCTTATAACTATATATGGCATTTATTCTGTTGGAGAGAAAATGCACTGGTACTGCTAAAAATTCGATAGAAGACCCTGTGGATGTAAAACATGACATTTATATATTGGATGAAAAAAGTGCTAGAGGTATTTCTGATGGATAGCACATAGCCAGTTAAAGTTCCCCTCCCTTTGGCTCAAAGCCAATTATCTTAATACCATGATTTTGAAATGTGCTGTGTTCCTGAAAACGCTTGGCCACAGTTTGCACGATACTGGCTAACCTCCAAATGCTGAATGAATGACTTCAAGAGGTTCTTAAACTTTGAGAGACGAACCTTTGAACAAATCTATTCCTATTTTTAAACATCCCATAAGTCAGTACATACAGTTTTAAAAAGTTGAGAGAAGCCTTAGCCACAAAGTTTAATTTTAGATAGAACCCAGATCTGAATTGCCGCACCACACCCCCAAGGAACTTGGGAAATTTAAGCAGTTTAGACCCAGCGTTCCTGTTTGGACCAGTCTCTAATCCTAACCAATATTATTGCTTTATGTTCACATGACAGAACTACCTCAATCCTGTCATGCTTAGGAAAAAAACAGACTCTACAGCAAGAAGAGTGTCAGTCCACAGGGGTTCCTGTTCTGAATTTCCATTCCACAAGTACATTAAGAGAATGTGTATGGCTATTTAAAGCACTGTTACCATTTACATCTTATCGTCCACACCTTGACATTTTTCCAGTTCCTAGACCTTAATCAGCTGCCTGATTAAAGTCAGAGGGAAGCCTTATTGGTTTAATCATCAGACTGGAAACACTTTGGTTCCTAGGAATCACTGGTTCAAATCTTGGCAGCATCAACTCATCCTTTCATCCTCTTGACATACACAGCATTGAGAAGCATGCAGTTTGCTGTGTGGAAATCTTACTGACAAGGTCATAAAAACCTGAGGTCCTATCTGTTGTTCTCTGTAGATCTTGACAGATCCCATGACTCTTTCCAAAAAGAGCAAGAGCTTGCTTTGGTGCTGCTGGCAAAAAAAAAAAAAAAAAGTGTCCCAAACACATTGTTATCCAGTATTATTCTGTGCTCGTTGGTTGGCACCTTCCACTCCAGGGATACATGTATGCGTACAGTATGCAGCTTGTAAAGCATGTTGGGATCTGTCTGGTTGGATGCTGCTATGTAAGTTATTTTACAAATGTGTGTCTCGGACGCTAGCTGACGATGTGATTTCTTGCACAAAAAGACCCCTTCCTACTTCTGAGTTTTGCACGTCCAATTTGATACTCTCACAGTCATGATACTTCTAATCCTTCAACAACACAACACACGCATAGGGGAGTTATTTTACATTCACTTGAATTCTTCTACTGATGACATTTTTAAATTAATATTTTGGGAGATGATGAATGCAATATGAATGAAAGACTATCATAAGATGCACACACACGCGTGCACACACACGAGCTGAATTAGGGTAATACAGAGAGCTGAGAGGCTGGGATTTCCTAACTTTGAATGCTGTAGTTTGGAACCTTAATGTTATTTTAAATATCTGTATTATAAAATTACAAATTATATCTTATAAAAACCATACAAACTGGAAAACAAACAAAAGCAATCAAATTTCCATCATTCGGAACCATACTGACCCACAACTTGGATCGTCAACAGGGTTTGGACCATTAAATCCACAGCACAAGCCTCTACCACCGAAGCCAGTGGTTCCCAAACTTTAACAACCCGCAAACCCCTTTCACTAAAATGTCAAGTCTTGTGAACCCCCTCCTAAAAATGAATATTTCCAGGGATTTTCTCCCTTACCTCAGCATAAATTATAAAAGTAGCGATCCTCCTACACAAGCATTCAGGTCTTGAGCAGTCCAGGCAAACAACTCACATTACAATAAAGCTTAAACTTGTTCTTCATAATAATTTTAAAACACTAGCAGCCTATTTAATTTTAAAAACAGCAAAAAATATCCACCCCCCTTTCTATTTCGTAAAAGCAGTCTTGAAGTTTAAATCTCCTCAGTGTGATAGATATGCCTACTTTGATCTGCTTAGCTCTTGGAAGTCCAGGGGCTCTGGGCTGCTGGCCCAGGGTCCCTAGGAACAGCTCTGTCCGCCATTAGGGAATTTTTTCCAGAGAACCCCCTGTACTATTTCGTGAACCCCAGTTTGGGAACCACTGACCTAAACTAACAGAATAACTGGTGGCAGTAGTAGGCTGATTACATGAATTAGAGAGGGGATGACTGTCAGTGGGATTTACAGATACTTGCTGACAGCAGAGTAATATGCTCAGGACTCGAGTTTGATTTCAGGTTCTGGAGGGATGTATGCTTTGGTGGTTATAGACCCTTCTTACCCTGTTCCCCTCAAATTTGTTTCTGTCCCCTGCCCTCCATCTCCTGACCCTCACCTCACTGCTCCTATCTGAGCCAATATACCCCCCTCCGGATCACCTTCCCCTCTCACTGCTCCTATCCAACCCCAGCCCCCCGTACCCCCAGCTCCCATCCACCTTCTCTATATCTGCCTAACCCATCGGCCCCTGTCTCCTACTGCTTCCTGCCACCAGCTCCAGTCCCCCCTCCATCTACCCACATAATTCCCACGCTAAGTCAGGCTGCTTCCCGCTTCTCCACGGTGCCTGGGCGCCGCCGCCAGCAGGTGGGATATTAACAGTACAGGACAGCATCTCCCTGCTCTCAGTTCTGGTGCCTGGCACCACAGCAGCCAAGAGCGGCAGTTGCAGGGAAGATTTTGTTAACCCCTCCAGCCCCCGGATACAGCTTCTGGGTTGCTTTGTGGGGACAGCAAAAGCACAGTTTGGTTGGCATGTGGGGCTAAAGCATGCAGGTCAGACAGAAGCATCAGAGAGTTTAGCAGCCAAACTAACAAGTCCTTGCCGAGATTTGCAAACTACAATTTTTCACAGGCTTGTAACGTGGCCAAATGTGGGTGAATTTTCACAGTGAAAGTAAAAAGGCTCCTCCCTCACAGCAAGACAGCCCCTGCCAAAGTTCAGGTCCCTGCTCCAGAGCCTGGATGCATTAGTGCTTTTCAGAATATTTCTTATAGCTAATTAACATGGGCAACATATTTTACCTTAAACTTGTCCTCGGAAACACCTGAACCATTTTTGCTAAAGCTTTCCATGCTGGGTGTCTGACTTGGGCTGAATTTTTTTTTTTTTGAAATTTTCTTACTGGAGGGTTCAAGTTTGGCAAAACTTATAAGCAATCAAACCAAGGTCTAATAAAGGGACGTGTCATCAACCATAACTATAGGTGGAGTTACTGGCACCACCCATAATAAAGCCAACGGCTAATTTATGTATGTTAAAATATACACACAAGATACACAAACACAGCACAGCAGAGAAATTTTAAATACGCATACATTAACCATTAGTTTTGTAGACTTTTATACAACTATTTTATGCTCTTCTGCTGACCCTGAAACTACATTTGGCTAAGGATGAGCAGTTCATACGCAGAACCAAAAATTCTTAAGTTCAGTGGGGAGAAGACTTCAGACTCCGCAAGTCCACATGTCAATCCTCAGAGCTGTATTGCCATCTGTCAGTGATTCAGGTACATGAACAAAGGCGCTGTGAGTAACAAGGCATTAGTAAGTTGAAGAATGTAATAGGAGTTCAACAAAACAGCCATAATACTTTCAGATCCATTCAAAATGACAGAGAGGAACAAAACAGAGGGGAAATCAGTGTTGGCCAAACAAAGGCTAAGGGGCCAAATTCGCCCCTCCGGTATGCCTGTGTAGATACCATGCACATGCATGAGAGCACCTCTCTCAGTTCCTGCTCCCCCACTTCCCACCATGGCTGTGTCTGTGATGCGCACACAAGATGTGGGGATAAAATAATACACTATTACAAACAACGGAAAGTTGAAAATTCACACACACATTCGCTTTATAGTGTTCTCTTAAAAAGAGGAAGCAAAAACTTTGTCTAACACAGCTGGAAGTGGAGCGCCTCTAAGAGAAGACAATATTTCCTGCCTGAAATAAAAGTTTCAGAAATAAAAAGCTCCCATCACCCCTCGCTACTTCGTGTGGAATGGACACCTGGATATGCCCTAGCAGTTGAGTCTTCAACCCAAAAATGGATGGGTAGGGTTTTATATTTCCAGGTAGAGCTGACAGCTGAAAACAGCCCTCCCCTCAACTTTCATCTTTAACAGTGCAGTAAATGGAGCATGCTCACAAAAAGGCTTGTTAGTGACACAAGACCTTCGTCAGAAAAAGTTCATCAAGTGCAGCAGTGTGGGCCAGACATAAGCAGCGCAAGCCACTTTGAAAACCTTTTGGGAAGCACCACTGAGAATTTTTGAAACAGGATGAAGATATTCCCAGCGCAATTTCCACTCCTCTGCCACAGCCCCTGTTCACCAAGCAGATGAAATATCCTTCCCCGACAGAGTTATCTGGCTCTCACGTTATTCAGCTCCCTGATTATCTTCCTTAACCTTTGTGAAGCAGCCAAATAAAACTTGTCTCCTTTGTTCCAGTAAAATCATTTTTAGCACAAACTAACATTTTTAGCATAACTAGTAATTGGAGATTATTAGTGTGATTTACATGTCTATTCTATCAGAGACTTCTTAATTCAATAATTCTATTCAGTGAATTACCTGTTCTGTAAAGTGCTTAGTGTACTTTTGGGCACTGTAAAATAATTAAGCAACAATAAATCCAGCGCATGCCCTGCTAATCACTAGCCAAAGTCACTGATTTATAAGATTGGTTCTACTAATGAGAATCTCAAAAGGGGCCTGATTCAACAACTTCCACTGAAGTGGGGGGGGGAATAAAAAAAAAATCCCACAGATTTCTCTGAGAGCTGGATTATGTCCAAGGTGCATAAATCAGGTTCATTTTCTATAAATATCGAAAGGTTGAGATGCTTAGCTGAAGTGTATAAGAATCTCAGGAGTCTGCACAATTGCGTTGGGACCCTGTTAAAACAAGCTTGCTCCTATTATTTCCTGCATTACTAGTTCTAGTCCCAGCTGGAATCCGGAAATAAAAAGAACATTTTCCAAACACCACAAAAAAGGTTCATTTTGAATTCAGCTTTACAAATGGGAGAAAGTTTAAAAGCAGGGAGTGGGAGGAAGGAAGGAACAGGTGGGGGTTAAGGGGGTTTCCCTCCAAACTGGTTCACCAGGTCCTAATAATTTATTTCTCTGACACTTTAGTAAATCAAACACACTTCTTTAGGCTAGTAAAACACTAGCTACCCCTTCTCACACATCCAAACACATGCAGAAATGTCAGCCAATCAAATCAACAATAAAGAAAACACTACACAGGGTGGATAAAAATCAATGATTTTTCTAAAAAAAGTAAAAAAAAACTTATTTAAAATTGGATTTTTTTGATAAAATGATTTTTGAGGAAAAAACTTATCTAAAGATAGCTTGAATTAAGATACATTATAGCTCAAAGATATCATCATGGAATAGGAATTATACATTCTAATTCTAGAGTATGAGACAATATATTCATGTAATATTTAAGAAAAGTTTTGTAAATGAGTTCCAATAGTTCATAGATTAGGGACCCAATCTTATGGGGTTCCAGGGGTTCTGTATAGTTTATTTAGGTTAATCTTTCCATCTACCCAATGGGACTCAGTGCTAAGTCTAGAAGATACCATCAGAGATGCTTAGTTTTGCAGTTTTCAAACTATGAATTCATGTCTCCAGAGACAACATGCGTGTTAACAGCAAAAATGTTTAAAATAAATAAATAAATATAGAGAGAGAGGTGAAAGATAACAGACCTCAACCCTATTGTCCCTCTGCAAATTTGTGTACACAGAGTCAATCCCTTACCTCTCTCTAAAAGTGCAAACTTTCAAAAAGTTCAATGAATAGAAGATTGTTGGGGGCAGAATAGATCTGGACAAGGAGAAGAAGTCTGGAGAGAAATGTGAGAAGGGAGCGACAAGCAGTAGAAACAAAAGTGAAACTGTTTGAGCAGCATATTCCAGAAGTCTTGAAGTCTTTCCGAGTGTAGCCTTCATTGATTTGAGATCTACCACACCATTTTCTCACTAGAAGGGAAAACAGCAGGCCGTAAAAGAGATCCAGTTTGGGAATATTTTAATGAAATTCCTCTACCTGTGGGTAAGACAGGCATGCGAGCAAAATGCAAACAGGGCCACAAAGAAATGCAAGGCCTGGTTGCCCGAATGAAACAGCATCATGAGAAGTGTTCCTTCGCAAGAGGAAGCTGTGTTGAAGATGATGAAAGGAACATGTCTGAACATACAGGATCTTCAGATTGGTAAGCTTTTATATTTCATACTTCTTTCTTACGGACTGCCTGTCTTCCTTCGGGACTATTCTTGAATTCTCATGTTTGAGCAAAAAATATAGTTGTTACTCTATGGTACTGTCATTTTAGATGCAGTTGTGACAAGAAATAAGTAGCTGAAATAGGCAGATCTTCCTTTTACAATTTCACCTTTAAAATAGTACTGAGTGCCAGTGAATGCAATGAGTAATACTAAATGAGCAGTGTGGTAATAATAATTAAATAACTGCATTGACTTTTTTTGTTTAGGAGAATCCATCCTCAACATACAGGATTCTGAAGACTAGCCACCTTCACGATCACCATCATTTTCTATACTTTCGGAGTTAGCTGCCAATGATACTGTTTCAGACACATCATGTATGTCACATAGCCACAGTATATCACCTGCAGCAAAAAGAAACAAAATCTTCATCATCGAGGAACCACCATAGATGAGTTTGTGATAAGAACTAGCAGATTACAAAAAGAGGTAATTGATAAAAAAAATTGCCCAGTTTGTTTATGCAACAAACTCCTCTTTCCATATGATTGAGAACCCACACTTCATTAACATGGTTCAGTCATTAAGACCAGAATACAGTCCACCCAAAAGAGCAGATGTCGCAGGCAAATTGCTGGATAAAGTGTATGAAAGAGAAATTGAGCAGTGTGCAAAAGGTCTAGAGGGTGAAATTGTTAACCTGAGTCTTGATGGGTGGAGCAATGTCCACAATGATCCTGTTGGATGTGCTTGTGACACAACAGAAGAAAGGAATGTCTTCCTTACAGAAACAACTGACATCAGGAAATGCACACACAGCAGAATACTTACAAGTAGCAGCAGTAAAAGCTGTAACAAACTGTGAAAAAAAATTCGAATGTCTAGTACGCAGCTTGGTTGCAGACAATGCTGCAAATGTATCCAAGATGAGAAGAAATTATTTAGAAGAGAGTCCCAAGCTAACAACTTACGGTTGCAGTGCTCATTTGACGCACCTCTTAGCCAAATACTTCAGTGTCCCAGAAATAAAGGCTAATGTGCTGAAATTGCAAAAAACACTTCTGCAATGACCACTTTGCAGCAGCTGCTCTGAAAAAAGTGGGAGGAACCACGCTAACTCTCCCACAGACGTGCGATGGAACTCAGTAGTGGACTGTTTTGAGCACTACATCAAGAACTGGCCTAATCTGATGACAGTTCGTGAATGAAATTGTGAAAAAATAGATGGCTCTGACCCAGCCAAAGTTCTCAACATTGGGCTAAAGAGAAATGTTGAACACATGCTGAATATCCTGAAGCCTATTTCTGTAGCCTTGAACAAAATGCAGGGAAATAGCTCTTTTATTGTGGCCGCTGTTGAAATTTGGAAGGAACCGAGTGAGATCTTAAAAACAGAAATATGCAATGAGTTACATTACAAGCATTAATAAAACAAATGGGACAAGCACTATCTCCAGGTCATTTTCTTGCAAATATTCTCAATATTCTGCACCAGGGTCAAACCTTAACTGCTGAAGAAGAGGAGGTGGCTAGGACATGGACGTCCAGCAATCATCCCTCCATAATGCCAACTATAATAAACTTCAGAGCTAAGGGTGAACCATTCTAGAAATATATGTTTGCTGATGATGTTTTAAAGAAAGTCACACCACTGAACTGGTGGAAGTCACTTAAGCACTTGGATTCAGAGACTGTTGAAGTGATAATCTCACTTTTAACAGCAGTAGCTTCTTCTGCCGGTGTAGAAAGAAATTTTCTTCCTTTGGACTAATGTATTCCAAATTGAGAAATTGTTTGGGACCCGAAAAAGCAGGAAAGCTTGTTTTTCTTTTCCAGATTATGAACAAACAGGAAAATGAAGGTGAAGACGACTGAGTTAGCTGCAGAAGCCAATATTCTAAGTTTCTCATGTTGACTTGGCTGACATAGTCCACTTTTTTTTTTTAAATATTTCATTTAACTATTTTAGTTAAAAATAATTTCAACAAAAACAAACCTGATTTTAAAAAACTTGACTGTTTAACTAAATTTAAAAATTCATATGCTTGTATTGTTAAAATATTCTATGTTTGCTGTTGAAGAAAAAAATCCAGAATACATAACGTTGCTGTTTTAGTTAAATAAAACAATTTAAATGTTTGCTGGGGATGTTCTCTTCCTAATACGGCATGGCAAGAAAATCCTCCAAATATTAATGATTAACCTTTTGAATTGGAGATAGTTCACCTCCCAATGACTTCATAAATATCTGCTTCGATTACCTTTGAATGATTGTTTGGTTATTTCATTTACCATTTTCTGATATAGCTGTAAAACTAATCTGAAAAGTTTTCAAAATAAATCACTTTAAAAATGTATAGTGTGTACCTTCTAAAAATGAAACCTACATCTCTGAGTTGCGAAGAATGTGTATTAAAGGTTCTAACAACCAACAAGAATGCACTTTTATGTAGAAATCCATGATTAAACAGAGTCTTCCTGACTAGTAATTTAAATCAATTTGATTTAAATCAAATCCACCCTGACGCTATACATAATAAATCAAGATCAATCATGAAACAAGTCATTATTTCACCACTTGGTCAGGTCACTCTGCTTGATCATTCCTCTTTTAGTCACATCTCAAGCCCCATCCCTCATTCGTAGGTTATCTACTTAGCCCAGATTCCTATAATCAGATCCAAACAAGCAGATTCATGCAATCAATAGGGCTCTGCCCACATTAATCCAATTGTAGGTTTGGGACCTTGGACTTCCTATTGCTTGGGGCAGGGACCATTTCTTCATAACTCGCAAAACTTGTCATTATACAAGTAAATAATTAATAATGGTTAAAGCTAGGCTAGATCATTTAAAAATTTTAAAAGATAGACATCCTTTCAAAGTATCTCACTGAATATTTCTCTCTCCTCTCTTACTATTGATATAAATGAATCTTCCCTTTCTTTAAATAAAGTTTTCATTAGCAGAGAAAGTTTGCAAAGGGTGTGGTACTGTCTTGGCATAGAACTGGGAGCCAGTACTTCTAGAGTTCTAATTTCACTGTGAAAAATGACTGCCCTGCCCTTCATGTCTTGGCCTGGGGAAGTCACTTAACCGCTTTGGTTCAGTTTCCCACCTGTAAGATGGGTCAAACAATAATTACTAACTACTACACGATTTTGTTGTAACAATTAATTACTTATGTTCGTACGGCTCTTTGAAGATCCTAAGTGCCAAGCAGTATTATTAGACAACGAAATGATGTATTTTCTCCCTCAAGGTACGTACGGGAAAACACAAAGCACGCAACTGTATTTCTAATTAAATGAGATACTGAAAAAGTGGGACATTTTAAACACAAATTGTATAATCTTTAGCCAGCTCAGAAAGATTATTCCAGCCACACAAACTTTATAGGAGTATGCATCCAAGAAAAGAAAAATATCACTCAATTGGCTTTCTGCTGGCAGAATAAGCTTGTCTAAATAAAACATGAAAAAGTATCTCAAGCCTTGGAGCGGGAAAAACAAATCTCAAAGAAATGGAAATCATATTTAAAAGCTCTGAGGATGATGAATTTATAATTTCTGAATATGAAGTGATTAGCAGCATTGGAGGGGCCAATTTAATAAATAACTGGAGAGGAAAAGAAAAAACTGTTCACTGGATGCAACAGAGGTCAGATGCTAGATAAACAGGGCAGTGTGCTAAATATTTATGTACTTTCTCCCTGTCTCTTTGTATTGGAGTGTCACTGTCAGTGTTTTGGGTGAACAGAATGCAAAACAGAGCATTTCTAATGCCTGAACCACAAGTGAGAAATTTTTACATTATGAAGCCCACGAACATACAATCTTCTACAAGCAGCAGCATTTGTTTAAGGGGGAACGGGGTGGGGGGGGCGACGCTCCAATAACACCCCCCTTTAAATTCTGTTCCCCTCCCCCCAACCATCAGCAAGAAAAGAATGGAACAATCCCCTTGAATGAATGTTTAGAACAAGCCCACACTACTAGTCTCAATGAGTTTACTATGCTCCATTTCCACATATCAAATACATACAGCAAGAAGAGTTTTCTTTATGCAGATGGGCTGGAATTTTGCCTCCATGCTTGAATGGAATTGACAGCAACAGTTCAATGCTTTCGAATATTGTTAGGGCTTTATCTCTGCTCCTTCCTCATTTTTTCAAATTTGAGGTTAAGTTCATTCATGCTATGAACACACAACATCTCTGTCAGGGTTTGTCCAGGTAAGACAAAGAATTAATTTTTGTAAAATAATTAAAAAAATGAAGAAGTGTTTATGTGGCCTTATATCTCACTGCTGCTAGAGGTGAATCAAAACAAAACTATGATCCTCTTTGATTAGCAGATACAGGTAAGCAACCTTTTTCATGTTCTCTCCACAGGTACTAATGCGGAGAGAGGACTAGATGATACATCTGAGGGAAGGGAACAGAAGGAGACTCCACCGACTGGAAAGCATGAGAGGCACTGTCCTAGGGTTGGGGGTTCCACGACCACCATTCCCAAGAGAAGGTGGTGTGTGGTGGTGGTCGAGGACTCTCTTCTCAGGGGGACTGAGTCATCTATCTGCCACCCCGACCGGGAAAACCGAGAAGTCTGCTGCTTGCCAGGAGCTAGGATTCACGATGTGACGGAGAGACTGCCGAGACTCATCAAGCCCTCGGATCACGACCCCTTCCTGCTTCTCAACGTGGGCACCAATAATACTGCCAAGAATGACCTTGAGCGGATCACTGCAGACTACGTGGCTCCGGGAAGGATAAAGGAGCTCGAGGCGCAAGTGGTGTTCTTGTCCATCCTCCCCGTGGAAGGAAAAGGCCCGGGTAGAGACCGTCGAATTGTGGAAGTCAACGAATGGCTATGCAGGTGGTGTCGGAGAGAAGGCTTTGGATTCTTTGACCATGGGATGGTGTTCCAAGAAGGAGGAGTGCTAGGCAGAGACGAGCTCCACCTAATGAAGAGAGGGAGGAACATCTTTGCAAGCAGGCTGGCTAACCTAGTGAGGAGGGCTTTAAACTAGGTTCACAGGGAGAAGGAGACCAAAGCCCTGAGGTAAATGGGGAAGTGGGATACCGGGAGGAAGCACGAGCAGGAGAGCGCGAGAGGGGAGGGCTCCTGCTTCATACTAAGAAAGCAGGACAAACAGCAAGTTATCTCAAGTGCCTATACACAAATGCAAGAAGCCTGGGAAACAAGCAGGGAGAACTGGAAGTCCTGGCACAGTCAAGGAATTATGATGTGATTGGAATAACAGAGACTTGGTGGGATAACTCACATGACTGGAGTACTGTCATGGATGGATATAAACTGTTCAGGAAGGACAGGCAGGGCAGAAAAGGTAGGGGAGTTGCATTGTACGTAAGAGAGCAGTATGACTGCTCAGAGCTCCAGTATGAAATGGCAGAAAAACCTGAGAGTCTCTGGATTAAGTTTAGAAGTGTGAGCAACAAGGGTGATGTCATGGTGGGAGTCTGCTGTAGAGCACTGGACCAGGGAGATGAGGTGGATGAGACTTTCTTCCGGCAACTCACAGAAGTTACTAGATCGCAGGCCCTGGTTCTCATGGGAGACTTCTATCACCCTGATATCTGCTGGGAAAGCAATACAGCAGCGCACAGACAATCCAGGAAGTTTTTGGAAAACGTAGGGGACAATTTCCTGGTGCAAGTGCTGGAGGAACCAACTAGGGGCAGAGTTCTTCTTGACCTGCTGCTCACAAACCAGGAAGAATTAGTAGGGGAAGCAAGTGGATGGGAACCTGGGAGGCAGTGATCATGAGATGGTCGAGTTCAGGATCCTGACACGGGGAAGAAAGGAGAGCAGCAGAATACAGACCCTGGACTTCAGAAAAGCAGACTGACTCCCTTAGGGAGCTGACGGGCAGGATCCCCTGGGAGAATAACATGAGGGGGAAAGGAGTCCAGGAGAGCTGGCTGTATTTTAAAGAATCCTTATTGAGGTTACAGGGACAAACCATCTCGATGTGTAGAAAGAATAGTAAATATGGCAGGCGACCCGCTTGGCTTAAGAGTGAAATCCTTTCTGATCTTAAACACAAAAAAGGAGGTTACAAGAAGTGAAAGATTGGACAAATGACCAGGGAAGAGTATAAAAATATTGCTCGGGCATGCAGGAGTGAAATCAGGAAGGCCAAATCACACCTGGAGTTGCAGCTAGCAAGAGATGTTAAGAGTAACAAGAAGGGTTTCTTCAGGTATGTTAGCAACAAGAAGAAAGTCAAGGAAAGTATGGGCCCCTTACTGCATGAGGGAGGCAACCTAGTGACAGAGGATGTGGAAAAAGCTAATGTACTCAATGCTTTTTTTTCCCCTCGGTCTTCACGAACAAGGTCAGCTCCCAGACTACTGCACTGGGAGGCACAGGATGGGGAGGAGGCGGCGACCAGCCCTCTGTGGAGAAAGAAGTGGTTTGGGACTATTTAGAAAAGCTGGACGAGCTCAAGTCCATGGGGCCGGATGCGCTGCATCCGAGAGTGCTAAAGGAGTTGGCGGATGTGATTGCAGAGCCATTGGCCATTATCTTTGAAAACTCCTGGCGATCGGGGGAGGTTCCGGATGACTGGAAAAAGGCTAATGTAGTGCCAATCTTTAAAAAAGGGAAGGAGGAGGATCCTGGGAACTACAGGCCAGTCAGCTTCACCTCAGTACCCGGAAAAATCATGGAGCAGGTCCTCAAGGAATCAATTCTGAAGCACTTAGAGGAGAGGGAAGTGATCAGGAACAGTCAGCATGGATTCACCAAGGGCAAGTCATGCCTGACTAATCTAATTACCTTATATGACGAGATAACTAGCTCTGTGGATGAGGGGAAAGCAGTGGATGTGTTGTTCCTTGACTTTAGCAAAGCTTTTGACACGCTCTCCCACAGTATTCTTGCCAGCAAGTTAAAGAAGTATGGGCTGGATGAATGGACTATAAGGTGGATAGAAAGCTGGCTAGATTGTCAGGCTCAACGGGTAGTGATCAATGGCTCCATGTCTAGTTGGCAGCCAGTATCAAGTGGAGTGCCCCAAGGGTCGGTCCTCGGGCCGGTTTTGTTCAATACCTTCAGTAATGATCTGGAGGATGGCGTGCATTGCACCCTCAGCAAGTTTGCAGATGACACTAAACGGGGAGGAGAGGATAGGGATAGGATACAGAGGGACCTAGACAAATTAGAGGATTGGACCAAAAGAAATCTGATGAGGTTCAACAAGGAGAAGTGCAGAGTCCTGCACTTAGGACGGAAGAATCCCATGCACTGCTACAGACTAGGGACCGAATGGCTAGGCAGCAGTTCTGCAGAAAAAGGACCTAGGGGTTACACTGGACGAGAAGCTGGATATGAGTCAACAGGGTGCCCTTGTTGCCAAGAAGGCCAATGGCATTTTGGGATGTATAAGTAGGGGCATTGCCAGCAGATCGAGGGATGTGATCGTTCCCCTCTATTCGATATAGGTGAGGCCTCATCTGGAGTACTGTGTCCAGTTTTGGGCCCCACACTACAAGAAGGAAGTGGAAAAATTGGAAAAAGTCCAGCGGAGGCAACAAAAATGATTAGGGGACTGGAACACATGACTTATGAGGAGAGGCTGAGGGAACTGGGGATGTTTAGTCTGCTGAAGAGAAGAAGAATGAGGCAGGATTTGATAGCTGCTTTCAACTACCTGAAAGGGGGTTCCGAAGAGGATGGATCTAGACTGTTCTCAGTGGTAGCTGATGACAGAACAAGGAGTAATGGTCTCAGGTTGCAGTGGGGGAGGTTTAGGTTGGATATTAGGGAAGACTTTTTCCCTAGGAGGGTGGTGAAACACTGGAATGCGTTATCTCCTTCCTTTGAAGTTTTTAAGGTCAGGCTTGACAAAGCCCTGGCTGAGATGATTAGTTGGGGATTGGTCCTGCTTTGAGCAGGGGGTTAGACTTCCAACCCTGATATTCTATGATTCTATGTATATTGGCAACCTTAATTTTTTTTGTGTTGTAATAGATATACTGTGTGTGTGCGCGCATGTGACACATTGCACTCCATATGCTTTATGAAAATATGCTTATGAATGTGAATATGACGCTACTGGAATATGCTTTATTCAAAAGGTCTCTTGTAAGGTATCATTACAAAGCTTATAATCTACTGAGTGCGTTCATCCTATTTGTATGCATGTATCATCCTTGTTTCTGAAGCTAGAAATATGAAGTATACTGGGGTCCTATTGTAATTATGCAAAGTGTGGGCCATTAATGGTGGTTTAGAATCTTGATGGCTCCCATTGACTAGGACAATTGGTTGTAGATGGTTTATTTACCTGCAAGCCTTCCTGTGTACATGTGGGCCAGCCCACGGGTAATGAAAAATGGGGTCTCACAGGACAAGCGATCATGTCATCTGATACTGGAATCCATCTTAAATCTGGTACTTTTCCATTTAGGAGGAGGGGTGGGGACAGAGACACAAAAGATTCCCACCTTGTGCCAAAGCTATAAAAGGGGGTGGAACAGAACAAAGGGGTGCCAGTCCTGCTTACCACCTGAGATGTCTGCTGGAAGTAACAAGGACTGAAGGAGAGGAAAGGATTGGGCCCAGGCTAGAAAGGAGTCTAGTCTGTGAAAGAAGCTTATTGGAACATCTGAGGGTGAGATTTACCTATAATCCGTTTCTTAATGTATTAGGCTTCGACTTGCATGTTTTTGCTTTATTTTGCTTGATGACTTACTTTGTTCTGTCTGTTATTACTTGAAACCACTTAAATCCTACTTTTTATACTTAATAAAATCACTTTTGTTTATTAATAAACCCAGAGTAAGTGATTAATACCTGGGAGACCAAACAGCTGTGCATATCTCTCTATCAGTGTTATATAGGGTGGACAATGTATGAATTTACCCTGTATAAGCTTTATACAGAGTAAAACAGATTTATTTGGGGTTTGGATCCCATTGGGAACTGGGTGTCTGGGTGCTGGAGACAAATAACCTGCTAAGCTGTTTTCAGTTAAGCCTGCAGCTTTGGGGTCACGGACCAGACCCTGGGTCTGTGTTGCAGCAGGCTAGCGTTCCTGGCTCAACAAGGCAGGGTTCTGGAGTCCCCAAGCTGGCAGGGAAAATGGGCTCAAAGGTCATTTCAGCACATCAGGTGACAGTCCCAAGGGGTCTCTGTGACCAAACCCATCACAGCATGCGTATGACAAAGAAGCCAAGGATGAAGGCAGCAACAAGGAGGAATCAAGTCCCCGACCAACAGTGAAAACACAAACAAGAAGTAGGTGGCTGCTTCGAAGACCAGTACACTTGAAGAAATATGAAGCCTAACAAGGCACAACGGGTTGATGTTAAAGGCCATGTTCCCATGGTGGGCTCTGTGCTAGTAACCTGTGCTTGCGCAAAACAAACCAACAAAAATTAAAAGGAACACAGTAGCAACATGCATGGAGCTTGGAAGGAGGAGCCTAGGTCGTAGGAAAGAAGGGTTTGGAGAAAGCACCAGGAAGTCAGTCTGTGTGCACATGGCTGGAATACTGGAATATAGCAGTTGCAGCCTCTCTGTAAATAATTCTATTAATAAAGAGCCATTTTAGTTTCAGAAACATGAAGTCCTCTCACGTTTTATCCAGCATACATTAAAATGTAGATAAATCAAGACTACCAAACTCTGACATGTACTCAGTTATTTAGATAAATTCAGAGTCTAACCTAAAAGTGGTCAAATTCAAATATATGTAAACTTATAGAACTTGAAACTGAGAAAAACAACAACAAATATTATATTGCTTAATAAAATGGTCTTCCAACCAGGGTTCTACCAGAAAAATAGTTCTGGTGATTATTTTAGAGAAGTTTCTTGTGAGTATGTATGTGGAAGTCCACATGATATACAGCACAGTGACATAACAGCAGTCCGCATATTAAGGTCCCAGTCATACTGCTCAAAGTGGGGGGGGGGGGGGGGAGAAGAGCGGGGGGGAGAGAGAGATATTTCACTGACCTGAATGGAAGGATCAGGACCCTTAAGCGATACCAAAATAAAAGGATATTGCAAATCAAAGGAGGCAGCATTACTACTAGGGAAGGTATCAATTTACAATTCATTAAATGGAAATTTATACATATATAAAATATATGTATAAAAATACAGTAAAACTTTCCCTAACTTTGGAAACATTCAATAGCTCCTTGAGGGGATAAAGTACAAGCAACAAGGATGACTATGGCCAGTAAAGATGCCAATAATGAGGATGATTCAGTAGTCTGGGGGATTACTCACACTGGAAAAGGAGACTTAATGCTGATCTTTACTGATGCTCTTCAGACTACACAGTTGATTAACAAGTTGATCCATATAAACTTTTGACACTAAAAAGCAAACAACAAGTCTGAGTTACACAAAACAAGTGTACACAAAACAAGTCTGAGTCAGCACAAAATTTGAGGTAACTTATTAAGCATAAACAACTATCAGAAATGCTACTGGATGAAGAAGAAACACTGGGTGTCATATGTAAGTGAATATTAAAGACAGATTAAAGAATAAGAGTAGAGAAAGCAAGAAATGCAGATTGGAAACAAGTTATTCTATTTATTCCTAATTATTCTTAATAAAATTAGTTCCTAATATTTGTTTTTATGCCATGGACCTGATATGTCACTCAGCGCACAGTCACCCTGTGGAACTCCTTGCCTGAGGAGGTTGTGAAGGCTAGGACTATAACAGGGTTTGAGAGAGAACTGGATAAATTCATGGAGGTTAAGTCCATTAATGGCTATTAGCCAGGATGGGTAAAGAATGGTGTCCCTAGCCTCTGTTTGTCAGAGGGTGGAGATGGATGGCAGGAGAGAGATCACTAGATCATT
The DNA here is from genome assembly GCF_965152235.1 of Eretmochelys imbricata. NCBI lineage: Eukaryota > Metazoa > Chordata > Testudines > Cheloniidae > Eretmochelys > Eretmochelys imbricata. The sequence goes on from NC_135572.1 coordinate 238,217,046, forward strand.
ACCTGTTAGGTTCACTCCCTCTGGGGCACCTGGCATTGGCCACTGTCAGTAGACAGGATACTGGGCTGGATGGACCTTTGGTCTGACCCAGTATGGTCATTCTTATGTACGTCTCTCCATTGGCCAAGATGATCAAAAGCATGCAGCAGTGAGGCAGAGAAGACAAAGTGCTTTGCAAAAGGCTTGCCTCTAATCTTAGGGGTCTAGAGAGAGCACACCATGGAGATGGGGACGCACAGGTCAGAAAGCGAGAAAGCCAGCAGCATAGTCCCTTGAGCACCAGGTGGACTTTCTGCTCAAAACAGCATTACGTCTCCTCACAGATTCTACCCCACATTTAGAACAGGAGTACTTGTGGCACCTTAGAGACTTACAAATTTATTTGAGCATAAGCTTTCGTGGGCTACAGCTCACTTCACTGGATGCACAGAATGGAACATATAGTAAGAAGATATATATAAGATATATATACACACACACACACAGAGAAAACATGAAAAGGTGGAGTAAGAGGCGAATTAAGATGAGCTATTATCAGCAGGAGAAAAAAAACTTTTGTAGTGATAATCAAGATGACCCATTTAGACAGTTGACAAGAAGGTGTGAGGGTACTTAACATGGGGAAATAGATTCAGTATGTGTAATGACCCAGCCACTCCCAGTCTCTATTCAAACCCAAGTTAATGGTATCTAGCTTGCATATTAATTCCCATTTGTGATCAAAATGAAGCCAAAGAAATTTGATGGGCTCAGTACAACTTCTCTTTGAGACTTTACATTCTTTCAAACATGAAAACAAGGCAAAATTCAGGGGATAAGAATCTAGTTGAATAAAACCAATTATTTATATGAACCCCTGTGAAGTTATTGACATGAACTGTGACATATAGATCATTGTTGCAACCAAGGTCCTATAGTTGCACCAAATCTTTTACAAAGGAGGTCAAGTAAGGTGTTTATGAAAAGGTTGTAATTTGCTGGTTATGATTATGCTGTCTGTGTGTATCATTTTTGTATTTGAAGTTATGAATATTGGCAATGTACTTGTATCTCAATGTGTTTGATTCTAAGTAGCATCAGTGAAGCATTGGTCAGCTTCTTGAGAATGGGCACTTACTCAAAATAGCCCTATCAAGAAACACTTAACTGGCAATGGACCTTGGGAGACTCCAATCCACATCTGAAGAGCCTTCCTGGAACGTGCAAGATAACATGTTGAGCAATGCCTTCCGCCTGCAAACTGAGGCATGCATGGACACGTGACTTGCCCATGTGACTCCAAACTCCATCTCGCTGCTGTGATTTTCCACAATAAGAACAAAGCGGCTTCCTTCCACATGGCAGGGGATATAAAAGGCCCTGGAAACTCCTCTACTGTGTCTTCAATTCTGCTTCTGACCTCTTGCTTGAAACTGAAGCTCTGAACAAAGGACTGAATGACCCATCCAAGATCGGGTGTTTGTAATCCAGAGATTTGATTGGTTTAAATCAGTAGTAATCCCATCAAGCCTGAAACAAGCCTGAACTAAGAACTTTGCAATTGTTGTATTTGATTAACCAATTTTAACTGATCTATATTTTTTTCTGTTTATGAATAAACCTTTAGATTTTAGATTCTAAAGGATTGGCAACAGCATGATTTGTGAGTAAGATCTGACTGTTATATTGACCTTGGTCTGGGGCTTGGTCCTTTGGGATCTGGAAAACCTTTTTTCTTTTACTGGGGTATTGGTTTTCATAACCATTCATCCCCATAATGAGTGGCACTGGTGGTCATACTGGGAAACTGGAGTGTCTGAGGGAATTGCTTGTATGACTTCTGGTGAGCCAGTGGGGTAAAACTGAAGTCCTCTCTGTTCAGCTGGTTTGGTGTGCCTTGGTAGTGAAGGACCCCCAGCCTTCGGCTGTGACTGCCCTGCTCCAAACAATTTCTCCTGAACTGATACTCTCAGTAGTGTCCCACCAAAGGCTGCTTTGTTACACCCCCACAAGTGAATAATGTAAGAAACGGTAAGTTAGACATGACTTTGCATTGAGGTATAATAGGTAAAAAGATAAGTATACTTTGGGCCATGTACATTAAAAGATAACACACATCACTGAGCAGCAGGGTGGTAATCAATAGCTTCTCTCTATGTGGCTCTGCTGCAACCGCATCTAGATATATTGCGAGCATGGCCAAACTGTGTCTCATGAGCTGCATATGGCTCTTTTAAAATTAAAAGACACCCCCACGCACCTCCCCATTCTCCACCTAACAGACTGGGCTAGGGAGAAGAGGAGAGATCAGGCTTCTCCCCTGCGGCAGGGTGATGGGACTAGGGGCTTCTGCCCTGCAGGGAGGGGAATCTAAGGATCTTAGCCCCATTGGGGGTGAGAGGAGCAGAATCTCCATGCCCCAGCAGGTGCCGCACCGCAGGGCAGATTGTGCGTGTCTCGTGGCTCTTGAACTTCTGGAGATTATTGTACGTGGCTCAGAGTCAGTAAGTTTGGCCACTCCTGGTATATTGTATTCAGGTCTGGACTCCATCTTACAAGAAAAATGATGAGAAGACTGGAGGGACCAAAGTAGGAAAGAAAATGAACAAGATTAAATACACATAGCTTGACTAAGCGGTGGCTAAGGTAACATGAGATGACAGTCTACCAATATTCAAAAAAGTGTAAAAAACACAAAGGAGTGAAGGAAATCTAGTGTGTGGTACATGGAGATATAACTAGGAATATTGTATGAAATTTAGGGAAGGAAAATTTAAACTGAATATCAGGGAAAACTGTCAATGAGATTTATTAGGTTATGGAATAGTTCTCCTGAAAGTAGTGGTGAAAACTCATTGGCTTCAAAATTCTTTTAAACTAGAATGGACAAAAAGACTAGGAAACAAACAGGAAACAATTCTACATTGGCAGGAGGTTGGGCTAGATGATTTAAGTGGCTTTTCTAAATCTAACTTCTTTCATTCCTAAAGGAAAGAACATGGCTTCATACAATTGTATTTTTAACGCAAGACACAAGCTCTTTATGTACATAGTCAAAGCACTGCGAAATCATCAGCTAATGAATCTATCACCCTGTAAGTGAACTTAAGAAAAAAAAGCACACATTAAATTGCTTTGTAGATCCAGCTTTGCACTGGTGAGTGCTGCAGCATCTAATAAACAGTTCCTGAAGCTGCCAGGGCTGCTAACATCTGTCATAATGCTAGGGCACAAAGACAGTGTGTCAAGATAAGGTGACATAAAGATTCAGGCCCTGATCCTGCAAAAGATCACAAGTGTGCATACTTGTTCTCAAGGCAGCAGGAATCCACATCGGCACAAGGGGATGATCGAGCAGATATCTTTCCAGGAATGGGGCCTCAAGCTTTTGAACTTAGAATAACTATGTTAATTTGAGCTCTATTCCACAGTGTTAGGAAAAAATTCATTTGCCAGATGGAAAAGGGACAAAATCTGGTAGGCGGGAAAAAAATATTTGAGGTTTCCAAAAAGGGTACTGCAGAACTTCACACACAACAGGAGACAGCTAGGGGAAAAAGTTATCTGACAGTGTTATTTTGAGCGTGTCTAGTCGAATGCAAAGGGCTCAAACAGAAAGCATGTAATAAGGAAAAAGATCTCCTTGTCTCTGCTGTCTTTATCTTATGTATTACCCTGACGGTAAGATGCTCAAGCCTCAGAATCTGTAGTAGGGTTGTTGTTTCACAAGGGGGGCCCGAACTCAGTAGCGAGTCAGAAGGCAGCACAGTAGGCAGCGACGTGGTGTGCTGCTGGAACGGGGCCAGCAGCGAGCTGCCAGCTGAAATAAGCTAGCCGGCTCGTTTGGCAGCAAGTCCAAAGACTCAGCAATAGGAAGAAGACAGCAGTCCATCCCTGGGTGGCTGGGAGTAAGAGTCTGAGGAGAGGAAGAAGTAGGCTGGGAAAGTCCTCCCCAGTAGGTGGGGGGGGGGGGAGAGAGAGAAGGAAGAAATCATAAATTTGCTTTATTCAGGCCCCCCCATTTGGCCTTTATTCGCTCGTGCTAACTGCTCCAAGGCCAATCTGTCCTCATCTGTTATGGACTTTATGGAGATCTGCCTTAAGGAAAAGAATAATAGAATGTGCTGTCGGGGTGACGCTTTTTCTGGTAATGTGAAATCCATCCATCTTATTTATTTCATTTTAATAAGAACAGCTGCATTCACCTGAACTTGGAGCTTTGGTCATTATTTTTGAGTCTCTTTCAAAGGGTTATTTCTGTAAATCAAAGATGTTCTTTGTTACTCTGGTATGTCAGAAAGCAAGAGGCTTCGATTATTTCCTCTTCAACAGGCGTGGGGTTGAGCATACAAAGCCTACACTTCTGGCCACCAGTATGGTCACTCACTGCTTTAGAGAGGAGGAAAAAATTTTAACACACATTTCACATAAAAGGAATTTTTTCAGTACATGAAGAAGAACGAGGAGTACTTGTAGCACCTTAGAGACGAACAAATTTATTTGAACATAAGCTTTCGTGGGCTAAAGCCCACTTCATCAGATGTATGAGGGGGAAATTCAATAGGAAGATAGATACACACACACACACACACACACACACACACACACAGAGAACATGAAAAAAATGGAGGTTACCATACCAACTCTAACGAGAGTAATTAAGGTGGGCTATTATCAGCAGGAGAAAAAAACCCCACTTTTGTAGTGATAATCAGGATGGTCCATTTCAAACAGTTGACAAGAAGGTGTGAGTAACAGTAGGGGGGAAATTAGCATGGGGAAACAGTATTTTCCACGGCATGCATCTGATGAAGTGGGCTTTAGCCCACAAAAGTTTATGCTCAAATAAATGTGTTAGTCTCTAAAAAGTTTGCCACAAGTACTCCTCGTTCTTTTTGCTGATACAGACTAACACAGCTACCACTCAAACCTTTCACTACATTGTGAGCTGATACCACAAAGATGAATCAGAGCATTTTCATTTTGTTTCACACAATTTGCGTGTCTATGCTAATCTTCAAAATAATTTTACTAATAAACCTATATATGTTCCTCAGAACCCCTAAACCTAGGACAAGTGGTCTAAGAAAGTGCATCCCGGAGCCTCCCATCATCACCTTATACTTTTGTAAGGAGCCTGTTTTTAGAGTTAAGCCCCCAAACAAAGGAATTTAATATATCTCCACATGGCTGGCTATCATCTTACCTCAATGTTTTTCCTACAGGAAGAGCTCAAGGTTTTCAATACTGGCCCTTAGCTAGCCATTGAGATACACAACTATCACTGCCATCGAAAGGTGCCATTCGAGCACCTGCTACCAGCAAAGGAGCTAGCTGATCACCTGAAATGCGTGCAGCTTCCTCAACACCGCATGAGGTTTATAGTTTTAAAAGTCCAAGGAGTGACCCAATTTATGGATAAATAGGGCACATTTCATAAAAGAATAAGTAAAGAAGCAATTTTTTTTTAATGACAAACAACTATCCCCCCGTTTTCTGCTGTGTTTCACATCATACAAGCCAAGAGGCAAGATAAAAACATATGATATTCTTGCTGGAAGGCTGAAACATAATGCTATTCTTGGTCTTAGAATTCACAAAAACAACACACAAGAACCCAAAACAGAGAGAGAGAAAGCAGGCTGCTTCCTATAACAGAGGGGCACAAATCACCCCACTTGCTTTAGGAATCTGCAGAAATGACTCTGCCCTAAAAATCCCGCTTCCTGCGAGCAGGACCCAGAAAACCCTAGAGAATTTAAAAGGGCAGATCACAATTTTAACACCGTTTTCAATGCACCACATTTTCAAGATTGCCATTTCCTCAGAAGTCACAACACAGAAGTAATTAATTGATTTTAAACTTTTTATATACGTAATAGGGAGGCAGGTTGCAGGTCCTGCACTGTGTTGTGCCCCTGATTTCCACCATGAACAGGGAATTCTGGGAAATGCAGCAAGACCTGCTCTGTCTAATGGCAGAGAGATAAGGAAAAGGGGCTGTCCCATCAGTCAGAGGGCCTGGAAAAGAGCTTGGGGGGAAGCTTTTTAAGATGCTAGTGAAAGATTCAGGGAAAATAGCTGGAGGGCTATCCAGGGCTAATGTACCCTGAGGAGACAATGCTTATGGAAGGGCAGTGGCCTTGGGGAGGGAGAAAGATGGTGGTTTGACCTGACACCTGCCTCATTGTTGAGGGCCCCAAAGGTGGCTCTTATGGAAGAGGAAGGGCGGGTGTGAACTCACTTTGACTTTGACTGTAAGGGACAAGCAGGGGGTGTTGCTGTTGTTTCCAGAACAGAGGAGAAGATGGACAAACCCTCAAGCAATGGTTGTGAGTCAGGGAGACTGTAAAAGTTGGAACTTTTATTTGGACTTCTGTTACTTTGGAAAGGGTGGAATTTTTTGGGAGGGCTCAAACTAGTCCTCAGTGATGGAAACTAGGGAACAAACGCATCCGCATGGTGCAGAATAAACACTGTTACAATACAAAATGCCATCAAAAGGGCACACTAGCCAAATATCTCGATTATATGATTTATCTAGGCTTATTATTAAATATTACAGTGCGAGGCCCTCTATACTGTTAGAAAGGTTATATATTAATCAGCAAGATTCTATAATTCTCTCTCTCTCTCTCTCTCAATAGCTAGTTGGCTGAATTTTAGAACTCATGTTTGCAATTTAAGGAGATTTGCTTCTATATTTTGCCTCCAAATCTCCACAGAAGAAAATTACTTCTTAGGGTGAACTGTTAGAATTCACAAAAGAATTTCAGATTATGCGTATCTCAGTTTTTAAAAAAAGGTAAGGTAAGGCTGCCATAAAAATTTGTGGAAAAATTAATGATCGTTTTTGACCTAACACAGAAAAAGATACAATACATAATTCTTCTAATGTACCCCATTAGTGTAGTAGGCAGAGACAATAATACAAACAAACATGACTATACAATATACAGAAAACTGAACTGATATGCAGGACTTCAAATCTGGTGTCCTTTCCAGCCCTTAACCCCATTACTCAGGAGGAAAACAGAGAACTAACTCAAACCAATGCATCTTAATGTGTCTGTAATTCTACTTCACCTTGCCAAACTGAGGGTTTTATGCTATGATCACTCATTTCTTTTGCAGACTATGGAGACAGGACTAGCTATTGGACAAAGGAAAAACTAAAAATGGCACTGGAATTACAATTCAAGGAGTGAGGATCTGACAGACTGATTTAGGAGTGTGTGTTGGCAGCAGTTTAACTGTTCGTACCAGATTGTGCAGCACAGACTGATTCAATTTCTTCTTTGTACCTGTTGTAATCTCTCCTTCAAAGGCATTTTTGGGAGTATGTTATCTGGAAGACTGGAATGCCGTAGTCTGTTTTAGATCTGTTCATTACCAAGTAATCAGGCTGATCTATTTACTTTTATTCCTGATGCAAGATAATTTTTTAAAGAAAGGTAAATTCTTTAAATTATAAAAAGTTGTTTGACTTCCTTCCACTACAGAATAGAGAGTTGAAATTAAGTCTTTCAGATGGCTCATAAGACAGTTCCAGTTACTTCACCCACCCACCCATTCATTATTGTCCAAGTGGATAATTAAAAGATGCTGTTGTGACACTCCACCTGCATCTCTGAAAAATATAGTCTGGCAAATTCCATTAGCCACAGAAAGACAAATATACTTTAAAAACTTACATTTATACAGCCTCCTTCATCACGCATCCAAAGCACTTTACAAACTTAACTGACAGACAAACTATGAGGAATCCTGGCTATATTGAACTTATGGGCCAAATCATCAAGCTGGGGTTACATGTTGCAAGCAACATACAGCCTTGTGAACTGGCTGATCACCCACTTTGGGGGTGCAGTTCAGGCTGCTGCACTGGAAAGGAGGGCAAGAAATCTCTGCTCTGTGGATAAATGTCATGGAGTTATTTTGGAAGCAGGAACTTATGCAAATAAGCTTTCCTACCCCTGAGCAGCTCCATGCTGCCCCTCTGTGCCTCAGTTTCCCCATCTGTAAAATGAGGATAATGATTTTGACCTCCTTTGTAAAGTGCCATGAGATGTAAGGTGCCTTACAGAGCTTTTTCCCCCATGGTGGGACCTTGGGAAAGGAATAATTGACTTCTTTTCTCTCTCCCCCTCTTTTTTTTTTTTTTTTAAATGTTGGCATGTTTTGGGTGCATGGGGGGGGGGGGGTGTCCTCTGGGGCTATTTTCCTTTGATAACACTCCTGTTTTCAGGGAGATGGGGTGTTCTTCAGCCTGATGGGCCTGCATCTATACTGCTTGGCAGCAGCTCCATTGCAGAGATACCACCTAGGACAAGTCTTTAGACCACACAGCCCATTCCATCTCATCCCCCCAGACTAACACCTCCACCCACTGCTGGGATACGGAGGAGGAGCTTATTCCTCCCACGAACCTGCCTGTACTTACAGCAACTGTGTTCCACAAAGAGTCAGACTTCACTCAGTGATGCCGATGATGCAGTTACGGGCTGTCCCATCGGAAATGTTCTTCCTCATCAGGATCCCAGGTAGGTTACCCAGCTTTTGTGAGTTTTACATCGTAGATGACCCTTTTGCCAGGATTTGGCCCTCAATTTTTAACCTCCTCAACAATAACCACATGTCTAGTACATACTATATTTTATATATAAATGATGTAAAGCAGCCCCAGAATTGAAACGCTCTGATTAACAGATGCTTCCCTAACAGCCTTACTACCACTGCTACTTGTTTATCTTGATCTATATTGAAAGCTGTGGAGAAGAGTTTGGGAACCTTTTTTCCCCCCTTCTGTTTTTATTCTTCATATTTAGTTTATTTTGTGATTTACTCTTCCATTAAACAACCAGGTTTTTTAAAGGGGCTTTTTTTAAAAATCAAGGAAAAGGAATACTTGTATATATTTCTAAAGCAATCACCACAGTAATAATACATAATTATTATTATTATTATTATTAATGCCACCCAGGTGTCATACAGCGGTTTTCATCAATGATAACTATGCACCAAGGTTGAGGCAGCATACATGGATTTACATGAAGACCTTAAATAATCAAAGAGCAAACACTGAAGAAATATTCGTGTTTCTGTTTCAGGAAGGCCCAGTGATTTCTTAGCAAAAAATAAGTCAACTCCATGTTCATGGATAATAAATATCTATTATGTCAGTATAATTTTTGGTAAAATCATCATACAACAGGGCATTAAGCCAAACACTGTTTTGAATGGAAATTAATAGGATTATTGTTTGAACAAAACCAGCGTGCTCACCATATTGATACACAGCACCTAATCATACCAAATATCAAAATGCAATGAGGTCAGCATACTTCCAGGAATAATATTTTCAACTCCTGCTGCCGAGCCAGCAGAGGGACCATATAATGAATCGCTTCATAATGCTGTGACAGAAGTTTACGATTTTTTTTTTTTTTTTTTTTAAGATCATGTAATTGTAATGATATGTAAAACATTGACCCTCAAGTCTTGGAGCATCATTTTTGTCTTCAGTAGAGGTATGCACAACAAAAAGCCAAACGCCCATAAAGCCTGCCTGCCAGTGGGTTTCACTGCAAGCCCAAGTTCAGCATAAGGATAGTTAGACTTTCAGCTGAATCTGGGCTGACAGAAATGCTGGAGTTCTAACTGAATTTCACTTTGGGTTTCTGCATTCCTTCAAACCCGAAGCTCAGAGTGAAACTAATGCTCAGAGTGCATTCCTCATGACTGACACTTAATGTACGCATGAAGCCCTGTGACCAAAACCACTGGTATTTTGTATACTGCTACTTACCACTACAAAATTTTAAAGCTGGGGAGGGGGAAGGAAAAACAGGTCACAACTCACATGCCAGCATTGTAGGATGTAGGCAACACATCCAATTGCTACTGCAAACGACAGCTAGTGAATATGGTGTGTGTGTTCAAAATTCAATTACACATTCTGTGATTTGGCTTCTCTTTGATGTTCGGGAAGCCAGTTTGTTCAGCAAGTTTCCAACTTCAAAATGCATAATTTATCGCAATGAGTGATGTGAAAGCTACAGTAATTAAGCATTTAAATTACAACACAAACAGGTAACATTAAATTGTCAGTTTAATTCAGAGTAAAAAGTTGGTACTCCATCCTTAGTGCCCTGTTTTTCAACATGGAAAGCACAAGATACCCCTTCACACACTAGGCAGAGACCTTGATAAAAATGCCTACCTCACAGCCTGGGGTATAAAGAAATGAGTTTAGTAATACTCAACTTTCATTTAATACTTTTTATCTAAAGGATCTCCAGGCACTTTGTTAACATTAATCAGGCCTCACATATACCCTTGTGATATAAGTGTTGTTATCCCCATTTTACAGATGAGGAAGCTGAGGCAAAGTGGCAAAGCCATTTGACCAAGACGACACAACATGGAATTTTTCAACCTTTACTCTAAAGACCCTTGATTATTTTTTGTCTATATGAAAAGGAAATGCTCCTCAATTCATAATCTGAGTTATGGACATTAACCTCAGAAAACTGCATCAAAAACATACTAACCTATACAATGACCTATTATATACTGCTAAAAGAGAACATTGATAAGTGCTACATTAACTGATCTGTCTGGTATAAACATGTATAATAGGGATGAAAATAAAAATTACAAATCATTTAAATGAAGTCTTCAGGTAACTGACTGTTCAGAGTTTAAAAGTGAAACTAGACATGACCTATGCTAGGAAAAAACGTAAGTCTATGACTAATTTCTATATTAATCACTGACTGAGTCAACCCTAAAATTAAAATGCTCTTCTGCACTAATTGTGTTATTCAGGTTATGCTGTAATACAGAATCATATAACTTGTTGTTTTAACTCAAGTTAAATACTTAAATACTTACAAAACAATACCAAAATTATGCGGGTAATTTTTTCTGCATAATTCTCCAATGAACAATGGGTGAAAGATGCAGAAATTAAAAACAAATTTTCCAAATATTCCTCCTTAACCCAAAAGTCCAGTGTACAGTTGACTACAAAATCTCATGCCCCAACTCTCTCTGTTGTAGAAATAAGGTGGTAATTAGTCATGTCAAACGAGAAATCCAAGAGATCTGCCATCTCTCCCTGTTATACAAAAAGAGACTGATTCTCTAGTATAAATTAAAGTGATGAAAACTATTTGTCACGTTTTTACTTCAATCAAGTTTGCATGCACCACTTTGACTAAATTCATTGATCTTGCTAATCGTGTTACAACCTGCAGAGTTAATAGTGAAGCTAACAGCAAGCCACTCTTGTGGAAATTCCAGGAGTCTCTCAGAATCTTTTAGCTGATGCCTGATCTATTGGAGTACAAAAGTCAGAATTAACAAGAGTTTTCTTTGAGAAAGGACTATGGGGTTAACCCCATTATGATCATTTTACAAAAGGAAAATGCTTTAATTAATATGAGGATATGGCCACAGTGTTTTATCTCGCTGACTCCAATTTTACTCCATTCCTTCCACAACTACTGAAGAGTCTTATCTTTAATTTCCCTTGTGTCTTATTTGGAGACATACACGGATAAATACATCTCTAGTATAGTTCTGCTGACTTGATGAGGGCCCTCCTTCGTTTCAATGGCATTATAAGAGAGATGTATTGTTGCCAAATAAAACTGCAGCTCCAGGTTTGATTGATTGTTTTATTTTTTAAACTTTAAAATATACTGATAAGCACATAAGCTTTCGATATACAAATGGCCAGCAGTGAATTTTAAATAACCCTGAACACACCATTTCCAGTCACGAAGTTATTTTCCAGACAGTTTAAACAGACGCAATTAGATTACAAAATAAACTCATCACCACCACCTGACCTATTCTGGTTCATCTCCTCAGTCCCTGGAACTGAGAGAGTTCTCTTTTTCTTCCACCAGAGAAAACTCGAGTATTGTGGGTTATTCCCTCTCCTCCACCCCCACTCCCGACACACAATCAGCATTATTCTCCCAACATATTCGACCATATATAATGGGATAGGTAGTTAGAACTTAGTTTCACCCTTCTTTTAGCTACCAATAGTTATGGATGCAATTTAGGTCAGTGAGATACTTAGCTACTTGATTTGCGAGTGCAGTCAGGAACAGCAGCGGGAGAACAGGATGCAATACGGGATGTGGTCTGCAGAGGGCCCCTCATGTAGACTGACTATGGGAACACCAGAATCTAGTGTCCCACCCCTTCTTTCCCCAGACTCCTGTGCTGGGCAGTGGATTATGCAAGGCCTCCTTCTGTTCTTAAGAGGAAAAAGCAGTAGTTGGGGGAAAAAACAACCCACCCCCCCTTGCCCAAGTCCCCCGCATGCAAGGAGAAGGATTTGACCTCTTGTGGGAGGAGGTGCCAGGGAAATGGATCTTGTTTGGAAACATCTGAGCATAGGAAAAAACAGACTCCTGAGAAATACTGATTGGAGCAAGACAAGGTAAAGCTGTCAGTAGGAAGGTCAAAGGCCAGAAAGAGCATGGCGTAAATTAAACTTTGGATATTTGCATGTCTAGCACCTTTCGCCCATGCAGCTCAAAGCCTTTCACAGACATTAACAAATTAAGCCCCAGATACCCCTCTGAGGCAGGAAAGTATTATCCCTATTTTACAGGTGGGGGAAACTGAGGCACAGAACAGGTCAAATAACTTCCCTGTGACCATGCAGGGCCTGATCATGTGAGGTACTGAGCATCTTCTGCAATGTGCTGGATCTTGCAAGCACTCAGAACCCTGAAGAAGCAGGCCCAGCGTCAATCACCACAAGTGACGGCAATAGAACCCAAAGTGCTTGCCCCATTTTCTTATTCCAATCACTAGACCATGCTGCCTATACATACAGCTGCCAGGCTGGGGAAATGTCTTTGGAGAGATGCTGACAGAACATTCACCTTAAAAGGTCCCTTGAAATGTGTGTCAGCTACTTATGCTGAACAATCTTTTCCATCTTGTGACACTGAGTACATTTCCCAGACCTGAAGAAGAGCTCAGCGTAAGCTTGTCCCTCTCACCGACCAAGAGAGGTTGGTTCAATAAAAAAATATTACCTCACCCACCTTGACTCACTCACATCCTGGGACCAAGTCAGCTACAACACCACTGCATACATATATTTAAAGCTGGCAGATAAACAGCACTAGGTTTTATTTATGTTGGTAGTTTATAAACTATCATGTCCTCATTGTGATGCCAAAATGCAAAATCTTCCCCGCATAGCTGCTAGAAACGTTTTGATCTGTTTTACTCAAGAGCTTTCCGTATACCCATTGCAATATTTTATTTCAGCAACAAGTAAAGATGCAGCCACTAGTATTAAATACCCCAAAACTAACTAACTATAATAGAGCATTATCCGCAGAGAAAAATCATCATTAACTTTCAGTCTATCTACTTCTCTAAAGAGGTCAGTGTCTTGCAACAGCAGATTTGTTTTCCTCTCAGGGGAAATACCGATGATGCACTGTGTACACAATCCAAAAAGTTTCACCATTTATTTTTCATATCTGGAAGAAAAGTAGGCTCTGATTAGGCCGCAGAGAATAAAGCCTCTCCCTCCAAGCGTAGGTTTTCAAATATCGCGGCATCAAACTAAAAAGACAAAGCTCTGACTATTTCTTTTGAACAAAAGCGCGTAATTTTTCAAAAAAAAGAAGAAGCAGGAAGAATGGATGGCTCAAGCAACTGCTGATGCGATAAAGGAGCTTTTCAGCTCTAGGTCACCAATTCAAATCCAACCAAATTATGTAATGATTGAAATGCACAGCCAATAGATTTTGGGGCAATCTTTTAATATGTGAAATGTGTTATCGCGGCCCACTTCTCAATGGACAGTTATCCACCACACCTCCACCACAACGGGCATTCACTCCAGAAAGGCAGCAGACTGAATGTGCATGGATACTGAACTACTTTATTACTCTGCACGTGCACTGCAGGTCTAGGCAACGTGGGGAATTTTGCACGGCTGCCACCTAGCCTGCGGCTAGCAATTGTCCATATAGGTCAGCCTGGCACCCTTCATGATTAAGCTCATTATTCGTTTTACAATTGTATACGGAGACCATGACCCGCTTGTGCTAGGCACTGTACAAACAGAAAAAAACTGTAAGCTCTTTGGAGGCAGGGACTAAGTGTAAGACTATAGACAACAGATGGATAAACCAGACAGGGAGAGCAGGAGGAAACAATGAGACAAAACCGGTCATAGAAGTAAAGAAGAGGAGCCACTGGTACATAACATCCTCAGCCCTTCCACAATGAACCAGCAAAGGATTCCAGGTGAACCAGAAACACAACAGTGCAACTATTCAACAACAAAAGCAGCACATTTATTTTTATTCCTTCTAAAGAGATTTAGCTCAATTAATACTTTCGTCTCGTCTGCCAAGTTTTCAAAGTGCTGGAAATGCAAGACACAGTCGCTAATTAGAAAATCACCTACTGGCTACCTACACTGTCTTTCACAGCTATTAAAAATAAAAACAAACCCACTTATGTAGAACAATACCTCATTTAAAAGCCACCTTGAACCGCTCAAGTGCAGCCACAGGGGAAAGTTATTACATGTGGCTCCTAAAGGAAGATGTAATGTTTATTATTATTATATCAGAAATCTAAAACCAGGCAAGTGTAGCTAAAGAAAAATGTTATTGCTTGTTTGGTAAGAGTTTTGATCATGTGGGAAAAGTCCGAATTTCACTCTCTAATTATGTTTCTACTGTTTAAATTGAATTAATTTAACTAAACTTCCTGTTAAGGGTTAGATTTTGACAGGCTTTTGCACAGGTGCTTGACAGGAGAACACAAGAAACTTCCTTATCCCTTGCATAAGGACCAGCTACAGTCACAACCCATGCACTCGAGGATTACTCTCTCTGTGGAGTCCTGGGGATGCACCTCACCTTCATGTGCCAAGTACACCAGATGCAAAGGAATGGAGGAAGCAGGCTGCACCATCCAAAAAAAATTTCCAGTTAGCACATCTCCCACCCTCAAGCAGCAGGAATGACAATCTAGCCCTTATAATACGACAATGCAATTTACTGTGGTAGACAGCCCTTCAGAGGCAGAAACAGCCAAATGCTTTCATGAGAACATCAAGCCAAGAAGAGAAGAGGAACTGGTTTTTAGGGCAGAACTTCCATTTATACAGATGGATGCCAAAGAACTTTAACAAGTTTATATTAAAAAGTTATACAAGAATCACTTGGTCTTGTACTGAAATGCAGCCACTGCAACCCTGCAGAATTGTGTAGGACAGCAAATGAAAACTCTGCACCCAACTGCAACTAATGGGGGAATTTTAGGTAAGCAGAATGCAGGCAAGTTATTTGCCAGGACAGTGAGGTTCACACTCCTGTGTTTTTGACAACTGCCGCTAAAGACAACAAGCTGTCAGTGTAACACATTACAGTTAGAACCTCTATTTTACATCTCCTCCAAAAAAGACACCACACTGCCCACTTGTCTTCAGCAGGGAGAAAAGTTGTGCTTTACAAGCCCTAATGGATGTAATGGTTGCAGGGTGCAGATTTAAAGAGGAGAGGTGACTCAGTAGCCCGGAAGAAGGGAAGAGACTGTCAGACTGGGCAGCACCAGGGAGCAATCCACAACTGTGGTTACCTGCAAGAAGGAGACAGAAGGAGCCAAATGAGAGAACAGGAAACTGGGTGAAGGCACAGAGAAGTAGAATGGAGCAAGTCTATTGAGAGTTTAAAAAAGGCGTCAGCAATTTCGAACTTTGACGACTGCAAAGTTAGCTTCATCATTAGCTACTGTTCCCCTTTTAGCAGAGAAACTAAATTTTTTTTTCTTAAAAATATAGTCACCAACGTGCAGTATCACAATTTTTTTCCAGGGTCAATTCTTCAAGTCAGCTGGGGATCTGCAAGCTGCTAGACCACGTTCTGTTGCAGCGTGAAATCGGTGAGATTTAAAACTTACCCCAAATACTACCCTACTGATTGCACAATAGCAATCCCGGTGCATACAGAAGCAAATCAGTTTGTTATAATGTATTTTCACCTCTCTGCCTGCAGTACAATTTCTCATTCACAGGGTTTTTGTATAACTCCTTTATTTGAGAAAAATGTGCCAGCAAGGAAGAGAGGGTTTCCGCCGCCCCTGCCCTCACAATATAATTATGCCAAGGAAATGCTTAGAAACAAACTATTTTGTTAGCAGTCTGTTTCATGACTCAACTCCAGGGAATAGGTTTCCAACGTCGATTTTTTTTTTTTTAAGTGTACCGTATGAAGCCAGAGATGGTGGGTCATTATAAAAGAATGTCACATAAAACTTACATTTTATGAAGCAAGACTGTGGAAAAATGGATTTGATCATTTAAGGTGTACGCCCTTGACTTTATTTACAGCAACTCCCTTAAAAAACCCTGCTAAATCTATGGGCTTGTCTACATTACAGGTTTCATTGGTATAACTTACTTCGCTCAGAGGTGCGAATAAGTTACACGGACCTAAGTGCCGGTGTGGACAGCGCTATGTCGGCGGAAGAGCTTCTCCCATCAACTTAGCTACCGCCACCCGGGGAGGTGGTTTTATTATGCCAACAGGAGAGCTCTCTCCTATCAGTATGGAACATCTTCACCAGATGTGCTACAGCTGCGTCAGTGCACCTGTGCCGCAATAGCGCTTCTAGGGTAGACTAGCCCTAAAAGCATGGCCAGGGCAAAGCAAAAGGATTTCTGGGTCTGATTCTCCACTCACTCGCACCCAGGTACACCAAGAATAACTCCACCGAAATAAATGGGAGTTACATCTGTGTGAAACCAGCATAAGAAATACACAAATGAAGTCTGTCTAAATACACTCTGATAGGATGATAGTCAGAAAACTATGCAGGATGGTCACCTCACTCAAACTTTTCGGAGATACAGTGATACTAATTGGTATTTAAGTTGCAGGGTTGTCTCGTACTACATTTGGATTAGGGAGCCATAGACACTTGACTTCTAACCCCAGCTCTGCCGCTCGCTCACTCACTCAGTGGGGCTTGGGCAAGTCACTGCACTGCTCTCTGCCTCAGATTCCCATCAGTCAAAATGAACGGATACTTAATGGAGAGCCAATGGTTACCCCAGAGCAGGACTCTTGGCGGAGGAAAGTAACTGTGGTAAATGGTGGTTACTGGGAAGTGCTGACTTTAAGAGGGACCACTGTATGAACACATTAGGAACACCTGTATATTATAACAATGAGGTACTGGATCTACACATCACTGCCATATACAGGTACTCCTAATAGTAGATACAATGTGGTCCCTGTTAAACTAATCAAGAGCATCCATCATCCTGATGGTACAACATTTTGAAAATGTGCAAACATAGAATCATAGAATATCAGGGTTGGAAGGGACCCCTGAAGGTCATCTAGTCCAACCCCCTGCTCGAAGCAGGACCAATTCCCAGTTAAATCATCCCAGCCAGGGCTTTGTCAAGCCTGACTTTAAAAACCTCTAAGGAAGGAGATTCTACCACCTCCCTAGGTAACGCATTCCAGTGTTTCACCACCCTCTTAGTGAAAAAGTTTTTCCTAATATCCAATCTAAACCTCCCCCACTGCAACTTGAGACCATTACTCCTCGTTCTGTCATCTGCTACCATTGAGAACAGTCTAGAGCCATCCTCTTTGGAACCCCCTTTCAGGTAGTTGAAAGCAGCGATCAAATCCCCCCTCGTTCTTCTCTTCTGCAGGCTAAACAATCCCAGCTCCCTCAGCCTCTCCTCATAAGTCATGTGTTCTAGACCCCTAATCATTTTTGTTGCCCTTCGCTGGACTGTCTCCAATTTATCCACATCCTTCTTGTAGTGTGGGGCCCAAAACTGGACACAGTACTCCAGATGAGGCCTCACCAATGTCGAATAGAGGGGAACGATCACGTCCCTCGATCTGCTTGCTATGCCCCTACTTATACAACCCAAAATGCCATTGGCCTTCTTGGCAACAAGGGCACACTGCTGACTCATATCCAGCTTCTCGTCCACTGTCACCCCTAGGTCCTTTTCCGCAGAACTGCTGCCTAGCCATTCGGTCCCTAGTCTGTAGCGGTGCATTGGATTCTTCCATCCTAAGTGCAGGACCCTGCACTTATCTTTATTGAACCTCATCAGATTTCTTTTGGCCCAATCCTCCAATTTGTCTAGGTCCTTCTGTATCCTATCCCTCCCCTCCAGCGTATCTACCACTCCTCCCAGTTTAGTATCATCCGCAAATTTGCTGAGAGTGCAATCCACACCATCCTCCAGATCATTTATGAAGATATTGAACAAAACTGGCCCCAGGACCGACCCTTGGGGCACTCCACTTGATACCGGCTGCCAACTAGACATGGAGCCATTGATCACTACCCGTTGAGCCCGACAATCTAGCCAGCTTTCTACCCACCTTATAGTGCATTCATCCAGCCCATACTTCCTTAACTTGCTGACAAGAATACTGTGGGAGACCGTGTCAAAAGCTTTGCTAAAGTCAAGAAACAATACATCCACTGCTTTCCCTTCATCCACAGAACCAGTAATCTCATCATAAAGGCGATTAGATTAGTCAGGCATGACCTTCCCTTGGTGAATCCATGCTGGCTGTTCCTGATCACTTTCCTCTCATGCAAGTGCATCAGGATTGATTCTTTGAGGACCTGCTCCATGATTTTTCCAGGCACATGCACAAACAGGAAGGGCTACATCAGTGCAAATCATTATTTCTTAATGGGGCTGGGCCTAAACCATAGAATCTAGATCTGTATCTGAATTTCCCCATGGTTCAGAACTGAGGTTTTCAGTCCTGGCCCAATTCTATTTCCTACCGATACACAGGCACAAAAAACTCTGTCAGCACATACACATCATTCCATCTAAACCTAACAGCTTTACCTGTTTAAAGCCATTTGTCCCCAAAAAAGGAGCAGGCAGTAACTGTAGACCCCAGGAAACCCACCAAATTTAGATAAGTAGGTTTCCAAAATGCAAAATTCCATCTAAGCAGCCAACTGTTGAAGAAAGGTTCTTCTGCAGACAAACACATGCTTCTATCCATTGATCAACAGACTTCTTCATGCAGCAATGCACTCTTGGTTATCACCACTGAGGTGCAGGGAAGTCTGATTGTTCTATAGTAATTACTAGTGATTTGACTCACTATCCAAGGGCTGATTTTTTGCCTGACTGTCTACATGCTGTGATTTAATATTTAAAGAAGTCTTCAAATTACAAGCAACAAAGTCACTTCTAACAAATTCCTTTAGCATACAGGTAGTCAACGTTTCTGTGAGGGGATGTGGGTGTAGTTAAAATAAACTTTGTGAAGAACTAAAATTAACACCACATGCAAAAATTAACACCACATGCAAAGACCAGAAACATTTCTGAAGATTGAATTTAGTACAGTTGATCTTCAGAATCTCTTGAAAGGGTTCACAGTCTGTTGCTATCACTCTCTTCTGTTTCGAGCCATGATGTCAAGCTTGTACGTGTCTAGCTGTAACAAATTATCCAGTCAGACTTGCAGCAAATTGGGGATCATGGTTGCATTTTTCCATCTAGCAACTGCATGTCTTGAAGCAAGCTAAATAGCAAAATAAAGCCTAGGATGGTGTGTGATACGGGAAAGGGATAGAAAGTCTCAAACTAGCTCAACAGCACATGTGTTTTCTCCTTTTAAACGTACAGGGACCAATTCTGGTCTCACTCATATGAGTGTTACATGGGTGTAACTCCACTGAGTAACTCTTGAATTTACACTGGTTTGAGCCAGGTCTTAATTACTCCCGTAGGACCACATTCTGTCTGTAATGCTGGCATACAACAGGTACAGAGAAGGTGCTTGCTGGAAGATTTCTCCCTCAATTCTGAAGCTCTCCAAAATCCTCCAACATGTCAGTCCCAGACCCTCTATGGTGGGAGTTGCGAAAAGGCATTCTAGTGATTACTTCCAGGTGGGCGATCCAGACATCTGCAGGCATATGCCTACTGCTTCAGTAATGGAAACCATTACTTCACCCACCAGAGATGATGTTCTCCCAGCAGGAGCCATCCGTACTTGGGATCTAGGGAGGGGCAGCACTGTTGGTCAGAAGATGGGTGTACAAGAAGAGGTAACACATACCCATTTTAGAGCCATTGACAAGAGGGCCAGAATTTGGTACATATTAGCAACTTAGGAAGAGATTCTCTTCCCCATTTTGCTCCCTTTGTGCCACTCAAATGGCATAAAAGAAGCAGAGACTAGCCACATCCCCCTAACCTGGCAGGAATGTGTAATGCAGAGCCTAACCCCCTTCCCCATAGCTCCTGCTGCAGAAAACAGCCAGAGTCAGGAAGGAGGTATGGCTGGGTACACTGCACTCTGGTATGCTCAGCTGGCAAATGTCATCCTGGGGACTACTGCTAGCTGACACAGGTTAGAGTAGTCCATAGGCTGCCCGGAGCTGGACACAGAATCAGGGAGTTGTAACCTCTCTGTTTTGAGCATATGTACATTATCAGGACCCATATCTTCAAAATCCAAAATTCAAGTTCCATACAATAGTATAATTATGAGCGCTGGGAACTGCAGTTCTGGCAAAGTCCAGGACTTCTTGGAAAACATTAGACTCGGGCAAAATGCAAAAGATCTGACAGAAAAAGGCCTTAGATCCGTACTATGCGTCTCACAAATACTCTCCAATAGCCATTTGATTACATCACTATTTTCCTATCTAATAAAAGGTCAAACTGTATTTTTCCTTATTTTATGATTTCTCTCTAATGGAAGACTTTTCTCATGCCAAGAAAAAGCAAAATGAGACTTATTTGTCCTATAAGATACTGTAGCAAATTCTTCAGCAAAAAGAAATCATTGTTTTCCTAGTCTCTCCTAAAAAGGAAAAGAAAGTGAACAAGGAGCCAAAATTATTAGTACAGGGAATGGAAAACAAAGAAGAAAAGGGTCATTGAAAGAATGTATTCCCAGGAGCTTTTTCAAAAAAATTTAGAAAACACCAAGCACTGCAGATATACTTCCTGTGAGCTATAACATCAGGTAGTTCTATATAATAATAATAATAACAAAAAAAAAGTCATTGAATCTGAATGGCTTATTACACTCTGCATAAACTGTGTAGTAAAGCAGAGTACTGCACTTTGAAATATATTTTGTTTGAATGTACAGAAACACAAATCTTATTTAAGTGATTACTCCTGCTCCATAAAAAAGGACAGTTAACTGCCACTAATCTGCAAAACAGTTTAAAAAAAAAAGGCAATGATCAAACTTCTCAATGGAAGCATCATTTAGAATCTCGGTGTCACTATTTCACAAGCAAGATGATAGTGGGATTCCACCCTCCTCTCCCAAAGCCGGAGACAGAACCCAGCAGTCCTGATTCCCAACCCCCCACTCCCTCCCTCTAACCCACCAGACCCTACTCCGCTCTCAGAGCCAGGGATGGAACCCGGGAGTCCTGACTACCAACCCCATGCTCTAACCACTTCCCACCCAGAGCTGGGGACAGATTTAGATCAAACTAAAATGGACTGGAATTCAAGATGGGCAAGGGAAGGCGGGGGGGAGGGGGGGGGGGAAGGGAGAGAGTAGAGAAAAGAGAGCTTTTGTACAGGCACAAAGTAAAAAAGAAAACTGAGTTGATTTTATTACTCTCTCTACCTCACACAGTAGTGCTGTTAAAGACTGAACCAAATTATGTTCTAGCATATTCCAGCTAGAAAAAAAATTAATGAATGATACAAGAAGCGATAGCATAATGCATTTTATAATATAAACTACCCAGAGATCACTTCATGCATTATTGAAATGCAACCATTTCTAGAGTGACACAGAGCAACTGTTACGTTGTACAACAAAACACTATGATAGGTAAGAGAATGATGAAACGTTAAATTGTAGGATTTAGATAAACAGACTAATGAACTGAGGGCTTGGCCTCGCTGCAAAATTATAACTCGAGCGTTGCCTCTAACTTAACTCCCATCCACACACAAAACCCCGAACTCAAGAGTGACAGTGCTTTTAAATCAAGCTGACTGGCTTGTCAAGGGCATAGGCTAAAAATAAAGCTCAAGTTAGTGCAACTTGTTGTTAGTGCAACTTGCTAACATAACCATACTGCAGCATGGACACAGGCTATTGTCACCTGAGAGCTACTACTCCTCCAAAGTCTCCTCACAGTTCCCCCCACATGCCCAGAAAGGATAGACAAATTCTCCCACAATATCGTGCAAAAGGATGCATAGAGCAGCTCATCTTACTGCAGCACTAAAAATCATGGGATACAGCCCCAACAGCCGTAGCACTATGCATGAGTGAACACAGGGCCAGTGTGGACCTAGCGACTGAAGTGTTATGTTGCAGTGCAGCCTCTCTCAGGAGAGCTAGGCTAATTCAAGAGGAGTAACAAGTGTAGAAAACACAAATTAACTCTGCAGTGAAGATATACGCAGAGTTGGAATTTAGCCAGAAAACTTGGGTAATAACCCTACTCTTGTTAAAAGCACAGTGGGATTTTTAATGATTACAAGTGGCTAAGACCTCAGATTTCACTCATCTGAAAGATAGATATCAAATCTGGCAGGCATCAAGTCATTTTTTTCATTATTACCTTGTCTGATAGTTTTCCATTTTTCATAAACATTCGGACACTGGTGGATCAAGCCATGGAAATATGACAGTTTACCTTTTTTCTTTTTTAACCAAAATATAGAAATACATTTTTAGGACTGTCAATCGCAGTTAACCCAAGCGATTAAGTCAAAACAAAATTAACTCTATTAAAAAATTGTGATTAATTGCAGTTTTAATTGCCCTGTTAAACAATACCAAATATTTATAATAAATTTCTATTGGATGTTTTGCTACATTTTCAAATATAATGATTTCAGTTACAACACAGAATATAAAGTACATAGTTCTCATTTTATTATTTATTACAAATATTTGCACTGTAAAAAAACAAACAAGAAATAGTATTTTTCAATTTACCTCATACAAGTTCTGTAGTGCAAACTCTTTATCATGAAAGTGCAACTAACAAATGTAGAAATATTTTTTGTTATATAACTACACTCAAAAACAAAACAACGTAAAACTTTAGAGCCTACAAGTCCACTCAGTCCTACTTCTTGTTCAGCCAATTGCTAAGAGAAACAAGTTTGTTTACATTTACGGGAGATAATGCTGCCCTGCTTCTTATTTACAATGTCACATGAATGTGACAACAGGCGTTCGCATGGCACTGTTGTAGCCAGCATTGCAAGGTATTTACATGCCAGATATGCTAAACATTCTTATGCCCCTTCATGCTTTGACTTGTGGATTGCACGGTCTTATTTTTTTATAGTGCAAATATATGTAATCAAAAATAATAAAATGAGCACTTTACACTTTGTATTCTGTGTTACAATTGAAATAAATATCTTTGGAAATGTAGAAAAACATCCAAAATACTTATATACAATACAAATTTCAATTGGTATTCTATTATTGTTCAACAGTGTGATTAAAACTTCAATCATAATTAATTTAACAGTGCATTTTAAATTGCAATTAATCGTAATTATCTCACAATTAATTTAATTGTTTGACAGCCCTAATATTTTTCAATACTCCCCTCTCCCACCACAAAATACCATTCGAGATTTTTAGAGAGAGAAACAATTTGATACCCAGAGATTTCCATTTTTAAATATAATTTCAGACACATGTATAAGGGTTTATAACTCTTGGTTTTACCTGAAATCATCAAAGGCTGATTTTGGCTGTTAAATTATTCAAGTTGTGTCTATTAGTAATAAATTAAATCTTGATGAAACCATTGCATTTCCAAAAAGTAATTTGCTTATGGCCATTAAAAACTATGACAACACAATGTGTAGCAAAGACAAGCAAGTGCTCCACACTATTAGGAAGTTTATCATGTGCTTTGAGGAAGGATCTTGTTCAAAACTTTGTCCATAAATTTAACTCTGCTATTTACTATTCTGCTTATACAGTCAATGGACAGAAAACAATTCCATGAACATATGCAGGTGACTACTTGTTCCGTTTGCAGACCAAGTTGTTTCACAATCTTAAAATCTAGTAGTCTCTGGTCACCAGCTAATGTAATCTAGCAGCAGTTTGGTTGTAACAAATACCATGAAAGCAGATTTCACTGATCAGGTTCCCTCCATTCTTGTAAATGAAACTACTGCTCCTAACTGCCTAATGCAGTGGTTCCCAAACTTGTTCCGCTGCTTATGCGGGGGAAGCCCCTGGCGGGCTGGGCTGGTTATCCGCGGCAGGTAAACAAACCAGCCCAGCCCGCCAGGGGCTTCCCCCCGCAGAAGCGGCAGAACAAGTTTGGGAACCACTGACCTAATGGCCCGATACTGAGAGATACCAAGCCTCACAGCTCCCACTGACTTTTGAGAGAGTTGCGGGATCTCAGCAGTCTCTCAACGCATTTTCCAACTTGCAGTTTTTAAATTAATTTCTAGCATGTTTAAATGCTACTACTGCAATGACAAAAAAACTGTTTGTTAGGCAAAGCGTATATTCTGCCTAGTAACAGCTGGAGAAAGGGGGTGGAGGGGTCAAGGGGAGACACGACCTAGGATACAAGTGTGCCAGCTATGATCTAAAAACCCTAGGCCTTGATCCTACAATGTAGTCCATAAGGGCAGCCCCCTCTACCTGCACAGAACCCCAGCAATGATTTCAGCAGCACTCCAGTTGGATGCAAGACTTCGGAGCCTTATACTGCAAGAGAATGAAATGACCAAACAATGGACAGTGACAAAACAAGCAGAAAGGAACAGCATTTTTTTTTATTTCACTTTTTTTTTTCTTCATTTCATATATTGTAGCAATCTACATGGAACAAGTTGCAGGAGAGAAGAGTTTGAAGTTAACACCAGGGAGTCAGTCTCTGTGCACATGGCTAGGATGCCAAATGCAGCATCTCTGTAAATAGTTCTCTCTGTGGAGAGCCAGATTAGATTCACAAGCATACAGTCCTTTTCTGTTGTTACCCAGCATGCAGTACATTAGACACGGCGTTTAATTTTGGAGGAGAGAAGAAATGAAACAAAACCAAACCAAACCCCAATTCAGCTAAGAACATGCTCATAAAGTTTCAACCTGGGGTCAAGTTATACCCAGGACACATTTTTGTGCTCAATGCTCACCCTACATTCAACTAACTGTTAAAATTAAATAATTTAACAGACTCAGTTCAAGCCCTGGGTATACAGCCTACCCCCGGGTTTTGCTTTTGAGGGGGCAGGGGGCCCTGCCCGAGTTTTACAACCAACCTAGCAGCAACACAAGTTAACACAGGTCCCAGTCTGGAATACCTGAAATGCTCAGAATGAGTGCTACGGGCACCAAGCCAATGATGTACGGTCGAGGGGACAGTCTCCTTGGAAAAGCTTCATAAATAACTAAACTTGGTACATTCTTCTGTACCTTTCCGGCACATCATCTCAGCCAGCCTTATAAAACACCAGATTTATGTATTAACTTGGGCTCTCGACTTCCACTGGATTCATATGAGGGCTTAAGCAGCATGCAGTAAATCGACATACACAAACAGAAATGGGGACATAGGATTAATTCATCTAAATGGAGGGACTATGCTGTGTAAATGCTGCACTTTATAGATTGATGTTGGAAGAGGTGGGCCTGCTCTTCTCCCCATTGAGGGGACCTCCGTGTTACGTCTGTGGCCGCATAAACGTCCCCAGTGCTCTACTGACAAATAAGAGTTGTTAACACCCAGGCCCAAACTGCTTATAATCAAAGGTCCTGTAAGCGGACTTCAGTGGGGCTCCACCTGAATGTAATAAACTTGCAGATTGGGGTCTAAATGAAGACATGATGTATAGTGAACTCTGGGGGTAGAGACAAGGGAAGACAATGGTGACAACAAGATGATGTTGTGGTCGCTTTGGTTAATAATTCACATGTGCCGAGTTATGGCTTTATAAAGGGTTATTAACATTAGGCTTCGTAGGCCTAATAGCATGAATGTGTTTCAGCTGAAAGATTTGGCTACACGCACCATACTGCCCCATTATACAATTTTTGGGTAATGATTTATTACAGGCTCAGAGGGGAAAGTGCCACCTAGTGACTGGCTACTGCCACTTCCTGTGGCACCCAGATGGGAAACCTCCAATGAATACTTCATTACTGGCCAGGCCTAACCCTGCCCACTTTGAGATCCCAGCACTGGGACAGAATTGTCCATGTCCGAGCTCACAGCGCAGGTTGCGTCTCCCTGATCCTTGGGTTGGCTTATATTTTTATACTGGTCCCAGCGTGCATTAGATTGGCCATGGGGCTGCTCGAACTTGTGCCACAGGTGAGTCTTTACCACATGGAGGGTTCTGCTCTGTCGAGTTGACTCAGCCAGACCCTCTTCCCTTCCCCTAATACTGGTGGGGGAGAGGGAGGCAGCTGGCACAGGAGCCGGCTCCGCCAGCCTTACGATAGCTGAGAGTTCCCCTCCCTCTGCCAGGAGAATTCTCTACTGGCCCCTTACAACCAGAATCTGGCCCCTTGGCTCACCCTGGGCATCACAAAGGGACCAGAACCTTGCCCATCTTCTCCAGGACCCACCCATTTTTTTGGTTTTCACATTTCTTCCTCATGCTCCAATACTGTAGCGCATGCAGAGGAACATGAGTTTCCGAAAAGCCAGCTGTGTATCCTGTGGCACATGTGGGTTATAGCTAACCAATAAGAGTTTCAGCCGGGCCTGCACTAGCAACCTTACTTTACTTCCCCTCTCATCCCCTACTTTAGAGTTGGCTTTAGCCTCTAAATTCAGATCAAGAGTTGAACCTCCCAGGCACCAGGAGAGGGAGTGTTCGTATGCAGGGGGTTTGTTCAGGCCTATTTTTTGTTTAATTGCCTTTGAGGGGAGGATTATGGGTACAATGAAGTAGGGTGTTGCTTTTTTATTTTTTTAAACTAGAGTAGTTGAAGTAAAGTAGTTCACCTAATTGCTTTACTCATACGCCTACACAATGTGCTGGCTTGTCTCAAAACTTCATAAAGGGCAATCAGACTGGGCCAACATTTGGAAAAGAAAAGAACTCACTTTTCCTCGTTTTTCATATACTTTAAATTACGCAACACGGTAAATGTGTGCTAGAATGCATTCCAGCAATAAATAATGGAAATTGGACTTAACCTGACATGTGGTTATCCATCAGTTCTGCTAGAAACTTGGAGAACCTCTCCCTGTCTTTTTACTTTATTGTTTAATGTTTATGTAGTGCTGTTAGCATGCACAGGGCTTTAGATATACAACACAAGGCCTCTGCTCCAGAGAGTTTACAGTCTAAACCAGACAACAGTTACACAAAAAGGGACAACATAAATTGGTTGGGATGGGTTTTATATTTGTCTTAATTCAGAGAGTTTGACTGTAAAAAAAAAACCCACTATATTTATATTATAAGAGACTGAGATTAAGTAGTAGGCAGTAAGTCACGTTACAATGCACTACTGGAAGGCGTTCACATACTATAGTGAGGAGCACAGTATAAGAACCTACACAGGACAGAATATGTATAAGAGCACGGGTAGATGGCAAAAAGGAGGCAACTAAATCAGATTTTTGAAGGGATGTAAAGAAGGAAAGAGTCTGTCCCAGACGTAGGGAATGGTTTGAAAGGGGGTGGGGGGTAGAGCATACTGAATGGACTGCAATGGGGAGAGGCAGGCAGAGGAGAGAGGACCAGGTTACAGCAATGCAGGCACAAGATAACAAGGGTGTGGAGCAGAGCTTAGGTAGTTTGAGGAGAGGGGAACAGGAGGAACTGGATTTCAAACTGCAGTTCTGTAATTCACTAGTCTCACTGTTATGGGGTAGTAAGTAATTTTTCCAAGGTCAAATTCTTTTCCCACAAGCCTAGTAATCACCAGACTTTAGGTTATTTCCTAAAACTACAAATTTTCCACACACACAATACTGAGCAATGACTTACAGCTGTGCATCATCATACACATACTTCAAGAAAACTCATTTTTTTTCCATTTAAAAGCCACACAAATAGTGCCTGTGTACACGCTCTAGGTGCCCTGACAATTACACTCAGGGAAAATATCCCCCAGCAGCCCAACATAACAAAATAATCAGAAAACCGACCAGTAAACACAGCAGCAAACTCCATCATGCTCCAACCAATGCCCCAAGCGCCCAGCTCACATCAGAAGCCCTAATAAGTGGCTTTTGCGGTGTGCCCTAAAAAATTAATAAATGTGGGCTATTTCAGACTAGATGTATTAAATGACGACATCATTGGCCTTACCACCACACATATGTATAGTGTTTTAGACAAAGAAGATAGCAGGTGAAATCCAGGCCCTATTGAAATCAATAGCAAAATTTCCATAGGCTTTGACCAGGCCAGGATTTCAACCTTCATTCAGTTCCTGAAGAGCTTACAGTACAAATGCCAGGTTTTGATACCTTTACTCATGTTAAGTAGCCCCTTATCAACAACTTATGATTTCAGTGGGGCCACTTTTGGAACAAGGTACTCTTCAGTGTGACTAAAGCCAGAGGTTCAAACAGGACATTCAAAAGAAAAAAAGAGCAGGATATCAGGACATTCCAGATGTGTCTCTTTCCAGTTTTTTTAACTGTTAAAGAACAAATCCTGCAGCTATTACTCGGGCAAGAGCCCCATATTAGCCCTAAGTGCACGTTCTACACCGTCTGCATTAATAAGGCATAAGATACAATCACTGAGGAAATGAATCTCCATCTAATAGCTAAGAAGATAAGATAGAAAACCCAGACCCTACCCACTGGTGGTCACTGAAAGATAACATAGCACATTTTGGGAGAATGGGGATTTTGACTGCACCATCACAGCAAAATTCCAGTTTCGGTATATACATAGTGACCACCTACCATTTACCACCAAGTGCCACATTTCTCCCAACAGGCAGCTGCATAGAAGTGTTTCCTTTATAGAAAATACTGAGGCATTTTTGGATCTTTCTTAATGAAAAGCATTCTTATAAATTGAAGCTTACTATTCTCCCTCCTCCCAGGGTTGTGTGTGTGTAAAAATAAAAACACAGTAGGTCTACCTTAAACAAAAGATTTTCAAGCCTTTATGTCCTCCAATATTGTTTTTAACTACACAGATGTACCACCACAGATAGATACACCAATGACCATATCAACTGGGTTGAACATAATATCCAAAGAAAATGTTATGTGCTTATTTTAGTATATATTAAACTATGTGATAAAGTTTATTAGGAAGCACAGTGAAGCCTATGAATGCCCCTTCAGAAACATAAGCAATAGTTCTGACAGTTTGCATTTACATACACCTAACAATAAGATAGTCTCCTCTATGTATTCGGTTACATCTGTGCAATCCCAATGAGGTGAATGGAATAACATTGGTACAAATAAGGGCACAACTAGGGCCCAAGTGTGTGTTTTGTTCAGCCTATATACACACACACTGGTACTATATTTCACTGAGAGCAAGATGACCTTTCAGAGCAATGTAAAACAGCTGGACAAAATTCTAAATACAGCCTTCTAACTGAAAGAATCAGGGTCCCAGGTTTATTTTGGGGTATTTATCAAATGTGCCCATCACAGTCTATTACTTGCTATGCTTCTGCGATGATTTCATCACAAATTAGTGCAAATACCTTAGCGTTAGTATGAGGTTTCAAGCTAGGAATTGTTTACTTTCATCTCACTCATTGCAGCTTTGAGAGACTAACTCAGATATGATGCACTAACTCAGACATGATGCACAAGCTAAACAGTACTAAAGCTCACATGCTGAGAACTGTTCAAACAGCAATAATTTGATCAGTTTGCCATAAAATTAACTGGCACCCGGTTATGTGCACTGCAAGGCATAATGAAGGGCTTTAAGATCTTTTCAGACCTTGACTGAAATATGAGGATCATCAGATTGATAATCCTGGTTTAGTCTAACAGGAGTAGTTCATCTACCAAGAATTGAGATCCATTATCCCTTATTTGCAACGATGCTTTTTTTTTTTTCTTTTGCACTACAGAATTGACGAAAGAAGTTGCTACAATAAGCGAATGTGTTTCATTGCACAAACTTGCAATAATTGCTTAACTAATACAAATAATTTCAAGTGTGTCCTGAAGGAATGTAAGGGATAATTGTGTGGTACCATCTCTTCTATAGATACTTCACAAGTACGTTTCATATCACTGTGGAGCCAGTTCTGTTTGTTATTCCTGCTGTCATAACTACCTAGAGCAAGTTGATTTATTTATAAAATTCCTAGGAAGAGGGGGGAATGGAAGAAGAATGTTTAAACACCAAAAGGCCTCAAAGATGTGGGCTGAAAGGAGTTGGATCTGTAATCACAGGAGTCCATGCTAGCAACTCAACCTGCTACTAGCATGGAACTGCCACATAAATGCAATAAAGCTGTTAGCACAGCCAGCTTCCAGCTCTTTCTCTGTCTCCAACAAGCCTTGCATATTGCCCCTAAGCCCCACCTCTATACAACACAGAGGGGAATAGCCTCCCACCTGTGTCCAAAATAAAATGTCCAGGGGCCCGTTCCAGCCAGGGCTGGGGCAGACACCTTGTCCAGAAGGAGGGGGTCTCTGTGGTCATGCAGTACAGCTGCCAGCCACATTAGCAGCCGTAGCGCTGGTCTGACGGGTAGTGCTTTGGATTTCTGCAGGGGCTCTGTTATAGCAGCATTGCTCATGTTAGCGTGGAACTCCAGTTGTTACCGTCACTTTCAACATACTTAGCAACTGCAATACAAACTACAGAAGAGGGAAGGAAAATACATTCAATAGCTGGCAAGTTATAGAATACGTAGAACCAAGTCACTAGGGGAAGTTTCCATGACTGACACTACAAATAAGCTACTGCGTAGAGCCAACAGCTGCCCAGTGACTGGCATGGGTGCCTCTGAACAGTTAAGTTAGAAATCTTATCTAGAAGATCAACAAGTTCATAGACCTTGGCACACTCGGTAAGAAGATTCCTCCTTAAGTTGTTTCTACTTTCCCCATGTGTTACAGCCTAGTGATGGATTATCAGCTGAGCCACTCTGCCCTTAACCCTCCTTTCTAATAGCTGAACTGTAGTTACTTTTACAGGCTATACAGCAATCTGACCTTCAGTTATCAATTTTGATCATGCTGTCTGAAGTCACTCTAGGAGAACGCTGGCATCCCTGCTATCAGATGGTGTGATGATGTGGGACTGTTCTTAATGTTTCCTCTGAATGCTGTAGGGGTGCCTCAGTTTCCCCTATGCATTTCTTAAGTCTCTAGGTGGTGGGATAAGGCGGTGTAATTGTTGCAGAGCAAAGGGCCAGTGTACATGAATGGCCAACCCTCTGTCTCCTGGCAACTGATGGCCTGGGCCCCTCCCCCCTGCAAGGTGATAGCTAAAGGGTTGGAGAACAAAGGAATCAGATGACCTCCCGGCCCGGGAAAGGGACAAAGCCCAGAGGAGGAGGGGCTGGAAGGTTAGTCAGTTTGGGGCTGGCTGGGGACATGGAGTGAAGTGCAGACGTGGTTGTCTGGCTCACTGCCCCCCAAAATGGACCCGGCTGAGGGGTCCTGTTCTCTGTACCTACAAGCTCTGTTTCAGACCAAGTTCCTGTCGTCTAATAAACCTCTGTTTTACTGAATGGCTGAGACTCACGTCTGACTGCAAAGTTGGGTGCAGGACCCTCTGGCTTCCCCAGGAGCCCCGCCTGGGTGGACTCGCTGTGGGAAGCGCATGGAGGGGCAGAGGATGCTGAATGCTCCGAGGTCAGACCCAGGAAGGTGGAAGCTGTGTGAGCTTCTTGCCCTGCAGATAATCTGCTCACAAAGAGGAGACTTCACCAGAGTCCTGACTGGCTTCGTAGGGAGCAGTTCCAGAGCATCGCCCGGGGACTCCGTCACAGATGGGCACCTCAGCTTTAGGATAGAAGGGTGTCTTTCTACCTTGTGTTATGACCAACCAGCATGACAAGCAATTATGAGACTTTTCCACATGTACGTCCTTACTCTCTGCCATATGGACAAAGCTATGCAAAAATTCGGGATTCAGATCTCATTCTAAAAATATAGTGAAATCTAAGGTGAAAAAAATCGCTTACTAGATTAAAAAAATGTTTCTCCCACCAAAATATTTTTAAAAAAGTAATTTCAGAAATCAATCAATCACAGCAATAGAGCTAAACCCACAGAATTATCTCTGTGGAACAACTCACTAACACAAGCAGGAAGTTTACTTGCACCACCCTTAGAACAACATCATTTGTTTTTTTAATCTGTGTTACATGAACAATCCGAAGCAAAGCCAGCCATGCAACCGACAAAGGAATGGTGAACAAGAAACTAACTATTATTGCAGTGACATCTGTACTGTTAAGGTTAAACTCACTTAGAACACACTTTTTAAGTGACAGAAAGAACCTTGAAAGGGGTGGGGTGGGTGTATCGTCAATGTTACTTTCTTTGCTTCCACTGAGGCAGTGCGAGGTAGGAGGGGGACAAAAGGGAGAAATGGATCAATCAGTTTTAAGCTCCCCCAGAAAGTTGCCTAGGCTTAGTCTACACTTTAGAGTTACAACAGCATAGCAATGTCCGTCAGGTGTGTGAAAAAACCACCCCCTCCCCCTCTTCCCCCCTCAGAGCTCCTGTCAACTAGGGATGTAGAAGGTTAACCGGTAAGCATTAGGCTTACTATTAACCGGACCTGAACCGTTTACCCCAGCAGCCAGCCACACCAGGCCTGGAGGGCAGGTGGAACCCCAGGCCCGCAGCCCCAAGGGGACCCCAACCCTGGCTGGCTCAGCAGGACCCCAGCCTCTGCCACCCCACACCAGCCCGCACAAGCTACCTTAACCGGTTAAACAATATAATTTTAATGTTTAACCCATTAACTTTAACAGATATTTACATCCCTACTGTCAACATAACTAACATCATTGGGGAAGGTGGTATTCCTATACCAACAGAAAAACCCCTTCCCTCAGCATAGGATCTACCTACATACCCTTAGAGTGGCATTATCACCCTCAGGCTTTTTTATGCTGTGATGAATTAGATCTAGTGGGAGCGTACACGGTAGCGTAGACAGGACACCGATGTTTTTACCAGTATCAAGAGCAGACCTAGGACAGTGTTAAAAATGCCAACACTACAGCGTCCCCCATTATTATAATCAGTCCATACCGACCCCTAGAAGATGATTTCAGCTAGAAGCTATGGGTTTATGTATGTGGTTGCCAACAGGGTGTAGACCAAAAGAGAGTAACTGTTGCCAGAAGGATGGTGGGTAGAAACACATGTCCTTCCCCACTTACGTGACTGCCTCTAGAATTCCCCTTTACCTTTACCCCATAGCAAATGCCTGCATCAGCCCTGGTTACGGCAAGAAAAAAAGGCCCATTGGACGACTGAAGCACATCTACCTGAATGAATTAAAAGAGAATGCTGGAAACCTATCTACATGAGCTTCGCCAGGAAATGTTTCCAAACCTTCCCGGATGTTTCTTTAAACAAATAAGGTGCTGTGACAGGTTAAATGAACCTCAGTTGGGTGCGACACAAATACCGCAGGCTTTGGAAATCCAACTGACAGGCTTTTCGGGGCCCTGTCACAATGAAACTTTCCACAGAGATTTAAATTAAGAATTCAAAAAGTTTCCTTTGTCCTAATTTTAAAATGGAATTCACCAAAAGGATGGTTTTGTGCAGGCAGGCAGACTAAAGTCCAGCAGAACAGGGCTTTCCCAGCTAGCATTTCCTCCTTCCTGCACAGAGGGACTAACTCCTAGGGCTGGCTAACCCAGGCTACTCAGTGCACCTACATCTTACTGAGCGATATCATGCCCTGACTTATATTCTATACAAGTAGGGATAGAAATAGAGGAAACTGCCATGGTATCCCAGTTACCCAATTCTGTTCTAACTGATTTTTTTATACCGCACCCATCACCATTGCATTTGGAGCACCTAACACACCCCAGCTATCTACAATGGACAGGTTCCCTGAAAATACTTAGTGGTGGTTGGTGGACTTTTTAAAAATCTGCTCAAGAGAGAGTCTAGTGGTTAGGGTAGTAATCTGGGACTCAGAAGATCCAGACTCAAAAAATCCCAAAACACGAGAGGCATCTATGAACTACATAATGAGGAAATCACATTAGTTAAAGCTCATCCAGTCCATCTCCCTGTCAGGATTCCTTATGAAAGAGTCCTTTGACATATAATAGTGAATAACCACTTTTCCACAGAACATTTAATACCAGCCTACGGGATTCTCCAGCAGAAATGGATTCTCTATTGAACTATAGGTTGTTGGAGTAATTTCTATAGAAGTCCAACAGCATGTCTCTCAGCAGCAGGAAGTTTTGCCTGAGATGCAGTCTAAGCAGCAAAGGCTCCTCAGGGAAGGCATTAATTACAATTATTAGAATCCTGTTTTGAGTCATATATCACATGATCTTAATTTGGCCCTACAGACATCTTTACCTGTCAATTTTACTTCCTCATTTTCAGAGGTCTCCTGCCTCCAGTGAACGTACGTTTTCTTTTTTCTTAATCTTACTGCATATTATTACAAACTCTCCTTTGTCTGGGCCACCCTAAACAACTGATCTGCACTAATGCTTACCCCCTTTCAAATCCCTGTAGAAGTGTGATATTTCTGCCTGATCCTCAGCCACTGTTTAGCCAAGATGTGCTCACATTTACAAGAGACAGATTTGAGCTGTACAACCCTGATCTGAACACTTCCAAACTTTGGAGAAATTCACCTCCAGACTTCGTGGATGATTCTGATCCTTTTAAAAGGACTTAACCAAAACCCAGGTTTCTGATCAGCTCTAAACTTTAGGAAAATTCAACTCATGATGCAAACTGCAGCTTTTCAAGAAACTATTTTTCATTTTCTTATAATTGGAGTATGTTATGACAGACAAAAGCAAAGACATTTGGGGGAAGCAGCAGTCCAGTGGGTAAGTCACAGGACTGGGAGCCAAGAGACTTGGGTTCTATTTCCTGCTGTGTCACTGATCTTGTGTGTGACCTTCACCTCTCTTTGCAGCTGTTTCCTCTCTCACCCATTGTCCGCCTTGTCTATTTAGATAGGATGCTCTTTGAGGTATGGGCGGTGTGTTTGTACAGTGTCCAAAAGTTGGCCTCTAGGTGCTACTGTAATACAAAAAAGAAGAAGAAACAAAAGGGCCAAATCATCCCTTAATAAACATGCTTAATTCCCACTCACTTCAATTGCACCTGCTACACCAGGTATGGGATTTGGCTCTGAGGGTTCTGCAGCCTTTATGGGTGCAACAGGGGAGAATTGTTCCCGTTTTCTTGATTTGTGCGATTGAATGGGTTTCTTTTGCAGGAAGGAAAAGTGTACAGCACAATTAATTAAGGAGGCAGAGGCAGCATTATCTCTGAATGTAGGTACTCTGACTGAACTCACCTAATACTAGCGCTGTTTTAAATTAAAACCATTCAGTCGAACAGCTGAATCATGTAACAGATGGGCAGCTATGTGTAAAGCTGTCACAGACTCAGCAGAGTGCCACCCTTTCCACGAGTACCAAAACACCACCCTGTTAATTTGGTAAATGTGTGTTCTTAATTTTATCCTTCTGTCATTCAGACAAGGCACTGTAGGAGTAGGGCCTTGAAAACAAGAGTTTCTTTTAATTACTGTAAAAAATTTATATATATATATATAAAATCTATCTCATCTTGCTATTTTGCAGGTCTCCAGCTTAAATCACATTTAGTAGTTTCAATTCCCCTTTCACAAACATTAAAGTGTTTGATAAGCTTTTGGTAACGAGAACTTGGATTCTATTTTTATATTTGAAATGAAAGTTCTACATTTTCCAGTGGCAGTTACCTAGAAATTGACTAGTCAATAGACACTTATGACCAATCACTAAACAACTAAAGTTAGCCAAAATAAACTCCCACTAAAACCCATCATCCATTTTATGGTCCTGACTTTTCCATCCCTCTGTTATTTTAATCACTTCTCTCATGAAAAAAGTCAAATAAAGCTGCTCTCTCAAACCAGTCTCAGATGGTGCCATAAAAGCCTTTGAAAATAACTACTTGTCATAAAGCAGTATATTTTAAAACAAATGTTAAGTCCTATAATTCGATTCCCATCTATGTCCTATGATAAAGGAATTCAGGTACTACAGTAGGTGGTTCACAAGTCTGAACCTCACACTCTCCAATAAGATTTATAAGCAAACAACGAAGAGGACAAGTATGCTGATCTGTCTATATAGCGGTGTATGCAATTTCCCATTGGAAGTTTCAGCAAAGTCAATGGGACTGTTCCCATAAGAAGACACATGTAAAGGCTGAAGTACCGTGCCCAGTGTAAGGGTGTCAATGTACCCATCCATGCAATCTGCTGTTACAAAGACAACGTCAAGATTAAAAAATAAATAAATAAATCACAGCACTGGCAACAAGGAACTCTGTAGTTAGCTCTAGTCCTGGCTCTAATGCCTTGGCTAGAGAAGCACTGTTTCATGGTCTGAACAGAGGACTGGGAGTCAGGAAGTCCTGAGTTTAATACAAGCTGTGAAGCTGATTTCCTCTCTGGTCTTGGACAAGTCACTCAAACTTCCTGCCTAACTCTCCCCATGTGATAAATGGGGATGATATTTATCTACATCCCACGGATGTTTGTGGCGATTAACATTTGTGTTTTGAAAATGTAAAAGTGCTACACATGCATTATTACTACTACTAGAACATATTTTATCAGTAACACTCTGTAATATTAAAACAATTAAAAAATATGATGGTCTGTCCACCATTTATCCAGTTAGCTCAAAAAAGTTCTAAGTGGGCATTTAAATCTATATTTAGGCTCTTAAATAAGCTGCTGTCCCAGTTAGAAGCTGTGGCTGTGTCTTTAGGTAGACTTTACTTTTTACATTTGGATGGGATACAGAAAATGAAACTACAGTGGATCTACACGTAGAATTATTTTTGCTGTCTGATTCCCAGGATTTAACATGTTGTGTAACTGTATTTGGGGTTCACAACATAAGAGGAAGTATTAAATGTCACATTTGTGTTGTGACTGAAAACCACAAATATTTGTATTCACACATATTCATGTCTGGGGCCTCAAATTAAAGGGACTCTAACGTAAACCATAGAGAACACAAACCCCTACTGTATGTTCCTCTCCATTCTGCAGTGCAGCAGAGAGAAAATTGTAGGAATGTCTTGAAAATGTTGTGGGTAGCTGTAAAAGGGAAGAGAATGTTCCACTGTCTGCGTAGATAACACTTTCTGTGCACTTGAGGTGACTTTTCATAGAGTCACAGATTCCAAGGCCAAGAGGGACAATAGTGATCCTCTATTCTAACATACGCCACAGAAATTCCCCCCAAATAATTCCTAGAGCAGATCTTTCAGAAAAACATCTTGGTGTGATTTTAAAATAGTGATGGAAAAATCTACCACCAATAAGTTATTCCAATGGTCATTTACTCTCACTGTTAAATTTTTACACCTGATTTTCAGTCTGAATTTGTCTACCATCAATTTCCAGCCTTTGGATGACGTTCTACCTGTCTCTGCTAGATTATATAGCCAACCATTAAATATTTGTTCCCCACGTAGGTACTTATAGACTGTAATCAAGTTGCCCCTTAAACTTCTCTTTGTTAAGATAAACCAATGAAGCTCCTTAAGTCAATCACTGCAAGGCAAATTTTCAAAGCCTTTAATCATACTTGTAGCTCTTCTCTGAGCCTTCTCCAATTAATCAACATCCTTCTTGAATTGCGGCCACCAGAACTGAACACACTATTCCAGCAGTGGTCACACCAGTGCCAAATAAAGAGGTAAAATATCCTCTCTCTGCCTACTTGAGATTCTCTTGTTTATACATCCAAAGACTGCATTCGCTCTTTTTGCCACAGCATTGCACTGGGGGCTCACTTTCAGCTCATTATCCACCACGACGCACAAGTCTTTTTCAGTCACTGCTTCACAGGATAGTCCCCCATCATGTAAGCATGGCCTACATTCTTGGTTCCTAAAGGATACATTTACATTCACCCTATTAAAATGCTTGTGGGGAAGAGGTGGAGTGTGCCAGGAGCGGAGGAGAGGAACAGCCACTATGCAGCATGTCCTTCTGCCTAGACAGGACAATTTCTGCCTAAAGCTGAGGGAGTATTAAAGCAGCATTAAACCCTGCATTTCCTCTGAACGTGGAGGGAGTTAACTGGAACCTGGCACACAAGGTGGGTGCTACTGCAGTTGCAGAGATACCCTTTCCACCATGAGAGAAACATAGAGAAGCAGCACATCTTGATGTGGGATCCATGGTGTCTGAGTCACAATTTTTCACAGTTCCACAGCTTCTGCAGCTACTCAAGGGCTTGCCCTCCAGCCTTGCCAAACCTTGTCCATGTTTTCAGGTAAATGTCCCCTTCCCTCACAAATTATTTCCATGCAAGAGAAAATGACAGAGGCCTAAGAAAGGCCATTGCTGCAATTTGTGTTATTTAAACATTCCCATGCAGCACAATCAGCTCTATTATACGGTTGGTTTAGTTTGGGCTTTTGACAAAACCAGGCACATATTCATTCAAAAAATCAAGCTTTTATCCACCATATTTTTCCACTCCACAGCAAAGATAGAAAGGAATAAAAGGCTCTGAAAGCTACAAACATGGGGAAACTGTATGTGTTCACCAGAAGGACAACACATATCATAGGTAAGTGTTTGCAAATCCAGTTTGATAGATGATTATTAACAGAAAATTCCAACCTTTAGTAAAAATAATAAACCCCACACTGGTAACGAACAGTTTGTTCCCTACAAATTAGAAAAATACCAGAGCGCGCCACTATCCTTAGTCTGATCTGAATCAAAAATACAAGTCATCTTGTTCAGTCAGGAAAGTGACTGTATAATTCACAGCACCCTGGAAAATGTTCACAGTTAATCCCCTGGCTGGATATTTTGTTTAAAAACAACCAACTAAGGCCAACCTCCACAGGAAAGATCTGAAAACACAGTATCCCACTGATATAGCCATTGTTTTCCTCACTTGATGTAATCATCATTCAAAGCCTTGGCTGTACAACAACTGTGAAGAGAAATAGTTAGATATGTAACCCAACAGCAGGAGCATGCACGAGGGAGGGCAAGCAGGGGTATGGGCCCCCATCCCCAATATTTGTCT
This sequence comes from Eretmochelys imbricata, assembly GCF_965152235.1. Taxonomy (NCBI): domain Eukaryota; kingdom Metazoa; phylum Chordata; order Testudines; family Cheloniidae; genus Eretmochelys; species Eretmochelys imbricata. Next base: position 238,256,285 of record NC_135572.1, read on the forward strand.
AAAAAGGTATTTATTTCTGTGCCAGCCCTGGACCCAGCTCCAGCTGCTGCTCTAACATGCCCCTCCAAAAGCAGTCAAATTTAAATTCTGGATTTGATAAGGACTCCTTCAAAAACCTTTAGTCAAGACAAATACCTCTTATGGATAATACTCAGCCTCTCTCACACGGTGCTGTGAAGATTAGCATTCGGAAAGCACATTGAAGATAAGCTTGCTATATATTATCTTGATTTCTGAAACTGTCTTCACATAGCTCTAAGCAGTTTCTTCACAGTTTTCAGATCACCTACCTAATACAACAGTACTGGATACTCATCTCAAAACTGAGTGGGGCCCAATTCACCTCTCACAGCAGTGGAGTTTTTCCCGACTTTCACTGAAGTCAAAGTTAGGTATAAAACAGGGGTGGGAAGAGAATCAGCCTCAGTATTTATTTTTTTTAAATGATGTTGCAACATAATTATTGGCCAGTTCTACTAAAAAGATTATGAGGAAAGGGTGGGATGACACTTTCTAAGGGGGAGTCACTGCAGCTCATGCACACATACCTGAACTAGCTTTGATTTAGCTCAGTGGTTCCCAAATTTTTGTACTGGTGACTCCTTTCACACAGCAAGCCTCTGAGTGAGGCCCCCCTTATACATTAAAAACACAAATATATTATAAATGCCAGAGGGAAAGAGGGGTTTGGGGTGGAGGCTGACAGCTCACGACCCCCTGCGTAATAACCTCCTAACCCCCTGTTTAAGAGCCCCTGATCTAGCTACTGGAAAAATGAAGCTGCAGCAGCACGGGCAGCTGTCTAGCCTGCGCTGAAGCCTATGCAGCCATGGCTTCACTGCTCCAGTACCTGAGCTACCTAGATTAAAGTTAGCTCAGGTATGTCTACCGAAACTGCAATCATACCCTGTCATTACAATGTGGGCATACACTTAGTTGGGCATCTAACTCCCCTTCGAATGTCTTCCCCCTAGACTGTAACCTCCTTGGGGAAGAGACTGTCTCTTCTTAAGGCCTCAAGGGGAAGAGGCAGAGCGGGCTCCTCCCAACTTCTAGGTTCCTTCCGGCACTCGTGTGTGAGCCTCCCCAAATGGAGGACTCACGTGCCACCTCTGAATGACTGGTAACAGTGAGCGACCGCTATTAGGGGAGGTCACTGTTAACTGTACATATGCAAAGATTCCAGGGTGTCTGGAGTTAATTCTTTTTATTAGGCTACAGTTTCCCTATCTGAAAAGGGTGGATAATGATTCTGATCCCTTTGTAGATCACTTAAAGAGATTTAGGGATGAAAAGAGCTTATATGCAAGCTAAAGGACATCATCATCATCAGGTCTCTATTTGAGATTAACCTCACAACAGAAATATACAGTAAATCTGGCCTCCAAAAAAGTCAGTCAGAAGTTATCAGCTTAGAACATTTAAATAACTTCACCATATTCAGATTTTTAACATGTAAGATAGAAATAGGTCACACAGTAATTGTGGAGCTTTACAGCTGCAGAAGAGTTTGAATTTCTCTTTCAAGTCTGAAAATAATGAGTTCAACAACAGAAGCAGCTGTCTCGGGTATACCTTCCCGCTGATATGCATACCTCCATGATGAGAGCTCTGCAATGAGTAGTTACAGATGCATGCAGACAAAAGCAAGGTACATACCCGGAAGCTTTGCTGACCATATCTGAACTGCAGGAGTGTTCACATGGCACTCCATGATCTCCTCTCTCCTGTACCAAAGTGCACTGGACTATTACTATTTCTGCTGTGGCAGCAGCTAAATGCCCCTCTCCCAACCAAGTCCCTTTGTAGGCACTGTACAAACAAATCAGGAGATAAAATCCCTTCTGCAAACAGCTCACAGTCTAAGGGCTCTGTGTAAACTCTAGGATGGATTCTCTGGGAGCAACCATCTTCTTTGGTTGTTCCAAGTCTTGATCAATAATTTGGAGGGAACAGATGTGTACATCAAGGGAAAAAAATCTGTGGTTGCGGAGGCTTCCCTTGGCAATAGAACTTATGCATTTCCCCTGCAGCAGGTGAGGGAAGCAGGGCCTTGGGGGTCCATGCAGGGTGTGGACCCCTTGTGTAGAGCTGAGCTCTGCAGGAATGGTCCAGTGTGAAGCCAGGATGGGTTGTGGAAGATGTGAATACCAAAGATCTTCTGCCATGTAGATCCTGCCGAGTGGGAAGGGCGTGTTTGGGCTACAGAGCAATTTAGTGGTGGTAGTGAAGATAGGTGTGGAAGGGGGTGGAGCTGGGAAGGAAGGATTCTTATCAACACCCCATACCCCTGTGGCCCAGAGCAGAGGACAGCCCAGGTAACAGAATGGACCAAATTCAGTGCTGACTTACAGCCCATGTGACACCACTGACTTCAAATTGTTTATAGAGCATAAATCGTCTCTGTATGTCCCCTAAATTTCACAGGTATTCAGTAAACTAGTGATATTACTGACCAGAATTACTACAACACACAGAACTTTAAAGAAAGGAATGTGGATTTCTTTTTTAATACCAGTGGGCATGACGGGTCCACTTAAATATCCTTCAGTCAAGCTGTTAAATGCAACACTAACTAGAAATGGGACCAAACCAAAAATTCAGCTATAAATACACTGGATTCAAACACTGGCTCAGGCCATCCCTGACATTCATGTAAGAGGGTTAATGGGTGCTAAGTGTAACAGTGCCAGGCCAAGCTCTGTCAGATAAACACGTGCAACTACCATTGACTTTGAGGGAAAAAGTAACAAACTTTGTATTCCAGGGCCCATAACACCAACCTTAATCAGTGAGCAATATAATACATATTTGCTATTATATCAGCATCACTTTGGCTAACCGAAAACAGGGTGTTTTTTAAAATCCAGGTTATGAATTAATAAATAATGCAATATGTATCACTTCTGTAACACTTTCCAGGAGAGGATCTTAAAGCACGATACCAACATTACTGGACGGAGCCTCACAACCTCCCTGCAAGGTAGATATTATTATTCCCAGTCCAGACATGAGGAAAGTGAGACTCTCAGAGTTAAGCGACTTGATACATAAAGTCAGCATCAGCGCAAAGAACAGAACCCAGATCTCCTGGCTCCCAACCCCATGCTCTAACAGTGCGTCACTGATTACCTTGCTACTGATTTTATTGAAATCTATACACTTATGATGTTACCAAAAATTAGAAGTCACACTTGCTCTTCAGTAATGTAAATTCTTAAGATGACTCTTGCCTTTAATAGAAGCAATAAATCTTGATTTGACACACCAAGACATTTTATTGTCAGATATTTGATCACACAAGCATGAAGAACATTTTTCCTGTGAGGACTCAGTTTGAGGAATGCAGATATTTGTTTTGCTCAGCCCTGCTGCCATTTCAGGATGTGCCACAAGGAATGACTTATGCAGTGGTGTTGTAGCCGTGCAGGTCCCAGGATATGAGAGAGACAAAGTGGGTGAGGTGATATCTTTTATTGCACCAACTCACCAACAGAAGTTGGCCCAATAAAAGATATTGCCTCACCCACTTTGTCTCTCCAACAAGCCACTTACGCATTTTACTACGGAAATCCTTTCTGGGGTCAAACCAAACCAGCAAAGCCTTTGAAAGCTCCAAAGATAATTGAAATTTAGCTATATAGGTATAGTTAAAACAATACAACTCTTGTGCATAGATAAGCATCTATGTTTAAGAGTCAAAGGGATACATCTCCCTTGTGTAGATACAGTTACACCAGCATAACTATTGCCATAAGGGAAGGTAAATAAGTTATACCAGTAAGAAGCATCTTTATACTGGAAGAGCTGCATCCATGCTAGGGATTGTACTGGTACAGTATAAATATTCTAGCAAAAAAGCTTAACCAAAAATAGTTATATAAGAACTGTGCGTAGATCAGGCCCTGGAGAGGGAAACATTGCTAATTCAAGGCACATCTAGCATTTTAGTGGTTGTATTTGGAAGAGTCCTATTAAATCCCAGAATTGTTAGAGCTTAAACCTAAGCACACATTTTCCCCACCACTTTCCTAAAAGCTGTCTCTCTCCATGGCTTATAGCTAGAGACGGTCTATAAATACACTCTGGTGCCCACAGTATGGCAACCCAAACACAGATTCAACCTCAACCATCCTGCTATAATGCACTGTATTATGCAGTAACAGAAGTATGGCATATTTAAATTTAGCCCTTCTAATCAACTTCATTTTTCAAGCCTATTAAGTGGCCAGTTAGCAAAGAGTCCAATAGTCTAAATTTTGTCATCACCTGTTCATTTCCTCAACAGAACCCTCATGAGGAGCACAAATCACATCTAGTTTTCATTCCCATCGGCTGGGCTGATGATGCCACTTGATATACACTAGTCTAGTGCCATGAGTCTGGATGCCAGCTAGCCAGTTATTCACAGTGAAGCTGATTCCCGTTCCCTTGTGCAGATGACACAAGGCGGAAAGGAAAAGGGGTTACTTTCCTTTGGACTAAGGAAAGCAAACTGGAATTGGAAACATGACTCATCACCCTAGACTCTTTCAGTTAAACCCTGGCTAAAGATACAGAAACAGGCAATGCCTGTTGATGGGAGAAAGCTATTCCCTCCTTGCATTGAGTGGCCATACAATCTCTAAAATAAATGTCGAAGTAGAAGTAACACAATCAGGTGTAGTTTTTAAAATTTTGAACAGTTTGTTACCTACCAACCTGACACAGGTAGCTCAACCTTTACCATATTTTAGTTGGCAAAAGGTGGATTTGTCTTGCTGCAATGAATAATCAATACCCAGACATTCTCCTAACTTTATTATGGCCTCCGTTTCACAGGCAAGAAGGGAAATAAAGACATCTTATATTTACATGAGCCCTTCATTTTCCAGACAGAGCAGAACTGTAAAAGCAACAGAAAATGTTTCTGTGTTAAAATTAAGGGGGGAGGTGAGAAGTGGCTGAGATGAGCAGGATTATCTCTGCTGTTCAACAGAAATTTTTCCCAAGAGGCTGCTTTCCATTACATTTAGACACAGGTTTGCAATTAACACATGTAGCTGAATTTCACACAGCCTCCCACAGAATGCAAATAACTTATTAAGTGCAGATTTTTAATTACATAAAAATCACCTGCAGTCTTTCCTGGGGATGATAACCTACAATGCTAATAAACTTTTCTTCTATTAGATTATTTCATTGAGAACCAGAGTCTCAGTCACTAAACTGCAACAAATTAAGTATGTTATTTGAAATAGCATTATAACCAACCCATGCTTCCTGTTCTCCTTTCCACATAACATGGTGTGAGCCTGAAACCAGAAACTCAGGGCACCTGAAAGCAACAGGTTTTCCTTTTCAAGAAATCCTCCCTCCCCCATTTCTCCAGAGAGAGAGAGAGAGAAACACTTTAAAACACACCCACACAGATCCTTACAAACACCAGATTTGAAGTGTACTACAAAGCACCCTCGCTCTCTCTCACCCTCCCCTTTTTTTCCGGCTGCAAGCTCCCTGCGTTTTCCTTCAGACTCCGCTCCCTCCCCCTTACCAAATCCTTCCAACTATTGCAAACAAACCTTCTACAGAAATATCCCCATTTAGCACAAGCACCGTAATGTTACAAGGCAGACTGAATTCGGTACTTTCCCCACCACCCTTCTTCACTAGTAGCTTTGCACTGAACAGCCCCGCGCTTCAAGGGAGCTGAAATAAATAAACGCCCAGAGAGAAGGAAAAGTGACTGGTTTTGTTTTGGAAGGAGGAGCAGGAATTGCAGAGGGAAGCTGTGCCCCAGAAACAGCAGCTGCAGACAGCACGGTGTTGCAATACCACCCTCTTTTCCCGACTCCCCCCAAAGTGCAATCAGACCCACCTACCTGGACGGAAAACAGCCGCGTCCCTTCCCAAAGTTCCGCGGCACCTTCTCCCTAGGCAGCCTTGTAAACCACCGACCGCCGCTCGTCCCGGCCGGGGCTCGCTCTCGGCCGCTCACACCATGCCCGGGGACTCCAAGCAGGGACTGAGCGGGGAGCTTACGTCACTCGGGTTCCAGAGACCTCCCTCCCCGCGGGGAACGGCCACAGAGAGGCGGGGCGGGGCTGGAATGGCCGCCCACACGCGCCAGCTGATTGGGGCCGGGAACAGTCACTCAGAACAAGTCGGAGAATGTTATGCCTTCCAGGGTTGGAGCGAGAGTCCGGCTGGAAATAAGGGTCTTGGCGGGGGGGGGGGAGGGGGGTGCGATTTCCCCCGTGTCTCTCGGCAGGGGAGGCGGTGATTTCATGAAGCTCTGCGAAAGCAGAAGTTGGGCACTTTATTCATTACAGTTATTATTATTATTACTTAACCTCAGCTCCCAAAAGGGAGGTGTAAACAAAGCCACCTTGGGAGACACTGAAAAGTGTGAGCAATAGCAGCGCTCCGACACAGTAGCTTTCTTTGCGATGTTTCCGACGCAGACTGTTTAGAACTGGTACAAGCTCGAAATCATACACGGAGCTCTTCCCCCCCCCCCCCCCCCCCAAATCACCACAGTTCAACTTCTTGCCACACTCTTCTCCCTCACCCACCAAAGATCAACGTCTTTGCAACCCCCCCTCCCCGCGCCTCAAAACACCCCTTCCCCCAAAGACCTACTTCTTGCAACACACACCGGTACTCGTGTTTGTTCCCAACTAAACCCCAGCAACTTGTAGCACCCTGCAGAAAGTTGCCTAAACCAGAGCAGTGAGGGAAGCAAGAACAGCTTCCTCCAGCTCTGCAGTCCCTTAATCTCCTGCACATAAACATCCCCGGAGTTTGATTCCCTCGTAATTATGAAGCATGCTCGCAGCATTTGGATTTCAATACAGGCTCTATTCAGAGCAGCAAATATTCACTAACTCAGCAGCAGCACACAGATTCTGAATGAGCCAAACAGGAAGAACAATCACAATTCTCCTCCTTTAGGAACTATCGGTAAAGTCATCACTTCTATTATATGTTTGGGACCGTCTAACAATTATTCAAACCACTTTTAAGCCACCTACCCTTAAACATTAATAAATAATAAATCATAATAATAATAAAAAGCAAGCATGTAAGGATATTTGTTTGTATAGTGCCCTCTTTGTAATAGTCGCCTCTGGAGATGGTGGGTACTGGCCCCTGCCATGTGATGGGATATTAACCGCTTGCAATACTGGACTGATAGTACCAGAATGGAGCCAGAAAATAAAATTAAAGCTCTTACCAACAGTCCTGTGTGTCTTAATTACATCGTGGATTCATTGTTTTTTAAGCAGCCTCTCCACCCCTTAGATCACCTTCTGGGAAGACCCAACTTTGTTCCCCAACTAGCTGCTTCTGGGTCAGAAGAAGCCAATTGTGAATCATCTGTGGATGCCACCCACCCATGATCTTTGTTGCACTGTGTAACTTGGCCACTCTTCACCTCAGTTATTTCTGTCACTCTCCCACAAAAAGTGAGACGTTATCAGTTTCCCAAAATTCAAATAAAAAAAATCCCACAAAATTTATCATTAAAGAAAGGGAGGAGAGAAAGAACCACACATGATAGATGGTAGTTATGTCACTCAATGTGCTTTGGAAAACACTCACATACTACCGTGATAAGCGGCAATAAAAGAATCTTGTTAGAACAGAATTGTGATCTCACTTACACTGATATAAACCAATGAAGTCAATGGAATGACACGAGTGTAGAACTGGTATGAGATTGTAACCCAGCATCCACTGATCCCATCCACCCAAACTGTCCCCCAAATTAGCCACCTCTACCAGATTTCCCTCTTGCAAGGTGAAATGGCCAGCAAAAGTCCTATGAATCACTGAAATCCCACATAAATCCTATGTCAGGATTTATCTGGGGTTTAACTGAAGCCTGGGCTTTTTGCTGGCAGTCTGCACAGGAGTGAATTTTCCCCACAATGAATTAGCATAGTCCTAAAAACATTATTGTTGTTTTCTATTCCCGCTATAGCCTTTCAGAAATTAGGGGACTAACTGCAGTACTCAAGGTGAGGATATACCCTAGATTCAGTTTTGTACAATGACATTTTCTGTATAGCCCAACATTTTACTAGCTGTAACGCAACAAGAAAACATCTCATTTCATTTGTTCAGGATGGCTTCCTGGATCATTGTGCTGGGAAGTTACAACAGAGTCAAAACCCATCAGTGTGTATGAGAACAGTTGTATTTTACATGAAACAGATCTACACAGAAATGTATCTGCCATTATATTGCCCAGTTACCTAATTTTGATTAGTCTTTCTGGACATTCTCCCACGCCTTGACTAACTATTTTGAATCTTCAGCACATTTTGACACTTTGGTATGCACCCTATGTTCCAGACAATTAATAAATATAAGGGATGGGTTCAAACACAAAAATTCTGGATTTAAACACCTCACTCCTCCTGTCAGCTTTGGAGAAGTTTGGATCTGGACTCAGATCCTAATAAAATGTTGAACCAATATTGATCTCTGGTGAAACACACTACTAATCTCTGTCTGTGCTCCAAATTGTCCATTTATTTCTGTTCATTCTTTGTTTTCTGACTCTTAACTAGTTTTTAATCCCGAAAGTCTAAGAGCAACACTCAGGAATCTAATCCAAACAGTCCTATTTTGGTAGGAGGGTTGTGTGAGTGAGTTTTGTCTGAAAACAAATCTAAACCGACAGAGCATTTCTGACCATTGTTTGAATTCTTTCATTAAAGAAAATACCTTGCAAGTCAAGACAAATCTCTGATAAGGTTTTCTGCTTTGCTTATCTCTCATCTCCCAAAATAGCTTAGCCCTTATTGCTTCAGGCTGAATTGTAAGAAAGGTTGTTTTCTATACTCTCCTGAAAATGCAACATTTGAGAAAACAAACATCTCACCAAACCCTCCTGGCAAGGCAACAGGAGATTGTCACAACCAGATATTTGCTCTAGAATGTTTTACATTGTTTAATATATTTTGCACAATGACAATAGTCTCTGTATTTGTGGTTCAAAATGAGTATGTATAGTTGAGCCTATAATTTTGAAAGCTGCCAGAGGCAATTTTTAAGATACATACTTTACATGACCTTGCCTTTTTAACTTCAGTGAATAGCTCAAATGTTTGTATGGATTAGCATGGATATATTATTTTAAATGTTCAAAGCACTGTACAGAAGAACTAATTAATCCTAATACAGTATCTGTCTGTTTAGGGTGACCAGATAGCAAATGTGAAAAATAAGGACAGGGGGGTGGGGAGTAATAGTAGGCTATATAAGAAAACGACCCAAAAATCGGGACTGTCCCTATAAAATCGGGGCATCTGGTCACCCTATTCTGTTTTAAGTACTTACTTTGCCCTCATTACTGTTGTATCTGGACATCCCACAATCTTTAAGGTAATTATCCTTACAATGCTCAGGTGAGGGGCTATTACCCCATTCTACACACATTTCTTTTGAGGTAGGTAGGTAAATATTATTGTGACAAAATGTACAGTACTCCTGTAGTCACGCCCTACACTCTATTGTAATAATCTTTGTACAAAGTATGTCATGTGAGGTATCGTTTGAAAACTCTTACTTTGCTGATCAGTATCATCCTGATAAAATACGTGTGGCAACATTGTACATGAAGTTATAAGATTCCACTCTATGGTGTTATTAACACATGTTCCAAACTGAGGTTAGCAAACAGGTCTGTCTTAAACAAAAGAATGTGTGCTCTGCTTAATTTGATTTAAGCAACAAACCAAGTCATCAAGCAGGAAGGTAAACAAAGGAAGCTCAAAATAGGTGAGAAAAAAAGCAGTGGAGAACATCCTTCCACATAGACCTTTTGTCTCCTGGTAACCAGCTGGAAATGTGTTACAAGAGGGGGACTGAAACTATAAAAAGGAGGGACACCCAAGGCACTGCTCTCTCTCTCTCCGTTCCCATTGAATTCACTGCACCTGAAGTAACAAATGAAGCCTTCATTGGATTCTGGGGGAAGGGATCCTGACCTAGAAGGTTTGGTCAGTAAGACTGCTGAAAGCATATGGTGAGAAACTTTGCTTTAATCTGATATTGTTTGTTAAGTTAGACATTAGTAAATGTTTTATCTTTATTTTTCTTGTAACCATTTCTGACTCTTATGCCTCATTACTGATACTCACTTAAATTCTCTCTTTGTAATTAATAAACTTGTTTTATTGTTTTAGCTAATCCAGTGTGTTTAAATTGGAGTGTCTGGAACATTCCATTTAGGGTGACAAGTTGTGTGTATATTAAAGACATAATAGACTTTATAAAACTTGTATTGTCCAGCAGAGGGCTGGGCAGTACAGGACATACATGTCTGTGGGGAATATAAGAGTGGGGGTGTGTTGGGGTCACCCTGAAATCTAACCCACGCTGGTGAGAGCCAGAGTGATGATGGTTGAATGTACATCAGAGACGCAACAAAGAAAGTCTCCAGAACAATTTGATTCCAGTGTAGCAAACCAAAGAGGCTGTAGCATAAAGTGAAACGTCTGGTAGGAAACCAAGGAGCTCTGCTCAGCAACTGATGCAGCCTCAGTGGAAATGGTCTAGGGGCTTGTCTTCAGATACAGCAGCAGAGCTGCACTGGGGCAACTGTGCCTCTGTAGTGCTTTAGTGAAGACGGTACTAAGCTGACAGGAGAGCTTTTCTCATTGGCATAGTTAATCCACCTCCCTGAGAAACGGTAGCTATGTTGATGGGAAAAGCCTTTCACAGGACAGTGATGCAGAAGTCAGGAATCGCTGCTCTATAGTTTGTTTACATTTCTCAGCAGGAAGACTGAGACCCAGCAAATGACCAATACTGCTTCTGTGCTTGGGATTTCTATCCAAATATTGAGCAAATCCAAAATACTTCAGCTGTGTGACCTGACAAGGCCATAATCTAAACTGGTATGGCTGCCATTAGAAGAAAATAATCTAGCAATTTTTCATTTCAGAATTCCAGATCAGTGGTAAGTGGAATTATCTGGTTGTGTAGAGTGGTCCTGTAGACTTGGTATAACACAATCACTCAAAAGATGCTTCAGAGAAGATGCTACTTGCAAAGTCCTATGCTCGTGTTAATTGATCCCTTTGGTTCTCCATTTGGCTCAATATAACAAATTCTATCCCTCTCAAGGTTATGCTTCTCTCAAATGTTTTCTCTTACCTGGAAGCTCTGCGTGATTATTCCCTCCATTACGACAAAAGCAGGGAAAAAGAGGTCAACAGCCACTACGCATACTTTTTGAGTGAGTAAGATATCTTCAAATAAAAAAACCTTTTATACACCAACATGTGTGAAACAGTAATTAATTCCTGGAATCTGTCCAGCTTGAACCTGGAGACAAACCTCAGATGAGTTGCAATAGCTATCTGTAAGAGTGATGTAAAAATAAAATGTATAAGCTCCACTTACCCTGAGTATGCATGAGGGTCAACCTCCTGGTGTGAGTAGGAAATACTGAGGTAATCATATGACAGAGTATTTTTTTAGTGGCAGTGTTTTAATTGTTGCCAAGATTTAGTGTGTGAAAGGGGCTTTGTCTTCCTGTTATTTTTGGTGATCACTTCTCTTGGGAGCAGTGAATAAGAGACTGCAGCTTGAAATTCAATTTCACATCCTTATGTCAAATTTCTAGGCCCCTTGTCCCTGCAAGAACCTTGCTTTTCTACCTCAGAGATTTTCCAGTTTTGCATTTTAATAGAAACGTACCTTAATCTGAATGTAATATTCAGTGAGTTCATGCAAGTACAGTGTTCTTCAGATCGAGAGAGAGAGTTCTATGAATTTTTTTCACTAATTCCTGCTTGATGTCCTTATTAAAGTTAATTGCTGGATGAAGCCCCAGTGAGAACCCTCCCTCCTGCTGTTGAAGAAGTTTGGATTCAAATCGGGAAAAAAACCTGCAGTGACTTACTTAAGGCTATAAAATTAGCTATCAAGTGTAAGATCAATTACTTTGCTGCTTACACCCATTTTCTGACTAACTTGCACTGCTGAGGCCTTTTGTGGACGTGCAAAAAAATGAGTGTAATTCTACTTTGTCTCCACGCACACACACACACGACTGTGCAGTGTTCACCCAGCACTGGTTATCAGGGTGAAGGAGCCTGGATCTATGAAGTGCTGAGAAATGGTATCAGGGTACTGCAAGCTTGATGGGCACAGCAATAAACAGCAGGGGTGCATTTGCTATCTGTGCCTAGTAATAGCTGTTATGAATAGTCCGGCTGGTTTGTAACATCTGCTGTGTCTGAGCGCTTTTTCCTTTAGAAGCCTGTAAGCCCATTGTGCAGCACACCTAGCCTGTCAATCACGCCTCGCCCTGCCACTACACTTGGGTGCTTGACTGTCTTATTTTGGGTGTTCAACACCATAGCATCCCCACTTAGATCTGCAGCCTTGACCCTTAGGAAGATTCTCATGTGTTCATTTTACACCTATTCTGCACCTCTGCTGCAGCAGCATCTTGCCCCGTACGCTTTAGTCACAGAAATGACGTCCTCTCACAACTTCCCCCTTAAACACCTCGCTGTTTACTAGAGAAGTGTGTGGAAGACTGGTGCTTTATTTTTATGTGAACTCTTTTAGTCAGTTGCCTGAAAGCTTCTCTGAGTATATCGTGGTCCAATTTGCTCCAAGCTGCAGCCTCTAAGGGTATTTATACTGCAAACAGACACCCATGGCTGGCCTGTGCCAGCTGACTTACGCTTGTGGGGCTCAGCCTAAAGGGCTGTTTAATTGCAGTGTAGAGGCTTGGGCTTGGGCTGGAGCCTAAGACCCTTTGAGGTGGGAAGGTCCCAGAGGTCGGGCTACAGCCCAAGCCTGAACCTCGACATCACAATTAAACAGTCCCTTATCCCGAGTCCCATGAACCCAAGTCAACTGGCACATGCCAGCTATATGTGTCTAACTGCAGGGTAGATATACCCTAAGGGCATTGTAAACCAGGTCTGTGGGACCCAGGCTTGCGGACTCACTGTTTTCCAAGCCTGCACTTGAGTGTCCTCACTGCATTGTAAGCCTCGGTTTACAATTGCTGGACCTAAGTCTCACAGCCGGGCTAATGCATCAATACTGTATTATGCAGACTTTCTGAGTTGGGTCTGCAGCTTGACCTGCATTCAGAATAGGGCTTGGTCCTGAGTCTTAGTAGGACTCAGACCCTCCAACAGGGTCCTAGAACCTGGATCCTGAGTGCTTGCTTACCCAAGCATTTGTACCGATTTGTGTGTGGATGGTAGGGGGGTTTGGGCTCAAATCTGAGTCAGAGCCAGGCTTAAAGTGCAGTGTAGACATACCCTAAGATGCACCAGGGTTAAAAAATGCTGGTGGCCTTAAACAGAGTCCTTGTCAAATTATGTTAAGAGAGGCCATATGTTCACAGTCATGTAGATAATAAAAATCACTATACGGATACTTTACGTAGCTATTGTGCTTTTCATCAGAGGATCTCAAAGCACTTTGAAAACATGAATGACTTAAACTTCAGCCTCCTATGAGGTAGGGAAGAGTTAGCTCCATTTTGCAGATGGAGAAAACAAGGCACAAAGAAGTTAAGTAATGTACTCATATACACACAGAGAGTCAATAGGAACACAACCTCCCAGGCTTGTGCTTTAATCACAAAACCATCTTTCCTGCTTTAAAAAGAGGAAGACAATACATGTTCGGTCATTCCCCATAACATCTGACAACAGTATTTAATGCCCACAAGACCTCCAGAGAAGGTCACAATATCCTCCTACTATGTGAACAGGAACTGCGTTTGCTTCTCATTTCCAAGAGTTTGTGACACTTGTATTTGCTTATTCCTGGACTGACATCTTTAGAATGTATTTGTGGTTTGAAAGTCCCTGACTCATTGACTTGGGAAATAACTGTACACCAGAGGCCATATTCATCCCTGACATATGTGGGATAGAAATGAGTGTTTTAACGTGCCAAGTAATTTTATCTGTAATCTAGAGAAACAAGAAATGGCAGGCCAGATCTTATTAACTGTCTCTCTTAATACCAATTCCGGGAGGTGACTCCCACTCTTTCAGGTTCTTGCCATGCCTTAGCTGACACCACTACTAAAGACAAGTAAAATCATCATAGTTATTAACTATAATTATTTTATTCAATAAAGAGAGAAATAAAATAAGACAAAACTAAACAGAACTCAGGCAGTGACTTAATGGTTACTTCAGATACAATGTTTTCTGTATGTCTTTCTGTGAAGAGTTTTCAACAGAGAGACCTTAAGAATGGGTCCTCTTTTGGTTGGGATGCTCTCTTCTACGTAAGATAAGACAAGTAATATTATTCCCAAAATTAGTAGTGAATCCTGTCTCCGTGTATCACTGATAACTAGAACAGTTTATAGCTGGGCAAAGGAATTTTTAAGAGTTGATTAATCCTGTTTGGTTTAGCATGGGTAACCTGAACAGTTTATAAATAACAAAGGTAAGTGAATTTAACTAAGTCCTATGAAAACAGAGACAATATTTAAATTTATTACCTAAGAAAAGCAAGGAAGAGTCTTGAAACAGATAAATGAATGGTTAAGAAGCTTACTGTGATGTTCCCCTCTGGTGTTATCTGGACCGGTGATCTGCTAGGTCACTCCAATCCTTGACTCTGGGAGCCAGCCTTACCTTGCTCTGCTGTGAGAACCCCCACTCCCAGGCTGTTCACGCACAGCCTCTGGCATGTAAGCTGCTCCCAGCTACTTGCAACCGAATGACACTAGCCAATATCTCTGGTCCCAGACACAACCCTAGGAACCAGAGTAACAGCCGTGTTAGTCTGTATTCGCAAAAAGAAAAGGAGTACTTGTGGCACCTTAGAGACTAACCAATTTATTTGAGTATGAGCTTTCGTGAGCTACAGCTCACTTCATCGGATGCATACCGTGGAAACTGCAGCAGACTTTATATACACACAGAGATCACAAATCCAGCTGCAGGAGAGTGAGTTTGTGTGTGGGGGGGTGGAGGGTGAGAAAACCTGGATTTGCGCTGGAAATGGCCCAACTTGATGATCACTTTAGATAAGCTATTACCAGCAGGACAGTGGGGTGGGAGGTGGTATTGTTTCATGATCTCCCCACTATATTTTCCATTGTATGCATCCGATGAAGTGAGCTGTAGTGAAGCTTATATGAATTTGTCAATTTAACAAAGAAATTGATATGTACCAGGCTTGTTATCCCAAGGGGAGACTCTGACATGCTTCAAACCAAATGCGCTGCTTCAGGTAGAATAAACAAACAGATTTATTAACTATAAAGATAGATTTTAAATGATAAGTCAAAGCATAACAAGTCAGAGTGGTTATCAAAATAAAATAAAATATAAGCACGCAGTTTAAACTCTCAACCCTATTAGACTGGGCAGCAACTAGATTAAGCAATTTTCCTCATTCCACTGGATATTGCAGTCCTTAATATACAGGTTTGTTCCTTAAATCTGGGCTAATCTCCTGTGCTGGAGTCTTCTCTTCTTCTCAGTGTCTTGGTTGCTTGCAGCATAGGTGGGGGCAGGAGAAGGGCTCAGGATGCCTCCACTCTGACTGTTTTATACCCTCAGTCCATGTGCTTGTAGAACACAAGTCCAGGCATGTCTGTGGGGCATTGCTGAGTCTCTCCAAGCAAGGTTGAACAATTCCCCTGGTGGGGCCTCATGCAGGTGACTCACAGCATTGTTGCTCCCTTGCTGGACAATGGCTGTTGATGGGTTGTTTGACACCCTGCCCAGGAATTAGTTACTTTCCTTGCTGTTGCCTCTGGGGGGCTAATATCTGGCTGATTCCCCAACTTACAGCATGTTTTAGTGACAACCATACTACACATTAATGATACACATATATGGATAGAGAAATGACTTTCAGCAGATCTCAGAGTAGCAGCCGTGGTCTGTATCTGTAAAAAGAAAAGGAGTACTCGTGGCACCTTAGAGACTAACAAATTTATTAGAGCATAAGCTTTCATGAGCTACAGCTCACTTCATCGGATGCATACAATGGAAAATATAGTGGGGAGATTTTATATACACAGAGAACATGAAACAACGGGTGCACCTTTCCCCGATACCTGACAAGGCATGCTTTATATGTAAGATAATGATTATATGTAAATGAGGAATATGGGGGTTACAGTACACTTCCCCAAAGTACTGAATGTCACACTTACATTCAAGTTAAATCCCACTATTTCTTTCTGTCTACCAAGCTTAGCTGATGTCTCTTTTCTAGGAGTACACAGTCTAAACAGTCTGATGTTTCATAGGAGAAACTGTTAGTACCTTCAATTAAAATAACATTTCAATATCCCGTTAAAATTATTACAGGAGCCATTTAAATCAAATCCCTTCGCAGTGCTTTTGCAAGTTCCATCTCACCAATGGTGTTGAATTCTTTGGTCATGTCATCATAGGAGGTGATTGAAATTTGGCATTTCCATCACATGGGGAATTCTGAAATTTGGTTTAATCCTGAATTGGAAAGAAAAGTCAAAATCTCAGAAATTTTCATGAAACAAAACATTCCAAAAATATTGTTTCAATATAGCCAAAATGTTGTGTTTTGACTTTATTTTTGAGTTGTATATTAAAAATATATACAGAAATATATATTTATCTCTATATAAATATATATAGAAGTCAAAATTATAAAGTCAAAGTGAAACTTAGATAATTTCCCACAAAATATTTTGATGAAATCATATGTTCTTGTGAAACATTTCTATTGTGCCTAATAAGTATGGAATACTGATCTGTCTGATTTTTTTTTTTTTTAACTAGCTCTCATTATCCTGTTGCAGAAGCTGTACCGGGCCAGGAGAATGCTGCTTCCTGATGCTGTGCTGTGGCTTCATTGTTCTTCTTATCTGTTCTATTGCTGCTCCTGTTGAGATGAGATGAATAGGCTGAACCAAGGGCATAAGCAAAGAAAGTGAGTGTGTGTGCATCAGAGCAAGAGTAGCTCTGAGTGAGCGCATAGGAGTGTAAGAATACGAGAATAAAGGTGCATGAGCCTGTACATATCTGAGTCCAGAGTAATTTATATGCCTCTTTCCACAGCCTCACTGAAGGTGGGAGGCACACCGCTTTCAGGGCTTGGCTGGATTGAAGTATCAGCCACTGCTATCTTTCAGTGGCTTAACGCCTTCGTTGGCTGAGCATGATAGCATCTTCAGCTCATGAATATGCAATTTACTAATGCATATGCAGCAGGGTTGTAATTCTTCAACTGTATGGATAATTGCTTTTAGGTTTGTGGCAGGAAATTCTCAGAACATCTTGAAAGAGAGTTAAAACGCTATCTTTATTTTATTCAGTTCATTTTCTCATATATCCCTTTACTTCCGTAGCTCCAGCCCCGGAGTCGGTGCCTATACAAGGAGCCGCATATTAACTTCTGAAGAGCTGCATGTGGCCCTGGAGCCACAGGTTGGCCACTCCTGGTTTAGTAGGAGTTGAAATTCTGTTTCAAAGGAATCCAGACACACCTATTTCCTATATAAGACTTTCAACCCTTAAAATAGTCTCTTTTAAACTTAAGTTATTCTTAAAGAAAGTCTTTAAACTTAAATGGTCATTGAAGAAGTTACTGTCCTTTCTTCCTACCAACTATGGAGAGGTTCTTGTCGGCCAGAGCTCAGTAAGTTGTTGCTTAAGCTTTGCCAGACAACTATTTAATTATCCAATTAATATAAATTTTTATACTCATATCATAGTAACCAGTTGTGGCATCAAAGACCTTGCTATACTTGTACATAAAACATCTTAGTAGTCACATAACAATGGTTTCAGGCAGTTATTATATGAAGATTTGCATTTAGATGTAAGCAGTGTCAGGATGAGCTCCACCCTGACATCTGGTGGTGAGGTGTGGCAAGTTGTGGAAAAGAACTTCAGGGGCCGATCTCATTTGCATAGGCACACCCACCACGCCTAGAATGAGACCATAGCTGCCCAAATGGTCACTTTGGCTGATGTGGGATCCCCAGTGTCTCTGTTACTGGGGCAGGAAGAATAAATTGTTATTATCCTGATTATGGGAACTGTGCTTGGAACTGTACGTGGCCTTTTGTTATGATGGAGGGATTCACCATCAACTAAGTAGCACTTGCTAGGCAAGGGTCATGGGTTCCAAAACTGTGTGAAGGGAGAGAGGTTGGGGACAAGTATTAATACTTGGTGGCATGGGCCCCTTGGTGAGGGCCTTACATGCTAATTGCACTTCCTCCTCTCTCCACTCTGGAATATCAGAGCTAATTTTGATTTCATTAGAAGTCTAGTTATAGGCTGCTGAGCTCACTTGGGCTGACAGTGCACCAGCACTGGGGCTCCCCTACTATAAGCTGAAATCACTGAGTGTTGTGTTAAGTAGTGGGGGAGCCTGAAGATATATTGTGGAGCAGTTTGCGGGACGGCTGGTGAAGCAGTTCGACGCGGAGCAGTGTGTGGATGGCAGGAGCTGCTTGTGGGCCGTGGAGCTGAGCGAAGGAGTTCATGGGGCGGCTGCCGGAGCACAGCTGAGCGAAGGAGTTCGTGGGGCAGCTGGCGGAGCGGAGCGCAGCTGAGCGAAGGAGTTCTTGGGGCGGCTGGCGGAGCGGAGCGCTGCTATGGAGCTTTGGGGCGGTCAGCTTCAGATCATGTAAGGTGCCTCTTACCCCCGTCCCATTTCCACCCAGGTTGGGCGGTAACCCTCTGCAGATAAACTTTCGAACTCTGGGGCTGCCCTGACCAGGGACAGAGACTTTTGGGGCATTGGACTTTTGGGACTTTGGGTGATTTGCGGTTGCTGGACTCAAGAACCAAAGGGAAAAGGGCATGCCCCAATTTGCCTGGGGTGGGTTTTTTTGTGCTCATGGGTTGTGTTATGAATCCTGTTGGTAGTGTTTCCCCAACATAATGCCACATTGTTTCTCTCTGTTATTAAAAGGTTTTTGCTACACTCAGACTATGTGCTTGCGAGAGGGGAAGTATTGCCTCTTGGAGGCGCCCAGCGGGGGTGATATATATTTGTCCCAGGTCACTGGGTGGGGGCTCGAGCCGGTTTGCATTGTGTTATTGGAATGGAACCCCTAGATATTGAACCCGGCCCTTGTTGCTGCCAACTCTGACGGGCAGAAGGGTTACATTTTTGGGGGCTCGTCCGGGATCGCCTGGGTCAGTACCCCTCGCAAGCACCTGTTGAGTGATCCACTACATTGGGAAACAATTTATATATTTTTTTGTTTGTGCTTATATTTTGAGGAAATTACTGTTTGTATAATGGCTAATATGTCAGGTTTGTTGGGCCCTGGCTCAGCAGCTTCTAGCTCAGAGGCTGCAGCCTCGGCTGATGATTGGACAAAAGCTCTGGGGCAAATATTGGAAAAGGTTGTGCTGCCCCATGCTGAGTCAGACTCTTGTCGTAAGTTAAGATTATTTGCTGGGGAGGAGGAGTTTGAACCCTGGTTAGAGCATACCACTGAAATGCTGCAAGAGTGGGCCGTACCAGATGCAGAAAAGCGAAGATGCCTTATAGAGAGCCTTGGCGGCCCAGCATTAGATGTGATTCGCACCCTGAAGCTCATTGACCCTGGGGTCAGTGTGAAGGACTGCCTAGAGGCCCTTGAACACAACTTTGGGAGCGTAGAGGGCCCTGAAGACAGCTACTGTAAGTTCCTTAATTCCCGACAACAAAAGGGCGAGAAGGCTTCAGCCTACATACGGAGACTGGAGAGACTGCTTCAGAGAGCTGTCATGAGGGGAGCAGTGACTGCTGAGCAGATGGATCAGACCAGACTGGCTCAAATTGTAAGAGGAAGTCAGTATCAGAACCCGATTCTACTTCATCTCCAGCTAAGAGAATGACGGGAACATCCCCCAAGTTACTCCCAGCTGATAAAAGAGGTCCGAGAGGAGGAAGAAAGGCAGGCTGCCAGTGAGTTTTGGGAAGCCCAAACATCGGAGCCAGGCAGCACAACACCACTGCAAACGGCCAGTGTACTGATGGTGAGCACCAGAGAGGAACTTGCCCAACAAATGCAGGTCCTGACGGAACGGATAGCTGAGCTGCAAAGTACTGTTGACCGAGTTAAGACTTCCAGGAATAAGAAACCTCAAACTGTGGCGATTGAGAAGCCCGCACTTAGAGCCACCATCCCCCCCAGGCGAAGGGGGAAAGGTCAATTCTTCTGCTACCGATGTGGTCAGGATGGACACAGTGCTGCCAAGTGCCGTAATGAAGAAAACCCCTCCTTAGTGTATGGAAAGCTGAGGATCAGTTGGGAGAGATCCGGTAGCTGCCAGACGGTCTGGGGACGGGGACCCCCCAGGTCTGCAGGATTTGAAGATTCCCCCAGAGAAGACTGTCCAGCTGGGATCCCCGCAGGACTGATAGGGCC
Source organism: Eretmochelys imbricata (assembly GCF_965152235.1). NCBI lineage: Eukaryota > Metazoa > Chordata > Testudines > Cheloniidae > Eretmochelys > Eretmochelys imbricata. The sequence continues at coordinate 238,276,653 of NC_135572.1, forward strand.
TCGAGCAGAGGTCACGGTGAGGATTGAAGGGGTGGAGTGTAAAGCAGTGCTTGACACTGGATCTCAAGTGACTATTATATTTCAGTCATTCTACCAAAAGATGCTTAGGCACCTGCCTATACAGCCACTGACTGGCCTTGGCCTGTGTGGCCTCAGCATGGATGAATACCCCTATCAAGGGTATGTCACAGTGCACCTGGAATTCCCAGAGGAGGTTGCTGGGGTAAGAGAAGAGGTAGACACAGCTGCCTTAATATGCTCTGACCCTAAAGGGACTTCTGATGTGTCTGTGCTGATAGGGACCAACTCCAGTCTCTTCAAGGTACTCGCGGATTACTGCAGAAGGCGGGCTGGGGACCAATACCTGAATACCCTGATGATCCATACGCTTTGTGCTGAAGCCTATAGGAAAATTGAGAGCGCTAAAAGGGACACATCTGAGCTACCGCTTGGGGCACTGAAGTACGCGGGCACGACCCCCCTAGTAGTGCCTGCAAGGACGGAGCAAGAAGTGCTTGTCATGAGTACCTGGCTGAAAGGCAGTAAAGGGATGTTAGCATGATAGAGCAGCCGATGGGAGGAGAGCTCCCTGAAGGAGTGCTGGTCCCCAGTGGAGTCATAACCCTACCTGCTGAAGCCCAGGAAAGGGTGACTATACTGATTGCTAATGAAACGAGTCGTGATATTTTTGTGAAGCAAGGACAAAAGAGAGCAGACCTCTTTGAGCCTGAGTCGATTGTAAAACCCCAGTGTGAAACTCAAGTTCCGACAATAGACCCAGCAAAGTTTGACTTTGGAGATTCACCAGTGTCCGAGGACTGGAAAGATCGCCTGAGGAAGAAACTTTGTGAAAGATCCAAGGTGTTCTCACTGCATGAGTGGGATGTGGGATGTGCAAAAGGAGTAGAGCACAATATCAGACTACATGACTCTCGACCTTTCAGGGAGAGATCTAGGAAGATTGCTCTCTCTGAGATGGAAGATGTGCGACATCATCTTCAGGAGCTGGCTGCGAATGGCATCATTACAGAGTCCCGCAGCCCATACGCCTCACCCATTGTGGTAGTCCTCAAAAAGAATGGGAAAATCCGGATGTGTATTGACTACCGCACCCTAAACAGCCGTACTGTGGTCGACCAGTACACTATGCCTCGAGTGCAAGATGCCTTAGACTGTTTGCTGGGAAGCCAGTGGTTCTCTGTGTTGGATCTTCGAAGTGGATACTACCAGATCCCTCTGGGAGAAGAAGATAAGGAGAAGACAGCCTTCATCTGCCCATTAGGGTTTTATCAGTTCGAACGCATGCCCCAAGGGATTTCTGGAGCACCTGCCACCTTTCAACGTCTCATGGAGAAAGCTGTGGGAGACATGAATTTACTGCAAGTGTTAGTTTATTTGGATGACCTGATTGTGTTTGGAAGAACCTTAGAGGAGCATGAAGAAAGACTTCTTAAAGTGCTTGATAGGTTGGAGGATTATGGTCTGAAGCTTTCAATTGACAAATGCCAGTTCTGCAGAACCTCAGTGAAGTATATGGGTCACATTGCGTCCCAAGAAGGTGTGAGTACTGATCCTGATAAAATAGAAGCACTCACTACATGGCCACGTCCAAGTAACTACAGAGAACTCAAGACCTTTCTTGGATTTAGTGGCTACTACCGCAGATTTGTGAAAAACTATGCTACGATTGTAAAGCCTCTGAATGATCTTACCAGGGGACATCAGTCCAGCAAGAACAAATCTAAGTCCAAGAATAAGGGGAGGTCCCCAAAGCCTCCTGTGCAGAGACACAATGGCCCCTTTGCACCATTTGGGCCACGGTGGGATGAGAGATGTGAAAGGGCTTTTCGAAAAATCATTACTTGCCTAACTCATGCTCCAGTCCTAGTTTTTGCTGACCCAAGCAAACCATTTATCCTGCATACTGATGCCAGTTTGGAGGGTCTGGGAGCAGTCCTGTACCAGGAAGTGGAAGGCAAATGTAAACCTGTAGCCTTTGCCAGCCGAGGATTGTCTGATAGTGAAACTCGCTATCCCACCCACAAGCTGGAATTTTTGGCCTTGAAATGGGACATCACTGAGAAATTTCGAGACTACTTGTATGGTGCTCAGTTCCAGGTGTGGACAGACAACAATCCACTGACTTATGTGTTAACAAGTGCTAAGCTGGATGCTACAGGGCAGAGATGGGTGGCCGCCTTGGCTAGCTATGAGTTCAGCATTCAGTACCGATCAGGGAGAAGCAATGTAGATGCAGATGCATTGTCCAGGCATCCGCAGGCTCCAGAAGTTGCTGTGATACCCACTGATGGAGTGAGAGCTATTTGCAGTGTGAGTCGCCGAGAGCCAGAGGCCCGTGAGGGCTTTCAGGGATGTGTTGCAGAAGCTTTGGGCCTGCCCCCTGAATGCATGCCTTCTGCTTCAGTGAACTATATTGCATTAGACCAATCTCCTTTGCCCATGCTCAATGCGGCTGACTGGCAAGAAGCCCAGCGGCAAGATATTGACATTCGTGATACACTACTTGCCAAAAGAGAGGGGCGAAGCCCAGCTGCGGTTGTCCCATCTAACCCGGAGGGTAAACTACTATTGAGAGAATGGACCAAACTAAAACTGATTCAGGGAGTGCTACACCGAATGACCACTGACCCTTTACAAAAACAACGAGCACAACTAGTACTGCCAAAAAAGTACAGAGCCCTGGCCATGAGGGCCCTGCATGATGACTTTGGGCATTTAGGGATGGAGAGGACCCTGGAACTTATTCTTAGTAGGTTCTATTGGCCCCGAATGGCTGAAGATATTCGCAGGAAATGTGAGACTTGCGCTCGATGTGTTCAAAGGAAAACTCTGCCCACGAGGGCTGCATATCTCAAGAACATCACCAGCAACAAACCTTTGGAGTTGGTATGCATTGATTTCTTGTCTGTAGAGGTAGACAAGAGGAATGTTGGAAACATTCTAGTAGTGACTGACCATTTTACACGGTATGCACAAGCATATCCCACACGTGATCAGAGGGCCACCACCGTTGCTCGAGTATTGTGGGACAAATATTTCTCAGTCTATGGATTCCCGGCTCGGATACACTCTGATCAGGGGCGGGATTTTGAGAGTCACCTTCTGAAGGAGGTGCTGAAGATAGCAGGAATTAAAAAGTCTAGGACAACGCCTTATCACCCCCAAGGTGATCCTCAGCCAGAGAGGTTCAATAGAACCCTATTAGATATGTTGGGAACTTTGCGACCAGAGCAGAAGGCAACCTGGAGCCAGCATGTCGCATTTCTGGTGCATGCCTACAATGCCACAAAGAACGATGCTACGGGAGTCACCCCATATCTCTTGATGTTTGGGCGAGAACCAAGATTACCCATAGACTTGTGCTTTGGTGTATCAGAGGATGGAGATAGCTATGAAACTCATCAGCAATATGTATCCCGACTAAGAGAAAAGCTGCGGGATGCTTATCGCTTAGCTACCGCTGCGGCTCGGAAGAACGCAGACCGCAACAAACATCGATATGATGCTAGAGTGCGTTCGCAGGAGCTCCAGCCGGGGGACAGAGTCCTGCTGCGAAATTTGGGTATTGCTGGCAAACACAAGATAGCTGACAGATGGAAAGCAATACCTTACCTGGTGATGGAAAAGCTGGGAGATCTGCCGGTCTACAAGATCAAACCTGAAGATGGTCCAGGGCAAATAAAGACGGTGCATAGAAACCTTTTGCTCCCTGTGGGGGAATTGGTAAGCACCCCTTATGAGATGGACCACGGCAGGGCCACCGGGCAGAACAGAGGTGCTAGACCAAAGCCACCATCCAACACAGACAGTGGGCCCCCTGCAGCTAACTTACCCCTATTCTGCACATCTGAGAGTGAGTCTGAGGAGGAAGACACAACCCTGGTGTACCCTGGGATGGAGACAAGATTTCAGTCTCGATCAGCTGAACCAAACGAGAGTTTTCCCTCTTCCGCCCTAAACCCAATGGCGGAACTATTTAGGCCCCTTTCTGATACCCCTGTGCCGCTGATGAGACCCCCCTGTGATGACACACACAGGTTATTGGACAATGGGGACAGACAGGTAGAGGATGTCCTGGGCACCTTGGACCCTCCAGCGTTAGAACTAGGAGTGCAGGGGCCTATGCCAGTAGCCGAGGGACCCTCCAGGGAAGCCTCTCCATCCGTCACTCAAGAGGATGTTCCCTCTACCTCGGCAACAGAGATTCTCAATAGAAGAGACAGGGTGATAAGACCAGTGAAACGGTTAACTTATGATGCACCTGGGGTGACTAGTGAGGAGCCAATACATTTAGCACACAGGCTTGTGGAAGCTAAAGTGCGCTTCCTGAGGCCCTTTGGAGGAAACCAATGAGTTGGTATAAAGGGAGTGTGATTTGTCGGGACGACAAAGTCTCGGCTGGGGGGAGGATGTAAGCAGTGTCAGGATGAGCTCCACCCTGACATCTGGTGGTGAGGTGTGGCAAGTTGTGGAAAAGAACTTCAGGGGCCGATCTCATTTGCATAGGCACACCCACCACGCCTAGAATGAGACCATAGCTGCCCAAATGGTCACTTTGGCTGCTGTGGGATCCCCAGTGTCTCTGTTACTGGGGCAGGAAGAATAAATTGTTATTACCCTGATTATGGGAACTGTGCTTGGAACTGTACGTGGCCTTTTGTTATGATGGAGGGATTCACCATCAACTAAGTAGCACTCGCTAGGCAAGGGTCATGGGTTCCAAAACTGTGTGAAGGGAGAGAGGCTGGGGACAAGTATTAATACTTGGTGGCATGCGCCCCTTGGTGAGGGCCTTACATGCTAATTGCACTTCCTCCTCTCTCCACTGTGGCATATCAGAGCTAATTTTGATTTCATTAGAAGTCTAGTTATAGGCTGCTGAGCTCACTTGGGCTGACAGTGCACCAGCACTGGGGCTCCCCTACTATAAGCTGAATTCACCTAAGAGCTGAAATCACTGAGTGTTGTGTTAAGTAGAGGGGGAGCCTGAAGATATATTGTGGAGCAGTTTGCGGGACGGCTGGTGAAGCAGTTCGACGTGGAGCAGTGTGTGGATGGCAGGAGCTGCTTGTGGGCCGTGGAGCTGAGCGAAGGAGTTCGTGGGGCGGCTGGCGGAGCACAGCTGAGCGAAGGAGTTCGTGGGGCGGCTGGCGGAGCGCAGCTGAGCGAAGGAGTTCGTGGGGCGGCTGGCGGAGCGGAGCGCCGCTATGGAGCTTTGGGGCGGTCAGCTTCAGATCATGTAAGGTGCCTCTTACCCCCGTCCCATTTCCACCCAGGTTGGGAGGTAACCCTCTGCAGATAAACTTTCGAACTCTGGGGCTGCCCTGACCAGGGACAGAGACTTTTGGGGCATTGGACTTTTGGGACTTTGGGTGATTTGCGGTTGCTGGACTCAAGAACCAAAGGGAAAAGGGCATGCCCCAATTTGCCTGGGGTGGGTTTTTTTTTGCTCATGGGTTGTGTTATGAATCCTGTTGGTAGTGTTTCCCCAACATAATGCCACATTGTTTCTCTCTGTTATTAAAAGGCTTTTGCTACACTCAGACTATGTGCTTGCGAGAGGGGAAGTATTGCCTCTTGGAGGCGCCCAGCGGGGGTGGTATATATTTGTCCCAGGTCACTGGGTGGGGGCTCGAGCCGGTTTGCATTGTGTTATTGGAATGGAACCCCTAGATATTGAACCCGGCCCTTGTTGCTGCCAACTCTGACGGGCAGAAGGGTTACATAGATATAAAACATTTACAAATAAACTCTCAAAGGAAGCTCATGCCATCTTAAGCATTTGAGGACCAATAAAGTGTCATATGCTAGAGGTCTCATGCTGCTAGTACAAAAATATTTCTATAAATTATAGACGACAGTTTCCTAACTCAAATAGTGTTGATTCCAACACAGGGGAATTCTGTTTTAGACCTCATCTTGACAGAGAAGAGGAATTGATATCTGAACTAAAAATTAGTGGTAGATCAGGTGCAAGTGATCATGTCTTGATTACATTTAATATGTGCAAACAGAATAAAGTCTAAATCTGTAATATATGTACTTAGTGGTTTTAAAAGGCCAATTTCACAAAGTTGAAAAAAATTATCTGACAAATCAGCTAGAAGAAAGGATTTAAACAGAAAATAATGTGAATGATGGAAACTGCTTAAGAACACCTTACAAGATGCTCACAAAACCACAATCCATTTTACCAGATGCCCAAAAAAGCTCCAGTCGAGAAAGAAGATTATGCTAGTTAAAAAACCACCCTGACTTAAAGGGGAAGTGAAAGCAGCTATAAAAAAATTTAAAAGTCTCAATATAGTACATAATGCATGGAGGAATTTGATAGCAGTTAATATAAATTAGAAGATATGAAGGATAGAAAATTGATAAGGGAAGCCAAAAGACACAGGGTGACATATATGGCCTGCAAAATTAAAGATAATAACAAGGAGGAGATTAAGTATATCAAGAACAAAAGTGGTTCATTACTAGATAACATGGTAGAATTGTCAATAATAATACAGGAAATGTAGAAATGTTCAATAAAAATTTCTGTTCTGTATTTGGGGAAAAAAGCAGATGTAATCATATAATACAATGATGGTATACTTTCCATTCCAACAGTAACTGTGGATGTTGTTACACATCAACTATCAAAGTCAGATGTTTTAAAATCAGCAGGTCCAGCTAACTTGCATCCAAGAATTGTAAAAGAGCTGATTAAGGTGCTGGATTGTTACTGTTGATTTTCAGTAAAGTCTTGGAATGCTGGGGAAGTTCCAGAGGACTGGAAGAAAGTTAATATTGTGCCAATCTTTTTAAAGAATAAACAGGATGACCTGTCTGGGTAACTGTGGGCCAGTCAACCGATATCAATCTTGGACAAAATAATGGAATGGTTGATAATGCAGAATTAAAGAAGAGTGATATAATTAATGCCAGTCAATAGTGGTTCATGGAAAATAGGTCTTGTCAAACCAACTTGATATTTTTTTGTCGAGATTACAAGTTTGGTAGATAAAGGTAATAGTATTGATATAATATATTTATAGAAGTCTAAGACATTTGACTTGGTACTTCATGACCTCTTTAATAAACTGGAATGATACAAAATCAATATTGTGCACATTGAATGGATTAAAAACTGGCTGGTAGATCTCAAAATGTAATTGTAAATGGGGAATCATCAATGGGTTTGTTTCTAGCAGGGTCCTACAAGGACTGGTTCTTGGCCCTATACTTTTTAATATTTTTATCAATGAGTTGAAGCAAACAAAAATATCACTGATAAAGTTTGCAGATGACACAAATATTGGGATAGTGATAAATAGTGAATAGGACAGACCAGTGATACAGAACTATCTGGATTGCTTGCTAAGTGGGCCACAGGCAAATAATATGCATTTTAGTATGGCCAAATGTAAGGTCATATATCTAGGAACAAAGAATGTAGGCTATATTTACACAATGAGGAACTCTAACTTACGAAGCAGTGTCTCTGAAAAAGACTTGGGGGTCATGGTGGATAATGAGCATTACATTAGCTCCCAATGCAATGCTGTGGCTAAATGAGATAATGTGATCCTCGGATGTGTAAACATGGGAATCATGAGTAGGAGTACTGGCACTGACATGACCTCCACTGGAATATTGTGTCAAGAAGGATGTTGAAAAATTGGCGATGGTTCAAAGAAGAGCCACAAGAATGATTACAGGATTGGAAAACATAGTGAAATATTTCAGGAGCTCCATCTATTTAGTTTAACAAAGAGAAGGTTAAGATGTGATCTGATCACCGTTTATGAGTACCTTCACTGGGAACAGAAATTTGATAATAGAGGTCTTTTCAATCTGGAAAAAAGTATAACAAGAACTAATGGCTGGAATCTAAAAATAGAGAAAGTCAGACTAAAAATATGGTGCAAATTTTTAACGGTGAGGGTCATTAATCATTGGAACAATTTACCAAGACTGTGGTAGGATTCTCCCTCAATGGACGTTTTTAAATCAATAGTGGTTATTTTTCTAAAAGACATGCTCTGTTCACGCATGGCCATTGGACCATTAGCAGGAACTAATACAAGGAAGTCTTCTGGAGTGTTGTACAAGAGGTCAGACTAGATGACCACAATAATCCCCTCTGGCTTTATAATCTATGAATCTATTTAAGGTTTTCATGAGGAGATGTAAGTCAGAAGTAACCAATTATGTTCTGTAAAAGATTTTCCTACCATACATGTTCTCCTTAATATTTGAAGAAAGATGTCCTTATAGTGTTTGTAGAAAAAATAAGTTTCACTGAGGATATTTCTAAAATTTGTTGTGTGAGTTAACAATTAAAGGTTATTTTGTTGGCAAACAGATTGAGTAAACAGGCCCCCTCTGAGTTTGTTTGATATATATCACATCTTAAGCATCACTCTCTTTGGAATATTCTAAATAAAGAGCATCTTCACATTCTTTTACCCAGACAGATCTCTTCTGAAAAACATACCTTACAAAGTTTGTTTTCTTGAGATAAAGATCACGTCTATACCAGACTAATATCTTATACAAGAAGTGTGTGTCTTAGTTTTTTAGAAGACACCTTTGTTGATTGTTTCTTATGATAAAATGATTCCTAGATTTACAACCTGCCATTTACAATACATTTAAAATTTGCAATTAAAGACATAAGAACAGCCATACTGCGTCAGACCAATGGTCCATTTAGCCCGGTATCTTCTCTTCCAACAGTGGCCAATGCCAGATGCTTCAAAGGGACTGAACAGAACAGGGCAATTATCAAGTGATCCATTCCCTGTCATCCAGTCCCAGAATTGGAGGTTAGAGGCTTAGGGACATGTAGAGCATGGGGTTGCATCCTTGACCATCTTGGCTAATAGCCATTGATAGACCTAACCTCCGTGAACTTATCTAATTCCTTTTTGAACCCAGTTGTAATTTTGGCCTTCACAACATCCCCTGGCAACAAGTTCCACAGGTTAACTGTGAATTGTGTGAAGAAATACTTCCTTTATGTTGGTTTTTAACCTGCTGCCTAGTCCTTTCACTGGGTGACCCCTACTTCTTGTGTTACGTGAAGGGGTAAATGACACTGCCTTATTCACTTTCTCCATATAATTAATACTTTATAGACCTCTATCATATCCCCCCTTAGTCGTCTCTTTTCCAAGCTGAACAGACCCAGTCTTTTTAATCACTCCTCATTTGGAAGCTGTTCCATGTCCTTACTCACTACAAATACACATGGAAACATGCACAGAGTACTTGTGAGCATTTGAGCCTTTTGCTCTTTAAAAAAAAATCCGTTTCTATGTTTTTGCAGGAGCTGGGTGTATTTTTTCCCCCTTACTAAATTGGGCTCATGTTAACATGACCTCAGCATGGGTTCTGTACTGGTTTAGGGAAACTGGCTTATGCTCAGTTACCTTCTTAGCCCTGCCCTTATTTTTAGTCATATACTTGGAAGTGATAGTACCTTTGTTAGAAAATAATAATAATAATAATAATAAAAAGAATACATGAGCTCTGGAGCTTGAACCAACATTTCTTAAAATTAAACGGAACTCATGGAAATTTATTTCCTGCAATGGCATTTAATCCAAGAGAGGCAGTGAAAGGGGGTATATGTAATAGCTAGCCACATATCCTGAAGCCAACACAACCGAGAACATAAGTAAATTAATTAAAGAATACAATCAACAACGCATAGCAGCATCTCACATCTCAGAAAACTTCACATTTTGCCTCCAGCCTGCATCACCACCTCTCTGGCTGCACAATATCTGATGGCTCAGTGACCGTGAAGATGAAAAAAACTCCCCTCATGCAATGATCCAGAGATTGAATTCAACAAGAAGTTTAAGATTAACTTTAAAATTACTCTTAAATTAAAATTACTCTTCTGACACCACCCCCACCCAGGGCCAGATTAACTCTCCTGTGGGCCCGGGGCCATTAGATTTTGTGGGGCCCACAAGTCTTTTTCCTAATTTAAAACAAAACAATCACAATTATGGCATCGAGGCTATTAATGTTATACTAAACTTGCCTTTTAATTAACACAAAGCCATTCTGTAGTTATATTTCAGTCTTAAAACATGTAGAATATAGTTAAATTAATTCAAAATAGCCTACTTCTTACCTGAGAACAGCTGTTATGTTAGTTTCTTTCTGGGAGGGAGTTTGGATGCAGGAAGGGGCTTCAGGCTGGGGCAGTGTGTTGGGGTGCAGGAGAGGGTGAGGGGTGTGGGCTCTGGGAGGGAGTTTGGTGCAGGAGGAGATTCTGACCTGGGGCAGGGGGTTGGGGTATAGGAGGGGGTGTGAGGTGCAGGCTCTGGCCGGGAGGCACTTACTACAGGCAGCTCCCGGCCGGCAGCACAGCAGGGCTCAGGCAGGCTGCCTGCATGTCATGGCCCCACGCCGCTCCCAGAAGGGGCCAGCTGATGTCATGTCTCAGCACACCCCTGGGGGGAGGGGGACAGTGTGTCTCCGTGCACTGCCCGTGCCCACAAGCGCCACCCCCACAGCTCCCATTGGCTTGGAACTGGCCAATGGGAGCTGCAGGGACAGTGCTGGGGGCGGGAGCAGTGCGCAGAGCTGCTTCCCACCTGCCAGGGGCCACAGAGATGTGCCAGAAGTTGGCTGCTTCCGGGAGCAGCGTGGGGCCATGGCATGCAGGCAGCCTGCCTGAGCCCTGTTGCGTCAGTGGACTTTTAGCGGCCTGGAGATCGTGATTGACTGGCAGAGGCTCCAGGATCGACTAGTTGATCACGATCAATGGGTTGGTGACCACTGAATCGTATATAATTATGGATTTATTTTTGTGGGGCCCCCCTTAGCCCGAGGCCCTGGGCTGCAGCACCTAAAGCCCCTGGGCTGCAGCACCTAAAGCCCCTGTGTTAATCCGGTCCTACCCCAACCTCCTTTGATGTACTTCTAAATGGAGCTTGCCATACACAGGGGCATACTCTGATGCCGTAGGAGCTTTTACTGAGGAAATCTGCCCTATCCTGGCTAACATTGCTTTAGCATACAACCTCTCTTTCCTGATTAATGTTTATGACAATGAAAAATGAATGGCCTGATTTTCAGAGGCACCAACCAACCACAGCTCCACATGGGAGCTGTGGGCGCTCAGCACGTCTGAAAATTATGTTACAGAGGCACTGTCCAGAGGCAGATTTTGAGTGAAATTCTGATCTCACATACACTGGTATAAAGCCAAAGTAGTTGCTGAAGTCAGGGTGATCGAGAGCAGAATTTGACCCATAGGATCAGTGCACGCCATCTTTCATGTCACTCAGCCACTACAATCCGACCCGCAACACTGCTGCTAACTCCTCACCTCATCTGAACAAAGACTGCCATGTATGCAGAACTGAGCCAGCTGGAGCAGTGGCTTAACAGTGTGTGTCTTGGGGTGTAAATAGTCCACGCTGGCCCAGCAACCAACGAGTTAATACAGGCACTGCTGGTCACTGCTGATTGGAAGGCTCGCAACAGCTGAGAGGATAAAAGGGCTGGGAAGGAGGGAGGTGGGGTGGCTCCCAGAGGAGTGAGCAGGCTAGAGCAAGGAGCTCCTGCCAGCAGACTACTAAAGAGCTGCCCAGAGACTGCAGCCCAGGAGGGAATGAACTGACTGACAGGCTGGAGAGCCTGCAGAGATCCAGGGGACAGGTGGAAGGAGCTCAGAGCACTGTCAGAGCTGAAGAACCCTGATTTTGTTTCTCTAATTTGAGGGCCTGTGCTGGAACGGTGGAGTGGGCAGGCCTGAGTTTCCCTACCAGCTCCCTGGCGGACTTGGAACTGAAGAAAGGTTTTTCAGACTCCTGAGCACCGGGATTAGACTGACAGCCCTGGTAGGCTAGGTGAGCCCAGGGGCTGTGCCACTCGTAGCCAGAGGGGGTGCTGTGCACAGATGCACCACCACACTGTGTGGTTTAATCACAATTGGGGAAGGTAACAGGAGTGTACGTCAGGGTGGGGGAGGAGAAGAAAAGGCCCTGAAGAACATCTGCTGCTGTATGGATCCACCAACTGCCAGCCACTGAAGAGCAGAACTGGGCAGCCACAGGATCTAATATTACTGCCTCACAGGCCTGGCGAGGGCGGGGAGGGCAAAAGGGGCTCAGGTGATTTAAAAGGGCCCGGGGCCAGCGCAGTGGAGCTAAGGCAGGCTTCCTGCCCACCCTTGCTCCGCACCGCTCCTGGAAGCAGCTGGCACATCCCTGTGGCCCCTGGGGAGGGGGTCTCTGCGTGCTGCCCCCGCCCTGAGCGCCGACTCTGCAGCTCCCATTGGCTGGGAACTGCGGCCAATGGGAGCTTTGGGGGCAGTGCCTATGGGCAGTGGTGTGTGGAGACCCCTGGGCCCCCGCCTAGAAGACTCTGCCAGAGCGGTGTGCCTGTCACTTTCAGGAGCTGCCAGAGATAAGCGCCAACCCCCTGACCACCTCCTGCACCCCTGCCCCAGCCTAGAGCCCGCACCCTGCACACAAAGGCCCTCCCAGAGCCCGCATCCCCTTCCACACCCCAACCCTCTGCCCCAGCCTGGTGAAAGTGAGTGAGGGCGTGGGAGAGCGAGCAGGGGGCGAGGCCTCAAAGAAGGGGTGGGACAGGGGCATGGTCTCAGGGAAGGGGTGGGGCAGGGAGTGAGGCAAGCATCTTTGGGTTTGCGCGATTAGACAGTTGGCAACCCTACCAGGCGGGCATGTGGAAGCCCTGGCCGTGCCCAAAGAGTGCACCCAGCAGCACAGCCGGCAGCTCGCTGGGCACCAGCCAGCACAGGTGCAGCACCGCCCAAATGTCAGGCGGACTGCGTCTACACGGGCACAGCTTGTGCATAGGTGGGGACTGGTTGACTGTTCTGCCCAGGGGCCTGGAATTGCTGTCGGTGGGCCTGTTGCCTCAGGACTCTGCAACCTGAGGTGCGGGAGAAGGGAAGATCCCTTTTCTCCCCAATGCCCCCTATGGAACAGAAAAAACAGCTCACAGTCCCCCTATAGCAGCTTTCATCCAAAGATCTCACAGTGCTAATTAAGCATCAAACCATGCTATTGCTTCACCACAGTTTAGCACTCACATAATGCTTTTCATCTATGAGTCTCATAACATTTTATAAAGAAAGGGAACTGTTATTAATCCCAAGGCACAGACGGGGAAATTGGACCATAGGAAAGGTAAATAACTTACCCAGGCCAATTAAGAACCAGGAATAAAGCTGAGTCTTGATTTCTAGTCTTCCAACCATCAGACTACCCACCATCCCCTAAAATTCGCTATAATACAGTACCTTATTTGGTATTATAATAATCTGCTGATATTGTATTTGTTATAAAATGCAATATGAAGCGAGTTAAACCAAAGTAAAAAAGGGGAACCAACCACAGCCAGCCATAGCAAACATTTTAATACCGCCGAACAAAATCTGGACTAAATTTCCCATGATGATATAAAAGATAGTCCTTAAAATCATAGACCTTTCATGTACTGTATCATCTCTCAGCAGAGGCAATCCCTGGTGGCAATGATAATCAGTTTGGGCTGTCAGCTACCATAATTGCATTATATATGCAGTCGTACTTTTAAATGAAACATGTCTTATTTTACATATAGCGGAACATTAATGCAAGCTGCACTCTCGCTTTTCAGAAAAAATTATGTGGTCCATCCCGTCTGTGTTAATGAGGCGACATACATCAAAGGAGCGCCGGAAGACTGATGCAGCCCTCTAAAGACAAGAACGATCAAAATATGTTCTAAACCATTTCAGAAATTCATCTCATTCAATCCTGAACACAACAGCAGCACTTCAAAAACGGAGGTGGGCTGGATTTGCATTCTGCTCAGAACTCATATCCTCCCTCTGTTAGTTTTAGGGCTTTTTTTCTTTTAATCCTGGACTTTGTTTTTGCTTTGGAAGCATCAGAGTGCCTGATATTAACGCAGTTCTGTCAATAGCTCTTGGCATTTCACAGGTGAAGACAGCATCCCATCTCCTTTAATACTGAAGAGCTGATCTTTCATGACCACATAATAAAATGCAGAAGTTACCAGCTGAAGTTCAAAGGCCTGTGTTATGCAGGAAGTCAGACTAGCTGATCACAGTGGTCCCTTCTGGCCTTGGAATCTATGAAGCTAGTGCAATCAAAGCATTTTATACACTTTTTTTAAAAAAAGGGGGGCTGTGTGCCAAATTCTGCCCCCCTCAGTTGTACATGAGCAGTTCCCAGTGACTTTGACAGGAGTTCTGAGCAAACACTTGTGAAATTCTTCCCTTGATTACGGACCCAAGAAAGGCCCTCATTTTGGAGAATCCTATGGCAGCCCTACACAGAGAGTGATAGGATGCCATGGGGAGGAGCTGTGCTAGGATGGGACTAGAGAGAGACAAGGTCCATGATGTCAGGTTGGAGTGAGTACCTTGCCATTTTTAACTGCATCCAGAAATGACTTCTCAGCTAGGGCAGGTGTCAGGTGGATACTGGTGATGCGGCTGTGCTTCTTTGTACATGTGAGAAGTTGGAGAGAATATTCTGCACATATTGGAGACTGGAGAGCTGGGACTTGTTTTAATAGTCCAAGAAAGAGATAAGGAAGCCATGGATGAGGATTTCACAGCAGGTGCTAATCAGGCAGTGGCAGACATTGGACATGTCGGTGAGGTGGTGTTATGTGAGCAGTTCCCTGAATACCACGGTACAAGAGAACAGCTACAATCCATTGTGTTGTAACCTATTGGTAGCACCTTGCACTGGCATGCAGGAGATCCAGGAATGACCTCTCCTGGTTGCTCTTCATGAGCTGGTAGGGAATGCTGCCGTGGCAGCACACTTAGCCCTAGGAGACTCATCTGACAGATTACAGGGAGGTGTTACAGGCTGAAAAGGGAGTTCTGTCCATTTCTCTCTAGTTAAATTAAGGATGATCAGTGTAGAGCCTTCAGAATGGAAGTTGGATGGAGTTAAAATGAGGAAAATGGACTGTTCCATCAGGGATGCAGAAGACTCTTTCTAGCAAAAACTAATAGTCTCTAAATAATAGCTATGCTAAATGGAGCCATTTCAATCTGACTCTACAGTCAAGAGACCATGAATTAGAGAGTCCTGTATAAAGCTAACACACAAGACACTTTTATTGCATCAATACTTTGGACATTAAAGATTCTCTGGGAATGAATTTCCACAATGGACTGATCATCCTACCCATGATCTGCATATAAAGAATCTCTGCTGACAGCTTGACTAGATTATTGGATAGGCAGAAGGAACAGGTATTAGTAATTTATAAATTCTAAAAATAACATTTTCAAATAGTTTGGAAGCATCAGGTTACACAACAGCTAACCTAAATCACTGTGCAATCTCATTATACTGTCCTTATCCTCTCTCAGCTTTCCTGCACCATTGCATGGTATAGCTACTTATGTTCTGTTTCAAATTACATTGTAAGATCTTTGAGGTAGGGACTATGTACTAGGAATACCTAAAACAATGGAGCCCCCAGTAAAAAAATCCAAAGTTGATTAAAAGGTATAGCCAATCATTTGACTACACTCACAGTTCATTCTTAAAATGGTCAAGAGACCGAATAACTGAATTTAGCCAAATTTATTGTCTAAAGACAAAACAATGCCATGCAAAAAGAAAACATACATACCCTCCTTTTGGGAACCAAATTCCCACAGTACCTTCAACGTACACAGATGTGTGTTTCAAAGATATGTTACAAAACTTTCTGTATGTGACTAAAATCATATCAGTGCCTTAATTTGTTGTTCTGTATCTTATCTTTGTTTTGGATACTAGCACTCCAGATATTAGTCCATGAAGGTACCTCCCTATACTTTGCCTTACCTTGTTTTGAATACTACATTCCCAGTGCCGATGAGCCTGAAAATACTCCCTAATTGTACTTCATACAAAGTATTTATGCATCTTTGCTTTGACAAGTTTCCTATTTTCTAATGCCAAAGCTGCCTTTGACTTTGCAAAGGGTTGTGGGATACTGGACATGGGTGAACAGAACTGTCGGAAGAGCATTGTGCATTCAGGTAACATACATATATAATATATATTGTATAAATACAGGCACATAACACCTATTTACATGGTGTATACTATGCCTATCAGATAGGTATTGCCTAACAGGCTGGATGTTGAAGCTAGACAAATGCGGACTCAAAATGAGGCACAATTTTTTAACGGTGAGGTTAATTAACCAATGAAACAACTTACCAAGGGTCACGGTGGTTTCTCTATTACTGGTGATTTTAAAATCAAGATTGGCTGTTTTTTCTTAACTTCAAACAGGAATTGTTTGGGGGAAGTTCTATGGGGCCCAGCCAATCACAATGCTTCCTTCTGGCCTAATAATCCATTAATCAACCTCGATGGCAGCAGTTGGATGCTACCACAATAAAACAATACTAGTCATATACGTAGGTTCTCTTTAAGAGACACACACATGAAATGAGCTGCACTGTGGAGCTCTGAAATTTGTGCCTATGTGTTCAGTAGGTGGGTAACATCATTTATTTATGTATGGGTGTTCTGCATCTTAACTGAGTATCTGTGGTGATGTTCCCACTTGACAAAGAAATGCATCTCCCGTGTAGTTTGATAAAAAAGAGTAGACACGGCACAAAACAATATTAAAGCTGTATGTCACCAGCATGTGCAAGCAGATCTGGAGGGAACATTTTATGCCGAAGTTAATGCAAATTGTAGTTGTAATAACTTTTTCTGAAGCCTATGCAGCTGTGCAGTCACTAGGGAGCCACATGGCTCAGCTAGACTATTTTTTCATATCTGTTCGGTAAATCAGAGAAGCAAATGCAGGCTCTAGTGCTCTGAAACACTGGGCTAAATCCTCAGCTAGTGTAACTCAGCATAAGTTAATTGACTTCAGTGTTATAGAATCATAGAATATCAGGGCTGGAAGGGACCTCAGGAGGTCATCTAGTCCAACCCCCTGCTCAAAGCAGGACCAATCCCCAAATTTTTGCTCCAATCCCTAAATGGCCCCCTCAAGGATTGAACTCACAACCCTGGGTTTAGCAGGCCAAGGCTCAAACCACTGAGCTATTCCTCCCCCCCCCCCCCCCCCCAACGTCCAGCAGCTGAGGACTGGCCCAATATATGGATTTGTGACACTCCCAGGAGGACTTTGGGCCCATAAGCCAATCAATGAATTACAAAGCGCAATACAAATAGTAAATAAATCTTGCTCCAATATTGTTCACACGACACAGAAAAACTACCCATTTCCCTTTGATCAGCATTATGGCATTTCAAAAGAAAAGAAAAACTTAAAAAGATGAATGAACTGAGAATTGTCTGTGACTGGAAATTTGGCATCTTATCGTAAAATGTCATCTTTCTGGCATGACTGAACAGGGGCGGTTTTCTTTTTGTTTCCAGTCTTATGAATGAACACAAAGAAATAAAAGAGATTATCGATAAAATGTGACTAAAGAATGTGGCAAGCACATCTATTAAATGTATAGCATGTCCCACACATACCGTTTGGCTGTGGTCAAAAACTGTGTCACACACAAGATAGCAGTGTTTTTTTCATAACCTAGTTAATTGAGATCAGCAAATCATGTGCATAATACCCACCCAGTGCTGCAATCCCTACTCAATAATGTTGCAATGCATCTCACTCCCAAACAGGGAGACTGGTAAGACCTACACTTAACTGATGGGATTGCCAGAGCAGCACTGTAGGAGAACATTTTAATTCATACCAATTTTGCATTTTAATTGATAGGAGGTGCTAGGTATGAGTCATTAAGGATGGTTTATGGATCAATAAAATAAAGGTTATTCTAGGGCTGAGCCAGAGGTTGAGGATCACTAATCTAGATGGTCAATGGAGAATCTGATTTCCAAAAGGGGTTTGTTGGGATGCTGTCCTCATGTGCCTCTTGTTGCAAGACCCTCTAAATAGCTATGGAAGTGAGCATGTGAACGGTTGAGCATCCATAGATATTAGAAGGTCAGAAAGGAACCAAGAGAAGTTGAAGGCACTCAGCTTCTTGCAAGACTGGGTCCTGTGTGATCTACATTCAACTTTCACAAAAATAAAAAAGCTAGAGAGGGGCCAAAACATAAATTTGAACTCTTTGGATTTTTGGGGTGAGTGTGTACATGAAGTTGCTTGGATTAAAATCCCCAGAATTGAATGTGCTCCCTATACTTTTGATTCGAGCACAAACCAAAAGGGGTTCTAATTCTATATTCCTTGTCTTTGTCATACAACAGCAGCTATTCTCACAGGATTTGGGGCCAAAGTGGTGGCTTTCTCATGATATCAACTGTTCCCATGAGTTTTCTATTAATTGAGACAACATCTTGTCAGAATACTTCACAGGATTTCAGTGCTGTCTAGCCCTGCTATTTGGCCTTAGTCTTAAACCTAATGTGATTACCATCTCTCTGCCTGTGTCCAGTAAAATGCTTGTACTAAACATTTGTTGCCTGTTCCATTCATGGCGTTGTTTGGTACCTCACCACCGACACACTGAACTCTATATCCTGTTAATAATCCCAGTGATCTTTTTTTAATGGCATGTGATTAATTTATTTATACTAAACAGATTTTATACAACCTGAATAAATTATATGGAAGTAATTTTCAATAATAAAAGTGGAATATCACCATGTTTTTCTTGAACAATGTCAAGTTTGGGTGTAAAATGACAACTGGCCTTCATGGCAAGGAGTAGGTGAGAGGTACATATGTGCTGGCATTCCTAAACATAACTTGTTCTTAGCTACGAATGTCAGCCTTGAAGTCTCTTGGTTTATGTAGCCTTAAATTAAACAGTGCACACTATGGAGAGATTTTCAAAAAATGCCTCAGGGAGTTTAGAAGCACCATCCTAGTTTGACTTTCCAAGTGCTCATAAATCCCTTAGGTGTTTTGGAAAATCCACCCAGTGTAGCGTGGCCTTCTAGCCCCTTCTCTCTGAATCATGGTAGGAGTTAAGCATTAACCTTAACGGACCCTGACAGATGTCTAGTCTTGACTATTTGCAATAATGGTGAATCTACAACTGCCATTGGCAGCTGGTTCCATTGCTGGTTCCATTGCTGAACTTAACTTTTACAGCAATAAAGTTTTTCTTTGCGGCATTTTAGGCTCATTAGTACCTGTGATTTAGTATTCAACAGCTATCTAGACAGAGAAGGCTGGGAGACATCTGGATGAGATATTGTGGGACAGGAAATACTACAGACAGCAGCGTAGCACAGTGCTGGCTTATTGCATTAGACCGCTCACAAAGTAACACCTGCTTCAAAATTTAATTAAAAAAAAAAAAGAGAGTCACAATTAGCACTCGGGTTAGAATTTTGTCAGGCTGACAGAAAATCTAACAGTGTTTGAGGAAGCGCAGAAGTGTTTGGTTAATGTGTTGCTTGCCTGTGCATGGAGTTTTCCTTTTCGGTATGCATCAGATAAAGTCTGCTGGTTTCCTAGTGAACAGCTGTGTCTCAGCTGGTGATGTGTCATGAATTAATCAGCCTGAAAAACGGTGTGGCTGGTTGTGAGTGCAGCTCCTCAGAAGTAACTCATGTTTGGTTCATCATGCTCGTTTCCTGCTTTTCAAGGGTTATCACTAAAGTTAATTATTCTAAGGCGGCAGAATGCAAAGTTCTCCAATAGGCAAGCAGCCAATATCAGCAAACAGATTTTTTTCCATTTATTTAAGTCCCGCCATTCGGCGTTCTCCATATGATTTTCTTCATCAGAGGCTTCATAGCAAGAGTAGCTTTCAAGTTTCAATACTGGCAATTGTTTTAAAAAAAAACAATTAGACTAATTCCTTGACCTATACATGTGAACTTTCCCATCTGTATCTGGGTTAGACTCCAAACTACAGTATAGATTTCATTATGTTTTCAGGACCATGCATACTTACCACACACCTGGGATATGAACATAGTCGCTTGACCTGAGATGTGGCAGTTAACGAATCTCCACCGCTTTGCTGCTAGCCATTGGCAGCCACTGGAGTTCGCATCAGAGGCTGGGTTTTTAGGTACTATGTGGCCTCCATTATTGTAGTATCTGAACCCTGGTCTACACTAGGAGTTGAGGTCGAATTTAGCAGCGTTAAATCGATGTAAACCTGCACCCGTCCACACGATGAAGACCTTTTTTTCGACTTAAAGGGTTCTTAAAATTGATTTCCTTAATCCACCCCTGACAAGTGGATTAGCGCTTAAATCGGCCTTGCCGGGTCGAATTTGGGGTACTGTGGACGCAATTAGACGGTATTGGCCTCCGGGAGCTATCCCAGAGTGCTCCATTGTGACTGCTCTGGACAGCACTCTCAAC
This sequence comes from Eretmochelys imbricata, assembly GCF_965152235.1. Taxonomy (NCBI): domain Eukaryota; kingdom Metazoa; phylum Chordata; order Testudines; family Cheloniidae; genus Eretmochelys; species Eretmochelys imbricata. The sequence continues at coordinate 238,297,011 of NC_135572.1, forward strand.
TCAGATGCACTGGCCAGGTAGACAGGAAAAGGCCGGCAAACTTTTGAATTTCAATTTCCTGTTTGCATGGTCACCTGCAGCTTGCAACGCTGGCCAGAGCTCATCAGCAGAGGTGACCATGCAGAGCTCATCAGCAGAGGTGACCATGATGGAGTCCCAGAATCATAAAAGAGCTCCAGCATGGACCGAACGGGAGGTACGGGATCTGATCGCTGTTTGGGGAGAGGAATCCGTGCTATCAGAACTCAGTTCCAGTTTTCGAAATGCCAAAACATTTGTCAAAATCTCCCAGGGCATAAAGGACAGAGGCCATAACAGGAACCCAAAGCAATGCCGCATGAAACTTAAGGAGCTGAGGCAAGCCTACCAGAAAACCAGAGAGGCGAACGGCCGCTCCGGGTCAGAGCCCCAAACATGCCGCTTCTATGATGAGCTGCATGCCATTTTAGGGGGTTCAGCCACCACCACCCCAGCCGTGTTGTTTGACTCCTTCAATGGAGATCGAGGCAACACAGAAGCAGGTTTTGGGGACGAGGAAGATGATGATGATGAAGTTGTAGATAGCTCACAGCAAGCAAGCGAAGAAACCAGTTTTCCCGACAGCCAGGAACTGTTTCTCACCCTGGACCTGGAGGCAGTCCCCCCCGGACCCATCCAAGGCTGCCTCCCGGACCTGCCAGGTGGAGAAGGACCCTCTGGTGAGTGTACCTTTTAAAATACTATACATGGTTTAAAAGCAAGTATGTTTAATGATTAATTTGCCCTGGCATTTGTGGCTCTCCTGGATGTACTCCCAAAGCCTTTGCAAAATGTTTCAGGGCAGGGCAGCCTTATTCCGTCCACCATGGTAGGCCACTTTACCACTCCAGGCCAGTAGCATTTACTCAGGAATTATTGTAGAACAAAGCATTGCAGTGTATGTTTGCTGGCATTCAAACAACATCCGTTCTTTATCTCTCTGTGTTATCCTCAGGAGAGTGATCTCATTCATGGTCACCTGGTTGAAATAGGGTGCTTTTCTTCAGGGGACATGCAGAAGTGCCCGTTCCTGCTGGGCTGTTTGCCTGTGGCTGAACAGAAATGTTCCCCACTGTTAGCCATGGGGTGGGGGTGGGGTGTGAGGGGCTAGCCACGTGGTGGGGGGAGGCAAAATGCGACCTTGGAACGAAAGCACATGTGATGTGTATGTAATGTTAACAGCAAGGTTTAACGTGAAAGACTGTAGCCACTGTTCTAGAAAATGTGTCTTTTTAAATACCACTGCCTCTTTTTTTTTTCTCCACCAGCTGCATGTTTTTCAATGATCACAGGATCTTCTCCTTCCCAGAGGCTAGTGAAGATTAGAAGGCAAAAAAAATGCACTCGCGATGAAATGTTCTCTGAGCTCATGCTGTCCTCCCACACTGACAGAGCCCACATGAATGCGTGGAGGCAGACAATGTCAGAGTGCAGGAAAGCACAATATGACCGGGAGAAGAAGTGGCAGGCTGAAGAGAGTAAGTGGTGGGCTGAAGAGAGGGCTGAAGCTCAAATGTGGTGGCAGCGTGATGAGAGGAGGCAGGATTCAATGCTGAGGCTGCTGGAGGATCAAACCAATATGCTCCAGTGTATGGTTGAGCTGCAGAAAAGGCAGCAGGAGCACAGACTGCTGCTACAGCCCCTGTGTAACCAACCGCCCTCCTCCCCAAGTTCCATAGCCTTCTCCGCCAGATGCCCAAGAAAGCGGTGGGGGGGCCTCTGGCCACCCAGCCACTCCACCCCAGAGGATTGCCCAAGCAACAGAAGGCCAGCATTCAATAAGTTTTAAAGTTTTCAACTTTTAAAGTGCTGCGTGGCCTTGTCCTTCCCTCCTCCACCACCCCCCCTGGTGCTTCTCTCCTCCACCACCCGTCCTGGGCTACTTTGGTAGTTAGCCCCCTATTTGGGTGATGAATGAATAAAGAATGCATGAATGTGAAGCAACAATGACTTTATTGCCTCTGCAAGCAGTGATCGAAGGGAGGAGGGAAGGGTGGTTAGCTTACAGGGAAGTAGAGTGAACCAAGGGGCGGTGGGTTTCATCCTGGAGAAACAAACAGAACTTTCACACCATAGCCTGTCCAGTCATGAAACTGGTTTTCAAAGCTTCTCTGATACGCACCGCGCCCTCCTGTGCTCTTCTAACCGCCCTGGTGTCTGGCTGTGCGAAACCAGCAGCCAGGCGATTTGCCTCAACCTCCCACCCTGCCATAAATGTCTCCCCCTTACACTCACAGATATTATGGAGCGCACAGCAAGCAGTAATAACAGTGGGAATATTGGTTTCGCTGAGGTCTAACCGAGTCAGTAAACTGCACCAGCGCACTTTTAAACGTCCAAACGCACATTCTACCACCATTCTGCATTTGCTCAGCCTGTAGTTGAACAGCTCCTGACTACTGTCCAGGCTGCCTGTGTATGGCTTCATGAGCCATGGCATTAAGGCTGGGTCCACAAGGATACATATAGGCATTTCAACGTCCCCAATGGTTATTTTCTGGTCTGGGAATAAAGTCCCTTCTTGCAGCTTTTGAAACAGACCAGAGTTCCTGAAGATGCGAGCATCATGTACCTTTCCCGGCCATCCCACATTGATGTTGGTGAAACATCCCTTGTGATCCACCAGTGCTTGCAGCACTATTGAAAAGTACCCCTTGCGGTTTATGTACTCGTCGGCTTGGTGCGCTGGTGCCAAGATAGGGATATGGGTTCCGTCTATGGCCCCACCACAGTTAGGGAATCCCATTGCAGCAAAGCCATCCAGTATGACCTGCACATTTCCCAGGGTCACTACCCTTGATATCAGCAGATCTTTGATTGCGTGGGCTACTTGCATCACAGCAGCCCCCACAGTAGATTTGCCCACTCTAAATTGATTCCTGACTGACCGGTAGCTGTCTGGCATTGCAAGCTTCCACAGGGCTATCGCCACTCGCTTCTCAACTGTGAGGGCTGCTCTCATCTTGGTATTCTTGCGCCTCAGAGTTCCATGAAAGTACCCTTATGCATGCAAAAGTTTCGCAACCACTGGGAATTGTCCCAGACCTGCAACACTATGCGGTCCCACCAGTCTGTGCTTGTTTCCTGAGCCCAGAATCGGCATTCCACCCCATGAACCTGCCCCATTAGCACCATGATGCCCACATTGCCAGGGCCCGTGCTTTGAGAGAAGTCTGTGTCCATGTCCTCATCACTCACATTACCGCGCTGACGTCGCCTACTCACCCGGTATCGCTTTGCCAGGTTCCAGTGCTGCATATACTGCTGGATAATGTGCGTGGTGTTTAATGTGCTCCTAATTGCCAAAGTGATCTGAGCGGGCTCCATGCTTGCCGTGGTATGGTGTCTGCACAGAAAAAAGGCGTGGAACGATTGTCTGCCGTTGCCCTGACGGAGGGAGGGGCGACTGACAACATGGCTTACAGGGAATTAAAATCAACAAAAGGGGTGGCTTTGCGAGAAACTGAATGGCCCCCTCAAGGATAGAACTCAAAACTGGGTTTAGCAGGCCATTGATTTCACAGAGGGAAGGAGGGAGGGAGGAGAAAATAAATACAAAACAAATCTGGTCTATTTCTTGTTTTGAGCCACTTCATCTATCTTTACACATCTTGCTGGCAGCAGAATGTGCAGTATGACCGCTAGCCGTCATCATCTCCTGGGTGCTCGGCAGAAGAGGGTGCAGTATGACGATTAGCCATCATCTTCTGCTGGCTGGAGGTTAAAAGACAGCGCACTCCTGGTAGGACTGAATCGCCATGAGACAAAACTTAAAAGGGAAATGACCTGGCTGAGTCACTCCCATGTTTGCCCAGGTGCCCGATTAAAAGAGCACCCAGGACTACGTCGATGACGGCTACCAGTCATACTGCACTGTCGGCTGCCAAAAGGCAATTAACTGCTGCTGTGTAGCAATGCAGTACCATGTCTGCCAGCACCCAGGAGACATACGGTGACGGTTAGCTGAGCGGGCTCCATGCTTGCCGTGGTATGGCGTCTGCACACGTAACTCAAGAAAAAGGCGCGAAACGATTGTCTGCCCTTGCTTTCACGGAGGGAGGGGGGAAGGGGGCCTGACAATATGTACCCAGAACCACCCGCGACAATGTTTTAGCCCCATCAGGTGCTGAGATTTCTACCCAGAATTCAAATGGGCGGTGGAGACTGCAGGAACTGTGGGATAGCCACCCACAGTGCAATGCTCCGGAAGTCGACGGTTGCCTCGGTACTGTGGACGCACTCCGCCGACTACATGCACTTAGAGCACTTGTGTGGGGACACACACAATCAACTGTATAAAAACGCTTTCTACAAAACCGACTTCTATAAATTCGACCTAATTTCGTAGTGTTGACATATGAGAAAATCTGTAATGTATTCTCCTCAACAAGTCATGCAGTGCTATTCACACTTGGGAGCGATGAGCAAATGGGGGACTGAGGGTCCGTGAAACTCAGTGACTTGTCCAGGGTCAAACAGGAAGTCTGTGACAGGGTAGGAAAATTGAACCTAGGTTTTCCACGGTCCAAGCTAACAGCCTAATCCAGTGGACTACTTTTCTCATCCTCTCTTGGTATTTTATATATAATGTGTCTTTGCATTGCTTCAGTAGCTGTAGCAAAGCACACTGTGTCATCAGTGTTCAACCAAGAGAAATCCCAGCTCCTTTCACTTGTCAAAACCTTACAAGGTTTTGTCTCATAATAAATTCTTTGTATATGTTAAACACCTGAGGACAAAACACACCTTTGTCTTTCACCCTGTCCTGGGAAACCCCTCACTGCTGCCTACTGCTGTTTGCACTGTAGTCTGTTGTTGGTGTCTGCCAGTATCCTCCAAACATTGTCGTCTTGGATGGCATCAAAAGCAAATGATCAGTAGGTTATCGTACTCTGCATTTTTCAATGATGTGATGGATTTTTGTGATTTGGTCATACGTGCCCTCAGCCCCCTCCAAAACTAACTTCTTGTGAGGGTAGTTCTGCTTCTATCCTTTGTTTTATGCAGTCCTGCAGTATGTAGAGCAGAACTTTGCTTGTGAGAGATATGGGGGACATGGTACGATAGTTACTACATGCTATAAAACCAGTTAGTGAGGAATTCCTGAACGGGACAAAAACAAAATGCCTGCACATTGACACAATTAACGAACAGGATGCAGACTGATATCATGATAAACAGACACGCTGTAGAGGCAGTAGATGAATGTAATGATCTGGGATCATATATATCCAACCAGTGAGGCTATTCTAAAGAAAACAGAAGAGGACTAGGGATGACTTCTTCAGCTATAACCTCCCTTAAGTAAGTGTGGGAAAACCATGGATTCATGAAATGTACGAAGGTGGGACTGGTGCCCATTTTCTTCCACAGCAATTTATGGATGTGAATTGTGTGAAGAAAATGGAAGCTTTCGAAATGAGGTGCTGGCAAAGACTGTTGCATATCTTTAGACAGAAGAAAAAAGGACAAATGCCCATTCTCCTTCCTCTACCCCCTGATATTCATCATTATATTTATTAATGGTTTTCCCACACTTATTTTATATATGAGAGAGAGAGATTATATATATATATATATATATATATTTAAATTATATCCTATTATCCTTACTCTTTCTCCTTTGCACCACAAGGTTACCAGTTGAAATCCCGCCCAGGCTGGGACTGCTTGAAGTTACTAGTGGTCCCTGTAAGAGAAGCTGGTGGTGTCATTCCAGTGTCTGGGGTGCCACTGTCCACACATCACAAAGCAATCACAGCTGACACTCAGTTAGAACCCCTGTGGGCAAACTGAGCAAAAGCAAAAGGCCCCAAACTGAACTTTAGAACCAGAGATGGAACTTGAACTACTCTCTCAACACTAGAGGGGGTTTCTCCCATCAGGGTTCAGGCCTAGACAAGGATTGTGGAATGGAAAGATCTATGGATTAGAAATGGAGTTTACAGTGTGAATTTACTGTGGGACAAGTCATGTCACCTCTGTGTCCATTTCCCCATTATTAAAATGGTAATAATACTTCTTCTCCGCACAGGAATGTTTGTGAGGATTAACTAGTACGGTACTTTGAAGATGTAAAATGCTACATATATAAGTACTAAGTATTACTTTGGTGTGCTCATGCTGAACCTTTCCTGAGGATTTCATTTCCAATGCTGTCAATCAAGAATACCTTTTTCAACAGTACTAAATTCAGCTATGAAAAACAGATGAGACAAAACGGTGTCATGAAAACATCAAGATGCACAGGCTGATCATTTTTATTTAATACTCTCCCCTGAAGTTAAACTTCAAATTAGAAACAAGGCACAATTTAACAGTGAGGATGATTAACTACCAGAGGAAGTGGTAGATTCTCTATCTCTTGCTGTTTCAGATCAAGACGGAATACCTTTCTGGAAGCTACTCTTTAGCCAAACACAAGTTATGCTTTAATAAACCCAAGTTATTGGGCTCAATGCACGTGAAATGTGTTGTGAGGCTAGATTACATGATCAAATGGTTCCTTCTGCCTTAACTTTATAAATCTTTGGGGGTGGGGGAAATCTATGAACATGGTGGCTCAGATATAAATCAAACCCAAAGCATCCTGATACTGCAAAAACAAAACCCAGATTGGTAAGATTTTGTAAATCATAAATCAAACCCATGCTGGTTTGCTCCTTCCTCCCATTCAAAGAAAGGTGGGGTGTGGATACAATGGAACCCACATCTAAATCAACTTTGGATTTACAAAGGGAAAAATGTGTCATCTTGCAAAACTGAAACATGAACTCAAATAGCCTCTTAGATCCCCCTCTAACCTCAATTACACATTTTGCCTTGGCAGCAAAACTTCCTCTGTCTGTTGCACTTGGGAAAGGGGAGGGGGTATGTGTATGTGGGAGAGAGGGCCTATGATTTTTAAAGGGAGTCAGATGCTCACTTCCCACTGAAATAAAATGGCAGTTTGGTGCCAAACTCCCTTAGCTCTTTTGAAAATGCCAGCCAGTGTAACCTAGGGGGTATGACTACACATAAACTGCTGCATCTGTGCCACTGTAGCACATCAGTGAAGACACTACCTATGCCAACAGAAGGGGTTCTCCCATCAGTGTAGGTATTCCACTTCCTGTCGACCTACCGCTGTCTACACTGGGGGTTAGGTCGGTTTAACTGTGACACAGGGGTGTGGATTTTGCACACCGTTGAGGACAGATATCTAATGTTTTGAGTCATCATTTCATCTAGGTTTAAAAACAAGGCAGGCAAACATGCTGGAATTAGCTAGGCCGACTATTTAACAAGCTTGAGTTCTGACTGCTAACTGTTCCTTTAATACATCTAAATCATACTGTAACTAATCATTTAACTAATTTGAAAGAAAATGTAACGTCAACTCCTGATTATGATTATTCATCTTAAAATAGAGGACAGGCAAAAAGTATAGAAGCACAAGTGATTTAGGAAGCTAAGGCTATGTCCACACTATCGCTGTAAGTTGAATTACTCTACGCAACTCCAGCTACGTGAATAACGTAGTTGGAGTCGACGTATCTCAGGTCAAGTTACAGCGGGGTCTACACCGTGGGGGGTCGACGGGAGAAACTCTCTAATCGACTTACCTCACTCTTCTCGTCGGGGGTAGAGTACGGGGTCAACTAGAGAGAGATCTGCTATCGATTTGGCGGGTCTTCACTAGACCCGCTAAATCGACTGCCAGTGGATCGATCTCAGAGTGTCGATCCCGGCTGTAGTGTAGATGTAGCCTAAGTCTAATTGAAAGTCAATGGGACTTGTGTTAGTCTCTAAGGTGCCACAAGTACTCCTTTTCTTTTTGCAGATACAGACTAACACGGCTGCTACTCTGAAACCTGTCAATGGGACTTAGGATCCTTAGGCTCATATGTCCCATTTTCAAGAGCAACTAAGTTACTCGGATCCTTTTTGAAAATTTGACCTGACAGCTAATCTCTAAGGATCTAAAACAATAAGAACAGCTAGAGAGAAGACAGGTTTGGGAATCTGAGAGGCACAATTAAAAATCTGGGAATTGTATACTGAACTTTTATATAAGGCAAGTCACAATTGTTGTTTTGTACAGTTTTGCTTACTTCAGTTTTGTCATTGAAATCACATGTTATCTTGGCTTTGGTCTTAGTCAAGTTTGTCATTGACAAGGGATAGCTTTTGTAGGGCCATTCAACACAGTTTTACAATAGCTATGAAATTTCATCCTCTGCCCCTTGGACTTCTAAGTGGTGTTTGTAAGGCACAGAGAACTGAAGAGATAAGTGTTTCTTTATTATTCTTAGTAAAATTTAAGTAAGAAAGAGTTATTCATAGATTTTCTGTAAATAATGATCACCACATATATTTTCAAAAACCAGCTCAACAGAAGTGGCTGCACTAGATCAGATGAGATATAAACTTGAGGTATGGGCCACTTTTGATCATTAATCACCCCATGGTCATTTTTGCAAGAATAAAGTAATCTGGTCAAATTTCAATTCTGGTAATTACATTCTGCCTACATACCTGTAATTCCATTTGGAATAATCTCCCTGAAATTCTTAACTCTTGTTCTAAACTTCTCTGTTAAAACAACTACTATCCTTTTTTGAAAGGTAGCAGAAGTGATTGAACTGCAGGATTGGTCCCTAATTTGTATATTAGACCTGACCCTGCATATATTTATTAAGCATGTGAGTAATTCCCGATAGAACTGCTCATGTGAGTAAAGTTGCTGATGTGTTTAAGTTCTGGAAAGATCAGGCTTTTAGTTACAGAAGTAACATACATGGGATCCTTGTGGAGGAAAGAAACTACAAACAGATGCAATTATTAAGGATCTGATTTGGTCACACAAGGGCACAGATTGTGTGTCTTTAACAGATGTCCATGAATTCTTTGGCTTCAGCCCCAAGTGGCGGGGCTCAGGGAGGGAGTACTACCTTCACACCGAGCCACCTCTGTGGGCCACCCAGCCTGTAGGGCAGTCAGTGTCAATTCCTCCATGTCCAGTGGAGTTTTTTGGTTGCTGTGACAATATCCTGATTTTGTACATTTTCACCTTGCCTGTTCTGTGATTTTTGCCTAATTTTACCATGACCAAATCATATCCATAACAATGATTATAATACAACTTATTTAACATAGCCACGAGTGGAACATTTGATTCAGGACCATTATTATTTGGTTTTCAGCTGAAAAATATAAGCATACAATCAGTTACATGCCATTATTTTAAAAGGTTAACTTGCAAAAACAATCCCTCTAATTAGTATTAATTAAATTAAATTCTAATTACATTCCTTCTGAACAATTACAGAAAATTGCTCTTTTCTAATTTGATTTGAATTTAACCATCACGAAAATGTCATATCTTCAAGGAAAAAACATGAATAAAAATACTCACTTCTATAGCACTTTATGGCTGCGATTTTCAAAGCCATCTGAATTAATTGTAATGGGAACTGGACATTGTGACAAAGTGACCCACCAGCTGGTGTGCTGCCTCATGGCTGGGTTTTTCCTCTCCATAGCCCCACTGCCCAGCCATTCAGGTCCTCTTGTGGCCTCCATCTTGTGACTAGGCCCTCTCTCCAGGTCACATTTAGTCTTTTGGGTTAAACCAGAGTTCAACTCAACAATAGTTCCGTGACCTCAGGTCAGGTCATCAGCCTGGATCCAGGCCCGGTATTCCTTCTACCCGATGTGTCTGGGGTCTGAACCTAGTTGCCCTCAGTGAGGCTCTAGGGGAACCCAGTCTCTCCCTCAACCCTGGGTTGCATTCCAAGGACCCTGTAGCAAGCAGTTAAAGTCTGTATCATCCGACATCTTGATTTTTCCCTGGACTACTTCCTATGTCAGCCTTCTTTCTCCTCAGAGGCTTGCATTGTTGGCAGGGGTCTGCCCTGGGCCAGGCCCCCCGGTCCCCATTCCCAATGTGACAAAGGAAAGAAAACTAAACAAACAGAAATAAATACAGGCACCAACCCTTCTGTCCCAGAAGAATCTTTTGCCATTTGTGCTCCCACTCCACACCACAAGAGACCTGAGGTAGCTTATCTGATAGCTGAGGATGCAAGTTGTGTCTCTTTTCCAGGGCTGGTCCTCTGAACTGGGCTTCTACCTTTTTAAGGCTCTTCCTTCAAGTCTGGCATGCTTCTCATGATTTTCCCCACAATTTTGTCTGTTACAATGAAAATCTAAGTTTAGGTCCACCTAGCACATATTACAAGTACTACAGTCTCTGGTCTTGTTGCTCAGTGAAGATCAACAATTCTCAGAAGGCCTCTGAAGAAACAAAAATTGAATAGAAAAATTAAGGGCTGATAAATAATTTCAGGATTCTGGCTAATTCTACCAAAGCCATCTAATAATGTAGGATTATCCTGGGTAATTCACAGAGAAATTGTACACTATTTCCTTGAATAATACTTATTCGAGTGTCTGATTGACTGGGGGTAGGATATCTATTCTCTCCTTAGTTCAGAAACATAACTCCCATTACCATTCACCTGAGTTACTCTGGCACACGCACAAGAGCATTGAGAACAACTTTTAGCCATCTTTGTTCAGTGTTGCTTTGCAGAAAATCTTTTAAGAATCTCAACACAAAACCTATTCCCCATATCTTTTCTCCAGGACAGAAGCTGTTTAGGGGAACAAAGTAGTCTAATTTCTTGTTCCAAAAATAATTCAACATTATATTTTACTAGGGTGGGACAGTCCCCAGGATTGCAACATGGCTCATCAGAGGCTAACTTTGGAAAGCTCTTTTCCTGTTATTCTGTCTTAATATATCTGGGTTTGGCTAATCAAGGTTAGAGTAAAGTATAAAAGCAGGCAAGGAACAGCAGGATGCACATGTTGAGTTATAAATGGTATGGTAAATTTTCCATTAATACTTCAAGAAGTCAGACTTGGGTTGTCTTATTGGAAGTGAAGTGTTTTAATTCCCACAAGCTCTCTCTTAATACATCGCACCTCTCTAAGTTCTTTAAGGACAGAATTTGACATCTGGTCTTAGATACACTTGTGGAAAGCTAAAGACAAACAGATTACAAACGTTTAACTAAAAAAACAACGAGGAGTCTGGTGGCACCTTAAAGACTAACACCATCTGTTAGTCTTTAAGGTGCCACAGGACTCCTCTTTGTTTTTGTGGATACAGACTAACCCAGCTACACCTCTGATACTATAAACATTTAACTGAGGACTGAATTTGACTCACTGGGATTGATTTACTTCTTAGTCACTTATAGCCCATAAAATCAGGAGCACTTCCACTGATGTCAGTGGCATTACAAAAGCATGACACTAGCATAAGTAGAAGAATCCAAACCAGTATGTTTAAAATATTTCCCACCCCTGAATGTTGCCAATAGCAACCCTCAACATTTTTTTCTGAATGGGTTGCCCCTGTAGGCAGGACGTCAAAAGCCAAAGCACTATAAAAAGACTCCTTGTGTAAAATTACCCCATTCAGTAAATATTCAGAAGTGTAAACATGGCAACTATGTAACTGAAAAAAATACTTTTTCTTTATCACAGAGTAACTGGAATGAAATGTTAACTACAGGAGACCAATCCTATAAATGTTCTGCATACAGCGTGCCGCTAGAATTGTGCTTTGGATCACTTAATTGAACTACTTGTCCAAACTAAGTAGTCTTCTAATAGTATAAAAGACATGTTTTCCTGTAGCTGTATCTAACTTTTCATTCCGTTTGATCTTTTGTTCATATCTAATCTCCCAAAAAGTTAGACCGTTTCCCTGAGTTTCCCTCTAGATCACCCATGAGAACTCTGAAATACTGACATCTCATTTCTGGGATATTCAATACACGTATTTTTGTCTTGGAAACTTAAATGTTCCTTGCAGAATTTGAACATAAAATACCACAAGAGCTAAAACATACTACAGCAAACTAAACAATTGCTTTTCAGATGACAACCTAGCACCATATTGTAAGTTACTTTCCATGCAATGCACCTCAAGAACTGCATAAAAAGCCTAACAATTTAATTACAAAGCAACACAAAGCCAATGACAGCTGTTTATATGACAATTCAAGTGGCGGTTTCCTAATATGAAGAAGGAGCTTAATATAGCTTTCTATAGTGTTCATATCATGAATATTCAACAAGAGACCTTCCCTGGCAGAGCTCTTTAAAATAAAATATTAGCAATGAAACAAATACTAGGGTAAATATTCAAGACTCAGACACTATCCAGGTAAGAACTTTATATAACTATGCTTACTACGATACTAGAAAGTTTTGCTAATACAGAAGTATTTTTGCCTTTGGAGCTGCAATACTGAAACTCTGAACGCAAGTTAGAAAACACAGTTGAGTTTAACAAGAACTTAACTGAAATTAGAAATGAAATTGTAGGAGCTTCCACAAAGAATCAAGTGGCAGCCGCTAAAAAAACCCAACCTATTTAAAAGCTTTACATCATCAGAACAAGTTTTCATCAGCTGATTCTACCCTAAGGACATGACACTTACTAGCATCTTCTGAACACCTCTGCTTTTTAAGAGACTAAACCATTTCTTGGGAGATACTAAAAGTGTCTGATACTGCAATTACATTGGACTCTGAAATGAAGGATGACAGGATTCTGAAAGACTCCATGGATCAGAACCGTTCAGAAGGAAGGAATTGAGGAATGGATTCACTTATTTTCCTATTTAGATAAAACATTATCACTATGAGAAAGGGGCGACCCTTGTCAAGCAAGCTTATCTTTTAAAGTATTTTGTCTAAATAAGCTCCTTTACAGTACACAGATGATGTGATTCCTGCCACAAGGGACATACAATCTAGAAGACAGACTTTACCATTCAGCCAAATCACATATTAGCTGAAAGGTGACATGTCTGTCCCAAAGTCCATTAAAAGTTACTCTGTTTTACCTTTGCTGAGGTCACCATTAAAGTTTTACATGACACAGCAAGTTTGATGAAGTTGGGAAGATATTTCTTTTCAGTATGTTACCACAGCGTTGTGGGCATTGTGAAGGTGATGAAGAAGCCAGAAGGACTTATTTCCATGCTTTCCAAGGTTTGGTCTTTGTGGCTGTGTCCTGATGAAACCTTAACCTTATGGTTTTGTTTGTGCTGATTTCCAAGTTTGTCTTTTTATATACAGGATTGGAGCACCTCAAATCCCTCAAGATTTGGGAGGAGGAGGAAAACTGCACCATTGAAGCCACTCCAAGCTGTCTCAATCCTGCCAAAGGGCATGAAATGCAACACGCCTCACAGCAACGATGAAGTATTAGAAAAGTTACTGAAACTAATTAAGACAAGAGCAACATACCATATTTAATAGTGATGACAACCTGTCCGCAGGAAGTGACCTCCATGAAAGGAGGTATGCAGAACTCCTTCCCTTCCCAAAGCACACCAAAGCATTTCCTGGAAAATGGATACAGCCAGGAGATGCTGCAACAACAGCTTACGAGCCTTCACTCTCCCCTCTCTCAGGGTCCTTTCTTTTCTGCCCATGTGAGGCACATCTCTTCACCTTCAAACCTGCCAGATGTGACACCAGCACTCATAATGCATGAAAGATGGCCAAAATGTTATTAGAAAATTTGATCTCTGCTGCCACATATTTTGTGTGGATTAAACAAAACATTTATCCTTGTTAAAGTCCTAATTTGCAAACATTCCAGCTGCTGTCATTCCTCGTGATAGCTAGTACATTTTGTGAGCTTAAATGAGGCTTCTCATTCCTCAAGATGAAGCAGGGGTCTAGTGAAAGGGACCAGTTTTGGGGGAGGGTTCGGGTCTCCCTTGAGAGAGGCTAAACCTCCCCCCCCCCCCACCGCAGCCCTCCTAGGGCCAGCAATGAATGCCAATATTTGCTTAATGAAAATAGTGAATAGTATTATATAATGACATGAATAATGGAGTAGAATGTATGCTTATAAAATCTCTGGATGACACCAAGCTGGGAGGGATTGCAAGCACTTTGGCAGACAGAATTAGAATTTAAAATGATCTTGACAAATTAGAGAATTGGTCTGAAGTCAACAAGATGAAATTAAATAAAAACAAGTGCAAGATCTTTCACTTAGGAAGAAAAAATTAAATGCAAAACTACAAAATGGAGAATAACTGGATAGCTGGTAATATTGCTGAAAAAGAGCTGGGGTTTATAGTGGGTCACAAACTCAATATTATTGAACAGTGTGATATAGTTGTGAAAAAAGCTAATATTCTAGGGCATATTAACAGGAGTTTTGAATAGAAGACATGAGAGGTAGTTGTCCCGTTCTACTTGGCACTGGTAAGGCCTCAGCTGCGTCCAAGTGTGGGTGCTTAAGGAAAGATGGAGAGAGTCCAGTGGAGAGCAACAAAAATGATAAAAAGTTTAGAAAACCTGACTTATGAGGGAAGGTTAAAAAACTGGGCATGGTTAGTCTTGAGAAAAGATGATTGGGGATGGCCTGATAACGGTCTTCAGATGTGTTAAGGGCTGTTATAAAGAGGACTGTGATTAATTGTTCTCTATGTCCACTTAAAGTAGAAGAAGTAATGGGCTTAATCTGCAGCAGAGGAATTTTAGGTTAGCTATTAGGAAAAAAACTTTCTAACTATAAGGGTAGTTAAGTTCTGGAAAAGGCTTCCAAGGGAGGTTATGGAATCGCCATCACTGGAGGTTTTTAAAAATGGGTTGGACAAACACCTGTCAGGAATGGTCTAGGTTTAACTGATCCAGCGTCATCACAGGAGGCTGGATTTGATGACCTCTAGAGGTCCTTTCCAGTCCTACATTTCTAGGATTCTATTCCAAAATGTCTTTTCTGTCCTATACTGGAAACAGTTGAGTAAACCCAAATTGATAGCGTAGCGCTTTGTCTCGTTAAAGCAGCTGACCACCTGGAGGTTTATGAGTCTGCTTCTGCCGTTAAGCTAATGGCCCTAGTAATTGGCAGCACGGGCTTTTAAACCTTGAAGTGGTGGGTTCATTCTCCCACAGATGATCTGACTGGGGACCATCATTAGACATCATCTAGCCACTAGACAGAGACACCCCCAATCAAAAAAAAAAAATCCCACACATAGTTAATTTGGGTTACACATCCTATCTGGGGAAGACTGTCCAGAGTTGCAGAAATCCACAAGTGTTCAAATCCCCATACATGTTTGCAGGGATTGGACCTAAATGTATCTAGTGCTTGAGCTCAAGAAACAGGTCAGAGGTACGAGTAGACTCTCAAACCACAATCCATGGTCTACTGTTACCTGAGGATGGAGGACCAAATTATATTAGCAAGAGTGACAATGCCATCTTCTGAAGTCTTGTAGTATGGTAGTAAGCCATATGTCCGATACTTTGTGTCATTCTAAACCCTCTGTGTATAGTGTGTGTCTTCAGCAACATTGTGCCAACAAAAGGAGCATAGGAGTTAGGTCATCAGTAACAATGGTTACTTTGACCAGTAACATATCATTTTCAACATTCAAACACTAACTTTTTTAAACCTTCAATTGCTGTTTATACAAAACATTACCACTTTTAAGAAACATTGTTACAAATAAATTGAACTCCCCCCCCCCATTTAATTTCATACATCACATTGCTCTACGTTTAAAAAAGGAGATTCGAAGAAAATGTCGGACATGAGCCAAGATTTGGGCGAGCGGTACTTTTTCAAACCATCAGAACTAACATTTTTCCCTCACCAAACACTGCCACGGACTGTTCAAGCAGCTCATTAAATTGATCTTCAGACTCCAAACACAGACTTTTAGAGACCCCCTTTTCACCCCTATTAAAATAGAAATCCTGGCACAATCTTAACTATTATACTGCTACCACATCCACAATAAAAACACCGGGCTTTAAACAAACACACATAATTACCTCAAATTTGTATAAAATATATTTTAATTTCCCCTCTCCGTTCATCATCATAAATATTTACAAAAGACATTGTACAATGTAGAATAGTGTGAAATCAGCAGGTTTGACAAATGGGGTTTTGCAAACAGAAAGGGTTCAATAAAGCAGCTAACAGACATACATACTGTACAGGTTGCTGATTACAAAGGGCTCAGCAAACTAGCGGAACAAAACTAGTTCTACAATAGGTTTGCTCTAAGGTAAAAAAGGTTTTCCAGGAGTAATCTGGGAGGAATCCCAAAACAGTGGTTTGATTATGCATGGTAATATCATCTCTTGTAAGAATCAATACTCCATTCTTGCATGAGAGCATCTGGACTCTTCTTTGAACAATCTGGTTTTAAACTGTTTATTTCTCTGGGTTACCTATAGAACTTGTTTTAATTAGAATTTATTTTTACTTTAAATGTTCAATTAGTAAATGCAGAATAAGGAAAACAGCCATTGTGTTTCATAGCTTTCCCTACAGTTAAAGTAATAATTAGAATCCATCTTTCAGAAACAGTTATAAAAATAGAATCTGATCACCATTCTGAAAAAGAGTCCTGATTTTCTGTGTTGCTCCATACCAAGGGCCAAATTCAGCTCTAGCAGTAAAATTATATCAGATATTATTGTCCCCAGGGTTGGAAATATATACATTTCAGACATCTCAGTAATTTTCTCTAATGTCTATAAGGTATACAGCTGTAGCTCAGTGGTTTGAGCATTGGCCTGCTAAACCCAGGGTTGTGAGTTCAATCCTTGAGGGGGCCATTTAGGGATCTGGGGCAAAAATTGGGGATTGATCCTGCTTTGAGCAGGGGGTTGGACTAGATGATCTCCTGAGGTCCCTTCCAACCCTGATATTCTATGATTCATCACAGAAGAAGATTATAGTATCCCACCTTTCAGAGTCAAATTATTGTCAAACAGAGGAAGTTTGACATCTAGTGGCTATTTAGGGTAATTACTTAGTACTTTTTCTTGAAATATCCTAGGAAATTTTCTATACAGCATTCTACACTCTTATCTAGATGCATCGGCAGTCTGCCGAGTGTCAACCATCACCTTTAATGTTAGGCATATGTGTACATCATCTGCAATCTCTTCCGTTAAAATATTAATAATTTTACATTTAGAAGACATACTGCTTACAAAGTGAACCTGTGTTTTCAAATTGTAAAAAATATTCTAAAATGAAAGGTCTTCACATCTCAAACATTTTCAATGCTTTTCTTTCATTTCATGAATTTGAGGCGGGGGGGAGCATATATGGCATAATCCTTTGACTGACTCACTCATTTATCTGCACATACAATGTATGAGGTAACACATCCATACCTGGATACTAATACCATATTGTTTTAATACAACATATTAAGGGTGCTGCACTCAAGGGTCACTGGATCACATGTTTTGCAAGAAGATTATAATATTAGAAATAAGAATGCGAAATACATCAATTATATATTAAAGGATTGTAGTAGCACAAAAAAAGTATTTGCAGCTAGTATTAAGTAATAGAATACTCTTTTATATAATACCTTTTATAGTACTTGTATTTTGGAGAAATCAATTCAGTGCCCTTTTCACAAAATTTAATATACCCCATATTGCCACTTGCGAACCACCTATTGCCAATACACACACACACACGTACGTTTCTCCTACTATTTTGTGTAGTTACATAACTCAAATGTAGTTTCAACAGTCTCAATTAATAGATAGAGATAAAGGCCAGGATTCTTTCAAAAGTGGCTAGTGATTTTGGATGCCTCAGTGTTTAAGACCTCAACCTTAGACACCTAATATTGGTGAGCAAAGCTTGCAAAACTGTATTTACATAAGATATTAAGCAGGAAAAAGCCATTAAGGTCAAACATACTTTACCACTTCTGATTAGTCTCAATCCCACTTTATTACTTTTTAAAATCTCCAGCTCCTCAATTCTCACTTTTCTCCAGATGTGAGATTATATTAACTAATTTTATATCTGCTCTCTTTAAATAACTATGCTCTATAACAGTGGTTTCAACTTATGGTCCGTGGACCCCTGGAGGTCCATAGACTATGTCTAAGATTTCCAAAGGGATCCATCTATCCCTTCATTCAAATTTTTTTAGGGAACTGCAAATGAAAAGAGGTTGACATCCACTGTTCTATAACATATTTCCAAGGCAATAATATCCCCTGAACTATAGTGACCAAATTGCTTTATTACAGTTACAATATTACTACTTTGGTTGTGTGTTCTGTCCTCTACTAATATATTTAAATAATCCTTTTATTAAAATATTTTGTTTCTCTCCTTCTGCACCTGTCACATTTGTGCTGTGGGACAATGTTTAACATTGTTTGTCCAGAACTCTCAAAGACTATTGTTTTTTCTTTTGTTTTTACTTGACTACAAAAATTGCACACAATACTTTTAGAAAGGGCAAAGAATTTTAAAATGTAGTGTCCCCTTTTGTACTATAGTACTTTATCTTACAATTTTGCAGTGTGGAAACCATATTTTCAAAGAAAGCATAGAGGTACAAAAACAAACATATCTCAAACTGCGCAAGTAGAGAAAGTCCTACAGAAGTGACATGTATAAATAATACACTTTTCCACCCAATTCGTAGAAGAAAATTACAAATAAAAGCTTTCTTTAAAAAGTATTAAAACATTCAGATTAACACAATTATTCCTATACATTGTACGGTATCTTTGGGTTAAACCTTTTTAGCAAAAATATAACCACGACTTGTAAGCACTCTAGTTAGATATGGAGCAAAAAAATTTTGAGGTTGTTGGTCATGAAAAAATATCACATTTTTTCCATATGTGCAGAACAAGCCATTTCTTTGTGAACAAAGCATAAAAGTCTTAGCAAATATACAGATAGTAAATATGAATTAAAATAAAGCCTTAAAAATTACCAATACAGTACTTGAGGATGTGTGGTTGTTGTGCATTACAGAATTTTACATTCTTCTCATTTGTATAAAAAAGAACCACTAGGAAGCCCATTGTATATCACTGAGTTCTGTTGGATCCCCGAGGCCTCCTTCAGCTTCCAAGTAATTCATGAGTGAAGCCATGGCAGTGTCATCATTTTCACACACTGCATCAAAATCCAATTGGCAACTGTCACCTAGGAAATAAGTAAAGAACACTATTTATGCAGCACAAAAACGTACAGAACAAGGTCACTTTCCAAACAAACTTACTTTTAAAACAGCAGCTGTCCTTGAAGACAAAGGGCACTTTACATTCTTACATGTGTTCAAAGATGGGTAAATTGAAGCAAGGTTTGGATTCAGGAGAGACACTTAGTCAAAAAAATAGGTAACTTGATTCTGGGACTAAAATTATGCCACTCCAGAGGCATACCTTAAACTTCATGCTAATAAAATGACAAATTTCAATTCATGCCAGTTAACTGGCAAACTTCACGCCACACCACTTAAGCAGAAAATTTTATTCCAGTTCATGACACTGAAGGGGGAAACTCACCTGTCACAGCACACAAAAGAAGAGCTGATCAATTTTTTTCTTCTTGGTTTAAAAAAAAATGGCCTTATTTTAAATAATCAAAATTTCAAAAGACATTGTTTTCATTTTTCACAATGTTTTCCACATTTTTATTTTAAAACATTCCAGAATTTTGTATTTACCAAAATCTCAGTTTTTGATAGAAAACAAGATTTCAATATAAAAGAAAAACGGGTCAGTCTCAGACCATATGAAATGGAAACAACTTCAAAATTTCAACCTGTATTGCAAAATGTTAATGTTTCACTCAGCTCTACATACACAAGCATTCATACTTTTTACATGGAGGGTCTGTACATCATGGCAGATTATATTCAGTTCCCTTAATCCTGCACAGCTCCTATTTTTGGAAGGAAGAACTGTGAAGCAGTCTATTTGTGAGTCGTGGAGAGCAAGAGAACAGACAGTAAACTTCTACTCAGGCTCTCTCTGCTATCATGGGGTATAATTATAATAGGAACCATGATAATCTCTCAAAACTGGCAGCATTTTTGAACACACCTACTATACTACCTTGTGATAAAGCTGCATCCATTAACAGAGTTTTCTTTAAAGGATAAGTCATGAATTGTAGTAAAAGAGCTCTTACTGAGAAGAGGTTCATTGCTTGGGAATGAAACAGTGTCCTGATTTTGCCCCAAGGTCTCTAAGCCCTCCATTTCTGAACGACATAACCGAATCGACTCTTTATTTGGCACCTGAAAGCACACAAAAAATGAAAATAATAAAGTTAGGTTATAAATTGATTAAAACCACCACACAAATTAATGAATTTCTCTCTAAGTCTAAAAAACGATCAAGGCTTCCATTTTCCACTTCATGTGCCATAATCTCTACAAGTTTACTGTAACAATAAAAATATATTTTCATGAAAAATACATTCTAGCTTTAAAAAAGACCCACCACATTTTAGTTTCCATATGTAAACTAAATTATTTGGACTGTGAAAATTTGTTTTAAAAAAAGCTGGTATTTCTGTTGTATTTTAAATCTTGTGTTCAGCATTCTAAGATTTAAAATGGTTTTAAATGGGTTTTAGTGCTTACAAGGAGTCTAGGAGTGCCAGGTTGACAGCAGTGGAAACTGACATCTTTTCACCTCCAAGATAACAGAGCAAGATCTACCACGGTGGTTTGGCAGTAAACCACTTTTCCTATAGGGGACCGTCCCTAGGGGCAAGAGCCAGGGATAGCTCTGCCACTGCAGCTGCGGAAGCAGTTTCACACATAGAAAAATGAAAAGAGTCCCAGTAAAATAAGTTTGTCTTCATCCTTAGTCCATGCACCATTCATATCTGTAATTTAAACCGAGTACCTCTCTGAGCCCTCTGTTATCTTGGATTCTATGGCACACATTACAGTAGTAGAAGAGAAAACAACAAGACTTCACTGAAGTAACCAGGAACAACACTAAGGGACACATTCAAAGAGAACCTTTAAATCAACACAATATATAGCTGAAGTCCTGGAGAGTGGTTCTATGACCGTAGGCTGCACTAATTAGAGGAAAAAGAAAAGGAGGACTTGTGGCACCTTAGAGGCTAACAAATTTATTTGAGCATAAGCTTTCGTGAGCTTCAGCTCTCTTCATCGGATGCATTCATTTTTTTTTCCTCTCCACTGAATGCATCCGATGAAGTGAGCTGTAGCTCACGAAAGCTCATGCTCAAACATATGTGTTAGTCTCTAAGGTGCCACAAGCACTCTTTTTCTTCTTGCGAATACAGACTAACATGGCTGCTACTCTGAAACTAATTAGAGGGTAGTTCAATATCTATGAGCCAATCAGTTCTGAGAAGGACAGACCTACAGTAATCCATGGGTGGAATGGACATCAGATATTAAAGAGGGAGAAAGGAGGGAAAAAAATCAATCAGTGTAGCACAACGCTGTTGAAAGAAACTCAGAATCAGAGAAGCGTATATACTCGTTCATAAGCCAAATTTTTTTTAGTAAAAAAGGGAAGCATCAGAGAAGGGGGTCGGCTTATGAACGGGTATAGAGAGGGGAGAGGTGGGACACAACCACCCTCCCCAACAGAGGGGGCAAGAAGAGGCAGCACAGCCAGAAGGGAAGAGGCGGGGCCAGAGTCTCTCCACTTCTGACCACGCTGCTCTCCCGCCAGCCTCTGAAGCAGCTGCAGCTCAGGGGCTGGCAGGCTGTGACCGCGCCACCTGGCCTGCTGGAGCAGCTCCAGCCGGGCCAGACAGCCTCCCCTGGCCAACCCCTAGTAAGGTGGGAAGGGATGGGGGGGGATCCCGGGCTAGGGGTGGGGCGGAAAGGGGTTACACGGGGAGGGGTCATGTAGGGAGTGGTCACAGGGGTTACTTCCCTGACCCCCAGCTTCTCCCCTACAAAACATTTTCCCACCAGTTGCTGTCCCGGGACATTTTGTTTACTTAAGTTTACCTGCGTGCCTGCAGACGCTCGAGGAAACAAACCATCTTGGCCCACCAGCGGCTTATCCTGATGGGCCAGGAGCCAAAGTTTGCTGACCCCTGAATTATAGGGTTGGCTTATGAATGGGTCATAAAACTAAGCCATTTTTACTTACCCATCTTGAGGGGATGGGGTGGGCGGTGTTGGGAGTCGGCTTATAAACTATCTGGTTTATGATTGAGTACATAAGGTACGTTTAAGTGGAAAGACAGTGACTGGATTCACAACAATGTTGTTGGAAGGAAAGAAATAAGGGATTGGGAGTATGGTGTACATTGATAACAGTAAGGGCAATATTGTACAATCTTGCAAAAAGATTCTTTATGCATACCCACCCCCATGCTGTGACATCAGTCAACATCACTCTTGGGTTAGACAGAAGGGTAGAGTCTCATAGCCCTGGTCTACACTGGGGTGGGGGCAGAAATCGATCTAAGTTACGCAACTTCAGCTACGTGAATAACGTAGCTGAAGTTGACGTACTTAGATCGACTCACCGTGGTGTCTTCACCGCAGCGAGTCCACTGCTGCCGCTCCCCCGTCGACTCCGCCTGCGCCTCTCGTGGCGGTGGAGTACAGGAGTTGACGGGAGAGTGCTCGGGGGTCGATTTATCGCCTCTAGATGTGATAAATCGACCCCCGCTGGATCGATTGCTGCCCGCCGATCCATAGAATACGCTGCTTCTCCACCTCTTTTATAAAAAGATTTAAAATTCAGAGGATACAACTCAATGGATTACAATTGTTTCACAGTAGAGCGGTGTGAAAGGTATATAGGAATGGTCATAGGAACCAGACATTTATCTTCATATTGCTGAATTGAATTCAGTCTTGGTGAATATTTTTTAACTATCTGATGGCTCCTGGGTGATGGTTTCAAATAATTTCCAAGTTTAGAAAAGTCCACATCACAAAAAACACCCTCCCCACATCTAGCATTTTTTTGTAGCCTCAGCAAAGATCCCCCAAGACCTTAATAGTCTTCCTAGCCCTGAGGGATGGTTACTCAAGGCTTGAACTGAGGTTCACTGGTGGTGTAGTGAAGAGAAGTTTGTACTCTTGCTGCCTGTGTCGTACCTCTTCTGTGAGCAGAAGACTTCAATACCCAGGATTGTCAGACACCTTGCACTGGCACTAATTCACACACAAAAATCAGTTTTAAGGTAGATCAAATGTAGGCTTTGAATTATTTGATAGTGACCTTTCACTGAAAGTTCTTGGTGTTAATAATATACTTACATTGCTGCATTTTGGAGTTAAAGTTGGAGAAGATTTCCTCATAAAATCAGATGGACTTAACTCACCAACAGATGGAGAACAGTGTAACCTAAAAAATATACATATGCATGTTGTACAATACATTCACTGTTGAGTATGAACTTCAATCCCTTCCATTTTAAAATGAGAAACTTATTTTGTCAGAGCATAGCAGTACCCACCAAAAAACCACAGGTGATAAGCTTTGAGACTTCAGACAACACTGCTTTGTCAAAAGCGAAGCTTAAATTCGGTCACATAGCTCACACACTTCCTGCTCCAAATTTTGGTAAAGACAGAGAACCAGTGGATCATCATGACACAGGATAATTAGTAGAACCCATTTTTGCTTCTTCTCAATTATCAAAATTAACAGACTTCAGGAAAAACTGTCATGAACACTTCAGTACAAAACTACTCGCTCTGGAGCACATAGCTTCCAAATATCAGAATACAGCTGTTCAGAAATTTTGGTATATAACAGAGTGGGAGGAAAAAGAAAAGAAAAAAAAAAAAAAGGATGGACTCTCCACAGCTCCTCTTGATATTTGCTTTTACTTCTAGTGTTATTTCATGAAGTTCTATCCTTTCCTTAAATTCTGGCGGGAAAACGAAAGTTACCTCTTTGAGATGGACTCTGCACATTCACTCATGAGAGCCTTGGAGATGCAGCACTGATGGTAGAACAACCTTGTAGCAGTGGCATTGGAGCACTCTCATGCCTTCTCCTGCGCCTCCCCTCACTGTTCCTGAACATTCTGCACGAGAGGCGAAAAAGGGGGGCCATGGAGCTCCAGCTGCCTCAGTTCTTACCACAGCCTCCCCAGGTTCAAAGTTGCAATTAGGACTCTGAGGAAAAGGGGAAGGTGGGTAGGGAGTGCGAATGTGAAGAGTCCATTTAGATGAGGACCAGTTATAGAGGAGTAACCTTCATTTCTTTGAGTGGTCTCTGTACATTTTTCATGGGATAGTTTCACAAGCAGTACTAGTCTCTAGAGGGTGAGGTGCTGAGTCCTAACTGAATTATCATTGTAGTACTGCCTTACCAAACTGAGCATCAACCAGGACGCTAGATCTAGGGAGTAGCGCTTTGTGAAAGTATGAATAGAGCTTCAGGTTGCAGTTCTGCTTACTTCTAAAAACTGGGATATGCCTGAGGCATGCCATGGCAGCCACCTTTGCCCTTTGGAGCGTTATCTAAACTACAGTGAGAGAGAAACATCTGCTTGTAGCTTTCCTCTATACAAAACTAACCCACTTACATAAATGCTGAGATGTACTTGTCTGTTCTTTATTTTCACTACCCCCATATGAAATTAAAGCTTTGTTGACTTTCTAAATTCCTGAGAACCATTTAAGTAGAAGGCTATTGCCCTCTTGGCAGCCAAAGTATGCAGTTTTACCAGATCAATGTCTGGATGGACTGATGGAGGTGTGTAGAAGAATGGACTCATTGTTGGAGCACCTGCTCACAGCTGGTGCTGGGGGAGCTTTTTCTTCTCTAATGCCCCCTGCTGATGATTGCTTTGGTCCCGCAGCAGTCATCATCTTCTTGAAACTCAGCCCTCCAAGCAGATCATGTTTTATTTCTACCCATTTCAGACTCATAAAAAGTCCAACAAATAGTCCCTATCATTACATCTAGTCTTTGACCCTCAACTCTGGATCCCACCATTGCTACATTCCTGCACTCAGGGCTTTCAGTTGTCTTTAATCCCTTCTTAGGGGCCTCCCATCACCTTCCCAAGTGACTGCTCAGGGAATCCAGGCCCTCCTACTACACTGGGTTCCAATCCAAGGACCCTGTAATCAGCAGCTGAGGTCTGCTCAGTCAGACCTTTTCTCCTGCCTCTGTGGACTTCTTCCTACCCATAGCCTTTTTTCCAAACCCCTTTCTGGGCTCTTGTAATGAGCAATGCCTCCCAGTGCTTCTCCCTGAGTGTTTGGTTCCTGCCCTTGGCAGTGTTGCAGATCCACCACAACTCTCATGTCAGGGCTCCTGCAAACAGGCTCCATGCAGTTTTCCACTCCCAAGGTCCTTCCATCTAGGAGTTCTACCTCTGCCCAAATCCTCCAGGATCACCCTCCTGCTCTTGGGTTCGGCCTCTCCCTGGTTGGGCCAGATCTTCCCCTTTACCTCAGGGCCCTGCATGAGCCTTCTACCTAATGGGACATCCCAGCTCTAGTCAGTTCCACCACAACTTTTTCTGCGCCAACTCCTGCACTTCAGTTCTTTACTACTAAGAGAGGGACTGCAGGGTTCCTTTCCCTTTCTCCCTGCAGGCCCCTTCTGCTGGGGACCTCCTACTTTTATAGCCCCACCCAGCTCTTTCCCAGCAGGGCTTCATCTTGAATTAGGCTTCGCTCACCACCCAGGTACAAGCAGGTGAGTTAATTGGCCTCTCAAGCCCACATTAGCCCTTTCAAACTGAGGATGGGGTATTCATCACACTACCCCTCAAGACTGTACCCTGCCTGGTACAAGGTCTTTTTGCCTTGGGGCGGAGCCTTCTTTAATTGTGCCTATTATCCACCTGTGCATCCCCCCTTCTCATCTTCCAGGAGCACTATCTGAAACTCCAACCTAAACTTCTCTTCAGCTCCCACCTCTCTCTCTTCAGGGCTCCCACAAGGACTTCTCTACTGTTTCTAGTTTTCCTCTTAGACTTGCTGCCTTCAACACCACATCCTCAGTCCCAACCCCCTTAGGTGCTTCCACCACCAAGACCTCTGGCTTTTTCACCCAGCCCTCAAGTCGCTGATGCGGAGCGGGAGGGTGGTGGTGGTGTCAACCATGTTTTATTAGGGGCAGTGATCTGTATCTGCACTCTCATAAATCTACAGCTAAGGGTAGCATAAAATCCCTCCTTTACCTGTAAGGGGTTAAAAAGCTGAAATAACCTGGTTGGCACCTGACCAAAAGGACCAATAAGGGAGGAAGATCCTTTCAAATCTGTGGGGGGAGGTTTTGTTTGTGCTCTCTGTGTGTGCTCTCTCGGGACAGAGAGAGGGACCAGGCAGGAAAAAAACTTCTCCTAAAACCCTGCCTGAAATAAGCATCTAAGATTACAAAAATTATAAGTAAAGCAAGGAAATGCGTTAGATTATCTTTTGTTTTAGCTTGTGAATTTTCCGTATGCTAAGAGGGAGGTTTATTCCTGTTTTCTTGTAACCTTAAAAGTTTTGCCTAGAGGGTGTTTTAAATCTTATTACCCTGTAAAATTACCTTCCATCCTGATTTTACAGAGGTGCTTCTTTTACTTTTTTCTTTATAATAAAGTTCTGCTTTTAAGAACCTGATTTGTTTTTAGTGTCATAAAAACCCAAGGGTCTGGTCTGTGCTCACCTTGTTTACCTATTTGGTTGGTATATTTTTCTCAAGCCTCCCCAGGAAAGGGGGTGAAGGGGCTTAGGGGGATATTTTGGGGAAACAGGAACTCCAAGTTGTCCTTTTCCTGAATCTTTGTCTAACTCACTTGGTGGTGGCAGCAATACCGTCCAGGGACAAGGAAGAATTTGTGGCTTGGGGAAGTTTTTAATCTAAGCTGGTAGAAACAAGCTGAGGGGGGTCTTTCATGTGGGACTCCACATCTGCACCCCAGAGTTCAGAGTGGGAAGGGAACCCTGACATACAAACATATTGTTCAGACTCTGTATTTACCCCAACTTCCACCCAATTTGTTGCAGGGGTAGTACACCTCTGTGTTCCCTTGAGCCTCCTACTAATAGGGCTTAGTTAGCTGACAGGGCCACAGCCACACCTGTTTTACCTGCAACCATTATACTGGCACTGCAGGACAGCCACTCCTTCTCTTCCCCATTGCTCAGGCCCCATTCTCTCTCTAGCTGCAGCTCACTTTCCCTTGAGGGCAGTGCCTGTTTAAATGCCCCACTACCATACCAAAAATCTCCTTACCCATGATTTGGCCAAGCCTTTTCAGTTATTTCCATGCTTTTCCCCCCAGAGCAAGCCTGTGTGTCATGATACACATAGGGGAAGGCCTTTCCTGCCCACCAGCATAGCACACGACCCTGGCTGGTCCTCGGCACTCCTGGCTCCCAAATAATTTTTCTTTACCCTATGCCTATGGCAACTGAGTGCTTCCTTTCTCAGGCTCTCCAGGAGGTTTGTTGCTCCTTCTCCAATAAGAACAGTCACTCTGTAGATCCAAACTGCACTTCCCACTGCAACTGTTGGTTCTCCAGGAACTACAACAGTGCCTGAGTCTGCTTTGGGTGCTTAGTCTTTTCCTGAAACAAACCCATGAAATCTGGCAACCACATAATGTCCCTCCATGCTCCACAGTGGGAGAGTAACCCTTTCAAGAAGGCCTCAGTATATACTAACTCCTCCCTCTTTTTTTCTTTCCTTTTTCCTATGCACCAGTGACCCTTCTCACTTTCTCCTTATTTGAGAGCTGACTGTTCTGTCTGCACTCTTCACCTATGTAGAAGAGCAAACTTACAACTGGAGCATCCCCTCATAGCTGGGCGTGGTGTAGCAGCTCTTTCTTCTTTAACTTCCCCTGCCAATGATCACTCTAGTTCCACAGTGGTCTGCCTCTTCTGGCAACAACATGCGTCCTACGCATGTAATAGAATGAGGAGGAAGGGTATTGTTATTTAAAGGCTGGAATACCAGTTCTTCTTCTTGATGGTTGTTAGGATATAGATATTCAGGCCTGTTTGCAAAGGCCTATACTCTAAGAATTTAGGTGTATTCTTATCACTTAGCCAGTTATAGAGGTATAAAAGAAAGACTCAAAATCACTGTCTGCCGGTGTAAGGGCCTTCTCTGACTGTGACAGTCTGAGGCCCTGTTCTTAGGCTAAGGCCTTTGGCTAAGCAACAGAGGCAGCAATAAGCTGGGAAACGAATGGTCACATCCTCACATTCCAAACTAGTCACATTGAAATAAAGTGCTATTGGGCTGTTAGGAATACAATCCTGTCCTGATAATGCCTCTCGCCTCCACAGAAAGGGAAGTGCCTAGAAGCTGTAGAAGGAAACTTAGTTTGATAGCATCCTGTCTGGCAAGAACTCACTTATCAATAGCTGGGATGTGAAATCTTCATTTCTGTGTTGTTCTATCACCGTAGTCCCCATTTCTCTATTGTTTGTCTGCATAATCTCTGTCTGGTTCTGTGATTGTTCCTGTCTGCTGTATAATTAATTTTGCTGGGTGTAAACTAATTAAGGTGGTGGGATATAATTGGTTAAATAATCATGTTACAATATTTTAGGATTGGTTAGTTAAATTTCAGTAAAATGATGGGATAAGGTAGAGCTAAGCAGAACTCAAGTTTTACTATATAGTCTGCAGTCAATCAGGAAGTGGTGGGTGTGGGTGGAGGAAGGGAACAGGGAATGGAGATGGGGAATTGGAATCATGTTTTGCTAAGGGAGGGAATGGGAACGGAACAGGGGTTGGGAAATTGGAATCATGTTTTGCTAAGGGGGGAATGGGAACAGGGACACAGGTAAGGCTCCGTGGTGTCAGAGCTGGGAAGGGGGACATTAAGGAAGGAAACTGGAATCATGCTTTCTGGAAGTTCACCCCAATAAACATCGAATTGTTTGCGCCTTTGGACTTCGGGTATTGTTGCTCTCTGTTCATGCGAGAAGGACCAGGGAAGTGGGTGAAGGAATAAGCCCCCTAACAATGGTTAGTAGATCTCAAGAGATCTAGCTGTAGATCTAGTGTCATTCAGATTTTTCTAAGACTGCATCTGATCTTGTACCAAACAGACTATCTCCTTAAAAGGCAAGGTCTTCCATATGTGTTCTTAGATTTCTGGTGAAGGTCAGATGATCTCAGCCATGAATGCTGCTTTAATGCAACAGCTGACACCACTGCCCTGGCTGCTGTGTCTCAGGGGTCAAATATGGCTCAGGACTTCCACCAGCTTTTACTAGTCTTCAGGAAGAGATGTGGCAAAAATAGCCTTCTTCTCCCACAGATAGTACTGGTAGCTGGACATCACAACTTGATGATTAGAAACCCCAACATCCACGGACCCTGAAGAGAAGACTTTTTTCTGCTGAGGGCATCGAGCTTTTTTCTTTTTTGGGTGGATGGGCTAAAATATGCCTGTCCTTTCGTTCTTTAGGAAACAGCAGCAACGACCAGTGAACTAGGAGCTGGATGTTTGTGGGAAAAGTCCATATATTTCATATAGTACATATAGTAAGTAGAAAAGTTTATCAAGACATTACTTGACCAGTTGCAGGATTTGACCATATAAGATTGGCTAGCTGCAATAATGGTTCCAAAATGAGGAGTGTGATTTTACCGCTGGAAGGAGATTCCAAAATAACAAACACAGGATGAGAAGTCTCTTCCACTGTGAATATTTTCTACACTGTAGCCATTCTTTCTACTAGTTAATGTAACTGAGCATCATCTTCTGACAGAGAAGATGACCCCACATAAGAATGGCCACGCTGGGTCAGACCAATGGTCTATCTAGCCCAGGATCGTCTTCCCACAGTGAATGGTACCAGATGCTTCAGAGGGAATGAACAGAACAGGACAATTTATTATAGAGTGATCCATCCACTGTCATTCAGTCAGAGCTTTTGGCATTCAGAGATTTAGGGACACCCAGATCATGTGGTTTATCCCTGACGATCTTGGCTAATAGCCACTGATGGACCTATCCTCCACGAACTTATCTCATTCTTTTTTGAACTCAGTTGTACTTTTATATATCAGGAGACACTGGTTGACTGGTTCCATGCCAGTGTTCTGGAATTTGGTGACACCTTCTGGTTCATCTTCTGAAAAGATATCAGGGACTAACATTGGACAAGGGTCCCTCTGAAGTGGAGGTGCAGACTGATCCAGATGAGTTCAATCCAATGCACAAAGTTTACCCTGTTCCCTCTGAGGAGAGGGGATCTTTGTAAAGATGGGACTGGTCAGCATCCTTTTAATAGCTAGGCAAAGGCCAGTAAGGTCTGTGACGAGTTTGGTCACAGAAACTCCCTCAAGACTGTCACTAGATGTGCTGGGATACCACTGCGAACAAACCCCCCCTGCCAGAGAAGTCTTCCCTCCACTCCCATCTTGTGGATCTAGACACACCAGTCAGCTACAGCACATGACCAAGAGGTCATGCCCCCCTGCAGTTCACAGAAACTAAGATTCACTTAGCCCAGGGGCTTCTCAGTTAACAGGGACTTTCCCAACACCCAGTATTCAGTCTTTCTGGTAGACTAAACCCCAATTGAATCCGTTTTGCTCTGTATAAAGCTTATACAGGGTAAACTCAAATTGTCCACCCTCTCGAACACAGATAGAGAGATATGCACAGCTGTTTACTACCTGGGGGAGCAATTACTAACTCTGGGTTAATTAATAAACAGAACTGATTTTATTAAGTATAAAAAGTAGGATTTAAGTGGTTTCAAGTAATGACAGACAGAACAAAGTAAGTTACCAAGCAAAATAAAACAACACACACAAGTCTAAGCCTAATACATTTAAGAAACTGAATACAGGTGTAAATCATCCTCAGAGATGTTCCAATAAGCTTCTTTCACAGACTAGACTCCTTCTTAGTCTGGGCCCAATCCTTTCCCCGGTACAGTTTTTGTTAGTTCCAGCTTAGGTGGTAACTAGGGGATTTCTCATGATTGATGCCCCTTTGTTCTGTTCTACCCGCTTTATAGCTTTGGCCCAAGGCGGGAATCCTTTGTCTCTCTGGGTTCCCACCCCTCCTTCTAAATGGAAAAGCACCAGGTTTAAGATGGGTTCCAGTATCAGTGACATGTGACCATGTCACTTAAGACCTCATTCTTCATTACCCACAGGCTGGCCCCCATATCCACAAGAAGGCTTGCAGGTAAATAAATCATCTACAGCCAATTGTCCTAGTCAATGGGAGCCATCAAGATTCTAAACCACCATTAATGGCCCACACTTTGCATAATTACAATAGGACCTCAAAGTTAACTTCATATTTCTAGGATTAAATACAAGAATGATACATACAGACAAATAGGATGAACACACTCAGTAGATTGTAAGTTTTGTAATGATACCTTACAAGAGACCTTTTGCATAAAGCATATTCCAGTTACATTATATTCACATTCCAAGCATACTTGCATAAAGCATGTGGAGTGCAATGTCACAAGGTCATCTAACCCAAGGTGGTATATTCCATTCTTGCCAGTAAGCTGCAAGAGAAGTTACGCAACGCTCCCTAGCTGTGCAGGTACATCGTTTTAGGCACCCAGAGCAGCCGGCGGACCAGTAAATCACCACAGGGTTGTGGACACCCCAGCCAGTGGCTCCTACCCTGAGCCGGAATCAGCTGCTAGTTCTGGCTGGGCTGGAGGCAGGGGAGGACAGGATTTCCTCTTCCTATGCACAGAGTGGCTGAGGCTGTGTCAGACCCACCCCCAGAGACCTTCCCCAGCTGCAGAAAGCTCAGCATCCTTCCTTGCTTCCTGCCCTCATCGCTCCTCAGCTGAAGGGGGGGCAGGGGGCACTGAATAGGGAGTTGCTCTCCCATCCGCCCAATCCCTGTGCATCTGGACCTACCATACCCAGACACCTCTGCCAATCCTCACCCTGTACATCCAGAACCTCCCAAGCCCTCCATACCGGACCCCCACCCCATTGAACCTCAACCCCTGCATCTGGAGCCCCCTGCCCCCAGACCTCCTGCCTCCAGACCACCCCACATTGAGCTCCCTGCACTCAAACCCCCACCCTGATGAGCCCCACCCCCATGAGCCCCCACATCCAGACCCCCATGCCACTGACCCCCAACTAGCTGCACCCAGACTCCCACTGCCCCAGCACCCAGACCCCTCCACTGAGCCCCAACTGCTTTCACCTGGAAGCCCCTGCAGAGTCCCATTGCCCCTGCATCTGGACCCCCCCCCCCATGAGCCTCTGTGCATCCAGATCCCCCCACACACCTAAACCCCCCACTAAGCTTCCTGCCCCCAGATTGTCCCATATAGAATCCTCTCACCCACACCTGGATCCCCCCCACACTGAGGCCGTCCACACTTAGATCCTGCCTGGTTGAGCTTGCCTGCCCCACACATGGTGCACCAAGCGCAGAGGAGCAAGGCCCCAGGGTGTTTCTGGGGTAGTCCCAGGCCTTGTGCTATGTCATGGTTGGGTGCAACCTCACCACTGAGTCTGTGTCCTGGGGGTGGGGAGGCTGCAGGGTGATCTCCCACCTTTGTACAACCAGTGGCCTGTGCTCCCCACTGCCACGCTGGACCCTCTGCATTTATTTATTGACAAATTAAAATTCTGCACAATTTTGCAAGGTTTTAAAATATTGAGCGCAGAATTTTTAGTTTTTTGACACAAAATGCCCTTATGAGTAATCCTAATATCCCTGTTGGATAAGGGTATTCTGTTTGTCTAAATTATCTGTATGTTGTGTCAGTTTAATGTCTTCTAGTGTATCTGAGCCACTCCACAGGAGAAAAAAAGGTGGCAAGTTAACAGGTCTGCACTGGCCCGAGTCTTCAGACTGTGGATCCCAATGCAGATGAGAGAGAATTCAAACTTGAGAGAGTATTAGTCTTGGTAAGTATAGTACAGAAAATGGCGAGGCAAGCTTCCCTAGGGACCCTGTAGATGTCCTGAGGAATGTAGCAACACTTCAGGGGAAACCTGTAACTTGGAGGAGGGATTTCTACTTTTTTTCCCCAGTGGGGAAGATGCAGGAGGGATACCCAACATATATAATATATATTTTAGATTCCCTTGCCTTTCTGCCCAGAGGATCCCTGAACCGGGGTGGCCTTTGGCTCAAAGTATGGTTCTCACTGCAGAGTATGGTTCTGGAACTGATTTATGAACTTATCTGCTTTCATTGGTGCAGTGGTGGCCCAACATTGAGGAGTCTGAAGTTGTGTCTAGAGCCTTTTGGCCATTATTTTGGGGGGTGGAGTTGGGGGGAGGAGAGGAGAAATAGATATGCTTGTTACATTGGGGTATGACCTTTCTTTCCAGATTTATTGTCACTGGGATCCTTTATTTTTGGTTTGGGCTCCGAAGGTCTTGGAATTGAGGCCATGGGATCTGAGGGGGCCCTGGTGTACAGACTGGTCTGCTAACAGAAGCCAACGGGTGCACCATTTCTTTTGCTCAGAATAGAAGGTGCTGGATCCCAGCGATTGCATTCCTAAAGCTTGGTTCTCCCATCAAAGGTCAACACTTGCAGGAACCCATCTTACTGAACGGTTAGATCTGATGGCTGCAGATCCTTTGGTACGGTGATGCTAGATTTTACCCCAGTAATGGGGGTCGGTAATTGGGACAGGATTGTATACTCTTTTGAATCCTTGAAGGAGCTGGGGCTGAAGCAGGCCTATCTGTATTCATGGATTCTAAAAATCTGGAACCAGAAAACTTAGCCATTAAGGCTTCCTGGAGAAGTAATTCCAGAATATTTGGAGCTGGTTTTCACATACCTTATGAGTTATAAGTGTGAAGGTGTGCCATATGGCACAGCAAGATGGAGAATACCTTCTCCGATCTAAGTCAAATACCTTGCATGGGTATATGAAGCTGGTAACACAGCAGGAGAAGAGACACACCTCTTAAATCTTAATCTTTTCTCTTTTGGATCTGTGGATTTATGCTGAGGCACAGGAATAGACTAAAATGAATTTAAAAACTCTATTTATTTAGAAGAACTTTTATTTAAATGGTTAATTCTACATTAACAGAGCTAGTCAAGGAACTGAGTTTTGAGTCGATGATTCCCAGTCGGAATGACTTGGTGAGGTTCATGGTCTGGCTGCAACTGTGCCTGAAAGGAACTGAGGAGGCTGGAATGCCAGACCACCTTTTAGAACCTCACCCTCACAATATTCGGGAACAGTGAGTAGAGGGATGGGCTCTAAGGCTTTCCAACAGGCACTGCTACAAGAAGGTTCCACATTAGAGCTGCACTGATGGCACATCTCTTAGATATGAACAGGCAGAGGCCATTTGAAGGTAAGATTATTTCTAGTCCCCAGGTATCTGTTCTAATTTAATTAAAGTGAAGATGTGACAAATCCAGAATAATACAATTTTTAGAAATCTGGGTGAATAAGCAAACTTTTTAAAATAAAGAATGACTAGCATACTACTAAGATAGTTATCAGGTCAGTGCTCTGCACTGTCATGAAGAATCTCAGGTTAGGTTGCTATACTTGGTCTCTCCTGAGGCAGTGTACCAATGCTGAACCAAAAAACACCTACTCATATGATATGATAAAATAAAAGCAGTACACTAGTGAATTCCCAATTACTTATGCTTCTCCCATCACATTCTACTCTTCTTTGCTTAAAAGCTTAAAATACAATTTCAATTTTCATTACCTTTCTAAGTTCATTACTTCATTTGCAATCTCAGTTCCTATGCTTCCAGCACCAAGTATTGTTCCAGAGGACATCCCAGGTACACTGGGAAAAGACTGCTTTGAAGTATCTACAATTACAAAATGAAAACTAAGTTGAAGTTCATTAAATGTTAAAATATTTTCACTATACAGCAGGAAACAATTAACCCATCTCTTCTCAACCTTTAACCTCTTATTTACCTAAAACAGATTCCTTACTCGTGTTACTAACAACTTAGAGAGAATTTTATAAATCTAATTGATTTTCATTGTTCACTTATCTTCGCATTTTACTAAGCTTCACCAATGAAACTATTGCATTTCATTTACAATCAGGGTGGACCACTTAAATCATGATTTAAATTGGCAATCATTTTGCATTTGTATTTTTTAGTTATTTTCCTAAAGAAAGGTTAATTCTCATTAATTAATAACCATTAAAACACATTGATGTGAAATAAAATATAGCATTTACACTAACTTTGGTGCTTCTTTTTTGGTAACCAAGAAGATACAATGTATCTACACAAGATTATTTAATCTATTATAGTTTAATTTACATCTATTCAGATTCTTAATTTTTACACCTTTTATTTATGTTAGAAAATAGTGAACAATGCACTTATTACATGTTGATTTTTTACTTGTAATTTGTGTCAAGCTCTGTGTGATGAAAATTAAAATTAAATTAATTTTTTTTATTAGCTAAATGTGCTGGATACCTAAGAAAAAAGTTTTACAATGTTTACTGACTGATTTATTAAACAAAGGAAGTAGTATCTGTAGTTAGTGAATTGAACACATTGTTTCTGGTCACCATGTTCTTCAAGACTGCCATTTAACTGAACTGGTTAAATAAACTGAAATGAAAATATTCTCTTTGCACTTGCACAAGACTCTCAAAAATGGCCATACTGGGTCAGTACAACGGTATATCTAGCCTAGTATCCTGTCTGACAGCAACTAACACCAGATGCTTCAGAGGGAATGAACAAAACAGGGCAATTATTGAGTGATCCATCCCCTGTCATCCAGTCCCAGCTACTGGCTGTCAGAGGCTACAGACACCCAGAACATGGGGTTGCATCCCTGACCATCTTGGCTAACAGCGACTGATTGACCTATCCTCCATGAACTTATCTAATTCCTTTTTTAATCCAGTTATACTTTTGGAAACAAGTTCCAAAAGGCTGACTGTGCATTGGTGAGAAAATACTTCTGTTTGTTTTAAACCTGCTGCCTAACCATTTAATTGGGTGATCCCTGGTTCTTGTATTATGTGAAGGAGTAAATACCGCTTGCTTATTCACTTTCTCCACACCACTCATGATTTTACAGACCTCCATCATATCCCCCCTTATTCATCTCTTTTCCAAGCTGAAAAGTCCTAGTCTTTTTAATACCTCCACATGTTCCATACCTTTAATCATTTTTGTTGTCCTTCTCTATACCCTTTCCAATTCTAATACATCTTTTTGAGATGGGGTGACCAGAACTGCACACAGTATTCAAGGTGTGGGCATACCATGGATTTATACAGTGACCGTACCTGGTCTCTGAGGGCCACAACCCCCAGCACTGAATGCACACATATGCCACCCGTCCACAAGGCAGGTAATCATACATGTTGCATTCAGTACAACAAACAGGATAGCCCCCCACTCTGCTGCTGGACTTCTGCCTGAATTCTTTTTACTCCTGCAGCTTTTTTTTGTTTTTGTTTCCTACTTCTGTCAAAAGCTGACTTAGCATTTCAGCAAACGCTGGTTCCAGGTGCATTGCCAGTGACTTCCACCAGTTCAGTGGTTTTACTTTTTTTAAAAACTTCGGCAGCAAATATGTACTGCTTAATTTTTTAAAATTTACATTATCTTCATAAATTATAGTAAATTTAGGCCTTAAACATAAATTGTCATAATTTAAAATTTAATTTTAAATGTTTTTTTAAAAGGCTACATTTAAATAAAAAACTGATTTTAATGTGATTTTTAAAGCACTGATTTTTATCCATCCTGCTTATCATCAATTTCACGTTTTTCTACACATGTACTGTGCTGCAGTTTACCAAACTGCAAAGGAATGTTTAAAAATTGTGGTTTCTTTTAAAGTCACCTTTTATAAACCTTGCAGGTTCTGTAACTCTAACCCTCCTTTTTCTTGAAAAAACACAAACATTTAAATATAAATACTCATACTGTCTGTGCTGTGTTTCCTATCAAGAGTGCTAATAGCGTAAGATTGTTGTTTTCGTTTTACTTTAAAAAAAATTTTTTTTAATTATCTGCGTACAAAGCCCAGCTAAAAGAGGATGAGTGAAAAAGAAAAGGTCTGTGGCTAGATGACATAGCAAGTAAGGAAGCAGGTAGACAACTGATTCTATTTACAGCATATAAACACCGAGATAAATCTGTCAGTACCATCCTACATTCATAATTGGGTACGCGTAAACATCCCAACATTATAATACCAACTAATATTAAACAAATATTATCATGATTAAACTCAGAATGAACCATTCATCTTTTCTTTTGAACTTGCTCTGTGTTAGCAGTGTATCATTCTGCCTAGCTGAATACACAAGTTTAGGAGGTGAATAAGGGAGACCAGGCAAATAATCATGATACCTTGGATCACAAAGGGACGCAGTGAGCTACAGGAGCTAAAGATGCTATGTTTAAGTACAGAGCTTTGTATTGGTTTTGAGAAAGCTTATTTTCCTCACACAACCCACTTGGATCAGATGGTCACAGGACCCAGATTATTCCAATACTACATACTAATCGCTTATGGAATGATCTTGTAAGAAATGTACACACTACGACTATAACATTTTGTGACCTAAAAACTGTACTTGCCTTCTGAGGACTGGGAACTACAGGGTAGTAATGCTTCGTCTCCCGACTCATTGTGACCCCTTAGAATTTAAGGGCATAGAAAAAAAAATCAGTAAAATTTAAAACACAATACACAGTATACTTGGTATTTGAATGAAAGTAGTACATGAAACCGAGTAAAACATGTCACAATTCTGGGCACATGACAAAGTTATATATGTTTGATCCTTTTTCACCAGAAAAACTGAATTCCTACTGCTAAATAGGAATGCTCTGTGTGTTATTGCTTTGTGCCAGGACAATCCCACTTTCTGTGGCATTGTTGGATCATATTAAAGAAGTTCTGTATTAAAATCACAAATGAGCTTGATTCCCCATAGTTTAAATTCCAGGGTATTACTAATTAAGAGATCTCTTGGTTTTTGGTACTGTTTCTCTCCCTCTATGTGTGAAACTTGCAAGCTGCTAATTGCATTAGTACATTCTAAGACAGAGTCTGCTCTCAAAGCAATACTCTGTAACAACAGAAACAGCACCCAGAGACTCCCCGCCCTTTTGTTGTGTTAACAATTGTGATTAAAATAGAGACAGAGGATGTATGTGGATGGATGCTTGGTGTGGATAATAACTGAATGATCAGGGAGGTGACAGCCTCAGAATCCAGTGTCCATCGGCTGAAGAAGGCGACAACTGGAAATAACCAGAGGACCCCCGGAGGGCAGACTGGAATCCACCCAACAGCCTCAAGAATGGGGAGAACCAAAGAACAAGATAACATCTAGCAGAATGGAGCCGTCAAGAATGTGCTATCTGCTGATTGATTCAGCAATAGCATGATGAAACAATTCCCATAGACTGGCATAGGAAAAAACTCCTATAAAAATGGAGTCTAGAAAGTGAGAACTTGGGGGTCTGATTCTGCAAACCAACTTCCAGGAGCATCAGATGAGCATCTGACAAGGCACAGCTCCCTCCTCATATCCAGGCCACCTGGCCAGTGGCTTGGCATAAGCAACTCTAAGGCTGGTAACTATGATAACAACCTTGCGGAACCTGTGTGTGTGTATGAATGAATGTGTGAATAAATATGAGATTGAATGGAATGTTATAACTATAACTAACTGCTTACTATGATTCTTTCTGTATTCACAATAAATGTGGTATTTTGCCTTTTCCTCTTTAATAAGATCCTGTTGGTTTTTAATTTATTGGTAAAAAAAAATCAGTAAAATTTAAAACACAATACATAGTATACTTGATATTTGAATTAAAGCAGTACATGAAACCGAGATAAAACATGTCACAATTCTGGGCACATGACAAAGTTATATATGTTTGATCCTTTTTCACCAGAAAAACTGAATTCCTACTGCTAAATAGGAATGCTCTGCGTGTTATTGCTTTGTGCCAGGACAATCCCACTTTCTGTGGCATCAGGTGAAAGATTTAGCTCCACTTATTCGCCAGTTTTGTTTAGGTTATATTTTACAACCAGTGAAGGAAGCTAGAGCAACAGAAAACACAAAGAATTAGACCAAACTCCTCTATCATGAGGCAGTGAGGAATGCACTTTGTCTAAAACCTGCCCAGGAACATAACTCACCAGGATGGGTAATCCTAATGTGCAAGGGGACCCATGTTTGACCTGCAGATTGGTGAAGAACAGCTGCTTAGGCTTGTGTCTGAGGAAAGTCACATAAATGCCTCCAAGCACCTCAGGATGAATCTGTGCTCCCTTCTTCCCAGCTTAAGGAGTAGTAAATTCCATGCAAACTTCTGCCAGGAAGGGCAGAGAACAAAGGTTCTTTTTTTGTGTCTCTATGGAAAAGCTACCTCTATATTCTCCAGGGTGTGTTTTGTGGTTGTGTATGTACCTCTCTCATTCTCAGCCCCAGTTACCAAGGGAGTCAGGATAGTACACCAAAACAGGCCCCATCTGAACTTTCTGGCTGAAAAAAGTGTCTTGGGGCACATATCCACTCTGCTAGACGGATAGCTATGGAGGACCTTCACCCAACCTGCTGTTGAGACATCAGAGAATTACTACCTCTCCTGATATATATGGCTTGTCAGGCACTGGGGATTGGCAACAGGTGGGTTGGACAGTCATCTTTCTTGGAGGAGGACTATGTTCCCTTTGACATTCAGTAGGTGTCCGTGGCTGGAGAACCCAGTAGTCATGAAGCTGTTACGGTGTCCATACCACTAACAGATGAAGTACAATTACTGGTCCTACTTTTATGTATCTTTTTACCTGTTGAACTTTGCCAAATTGTTACAGAGGGAGCAACTGTGTATCATTCCCTACAGTACCATGAGACCTTAAGATAAGAATACAAACTAATTCACAGAAACTGAACAAACTCTTTGGGGTGGGAAAAAGAGTTTCAACTAGCTGGATTTAGCACTGCATAATTTTACACTAATGGAGAAATGATTGAACAGATCAAGTAAAAAGTAAATATAACCATGATCTTCTATCAAACGCCCACATGGAAGCAAACAGAGTAACGGTTGCAAAATGTTTTGTTTCAATTTTAACATTGCCATATCTTTCTAAAAGGGGCTCTCTCACACAGTTATGAGTGTGAAAATGCAATTTGAAAATTGTAAATAGGTCACAGAGTAGATAGTGTCAACTAAGGCAGAGTGTTTGGTCATCTCTGCATTTTTTCCCCCCAAGAAGTGTGCCCTTAGTAATGTAGGTGTATGGTAATAGCTACTGAGTGGTGCCTCTTACCTAAGCCAATCTGCATGTGCTGATCAAGTGCATAAGAATGAAACAGGTAAAGGGATGGATTTTAAAGTGGGAGGCAGCAACTTAATAAAGCTTTAACTTTAATACCAGACGTTTACGCAGGTCCAACATGGTGCCTCCTGCTAAATAAGTTTTCAGGTTTGGCCCCCTATAGCCTCCCTAACCCTTAGGATTCAGCCCATTTCTGAATTCTCTTACCCTTCCATTCTGAGGGAGAATATGGGTACACATGAAGGATACCTCAGTCAACAAAGATTTAAGGTTGGGTCGCACATGCGCAGTCCCTGTCTCACGCCGCCTCAGGCAGTTAACTGGTGCTATGCGACCAACCGCCCCTCTGTTCCTTCTCTACTGGAGAGATCAAGTATTAATGTCCGAAGTAGAGGGGAGGAAGGGAAGGAGGGAGGATAGTGGAGCACCCTCGGGGACACATCTCAAAGTACCTACGTTACGGCACATGGTGAGTAACTTTCTCCTCTTCTTCGAGTGCTGTCCCTGTGGGTGCTCCACTTTAGGTGACTTCAGAGCAGTGCCCTCCGGAGGAAGGAGGGGGCTTTGGAGTTGAAGGAGTAAGAAAAGACAGTACACTGAGCCCAAAGAACGCACTGAATGTTGCCTGTTGTTGTAATGCGTAATGCTACGTAAAGGCATGGACTGAGGCCCAGGTTGTAGCCCTACAGATGTCCATGATGGGCACTTCGTTAAGGAAAGGAACAGAGGTCGAGAGGGCTCTGGTGGAATGTGTGCGAATCCCTTTAGGGGGTTGCCGGTCACATTGATGGTAGCATAGTTTTATACAATCAGAGAACCACTTGGAGAGCCTCTGTTTGGATATGCCACTCCCCTTGGAGCGTTCAGTAATGGAAATGAATAGTCTGGGTGATTTACGAAATGGTCTTCTTTTGTCTATTTAAAAGGCCAATGCCCTCCACACATTAAGAGTATGAAGTGTTGTGTGTTTTCTATCCTCATGAAGTTTAGGGTAGAATGTCGGCAGGTAAATGGGTTAATTAAGGTGGAAGACAGACGATTTTAGATAAAAACTTGGGGTGTGGTCTCAGGAATACTTTATCTTTAAAAAGAGACAGTGTATGGGGGTCTGTCATGAGAGCACTCAACCCTCCTACATGTCTGGCAGATGTAATGGCCACTAGAAACGCCACCTTCATGGAAAGGTGTAGGAGTGAGAATGTAGCCATGGGTTCAAATGGGGAATCAGCGAGGGCCCAAAGGACTAGGTTGAGGTCCCATGGTGTAGTAGGATCACATAGCTCTGGACAGACGTTGGTGAGGCCTTTGAGGAAACTTTTGGTGAGAGGGTAAGCAAAGACAGAATTGATCCACCTTGTGGTGAAAAGCTGTAATAGTGGAGAGGTAAACTCGTACTGAAACTCATGGAGAGACCTGACCTTTTAAGTTCTAAGAGGTAATCTAATATTGAGGGTAAGGAGGCTGAAAAGGATGATATCTATTTTTGCTGGCACCAAGCATCGAATCTCTGCCACTTGAGTATGTATGTGTGGTGGGTAGTTGCTCTGCGACTATTCAATAATATGTTTTGTACATCTTCCGAGCAGATCATCTCAGATCCCTTGAGCCATGGAGGAGCCACGCTCTGATATGGAGTCTTTGTGGATCCAAATGCAGGGTGAAACCCAAGTTCTGGGACAGCAGATGAGGCAGAAGCAGGAGCATGATTGGTGGACGCACTGCCATCCTGAGAAGGTAAGGATACCAGGTTTGTTAGGACCATGCAGGGGTATTAGAATTACTTTCACTTTGTCCTGCCTGATCTTGTGGAGCATGTGGTTCAGGAGGGGGATGGGAGGGAAGGCTCCCAGACCTGCCCTGGAGCAAAAATGGAGGCATTTGGTATTTTGTGCAGTTGCAAAGAGATCTATCGGTGGGAATCCCCACTGTTGAAATATGCATTGGAGTACGCGGTTGCCTAGCTCCCACTTGTGGCCCTGAGAAAAGTGCCTGCTTAGGATATCTCCTGTGGTGCTCTGGCATTCAGAAGGTATGAGGCAGAGATGTGGATACTGTGCCTGATGCACCATTGCCAGAGTTTCATGGCTTCCATGCATAGGGAGTGTGATCATGCTCCCCCTTTTCTGTTTATGTAACATATACAAGCTATGTTGTCCGTAAGGATCTGAATAGCCTTGACTTTGATAATTGGTAGGAAGTGGGAGTAGGCTTTGCGGATGGCTCGTAGTTTTAACAAATTTATATGGAGAAGGGATTCTGCAGGGGACCAGTGACACGGGACAGAATGTGGATGCAGGTGTGTCCCCCATCCGAGGAGCGAAGCATCTGTGGTGATGATTAATGTTGGCATGTTCTGAAGGAAGGGCACCCCCATGCAGACGTTGTCTGGGTGTGTCCACCAGAGTAGAGAGTCTTATTTTGTCCGGCATCATGAGGCATTTGTTTAAGCTGTGTTTGTGTGGGACATAATATATACGGAGCCATCCTTGGAGGCAATGCACGTGTAATCTCACATGACTGATGACAAAAGTTGTGGCAGCCATGTGACCGAGAAGTTGTAGTAGGCATGTCCTGACAGATACCTAGGGACTGCTTTGTGTCGTGGCTATGAGATTGGTTAGAGCAAGGAAATGTTGTTGAGGTAGGGAGGCTATGGCCTTGGGAGAACTGAGATGGGCCCCAATGAACTCAAACTCTTGCACTGGCGTTAGAGTGGACTTTGTGCATTTATTTGGTGGCCTAATCTCATGAAAAGGGTCTCCGTCTGTTTGGTGGCTTCTAACGTCACTTGCCATGTTGGTGCTTTCAGCAGGCAGTTGTCCAAGTATGGGAATATCATGATTCCGTTTCTCTGGAGCTAGGCTACAACCACTGCTAGTACTTTCAAAAAAACCCGATGGACAGTGTATAGTCCGAAAGGAAGAACCTTGTATTGGAAATGTTCCTGACCAATAGTAAATTGGAGAAACCTCCAATGGGAAGGATGGATTGTTATATGAAAATACGCATCCTGGAGGTCAAGGGCCAAGAACCAATCCCCTCTTTCTAGTGCTGGGATTATGGCGCCTAGTGTGACCATCTTGAATCGTTGTGTCTTGACGAATTTGTTGAGTTGGTGTAGGTTGAGTACTGGTCTTCATCCGCCCGACTACTTCTTCGTTAGAAAATAGTGGGAATAGAAGCCCCTTCCTCTCTGTTTTTTTTGGAACCGGTTCTACTGCTCCTAGATGTATGAGGTGGATTACCTCCTGACACAGTAGAGGCTCATGAGATGGGTGCCTGAATAAGGACGGAGAGGGAGGGTGGGTAGGGGGTTTGAAAAGAAAGGGGATGGAGTAACCAGTTCATACGATTTCATGCACCCATTGGTTGGATGTGATGGTTTCCCAGATTGGATAAAACTGAAGTAGGCGGTCTCCGAATGGTCAGGAGAGAGTAGAAGTCTCCAGAACAGACAGACATGGGGTTCTTGGGCCCTCGGCCAAGGCTTCAGATTTGTTGCCTGGATGTTGATAGCTACAATGCAGCTACAGGAGGAGTAGGCTGTCCTTGATTACCTCAGTTTGAGGCCCTGTGACTCATACTGCCGATGTTGTGAATACGGAGTATGGTGGTAATATTGAGGAGCATAGCAACTCCTCTGTCTTTTCTTGGGTCTAGGCATATAGATCCCCAGAGATCACAGTGTCGCTCGTGAATCTTTGAGGGTGTGAAGAGAGTTATCAGTCTTTTTGGCAAAAAGTTTGGGCCCTTTGAATGGTAAAGTCTTCAACCATGGATTAAACTTTCCTAGAAAAGCTGGAGAGATGGAGCCATTAGGCCCTTTGCATCACCTCTGCAGTCGCCACTGATCTTGCAGCTGTGTCTGCAGAGTCCAGTGCAGCTTGGAGGGCTTTTCTGGAGATGGGTTGTCCCTTGGATACAAGACTGTGAATTGTTCTGCCTTCAGGAATAAAATCAATACATTCAGAAAACTTTGTCTAGTTATTGTAATATTTTGCCAGCAAGGTCTTGTAATTGGCTATGCATAGGTGTAGTGTAGCTGAAGAGTAAGCCTTGTGGCCAAAATGGTCAAGGCTTTTTCAGTCCTTATCACGATGTGTTGTCTTGGGCTGTTGTCTGCCACATTCATGGACTGCATCGACCACATGCATGGACTGTCCTTCGCTGGCACCTAATATTTTTTGTCAGACCTCTTGCAGGTTGGAGGAGCTGTTGCAGGCGTCTTCCAAATGGTCCTGACAGGTTCCATTATCACGTTGTTCATAGGCAAAGCGATTTTGGAGGGGGGTGGTGTTCAAGATGTCCACCAGTTTGTATTGTGTCACCTGGACCTCTTCCAGAGAGATGTCCAGAAAGCTAGCCACTCTTTTAAATAGGTCCTCAAATTGTTTGAAATCGTCCCCTATATTAGG
This sequence comes from Eretmochelys imbricata, assembly GCF_965152235.1. NCBI lineage: Eukaryota > Metazoa > Chordata > Testudines > Cheloniidae > Eretmochelys > Eretmochelys imbricata. The sequence continues at coordinate 238,341,523 of NC_135572.1, forward strand.
GGGAGAAAGCATGACTGTGTCGTCTGGGGAAGATGACGACAGGTGGGTAGGTGGTGCCCCTTCCTGGTATGGTCCTCCTCTTCCTCCCCTTCCCCAGCCAGTTCCGAAGGTCCAGGTACCAAAGGTGCAGACAATTGCTACGTACTCAGTCTAGAAGTGGTGAGCAGTCCCTATTGTGTGGGGTAAGTTGCCCACGGGTTCCAGTATGCCCACTGGGGTGGGAGAGGCATAGGTGGACCCCAGGGTTGGCCATACCACTGTAGATGTTTGGGATCAGCGTAGTATGCCCCCTGAAAGGATCCTGATTTGGGTGGCTCACGGTGGGCAGGAGATTGTGGGGGAGAATCTATTTGTCCCTCCTTGCTTAAAAAAGGTGGAGCAGAGCATAGTGGAGTGGCAATGAGACTCGGTGCTGAACGTGCCAGGATCGTGTCGGTGCTGAGGATGGGAGAGTCAGGCGTAGATCTGATTAAGAGATTTTTGTGCCATATGAGCTGCTGTGGAGTCTGCATGATCTGCACCGGGGGCTGTGCTTGCAGCGGTGCTGGGAGCTGCGGTGCATATGTTGGCACCATAGGCTGTGCCAGTACGTACACAGAGCGTGATTTGGGGTTCAAGGACTGAGCCATGGTCTGCACTGGTGCTGCACAGCTGTGTGTTGATTGTGGCTTTGACTGAGTCAGTGCCAAGGCATGGGGTTCTGATTTCTCCTTAGCACCTCTGTCCGAGCTGGCTCTTTTAGAGTCCTTAGCTCTCGCAGTACTGGCGGTGCTGGATGGTCCCGCTATCTTGGCTCCAGGCACGAAAGGTGTGGTCAGTGCTGATGCAGTTTGCCTGATCGCGGAATGGCACTTCTTGGCTGATTCCTGCATTGGGAATATAGTTACCCACTTTTTAGACACTTTTTTAGTGGGTTCATCAGAAGTCTGAATGGAGGAGGGACCCTTGTCAGAAGCCATGATTGGCGAGGCTTTTTCCAGGGGAGGTCTAGGCTTCAGGCTCAGAAGCAGGTCTGAGAGACATCTCCATGAGAAGGAGTTTGAGTTGCAAGTCTCTAGCCTTTCTTGAAAGCCGGAGTAATAGAAATGGGATGATATTTAATAGCGCAAAGTGTAAGGTCATGCACTTAGGGACTGACAAGATTTTTTGCTATCAGCTGGGGACTTATTAGTTGGAAGCAACAGAGGAGGAGAAAGTCCTGGGTGTACTGGCTGATCACAGGATGACAATGAGCTGCCAATGTGATGGGGCTGTGAAAAAGTAATCCTCTGATCATATTAGCATCAGACAAGGTATTTCCAGTAATGATTGAGAAGCATTATTACCACTATACAAGGCACTGGTGAGACCTCATTGGGAATACCGTGAGCAATTCTGGTCTCCCATGTATAAGAAAGATTAATTCAAACTGAAACAGATGCAGAGAAGGGCTACTAGCATGATCAGAGAAATGGGAAATGTACCTTATGAGAGGAGACTCAAAAAGCTTGGCTTGGCTAACCAAAAGAAGTCTGAGGGGAGATATGTTTGCTCTCTATAAATACATCAGAGGGATAAATACCAGGCAAGGAGACTAATTATTGAAGTTAAGCACCAGTGCTGAGACAAGAATAAATGGATATAAATTGGCCATCAACATGTTTAGGGTTGAAGTTAGACAAAGGTTTCTAACCATCTGAGGAGTTTCAGAGTAGCAGCTGTGTTAGTCTGTATCCGCAAAAAGAACAGGAGTACTTGTAAGGTGCCACAAGTACTCCTGTTGTTTTCGTCTGAGGAGTGAAGTTCTGGACCAGCTTTCCAAGGTGAGCAGTGGGGACAAAAAAAAAAAAATCTAACTGCTTTGAAGGCTGAGCTTGATAAATTCATGGAGGGGATGGTATGATGAGATTACCTACAATGACCCATTTGTGACTGCTAGCAGCAAATATCGCCAGCAGCTGGAGATAGGACACTAAATGGGAAGGGTTCCAAGTTACTACAGAGAATTTTTTCCCAGGCGTCTGGCTGGTGGGTCTTGCGGACATGCTCAGGGCTAACTGATCACCGTATTTGGGGTTGGAAAGGAATTTTCCTCAATATCAGAGTGGCAGAGACCCTGGGGGTTTTTCATCTTCCTCTGCAGCATGGGGCAGGGTCACTTGCAGATTTAAACTAGAGTAAAGGGTAGAATCCCTGTAACTTGAAGTCTTTAAATCATGATTTGAGGACTTCAGTATTTCAGTCAGAGTTTATGGGTGTATTACAGCAGTAGGTGGCTGAGGTTCTGTGGCCTGTGATGTGCAGGAGGTCAAAAAACTAGATGATCACGATGGTCTTTTCTGGCCTTATATCTAGGATTCAAACAATTGCAGATTTTGTACTTTCTAGCCCTGTTTTTCTCATTAATATTTTTTTAAATTAATAGCTTTATATTAATGATATTCCTAATTAAGACACAAAGTAAGATGCAGATTCACATCACCAGTTACTTACAACACAACAGTGTTGGTTGATACAATGTACTCCAGTTCTTTGGTCCATGGATTGATGAAACTAAACCACTGACTCTTCAATGTAATGAAAGTTCCATCTTTTGCTCTGAATTTGTAGGAATTTGTAAATATTTTTTCTTTACTCTGCAACACTAAATAGGAAAAAAACATATTAAGCTCATCCGGATTTGTACACACAGGAGGACACAACTGACTTTAAAAATCTGTTTTGACAACTCAGTTTTGGTAGCCACACAACCAATAAAACAATTTCAATTTAATATAGTGCCAACAATGTGTTTGGTACTTTCCAGATAAGCACAAAGACTGAATTCCAATCAAATTTCAAACTCAGCCATCTGATCAGACATGAAGCAGAGCCCATCACCTCAGCTCTTGCAAGTCAACAGTGGGAAGATTTGAGGCTTGGTGGTCCTTTAAATTCAATATTTAATTACATGACTACATACGACCCCTGCTTCATTCAGTGGACAGAGACTGAGGCAGAGGGTTAAGGGAAGAGAAAGAATATTCTCTTGTGTTTAAAGCACTGGCAATACTACAGATGTTACATGCGATACAAGGCAATACTTAATGAGGACCTTATTTCTAACTTTTCCTAACTCGTGAGTACTTGATTTTCTTTTCACATAGTCTTTGTATGTCATTTGTATTAGGAGGACCAAGCATTTCATACCTGCTTTGTGTTTATCAGCTAGATGATTGTGATCATCTTGATGGAAGTACTCGTAACAAGAAGTTCCTAGAAGCTCTTGTGGCAGATACCCTAAAATTGCTGTTGCACTGTTAGGCAATAAGAAGAGAGGATTCACACATAATTAAAACACTTTATTCAGCATCTTATGCCAATATCATACAAAACAGAAAAAGCATATTTAAAGGGGAAACACGTGTTTATTTGGGTTTGAAAACAAAATTCTACTACAACAGGTACAGATCTAAACAAGTATAAGAAATAAATGATGGTTAAGCAATAGATTACCTTGAATCCATTAGCAACAGAAACAAGATATTAACATTTTTATGTTAGCCAGTACCATCAGACACAAACTAGTTCAAACCCATATTTCGCAGAGAACATTTGTATTATGTACACATTTAAACAATTAGGATGTACTGCACTGTTAGTTCTACAAACTAGCTCACTATATAGAGAAGAGGCTGATTTAAATTATTTAGAAATTCCACTGTTCAATTAATCTAAAAAAACTGGATATATTTTAAAATTATTGCTTTGAATTCTTCTAGTGAGAATGAAGCACTTAGTGCTTCAAAGTGTTACAAGTCGATATTACTTTAAATAATGGTGTTTAAACAGTTACTTTCATTCTATATTAACAGGCTTCGTCCTCACAGATAAAAGGCAGAATTGTCTAGATAAAGTACAGTAAACCAACCTAATAGTATTTCTACTTAAAGTACTGAGCTACAAAATAAGAAAAACTGACAACTGAGTCTATCCCATAAAGCTTTTTAAATAAACCAGTAACACATGGACAAACTCCCATGCTTATTAAATAATTTGTTGGCATAATTTAAATGTGTTGCATGAATTTTAAGAAACAAGATTAATGATTTTCTGGTTAAATGCTAACTGCTGACACTTATGCTTAGTTTTCTCAAATTCTAATTTGAGGTTTTTGATTAATTAGTTTAAAAGCATTGTGAGGGGTGTGTTCCCCATACTGGCCCTGCAAGAGCTGAATTGGGCCAGGTGGGTCCAATTAGCTAATTAGCCTGCAAACAGGGGCACTTTAGAGGCTGGAGGCAGTGGCTCACCTGTGCAGGAACAGACAGGGTCTATAGAGGCAGGAAGCTGGCAACAGACAGGGGCTGCTAGGAAATTGGGGGCTGCTGGGAAAGGTTGCAGGAAGGCAGGCAGCAGTCCCTCCCTGGGAAGAGGGAGGAGGGTTTGCAGATGGTACACCCAGAGCAAGGAGGGAAGCCAGCAGTTGTAGAAGTAGTCCAGGGAAGGAGGAGTGAGGGCTGGGAGAGGAAAGCCCAGAACTCTTGGGTTGAGGTTCCCTGGACTGGAACCTGAAGTAGTTGGGCGGACCTGGGTTTTTTTTTTATCAGCCACTGATGCCGTGGCATAAATCAGATGCGGAGCAGTCAACTGGAAGACTGCCTGGGTCACTGTGGGAATGGCAGAGATTTGAAGAACTGTAGCCTAGAAGAGGGGAAGGCTGAGTAACCTAGCCAGAGTAACCTAGCTGAGTCACAAAGATGATGCTGAGGTTCCTGGGACCAGAGAGGAGCTGCAGACCAGAGTGAGAGCAAGAGAAAGAGAGACAGACAGTGTGATGGCATGCAACCATGGGAAGGGGCATCAGCCTCGCAAGCTAATCCCCAGAGTGATCATAAGGAGGCACCAGACCAGCAGTGAGTGATGCATCCCTTGACAAGCATAATTTAACATTATGATGTGCTCTTTAATCTGATCAGTAAATTATTTAGTGTAAGGTAATACAATACTTTTTTTTAATATGATGTCTTACATATGAGTCCTGCTCAACAAGTTTTGTTCTATGTAACAGAATGCATTAGGCAACCTACATAAGGAATCACTATTGGCTCTTTCTATAATAAAGAACAAAATGCTTACCGTAGGTCTACATAAACAAATTTTCCATCCATGGCAAAGCGTGTAACAAATTCTGTTGGTTTCACCTTTATCTCACCACTCTTTTGTGGAACAATATAAGGATGCAATCTCCCAACTGCAACAAGACAGTTAAAGTCACTGCTGTCTTTTTCTGCATTTTTCTCCTCTTCCACTCCCACCTTGGTAGGAGGCCAGCTCTTCAGATGGCCAGTACAATGGATTGTACGGTACTTTTTGTGATCTAAGTGAAAAAAAGAGGAGTTAAATTCCCAAATGAAAATTAAATTTTAAATTTCTCTTCCAGCTGTTATGTTTTGTGCCTACATACAGGTCTGAGCCCTACAGAGCTGTAAATAAAGTAATTGAATAGCATCTTAAATGTTCTCACACAAAAGAAGAAAATTAAACCAACAGTTTAGTAATACGTATTGCTTTCATTTACTGCAAATATTTTATGCAGTTTCTTTTGTACTGTGAATTATATTAAGCTGAAGAGACATTCTGTAACTTGAATATCATAATCTTAAACAAGGAGACAGATATGGTTATCGAAGTGCAATTGCTAAGACTAAGACATTTTCAGCAAAATGTAAAAGCTTAATTTCTGTTTCTTGAATTTATAGTATATACTACAATTCATTCCAGTGGATCTCTTACCATTTAATTATGTAACATTCAGGAATCACTACAAATCAGCTGCAGTCCTGCATCCGTCCCATAGTAAGAAGTTTACTATCATACTACACAAGAGAGCAGATGGGGATATTTTGCCCAAAGACATTGGGGCAAACCTTTATCATTCCAGAAAGTCCCATGGGATTGTTAGTGTCCATGCACTGCAGACAGGAACTCTTGTTTTTAGAGTCCTATACAAAGATGCTTTGCCCCAAAGTAAACTGCATGGAATTCAATTTATCTACCTTGGGAAAATGAAAGGCTGAGTCATTTCCATTGGTATTTCAACACGCGTTCTGGGGCATGTCTAGATGTTTAGTTCATTAAGTCATTGTTTTCTTAGGTACTGATATATGCAGTTTAAGAACGAAATGCTGGCCCATTTACAGACAATAGGAGTTTTGCCACTGACTTCAATATGGCCAGGATTTTACACTAAATGTTATGAGTCAGAGTAAATTAAAATTATTCCATGGTTAATATCAACAAAGTCAGCTTTACATTTAAAATAAAAATGACAATTTTTGGAATGTCTGACAATTTTAGTAAGCCTTGGAAAACTCTATTTTAAATATAGAGTCTAAAACAAAAGCTTTGTTTAAATAAAGCGTCCAAGTACACTGAAAATATGACAAGTGTTTACTATCGCTCATGGAAACCAAAAAAACCTATAAAAAGATGGGATGTAAATCAGCCAAAAGTTGCACTAAAGAATTAGAGACAAGGTGGATAAGAGAATATATTTTATTGGACCAGCTTCTTTTGGTGAGACACAAACTTTCAAACCATGACCTGAAGAAGAGGTCTGTGTGGCTCAAAAGCTTGTCTCTCTCATCAACAGAAACTAGTCCAATAGAAGATATTACCTCATCCACCTTGTCTCTCTAATTTCCAGGGGCCAACATGGCTACAACTACACTGCATATTAAAGAATTAACTTTAGTAGTTTTTATAATAAAAGGAAAAATCATACCTGACATATAAATACAATAATGTATTTTTGGGCGGGGGGAGAGGATTTTTTTCCCCCCACCACTTAAGTTATCCTGTCCAAAACAGAAGATTTTGCAACCCTATTAATAGTTATCTCCATGACAGACATTTCTTCTTGCTCCTGTGCTTTGAACTGTTCCAGTTCCATTCAGTAATTTTCCTCAGGCTTCAACATCCCACCAGAATCTCACGTACGCTCACAAGCAGTGACTGATTCTTTTTTTTCCCCCTAGGGGGATAACTAAGACAGGCTTTTCCGAGATCATAAAAACAAGGTCTTATCATGTATATCTTATTCCCTACAATTATTTTGTGAAGCCACTGCTACCTATTTAGGCCCTGTAACGGACTCAGAATTTAAATATACCATATTTAAAAACAGAAATCCTCCAACTCAGCCACACTTTGAGATACCTTTCTTTTTTGAGTTGGGCAAGCATTTCTTTTCTTCCTTGACTGTGATCCTACTACACTTCATCCAACAGAAGAAGGAACGCCGAGCACCAGAATGCAATCGAGCTGATCCAGCTTGAAAATCCATACGTACTTGCAAGCCAGCTTGTAAAAGTTTAATAAGACAGTCAGAAAAAGGTCTTTGGACTACACAGAATTATTTGTATGTAAATCATTATTATATTCTCCCAATTGCCTTACTGCCTCTTAAATTTTTGCACGTACAATTAACTATTGAAAAAAGTTAAATGAATTAAATAAGATGAACAAAACATGATTGTGAAAAGTGGAAGCTAACAAAATATTTTAATATACTATTCAATGCTATGCAATCTTAGTTAGTAAATTAAGATTTTAAAAACTTTCAATTTCTATTTGGTAGAGGGGAAGCTGCAAAGCTGCTTATAAAAAACACTATAAAATAGTGATCAGCTGCACAGTACATAATGTTCTCCATACTAGCAAAATAAGACTTGGTTAAATTAGGATTGACACTTAGCATTTTCAGAGAAGACAGTGATTCTTGGTATTGAAGCATTTTATCCCATGCTCGACTACATCAGGTCTTTTGTATTGACAAGACCTATCAAATACAAGAAAAAAAGTAGTATGCCTGGTTAAAAAAAATTCATACCAACTCTTGGTAAATGTCTAACAATGTAAACTTCAGTCATTCTTATTACCTAAAATGAGTTCCTTTCTGATGTAGCTTTCAACTTGTTTGTGTATTCTAAGCAGCAGTTATGCATTCAAACATGATTTGTTTGTGCAAATCATCTGAACGTGTTTGCACATATATGCTTGAATGCATGAATATGCCCTACATAATAACCAAACTTAAAAACAAATGAAGACATTACATTAAAAATCTGAGTATATTTAAACAGACACTTACTTTTGGCATCTATAAGCTTTTCTCTTGGTGAAGCGTCTGAGAAGGATAGTTGCTCCTTCACTTTAGCAACATCTTTTGGATGCAAGTAGTCAAATAAACTTTGTCCAATCAAGCTGGCCTAGTGAAAAAATGTTAATTTAAAAGCTGTGCATTATACACTCTATTCCGCATCTCCTCACCAAGGAGCTTAATGTTGAAGGCTGTTTTAGAAAAGGTCAGAATTTCCAGATATCTGAATTATTCTGTCTAAACTGTAACATTTATCCATTGAATTTTTCAAACAACAGCTTTGCTGAATTCTTATTTTTGTTTCAATATTTAATTAAAAGCATATGAACACTATAGAAATTAGTAAAAAACAGGGTGGCAGAAATGCAATTATATCTTACCAATTAAGTTAAATGGTGAAATCGAAAAATATTCATTCATGTTGTTTTCCTACCTTTCAGTTTTTAAGGGGTGATGGTCTCTCTTACTGCTGGCTAGAGAAGGGTAAGGGGGCAGACAGCCTAGTTTAAACTCTAAAAATGCTATGAGGAAAAATGAAAAGTGAAGGGGTTTAAAAGTAGATGTGGGTGGCACAAAGGGCTCAAAAAGCTTCTCATCAGTCACTGGGCAAGGCAGTTCAGGCCAGAGATTTCCAAGTAAACAACCTGCATCTCGGTAAAGGGGATAGCACTAGACTGGTCTTCATTCTTTCTCCCTTCCCTGAACTAAAATGAGTCTAGATTGGCTGGTTTCCATACTACAGCAACACAGATGTCAGTGTAGGACTATTCAATCTTAAAATCTTTGAAACTAAGCAATTACCAAGTTGAGTTTCAATCTACTTGCACTGTTGAAATACTGGTTTTCTAAAGTTCAGAGAATCATTCACCATCCAAAAGCCCAAATCCCCGTCAATAAAAGGAGGAAGCAAGGACATCTTCAAAATATATTTTTCTCTTGGGTTGGTATGTAAATCATTTCCTGAAGATCATAGTTTGAAATTAGATGCCAGTAATTGGGTCACAGCGTTCATTGTAGTTGCAGAATGCTTCTAATTTCAAAGTAACGAACCTTTGGAGTAATTGTGTTGAAGAGGAAGCTAAAGCCAAAAGATTTAAAGAAATCATGCACGAGGAACGGTATTTATAACAAAACCAAACACATTATCTAAAAACAAATTTCATTTTAATAAAAAATGACTTGATTATAACTACCTGATCATAATTAAGTATCTCGCAGACTGATTCAGAGACAAAGAGAATTTTTCCTCTATCACATCCAACCACAAACAGGAACCCATCTGCAGTCTATAAATATAAAAATTAGTCTTTATAAAATCAAACAAACACTGATGAAAAACAGCTATATAGAATGAGTATATTAACTGATGCTGGAGATTATAATTGTACACCTCAATATTTTAGGTGAATTACAGTTTATTAAATAAGAGAGACCAATTAAAATGACGGCAAATATCCAATCAGACCATGACACAGAGCTTAAAAACAAAAATGGTTTTGGGAAAAAGCAGCTTAGCTGTAGAACAGCTTAACTTGGAGTTATTTTACAGATTCTTGCTAAAGGATATTATTACACGCAATAGACTAGGCAAACTTTGGCAAATGAAAGTGTGATAAGAAAATATTGTAAGTAAAAACAGCTACTTTCATAGGTTAATTTCCACATCTTTCAGTAACTTAAGTGTATACTTTGAAAACCAAATGAAGTGTAGAAAATTTGCTGGCATATTAAATGGAAATGAAAGATTTTTTTTTTTTTTGTGTAAGTGCACACACTTAGATATTTACATAAATACTATGAACATATCCACCTAACACATTCATTATGCAGTTTTTATACAGATTTACGATACTCATGGGTACAGTTTGCATAAATGCCCTGTTAACACATACAGTTTCCATGGCTCTTATAGAAAAATCCTGTGCATATAATTCTATTGTTAGAGTTTATAAACTGAGTCTTAGCAAAGATATCAAAGCACTGACTTGAAGGAAGAAATGTAAGGAAAAGCCCTTTGCAGTCAACTGAAGTTAAACCAAGCTTTAAAGAGGACATCACTTGATACATGGTTTCTTTTTACTTACCTTAAGGATTAACTGTCTCAGCTCACCATCCTGTAAAAATGAAGGCTTATATTGGACTTCTGCATAAGAACTGGTAGAACCTGCAAAACAGCAAGTTATTTATAAATGTTATAAAAGAAACAAAATTTAATCAGTTTCCTTTATAAACAAAGCTGCTTTTTCATCAAATTCACATGTAGAACACGCACACAGTACTTTCTAACCATAAAAAAATAGTTTTCTGCTTTCCATACTGGAATGTACAAATTGACTTTTCTTTTAATAAACAGGTCATTAAACAGTCATAACCTCATCTCAGGAATTCTAGACCTATGCTAAAGCAAATGTGTTTGGGATAACACCCAGAACGCAAGACCAGATGTTTGCAAAAAATGAAGAACCCTGCGGAAAAAACAAGTAAAAAGGAAACAATTTTAGGTGGGGACTATTTTAATTAGATCTTAACTAGACTCAAGATTATGACTTCAGTTCAAAATGAAAGAGGAGCTTTGTAAGTTATGCAAGAACTCATGCATGTTACCAATGTGGTGTGACTTCTCTCTCTCTCAAAAAAGAAGTTTGTATTGAAGTATATTACTAGGATATTAATTTATAGAAGATTAAAATTTTCTGCCTTCATCTTTGAGATTTTTCAACACTACCCCTTATGCAGAAATAACCTTGAGATGTGACAGGCAATGTAAGTGCAAAAAGGAGTTGGTACTCAGCAGCAGCAATTCAGTTAACCAGGGCAAAACTGTAGAATAGATTTAAGCCAGATCACATCCACAAGCATGGAGCTGTCAAACAATATTGGCCACGACAGGCTTACTCCTGAAAAAAGTGCCCTTATACCACCAAGTGTTCAGCATCACTTGTTTTATGTCTCCTCAGAGACAGTACCTCTAACGGAGCTTTCCCCTAGAAGGCCTCTATTCTACCATGACTCTACTCCAAACCCCACTGTATCTTCCCTTCCCGAAACTGGATAATATTAAATAAACAAACCAAGAACAGCCAAAATAACTGTCCGTAACATCACCGATTTGATTTTGCATTGCTTCTGTGTAGAAGCACTTTGTTTTTCATTTTAGAATCGATCATTAGCTACATATCATTAAGAATATCACTTAAGTAATAAGGGAAGTGGTATTTACGAGAACTAAAGACACTTCTACTACAAGCAAATGAGAGATTAAACATTTTTATAGTCCTAGGTTTGATAGATGTCTAACTTGATCTGAATCCTGCCTGCACCATCAAACATTGATTAACATACAAAAAAGGCTCCATCATCCTTGTATATACTAAGCTCTCTGCATGGAGCTGTGTGTGTTAAAATCCGTAAGCTTTCCCTTCTTTAAGTACTGTTCAATGGAGCAATTCCTTCAGTCAGCCCCTTTTTCCATGTTCCTCCAGCTGCCCAATGGCATGCCTGCCATGGCATACACTCTGGTTTCATTCATTCAGATTAGATTTCCATCTTTTCTGGATAACTTTAGAGACAAGGGGTTGTTAAACTCTCTGATGAATCTTGGCATGTGTTATAAACTCTTTCCATTTAATACCTAGTATTTTCTCCTGCGGCATTTGCTTTTGAAGGCATTTAGACATGTCTAAACCTTTGGTGGATATCCAGCTTTCACATCCACACATTAGGTGGAAATAACATTTGAGTTGAAGATTAGCAGTTTGGTCTTTAACTAGAAGCTTTTTAATGACCAAATCTTTTTTCAGCTGTTGAATGCAGTTGCCACTTTGCTAATTCATGACATTATTTCCTTCTAAATATCCCTTGGGATAAACATTTTGAAAACAGCAGGCCTACATAACTTGCATCCAAGAATCCTAGAAGAGTTGGCTGAGAAGATCTCTAAATCATTATTAATTTTTAACAAATCATGACGACTAGAGGAGTGCTAACACTGTACCTGTGTTCAAAAAGGGCAAGCGGGACGTCTTGGATAACTAACTGGACATCAATCCCAGGCAAAATAATGGAAAAGCTGATACAGGATTAAAGGATGTGAATATAATTAACACCAGTCAATGCAGCTGTACAGGAAATAAGTCTTGTCAAACAAACCTGATTTCATTGTTTGATGACACAAACTTGGTTGATTCAGATGTAGATGTATTTAGACTTTTGTAGGGCATCTGACCTCACAACATTCTAATTAAGAAACTAGCACTATACAGTATCAATACATCATGTTAAATGGAAGAACTTGCTAACTGACAGATCTCAAATTAGTAGTCATCAATGGGGACTCAGTGTCAAATGGGAATGTTTCTAGTGGTGGTCTGCAGGGACCAGTTCTAGATCTGATGTTATTCAGTATTTTCATCAATGATCTAGAAGTAAATATAAAACCACTACTAATAAAAACTTACTTGACATAGACCACTGGAGTACCAAATAATGAGGAGGACAGAGTAACCATACAGACTGATCTGGATCACTTGGTGATCTGGGTCCATTCAAACAAAATGTGTTTCAATATAGCCAAATGCTGTAGCCTAGCTGAGGGTAAATGGAGGTAAACAGAGTTTACCCCCTTGACATTTGGGGAGTGGAGTTTAGATTAGTTTACCAATTTACTGATGACCCAATTGGGAAATTAAGGCAGGCACACCGGTAACACTGCACTTGGCCACAAGTGGATGTGCAGGGACAGCATGCACCTGTCACACAATCCTTGGATGTATGAACACGAGATTAGCGAGTAGGACCAGGGAAGTGAGTTTATCTCAATATACGGCACGAGTGAGAATGATACTGGAACACTGTACTTCTGGTATCCCCGCTTTAAAAAGATATATGGAAAAACTGGAGAGAGTAAAGAAAAATGCCACAATAATGATCTGAGGACTGGAAAAAATGCCGTATAGTGAGTAATTTTAAAGAGCTCAATCTGTTTAGTTTATCAAAATGAAGACCAAGAGGTGACCGGACTGTAGAAAATGTCAGGTACTAAAGGGCCCTTTAATCTAGCAGAAAAAGGTATAACAAGAACCAATGGCTGGAAATTAAAGCCAGAAAAATTCAAATTAGAAATAAGGCACTTGCTTGATCCCCATTGTCTAGAGGAAGAATACTATTGCTTTGGAGAGGATGCATCATAGAACAACAAATAACTGATTCTCTTGAATAAAGTCACAAGAACCAAAAGTTATAAGATTTTTATTGCAAAAGGAGGAAATTCTGATGTAACTGAGAATCTTAAAATTTTTTTTTTTTACGCTAATAAGAGCTTCAAAATCTAGAAGACAAGGTAAAAATAAAACTAGGAGCAGCTAAGAGAATTTAAACAGAACTAGTGTGTGTGTGTGTGTGTGTGTGTGTGTGTGTGCACACAATGTTGTACCTTATAGATGTAACTAATGTATCACTGACAACAAAGTGCATGCAATAGTTCGATATACACGTAAAACTATGTCTGGGGAAGACGACTTAGATACATGGTAATACAAATAACCAACAGCAAGGGACATGAGAGTAAGTAAATCTAAAGAGCAGACATGTTGACTCAGCTGACTTTTTGTTCCTAAACTTATGTTTCAAATGTAACTGCTTCTTTGCCACAGCATTTCACTCTAGTCTTTGCTATCACATAAAAGTTTACATTTCGTCCTAAATAACTAAATGTAAGAACAACCTCTAAAATAAAGTGCAATATCTTCGAAATTCAATCTTTTGGTAAACATATTTAGTGAACCTGAGAGTTGGATTCTCTAAGTATAGATACAGAATAGCTAACAGTTATATAACTGTAAAGAAATTCTGTTGTGTAATTCCCATTAAAACAAGGAATTATAAGATCAGTTTTTAAATTACCTTTTAATGACTTGAAATGCTGCACAGCCATTCGTAATACTGTAAGTTTGTCTAATTTACGTGCCATAGGATTGCACTGAGGTATCATAGCAGATAATTCTTCTATCAAGTTATTCATTTTATCTCTTCTTCGTTTTTCTGTTTGACTATGAGCCTCCCTAAGAAGAAAAGTATTTTAAGCAAAGTTCAAAAGACATACATTTTTCACTAGATTTTCCCCTGTGCTATATACATCAACTTTATCAGGGGGACAGATTGTATTGTGAGAAACACCATCATCCCGGAAGAACTTATGTACAATGCATATATTTGACAGCTAATCTGTCACCTGATTCGCCTGAAATATGCAGCAGCTGCTTATGGAAAATGATGTGATGTGAAATTGTGAAAATAAAACAAAAAAAAACAAAAGTAGCATGAACTTGCTGAAAAGTGGTTGGAACAAAAAAGAGAAGTGGAGGCTTTATATAGTGTTTTGTCTCTGTTCTTTCCCATAATGCTGAATTTGATTTTACAGAAAACATTCCCCTCTATGCATACACCTGTGGCTGCACATTACTTTTAAGGACCAATTTTAAAGAAAATCTCTGGTTTTACAGAAAAGTTAACTTTGACTTTTCTTCCAAAGCAACCAATTTTTTAAAAATATCTGGATTAGTTATCCCACAATAGCGTTGTTTTTCCTATTTTCCTCTCAAATCTTTGCATTTGCTTCCATCCCATCCATCCCCAGACTAAAACTTCTTTTCTGACACCAGGTAGTCATACACACTGTTTGCCTTTTCCTCTGTGTCTCTACAACGGAAGACAGAGACTTAGCTCTCTAGCCATAACTTTACCATGGCACAGCTGCACTGCTGAAGCGCTGCTAGCGCAGATGCCCCATGAACAGGTAGTTACTGCAACTGGGATAGATGGATTCAGGGGAACTGTATCATGCAGAATGCATTTCGCAGCTGCTAATGCACAAAAGTTTTATGATTTGCAGTCAGGAAAGGAGATTGAGGTCACAAACACGTTGCCCAAGGAAGCTTCTGGAAACCAACAGTGGGGGAATATAGTGTTGAACCAAGCCCTAAAATATTCCTCTTGTGAACTAAATGCATAACTTTACTTTTTTTGATTACTGAACAAAGTAATTCAAAACAAAATTAAGAACAAAAGGTGAAAATTAACAAAGGACAGGATTTTATATATATTCACTAATCACTGGGACACCTATTGAGAACTGAATTTTGTGTTTAACAAGTAAACCAAACAGCCAGGACAGTACATCACTAGAGACTTGTTGATTTAGTTTGACAATTACTGTTTAGATTTAAATTATCAGATAATAGTTTTGAGTAAATATAAAAGGATGTTTACTAATTATTGTATAATAATAAAGATTTTGGTAATATGAGATCACATTACAGGACTCTGCTATTAAACCTTTGCTGAGAAGAAAGGAATGACCAGCATTTTTTGTTTGTCAATGCCACAGTTTGCTGATTAGTGGATTGTGGATTAGAAACATTTGACTGTTACGTTACAAAGTTCTTCAAGTCACAGAGGAAAATTCTCCAACTTACACCAGCTGTCCCCTAGTTTACACACGCCATGAATATATTACATTAACTAATATATACCTAGTAAAACCACGAGGTAAACATTTTCAAAGCCAATGATGGGATTTAGCTATACAACTTACACTGCAGTAAATGGAAAATTAAACCCCCAATCAACTTTGAAATTTCAACATGAGTTTAGAAAAAAGTTTAAGAAAATTGGAAACATTAAGTATTTGAAAACTTTGAACAAAACTATGAATTATGACTTTAGATTTTGGTAGAAAAATGTACTTTTCCAAATTACTATACCTGAAATATTTAATTTTTACATGTTCTCCATCTTCACTCCTAGAAAAACAAAATACATATTTACATAAATTCATATATTAAATGTTTATAAAAAACAGTACATTAATTCAAAAAGAAACATGAAATATTGCTTATTAGTGCACAAAGTTCTGTAAGTCTCAATTCTTTAGGAACCGTTCCACAACGCAAGACCAAAACATAATAAACTGCATTGAATTTAACTTTGAATGTTCACACAGTTTAAATATTATAGTCTAAAAATAATGGAACATACGATTGGTTTAGGCGCCACATTTGGTCTACCATAAAACCTGTAATTTGGTGAGAAATGTTCCACAGATTTTTAACACTAATACTATTGCCAAGAAAAACAAACCAACCACAGTTTAGGATAGACATACAATATTTTGTACTTTGTTCAGTCAGCACATTTTTCTAAACATAGCAGTAACATTAGTGATACCAGTCTATAAAGATATAAATGAAACAAAGCTATATTGTCTTCTGTCGTGAGAAGCGAGGGGAAAATGGTAAACATTTGCTAATTGAATGAAGGTGGTCAGCACACAAACAATTCTGAAAAAAAGTATTTACAAGTGTAAGAATATACTGTAGCTGGTACACTGTCACTGATTTGAATAACCTGCCCCTAACTCCCAGTCCCCTCCCACCCCCAGCCTCATCTTCCCCATCAACCAGGAATCTTGTCCTAACCCATTCCTTACTCCTTGCAGGTCTGACTCTTACCCCTCTTCCACACTGCCTGGTCCCAAAAGGTGGTCAGTGAGAGCACAGGAGGAAAGGCTCCCTGTCTCGTGCACAGACTCAGCACAGACTGCAGCAACCCAGAGCAGCAATTGCAGTGAAAGTCCTGCTCAGTCATGAGCTGGAGCATGATCAATGCAAATGAAATCTTTAGGGAAATTCAGCTCCGTTTCTGAGCACATACTCACAGTCAGTAGAACTGAAGAGCACCTCAAGAGATCATGATGTCCATCCTACGGTGCTGTGGCAGGACTACATATACCTAAGCCATTCCTGACAGATGTTTATCTAACCTGTTCTTAGAAGCCTCTCATAGAGGGGATTCCACAACCTCTCATGGAAGCCTATTCCAGTACTTAACTATCCTTTGATAATTTTTTTCCTGTTATCTAACTGTGACAGACCATACCCTTATGTTCACCACTTTTACAAAACCATGATGCATTTTGTACAAAGTATGCCTTGTGAGGTATCATTCAAAAATTCATAATCTACTGAACATTACTGTCCTGATAAAAATATGTGTAGCAACACTGTATGTAAAGTTATAAGATTTTACTGTATGGCATTGTTGAGAGATGCTCAGAGTTTAGAAAAACGATCCAAACCAGTTCCTCAGGGAAAAAAGTTTAGACAGCACCTCAGCCAGGTGTCAACATAATCAAGTGGACTATTACGCAGTGGAGCATCCATTCTTTGGGAGGAAAAAGAGTATGAGCTAGAAATTTACATTTTGGCAATGGAACAGGAGGGGGTTCCTGTCCAAAACAGATTTGCTGTTGCCTGAACCCCAGCTGGAGAGGATTCTCTCAAAGAAGATAAACGCTTTAAGAAGGGGGAACAGAGGACACATATCACCGCATCTTTACTCTTGCATCATCAACATTTGAAAGACAAAGGAAGCATCAGTGAACTGCGGGACTGGTCCTTACTGAAGGAATTCAACCAGTAACAGCATGAGGTGAGAAAAACCTTTACTTTGAATTCATTTAGTTTCTAAGTTAGGTATTAATTTGCATTTTACCTTTTATTTCTTTGTATCCGATCCTGACTTTTATGCTTCATTATTTGTAATCACTAAAAATCTTTCTGTAATAAATAAACTTGTTGTTTTATCTAAACCAGCATGTGTTTGGATCCCGGTTCCCCTTTATCTTGGGTGCTGCCCCCTGGCAGTACACCCACTCTCTGGGTCTCCCCACCCATGGGAACCCCCAACCCTCTATCCCCACCTCGCCTCAGTCTATGGCTACTGCCAGTCACCACCATCTAGCCCCCGCTCACTGGGGCGGACTTCAGTGGACAAGCCATTCATCATTGGCAAAGTGGAGTTTGGACCTGCTGCCTTTGCCTACTCTGGGCTTCACCTCTGCAACCCCAATACCCTTCCAGGCCTTTAACAAGGCCTGCAGCCTGGGGGGTTTCCAGGCTGGAGCTCCCCAGCTCCTCCAGCCTTCCCCCAGTCCTGCTCCACTCTAGGTACCTTACTCAGCTCCCAAGCAGCCAGGCTCATCTCTCTCCACAGCTAGAGAGAGACTGCCTGAGCTCCTGGCCCATAGCCTTTTATAGGGCCAGTTGTGGCCTGATTGGGGCGTGGCTCCAGCTGAGGCTGCCTTCCCCATCAGCCTAGCCTTTGGCTCACTGCCACAGCCCTCTCCCAGGGCTGGCTGCAACCCTTTCAGGCCCAGAGCAGGTGACCACCACGCGACAGCATATTATTTCCTATTAATGAAATGATGGGCTTTTTGTGAGCTTGTACTGGACAGAAGGAAAGAACTTGTCAGTACAAAGACGCACACTTCTGGGAACAAGTCTGGGACTGGGAATTTGCTTGTGTCACTCTACAATATAGTTCAAGAATGGATGGCTAGAAATGCTCATATCATTCAGCTTGGAGTGATTTTGCATGCTAGAAGCTGTGGGTGAACAGGCCAGGAGTGGTTGCTCTTACAGCAAAGCAGTGTGAAATGCACGCCCGGTTGTAGGGTTGAGAGGACGCAGCTGTTCAACTGGCCAGATCTGTACCCTGGGGAATGTCACCCTAGCCTAAATCTCTTTTGCAGCAGATCAAATAAATTAGTTCTTGTCTTACATTCAGTAGACATAAAGAACAATCAATGACTGGCCTCTTCATAACAGCACTTAAGATATTTGAAGACGATTATCAGGTCCTCAACACGGTCTCCTCTTCTCACGACTACACCTGCCCAGTTTTTTTTTTAACTTTTCATCATAGTTCAGATTTTCTAAACCTTTTATCATTTACATTGCTCTCCTCTGGAATCTCTCCAATTTGTTCACCTCTATCTTAAAGTGTTGGACACAGTATTCCAGCTGAGGCCTTGTGTAGTGTGGGACAGTTACCTCTCGTGTCTTACATACAACACTCCTGTTAATACACCCCAGAATATTAGCCTTTTTCGCAACTGCATCACATCGTTGGCTCATATTCCATTTTGATCTACTATAATCCCCCCAGGTACTTTTCCGTAGTACGAATGCCCAGCCAGTTATTTCCCATTTTGTGGTTCTTCATTTGATTTTTATTCAAGTGTATTACTTTGCACTTGTCTTTACTGAATTTTGTATGGTTGATTCAGACCAATTCAGGATGCCCCCAGCAACCCTTTTTCGCCCACTCTTCTCCCCAGGGCAATGCATGGGGCAGGAACTTCCCCAACTCTCAGGAAAGCCAAGCGGGCTCTCTCCAACCATCCTTGGGATACAGCAAATGGTGCCATGGCCCACCTCCCTGGGATAACAGCCTTCTATTGCTAACTAATATTGTCCATTGCTGTAGCTCAAGCTGTCTTGCAGTGCTGAAACTTTAGGGTTCAAACCCTGCTGACAATGCATGATTTGGGTAGGCAGGAGAGGGTAGAAAGATGAGAGCAGTTTTAAAACCAAGTTCTCTGGTATACCTTTTTCTTTTTTTAAAAGACATCTTCAAAATTACATACAATAAAAGTAAGTGAACTTTCTACATAAATAAATCACTTGAAACGTCAAACTTATTGTTCACATGCAACCTTAATTCTGCGTCAATGTGTTCAGGATAGTATATGATCATGTTATTAAAAACTATTTTTTTTAATAAGAACCTGCCTCATTAAGTGCAGTGGTCCAATAAATGAGGGGGGAGAATTAAGGTTGCCTGGGCAATCCAATCTGGAATTTCCTGACTTTTGAACACTTGATTTGCCAACTTAAATAAATATTTAATATCTTTTTGTACATAACTGACGTTTAATTTCTAAGGCATGATACATTTGAATTATAGTACACTGTACCAGAAATTTGGCTATACAAGCTGTCTAAACAAATTTTAGTCAATGAGGTCTGGTTGGCTCAGGGAATTGTCAATGACTAGATTCAGAGCACTTCAGAAACTCTAGATTCCTGGTTCAAATTAGTACACACAGTCATTATCTGTACAGGGCTTGAAAAATATACTTTTCGTTGAGTCTGAAATTTCCCATGGAACATTGGGATCCTATGCCATAAGTTCTGCAGGAGCTAAAGCTGTTAATTTTTCAGAAATGGATTTGTTTGGACTACTTATTTAAAAATCTTAAGAGGTGCAGGGAACAACTGAACATATCATGTGACAGTGGAAGTCAAATGTTTACATTCTGGACACATATTGTAGTTTGTTGAGGTTCAGGAAAAGAAAGTGCTTTCACTGGTACAAATGCAGCATGGCAATTTTATTTTCATTTATTAACATGATGATTCTCAAGCTGTAGTCTGTGGACCAAAAGAAGTCTAGAGAGCTTGCTGGTCCAATGTGCTGACTCTCTTCCTTTCTTCCAGCTGCTAAATAACATTCAAAATACACCTTAAGGTACAATATTTTCCTAACAGTGTTTTTCCATGTACGCAATTGCTGTAGCTGCCCCAGGGATGTTACGTGCTTGTGGATGGGAGAGGAGCAGTCCACAAGATAATCTCAGTATTAGACCATGCTCCACACTATGAAAGAGTCTGAGAACTCCAGCATCAAATCTTTCTAGGTTGCACTTCTGTCTAGATGCTTATGTGACTGCCTACCCACTTCATCATTACACCAACACCACATTTTGCAGTTCTAAGTTTAAGAGCTAATTAGCCAATCAACCAGACACTAAGTGATATTCTTGTTTGTATTTGCAATACCCCTCTGCTACAAGTTAGCATGCCTTTACTGAAAAAAGGAGGATAGAAAAAAGTTACGGTTTGAAATTCTAGCACCAGAGATATATAACCAAAGGTCTTGGACCAGAAAATGCCATTACAGAAATCCACCTAAAATCAACTCAAGGGAGTCAGGACCCTGTCTGTCTACAGTTCTTGATCTCCCAGGATTTCCAAAGAATGGATGTGCAATACTGTTTTCCCTTTAAAATAAATGTAATGGGAAATTGCACAAATATATTACAAAGTCAAGCAAGAACAGATGCTTGCCTCCAACTGGTATTGTCTCATCATGATGTAGAGACAGAGTAGAAGCAGACCACTTACTGGTTATCAAAATCACTTCCTTTGCGCTTTTTTGGAAACTCAACTGAAAATGTGTTGAAAGAACAGGCAGTGGCAGGGTTGGTTATTGGATTCATAAGGGTGGAGACTGCAGAGGCAACACATTGGCTCCCTTCCATCACAAGATTATCTGTAAATGAAAAAAAAATATGACAATAAAGCAGAAGAGTATTATTTGCTCATTTTGATTTTGATTTTAAAAACAACTCTCCACCCAAAAGTACCTCATCCAGAGCTCTGGGCGTCTTCGACATACACTTAAATCCACAATACTAGAAGTGTGACAATATAAATTGTCAAATGAAGCAGCACTTTCCCTTTCCCCCAACCATAATAAAACTTCAACTAACCACCAGTCATTAGAACCAATAAAACTTAAAATGCATTCCCCATATGCACGATCCCACCAGCTACAATCCCATCCTGTAATATCTCAGACTTCCAAAAAATGCATGCTGATACAGATGAGCTTTTCAGAGTGAGCAGAAGATCAAAATATTGGGGCTTTTTCAAGCCAGGGACCAAGCACAAACAAAACCTTACAAGGATACACATATCGTATATAAAAGACACTCTAAATTACTAACAAATTTCTACAGCTCTATACTTTAAAAAGCAGCTAGGCATGCTAAAAATATTTTGTACAAATGGAATCATAGAAATGTACGACTGGAAGGGATCTTGAGAAGTGATGAAGTCCAGCTCCCTGCACTGAGGTACAACCAAGTAAACCGAGACCATCCCTGACAGATGTTTGTCCAATCTGTTTTTAAAAACCTGCAATGATGGGGATTCCACAACCTCCCTTGGAAGCCCAGTCTAGTTTTTAATTATCCTTATAGTTAGAACACTTTTAACAGCTAATCTAAATCTCCTTTGGTGCAAAATAATCCCATTACTTCTTGCCCTACCTTCAGCGGACATGGAAAACAATTGATCACAGTCCTCTTATAACAGCCCTTAACATATTTGAAGACTTATCAAGTCCCCACTCAGTCTTCTTTTCTCAAGACTAAACATGTCCAGTTCTTTCAACCTTTCCTCATAGGTCAGCTTTTCTAATCTTTCACCATTTTTGTTCTCTCCTCTGGATTCTGCCCAATTTAACCACATCCTTCCTAGAGTCTGGTGCCCAGAATTGTACAAAGTACTCCAGCTGGGGACTCATGAGTGATGAGTACAGGACAATTACCTCCCATGTCTTACATACAACACTCCTGTTAATACACTCCAGAATGCTATTAGCCTTTCCCACAGCTGCATCACATTGTTGACTCATGTTCAATTTGTGATCTACTATTCCCGCCCCAGATCCTTTTCAGCAATATTACCAGCTATGCAATTATTCCCCATGTTGTGGTTGTGCATTGATTTTTCCTTTCTAAGCAAAGTACTTTGCATTTGTCTTTATTGAATTTCATCTTGTTGATTTGAGACCAATTCTCCAATTTATCAAGGACATTTTGAATTCTAATCCTGTCCTTCAAAGTGCTTTCAACCCTTCTCCATTTGGTGTCATCCACAAAATTTATAAGCATTCTTCCCATTCCATTATAGCACTGGACCCTTGTGCGACCCTACTAGAAATGCCCTCCCAGTTTAACAGTTAACCACTAGTATCTATGCTTTGAACATGGCTTTTCAATCAGTTGTGCACTCACCTTATAGTAATTTCATCTAGACTGCATCTCCCTAGCTTGCTTATGAGAATGGTATGTGGGACTGCATCAAAATCCTTACTAAAAATCAAGATACATCATGTCTACTGCTTCCCCTTATCCACCAACCCAGTAACACCATCTGTGAAGGAAATTAGGCTTGTTTGGCATGATTTTTGTTTGAAAAATCCATGCTGGCTATTCTTTATAACTTTATTGTCCTTTAGATGCTTACAAATTCATAGATACTAAGGTCAGAAGGGACCATTATGATCATCTAATCCGACCTCCTGCACAACGCAGGCCACAGAATCTCACCCACCCACTCCTGTGAAAAACCTCTCACCTACGTCTGAGCTATTGAAGTCCTCAAATCGTGGTTTAAAGACTTCAAGGAACAGAGAATCCTCCAGCAAGCGACCCGTGCCCCATGCTACAGAAGAAGGCGTCCTCTAGATGCTTACAAATTGATTGTTTAATGATTTGTTCTAGTATCTTTTCAGGTATTGAAGTTAGGCTGACTGGTCTATAATTCTCCAGGTCCTCTGTTCCCCTTTTAAAGATAGGTACTATGTTTTCTCTTCTGCAGTCCTCTGGGTCCTCACCCATCCTCCATGAGTTCATGAAGGTAATTACTAATGGTTCCAAGCTTGCTTCAGCTAGTTCTTTAAGTATCCCAGATGAATTTCATCAGGTCCTGCTGACTTGACTACCTCTAACTTCTCTAAATATTCTTTAACCTGTTCTTTTCCAATTTTGACCTATGTCCCTTTCCCCCTGTTAATATTGTGTTGAGTATCTGGTTATTATTAACCTTTTTAGTGAAGACTGAAGCAAAATAGGCATTAAACACTTCAGCCTTTCTGATGGGATCAGTTAGTAAGTGATTTACTACCATTTTCAAATCAAGCAAGAAAAGTTACACATGTGTATGTATGTACCTGGAATTCTTCAAGATGTGTTGGCCAGACATACTCCATTTAAGGTATGTGTGATGGGTTGGATCACAGAGACCCCCTTGGGACTGTCACCTGACGTGCTGAGACTACGTCTGAGCCCGTTTTCCCTGCCAGCTTGGGACTTCAGAACCCTGCTTTGTTGAGCCAGACTCACTAGCCTGCTGCAAACGCAGACCCAGGTCTGAACTACGTCCCCAAAGCTGCACTTAACTGAAAACAGCTTAAGAAGTGGTCCTGTCTCCTTGGGATCCAAACCCCAAATAAATCCATTTTACTCTATATAAAGCTTATACAGGGTAAACTCAAATTGTTGGCCCGCTGTAACACAGACAGAGAGATATGCACAGCTGTTTCCCCTCTTCCCCTGGTATTAATACATACTCTGGGTTAATTAATAAGTAAAAAAAAGTGATTTTATTAAATACAAAAAGTAGGATTTAAGTGGTTCCAAGTAATAACAGACAGAACAAAGTACGTTACCAAGCAAAATAAAACAAAACATGCAAGTCTAAGCCCAATATACCAAGAAACCAATTACAAATAAAATCTCACTCTCAGAGATGTTCCAATAAGCTTCTTTCATATACTAGACTCCTTCCTAGTCTGGGCCCAATCCTTTCCCCGGTACAGTTCTTGTTAGCTCCAGCGGTAACTAGGGGATTTCTCATGACTGGAACCTCCTTTGCTCTTTTATAGCTTTGGCACAAGGCGGGAGTCTTCTCTCTCTCTGGGACCCCACCCCCGCTTCTAAATGGAAAAGCACCAGGTTTAAGATGGATTTCTGTACCAGGTGACATGGTCACATGTCCTGTGAGGCCCCAAGCCTTCATTCTTCCCGGCCTGACTCACAGGAAAGCTTGCAAGTAAACAGAGCCATCTACAGTCAATTGTCCTAGTTAATGGGAGCCATCAAGATTCCAAACCACCATTAATGGCCCACACTTTGCATAATTACAATAGGACCTCCGAGTTATATTTCATATTTCTAGTTTCAGATACAAGAATGAACACCCTCAATAGATTATAAGCTTTGTAATGACACCTTACAAGAAACCTTTTACATGAAGTATATTCCAGTTACATTATATTCACACTTATTAGCATATTTTCATAAAATCAGATGGAGTGCAACATCACAGTATGCATGTGCCCAAGACTGGAGTCTTTTGGCCAGCAGTGTCCACTGTGCCCACAAATGTGCCCTAGAATTCAGTGCCCCATAATGAAGGCATAAAAGGGCAGAACAGGAGAAATGCCACCATTTCCTCTCCACAGCAAAATCCAGGTGACATGGGACTAAAAGGGATAGAGGATGAGTCATGGAATATGTAATATGGCCAATGCATCTTTAAGAACTCCAGTTACTGCAAAGGCAAGAAACTTCCTTTCTTATTCAAATGCTTGTTCTTTGGCTACTTGACTAGTTAAGGTGACTCCCAATGTAATAGAGATTGCAATTCAGATTCTTAGGACAACAGAGATTGTAACATAGCCTTTCCAAACACAGCATCTGGTCTGAAAGCTTCAATGCTAGTGCATAGTCCACAAAAGGAAAACAATTTCAAAGATGCAGCAGAGGCTGCCTAACTTCAGGTAAAATGAGCTCTGAGAGATGAAGGAGGACCCACTTTAGCCACTTCATAACAGGATCTCACACAGATCTCCATCCAAGATCATCGCTAGATAAGTTGGTTTCCCCTTCATCTTTTCTGCTATTGAAACAAAATCTTGATGTGAAGCTAAAACATGTTGTCCTCTATGAATAAATGCTAATGCACATCTGACAGGAAATGGAGCTTAGCCTCTGTCTTAGAAGCACGTGGTTTAGGGAAAATATAAGCAGATGAATCTGTTGGTTCAAATGGAAGTCTGACAACTTTTGGTAGAAATTAGGCTGACGCCTATCAGACACTTTGTTCAGAAAGAACATGGCATATTATCAGGGCCCCACCCTTCTTGCACAGATAACTGCAACTAAAACTGCCATTTTCATAGGGAGAGAGATGTAACCATATGCACATTGCCATTGGTTCGAAAGGCAGGACCATCGGTGCAGACAGAACTAAAGTTAAGATTTCACAATAAGATTCCCACACTTATGGGTGGAAACGTCTTAGCAAGACCCTTCAAACACTTTACAACAATGTGACCAGCTACTGGAGGGTGATATATGCATTTTCAAACAGCCCTAATTATGATACACTCCTTAATTACATGAGAACATGTTATTTTGCTACAGGATCCCTGCTAAATTAAAGCACAAGATGGATTACAAGAGAGCAGAAATAAGATTGCAAAGGCAACTGTAAATCTAGCATTTCCTAACATTTGAGTTCTTGACTTTGCAATCTCAAAAATGTATGTTTGACATAGCTGGGGTTTTTTGTTATTTTTTGCATTTGTGTGTATTATTTGTATATGATATAGAGGAAAATTCACTTGACTTTTTTGCTTTCATTTATAGCAGAGAAGGCTATAAGAATTTTTTCTACCTTTTATCCTAATTATTAAAATTTCAGTATTAGTATGTGATGACTTAATATAAAATATTTGGGTGCATTTGCATTTAATCAGTCCCTGAACATTTATTTTTAGCACTGCCCATTTTGTTAGGTTGTATCAATGTCCAGTCAATACGACTCAAGGAGAACACTTCAGTAATGGGTAGTTACATGGGATACTGTGAGAAACACTTTCCACACTGAAGAGGCTCCTTCTATTGAAAATCCAGAAAAAAAAACCACCATAAAATTCAAATTCTGTTAAGCAACCAAGATTAATTTTTTTTATGGAAAACATGTAAAAAGTAATATATTGAAGAACCTATTTTTGTTTAAGAAACAATTACTCTACATGCTGCATACTGCAAGTAAGAACTGAAGATCTTTATTACAAATAGATTTAAAACATACTGCAGCATCTTAGAATAAATAAAGTTGGATTAGAAACAAAATACTTTTGGTTAATGTCACAAGAAATGAAATTGCCACAGAATGGGCCCATTACCTTACTCTATCCCTACATTTTTTCTGAAAACTTTACCAAGCATAAGATAAAAAGATATCAAAGCTCAAGTTTAAAAGTCATAATTTACTCACAGTGATATATGCAACATGTGAAACAGCAGTAGTTGTAGGTAATTAAGTCTGTGCAAGTTTGAGGTTACACTACATCAACCACTTACAAAGTCACACCGAGTCATACTATTTAAGCCAAAGATCTGTCCAAATGATGCCTTAGACTATGAAGAGAGTATCTTTTCCTTGAGTTTATAACTACAACAACCTGCTGTAGGCTGAAACAAATTATATATCGCAGCCTTGGAAAGTTTAGGACATAAAAAAATCATTATTAAACAAAGGGAACATTTTGGCATCTTCAGATTTGTATTATTCAATTAAAAGATAGACAGCTTAATTTTAAGACTGTAGAGCCAGATTTTCAGTACATGAGGTACACAAATTAGATGCGTAAGCAGGTACACAACTGCAGTAAACGCATACACAAATTAAACATATGATTTCTGTACCTACTGTCTGAAAAGGGAGCTTTTAATTTTGTATACTCAAATGCCCCTTTTTCTTTAAAAAAAAAAAAGACACCATTAATTTAAAAGTCGAAAATTACTTTTATAAACATAAAATACTACTGGATTTTTTTTAAAATTTAACACCACTTGAATTAATTGCGTTGAATGAAGTAGGAATTATGTATTTGTGCCAGTACAGGCCAGTGAACTAGGTTCATCTAGCAATGATAGCAGATCAATCAAGGAAGGTAGGTGAACAAACTGAAATCCACGATTTGTCCTTTCAGAGACTTACTTCTGTAATTGCATATGTTCTCAAATTGCCTTTGTTTAAAAGGAATTTTCTTTCCACTCCTTATGGCTTAAATATTTCCAATCAACCTAAGAAAGTTACTAACCTCCCGCATTCATCTTTCATTTCTATCTACCTTACTTTCTTTATGATTCACTGTAACTGATATGCTGTTACACTTCTTCTCTGACGGACTTATAAAAACACTACCTAGCTGGTGCTGGTGAAGATTTCATTACTAAAGGAGCTTTCTTTTGGCAATCTGTAGTTTTAACCTGTCACTACAGGGTTTGACTCAAGATTAAGAAAACGGGGAACTGAGGGACAAGCGGGAGCCGCGATCGCCTGAACCTGCGGACGCGGCAGGTAAACAAACCGGCCCGGCCCACCTCTGAACAAGCGCCGTCCCAAGTTTGGGAACACTGACCTAGGTAATGGACTCATATAACTGTAACAAAGTAGGTACATTTAAATTCTGCCAATAGCTTTTTTCATATTCTACAGACAGGGGCACACACTGGAAATTTCTCACCCTGGTGCAATTACTCCCTCCTTTGCACAACTATGGCTGTTATTAAAGTTGTGTCAGCATTTCATTCTTATAATTTAGAAATGAAAACGCATTTTAATGCTAATCCTCTTTTTGGGGATAGGAGGTGGGAAGGGAAATTACTCAGAACTCTCATGCTTGTTCTTAGCCCAGAGGTGAATTTTTGTTGGGGTATGCTTGAAGAAAATTCTATCAGCAGTTTGAGTTGTCAGAGCATAAAAATGGTAGTTTTTTCATGCTTTAAGAAAACTATTCAGATACTTTTTATGCTCAAATTAATCCAGAGTATTTTAGTAGCTCAGACCTGGCATATTCCAAGATTTCAGCAAAGAAAACAAGCTTTCACAAGTTTGAAAAAGTCTGAGTAAGAAATAAGTTAGAAATGAACGTAATAAGAGATAGGACAGTTCTTTACCAATGAAATGGCCCAATCTTGTAAATCCTTACAAATCCCATTGACTTCAGGGTTTTCATATTGTGGCCCGGAACATGCACAGAGTGCAGTCACACAGCAACAACTCACCTAAACACCCACAAACAGAAAATAATCACAGTTGGTTTAAATTTTCAAAAACAGCAAATGATCATGGTTGCCCAACTTGAGACTCAAGTCAAGGTGCCTAACTGGCCCTTTTAAGGCCACCCAAAACTTAAAGCACTCAAAATCAATAGTTACTTCTGAAGACTTAAGACAACTCTGTTTATCTAAATCATTAGGCACATGCATATAGGATCACAAGTTAGATTATTCAAATAATTGTGCCCCATTTGATAGGTTGTTTAAATTTTGTTTCTTTTTAATAAAAGGATTAGTTTTCTAAAATTATTGTAATGAATAATTACTGCCGAGATACATGCAAGAATGAGGAAATTACATCTGTTCAACATATATAGGCATTATTACTCCACTCAGTGGAGCAGAACGTTACACACAGTATTGTGTGGGGAGCCAAGTTACAGTTGCTATGACAGCTTTCATTTTGAAGCTCCTAAATTGTGTACACCAAAAAATTTCAGCAACAATGTTCCATTAACAAGGGTGTGTGTGTGTGCACATTAACTATCCTTTGTTCAGAGTTTTAAAATTTAACATAAAAAGATTTCAGATTATTCACACTGATGTTTAGCATTCAGATCACAGCAGAGAACAAAATTTCAAAGTTCTGTCAGTGTTTTAAAGAGATTCAATAGCAAAAGTAGTAGATGCATACTGACCTAAATTAATTTTTTTCACTTTTTGTACTACAACTCACACACGAACAGAAAACCCACCACACATAATGGGGAGCAAGAAACCGAGACTTAGTACTGAACACATTACAAGCATGGACAGTAAATAGATGATAAACACTTAACAGGTTAAACCAAAATCATCAATAATTACTAGTACAGACAATTTTAAGTACTTGATATTTCCTCAACAAAAAATTCATAGAGCTATCACTGTCTTGAATAAGCAGTAGTCAAAACCCAGTGATTTTATCAAATAAACCAGACACGTTGAACTCTGGGGTACAGATGTGGGGACCCGCATGAAAGACCCCCTAAGCTTATTTCTACCAGCTTAGGTTAAAACTTTCCCAAGACACAAAATTCCCTGTATCTGGGATTCAGTATGCTGCCACCACCAAGAGATTTAACAAAGAATCAGGGAAGAGACCACTTGGAGATGTCTTCCCCCAAAATATCCCCCACAAGCCTTAACCCCCTTTCCTGGGGAGGCTTGAGAATAAACAAGATGAGCACAGACCAGCCTTGAGTTTTTAGGACACTAAAACCCCAGTCAGATTCTCAAAAAACAGAACTTTATTAGAAGAACAAAAAAAAATAAAAGAAACACTGTAAGATTAGAATGGAAGATAATCTCACAGGCAGTCAGATTCAAAACATAGAGAATCCCTCTAGGCAAAACCTTAAATTACAAAAAGACACAAAAACAGGGATACACATTCCCTCCAGCACCGCGAATTTCAGAAGCCAAAAAAAAAACAACAAAAGAAAATCTAACGTATTTTCTAGCTAGATTACTTACTAACTCTATAGGAGTTGGATTGCTTGCTTTCTTGATCTGTCCCTGGCAGAGGCATCACACAGACAGACAGACAAAACCTTCCCCCCAGCCCAGATTTGAAAGTATCTTGTCCCCGTACTGGTCATTTTGGTCAGGTGCCAGCCAGGTTACTTGAGCTTCTTAACCCTTTACAGGTAAGAAGATTATGCCTCTGGCTAGGAGGGAATTTTCTAGCACTGTATACAGAAAGGTGGTTACCCTTCCCTTTATATTTATGACACATGTATTTAGTAAACAGATTTGAACTACGTATATGGGTTTGGCCCAGTAGGGTGTATGTATATTTAAATATGAATGTAATTAGCTACAGAGAACATTCTATGCCAGTGCTTTAAAATCTTCACTGCCTCCTTAGTCACTTTCAGGTGCAACTTAAGGAAATCTACAAAGTACTGTAGCTTGGATCCAAACTGAGAAAACACCAGTTGCCGCACATCCTGTTAGGAGAATTGATGTTAGCTGTTCTCTCGTGAGTCCTACATTCCAATGACTGTGGGCAAAATCCTGACTCTTCAGAAGTCAATGGCAAAACTCCTGGACCTATTGAAATCAATAGAATTTCAACCAGGAGTTTTCAGTGGTATACCTTGGCTCTTGGTTTTCCTCAATGGTACTGAAGAGCCCATCTGTTTATTGGGGGGTTTGCACGACGATATATTACTACTTCTAGTTAAAACACAAACCCACAGGGAGCTAATGTCAATAATCTAATTTTAGTTTTTTCTTAATTCATACAAGTGCACTAATAATAATAATGTGAAAGGGTAAACTTAAAAGTAAGTATTAATCAAGAGATTGGTCTGGACCTATTTCAATCTTTAGAATAAAAATTTTAGAGTCTTTCACACAACAATAAAAGTAAGAAACTACTAATATAGTAATTGGTCTACCAGATCTTAAAGAACCAACGCGAACAAGTATCAGCAATCTGATAGTGGAAATTGACAAGAGTAAGAAATATAAATTACTATAAAATATGTGACCCTATGGTACATTTTCCTTCCTATGGGCGCTTCTCCAGGGGAAGGGGAAAAAAAAAAAAAAAGCTATGCAAATCCAGTGTTTTGGGGGAGGGATGTTTTGGTTTGTTTGTTTGTTTGTTTTTGGTTTGCTTCTATTTCCTCCTTTCCTTACAAAACATACACAGTGCGGATCAAATACATTTTCCCCTTTTGAACTGATTTTCATGGAAGCTAAAAGATAAAAAAATAAACCTCACATGCTATAAAAACAAATATCACTGTTTCACACCCATTTAAACAACCAAATGCTGTCTAACTTCCATAAACCAAGAGACAAAAACAGTCAGGAAAAAAAATAATGACCTAATTTTAGGCGACTAGAATGAACACACACACACATGAAAGAAAACCCGAACACCAAAAGGCTTAGTAGTAACTAAGCGAAGTAAAAGTGACAGTTGAAGCAGGAATTCACTCTCTCTTCTGTGCCTCACAGCCAGGTACAAAGCATCTATTTCTTTCCTCAGATTGAAATCATGGAAGGGACAATATATACATTTTAAAGGAGAAAAAGCCCAAACTGCTGCTAATTTTGAACCTCGCTCAGGTCCAGAGGGTTATGGTTAAGAACAAAGATCAAACCTAAGTATATTCACACACAACAGACACACCACACTTAAGATGATGGATTAAACTAGTACACATCAGAAAGCCGATACCTAACAGACATATTACACACAAACTTTTGTATAAAGCAAAGCCATATCAATCAACTACTAAATAAAACAAAAACAGTGCATTACAGACCAGAGAAAAAAAGTATTTAGCCCAATTCATCCAAGTGCAGACATATGTCTACAACAGTGATAAAAAAACAGATTAGTATGTGACTATTTAATATAGGATCTATGTGTGGGTGTACATAATGAATAACAAAACAGGTTATTTTTTGCAGATGCTTCCCCATTTAAGACTTTAATAATACTGCATGGGCAAGTGAGCTGGTGTAGCTCAGTGGTTTGAGCATTGGCCTGCTAAACCCAGGGTTGTGAGCTCAATCCTTGAGGGGGTCATTTGGGATCTGGGGCAAAAATTGGGGATCGGTCCTGCTTTGAGCAGGGGTTGGACTAGATGACCTCCTGAGGTCCCTTCCAACCCTGATATTCTATGATTCTATGACTCTGCTCTGAGCCAGAGAATGGGTATTTAGCCGGGAAAAAAGTATGAACATAATGGAAGGGGGATGCACTACTATGAATTCAAGAAAAGCGGTGTGAAATTGGGATAGTATATTGGGAATGTCACACACGTAGATGGGGCACACCACAGACACCCAGGAAAAAAGAAAGACACACTGCGTATGTGTGTATTCATATACCGTGATACAGAAATACGCCCGGGATACAACGCAGACACACACACAGGAACAAACCCAGGATAACACACACACAGGCGGGTTTCAGAGTAGCGGCCGTGTTAGTCTCTATCCGACAAAAAGAACAGGAGGACTTGTGGCACCTGGGAGACTAACCCATTTATTTGAGCGTAAGCTTTCGTGAGCTACAGCTCACTTCAGACAGAGAATCTGTGTACGCGCACCCCCCCCCCCCAGATAACACACAATGGGTGTATGTAGATGTACACACACACCCGGGATACAAAATGCACGCTCGGGAATGGACGAGGACGAGGCAGGAGCTCCCTAGCCCCGCACGGGGTACAGGGCAGCCCCTCTCGGTCGGTCAGTCTGTCTGTGGTCAGGCCCAGGCCCAGGCCCAGGCCCAACCCCGCCCCTGACCTGCCGGCGCCACTCTCTGCTGCTGCTCCTCCTCCTCCTCGGCCCCCGTCTCGGCCATGGCGAACGCCCCCGGCCGCAGCGGCACAGAGCGGGCGAGGCGAGCGGTTCGTGCACGCCCCGCCGTGGGCCCGTCCGAGCCCCGGCTCTGAGCACCGCCCCCTCCGCCGCGCGCCTCTCGCGAGATCCCCGTCAGAGCGGGCGGGGGAAGTTGCCGGTGCCGGCTCCTGGGCCTCGCGGCGGGGCGCGAGGTTTCCTGGCGGGAGCCCGCAGCGCAGCCCGGCCGCTAGGGAGCCCCCCGCACGTGGCTCAGCCACAGGGCTGCAGACAGCATGTTATCCTCGTGCCCCTTCTGCCTGCAGCCCCCTCCTCGCCCTCTGCCAGCGGCTGGCCGGGGTGGGGGTCGCAGCCTGTTGCTGCCAGGTCCAGCGCGTGTAGCCAAGTAACGTCCAGTACCACAAACCCTGAGACAGGGCCTCAGGGCGCGTGGTTGCCCCGTGCTGCACTTGGGGGCCATGATGACAAGACCACCCTGTGTTGCCAGCCCCATGCCTACAAAAATCTCGAGTGAGGCCTCCCACACTCCCTGCCAAATCATGACCTTTTAATTCCTGGGGGTCTTTTTATTTACCTTCTGTTTTTTTAAGCATATGAGTGGTTTGCTCCAGTCACATGTTCAAGCCTTCCTCCATAACTATGAGGCCCAGAAACTTACAAAAAGAAAAGGGTGAGATTCTCACATATTCACATGACTCCTGGAGCTGGGGCTTTAACACACACCAAATAACACACACCAAATATTGAGAGACTTGCAATTCAAATCGTGAGCATTGAGAAAATTGACACAAATGAGTTGGATCCATCAAGTTTAGGAACTTGAATTTGGCCAGAAAAGACAGATTTCAGAAGTGGCAGAAGCAGAAAATATCTGGGTCTAGTTCAAATGCATGCTGTTGGGCAGGGCATGGTGACTAGGAGTCAAGTCTGTTGTTTGCTTTGTGACCCTGGGTAAGTCACTATCGTTACTCTGCCTCAGTTTTCCTAGTTGTAAAATGGTGATAATGATACTGTGTAAAGTGCTTCAAGATCTAAGGATGAAATGGACCTGGATCCTGTGAAGTACTGAACATCCTTAATGCTCACTAAAATCACTGGGAATTGGGGAAATTCCACAACTTATCCGAATAGACTCTCACTCAAGCTTCCTTGGCTGTGCAACTTCCTGCACTGAGGTTGTTTGCACTTCTACCTATTATTCACACCAGAGGCAATTTACAGGTGTCAGCTCAGCTGGTGTCACTCAGCACACCTTTCTCAGAAATATGGCTGGAGTCCAAAGATTCATGTTCAAATCACAATACCACACTCTCTCCTTGTATGGAGTTTTGCACTAAGTACTCAACACTGTTCATTTTTGTGGTTTCACATGAACAGTCTAGAAAAAGGTTTCAGAGTAACAGCCGTGTTAGTCTGTATTCGCAAAAAGAAAAGGAGTACTTGTGGCACCTTAGAGACTAACCAATTTATTTGAGCATGAGCTTTCGTGAGCTACAGCTCACTTCATCAGATGCATACCGTGGAAACTGCAGCAGACTTTATATATACACAGAGAATAAGAAACAATACCTCCTCCCACCCCACTGTCCTGCTGGTAATAGCTTATCTAAAGTAATCTTCAGGTTAGGCCATTTCCAGCACAAATCCAGGTTTTCTCACCCTCCACCCCCCCACACAAATTCACTCTCCTGCTGGTGATAGCCCATCCAAAGTGACAACTCTTTACACAATGTGCATGATAATGAAGTTAGGCCATTTCCTGCACAAATCCAGGTTCTCTCACTCCCTCACCCCCCTCCAAAAACCCACCCCCATACACACACAAACTCACTCTCCTGCTGGTAATAGCTCGTCCAAACTGACCACTCTCCAAGTTTAAATCCAAGTTAAACCAGAAAAAGACATGACAACTTTCTTAGTGAAAATCACATGTTAAAGATGTGTAATTGTTTCCTCCTCTTCATTTCTGTTTGAATTCATGCTGGTCAGCCTTCCAATCACTTTAGCTGTGGGGAGTCCGAGACCTTTTGTTCCACTCACAGGAGAGAGGCAGAGAGAGTGAGTCTTTTTGCTGCATTAGATGGAAGAGTAGCTATAACCGCTCCCTAGGTCACGTGTACCTGGAGCTTTCATTGCATAAAACCCTCATAGACTCTGTATTCTGTCAGGAAGTGAGAGCAGGATTCCCTGGAAAACGGTTGTGTGAAAACTTCTGGTGCTAGACCCTCCTTACAACTTAAGCCCTACTTTAACGCCCGATCCTCCAAACGCTCATATGCATAACTGTATATAGAATTGGACCCTAAGCAGTCAAACCAAGATGTAAGTGGTGAAGATGGCTTTGTATGGGCCTCAGTCCTAGGATGAATTGTGCACATTATGTCAATGTCTGCTGTGTGGATTCATAAAGTATTTTACCATATCCAGTAACAAACACATTTCACATGTGAAAACTCTAGCCAGTACCATTCAAAATTTTTAAAAGTAACCTTATTTCTCTTATTCATTGTAAAGACTTATCAGACTTTTACAAATGGGTTTTGCTTCATGCAGAATGCCAGCATCAGGTGTTGTTCCAACAATTAGATTCACATTAACATTATGAAGTTTTGCACAGGAATATTGTCTTTCCCCAACTTCAGCCTTATGTGAAAGAATTAATGAGTACAGGGCAACTAATATAATAATTACACTTTCATGCAACTATCATACACCACCAATTCATTGTGTGTTAAATCTGAAACAAAAATATAAGTAATTGCCAATCAATTTATAGTGTTATTAGCTAGGTCTTTGCCCTTTAAAAATAAAAGTGACAATAATTAATTCCATCAGGCAATTTAAAATCTGCTCTTTTGGACAGATCCTCTCAATTATTATTTTTCATTTGTATTTCAGTAGCACATAGATGCACCAGCTGAAATTGGGACCCATTGTTAGTCTCTAAGGTGCCACAAGTACTCCTTTTCTTTTTACATACACATAGTAATTGGAGAAACCATAGAAACATAGGACTGGAAGGGACCTCAAGAGGCCATCTAATAGATTCCCCCTGTGCTGATGCAGTTCTTACTCTGAAAAGTTTACAAGCTAAGTGAACAAGACTAACAAAACATAGGAGAAAAAGCATGGGAGGGGGCTGAGGCACAGAGAGATTAAGTGATTTGTCAAAGGTCATACAAGAAGTCTGGCAAAACCAGGAATTAAACCCAGATAACGCCAGTCTCAGTCCACTGTCTTAATTATATCACTGTACTTCAGCTACTTGCAGGTATGTATATGGAGCTTTTGGAACTGAAATAACTGTGTGATTAGTGCACCTTCAAGGTCTGGAATATTCCAAGCCGGCAGAGTTTCAGAGAGTGGGCAATCAGTTGTACCTGGAGCAGGCTGGAAACAAGATCCAAAATGAAGTGGGGCTGGATGTTGTTTATAAATAAGGACCCATTGCTACAATTATTATTTAATTTTTCTTGCTGTTGTCCAGATATAAAGCCACGGTATTTAAACAGAGCATGATTGGTTTGTTAGGATCTGGAGACATAAAGGAAAAACAACATTACATTTAAAATACAGGAGGAAATATTCCACTGCCTAGAATCACAAAGTGAAAAGGGAAATGTGAAAAACAGAAAAGGTGTATTTACTTCCCACTAAAGCAGTATACATTACTTATATAAGTACTCTCTCAATTAACTTTTAACCCTCAAGAAGCTGAGGGCACACACTCAGGTGTGCATGCATGCTAGTAGTTTGTCTGGTACACTGGAAAATGAAAGCATGACAAGGGTTTAAACAAAAGCGGTACTTAAACTTGCTATTGAAGGAATATATGAGCAAAGAGATTTCTCAGAAAAGGCCATTTGCTTCAAAGGATAGTCTTAAGCAATAGATGACTGGTGGGGTTATGGCTGTCTCTGTCATTTTATAAGCACCTCACAGCTGGTGGCTGTTCTGGTGATTAAGTCTTTCCTTTCTATTTGTGCAGTCACAATCAAGAGACTACACCTGGCTCTCTTAAAAGGCAACTTTCTAAATTAAAGAAAATTACACAACCCTACAAAGGGCTCTCATTGTAGCTTTGCAGCTGATGCTGGAAGGCAGTGTCACATGTAGAAGAGAGAAAACAGCAATGTCTGTATTTGTAACTAAGGGTGGCCTTTTGGTACGCTGGGAAGTCCACACTCTGAAACAGAATTCTTGCCCTCTCTCCCTGCTTCCATATCATCCTTTTTAACAACCCCTTTTAAGAAAACAGTTTTGAAAGTTTGGTGTGAAATGCCACTTCCTAAGTTTTACTTTAGAATCTTGGGCTGCCAGACTATTGCTTGTTTGTTCATCTTCACTGCTACAATAATTTGCTCTTTCATCGTATCTTTCATCGCTGGCTATCAAAATACTTTGCCAGCATTAATGAAATAATTGTGTAAGTAAGTAAGTATTAATTAAGCCATCTATAAAATGAATACAATTAGGTGGAGAATGAATGATTTCCCTGGATCTGTGTGCAAAGCTCACCCCACCCCTCCAGATCAGTGACACCAGAATAAGGTGTGCACTGAGAGTGGAGAATCCAGTGGCGATCACGTTCTGGAAGTTTGCAATGCCAGAGTTCTGTCAGTCAGTTTGGAGTTGGAAAATCCACAGTGGGAGCCATTGTCTTCCAAGTGTGCAAGGGCATTAAGCATATCCTGCTGCACAGAACTGTGACACTCAGTAATCTGTAGGGAATAATGGGTGGATCTGCAGCAATGGACTTTCTGAACTGCAGTGGGACAATAGATGGCATATTCCTATTCTGTCCCGTGCTTCAGGGGGATGTGGGGTCCAGGGTGGCCTGGAGCCGGGTTGCTTGCTGCTGCCGGTGCCAGGCCCCCTGCTTGCCCCCCAGGCCACCCTGGACCCCACATCTCCCTGAAGCACGGGGTCTCTGCTTGGACCCGTTCTGGGCACCACCAAAAATTATACAAACCTGGCACCCATACGTGTCTGCAAGGTTAGGGGCCCCTCTTGGACAGAAGGTCCTGTCCAAGGCCCCGAGTCAGTTTAAATCCAGACTTTTTATAGCAAAAGCCCTTTCTCTCTTGGTCTCTGGAAAACCCAGTTTGAATCAGAACATACAAACAGTACATACAGGATTAGTATCTAAGTGATTCACCTTAATCACTGCCCATTGTTTTTGGTTCCTGGAGGAGTTGAGGTACCTTCCCCGCCCAGAGTTGCATGCAACGTCTGGCCCACGTGTTACATAAACCAGTTATAAATTTAATAGAGTCTGTTCTCGTAAGATATTGCATGGATTGCAATATCTGTCACAGGTGTACCTATGGTTCTCCTAGTTTTGCCCTGGCATGGAGTGATAGGGGTAAGGATTCATACCATTCTGCCACTTATGTTAGGGGATATAGGGAGCAGCAGCCGTGGAGTTTTCCATGGATCAGAAAGGCTGCTGTGAGTGGGATTTCTCAGCATATAGCTTGATAATGCTCTAACATCTGCGTACGTTGCCTGAGCAAGCCCATGATATCCTGATGCACTTCCCAATGCACCTCTTGGTCTCTTTGCCTCTCCTGCTGCAACCACTCTCTCCATTGTTGGCCCTTCCTCATGTGACCTCTCCAACACCTGTGTTCATGGTCAGCAGCTGTGGAGGACTGAAATATCTTCTCCGACATATCCTCCCCAGTCTTCTTCTTTCTTTTCCTGATGAGGATCATATGTTTGGCAGGTGTGGAGGAGGTACCTCGAAAGGCCACCACAGCAGAGGTTGCTAATTAAAACAGAATAATACAGGATTAGATTTACAGTTCCAATGGAAAGGGAAAGATAAGTCTTGAAACTCCCTTACATTATTCCCATAAATAACTTTAATAAGAAATGCTAAGTGTCACTTTTGCTTTGGAGCACCTTGTTACAGCATCACTCTGCAGCAAAAGTCATGGTGAATATGGCCTTGCAGAGGCAGAGGGGTGGTGTCTGTTGCATGGAAGGTTTAGACACTGGATGCCTCTGGGTTTGAGTATAGGGAAAGTGAAGTGCATATTGCCAATATTTTCATAGGCAGTGGAGATTTTGACGGACATCTGACTCTTGAGGGTGACAAAGGCACAGAGAACCCCCTGCTACTGATGTCCAGAAGCCCCCAGGCTGATCTGCTGCTAGTCAGTTTACTGCAATAGTGCCCACTGAACTCTCACTGAATGGTGTGGGAGGGTTTCCTCTTCCAGGGGAAGAAACAAGGCCACCATCCCTAGAAATGTTCGGGAGAAAATTGCAGAGTAACTCCATAAAATTTTAATTGAGATTGCTCAAGAGGAGAAAAGGGACATCCCTATTCAGATAAAGAGTACTCCATATGGCCCCCACTGCCTAGCCCAACAAGCCAAAGAAATGAAAAGTGGATGCCACCTCTATCTCTTTCTTCTCCCTTTTATCCAAGCGCAGTACACTGATCCGATGTGGATTGTGAAATCGGACTCTTGGAATTTATTTTCTAACATTTTACAAATATAATGTGAGCAATCAGAAACCAGTGCTTTGGTTCTCTAAATGCGCAGATGGGATAGACACCATTTTTAAACGGTGAGGGACAGAGAGAGATGAGGTTTCAGGCAATGAAAATGCAAAACATGCTCATAATGAATGATACATGTACGAACTTACTTGCGCTCCCTTCCCCTTCATCAGTGGGCTTATCAGCACACACCTGGCTTGACTCCAGTGGCATTTCAAGCAGTTCCTGGTTTATTATATGGTTTGTATCTCCTTCCGGGTCTCCCCATACCGTTGCTGTATACCTCCACGTCAGGCTCCTGTGAAGTGTCCACAGTCGTAGGCAGGGTGCTGGTGGGGTCACCAGTGATGAGCTGGCAAAAGCTGAAGAACCGGTTCCTTCAGTCACTCCGGGTCTTTGGCGGCACTGAAGGACCCACCGCCGAAGTGCCGCCGAAGACCCGGAGCGAGTGAAGTTCCCGCCACCGAAGTGCTGCTGAAGACCCGGAGCGCTGCTGGGTGAGTACAAATTTAAAAGGGATTCTCAGGGGAGCCTCCCCAGCCAAGAGCTCAGGTGGGCCGGACAGGACAATCCCACGGGCTGGATGTGGCCTGCGGGCTGGAGTTTGCCCACCCCTTTAACAACCAGTTCTAAACCGGCTTCAAAATTTAACCACCAGTTCACACGAACCGCTGTGAACTGGCTCTGGCTCACCACTGGGGGGTCACTGCCAAGTATGGCATCCAGTTTGTTGTAGAAGCTCTGTGAGGTGACCCTAGATCTGTTGTTGCCATCTCTCGCCTTCTGATAGGCTTGCCAAAGTGCCTTTCATGCAGCACTGCTTTTCGTCCCTCTCATACCCCAGTTTCAGCATCCCCTGTTCAATCTACATGGAGATCTCTGTATTTTTTTGGCTGTTCCTTACCTGTGCTTGCACAGTTTCTTCTTCCCACAGGCTGAGGAGATCCAAGACTACTTGGATCAAGACTACTCCAGGCAGCACATGCAGTAACTCTCTGTGTATGTGAAGCCAGCCTGGTCAGATGCTCACAAAAGGTGGGCTAGTAGTTGTGCTTGCCAAGGTGGGCAATCAGGAAAAGACATTTCAAAAATATACTGGAGATTCTAAAGCGGGTAGGGGCAGGTTTATGGAGTCTGTGAACCCTGGGCAGTAGAGTTCAAAATTATTACCGGCGCGACCACTGTTGCAGGGGCAGTGGCATTGTGAGACAGCTGCTGGAGGACAGTTAGGGTTGACACAGGCAATGCAGTGTCTCCTCACACTGCATTGATGTAAATAGATTGACTGTGCCTCTGCATCGTTCAAGGAGGTGGTGTTATTGTGTCAAGGTAATGGGGTGCTTACATTGGTGGGAGGCAAATTTAGGTAGACACATGCACAACTAGGTTGAAACAAGTTGACTTAGGTCAACCTAACTTTGTAGTGTAGACCAAGCCTAAGCCAGTAGCAGAGTTAGAAAAGAACCAAGGAGCCTTCACTCCAAGACCTGTGCTCTAAGCACTAGACAGGACTCCCTCTAATCTTTGAGGATTACAAGGCCCAAAGAAAATCCTGTACCTTAAATCTGTCCCTATCCTAAAATGGGGGGGGGGAAGCAATAATAGCCCTTCTGACTATTAGAGGATGGCTCTAGACTGTTCTCAATGGTAGCAGATGACAGAACGAGGAGTAATGGTCTCAAGTTGCAGTGGGGGAGGTTTAGATTGGATATTAGGAAAACTTTTTCACTAAGAGGGTGGTGAAACACTGGAATGCATTACCTAGGGAGGTGGTAGAATCTCCTTCCTTAGCGGTTTTTAAGGTCAGGCTTGACAAAGCCCTAGCTGGGATGATTTAACTGGGAATTGGTCCTGCTTCGAGCAGGGGGTTGGACTAGATGACCTTCAGGGGTCCCTTCCAACCCTGATATTCTGTGATTCTGTGACACAAGAGCATTGAAAGCTCTTCTGAATGTCTTGTTTTTCCTTTCAAATTGCCAGTTTTTGCTAAGCTAGGCAGCACAAAAATCAGAGGAGAGGTAAATAGTGGTCCAAATTTTTGGTAATCATTTTATACTGGTGTAACTGAGTGTAAGTTATTGTAATTTACATATCAAGGGAAGGGTGTAAAGGCACAACTGCAGCAACAAAAGCAAACGCTGGGAAGGTGAAAGACTGCATCTCTATTTTGTCTTGTCTACACACAGGTTTTGTATTGATTTAATTATATCAGTTTAGAAACCAATATATTTAAAGCTGTGCACCTCTTCATGTGGATGCCGTGATACGGGTATAAAGGTACCTTAGAGCGGTAAAGCTTATTCACTTAAATGTATCCAAATACGCTAGACCAATATAAGCACTTTTATACTGGTATATCTGTGTCACACTAGGGAGTCACAACAATTTAATCATATCAGTTTCTAAACCAATAAATTACCTTGGTACAAAAACCTGTTTAGCCCAGTCCTAACATGCTCTTGTTGTTTGCAACCACACCCTTCTTACTTATGCACTCAAAGTTTAAGTTACAATAAATTTGATTCCCACCATCTTACTGGTGTATAATTTTGACCGCCATTTGTCATCCAGCAGTTTGGGCAAAGAAGCTTAGGATGCAGATCATAGTTGTGAGCCACTCTGATCCTAAATGTAACCAAAAAGCTGTAGGAGTGGCCAGCAAATAGTAATAAAAAGCTGCTGTCTTCTAGGAATTCTTTACAATTAACGTTTATTATTAATTATTATTATTATTCATATCGCACAATAGGCTGGGAAAAATCTTCTAATCATTTGTCATTTCAGTTTGGTTGTCCTACAAGAAAGCATGGTTGTCCCAATTTTCAGAGTAAATTTTCTGTAAATTAAAATGAAATATTATTTCTGCTGTGAATGGCTAACTTGGCAATTCTCTACATTCTGCTTTTTCTGTGAGCTCAATCGTTGAAATGTGGGTAAAGGTTCACAAAATGCTACATAAGCTGTAACAATGAATGGGAGACAAAGACTGAATTAGTTCAAACAAAGACATCTATTGATATAACTGAAGGAGTGTGAAGCATCTCCAGCTGATTTCAACTAGCTTTCTTTTTCCCCCCAATAAAAATAAAAGTAATTAGCATCATTAATACCATCCAAGAGATTGTCTGATAGAGGACCAGGGAGAATTAGAGGGGGAGAGGCGTTTATTATGGAGGG
This sequence comes from Eretmochelys imbricata, assembly GCF_965152235.1. Taxonomy (NCBI): domain Eukaryota; kingdom Metazoa; phylum Chordata; order Testudines; family Cheloniidae; genus Eretmochelys; species Eretmochelys imbricata. The sequence goes on from NC_135572.1 coordinate 238,384,252, forward strand.
GAAAAGGGATATTGTTAAAATGAAAGCCTACTTAATACTTTACATTTCAAATGCTTTAACTATTTTTCCTTCTTTTCTGTATCTTTAATAAAAGGTTTAAAAGACTTTTAATGGTGTGCTTGCATGGAACTTAGCAGACCGAGGTTTCTGTATTCCAAAAGCCAAAACCTTGTTTTGTGTGGTACAGTGATAGGGTTCTATTAAAATCATTAATTATCTCGGCTCATTTATTCCATTGAAATTAACACAAACAATGTGTTGGTTTGTGATTCTGGAATTTTTTTTATGAATGTTAATTTTAGGATAGATATTGATGCTTAATGACATGTACTAAAGCCAGTGCATACAAAGCCATACAAAAATATTAGTGAGTGTCTGATGGTCACATTCAAAATTGTTTGTTTCAGATAATGGGCACAAAGGTCCTGATTCAAGAAAGTATGAATAAGACTGAAGCACATGCTTGACATTCAGCACATATTTATGTACTGTTCTGAAAATGGGTGGACGTAAGCATGTACTTAAGTGTTTTCATAAATTGGAACCAAAATGAATCCATGTGACAAAGCTACATTGGTATATATGTATAAATGACAGATACTAAATCAGTAGAGTTTGGAATATTGGAACAAGTCCCAGAGGTGTCTGGGTTGAGCAGCAGTCTGCCAATCAATTGATCAAATGAGTGTAATTTGGCTGTAGAACAGGATGCATAAAGTTATTAAGGAATTTAAGGTGTTTAATGGACTAGGATGTATCAAGGATATAATATGTCACATTGATCTAGAAGCCAGTATGCCTCTAAAATACAGGCACCACAAAGTCTCATTAGCACTGAAAAATAAAGTAAAAGCTAATTATTATCAGACGGTAAAATTAGATGATATTGGGAGAATACAGACACCAACCATCAGTGTGGTCATTGTAATAAAACCCAACAAGTATCTGTAATAAACCCAAAAGATCTGAACAAGGGCATCAAATACAAGCACTACTTCCACAAGAACAGTCAGTGGGGTCAAGTCTGTACTTCAAAATGTAAGAGTATTTTCAGTTTTGAATACAAGCCAAAGACTGATTCATTAGACAAAACGTTTAATGTATATTATCTGCATTTGTTTTTGTTTTTTTAATGGTGCAACAGCAGCCACCGGAGTGTATACTAACCATTGGCATGCAATAGGTATATACTTTTTTGTAACTCTTACTTGTCGTGTGACTTAGGTCAAAGAATAAAATCAGTCTCTTACCAATACTCTTGTGTGTCACACTCACTTTTTATTACTATTTTAACCTTCTATTGTGTAAACCTCTCCCTTGCTTGATGCCATGTGTCATAAATATAAAGGGAAGAGTAAACACGTTTAAATCTGAATCTGAATGCTTTTTCATTGTTCAAAAGATCAAACTTCTTTAAAAAAACCAAACACACACCTTTGTCTCCAGGCAAATAGACAGAAAACCTGTCTAGTTGCTCTTAGGTAAAAGAACTTCAGGTCTGTGAAGACTTGTGAATTTCCCTGCAGGAGATTAACTACCCTGCCTTTAGGTAGGGAAAACTCCAGCTCACAAAAGGCAATTCCCTTTTGTCTCTGCTCTAGCCCCCAAGCAAAGAAAAAAACCCTCTAACTGCTTTCAGCTTAAAACCTGCTTTCCAGCAGCTCAAAGGAAAAAAAATATTTCCTTTTCAAATCTGTGCTTCTGGTTCAAAAAATCTCAAATTGATCTCAAAATGATTTCAAGTTAATCCCACCACTCTGCCACCATGTCAAGGTTCCTTCCCCACTCTGAACTCTAGGGTACAGACGTGGGGACCTACATGAAAACCTCCTAAGCTTACTTTTACTAGTTTAGGTTAAAATTTCCCCAAGGTACAAACTATTTTACCTTTTGCCCTTGGACTTTATCGCTGCCACCACCAAACATCTAACCAGTATATAATTGGGAAAGAGCCCATTTGGAAACGTCTTTCCCCCCAAAATCCTCCCAAACATTACACCCCCTTTCCTGGGGAAGGTTTGATAAAAATCCTCACCAATTTGCATAGGTGAACGCAGACCCAAACCCTTGGATCTTAAGAACAATGAAAAAGCATTCAGATTCTTAAAAGAATAATTTTAATAGAAGTAAAAAGAATCACCTCTGTAAAATCAGGCCAGTAAATACCTTACAGGGTAATCAGATTCAAAACATAGAGAATCCCTCTAGGCAAAACCTTAAGTTACAAAAAGACACAAAAACAAGAATCTACATTCCATTCAGCACAGCTTATTTTCTCAGCCATTTAAAGGAATCAGAATCGAATGCATATCTAGCTAGATTACTTACTAAGCTCTAAGACTCCATTCCTGTTCTGTCCCCAGCAAAAGCATCACACAGCCAGAGATAGAGGCTTTGTTTCTCCCTCCCCCCAGCTTTTGAAAGTATCTTGTCTCCTCATTGGTCATTTTGGTCAGGTGCCAGGGAGGTTATCCTAGCTTCTTAACCCTTTACAGGTGAAAGGGTTTTTCCTGTGGCCAGGAGGGATTTTAAATGTGTTTACCCTTCCCTTTATATTTATGACACCGTGTGTCTCAGCATTCAGAGTCTATGCATAGAAACAGAAAGCACTGCATGGTAAATAAGGAAAATCATCATCCCAATACTTTTTATGCCACTTGTTTCCCCATTTAAATGTGTTCATAAGTGGGGGTTGGTTTTCTGGCTGGCCAACAGTGGCTAGTTCTGAATATAGGAGAGTGAGCCTGGTCCAGTGGTGCAGCAGGAGACCAGTTTATATAAAGAGACAGTCATTTTTATTTAGATGCGCTGGATCTTGCGTGCTCTGTCTTTTTAGCTGAGCACATTTCTCTGCTTAAGCACTAGGGCATCTTGAATACAGCTTACAAGTACAATACAGGAGGTGACACCTTATATAAGCAACAAGCAACTTCTGTTTTTCAAATGGCTTACACAAGCTTCTCTTGTTGTTAAAAAAAAAAAAAGCCCAAAACCTAGAGCTGTTAAGTCGCAGTGTGCCACTGAGCATAAAAGTATCCATATTACTAGTTATTTATGTAGGTCTCACAGTGTTTGAACAACAATATATGTTAGCTCTTAGGGCAAGAAGAGGGTCCTGTTGAGTTCTGCCTAGCACACAACCCCAGGAGAGTGTACATTCTAGCTTGAGGAGACATACCCACCCTACCTCTGACTGAGCTACCATGCTAAAAACAGAGATGGAGCCATGGTGTCCCAAGCAGGAGGTGTTAGCCACCTGAGTACATACCTCCAGTCTCAGATGGGATCGTATTCGGGCGACAGGCCCCTCTAACCATTCCCATTGCTGAGGCTATGCCTCTATCTTTATCATGCTAGCTCAATTAGAGCTATTGTGACTATATCTCCTTGAGCTGGAATTTGCACCTCCAGCTCAAAGAGTAGGCAGGGCTGTCCCCAGTGGTGAGCTGGAGCAGGTTCACACCGGTTCGCGCAAACCAGTTGTTAAATTTAGAAGCCGGTTTAGAACCGGTTGTTAAAGGGTCACGCAAACTCCAGCCTGCGGAAGGAGGCTCCCCTTGAGAAGCCCTTTTTACTCATCCGTCTGCGCTCCGGGTCTTCAGCGGCACTTCGGCGGCAGGTCCCTCAGTGCCGCCGAAGACCCGGAGCGAGTGAAGGACGTACCACTTAAGTGCCACTGAAGACCCGGAGTGACTGAAGGAACCGGTTCTTCAGATTTTGGCAGCTCATCACTGGCGGTCCCGACCCATACGCAAAATACGCAGCTGCGTAGGGCACTAGGAAATTTGAGGCACCACATTTCCTGGTGCCCTGTACAGCTGCATGCTGCTCCAGCCCCTGCCCTGCCTCTTCCCCATGGCCCCTGCCTCTTTCCCACCCCTGCTCTGCCCCAGCCCCGCCCCCACTCTACCCTTTCCCCAAAGCCCCCACCCCTGCTCTGCTCCCGCCCTGCCCCCACTGCCCTGAGGACTGCAGCAGGGCTGGACCTGCACTCACCGGTGGCGGGAAGTGCAGCGACCCGGCCACAGCTGCGCCGCCGGTGAGTGCTGGGGGGCGGTTCCCCCTTCTTCCCCAAGTCAGCCCCGCCCCCCCTGCAGAGGCCTGGGGCCCCACACACACACCTTATGGGGGGGAGGGAGGGGTTGCGTAGGGCCCCAGAATAGCTAGGGATGGCTCTGAGGGTAGGCATACCCAAAGATGGCTGTATACCACCTTTGTGCTCCCCTGATCCTGTGATTAGTTTAGACAGCTACATGAGATTTATTAAAATATAGGCCGTCAGCTCTGATCTTCTGTAGAAAAAAACATTAAAAAAACACCTTAAGGTCAGGGGCAAGTTCTCTGTGTAAGATGCATATAGCAAAAATAAACCTGTTAAAAACTCTTATCCCTGATTAAAAATTCCTAGGGTATATATGTATACTGAAAACAAAACAAAATAAAACAAAAATAGTCCACCACACCAGCATGCCAGCTTTTACAGCAAGGAGAGTTCTGCTGCCGGGACCTTGACGTTTTGTGCATGAACTCAGACTAGATCATCATAATGACACCTTCTGGCTTGGAAATCTATGAATCTCTGATAAATTCCTTGCAGGCTGAAAGAAGATGAGCCTGGAAAAGGAGTTTTCCACCCCCATTCCCTCCCTGTCATCTAAATTTTGGATGCTATTAGGTCAGCTGCTCGATTTGTTATTTTCTAACAAAACAATCACCGAGTGTCAAATTTTCAGTGACATAGGAGCACAATTGACTCGGTACTCCTAAATCACGTAGGTGCTTTTGAAACCCTAAAGCCCCTCAATTTTCTGGTGCCATTTTGATTTAAAAACAAAGTAAATGTTACACTTTAGTATTATGGAATAGCTTCTCATTCTGGGCAGAAATGGCAGTTTTCTGAATGCCTGTCGCCAAACAAAAGAACCTAACATCTCTGTATCTGTTGAACTGCATTGAACCAGTTCAAGCAGCAGCCAAGCTGTTATGTGCAGCGCAGCTAGGTTCAGGTGCAGAAGCCTGCTGTGGTTCTGTGAAAGCAGGTCCGGCCAGAGAGATAGCTGCAGCAGAGCCACCACCGAGAGGTCCAGCAGTGTGCCGAACCAGTGTTGGCGAGGCTGCACCGGAGCTATCAGGATTACTCTCACCTTGTCCTGCTGGATCTTCATAAGGACTCTGTGGTTTAATGGCACTGGTGGGAAGGCGTACAGTACAGCCCCCGACCACGGGAGCAAAAAGGTGTTGGACAAGAAGCCCCTGTTGACCCCGTGACTCGAGCAGAATATGTGCCACTTCCTGTTCTGCGTGGATGCGAACAAGTCCACCTGGGGAGTTTCCCCCCCCCGGAAGTTCACGCTGACCACCTCTGGGTAGAGTGACCACTCGTGGCGAGATGAGAAGGTCCTGCTGAGGTGATCTGCCAACATGTTCCTGGCCTTTGGAAGGTACGCTGAAGTCCCACATGCAGAAGTTCCACAGCCAGAGAGATACTTGGCAGAGGGCTGATGACCAGGCTCTGCCTTGCTTGTTGATATAAAACATTGCAGAGGTATTGTCCGTCAGGATCTGGACCACCTTGCCCTTCAGATGAGGCAGGAAAGCCTGGCAGGCCAAGTGAACCATTCTGAGCTCTCTGACATTTATGTGGAATGAGCAATGGTCTTGTGACAAACAACCTTGCATGCTGAAATCACCCGGGTAGCCTCCCCAACCCAAATCTGAGGCATTGAAGACCAAGGTCACAGACAGGGATGTGGCTGTGAAGGGGACTCCCTTAAACACCGATTCGGGGTTCAGCAACCATTCCAGGTATGACCATATATGATCCGGCCATCTGACTACGCAGTCCAGGTCGTGCTTGTTGGGGATATAGACCGACGTCAGCCATGCCTACAGGGGTCTGAGGTGGAGCCGCACATGCCACACCACAACAGTACAGGCTGCCATGTGGCCCAACAATCTCAGGCATGTGTGAGTGGTGGTGAGAGGGTGGGCCCTCACATGCGAGATCAGGTGGAACATAGCTCGGAAAGAGGCTCTGGCCTGCATGGAGTCGAGTACCATTCCAATGAACTCTATCCGTTGCAACGGTGTCAGTGTCAATTTCTTTTTGTTTATCAACAGACCCAGATTGTGACAGGTGGAATGTAGCAGATCGAGGCTCCTTTGCACCTGGTCCCAATATCGTCCCTTGATGAGCCAGTTATCGAGGTACAGCTAGACCTGAACCCCTTAATGTCTCAGGTAAGTGTCTACTGGCGCCATACACTTTGTAAATACTCTCGGGGCCGATGAGAGTCCGAAGTGTAATGGCGTGAATTGGAAATGGCATTGGCCCACCACAAAATGGAGGAACTGTCTGTGTCCTTGGCAGATGGAGATATGACAGTATGCATCCTTCAAGTCAAGGGCGATGTACCAGTCTCCTGGATCCAGGGAGGGGATGACGGAGGCTAGGGAGACCATGTGAAACTTCAACTTCTTGAGATATTTGTTGAGGCATCGCAGGTCCAAAATGGGTCTTAGGCTCGCTTTCGGGATTAGGAAATAGCAGGAGTTGAACCCTTTCCCCCTCATTCCTTGAGGGACCTCCTCTACTGCCCCCAGCTGTAGGAGGTTCTCCACTTCCTGAATGAGGGAGGGGGTGGGGTCCCTGAAGAGGGAAGGGGAAGAGGGGTGGGGGTGGGGTGGCTGAGAGGGGTGTAGCCCAAGGATATTATACTGAGAACCCAACAGTCCAAGGTTACTCGTGACGATGCTGACCGGAAGGGGCCCAGGCAGTTGAAGAAAGAATAGGAAGGTGGATCCTGGGATCTGACTGGGGTGCCTACCTTGAGCGCACCATCAAAACGCCTGCATCTGGCCCCCTTGTTGTCTTGCAGGGCTGGACTGTGCAGGTGAATGAGAGGAAGAAGGCTGACAGAGTTTAAACCCTCTGTCTCTTTCTTTCCTCCTGTAGGCACTTTGTCGAGGAGGCCCCCAGGACCTAGGTGGTGGAGGGGGCTGGAATTGTTTACTTGCAATCTGTGGCATGTGGAGGCCCAGAGAGCGCAGAGTGGCTCTGGAGTCTTTGAGGCCATTCCTCAAAGACTCCCATCAGCTCTGAGAAGCTCCCATCAGCTTCTCAAACAGAAGGTCCTGGATGAAGGACAACATTTCCTGGGACAGGCCCAAGGATTTTAGCCAAGAGCTGCACCTCATTACCACAGCCAAGGCAACGACTCTGGCAGATGAATTGGCAGAGTCCCAGGCCATCTGGAGGTAGCCTCTTGCCACTGACTTGCCCTCCTCTAGTATTGTGGCAAACTCCTGGCCGAGGTCCTGTGGCAAAGCCTCCTTAAACTTGTTGTGGGAGTCCCACAGATTAAAGTTATATTTCCCCAGCCAGGGCTGGTGGTTGGAAACCCGGAACTGGAGACTGGTCATCGAATAAATTTTCCTTCCAAAAAGGGCCAGTCTCTTGGCATCCTTATCCTTATGTGTGGCACTTGCCTGACCCTGCCTGTCCCTTTCATTGGCTGCAGATACAACCAGTGACCGAGGGGGCAGTGTGTATAAAGGTATTCAAACCCCTTAGTAGGGACATAATATTTCTTTTCTGCCCATTTGGAGATTGGCAGCATAGATGAGGGGGTTTGCCATAGCACCTTAGCAATCTTGAGAACCCGCTCATGGACTGGCAGCATGACCCGTTCTGGGGTTGCAGCCGATAGCACGTCAAAGAGGATGTCTGACTGCTCTGCCAGTTCCTCAGCCTCCAGTCTCAGGTTGGAAGACACCTTCTTGAGCAGGGCTTGGGGCTTCTTAAAGTCACCTGGAAGACTGGAGTGGGAGGAGTCCGCCACCACCTACTCTGGCAACAAAGATAACAATGGCACCACAGGGGAGGAGACAGAGCACTTTCCCCCTCTGGGGATGGCTCCCCCGGCATTGGCACCTGCTCTTCCAACCCCATGTCAGAGTCCGCATCATGTTCTGAGTGTGGTACTGGCGATGCAGGGGGGTCGCTTGTCTGAAGCAGCTAGGGAGGAGTGGTGCAAATAAGGCACCGGCATCATAGACACACCCCCATGGGTTCCAATAAGGCCGCAGGTGCTGTGCTGGTCTCTGGAGGTGAAGGAGATCAGTGCTTTCTCGGTGACGGTCTAAACTTCCGCTTCGACTCAGACCAATCACCTTCTGGGGACCAGGGTGGGGCTGTGGAGGCTTGTGTGTGGTGGCTCACTTTCGGTGTGGGGGACTGGTGCCTGGAACGCGGCAACCAACACCCTTCCAAGGAACTGCGACGGGGACTGCTGCCATGGCGATGAGCAGTGCCGCACCGGCGGAGACTGATGCGTTGAGGGCTGTTTGGGGGATGGGGACCTGTGCTGGGGCATTCGCTGGTGGGAGGCATGCTGGTGCTGAAATATGGAGGCTGGTGCCTTGAATCGGGCGATCCGTGCCACATTAGTGGAGACCACAAATGCGGTGCTGGGGATCTGGGCCATCTGGTAGGTGACAGAGGCTGTGGGGTCGGGGTTTGTGGCTGCGGAGACAGGGAACTACGCCTCTGCTCTGGGGACCAGCAGCGCTCCACTGTCCTTTGAGGTAGCCCCATGGCTGGCTTGCCCTTGGATTGAGGGGCCATAGTCACATCTGCTGCCAGGCACAGCATAGGTGGTACCGGAAGCCCCATTAGGTCCCTAGCTGCCTGGAAGGCCTCGGGCATCGAAGGCACTAGTAGGTGCTGGGGTCCCCTACCGCTCCCAGGACTTGGATCTCTGGGTGGGCTAGGGGGCTGGCCGGAGCGGTACCCCTTTGTAGCTTCAGGACAGGCGTATGGCCTGAACTGGATCCTTTGCTCAACACACCCTTCCCCTCCTTGTTCGGTGCCAGGGTGCCGTGTTGCTTCTTCTGTCGTTTCTTGGGCACCAGCAAGGTGGAACGGTGTCGGGAGGACCCCGCTGCTGGCAGAGCGCGCCGCACCAGTGCCGAGGTATTAGGCGCAAAGTAAGAGCAGGAAGGCTCCTGTGCCAGGCAAAGTGCAGCCTCCATGAGGAGGGCCTTTAGGCGGATGTCCCACTCTTTCTGAGTCCTGGGCCAAAAGTTTTTACAGATTCTGCACTTCTCCTTTATGTGCGACTCTCCCAAGCAGAGGAGACTCGTGGTAGGTGCACGGAGGGCAAAATGACCCTCCTCTGGGTCAACTGCCCCCCAGCAGGCAGCCCTGGCAGGGAGAGGAAGGGGCGGGGCCAGAGCTGGAGGGGAAGAGGCCAGGCCGGAGTCTCTTCCAGCCACGCGGCCTGGGATGCTGCCTGGTGCAGCATAGCGTCCAAGCTGCCTGGGAGAGTGCCTGGCTGTATCAGCAGAGGGCTACCCCCTGCCCAGGCTCCGCTTCTGGGGACAACGGCTGAGTGAACCAGAGCACTCCCCCCCGGCCATGCTCAGAGTCGTCTCCTGTTCCCGGAAGTTGAGTCTGAGCAGGGAGCAAGCCGCCACTGCTCCCTGCCCAGGCTCCGCTTCTGGGGACAGGAGCCGACTCTGAGCATGCTGGGAAGAGGGCGGGGTGGGGGGGGTCTACTTCTACTCGCTCAGCCGCCGTCCCGAACATGCTGGGGTGTGGTGGCGATGCAGTGGGAGGACACAGCCCCCCCACCCCAGGTAACATGTGGTGGGGAGGGGACGGGGAGAGCGCGGGGCCCTGCACTGGGGGCGGGAAGGAATCACTTGCCTTCCCCTTTAGCTGGTGCCCCCCCACCAGTATGGGGAGCCACCAGTCATCTGCTCCCAAGCGCTTTAAGGAGCTGTTCTGGAGGTCGCTAACAGGCAAAGGCCTGCTGCAGGTGAGCAGGGTTTGAACCCCGGGGAATGGGGCATGCCCTGTCCTAGGGCAAAGTCCCAGTTGGGACTCTAACTTAGTAACAAACACTTTAACACTTAATCACTAACTAAGTACTAACAATTATATACAAAGAGACAGCCAATGGGCTGTTAGAAGATACCGCTATCCACTTGTGAAGCGAGAGGAAGGCGCTCTGACCAGCCGTCACGGGTGATAAGAAGGAACTGAGAGGGCATAAGGCTGGCGGCGCCTCATATACTGGCACATGAGTGCAGCACTCCAGAGGGCGCCACAGCCAGCCCTACGGATACCCCTAAGGCAAAAAATTCCAACAACTGCGCGTGTGGGAGTGTGCACGCCTAGAACGGAATCGACATGAGCAAGCACTCGAAGAAGAATTGTTACCTATGGTAGAGTCTCCAGGACTTTTCAGTGTTAGTACCCCCATTTTAACATGTTGGACAGGCATGAAGTAGAGGCATAAAAATTCAAGGCAGCTCAGACAGCTGCCAATAAATCTATTTGAGAGACAAGAGGAGGGAGGTAATTTCTTTTATCGGCCCAAATTTTGCTGGTGAGAGACAAGCTTTTGAACTTACACAGAGCTCTTCTTCAGGTCTGGGAAATGTACACCCAGTGGCACAGCTAACTACAAAGTGGAATAGATTGTTTAGCATAAATAGTTAACACATATTTCAAGGGACCATTCATGGTGAAGTGGCCCTGTAACTCCCCTCCCGTCCCTGGGAGAGGGGAAAGGCAGCTGGGGGAGGTGGTTGTTAGTGGGTTATAGATCATTGTAATAGTAATTTATGGTTTAAATCCATTGTCTCTATTCAGTCCTTGATTTTCAGTGTCTCTGTAATATCCTGAGACTGACATGGCTACAACCCTGCATACAATAAATCCATTGTCATTTTAAAAAAAATTGTTTAACTTGTGCACAATGGGCCAGATCCTCAGCTAGCGTTAGAATGGAATAGCTCCATTAAGGGCTCTATGCCTATATACACCAGCTGAGGGACTGTCCCAGTTTGTTCAGTATTCATTGCACAGGAAGTTTTGAAATTACAGGTCTTACTGAAATACCTACTGGTTAGTCTGAGTCACAAGTGACTTCACTGTTTCCTTCTTTTAATGCCAGCAGATTAGTTCAGACTCCACATTAATATAAGATTAGGTTCAACACTGTTTGAGCAAAATTATTTTATATCAAGCCCTGAATCCCTGAGCTAGTAACAGGGAAAAACTAGCAGCAGGCTTCTAATTAGTTCAATTTAAATAATAATAGGATATTTTGTAATGTATCCAATGCGGGGTTTTTTTTAAGTAAATAAAATTTTCTCTTGGTATTAAAGTACTGTGTAACTGTCTCATCTTTCATAGATCAAGCAAAAATGAACCCCAGAAAATGCCCACTTGCTACTGCTTTTCAGCTGGTGGAACTAAATAAACCTCACAGCTCTTAGATCTCATTTTAATGTGAAAATTTAGTATACAGCAAGCGTAGGACTAATAGTGCCTACTCACCTGTAATCAGGGGCAGGGCCGGTGCTAGGATTTTTGCCGCCCCAAGCAAAAAAGATTTTGGCCGTCCCCGCTTTTTTTCGTGCCCCCCCATCCTCCGGCTCTGCCCCAACTCCACCCTTTCCCAAAGTCTTGTAGCCAGTGTACTGAAATACTGTTTTTTGTACACATGAATAACATGGCTAATATTTTCAAAACTGCAGAAAACAGCCGGAGGGCAGGTAATGAGGAGGTGTTCCCTCATTACTTTTAGCCCACTGGTTAGCGTATTCACCTGGATGTGGGAGACCCCCCAATCCTAGTCCCTTTGCCACTTGAGGGAGAGTCATTGGAGAGAGAGAGAAGAGAGGCATGTGAATGGCTCTGTAGCCTTGTGGTTAGAGCACTTGCACATCATGTAGGAGACCCAGGATCCAGTCCCTCTGCTCCAATGGCTCTAGTCTATTTGCAACAGCTTCAATAGGAGACTGAGGGGAGCCACACATCAGACTATCCCATAGCCCAGTGAGGGCACTCATCTGAGAGGTGGCAGATCCCTGTTCAAAACCCTTCTCCCCCTCAGGTGCAGGGGGACTCAAATCAGGGGGTCTCTCATATCCCAGGTGAGTACCCTAACCACTGGGCTAAAAGTTTAGAGGGAGGTCCCACCCACCAGCTTCTTGCAGAGGTGCCTAACTCCAAAGAGAAGCTCCTGGTTGAGAATTACAAGCAAAGCTAGGCCTGTGTGACACTCTGTACCTCAAAACAGCACACTGGAAACCCCCTATTTACCACTGTCATATAATTATGTTTTGTACAAAGTAGGCTTTGTGAGGAATCATTTTAAACGTCTTGATCTGTTGAACATTGATATCCTGTTGGATTGTATGTGCTATCATTGTATGTGAAGTTCTGAAGTTTTGCTATCTGTGTGTTACTGAAATATATTGTGAGGTTGGGAACACCCACAATAAGCCTTTAAAGGTATGACAGTGGAGTAGCCAGACACGCTGACAGCCCATTAAAGGGAATCCACTCTTCCAACGGCCATCTCAAAAGACTTTTTAGAGAGAACACGTAGACAATAGTGACTGCTTGACCAGTGGGGACTGCCTGATACCCATGTCAAAAGATCTTTCGAGCAAGCTGGAAGAAGCTATAAAAGAGGGGAAGTGACATCATCACTTGGCCTCTCCCCACTCCCAATTAAACACCAGGAAACAAGTCTGGACTTGGAGGAAAAAGACTTTGAACTGGGGGAGGTGGTCTCATGCCAGGAAAGAGTTCCAGCTTGTGTATTGAAGATCTGTGACCTGTTTGTACCATCTGTCAGGGTGAGACACTGCTTGATTTAAATCCTATATAGTTTGTAGAATTCAGACTGCGAATTTATTTTTTATTTCTTAGGTAACCAACTTTGGTCTCTACACTTGCTATTTATAATCACTTAAAATCTATCTTTCTGAGGTTAATAAATCTGTTTTATATTTTACCTAAAACAGTCTGTTTTGGTTGAAGTGCTTGGGAAATCTCAGCTCAGTTTACAAAGGCTAATGTGTGTCCTCTTCACATCGAGGCAGGGGCAGACTGGGTAATGAACTTACACTGGCCAGGCTTCTGACCAGTGCAAGACAGTACAGTTCTGGAGTGCAAGGCTGGAGAGCTGGGGGGAATTGGCTGGAGCCTCCCTATTGATGGTTCACAAGTACCTGGGAGATCATTCATGTAACTCAGTTGGGTGTGTCCCTGCTTGTGGATGTCTGTGTAAGTGCAGTACCTGCCAGAGGTTTGTGACTTGACACAGCATCACAGCGTGAGAGGGATACCCCAGGTTGGTGGGGCAGAGGGCTCAGCGGTTCCATGATCCAGTTTGCATCTTGGGGATCCCATCACAGCACCTCCCTGCAGTCTGAACTTAGTTGCTGATCTCTGTGAGGGGGGTGGGACTTAGCACACACCCCTTAGGTCAGCATCTCCCAGTGGCTAGTTTGGGCAGATCACCACCTCGCATGCTGACTTTTGTGAATCGCTTTTTAACACTTTGTCTATCCTGCAGCCAAAAAAAGAAAGAAAAGAAAAAAAACCCCACAAAACCAAGTCTCAGAGCCCAGCTCACCTTGTGACATTAAAAATAGCAGTGTAGTTATTCCTGCTCGGGCTTAAGCCTGGGCTCTGAGACCCACCTCCCTCACCTGGTATCAGAGCCTGGGCTCCAGCCCAAGCAGGAATGCCTACACTACAATTTTTGGTGCCGCAGTGTGAGCCCAGCTCTGAGACTTGCTGCCACGGGGCTTTATTTTTTCCAGTGTAGACGTACCCTTATGTGAATCTCTCTCCATGTTCATTGTCTAGCGGAGTGGTTCTCAACCAGGCTCCCGGGGCCCCCTGCAGGGCCATGAGAAGGTTTCAGGGGGTCCACCAGGGCCAGTGTTAGACTCGCTGGAGCCCGGGGCAGAAAGCTGACGCTCCACCTCATAGGGCTGGAGCCTGGGACCCAGAACCTTGCCACCTGGGGCTGGAGCCGAAACCTGAGCAACTTAGCTTCACAGGGCCCCCTGTTGTGTGGAAAACCAGTTGTTATGGCACAGGTAGGCTGTGGCATTCTTATAGCTTGTTGGGAGCACCTCAGAAAGTAAAAGGTTGAGAATCCCTGCTCTAGGGAACTCAGGTACTGGACTGAAGCTTTGTGAACTGCAGTGTATTCCTGTGAATTTCTAGGCACCTAAAAGTTAGGTGCCATGATGCTCAGCGTCACAATGCCTAACTCCTTTTGTGCATCCAGGTCCAAGAGACTTTAATAGGGCCAGGATTTCTCCAGCAGTATCCCTCTCAAATCTCGCCTCAACATTACAGCGCTCAATCACCAAGTCTTTACTCAGTCAAAACTCCTCTTGAAATCCAAGGGCCAGATTCTTATCTGTTACGATACTGTAAATGCACAGTAACTTTTGACTCAGGAAGGACTTCAGACCGAAGCTCATATGACCTGATCCTGCCAAGTGCTGAGCAACTGTTAAGGATGCTCTACATCTCAAGGAATTGCTCAGGACCTTGAAGCATCAAACCCTGATTAATTCAAAATATAGGGCAACCTTGAGAGTCTGAGCACTTTCAACTGACTGAAGTCAATTTGAGCTGAGGGTTCTCAGCACTTTGCAGAATTGGGCCCCCAGTGCACAAAAGACTGAGTATAGGATATCTAGTTGGGGAATGTTTGGTACAGGTCTTAAGTAGTCTCAGCGAATAACTTTCTAAAAACATTAAGAGAATCTTTGGAAATAAAAAGAACCCCTTAAAAAAGGGGGAAAGGAATAAATGATAGTTAAAGCAAGATGCTAGTTTAGAATAGTCTGAATACTCTAAAAATGCTTTTAAATGCATGATTATTCTTTTCAGGAACTAAATCTCCCAGTAATAGGACTTTTTTTTTTTAAAAAAAGAAAGGATGATTGCACACATACTATTATATTATTACCGTTTCTCCCCAACTTCACCCCAACTCAGTTCTTTATCTCAACCACATATTATATCCTGTCTTTTCACTTGTAAGCTCTTTGTCATTTATTATATTTTTGTATTGGGCCTACCACAATGGGGCACAACCTAGCTGAAGCTTTTGGGTGCTACAGCAATATAAATGTTAAACAATCACCATCACCCTTGGTCTTCTGCTTTCCAAAACCTGGCAATAGGGAGTTATTAAAATGATATTTTGTTGTCTGAAGTGTTGCAGTAGCTCTATTGTGAATTGACTTGCAATAAAAAAGTACGTTTGCAGTGTTGTTGTAGCCGTGTTGGGTTCTCTCAGATCCTAGGACAAGATAGGGGAGCTTTTTAACTGGACCATCTTCCGTTAGTGGAAGGGACAAGCTATCGAGCTTCATGACCTGAAGAGCTCTGAGCTCAGAAACTTGTCCCTTCCACCCCCAAAAGCATCCCAGTAAAATATATTACATGTAATCATTTGCAATAGTTGCCACAGAGATGATACGCGCCGGAGAAGGGAGGTGGTTCTTCCCATAACAAATGGGTGGGACAAGTTTTCCACGACAGACTCAATTTACTAAAATGTGGTCCACACAGGAAAAAGTTTGGGAAGCTACAATAAATAGTAATAACTATTTTTAAACATATGGTTGCAGTCTATGTAATGATAGCAACAGCAGCATGGCTAATTGTTTTGACCGAAGGCAACCGTAGCAGTGACTGGTGTATGATGGAATTCAATATGGGCATATCCAACACTGAAAGCCTTCAACTGTCTCAGAAGTCCTCTGTCATCCACGCATTTGGAAAGGGAAACAAAATGACATTATGAACTGGGTTAAAAAACAGTGCAACTTTACAAAAGAATGCTACGTTTATTTTCAAATGCTGTAAAAAGCCTCATATAAATCTTTTATAATGCTTCTATGTAACTTTCCCCACCACAACCAATGCAACAGTCCAGGGGAAAAAAAATAGCAGTTGTCATTTAGACTCAGAGAATGAGCTTTTGTAATATGAACAACATTAAAAGGACAAGGTACAGCATGTTACAATGCTTGAAATTACCCCACACTGTATGCAATGACTTAGGTTTTTAATAATTGACCTATAAAAATAAAATTTACCTAACTCGTCAGCAAGGCAAATTAACAGTGCAAATGCAGTCTCAACAATATTCAATTCTGAATGCTGGCAACATTACTTTGTACTTTTAACCCCTTCTCACACAACAAAATAATCCCCCTGACCATCATTTACTGCCTGTACCTCAGTTAATTAACCCATGCTGATTCAAGAGGGACCCAAGTCCAAAAATTCAGCTTTATTTCAATCCAAACTTCCTCCTCAGTTTGGGGGTAGTCAGATACAGGATTTTGGTTCAGGCTCACCTCTATGCAACTGATGATTTAACAGTTTCTCCTGCTGGAATAGGTTAACTTCCCAGAAAAAAACCTTTTATGAATTGTATACCCCATTCCACATTTAACAGAAATTAATAAAACATAGGCATGGAAATCAAAACTTCACAAGGTTGCAATCATCAAGCCATTTCAGGATCTTTGGTACGCTGAGAATAAGAAAGAAAATGGCACAATGACAAACACTGGCAAAAGAAAAAAAGATAAAATTAACAAGCAAAAAGATATGTTGCACTTCCTTGTTTTTGGAAAGCCAGTGTAGATAAACCTTCTGTTGCCTTTAGATCATTACAGTGTCATTGTTTTGCCTTTAAAAAGAATTCCCACTACCCTTCTAAAAGCAGTATACTAGTATTTTCTTTAATTTGACTTGCTGATTAGATTAAAATAATGCCATTTTTTCAGAAAATAAATTCGACTATCATGATAAGGGAGATTATTATGCTAAATATACTGCAGTAAGTCTCCCTAACAGTGTAACTCCTATGTGAGCATTCATTTGATTAGCCATCAGCAGTTTTATATGCAAATTATCTTTAGTGTTATGACTAGGAGGGTGTAGCTTTTTCCCTGGTGATAAACCAATTAATATGTACAGACAAGTCAGTGTAGTAGATAGCTTTAAGTTCAATGTATATACTTCTCCTCTCCCCCCACACACAAATAACCAGTTTTTCTGAGTGTTTGCTATTTTCATGAAATCTCCTTAATAAAATTACCTTCAGGTATCTTGGAAAGTTCAATCACATAGGGCACATTTTTTTTAATCTTTATAAAGAATGGCTACTTACTCTGTATTAACTGTGGTTCTTCAAGATGTGTGGCCCACATGGATTCCACTTCTGGGGTACATGCACCTAACAAGTGTGAGATTAGATTATTTTGAAGAGCAGCATCTGTTGAGGCCGCATCTGCGTCCTGGATGTTCTGAGGGCATAAGGGCCAGAGAGGGCCCAACCATCCCTCAGGGAAGGTGGTCAGGCTGTGAACACATCTCGAAGAACCACAGTTACTGTAAGACAAGTAACCTTGTTCATGTGATTGTCCACATGTGTGTCACTTCTGGTGCCTCACAAGCCGTGACCTCACTGTCAAGAGATCTACTTGCACTCTGTTTAAACAACAGTTGCAGGACAGCTCTGCCAAAGTGGACATCAGATCTGAAACTCTCTACTAAGGAATAGTACTGAATGAAAATGTGGACTGAGTCCAGGTAGCTGCCCTACATAGCTCAAAAAAAGGGAATGCTACTTAGAGAAGTTGCAGAGGCATGATGGAATGGGCCCTGATCTTCAGAAGTGGAGCTACGGAAGTTGATTAATAAGTATAAGGGTGGAACCTGTCCTATGTTGGTATGCGCTCACTGTTGAGCAAGAGGAGGAGTATCTTTCTTCCACAGGTGGAGCTACCCTTTTAGGTGTTCTCGGGAGCTCTGTACCAAGGTGAGAGGCTTCTTTGAGGAAAAGAGCAATGTTGTCTCTGGTTGTTTGATGACTGTTAAATTACTCTGTGCATGGGTGCATGTACACCAGGAGAGGAATGCATGTGGACAATCACTCAGACTTTTACAAATATGGTTGATGGTTTTTATACTGTATATTTATATCTAAGACCCACCAGGTCAGCAGTAAAATAATGGTGCTACAACATTAGCCCATGTTGCTTTTTAAAATGATATGTTTTTCTCCTGGGTGGATTAGATGGCTTACAGTACAAACAAAGCCACAGTACACAGAGGCATAATTAACCTTTATACACCCATAGGCAGTGCACTTACAAAGGGATGTATGATCCTTTTATTCCAGTACCTTTGTATAATAAAGTTAACAAAAATATTCAAATATTAAAAAAAAAAAAAAAAAAAAAAAAGCCAGCTGGCACTGCCAACTAATTCCTGTAGTAGTCTTAGAAATCCTAATCCCGTAGAATTTCTTTGTGAAGTCGATGCGCACCAGAGTCACTGTATTGATATCTACGCCAAGCAGGCCTGGTGATGCAGCTACCTGAGGTTTTTTTTGTTTGTTTTGTTTTTAATTTTGTGGGGTTTTGTTTTGTTTCACAACTTCCCAGCTTTCATGTAGGAAGGGATAGAGCCACGCTGTGTAAGCCCTTCAAACCTCTTGTAGGTATAATTGAGGAAAACCCAGTCTTTGGATTTGTAGTCAGGTTCTGTGGTATTTGGCACTGGAATGTAGAAATCAAAAGGAAAGAATTAAAAACATTAGTATTGCTGGTAAGAGAAGTTGCCACACAATGTCAGGCAAACAATCCTGAAGTTGGTTCTCTCTAGCATCATAAAGACTACAGGTGAAATCCTGGTCCTAGTAAAGTCAATGGAAGTTTTGCCATTAACTTCAGGAGGGCCAGGATATCACCCGGCATCTTTGAGGAAGGAATGCCCTTTATATTGCCTGCCACAGTAAGATACTGATCCACAACTGTGACCACAATTAAAAAACCAACAACTTTTAGGAGTTCACACGCACACGGTATCCCACCAGAAACAGCAGCAACAAATCAGACCTTTCCCAACAGGACTATATCACTCTATATTTACACTCTTCTTCACTACTTAGTGCTTTTGTGATGTTTGTAGAACATTTAGGAGAGCTAACATTTTACTTTATGAACATCTAATATTATTCCAGTGCTGAACATAGAATTGTTCTTGTAAAATAATTACTCAGAATAAATGTTCCTATAGTTCTAGGCCAACATTTTCAGACGTGGTGCTGAAAGTTAGGTTCTCAAGTTCATATTTAGGCATCAAAAGAATAAGCAACATTTTCTGTGATACTGTGTATCACGAATGCCTATTAAAGTCAATGGGAGTAATAGATCCTCAAAACTTATGAAAATAAATCCATGTAATTTAATTAGCTGCCTAAATATAGACTTAGGTACCTAACTTTAGGCATCCAGGTTTGAAAATTCTGGCATTAAAGGAAGAGGAAAACCAACTTGCCATTATATAGGAGCCATTTCAGAGTTACAGAAAAAAAATTAAGATTTTGGGTAAGTGGGAGGAGCTAGAAAAATAGTAAAGACTGTTTGACGCCAACATACTTAAGCATGCATCTCAACACACACAAATAGTATAACTGAAGCCAGTGGGAGCTGAGGGAACCCATCACCTTGCAGATTCAGGTCTCATACATTTAAGAATCTCCTGCTATATGCGGACCTAACTTTTTCAAAAGTGCCTATATGACTTACAATGAGAATTAGGTTGCCAAGGATCTAACAGTCCTTAGTACTGCTGCTTGTCTATCGTTTAGATGCTTTTGAAATTTTGCCCACAAAGAATATAACATTTGCTTCTGGCTTAAATTTCAGTGTTACCAAACATCTGAAACCAATTAGTGCAATACACTTTACCAGAAATGTGGTGATATTGTCTATATGGTGAAATCCTGTAGCTGCTTACCGTTAAGGCAACACACCTTCTCTCTCACACACACCCACCCACCCACCTTCACACACACACCCCTACACCCCTTTTCCCCCTAGATTAACTCAATATTAAAAGCTGTCTTTTCACGCTGCCCGAGAAAGAGGATTAAGGAAGGGGTAAGTTCACAGATTTACATTTTTTTTTTATTTAAATGCAATTCACTAACAAAGTTCCCAGATAATCCAAACACAGTGCAGGTCTGAAGTAGCTGGATCAAGATACTGGAAAAATGAATATAATGGAGATAAAATGTATGGTTATATTTTGGAATGTGTTAGATACGACTGCAATTTACAAGGTCTCACCTGGCTGTAAAATATCAGATTCAGGAAATTCATCGAAATTGGAAGTGTCGTCAATACTTTTGATTTCTATAGGAATTGCAGCTGGCCTCTCCCTACACACAAATAAAAGAGAACCGAACAGTAAGAAAGGCTTCATTACCTTTTAATTTTGCTACAGGATGACAATATCCCCCTTGTAAACACGAAGGTCAAGATCCTCAGCTGGTGTACAATGTTATACCTCCACTGACTTCAACTGAGCTAAGTGAGCTGTGGGATTGGGTGGGGTGACCATTAAGGAGAAATATGGGCTTTTACATATGAAGGTACGATATTTATAAGACACAGGTTTACCTTGCATCCTGAAAGGATGGTAGCAGCAGCAGTCCCTACTGGCCATATTTTGAGTGCCACTGAAGTCAGTTTTAAAAGAGATGCCCCTGTGTTTCATTCATAGTTGCAGCCTTTTCTCCTTTTCATTCTCTTTCTCCATGTGATTTCTGTGTATGATTTTTTTGTTTGCTATTTTTATTTGCTGGGGTTTTTTAATTTTCTTTTTTTTCCCCTCCTCAAATGACCTGGTCAGAAGGCTACATGCTACCTGTGGGTGACCACTGGCTGCTCTCGGGGAACTGGCCACATGTATTTTCAAAGCCATGAGCTATACTGGCAGCCTGTTACAGTACGGGTAGCTGTGGGAGCAGGGGGAGAGGTGGGAGGCTTCTAAGGTCTGGCCCACTGCAGCCATGGGAGCAAACATGCTGGAGGTAGGTGAGTGCAAATCAGGAATCACTCTGCTTTCCCTGCCACCACTGCTTTCTGTCCTGCATCACTGCAAACTAGTCGGGATTCTCTCTAGTTTAGGGAATGTTAAAAGACTGATCAGCTCTATGAATGTCAGTTTCCCTCCTCTGAGAACAAGGCTGGAATTGCTTGTTTTTCCCAAGAGGTACACTTTAAAATAAAAAGCTAATTAAGACAAGTTATTCCTGCCTTTACAGCATATGAAATTATTGCTACCAAGATTTAGATCCAATATACAAAGCACATCTATATACCTGATATGTCCCCAGTCAACTTCTTCAAAAAATGGATGATCTTTTATTTCCTCTACTCCATTACTACCAATTCTATTTTCTGAATCAATACAAAATCTGACGGGGAGAAAAGGAAGAATGTTACAATCAATGCAGAAAGGAGCCTACAAAATAAATCATTGTACAATCCTGTAGCAGAAATTTTGTAAAATCCTTTAAAATTGTTTTATCTTTGGATTGTTCAACATCCCATTACACCTAGAAAAATCACAGAAATAAAATGTTGTCCGTCATATTATAAAAGGCACAATGCTACAATGGTAATATCTCATATTTCCCCTCCAGTCCCAGGCTTCTGTGACCAAGTTGCTGCCAGGGCTGGTTATTATTCCAAAGCAGTAACAGGAAGACATTTAGTTTCTTGGAATTTCCAGTTTCTCTATATGGTCTGGCCCAAGAGAGATACCTTGATTTTAAAGCATCCATTTCTGCTAAGTACGTGCTCTTTTTAACCAACCTCCAAAACCTCCTTATCCGCCTGCATTACACAGCGGCACGTTCCACCAGACAAGCAGTCAGTGCTGCGCTGTGATTCAGCCTCCTGGAACTGGTAGCTTAGCCACCAGACAATTTGAGAAGCAAGTGCCTTGTCAAGCATCCATAATGGAGAAAACAACAAGGCCCTTTCAAACAAAGAGCCCAGTCCCTCTAGGTTCTAAGCCACCCATTGATCTCAGGGGAGTTGAATCCACTCAGCTACTTGCAGATTGGGCCTTCAGCGTGCTGCATGACACTGTGCTGCCCTCCCATAAACCCATTTGCTGATGGACATGCTGCTTTTGTATAAACTGATGTTGCTTCTGAAAGTTGAGTTGTTTAACTACATTCCACTTCTGCTCTCACGTAGTCATCTGTTCCGCACGGAAAGCGGTAGACAATTTGTGCTCAGCAGCAATTGTTGTCCAGCAGATCGAAGATTCTCTCCATTATTTCAGGCAACAGAATTACAAGAGTGTGTGTTCGGCAGTTGCTAACACACTCAGAGCAATTCATTTATAAGAATCAATCTGGGTAACTGGCTATACCTAAATGATCACAACATCCAGATTCATAAAAGATGTTACCTGCCAAACCTTCACAGAAACAAAACTCTTTCTTGCCAGCACAAAGCAAGTTCTGACAGGCATTTCAGTAATGTAACAAGTCAGTCAGGTTATAAATTGACTAAGCCATACTCCCACAAGAGTAATATTCTTGGCTTACATCTGAATGGCACTTGTAGGAAATAATTTCACACCTCAACCTTTGAATATATCAAAGTACCCTTCTGCCAAAAAATAAAAAAGCCAACGAAAAATTATTTCTAATCTGATCCTTGAAACCAAATCCCTACAGGTCAATCAATATTAAGTAAGGAATAAACACCACCACCACCACCACCACCAAGAAATGGCTTTTGGAAATGTGATTTTATCCAGACAGCCCAACAACTCTATATTGGGGTTCTCAGGACAAATTACTTGGTGGCCTTGGAGTGCAGCCACCAACTCTTGCTGGTGGCCACTCTCACGCTTTTTCCTAAAATACTTAATTAACTTTAGGAAAAACAAATAAATATGCACATATATACATCCAAATTATTGTAATTTATTCATTGCTAGCTAGTAAGTCAGTTGTGAAAAGTGATATTAACAAACATACAAGTATCATTTACTCAGCCCCAGAAAACGTGGGGGCAAATTAAGCCCTGGCTGGGAGGGTCAGGGGGAGCGGGGACCATGGGGATGGGTGGCTGGATGAGGCAGCAGGGGGCCAGAGCCTGAAGCTGAGGGGAGGGGGCTTGGGGACAGCCCAAAGCTGCGCGGACAGAGCCTGGGGCCCACCACCACGCATTCAGAGCTCGGGGCTGGAGCCTGAAGCCCCATGGCCAGAAGGTGAGGAACTCACCAAGTGACTGCTCCTCCACCGTTGTGCCCCAGGTGTCTCCAGAGGGGGGCAGGGTCCAACCCTTGCTGGAGGCCCCAGCAACCAACACTAAGGCAGTGCATCCAGGAGCAATGGGGAGTGGAGGGAAGGAGGCACTGCTTTGCTCCTCTTACCCCCCATCACAGCACAGGATGCTATGACTACAAGAAAAGTTCACGGTGGCCACATGCAACCACAGTGGCTGCATTTGAGAAATGCTGATTAAGTCAAACTCCATTATATCTGCTGTGTTGTTTTGTTTGGCTCTGAATTGATGTGCTTTACGTGCTGGATGCTGTTCAGTTATTCCAGTTCCCCGATGGATAACAAAAATCAAATTTTCAAAAACATTCTTTTTTTTCAGATCTGTTCTGCCTCTGTTGCTGGAGACAGACACTCCAAGAGATTTGCAGTTGCATTATTCCTGTTCCCTCATGCAAAGCATTCAGATGAGAATTTGGAACAAATTTTTGTGAGGTGTAATTGAAAAACTGAAAAATTGAAGTATTTACCAAGAACAGATGAAGTGGATAGCGGAAAGAGTGAAGTGGGAGAGGTACCTGGATGGGGTCCTTCAACTTCTCTTTCAACCTAAAACCTTCTCTGTGTCTAAAATTAAAAGATGCTTTAATCTTCCACTTGATTGAATAATTTATCCCAGATAACTGTGGACCATTATTAATAATTTTTATAGTGCTTGTCACAAAAGACTGCTTCTAAAGTTATATCTTTTGAAAGGTAGCTGTAATAAAGACTAATGCAGCCTATGCAGCCCACGCATCTCATGCTTTACAAGACCAAGTACTACACACTAAAATCTATTATCACTGGTCTTTTCCTGCATCCTCATGATCCTCCCTTTATTCCTCCTCTCTCCCCATTTCTTATATTCTTTCAGGGCCCACTCATGCAGTCCTAATACAGACAAAACTTCCATTGAATGGGGGTTCTGTCAGCCTCTGATGAAGTGAGCTGTAGCTCACGAAAGCTTATGCTCAAATAAATTTGTTAGTCTAAGGTGCCATAAGTACTCCTTTTCCTTTTGCGAATACAGACTAACACGGCTGCTACTCTGAAACATATAAATTAGTGTAATTCAGGACTTCCCTCCTTAGGGCCTACTCTTGCTCCCATCAACTTCAGTGGTAGCAGAATCTGGCCCAGTGAGCTGAACTTCCATCCCTGTAAAGCTTTGCCTCAGGAAATGGTTGTATGGGGAGAAGGAGAGGAGTTCAGCACCTTTCCACACTGCAGAAATGAGTTTCTCTACACACTGGAAAATGAACATAATGGAAGATGATCATGTCTATGGGTCTGAATGGCCGCAAGTGTTTTAGTTACTCACCTTAGAATTAAGTCCTTTGCTTTCTCTGAAATGGGCACCTCTGGAGGAAATACCAATGTTTCTTTCCAGTTCATAACTTTCCTATAAGTTTCTTGTGGCGTTTCTGAGCAGAAAGGTGGATACCCTATATACATGGAAAAAAGCTTAATGAGCTTTTCCAGCATGAGAAAAACATACTTAGGCCCAGTCTGACATAAAACAAAGCCATTTTGCTACCTCTCCCTCAAAAAGTTCTGCATGGCAATGTCAACTAAAAAAATTCTCTCCTTGAAAACTACCAAATACCTTTGGAATTGTAAAATTAAAGGTTAAGGGGACTGAATTTGTAACAATTTTTAACAGTGAGGCTGATTAATCACTGGACCAAACTAAGGGAAGTGTGCATTCTCCATCTCTTAATGTCTTCAGATTAAGAGTGAATGCCCTTCTGGAAGATCTACTTAGTTGAACATGAATTGTTGGGCTCAATAAAAAAAAGTTACTAGATGAAATTCTATGCCCTGTGTTATATAGCAGGTCAGACTCAATCATCTAATGGTCCCTTCTGACCCTAAAATCTATCCCGGGGTTGGTAACAACATACCTATTAGCATTTCATACATAATCACTCCCAAAGACCACCAGTCACACAACTTGTTGTACCCAGTCTGCATGAATACTTCCGGAGCAATATAATCTGGGGTCCCAACAGTAGAGTATGCCTGGGGGAAAAAAAAGTAGGGGTTGGGTGGGCTCTTTATATGGGTTATACACTCACCATTTTAAAGTTCTGTGAAAAAAAAACGTATTGGAATGAATATATAGAGTACTAATATTTAGTGGAAAAAGGGTAAGTCATTTGATAAGTCACAATACATAAAACTCAAAAGAGACCATTCATTTAGATACACAAGCACAGAACCAAAAATAACTTTGAAGTTAGACTGCCCCCCCTGCCCCCTGAAGTGTGACGAGACCATAGTACATACAGACGGAAATATCAACGATTTCTTAGATCACAGTTCTTTATCTACATTTTAGCCTACCGTATTACTAGTAAATTACAAAAGAAGTCAGAAAAAGTGTACATTCAACATCTGATGCTCCTGAAACACTAACAAACTGTTCTGTATATGAGCGCATCTGCATTGCAGAATTAACTCAGGCTCTTATGCAGGTGTTTCCCCTAACATGGCTCCCATTCACACACAAAAAAGTGAGGTGTGCTTTGTACCTGAGCTCGCTGGCCTATCCTGGGGTACAGGTTAAAGCTAGAGCTGGTCAGGAATTTCCCAACGGATGGAAATTTTGAATGTCACTCATCTCTACTTAAAGCCAAAATGCTAATTACACTCAGGGTGGTAACCTGCCTACTTTGCAGTGAGGACGCGGGCTCAATCACTCAACTGCTGATAGTTTTCCAATGCCTTCCCACAGATCCCACTCCATGCCCAGAAAGACAGAGACCTTCTCCTATAATTCACTAGGAAACAATCACAGAGCATCTCATTTTACTGCAGTGCAAAGAACCATGGGATGAGACCTCAGAAGTCCTAGTGTCTCACACAAGCAAGTACAGTGCTAGTGTTGACTCAGGCTAGTGGACATGGCTTTATGGTTTGGCTGCTCACACCCAAACTGGACCCATCCAGGGGCTCTCGCCCAACTGCCAAATCACCCAAGTTAACAGTGCAGTGAAGACACAACCTATAAAATTACAAAACACACAAGCAAATAGGTGTTTTGAAAAACAAATGTGTCAGATATTTTAAACCAGCTCAACCACCAATGTAAATTTTATCGAGTCAAGAAATGCCAAAGTTAAGGGTCAGAGAGCAATGTTTTCTTGGCTGTACTGCACACATGCAATGTTTATTATTTTTTCTATTTACAAATATTTATTAATCTTTTCAAATACAGCAAAGACATACTTTTGTTGTTATTTTATGAGTTTAATATGTTACAGTTTGTGATTTACAAAGCATACAATCAATTATATGAACTCAGTTGTACAATGTAGTTGAGTTACCTTTACTGGTGGACTGTTTTTGAATATCCTTACTTAGGCACTAATCATGCAAACACTTGTTGTTAGCATTAATTCAATGTATGATGATAGCACTTAGAGGACCCAACTGAGAGGGGGGCCCCACTGTGCTAGGTAATATACAAACGTATGTAAGAAGCAATCCCTGCTCTGAAGAGTTTCCAGTCTAAATGACAAGACAAACGAAACGTGGGAAGGGAAACAAAAGCACAGAGAAGTGAATTGACTTGACAGCAGGTCCAGTGGCAGAGCCAGGAATAAGTGCTCCAAGTGGCAGATCTGTAAAAAAGTTTCCATGGCTCCATGCTATGAACATTTATACCAACTGAAGATCTGCCCTCAGGTCTTGTGACTGAATTTGGTGCCTTAACTACTAAACCACACTGCCTCTTGACTACAGTGGAACTACTCACACGAAGTTAAGCATGTTCATGTTTGCATGATCTGGGCCTTTGAGATTTTAAGGCAGCAACTTGAACATTAACGCAGACTTTTAAAGTTTGTCTGTACAAAGAGGTATGTGCAGACAACTTTATTTCTACAAAACGTAAATAGGTTCCACTGCAAAGTGACTCACCAACTGTCGTCTGTTCTTCTTCCACGTTTCTGCTTTTCTCTTTGAGTTCATATTCTGAAATGCTTAGTTACAAAACAGAGTTATTAGACATTAAAAGATTTGTGAAAGAGTACAAGAAAGAAAGAAAAAAAAAAATCAGCCCGATTGATAACATGTCGTTTTTACAAAATAATCTTTTTGTACCTTTAAAATGCCCAATTACAGATTTTTATTTTTTTGGTAGAATGGAAGGAGGGAAAAGGGAGATTATGTCAAACAATTCTAAGCTGCCTGGACAGGGAATGTTTAAAGTGCAATAGTAACAATAATGATATTTGATACAATGATCCAAGGATTTCTTAATGTTTTACAACATTAACTAACTGAAGCGCAACACCTTTATGTTGGGCCTGGTAATGTATATACACAGATTACTCCTTCCACCAATAAAATACAGGCACCTCTGACCATGGCAGCCATTGCACAGCAAAGCTGGAAGTTAAGAACAAGGAATCCGAATTCAACCACAAGGGGAATTTAGATCAGAAGCATGTAATTAGTTACCTACCATTGAAATGTGACCATGGCAAACAGGATGACACCCTTACCATTATGAAAAGTTTCATCAGATCATTACTGATTCAAACTGATGAGGACATTCTAGCTGAAAGAAAGTTTCCAGAAGTACAGGGTCCGCTAACATTATGGGGGATGGGTTCAATTCAGACTCGGAGAAAAGTGCCACCTACAGAATCACCAACACCATCTCCTTCCTCTAATGCCTAGCTATTCTGTGGAGTCTTCTCCCATTCAAAAAACAACTCAACCCAACCCAGTCTTGCTTATTCTGTGAAACCTAACAGGCTTAAAATTACAGTGTGGAATGGCTGCAGTCTAAAGCCGTTTAACACTTTAACTAGAACACCTTTATACTTACAAAAGTCACTTGGTGGATTGTGTGTGAGGTTCCTGTAGAATTCAGTTCGATGAGCTTTCTTTAAACCAGTGCATAGTCCAAAATCAGATAGCTTCACATGACCCTACAGAATCAAGAGAAGATAAAAACATTATTGGAAAAGTTGAGTGTTAGAGGGAGCAACGCATCTTAATAACATTACCTGCTCACTTCAGAAATGCGTGAACTGCAGATTTGTGCAGTATTATTTATCTAGAGGGCATTATAATGACTGAATCTTTATACAGCAAGAAAGAATGATTTTTTCTTAGCAGGGGAATCATTGCCTCTTCTTTGTAATGAATGAACTATGCTTAATTATTCCAAAGAATTTTGGAGTTTTGTTTGTTTATCTGATGCTTGGGGTTAGAGGGAAAAAATGGAAAAGTACAATACTGTTTACTTAGGAAGTCTCAACTAGGATGAAATATACTTTAAAAAATTTAATATCGTGTTTTAATCCAGTTTTATAGCTAGATTTAGAAAGATACAAAGGTGGTCATCAGACTCACATAAGGTAACAGACTAGTTTAGATTCTTGGCTCTTACCAGTAAATCTCCCTTCTGATCAGTTAACAGATAAAAAGCCAAATGAGATAATGGCATCAAAAATGACAATGATCATTTAAAAGAAAAACTGAACATTTATGTAGCATTATCGTATATTTTGTACTTTATGCTTTTCTTAAAGTAACAGATTGCAACAACAATTAATGTATGTGAACGTAGTTTTAGCTCGACACTACAGTCTGCAAGTATATGGACATTGTGGATGGGTCTTTTCTAGCATCTAAGAAGATCCCCATTGTAAACACTTTCAGTAAAGTGAAACAATTTAGTGCTACTTTTGCTATGCTAATTGTATAGATGTTCTACAAGATAAAATATGGGAGGCAGATTCTGATTTCACTCCCACCAGTTTAAACACTAGTGTAATGCTAACGGATACAATGGAGTTATTTCTGATTAACACACATGTAAGGGAGATTGGCATCAGACAGTAGAAGTTTAAATTTAAATAGTTTACAAACAAGTTACATGCCTTGGCATCCAGCAAGAGGTTATCTGGTTTAATATCTCTATGGATGAATCCCAGCTGATGAATGGCATCGATGGCCAGCACAGTTTCAGAAATGTAAAATTGTGTTTCCTCTTCTGTTAAAGTGTCTTTCTTCATAAGTAAGGTCATCATATCACCTACCCACAGAGAAAAACACATTAGAAAGACCAGTGCATTTTAATTACCCAGGATAGCCCTACTGGAAATGTCAGTAGATTCCATTAGAATCCTACAATTGCAGGTTTCTGCAGGTTTCAGCTGCACGGAATTGCTAGCCCAATAGACCCATTGTTACTCTGCTTCAGAGCCTGTTTGGCAAATTGGACCTAGCAGGAACCAGCTGAAAATTATTAACTGGATTTTTAAGTAGGGTACTCAGTGAGGTGGAGTCAGTTTAATTACGTATCTCCTAACATATACCACACAGTAATTGTTTTCAGCAATAGCCACTTTCACAGTTATTGGCATCTGTAGAGAACAGCAGAACAGCTGATTACAGGAATTATTTCATCCAAAACCACAACTATGATTACAGATGTTTTAAGGGCTTAAAAAAATGAAAAAAAAAATGCAGGAATGGTGATATCACTGACACTGAAATTTAACATAGCATAAAAATCCCATTAAGATTGCTTTTGTCATCAACTACATAAAAAAAGGAATAAATACTTTAAGCACTGAGCCACTGAACTCATTGGTTTGCTTTTTACCTCCAGGTAGGAACTCCATGATCAGGTAAAGATTCCTTTTATCCTGAAAACTATAAAACATTTTCACCACCCAAGCACCATCCGCTTCAACCAATATGTCTCTTTCTGCTCTGATATGGGCCACCTACATGCAGATAAACAAATTGTCATTAATATCAAGGACAATTATTACTTTAATATTAAATTGTATATCTAGTTACTGTAACAATCACTACATTGTTCATGATCTCTGATGAAGAAACTGTTTATAATCCTGTGTCAGGGTGCTGGGCAACAGCAGCTGAGCCAGCACTCTGGTCACTGTAACTAATTAATTACTCTAGAGTAGACCTCATTACGAAGAGCTGTGCCTAACTGATGGCTGAGGAGAACGAAGAGGCTAATTAGCCCATCAGGCAGATGATACAAAAGGCACAGAAAGGAAGGAAGGAAGGGAGGGGAAGCAGAAAAAGAGAGAGAGAGAGAGATCTCCCCTGCCTCCGGAGCTGAGGGCTCCCTAGGACAGTAGGCATAAGGCTGTACAGCATATAAAAGAGTGGTGGAAACACTGTGGTAAATAAACTGCATGGAGTGTTTTTACCAATAAAAGGTCTCTGAGCAGTTTGTGGGCTTTAACAGAGAGGCAGGAACAAGCCGCCCTGGTACACATCTCCGCACAGAATCTCTGTGAAGCCAACTGTGAGAGAATAACTATATGGCAGTCATGATTTTTTGGAGGCAAACTCCTGATTCAAGAGACTATCTCAAAGCATTCCCAAAGGCAGGATGCTGTTTGTAAAGGGTGTTTCTATTTTATGCATAATATTCAGTAGTTGAACAGAGCTTGTGGAAAATGGAATTTCTTTGGATGTTTTATTGAAACTGGCTATTGGATTTTTTTATTTCAAGAAAGGCATTTTTTTACATATTAAAGTACAAACCCATGTCAAGGTCTGGTCTGTAATGTAACTTTCCCGATTGTGAATTCATAGATACCTGCAAATGGCTGGAATGTAATTTGAAAGGCAATGTGAAAGCCTGGTACAAGTATTGGGTAAAGTGTAGGATCTTGTCTTAAATCATGCAGAAACAGAGGTAAAATGACAGGTGGAGTATTATTATTGACAATAATTATCAGACCTCTCATTTATGTAACCACAGTAAGTGAGCTGATAACTGTTTTGTATAATACGTTCCTTATAGCACAATTGACTATGAATCTTCTCTAATAACAATGGGCTGGTTGCTAAATTAACCACATCTGTAGAAATGAGAGATACATTGGTACTGCCAACTTCAGCAGTTTTTACTTCACAGCCTGTTTGTCTGGCAGAAGACTGGTTCCATCATCAATACAGGTAAAATACAAGTGCCTGAGCTGCAGCAAAATATCCCAAGTGATATTCTGTTGGTTGAATACAATTTACGAGCAAAACTTTTGAAAAATATTAATCAACTCTTCACAAAATGCAATGAGAAATATCTTAGGCTTTGGGACACTTATCTGAAAACCGTTTACAGAGTAGTACAGGTGGAAAAGCACCGTGACGTGCTATTTTTGTCTGCAGCACTGGCAGTTGGGAGAACTGTGGTGCTGTAAAGGGGGAGCATTTTAGTGGAGAAGAGGCTTGTGCAGAAAGACTACATGGTATGATGTAACTCAGTGAGGTTCGCTGGAACTTAGGGATAATGCAGCTAAGCACTGTATCCCATTGTGCACTGAGCGTTCCCTAATTCTTAAAGAAATTGATATATGAAGAGTTGAACAGTAATCCCTGACAGCTGAAGGTTTTTCATGTGTCGGATACAAGAAATTATTAAATAGAAGGAAATCATCTTACATGTTTCCAGCTTTCAGAGCTATTTTCACCAAGCAATAGAGAGATCTGAACTTTAATGCAATTTTTTTTACCCCCCCTACCTCCCAACTCTACTGGCCAGAAATATTTATGCGATGACAGTAGACTTCACATTCCTCATTCTGTCACCTACCCGCAGCAGCCTACTCACTTGAAGTTATTTGCCTACCCCTAATTAAGTGATCCCATATTACTACCTTGAAAATGATTTCTTTCCTCACTCCCTCCTTTGCAGAATAAGGATATTGCATACAATTAAACTTAGTTTAAAAACAAATTATGATGATCTCTCCCAATGTCAACATAGTTGAAATTGTGTAGATTTTATTGCATTTATCTTCAATGTGTTGTTCCTATAGAACACATTAGGCAGCGGAACACTGAGCAAATGTAGGCTCCCTACTCCCTGTAGGTATGTCTATACTGCAGCCGTGGGTGTAATTTCTGGCTCAGACAGATGTACCTGCACCTGCTTTGATAGAATTAAAAATTGCAGTGTTGTTGCAGCTACACAGGCAGTGTCACAGGCTAGCTGCCTGAGTGTATAACCCAGGAGAGAGGGTGGGGCTGTACTTTGGCTACTAGTCTCTGCCACCACCCGTGTTGCCCATAGTTATTTTTAGCACATTAGCTCAGCCAGAGCTAGTGTGGGTATATCTACCTGAGCCAGAAGTTACACCTCTTGCTGCAGTGTAGACATAACAATTATGTTTAAATGCCACAGGTTATGTTTCAGTCATGTACCTATTCAATGGAACATCTATTTAAAACAATGGGATGGGCAAAACATATTTGACCAGCAGAAGGCTTAACAACCATATCTCAATTTTCAATTTGGGCCAAGAAAATTTTTTCAAGAAGCCTCTTGCATATAGAGTACTGTCAGAATGCTCTGTACTTAAGTTCCTTCTTTTTTCAGTTTAAACTAGGGCTGTCAAGTGATTACAAAAATTAATTGCAATTAATTGTATGATTAATCGTGCTGTTAAACAATAATAGAATTATTTAAATATTTTTGGATGTCTTCTACATTTTCAAATATATTGATTTCAATTACAACACAGAATGCAAAGTGTACGGTGCTCACTTTATATTATTTATTACAAATATTAGTACTGTAAAAAACAAAACAGCACTTCAGTTCACCTAATACAAGCACTGCA
Organism: Eretmochelys imbricata; assembly: GCF_965152235.1. Classification (NCBI taxonomy): domain Eukaryota; kingdom Metazoa; phylum Chordata; order Testudines; family Cheloniidae; genus Eretmochelys; species Eretmochelys imbricata. The sequence continues at coordinate 238,416,878 of NC_135572.1, forward strand.
GTGCAATCTCTTTATCTTGAAAGTTCAACTTACAAATGTAGCATTATGTACAAAATATAAATGCATTCAAAAAATAAAACAATGTAAAACTTTAGCGTCTACAAGTCCACTCAGTCCTACTTCTTGTTCAGCCAATCACTCAGACAAACAAGTTTTTTTACATTTGCAGGCGATAACGCTGCCCTATTCTTGTTTATAATGTCCCCTGAAAGTGAGAACAGGCCTTTACATGGCATTGTTATAGCCGGCGCTGCAAGATATTTACATGCTAGATGTGCTAAAGATTCTTATGTCCCTTCATGCTTCAACCACCATCCCAGAGGACATGCATCCATGCTGACGACGGATTCTGCTTGATAACGATCCAAAGCTGTGTGGACTGATGCATGTTCATTTTCATCATCTGAGTCACATGCCAGCAATTGAAGGTTGATTTTCTTTTTTGATGGTTCACGTTCTGTAGCTTCTGCATCAGAGTGTTGCTCTTTTAAGACTTCTGAAAGCATGCTCCACACCTCGTCCCTCTCAGATTTAGGAAGGCACTTAAGATTCTTAAACTTTGGGTTGAGTGCTGTCGCTACCTTTAGAAATCTTATATTGGAACCTGTTCTATGTTTTGTCAAATCTGCAGTGAAAATGTTCTTAAATAGACTCATAGACTTTAAGGGCAGAAGGGACCATTATGATCGTCTAGTCTGACCGCCTGCACAATGCAGGCCACAGAATCTCACCCACCCACTCCTGTAATAAACCCCTAACCTATGTCTGAGCTACTGAAGTCCTCATGTCATGGTTTAAAGCCTTCAAGGTGCAGAGAATCCTCCAGCAAGTGACCCGTGCCCCACACTGCAGAGGAAGGGGAAAATCCCCCAGGACCTCTTCCAATCTGCCCCGGAGGAAAACTCCTTCCTGACCCCAAATATGGCAACCAGCTAAACCCTGAGCATGTGGGCAAGACTCACCAGCCAGACACCCAGGAAAGAATTCTCTGGAGTAACTCAGATCCCACCCCATCTAACATCCCATCATAGGCCATTGGGCATATTTACCGCTAACAGTCAAAGATCGATTAAATTGCCAAAATTAGGCTGTCCCATCATACCATCCCCTCCATAAACTTATCAAGCTTAGTCTTGAAGCCAGATATTTCTTTTGCCTCCACTGCTTCCCTTGGAAGGCTGTTCCAGAACTTAACTCCCCTGAAGGTTAGAAATCTTCGTCTAATTTCAAGTCTAAACTTCCTGATGGCCGGTTTATATCCATTTGTAGCCAACATATGCTGGGTCATCGTCAGAGACTACCACAACACCAAATAGATGTCCGAATGCAGGTAAAACCATGGAGCAGGAGACATATAATTCTTCTCCAAGGAGCTCAGTCACAAATTTAATTAACACATTTTTTTTAACAAGCATCATCAACATGGAAGCATGTCCTCTGGAATGGTGGTTGAAGCATGAAGAGGCATATGAATGTTTAGCATATCTGGCATGTGAATACCTTGCAATGCTGGCTACAAAAGTGCCATGCGAATGCCTGTTCTTACTTTCAGGGAACATTGTAAATAAGAAGCAGGGCAGCATTATCTCCCGTAAATGTAAACAAATTTGTTTCTCTTAGCAATTGGATCTGCCATTGAGGAGCTGCTGGTGAATCTTGCCCATATGCTCAGGGTTTAGCTGATCGCCATATTTGGGGTCAGGAAGGATTTTTCCTCCAGGGCAGATTGGAAGAGGCCCTGGAGGTTTTTCGCCTTCCTCTGTAGCATGGGGCACGAGTCACTTGCTGGAGGATTCCCTGCTCCTTGAAGTCTTTAAACCATGATTTGAGGACTTCAGTAGCTCAGGCATAGGTGGGAGATTTTTCGCAGGAGTGGGTGGGTGAGATTCTGTGGCCTGCGTTGTGCAGGAGGTCGGACTAGATGATCATAATGGTCCCTTCTGACCTTAGTATCTACGAATCTATGAGAGATGTAGGACTGAGTGGACTTGTAGGCTCTATAAGTTTGCAGTTTGCAGAATGCAGTTATGTAACAAAACCAAAAAAATCTACATTTGTAAGTTGCACTTTCACTTGTATGAGTGAACTGAAAAATACTATTTCTTTTGTTTGTCATTTTGCAGTGCAAATATTTGTAATCAAAAGTAAAATAAAGTGAGCACTGTACACTTTGTATTCTGTTGTAATTGAAATCAGTATATTTGAAAATGTAGAAAAACATCCAAAAATATTTAATAAATTTCAATTGGTATTCTATTGTTTAATTGCGATTAATTTTTTTTAGTTAATTGAGTGAGTTAACTGCAATTAATCGACAGTCCTCATTTAAACCGATTTTTTACCAAAAAATGCTCGGGTTTTGCAAAAAAGTATTAATCAGTTTTTTCCGATTTTCACCCCACTTTTGTATCATTCAAATATATAAAAAATAACTTGTTTTATTAGGAAAATACAATATTTTGCATGAGATTAATGTATTACAATAATACATTAGTCTCTGTGTACATGCAAAGCTGCCCATTGAAGTAAGGCTATGTATTGGTCTAGAAGATACACACAACAACCAAACAGGCAAGCACGTAAGCTCTGAAGTGTGTGCGCATCTGAACATACTTATGAATCTCATGCCTACCATGTACACTTTTCAAGTTTTTAGCAGATAATGGTTTAAAGATTTGACACACTAAAATGGGAAGAAAACAAAAACCTGTATCAGAATATGTTTCAGAAGACAAGGAAGTATTCAAAGTTTTAAATAAGCAGGAGAAAAGGATGAAGTTGAGTATATGTATTGCAAATGGTGTGGCCCAATTATTAAAATGTAAATATTTATAGGCTAATAGTTCTAAGTCTACAACAGTAAACTGTTTATTCAAATAAACAATTTTATTTGGGGATTAGAGATATATTGTTTTCTTAAACTCAGAGGTGACATTGTGTTTTGAGTTCTGTTTTAGTTCTGTACCAAACCACTTTGATGTACAGAATTCAAAGCATTAATCTCCCGAATACTTTTTTCTCCTGTCTTTCCGTCCACCAAAATAAACCCTGATATTTCACCAGAAAAATTATTAATACTTTTTGGCACTGATTTTCACCTGTTTTTGTTGTTGGGGTAATAAACACTGATAAATTCCCAGGAAAAATTAAATAAAATAAAAACTGAAAACGAAGGGCCCTATCTGTACTATAAAATCTGAAGGAAAAGGGCATTGTCCCTGCTTCCAGGAGCTTATAAATACAACACTTTTCAAAATGCCACTATATCATCTTATTTTCTAGCCTTTATTATTATTTGTATTACCATAGTGCCTAGGAGTGCTAGTCATGGATTAGGAGCCCACTGTGCTAGGTGCTGACCAAACACAGGAAAAACTGATGGTCCCTGCCCCAAAGAATTTACAATCTCAGTAATTTCCTAGCATAAGCAACAGAAACACAAAAGGTATTTACTATAAACCTAGGAGCATTCCATTCCACAAACCTGCTCTTTTTCCAGCATATCAGCTTTTCTCAATATCTTCATTGCATAAATATGACCCGTATCTTTCTTCTGGACGAGGCGTACCTAAAATTAAATCGAAAACCATCATTCTAATATACCTCACAAAATTGTTAATTGTAGTATTTTGGAGGACTGAAAATTGTTGGCACTTAAAAGATGCATTTGATTTTAAAATCAGGAAGGCACAAGAACGAAAGAAACATGACATAATCCATGTATACACTTTTACACCAAATCGCAAGTTGTCTTTTGAACTTTACTGATGAATAGATTTTAACTCTCTCTTTGGGATGATCAATATTTTGACAAATTCATAGTCAAATCAAATATCACCTTTAGATCAAGGAAGCTAATTTTTACAGTAAAATCTTATTAGGGCTTGTCTACACTTGCAAATTTTCTGAAATAGCTAATCTGGAATAACTCCCTATGTGGACACTCTTATTCCAGAATAAATATAACTTTGTCTGATTTAGCTTAACCCACTTCCAAGCAAAGAGGACACATACTTCCCCAAATGCTCCTCTTCCTATAACTTTCAGAGATTCAAAATCATCTAAGCCAAGCCTAGTCCTCTTCAGTCGCAGGAATTCTGTTTCTTTGCGTGCATGCTGTGACCGACGTAGTTTTTTCTATGGAAACATATCACATAATTACAAAGTTTATTGTAAGTTAAGTAACATACATAATTGAAAATATTTTGAATATATAAAACCATATTTTAGAAAAAAAGTTTTAGACCATAGGAAATGTAATTCTCCATCAGATCTCTGGTCTATCTAGTCCAATATTCTGTCTCTCACATGACTTGCACCAGATGCTTCAGAAGAAGGTGCAAGAAACCGCACAAAAAGCAGGTGTGAATATTCTGTCCCGCAAGGAAGAACTCATCCTAGTAATTAGAGATTGGCTTCCAAAAAGAAAAAAAACAAAAAACTTCAGTTCTCCATGTTTAAAATAATGACATTAGTATTTTTAAACAATTATAGAGAGGGTGGGGAATTTTTCAATGAAATTTTTTTTGGCCAGAAAATATTGATTCATCAAGACCAATACTTTTTGCAGGAAAAGGTCTGTTAAAATGGGGCTTTTTTTGTTTTTTTACTTGAAAAATTTTAGTTTCATCTTAAAAATGGAAAATTCTGGTTTTCCTGTTCAAAATGATTTTTTCTGATTTGCAATTCAAACTAGTTATACTAAAAAAATTAAATGGTTGAAATTGAACAAAACATTTTGAAATAAATGAAACATATTTCAAATGACCCAAAACCAATTTTTTTTTTTGATTTTCAGTTTTTGTCCCGATTCAGGACAGAAAATGTTTTCAAAAATCTTCCACAGGACATGAAAACAGATTCTTTCAGCTCTTACTGCACCTGTACTCCAGTCCCAGTTGTGTGTTTTTTGTGCTACTTGCGTAAAGGGAGACAGTAGAAAAAAAACAAAAACAAAAACAAACAAAAAAAAAACAAATCACGCAGACAAGTCTGGGGGAAGTTTAGTTACTGGTTTCCGCTATAGATGAGAGAGAGGGAAGACACTTTGTTTAAAGTACATACCACTATACAGTGACCTAAATAAACCCAGTTACAACTCTTGAGGTGGAGTGTGAGTGGGAGGACAGATACTAACTGATGGCATTTCAAAGTATTGTTTCCAGTGAGTCTTCAAAACTTGACCATTCATACACAAGAGGTTGAAAACCGCTACATATGCCACTGGGTAAAATCCACTGGCCCAGAAGACAGTTCTACTTTGGGGGCTGGACAGGTGGGAAAGGTCAAGAAAAGCAAAAGCACAGGTTCCATGACTTGGACAGGGGGAGAAAAGGCAAAAGGCAGCCATGGGTAGCCTGCTGGGCAGCAGAGATCAATATTTACTATCTACACCAAAATCTACTTTTATTAGCCAGGCAACTGGATGGTCATTAAAGTCCCAATACATTTTAGTATATAAAAGTGTCAAAGGGCTTCATCCTGAGAGATGCTGAGCACCTCACCTTCCAGTGATGTTAACAGGAATTTTAAAGGCGCTGAGACCCATCAGGGTGAGGCAATGAAGTCATACATTTTTATACTATATTTTTATTATCATTTAAAGCCACAAGATGGCATTATATACCCACTTGCTCTCTACTTTCTCTCTCCAAAGAGGTATGTTAAATGCACCAATACAAGAACTGTTTGAGGTAGATTTTATTGTATTCTTATTGCATCACGTAAAGTGCAATACAAGAAACAATGATGTGAATGACCACATCAAGGCAATTTAATGGAGGAAATGTTGAAAGATCCAGTGAGTGTGATTCTCTTCTCACTTACATTGCTGTGAAGCAGGGCTAACTCCTCTACTGCTATAAAGCTGGTGCAAGGGAAGGAAAAGCTAGGCCCAGTGTTTTAAAAAACCTTAGGATTTGGTTCAGTGAAAATATAAAGCCACTGTGGCGAATTCAGCCCTCAGGTGCGTATGCGCAAATCCCATTGACTTCAATGGAACTGGTCACATGCCTGAAGTTGGGTACATAAACACCTTACTGAATGAGGACCTATAACCTAGATCCTCTCTCCTGTGTATTTTGTCTTCTGCCTCTTTCAGCCAAGTGTTTCTGGCCCTTTTTTCTTTCCTTCCCAACTCCTAACTGAATTTCAAACAGATTTGTACCCCAAAAAACAAGTGTTATGTTACATTCTTCTTGGGTGCCTCTATCCTATCGGATGATAAGTACTGAACAGGGGTGTAAGCAACTTTTTTTTTATTAAAAAATTTAAAAGCTTATTAATGGCTTCTATTATAAACACTAAAATATGCTGTTTCTTTATAACAGCAAAACTTATATAATAAAAAAAATCTCAGTATCATATTGGATAATAAGACTGTTAAGAGTCAACCATATACACATCGAACACTAGCTTTGAACAGTAACCATGAAAGATAAAGCCCTTCAAATGTATTTCAATTGGTATTACCTCTTCATCTGCCAGGCCTTCTTCTTCCATGGCCACTTCTAGCTTTTTCTGCCTGCACAGGTAGACATACAAGTACACATTTAAAACAAAAACAAAAAAAATCAGACAGTACAAAAATGCCTTCACTTCACAGATCTCCCCTCTTTATCCTTGACACAAACTGGAGAATGGAAGTGTAATATTAAAAAGTTGTAATTTTAGAGTGCTCAGCGAACCCATTTCTTGGAAAAGAGATCCTGTATAAAAACAAGTTTCAGAGTAGCAGCCGTGTTAGTCTGTATCCGCAAAAAGAAAAGGAGAACTTGTGGCACCTTAGAGACTAACCAATTTATTTGAGCATGAGCTTTCCTGAGCTACAGCTCTCTTCATTGGATGCATTCAGTGGAAAATACAGTGGGGAGATTTAGATACATAGAGAACATGAAACAATGGGTGTTACCAAACACACTGTAATGAGAGTGATCACTTAAGGTGAGCTATTACCAGCAGGAGAGTGGGGGGGAAAAAACCTTTTGTAGTGATAATCAAGGTGGGCCATTTCCAGCAGCTGACAAGAACGTCTGAGGAACAGTGTGGGGTGGGTGGGCGGAATAAACAAGGGGAAATAATTTTACTTTGTGTAATGACCCATCCACTCCCAGTCTCTATTCAAGCCTAAGTTAATCGTATCCACTTTGCAAATTAATTCCAATTCAGCAGTCTCTCGTTGGAGTCTGTTTCTGAAGTTTTTTTGTTGAAAAATTGCAACTTTTAGGTCTGTAAGTGAGTGACCAAAGAGATTGAAGTGTTCTCCGACTGGTTTTTGAATGTTATAATTTTTGATGTCTGATTTGTGTCCATTTATTCTTTTACGTAGAGACTGTCCAGTTTGACCAACGTACATGGCAGAGGGGCATTGCTGGCACATGATGGCATATATCACATTGGTAGATGTGCAGGTGAATGAGCCTCTGATAATGTGGCTGACGTGATTAGGCCCTATGATGGTGTCCCCTGAATAGATATGTGGACACAGCTGGCAACAGGCTTTGTTGCAAGGATATCATTTAAAAGAGAACACCATGTACCTATGTCTGTCAACCCTCTAGTCACAGAGCTCCCATTGACTACAGTGGGAGTTTCACAAAAAGGCATACACGACGATATGCCCCAGTCAGCATATGTTAGCTATTATATTTTGACAGCACCAGATGTCTGCATAGAATTTCACATAAAAGATGACAAGGTCTTTGCCCCAAAGAGCCGTCTAAGGCCCCAGTCCTGCAAACACTTATGAACATACTCACTCGTGCCTTTACTCACATGTGACCAGACCTGTTGAAGTCAATGGGTCACATGGGTAAGTTTATATATGTGTGTAGTGTAGTAGTCCAAATCCTAGATACAAGGGAATAAAGCGATGAGGGAGAAAGTATGAGCCTTTTGAAGTGAATGGGACAATACATGTGAGTAAAGATTTTGAACGAGTGCTAGGATGTTAAGTTCTAGCGTTTCATTTTGAGCCCTTCTCTACTCAAAAATCAAGACTTTTCCCCATTTTGAGAAATACAGCAGAATCTCCTAAGTAGGACTCCCCAGTGGACAATCTATCCTCCCAACTGGGAGTGAGAGGCCCAATTAATAGCATACCAACTAAATAAGAAGCGGCTCAAAAGATATTAAAACCCGTTCTTTGGTTGTATAACCTCAATAAAAAAATTTCTGTTACCACAGAAACAAGTATTCATTATTGTAAAGACTTGGTATTTTGACACTTCGATCAGTAGCTTTACATTGCGATGTAGCTGGAAACTAGGGATGGATGATAACGGAGGTTAAAATGAAGTTGGTTGGGTCTATACTAGTGCTTCTGGAATTATTACCACCACACTAGTGCAACAGTGAGAGATTTTAACAAATATGCAAGCCCAAACAAGGCCTTAGTGCTAAGATACATGTACCCTCAAAAGAATGTACCCTCAAATGGTTAATAATTTGGTTAGAAATCAATAGAACTTTCTGAGAAAAACTTTGTGCAGGGACTAAAATGACTTTAAAGCACAGACTTGGTCTGTAGAACTACCACACAAGGCCAGTATAAATAAAAAGCTAAAAAGTGTGAAAGAACCCAGACACAGTACCTGGTTTCTCTCTCCTCATGCTGTAAAATTAGGTTGCTGTAGAAGTTCTCCAGTGTAAGTTTGGCCACAGTCACTCTCTCCCGGGTGTGGTTGCTCATGGGAAAGGATGTTGTAGTCCCTCCAGTCATTGCCATAGTAACATGTACTGAAACAGAGCACATAAAAAGTTACTCAAAAGAAATGTTTTGTTCCCCCCCAGAAAATCAGAGGCAATGTGAAATTCATGGGGAACGCACCTCCCTTGTACATAAACAAATCCATAAACTTCATATTGTAAAGTTAGAGAGACTTAGTAGGGGAGGATATGCTACCTACTCACCAAAAAATAACAGAAACCTTTCTACTGGCAAAACAAGGAGTGAATCATAGCAGAGAATCATGCTGGCTACAGGCAACGAACCCTCATGTACTTGTCCATGCATTAAGAGATTTACCACTGGCTGACTAGAGTCCTGCCCAAAACAAATATATAAAAATAAAATAAGTCTGGGGCAAGAGAAGAGAAGCCATCCATGTAGCTCTCTAAATGTAATATGTATAGATGGCACAAGAAATTGAAGAAATTGAAGAAATGCAAATCCTTAGCAAAAAGAAATGGTGAAAATGACAAACGAGCGAACACCTAGAAAGATAAGCTAAGCCAGGCATAAAAATTTGATTGTAAACTATCTTACATTTAAAACCCATTTAATAGAATTGAATACTGACACTTGGATAATACAGTATCTAGAAATCATCCCCTCGAAAAGGCAACTTCCTTAGTTTATGGAGAGATTTTTCTTACTATAAACATAATAAAAAATGGATCATGAAACTCCTCTTACTCCAAATGATCAGACTCTGAGGGAGTTTTCAATCACAAGGCAAATACCTTTCCAGGTAATTTCCTTCAGGCCCATTTACACGCCATATTGACAAGTTGGTAAAGAAGAACTGTTTAGGACATTCAGAAAGGTGTTTTCAAGAGACGTTCCTCACATGTGGAAATCACTGCAAGGAAGTGTTTAGGCCTTTTCAGGCTGTGAGTGAATCCTCCTACACTAGCACACAGCCATTCCAGGTTTATGCCTTAACTACCTGCAGGACAGGGGATGTGGTCACTAAGTGGCAGGACGTGGCTGCTCGGAAACAGTCTGGGGGCTGGTTAAAAAGACCAAAAACCCCACCTCATTCTGCCGACTGGTTTTAGGGCTGGAGTCTCATGAGCTGGGTGGGCTGGAACTCCCCACAGTGGAGGTGAGCAAAGCCAGCTCAGCTCTCTCAGATCCAGGGGAGCAGGGCTGTTAGGAAGCGTTCTTTTCTCCTAACAGTCATGTTCTAGCCCTGGGTAAAAGCATGCTGGGAAATAAAGCAGTGTATAAGCTCTGCCATTCCTCAAAAGAGAGAGACACCTGGGCGAAAACATTCTGTGCTGATGGCTCCTTCCTAAAAAGCTTCTTTGTTTGTATAATCCTTTTGCTTCATAAAGGGATTTTGAGTCAGCCTCCTCTGACAAATACCTGAATCAATGTCTGATCTTTGGATATATATTGTAATGCCCTTTTTTTTTTTTTTTGGTGAACTGCTAAGAAGTCCCAGACAGAGGTAGGCTTTTAGTTTATAAAATCTAGGGACATGCCTTTTTTTTTTCGGTCTGACCTGTCACACACACAATGAGGCAGTTTGCGAAGATGGCATTTGGTCTTGTTGACTTTTAATTGAATTTTATGTGGCAGTAAGACATTGTCTCTTTGCTAGAAACGTACTTGCTGTGCAGCAAGTAGTGGGGTTTTACAACACTATGCGGATAGTATTATTTTAACTGTGCATTTTGGACTATGCCCATATGCCACTTATGAGAATAAGGTGAATATTTATACCTACACAACGGGGATACTGATGCACTGCAATACAGCAGATTTTACAATCCTGTAGCTACTTCTGAATTTTTTTAATCAACATTTTATCTCCTTTGATTTTCTCCCAGTGAGACCTGTTATCTGTTCAGTTAACCTATTATCATCTTTATTAACTACAGATAAATACCAGACAAACAAAAATACAAGAGGTTATCCTCTCTTACACCAATACCACCAGGTGCGCATATTTTCTCTCTCTCTCATGGTAGCAAGTTTTCCAAAAGCCAGAAAACTGATCTACAAAATCTCTAGCCATTTCTATTAATTATATACCGTTTCAAGTCAGTCCGCCGATAAGTGGAAGTCTTGATTAAATATAAGTATACTGTATTCCTATCGTGTCCATACACGTTGCAACAGTTTCACTACAGTTCTCTATTGACAAAGACAGTGAAAGGGAAACATAGACCAGGTGATTTTACTATTGAAGTTCAGTATATGCACACATCCAAACTGAACAATTCCAATTACCTTTCCAGAGCTGAACACAGAGTGATATCAGCGATCAAAATAATTACAGGAATGATCCAATATGGCAAAAACAGCCTTTTGATCCTTTAGGAATTTTGGCACTGAATGTATTGTTAACCCAAGCTCAAAATAGATTAAACTTTAATTAAGGTATAAAGACTTTTTGGTTGTACCAGCCAGGTATTCATCATTTGCAAGTCTAGTACTCCCAGTTGGCTAAAATAACAATATATTTTTGTTTCCTGTTCATTTGTTTTCTCCATGCTCCTATACACACAAATGTAGACACTACCAAACAGGGAGTCTCAGTCACTTGATTTCATTAAGCCTGATTTTTTTGGCACTAAAGCACTAGACTATAAATAGAATGGTTGATTCTAATTGAGAGTAGTTCTAAAATAAGAAAATACAAGAGTTCCTGATTAGTAAATTAGGGATCTCAGAGAAAGCTATTTAACAGATAAGAAGCTTGCCATTACTGTCATAATATAGCATAAAACCACCAAGAAAGGGAGAGAATTACTGTTGCAAGTGTCCATTTCCAAAATCCCATTTGCCTTCCCCCCACTCATGTCAGCCATTTCTCTATGTTGCAATTAATGCTTCCTTCAGACTAAAGTTTAGAACACATTTTGCTTACATTGTGATAGTCACATTCAAGTAGCTAACAGTTCCAGCACTGTAAACAAAATCATCCCCAAACCATCCTCTCAACTAAGGGCCTAATCCTAATAAACTCCTTTGATTCCCATGAGTGAGAGATGAAGGAGCACAGAGGTCTTACAGGAAGTGCACAGCACCTTTCAGAGTTGTGCCCTAAATTTCCACATGCGTACACACACACACACACACCCACCCCACACTCAGCTGGGAAGAGGCAAGCAAAATATTTAAATCTGGCCTTTATAAACAACTGATGCGGGCAGAGGGTGGGGTAGAAAAATCAAAGGAAGCCCTACTCAGAATTTTGGCTGAACACTGCATTCACTGATCTCACTATATCAATCAAAATGTTTTGAAAAGGTGCCACCCACATTTCTTGGAGATACCCATAAAAGAGCCATTAATCCACCCAAGATCATGCCATTTACATAATGGAATCATTCTATTCCTGAAGTACCATCAGAGTTGCATTAGGTTTATGGAACTATAAAGAACAGCATTTAAACCAACCAGTCTATTTCGCTTAAAGCCTTCTGGCTGAGAAACCCAAAGCCCTAAGCCCTTTTCAACATGTCTATTACTCTGGGAAAATTGATATAAAAGATTATGACTTAGAGACATCACCACAATCTGATCAACATGAACCTTTACATTTACTACTAGTAAAAATTGCTTAGACCATACCCTCCACCCTTTTAAATCTAAAATCTTTTCTAATTGGACTGTGAAAGGAAAACTAAAGCACCAATTACTGCCTCTTCAGTCTACTCTCAAATCAGTTGTATGGCTGGATTTAAATCTATGTCAGGCCCCTGCCAAATGTTCCTGAAATCACTGCTCAACTGGCGAAAACCTCAACATAGCACAGTTTCTCCTACACAAATGGCCATGCAAAGCCCCCTGCTCAAAATCTATTATTCTTCTTCAGAGTGTTGCCATGGACACTGAAATTTTGATTAAACCAAAGCATAGTGGAGCATCATAGTGTCTGTGAGATGGAACCACTTGCTATAGGAAGCCAGAAGAGGAAAGATGGAACGATAAAGCAACTTGAGAACGACTGCCCTCTAATGAAACTGACCCTCAGGAAAGTTGGGAGCATTTCCTAGTAAGAGAGAAATGAGCACACAAAACCTGTCTCTCTCATATTCAGAGCACTGCGTCATCTCCAGACTTCAGAGATTCTGATGAGATCGAATTCAGAAAGGCCAGAAGAACTTAAGGGTGAGGTAGCATTAGATCTTGTGGGTAGCTGCCAACTGACAGCAAGCATGGAGATGTTGAGTCCTGAGTCATTGCATGATAATTAGAGCCCCATTGCTACTTACACAAAATAGCTATTTACACTAAAGGTGTGGGTGGCAGAGGGAAGTGGGAAAGATGATTTAGTGGACAGGACACTGGCCTTGGACTTAGACTCAGGAAATGTAGGTTAAATCCTGGCTCAGGCACAGACTTCCTGTGGGACCTTGGGAAAGTCACTTAATCTACCTTGTGCCTCAGTTCCCCATCTATAAAATGGGGGTAATACTTCCCTATCTCACAGAGGTGTTGTAAGGATAAAATCCATTAATATTGTGAAACGTTCAGAAACTACATTGATCGGGCCATTATAAGTACATGGCTAGAGAGAATAACCATGATGACAGATCCTTCTATCAAACCTTTCCAGCTCCTTGTATTTTGTTTTGAATATTTTTTTTATTTCAATCTTTTAATGGGAATTCATGCTTATGAAAAGGTGTTATAAACACTGAAAACTGAAGACATCTATTCACTCAACAGGCACAGCATGAGCAGAGGAATGAGATCTTTCTCAAATATGTTTCTTATATTCAGGGGACACTATAGTCTCCAAGCCCATTCAATCCTTGACATCTCTTGCAGAGGCTGCCAGCAACAGGGCAAATTAGTGAGAATTGCAGTGGTAGTTTTCTTGTTGTGGATAGCTCTCCAGCAAGAACTGGAATGAGGTTACCAGTCTCATTAAAGATAAACCCTCTGCACAACTTCATTAGATGGTACTATTTGCTACCACTCATCAAATTAAATGGCATTTGAACCAGACAGTGCAAATATTCTTCCCAGCCACCACCATTTTTGCAAACTGTATTTATGAAATTTTAAAAGTTAGTTTTTAACTGCTCTGAAAGCCAGGGGGAGTATGTACAAGATGGACATTGTTGCTAAGAGTAAACAATTGACAAATTGGAGCCTCTTGTATTGAACACAAAACTTCCGATTTTCTTCCACAACTTTAACAAACATATACCTACAGTCCTACACAATAAAATGAGTTATTCAGACTACTGGGTCTCTCACATGTTAGTGGGGAAAACTTTTGAAACCTCTTTCTGCTCTTTTGGGTTTAAAATGCAATGCTTATGTATGTAGACCTGAGGATAGGGAATGCCTGTCCCTGTGACAACTATGGCCCTTTATTAAATGGTCAATAAAAACTCATTAATGCAAGCCAATACGCATTGGCGCTCCTGATTCCTAGAGATCACGGGCCTAGTTCTCTGCTGGTGTAAGCAGTCAAGACTGCATTCAAATCATGGAGCCATATCACTTACATTACACACCTGTGTGTAAGGACAATACTGAGAAATAGTTTCTTGCTTCAAATCATAGCTTCCACAGTGCTCTCAGTGTAGTAAGTTTTGTCACTTGATCCCAACTTTCTCCTGAAATCAGATATGCCAACTGGAGTTTCAAAGTAGACGGGGGGGATAGAAGGGAAAAGGCAAAGAGGAGTAAAACAGAGTTATGCTGAGGGAGTCATTCAAATGAAAAAGCACACAGTCCAGTAAAACAATTATCTTCAGAAACCCAGTTATCACCACTATATACAACAATGCAGTGTCAGCTCTTCCGACGAAGAAACCACATTACCTTTACTGTTGTACAGTTGCTTGACCAATGACAAACATAACAGCAGAGCAAAATTGAGCACCAAAACAATGCTGCCTAGTGCTATGTTTTAAAAAAATGCAAAGTGCTATCTATGCAAGTAGCAAGGAGAGGGCAAATTAAGAGCCTCAGAATATGAAAACCAGCTCTGTCCTCTCTAAATTGTTCAAATCCTCTTTAAGAGAGACAGAGGCAGGAGACTAAAAAAGAACCAAACCCACAAAAGCCACAAATAACTGCATGATTCACACCAAAAGGCAGTGGGCAGGGTCAGCTACAATGGATGAGGCAATGAAAGAGTCAGCAGCATGAGGTGATGTGACATGCTAGTGAGACACGGGGGAGGAGAAGCAGTAACCCGGACACCGGAGGCAGCTTCCAAAATATAAAATCAGCCCCCACACTAAAAGGTTACCACTTCTGTCTTAGCTTTAGTAATGCCTGTCAATGAATATCCTAAAGATGAAACTGAGGGCGAAAGAAGTCAGCTTGCATTATCCACCCTGAAGAAAGGTGTCTCTCTGCACTGTCATTTGCTACTTGTGCAGAATTTGGTATTTGTGTTGCTCACCTTTTCACTCTGCACATTCTTTTGCATCTACTCTTTTCTTGCACAGACTTCAAATCTTCATGTACATCAAATTTAATAAAACTTGATCTTCACCAAATCAATGTATCTTTCTACTAAGGCTTAAAAATGCATTATCATAGCTGCATTACAATCCAGAAACTGGAAAAAACCCACATTGATCCAAAATCTTTGTTGAATTAAGTCTCAGAGCAATATGCAGACAAGAAAAATCCCACCTTGGTGAACTAACGTTGCCATGTCAAGTATGGCGCAACATTTTGCAAACTGCCTGGGGTAGATAATAAGACTATACCAATGGTGGGCAACCTGCAGCCCGTCAAGGTAATCTGCTGGTGGGCTGCAAGACAGTGTTCACATTGACTGTCCGCAGGCACGGCTTCCCGCAGCTCCCAGTGGCCGCGATTCGCCGTTCCCGGCCAATCGCGGCCATCAGGAGCTGCAGGCAGCCGTGCCTGCGGACGGTCAATGTAAACACTGTCTGGCGGCCCACCAGCAGATTACCCTGACGGGCTGCAGGTTACCTGCCACTGCTCTATACTATTGAAAAATATGATTTCGCATTTTTGAGAGAAATGAA
Organism: Eretmochelys imbricata; assembly: GCF_965152235.1. Taxonomy (NCBI): domain Eukaryota; kingdom Metazoa; phylum Chordata; order Testudines; family Cheloniidae; genus Eretmochelys; species Eretmochelys imbricata. The sequence goes on from NC_135572.1 coordinate 238,432,583, forward strand.
AGATATAGTACCTGAACCAAAGTCCACTGAAGTCAACGGAAAGACTCCCACTGACTTCAGCGAGCTTTGGATCAGACCCATTAAGAATTAATCTTATTCTGGTGACCTGGGAAATATTAACTGCTAAAGTATTGTTACCCACAAGTTAGTTAGCAGATCAGTATAACTTTTCAAACACTCCCTTGTGGGACACTGAGCAGTACAAAAAAAATTATATCCCCACATAATTCATGTTTCACGATAGCACCATCCTTCAAAGCCTCTAATTTTGTTTCCCCTTCTACTTTTAAATAGCAACTTTTACAGTCAAGTATAACAAATCAGATGCTTAACACATACACTTTTCCTTCCTTGATAATATTTCCATAAAGGTCCTTATTGATATCTTTGGAATGTGCTTTTACTACCATCTAAACTTAAGAAAAGCGAAAATGAATCCCAAAACTTCAGTACAGAGTAATGAAAGGATTAGTTCACTCCCACTTCCTTTACCCTTACATGTTCATTTACTTTACTTATTTCCCCCATTACCCAGATACTCTACAAGTATCTAGGTGGGGAACAAATATTGAGTAATATGTTTGTCAATCTAGTAGATAAATGTATAACACAATCCAATGGCTGGAAGTTGAAGCTAGACAAATACAGACGGGAAAATAAGGCATAAATTTTTGACAGTGAGGGTAATTAACTACTGGAACAACATACCAAGGGTCGTGGTGGATTCTCCATCACTGACAATTTTTAAATCAAGATAGGATGTTATTCTAAAAGATCTGCTCTAGGAATTATTTTGGAGAAGTTCTATGCTTACGTTACATAGGAGGTCAGACTAGATGATTACAATGGTCCCTTGGAATCTATGAATCTACAAACCTTTAGTTTGTCATTATTTTCCAATATGTATTAAGCTATCTGTAACCAGGTTCATGAGTTTTACTATCTTGAGCTAGAGAATGAATTACGTTTGTTCTATCTGAGTGAACACCAAGCAATACGGAGTAAAATTAGTTCTCTCAGAACAGGCTTTACTATTTAAAAACAAAAAGCACTCAAATGTTTTGGCCATTTTAAGTAATTCTCGCCCTGCCTGTGGAATGTCCATAATAAGTCACCCATTATAACCACTTACAGTTAAAACCAGATATAGCTCCATGACTCGTCTGGCACAGCTAATGCATCAAAACAGCAGACACGCCCAACATTTGAACTTTCAGATTGTGAAAAAAATCTGCAGAAGGTATTCATACACATGTAGAAATGAGAGATGAAAAAGACCTATTAGATCATTCAATCCATCAGACATTGCAGCTCTGTTAATGGAGACATTCGGAATTCTCAGAATACTGAGAAGGAGAGCCTAGAAAATAGCTAGGAATTTAATCAGTTAAATTTATCCAAATGCCCATCTGTTGTGTTCAGCATAGAAAAAGTAATTGTTCTGTCAATAAGGCCATGTCTACACTAGTGAGCTTATAGTCGCACAGCTGTATGGATGCAGTTGCACCACTGTAAGATCGGTCATGTGGCTGCTCTATGTCAACAGGTGAGAGCTCTCCCATCAACATAATAAAACCATCTCCATAAGCAGCAATAGTGCTGTGCCTTAGTCCGGCAAAATTTTTGTCACTCAGGAGTGTGGGTTTTTTTCATACCCCCGAGTGACATAAGTTTTGTCAACATAAGTGGGAGGGTAGACATGGCCTTAGATTTTAGGAAGACTTTAGTAAGCATCTGAAACAATGGGCCAAATTCAGAGGGGATCTGTAAGATAATGTAACTTAGATCCCCTTACATTCAGACAGAATCATATATTCTGTCTACCCAAGTGTAACGGAGGGTTTTATCGAGACTAGGAAAAAAAAGTGCTTTTTAAAAACATTGTGTTAGATACCAGGATTTAAAACATATCTCAATCCCTAGAGCAGCCACAGTTTAACACTGTCACAGTCATGTCAGCAAATTGTTTCAACCATGAGCAACTAAATCTAGGTGAAAAGTGTTACCATCCTACATCTAGCCTACATCAAAAAAAGCTGAGGTCTGTAAATACTCTACATACTCTCACCTGCTTTTCCTCATCTACATGACATACCCTTCATTAAACCACAATCAGCTAACACGGGTTGTGGTGGCAGAAAACTGTATCTATTCTAGGTGTTGATTCAAAAGACCCCTTTTGTTAGCTACATTATTTTAAAAAACACCTTTTTTCTAGTCAAAACAGTCACAGAGTACAAATGAGTTCTAAGGGAGTTTGTCTGAACTCAGGGAGGGTAAGTAATACCACCTTACTCACTACCTTTTAATTTGGCCCAAGGAAATTAATCTTCTTTTTCATTACAAAACACTACCAGTAATGATAAGGAAATATTTCCAAATATGGAATATAAACTGAATATTGGAGTTCTGTTGCACTTAAGGATTTCCTGCTATTCAACTAAGTACAGCAGAAGTAACCTCCTGAAAACAACAGGCTGTGATTCACTGCTATCCTACTTTCAATGAGCAGCAAGCAGGGGGACTGACAAATGCAAATTCATTTCCCCAACAGGAAAACATACTGGGCGGGTAAAAGCTATGTACAAAAAAAGGTTAATCTTTCACCCAGCTCAAGTAGTAAAGAAACATTTGACTCAAAATACCGCAGTATTTGTTTTGGTTAGCAATAGAGATGGTGGTTACCTAAAGTTTAGAACCACTAATCTACCAATAAGGTCACTTCAGTACCTAAACATTTAACAATACCTACATGCTGCAATTATGGCCTCTATATTCCACTATCAATAGTGGTTCTCTCTATTCCTATGATAACAGTACAATTTTGAGACATCATGTACCCAATATATACAGTCAAAGCTTTATTTGTTCTGCTCAAGTCTTACCAAGCTCAGTCTCTTCAGAGCTTCTCTCTTGACAAACTATTTTCAAAAGAAAGTATTTGCTCTTTGATTGGACAGGGGGCACTAAGATTTCAAAATACTTTGCAAATATTAATGAACATTGCTGTGAAATAGGTAAGGATCATTATCTCCATTCTAGAAAGAAGGAACCTAGGAATGTGGCACCTATGCTGTACCACCACCACGGGTCATAAAGAAGTGCCACCATGACAGGGTAATAGAATAAAAGGTCCTGACTTAAAAGAGGTGCTGAGCACCCATATTTCAGCCGACTATAATGGGAGCTGTGTATTCTTAGGAAAATCAGGATGGCATCCTGACTTCCAGTCCTGGACTGTGTTAATGTGCCTCTCTCAAAAGTTACTGTAAGATTTGAAACAACTTTAATTTTGTTTAGAATTTTTGTTATTTTTGGCAAGCAAGGAAAATTATGTAGCATTTTTTCTCAAAGATAAATACGGTTGTGTGCACTGAAACTGCACATGTCACACATCACCTTAGCTTGCAGTATTTTTTCTTCCTTGTCATAGGACTCATCTTGCACTCATCTTGGACTCCTCTTAGCAGGGTTTGAAAACAGTGAATTGCTCTCTGGCCCAAAGCACTTAAGCGAGTGCTTAATCTTGGGCTGTTGCTTATGTCCAACCCTCTTCAGCAAAACACTTGTTTTAAGCCCCACTGAATTCACTAGGACTTAAGCACATGCTTAAACATTTTGCTGCAAAATCTGGGCCATGAAATAATGAAGAACAAAGCAAGATCAACTGTTCAGAGGCCTCTCACAAACTTTCTTTGTCTTTCTTAATTACTTATTGCGTTTCTGGTTCTAAGGAAAACTATACCCATTTCTTTTTAGACCCTCCTTCAAAAAGAATGTAACACTTCTCACCATGAATAAACAGTGGAAAAGTATCTAAAGGTATATTTTTTCCACAGATGACCTTTCTGAGCCTGTGACACCATCATGGTGAAAAGACATCATCTAACAGTGTGTGGGATTTCTATGTGCAAGACTATAAAAATAATAGTAAAAATAGTAAGAGAAGTGGCTTCTGATAGGCCATTTTCCATAAAAGTCCCTTGACAGTGGAATTCCATTCTACCCATGATTCAACAGAGCCCAAATCTGTTGATCTTCAGGGCATGCTGCAAAGACCATCTATTTTCCTAGGAGTTCAGGGGAGGCAGGAGCACAAGGAGACTCTTGTGGTCTGAGAAGGGTATTGTTGAGGCTTGATTTTCATTTTTTGATTCAATATTTCTGGTGTGGAGGGTAAAACAACACTGAATTTATTCTTGTTTCTATGGTTGCATTTTTAATGTATCCAAAGTCTTCCAAGTCTTGGACAGGCACTTTAAAATCATATAAAATAAAATAAATGCAATAAATACACATGGTAAATCTATGCTAGCAAAGAAGAAGAGCTCTAAAGGAGAGGCAAAGGAGAAACTGGATGAGTTGTTGTGGCCTGTTTTGTGCAGGTGGTCAGATTAGATGATCTAATGGTCATTTCTGGCTTTAAAATCTATGAATGCAGATAGAACTGTGTTGCTGGGAGCTGGTTCAATGGCCACTGCTGACAGATTCTTTTCTGATTTTGATTTTTGGAGCAGGAGCCAGTCAGTGGATAAAGCAGATGCTGTGCAAAGCAGAAGCCTGCTGAAGAGATGAGACGTGGGACACACACAGATGATTGAAAGTACCTTCTAAGTGCCTGGACCTGGAGCTGTGGAGATGGATGTAGTGGGTAGAGCTCCCCCCCACATAGAGCAAAGTTCAGCCCACCCATGCTGCAGAAGAAAGAAGAAAGATTATTTCAGGAAGGGACCATGAGACTAGCAGCGAGGTCCCTACAGCAATAAAGACAGCTGCAAAAGGAAAACATTTCCATCCTGTTTTAGTATCAGGTAACTCTAGAGTATAAAATCAAGTGCAATACTATTCTAATTTTGCACTCAGACAGACAGTAGCTCTGTAGCTACACTCAGCATCACAAGAAAAGACACTCTTCAGCAAGAAGGTGTCACAGGCTCAGAAAGGTAAACAGACTCAAACTTTATTTTCAGATCTGTTTCAGAGAATCCAAGGGCATCCCCAGCAAGGTGTGTGTTTTACCTCTGAGCTCTCTGATGCCTGGACTGAGATAAATCTTATTCTCTTCTATATAGCTTCTTATACTGCTCTCATGACTGTAGTATCTGAGTGCATTAAGTAACATGCTAACATCTGCCACACATTTGTTCTCTCATCTTTCCCCCAGGGAGAGAAGTGTGTGCAGTGGAGTGTTTTCTTTTGGCTTTTTCTATACACACACAGACATACACATAACTATATGTTTATATTGGTGCAGACAGGTCAAAAAAGGCAAAGCTATATCCACACTGTAAGAGTGACAGCAGCAAAGCGGCAGCGATGCCACTATAGTACAGATGCTTCCTATGTCGATGGAAGGGGCTTTTCCATCAGCATGGTTAATAGACTTCTCTGAGAGTAGGTAGCTATGTTGACGGAAGAATTCTTCCATCAGCCTAGCTGTCTCTACAGTAGGGGTTAGGTTGACCTAAATACAGAGCTTGAGGCACGAAATTTTTCACGGCCTTGAACGACATAGCTAGGTTGATCTAATTTTTAAGTGTACACCTGGCCTTAGAGGGGAAGGTGCTAAGGTTTGTGATGGGCCTTTGTTTCTGTGGGACTTGACTCCAGTCTTGGGCTTGCCCTGGAGACAGCTCAATCAAATGGATGGCATTTTCCTTTAAATTAATCTCTACCACTCAATAGTTCAATTAAACTGTTTCCCCGTTAAATGATTGCTGCATGCCAAGGTGTGGGCAAAAGTCTTGGCCACCATTTCAGCATATAAAAAAAATGAGGGAAAAGGAGCAGAGGGTAGCTGCTTGTTTGTTTAGATTACATAAAAGCACCAAGGCTCCATATAAATACAATTAAATACAAATACGATTAAAATGTCAAGTACAAACAACATGAACACATTGCCCAGTGACCATTAGTTACATTCTGTTTAAACCAACTTTTGCCTGCTCGCTGTGAAGAGGAGAGCGTTAAAAGGCTTTGAAAACATAGTAAGATTAATACATTCCCATGTCTCCCTAGTTCAAACTATATTAACAAGGGAGACCATTCTTTTGATTGATCTCATTTAATAGAAGGTTAGTCATATTAAAAATTAGAGACCGTCTCCTAGATGATGTCTTATATATTGTACCTCTCCATATTACTGATGAGCTGCTACATATTATTGATAAATAACTATGGCCACATTTACAAAGCCTAAAAAAGCTTTCTGCCATGTGTTGCTTTGTTCCTGCATGCTGTTCAGAGTCCACACATGGACAAGCCAGATCAAACAGTGGTGTTGTTGACATGGGGCAGAAGGCTCTTCTATGCATTCGGGGTTGACATTTCTTATGTTTTGATCTGGGCAGTCTGATCATACAACCTAGCGTTTGCTAGCCAGCTTGTCACTAATGAAAGCGATGGCTGGAAGAACATATATGTTTGACTTATGACAACAGCAGGAACATCCAACCCCAAGGGCCTTCTTCAGCTCTTCTTACACATTCCTAATCCTGGCAAATCTCCCATTGTCTTTAATAGGAGATTTACCTGCAAAGGTAGTGCTGAATATGTCATCTACTAGTGATAAAGTTAGACAATCCTTACTGCAAAAACAAAGACACATGCTTGGGTCTGGCTGCCGATACTAGCATTTAAGAAATGAACAACTGAAAAGTTACCCCTGTTTTAGATGCATATTATGCATGTACAAAGAGAAAGGATGCTTCTGTGGTTAAGACAGAGGAAATTGTATTAAGTAACTTAGAAGATTTGGGTTCTGTTTTCACCTCTGTCAAGGACTTCCTGTGTGACTTTAGGCAAAACACTTGCGCTGTGCCTTAGGTTCCCCATGTGTAAAATAGGGATACCATTTCTCTACTTTACAGGAACATTATTAACTAATCCATTTTAGAAGTTCTCTTAAAATAATTTATAGTATTTAAATTGGTTGACCAAAACTCATCTCTCTCTCTTCGGGGGCTGGGTTAAATGTTTTAGCATGTATCCTACAATGGGACCCAAATGGACAAACCCACAGATCTGACTGCAGTGACTGGAAGCTATTATTAGTATACCTATTCCATCTGAGTCATCATTGTATATATTGATACATATTCGTGTATTTTTTTGATAGAGTGAGATAAGCAAGTATGATACTTTACTCTGAAAAGTGTAAATTACATAGGTGCCCCGAGCACAGGATGAGCACTTATTTTGGTTTCATAAAGTGAAATAAAGAAAAGATGACAAAAGGAAAAGAACTACTCCAAATATTAACAATTTAATGCAAGTGACCAGTTCGGTTTGGCAATAACATTTCCCAATGTGGTTACATTTTCCCTTGACTAAAAGCAAAATGTTGCTACTAGGAGTTCAGTAGAATATATTTAACTGAATGTCTCTCTAATCAACATTTACATATTCTTTTACTCATATGCAAACAAACTGTGTTAGATACTTTAAATCAGCTCTCTTTAAAAATATTGCCAAATGCACGACAACTGGCTATTTTTCAAGTTTCCTTGTAAAGACATACGTGTAACTATATCAGAAATATAGTTTGCTGCAAATATGTTTTAAAATGGAGAGAGAGAGAGAGAGCATTTTTATTTCACAACACAGAACAGAGCTAGCACCATTTTCCCTTTATGCATTATGAAGCGACAAGCCACATTACCAAAGAAAAAGAAAACATTAAGGCCGATAGTGTGGAGCTGCTCCAAAATCAGGGTCAAGCCGTATGAGTTCTTTATAGTTATGATTATTCCTAGCAGATAAAAAAAAATGAGTGCTAAAATTATAACTTTTACTAAAAACTATTTTAAAAGGGCTCTTGTGATCAGAAGAGTGATTGCATGAAAGCAGCACTTATTTATTCAACAGATCAGCTCCCCATCTGTATTCAGAGTCCAATCTGCTTAGTCTAGTGGCAAAAATACATTTTCACTAATATGAAACCATCTTTGCCTTAGACAGCAACACAGCTATAGGAAAGGGAGCTGGATTTTATTCTAACTCATGCATCCTCAGACAGTGGTGTTGGAACAATTTTTATAGTGGGCATGCTGAAAGCCTTTGAACAAAACTGTAAACCCCCTATATAATGGAAACCACTTCAAGCCGGGAGTACTGCCGCACCCCTAGCGTCCCTAGTTCCAGCACCCCCTGTCCTCAGACTAAGTAGGGCTACGTCTTCACTACCTGCCGGATCGGTAGGGATCGATTTATCATGTCTTATCTAGACGAGATAAATCAATCCCCGAATTGACACCTGTACTCCACCTTGGCAGGAGGAGTAAGTGGAGTCGACGGGGGAGCCGCCGCAGTCGACTCACCGCCATGAGGACAGCCAGGTAAGTCGAACTAAGATACTTCAACTTCAGCTACGCAAATAGCGTAGCTGAAGTTGCATATCTTAGTTCGAACCCCCTCCCCAGTGTAGCTTAGGCTTAAGATTCTTAGTGGGGCTATAAAAGCAGAGAGGAAGCTGCTGCAGTGGCAGCTCCCTAGAGGGAAGGGTGTGTCCTCTCCCTTCGTAGCTTGTTGAAAGTTGCAAAGATCTCTGGTGGTTGTTACCGAGTGTTCTGAGTTGCTTTGTTCTTGTTTTGAATATTCTTTGTGTTAATAAAGTCAGAAAGGTACTTGAACTGAACTATAGTTTGGGGGTTTATTTTACCTCCTCAGCAGCAGATGTTTCATTTCTTTAGAATCTTCCATCCAAAGATCTCAAAGCACATTGCAAATATTAACTAACAGAGCCACACAGCAGATCCCTTGTATGGGTGGGTCAGTAGTATTATCCACATTTCACTACTCAGGAAACTGATCTGCAGAGGACTAAATCCTGTAGTTACCAGAACTCTATGGATTTCAAACATATATAAATTAGGGCAGGATTTGGCCAGAGACACCCCCATCACACGGGACGGCTGTAGCAGAGCTGGGAATAGAACCCAGATCTCCCAATTCCCAATCCTCTGTCTTCATAGTAAAAAGTCAATATTGGGCATATATACAGTGCTTACCATCTGTAGAGATCAAAGCATTTCACACTGGAGGATAAAGATCTCTATTCTCATTTAATAGTTGGGGAAATTGAGATACAGCAAAATTAAGTGAATTAGCCAAAATCATTGTGTGAGCCTAGCGTTCAAGACCCAATCTCTAGTTTTCTTTCCATGTATTTACATTTTGTATACAGTGCCATAGTCACATGGCCATACTTTGTCCAAGTCATTATACATACATACAAGACAGAGCGCCTCTTTTAAATCCTGGTAAGAGGAAAGGAAATGTTTTATTTGAATATCTTTTTTTAAAAAAAAAAAAAAATCAAGCAAGCAAAATATGTAATTTATCAAAACTACATACTCAGCAAAGGAAGAGTTGAGAAACAATCTCTGTAATCCCAGATGTAACCAGCTGCTCACAACTAAGAATTGAAATAAGGTCAATATTTGAGCCTTTGGGAGAGGCAAGCTATTTCTCTGGAAAGACGTCCACATGTTCTCATAAGGAAATATGTGTTTGAAAACTGAAGATTGTGCACTTAAGGAAAAAGAAACAAAACTAAGTATCTATCGGTGCTCATAAGATTTAGCATTCAAAACTAAGCGAGATAGAAAAAAGCTCTATGCAGTTTAAATAAGAGAAGATTGAACAAATAACAAAAAAATCAACTGTTTAAATGAAGACTGAGCCAGATTCTTCACGAGTACAAGCGCATTAATTCCAAGGGAGTCCCATCTGCTTCTACCACTGGTGTCTCTTAGGCTCAGAGGTTTTAGCAGCTGCTATTACGAAGCAGATTCTGATGCTCTTCCAAACACAGTTAAGAACATTCCAACTACATCATGTACCACGTACAGTCTCTGAATTAACAAGATTTTGTTTGCAATTGCAGTGATATTTTATCAAGGTTATACCAACTGAATACCAAGGGAAAAAGAAACAGTGTTCAAAATCATTTTTTGGGCAAGAGCAAAGCAGTGCATGTACACTGCAAAGCACAGCTGGGATTTCACAGTGGCCTTGCCATCACTGGCTTTTTTCCTGGAAAATTTTAATCCAAACTCGCATCAAACAGTTAAACGACTATTTTTAACTTGTACTTCACTTTAGAATATTGGGTAATTTTAAGAGGAACCAGATGGCGACAGATTCAGAACCTGAGTGCATAGGTCATGTAATAAACCAGACTATTTCTCTTCCTTCCCCACTGACTGAAATGGACCTTTGATTTTAGTTTGTTAGAAATTCAACTAAATTGCAAGTACTACAAGTACAATTCAGATCAGTGGTGGGCAACCTGCAGCCAATCAGGATAATCCACTGGCAGACCACGAGGCAGTTTGTTTAGATTTGCACAGCCGCCCGCATCTCTCAGTGGCCGCAGTTTGCTGTTCCCGGCCAATGGGAGCTGCGGGAAGCGGTGCGGGCCTCAGGGACATGCTGGCCGCTGCTCCCATTGGCCAGGAACGGCGAACCACAGCCACTGGGAGCTGCAGGTGATTGTGCAAATGTAAACAAAATGGCGGCCCCCCAGTGGATTACCCTGATGGGCTGCGTGCAGCCTGCAGGTTGCCCACTACTGATTCAGATCAATGTTGGTGGAACTTGATCATCGGTATTAAACTCTAACATGGACATTCTTTGGCTGAAATGACAAAAGCTTACTCGCATGATTAATCTTCATGCAGTTGGCTTTGTTAAGCAGATAGAGATATACTGAGAAGAACAGAGAGTATGAGTGTCCTGTGAGGAAGGTTTCAGTGATTTTGAATTTTGGATGTTTAGTGAACTGCTCCTAAATTCGGTGAATTAATTAATTATGGCTATGAAATTTGCTACTGCAAAAGGCAGCCTGAGGATCTTAAAGGGCAAATAAGAACTGTGTTTCGAACGTAAAAAAAAGCGGGGGGGGGGGGGAGGCAGAAAAAGTAATTTTAAAAAAATGTTCCTTTCAAGGCTCTCTTTATATTTCATACACAAACAAAAAAGATCATTTGAATCCTTTGCATATCGCCTTTTAAAAGTAACATGCAGTCAAAATGCAGATTATTTCCTTTGACAAAAAGCTCTTGTTCCCTGGCGCAGCCCTCCCTGCCTGGCGGCGCGGTCGGGGCGCACTGAGGACAGTCCGCCCTGGTTGACAGTCATGTTGGGAGCAGGAGGACCTGTCCCCCTCACAGCCCCCGTACCGCACCTCCCGCGAGGGGGGAAGCAGGGGGCCAAAGGGGAAGGTGCGGCGGCGGTCATCTCCCTCAGCCCCAGGATGCGGTGAGAGTCAATGAGAATTTTGTCACAGATTTTAATGTGAGCAGAACTGGGCCCTGTATCAACAGAGCAGACTTTTTTCTGGGAAAGAGCAATGCTCTTTGAGCAACTAACCTGAGCCACACAGGACTTTTGGAGGTATTAGAAATACCTGTTGTTGTTTTTTTCTCCCCCCCCCACCCCCAAGTATTTTTAAAATACTTTCTTCTGGTCTTTGTAAATACTCATTTAGGGCTTGTCTACACAACTGCTTAAGTCAATGTAACTTACATCACCCAGGGATTTGAAAAAGCCACCCTCTGGGCGACAAACGTGACACTGACTTAAGCGCTGTCCCACCAGTGCTAAGTTGGTGGGAGACGCTCTCCTGCCGACACAGCTTCCGCCTCTTGTTAAGGTGGAGTAATGCCAATGGGAGAGCGCTCTCCTGTCAGCATAGTGCATCTTCACCAAAGGTATTAGAATGTAATCAATGCAGTTTCCCCTTTAAATAATATTGGCTAGATAAATTTTGCGTCATTTAAATAGGAGTTTGAGAAAAAAGGAGATTCCCTTGGCCTCTTCTCCCCTACCCCCCATCAAACACACAGAATATTATATTCTTTTTTTTTTTCGTGGGGAGAAAACCCAAGAAAAAGCATAGGCAGGTGCCGAAGTCAATTGACCATGTGCAAAATAACACTCCATATGTATATGGAAAGTCTACTTATTGTAAGTGACTTCATCTTGTAAATCAGATGCTTTGTTGACAAGATGATCACCACCCTTGAATACAAGGAAGCTGCACCCAAAGTACAAATTCAATCATTCCAGACAGAAGTCTGACCTGCCATCCAAGACAAATATGGAATTTAATCTGTACTGCACTGAATGGGATTTATTAGTTTGCAATATCTGGAAATCATTTACTTTACCATTAGAAGTGTTACTTAACCAATCTTTCTGCAGTAAAACCCAGCCCTGCTGCCTTGGAAGCAAAGGGCAAGGGGGGAAAAGCATTTAGATTTTCCTCAGTCATTGCAGAATCTCACCCGGCACACTTCAGCTGCAGACAGGGCAGATATATATGCAGTGTAGCTCTCGCCTCTAGTATATTCTAACCACTCTGCATAAGGGTGCAACACTTTTTCATCATCCATTGTCCAGCAGCAGCTTTTAAAGATGACATTTTAGAAGTCTATGGCACTGAGATTATGGAGACAAGAAAACATTGTGCTTTTTGGATTAAAGCAGTTCGTGCCCAAACGTTTCCTCTTGCGCCCCCTCCCCATCACCATTACCTTTAATGGAATGCATCCATGTCCCTGCACCCCCACACTGGGAGCAGAGTTGTGGCTGGGCCATTGGCCGAGCCACGGCTAGGAGCAGGGTCAGGGCAGGGGCTGGAAGTGGAGCTGCAGCTGGGGAATGGGGCCAGAGCAGAGCTGGGTGGCGCAGCCTCACTGCCACCAGTGGGCACTGGCTAGCACCCCACTGTGCCCCCCGGTCATTCCTCCACACCCATCTAGGGCGGGCATGGCCCACAGTTTGGGGACCATTGGACTAAAGGAATGTCCTCACTCTAGGAACCAGGTGGGGTAGGCAGGGAGGTTAGATTAAAGTGTCACAACTAAGTAACTAAAAAAATGTGGCAGGTATCCAGAGTAGGGACTTGTTACAGAAAAGAGATGTTTTTTGTGTAAAATGAATTGGAAGAGGGTTTAGAGGAAAGCATCCCTTAAGGAATCTGGGGAAGAGGGAGTTCAGAACTCCAAATGTCTGGCACAGATGGGAGCCAAACCCTACTCCTTTTCCAGCTGCTTTCTCTCTCGTATTAGGGGAAGCCAGTGAGGCTGGCTGGGACCAGGTTGAGAAGGGTGAAGGCTGACGGCAGCCCTCCCAAATAGGTGGAAACGATTAAGGAAATAACGATCACCTGCACTGAATGATTTATTGTTGAGTACTCCCAGATGTTTGAAGTCATCGGTGGACAACCTGCGGCCTGTCAAGGTAATCTGCTGGTTGGCTGCGATATAATTTGTTTACATTTGCACGGCCGCCCGCAACTCCCAGTGGCTGCGGTTTGCCGTTCCCTGCCATTGGGAGCTGCGGGAAGCAGCGGCCAGCATGACCCTGACACCATCAACTTTGACCCAAAATTTCATAGAAAAGCTTCAATGAAATTTTTGAAAAAGAGAAAAAAGAACGAGGAGTACTTGTGGCACTTTAGAGACTAACAAATTTATCTATAAGGTGCCAAAAGTACTCCTCGTTCTTTTTGCTGAAACAAACTAACACGGCTGCTACTCTGAAACTTCAAAAAGAGAGCGAGTTCCAACAATTTTTTTAAAAAGCAAAAAGAAAAGGAGTACTTGTGGCACCTTAGAGACTAACCAATTTATTTGAGCATGAGCTTCGTGAGCTCTCATGCTCAAATAAATTGGTTAGTCTCTAAGGTGCCACAAGTACTCCTTTTCTTTTTGCGAATACAGACTAACACGGCTGTTATTCTGAAACCTTTAAAAAGCAAAAGCTCTTTCCTTGCAATGTCTGCTACCCAAGAGCTGCAGCATTATTCCAATGCTTAAAAAACAGAAAGTGAAACTGACTAGAACTGGATTGTAAACAAAAGTGAAACTGGCTATTTTACTTTCATTGCCAGATCTGATAAAAGTAAACAGTATAAATCATGAAAAATAAATTTAATTTTTAATTCAAAACATTTTTAAAAATTATTATAAAATTATTGTATCTGGTTAATTATGCACCCTACTTTTTTTTCCTTTTCCATTTCTGACTCTCCAAAATTTATAAAATCCTTTCAGCCAGCTAGTGGACAATGGTTATAGTGTCATTTGAGGCTAAATGGCATTTCATTATTTTTAAAATTGATTGTATCCCACTCTCTTCCTTGGCAATCACTGATATACTTTTTTTGATGCCCACACTCTGCAAAGACTTATGCAAATACACATTAACTTTAAACCATCTAAATAGGGCCACTGGAACAAACGTCATAGAATCATAGAATATTAGGGTTGGAAGGGACCTCAGGAGATCATCTAGTCCAACCCCCTGCTCAAAGCAGGACCAATCCCCAATTAAATCATTCCAGCCAGGGCTTTGTCAAGCCTGACCTTAAAAACTTCTAAGGAAGGAGATTCTACCACCTCCCTAGGTAACGCATTCCAGTGTTTCACCACCCTCCTAGTGAAAAAGTTTTTCCTAATATCCAACCTAAACCTCCCCCACTACAACTTGAGACCATTACTCCTTGTCCTGTCCGCTTCTACCACTGAGAATAGTCTAGAACCATCCTCTCTGGAACCACCTCTCAGGTAGTTGAAAGCAGCTATCAAATCCCCCCTCGTTCTTCTCTTCTGCAGACTAAACAATCCCAGTTCCCTCAGCCTCTCCTCATAAGTCATGTGTTCCAGACCCCTAATCATTTTTGTTGCCCTTCGCTGGACTCTTTCCAATTTATCCACATCCTTCTTGTAGTGTGGGGCCCAAAACTGGACACAGTACTCCAGATGAGGCCTCACCAATGTCGAATAGAGGGGGACGATCACGTCCCTCGATCTGCTCGCTATGCCCTTACTTATACATCCCAAAATGCCATTGGCCTTCTTGGCAACAAGGGCACACTGCTGACTTATATCCAGCTTCTCGTCCACTGTCACCCCTAGGTCCTTTTCCACAGAACTGCTGCCTAGCCATTCAGTCCCTAGTCTGTAGCTGTGCATTGGGTTCTTCCGTCTTAAGTGCAGGACCCTGCACTTATCCTTATTGAACCTCATCAGATTTCTTTTGGCCCAGTCCTCCAATTTGTCTAGGTCCCTCTGTATCCTATCCCTGCCCTCTAGCGTATCTACCACTCCTCCCAGTTTAGTATCATCCGCAAATTTGCTGAGAGTGCAATCCACACCATCCTCCAGATCATTTATGAAGATATTGAACAAAACCGGCCCCAGGACCGACCCTTGGGGCACTCCACTTGACACCGGCTGCCAACTAGACATGGAGCCATTGATCACTACCCGTTGAGCCCGACAATCTAGCCAACTTTCTACCCACCTTATAGTGCATTCATCCAGCCCATACTTCTTTAACTTGCTGACAAGAATACTGTGGGAGACCGTGTCAAAAGCTTTGCTAAAGTCAAGAAACAATACATCCACTGCTTTCCCTTCATCCACAGAACCAGTAATCTCATCATCGAAGGCGATTAGATTAGTCAGGCATGACCTTCCCTTGGTGAATCCATGCTGACTGTTCCTGATCACTTTCCTCCATGTTTACCAAAACTAAAAAGTAATAGAAAGTCAACCTGAAGTAAAGAGGAAATGTATTAAAATAAAAAAATTTATATAAAACAAGCCAAGTCCATTTTATATTATTCATACCCAATGAGACTAAGTCACATGGTTAAAGTGAAACGAGTGTTTGAAAGACAGGGGTCTTAGACAGTAAGCTCTCAGGGTAGGGGCAGTGTCTCTGAATGTGTTTTAACAGCACCTAACACAATGGGGCTTGATCCCATAGTATAAAATAATAAATCAAGGCATAGTATTTATACCACACTCCTCACTGTGATATCTGAGCATCTTAATAGGAGCAGTAACAGGTCTTGGGTGAAATCCTGCCCCTATCTGAAGTTAGTGGGAGTTTTGCCATTAACTTAATTAGGTCTAGAATTTCACCCCGTGTGTAGCGCTCCCACTGAAGTTATGGGAGATTCATATGCAAAGGGTTTAAAGGATCGAATTGATTAGTAGTTGAAGCTTTTGATACAGACTCCCACGGTATTCTTGCCAGCAAGTTTAAAAAGTATGGATTGGATGAATGGACTATAAGGTGGATAGAAAGCTGGCTAGATTGTTGGGCTCAATGTCTAGTTGGCAGCTGGTATCAAGCAGAGTGCCCCAGGGGTCGGTCTTGGGGCCGGTTTTGTTCAAAATCTTTATTAATGATCTGGATGATCAGGGCCATCCCTAGACATTTTGGTGCCCTACGCAGCCCCCTCCCCCCCCCGTGTGTGTGGGGGACTGACCCCAGGCCTCCGTGAGGGGGCAGGAGCAGGCTGGAGAGGTGGGGACAGAGGGAAACCACCCCCCCAGCACTCACTGGCAGTGCGGAGTGGGTTGGAGCCGGGTCGCTCCACTTCCTGCCACCCAGTGAGCTCAGGCCGCCTGATCCCTGCTGCAGTCCCCTGGGATGTAGCTCGGGAAAGGAGCAGGGGCTTTGGGGAAGGTGTGGAGAGGGCGTGGGGCTGGAGCGGGGGTGAGAAGAGGCAGGGCACGGCAGGGCAGAGCAAGGGCAGGGGCTTTGAGGAAGAGGCGGAGCAGGGGTGGGGGCAGCTTTCCTGGCTGGGTCAGCCAGCCGGGGGACCAGGCTGGCCACTGGAGCAGCACACAGCTGCATACGGCACCAGGAAATTTGGTGCCCCACATTTCCTGGTGCCCTATGCAGCTGCGTAGTTTGCGTATGGGTAAAGACGGCCCTGTGGATGATGGGATTAATTGCACCCTCAGCAAGTTCACAGATGACACTAAGATGAGGGGAGAAGTAGATATGATGGAGGGTAGGGATAGGGTCCAGAGTGACCTAGATAAATTGGAAGATTGGACCAAAAGAAATCTAATGAGGTTCAACAAGGACAAGTGCAGAGTTCTGCACTTAGGAAGGAAGAATCCCATGCACTGCTACAGGCTGGGGATCGACTGGTTAAGCAGCAGTTCTGCAAAAAAGGACTTGGGGATTATAGTGGACGAGAAGCTGGATACGAGTCAGCAGTGTGCCCTTGTTGCCAAGAAGGCCAACGGCATATTGGGCTGTATTAGTAGAAGCGTTGCCAGCAGATTGAGAGAAGTGATTATTCCCCCTCTATTTGGCACTGGTGAGGCCACACCTGGAGTATTGCGTCCAGTTTTGGGTCCCCCACTACAGAAGGGATGTGGACAAATTGGAGAGATTCCAATGGAGGACAACAAAAATTATTAGGGAGCTGGGGCACATGACTTATGAGGAGAGGCTGAGGGAACTCGGGTTATTTAGTCTGCAGAAGAGAAGAGTGAGGGGGGGTTGATAGCAGCCTTCAATTATCTGAAGCGGGGTTCCAAAGATGATGGAGCTCAGATGTTCTCAGTGGTGGCAGATGACAGAACAAGAAGCAATGGTCTCAAGTTGCAGTGGGGGAGGTCTAGGTCGGATATTAGGAAACACTATTTCACTAGGAGGGTGGTGAAGCACTGGAATGGGTTACCTAGGGAGGTGGTGGAATCTCCTCTTTTAGAGGTTTTTAAGGCCCGGCTTGACAAAGCCTTGGCTGCGATGATTTAGTCGGTACTGGTCCTGCTTTGAGCAGGGGATTGGACTAGATGACCTCCTGAGGTATCTTCCAATCCTAATATTCTATGAAGATATTATAATCCTAAATTGGACAGCTCCATCCTTCTGTATATATTCACACAAGTTTTTGCAAAATTTAAGTAAAAATTTTAATCCCATTAATTTTGTTTTCCTATACAGTGGTTATTACATAAGAACATCCATAGAGGGTCAGACCAATGTCCAATCTAGCCCAATATTCGGTCTTCTGACAGCGGCCAATGCCAGAACCTTCAGATGGAACGAAGAGAACGGGGCAGTTTTGAGTGATCTACCCCATCATCCAGTCCCAGTTTCTCACAGTTGGAGGTTTACGGACACCTGAAGAATAGTACTGCATCCTTCACCGAACTCACTAACAGCCATTGATGGATCTATGCTCCCTGAATTTATCTAATTTTTTTTGACGCAGTTTATACTTTTGGCCTTCACAACTTCCTCTGGCAATGAGCTCCGCAGGTTGGCTGAGTTGTGTGAAGAAGCACTTCCTTATGTTTGTTTTAAACCTGTGCCTTGGGGGACCCCTAGTTCTTGTGTTATGTAAACGAACAAGCGACACTTCCCTGTTCACCTTCTCCATACCAGTCTTGAGACCTCTGTCATATCCCTCCTTAATCATCATTTGTATAAGCTGAACAGTCCCAGTCTTTTTAATCTCTCCTCGTAGGGAAGCTGTTCCATACCCCTCATCATTTTTGTTGCCCTTCTCTGTGCCTTTTCCAATTCTAATCTATACTTTTTGAGATGGGGTGACCAGAACTACATGCCGTATTCAAGGTGTGGGTGTACCATGGATTTATATAGCAGCATGATGATATTTTCTGTTTTATTATCTATCCCTTTCCTAATGGGTCTTAACATCCCGTTAGCTTTTTTTTTTTTTTTGGTAAATGAATATTTTCAGAAAGCGATCCATGATGATTCCAAGATCCCACTCTTGAACAGTAACAGCTAATTTAGACACTATCATTTTGTATGTATAGTTCGGATTTTTTTATTCCCTAATGTGCATTACTTTGCACTTATCACTGAATAAGCCACATCACTTCAAATCTTTGCCCAGTCCTGCATTCCTTGCACACCTGGAGCTCCAAATGATGTCCGAGTGTTCCTTCCTGTGCAAGGAATGCACGATCAGGCCCCTTATTGTGCATAATTAGCTGTAATTAGAGCTGACTGTAAAGTAGTCAGTAGGTGCAACAAAAAGCTTTAATTTTTTTAAAGAATTTGTGGAAAATTTTTTCAACTTCATTGATCTGTCAATAAAAAAAGACCTCCCGAAAAATCAAAAATGTTCAATTCTTTTCCTCTGTCTTTTTTCAGTAACAAAAGGGAAATAAGAAAAAGGGGGGAACGGGGAGAAAAACTGGAGAAGCCAAGATCCTATTTCCTGCACCTCTGAAAACAATTTTAAAAAATCCTGACTATTTTGTGGGGTGAGGTGGGGGAGGTTCCTCTCTGCACCCCAGTCAAAAAACTGCAAAAGGTTTCATTTTTAAAAACAGTTGTCATTTTAAAAAGTTTTAAACAAAAAAGAAATCAGATGTTTCCACTACAATGCTTTTTTTCTTTTTTTTGGCATCAAACATTTCTATTAAGGCACATGTTTTGTCTTTTTAAATCCTTGCTCTCCTACCAGCATAATGTAGAAGAGATATCGTCCAGGTTTAAAGTTTATATAAAGAAAAAAGAGACGGGGGTGTGTGTGTGTGTGTGGAGGGGCTGGAGATGCTGCAGCTGGTGGCTCTTACCCTGCACCGGGCTCAGCTGCTAGTCCCAGCTGGGGAGGAGAACAACAGGACTTCCTCTTCCCCTGCAAGTAGTCGTTGTGGCCAGGTCAGACCCACCCTCAGAAAACTCCCTGGCTGCAGGAAGCTCCGCACCCCCCACCCTTTCCTGCACCCATTGCTCTTTAGTCACAAGGGAGGGGATCACTTTACGAGGAGATGCTCCCCAAGCCACCCAACTCCCCTGCATCCAGAGCGCCCCGTATCCAGAGCCCTCTGCACCTTAAACCCCACTCCACCAAGCCACACCCCCTATATATGGAGCCTCCTGCACCCAGACCCCCCTCCGAGCCCCTCCCCACTGCATCCAGACCCTATGCCCAGTCCACCCCCTGCTGAACCCCCTGCACTCACCCCCCCAACAAATCCTACCCCCCCACACACCTGGACCACACTGATGAGCCCCCCGAATACAGACCCCCACCCCACTGAACTCTAATCAGCTGCATATGTACCTCCCTCACCAAGCCCCACTCCCCCAACACCCAGACATCCCCCACTGAACTCCCTACACCCAGACCTGCCTCTGCTGAGCCCTAGCCACCTTCACCTGGATTCCCCTGCACCGAGAAACCCCCAAATAGCCTCTGTGCATCCAGATCCCCCCTGACCCAGACTGCCCTACACAGAGACCTCTCATCCCACACCTGGATCCCCCCCCACTCTAAGCCCCTCCACACTTGGATCTTGCCGGGCTGAGCCTACTTGTCCCCTACCTGGATTGGACAAGAGATTCCGCCTCTCTTGCTTACTGACTTGGTGCACCTGGCATGGGGGGGCAGAGTCCCAGGGTACTTCTGGAGCAGGCCTGGCCATTGTGCTGTGCCAAGGTTGGGTGCAGCCCTATTGCCGAATCTGTTTGGGGGGGGGGGGCAGGAGGGCGGCTCCAGGGTGATCTCCCATCTCTGTGCAGCCAGCGGCCTGTGCTCCCCACTGCCATGTTTAAGCCCCCACTTTCATTTATTGACAAATAAAATTTGCAGAATTTTAAAATATTGTGCGCAGAATTCTTTTTTCCACAGAATTTTTAATTATTTGGCGCAGAATTCCCACAGGAGTATTAACTTAATGATAGTTGTAATATTGCAGTTCAGATGGAGAATACAAGAAATGGGTTACATTTAACTGCAATACTGTCCATTTCTTCTAAGCAGGGACCACTCTAATGTCAGAACTACTGTAAATTCATGTTTTACTTCTTCCTAACAAGGTCTCCCTAACTTTTCATTATTAATTCAAATATATTTGCAGTAGTGTCCACTAGGAACTGTACAGACACATCAGGATGGTCTCCGTCCAAGGAGATCACAAATTTTATTAATCTTAGTATCACTATTTTACTTCAAGTTTGCCCAATTACTATTCTTAATGATCCAGAATATAATAATCTACGAAGAAACTGCTGGTGGTGTTTTGAACTGTTTGTAATGGGGGAAGACACATGTTGGGTTGTTTTCCAAATTACCCTGTAACTGAGAAACAGTCTCACAACATCCAAACTTTCTATACAGCCATATCTGTTGAGTTGACATGCTCACATAGGAAGTGTTGCAGAAATTCATATTACTATTCTTATATTCTAAAGGAAGTCTCCTTTCCCATCAGCTGAAGCACCTGAATATCTTCTGAGGCAGGAGAGGGAGAATACCACACAAAATTAATGGTATACAGCAGACCTTCATTAAGCCAAATACTTTATAACAAGTTTGCATAGAAAATTAGTCTATCCCATTGCTCAAGAAAGATTTGAGAGCAGAAGTCTTAGTGAGATCACATACTATTAAGACTTACTGATCATTGTACAAATAAGGAATTTACAATGGTTCTTCATTGCTGGGAGGCAACCATGCCTAATGGTTAGAACATAAAAGACCACAAGACTTTACCTTAAATGACACTTAAAACGAGTTCTAAACGACAACTGTTTGCCTTTTATATATATATATACACACACACACACACACACACACACCTGAATGTATGAGAGATTCCCTCCCCTTCCCACAGCACACATTTTAAAGCAGGCTTGCTCTGGCTTTTTTTATAAAGATGTAGTAGAAACCAAGAGCCATACTGTGAAGAATTTCAAGTGGTGAAAGGAACAAATTATTTTAAATAGCAAAGGCGAAGCTTAATTTAGCAAGTTTCTTTAGACACAAGAAAACTTTCGATTTACAGAAGTGAAATACAACAGGTCAGTCATGAGGAACGCTGTGCCAGCTGTTCAATCAGAATGTTTTACCACCACAGCTGGGCAACCAAGACAGTGCAAAGAAAACCTAGTGATAAAAGTGTATGTGCAGGATGTTGCAAAAGGGTGACGCTAGTGATGAAAATTCCTTCTTCCTTCCCCTGTTAACTTCTCTTAACAGTGTGAACACAGCTAAACACACACTGCTTTCTAGGACATGTAGCTGCTGTAAGTCCTGAGATAAAAAACACCAGCCCTAGGAAATAATTCATTCAGAGTGTATTTGCTACACAAACATCTGCAAACTAAGAGTCACAACTGCACTAAATAGTAACTTGGGTTAACAGTTGGCCATTACATGTCTTAGTAACAGCAAACTCTTTCATTGGTGTCCGATTGCTCGGTATCCACTAGAAAAGCTCATTGTCATCTTTTAAAAATCCCTGACTTTTCAGTGAAAGTTTCCTGTGCTGCGTAAATTACATTTTCAGCACAGAACTACCACTCACCCACAGACTTTGTTCTGACTCGTCTGCAACTATGGCTGGTAAAAATGTTCGTACGTTATACTAAATCACCACCTTCTGATTGTGTTCGCTTATTCTCCACTCCTGCTTTGCCAAAGCTCTAAGTAACACCAAGCACAAGTTGTAGAGCCGAGCAGTGCATCATGCTGGCCTTTAACCTCAAGAAATGGCGACCGCCTCCAAATGCACCGTTGGTTTGATTTTATCCAAAGAGCTATGAATGAAAGCAGTCTATGTTACTACCACACTACATGCTAAAACTAATTACATTTTTAGGTGGAACAGACAATCCTTTCACTATTACACTGATGTTTGGCTCAGGTTGCAGTAACGCCCTGATCACGCTCCAGTGAGCGGAACAGGCTGGGACTAGGTTTCACAACTGTTCATGTTTAAGAAAACATTACTTTGTGAGGTGGGCCTCTTTCTCCCACCCCAATCATATAAATCTCAAGAGGGAGGTTTCGACTTGGGATCCACCACTTCTACCTGGCTAGTGTGGCTGGGGCATTTCCTCCTTCCAATACCCTCCTGCCTTGCCTTGGCGAGAGAGTCTAGTGGGTAGAATTCTTAAATCTGATGGTTCCTCCTGTCTTCTCTCCTTTGGGGGAAAGTTCAGTGCTGGTTGCGCGATTCCCTTTAAGGAATGTCCCTGGTTGACTCAGGCAAGAACCAGACTTGCTAGGAGTCAATAGGCACACTTGTGCCTTCCCCTGACATCATCTCCAAGCGCCTAAATGCCATACATGGCAACCAGGGCAGGTGGAGTCCCAGAGTCACCCTGGGAAAATTATAGGGGAGCTGTGTGGCCAGGTAAGCAGTATGTGGCCAGCCTGTGGAAAGCCCATCCCTCCTGTAACCTTTCTGCAGGCTCAGATATGCAGAAGTAACTGTGGTAATAAGGGGGCCCTTTCACAGCCGTGTAAGCACTTGCCCACCACAGGGTGGTGTGGTAAGGCTGAGTGAGTTAGTGATGCTAACGTGCTTCGAGGATGAAAGTGCGAGGTAGCAGTAGTATTATAGTAGTGTTACCTGCTGATTGACTCAGACCCTTAGCAACAACATTAAGTTGAGCTCCATTAATTTTCTAAAAATCAGATGTTAATTCAGACGCAGAGCTGCCAGATAACACGAACTAAAGAGTGAAACCTGCGGGAAAGATCAGCCTCATTAAGCAATCCTTCAAAATCACTGGGCTCAATTACCTCCATGAGTTGCATCAGCAGAACCCAAGCTTTGCACTCCTGGCAACAGAAAGTCCACTCAGATGTAACAGCAAAGGCTTCCATCTGTAACCTCTTCTCCTCTGGTAGGGGCCCAGAATTAGCTCACATAGTTCCTGAATTGGCTGGGTGTCTACCAGCGATTCAGCACATCTCCTGGACAGCTGCCATCTGCTGGGTTACTACAGAATCCCAGATGGAATTTAAAGCCTGAGCATCCCATTGGGTGAAACGTCCTCCCTCACCCTCTGTTGCAGCTGCCTCTAAAGGGGATGTGGGTAGGTGCTGCAATTTGCAATTATGGGAGTGAATCTGGCCCATTTAAGTACACTTCTCCTCCACCTTTGTTAGCAGGCCTTCTTCTTTAAGCAACTGATATTTGCTGGTCCCTTGAAATCTCACTTAAAGCAGTTTCATTGTAATCATTTGAAACATGGAGTTCAACATTTTTAAAAAAAATCTATTTTTTTCTATAATAGCTTATTTATTAGATTTGAAACTCTGTGGTTTGAATTTACAAGAAGGATATATTTCCCCACAAATTAAGCAGTACCTGTATTAGCTTAAGCATCATTCCACTGCAAAGGCTCAGAAAAAGTTGTCAAGCAAACATTTTATTGTCTGACCACATCTCTCTAATGGGCAGTTTCAGATATTTTAAAACAAGGTTTGATATGGCACGATAGGAAACGATCCAAGTTCATGCATAAAATACAACATTAAATACCACAGTCACTAATTTTAATGCTTCCTGAATTGATCAAAATATTTGTAAGAGGTACACTAACAGCTCAGTTTACTTCTCTATCCTTTGTTTTTCTGTTATTCTTGGAGAAAAGTGTTCTTTTGGAGAGAAGTATGCAGGAGCACTGGGACTGCCAAAAGTTACTCTTTCAAGCTACAGAGACATCATATTTGTCACATCAGATCAAAGCATCTAATCTTAAGCAATATCCAGAATTCAGTGCTTCAATGGAAGACAAACACCCCCCTCCTCAAATATACACCTTGTCAAGTGTACTGCGCTATATACAGCAGTAGGAACTGATTCTTCCCAGAACTTCAACTGATGCCCTGAACCATGAGATTTGATTACGGTCACTGTTATTTTAAGTTGCATAGCTAAGATGGTTACTGATGATGATGCAGTTATCCAGCCCTTTTAAAAATCCTGCCACAGTGCATCTTAAAGAATTAAACTTCAGTTATTTGTTATTTACCAACTCCATATTTTATACTACTGTAACACAATTACTTTTGATGGCAGGTTTTTCTAAATGTAGCTGTACATTAAATGAGTAAGGAATGAGAGACGATTAAGTGATTTTGTGTACAATAATAGTATGTTTGATTATGTCAACTATCATTACCCTACGATACACAAAGCCTCTTCTGGGGGAATAAAACCGAACAATTTACCATATCATTACAGCTTACTCTTTATGTTGATGAATACTGTATTTAACAGGCTTATCAGACATCTGTCATCATACAATTTCAGAAGTTTATCAACCAGCTTCACATTTAAATAATCTCCCTAAATTTGAGAGGGAATAAAGCATGGTCATTAACAAAATAAATATGGACAGAATAAAAAGTTAGGGACAATTTAAAAAAAAAACAAACAACCAATCAAATGGGCCCAATCCACCTTGCTGGATAAAACCCATTGGGTTAGACGGTTCATACCCAATTCATGTGTGTGAGAAGTCACACCCCTGCAGTTCACCCTTAACTCCAGTGGGCACAGGATCAGACCTTCAGTGATCATCAGTGTAAGGGTAGCACAAGGCCAAGATGGATGATGTTATCAAGGTCCAGACTGCATACCCTGCTTAGATCACGCTATCCCTATTGTATACTTAAACACAGGGGCATGATCCAAAAGTATTCAAAGTCAATAGGAGTTTTCCCATTGACCTCCGTTTTCTTTGCAACAGGCCTCAAAGTGAGAAATATGAGAATACCTATGTGCCATAAATATTTGCTTCCCATATCAACTAAATTCACATTAACTACTTTTCCTTGAAATAAAAATGTCATTGAAGGTTTGCTTTTAGTGATTTTTGTTTTTAAATCTAACAAGTAATAATATTTAAAATGAACCCACATATAGCACAAAACACAAGATAAAACTATATCCATTATATATGCTACAATAACATGTTTCCCAGGGTTAAATATTTTGGCCAACATTCACCACTAAGAAAGATAATGAAATGTAAGATGTTTAAGTATTTCAGTTACTACTCTAAATAAAAACAAAACGGATACTGTTTCACCTATTGTACTTCTGGGGTGGAGAGAATGAAATAGTTTAAGATTTCTGCCTGTTCTGAGGCACACATCATAGAGTATGCACAGCAAAACATAGAGATGTTTTTAGTGTTATATACACTCCCAAACAAGATTTATCCACAGCCTGGGAATTTGCAAAACTGCAGTCAACACTGAAACAGGGTATTTAAAACAAAAGACAAACAAACAAACCAACCACATCAATACTTTACAAACAAGATGACCCACTCATTAGTAAGGAACAAAGGAAGAAAATAATCAAAGCTCAGTACATCCCACCAACAATCTGAGAATGAAGAAATTGTATCTCTGGTGAAAGAAAGACAGACAGACAGACAGACCTAAATAGTAATACACCCAGAGGCTAAACCTGTTTAAAGACTTATTTATTCCCACTGGAGATTTTATCACAGAGATATCGGCATGTAATGCCAATGGAAAGTGACTTCTTGGTGAGTATCTGAAATATACTGTTCTAACCCAAAGGTTGATTTGTTTTGGGGTTTTTTTAAAACATCAGATGTACAGCATACACAAGACTCTCCTACTCCTGTCTGCATTTTCACTTTTATCCCAATCACTGCCACTGTAGTTCAGTTAAAAATATAAACCAAGCAAAAGGCTGAGCTGGCAAGCTACGGGCCTGATCCAAAACCCACTGAAGGCCACAGAAATGTTCCCACTGACTTCAGTGGGTTTTGGATCAGGCCATATGAGCCAGGTTTTCTTTTTTCGAACGGTGTATACGTGTAGAGATTAAACTGGCACATATTTAAAACAGGACAGAACACTCCTAAACCAGACTGTGTAATCGACTGCCTCCACACCCCACAGGATCTCATACCTGCCAGACACACCTGAGCCTATTTATTGACTTTTACTGTTTATAGTACTTTATCTAGTCACAGATCTGACTGTGTTCATCTCCCATCCCAAAGAGGTCATACCTGCAAAACTACTGTACAGATCTGTGTTCATCTCTCACTATGCTCACTCCAAAGAGCCTGCCCAGTGATAGGCACCCATGAAACACAGATCTTCCCCGTCTCCTAAAGTCTAAGACACACACTACCCCTCAGCCTTTTGGGGAGCATATCTCAACCATCTGGATGAATTTGAAAGGCAGGTTTTTAAAGCCTTTCACACCGATGAAAAAGGGGGTTCTGCTGTGTATGTGAGTCGCACTCATTTAAAAACTGCACCTCAGTTGCAGCCCTGGGGTCTCTACCTAGTCCAGGCTTTGAAGCTGCGGGGGGGGGTGGGGGGGGGGGGAAGAGAACGTGAAGAATAAACCTGCCAAGTTAGAAACTGAAAACGTGACATGGGAGAACCCCTTATTGGGAATTGTAACCATCTCTCACTCTCCCCCTGGTGGTGATGAATTTTGAGGTGGCAGATTTGGTAAGAGATTTGAAATCTCCCTTGCCACCTTTTTAGAAATCTCAGCTCATTCAATTTATCCCTCACTCACAACACAGCCTGATACACACACACACACACACACACACTGTGTCCAAGGGGGAGAAAGGAGCGGAGCCAGGCCATTGTCCTTATCTCTCGGAACAAGTACGGATTCCTCTATTACTCTCGCCCTTCCTTAGCGTCTCTCTCCAGCAGCCCCACACAGCTAATACTACCCTCCCTGAGCCTGAAGGGCTATGGCTGCGATTGCTGCCTCACGGTGGTGGGGAAGGTGTGTGTGTGTGGGGGGGAGATCCCCAGTTGCCAATGACAGGATCTCTCTCTCTCTCTGCACCAAAGACAGAGGCTCCTTCCCCGCCTCCCACCTGCAGCAGCAGCAGCAGAGGCAGTCGGCGGACGGGCACAGCTCTGCCCGCAGCCGGGGCTGCCTGCAGCACTCACCTCCCTGCGCCGGGCTGCCGGCTCCTGCGTCCCCCCACTGCCGGCTGCAGCCTCGCTCTGCGCGATCCCTTCCCCCGCCTGGGCCGCTCGTGCGAGCAGGGGGAGGGCGGCAGCGGCAGCGGCAGGAGGGACCTAATCGGAGGGCTGTTTACTAGCCCGCTCTCGCGAGAGCTCAGGGCACCAGCCGGGAGGGGAGCGATGGGCTGGGGGGGAGGCGTGTGTGTGTGTGTGGGGGGGGGGGGGCTGTGACAGCTCCTTTCAGGCTGGAGGCCCCCGTGTGCCCCCAGCGCCCCTCCGCAGGCAGCGGGGCCAGCTGCTGCCCGCCTCCACGGCGCTCCTCCCCGCCACCGCCCCGGCCCCGCGCCTGGAAGCGGGGGCCGGCTACAAAGCGCCCCCAGCGCTCGGCCACGCAGCGTCCGCAGGACAGTGCCCGGGGGCGGGTCGCGGGTCTCCGGTCGGACAAAGTAGCGCCCCGCGGCAGCCCCGCTGAAAGTCACTGTGCGCCAGCCAGCGCCTCCGCTGGGGTCATTCAGCCTGGCGCTCCCTTGCCCTCCACGGGGCCACGCCGGTTTACACGCGCTGAGCAGCGTCCCCCACCCCCCACTCCTTTTAAACTCACCCCCCCCCAGCCTTGTAGTAGCCGCTCTTCTCCGTGGGGCAATTAGGGGGGCATCACGGGCTGGCAAAGGTAGAGAGATCTCAACCTTGGGAGGGAGGTGTCAATAGTGGGGTTCTTTAATTAACATTATGCACACATTACACAATTGTACATTTTTTTAGTGGACCAAATTGTGTGGGGGCGTACAAGCCCTTTAAGTTCATTGGGGTCCTGTACACATTAGTGCTCATGGATGAGGATGTATTTAAGTGGCCCACTGAAAGTGTCAACTGTGTTCGTTTATTTTTATCTCATTGTTATTAATGTAGCCAGAGCAATGTGCTAGGCATACTACAAGGTATTTTTCCTGCCCCATAGATTCTACAGTTCAAGCTGATGTGCATGGACAGAGCCATGTATTCAATCATCAGGCGGTCTCTGCCTAGACACAGGGTCCATCTGTGTGAATCAACATTCAGAAATGTTGTATTTGGTCCATCTGACATGATAAAAGCCTGAAAAAAAAAAATCATTGCTTTTTGATCTGGATATGTTTCTGGAGAGGACTGGAAATGGAGAAGCTGCGCTTTCTGATTTTCAGCAGAGAATGACACCACTCTATCTAGTTGTGGTAGATGAGTAGATATAAAATTTCAGAATTAGCAAGGGAGAAAAATGCTCTCTCTTCAAAAATAAGCAAATACAAAATAGAAGGCTAGTAGATCTGGAGTAGCAGTACTTTCCCAGAGCAGTCCGCTGGGGGCAAAAGTCTTTTTACATCTCTACAAATGATGACAAGAAACAGGAGAGACTAGAAAACACCCCTTTTAGAAAAAAAAATAGTGGATATGGCTATCTATTGTGATCAACTTCCTCTGCTTGTCTGGAAGTTTGGATTTCACTCCCTTGTTCTTTAGCTGCTAAACCCCTTTAATGTCATCACCTAAACAAAGTTGGGGTTAGCATAAAAGATGAGCACCAGCTGAGACAATGAAAGTTGGAGGAATATTCACAGCATGATGTTACAGTTCCTGACTTGCTGCTACTGCTGTTCCATTGGGTCCTGCGAGCACAGCAGATGGCAAACACTGAACAGTTGTTTTACCAGTGGAAAATTACTGAGTTTTAGGAGGAGGGTGGTGAGGCCTTTTTTAATTAGGAGGAGGGGAAAAAAAAATTAAAAAAGCTGCTAGTCCCTTGCATCACATGTCCACACTCACAAAAGTGAGTAACGTCTAAGTGGTCCCTTTCTCATTTTAGAAAAGCAAAAGTGATGCACTATTTGTTTCTTAAAATACATAATGAACAAGCTTTGATGAATTTTAGTTCTCATTAAAAAAGAAATGTATTTTAAACAAACTTCTGAATCCAACATCAGCCTGACTTAGACAAAGAAATTACTTTTTTCAATTTTCCTACTTTTACCAGCCTTTCAAAACAGTTATGTTACACAATTTTCCATTGCAACTCTGGCATGCTTTGTTTTTACTTTGGAATTTCACATTTGCATAAGTGCACCCCTAGAAGTCCTAGGACCTGATCCTGCACTGGGATTGACTCAACTCCAATTAACTTCTAACACAAGTAAAATTAAGCATGTGGGTATCTGCAGGATCCAAGCCATACAGCAAGCAAGAAAAAGTATGTTAAAACTCACAAATGCACCACAATGAACCATATAGGAGTCTGTCCTGCAAAATCTTAATGACAGTAGGTCCTACTCACATAAATAGACAGTGGGCAAATTTACAAAGGAGCATATGTGGTTATGCCTCATACCCAGTGTCTCACAATTGAATGTTAATACATATCTTGGGCCTGTTCTTGCAAACTCTTAAGAAAATGGGTAAGTTTACTCACATGAGTAGTCCCAATAACTTTGACATTACTACTCATGTGAGTAAATTTATTCACGCAATTGTTTGCAGGATCACTCCCCTTATTTAGCCAAATAAACCACAAGCTTTTAGGAAGATGTACTTCTTGTCCCACCTTCTGATCTGAACCTGAATATATTATTTAATGTATAACTTTAGATTATCACCTTTAAAATATATTGTATATTTTTGTTATCATTCTATTTCTCTAGATGCCTTTAGCAGACATTTGAAAGACAGTCCAACTGAGATCAGCAAGTAACCCACAACAAAAATTGTATTATAAATGCACAGTTCTGACCTCTTATGTCCCACAGTTTGTACTTTCCTGAGAGCACAAAATTTTTTTTGTTATATTAATTAAATATAGATACAAGAAAACCATTCTTGTTCATATACACATAGCCTAGGGAACAAAATTAAATCATTCATCTAAACAAAATATCAAGGAAATTACTTTAGTCACCTTTAAAAGTGTCACCGCATATCCTGTCCTGGATGTCTTAGCAATTCACAACAAACCTTCTAAAAAATATAATAAAATAAGATCAATGTTTTGCCAGTTTTAGAAGCAATCCAAAAATGACATTTTTCCTTTGTAAGTGGAGGGAAATGCCTCATTAGATGATTGCTGACTTGGCTTCCACTTCTGCAATAGGATTCAAGGGAACATGACATTGTTGTTCCTGGCACAGGTACATCACATTCCTCATGCTGGAGTTTAAGATGTGACAAATGTGTTTCTTTTTATAAGTGATTACAACTTTTATATACTGAAGTTTACTTAAACATCTTCTCTTAGAATATTATTCTTCCTGAGTTCTCTTTGGATAAGATCCTTTTTGATGATTTATTTAGTGCATGATCTTGTCCTTACACTAAGATACATATGGATTATGGTACAGAACATGTTACAAAAACAACTACATTATTGTAATGTAATCTTAAGAAGCTCACAGTTCCTCAGGAAATACAGTCAGCATGTCTCTCTTAAAATACTGGAGTTGGGGGAAGAGAGACTTGATTTGGACTCTCAAGTAGACATTGGTGGAATGATGAAAATCTGTATTCAGAAAGAATTTCTTTAATTAAAAAAAACAACATTCTTTAGATAAGAAATATTATTTGTAATGAATACCGTTATTCTTTCAGGGCTCTATGCAGCACTGCCCCTATTCACATGTCCGCACTTGTTGCCTCTTTCTTCACCTCTGCCAACTTCTCCTTCCTTAGCACACTCTACATCTTATTAGCTCCATGTTTTTTCCACGTCACCCTCTGCAAATGGAACAGCATCCATAAACCGCAAGGAACCTCACTCTTTCCCTTACTAAAAAAAAAAAAAAAAATCACTGCTTTTAGCTTGCCTTCCACCTGCAGCCATCTACATGACTTCATGCTCCCAAAATAA
This sequence comes from Eretmochelys imbricata, assembly GCF_965152235.1. NCBI lineage: Eukaryota > Metazoa > Chordata > Testudines > Cheloniidae > Eretmochelys > Eretmochelys imbricata. The sequence goes on from NC_135572.1 coordinate 238,463,986, forward strand.
AATAAATTTTAAAAAGGGAACAAGATCTATGCAAAGAGTAAATAAACCAAATGATGCAACTTTCTGTTATATCCTGTTCCCTGCTCCTCTAATATGTCTATTTTAGTTCCTGAAACCCTGACTCACATGAGTTATCCCACTGAAGACAGTGGCCCCTATGTTGTTGCTTGAAAGGGGTCTCCACAGCACCACATCTCCCACTCCAAAACCTACAGAAGCCTCTCCCAAAGGTCCATGAGCCACTTGAAGGAGGAATGGAGATGAGGCTGGCCAGTGGGGACAAGTATCCATGGCCAAGGAGAGAATATACATTATCCCACTCCTGGGGCATGGAAAATTAGTCAAAAAAAGATAATACAGCCTCAGGGTGTGACACCTTTACTGAGGAGACTTACCACTTCCCCACACACACGGATATCCCAGAGACAGCTGGGATGGCTTCAATGGAGCTGCGCTGCAAGGGAGCTGGTGTGAGGAGACTAGAATTAGTGCCAATGGATGGGTCATCCATGCAGAGAGCCCTAGCATGCCATGAATCCCAGGGAGCCGACAGTTCTAGGGGCAGGCCCATGCCCATTTCCATAATGAAACAGACAACACAACTATGTGGGGGTGGGGAGGGATCACCGCAGTGGCTATTTCCTGCACTGGGGGATTCATCCTAATGCAGCAGTGCCAACCCCAAGAGTTCAAACACCATGAGTCAGAATCCCCATTAAAAAAAAAAAAAAAAAAAAGAGTAGAAAAAGAAATCATGGTTTCTGGTCAGTGGGGATCGATGTAAGTTATGCAATGTCAGCTACGTGAATAACGTACTTAGTTTAAACTTCCGCTGCCCATCCATAATGTGGGAGCGACAATTACAGGTTGAAAATTCAACCGTAGATTCAGACAAAATGTATACACAAACAAACAGGTCTTGGCTTTCCTGTACGCTTGCTCCACAATCTCCCCTCTCCCACCACACACACACACACACTTTCTTCCACCCAGCTCCCCAGAGCCCTCCTTTCTATCTTGCTCCCACCAGCTCCAAGTACCCTGATAGGCTCCAGCATGATATCTACCCTCCTATCTCCAGCTTGTGTGGATGGTGCTTCTCCTGGGCTCCTACCTTCATTAACACCCCCTCACTGCACTGTGATGGGAGTGGGGAGGGAAACAGTCACTGCTGTACCATGCTGCTTCAGGATTGGTTCCACACAGAGCACATGGGGAACCCCAGTACCTGCAGTATAGGTTGTGTAACCCACAACCTCCTGGGTGCGGTGTTCTGTCCCCTGTAGTGGCACTGAGGCCACTTAGAGATTAATGAGTCTGCTCTACAGTCTTAGCTAACAGCAATATGGCTTTTAGCTCATGCAGTAAAAGCTTGTGCACTAAGCTCCAGGGGTGCCAGTTTCAATACTGCCCACCGACAACGACAGCATCCTCTAGTCATGTGTATGAAGGGGCAAACTGCAGGCAGGAAATTCCTGAGCTGCTGGTGTTTTCTTGCAAGACCCCCCCAAAACCACTCTGAAATCATGACACTTGAGACAGTGCTGTAAGTGTTGACACTAATGCCAGTGGTATTAGTCCTATAAACTTTTAGGTCCTAATCCTGCAAAGCAATCTACCCACATGGAGCCTTAAACCAGCTCACAGTCCCTTTGACTTCAGTGCATGATAGTATCTTAGGGTATGTCTATACTATATGCTGGATCGGTGGGCAGCAATCAATCCAGTGGGGGGTCCATTTACTGTGTCTAGACTAGATGCGATAAATAGACCCCCAAGCGCTCTCCCGTCAACTCCGGTACTCCACCGGACCAAGAGGTGCAGGCGGAGTCGACGGGGGGGGGGGGAGCGTCAGCAGTCGACTCACCGCAGTGAAGACACTGTAAGTAGACCTAAGTACACCTCTACCCCGATAGAACACGACCGGATATAACACGAATTCGGATATAACGTGGTAAAGCAGTGCTCCAGGGAGGGCAGGGCTGCGCGCTCCAGTAGATCAAAGCAAGTTTGATATAATGCAGTTTCACCTATATCCGGGTAAGATTTTTTGGCTCCCGAGGACAGCGTTATATTGGGGTAGAGGTGTACATCGACTTCAGCTATGCTATTCACGTAGCTGAAGTTGCATAATTTAGATCGATCTCCCCCAGCGTAGACCAGGCCTTAGACTGTAAGCTCTTGGAAGCAGGATCCTAGTCTTGGATGTCAATAAAATTCCAGGTTTCAGAGTAACAGCCGTGTTAGTCTGTATTCGCAAAAAGAAAAGGAGTACTTGTGGCACCTTAGAGACTAACCAATTTATTTGAGCATGAGCTTTCGTGAGCTACAGCTCACTTCATCAGATGCATAAAATTCCATGCATTTCTGTGGTGCTGTAGAAATCATAAATCCTGATTTAACAAAGCTTGTTCTTAGGGCTTAGAGGAACTGGGTCCTTAGCAAGTTGGTTAGTCTCCATGAACACCCCATAAACTGTTGTAGGACTTTTTAAATAAAACATTTCAAAATTAAAGCATAAATGGGACTTTATAAAGTGGGGATGGGAGAATCACAGAATTTCTCTAAATATCCTACATATTACCTTGTAAATAGCACCTCTTACCCTTCCCCCAGCGACCCTGCACTCACCAGCAGCGGCGGGAAGTGGAGCAGCCTGGCCCTAACCCTCTCTACTTCGACAGCTCCCAGCCACAGTGCTCCGCTTCCCACCACCGGTGAATCCGGGGGCAGGGGGGGCTGGGGCAAGGGAAGCGGAGCCGCTCCCCTTCCCGCCGCCGGTGAGTGCGGGGGTGATCCTTTCCCAAATCTCCCCGCACTTACCGGCAGCGGGAAGCGGAGTAGAGCAGGCTGGGCCCAGGTTGCTCCGCTTCCTGCCACTGCCAGCGAGTGTGGGGTCACTGGGGGAAAGAGGTGGAATGGAGGCAGGCCGGGGCAGAGTCGGCGGGAAGGGTAAGAGGTGGGGCGGAGGGGGTTGTCCAGGGCCCCACACCCCTCTAGGGACGACCCTACCCCTTGCAGTGGGCTCAGCCCTCGGCGGGCCGGCCGGGGGATGGGGCTGGTTGCCGGGGCTGGTGCTGCCACGTATGCAGCACGTAGCTGCCTAGGGCACCATGAAATGCCCTAGGCAGCTGTGTATGCCTAAGGACGGCCCCGCCTGATGCTTTGTCCTAGTTTATTTGTCCAGCTGGTCCCAGTTCTTCCACCTAGACCCCAGCTCCTCTGAGATCTGTCTCTCCTCCCACCTGCCCCTTTGCTCCCCACACTGGTTGCTTGTTTCAATCTCCTTGTTCAGCTAGTCCCAGTCTATCCTGCCAGCTCCTCATCTGATCTCAGGCGTCCCCAACCCACCCCAAGCCAACAGGCTTCCTGGCTTCCCAGCCCACTCTCTCTCTTACTGCTCCCAATCCCCGTCTCCTTGCCCAATCCGTCCCAGCCTCCCTCCTGCCACCTAGACCCAGTCTCCTTGTCTACCTAGTCCCAGTTTCTCCCCTGCACTCCAGTGCCACAAGACTCCTTTTCCCAATCTCCTCTGGGTCCCAATTCCCTCCCTCTGGATGGCTTGTGTCCCCACTGCATTAGAATCAGATGGCTTCCTCCTTCATGCCACCTGGGTGCAGCAGGAGAGTCACTGAGAACACATTAGAGACAGGCCCCCTGCTCTCAGCTCCAGTGCCCACCCTGGGCAGCCATTATAGTGAAAATCTGACTTTGTCCTTGTATCCCTGGGCTGGAGCATGCTCACTTGCTCTGTGGGGATGGTGCATGTGCAGTTTGGTCACTCACAAGACCTGAGAAGGGCAGCTGCACTTGCAGTCTGGTTGGTAGTAGGAGCTGTGAGAGGACAGAAGCTTCAGGGAATTTAGCTCGAACTGTAACTTTTCAAAGGCTTATAACTTGGCCAAATCTGGGTGGATTTTCACAGAACTAGCAAAAGGCACATCCTGACACAAAAGTCACCCCTTCGCTAAATTTCAAGACCCTGTTCCAAATCACAGGGACAATCGAGCTTCTTAAAGAAAAGTCACCGGAATTTTTCAACATAGGTAAAATAAAGTATTTTTCCCTAACCTCATTCCTGGAAATGGCTGAATTGTTTTGACTGAAATTTTCCAGAAGTAATCAGCCTAAGGCAAACACCAAGCATCTAAAATTTCAGACCAAACTGTTAAAGTATGGCAAAGTATATGGTCTTATAATGGGAAATGCTGGATAATCTTAATAGGCCGTGCTCTCTCTCTCTCTCACACACACGTGCGCGCAAAGAGAACAGCAGCCCTGCTCAGGCCATGGCAATACAAGCAAACCTTTGAAAAGGAGAAGAGCTAAAAGGAAAGTACTAGACTGGAGGCAGTTTGGCCCTGATCCAGAAAGGTATTTAGGCTCCTAACTTCCATTGAAATCAGTATCTGAAGAAAAATTGAGTGTAAGCTTGACCCTTTCACCAACAGAAGGTGGTCCAATAAAAGATATTACCTCACCAATATCCTGGGACTGACATGGCTACAACACTGCAATTTGAAATCAATGTAAGTAATGAGCCTAAATACCTTTGTGGGTCTGGGCTTTCATGTTGATATTTGGACATATGGCTTTTCTCTTTAAAATTGGAACAAAACCAAAAAAGGTAACATAACAATTGACAGAGGTTTTTCACGTTATTTGCTACTGCTCAATACATTGTTTGGAAGAAGGTTAGTTTAGCTGGCACCTTGACAGTGCTGATAAATGAATGGGTTAAGGAAGTGAAGTGAAAGCTTCTATGTAAAAATGTTTGGAATTTTGCAAAGTTTTCTTTTCCCCCCAATCCCCAAACAGGGATAGAGAGAAGATTCTTGGCAAGGCAGGGTTAGCTGGAGGCACTTGCTAATCTGTGCCCAAATTCCCAGAATTTCTTCCATGTAAAAGCAGAGCTGAAAGTAGGTGTGATGGGTGACAGTCCTTGTTTCTGGGTCACATGGTTTCATGGAGCAGTCACCAGACCTGAAACAGGATATGTAAATTTTTGTTTTAATGTGTAAGCCCCAGACTTAAAGGGCGTATATCAGCAGACTTAGAGGGATGGAAATCGCTGATCCCACTATCAGGGAAAAGGGGAGCCACTGCAGGCCAGCCTCATTTACATAAATTATAATGTTGCTTCCCCACATTGTTGTTGATTTTATATAGAAGGCACTCTGCTATTATGGTGATGGGCAGCAGTACAAGATGGATATTTCCACATCAGGTGTTTTCTTGCTTTCCCTGGAATTTGTCCAGGGAAAAAGGGGTAAACAGTGAGGTGGCAAAATTTGCAGATGATACAAAATTACTAAAGATAGTTAAGACCCAGACAAACTGCGAAGAGCTACAAAAGGATCTCTCAAAACTGAGTGACGGGGCAATAAAATGGTAGATGAAATTTAATGTTGAGAAATGCAGAGTAATGCACATTGGAAAGCAGAATCCCAACTGTACATATAAAATGATGGGGTCTAAATTAGCTGTTACCTCTCAAGAAAGATCTTGGAGTCGTAAATAGTTCTCTGAAAACATCCATTCAATGTGCATCAGCAGTCAAAAAAGCTAACAGAATGCTGGGAATAATTAAGAAAGGGATAGATAATAGGACAGAAAATATAATGTTGCCTCTATATAAATCCATGGTACGCCCACATCTTGAATACTGTGTGCAGATGTGGTCACCCCAACTCAAAAAAGATATATTGGAATTGGAAAAGGTTCAGAAAAGGGCAACAAAAATTATTAGGGGTATGAAACGGCTTCTGAATGAGGAGAGATTAATAAGACTGAGACTTTTCAGCTTGGAAAAGAGATGGCTAAGAGGAGATATGATTAAAGTCTATAAAATCATGACTGGTGTAAAGAAAAGTAAGTAGTAAACAACACTTCCTTAACACAGGGACAAGGGGTTTTAGGCAGCAGGTTTAAAAAAAAAATAAAAGGAAGTGGTACCTGGAGAAGGATTGCTAGGGTTTGTTGGTATATTCTGCTGGGCCTTTATCCTCTCCATCTCCTCCACATACTTCCTCTCTTTTTCCTTCTCCTCCAGTTCTTTGTCCCTTGCTTCCATAGCTCTCCTGTGAGCAGCCGCTTGGTGTTGTTCTGCTTCTCTCGCTGCCTCCCTTTCTTGTTCCTTCTTCAGCCGCATGAGTTCTATCTGTCTTTCATGTTCCCTTTGTCTTTCCTCAGCCTGAAATTTGGCTAATTCGAGCTGTAGTCGAGCTGCGGATTTTGCCATTCTAACCTCTCTGTTTTTAACTAACTTTACACCCGAGGTTTAGAAATAAACAAACAAAACTTGGCTGTAAAATTTTGCTGTGCTGGAATAGAATACCTATTCTCTGATAGTGATTGTCAGCCTACAGAAAAAGACAATTCCCTTGTCTCTGCTCTGGGCCCAAATTAAAGCAAAAAACCTCCAACTACTTGGAAACCTGCTTACCCAGCTCAAAGAAAAAGCAAATGGGTAGAACACACACCCCCTATTTACTTTTAGGAAGAAAAGAAAAAAAAACTCTGGGTTGGAAGACTGTGAATTTCCCTGCAGGAGTTAAGTACCCTGCCTCCAGGCAAAGAAAACCTGCAATTCACAAAGATAATCCCCTTTTGTCTCTGCTTGGCCACAGTTTCAGCTTTCAGTTTCAGCTGCTTTCTGGACTTCCTTTCCAAAGGAAAAAAAAAATTTCCTTTTTAAAATCTGTATTTCTAGTTCAAAAAATCTCAACTGGATCTCAAAATGATTTCAGGTTAATCACACCACTATGCCACCATGTCAAGGTTCCTCCCCCACTCTGAACTTTAGGGTACAGATGTGGGGACCTGCATGAAAAACCTCCTAAGCTTATCTTTACCAACTTAGGTCAAAACTTCCCCAAGGTACAAAATATTCCACCCGTTGTCCTTGGACTGGCCGCTACCACCACCAAACTAATACTGGTTACTGGGGAAGAGCTGTTTGGACGCGTCCTTCCCCCCAAAATACTTCCCAAAACCTTGCACCCCACTTCCTGGACAAGGTTTGGTAAAAAGCCTCACCAATTTGCCTAGGTGACTACAGACCCAGACCCTTGGATCTTAAGAACAATGAACAATCCTCCCAACACTTGCACCCCCCCTCTCCTGGGAAATGTTGGATAAAAAGCCTCACCAATTTGCATAGGTGACCACAGACCCAAACCCTTGGATCTGAGAACAATGAAAAAGCATTCAGTTTTCTTACAAGAAGACTTTTAATAAAAATAGAAGTAAATAGAAATAAAGAAATCCCCCCTGTAAAATCAGGATGGTAGATATCTTACAGGGTAATTAGATTCAAAAACATAGAGAACCCCTCTAGGCAAAACCTTAAGTTACAAAAAAGATACACAGACAGAAATAGTTATTCTATTCAGCACAATTCTTTTCTCAGCCATTTAAAGAAATCATAATCTAACACATACCTAGCTAGATTACTTACTAAAAGTTCTAAGACTCCATTCCTGGTCTATCCCCGGTAAAGACCAGCATATAGACAGACACAGACCCTTTGTTTCTCTCCCTCCTCCCAGCTTTTGAAAGTATCTTGTCTCCTCATTGGTCATTTTGGTCAGGTGCCAGCGAGGTTACCTTTAGCTTCTTAACCCTTTACAGGTGAGAGGAGCTTTCCCCTGGCCAGGAGGGATTTCAAAGGGGTTTACCCTTCCCTTTATATTTATGACACACCCCCTTATACATCTTTTGCACAAGGTGGGAATCCTTTGTCCCTCTCTGGGTTCCCACCCCTCCTGCTAAATGGAAAAGCACCAGGTTAAAGATGGATTCCAGTCAGGTGACATGATCACATGTCACTGTAAGACTTCATTACCCACTTGCCAGCACACAGATATACTGGAAGACTTACAAGTAAACAGAGCCATCTACAGTCAATTGTCCTGGTTAATGGGAGCCATGAAGATTCAAAACCACCATTAATGGCCCCCACATTGCATAATTACAATAGGACCTCAGAGTTATACTTCTTATTTCTAGTTTCAAATACAAGAATGATACATACACACAAATAGGATGACCACACTCAGATTATAAGATTTGTAATGTTACCTTACAAGAGACCTTTTGCATGAAGCATATTCCAGTTACATTATATTCACACTCATTAGCACATTTTCATAAAATCATGTAGAGTGCAACATCACACAGAGACTCAGTCTAAGGATACGGTTTTGATCTAGGTTCCCCAGATAGAGATCCTGTACTCTGTGTGGTATGATTTTTGAACAACAGGATCAGAGCTTGTGCAGAGCTGATTTCACAGTGAGTCCTGACCTGACCAGTGATGCAGAGCTGCGTGTACAGAAATAGGTCAGGTACCTGCACATCCAAGTGGCTCCTGGCAGTGTGGACCTCTTTGCACTGCTGCAGACAGGCAGGAGAGCCATCCCAACTGACTACCACTGAGCCTAAGTGGATCCATGAGTGGTGGCTTAAGGGGGTAGGGATTGCTTTTTGATAGAGTTCTGGACCTCAGCAAGCCAGACAATTAATATACTGGAACTGTACTATGGGCTGTACTCCTGATATGACAAAAGGAGCAAAACCCAATCAGTGTATGTAATTATGCATCTGGTTATGTTTTCTCTCCCCACCCCTCACTTCCAAATAAAAGGTATTTGTGGTTCCATGATCCAAAGGATTTCTGATTGTTTGTGTGGGGAAGCAGCACCTGCAATAGCAACTATGGAGGTTTGTTATTAATTTCCCAGTGCCACATGCTCATAACCCACCAGGGGCGCTGGAACAATTTGTATAGCAGGGTTGCTGAGAATCATTGACCCAAACTGTAAACCCTGTATATAATCGAAACCACTTCAAGCCAGGGAGTACGGTAGCACCCCCAGCATCCCTAGTTCCAGCACCTATGTAACCCACTGACCAACAGAAAACATTTAAAACCCCCAAATTGGGTCATTCATGACCAACAGATGGCTTCAGCATCTGATCATCTAGATATGGGAGAGTAAGATTCTCTTCTATAATCTACAGCAAGAGAGGCTTTCTTCCCTACCTGCCCTTATGCAAGGTGTTGACTGCAACCTTTAACGCCTTGAACCTGTCATCCTGAAAAACCACTTCTCCCCATACAGCTGTCATGACAGCTGAGATCAGCTGAGTCAATCTACTGTTGATGACTAGAATAAATCTTTTTAGGACTAGTGGCAAGGCATTCTCCATTGGGGACTCTCACTAATGGAACTTATTCCCTCTGAGATACACCAGAGCTGGAGTCTGGTGCTCTTCAGGGTATGTTGTAAGGTACACTGATTTAGCCAGGCCCTTTACAAACTATCAGAAGGCAGTAATACGGGGTTTTCTTGCTGCTGGATGCAGCTATTGAGCTGCTGTATATGGTTTGTTAGCCTGCCTAAGACGGTCGCTTTGGTATCTTCAGTATCAACGTATTTGTTTAAATTTGACTACTGCTAGGCACCTAGAAGCTTCACCAAAGGACATAGAGCACATTTTAAAATAAATAGATGTCAAAGCGATGCTCTCAGAGAAATCCCCTGGGTACTCTCTGAAAGCTTCTCTCTGCCTGTCTGTGTTACCACAATATATTTAAAAAGGAGAGAAGAATGCCTCCAGCTTCTCCACAAAGGCTTGTTGAGGAATACCAGCCAGCATTAGCCATCTCCAGTTCCTCACCCTAGAACAATGGTTCTCAATCTATTTACCATTGTGGGCCGCACATGCAGCTCATTGTGTTATGTGGGCTGCAGCCGCACAATAGATATACTACCTGTATGGACCTGAGAAGGTCACATGGGCCGCAGCTATGTGCTGATTGGGCCGCAGGTTGAGAACCACTGCTCTAGAAGAATCAATGCCAAGTAGGATTACTGTTCTGTCACCACTCTGGCTAGTTGGCTGGGACACATCGTTCATCGGAGTCAAAGTGAACACTAAATTTTGTTCTCTTTTAAAAACAGTCTTTATAAGTGTATTCCCTGCTTGGCCTCCACTTCCTATACTGAATTCTAAGCCATGAGATTCACAGGCTACTGGTCACAGGAACTTAGTTCTTTCTTTGACAGGGTAAGCTCACGCTACCTCAAACAGCCATCTTCCATTAGTACAGAACTGAATAGGAGAAAAGTAGATGAGCCAACGCAAATCACATACCATTAACCGGACAGCCAAAAGTACTATGATGTGGTACTAATAAATCCAAGAGGATAAGGCTATGTCATTCAGTCTCTACAGTTCAAGTGGATGTATCAGTTTATTAAATAATAGGTGAATAGTAACCATTACTGAAGCAACTTCATGCTTCAAGCTACCACATCAGCTCTAGAGGTTTCCACCCACCTAGTGGGTACATGAAACAGACTTAATAAAATTTGTTAGGGGGTAACGTAACTGTGACTTCGTGGTCTTGTTTTTAAATTGCCATCTCCCTCCCCCCACCCCCATTATGCTCAGTCCCATATAAACTTATTTTGACCCAACCAGATAGACACCTGCAGAGCTAGAAATCGTCAAATGCAGTCTGAGCCCTGGTCTACACTAGGAGTTGAGGTCGAATTTAGCAGCGTTAAAATCGATTTAACCCTGCACACATCCACATGACGAAGCCTTCCCCCCCCCTTTTTTTTTTTTTTACTTAAAGAGCTCTTAAAATCGATTTCTCTACTCCACCCCCAACAAGGGGATTAGTGCTGAAATCGGCCTTGCCAGCTTGAATTTGGGGTACTGTGGACACAATTAGACGGTATTGGCCTCCAGGAGCTAGCCCAGAATGCTCCATTGTGTCTGCTTTGGACAGCATTCTCAACTCAGATGCACTGGCCAGGTATACAGGATAAGGCCTGTGAACTTTTGAATCTCATTTCCTGTTTGGCCAGCGTGGCAAGCTGCAAGTGAGTGCAGAGCTCATCAGCAGAGGTGACCATGATGGAGTCTCAGAATCGCAAAAGATCTCTAGCATGGCCCGAATGGGAGGTATGGGATCTGATTGCTGTATGGGGAGAAGAATCCGTGCTATCAGAACTCCGTTCCAGTTTTTGAAATGCCAAAACATTTGTCAAAATCTCCCAGGGCATGAAGGACAGAGGCCATAACAGGGACCCGAAGCAGTGTCACGTGAAACTTAAGGAGCTGAGGCAAGTCTACCAGAAAACCAGAGAGGCAAATGGCCGCTCCGGGTCAGAGCCCCAAACATGCTGCTTCTATGATGAGCTGCATGCCATTTTAGGGGGTTCAGCCACCACTACCCCAACCATGTTGTTTGACTCCTTCAATGGAGATAGAGGCAACACGGAAGCAGGTTTTGGGGACGAGGAAGATGATGATGATGAGGTTGTAGATAGCTCACAGCAATCAAGCGGAGAAACCAGTTTTCCTGACAGCCAGGAACTGTTTCTCACCCTGGACCTGGAGCCAGTACCCCCCGAACCCACCCAAGGCTGCCTCCTGGACCCTCCAGGCAGAGAAGGGACCTCTGGTGAGTGTACCTTTTAAAATAGTATACATGGTTTAAAAGCAAGTGTGTTTAGTGATTAATTTGCCCTGGCATTCGCGGCCAGTACAGCTACTAGAAAAGTCTGTTAACCTGTCTGAAGTTGGAGCAGAAATCCTCCAGGGACATCTCCGTAAAGCTCTCCTGGATCTACTCCCAAAGCCTTTGCAAAAGGTTTCTGGGGAGGACAGCCTTATTCCGTCCACCATGGTAGGACACTTTACCACTCCAGGCCAGTAGCATTTACTCGGGAATCACTGTAGAACAAAGCATTGTAGTGGATGTTTGCTGGCGTTCAAACAACATCTGTTCTTTATCTCTCTGTGTTATCCTCAGGAGAGTGATCTCATTCATGGTCACCTGGTTGAAATAGGGTGCTTTTCTTAAGGGGACATTCAGAGGTGCCCATTCCTGCTGGGCTGTTTTCCTGTGGCTGAACATAAATGTTCCCCGCTGTTAGCAACAGGAAGGGGGAGGCAAAATGCGACCTTGTAACGAAAGTACATGTGCTATGTATGTAATGTTAACAGCAAGGTTTACTGTGAAAGAGAGTATACCCATTGTTCCATAAAATGTGTCTTTTTAAATACCACTGTCCCTTTTTTTTTCCTCCACCAGCTGCATGTGTTTCAAGGATCACAGGATCATCTCCTTCCCAGAGGCTAGCTAAGATTAGAAGACGAAAAAAACGCACTTGCGATGAAATGTTCTCTGAGCTCATGCTGTCCTCCCACACTGACAGAGCACAGACGAATGTGTGGAGGCAGACAATGTCAGAGTGCAGGAAAGCACAAAATGACCAAGAGGAGAGGTGGCAGGCTGAAGAGAGGGCTGAAGCTGATAGGTGACAGCAGCATGTTGAGAGGAGGCAGGAGTCAATGCTGAGGCTGCTGGAGGATCAAACTGATATGCTCCAGCATATGGTTGAGTGCAGGAAAGGCAGCAGGAACACAGACTGCCACTACAGCCCCTGTGTAACCAACCACCCTCCTCCCCAAGTTCCATAGTCTCCTCACCCAGATGCCCAAGAATGCGGTGGTGGGGCCTCTGGCCACCCAGCCACTCCACTCCAGAGGATTGCCCAAGCAACAGAAGGCTGGCATTCAAGAAGTTTTAAAGTGCTGTGTGGCCTTGTCCTTCCCTCCTCCACCATCCCTCCCGGTGCTTCCCTCCTCCACCACCCCTCCTGGGCTACCTTGGCAGTTATCCCCCTATTTGTGTGATGAATTAATAAAGAATGTATGAATGTGAAGCAACAATGACTTTATTGCCTCTGCAAGCGGTGATCGAAGGGAGGAGGGGAGGGTGGTTAGCTTATAGGAAAGTAGAGTGAACCAAGCGGGTGGGGTTTCCATCAATGAGAAACAAACAGAACTTTCACACCATAGCCTGGCCAGTCATGAAACTGGTTTTCAAAGCTTGTCTGATGTGCACTGCGCCCTCCTGTGCTCTAACCACCCTGGTGTCTGGCTGTGCATAACCAGCAGCCAGGCGATTTGCCTCAACCTACCACCCTGCCGTAAAGTCTCCTCCTAACTCTCACAGATATTGTGGAGCGCACAGCAAGCAGTAATAACAGTGGGAATATTGGTTTTGCTGAGGTCTAACCGAGTCAGTAAACTGCGCCAGCATGCTTTTAAACATCCAAATGCACATTCTACCACCATTCTGCACTTGCTCAGCCTGTAGTTGAATAGCTCCTGACTACTGTCCAGGGTGCCTGTGTATGGCTTCATGAGCCATGGCATTAAGGAGTAGGCTGGGTCCACAAGGATAACTATAGGCATTTCAACATCCCCAACGGTTATTTTCTGGTCTGGGAATAAAGTCCCTTCCTGCAGCTTTTGAAACAGACCAGAGTTCCTGAAGACGCGAGTGTCATGTACCTTTCCCGGCCATCCCACGTTGATGTTGGTGAAACATCCCTTGTGATCCACCAGTGCTTGCAGCACTATTGAAAAGTACCCCTTGTGGTTTATGTACTCGCCGGCTTGGTGCTCCGGTGCCAAGATAGGGATATGGGTTCCGTCTATGGCCCCACCACAGTTAGGGAATCCCATTGCAGCAAAGCCATCCACTATGACCTGCACATTTCCCAGGGTCACTACCCTTGATATCAGCAGATCTTTGATTGCATTGGCTACTTGCATCACAGCAGCCCGCACTGTAGATTTGCCCACTCCAAACTGATTCCCAACTGACCAGTAGCTGGCGTTGCAAGCTTCCACAGGGCTATCACCACTCGCTTCTCAACTGTGAGGGCTGCTCTCATCTTGGTATTCTTGCACCTCAGGGCAGGGGAAAGCAAGTCAAAGTTCCATGCAAGTGCCCTTATGCATGCAAAAGTTTTGCAGCCATTGGGAATCGTCTCAGACCTGCAACACTATGTGGTCCCATCAGTCTGTGCTTGTTTTTCGGGCCCAGAATAGGCGTTCCACCGCATGAACCATGAGCACCATGATGCCCATATTGCCAGGGCCTGTGCTTTGAGAGAAGTCTGTGTCCATGTCCTCATCACTCGTCACGGTGCTGATGTTGCCTACTCGCCTGGTTTTGCTTTGCCAGGTTCTGGTGCTGCATATACTGCTGGATAATGCGTGTGGTGTTTAATGTGCTCCTAATTGCCAAAGTGATCTGAGCGGGCTCCATGCTTGCCGTGGTATGGTGTCTGCACAGAAAAAAGGCGCGGAACGATTGTCTGCCGTTGCTCTGACAGAGGGAGGGGGCAACTGACGACATGGCTTATAGGGTTGGCTTACAGGGAATTAAAATCTATCAAGGAGAAACAAAAAGAACTGTCACACAGAATGGCCCCCTCAAGGATTGAACTCAAAACCCTAGGTTTAGCAGGCCAATGCCCAACCCACTGAGCTGTCTCTCCTCCTGGTATTTCAGGCAGGACTGAATCTCCATTAAACTTTTCAAGGTGCCCCTGACAGACCTCACTGAAACGATTGTCAGCTGTTGATTTCATGGAGGGAGGGAGGGGGGAGCAAATGAATACAAAACAAATCTGGTGTATTTCTTGTTTTGATCCATTCCATCTATCTTTTACATCTTTGGCTGGCAGCCGACGGTGCAATAGGCCTGCTAGCCATCCTCATCTCCTGTCTGCTCGGCAGAAGACTGTACAGTAGGACTGCCGGCAGGACTAAGGAGAATGACCTGGTCGAATCACTCCTATTTTAGTTCCTGCACCCATGTCTGCCCAGGCGCTCCTGACTGACCTTACTGAGGCAGCCAGGAGCACCTCAGACATGATGATGATGGTTATCAGGCCTATTGCACCATCTGCTGCCACAAGGCAATGGGCTGCTGCTGTGTAGCAATGCAGTACTGCGTCTGCCAGCACCCACGAGAGTACGGTGACAGTGAGCTGAGCGAGCTCCATGCTGGCCGTGGTATGGTGTCTGCACAGGTAACTCAGGAAAAAAGGCGAGAAACGATTGTCTGCCGTTGCTTTCACAGAGGGAGGGCCTGATGACATGTACCCAGAACCACCCGTGACAATGTTTTTGCCCCATTAGGATCTCAACCCAGAATTCCAATGGGCGGCAGAGACTGCGGGAACTGTGGGATAGCTACCCACAGTGCAACGCTCTGGAAGTCGATGCTAGCCTCGGTACTGTGGAAGCACTCTGCCGACTTAATGCACAATGCACTTAGAGCATTTTGTGTGGGGACACACAAAATTGTCTATATAAAAATGATTTCTAAAAAAATGACTTCTATAAATTTGACCTAATTTCGTAGTGTAGATATACCCTGAGAGTTGTATATTTTAAAAGCAGCCATGTTCATCTCCCAAGCTTTAAATAAGCTATATGCCTGGGGACTAGCTAGCAGCATGGATGCCATGTCTTGACACAGTAGTTAACTTATTATTACCACTATTAAATATTCCTAGGTGTGTGCAGATGTCAATGAGGCCAAGGCACAAAACAGAAATAAAAGCAACAAAAGTTGGCATATTAGAAATATTACAAATTGCACGTGATTACAGCCTCTATTTCCTTGTGCAAGTTTCTTCCACACAGGTCATTTTAAAGACATCTCTAAACTAGTCTGATTTCTCTTGGGAGAGGTTGCAGTTAAATAGCAAGTCACCTTTAGGTTACAGGAGTTGTCAAGAGTTAAGGCTCTTTTAGAATCAAAGCCACAAAATCCTCTAAATCCAATTTCATAAGATTCCTCTTTAACGTTCTAGAGACAGTCCATCTGAACAAGCCAGCCATAAAAAGGTAAATAAAAAAAAAACCAACCCCCTGCCCCCCAACACCAATGCTTCTGGAATCTAAAGGGAAACCCTTCCGTAAAGGTGTGGTTAAGGAAGCATCAAGAGACTTGGGTGATGAAGTGCATTACTACCAAAATAATACATTTTTGGGACATATGTTAAGAGAAGTGGTTCTGTCTGAATGAAGCAATTCAACAAGGATTATCCCATTTGTCCGTTTGCAGCTCAGACTCAATCCCACACTACTGAAGTCAGTGGAAGTTTTTTCTAACTGATTTCCTTCACAAAGGATCAGACAGACCCTTAAGACCATTATGTTTCTGTTTTGTGCAATGAAATGTATGACAACTAGACAGTGAAGCTTTCTGATTGTGTGTTTTACAACTGCAGGGAAGTAATATTGAAGTCAGATTCTGTGTCATTTACTGTAGACTAAAACAAGACAAGTTTGGCTATATCCTTTGAGTAAATATGGTTTCCCACCACAATATGTTGTGCCTCTTCCATGAAATTTTATCTTACTATTCATGGGGCGGGGGGGAAAGAGAGAGGATTCTTTGGGCATCTGTCATATTGGTTGGTCAGTTTATGTTTTAATGGCAATGTTTTTAATTTAAAATATTCATAATGAATGTTATAAGGAAAAGATAATTGGCACTTTTGCCAAAAAGATAAAGTTGGAAGAAAGAACCACCTAAATGTCTTTTGTTCTAATAGGGTATTACAAACAGCCAAGAGTTTAAAAAAATAGAAATAGCTGGCAGTGTTCTTTTAACTTAAAATTGCATAACTAAAACTTACACCAAAGCTGGTTATGCTAGCATGTGCCTGTCCTTGGGCCAAGATTTATTTAATGTTAACAAAATTTCTTTTCGGTATTGTGTCCTAAATGTGGAGCAAAAAATTAATGATGTTTGAATCATTTACAAAACCTGGTTACTTTACGTAAAATGTTAATGAGAACAATTAAATGAAGAAATGAGATACTCTCTGACCTAATTAGCCTTGCTCATGGAACTTTCTCCCTAGCACAGGCCTCCAGGCTGTGAGTGCAGAACCCACTCTTGACATACAGACTAAGTCAGCTGTTCTTGCCAAATTACGCAGCTCACAGCAAATAAATAAATAAATGAAAAAAATAAAAAAATGTCACATTGCACACAGAGCAGGCTCCAAGGCTAAGAAACAAATTTACAACATCCTCTCAGAACTCCATGCCCTACATACAGCATCAAAGACGGCAGTGTGAATACTTTGGCTTGAATCAATGGATTTTATTTTATTTTTCAGTGGGGGTCATCAGCCTGGATCATCAGTGCAGAGTTACTGTGTGAAAAGAAGGGACCACTGTAGAAGAATATATCAATTCAAAAAAAATATTTTCTTCAAACTTCCCTTACATCATTCATCTCTTGGCTGAGGACAGACAGGAGAATTTTCAGCCCCAATGCAAATTTTTGTGACAGCAAAGTGAATGAGGAGTGCGAGGGCAGGAAATAAAACCAGGCTTAGAATGGAGTGCCTCCTGCAATGGTAACTACAGAGTCAATACCGTGACTCCCTAATCAATAATTATAACCTACTCCCCTCTTTTTGTCCCCCACATTTAAAGAGGATGCAAAAGATGCATTGGTTTCAATTATTTTTTGTTTATGGCACTGTATTACTCATTGAACACTTTGCAAATATTTAGGATAGATGATCCTTACTCAGAGGACAAGTTAGGGGAAGGAAAACAACTATATGTAATTTATATGCAAGTCAACTCTAATCATATTCATAGCCCAGCAAAAGGGGCTCTTTAAAACATACTTAACTGTGGAAAGACATGTGACTAGAGCCTGGGAAATATGCACAAACGTTTAGAAGGTACAATGCCTAGCAGTATCTTTGATGGATGTTAATGGAAGGAGATTCCTTTCTCTTAGCATAGGAATTATATAAATCATACTTCCTCATTGGCAGGATTTCCCAAAGTTCTAAAGCCTTCTTATTTGGTTCTATGTCACCAGATGCTGCTCCAAAAATCAAGTAACAGACTGGATTGCAAGAAGATTATTTCACCTTCTCATAGTTATTCTAGCCAGGGTGATTTCTGATTAAAAATGTACAGGAGGTAACAAAAGCCCCAGGAAGCCACAAAGGTACTAGACACATTTGGAGAAAAACTGATTAAGGAGATTTGTTCACGGCTTGAAAAAAGTTAGTTGAGGGAAGGGGTCACTTTAATCTGGGAACTCATGCAAGTTGAATGATGAACCTAGTAAAGGATATTTACCCTAACATTAAGTGCAGGTTTATTATTGAAACATTCAGGTGGTACAAAGACCACATCCCACATTTGGTCTTACTGATGGGGAGATGGGATTTCCTGACATTGGGCCAGGTAGTGGCTTTAATCCACAGGGACATCTCACACTGCTGTGAATAACCAATACAGATTCTTCTCAGAGCTCTGGCCACCTCAAGCTGGAACAAGACACTCTGCTACCCTTTCACGGTATACATTGGATTCTCCTTTCCCCCACACCATACTGACCATTGTCCTCGTTGGTGGGAATTATTTTATAAAGATACAACCACAGGTTTGGGGCCTGAGCTGAGAAGTGCAGAGCAGCCAGAACCTCCCACTGAGGTTGATGAAAAGTTACACAGTCAATGAAAAGTGGCTTAGCAAATCTCAGGATCAGGTCCTAACAAGTGACTTACCTAGCAGTCAGGCAGGCTACATCTACACTGGAGCTGAAAGGTGTGATTTCCAGTTCAAGTAGACATACTTGTACTAGTTTGATCAGAGCTAGCTCACTAAAAATTTGGTGCAGTGGTGGTGGTGTGAGCAGAAGGATGAGCTAGCTGCCCAGGCACAGTCCCATCCAAGACCCTTGGTGTGTACTTGAGGTGGCTAGCCCCTCTTGCTGATCATGCCATCATGACTACAGGCTGTTATTTTTAGCATGTTAGCTTATTCAGAGCTAGCGCAGGTATGTCTCCTCAGTCCTCAGCTCCAGTGTAGCTGTACCCATGCTGACTGCGGCAGGGGCAGGCCTGGGAAAAGAATCCAGACGTCCTGACTACTAATTTACACGCAATCAGTGGTGCTCAGTCTTTTCCATACCATGATCCCGTCTTACACGACACTCCAAATGAATACAGAGTTAAATATTTGATCTTGTTCAGGGGCTTTTTGCTAAAATTTAGAAGCCGTCATGTGTGTTCTGTCAAGCTCCGAGTGACTTGATCCCCTGTGGGAACAGTACTGAGCATATTTTGGGAAACACATATAGTGGTTATGGATTTTTGGCTAACCCTATCGGTTGCATACATCAGCAACTAAGAAATGCAAGACTCCTGTAAGTTTGTTTTGCACAGGGACTAGAGATTTTTTGGTTGAACTCTAAACTTCACATAGCAATTCATGACAGAATATTTTGTGGTGCCTTAATTTAGCCAGTGTATTTGTGTAATTTGCTCAATTATGTTCTCTAGAAAATGGGGGGAGGGGAGATGGGAGGTGAAATGGTTTGAAATGAAATATGCATTCTCCACTACAGATATTTTCTCTAAGAGATGCAATGTAGCACCCTGCCCAGTAAGGGGTTTTCCCAGACATTCTGCAGTGAGGGACTTACATGAAAACAGCATCACTCAGCTCTCTCTGCTGTTGTCTCTGTGTGAAATATAGATTATCTGCTACTTGTTCTCAAAACAGGCCTGAATCACAAACTGCAGTTACAGATTTGGATCTAAATATCCCTAAAGCTCAGATGTGTTCAGACCCATTGTTCTTGGTCAAGTTCATCTCCATTTGAAATGAGAAGGCAATGAGACTCAGGGAAGAGAAGTTGGTGTAAGAACTGATTAGTACATTCTAAATAAGACAGAGGGGGAAAAAAAGGAGAGGACTTCAAAAATGGCAAGGCTATCATTACCGTTTGAAGAGGCAGCGCAGTAAAGTGGTTACTGCAGGGGACTGTACGTCAAGACTATTTGATTCTATCCCTGACTCATTATGTGACCTTGGGCAAGTTGCTTAGCCCTATCTCTGCCTCAATATGCCTACATGAGAGTACATATAATACTCATAATTAAGGATAAGCTTTAGTCATGGAGGTCACAGATTCCATGACTTCAAAGAACCTCCATGACTTCTTCAGCTTTAGCCCCCCATTGCAGTGGTGGAGGTTAGAGCTGTCAGCCGCTGCGGTGGGCAGCTGGAGCTGTCAGTTGTCCCATCCTGCAGGGCTTGGGCTTCAGTCATGTTTCCCACCCTTGGTGGTCAGCCATTCCCCTCCCCTTATTTTTAGTAAAAGTCAGACAGGTCTCGGGTTTCTGTGAATTTTTGTTTATTGCATGCAACAGGGCCAAAAGTATCTGTAACAATATCTTAACCTTATAATACCTCACAGGGTCACTCCTTTCCAGGAAATGTTTCCTGTCAGTCAGAAGGCAGTGAATTCCTTGGCAGATGTAGCGCATTAGCAAAATCACCAGATTACCTTCCTTCAGGAGCATTAAACAACAAAATAGGATACCAACGTACATATATCATACTCTATCACAAATGTCTCCAAAACAGAAAATGCCTCCATTATTAGTGAAAATGAAACTCATCAAAATCTCCTGGAGAGAATTTTAGGGTGGATTGTGTTGATCTGAGCTGTCGATTGAAGTCTCTCTCCTTTTGATAGTTTTTGCACTAGTCATAGGACTGGAAGGCACCTCTTCGGACATCAAATCCCATCTCTTTCTGTCAGAGGCAACCTTGTCATCTAATCACTTTCATGAACTTATCACAAAGGTACCTAAACATACATCCATGTCAGGAAAAGGTTGAGAAATTTCCCATACATTTTTATAACCAAAGGACTAGAACTATGGTTACAGTCATAGGTGAAACAAGAGAAAACAATATCTTTCTGAAGTGGACTCTTGGTAAGCAGGAAATAATCCCTATAGTCCCACCTAATAGGAATGTGTGACCTGTGCTAACACTAGAGGAAACATCCTGTTTGTCAAAAACCCCAAACATGACATCAGCAGCCTGGGTTGTGGTAGCCCTGTTGGTCCCAAAGTATTAGAGAGACAAGGTGGGTGAGGTAATCGCTTTTATATATCACCTCACCCACCTTGTCTCTCTTATCAGCCCAGGACAGGCATTGGTGACTGCCAAAAGTTTGTGCTGCAGGAAGGCACACCAATAAATTCTCATGTCACCTTGTCATTGACTTTAACGAGAGAAGGATCAGGCCCATTTTCTAGTCAGAACGGTGCTCCAAAAGAAGGCCTGTAGAAGAATTAGAGATGTTAGATATGGGAAAAGCCTATTAGCGATAACATTTATCTGCCACTTCCCGGGGCTGTGGAGAGGATTAGTTAATATTTGTAAAGCATTTTGAAGATAAAAAGCACTAAGTAAGTATTATTCTTTTCTAAATGGATTCTAGGTATTTGCCTGCATGATCAGCCAAATTTTCTACTGTAACCAAACTTTACTGAAACTAATTTTAAATACTTTTATTGCTTTCTCAACATTGTGTAAATATTTTATAGCTAATGCAGTCACCTGGTGAAGAACCCCAGGCCACATATGTCAAGGCTACCATACCAGCATAAACACCAAACCACCGTAACTGTTCCAAGGTTATAGTAACCCACCCATAGCACAGAAGTCAGAGATGGCAAATACATCTTAGATCATCTTGTGCACTCCCTGGTCAGTGATTATTTTCTATTGCTTTATACAGTCTAGGATAAAATATCACACTATGTGGCTTTTGTCTTCCCTTTAGAAATGCATCTACTGTCTAATATAACTCAACTGCCTATTAAAAAGGTTTCCTGCTTTTCAGTCTACATTTTCCTTTGCTTAATTTAGTCCATAACTGCTTATTTCCCCTGGGATTACTGTAAACAATTCAGCTCCCTCCTAATGTTTAGCCCCTTCCGATACTCAAAGACAGTTGTCAAATTCCCCTTAGTTGCATTCCAGGAACTCTGGAAGTCCCCTTCTAAAAGCAGTGGCTGCAGGAATGCGGTCTTTGTTACAGATTCTTCACTGCTCCCTCACCCCCATTCAATAAAGGGTTGAGAAAGATTCCACTCCAAAGAAAATCCCCAGGAAAAAAAAATTGGTATTCCTAAGGTACAATCAAGATATTTCTGGCCTACTTTTTACATCATAAGCAGGGGTAGGGGAGGGAAAGGGGAGAAATAAACCCAGTTTCCCCCCCCCCCCTTGAAGGTTACCTCTAAGTGAGATTTATGTATTTAGTAATATCATCTAGGCTGCTGCAAACTACAGATCTATATATAGTTAAATATATTCAAGTGAGATACTCTGTTTCTAATGCAACCCAGTGGGAATTTCCAGAGGAAGACAGACAAGAGAACAATAGTAGTTACATCTTAGAGTCAGTATCAATACAGAGATCATATAATAATAAACTGTTAGTCCACTGTGTTTTCTGCCATATCAGTGCTGAGGGGTGGAAGGTGCATGACTAGGTAATTATACGGAAGGAATTTACATTGCTTATTCATAGTCACAAATCCTCAGCCTGTCTCCCTTAGCCTTCCCAGAATTAGAAAGGATGAAGTCATGAACTTTAGATTTAGAGAGTGTTTTATTATCTATATTGTATACTCCATGGGACAGGGACCAGGTCTTCTTCTTCTGTTTCTTGTACAGAGATTCAGGACTGGTAGTGCTTAACTTATTTACATTTTAGTAAATAAGTTTAGTGCAGTAGATCCCAATTTCAGAATAACAAGTAGAAGATTAACAATAGTGGGAGCTATATATTTAATGTGGTCTTGGCTTGGGAAAGCTATTTTCTAGGTAAAGAGAATTTCCCAGCAATTCTACTACTCAGAAAAAAAACACTTCTCTTATTGGATCACACAGTAAGAATAAGTAAATCATGCACATTCCAGACTAGAGAGAGAGAGAGAATGAACTATAATTTTAAAAGCTTAAACATTTATATAGTGACAGTTCATCCAGTGGTGTAAGTTATCAATTGCTGATCTGCAAGTCAAAAATGCTCTGTGCAAAACCCAAACAAGGTTTCAGTCAGTGTTTTCCACCACCTCATAACCTAATCAGCAGAAACTCTGGCAGTCTGAGCTTCATAAAAAACTCTGCAGAAGTCAGGTGGTGAGGAAGGTAACAGCTCTTTACTGCTGTAGGCTAGAAATGAAAAAGCAAGGAGAGGCTCCATATGTCAAACAAAAACACAACACAAAACCAAGCCCCAAACACACCCAGTGGTCTTTGAGAACCTGTGCTTTTTTATTAAACACTAACTGAACATCAGACTTTTAATTGAGGGTTCAGGCAGGGTTCCAGTCTCTGTTCAGAGAATAGCTGGAGAGCAAGGATAGTCCAGTGGTTAGTGCACAAGCCTGGGCCAGGGCAGACCTGGGCTGAATTCCTGTTCCACAACTCACATCATGTGTCATCTTGGGCAACTTGCTTAGGCAGAGATCTTCAAAGCTATTAGGTACCTAATTCTCATTGACTTCAGTGGGATTTGGGTGTCTAAGTAACTTTGAAGATCTGGGCCTCCATTCCCTGCCCCCCATCTGTAAAATGGGATGATAGTACTCCCCTATCTCACAGGGGTGATGTGAAAATAACTAAATAAAAAGTTGTGGTGCTGGGAACATTGTAAGTATTATAGATACAATGGAGCTACTTTATTTGTTATTGTATTTGGGAACTGACAAAAACACAGATTAAGCTTTAAAACTTTTTCAGTTCATATCACTGCATCCTTATTTATGCTTTCACGAGCTCCTATAAGATCTTGATCTCTTTCCACAAGTTAGTAAATTTAGATACTAAAAGATGAAATTAAGAATTCTTCTTTAACATAAGTTTTAACTTTTGAACGATTGCTTGTCTACATGAAAAACTTTCACTGGTTTAACTAAAGATGAGTTTTAACTACATTGGTTTAAAACTGGTGCAATACGCTGACTGGACACTTATTTCACTTTTAGCCAGGTTTTTTTCAATTTTAAATAGATTATGAATCAGTTTAAATTAAACTGAATTAAGCCACTCTTAAATTGAATGCAGAGTGTCTACAAAGGCATTTGTACCCGTTTAAGTCAGTTGGAAAATTGACTTAAGCTAAATAGGTGTAACTTGCTCACATAGATACGGCCATAGTTAAAGTCCATAGCACTTTATACATTGGTTCTCAGATGTGGACACATGAATTAGTGCTGTGTTCCACCCCCTGAATCAGGGGATCTGGATACTATTCCTAGCTACGATATTGGGTCTGCATGACCACGGGCAAATCACTCAACATCTCTGGGCCTCAGTTTTCCAATCTCCAAAATGGGGATAATGATCTTTTCCCATTTTCAAGGAGTGAGAACTAAAGTCTGTAAAGTGCATAGAGATTCTTGGATGGATAGAGCTATAGGAGGTGCAATGCATTGTTGCAGGGGGGAGGGGGAGAAGAGGAAGTCTGCTCTTCTGGATATGTTTTTGCATCTCAGCTACTTCTTCTCACCTAGGGAAGTAAGAGTCCCAGGTTTGTGATATCTAGGCTGTTGCCCTGAGAGTTTCCAAATTTGGTATGAAGACTTGGTGTGCCAAATGTTCACCTTTCAAGCCAATCTGAGTCCATTTTCAAGTGAACCTTCACCAGTTATGGTTTCACATGAAAAGAATGAAAAAAGTCTCAAAACCAAGTAAAAAACTTTGGCTTGCGTAAACAAGGACTTGCACACACAAATATTTGCATGTTTGTGTCCATTTTTTGTGGATGTTTCCAGGTGCAACTTAAATGACTATTTGAAAGTTTGGCCATAGATGTGTATCTATCACACTCTTGCAATCTCATTAACATGGCAGGGAAAGTGTAGCAGGGAGAGGCATGTACAAATGACCCTCCTGGAAGGTCAGACATATGAGACAGAGTTAACATAATGTATTCCAGGGCATGGTGTCTTCAGACATTTTTTTAAAAGACTATACAGGGAGCAACTGGAGGGCTTGTTTACTAGATGCTTTGTCTTTACAAGCATTTTAAACAGAAAAAAAATGCATGTCATGAACCCATCCTTTAGAAAATGGGTCAAATTCATTGCAGTCAATGGAGTTGTTCTCCTTTACATCAACAGTGAGTTTGGCTCAACACAGTAGAAACTAAGGAAAATGCCCTTAAGTGGATCTATTCCTTACCTGGCAGCAGGGAGCACTTTTGGCTAGAGAAAAGTCTAATGGTGCCCTATTTCCAGATTCCACCTCAGTTTCCCTGTCTATACTCCATCTGTGGAGCACCTCCTTGCCTGACCCAATAAGGCTGTTCAGAGTGTGCAGGGCAGGTGAATGGATTATATTGCAGTTCAGGAATGAAATGGATCACACCAGTAAGGTGGGGAGGAAGGAGATTGGGCTCTCTCATTGGTGGTGGGGAAGTCATCAGCTGGAAGGAGAGAAGACAGGCATACTAAGGGTCAGAAGTTTGTGTCCAAATTCTTGCATAACAGATTTTTGGCAATTAAATATGTGCTTTCCTTTCCTTTGATACATCTTTTAGCACCTTCTGGGCTGTTTGGAATTTAGTCTTTGTCTTTCAGTAACAGGACTGAACAAGCCAAAGTTAGTTTTGTCTTGCAAAATACCTTGGAGCAAATGTGCCGTTCAACACAAGAAAATAAAGGTGGGTCAGGGATTGATTCTGCAAACCATTACTAAGTGAGTAGCCTTTGCCCATGTGTATTGTATTGATGGTGCTTCGCTCTAGTTGAATAACTGAAAGCTGCAAATCAAGGTACATTTATAGTTCAAATAACATTTGATGAGAAATGTTTAATATATAGACATTAATACCCTCTCTGGTTCTAGCCAGTCAGCAGATGCCAGGTAGACCACTGTGGCTTAACAAAGAGGCTCAGTTACAGGAAAATAAGGTTAGTTAGAACCCTACACTTTTCCAACTTGAAGGCCTGTGAACAGAATTTGTTAGCCTCTTGTCTGCCATAAAAGAAGGGTATACACAGCTAATGGATAGTGAGAAAAGGATCAGCCAGCTGAAGAACTAAGCTTCCACACCATTTGATGGCTGGTTCTCAAATATTTCCTCACCAAGGGAAATACAGGAAATCAGATTAGATAGTCTTTTGGACCCTTCTGGCCTTAAAAACAAAAAACAAACAAAAAAATATGAATGTCTATTGCCTCTAGGGAATCTATTTTTCATGGCCTGCTTTTGGGGCAGCAATGCTACCCTGGGTGAGAGGAAACAGCCAGGGTTACCATGCTACAGCAGCCTTTGCAAGCCAACATTCTCTCCAAGGGGACATGGCTGCCAGCTGAAAGCCACCATTTTTTCTGCTTTATGGTTTGTCAACAGTTGTGGATTACTAATGGTCCTGGGGCCCCCATCCTTTCTCCACTTTTCATCCTCTGTAGTTCAAGCATCTGTGTGCACAAAGGGTGAGATAAAGAGGAGTCAGCCTTCACCCCTGAAATCACTGTAGTGTAATACAGGGTGACATGTCATATGATAACAAAATCCAGCAAATATACAAGTAGAAAAGAGCCTAAATGGCTGCATTCGAGACAAAGTACAGCAGAACTTCAGAGTTATGAACACCAAAGTTACTAACTGACCAGTCAACCACACACCTCATTTGTAACCAGAAGTACACAATCAGGCAGCAGCAGAGACCAAAAAAACCACACCACACTGTGCAAATACAGTACAGTGTAAACAAACTACTAAAAAAGGGAAAGTTTAAAAAGATTTTACAAGGTAAGGAAACGTTTCTGTGCTTGTTTAATTTAATTTTTCTTCCGCATAGTAACGTTTCAAAGCTGTATTAAATCAATATTCAGTTGGAAATTTTTGAAAGAACCACCATAACATTTTGTTCAGTGTTATGAACAACCTCCATTCCCAAGGTGTTCATAATCCTGAGGTTCTACCGTAGGACATTCAAGGATGTCTCATCAGTACTTTCACTTGCAGATGCTGCCTGCTCCAAAGAATTCCACCTCCTTGATCACCATGATGACACTGCAGACTCAAAGTATCTGCCAGCATCGATCAAAAGTGAGGTCTATGTGCCATTATTGAAGACAACAATCACTGGGCATACTTAGATGGCCAAAATTTTCAGAATGGCTCAGCACCCGTAACTGTGGCCAGGTATTCAAAAGAGCTCAGCATGTTGAGTGTGCATTGGGAGCTGAGCTCTTTTGA
Organism: Eretmochelys imbricata; assembly: GCF_965152235.1. NCBI lineage: Eukaryota > Metazoa > Chordata > Testudines > Cheloniidae > Eretmochelys > Eretmochelys imbricata. The sequence goes on from NC_135572.1 coordinate 238,490,948, forward strand.
AGATATGGTCATAAGCATCACTATGGGAACAGCAGGGTGAGTATTTTCGAAAATCTGGCCTCAGCTGTGGTGCTGAGCACGTGAATATCTGTCCCTGGGCACTGTGGAAAATCTGGCCCTGTTTATTCACAGCCATAAGAACTAACAGAACCTAAAATGGAAGCTCAGGTTGTACAGATTTAGTCCAGACCTGCCCATCTGAAATGGGCATGTCTTGCCTACTTAGAACATTTCTGTCGGGGCTCTGGGGGCATGGGTCGATGTGGTGGTATGGGTTTCAAGGGTCTCAACAATGCAGTTCAAGTTCAGTCTAGAGAACCAAAGCCAGGAGCAGCAGTCTGTACACAAAGTGTCACACAGCAGAATCAGGCTGGAGTTGAGGTCAATGAGCCACATCAGGTCAGAGTCAAGTGAATCAGCTGAAGTAGGATCAGTGGAACAGAGGCAGGGTGAGAAGTCAGGAGTGGACCACAAGCAAGGCCTGGTATCAGGAGCAGGGCCATGAACCAGGAGCACACAGCAAGATCTGTTTGCAGCACCAAGCTGAGATCCACCTAGATGCAGACAGCCTCCAAATGTTCCCTCTAGGTCTTAAACAGTGTTCCTGGGCCAATCAGGAAACATGGTAGACTCTGCCCATCAGGACCAATGCAAGCAGGCAATCCAGTGGTTCTTGAACCTATAGGGCTCATATGATGCTGTTCCCTCCTTTGACAGAGTGGTCAGGTGATAATGTGGACACAACAACTGTTCTGGAGCCAGTAGAGCTGGGTTCCAGAGCCTCATTTCTCCACCAGCCTCCTCTAAGGTCTTGCTAACACACTAGCTCTCTCTTCTACCCTCTACCAAGCAAAGAGATTCTGTCCTGCTTCAAGGTATATTTCTCTCTCCTCTTCTCCCCCCCCCCCCCAATTGTGGTCAGAGTGAGGACCTGAGCACAGAGATAAGAGAAGAGGTTGTCTACATGGGAAACAGAAGACTTCTAAATAAAACCAAAAGGATGAGGACACCAGCTCATTGTTTCTTGAGGACATCGAGAATGCTGCTGACAAAAGTAAAACCCACCCAGTCACTGACCATCTAACAAATCAAAAGCAGCAAATGCAGAGCCAGATGGTGGATCCAGCTAAGTGGGTAGACAGGCTAGTGTAGAAGGAACAGTTCTGAGAACAAGAGAGGGCCAGATGATCAGAAAGTCACTGAGGTTCAAAAGCAGTAGTTGCTCACAGATGTCCAATGTTTTCAGTTATAGTGGCCAGTAACATCTCTAATCAACTGTTTAACATCACGGAGCAAGCAGCTGCACAGACAATAGAAGGTGGAAGTTAGTGGGAAGAGTTCAGCAGTTCAGATTTGAGAATGCTAACATTGATCTATTTTGTTTATTTTCTTGACAATTAATGGCCAGACTAATTGTTGGTTTTGGCCTGCTATAGACAAAGCTATCTATTGCTACAGTAAATCAGAATCTATTTCTGCAAAGCTGACAAATAAATGTGGACAATGAAATAAAGATCATGTTCTACCAAGGAACAAGAGACTGCCTTTTGCAGTAATGTAATGCAATCTGAATGGGTGATAAACCACAGAGACTGTGAGAAACGAAGGCACACACCAACTCCAGACACAACAGATAGTGAGTAAGAAATACCTAGGCAATTTCAGACTTCGCTAGAATAGCTGGTCTGTGTTGCTGAAAGAATCAGTGCTATCAAGTCACAGTGAAGCACAGGGAAGGGTATAGTTAGTGACTGTAACAAGTAATCAACAGATAAATGCCACATAGGGCTTCTCAGTAGCAGGCAGCACCTAGTGGATGCCACAGACCAATATATAGTTCATGCTACATAAGTGACATTAGATAAATCTGGCTTGGCAGCAGGAATAAATAGGATAAAACAAGAGTGGCACAGATAAGATGCCACAATGAGATCAGTAGATATTTAATGGTGACACCTTGCCCCCACTAGCAGTTTGATCCTGAGGAGACCTCTTTAAGACTGTGGGCCAGATTCTCAGCTGCTGCAAATCAACATAGCGCTATCAAAATCAATCAGCTGAGAATTTGGCCCATAGACTTCAATTGGACACTGGAGTTACAGCTACTGAGCACCTCTCCAGCTCAGGCCCCATAGAAGCAAAGTGGGCCATCTCAAGGGCTGTATATTAACCATCTGTCTCTTGTGCACATGCAATCCTTGCCAGTCTATGTGACAATAGCAAGTGAGACGACAATACTGTGGTTGCATTCCACTGATATGTCAAAGGAGCCCTCTGTTTCAGTTATATGCATGTTTAGAGGACACATCAGAGAGCATGTGAGCCGAGGTTGCATACTGATGTATGGTTATGGTCTATACATCTGAACTAGGTACGTGCTGCGTGTTACATAGTATTTATGAGACATAGCTAGAGCCACATGGTAAGTAATAATCTTACGATTAAGTAATAATCCTAGGATGCGCAACATCCTTAATAGATCAAAAGAAGCTTGACATCAGTTTACGTTGCTTACATTAGTGATCTCACTGATTACCTGAGAAATGTGTGAAAGCAGAAGACAAACTTCAGATGCATCAACGTATCCACGGTAATGCGATACAGGTGATTAACACAACCTTCCAAGAAGAGGATTCATTGCTTATTTTATCACATTATACTTAATGAGCTTGGATGTCTGCTTCTGTCATCATGCACAATGGTCCTGTTATGAAACCACATGCTGTTTTGTGTGTCAGGTAGGTATTCACTGTTGCTCTAATCAAAGGGAACTGGCAGAAAAGTACAGCTGAAATTTCATCAACATCCAGTAGCTACATCACTATTTCCCCCCCAATACAGAATTGGTGTGTTCTTGTGGGAGAAACTGTGGAACTTGTCCCTTCTGGAAGTCTGTCAGACCCTGGCTTTTGTTAGTCTCAAAGAATGCTGCAAGGCTAGTTTTTTCCAGGGATCTCTTTACCAGATGTGCTTAAGCTAAGGCACTGTTCTATATTTTCCCATTGTTAGAGTGGATAATAGGGAAAAGGAAGGTTCATATTTTAGGTATAGCATAATGCAGTATTATTATTAATAAAATAATAAATACTACAATATGAGTCGAAGGCCAGGATCTGAATCTAAACTCCTTCAAATTTCAAGATTCAGCAGGCGGTGTTTTGAATTTGAACTCTGCAGCCAGACCTATCTCAGTTATTTTTGTTTAGGGTCAGATCCAAAACAAGGAGGATCAAGTTCTACCATCTGGATCTAGCCCAAGGCAGCAGCAATCTGGTGACCACAACTGATCACATGAATTTTCAACCACAACGGGGCTGACATCTCACAAGAGCACCACAGAAGTTTTTGGTGTTGAATTCAAACTCAGCCCTGAACTTAAGCCTTGATTCATCTTTGAACTGAGCACATCCCCAGCCTAAACCTAATCTGGATCCAAACACACTGTCCCCAGCCCACCTCTAAAAGACAGCTGTCATGAAATAGCCAGGTATGGTATAGGTGTCTAGGACAAATATGAATAGCAATTGTTGACTCAAGATTTATTGCTGCAGACATCTCAAAGGAGGCATTTTCCCTATGGATGAATCACACTTGTCCAGTCAGGCCCATGGCATTATTACGTTATTTCCCCACAAACTCTCACCTTGCCAGAACCTTAAAGGTACCATAAATACAGAAGCAGCAGGATTTATTCTATTTCATATAAACAAGGAAAGCGAAATATAAGACATGCAGATATACCTTATTAGCTTCGTTTAAAGCAGCTCATTGTGGGGCCTACATTAACGGTTCTCAGCCTACGCTGTCTGCCTGATGGCCAGCAGCCAGGCAATACCCACCACCTACAGCTGTTGTCTACAAAGACACAGCTGAGAGCAGCTTGTGACTTGCTGTTCTGTTGCCCTGATCAAGCTGTTCTGAGGCTGACTGAATCTGTGTCACTGCATGCCATGACTATGCCACTTGGTTTAATTAAGATGCTGTCACAATTGAACTGCCTACAGCCGACAATTTATACCTACCAGTGTGACGTAATCTCAGCGGACACACTACTGAGCTCTGTGTCAGTCTGTAGGCTGATAGACAGAAATCAATCATGTGTGAGATTATTCCTGTAAGGATAAATCCACTCACATGTATATACCATGACATTTATGCAACATGATCCTCCAGCCACCCTTCATTGAACTACCTGTCACATAACACTGATTATGTCATATTGCAACACAAACAGTTTGGAGCCATGAATGCCGCACTGTTTTAGCAGCATCCTTGCCCCTGCTGTCCTCTCCACTGAGGACACTTCTCTCATCCTGGATCTATTATGATGTACACCCCTTGAAGATATCAGTGCCATCACCATGTTGTGGTTGTATTTTAATGTTTGAGTAGGGTTGCTACTGCTTGCCTCAATTTTGGCATCACTTATATAGTTTCCCTACTTAGTCCATCTCAAAGCTGGGAACAGAAATTAAGTTGCTGGGTCCTTCCTCTCATTGGTGAAAACTACATTTAGTGTCTAGGTACAAAATGGAGGTGAAGGCACTTCCTCATTTTCCCCACTCCTCCTGCCTGGGTCAGTTTGCACAGTGCTTTGACAATATGAAAGTGCCATGTATCATTTGTTAGAAGTACACGTCACCAACGGTCACTACTAGCACAGAGCCACATAGCACACAGAGCTGACATCCACTGTTTGCTCTCTCTCTCTCTACTGCATCCACCCTTGTGACATTTGGGCATATGAGAGAAATTAAAAACAATTACAAATCAGACTGCACCCAATACATCTCAGTGGCTCCCAGGCCAGACCCCAGGGCGAATGAACAGTGTTCCTTTGTCCCAAAGCAACGGTAGTGGAGGTCTCTGCTGATCAGCTGTAGTACTGAAAGGTCATGAACACATTTAACAGGTTTCAGAGTAACAGCCGTGTTAGTCTGTATTCGCAAAAAGAAAAGGAGTACTTAGAATCATAGAATATCAGGGTTGGAAGGGACCTCAGGAGGTCATCTAGTCCAACCCCCTGCTCAAAGCAGGACCAATCCCCAATTAAATCATCCCAGCCAGGGCTTTGTCAAGCCTGACCTTAAAAACTTCTAAGGAAGGAGATTCTACCACCTCCCTAGGTAATGCATTCCAGTGTTTCACCACCCTCCTAGTGAAAAAGTTTTTCCTCATATCCAACCTAAACCTCCCCCACTGCAACTTGAGACCATTACTCCTTGTCCTGTCCTCTTCTACCACTGAGAATAGTCTAGAACCATCCTCTCTGGAACCACCACTCAGGTAGTTGAAAGCAACTATCAAATCCCCCCTCATTCTTCTCTTCTGCAGACTAAACAATCCCAGTTCCCTCAGCCTCTCCTCATAAGTCATGTGTTCCAGACCCCTAATCATTTTTGTTGCCCTTCGCTGGACTCTTTCCAATTTATCCACATCCTTCTTGTAGTGTGGGGCCCAAAACTGGACACAGTACTCCAGATGAGGCCTCACCAATGTCAAATAGAGCGGGACGATCACGTCCCTCAATCTGCTCTCTATGCCCCTACTTATACATCCCAAAATGCCATTGGCCTTCTTGGCAACAAGGGCACACTGTTGACTCATATCCAGCTTCTCGTCCACTGTCACCCCTAAGTTATTTTCCGCAGAACTGCTGCCTAGCCATTCGATCCCTAGTCTGTAGCTGTGCATTGGGTTCTTCCATCCTAAGTGCAGGACCCTGCACTTATCCTTATTGAACCTCAGATTTCTTTTGGCCCAATCCTCCAATTTGTCCAGGTGCCTCTGTATCCTATCCCTGCCCTCCAGCGTATCTACCACTCCTCCCAGTTTAGTATCATCCACAAATTTGCTGAGAGTGCAATCCACACCATCCTCCAGATCATTTATGAAGATATTGAACAAAACTGGCCCCAGGACCGACCCCTGGGGCACTCCACTTGACACCGGCTGCCAACTAGACATGGAGCCATTGATCACTACCCGTTGAGCCTGACAAGCTAGCCAACTTTCTACCCACCTTATAGTGCATTCATCCAGCCCGTACTTCTTTAACTTGCTGACAAGAATACTGTGGGAGACCATGTCAAAAGCTTTGCTAAAGTCAAGAAACAATACATCCACTGCTTTCCCTTCATCCACAGAACCAGTAATCTCATCATAGAAGGTGATTAGATTAGTCAGGCATGACCTTCCCTTGGTGAATCCATGCTGACTGTTCCTGATCACTTTCCTCTCATGTAAGTGCTTCAGGATTGATTCTTTGAGGACCTACTCCATGATTTTTCCGGGGACTGAGGTGAGGCTGACTGGCCTGTAGTTCCCAGGATCCTCCTTCTTCCCTTTTTTAAAGATTGGCACTACATTAGCCTTTTTCCAGTCATCCGGGACTTCCCCCATTCGCCACAAGTTTTCAAAGATAATGGCCAATGGCTCTGCAATCACAGCTGCCAATTCCTTTAGCACTCTCGGATGCAACTCGTCCGGCCCCATGGACTTGTGCACGTCCAACTTTTCTAAATAGTCCCTAACCACCTCTTTCTCCACAGAGGGCTGGCCATCTCTTCCCCATGTTGTGATGCCCAGCGCAGCAGTCTGGGAGCTGACCTTGTTAGTGAAGACAGAGGCAAAAAAAGCATTGCTTACATTAGCTTTTTCCACATCCTCTGTCACTAGGTTGCCTCCCTCATTCATTAAGGGACCCACACTTTCCTTGGCTTTCTTCTTGTTGCCAACATACCTGAAGAAACCCTTCTTGTTACTCTTGACATCTCTCGCTAGCTGCAGCTCCAGGTGCGATTTGGCCCTCCTGATTTCATTCCTACATGCCCGAGCAATATTTTTATACTCTTCCCTGGTCATATGTCCAACCTTCCACTTCTTGTGAGCTTCTTTTTTATGTTTAAGATCCGCTAGGATTTCACCGTTAAGCCAAGCTGGTCGCCTGCCATATTTACTATTCTTTCAACACATCGGGATGGTTTGTCCCTGTAACCTCAACAGGGATTCCTTGAAATACAGCCAGCTCTCCTGGACTCCTTTCCCCTTCATGTTAGTCCCCCAGGGGATCCTACCCATCCGTTCCCTGAGGGAGTCGAAGTCTGCTTTCCTGAAGTCCAGGGTCCATATCCTGCTGCTTACCTTTCTTCCCTGTGTCAGGATCCTGAACTGAACCAACTCATGGTCACTGCCTCCCAGATTCCCATCCACTTTTGCTTCCCCTGCTAATTCTTCCCAGTTTGTGAGCAGCAGGTCAAGAAAAGCTCCTCCCCAGTTGGCTCCTCTAGCACTTGCACCAGGAAATTGTCCCCATCGGTATGGATCCGATGAAGTGAGCTGTAGCTCACGAAAGCTTATGCTCAAATAAATTGGTTAGTCTCTAAGGTGCCACAAGTCCTCCTTTTCTTTTTGCGAACACATTTAAGATCCTGAATAATCTACTCCTCTAAATACATACCACTCTTCCTTGGGCACCATCGTCCCCTTCAATGAGCCTCTAGGTGCTTTACCAGGACATACGTGATGCAGATTGACACACTGTTACACAGTAGGTTTGCGTAGCGAGTGTTTATAGGGGTTGGGCTTTGGAGCTGTGATGTTCAATAAATGGCTACCATAATCTGTTATGAATGAGTAAATAGGGCTTGCCTCATGCAGGGTGTGATCATATTGACACTATCGCTGCATGTATAGCTTCAGGACAAAGGGCACTCTTGTAACAATTGTGTTTAATTGTATATTTGGCAGTTTGAGGTGATAGCATGTGTCCACATGAAGGGACAAGAGTGGTAATGTAACACGTGACCCCACAGAGAGGGCGCAGGATGATAGCAGTACAGGCTCCTGCATATGCCTTTGACAGATGTATTGCATAGGGCCTGCTCCAAGTGCGATTGTCTGGAGCCACCCATCCTGGCTCTTGTATTCTTATCAGTGCTTACCTGTAGATCTCTATTTACAGTAGGCCAGCTTGTCAGTTAAGCAACGTGCAATATTGTAGATACAGCCATGTACTTTAACTGAAAGGAGAGGCCATCCGCTGTCCAGTCTCTACACTTTTAACTGTAAAGTTGGCTCCCTACAACTTCTATGGTGTGCTTCAATCCAGATACAGCTAGTTCGAGAGTGGAGCTGGGATCTTCAAAGGAGCCTTAGGCAGGTAGGTCAAATAGCTCTGAGCACCTTAGGTGGAAATTACCTGCACAAAGTCAATGGTATCGGGGCACCTACCTGCCTTAGGCTCCACTGAAGCACCCAGCTTGAGTCACTGTGTTCCTCTTCTTGCCCCCAAATGCACCATGTTCTTTGTGTAAGTCATCTTTGGCCATACATTACAATAGTTTTTTAGACTTATAGCCATGCCACTCAGGACATCCCATGGGTTTGTATCCATCAGCCATGCTTCTTGAAGGAGATCAGCATTAGCTGCAAGGTAGCACTTCCTCTTCTCTCCCAGAGGCTCTTAAAATGAAGTTCTATTCATAGAAATCAACCTCAATCACAATGAGTTACCACCACACTATTACCTGTGTGCACACGCAAATCCAAACCCAAAATCCTGTTACACTTTCCCCCTGTCTCTGCAAACCCATTATAGGTCCTTTTACCTGGGTTGGTTCATACACAAGGCTCTATACGACATCAACCTGCACTCCACAGCTTTTTCATTGTTGAGATTTAGGCCCACCTGTAACATCTCTAGGAGATGGATTTCCTGTTGCTGATGCTGCTTTGCCTGTGTGTTGCCATTGTTGGTCATGGCTCCACTTCAAAAGGATTATTTCCCTCAGCCTGTTTTCCAGATGAAATTAACCACGAGGACAAATACGTACATCCAAAGACTCTGTCCAGAGAGCAATAAGCTTTCTTCCCCCACCCTAGTTTATATGTCCTCATTTCTACAAGAACAAATTGAGCCTGGTCCTAGCTAATCCACCTGCTGGAGTGTCACTGATTTTTATGTCTGGTAAAATGATCTAATTCACCTCAGCTGGGGTGATGCAATCATACATCCCACCTGGACAAGTTTCCTGATTTCTTGCACTGAAGTGAGTGGCCTTTGTTCTACTCAGAGAGGAAGACTGTTAACCCTCTCTCTTCCAACTCCTAGAGGGAGCCTCCTGCCTGCGCTAAAACACAGGAACTGGCTGGCTAATGCTTTCAGCTTCCTACCTTCAGCCTTTCATTCCCAATAAAGAAAAGGAACAAAAATGAAAACTCTGAGTTCACACAGTGTTAAAAGGAAGTCAAATATTCTTCTTATAGTCAGCAAAGCATCTTATGACACATTACTTTTCACGTGCCCTTTGATCTAAAAATAATGTCTATGATTTTAAAAATCATGCCTGCTGTGAGTAGGGTTGCTCTGCTTTAACTGCTTGCCTTGTTTTCCACAACTTTGCTTTGGTTGACCTTTTATTGGTTCCATTGTGCAATGAAGAATCATACTCAGATTCCTTCACAAAATGACAGGTTTCAGAGTAACAGCCGTGTTAGTCTGTATTCGCAAAAAGAAAAGGAGTCCTTGTGGCACCTTAGAGACTAACCAATTTATTTGAGCATGAGCTTTCGTGAGCTACAGCTCACTTCATCAGATGAAGTGAGCTGTAGCTCACGAAAGCTCATGCTCAAATAAATTGGTTAGTCTCTAAGGTGCCATAAGGACTCCTTTTCTTTCTTCACAAAATGGGCACTGTTTATTTAACACACACGAGGTGACTATCACAGGGAGGGGTAGAGATCATGACAGCCGGTCAAAACCATTCAGAAGCTAGCATTCTTCTCCCAGGCAGTTATGCAAACCTCTGTCTCCAGACTTAACCATAGGTGCAGGCTAGAACATTATTAGCAACAATATGGGCAACTGACTTCCCCCCTGTGCCCCTGCTTCCCCTCCCACCCTTTGTCTCTGGATAGGCTCTTTGGGACAGGAACTACTATTGATTTTCACATTGCCTAGTACAATGGGGCCCTGTTCCAAGCTGGGGCCTCTTGGCACTGCCATAATGTTACTAATGCTAGAAAGATGTCATCTATTTCCAGGCATCTATTTCTAGACAACAGGAAATGACACCTGGTGCCAATGTTCCCTCTAATTTTTGACAGGCTGTGTGCGCAAAAAAATTCTTCTGTTCAAATTGTTGTGCTTCTGTGCAAATTTTTGTGCATGCGGTGTTTCGCCATGTGCGCTGGGTTTAGGATCTCTTTGCACACACACACGCACACAGCTTAGAGGGAACAGTGCCTGGTGCTCTAGTTGACCCATCAGTGACCATTAACTTGTTTATACACAGCAGGCTCCATTGCTTAAATGCAAGAAGACAAGTGTACAAATCTAGAGAACAATGAATGAGAGCAACAGTCATTAACACATCAAAACCGGATAATAAATGCAGGGCAGCTCATCCTATGGAGCTGACTGACTTCATGTATTGTGGAGTTTTTAAAATTTCCCTACCCAACATTTGTCAGAAGAATACTACTCCTGTGGGGCTTAGCTCTGTATGAAGGGAGCCTTTATGGTTTGGGCTGCTTTGCACTGTGCTGGTGATCCCAGACATATTTAAAAGCAGCGACTGGGGGAATCCCTGGGTGGGACAGATCCAGCCACCCTTTCCTAAACCCCGCTGTAGGGGATAAGACTGGATGTAGCTGGAGCGCTGCTTCACTCTGGGAATTTCTGGGCTGCTGTATGTAAAGGTGGTCCAGTTTAGGATCTGGCCTATACCAAGCATCAGTGTATGAAACAAAGGATTTATTTGCTGCTATGCTAGTTAGGATTAAAACTTCAGGGCTATCAATCAGACTAGGGCTCTGAACTTCAAGATCCTCATATGGAAGAGGCAATGGATGCTCTGTTTAACGATTAAGTTTAATAACACCTTGGTGAAGTAAGTGGGAAATCTATAGATTTCTGTCACAGGCCACTGAAATGTAGTAATGTTCAGTGTGGAATACAGTCGAAGTTTAACAGTGAACAGCAGTGCTTTACAAGCATTTAGGACAGGAAGTGAAGAATACTCTATTAATTTGAAACTGGGGAGTGGGGATTTGCATGGACAATGAAAAAAAAAAAAAATGACCTGATCTGGAATTTAGCCAAGACAGCATAATGAACACCCTTTTCCTTATATACATTACCAGGGGATTTGTAATGGTTGCAAGCAGCCAGTACCCCCATTCAAAGTCTCATCCAAAGGATGGGCCCTGCAGTAGCACAGAACTCTAGAGCGCCATACCGGGGTATTGAGTCTATCCAGACTGACAGGTTTCAGAGTAACAGCCGTGTTAGTCTGTATTCGCAAAAAGAAAAGGAGGACTTGTGGCACCTTAGAGACTAACCAATTTATTTGAGCATAAGCTTTCGTGAGCATCCGATGAAGAGAGCTGTAGCTCACGAAAGCTTATGCTCAAATAAATTGGTTAGTCTCTAAGGTGCCACAAGTCCTCCTTTTCTTTTTATCCAGACTGAGACGTTAAGAATGCCAGCTGCTGAGTCACCCACCCCACTTCTTGTAGCACAGAGGTAATTCCTGCCAGTCTCCCATCCAACCCTTCCCCCTGCCCCACCAACCAACCAACGAAGCCCTTTCACACACACACACACACACGCGCACACACACACACACACACACACACACACACACACACACAGACCAGCCCTGCTTTTCGTGTCCAAACCATTGGGATCTTCTCATACCTCAAGGTAACGTGAAGAAGCTTTTCCCCAGTGCATGGTATTGCACAGTTAGGCACATTTAAGGCATTTTACATTCTCTTTTTATGCATCCATCATTGGCCACAATCCAAAACAGGGTAGCAGGTAGGTGGACCATTGGAATTGCCCTTCTGGAACAGATCAATATAAATGAATCAGCTGCTGGACCCTTTTCCTTAGAAAGCTATCCTCTGAGTAATGATTTCTCATTGCAACTTACTCATGCAGTGGTATTGCTTTAATAAGTCATGAGGACATCAGGACACTGATAATGGCACCAGTTTAATGCATTGGCAAGGGAGGCCCTGTGCGAAACAGGCAGCCAGCTGAGAAAGAATAGAGTTAGGATTGAATCAATTTAATTAGATTCCAGGTAACATGCTAGTGCCAGGATGCTCACTTTTAAAACCCATACAAAATAAGCATTATGACCTCATCACAAATCTCATAGTCTGTTTAATTTAGCTTAATCAAGAAGTCACAGAGTCACAGTGGCTGCTTCCTTTTGCTTCTTGGCAAATCATTTGTTGGGTTGGAAAAGACTTTGTTTTGCTATTGATTTGCTTTCTATTGCACAACCTACGAGCTTCATGAAACAAAATGAGTATTTCCTGTGTGCCTGATCCCCAGTCCATTGAACTAAATGAAGACCCTTTGCATTGACCTAAATAGCCTTTGGATCATATTCATCCCCTTCTGCTAGACCAGGGGTGGGCAAACTTTTTGGCCCGAGGGCCACATTGGGGTTGTGAAACATTATGGAGGGCCAGGTAGGGAAGGCTGTGCCTCCCCAAACAGCCTGGCCCCAATCCCCTCTCCATCCCTCCCACTTCCTGCTGCCTGACTGCCCCCCTCAGAACCTCCCACCCATCCAACCCCCCTGCTCCTTGTCCCCTGACTGCCCCCTCCCGGGATCCCACGCCCTATCCAATCCCCCCTGCTCCCTGTTCCCTGACTGCCCCAACCCCTATCCACACCCCTGCCCCCTGACAGGCCCCCTGGGACTCCCACGCCTATCCAAACCCCACCCATTCCCCTTCCCCTGACCGCGCCCCCCCCAGAACCTCCACCCCATCCAACCTTCCCCTGTTCCCTGTCCCCTGACTGACCCCCTGCCCCTTATCCACCCCACCCACCCCGCTCCCTGCCTTCTTACCATGTCGCTCAGAGCAGCAGAAGCTCACAGCCACGCCGCCTGGCCGGAGCCAGCCATGCCACCGCACTGCCCGGCAGGAGCGGCGGGCCAGAGCGCTGGCAGCACGGCAAGCTGAGGCTGTGGGGGAGGGGCCGGGGACTAGCCTCCCCAGCTGGGAGCTCAAGGATCAGGCAGGACGGTCCCACAGGCCGGATGTGGCCCACGGGCAGGAATTTGCCCACCCCTGTGCTAGAACAAGATGCATCAACCTTCACCTCCTAAAGTAAAGATAACAAACGATATTGGGGCAGACAGATAGCTTGGAAGAGAGATGAGGAGGAAATTCTTTTCTGCAGGCCATTCTCATGTTTCTTCCTCACTGGCACCTATGCATTTAGAGCCTGTCAGCAAAAGGTTCAGTCATCAATCAGTGATGATATTATTGTGCATTGTATAAGAGATGGTTCTGCTTTTGCTGAGTTCTGACTATGAAATAAACAAGGCTTGAGAAGGAAAAAATTCTTTGAAGAGTCCAGGATAACATGAACAGTCCACGAAATCTGAGACCCTGAATTAGATTGTATCAGGTTGCCAAAAAGCAGAGAATTTCATGGAACAAGGAAGACGTATCCTTCCTCCTCTCCTCCACTCTCTTCTTTCTCCTCCTTATTTCTTTTGTTCCTTAAACAATAGCAATATCAATTGGTATTAATATCGCTAAACGACTGGCATACACCACCCCCTGTTTGTTCCACTCCCTTTTGGGAGATGCCTCTGTAACTGTATAAAATAATCAGGCTGGTTTTAAAACAGGAGAAAAGTTAGTGAGATTGTTAACATGGAGAGAGTGTTTTAGATTCAACAGTGATAGAAACAATATAAAAAGACAGATAATTATATTTGAATGCTGTTTTTTCCCCTTTGTATTAACAGATCAGAATATGTGTTGCTAGTTACATAGCCACTCTGATAGGTGGCTAGTTTGCTTGTGTTCTTACTTAGTACATACCAGGAGACGGATTGCAATGTGGAAGAGGGGTTGTAATAGATTAAAAGAGGCATATTTTAGGACTTTAGTAATTGTCTATTGCAATAGCTCCTGGAAGCCTCCGTCATGGACCAGGAACCTGCTGCACTAGGTACTGTACAAACAGACTAAAAAAGACAAGCATGAGCCAGATTTTGTGCTCAAAAATTTACGAACAATTCCCACTGATTTTAATGGAAACTGTTGGCGCCTATCTGGGGGAAGATCTTGTCCCTGGTAATGTTGTGCAAGCCGCTTGTGGTTTTACACTGCACCTGACCAAGAAGAAAGACTTTCTGTACGTTAGTAGAATGGCAGCAATTCAGACAGGATCACTCAGTTGAGCGGCACAGTGTATTAATCAATGTTTGTATAGTAACTTGATATTCTCAGATAAAAGCCACTGCAGACATGCAAAGTGCTAGGCAGGAAGAGGTGTAATTTTTAGAGGAACATTTTCTTGCCTTATTTTTTTTTGGTTAACCGTTTCACTGCTGGCTCTCTGAAGCCTCTGTGGTTCTGTGGAGTACAGGGCTGCTCTTTGATGTGCTGACATACCACTGAAATGCCAGCTTTTCAAAAGGATGACCCCGTGGGTCAATGCTGGAGGGACAATCTACGCAGCTTACCAGGAACCTTAGTCAGTAGAAAAACAATTGAAGGACTTGTATAAGTAACATCTTTAGTAGGGTCAGATCAGACCATCAATCAGAAGCATTTTCTCTCTTTTCTGAACCCATGAGAGTCTTCTAGAAGAGTTACCACAGCACCAGAGACTTATGCACCTTAACATTTTACAAAAGCTCTTCTTTAGTCATCAGACTCAAGCAGGCACTTTTAATTCTTCAGGGAATGCTCAACCGAGCAAAACAATATGTCTGACTTCTTCTATGCCATATCTTCTCTTTTGAGGACTGACTGCAGTCTTCCATTGCATTGAAAGCAAGGCAGAAGAGAATAGTTTACAATAATAGTCTGTCACTTTTATATTGCTTTCTATCCAGGTCATCTTTCCTTCTCAAAGCGTTTTACAACTTTGGTTGAATTCAGCCTCACAGCCACCTTGCAAGGGGGGTAAATAACATATTCTATTTTAGAGATGGGAAAACTGATACAGAGCAGTTAAGCAGTTTGTCCAAGCTCACACAGAAAGACCATAGCAGAAATATGACCAAGACCCAGTTTTTCCTTACTCTTAGGCCATATCTACATTGCCCCACAGTTTGGACTATGGGGGTGTGAATAGCAGCGTGCACACCTGACCAAAGTGCTGCACTGTAACTCCCCCGTATGGATGCTGTTGGCACAAACTAAAGGGTTCCTAGTTTGCATTAATGTAGTCCTCTTAAAACAGGATTGCATTCATACCAAGTAGCAGCATATTCGTTTGCACCTGCAGCATCCAGGGGAGTTACAGTGTAGCACTTTGGTACACCAGGCTATTCACACCCCCACGGTTTGAACTGCAGGGCAGTGGGGACACACCCTCAGTCATGTAATGTAGCCACAAGACTATCTCCCCGACCCCCAATGCCTGTGTCACACCAGTAGGATGCTAGCTGGCCACAGACGGAGTCACATAGGACACACCTCTAGATGGGATTGTCAAAACAATTGGAGTTCCCTTGCCTGAGTAGGGGTCCATTCCAGAGGGACAACAGTCTAGTCCAAATCAAGGCCTGCCCTTTCATCAGGGAAACAAGGAAAGTTTCTTTAACTAACTGGGAAAAAACCCAACAGTTTTCCATTTCCCCAAGAGAACACTTACCTCCCTAGCCTCAGGACCCCCACTACCGTTTAGAATTATGTATTCCACAGATCAGACTAGCTATCGCTGAGGCCTACTGCCTCCCATTTATATCCTGCACTCTCTGGATTATTAACTGCAGCTGCCTTCCTCCAGGGCTGACATTTCCAGACGGTGTTGCGAGTTGGAGCCTGTTTCCAGCTATTTTGTGTACTTATATGGCATCACCATAGTATCCCTCACAATCTTTAATGTATTTATTCTCACAATACCTCTGTAGGTGGGGCACTGCTATTATTCCTATTTTACAGATGGGAAGATGCAAGGCTTGCAGCTGTGAGAATTAGAGGATTGAACCCAGCCTCCTAAGCCCTAAACTAGTGACCTAATCATTGGAATGTCTTTCCTTTCATGCTCTGTCTCCAGGACAGACTATTAGCCCCTTCCTCTCCTGGCCCAATATGGAATTTGTACAACCCATCCGATTCCTGTTCAGAAGTTCTCTGCCAAATTTTATAACTTGATTTTGCCAGATGCAAGAGATCACTGCACCAGTATTGCACAGTGCTCTGGACCTCAGGAAGTTTCTGGCAAACTATATGAATAAACTGAGCATAGTGTAAGGAGGTCTCTAAAGAGGCTCACTTCTCCCACTTCCATTTCAGGAGAGCCAATCTGAGACCTTGGATCCCCACCATGCACAATGATTCTGCCTGAACTGTCATGTGTTAATTTTCAAACCTGCATGAAGCATGACTGACAAAAAACGGTATTCTGTTCGGAACTGGTTTTCCTGGTTTTCCTGTTTTAAATACAACTGTGACCTTTAGACTGAGAGACTCTTGCAACGTACAATTATATGGAAGTGAAAACAGTCTTGCAGCCTCTCAGATTGTTTCCTGTTGTTTTTGTGTTCACCAGACTTGTACAGTTGGTAAATCTCTGTGACTTGTTCTGATGCTTAACAGCCATCTTCTACTCCTCCCTTGGGTTTCTCACCTGTCAAAGGCAGCATTTTAGGGGTTCTCACAACAAATTTTCTGGTGGCCTCACAGGTCGTGTTTTCTAGACCTTTAATCATTTTTGTTGCTCTTTTCTGGACTTTCTCAAATTTGTCCACATCTTACCTGAAATGTGGCTCCCAGAACTGGACACAATACTCCAATTGAGGCCTAATCAGCACGGAGTAAAGCGGAAGAATTACTTCTCATGTCTTGCTTACAACATTCCTGCTAATACATCCCAGAATGACGTTTGCTTTTTTTGCAGCAGTGTTACATTGTTCACTCATATTTAGCTTGTGATCCACTATCACCCCAAGATCTCTTTCCGTAGTACTCCTTCCTAGGCAGTTATTTCCCATTTGTATGTGTGCAACTGATTGTTCCTTCCTAAGTGGAATACTTTGCATTAGTCCTTATTGACTTTCATCCCATTTACTTGAGACCATTTCTCCAGTTTGTCCAGATTATTTTGAACTTTAATCTTATCTTCCAAAGCACTTGCAACCAGTCCCTCTCCCCCTGGCAGGAGACAGAGAGGGAGATTGGAACTGAATGCACAAGAAGAGTGGGACCAAGAACTAGTGGGGCACACTGTGAAACAAGGAGCTGGAATTCACTGACAGAACCGGGATGGGCTGGACAAATGGATATAAACTGGCCATGAACAAATTCAGGCTGGAAATTAGAAGTTTTCTAACCATCAATCATCTGCAGACTTCTTAAAACAAGTGAAATAATTGCACTACTTGAAAAGTCTTTTGCAGCTTTATGTATGGCACAGTATTCATTGTGCCTGGCTCCTTTAAGGTATTTTCAAGAAACCTAACATAGCTTTGTAAAATGTGCAGTATTTTCTAAATGTAGGACTTAAGGATAGACACTTAGTACTTGGCATCTGCATATTTCCTCCAAATGTTGGTAGAAAAAAATTTACCCCTCAGAAAAGGAACTAGACAATCTAATTTTATACCTTAGTGAGGAAGTGAAAAATGAAAAGCTTATGCACGAAAGTTTGACACCAGCAGAGATATATCAATAATATCCCGGAAAGAGCCTTTCCCAATTCATAATCGGGACTTTGGAACAACTAAGCAGAGATTTAACATGAAACCTAATGCATGCTGGGGCAGGAAACTCTGGGAGTGTCAGTAAGTGTGATGTCTCTCAAAATCTGGGAAGCCTAGATGGACCCGGTATTTCACCAAATATTAGTAGCAGACACATGGCAAAATCTCTGCTCACCTTACTGACAGTGTATCCTGGACTAAGTGTGGGGAAAATAGCTTTCCCACAACCCCCAAAAAGTGTGAATAAACATTGTATAACCAATATCAACATGTGCCTGTATCCAATCTGTGAGCAGCTCCTTGCACAATCTATTACTATTAAGAGAAAGAATAATCTGCATATATCAACCATTTCTGGGTCAGGGAGCTTACATGCATTACATGAGGACCCTGACCTCTGAGCCTTCCCCATGGCCTCTTAGGATCCTCTTCTTGCAGAGTCTTATAAAAATTGCACATTCGTATTATTTAAAGGGGGAGGCAGAATCAGGTGTGGCTAATTCGTGCCCTATGCTTCCGATACTGGCAGTGGGTTTGCTGGCATGCACTTTTGTACAACAGAAGCCAGAACTGTTACTAGTGATAAGTTCATAGAGTATAACAGTGATTGATGCTTCCCCTACATTATCACAGTGCTCATCAAGTCTGTTTAAAAAAATAAACTGTTATCTTTTGTAAACAGTGCAGTTGTAGTTTTGATTGGGTTTTGGCATGAGCTTTGAAATAGGAAAGTCACTTTACAGAAGATAACACTGCACTAATGTAATCAAAGGACAGCTCTCAGAATGATAAAGAGTACAGACTACATTCTCAAAACTTCTCACAGCACAGGTGTCATGTGACTTATTGGGAGTACACAAGTCACCAGACATGTTACTATCACTGAGCACAGGGTGACAACATGTAAAGTCTTTTGTGGACAAAACTTTACATGTATATAAATTGTCCCCAATGGGCTGTCAGTGACCTGAGTGTGCACATCAGAACTTCCAACAGAAAACAGAGTATTCAGTTAGTAATTTTCCTATGGAAACAAAGTTCTCCATATTGTTCATTTTGGAGGGGAATTTAGGTTAAAGGGTGAAGACAATGGAACTTTTATTTTAAAGCAGAGAAACAACTAGATTGCATTCAGAAAAATGCTATTGATCGAGTGTCTCAGAAGGTTGCAGGTAAGGTGATACAGGTGTCGTTTTACCTGCATACATCAAGTTGTACATGCCTGCCAATGTTTGGCAGCTACGAACAGGGACATTTGGCAGAGAAGTAGAGACACATCTTTTAACAATACTGAAATACATTGGACTGGGAAAATTTCTTTGAGAGAGAGAGAGTGGGTAAGTGGTCAATATTTTGCTGAAAAATAGGGACTGACCCTTCTAAAATGTATAACTAAAACTCACCCAGGAAAAAGAGTAATCAATGTATTAATTAGGCAAATTTAGTTTTGGAATCTCAGCAGTGAGCTCAGCCAGAATGACATTATTATGAAACAAAAGTGTACGGGGCAGAAGATGGAACAATGGAAAAGATATGTCTCTGCTATGAAGGACTACTGTGCTCATCATCATGGTATCTGGGTTTGTTACAAATATGTGTAGCCAACAACTGGCACAAACCAACCCACTTCTTTTTATACTGCTTTCCTCCAATGATTGACACAAGCACACATACACATGCCCATCTGCAGGCCCATGTTAAGAAAACAGAAAGCCAGAGTGTACAAATCTCACCCTTTCCCCCTAAAAATTCAGGCACTGATGAACTGTAAGAAGGAACAAATTCCAAAGCTAAGGACCCTTCTTTGCAGGGGCACCATTTCAGATTTTGGTAGGGGGGGCAACTTTAACTGTGATTCCAGGGGTACTTAGGCACCTGAAAACTCTAGGTTTTTTTGCAGACAGTAACTTAGACACTAACTCACAGGAGGCCTGGATCTAATTCCTATATAAAGAAAGAAAATAAAATAAAGATTAGACCCATTCAGCTCTAATACTAACATGCTCTGACATCTTGTGTCATGTCACTTAAGGGCCACTGGTTAGGTTTAAAATTTTAAAGTATAGTCTTACTCTTGAATACAACAATTAAAACAATTGTGGAAAAATCTAGATTACTTTCTATCATGTAGGCTACTTACTTTTTGCAGTTCGTCAAGCTTAGAATAGATCATTTAACTTTTGGAAACATCCTATTAGGGCATGAGTTTACACTGCACCTACACTGCTCTAGGGGTGTTACCATACTACAAATAATAGACTAGAAACGGACTTTAAACGGGAGCGAAACTGACCCTTTCAAGTTACTGTCACAGTATTGCCAACCCCAAATGTTCAAAAATCATGAGTCAGGCTCACCAAAAACCATGAGATTATGTAAAAATAACATATTTAGGGTTCTTTTTAATGGCCTTCTGATTTTTGAGCCTTTAGGGTGCACTGGGGTCACATATAGAAGCTTTCTCCACAGCCACAAGGGCTAGAAACATACTTTCCCTTTAAGAATGAAGGCTAAAATCATCACCTAGCCACTTGACTCCAGGAGCTGGGGCTTTAAGGAAAACAATAATTATCATGAGACTCATGACAAAATCATGAGAGTTAGCAACAAGTTTCACTTCTGTTTAAAGGCTTGTTACTTTCTGGAAGGCTCTTAAGAACAATAATACAGTGACTGACCGGCATTTCTCACAGGAAAATATTTAAAACCAAACACCAAGAAAAGTCGACATTTTAAAGTTGAGAAAAAATTGAGTCTTCTAAGGTATATCAGGGCCACTGCAAGCAGGAAAGGGAAATAAACAGGCACAGGAGCTCTGGGCAGCTCTTCCTCTTGAAAAAAAAGTTGGACGGTCAAATCTTCCAGTCCTCAATCAGGTAAAACGTCTGTTGGTGTTAGTGCCTTGTTTTGGGGCTGGCACACCCCATCCTCTTTGGTGGAGGGGTGTTTTGGCCCCACGGCTGAGTTTGGATGTCCACCCCTGGCCTCGGGACAGTGTGGCCTAATGGTCAGAGTCAATAGGGTTGTCCTTTCATTTAGGACTGGGTGGCCTAGCGGTAAGGATCAATAGGACAGAGCCAATAGAACTAGCCTTCGGTCAGGGCTGGGTGGCCTAGCAGCCAGAGTCCATAAAACTGCCCTTTTGGTCAGGGCTGCGTGGCCCAGTGGCCTGAGTCAATAGAACTGCCCTTTCGCTCAGGGCTGTGTGGCCTAGTAGCCAGTCAGTAGGGTTGGTGAGCTGGGATGCCATCCCAGGGTGGTTGGCGGCCAGGGTAGGGGGACATGGGTTCTCCCTCTCCACCGGGTCCCAACCCAGGCCCCTGTTGGTGGCAGGGTTGCCCTCCACCAGCTCAGCGGGGATCCTGATGAAACACACTGAGCTAGTCTCCGGTCCTACAACCGACTCCCTGCAAAGTTTCCCTGGGTCACTTCCTACCCAATTCTCTGCAGCTTGCTGTCTCGGGGTCCCCACAGTCTCTTCTCCCTCTGTGGCGTCCCAAGTTTGGGGGTTGTGGGCAGTCTCCGTCTGGTTGGCCTCCGCGTCCTGGAGTGTGGGCGATCTTTCTGCAGGAGCCGTCAGCACACCTCTTTTCCTTTCCAGCAGTCAGCCCAGACTGAGCTGCTCTGTTTCCTTTTATAGCCTGGTTACAGCTGGAACATGCCCAGCGGAGCTGAGGGGGCATGGCCTCCTTGGCCCAAAGAGAAGGATTAACCCCTGCTGCACCAGTGCGGGGCTGGTACCCCCCATCTCATGCTCCACTCATAGATATTAACATGTACTCAATAATTATACACTTCATACTTAAATATCTGAGCCATCTTATCCAGGTTTCAGAGTAGCAGCCATGTTAGTCTGTATTCGCAAAAAGAAAAGGAGTACTTGTGGCACCTTAGAGACTAACCAATTTATTTGAGCATAAGCTTTCGTGATCTACAGCTCACTTCATCAGATGCATTCAGTGGAAAATACAGTGGGGAGATTTATATACATAGAGAACATGAAACAATGGGTGTTACCATACACACTGTAACCAGAATGATCACTTAAGGTGAGCTATTACCAACAGGAGAGCCGGGGGGGGGGGGGAGGGCGACACGACACGACACCTTTTGTAGTGATAATCAAGGTGGGCCATTTCCAGCAGTTGACAAGAACATCTGAGGAACAGTTGGGGGGCGGGGATAAACATGGGGAAATAGTTTTACTTTGTGTAATGACCCATCCATTCCCAGTCTCTGTTCAAGCCTAAGTTAATTGTATCCAGTTTGCAAATTAATTCCAATTCAGCAGTCTCTCATTGGAGTCTGTTTTTGAAGTTTTTTTGTTGAAGTATTGCCACATTACACAAAGTAAAACTATTTCCCCATGTTTATGTCTCCCCCCCCCCCCCCACTGTTCCTCAGACGTTCTTGTCAACTGCTGTCAAGAATTGTCAACTTTATGGACTCTATGGATGCAATTTCTGTTCTTTGTTCTGGAATTGGCCTGAATACAGCTGAAACCCTAAGAATGAAGCACAAACACATCTGATACTCATATGACACTTTCTTATTCCTTCCCTTTCTCAAACTCAGAACAAAAAATGACAAAACAAAATGGTCTTCAGTTAAAATGTAAAATTTCACAGCAGCTGTGACATTCCCCTCTGGTGTTATCTGGACCAGTGATCTGCTAGGTCACTCCAATCCTTGACTCTGGGAGCCAGCCTTACCCTGCTCTTGCTGTGAGAACCCCCACTCCTGGGTTGTTCACACACAACCTCTGGCATGTAAGCTGCTCCCAGCTACTTGCAACTGAATGACACTAGCCAATATCTCCGGTCCCAGACACAACCCTAGGAACCTCCATCTTGCAGTGTCCAGTTATGCCTGCTGGACACTGCAAGCTTATATGAGTTTGTCAATTTAACAAAGAAATTGATATGTACCAGGCTTGTTATCCCAAGGGGAGTCTCTGACACGCTTCAAACCAAACGCATTACTTCAGATAGAATAAACAAACAGGTTTATTAACTAGAAAGATAAATTTTAAGTGATTTTAAGTCAAAGCATAACAAGTCAGATTTGGTCAAATGAAATAAAAGCAAAACGCATTCTAAGCAGATCTTAACACTTCCAGGGCCCTTACAAACTTAGATGCTTCTCACCACAGGCTGGCTATTTGCCCTTCAGCCAGGCTCCCCACTTTGATCAGCGCTTCAGTCGCTTGGTGTGGTGTAGGTGGAATGTAGGTGAAAGTAGATGTAGGTGGAAGAGAGAGGAAGAGTATGGCAAACATCCCTCCCTTTTATCATGTCCTTTCTTCCCTCTTTGCTTTGCCCCACCCCCTTCAAAGTCAGGTGAGCATTACCTCATCGCAGTCCCAACCTGACCAAAGGAGAGGGTGTGACTCACTTGAGAGTCCAACAGATCCTTTTGTTGCTGCCTAGGCCAGCGTCCTTTGCTCCTGTGAGGCTGGGCTGGGTTTGTCCCATCCATGCCCTGACAAGGTGTGAACTGCCTCTCTGCTCTTGGAAAGTTTTTGCCTGGGCTTATTTTAAGCCATGAGGACACATTTTCAGCCTCATAACTACATACATGAAATTATAACCTATAACATTACTGTAACAATTACAATAACATTACTGGCAAAGAGTCCTGTGGCACCTTATAGACTAACAGACATATTGGAGCATGAGCTTTCGTGGGTGAATACCCACTTCGTCGGATGCACTTTGGGATGCACCCACGAAAGCTTATGCTCCAATACGTCTGTTAGTCTATAAGGTGCCACAGGACTCTTTGCCGCTTTTACAGATCCAGACTAACATGGCTACCCCTCTGATGCTTAATAACATTACTGTAACAACAATGCTCAGTGCATCATGAGCCTTCCGAAGACACCCGACATGACAAACTTTGCATTGGATACCACAAATTCATTTTACAAGGATGAACAAGGGGGTGCTGGGCAGTGATGAGCTGCCAAAATCTTAACAACTGGTTCTCTCCTCACCCCATGAGGGGGTCGTGGCCCACCCCCACCCCCTGGGACTCCTGCCCCATCCAACCCCCCGCGTTCCTTGACACCCCCCACCAGGACCCCTGCCCCATCCACCCCCCTCCCCTGTCCCGACTGCCCCCAGAACCGGGCAGAAGGGTCTCGTGGGCCACCGTAGTCCCACCCCACCCCTAAGAGCCAGAGGGTCCTGCTGGGGGTGAGGTGGGGAGTCCCGGTGGTGCTTACCTGGGGCAGCTCCCAGGAAGCATCTGGCAGGTCCCTCTGGCTCCTAGGGGGGGAGTAGCGTATTTGGGGGGGGAGTAGGGGGAGCGGCCAGTCCCCCCACTGATCACATCAAAAGTGGCGCTTTAGGCGCCGACTCCCTGGGTGCTCTGGGGCTGAAGCACCCACGGGGAAAATTTGGAGGTGGAGCGGAGGTAAGCTGGGGCCGGGCGACAGCTCCCCGCCCCGCGCCCAGCCCCAGCTCACCTCTGCTCCACCTCCACCTCCACCTCCTCCCCTGAACACGCCGCCCCACTCTGCTTCTCCGCCCCCTCCCCCCAGCTTCCCGTGAATCAGCTGTTTGGCGGGAAGCCTGGGAGGGCTGAGAAGCAGGTGGCGGCTTTACACTCAGGCCGAGGGTGGCTGAGGTGAGCTGGGGCGGGGAGCGGTTCCCCTGGGCGCTCCACCCCCCCCCAGGTTACCTGCTGCGGCGCGGGCGGCCCTCCTCGCGCCCCCCCGCCCGAGCTCACCTCCACCTCCCTGGGGCTGAGTGCGAAGCCGCCGCCTGCTTCTCAGCCTGCCCCGGCTTCCCGCGCAAACAGCTGATTCATGGGAAGCCTGGGGGGGTGGAGAAGCAGGGCGGGGAGGCGCGTTCGGGGGAGGAGGTGGAGGCAGAGTGGAGGTGAGTGGGGACCGGGGGTGGGGTGGGGCGGGGAGCTGCTGGTGAGGGCTCTGCACCCACCAAATTATTCCCTTGGGTGCTCCAGGGCTGGAGCACCCATGGAGTCGGCACCTAAGGCGCCACTTTTGGCTGGTTAAATTAAGAAGCCCTTTTAAAACCGGTTGTCCCTCGTGGAACAACCGGTTCTAAAAGGGCTTCTAAATTTAACAACTGGTTCTAGCGAACCGGTGTGAACCGGCTCCAGCTCACCACTGGTGCTTGGTGTTCCCCTGAGGTACAGAGCGTCACAGCAGCCATTGCTCTACAACCCAGCATAGGGCAGAACCTGCCACTGCTTAGGGATTAAGTGATCTCTCATCTGACTCTCATTCTCTCTCTTTCTACATCCTTCCTGATCCCTAGGCTGCTTTTCATGCTGTTAACCATGACATCCTTCCCAAATGCCTGGAACCATTTGCTGGAGTCTCAGAGAACTGGCCTTCTTGGTTTTGCTCCCATCTATCAGAGCTTTTTTTCTGCAGCATGCAGAGAGAAAGGCTGGTCCAGTGGATAGGGAGCTAGCCCGGAGACACCTGGGTTCTGCTTCCCCCATGGACTTCCTGTATGACCTCAGGCCAGTGCCTTACGGACAGAGTTTCAAAGGTTTTTAGGCACCCAAAGATGCAGTTAGGCATCTAGTGGGGTTTACAAAACACCTAACCTTTTAGGCGCTTTTGAAAATCCCACTAGGTGCCTAAATACCTTTGAAAATCTGGCCTTTAGTCTCTCTGTGCCTCAGTGCCCCATCTATGCAATGGGGATAACAGCACTACTCTATCTCACCGAGGGGCTGTGTGGAGACATAGGTTAGACAGTGTGAGGCGCTCAGATACTATGGTGATGGGGCCGCACAAGTACCCCGGGTAGAGGGGGAACTTCTCTGAACCACTGCTATCCCTTTGCCTGATTTTGGCCCCTTCTTTTTACCCATCCCCCTCACATCTCCTTCTTTTCAGAATGTAACCTTGGCTCAGAGGGCTTGGCTGTATTTCTTCTGAGTCCCCTGCGTTCTGTTTTCAACCCCCTGGCTCCTGCAGCGGGATTTCAGTTTCACAGGCTTATCTAACAACTTCCAGATCCTAAATCGAATTACAGGTTTCAGAGTAACAGCCGTGTTAGTCTATATTCACAAAAAGAAAAGGAGTACTTGAGGCACCTTAGAGACTAACCAATTTATTTGAGCATAAGCTTCATCGGATGCAGTGAGCTGTAGCTCACGAAAGCTTATGCTCAAATAAATTGGTTAGTCGCTAAGGTGCCACAAGTACTCCTTTTCTTTTTTAAATCCAATTACCAGCCCTTTCTTATCTTAATCACCCTGCCTCTGTTTGTAAACAAAACGCTGACTCCCTGCTCCAGAGGCACAAGCTGGGAGCAACCCCTGTCCTCTGACCTCTGTCTGGGGCTAGGACATGTGTAGCCAGCAAAGCTCCTGTACAAAACTTGGGGGGGGGGCATTACCCCCCCAAAATGGTGCCCCTGCACTGTGTTTTGAAACTTTTGCACATGAAGCCATCTTTCTTTACATGTTTTAGAAGTGCCCAATTTTTCCCACCCCAGAAACCCTATTCTATATAAATCTGCTATGACCATTACTGAGGCAAAACTCCCAGGGAACCCAATGGAAGTTTTGCCTAAGCAATGGCTGAGGAATCAGGCCTAAAATTACAAATCCGGGTGGGGCAAAACCGTAAAGTCCAATACAATATCTACTTGATTAGACTGACAACAAGGTGAAATGTACCCATACAAACTGCTAAAGAACCCGCTGATTAAACTGCACACATAAATGTAAATCAAGAGCTCAGATATCACTTGTTAAACATATGCTTTATCAACAAAATAGCCAAGTTTTTACTGTTCTGAAATCCACATGGGGCAATGTCAGCTCCAACATTCTGCTATCCTTCACCCATAGGGATCTAGCATTGCTGACTATAGGAAAGACACGTGTGCACCTTCTTAGAAGATATGGAAAATACGCATAGGTTCTTTTGTTTGCTAAGGGGTTCCACAGCTAAGGCCTGATCCAAAGAGCATTTAAGGAAAGACTCAGTCATTAATGTCAATGGGCTTTGAATAAATCCCTAATCACATTGAAGAGTTCTTTAGAAACATATAATTTTCACTCAGAACTATGAAGGGTCCATCCCAACCATTTTACTGTCTGGGAAAGATTTGTTGGTTAGCCCTTTGGATAAACATGTTTAACTAAAGAAAATTAATTAAAGGAAAAACAAATAGGATTGCAGCAGATCACTATTTATCAGGACAGGCTTAGGACACAGAGAGACAGCACCTGGCTCAGGAAGTTCCTTCCCCTTATTTAACCACAGCCAAACTATCTTCTCCATCAGTCCTTTAAAGTAGAGAGAAGGAGAGGAGAGGAGAGGAAAGGAAAGTAAGTAGGCTGGCAAGATGCACACAGCTGAATATTGAAATAAGATGGAAAGGTGGCCAGGCATAGGGATACAGGAAGACTGTCCCCTCTGGCAAGATCAGAGAAGAACTCGCAACTAATTGTGGTGAGATTGTGGGGATGGAAATGAACCCCCAGTACAAAGCTTCTTATGGCTTTTGGCAATGTAAGCATTACTTATAAAAAATATCTAATTTTTCTAATAGGTAATAACTTTGGGCAATTTCTTAGGTGCTTTAATAATTAATAATAATTCTTCCTAGTCCCAGAACATCCAAACCACGAGTAGAACAAGCTTTGTTAGTATTTGAAGCTTGGGGATGATTAATTTAGAAATTCTCCTTTAACGAATGCCAAGAACTCTTGGTATTTTATTTTCTGACTTTAAAAGAGAAAACAGAAATGAACTGTAAAGCTTCTAAGAAGTAGAGAAAGTATTTAAAGACATGAAGAGGGTTTTATCCTGTTTTATCAGTTTTATCACTGAGCTTAGACAAGATTCCTAAACAGGAAGAGCATGAGGTCAAATAATAGCTCAATCCTACTTTATCTCATAGACCGGGGTGGGCAAACTTTTTGGCCCAAGGGCCACATCTGGGAATAGAAATTGTATGGTGGGCCATGAATGCTCACAAAATTGGAGTTGAGGCATGGGAGAGGGGTGAGGGCTCTGGTTGGGGGTGTGGGCTCCTGGGTAGGGCCAGAAATGAGGCGTTCCGGGTGCGGGAGGGGGCTCTAGGGTGGAGCAGGGGTGGGGCTGGGGATGAGGAGTTTGGGGTATAGAAGGGTGCTTCGGGCTGGGACCAAGGGGTTTGGAGGGCAGGAGGGGGATCAGGGCTGGGGCAGGGGGTTGGGGTGTGGGAAGGGGTGCAGGCTCCAGTTGACGGTGCGGGCTCTGGGTGGGGCTGGGGATGAGGGGCTTGGGGTGCAGAAGGGTGCTCCAGCTGGGACTGAGGGGTTCGGAGGGTGGGAGGGGGATCAGGGCTGGGTCAGGGGGTTGGGGTGTGGAGAGAGGCTCAGGGATGCAGGCTCCAGGCATCCCTTACCTCAAGCAGCTCCAGAAGCAGTGGCATATCCCTTCTCCGGCTCCTACGCGGAGGCGCGGCCAGGTGGCTCTGCACATTGCCCCGTCCACAAGCACCCCCCTGCAGCTCCCATTGGCTGCAGTTCCCAGCCAATGGGAGCTGCGGGGTGGCACTTGGGGCGGAGGCAGCGTGCAGAGTGGAGCCTCCTGGCCGCCCTTACATGTAGGAGCCAGAGCGGGGCCGTGCCGCTGCTTCTGGGAGCCGCGTGGAGTGGCCCCCAACCCTGCTCCCTGGCTGGAGTGCCGGAGCACCAGAGCGGGGCAAGTCCCAGACCCCGCTCCCCAGGCGGAGCTCGAGGGCCAGATTAAAACGGCTGACAGGCCGTAGTTTGCCCACCCCTGTCATAGACAGTGACAAAGCATGGACTCGGAACAAAGTCATTCCAGACTTATGCAGACATTTTCACAATTACTTTAAAAGAATACTTTCAACCGGTTAAGAAGCATGT
The DNA here is from genome assembly GCF_965152235.1 of Eretmochelys imbricata. NCBI lineage: Eukaryota > Metazoa > Chordata > Testudines > Cheloniidae > Eretmochelys > Eretmochelys imbricata. The sequence goes on from NC_135572.1 coordinate 238,519,522, forward strand.
GAGATGAAGACTATGCACAGAATAATACTGTACGCTCTAGTGACTTTCCCACAACCCAGGAATAACAAATCTGCAATAAAAGTGTCACAGGTGTTGACAAAATACAGACTATCCTGTTCTTTTGTTGTTGTTTTTGTTCTTAAATATAACACAATGCCATGACCACACCTTGTACTTAAAGGTGATCTGCAAAAGAAAAAACAGATTGGATTTGTGCACAATATATTTTAACATCTTTCTGAAGAAGGCAGGCCTGGTGGGGTAAATATTTAAAATCTATTATTTTCTGTCTGCTTTTACTTCAAAAATAACAGGAATGTTAAATCTGACATTTTGGTGCTGTGCAGATATGGGCATGGCTTTTCCTAGCTCCTAAATGATGAAGTCAGGAAACTGAATCTTTAACAAAGACATATTTTCTTCCACATGTTTATCAAAAGTTTAAGTTAAAGTTAAAGATAAAGCAAAGAGTATTAAACATCCTGAATAAAACTTTACTTCACCTCTTAAGTAATCAGGTTAATTCATCTGTGGCAGACCCAGAATTAGAACACAGGATTACTTGAATCCTGATACTGTATAATGTCTCCTCTTAGGCCCTGTTGATTATCTTACTTGGCATTTGCTCTGGGTTTTTTTTATTTTCATTTCAAGCCTTTTCAAACTAAATATCATCAAACAAAGGCCGAAAAAAGGGGGACAGATGGGCCTAGGCACCATCATCAACAATAAGGATAATCATATTTATTTCTTTAAAGGAACACAACCCTAATTATGATTTTGTCAGAGTTATATGTTTCTCTAACTGTTGTAACTTTCATGTGGTTTCACTCTCTCTGTGCCAATGAAGACCTTGATCAGTTTTCTCATGCCCTGTTTGGGGCAAGAGTTTGTATCCTTCTTTGTAACTAAGACCTGTTACCAAAGGTATTATGTGATCCTGGCACTGCCTGTACTGAGGTCAGAGTTCAAGTTCTCTCTTGGGGGCCCAAGTTCTGAAAATTCAAATTTTCATATATAATGAATGAATATTTCCTGGGCAATTGCACAAAAACGAAGAAAGAAAGGAAAAAAAGAGGCAGGTATAAAAATAAACATACGGAGACTAATACTGCAGAAAGCATCTCTGGATTGGCAATAAACTTAGTTACACTCTAGATTACATGTAGCATGGCTGAAAAATCCTTGTTGTCCTATGCAGCTGACAGCTGTCTGTTTCTGCCTTTCTGTTCAGTGTATGATCAACCAATACCAAGGGTGTATGTTTTTGTAATCAGCGAGACTTCTCTTTATAGTCTGTCTTAGCTTTGGAAATTTAAGTCTCAAGTCTCAACTAGCATTTGACATTACATCACCCACTGAACCAGACCAAGATGAGAATTCTGGTTGTGACGCGTCCACTTATTAATAACAGAAAAGACGTGTCTCTTTGAACACTAGTCTTGTTTGCTTCAGTTGAATTCCTATCACAAGCATGCATTGATATTAGACAAAATTCTCTTGAACTGCCTCCCCTTACCATTAAATTATTATCAATTCACCGGGCTTATAGATTTCCAGTTCACATGTTTGAGATCAGCTTTTGTTAACATGTAGTTTAGTGGGATACACCCAGCAGAAGTTCCAAGACTAGCAGTAAGCAGCAATTATTACTGCCCTTCACACTCAGTGTAGTTTATTCAGATACAAGTATTATAGAAAAGGCATCAGAATGGCTCATAAGTTAATACAGAAGTATGAATAATACATAAAATACAATTAACTTCCCCTTAAGTCCAAGGTTCTTCAGATCTAGAGTTTTGGTTCCTCTCAATTCAAGACACCAGGATCAGACAGGAAATGTAGATCTCTGTCTATGTTTGAAGAGGTTCAAATCTGGCTTCAAACATCACCAAACTTTGGCATTATTTGGATATGGGTTTTGGTTTGGGCCCATCTCTAAATCCGATACCCAACATGTTATAAACAGATTTTCATTTGACATAGCTTAAAGAGTCACCAAATTATCTTGAAGTTTAGTCAGGCACAAAATGCTTAACATTAGGGATGGGCAAACTAACTCAGGTAAAATAAGAACTGACAAAACCCTTCTCTTGAACCAAACCCAAACTACTTATTGACAATCTCTCTCTCTCTCTCTCTCTCTTTTTTTTAACTTTTGCACAACTCTGCTCTTCCTACAGTCATTTTGGCTAGATCCAGAATCAGAAACACAAAAATAGTGCAAGACAGGACAATTCTTGGTGTTTCCAACTTGACTGAAACCAAGCGATACTAGAAATCTTACAAGAAAGACTGTTCTTCCAAGATTTCCATCCTGATCTCACACATGCATCCAAAAATCCGTTAACATTTGGATCATTTGTATTATTCCTCAAAGTTTATACTTCAGAGGTCTGAGTCTCCCTACACAGGATATGAGTAACTCTCCTTGACTTCAGGGGGATTTACTCATATCCTGTGAGGGGACAAATGGGAGGTAAAAAGTAAAAGGATTCAAGAAGGGAAGATGAGAGAGAGAGTGAATGAATTAATACACTATGGATCAGAATCCACAGTTAATGAGACACCAATAGTAAGTGGGATTCAATTATTCCATCAGCTGTGTTTGCATAACTCACTTTGAAGTTAGTGACAATTGTGTGCACATGATTGATACAATGATCAGACCCCTCATGATTTTAATTTATTTGTATGTTATCTTTCAATGTGACACTTTCAATATATATAATGTGTGTGTTATATGTATATATAATATATGTATGTGACTGTATATTTATTTATATACATATAAATATAAAAGACAATTAGGATATTTAGGGGTAAAACAGAAAAGCAGTGATTGACCCGAGCCTATACAACACTTCACAAAAAGAGCGTGAGACCCATTTCTCAAAGTTTAAATCATGGATTGCCCATTGCTTGGTGGATTACATCTACTAGGACATTTCCCACATCGCTGAGCAACAGAACCTTTAACGTATGAGGCTGTATAGCACCCTGTACTGTAAGAAGACTTTCACCAACCTTGCTTACACATTCCAGAGACGGGCACAGGAATTCCTTATTTTTTGACCATGTACATGAGCGAACCACATGGAGTAAACACATAAATAAACACACTGACAACAAAGTGGCAGCTTCTGTCAACCTGGTCAGGAACTGGAGTAACAGGTTTCAGGAGACCAGGTAAGAGAAGCCGCCAAAACAAACACCTGCCAAAGCTCCTGATGTTGCTGCCACTTCAGGTGCTCTCAAATGTTGCTGTCTCTGCCCTCTTCTGTGGTGGCTGTCATCACATTCTCTCCAACAGTGGGGCAAACGGCACATGCCAAGATGAGGAAAAGCAGTTTAAGTCAGAGGCAAGTCTGGATTCAAAGTTCAGGAATGTGCATCTGGCATTTTGCTTCAGCCTCAGATCTTTGTCCCCACAGCAAAGCAGGTCCCTACGTAACACACAGCAGCTGACGCAGAGCTGGAAATAAAGGCTTGGATCCAAAAAAGCTCCTAAGAATGTGCATAAATTTAAGCAAATGAAACTACTCAGATGCTCAAAAAAATGTGCGTGCCGTTGTGCTTTGCCAAATCAGGGCCTTGGAAAGGAATCGGTACTATGTTCTGCGCATAGGGTACAATCAGAAAGATACAGGGTAACTTCAGCATTGATTGAGAATGTGTTCTAAGATGTGTGCTCAATAGAGGACAAGGAGAAATTGTGTTTTATGTTGAGGAAAACCTGGGGACACTAGACAAAGTATTCAGCAAGCTGCCTCCCTACTGCTGACTCCATCCGATACTTGGCACAGAGCTTTTGCAGCTGCTTCGAGAAGGCCCTGGAGGGATAGGGAGAATAGGAATACCACACACAAAACACTGTCCCAAGGCTGATGGCTGGGTCAAAGCCTTGCAGCTCTGTTTGGCAGGGTCAATTTGTTGAGTCACTGTCATTTCCTAGCACGTTTCACTTGGCACCCATCCTAGCTGAAGTGAAGAAATCCCAGACTGGTATGGCCCAGGCCCCTGTCAGCAAAAGGAACACACTGAAAAGCAGGGGGAGGAAAAGTGAGAAATTTAAACAATTTCGCTGTTTGCTCCCTTTACCCTTTTTCTCAGCCTCCTGACGAAAAAAGTCCCCTGACCAAAGCATGTCCTAAGGCATGATTACAAACTCCTGACTAACATGTTTCTGGTTTCCCCAGAAGACTCCTGCTTTTGGGTACCCTCTGTTCAGCCCCCAAACAGCAGCCTGAATCTCCTGAATTTATGGAGAGGCAGCTGCTTAGCCAGCATCAAGGAAGCTTTGTGCAATGGAAAATGGCCTTAGGGTGAGTCTACGCTGCAATCAGAGGTTTGACAGCCTGCATGGGTGACAAAAAGGTTACATACCCAGAGTCCTGGGTTGGCTTGTGCAGCCTGCATTGCTGTAGCTAATTTGCTGTTTTTATTCAAGCTGGCTAGATCAAAGATAATTTGGGTATGTCTACACATGCTGCAGTCACAACTCTGATTGCCGTGTAGACGTTCCCCTGGGAAACTATGGAGCAAAAAGGTGTGGAGTGAGCAGCCATAGCCAGACTCTGCATCAGGATAGAGCCAAAGACCTGAGGGGAGCAGGGAAAGCAGATCCTGATGGCAGGAGTAGGTCACTGCAGCTCAGCAAAGACAAGCAACAGAAGCTAGGGTGCAGTCGCTTGTGTTGAAAGTAGGGATTTTTCAGCTGGAGTCTATGCAAAACAGAATGAAGCTGGATAAAAATTGTATATGTGTTTAAAATAAATAAATAGATATCTGTGTTATCCAGTGAGATGTAAAACCAAGGTGTTATGCAGTCTTTGTATGTGTGTTAAAGATCTCACAAGGCTTTTGAGCCCCCTGCCCAAGGATCAGAGTGTGAATCCAGGTGTCATGGCCAACCTCCCCCCTCGCACTTAAAATTTCAGCTGTGGTTTCAATGATATTTACCTTCCCCACCACATCTCCTTGTGATCCTGTTGTTGCTACTCCATGTCCTCCTACTCTGGACAACACAGATTTCTATTTTATTTATTTATTTATTTTTAACACATGAACAATTTTCCTCCAATTTTATTGTGTTTTGGATAGGCTACAATTCCTGAATGAGCAACAGGAGACGTGGGGCTGGGCCTGAACCTGAGAAACATGGGTTCCATTCCCTGCTCTGCCACAGACTTCCTGTATGACCTTGGACAAATCACTTAGCTGTCTTAGTCTCCCGTCTGTAGAATGGGGATAATAGCAGGGGTGTTCTGAGGATAAATACATTAAAGCTTGTGATGGGTTCAGTGCTTATGGTCATGGGGACTGGATAGATAGATCATTATGAATCACATGCCCAGTTCTAACCTTTAATGCAAAACTTTGGTACTTACAATCTATGGTGGTGGTTTATCTGCATCATTTATACACCACCCAGCTCACCCTGACTGAATCTCAGGAGTCAGAGCACTGGAATAACAGGGGATCCTGTGGATGAGGATTGAGGGAGTTTGAACAATATCTGACTGCCTGTCTGTGGCAGTAGCAGCAGTATTATTAATTTCTCATTGTCAGGAGCACAGAACACAGTTTAAAGGTAGATGCAATTATCGGCAGTGGGTGTGATTTGCAAAATGTGTTAGCCACAGTAGTGGCCCCTGTGTGTGTTCTCTGGAATGTTGGTCTGCTTTTTCATTTTGAAAGCCATCCATCATTCAGTTCCTGTTCTCTCTGTTTTCCCCTCATCTTCCCCTACACACCCATTTTACCCTCACCTACTAGAATGTAATTCTTTTTCTAGAATGAGAACAACAATAGGGAGCCATTTAAAAAGACTGGAGTCTGCATTTCTTGGGAGGCTATAAATATGATAAACCTGGGTAGGTCTGATTCTCAGAAGTACATGACACCTATAACATCCATTGACTTAAATGGAGGTGTGAGTGCCCAGCACTTCTCAGGATTAGCATTTTGGTGTTTAGGATTAGATTTCTGACTGGGATGATTTATGGTCTGTTTTGCTTTAATTGCCCATATCTTATTTATAGGAATATGCACTCAGCGTTGAACATGTACAGTGAATAAGAACCTTGGCTCAGAAACTCAGAGGAATTTAGACACCTCACTTCCATTGACATCAATGAGAATTAGGCACCTAAATACCTTTTGAAGAGCTAGGCCTTTATGGTAAAAAGGGGGATGATACAGACACTTTGCTGTTTAATAACAAAGCAATGTAAACAAATGCTTTGCTTTCTTTTTTATTAGCTTTCTTTTAATTGGTTTCTATTATCTACCTTATCTAGCTAGGTGTTTCTGATGGCTTTGCACATTGGTTAAACTCTGTTAAACAGGTGTCCATGTCAAGCCAGCACACCTTGCAGAAATGGCAAGTGGTGGGAAGACCTATACAGATCCAGATACCTGTGCATTATGGAATGAATCTTGCATCTTCCTTTACAGGTAGGTAAGTCCCACCCCCCAGTAGCACAACTAGCACGGTTGTGCTGTGCAAGAGCCGAATTAGGCCAGGGATTTGGGAGCCCACACACGGTTCGTGCACCTTATGTAGCATGGAGCTCAGTTCTTCAGTGCCTCCCTGCATACCAGCTACTACCAAGATCCTCCTGTTCTTTCCCCCATATATAGGGCATGTTAGGATCATCTGGCTATCGCAGCCTTAGGGCGGAGATGATGGCAGTGGATTAGCTCAAAAGCACTTTTGTGGTCTAGTAAGGTGAATTCCTTCCTGCCAGTGTCCCTTAAGAGCTATCAAGGACTCAATAATCAATCTGTGCACTGGAAGGGTGGATCTGGCCTAGTGGTATAAATACACAAATAGCTAAAGCTACACCCACAGTATACAAAATGACACAATTAAACAATGAGTCAATTTACTCTTGAGAATACCCCTATCTGTTTAACCTCAGAGATGGATAAACATGTGTTGCTTTTTCCGGGAGAGAGACCAAGGGTGAAATTCAGAAAGGATGGGTATAGGGAAGTGTGATGGAGTGTCCACCTCACACAAGCACTGAGTGGACCAGAAGGAGTCAATTAACCCTAGAGATACTGCACCTTCAGGGGAACCAGGTGCTGATAGAGCCTAATGGCGGATGAGTTGGAAGAGCATTATAAAGCCAGGACATGAGCAGCAGCAGAGGCTGCAGGGAGGAGATCCGTGGTTACTCCCTCAAGGGAAAAAGGAGTTGGCTATGGACAAGGAGGAGATGCAAGGGGAGAATAAGCCCTGGGGTCCTGCCCTGGATGAGGAACTCTTACAAGAGGCCTACAGGGAAGAAGTAGCGATGGAGAGTGTAGGAAGCTCTGGGGGTAAACCCAGAGATAGGCAAGGAGATAGAGAGGTGGGGTAAGAAAGAGCCCAAAAACACAGCAACAGGGTCTGAGACTAAACAGACCTAGTTTGCTAGTCATAGGGTCCCTGGGCTGGAACCCAGAGTAGCAGGCAGGCCCCAGGACTGGAGTTGGAACAGAAGACTGTCTCAGATGGCATATGGACAGCTTGTCTAGTGGGACTTTGTTACCCTGGGGGAAAGGGGTGTGTGTGAGGAGACTGTATGTTGACTGGCTGGAGGGCTGAGTCATGAAGGGGGTGGGTTACAGCGTGAGTAATATATGGAAAGGGGTACCAGATGAGGTGAAAACTAATTCACAGATCCAGCCCCAAGGAGGCTAACCTATGGTGAGTGTACTCTTCCCCCACTTCACTGGGGGAAGTAAGTTTACACTTCGGAAAGTGGGTGTGAATCAAAGGAAGTCTAAGTTGCTGTCTCGTGTACATTGAGGGAAACGAGGAGAAGACGTAGGGGGCAGGGAACTAAGTTACACAGCCCTTAGCAAACTTAGACTTCCTTAAAGCTCACGGGGCTCGACTCTTTTACTGGTATAAATCAAGTGTACACTGAAATCAGTGTGAAATCAAATGTATACTGAAGTTAAACATGTGAGGAAAATCAAGACCATAGACTTGATTACCCACTTCCAAATTTATCTCTTGATGTTATATTTAACACTGAAATAATAACTGTCGATAATCTGCAAAAACAACTGTGAGGAAATAAAATGGGGTGAGACTAAACCTCAGACAGAAAAAAAAGGCTGTTAACAGAATGAGGTTATATTGTGTAACACTTTTTGTGACATAAATGTTTGGTCAGCTCAAACATTAACACAGGCTGACCTTTTCAACCCACTAAGCAGAGGCAGGCATGACAGCAATTCCTGTGGCATGACGCTTTCACTGAATGACATAATTCTCTGCTAATTTCTTGAAAAACCTATGATGAAATATACACTAAGACAACTGTTCTGGCCCTTCCAGACCCCCGTGAGTCAGAGACTAATTTTTCCCGTTAGAAACAAATGAAACATCACAGCCGGTTTTCTGAAAGCTGTGACAATTAGAGAGGGATTGGGTTTTTTTTTTTTAATATGGACTTAGACTGTACTGTTTCCATAGTTGGATCTACTTAAATCACTTGGAGTTCTTTTCACATCCCTTTATTTTGACCAGGTCTGTAGTTAGAGACCTGGGATATTTGTAGTGCTAATGTGTTTTGGAAGGCTAATTTTTCCCTATGTTAGGAATGTTATGATAGCTATACAAGGGGACCAGATGACTCTTGGGTTTGGTAACAGAATAGGGAGTCTCCCTTCTAGATAACCAGTTGACCCACATCAGTACTAATCAAAGGTCATTCTCATCTAATGGATACTTGGTGGTCTCTGTGAAATGAATTGGTAGTCTCAGTACAGTGGTCACGTGCCCATATAACAAGCACCATAATAAATGGCACTGATTGGTACCCTGTCAGCATACTCAGCAGCAAAGCCAATGGATGAATAGACACGTAAAGCTATGAACTGCCATTGCACCACCTAAAGATGACCACCTTGAGCTGGAGGAGCTAAGACAGTAGCAGCAAAGGAGGGAAGTTTGCTTGGGCAGTGCTTATGCTGTATCTATTTTGTGGATAAAGAAAGGACTTGAGTTTTCAGAGCTGTCTATCTAGGCAATGCAGAGTAAAGCTCCCTAACTATACACATCACCTTCTCACACACATATACCCACACCCACTCAAGAAACCGACACCTTTCCTGCCACCAGGAAATCAACAGGGATCAACGAGAGTCACCCAGATGATGTGTGTTAGCTAAACGTGTTGTAACTTTGACTTTTAAGAAAACCCTTTATTATGTGTAGCTACCTAGTTGGAGGCAGGGTGGAAAAGAATTAGGTACCGTAAACAATTTTGAATGGATCTGAGAGCCATCAGAAGGACTGTCAGGTACGATCAACCAGAAAATCCTTTTGTGAGGGGGTATCTATGCTGATAAATCAAACATATCAGAGGACTCCACTAGATATATCTGGCAGAGGACTTGGAAGAAAAGTTAGAGCTCTGAGACCCAGACAGGAGAATATGTCTGCCCAAGAGGATCAAAGGAAAAACTGGATTGTTAGAAATGTAAGGTGTTCTCTTTCCTTTTCATTGAACTAAGATGAGGGATTCTTATCCAGATTACTTTATGCAAAGCTTAACCCCAGATATATTATGCAAATCTTTTCTTTTGTTTTAAAATGCTTCCCTCTATTTTAATAAATCTTTCTTCAGCTAAACAGGTCTTACACAATTGCCTGAGTAATTTTTTGCAGACAACTATGAAAAAAGCTAAACCTCTGAGGAGAGGCCAAGAAAGGAAAAGGGTTCTGAAACCATACCCCACTTGTATGTCTCCATCAACAGGCTATGGGCCAAAGAGATCCTATCCCAGAAGATTTGTCATGTGCAGAGTTGTGGTCAGACTGACACACAGGAAAACACTTAAGGACCAAAGTGGAGACATGAGTCGAAGGGGGACTGGTGACACTGTATGAAAAAATTAAAGTCAACACGATATTGTAACAGGACTTGCTGGCCCTTTAAGGGAGACTGTTAGCCCAACAAGGCCCGGTTCCCAGGTCAGCCCAGAATGAAGACATTCCAGGAATTCTAGCTTCCAAGCTGATGGGAGCTAGAGACCTGACAGTGAGTCATAGTGGGGAAGGGAGCTGGACTATAAGTTAATTCCCTTTCCATAGTGTGATAGGAAACAGCAAGAGAGTGTGCTGTGTGGTGGTTCTCCCTGCTGAGAAACTCTTGGGGGGAGAAAGGGCTTCGGGGAGGGGATGGGGAGTGGGAAGGGAAATAATGAACTTGAGCTCTGCATCTCCCAACTGGAAAAGGACTTTCTAGAAGAAGCCTATAACCTTAGGAGGCTAGTAGTTATAGCCACTGGGTACTCTGGGCATACTCTGAGGGAGGGCCCATGAAGGGAGTGAGGTTGGAGGAGACACCTGCTTTTATCATATAGGCCCTTTGTATGTATTTGAAGGAGGGAGGGAGCTCCCCTGTGACTGTGTGGCAACACCTGGAGATGGCGTACTTATATCCTTGTACCAGGAGATGTGAACCCCTGACAGAAGGGGAGAAATTCATATGGATCCTGGAGAGAGGATTGTAGCCTGGGGAATGAGTAGCTGAGCGAAAGGTTGCTTTGGTTGGAGTGTGTCTGTGTTTTTTTGTTTTGGGTTTTTTTTTTTCCTTTTGACTTTTGTTTGCTCTGGAAGGGATGGAGTTTTTGGATTAGCCAGAAAACAAAACTACCCATGAAGAAGGGAACTGTGGCAGCGGATGCATCTCTGCATGGGAGAGGTAAGGTTCCCCATTACAGATGCATTGAACCAGTAAGACAACAAAAACAATGGAAGTATAGAAGAATACAAAAATTGCAAACTGCTGCACAATTTATATCAAAGGTTGTAGGACAAAAATTATTATAATACTGAGTAATTTGAGGAAAAATATATTCCAGTGTAACTAAAGATTGTCATAATATTACAGATAGACAATTGAGAAATGTTAAGACTGAATTCTTATTTTATCTCACCCACTTTTCCCTATATTCCTGATCTGGGCAAGATTGTGCTCGTCTTTATGGTTTTTCTAGATTAGGAAAAGAAGATGAAGTTAAATTGGGAGTTAAGTGTCTTAACTCACTCCAATTTTTTCTCCTAATCTAGACAAACTATGTGGCACTCTCTATAGAGCAAAAAAGGTACTTATGTTATTGTTAACCCAATCTGATCTGCTTAACTTGGCTGAAAACCCTGATTAGCACATGCGGACACAACTTCAGACAGTTTTAGCTGGTTGTGCTGTAGTCAAGGTGGGAACACGACTGAATTAAGTTAACTCTGTTGAGGTAACTCAGTAGAAAAAGCACCTTTCTGACTATGGACAGGCCCTTTGTTGGTACACGCTGGTCTTGTGTTGATAATAATTTAAAGATGTGATGTTCAAACTTGCTAGCAAGTTTGAGCTAACACATTCTAAAACACTAGTCAAGACTAAGCACATTTTTCTACTCTGGTACATGCTAAACTGCTTGAATTAAAGCCCAGGGGTAGAAGGAGAGAGATCAAACCCACTAACCTCATTTAACATCATACCTAGTTAAATACTAATTAAAACAAGGAGAAGGGAGAATGAGTAAGGTGCAAGGAGCCTTCTCACTCCCTTGAGTGGCCCATTTATGGATCAGGCACACTTGCAGTCCCTGAGTACAGATAAGTTTAAGGACTGCCCCCCATTGGAGTGCCTATGGAGTGAAGCTGGAATATCAGCGCATGGGAAGAATGCTGCACACTCCAAAAGGTGTAGCAGCAGGTATGTTGATTCTGAACTTCTGGGAGGCATTCTGACTGACACACAACAGTGCCTTAAAGTAAAATGCCTTGAAGTTCACTTCAGGATGACAATGAACTTGGACTCTGCTCAGTGTTTAGAAGAAAACACTTGAAAGTCTTTGAAACCACAAGGACCTGAAAGAAACAATACTCATTCTTGGAATTCAGGAATAATTTTAGCGATAAACAAAAACTGGCTGTAACTCCCCACCTCAGCCCTCACTTCAGCTGCAACGAGCTGAGAGGAGAGGAGTAACTGCTTTCTGTGCAATCACATTGTATTCTTGCTGTCAGAAAAGAAAGGAGTATAAAGCCTATCACACAGCAGAGCTCAGAATAATCCAGAAAGAGAGTGAGAACACGGATTGGGTAAGTAACTTTCTTCCCATGTACAGCAGTTGACTCAACTCTCTTACGTTATGTCAGCACAGACTTGACATTAAAGCTGAGCTTCAACAGTAAGAGGAGACCATCCTTACCCACTCCCCTTTGTCCAGGACAGCACCCTCTGTGTGCGCCTCCCACAGCTAGTTTAAACAAATCTTGGCCCCCTGCAAAGTGTTTACAGGGCCTCTGGCTGTGTGCTACCCAACTTCCACCTACCCAAATCTGTCCCACCTCCTCTGACAACTCAGGTGGAGGTTTCAGTCCCATGAAGGTCCATGTATACGGGGTGGGAGGAGATAGGAGAATATTGGATAGAGGCCTTCTGTTAAATAGGACCGGGGGCATCCATGTGATGTGCTCCTGCCAGGGATGTGATAACAAGGGACAGATCCTGATTCTCCAGCAGCTTTTGTTCCATGCCTTTGACACTTGAGCATGAGCAGCAGACATGACACTAGCATTACAACTGGTCCCTGGTCAGCTGCTGTTTTGGCAGCACTGAGTGACTCAGTTCTGGAGCATCTTACTATGTTTTTTGGTTCTGTATGTCAGGGGCATTATTTCTGAGGAAGGACAAAGTTGTGTCAGTACATAGAACATGCTATGTGATTACATGATATCTTGCAATGTTGTGGGGGGATAAAGTGGAAAACAGACCTATGAAAAGTTGGGTGGGGGAGCAGGCAACTGTCCCTGCTGCCCCATAATAATAAAATGACCTCCCTGCTATATGGTAACTGCATTGTAACTGAAAAGATGTTCCCTGCCTGAGTCTATAGGAGACAGCCAGATCTACCCCACAGAGCCAAACCTGAGTACCTGAGCTCTAGAGAGATCTCCAGGTGGAGAAGAAACCCTCCCCACAAGGCAGTAATAGGCAGTGGTTCTGATCTGAGGAGGCTGCTCCAGCCTATTGGTATGTTAAGCTTGTAGGCTGTCATTGCAAATTTTAGGGTTTTGTTCTGGTCTTGCTTGTAGGCTAGGGGGCTCTTTGGAGAAGCATGCAAGCCTGGCCTAGCAGCAATCAGTCTGCAGCCAACCAGCCTATAGTAAGGTGGGGTGAGTTATGACTCTCTGTCTTAAGGAACAGCCTTCTTTGTCTCTCTCTGTTTGGGGTTCTTATGTGTTATTCTGAAATCTAAGAATGAAAGTAATGTTTCATTGCAACCTTCCAGCAAGAATATTTGTTTTTAATCTAAGTTCTGTGTGCGTACATGGAACATAGACTAACCTCCAAGGTGCTTTGGGCAACCCCTCTACAATGGGGTGGGTAGAACACAGAGGAGCTGTGCAGTAGTGAAAACTCAGAACCGTCCCTTCCTCCTACCCTCACCAGCTCTGCTCTGTGCCATGCATGGGGTGAACACATCTTGTGTAGTCCTCAAATCCATCTGCTCCAGCCAGTGCATTATTTCCAATGCCAAAAGGACTTCCACAGCCATAGTGGCTGGATCTGGATTGTCCCATAGTGAACATACTTCAGATGAGAGCCTCCTCCCCAGGGGGCCAAGTCAGTAGAAGCTGTATGTTGTCAGAAGATGTAAGTTACTTTCCCCTGGACAGAGGCAGTAGAAGTTGTGCTGAGTTGTCTCCTTTAGGATTCACTGCTCTCTGGATAAGATGGTTGGAACTTGGAACTGAGTTCAGCTTGTCTTGGATGGGAGATGAGTCTCTCTGGATCAAGCCAGGAGAAGCCACATGCACATCTTAAAAATATGGGATTTGCTGGTGATTTTTCTGCATTCTCAGCTGATGCAGTTTATTATTCTTAAGGTTTAAAGAAAAATATTCTGTTTAGCGAGGATTTAACAACCAATCTTTCTTTCACTTTCAGATACAGGATCTATGGGATCTCCTTACTTCAGCAATAATGCTAGAGCCTGGGGATCTGATTGAATTTCAGAGAAGGGGATACCAACACTGGGGCATCTATGTGGGAAAGGGACATGTGGTCCACTTCACATTTCCGGGTAAATAAGAATAAAAAGATGAATCCTTCCATAGATTCATCACATAATCCAAAATTATCCTCATCTGATGTTTTCACCCTTGTATAAAAATGATCTCATTGCAGTTCCCAGTCGGACAGGTGTGCACAGCACATGACCCATCATTACAATTTACACTAATTGGTCCGTTGGCATTCTCATCAGATAGATGAAGGCCTGAATGGGTCCTGGAGATTGAACTCTTGTTTCACCCAAGTGATGTCCGCTCTAGGTATGTGGCTAAAGCATACTGAGGTAGTTGGGTGGCAAGATGGGGGAAGCACACTTGTGAAAAGGCAATAATCAAAACTGTTCTGTCTACTCTTCCTCCTGCCTGTGATCCTCTGATCTTCAAAGCTGTACGTAGTCTCTGAGCCTTTCTTGATGTATCTCAGAGTCAGAAGAGCCCTAGCAATTTCTCACACTTAAATCACAAACCAAAAGTCACTGATCAGTCAGAGCTCTGCTAGCCCTTCCTTGGCTCAGCCACAGCTAGAGAAGATTCAGTCTCCACAATAAGCTCCAAGCAGTTTGGGCCCAGAATTTGCTCAGTTCAGATTTGGGCCCCAGATCTGACCCTTCCACCTCTCCCTCAACATTTTAGTTCATCAGTAGCGCTTAGTGTCTCAACTCTATCTAGCCAACATACTCATGTGGCCTCCATTACCACAGTATCTGAGAACCTCACAATCTCTACTATATTTACCCTTCCTTTAAAGTAGGAAAGTACTATTATCCCCATTTTACAGATGCGGAACTCAGGCAGAGAGAGAGACTGTGCCCCAAGTAAGCCAAATGTATCATGGGAAGTCTATGGAATAACAGAGTCTTGAATTCAGGTCTCCCAAATCCCAGCTTTCCACCTAACCACCCAATTACCCAATTACCTTTCCTCTTACTTCCAACAGGCGATCCTGTATGCTTCGCATATCTCAGTCAGGAGTTGCTCTTCTTGGGCCAACCAAGAGAAGCAGCGCTAAGTATGTCTTTTCTAGATATCACTCTTAGAGCTGGCTGAAATTTTTTGGACAAATATCTTATTCACTGAAAAACAGTTTGGGGTCAACCAAAACTATTTACCAAATTTGGGTCACATTGGAGAAAAGTTTCAGCTTAAAAATAATTTAAAAAGTTGAAACATTTTGTTTTGACATTTTCTAAACAAAACATTTTGACTTGGTTTTGAAATCTAGCTCATGTTTTTAAAATAACGAAACTAAAGTAAAAAATCTACCCAAAGACTAAACAAAAAGTAATGAAGGAGTTTCATTCTAAATCTAACAAAACATTTCATTCAGCCCAAAACAGACTTTTTGGGGGGGATTTTTTTCCCTCCAGTTCAGCCACTGAACCAAAAAAAAAAAATCACTTATTTGCAAGGATCTAGTCACTCCTGTCAGATCTGACACTTGCCCTGGGCAAACTGCCAACCCTCTTTCACTTCTCATTGGCTGTCTTTTTTTTTTTTTAAAAGAGTTGGAAGAGGGATTGAACAATATGCTTAATGGAGAATTCTTCAAAGCCAAAGTGCAAAAGGAGCGTCTGAGGAACGTGGCTTGTGTTTCAAGCTATGCTGTAAACAACCAATTAGATAAAAAGCACCCTCCATTACCTCTTCCTCATGTGGTAAACAGAGCTGAGCACCTGGTGGGGAAGAATATAGACTACAATCTAGTTATGTCTAACTGTGAACATTTTGCCACTATGATGAGATATGGCATTGCTGAATCACAGCAGGTGAGTCTGGTTCCTTCACCTGATCTCCATTTAGAAATGACTCCCTAGGGGCATGATTCTGTTTTGATTTGCATTTGTATTACATCAGTGGAATGATTTCAAGATTGACATCAGGATAACAGAACAGAAGCAGGCCTTAGATATTTATAGAATATAAAGCAATATTGGTACTCTGGTCAAACAAGGAACAAATTAAGGTATCTGACTGTTACATAATAGAGACAAGATGGATGAGGTGATATCTTTTATTAGATCAACTTGTATTAGTGAAAGAGACAAGCTTTCCAGCTCCACAGAACTTTTCAGGTGCGACAAACAAACAGAGAAATGCTCTCAAATTGGGTGCAGGGCCTCACTTTGCTTGACCAAATATGGGATAAACCAGGGAGACAAAAGATGACTTTGAAACAGTTCAGTGCCAGTCATTTCTGAACACTTTCTCTGATTTCGTGGGACATCCCTCCCGTGCTGATCCTGGAATCAGAAAAAAACAAAACCAGCTATGTTTTGCCCTTCCCCACCCACCCCCAATGGGAAAGAGTATAACTGACAGGTCTGTATTAGATACAAAAGTGGTTAATTCTTAGATTCTAGCTCACGTGAATCTTCATTCTGATTATGAACTTGGCTTTTTGTTTTAGGCAGTTTACTTTGAAGTGGATGAAGGTTTTGTGAAGCAGATAAAGAAATGGCTAGCCGAAATCAAGGAGTAGCTTGTGGATCAGTGAGTATGCACTATGGCATTTAAATGGGCACTGACTTCTTAGATAGAGATCAATTGCACCTACATTGATGCAACATACAGCCCATCATACACAAGTACCAAAGGTAAATTATTTATCTATATGTCTCTGAACAACTTTCACATTATTGGTAGGAGGGTCATCTTCCCTACTCACAAAAGGAGAAGATCTGAGCCCCTTCCCCGTTAATGGTGGGTTTGTGGAGGAAGGACATGATCCTTTCTCTCAACATAGGCCCCACATAACTAAGTCCACTTACACTAACAAAGGAATAGTCTCTCTTCTCCCATAAAATCTCTGCCCTCTTCACACAAATGACGATCAATCTCCCCCAGTGCAGCCCACACGTTCATGAGTGGTGTCCAAGACTCCTTCATACATTACTAAAAAAGGGTAAATTCTCCCTCACTACCTCCCTGAGCATGAATATTGAATGCAATAATCATCAAATTTGGGGACTGGAAAAAGCTCTTGGAAGTATATTAAATGGCCTTGGTTATTTACTCCGGACACAATGGAAAATTGGATTGCTAGAGAAAGAACCTCTTCTACCTGAAGCAGCATTCAGAGGCTAGGAATAACTGACTTGAAAAAACAAGTAAAATACTTACTAATAACCCGTGTGCACTCTCCTCCTTCTACTTTGTGGTGCTTTGGTATTCTGTATACTGAACATTTCTAAGAGCTGTGCCTATGTGTCCAGACTAGTGCTGGTCAAAAAAAAAAAAAAAAAAAAAAGATAAGTATCATTCACAAAGGCTCAAAAGAAATCAAAATTTAGATTTGTTTTAAAACTTTCCTTTTTTTCAATGTATTGATTTTTATTTTTATTCATTTCAGTAGGGAGAGGGAACATTCTCTTACTTTTTAAAATTTTTCCACTGGACAAAGGCAGGGGTAGCAGAGAGACAGAGTAATTATATTCCTAACAAAATAACATTCAATGTTTCTGGAATATTTTAACTCTTAGTTTTGAAATTTTTCATTGAAAAAACAAAGTTTCATGCACTTTGTTTGAAAAGGCATTTTCTGTTTAAATAAGAAGTTTAAATGGAACGTTTTGACCAAGTCTAATAGATACAGCAGCCATTTTGTTCTCTGGTTGTTGCACCCTCTTAATGAGGCAACATGACTATTGTGTTGTCTCTCTCATGGAGACCTTCCTTTCCTTGTTTTCCTTGTGCTGAAATAAGTCATGTTGGACTGAAACTATATGGTTGCTATTTGTGTTTCAAAAATGATAATTTGCCTGATTCTGCTCTCAATTAGTTTTACACCAATGGAATATTGTTGACTTTAACTGAGATTATTCTTAAATTTACCATTTGTATTGAGGTAGCCCCTAGGAGTCCCCATCACAGACCAGAACCTTGTTGCACTAGGTGCTGTACAAACAAAGAACAAAAACTCAGTCCATTTCCCAAAGAACCTACAATAGAAGAGCCAATGAGTAGATACGGACATGAGAACATGAAGAAAGAATGAGATAATACTGCTCAGCATGACAGACAGTGGTCGCAGCTAGAGATGGTAGAAAATGTTTTGATTGAACAGTTTTCCATTGGAAAATGCTGTCTCATGGAAAGCTAAATGTTTTGTGGGAACGTGTAGATTTTGATGGAAAAATTTCAAAATGTTTCATTTTGATGAGACTTTTTGACTTTTTGTATTACATTGCAATAATCAATGTTATAATGCAATATAAAAAAATAGCGTCAATGTTTCTGAAACAAAATATTTCAGAATACTTCATTCCAACAACCTCCTCCCCCCAAAAGACCTGGAGATTATCTTTTCACCCTTAATTGTGACAAAAACAAATTCTGAAATCTTGAATTTTGCAGATTTGTATGGGGGCCTCCTCCCAAAGCATGAGGGACAGCATGAGGAGAAAGCACAAAGGTAGCTGTTTGAAAATTTAACAAGTGGGTGATGAAGGTTGGCCCCGTAGAGTTGCTCTTGGTTTAGACTGGTGTAAAAGGGAACAAAACCAGTAATCTTAACAGGAGTTTATGCTTATGAATACTGACAGTCCTGGATACTGATGTCCTTTATATATCCTAAGAACAGGGACAATACAGACAACAGCAGTGATAGTTACCTCACTCTACTAATGTATGCCATGCTTGCCTGTGAAGACATTACCTCTCAAAATGAGGGGAGTTTATCCTCTTTGGCCTTTCTACTGAGATCAGAGAAGGGTACCACATATTGCATAGTGGTATTATTAAATACATGGCCACTTGGAAATGGCCTGAAATCCACTCATGTCTCACAGCTCACAAAACAAATCTCAGATACTAGAAAATTTACACCACGACTCACATGGGCTGGATGGGAAACCAGCAATCTATACTGGATGTGAAAGCCATGATTTTCCACTGCCAGGCTCCTGAGCTTGTCCTTGGACTGTAATAGCTGTAGGGCTGAGTTATGTTATATGCTCTGTCGGTAAGGTCACTCTGCTAAAATGCAGTCAGTTAGAACTATGGGATTGCTTTTACAAAGATACTTTCACCTACTCTGTTAATGTGTTCTTCCCTTCAAACAGCATGACACTCAACCCTGTGTCTACAGAAAGAAATGCCTTTTGTACAGGAGTTTCGGAGAGTAAAAAAGACAGCTAGATACTTTGCGAACTGAAACCTCTTTTCTATTCAATGCTAATCAAATCAAAATAAAAACCTAAATAGTCAAACTCCAGCCATGAAAACCCAGAGCTTCCTGGATAAATCATCAGTTCCAATATGCCTAGACCTAAATGTATTGTCCTGATGTGTCTGAGAGAATCTGCCAGTCATCTGGAGGAGAACTGGCCACAAACTGAGGGGCTGACCAAGCAGAGAAAGAGACATCAAAGACAACATCCTATAGCAAAACACTTTAAGAATCACTTTAAGAATTAAACTGCTTAGTTCAGACCTTCCAGGGAGGGGGCTAATTATTTTGATTGTGATTTGTTGGACATATATTAAAGAGATTGACCAAAACTAATTACAGGAATCTTATTTCATATAAGTTTCACAGGAATATGTGGAATGGAAACCCTGTTTTCCTGCCCATTCTAGTCACAGCACACCACCTGCCTCAACATCGTCAAGTATTTATAGGTATCAGAGCAAAGAAGAGTTTGAAGGAGGGTTCTGAACAAGGACAATGAAGTGGCTTTGGTCTCCACTTAGTCAGTTCTTCAGGGAAGAGTTTGTGTCTTCTCATTCCATCTGTTTGTACAAAGTCTAGCACAAAGGGGCTTCAGTGTCATTGGGACCTTTGGACACTACAATCAGCATATGCACTCTCCTGCAAGCACCTAAAAATATGTGCAAATACACTAGAGCCAATCAGAAAATCAAAAGCTTTCCTGCAGTAAACTCAGTGGGAAAAATCACCATTCCCATTTTTGGAGTGACTGTTTTCCCTTAGAATTTTCATTCTTAATTTAAACCACGTTTCTTTTCAAAATATTGTTTCAAAATTTTTTTTTCCCCTTTGGCATAAAATGTCATTTTGGTTTTTGGAAACTGAAAAATTTCAGGTTTCCATTTTCAGTTTTTAGATGTACAGGGGTGTCCACTCGTTTTCTCTTTATCTTCACATACTTTCTTACTTTTGTCTTTCTGGAGAAAGGGAGGGAAGAGGAAAAAAAAATTAAGAGGTGGAGGAACTTGAAAATCCAAAGCCAGAAATGGAAAAAAAATTTTTTCAGTTTCCAAAAACTGAACTAAAACAACCTTTTACATCAAAAAGAAATGAACAATGTCACTGCAAAGGGTTGGTCTGAAATGAAACATCAGTGATGCTGAGGCTGCAGAATTTGGCAATTTTAGAAGGTATAACGTTCACCATTTTGCTGCAGAAGAGTGCCCAGCATTTTCCCTCCTTTTGACCTGCTTACAGCTGCCTCTGCCTCCCCATTAATCCCCATTTAATTGACGGAAATTAGATTACGGTGCATATTTTGTCCAATGGAGCCAGGTAGCAGGGAGTAAGGGAGCCCGATTGTACTGAGGGAATGGGGCAGTGTGAAGTGTAGGTTGAAAAGCTGCCTGGATAACAGTATGATAGCCAAGACCTAGGAGCCAACTTGGAGAAGCAGGAGTTGACCTGCTGAAGCAGGATCCACACGCTGCTTCCCTGGCACACATAGGGAGGAGTCTCTGTCCAGGGCAGCTTGGACAACATGGTAGCATCCGAGGACCAGGAAGTGGAGCTGGACCACCTGAAGAGCATAGTGAACAAAACCATCCTCAGAAAAAATCACTCTCAAAAATAATTGATGAATATTATGGCAACGAGTGTTTTCAGTTATGAGCCATGGTTGTACACATTTATGTGAGGTTGGGAGGATGGGAACAAGGGACAATTCATGGTAATGGAATAAATGGAATTTCGTGTTTGGTGCAATGGAATATAGGGCTTGTTGCCACAGAACTTGCTCTAGCTGTACCACTGAGTTCATAGTGCCTGGGTATGGGGAATATGTTAGCTCCTTTCCTGCTGAGTTTAAGGCAGGAAGTGGGTTGGGTAGGTCCTAGTATCTCTGAGAGGTGCTCTCAGATCTTCTTCCCTTGCAGAAGGGTGGGTACAGGTGGGCTCAGTTTTCTTTTTCTGGGTGGGGTGTGCTTTGACCTGTAACTCCATTGTTCCTTTTCAATCTCTTTCATTACAAAATGGGAAAACAAATGGACTCTGGATTAAAATAGGGAGAATGAGGCTACAAAGGTGAGAAGATAGATTTGGGTATAGTGCTCAGGCTCAAAACTGCCAGTCCACATCTATGCCCCATACCGGCACCTCTCTGAAGTTATTACTTTGTTCTCCAGAATCTCAACTTTCATTTTTTTAAAAAATAAATATTTAGCTATTATGTTGGTGAAGAAAATGTCAAAAATGCAAACTGAGGCCAGGTCTACATTACACACTTACACTGGTATAACTATGTCACTCAGGGGCATGAAAAATCCACACCCCTGAGCAACGTAATTACACTGACCTTAACCCCCACCATGTAGACAGGGCTATGTCGGTGGGAGAAGCTCTCCTGCCAACATAGCTACTGCCTCTCACACAGGTGGAGTAACTAAGCCAACAGGAGTGTAGCCATCTGAGTGAGTCTGCAAAGAGACTGGATAGCTCTGAAAGGTGTGAACTGCCTCATTCATTATATTATGGTGTAAACTCAGGTGCCCAATGATGATCATTTAAATGTCAATATGATTAACTATTCCATTCCTCATGCAAGAGCAGAGAGAAGATCACAAATCTGCACCACTTACTATGAATAACATCTCATTTTGGTGCTTTACGTGAGTTGCATTTGGGAGATAACGTAACTTTTTTTTCTCCAGTCAAGAAGGAGCCAAGCATAAAGATCTAGCAGAGCCCAGAAGCATATTCAAGCCCTACAAAGGGGAGCCAATCTCAAGGAGCTCAGAGAGCACACACAATCATATTTTCAACATCTGCACAATCCACAGTTAGCAGGATCCCATTCTGGTGACTCACATTATGCTTAGAGGAGTTTAGAAGACTATCACCATTTCCCCCTTGTCTTACCCTGAGAGTGGTGATTAGATTTTACATGGGAGAAATCAAGAGGTTTGTCATAAACATACAGCTAAGGGTAGCATAAAATCCCTCCTTTACCTGTAAAGGGTTAAGAAGCTCAGATAACCTGGTTGGCACCTGACCAAAAGGACAAATAAAGGGAGAACAGATTCATAGATACTAAGGTCAGAAGGGACCATTATGATCATCTAGTCCGACCTCCTGCACAACACAGGCCACAGAATCTCACCCACCCACTCCTGCGAAAATCCTCTCACCTATGTCTGAGCTATTGAAGTCCTCAAATCGTGGTTTAAAGACTTCAAGGAGCAGAGAATCCTCCAGCAAGTGACCCGTGACCCATGCTACAGAGGAAGGCAAAAAACCTCCAGGGCCTCTTCCAATCTGCCCTGGAGGAAAATTCCTTCCCGACCCCAAATATGGCGATCAGCTAAACCCTGAGCATATGGACAAGATTCACCAGCCAGATACCCAGGAAAGAATTTTCTGTAGTAACTCAGACCCCACCCCATCTAACATCCCATCACAGGCCATTGGGCCTATTTACCATGAATAGTTAAAGATCAATTACCAAAATCATGTTATCGCATCATACCATCTCCTCCATAAACTTATCGAGTTTAATCTTAAAGCCAGATAGGTCTTTTGCCCCCACTGCTTCCCTTGGAAGGCTATTCCAAAACTTCACTCCTCTGATGGTTAGAAACCTTCGTCTAATTTTAAGTCTAAACTTCCCAATGACCAGTTTATATCCATTTGTTCTTGTGTCCACATTGGTACTGAGCTTAAATAATTCCTCTCCTTCTCTGGTATTTATCCCTCTGATATATTTATAGAGAGCAATCATATCTCCCCTAAACCTTCTTTTAGTTAGGCTAAACAAGTCAAGCTCCTTGAGTCTCCTTTCATAAGACAGGTTTTCCATTCCTTGGATCATCCTAGTAGCCCTTCTCTGTACCTGTTCCAGTTTGAATTCATCCTTCTTAAATATGGGAGACCAGAACTGCACACAGTATTCCAAGTGAGGTCTCACCAGTGCCTTGTATAATGATACTAAAACCTCCTTATCTCTACTGGAAATACCTCGCCTGATGCATCCCAAGACCGCATTAGCTTTTTTCACAGCCATATCACACTGGCGGCTCATAGTCATCCTAAGATCAACCAATACTCCGAGGTCCGTCTCCTCCTCCGTTACTTCTAATTGATGCATTCCCAGCTTATAACTAAAATTCTTGTTATTAATCCCTAAATGCATAACCTTACACTTCTCACTATTAAATTTCATCCTACTACTATTACTCCAGTTTACAAGGTCATCCAAATCTTCCTGTATGATTTCCCGGTCCTTCTCTAAATTGACAATACCTCCCAGCTTTGTATCATCCACAAACTTTGTTAGCACACTCCCATTTTTTGTGCTGAGGTCAGTAATAAAAAGATTAAATAAGATTGGTCCCCAAACTGATCCCTGAGGAACTCCACTGGTAACCTTCCTCCAGCCTGACAGTTCATCTTTCAGTATGATCCGCTGTAGTCTCCCTGTTAACCAATTCCTTATCCACCTTTCAATTTTCATATTGATCCCCATCTTTTCCAATTTAACTAATAATTCCCCATGTGGCACGGTATCAAACGCCTTACTGAAATCTAGGTAAATTAGATCCACTGCATTTCCTTTATCTAAAAAATCTGTTACTTTCTCAAAGAAGGAGATCAGGTTGGTTTGGCACGATCTACCTTTTGTAAAACCATGTTGTATTTTGTCCCATTTACCATGGACCTCAATGTCCTTAACTACTTTCTCCTTCAAAATTTTTTTCAAGACCTTGCGTACTACAGATGTCACACTAACAGGCCTGTAGTTACCCGGATCACTTTTTTTCCCTTTCTTAAAAATAGGAACTATGTTAGCAATTCTCCAATCATACGGTACAACCCCTGAGTTTACAGATTCATTAAAAATTCTTGCTAATGGGCTTGCAATTTCAGGTGCCAATTCCTTTAATATTCTTGGATGAAGATTATCTGGGCCCCCCGATTTAGTCCCATTAAGCTGTTCGAGTTTCGCTTCTACCTCAGATATGGTAATATCCACCTCCATATCCTCATTCCCATTTGTCATGCTACCATTATCCCTAAGATCCTCTTTAGCCTTATTAAAAGACTGAGGCAAAGTATTTGTTTAGATATTGGGCCATGCCTAGATTATCCTTGACCTCCACTCCATCCTCAGTGTTTAGTGGTCCCACTTCTTCTTTCTTTGTTTTCTCCTTATTTACATGGCTATAGAACCTTTTACTATTGGTTTTAATTCCCTTTGCAAGGTCCAACTCTACTTGACTTTTAGCCTGTTCTCACCTCAATAAGGTAGCTTTCCTTGCTGATCCCTCCCATCTTCCACTCCCTGTATGCTTTCTGCTTTTTCTTAATCACCTCTCTGAGATGCTTGCTCATCAAGCTTGGTCTACAACTCCTGCCTATTAATTTTTTCCCCTTTCTTGGGATGCAGGCTTCCGATAGCTTCTGCAGCTTTGATTTAAAGTAATCCCAGGCCTCCTCTGCCTTTAGATCCATAAGTTCTTCAGTCCAATCCACTTCCCTAACTAATTTTCTTAATTTTTGAAAGTCAGCCCTTTTGAAGTCAAAAACCCTAGTTAGATTTATTTTTTGTTAATCCTTCAGTTCAGTTTGAATTGAATTAGCTCATGATCGCTCGAACCAAGATTGTCCCCTACAATCATTTCTTCTATGAGGTCCTCACTACTCACCAAAACCAAATCTAAAATGGCATCCTCTCTAGTCGGTTCAGCAACTATTTGATGAAGGAATCCATCAGCTATCGCATCTAGGAAAATCTGAGCCCTATTGTTATTACTAGCACTCATCCTCCAGTCTATACCTGGGAAGTTAAAGTCTCCCATGATCACGCAGTTTCCATTAGTATTTACTTCATTAAAAACATTAAAGAGGGCTCTATCCATATCCAAATTAGATCCCGGCGGTCTATAGCACACCCCAAGCACTATCCCAGGGGAGGCTCTAGTAGTTTTCTTCCCCAATGTAATTTTTACCCAGACAGACTCTGTCTTAGCCATTCCATCGCTTCTTATTTCTTTACATTCTACCTCATCATTCATATACAATGCTATTCCACCACCTTTACCTTTATTTCTGTCTTTCCTAAACAACACATACCCTTCAATACCTGTAGTCCAGTCATGACTACTATTCCACCATGTTTCTGTTATCCCTATAATATCTGGTTTCAGTTCCTGCACCAGTAGCTCTAGTTCCTCCATTTTGTTACCCAGGCTCCTCGCATTGGTGTACAAACATCTTAATTTTTGCTGGTTGGCCTCGCTCACATTCTGTACCCTATTAGGCACGGTCATTCTACAGCCAGTATAACCTCTTAGACTGGAATCCACACTGCCCTTCCTCCTTATATACTTCTCCTACTCATGGCTGTATCCTTTCTTACTTCATTTTCTTCCCTCACAATGCTAAAATCTGGCGTGGAGATTACCTGGACATCTCCCAACCATCTCCCCCAAATTCCTAGTTTAAAGCTCTCTTAATCAGCGTTCATCCTAGAAGTCTATTTCCTTCCCTACTCAGATGAAGTCCATCCCAAGAGAACTGTCCTCTGTCCATGAATGCCTCCCAGTGGCCATACATCCCAAAGCCCTCCTTATAGCACCACTGCCTAAGCCATCTATTGATAGTCATAATCTTGTCACACCTTTGTTGCCCTTCTCTAGGAACAGGCAGAATCCCACTAAAGATCACCTGAGCCTCGATTTCCTTAAGCGTCGTCCCCAGTCTAGCATAGTCTCCCTTAATACTTTCCAACGAGAATCTAGCCGTATCATTTGTTCCCACATGAAGGATAATTAGGGGATTCTTTCCTGCTCCCTTTAGGATCCTTTTCAACCTCAGGTCTACATCCCGTATCTTAGCACCTGGAAGACAGCACACCCTTCTATTCTCTGGATCAGCTCTGGTTACAGGCCTGTCTATTCTTCTCAATAAAGAGTCCCCGATCACATAGACCTGCCTTTTCTTGGTGATGGTGCTATTCTCTAGTCTATCCCCTGTTCCCTCTGGCTGTAAGTTCTTTCCATTCCTATGCTCCCTTGTAATCCTCTTCAACCCATCCTGTATCCTCCTGGGGCTCAAATTTGGTATAGTCTCCATTGGCTCTTCCCCTTTTCCCATAGGGCTAGCCGCTCTTCTCTTCTTTATTACCCTTCCGCCTTCAGTGACTACCTGCTGAGCCTCTTCTTCATTTTCCAACTCTGCAAACCTGTTCTTAAGCTCTATTTCTACTTCACTAGCCCATCTTTTCCTCTGCCTGGTTCTTTTAGTCACATGCTTCCTCTGACCACTTCCTTCACCCAGTCTCCCCTCAGAATTCCTCAGTCCTGCTTTCATCTGCAAGTCTGAGCTTTTCCCTTCCAAAACCTCATGTCTTGGCTCCATAATCTGCTCAAACCCCTTTCTAAACTCAACCAGACTTTCCACCTGCATTTCCAAACCTCAGATCTTTTCCTCCATCATCTCTATCAGACGGCATTTCATGCAGACAAAACTCTTACCAGGTACCCCCTCCAGGATCACGTACATACCGCAGCTTCCACATCCAGTCATCTTCGTTGTGTCTTCCACTACATGAGTCACTCCCACTTCTGCCTCTGTATCGGTCATAGCCTTCCCACCTAAATCCTGTTAATCTGGGAAACACAAACCACACCAAAACACCACCCCCCACAGCAAAACAACAAACCCCAAACAAGCACCACAAGACAAACGCCCACTGAAACTCCCCTGTTTACAGCTCTGTTTGCTAGCTCCTGTGCCACTACAGCTGTCTGTACCGCTGCCTGACTGGCTGGCTACCTTTATAGGACCCCTAGTCAGAGAAGCCACGCCCCCTAATCAGGGCTCAGCTTCTCTCCCAGCACAAAGCCCCTACCAGTCTCTACACAAACAAATACAAAACCAAATACCCTCTCCTCCAACAGAAGATACTTTCAAATCTGTGGGGGAAGGTTTTTGTTGTGTGTTTCTTTGTGTTCTCTCTGGGTCAGCAAGGCACCAGGGCAGGGAAAATACATCTCCTAAAGCCATACCAGAACTAAGCATCTAAGATTACAAATTGTAAGTAATGGGAAGGAAATGCGTTAGCTTTTGTTTTAGCTTGTGAATTTTCCCTAGGCTAAGAGGGAGGTTTATTCCTGGGGTTTTTTTGTTTGTTTTGGGGTTTTTTTGCAACTTTAAAGTTTTGCCCAGAGCGGAATTCTCTGTGTTTTGAATCTGATTATCCTGTAAAATTACCTTCCATCCTGATTTTACAGAGGTGCTTCTTTTACTTTTTCTTTATAATAAAGTTCTGCTTTTAAGAACCTGATTGGGGTTTTTAGTATCCTAAAAACCCAAGGGTCTGGTCTGTGCTCACCTTGTTTACTCTCAAGCCTCCCCAAGAAAGGGGGTGAAAGGCTTTGGGGGATATTTTGAGGGAAATGGGAACTCCAAGTGGTCCTTTTCCTAAATCTTTGTCTAACTCACTTTGTGGTGGCAGAAATGCTATTCCAAGGACAAGGGAGAATTTATACATTGGGGAAGTTTTTAACCTAAGTTGGTAGAGATAAGCTTAGGGGGTCTTTCATGCTGGTCCCCACATCTGTACCCTAGAGTTCAGAGTGGGGAGGGAACCCTGACAGGGTTGTAGGAAGAATGGAGACATTTCCTCACTCTGTTTTTCCTCCCTTCCAAACTTTTCCCTCCTTACCTCACTCTCTCATCCTTTCAGACTTAAAATGATTTGATTGTGATCGGGTGGATTGGGCCCAGAGATCCCTTACTGGAGGCTTTAGAGTCCTGCCACACCCATCCCAGGAAAGGAGCAGTGGAGGAGTCCTCTAAGCAGCCTAGAATAGCTGCAAGGGAAGCAGCTAATCAGAAAGGCTGCAGGGAGCAGCCAATCATGGCCCAGGAGGGCCATATAAAAGGACAGTTAGTTCCTTACTGGAGCTTGAGTAGTGCAGGTTGTGCTCCTGGCTGGCTAAAGGGAACTGCAGTACCATGGATAGCTCAGTGCTGGCAGGGACTGGGGCAGCAAGGAAGAGCTTGTGGCTGGCTACTGGGCCTGAACTTAGAGGAGCTCTGAGGTAAGGGTGAAGCTTTGGTGAGGACTGGGCTGTGGGGAGGTGGCCCAGGGAACTGAAAGCAGTGTAGTTAAAGGGACATGGTAGACTGCTATTCTTAGGGTCCCTAGACTGGGACCAGAGTAGTGGGTGAGCCAGTTACCCATAGGCCACTGGGTAACTGGCCTACAATTGGACAGTGAGAAATGCCCAGAAGGGGAACTGAACTACTTAGTGGCTGAGCTGGAGAGCTGGGGCCAGAGTATACCAAGAGAGTGCCTCCAGGGAGGAAGCCGTGGGGGTCTTGCCCAATACTAGGGCTGGGACTACTTAAAGAGTGTAGACACACTTGACCAGAAGGGGTGCTCATGAGATGAGCGCCATGCTGTTACAGGCCTCCCTGCTCCTAACAGCACAAATCATTTAACTTTGCCCCATCCCAAAACAAGCACAAATTTATTTTACCCTACTCAGCAAAAAGATCAATTGATTCTGGCATTTCATACTTGAGAAGGAGAATTTTCACTCCTCCAGCCCTGGAGGAAGCAAGGAGGCCAACAACAGCACATGATCTTCAGTCTCCCAGTGAGGCAGCAGCAGAAGTTCTTTATCCTCCCCACAGTCTGCAGGGAGGGGAACAGAAGGAGCCCGTGAATGGGCATGAGTTACTGCAGAATGGGGACCACCGGACCATATATAGAGCAGGGGAAGAAAGGAGCTCTTCCTACTACATGTGCTGAGGACCAGGCAGTCTGTCCTGCTTGGCTGCTCCTCCCCAGGAGGCAGGGAGAATGGGGAAAGACAGCCTGTCACTTGGAAACTTCTCCTTAGACCCAGAGGAGAATTTGACTCTGCAATCTAGAGGCAAACCCCAAAGAGTTAACAGGTCTGAGCATAGCAGATTCTCTCTCTATCCTGTGAAGGTGCCAGAAACTGTTTAGTCCAAGGGCCATTAAACAGAGATGAGGAACAGCAGGAGAATGTGTTTTAAGGAAGGGGAAGCCCTTTAATTTCTGGTCCCCAGCCAGGTAGAGTCCAGACCATACAAAATGCAGACATTAAAATAATCTCTCTTACAGGTCAATTTGATCACATCACTCCCCGCTTTCAATCCCTCCACTGTCTGCCTATCAGCTATCCCTTAAAAATGAATGAACACCTATTGCAGGCCTCTGTATAAATCTCCCTCCCTGCTGTAGAATCTCTTGTTGAGCTCCACATTGCTTCCTGCCCCTTCAGCTCCACCACTGATCACACTTGCCTGTTTGTCAGCTGCTGAGACAATCACCTCTGTGCTTCCTTCATGTGACTCTATTCATGGTTTTACCTTCCTGAATTCTTCCTCCTGGCCTCTCCATTTTTAAGTCCTACATAAGATCCCATGGCTGTTGTGCTGCCTATAATGAGTCTTGTTGATTTGTTTGGAAAAATCCCTCTTGCTGTTCTCCTGCCTGGACCTCTGTCTACTTCTGTCCAACCTTAAATTGGGACCTCCTCAGTGTAAGGACTGGTGCCTCTTGTCCATCTGGAAAGTAACTAGCACATCACTGGCATTACCACAAACCAGTAACAGGACTGTGTGTTGGACAGAGAGAAAAAACTAATATTTGTTATGATTACTGTGGAAGAGGACAAGATGGCTCTGTCCTCCTAGTCACATGCTCTGTCCTCATTAGCAAGATCAATTGATTAATCTGTCCATTAGTCAATGGGAAATACCCTTCCATCCCCACATATATTTGTAAAATTTGAGGTATCCAGATCACTACTGATCAAAGGTCATTTTCATTTAATGAATGGTCAATGGCCTATCTGACATGAGTTGGTGGTCTCAGTCCAGTGGATATATGACCACAAAGCAAAACCACCACAGTACAGTAAATGGCACTACTTGCTTTTTTCTGCTGAGAATGCTAACCAGGGTGCCAAAGGTTGAATGGACATGGAGAATGGCAGACTACCACAGTCCCCATAGAGATGGTCCCTCCAGGTTAGGGTTAACGAACACTAGCAGAGAAGGAAGCTTGCATTGCCACTGGTCGCACTGTATCCATTTTGTGGCTAAAGAGAGAACTTGAGGTTTTTGGAGCTGTCAATCTGGAAGCTATTTCAAGCTTTAAATTCACTTGCACGTTAACGAGAAAAATAAGACTTGCTACAGAGAACAATGTATCATACTTAAGAGGATAAATAGCAAGATTCTGTGAAATAGGAAATAAAAATAAACACAAAGATCTTACCCAAGGAAAATTACTCTGCATAGGTCCAAGGATATTTACTCCACTTTTGTATAATCAGTTAAACAATTTTCCACTACACTTGTTCAGATTTATCCAATCAATTTCAGGTTTCTTTGGGAATCATGTGGCTTGAAGGCAAATGTGAGACAAACAAAAGGAATACTTGGTGTATGTAATTTGTCTGAGTAGCAGAGAATAGTTCATTGTCCTCTCCATCTAACTCGGAAGGTAAATGTCTCTTGTAATAAAAGCTGTACAGAAGGCCTTACGCTCCTACTTTCAGTTTAAAAAAACTAGACAAAACTTGAACTCACTGGAGCCTCCTACTAAATTTGCAATGGACATGTAATACCAGAGAGAAAACGTCAGGTTTTAAACATAGTAACTGTGCCCAGCTTGTTCTACTGAATGTCTTAGTGCTTATGATTAAGGCTACAATTTGGTCATGGATTCCATGATTAGTTTAAGAGATACTGGTGATTTCTTCAGCTGCAGCCCTGCTCAGGCTTTGGCTTCAGCCCTGTGCAGCAGGATTTGGGCTTCCATGATTTATTGTTTATTGCCCACGACCTGTCTGTAATTTTTAATAAAAATACCCCTGCCAAAATCATAGCCTTACTCATGATTAACTCAAGGAACCTGTCATTTAGAAATTCATAAATCATGCCAGTAAACGTCTTAATAAAGAGAAGCAATTGTGAACTGGCAAGTTCACAGTTAACTGCTAAGATGCAATTGCCACACCTCAGCGTCAGATGTTATCTACAGAAACTAACCACAAGTTCCCTTTATAAGGCAGTGGCTGCAAACCGTTTAACTTCAAATCTTTTCTTGAGTAAAAGAAAAGTTATGTTATTGCAGATTTTTATTCAGGCTGGGATCAAGTGTAAAAGTTATACATGCTACAAAATAATCTTTCTTCCTGTGAATGAAGTGCTAATCCTTTCCATGTATTAAATCCAATGGGCCAAATTAATCAAATAGGTAATTCTACTGGTATCATTTTATAGGGATGGATTTGATACTTTAATGGAAAGGGCCTAATCCAAAGCGTATAGAAGCCAGTGGCCTTTGGATGAAGCCTAGAATAACGTTACATCTCAGAAGATTAAAAATGACCTATTAAGGAAAATGCAGTAATACGATTAGAAAGAAGAAAGGTAACATAAAGAATATTGAAGATTACTTGGATTCCACAGTTACTTTTGATACACTAGTGACCTCTAAAAATAAGGTTGAGTCCACTTTTGTAAAATAAACTTACTACCAGCCCAGATGTCAGGTTGATGTCAGGAGAGGAGTCAAACCCCTAGACAGGCCAATGGCCATCCTCCTGCGTTAGGGAGGCTGTCACTGGTTAATTCCCAGTGCTGCTTTCAAGTGCACTGGCCAACTAGGGACTACCTATGAAGGAACAGTAGTAGGTGAAGGTGGTTCTCTTCTCATCTCACCTTTGACTGCTATAAAATGGTTTCAGTGGGAGCAAGATTGGCCCATAGTTAAATTAATTTCAGCCCAGAACAATTCTAATGCATAAGTAGAATTATAGTTTGCACTCTTCAGTGCATTGGAACAATTCAAGAATTTTCATTCTGCTTCTCTATAAACGGAGTTTCACTCAGTCCAGCTTCACTTATGGCCTGATCCAGGAGTCTTTCCAGTGATTTCAATGTTTACTTCACGTGGCTTTAGAGAAGGCTCATAAACAGGTTCCAATATACATTCTGTTGTAACACAAAGAGTATGTCAACACTTCACACTAAGTCTGGGTCTTTGGGATCTGAGTTTATGAGTTTAACAGTGTTTCCAGGCCCGTGCATAACCATCCACACTGCATTGTAAACCTGGGTTTACAATTGCTGAACCTGGATCTGATTGCACTGTGGACAGTCAGATGTAGTGGTCAGAACAAGAGTCAGGTCAAGTCGGGTACCAGAGAGTAAGAGTCCAAGACAGGCTAGAGGACAAACTGAGAGTCAGGCAGAGAGTAGCCGACTTTCTAATCGCACAAAACCAAACATCCTAGCCCCACTCCTTTCCTGAGGCCCTGCCCCCCGCTCAATACATTCCCCCTCCCTCAGTGGCTTGTTCTCCCCACACCCACTCACTTTCACTGGGCTGGGGTTGGCATGTAGGAGGGGGTGAGGGTTCCAGCTGCGGGTGTGTGTTCTATGATGGGACTGGGGATGAGGGGTTTGTGGTGCAGGAGGGAGCTCCAGGCTGGGGGGTGGGGCAGAGGGGTTCAGGATGTGGGAGGGGGCTCTGGGCTGGGGCAGGGGATTGGGGTGCAGGGGGGGTAAGGGCTCCATCTTGGGGTGCAGGCTCTGGGTTTGGGGTAGGACTCAGGGTTGGGGCAGGGGGTTGGGGCTTGGGATTGGGGAGCGGGCTTACCTCGGTTGGCTCCCAGTCAGCGGCACAGTGCGGGGGGGGGGTGGGGAGCGGGCTAAGACAGGCTTCCTGCTTGTCCTGGCTCCACACTGCACCCTAGAAGTGGCCAACAGGTCCAGCTCTTAGGCGGAGGCCAATGGGAGTGCAAAACTGGTGCTTGGGGCGAGGGCAGAGCGCGTGGATCCCTGTGGCCCACCCACCTAGGAGTCAGACCTACTGGTCGCTTCCGGGGTGCAGCATGGTCCCAGGATAGGTAGGGACTAGCCTGCCTTAGTTCCACAGAACCGCCAACTGGATTTTTAACGGCCCAGTCGGCGGTGCTGACTGGAGCCGCCAGGGTCCCTTTTCGACCAGGTGTTCCAGTCAAAAACCAGACACCTGGTCACCCTAGGAGGTATCAGGAGGTAGGCAGGCAGGGTCTGGTTATCAGGAGGTCTGAATCAGACGGGCCAGAGCAGGACTGGCTCTAGGCACCAGGAAAGCAAGCGCATGCTTGGAGCGGCACAATTCCAGGGGCAGCATTGCGGCCACCCTTTTTTTTTTTTTTTTTTTTTGCTTGGGTAGTTGCGCTCTCGGAGCTTGGAGTGGCAAATTTTTTGCTTGGGGCAGGCAGGGTCCAGTTACCAGGAGGTCAGTGCCCTGGAAGGAAAGATGGAAGGGGGCATGGGCGGCGGGTATAACAGGCCAGGGCCTTCCCTGGTGCAGCTGCCGTTGACCCGCCACTGGACAGCTGGGCCATGGTGGCGCTGCCTCTTCCCCTTGGCCCCCACCCTCTGCTGCTGCCTGACTGCTGCTGCTCGCCACGTCCCTCCTCCTCGGGGATGGGGGAGTGAGGAGGGAACATGGCAAGCCAGCGGAAGGTATGGGAGTGAGGCGGCTTGCTCAGCCAGGTGCTGGCGCTGGCTGGAGGTGGGCCGGGCTCACAGGGCTGGCCCAGCGCTGGGGGTGGCCTGGCATGACTAGGGTGGGCAGGCCACAGGGCTCCTCCAGTTGCAGGGAAGCCCCTCAGGGCTCCTCCTGATACAGGGGGGTTTGAGGCTCCAGCATGCGGAGGGTGGGGCCTCAGGCGGAAAGAGCGTGGCCAGCAGGCTAGCCTCCCCAAAGTGGGGGTTCCCCCACACACACATGAAGGGGGGATTGGGTTCAAACCTGAATCACAGCCTGGGCTTAGTGTGCAGTGTAGACATACCCTAAAGGAGAGGTTACTCAGTCTGCAGTAACTGGAGTTCTTTGAAATATGTTCCCCTATCTGTGTTCTACTTCTGGTGCACAGGTGCTCTTGTACGAGATATTTTTGCTAATAGTGCCCGTTCAGCCCACACATGTGCTAGAGGCCTACTCATGCCCTCAGCTGAGAATATACAGGGCTGCACAGGCAAACTGCCCTCAGTTCCTTCTCCATGCCAAAATTCTACAAAGGAAACTCTGAAGCAGAGGGGAAGGTAGTGGAGCACTTATAGGAGGACACATCTCGAAGAATCCAAGTTACTGCACAAGCTGACTTTTCCTCCTTGTTCAAGTAGCATTCCGTGGGTGTTCAACTTTGCGACTTCTGAGCAGTATCCTCAGCTGGAGGCGGGAGTTTCAGAGCTGAGTTCCATACTGAAGACAAGACTGCATTCCCAAGCACAGCATCTGAGCTAGAAGGACGAACGAACAACCACCTGCTTGGAAAAGGCATGTACCAAAGTCCAAGTTGCAACCTCGCAAATCTCAACAATGGGAATGTTTGAGTATTGCCCTAGAGGCAAAGAGAGACCTCATGGAATGGGTTAACAGGTAAAAGGAGGCTGTATATCAGCAGCTACATAACAGGGAAATAATGCATCTAGAAATTCCTCTCAAAAGCCTCTGGATGGAGATTGTGGAGCCTTTGAATTGCTGATGGATCGAAACAAACAGTTTGGGAGACTTTCTAAATGATCTGGTTCAGACCAAATAAAGGGTATGGAATGTCGCATCCTCCCTGGTCTGACATGGCTTCTGAGAGATAGGTGACTTGATGTGAAATTCAGATGACATGTTAAGTAGACACTCAGGTTGTAGACGTAATTAAACTTTTGTTCTTGAAAAACACTGTAAAGGAAGGGTCCATCTTTAAAGTTACAATTCCCCTGACTCTTCAAGCAGAAGTGACGGCCACCAAGAATGCCATTGTCATGGATATGTAAAGAATGTAACAGATGGCATCAGTTTGAAGGGGGGTGTCATAAGACACTTGAGTATGACGTTTAAATCCCATTCTTGGGTGGGTTCTCAAAAATATTCCTCAACCCTTTAATGAATCTCATTATGGAGGGATAAGCAAACACTAAGAACCCCTCACACCAGGAATAAAAGGCTGTCGTAGCTATCAAGTGAACCCTGATGGAATTCCTAGATAATCGTGACATCTTTAATTCCAGCAGATAGTCGAGGAGACCAGAGAGACCAGAAGAATAAGTGGACAAAAGATGTCACTGGTCACACAGTGGTGAAATCTTTTTAGTTTCTGCAGTACTGTAGAAGTAGACCTTTTTCTACTGTTTAACACCTGCTGTACCTCTGCAGAACAAGATGTCTATTCCCAGGAACCATTGAGTAACCAAGCCTTGAGCTGAAGAATCCCCAGGTTGGGATGGAGCATGTGACCGGCATCTTGTGAGGGAAGGCTGGGAATGCACAGAAGATTCATTGCTGGACAATCAGCAAGGTGAATCAGATAAGGATACCAGGCCTGTTTAGGCTACACTGGAACTATTCACATGATCTTGGATTTGTCTTGCTTGATCTTGTTTACTACCCTCAATATCACGGGCATCGGAGGAAATACATACAGAAGACCCTTTGTCCAAGGAATGAGGAAACCATTTCCCAGTGAGTGAGGGCCCAACACCCCTCTTGAGCAAAATTGATTGTAGTTTGTGTTGGTAACGGAGGCAAACATATCCACTTGTGGAAATTCCCAAGTCAGAAATAAGTGCGTGAGAGTCCAGGAGTCCAATTCCATAGGGGAAGGAAAGACAGGGAAGGGGTGGTTTTGGGTCATTGCAAAACTATAAGTATCATAAAACTCTCCTTTGCCCATGCCAGCCCTTTCAGAACCTGACCTCTCCCTTCCTCCTTTTCCCTCCGCTCCATGCAGCTCAGGGACTGTCACTGCCAGAGCGCTGGCTGAGAAATGTACAGACACAGTGGCTGCTTGTTAATACTCTTTTTTATTTTCTTTGATACCTTCCACTAAATGCTTCACAGTTGTTCATGGTATTTCAATAAAATCATTGATTTACAGCCATATCTTGCTTGAGGAACATGTCAGGGTGAATGGGGGTATGCGTGTTGGGGGACCTGGCTTCAGGCATGTACTATTGCAGCAAGAGGGGATATTTCGGGGGAGGGGGTGTATATATTGTAACTTACCAGCCTGGGATTCCAGTTCTTGCCACAGCTTGGGGTCCTCTTCTGGTTCCTTGTGGAGATGCTTCCTCAATTAGGGCTGCCGAGTAGAGGTAGCAAATAATATGCTCCTCTTTCTCCAGGTCTCCTGGGGCTTCCTCCAGGATTTCTTTCAAGGTCCCTGCTGCCTCCTTGCCTTGCCCCTCAGTGGTGTCCCATCATATGATGAGGCCAGTGGGGTTGAGAGTCACTTCAGACTCTGTATTTGCAGCCCTGGATGTCACCTGGTCTAACTCATTGTAGTATTAGCATGTGCTAGATCTCTTCCCCAAGATGTTGTTGGAGTGCTTCACCCTCCTGTAAACAAGCCTGAGGTGCTTCATGTGCTCCCGGCATGACGATGGACTCTAGTGAATGCCCACCTCCTCCAGTCTCCATGAAATCTCCCGGTACAGGTGTATGTTCCTGCCACTCTAGGCGAAGTCACAGAGGATGATTTATCCTGACCACACACTCATCTGCACCCAAGTATGCTCCAGAGACCAAGCAGCTGCTCTTGGAATATGATCCATGATCACCAGTGCTGATCAAGTCTTCACAGGAGAACTTATCTTAAGAGCTCAGTGCAGGTTGCTGCTACTGCTGGCACTGGGGAATCAGGGACCTTTATACCTGTGGGTAAGGGTCAATGCATTGTGGGAATGGCCCTGGAGAACTATTAGTACCTGTGACCTAGTACACACCCCTTGCCCCCATCCATACTGCACTGTAGAATGCGTACAGAGCCATGCCACAGTAGAGGCATGTACATACCCACATCCTTCATATGTGCTAGTTTTCCTGCACTACACTGTCCTCCAGGAACATGTTTCAGGGCTTCAGATGTGGACAATATGGGTTTGTGGCACAACACACATGTAACCATGTACAGTCACAAGTGTAGCTGCAGCCTTAGAGGAACTTGGAGTCCTAGTCACAGTCAGTACTGATGAAGCACAGAGCCTCGCCTGTACCCAAATCAGGCTGTGAGGTCTCCAATACAGCCTTATGCTTAAGAGACTGAGTCTTTATTGAAGTGAACTTATTAGAGGAGAATGAATCCTCTTTTAAAGAGTCTTTCCTCGCTCCTCCAAAGATCTCCTTGGCGTAGGTCAGGGCAAACATGCAGATGCGGAGGGGGCACTATGTATACTGAAAGACTCATGGCCGGGGGGGTCTCCTGGCCTGGATCCTACGCTGGATGGAAAGAATGCTGCATCATTAAGAACTTAAGTTTTAGCTCCCACTTCTTCCTAGCTCTGCTTTTAAATGTTGAGCAGGTGCTACCCTTTTCAGGAATGTGCATTTTCCCTAAGCAGTGGGTACACCAGGAACATCCATCACTAGTTGCAACAGCTTCCCGGTTCATGAAGCAATGTTTGAAGCCTGGAGATCCTGGCATACCCTAGGATGATGGGGATCTCTAAAATAAATTAAAAAACCTAAGGGGGAAGGGATTATAAAATGAAACCCCTCTACAAAATGATTTAAGTATAAGAATAAAGTAAAGAACTAGACTGAGGAACAAGCCTTGACTAGTATACACACTAAACGCTCCATCTCAGAACAAGGCAGTTGAGAAGGGTGGCTCACTCACACAGTACGGTATATCCTTGGTATGGGGCACACGGTAGTGTAGAGTCATACATGGGCCAAATGGGTATTGCCACCACCAATCTCCGATCAAAGGTACAT
Organism: Eretmochelys imbricata; assembly: GCF_965152235.1. Lineage (NCBI taxonomy): Eukaryota > Metazoa > Chordata > Testudines > Cheloniidae > Eretmochelys > Eretmochelys imbricata. The sequence continues at coordinate 238,557,577 of NC_135572.1, forward strand.
GGGGTACATGTGCACCTGAAGTGGAGCACCCATTGTGACACTACCTGAAGAACAGCAATTTACTGCGCAGCAAGCCAGGGCATGAATCTACAGGGAGCCAGCTTGCCCTGCAGTAACAGTGTATGTGGATGCTACTACAGTACACTGAAAATCTTGGATCCTCACTTGGCACAGTACACTTTCAAATAGTAATATGCTAAACTGCATTCAAGATCTTTCACTGCACTGTAGCAGTGTCCACACAAGGAGTGCAGCAAGTTGGTGCGCTGTAGATTCAGATCCTGGCTTGCCGTGCAGTATTTTGCCACATAGATAAGCCCATAGATGTGTTTGACAATTTTACCCTAAGTCCCATGCTGCAAATTAAAATGAAGTGTGATTCTAATAGACTACATCATTTTATGTTCAAACTCTGTGATCTTGTGATAAAATCTAACAGCCTAATAAAGTTAGATTTTTCCATTGTGATGTTTCCTTTCCTATCATTTTATACTGTATCTCTTTAGGGGTGAATCACACACACAGAGCCATAGGACCCAATCCATAAACAGTTACACACATGCTTAGCTTTATGCAGATGTGTGGTCTCAATGAATTCAAGTGTTTACAGGATAGGGTCCTTAGTCCTCTGCGTCTTACATTTTCATATCGCTGAGTAGTCTATAACGGGGTGGCTTTGTAACTACAGAACTCATGTAGCACCATAACCACCTCACTTGCATGATTTTAAATACTGTTTACTAGGAGCCTGACAGGAGTTTATTACTGTTTTTGAAACAATGCTGAGTGAAAACGGTGCATTGAAAACACTCATTGCCAAATGCAGTCTGAGAACTCTCCTTTGAGTCCTATGTTCAGTACACACATACAATGCTCGCTGGGACGTGAGAAGATGTTTATCTAACTGTAGAATCTTGAAAATGTCCAGATATCAAAATTAATGTGCTAGCTTATCTATCAATATAAATGCTTTAAATAAAGTTGGTGGCAGGCACACATAAAAAATAATAATTTACACTTTTCAGCTACCTGCTGAGAAAAAGTGAGAGAACTTTACACAAAGACATCTTATCCACTTCTCAGCTATAACAAACAGCAGTCATATCACCTCCCTCCTCAAACTCTTCCACTGGCTTCCTACCCTCTTCAGAATTCAAGTCAAAATTACCCTCATTTTTAAAACCTCACATGTTCTTGCTCCCATAGAGCAGAATTGTTCAATGGACTATCAGCATTCTAAAGAGAGCAGGATTTGTCCCTTTCTCTCTCTCCCCTCCCTTTCCATTCCTTTTGTTTCAGCAGCTGCCTCCTCTGCCTCATTCCACAATTTTACTACTATGTGGGTGCAAGAACCTCCTTCTCTGCAGCTCCTGGCATCTGTGATGATCTTCATGTGCCTCATCCTCATTATTTTTCAAACAGTTTTTTTCCCCCTCTCTTGTTTCTATCCTTTATGCTGTGATTCAGGAAAACAGTGAACAATAACATGCTAAATTTAAATGTGCTGAAAGTGACAGCATGTGCTTAAGTGCTTTCCTGACTGGGGGCCTCTATTTCCACTTTTATTCTGTACGCGTACGGGGTCTTTTAGCTGCAGGACAGGGCCTGGAGCCAGAAATCCAGGGTTATGTTCTCAGCTCTGCCACAGATAACCATAGTAAAGCTGGCCACATCACTGCCTCAATTTCCCCATATATAAAATGGGAACAATATTTTTTTTCTGTTGTACCTATTATTAAATCCTTGAAATATTTTCAGCTACACTGGTGTAAATCCAAAGTAACTCCAGTGTAACTGGTACCCTCAGGTTTAAAGCATTATTACAAATACAAAATGTTGTGTAAATCTGTGTATTTATCAAGTTTTTGTATATTAAAAGTATGAAGAGAATAGAATCAATTTCAGTAGACAAAATGCTATATAATTACTATTACTTGATTACCATATCCTTTTCCAACCTTGGTAAGCAATATTTACTCCTTTAAGTAAGTAAATATTAAGTTTGTCAACAGAGGAAAAGCTGATGCAGAGGAAGTCATGTTTATATAAACATTGAGCTGTGCTGTATGAATGTTAATTATAAAGAGAGATTCAGGAGAAGCCCAGCCCTGATACTGGTGGCAGTCTAACAGTTCACAGAATAGACAGCCCTTTTGGAGTTGGAGTTGGAGCTGGAGCTAGACATGAATCTATATAATAAATCGGTACAGAATGCTGCATTTATATCTCACACTAGTGAAACTAAGAAATGAAAAATCCCAGAATTTCCCACCAAACAGACAGACTATACAATTCTTCTTGCATCCACTGCATGCGGAACTGAATGCTGTACTAGTTTGTGAGGCTGGTTCAAAAAACTGGAAGTTGTTATATGGCTTTCTGGAATTCAAATACTCACACAAAAGTGTGCATGGCTCTCAAATTAAATATTCATTATGAAGACAGACAGGCACACTAAGACAGCCAAAAATTTCCCAAACACCAGTTCCATAAATGTTCCCAATTTGAAAATGAGTGCAATACAAGCAAATTAAACAAACACTAGATAACATAACTGGAGCACGAGGAATACTCATTTGTAATATAAACCTAATATTTTTATCCCCCTTTGATGCTGGAGCAGATTCACAGAAGTTAGAGATGAAAATATCTGATTAGATTATCAAGGACATGATCCATAGCCCATTGAAGTCAATGGGAAAATGTCCATTAAAATTCAATATATTTATAGTCCTTTTTTCCAGTTTAGATATCTGGAGTGACAGGGCTTCCATTGCTTCATATGTAAATAGATTTAACAAACTAATGTGTATATGCATAATTTATTTCCCTTTAGGGCACAGTAGTGATCTGGAGGTGACTGTAGTGAAGTCTCTGTCTGGAGCACTGACTAGGGACCATCTGGTAGGAGCAGGTGGGTGTATTCCACAACTGATTTTGTGTAATTACAGGATACAGATCCTGCACCCCATGTTCTCTGAGGGCTTCAGATAAAGCATCAACCTCACCATCACCACTTTAGTGTGGAATTTCACACTCTACATTAGACCAGCTCTATGATAAATGGGTTTCTATGCAACTTCTTACGAGACCTTTGAGAGCACCCTGAGGGTCATCACTAGGAAAGAGACTGATATTAATCCTCTTATCTATTCCATTGCTTTGCCCATGGGAAAAAAATAACCTTTGGTTGAATAGTACAGTAGGGAAAACTCTACTACCAGCACTGTACAACACCAACATAGCTCCTCTACTTCTTCATTCCTCCGTTCCTTTTTCATACACATTAAGAGCTATGAAACCTCATCTGATGCTAATATGCCTCTGAGTAATTGTTCCTATTAGTGCTTGGGACACTTCTTATTGGAAATAAGCCACCCACCTCAATGTCTATGAATAATAGAGGGCTGAAAATACAGAAGCGATGTTAATTCACACTATTTGAAAGTACTTTTCTTGCTGAATTCACCCCACTCTAGTTTGGTAACTTATTTTGCTGAAACTGAATGGGCACTGTGAGGAGTACCTGTCCTCTTAGCATAGATGTTTATAGTAAAGAATCTGAGATTTCAAGCAGCCATTTTTTATTCAACTGATTGCAATTTCTTTGCTAGTGGGCGCAGTGGCGTCTCAGAATGAAATGCTCTTGCTCAGTTGAAGTGGTTTAAATTATTATTCATTGGAATCTTCCATTAAGTGCTGTGTCATCTTTCTTCAAAGCACAATTTGTTCACTAGGAAGTATTCCTTGTCAAGCCCAATACGCAAAGCTATTGTACACCACTTGCTCAACATTTTTGTTTGTTTGTTTTCTTTCCATAACACTCTGTCTTCATTTATTCTGGCTTCTGTGGACAAAATGAGTTCTGTTTGCTCGAGGCCAAAAGAAATTTCAGATTTTTCTAATACTTGCTGTTTCCCCTGGTGTTTTTGAGTAGATGCGGAGCAGGGTAGATAAAAATCAATGATTTCTTTTAAATAAAACAAATCTGATTTTTAATGTTTTTTTTAATCAGATTTTTTTGATAGATTTTTTTTCCTCAGAAAAAGCATTTTATCTAAAGATAAAGATACATTATAGCTCAAAGATCTTTCATTATGGAATAAGTGATTATAAATTCTAATTCTATAGTATGAGAATATATTAATATAATGTTTAAGAAAAGTTTTGTAAATGAGTTCCCATAGTTCATGGCTTAGGGACTCAATTTTATGGGGTTTTACGGGCTTCTGTATAGATTATTTAGGTTAATCTTTCTATCTACCCACCCAATAGGACTCAGTGCTAAGTCTAGAAGATACCAACAGAGATGCTTAGTTTTGCAGTTCTCAAACTGTGGATTTGTGTTTCCAGAGATAACATGCTTGTTAACAGCAAAAAGGTTTTAAAATAAATAAATAAATAAATAAAATATGGAGGTGAGAAATAACAGACCTCGTCCCTCTGCAAATTTGTGTACACAGAGTCAATCCCTTACCTCTCTCTAAAAAGTGCAAACTTTCAAAAAGTTCAATGAATAGAAGATTGTTGGGGGCGGAATAGATCTGGACAAGGAGAAGAAGTCTGGAGATAAATGTCAGAAGTGAGGCACAGGCAGTAGAAACAAAAACTTGAAACTGTTTGAGCAGCATATTCCAGAAGTTTTGAGGTCTTTCTGAGTGTAGCCTTCATTGATTTGAGATCTACCATACGATTCTCTCACTACAAGGGAAAACCTATAATGGCAGCAGGCCATAAGAGAGACCCAGTTTGGGAATATTTTAATGAAATTCTCTACCTGTGGGTAAGACAAGCATGCGTGCAAAATGCAAACACTGCAACAAAGAAATGCAAGGCCTGGTTGCCCAAATGAACCAACATCATGAGAAGTGTTCCTTCTCAGGAGGAAGCTGTGTTGAAGATGATGAAAGGAACATGTCTGAACATGCAAGATCTGCAGGTTGGTAAACTTTTTTATTTCATTCTTCTTTCTTAAGGACTGCCTGTCTTCCTTCTGGACTATTCTTGAATTCTCATGTTTGAGCAAAAAAATATAGTTGTTACTCTATGGTACTATCATTTTAGATGCAGTTGTGACAAGAAATAAATAGCTGAAATAGGCAGATCTTTCTTTTACAATTTCACCTTTAAAGTAGTACAGAGTGCCAGTTAATGCAATGAGTAATACTAAATGAGCAGTGTGATAATAATAATTAAATAACTGCATTGACTTATTTTGTTTAGGAGAATCCATCCTCAGCACACAGGATTCTGAAGATTAGCCACCTTCAAGGTTACCATCATTTTCTATAGTTTCAGAGTTATCTGCCAATGATAGTGTTTCAGTCACATCATGTATGTCACATAGCTACAGTATATCACCTATAGCAAAAAGAAAAAAAAAACTCCATCATCCAGGAACAACCATAGATAAGTTTGTGATAAGAACCAGCAGATTACAAAAAGAGAGGAAATTGATGAAATAATTGCCCGCTTTGTTTATGCAACAAACTCTCCTTTTCCTAAAATTGAGAGCCCACACTTCATTAACATGGTTCAGTCATTAAGACCAGGATACAGTCCACCCAACAGATGTCGCAGGCAAATTGCTGGATAAAGTGTATGAAAGAGAAATTGAGCCGTGTGCAAAAGATCTAGAGGGTGAAATTGTTAACTTGAGTCTTGGTGGGTGGAGCAATGTCCACAATGATCCTGTTGGACGTGTGTGACCACGGAAGAAGGGAATGTCTTCCTTACAGAAACAATTGACACATCAGGAAATGCACACACAGCAGAATGCTTACAAGAAGTAGCAGTAAAAGCTATAACAAACTGTGAAAAAAAGTTTCAAATGTCTAGTATGCAGCTTGGTCGCAGACAATGCTGCAAATGTATCCAAGATGAGAAGAAATTTAAAAGAGTCCCAAGCTAACATCATACGGTTGCAGTGCTCATTTGATGTACCTCCTAGCCAAAGACTTCAGTGTTCCAGAAATAAAGGCTAATGTTGAAATTGGAAAATACTTCCGTAACAACCATTTGCAGCTGCTAACTCTCCCACAAGACGTGCGATGGAACTCACTAGTGGACTGTTTTGAGCACTATATCAAGAACAGGCCTATTCTGATGACAGTTTGTGAACAAAATTGTGAAAAAATAGATGGCCCTGACCCAGCCAAAGTTCTCAACATTAGGCTTACGAGAAATGCCGAACACATGCTGAACATCCTGAAGCCTATTTCTGCAGCCTTGAACAAAATGCAGGGAAATAACTGTTTTATTGTGGCCGCTGTTGAAATTTGGAAGGAACTGAGTGAGATCTTAAAAACAGAAATATGCACCAACATTAAACATTAAATTACAAGCATTAAAAAAAAAAAACAAATAGGACAAGCACTATCTCCAGCTCATTTTCTTGCAAATATTCTCAATACTCGGTACCAGGGTCAAACCTTAACTGCTGAAGAGGAGGAGTTAGCTAGGACATGGACATCCAGCAATCATCCCTCTATAATGCCAACTATAATAAACTTCAGAGCTAAGGGTGAACCATTCAAGAAATATATTTGCTGATCATGTTTTAAAGAAAGTCACACCAGTGAACAGGTGGAAGTCACTTAAGCACTTGAATTAAGAGACTGTTGAAGTGATAATCTCACTTTTAACAGCAGTACCTTCTTCTCTTGGTGTAGAAAGTATATTTTCTTCCTTTGGACTAATTCGTTCTAAACTGAGAAATCATTTGGGAGCTGAAAAAGCAGGAGAGCTTGTTTTTCTTTTCCAGATTATGAACAAACAGGAAACTGAAAGTGAAAACGATTGAGTTAGCTGCAGAAGCCAATATTTTAAGTTTCTCATGTTGACCTGACTGATATAGTCAAGTTAATTTTTGTGGTTTTTCTTTTTTTAATATTTCATTTAAGTATTTTAGTTAACAATTTTAACAAAAACAATCCTGATTTTAAAAAACTTGACTGTTTAACTACGTTCAAAAATTCATATGCTTGTTTTGTTAAAATTTTATATATTAGCTGTTGAATACATAATGTTATTGTTTTAGTTATTTATTTAGTTATTTAGTTGTTATTGTCTGCCTAGTGATGTTCTCCTCCTAATATGGCATGGCAAGAAAATCTTCCAAATATTAATGATTAACCTGGTGAATTGGAGATAGATATTTATGAAGGCATTGGGAGATGAACTATTTCAATTACTTTTGGTAAAGGAAGTAATCAAACATTCATTTTCTGATATAGTTGTAAAACTAATCTGAAAAGTTTTCAAAATAAAACACTTAAAAATGAAACCTACATCTATCTGAGTTGTGGAAAATATGTATTAAGGTTATAACAACCGTCAAGAATACACTTTTATCTATTTAACTCACTAGTCAGGAAGACTCAATTTAATCATGATTTAAATCAATTTGATTTAAATCAAATGCACCCTGATTCTGAGCCATTTGGTGGAGGTAATAAAGATCTCAGATAGAATACAGTGCCTTCTCGCAAGCCTTGTGAGGAGCAGACACAGATAATAAAGCAGATCTAAACTGTAGTCTCAGAAACCATAAGCCAAATAAAGAGAACCCAACTTCTCGGTTTTTTATATATATTTTTTTTTTGGGGGGGGGGGGAGCATCTTTGAAGTGTAGCTTAGTTTACTACTAAGCCTCAGCACAGCTGGTACTGGGGGTGGGGGGTTGACATGTGGTTGCAAGATGTCCTCATGACCATCAGAATAAGGCAGCTAAAGACAAAGGGAGTTAGTTTTCAAATACGCCTCATTACAGTAGCCTAAAGATGAAGATGTATAACTTCTATGCTTAAAGGCTCAAGAAGACAAAGTGTAATTCCTAGACACCATGGTGATGGATACATTACATATGTAAGCAGTCACCCTCCACTTCAAGATGGCTTCCACTACTTCCTTTCTTCCCCTCAAGGTGCCTCTGAGCTGCACCAATGGCTTTCCTTTGTCTCTACTACCAAATTGAGACCATGAGAAACCACAAGAATCGTTAGCGCTATCACTTTTCTTTCCCCTTTTCTCACCCCCCCCCCCCACAATTATGAGCAAAATTACTCCTTACACACTTACATTTTGTGGGTTTTGGGGGGTTGGAAGGAAGGGGAGAAATGCACTGCACAGCCTTAGCCCCCCCAACACACCTTTATGCAAGCATTTACCTGCTTTCAAGCTCTACCTTGTCCTGAACATAACCAGTACATTTGGTTGTGCTAGTTTTAATCCACTTTCCATTAGCACTGAAACAAAATGCTGTCTATGAAAGCACTACCATAACATATTACTACTCGCTATATGAATCATCCTTATTTCCCCCATTCTGTGCTGCAGACCTGCCTATAACTCAGACCGGACCACAGAAGCAAGGGGGAGCAGGCTGAGCTGATAGGTTGTAGTTAAAACACAGGTGAAAGTTTGCACTGTGGGACTCATGCACATCAGTATGTGACCCACCCATGCTGAGTTACAAATGGAAGGGTGTTTTAGAGGTTATAACTGAAAAACAATCACCCCCTTTAAAAAGAAAGTATTCAACCAATTTCCTTGCTTTGTTTGTTTTATTTTTATTACATTTGCTTATGGACAATGTTGACATTTTAATAGAAATGCTGAACTAGACATCAAGGGGACACACAAACAGTGTGCATGCCCTACTTCACACCAGCATAAGAGTTAAAGTTCTTCAGATGCAGAACAGAAACAGCTGCTCTGACACTAGTACACACTTTAATATAAAGGTGGCTGGCACATTAACATACTAGAGTAAGCAGCAAGCACGAAGAAAATGCTACACTAAGGCAACGTTTTAAACAAGGAAATCTGGAATTCCAGCAGTAGCAACTTCCTAATATTCAAACAAAAAGAGTACAAAACTGAATATACAAGGATGGTGTAACTCTATAGTAATCATGCAAAGAGAACTTCTGAAAGGTTAAGAAATATTGAGCTTGGGTTTACTTCTGGCAAGTTAACAGCTGACAAGACAGGTATTAGTGCCATTGTGCAACTACAGAGATTAAAATGTAGATAGGGAATCCATTTGAGTGCTATTTAATCCATCTCTACTCTGTTGAACTCCTATAGCAATATATTAATCCTCAAAACTCCTGTGAGATTGGGACATTTTCTCCATCTTACAGATGAGAAAACAGACAGCTAGCTCCAAGTGTTCACTAATTTTGGTACCTCACTTTCAGGTCACACAACTTGAGACACGAGCATGTTTTTTTAGATATACTGAGCACAGCTCCTAGGACTTCAATTGCAGTTGGTGTCTGACATGTATTTTAAAAAAGAAAAAAGTCAGACCCTCAGAGTCAGCACCCAAAATTAGTACATAGCTGTGACAGACTGAACTCTAGTGATTTACCAAGAAACAAAAGAAACCTATGACACAGCATGGGCCCCACTTCTATATGAAGTAATAAACCATGTTTCCCTTCTTCCTTGTATGTAGGTATTGCAGGAGTCTCACAATAGCAGGTGAAGTTTAGGATTTAATCACACTTAAATGGCACATTTCCATTTTAGCAACAACTAGCAGTACTTACCACTTTGTAAGTAATTATATTGTGAAAGTCCTCTTTAGAACAGCAGACTGTTACAGTGGTAAGCGTACAAGGTGTGTCCCATGACCTACTCGACTCTTCTTTTTACAGCACAATTTAATGGGCGTATGGCTCCTTGAATGCATTGCCAGTGGTAGGTTGCCAAAAAACAAGTTCAAATTGTTTCAGATCAGCTGAACACAATAGAAGCGTAACAATTCCATGTACATCAGGGAAATCTGCCCAGTACATACAGATAAACAATTTGAATCAGGCAAATAAGTAGACTATATGCACACAGACTCCGAGAAAAGCCAGTCTATCTTCAAGGCCAAAGTAAAACTTTTAGACTGCTAAGGGAACAGGGTGTACTCCAGTACTATGCCACAAAGTTCAAATATTGATCCAAACATCCCTAAAAGCTTGTGGGGTTTGAAGTGAGCCCAATTTTCTATATTTTTAATTCACACCATTGGGGCACAATTTTTTTCAGTATGGAAGAACTCTTGAATATCTCAGGGACTACCCCTTTCATATTTACACTCACACAACATCCATGCAGTGGCTACAGCAACTGCTTACACAGAAGAGCAATATTAGAAAAGAAGTTAGCTTCAGCTCTTCCATCGCTGGCTTCTATCCCTACTGGACACCTTTTGTTTCTTCTCCAATTCCTCTGATGCAACTACAACCAGCAGCTCCTCTCAGTAGCATCTACTTTTACAGGCACAGGCTTTGCCATGAGAAACCTGGCATCTGTAGAAGCAACCAGAAGCAAAGGGGTAGAGCCAATTCCATAAGACCTGCTAGCAGCCTGCAGGGAACCAGCAAGTGCATCAAGAACCACTACTGCTCCACAGTCCCATTTGTGAACCACAAATTTGACAGACACCTGATCTTGGCTTTGGCTCTTTAAGTATTAACAGGATGCAGCTGGCAAGAAAACTGCATACTAGCTTGCAGCCAAAGAAGATAAAATACAGTCAAATAATAAGTTTGCCAAACTGTCACAGCAGAAATGGTAATTAAACAGTATATATAGCAATGCAAGAGGTGAGCACTCGAACAACCTCAGAATGCACAGTACTTTGCTCATAGAACTCTGCACAGTGAAGCACAATTTCCTGTAAAAGCCTCACAATAAAACAAGACACCCTAATCTTGAAGATTTAGAGGAGAGGGAGGTTACCAAAAATATGCTGAGAAAGAATTTTCCCTTATTGCCCAGCAGGAATATACAAATTTACATTGTGAAGATGACCGCTCATCAGATACAAATCTATGCATAAGAGAAGCTAAACTTACCAAAAAAAGTAGTATTTTGAAATAAAGGAAACACATTAAATGTGCAGTGCTGGAGCAACACGAACACCAATTCTTAGTTTATAAATGCTTTCCATGCCAAACTTGAGACTATATAACAAGACTTTTAGGCTTTGACAAGTGACATGCTTTTACCATAATCAGTGCACTCAAAATATTTACACAACAGTATGGCTCAATATTATTGTAAGTGTTTGATACAGAACTTTGTTTTCAAAAATATGATTTTATTCACAATCTAATAGTTCATTTTTGCAGCAAAATGCTGCCCCCTGCTGCTATGAATCTGGAACAGGTTGGCTATGAGTACCACTTCTGGTCTTCAGCTGTGATTGAGCAATATCTGCTAGGGCACTCTGTATCTTTTCTAGTAGCATATCCCCACGATAAACAACCTCTTCCAGACGGGCAGCTGCTTCATGGTTTTCCTCCTCTAACCGATACAGACTAGCAGCCTTTAAATACAAAAGAAAAGTTAGGGGATCGTGATCACCACATAAGGCAGAGTTTTCTTCAAAGGAATGGGTGGAGAAGTTGTCCAGGCCTGTGATGAAACCTAGTAAGACACCCATCTTTAGCTCCTACATCAGTCATTCTCTGCTGGAGTACAAGAATATCATTTATCCATTATAACTTTGCCATCTAAAAATGCACTCCTTGCCTGGAGATTAAATTCATCAACAAAAATAGATGTTTTGTATCTCATATTGCCAATTTTAGATGAACTCAACTACAGCTTTCTTAACAAACAAAAACCAGAACCTTTGTCCCTACTCAAAAGAGATGAGTAAGGTGTAACACTTTCAGATCTCATGGTGTTAATTAGCAGGGTGGATAAAAATCAATGATTTTTTTTTAAAATTAAAAAGATTTTTTTTATTTAAATCTGATTTTGAGGAAAAAACTTATCTAAAGATAGCTCATCATGGAATAAGGATTATAAATTCTAATTCTATAGTATGAAACAGTATATTCATGTAATGTTTAAGAAAAGTTTTGTAAATGAGTTCCAATAGTTCATTGATTAGGACCCAACCTTATGGGGTTCCACAGGCTTCTGTATAGATTATTTAGGTTAAACTTTCTATCTACCCAATGGGACTCAATGCTCAGTCTAGAGGATACGATCAGAGATGCTTACTTTTGCAGTTCTCAAACTGTGAATTTGTGTCTCCAGAGGTAACATGCTTGTTAACAGCAAAATCATTTTAAAATAAATAAATAAATATATGGAGGTGAGAAACAACAAACCTCAGCCCTATTGTCCCTCTACAAATTTGTGTACACAGAGTCAATCCCTTACCTCTCTCTACAAGCGCAAACTTTCAAAAAGTTCAATGAATAGAAGATTGCTGGGGGCGGAATAGATCTGGACAAGAAAAAGAAGTCTGGAGATAAATGTGAGAAAAGAGGGATGTACTGCTTGTTTTCTTAAAATATTACATGTTTGCTGTTGAAGAAAAAAAAAACAGAATACTTAACGATGTTGTTTTAGTTAAATAGAACAATTTAAAATGTCTGTCTGGTGATGTTCTCCTCCTAATACAGCATGGCAAGAAAATCCTCCAAATATTAATGATTAACCTGGTGAATTGGAGATAATTCACCTCCCAATTTACCTTTGGTAAATGAAATAACCAAACAATCATTCATTTTCTGATATAGCTGTAAAACTAATATACAAAGTTTTCAAAATAAATCACTGTTTAAAAATGTATAGTGTGCACCTTCTAAAAATGAAACCTAAATCTCTGAGTTGTGAAGAATATGAATTAAGATTATAACAACCAACAAGAATGCACTTTTACGTAGAAAACCATGATTAAATCGAGTCTTCCTGATTAGTGATTTAAATCAAATCCACCCTGTCAATTAGTTTGTACTACATTCCCCAACAAGCTCATCTTTGGAACTGCACAGCCAGTGCCTCCAGTGAGGGCCATTAGACATATACACGTGGAGGACAATGGGAATTAGAATCCAACCATTTGTTCAATAATTTAACTGTAAATCGTATGACATGTGACAGTAGCTAAAATATGGGCATTTATACTAAAGACACGGTAATGGACTAGCTATCTGAACAGAAAAGTGAAAAAAGGTCATGTCTTGGGAGAACAAATGTGGCAGCCCCATCTATTTAGGATACTGTTGGTGGCACACTGAACAAGAGATGCCACTAAGGGTTACTTGATTAACAGCGAACACTCTACTGTTGTGAGATTTATGCTGCTAGCATGCTACAGACTGTTCAAAGCTCAAACTGACCTGATCAGCCACTCACATGTTCACAGAAACAAGACCTATCAGTGATGTCATGATCATCTTCGAACTCGGACAATCGTCATCATTTAGGATAAATTCATGAAATCAGGTTTCAAGTCCCGCTATATTTTAAGTTACGCATTAGTGTCAATAAATTGAGTCTTTTTGTATTGCACCTTTAGAACCTCCACTGTTTTTCTGAGGTAAGCATTCAGCCAATTTCATCCATCCCTATAACATAGCCCCATAAGGGTGGATGGTGACATTTGTTTGCAACAACACACCAATTTAAGAATGGAAGTAAATAACAAACAAAAAGCCACATCCAATTGGAAGTGTAACCATAGGACAATCTGACCAGGACTAAACATCTATCCTAGCACAAAGGGCCCATGGAATCTAATCATCACAGGCACTGGTCAAGGTCTTTTTTTGAAAATGTAAATGCAGTGGCCCCTAAAAATCAGGCATAGACACTGCTGCAATATCAGCTCAGAGGAAAGCATGCTGCCTACTGGGTTACCAAACCAGTTTCTGTAATGCCTTGGTTTTCCCAACACAAGTGTCATTAGGGTCAGACATGGCTCAGCTATGAAACATGACAACATCATAATCTGTGGTATGTCTGCACAGAAGACTAAAAAACTATTCAGGTTATTTATATGGACTGTGAAATTACACTGATGCTATATGGTCTGAGTTTTTAAATGTAACTAATATGTTTAGTCACTACTATAACTAGAGATCTAGCAGAATATAGCACTTTTGTTCAATATCCTATTTATGCTTCTCCAGTTTAGACATGTCTAATCTCTTTTGTAATCTGCATTTATCCTCTGCAACTCTGAGACTATCAACTCATCTCCAAGAACTGAAAATACAAAATTTACTCTTCCCATCTTAAAATTGCTTCAATGTAGCATAGGGAGTTAGGGCTCATCTTTGTACACATACTTACACAACGTAATTTTAAAAAACACTCAAACTAGGGCCAGGAAGGGCAAGACAGGTGGGCCACCAAGCAAGACTTGTAGAAAGAGATGAGCATTGGAGTAAACTACGTTGGGAGGTAGGACTGATTGCTGGAGAGACCCTAGCACACGGGTTCTCAAACTGGGAGCTGTGATCCCTCAGGGGGTCACGAGGTTATTGCATGGGGAGGGGGGGTCGCAAGTTGTCAGCCTCCACCCCAAATCTCGCTTCACCTCCAGCATTGGTAATAGTGTTAAATATAAAAAAAGTGTTTTTAAATTGGGTGGGGGGGGTTTGCACTCAGAGGCTTGCTGTGTGAAAGGGGTCACCAGTACAAAAGTTTGAGAACCACTGCCCTAGGAGGAGGCACATGGGCCCTTCTGAGGGAAAAAGGTTTGGGGAAGCAAGTTTGATCTGCTGACCTGCAGGAAGGTTTCCTTACGGAGCTAAGAAGAGGAAAGAACTGTAACATTTCAGAAATACTGAAAGTCCTTTAAAAAATGAGTGGTCTAGACACAAAGCGGTAGTACCATGTCAGATACAGCAGTTTTAGTAAACTCGCTTGTGACATGCTCTTATAGAGATTGGATGAAACCTGCTTTGAGAGCCAGAAAACTTGCAAGTTTCTTTTAATAAAAGAAAAACAAAAGGTATATTAAAACAGTTGTGTGTTTAAATAAACTGAAAAAACCACATGGCTCTTAAAAATAGTTTCAGATGGTGGTGGAGAGGGCAGTTTCTTTAGGAGCCCCGTGAAAAGAAAAATGAATTTAATATAGCTCAGAGTTCCAAGGTTTAAGTCTTCCCATCCCGCTTCAAGTTTTAAGTTATTCAACGTAATATTTCCAATAAATTAAGCTGTTGATTACAGGTACTTTTTTGGGGGGGGCGGAGGGGCCCACAGGGGGGAGAGACAACAAAATATTCCCTTGAACTTTTTTTTTTTTTTTTAAAGGGAGCTAAGATTATATCCTTTATGCCACCTGTGATTTTGGGCTGGAATATTCAGAGGGGATTAAGAGGGTGAGATTTTTTTGCTGTGTTTCAAGTGTTTTAGATTTTAGTGATATTCTTACCTGCAAAGCTGCTGTTGATTCTTCACTAGGTAATGAATCTATTAAAACATCAATATCCTTAGCAGTTCGTGCAATCAATGCCGCAAACAACTGAGCATATTCTATAAAAACAAAAATCAGATTATCTATTACAATTTAATTTACCTTTTTAGAGGAGAGCTGTGATAAACTTAGTGCTCACTGAAGGTACAAGTCACCTAGAATTTTACTCTGAATTTCAGAAGATTTATACTGATTTCTAACTCCAATGTATTCTTAAATTTTAAAAACTCTTTCCTGTATTAAAGACAGTGATAATACCTTCCATCTCAAACAAATCTAGTACATGTTAACGTTCTAAGATTGTTTAAGCTAGGATCAGAATCAATCTAACAAATGGCATTGGAATGGCTGCCTTATTTTACAAAGAGACAGCTAACTCTTAAGCCAGATACTCCATTCTAGCAGCATATCAAACATTCCAGTTACAATGTGTTACATATTCTGGAGCACCGAGATACTCTAATGTTTACTTAAATGTGTACTGTGCCATCACCATATATCACCTTGATATAGAAATATTGAAGTTTTACAGATTGTACTTAAGCTTTCAAAGATTATCAGTACCTGAAGATAAGAAACTTACAGGGAGACTGATCTGCCAAGAAAATTTTGACTTGCTTAGAACCTGGACTTTAACCTGAACAGTTACAATATGCTGAAATACAGCTTGCCTTGTCTAGAGTTTAAGATGGTTAGATCACGTCAACTTACATGATCTAATGCCTTTAAACCTTAAACAAAAACTTGGGCTCCTGAATCATCACTTACTAGATACCAGTATCTTTGATTGGACCAGCTGCCACTAGAAAGGGAACAAGTGAAAGCTCTGCTTTTTGCACCTTTAACTAGCTCCTCACAGAGGTCTCCAATATCAGATGGCAAGCCCTTATAGGCCACTGTAGGACTGGTTGACAGTCTTCCAGAACTGCAACAGAGCATCATTTGTGCACTGTGCTAGCCTTAGTTGAGATTCCTGAGGTCAGGCCTAATCTGATGCAAGACGTGTAAAATAAAGGGGACTAAAGAGCCATTTAGGCATATAATGTGTCTTAACTATAAAGCCACATTTAAAAATTCTCAAAACATTAGGGCCATTCTGAGCATATAAATAAATATTTTCGAAATATCACATATCCATATGACTGAACTTTCTTCCCAGCTTGATTTGTTCTTCCATCTGAAGTATGATATTAGATCATATATTTGCTTTATCTTTAGAAAAATGACCAGAATTAATCTGTAAAAAAGTACAGATGGAAAAGAGTTTTTGGTAAACTAATATAGATGTTAACTTTTATAACTGCAGACACTAGCGAGAGAAGGTATTATTCCAAAAACATTAAAAGCAAAAACAGATTGATAGCTAGATAAGCTTTATACTCAAACTAATGTAAAATTTCATAAGACTAGTTCATACTTGGTTTGGCTTTTAAAAACAGAAGTTTCCTGAACACTGACTAAGAATCTCCTCATAACCGTGATCCTTATAAAAATGACTGATGTCTGAATTACTAAATCTATATAAAACAAGGACCACGAGACACACACTTTTCTGTGCTTAGCTTTGTCAAAAAATATTTCGCGTCTCAATCAATTCACTTCCCTACAGAATGTGCAATTATCCATAACTTCGCCTGAATCATTACAACTGTTACAACATCTGAAGAAAGTTTCTTACGCCTGAAATTACTTAATTCTAAATTGACACTACCTATTTTACTAGAGAGTAATCATGTTTAGTTAATGGACACAGATAAAACCGACCTTCTGTAGGATTAGCTGGCTGGTCTTTGTTTATCGCTGTCTGAATGTTACTGAAGGAGGCAGGTGGGCCACACTGCTGCAATACCCCAATCGCATTACAAAACTGATCTGCAAGCTATAGACAAGATGAAATATATTTACGCAATCATACTATCATTTTAGTCGGCATTTACACTAAAGATAGTCAGTTTAAACTTTTTGCCCCATCAACCATTTCACAGAATTGCACTTCAGTAAATGAAAATGGTTAATCCAAGTCTGTGGTAAATCCTGCCTTCCATGCAAGTGGATGTCTTTGATTGCACTGGGACCCCATGCCAATGCATGTGTCCACTCCCACAGATCAATTAGCAGGACCAGGGATTAATTAAGATGCTACCATTAGCATACTCAAGTCCAGGACAAAAATTTGGTTCCTAAATCGTGGCCTTTAGCAGCTCAGCCCACTGCAGAGATAACATGCTTTCTCCCATTCCCCTGGCCACATGGATAGGCGCTACCCAACCAGTTACTGAGCCTGGTGAAATTAAGTAGGAAGATTATTGCGATCGGAGATAGACATGGTGTAGTGACATAGAATAACAGGGTTGGAAGGGATCTCAGGAGGTCATCTAGTCCAACCCCCTGCTCAAAGCAGGACCAATCCCCAACTGAACTCATAACCCTGAGCTTAGCAGGCCAATTCTCAAACCACTGAGCTTCTGGGAGCAACTACTTGGAAAAGCAGGCCCCCCCCCCAACTCCACACAGCCCCACGAACGGGCTGCTCTGGCCATTCCGCACACTGGCAACAGCGCCGAGCCCCCCGCTCTGGACGGAGCGAGCTCCGTGCTGGCGGGGACAGGCTAGCTCCGGGGCGGCGCGAGCTAAGCTAGGCGCCCCCCGCGCTTCACAAGGGGAGGGGGCGCGAGAGCAGCCAAGAACGCTTAAAAGCCCAACGGCCTCGGCGGGTTTTGTTTTGCTTTTTTTTTTAAACCGACGCCACTGTCATCCCCACCCCCGCTCCGGCCAGCGCTGAGGCGGTGGGAGGGAGCAGACGCCTCAGGTTTGCTACCCCCCCCCCCGGGGCCCAGAATCCCTCCCCCCAGGGCCTGGGAAAGGCTCGGAGGCGGCCGGGGAGATGGAGGGGCGGGAGCCGACCCGGCCTAACCCCGATCTGAGCCACTCCAGCCTCACCGAGTTCACCGCGTCCTGTAGTTGCGTTAGCCGATCCGCCATGACGCTGCCCAAGCTCCCATCCCGATTCCCTCCTGCCTATTGGACAGAGCCTAAGCGGGGCCGGGCCGGGCAGCCAATGGGTGCGCTTGGTGTTGGACGGTTGGCCTTGAGGGGGGAGGGGAAAATGGGCGGGGCTTTGCGTTGTTCTCTGTCGGGTCCGACGCCCGGCGGCGGCCACGAGGATGCTTTGGCTGCTGCGGGGTGCGCGCCCCCTGCTGGCTGAGAGGCGACTCGGCAGCTGCCGGGGCCGCCCTCCGGAGTGAAAGGCCAAGGGCGGGGCCCAGGGTCCACGGAAGTAAATGGAAAGAGTTCCGTTGACTTCTATGGGCGTTGGAGGAAGGGGCGGGGCATCCTCTGGGGGGAGGAAGGGCGGGGTCTGAGTGTGCGGAGTGATGAACAGCGTCATGTGATATAAAGAGGGACGGAAAGAAGCTGGCCCAGGATTGTTCAAATCCCGCCCCCTAGGAATCACAATGTATTAAACCTTTTTCCTTGGCTGGGTTGCAACTCTAAGGGTTTGGACACAAGCAAGACTCTCAGGTCCCGATTCCCTTAGTGACAAATGCAATGCTTTGTGGTGCACAATTTGGCCCATTCTGCTGTTTTAGTGGAAGACCAAGAGTGTTGAGGAAGCCCCCCACCGCCCTGCTCTAGGCTACCAGGTAACTCAGGAGGGTGGAAGACCATGAGTGTCAAGGAAGCCCCCCCCTACTCTGGGCCTAGGCTAACCTGAACACTTCTCCCTCCTGAAGGCTGCTGTGTTATACCTTCCGTTTGCTTTTGTTTTGTTGCATAGTTTTGTTTTATCCTTTTTGGTGATTCTTTGTAAGTGTTACACAAATAAAACTCTTCTGCTTCAAAAAAAAAATAAATAAACAGTCTTGAGCTAGGATGAAAGCAAAATTGTAGTTCTTATATTGATGCACAGATTTATCATTAATTTGCAGTGTTACCAACTCTCAAGCCCAGGCTTCAGTAGTCTAGTAAACACACCAGACTCTCAGATTAAAAAAAAAAAGTTTTTACTCTTCATACTCCCAGAGAAAAGTTGGGAAATGGAATGCGTCAGAAAGCACAAGGCAAATTAAAAACTCCATATTCATTATTTTTAAAATAATCTCACGATTTTTAAGACAGCCTCATGATTTTTGTATTATTAGGGTTGGCAAAACTGCTTGAGCATGTTGTTGATAAACTCTTAGTCGACTAGGGCAATCATAGTTGTGCAAGTAGGTACAGAATCTTCAGGCCTGGTCTACACAAGAAAATTAGATCATTTTAACAACGTGGATCAGGTGTAAAAAATCCACACCTCTGAGCAGCGTGTAATTAAATCAACCTAAATCCCCCTGTAGTTAGCGCTAGGTCAAGCAAAGAATTCTTTCATCAATCTAACTACCACTTGTTAGGGAGGTGGATTGCTTATGTCCATGGGAGAATCCCTCCCATTGGTGTAGGTAGTGTCTACACCAAACCACTAGAGTGGCACAGCTGTAGCATTTATTTAAGTGTACACAAGCCCTTAGAAGTTGGGGATGGAAGTGACACGTTAGGGCCAATGTAAGATTCTTTGCTACTGTATAATTACTTGTGTGTTTTCCAGTCTAGTTTCAGAGGTCTCATGTAATGTGGTTTCCACCTCTTTCCTTGGGAGATGTTTCTATAGCCCATACATTTTACTAAATAAGAAACTTTTCTTGATATTCAGTTTACATTTTATCTATTTTAATTTCTTCTTGTACTCCCACTTTTACTCCCTTGAACTATTATAAACAATTCTTTACTAGCCTTGGAGTTTACTCCCTTCAAATATTTGTAGAGTGCTATCACAAATCCTCCTTGGTTGTCACTCAAGCAACACAGCTTCAACATTTTCCCTCATAAATCAATCACTCTGGATCCGTGATCATTTTCTTCTTTTCTGAACTCCCTTCAAACTATCAATATCTTTCTGGTAATGAGGTGCACAGAACTGAACAAATATTCAGCGCAAAACTACAATGACCTTGTTTGCTTCCACATTACATTGTCTAACTTGTCTAATTTGCAGTCTGCCTTCACTAGCTACTATGTGCAAAAGCATATAGCAGAAAAAAGTGCTGTACCTTAAATGCAAAGCTACCATTCCCAACTGAGACCAAGGAGAAATGTTGTATCTACAAATAATATTGAATACCCAGCAGCCTCTGTGAGTAGAAAATTTTTTGGAATAACATTACATGTTCTAATGACCTGAGCAAAAGACTGAGCCCCAGAAATTCCTGATTTTGAACCTGCGTGCTAACTCTTAGTCCCAGATCCTCAACAGTATTTAGGCATCTAACTTCCATTGATTTCAATGACAGTTAAGCATCTAACTACCTCTTGGGCCTCACTCCCTCTGTGGCTTTAGGCAAATAATTCTGGGCCTGATCCAGTGTCCATTGAAGTCAGTGGAAAGACTCCTGTTGACTTCAGTGGGCATTTGGTTAGACTCATAGGCCAGCATTTTTAAACTTTAAGCTGAGCCCCTCCTCTGAGTTACAATTTTTGGCCATACCCCCCCGGCCCACACAAAAATAAACACATGCAAGGCTGGGTGCCCTGCTGAGGTGACTCAGCGGTGGTCCTCTCACCTCAAACCCTACTGCGTGGGGCAGGCCCAAGCCCCGCAGCACAGGGCTGGTGTTCCACTCCCCCACCCTGAACGTTCCTGCACACACCCCTAGTTTCAAAACCTCTTCCACAGGCCCTGACCCAGCAAAGTAGTTAAGCACATGCTCTGCTTTAACCATGTGAGCATGCTTAACTGCTTTGCTGGATCCTGGACTTAATCTCTCTCCCTAAATTTCCCCTTCTTTGAAATGGGGATGATAATGCCTAACTCACAGGGGGATTATGAGGATTAATTAAGTGGTATGTCTTATTTATATATTATCTGACTTTAAATGAATTTGGTTTAAAGCAAGGATGATTGAAGTTAGGATTCCTGTCAAGACTTTTTATCATATTTGTATTATAGTTCATTTTTCAGTAAAGAAAAAAATACATAAAATAAATGAGAAAAAGAAATTTGAGGTTCCACAATATAGAAAAATGTTGCATTTGTAATGTTTCAAAACGATCTGTTAACCTGTTTTAATTTAAATTTTGATCTTTTTTAACACTGTTACAGTCTGATGAAAAATATCTGGATTCTAGATATCTTTTAAAAAATCTATTACTTTCTTGACAGTGAAATAAAGCAAATTGCTACTGTCTTATGTGTGACTTAGGCCCAGCTCCTCAGAGGTACTGAAATCAATGGGAGTTTGGTGCCTAAATACCTTTGAGGATCTAGGCCTTACTTCTGTAAAAAAGATGGGCCTGATCTTCCTTTCACTTACACCATTGTTAAATAGAAATGGTAATAATTTCCACATGCCATGTGCTTTGAATGGGAAAAAATAAGGAAACTATCAAAACAAAGTACTGATATTACAGAGTAGTTCTTTTAGTTAATGTACATAAGTACAGGTTAGACACACATTTCTCAGGGATGGCCTAGGTATACTTAATCCTGCCTCAGTGCAGGAAGCTGGACTAGAGGACCTCTTGAGGTTCCTTCCTGCCCTACACTTCTACGATTTTATCAGTTCTGAGAAAGGGCTGCGTCAAGGAAAAGCAAGCATATACTGATGGCTTTCTTATTTTAAGGCAGGTTAGCAGATAAAAGATACCAAAGTTGTGCAAATCAATTCATATTTGAACTTTAACTTTGTCTTGGCCATTCAGCAGTTGGCCTTGCCAGATCCAATTGCCATTAAAAGTCAGTGGGACTTAAGCACACTAAGGAGCAAATGTTGTCTGAGCACTGACAGACGTGGGCTAGTGGGTTTGAATACTGGGCTATGAATAAGAAATTACTTCGGCTATGGCTACACTAGCTGTGCCACTGTAAGCTCTCTAGTGTAGCCACTCTAAGCCAACTGGAGAGAGCTCTCTCGTCGACTTAATTAATCAACCCCCAATGAGCAGCGGTACCTATGTCGGCAGTAGAAGCTCCCTCACTGACGTAGCGCTGTCCACACCAGCGCGTAGGTTGGCATAATTTATGTCGCTCAGACGGGTGGCATAGTCACACCCTTGAGGGGGAGAAGTTATACCAAAATAAGTGGTAGTGTAGACATAGCCTTAGTACTCATGCCATCCCTGGCTTTGGGCAAACTACTTAACCTCTCTTGGGTCATTAACTTTAAACGTCAATGTTAACACTACCGCCTATGAGGATTAATTTATTTTCTGCAATGACCTTCAAAGAGGAAAAGTGCTGAACAATATTTTTAACCTTTTGTCTCTAGCACTGAAGCTGCAATGAGCTCCATGCAGGCAGACCCTGATGCACCTTTGTGGACCCCATTGGGAGTAGCCATTGCAGAGCTCATTGCAGTATCAGCCCCTCTATTTGTATTTTAAGTTAAATTTTGAGTTTGCAGCTTTAGAGGAGGTTTGAGGTTTTAGGAGTTATTTTCAGACTTTGTTATGTTAGAATTGGATTAAGGTGCTGGGGAGGGGAGGGCTGATATCATTGTGACACTCTATACCTCGGGGGGAGCGACCTGTAACCCCCATATTCATCATTTATATATAATTATGGTATTTCATATAAAGCATGCCATGTGAGGTATCAGGGGAAAGGTTATGATCCACTGAAAGCCATGGTTCTATCTAAATATGTATATTATTAATGCATATGAAGTTATGAAATTGTGTTGTATGGTTGTCACTAAAACATGCTGTGAGTTGGGGAAAAGTCCAGATATTAGATCCCCAGAGATAAGGACAAGGGAGCTAACCAACACCAGGGCAGGTGTTGAACAACCATCAACAGCCATTGTCCAGCAAGGGAGCTACAATGCAATGACGCACTTGCACGAGGCCACATCGGGGGAATTACTCAGCCTCGCCTGGTGACTCAGCAATGCCCATCAGACATGCCTGGACTTGTGTTCTCCAAGCACATGGACTAAGGGTATAAAACAGAACACAGTGGCCACATGCTTGGCCTTTTCTCCTCCCCCGCCCATGCTGCAAGCAGCAAGGACACTGAGAAGACTGAAAACTCCAACAGAGGAGACTGGTCCTATGTACTATGAACTGCAATATCCAGTGGGGTGTGAAAAACTGCTTAATCTAGATGTTGCCCAGTCTAATAGGGTTGAGTTTAGACTGCATGCTTATATTTTCTTTTCTTTTGGTAACCACTCTGACTTTTACTATCACTTATAATCACTTAAAATCTATTTTTTGTAATCAATACACTTGTTTTACTGTTTATCTTTACCAGTGAGTTTGCCTGAAGTGTTTGGTAAATCTGCTCAGGTTTATAAAGACTGGTGTATATCCACTTTCCATTGATGAAGTGGTGAGCCAATTAATAAACTTGTACTGCTCATCTTGACCAGTGCAATATGATATATTCCTGAGGTACAAGGCTGGGAGCTAGGGGAATTTGGCAAGTACCCTTCTCTGTGTGATTCATGAGTGGCTCTGGTGTGGGGGTTTTCAAACTGATCAGTTCAGCACTTGAGGTTAAAGGCAGTTTGATGCCTTTATAAATATTTTAGAGATGTGAGTCTGGAGCACCCGCCATTAGTGCATAGTGCACACCCAGCTTTGGGGCTCCATATGTGGCTGTGTTGAGTGATAACAGCACCTGGAGGGGGTTGCTGCTTGTCACTAGCAAAGCATTGTGAGAGATAGCCCAGGCTGGAGAGTTAAGGGGGCACAGCAATCCCACAGTCCTGGGCTGCACCCCAGGGATCCTGTCAAAATCATGATGGATCCTTACCTTAGCATGTTAATATAGCAGAATTTGGCTAACAGAGACAGTGTCATGGGCAGAGACAAATTACGATAAACAGCCATCCCTACTGACAAAGACTTCAATCCTCCAAACACTTTTATAGGACTTGTCTATACAAGAAAGTTGCACCCCTAAGGTATACATGTAAACTGTTATTATTAACACAGTGCAAACTTCTGTTATTTCAGTTTTGAGTGTTTATTTTTTCTTTTGTTTAGCTTGAGTTGAGTGGGAAACAGTTAAGCCAAAACAAGACACTCAAACTAAAATAAAAGTATCCATCCAGGGATTTGTATTGCTTTAGTTATAATAGTACTCCCAACCTTCAAAACATTCAAACACAAATAATCATAAGCTTAGCTTAAAAATGACTAGAATTTAAAAATAATAAATGTGATCTTTTAACCCGTCATCTGTTTCCTGATCCTTTAGTGTGTACTTGAGTCACATTTTCAGACTTTTCTCCACACCCATAAGGGCTAGAAACATTTCTGTTTCAGATGAAGTCTGAGATCCCCACATAACAACATGCCTCTAGGATCTGGGGCTTTAAGAAAAACACAAAATATTTGAGACTTGCGATAAAATGACAAAAGTTGGTGATACTGCTATGTCATTTCAAAACCGAGGTTGGTGCAACTTTCCCATGCTGACCACGCTTTAGATTGGAACCTTGTCACAGCAGCTGTTACTATGTGCCTACAGAGCCTAGCACAACAGAGCCCTGATCTCAACAGGCCTCTAGGCTCTGGTGTAAGGCAGATAAATAATATCTGTGACAGCTAGACATTCCTGAGACAGTGAGACATTCAGTGCCAACATTTACCTTAACACAAACCCTATGATGAGACCTGAAAATCACTGACAATGAGTATCAGCGGGTAGCCCTGTTAGTCCCTAGCCACAAAAACAACAAGGAGTCCGGTGGCACCTTAAAGACTAGCAGATTTATTTGGGCATAAGCTTTCGTGGGTAAAAAACCCACTTCTTCAGACGCAGGGAGTGAAAATTACAGAAAATTACTGACAATGAGCTGCATAAACAATACAAAAGGGGAGCCCGCCCTCCATTAGTTCTGGATGATTAGTTTTTGTCCCTTGCAGAACTACTGTCCGACACTCTCGAGGCCCGTCGGGTGCACTGCTCAGCAGGAGTAGCCCCGGCACAGCTCCGGGGCGCCCATACTCTCCTGGGAACTTGGCATCTCCCGCTCCCTAGCCCCAGCTGCTCTTCCGCCCGCGAACCAGCGAGAGCGAGCGAGGCGCTCGCCGCGGCCGCAAAGCAAAGGGCTGACGGCCGGAAGTGGGCGCCTTCGCTGAGCCTGCCGGTTAGAAATGGGGGCGAGCGGAGGCGAGGCCGGCTCGGGTTAGCGTCAGGGCGCATGGGGCTGGCCCCCCGGGCTGCCATGAGGGGCAGAGTGAGAGCCGCCCGCGCCGCGGAGTGAGCGTCTCGCGAGCCGCCCTCTCGGGGAGCCCTTCGCTCGCCCCGCCTCGGGCTCGGCGGGGGACTTTCCAGGCGCAATGTGGCTCCCGCGCTTCTTCCCCAGCACCTTGCTGGTCTTGGGGCTCGCTTGCAGGCGTGAAGCCTTGGTCAGCGCCGGCGCGGGTAAGCTGCAAAGGGGGGTGGGAGGGACGGAGAGAAAGGGTCCCCTCTGGCCTGGACTATCAGAACACCGCCCCCCGGAGCAGAGGCACTCTCTGGCTTGAAATGGAAAGCTGGCTCCTCTTTCACGTCCGCTCCGTCAAAACAAGCGTGCCTGTGTTTAAAAACAGAGCGCTGGCCGCTTGTTTGCCCTTCTTGGCTATTTCTGAGCCGTGTTGGCCAAAGGTATTTTCATCAGCAGGTGGACACCTCGGGATTGTTCGCCCCACAAATAGCCGGGGAATCATCTCTCAGGCTGCAAAGGTGATCCTGGATCACAGGTGCGAGAGGCTTCAATGAGCTGCAAATAAGGGGTGGCCTAGGATAGTTTGTCAAGATTCCTAATCATTTCTCTGGCCTGGGGTGGCCGTGTTGCTTCTTGGGATCTTTATTTATTTGCAAATAGCGTTTGAACAGCTGTCAAAGTGCTTCGCACACCAGAATGCATTCTACACAGAGGGGAATTGGCATGAGTTGGGTTGGTTACCAAAATCAGGTGGTTTGCATAAGCTGCAAAGTGATCATGAGCACTATAGGCTTTAAAGGAGCATGTCATGTGTTTCCTGGGTCAGGGCTCTGTCATATGTTTCGGCAACAGTGAGGCTTTTTTCTTGCCTTGAACAAACATTTCATTGTCGAAGGGAGGATCTTAATAGCACTATGGCTAGCCTGTAAGCAACAGTAACGTACTTCTCCTGGAGGGCATGACTTCATTGAATCGTAAAACAGAGCACTCTCAAAACTGGTTAAAACAAAAAATAAGAAATTGAACAACTACTGATATGGCCCCCTCCTTGAAATATGTGCAGTTTCATTCAAACTGTTGGATTGTGATGCACCATGAAGGTTGGACAGTGTCTGTTTGAATAATAGATGTGGAAAATAAAGGTCCATCAGGTGGAAGCAATCTGTTTTATGCAACGATACTGCTGAAATCTTATAAAGTTCTAGTTGTAACAAAATTTTCAGTATGAAGAGATGTATTTATTCACAGAAGTATAGTTTGAGGCTATATTAGCATTGCCATAATTTATCCTTCTTTTCCCTGATTCATAAACTAAATGACAGTCTGGATACACTGGACTGAAACTTGCCACGCAAGATCTTAATGCAAGAAATGTTTTTTTGGATGGTTCCAAACTTCTGATAATATCGGTCTGTTCTAAGAATTGTAGAACTTGATTTTAATCTCATTTTGCTGACAACTAGTAAACAGTGTGGCTTGTGTTTTAACTTGACATTTCTCTTTCAAAAGCACTAAGTTGTGCAAAAAAAGTGGTAAGCAACATACATGAATTCTAGTACTACATATATGGTTAATTCAAGCATATGGACTATTCTAGATCAGTGTGTCACCATGTTGAGTCAATAGACAGTAGAGGTTTAGAGAAACTGATTAGTAGATCTGTGGTGTGTTTTTTTTTTTTTTTTTTTTTGTAAAGCTTGCAAAGTGTTGATCATCTCTTTGTTAATGATCCAAGAAATAGCCATGACTATGAAGCAAACTGTTCTAAAAGCCTGGTTCTTGAATCTGATGATTCCAAAATAGTTCAGCAGTGCAATGTCATTATATTGACATCAGTTTGTAGTGTAGACCAAGCTTTAGTGCAGGGGCTGGCAAACTTTTTGGCCTGAGGGCCACGTCGGGTTTTGGAAATTGTATGGAGAGCTGGTTAGGGGAGGGGAGCGTGGCTTTGCCTCCTGCCCTCCGCCACCCCATCCAACCCCCCCTCATTCCCGACTGCCCTGCCGGGATCCCTGCCCCCATTCAACCCCCCTGTTCCCCACCCTCTGACCGCCCCGACCCCATCCCCACACCCCTGACCCCCCGCTCCCTGACCCCTTACCGCGCTGCCTGGAGCGCTGGGGGTGCTACAGCCGTGCTGCCCAGCTGGAGCCAGCCACACCACTGCTCACCACAGAGCACTGGGTCAGGCCGGGCTCTGCAGCTGCGCTGCCCCAGGAGCTCGCAGCCCCCGCCACCCAGAGCATTGCGCCGGCTGTGCAGTGAGCTGAGGCTGCGGGGGAGGGGGAACAGCGGGGGAGGGGCCAGGCGTAGCCTCCTGGGCCAGGAGCTCAGGGGCCGGGCAGGAGGGTCCCACAGGACGTAGTTTGCCCACCTCTGCCTTAGTGTCTCTGTGTAGACATAGACAACTTGATGGAGTGTTGGCCTTAACTCTGAATTTCCTTTTTAGCTGATCTTTTACAGTGGCTAAGGCACTCTACTACAGTCCTGAAGGTTATGAGTTTGAGTCATGTTCCATCTTGCACTGAAAGGCCCCCTCCAGTTCACCCAGCTGCCAAATGGATACCTAGTCCATGGGGTTAGGGATAGTCAAAGGTAGTCTGATGTGACACTGGCCACATCTCTCTCCCTTGTGGACTGTTGGCTATGAAATTGACTTGCCTTCACCACATCAGTCGGATGGTTTGGGGGAACTTTGACTTTGATTCTTACAACTTTGCTTTAAATTTAATATTGTTTAGTAAAGCATAGAAAATATTTGGCAATAAGGTACTTCCAGCCCTTGTCATATGTAATAAGATTTTATGCCAACATTTAAAAAAATTATATATTTGCTAATTTGGTACTCAACTTGAGACACGTGGAGTCTCCTTTTCTCCCTCCCCTTGGAGATGCTGAGCTGAAGTCAGTTGGGGGTGTGCTTCTGAAAATCAGGCCCTGAATATCTCAAATTGGGCACCTAAAATTAGTGAGCACTTGTGAAAACCCGGGCTGAAGTGGATTGAATCCCTGTGTTTGTAAAATGCTGGCAGTGACTTCCCTTCTCACCCTAAAGAGACCAGAGGAAGAAGTCTGTTTTCACACTTTTTATGGTTATATGTTCTTGTTGGTTTCCGCAGTACATTTAAGTGGGGAAACAGCAAAAGTGATACTGAGCTAACACACTTCCCCTTGGAGGATGCCTGGCTACTGTTGCAAGGCAGACCTACATTTATATAAAGCTGGTCAAAAAATTTAGGAAACTCTCAACCAGCTTTAGATAAAAAACATATTTAACACATCTATGACCAAACACTTTAATTTACATTTCAGGTTTACTTTAATAATCCACTTGGCTGGGAATATCCAGTGGCTGTTCATGTGCTTTGTATTAACAAAAAGAAAAGGAGTACTTGTGGCATGCATCCGATGAAGTGAGCTGTAGCTCACGAAAGCTTATGCTCAAATAAATTGGTTAGTCTCTAAGGTGCCACAAGTCCTCCTTTTCTTTTTGTTAATACAGACTAACACGGCTGCTACTCTTCAACCTTTATATTAACAATATATCTTTTGAGTTTGGAGGAAGTGGCTGAGTTTTCTTTGCTAGCTCTCTAATTAACCCTTTCAAAAGTATATTGGGTCCGATCTGTGTCCTTGCTAATGCATTATAGGATGTGTTTGACTATCTAGTTTCTAATACTCCCCTTGTAATCTCTGCTGAAATTCTAATTCTGCACAGCAGTACGACTGGATGAACACCACCAGTTTGGTACAGGAGACTTTAGGCTGTCCTATTTCATAGGGATTCTCTCTCTTTCCTCAAATGGAAGAACACAGTTGTACTTGCCTGGCACATTATGGCATGGCACAGCACTACAAC
Source organism: Eretmochelys imbricata (assembly GCF_965152235.1). Taxonomy (NCBI): domain Eukaryota; kingdom Metazoa; phylum Chordata; order Testudines; family Cheloniidae; genus Eretmochelys; species Eretmochelys imbricata. The sequence goes on from NC_135572.1 coordinate 238,586,861, forward strand.
AGTCGTGTTTATGGTGCAGATAGGGTAATAGGGCCTTTGTAACAAAGTGAAAGCTTTGTGTAATCTATGCTGTCCTCTAGTTTCAGGGAGCCAGTTAAATTCCACCTGTGCTAGGTCTCTTAACTGACTTGACTCCCTTTCCAGGGTCTGCTATAGTTGCAGTGTATTTGGGGGCTTGTCAGTGGCCCTTCCTTATGCTGATAGTTCCTGCACATAAAATACCACCATATAAAAGGGCCCTCTAGACCGTCTTAAAGACTTGGAGTCCCTTTTGACATTTAAGAGTAAAAGGAGGAACTATAGAGGAGTGGTTGGGTTTCCCCTACCCTTTTATTTGCTGAGTCAATATGGTTCTGCTGTGAATGTGGTTCCTTGATTAAGAAACTTTGTATGGAATCATTGATACAAACATGGAAACAACTCAAGGTAATTATTGCTTAGTGGGGAAAATTGGGCAATAGTGTGATGAGGGAAAGTTGAATGGCTTGGGGGAGTAGTCTGGTAGCCAAATACAAGTTTTTGGGAATACTTTGTTTTAGTGTACATATAGTGTTGGTTTGTTGTTTTTTTCTTGTGGATTCCGAATTGAAAAACCCTCAATTCTAAAAAACTGCCTGATGACCCCTTGTCACTGCTTAGCACTTAATTCCACCCCACTCCTGATTCACAAGCAAGATGACAGTGATACCCCCTTTCACAGAATTTCAATTTTTTTAATAAACTTCACACTAATTTTGTTATGGAACATAACATATGTACCCTTCTAGCTAATTTATCTCTGTATTAGTGTGTGTATTAGGATTATATCTTACTAGTATGCTCCCTCCTCTCCCAGAGACACAAGGCACTTTCTTGTTCTCTGAACTTGCTCACTTAAATTCTCACATACTCACTCCTGAGAAGCAGTTTTGAAATATTGGACAGTTTTAGACATTAACAGGTTAAAAACAAACACATGGGGCATGAAAACAGCTGATCATGTTCATGTTCCAGCAATATGGAATGGTATGTCAAAGTCAGATTCAGGACTCACATAATTTGTCAGAAGAAAAGGAGTACTTGTGGCACCTTAGAGACTAACCAATTTATTTGAGCATGAGCTTTCGTGAGCTACAGCTCACTTCATCGGATGCATACCGTGGAAACTGCAGCAGACTTTATATATACACAGAGAATATGAAACAATACCTCCTCTCACCCCACAGTCCTGCTGGTAATAGCTTATCTAAAGTGATCATCAGGTTAGGCCATTTCCAGCACAAATCCAGGTTTTCTCACCCTCCACCCCCCCACACAAATTCACTCTCCTGCTGGTGATAGCCCATCCAAAGTGACAACTCTTTACACAATGTGCATGATAATCAAGTTGGGCCATTTCCTGCACAAATCCAGGTTCTCTCACTCCCTCACCCCCCTCCAAAAACCCACCCCCATACACACACAAACTCACTCTCCTGCTGGTAATAGCTCATCCAAACTGACCACTCTCCAAGTTTAAATCCAAGTTAAACCAGTTAAACTATCCAACTATACAAGTTAAACTATCCAACTATACTCTCAGCCCAGCAGAAGCAGCTGTTCTATCTCGGGGCCTCTCCTTCTGCCCCTCCACCCCCACGAACATGATACAGTTCTGTGGTGACCTAGAATCCTATTTTCGACGTCTCCGACTCAAGGAATATTTCCAAAATACCTCTGAACAACATACTAATCCACAGAGGTCTCCCTACCAACACTACAGAAAGAAGGATTCTAGGTGGACTCCTCCTAAAGGTCGAAACAGCAGACTGGACTTCTACATAGAGTGCTTCCGCCGACGTGCACGGGCTGAAATTGTGGAAAAGCAGCATCACTTGCCCCATAACCTCAGCCATGCGGAACGCAATGCCATCCACAGCCTCAGAAACAACTCTGACATCATAATCAAAAAGGCTGACAAAGGAGGTGCTGTTGTCATCATGAATAGGTCGGAATATGAACAAGAGGCTGCTCGGCAGCTCTCCAACACGAGTTTCTACAAGCCATTACCCTATGATCCCACTGAGAGTTACCAAAAGCAACTACAGCATTTGCTCAAGGAACTTCCTGAAAAAGCACAAGATCAAATCCGCACAGACACACCCCTGGAACCCCAACCTGGGATATTCTATCTACTACCCAAGATCCATAAACCTGGAAATCCTGGGCGCCCCATCATTTCAGGCATTGGCACCCTGACAGCAGGATTGTCTGGCTATGTAGACTCCCTCCTCAGGCCCTACGCTACCAGCACTCCCAGCTACCTTCGAGACACCACTGACTTCCTGAGGAAACTTCAATCCATCGGTGATCTTCCTGATAACACCATCCTGGCCACTATGGATGTAGAAGCCCTCTACACCAACATTCCACACAAAGATGGACTACAAGCCGTCAGGAACACTATCCCCGATAATGTCACGGCTAACCTGGTGGCTGAACTTTGTGACTTTGTCCTTACCCATAACTATTTCACATTTGGGGACAATGTATACCTTCAGATCAGCGGCACTGCTATGGGTACCCGCATGGCCCCACAGTATGCCAACATTTTTATGGCTGATTTAGAACAACGCTTCCTCAGCTCTCGTCCCCTAAAGCCCCTACTCTATTTGCGCTATATTGATGACATCTTCATCATCTGGACCCATGGAAAAGAAGCCCTTGACGAATTCCACCCTGATTTCAACAATTTCCATCCCACCACCAACCTCAGCCTGGTCCAGTCCACACAAGAGATCCACTTCCTGGACACTACAGTGCTAATAAACAATGGTCACATAAACACCACCCTATACCGGAAACCTACTGACCGCTATTCCTACCTGCATGCCTCCAGCTTTCACCCTGACCACACCACACGATCCATCGTCTACAGCCAAGCTCTGCGATACAACCGCATTTGCTCCAACCCCTCAGACAGAGACAAACACCTACAAGATCTCTGTCAAGCTTTCTTACAACTACAATACCCACCTGCAGAAGTAAAGAAACAGATTGATAGAGCCAGAAGAGTTCCCAGAAGTTACCTACTACAGGACAGGCCTAACAAAGAAAATAACAGAACGCCACTAGCCGTCACCTTCAGCCCCCAACTAAAACCCCTCCAATGCATTATTAAGGATCTACAACCTATCCTAAAGGATGACCCAACACTCTCACAAATCTTGGGAGACAGGCCAGTCCTTGCCTACAGACAGCCCCGCAACCTGAGGCAAATACTCACCAACAACCACATACCACACAACAGAACCACTAACCCAGGAACTTATCCTTGCAACAAAGCCCGTTGCCAATTGTGCCCACATATCTATTCAGGGGACACCATCACAGGGCCTAATAACATCAGCCACACTATCAGAGGCTCGTTCACCTGCACATCCACCAATGTGATATATGCCATCATGTGCCAGCAATGCTCCTCTGCCATGTACATTGGTCAAACTGGACAGTCTCTACGTAAAAGAATAAATGGACACAAATCAGATGTCAAGAATTATAACATTCATAAACCAGTCGGAGAACACTTCAATCTCTCTGGTCACGCAATCACAGACATGAAGGTCGCTATCTTAAAACAAAAAAACTTCAAATCCAGACTCCAGCGAGAAACTGCTGAATTGGAATTCATTTGCAAATTGGATACTATTATTTTAGGCTTAAATAGAGACTGGGAGTGGCTAAGTCATTATGCAAGGTAGCCTATTTCCTCTTGTTTTTTCCTACCCCCCCCCCCCCGATGTTCTGGTTTAACTTGGATTTAAACTTGGAGAGTGGTCAGTTTGGATGAGCTATTACCAGCAGGAGAGTGAGTTTGTGTGTGTATGGGGGTGGGTTTTTGGAGGGGGGTGAGGGAGTGAGAGAACCTGGATTTGTGCAGGAAATGGCCCAACTTGATTATCATGCACATTGTGTAAAGAGTTGTCACTTTGGATGGGCTATCACCAGCAGGAGAGTGAATTTGTGTGGGGGGGTGGAGGGTGAGAAAACCTGGATTTGTGCTGGAAATGGCCTAACCTGATGATCACTTTAGATAAGCTATTACCAGCAGGACAGTGGGGTGAGAGGAGGTATTGTTTCATATTCTCTGTGTATATATAAAGTCTGCTGCAGTTTCCACGGTATGCATCCGATGAAGTGAGCTGTAGCTCACGAAAGCTCATGCTCAAATAAATTGGTTAGTCTCTAAGGTGCCACAAGTACTCCTTTTCTTTTTGCGAATACAGACTAACACTGCTGTTACTCTGAAACCTGTCATAATTTGTCAGACCACTCTGTTTATTAGCAAAGTGCTTTTCCAATGCACCCAGATGTGAACCCCTCTCTGAGGCTAAAGATAACTTTTATTTATACAGGTTTCAGAGTAACAGCCGTGTTAGTCTGTATTCGCAAAAAGAAAAGGAGTACTTGTGGCACCTAAGGTGCCACAAGTACTCCTTTTCTTTTTATTTATACAGCTAAGCCAAAGCCAATTTAACATAAGAGACAAAAGGAAGCAGAAACTGACAAATATACATACATATCTTATTTGCATACTAACGTTTACCAATCTCCTAGCTCAGTAGGAGCTCTAAGTTAATTAGTTTGAGGACCCATTGTCTCACACTCCTTAATGTTTCTCTTCCTGACAACTATATTTCAACAAACCCTTCAAGTAACATTTCTTTAATGAATTATAATTTCAATATAATTCATTCTACTTTCACAGATATATGCAATGACATGTACTTTGAAACCACCTTCATGAGGCAGAAATGCAAGAGATCCATGAAGAAGAAATCAAATCAAGGATTGCTGCAGTTGCAAGGGACAGAGAAAGCATTAATAAGAAGCTAGAGCTGTGTATTGATCCCTTAAACCCCACTAAGCACCCAGAGGCAATAATAAACATGGTCAGTGGTAGAGTGGTACTGCTATCCATCAGTGTAGATGACATTTACAATTGGAATTCACCAAATGCAAGAATTTGAACGTAACTGGTCCACAGGGTTCTGTAACACCGTACCAAGGATAGCAGAGCCACTGGCAGGGACAAAGCATGTACAGGTTTGTCCAACAAAGGCATTTGACACTTGCCTACAAGCAAGTTCACGAGAGGTTGACATGAAGAATATTTTGTCACATGAGTTGGTTCCTGTACCAATGTCAGATGTTCTCGGACGCTGGTGACATGAGGCTTTCCAAGACTAAGTGTAAGCTAAAGAACCAGCTGCAGATAGAGGTGTCAACTAGACATACTTAACAAGACATCACCTGTAAAGTCATTGACCGTTCCACTTCTTTCAGTGGTATGCTGGCCAGCAAGTGATATTCAAGGACTTTGTGTCCAATTTCTGAGTCTGCACTGAACACAAGCTAGCTGCAGGTGACGTAACCTTGTCTTTGAAAAGTACAAAGTCCTCATCACAAAGAGTGTCACAAGATCTAGCAGAGCTACGGAAGCAAGCAGGGTGCATCAGCTGAGTGCAAATACAGAGCTACTGCCACAGAAAGTTGTGGAAACTGATGGAAACTGGAAACAAGAAACAGTGGATTAACATCATTTCTACAGAACTCCATTCAAGACAAGAATTTTGACCAAGAGAACCTGTTAGAGCACAAGGTAGTCATTGCAGGTAGAGACACACCCCAGTTGAAGTAAAGAAGGTGGTGTGGTGATCAACAGGGAAGATATGGCCACCTGTGGAGTTGGACAACCTCCTAGCAAAACAAATGATGATGCAAAAGAAAATCCAGTGGGAATATCAGTATTGTGTATTTGTTTTACTGATTTATTTTACTCTTGCATCATCACCTTGAACAGGGCCTAATTTCTTAAGCGATTAAGGACTCTCTAGCTTGAGAGGGAGCTGTAATAAACATTCATGCTGCTGCAGAGCAACACTAGAACATTGTGCCTGGACTGTTAGCTGTCCTTGTACCCTTGGGCAGTGATGCAGTACCATCCTATTTTGGCCTTGCCACTGTGTTGAAGATTCTGTGAGCTGGTGACTCCCTCTTTCTGCTGGCTGACATCAGTGCAGCAATACCTGATGGCTTTGAACTGGCAAACAAACTGTGCCACCATGTCAGAAGCATGGGAGAAATAACGTGCAGTGAAAATTGGTAAAGGTACCATGTCAACACCAAAGCTCAGCTCCCTACCACCACCAACTGAAGCGTTTTATAGAAGATGAGCACATCTTCAGGCACAAGTATGGGAAATGTGCTTTGGAGTATTAGGTTAAAGTATTACTATAATTTAAACAAATATATATTTTGAATGATTTCACATTAAAAAGTGTTCACTAGATGAATTGAGGATTAAGGTTCGTACTGTACCCGCCACCTCCTGCGTCATATACTTGTATTATTCATATACATATTGTGGCAAATTGCCGGCACTACTTTGATGGGTCTCGCGCTTTCTCTTCTTGGGGAGGGTTCAGGGCACTGTTTCTCACCCCTGAACTGGGGTATTAACTGCCCCACTAGTGTCCTAGAGGAGGGGAGTGGAGAGGGAGGCACCTGGGCCTGCCCTCTACTCCGGGTCCCAGCCCAGGGGCCCTAGGGATGGCGGTAAACCACTTGAACTAGCAGTTCCTTCCCCTGGGCTACTTTCCTCTCCTGCCCTTCAGCTTGTGGGGCTTCCTGCGCTCCCTCTGCACAAACCAGGTGTGCCTTTACCTAGGGTCTTGGTCGTCTTAGCCCACCGCAGCACTTCTCCAAACTGCTCTCTGCTTCGACTCCTCCAAACTGCTCTCTAATCCAACATCAGTCCACTCTGCTTCAACTCCTTCCCTTGTCTGATTGAAGCAGGGGGGTTTTATCAGGTGACTGGTTTCAGGTGCTTTAATTAATCTATAGCAAACTTTCTTTCCTATACAGGGAATAAGGCTCCCTTCTAACGCTCTCCTGCTGCCCTCTGGCCATGCTGTATCACAATATTAATGATATTGCAAATATTACTACATGAAATGCATGTATTAACAACTCTTGCGGCTTGTTTATTGTATGCCCCAAATAATGTGTGAACACCTGATGATGGGTGGGGTGGCAAGGCAGGGATGAAATGTCAATCAGTCCTTTTTCAGTCTTTTTGATTATGATGTCAGAGTTGTTTCTGAGGCTGTGGATGGCATTGTGTTCTGCACGGCTGAGGTTATGGGGCAAGCGATGCTGCTTTTCCACAATTTCAGACCGTGCATATCGATTGTCTGGCTATGTAGACTCCTTCCTCAGGCCCTACGCTACCAGCACTCCCAGCTATCTTCGAGACACCACTGACTTCCTGAGGAAACTACAATCCATCTGTGATCTTCCTGATAACACCATCCTGGCCACTATGGATGTAGAAGCCCTCTACCCCAACATTCCACATAAAGATGGACTACAAGCCATCAGGAACAGTATCCCTGGTAATGTCACGGCAAACCTGGTGGCTGACCTTTGTGACTTTGTCCTCACCCATAACTATTTCACATTTGGGGACAATGTATACCTTCAAATCAGCAGCACTGCTATGGGTACCTGCATGGCCTCACAGTATGCCAACATTTTTATGGATGACTTAGAACAACGCTTCCTCAGCTCTCGTCCCCTAATGCCCCTACTCTACTTGCGCTACATTGATGACATCTTCATCATCTGGACCCATGAAAAAGAAGCCCTTGAGGAATTCCACCCTGATTTCAACAATTTCCATCCCACCATCAACCTCAGCCTAGACCAGTTCACACAAGAGATCCACTTCCTGGACGCTACTGTGCTAATAAGCGATGGTCACAGAAACACCACCCAATACCAGAAACCTGCTGATCGCTATTCCTACCTACATGCCTCCAGCTTTCATCTAGACCACGCCACACAATCCATTGTCTACAGCCAAGCTCTACGATACAACCGCATTTGCTCCAACCCCTCAGACAGAGACAAACACCTGCAAGATCTCTATCAAGCATTCTTACAACTACAATACCCACCTGCTGAAGTGAAGAAACAGATTGACAGAGCCAGAAGAGTACCCAGAAGTTACCTACTACAGGACAGGCCCGACAAAGAAAATAACGGAACGCCACTAGCCATCACCTTCAGCCCCCAACTAAAACCTCTCCAACGCATCATCAAGGATCTACAACCTATCCTGAAGGATGACCCATCACTCTCACAAATCTTGGGAGACAGGCCAGTCCTTGCTTACAGACAGCCCCCCAACCTGAAGCAAATACTTACCAGCAACCACACAACAAAACCACTAACCCAGGAACCTATCCTTGCAACAAAGCCCGTTGCCAACTGTGCCCCCATATCTATTCAGGGGAGACCATCATAGGGCCTAATCACATCAGCCACGCTATCAGAGGCTCGTTCACCTGCACATCTACCAGTGTGATATATGCCAGCAATGCCCCTCTGCCATGTACATTGGCCAAACTGGACAGTCTCTACGTAAAAGAATAAATGGACACAAATCAGACGTCAAGAATTATAACATTCAAAAACCAGTCGGAGAACACGTCAATCTCTTTGGTCACTCGATTTACAGACCTAAAAGTGGCAATTCTTCAACAAAAAAAAACTTCAGAAACAGACTCCAACTGCTGAATTGGAATTAATTTACAAACTGGATACAATTAACTTAGGCTTGAAGAAAGACTGGGAGTGGATGGGTCATTGCACAAGGTAAAACTATTTCCCCATGATTATTCCCCCCCGCCGCCCCCGCACTGTTCCTCAGACGTTCTTGTCAACTGCTGGAAGTGGCCCACCTTGATTATCACTACAAAAGGTCTGTCCTGTCGCCCGCCCCCGCCGCTCTCCTGCTGGTAATAGCTCACCTTTCCTGATCACTCTCGTTACAGTATGTATGGTAACACTCATTGTTTCATGTTCTTTGTATATAGAAATCTCCCCACTGTATTTTCCACTACATGCTGAAGTAAGCTGTAGCTCACGAAAGCTTATGCTCAGATAAATTTGTTAGTCTCTAAGGTGCCACAAGTACTCCTGTTGTTTTTGTGGATACAGACTAACATGGCTGTTACTCTGACCTGCTATGTGAATTTGGGCAGATAACTTCACCTCTCTGTTTCCCTCCCACTTTTGTCTACTTAAACAGAAAGCTCTCAAGGACAGGGGCTGTCTCTCTGTCTGTGTGTGATACACTAGCTCTAGCGCAGTGGGGCTTCAATCTCAGCTGAGCCCTCTAAGTGGTACTGTGATACCTATATTCAATACAGGGAAGGCTGCAGCAACACAGCGAAGTGATGGTGCAGGCTATTTAGTGGTCTGTGGGTGGAGGACTTCATTCCCCGGGCTGTCAGTGATACTTTTCACCAGTACTAAGCTTCCCTGAACTTGTAAAAATTGTGTATTAAACTGCGCATGGCTTAAATGTGTATTTTTATGCCTTTGTACACCCTGACATGTAACTGAGAACTTGTCATGTAATGGTGAGGGATTCCTAAATAGGCTGTTTCTTTTCCATTCATCACTTGTTGATGCAATGCTGTACAAGCAGAACACGTGCCTGCTTGGGATGACAAAATAACTAGAGACTTTTCATAGGAAACTTTTAATAGGAAACCTCAGAGTAAGGAATCTTCCAACTTGATATAACTGAACGGGAGGGAAAGATGTCCTCTCTAGTACCTCCTATTTTGGCTCTCCTAAACTCTTAATAAAGGATGCATTTCATTTCTAGGTGTTACCTTTGGCTGTTTACAGGCCTCTGTATAAACAAGTTGATCAGGTTTCGGTGGACAGACAGATCCTGGACACTGCAGAACAAACACCTCAGTTGGCATCCTTTTGGGGATTTTTGCATAGGCATGGAAACTAAACTGTCCCCTCAGCTTGCTTAATGAGAGCCAAGATGAATTGAACCCTTATTCCCAGCGCTTAATTTGTAAGGAAAGAGATGCCAGGACTCAAGCAATTTTTATATATTCAAATTAATGCACCAAGCCCAGAGATGCCAGGGATATGAACTGCTAAGCCTAGAGGTGCTGGGGCTCAGCACTGGCAAGTCCTGGCATAAATTGAGCCCTGCTTGTTCCTGTAGTTTGGGGCTGAGGCAGTGAAAAGCTTTCACTGGCCATACTGGGTCTGTACTGTGGCTAAACAAAAGTTAATTTTCCCATAATCTTTTTCTTTTGTGTGAATTTAGTACTTGTGAAAAATTCCTCTTTGATTCTAGATTTTGAAACGGCTCGATTCTAGAAGGCAGCTTTGTTTGTTCGTTTGTTAAAAGCCAAAGACCAAGAATCCATTTTCTTTTCCTTTTGGAGTATGAAATAAGTTCACTTTCATTAATGGATCAGGCTACTGCTTTAATTGTGGAATTCTTTGCTATGTTCTGTATTGTGTTTATAAATGATCTCTTTCTTAAATCTAAATGTCTGAAATGGTACGTGCCGAGGCTGCACAGAGGAGAAGCCTAATATGTGGGAGATGACTCGAAAGTAGGCATGGTAAGTCTGTCGAGTGGTGTTTATGTGGCCTGCATATTAGTTATGCAGAATCTGTAAAAACGTTTAATATGAAATCTTTCAGCACCCAGGAAGGTAACTGTCAGAATGCGAACAGAGCGTAACTGTGGCTGTGTTGTCGCCTTGAATCTGCAGACAACCTGAAACAATGGTTGCAAACTGTGACCTTTTCATTGCTGATAAGGTGGAAGGGTCTGGAAGTTTGGCATGGAAGAAACTATGGAAGGGAGACATTCAAAGAAAAAGAAACAGAGATGGATGGCAAAAGAAGAGAAATAAGAACAGAAATAACAGGGATCCTAAAAGTGAGCTTATTTGCCAGTGAATGATGCTGATTGCAGCATCAAGGTGCTACAAAACAAAAGCTAAGTTTTGAGTTATAACTCTGCCCTTGCTCTTTGTATAAACTTCTTGTTGACATAAATGGGAATTACCCTTTTGGACTGAATCAAATATGGAGTACTAAATCTGTAATTCTGGCCCATGAACAATAATTAGAACTGGATTTCAGACCTCTCTACCGAATGTGTTTGAATCTGACTCTAAAAGAACTGCTGTTTGTGTGCTGATCTTATTTTTGCTGGATGAGCCATTCAGGTGTAAGTGATTTGGAGCCAGCTTGAGGCTACACAAAAAGACTGGCAAAATCATTTAACAAACACTAACTGTATATAAGGGCTTGTCTACACATGGGTTATTCTGAAATAACTCCCAAGCGTATATGCTCTTATCGTGATTTAAGCTAAACTGGAAAAAAGCACTCTTGTTTCCAGAATAAGCTGGTCTATACTGAAAAGTTACATCAGCATAGCTACCTCTCAAGGTTGTGAAAAATCCCCATCAGAGAGTAGTTAAACCAGTCTAACCCGCAGACGGTGCTAGGTCGACCAAGAATTCTCACATGGTCACATTGATTGATGTTCAGCTGGTGTGAAAAACCAGCTGAGTAGGCGTTAGGAAGTAGGGAGCAGTTTTGAGCAGTCCGCATATTGAGCAGTTAATTTAAGCACTGTGGGTTTTGTTTCTACCTATTAACTATGGTAAATAATAGTCATTTCAAAGTTGCAACTCTTGAGGCTATGTCTCCACTACAGAGTTAAGTTGACACAAGTTACGCTGACTATCATAAATGTGTTGTATGAAGTCAAAACTAAACCCTTAATGGGGCTATTGTTGCAATGAAGGGGACCATCTGAAAGCATACTATGGAGATGTTAGCCGCTAAGATGCCACCAGGATTCCTTTCAGAGTAGCAGCTGTGTTAGTCTGTGTCCGCAAAAAGAAAAGGAGTACTTGTGGCACCTTAGAGACTAACCAATTTATTTGAGCATAAGCTTTCGTGACGTACAGCTCACTTCATCGGATGCATGCCACAAGTACTCCTTTTCTTTTTATGGATTCCTTGTTGTTTTTGCTGATAGACTAATGCGGCTCCCCCTCTGAAAGCTGCTTCCTAGAAGCCAGTGACCTAACATATAAATCTTATGCTAGGATGAAGTTTGTTTCCTTTGGTAGTTCTGAATTCCTGTGCATATAATCCAGTCTGGTTGTGGTTGCTGTTGCTGCAGTCCTCCCAAGTCTCATACCTTCAGGGGGTTAACTTTACAGTATCCTCTTGAGGGTTTAAAAGGGCACCTGACCACTGCATATTCTGTGAGGGTATTGGGGAAGGGAAGCAGCAGCACTGACTGTCCTCCAAGCAAATCCAGGCCATCTAACAGAGGCATGGAATAATAGGCAACATCTGTCAGCATTTACTCTATGATAAGAGTTGTTCTGCTGAGGAAGTGGCTCTATGTTTTTATGCTTGGTAAGTTCTCTGCTAGGTTGACTACTGGTTGGGGGCAGAAAGAACTTGGCATGAATTGTGCCTCTTGGTTCAAAACTGAAGGCTTGTCTACACTTACAGCGCTGCAGCTGCACTGCTGTAGTGCTTAGTGAAGATGCTCCCTACCTCGAGGTGGTAGCTGTGTCAGCGGGAGAAGCCTTCCTGTCAACATAGCGCTGTCTACACCGGGGTTTAGGTCAGCATAACTACGTCACCCCTGAGCAACGTAGTTATACTGGCATAAGCTTGTAGTGTAGACTAGGGCTGAAAGAAACCTAACCATATATCTGAAAGAAGCTATTAAAAACAAAAACAGAAGACCTACTGATTACAAAAAATGTGCTTCTTTAACTCGGTGACAAATGGATTTTGAGGTGGTCTTAAGTAGATTTGTTTTGTTTTGTTTTGTCCCCCCCCGCCCCACCCCCCAGCTACTGGCACTAATTAGGCTTTCTTGTAGAACCTGAATACCTAGTTAACATGTTAATTCTCATTATGTAGTAAGCTGGATCAGACAGTGTGGCTCCTTTTAAAGTAATGCAGAGGGTGTACCTCTCAATTTTGAGGATCATACTCCAGCAAGTCTGCATTATTTAAGGTAAACTGCCCTGGCTTCAGCCCCCAAACTTCTCTTTGGATGAATTAACTTTTTATCAGATCTCCTCACTTAGAGACTTATTGCGCCATCAATGCAGAATTCCAAGATCAACGTGCACCAAGGAAAAATGTTAACTTCTTTAAAATGGCTGCATGTGTCTTCATTAGGAAATCTTGGGTGAATTCTGGAAGTTTTGCCATTGAGTTCAGCGGGGTCTGGATTCCACCTGGTATGTCTAAAGACTATATTGTGAGGCTAGTGTACTGACCAGTCAGTTAGGCCAGTAGACAAGGGCAAGAGGCATTCAGCATCATGTCAGCTAACTCAACTCATCATGTTTATTCCACACTGAATGCTGTTTGCCTTGTTTGCAGCCAGTTCAGGCATGGCCAGCATTGTCGGCTAACTCAGTTCTGCACAACATAAGATTTTAGTGAAGACAGCCCCTTTGATGTACACTCTTTGTGGGTCCCAGGCTTAAACTCTCATTATGGCTTTCTTCTGGAGAAGCAGATCTTTTTATGGTGGTCTGTGGTGTTCTGATGTGAATTAATTTTTTTTTAGTACCAAATTCTGTTTTGTCTCCAGATAATTAATTTTGGACCCCGTAAATCTTTAAATTCATTACATTTATCTCCTTCCTCCCCTCCCTTTTAAAGATACCAACATAACTTCTTTGATTGTTGGATATTTATTTAATACAGGTCTTCTTGAACTCTCTTTGGACAAGTTCAAAAATGTGCTACTTAACCAGACCATCCCAGTGGAAGCTGTAATAAAGAATATTGCAAGCAATGTGACTGTCATTATTTTTCAAGTACATTCCCACCAAAAAAATGTAACCATCTCCTTTGATAAGGTATGTATGAAGTTGGAATCTAAATGCCTCCATTGTGTTCACATTAACTAATGGTACTCCTCATTAGAAGCGGAAGATTAGAAAATCACTCTGTGGTAAGGATAAATTTGTGTTTGGAGGGGGGAATGAAACTGCATGAACCACGCATATGTTTTTAATCTTTTAGTCTAGCTCCCAGACTTTAGAACTAAATCTTTTTCATGTCTACTCAACTTATTGTAGCTTATGTCTCACAAAAAACATGGAGCCATTCTGTATATTGGGATTCTGAATGAATGAGCAGTTGGCTGCAAACTGCTCTGAAGCTTTAATTGTGGTGCTGTCACATGACCTTTGAAACATGCTGTAACATCTCATATTTGACCTAGGACTGACATCAATATACCAGTTCCCCACTCAGTGTTCTCCACTAGGATAAACACCTTTGGCTGTTGCAGTTCATATTTATAGGTGTGGATGTTATAGGGCCCTTCTTAAAATTTTGTGTGTTGCTTTTGTTTTATTCCCCTAGTTACCTCTTCTGGATTTATTTTTGTTAACTTCAGTGATGTGGGATGAGGGGGACAAATGCTCTTAAAAGCTCAGGTTTCAGAGTAGCAGCCGTGTTAGTCTGTATTCGCAAAAAGAAAAGGAGTACTTGTGGCACCTTAGAGACTAACCAATTTATTTGAGCATAAGCTTTCGTGAGCTACAGCGTGTGCATCCGATGAAGTGAGCTGTAGCTCACAAAAGCTTATGCTCAAATAAATTGGTTAGTCTCTAGGGTGCCACAAGTACTCCTTTTCTTTTTTCTTAAAAGCTCAAATTCATTCCCTGTTTTTCTTCCACAAACATGACTCCCCACCTTGCCCCTCTAATGAAGCATAAACATTCTTGCTGCTGAACTCTAGCCTCAGTTCAGCAACACTAGCATTGGACAGTGTAATCTAAAGGTCAACTATTCTGTGGCAATGAAGATGTAACTGGTTTGTGGGACAAAATGTACCTTCTGCAGTATCATCTCTGTACTAGCAGGTAGCTTTCCTGTGACTAACCCCATTCTCCTAAGCAAAACTTTCATGGGCATTTCAGCAAGGACTCACTCACAGGGTATTTGGGACAAAATTGGGGAACTTGTGATTGGTGGAGGTGGTGGCTGTGCAAGTTTCTTCTCCCAACGCTTTAACCTATTCGCTTTTCTGGAATATTCAGTAGTACTAAACTGTGGCTGCAGAGGTAACTGCATAAAGCATTGCTTTTTGTGTAGGTCCTAAATAAAGCAATTAAAAAAAAAAAAAGGAACAGAATGATGATTGTAAAACAATCACAAATGCAACATAGGGACTTAGAAGCCTGAGAACATTGCCTCAGGCTAATCACTCCAGTGTCCTATTTTGAGCCCAAACCAAACGGTATTGCCTCTTTAAAGGAATAAAGATAAAATAAAATGATAAAGCCTGTGGCTGGCTGACTTGTCTGGAGTCCGCAATGATCTAATAGCTGGCAATGGGATTCACACCCCCAGATAATGCGTGCCTTCTGGAACGAGCTCTCTGTGTGTCTGTCACTCTGCAAAAACCTACTGCTGTGCTGAAGGTGTGCTTGGTTTTATCTGTTTGTTTTCAGAATTCCTCTGCAAATAGCTCAGAAACTGGAGTAGACAAAGGGTTAGTTTCCATTCTTCGGCCTCAGCAGAGTGTGTGTACATGGTACCTGCAGTCTCCGGATGCCAAGCAAGTGTTGAGCACAGCTGTTTCTTTCGCTTATTCTGAGAGAGGTAAATTTTTTTCCCCCTCTCATTCTGTTCTGCGATAACAGAAGAGTTAAACTACAGATCTTTTCTCTGGAAGGCCATATTTGTTGCCCAGTACTATATATAGCTTGCACTAAACACACCGGAAGTCCTGACACTTACTGGGGAATGGATGCCAAATTTGGGTTCAGCATTTAATCAACTGATTATATTGAGATCTAACATTAAAGCAATTGCTATCTTGGAGCTGGCTGTACAGGCTTTGCTAGTCTAAAGCCCCAGTCCTGCAAACATTTATTCCCATGTTTAAGTCTAGTCAGAGTTTCTGTGACTTACTTCCATGTATATACCTGTAGGATCAGGACCCTATATTTCAAGATCTTTGGAGAATGGACTATGCCTGTTAATAATACCAAATGAGGCCCTAATAATAAACACCAAAAAAGGGAACTATAGCTTCATTCCATTGCACTGCTGAAAATTCCTCGAGAGGGAGAGGAAGATTTGCTACATCTAACTGTCTCTTATTTTGTTTGTGTTTTTTAGATCCTATCCCTGGAGGCTGCAATCTGGAATTTAACTTGGAAGTTGATCCCAATATTTATTTAGAGTATAATTTAATTGACACATGCATCAAGTTTGCCCCTGCAAACTTGGGATATGCCAGGTGTGTGTAACTTAACAAATAGTCTTCCATGTATTGCATTTGTGCAGAGCTGGAAATGCTTAATAAACAATATTATTCTAAATACAGAAAGGTATTTTCTCTCTTAGCAAGAGAGAATTTTGCTTATAGCAAAAGAAATAGACATCAAACCAGGAAAGATGCATAGCTGATCCTGAAAATAGGTTAACTTTGTGAGGGAGAGAGGAAATGGGGTGAGGAGACTATCCATAGAAAGTGAGAGAAACTATACAAGCTCAAATTTCTGATGTTTGCTCTGGTGAAGAATACACAATTATTGGGACTAATGATTCTTCATGGAAAACATCTGTTCTGTTCTAGAAACCATTCTGTACTACTGTTTTTTTTTCTTCTTCATTCTATTACAGGGGTGGGCAATTATGGCGTGCAGGCTGGATCCAGCCCGCGAGCAGTTTTAGCTGGCCTGCGAGCTCCTGCTGGGGAGTGGGGTCTGGGGCTTGCTGCACTCCAGCCGGGGCACTGGGTCGGGGGCCAGACCACGTGGCTCAGCCCTGCTCTGGCACTCCAGCCGGGGTGCAGGGTCGGGGGCTGCACCGCATGGCTCCCGAAAGCTGTGGCATGGCCCCACTCTGGCTGCTACATGCCCCAATGAGAGCTGTCCCTGCAGACGGGGCAGCACGCAGAGTCACCTGGCCGCGCCTCCACACAGAGCCAGAGAAGGGACATGCCACTGCTTCCGGGAGCCACTTGAGGTAAGCGCCACTCAGAACCTGCACCCCTGAGCCTCTCCCCATGCCTCAACCCCCTGCCCCAGCCCTGATCCCCCTCCTGCTTGCCAACCCCCTTTATCCCAACTCGGAGCACCCTCCTATACCTCAAACCTTTCATCCCCAGAGCCCTCACCCCCAGCTGGAATCTGCACCCCTTCCCGCACCCCTGCCCCAGCCCTGATCCTCCCTCGTGCCCTCCGAACCCCTCGGTCCCAGCCCAGAGCACCCTCCTACTCCCCAAACTCCTCATCCCCGCCCCACCCCAGAGCCCTCATCCCAACACCAATCTTGTGAGCATTCATGGTCCACTATACAATTTCTGTTCTCCGATGTGGCCCTCGGGCCAAAAAGTTTGCCCACCCCTGTTCTATTACCATGATAGCAAGGTCCTTGTCTGGAAGTCTTATCTAATCTTACTGCTTATCACCTGCAGTCCTAATCTTCTGCATAGTGTAATGCATCATGATAGATGGCTGTTGGCAGAAGGTGGGGAAGGATATAAGGCCAGATGGAATTTGTGCCATTGTCAAAGCACAAACGCTTTCTGAGGAAGGGCTTTTCTAAGGGCACATCTTCACTGGCAACATTAAAGCGCTGCTGCGGCAATGCTTTCATGTGGCTTGTGTAGTCGCGGCAGAGCGCTGGGAGAGAGCTCGCGCTAAAAACCCCACCTCCCCGAGGGGTGTGGCTCCCAGCGCTGGTGCACTGTTTACACTGGTGCTTTACAGCTCTGAAACTTGCAGCGCTTAGGGGTGGGGGGGTGTTTTTCACACCCCTGAGCAAGAAAGTTGCAGCACTGTAAAGTGCCAGTGTAGACAAGCCCTAAAGCTCTATGTTGTTGGATGGATTCTAAGGTAGATCTATTTCTTCTGCATTTCAGCCTACTCAAGGGGAAACATGTGAATTCTCTCCTAATGTCTGTCTGGCTGTTGTGACAATTTAAATGACAATTTGGAAAATCTGTGTTATATTTCCTAGCAATGGCTTATGTTAAGCGTTAGCTATAATGGCAAGATCTGTTGTATGTGCTGTAGAAATGCACAGTAAAACATTCTCTTTCCCAGAAGACTTTACAACCTGCGCGTATAGCTTGGAGACAGATTGAAATCTAAACTCTTCTTTAGAAAGAGCCAAATCCTGAAGCCCAGACTTGGATCTGGATGTTGAAATATCCATGTTCAGATCTGGAGTTCTGCTTCTGCCAATTATCGATACAAATCTAAGATCAGGACTCTTGGTCTGGGTTTGTGGCTAGTATAAACTTTTGTTTGTCTAATTCCAGAGGTGCCAACCCTCCCTCGTGTGATTCAGGGACAGGTCAGAACTCTAGATGGCGACTGCACTATGACATCTATCAGTATTTCTTACCAGAGAATGATCTCTCGGAAACTGCACTCCTGAACCACCTGCGAAAGATGTCTGACGTGCAGAGCGTCCGAGCTAATGGCGTTAGAGTAAGTTTGGCTAACATTTAGATTGCCAGCAAAGGCATGTGTGGGGGAAGGGGTGAAACAGTTGCAGTGTTGAAACACCAGGATGCGATGTTTCCTCTGGGTTCTGTTCCCTGTCATGACACCACAAGTATTGACCTCCGCTTGTGGAGCGTGACGTCTGTGAAATGGGTCACAAGTCAATGGGTATTGCAAAGCTATTAACTGTAACTTGTAAAGCTATTAACTGTCAGAAATTGCTGTGTATGTGCCTTGCCTTCGGGGTATGATCAGCTAGCCGGCCCATTCTGATAATGGGAAAACTTCTAAGCTGATGCTCTGTTAGAGAGCTTTGGTGTAGGGAGCTACCTGGAAATTGGTTTCTAACTTCCCGTGGAGTTTGATTATATTTGCCTTGTGACTTTATTTTTTTTTAAACTTTTATTGTGAGTCTCGATACAAATTTAAGAATTATCAAAAATCTGATTTCTGCCTTCAATCTTGAAGTTTAGCCTTAGCCAATATGGCCACCATGTCTCCTTTTTAGCAATGGTGCTGAGGCCACAGGCTGGCCCCAACAACATGGCCACTGTATCCCTCGGCTGAGGAGGAAATGTGGGGTGGGAGCAAGTGAATATAGGGGGCTTACAGGAGACTGGGGAGCACAGACGTAGAATGTGAGTAGTGCACTACTTCTCCTGTCTAGCTAGGGAGAGGATCAGAGCGGGATAGAATGACAGCTCTCCACACCCCAGGGGACAAGACAGGGGAAGCAGAGCTCCCTGTGACTAGGATGACTGCACTTTCATATTTATTCAAGGCTGAATCTTTGACCCTTAGCTCACTCCCAAATTGGGGGTGGGTCGCTTCCTACTAGAAGTGCAGAAGGGGGATCAAAATGCAGGCTAAAAACTACAATTCATGATTTGGTTTTAAAAAATCTTGTTGGGGAGGGGGGGATATTTTTGCCATTGGGGTAGTTGTAGAGTCTGACCCATGAATTTTGGGTTGGATTGGCAATACTGAGCGAGGGCTTGTGTGAACTGGCTCTTAATAGGCAGAATTCCCACTGAATCCAATGAGACTTTGGCACACAGATGACTCTTGGATTACATCCCACATTTACTTAACTCTGCCTCTAGATCTTTAAACACTGTTCCAGACTCAATACCCAACATGGTTACCCTTGGAACTTTCTTAGGCTAATCAAGGCATCCTGGTTGGATGGCATGCGCCCCAGGCGTGATGCAAAGGAGGAAAGGGACAGAGCCCTTTGTAAGATCACAAGAGTATTTATTGACGGTGACAAATTCTGGTTTGTTTGTTTTTTTTTTCCAGCTGGTTTCCTTAACAACTGACGAAAAGACCAATGTACACTTCTCCTCACTCCCTGGACAAGGAGTGATCTATAATGTCATCGTGTGGGATCCACTTTGGAATACCTCTGCTGCATATGTACCTGTTCATACCTATGCCTGTAGCCTCACTGCCCTTGTGGATAATTGTTCCTCTCTCAGTAAGTCCAGTAGACCTGTATGTTTTTTTTATATGCGTTCTTGCTTTCAGTGTGAGTTGGTCTATTTAACATGCTCAGACCTGGGCTTTGGCTTCTGCATTTGTCAGCAGCTTTGGAGACTATCTAACGCAGAGCAAGAAACTGCCTACTTTATGGCATTTTTAGAGCGTTGCTAGCATGAGAAGTGATTCTATGATGGGGGTTTCCCTAGCTTCTTTCAGTGACCCCAGATCTAACTCATCAAGTACATAAGAGCAGGTATCGCATCTACACTCTAACTGCCTACCCAAGATGTATTCTTAATCTTGTGCACCACCAGTAAGAAGGATGCAGCAAATGAAATTCATTGGTTAATGAATATGTCACATGGATTGGAACAGGACCCAGCTCTCTCCCATAGCTGTGTTAACATGGCAGTGCAAAAGGGAATAAAAAAAGTATGAAGTGTATCTGTCATCAAGCTGTTGAAATATGACTCTGCATGCAGGGAATGAATCTCTTGAGTAAGAAGGTGACATTTTTTTACACGACTGCCTTTCTGACCA
This sequence comes from Eretmochelys imbricata, assembly GCF_965152235.1. NCBI lineage: Eukaryota > Metazoa > Chordata > Testudines > Cheloniidae > Eretmochelys > Eretmochelys imbricata. The sequence continues at coordinate 238,607,272 of NC_135572.1, forward strand.
TAACCGCACAAGTGAGCGTTGACCACAGGAAAGCATAGCACCTGATTCGTCGCTTCCTTGCAGCTCACAAAGTTGCTTACACCTGTACAAAGTGAATGGGAGGCATGGGGGAAAATTGTGAGGAAGCAAAACTGTCATTCTGATGCTTATACCATGTTACACCTGCCTGATATATGGGGGTAAATGACTGTGCCAGGGACAGGGGCAGTGGAAAATCTGGCCCATGACATTTGAAAGTGAGTCGTGGGAGGTAAATGCTCTTCTAAAATCGTATATTGTAACTTAAGCAATGGTATTTAAACTGGTTTTGACACACACATTCTGCAGTCTGTGGGAGATAAGCTTCTTAACACGTTCAGCTGTGATAAGCTTCTTAACACGTTCAGAGAATCAAATAAACTGTAGTGTCCCGTTTCCAATGGTTGTAACACCAATAAGAATATTGCATGCAGTGTCTTGCAATGGAATATTTGAGGAAACTCTTCTGCAAGCTTCTTTTTGTTTAATGAAGATGAGGTATTAAACAAATGACTGTAGGTCCACACTAAGCCTGGTCTACACTATGAACGTATGTTGGTTTATCTACATCATTCGGGTGTAGAAAATCCCTGAGCGATGCAGTTATACCAACCCAACTTCCGACAGAACTATGTCAATGGGAAAGCTTCTCCCATGAAGATAGCTACGGTCTCTGGGGGAGGTGGAGGAGCTACGTGGATGGGAGAAGCTCTCCCGTCAAGAGCATCTTCACTAAGCACTACAGTGGTGCAGCTGCAGCACCGTAAGTGTAGACAAGCCTTAAGGGTCTTTAAATTGTTGTATGGTGGCAGTACCCATGTCATAGCATTCTGGCTGTATGTCAAAGAGGGTTGTGACTTGCTGTCTAGAAACTGCGGTTGGGGGTTGGTATAGTGTTGTAATTTAAAGACAGTTGGGAACTCATACCATGGTAATTTTACTGACTTCATGTTTACATGACATGTAACTTAATTGGAGATCTTGAACTTTTGCTTCAGGCTCTACTCTTCAGAGTCCCACTCCTGCATTGATATTAGAATGGGAAGGAACTACTGCCCTCTGTGGGATGGAATTGAAACTGTTCAATAGTTCCAAACCCTCTTCTATTAAAGGAGATGCTCCTTCAGCTCAAGCCGTACTCTGAAAGAACGTATGAGCTGTCAATACCCATAGTGTCCACAGCGAAAGCATAAGTGTCCATGGCTTGTTACCTTATTCGTAGCCCTGTGTGTAAATGCACACCCAACTTCATTTTTTGTTTCCTTATAGGAAGACACTCCACCAAAATATTCTTCACCACTTTCGCTGTTCTTGGTCTCTTTATTTGCTTCTTTGGGCACAGGTTCTGGAAAACAGGTACTGTGCATTGTGGGGGCTGAGGTGTGGCTGTCTTTGTTCTGAATGGAATAGGGCTTCCTGGCTGTAGATTTAACAAGCATAATCTGCGTAATCCTCACTCTTGATCCCACATGTAAGTGTTATGGGAAGGGACCCCTATTCTCGATCCCACAATTTTATCATGGACTGAAAACTTGTGTCTACAGTTGGTGAGAAACTGGCTGTAGATGTCACAGAACAGGAAGCTAAAACTAGCTGGAGGGGGTAGGGCAATCTTATTGTAGACTGGCTGAGTTTGGAAGAAGTGAGCTAACTTTATTTACCAGTGCCAGACATTTGGGTGGGCCTGCTGTTTGGTTATTTGCTCTGTACAAACGACATTTTTATAACGAAAATCTCATTTCCTGGAGAATAGATGTCTTTAACTGTACATAAAAGTAGGCTTAGAATGGAAAATTGTCAGAGCATATCAAATTGGTTTTTTTGTCTTTTTATTTTTTTTAGATTTGTTCTACATGGGCTTCATCGTCACAGGATTCATTTTCTTTGTAGTATTTACTAGAATAACCTCCCTTAGTTATGATGGTAAGTGAGGACAAACTTGGGGAATGGGGGGAGGGGGTGTGTAGAGAGAGAGGAGAAAAAACAAAAAAAAAAAAGCAAGATTGGGGTCAATGACAATGTCCCACTGAAATCAGTTGGGACTGGATCATGGCTCTTTGTTAAAAGTAAAAGTTGTCCTGACACAAACAAGGCCAGCAAGAGTCTGTCATGATGAATTAACATGCGACTGTGCCATCTTTAAAATTAAAAAGCTGGATCACTTTCCTGAGCCATCATACAGATTGTCCCAATAGTATCAAAAAGCCCAGAGTAAATGCTGGCTCATGATCTGCTACTTTTGATTTAGGGTGAACTGTAGGATGGCAGAGGTTAAACTGTTTGGATTTGGATACTAGAGGAAGGCCATTATTTTAGAAAGTAGTGAAGTTGTATTGTGCCTCTTCCTCCATTGTCATTGGAGTAAGAAAGGATGGTCTTGTGGTTAAGGCACTAGCCTGGCACTCTTATTGCAATGACACTACAAAATCCAGAAATACTTCTGTTGTCTCATACTGACTCTCTGGTATCCTGATCAGTGTCAGGAGGCATTTCAACAGGTACACTTGGCTATAGCCAATTTTAATGGCTTCATTATCATTTGGGCTTCATCAGATAAGGGTAGACTTAATAAACTTGAAGTAGCATTGCATACTAGCTCAAAAACTGTGATCTTTTAGGACCTTACCAAAACTGGTTTTTCCAGGAATTTGACATCTTGGAGGTGCTTTTCTTACTCCTCCCTCTCCCCCTTCTCCCCCCTTTCTCTTTTACAGTTTGTCTGATTCTGACAGCAGTAGCTGGACTCGTTGGAGGGCTTCTCTTAGTTGCTTATTGGTGGAGATTTGGCTTTGTCCTTCTGTGTATGTTGATTGTTGGACTTGTGCTGGGATTCTTCTTCTCATCAGTGATCTTCTTCACTCCACTAGGTATGCCTTGTAGCACTTTCTGTTACTGTCTGAATAGTCATTCAGAGACTGTACTGCTGCAGTGACACCAAACAACTGGGGTGGGGCTGGCTTCTGAAGTAGATTTTGATGTCTTGCTACCAGTGTAGCTTGAGACTGGGCTTCTGGGAAGGATGCCACATTCTGGCTGATCTGTGGAAAGTGACTAGAGGATTAAAATGGGTGATTTTACTAATTATGTACTTCCAAAATGTAGGGAGGATTACATAGTGTGTCTGCAGCACTTTTGAAGCGATGAGTGTTGTTGCATATGGACAGAATGCTGTTTGTAATAGGAGCTTTTAAAAAAACCAAATCCCCTAAGATGTGGCAGACTGCAAATGACTTTGTATTTGAACTTGTTGGGGCTCCCCCCCAGAGCACTTAGTATTAAATTAGATTTCTGAAACAGCAACATTACTCCCTGCGCATGTAGATCCATTCTTGCTTCTCCCTTCCCCCCAACAAAGAATCTGAAAGCCTGTAACTTGGGGAAGGGACTGTGCTTAAAGATGTTCTGAGAGCTGCTCTTCGTTTGGTGTTGTGTTGGGAGATTAAAATTCAAACAACAAGCCTTGTGCACAGTCATGTCCTGGAGGGAGGAGTTTTACTCCTAGCTGTACAAATGTGCTCTTCTGTATCTAGTCTGACTTCACGAACAGGTGCGGCTGCTGTTCCCCCTAGTGCATCTTAAAAAAGGCACTACTTAAAAGCCTGTTTGTACAGCTAGGCTATTGAACTGAAGTACTTCTGGGATAGTGACGTTAGCAAAACTGCTTCCTTCTCTCTTATTTTATATCTCCAGAGACCGCATTCATCTTGCTCTGCCATGGTAATACTGAACTCAAGATTGATCGGTTCTCTCTTCTTCTTTTTTTTTTTTTTTTTTTCTCTCCCCCCTCTGTCTCTCTCCAGCTACTGTAAACCATCAAGTCAAAGATCAGATTGGGAGAAGGGACAGCTCCAAGCTGTCGGTTTTCACTTAGGTTAAATGAACTGTATGAAAGAGTTCACTAGTGCGTGACTTAGACATTGATCCTGCAATAATCTCTATGTGCAGACCCCTGTTGAAGTCCAGTGGCTTCCAACCTGGTGCAGGGATCACCCATGCAGAGCTTGTGAGATTGGGGCCTTGGATTGTAAACCTATCTACTAAGTAAGACAGTCTCTGATTTGTGTGTAAAACTGTGCACTAGAGCCAGTTGGAATCTTAAGAATTTTTTCTAAATATCTTGTTGACATTTCGGATTTTAACATGATTATTTGCAAAATTTTTCATCAACTTTTTCACTTCTTGATTAGTTCTATTGTGTACATTTACGGTACAGTTGTTATATTAAACCCAGCAGACTGGTCGCTGACTGTTGCGATGGACTGCAAACGATGAAGATGTTGGTTTTGTATAACACAATGGACAGAAATGGAATGGAAGAAATTCAGTGGCTGATCTGTCCTGCTGCCCATATGTAACTACATGATCTCCCCTCACAGTACTCTGGAACGTATTCCCAGAACTCCCTGTATACTGGGATGAGGTTCTAGTCTTAAAATATTATCAAGTGTTGTGGTCCTTTACTTTGCAAAATCAACTCCATTTACACATGAAGTCTCACTTGTGGCTGACTCACAATGTGCTGTCTCTTCACAGGAGACTACAAGGTTTTTCGTGATGATGCTGTGTTTTGGGTGACCTTTTCCTGCATAGCATTGATGGTGCCAATAGTCTTTGTTGGCTGTCCAAGAATTGTAAGTATTTGCACTACCTGGCTTCGCTTTCTACAACAGTTGAGCATATGTGTGTATCTGAAAACAACATACTCCTCTAAAATTTGGTAGAGGAAGAGGTTTGCCTAAGGATGTAATCAGAGTCCTGACTCTCTCTGAAACCTTCAGAGCCTGCCCATCACTTTTGTGTGTTTAAAAACAAAATACGCCAAAATATGTCACAAATTATGTATGTATTGGGACCCTGTTGTGCTGGGTACAGTACAGACACCCTTAAAGATTATAGTCTCTTCAGGACTGTGTTTTGTGTATGTCTACACTGCAATCAGAGGGGTCACTGCAGCACATGTGTGCATATCCGAATTCGCTTTGATTCAGCTTGCTCAGACAATAGCAATGAAGCCATAGCAGCATGGGCTAGCCCCTAGAGCAGAGGTTCTCAAACTTCATTGCACCATGATCCCCTATTCCTGTACGACCCTGGAGGGAGGACCAGAGCCTGAGCTTGAACCCTGCTGCCCCAGGTAGGGAGGCCAAAGTCAAAGCCCAAGCACCACCAGCGTGGGGTGTGGGGGGCCCAAAGTCTAAGCCCAAGGACTTCAGCCCCAAGAAGGGGCCTACAACTTGAGCCCCGTCGCCCTGGGCTGTAGTTGGGCTCAGTCTTTAGATTTGGCCCTGGGCCCAGCAAGTGTAAGTTAGTCCTGGTGACCCCATTAAAATGGGTTGTGACCCACTTTGGTTGGGCTGCTGGGGGGGAGTTAGGGCTCTGGGCTGGGGGTGCAGGCTAGAGATGAGGAGTTTGGGGTGCAGGAAGGGTTTCTGGGTTTTGGGGGGGGCTCACGGGTGGGGTAGGGGGACTCGGGGTTGGGGCGCGGACTTATCTCTAGTGGCTCCTGGTCAGTGGCACAGTGGGGGTGCAGAGGCAGGCTTCCCGCCTTTTCTGGCACCACGGACCGTGCTGCGCCCCGGAAGTGACCAGAGCCGGTAGGGTCCCTGGGCGACGCACTGCCTTACATGCCTTACTGAGTCGCAACCTGAGCTTTGAAAACCACTGCACTGGAGTACACCTCAAGGGTCCTGGTCGGGCTTGTACAGCTCAAGCTGCTGTGGCTTCACAGCTCTGATCTAGCAAACTCAATAACAAACTTGGGTATGTCTACGTGTGCTGCAATTACCCTGCGGCACTGTAGACTTACACTAAAACAAGCTGCAACAAGTGTTTTGGAACAAATAAAAATGGGGAACGCAGGAGGGAAGACAAGATAAAAAAGAACTCTCACTATGCTGTCTGTATGGAAAAGATAGAGGCTGTTCTTTAGCTGGCCATTGGAAGATCTGATCTTTCTGTCTTTGTAGCTGAACATATTGGCCTGTGGCATAGTAGGCTCTTATTCAGTCGTCTTAGCAATTGCTTGTTACCTGTACACAAGTCTCGCTTACATCACATTGGACCTACTCAGGAGGGTTCTGAATGACGACTTCAGCCAAGCGTACACCAATGTGCCCTTCCAAACAAATGGTGAGTAATTAGGTTTTGTCTCTTCACAAACCATTAAGTGAGTAAAAGGACTCTGAAGCTCTTACTGAGAAGAGCTGCTTCTGGAGCCATAGCTATCTGGTACTTCCATGGCCTCTGCCTTGTGGTATGTGTGCACCTCCCATGCATTAAGACAGGGGTGGCCATCCTGTGGCTCCGGAGCCACGTGCGGCTCTTCAGAAGTTAATACGCGGCGCCTTGTATTGGCACCGACTCCGGGGCTGGAGCTACGGGCGCCAACTTTCCCATGTGCCGGGGGGGGCTCGCTGCTCAACCCCTGGCTCTGCTCCGGGCCCTGCCCCACTCCACCCCTTCCCGCCCCCTCCCCTGAGCCTGCTGTGCCCTCGTTCCTCCCTCCCAGAGCTTCCTGCATGCCACAAAACAGCTGATCGGGAGGTGCAGGGAGGGAGGGGGAGGTGCTGATCGGTGGGGCTGCTGGTGGGTGGGAGGCTCTGAGAGCAGGGAAGGGGTGCTGACGTATTACTGTGGCTCTTTGGAAATGTACATTGGTAAATTCTGGCTCCTTCTCAGGCTTGGGTTGGCCATCCCTGTGTTAAGATGACTGTGTTCTCTCTCTCTCTCTCCCCCCCCCCCCTTTCTATTGAGGGATTTTTGAGGCTTTTCTATTAATGTAAATTAATGGGTGAGGAGGTGGGTTTTGCAACTTTCTTTAGAGCAGCTCCAGGCTACTTGGCAAAGATAGGCTGAAGTACATGGCTTCCAGATGCAACTAAAGGCTCTGGGCTTCTGTAAGATCCCAACTTGCAATCTGATTTTAAGAGAGGGTAACTTTTACCCAGTGTGAATCCTGTAACAAATGCCTGGACCATGCCAAGGCGAAGGTGTCCATTTAATGATTAAGAACTGGTTTAGGAAACTTTCTCTCATATGCTAATCTTCAGAGGCCCTCAACACACTTTTTAAAAACCTTAATCACCACAGCATGCTTGAGAGAAATGATTCCCCCATTTATAGATGTAGAAACAGAGTTTAAGTGAGTTGCCCAGAGTCCTATAAGAAATAGCGAGGCAACGCTGGAGTCGTAAGTTTAACTCAGGCCTGTACTTCAACTACAAGAGCACCGTCTCCCTCTACAAATATACTGTGTTTATAGTAGGCACCCAGCCCTGTATTTTCCATTCCCCTATGACTGCTTGGTCCAAGCATGTCAATATGCAAATCAGCATCTAAATCTGAGCCTGACTTTTGTGGGGGAGTGGGGAAATCCCTTCATTCTGATACTGTTTGAATGAATGGCTTCCTATTCCACTATAGATTTAATCATCCTGGCAGTATGGGGGATGCTCGCAGTCGGTGGAATAATGGTGCAGCTTCGCCGAGAGAGACGTGAGGTACCCTTCCCACCACACCCTTACCGTATCTGGAAGCGAGAAAGGGAGCGCAGGATTACTAACATTCTGGATCCTAGCCACCACATCCCTCCTCTGAGAGAGAGGATCCATAACAAACTATCGCAGATCAAGGAGTTCTTCCGAAAAGAGCAGCCAGCTGGGGAAAGAACTCCATTGCTTCTGTAATTTAACCAAATGGTGCACATTGATAGCTACTCAAAAGGGCTCTAAGCATCTAAACTAAGGTGGTGATGACCAGCATCTGTCCAGCAGTGCTGACTTGGTGTTCTTATGACCTAATCCCGCTTAACAAAGCTACAGTGTATGCTGGACGTGGAAGACAAACCTTTATCTGGCTGATACACTCACTGCTGTCCTGTGCTCTTTCTCAATGGCCCACTTGTCCTGCTGTAAAAAATTCTGGTTCCTGCAGAGACTTTGCACTAAGGGTGGAGTATATTTGAGTGCAATGACTAAGGTGTTTCTCTTTGTGAGTCTTGTTGTGTTTGTTGGAAATGTTTAGGTATGTGAAATCTAAAAACAAAAGCCTGAGAAGGTAACTTGTGATTTAAATATGTGCAATGTCAAAACTCTTCCTTTGTATCTTGTAATGGATTTTCAAGAGACCACCTTGATTCTCACCAGACATGAGCATCCTATGCTGAACATACAAGGGAAGAAATATCTAGTCTGTCTTTAGTATTGAAGTATCCTAACTGCAGTGTCTTCACAACTATTAAACCTTCAATATTGGTACCAAACCCACATCTCTGAACACAGTAATGGTTTTTAATAGGTATATTACTGAACCATCACAAATTGTACTAAGTAACTTTTGTGTTTTTAATTGCACTGGATTAATATTTGTATTTCTGTGTGTTCAGCCAACTGGACTCTGCCTCAGAGATAGAATAAGAAGGCTCCTTTTCATCCTCCCTTTTAAGCTATCTGTGGGGTGGGATAACGTCCTTTCAGTACCAAGCTGCTTGTCTGGTTTCTGCTTGAAGAGTTGCCCAGAGTCCTACAAGAAGCATTGAGGCAAAGCTGGAGTTGTAAGTTATAAGAGATGATGGCTTGCTGATCAAACACAAGAGTCCCCTCCCATGCTTAGCTTCCCTAATTGTTTCTTTGAGCTAGGAACACCTAAGGGCTAATGGCCTCCTTGTTTCAGCTACTGTGCTTTGTAAATAGCTTTGGTTCCTGAGAATTGATTGAGTTAGCTCTTCATAGAAGAATAACCTCAAATTCAGCACTTCTGTATTTAAATGCAGATTTTCTTTTTTTCTGAGCTGTCTCAAAACACTAACCCTGCCTCTTAATCAGTGCTTTCCTCTCCCCTCCCCTTTTGGGTTGAGAATGTGAAAAGTATACTGCAGGTAAAGTATTGACCTGAAGCCTTGCTGGTTGGTAATATGTACGTTTCTCTTACACTCCAGTTAGCACACTGTGTGTGAAAGGAGTTACCCTTACATAGAGTTACAACCCTTCATATTCCCGAGAGCTAGTGTCTTTTTCTTTTTAATCACTGCTGGAGAAGTGAACAAGAGTGGCTTGGTTTGGATCACTCAGTAAAACCACAAATCCAAGCTTTCCTCCAGCTCCTCCTCCCAGGCCTCTAAATGCTGTCTTCCCCTTGTGTGTGTATGTGGCTATAAAGTCCATACCTCCCAAGTCCTGACCTAGGTTATGCAGGAAGTTGTACCTCCTTCCTCTTCCCTCATCACCCCCACTTCTGTACCTCTAACTCCTAGGCAGCAAGCAGCATTGACCTCTCTTGCTTTGTTGTAATGCTCTTCAACTTTGTATTAGAACAGCCACTAACAAATAGTAAAATACTAAACTTACCAGTGCAACTTGATGACTAAAAACTGAAATTCTTTCAATATCAGATACCATCTTTGAATGACAAAGTGGTAAAGGAATTAAGTTTTTAACAATAGCTTTTGAAAGCTGCAAAACATCTGATGGCATGAGTTGACCACAACCTTAACAGCAACAAGAAGCCTTCCCTTGAAATCTTGATACTTCAGACCATTTTAATACTACTTAAGCTAATTTTTAAAATGTTCATTATGGGGTAAAAATTAGGAAAGATGTGGCATAGTTTCTTATTTCTTCAAAGGCTGATTTAACTTAATTTTAAATCAGTCATTCACTGTGGGAGCTAAAAAGCAAGGGCCAGATTCTAGCATAGCTCAAATGAAATCAGTAAACTATGTTGACTTACACCAGTTGAAGATATGGTCCGGAACATGCTGTCTTTCAAGTGTCTCGAGGGAAAACTGTTTCTCATCTACTGGACTGTAGCTCACTGACTAACTTTTATAGCACTGATGATGCTGAGTAACTTTGCCACATCTGATGGCCAAAGTAGCAAACACTTAACTTGGATCTGAAACTACCCTTATATATGTTTACCTTGTTTTTATAATTGCCATGATTAACATTGTGAAAGAGAAAATATAAGTTACATGTGTTCCTATCTTTTATAATAAAGATTTTTTTTTAAGAGTACATGGAACTGAAGTCTGCTCTTATAGTGGGTTTTACCAACTTTGGTACAAACATGATCAAAACATATTTCAACCTTTTGTCTGTTCTGTAAGTCTCTTGTGGAGATGTTCAGAAGGTGAGTATGGAGGCTTCATTTTATCTTTTGTACAGTAAGATCTTGAGTTCCCATCTGAGATCTTGTCCACATTGTGCTCAGAGTCCCTGCCCCAAAGACCTTACACCATAATCAAAGATTTGGAGAAAGGAAACTATATAGCTGTATTTTACACATTGAGGAAATTGAGCCAGATTAAGCAATTTGCCTAAGGTCACACAAGAAAATATTAGCAGGGATGGGAATGAAACGCAGATCTCCTGTGTCCCAGTCACAGCCTTAAAACTGACCATCCTCTGGATTTTTGAAAAAGGCTTTTTCTAATCCACGAGTGCTCTGAGAAATGTCCTTTTGCAGTGGGTTTTTGTAGCTCTACCCTCGGCATTGCTTCACGTTCTCCAGCCTTGTTCCCTATGCCTACTTATGAATTCATGTCGTCACTTGTTAAAGATTAACATCTTGGCACCAAACTCCCCTTTCAAAACAAAGCCCACACGCCCTGACACTAGGTCAACTTAATGAAGCACTGCAATTACCTGCACCATACTCTTACTTTGCTACGACAGAACTTTTTAGCATCTGGGACTTTAGAACTACTTCCTCCCTCAAACCAAGGTGGTTTCTTCTGTCTGATTCCCTTTTTAAGGGACAGCTGTGGTATGGCCAGTATCCTAGCTCCTTTAATCACTAGGACTATTTTGGGTGAGAGAAAATGGGCCCTGTCCATTTTTCACAATGTGGGCCAGAGAGCAAGGGTCAGATTCTCCATGGAGTATGCGGTGTGTCAATTTAATGTGCAATGATCACTATAATTCACATCAGTTTCTAAAGCACACTAAGAACTTTATAAATGTCAGCCCCTGCGAACAGTACTGACTATGGTGGGGATGGTTGTGTTCAGGGCCCTTTGCCTGGGGAATTGTTCCAGAATCTGTTTTTATTCAAGAATCTTCTTAGCTCTTATAGCTGCTGGGCTCATGCTGAAAGCATGAGCAGAATGTAAATTCAACTAGTGTGTACAGTCAACCTGAACCAAAAGCTCAAACATGAACTAGCTTATTTTTCCTTTTTAAAATGGCTAAGTGACAGGTTTCAGAACTATTTTTAATGCATTTTCAAAAAACCATGTAGCTAGCTAGTTCCCCACCTTATGCAGCTCTCAGGCCCTCCAATTTCCCATTACTACCCCTAATGCATATAGGTATTAATACAAAATCTAAAATCTAGAGAAGACAATGTGGAGACAGCATGAGATTGAAACTAAAGAGAGGATACTGTACTGACCAACTCCATATTTAGTTCAGTAAAACCCTCAAGTTCTAAAACTGCTTGAAATAAGTTTTAAAACTTAAATCCAGTAAGGGACATGGTCAGAATTAGGGCTGTTAAGCAATTAAAAAAATTGTGAATAATTGCACTGTTAATAAAACACCATTTAAATGTTTTTGGATGTTTTCTACATTTTCAAATATATTGATTTCAATTACAACAGTGTAATTGTGTACAGTGCTCACTTTATATTTTTGATTACAAATATTTGTACTGTAAAGTATTTTTCAATTCACCTAATACAAGTAAGGCAGTGCAATCTCTTTATCATGAAAGTTGAACTTACAAACGTAGAATTATGTACCAAAACCAGCATTCAAATATTTGCTGTCTACAAGTCCACTCTGTTGTCCTCCTTGTTCAGTCAATTGCTCATACAGACAAGTTTATTTACATTTGCAGAAGATAATGCTGCCCACTCCTTGTTTACAATGTCACCTGAAAGTGAGAACAGGTGTTCACATGGTACTGTTGTAGCCAGTGTCACAAGATATATGCCAAATGCTTTATGCTTCAACCACAATTCCAGAGGGCATGTCCCCCTGCTGATGATGGGTTCTGCCTGATAACAATCCAAAGCAGTGAGGCCTGATGCATATCCATTTTCATCATCTGAGTCAGATGCCACCAGCAGAAAGTTGATTTTCTTTTTTGGAGGTTCTGGTTCTGTAGCTCCCACATTAGTGTGTTGCTCTTAAGACATCTGAAAATGTGTTCTACGCTTTGTCCCTCTCAGACTTTGGAAGGCACTTCAGCTTCTTAAACTTTGGGTTGAGTACAGTAGCTATCTTAAATCTCACTGCAGATTTGACAAAATGCAAAGAAGGTACCAATGTAAGTGTTCTTAAAATGAACATGTGCTGGGTCATCATCCAAGGCTGCTATACCATGAAATATATAGCAGAATGTGGGTAAAACAGAGCAGGAGACCTACAATTCTCCCCCAGGGAGTTCAGTCACCAATTATTTAATGAACTTTTTTAATGTGTCATCAGCATGGAAGCATGACCTTTAGAATGGTGGCCAAAGCATGAAGGGACATGAATTTTTAGCATATCTAGCACATAAATACCTTGCAACTGTGGCTACAAAAGTGCTATGCAAATACCTGCTCACTTTCAGCTGACATAAATAAGAAGCAGGTAGCATTATCTCCTATAAATAAACTTGTTTCTGTTAGTGAGTGGCTGAAGAAGGAGGACTGGTTGGACTTGTCAGCTCTAAAGTTTTACATTGTTTTTGACTGCAGTTATGTAACTTATGAGGTGAACTGAAAAATACTATTTCATCTATCATTTTTACAAGTGAAAATATTTGTAAAAGTGAGTACTGTACACTTGTTATTGAAATCAATACTTGAAAATGTAAAAAAATCCAAAATTTAAGTGATTAAAACTGAGTAATTTTTTAATCATGAGTTAACTATAATTAAACAGCCCTCATAATCACCCAACTTTCTATTAAATGTGAGTTAATATTCATAGAAGTAGCAGCCTGAATGTGGATGTAAATTTTTTTTAAACCCTGAAGGAAAGTCAGATTTTAGCAAAGTTTTCAAAATTTAAGAAAAGAGATTTTTGTAAAGTGTTCTGTATTAGCAAACTGTAATACTTGGTTTGAAAGCTGCATGACAACCTGTAAAAGTAACTAGGCTGTTACTTGTCCAAACTGATCCAGAGAATAAGTGAAAAGTACATTTGATTTTCAAATTTTAGTTTCTTGTCACTTTACAAGAAAACCTGCCTCCTTAACATTTAACGGAGGTTGAGTGAAGGCCACGACACCACTAATTGGGCATCTTTTCTATAAATATAAAACACTAAGCAAACTAATTCTTGAATGGTACATTTTGCGAATATTGCTTTAATCATTAAGCCATCTCAATTTTCAGTCATCTTTATTCATAAAATAAGTTTACTGTACAATACACATTCCCAGCCATATCTTCACTTCAAGCATCTGCATTACAAAAATAGTGGGTATGTGATGGAAAGTAGTCACTCCACACAATGTGAAATGTATTTAAAACCCTAAAATTGAGTTCATTGTGGGGATGGAGGAAGAGAAATATCAATACATGTAGGTGAAGACTAGGACTAGATAAATTAAAATCACATTTTGTATTTACAAAGATAAGCACGAATCAAGCATTGTTTCATAATAGAGCAACCTTAAGGAATTGCCATAGACTAACAGCTTCCTCTGTTATATAAGCTAGGAAACAACATTTTTTAAAAAAGATATCTTAAAATTTATCTTGAACATGTTGTTGGACACCAGTAATGTCTAAAGGGAAACTCATTTTCTTACAGCTCTCAAATGGAAATAAAATCTTTCTAAGGCTGATACAATAAGGAGGCATTGTATAACACAGTTTTTCCTAAGTTCCTAAACCAAAAGATAGGATGCTGATTTTGTAATCACTGTTAAGAAACAGAACTAGTTATCTTTTCAATAATTTTTATGAACTTATTTTGTAAAAAGCAAGATTCCTTGGAAAGTTTGGAGAACTTCATGCAGTTGTCTGTTCTCATCATTACAATGCCTTTTATTACTTCCATAGGAGCAGTTCAGTCATTCCAATGATTAACTTGCATTTGTCTTCACCAAGCAAGTTCATACAGATTAAGTCAAATATTAAAAGTAATTAATCTTTTGCTTCCAAGGAGGGGAAAAGTTACTATGTGAACTATAGCGGGAATTAATAGCATTACTCTGCCAATCGTTCAATCATTAACTTTATTAACCCAAGTTTTTCCACAGGCTGATAATTCAGTCTTAGACATTTATACCATGCTAGGTTTTAGCCTACAAGGGTCAAGAGTTGTTTTTTTTTTAAATTTGGAAGAAAAAAATTGGTTTACATTTACACTATTTAACTAATCTGATTTATCAAATGCAGCTTGAGTAGCAGAGTTTGATAGGATTCAAACAACTTTCGCTTTGTGAAAGTTTGAGCTGCCAAAGTGTTCAGATTTGGCTAGTGTTTGTGTGTATAGTTTTTTGGTGAAGGCTTTTACTATACATATTTGAAGATTCACTTTAAGTTATGAATTTTTTTACATGCCAGACAAAAAAATATGCAAAGGAAGCCACACATCAACTGAGGGTTTTCTCCTCCTTTTCTTATTCAGAAAAACAAATTGACAAATTCAGTCAAAAAGGACAAAAGCAATGCAACAGTTATTTCCTCAGCTTTTCACTTCACACCTACATATTGCAGCACATGTAGCCCATCTAGTTGGATTCTAGCCGTTTAATTGGGAAGTGCCAACTTTTCATTTCTGCATTTGCCTCAGGACTCAAAGAATTAGCTCCTTTTTGCTCAGTTAAGCATGCTAAAAGCACAACTCAATCTATAAACAGAGTTGCAGTTGAAGCAAACTTTAAAAACATTTTTGGGACTCATGAAAGTGAGGGATTAATAGCACTATTAGAGCCTGCCAGAGTGCCAACTTCCTCAAATGGTTCTTTCAGTAAACCCTATTTCAGCTATTTTAGTTTGGGTGTCTCACAACTGCAGCTTCCCAATTCGTGATGAACAAACATCCAATTACAGACTAGAAACAGACCAACCTAGTCCTCTAGTTTTGAAACAAAAGCCTGAACCCCTTTCCTTTTCTAAAGGTGACTGGCTACACCAAGAAACTGAGCAAGATGGAAGCAGCTCTTTTAATGTTACTGAAACAATTTAAAAATAGATTCAGTATCTACAACATATTTTTAATAGTATTTAGAACTGCACATACATATGAGCAGAACATATTGTGGATACTTGCAGAAAGTACCTTCTAATATTAAATATAGTTATTTACAAGTTAGTTTACTGCTGAGTGTTGATAAAGATTAACAGCATGAGGAATAACAAGACCTGTCATTTTAAATTTGCTATTTCCTAATTGTCATACCCAATGCAAGTGATCATATTTTGAACTGGGATTCTTCAGGAGGTCTGTGTTTCCAGACTTCAACCAGGAATTGGATTAGGCCCTTAGTATTACCAATTCCTGTTGTGAAATATAGTTTTGACTATGTTTAAAATTTGTTTTAAAAAAAAAAAAAAAGACAGCAACATGGATAGTACATAAGGTCTACCTGTTACTTTAACTACTCTTGGCCAAGGAGACTGATTTCAAGTGTCAGGTTATTTAGGCAGGTGTCTTTTTTATGATCAGTAGCTTATACACATTTTCTGTATGTGAATGTTTAGCTTGTCATTTGTTTTGAATGGATTAATACAAAATCTCCAATTCCACAACTGCAGTGAGAAGCAATTTCCTACAAGAGTTAGGTCTATGGCAATCAACTAATCTGGTACTAAAAACCTTGATATACTGTACACTGTATAAAGCATTAACCTGAAATCTGATTTAAGATACAGGAGCTTTCTGGTGCCCTATTCAGTAACAAATGCTTGACAAGTGAACCCTGATACCCTAAGCTGTTAAATGTGCAACGAAGTTTGACGACTTCACAGAATCTTCAGCTCTTCCTGAGGCTCAGATCACTGCTCGTTACTAATGCTGACAGAGATGTACTCTCCGATACATCTTCTTTCTTGAGATTCAGGAATGATTCTCTAGTGATCTGAAGGATTTCCCTCAGGCCTTTGTTTTCTTGCTAGAAGATGCCAAAATAAAAAAAGAGACACTTAAAATAATTCCAGGTGGAAATCAGGACAAAGAAAATGAAAATAAGACCGATTTGGGGAGATTAATTGTTTGGAACGGAAGAGGAAGAAAGTTTTACATTAATCTGTGATTTAAGAGTGAGGGAGTATTTAGGAGTTATTTTTTTTTTTGTACTGAACAGATATCTTCAGCATCAAGAAGAGCGCTCAAAGGAAGAGGATAGCTTAAGTTTAAACTTTTTTTTTTAAACAAAGTTAAGATTTCCCCCCTCCATGGGAAAACACTTATTTAAAACATTTCTCTGTGGCAAAGCATTGTGTAATCACATAACCAGAAAGCTACATTGCCTACCTCAAACATTCAAAAAGCGATCCCCAAATTTTTTTTTTTTTAAATGGTTTTTAAGACAAAACACATGCATGTGGGTTGGAGGTTATTTACCTTCTGGTTTCTGAACCTTCAGCATACATTCTCGTCACATTTTTAAAGCTTTTGTCTAAAACATGAGGGCTAAAAATTTAACTGTTTAAAAATGAAAGCTGAAACTCTCAATCATTTCCCTAGGAGCTGGAATTTTACATAAAACATCCTATTGCAGGACTCATGGAAAAAAATTGCAAGAGTTGGACAGAGCAAAACTGACTAATCTTATTGTCCAAATAGAGTATAATGCAAACAGGAGCATAAAAATAAATTAGATCAAGCTAATTCAATAGCATATTACATTTTGATAATTTTGTCATGAGACGAGGTTGTTTTGGGTTGCAATAATGTGATGGGAACAACAGGATTGGAAAATTTACATAGAACAGAAGCTGAGACTGAAAACAAAGAATGCAGAGCATCCTCTACCATGCAGGACTAAAATGGCAATAAGAGTAGAGAAAAGATTGAACTTTCTTCTTCAAAATTACTGGCTTTGCAGACTTCATGGTTAGTGCTGATGAATGTTGAAAATAGTTGTTTGAATGGTTCATATGAATCCTTAATTAAGCTGAATAGCATAGCATTCTGTAAAGGGCACAAGGAAGTGCCACTGGTAAGGCTCTCTCTATTGTTGCAGAGAATATAGCATCTAAGGAGACATATTAGAAGTCAAAGTAGACAACTGGAGCAAAGGAAAGTATTTGGACGATTGTCTCTCAGAATCTAGTGAGTGCCCAGGACTGATGTGAGAGGAACCCACCCCTTTATGCTCTGGATCCCTTGGGTGTGTTAAGCTTCTGGAGCCTCAGTGGAGTTCAGCCACTGCCCCAATCTCAGGGCATCTCTCTTCTAACTGGCACCCCTTCTGAGTGTGAACCCACTATCCAGCCACCTAGCCCTTCTTAGCTCAGCACTGACTCCCCTGCACTTAAACCTACCCCTTTCCCAGAACGCCACCCAAAAGGTGTGAAGCCTCCAGTTTACAGTGCAGCAGTTGTGATGCATACACACTTACAGTTTACACTTTGTACAGTCTAACACAGCGGTGGGCAATAATTTTCGCAGGAGGGCCACTCCACTAATTTTGGTAAGTCATCACGGGCTTCACATTTCTAATATATTAATGGAGGGAGTGCAGGGTCTGGGAGGGAGTTTGGGTGCAGGAGGGAGTCCGGACTGGTGCAGAGTGTTGGGGTGCAGGGTCTGGGAGGGAGTTCGGGTGCAGGAGGGGGTTCTGACCTGGGGCCAGGGGGTACAAGGTGTGGGCTCTGGCCGGGAGGCACTTACTACAGCTGGCTCCCGGCTAGCAGCGCAGCAAGACTCAGGCAGGCTGCCTGCATGCCAAGGCCCCACGCCACTCCTGGAAGCGGCTGCGTCTGGTTGCTGCTGGCACATCTCTGTGCACTGCCTGTGCCCACAAGCACCACCCCCGCAGCTCCCATTGGTCGGTTTCCCATTGGCATGGGACCATGGTAGGCAGCCAGCCTGCCTGCGCTCCCCATTGCACCGTGGGACTTTTAACAGCCCAGACTCTGAGATCATGAGGGGGCAGAGGAGGCCAGGCAGAAATGTTAGTCAGGGCAGGCTGGACAGAATGGGTTGGATCCGGGCTGTATTTTGCCCACCCTTTGTCTAATACCTTTATGCTCTTTCATACTTAATACTGTAAAGCACAGGAGAAACTAGACCACAGGAAACAATAAAACATCTTAACCACAATATCCCTCATTTGCTCACCCTTCTGTTTGAAGTGGTTGAAGAATAATCTGTGTTCTGAAGGTGGGCAGGATATCCCCTGCCGCATGCATGCTGTCACAAGGGAAGTGAGCTCTCCCTCAGACTGCAGAAGACAGCCCCCATGCAGAGACCAGCCTCTGCTCTTTTAAAACCTTCACCATCTGTCAGGTGACACTCAAGCCAGCTTCCCTATATGAGCACAAAGTCACCTCCCATCTGCTAAACCAGTTCTTCAGGGCAGGGACCAGTCTCCTCCAGAGTGACTAGATTTCCAGTGATTGAGTACTTGAGACAACTACCCTCTATTGTTGTTTTGCCACCAGACTTTGGAATTTGCAACCCTACATGGAGGCAGACAGACCACAGAGAAAGCAAAAGGCCGCATTTTCAAAATAGAGAGTTTGCAGCCTGACACAAATATAGGCTTCATAATCTCACACAAGTCGTAAACTGAACAGGCATATTCCCAATTCATCACACCAGGATAGCAACAACTAATTTTCACAGTGGTCGAGTAGTGCAACTAGAAGAATAGGAAAAGGAAAAAAAAAAATAAATAAAAAAGCAAGGAAAAGGAAGTGTATTAAAGGCTAAATCCACTGACTTAAAAGCTGAGCATGGTCCCAATGCACTCAATTAAGCCTAGACATAATATGTAGATACAGTAGTATATAGCCCAGTTCTCACAAAAACCACTTATTTCAGCAACACTGCACTTCAAGTACTTGCTTCTGACACCATGACTAAAAGCGGATACAGAGAGGAGGTGGGCCAAGCAAAATAATTAAAAAATAGATATATAATAGGTGGTCAAATAAAGAGACCGCTTTAAGTTTGAGCAAACGCTTGTAATGTTGAGCAAGAGAGCATTTCAAAGCTAGAAAGTTCCTCTGCTTTACAAATACATGCTATATTGTAATTTTATTTCAAAATGTGATAACACTTGCCTCAGGGCATTTAGTGGTGAGAGTGGGAAGAGAAAACCTAGTTGCTGCCTTAGCTTCTTTGATTTAATACTTACTTCAAGCTGAAAAATACGCTCCTGCTCTTTGCAACCCTGCTGCTCGTCAATTTCAATGGCTCTTCTCATTACTGCTGCCATTTCTGTAATTTGGTCCACATGCACTTGTAGCTCCTAAACCATAAGTGAAATAAAAAGCTTTACCAATATATTCTTTCCTGCGTTAATAAAAGTGAGCATTAACTTCATTTTAACTACTGTGCCAGTTATCAGAAGTTTGATTTCTACAATAATTTAGATCTGGCAGTAAAAAAAGCCCCACAACGTTCCAACATTAACTAATATTACTGTGACACAATTGATTCAGTAAACTTTTAAAAGAAGGAAGTCATCTTAGCAGCAAAAGGCTTCTTCAGTTTCATGCTTTTGGAAGTCTGGATCAAGCTTGCTACAGTATCAGCAAAACTGACCACATAATCCCTACAGCAGTAATAATAATTTCTTTGCTCTTGTTCATCCCTGACAGTCCTTGCAACATATCTACTACTTCACTCTGTTTTAAGAGTGATCCCTATTCCATCTCTTTTTGTGGGATGGTCCCGACAACTTCTAGTTTTTGCGAGATGTCCCTTACCTATGTTTGCACTTTAATCAACCTTTGTTATCTTGCCTGCCCACTAAAGGACACATCTGTTCTTTGGTCAAAATTTTCTATTTTACACCTCACCTGGAAGATTAGTCCCCCATTGTCATCTTCCCCAACCATGCTGGGGAATTAATTCTACACCAAGCCAGAGGAAAGTATGTCACCCATATCACCTCCACCATTTTCTGCACGTATTGATTCTGATATAGATGTATTCCATTTAAACTCTGCTTTGCTTAGTATATCTGATTACATCAAAATAGTATGGCTACACTAAAATCATTCAAGAGCATCTGAAAGCCAAATATTAGTTAAAGCAAGCTCAAACGATTCCCCAAAACAAAGGAATTCCTTGGATATCCAGGAGAGTTTATATTAAAATAAAGTTGAAATCAAAAGCTTTGTAACTATTTAAAAAGTTGAAATAATGTTTAGGCTTTAATAAGAAAGTTACAAAGTTAATTCCATCTTTAGCTTGCCCCATTGTGCCTACGTATTGCAGAGGCTTGAAAAAGCCCATGATCTTGCTAAATATGCCTGATCTTCAGGCCATCTGCTACAAGAGATTTGGAATTTTCTTTCTTTTGTCACAACCATAATATTCTTCTATTATTTACTATTTTCAAAAAGGTAAAGTAAAACTAAATAAGATCTGGAAAAAAAAAAAAACCACCCAATTTTAAAATGTACATTCTGATTTGCTGCCAACTGCCTCCTCTCCAGTCCATAATTAAGTGCTTCATGGACACATTGAGATGCACTGATGAGGAGGAGTCCTTCAGGGTTGTTAAAAGGACAATTTCTATCTCCAATATAGACTCATTACAAGGTTACTATGGATGTAGACTGTAATTTTAAAGTATTACAAAAAAGTTAAAAGGTGTGCAGTAACCAGTGTTTGAGTTGCAATAACTTCGTTGTTTGAAGTATTTGGTTGTTTTAAAAGTTACCATATGGCACTAGGCCACAGAAAGGATCACGTGCCTGCAAAAGATTTTTTTTTTTTTAAAATGGTCAAACCAGTTTTTAGGAAGTTTAAGATTAAACTGTTCATAGCAGGAAACTGCATAACAAGTTTAAGTTCAGAGCATATTTCTACACCATACTTAGACCAGTTTTGGCTACTTAACACCGTACAAATATTTTTCTGGTATATATGATACTGGTATAAATATTTTCAAATTTGTTTGAAAAAAATTCAGTTGCAGAAAACAATGTGGAAAACGTCAGTAGACAAGTGCCAACAGTTGCCACTTGGTAGAACAGTGTTCACTGGTAAAGCAAGATTAATTCCTTGGACACCAAATTTGGAGTAATTATATTCTTAATGCCCATAAGAGAGAGAAGCTTTTAGACTGCACTTCAAGATTACCTAACATTACTGACTATATAGACTAGAAAGAAGTGCAAATGATGAAATTCCAGGTATCTAGACACATTAAAGTCTCCCCACAGACATACTAAATGGGATTGAGTTGGACTAAAGAGATCGAGAGGGCCCTGAAATTTCTCTGCTAAAATAATATTTTCCCCAAACAAAACACTCTTGGGATAAATCAGGAGGAGATATTTTGTTTCCTTGCTTAGGACTTAAACTGTTACTGAAACAAATGCAGCTTCTTTGAATGCTTCATCTGTACACTTTTCTAGAAGCATAAACTCACTTTATACAGTATAGACCCATTTACGCGCGGATGTCAAGAGTCAAGCCGTCATGACCGCGTGTTAATGAACCGCGGGTTAAGCGGGCCATGCTGAAAAAAGTGTTTATGATTCACTTAGAAAAAAAAAAATGCGAGCCAGAAAGAGCAGAAAATAATGGCGTTTTTTTCCTCTCTTATGAAGTCTGTCATTCGCTGCAGATGAATGATTTAGATATTTTCCGCATTTGGCTCCTCCATAAATCTTACAACAGTTTCTACAGCACTAAGGGCTTCTGTGGGCGAAATTCTGACCTTTTCAATGACGTCCTCGTTGTCGTTGTCATTGTCATTTAGGCCTGAGTTACTAGAATTCTCGCCATAACTTTTGCGGTCCAATGTAGCCTCGCAGCCTGTTAAAATTTCTTCCTCAGACAGAAATTCTGAAGTCAGGCAATCTTCATCCATGTCCAGTCACTCGGTAATGATTTCCGGCAACGTATCCAAACTAAAATCTTTTATCATTTGAAAAAGAAGTTTACCTTTATCCTCTTTTGTCTGCGTGTGTGTTCGTAGGATGTCTTCTTCCAAAAATCCTTCAAAGTCTGGCCCTGAATCAGCGCCACTGCTGGAGTTTTCCGAGTCTGAGCCGTCTTTGACGGACAAGGCATCACCGAGAGCCTTCATCCAGCAGTTCTCAATGGACTTTTGTTTTACTCCGTCCCAAGCTTTTTTAACTCAATACATAATTTCCTTCATGTTTAACTGTTTCAGGAATTCGGAAATGCCTGAAGACGTGCATGATACGATTGCCAAAATCAGCTCCCGTCGATAATTGTTTTTAAAATTCTGAATAATGCCCTGGTCTAAAGGTTGAATTTTTGATGTTGTGTTGAATGGTAGGTATAGCCCTCGAATTTTTCCATTGCTCGATACCAGTGATTTGGCTGGAGGATGGGTTGGACAACTGTAAAGTAGCAGAAGTGCTTTGGCTTCGAGTTTCTTCGACAGCAGATGCCTACGAGCAGCTGGAACAAAGCTGTTGTGGAACCAGTCGTCGAAAATGTGTCTCGCCATCCAAGCATTTTTGTTGTTAGCATGTATTACTGGCAGTTTGGCTCTATTGAGGTGATTAAACCAGCAAGGGTTATGAAAGCAGCCAATGAGAAGAGAGGCAAGCTTATGGCTGCCAGTCTTATTACTACAAAAAAGAAGAGTCACACAATCTTTTTAAATCCAGCTGTTTTCTGTGTCTTGTAATTAAAGGCTAACGTCTTATCAGGTAGCAGTTTTGCAAATAAAGCTGTTTCATCACAATTATAAAGTTGTTCTTCGTGGTAGTCTTAAAATCTATTTTACAAAATGAACTTGGCAGGAAATGCGTTCGCGGCCGATTCATCAGCTGATCGGCTTTCTCAAGAAATCGATACCTGCGCTATGCCATGACGCTTTTTAAAATGACTTATACATTTCTACATCATATTTAGAATGGCTTGGAATGATTCATCCCCCGTTAAATTTCCAAATTTTGTAGCTTGGGCTTGAAGAACTGGCCCACTTAGCAGCATTCCTTTCAGCCTTTCCTGAGCAAACCACGTGCACATGGCTTTGTCTATTGTGGGTTTTGCTGAATAGCATACATGTTTTCGCTTAAGCCCCGCAGCAGAATCAGTATTTTGTACAAAGCCATTCAGTTTAGATTAGGTTTTTTGCCATCCTCAGAGAGAGTATATTCTGCAATCCCAACATCTTTTGAAACTTTGGCTTGGGTTTCTCCGCTATTTACTCCATCTATTGCAGCTAGCTTTTCTTCTACAGTGTAGGAATGCTGATGCTTGCCCTCTGCCATTATATCAGGCCTACGGTTAAAATTTTCTAATGTAGTATATAAATTACTATATATCATCTCTCTCTCTAGCGTGACAATGACTAAGCGTGCATGATACGTCTATACCAATATCAGTAAAGACGTACAACATGTTTCCGCTCCGCACTTCCTGTTGATTTCTATGTCAGTGAGCTAGTGAGCAAATCTGTAGTGCTACATAGCAAGTTCCTGTACCACATGTTAACGAGTCTCGTGTGTTAAATAGGTAGCACTGGGAGGCATGGCGCTACTGCGCTTTAAGCGGATTTGCGTGTAAACGGGTCTGTACTGTAGTACCTACATTTTTTTTTAAACTCCTATTGTATCTATCAGTGTACGTTCTATTTGAAGTTCTCTCCTCTATAGAGGGAGTTTTTCCGATTTTTAACCCAAAAGGTTAACAGGAAGCTCCAAGTCGAAGTGAACTGAGGGATATCCCACTGTTTTATTCTCAGCGTTTATCTGTGAAGTTACTTCTGGTACCTAACAATGCTTATTATTCTATTACCTGTATGTAAAAATCTATTTCAATAGCCCTTCTAATGAAATAGTTCACTGTAACAATTGCAGTACTTTTCATTAACTGTTTATTGTGCCATGTTACAAAAGGTACAATTTAAATACATGTGTTAATTACTTAAAAAAGATGAATTGAACACTGTCACCTTCTGGCAAAGCCTATTAAAAAAGTGAAGAACCAAAATAATATGGGTCAGCCTTAACTAGGAGCTGAATACCCTCACACACACACGCCACTGATGACAGGTTAGAAACACACTGGTTTTTAGTAACCCTTTACTCTCCTAGTTTTCCAGGATCATCACAAGCAGCTCACCCAGTATGGACAACTTCCAGATCCACTCAGACATCCTACAATGCACTGGTTACTCCATAGCATCTCTGATTAGTGCTGAAACAGGAAGCCTGCCTGAAGGGGTGGGAGAAGAGAAGAAATATAAGCCTGGTTATTCAATATTCAGAAGGTTCTCCCAAGAGTTTTTTCAAAACTAGTTTAATACCTTCAGAAAAGGGGTTGAATATTGAATAAAACAAGGCTTACCTTATTGACCCAGCACTGATCACAGAAGCCATTAAAGTCACAAGTGCATGCTGGAACACTGAGCTGATCTAAATTATTACTGGAGACTATGATAGCCGAAAGTCCAATATGGCATAGCTCCCCGCCCCCCCGGCCCTGGTCTACAAGAGGAAAAAGAGAATTATGGAAACGTAGTAATGAAATGCTCTTAGATAAATACCTAAACACACATCACAAGCATCTAGTAAGACTGATCTGTTCGTCTGAACAAGCTTCCTGTCTATGTTTAAGTAGGCTATCCTATAAAACTTGGGAATTGCTAATGCACTTTCTAATATAAAATGACATTTGCTCAATTATCTTATTATATTGACATGACTAAGTTAGAATTTTTTTTAAAGACTTATTACCTTGGAATGTTGCTCTTTTAACTTTGTTATTATACCTGGATCGTCCTTTTTGCTGGCCATGAGCAGCCTAAACATCTGCTCTCTGTATTTGCTCATTATGAGTTCCAAAGCAGACTGATGTTCTTCAAGAGATGTACGTAGTTCTACCAAAACAATGTAAAAACTGCTTCAAGACATGCATGCAAAAATACTTCATTTGAGAAAACTAATCTAAGCTCTTAGACAGCACCAAACAAAGTTTGCATAGCGCTTGCGCTGAGAAGTTCTCCCACAGACAGAACCAGGGGACCTATGAAGTCCCTTTATGCTGCTCCAGCCCTTTTATCTGAAGTAAAGTGGCCAGAGAAAAGGGTGAGGATCTCGCTCCTAGTGCTCCACTTAAAACACCCAATGCAGAGTCCATCTGAAAGTTAGGCTACTGTTTTGATCTGTAACTTTGCAGAGTTTGTCTGACTTTAAACATGAGAAAAGCTTGTTTTGTTTTGAGAAACAATATTTTGTGATTCTTCAGTATATAGAACCAGCAGTTAATTTCCCCAAAGCTTAGCTTTTCTGCAAAGGCTCAAAGCAATTAACCATTACAAAATTAATAAAGGGAGTGGAATTGTACTTAGGAAGCAGGACTGATCTTTGCGTTTCTAGTGCCCTATGGAAACTTCCTATGTGAGACAAGAAAATGGTGAATATGAATCTGTAAGTGCCCCCTTGTTTAGAGTACCCCAAAACCATCAAGAGTCAAAAGATATTTCATTAGACTAATTTTTTAAAAAGAAGTAGAAGCCTCCCCTGTACATAAATAAGTTATTTTCTTGGCAACAGTAAGATAGATATATTCTGAATAGTAGCAGTGCACAATAGTCAAGTCACAGGATAAATAAGAGCCATAAGACCTATAGAAAACTGCCAGCAAAACTACATTTCAAAAATCTCAAAAGGAAAAGTAGGTTTCAGGAAAAAGGAAAAATAGTATTTCTTTTTGTTCACCATTGTAATAAAGATGCCAAATCTCCAAATGTCGACACAACCAGTGCACATGACTGATTATACTAAAAACAGTAGTCCTCAAACTGTGGGTCGGGACCCCAAAGTGGGTCACAACTCCATTTTCATGGGGTCACCAGGGCTGGCTTAGGCTTGCTGGGGCCAGGGGCTGAAGCCCAAGCCCACCACCTGGCTAGGGCTAGGGCCGAAGCCAAAGCCTGAGGGCTTTAGTCTGGATGGTGGGGCTCAGGTTACAGGCCCCCTGTGTGGGGCTAAATCCCTTGGGCTTCAGCTTTTGTCCTCCTGCCTGGAGCAGTGGGGCTCAGGCTTCAGTCCCCCCTCCTGGGGTTGTATAGTAATTTTTGTTGTCAGAAGGGGGTCATGGGGCAATGAGGTTTGAGAACCCCTATACTACAAGAATTTAAAATTAGAAGAGAACATTCTTAGGGTATGATCCTACATCCATTGAAGTCAATGACAAAACTCCCACTGATTTCGATGGAGCAGGATCAGATTCTTAAAGAACAAAATATTAAGCCTCACCTTTATTTTCCTGTTGCAGTTCTCTGATCTGCCTATTTTCCTGCTGGATACCCATTACTAATGTAGATCGAGGCCGATGTCTTGCTACCTCATTAAGCTCTTGAATTTCTTCTTGGTACTAGTAAAATTAAACAGATTTAAAAAAAAAAAATACTTGTGTAAATGAAGGCAAGGAGGTGTATTAGTACTGACTGACTAGTTTCAAAGTTCGAATCTGACCAATACTAAATAGCCCTTTGGTACATTGCTTATTATTAATTAGCAATCATTTAAAGACCATTAACAAGAGCTAATTTTTAACGAATATTCTTATGTCTGAACATTCTGCTGAACATTATAATTCCCCTGAGAAGCAACATTTACT
Source organism: Eretmochelys imbricata (assembly GCF_965152235.1). Lineage (NCBI taxonomy): Eukaryota > Metazoa > Chordata > Testudines > Cheloniidae > Eretmochelys > Eretmochelys imbricata. The sequence continues at coordinate 238,633,971 of NC_135572.1, forward strand.
TCAAAACTTTAAATGTGTTACCTTTATTTATTAACAGGTTTCAGAGTAGCAGCCATGTTAGTCTGTATTTGCAAAAAGAAAAGGAGTACTTGTGGTACCTTAAAGACTAACAAATTTAATGGAGTGTAAGCTTTCGTGATGAAGTGAGCTATAGCTCATGAAAGCTTATGCTCCATTAAATTTGTTAGTCTCTAAGGTGCCACAAGTACTCCTTTTCTTTATTTATTAGTTTTTCTACTTTACTGAGATTGTTAACATGACAGGATGGGTTTCCCAAACATGGACACAACAGAGCCTTTATCACCACTGACCCACCCACACTTAGCAAAACAGTAATATCCATTGGTTAGGTTAACAGCAGAAAGGAAATTGTTACCCACTCAAAATAAGCTGAACAGGCTACTTTGCCACAGAAGAAAATATAAGATGAGATAAGAATACTCATCTAAGAGAAAACAAGAGATTGTTCTTATGTAAGTCTCTATAAATTTTTTTTAAAAAATTAGCGGAGATGTGCAAAATTAAGCAAAAATATTAAGCTACTTTTAAATACTTCGTAGAAGAGCAGCACACAGACACTGAAAGTTCCATAATAAATCATAAAACCCAATCCTACAGACACATGACCATGCTTAATTTTAAGCATGTACATGTTTGTAGGAGGGGGTCATAGTAACTGACGAATAATTTGTTTGTAGAATCATAATTACTAGAGACAAGAGACCTATTGGATCACAGAGTTCATCCCAATCCCCATGAGATCACCAGAAGAGGTATTGAATATTAAACAGATTATGCACTATACTGTAGGAGTCGAAAATATTTAAACCAGTTTTAAATACTGATGTTTCAAGTGTTTTCAAAGTGTTTTTTTGAGTAAACAAAATGGGAAAACAAACCTGCTTCATTGCTTCCACCCGCTTGTTGAGAGCTGTAGTCTGTTCAATAAGAGCTTCTGCTGCGTTGTCATGCTCTCTTAGTCGCTCTACTAGTGCTTTAGCATCAGCTAGGGCTTTCTCAATCGTGCAACTCATTTCTAAAAAAATAGAAGTCATTATTGCCAAGACAAAGACTGTTTATCATACAGCTGTATCACCACCATGTCATACCTCAAAACACATCAAATGTTTTCATTAACTCAGAAGCAGTCAGATACATTCTTTCCCTCATCCCCAAATAAGGAGAAATATCCTCACATTGCAGGAACTATTTTCTCCTGGGGAACAAGGAAACTCTACATCTCTCATGGAACCCTGCGGCCCCCATCTCCTTCATCCACCTTTAATCCCCCAAATTCAAGGCCATGCACCACAGCCAAGAGCTGAAAGGAAATTTTTGCAATTACAAAAAGTTATGTCATATTAACTGAAATTCAAGACACCTATTAAAGGCCATCAAAAATACAGGGATAGCACTTTTCCCCTTTAGCTGTAGTAATCTGGTTGAAGTGTAAATAATTTCCCGACAATCTTAATAATGGAACACTATGTTCAAAGGGCATCCAGAGAGTTCTCTTTTTGAGACCTACATTTATCCCATAAGATTCAGTAAGACAGGGCAGAGATGGAACCATAGGTTGTGCGCTATTCTGAAAGTGGAATAGCTGGAATTTAATATGGAACAAGAAGGGGAACTAGTACAAATGTGTTCAGAGCATAAGGGGAAAGGTGATGCTGGCACCTTCATTTTGGATTATTGTTCTGGCTCATTCCTCCAGAAGGTATTACAGCAATCAATGAGACATGAGGGCCAACTTCTTGCAAAGAAGAATAAGCAGGAAGGATGAAATTCTGGAGGAGCTGAAAAGACAGTGGTGTGACTTGCACATAGCCTTTTTGAAAAGTGCATAGGAAAAAGAGGAAAATCAAGTTATTTGTAAATTTGGTTACTGAAGAGATGGTGGTCTTGAAGCAAAAAAAAAAAAAAAAAAAAAAGGTTGTGTCACTCTCCTCCTTTCAATATATTTTGTGGTCCCAGTGATGTATTTGAGAGGGGGGAAATCTAGAACTGATCCTGAAAGGCTAGGAATAAAGATAAATTTTTATGAATCATGAGAGTTGAGGTGACCACTAACCTGACAAGATGAAATCACCCAGGGAAAATTTAGAGACACAGAATAGATGATTTTTATCTATGTCTAAAAATGACTCCAGTACCACTGCATGGAGTATACTTTCCTCACATCAAAATATGGACTTTTTAACAGTACTGAGTAACACAGCAATTTAGGACACAAAATGAACACACGGAACTCAATTAAAACTTCACAATCTATCATTACAGCCCCTGTGACCAGGCCCACACTATGGCTAAGGTAACAAAACTATATATTCAAATTTGAAAAACGTTCGCCTTATGAGATTTTATACCCTTAGTCTTGGTACTCAGATTATATTTGGTTTTTTATTTGGAGATTTTGATGCAAAGTCTCTTCAGTCATTTTTGAGTTCAGAGTATAGAGGAAAACCCACACATTTTTTCCATAAAAAAAAAAAACCAACAACACAAAACCTGCTCATGCTTTTGAGCAGTAAACAGAGCTACAGTAAAAAGACAGGTTTCAGAGTAACAGCTGTGTCAGTCTGTATTCTCAAAAACAAAAGGAGTACTTGTGGCACCTTAGAGACTAACCAATTTATTTGAGCATAAGCTTTCGTGAGCTACAGCTCATTTCATCGGATGCATACTGTGGAAACTGCAGAAGACATTATATACACAGAGACCATGAAACAATACCTCCTCCCATCCCACTCTCCTGCTGGTAATAGCTTATCTAAAGTGATCACTCTCCTTACAATGTGTATGATAATCAAGTTGGGCCATTTCCAAAAAAAAAAAAAAAAAAAAAAGTCAGTAAGAGTTGGGTGCTTAACTCCCTTAAGCTCCTTTGAAAGATTTTAACTCCCTTTGAAAGCCAAGATTTTAAGCAGATCCTAACAAAGTCCCTACTTCATGACTGATTTTTCTGACAGACTAGTCCAGGGCGTGCTGTTAAGAGGAGGAATGATTCAATGAATCAAACATTTACATGTAAAGCAAAATCATCCCCATTCCTACCCTACTACGATCAGGGGGGGGGGGGGAAATACAAGATAAAAAGAGAGAACAATTTTGATTGCTCAACGGTGTTCCTGCATTTTAAGAATATGCTGCAAATCTTTAATTCTTCAAAGATTTTGATATCTATTTAAGTTACACAGATGTTTTAATTTGATTAATCTGACCAGAGACTCCCTCTCTGCCCTGAATACAACATGTAATATACAAACATGTTTACTTTGGTATTTATGTAAAGGTAGCCAGGTGCCTTTTCAGGGATCCCATTGGTAGAGAATGGAAAATACCTTGTTTATTCAACAAGTAAGCTTCACTTAAAAACTGGCAGGTGCAGGCTGGCTGTAAATGTGTAAATGGCTGTTAACTTTTTCCTGTAAATGTTTGTAGTGTTAAGTCTTTTCTGGTTATCAAGTGCCTCGTTAACAGTTAATCTTGTGGTACCTAGCCAAGTTCTTTAGAACTTTGTGTGTTGCCAGAAACAATCAGATTGATTTGTTTTGTCTTAGTCTGGCGATATAAGGGTTTTTTTAAATGAATATTAATGGCGAGTTGGCTCATATGGTTCCCCCCACCAATCTGTGTTCTTGTTCTTTCTAGGCTAGAACACTTACAACAACACACACAAAGTTTGGCCCCTTCCACACAGGCTGGCAAAACTGATAGAAGCAAGGTTAGCCAGAACCATATTTAGATAGTTTAAAAATTGTTCTTTAATTTATTTTCCAGCCCACTATGAATGGAGCCTCACACTGTACAATAGAAACATTTTTTGCACGTCAGTTTATATTAGAGCTTATATATCATTAACTTGGATTCAACTACACCATTACTGACGCACCTTTCTAGGCAAATAATCAATTTTGCCCTTCCTACATTGCTGTAAAAAAGCCCCTTTGTAGCAGAATCAGCAAGGTTCTGAATTACAGTGAATGACTCAAGAAAGACTGAAATGAAACCACACATCCTGCATAAACATAGCTCTAGGGGACTTCTTGTGCACAGTTGACATTTAGGGGCAAGTCTGGGAGAAATACAGCAACATATGTCCCACCAAAAATAGTGGGAGCCCAGGTGGTGCAGAAGATACTCCCAGTTCTGATGTTAGTGTCTTTGAGTGGGAGATTACTATTATTTACCAGTAGCTGAAAGCCTGTGCTGTAACATGGGAGCAATTTGTAATGCCATGTGTGTAAAACAGCCCAAGATAGTAAAAACTGGACAGTAACAGACTGACAATCCCAGTGAATACTGAACCAGGTTGAGATTCCAAACATAGTGAACTTTGAACATACTTGTAGCTGCTTCTGTTACTTCACACTGACTGTACATTCATTTTAGTTTTCAGAGCGACACACTGAATGACATTCTTGGAACCATGAGCCAGGAACCCACCATACTGGGCACTTGTACAATCATAAAAAAAGGATAATCCCTACACCACAGAGTTTATGAGACTTTCTACTCAGCAGTTTGGACTGTGCTTTGGAAACACCATTTTTAACTTGAGCAGAGATGTGAACAGTCTATCTGCAGATCTTGGAATACATCACTGAATTAATCTATATATCTGGAAGGTTTTCTTGCAACCACTAGGGCTATAAACTTAACACTTACAATCTTAGATTCTGTAACAACTGCAGCTCCCGCTTCCCCCCGGCCCGCCAAGGAAATGCATCTAAATGGCAAATGGATTCAAGCCAGGCCCTTTCACTGATTTCAGAAATGTCAGGGTTAGCACAGAGCAAGAGCAACAGCTCTAACAGCACAGCAATACAGCCACCTACATACTCACTTCCTGTCGTTAACTAATTGCTTTGAATCTTATCAAACTCAGTTGCCTTAAAAACATACTAACCCCCCCCCACACACACACACACACAACCTTCCTGTATCTTTCTGCCTTTCTCCATCTCTGCTAAAACCTCTCAGCCCGGTTTATGCTCTTTAATTTGTCCCCTTTTTGATGACTAGTTTTCTACCACGGAACAGTTTTCCCACACAGAGCTTGGGCAAAGGTTCACAGGCACGCCTGGGAGAGCACCGCACGCAACCTCTCACGTAAAACACAGAGCGAGCAGCATCCCCCCTTCCCCCCCCCGCCCGGGGCATTTATCACACGAATCCCTCTGCGTTTGACAGCGAAATAGTCAAGCGATGCCGCTGCGTGAGCGCCCGCGTTTGGGGCCGCTGCCGTAGGAGAGCTGGGGTCTCGGGCTGCTCAGCCAAGGCGGAGCGCGGGGGGGGGGAGGAGGGAGGCGAGGGTGCTTGGCGAGCACGGCTCCAGCTGCCCCACAGGCGCGTGCCTGACAGGGCTGTTTTGGTGCCGCAGCGTCACGCGCCGGGAGGGACAGGAAGGAGGGCGGCAGCGCCCGATACTGTTACCTCACGACAGCGTCACGTATCGCGATACCAGGGGCGCTCGTGGGTGGATGAGGCCCTCTGTGGCTAACGTTCACCGGGCACGGCCACAGGCGCCCGAACGTCACAATCGCCCCCACCCCTCCCATTCCCACGGCCAGCGCCAGCCCCGCTCCCCGTAACCCTCCTCCGGCGTCCGGGGGGGGAGGGGGTCCCCAACTCACTCATATCCGGTGGCGCCGGCAGAGCGCGGAGGCCGCCGCTTCAAATAGCAGCGAGTGCGGGGGAAGGCGCCAGGCCGAGGAGAGACCCCATGAGGAAGGAGCGCGACGCTCCACAACCACAGCTACCCGCCAGAAAGAAGAGGCTGGAGGGAACAGAAACCAGATATCGCGAGACTTCCAGCCCTATCCACCTGCTCGGCTTGTGGTAAAGAGCCACAAGCAAATATCGCGAGAGTGTCAGTTTCTCTTGCGAGCCCCGTGGGAAGTCCCGCGAGAGGCTCTACGAACGGTGGGTGTGTAAGTGTCCGAGTCTCGCGATACCAGTGTGGTGACGGTGGCCAGGCACGAGCATGGGGGCGTGAATGGCCCAGGGTGCGGGGCGCATCGCTGTAGCCAAGCCCGGGGCAGCGGCGACAGGCCCCTGGGCTCCTGGCTTCAGCGGCAGTCTCAGGGTATCGGAGCCTGAGGGGTGAGCGCAGCGGGGAGTCCGGCTGCTCCCCGCGGGTGCCGGGGCCGGGCTGTGGGGCAGCGGCGGCAGGAGGGAGATGGAGGGCACCAGGCCGCCGCGCCGCCCTCCCGTCCCGGTGTGAAGCCCAAGTGCGCCTGCGCGCTCCCTGGGTGGGCAGAGGGGGCCCCGGGCGGCGCTTCTCCGGCAGAAGTAAGAGAACTCACCCCCACACCCCCCGGTGTCTGTCTGTCTGTCTGAGGAGCTGGGACTCCTGGGTTCTGTTCCCGGCTCTGCCACTGGTTGTTCCGGCTCCCTCAACTAATGCCAGGCCCAAGTCGTCTTCGCACGGTGCTGGAGGAGGTTACGGTCTGTCTGTGCTCGTATTTAAACTATTATTGGCACCCGACAGCCGCGCCTGTTGGTAAGATCATCTACAGAGCTTGCTAGTTTGAATAAGTCTTTAGAGGCTGAAAGGAGAAAACCGCACGTGAAGGTGGAGCATGGTGTGACCCTGTCCGCACTAGGCCGTAAAACCTGCTTGTTTATTTCCAGGGGAAAACCAAACCCAGCATGTGTGTGTGGTTTGCTTGGTTCCTTTATTTTTTTAACTGCATTGTCATTCAGATTTTGTTTGCAGCGGTGTTATAGTCGTGTTGGTCCCAGGATTTGAGAGAGACGCTGGCTGAGGTAATATCTTTTATGGGACTGATTTCTGTTGGTGAGCAAGACAAGCTTCAAACTTCAGTTCTGGCAAGAAGAGCTCTATGTCAGTTCAAAAGCTTGTCACTTTCATCAACAGAAGTTGATCTGACAAAAGATACTACTTTGACCACCACCCATTCTAAAGTTTTTACATAAACCTATTTGAATGATTTTAATTCTAAAAACATTCTAACTCAATCTGTGAATGAAAATGTTTCCTGTTTTTAAAAGGGAAACAATAAGAACATCAAGGTTCCTAATGGGTATAACAGGAAATCTCTAAAAATTAGAAGGCTTGAGGGAAAGAGGATAGGAAGGAATAATTGGAGTGTGACATGGATAGTGGGTGGGACCAGCTATTGTAAATTGGATCGGGATTTGCAAACTGTTAGGCTGTGTCTACACTGCCACTTTCAGCGCTAAAACTTTTGTTGTTCAGAGGTGTGAAAAAAAACGCTCTCCTGAGTGACAAAAGTTTTAGCGCTGAAAAGCATCAGTATAGACAGCACTTGATCTCCCGGCAATAAAGCTACTACCACTTGTTCTGGGTGGAGTTTTTTATCGCCGGGAGAGCTCTCCCCCTGTGATTAAAGTGTGTCTACACTGCCACCAAACATCAGGGGATGAATTTTTCTGACTTAGTATACCTAGAGTTGAAGGAAATGGTATGTAAGTGATTCAGTGGACTGAAGTTATAAAAACAGATTGTCAGTAGTTAAAAAACAATGTTTACATTTTATTTTAAGTAGAAACATTTGTGCTCATTCTAAAAATTGCAGAAATTGAGTTTCTTTTAGATCTTCAAGATCAAATGTGCTATTGAACAACACAAAAAAACAAATTTAAGGTGGAAAAACAGAACATTGACAACATGGATGGGTCTGAAAAATGCCATCTTTAATACTGAGCACATCAGAATTAAGCCCATGTTAAAGACCTGGTGAGATGCCACGAAGGCAAAACTTAAAAATGATTCAGATAGTCTGTGAAAACTTTTCATTACTTAACTGGCATGACTTACTCCCAGATACAGAGATCAAAGGTTGAGTACAGAATGTGAGGAAGCATGGTTGGTAGAACATAATCTTGAGGTCCTTCTCTTCTGGCACTTAAAAGTTGAACATCTTGATTTCTGCCTTAAATCTGTGTTTGTGAAGGAGGTTGTGTCACCATCCAAATGGTGTGAGAACTGTGGTAGTAGACTCACCGGGGACTGTACAGTGGAATTCAGAGTTTTGTCAATTTTTAAAAGACCTCTTCTCCTATCTGGTCAGCATCAATCAAGAATACTTTTAACTCATTTGGAATGGTTCATAATAGGAGGTTCTGAAAAATATATCTGTATGTAAGGGCAGATACAAAAGCTTGGTAGTCTTAAATAGGTCATAGTCTGGGGACTGAATTCTTTGGTTTACTTACAGAATAGCAACATTAGATAATTGTGTTCCTTTTAATGTTTGAAATTAATTTAGAAGCACAGCTGTAATACTGTTTGCATCTACATTCATCCTGGTTACAAATGGTGTCTTAGCTGTGTTTAGAAACTGTCCAAAAATCCTAATGCTGAGGATGGGGAGACTGCAGTAGGGTTTCTGCTAGCAATGTTTCGTTTAAATAGTTCTCCATGTTGAACAGGGAAATAACATTTTGATGCATGACAATTTTGAAAGGACACAGTTAACTTAATCTCTCACTTCAAATAATGAATTTAAAATAGTTTCAGGTAGTAGGTTTCTGCCCCCAAGTTTCCATGCCAATTTTTAACTTTGCAATCACATTTTCCTATTCTTTAAAATGTTTTTCTTTCCTCTTGCTGTGCAAAAGATCCATACAAACAAAAGGGAAATCTCTGTGTGCAGAGGTGGAAGAGAAACTGACAATCTGCAAAACGCTGACAAATGCACAAACTAACAAACTGTAAAAGAAAAGTTTCTTTGCTCTTAAAAAGTGTTCAACTACCACCAGCTAAGATTACTATAAGTGACTAAAAAAACAAAACACAAAAAACCATACAGATGAGTGGCTTTTTAAAAGTTAGTTAGCATAATTTCTGGTGTGAAAATCTTATTTTGAGAAAGCTAAATTTAGTTGACTGAATTTGCTTTGCTTTGTGTGCTGAGGGCTGTGCCTACAAATATAATGGAGTACTTGTGGCACCTTAGAGACTAACCAATTTATTTGAGCATGAGCTTTCGTGAGCTACAGCTCACTTCACTTCACAGCATCCGATGAAGTGAGCTGTAGCTCACGAAAGCTCATGCTCAAATAAATTGGTTAGTCTCTAAGGTGCCACAAGTACTCCTTTTCTTTTTGCGAATACAGACTAACACGGCTGTTACTCTGAAACAAATATAATGAACTACGTTAGAGAGACAAGTCAGGTAAGATCATATCTTTTATTTGATCAGTTTCTGTTGGTGAAAGAGAAACAAGCTTTCGAGCTACACAGAGCTCTTCTTCAGGTCACTGCAATGAATTACTTTGCTGAAAAATTGCTGCCTGCTCTGTAATTTGTTATTTTCAGAAATAATATTTTAAGGTATATTTTTAGATATACAAGCAAAAAAACTTACTGCTTACTAATTTCATTTTTAATCCTTATATGAGGATGAACTGCAAAAAAAAAAGTAGTACCTATTTATTATTTGCTTTTTCTATCACATTCTCTTCAGTTTTCTTCTCTTTCTGGGGAAAGTGGTTTCTTCCTGGGCAGGGATTGTGTATTACTAGTTTTTAGTTCAGAAGGATTTTCTTTTTAAATACCAATCATAAGTAAGGCAAACAATCAATGCAAATGGGTATTTATGGTGGAAACATTTGTGCATCTGTAACTAAAATCTTACCAACAGCAGCTCTCTAATAAAGTTAATATTTGTTGTACAAATTTAAATAAAATAACACTAAACATCTTCAAAGGCTCTAAGTTCATATAGTGGTCTTCTCCTGGTGCTTTGTAAGTTTTTTGTCTGATTTCAGGATTTATTCATTTCAGGAAGAAAATGAAAATTTTCTCTGAGTCCCATAAAACTGTTTTTGTTGTGGATCACTGTCCGTATATGGCAGAATCATGTAGACAACATGTTGAGTTTGACATGTTAGTAAAGAATCGGACCCAAGGAATCATACCTCTGGCACCCATATCAAAATCACTGTGGACCTGTTCGGTGGAATCATCTATGGAATATTGTAGAATAATGTATGATATTTTTCCTTTCAAAAAACTGGTAAGTGCTTCTAAAAGTACTGCTTATTGTAGAGAGTGTCTCATTTTAGTGGGTGCTCTTTTAAAATTATTTTTGGATGCTGTCAGATTGAAAAGCAGGTGTCTTAGATTAAAAACACTGGAAATTTTAAAAATTGAATTTTTCACCATTTAAGCTGCTGCATTACCCTTTTCACTCAGTTGAACAATGAAAATAGTCAGTTTAATTTTAGTTTTTCACTTTCTGGTTATCCGCTCTATCTCATTGCTTTGGTTGTAAACTCTGTGGGTGAGTGTTTAAATCCACACCAACTATAATAATATTAATAATTATTATTTAAGATATATTTAAAGCTTAAATTATTTATTTTGATCTCAGGTTTTATGTAATCCAGATTTTGACTCTACACAGACTTGGATATAACTTTTGTAAAATTTGATGAAAAAATAAGAAAAACGTAAAATACTTGGTATTACTAGGAAAATGTCATCTTAGAGGAGAAATTCACTTTCCTCTTTTATTTAGTCATGCACAAAATTAGTCACAGATGTCTCCAAGTGAGTATGGAGTGGTAGTTAATGGGATAATGGTAAAAGCAAGGCAGAGTAATAGAATAATTGCCCTCATTGGCATATCTGACTCTGTTGCTGAAATGACAGTAAAATGTACTGCCCTCTAGGTCTATTGTTTGTATGCAGGATTGATTGGTATTATAGGAGACAGTTCCCTGTGGCTTCATGCTGTAGCCCTGCTTTCTGTAATGCTGGTCTTCCACTTTTGGGGAGAGAGGAAAATGCAGCCTTGCTGAAGGATTGATAATGTGTTATGACCCATTTTTCTTGCTGTAATAAGTTTAGTCTTCATTCAGAGTGTGTTTTATGTACTTTGCATTATTTAAAAATAGACTTGGAGCACGCTTTTCTGTTCTCACAAACTCATTTATTTTGTTTTGGAGTTAAGCTGATACATTTTGGACAAAACTAAGGAGTACATAGTGGATCACTTAGTCTGTTTTTCTTTTGGCACGTATTTGAGACCTCTCCATTCCCTTTAAGACCAAACAAGTCACTTCTGTGATTTATGGTTCCTTTTTTCACTAACCTGGAAATCCGAAATCCTAAGGGTGTTCCTTGGTGCATGCTTGGCATCACATCCAGCTGCCATAATCCACTGTGCCCAGCATGACTCTCATTTGTATCTTGGTAGTATATTTAACAAATTCTAAGACTTTTGGTTTTTTTTTAGGTGTCCACGCTTTGGCACATAAGTTAAAGAGAATCACTGTGTTAATGAGAAAAGGAACTGTGAATGGCAATAAAAGATGAACTTTTTTTTAACATAACACGGGCAATGTATATTTGTAAGAAAAATAAATTTAAAGTAAGTTATTAAAGAAATATAAATTAAAAGTGAAAGATTTTACAGAGCGCAATTTTTTTATCCTTTTTGCTTTGTAGAGTAAGTACTGTACCTCTTAACACTTCACAATTAATTATAAGATTTAGAATGCCAGATTTGTCATTGGGGCCCATTTGTGACCCTTCAAACTGTTGTTGTTTAAAGGTTGTTCCACTCCTTTCTGTCCTAAATATGTTGAATTCTTTTGTGGCTCTCTGCAGTGCAAATTTAATGGAGTGGCAGTTCTGCTATTAAGCGTAAATTGTAATTTCTCTAAGGCCCCAATTCAGCAAAGCATTTAAGCATGTACTTAAGTCCCATGCTGGAGATTACAGTGAAGTCTGTGGGACTTAAGTACATGCTTAAATGCTTTATGAGTATGAACGTTTGCAGTGAAAGCTCATAAAGTTATCTAATCTATCATCATAGCTCACTAGGGTATTTACCTCAATGATCTCCTTTGATAGCAGATTCTAGTCACTGATTAAGTGCTGTGTTTAATTAAATAAGAGGAAAAATACATCTGTGCTCAATAACTATTGCTAATGAAAATATAAATCCATTTTTTTCTCCTGTTAGTTTTGCAATGGTAACTACAGTGTTAACAGTCAAAACCAGCTCCTTGTTTATACTCTACTAACACAGGATAGGAAGTCAGTGTTAATAATGACTTTCTAAAATGATAATTAAGTGTACATGAACATTTTTTTTTCTTTGTCATCACACCACTTCTAAATGCTTGATCTTTGCTTAAAATAAAAAGGAGATATTATGTTAGTCTGGATTTAGCACAATTGTTATAACCTATGGGCACAAGTTAGTTTGATGCAAAAATGAAATGAGGTTTGAGTGACCTATAAATATAATACTGTGGCACTCTGACCTTTTCTAGGTAGAGCCTTGCAGATCCATGGATATGGGCTTTATGTCCACAGACAATTTTTGGCAGCTTGTGGCTTGGATGCAGATGCAAATTTTGTATCTGCGCAGGGCTCTAGCGATCTCACAGAAATCAGGGTGACGCTGTAACACATGGGATGGGGGCAAGGCAGATACTGTGGCCCCAAAAGTAGGTGTGGGGTGGAGGAGGTGGGAATGGAGCTCTGACTGCAGCACACACTCATCCAACTGGAGCAGCTGTCACCCAGCCCTCAGGCTCCCGCTCAGCTCGTTGAATCCCTCCGCAGGGGGCTGCAATATGTGGCAATAGCCCGCTGAGCATTTTGGCGGTTGTAGTGCCCGGCTTGCTCAGACTTGCTTAAATTACAACTCCCAGAAAGGAGCACAACCATGGGCTCCTGCTCAGTGAGCCAAGTGCCATCTTGGAAGAGGTATCGTTGTACTTTAAACTAGCGAGCAGCAACGACAGGCGCTGTGAGAAGCGTAGTTGTTGCCACCGTCTGTCCTGGCCAGGTCTGCATTTGTTAGAGCTGCCATGGCTGCATAGGGATGTCCGAGCCCCCTGCTGGGAGGGTGGCACTGCACAGAAGGGCCCAGGATTATAGCCTCTCTGCCCGGAGTGGGGGAAGCAGGTGCAGCGAGGGCAGAGCGGGTGGTGGGGCAGGAGGTCTCTGGGGAGAAGTAGGAAGTGGTTGGGGCTTGCAGGCTTGGCACAACCCTGTGTCACTGGAGCATGGTGACCCATGGAGCTGCTAGTAGAGCCCTGCTAATCTGCGGATTTCTGTTTTTTATCTGCTGACCATTTTTGCAGATTGGCTGTGGATAAAAATTTTGTACCCATGCAAGGCTCTGTTTATGGGCATGTGAGAATTATCGTATAAGAAGAAAGAATACATTACTGTGACCTTAAAATTTGCTTTGTAACCTTTTAGGTGAATTTCATTGTAAGTGATTCTGGGGCTCATATCTTAAATTCCTGGACCCAAGAAGACCAAAACTTGCAGGAGGTATGATTAGTACTCGATACGTCTATTTATTTTGTGAGGCTAGTTTAAATTAATTATAGTGAAAGAATAAGCTTTCTTAGTATATTCAGTAGGCAACATTTTATCATGGTATGACATCAATGTTTTAGTTTTTTGTCTTGTATATTTTTTCTGAGAATAATAATTGATTCATTTGTTTGAAGGAAGATTCTGGATTTAGAAACATTGTATGTTTCTAACAGAATAAGGTTTTGTGTGTGTGCAGTTCAGTTACTTTTCATCTTAAGATAATGGTTTAAATAGAGACAACAACTTTTTTAGCTTGTGTAAATTTTAATTTTATTTGCATATTCTTACAAATCTAGATGAAACTAGCTCCTCTTTTAAACTCACTTGAATTTTTATTTATTTTATTATTCATCCTTTAAAATCACAATCATGTAACTATAACAAAGGAAAATAGGCAAGAGCTGTAAAATTCTCTTTATTGCAAAACGTTCCAAAATTAATCTTGTAAAGAAATTCACTAAAACACAGTGGGAATACAAAGAAGAAGAAAAAGTAGTAATTTAAAGACAAAATTAAAAGGTACTCCATCACAGGTTTGACTTCTCTATAGCACCCCCTGCAGGGCCAGGGCTGGTACTCTAAGCACTCCCTGCATTAGTTTATAACAGTGGTTCTCAACCAGGGGTACATATACCCCGGGAGGTGCTTAGAGGTCTTCCGGGGGTACATCAGCTCATCCAGATATTTGCCTAATTTTACAACAGGGTACATAAAAACGCTAGCAAAGTCAGTACAAACTAAAATTTCATACAGACAATGACTCGTTTATGCTGCTTTATATACTGTACATTGAAATGTAAGTACAATATTTATATTCCAACTGATTTATCATTCTATGGTAAAAATGAGAATGTAAGCAATTTTTCAGTAATAGTGTGCTGTGACACCTTTTTTGTATTTTTACGTTTGATTTTGTAAGCAAGTAGTTTTTAAGTGACATGAAACTTGCAGGTACATAAGACAAATCAGTTTCCTGCAGGGGGTACAATACTCTGGAAAGGTTGAGAACCACTGGTCTATAAGTTATGGCCACTTGCTTGGAGTAGGGAGGTCTGTGCCGTAAGCTGAGGGTCAGTCTAAAAAAGGTTAACAAATTCAAAATTTGTCTGTTTTTATTTGTCTGTGTCAAGGCTAGCACTTGAAAGCAAGGCCCTTACCTGGCCATGGGGTTCTGGGAGAGCACCGAGTAACTCCTCTTTCCCAGTCTCGCCTATCTTTGCCCCAAGCAGAAGCAGGCAAGCTACCTTAACTGGCCTGCTGGCTCCCAATTGGTCAGTATCTCCTGCTGGTCCTTTTAAGCATCTGGAGGAGTAAGTCTTGTAGGTAGCCCAGTCTGAGAAGGGGGTTGTTAAGGTGTTGACACCTCCAGCTTAGGGGCAGAGAATGCCTAATAGACGCTGGTTGGAGACTCCGTTTGCATTTTGACTGGAGCTGGTTGGAGATTTTCTGATGGAACACTTTTTCACTGGAAAATAGTAATTTGATAGATCTGCAGAAACATGTTGATTCTGTCAAAATTTGGTTGTAAATCTGCAAACCAGGCTGGTTTCCTGCAAGCTTATCCCCTCCCTCCTTTGGTAGGCTGGGGCTCACAGGGCTTCCTGACTCCAAATCAGCCTGTCTAGTGGGCTGCCCTGGAACCAGGGCTTCTAGGTAGCCTGCTGGGCAGGCTGCCTCAGAGTGGGGGTCCCAGAGCTTCCAGGGGAGCCTGGGTCCTAGGGGATCATATTTCATGTTGGAATCCCCAAACATGTGTTTCCAAAGCAAAATAAAACAAACTCCCAGTTCCATGAAAAATTGAGTTTTTCAATTTTTGTCTCAGTTTGGACCCAAAAATTTTCTGTTTCTCTGCCTGCTCTAATTTTTACATCTGAAGTAAACTATTGAAGGTCTAATTTTACCATCAGAAACAGCAACTGATCATACATAGTCTTGGTAAGAAAGAACTATCAAGAACATCTTCATCAGGACCTATATCAAAAGCTTAATTCAGATGAGCCTTTTTTTTTTTTTTTTTTTTTTGGCCTAATTATATTAGTGAAATGTCAGTATGGAGAAGAAATATAATTTTCAGCCCAAAAGAAGTAGTTTTCAGAAAACTAGAAATGTGTAACAAAGGAAGATAATGGAAATGGTTTTGTAACCTTAGGAACATAACAGCCATACTAGTCTGGCCAGTGATCCATCTAATTCTGATAGTGGCCGGTGCCTGACACTTCAGAGGGAATGAACAGGACAGGGCAATATCAAGTGATCCATCCCCTGTTTTCCGGTTCCAGCTTCTCGCAGTTGGAGGTGTAGGGATACTCGGAACATGGGGCTGTGTCCCTGACTGTCTTGGCTAATAGCTAGGGCCTTACCAAATTCATTGTCCGTTTTTGTAAATGTCATGCTCATAGCATTTTAAAAATCTTGAATTTCACGGTTTTAATTTTTAAATCTTACATTTCATGGTGTTGTAACAAAGCATGAATATGTATTTAGAGATAGCGAAATATAAACATGTAAAGCCCTTAAGTCAGCATTTTTCAACCTGGGGATCCTGACCCAAGAGGGAGGGCACAAGGCTATCATAGAGAGGATCACAGTATTGCCACCCCTACTTCTGCGCTGCCTTGAGAGCTGCGTGGCTAGAAAGTGGTGGCTGCTGGCCGGGTGCCCAGCTCTAAAGGCAGTGCAGAAGTAAGGGTGGCAATGCACCCTATTGTGCCACCCTTACTTCTGCGCTGCTGCTGGGAGTGGCGAGTTTAGGGCTAAGTATTTAGCCCAGCAAGTTGGTTATGGGTCAAAATCAGTTGAATATTGCTCTATTTTTCTCCCCTGACCATGTTAATTTGTATGTAGAATAAATTGTAATTAATGACTTCTAGTACGAGATCATTTTACTGTAATAGCTAAGATCATAACTTCACAACAAAACTTTTTTTTCTTCTTTTTAACCAGTTAATGGCCGCTCTAGCAGCTGTTGGACCACCTAATCCTCGTGCAGACCCAGAATGCTGCAGCATACTGCATGGTTTGGTTGCAGCAGTAGAAACACTCTGCAAAATCACAGAATACCAGCATGAGGCCCGAACCATGCTAATGGAAAATGCAGAACGTGTTGGAAACAGAGGAAGAATAATCTGCATTACGAATGCCAAAAGGTATTTACAGGATTATACAATTTTTTTTGGGGGAGGGGGGGGGAGGGGGGAATTAATGGTTCTATAAATAGGCTAGATCCTTTGTCTTCTGATTCTTTTTTTTTTTCTTGATGTAGTTCAGTGTTTTTATTTTGATATATAATGCCTTTAATAGTTAGTTTTTGGCTACTGACAACTTCTCACCTAATGTACTCCACCAGGAAAGGTCAGCTGGGGCATTCAAGATAACAGCTCCCTGTTTTACATAAGTGAGCATTAATGGTAGAGAGTTTCCAGGAGAGAG
Source organism: Eretmochelys imbricata (assembly GCF_965152235.1). Lineage (NCBI taxonomy): Eukaryota > Metazoa > Chordata > Testudines > Cheloniidae > Eretmochelys > Eretmochelys imbricata. The sequence continues at coordinate 238,650,745 of NC_135572.1, forward strand.
TTGTTTAAAGAGTTTGGGTGGGTTAAGGAGTATAGTAGTGTAGTTCTCTTGGGATTAATGGTTTATGAAGAGTTAGTAATTTGATACAAAATTAAAGCTTGTCTCCACATGGAGCTATTCAGAAATCAGAGTGTATTAAGGTAAATTGGAAGAAGGTACTCTTACTCACGAATAAGGGAGGGATGAGGGGTCTGTACATTCATGAATAGCTATTGTACTTGAAATTCACAACATATTTTAATCCAAATTAATTTTCAAGTGTAGACAAGTCCCTTGACCTATCTTGTGCCTTCTTGCTCACAGGCAGAGCAGTCCACAGACGCATAAAAAGTTGGGGATTAGTGAATAAGATTTGTAATTTTGTTCAATTGTACGTGTATCTAGGAAAAAAGATAAAGTTGTGTATATTTAATTAAAATTATACTTTGACTTTTTTAAATATTGTAAAACAAAACTTGTTTATACTTCTGTTGAAGAATTTTTAAACTGACATTTGCTCTTATTTGTGCTGCATCTATGTGCCAAAACAGTAAGAGCAATATGGTAGTGAAACAAATATAGCCATAAGAGTTTTTCAAAATCCTCTTGATCTGTAAAAGTAATAAGCCATTTACTAAAGTATTTGGGTTAATTTTTTCTCTTTTTCTAAGTTAATTTTTTCCCCCCTTTTAGTGACAGCCATGTTCGAATGCTTGAAGACTGTGTCCAAGAAACTATTCATGAGCATAACAAGCTTGCAGCTAATTCAGATCAGTGAGTGTTCAGTCCATAAGCACAGTTTTTCTTATCCCGCATATACCTACTTTGATGTGCCTTTTACGAAATACTGATCTATATTGGTGGTGGGCAACCGGCCCACGGGCCGCATGCTGCCCATCAGGGTAATCTGATTGCGGGCCTCGAGACATTTTGTTGACGTTGACTGTCCGCAGGCACGGCCCCCCACAACTCAGTGGCTGCAGTTCTCTGTTCCTGGCCAATGGGAGCTGTGGGAAGCAACAGCCAGCATGCCCCTGTGGCCCACCGTTTTCCGCAGCTCCCATTGGCCGGGAACAGAGAACTGTAGCCACTGGGAGCTGCGGGATCAATGCGACCCACAATCAGATTACCCTGATGGGCTGCAGGTTGCCCACCACTGATCTATATGATGCTGTTTGAGAGTTTGTCTTGATGGGCCGTTTGAATGCTTAACAGAGAGGGGAAACTAGATGAGGAAGATAGTAAAACACAACCCTGTAGTCTGAGGTCTTTAGCCATTGTGTTTTCCTGTACCATAGCCCTGCACAAGACCGTGCTGCTTTAGATTGGTTTAGATTGGTATCTCTTAAAGCAATGAGGTATAAAAGAGAAGAGTAAAGAAGATAATTTAGCCCAGCTATGGAAAACATCTCTGTAACTAACAGTGTATCTGAAGAATACCTGATACTGCTGGTGATTAATGCTTTGAGCAATGCATGTTGGTGGCAGCACTGAATTAGTTTTACATGCCTGTTACTTTTAGCCTGCCAGAGCTTCTGTGCTTGGAAATTGCTTTTAGTTTTCAAATAGCTTTTTTTGCCCGGTATCTCTGTTGAAACTTGAGAAACAAAATACTGAAGGGGGGGAACAAAAGGACTGTTATGTTAAATCCCTTTTCCCTATCTTCTGTCTATCTTGTCTATTTAGATTATGAGCTCTTGAGGGCAGGAACTGTCTATTACATTGTACATGGGGCCCTGTCCTTGGTTGGCTCTAGGCATTTTCACAATATAAATAAATGTTAATAATATAATCCACCACGTAACCTCTAACTTTCATTTCACTGTTTGCATTTTTTACAATTTCATATACGTTAAAATGGTATTATGGGCCCCCAGGAAATAAGGTTTTTATTTAAATGCTATGTAAGGGTGAAAAGGTTTTGTGACTAACATTGTGACATTGGAAACAATGGAGGATTGGAGATCTGGGTTCTTTTTCCAAAGTTTTCTTGTGAAAACTTCACGTAGGTTGCATAATGGCTGTGTGTGGAACTCCAGCAATTGGGAGGGGAGGGTGCTCAGCATCATTCAGGCTATTAATTTTCATTTTCTCTTCTGTACCTAATGGGGATTAATTAAAATTTGAAAAACACTTTTATGAACAGATCCTCAGCTGGTCTCGATTGTCATAGGTTTATTGACTTCTGTGGAGCTAAGACAACTTATTTTAGATGAGGATCTATCTACCCCATTGATACTTAAATGGAAGGTGCGACAGAAGTACAGTGGTGTTTTGCACCCCAAAATGCTCAGCTGGAAATCTTACCATGTTTTCAGTTATCAATTCATAGAATCATAGGACTGGAAGGGGGACTGGAGAGGTCATCTAGTCCAGTCCTCTGCACTCATGGCAAGAGTAAGTATTATCGAGACATCCCTGACAGGTGTTTGTCTAACCAGTTCTCAAAAATCTCCAGTGATGGAGATTTGTGTGTTTATAAAATGCAATAAACAAACACCAAGTCCTGACAAAACTTACTCAAAAGCAGAATTTGTCTCTGGTGCTTCTGACTAGTGCAGTGTTCAGGAAATCAAGTTAGTCTTGCATGGGAGAGAGTTGACATGAATTATGTGGCATACAGCTGCATTGCTGACCTACTAAATAGAACATTTGATTTCTAAGCCTCATGCAGATCCAGAAGTGTGAATTGGTCTTAATCCACACCTATCCAGTTGGTGAAGATAGCCTTGTTTCAGATCGCCTTAAAAAAGAGGTAAGGAGCTTAAATTGCTTTAAAGAAATGGTACCACTGTACTGAATGTCACAAACCAACTTAGGGCAGGTCTGTACTTAAAACCCTGCATTGACACAGCAGAACTTCTGTGCTGCTTAAGTGAAGACACTCCTACGCTGACAGGAGAGAGTTCTCCTGTCACTTCCTGAGAGGCTATAGCTATGGTGACGGGAGAAGCTCTCCCATCAACATAGCACTGTCTATGCAAGGTTTAAGGTTGGTGTAACTGTTGGTCAGGGGTGTGTATTTTTCACACCTCTGTGCAACATAGTTATACCGACATAGGTCTGTAGTATAGTCCTGGTCTTAAAATTTAGCAGTAATGTTTTAGTTTCCCAGAGACTGGATACTCATCTGTAAAGGAAGAGGCATATGTGACAGTTTGTGAAGAAGCTGACAACATAGAAATGTTGTTACCATTTTCAGTGTGTGGTTCTGATAACATTTTCCCCTCCTTTTGCAGTAGGCATGGAGTTATATCTCTTTCATCAGTCTGCTTGAGTTGTTTTTGCTAACTGTTGACTTTGCAATAAAGCCATTCATCTTATAGTTTTTGCAGATTGAGCTCTTTAGTGACCTCTTGAAAGGAAAACTGTTAGTTTTCATTTGTGGGAAGGAGATTACAGTACAATGAAAACACAAGACCTACATGAGATATTTACTTCTCTGGGACTTTGTCTCCACAGAAGAACACATTGCCGGCCACCAGGGACCTCTACTTCCCCATACAAATTTCTGTTGATGCTGAGCTTGATAGCCTGCCAGAGCATGAATATTGTTAAATGTTACATATATATTATTCTATCCAACCCATCAGTACTTTGACTAACTGTATTGCACAATATGTTATTTTAAACTTGGCAGATGGACTTGTTTGTGTCTTTTTAATTAAATGTCAGTGGAAAGAATATCTGCTTCCAAAGGGGTGATATGCAGATATCCTTGTGGTGTCTCAGGAGTTGATAAAATCCTATAGTATTTATCCACATACCAATAAAAGAAATGTCCTAAAAGAAGAAATTGTATTTTATAAATGTTAACACATTAAGTTAAAATTATTCTGTATACTGATATTTTCATTGCTTATTTACAAGTGCATGTTCTTGGACAATCTGTATATTTATAGTGACTGTAGGTCAAAAACCGCACATGCACCAAGTGGTATATGCCACTGTGCTCTGCTGTTCTTCAGTCCTGCTCTGTTTTAATAATCATAAGGTGTTGGCTGTACCCAGAGGTTGTTGGGGCTGAAAGTAAGTTACCTTGGGCTGTTGTTACAGCATAGTTCTGGGGAAGCTAGTAGTGAACTGGCTTGTAGCCACTCAACTAAATAAACAAAGAAATAAGCAAGTCACAAAACTATGAAGTGTGAAAATAGGAAGCAATAGTGTTTCCTGACAGAGCGTGCTTGTGGGTGAATATGCCGCCCCGCCCCCTTCGAAGGAGATGATAATAAAAGCAACTATGCAAATTGCTTTAGACGAACAGTCTCACCTGCAGACCTAGGCTTTGTGGGTGCCCAGGAATTCCCCATGCTGGAGCAGCGCCTGCCATGACCCCTCAAGGACAATGCTGGAGGGTCCGAGACTGTCGGTAGCAGAAGGGGTGTAAGCATTGATGCTTGTTTGCTTGCTGGAAAGCACATATTTAGTAACACGTGAAGGCTGGGAAGCTTATTATAGCTTGGCAATAAAACTGGTTATATGTATGCACCTGGTGTAGCTTCATTGAGTTTATCCGAGCACTTTGGCTCAACACCGGTAAAGGCTTTTTTTTTCTTTTTTTTGTTTTTAAAGAGAGCTTTCTAGTTTGACAGCGTCCTTTTAAAATGGCCAGACTAAGGTGAAACTATTGGGTTAATTGAAAGTGTGGGGGGGAAAAAAAAATCTGGAGTTAGTTTTTAAACTGTCACTCTGAACATGAAATAAATCCAATTCTATATCTCATTGTAGGAGTAAAAATAAAGATAATACCTTTCCTCCCACAGAACCTTCAAATGCTTTATAAACTTCACAGAAGCCTTGTATAGAGTATTACATTTTTATGCAATGGGTGTGAGAAGCAGAGAGTACTCTTACTACTTCACCATATTCTGAGGTTTCCCTCTATAACACAGTCCCCTGGCCAAGGAAAATTAGACAGGACTTCCTTGCAGCTCATTATATCAACGCAGGATTATAGCACTTACCTCTTTAGAATGTTATACAAGTGTATATGAAGCACACACGAGGTAGATGGATAAAAGACTACTGTCCCCACTTTACAGATTGGGAAATGGAGACAGACCTACCTTGGGCCCTATGACAGATCAGTGACAGAGTTGAGATTAGGACCAAGGAGTTCTTCGATTCCAGTCTCGTGGATTGAGGTGGCCTCTTGTTGGCAGAAAGGGTCACAGTTTAACAACTCTCTGGTGTTCAGCGTTTTTGACGAAGTTATGATGACTGACTGAACCAAAGTCTTTTATGTAACATCACTGCATCCAAGATGACTTTAAACTATGTTTATATCCTCTTTCTTTCTAAGGAACCATACATCACATTTTCTGTTGAACTTGGTGATGCAAGTCTTCTTAAGCTTAAAATGTTGATAGTTTGTATATTTGTGTGGTATCAGAAAACACCGATAAGGTACATTCTATGTCTTTTTTATATTTTAATTATTATTATTATTATTTTATTTTTAAAGCTTTCTCCAGTCTTAACCAGCGAAGTGCATAGTGTCCGTGCTGGACGGCATCTGGCTACAAAACTGAACGTTTTAGTACAGCAGCACTTCGATCTGGCTTCAACCACAATAACCAATATCCCTATGAAGGTAAGATTGTATCTATAGCTTTGATAAGTAGCTGCATCACTTGCTTTAAATTGTTTTGAAATTTTAATATTTATTTTAATTGAATTTTTACATTGTTTTTCTCTCCATATCATATTTTCTGTTTTTTATTAGCCCACATTCAATGTCTGTGACCAGGTTAGTACATTTTAAGAAGGGAAAAAAAGGAAGGATCACAGAACAAAATGCTGTATTGCTATGTCAGCAATTCGATTTGACAGTACAAGTGTTATTTCAGTCCACTTCATATTATTTTATATAAATATAATCTTGTTTACTTCAAATTACTTTGTCTGTGATTCTTTTGTCTCTTACAATTGTGTTCATTAGATATTCTTGACCTTTGTGCATTTTAGTGGCTTAGTGAGTCTTTTTTCCTCTGTGTCATTTTCATGCCCACCCAACATAAAGGTGTTTGTAACTAATAGTTTCTGACCAAAGGATAATGGTTTTTCAGCTGATGTGGAGCTGTTTAACAAGAGGGGAAGGGGGAAATTACTTTTGCCTCTAGTAATGGAAGATATTAAATGACTTTTTTTTCCCCATAGAAGCTACGTATATCCCTACTTCTCATTTATTTTTCTTTTTTAATTAATGTTCATTGCCACTGGGATGACAATTAATGTAACTAAAAATTCTGATTGGCTTTTAGTAGGTAGGAGCCCCCCCAGCTTCAATTACATTTTACTGTCAGACCAAGAGCACCAGTATTGCAAGAGAGGGAAGTTTATTAGCAAAACTAAAGAATGCACAAAAGGAAAAATAAGTAATTATTACCCAGTGCCCACTTCTTTAAAATGAATAAATGATAGTAGTGTATGGATTGTGTGTGCTAAAGTATCAGTTGACTTACTTTAGTTTGTTTTTACAACTTTCAGCTTTAACATGGATCATAGTATTATATATATAATATATATATATATATATATATATATAAAAAAATAAATACATTTTTTTTCTTTTAGTTTCACAAATACCTTATTTGTAACTTACTGCCCTGTGTGCTGCTGGTATGCCTCTTCCTCCTACCTTTGTCTTTTTTAGGAATAGAATATGTTGGGTTCCCCGTGTACTATTTACTCAAAATAAATTCCCCAAGATTACTGTTCTGTTTTTGCTAATTTACTGTATATGGTGTTTGCTAATGCAGCTGTTTAAAGATGCTGTGTCCTCCTTTTAACAAACATCCAGCCTTTAACTTTATGCCTGCAGTTAGAACTATTAAATAGCTTCTAGTTCTTAACCGCAGGAACATGATAAACTGCTACTGTAAGTGGTTTCTTTCGTTAGTACAGGGTAAAAAGAAATTCTTCGAAGATTTAAAAAAAAAAGTGACTCTGCAAACAGATTCTAGTAGTTAGAATTACTGGGTGCTGGTTAGGAAATTACAAGTTTCCCAATCTGTTTCTTGTGCTTTATATAGAGAAGAAGAGGAAGGAAAAAAACGAGAATTTCTGTCAGTGTTATTTATCTGTTTGTTATGCATTGTGCACATTTATGGCATTTATATAAATAGGAATATCATAGATTTAAAGAAAAAGCAGGCTATTGCATCTTTAAATAGATCAGAAAGCAAACAGTTTCCTCAACGTTGCAACCCCTTATTGTCTGATTCACTTAGAATTTTATTTTCTTCTGGTAAAATGGAGACTATCATTCTCCATTTATAAAAACAACAAACAATCTTTTTTAAAAAATAAACCAGATTCTCTTTGAATTTCCTTTTTATTTAAAGGAAGAACAACATGCTAACACATCTGCCAATTATGATGTGGAGCTTCTTCATCACAAAGATGCACATGTAGACTTTCTAAAAAGTGGTAAGTGGGGAAAAAGAATGTAAAAAGTGAGTGGTGGAATAATCTAAGAATTAAAAATGTCTAATAGAACGCTTTTATAAAAACTGTTTTAAGATCGTTCAAAAACTCAAGATCTGGGCTTTAAATGGATGCAAACTTTAAGCTTCTTCAGCAAGGACAAGATTTAACTAATTATAGCAGATTTTTTTTAATTGAAATTTTAAATTTTCTTTACAACAATTTGAGATGTAATGTAAAATGAATTGGTCTTGGAATATTCAATTTAACCGATTTAAAAAAAAAAAGACATAATGAAGGAAAGAATAACATGTAAACATCAAACTAGATTAGACATGCATCAGAATGTGTGTGTTTGATGGAACCAGAGGCATTTCAGTTTGTCACATGAATGTAAGCATGCCAGTTCATGAGTTAAGACACCAGATGCTTAAACAAAAGTCCAGGAGATTTTGAGCAAGAGGATCATGTGACAGGCCAAATTTTCTTTGATGTTGTAGGAAGTATTCTCCCTCCAGGTAGCTGCATGTCAGTGTCTAAATAAATATGGCAACCAATTACTTCACTCACAAACACACAGACTTGTTTCCCAAAATTTGAGACAATCAAATATGCATATGAAAGTGGCACCTTAAAGTGGCACCGTAAAGACTAACAGATTATCCTTAACGGCAATCTGCAGGGTTGACTTCAGTGTGACTGTGTGGGTAAAGACTACTTGTAGAAGCAAAGGACAGATCATGCAAGACCCATTAGTACATGTTTCTGTGATTTCATCATTAGAAAGGACTGTGTTTATCGTTTAGTCTGACCTCCTGCATAACCCAATATATACCCATTGACTCTTGCATCTAGTTCAGCATGAGTTATTGGTCTAGAGCGTAATATTTTGAAGTATATTTTGTGAGTAGTAACACCAGCGATTTGAAACTTCATGTAAAACTTATCTTTCCTTAGTGTGTGCAGATTATTGGAAGTTCAGATTAGCAAAGCACTAATTAGCAAGAATATACTGCATTGTCGTGGAAGCATTATGATATGTTTATATATTTTATTGCCTTCCTGTAATTCACTGCTTCCTGTCAGACCAGCTGTAAATAAGACAGTTGTAGGGAAGTGTTTTAGCAATATATCTTAATATACATGGCCAGAACTACATGATGAGAGGTGTTTGCATTGGACAAGAAAGGATATAGAGATTGATAACAATACCTACCATTTTTTGCAAAAGGGAAGAAAGCAATACAACTTGTCAAATGTGCTCTTGAGATATGTTTTCAGTTATGATTTTTGGGACGTGCTGTTTAAAATAGAATTTTAATTATAACTGATCAGTTCAGAACAAAGGTTCTGAAACCTAGGAGGTGCAGAATTTTTGCACAGAAGACTATTACCCATCCTTGGAGTGTATTAGACTTCTTTTTAAAATAAGCTGCTTGTCCTGTTACAACTATAAAAGTATTGTAAATATATTTTTGCTTTAAATAATAAAATGAGACTTAGAGGAACACCTTTTCAGGAGCCTCAATGTAGCCGTTATGTTGAACACGCTTACTTGAACACCTATGTATTTTGCATGTATGGTTTCTTACACCCAACTTTGTCTGTACTGCAATAACTTTGCTCACTTGAAAAAAAAAAAGTTTAAAATTGTAGCTGTTACTTCTGAAAACTTCTGGGTTTGGGGATATTTTTAACCTTATTTTGAATATTTAGTGTTTTAAAAATCATCATGTTCTCTTTCAAAATCAAATTCGGATTCCAGATAAGACATTTTGTACGTTAAACCCTCTCATTCAAGTAGGAGGGTTTGTGCAGCACCATCATATATTTTTATAAGGCTTATAGTTGCTAGATTTTTGTATTCTATAATGTAATGAACTGAAGACTGACTAACTTATTATGGAACATTTTCTCTAACTTGATGTTGCAGGTGATAATCATATAGGTGGCAATAGCAGAGAGGGTACATTTAAAGAAACTGTAACATTAAAATGGTGCACACCACGAACAAACAGTGTTGGTAGGTACTGTATTTTCTGTAAATGGTTGAGAAGCACTTTCTGTCCTGCAGTACTTTTCCTCCTCCTCTCTCACTCCTCTCCCCTCCCCTCCCCCCCCCCCCACCTCCCCGCCAACGGCATCCAAACATTAGAAATATTATTCTCTGGTGATTGCACTACTGTTCCTCTGCTTTTTGTTTCCTATACCCAGTATCTCTTGCCACAGCTCTACTTTACTGACAGCCAGCAGGCCTCCAAAGAGGCTTCAACATCTACTGCTGTGATTCGGCCACTGTATGTGTACAGTCAGTATCTTGACAGACTGAATGCTCCTGATGCTGGCTAATCACTGATTTATTTATGTAGGAGAGAAGGGAAAACAGGATTTTTCTTCCTCTACCAAGCAAACTGCTTGCTCACTGGCAAAAAGTGTTCAGTAATTTCCCCTCCATTACTTTTCTGTGGTTTGCATCACCAGTTCGTAAATGTATTCTAATTCTCTAGTGACATTGCTCTGCAGCTTTTTTCCTTCCCTTTCTCTCTCAAAGAAATTTCACAAACAAATCACTTCAACTAATTTAGGTATTTTGTAAGAGTAGCTTCAGGCCCTGTGTTTAGTGTGTGCTTTTCTATCTTTGCAACTAACCCTTTCCACATTTTTATTTTTCAGAATTGCATTATTGCACTGGAGCATACAGAATCTCACCCGTAGATGTAAATAGCCGACCTTCCTCTTGTCTTACAAACTTTCTTCTCAATGGTAAATTGTTTTCTTGGTTAAGCATTTTAAAAATTGTTAATGTTGCAAATCCCTTTTTTAAAGCATGTAGGTATATCCACATTGTACAAAATGTTAAGAAGTTAGATATTCACTTTATTCCAGATGTCATATGAACACCTAATCTGTGTAAAGGACAGTAATACAGAAGCAAGACAGTCCAACAAACATCTACATAGATATTAACTGATAACTATATTTGAAGGGAAATGGAATAAAAATTACAATTTGAGTTTAAACCTAAAAAAGGGGAGAAGAGATGGGAAAGAGAGAGGAATCCTGATTTTTTTTTCCCCCTAAATCCCAATATAGATTCTGTGTTTAGTAGTAATCATTTATTTTAATATTACCACTGTTCTTGAATTACAGTATAGCTGATTAATAATAATATGTTTGATCACAATGCTTAATAGTGTTGAGTGTTCTTTCTGAATAGAAATGTAATATCTAAGGGTTCTTCCATCAGAAAACTGGAAAATAGGTTTCCTTGCTCTTATCAGTTAAGTGGAAATTGTTCTATATTGCAAAGCATTTGCAAGTTTCTCTGAAACATGCTGCAGAGGTTCAGAATAGGAACTTCTCAGTGTATTACTCTTTCCCCCACTGTCTCTCATTCAAGAGACTATAAAAATATTTTCCCTTCTATTCACCTCTGTAAATTTGCTAACTTTCATTTTAAATTTAATCCAGTTTTGAGCTAAGGTAGCAATGATATATCCTGCCATATATCTATCTATCTATCGAGAGAGAGCGAGAGAGAGGGTAGGCAGCTGTCAGCAATCAGGACAGAATCAAGGATCGGTGACTACTGTCTTTACCACCCACAGTTGATCCAATTAGGTGATCATGTGACCTCCTACATTTATTTTCATATACTAAGAGGGCATTGTACCTGCTTGAAACTGACACACTAATTAGTATTGAGGTCAGCCAAGGATTTGGTTAGTCAGTTTATCATTCAACTGCTACCATAACCTTCACCCTCAAAAGAATATATTTAGTAGAGTTTTCTTGTGCATACTCTTAATTTCAAGAAAATAAGACATTTTTGACTTTTGTGAACATGAAATAGTGTCCCTTGAAACAAAGAAATTTAAGATACATTAGTACTCAAATATTTTTCACAAGATAGTTTTTTAAACTGTATATTTACCATGTCCTTAGTCTTCAATGAGAACAAGTTATGTGTTTGGGTCACTATATGGTTAGCATTGTAAACTATTGAAAATAATGAGCTGACCAAATAGAGTATAGCATTTCCATTACTTTTACAGACATTTATCTTCATAAGGATAATATTTTCTGAATGATCAAAAGGTAACGAATAAAGTACGTAGTTTGAACCCTTTCTATATGATGCAAGAAGAGTGCTATGTTCCATAATAGCCTATCTAAAGGCAGGAATTAAAGTTCCATAGGAAACAATTGTAGGTCACTAATTTGAGTTTAGTAAGAGACCTACATTAGCTTAACACCACTGGGGTTGGGTGGCTGGGTGGTTAAATATAAACCTGTAGAATATCTTTAAATGTAAATTGCTGTACTCAGTAGCTAATCAAACTGATCTCAATTTTAATAGGTCGTTCTGTTTTGTTGGAACAACCACGCAAGTCTGGTTCTAAAGTAATTAGCCACATGCTTAGTAGCCATGGAGGAGAAATTTTTCTGCATGTTTTGAGCAGTTCTCGATCAATTCTAGAAGATCCCCCTTCAATTAGTGAAGGATGTGGTGGAAGAGTCACAGACTATAGGATTACAGTAAGATACTACTATTTTATGTTTTTAGTCTTACTCAACAATTCATCAGAATTCAGGGGTGAGGAGTGAGGGTGGGTTGAAACAGACATTCTGTACTGTAAGAAATTGTAGGTCGTTTATTTAAAAAAAAAAATTTTTTTTAAATGGCACACTTGGATCAACTATTTCTTCGTTCTATTATTGATAGTCAGCATTTATTGACACACACACAACCACTTTATAAAAACCTTCTGTCTCTATCCCACATCTGTGCTTGCATGCTGTAAGCAATATGAAATTTCTAAAATACTCTCATTGGTTACTCTTTTTAAACACTGTTTATCTCAACAAAGGTTTGAAGTGGACTGGATCCAGATAGCCCTGCACCCAGCCCTCTATAAGAAGGATAATTGTCATAATGAGGGTCTTTGAGAATAGCTGGACTGAACAGATAAAAAAGAGCTGGCTGGATCTTATAGACTCAGGTGTGGAGGGGGCACTCTAAAGAAACCCGTTTTACTCTTTTTAATTTGATATCCTCTGCATTCGGTGCCCATTAGCAAAAAGTGGCCTGTAAACAAACAGAATAAAACTTTAACATATGTAATTCCTTATTATCATTCCAAAGCAGAGCATTTGTTGCCACATTCTACAATTTTTTTTGAAGTTAAGCTTTCATGAAGTTAAGATTTGACAAACCTCTTCCTTAAATGCTTTCTATATGAATTCAAAGTAGAATTGCTCATAAGAATATTGAACACAGAGGTATAGTTTTTAGGGCTACATTCCTTTTCCTTTCTGTATTATTCATAAGGGAGGCAATGATGTTTAACCCATTCAATGAAAGTTACTTTGTTAGAGAAGTTCCTAATTTTATCTTGTTTGGTTATCATTAGGATTTTGGTGAATTTATGAGGGAAAACAGATTAACTCCTTTTCTAGACCCCAGATATAAGATCGATGGAAGTCTTGAGATTCCTTTGGAACGAGCAAAAGATCAGTTAGAGAAACATACTCGTTACTGGCCTATGATTATTTCGCAAACCACCATCTTCAACATGCAAGCTGTAAGTGACCATGGATTTGTAACTTTCCTTTTCTGTTCTGGAGTATGTTTTAAAACTGTACTTGGGGGAAGAGTTAATAACAGTAACAACTGAATAGCTAATAGCACGCTATAGAAAAATCAACCAAAACAAAATCAGTTAGAATAAGGTTTTGGCTTTCACTTTTGATTAAGTACTTTGTGTATATTTTACAACTATAACTCTGAACCCAAATGTCTCCCATTACATGGAATTGAGTTGGATGCAGAGCTGTTGGGTTAAGAGGAAGGCTTCATGTAGTAATGCATGCTGGGGACACTTCCGAATGTAGGTTAAAGGATTTTTATTTTTTAATGTCAACCTCAGATATGCTTCTAAATCCCCCCCCCCCCCAACTAAATGCAGGTTTTGTTCTGTTTTGTTTTGTCCTGAAGGTAGTGCCGTTAGCCAGTGTTATTGTGAAAGAAGCTCTCTCAGATGAGGATGTGCTGAATTGTCAGAAAACAATATACAACTTAGTAGATATGGAGAGGAAAAATGATCCACTGCCAATTTCAACAGTTGGTACCAGGGGAAAGGGTCCAAAAAGGTTTAACATTTATTAATTTTGTTGTACTTTTGCAAAAAATATATCCCATCTGCATACATTCCCGATGAACCTTGTGTTTTAAGTTGGACAATCAAAGGTAATTTAGAGTCCACTAACCTACCTACATGAGCAAAATAAATGTTGTATATCTTTTGGCTGCATAATTTAGGGCTGTAGTGCTATTCCCCTAGTTTCATGTTAAAGAAAACTCAGTTGTAACTGCAAATAACAGATTCAATCACCTCTTATATTTAAGACCCTTTCTAGAGGGGGAAAAAAAAATCACACAGAAAACACCATCTTGAGCCTCGCGTAGGGTAGAACAGAGGAAATGGAGGCACCACTGGACACATGGAAACCAGACCCTTCCAAAGCTATTGTATATTTAAAATATTTTTAATACTTGATTATCTTAAAAGTAGTCATTGTATTGTTGAAACATTTGATATAAAAGATGAAACTTCCCTTACAACAAATTTGGAAGTCTGTGATATCCCATCCATTGGAATAATGATCTGCATTTCTTGTACATCAATCTAATCCTAGGAGGATGGTTACCTGAGTATGGGGGGAAAAAAGTCAGCTACAAAAGCTACTTGAACTATTTAGTTCTGTAGTGTTATGTTATGATGATTCTCTATTATTTGTCTTTAATTTTTGTCTAAGAGAAAAACATTAAAATTAATTTGAATCTGGCAATGAACAGATGGATTTCTACTTGTCTCAGCATTGAAAAAGAGGGTTTCTTCTTGTCTCTTGAGTTGGTTGGCTCAAGTGACTTTAATAGGTTTTGGCAATGTCTCCACAATAGCTTTGACCCAGGGAAATTAATGATTATGACTCAAGAGGAGATTTGGGTATTAGATTTAATTGGAAATTCAGGTTTGTTGGAAGCAACCGAGCATGTCCATGTACAATGCGGCTCTGATGCTTCCAAGAAGGAAACAATACAATGTGATCAGAACTCCACTAAAAGGGAGTTAGAGAAAACCTACTTTTACTGAGACATTTTAAAAAAACTTGGGCTCAATCTACTAGACAGCAACCATTTGAACTTTGATTATTTAATATATAAATGGCTCTTACAATCTGGAGGGCGGGGGAGAGAGAGTGTGTTTGTGTATAAATATGTGAAGATTTTATTTTGTGCCTGTGGATAGAGATGAACAATACCGGATTATGTGGAATGAATTGGAGACCCTTGTTAGAGCGCATATAAATAACTCTGATAAACACCAGCGAGTCTTGGAGTGTCTACTGGCTTGCAGGAGCAAACCTCCTGAAGAAGAAGAGCGCAAGAAACGAGGGAGGAAGAGAGAAGAAAAAGAAGACAAGTCAGAGAAATCAGGAAAAGATTATGAACTGGAAAAACCCTGGCAGGAATCAGAGAGGTGAATTTTTTGAATTAATATATGCTTTCACGGACTAGTATGTAATATACAGCACAGTCTAGCGCTAGAATTTTTAAAATGTTAAGTGATTTAATTAACATAATTTTAGCTTGTTTATAAAAGGCACACATGTAAGCAGTTACAGATAAACTCTTAAGTATCGAAACCCCAATTATCTGATGTTAAGATAAGTTTCCCAAATATGACATTTAGTTTCATGCTTATATTAAGGGTACACTTATAAATAGTTTAGAATGGGGATAATAAAAGAGAGAGAGGTTTTTTAATAAATGTTTAATCAATTGTTATAATCGCCAAAATAACAGTAAGTTGCTTAACTGTGACTTCACCATCTATAGCACCTTCTACTGTTTTAGATATATACCCATCCGTAACATAGTACATCTCTTAATAACTTTGTGTAAACAAACCCTAAAATGAAGTGTGACTGAAAACCATAGACAAATGAATTTTATGTATCCTGAACTCTGGCTGATCGACTGTTTAGGTGTCCTTATCGACATTTAGATGCTCCAGGTTTCTCTGCACTGAGTTTTGTGTAGATGAGCGTCAAGGTTTATTGACTATGGACCTGCTTTCTATCCCTTAAGAAACAAAAAGTTGTCCTGTTAGCTGATATGACATATATGATCATGAAGGATCAGTTAATCAGTCTAGTCATGAATTTCTTAGTATCTTTTTCTTTCCTCTCATTCAAACTTCTCTTCTAAAGAAATCATAAAGTTGAAACTCCTAAAAAATGGTTAATCAGCTCTAAGCTCAACTTGTATATGCTGTTCTATATGCGTGCATGGCCACTAGGAGAAGATGGATGTTTTGGCCTGCAGTGTTGTGAGCGTGCTGATGATACTTGGATCTACCTGTGCCTGTGGTCAAGTCCAATACTATGATTTCCTCTCTTTCCTAGTGTGAGACAAAGGTAGGGATGCAGATGACAGCAAACTGGTTCAGGCTCAAACCAGGAGTCGTCAGTAGATTTGGGTTGTCCAAATGGTTTGCAACAATTGCACTTTTAAATCTCTAGCACAACCAATTATCACAATAATGAGTGCAATATAAATATTGGTTACAAATTGAAATGAGATTGAGTTTCAGGTCATTCTCACTTCCTTTTGGTCTGCATCCAAGAAAATACTTAGCCAATGGCTTTTCTGGTTATTTTCATCAATCTTATGACTCACAAAAAAAAGCAATTGTTATACTAGGACAGATGTTATATGAATAAACTTGAAGAGTGCTGTAAATGAGAAGTTTGTTGTTGATGCTCTCTGATGTCTCACCTTCCCGCCCCCGCCCACCCCCCTTTAAGATTAAAAGGTGTATTGGATCGTGAAAAAGAGGAACTGGCAGAAGCTGAAGTTATAAAAGATTCTCCTGATTCTCCCGAACCACCCAACAAAAAGCCTCTTATTACAATAGATGAAATACCTCCAGTGGAAAAAACAAAAGGTAAGTAAAAAAGATTGCAACAGATTTTGAAAAATAGTAAGTCAGGTAAAATTGGTGTGAATTGCAAGATATCCTATATGGTTGTCACAGCATTTCCTATTTGCTTGAATAAGATAAAGGTGTATCTCTTGAATATCCTGTATGTAGATTTAATCATTCAGTGCTAATGAGAGTCATGGCTAAGTCTTTATACACAAAGTGGGTGAAGAGAGGGAGTCAAGCAGAATCTTACTCTGAGCTGAACAGTTATAGTCCAGGTGGAGGGATGAAAAACAAGCTGTGAGGTTGAAGGATTCAGGGGAATGATACATAAAGATACAAAGCCTCTATGTTCCTGATTTGAGTTCCATCTGATTGATTGCTGTTCCTCAAGGGCCAGATTGTGATAGTTTTAAATTTTGGTTACTACCTTACATTGTATGCGATCCCATGGATTTCTGTGGAATTACATCTGGAGTAAGGAGCTTCTCAATATGCCCAAAGATCACAGCCTCGTCCTAATCTAGGTAGTACGTTTATTGAGTTCAAAATTCATTTCCTTGTATAGAGATGTCACTAATGTAGAATAAAGAGCCATGAGGGTAACACAAAGGAGAGCAGAAGAGTTACTAGTAAATGAAAAATATATATTTATTTTGGGGTAGTGTGTCTTTATAGAAAAGAACCCTCACCAAGTAAAGTGCTAAATAAGGCATAGTGGTGAATACCAAGCACCATACACGTATAGGGGAAAGAAGGCCACAAAAAACAAGTTACAGGCAGAATGAATGAGCCGTAGCAGGGAACATCAAATGGTTTTATTCTAGAGTGAGGAGTCAACTGCACAAGAGTTGAGTCTTGGAGAGATTTGAAGAGTTAATTTTAGTTTAATTAGAAAATTCTGAATTCTGAGAGATGTCTTCTGATTTTTGTGCGTGTATAATCTATTGATCAGTGGTTTTCAACATATATGTCTAAGGGGTCTGCAAAAGATTACTATGAAAATACAGTTTCAGATCCCAGAAAGGGCATTGTTTTTCTGATCAATCAAAAGTATTTGAATACCCCCACCTACACGTCAAAACCCAGAAGTATTGTTACCACCATAGTTACCACAGTTTAGTGCCCTTTTTCACATTGCATCAAATGCCATGCTGAGCATGTGCAACATTTACAAAACGTCAGTTTTCAGGCCAAGACTTCTATGGCAGGGGTTTGAAGACCACTGGTTGAATTTCCAAAAGGGTCCACACTTTCATTTGAAATTTTTTAGGGGTCCACAAATGAAAAAAAAGGTTGAAAATCACTGTATTAGATAATTGACATACTATATAAAATGGAATATTTTGGTGTGGTCTGAAGGTTTTAGTGATAGCTGCATTATGCAGACCTGGAGCTAGAGTACTGTCTGGAGCAGTCTGCAAAAGGTAAAGAGTGGGATGGGGTAGCTCACAGACTGAGATTCCCCTCCTCCAATAAAACAAATGCTGATGGAAAGCTCAGAGGTCTCCGTTGCTGCCCACTGTCCTTGGTAGTTCTGGGTGGGGAATTTTTTTTGGTCTAGTGGGCCACCATTCTTGCTGGCTGAACAGCTGTATTTCAGAGCTGTCACCAGTGGCTGGTGTTGAAAGGACATTGACCACTTGACACTCTCTCTGTCAATCAGCGGGAGAGACCAGTCTCTAGTCTGGGATATCAAGGAGCAGAACTGCCTCCTTTGATGGCCCAACTACCATATATTGCAGTAGAGCAGTCACAGCTTCAGTTCTGTCTTTGGGACAAGATTTGATTGATTTAGAGCAATTCCTTGTCTGCTGCAGGTTATGAATGGGATGTGGTCTGTCTCCCTTGGATCCATTTACCGCTATGCATAGGCACAAAGCCTGGCTCAGCTTCATGCCCACAGAACAGTGGAATCCATTTTGGTCAAATGTACTGAAACCATAAAATAAACCATACAGAACTAACATAATGTGAGGAAAAGTAACCTCATAACCTCATACCGTCTAAATCTCCCACCTGTTTGTAGCTGTCATGTTCATCTAACCTACACTGTAAGTTTCTTGGGGTAGGGACCATGTCTTACCTTGATCTTTAATGTGCTGTGGTGGTGCTATATAAATAGTATAATTTGTTTGGTAAACTTATATTGAATTTAGTATTTAAGAATTCATTAATCAAATCCCCTTGATTCTATTTTCAAATCTAATCCTAGGGCCAATGTCCTTGCTGTCTTTGTGGAGCAATAGGATTAATACAGCCAATTCTAGGAAACACCAAGAATTTATTGGTCGTCTGAACTCTGTCAACAATAAAGTTGAGCTGTATCAACATCTTAAAGAGGAAAATGGGTTCGTATTGCTGAATACATAATATATTTTATAAACAGTCAATGTGCTATATTCAGGAACAAATTAGTCATCGTAGTAATTTATTAAGAGGATTCCTTACCTCTTGCATTAATAAAAATTTAAATTTTTTTTATAGGAAAGCAATTTAATAATCTCAGTTTTCATCCATTTGCCCCTACTTCATTGCAGTCCTCCCCCTAACTGAGCAGGGCTGAATGCCACCTGTTGTCTTGAGGGGATTGCTTCTTACCATCTATCCTAGTGACTATCTACACAGCACAATCCTCCTTATGCTTAGAGGGGGCCAAGTAGGAGACGAGATTAAGACCCAAACTCCCCAAAACAGTATCTCCATAAAAGTAGCTAAATCAAACATGGCAGAGATAAAACCATTGCGTCTTGTACAACACATTAAAGGAATAATAACATCTCCTGCATTCCCATAAATCCAACTGCCATCAAGTAATTATTAGAATGGGAGTAGCCAACAAATTGAGCAAAAGGATAAAAATAACAGGGAAAAATGTTAAACACTGTTAAGGAGTTGACAGAAATTGGTACAGCTCTAGAGATTCAGAGAAGCAGACCCTCCACGGTCAGACACGAGTCTGTCTTTTGTCTTGCCTTTGTTGATCACTGCTGGAGTCAATAACGTAACATCAGTCTTAACTGTGATATTTATTATATGGAACTTATTGCTCATTTACCCTAGTTGTAAGTGGAAAGTTGCCTGAAAGCAAAGTTTCCTCTGGTTTAATGATTACTGCATAAAGAAATCTCTAAAAAGATAGTGTTGGGGTACTAGAAACTTATAAATAAATGTTTATATAAAACCACAGATTTGCTTTTTATTTTTAATCATTTGAGTGCACTCAAGTAAACTATATGCTCTAACTGACCAATCTTCTTGATATATTTTTATATTTCAGAATGGAAACAACAGAAAATGGAAAAGCCAGCCGGCAGTGAATGTTGGTTTTTAAGAACTATGCTTGGCCATATTTCATGAATATTTTATGCTGGATTTGATATTGGTACCATTTCAGTAAGATTGTATAGATCTGTTGCTTTGATTGGTTTTACATTTTTCTAATTTTTATCCTTTTTCTATTAAATGTAAAATTTGCATATTACATTCAGTGAAATGTGTCCAAATGGGATTTGTCTTGAAGTATCTTATAATCATATTTTAGGAGGAAAGGATGTTTCTCCTGCAACACACACAAGCAAACCTGTGAAATGATACAATCAGCTTTTTTAAGTCTATTGTTTAATATTGAAAAGCACAGTATTCATGCATTTTTAAAAACTTATTTGAGCTTTTTTCTGTTGTATTGATACATTTTAGCTCTATATGAAACTCCTCTAGAGGCCACACCCTAGGAGAAGAGAAATATAAAAATGTCTATTAAGTACAGGCTCTTAATCTGGAGTTCCTCGTTGACAGTATACAGTTCCAGATCAACAGTTGGGCAGTGGGGTGAGAAATGGTTTAAAACCTTCACTAGAGTATAAATGATTGGGGTGAGGGCATGAACTTCTTAAACAAGATTAATTATTAATTTCATCAAGAGAATGACTCAGTTTGAAAGCAAAGCTTTTCTAGTTGCTCTTTATGCCATAATTAACAAAAACCAAATCCTCGCCTTTAACTATTAACTGGCTGCCACCTTCAACTTGCCATCCCCAGGAGTGTACAGAAAGAGGCTGTGGGGTGTAAAATAAAACCCACTTCAGAGAACAGGGCCCAATCGATTATTCTTTCTGTGGCCATGCAGCAGAGTTACTCCAACCTTTGCTGAATTAACTTCCTTTTGCTTGATGGCAGCTGGTAGAAACAACTGACTTGGGTATAGTACAGTGCAAGATGCTGTACCATGCTCTTACTTTAGTAAGAAGGGTAGCTGGCGCATAGGCTTTTCTTCTAAATAATTCAGTATGTCACATAGCCAAGTTTCATTAACTGAGAAAAGTATGAAGGCCACAGATGATGATGATGGTGATGGCTGGATCAGAACACAAATATCATGTGAGTACTCCTTACTTACATTCGTAACTGCTGACCATTTAGCGGCATAGAAATAGAAATAAAATAGAGAGCTTCAAGGTGATTACATAGCAAGTATAACGTAATGTAATTACTAAGTAAATACATGGTTTATTTCTTTCTTGATATATGATGATTACTTTTAGAGTCACCTGGTGTAATTATTTAAGTAATCCATAGGATCAGTTAATAAAGAGTACTTGCATGATATTTTGTCTGTCATGTTTTACATTTATATGGAGATTGCTAAGGTTCTCAAAGCTTGGTGTCACACTGCTGCAATCCAGTGACCTTTGGGATGGGAAAGCAACCATTTCACAGCACTTCAGTTTTCCCTCCCCCAGCTGTTTGACCAAAGACGCTGGGGCAAATCTCTGCATTTGTTTAAAAAAAAAAAAAAAAAAAAAAGCTTACAGATGTTGAAAGTCCTCTCAGAGCAGACAGGACTGATTTTTTATAAGGTCTCATTTGAAAGATCTCTGCAAAGACTCCCTATTCTTGAGAGTACTATAGAATCTTTAATGGCCATAAATACTCAAGTCCTTCATTTCCACCTCTTATCTGAAAGACAGCACGTCCTGCAGCAGAGGGTCTCCTAGCATGATATTGAGGTATTGATTCAGTGCTGATGCAGAAAGAAAAGTGCCACCTCGAGCCTTGCAGTCTGATAGGACCTGATTACAAGTATCAGGTTCAGATGTGAAGACAACCTACTCTCTCAGACTTGGGTTGGGTTCTCTGATCATCTCCTGCTGCCCCTGAGGTTGGCAGCTCAGTGGCAGCTGCATGCCCTGCTCCCACTGACTGCCACCACCTCGCTGCTCTCAGTGTTGTGCAGAGTGAGTGTGCCAACAAGTCACAGCACCTCTCAATCCACAGTGCACACACAGAAGTGAGGCAGGAGCAGGGCACATGGGCCACCACATTGCCAACCCCATAGGCAGGAGACAAATTGCAGTCACAAGATGTGGGGAGCGGGAAGCTTCCATGAGGCCAAGCCTCAAGGATGAGGCCATAAAGTTAACACAAGTTTGGGGGAAGTGTTACTCATGTCTGAAAGCGACTTGACATGAGTTTGGGTTAGTTGGGTTGAAGATGGGCTTAAAATGAGGCCAGCGCAGACCTGTATTGCCATCCTCACTTCTTGCAGCACCTAAAATTTTATGTCTGTTTCTCATCTTAAAACTTACTCAGCCTGAGATCACTGCCTGATGTGAACTTCCTCTTGTCTATACTGAAGAAGATTTTAAGTCTGGAAGCTGAGCATTTAAATGTCAACATTCAGCATTAGTTGCTGTTATTTGTAAAGAAACATCAAGCAGAAGTGCTTCTCCTTTGTATCTGGGTATTTTCTACCTGTCCCATCCTAATGTTCCATAAATATTAGGCTGCACACTTAACATATTTATGTGAATATTTAATCACAGGAAGAGAAATCCTGCATGTTCTGTTAAAAACAAACATACTGCATAAACAACCCAAATAAATAGCTACATGATTCAATAAAAATACTTTGCTCTTCTGAAGTACTTTCCATACAAGATCTCAAAGCACTTTACAAACAAATGGGCCCCGTTTCTCAAGGTACTTTAGCATGTGCCTAATGTTAAGGACATGAGCAATCCTATTGAATAAATTAAGGTATTGCTACATTTCAAAGTAAGGCATGTGCTTAAATTTCCTGCTGAATTGGGGCCATAATATCATTTTAAGCTTCACAACAGTCCTGTGAGGTAAGTGAGCTTGTTACATGTATTATATGCTATATTAATTATCTTTGTTCTGCCCTTTGGACGCTTACCCAACCCCACCCTTCCCCTGCAATAGCCCCTTTGGAGCCTCATACCTCCTCTCTGGAGAGGTTTTAATAAACTTGCATGAGGTGGTCTTTTGGGTCAAGATATTCAAACATGGGCACCAAAATAAATAAATATATATATATAATAAAATAAATAAATATTCTCAAAATAAATGGCTGGATTTTTTCCTAGAGCTGAGCACTCGTCAGAGATGATGATCTGGACTTTTAACAGAAATTAAAGGTTTGGGTGACTTTCTGTCCAAACTTTCACCACATTTTAACCCATTTTAACCTTTTAATGGCTGTTCACTACATAAAAAAATAATACTGTAGTTTTAGGCACAACGCTATATTTAAGTGCCAACAGCGTGGTTGATGCTGCACAAGAAACACGTGAAGACAGTCCCCTCACCATGAGCTTACAATTTACAAATACATCTATTATACATTGCTACAGCTATTATAGTAGCACCCTCAGGCCACCATCAGGATTGTGGCCCCAGATACAGTACAAATGCGTAGGCACATAGTCCTTGCCCTGAAGCTCTTACAATCTAATTTGAAACAAGACTCCCAACGTGAGTGTACTGAACAAAAGGAGGAAAGAGGGAGAGGGATGATGATAAGATCCGGTGGCTGCATAGGTTTGATCCTGCTCCACGGAAGTCAATGGCAAAATTCCTATTCACTCTAGCAGTACGAGTTCAGGTACAGGTTGACTGCTTAAAATCATTTGACATTTTTAAATAAATCCGATGTTCCCAAATGTTGTTCTGCCTACCAATCGGAGGACCAGGTCCTCAGCTGGTGCAAACTGGCATACTTCCATTAATTTCAGTGGAACTATTCTGATTTACATCAACTGGAGACCTGGTAACCAACTGGTTGGCTTCTTGTAGGTATTTCAGCAGTTGTCCTGAGGAAGAAGCTTGTGGATAAATGCAACACTATAATCCTGAACTAATGCAATCAATTCATACAACAGATCACGTCCAGCGGAGGGCAACAAAAATGATTAGGGGACTGGAACACATGACTTATGAGGAGAGGCTGAGAGAACTGGGATTGTTTAGTCTGTGGACGGGAAGAATGAGGGGGGATTTGATAGCTGCTTTCAACTACCTGAAAGGGGGTTCCAAAGAGGATGGATCTAGACTGTTCTCAGTGGTAACTGATGACAGAACAAGGAGTAATGGTCTCAAGTTGCAGTGGGGGAGGTTTAGGTTGGATATTAGGAAAAACTTTTTCACTAGGAGGGTGGTGAAACACTGGAATGCGTTATCTAGGGAGGTGGTGGAATCTCCTTCCTTAGATATCTTTAAAGTCAGGCTTGCCAAAGCCCTGGCTGGGATGATTTAGTTGGGGATTGGTCCTGCTTTGAGCAGGGGGTTGGACTAGATGACCTCCTGAGGTCCCTTCCAACCCTGATATTCTATGATCATCCTTGATTCTAAACCAGGGTGTTGAGGCCACATTCACACTGATTCAACCGCTGTTACAGAAAAAGAACATAGCTCAGTGGCTAGGCATAGGATGATACTGTCAACAGTTTCAGTGCTTCTTGTTTACACCAGCAACTGTGGTGCTGTTCGAATAGTCTTCAATATAAATTAATGATACGTTATCATTAGCTCTGGAAGTACATTTTCCATGATGTACCCTGGTACATGCAGTCACAATGTCTAAGCAGATGAAGAAAAGGGGACATTTATAGGTAGTGCCTATTGAAAAAAGCCAATCTCACCATCAGCTATAAAGCAAGTTTTGTTACTTCTATATTAATCCACATTTTATAGCTCTATCAAGATTGTTCTTTTTATTAGCTATTTCATTGTGTTCTAAGTGCAAAATATCATTACTTTTACTTTTACAAGAGCGTAGCATTGGCAGAGAACAAATAGCTATCCTAAGAGGATTTACTTTGTAGCTGTTGGTATATTTAAAGGATAGACATATATTTTTCATAGTTATAATGCCAGTGGGTCTCATGGCCCTTTCCCATCAAAGTCTTTACTATTTTAACGTGGTGCAACATCACAGCGGAGTGCATTTCATGGATGCGCCCTTTCCCAGAGTGCTCTATAATGTGATCCTATGGCATTTCAAAAAAGCATAAAGTGGAAGGAGATGGTAATTTGAGGGAGAATTTCTACAAGTCTACAGAGGTATGTGTGAATTAGTGAACAATTTAAATATCTTGTATGTTAGATTATAACACTGTGTGGTGAACTTTCAGTTTGTTGGATATACACCTTACATATAAATTCTTTTCCTTATGTCTTCTTTGAATATGTCGTGGCACTGGAACCAAGATCTTGAGCTGGTCTGGTCCACAGTGGAGAGTGTGAGCCTGTGCAGTTTTCATTGGCATAATTGCCCCCGCGATCTTCCTTTAAAAACACTGCTTTGCTTTTATAGTTTATGAAATGGAATGTACGTGAGTTTTTTGTATTTTTTTAATACCTTTTTAAATACAGGTTTGAAAAGATTGGGATACAAACACTTAAATGTCCAGAGTCTCCCAGAGCTTCTCTTGCTTCACCCAAGTCTGAGACGAGTAATTAACAGGTAACGTTTTCAAATGCACCTAAGTCCCATTTTCAAAAATAACTTAAGCATTCAGGAGCCTTTGTTCTATTGACTTTAAGTGAGACTTAGGCTCTGGAGTCTGGATCCTCAAAGGTATTTAGGCTCCTAAATTCCAGGAGCCTAAGTACATTTGAGGATCTGGGCCAATGTCACTTAGGTGCTTTTGGAAAATTTACCCAATATCTTAGGTGTGATTACGACCTAATGGTTAGGGAAGGGGACTTGGGTTCTTTTCCTCATTCCCATCATCAGCTTGCTGTGTGAGTCTGGGGAAGTTATTTAAGCATTCTATAAAATGGGCTGATATTTCTACTCCAGTTTTTCAGAATGTTCTGCGGCTTGACACTTAAAATATATTCAGATCCTCAGATAAAAGGTATGAAGTTTTTGTTATTAATAAAGAGGGAGAAATCTTTCATAGAGAAGTAGAAATGCTATTCTGACCTGAAGAGGTCATTTAAATCAAGATATATATATTTCTCGGTGTTGTAGGGGGGTTGTAGGGGCCCTGACCCAAAAAGGAGGTGGGGGGGGTTGCAAGGCTACTGTAGGGGGCTTGCAGCACTGCCACCCTTCTGCGCTGCTGCTGGTGGCAGCGCTGCCTTTAGAGCTGGGCAGCTGGAGAGCGGCGGCTGCTGGCCGGGAGCCCACCTCTGAAGGCAGAGCCGCCGCCAGCAGCAGCGCAGAAGTAAGGGTGGCGATACCATACTTTTGCACTGCTGCCTGCAGAGCTGGGCCTTTAGTCAGCCTCTGCCACTTTCTGGCCGCCCAGCTCTGCAGGCAGCAGTGCAGAAGGAAGAGTGACGTGGTATGGTGTTGCCACCCTTACTTCGGCACTGCTGCTGTGGGGGACGCTGTCTTCAGAGTTGGGTGCCCGGCCAACAGCCACCACTCTATGGCTGCCCAGCTCTGAAGGCAGCGCAGAAGTGAGGGTGGCAATGTCACGACCCCCTCTTACAATAACTTTGTGACTGAGCCCCGCAACTCCCTTTTGGGTCAGGACCCCCAATTTGAGAAAGGCTGGTCTCCCCCATGAAATCTGTATAGTATAGGGTAAAAGCACACAGAAGATCAGATTTCACAGCAGGAGACCAGATTTCATGGTCTGTGACAAACTTTTCATGGCCGTGAATTTGGTAGGGTCCTATATATAGGCACTGTCTGAGCTGTGTCAGTACTTGCCTCTTGGCAATCCTTCCATATCAATCTGTTGCTTCAAAACAAACCACTAACCTTTTGGTTTTTTACCTAAATCTGTTTCTTTTGGCATCTTGCATTAATTGTTAGTTCCAGAATTCTGTATTGTAACATCACCTTGTAACTTTTTTAGGGTTTAATATTTTTTTCACATTTAAAACAGAATACAAAGTTAAGACGCTTATCATTTGTGCATCTTCTTCCTGAGTAATAGACAAACGTGCCTCTTTTGAGGCAGATTCTTAGTATAATCCAGATTTAGGGTAATCTCTTCTGTGAATATTGCCTTGGTCACTGCAGCTAGTAATATCTACTTTATAATGAGGTGGGAGTTGATATTTTGGAGGCTGGAAAGGTGGTAGAGACTGAGGCAGTCTTGAGGCAACAGAAGTTACATTGGGCCTGCAAGGTTGCTCTTGGGAAGAAGGTGGCACGGGGATCCATAAATGCAGCGTGGGTGGAACCTCCCGTTGAAGTACAGGCACTTTGCGGGGTTTCAGCATGTCCATTTCCAGGTCAATATAGTCAAATAAGGCTCTTCCCTGAAAAGTCATAGACCGTGATTCAAGAATCTTCTTGTGATATTTATAACAACGGTGGGCAACAATTATCAGAGCCACCATGATGGTTGCACATAAGCTAATTAGCAAGACATTTCTAATCCGAAAATTGCTCTCTTCGTTATATGTAGGGAAGGTACTGTTTAAAGTCAAGGATCCATTGAATGGCTTTGTAGTGGGCAAGCAGATTCCTCCATATGAAACCTTCTCAACTATGTCAATTTTGTATTCTGGCAACATTGCCTCAGCAAAGTGTGGGCTGACATTCCCATCAGGTACTCTTAGTTTATTCAGCACTTCCTGGATTTCATCTCTTGAGCACCAGCTCAGTGATCTGTTGGTGCTTGTACACAGAGACCTGTTGTACCATGAGATTACAGTGGACCCAGGTCTGAGGGCAGTCAGTGTGATGCTCTTGAGACTGCTGGAGTTTAAATATTTAGAAAGCTTGTCAAGGAATAAACCAACCCTTTCTCTCTGTCTCAGGAATGAGCAGTAACTATTTTTCGTTCTGATGGTATAAATATGACATGGAATGCTGGTGGGCTTCAAAAGCTCAATGATGAGAGGTTCCCAAACAGTCAGACCCCCTGAATCTGTGGCAGATAGTACAAACTCCTGAGGTGAATACTGAAAATCGGTACTGAGTGGATAGCCATACATGGCTTGGTGAGATGCATTAAACTGAAGCCAGCTTTCTGGCCCTGATGGTGAGCCATCGACTGGGTTTATTCCAAGGGTCAACTGAGTTGAGTTGCCATCTTCCTGATCATAAAATGTGTCAGCGGGTACTGAAAAATGGAACTTGCATCCAATAGTTGCTGTTATGAATTTAATGGAGTTAACAACTTTAGGGAAAGTGTTTGTTTGACCTACAAAGGATGAAGTAATGGGGAGGGAAAGTTACTAGAAACAAACAGCCTGGCTGACAGTGAATGATGATAAAGAAACCTGGTAAAACTTATGGCAACTAATCAGTCACACAGATTTTTATCTGGGGTCAGTATGTCCCTGCCCCCTCTCCAGTGCATCCCTTGACCCATCCTTTCTTGAGCACCACAAATGACACTTTCCTATGAAATAGGTAACGTCTACCACATGCAAAATGATGCTTGTACCTATGCTGAAGATAGCTTGAAGTCCCTTCAGTCACTTACCCTCTTACTGATTCATCAGGAAGCTATAGCCTTGCACTTGGGTTTCTATAATATCCATAACAACTACCTTCCCCTTAACTAGGAGGGTCACGTAATCTTGGATGGCAAGGTATGATTCAACCTCCAGTGTCTTCTTAGATGAAGAATGGCTCACGTTCATTAAAGCAATAGCAATTTCTGAAAGATCTGGGCATCACAGACAGCCTTCATTAAAGTTTCGTATTCTGTGACAGTTGTACCCAAAATCCAAATCCCAGACTTGAATTACTTTTCATTGCTTTGAGTCTCCTCTAATTGCTTCTGATTGGTTTCAAGTTTGACGGGTTTTTTTGTCTACATTCTTTGTTTCCTTTACACTAATGACAGTAGTTCCTCAGACCATTTCAAAGGGAAAAAAGCTATTTCACTTATTTTATCTGCATTACATTGGATAGCTATCCGGGCTTTTAGAATGCCTGGCAACCACCTTGCAGGGCCTTTTGAACTTCCATTCTGGGAATGGTGGGTACAAATGGGAGAAGGGAAGAGGAGGTGGAAAACAGTGTAACACTCCAAGAGGTCAGGGAAGGAAATGGAGATGATATTCCCTTTTCTCCAGCCGTGCAAGTAGGGTGCTATGGTTTCGTACGCCGTACCAGCAAGATATTTATAGTTGGTACGGCGTACTGGAAAGAGGAGCAGGAGAACATGGAGCCGCTAAGCGGCCGCACACCTGCGGCTTCTCCAGCACAGTTGTACCGCCCCCAACCCTTCCACGCAGGGTCTCCTCCGTCTGTACAGCAGCCACACCGGAGGACAGGGCTGGGGGTAGTACAGCCACGCCGGAGGAGCTGCGGGCATGGGGCCGCCCGGTGGCCCCACGTTCTGCTCCTTTCCACGCTGTGGTTCCTGGGACAGCCCTATGGGGCTGGGGGTGGTACAGCCACCAGAGGAGCTACTGGCATTCTGCTTCTTTCCTCACTGCGGTTCCCAGGAGACCCCTGAACCACAGGGCTCTCCCGGGAACCACAGCAGGGAAAGGAGCAGAACATGGGGCCACAAGGTGGCCACACACAGGCAGCTCCTCTGGCTTGGCTGCTGTCCTGCCCCCAGCCCTGTCCTCTGGTGCGGCTGCTGTACAGGTGGAGGAGAACCTGCGTGGGAAGAGTCAGAGATTAGATCAGAGGGGCAAGAGATTTTAAATTCCATGATGGAGCATGAAGAAGTAGGAAGGAGACTTCTGAATTCTGGAAAGTGCAGGGAGGCAGAGGGATCTTGCAAGACTAGAAAAATACTTTCCAACTTCTGACTATGGCTGATATTAGAAGGGAGGAGCCACTCTGCATTTGGGAGAGACTGAAGTTTGTTATGCTTGTGCTTTTCAAAGTAATTGTGTATATTACCTGGAGTTATGTCCTGAGACACCTGTGACACGGAAAACAGAGGATGAACCCATGCAACTTTTGTAGATTGCAGTGATTCATATGTGGGGAATGGCAAGCTGCTTGTATCTTGGTAGACCAATGAAGATGACATCTGTACCAGCTCTGTGAAAATGAAATGATTAATATTTGTTACAGTATTAGAGGAGATATTCTGGCTTTAAAAAAAAACCACATTTGTTTTGATAAGTTCCAGTGTTAGTAACACAGAGAGAAGACTTTTTTAACCATGTGATTACAAAACAATAAAATCTAGTGGAAAAGGTGTGTGTTGAGGCAGAAGCCACAGGAGAATGGAATGTGAATTTCCTCATTTATGAGTTGGCAGCTACCTAATTCTGCCATTGATTCATTGTGTGGTCTTGGTCAAGTTACTTAACCTCTCCATCTTGATTTCCCATCCTTAAAATGGGAATGATGCCAGGTGGCAACAGTGGTACTAAGAATCAATTAATTCATTAATTAACATTGAACGTGTAAAGCCTATACATGTGAGGCATTAATTTATTTTATTAATTTATTTATTATGCAGCGAGTTGATATTAAAGGTCACTTTGGTCTCAAGTTGAAAATATGTATAGCCAAGTGTTCAGTGGGAAGAGGGTAATGGGAGAGTTGCTTGACTCTGGAGCACGTGCACTCCCTGCCCCCTCCTGTAGACACGGCTGACTGAACCGGCACCAGGATGGCTGCTATCACTGGATTAGAAAGATACTTTAGAAAAGCACCGAATGGCATGTCCTTTCAAACATATTGGTGGGAAAATCTCCCAAGGGTTGTGTTGCTCCCCTGTGGCCTTTGATAAGTGACTGAACACTGGCAGCCTCAATAGTTAGAGCTACAAATTTTCACTACTTGTGCATCAAAATAGAGACTGAACGTTATAAAAACCCTTTTGTGAAGGGCAGTTACTGGGTCATACGCTGAAAATGGCCAGACTGACATAGGCACTCAATTCATTCCAAAATCTAGAAATATGAACCAAAGATGGACCAAAAGACTTCACATCATTTTGCTAGTATTTAAGATCTGCCGCAATTACCACTTATCGTTTTTTTTTACAGGCAAATTATTATCCACAAAGGAAGCTGCATGAGCAGTGGCACTGCAAGCTTCTTCCAATGGCCTGAGAAATGTACTACCTCAAGATCTAGGGTATAGCAGAGTCTCTGAGTCCATTCAGTTGCTATCCCCTCTCCTCAGGTTGCTACGATTAGGTGTTTTGAGAGTGGATGTGGGCTCATGTGTGCTAGAATCAGGAGAGAATCCACCAACTCCCTTCACATTAGTCGGCATTTCCATAAATACCATGAATAACAAAAGACACAAACCTGAACCGTACCTTGTGCATTGTTGTAGAGATGAGAAGTGGCATTAAATATAGTTCTCGCAGATATTTCTGCAGTGTAGGATGGGATGTTTGACATTTCAGTCAACTCCAGGGTAAACATTGTGACGGTTGGCAAAGGCATTCTGGTTGCAAGAGATTTGTCTGAATTTAAATCCTTTGTGCCACTAGGTAAAACACTTGGAAAATGATTTTGTGTTCTGAGCTTGCTGCTGTCATAAGAAGTAAATATCTTTGTTGGTCTGGACAGCTCAGAGCTGTCAAAGCCAGCAAAATCTGTAGGCAGAGTAAGCAGTGGAGCATTACCAGGATAGGACTGAGCTGTCAGACCTGTTTCCTGAGAAGTTCCAGCATCACTGGGGAAAGTGCTACTTAAAATAGAAGAACCCAATATGGGGGTAACATGGCTTGAGTTGGCTTCTCTATCCCAAATCGATGTGTCCATGTGGATTATAGAAGGAACTGAGGTTTTTCCTTCAGAAAACGGAAATCTGTCCGTCTGTGGGATAGTCATAAAAGAATTAGACATGTATTCATAGCCATTAAATAGCTCCTGACTCAGATGGCTACTACCACCTGACAAAAGTAGAAACATGTCATCAGTAGGAGGTGTAAAGCCAAATAACGTAGTCAGTTGTACTGAAGTTGATATGAACGTTGAAGGCAGCTTTTCTGGAGAGATGGTTGCACTAGACGGTATTCCAAATTCAGGAAAATGGGCATAACCCGAGATGCTGTCCTCCTGACGGCTATAAACCGATGTCATTAATATTTCTTCTGGAAAATGTGTTTGAGGTGCTGTCTTAACAAGAGATACTTCTGGAGAGATTAGAGGCCATTCGTAATGTGTCTCTGTCACTAAAGTGTAAATGGGTCTTGAAAACTGGCCTTTACCAGTCGGCTCAGCGATGTCAAAAGAAAGGACTGATAGAAAATGGTGCCTTGATGGCTCTGATTTGCCAGACTGCAAAAATGCATCCAACTCTTGCATGTGAGATTGTGGTTGCTCTAATAAGAGTGGCATACTGGAAACTGTATTCTGCGGCCCCTTAAATTCTGTTGATAGAGAGGTTGCTGTAATGATCAAAGAAGGTGAAAGTTCAGGAAAAGCAAAAGCAGAGAGATCTTGAAAAATAGTACTAGACATTGGTCTTTTACTCTGAAAGTTCTGTGATGGGTCCATTTCTAAGGCCCCTAAACTCCCTTGGCTTGTTACCAAAAGTGGAATGAGATCCGTGTAACTGGTGACAGCTGTGCTTGCTTTGTGGAAAGAAAACCAAGTCTGAACAGGTGATACCGCAGTCTTTCTGTGTAAGTAAACAAGTGAATTTGGTGGCAAAGTAGTGAAGACATCTTCCCCAGTTGGCTTCGCCATGGTTTCAGTCATTTTCAGTGTAGGTGTTGGTGTAACCATTAACTGTCTGCGTTGTCTTCCTGAACGTTTTCTTTCAAATCCTTCTCTTTTAATTATTCTCCAGCCTGCAATTTCATATCCTAAGAGCTGTGAGAGATGGTGTGAATCAACATTGTGTCTTAGAACTTGAATTAATTCATGGAGCATTGCAAAAACTCCACATCCAATGGGCCAATAGAGTCCTATGTAATGGCTTTCCATGAAGCTGATGTGTCTAATATCTTCAGCCAGTATTGTTAGGTTCCTCCTGCTTGTGTGTATCGAACCCTGATATGGATTTAGGGCCAATGAGGTGGGATCCAGATGGAGATACTCTGCCATGGTGCATACCAGAAAGAGGCGTTGTTGAACGTCCAGCGATTCAGCTGCAGCATGGATGATGATCTCGGCAGAGGTGAGAGAGCTGTCCCTCCTACATCTTTCAGAACTGAAACTGAAAGTCCAAAAATGTAGACAGTAAAACTCCTTTCATCTGACCCCCTTTTATGTGAAAATTCCTGTTGTTTGAATTTAGGCATGTCCCCTGACATACATCAATTACATGGGAAAACTCTACCTCTTAGCCAAGCTCCCTCTTACCTGGATAAATTTCAGGTCCCCATTCCATTCAGGCAGTATTTGTATATAATTACAGTTGTTTATATTTAGCTTCATGATCTCCTATTCTGATCTCACAATAAACAGTTTATCAACCATACTTTTTCTGGGTCAGAACAGGTCCTGGCTCCTTTCTGGTCATAGAACATTGTAGTACTCATTCAATTACTGTTTCTTCCCTTGCCCCGCCCCACCCCATGCATTTGATAGTTATCTATCATCTGTAGGTTAGGAAATTAAAATTTCTTCCCACCTCTTAGCTCTCCATCCCAGTGTTGATTTTTGAGATGCTCCTCACCCCATACAGACCCCAGCTTCCTTGATGATTATAGTCCCCAATCTAGTGCCCACTAAAGTCAATGGAAAGACTCCTTTAACTTCAGTGGGTACTAAATCTGACCCTGTGTCTGCCTCCTTCCATTCAACCCACACTTCCTCACCCTTTTCTTCAGCTTCACTTTCCTTAATAAACAAATCCTGCATCGGGTAGATGCATCCACATTTTTTGGTGCTTTTGGCCAAATGCATTTGTAAATTGCTGACATTAAGGATACTCACATATTGCCCTTGGGCATGTGACTTAAGCCAGTCTCCTTTTCTGGGATCAGAATGCTATCCTGAACATGAAGGGTGAAATTTACATTGGCTCTTGGTGTTTTCTGAACACACCCATCTTCCTGGGCGGCTATATTCAGGTGGTATTCTCCATTCTCCTTGTTCATTGGCAGTCCTTGCAGTGTACTTGTGTTAGGATTGAACTCCAACCATTTTGGCAAATCTGCACCATTAGCCAACGTAATCTATTCCATAATAGGACAAAAGATGTACTGAGTTCTAGGAGCAGAACATGGACATCACTATGATAGCTGAAAAGTATACAACAAAAGCTCTGTGCAGAAAAGACTAAGCTAGTCAACAGAATCAGCTACAGATGTTCTTAAACACAGCTGTAAGCTATCAATAGGGTTTTATTTAATTACAATTGTTTTTTTGTCTTGTTTTGTTTTGCAACTTTTTATTAAGGCAAAGTTACAATAAAATGTTAATGTACTACATCATTTATTACTTATTCAGGATCAGCTTAATATTCAAAGAAACTGGCTAAAGATTCTGTTTTGCTGGCTGGGGACTCATCCTCCTGTAAGTACAGTAAAAAGGAAACCAGATTTCTAAAAACCTGTCCTCCTCTTGGCCTATTTCTTGCATAAGTTCTTGGTGTGAAAGCTTTTCCATTACAAGGACAGTCCATATTTTACTATGTATGCCACAGTTCCATTGGAGGAGAAGTCATGTTTTTGCAATAATGTGCAATACAAAGTCTTGTTGCTAACAATAAAAAATAAATGTGTCTTTCTGTCTAAAATGTAGATAATATATTGGAGTATTAAATGAGCAGGTCAGGGGATCTCTGGAAAAGCTGACATTATTAAAAAAAAATGTTTTTGAGACTGCAGTCAGCAGCCATGTTTGACATTAAAGACTATTTAGTGCCTAAAATATGTTTTGGGTGTTTCTTTAATATATAATTAATTGTTATGCTGAAATCGAAGTTAGGTTTTAAAATAGTCTTATTAAAAATCCCTCTCCGTGCAGGTATTCCTGAGCTGTATTGTAATTAACTAGAAATTATTGAAAAGATCTAGAGTAAATAATGTATTATACAGAAGAGTGTATTTAACTCAGTATTACCTTGTACTGGGTTATCTTTCCCTGAAAGGCAAATGGTGGTACTGGGTAGTAAAATACTTTCCCCATAAAGGCTATTGTGTCCGGGATGCCTCGAAGGATCTGGATCTCCTCACATGTGTTGTTTGATTCCCTGGCAACCACAGCAGGCATGATTCCTGAGAGAGATACCAGGGCAAGAAGCAGTAGTGTTGGTAAAACTCGCTTCTCCAGGGACAGATGGGACCCGGAGACAAGAAGCCTGTCATCAGCATCAGTGTATATCCTCAAGGCATCCATTCTCACATTGTATGTATGTGCCTCTGAGGTAACCAGAGGCTGCTGCTTCATTGCATTTCAGAGCTGAAGGAGGGGGGAAAAATACACATTTACAGTTAGTCGGCTGCTGCTTGTGGGGAAGCAGAGAGATTTAAAGCTTCCTAAGATTTAAACTGTGTTAATTAGAACCCACTTGTTTAATTCTAGGTGAGCAATATCCAAAATGATCAATTGGTTTACAGACTTTGAGCCACCTTTAAAAAGCTACAATACTCACTGTTACTGCTCAGCTCAAAAGTCTTTCCTGAAAAACAGTGTAGAGCCACAAACAGCCCCTTATGCTTTTTAGCATGGTTTCCTTTAGACACAGTGATGCTCCCATTTCTGCTTCTGTCATGAGCAAAGACCACCTGGTCTCCAGGAGATGAAATATTAGACTAGGGCCTCCTGAGGGGGGCCTTCAACATATGGCTTAGAGAAGTGCCTGGGAAACTGCAGTGCCGTAACCTGACCTGGCATGCTTTTTTTTTTTTTTTTTTTTAATGGTAGCAAGGGGAAAGGCGTATCAGTTCAAGGGTTAATATGTCTGTCCGGTTTCATCCTTGATGTCACCCCATTGAGGTCACTGGAGTAGCAGTGGAGATGAATTAGATCCATTATGTTTTGAGGTACCTTTTTTCACTGGGGATAAAACTATTACAAGTAACACAGCATAAAGTAGTTCCTGTGGATGGAGAGATTAACTGGCTAATGTGGACCTGTCAATGGGGGTAAAAGATGTGTTCTACTTGTCCAGAGAGAGTTACAGTATATTTGATCTGTACTGGTGGCCAGGCAAAGCATATTCAAAACATGGTTACAGGCACCATTCTTAAATGGTGTTTACAATGGCTTATTAATGCCATTTTCTCCCCACTGTAGATGAGATCTTTAGAACACCGCTGTGGATGGAAACATTGGTTAAGATCCTATCAGGGCTGACTCAGTCTTTCATCCTCCTGAGTTAAGTAGTTTATTGTGTGGAGTGGATGAAGCCTTACAAATCAAGATGCTGTCCTCTCTGCACAGGCATTCAAGCATCTCTGAAATGCGGCCACCGTGGCTGTGGCCACCATGGCGGTTTTCCTGCAGCTACTACAGAATCCTGGGCAGAGATGAGGGAGGGGGCAAAGCACCCAGGGGCTCCAGGGGAGGGCATCAGTCCTTCCCTCCCATCTTCAGTCGCGGGACTCAGAGCGGGCTCCAGTCCCCCTTGCCTGGTTCAGCCAGAGGCTCCAGTGGTGGGCTTCAGCCTCTCCCTTCTTTCCCCAGCTAAGTCACAGGGCTAAAGGGGTGGGCTTAATCCCCCTTCAGCCTTAGGCTCTGGTGGCAGGGTTTGTGCTTCAGCCTGCCCCCATGTTCTGGGCAGGGCTCCAGGCTTCTGCACCCCCAGCTCCAGCTACAGGACTCCAAGCTCAGGGCTCTGGGCTTCAGCCTCTTCCCCGGCTCCAGCTGTGGGGCTCCAGCTCTGGATTTCACCCCAGGGCAGCAGGGCTTCAGCAGGGCCGGCCTTACTTGGCAGCATGGTCAACAGACAAGGAGCAGGGTGAGCTTGGGGTGCGAGGCCATGGAAGGGAGCTTGGGGCAATGCGGGGTGGAGGAAGCAGCAGGGCCCAGGGGCGCAATGGGTAGCTCAGGGTGGGGTGGGGCATGAGGTTGGGGGAGGCAGTGGGGGCCAAGGGGGGGATCCATGGGGGGTCGGGGGAGGCAGCAGGAACCAGAGGCGATGGGTGGGGGGTCAGGGGAGGCAGTGGGGGCCAGGAGCACCTAAATACAATGGTACATTATTTTTATTATTGAGTTTCCAAGAAAACCCACCCTATATAAATAAATTACAATGATTTGGGGCATGGATATGCACATATCCATTTGTTTTTCCTAAAGTTAATTATATTTTAGGGAAATGTGTCTGAGCGGCCACCAGCAAGAGTTGTGAGAACCCCACCCAGTGGCACTTTTCATGAGAGCACTGATGTGCCCTGCTGGCTTTGGCCAATGGTTTTGGTTTTGCATTGGGCTTTGTATCAATTGCAGGCCTTCCTGCCACCCTCCCCTCTACAGGTGCCTGTGTTTTAGCAATGGTATTCTCTGAAATGCTTTGGGATCCTTTAAAAGATCCTATATAACTATCAATTAATATTAATTCGCAGATAAGACCACAGAATCCTGTGGCGTGGAAATGCACGTCCAGCTGCTGGAGCTCACAATGTGTTATGTTTGTTATAGGTGGCACTCCGCGCAGCAAAGCAATATTTAATTCCCCATTACTTAACTGTATACAGCTCAGTGAATATGCTTGAGGCTATGTAGAATTACAGGACTCTTTTGGAATTAAAAGGATCTATGATCAAACTAAATGTTGATTGCAAGGGTTTTTTTAGTTAAAGCCATGATTGGCTGTGACTAAATCTAAAGTTCTGTTCTTTATGATTATGATTAATTGTTTTGAAAAAGAAGTTGTGACACTGAACTCACTGTTTTTGCCAGTCTCAGCAGCATCCTTCAATAATCCCTTTAAACAATTTACTTTATTAGATGTGATTGGGGGAGGGTGGAAGTACTAGTTAGATGTGAGAATTTTTATTTAAACTATTTAGTGCTTGTGAAAGGTGCTGGCTTGACGAGTCTGGAAACTGAAACCCCGTTTATTTATAATTAGATATAGCATAAGCATGTGTCCCCTAGGGACCCTGGCCCAGCAAATCACTTAAGCACATGCTTACCTTTTAAGCATGTGAATAGTCCCATAGACTTCAATGGGGCTACTTGCAGTTTAAGCACGCACATAAATCTTGCAATTTTATAACGAGTCTCACGATATTGGGTTTGTTTTTTTCTTAAAGTCCCACCTCCTACAGATAAGAGATTGCATGAGAATCTCAGATTTCATTAAATAAATAAGCATCCTAGCCCTCCTGATTGGGCAGAACAGCCTGAAAATGTGGAGCAAACATTTCCTAAAGGCTCAGAAAACAGAAGGCAGCTAAAAAGAACGGAAAATGTATTTGGCTTAAAAATTAGATTGCTTTAAAGCAATCGCATGATTTGGGGCAGGGGGCTAACATGATTTTTGAATGCTTGGGATTGGCAGTACTGGTGATTCTTTGAAGGCTTTGCTATGAAAAAATATGTTGTTTCTTTGGTCTGTTGGAATGGCAATCAAAACTGATCTACAGCATTGCTAGATTTGTAATATTTTAAAACTTTTTATTTTGTTAAATGCCCAATTTTGTTTAGCATTGTAAGGATACAATAGCTATGACATTGTGTTAGTATGGGTGTGGCTAGGCAAATTAGATGATGTCATCATGTCCGTATAAAAGTGACTGTGCAGACATCTGTATTAATCCTGATCATGCCCAGTTATGAACTAGCTATTTCCAGATGGCTCAGCAGACTCCAAATGAGCTGTGTCTTGGCAGTTGTGTAAAAGTGCTGTGCCTCCTTTCTTAACCGATCTGGCTCCTGAGTGTTTAGTAACCGTTCTGTAATGACATACTGGTCATCTGTCCCCTCTCAAATGGTGGGAATCCTGTTGTCACAAGATTTCTGCCATTTTGGGCTGAATCCAAACCAAATCCAGAAAAGAGGCCCCTTAGAGCTTTGGACATAAAATCACAGAGTCGAATTCAGATCCAGGGATTCAAATCCAAACCCTGAAATTCAGGGATCAGGGAATTGAAACTGGTGTTTCCCCTATTTTGGTCCCTCTTTAATTTCCATCCAATTAGTGACCTGCTAGAGCTGACTGTAGCAAACAATGCTTATTCTCAATTTGCTTTGTCTGTGGTTTCAAATGCTACTGATCCATTTGTCAAGAAATGTGTAGATATATATTTACCCTCACAACATGCTGCCTTAATACTCCAAAGGCAAATGTGCCAGCACCTTTGTATGAAGGTGGTAAGGAAGCTGAAAAGACCATCAAATCTCCAGGAGGCTGACCAGCAGTTCCTGCTGCAGTACAATCACTGAGCTCAGTTAGCTCATGCTTCATTTTCCATTTAAAGTGTAACAGTGGCACGTAGGCCTGAATTAGGTCAATGCCATTTGGTAAAGCAGAAGACAACTTGTTCACAGTGCTCGCAAACACAAAAGAAAAAAACCCTGCGTTTGTTCCCACTGTCTCCTTCCAAGGCCAGAAGTGACAAAATGTCTCAGGTAAAACTGGCGTAACCAGAAGCAAGTTATTTCTGGCCAAACTGAATAATATCAGAAACCTCATGGAGAATTCCTATTCTCACAAGGCGTCCTGCCCAATTTTGCAGACTCAGCTGTTTCAGGTATTTTAGATAAGAATGGATAAATGTAATCCAAAGCTCTGGGTATTTATCTAAACGAAACTGAATCTTTAGAGTGTTCACCCATAAGTACTTGCAATGAAATAAAAAATAAAATTATTTAAAAAACCGGGCAAACTCATTGCTCCATTTCTAGATATGAGCATGCGCTGTTTTCCTAAGTGTCAGCTTTCCATTTTCATGTGTGTGATTCTGAGATAGAGAAGATTCATCCCTAGTGAAAAAACTATCAAATATACTCGAGCTACACCACAATTTTCTCAAGAGATTACAGAGGATCAGAAAAGAGAGACGGAAACAGATCCATAAACTAGAAATCATTATTAAATGGCTTGTTTCCTGGGCTCCCCCCAGCTGTCTGGCTGTATTCACCTGTTGTTCTCTTGTCTTACACTTTTAGATTATGAACTCTTTGGAGGTGCGGACTGTCTTTTTGTGATGCTTGTGCATTGCTTAGCACTATGGGGGCTGGAGCCTTTAGGTGCTATCACAATACAAATAATTCCAAATTGACCAAGTCTCACAATATTTGCTGTCTTTTTGAAAGCCCCAGTGGATGGAGCCGAAAGACTGCTTGAAAATCTTGCATTTCATTTCAAAGGAAGAGTCTTGACCTGGAGGCATATAGAGAAAAGCTTGAAACTATGAAACTAGGGTACCCCAAATACTCCAGAAACCAGAAGGTGAATAAAAAAAGAATTCAAAACATATTATTTTTAAAAAAATCTTCTTGTTTTGGGGGTAGGGAGTGCTGACTCACGATTTTGAAATGCTTCGGCTTGGCAAAATGGATAACCACAGATCCCACAGCTGGATAATTAGGCTGGCCATTTCAAATTGTTTTGCAGTGATGGGACATTTAGGAAGACCTGTGACAATACTTTATCGGATGAATTGCAGAGCATAGAAAAGCTGGAAAGGTTTGTTCACTCGGTTCCTTTGACTTTTTCAGCATGTTCCAGGAGAGGCCTCTGTGCTTGAGTTGGTTGGTAACATATACAAAGGTACCTGCAGGTTGGTTCTCTTGTTGCAAGAATTTTCTAAGCATGCTAATTCCTGGGAGAAATATCAGAGAGGGTTTTGTTTGAACTGTTGCAATAAACCTAATCCTGCAAAACAGAAACAAAGTAACGTTGACATAGATACACGAAGCACAGGAGCAGAATTTTATTTGCGTCTTATGTACTGAAGATTTTCTTTTGTTTCTGAATTGGATAGAGTTCTCTGTGCTATAGGCTAGCCAGAACTAGCCCTAGTCAACACACCCTATAATGCAAGTACAGGAACCTTCAGGGCACTAGATACATTAATCTTCCAGTTATTTTTGCTCTACCTCAGTCTCCTTGCAAGAGTTTATTTTAAGCAATTCCTGCTGTGCATATATGATTTAGGTCAGTGACTTTCAACCTTTCCAGACTACTGTACCCCTTTCAGGAGTCTGATTTCTGTTGGATACCCCAGGTTTCACCTTGCTTAACTACTTGCTTACAAAATCAGACATAAAAATACAAAAGTGTCCCAGCACACTATTACTGAAAAATTGCTGACTTTCTCATTTTTACCATATAATTTATAAAATAAATCAATTGAAATATAAATATAGTACTTACATTTCAGTGTATTGTATATAGAGCAGTATAAACAAATCATTGTCTTTATGAAATTTTAGCTTGTACTGACTTTACTTGTGCTTTTTATGTAGCCTGTTGTAAGACTAGGCAAATATCTAGATGAGGTGATGTGCCCCCTGGAAGACCCCTGTGTACCCCCAAGGGTTCATGTACCCCTAGTTGAGAACCACTGCTCTAAGGACTTGTCTACATGGGAAAGCTAAGCTAAAGTATGAATAATAATATAAGCTACGTATGAATTTAAACTAATACACTGGAATTAACCCCCCCGCATCATGTGGACACTTATTCTGATATAAGAATGCCTTTCTATGGTTTGCTTCTGTTGCTTCGGAAGCAGTTTAACGTAAGATGAAAAAACCCACTCTTATTCTGAATGAAGAGCATGCACAGGGGGATTAGGCCATTTATAACTATATCATTTTACCTACTCTGATATAATTATACTGATATAACTGGTAAAACTTTCTCATTTTTCCCTTTCTCCTCAAACTGTCCCTCTGCCCCTCCACTCTTTCCAGCATGGGGAATAGGGGGGAGGGCTTAAAAATGGAGAGAATTGTTCCAATATTTTGAAATGAGTTTTTTCAAAAATGTCAAACTTTGACAAATTTTTCCATTTCAATTTTTTTGAAAAACAAACAAAAATGGGCAAAAAATAAATTTTGCATGAAAAAAATGGTTTATTTTAGTTTAAACCCCATTTTTTGGTGGGGAAAAAAACTTTGATGATAAAAGTTCAACCGGCCTAGACATTTGAGAGCTAAGCCATCTGACATTTTCTTGGTTATGATCTTCATTGATTAAATGGTTACTAAAGTGTATCTGAGATGGGAGAAGTACACGGTATTGGGAAGTGTTTCATTATATTGCTGCAGCCTGCAAGCTCTTAATTTGGTCCTACGTGTAAGAGAGGGTGTATAAACTAGTGGTTAGAGGAGACTGTGACCCAGGTGTCTGGGTTCTATTCCTCACTCTCACTAATTCACTGGCTGACTTTGTAACTCACTTAGTCTCTCCCTGTCTCGATATATTATATAAATAACCTTAACAAAAGAATTCTCAGAAACACCTTTTTTTACAATTGTTCTGAGCAGTCCTTCATGGCCCACATGGCTGCGAACTGCCAGCTTTTAGCAACATACCACCCTCCTGGTTTTGCCACTTTGT
The DNA here is from genome assembly GCF_965152235.1 of Eretmochelys imbricata. NCBI lineage: Eukaryota > Metazoa > Chordata > Testudines > Cheloniidae > Eretmochelys > Eretmochelys imbricata. Next base: position 238,692,712 of record NC_135572.1, read on the forward strand.
AAAGTGCAGAGGGCTGAACTATACAGAGGTTTGTATAAACACGGCTACAGGATGGGAACCTATATGCCAAGTTTCAGCCTTATATGATTTTAAATGGGTGGGGTGTGTACAAAACAACTGAAACAGGGCTTATAATGGCCATGCTGACAGAACCTTATATATATATATATATATATATATATATATATTGCCTGGTGCGACTGGGCTCCGCTTTATATTAATTGGTATTTCTGGCTTCCCACTGCAGACTTTCAAATAGATTGTTATAATATCCTAGTAATGTTTCTGTGTCAGCTGGTGCGCCAATTTTAGCCCTAGTGTTAGAGGATGTGACTCCATTGGACGGCACTCCACCCACTGGCACCAGGTCTGAATTTAGCTGAAAACATTTGGTGTAATTTTAGGAGGCTTCCCCCCCCCCTTCCCAAAGCCAAAGCTGTAACTTTTTCTCCTGAAATATAGAGGCTACCGTTATTGGCTGTGCCATGGTTCCATTTTCATTTTGACAGTTCATATCTCCGCTGCTGGGAAGAAGTGAAATCACATTTCCCATGTTGTTTTCAGACCTTTCTGATGAATAGTGTTTCTTCTGGCTGCTGGCCAATTTCTGAAAACCATGGGAGAAATAAATATCAAACAACAATATTTCCCAAAAGGTGACAGGTTCATGTAGCAGAACAGAGTGCAATGCAGCTCAGAAGCTGATAAACTGCTATGGAGATGACCTGCAAATAGGGGTGAGGAAATTGGACTTGTGCCCCCTCCTCCTCTTTTGCAGTTGCTTCTTTAAGATGTATAATAAAGTCCTGAACATTTTTAAAAATATCCCCTGGTTGTCTTACCTTAGAACTTCAGGTCTTTCTGCATTGGAAGAGTTTAAACTGTAACATCCCAGAAGCCATGAGAGGTGCGGGGAAGGGATTTTCAGCTGGACTCTTTAAGTAACTTTTTTTTTGTATGGTTTGATTAATGCATTTATTCAATCACTAATTTAACATTTGGGATGAGGGAAGCCTTTGTTAAAGGTCCATTCCATTACGTTACAGACATTCCCAATAAAAATCCTTGATTCCCTCATGGATCCTTTAGCAAAGGGGCTGTCAACTTTTCCAGACTGCTGTATCCCTTTCAGGAGTCTGATTTGTCTTGCGTACCCCAAGTTTCACCTCATTTAACTACTTGCTTACAAAATCCATTATAAAAATACATAAGTGTCACAGCACATTATTCCTGAGAAATTGCTGACTTCCTCATTTTTGCCATATAATTATCAAATAAATCAACTGGAATTAAATATTGTACTTACATTTCAGTGTGTAGTAGATAGAGCAGTATAAACAAGTCATTGTCTGTATGAAATTGTAGTTTATACTGACTTTGCTCGTGTTTTTTAATGTAGCCTGTTGTACAACTAGGCACATACCTAGATGAGCTGATGGTACCTCCTGGAAGACCTCTGCGTACCCCCATGCGTACACATACTCCTGGTTGAGAACCACTTCTCTAGCAAAACCAGGAATGGATGAATTTGACATGCCTGACTGTGATGGGTTTCCCCCCTCCTTTGGGGTGCCTCCTGGGACTGGGGTACCACTGAGCCCGCCTAACCCACCAGCCTGAGTTCCGTTTACACTGTACTGCTGTGCAGCCTGTCAAACCCTTCCCCAGGCTTCAGACTGTACTTTTCCAGCACACATACAGGTAGGGAAACAACCAGCTGCAGCTATACACACAGATGCTGAGATCAGCTCTGTGTTGGAAGGCTCAGCTAAGGAATTGCCCAGTACTCAAGTGTGCACGCCCCTATAGAGGGTAAACCCAAAATTGTACTGTCTTGCGCTGCACAGAGAACTGAACAGTGTAATCTCATGCAATTCGCCCCTCCCTTAGTGTGGAGAGGGATATACATAGCTTTCTGCCCCAAGTTATGATTTCCACACACTGGCTTTAGACAAAACAAAACAAGTTTATTAACTACAAAAGATAAGTTTTAAGTGATTATAAGGGATAGCAAACAGATCAAAGCAGATTACCTCGCAAATAAGGCAAACACACAATCTAAGCTTAATATACTAAAGAAACTGGTTATAAGTAGCAAATTCTCATCCTAAATGTTGTTTTAGGCAGAGAGTTTTGAAGGCAAGCAGCACTTGCTTGTAGCTTAAAATGCCATATATTCCTTTCACAGGCTAGACAACCTTCTAGCCTGGGCTCAGTCCTTCTCCCCTAGTCCATCTTTTTGTTCTCAGGTGTTTCCAGCTGTCCTCTTTCTTGGGCAGGGAATCAATGAAGAACGAACCATGATGTCACTCCCCTGCCTTAAATAGTTTTTGCATATGGTGGCAATCCTTTGTCTACTAGTGTGATCCCCACCCCTGGCCAGTGGAAAAATACTAGTATTATCGTGGAGTCCAGTATCCGGTGACTTGGTCACATGTCCCTGCAGCCATAGCTCAGAGGCTTCTTGTAGCGTCCCCAGGAAGGCTTCCTGGAAATTAGCATCTTCAAAGACCTGTTGTTCTCCCTAATGGCCCTTCCCAGCAAGCCATCCAGACTGATTGCATTCTGTCTCGTGAGCATTCCCCAGGTGTAAACACATTTGTAATAGATGCATAGACAATATTCCTAATTTCAGATACAAAAATGATACATGCATACAGATAGGATAGTTATGTTCAGTAAATCATCACCTTTTCAATGATACCTCACGTGACCTATCTGGTATAAAATACATCATAGTTATAACATAATCATATCATAACAATATCTCTATGAAGAATATGGGGTATAATGCCACAGTAATATTAAAAACTTTATAACAAAACAAACATTTCAGACTGTCTTTATCATTAAAAAAAGTGCAAGCTGAGTTTTTTAAAAAAGTAATTTATAGGTTGTCTTGAAATCAAAAATATTGTAAGCTGTTTGTGGTAGGGGCAGACTTTTTGTAGACCATTTATATGAAGATGACTGACATTTATTTTCAACATGGCTTACCTAAGTGCGATGATGCTCTAATCAATGGTGGGATTTGGTTCCTGCCAGTAATCACTCTGCTCCCTTCCTCCTACCTAACTCAGCAACCTACTTGCTCCTTGATGATCTGCACTGTTTCCTCTTCCAAAAGGGTATCCCAGTCTCTTCTCAGCCACACAGATTGCCCAGGTAAGTCATAGTCAAAGAAGTGTTCCTCTTGGTGCACTCAGAATTATTGGGGTTTACCAGGAGATAGAACCATAGCAGGCTGCTTCCATATTTTCAAGAAAGTTGTGACTTACCTCCTGGCCTAATTTCATAGTTGGTTTCTGATGAAATAAGAGTATTGCATGAATAAAGAAGAAAATAATTGTCATATTTCAGAGTGGGCTTGGACTTCTGTTGTAAACAGCAGTGAACAGGTAGATGACTGACATGGGTTACTCAAGGATCTTTTATCAGGGCTTATCCGAACATGAGGGGAACCCTCAACAGTAGACACACCAGAAAAAGGGTACTGTCTGTGGCCTTTGTTTAACATTGTTTTGGGTGAATCTAGTGCTAATGAAAGTAAGTGACTAACAATGGCCAGAGCCATGTATAACACAAGCAAGTGCTGTGAAAGCTTTCCTGACAGAGTTCTATCAGTGCCTCTCAGTCTTGGCCACTTTCAGTAATAGATACTAGCTGTTCTACGATTGATTTATTCTTGAGCCAAGACTGTGAATTGTGCCTATTTGCGCGGTGTGGTTTTTGTCACGTTCACCAATAGAGACTAATACGTGGCCCACCAAACATATTGTGACCTAAGCTACCATTTGCACCCTTTTTTCCACAGGTGAAAGGCTAGTGCTATAGCCTTATAAAGCCTTATAAAGGCTAGTTATAACCTGTTGCACCTAGCCCTCAAATGGGAATGGTTGGGGGACAATCAGATGAGTTTTAACTTGCATAACTGCTTTTTGTTGCAGACCCATATGGGGTCTAGATTTTCAAAAGTTAAAGCCTTAACAGTAGGCTCTTAAATCCACAATGAGGCACCAAATAAGAGGTCTGACTTTTCAGGGAAGCTGAGCATGCAACAATGAGGTTGGATGGAGCTCTGGCTGCACAGAACTTCTGGAAAGCAAACCATTTATTTAAGGATTTTTATGGATCTAGGAGCCTAATGTTAAGCTCCTACTTTGGGAAATCTTGCTCTTGAGTCTGTGGGAATCCTTTTGCATGGTTGTGGGTGTGTGGTCACTTGAGAAATTTAGGTATGGTGCTCTTTGATACAGTGGCCACTATTAAAAAGCCATTTGCCCACAGTTATCACACCACAATAATACTGTTATTTCCTTCTTAGAATATAGACAAATATTATAGAGGAAGAAGCAATGTGGTCTAGTGGATGGGGCACTGGACTGGAAGTCAAGGGAGCTGGGTTCTATTCCTGGCTCTGCCGCTGAGATGCTGGGTGACTTTGGTCAAGTCACTTCACCCCTTTTTGCTTCAGTTTCCCTTCCCTGCCCTTTGTCTATGTTGTCTGTATAGACAGTCAGTGCCCTGAAGAGTTTATAGTGTGATTAGTACAATAATTGTCTCCAATACCACTGTGGGCAGCTATTGTTGACATTCTATTGGCAAGCACTCCCAATGGCTTTTGAGGAAAAGAGTTTAACTCTAATCTTCCTATCGTTCATCCTGGTGCCTACTTTGTGTTCACTTTTTCTATCCGCAAACCTTTACCCATGTATGAAGCAGTAAGCATGCTCTGAGCTGTCAAAATGATAACTATCCTCATACGTTTAATAAAATGAACGACATGTTTTTTGATAATAACACCACCATCCCTTTTATACAGTGAGTTCTCTTCACCTGTCGATCTCCAAGCACTGTCCAAAGGAACTCAGTATTATTCTCACTTTAAAAATGCGTAAACTGAGGCACAGGGAAGTGAAATGACTTGCCCCAGCAGGCCGGTGGCAGAGCCAAAAATAGAATCCAGGTCTCCTGAGCCCCTGTTCAGTGCCCTACCCAGTGAGTCACTCTGCCTCATGTATTGGTATGGTATTAATCCTTACAGGATCAGGCCATTGGAAGTGTCTGGAATAGAGCCTGTATATCTCCAAATTGTGCTTCTATTTGTCTGTTTGACAATCAGACCCAACCTCCTTAGCTCATGGTACCCTCTTGGGGCATGACTGACAGATTTATGATAGAACACAGTTTCCTCTGTTTGTCTGGCAGGGACTGATCAGGCTTTGCGATTATGCAGCTGACTTCTTGCTTGGCTAACACTTCCAGCTGGATTCAGAAGACAGGAAATGATTTAGCTAAAGGCTTTCAGTGACAATTAACAGAATTCCTGCTGATAATTTTTCCCTCCAGTGTATTTTTTTTTATATAATAGGCTTTCAGTAGCTACAAAGTGCCATTGTGTAGGTGGTTACAATATAAATATTTGAGTACTTTTATAAACACCCTTTCATTTATGTTTCTGTTTAAAGTACTTTTTCATCCTCCAGCTCCCCGCTATTCCAGTCAGTGGCCACAGCAACACTAACACTTACATTTGTTACCAGACAGTCTTCCTGAAGCGCAACCCAGCTAGTGCTGACTTCCATGTGTCAGCTTGATATACAGGCTTGCTCTTAATTTCTGCTGTGCAGGTCGGCCTCATGCAAAAGGGTAGCTATTGTGAGATTAACCTAAATAAGTGTGTTATCTGGGAATCACAACCTCTGGCTCATGATCCTGGATGAGGGCCGTTTCATGCCTACATCAGAAGTGTGCAGCCTTGTAGTGGGGTGGTTACCCCCCTCCAGCCCTGAAGGGGTTAAAGCAGCCCTGGAGAGGGCTGCAGCTGGGGAAAAGCTAGGCTGGTTGGGGGAAGCAGACACAGCTGGGGCCATGCCCCAATCAGGCCATAGCTGGCCCTATAAGAGGGCTGAGAGCCAGAAGCTTGAGGAGTCTCACTCTAGCCTTGGAGTGGGAAGGGCTAGCTGTCTGAGAGTGAGGTACCTTAAATGGAGCAGTGCTGGGGAGCTCCAGCCTGGTAAACCCCCAGGCTGCAGGCCTTGGAAAAGACCCCGGAAGGTACTGGGGCTTCAGAGGGGCAGCTTGGGAATAGGCAGAGGCAGCTGGTCCTAACCCCTTGCCTGTGATGAGTGGTCATTACACTGCAGTCTGTCCCAGTGAGTGGGGCTTAGCTGATGACTGGCAGTAGCCACCGAGGCAAGGTGGGTTTAGAGGGTTGGGGGTTCCCTTGGGAGGGAAGACCCAGAGCGAGGGGGTACTGCTAGGGCAGAACCCCGAGGTAAAGGGCACCAGGGTCCAGGAGGGACACGGGACCAGTGGCAGGTGAGACACTGGCCTGCAGAGGGTGCTCCATACACTGGAGAGTTAATTCCCTGGACAACCAACAGGAGGCACTGCATTGGTGAGTCGTCACCTCGCTACAAGCCTGAACTGTAAACTGCTGACTTTGGCAGCAGTGGATTTGGGATCCTGATATAGGACTTGTGGTGTATAAGGAAAGGGGCTTGAGCTAATGGTGTGGGGGTAGCAATAGCATTGTGAACAACTGAAATTGTGTTTTTAAAAAATGGATTTCCATGGAACTGTCTGGGGCGAGGTGCTTGCTCTTGTGAAGAGGGAAAATGAGACTTTCTATTATGGGCGAACAATTTATGGCTGTGGCGGAGAAAGCAGCATGTAGATCCTGGATATGCAGGTTAGAAAGTTACTGGAGTTGGGCCCAGGACACTATGACATTCTGGGGTGCAGGCCAGGCCAGGGAGGGACTGTGTCACCACTTGCCCTGCAACTTGGGGTTCCTCACAATGCTTTGCTGGAGCGCCCAACCTGGGCTGTTCAGAAACAGCATGCAGGTCACACCCTGAGTATGTGTGTTGGACCAGAGCTGTGGCTATACACACCTCATCCCTCATTTCCCCCCTAAAATGTTTGTTCTGCACTGACTAGCCCTCTCCTGGACAGTCCAGATTTATTCGGCCCGTTGCCCTTCTAAGGGGATCAATATACAACAGTTTGCTTCCATAAATGGAGTTACCCACACAGTTCAGTCTAAAGATAACACAGTATTAGTTTTAATTAAAAAATAAAACCAGTATACTTAAGTACAAGGAGAGAGGTTTTAAGTGAGTATAAGTTATTCAAGTCAGAAGTGGTTACAAGAGAAATAAAGATAAAACACATCCTAGTGCTAAACTGAACATGTTAGACTCAGTTCAAAGTAACATTCTTACCACATGCTTCTAGCAACAGGGCTGCCCAAACTTCAGGTCAGGATCTCTCCCCAGGTCAAACAGGCTGGTTTCTTTCCTCTTCTTAGATGAAAGAGCAAAAGATGGGAAGGGAGAGATAACTTGGGGTGTGTTTGCCCCTCATTTTTATAGTTGTTACCCTTTGAAATACTTTTTCCTGTGGATTACCCCTACATAAAGTGCATTCCCACTGCCAGGACAGAGACAAGGCATCTTGTGGTGAAAGAGGTTTCATGCTGTTTGCTAAGATGTGGATGTTTGTTCTTGCCCACCTTCCTTGCCAAAGCAAGGCCACGCAATAGGTGATTGCCCATCAGCTTTGATGCCTGGCTAGAGGTGTCAGCTTTGTCTTTGAGAAACGGGTTTACCCACTCCTCAGACTTGTCTAGTAAACACACTTCAGTCATGATTTCAGCTTCTGTTCATGACTTTACATTGGTCACAGAAGCACAGTTGGGATCCAGACCTTTTTAAAGCTTGGGACTCTTTATATCCAAAGTCTTATTTGGCTCTTTTAAAAAGAGACTGACCAGCCACAAAGCTTGGATCCCTTATTTAGGCTTCCTCTCCACCAAGAGGAACCCAAGAAATTATGCAACTGGGGAATAGAGTGCAACAGTCCAATTTTTAACAGAACCATTACAATTCTGGAAGTAAGGCATAAGTGAAATGGATATTCATGGTAGGGTAAATTCAGCCCTGTTTGGAGATCCCTATCTTGAGAGCTTAAGAGGTGAATAGGCTATGTGCTGAGGGTATATTTCACCCAATAATGTTTATTACAATATGGTTCTCTGAATAGGAAATCATTTAAAAAATTGAAAGCAATATAAAATATTTATTTTAGCCTTGTAATATGATTCAATTATTCATCATTTCTTTATTTTGTCATTGACACATTGAGGAAGTGCTGTATGTAAAAATGACAGGGGCTTTCCTTGTATGTATATGGTGCACAGGGAAACTGTTTTTGCTTAACTTCACACCAATTTGAATATTGAGGGTTCAGATGTTCAGCTTCTCTTAACCTGACCATCATGGGATTTGCATTTTGTGTAGAAGAAACTGAGAAATGAAGCAGAGATGGGAGGGGTAGAAGATGTATTGAGTTACTGCTGTAAAAAATTGCTTTTAGATAGTTGGAGTAGGTAGGCAGGGAGGGGAGAGAGAGACAGTGGTGTTTCAAATTAAACCATTTAAAAAAAAAAAAACCCCACAATAGCCTGTGAGATTTGCAAATGCTTGACTTCTACAAGGTTCCCCCATCCCTAATTATAAGTGATATCTGGTTCATATTTGTGTTGCTATGTATTACATTTGTGGTTTTGCGTGACGCTCTCTCTTTTGTGGTTAAATTCTAGCTACTTTTAAGTTTCTATTTATCTAGGGCTTTTATGGCATCCCTCCCCATGGTATCTGAACAGAAATAGGTAAGCACAACAGTTGTAGCCAGCACTTATGTGGCGGGTGAGTGGAAGGGCTAGGAATAAGAAGACCCTGTGGCCCCATCCCCTCTAACATGGCCTACATAAGGACTGCCCAGAATCATAGTCCCTTCACTCAGAGGAGAGGGTAGAAGGCAGAGCTGGCCAGCCACACAGAATGAGTTTGCTGATCCCCTTAAAGGGAGTGGAAAAATACTCCCCACCCTGTCCCTCACAGCACAACAGAGATGCAATAGGACAGCATAACCCTTTGTTATTAAAACAATAAAGCAGCCTGAAAATACTAGAATGTCCCTGCTTGATGATAACCTGTTTCTCTTTAGTCACTTGGGTGTAAATCCTGTGCTCTTTACTTAGGCCAACTCCTGTTGGCCCTGAATCAGGGATGTGTGCCACGTATGCACTACTGAAAAAACTAAATAAAGGTCCAATGATCACAGGATGTTAGAATAACCAGATTTATAACTGAGCTATGAGTCCAAATAACTACATGGAGTACAGTAACTCCTCACTTAACGTTGTAGTTATGTTCCTGAAAAATGTGACTTTAAGTGAAACGATATGAAGCGAATCCAATTTCCCCATAAGAATGAATGTAAATGGAGGTGGGGGAGGCGGTTAGGTTCCAGGGACATTTTGCCGTACAGTACTATAGTTGGGAGGTGCCCCTGCCTTACCCCACACAGGCCCAGCCCACTGGCACTGGGGACAATGAGGAACGCAAGGAGGCTGAAGGTGCTGTAGGCTAGGAGAAGCACATTGTGTCGCAGCAGCTTCCCCTACTCTTCAAGCACCAGGGTGGGGGGCTCAACCCTCAGCCCCCCCCCACCCGCCTCTTCTTCCCCCTTTCCTTCGCACGCTGCGTGCGCACTCCTCCCCTGTCTCCTGTCCATGGCAATCAGCTGGTTTGCGGCGTTTGGGAGGGAGGGGGAGCCTGCATGCCGTGTCCTCACTCCTTCCCCCATCCCTCCTGAACGCCACAAGCCAGCTGATTGCTGCAGGCAGGAGGCGGGGGGAAGGCACTGATCCACGGGGTCTGCTGGCTGGCGGGAGGTGCCGTGTGTGGGGGGGGTGTGTGGAGGGGCTGCCAGCTGTGGACAAAGCAGGCAGCCCAACGACATTATAGCAAAGCACTGCACAACTTTAAATGGAGCATGCTCTGTAATTGAGCAGGGACATGAGATTGAAACAATGGCAAGTGAGAGGACGTTAAGTGGGGAGTTACTGTATAGTGAACCCACAGGCTGCCGATATGAGAAGACAATGAGGACTAAATCTTTGAAGGTGACTATGGCAAAGGTCAAGTTTGAAGGAAAAACTGTAATGGCTGAGCTAATTACTCCCAATATTTTAGTCCTAAATCTCCACCTAATTCCAGAGGAACCATGACAATTTTTGTCTCCTCCAAGCAACCTTTGCATGCAGTCTGTGCTTGTTGGGGAGCTACCCAACTGCAGTGCTACATTTAATAATCCTTTTTAAAAGAAGGCTAATGGTGTATCCTACTCCCATTTGGCTGGATGCAGCTGGAAGGAGGAGACTAATTGGCAATGCATTCAGCTGTCTGTAGCTCTCCAGGCCTGCCTATACCCACCCTTGCTCTTAAATGCCAGGTGCCTTTGGAGTAGTGTCTGTCTAAAACCCGGTGGGTGGGGGAGGGGGTTACTTTTTAATCTCCTAATTGTACACCAGTGCTGCTTCTCTGTGTCTGTATAAATATAGCTGTAATAGAGATACACAATGGAGTGTGTGTGTGCGCACGTATAAGTGTTTACATGCTGAAGGGAGGATGTCATTGGAATTTGCACCAATATAAATAAGAGAGGAATCTGACACCCTCATTAGGTTAATCCTCATCTTCTGAAACTACCATCTCGTTCCTCTATAGCTGGTTCCTAAGGCACAGCAGCAGGCAGTGTGGGCTAGCTTGCTCTGCCAGGACATCTGCAATATTTCTTTTATGCAAATAACAAGAAACCAGATCCTGCAGTCCTCACTCAAGCAAAACTCCAATTGAAACAAAAGTGTGAGGTTTTTGCCTGATTCAGGTCTGCAGGGATTGAACCAAATCACAATATTTTCAATGCTCTTCCATTTCTGTGTGTTGGTCTCTCTTCTCTTGTTCTGATCTTTCAAGCCATGATTGGGGTTTCCAACTCAGTTTAGCTGCTGTCAATTTACAGACCTCTTTTCTGTCACTTGTGGCATTATGGATGACCTAGTAGCATTCTCCAACATCTCCAGAACACCTCTTCCTTGATTAGAATGGCTACTGTTTTAGACCCCAGAGGTGGCTGAGTGATCCCTGTGTATACCTAGTGAAAATCTATTTTCAGTTAGCCTAGGGCAACATGACTGACACCAACAGGATTGCACTGGTGTAATGGGGAGTAGAATTTGGCAGACGTTTTGTAAACCAGCTTGGAAACTTTCTGGATGAAAGGTGTTCAATAGAGGCTGGAGAATTCTATCACTTTTCCTAGTAAGGATGAAGTAATGGTAACTGACTACTGGGAAAAAAACCTGTAGCTTTTTGTAGCAACAAGTCTCTATTCAAGCAACAGTTACTAATTCCCCCCTCCCCGCCCCGATAGGTTGAAATAGAAGATGACGGCAACAGATAATTCTTACTTTTGCTTTGTAGCTGTATGTTAAGCTTTCTCCAGTTGACCGTGTTACACTTCACAAACTCAACCTTCCCTCACAAGTTGAGACACTTGAGACCTGATCCTGCCCTCATTTAAGTAAATAGGAGTTTTGCTATTAACTTTAATCAGAACAGGATTGGAACCAGGGTGTTGTAGATGGCTTTGTGCCAAATGAAATAAAAAGGGGAGGGGAAAAAGACATCCAGCTCCTAGAAGCATCAGCCTGCGATTTTTGTGTAGACAAGAGGCAAGCCAGTATGTTTGTATGCTTGAGTTAATGAACCAGTTGTTGGAGTTGTTTATACAAGAGGGTTCTCTAAGCACAAGCACTTACTTTTGCTTATATATGGACCCCATCTGCTAATCTGGTGGCAAGGAAACAAAGGCTGGAATGAGAACAAAATGTCTGTTAGAAATATTCACTGTGCATTCCTCAGTGCCTCCATGCAAAGATCTACCTGTGTGGACTCTAATAGAGGACTGAGGTTTACTTGTGGTGTGTATGGAGCTTTAAGAACCATGGTGACTCTGTGCAATGGTGGTACTCTCAGCCCCTTGCTCCCAGCCCCTTCAAACTCTCAGCCCCTTGCTCCCAGGCCATCAGGAGGTTGGAGGACTGCACTCTTTGCAGAAAAAGGAGGACCCTTTGCTGTATTCTATCCTCCTGACTCAGGAGTGGCAATGACCAGCGCCAGAGAGAACTGTGTCCAGGCATCTTTAGCCGGAAGGCTGGCTGTCCGGATGCAATGCTGAATTGAGAAGGTTGAGTCAAAAGGGCAGAAGAAATTATTTTATTTTGATTTTTCTGAAGGACGCTTTTAAAGGATGTGTGTCAGATATACAAGACCCCTTTGCTTTTGAATGATCTTGAATAAATAATGGCACAAAACAAAATATCTTCCTTTCCCGGTCAGACTTGCAGAAAAAGGGTGTGCATCTGTCCTTTGACACCCACTCAGCAGAACAGTGGAAGGGTTACTGTTATGCCCAATCGAGCTGTAATTTAAAAGCTATTGTAACCTTTAGCAGAGGGAGGTTCCCATGGTTCCTACACTGCTTGCCACCTAATTAAAACAGGATTTTGGAGTGCTGTCTGCTTCTGTCTGCCCCATCACCTTCCACCAGTCCCCTACCGCTGTTGGGTGGAAACCCAAAGTTGGCCACTTCTTAGACATCCTAGCAGGAAGTTGCACTGAACTGGTGGATAGTCTATTTTGCAAAGCTGAAGACCTCAAAGTTCAGACTCCAATAATTCATAACAGGAGGGGCTGTTACAATTGCCCATAAGAGAACTTGTTTTGAAGCAGTGTGGCTCAGTGTAAAGGGGATCAGACAAAGCCTCAGCAGTCCTGGTTCTAATCCTGATGCTGCCATTATCCTGCTGTGTAACCTTGGGCAGATTACTTTATCTCCATATGCCTCCATTTTCTCATCTGTAAACTAGGGATAATGATGCTTAAAGCACTTTGAGATCAATGGATGATGAATACTGTGTAAGAGCTAAATGTTGTGCAGAGCCAGAAAGTAGGACTTATTCCTGGTTTGAAAAATCTGGCTCCAAGGTTTCCAGCCTACCCAAAGGATGTCATTTTTTTCAAAAACAGAAAACACCCCAGTATTGTCATGTTGGATAGTTACTAACCCTGACTGGGTTAGGCTATGTAATTCCGGTTCTGGCCCCTCCATTTCAGAGGTGTAACAATGCATAATTATATAGCTTGAGCTGCAGCTACACCGATGTAAATCACCCAAGCATGTTATCTCTCTGTTTAATCAATTATTTGTTTGCCATTTGGGTACAAGAAGTGCTTGAGTCTGTTTTGTTAGAAATAACTTGGATACACCTCTGTTTAGGAGCATCAGCATGAAGTATCGAATAATTCAGCAGATATATTTGAGTATTTCTTTTTTAAGCAAATGTTCTTCATTTCCCCTTAATACTTCATGCACTGAACAACCAGTTAGCTTTGCACAACTGTAATGCAAAATGGTGCATGCTTCTGCACCTCTCCTGTTTATGGCTTCTCTGATTAATCTTTAACTTTTAGAAACAGATGTACTGTTTTCTTGCTCTTGCTGGAAGTTCACCATGATTTGAATCCTGCTTTTCATTTTCTGGGAAGTCTGTTTTCAATATTAACCCCCCATTGTATGTTCATCACAGCTCCTTTTCTGTGGATCAGAAACTGAATATTGAATAACTGGGGTAAGAACCTCCCACCAAGCTGTTACCTGGCCAAGGGAGTTTAAATAGGTCTTGTTATGACTTGTAACCTAGGTACTTTGTGTTCTGAAGGCATGGCTAGAGAAATCCATGTGTGGGGGCGAGGATATAACTGCGCTATGGAGCTGATTCAAAGCCTACTGAAGTTAATGGAGAAACTTCCGCTGACTCTGGATTTTGGATCAGGCCTTCAGTGAATACTTCAAATTTCCCACAATTATTTCATAGTATTGGCAAGAGATGCATGAGAGACTTAGATTGCAAGCTCTTTGGGGGCAGGGACCATCTTTTTGTTCTCGTTGTACAGTGCCTGAGGGCCTGCCCCAAGACTAACTCCTAGGCACCCTAGTTATACAAATAAAGAACAATGGTAACTCTTAGGCCTTTCAGTAGGTGATGGTTTTATTCTTCTTGCATGGTAGTTAAACGTTGGTTGTCTATTTTTTTATTCGTAAATGCAATGCAAACCCTGTATTTCTGAAATCCTTGACCTCTTGTATTCATTCCACAACTTGCTGTATGATGAATAGGTGACAGGAGTAGCTGAGAAGTTTTCCACAATGTAATGAGTGACATAGCAGCTATTTTGCTGTTTATCAAGGCAGACATGGTGGCAGACATTTGATTCTGGGTGTAGAGAACTGAACCCTTCTACATTCCCTCTCCCTGGCAGCAGGAATTTTAAAATGAACACTTAGAGCACTGGGATGTTCCAATATTACAACCAATTGGTTTCCTAACTGAGAGGAAGGATAGCCCAATGGGTAGGGGTAGGGCACCATGCCCTGCCATGGATTTCTTGTGAATTTGGGCAAGTCATTAAGGCCCAGATTTTTAAGTAATTAAGTGTTGCTCCAGTCAGCATTGTAGCCCCTAAGTAACTTAGATTACTAGATACCAAGCCCAGAAGGAACCACTGTGATCATCTAGCCCGACCTCTGGTATAAAACTGGCCGGAGTACCTCCCCAGCATTATTCCTAGAGCAGATCTTCTTGGAAAAACAATACATACCCTTAGTCTCATTTTCAAAAGTGAATTTGGCATTAATTGAGACAGGTTCCTAACTGCCTATGGGACTTAGGCACCAAACCTTCTTAGGCACTTTGAAAAGTGGGATTCTCTGAATCTTTAGATGCCTAAATACCTTTGAAAATCTGGCTCTAAGGTGTTGCTATGCCTAACTGACTTAGGAGCTTAAGTCCCATTGAAGTTAGGTACCTAACTTGCTTAGGCGTTGTGGGACTTTCAATTAGGCAACTATATGGATTTATTGGTACTTAAATACCTTTGGAAAATCTGGTCCTTGGATCTCTCTGCACCTCAGTTCCCCTATCTTTTTGTGTGTTAGCTAGCTACACACCTATGTGCGCACACACAGGTAACAGTACTTCCCTACCTCAGAGGGGTACTGAGGATAAATACATTGATTGTGAGGTGCTCAGATACTGGTATGGCCCACTTTACTGCAGTATCTTCTAGATAGTGCTCCCTTTTAGCTACCTAGGGATCACTAAGGGACAGGTATGTCTACACAGAAGCTGGAAAGTGTGATTCCCAGCTCGGGTAGATGTCTGTGCATTAGTTCTGCTTGAGCTAGTGTCTCAAAAAGCTGTCACTACAGTGGTTTGGGCTAGCTGCCTCAGTACAATCCCATCTGACCCCCAGGTACATACTTTGATGACTAGTCTGAGTCACTGCGGCCACACTGCTATTTTTAGGCGCTAGCTCAAGCAGAGGCGGGTGTGTGTAGTCTACCTGGGCTGGGACTCCTACCTCTCAGGCTGTGTAGATGTGACCTAAGGGTCTATGGCTCCTGGAGAGAAGGTTCCTTCTCTCCACCCAGTCTGGAAACCCTCTCTCTTTCTCTGTCCTAGGTGGAAGGTGCCTCTCCCTGATGCCATGAGCCACCTTCTGCTTCAAGCAGTGTTGTGGGAGGGGGAAATAGAAGCTTCCTGCCACAGAATTATGGAGTAGCCCTGTGGCTCCAAAGGGAGTTAGTTCTAGGAGGTGGAATGGGCATGGGTGTGGAGCACAACTCTGCAGCAAATTCCACAGCCAAGTAATTGCAGAATCTACAGGGCTCTGACCACTGCAATAGCTTATCCTTCCTTTGGATGCAATAAAAATAGGTTTGTTTTGCTTTTGTATTCCAATGCATATAAAGTTCCTCTAGTGCAATCAGACATTTATGAACCAGAGTGTCTGCCACTTCTACAACAACAGAGGTGCTTTAGCAATTGCTTTACTCCCTTCTGCGATGTTGTGTTCAGATAATTGCGTATCCCTTGCTTCATTATTAGAGAGTCACCAAATAGCCCCATGTGGGAAGGAGAATGTTTGGAGAGTTTACAGAAGTATACTGTTGCTATGGGAATCTGCCTCATGTATCTTCTTTGATATGTAGATACTCATGTATCTACTGTAAGTGTGTTTGTTTCTTTCTCTTGGATCTCAGAGAGGAAATTGTCATGTGGTGAGGATACAGATAGTTTTAAACAGGAAAATTCAACTTGTCTTTACATCCTTGTCTTTACATTCATATTTTCCCTTAGAAATTAGCATTCTCCCATCTAGCCTGTCTTCTGGCATAGACTAGCCCCTGCTCAACATATGAAATTTATTGAGATTGTATCTTGATGCAATATAGCTGCAGGCATTAGGAGTATGCAACACAGGTTAAATCACCCATAATTTTACACCTCTTAAGCGAAATTCTGATCCAGTCACTGAAAAATCCTACACTGGCCACAGTCAGACATGATACTGAAATAGATGCACAGACTATCTGGGCTGCTGTGGTGAGCCACTGAGACTCATTTCCCAAGCACTGTCATATGTAACCTTAAGATTAAATCACAGTGTCAGTGCTGTAATGTAGCACTGATCAGTGAAGTTCAAGTTCCAACACTAAAGCTATGCCTAAATAAATATATATAGGTCTCGTTTTCTTCCTAAAAGCTGATAGTCTCCCATACACAGATGATAGTAAAGACTTACAAGCATCATTGACTATTTAATGTGTTTCACTTTCTACCCGGGGTGAATGTCTCCTTCTGTATTGAGGAAAAAGGAGAAGGAATCATTGATCCTAACTCCTACCTGGATGCAGATATAGCACAAAAAGGATTATTTCTCCACCAGTGGAGTAATTTATCCCCTCTGCTGCTGATTCTTGCTTTTTCTGGATTAATAGATGGGTGCTGCTCCTTTTAAATGATGCTATTTTACTGTTACTACATGTGTTATATAATTATATAACACTTCCATGTCTCTAAGTGCAACAATGAATAAAACCCAAAGCATTTTTCAAGAAAAGTTAAGTTCTCTGGATGATTTATCTTGTACAAATATTGAAAGAGTGGATTGCTGCTTCAATTCATTGAGTGCGCACCTCATTTAACCATTTAAATATTATGTAGCTAAAGGAGGTGAGATTACACCTTTCAACCTGCTAGGGCTCAAATGTGTTTACACTAGTGAAGACACCAAAATGAGTTTTCAGTTTCTGGGTTTTCAGCTTTCTGACAAAAAAAAAAAAAAGTTGAGGAAAGCAGACACTTTCTGTAACAACTTTCGTTTAGTCAAAACCTCAGTTTTCAGTCCACCCCCCAATTTTTTTGACTGAAGATTTTCATCCAGGCTTAGAGCAAGAGGCTTTCACCAACAAGGTTGAAGAGGCCTGTATAGTGCTCAGTGTGGTGAAGGATAGAGCATAATTAGGGAGAATTCTCCACTTAATCTTATTCCAGGGTCTCTCAACCTTTCCAGACAACTGTACCCCTTTCAGGAGTCTGATTTGTCTTGCATTCCCCCATGTTTCACCTTACTTAAAAACTACTCGCTTACAAAATCAGACATAAAAATTACAAAAGTGTCACAGCACACTATTACTGAAAAATTTCTTACATTCTCATGTTTACCGTATAATTACAAAAATAAATCAACTGGAATATAAATATTGTCCTTACATTTCAGTGTATAGTATATAGAGCAGGATAAACAAGTCGTATGAAAATTTAGTTTGTACTGACTCTGCTAATGCTTTTTTTATGTAGCATTTTTTTTTAAAAAGTGGGCAAATATCTAGATGAGTTGATACCCCCCCAGAAGACTTCTGCACACCTCCAGGGGTCCATGTATCCCTAGTTGAGAACCACTATCTTATAAGACACTGACTTTAATTACATAGCAGTTGCGTTTAAATTACAGTGATTTTACACCATATTGATTGTTTTGTTCTTTTTTGAAAACTAATTACCACTGAGTCATATAACTGGAATGTTAATTGCATTGTGGAACTCATTATTGCTACAGCTGGTCCAAAAATGGGGATTTTTGTATGGAAAATTTGCCCCTTTTTTCCATTGAAATATTTAATTTCGGTGAAAGTCTCAGTCAAAAGTTTGAAAATTTCAACAGAATTATTACCTCTTTTGTTTTATATGCAATACACTATTTTATTTTTGGGGTACGTTAGTGTCAATGTAGTTAATCACTGTCATAGTTAGATTTTCTTCTACGAATTTAGTAATTACAGGCATCCCAAAGTAATTCCAGTGCTGCTTCATAATACCATGACTGTAAGTGATGGTTGGGGATGGATCAGGACTAAGGAGCAGACTGGTACCCCTATAATGAGAAGCTGAAAAATGAGGATATTCCTTTTCATTCCCTTCACTGAGGAGGATTCTATTTGTTGCCCTTGTTCTAAGGGTGAAACCTTGCACGTGGTAGCTCCCACTTCTTGAGGGTTTCTAAAATGCTTATAAAAAATTAAAACAATGTCTGTATATCTATATCTTATAAAGAAATAGTTCATTCTATACTGTCGAGAAAAAAGAACCTGAGAAAATCCCAAACCCCATTGATTGATAAGCCTCTTGTGACTGACCATGGATTCTGGGTGATTGAATATAAACTTAATGTTACTATTGGCCCTCATTCTACAAGGGAATAATAACTTCATTTTGGTTTGCTTCCTGATGCTAGCCCTGCGGTTGTGAGCTGCTAGAAGGCAATGCTGCTACTTCCTGAATCCTCTAAATAGTGTGCTTTCTGCACAGATGCTTTTAAAGAAAGGGAACATTGTATTTTCTGCTTTGATAGATATTTGTGATTCTCTGAATGAACAAGGTTAGTTTAAAAAGTAGAAAAATACTTGAACAGGTTTAAATATATTGCACTGAAGCATATCCTCACTTGAATTGTTTAGAACAGCTGGCAGAAGTTTATATCACACTTGCTTTTTTCTACTGTTTGAGAGGCTTCCATTTTATTTTGTCTAAACCCTTTGTATTTAGACACTAAGTTGGCAGTATTTTTCATTATTTCTGGGTTTGCTACTTTCAAGAAAATATTATAGTAAAACAACAAACTTCCAAATCCTAAAATAAAAATGCAAAAATCAGCATGTATCAATTCAATGTTGAGAGGAGCAAGTGTATCTGTCCTATATATTGCATAGATGTTATAATGTAGGCAACTACTGTGCAGAGGTAGTGGCAGACACACTCATCCGCACCTTCCTGAGCAGGAAAGATCACCTCTGAGTTGAGAGGGTTATTAATTTTCCATGGCCATTCATTACTTAGGCCTATTTCACTAGAATGACCGTGATATCGGACCACCCAGTTATGGTGGGGAACTAGAATGAGCCCTCCCAAGTCAATTCATACAGATAACTGAATTAGAGTACTGGACCAGGACTGAGGAGATCTGGGTTCCATTCCTGGCTCTGCCTGCTGGGTGACCATGGGCAAGCCGCTTCACCTCTGTGCCTTGGTTTCCCATCTGGAAAAGGAGGATAATGATACCAACTTCCTTGTAAAGAGCTTTGAGATCTACAGATCATAATTAGAGATTATTCATATTATATTATCAGGTAGCCGTAATTTTGTCACTCCAAAATGGCTTGGATATAAACTGACTGACTAGAGGTGAAAGATTCTATATTCCATTTGTATCTTTCTTGATCTGAATTATTTCCAAATAATAATCCTTCTAAAACTTATTAGAGCATTATTTTATGTTGCATTGGTTTCTTAATTGAATAGGTTTATAAAAATCACATTTACCATGTTAGATTAATTCACTGAAAAAATCAATATTTTTCTCTTTATTCATAATTTTCAGTACTAATCAATACCTAGGTGTTGATTTTAAAAAAGACAAGTTAATCCCAAAAGGAGAAAAAGGGACAAATTAACCCACATAGCTATTTTTAAAATTTATAAACCAAGAAGTCATATAGAGTTGTATTCCGGCATTAATTGCAAACAAAATTAAATAAAGCACTGCCAATGATAGATTATTCAGCACTACCTCCATATGAATAAATTTATCACATCTTTCTCTGACCCATTCTTAAAACAGGTCCTCTTGGTCATCCCTTTTATTTGTGCATCCAAAAATTCGGTAGCATCATAATCAAGGAGGACATAGCTCACTGTGGATTTTACCATAAAAATAATCTAGGCACCATGTGCCCATATAGGAAGACATAGTTGCTTACCCCTAAAAACTAAGACCACCTTGTCTTAAATCATCCTTAATTATACAGAGCTTGAGATAAATCTATTGAAATATTACAGCAACAGCTCAGCCCAAGCCACAAAATTCAGATCTGTTTTCAAATATCAAAAACTTCTGGACTGTTCAGAGTCTGGTTTTTATTCTGACTCATTATGAAGACAGGAAATAGCAGCAAGATTTAGGGTCCAGAATCTAAACTATGCTCCACCTCCCTTCCAAAGTTCAGAGGTGTTTGGATTCAGGATTTTGGTCCTGTCTCATCTCTAGCTGTTATACTATGCTTCAGCAACATTCCTTTCAAAATTTTCTCCTGCAGCTGGAAAGCAATATACTCTGCTTCCATTAAAACAAACATCAATGCTGCTTATTATATAAGCCTCTAATTTCCCTGGTCTGCTGTCACTTGAATGCTGTGTATCTATAGTTTTAAACAAGAGGTGTATTGTGTAGGTGCAGGATGAAAGCCTCTTGAATTAAGTATTTTGCACAGCAATTAGATACCATCCTTCTCTAAGGAACCTTTTCAGTTTATACAGGATGGAAAGGAAATACAAGCATCTTCCTAAGAGTGAGGAGAGTTAGAATGTGATATCAGCATATTTAAATTCTGTTTTATAACTTCAAAATATTTTAGACCTCATATTGCACATTTTTGCACCTAAGTTGAATGTCCAAATCTTGCATTTGGATGCTATTATTGACAGTTAGGTAATTACATGCCTATATTTTATGCCTTAAGGTTATTTGAGCATCGGGATCTGGGATTTGGAGATCATGGTCAAGCTTCTCTATGTCAAAATTGGATCCATGGTTTTGCCATTTCTTCCCCAGATTTCGTATTAGACGTCCCTCTAAATTTAACCTAAACTGTTCTTTGTATGAAAATAAATAGACTTGGAAAGAAATTTGAGCAGGAAAAGACTCTGACTTGTACTCTGTACAGGGTAGTTTGTTCACTGAAGCACAATTTATCAGCACTAACTGGTGACTTTTTTGCATCTAGGCACTATTTAACAGAGACGCATGTATCTTTGCAACAAAGGATTATCAAAGATGGAAAAAAACCAGAAAACTTGTTATGTCTATTGACTCAGCAGCCTCACCCTCACCCTGAGGCTGACTCCAAGGTTAAGAAACATAATAAAAACACACCCCCCCCCTTCATATTTTAGCAACAAGTTTTGTTCAACTTTCACTCTGGAGAACACTCTAGGCATAAGAACATACATAAGAATGGCCATATTGGGTCAGACCTATGGTCCATCTAGCCTGGTATCCTGTCTTCCAACAGTGGCCTATGGGAATGAACAGAACAGATAATCACCAAGTGATCCGATGGCACAATTCCATCATCATCTTGGACCATATCCTCCTTTTTCTTGATAGGCTTGTTATGAAGAAAATCTCAAATTCAGTGACACTTTTTTTAGCCACCATCTTCAAAAAAATTTACATTCAGAGATGAGCAATCATTTTTAGAAGAGGATTAATGTTTATTAATGGTGCCATATTAGCAACCCTTAAATCTCAAGTTTTCTTGCCGTAAGTGAGCATTGGCAATGCCAACTTCCATCAGATTATTTTCCCCAGTCAGCCCTTAGGGTCAAAACTGTTGGTCAATTTTGGAGAGAATCCACCTAGGAATATGAGTAATTTAGTCGTCATACTGATTTAGATCCCAATCCAGTAAAGCATTTCAGAGTGTAGTTAACTTTAAGTGTGAGTAGTCCAGTGACTTCAGTGGGGCTATTCATGTGTTACAAGTTAAGCATGTGCTTAAATATTTGCTGGATTGGGGCATTTGCCTTAACTTTTCTCTTTTTTTTTGTAAGCACCTTTTTAAGCAGAGTTAATTAATGCTAATTATCATTAACTGCGGGCACCCGTTTTTGAGGGAGTGGGGGAAGACTGCCAATTCTTTTCACATATGTCACTGAGCTGCCCTGAGAGGGTAACAAGTTTCAGTCACTACCACCTACTAGGCCCAGATTTGAACAGTTTGGCCTAGAAATGAAAGAAGATGGGATCCATGCATTGGCTTTCTTGTTGAAAAAGAGACAATCCAACGTGCCCACATACTCTGCAAATCAAAACACAGCAGGTGGCACCACTTCTGTCCGAAGGGGACGGGGGGGGGGGTAAAAAAAAACACCTTAGTTAGCCCTCTCACTTGGAATTCTTGAAACTCAAAATAACAGGATATTATGGATATAAATACTGTGAAAGGGCAATTTACTCCCAGGGCCATTGTATGACCAGTTTTGGCCCAGAATGAACAGTAGTTGAGGTCAGGCCAAATTCTAAAGTTTTATTCAGGAAAAACTCCCATTGACTCAAACTTCAGAGTTTCCTATGCTATTAATAAACACTGATGCAGGGCCATTTATATGCATGGCACTTCACAGAATATAGAAAAGACAATCCATGTCCTGGGGAGTTTACAATCAAATCAGCAATAATACTTAATTTGTACCTGAATTATAAATTGCTGACAAACCAGTTTCAGTAGTGTCTAACTCAACATTGTCCACACCAGGCTTCATATTTTCATTTTGCTCACTTAAAAGATCCTCCATATCTTCACACTTCCAGCTTACTAGTCAGTTCCACAGTGAAGTCTATCTACTTCAGAAGGAATTTCTGCATCTTGTTCCACCTATGTATCTCTCATTTGCCCCTCCTCCTCCTGTTCCCTATGCTCTTTTTAACCCCCAAATTTTGCTATTGTCTTTTTCCCATCTTCTATCACTCTTCTCACTACTCATAAAACACTATTCCCAATCATCATCTCACCTGCAATTGGATCTATGTGGGATGGACCCCTCTGCCTGCACAAAGTCCTATAGTCTTCAATGGGGCTCTCTGGATACAAACTATGCAGATCCCATTGCAGGCATGGGCTCCGGGTTTGCAAAGAGCTGTACAAATTTGACTGCACAAAATATTTTATAACAACTCTTTGAGCACCTGGCATGTATATAATTTAACCAGTCCCCCATTATGACAGTGTGCCTACTGACTACACTTCCAACATTTCTTGTCTTTTCCCTAAGGAATGTATGCATCAGGGCAGATCCTCAGGTGGTATACGTTCTGATGTCTTCAGATGAAATGAAGACAATTTATACTAGCTAAAGATTTGTCCCATTATCTTTGTGTGTTTTAAATCTTTGCTGTAAGGTAGGCCCCATGTAACAATCTAACATTTTAAAGTTTTCATTACATTAGACTTTGAGACTGTCATATCTTTCCCATACCTGTTCCTATTTGTTTTATATTCCAGACTAGTTCCAGGCCCTTAAATTGTAGATTTGATCCTTTACATTGCTTCTATCTATTCTTTCAAACTGCACATGCAGACAAAATATAAATGCCAACTTGTGATGATGGTTTTTAAGTATGTAAATACTAAAAAAGCACAAAATGAAAAAAAGTAATGAAAAGTTGCAGAGGGAGAAATTTGGAATGTTAGATTATCCATTTCTTAAAATGCTAAATGCATAAAGCTTTCTCTTGCCCCCATATTGAAGATTCAGCATTTTCCGATGTCAACATTTTCATAAAGAATGGGAACACTTAGTTTTGTGAGCGTGGGAAATTAAATGAGTGGAAAATAAAGTTGGTGCACTTAGTTTGTTACTCATTCCCAAAAGGTTGGAGCCTCTCTCACGCACATGTAAGTTCTTACCACTTTGAAGTAAGCAGCTGATCATGTTTTTCATTTGACCACTAGGGTGCATGTCACAGCTTGCATTGAACATGGTTCTGCTTTATATAGGCAATAGCAATGGGAAAATAACACAATTTTGGGGCCTTGTGCTCTACTACTCAAATTCCCATTGGGAATTTTTGTTTGAGTGGAGACTACTGTAATTTAAGATTTAATCTTGTAATCTTTTATTATGTTACAGGTCTTTCTGGAGCTCCTATTTCTTAATCTGAATTTTGGCTATCCTTATTAAATCAATGGCAACTTTCTAGAGTCAGGAATTGAATTATCTGTTCCAGTAATTCCTCCTAAAGTGATCAGAATGAAGGGTAGAGGTTATTTTCTTCTTAAAGAAAACTTTATTTTTATATAAAATATAAACACAATGAAACAGAACAAATAAATACATGCAGAACATAGAAATAACAAAATTCTTGTTCATTATTTGCAAAACCTGGAATCAAATAAACAACCCTCAGCCTGTACAGGTCATGCAGGGCATCAATTATTGAAGTGAGTACATAGATAAATAAAAGGAGTACTTGTGGCACCTTAGAGACTAACAAATTTATCTGAGCATAAGCTTTTGTGAACTACAGGTCACTTCATCGGATGCATTCAGTGGAAAATACAGGGGGGAGATTTATATACACAGATTTCAGAGTAGCAGCCGTGTTAGTCTCTATCTGCAAAAACGAAAAGGAGGACTTGTGGCACCTTAGAGATTAACCAATTTATTTGAGCATAATCTCTAAGGTGCCACAAGTCCTCCTTTTCTTTTTTGCAGATACAGACTAACATGGCTGATACACAGATTTCAGAGTATATAAATCTCCCCCGTGTATTTTCCCCTAAATGCATCTGATGAAGTGAGCTGTAGTTCATGAAAGCTTATGCTCGGATAAATTTGTTAGTACTCCTTTTCTTTTTGCAGATACAGACTAACACAGCTGCTACCCTGAAACCAGATCAATAAAGGAGACCCTAGCCTGTGAGAACTGCCCTAAGCTACCACTGTATGTAATCATTTCATATGTGACCAAGAATTTATTTTCAATAAAAATGATTTGGTGCCTGAGTTTTGCATCATCCTAAAGGGTGGGTCAAATGAAGAGCATTGGAAACACTGATGCCCCAAAGACAATGAGACACCCTGAAAAAGAACAGAGTAGGAGAAAATTATACATACTCTAGCACTCTAAATGTCCTGTTTTTCCTTTACTCCACTCTTCCCCCAGCCTCCCATGCTCCCCAAGTTAGAGTGTGGGGTCGAACAGTCGGAAGGGACCCGACCAAGGGATTCACTGGTAAAATTCTGCCCGCAGAAAGTGTTGGGGGTAGGGGAACACAAGGATAACTGGTGAAGCTAAGGTTTAAGATAGATAATGTGCCAATGATGTAAACCAGAGCCAGATCTATCTATATGTGGGGAAATCCGATGTCTGAGAGTGGGGGGGCAAATGCAAGCAAGAAACTACAGCCCTGCAGACAACTATGCACCGACCTGGTCCCCCCTCCCCAATCCCGAAGGGCTCCTGGCCCTGATGCCTGGCAGCCCTGGGTGAACCTCCTCACAGCGACTGGGGAACACACACACCTTGTTGCATTTCGGCTGTCTGTGTCTCCTTGCCCGCCCCCCGACGCTGCCGCGCTCGGATTGGCGGGGACGCCCGCGCGAGCCCCTCCTCCCGGGCGCTCAATGCGAAGCCGCCTTTGCAAAAAGTTCAGTGGGGGAGAGAAACTGTGAGCGCTTGAGGGCAGCGGCGGCTGCCGAGCCTAGGAGGGGGGAGGTGGAGGCAGGAAAGAGAACCGAAGAGGGGCTGAGGGAGGAAGCAGAGAAGGCGGGGGGAGCAGGGAGGACGAGGGGAGAAAGTGAAGGGAGGAGGGATCCAGGAGGACACTCCCCCCCATCCCGCAGAGAGGGAGAAGGAAATGAGCAGAGGACGGAGCAGTGCCGCAGCCCGGCGCAGATTTCCCGCAGCAGCGCGAGCTCCGCGGGCGGCGTGGTGAGAGGAGAAGGAAGCTGCTAGGGGAAGGCAGCGGCGGCTCAGGATCCAGGCTCGCCCAGCAGCTGCGGGCGGCTCATGCCAGGCTGCGGCCACCGCTTCTCCCTTGGCGGCGGCTGCTGCTGCTGCTGCTCCGGCTTGGCAGACAAGCGTCGGGCTTCGATCGCTGCCGGGCGGCCCCCCGGCCCCCGCGCCAGGCGGTTCGGCGAGCAGGGGAATGAACTGAAAATGAGCAAAAATGTCTGACAAAATGTCCAGTTTTCTGTACATCGGGGACATCGTGTCCCTCTACGCGGAAGGCTCAGTCAACGGCTTCATCAGCACCCTGGGGTAAGGAAAGGGCTGGGGTGTGCGTGTGCGTGGCTGCGGCTGCCCTCTCTGCGCAGCGCATGTAGTTGTTTTCTGGCAACACCCCCCCCCCCCACCACCCCCACGTACATGTCAGGCTGTGACATCTCGCTGCAGGACAGGGACCCGTGGAGAGAGCATTACACATTGCAGCACAGGAAACAGAGGGGAGAGGAATGTGCTGTCTAGCAGCAGCAACAACTTCACAGCCTTCTGTAACGAGAGAGATAAAAGTAGGAAGTGATGTAAAAAACAAACAAAAACAAAACCAAACTTCTCGAAAAGGCCTGGGGAAGTAGAGCACTTTAACAGCTTTGCTGGCAAGAGGCTGTTACACAGCGACACTTTCTTTTATTTATTCTCACACCAGCCCTTCCCTCCTCAGCTTGATTTACTAGCTAGAGCAGAAGCTGATTGTGTTAGGGAATAAGGTTAGCCCTCTCTGAAGTTCAAAATCAGTACATGGAAAGAAAAGAAAAAGTTTCCATGGATTTTAAAAAAAACAAAAACAAGTTAGGCTTTTTTTTTTTTTTTTAAAGGAGCATATCCTTCTTGGGGCTGTTGTTACTGAGCCAAACCTGCTAATCTCATGCATTTGGCCAGTCTTGGGAGCATTCAGACTTCTGGAAGAAGTATGCCCTAGCAGCTGTTTGTCATCCTTTTAATAATTAAACCACCAGCACCTGAAATCCAACAATCTGTTATATTTAAATACCTCAGGGCAGTGGAACTCTCCATCATAGAGCCTTCAGGATTCTAGAACCAAGAAGCATTTAGAACCTTCTAGGTTTTAGTCTGTATGAGTGAAATCCTGGACCCATTGAAATGGCAAAACTCCTGTGAACTTCAGTGGGGCCAGGATTTTATCGTCTGCCAGTGCAAAACTTCATAGACCCAGGATTCCTCTTGACCCACCTCTGAGAGCGCCCTGAAGAAGTTGGTTAGATAACATGGTAGTAGAAAAGAATTGAAATAAAGTTTAAAACCTATGACTTTTTCTAACAACTTGAGTGTTCAGGTTCTGTTGTGAAATGGAAAAGAGTAATTTCTTATTAAAACCTTATGCTTAAAATATTAATGTAGGCATCACAAAATATGGAACTTGTCTAGGTTTTCTGATTATCTCTTAATAAGTAATGCCATTAACATTTGTATCAAGTTGGTGTACAAGGGCCTGATCCTGAAAACACTTATTCACTGCTTAATATTAGGCACTTGACTAGACCCATTAACTTCAGTGGAGCTATTCAGTTGCCTAGAGTTAAGCATGTGTTAGGGTTTGCAGGATGAAGACCGGAGGGCCTCACTTGTAAGTGCTCAGCACCATCCAACTTCTGTTGAATCCAGTTGAAATATTGTCGAATGACTACAGACTCGCGTCCCAAAATTTCTCCCTCCTGTAAGGAGTGCAGCATGGGGGCTCTTTAAGACTGTATTTAAAAAAACAAACAAAAAACCCAAACAATACATTTTGCAAGAACTTAGTTCACAGAGAAATCTAATTCTTTAAAACAAACACATTAGGAAAAGGGAATATGTTCATTATTTTTAACTGCAGCTACTAAACTTGTTCTACGCTACTTCGTACGTCATACTTCACAATTGTTAATAAAGGCATGCAAGGGTGAAAACTTTGAATTTCTTGCTCCCCTTTGTAACCAACTTGTTAAATTTTTCAGCTGCACTTGTCTAATTACATGTTTGTGTATCCATTTGGTGGTGGATTTGATTTGCCTAAAGTCGTTTCTGTTTTCAACATTGATCAGACATTTAATTCCCTAGGAATGATTTTTCCTGAATCTCTCTCTTTAAAAAATGACTTACTGAAGAAAAGCTACTTCAGTGAGTTGTCATTAACCTGAGTGTTTTGGATCATCCTTTCAGTTTTATTTTGAAAAATATCCAATATAGAAAAAATCTACTGATGATGCATATAAAATGACATTGATAATACATTATTATGAAACCAGCATTGTTACAGTGACATGTCAAAAGGCTTTGGTAGTTCCCACTGATGTCAGTGGGAGAGTCAAAGCAGTGCCAGTGATTTTTTTTTTTTTTTTTTTGTAGCGAGTCCAAAGCAAATGTGTTCTTAATGATCTGTCATTAGAAATGTCTTATGGATTGTATGAACCACAATGATTCCAATGGCACATATTGGAAACAAAGCAGCTCCAAACCTAGGAGTTCCAGTGTGGGTTGTTTTTTAAACAGTGGCTATTAAACATCAAGCACTATATTCGGAACTAATAGTTAAGGCCTAATCTATACCAAGGGAAGATAACAAAATTCACTGTTAAGGCTGTGACTTCATCCTCTGCTAATTAACCCTGTTGTGCCTAAGTGTTGCAGAACATACGTAAGGTTGCTCATCTTCTGAGACTCCTACACCAGGAAACTTTGTGGTGAAGAAAGGATGGAGTGGAAGCTTTAATAATGAATTTTTGTGGTTTTTGTCTGTCACTTATTTGTTTAATGCTACTGGAAGGCAGTTGGTTTTCATTGTCTTTCATACCTTTCATCTTACTTCCTGTTAGCTCACTTCGTCTGCTTGCAAACATCTTTCCATGATGTATTCCTCCCTGTGTGCATTTCATGTCTTTCCTCTTCCACTTACAACTCTGGTATTCATTTCACATCTCTGTTTTGCTGACTCTTGGAATTTTAAATCCCATCTCAAAACTTCTCCTGTTTTCTGCACCTTCAAATAATTGGATAGCTCTTCCTGTTTTTGCAAGCTCTGTATTTCTTCTCAGAACCTCTTGTTGAATTGTTTGGGTCATAGTGCTAGGGCTGCAGGTTTGTCACAGTGGTAAAAATGTCACAGATAGGATGATTTTTCTGTTTGTGACTTTAATAAAGCAGTGTTTCCCAAATGGTGCCTTGCTAGGGGAGGTTTGCTGGAGGAGGGGGCCAGGTCAAATTTGACTGAGTGGCATTGGGATGTTGGGCAGACCTGGGAGTGTTGAAGTTATGATACCCTGTAATATGTTCTGTGGCAGTGGTTGCAATTATTCCCTTTAGGTTGGTAGCAGCTGTGTGGGGGTAGTTTCACCAGTAGCAGTTTCTGGGAAGAATTCTGCTAGGAAATCTGTCCCGCTGAAAGGGGAACAAGCTGTGGAGTGTGATTGTTCCTGAGTTCCTTTCCCTATTTATCCCCAGGTCTGTCTTCCATCATTCAGAGCAGCAGAGCCTCTTTCATATACAGGTGCTTCTTATGTGTCTGGAGACAGTGGGGAGCAG
Source organism: Eretmochelys imbricata (assembly GCF_965152235.1). Lineage (NCBI taxonomy): Eukaryota > Metazoa > Chordata > Testudines > Cheloniidae > Eretmochelys > Eretmochelys imbricata. The sequence continues at coordinate 238,722,114 of NC_135572.1, forward strand.
GCAGTGGAATTGCTGCTCTCTTCACCTGACTGATTTGGGCCCTCATTTCCACATTTTGCTACCGTCCAGACTGCATAGCAAATGGTAGCCATGTAGCCCAGTATTTTCAGAGCCAGCAGGAGAGGGAGATAAATTACCTTGTCACCCAGTGTCTGGGTTATTATATAGTCCACCAGGTAGCCTAACACGGTTGCAGCAACTTTAAATCCAGCTCAAGTATACTGATCGTGAAGAAAAGACTTAGTTCTGTTTTATTTTAAGCTGCCAGAGGCTAACTGTTCCTTAAACAAAGCATGAGTGAGGCAGATCCATAAATAAGACGTAAACGTGCACAGTATCTCTTTAAGCAGGGAGGTCTGTCACGTAAACGGACATCGCTCCTTACAGAGTTGAATGAGCCAAGTAAGTTAGTGTGAGGAATGGAAGTTTTTAAGTGGATGCTTAATTCCACAGGTTTTTCTAAGGGGGGTGGTTTTTTTTTTTTTGGCTGACCCCCCCTCTTTTTTTTTTTTTTTCACTTTCCACACTCAAAGTTTCCCAGAGGAAATAGAATTTAAAATATATATATATATAAACTCCAAGGATGAGCAATTAAGATCAAGTTTGCGATCAGTTTAGTGCCTGGTACATTCTAGAGCCAAGAAAAGTGTATCCTGCACTTGCGGTGCGGATGGAGCTGATAAGCTAATGATCATGTAGGAACTCGGGCACTTAGATGCAAATGATGGGTACAGTCTAAGAACCTAATTAGACAGCTAGCTGTTTCTCCCCTCATGATTTTATTGTTACTTTAAAAATAAAAAAGAAGCCCTCATGTTCATAAACAAGAAGATCACATTGCAATGTAGTGGAGCTGGCCATGATCCAGAATTTCCATTCCATGAGAACACCTAGCATTTTGATTGTATTTTTTCGTTCCAAACCAGAACAAAAGGCTGAAATTTCCCACAAAATGAAAATTCTGAGCCATTTCAATTTGGGACCATCAAAATGCTTTGTTTCAATAATATTTCAATTCATTTTGTTTCCATTTTTATTTTGTGTTATACATATAGGTATAAGTGTACTATTGCAATTAATATTTCAATATAATATAAAAGTGGAAATGAAATGAATTGAACCAAAAGTTTTGAGTTTGTCAAAGTGAAATGTTTTGACTTTTCCCTCTGAAATTTTTTGTTTAAATTGATACAGTCCTGTGACACACTTTGATTCTGATGAAACTGTGTTTTTCGACAGGAAACTGTTCCATCGACATTTTTGTCAACAGCTCTACAATTTAGATGAAAAAATCAGGGAATGTTTTCCTTTTTGTTGTTGTTTGTATTTCAGTGCTGCTTTGTAGCTTCTACAAAGATTGTGGCCCCCTTGTGCTAGGCACTGTATGGACACGTAATAAGAGACGGTCCCTGTCCTGAAGAGCTTATAATGCAAGTAGCTAAGACCCACAAAGGGTGGGAGAAAAGAAATATTGTTACTACTGTCTATAGTTTTGGAAAGAGAGAATGGAGGCACAGAGAGACTGAGGTCCGGATCCTCAAAGGGATTGATTTAAATGGGTATTAGATGCTGGTCACACAGGAAGTCTTTGATAGAGCTGGGAAATGAGCCCATGTCTCCTAGGTCCTAGTCCGGTGCCTTAACCATGAGACAAGTCTTCCATGTTTTAAGAATAAAATTTGAATAGTATATTATGAAAATTTTTATGAACGGAGAATTAAATTTCTGTAGTCTTCTGGTGCCAGGAGAAGAAAAAGTGTGTGTGTGCGTGCGTGCGAGGGTGGGGGCAGGCTGATGCTAATGTGGCTCGGGATTGGGGGGAGGGGGGAATTAGTGCCAGCTCCCAGCCTGCTGGTTGGGAGGTTTGGCTGATCGATCCATTAGTCAGAAATCCAATGGGTACATGCCTGTCTGGTCTCAGTAATGCTGCTCTGTGCAACTGTAGATGGAAACCTCATGGAACATCGCTATGGAGTGCACTGCCTAAAATGCAGCTCTTGGTGGGGAGGGACAGGTAGAAGAGCCCTAAAGAAGAGCAAAAATGGTGTAGCATTTCAGCATATGCATATTTTTTCCTTTAGTTTGCTGTTCTGTGTTGTCTTTACCTGCTTCTGTTAGCTCCTTGGGACAGGTACCATACCTTTCTACATCTTTCATGAAGTCCCTAGCACAATTTCAGCCTAGGCTTTGTAAGACCCACATTGAGCATGATGTGGCTTTATTGAACCCAAGCTTTGTGCATAGACTGTATTTGTTGGACTCTGGAGCAAAAAGGTCACGTAGAAAACTGAGTGTTAGTGGAACAGTGCTAGCTTGAGTACTACAAAGACCATGCAAATTAAAATTAGTAGTGCTGGTGGCCTGAGAGGAGTTACGGTATGAAAGTCACAGTGACCAAGGGTGCTTAACAGTCATTGATGTAGCATACATACTATTCCCATTCCCTCCCAATCCTACTGCCTGAAAATGTGAGTGAGTGGTGAGGCACGTGGTGCACTGGCTCCTGTATTAATGAAGTTTTATTCTGCTTTTATGAAGAAGAGAAATGTTAATACTTAGAATGAGTGACAAATTAGTATCAGGTGCAAGTCTGGTAGTTAGTGATTTCAAGCTGTCTAGAGTGGCTCACAAGCATGAGTGCCAACCTGACGGAAAAGTGGGTCAGGTAATATTTTTTGTTGGACCAGCTTCTGTTGGTGTGAGACAAACTTTCGCACTTACACAGAGCTCTTCTTCAGGTCTGGGAACCTAACTCAGACTGTCAAGAAACAGGATCCAGATTGGTTGTGTGTTCTGTACTTAGATTTCACCAACTAAGCGGCAAGTGAACTCCCTCAGGCACTATAATAGCCTTAACATGGAGTCAGTCAGTCCTCTTGGGCACGATTCTGTCTTGCCACCCAGGCAAGCCTGCCTTTGTGATAGATGGTCCCTTACACCAGAAAATCACAGCAATATTTAGATTACTCCCAGTTCCAAAGGACCAGTCACTTATCCCAAGTCAGTTGCACTTCAGATCTCAAACCAAAAACAATGTTTGTAGCCAATCATATAATACTAAACTAAGGATTTATTAACTAAGGTCAGGTCTACACTATAAACTTACATCGGTATTACTCTGTTGCTCAGGGGTGTGAAAAACCTACACTCCTGAGCGATGCATTTATGCCGACCAAACTCCCGGGGTAGACCGCACTATCTCCAGAGGAGAGCGTCTTCCATCGATATAGCTATCACCTCTTTTGGAGATTAACTACACCAACGGCAGAAGCTCTCCTGTTGGCATAGCAGCATCTTCACTGAACCGCTACACAGTAGACCTGCCCTAAGAAAAAGAAATAAGACTTATTTACAAGGTGAAAGCAGGTAAACATACGCACAAAAATGAGATAGTCTTAGGTTCCAAAAGATGACAATAGCTGCTGTAATATGCAAGGTCTGCGTGTCTTTTAGGGCTAAGCCAAGCAGCTTGTGGTTCCGTTGCTCATACTTAGAAATGTTGCCTTCTCCGAATTCCAAGCAGCAAAGTGATAACAATTTCTCCTTAACAGATATTTTAATTCTCTTTCCCCCAGCGTTCAAGCTGTGATGGGACGCGGGCCTTTGCAAATATCCTCTTCATGGATGTGGGGGAAGCAGTCAGCAAAGTCTTGTTCACTGATGTTCCACAGTGGTTTGACTGGTAGGCCTTTTGCTGGGAAGGAGACACCACTTGTGATAAACTAATATTTCACACTTGGTCAGGCTTCTTGGTTTACAGTCTTAGCAAACATTTTTGATAGTTACAGAGCAAACACTTACATGTTACGTTATAACATCGGATACAGATATTACAAGTAAGAGTAATACATGTAGCATCCTACAAGTATTTCTTAAAGTCTAAACACATTCTTATAACTCTAATACCTATTTTAACAATACCAAGACACAGGTGAGCCAGATTGGTCTCCAGCTATGATTTTTTCAGTGTTCAGTGGGGGCTTGGCATAAGCTGGCACCTTGTCTGCCAGTGTCACAAGTGGTACAAATACTCAGAATTGCACCCATAATTTATTTTGCAGGCACAGTTCTATCAAGGCAAACAGCAGCCCCCAAAAAGGAGAATGAGTCTCAACCCTGCTGAAAACATATGAGTCTGGGGTCAGAGGGTGTTTTATTCTCCAGGCCCTCTGAGTCACTGCCCTCCATGCTGATAATGCCAGTGGAGGTGCTGATTTCGAGGGTGCATTTTGTGATAAAGACACTTGTTTGCTAACAACTTTCTTCTCGCCAGGGCCAGCCTTACTGAAAACGGTGTCCTGGGTGAACTTCTATTTTTGGCACTCCCCCTCCCACCATCACCCTGGCTTCTAACACCAACACCCCCCCTCCCCCCGGGTCACCTCTGGGCCATTATCTATACTTCATATGAAATGTCCACAGGAAAGTCATTTCAGTGTAGATGGGCATCTCCCATGGTCCATTGTGAGTTAAGTGTCCCTTGATGAGCCACTTACTTTGACTAATTTCAGAGTAACAGCCGTGTTAGTCTGTATTCGCAAAAAGAAAAGGAGGACTTGTGGCACCTTAGAGACTAACCAATTTATTTGAGCGTGAGCTTTCATGAGCTACAGCTCACTTCATCGGATGCATACTGTGGAAAGTGTAGAAGATCTCCTTATACGCACAAAGCATGAAAAAATACCTCCCCCCCCACCCCACTCTCCTGCTGGTAATAGCTTATCTAAAGTGATCACTCTCCTTACAATGTGTATGATAATCAAGTTGGGCCATTTCCAGCACAAATCCAGGTTTTCTTCCCCCCCCCCCCCCCCCAAACCCACTCTCCTGCTGGTAATAGCTTATCTAAAGTGACCAGGCTCCTCACAATGTGCATGACAATCAAGGTGGGCCATTTCCAGCACAAATCCAGGGTTTAACAAGAACGTCTGGGGGGGGGGGTAGGAAAAAACAAGGGGAAATAGGTTACCTTGCATAATGACTTAGCCACTCCCAGTCTCTATTCAAGGTGTGTCTGTGCGGATTTGATCTTGTGCTTTTTCAGGGAGTTTCTTGAGCAAATGCTGTAGTTTCTTTTGGTAGCTCTCAGTGGGATCAGAGGGTAATGGCTTGTAGAAAGTGGTGTTGGAGAGCTGCAGCACAGCCTCTTGTTCATATTCCGACCTATTCATGATGACAACAACACAAGATCAAATCCGCACAGACACACTCCTGGAGCCCCGACCTGGGATATTCTATCTACTACCCAAGATCCATAAACCTGGAAATCCTGGGTGCCCCATCATCTCAGGCATTGGCACCCTGACAGCAGGATTGTCTGGCTATGTAGACTCCCTCCTCAGGCCCCACGCTACCAGCACTCCCAGCTACCTTCGAGACACCACTGACTTCCTGAGGAAACTACAATCCATCGGTGATCTTCCTGATAACACCATCCTGGCCACTATGGATGCAGAAGCCCTCTACACCAACATTCCACACAAAGATGGACTACAAGCCGTCAGGAACACTATCCCCGATAATGTCACGGCTAACCTGGTGGCTGAACTTTGTGACTTTGTCCTTACCCATAACTATTTTACATTTGGGGACAGTGTATACCTTCAGATCAGTGGCACTGCTATGGGTACCCGCATGGCCCCACAGTAAGCCAACATTTTTATGGCTGACTTAGAACAACGCTCCTCAGCTCTCGTCCCCTAACGCCCCTACTCTACTTGCGCTATATTGATGACATCTTCATCATCTGGACCCATGGAAAAGAAGCCCTTGAGGAATTCCACCATGATTTCAACAATTTCCATCCCACCATCAACCTCAGCCTGGTCCAGTCCACACAAGAGATCCACTTCCTGGACACTACAGTGCTAATAAATGATGGTCACATAAACACCACCCTATACCGGAAACCTACTGACCGCTATTCCTACGTACATGCCTCCAGCTTTCACCCTGACCACACCACACGATCCATCGTCTACAGCCAAGCTCTGCAATACAACCGCATTTGCTCCAACCCCTCAGACAGAGACAAACACCTATAAGATCTCTATCAAGCATTCTTACAACTAGAATACCCACTTGCGGAAGTGAAGAAACAGACTGACAGAGCCAGAAGAGTTCCCAGAAGTCACCTACTACAGGACAGGCCTAACAAAGAAAATAACAAAACGTCACTAGCCGTCACCTTCAGCCCCCAACTAAAACCCCTCCAATGCATTATTAAGGATCTACAACCTATCCTGAAAGATGATCCAACACTCTCACAAATCTTGGGAGACAGGCCAGTCCTTGCCTACAGACAGCCCCCCAACCTGAAGCAAATATTCACCAGCAACCACATACCACACAACAGAACCACCAACCCAGGAACCTATCCTTGCAACAAAGCCCATTGCCAACTGTGCCCACATATCTATTCAGGGGACACCGTCACAGGGCCTAATAACATCAGCCACACTGTCAGAGGCTCGTTCACCTGCGCATCCACCAATGTGATATATGCCATCATGTGCCAGCAATGCCCCTCTGCCGTGTACATTGGTCAAACTGGACAGTCTCTACGTAAAAGAATAAATGGACACAAATTAGATGTCAAGAATTATAGCATTCATAAACCAGTCGGAGAACGCTTCGATCTCTCTGGTCACGCGATTGCAGACATGAAAGTTGCGATATTACAACAAAAAGACTTTGAATCCAGACTCCAGCGAGAAACTGTTGAATTGGAATTCATTTGCAAATTGGATACAATTAACTTAGGTTACCTTGCATAATGACTTAGGCTTGAATAGAGACTGGGAGTGGCTATTTCCCCTTGTTTTTTCCTACCCCCGCCCCCACCTCAGATGTACTTGTTAAACCCTGGATTTGTGCTGGAAATGGCCCACCTTGATTGTCATGCACATTGTGAGGAGCCTGGTCACTTTAGATAAGCTATTACCACCTGGATTTGTGCTGGAAATGGCCCACCTTGATTGTCATGCACATTGTGAGGAGCCTGGTCACTTTAGATAAGCTATTACCAGCAGGAGAGTGGGGTGGGGGGAGGTATTTTTTCATGCTTTGTGTGTATAAGAAGATCTTCTGCACTTTCCACAGTATGCATCCGATGAACTGAGCTGTAGCTCACGAAAGCTTATGCTCAAATAAATTGGTTAGTCTCTAAGGTGCCACAGGTACTCCTTTTCTTTTTACTTTGACTAGTCCCTTTAAGATGTGCTGGTTAACTACCTTGCGGGCGTTACCCTAGGAGCAAACATTTGAAATACCCGTATAGAGCCAACACTCATAACTTCAAATACAAAAATGATACATGCAAATAGCATAAACATATTCAGCAAATCATAACCTTTTCATAGACACCTTACAGGCTGCATTTTGTACAACATTTGTTGCAAATATGTAACAGTGTTTGCAACAATGATGTACATGGTCAGGTTTTAATCAGATAACAACACAACGAGTAACTGCTACAATAGCAAATTCCTAGGCCACTGTCAGCAGAAGTAAGGGTGGCATGTTATATGGTGTATTGCCACACTGACTTCTGTGTTGCTGCTGTGGCTTGTGGTGCCTGGTGCTTGGCCTGCGGTTCAAGCCAGGCTTTGCGCTGTCACATGGGGGCTGAATATTGCCAGAGCCCATGGCCCTCCCACAGCCCTCTGGCCATTCCTGGCTCACCATGAGCATTTTGACAGAAAGTACTAAGCAGTAATAACAATAATATTACAAGTGTGTGTGTCAGAGCGAGCCTGTGTGTGTGTGTGAGAGAGAGACTGTGCATTGGGGGATTGTGTGACATTGTGTGTGTTGGGGAGTGTGAGACTCTCTCTCTCTCACACATGCACACAATCTGTGTTGGGGGACTGAGACCGAGTGTATGTGGGTGCGAGAGCCTGTGTGTGTTGGGGAAGTTTTTGAGACACAGGGAGTGCACTGTCGCTTAAAGTCCTCCATTCCCCCCCTGGCTTGGCCCGGCTCCCACACCCACCCCTTACTCATGTGGAAGTTTTGCTCCTCCTGGCCTGGATGGTCCCCGCTGGAGACCGAGCAGTGCAGGGCTGCAGGCAGGGAGGGACTTGGCTCTGCTCCGGGCAGCGAGCGGTGGGCCACACCGCCAGTGACCGGCTCCGGCTGCGCTGCTCTGGGATCCCTGGGGCTGGGGTGGAGCCGGAGCGAGTGAGGGAGGGGCCAGGGGGCAGGGGCAGGGACAAGTCTGACAGCCCAGTGTGGGGGAGGGGCTGGAGAAAAGAGGAGTCTGCATGCAGCCAGCCAGGGGAAGCCCGAGCCCCTTGTGGCGCCCTCTGGCTATGGCACCCTGGGCATGCACCCCATTTGCCCGGCCCTGCTTCTCGCTGATATATTAAAGGTTCTAGAAATGTGCTGCTCTTTGTCTTCCTACTGTAAAATGACTGGTCTGAATTCTTCTCTGATTGATGGAGTTACTCTAAATTTACAACATGTAGCAGAACAGAATTTGGCCCATTAAGTATTATTTTTCAGCTACCTGGTACATTGCATTTCTGATAAGTAACTATTCCCACTTAAACACAGCCCATAATATATATTGTACTAGATATTTGTATTGATTTTACAATAATCACAACACACACACAGATGTAAATGTATAAATAAAACTCAGTGGCTTCCATTCCCTGCAATACAATACATTAATCAAACCTTGGATCTATTTTAATGCTCCCACTTGAAGTAACAGCTATAGAACACCCTATTTTAATTTAGCCCTCCATAATGAATTTCTTTAAATGCCTATCTGAAATGTGAAATATTAGTGGTGCCATCTTTAGTTAAACTGTAACAAAAAGCTTCACATAAAACTCTCTCTTATGAGAGCTGCACAGGTGGTAAACTCCAGAGCTGGATTGTCTGTATCAGAGGTTTTTGCTTGTTGGAGGCAGAGCGTACACTTTTTTAATGTATGGGAGCAAAGTATAACACTGAATAATTTTTATCTGTGAGAGCACCCACTATGTGTGGATGCTTTCTAAATATTTAGGTAGTACTGTCCCTGCTCCGAGATGCTCACCACCTAAGGAAAGACAGACAAGTCTACAGACAGTAGGGGAAGGGGAGAAAAGGGCAATTGATTTATATACAAGTTGATTTTAATAATTATAAGCAGAATGGAAACAGTGTGACTTAAATGAGAATAAGAAAAGGGTCTTGCCAGCGCTGATAATTCTCAATAAGGTTATAGGAGATAGGTGGCCATAATCAACCTCTCCTTAGTCTTAGGACTAAGGCCCAGATATTTAAAGGTATTTAGGTGTTGCTGTGTTCCACGTTGCAATGCCTAACTGATTTAAGAGCGGTTTCAGAGTAGCAGCTGTGTTAGTCTGTATTCGCAAAAAGAAAAGGAGTACTTGTGGCACCTTAGAGACTAACCAATTTATTTGAGCATAAGCTTTCATGAGCTACAGCTCACTTCATCGGATGCATTCAGTGGAAAATACAGTGGGGAGATTTATGTACATAGAGAATATGAAACAATGGGTGTTAAAATACATACTGTAACAAGAGTGATCACTTAAGGTGAGTTATTACCAGCAGGAGAGGGGGGTGGGAAAAAACCTTTTGTAGTGATGATCAAGGTGGGCCATTTCCAGCAGTTGACAAGAATGTCTGAGGAACAGTGGGGAGGTTTGGGGGGGGGGGGGGGGATAAACCTGGGGAAATAGTTTTACTTTGTGTAATGACCCATCCACTCCCAGTCTCTATTCAAGCCCAAGTTAATTGTATCCAGTTTGCAAATTAATTCCAATTCAGCAGTCTCTCGTTGGAGTCTGTTTTTGAAGTTTTTTTTGTTGAAGTATTGCCACTTTTAGGTTTGTAATCGAGTGACCAGAGAGATTGAAGTGTTCTCCAACTGGTTTTTGAATGTTATAATTCTTGACGTCTGATTTGTGTCCATTTAGTCTTTTACCAAGAGACTGTCCAGTGTGACCAATGTACATGGCAGAGGAGCATTGCTGGCACATGATGGCATATATCACATTGGTGGATGTGCAGGTGAACGAGCCTCTGATGGTGTGGCTGATGTGATTAGGCCCTATGATGGTGTCCCCTGAATAGATATGTGGGCACAGTTGGCAATGGGCTTTGTTGCAAGGATAGGTTCCTGGGTTAGTGGTTCTGTTGTGTGGTGTGTGGTTGCTGGTGAGTGTTTGCTTCAGGTTGGGGGGCTGACTCCCAAGATCTGTGAGAGTGATGGGTCTTCCTTCAGGATAGGTTGTAGATCCTTGATGATGCGTTGGAGAGGTTTTAGTTGGGGGCTGAAGGTGATGGCTAGTGGCGTTCTGTTATTTTCTTTGTTCGGCCTGTCCTGTAGTAGGTGACTTCTGGGTACTCTTCTGGCTCTGTCAGTCTGTTTCTTCACTTCAGCAGGTGGGTGTTTTCTAAAGGGATTTAGGCACTTAAGCACCTATATCCCATTGACAGTTAATGGCTAACTACTTTTAAAAATCAGTACACGCAGGGGGAAGAGATTTGTATAAAACACTTCTTACTCTCATAGATACTGTCTCTCCAGCAGGGCTGTTTACAGGTGCCAGCCTCATTAGGAGTCAAAGGTGATATGTAGAAGATTGGATCCCAGGGAAGGATGGATTAATTACAAACCAAGTTCTGTTTCTCCGTGTGGGACTCATTACTAACTTTATCTAAGGATCCTTAAATGCATATAAAACCTTTTTTCAGTTTTCTTGTTGTCATATGGAAGTTTGTGTTTGTGTTATGAGAGAGCGGAGATTGACCCGCTGACCTGTAGTGTTAAAAGGATGAGTCTCGACATGTTGAGTTAGTCATTCTTATCACCAGAATCTGTTAGGCTTCTGTCCTCTGTTGATTTGTCGCAGATGGGGAGATATGTAAGACATTGAGCAGAAAGTTACATTTGCTTTGAAAAGGTAATTATTTCTTGCAGGAAAAAAAAACCAGATGCACTGGTCTATATAAACATTATTTTTATTATTTGAATTGCCATAGAACCTCGGACCTTAGTCAAGGACCAGGAACACAGTATGTTAGGTGACAGGTTTCAGAGTAACAGCCGTGTTAGTCTGTATTCGCAAAAAGAAAAGGAGTACTTGTGGCACCTTAGAGACTAACCAATTTATTTGAGCATGAGCTTTCGTGAGCTACAGCTCACTTCATCGGATGCATACCGTGGAAACTGCAGCAGACATTATATACACACAGAGATCATGAAACAATACCTCCTCCCACCCCACTGTCCTGCTGGTAATAGCTTATCTAAAGTGATCATCAAGTTGGGCCATTTCCAGCACAAATCCAGGTTTTCTCACCCTCCACCCCCCCCCCCCCACACAAACTCACTCTCCTGCTGGTAATAGCTCATCCAAAGTGACCACTCTCTTCACAATGTGCATGGTAATCAAGGTGGGCCATGTCCAGCACAAATCCAGGCTCTCTCACCCCCCCCCTTTTTTTCCCGGGGACACACACACACAAACTCACTCTCCTGCTGGCAATAGCTCATCCAAACTGACCACTCTCCAAGTTTAAATCCAAGTTTAACCAGAACGTTTGGGGGGGGGGGTAGGAAAAAACAAGGGGAAATAGGCTACCTTGCATAATGACTTAGCCACTCCCAGTCTCTATTTAAGCCTAAATTAATAGTATCCAATTTGCAAATGAATTCCAATTCAGCAGTTTCTCGCTGGAGTCTGGATTTGAAGTTTTTTTGTTTTAAGATAGCGACCTTCATGTCTGTGATTGCGTGACCAGAGAGATTGAAGTGTTCTCCGACTGGTTTATGAATGTTATAATTCTTGACATCTGATTTGTGTCCATTTATGTTAGGTGCTGTACAAAGACAAATAAAAAGACCATCCCTGCTCCCAAAGAGTGTACTGCCTGAGGGTATGTCTACACTACAAAATTAGGTCGAATTTATAGAAGTCGGTTTTTTAGAAATCGGTTTCATATATTCGAGTGTGTGTCCCCACAGAAAATGCTCTAAGTGCATTAAGTGAATTAACTCAGCTGAGCGCTTCCACAGTACCGAGGCTAGAGTCGACTTCCGGAGTGTTGCACTGTGGGTAGCTATCCCACAGTTCCCGCAGTCTCCGCTGCCCATTGGAATTCTGGGTTGAGATCCCAATGCCTGATGGGGCTAAAAGACTGCCGTGGGTGGTTCTGGGTACATATCGTCAGGCCCCCGTTCCCTCCCTCCCTCCGTGAAAGCAAGGGCAGACAATCGTTTCGTGTCTTTTTTTCCTGAGTTACTTTGTGCAGACGCCATACCACGGCAAGCATGGAGCCCGCTCAGCTAACCGTCACCGTATGTCTCCTGGGTGCTGGCAGACGTGGTACTGCATTGCTAGTAGCAACCCATTGCCTTGTGGCAGCAGACGGTGCAATAGGACTGGTAGCCGTCATCGTCGTGTCCGAGATGCTCCTGGCCACTTCGGCCAGGAGTGCCTGGGCAGACATGGGCGCAGGGGATAAATTTGGAGTGACTTGATCAAGTCATTCTCTTTAGTCCTGCAGTCAGTCCTATTGAACCATCTTATGGTGAGCAGGCAGGCAATATGGATTGCTAGCAGTCGTATTGTACCATCTTCTGCCAGGCAGGCAAGAGATAAGGATGGCTAGCAGTCGTATTGTACCATCTTCTGCCGAGCAGCCCTGAGATGTGGATGGCATGCAGTCCTTCTGCACCTTCTGCTGCCAGCCAAAGATGTAAAAGATAGATGGAGTGTATCAAAACAAGAAATAGACCAGATTTGTTTTGTACTCATTTGCTCCCCCCCCCCCCCATCTAGGAGACTAATTCCTCTAGGTCACACTGCAGTCACTCACAGGGAAGGTACAGCGAGGTAAATCTAGCCATGTATCAATCAGAGGCCAGACTAACCTGCTTGTTCCAATAAGAACAATAACTTAGGTGCACCATTTCTTATTGGAACCCTCCGTGAAGTCCTGCTTGAAATACTCCTTGATGTAAAGCCACCCCCTTTGTTGACTTTAGCTCCCTGAAGCCAACCCTGTAAGCCGTGTCGTCAGTTGCCCCTCCCTCCGTCAGAGCAACGGCAGACAATTTTTCCGCGCTTTTTTTCTAGCGGACACCATACCAAGGCAAGCATGGAGGCTGCTCAGCTCACTTTGGCAATTAGGAGCACATTAAACACTACACGCATTATCCAGCAGTATATGCAGCACAAGAACCTGGCAGAGCGATACCGGGCGAGGAGGCGACGTCAGCGCGGTCACATGAGTGATCAGGACATGGACACAGATTTCTCTGAAAGCATGGGCCCTGCCAATGCATTCATCATGGTGCTAATGGGGCAGGTTCATGCTGTGGAACGCCGATTCTGGGCTCGGGAAACAAGCACAGACTGGTGGGACCGCATAGTGTTGCAGGTCTGGAACGACTCCCAGTGGCTGCGAAACTTTCGCATGCGTAAGGGCACTTTCATGGAACTTTGTGACTTGCTTTCCCCTGCCCTGGAGCACATGAATACCAAGATGAGAGCAGCCCTCACAGTTGAGAAGCTACTGGCGATAGCACTGTGGAAGCTTGCAATGCCAGACAGCTACCGGTCAGTTGGGAATCAATTTGGAGTGGGCAAATCTACTGTTGGGGCTGCTGTGATGCGAGTAGCCCAAGCAATCAAAGATCTGCTGATATCAAGGGTAGTGACCCTGGGAAATGTGCAGGTCATAGTGGATGGCTTAGGGAATCCCATTGCAGCAAACTGTGGTGGGGCCATAGACGAAACCCATGTCCCTATCTTGGCACCGGAGCACGAAGCCGGCGAGTACATAAACCGCAAGGGGTACTTTTCAATAGTGCTGCAAGCACTGGTGGATCACAAGGGACGTTTCACCAACATCAACGTGGGATGGCCAGGAAAGGTACGTGAACTCTGGTCTGTTTCAAAAGCTGCAGGAAGGGACTTTATTCCCAGACCAGAAAATAACCGTTGGGGATGTTGAAATGCCTATAGTTATCCTTGGGGACCTAGCCTACCCCTTAATGCCATGGCTCATGAAGCCATACACAGGCAGCCTGGACAGTAGTTAGGAGCTGTTCAACTACAGGCTGAGCAAGTGCAGAATGGTGGTAGAATGTGCATTTGGACATTTAAAAGCGCACTGGCGCAGTTTACTGACTCGGTTAGACCTCAGCGAAACCAATATTCCCACTGTTATTACTGCTTGCTGTGTGCTCCACAATATCTGTGAGAGTAAGGGGGAGACGTTTATGGCGGGGTGGGAGGTTGAGGCAAATCACCTGGCTGCTGGTTACGCGCAGCCAGACACCAGGGCGGTTAGAAGAGCACAGGAGGGCGCGGTACACATCAGAGAAGCTTTGAAAACCAGTTTCATGACTGGCCAGGCTACGGTGTGAAAGTTCTGTTTTTCTCCAGGATGAAACCCTCCGCCCCTTGTTTCACTGTACTTCCCTGTAAGCTAACCACCCTCCCCTCCTCCCTTCGATCACCGCTTGCAGGGGCAATAAAGTCATTGTTGCTTCACATTCATGCATTCTTTATTCATTCATCACACAAATAGGGGGATGACTACCAAGGTAGCCCAGGAGGGGTGGTGGAGGAGGGAAGCACCGGGAGGGGTGGTGGAGGAGGGAAGGACAAGGCCACACAGCACTTTAAGCACAGCACTTTAAAAGTTTACAACTTTAAAATTTATTGAATGCTAGCCTTCTTTTTTTTTGGGCAATCCTCTGTGGTGGAGTGGCTGGTTGGCCGGTGGCTCCCCCACCGCGTTCTTGGGCGTCTGGGTGTGGAGGCTATGGAACTTGGGGAGGAGGGCGGTTGGTTACACAGGGGCTGTAGTGGCAGTCTGTGCTCCAGCTGCCTTTGCTGCAGCTCAGCCATACACTGGAGCAGACTGGTTTGGTCCTCCAGCAGCCTCAGGATTGAATCCTGCCTCCTCTCATCACGCTGCCGCCACATTTGAGCTTCAGCCCTGTCTTCAGCCTGCCACTTACTCTCTTCAGCCCGCCACCTCTCCTCCTGGTCATTTTGTGCTTTCCTGCACTCTGACATTATTTGCCTCCACGCATTCGTCTGTGCTCTGTCAGTGTGGGAGGACAGCATGAGCTCAGAGAACATTTCATCACGAGTGCATTTTTTTTCTTTCTAATCTTCACTAGCCTCTGGGAAGGAGAAGATCCTGTGATCATTGAAACACATGCAGCTGGTGGAGGGAGAAAAAAGGGACAGCGGTATTTAAAAAGACTCATTTATAAAACAGTGGCTACAGTCTTTCAGGGTAAACCTTGCTGTTAACATTACATACATAGCACGTGCTTTTGTTACAAGGTTGCATTTTGCCTCCCCCCACCGCGTGGCTATCCCCTCAACTCCCCCACCCCCCTGTGGCTAACAGCGGGGAACGTTTCTGTTTAGCCACAGGCAAACAGCCCAGCAGGAATGGGCTCCTCTGAGTGTCCCCTGAAGAAAAGCACTCTATTTCAACCAGGTGACCATGAATTATATCTCACTCTCCTGAGGATAACACAGAGAGATAAAGAACGGAAGTTGTTTGAACGCCAGCAAACATACACTGCAATGCTTTGTTGTACAATGATTCCCGAGTACGTGTTACTGGCCTGGAGTGGTAAAGTGTCCTACCATGAAGGACGCAATAAGGCTGCCCTCCCCAGAAACCTTTTGCAAAGGCTTTGGGAGTACATCCAGGAGAGCCGCGAATGCCAGGGCAAATTAATCCTTTCACATGCTTGCTTTTAAGCCATGTATAGTATTTTAAAAGGTACACTCACCGGAGGTCCCTTCTCCGCCTGGCGGGTCCAGGAGGCAGCCTTGGGTGGGTTCTGGTTCTAGGTCCAGGGTGAGAAACAGTTCCTGGCTGTCGGGAAAACTGGTTTCTCCTCTTGCTTGCTGTGAGCTATCTACAACCTCCTCCTCCTCCTCATCTTCTTCGTCCCCAAAACCTGCTTCCGTGTTGCCTCCATCTCCATTGAAGGAGTCGAACAACACGGCTGGGGTAGTGGTGGCTGAACCCCCTAAAATGGCATGCAGCTCATCATAGAAGCGGCATGTTTGGGGCTCTGACCCGGAGCGGCCGTTTGCCCCTCTGGTTTTCTGGTAGGCTTGCCTCAACTCCTTAAGTTTCACGTGGCACTGCTTCGGATCCCTGTTATGGCCTCTGTCCTTCATGCCCTGGGAGATTTTGACAAATGTTTTGGCATTTTGAAAACTGGAACGGAGTTCTGATGGCACGGATTCCTCTCCCCATACAGCGATCAGATCCCGTACCTCCCGTTCGGTCCATGCTGGAGCTCTTTTGCGATTCTGGGACTCTATCATGGTCACCTCTGCTGATGAGCTCTGCATGGTCACCTGCAGCTTGCCACGCTGGCCAAACAGGAAATGAGATTCAAAAGTTCGCGGGCTTTTTCCTGTCTACCTGTCCAGTACATCTGAGTTGAGAGTGCTGTCCAGAGCAGTCACAATGGAGCACTCTGGGATAGCTCCCGGAGGCCAATACCATTGAATTGTGTCCACAGTACCCCAAATTTGACCCGGCAAGGCCGATTTAAGCGCTAATCCACTTGTCAGGGGTGGAGTACGGAAATCGATTTTTAAGAGCCCTTTAAGTCGAAATAAAGAGCTTCATCGTGTGGACGAGTGCAGGTTTACATCGATTTAACGCTGCTAAATTCGACCTAAAGTCCTAGTGTAGACCAGGGCTCAGAGGGATATGTTGGGGCACAGGGGGAAGGAAAGTGGAATGGCAGTTCATGATTTTTGCAGGGAGGGTAGTACATTTTAGTTATACATTTGTTCAGTTTTTGTTGTTTTATGTATAGATGTCCATTAAAAATAGATTGAGAAAAGAAAGAGGAAAAAAATTATGTTCTTTTATAATCAGTGTGTATGAAGGTTTAATCAGATTCCATCTAATTATTGGAGCTGGTAGCATTACCTATACTTAAGATTGCCTAGCACTTCCCATTAGGAATCCTGTTTTCAGTTTCCTGTAACTTTGCAAAAGTTTGACCATTTGGGCTGAAATATTTCATACCAGGTATTTTTCCTCAGGCTGATTTATTATTATTATTATTTTTTGGGGTAAGTTTCAACTAAAATGCTTCAGCCGTTTCAGAGAATGACATTAGGGAAGAATACATTGTTTGTACAGTTTTTTGTTCCCTTTAACATAGGCAACCATTTTGTTGGGAAGCTCTTTTGCTACCAGGCTTTGGATCAGAGTCTTGAAATTTTGGCTGAGGTGTTGTCCTAGTGTCAGGGATGGGCCTTTTGGAATCCCCATGAAAATCTGGCCAAGTTATAAGCCTCTGTTAGAATTTGGCCACTAAATTCACCAAAGATTCCATCTGTGGTGAGTATGCGCCAGACACTCAAACTCCTATATGCTGACCAGACTGGACATTTTATCCCTGCAGAACAAATGAGCATACTCCATCCCAGGGCTACAGGGGTAGAGCCGGACTTTCCCTGCCATTGCTCCTCTCTGCAGCTGGGAGGGCCTGTGGCATCAGACATGGAACTGAGAAGAGAGATGGTCTTTCTTGTGCTCTGTGCTCCCCCAGATGGGGCCTAAGTAGGAAGAGAAGGTAGTCACACTGGAATGCTGTGTGGTGAGTGTGTGGGGGGGAAGGAGAAGGGGTTGCAAGAGTCAGAGGATGGGGGGGTGAGCAGAAAGGGAGGGTGACAGCTGGTATGTGAAGGTAGATAGTAGTGGGGTGGGGGGAGAGGAGGCAGAAGCCTCTGGTTGTGTGTGTGTGTGTGGGGGGGCAGGGGTGTAATGAATAGGAACAGAGCAGCAGGGAGCCAATGGTTGAATAGGAACAGAGGAGAGAAGGGAAGGAACTGGGAGCTCTCTATTGCTGCTGTCATAAATATAAAGGGAAGGGTAAACACCTTAAAATCTTTCCTGGCCAGAGGAAAAACCCTTTAACCTGTAAAGGGTTAAGAAGCTAGGATAACCTTGCTGGCACCTGACCAAAATGACCAATGAGGAGACAAGATACTTTCAAAAGCTGGGGCGAGGGAGAAACAAAGCCTTTCTCTCTGTCTGTGTGTTGTTTTTTGCCAGGAACAGAAAAAGAATGGAGTCTTAGAACTTAGTAAGTAATCTAGCTAGATATGCATTAGATTCTGTTTTGTTTAAATGGCTGATAAAATAAGCTGTGCTGAATGGAATGGATATTCCTGTTTTTGTGTCTTTTGTAACTTAAGGTTTTGCCTAGAGGGATTCTCTATGTTTTGAATGTAATTACCCTGTAAGGTATTTACCAGCCTGATTTTACAAAGGTGATTCTTTTACTTTTTCTTCTATTAAAATTCGTCTTTTAAGAACCTGATTGCTTTTTCATTGTTCTTAAGATCCAAGGGTTTGGGTCTGTGTTCACCTATGCAAATTGGTGAGGATTTTTATCAAGACTTTCCCAGGAAAGGGGGTGTAGGGTTTGGGAGGATTTTGTGGGGGAAAGACGTTTCCAAGCAGGCTCTTTCCCTGTCATATATTTGTTAGACGCTTGGTGGTGGCAGCAATAAAGTCCAAGGGCAAAAGGTAAAATAGTTTGTACCTTGGGGAAGTTTTAACCTAAGCTGGTAAAAATAAGCTTAGGGGGTTTTTCATGCAGGTCTCCACATCTGTACCCTAGAGTTCAGAGTGGGGAAGGAACCTTGACAGCTCTGCTGTCAACACATAGCTATGAACCCACTGGCACACTGTATATCTCATTGCCTCTTGTGATTAGTCCACGTAGAGGCTCTAAAGGTCCAGACCCTGGTGATGACCCAAACTGAGGGTTCAAGATGGTTCCATGTATTAGAATTTGTTTTTTTCAGGCTTTTTTGTATTCGGAAATTACACTAAAAACCCCCTACATTAAAAGAATGTTAAGGTTACAAAGTGAAGCTCTCAAAGGGTAGGAAATGCCACAGTTAAGGTAGCCCATGCAATCTTAATTTGCCCCCTTGTGCATATGCATTATGACACAATCTTTAATTCATGATCACATTATTTTTCCACAAAACCCCTACCGCATTGAATATGCAGGGTGGACAATGCGCTCGGAATGAATCAGGGTTGTGTAGTAAAGGAGGCTGTTGTAATCTCTATATAAGAGAGTTTTGGACAGACAGGTTTGCATAAACTTCCTTTAGTTTGGTGACCACCACATGCCAAATAGCACGCTGTTGAAACTGAGGTGAAAATATTTTGAAACACAGGGAGACTATAAAAACACATCCAAATGTGATTTCCAGAGTTTATCACATTGAACTGGATTTACTATAGCTCCACTCAGTACGAAGAAGAGGTTTCAAGATCAGAATTGACTTTTGGTCTTTGGCCTCCTGACAGATAAAATAATTATCACAAAAATAAAACTGAAACTAGACAACTAGATTGAATCACGGAATACAGAAACTTGCTAAGGATGTATGTTTGGAGTTCTTATCTTGATTTTCTTTTAATGGCTTGTTTGACTTTGAAACTGTAGATTTTTTTTTTTTTTTTTCTCCACTTGGTACACACATCTAACAAATGTACTAAGGGGAGCTAAGAGCGTACATGCATAGGAGAGTAAATATCTCTTAAATGTACTGTTAACCCCAAATTTTCAACCTCGGGCGCCTACAATTAAAACCTAGTACCTGATTTTCTTTGTGCCAAGCTCTGCTTATGCAGTTGTGTGGAGGTCAGGTAGGCAAAGGTGGTTATAAGTCACTCGGGGTATATCTCTACCACTGCTGGGAGTGAGTCTTGCAGCCCAGAGAGACAGACTTGTGTTAGTGGGACTGTTGCGAGCATGCTAATAAGAGCAATGTGGATGTTCTGGTTTGGGCTCTGAAGCCTGAGGGGGAGTTTGAGAGGCTGACTTCCAGCTTGAGCCCGAACATCAAAGTAACTTTTACACAGCTATCTTTAGCATGCTAGCCCAAGCTCCACTAAGGCGAGTCTGACCCAGGCTGAGAGACATACCCGTATCAGCGTTTCTGCCTCCCTTTATCCTAGGACTGAAGCAACCCCTGGTATAAGAGTACCTACAGAGCCTGTTCTGCAGGCCTAGGATCACTGGAGCACAGTACACTATGGCCCCACATCCTTTATCCCGAGTTGTATCACAGGAATCCCCAGCTACCCCTGCAGGGCAGCTTTGAGTCCACTTGGGTTTTGGGTTTGGGCTGAACATCTGGTCCCTAAATCCACCTGCAGCTCAGCATCTCTGAAAAATCAGATAAATTGTTTAGGTGTTTAAACTTGAGGCACTTAGGTTTGACATATTTGGCCAGTTGGTTTTAGAGGACTACCATTTACAGTGTTGCCAACAGGATTGTCTCACAAGTCCAGTCGATAGTTGGTGTTTTTCTTAAAGCCTCAGCTTCTGGGGTCCTGGGATTCTTGGGGTAGCCTCAACTTTCATGTAAGAAAAAGTAAGCTTCTAGCTGTTCTGGCTGTGGTGGAAAGCTTGAAAATGTGACTCCTAAAGGCTCAAAACCCAAGTAATTCTTATTATTTTAAAGAATCTCATGATTTTTAGCTACGCTCCTGGTTTTTTTGGGTTTTGATTTATAATATTGGAACCCTTGGGGTTGGAAATGCTGCTTTTTGCATGACCTTGCTGATAATATTTTTGAAGTTTGCTGTATTGAGATTGCCAGAGTGTTATCAAACTGCTTCAGACTAATTGACCAACAGTGCACTTTGGCCAAGTAATAGGTAATTCCATATGGCTTTTTTAGTACAACAGGATTTAGAAAATAATTAAACAGGAAAATAAAACTGATGTACTTGGAGGGACTGGAATGGAAATCTTTAAGGTAGTAAAAGCAATGTGATTTAAAAAAAAATCAGATAGCAAATTCATTATTCTAACAATAAAATAAAAATAACAAGACTATCCACAAAGTTTTTAAAAGGATTAAAAAATTCACGTATAGTGAAAAGGTTAACTACTTATTAAGGGTATTCACTTTGATGTCTTAGATAAATTCCAACTTGGGTAATTGTGTTTTGCCAGTTCAGAGTCTATCCTCCAGTTTCAACTGAATGCGTTCTTTTCACTTCCTATCCTGAACTGTGTAACTCCATAGACTTCAGTTGAATTACAGCTGTAATTTATAAGTGAGAGAAGAATCAGGCCCATTAATGCATGATATTCCTCACCTATACCTGTGTGTTTTAAATCAGGAGTAAATGAACAGAAGTTTGAATTACATTGTTCTAAGACCAGTATAAGTAAGAGCAGAAAAAATAAAGGAGGGAAGGTGTCTAGTGCTCTTAAGGTCAAATACAGCTCTCAACAGGCCAATATTAAAACTAAAGCAGGTTTCTCAAGTAATAAACTGAAGACGTAATAAGTGTTGCTAATTCGAATTTCACTGTATCACCCGTCAAGGTTACGGATGTAATGAAGAAAAGAAATTCACATCTCAAATTTGACTTAATCAGTCTTTCAGATAGTTTAATGGGTCAAGTTGTTTATAAAATCCCTTTGAATATAATTAAAGTTCTTAGCATGTCATTTAAAATTTATAAAACATGCATCCAACTTAATTTATTTTGGTTTTGTTGGCAGTGTTGAGGCAGGAATTTTATTATTATACCAGACTACAGACAGCAGTTTGTTATGTAGTGTGTATTCTGATTCACAGCCATAAAATAGTGCCAGAGTCACATAAATTAATTTTTTACAGGTGTGCTGCTTAAAAATAATAAATAAAATCTGTTTAAGGCCCTGTATCATTAGAATACATTGACTTACAAATGATAAGTAAATTTTAAAACAAAGTTTTGGAGAGTCATTTCCTCTTTTACTTACCTGTCAAAGACCTGAGTTAAAAGTTCTGTTTTTCCTGCTAGAGTTACAGGCATTACTAATGACAGGTTTCAGAGTAGCAGCTGTGTTAGTCTGTGTTCGCAAAAAGAAAAGGAGTACGAGTGGCACCTTAGAGCCTAACCAATTTATTTGAGCATAAGCTTTTGTGAGCTACAGCTCACTTCATCGGATGCATTCAGTGGAAAATACAGTGAGGAGATTTATATACACACAGAACATGAAAAAATGGGTGTTATCATACACATTGTAAGGAGAGTGCTCACTTAAGATGAGCTATTACCAGCGTGGGGGTGGGGGAGGAGAAAACCTTTTGTAGTGATGATCAAGGTGGGCCATTGCCAGCAGTTTACAGGAATGTCTGAGGAGCAGTGGGGGTGGGGTGGGAAATAAACATGGGGAAGTAGTTTTACTTTGTGTAATGACCCATCCACTCCCAGTCTCTATTCAAGCCTAAGGTAATTGTATCCAGTTTGCAAATTAATTCCAATTCAGCAGTCTCTCGTTGGAGTCTGTTTCTGAAGTCTTTTTGTTGTAATATTGCGACCTTTAGGTCTGTAATCGAGTGATCAGAGAGATGGAAGTGTTCTACAACTGGTTTATGAATGTTATAATTCTTGACATCTGATTTGTGTCCATTTATTCCTTTACATAGAGACTGTCCAATTTACTAATATATAACTTAGGCCTCGATCCTGCACATTGCATAGAACTTTTGTTGACTTCAAATGGGAGGTATCTGCATGGAGCTGCTACAGGATTGAGTTAGCTGCTTGCTCAGTTTATATATTAGTGGCCTCTCTTGCAACAAACAAACAAAAACGCTTCTGGGGTTTCGGTATTCAGGTCCTGGCAGGTAGAACATTTTTGTTCGCCTGTTACCTTCATAATTCTTAAATCTAAGCATGTTTCTCTGCTGATGCATTTTGATCTTAGTTACTTCGTATTTTGTGTGTAATAGCCATGAAATATTTAATCCATTATATGCAAAGTTCTGTGTTATACCTTTGTATTTGGATGAGGATTGTACATTTAATCTATAGGAAGTGTTTGTCCCAGGTTGGGGCTGCTTTTATAATTATCACTCATGAATATAACTCGATGTTGGACAGTCCTGATTCTAGCACTCTAAAACGCTGATTTAAAGAGGTGAGGAACTATCTCCTGTCATTTGGTTCCTACTGTGTTCAGGAAGACAGGACTTTGTACTGTCTTTGTATATAAATAGGATTGCATCTACAAAGTATCTGCTTCATCATCAAATTCTCTCTCTAATGGAAGCAATCTCTAGACCCCTCCAAATTGGCTAACTGGTGAAGTCAAAAAGAGGCAATATGACTATCTATGACGATACCCGAGAGAGAGAGTCACAGTGAAAATTGTTGAGCAATCTGTCATTTCTAGACATGAATGTTAAACACAGCCCCAACTCCCAGTCCAAAAGGTTACTTCACTGTTTTGGGGTATCCATCGATCCATCCATCCATCCATGGGTTTATACTGCTGCTCATCACTATACTGTTTGAGTGCCTTCCATTATAAAGCCAATAGCAAAGTCCCTAGTACACTTCATGGAGTCTTTGGAACTTTTCCCTTTATAGGGTAAGAACTTTGCTTGGAGTAGCGTTTTTTTGTGAGGGGCAGGGGCATAGGGGTTGGTAGGAGTTTTGAGATGAGAAAGGAGTGTTCATAATGAGAGCGTCATTTATAGTGGAAAGGCTTTCTCAAAGAGGAAGGTTTTGGAACATTTCCTAAAAATGATCGAACTCTGGATTTGCCTGATCCCTTCTGACAGGTTGTTCCATAGCCAGATACCCTTGACAGAGAACATTTTGTCCCTAGCTCTCGTGCTTGGTGTTGGGATCTGCATTGTCCCATAGGAGTGCAGCTGTTGCAGAGATTCATACTGTGCTTAATTTGTGATGAAAGAGGTGCCGGGCTCAAGCAATGGTTTACTTTCAAACCTGATGTGTTAAGCTCAGTGGTGCCGGGACTATGAATTGCCAAACCTAGAGATGCCAGCCAGGGCTCAGCTCTGGCAAGCCCTGGGACAAATTAAGCACTGGGTTCATAGCTCAAAGTTAGTGTTCTGACGTAGCTGGGGCATGGTATATTAATTGCTTTGGAAATTGGAGCCAGGGTCTTATACTGGCATTGGAAGCTGACTGGAAGCCAGTGGAGGGACCTGATGTGCTCATGGCACCCTGAGCCACAGAGCAGATAGGCAGGTGCATTCTATACCAGCTGGAGCATGGGCATCCCCTTCACATTCAGTTTGATACGGTGACTGTTTCCATGTTGTAGAGCATGTAGTTGTAGCCTCTCCTGTCTGGTAAAAGCTAGTGAACATGGCTCCATTTCATACTCAAATATTTTTCAGGGTTTTTTGAGCTTTGGCGTATGTGATGGGGCCAAACTCAGTCAGGGATGGCAGAGCAGATAATACAATCTGGTTAAGGTGGAATTTTGTTTCTGAGTTAGTTCCATATGCATTCAGTTGATCTAATCAGTGAAGTACGTAGACAGCTCTCCATAGTGGTTGATGGTTGGACTGGTGTTTGGATTGTGCAGCCTGGGTTGATTAGCTGGTTCACTATGTGAAATAACTCCTCTGGCTGTGATTCTGCCATGTTCCATGTGAAGGAGCAGAAGGCTTGTTTTTGTTTCCTTTACTGCAGTGGTGTAGTCCTGTAAGAGTTGTTTTGTGCTGCTGGAAGAGGGGTTCAAAGTGTCTTTTGTGCCATTGGTATTTTAGCTTTCTGGCTGTGCGCTTCATCTGCCATAGTTCATCTGTGAACTGTGGTAATCCTTCTTGCACAGTGTGGGGGGAGTGCATGGCTTGGGCCAAAATGTTGGTGGTACTGGACATGAGGTGAGTCTTGTATTTGGGTGACTTATTCTCCTAGGGCAAGTTGAAGACCTATGGGAGTTCAGGAGTCTTCAGGGGTGGACCATCTTTTGTTGATCACTACCCTAATGGGAAGGAGGGAAGGCTCTGACTTTTGCTTGCATGAGGTGGTGGTAAGGCCAAGGGAGTGGTATGTTGGTCCTAGGCTGAAGATAGGGTCCAACATATGTCCTGGCTGCATGTGTAGGTTCAGACTGCTTGGGAGAATCCCATGGAGGCCATGAGATCAAGTTCTACTGTATCATTAAGATTATCTATGTAAACGCTGAGGTCTGAGGGATTCCAGTACCATGATGGGTGGCAGCTCTGCAAGTTCATCCAGGAAGTTGACAGCATTGCTGTCTGCAGGCCTATACACCACTAGGAATTCTAGGTTCCTCTTGTCCTTTACCTCACAGATCATATGGATGTACTCCTGTGTTTTTGTTTCTGGGATGGAAAGTCTTCTGCATCTGAAGGGGAGCAGGACTACTACTCTATTCTCCCTCCTTTTGTCTGGTGCATTCTGAGGTCTGTTTTGTCTTCTGACATATGCTGGTGTTTCTCCCTGTCTCTGTGACATGATAGTACTGAGTTGGCTCTAGGCCTGGTTATAAAGGTTTATGTTCTCTTCTGTTTACATCTGATCAGGGAGGGTGGAGTGGCCTCTGGGAGTCATTTGTGGCTCTGTGATTTTTCTGGGCTGATCTGTGCCAGCCCCATGATGGGTTACATCAGCTTTGAGGTTGCTCTAAGATACGTCAGCTGTTAATAGTCCCCCAGTGATTCTGTCTGCTGGGGCTTGCTGGAGTGCACTATGGTCTAGTTCCACCTCTGCCCCCTCTTGTGCAGCCAGATGGGGGGTAATTTGTACCAACTGAGAGCTCCTTCACAACGGGAGAATTCTCAGCTGGATAGATCAAGCTGCTTTCTGGTCCCTTTGCATTTCTCTGGCACTGCAGAAGAGGATCTGTCCTGAAACCTTGGCAGAATCTTCTTAATGTGATTTCCAGTAATTTTTGCATAGAATTAGTGATCATAAATATTATGGTATCTCTTTCTTGTATTGGGATTGTAAGTACATAAAAATCTGTCTTCATGGCACTTTTATATAAAAATTATAATTATTTTGGTCCTTTTTTTTTTTTTGGTGCTTTAAAAGTCACCCACTACCTTTAAAAATTTAAATAAATCAGAATGCAAAATAAAATAAAATAAAACCTATTCAGACTCTGTGTGCGCACATGCATGTGTAAAAAAATGAAAATAAAAAAAGAACACAAAAAGTCCAACCTTATCCCCAACACCTACACTTGCTAACACAACAACAGATGCAAACCACATAAACTTAATGTTGCAGGGAAAACTAAAAAGTATTCGGTATTGGCTTGCAAGACCCCAAAATCAACCTCCATGGAGACAGAATACCAAACATGCTGCCCTCTTATGGAGTGATTCCTGCTTCCTGGCCTTTCAGAATTATTGGTAATTTTGAGTTTCACCAATTTCAGTTATATTAGGCCAGGAATCATCTCCCAGGGTCCTGTTTAGAGCATTGCACTCATGTGAAATTCATAGGTGAGTGGAATTGTGGCATTAGAGGTTATTCATCAGGAGATGGGGCCTGATAGTTTTCCAAACCACTAGATGACCTGAAAGGAGTGAATTGTTCTAAAGTACACTTTAATTATTTCATTTAATCAGGCCAACAATATCTCACAGGTAGTGTTATCAAATGTAGCTTGCAGATCAGATATCCATATGTAACTGTGTCTCAAACTCATCGCTGACAGCGAGTCATACAGCCCACAAAATGGTGTGTCAATGTCGTACTGAGGCCTGTTGCCAAATCAGAGATCCCACGTTGTCTGAAATATGTTGGCAGTCACCTTCTCAGAGAAGAACATTTGAATCTGGCTGATGATAGAATAATAAACATTTGAGGGGGGCTTTCTTAGCAGGGGGGCCAAACCTTGATTGACACAGCATGACTGACACAGTGCCCTCTGACAAGGGTTGTGGAGAGGTAGTAATAATTTAGCAATTGAACTGTTCCATGGCAATGTATGAGAGTATTCAAGACAATATATTGGAAGGTTGCTGGAACAATTTGTATAATGAGGGGGCTGAGAGCCTTTGAACCAAACTGTAAATCCTGTATATGACAGAAACCGCTTCAAGCCAGGGGGTGCAGCAGCACACCTAGTTCCAGCACACCTGATACGCTGCTTCCTTGGAGAGAAGAAAAGCTTGTGTAATCAGTACGCAAAGCTCACTGCAGAGAGGGCTGAATGGCTTTTGATTATGCAATGAAATCTAGAAGAGTGATTAAAACAATCAGAGCTAATATTGGGTGGGGTGACTTCAGCTGCACTGAAGAGATAGTACAGCATAGTTTACTTTTTGGGTATACATGAATGACTTGGGGAATTGTGACCAGGGTGATTAGAAGGCTTTTAATCTCCATGCCATAGGCAGTGGCATAACTACTGATAGTGGTGTAAAGCCGCCCAGAAAGGGGTGTGGAACCCTAAGGAAAGGACTTGAATAGTCTTACACTTCTGGACATCATCGCACAATATTAGATTGACTTCCACAAGGCTGTTTTTAAAGGGGTCTGTGTATATTAATTAGCTTAACTAGAAACTAGGTTTACGCTTTGGTATACTCTTTTGGCCTCTGGTTGTAGAGAAAGGATCCAGTAACACTGCAGCCTTTTTAGCACCATTAGGTGTGACTATGGAAACCAAAAGGACGTGGATTTCACCCTTTGAATCCTAAGGTTGAACACAATTGTCTTTAGGAGTACACATTGGAGTAGAGGAGCTGAGTTAACTAGAATAAGTTGAAAAGTGAAATGTTCCCCAAAAATGTGTCCCTTAATTTTTTCATTGAAAAATTCTGAATTTTGACATCTTTAGACCAGCTCTAAGAGATGCTGATGTTGTTTTTATTGTGTGTTTGTACAGTGCCTAGCACAGAGGGGTCCTGGTCTATGATTTGGGTCCCTAAGTGCTACCATAATATAAATAATAATGACCATTATTAACTCATTTCTTGCCTTCTGCTCCTCTTTCCTTCTTTGCTGTGGTCCTGTGGCTCTCTGCAACCCAGATCTGTCTTTCTCCCTCTGGTATGTTCTTTCCCACTGCCTATCTGTCCCATATTCTGATCACTGCTCTCCTTCCTTCTCCCAGCAGGTAATGAACCTTCCACACTCTTCCTGCCTCCTCTGCCACTGAGTGCTTTAGGGCTCTCTGCCAGTGTGTCCCCTTCCTTGGTCTACCCTTCCCAAGCAGAAAACGTCCCCCTGCTGGTTTCCAACTTGAGAGAGCATGTGGGCACCAGCTATTGCTCACAGGTTGTTCACAGTGGCAGGCCAAGCTAGGAAAGCAGGTGGCTCCTTGTAGGGACAGCTAGGACTCTGTATAAGGGATATAAATAAATTAACCCTTCCTCTCAGTGGCCAGAAAACTTCCTTTCTGCTGGCCCAAACTAAGCTGGCCAGTATTTTAATAGGTAGCAGAGTGACTGGAGAGTGGGAAATGTGCTTTTCTATGTATGCAATAAAAGGAAACCTAATATACTGAGTGAAATAAAAAGCTTTCCCACAACATTACCTTGTAACAACTTTTTTTTTTCATCCTGTTTCTCTGTTCCAAGTCCTTTTTGGAAGACCTGTGCTGATTACTAATTCCTTAGGAAACACTGAGAACGTTCACGTTAGAGTTTGGCCTGGTGACAGCTTGCTTGTTTTGCTGCCAGCTCTTTGAGGCTCAAGTTTCTCAGCTAGTGTGGTGGGGATCTGGTGCTCGGTATCAGATGAGGGGCCTCTGAGCATCCCGCTCGTCCAAGTGCTACAGGCTACCAGAGTGCTTAAAGTAGATCGATGGGAAGCTCTCCGTTCACCAGCTAACAAGGAGGGGGAGCTCTGTGTAAGCCCTGCTCAGCCAAGCTGGGGAGAGGAAGGGAAGCTTTTGCTTTGTTTTAAGTAGATGAAGAGGAGCTGTGCTCCTCTTGCTCCTGTTTGCCTTAGCCTCTAGCTGACAAGAGCCAATTGGAGCAGCACCCTGCTTGCTGTCGAGGGTGTGGGAACAAGAAAATGGCTGGGAGTAATGTTTTGCAGAGTAAGACATTCACCATGTTTCCAGTGCTGGTTGTGCAAAAGGCCTGAGTCAGAACCCCCAAAGTTATGAGATTAGTTTAAAAATCATGAGATTTAAAAATTCTGATTTTTTTTCCATTTGCTTTTTGAGCCTCTATAATGCACTTGCCTCACATTTTCATGCTTTTCTGAACAACCAGGAGGGCTTGAAACTTAAAAAAAATCTAAAGCTGAGATTCCTACATATTCACTTGACTCCAGGAACTAAAGCATTAAGAAAGACACCATATATCACAAGACTTGCAATAAAATCACAAGAGTTGGTAACACTGATACCATTTGTGATCTTTTCTAAATTCTCCTTGGGCTCATTCGCATTGACTTTGGGTCAGCCCCCATCAGATACTGTTGATTTTTCATTTGATTTATAAAATATTTTAACTGGCACAGATAAAGACAAACTGGACTGTAGGCAAATACTCATTAGAACGTGTTTGAAATAATAATGCGTTCAACTATATAAATCATGATTTACACAGGGAGAGGTCAGAGTCCTCTTGAAGGACCTCCCAGGTTTGGGGCAAGACTTGGCTTTTGAAACCTGTGCATTTTATGTGGACTGTGCCATCGGTGTTGAGAGAAAATGAATGCATAGCACTAATATACTGATCAGCAAGAATAAAGTGGACTCCATTCATTCATTTACCGTACCCCTAAAGTACAGGCTTTGCAAAAGATTCCATTTTACTTCCTTTTTGGTTAACCCTCCAATTAGCAGTGAGCTGTTTAAAGAACTCCAGGAGTTTCTCCAGGTAGGAAGTGATTATTTGCAATCATCCATGGTCTCTTAGGAGGCCAGTGTAAACAGTTGTGAAGAGGGCTGAAAGTTGTTTGGGGCTGAGTCAAAAGAATGCTGGAAAGTCACAGGAAACAGCTATTACCAGCAGGACAGTGGGGTGGGAGGAGGTATTGTTTCATATTCTCTGTGTGTATATAAAGTCTGCTACAGTTTCCACGGTATGCATCCGATGAAGTGAGCTGTAGCTCACGAAAGCTCATGCTCAAATAAATTGGTTAGTCTCTAAGGTGCCACAAGTACTCCTTTTCTTTTTGTGAATACAGACTAACACGGCTGTTACTCTGAAACAGGAAACATAAGAGCCTTAAAAACAAGGGGCCAAATTATCCCTGTATAACAAAGCTTATAGTGAAGCTACTCCTTAGTAGTTGTTTTTGCTTTTGGAGAATTGACAGCAAAGCCATAGCATCATTGTTCTTCACAGTTAACATTGAGCCACAGCATTGGAAGGCTACCTGGTGGTAATAAAACCTGCACCAAGTCAACACTAATGTTCTCATTATTGCTAGCACGAGTGGAACTGCTAAACCATTGGCGGGAGAATTGCCTCCAATTCTTAAAGGGACACCATTAACTTGGAATCTGGTCAGTTTTAAGAAATGAATTGCAATCAGTATTTATTATGAAACCTGCCAATATGTCATGAAAATGTATGGTATTATATTTTTACAAATGTTCTGTCTCACCAGTTGCTGTGTGAAAGACCTACACAAACAGCAGAGACTGATTAACTAAGGCCGTGTTGCCACTAAACTTTTTCTTTCCCCTTATATTTACCACTGTTGGTAACCAGTGGTGCCCTAGTGCAGTGGTTCTCAAACTTTCCAGACTACTGTACCCCTTTCAGGAATCTGATTTGTCTTGCACACCCCCAAGTTTCACCTCACTTAAAAACTATTTGCTTACAAAATCAGACATAAAAATATCGAAGTGTCCCAGAACACTGTTACTGAAAAATTGCTTATTTTCTCATTTTTACCACATAATTATAAAATAAATCAATTGGAATATAAATATTGTACTTACATTTCAATGTATAGTATATAGAGCAGTATAAACAAGTCATTGGCTGTGTGAAATTTGTTCTGACTTTGTGAGTGCTTTTTGTGTAGCCTTCTGTACATCATGGGAACATCCTACACCCCCTTGTTCATCCTTATAGTATGATTTTGTGGTATCTAATGCAAAGTTTGTCATGTTGGGTGTCTTCAGAAGGCTCATGATGTACTGAGCATTGTTGTTATGGTAATGTTATAGTAATCTTTTTTTATAGTAATGTTATAGGTTGTAATTTCATGTATATTAGTTATGAGGCTGAAAATGTGTCCTCATGGCTTAAAGCAAGTCCAGGCAAAAACTTCCCAAGAGCAGAGGGGCAGTTCACACCTCATCAGGTCATGTATGGGACAAACCCAGCCCAGCCTCATAGGAACAAAGGACACTGGCCTAGGCAACAACAAAGGATCTGTTGGACTCTTGAGTGAGTCACCCCCCTTCCTTTGATCAGTTTGGGACTGCGATGAGGTAATGGTCTCCTGACCCTGAAAGTGGGCGGGGGGGGGGGGGGCATGGCGGCAAAGCCAAGAGGGAAGAAAGAACGTGATAAAAGGGAGAGACGTTTGCCATGCTCTTCCTTGCTCTTCCACCTCTATCTACAGACACCACACCAAGTGACTGAAGCACTGATCAAAGGGGAGAGCCTGGCTGAAGAGCAGCCAGCCAGCCTTTGGTGAGAAGCATCTACATTTGTAAGGGCATTGGAAGTGTTAAGATCAGCTTAGAATGCATTTTGAGTTTATTTCATTTGATCAGATTTGATTTGTTGTGCTTTGACTTGTAATCACGTAAAATTTATCTTTGTAGTTAATAAATCTGTTCGTTTGTTCTACCTGAAGCAGTGTGTTCGGTTTGAAGTGTGTCAGAGACTCCCCTTGGGATAACAAGCCTGGTACATATCAATTTCTTTGTTAAATTGACAAACTCATATAACCTTTCAGCGTCCAGCGGGCATAACTGGACGCTGCAAGGCGGAGGTTCCTAGGTTGTGTCTGGAACTGGAGATACTGGCTAGTGTCATTCGTTTGCGAGTAGCTGGGAGCAGCTTACATGCCAGAGGCTGTGCATGAACAACCCAGGAGTGAGGGTTCTCACAGTAGAGCTGGGTAAGACTGGCTCCCAGAGTTGAGGATTGGAGTGATCTAGCAGACCACCAGCCCAGATAACACCAGGGGAATGTCACAGTATAGCCTGTTGTAAAACTAGGCAAATATCTTGAGGAGTAGATGTATCCCCAGGGGTATGCATATCCATGGTTGATAACCGCTGTCCTAGTGTAGGCAGCTGTCTGCTGAGAGCAGATCTGGAGGATGTAGTATTTAAAACATCAGCAGTTGCCAGAAGCCTTTCCACAAGAGCACCTCTGTTATTGTGGCCACCAACAGTTCTTCCTATTGTGGTGGGAAAATTTTAAGAAAGGATCTAATATATAATCGGTTAGGTCTTGTTTACAGGAGAAACAGTGGAACTGAGTATATACAAATTTACAAAACAAAGAAAGGGGGGCGGTCCCTCTAATTTTGTTGTTACAGCCATTTTAGGGGTTACTTGTAATAACAGGGAGATACATTGTTTTACCTGACAAAAATGTGATTTTTAAGATTATGGTGTCCCTCTAGTAGGGAGCTGCTCTAGAGGGGTCAGTATTACTGATCTCGTCACACTTTTTGAATGACTATGTGTTGCTGAAGACGAAGAAGGGCTTTTTCTTTAGTTCACTGGATCATTTTGTGGTGTGAATTCCTGCACATGCACATTTTACTCTTCCGCTCGGAGTAGGAGGAGAACAGAAAGCTCCATATGAAGGTTATTTCTGTGTTTCCAAAGGGGACTGTTTGTGTAGAGCAGGAGGAGTAGGAGTTCTGGCTTTTGGGAACTACTCCTGCAACTGCCTCTGACATACTGTGTGCGTGGCTGTCAGTATGTTAGCCTTACAGGGGTGTTCTGAGGCTAAACTAATGTTTGTTTCCTGTGATTATTTATTATGTATTTCAGCAGTGACTAGAGGCTCCATTGTGCGAAACCCGATAGATGTATTAAGAGACAGTCCCTGACCCAAAGAGCTTATGGTTTAAAAACAAAAGGCAGATCAAAGTTATGAAAAAGGAAGGATTTTTATCTCCATTTTTACAGATGGAGAACTAAGCCACGGAGATGTGAAGTGACTTGTCCTGGGTCACACAAGAAATCTGTTGCAGAAGCTGGATTTGAACCCAGATTTTCTAAGTCCCCAGTGCTTGAATAACAAGACCATCCTTCCTCTTTCATGCCTTAAGATCATTGTTCAGTGACCAGGCAGAGAGAGGCTGGTTGTGGGTGGAGCAGAAACCTCTGAGGACTAGTCCAAGTTAATGCGAGAACAACTCTGAAATGATCTGGAACAGCTCCCAAAATGATCTGCCAGTAGGAAGCAGGCTCACCTTACTTCAAGAATAAGTAAACAAAGTCTATGTAATTTCTCCACTGTTTTTCGCCTGGAAGGCAATTTTTTTTTTCGTGACGCAAAAGAAACAGGAAAGCAAAGAGAATCTGCAAGTTACTTGGCACGGCCATTAAATGTTTTAAACATTTGTCATTGCAAGGCAAAATTTTAAGTCTTGTTTAGGAAATTGAAACGTGTTCATGTGTGGGGGGCTTCTCCCTTTGAAAAGTGTGCATTAACTCCCATTCACATCCGTGACCGCTGGGCACATATATCAAAGGATAAATAGACCTCTTTCAGTGGATTCTTGCAAAGCAAGTCATTGCCCCTGGAGGCAGAAACAAATGCTGAAACCAGAAGTTGAATTACATGTCTGGTACTGCTTTTGTGATTGCTGTTCGGTTAAGTTGCAGGTTGTCTAATGCATCAGAATGCCAGGCTGGCTGAAACAGACTGCCAAACTCAAGAGCCTGTGTCTGCAGGGGACCCAGGGTTGGAAAGGTTCTTGTTCCAAGTGGTAAGGCCCAGATTTGCTCTCCCCATTCCTGTCAGAATGCACTGTTCTTGCCAAACAAAAGAGAAATGAATCTGTAATAGAACTAAAAAATCAAATCTTTACAAATTATTTAAAGGCATCCGACCGGCCCTATTTCTAACACTGAGAAGTAGCAGGTATTTTGTTCAGAGATACTGTTATCAGAAAGAAAAGTAGCACATTAGTCCCTTAACAGCAAGATTTTCAAAGGAACTCAAATGTGTTAGGCATCCAGCTGGGAGTTGGGTGAACACAAGAATGGCCAGACTGGGTCAGACCAATGGTCCATCTAGCCCAGTATCCTGTTTTCTGACCTTGGCCAATGCCAGGTGCTTCAAAGGGAATGAACAGAACAGGGCAATTATCAAGTGATCCATCCCCAGTTGCCCATTCCCAGCTTCTGGCAGTCAGAGGCTTAGGACCACCCAGAGCATGGGGCTGTACCGTGACCATCTTGGCTAATAACCATTGATGGAACTATCTTACATGAATTTTATCTAATTCTTTTTTGAATCCAGTTATAGTTTGGCCTTCACAACATCCCTTGGCAACAAGTTCCACAGGTTGACTGTGCATTGGGTGGAGAAGTACTTCCTTTTGTTTGTTTTAAACCTGCTACCTATTAATTTCATTGGGTGACCCTGATTCTTGTGTTATGTGAAGGGGTAAATAACACTGCCTTATTCATTTTCTCCACACCATTCATGATTTTATAGACCTCTATCATTTCCCCCCCTGAGCCTGTTTTCCAAGATGAACAGTCCCAATCTTTTTAATCACTTCTTGTAAGTAAGCTGTTCCACGCCCTTAATAATTTTTGTTGCCCTTCTCTATACCTTTCCCATTTCTAATATACATTCTTTGAGATGGTACTGCATGCAGTATTCAAAGTGTAGGTGTAGCATGGATTTATATAGTTATATTTTCTGTTTTATTATCTATTCCTTTTCTAACGGCTCCTAACATTCTGTTAACTTTTTTGACTGCTGCTGCACATTGAGCAGTGAGGTGGTCGTTTGCAGATAGTACAAAATTACTCAAGATATTTAAGTCCAAAGCAGACTGCAAAGAGTTACAGAGGAATCTCACAAAATTGGGTGACTGGATAACAAAATGGCAGATGAAATTCAATGTTGATAAATGCATATTGGAAAACATAATCCCAAGTATACATACAAAATAATGAGGTCTAAATTAGCTGTTACCACCCAAAAAACAGATCTTGGAGTCATTGTGGATAGTTCTCTGAAAACATCTGCTTAGTGCAAGGCAGTGAAGAGTCATGTTCCCTACATGTATTCAGAGCTATTTACTCTAGGGACAAAATTACATTTTTTTCTTTTTTTTAGACTTAAAATTTTTTTTTTTTTTTTTTTACACAGATGCCATACTCTGGTCTGCAGCACTTTTATTACTGGTGCTGATGCAAAATAAAGAAGGAACCCAGCTTGACTCTCAAGTCTGTCCTAGGTTCCAGATTGAGTTTTCAGAGATGACACTTCGGGGGGGGAAAAAAGTTTAAAATGTATTTTGCTTTGTCTGTGTTTGATTTCTGTTGTAGAAATCACTGAGCACAATAAACAGAGGACTCCAAAAGATGCTTATAACAGAGTTACTTGGTGAGATTAGGATTGCACTTTAAGCAACAGTGTACTTACACCCTGGCATCTCCGGCTTTGTGACGCATCTTTGTGTCAGTGAAAAGCTTTTCTATTGTTTCTGTCCTTTGGCATGTGCCTCCTTTTCATATTATGGGTTGACTTTTTGATGTTTAAGTGTGAATGCCTTAATTAACGTATGAGGTCATTTTTTGATCAGTAAACAGATTATGGTATTTCTCAACTGGACCTTTTGAGTACATTTATTTTCCAGACCTGTTCTATGCAGTTTATCATTGTGATACATTAAATAGGGTTTACAGCCTTTCAATTTCTTCCAGGTAACATGTAATACTTCAAAGAAATTGTTTGAACCTGGAGTAGATGTTTAGCAGTTACAGACATACTGCTTTAGGAAACACCTAACAAATAATTAATTCTCCTAGTGTGACTGTCTGGGCTGGTCTTGGAATATTTTTCAGTTATACTTCTGTTCTCTCTCTATACCCAAGTTCTCCTTGCAATCTCTTTTTGAATGGTTAGCCATGAAACAAGATTTAGGGTGTGATTTTTTTAAACGCTCCTATGTCATTTAAGAACATAAGTCCTGTTGATGGCCTGTGTTCCTAAGTCACTTAGGCATTCTTGAAAATTCAGCCTGTAATTCACAGTGGTCACAATCTGAAAGTAACTGTGTGTCTTCAGTAACTTCTTCATATTGAATGAACAGGGTTCTGTTTGTCACAACTTGCATGTTAGAGGTTCTGAGTTACAAAGTTATCATCGGTAACTATAAAGAGGTAGAGTAAAGGGTACGTAGTCAATCTTGATTTTCTCATTTCCAGATACTTGCAGATTAACTAAGCACCCTTAACATTGTGTCAACATACCGCCAAACCCTGCGGTTCTTAAACAGGTTTTGTAGTCCGTAGGAATCTTGCTTGTATAACAACTGAGTAAAGGGAGTGCAGCAGTGAGGTCAGAGATTTTTGCACGTGTGCCTTAGAAATGACTAAAATAGATAAATGATTTGTAGAGTACCACAGTACTCATGGTACTTTGCCAAACACACACAAAATACAAGGTACCTGCCTTGAAGAGCTTAAACCCTCCATCAAATACTGTAGGTGGGACAACAGTTCACATTGAAGAAATCATGTAGACACAGTCCATGAGCAGATAACATTTATTGAGTTATATATGGACGATTATATATTCATTGAGCTACAATATATTTCAATAGTGCAATACAGAAAGGCTTTAAGATCCTATTTTTAAAATAAAAAGAAAAGGAGTACTAGTGGCACCTTAGAGACTAACCAATTTATTTGAGCATAAGCTTTCGTGAGCTATAGCTCACTTCATGGAATGCATCCGATGAAGTGAGCTGTAGCTCACGAAAGCTTATGCTCAAATAAATTGGTTAGTTTCTAAGGTGCCACTAGTACTCCTTTTCTTTTTGCGAATACAGACTAACACGACTGCTACTCTGAAACCTATTTTTAAAATGTTGGCTTTGAATTACTCAGTTTCTGAGTTCAAATGTAAGTTAATGAGAATTAATATTTTTTGGCAATCTTTCCTGCAGATTTCCAAAGTTTTGCTTAGCTTTAACTATAATATTACTTCACAGCTCTGTCAGTGAGGAGTAGTTTAGCAGGCTTAACTTAAAGTTAACAGATGGTTTTTTTGCTCGGTATTAGTATCTTTTGAAACAAACCATTTCAACAAAGAAATATACCCATACATTATGGGACATATTTGTTATGTTTTCCAGGAAGACTTAGCAGCTTTGTTTAGAGGGACGTGTTCTCAGGGTGTAAGCACGGTAATGTGCGTGTTCTTTGATCACTGCAGATCTGGTGATGACACTGTGCTCTGAAACTGCACGGTCATCAATCTAATCCTACTCGGTGTTAAACAGATGTTCTGTTGGTGGAAGAAGGCCTGAGGAACTTCTCACCCATGCCCAGCATATGCAGATTACACAGCACAGGATAAGCTGTCAGCACTCTTATTAAAGCTGGGAGAGGGGCCTACTAACTGCTTCCTGGTGCTCCACAGACCCAAGAGGACAAGGTCAGACAACTTGAGGATGTGTGCAGGTGCCCAGCCCCATCTGCATGTAAACTGAATTTGGCAGCAGGTGTGTTTGTAGGAGTGTAGCGGCGTGGTTACCTGCTCTTGCCCTGTGGGGTTTAAAAGCCAGCCCTGGGAGAGAGCCAGGGCTGAGGGCAAGAAAGGCTAGGCTGATGGGGGAAATGGCTGCAGCTGGGCCACGCCCCAATCACGCTGCAGCTGAGCTTATAAAGGGGCTGCTAGGCTGAAACTTAGCTAGTCTCTCTCTGCGTTCAGAGAGGGAAGGGCCTGGCTGCAGGGACCTGAGGGAATACCTAGATTGGAGCAGGGCTGAGGGGAAAGGCCTTGGGAGCAGGGGAGCTCCGGCCTGGAAACCATCAGGTTGTGAGGCCAAGATTAGGGCCCGTTAGGTACTGGTGTTGCAAGGGGGCAGCCCATGGGTAGACAGAGGCAGCAGGTCCAAACCCCTTTGCCTGTGAGTGGCTGATACGCTGCAGTCGGCCCAGGGAGCAGGGCTAAATGAGGACTGGCAGTAGCCAAGACTGAGGTGAAGTGGGGATAGTGGGTGGGGGCTCCCTGAGGAGGGGAGACCCTCAGGGATTGTTGGGTTTTACTGCCAGGGGGTAGCACCCCAGTGGGAGGAGGCACCGGGTCCTGGGAGGGACTGGGGCAAGGGGTAAGGCGGATCACCGGACGGCAGAGGGCGCTCCAGAGGTTGATGAGCTAATTCCCAAGGACAACCAGCAGGAGGTGCCACCGGATGAGTCCGGCTCTATTACAAGGAGCTATGCCAACCATAACCATACTGCTGTGTGCCAACAGGGTGGCTCCCAGACTTGCTTCTCACTATTTCATTTCCGCTTTCCTCCACAGTGCACCTTTTAATCATGGGGGAGTTTTGTCATTGATTTCAGTGGGGGTAGGGTTGTACCTGTGCATTTGAGATTGTAATCTTCCGGCCAATGCAGAATTGTTCTCTGATCTACACTTAATAGAGTCTTGCCCCATCTAATTTAAATGTCCCAAGTGATGGGGCTTCTACAACTTCCTTTGGGAGACCAGTCCATGAGCTAATAGATCTCGCGGTTAGGAAGTTTTCCTGGTATTCATCTTAAACTTTTCATTTTGTAATTTCTAAATAACTTCTCATAATTTCATCCTAAATAATGTATTTTCCTTTGTGGTGTTTATACCCTTCAGATATTTATAAGCTATTATTATCCCCTGCTAGCAGGGCAAGATTTTGCCCTTTGTATTTTTTAAAATAAGAATTCTCCTTCTTTATGTTACAGGAACATTATTTGGCTTCAGAACAGAGTAAAATAGATCTGAAATATGGAAATTGATGTAATATAAATTTACTGTATATGGTCCTTTTGGTGCAAGGGTTTTTAAACCTTGTAGACAGGTATCATTATTCCCCTGTACACATGAGGAAGCAGTCACGAGAATTTGTTACTTACCCAAGGTGTCATAGCAAGTCAATGGCAGAATTAGGGCTAGAATCTAGAATTCTGGTTCCTGCCTCCTACTGTAAACATGGCATAATGCTACCTAATTATTAATTAATTTATATTATTCATTTACATAATGTTATAAACATGGTACTAAAAATAGATCAAGTCTAATAAACAAATCCCTGAACATTTTACAGTCTAAAGGCATGAGTGGGTACAGCACAACACAAGACAACAGAATGGCTTTAGGACATTATAGCTGGAATTGTTCATGGAACAACTGAAACATCCTACTTTTTCTCTGGTACACAAGTTTACAGGTGACTGGTAACAAGAAAGTTGAAATTTCTCTTGCATGGTCAAATAAGAGAACGTTCAACACTGGCTGCTCTTGCTCTATTCCATCTTCCTGTTTCTGACGCCTTGTTTCCTTGGTATTTGATACGCTTTTGCAAGTCACTTTGAATTGTAATATCTCAATATGGTAAATGCAGTTCTTAATCTGAGTGGCTCAGGTACACTACGCTTGCATTGCTCTTTTATATAGCAGAAGGTATCTGCTTAATGATCACCTATTTAAGACACTTTGACAGGTGCAGGATATTTTTAGATGTGTAGAACTTTCTGTGAAGAGCTGGCATTTATTGAATAGCATATTGCAATCTGGGCTTTAATAAATTTGTATTTGTAGCAGTTTAGAAAAAAAATCTTCTAAAATAAGTGGCATACAATTACTGAAGTTAGAGGCAGCAGAGACCTACAAAATCAGGTTCTCTAGCCTATTTCCTGTGAAGATTTACTCAGACATGTAGGCTATTTGTCACACTGTCTGGAGTGCTCACGACTGTGAGTGCCTACATCAGGGCAGACACCCCAAATTGGTGGTATGTTTTATAATTAGATTTCACCAACCCAGTACCGAATGTGAACTTCCAAAGTTCTACAATAGTCTTATGGAGTCACAGACAGTCCCTTTAGACACTCCAGTCTATCTTGCCACCTGGGCAAGCTGGACTATGTTATAAATGGTCACTTACACCAAACATCACAAAATATTTCAGATTACACCCAGTTCCAAGAGACCAGTCACTGACCCAGGTCAGTTTGCATCCTAGATCTCACCAAAGACAACACTGTTAGCCAATTCTGTAGTAAACTAACTAAAGATTTATTAGCTAAGAAAAAGGAATGAAAGTTGAGGGGTTAAAGCAGGTAAAAATATATGTACAGGTGAATCACCGTCTATATATCCAAATGGTAACACCGACATAGTACAGTAATCTGCCAGTTTCTCTAAAGTCTCTCAGGGCTACCCAGGATAACTATGGGGATCTGTGTCTTCTCGTTCAGTTATTCTGCCCTGTTAGAATTGAAACTAGTCCAGAGATGAAGAATTTTTCCTTGTGTCCACACTTACAGCTTCTTCTCACAGAAAAACAAGTTGGCAGTTCAGTTGCCCACGTGGGCTCTTTCTTTGATGACTAAGAGAGAAGAATGCATTTAGAATCTTTGATCTGCAGTCTTCATACACAAAGACCACTTGCTTTGAAATGCCCAAGAATTAGCACTTTGCTGTTAAAGTTCTTCATTTGCCTTGTACAAGAATGCTTTCTCATTTGAGGGGTTATTTAGTTACATGGGTATATATAATGTAATAGCAAACATTTACATTATAACAGGTTACAGGTAAGTGAAAACAAAGCATACGGCATCCCATTACTTGTCATGAAGTTTAAACACAAAATATATTCCTATATGTTTAACAGTCTCTGATTTATACTAATACACAAGTGAATTGGCTTGGCTTCCAGCCGTGAGTTTGTCAGTTCTCTGCTGACATCTAGGCTTTGCCTAGAGCAGGCACTTGGCTTAACAGCGTCACGCACACGTTTCTCAGATGAGTTTGTATGGAAGTCTTTGAATGGATTTTTGATAGTTAAATCTGTGACCAGGAATGCTAATCTGGAATATGTATGTTTGTGTGTGGTTAACTATGGACCTTGGTGGATGACTTATTGTAATGTGTTAAGGTATGGAAATATACAGTTAAGTCACCAATATAATCTAATTCTGTCCTAGAGTGACACTAGGGGAGAGGGAAGAAAATATTTTTAAAAATCAGTTTAATTGGGAATGGTTATTGCTTGGTGTGATGACAGGGCAAAATTAAGGTGGTTTGGCAGCCTTAAAACCTACAAAGATTTTTAGGCTTTACAAACTTTTACTGAAGGCTTGTTTTGAATTTTTCAAAACAACCAGAGGCTCTCACTGCCCTACTCTGATAAAAAGCCCAGTTTCATTGATTGCCCAAGGCCCAGCATGCATTTGAGGAGTTGAAGCTTGCCTTCACCACCACTCCAGTATGGCCCACCCAGACATGATGCAAGTTTTCATTGTGGAAGCTGACGCCTCTAATATGGCGATTGTGGCAGTCCTATCCCAAAGGCATGGACCCAAGCAAACACTTCACTCCAATGCCTACTACTCGAGGAAGCTTACCCCTGCTGAGCAAAAGTATGAGATCTTGGATGAGGCGCTTCTGATAGGAAAGACTACCTTCAAAGAATGGTGACACTACTTGAAAGGGGCCTGTCATCCAGTTCAAGTGTTTACCGGTCATGAAAACCTGGAGTACCTGCACAAGGCCAAGGCCCTAAACCAGTGACCACTCCAGTGGGGCCCTATTTTTCTCTTCGATCAGCCTTATCTTGACTGTCTGCCCTGGAACAAGAAATCGCAATGCAGACATTTCTAAAGATATGGCTCCAACCCAGGAGGCCCTGGTCTGGAGCCAGCCCACATTCTCAAGTCGCATAATTTCCTCAGTGTGACTTGCTGCCAGGACCTGCTCACGCTCATCCGTTCTGCTTCTGTCTCCAGAATTCCACCCAACGAATTGGCCGTTATCAACAGAGAACCACATGAAAACCGGGAAGGAGCACGTTCTTAAGGAACACTGCAACTGTGTTTTCTCCCCCAGACCTGCCAGAGTGGCAGTTCTTCAACTGTGTCATGCCTCCACCCTGGCAAGACACTTAGGGTGATACAAAACCTGATGCTTAATGTCCTGTTTCTTCTGGTGGCCCCGAATGTGCCCCACAATAGAGACCTTTATAGCTTCCTGCCAGGTACATGCCTCCCACTCCAGAAACCTTCAGTCTCCTCCAACTTTTGGACACTCTCTATTTCGGCCCTGGGGGGCAATTTCCTTGGACTTTTTCGGGGGAATTACCAGGATCCAGTGGTTTCATGACTATCCAGACAGTGATAAATTGCTTTTTCTAGGCTCACTTCATTCTGTGCATGGATTTACCCTGGTGGGGGAAACCGCCTGGCTCTGAATAAACAATATAGTCCGTCTTCCTGGCCTCCCAGATTACATCACCTGTGACTTGGGGCCCCCAGTTTACTGCCTACTTCTGGCACAAGGCCCTATGTTTATTAGTAGTCCTATCTCCTGCCTACCATCCTCAGTTGATTGGCCAAATGGAAAGAATCAACCAGATCCTCTAATAATACTTATGATGCTATATCAACCATCACCAGGATGACTGGTCTTCACTGTGACCCTATGCTGAATTTTAGTACCATAACACAGACCATGCATCCATCGGCCCAGCCCCTTCTTTATCAACTATGGGTACCACCCCCAATTTTACCCACAGTTAACCGCATCCTCCCCCAACCCATCTATCCTTTACCTAGTACAACACATCCATCACATCCAAGAGGAGGTGAAGGGACACCTTGAAAAGGTGAGGGAACACTACAGAAAGCACGCAGACAAGGGTAGACAAAAGGGTCTCACCTATTCCATAGGACAAAAGGTATGGCTTCGTACAGAACACATCTGCATGGACAGACCCTCTTAGCCCATACTGGTTTCAGTGACAAATCAACCTGGTCACCTTCAAGCTCCAGCTCCCTCAATTGCCTAGAGTCTATCCTGTATTCCACATCTCACTTCTAAAACCATACACCGAGAACACATTTCTCCGTAGAGCCCAGTCACCACTCCTACCGGTGTGAATACAGGGTCAAGAGGAATATATTGTTCATGAAGTCTGACTCTAAGATCAAGCAGGGCAAATTATGGTGCCTGATTTGATTGGGAAGGCTATGGCCTAGAGGAACTTGGGACCCAACTGAAAACATTCAGGGTGGCTCCTATTGAAGGCCCGAACCAGGGTGAAATCATGAATTTGGCTCCTGTCTCAG
The DNA here is from genome assembly GCF_965152235.1 of Eretmochelys imbricata. NCBI lineage: Eukaryota > Metazoa > Chordata > Testudines > Cheloniidae > Eretmochelys > Eretmochelys imbricata. The sequence continues at coordinate 238,765,177 of NC_135572.1, forward strand.
ACCATCTGGTATCCTGACACAGCCTGACTCTGGTTCTTGATACCTGGTTTCTAATCTCCAGTTTCACTTGCTTCTGACCTCCCGGTATCCTGACCCAGTTGACTCTCTCATCTCATGACTGTGGACTCTGGCTCTGACTACTCGGCCTAGCTACTCATGACTTAACCATGACAGCCCTTTAAAAAAAAAATTAAAAAATAAAACTCAAGGCAACTTCAAAACAAAAAGTGGTTTCACATCAAAAAGTCAATGTTTTGAATTGAACATTTCAAAATGAAACGTTTTGATGACTTGGTTGTTTTTTTAAGTAAAACGGTTTTCCAGAATCAACATGACTTCACAAAATGTTTTGGTTGACCTGAATACCCATTTTTTGCCTCTAAAAGTTTTGATCAAAAACTTTCACCCAGCTCTAGGAACAGGTTCCCTGTGTGATGGCGTGGTGGTTGAGTTAGGTGTTGTGTGTTCGGGTGGACGGTGATGGGGGTAAGGGTGGAGCAAAAGAAGCTCTCTATGGCAGGGAAAGTTTGAGGGCAGGCTCTTCATGTGTGAGAAGGGGTTGAGGGCAGGTTGTCTTGGAGACGTGTCTTGAACTTGGCTTGTCCTTGGCTATGCTTGTAGTTAAACTGTCCAGCTGCACCTGTTGCTGACAGGTATAGTCAACAATGTCCCCTCTTCCTGTGCTGACCAGGCTTATGCTCATTGGAAAATGAGTGAAACCATAACCTTAAGGGCTAAGAGAGTGAAAGCTGAGCAACTGAGTGAGGAGGAGACTGTCTGTCTCAAGCTCTCTGTGTACCCAACTGTTTGAGGAGCAAGACTTACTACTCAGAGTAAGTAAAGGTATTAAGCCTGCCCTGTTGTATGGAGCTCTAAGTCCCTTCTGGGCTTCCAGAATACGTACGTACGTGTGTGTGTGTGTGTGTGTGTTTCAGTTTCAGTAGTAGTTTCAATTAACTACCCGGCTACAATAAAATTCTTTGGCCCTTTCATATCATCCATAAGTCCCTCAAAGTAAGTTAAGGATGTGCCTTCAGGTCGTAACTGGCCCTGTGCATTTTGGCAGTTCATGAAAGAACTGCCACTTCCCCAGCACATGTTCCTTACCCCCCAACCAACCTGCCCCTCTCATCATTAACCATTCCTGCTCTTATTCCCATTCCAGCTCCCCCCCACCACTCATTCTTGCCCCACTCACGTACACCATCTCACTCTTGCTGCCCCATATGCATATTCCCTCACCTTATTATTCCCATTCCCATACTCCTGCTTCAGACCCCACCTCTTGAAACAGAATTCCTCCCTTCACATTATCCCTGCTGAAACCCTCCCGCTGCCCCCTTGTGATGTATTCCCCAATAGAGAGATGGGATTTATGGGATTTCACTCCGGACTTGTGTCATAATTCCAGGGGAGAAGGAGGTCCTTGGGGGTGGAGGAGAAGATGGGGTCTGTTTGTTAGGAGAATAAGAAGGTTTGTAATAAAGGTGTTTGAAATAATGAATGATATTACAGTAGAGGGAGCACTTCTGTTCTTGTAGTACAAAAATGGCAGGACATTGAATGAACTTGAAAAGCAGCAAATGTAAAACTGATAAAAGGAAATACTTTTTCACACTGTGTGCAATTAACCTGTGGGATTAATTGCCACGAAACATCATTGAGGTTGAGAATTTAGTAGAATTCAAGATAGGATTTGACATGTGAGCCATATCTATACTGCACTTTTCTGCTGGCACAGCAGTATCAGTCCAGGCTGTGAAGGGGTGTGAGCTCTGACCAGTGTAGCTGTGCAGGCATAAGGTCCGAGTGGAGTTTTTCCAGTATAAGCTGTGTTCACACTAGAAGTGCTTTGCCAGTATGGTGTACCAATATTCCTGTACTAACAAAGTGCTCCTAGTGTAGACATGGCCAGAGATGGATAATGAGAACATCCAGAGTTACATTCGGTAGGATTTAAACAAATGTCTGGAAGGGATATTCTTCAGGGCATAAGCCAAAAACTCACTAATGAGGATTACAAAGGAACTTTTCCTGCTATTCCATAACTACCTACTGCAGGCTTCTTGAATCTTTATCTGAGGCATTGGGTCCTGGCCACTGTCAAGACAGAATGTTAGGTTAGATACATAAGGGCTCTGAGTCAATATGACAATTCCTATGTTCCTAAAAATTAACACCCCCCTCTAAAGCCAACGAATGGGGAACCATTGGAAACGGAAGAGGAAATCTCCTGCAGACTTTTGCTTTATGGACAATGAGGAGTACGTTGTATCTTCTAGGCATATAGATCATTATTTTCAAAGGTTTCCATCTTTGCGTAGCCTGGTATTGTACACGGTAGCATGGAGACAGCAATGCAATAGTGGCCAATTGTACTGAATTGACCAGATTCTCAAAACAGTTTCCCACTGAAGTAAATAGGAAAACTTCCACTGACTTCAGGGGGAGCAGGATTGGGACCCAGGATAAGAGATCCCCATTATATTGTTGCTTTCAGAATCTTTTTCCATAATGGCTGAATGTAGGGGGTGTAAGTAAAGGTCCAGTTGCAGAACTGTTGTCTTGTCTTCCGGAGCTCTGATGGTATATTTTAGGCTGCGCTGTATTACTACACAACTTAATGACTACAGTTAGAAAAAAATGGGTGTACAGCATCCACTCATAGGCATTGTACATAAAACAGGTATTTATTATGTTTAAAAAGAACATGCACAACTAAAAATCATGCCATAAACAAGCAGAAAATTCCGTTGTCTCCTATAAGTAGTCAACATGTGCAGAGCTGAAATGGAATCATGTTGTACCTGCTATGTTCTGTATTACAATATACAGTACAATGCAGTATTGTCTGTTTCCAGTGAGCAAAAGAATAAAGCTATTAAACTTTTTTAAGCTTGCCAAAACTTCCTTGATGATAGAATAGCTAAAATAGTTGCTTTACAACTTTATTTTAAAGAGTTAGCTCGGTATATTGTATAATGTAGCCAGCTCGTTCTCCCCATTCCAGGTTTTTAAATTCTTTATTTGCACTATAAAACAAAACTGCAAACAAATGAAATTAAAAAAAAAGTCAGCTCATGTCTTTGGAAGTAGTTAAAAAGCTCTGAACCTGAAAGATGCTTGTATTGCATTGGTTCAGTCAGGACTATTATTAACATCATGCATTTTAAAGTAATTATTTTGCAAGCACACAGAAAATGAATCATTTTGTTTGTTTGAAAACCAAATGCAGCGACCTAGTATGTTTCAGAGTCTTTTAGGCGTAACAAAGCAACAGATGCTTTTTATCTTTTTATTTATGAAATGTAGGCTAGGAATATTGATTCTGTACTTGCAGTAAGTGCTGTAAGTTTGGGAAGTATATATTTTGATTATGGAGGCATGACCAGTGCCTTCATAATCTGTGTGTGTGTATATGTGTGTGTGTGTATATATATATATATATATATATATATATATATATATATATATATATATATATAAAAAAATAATAAGCAAGTGATTACTGAACTTTTTTTAAAAGATACATGAACATTCTTTAGGACCGAGATGTAGAAAAATGTCCATATATTATATGGACAAATTGGAACTTAGTCCAGGTTTTGTGTGGTGTTGTAAGATGTTTTGCAAGAGAGAAAGTGGTCAATGGTTAAAGCTCTGGACTGCGATTCAGCGGATGTGGGTTCATTTCCCAGCTGTGCTATAGACTTTTGTGTCACCTTGAGCAGGTCACTTAATCTTTCCATGCCTCAATGTCCCATCTGTAAAATGGGAGTGATAACTTTTTCCTACCCTGTATCTCTCTGGTCTGTTTAGACCCTAAGCCCATCGTGACAAAGGGCTTTTTTTTTCTATGTGTCTGTATAGTGCTTGTGAGGCCCTGATCGGGGTGGGGCTTCTAGGCATTCCAAATAATCAATAATCAAAGTCACTGAGGTTTGGGATAGAAATCAGTTATGCAAATTTATTTCTTGCATTCTTAGAACACCAATTCAGGCTCATGGTGAAAGCCCACCACGCCACATGTAGGAAGCTCCGTTGTTGTGAGGGTGGAAATGTAGGGGTGGTTCCTGTGGAGTCCCTGTTCCTATTCACCCCCTTTACTCCACTCTTAACAAGAGTCCAATCACACTCCCATCTATTTTAAAGGAGTTAGGGTCTGAGTCCCCATTGCCTGCGCCCTGTGCACATTGACCAGTATAAAGTGGGTATAAACCACAACTATTCTCATTTGCTAACGTTTTACACGTACTTTGCATGGGTTTGAATGTCTGCATAAAGTGTGGGACAGTGGTGAGTCGGGCCCTTTGTTTTTCTCTGATAGAATGCCAGGGAAGGGCTCTTTTGTTAAGAATCAGAAGGTGTGGACCAGAATTAGAAAGGTGAACATGGCTCCTCCTCCACACCAGGTATTTTCCCCTTATTCTTCCAAGCATCCAGAGATTTACTCTGTAATCCCTCCATCTCCTTTCCTGGACGATGTACCATCCATTTTTAGGTACCCTTATGTGGCCCCCCGTTACCATACCATCTTTGTACCTCAGAATCTTCAATGTATTTATCCTCACAACACCTCTGCAAGGTAGGGAAATACTACTGTCTCCCATTGTACAAATGGGGCCCTGAGGCCCTGAAGAGTTTACAATGTAAGTATCCAAGACAGGCACAGAGTAGGAGAAAAGTATTAGTATAACTATATTCCCTTTATAGATGGGGAGAGATTAAATGGCTTGCTCAAGATCACACAGGAAGTCTGTAGTAGAGCAGAGCTAGAACCTAGGTCTCAGGCTAGCACCTTCATCAGTCCTTTCCCGATTTGGAGACGTTGGGGAACTTACAGCAATGTCTAGCATAGCTAGTGCCCAAGAATCTTCATTCCCAAGGAGTGGGCTTCGTAGACTGGAAGATCTAAAAAAGATTTCCATTTGAGAAATCATGATCTTAAAAATAGTTTGAATTATATTGGAATGGAAAGAGCAGCCAGTCAGCCTGTTGTATGCAGTACAGTGTCAAACTAAAACTGTATTAAACTGGGTATTGGGCTGCAGAACCAAGAGTATTGCATGCATAATTGAAAAATCTTGTATGTAGCTTGAGGGCTAATTAATCCTTGGTGCAACTCCATTTACATTAGGGGTGATTGTGGTCACTAATTACTGTAATACAACTTTATGGCATTTTATCTTTGTCTTCCCAGAACATACAAAAGAGAGTGACTAATGTTAATTAAAGTTTACTTTCTATTATGCTTCAGTGCCTTGATCATGAGAACTGCTAAGTGCCCTCCACTCCTATCAAAAATGGCTGTTGAGGGTGCTTGGCATCTGGTAGGAAGTAATCAGCACCCTGCAGGATCTAGCCCGTAGCTGCATGTGTTACTTTGCTGTAACGATGTGGCTCTATAATGGAGAAGGTAACAGTCTCTCTGTCTAGTTAAGGCTGCAGTTGAGGTCTTATTAGACGAGCATCCTTGAAAATCATACCCCAAATCCCCTACTTATGGTGCGAGTTCTGAAAACCATGGAGAAAATGTTGGGTTAGTTTTGAGACTAAAATATTTAGAAATAGCTTCTTTAAACATTTTTACAAAAACAGCAGAACCTCAGAGTTACGAACACCGTGGAAATGGAGGTTATTCATAACTCTGAACAAAACATGATGGTGGTTCTTTCAAAAGTTTGCAGCTGAACATTGACTTAATACAGCTTTGGCACTTTACTATGCACAAGAAAAATGTTGCTTTTAACCATCTTAATTTAAGTGAGAGAAGAACAGAAACAGTTTCCTTACGGTGTCAAATCTTTTCTTAAACACCCCCACCCCCCCTTTTTATTTTTAGTAGTTTACATTTAACACAGTACTGTACTGTATTTTTTTTTTTTTTTTGTGGTCTTGCTGCTACCTGATTGCATACTTCCAGTTCCAAATGAAGTGTGTGGTTGACCAGTCAGTTCGTAACTCTGATGTTTGTAACTCTGAGGTTCTGCTCTAATGTTTCAAATTTTGTGGGATTAAGTGAATTCAGAATAGAAGATCAGAATCATAGGTGGATTTGGACATTGGCTCCTACCAGTCCGTTCAAAGGGCAGAGATAGTAGAATGTTTATAGAATAAAACATTATAAAGATCCTGTCCCCTTTTATCTGTCAGTGAGCAGAGGAATCTAGTGTTGGTCCTGTGCTAGAGTAGAAGATATCCTGCAGCAGAGGAGGCCTTAAATTCTGCCCCTCAACTCCTGGGGGCTTCCTGCACTGTAGCTGGGAACGAGCCTCCCAGCCCGGGTTGACAGACTCGTGCTAGCAGGGCTTGAGCTAGCATGCTAAAAATAGCAGTGTGGGATGTTGCAGCACCGGTGGAGACTTGGGCTAGTCAGCCAAGCTCAGATCCAGGGGGAAGGGGAAAGGTGGGCTTGAGCTCTGCTGGCTAGCCTGAGCCGCCGCTAATGCTGAAACATCCATGCTAGCTCAAGCCCTGCTAACGTGAGTCTGACATACCCGTAGCTCTGTATTGGATGCTTCCGGGAACTGGGAGCCAGACTTCACTCCCTCCGGCATCTGCCCTTACTGGTTTGCAGTATGGTTTGTGTCCTTTTCCTCCCTCCCTCCCCACCCCCCATACTGCTAACCAACATAGCTCTTCTAGGAGAACTTTTAAGTGTAGTTCGGGCTCTACTGTCAAATTGCTTATTGAACATTAACTGCTGATTTCCATAGTTATTATTTGTAGTTGTTTTTTACTTTTGCTTTTGGGAGTGAAGGTAAATCTGAGCAGCCTGCTCTTGTTCCATATGCCAGTGAGCTGCTTGTTGTTGTATTGTTTGTATTACTATAGTACTTAGGACCCATCGTCCGTGACCAAGACCCCATTGTGCTAGAGGCTGTACAAACACAGAACAAGACAGTCCCTGCCCCAAAGAGCTTATAATTTAAGTATAAGAGAAGAGACAACAGGTGGAGATGGACAGGAGAGTACAAGGAAGCAATGAGACAATATCGGTCCATGTGAGAGGCTGTGATCTCAGCACACCAGCAACCTGGTGGTGGGAAATGCATGTGCATATTGAGAGATTGCTCCTGTTCCCATTGTGGCCAGTGGCACAGCTCCCATCGACTTGAGTGGGAACAGAGTCAGGCTCTTCATCTGAATGAACCAGATATTTAGGCTTGGCAGGATCAGGTTTTAATCGATAGGTGTTGGCAAATGTAATGTTCAGTTGGTACACTGAAATTGACGGGGGGAATATTCTCCCCCATCAGTTGGTGTGAGTGCAGCCTCTCCCCCTGCTACCGGCCTGTGCCAGCAAGAATCAGGTGTCACCAGCCCTGCAGCAGCACAGAGAGCCTGTCACAGCCATGCTTGCTTGCTAACTCCTGTGACAGCCCGGCTGCCTAGAGCTCCCTGCTGCAGGGCTGGGGACACCTGATCTCTGCAGGCCCAAGGAGTGGGGAAGGCTCACTCACTCACCAGCCAGGCATATGGGAGCCATCCGTGGGGCTGGAACCTCCAGGGCTGGGGGGTCCATTGTTGTCCGTGCTGGGGCTCTTTGATCTGTTGGGCTAGGATTGCAGCATCTCCCCACCTTGTGCCTTGGTGTCTTGGGCCCTTTGGCCTTGCAGGGAGCTCCCTGTGTCCCCACTGTCAATGCCGCTCTAACACTAAGCTCTACCCCTTTCCCACCTTAATTTCTGATAACTGTAAAAATAGTGCAAAATCTTAAAAATAAAACCCAATAAAAATAAAAAAACCCTTAAAGATAAAATAACGAGGAGTCCTTGTGGCACCTAAGAGACTAACACATTTATTTGGGCGTAAGCTTTCATGGGTTAGAACCCACTTCATCAGATGCATGGAGTGAAAATACAGGAGCAAGTATAAATACAAGAAAGGATGGGGGTTGCTTTACCAAGTGTGAGGTCAGTCTAACGAGATAAATCAATTAACAGCAGGATACCAAGGGAGGAAAAATAACTTCTGAAATGGTAAGAGACTGGCCCATTACAGACGGTTGATAAGAAGGTGAGAGTAATAGTAGGGAAAAATTAGTATTGGGGAAATTAAGTTTAGGTTTTGTAATGACCTAACCACTCCCAGTCTCTGTTCAGGCCTAATCTGATGGTATCCACTTTGCAAATTAATTCCAGTTATGCAGCTTCACGTTGGAGTCTGTTTTTGAAGTTTTTTTGTTGAAGAATTGCTACTTTTAGGTCTGCTATTGAGTGATGAGAGAGATTGAAGTGTTCTCCTACTGGTTTTTGAATGTTCTGATTCCTGATGTCAGATTTGTGTCCATTTATTCTTTTGCGTACAGACTGTCTGGTTTGGCCAGTGTACGTGGCAGAGGGGCATTGCTGGCACATGATGGCATATACCCCATTGCTAGATGTGCAGGTGAACGAGCCCTTGATGGTGTGGCTGATGTGGTTAGGTCCTATGATGGTGTCCCTTGAATAGATATGTGGACAGAGTTGGCAACAGGGTTTATTGCACGGGTTGGTTCCTGGGTTGGTGTTTTTGTTGTGTGGTGTGTAGTTGATGGTGAGTATTTGCTTCAGATTGGGAGGCTGTCTGTAAGCAAGGACTGGCCTGTCTCCCAAGGTCTGTGAGTGTGAGGGATCGTCCTTCAGGATAGGTTGTAGATCCTTGATGATGCGCTGGAGGAGTTTTAGTTGGGGGCTGTAGGTGATGGCTGGTGGCGTTCTGTTACTTTCTTTGGGCCTGTCTTGTAGTAGGTGACTTCTGGGTACTCTTCTGGCTCTGTCAATCTGTTTCTCAGATAAAAGTAAATATTGTTCATTGAAATTAGAAAGAAATAAAAAATGAATTCTGCTAAGCCTACGGATATTGCTTTGTCTGATGCCTTCTCCCAGAAAAGCTCCTAGAACTGCCATCAACTACTGATAGGGTAGCAGAGTTTACTTAAGTATGATTTTCCTGTGAAATTGTTTTAAATGGGGCAGATTGTTTACACTAGACTTCCTGAAGGCAAATTGAATTTGTTTATAAAGAACAGTACTAAGGTTAATGGTTTTTCTATTAAATGGGCGTAGTCATTTTTAAACTCTTATTTCACTTGCAAAATGTCATGACAACCACTTTGTTTTCCGAGTAAACATATGAACCCACATTAGCATATGAAAATGTGTTCTTGTTGTCTATGTGACCAAAGATTCAGACCTATATTTCACACCTCTCTATTTAGAGGGGAAAAATGGAAATTATAAAAAACTAAGGTATTAAGACGACAAAATCAGGAAATCTTAACAGTGTAATCAGCCTGATCCTGCAGTCCTTTAATTCAAATTGCCAAAGCACTATTAGATCAATAATAGGTTATATGCATTTAAGACTATGTTGTCTTGATGGCACCAATTTACGTATCACTATCAATCCGTCTAGGAGATGAGTCAAAATAATGTCTGTGCTTGCTATATGCAGAACAGGTGGCATATATAATGTATGTAATAGTTATAGTTAGTTTGTGCTTGTAGAAATTGGTTATTACGAGTACTACCTTCAGAGGGAATAGTGTCTAATGGTTAGAGAAGTCAACTGAGAGCAGGATCTCTGTGTTCTAATTCTGGTACTGCCACTAGCATGTTTGTGTAGCGCTGGGCAACTCACCTAAGATCTGGTTAATTGATAGAGGGAAGATAATAATTGGCTACCTCATGGGGTGCTGTGACTTACAGTTCACTAATTTTTATAAAGTGCTTTGAGATGCTCAGTTTATTATTAATTATTTGTATTACTGTAGAGCCTAGGAGCCCCAGTCCTGGACCAAAGCCCAGTTGTGGTAGGTGCTGTACAAACAGAACAAAAAACAGTCTTTGCCCAAAGGATCTTGCAATCTAAGTACAAGGCAAGAGACAACAGATGAATACAAAGGGGGGGATGCAAGAAAAGAATATACCAGAGAGAATATTGGTCAGCATGATAGGCCGTGATCTCAACACACCAGTGGCCTAACCAGTGTGAAGAGAGACTACAGAACAGCGCAGAATTATTATAGCATTTTAAAAGACAAAGTTTATTTTGAAAATTTGAAGTTTTAACTTTATATTTTAGAAGTCTTTCATATTTTTTTTAAAAAAGCCTCCTGGCTAATAAAGACAAATGCCATTTTGTGGCTTCTGTGACAGAATCATTCAATTTATCTTCACAGATCTGGGTTCTGTCCCCACCATAATGTACAAGGCAATATGTTTGGGTAGTTAATAGATACCATTCACATCTGCTTAATTTTGGACAAATCGTTACTCCTGAGAACATTCTGCGCCAAAAAATTAAAAATTCTATGCACAATATTTTAAAATTCTGCAAAATTCTTCAAGTTGTATTTGTCAAATAAACGTGGAGGCACCAGCATGGCATTGGGGAGCACAGGCCACTGGCTGCACAGAGGTGGGAGATCATTTTGAAGCTCCCACCCAGGACACAGATTCAGCAGTGAGGCTGCACTCAACCCTGACACAGCACAAGGACTAGGCCTGCCCCAGAAACACCTTAGGGCCCTGTCCTTCTGTGTCAGGTGTACCAGGTGTGGGCAGACAGGCTCAGCCCGGCACAGTCCAAGTGTGGAGGGGCTTAGTGTGGGGGGATCCAGGTGTGTGTTGAGAGGGTTCTGTGTGGGGCAATCTGGGTGTGGGTAGTTTAGAGCGGGGTCTGGGTGCAGGGGGGATCTGGATGCACAGAGGCTTTTGGGGCGTTCTCAGTGCAGCGGTAATAGGACTCTGCAGGGGGTCCTGGTGAAGGTGATTGGGGCTCAGTAGGGTGGTCTGGGTGTGGAGGATTTACTGGGGGGGGGTTCCAGATACTGGGGGAGTGGGGCTCAGTGAGATCAGGATCCAGGTGCAGCTGGTTGGGGCTCAGTAGGGTGAGGATCCAGGTGTGGGTGGCTCATTGCGGTGGTCCAGATTCAGGGAGGAGTGGGGCTCGATGGGGGGTTGTTCTGGGTTTGGGGGGCGTAAGGCTCGGTGGGAGGATCTGGTGGGTGGGGGGGAGCAGCTCCCTGTACAGTGATCTCTCCCCCTGCAGCTGAGGAGTGATGGGTGCAGGAAGCAGGGTGGGGGAGTTTGCGGAGCTTCCTGCAGCCTGAGGAGAAATCTGGGGGGGTCCGACCTGGCCCCGGATGCTGGGAAGGGGAAGTCCCATCCTCCGTAGCCCAGCCGAGACTAACAGCTGAGCCCAGCGAAGGGTAAGAGCCACCAGCCAGGTCTTCCCCAGTCCCGCCCCCTGTCCCACAGTGATTTACCTCTCTGCCAGCTGCCTTGGGCACCCAAAACATACTGCTGGGGAGGGTCGCATGACCTCTCTTGTGGCTTTCCTTTGCTTCCCCCTCAAAGTCATTTTTCTGTGGGGAGGCAAAGAAATCTGCAGAGGACATTAATTCTGCGCATGTGCAGTGGCACAGAATTCCCCCAGGAGTAAAATAGTGTAATATCTTTTGTATGGCACCTCCATTCAGATAGTCTATGATCACAGTGAGATTATATGTGTGCCCTCCTGTTGCCGCTAGTGGTTGGACTATCAGACCTGCTCAAGTGTATGTTGTCATTTGGCGTTCAAGTAGGTGCGGCCTGCAGATCATACAAAATTCTATATTTGTAAAGGGCTGTCCACAATCTGTCCAACATTTCACTATCCTGTGAGTTTATTGGAAGAAAGTTTCATCATCGCTTCCCCTGGGAGCGTTTGGAAGAAGTATTGGGCAGCAACAAGTCACCAAAGAACATATGTCCCAATCATGTAAACAGCCTCCTGGATGAACTGCATCAGCAAGGAGCCCTGTTGCAGTTGATGAATTTAAAGAGGCGCTGTGTGGATGTAGAGATTGGCTTGCATGGAGCTGCTTGCAGAACTGAGGCCAAAGTTAGCAAGTTGTACTTTAAATGTAGCGCTTTAAATCTTTTTCTTCATGCTGCAAACATAGGTGCCTCAGCCTTCCTCTTCAAGGCCTAATCTAGAGCCCATTAAAGTCAGTGGGAATCACTCTATTGACTTCACTGGACTTTGGATCAGGGCTCTGGAGCTTGGCTATGAGAATCTGAGAGCTGCCCAGAGGCAGACTGTTTATTATTCAGGGTTAATGTACCACTGAAAATGAAAGCTAAGAGTTTTGCACATAATATCAACATGCACATTGCAATGAAAGGGACTTTGGCCAGTTTTAAATGAAGCGGGATCTGAAATAGCTGCTTTGAATTAGTGCTATAAAAGAAATCCTCTTATGTAAGAGGAGAGCACAGATATTTGTTCTTTCCTTGTGCTGACATAATACAGGTTGTGATTTTTGTTTTCATGTTATTTACTCGAAATGGAAATGTGAGAACCCTGCTACCTTAAGTGTCATGGATATGTCTACACAAACATACATATGACAACAGTGAAAATAATGTTTAACATGTTTGTTTTTCTAGGTTAGTGGATGACAGATGTGTGGTTCAGCCAGAGGCAGGTGACCTTGCCAACCCTCCTAAGAAGTTCAGAGGTAAGTGAATGAGAGTTGCTTTTATTTCACACACGGGCTACAGCTGGATCTGTAGTTTACGAAACTGATCCACATTCTACTTTTGGGCAAAGATTTGCATTATAACACAATGGAAATCTCCAAATTTGCCAGTGCTGTAGGACTGGGCCACTGACTCTTGAAGTTGCAATATAAATGAAAAATTAATGTACAATATAAGAAGGTGAAGAACATGAAGAACAGTTGGAAAATATGGGGAGGGGGTTAATTTTCATTTAAACTGAGGCCCATTTACGCTACTCTGGCAATCTAACATTTACAGTCATTTTAAGACCCCTTTATGCTTCTGAAGTGCCATTAAGACTCCTATTGTAAATAGGAAGCAAGCACAAGATGTTCATAACTACCAGAAATGGCTGATTCTTCTTCTTCTTTTCTTTTTTTTTAAACAGACAATTTTTAGGTGAAGTTTTTTGAAAACATTTCTCTCTGGTTTTTTTGTCCAGCTCTACCTATAACCTTTCTTGCTTTTCTCCACTTCTCTGAACATATGCGTATGGATTAACCTAATATTTTGGGAGGTTTTTTTTCTTATGCTTAATTTTCATGCTAATATAATGTGTTGGGCGGGGGGGGGGAATGCAGTTTCTGTTCCTTTAAGAAAATTTTATTTAAAAATGAATACTTTAAATGTAGCTCTACGTACTGTTTGCATGTGGAGGGAGGGAAATAAAACCTTTTAATGCCTTGTCCACACTTGAAATTACCCTTGATTTCAGCCATCGATATAACTGCACCAAAGTAAACCCAATGTTTCCTGATACAGAATCCTTTGAAGTCAGTAGTAGGTGCTGTTAAAAGAGGGGAGTGCTACCTCGAGTTTATACACCTTTATGCTCCTGCACCCTCCATGCACAGCCTGTCTCTGGTCACCCTAGGACAGATAGCAAGTGTGAAAAATCGGGATGGGTATTAGCTTGCCTATATAAGACAAAACCCCTAATATCAGGATGGTTCCAATAATTGGGATGGTTCTGATAATATCAGGATATCTGGTCACCCAACTCTGCCCTGCTCTCCTCCTATCCCTGCAACCCAGGCTCCTGCCACCTTTCCCTGCCCCCTCCTCCTCTTCTCCTCTCCAATCTCTCCCACCAGCTTCTATCCCCATCCCCTTTTCCTGCCCCTCACTGCTACTTCCTCATACCCCTTCTGGCTATGTTCCTCTCTCCCTGTCTGTTTCCCTCCCCCCTCTGGCTCCTGCAAACCTCCCCCCCCATTAGTCACCCCCCTGCATTGTAAGTCAGGCTGCTGCTTCCTTTTCTCGGCTGCCTGGGCCCAGCAGGGGGAAGCATTGAAAGCACAGGAGAGAGTCTCCCGTTCTCAATTCCAGTACCTGTTCCAGTAACAGATGCAGAGTCAGCCCCTGCATCCCTAGGATGGAGCATGCTCAGTCGCTCTGGAGGGATGGTGCATGTGGAGCCTGGTCAGCACAAGGAGCTGAGAGAGGCTTGAGTATGCTCAGGGAAGACGGAATCTTTGCTCAGGGAAGACGGAATTTAGCCACCAAGCTCTTAAATATCTGCTGAGCATGTGCAACAATGTGTTTTTTCTCTAATCTCGTTCTCAGAAATGACTGAACTGTTTTAACTGAAACTTAAAATAAATAAATCAAGCTTAGGCAGACACGTGGCATGAAAAACTTAAGCCTGAATGTTTAAAATTTGGCAAAGTTATAAGCAACTGACAATAGGGTCTAATAACATGACGTGTTGGGCAACTTTAACTATCAGTATTGCTACCTGCACCGGCTACACTGTTATCACTGGTGGCTGAAATAGGGATGGATTCTTAGGAGCCAAGGAAGTGTGAGAGAGTTTCTAATATTGCTCTTACTCTCCGAGAACTGGCTCTGAAAAAGGTATCATGGGGGACTATGATTGTTGTTTTTTCAGTGATGCTTTCTCAATTTTGCTCAGTTTTCAAATAACCGTGGGGTTTTTTGTTTTTCTATCTGCCATACAGTACCTCTCCTATAGCGTTTGCACAGTTCAAAATTGAGTACTGAGCTGCAGGGCTGAGTTGAAAGTATGTCCCAAAATAGTATACAGTTTCATTTTTGTATGTGTGTTTACTTTCTCTTTTAGGGTGAGTGGTGCTGCATTATGTTTCTGTTTCAGATCACCTGGGATTGAGTATTGTTCAGTTAAACAAAGCTGTGGTTGCCTTTCCTTTTGGGGCTATTTAAAGATACCATGTGCCAAATTCTGCTCTCAGTCACAGTAGTGTAAATCTGGAGTAACTGCACTGATGTCAGTGGAGTTACTCTAGGCTTACACCAGCATGAATGAGAGCAGAATTTGGTCCCATGGGTGTTTCCTGTAGTCTGTTGTCTATTCACAAGAGCTCTTAGTATCTTGTGGTTGAATTATGCCCTACTGTGTAAGGTGCTGTGGGCTCTCGTTTCCTGTTGAAGTGAAAGGGTATTGAGGGGTCTCAAAACCTTAATGGAGGTGCTCAGCACCTTAAAGAATTAGCCTCCTAGTGGTTATGAAAGGTGCTGGACTGCCAGCCAAAAGTCCTCTGTCCACAGAACAGGTACAATGTGGGCAGCAGAAGTGCAAGCTTTCTTAAACTGCAACCTCAAACATACTTCAATTAGTTTAACATGTAGTTATCTCCATTGGGAAATACTTTTAGCCTCCAATAGACTACTATATACAATAGACCACAATTAAAAACATGTACAGCACAAATATGGCAGCACTGGGGAGCACAAGGCCCTTCACTGGTATCATGAAGCATAGAAATGTAGGGCCGGAAAGGGCCTCGAAGTCTTCAAGGCCAGCCCCTGTGCTGAGGCAGGACCAAACAAACCTAGATCATCCCTGACAGGTGTTTGTCCATCCTGTTCTTAAACCTCCAGTGATGGGGATTCCAAAACCTCCCTTGGAAGCCTATTGCAGACCTTAACTAACCTTGTAGTTAAAAAGCTTTTCCTAATATCTAGCTTAAATCTCCCTTGCTGCAGATTAAGCCTTCTTGTCCTACCTTCTGTGGACATGGAGAACAGTTGGTCACTGTCCTCTTTATAAACAGCCCTTAATGTACATAAAGGTCCTCCCTGAGTCTTTGTGTCTCAAGACTAAGCATGCCCAGTTTTTTTTACCCTTTCCTCATAGATCAGGTTTTCTAAACCTTGTCATTTTTGTTTGGCTGGATGAGCAGGGATCCTGTTACACTTGCTCGCTCAGGTAACATTGCCTGCCGTATTGAGCTTCTGGGCTGTTGGATTTGTGCCCCCTCTCAGGGTCACTTGGACTATCAAGTGATATCAGTTGCATCCTCTGAGGACTCTCTCCTGCACTTGCTGAGGAATGGACTCAGTATTATAAGTGGGTGTTTTCCAACTCTTGATGTCTATGGCTAATAAATGACTGTTTCTTTATTAAATAAAATAAATTGATGCTAGTATTTAAACATAAAAATACTGTGGCTACCTATCAATCCTAAAACTTTTGTACCCCTCCTCGCTTTCTGAGGCATTTACAGGTGATTAATTTCTCCCAGTCTCCGACCTCGCATCTGTTTTATAAAAGGCCTTCTAAAGTATCTTTTGACAATCCGAAGTTTAAACCAGTTTCAGGAGAATTGTAGAAGAGGTGGTTAGATTTATAGTAATCCTAGATTTAAAGATGACCTGCAAAGGAAAAGAAAAATTGGCTTGTGCCCTTTTTGGCTTTTATATGATTTCGGAAGTGAGTGTGTATGTGTGCATGAGAGTGTTTTTCTTTAGACATTCCGATTATGTCTAGGCTGGAGGATTTAATAATGGCTCGATATCTAGTAAAATGGTGACATCACAAGGGTGAAACAAGTGAAAGTTGAGTAGTTGAAGTGGCATGGGCTTTTTAATTGTACTGTTTAAACAATGTTTGTTTTTTTGTTAAGACCTATTTAACTTCAGTGACTCAATAGTCTGTTAAATAAAGGAAGCTTTCATTAGAGTCATCTCTCCCACTTCTTCAAATAACATGGTGAGAGTTTACAATAAACAATGCTGAAAGTGCCCAGAGGTCCTCCAACAAAACTGGGAGAGACAATGTTGTCTAGTGGGTAGGGCAGTGGACAGGCAGTCATCAGGAGAGCTAGGTTCTATTTCTGGTTCTGCCACTGGCCTGCTGTGTAATCTTGGGCAAATCAGTACATTTTTCTGTGCCTGTTTCCCCTCCCACCCTATGTCTGTCTTTACTGTTTAGATGGTAAGCTCTGTGTGGCAAGGACTGTCTTTTATCATGTGTGTTTGTGCAGTTTTTAGCACAGTGGGGGCCCAATCTTAGCTGGGATTTCTAGGCGCTGCCATAACACTAATATTATATATTATTGTTTATTACTCAGGGAAGACCTGACTTGACACATTCACTGTTTTTTATAATGTAAGAAATAAGCAGGGAGAAACCTAAACAACCAAAAACATTCAGGGTTTTTTGCCACATTATCAAAAAGCAAAGCAAGTGCACAAGCCTAGTTTTAATGAGGAGAAAAAAAATCCTTTTATAGGTCAGCTTTAAGGCACGGGCTTGGGACTAAGGAGGATTGCATTCATTTCACAGCTTCACCGCAGTCTTTCCTGTGTGGCCTTAAGCAACTCACCTAGTGCCTCCTTTCCTATACCAGGGAGAAAATAGAATTTCCCTATCACAGAGGGAAGAGAACAGTGTATTGGGCAGATAAATGCATTAATATTCAGGAAGTGTGCAGATGTTATGGAAAGGGGGGGGCGGGGCATATAAGTCTAGATGGGCTCCCCATCTTCTCTTCCCCGTTTAGTGTATCTGCACAGTGCATGGCAAGTTTTTTTGTCAAGTATTTCCTTCTGCAAGGGTTGACTTTTTTTTCTTCATCTTGATAGGTGAGTAATTAACACAGAGCATGTTTGTTCTGATTAAAATACACTTAACATCAAGTGTAGATATATAAGCTATATTTTTTAGTAAATTAAATTGAGACATTTAGTCTGACTGGGAGTGGTATTTAGGAGTATAACTATGAAACAGATTACAAATGTCTGTATTTAATAAGGAAATGGTGTGATACTGCAGCATTTTTGCGTTTGCTGGTACTGACAGCTCAGAACATTGTAAAGCTATTTCCCTCTTTTCACCTATTGGTTTGTGTCAAATATGGAGGAAGTATTTCAATTGCATTACTGTTGTAAGGTCACGATGTTTGCAAGATTTGTTCATGTGATTTTTTTTGTGGTGGGGGGGAGATCTGCAGAGTACGTCTTTGCATTATAAAGCAATGCTTACTGGACTTCAGAGTTCAAAATACCAGTGCTGCCAAATGCTGTTGGTGTCCCACCTTTTAGAGGAGTCGCAGGGTTGGGAGCAAAATTTCCCTGGGAGTCTTTGTGTTCCATGAGTTTAAAGAGCCAGGCTTTCTGATCACTTTCTGCTGCTACAGAGCTTTCCCCTGGTGAGTGGAATCTGCTGTGATTTTTGATTCCTGGCTTTTTTTTTTTTAAAACCACTCTGAAGTTTCCTCTTGGGAGGATAAATGCTGCCATAATGGTCAGTAAAAATTGATTTCACATTAGTGTGTCATGTTTCTGTGCTATATAATAGGAAAGACTGTACATTGTAGTGGAGACATTGCATGGAGTTGTGTGTTTACACAGCTAAGAGGATATGGATGGGGAGTAACTGGGGCCTGGAAGCAGATCATACAAGATGGTGGTAGTTCAGAAAATATCAGGCATCAGGGATATAAGTGTTGTATAAAGTGCTCTGAGAATGAGAATTTATAATTTATAGAATATAGGTTGTTATGCAAAATAATAGCTGACTTTGATCTAGAGGGCAAGCCCTGGATACTCAAACTTAGTTTTTCAACCTACAATATGGTTTATTGGTATGTAATGTTTTGTATTTGTTTTTCTTCTCCTCAGAGTTCAAAGTATTGTAAAAGTTCTACAAACAGCTATCATGCACCCTAGTTTATATATTGTGGTTTTCATTGTAAATATTCCCACTTCAAACTAAAGCAAACATTGCTGCAAGGTGGCATGGTTTGCTTTGCTAATGCCTGGTAACTCTTTCTTTTAAGGAGCAGCCGCACAGAATTGAGATTAGATAGCAAAACAGTGAGGATTTTGGGTAAGTGCCAAGGAAAGCACCACCACGTTGGTTTGAATATAAATCCAGTTTTGAGCCCTTGAATGCCCAAGCAGGGCCTATTGCTATGAGAAAAAGGGAAAGGAGAAGTTTCAATGAAAGACTGAATTTAATATAGTGTGATGGCTGCCATCTTGGTCAACATATCAGGGCTTGAACCAGGGATCTCCAGAGCTAACAGCATGTGCTGCTACAACTCAAACTAAAGAGCCAAGGCTCCTTAATCAGCAATGTAACGGACTCTTATCCGCTAGGGATCAGGCATAGAGGGGTGTGCATAATATACACTTACCAGTGGGCTACAGTAGTATCAGAAAATTAGTGTCAATGGAGATGGGCTATAGTTGATTGAGGTGGTGACAATCAGGGCCCCAAAACATCACAGAAGTAGCTGCATTTTAAAAAAATGAGAACTTATTTTGCTTCCCTCGGAAACATAGGGACTACCTGAGCCGTACTCGACTCCTTCCCCCTTGTGTTCATGCTGTCTTTGGACTTCTTGCTGTGTTTCGGTTTTGCTAACTATTCACTTGTTGAGCGTGAGAGGATGTGTACAGTGAGCCAGATTCTGTTCTTGTTTCCACTGTCGGAGAACTCCACTGAGTTCACAGCAGTGAAACTGAGAACAGGATTTGCATCTGTTATCTAGTATAGCCTAGAGATAAGTTCTGAATTTGACACTTGGATGTCACCTATAAGTCTCCAGTGATGAAACAGGATGTACTTCCTAC
Source organism: Eretmochelys imbricata (assembly GCF_965152235.1). Taxonomy (NCBI): domain Eukaryota; kingdom Metazoa; phylum Chordata; order Testudines; family Cheloniidae; genus Eretmochelys; species Eretmochelys imbricata. The sequence continues at coordinate 238,784,553 of NC_135572.1, forward strand.
TACAAATAATGCATATGGGACTTTCCATATCTGTTTTAACAGATTAATAGGCTGTGCTTGAGAACTAGATACAGGGTAACTGCAGATGTGAACCTCTTTATGGTGAAGTGTCGTCCACAGCTGATCTAAATAGGTGGTTAAAAGCAGCACATTGCCTATCTTTAGTTTCCTAACATCTCAGAGGCAGACTTTTTTTTTTTTTTTTCCCCTGATGATAACAAATGAACAGGTAATAATTACCTACATTTTAAAATATGCAAATTATTGAAAATATACAAAAATATGTAAGCTATATTTTTCCATAAATTAAATTGAGACATTTAGGCACTGATCCAGCGTAGTATGAAAGCATGTGCTTAGCTTGGGCATTGCATATGCTTGTTAATATTGAGGTGCTTAGAGCTTCAGTCCTAACTGGTGTTGTGTGGGAAGAAAGCATTTTTGGCAGGGTGGATAAAAATCAATGATTGAAAAAAAAAAAAAAAGATTTTTTTTTATTTGAATCGGATTTTGAGGAAAAAGCCCATCTAAAGATATCTTTGAGCTATAATGTATCTTAATTAAAACTATCTCATCGTGGAATAGGGATTATAAATTTTAATTCTATAGTATGAGACAATCTATTCATGTAATGTTGAAGAAAAATTTTGTAAATCAGTTCCAATAGTTTATGGATTAGGAACTCAATTTTATGGGGTTCCAGGGGCTTCTGTATAGAATATTTAGGTTAATCTTCCTATCTACCCAATGGGGCTCAGTCTAGAAGATACCATTTTGAGAAATCTTTTGGGACCTGGAAAAGCAGGAGAGCTTGTTTTTCTTTTCCAGATTATGAACAAACAGGAAAATGAAGGTGAAGATGACTGAGATGAAGCTGCAGAAGCCAATATTTTAAGTTTCTCATGTTGACCTGGCTAACAGTCGATATATATATTTTAAATATTTCATTTAACAAAAACAAACCTGATTTTAAAACACTTGAATGTTTAACTAAATTCAGAAATTCATATGCTTGTTTTGTTATATTATTATGTTTGCTGTTGAAGAATAAATCCAGAAAATCCTCCAAATATTAATGATAGTTCACCTCCCAATGACTTAATAAATATCTGCTTCAATTACCTTTTGGTAAATGAAATAACCAAACAATGATTCATTTTCTGATACAGCTATAAAACTAATCTGACAAGTTTTCAAAATAAATCACTGTTTAAAAATGTATAGTATGTACCTTCTAAAAATGAAACCTACATCCATCTCTGAGTTGTGAAGAACATGTATTAAGGTTATAACCAACAAGGATGCACTTTTGTGTAGAAATCCATGGTGAAATAGTTTTCTTGACTTAAAAAAAAGAAAAGGAGTACTTTTTGGCACCTTAGAGACTAACAAATTTATTTGAGCGTAAGCTTTCCTGAGCTAGTCTCTAAGGTGCCCCAAGTACTCCTTTTCTTTTTGCGGATACAGACTAACATGGCTGCTACTCTGAAACCTATCTTCTTGACTAGTGATTTAAATCAACTTAATTTAAATCAACTTCACCCTGATTTTTGGGGGTAGGGAGAGTCTTTGAGACAGTTTATTTTGAAGTGGTTTTTGATGAATATGCATTATGCCTGTGTGAGCACTTAGATATAAGTGCAGTAATGAATAAATAGGCAAACATACCCATGGACCAGGATTCTCCAGCCTGCTAGGAAATAAATTTGTACCACATAAGCTGTGCAAAGTGGCCTTGAAACTGCCAGTGGAGAATTCCCACTCTGCAGAAGAACTCTCTGCTGGTGTAAAGGAGAGGAAGTGGCTCTGATTACTCCAGCACCAGTTGCACCCTTATCCCTAACGTAACACCCCCTCCTTTCTCTTATGTGGGTGACTTGGGAGGCATGTGGGAGCAGAGCTCCCTTATTCTCAATCCTCCACTGAAATAAGATCCAACATCAATGCCATAAGTCAAAGCTGCTCTTGTACACCTCCTCTGAAAATCCCAGCGATAGGTTATTAACATTATGATTAGAAATAGTTATAAAATGTGATCATCATGTCTCACAATATTATTTTTTTAACCTTTTAGTTTAAATTACCCAGCTTTATGGAGTGTGGAGATCTGCGTTAGGCCCACTACCACACACAACATCACATTGGGTTTTATTAGCTCTCAAGCAGCGTGGTTTTTGTTTTTTAATTCCCTGGCTATAAAATTTTAATTGACAATTGATGCTTTTTTCTCATTGATTTCTAGATGCTGAGGGTGAAACAACAATTACCAGCATTTGCTGTTTAAAACAGAATTCTTCCGAGCCTAGCTTTGATAAGTTTCTGATAAAAGAGTACATAGGAATAAAAATAGTTTAAATATTTGTAGTTCTGAAGGAAGTCAAACTTGGGCAAGTCACTTAATCTTTCCATGCTTCTCCCCCATATATAAAATGGGGGAAAGTCCCTTTCTCCTGCCCCTTTTCTGCTTTGTCTATTTTGATTGTAAACCCTCTGGGGCAAGGGATCTCTTATTATGGATTTTTACAGCACCTAGCATAAAGGGGATCTTAACTGAGGCCTCTAAGCTCTACTGTAATTTACTAGTACTAGAGAACACACTGTGCTGTGTGATGCTGGCTGTGCTAGCCTGCTGAAAGGGTGGTCCTGTGGTTAGATGCTAACTTTGGATTGTAGAGTCGGAGTTTAATTTTCTGCCACACCACAGACTTCCTGCGTCACCTCAGACTATTCACTTAGTCTCTCTCTCTCCCTCAGTTTCCCATCTGTGAAATGGGGCTAATGCCAGATAGAAGTTCTGTCTCTCAGGGATCGTGTGGGGATAAATACAGCAAAGGTTCTGAGATGCTCATATCCTAATGTTAGAAGGGCAGTGTAAGATAGGTCATTACTGAGGTCACTAAAAAATGTTTGTTGTGTATGTGACTGCAGTATTGTTGTGTACAGTCTGTGTATATTTTCCATTTTGCCTCGAGCAGCAGAATGCCCTGTAACCAACCCTGCTACCTTGGAGTAATGAGCAGATACCATTTGCAACTTCTACATGTGACATTCTATCTCCACTAGGTGTTAAGAAACCTTAGGTTGGAGAGCAACTTTTGTCCCTTTGATACCGTTTTGTTTACGAACCTTGGGGAAAGCACACATGGAACTGAACAGTGTTAAAATTCCTAATGTTCTTTGCATCTGAATGGCGATAGTTTTTTATTTTAGCACTGCCAACAGTATAGGAGGAGCAGATCGCTGAAGTCAAAAAGTAGTGCACTTATCCTCAGGGTTTCAGAAGTCACACACCTTCAGTCGTCAATACATATATAAAGCCATACCAGAGCAAAGAAGAATAAAGGGGGGAAAAAGCATGGAATTTTGCATATTTCTTGCAGGCTTATGGCCTACAGCCCTTCAGAGAACCTGCACTGAGTGGGAGGGTGTAGGAGTTGTTGAAAGATTTATAGTTGACTCTTCCATTTCCCCCACGTTTATGGTTTCATTACTGTCAGACTGTTTTCTATCTAATCTAATCCCAGACATTGTGGTAGCTAGGCACTGCTGGAAAAACAAAACAAAGGAACCCCACCCAGACAAATAAGGGAAGCATCTTTCAACATCACTTTTTATAGGTATTTTTTTCAATTTTCTGCAGATTGCCTTTTCAAGGTGTGTCCTATGAACCGATATTCTGCACAGAAGCAATACTGGAAAGCTAAACAAGCCAAACAAGGAAACCATACAGAAGCAGCGTTGCTTAAGAAACTACAAGTAAGAGACGTTATCTGAATCTGTAGGCAGTAGAATCACAATAGAATGAAACAACAATAAAAAATATCTGGAGAATTGCCATGTTGAGTATTATGCCACCATAGCAACCCCACTTATGTACCCCTCGCTCCACCCTCCTACTGCCTTGACTGGAAGTGTTGCCCTCTACATCCTGTCTATCTTGCCTTAGACTGTCAGTCATTTGGAACAGGACTGTGTCTTTTACTCATTGTGTGAAGTACCGGGGACTCCTGTGACATAATATTCATTTATCAAATAACTGACTTAATAGGAGCAGCCCTTTCTTTTAATTTAGTGTGTCACTTTAGGTCTGAATTCTAGAAGTCAAGCGAAGGGACGTTTAGAGAACCTTTCCACACCTTCAGCCTGAAATATCTCCAGTAAGACTGTTTTTATTACCTTCAGTCTAGGTGGTGGCACTTTCTCACCTATTCATCATTGGACACCATACACCTCCTCCTTTGCATCAAACATTGGATATGAGGAAAGGGTTGCTCTGTCACTGAAAAAGGGTCTGCACAGACAGAAAAATCAGAGGGATGATGCTGGTTGGGTGAAACATGATGACCTATTGACATAATTTCACACAATGAAGGGACATCATTCAACACTACTTTCTAAAAGCAATGAAGAAAACATCCAGTGGAAGGAGGTGTAGATAGAACAGGGGACTAGGAGTCAGCATTCCTTGGTTCTATACCCATCTCTGTCACTGACTCTGTTTGACCTTGAGTAAATCACTTTAAACTCTGCGCCTGGAACGTGCAGTTTGTGAGCTGAATGCTGCACTTGAGCAGAGTCCCATTAAAGTCAGTGGGGGTCTGTGTGGGTACAGTAGCCTGCCCGCATGCCACACGTTGCAGGATGAGGGCCTCAAGAAGCTATAAAATTACTCAGTAAAACTTCCACAGTATTGCAAAGATTAATTCTATAAAGATTCGTAAAATATTTTTGAGAATCTTGGGTGAAACATACTATATAAGTGGCATTATTACTGTACGATTCTTTTTCCTGTAAGTTACTTCTGATATAACTAGTAGTGTTTTGGTTTATACTGTCCATATATTTCATGCCTTTAAAAAAAAAAAACCCAAAAAAACATTTCAAGTCTTAAAGGAAAAGATGTGAGGGTGGAACTGCTCCCCCCCCTTCTTCCTCCCCCCCCCCCCCCAAAAAAAAATTCAGGAGGAAATAAAACACCAGGAAATATATTTCTTCTTATTGAACTTCTAAAATAGCATGTAGCTAGGACATGATCTGTAAACGGTGAATCGTTCTATTTTGGGGAATATAAACCCTGCATGATTGTATGGCATCTGTGTGTTTATAGTGCACAAAATTATGATGCCGCAAGAGACTGGTTGTAAATGGTTTATATCAATAGTGCAATAACAGCTGTAAATCGAAGAAGGCATTTTTAATGTGATGCCATTTCCTTTACTTCCTCACTATCCCAAGAGCTGAATCCTAATATTGATTTGCTATTGAAATAAATAATGATTCTTTTGCAGCATGCGGCAGAAATGGAACAGAAGCAGAATGAATGCGAGAACAGAAAGTTGTTGGGCGAAATCGTGAAATATAGCAATGTCATACAGGTAAGCCACTGAGATGCATCTGCACTCTGAGCTGAAGGGGAAATGGATGTTTCATGTCAGGGGTGATTGGGAACATGAAACTAACGTTGCAATTCTTGTTGTGTCAGAGCAGGTAAATAAAACTTGGTAAAAGTTGTTATACTGTATTTTTTTTTTTTTAAAGATTACCAGAAGTACTGTATATTCATTTTCTAATGGTGTGCCACAATAGTATTTATCAATATGTAGTTATTGTTACTTCAGTCTAGGAAATGGATGTAAATATACATTTCCATGATGTATGTTGCTATCCTCATTGAAAAAATGCTATGCAACTTCATCTCAATCACAGGAATCATTCCTCCTTCTTGACATAAATGTGAAAGATGTTATATTCTCAAGCTCAGTAAAACCTTTCCTTAACAAACAGGGGCCTAGAGTTGAATAATCTCATTAAAGGGCTAGTGACATTAAGAGCAGTCCGAGGGAAGAGGGCAAGGGGCACGCAGATATCTAGTAGTGAGTTTCAACTGGCCTGACCATTGTATCCCAGCTCACTATTGTTATAATCTGTATCTAAGAGATGTGATGTAATATGTCATTGGAAAGCTCATAACTCACCTGTTAATATTCTTGTGTAATGTTAGGTGCAAACAACTGATGCAAAGTTAAGGACATAAACTGAAATCATAATTAATAAAATGTGTTTGCCAGTCAAACAGGAGTCACTCCACCCTAAGCAAAGGAATGTAGTTTCACCTCTGGGCAGTTACTTCTAAAGTACTTTGAAAGACCATGAAAATGTATTTACATATCAGATCAACACAGCTAACAAGTGGGGGGAAAAGAAACGTTATCCGCAAAAGCAGCGAGGAGTCCAGTCCGGTGGCATGTTAGAGACTAACAGATTTATTTGGGCATGCTCGGGGGTCGCATAACTAGTTAGCATGCCAGAGTCTCATTTGTTATCGGAATTAACCAGACAAATCACTCCACCAACTAAGAACGGCCATGTAAATCTCCTAGTCTTCAAGGTGCCCTCAGACTCATTGTTGGTTTTGTGGATACAGACTAACACAGCTACCCCTCTGAAACTTTATCTGAGCTATAAAGATCAGGGAGGGGGATCTAAACCTCAAATAGTAAGCAATTGAATCCATGGATTGAATACAATATTAGTGTATCATATAAGGAGGGCCCTACCAAACTCTTGGCCATGAAAAACCTGTCACGGATCGTGAAATCTGTATCATCTAGGGTAAAAGCACACTGGGGAGAAAGTTTCTCAAATTGGGGGTCCTGACCCAAAAGGGAGTTGCAGTGGGATCACAAGGTTATTTTAGGGGAGTAGCAGAATTGCCACCTTACTTCTGTGCTGCCTTCAGAGCTAGGTGGCTGCAGAGTGGCGGCTGTTGGCCAGGCACTCAGCTCTGAAGTCAGCACCCTGCCAGCAGCAGTGCAGAAGTAAGGGTGGCAATATCATACCAGGCCATCCTTACTTCTGCATTGCTGCCGTCAGAGCTGGGCGGCTGGAGAGTGGCAGCTGCTGACTGAGGGCCCAGATCTGCAGGCAGCAGCGCAGAAGTAAGGGTGGCAATACCATACCATGTCATCCTTACTTCTGTGCTGCTGCTGGAGACATCTCTGCTTTCAGAGCTGGGCTCCCAGCCATAGGCGCCAACTTCTCCTGGTGCTGGTGGGTGCTCATACCCCTATTCCAACCCCTTCTCCAAAGTCCCCGCCCCAACTCCCCGTCCCTGCCCCTATTGCACTCCTTCCCCAAATCCCCGGCCACGCCTCTTCCCTCCCTCCTCCCTATAGTGCATTGTGTTCCCCTCCTCGCCCCCTCCCTCCCACAACTTGTTACACCGCGAAACAGCTGTTTTGCAGCTACAAGCACTGGGAGGAGAAGTGGGGAAGGCATGCTCAGAGGAAGAGGCGGAGGCAGAGGTGAGATGAGGTGAGCTGGGGGGGGACGGGGCGGGCTGGGGAGCTGCTGGTGGGTGCAGAGCACCCACCAATTTTTCCCCGTGGGTGCTCCAGCCCTGGAGCACCCATGGAGTCGGGGCCTATGCTCCCAGCCAGTTGCCCAGCTCTGATGGCAGTAGCGCAGAAATAAAGGGTAGCAATACCATAACCCCTCCTACAATAACCTTGCAACCCCCTCACAACTCCTTCTTGGGTCAGGACTCTTAGAATTACAACTTTGTGAAATTGCAGATTTAAATATCTGAAATCATGAAATTTACGATTTAAAAAATCCTGACCATGAAATTGACCAAAATGGACCCTGACTTTGGTAGGTCCCTACGTATAAAGCCTTTTATGAATGTTTGTAACACAATGGTGATTAATATAATTGTAAAATGTAGGTATTAATACCATAGGAGGAAGTATGGGTATTTATTGATATTATGTTGTAAAGTATGTGGCTGAACAAAGGGAAGAATAGTTCCCGTCCGGACAGAAGTGGGGTTGGGGGAGGAGGTCTGGGAAAAGCTATTTACCTGTCTTCTTTGTAAATTAAATGGAAGCCCCATTTATATACTGGGGGCAGCCCACAGGAATGGAAGAACAGCATGAGGTCAGCTTTCTGATGGGCACAGCAGGCTGGGCACACAGGAGGGCTTCCTGCCTCCTGAAGCAAGGTCGTTGAATTTTGGGAGATACAAGCAAGGACAGGAAGCTGTTTTAGGCATCCGTCACTAGGCAGACACATGAAGGCAGAGCTCTTGAAAGCTGAGAAAGATGGGTCTTCAACCAAGTGTGGGTGGGGTGAAGTCTCTGGAACTGAATATAGGTGAGAAACCTGCTTAGGCAACGAACTTTCACCTAGGAGGACAAGGGAAACCAGCCCCTTGTGCTTCTGAGAAAGACCCTGACTGAGGGAAAGTCTGCCACAGCTGGGAAGAGAACTGACAGATGAAAGAAACAACTTGAGCAAAGCTTGTATCTTGCTAGATTAAGTTCTAGACTTTTTTATTTTCATTTTATTGGCTTGTAAGTCTTTCTGAATTTATTCCTTTTACTTGATCTCACTTCACTTATGTCCTATTGTAAAATAAAACAAGTTTATTAACTGCAAACCAACTCAGTGGTGTGTTTTGAAGGGAAGGGTGTATTCACACCAGTTAAGTTAAACTGTGATGTGTTTTTGTGTCTTTGGAGGAACAAATGAACCATATTTCTCTGACCTGTCCAGGGGAGAGCTGGACATTGCCGAGCACATTGGTTTTGTGAAAATATGGGACTGGCTGTAACCAAAACTGGTGGAAGCTGCTGGGGTATTGCCGAGATCACAGCTGCTGAAGCAGGGTTGTCTAGCGCACAGCCATTCAGGGTGTGACCTGCATGCTGGTAGGCTGCTGGTGAGCTGCTGAGGTTGGGAGCTACAGCAGCAAAGCATTGTGAGGCACCCAGGGTTACAGGAGGAGGGTGATGAACGCATCCCACACTGGTCCGGATTGGCACCCTGCACTGGCCAGACTGTGAGCCGGGTGTATATAGTACATGTATAACTGATCACTACACTGTTTTCTTTAGGATCTTATACAGTAACTGTTTCCTTGGTTTATTCCAATGTACTTTGATCTCTTTTCAAGTTTGATTTTTGTCTTCATTTATTTGTTATGAAAAATTGCCAGAAGCTTTTAAATAAACTCCTGACAGAAAGGTAAGAGGAACCCTAATTATTTCTGTTATTGACAGTTACTGCACATAAAAAGCAACAAATATCTCACCGTCAATAAGAGGTTACCAGCTCTCTTGGAGAAGAATGCTATGCGGGTGTCTCTGGATGCTGCGGGGAACGAAGGGTCCTGGTTTTACATCCAGCCATTTTGGAAGCTGAGGAGCGAAGGTGACAATGTAGGTGGAAAATCTCAACTAAGTTGTTTAGGGAGAAAGCAAAGGGATGTAAGAAGAAGAAGAATTTCTTAGTTAATGGCATAAATCAGGACTCAAAAAGCACACAGAGTTATTTCTAAACAATGTCTTTGCTGAATATATAGTACATAAATAAATACATAATGCTGCCTCAAATGCAAGAGGGAAGATAACGTCCAAGGTTTGGTTCTACACTGGTGATGCACAGTGGGTAAGAGTGTCAGCTGGTGTAAATTGGTGTAACAATGACATCAGTGGTGCTACACTGAATTACACCGGCTGAGAGTCCATCCCATTGTATATTGGGGGGCTTGGAGGGGGGAATATAGGAGAAGAGCCCGTAGATTCTGAAATAAACTCTCAAAAAGCAAGAACATTCAGCATAAAGGGCAAAATTCTGTTCTCAAGTCCATAGAGCAGCTTTCTAGCAAATATGCTGCACTTTTTCCATGCACTGAATTCCCTGTGCCCTCTCAGGAAAACTGTGCCCAACTCTGAGAGGGAATTGGATTTGATAATCGGGTGGGTCTTTTCCATCTCTAGTTAGTATGGTCCTACTATTGAGTCCAGGCGAGTTTTACATGCTAGCTAAAGATAGAATTTAAGTAGAGATCATGACTCCAGATCTAAGAGAATTGTGTGCTAAGCTTGAAACTCAGTCCTCAAATCGTGGTTTCACATCCACTATGCCAGTTCAGATCCACTTCTGACAGGGCCAACTTCTAGGTTTGGCAGCTTCATATTGCAGACCTGACTGGGGATTCCCAGGCAGGCTCTTCATTTGTGGAGTGCTAAGCAAATCTCTCATAAGCAGTAGCCACAAACAGTAGTGCTTTCTTAGACGACAATGGTTTCTTATGAAAATATACTGGAGGAAAATGTTTATCAAGTATGCTAGAGGGAGTTGTTAGAATGTATTTGATTTGTCTGATAGGTCACACTGTAACCTTTGATTCAGATTTCCCATTAATATGTTTAGATGCAAAATGTAAAAATAATATAAGCCCAAGGCTGGATCCTTGATTTGGTTATAGGTAATAAATTTAAGTTCAGTTTAAGAACTGTGAGTGATACAATGAGGATGAAATTCATATTTTATTATATGATAAAACTAAAGCAAGCATGCATCAAAGCATTGCAGTCTAACAACTGAACTCTACATTTATGCTCACATTCCTAAGATGAAAAGACACCAAGGGGTGATCTGACCCTTCATTTAAGCTCTGTATGATGGTGTCTGCAACTCTCCATAAACTGGAAGCTACCCTATTTATAGTAAATAATAATATATTAATTAATATTAAATCCACCTTTCTACCATATATGTTCTTCAGCTGCTGTATTTAATTATCTGTACCCCAGAACCCAAATATCTTCCACTTCTTTTTTGGCTATTATCAAACAACATTATAATGATCATTTGCATCAATGCAAATTTCTGCAGTTATCAATATTCCAAAAGATCCAAAAATTCCCCTACAACACTTGCTAAAACCAGTTAGAACAAAAACGTATTTACTACATGACCCAAGGTTATGCCTTGTGTCACTACTATTAATACTTTTTATTCACTCATACTAACAAACTTAACTTTAGCTAATATGAAGCCTAAACTTTAGGCCTAAAGGCCTATGCCCTACTTGCATTTCAACACATTTTCAGTTAGCATAAGTAAATATTACCCTCATGGCTTACAGTGCTTAGCATTGTGAGATTTTCTTTTAAAAAATAATAATAATAAAAAGATTTTAATTTGATGTTACACTGACTTCTTTGGAGCACTTCCATAGATATTTGTCACAGTGATTGAACCATATTACATAATACATTCTAGCAGTCTAGTTAGATGTTCTAGCAACTGCATCAGGGGGCTGGGCAGAAGAGGGTTGCATAGATCTGGTGGTTGGTCTTTGCAAGAGGAGTCTTCAGATGCCCTGTTAAATCACCTTTCCATAGCCTCTGCACCCTGAGATCTGGCCCAGAGATTTTGGGGCATATTTAGGCTCTCATTAAAGTCGAAGGATAGATTCTCATTGATTTAATGGTGAATTGCATCAGACCATAGAAGATACCTATTTGGGTTAGAAAGTGAAAGAGTTTAGACCAGGGGCTCATTAATTAATTACTGAGACAAAGTGAGAGTGAGAAATAAAACTAAACTGGTTCAGGTGTTTGTAGGAGTCAGTTCCTTTCCAAATCTGTGCCTAGGGTAGCACAGCTGTGTGCCACTCCTTACTTCTGGCCCTCCCACACCCATGTGAAGTCAGATATTGGTGCTCAGTGAATAATTCTTTTTTTTTAAAATGGGATACTTGGTTATGTGTTGTCTCAGTAATTTTGTTGTTGTTATAATCCAGCTGTACTTTCAATGGATTTTGAAGTCCTGATTCAATTCTGCAGGATACAAGCCTGATGGTTTATTTTGGTTTATGAATTGTCTGATCTTAACTTCTTACATGGCTGTAAGTAAAGTCTGTATGAAGCATGGCATGCAGGAATGTATTGCATAAGTAATGCACTTTAAAGGCACTTTTTTTAATCGTTGTTTTGGATTCCTTTAGTAAACTTCCTTGTTTTGGATCTGCTAGGATTTTGACATGTATTCTGAGCATGACAACATCTTGTTTTGTTACCAGTATTTATTTAACTATTGTTAAACAACTCGAAATCTGTTTTCACCCCCCCGCCACCAATGGGCCAGATTCATTGGCTTTGATTTCAGTGGAGTTCCACGAAGGATGAATTTGGCCCAATGTGGTGTTAATTGCATTAAGTTAGCAAATGCAGACATCAACTTTGTGTGTTTGTGTTCCAAAAAAGCATGGCTCTCTCAGCATTTCTCATGACACGGATCACAATTTTTAGTAGTCACTTCCTAGTTTTTGTCTATATGCGTGCTTAGACTTGCTGTGAACACCAAAACCAAATCCAAGCATCAACACCAAAGTTTGAGCTGGGCTAATAGTGTTATTCTACTTGGATTTAAAGTATTTCCTTTGTTAGGTGTGAGTAGAATTCTTGTCACACTAATCTGTTGTTTTTTAGGTTGGAGACTGTTTTCCATGTTGTTTTCCCCAGATCTGGCTGTTTTGCGTAGTTCTGGCAGTGCACAAGAGCTGGAATCTGGCTGTATCTGACTGGCTGGCAATTCCTCCAAGGGGGGGGGGGGGATCTATCAGTTGGCATAGCTGGCATCTGTGATCACCCCCCCCCCCCCTTGTGTAGATGCCTTTCAGGACAGGGGACAGACCATGATTTGATTTTCAGTTCATATATGATCCTTTAGGGCCCACAGCCAGCTGAGGTAAGTTAGAGCACTCCTTAGGCTGTTCTAACTCAGATCAGGCTGGGGGCTTCACTGATTGGACAACAACCATTCACTTAGGCTGATCTGATGTTGGCCAAAAAACCAAAACGACAACAAAAAAACCTGGCCCCAAGCCTCTAAAGCTGTTGTGAAATCAAAGACCTAATGATGGAGAATTTTGGCTGATAGCAAGGGTTGGAGAGGGATCTTTCTTTCGAACTCTGGACTATTTTCCCAAGTTTAACCTACCATCTGACTGGCAGTACATGGGAATGAAGAGCAGTTAAGGCAGTTTTTATCTGGATTGGTTTGTTTTTATAGACATGGAATTGATAGGTTCATAGGGCCATTTTTCCACCTACAAATCCCTACTGAATCAAGCAGCAAGCTTCCTGAAGGTGCTGAAACTTGTTGGGATGACATTTTGAACTTGAGCTGCTCACTGGGGATGAATTTGCTTACCTAGGTGAAAAAAATTCCATGGTCTCTGAATTGTCCTCAGAATAAGTTGGCCCGGCATAGGTTCAAGAGCATCATCCGCGATGAGCCCTAAAAAGTGTAGCATTGCTCCATTTTATTGGATAATTACATGTGACTAAATGGCTGTTTATTTCTGGCCTCCAGATAGTTGTGGGAGACAAAGTTGTACTGATGCCAGTCAACGCGGGGCAGCCTCTGCATGCCAGCAATATAGAGCTGCTAGATAATCCAGGCTGCAAAGAGGTGAGTTCAGCCTAAGAGGGGTAGTTGGCAATTCAGAATGTGTACACTTCCTCCTTTTTTTTTTTTTTTTGGTATGCTCAGCTCCAGCATGAGCTAAAAGCCAGTAGCATGCACCAACTCTAACACTGCTGATACTACCCCTGAGAGAATGGCCCAGCTACTTGATAACCTAAAGGTAAAACAGGCCTGATTCTGCAAGGCACTGACAGCTTCCTGGGAGTTACTGAGTACCTGACACTCTTACTGATGTGAATGGGTGAGGCGGGTGTTTAGCACCTCTCAGGATCAGGTCTTTAGGGTCTCCTGTTAGTAAGCACTATAACCAGTCGTAAACATTTGGCCCACTCTATATTCATCATCATCGTTGCCACCCATTGTTATTTATTAGTGTTACTGTATTATATGGGAACCCAATTCATGGACCAGGACCCCATTGCCCAGATCAAAAAGATCTTACTGTACCGTTTTATGTATTAAAAAGACTAAATCAGTGTTAAAAGAACAAACACCCTCAACCTATAGGTGTGTATATATATTTTTAACAGGTAAATGCTGTTAATTGCAACACAAGCTGGAAAATAACTTTATTCATGAAATACAGTTGCTACAGAGAAGACGTTCTTAAAGGAGTAAGTATGAGTCACACATTTTTGTAATCTTGTTTGTATTGAATTTCAAAATTTGTAACAGATATGCCATATTCAGGTTAATGGCACCTAGGAGAAATATTACAAAGAACTGGACCCGGAAAACTACCTTACAGAAACAACCATAGCTATCTTGCATTATCTAGGATCCTCCACCACTCTCCCACACCACTCCTATATAATAATGCAAAGGAAGAATACTGGCTTACTACTGATTAATCTAAAGTTTTTGTCTGTATTGTAGTATATCCCAAAGGCCCACATCAAACTTGAGGACTCCCAGGGCAAGATATGGTACAAACACACGACTAAGTCTCTACCTTGAACAGTTTCCCCCTCTTAGTTTCATCCAAGATACAGAAAGCAATTGTAACCGGTAGTAGGAGGGAGTGGGGCGTGGATGGTGAGAGCACCTGATATAGGATGATGATGCTATAAAAGTGAATGTTGTGCACAACTTGAGAGTTCTGAATCGCTTACAGTTTTATTTTAAATAAATTAATAGCAGTAGTCCCCACATGCTCCCTAACTAGCCATTATCAACAGGCAATTTCATGGTGGCAGTGGGTTTTGAGGAGGAATGTGAGGAAGAAGGATAGGTGCTTTACAGAACTGTTTTTGGGGAGGGTGTTTCATGCTTACAGGAGAGGTGGAGGACAGCAGGAAGATGCCTTTGGAAGAAGCGGGTCCTGGAGACCGACATTGTTAGCACAGCAGAGGGGGCAGGACGCAGGAGCAGTATAACAAACAACAATAAACATGGAGGGGTAGACTTGTGAAGTGCGAGCAAGAAGCTGGAGTCTGACGCAGTAGAAAAGGGGAAACCACTGGAGGGATTCAGAATGAAAGAGGGGTTACAACAGGCAAGGACATTGATCTGGAAAGGTGGAGGGCAATGCAGGTGCCAGGGAGTGCTGAGAGGAGGATGTTGTAGTAGTTAGGATGGGAGGTGATGAGGCTGGAATAAGAATTTTGAGCTGGGTGGGCGGAGAGAGAAGGTGGAAGCTTTAAAATGTTGTGGAGGAGGAAGAAATAGCATGACTTCAATGCAGCTTGGATGTGTGGGGCAAAGGAGAAGGAGGAGCCAAAGTTAACACTGAGTAGCAGGGAGGACAGAAAAAGTGCAGGGAGTGTGTAAAGTTTTGGGGGAGAGAGACCAAGGTCCTGATCCTCCCCCACCCTGGAACCTTATGCAGTAATTTACACTTGTTCCTAGGCCAGTTGACACGATGCCAGATCAGAATTTCTAGCAGTTTACATGCAGTTGGCAGAGGTGTAAATGACCACACAAAGTATAAGACAGTGGAGGATTGGATCCAGAGTTCAGCTTTAGTCAGATTTAGTTCCAGTTGACGCTAAGACATCCACGAGGAAATGTCGGGGAGAGAGATGCTGAGATGAGGGGAGGACAGGTCAGGAATGGAGCATAAAGACGGTAATTGAAGCCAGGTGAGCCCGTGAGATCCCCTAAAAATAGAATGGGGAGAGGAGAAGAGGATCAAGCCCCCTCTCCAGTACCAGAAAGTGATAGGGGAGACGAAGAAGGCCCCATTGAAACAGACATTGCTGGAACAATCAGATAGGCAAAAGGAAAACTGGGAGAGGACAGAGTTGCAAAAGCAAATGATAAGTTGTTAAGAAGAAGAATATGATCAATAGGGTCAAAAGCATCTAAGATTCCAAGGCCTTGCAATTTGGCAAGCTCTGCAGTGAACATGACTCTCCATCACAGCACCAACGCTCAATTCAACATAATTAGCAATCTGTGTTAGAAAAGGCCTAGAAGAGGAATAACTGGGTATTGCTGTCTGTGTTGAGGTGCATTGGCAGAACTGTGTGAAGGGGAAGCGTGTACAACCCCTGGCTACAATATGCCTTATTCACACTTCTAGAGTGTGCTGCCAGCTATTCATTTTCACCAAGTACTAACTATGTTTAACCAAAAATAGAAAACCAGTTAAAAAAATTCCTTAAACTTAAAAATCACCCCAAAGTTGACTTGTCATCTTTTCACTGTCATGCTTTGAAATAGATTTTATTTTCATTAACGTTTCACAGGGTTTCTGTAAGGATAGACTTTTGAGTCATAACCTGTCTACGTCCTGCAAAACCAGGATGTGTTCTCCCCTTTCCATGAGTCCCCAGCAACAGGAAAAAAAAAGTCAAAGGTCCCACTTACAGCAGTGAAAAGTCACGTGGATTCATGTGACTCAGATTCTGGATTCATATGGATCAAACTCTGGCCCGGCATTTCCAATCGCCTTGTCTTCCATTTGGTAATACTTCCCTTCCCTGTTCCTTTAGGGGGATGTTGTTAGACTGTTCCATGCAGAGCAAGAGAAGTTTCTGACCTGTGATGAATATGAGAAGAAACAACATATTTTCCTTCGTACAACATTGCGTCAGTCAGCCACTTCTGCAACAAGTTCTAAAGCACTGTGGGAAATAGAGGTATTTTTGCCCATTATAAATATTTTAGGATGCAAAGGGCAGTGCTCAGTAAAAATGCATCATTCCTGGCCATAGTATCGCCATATACCTCCCAGTAACTATTCTTGTTTTTATGAAGCAGTTTGTGTAGGATGAACATTTAAGAGATGCTTTATTGCTACAGTTGTGTGGGGGAGAAGATGTTTTCTTGGTATAGATAGCTGCACAGAAGCAAAGTAATGGAGGGTCAAATTCAGACCTGGCAAGGTAGGTATATATGGAATCTCATGGATGCACATATTTGCCATTAATGACACATGGCAATAGAGTAGGGCCCTAATTCAGCAAATTGATTCAGACCATTCCTCTTCAGCAGATCATGTGCTTACAGTTAAGCTTTGCTGAATAGGAATGATTTGCTGAATTAGGGCCTAGAAGATTAGCAGGAGTTTTTGTTCTTGATAGAAGAATATGGGGCAATTGATAAGTCTTAAAACCTTTACTTCCACCATGTGCAAGGATCCTAAACTGCTAGACAAACCTTACACTGTGAAAACAAAAGGCTTTTTGAGCAAACCCACATTTTTGCCTGGGTAGGGACTGCAGGAGTGGGCCCTGCATATCTAGAGATCACTTAACTCGTTAATGAGAAAAAAGGCAACACCAAACTGGAAAGTAGTTAGTAACACTATAAAACCGTGGAAGACATAAAGGAAAGAATACCCTGGCTAGCTCAACTGACAGTGAGGAAATTTGGCCAGACAGAATGTAATTATCCGGGGGTCCTATATCCAGAGCATCCTGATTTTTTGCAAAAAGTGCTATGCAATTTTTATTGTTTGTATTGGTGGTATAGCCATGTTGGCCCCAGGATATGAGAGAGGCAAGGTGGCTGAGGTAATATCTTTTATTGGACCAACTTCTCTTTCAGCAACAGAAATTTTTAATAAGAGAAGGAGACAATGTAATCTGATTTTAGCAATACCCATGTAAATGTGGAGTAGTTCCATTTACTCTGTTGGATTAAATGAAGTAACTCTAGATTCACACGTTATAGGAGGCACATTTCCTTGCAAGCAGTGAAATATAAATGTAAGTAGTTATGATCTGTGGCAGATTCAGTGTAAGCATATAATTTCACCCTGTAGTAAAATATTTTATCATCATGGAATATGCGTTGTAAAGAATATTGACAGCATTAGCTGTTAAGGTTGCCAGTTTTGGTTGGACGTATTCTTGGAGGTTTCATCACACGACATAATCTTTCATTAAAGATTATTCTTTAATTTCTGGAGACTCCAGGGCAATCCTGGAGGGTGGCACCCCAATTGCTATAGTAGAATTAGTATTTCAGCATAATGAAGACAGCAGTTTCTCTGAATGGGCTGTATTTGTGTGGTCCTCACGATGGCTGGTATGACTAATAATCTGTATTTCTGTCTGTAGGTTGTACATCATGATCCATGCCGTGGAGGGGCAGGACAGTGGAATAGCTTGTTCAGATTTAAACATCTAGCCACTGGGAACTACTTAGCTGCAGAGGTAAGAACAGCATCTAAATAATAAGTGGAAGCATGTAACAAAACTGGATGTGATCCCCACATTCCAGGCAACCTTGTGCTGTGTATTCTTCTAATTCAGAACTGCCAGAGTTTTCTCTATTACAGGACAAATGTAAGCTGGTTTAGGACAACTTCTGTCTTTAGTTTCAACTGTGCCATTCACTGTTGGGTCAGATTTTGTCACCAGTTACACCAGTGGAAACCCTACTGATGTTCATCGCTGTATTTTGATTTAAGATTGTTGAATTTTTTTTTTATTTCTGTGTCCTTGCTTCCCCTTGGTCTTGGGAATGTTGTTAGGATAAGTCCAATATTAATTTTTGCTGGCCCAGACAGCTGCATACAGATTAAAGCTTCCTGAGTTCAACTGAACACAGGATAATTACTGAGGCTGATCAAAGAAATGGGAGAAGGGACAGTAATGCAGTTTCTGTATGCGATGCTGACAAAAGAGAAACCTTAGGTTTTTTTTTCTTTTCTTTTCTTTTTTGGGTTGAAAAAGATTCCCATCATGCTAATGAAAACTAGGGGCCAGATGTTCAGGTGATGTAAAGTTAATGGAACTACATTTATTTACCCCAGCTGAGAATCTGGCCCTAGGTGTCTTAGAATTGTGCTCTGTAAGAGCTTGTCTTGAAGGACAAACTTGTTAGGTCATGATAGCCTGATATTTGTGTCACAACAATATGTTGTCATTAGACCTGGTTTGAAGTTTTTTAAAATTCAGTTGATTTTGAATTTTGACCAATAACTCCTGCCCTCACAAAACATCCCTCCCAAACACCTACCAGACTGTTCCACAAATATTTTTGGGGGGGAGGGTGGGAGCATTTTTTAAAATTAACTTTAGTTCTGATGTGGTGTTTTATCTGCCCCCCAAAAGCAACAAAATATCTTGCAACACACACACACCTGCCCCCCTCCCCCCCAAAACAAAAACTATCTGGAAAAATCTGGAGGAGAGCAGTCACTGAAGAGCTTCCTCAGTTGTGATCTGGAGTTTGTCTTATTGAAGTAGTTATGAGCTTTATTGATCCTGTTTATCTGCTGTTTTAGGCCTGGTTGTACATGTGACATTGTACTGATATAATAATTAAAGATATGATTTTCGTATTGATCTGGTTAAACCAGTGCAGTGCTATATGTGGACATTCACATCAATTTAAACCTGGCTTATATCAATTTGGCTTGTGCTTGCAAAATAGCTTGTGCTTGTAAAGTTCACATGCAAGCTGTACTCCATTTAATCAGTTTTAAACCTGTATGAGAGAGTCCACACACACAAGTTACACTGGTTTAGTTCAAGCAGTACAAGTTAAGCCACTTCTCTGTGTGTAGACAAGTCCTTATATCCACGCAGTACTGCCATAACTCCCGGAATCCTGTCCTGACATGCACTGAGTTCAGATTGAGACCAGTTTTGAATTATCAGGAGCATTCTCCTATCTAGTTATTGCCAAACCCAGGTCAAGAATACGAAGGGTGTTATCCCCAGGACATTACAGATACCAGTCCTATTTTTACTTTAACAGCAGTTGAAGTTAGTAGCCTTTTAAACAGCTCTGGTATAAACTGTGCATAGTATAACTGGGACCCTGGTAAACCTAAACTCCCTGTCTGGGTGAATGTGGAGCAAGGTACCTGAGACAGATATTGCAAGTGCCTGCAGTGTCTTTGGGAACCATACTGTTTTAAGTTTATGAATGGTTTATGTATCATTGTGGACCCGGGATTGTATGGAACTCTGGGGCGGGTTACTGCAGCTCCTCCAGGAACTAAAAACCGCAGGGGGTGATTAAGGCTAATCATTAACACTGTGAACACCTCCAGAGAGGTACCACCCCTTGGTTGGCTTGCAGATACTGGGTCTTCCAGCCACCAACAGACAAAGAAGGGGCTTTTGGTATAAAAAGGCTGAGTTTAAATTGGCACAGGGCTTTTTTTTTTTTTTTTGATTCAGTAAACAGGAGTCTCTGTTTGGGTGGGGGTCGGGAAACTTTGCAGAAGGGTTGGAAGGACTTTGGCTTAAAAGGGCCCATAAGATTGATGGGTGGCCTCTGGTAAGCTCTTAGCACAAGTATAGGAACATTTTTTCCCCTCTGTACTGCTTTTTACCCTCAGAATAAATGTATTTTGTTTTGTGAAGGCTGTTTGGTTACCGGTACACACTATTGTATCCTCTGGAGAGAGGTTAACCACAGGTGCTGGACCTTGGTCAGACCCTGCTGGGGAAATCACAGTGAAGTGCAGAGGAACTGAAAGTCTAAATCCCTGGTCTGGAGGAGAGAGACTTAGGTCTCTGCCCGAGATAAGTGGTGGCTGGGAGACTGAAACCTTAGCCCTCAAGGAAGACCGGGAGGGAGGTCAAAGGTTCAAGTTGATCCGGAAACTGTGGTCTGTATGGAGGTAGCGTGTGCTGTCTATGACCATGGGGAATTGCCAGTAAAGTGCCAACAGCAGCACTGAGTGCAAGCAGTGTAGAAAGGAAAAGCCCAGAGAAAATCCTCCTCTTTTCAGGAAAGGGATAGCAAAAAGAGAGATGGGAGGGTGGGGGGAAATAAGTTATGAACAGCTTAAAAAAAAAGTCAGCTGGTTGAGAAATGCAAAGAAAGGCAGCTCAATGCTGAGGAGTGGACAAAGGCACAGCTAGTCAATTGGATCTACTGATATACTTTGAGGACTGGAAAAGGAGTGATGCTGCAGGAACACAGGGAATGCCCAGTCCACTTGCAGAGAATCCAATGGGCGGGGAGAACTCTTGAAGACACCTACCTAAAAGGAAGCAGTGAGGAGGCTGTCAGAGGCTGCAACCATGCTGCCTCCAGACTGAACACACTGCTACAATAGGAATTGTGGACAGACTGACGGTCAGAGCAAAAGAAGCTACAGCTGGAGAGGGAAAGACTGCATCTGGAAGCCCAGCGCTTGCAGATTGGGAATCGGAGAGAGAGCGGATGAGGAGAAGCAGCATCAGCGTGAGAGAGAGAGAGAGAGGAGGACAACCAGGAAGGGAGGAGAGAGAGCAAGAAGGAGCATCAATATCTGCTCAGTGTGGAGAGACTGCACCTGCAAAACTCCGCTCCAGTAGGTGGAGGCAGACTCCATGTGCCTATCCCGGCTGGGTCACCTCCAGATTATTTCCCTGCTTTAGGGAGGGGGTAAGAAGGATGGATTTCAAAATGGAGTGTGAGTTGAGCAAGGTAGGGCAGGAGGACATGGTACGGTATCTGACTCCATTGCTGTTGTAGAAGGCTCTAGATATTTTCACCCATACGGACATAGGGCACTGTGACGGAATATACCAGGCCCTGCCACGCTTCGCCCCAAAAAAGGGCAGTGAAGATGGTCCTCCAAGCTACCCTAGAGTGACAATCAGGGCCCAGCAGCCTAGTATAAGAAGAGCTGCAGAGCCACTATACTGTGCTGGATAGACCAGGGGCTGGTAGTGACCTGCAGCGCTGGCAGGTCGCATTGGCCCCATCTACAACAGAACCAGATCCGGCCTTGATGGTTCAGCCAGTAAATCTGACTTGTTCAGCCTCCAAAGGGGACTCAACAAAACATTCTTTCCTGGTTGAGGTGGATGGGAAAAGGCCGAGGGATGGAGGGATACTGGACTGAAGCAACTCTGGTGCTCCCTAGGATGGTGGACCACTCGAGAACTATCCCTTATAGACTCTTAACCATTCAGGGAAAAATGGGAACCTTCTTTCCAAATTCTGGCAACTCAGATCTATCTGAAATTGGGTGACAGTCAGGGACCTAAGGATGTTGGCATGCACTCCCAGCTGCTGGTAGAGGTCTTGTTGGGGAAGCTTGGCCCCAAGCCACTTATGTAATTTCTCAGAGCCAAAAGCACAAAACAGCCAGGAGCACCAGAAGCTCCAGAGAAGTGGGAGCACAACCGATACCCAAATGGTGGCCCCACCCCCAGTCCCGCTTCTCTTCCCCCCACCTCCTCCCCAGCCCTGCCTGCCGGTCACTCCTCTCCGCCCCCTTCCACCGTCTTTCCTTTAAGGCAGGCAAAAAGTGCTGGGGTTGTGGCCCCCTGGACCCTCCGTTCCAGCACCCCTGACAACAGCTTTTGGCTCGGACTCTGATCTGAAAGCCGACAGGCGGAGAGGCAGCTCTGTGCTGGTGCCTGACACTGAGTGCATGCCCTGGGGCTGAGCTGGGTCCTGCTGATAAACTGACCTCAGAGGTGGGGAAGCAGGTCCCAGGAAGCAGGCTGAGCCTAGCCTCCCAGCTCCTGATATGCAAATCAAGCAGGAACAATTGACTGACCCTACCCTAGAAAAACCTAGGGTGGTTGCAGCTGACTCTCTTGTGGCCCCGGGACAGGAAGGCACTTAGAAAGGTTTCTGGGGGATATAGGGCTGTTCTGTAGAGTGTGGAAGTCCCCCGAGGAATGTTGAGCCTTGGAGAATATGGAGACTGTTGGTAGCACCACAAAAGTACTGACTTCGACTACTCGGCCTAGCCCATGATATATCCTTCTCAGGGCATAGGGGAATACACGCACTTCAGGATTTCCACTGGCCTGGGTTTTTGAGTACAGAAATACTGTGAATCTTGTGACCCATCCCAGAGAATGGGGAAGGGCCAGGACAAGGGTAAGGGTGCCCTAATTCCTCATTCCCGTCCTAGAGGAACCCTTTCAGAGGATCGCTGTGGACATTGTGGGCCCCTTAGCAAAGTTGCTTGGTTGCGGGAAAAAGTGTATTTTGGTGGTAGTAAATTACACCATCCGCTGACCAGAAGCACTAGCCCTGTCCTCTGTAGAGGCAGACAATGTGACTGATGCTTTGCTAGAAATATTCAGCCGGGTCAGGTTTCCCCCTGAGGTTTTGACCAGAGGGTGAAAGTTGTCTTCCCTACGTGGAGGTTTTTGGGAGAAATGTGGGGTTCAGCACTTTTGTTAATCTCCCTACCCCCCAGACATAGGGGTTGGTAGAGAGATTTAACAGAACCTTTAAAATGATGTTGACCATTTCTGTGGACAACACCCTGGTGGCTGGGATAAATGTTTATTGTACCTGCTATTTGCCTATCATGAGGTTCTTTAGCAATCCAAAGATTCTCCTCTTTTAATCCACTCCATGGGAGGAGGCTATTGTCGTTGTAGACTTAATGCGGGCTGAGTGGGAAGGTACATCCTCTCTGGTAAAATCATCTGATTCTGGTAAGCCCAGGCTTTGACAGCCTTTTATGATGTGCACAGTCACCTCTGTCACCGGGCTGTGTTGGTGCAAAATTATGAAAAGTGGGGAGATGCCCCTTTGAGTATTGGAGCAAGAAGTTGCTTCCCCAACAGAGAATACCATGCAACAATTGAAAAAGAATGTGTGCCTACAGTGTGGACCTCCGGGCAATTCCAGCTGTCTCTGTTTGATTGACATTTAACTGTGTACACTGACCACTCATCCCGTTGCATGCGATGAAAGGGACAGATGGCAAATGGCTATGGTAGAGCCTGATGCCCCAGGCTTATGATGTGGAAGTGATTCATGGGGAAGGAAATGCAAATTTGGTCACTGATGCTCAGTCCAGAAAATAAGCCAGTGGGAACCTCTAGGGCACCAAACAGACACCTTTATTAATAACTACTACTTTATGGGGGAGCTGTGACAGATACTGCAACTTTCTGCAGTGATTTAGAGCAACCACATTATGTGAAGTTTATGAAAGTTTTTGTGTGTCACTGTGGACCAGGGATGGTGTGCTACTCTGGGGGTAGGGGAGAGGAGGGTTTGCACAGCTCCTCCATGAGGAACTAAAAACTGTGGAGGAGTGAGGGTGATTAAGGCTAGTCGCTGAAACATAAAACACTTATAGTGAGGTACCCCTTGGTTGGCTAGCAGATACTTGTTCAAACTGGGTCTTCCTGCGACCACCAGACAAAGAAGAGGCTTTTGGTATAAAAAGGCTGAGTTTAAATCGACACAGGGCTTTCTTTTGATTCAGTAAACAGACAGGACCGTCTCTCCAAGGGGGGCCCCAACCTTTGCAGTAGGGTTGGAAGGACTTTGGTTTACAAGGCCGCATAAAACTGATGGGTGACCTCTGGTAAGCTTTTAGCACAAGGAACATTTATAGCATAGGGAATGTTTATTGTTTTTTCATATTTTTCTCTGTACTGCTTTTACCCAAAAGAATAAACGTATTTTGCTTGGTGAAGGCTGTTTGGTAACTGCTATGAACTGTTGTGGCCCCCAGGGAAAGGTTAACCAGAAGTGCCCAACCCGAGTCAGACCTGCTGGGGAAATCACAATGAAATGCAGGGGGACTGCAAGTCTAAACCTCCAGTCTGGAGGGAGGGAGATAGGTGATGGCTGGAAGCCTGAACCTTGAGCAGGTGCCCTTGAAGAAAGCCAAGGCGGATATCAAAGGTGCAGTTAACCCCGAAACTGTGACAATCCCTTTGTAGCTTGCTGGCCAGTCTCACTCCACTGCACAGAGTGCAGCTGTCTAGCTTGTCTGAAGCCAGCTGGCTCTATTCTATATTTATTATTTCTATTACAGTAGCGGCTAGTGCCCCTAGCCGAGGTCAGAGCCCTGTTGTACCAGATGCTATGCATACATGAAGAGCGTGCACACTAAATAGACAAGACTAGAGTAGAAGAGAGGCATTTTCTTCACTGCCCTTTTGAAGATGAGGACCTGAATGGAAATTTTCAAGTGCGCTTTCAAGAGTGCTGGCTGGCTCTGCTTTCATCTAAGATCTCATGTGTCCAAAGGTTTTAACAAGGGCATCCTAAATGTTCAGGTAAATGGGGTGTACCTCAGTGTGTGCTGATTTGGAGTTTAGAATCTTTAAACCTCTGTATTAGCTTTCCTGAGGAAATCACTGGCAATAAGGTTCTCAATATGGAGAGTAGCATAGACTCAGTGCAGTAACAGCTGGAAAGGAGTTCAGGTTGAACAAAGGTTATGCACTGTGCCTTGAAAGCAGCATTAACTACTACATCTGTGAAGTGTGAAAAATCTGCTAGAGAAGATATTAAAGGTAAAGCTATAATAACCTGTGAACCGCTTTTTGTACAGTTCACATGTCAGGCACGACATGCCAGCCAGGCATCCACATCAAAGATTTATAAACAAGCAGGCAGACACGTAATATGCGTGAGTTAACTTTTAAATCAGTTGGGAAAAGCTTACTGAGTGCTTATCTGTACTCTTGCAGCAGAGCGATTACTCATGCCATGAATTATCAACCCCGTCACACATTGGCATCACTTGTTTTTGTTTGAGCCTCTACAATAAAGATATCTAGCATGGAATAATAAACACAAACAAAACAAAAATTAATGACTAACTTTAAACTTTTTTTCCTTCCCAGTCTAATGGTACAAGTTCTGTCACAGTTGAGCTATTGTAAATCATGTTTCACAACTGGTGTTTACTTGTTGCATCCTTCTGTACGTCAGCTTGGTACGTCCCTCAGATGGCTCTGCAGTAAAATGTGGGTGGGTGGGAGTGGCTCCCAAGTGATCAGTGTTCAGAACTCTAATCCCTGAGGCCCAAACACTCCCCAGACTGTGAAATAAAGCAGCACTGAGCCAAATCCCCTGCTGGAAAAATCCACCGGTGAAATCCTGGCTCCACTGAAGTCAAGGGGAATTTTGCCATTGACTTCAGTGGGGCCAGGATTTCACCCCCAATGAACTGAGCCAAATCCTCATCTGAAGTCAGAGGATCTAGACCAATTTGAACCAGCTGAGATCCAGCTCACAGAATTTTATTCTGATCTTCATGGAGTCAGTAGTGTCTAAGGTTCTTTTCTAGTACTGGATACAGCAGGAATTCTGCAAGTCAGTTTTAAATTACTCCCCCACTCTCCTCTGGTGACCAGATAGTAAAAATCAGAATAGGAGAGAGGGTGGGGGGAATATTTTGCCTATATGACAAAGCCCCTAATATTGGAACAGTCCTGATAACATCGGGACGTCTGGTCACCCTACCTCCTCCCCAGATGGTTTGTAAGTTTAGGTGAAAAATTATGATGCTGCAATTTCCCAATTTTTGTAGTTTTCAGTACATGTATCCAGTATAGAATGTTCCCAAATCTGTGTCTGTCGGCTTGGAGCTGGCTGCATTCAACATGAACAGCATTTCAGATGCTCCAGATTAGGACCCATACAGCTGTGTCTTTCTCATGACCAAACCTAACCTTTTCGGTATTCTAATCACTAGGATAAAAGTCTCTTTCAACTGGTGGTGGCTTATTGATTGTGTTAAGCTAAAACACACACCTCTGATACTCTTGCATGTGGGCCACTGGTTTTGTGATTACAAAACTGAGAAATCTGTATTGGAAACTGTACCGACACTTGCTAATCGAGGACTTTAAAGGCTCCAAGCTCGAAAGCTCATGCTCAAATAAATTGGTTAGTCTCTAAGGTGCCACAAGTACTCCTTTTCTTTTTGCGAATACAGACTAACACGGCTGTTACTCTGAAACATTCCATATTTAATGTCTCCAGTGGGCCTCATGCATTACCACACTAAAATGAACATAAGTGCTTGTATGAATATCAGGTCAGACCATGTTCAGAGACCTCTGGGTAGACAACCATAATACAATGAGACATTGTAAATGCAGACAAAAATCACAAGACATCCTGGAATTTGTTAGGAAAGTTTCTGATAATTCTCTTTTACTTTGTTGAACAGAATGGGGCTTTTTGGGTACCATTGCCAGATCTGGCAGTTTACTCTGCCAGAGCTATATTCTGGTTGAGTTAAGATGAAGGGGTTAAATTAGTAACTTTGAATTTTATAGGAGCTTAGAAATTCGAGATAGAAACGACCTGCTAGATCATTAATGCATCTCCCTGCAAATGCACAATACAGTCTTCAAATCAAATCATTATTATTTTAGTTATATTCCAGTAGCACCTTGAGGCCTCAACTATGATCAGGTCTTCACTGTGCTAGGTGTACAAACTCGGAGTAAGAGACAGCCTGTGCCCTGAAAAGCTTATAGTGTAAAAACAGACAAAGGGCTAGCAGAGGAAACAGATGTGAAATGACCTGCACAAAGGCCCGTGGTAGCTAAGAACTGAACCCAGGGGTCTCCTGTCTCCAAGACCAGTGCCATGTCCACTGCTTCAGCAAAGCCCTTAAGCATGTGTTTATCTTTGAAGTCAGTGGGACTTAAACACATGCTTATGGGGCAGAGGACTCAACAGGTATTAAATGCATGTGGCTGGGGTCTTCATTCATGAAAAAATCCCATTACTTCAGTGGGAGTTTTGCATGAAGACTAGGATTGAAGCCTTGATGTTAGCCAAAAGATCATTTAAAATTTGCACCTATAAATAGTATATATGATATCTATATTCCTCTATGAGAGCTATGTGTATCCTGGTTGGTTTGATGGGTTATTGAGGCATATATTAATGTTCTATAGATCTCTTTGATTATTGGGCTGTGTTGCCTTTTTGATCTTCTTGGGCAGTTTTTTATTTGAGATACTTTATGGCATCCAAGTACATAAAGTATGAGTGTCCCATAAATACAATTTATTATCCCTTTATTGCTGTTGCTGTTTTACATTTAAGTCAGACTCTGTTATAACTTCCCATATTTTACTTTTGATTCCAGCATCCTTGTGGTAAGGTAATATAAGTACAAAGGGCCAAATCCTGCTCTCTGGCACACCAGAGTAATTCCTTCCAAGTCAGTGGAGTTTGAACCTCCGAGATGAACCTGGCCTGTTATTTCTCACTCAATACAGGCTTAGGCTTGAATCTTGCAGTCTGATCCGCCTGTACAGACACGTGCCCATGTGAAATTCCAGTGACTTTGCACAGGCATCTCGGTGTGCCTGCATCGATCAACTTTCAGAATGTGGGCCTTGAACTGGAACAGTCCAAGAGTTAGAGTTGTGTTCTGAACTATAGTCTAGCTCAGGGGTGGGCAAACTACAGCCTGGGGGCCGCATCCAGCTCTCCAGACATTTTAATCCGGCCCTCGAGCTCCTGCTGGGCAGTGGGATCAAGGGCTTGCCCCCCTCTGGTACTCCAGCCGGGAAGCAGGATCGGGGGCTTGCCCCACTCCATGTGGCTCCTGGAAGCAGCGGCATGTCCCCCCTCTGGGCCCTACATGTAGGGGCAGCCAGGGGGCTCCGCACACTGCCCCTGCCCCAAGCACTGCCCCTGCAGCTCCCATTGGCTGGCAACTGCGGCCAATGGGAGCTGCAAGGGTGGCGCCTGCAGACTGGGCAGTGTGCAGAGTTGCCTGCTGTGCCTCCACGTAGGAGCCGGAGGGGGGGACATGCCGCTGCTTCTGGGAGCTGCTTGAAGTAAGCGCCGCCTGGAGCCTGTACCCCTGACCCCCTCCTGCAACCCAACCCCCTTCCTACCCTCCAAATCCCTCTGATCCAGCCCAGAGTAACCTCCTGTACCCACAACCCCCCAGCCCCACCCCAGAGCCCGCACCCCATCCGGAGGCTTCTTGAGCCCCCTCCCACATCCTGAACTCCTCATTTCTGGCCCCACCCCAGAGTCCGCACCCACAGCCAGAGCCCTTACCCCCTCCCACGCCCCAACCCCCAATTTCATGAGCTTTCATGGCCCGCCATACAATTTCCGTACCCAGATGTGGCCCTTTGGCCAAAACGTTTGCCCACCCCTGGTCTAGCTGGAGGAATCGTTCATTACAAATACCAAACCCCACAGCGCATGCTCAGTTTTGGGGTTCATTGTACACATGCAAATTGAGCCAGTTTCTTCAAAAGGTTAGCTGTGTTTCAGGTTCAGCTATTGTCTGAAGTATGGGTTTGTGTGCAAACTAGGTGAAGTTTGGCAGCTCCTGGGGTTTGACTTTTTGGGCTCGTTTGGAGTTTCTCTTTGAGTTTCAGATTTAATCAAAACTATTGACTTTCACAAAACTCTGTTCTAAACTACTTGCCAGCAACCCTTGCATCAGAAGTCATTAAAAGTTATTCACGTTCCTCTTTTTTTCCCCCAGGTAATTTCCCTCTCTCCGTCCCATGCATTCATGCTAAGTGTCTGTAGAGAAGCTTGTGTCCAAGAAGTTGGAGAGAAGTTGATAGAAGTTCATTTTCTCTTGAAAATGAATTTGAGAACTGCTGTTTTACATCTATTAAAACTTATTCTTGTTCATATTATGTCTGTTAGTTTTAAAAAAAAGCTTTCGTAAACCATCCTGTATAATAAATTACAAAGTGTAGGACCTTTATGTGGATGGTCAGGGTCAAATGAATCCTGATGTATCAGTATTAAAGTAACTAAAGTTGTACCGAGGTGAGTTTAGGCCAATACAGTTTAAAATTAAAATGGATAGAACACATCACATAATTCAACAACACATAATTAACCCATGAAACTCACTGCTACAAGGTATAGAGGATTAGAAAAAGTTAGTTATTTGTATGAGTAAGATCCACCATGCTATACTAGGATAAAAAAATAAAAGGGAGATCAGTCCTCATGCTTTAGGACATAAGCAAAGATGAACTTCTTGGAGTAATGAAGAAATTTCCCCTGTATTCAGGGTATTCTGTAATGGGTTTTCTTTCTCCTTTTTCTGAAGCAGCTAGTGCTGGTCACTTTTGAGACAGGATACCAGACTGTCTAGTCAGTAAAGCTGGACATGCAAAGTCCATTAGCTTTGACTTCTTCTCTTCCAATTTTTGGAAAGGGGAGTTTGAATTTGTATCGGGGATCTTCATGCTGAAGATGCCAAAAAAGAGGCCAGTCTTTGCCGGCAATCTTCTTGCCCCTTTTTCAAGGCACCGTGCATCAGCCTTTAGGTACTGTGGTAATAGTAGAAATGCTTATACATCTGTTACAACGGATAAGGTAAATAATAGAGATTTAGTCATGTGGGGACATTGTGACATTGAAGCTTGCCATAAAGCTTGGATATATAGAACCAACTATATTTTATGGACGTGAAACATGGATGCTGAGGAAGGCTGAAGAACGCTGGGTTGACGTTTTTGATTCTTATTGTCTTTGTCGGCTGCTCCATATTAAATGACAGGACAAGATCAAAAACAAGGATATTTGAAGCTGAACCCAGCAACCGCCTCCATCAGCACTAATTTGGTTTCGGCCGCTTTCTTAGTATTGACATATTATTAGAATGGAAGACCAACAAATTCCAAAGGAACCAAGGAATGCCACTACAAGCCCGGTGATCATGTGGGTGACAAAAGTTTCAGGGACACAATAAGATTGCCCATGATAGACGTCAGGTAAATATCCAGCCAGGTCACCTTAAAGACCTAACTGGAGATTGATCCGGGTGGTGCTCAGTTGACAAGGAGGCCATGTCAATCTTGGGATTTCCCATGATTATGATGATTAGTAGTGAATTCTTCAAAGTCCCTTATCTCAGTGAAGCAAATAACTTGAAATGAATAGCTTTATTTGAGCATGACTGTAGATTATCTTTTCCTTAGGGTGTCTGTCAGTTATTTGCAAATAGAAGAAACCACCACCAGATGGCAGTCCACACTCAATCCTTAACTCATCAGATAGCCACCACATTGGAATAATTTTTTTTTTTAAATTTAGTTTCATGATACAACACAGTAGAATTCAATTATTTGAAGGGTGCTTCAAAATCCGCTCTTTATTAAGACAGTGGCTTTTTTATGTCCTTGTTAAAAGTCAATATAATGTTCTGATAAATTGTATCAGTTGGGCCTTATGATCAAAGGGAGTGCCAGAATTACAGTGTGAATCCAGCATTCTGCAGGGTGTATCTTTTTAACTGTCTCATGGGTACAGGTTTTTTTTATAAAAAAAAAAACCACAATATACAAGGAATGAAGAATAATTTAGTTATGCACGAAAACCTGGAGCGGAAGGATCCCCACCGCCTGAATTGCTTCCAGGCCCCTGAATCCTCCGGGTGGCCTTGCATGTTACTTAGGGTATGTCTACACTACGAAATTAGGTCGAATTTATAGAAGTCAGTTTTGTAGGAAGCGTTTTTATACAGTCGATTGTGTGTCCCCACACAAATGCTCTAAGTGCATATAGTCGGCGGAGTGTGTCCACAGTACCGAGGCAACAGTCAACTTCCGGAGCGTTGCACTATGGGTAGCTATCCCACAGTTCCTGCAGTCTCCACCGCCCATTTGAATTCTGGGTAGAAATCCAGTGCCTGATGGGGCTAAAACATTGTCGCGGGCGGTTCTGGGTACATATTGTCAGGCCCCACTTCCCTCCCTCCCTCTGTGAAAGCAAGGGCAGATAATCGTTTGGCGCCTTTTTTCTTGAGTTACCTGTGCAGACGCCATACCATGGCAAGCATGGAGCCCACTCAGCTAACCGTCACCGTATGTCTCCTGGGTGCTGGCAGACGCGTTACTGCATTACTACACAGCAACAGTTTATTGCCTTTTGGCAGCAGTGCAGTATGACTGGTAGCCGTTGTCGACGTAGTCCAGGGTGTTCTTTTAACCGACCTCGATGAGGTCAGGGGCGCCTGGGCAAATATTGGAGTGATTCAGCCAAGTCATTTCCCTTTTAAGCTTCATTTCATGGCAGTTCAGTCCTACTGGCAGTGCACTGTCTTTTAATCTGCAGCCAGCAGAAGACGATGGCCAGCAGTCATACTGCACCGTCTTCTGCCGAGCACCCAGGAGATAACGATGGCTAGCGGTCGTACTGCACAGTTTGCTGACAGCAAGATGTATAAAGATAGATGAAGTGGCTCAAAACAAGAAATAGACCAGATTTGTTTTGTATTCATTTTCTCCTTCCTCCCTCCGTAAAATCAACGGCCTGCCCAGTTTTGAGTTCTATCCTTAAGGGGGCCATTCTGTTTCTCGCAAAGCCACCCCCTTTGTTGATTTTTAATTCCCTGTAAGCCAACCCTGTAAGCCATGTCGTTAGCCGCCCTCCCTCTGTCAGAGCAATGGCAGACAATCCTTCCGCGCCTTTTTTCTGTGCAGATGCCATACCATGGCAAGCGTGGAGCCTGCTCAGATCACTTTGGCAATTAGGAGCACATTAAAAACCACGCGGGTTATCCAGCAGTATATGCAGCACCAGAACCTGGCAAAACGAAACCGGGCGAGTAGGCGATGTCAGCATGGTGACGAGAGTGATGAGGACATGGACACAGACTTCTCTCAAAGCACGGGCCCTGGCAATGTGGGCATCACGGTGCTAATGGGGCAGGTTCATGTGGTGGAACGCAGATTCTGGGCTCGGGAAACAAGCACAGACTGGTGGGACCACGTAGTGTTGCAGGTCTGGGACGATTCCCAATGGCTGCGAAACTTTCGCATGTGTAGGGCACTTTCATGGAACTTTGTGACTTGCTTTCCCCTGCCCTGAAGCACAAGAATACCAAGATGAGAGCAGCCCTCACAGTTGAGAAGCGAGTGGCGATAGCCCTGTGGAAGCTTGCAACGCCAGATGGCTACCAGTCAGTCGGGAATCAATTTAGAGTGGGCAAATCTACTTTGGGGGCTGTGTGATGCAAGTAGCCAATGCAGTCAAAGATCTGCTGATATCAGGGATAGTGACCCTGGGAAACATGCAGGTCATAGTGGATGGCTTTGCTGCAATGGGATTCCCTAACTGTGGTGGGGCCATAGATGGAACCCATATCCCTATCTTGGCACCGGAGCAGCAAGCCAGCGAGTACATAAACCGCAAGGGGTACTTTTCAATAGTGCTGCAAGCACTGGTGGATCACAAGGGATGTTTCACCAACATCAATGTGGGATGGCCGGGAAAGGCACATGGCACTCGCATCTTCAGGAACTCTAGTCTGTTTCAAAAGCTGCAAGAAGGGACTTCGTTCACAGACCAGAAAATAACCATTGGGGATGTTGAAATGCCTATAGTTATCCTTGGGGACCCAGCCTACCCCTTAATACCATGGCTCATGAAGCCATACACAGGCAGCCTGGACAATAGTCAGGAGCTGTTCATCTACAGGCTGAGCAAGGGCAGAATGGTGGTAGAATGTGCATTTGGACATTTAAAAGCGCGCTGGCGCAGTTTACTGACTCAGTTAGACCTCAGCGAAACCAATATTTTCACTGTTACTACTGCTTGCTGTGCGCTCCACAATATCTGTGAGAGTAAGGGGAAGATGTTTATGGTGGGGTGGGAGGTTGAGGCAAATTGCCTGGCCGCTGGTTACACATAGCCAGACACCAGGATGGTTAGAAGAGCACAGGAGGGCGTGGTGCGCATCAGAGAAGCTTTGAAAACCAGTTTCATGACTGGCCAGGCTACGGTGTGAAAGTTCTTTTTGTTTCTCCTTGATGAAGCCCCCCACCCCCTTGGTTCACTCTACTTTCCTGTAAGCTAACCACCCTCCCCTCCTGCCTTCGATCACAGCTTGCAGAGGCAATAAAGTCATTGTTGCTTCACATTCATGCATTCTTTATTAATTCATCACACAAATAGGGGGATAACTACCAAAGTAGGCCAGGAGGGGTGGTGGAGGAGAGAAGCACTGGGAGGGGTGGTGGAGGAGGGAAGGACAAGGTCACACAGCACTTTAAAACTTCTTGAATGCCAGCCTTCTGTTACTTGGGCAATCCTCTGGGGTGGGGTGGAGTGGCTGGGTGGCTGGAGGCCCCCCCACCGTGTTCTTGGGCGTCTGGGTGAGGAGGCTATGGAACGTGGGGAGGAGGGCGTTTGGATACACAGGGGCTGTAGTGGCGGTCTGTGCTCCAGCTGCCTTTCCTGCAGCTCAACCATATGCTGGAGCATATTAATTTGATCCTCCTGTAGCCTCAGCATTGAATCCTCCCTCCTCTCATCACGCTGCCACCACTTTTCAGCTTCAGCCCTCTCTTCAGCCCGCCACCTTTCCTCCCGGTCATTTTGTGCTTTCCTGCAGTCTGACATTGTCTGCCTCCACGCATTTGTGTGTGCTCTGTTAGTGTGGGAGGACAGCGTGAGCTCAGAGAACATTTAATCACGAGGTTTTTTTTCACCTTCTAATCTTCACTAGTGTCTGGGAAGGAGAAGATCCTGTGATCCTTGAAACACATGCAGCTGGTGGAGAGAAAAAAAGACAGTGGTATTTAAAAAGACACATTTTATAGAACAATGGGTACACTCTTTCTTTCACGGTAAACCTTGCTGTTTACATACATAGCACATGTGCTTTCGTTCCAAGGTCCCCCCACCGCGTGGCTAGCCCCAATCCCTCCCTCCTCCCCATGGCTAACAGCGGGGAACATTTCTGTTCAGCTACAGGCAAACAGCCCAGCAGGAATGGGCACCTCTGAATGTCCCCTTAAGAAAAGCACCCTATTTCAACCAGGTGACCATGAATGAGATCACTCTCCTTGGGATAACACAGAGAGATAAAGAACGGATGATGTTTGAACGCCAGCAAACATACACTGCAATGCTTTGTTCTACAGTGATTCCTGAGTAAATGCTACTGGCCTGGAGTGGTAAAGTGTCCTACCATGGTGGACGGAATAAGGCTGCCCTCCCCAGAAACCTTTTGCAAAGGCTTTGGGAGTACATCCAGGAGAGCCACTAATGCCAGGGCAAATTAATCATTAAACATGCTTGATTTTAAAAAACATGTATAGTATTTTAAAAGGTACACTCGCCAGAGGTCCCTTCTCCGCCTGGCGGGTCCGGGAGGCAGCCTTGGGTGGGTTCGAGGGGTATTGGCTCTGGGTCCAGGGTGAGAAACAGTTCCTGGCTGTTGGGAAAACCGGTTTCTCCATTTGCTTGCTGTAAGCTATCTACAATCTCATCATCATCATCATCTTCCTCATCCCCAAAACCTGCTTCCGTGTTGCCTCCATCTCCATTGAAGGAGTCAAACAACACGGCTGGGGTAGTGGTGGCTGAACCCCCTAAAATGGCATGCAGCTCATCATCGAAGCGGCATGTTTGGGGCTCTGACCCGGAGTGGCCGTTCGCCTCTCTGGTTTTCTGGTAGGCTTGCCTCAGTTTCTTAAGTTTCACGTGACATTGCTTCGGGTCCCTGTTATGGCCTCTGTCCTTCATGCCCTGGGAGATTTTGACAAATGTTTTGGCATTTCGAAAACTGGAACGGAGTTCTGATAGCACGGATTCCTCTCCCCATACAGCGATCAGATCCCGTACCTCCAGTTCAGTCCGTGCTGGAGCTCTTTTGCGATTCTGGGACTCCATCATGGTCACCTCTGCTGATGAGCTCTGCATGGTCACCTGCAGCTTGCCATGCTGGCGAAACAGGAAATTGAAATTCAAAAGTTAGCGGGCCTTTTCCTGTCTACCTGTCCAGTGCATCTGAGTTGAGAGTGCTGTCCAGAGCAGTCACAATGGAGCACTCTGGTATAGCTCCCAGAGGCCAATACCGTTGAGTTGTGTCCACAGTACCCCAAATTTGACCTGGCAAGGCTGATTTCAGCGCTAATCGGGGGTGGATTAAGGAAATCAATTTTAAGAGCCCTTTAAGTCAAAAATAAAGGGCTTTGTCATGTGGACGGGTGCAGGGTTAAATCGATTTAATGCTGCTAAATTTGACCTCAACTCCTAGTGTAGACCAAGGCTAAAGATCAGATTTTCAAAGGGATTTAAGCACCTAAAAATGCCAACAGGTGCCGAGTGGGATTTTCAAGAGCACCTAAACAGTTTAGGCATCTAACACCCATTTAAATCAATGTGAATTAGGCACCTAGCCTATTTTTGGTCACTTCTGAAAATCCCACTAGGCACCTCTCTGCATCTTTGGATGTCCAAGTATCTTTGAAAATCTGGCCCTAAGAGCAAGGGCTTTGTCCAAGTGTTCTTAGCCATGTTGTATTGTGTAGTGAGCTGTGTACCAGTTTCCTACCAGGTTATTTCCATCCAGCCCAGTGTTGGATGTATGTCAGCGGTGCTTGTATATATGTGTGTGCTTTAGCATGCAAGGCATTGTGGAAGAATTAAATATTATGTTGATTGTTATTTAATGGTTATAACAACTTATTTTCATGAAAATAAGTTATTTGTTGGTTTTCTTCTTTCCTGTCTGGCACTCATTTCATTTTGCTTCATTTTCTGGGTAGCAAAAACTTAGAGGGTTTATCCACAAATCTATTTCTTTTTAAAAGATGACATGAGGATTTTTTTTTTTAAATTGGACTTTTCCTTTCCTTCCGAAGAAGGTCCGGAAGGATTTGAGGCTTTTTTTTTTTTAGGGGTTTTATTTGTTTGTTTTTCACTGTAGAAATATCAATAATGTCAAACCTGGTCTTCCCTAGTTGTGTTGAACAATAACTGGAAGGTATAAAGCATACTTAGGGTGAGATCTTAATCCCACGAAGAGGTGAATGTGTTTTTTCCATATGATCGATATTGAGGCTAAGGACGATGATGCTGTTCTAGCTTATGCTGGGGGACTACCCTCACATGCAGGAAAGTGAAAGGGGAGCTTAAAGCCACCTTTTTCTCCCCCTCACAGCTCAGCAGAGTTTGGGTGGAGCTGAGAATCAGAATCCGTGGGGCAGGTTCTCCACCATGCCTGAGTTCCAGGAGGACAATAGGGTGAGGGGCGGCAGGGACCTTATGGTGCCAGTTGTAGATCCCTGATCCTCAGCCATGCTGCCCCTGAACAAATTGGAGCTTCATAGGAACAGCTGTAATTGGTGCCACTGGAGCAAGGCCCTCATCTTAAATCAATGTAAATTTGGGCATAACAGAGTTGTGCTCTGCTGCTGCTTCTTCCCCTTTCTTCCTGAAATACCCCTGATATGCTGCCGCCTTTCTTCTTACACCAGGGATTGGGGAAGAGCTGGCACAGGATGGGTTAAAGCTAATTCTGTTCCAGCTTTCCACTGGCCTATTGTTTATCTGCAGGGGGGAATTTCTCCACTGATCTGTCCAATTCATACCACTTACGCGTCACAAAGTAGCTTTAACAGGGTGTTTTCTCCCTGAATGCTGCTCTGGTCTGTTTAATACGTTTTCTAAGCGGTGCCTCCAATCCAGCTCTTCTTCAGCCAAGAAGAGTAAACAAGGCTTATTTGAAAAAAAAAAAAAAATCCCGCAGTAAAAGGCTTTGAGAATTTAAACCTACTTCCAAGGAAGATTGTCTAGAGTATCGTATCTAATGATCAATCAGGAACTCTGTGCCAAATGCTTCAAGGATGTTGTACAGAATCTATCTAAGCATAGACATAACCAAGATTTCTCCAGCAAGTTAATATAATAACAAAAGTCCTGTTGAATCTGTGCAAAAGTCCTTTGGATGTATTGAAAGCTAATCAGTGTACTGTTAGTAGAGAACAAAGCAAGCTTAATGAAGATGATAGATATGGGAAGTGTTTTTTCTTTTAGTATGTTCCTCCTGTTGATTGGGTACAGTGTTAATGAGTTGGATATCAAATGAAATGGAAATTGCTTTGTGTTTTGAATTATCTCGTTTCATTTTTTGTCTGTCAGTGTTTCCATTAGAAATCCCGTTTTTAACCCAGCCATTAAAATGCTCCTGGAGTTGAAATTTAGCAACTTTGTTTTTTTTCCTGGATAGACATTTTAAATGTTATTTTCCTTTTAAACAAAATTTGGTTAAAATCAGTATGGCTTTTTATCTTCCCCTTAATTAGGGAGCATCTAAAAATAGCCTTTTCAGGCATTTTAACTGAATTTCCCTGTTTTTAAAAGCAACTTATTTTCTAAATGTGACAGTTTCAAGCCATTCATCCCCAATATACGCTGAAATATGTAACTTAAATTGCTAAATGTAAAATATATCTTATGACAGAGAGATGCAGGAAAATGGCAACAAAATATTGAGACATTAATATAGCCAATAATATGACCTTAGTAGAGGATTCAAGATGATTCACACGCTTAAGAAACTTTAAAACTTTATTTTCACTGCAGTAAGTGTGATGATCCTCCAGTGGTCAATGGGGATAGAGCTTGGGACCTTCAGGACTAGGTCTTTTGCCATTTGATCTAACAGAGTAGCTCCCTTAACTGGTGGTAATAGCAGGCTCTTATCCTTTCTATGGACAAGCTCCTATAGGTAACATACAACATGTCTGGGCACAGTATTACATGCTCCTCTAAGCAAACAAAGTGTGCAGGAAGATGCTCATGTGGGTAAGGCACTGGGCTGGAATTCAGGAGTTCAGTTCCTGGCTCTGCAACTGACTTCCTGTGTGGTCTTGGGCAAGTCACTTAAAAAGCACTATTTCTGACTCAGTTCCCCATTTGTAAAATGGGGCTGCTGCTAATGTCTTCTGTCTTTCACTCTTTGTCTCTTACCTATTTAGATTGTAAGCTTTTTGGGGTAGGGCGGCCTTTTACTAAGTGTTTGTAACAGTACCTAGTACAGCAGCCCTGCTCTTATCTGGGGCCCCAGGGTGCTCCCAGAATATGCATGATAGGTCATCTCATGCGCCACCATTTTGTGAAAGTCTCTACCAGTGCACACTATCAATAGGGGTTGAGCATGGGAACTTCAACACCAACATCTGATCTTTTCAACTGGAGTGAAGCTCTTATCCTTTAGATGGACTAGCCACTAGAGTGAGACTTCTCACACTTAGCCAGCATGTTACATAAGACAGACATGGCTCACAGTCTGAGTACATAACACTCTGCAGATGACAGGATTTATTAGTACTGTCTAGATTTAAAAGAAGGTATTACATTCTGTACACTGTGAATCCCTTTTATTGTAGATGCTGATCTAGTAAATTCTGTTTCAGTGAAACTCCTTTTTAATTGTTCGATCCTGTGAGGTGCTGAGAGCCTTCATGTGGTGCTGAGCACCCTCTCTCCTTCGATTTCCATTCAGTAACCACCCTCAAAGCCCTCATCTCTCTGCAGTTTCAGCTCCCTAGTGAACTAGAATCAGTCACAAACTGTTCCAATGAATTACACTGTGCAAATTGCAGTTACAATTACCAGTGTGCACATGCTCGTAGGACCATAGACTGGAGGAAAACTCTCACAATGCCTATTGACGTCAGTGTGAGCCCCATGTGTGCACACGTGCATCAAGTCAGAATATAGCTCATTGTGCTGTTTTGTGAAATAAATGATACAGCTGTACTTTATCCACTCCATGAGAATCTGGAGGTTAGAGGTGGCTGGATGTTGTGCAGATCTGGGTCTGATGAATCTGTGACTGCTTGACTACGTGCAAAATCTCCCCCATCTGTGTGCATCGCATCCACACCGATTCCGCTAGCTCTGGGTCTGCAGGAGTAGCAGCAGAGTGCGGCTTTCCTTATGACTGCTTAGTTGACCCTCTTTATTTGGGTATGGCACAGGAACCAGGATATGCCCTTGTAAGATGATTGCTCTATAGTTACTTGTGCGTTTCCTGGATCAGTGTTTAGGTGTGGAACTGAAGTCGCACAAAGCTTGCCACGTAATGAAACACATTTTCTACTCTTTCTCTTAATCAATTTTCAGTAATTAGAGGTCTGAAGCCCAGACTATTATTTTGTGGTACTTTTTTTTTTTCCTTCCCCCCTAGCATAAGCTAAAAATGCCCAAGTCTGAAATTGTTGAAATACAAGCTGTGGAGGCCTAGTATGGTTGAGTTATTGGTTCTTCATTACAGGAGCTGTTGGAAACATACTGTACTACTTTTAAAAAGTAGCACACAATGAAGCTGTTTAAATGATGATTTATGCAGTCCCTCTGATCCGAGCTATGTAATTCATAATGCATGGCAGTCATACTATATATTAGCTGCATACTTCTCCTTATGCTGGCTGTTTGTTGAAATACAGTTCTGTATGTTAAAGTAACACTGGAACGGATCCATTGACCTGAAAATGCCTGAAGGATCATTTAGCTCAAGTAGGGCCTATTTTAGTTCTGTTTTCATATTTATAGTCTAAATATCTGCAGAGAAATTGTGGATTTCTACAATAATGGAGGGAACTTTTTACTAGCATTCTATTTGCGACTCTCCTATTCTTTGCTAGGCTGTTTGAGGGACCCTGAAAGTGTATTCTATAAATCAGGAAAAGGAATGGATTTGAAGCATTAAGACTTTATCCGAACTTAACTTTGTGGAGTTTATTATAGCTTTTGTGGTAGTGGGAGGAATACTGTAATTAAAGATGCACCTCAGATCTGCCCAGGCAGACTACTAGCCCCACGGGGAGCCCCATAGACATCAACAAGGCTATGCAGATTAATGGTAGCTGAAGATTTTGCTCTGTATTTAGAGTTTTTTCTCTCTGATTCCTCCAGTACCAAAACTAAAAGTTGAGCCAGTTTGCTTTTCTTTTGTGTGTTATCAACAGAACTGTTAACTAAGTTCTGATTGTAGGATCAGATTCTGCCCCCAGTTACACCTGTGCACTTCTGTTGAAGAGAGTGGAGTTTGCATACTGTAACAGAGCAGAGTTTGGCCTGAGAACATTTATTGCTCCTGATGGTGGACCAAGCAGGAAGAACCCGTCTTGACCTGGAGAATCAGGTTGTTTTCAGAACTGGCATTTAAAATAATCTTATTTAAGTAGTTTATTTCAAGCTCCTTGAGGCAGGGGCTGTCTTTTTGTTTTGTGCTTGTACAGCCCCCAGCACAGTGGTGTCCTGGTTCATGACCCGGGTTCCTAGGTGCTACCACACCACAAATAGTAATAACATTTGATTTTGGAGTAAATGCGAGAAAACTTAAAAAAAAAAAAAATCGATTGTCATGCTGTCTGGTGCAGCTCACCACTGAGAGTACCATCCTCAGGACAGACTATCAAAAAACAATGCAAGAACTCCAAATTGGTTGTGTGTTCTATGCTTAGATTTCACCAACCACGTAGCAAATGTGAACTCGCAAAGCGCTGTCACAGCCTTAACATGGAGTCACAGACAATCCCCTTGGGCATCCTCGTCTATCTTGCTGCCTCGGCAAGCTTGCCTTTTGTGACAGATGGTCCCTTACACCAAATATCACATCAATATTCAGGTTACTCCCAGTCCCAAAGGACCAGTCACTTACCTCAGGTCAGTGGTACTTCAGATCTCAAACCAAAGGCAATGCTTGTGGCCAATCCTGTAAACTCAAGGTTTATTTACTAGGAAAAAGAAATCAATTATTTACAAGATTAAAGCAGGTAAACATACACACACACGAGTTACAGTCAGGTTTCAAAAGGTAATAGAAACTGTTATAATATGCCAGCTCTCTATGTCATTTAGGCTATCTCGAGCTAAACAGCTGAGGACCCCTTGCTTATGCCTAGAAATCTTTGCTCCTCAGAGTTCAAGCAGCAGAGGAATAGTTTCTTCTGGTCAGGCATTTTTATTACCTTTCGTCTACCATTCGAGCTGTGATGGGATGAGGGCTTGTGCATATACCCTCTTCAGAGGTGTGGGAAAGCAATCAACAAAGTTTTTTGTCCCCTGACGTTCCACAATGCCTTGTCTGTTGTCTATAGGCATTCTTTTGTTGGGGAGGAGATAACACCTCTTGTGGCAAACTAATATTTCACACTTGGTCATGCATCTCCCCTGACTGTAGCAGGCATTTTTATAGTTACAGAGCAAACACTTCCCTGAGTGCTCCTTTAATGCCTTGGTTGACTAGTGGCCTAATGTATGTTGGGCAGGCTTCCTATTTCTGATGTAAATAAAAAAAAATCCTATTGTTAGTTTTTGCAACTTTAGCAAGTTGCTTCTCAAACTCTTTCTTGGCCTACCTTGCTGTACTTTTACACTTAACCTGCCACAGTTTGTGCTCCTTCCAATTATCCTCATTATGTTTGACTTCCAAATTTTAGAGGATGCCCTTTTTGCCCATAACTGCCTCCATTACTCTGCTGCTTAGCCAGGGCAACATTCTTTTGGTCCTCTGATTGTCTGTCTTTTCTAATTTGGGTTATACATTTAGTCTGAGCCTCTATTATGGTTCATTTGAGTAGTCCCCATGCTGCTTGCAACCTTTTAATCCTTGTGGTAGCTCCTCTTAATTTCTGTTTAACAAGCATCCTCATTGAGTTCCTCTTTTTAAAGTTAAATGTTACCATGGTGGGTTTTTTATCACCTCTACGAGGATGTAATGGTTGCTACTATCGAGCAGTTCAGCTATAGTCACCTCTTGGACCAGTTCCTGTGCTCCACTTAGGACTAGAAAAAGAATTGCCTCTCTGGTTGTGGGTTCCAAGGCTATCTGCTCCAACAAGCAGACACTCATGGTGTCTAGAAATTTTACCTCTGCATCCTTTCTTGAAGTGACACATAACCAGGCAATACGGAGATCATTTAAATCCTCCATTATTATTGAGCTTTCTGCTTTTGTAACCTCGCTAACGTCCTGTAGCATTTCAGTCTCCATCCCCATCCTGATCAAGTGGTCAGTAGTTTGTTCCTTCTGCTATACTCTTATTGTTCAAGCATAGAATTTCTGTCCATAGAGGTTCTATGTTACAATTTGTTTCATTTAAGATTTTACTTTATTTGACTCTTTTACATATAGTGCTACTCCCCCACCAGTGTGACCAACTGTGTCATTCCTATATATTTTGAACCTGGTATTTTCATGTCCCATTCATTATCCTCATTCTCCCATTCCTGTTTCTGTGTAATAGAGCTATTTTGGAGTTCTAGTTGAGAAGTTATGGGGACCAAGAGCTTGAGACAGGATTTAGAGTGGGCATCATAGAGGGAAGAAAACAAGCTGTTAAAGCAGACTTTCAAGCCTGTCATGCTGGCTAAAGGAAATACCGAAATCAGTCAGAGCAGCAGAGCAGTCTCAGTAGCGGACCTACAGACTTGTGCTATGGCACTAAAAATAGCAGTGTAGATGTTCTCACTTGGAGTGGAGTTCAGACTCTGAGACCCACCTCCCTTGCTGAGTTTGAGCCCAAACTCCAGCCTGAGCGGGAATGTCTGTGCTGCTATTTTTAGTGCTGTTGCCTGAGCTGAAGTCTGTACACCCGGATTCTGAGATTTGCTGCCTCAGGTGTGGTTGTTTTTTGAAGTGTAGATGTACCCTTGCCTACCTCAAACTTATGCCAGTAAAACCACTATACATACTTATAACCTTTATACATGCACACCACACTGCTCGTGCTTAAAACTGACTTGTTTAGATACCTATGCAATATTGCAAATACTGTGATGACATTATATAGTTATTTCTAATACTGGGGAATGCTGCAAATACTGAGGCAGAACTGTTTCATTATCTTTTTGAAAGTTTTTTTTATGTACAACCATCGTGTGTCGGTGTTTGTCTGGATTTATGTCTACATACATAAATGATCATCTCCTTGCCTATGTCTTCCAATGTCAAAAGTTAAATTGTAGTAATGCCGTTAAACAATAATACTTTGTGTTTATTATTGTGTAGCATCTTTCACGCAAGCTTCTTTCACTACTTCACAATAGTTTAATTCATTAAGCTTCACAATCCCACTACAACGTAAGTAAGCATTATCATCTCCAATAATAATGGCTAAACTGAGTCACCCAGCAGTTAAACACTGTCCACTTGACTACGTCTTCAGTGCAAAAGAGGTGTGTGTTTATATATGTCTGTGTGTGTGTGTAAGTAAAATCCTAATGGAGACAATGCATTCTAGTTTTACCTCAGTGTAGTTAGTCAAGGGCAAACCCAGGTGGGAGCTGAAGCGTTGACTTTGACTGGCTACCTTGAGATAAAAATTACCTGTGCCTTGTCTCCACTAGGGTTTTACATAGAGCTAACTATCTCAATGGAAAAATACCCCCTTCCCCCCCCCCCCCCTTTTTTTTTTTTGTACTAAAGATGTAGCCAGTGGAATTGAACCCTGGAATTTTGATTTTCAGATGCTGGCTTTAACTGCTGAGCCAATGTGCATAATAGGTGACTGAGCAAAAATAGGATACTTGCTGAGTATAAAATCAGTGTAAAAACGATGAGACAAAGTTATAACGAATGCTTTTCTTTTTCAGCTTAATCCACACTATCCAGATGGGAATACTGAAGGAAAGGTCGTGGTAAGTGGAATGCTTTCTTTAAATGTACTGCAGGATATTTTGTTGTATTCTCAATCTAATATAAAGTATCAGCCCCGGGTGGAAGGGTTATTTTTGTTTTACGTACATATGAAACACAAATTATTCAGCCTCTTGGTGTATCATTGTAGCCCATCAGGGTACTGGGAGGTGTAATTCATTAAGGTTCGTAAAGTACTTTGAAATCTTTGGATGGAAAGTCCTATAGAACTGCAAAGTGGTGGTGGTTGTATTTGTCTATTCACCTTTTCCTATAAGGCCAAAACACTGTTTCAGTTCTCCAGAAACCAGGAGAAGGAAAGGGAAAAAGAAGAGGGTCACAGAGTATTGAAAAGATCACAGCAGCACTTTTGATTACTATAGCTTCTATTAGAGTAGATTTCCTTCTGCTTTGAATTCTGCTACCGCCGACCTTGGGCTCTCTGTATAAACAAAAGCACAACTAAGAACTATTGTTAGGAAAAGTTTTTCTCTTGCTTAATAAAAATGTGTTTGGTTTCCAATTGCAAATGGAACACTATGATACCTCTATACTATATTGGGGACTGAGTTGTTCAGAGGTTGATAATGGGCTAGGGAGTCTTTCATGTCTAAGTTACTTGGTTGAATCCAGTGTCATATCGGCATGTACCAGCTGGTAATTGGTATTAACCAGTCAATACTGTCTGGTGGTTGCATATGTGTCATTAATTGGTCGTCTTAATTCTTCTCAAAGTTGACAGATTTCCACATTGCTCTTTAGCACTGGGCTCTTTAGCAAAGAGACCAAGGACAAAATAAACTTGGTTATTTGTTGAGTTCTGAATCAGTGCTCAGAGCTGTACAGATCACAGAGAAGACAAAGTCTCTGTCCAAAAGGAGCCGATAGCCTAAGGTCTGACTCTCCAAACGTTTAACCAGTGCATGACACATACTGTCAAAGTCAGTGGGGCTGTTCATAGCAGTTAAGTGTTACTCCCAAATGTATTTGCAGGGTTGGATCCTTAGAAAGGAGTCTTTAAGCTCATACATG
Organism: Eretmochelys imbricata; assembly: GCF_965152235.1. Classification (NCBI taxonomy): domain Eukaryota; kingdom Metazoa; phylum Chordata; order Testudines; family Cheloniidae; genus Eretmochelys; species Eretmochelys imbricata. The sequence continues at coordinate 238,829,386 of NC_135572.1, forward strand.
GAGCAGTGAGACTGAGCTACCCTAGCATCCCTAGAGATTTTCTTCAGATCATCGTAAATGCACATGAGAGAGTATAAACGCTTTGGCTTACAGATCCTACCCCATCTAAAGCAGAGCATACGGAAACTGCGAGTAGGTCTACGCTGCAATCAAAACCCTGTGGCTGGCCATGCCAGCCCATTCGGTCTCACAGGGCTCAAGCTAAGGGGCTTTTTAATGCAGTGTGGACGCTTGGGCTGGTTTCTGGGCTCAAGGACCTGGCAAGGCAGGAGGGTCCCAGGGCTTGGGCAGCAGCCCAAGCCTGAACATCTAAACCACAATTAAACAGCCCCTTAGCCCAAGCTCTTTGAGCCCAAGTCAGTTGACACTGGCCAGCTGTGGGTTTTTAACTGCAGTGTAGACGTACCCCTCTGTGGCCTAGTCTTGCCTAGGATTTAAAGATGTGATTGATGATGATGGCTAGCTCGATCTAAACCACAACTTCTAAAATGCTAGTCACGGCAAGGCAAGTTGAATGTTAGCACATGCTAAGGTGGTGGAGTTAAAGCCTGCTGGGAATCTGTTACCAACCAATCCAAGTGTTCAAAATAGCGAGTCAATCCTGTCCCGCTCACCAGCCAAAAATCATGAGATTGACTTAAAAACTACAAGGTTTTTAAAAATAAATGTGGGGACGTTTTTATTTGTCTCCTGTTTTTTAAGCCTTTAGGGAACTCATTTTCAAGCTTTTCTCTGTGCTAGAATCTTTTTAAAATGATTGCTGAGGTTCTGACAATCACATGACTCCAGGAGCTGGAGCTTTAATAAAATGCCAAATGCTTTGAGGATTGACAGCACACTTCCTGATGTATGGCTTTATTGGTAACTCAGCAATACTAACCAAACATAAACCTCAACCTACAGTCACTCCTAGTTTTTCCTTCCAGGACCTCCTCTGTCCTAGTTCCCTCTGCACCCTCCTTCCCTTTATATCCAGGTTGGAGCTAGTTGGCCCCATCTGCTAGCATGATTCAGCAGTAACTACTTTGAATCTTCGTGCAAACAACTGAACCTAGTGTTTCTGAACAGAAGAACCATGCATTCTTACCCAAGGTTTTCCATTCTGCTATCCTGTTAGTGTGGCAATATTGGCAACTCTCATGATTTTTATCCTGAGGCTTGCGATAATTAATGTTTTTTTCAAAGCCACAACTCCTGTAGCTGAGAATCTTGCTTTTGTTTATAAAATATATTTATATTTCTAGCCCTCATGGTTGTGGAGAAAAGTCTGAACATGTGAACCAAGTGCACCGTATAAGGCACAGAAACCTAGAAGTCTAAAAAAAAGAACTCCAGTCTTTTAAAAAAGCTTATGATTTTTAAGCCAAACTTTTTGGGTTTGGCTCATGATTTCTGAGTGCTTGCCACTGACAAAGCTGGCGTGGGGAAGCCTGTTCTGTTGCTTCCCATACTGTAGCTCCTAAGGTAGAATAAAGTTAGAGGTCTGTGGTCTGTAGGGTTGTCAGTTTGGATGCTTTTTCCAAAGTGTATAAAAAACAAACAAGAAGTAACTCACTAACCCCTCCATGCAATATTGGGGTTCATTTTCCAGTGCTCCAGTAACTAGAGCTCTGTGCTTGTGACAAACAAGCACCCCATTTGCAAGTTAGGCACCCCAATCCCATTGGATTTCAATGGAAACAGGGCTCTTAATTCTCTTAGGATAAAATTTTCAAAGTGCCTAAGGGCTTGTCTACATTACCTGCTGGATCGATGATCGCATCTAGTCCTGACACGATAAATCGACCGCTGAGCGCTCTCCCGTCTGCTCCAGTACTCCACCGGAGTGAGAAGCACAAGCGGAGTCGACGGGAGAGCGTCAGCCGTTGATTTACCACAGTGAAGACACCGTGGTAAGTAGATCTAAGTTATTCATGTAGCTGAAGTTGCATAACTTAGATCGATTGCCCCCCGCAGCGTAGACCAGGCCTCAGTGACTTATGAGTCTTAAGTCCCATTTTTCAAAAGTGAATCTGACACTTAGGAATCTCAATATTACAAATATATTACAAATCAATAGGGTTTAGGCTCTAATTCACTTTTAAAATGGGAGTTGTCACTTTGTCCCTTTTAAAAATGTTACCTTTAGGCTCTTTTGAAAATACTGCCAAATTGCCTAGTGAGGAAGAGCTTTAAAAATCCTGTTTCGGTTTCTGGTAATATTTGGCCTTACAATGAAGGTCAATACACTTGTTACATATTTTTCCCCTCCAAAGCCTAAGAGACTATGTAACATGAAGGTCTTCCTGTAATTTAGAACCTTTATTAAATGCTGCCTTCTCCAGCTTTTGAAGATTGGAAGGTTATAATCTATAGTGCATCAAAAAGTCAGCGCTGTATGTTACAGCTCCCATTTAAATTCAGAATTGGTGTATTACGCTGCAAAGAAGTCTGTTATTTCCAGTCACACAAATGTATAGCATCCACAGGGACACCATAAACATTGGGAAAATGTCAAGAACAGCTGGGAGCCTGGGTTTCATTAATTCCTTTCCCTAAGAAGGCTGTCGCCTTTGGAAGGGTAAACTAACTCCCTCACAAATGAATCTTTGTGAGATAGCACTAATCCTAAGTATTTCCAAACTGGCATTTACTGTTGTGATTTCTTGGCGGTGATTTTTATATATATATAATATATATATTTTTTGCTTGAATAAATAGGGCATTTCTGCCATGGAACCAAAAGGCCAGATCCTCAGCTTGTGTAGTTTTGACGTAGCTCCATTGAGTTCAATGGAGTTTTGCTTTACATCAGCTGAGGATCTGACCCAGAGAGTGTTTTCTTTCATATATAATTCCCAGGTGGAATTTTTTAAAAAATACTGTGTCTCTAAAGGCTTTTTCCTTTTGTCTTCGAGCAACTGAGCTTGTTTGTTTAAAAAAACAAAACAAAACTTTAATTAAAATTTTATTATGTGTAATGCAAGTCATCTGGTTTAAACAAGTGGAGCAGTATTTTAAAAGGCTCGGCTAGGAATTAATTTGGTAATAAATAATCCAAAAAGCACAGTTTAAAAATAAGTGTCTTTAGCTTTAAAATGGTAGTGTGTCTGTGCTTATCTAAAGCCAGCAGTCAGACCACTTGAGAGGCTCTGCACTTGCAGTGAGAGAGAGAGAGAGAAACACACATGGATGCTGACACTTTATTATTCTGCTGTTGCACACAGGTCTGAATCAGCTCTGAAAACGCATACATTGTTTCTTACAGAATGTCTCTGGCTCCTAACAACAGAATTGCAACGTGATGTCTCTGCTAAAAATGGGATGACTCACAAATGAGTCAATAGGGAAGGTGTTATAGGCGGCTAACTGCTGTGCTGTCTGCCAGGGTTCAGTAAAATGCAGGAGCAAGGGTAGCCATTAATTTACTCGTTTTTCATATAGAATTTTTTAACTCGTCTAACCTAAACAGTTCTGTTCACATTGCTGCTATATGAAAATGCTGGTTTTCCAAGAGCATACTAAACTGGGTTAACATATTGAGATATTACATTGTACTGGATTTAACAGGCATTTTAAGAAGTCTGGCTGTTGTTAAATTTCATTTCTACTGAAGTCTGTAGAGTATTCATACAGGAACAGGGCATTATCCCTGTCTGTCTCTATGCCACAGGAGGTGGTTTTACCAATTGGAATTGTAGATTGGGTTTGCATTCTAAAAGAAATGATCTTCCAGGTCTGTCGCATTTTTGCACTGTTCTGTGCAGTTAAAATGAATGCTCCTCCATAAGTGAAGCCACATGCAGGTCTCCTGAATTTTAGGTATAAAAGACTGGGGATAGGATGTAGTTGAACAGTGGTGTCTCTTGAGATCTGTGGTGGCGAATATCTACTAGCAAACCATGCTAGTCGCTGTGAAGTAGAGTAGTCTAGTGGGCACTTGGAAATATCCAGGTATTGGGAAGGAGAAGTCTGATTTTGCCTGATTTATGTTACCTCTGGTTGGACTATAGTATTTGGCTCCAATTACATTAAACTTCTGTTTCACAACATAAAGAAACATTATATGTTTTAGAAATTCCTTCCTATATAATATGATGTGTCAAACCAATGGCGGTAATCCAGTATCTGTGAAATTTTCTGTATTTTATATATAATCTACTGTAATTGGTTTAAAAAATATGCATAATGGGCTGAAATTTACAAGTCTTCTCAATTTTGTGCCGATGCTTTTTTCCAGATTGCATACATGACAGTGTTATCCGTTGTTTAGGAGTACCAACTCCATAAAGCTCATTGCCATCCATGACCACCTCATCTGTCACTCCTCCAATCTCGCTGTACTCAATGAAACCTGGATCCCACTCAAATGCTGCCTCTGCAGCCACTCTCTCTTCTCACACATCTCACACCATGACTTTAAAAACAAACAAATAAACAAAGATACCCTAGCAAGGGTGTTGGGCTTTTCTTCTTCCACATTTGCTGATTCCATTCCCTCCCTTGCCCCAGTCACTGTCTTCCACTGGATGGTACACCAACTGGATCTCCTTTCCCCTACCCATCTATGTAGCTAACTCTGACCACGCCCGCTAGTGCCTCTTGGAGTATTCTCTATAGTCCCACACATCCAGGCTGCCATTTTTTCTTTTCTAAGGGCAGGTCTACACTACAGCCGGGATCGATGCTCTGAGATCGATCCACCAGTGGTTGATTTAGCGGGTCTAGTAAAGACCTGCCAAATCGACTGCAGATCACTCTCCGGTCGACCCTTGTACTCTACCCCTGTACTCTGCGAGAAGAGTAAGGTAAGTCAACAGGAGATTTATGCGTTATTCATGTCGCTGGAGTTACGTAGTGTAGCGTAGGTCGACTTACCGCGGTAGTGTAGACATAGCCTAAGATCCATCCTTTTCCTTCAGAGACCTAAAACTCTGGTCCAGGTTCTTGTCATTTTATGTCTTCATTACTGTAATCTCTTCCTCCCTACCCTCCTTACCACCCACATCACCTCTCTCCAATCCATTCAAAACAGAGATGCTGACATCATCTTCGTTACCTCTGACCGTATCACTACCCTCTCTGCATCCCATCTTTGTCTCCCTCTTCTCACTGCATCTAGATCAAGCTTCATGTCCTCACCTTGAAGGCCCTTCACAATTCTGCTCCTCCTACCTGTCCACTCGTCTTTCATTCCAATGATGGACACTTCATTCACTTATTTGCCAGTTTCTCACACATACAAACAAATAAAATACCTTCTTCCATGCTGTCCCTTCTGAATGAAATACCTTTCTGCACTGATCAATAAAACTGACAACACAATAGGCACTGGATGCCCCTGAGGAAAGTGCAGTTACAGGAGGATTTCTGCTTCTCTCCCTTGTTTAGAGCAATGGGATGGAGTGTTAATATTTTCAGGGTTGATAGAAGAAGTGAATATTTAGCAAGGATTTGAAAAGTTTCTTCTCCACTGGGCTATGAAGGGGAACTAGTTTCATCTGAACTGGTGAAATTCATTGCAATTGTGATGGCTAATCAACAGGCAGTATCCGTAATCAAAGCACCCCCCTGATTATCTCTCACTATATAGGTCTTATCAAACGACTAATGCAAAGCAAGTGTATCCTTTTTATATTGCTTAGCACGTTCCTTGGTTCATGACACACTATAAATCATGTTAATCACATTTCAGATCTCTATTGTCTGATTTTCTTTTTTGGCATCCTTGGCTCCCCTCTTTCTCTCTCTCTTCCACACCATATATTTTGTGTGCCTGATGTGCCAGGAATTGTTAATCTGAAACTGATTGCAAATCTTTGATAATATATATAATTTAAAGGCCTGATCCTGCAGTCCTAACAGAAGGAGTAACTGTTACACAGACCAGAAGTCCTGTTGACTTCAGTGGGGCTATAGATGTGAATATGGATTACTCCTTTCAGAAAGGGTTTGCAGCGTCAAGCCCTGGGAATTTAGTATTTTGGGCCACATTTACAAAGATGCAGATAGGCATGCAGTGGGTTTTAGGTGTCTAGCTCTCATAGGTTAAAAAAAACTGGGCATGTGTAGTCTTGAGAAACCACTGAGGGGGAGCCTGATAACAGTCTTCAAATACATTAAGAGCTATTATAAAGAGGACTGGGACCCCCATGTCCACTGACGGTAGGACAGGGAGAAGAAGTAATGGGCCTCATCTGCTGCAAGGGCGATTCAGGTTAGATATTAGGAAAAACTTTCTAACTATAAGGGTAGTTAAGCTCTGGAATAGGTTACTAGGGGAGGTTGTCCAAATCCCAGTATTGGAGGTTTTAAGACAGTGGTCCCCAAAGTTTTACCTCGTGTCCCTTCCCCCCAGGGCCAAGAATGGGGCTGTGGCTCTGGGATGAGGGGACGCATACAGGGGTTAGGGGGCTGAGGCTGGGGCTGGCAGCCAGGGCCCCGGGGCAGGCATGGGGCTGGCAGCTGGGGCCCTGCTCATTGATTCTAGGACCTGTTTCTGTTAGTTGATGAGCTCCCTCAATTCCACGGACATCAGTGGGATTTGGGACCACTCAGCACCAGGCAGGATCCAGCCCCTAATGTGCTGTCTGTTTACACTGAGAATTTTAGTCGAGTCCAGCTGGCTGGCTATGCCACTGCCAATCCATACAGTGTCAGGTTGATTGTGAATGGAGCAGCTGCCTTGGCCGCTCTCATTTGTCAGGTGCTATGATTATGACCACAAATGGGAAAAGAAAACAGACTCTTAGAACAGCAATTGAACTAATCTTTCTTTCTCTTTACATTTCGATTTTCATCCATTCTTTGCTTTGATCTTTGGCCCCTCCAAACTAGTGCAGTGTAATTACATCTGATGGGTGGCCAGGGTCTGCAACTACAGCAGGTTTTTGAAGTGCTGGTGTCAAGTAATAATCAGAGCCGGCTCTAGGCACCAGTTTTCCAAGCAGGTGCTTGGGGCGGTATTTAGAATGGGGCAGCAGTCTGTGTCCTGCGGCGGCAATTGGGCGGCAGCTCCGGTGCTCTTCCCACCGCAGCAGCTTTCGGCGGCAGCTTTCGGCAGCAGCTCTGCCACTGTTGTGGCAACGGCAATTCAGCGGCGACTGCTTGGGGCGGCAAAATTGGTAGAGCCACCCCTGGTGGTAATGTATGTGGTACTATAGTCTCTCTGCCGTGTGTGACCTGCTCCTGTTGTTATGACTTTCTGAGACCCTGTGTCCACGGGGCAGATTGTATCCTCTGTGTTACGCGCTCCAAAGCTGGCCCTAACGCTCACTGGAATGTAAAAGTAAAATTCAGATGTATTACTTGTCCACAAGGTAATTGGAGAATTTATAATAGGGCCCAGTGCAAGCAAAAACCCTTGTGCCTAATCAACAGAGAGACGGCGACCTTGCTGCTTCAAAGAAGAAACGGCAAGCAGGGGAGAAGATTATGTATACTTTGGTCTCTGTACCACATGGAAATGACATCGCATCTCTCTTTGAACTGGATGCCACCACTCTTCAGAGAGCTGATTGCCTGGTTCCAAGGTAAAAATAAAAATGCTGCATTGACAAGGTTTCTCTCTAGCATTATACTGGTGAGTAAAGCTGAAAAATCAAACATATGCATCTGATGAAGTGAGCTGTAGCTCACAAAAGCTTATGCTCAAATAAATTTGTTAGTCTCTAAAGTGCCACAAGTCCTCCTGTTCTTTTGCGAATACAGACTAACACAGCTGCTAGTCTGAGACATATGCTAGTGTTATTCTTCAGGTGAAATTGAGGAGCATTCCCAGATAAACAAGAGATGTATAAAACATGATCCTGCTGCTGTGACTAGATAAAATAATTATTAGGATAAAACAAGTAAGACTTAAAGGGACACTGCCAAGATATAAAAATGTGGGGCAAACGTTGCACAGGTGTGATTGAGAGCAGAACTGGGCCTAGTATGCTGTTTGAAAAAAAATGTACTATTAATAAATCTGAGAGAATCATTCCCAGTAAATAATTTATGCAATGAATTTTGCCTGTTTTCTGTGCATGCACTGCCCGTGACAGAGCATGGTTTCTTGGAATATATTTGTTGTTCAAATTCATTGAACAAGTAGTTTTTGAGGTTTTTTAGTCCAGAAATTAATTGTGAATATTTGAAATTTTGAACAGTATTGCTTAATTGTGATTGGTCAGATAAGTCATAAGGGTTTTTTTTCTGTTCCATGATTGAACATTCAGTCACTTGGGGGCAAATTCTCCTGAGTCAATTTAAAATTTGGTTTCTGATCGTATTTGTGTATGTAACTTTGAAATTTGTTTTCTGTGCTCCTTTTTCCTAGCACAATTCACTTGCATGAATATTCAGAGTGTGAACATGAAAAGGGAGACTGAAAACTTGGCCAAAGTGAATTAATCTAAAAAAGCAGAATGAATAGTCACTGAAAAATGTTTGCATTAATTGCCCATCTCTAACACCACCACAAACTGAAAGAATTTAAAAAATCTAATTCATGCTGTTTGTGCACTTGATTCTCAGCTTATGACTGATACTATAAGTGCTTGTTCACATGAGCGTTTTTAATGAAGTCAAGCTTACTCATGTGAGCAAGGGTTTTCAGGATCGAGCTATTAGACTGTGCCTACTAATGTGTTGCTGTTCTTTGAGGGTCACAACTCTGCAGAAGACTGTTCAAATAAAAGAAACAACATGTTTTCATACTTGGCTGAAATTCACAGAAGTATTTCTGTTCACGTTAGATTTTAGAACCTTCCCCTCATCATCTTTTACTTAAATAACTTTACTCGTGGTCTCTCTGTCATATTGTCTCAAAACATTCTGCAGAACAATGAAGTGTGTAGCTTTCATCATTTTTTCTCCAGACCTGTTGTTTTACTGTGTTTTGTCTTTAGGAACTCTTATGTTCGGTTGAGACACCTATGTACTAATACTTGGGTGACCAGTACTAGTATTCCTATAGATACAGAAGAAGAGAGGCCAGTGATGTTGAAGGTAAATATTGATACAAGTGTACTAACTTTCCAAACTCATTCCTATAATTATCTGTGAATGATTTAACTTCCCTACATATAAAGTTATATAATAATTCAGAGGAAGATAGAGGATTGCTCACCAAAATTAAACTCTGTTTAAAAAAAACACACTATTTCAGATTGGGACTTGCCAAACAAAAGAAGACAAGGAAGCTTTTGCCATTGTATCGGTTCCTCTGTCTGAGGTCAGAGACTTGGATTTTGCCAATGATGCCAACAAAGTTTTAGCATCCACTGTTAAAAAGCTGGAGAATGGAACAATAACACAAAATGAAAGGAGGTCAGTAATGTGTTGTTTTTTTTTTTTCTTCAGGTCATTTTCATATAAAATGAATATGTATGTTGTCCAAACACCACAGTAATGGGGACACCAGTAAAATCTAGATAGATCGGTAGGAAGGCAGGTGAGGAAGGTGGTTAGGGTGCTAGCCTGGGACTTGAGACTGGCTGTGCCACAGGCTCCCTCGATGACCTTGAACAAGTCACTTAATCTCTCCTGGCACCTTAAAGACTAACAGATTTATTTGGGCATAAATTTTCGGGTAAAAAACCCATTTCTTCAGATGCATCTAGGTAAATCTTAGATGCATCTGAAGAAGTTGTTTTTTTTACCCATGAAAGCTTATGCCCAAATAAATCGGTTAGTCTTTAAGGTGCCACCGGACTCCTCATTGTTTTTGTGGATACGGACTAACATGGGTTACCCCCGATACTTAATCTCTCCTGTGGCTCAGTTCTCCGTGGGTGTAATGGGGACAGCGGCACTGCCCTATCTCACAGGAGTGTTGTGAAGATGAAGTCATTAAAGATTGTGAAGTGCTCAGATACTATGGTAATGGGGGGGGCGGGGGGGCTTAAAATTATCTAAAATAAGGAGAAATGTGAGTTTCAAGATTTACCTAGATTATAGAGCAAACTTTAAACTGTTTGCATTCTGTAACATTTGGGTCCAATGAGCCTGATTCTCATTTATATTAAGGACCTTTACCCCACTCTGGCAGTGTAATTTATACCCCCTTTACACTGCCAGAAAGGTGAATGAGTGTAAATGAGAATCTGGCTCAACATCAACTCTTCTCCCTTCTATCTATAACCCCCTGTCCTGTTCGTCCCTCCTACTTTCCATAGTCTCTTCTAAAGGCTGTTCGGAGTGGGTCTGCCCTTTGCATTCATCCGTGCTTCAACTTCAGTGCTATTGGAGTGTCTGCTCTTTACACCCTCCCAGGAATTAAGGGACTTTGTTGCACATTGTAGCCAAATATATCATACTGCGCTGGGTGTAGTATGCTAGTTATTTTCAACGCTCTCTGGAAAAATTAAATGTTAGATAGCATCTTTGGGTGCTGTTTAATTTGTAACTCTCATTCTGCCATGGAATATACACACCTTTTTATTGAAAATGTTAATTTTTTGGTGATAAAATTAAGCTTCTGTCGACAATTGAATCAAGAGGTTTTTGTTAATAAGAAATAGATTTATCCTAACGTGGCATGCTATAATGGCCTAGGCATTGGTACTTAACCCTAAAGAGCTGACAGGCCACTTCATCACTGAATAGAGGCAGAGAAGCACAAACTAATTAATTGGAGTGTGACGTAACAACAGTGCATCTCGCTATTAGGCTTGTGACCGTGAAACATTGAGATTCAGCATCATCGGGTAGTGGGGCTATTGCTGTAATATAGTGCTGAAAATATTTCATAGTGCTTTCTGGATGCTGGCATTATTTTTGTCTCTGTGATTTCCTGTGAAGGTGTAGCAGTCCTCATTCTTCCCTTCCCTGTCCCTTTCTGGCTTATAAAGGTAGGGTTCCTGCCAGCACCAGACTAGTTGGTCAGCCCTACAGCCGCATCCTTTACCTTTTGCTGCTTGGGCAGCACTCGTGTACTATAAGCCTTGTTCTACTCGGATCAGGTTCCAAACAGATTGATGTACTCCATGAGATCCACAAATGGGCTGAGATTTTTCAAAGCGGGCTAGGAGATTTAGCACATGGTTCCTCTTGAGAGTAATAGAAGTTGTGTGTTTAAATCCCCTAGTCTGTTCTGTTTTGTTTTTTTTTAAATCTCAGCTGAAGATCCACATGCCTCTAGACCCTATAGTTTAGAAACCTGGGTCTAGAATATATGTACTAGGCCAAATTCATCTGACACTTGGGGGTCTGTGGGTTTAGCTGCAGGCAGAATTTGGCCCACTCCTTGTTGAAAGCTTTTATTTTTCTTTCCTCCACTTTCCCTATGAGCTGGTCACGAACACCCAAGGTTTAGTTACTGAGCCCACATGGGATCATCTTGGCTTTTTACAGAGCTGCTGCTGGAAAGCCTGTAGCCCTTCTCAGGGATGTTTGTTAAAGTGGGTCTGTTGTCCATTTGAAATTCAAAGTTGCATCTATATATGTTCTGCCATATGCATGTACAACTTTCCGTTTTTCATCTGCCTCCTCCAGGATGGAGTAACCATTTTCTAGTATTAGAAGTACCCCGTCCCCTTTTGGTGCTCTTTACCATCACCCTTTCCCTTTAGCAAGAAGTACAAGACGTGGTCTTTTGCAAATCCACCTTCAATACCTCCTTGGCGAGTAGGGGTACAGAATAGGAGGGGGATGCTTGCATGCTCTTCCACTGCATACAGTGCAACCTATCTAAAGTGGCCAGCATTAATGGTTACCTGAAAAGCTCTAGCTAAGCTGCATATGAAAACATCTTGCTGCTGTTGCTGGCATATTTGTGTAGATTACTTGTTTTGGGATACTGTCCATCAGTTCAACTTGCTTCCTGTTTCGTTGTGGTTCTTTAATGCTTTGGTAAACATCCTTGTGATGGATTTAAGCCTCTGCTGATTTAAGGTCTTGAATCCTTAAGCACGTGTCAGGCTTGGCTTTGCAGTGGTTGAAGTTCTGCTGTGCCACAGAAAGCCTGTTCTAAAATGTATGGATTTTTTTTTTAAATGAATCCTAGCAAGTGTTGAACTTGCTAGTAAGGATTTCTCTACTTGTTCTAGGTTTGTAACCAAGCTGTTAGAAGATCTCATTTTCTTTGTTGCTGATGTTCCTAATAATGGGCAGGAAGTTTTGGATGTGTTGATTAGCAAGCCAAACCGGGAAAGACAAAAATTAATGCGGGAACAAAATATATTGGCCCAGGTATGTTTTGGATATTAGCAGTTTGTTTATATATGTACCTATTGGGGAGCTCCAGAAGGAAGATGGTCGTTTAATTAACGAGGCTACATAGTCCTTTGTTAACATCCACTTGGGATTTCTAGGTGTGAAATTAGCCACATGGGGCTCACTTACTGTTGCCTAAATGAAAATAGGAAACATTTGATGAGGGGAGAATTGAATATAAATGGCTATATTCTTTTCTGAGCTACACCTGTGCAACCCCACTGCATCATGTGGCTATAAGAGAGAGTAAAGTCTTGCCGAAGGATGATAAAGTGGAAACACGTTTTCTACTCTAGTCCCCAGTACTGTAAATGACTCCACAGCTGGTGAACCTCTGCATTCTCATAGAGCTGGAAGGACCCAGTTTATGCTAAGATCTGTGCACTTGTGAATCAGACTTAATATTCTTTTTAAGTAGCTTCTTTAATAAACAATGGTGAATAGGCTGGAAAAGAGGAATAACAGAATTGTCCTTCCCTTTGACTGTAAATGTATCCAAATTTTTTCTACACGATGTCAGTGAGTAGATCAATGGGACAATGTCACTGTTTTAACGTCTGAGATTGTCAGGATCCCCCCACTCCCACATCACATTCAGTCTTATGTAGATGGCAAGAGTGGTGCCCTATTTCTTACCTGGCTTAAGGTACTCCTGCGACAGTTAATGCAAATATGAATAGAAATGGCCAATGACAGTCATACAGAAATGTTAGTTTTGTTCTCATACTCAGTGATTTTGATTCTGAACAGATATTTGGGATCCTCAAAGCTCCTTTTAAGGATAAAGGAGGAGAGGGATCAATGCTGAGACTTGAAGATCTAGGAGATCAGAGATACGCTCCATACAAATACATGTTAAGGCTATGTTACAGAGTCATCAGACATTCCCAGCAGGACTATAGGAAAAACCAGGTCAGTTGTAGCCAAGATTTTTTTTGCCAAAATTGTTACATAATCGTATACTCTGGGTCTGACCCTGTGCTCTGTACTTGTATTCCAATGAAACAACTCTTGTAAGAAGGGGCTGGTGGACTGGGCTCTGTGTGCATTAGTATGTAGCAAATCAATCATTAAAGTATTGACTTCTCTTGCTGAACAATGGTATTTTTGTTTAGGAATTTTTACAAGAGACCAGTGAGATGTTAGGGTTTCATTTCCCCGGCATATGCTCCATACCATTTCTTCCTCTTTATAAGCTCCAGAGGTTCAAGCATGAGAATGGGACTCCCAGTTTGTGGGTCTCTGCTGTATCACTAAAATTATGCTCTTGGATGTCAGACTAGAAAGTGGGAGAGTTGCAGGGATTTCTGAATTCTTCTCACTGACAAATTTGTGAAGCAAAGAGTAATAGGGGTCTCAAAAGCAGGACTGATTCAGTCAAGCTGCCCAACCTACCGCCACAGAGTACCCTTTATGAATGGGAGAAAGTTCAAACCCATTCGGTCCAATATTTTTATGAACTAGAGTTGAGAATGAGTCATCAACCCAAGGACTTGGCAGGCATGGAGGGACTAAAGATAAGGTGTTGAAATGATGTGTATGACTTCTATGATTTCCTTTCTAGAGCCTTTCAAAATATTTCTTGCCTCTAAAAACAAGAAGAATACTTCTTCAAAATAATGTAAATCCCAAATTTTCCGTTTATTTTCTGTGTGTTTGGAGCTGGGGGAGGGGACTGTAGAAGACTCAGAAGTGTTGGCCACCCCTAAGACAGCTAATTTTTTCTTGGAGTACATTATTCAGTGATCCCAGATTTACTTCACTTCATGCCACTAGTGAGATATGTGTTTTGAGTATTAGTTTGAGGGATCAATTGAGCTGAATGTTGCTGATCCTAAAAGAAAGATGCTGCTTCTTACAGGCTGTTGAAGAGATCATCCTGAGGCTTTTTTATTTTTCAGGAATATATTGCTAAGAACTTCTGCATCATGCAGTCCCAGATTGGTTATGATATTCTGGCAGAAGACACCATCACAGCTTTGTTGCACAACAACAGAAAACTACTTGAGAAACACATCACGTCTAAAGAAATAGAGACATTTGTTAACTTACTGAGGAGGAATCGAGAGCCAAGGTTTGAAGTAGCCCACATACCTTTCTTCTGTATTGATACTCTTTTATTCTTGTAACAGCTGTGAATCTGCCTTCTATTTCCTAGTTTGTTATCTCTCTTTCATGGCTTAAATATTTTAATCCTGGCAGAGGAAAAAAAACCACACTACCCATATTGTGTATAAATTGTTGGACTAGAGAGAGCAGAAATTCCTGAAACTCTCTTGGTTTCACCACTGCTTCCTGTCTGAATGTAAAATAAATGGAGTGTCTAATGAAAAAAGGATCTTATTTTTTTCATTAGACTTCCAAATGTAAACATACAGTAATAATGTAAATGTATTAAATCAATGTACTGAGGGCCAAATTACTTTTATGGGAGCAATTTATAGTACTGCTGGGGGATGTTGCATTGCATCACTATAGTTACTCTGCATATATCTGCAGCCATATCACCTGGAGCTGTGATCTCATCACGTGTCCCAAGCTAAGCAATGTTGGGCTTGGTCAGTATTAGAAGAGGAGGCCATATTGGTACTGAGCCAGTTCCCTGGTTCATTATTAGAAGGGGACAGGACCCTTAACAAGGCACAATTGACCTTGTTTATTTAAGATCTCACATCACTTTTTGCAAGTGGAAGGATCTTAATTTGATTGATTGAATTTATTATTTGAATGCAAAAACTTCACTTGTGCTTAAACCCTAGGTGCAAAAACAATTCATGCTTTAAAAGCACACCTTACAAAACAGTTCAGAATGACCCACTGTTAGCAGTTAGGACCTGCCCCACAGCACTGACTCATGTGAAAAATCCCACAGACTTCCATGGACTGGTTTGCATGAGATGAGGTATGCAGAACTGAGCTCCAGAACACATACACACACTGTAAAAATTAAAACCTTCCTCAGCGTACAATCAGGGTACGTGATTCCCACCTGCCAAGCCTGAGTAATTACATTCTGCCTACTCAAATTTCCACCACATTTTCAATCAGATTTAGTGGGGTTTTTTTTAGTTTTTTGCTCTAAACTGTTATGTAATGTTGCTAGGTTACTTCCATTTTAGCAAGTAGCAGGTAATTAACTTCATTTTAATGGTGGAGGAACTGGTTCCTGAATATGATATACTGTTGCATTTAGACCTTTCATTCAAAAATACTTTATGAACACAAACATTCTAGAGTTCAGCTGTTGGTATTGTAAGTGTAACCTGGGGTAGTCAATTATTTTTTGTCAAGATCCACTTCTTTTGGTCAAGGTATAGTCAAAGTCCAGACTCCAGAGAAAATAATAAAATAATAATGATGATGATAAAAAGATTTCGGGGTCCGTTCAAAAGCATCTAGCAGTCTGGATTTGGTCCATAGTCCACTTATTGACTACCCTGGTGTAACCTATGCTAATACAATGTGGCGATCTGTCCCCCTTGAGTGGCTAGGCTACATAGAAAGGTTTGTGAACCTGCTACTGGCTTCAGGCTAATGGTCCTTGTGGCAGAGGCTCATGTTTTCAGATAGAGGTCTTGGGTTTGATCGCTGGTCCTCACTAAGTGCCTGTGAGGCAGAAGGCATTTAAAGTTGCCTTAAATGGATAGTTGTGGATTACTGTAGCATAGGGGATTCCTTGGATGGCATAAACTCAGCTACACCTGGTTTATGTCAGTCACTCCCCCATCCTTGGTATTTAGATTAGGGGACAGTAAGTGGCAGGTGCACTAGAGTGGGATAGGTGGTCCATAGCACAGAGTACTCCTCTGGATCCTGGGCCAGTGATGAAGTCCTTAGTGGAGTAATCCCACAGGCACATCTTAGAGCATCCTTCAGTCTGGTATAAATTATAAGAGGGACTGTTTGGGTCACCCTTGCCACACTCAGCCTGAGCTGCAGGGATTGAGAGCTCAGCATTGATCTCAAGATCTTACTCCTCTTTAGTGGTTAGAGGTTGCAATAATATGAATAAACAATGATCAAAGTTTGAATACAGCATGTATTTAGAGAACTCTAGCACTAGGGGCTCCCTTGAGGTGAATGTTTCAGAGATGAGCACTCTAGAAAAAATGAAGATCGACAGGTAAACAGATTTCCTTTGTGATGCTTCTGTGTATAATATTTTGTTTGCTTTTTTCCTGTCCAGATTCTTGGATTATCTATCAGACCTGTGTGTTTCTAACACAACTGCCATACCGGTAACTCAGGAACTCATCTGTAAATTTATGCTGAGTCCAGGGAATGCTGACATCCTCATCCAAACCAAGTAAGCAGCTGTAACTGAAACATACATGTCATTGTTACCTTGCCTTTCTTGCCACATCGGTAACAGGGTTTGTGTAGCTACAGTATGCGTTATTTATTTGAAGGCTGGTTTCAATGCAAATAGACAATCCCTTGGAATGCGCCATCATCCCAGAGGATATTGATGAGGAGGAGGTCTGGCTCTACTGGATTGACAGCAATAAGGAACCACATGGCAAAGCTATCAGGCATCTGGCCCAGGAGGCTAAGGAAGGCACAAAGGCTGATTTAGAAGTCCTTACCTATTACAGGTAAAACGATATTTTTACTATTCAGGGAACCAGATGCTACTCCTGTTGAAATCCATTGTCATTGTGTTAAACTGGAGCAAGGTCAGATCTATGCTCCGTTTAGAAACTGGATCTAAGTTTGTGATCCTTCCTACATTTAAAAAAAACCCAACAACAATCTCTCCAATATTTTCCAAAGAGTGTTGAGGCTTCGATGCTTTTGATGCATCCCTGTGCTCTCAAAATGCTGTGGTTTCAGCTCCTCCCTTCTCTAGCAAGTGGGATTACACAACAGCTACTTTAGTATACTCTTGCAGACCAGGTGTGCTCTGAGCTGTTGTCCAGAAGCACTGAGAAATTAGCACCATCAGCACTTCCAGGTCCCAGGCACTGGAAGGCAGGTGCATGAAACAGTCTTAAATGTATTGAAAGTGAATAGTTCAAGGGTTTTATCCCACAACTGCTGTTCTGTGTGGGGGACTTTCTTTGAACTCCAGTGTGAGCTGGGTATAAAAATCAATGGGGATAGGAGCCTAATACTAGTGTTTGCAATGGCAAGTCAGCTACTTTGCTAACAAAGGGGCTGTATTATTTTCATTATGTTACATTGGAATGGCATAGATCAGGCTCCTGAGAGTATATTCTCAGGTATGTTGTTCTGTGCCATTCAAAGAAATCCAAGATACTACTGAAAGTGTAACATTATTTTTATTACCTTAAGGTACCAATTAAACCTCTTCGCAAGGATGTGCCTGGATCGTCAGTATCTAGCCATTAACCAGGTTTCAACACAGCTCTCAGTAGACTTGATCCTACGATGTATGTCTGATGAAAGCCTCCCTTATGACCTCCGGGCTTCTTTTTGCCGTCTTATGCTGCACATGCACGTTGACAGAGATCCTCAGGAGTCTGTAGTACCCGTTAGATATGCCAGACTGTGGACTGAAATTCCTACCAAGATCACAATCCATGAGTAAGTTTAAAAAAACAAACACCCCAAAGCATTTTAAATGGATCAGACCTACTCAGAATAAAATTGTAAGTGGCTGTAATTTTAATGCAACACACATGTGAACAGATATTTTGCTGGAGAACACAAACCATTAGGCACTATTAATCCTGGAAATTTAAAAGGGTCACTTTATTCGTGAGTGTGTTCTTTAAAATGCATTGTGATAGGGGAGATGAAATGGCCTTTTCCTGGGAACGACAAAGGGTGAAGCCATTACATTCAATTAAATATTACACCCTCACTAGGCTGAACCTTAGTTTTACAATTAGAGCTTTATTGTGGCTTTAAAGCCACAACCTATAGTCAGTTGAAGCAGTTCAGAGACAATGGCCTCAATCCAGGAAAGCACTTAAGCACGTGCTTCGTTTTAAGTATCTGAGGAGCTCCACTGACTTCAGTGGGAACTCTCACTTGCTTGATTGCTTTGATGCACTGGGGCCTTTATGTATGAGGCAGGCACAGTAGTTCTGGGCAGTGGCGTAGCCAGGTGGAGGAAACAGGGGCAGTGGAGATGATTAAAAAAAAAAAAAAAAAAAAAAAAGACGCCACCCTCTAGTACTCACCCGGCGGCGCTCCGGGTCTTTGGCGGCGGGTCAGGTGGCACTCTGGCCTCGTGTCCTTCACTCACTCCGGTCTTCGGCGGCACTGAAGGACCGCCCCTCCCCCCACAACGCTGCCAAAGACTGGAGCGAGTGAAGGACCCGAGGCCGGAGTGCTGCTGAAGACCTCCGCCGCCAAAGACCTGGAGCGCCGCCAGGTGAGTAAAAATTTAAAAGGCACCAAAGAATTAAAAAGGTACCACTTCTGCTCAGTGGGGAAGTTGATCATGGACTTAACTTCTTACCATCTTTTCTACTATCACCACTGGTGTTGAGTCCCCCCCAGACCTGTGCCACAAGTGGAGGGAAGGTTTGTTTGCATCCTTTGCCTGCCACCCTGGTGCACACAAGCAGGACTAACTGCGATCTAGCCCTTTTCTGCACCAGAGAACTTAAAATAAGGTTAAAGCATCATGAGTGGTTGGAGGATTTGGTAATTTTTTACATTACAGCTCATCATATCAATGGAAGAGGTTAATTTTGCTTCTCTCTGTTTTGCTTGGTAGGTATGATTCTTTCACAGACTCCTCGAGAAATGACATGAAGAGGAAATTTGCTTTGACCATGGAATTTGTAGAAGAGTACTTGAAAGAAGTTGTAAATCAGCCATTTCCTTTTGGGGACAAAGAGAAAAACAAACTTACATTTGAGGTACTTTTCAGTTATCTTTGTCACAACTTATTGTACCCCTTGAATCAAACAATGAAGTGGTAGGGCATAACTGTTAGCTGTATTAACCAGGTTTTCTTTTGAAAAGAAAAGTTTAAGAACATATTTGATTATACAGTAGAACAAGGGTTCGGACCCCTCGGGGGGTTGCGAGATTATTATATGGGGGGTCGTGAGCTGTCAGCCTCCACCCCAAACGCTGCTTTGCCTCCAGCGTTTATAATGGTGTTAAATTAAACACACATTTTTATATATTTATAAGGGGTGGAAGTCACACTCAGAGGCTTGCTAGGTGAAAAGGGGTCAGTACAAAAGTTTGAGAACCATTGCAGTAGAACCGCCTGAGTTATGAACACCTTAGGGATGGAGGTTGTTTGTGGTTCTTTCAAAGGTTTACAACTGAAAATTGATTTAATGCAGCTTTGAAACTACTATGCAGAAGAAAAAATGCTGTTTTTAACCATCTTAATTTAAATGAAACAAGCACAGAAACAGTTTCCTTACCTTGTCAAATCTTTTTTTAAAACTTTCCATTTATTTCTTTTAGTAGTTTGTTTAACACAGTACTGGACAGTATTTGCTTTTTTTGGTCTTTCCTGCTGCCTGATTGCATGCTTCCAGTTCCAAATGAGGTGTGTGGTTGATTCGTAACTCTGAGGTTCTACCGTAGAATGTTCTTTAAGAAATATCTTAATACCCACTTCCTTAATTCCACTCTTTTTGCTTCCCGCTTTTGTTTTGTATACTGTACTGTGTGCTGTTAAACAGTTGCAGTTCCTCACTACACCAGAAGTGGCTGCATTTCAGTGGCAAATGAAGTGATTTGTATGTGGGAGGGGTGTATACACACATGCTCTGTGTACTTAAGAGGTTTGAGATCTTTAGGGTGAAAAGTGTTGTATTCTGTGTCGGATGTGGTAATAAGGGAATTGTATTGCACCACATAATCCTGTCCTTTATTACAGTCCAGAACACCTAACAGAAGAAAGGGTTACGTAGGATTGAGTCTTCTAGAATCAAATTAAAGAACACTTACAGCTGCCCTAGCTTAAACTACCTATGGCCATGCAGCATTGCCTCCACTATCTATTTACCTTTCCACAGTCTGGCGGCTGCTGTTTCAAGATGCTTCTCCACTGCAGCTGTTGCCATCTGGAACAGCCTTCTGGCTTCTCTCTGCCTCATAGACTTTCCTTCTCATTTCTTTTCTCCAATGGAACTAGATCTCCCCCCAGCTCTGCCTAAACCTCATGCTGTTTTCTCTCCTGCTTTCATTTAACCCAGTAATTGCATTATCTAACTCTGAGAAGCATTTGACAATTAGGGGCCTGGGCTCACATCGATGGAAAGGCTCCCATTGAATTCATTGGGTCTTGGATCAGCCCCATAGTCTGTATGAAAAACAAAAGGACAGGACAAGATATAACTGTATTGTACAGTTCAACACCACTAATGTTGCAGAGGTTGTCTTCATTGTGATTGTTTGTTTTTTTTCCCTCCCGCAGGTAGTGCATCTGGCTCGAAATCTCATATACTTTGGCTTTTATAGTTTTAGTGAGCTGCTCAGACTGACCAGGACACTGCTGGCTATTCTAGATATTGTTCAGGGTCCTATGTCATCATACTTCGAAAGACTAAGCAAATTTCAGGATGGAGGTGAGAAAAAGCAGTGAAAAGTTTTTATTAAAATGCATAATTCACTATTTGGGAAGGAAGCAGTTTATGCTATATGTCTTTGATCTGACTGTACACACATCCATCCAAATATGTGGACAGCGGATGATTTCAGAATGCATAAAAATGATCAATTTAAAAGAACTTTTAGACTGATTGACTGATACAGTATCACATGGTGCCACATGGGATACCGAGGCCTGGAACCTGGTTTGGAACGGTCAGCTCCGAACAAGTGGAGGGAGTAGCAGCTTTCTGGGTGTGGTGCAAGCAGTTGTGCATGTATAGTACAGGCATTTACCAGGCATTGAGGAAGATGCTTGTCCACTTTGAAGTGAGGTGCTGTGCTGGCAGCTGTTAGTCATAGAATCCTAGAAGGAGCAGATGGAAAAGACCTATTAGCCATCCTGTCCGTCTTCCTGCAGATGCAGGATTGTTCCCTAGTGAACACTTTCTTGTATTTTGGCTAGGTCAGAATTTAAATGCCCTAAACAATGGGGCTTTCACACCTCCCTGGGGAAGAGTATTTCACAGCCTCACTGTCAGAGAGTTAAATTTTCCTGTTCTTAATTTTATTAGATGATATGCTCCATCTGTGTCGCACCCTAAACAATTCCTCTTCCTCCTTGATGTTTATACTCTTCAAATATTTATAGACGGTTACCATGTTTTTCCCTTTTGTCATCTCTGAGCCAAGCAACACATATTTAGTTCTTTTAATCTTTCCTCAGTCTCTGGTGTTACTCTTCTCTGATTTGCCTCCTGTTTGTCAAAGTCTTTCACAGAATGCCGTGCTCTGTACAGAACGCTGTATTCCAGGTGGTGTCTAATCAGAACTTTACAGAAAGGGACGATTATCTGTTACTTGTGGCCGCAATTTGAATTGGCTGTTTTTGCTGACATGTCGCATTGCAAACTCATGTCTAGAAATGGCCCCAAGGAACAAAGTTTGTTTCTAGAGCCAAACTTTCACAGAGTCTGCGGGAGCTGGGCACTCAGATCTGTGATTTTGGGTCAGTCTGATCTCTGTGCACATCTGTAAACCTGGGATCTCCCTCCACTCATTGTCTTTACTCACCGCTATCACCCATAGCTCTGTTTCACCAATTCTGTGTTCTCCCTCCCTTTGACTGTATGTGTTTCAGGCTATTCTGGAGGAAGGAAAGTTACTTATTGAGCACAGAGGGTCAGGTTCTGCTCAGTTATGCTGGTATAAATCCAGAGCAAATCCATGAAAATCCAGAGCTACCCCAATATAACTAAGATCAGAAAGTCAGGAGTTAGAGCACCGAAAAATACAAATAAGATCTGTGAGAATAACAGGTCCCGATGATACATATAGTACACTTAAGTATAGTGCTATTTAGAGAACAGTGAAAGTCTGTGGAGAAGATCAAACGTAGGTGTGGGGGGAAAAACCACCTATTTCACTGAATTAAATCTATGCACAACACCTAGACAGGTTCACTGGATACAGCACTGTTCTTTAGTAATGTGTCACGTGCCATTTCCTCCATCTTTATCTCCACTTTCTTCAGCAAGAGGGTGCTGTCAAAGTGTTTTGGTCCCTGTGGCTAGCCTCCGCCTTTGTCTGTGCTGACCCTTTTTAGTTTCCTTCTTGGATGTAGTTGTCTCCACGGATGTAAGTCTGATGAGCGCTGCAGATGGACTGTAGATGTGTGTAGCTCTGGGTACAACAGAGAACCTGTGTGTGTGGGACTAGCACCGCCTTGAGAAGGACTGACTTCTTAATGGTGTTTGTTTGGACATGGCCCTTACTCTGCCTTCCCCTGCTAGTCAAGTGGCAAGGAATCCTGACTCTTCTGAGAGAGTTCCTTGCCATTTTGAACTGGTGTCAGTCTGTTCTGCATCCTTAGGTGTGCATCCTGCAGAGTCATTAGGGTGTGCTGGCATGGCCTGGATATTTGCAATAAAATCTTGCTGTATATAGTCTTTCTTAGGTTGAAATAGCTTGTGAGACTTGCTGGACATCCCACACAGCCATTTCTAGAAGATGAGGATGTGCGTTTTCTCTAGTTGACCATGCCTTATCTCTAGTGTGTCTTCCCCTTTTCTAACTTATGCATCCAAAAGAATATGCGCTGCCCATTAGTGTCGCTACTGATGTGCAGAGTGGTACTGAATGTGGAAAGACCTTTACCCTTGTGTAACCTGGCCTGCTCCCAGGCAGCTCTGCATTTCTCCCTTGCTCCTGTGGATGTACATGCTTTTGGCATGGACAAAATTAGGTTCTCAGGGTGCATCTATTACAAGGATGCATTCTGAGAGTGATTTATCACGGGCCATTGAGCATTCTCAAGGGCTATGTTGCAATAGCTGCATCTCTGAAGATCTTAGTGCAGCGAAAAAGGAAAGTGCTTTTTAAAAAACAAAAACAAAAAACCCAATCATTGTTAACTTTAGAAAAGATTAAAATAAAGGGAAAACTAGAAAGCAGTTCCAGGTATTGTAGTTGTTGACGTTCAAAAGACAGCTGGTGTGGCTGAAATGTCAACTATTTATAACTTCTCCATAAGTTGGTTTCTTGCTAGCTTTCTGATGAATGAATGAATTGGACCTACATGCTAGGTCCTCAGCTGGTGTAAATTGTTGAGTTCATATCCTAAAACTCAGGATCAAAGAGTCACTAACTAGGTTGTGACATGATAGACTCTCTTCCCTATGAATTATATCAGTAATATATCTTGAACATTAAGGAGTCCTTAAGTATGCATTGCAAAAACAGGAAGTAATGGCCCAGAAGCAGTGGAATAGCTGCCCTTTCTTTTTATTTTTTCCACATGATTCTGTGTCTTAGTCAGAGACATGAACATCCCCACTTTTTCCATCCCAACCCTCTTTCCCCACCCTTAGAGATCCATATAAGGAACAACCTCCGTCCTTGCAACCATGGAGGAACTGACAAAATTTCATCAAGTCCTTCGGTACATCTTCCTGGTTTGCTAGAAGGTTTGCTGTTGAGCACTAGTCCTCCTTTCTACGCCTAGTCTTAAGGCTTGTCTTCACTACTGGGGTAAGTCAACCTAAGTTACGCCACTCCAGCTATGTAGCTTTGGTTGACTTACCCTGGTGTCTTCACTCCGCTGTGTTGACGGGAGACACTCTCCAGTTGACTTACCTTACTCTTCTTGGAGAGGTGGAGTACCGGGGTTGACTGGAGAGTGCTCTGCCATTGATTTTAGCGGGTCTTCACTAGACCCACTAAATTGATACCTGCTGCGTCGATTGCAGCAGCCAAGAAGACAAGCCCTTATAGCTGTAGGATTGGTTTAATGCCATTGGGAGTCCTGCTTATGGAAGGGCTACTGGAAAAGGCCTATATGGGCTGAGCATGCTATCACCATGAAACTCTCTCATTCCTTATCACCCCAAATGCATCAGCATGAAACAATGTAGAGAGCCCCTCTGACTAATATGGTGCTGGCTGCTCAGAAACCAAAACAAATGAGAGCAGTATTAGAATAGAATAGAGGGGATTTGGACCCCACATATGGACTCCAGCAATCCTGTCTTCTGCCCCTTCTGCTGCACTTGGGGGTCCTCTGCCACTAAAGAAAAAGGGGCTGGATTTCATCCAGGGCCTATTGAATTGATGAGATGGTTTCTAAGTCTTGCATATATATCCATTTGCTGCTCCTTTTTATTGTTAACAAGTCTAAACATCATTTTGAGACGGGCTTTGATTAGCAGCACTAAGGCAGTTCCTACCTGTCAGACTGGAGAGATGATTTATCCCAACAGTTTAAAAAAAAATTATTCAGCAGACTATTTGAGGATTAACTCTTGGGAAATTTAGGCAGGCTGATCACAGATTTCTATAATGCAGTAATTGCTACATCTTGTTGACTATTATTTGGACAAAAGAAAGCCAGTACAAGTGGGAGTTACCTCCCCTCCAGATATGTTTGATTTTCTGGAGTGGAATATTTCTCTTTCATAATTATTTTTTCTGCCACTAGACCTGTGCCCCTATGTGATTCTGAAGCACCCTCCTTTTCCAGGGACCCCATACAACATACATTTACCCATCTCGCCAACTAGAATTCCCATTGAGATTCCCATGATCTTTTATGGCTTCGGGGCAGCATGCTATTGCAGAGATTAAATTCCCTGCCTTCCCTCCTCCCCTGTTGAAAAGTTGAACTTTGACAACACTTTCTGGTTTTCTGGTCCACGTAGTGGAAAAGGAAGTAGTACCACAAATGGCAGACCCTCACAAAAAGGGGAGAGTTGGTGGAGTTTCTTGGTAGCTGGAGTAGGTTGCTGGCAAACTGGAGGTGTCTGAGTTGTGAATACATGGAGGAGATCCAGTTTTATTGGGGAGTTGGGAGCTGGATGTGGCCTCACATGTATTTTCAGATAGGGCCCCGTGGAATGTAGAGCTGGCCCCACTCTCTCTCCTTTAATGTTATGTATTATATTTCTAATAGGCTAACCTGAGGTCAGCTAGTTATTGAGGGGTGAATCATGGTTTAATGAAGAAATAAAGTGTGATGTTCGTTTGTTTATGGTATGTTCTACAGCCTTTATGAGCAAATTCTGTGGAAAACCTGTAAAAATTAATACCTCTTTTACAAATGGAGCTATAAGGCTTTATGTTCCTGGCAAATAATATATAGCTCAAAGGATTTGAAATAAAATGTGCTCCTTTAAGTATTGAAGTGATGTTGTTATATGTTTCATAAATGGCTATAACTTTTCATGCACAAAAATTAAATTACATGAAGAAATGCGGCCAGATCAACAAAGGCAAAGACATTTAGAGTTAAATTAAAAGCCCCATAGCAGCTTTATCGTATGGTAACTGGTCATTAGAGCACATGTGGCGCTCTGCCAGAGGACCCCATAGTTCTGGCCAGTGTTACATGCCCTTGGCTGGTTCTACATGAATAAAACTTAAAAAGCTTACACTGAATCAGTATTAAGAGTCTCTCAGGAATCCACAAAAGCAAGGGCATTTGGAGTTGATTCCTGTTCCAGCTGTAATTCACCTAATTGCAGAGGCCCTTACTGGCTAAGGGCCCATTCTTGATGCTGGTTTGGGCCTCCTGTGAAGCACAGTCAGCCTTGAACTGCAGCTGACTTCTGTGGAAGTTGTGGGCTCTTAGCAGTTCTTGGGATCAGGACCAATGTAGGGAGGAGCGGCCTCTGCTGTGATCTTGGTTAGAGCGGGGAAACAGGCAATCCTTTGGAGTCAGGGGTTCTAATATTCAAGTGATATCAGATATCCAGACCTCAGAATCTAATCTGATTATCCACCACAGCTCAATTGCCTCCAGAGCCCCCTTTTTCCTAGGCCCCAGGGGCTCCCTCTCTCTACCAGGCTTCATCTGTTGCAGGAGTGAGAGGGGAATTAGCTGAGACATTTAGAGATGCTGAGTGGCTGCTCCCCCACATCTTCAAGGGGCAGTGTTTTAGATCCTTCGGTCCTGAAAGAGGCTCTGGCAAGTGTGTGTGTGTGGGGGGGGCTCAAGCCTTGATAGAAGAGGGACAGTAAAACCTCTAAGTGTTTATTATCCCTCCCATGGTTCTGACAGATGCAGCTGAGCAGCAGCCAGAGACTTTCTTCCGTTCTGCCCCATCTCTGAAGGAAAAAGGATCTTTGGGGGTGGGGTGTTCTGAGTCTTTTGGGGTCTTTTGTGACTGGAGTTCGGATGTCCGACAGCTGTAGTTTTCAACCTTTTTTCATTTGTGGACCCCTACAAAATTTCGACTGGAGCTGCAGATCTCTTCAGAAATCTTAGATGTAATCTGAAGACCCCCAGGGGTCCATGGACCACAGGTTCAAAACCACTATCCTACAGAGAGAGAGAGTTCGGGTAGGAGTGCAGAATATAAGTAATTTCATGATGATGATCAGAAATATTTGGCTCCACAAACAGGGACGATATTTGGGCTCATTGGGAAGTTTATTATTACCCATCCTTTCCTCCCAGTCTCTGTCAGTATGGGTGAGAGATGAGGTGCCGAAGCATGAAATTTCTACGTAGCACACGCTGCCAGATTCTTATTAGACTGCAATGGGAGTGCAGCTATCCAGAGGACATAAGCACCGTGGCAATACAGAATATATTTGCAAGACCTCAATAAGTTTGGCTGTACAGTACTCAGTAACAAAAATGCTGAGGTAAAAACGTTTCATAGAGAGTTTGGCGTTGTGTGACACTGCTCACATAAAAATAAATAAATTTTTTGTCTGCAAAACCACTCATTTGTCCCCCCTTCCCTCACTCTTTTTTTTATAAATAAGATTGACCGACGTGTTGCCCTTTTACTGGACAAGTTAATGAGCAGTTGTCAAAGTGCATTTGTTCTCTATCTGATCATTAAGCACCAGATTTTAAAAAAGACTCCATCACCCAGTGACGCCCATTTAGGCACCTAAATAAAGATTTCCAAAATTGTTCAGCACCCAGCAGCTCTGGTGTTCTTAATGGGAATTCCTGGCTGCTGAAATCTGCCTGAAAACTTGGCTGCTTTTTAAAATGCCTTACTGAGAGCTGAGCACTCTTGAATATCTCGCTCCAGCAGTGAGTGCTGGAGCACTTTTGAACCCTAGGAATCCAATCTTACTTGTTAATGGCCAAACTTCCATTGATTTTAATAGCGGTGGGAACAGGCTCAGTCCCTTTGTGACTGATACGAACAGGAATAGAAATATATAACTGGTAGTACTAGGTATTACATTTAACCAAGTTTGATACTTTTGGATTGAGTCTTGTGTTCGGTCAATGATATTTCCGCAGAAAATATTTTCAGGCTATTTTTTTGATAAAGTAGTCTCAACTCTCTTTCTATGTACTACCTTCTAAGGCTTCAAATAAACTAAGGGCCAAATAATGATACCTTCCTCATGTGGAATAGTACCTTTTGCCATGAGTGGTTCCACTGATGTCCAGAAGGCTACTTGTGCAGAAAGAGTACTACTCGCTCTGAGTAAGGGCATCATAATCTGGCCCTAAGAAACATTAGGGTAAGTAAAATGTGTCAGCTAGCGAACTGTGGAGACTGAAGTCCATTGTTTATCTACAGCCCGGGTATGGCATGGGGCCCCGCTCTCTCTGAGCTTCCTCACACTAACTCATGTATCTCATCTCCACGTATACTTCATCTTCCATATCAGTCCTAGCCTCACCACTGAGACTGTCAACAAGGGTTCCTAATTGTGTCAGTTGTGATGCTGCTTGTAGTGTGCTTGATTCTTGTCCACTGGGAGCAGGACAGAAACCACCACATAGCCACTGGCTGGGAGCAATATTAAGACAAGGCATAGTTTGCCAATTCCTTTCCTAGTGGCTTTTCTCCCTGAATATAGCTTTGTCATTTAACATCCATGCTATATTGCATAGCACTTTTTTCTGTTTGTGTTTATTTTGCTCTTAAATAATTTACTGGTCTGAACAATTCTATCAGGACATATGTTTTATGCAGGAAGTGAGGTGTCCCATTATCCAACATGTCGATTGCATGTTCTTTATAACTTAACTCCTCTGAAATCTCTCTCGTCTCAGAGAGGCCATTGTGTTGTCAATCATGCCAAATTGTATGAGCTTATGTGCCACAGGTTTGTGACAGAAAGTGATATTCATTAGGAAGTTGTGATCACTATAATACAATGCAATGAAAAGGAGGTGCACAGTTGTCTTTCCAAAAGATGACAAACATTCTTTTTTTCCAGCCCCTCGTTTTAGTACCTGTCAGTCTGTAACTCCTTTAAATGAGCGTCAGAACCTACCTTGATTTCACTCTTTCATTGTACTATATATTGGTGAATAAATCACTTATCTCTAACTCCCTGGACACATTCTACACTAGAATTGTGAAACCATAATAGGATGCACTTGTGGTTCTTGACAGTGCAACTCTGGGTAAGAGTCTCACAAAATACATTTTGTGCTCTCTTCTGAGAGGCATCTGCTCAGAAACACTCAGGATTTAGCCCAATTAGTAACAATGGAGGTGGTAGGTTAATTTATTATTTATTTATTAATGTATTGTGGTAGCACCTAGCGCCCCAATGTGTTAGGCACTGTACAAACACTTAATAAGACACGGGCCCTGCCCCCAAGAGCTTACAATCTAAATAGATGAATGAGACAAAAGGTGGGAGGGCAAACAAATGCAGAGAAATGCAGTGACTTGCTAGGAATAGTACAAAGGGCTCTATCCATTGGACCATGCTGATTGGATGTAACAGATCTGAAGTACATACCTACTCTTGGTTAAACTTTTCTATAGATCTGATTTACCCCTTCCTCCTTCTAAGGCAGATATTTACATTGAGTGGCATGTAGATTACTTTGTTTAGGTCTCTTGGAGGAGACCTCTTAAAATCAAGTTTCTGTCTAATCTTCATGGATATTCCTAAAGCACAGGTTCCTTTGAGTGTCTTGTGCACTCTCTGGCGCCCCATGCTTGTGGCACTGTGTACTGGTTGACGGTCACCCACCACCTGCGAGACAGTTGTGTTTCAGTGGTGGTCTGCATATACAGGCATATAGCTTGTGAAATATTTTGGGTTCTTTCACTTTGAAAAGTATACTGGTAACTAATTGTCCTAAGTGCTATTTCATTTTAATTCCAGAAATTTTCTTCCCCAAACCTGCTGGGTGTTAATTTAAAATATAATTGCTGATATCTTGCTATTTGCTAAGATGCTGTATGAGATTGATTTGCCTGTTACTCCCAGCCTTGCCGGTATTGTTGACAAAAAGAAAAGTATATTGGTTTAAAGAGGGTCTTAATCATTGCAGCTATAACTACTAAAATTGATTTAAACTGGCTTTTTCCCTACTAAAACCACTTTCAGCTGTATTAATGAAATACAACCGAAAATGACAACCTTCTTTAGTGGATCTTCCTCTAGCTTTTAGTCACACACACAGGTTGATGTTCAAGGAATGTTTGGGAGGAAGGAGTGTAGTGAATCCAGTGTAACTTTTCCTTTGTTATAGGTTCAATTGTGAAGCTGCCTTGCATCGCCCTTGCACTTCCGACCTCTGTTGCTAGTCTGTGCATAGGCTCTGACTCTGTGGGTGCTCTGGGGCTGGAGCACCCACAGGGGAAAAAATAGTGGGTGCTCAGCAGCCACCTGCCAATCAGCTCCTCCCTGCCTCCTATCAGCTGTTAGTCAGCGGGTCGGAGTGGGAAAAGGCAGAGTGAGGGCAGGACATGCTCCGGGGAGGGGGTAGGGTTGGGTCTTGGGGGAAGGAGGGGCCTCAGGGCCAAGTGAGGGTGGAGCACCCCTGGGGAAAGCTGAAAGTCAGCACCTGTGAGTAGGGGCAAGGGAAGGAGGCTGCCTCTTTTGTTTTCTTTGGTACTCGTATAATTCCCCTCTCTGTAGTATCTGAGTTCCTCCACAATCTTTAGTATATTTATTCTCACAAGAGCACTCTGAGGTAGGGAAGTGCTATTAGTCTCCTCACTTTTCAGATCGGAGAATGGAGAGAAAGAGATGCTAAGTGAGTTGCCCCAGGCCACACAGGAAATCTGGCAGAGTAGGAATTGGACCTGGGTCTCTCATGTCCTAGACTATCCTCCTAACCACTGCACCAACCTTCCTCGGACGTTTGTGGGGTATCTTCTCCCCTTGCACATGTGTGGGTGACAAGTGAGGGAGCAGAAGTGGGGATTGGGCATAACCTTGACCTTATTCCCCCCCTCCCCCACCGAACGTACAGAGCAGCACCGCTGATTTGTTGCAGATGGGGAAGTGATTACTCTTCACTCTGGAGCAAGAGAGGGACCAGCCCATACTGTGACTGAGTCACAGTTTGATTTCTGATTTGCTCCTGACACAGTGCAACTATGTATTGCCCTTGATCGGAGCTCATGGTGGGGGGAAGTCTAATCCTATATTGCATAGTACCTGGGCCTTTGCTATTTCAGCAGGATTTATCTTAGAGGTTGGAATGATTGAAATATACAGGGAATTTCCAATCCGAAATTGCACACTTGTATACTGAATACCTACTTTCAGTGGACCAATTCCTGAGAGGACTGCTAGGCACTTGCAGATCCCATTGACATCAATTAAAAGTACCTCTCAAGATCTTTTTTTTTTAGAAAGAAATTGGGATTGACATAAAAATCTAGAAGACTATCTTCTTGTCACTTTTTTTCAATTTATTCTGACTGATTCTTCACTCTGCAATACCAGTTGTATTGTGCTGTAACTCCATTGACTCTTTTTATGCAGAATTCATTAACTTCTGAAATCTCCATTACTAATTGGGAAAATTTTTACCTCCATATACATTTTTCAAGTAATGGGATGACAAGTCACCAAGGAGTGATGCAGTCCCATTATCTTGTACTGTGGTCTTTCCTTTTGTTGTTGTTGCTCTGTTTCTTAAACCAAGGGGATACCTAAAAGTCCTACAGCCGCACTTCACTGTTAGCAGATTGTGCAGCTGAAAGGACAGGGTGTTATGAATGAGATCATCTGTTTCACAAATTGGTGGTAAATAGTATTTAAAAAAAACAACTTAAATGGAGCCACTTTAAAGGTCAAGGGGCCTGATTCTTCTCTTCGTAAGCCTGTTTTACACTGATGTAACTCCATTGTAATCAATGCAGATAAACATTGTTTAGCATTTTGGGGGGAGGTGATCCTAGTCTCACGTTTCATGCAGTTTAAAGATCAGTTCTGCCAGATATGTGATTTCCAGCACCATGCAGTAGCCAGGAGGATATTTGGAAACATTTTTATTACCTTACTTATGTGCAGGCAGTTAGGAGGATCTGCCTGTGTATGACCCTGATGTTTGGATTTAGTCTTCAGTCTGATACCCAGTGCTTTTCTTTCTTGCATGATGCAAAAACGGCCAGAAATTATTCTCCCCCTTCCCCCCCTTAACTTGTATGGACGTGAAGGAGTATTTTCAAAAGCCCAATTCAAACAGATTGCACACCAGACTGAATGCTGAACAGGACCTGAAACGTGACACTAATGTGTCTCATTCACTTTGAAAAAGCACATTCTTTCTTCTTTTTAAGTTAGGGTTAAAGGCCCCCTCTTTCCTCACATACAATACGTGAACTCCATGAATGGGGGCAAAAAGGCATAAGGGGAAGATATTGCTAGCAAAATATAATAGGATGTTGACCTTTTGCTGCAGATTATATAGAAAGAGGGTTATTGTGATGTTGCTGTTGCCTGCTGATTAAAGTATACAGAAGACATTCAAGGAACTACTTAATCCTTCTACCAAATTATATCTTCTCTTCCAGCCCTTGGTTTGCTTTTGCATACTCTAGGTATTCCCGCTTAGAGGGAGGATCTCTTTCCACCGTTGTCTCATTGTCTTATCCATTAGCTCATATCTGTGAGTTACGAGTTATGAAAAGACTAATTCACACTGGTAGGAATCGTTATGTCCTGTCCAGAGCAAGACCCAAATTCCTCCTCCTCCTCCTCCTCTTCTTCCCCCATCCTAGAATGAAGATGGTCATTCATTCATAGAACTTCTGTTCACGTCAAAAGTCAGAGTAGAAGAAGAACAGCACAGTTTGTCTGAACAAACAGCATCCTCATGTGTTGTTTGATCCAACTCTTAGCAGAGTCAATAGAATGGATGGTTGAACTGGGCTCTTAGGGCTAGATTAAACTGGAAAGCTTAGCTCTGAGGTGAGTAAGTTACTTCCTAGGAGGAGCCCAGGCAAGGAACTGTAACTGTAGAGCAGCGGTTCTCAACCAGGGGCCTGGGGCCCCCTCCATGGCCATGAGCAGATTTCAGGGTGGGACGCCAAACAGGGCCAATGTTAGATTTGCTGGGACCCAGAGCAGAAAGCTGAAGCCCCACTGTGTGGCGCTGAAGCCCAGGGCTCCTAGCCTGGCAACCTGGAGCTGAATTCAAAGCCTGAGCAACTTAGCTTTGTGAGGACCCCTGTGGTGTGAGGCCCTGGGCAGTTACCCTGCTTGATACATCCTATAAAAGCCAGGACCAGCATTAGGCAGAAAAACAGTTGTGGCACTGGCCAGTCATGGAGTTTTTATAGCATGTTCGGGGGGCCTCGGAAAGAAAAAGATTGAGAAACCCTGCTCTAGAGAATATTTTGACATTCAGGTCAGGCTATAAGGTCTGTCCCTTTCCCAGGATTTTTCTGAAGTGGGAAGGTTGAGCAAATGGGGCTGAGAGGTGGGAGAATCTTAGCTTGTGAGAATGTGGAGGCTTTTGCAATTTGAACATTGGTTCAGCTTGTAGGCTGTATACGTTTTATGAAGTGTGTGTGTGTATGTGCTCAGAGCTGTGGATGGGAGTATGTTGAGTACGTCCAAATAAACGTTTCAAGATTGGTAACATAATCAAATGGCCAAGGGGTTTGGTAATAGGGGGCAGCATACAAAGCTTTTTCTACCTCTAGGTCACTGGTTAAAATCAGATTAGGTCTGTAGAGACCAAAAGTCTGTAGAGACCAAAAGTCCTTACCAACTGATGGCATCTTTGTGTCCCATTTTAAAATCATTTGTTGGTCTCAGTCTAGTTCCTAAGGTGCAGGTGTCTATATCCCCATCGTTGGAAATTTGAAAGAACAGGCTGGACAAATACCTGTCAGGGATGGCCTAGGTATACTTAATCCTGCCTCAGAACAGGAGGCTGGACTAGATGATAACTTCTCAAGGTCTCGTCTAGCACTACATCTCTGAGATTCTACAATTCTATCGCCAAATCCACCACCCCAATTGGCAAATCTTCATGGAGAAGCCAACAAAGAGAGTGGGCATGGAAACTGAACTAGGCACTCTTCTCCTGAGGTGTTCCCTGCAGAACAAGGTTATGAGCACATTGATGGGGTGAACGAGTGTTTGGGGACCCTTGTCTCTTGGCCTTTCCGTTGGCCTGCAAGTGTGTCCTTTGCGGAACGGTGATGTGGCAGATTTATTTGGCTCCAAAACCATAGATATTTTGACTTAACTCTTTCCCTCCTGTGCAGCTGTAGCTGGAAAGAGATGATTTAGTCCTTAGTAGATTTATTAAGATTGTTGGGGTATTTTTGCCACATGAAGAACGTGTGTGTGTGTGTGTGTGTGTGTGTGTGTGGGGAGGCAGGGAGGGAGGGTTTGAAAGAAAGGTTCACCAATTGTATGATTTCTTTTTAATACCTAGGAAACAATGTTATGAGGACCATCCATGGTGTGGGAGAGATGATGACACAAATGGTACTGAGCAGAGGATCTATCTTTCCCATCAGCATACCTGATGTACAGCCAAGCCTCCACTCGAGCAAGCAGGCCAGCCCAGACAGTGAAGATGTGACTGTGATGGACACCAAATTAAAAATCATTGAGATCTTGCAGGTAAAAACCATGATGGAAAATTACAAAGCAGCTAGTTAATTTTAACCTACTTCTTTATTTACTTAGGGACCAATTCTGCAACCCAGTCTTTCTCATTGAGGAGTACCTTTCTCTAATGGTCGTGCCTTGGCATGGAGAAGAATACCGCTCAGTGTCTGTAAGGGTGACAGAATCTGGCCCTTAAAACTATCCCAGAAATATTCTCTAGACCAGTGGTCCTCAAACTTTTGAATTGGTGACCCCTTTCACACAGAAAGCCTGTGAGAGTGACCCCCCCCTTGTAAAGTAAAAACAATTTTTTTTTATTTAGCACTAGTATAAATGCTGGAAGCAAAGCGGGGTTTGAGGGTGGAGGCTGACAGGTCACGACCCCCCCATCATAACCTTGTGACCCCCTGAGGGGTCACGACCCCCGTTCGATGAGAACCCCTGCTCTAGAGACAAAGGATATATTTCCAGATTAATTATACTTGTCTTACATCAGTATAATTTCATTGACTTCAATAGTTACTCCTCATTTCCACCGGTGTAACTTAGAACAGAACTGAGTCCAGACACACTGGAGACATGCAGGGCCAGACATTCTGGAAGCTCTCTCCAGATGTTCACTGGTGGAACTGAACAGAATTTGGGTCAGTGTCGTTTTATCCTAGCCATTCCATGAGGTACATCCACTAGCATATATCTTTAGGGTTCTCACCTTGGGCTGCTGTAAGTTATGTGCCACACAGTGTCTATTATTCTGCATACCAACTCCCACTTCCAGGTACACACATTCTGTAGAAGTTTTTTAGTATTTTTTGTAAATTCTGCTATCTGTTGATACAATTTGTCACTTTTGAAGCTTTCCATTTATACTGAATGTTTATGAAGTACGTCTTTTATATTTCCTTAATTACAAGTTGCTGAAAGACTAGCAATTGTTGGGTTATGCTTACTATAGCATACAATTGTTCAAAATGTGATAAACTGCATATTTCAGAGCTCAGAAATGAGCATAGGGTGGTGCTAAACTGCACTACTTTAGGGAGAGCCCTGGGAAAATATTAGTATCTGGAGTGTCACTCCCACTTCCTTGCTCTCTCCTTGTTCTGAGAGGAGCAGTAAGCTATGACACCGCTTTTGGGATGCAGCTTACTTTCCCTTCATACCTGGCTGGCTCTGCTGGTTGGCACTTGGGAGGGCAGAGCCACGGTTCCAATTTCTTCCTGCCCACTCCCTACCTGTATGCTCACAGGAGAAAGATTCAGGTGAGGCAGCTCCTCCTGTCCCTTCTTCTCTCTAGCCTCCATCCGAGCAGGTCTAACGCAGTTCCACAGGGAGTTGGAGAGGCCTTACCCTCCACTGTTACTCTCTGACATGGCTACATAACACTAGGGCACAATCCCGTCATATACAGGACAACCTCAGCATTACAGACCCCTCGGAAACGGAGGCTGTCCGTAACTCTGAAATGTTTGTAACTCTGAACAAAGCACAGTTCGGGTTCCAGATCCAGTAGCTGATGCTCCAGGCCAGGATTCAGCAGCAGCTGAGCTCCCTACTCAGCCCTAGCATGAGTTTTCAAACTTGGCCCCCTCCAGGCAGAGGGGGGTGTGTGTGTGTGTGTGTGTGTGTGTGTGAGAGAGAAAACAGAATGTTCCTCTCCCGGGGAGGGGGGTTAAAAACTGCATGTCCCCCTCATGGGGAGTGGGTGAAAGATCCCCAGTGCTGCACCTGCTCTGCTGGCTTCAGCTGCCTTGGGCTGGCAGCCCCAGCGTCTTGCTGCAAGTGGTTGCCCCGTGAGTGGGGGTGGGGTGGGGGGGACAGGCAGCCCAGATGTGGCTACCTTTAAGATGCAATACAGGCACAATATAGTACTGGCTTCTTTTTTTTTTTTTTTTGGTCTCTGCTGCTGCCTGATTTGTTTCTCTGGTTTCACATGGTGTCCGGTTCACTGGTCAGTCCTTAACTCTGATATTCGTACCTTTTGAGGAGCTACTGTATACTTATGTGTTAACCCCCCTTCACACCAGGTTTATGCCACAATACAGGCACAATGAGAGTTAAGCACACCTAAAACAGGGAAAAAATGTATACCCTTCCAAACCCTGCTGCCCTTATGTGAATATTTTCACAGAGCCAGATTCTGATTGCAGTTACCCTGTTGTAAATCCAATGAGCAAGTTACGTTTGTTTAAAAAAGTAAACCTCAGAAATAATCCTTTGTCCTTAGGTTTATATTCACCACA
Source organism: Eretmochelys imbricata (assembly GCF_965152235.1). Lineage (NCBI taxonomy): Eukaryota > Metazoa > Chordata > Testudines > Cheloniidae > Eretmochelys > Eretmochelys imbricata. The sequence continues at coordinate 238,865,643 of NC_135572.1, forward strand.
AAGTATCCTCAAAAAGCAAACACTGGCCAGGATATCACCACTAGTATTTTGCACTGAAAAATAAATGATTTGGCTTTAGTGTTTTCATGCAGCTTTGGGCAGATGGGCAGATCTCAGAGCCGCTGGACGAGTCTGAACTGACTAAAATATTCATGGTGAAGGAGGTGCAGCCTAAATGCCGCAGCATAGTGTGGGAGGTCAATCCCAGGAAAGAAATCACAAAAATTATCATTTGAAAAACATAGCTGTTTTATTTCCAGTAATAGACTTAAAATTAGCTCCCTCCCCCCTCACAAAACAGGTTAGAGAGAGAGAAAACTGTATCTTATTTTAAACTCTTGTCTTGTAGTTTATCCTTAGTGTTAGACTGGACTATAGAATATCCTACATGCTGTCTATCTATAAGAAAGAATTTGGAGAAGACAGCGAGAATGTTGATAGCTCCACCACCTCTCCACCAGACACACCAGGGTTTGTCTCAGGTAACTGTTGCTATTGTATTGCAGTTTATTGTTGCGGTAATTTTAGTAAGCAATGAACTTAACTACTTCAGAAAGCTACACATCGCTCCAGATTGAAAGCTAGAGGGGTGCCCACAATAATGGATATTTGCTGAGTTGCTGCTCTCTAATTAAAATATGATTCAGTTTTCCTATGACGGTTATTTATTATTCATTTGTATGCTTCCCAAAGGTTTGCTACATGACAAAACAAATGAGTGAGAACGGACCATGGAGGATGGAGTGGGGATGGATAGAGTTACGCGTTGCTCTGTTTTTCTTTCTTGTGTTTTGCGTGCCTTGTGGCAGAACTGAGGTTTTCAGAGGGCTTTAAATGGGGGTGGGGCTGATGAACTGGTTTACAGAGAATGTTTATGGATAGAGCAGTGGTACGGAAAAAAGCCTGGAACTGTCTGAAGAGATGAGAAGAGGGTATTCTGGTTTTGCTGACAGAGCAGAGCGGGTGGGTGCAAAAGGAATGGCAATTAACACTAATTCTTCAACAAGTTTGTGTCATTGTCTGCTGTTTTGGGGGGTTGGTTACATCAAAGAAAATATGAAAGATGCAGCTTGCAAAGCCTTTGGGGGCATGGGTCGTCTTTGTTCTATTTGTACAGTGCCTAGCACAATGGGGTCCTGGTACAAGACTGTGGCTCCTAAATGCTACTGCAATACAAATAAGAATAATTAAGGCCCGATCCTTCCCTCCTTATTATGGGAAAATTTCCATTAACTGCTTCAAATGGTGTTTTGCCTGGCCAAGGAGTCCATAGTTGGGCCTTCAGTTTGTTGCACATACTTAAACACAGACCATAGTTTCTTTAGCTGTGAAAACTAAATTGTGGTCCTGTGTTTTGTTTTTTGGCAGCAATTGTTCCTGACATAGATGAAATTGCAGCTCAGGCCGAGACGATGTTTGCTGGCAGGTATGCTCTCTGAAGGTTATACTTGTGTCTGTATGTGCTCAATAACACACAACATCTTTCCATCCGATTTTTGTTTCTAATTGACAATTTCTGTTTATTTTTTGTGTATCTTCCTCTCTCTTCCTCTCCTTTTACTGGTTCCTGTTGCCACGTAGCATAACCTCCTACAGAGGAGGTGGTGGGAGTAGTAGCTCCACTGTAGCATAGATGTTCGACCAGGGCCATGAAGTTCAGCTCTGGGTTCCAAACACCCTGAAATTCAAGTGTGTATGGATCTGGTTTGGCCAGTTGTGGGGTCTGGATTGGACACTCTACCCCCGAAGTTCAGGAGGGTTTGGATTCAGGTTTTTGGCTGGTTCCCATCTCTGCTGGGGCTTATCTGCATGGGAAAATTAAACTGGTATAAAAGAAGGTGTGAATTTGAAGTACTATAGTTATACTGGTATAACTCTCTGTGTGGATACTCTTATTCCAGTATAAAAGTTCCTTTTTCTGGTTTAGTTTTGTCACTTTGGAAATGGCTTAAGATAAACCAAAAAACCCCACTCTTATTCTGGAATAAGAACGTCCACATAGGGGAGTTGTGCTGGTATAACTGTATCAGTTTAACTCTGTTGGTACACTTGTATGAGTATAACTGGAAACATTTCCTGTGTCGACAAACCTTTAGATGCTAGTGATTTTCCCAGAACTGAGGAGAAGGGGGAAAGATGTCTGAGATGGGTGTTCTGAACTTTCCTCACCAAGTATGTCCCCTATGTATTCTTAGGCTTTGCCAAAAAGGGGAGTGTCCTCAGTCCTGTCCCTGAACTCCTATAATGAAAAACAACACACCGCTCTGGTGTGGCTGTTGGCACCTGCATCTTTCAATTGAACACTGACTGTGAATGGCTTCTTGGAAACATTATTTCTGCTTTGATATGCTAAATGTAATTCTGCTTTCTGTCTTCCAGATAATAAATATGATCCAGAAATATGGTGCCTTTGGCAATTTTTACTGGTTTTGTAGTTCATTTTTCCTACATTTAATTTTAGCAGCAGCGGATAGGGGACGAATAAAAAGGACAGGGCCAAATTCATCTTGGGTGCAACTCCATTGACTTTGGTGGGCTTGTACCAGCGATGAATTGGTCACCCAGACGTAAAGTGATGTGTTTGCAAAATGGAGCTTAATCACAGTGTTTGATGCATTTCATACGTATTTATAAATTCATAGATATTTAGGTCAGAAGGGACCATTATGATCATCTAGTCTGACCTCCTGCACAATGCAGGCCACAGAATTTCACCCACCACTCCTACAAAAAAAAACCCTCACACCTATATCTGTGCTATTGAGGTCCTCAAATCGTAGTTTAAAGACTTCAAGGAGCAGAGAATCCTCCAGCAAGTGACCCGTGCCCCATGCTACAGAGGAAGGCGAAAAAACTCCAGGGCCTCTTCCAATCTGCCCTGGAGGAAAATTCCTTCCCGACTCCAAATATGGCAATCAGCTAAACCCTGAGCACATGGGCAAGATTCATCAGCCAGATACTACAGAAAATTCTTTCCTGGGTAACTCGGATCTCACCCCATCTAACAGCCCATCACAGGCCATTGTGCCTATTTATGAATATTTAATTACCAAAACCATGTTATCCCATCATACCATCTCCTCCATAAACTTATTGAATTTAATCTTAAAGCCAGTTAGATCTTTTGCCCCCACTGCTTCCCTTGGAAGGCTATTCCAAAACTTCACTCCTCTGATGGTTAAAAATCTTCGTCTAATTTCTAGTCTAAATTTCCTAGTGGCCAGTTTATATCCATTTGTTCTTGTGTCCACATTGGTACTGAGCTTAAATAATTCCTCTCCCTCTCTGGTGTTTATCCCTCTGATATATTTATAGAGAGCAATCATATCTCCCCTCAACCTTCTTTTAGTTAGGCTAAAGAAGCCAAGCTCCCATTTACTTTCAGACAGTACTGGCAATTCTGCGACAAGCATCAGATTGCCACAAAGAAAATAACCCTGGCATTGAAGCTTCTGTAAAATGAACTAAAGTGGGGAGTGGTTTTTAATTTACATCTCTCAGTTTGTCCTGTTCGGTTTTAAGAGCGCTATCAAAGTGTGTGTGTGTGATTTGATTTGATTTGATTTATTGATTTACACCACAGGTTTTTAACTTGTTTGGGCTTTTGCAGAAAAGAGAAAAATCCAGTGCAACTTGATGATGAGGGGGGCAGAACATTTCTACGAGTCCTCATTCACCTTATCATGCATGACTACCCTCCTTTGCTGTCAGGGGCCCTACAGCTGCTATTTAAGCATTTCAGCCAAAGAGCAGAAGTTTTGCAAGCATTTAAACAGGTACAGGTGCAATGGTGTTTCATGAAATCTACTGTGTGAGGAAAAAGGAAGTCGTCTCAAAGTCTAGTAGTCTCACTTAAACTGCCAGTTACAGTATTAGAATGTCGCTTCCTTATAAATTGAAGGTCCAAATTCAGCCCTCTTGCTCCATGGGAGCTGCACATACACAGTTGCACATAAGTGAGCCAAGCTCGAGGTGTCTCAAGGCAGAGACCCAGAAACGGAGACACCTGGAATTGGAGCTGCTGTTGACTATGTAGGCCTGAGTGACTTGCCAACGGTCACATAGAACAGCAAGTGAATAACAGAGCCAGGCATAGTACTCAGCTGTTGTTCTGTCGACTAGATAACACCCCCATTTCTGTATAAATTTTTAACATGTTAACCCTAATCTATTAAGAAACCTGATGTAATGGGTTTAGATAATAGAGGACTTTCTTGGTTATGGTGACTGATAATTTACCTTTTTTGAGATAATTTGATGCTTATTTCAGGAGTTCACTAGCATGTTGCCACCTCATTATGTAAAAGGTGGTGGTTTTTCTTGTTGTAAAACCAGGCAAATGATAAATAGCTGGAAAGCCTTTGTTGTAATACTTTTGCGGAGTTGCATACTGGCCTCCCACCAGGATATTAAAGCGGGACCATGCTGATTAGGTGCATAAATAGCTGCTATTCCTAGTTAAGTGAGAGTTGCATACCTAATATGTTTGTTTGTAAAAGAAAGGAAAAGTCTAACTGGCAAATAAACTAAAAAGGCTGTGGAGGAAGTGGAATGTGAATATGTATGTGGACGAGCAGCACTCATCAATTCAGTAGGATAACAAGTCTGTATACTGTTAAGCAAGCAGCCTATGAGAACTTCAAGATTATATTCTAAAATAGTGAATATTTGTCTGTGAACAGCAATTTTAAAAAATATATATTATCAATGTTCTTATCTGCCATGTGACAATATTCACTTGATGTGGCATTTTCTTTTACAACAGTTTGATTTCTTAGTGGTGGTTATTGGGTTATACAGGGATCATTGTTAGGTCAAATTTTGTTGAATCTCTTCATTAATAGTTTAGGAGAAGGAGCAAATAGCCTAATAGGGAACTTTTAAAGATGATACTAAATTTGGAGGAGTTATGAACACCAGTGAGCAGAAAGAAAGATTAAATATATGGGCAGGAAATGAAAAAATAGATTCATCTGGAAAAATGCAAGCGGTCATAACTGGGGGTAAATGATATGAGATCTGACAAGCATCAATGCTGAAAGAGATTTAGGTGTGTTTCCCTATAGCTGGTAATGAAAATTAGGTCACATATGTTTGTTTTGTTTTGTTCCATTTTTAGTCAAAATGTTAATGATCTTTATAACTGAAATTTCAATATTTGGAAAATGTTGACTATCTCTACAGTTCACGTTTGGATCTCTTGATTTCTTGTAATGTCAATCTTGTCTTTCCATGAAATATTATTTACATGGGATAAACTGCTGCTTACTATATTCTTTTAATACCAGAAGGAGCATAATCCTGGTGTCCCCATTAGCTCTGCCATATATCTCAGGGGTTTATAGACAGTTGTTTACATTGCAAACATTTTGCAGTGTGATGATAAAGGGAGCAGAATGTTTTAAACATTGTAACAGTTTTGCTTTGGGCAAAACAGTCTTCAGTGGCAATAACTTCAGTATGACTTAAGTATGTGATTAAAGGCTTTGCTCAACTGGGGCCAAAGAGACTAAGAATGGAAAATTTCAGTTCAAAAGATGATAATTTCATAAGGTCATGAGGGAGTGAAACCAGGGCATTAAAATGAAAACCATTAAACAAACTTCACTGCAGCTGGCTCTGCTGTAATATAACTGTGGATTACTGTATTTTCAGGTCCAGTTACTGGTGTCTAATCAGGATGTGGACAACTACAAGCAAATCAAAGCTGATCTTGACCAGCTCCGACTGACTGTAGAAAAATCTGAACTGTGGGTTGAAAAGAGCAGCAGCTACGAGAGTGGGGAGCTAGGTGACAGTCAGGCGAAAGGGGGTGAAGAACCGATAGAGGTGTGTCTCTAAAGTCCTAGGCCACCTGTGTTCTTATATAGTTAACATATAGTTTAATAAACCCTCTCTCTCTCTCACACACACACACACATATATATTATTAAACTCGAAATTCAAAATGGTGCTGCTGGCAAGCAGGTGATACCCAGAATGCTGGGTAAACGTTAGTATTAAAGAAGGAAGAAGACAAAACCAAAGGTGCTTTTCTAGGAGTTCTCAGTATTCTCCTCTGCTAAGTTTAATAAGAGCTATATTATCTCAGAGAGAGTCTCCTTCAGTTTGGTCCAGCAGGAGTGCTACAGATCTGTTTGTGACATCACTCTGTTGCCGTGCAGGTGATCCAGAGGTCATACTTCCACTATTACAATGACTATTGCAAAATTGAATAGGAGGGGAAGGATAGACTTTCCCCAAAACTTTGGCCAACCACAAAGTGAGCATTCATGTGAGAAAAGGGAAGGAGATAAAGGACCCTTATTCAGTTATGCTGGGTGGTGCTACACCTCTATCCAGATCTCAATTCTCATGTAGTTTCCTTAGATACAGGGGATTATAGAAAGTGTTTATAGAACAAGATGATGGAACCAACACCCAGGCAATGCAGGGTGGGGCCCAACAATGATGCCATAATCACAAATCACACGGAGAATTATAAGAGCTGTGAGGGGGAAATAATCATCTCTATGAAATAGAGTCTGTGCTGGCATAACTCCCTACTGCAGATTCTGTGTATGCCGACAGGAGTTCTTCTGCTGACTTAGTAAGATCAGCTCCCCAAACTACTTTAGCTAACTCTACAGAAACACTTTTTTCTTTCAGATCAGATGTGGCTACACTAGGCATTCTGCTGTCACGGCCGTGTCTCCTTGGGGTGTGAGTTTTTTGTCACACTGCTCTCAAACATGCTTATGTCAGTGGAACTTTATAGAATATGCAAGGCCTGAAATTCAGTGCAGGACACTTGGCCACCCTTGTCACTTGAATGGAAGAGACAACATTTAAGTCTTGTCTACACTTGTAAGTTAATTTGGATTAAGGTAGCATGTGAATTTAAAAGTTCAATAGCTATTTCTTAACTCCATATGTGGATGCTCTTATTCTGGAATCAGTGTCCCCATACATGGAGTTATTCAGGAGCAGTTATGCAGAAATAACTATAACTTCATGTATAGAGAAATCTTTAGTTCCCCCACTCTGCCCCTGCTCTGGCTTCTGATAGGTTTGATTGTTGCCCTGAGTGTGTTTTGGGGAACATTAATTTCAAGCATTATGTATATTTTAGGGTTATGGGCCCAATCCTACAATCTTTACTCATGTAGTGAGTAAGCACTGAGCACCTAACTCTGCCATCCTTACTTGCGTGGAGCAGTACCGTGCCGTCCGTAGTCCCATGGAAATTAATGATCCTATTTCAGTAGACAAGTATAACTCAGTGTGAGAGTGGCAGAATCTGGCCCTGGCTTAGGGCTGTAGGATAGGATCCTATAACTGATGAAACAGTAGTAATTGCCTGTGAATTTTACAAATAGAGCAAGGAGCCATTTTTAGAAATTCCCACTCTCTAACAACACAGATATTCAGAATAGAACATAGATTAGTACAGGCTCTGTGACTTCTTTGCCCCCTGTGGAAAAGCATGACAGAGAACGTCTATCACAGGGCATAACAAGGCAAGATATGCAACCAAGTGCCTCTGATGTCCCAGAGGTGTGATTATCTCTTGATAACTACATCCCTGGAATACTCTTACAGGTTCAATAAACAGTTTTTTATTTTGTTAAGAGAGAGGATGGATTTAGTTTAATGCTGATCAGCACTTCCAGATAAGATGTATAGTTCTCACGGATTATAAAACTACTTTGACTGAGGAAAAATGCTGATAAACGTAACAGGTAAATTAATCTTGGTTAACCAACAGTCCCAGGGCAAAGGAGAGTGGTTAAATTATAGCAAAGAACCTGAAATATCTTCCACAACATCAATCCAAACATCTACTAAGAGGCAACATGCATATTAACAAACCCTAAACAAATAATAGTCGTCTTGTTGTTGCATAGATGAACACAAACATGCCAAATAACAGTGCTGACATTGTTATGAACTGTCATGAATGGCCAAGCAGCCTAGCTTTTAAATTTTCTGCTTTTAAATTCATTTCCACATCACCCAGAGATGAGCATTGAAGCATCATCTCTACTGGAGGAACATCTTCAGTCCTCATAGTGGCCGGCTGGTGCCAGATTATCAACATCCATACACCTTATGTTCTTCATGCTTTTGAAAAAAAAATCTATTTATCTTAACTGCAAAGATTGTCTTCGTCTTATTCTCCAGATCTGCTGTGTTACTCACTTAATTTCAGTCTGTAATCTTTCCAGGTCCATTAGAGAGAGGCTTGGACCAAATACTATCTATCTAAGGTACTCATGACTTCCATTGCTATCTCATTTAAACATTTTACAACCTTTATTACGTTTAACCTCATAACACCCCTATGAAGTAGGGAAGTGCTATTATTATGAGGAAATGAGACAAAGTAAATTGTCCAAACATAACACACGAAGTTTGTGGCAGAGGAAGGAATTAAATGCAGATCTCCCGAGTCCCAGGCTTGCACCATAGCCTTTGGACCATCATTTCTCTTCTCTATACTTCCATTTTGCTCTTACCTGTTGTTGTTGCTCCTCTTCTTTATTTGTTGTTGTTAAAAACAGTTCGCTGATATTCAGTCAGTTGCACTAAAAACCATTTGTGGTTGTGTTTAAATTATAGGAACCGAATATTTTAAGCCCAGTGCAAGATGGGACCAAAAACCCTCAGATTGACAGCAATAAGAGTAACAATTACAACATTGTTAAGGAGGTTTGTATACCTACAAATGAGGTATAGTAGATTCATATTTGTTATTATGACACATTATATCCTTTACATTTGAATTTTGTGGGGGGCTTCGGGTTTTTTTTTCCTCTTCCAGATTTTGATTAGACTCAGCAAACTCTGTGTCCAGAATAAAAAATGTCGGAATCAGCAGCAGCGATTGCTGAAAAATATGGGAGCTCACTCGGTGGTGCTGGACCTTCTGCAGATACCCTATGAAAAGGTTAGACTAGTTATTACTTATAGTAAAGTATATGAAGTTACTGACTGGACAGTCCTAAAAAGACCTGATAGAAAGCCTTTTGAAATCACTGGAAAGATTTCCATTGACTTCAGTGGGCTTTGGAGCAGACCCAAAATCATGATATCCTAATTCTCTACTTTGACAATAAGGAAGCTGAGCTGAATTTTTAAGCATGGGTGCTGAAATACTGAGGACATAATTGAAAACATGAATATTCATTACCTCAGGTACTCAAAATAAAGGTGGTGTCTTCTCATACTTTGAATAAGAGACCCTGTACTACTGCAATCACTCTGGGGGAGAAGGGACAGGCATTGACTAAATGGAACCCTACAGCGGGATGCACAGATTTGGGTGCTGAGATTGGTACTCTACGTACATAACATGGGCATTTATATGTCTCAGGACCAAACCATGTAATCCTTATGAAGTCTCTATTCTTGCTAAACTCCGGAGTTTTGCCTGAGAAAGGTTAGCATGATTTGGCCCCGTTTTACTGATCTGACCACCAAAATGAAGGATCTAGATGTCCTTTTCAGGAGCCCTTGTTTGAAAATTAGGTGCATCCATCTGTAGTAAGCACTGAAAAAAGACATGAATCCATTTGTGATATCCATTTACATTATCCTGAATTTGATAGTCTGCTGTTCCGACTTTGACACTGGGTTCAGTTCTCTTCAGTAGAATAGTTAGCTGTAACACTTCGTCATAGAGTGGCTCACTACATGCTTGTTAACGTGTTATTCTAAGAGTGTAGAAACTAGGTGCCTAAATCTAGTCACCTAAATGTATATTTAAGCACCTAATTGGTCTGATTTTCAAAAGTCAGTGGGAGCTATGGGATGCACAGTACCTTTGAAAATCAGACCACTTGATAGGAGCCTAAATATGGAAGTAAGAGCCTAAATTTAGGCACTAATAAGAAAATCTTGTCCTTAGCTGTATTATCTTTGATGTACCCTGTTTATTATATTATTTAGTGGTAGAGCCAAAATAAAACCGAGTCAACAGCCTGGGCAAAAAAGGGCAGACAGGAGCACTGGGAATGCAGCACTTCATGTCACACTGTGGTGATTCACTGAAGAAGGAGCCATTGATGAGCTCTGGAGAAAAGTGGGTTCAGCCATTCTTGCTAGAGGGCAAGTTGCCATCTTTGGAAGGCACAGGAAATTGGAGGAGAATTGGCACATTACTGATCAGATTGTGTTGTGGAGTTTTAGCAAATGTTTTCTTTTTTCCCCCTTTTGTTGTGTTTGATGTTTTTATCTGTAGACCGATGAAAAGATGAATGAAGTCATGAATCTAGCCCACACTTTCCTTCAGAATTTCTGTCGAGGAAATCCTCAGAATCAAGTTCTCCTCCACAAAAACCTCAATTTGTTCTTAACTCCTGGTGTAAGTATTTCATGCGATTTATTGTTTAAAATAGATTAAGCTGATTTTGATTCACAGACATGTATTGCCAAATAAGTACATAATTGGTTTCTTTTGTTTCTTCTCCATTAATTTTCTCTCTCCCTTTCCTCCTTCCTTCCTTCTTTCCTTTTTCCTGTTACGATTCTTTGTCATTGCTTCTAAAGAGATCCATTTCTGAAAGTGGAAAGCAAAATTGCATTTATAATTTACCCGCCATTATCTGCAAGCATGATGTCTCATTGTCAAGACAGAGTATCACACATGGCTTGATTCTGATCTCACTTACACCTCTGTAAATTAGGAGTAACTCCAGTGAAATCAGTGGAGCTACTGTGATGTAAAACAGTGTGAATGAGATTAAATCAAGCCCACAGTATTTTACTCCTACATTCAGAATGCTGCCGCCACCAAGATCATTTTCCTAGCCTGTCACTTTGACCATGTCCCCCCCTGTTTTTATATCCCTCCACTGTATCTCCCTTCTCTTTGGTATCCTAAACTACTTGTCTTCACTTTCAAGTCGCTTCATAATCAATCCCCACCCTGCCTATCGTTTCTCATTTGCTATCGCGCTGTTGACGCTCACCTCCACTCAGCCCAGGATGTCAGCCTCCACTGCCCAGCCTGGTACATTTTCAAACAAGCACCGTTGTGCTTTCTCCCATGGGAGGCACTTCCCATAAACATCCACAAAGCTACCTCGTTCTTCGCCTGCCAACCCCTCCTCAAATCTTCCCTTTGCCAAGATGCCGACAAAAGACGACGTGGGTTAGACTGTTAGTGTACTGGGACTACAGCCTATCATGGTGACCGGTATTGTTTCGTTGTACTCCTCGGTCTATCTGTATCAATCTCTTTGTTTTATACTTCAGTGATAAGCTTCTTGGGGCAGGGACTGTCTTTTTTTAATTTATTTTTTTTATTTTGGGTTTGTACTGTGCCTAGCACAATGTGTCCTGATCTATGATTGGGGCCCCTGGGCATTATGGTAATACAAATTATTGTTGTTGTTGTTGTTGTTCATTTTATTTATTTATTAACTAATCAATATTACCTGTGTGTCGTCCTCCTTCAACTAACCCAAAACTTGACCTCTTGTTTAGATAGGCTAAGATGTGAAAAGTGTGGTATTAATTCACTTCCCTTCCCTTTTAGTCAGTCTCCTCTTCCCATCTATCCCCCAGATTTTTGATTTGTTTCATTTATTGTTAGTGAGCCATGCATTGTCATTGAGAGCCAGGATCTTTTCAGCTTACTGGTTGAGCGGCCTGCTAAGCAAAACCCACTTTCGTTAGAAATAATATAATCATGTTAGAAGTCCAGAATCTTGACAGACCATAATGGCCTACGTACATCCCTCTAGAATTAATATGGTCCATTATTTTTTTTATTTTTGGTGTGGATTTAGTGCTGGTGAAGGGTGCTGGGCTGAGAGTCCTGGAGACTAAGAGCTCAGTTATCCCAAAGTCCTTTTACAGTGCTCTAGCAGCATGTAGGTCCTTAAAGTGGGTATGAATTTAGTTTGTGACAATTTTAGGCCTTTTTGCACTTTGCAAAAGTAGCCTAAAGGAACACCAGTATAAATGAGAATCAGTCCTTAAAGCTTCTATTTACCCCTTGAACAGGCACATGTTGGGGATTGGCCATGATGCCCTTTCAGTGTGCCCTTACTCTGACCTGGAGACTTCTGATCCCCTCTTCCAGTATCCATTCTCAGGACATTATATAAACTAGCTCTGCCATTCTGATGAGGCTGTCTGATTTAAATCTGTTTAGCTGCTTGAAGCTGAAACCATGCGGCACACCTTTATGAACAATTACCATCTGTGCAATGAAATTAGCGAGAGAGTAGTGCAGCACTTCGTACACTGCGTAGAGACACATGGCCGACATGTGGAGTACCTGCGTTTTCTGCAGACAATTGTAAAAGCAGATGGCAAATATGTGAAGAAATGCCAGGATATGGTAATGACAGAGGTAGGTTTACTGTTCATGTTATATCTGTTTAACACACATACTAATATTCTGAGGTTGCTTTTCTCTGCTGTTAACGCCAATGAAACATGCTGGCATTATAGGTTTAGAATTTTAAATGTTACCATGAATAATGAATATTTTAGCGTACATATTTTTGAGTTAAATCTAATTTAGAAAGGCCATCTGTATCACTACTAGCCGTAAAATGCAAGAGCTACTGTGATGGTATGCAGAGTTCTAGTTCTGGGACTTGCAACAGAGAAATATTTGAACTCCATACTCAGACCTTCATTCTCCTGCACTGTATCCCATCTACCCAGGAAAATTTACCATTTTGTGGCACTGCATTCTAACAAAACGTGCTCCTGCTTACATAAATTCATCCAAACTTTGTTATGATCATTTTATGGAACCCCATTACAATCCCAAAGGCCAGATTCTGATCTCCGTTCCATTGGTGTCATTCTGGAGCAACTTTGCTGAAGTCAGTGGAGTTACTGTGGATTTACCCAGAGTAATGAAGTTCAGAATTTGGCCTGGTAAATGTCACTGCATAGACCAGCTCTCTGAGGGCCAAAGCTTTATGCCATTGAAGTTAGTAGGAAAACACCAATTTGACTTCTCATGGGAGCACGATTTGGTACACATGGGGGTGGATTAGGGTTTTGTGGGGTCCTGAGCCAGAGCAAGTGGGGGCCCTCCCTACCCCTTCTGCCTGCAGTCCCTCCCACCCCTCCATGCTCCCGCTGGGGAGCAGGGTCAGGGCGTGGAGGCTTGCCCCGCTCTGCCTGCCCGGCTCTCCTGCCGGGGAGCAGGGTCAGGGCGTAGGGGTTTGCCCGACTCCATCTGCCCAGCTCTTCACACACTTATTCATGCATCTAACTGTAATTATGTGAACTTCATTAACTTCAGTGAGACTACTCCATGTGAGTAAAATTACATATGAGCGTAAGTGTTGATAAGATCAGGGCCCAAGTATTATTTTCATTCCTTTGCAATTTTTTTTTCCTTTTGGGAAAAGAAACTCTAGGAAGAAAACAGAGAGGAGCAATAGTCCTGATTTAAGCAGAGTTGAGATGTACAGAAAATTCTCTTTACAGCAATAAAGAAGAAAAATTTCTAATTAAGAAAATAAAACTTCATCCTACATGGATAACCTTTAATTAATTCCATTTCAACTTTTTCAGTTTGTCTGAAGAGTTTTAACATGTAATATCAATTGCAAGCGTTTGCTTTACGTAATTCAAACAATTCTTATGCATTAGCGCTTTTAGAGTTCCTTCCCTCCTACACTCCGTATCATATAGGTTTTGAGCTTCTTATCATACAGTTTTTTTTCTTTTTTTTTTTTCCAATTTAAATACATTTTGTCAGTGAAGAGAGGTATTGCCATATTACCTCTTCAGACTGATTGCATGATGAAAAGAACTTAGCTCTGACATTTGGATCACAATTCCTTCAGGAATTAGCAAAGAAAGGAACCATTTTGATGAGGGGGAAGAAAGAGGACCATTGTGATTTTAGGCAAATGACTATTTTCCTATGCTTGTCTCCCCATCTGTAAAATGGATGTAACGATATTCACCTAGCTCAAAGACTCCTGAGAGGCTACTGTTAGGGAAGTGCTTTGAGGTTCTTGGATGAAAGATTGCCATATCAGCACAAACATTATTACAAAAGAGAAAACAGGACTTATTTAGGGCCCTTTGACCCAATCAGTGGAACAACAGAGCTTTCTAGTATGTCTTGTGTTCCAGAATGAAGTGCATTGCAGAATGTCGACAGCTAATCCAAAACTGATCATCCTTGTTGATGTTTACCTAGACTTCTTAACTGCTTAGTTGTGACTTACTCATATGGGACAAAATGCTGCAGCATTTTCTCAGTCACAACTGTGAGTGGGAATTTTATCTGACCTTATGTTGGAGGCTTCTTAGAGTTTCTTTAGTGAGGACATTCAAATTATAATTTTATGCTTGGATCAATGTTTGGTTCCCTTTGCAGGTCACCTTTAAACTGGAGGGGAAATAGTTGGGTGGGTAATTTGGAAAATAAGATACTTTTCTGCTTCCATTACCTTTATGATGATCATTTTGTTCCACTTGCACTATAGTTGCTGATGCAGCACCCTCTCTTTTATGTGTGTTCATGTCTTCACATTGAAAGTTCCCTCATGGTCACAAAACAAGTAGCTCTGTGTTCCATTGCCTTATCCAACATCTTGTTTCGTGCATTCAATAAATTAATCTAATTTTTCAGCAGCTGATCATTCTGTATACAGTGTAGGGGATATACTGCATTCAAGGCACATTTTAGGAAGTGACTCTGGGCCAGGTGATGTGTGGCTCTTAAATGGGGCAGCATGCAAGGAATCTGTGACAGGGCCAGATACTAGACTTGGTTGAAATATGGAAAAATATTCTCACGAAAAATTTCAAAGTTGTTTCCCTCTTGCAGGATTTGATATGGAACAATTTCTTAATTATTTTGTGAATTATTTTTTGAAAAAAAGTCAAAATTTCACGTTTTTGAATTTTGATTTCCCCCCATTTCTCCATCCTTTTTCATTTTTGTCACTTAGAACAATAAAATAAATGATGTTTAGGTTATTACTTCCCCCCCAACTTTATCATTTTTCCTTTTCTCATTCTAACTTTTCCAAAACTGAAGAAGTTTTCTAAACTTTTTCAGTTTTGGAAAACTTAAGATGTGGCAAAAGGGGGTGGGGAGAAAAAAAAAATTGGGTGGGGGAAAAACCCGAGACAACATTAATTCTGTTGCATTCAATGACTAAAAGAGAAAAAACAAAATTCAGAAGATTCTGAACTTCAAATTTTGAAATTTTCAAGTTTTGATGAAAAACTGGAAAATAAAAAAACCAAACAAACAAACTACAACTTTTCATTAAAGTTTTCTCTTTCCAAAGAGCCTATTTTTCATCCCTGCCATGTGCAAAAAATGGTCAAATGAAAAATTTCAGGCAGCTCTACCAGGTACAATTGCCACCCTTGCACTTGGGGATGCATAAGAACTGCCTCTCCCCTAAGAGTGCACTATACCCCAGAGAGGATGGGGAAAATGCAGGGCTATGGCCATGTATGCACTCTGTGCCAGCTTGCTAAGTAGCAGTGGCACAGTAGAGGGAGTAAGCAGCAAGCCCTCAAGGGATGTAGCAGCAGATATATTGAATGCCCTGGGAGAGCTCAGAGAAGAACTCTGTCTACTTGGGACAAAACTTTTCCCTGAGATCCACCAGGATGTTGTTGTACCACGTGTACCTGGGCTCTGGGATGTGTCTAACTGGCATGTCTGAGCCCTCCAGGATGAGTGAGTTACTCCTATTACTCACATCTCAGATGCCTATAGCTGCAGCCTTTTTTTTTTTTTTTTTTTTTTTTAAAGGAATCACTGGCCTTACATTAACAATACTAGGATACAGATGGTCTCTAGTACATAGAGAAGGGAAGGATAGTTATGTGTTTAAGGCACTGGCCTGGGACACAGAAGACCCAGATTCAGTTCTTGTATTTGCCACCGACTTGCTATGTGAGCTTGGGTATGCCATTTAATCTGTGCCTTATTTCCCCATCTAAGAAATGAGGATAATAATACTTCCCAACTTCACATCAGTGTTGAGGTTACATTAATTAATGTTTAAGTGGCGCTTGGGTACTCTGATGGGAGTGGTATACCTACTAAGATAAATGTAGTCATAGACAGAAATCTGGAGTAACTCTGTTGAATTTCACTCTGCATCAACTGACTTCAATGGAGTTATTCCAGATTTGCAGGTATGCAACTGAGATAACGTATGCTCAGTTAGCCGTATTCTATTTTTCCTAGTGCTCTGTATATAATCAGAGAGCAATTTTGCACATTGCGAGACAGAACGAATCATTAGAAAGAGAACACGATGTGGGATACTTGAACAGTTGGGCAGACTTTTGTACTATCATTTCAGCTGATAAATGGAGGTGAAGATGTGTTGATATTTTATAATGATCGAGCATCATTTCCAGTCCTCCTACAAATGATGTGCTCAGAGCGAGACCGAGCGGATGAGAGTGGACCCTTAGCCTACCACGTCACGCTTGTAGAACTGCTAGCAGCATGTACAGAAGGAAAGAACGTATATACGGAGATCAAGTGTAATTCACTCCTGCCATTGGATGACATAGTGAGAGTGGTAACCCATGATGACTGCATACCAGAGGTAAGCTTGACTAGACAGTGCGGCAACGGAAGAATTATTATAAAGAGGAAAAACATTTGCAGAGCTTCTAAAAGCAAATAGGTTGAATGTTTGTCCAGAAAGCAGTCTTACCAGTTCACTTGTGCTGTTTGTTAAGCTGCACAAATGAGAGAGTAAATCAGAACATTTTCCAGAAGTAAACTGTTAAATGAAACAATACGATGATGATTGAGTTTGCCATGCTGAAATATCCCCACTGCACGAGTTGGAAGGTATGAGGTGAAATCCTGTCCCTATTGAAGTCAATGGGAGTTTTGCCTCAGTGGGGCCAGGATTTCACCAAGGGTTTCAAGTGCCTTTATTCACAGTAAGTACAGGCTCAGTCCTATAAACACTACCAAGCATAGTTCAGCAGTGCTGTGAACTAAACTGTAAACCCTGTATATAATAGAAACCACTTCAAGCCAGGGGGTGCAATAGCACCCCTATTTCCAGCACCTGTGTTTCATAATTCAGCAGGAGCTGGCTCAGACTCTACACTTTGGTCGATGAAGTCAGTGGGACTTTGTGCAGCAGTTGGCCCATGAGTTATCAGTTGGGGACTGGGAATCTCTGATCTTTTTACAGGATCAGGTAATTTGCCAATAAAGAAGCACATCGTACTTTGTGGTCATCCTTATCACAATAAAATTATTTTCTTGGTTGAAAATATGTATATTTATTTAAATTACTGCCATTAGTTTAGGAAAACCCCCCAGCTTTTCTGTTTACTGCATTTAAATTTGTCTATTATCTCTACTTTGTACTATCGAAAATTTAAAAATATGTTATATGTATGTTACGTGCAAAGTGTGTTAAAAGAACATTAAGAATGAAAAGCCAAACATTCAAAAATTAGAAAATGCCAGAATTAAGGCTGCCTGTGCAACCTTAATTTGGCCCTCTTGTGTGTTATGGATTATGATACAATTTTCACACGATCACACAATTTTTTCCACAAGACCCACTGTCTTATTCAGGGAACAGGATAGACAGTGCTCATTTAATGAGCAGCTCTTCCATATTTTGTTCTATCCTCATTGTTTATTTAATATGTGGCCCTAGCCCTTATTTACTGTATTAACATTCTTTTAATCTAGGGGTTTTTGTATATAATACATATATGCATATTCACCTCCTGAATATATGAAAGGGCCATTTCTCTACCCTTATTTTCCTTAACATGGCTATTACCTTCAACGTGGTCACACTCTCCTTTTTTGTCTGGACTTGGCTTCCATGCCTCTGCTTCTCCCTCTTCTCTCTTTGCCGGTGGTTTCTTCATCATTTCCTTTAATGGCTCCTCATCCTTCCCTCTTCCTCTTCTGATGATCCCTCATGGTTCTTCACTCCGTCCCCTACTCTTCCCTCTTGGCAATCACCCTGTTGATTGTACCCTGACTTAACCCTGTCTGTCCAGTCTTACATCTCGAGTAGCCTTTCTGTCAGGCACTGTAGACTTCAAACTCAAGCCCACAGAGCTGCTGTGCGGGAGCTTTACCTTCTGCACCACCACACTGCATGGGCTGAGGAGGGAACTGCTGCTAATACCCCACCATCAGAAGCTGACTCAGTAGGGTCAGATGACTAACAGCAAAATGTTGATTGGACCCCGCTGGGTGTAAAGCTTCCTGTTCCTGTCCAATCCCTTGTCTGAGCAACTAGACACTAAGCTTGTTGCTGCCCAGACCTCTGAGACCAAGTTCCAAGCCTTGTTCCTGGTTTCTGCTTTCTCTCTCTGGCTTTGATCCTTGGCATTATCCTAACCTGGACATTACTCCTGGCTCAGACCACTAGGTCAGATCACCCGTGTTAGGGGCCCTGACAACTTGCTCAGACCAACCTCAGTCTCCTCTGAGACTTATCATTGAATCCCTGGACTGAGTATGGACATTGCGGGGGTTCTCACCTTGCCATCGCTCCAGGGCCCTGTGAGTCCACAGGAGTAGATTGTTGCCTTCCAAGCAGAAAACCAGAAATTGAGGGACAAAATACAACAGCTGCAGATGAGAAATGGTTCCTTGCAGGAGCAAGCTACAGCACTTATGTTGAATTTTTGGGGTTCAGCCTGTCAGCAGATGGACCCTCAGAGAGTATCTGCAGTTCAGGATTGGGCCAAATCCTGGAGCATCCGAAAGATCCAAAGGTTCATAGGGTTTGCCAACTTTTACTGGAGTTTTATTCCAAACTTCTCAAAGGTCACAGCCCCTATAACTGTCATTCTCTGTAAAACTCCAAGCTTTCACTGGGCCCAGAGACCTGCAGGCCTTCAAATGCCTGAAGATAACTTTCACGTGTGCTGGATGTCCAGTTGCCATCTCAAATTCCTTCTCTCCAAACTGGGCTTATCTTTCCTCCTAACACATTTATTTTCCCTCTCTTGCAATTCTACTATTCATTCTGTCTCTTAGGCCTGCAGCCTTTGTCTAATCTTTACTCTCCTCTGAATCCTCTTGCTCCTGCTCCCAATCCTGTCATTTCTTCCTTTTTAACATCACCCAAATCTACCCCTTTTCTCTTTGTCCCCGCATCATTCTCAGGTCCTCTCTTTTCTTTATCACTGCAACCTCCTCTTTGGCTATTCGGCACATCAACTGGCACATTTCAGTCAGTCCACAATGCTACTGCTGACATCGTTTGCCCTTTACTCTTCTTCAAATTCTGCATTGGCTTCCCAGCTTTCTGCATCTCGTTTGTGCTTTTGTTCCTCACCTGCAAGGCTGTATGTAATTTTGCCTCCAAAGACATTTCTGCTGTCCTTTCCACCTACTTCCTTTCTTGCTTCTATTACTCTTCCCAGTCTTCTCACCTTATTGCTCTTCATCTCTTCCTCTGCCAATCACCCTTTCTTCTTCAGCTTTCCCCCTTGAGACCTAAGCAGTCCCTCCCATCTTCTCTTTATTAGTAATCCCCACATCCTCCCTTGTCTAAACTGGTGTCTGTTACCTTGTCCTATTTGTCCTGACTTAGACTATAGGCTTTTGGGAGATGGTTGTAATCTCTCTGCAGAATGCCTTGTAAATAATGGCATTATATAAATAACTTAATATATTGAGTTAGTTGTACGGAAGGGAGAGCATCTATCCTGTGTTATCGTGAGCAGTCAACCACTTTGCTAAATTCCCAACACTGTAGACTTGTTACTACGTTGCATGCAGACTGGGAGCATTAGAGGAGAATACAGAACCAGAAAGAGTTGAAAAGAGAAAGCAGGGAAGGTGGCATGGCTGTCTGCAAATAGCAGACTGAACTTTCTGTGAAATGGCCCTACAAAGTTTCCTTCTCTGCAAATTCCAAAGACACTAAAGCTCTAGGGTCTCTTGTATTTAATCTGCCTAGATTTTGAGTCTCCATTTAGTGTTACAGGGATGATCTGGTAGAGACCCCTGTTATTAAGGCTGCCCAACACTTTTGCAATTAATAGTTCCCATTTTAAGTTCCTTGTATCTTTGCCAAACTTGCCATAAGAATAGAAATTTTCCATCTTTGTGCTCTACCTCAGGCTGCAGTTGTTTTGGTAGTTTCAGCAAAAGTGGCTTAACTGCCTAAGGGAAAATTAGATGGTTTTGCCACTGTTAAATTTTTCCAACTGTTTCTTTGAAGTGCTCTGCTGCCTTCAGGATTTGGAGCAGGAGCTTGAATTTAACCAGCAACGATCCTGTCATCAGAAATATGCCTTTTGTTGTCCCCATGAAAATACACCCAGATTTGGCAGTCGGAAGCCTCTGAAAATCGCCATTTGATAATGCTCAGTAGAGATTTTAGTGGCAAACCTCTAACATTTCATCTGCACTGAGAATGCTCCAGCTCTACAAATCTCCCTAACATGCCAGGTGCATGAGCACGTTCCAGGCACGGAGCTAGAGTTCCAGTTGGCAGGATTATGCAGCAATAACAGCTGCAGCTGCCACCCTCTCCTTTGGCCTAGGTGAGATGTGCTGTGGACCAGGAGGAGCCTGAGTTAGTCTTATTTCTTCTCCTGACTGGTGGCAATAATTATATGTATTTTACACTCCTGTTTTTTTTATTGAGCCAGGCTTCATAACTCTTTGGGAGCAGGCAAGTATCATTCCACCATTTTACAGCTGAGGTAACTGGGAGGTTGCACAAGGACACTTCTAGCAAAGCTGGCTATAGAATCTGGGACCATATTCAGTACCGCCTCCCCTAAGCGATATAGCATGGAGTGTGCAGCAGGGCTTTAAGTTACTTTTGTGCATCCCAGATTCTGGGCTGTTTAAGGGGCCAGCCAAGACACCGGTATAAGCTAGAGCTGTTAGCAGCTCTAACTTAGAGCAGTGTTACCTAGTTGCTTATGGGCTTCTTCATAGCCCAGAATTGCTGAAATACTCTGTGCTCTGGCCACTCCATTAAGAAAAGGAGTACTTGTGGCACCTTAGAGACTAACAAATTTATTTGAGCATAAGCTTTCATGAGCTACAGCTCACTTCATTGGATGCATTCCGTGGAAAATACAGTGGAGAGATTTATATACACAGAGAACATGAAACAATGGGTGTTATCATACACACTGTAAGGAGAGTGATCACTTAAGATGAGCTAATAACAGCAGGAGAGCGGCGGGGGTGAGGGGAAGAAAACCTTTTGTAGTGATAATCAAGGTGGGCCATTTCCAGCAGTTGACAAGAACGTCTGAGGAACAGTGGGGGGGAGGGGAAGGGGAATAAACATGGGGAAATAGTTTTACTTTGTGTAATGACCCATCCACTCTCAGTCTCTATTCAAGCCTAAGTTAATTGTATCCAGTTTGCAAATTAATTCCAATTCAGCAGTCTCTCGTTGGAGTCTGTTTTTGAAGTCTTTTTGTTGTAATATTGCGACTTTTAGGTCTGTAATCGAGTGACCAGAGAGATTGAAGTGTCAAACTGGACAGTCTCTACGTAAAAGAATAAATGGACACAAATCAGATGTCAAGAATTATAACATTCAAAAACCAGTCGGAGAACACTTCAGTCCCCACTGTTCCTCAGACGTTCTTGTCAACTGCTGGAAATGGCCCACCTTGATTATCACTACAAAAGGTTTTCGTCCCTCCCCCTCCCCCACACACACACTGTTTTTTCCACTGAATGCATCCGATGAAGTGAGCTGTAGTTCACGAAGCTTATGCTCAAATAAATTTGTTAGTCTCTAGGGTGCCACAAGTACTCCTTTTCTTTTTGCGAATACAGACTAACACGGCTGCTACTCTTAAACCTGGCCACTCCATTGCTGCCTCCAACATTGAGTGCTATGAGGTAGATGAAATTCTATGTTGATAAATGCAAAGTAATGCACATTGGAAAACATAATCCCAACTATACATACAAAACCATGGGGTCTAAATTAGCTGTTGCCGCTCAAGAAAGAGATCTTGAAGTCATTATGGATTGTGCTCTGAAAACATCCGCTCAATGTACAGCAGCAATTAAAAAAGCGAACAGAATGTTAGAAACCACTAGGAAAGGATAGATAAGAAGACAGTAAATATCATAATGCCACCATATAAATCCGTAGTGCACCCACACCTTGAATAGTGTATGCAGTTCTGGTTGCCCCATTTTAAAAAAAAAGTATTAGAAATGGAAAAGGTACAGAGACGGGCAACAAAAATGATAAATAGAACAGCTTCCTTATGAGGAGAGATTAAAAAGACTGACTATTCAGCTTGGAAAAGAGACAACTAAGGGGGGATATGGTACAGGTCTATAAAATCATGATGGTGTGGAGAAGGTGAATATGGAAGCGTTATTTACCCTTTCACATAACACAAGAACCAGCGGTCATTCAGTGAAATTAATAGGCAGCAGGTTTAAAACAAACAAAAGGAAGTACTACTTCACACAGCGCAGCCAATCTTTGGAATTCGTTGCCGGGGAAGTTGTGAAGGCCAAAAGTATAACTGGTTCAAAAAGGAATTAAATAAGTTTATGGAGGATAGGTCCATCAATGACTATTAGCCAAGATGGTCAGGGATGTAACCCCATGCTCTACATGACTGCCAGATGCTGGGACTGGATTACAGGTAGGGTGACCAGATGTCCCAATTTTATAGGGACAGTCCTGATATTTTGGGCTTTGTCTTATATAGGTGCCTATTATCCGCCCACCCTCTTTCCCGATTTTTCACACTTGCTGTCTGGTCACCCTAAAGACGGGATGGATCACTTGATGATTGCTTTGTTCTGTTCATTCCCTTTGAAGCATCTGGCCCTGGCCACTGTCAGAAGACAGGCTAAGGGGCTAGATGGACCCATTGGTCTGACCCAGTATGACTGTTCTTATGTAAGTGGGGTCAATGTAGAGCCTCAGATGCCAGCTTCATGCTTCCATTTTGCTGATGAAACTTGTAAAAGGGTTCACTCACCACTGTGGCACCTTCTGCTGCCTGTTTGGGAATTAGCTCTGCATTTTAACGCTTCCTCTTCAGGTGTTGCCTCGCCGCCATCATTCCTGTTCTAGAACCCATGTCTCTCCAAGGACTGTGGCATCCTCTTCAGCAACACAGCCCCCTGGCCATGCCACACACTGTGCTCCCCACTTCAGGGGGACCTGCAGTCCACTGTTCAGCCAGTTCCCTTAGTGGCAACTGCAGCAAATTGTCTGGCCACTTCCTCATGGCCCCAGCATCATCTTTTCTCTTGCCTCAGGGCCTCAGCTTGCAAACTCCAGCAGCCAGAAGGAGCTGTCTCTTTCTCTCCTGGTCCCTGCTAGCATCACTGCTCTGTCCAGGGTGATGGCAGTTCTCTCAGCCCTTCACAGGCATAGTCCTTCCTCCCTGGGCTCCCAGCAGAGAACTACCTTCCTCTGCCCTGCAGCTCCCTTTTTATATGGGCCTGCTTGGCTGCTCCCTTCAGCCCTTCTTCGATTTGCTGCTTCTGGCACAGCCTCCCTAGGGCTGCTTTTAACCCCTTTTCTGCCAGTGGGGGGCAGCTGCCCCATCACAGAACTCTCCTAGGGAACAACTCTGCCTTTCATTTTAAAGCACTAGATTAGGATGCAGGAAATTCTGAGTTCTATTCCTAGCTCTGCTACAGACTTCGTACGTTATATTGGGCAAGTGTGTCATAATACATATGCACAAAGAAGTCAAATTACAGTTGCATTAAAACATTTAACACGCTGATGGCTTTCATGGTCATTTTCATGAGGTTTTTTATATTTGATGCTCTTACAGGTGAAGATTGCATATGTGAACTTTGTTAATCACTGTTATGTGGACACTGAGGTGGAAATGAAGGAAATCTATGCTAGTAACCACATTTGGAAATTATTTGAGAACTTCCTTGTTGATATGGCAAGGGTAAGCTTTATGATGCATTACATATTACAGTATGCACATTCAAGATAGCTGAATGGGCAATAACTTTTCTGCTTTAACTTCATATGTTCTATTAACCATATTTTCAAATGCACGAGAGTGAAATGAATGAAATCTAATGGTGCATAATTTCGATTACAATTTTCTTATCATTATTTAACCTGTTTTATCCCAAACATCACCACCCTGGAGAGTCTTTTTATTTTTTAAGATAAAGGTATAAACTGGATTTGGCTGGGTTGTGGGTGTGAGAGACTCAGTGTATATCAGTAAGATCCATTTCAAAATTACTGTGGGTGTAGGAGCATTTATTGCACATTGTTATGCAGGTTATTAAAAATGCAATTGTCCTTGGCCCTTCTGTGCTCTTTTAGGGTGGTAGGGCTCACAGGGCAAGAGACTATATCCTTGGCTGGTCACCCCAGCTAGTTGACTTTCCTCCTGCCATCACAGTCTGCCCTTTTTCATGTGCAGCTTCTTGACAAAAGTGACAAGTATAGTTCCACACTTTTTCAAGCTCCTAGCTCTTACTGCCTAAAAGAGTCTATGGGATCAGGCTATATGTGACACTGTCAGTTAGTACTCTAAGCATTATGAAAGCCTAGGTTTGGAGCCTAAAGGAGTTTCCTGGGCCATGTCTATACTACGGAACGCACAGCTGCGCCACTGTAAGGTCTCCTGTGTAGCCGCTCTGTGCTGGCGGGAGAGAGCTCTTCTGCCAGTATAATTAAACCACCACCACTCATGGGGGGTGGATCTTTGTTGTCAGGAAAGCGTGTACCGCCAACAAAGTGCTGTCCACACTGACACTTTTGTCGGTGAAATGTATGTCAGATGGGAGTGGTGTTTTCACACCCTGACTGACAAAATTTTACTGACAAAAGTCCTTGTGTAGACGTAGCCTTGGTGTCCTCATAGTTGCCATTTTATGTACATTAGGAACAGTCATAACTGATGGTCTCTGCTTACGAGAGGCCTAGGAGGTAGAATAACAGGTGTTTTTGCAAGTTTAGGAAGATTAAGATGCACTGGCAGAGACATGGGGAAGCTTGTGTAACCCAGTGGTTTAGTGTGTGGTTACGTGTCCCCTTTCTAGAGATTAATCTGCATAAGTATAAGAGCCTACTACTAATGCTAATGGAGTTACTTCTTTAGTTTAAGTGGTAGAGGTCCATGCTTTTAATGCTGAAAGCCATGGATTCAATCCCTGATGCTGAACAAGTGTTTGGAGGTGAGAGCTGTTCTGCTTTTACAGCACACCTCTAAACTGGATGCCTGGCTTTGTCCCCTACATTTTATGGCACTAAATTCTCACTCCTTGTGTTTTCTTTAGTTTAAATTAAAGAAGAGGTGAAAGAACCGCAGTTCAGTTCTGTGGTGGGCTTTCACACCAAAGTAATAGCGCCTCATGAAATATAGTTTCTTTGAAACCTTTCACAGAAAATAGCACACTCCTGTAGTTAGCACGATTTATAGCCTAGAGAAGAATAAGTTCAGATATTTGTGCAGTACAATAGGTGCGGAAGCCTCTTCACCTCTGTGAAGCAGAAAAAAATGGAGTTTTGTTTATTTATTTTTCTGCTAAGAGTTTCAGGGAACAGGATAATGCGAGTGTGTGCGTGCGTGCGTGCGCTTCTCTTTTAGAGAGGCCATCAGTAATGAGACCTCTGCAAACCCTACACAGCTGCTACCTGTCTTGTTTCTGTAGCTGTTCCTACAGTGAGGCCTCTTCTGGGCAGTCCAGGCTCAGTTGAGAATGAAGATCAGAATTCGTGTTGGAGGGGATTCTGTGCTTTAACCTCTCCGACTTACAGCCAGCAGCATTTTCTTCTGTTTAATCCCCTTCCCCCAGAGGGGTTGCTCTTATCTGACATGGCGCAGTTCTGACCCTCCAGCAGGAGCATTCACAAACCTCTCTTCGCTTTATCTCTGTAATAGGACCATTTTTATAGAAGCAGACATGTATAGGGAGGCACTTCCCTACACATTCTGCTACTCCAACCCAGAGACTTTCCTTGGCAGAGACCACCGATCGCGTTAAATTGTGCCAAATGGTTTAGCAGTATGGACATCAGATAGAGGTATGATGCTTGGCACTACCAAGCTCATTTGCACTTAGTCCTCTAATAAGAGAAATTAAACTCCAGATTTTCAGAGGGGAATAGTGAGTGTGGTGCTAATGCATTGTGCTGCCCAGCCCACCAACCATCTCTTTTTTCTTTTTTGTCTGTGCACGCACACATGCTCCTTTTTCTTCTGAAAAAGAATCGCAAAAGTGCACTTTTGTGTTGCTCTCCTGCAGAGCCCTCTGGGTAGCTGCCTAATTAGTTCCTTTTCATTTCCTGGTTAGTAGATCCTTTTCTTTTCCCCCCTCAGCTAAAAGAGCATGTCAGAAATGCTCTCTTCTGCTCCATGCTTCAGCCAAGCCCTCTGGGTAACCAAATCTTCTAGAATGTTGGGTGTATTTGCTCAGATCTGCTTTTCGGGGCTGAGGCAGTGTCCACATGTTGCAAATACGTCAGCTTTATGTAGCCATCAGGACTGTCAGAAGGCTCTTAGCTTCATGAAAAGATACTATGACAGCTCTCAAAAGAGTTAGAAAGAAGAACCCTTTGATCCTCTATGTTCCAGTGAGCTAAAAGAGCTGCTACGGGTGGGAGGGAAGGGGGCTAGAGGGAGGGAGGGAAATGCTTTTCTTTTAGCTGCTACAACTGCCTGTCAGTGGTGAGTCTGGGAACTGAGTCTGTGTTGTTAGAGAGCGCTAAGGTGGAAGATGGCTAGAGGTATCCTCCAGCTGGATGTCTTTCTTTTTCCATTTGAGAAGTTGACCTGGTTTTTGTTATCAGATTCAAGATCCAGTAAAGGGTGGGAGATAATAAGGGGTGTGGGAGGATCATAGGATTGCCATTCTGTTATGGGACCTGTGGTGGAGGAAGATGGACCCCTTCAGTGGCTTTCTAGCAATGTTTTTTTAGACAAGCGAGGGGGAAATCTTAAAAGCATTTTGCAGTTTTTAGTTTTGACAGTTGGTAAAATCGCCATGCCAGCACCATGCAGCTCCCTGTATTCCTGTTGGGATCCTGAACATTGAGCCTCAAAGCTACTGGTTCCAGCAGAAATCGGCATGCCGCTTAATTAAAGGCAGAAGAACATCCAAATGGATTTAGGTCTGTGTCTTTTCAAGAAGTTTTGATTAGTAACTGAACCTTTGTTTACCTCCCCTAGAGCTGTGGGAAAAAATGTCACACCTCTACTGACCCTAGAGGGTTTTTAATCTCAGTTTTATGCAATAGCTACTGTTGCTTTTCTGTCTACGTAACCATTCCCTTTCTTGCTGTTGGGAAAAACACTACGCGCACTCCATGCCTTGATGATCTTATACATTAAAATCGAACACGCCTTTTCCAGGGTCCTTCATGCACCTGGGTCTTACCTTGCTCTCTGAAGACTCCCCTAACTGCCTCATGGCAATAATGTGCCTTGTATTGTCCACTCATACAGTGTTCTACTCAAAATTATTTGTATTACAATAAACTGCTTTTTTAAGTAGTGTCCCTCTGGGTGCTCCACTGTAGCTGTGCTTGCATCCCTGTGCTGCTGATCAGAGAACTTTGGTAGCAGTGTCCGTTCGGCCCGCACATGTGTTGTCCCCCTTGCTGTGCTCTGCCATGAGGCTAATCAGCATTGGGAGAGCAAATCCTCCACAGTTCCTTCTCAACCGCCCCTGGCTTGAGACAGCGCTTTTAGCTGTCCATTTATTGGATCATTAACCCACTAAATACTTGCTAATCATTCTTTTAATTTCTTTTGTTGCTATTACTTAGTTTCCTTTGGATTTCTTTTTCTTTTTGTTCTTAAAATGTGTTTATTTTAATTTTTATTCACCCTGCTCCCTTGTCCAGGGACCACCTTGGGGTGGGATATGCCTGGTTCACCAGGCTTTAAGAGGTGTCTCAACTTGAAAGAGGCCATCCTGGTGATGGACAGATATCCTCATTGTGTTCATTGCCTCGGGGAAAACCACATTCCCCAGAAGTGGTGGTTTCTGCCAGCAGCTGAAACCGTGGTCCCAAAAGGACTGAGAGCTGAGACTTAAACTCCTAATGAAAGCAGCTCTCCAACCATCTTCAGACCCAGGCAGCAAGGTTCTTCGTCACTACCCTATACATTCAAGGGTGGTGAGCATACAAAGACAACTATGAGCCACTCATACAAGGCTTCTAAAAAGAGGGCTGTGAATCCCCCAGAGTGAGCCCTGAACCAGCTGAAAAAGATCACCAGCTCATTTGGTATCATCGGCACTGACAGCACTGAAGCCATCCAAACATGGATGGAGCAAAGTTGGGCTGCCTAAAGACCCGATGGGCATTGGCCAAGACAAGGACAGAGACCTTGCCTTGGGGAAGACTCCATCGGCGTGGACAACAGCATTGGTACCGTCAATGGTACGTCAAACACCACTGGATCATTTAACCCAGACTACGTCACCAATTCACCAATTCCATCAGTAGTCATCCTAGCACCGACAACCACTCCTGGTACTGGTACCTGTGGCACCACAAGACTTCAGTTACTCAAGAGACATTACAATATCTGACATACCTGAGTCTCCTCTACTCGGTACCAGGGCTCCGGAACCGAGTCTGCCTTGCACTCTAGATTCCCCTTAGGCATTGTGCCATGCACCCCTATTCTTCAGAGGGGAGTCAGACAGTGAGCAGGAGGAGGTGGACTCCTGTCGTTCCTTCCACACAACTTATAGTGCTCGTTACCAATCCGGACCTCCTCAGCCGTACCATCCGTCTGATTCTCAGCCTCCCTGGTAGGGACAACAATGGTTCCCACCATCCTAGTGGCCTTACTGGGATCCATGGCAGGCATATAGACATCATGCCTCCCGAAGTTCTAGCATGGCCCACTAGGAACCTATGAAGTGCCCTCAAGAGGTGATGGAGGAACAGGAGGCTGATATTGAGGAAGAGGTTCCACCTTAGACCAACATCTCCTCTTCCTCACCAGGTGAGGCAGTGGTGCCCCCTCCATTGTCCTTTGTAGAAGGTTTTTTAAACTTTTTCAAAACCTAGCTAAGAGGGTGGCTGACACACTGCAGTTACCACTACAGGAGGTGAGAGAATCACATCATAAATTGCCGGACACTTAGCACTCCTCTTTCTCATCCAAAGTAGCTCTCCCCATCAACAAGGCTATCTTTGAGCCAACCAAACTTGTATGGCAGACCACTGCATGGGTCCCACCAACCTTTAAACAGGCTGATAAATATTATGTGCCAGTTAAGGACACAGAATTTCTTTTCTCCCATCCACCCCTAATTAAATCATTGTGGATGTGGTAAATTCCAGAGGTCTGCAACATCAGGTGGAATCAGTCCCCTATGGTTGGGATTGGAAATGCCTCTACCTATCTGGGAGAAAGGCTTATTCATCTGCCACACTACAATTCCTCATGGCAAATTTACCAGGCCCTAACAGCAAAATATGACCATATCAATGAACAAAACTCCATTCCTTGATTGAGCAGGTTCCAGAATCTCTCAGAGATCAGTTAAGGGCCATTCTCAGTGAAGAGCAACTGCTGCCCAAGATGGCACTTCAGTCAGCGCTCGATGCAGCTGATATGGTGGTGTGATCCATCTCCACTCCCATTGTGATGTGTTGAGCCTCTTGACTTCCCCGAGAAAGTGCAAACAATGTTGGAGACCTTCCCTTTGAAAGCACAGAATTGTTTGCAGAAAAGACAGATGCATCTCTCCACACTCTTAAAGATTCCAGGGCTATTCTTCAGTCGTCAGGGATTTACCCACCTGGGCAGAAGAGGAAATACAGTCCTCTGCCCTCATTCAAATCTTGCACGGCACACTACCCAACCCAATGCTTTTATGAACAACAGAAGAAGTAGTCTAGGTTCTCAAAATACCAACCATCAGGCCCACAGCCTGCTTCTTCCCAATCATCTACCTCAAAACAAAATCAATTTTGACTGGTTGGTTGGGGTGCTGACAGACTACTCCCTTCAACACCATCTAACACTGGTCAACCCTTTGCATCGGCTCGCTCTGTTCTGCAGCACTTGGGAAAGGATAACATCTGACAAATGGGTTCTGGGGATCATTCGCGATGTCTATCCATTTCACCTCCCTCCTCAACACCCTTCCCCATTTTTCTTCAGGGACCCCTCTCACGAGAGCCTGTTATATGAGAGAGAGAGAGAGAGAGACACACCACCTCCTCAGTTTAGAAGCCATAGAACCAGTACCTCAACATCTATGAGGCAAAGGTTTTTATTCCTCATTACTTCCTGATACCCAAGAAAGAGAGGTTGGAGATGCATACTAGATCTCAGTGCACTCAACAAATTCGTCAAGACTTAGAAATTCAAGATGGTCACTTTAGTAGCAATTATTCCAGCGTTACAACAGGGAGATTGGTTCTTGGCCCTCGACCTCCAGGATGCTTATTTCCATATTTCAATCATACCATCCCACAGATGATATCTCAGATTTACGCTGTGGCAGGACCAGTACCAGTCCAGAGTGCTCCCCTTTGGCCTCTCATCAGCTCCCAGAATATTCTCCAAGGTCCTCTCTGTAGTGGCAGCCCACCTACACTCCCAGGGGATCATGATCTATCCTTACCTGGACAATTGTCTCCTCACTATGTGCTCCTTCGACAAAGCCCTGTGGGTTACCCATACGACTGTGAACTTGTTCAGAAGCTTGGACCTACAAATCACGTACAAAAATCAACAGAGATTAGAATTCATAGGAGCCAATCTCAACTCTGTACAAGTGAGAGTGCTCCTTCCACAACACAGATTCCTCAGTGTTTCCGCACTCCTAGAGACAGTGCAAGCCCACCATTGAATATCAGCAAGACATTGCCTTCAGCTTCTGGGGCACATAGCTGCAGGCACATTTGTGATAACTCATGCCAGACTTTGCCTAAGTCATGGGTCAGCTCAGTTTACAGGCTGAACAAAGACAGCCTAGACAAACCGCTGTTGCTACGCACCAAGGTCATACAACCCTTGAAATGGTGGAAGGACCCAGAAGGTCTGCACGGTGATTGCGTTCGCACAGCCTCCTTCGTCACTACTCCTCACCACCGACGTATCTCTCATAGGGTGGGGTGCACATCTCAACAACCTCACAGTACAGGGCAAATGGTCTCCCTATGAAGTGTGTCTTCACAACAACCTCCTCGAACTAAGAGTGGTCAGCAATGTGTGCACTCACTTCCTTCTGCTGATCAGAGGCGCGCACACACACAAAGGTCGTGACAAACAACATAGCGTGCATGCACTACATAAATCGTCAAGGGAGCTCCAGATCACCATCCCTTTGCGTGGAAGCACTAGAGCTGTGGAACTGGTGCATTTCCCACCAGTGTTACAATATTAGCAGCCTACCTACCGGGAGTGCACAACACGACAGCAGACAGTCTCAGTCACAATTTCCCACATGACCACAATGGGAGATGGACTCCGTGATACTCCATGACAAGCTGATGGGGAACACTGATAATAGACTTGTTCGCCACTTACCTGAACAAGAAATGCCCATGATACTGCTTGAGAGCAGGCCTCAGATAACACTTCTTAGGGGACATTTTCCTTCTCTCATGGGACAAGGGCCTTCTTTACACCTTTCCCCCATTTCCTGTCTTACTGAAAGTTGTATGGAAAATAAAAAGAGAGAGAGAGCAAATATCAAACTGATTGCTCCTACCTGGCCAAGACAGAGGTGGTACCATTACCTGTCACAATTGGCGACGTGTCTTCCAATCCCTCTTCAACTCGCTTCTTAACTCCTCTCGCAGAACAAAGGATGCACTCTTCATTTCAACCCACAGATACTGCAGCTCAAAGCCTGGCTCCATTGTGGTTCCAACATGTAGAGAGATCCTGCTCTGAGGAGGTACAGGAAGTGTTACTACACAGCAGGAAATGGACTATCTGTCGTACTTACTTACGAAAGTGGACCAGGTTTCAGGCCATTCCAGACATATTACCCTGGCATCTGCTACTTTACCACTAGCCTTAGACTATCTACTGACTCTTAAGAAATCTGGACTATCTGTTAACTCGCTCAAGGTACATTTTAGCAGCAACAGCGACTTTTCACCAGCAAATAGAAGGGTACTCGGTCCTCTCGCACCCAACTACATAGAGGTAGGTTCCTTAAAGACATAGCAAACTTCTTTCCCCAACCCAGACATCCTACCTCACCATGGGACCTGAATTTAGTATTAAAAAGACTGACCATACCATACTTCAAACCCATGGCCACTTGTTCACTCATGCAACTTTCAATGAAGATGGCGTTTCTGGTCGCCATCACCTCAGCGAGAAGGATTGGAGAGATAGCGGCTCTTATGGTGCACCCCTCATTTACTGTGTTCTTTCCTGACAAGGTTATGCTAAGACCGCACCCGAAATTCATCCCCAAGGTGACTTTGGCCTTTCACATGAATCAACTCATTCACCTCCTGACCTTTTGTCCCAAACCTCACCAGGATAATAGGGAAGCCATTCTACACATGCTAGATGTAAGGAGAGCCCTGGCCTCCTTCTTGGACAGGACAAAGGCTTTTAGGAAATCTCCTAGGCTTTTCCTCTCCATTGCGGATAGGTCTGAAGGTGCAGTGACATCAGCCCAGAGACTCTCTAAATGTGTCCCGAGCTGCATCAAGCACTGTTGACAGGCTCGTAATTTAGTACCTCAATGTGTTATCCGTACCCACTCCACAAGATTGTTTTCCTCCTTGGTCACCTTCTTCAAGGATGTCCCCATCCCGGAAATCTTCAGAGCAGCTACTTGGGCATGTGCACATACCTTTACAGAACACTATGCCATCACAGTGCTGATGCTAGCTTTAACTCCGCAGTATTATTGTCCATGCTAGACTCGATTCCAGTGCTCCAGCCTTCCATGGGGGATGCTGCTTGGGAGTCACCTACAGTGGAGCACCCATAGGAATGCTACTTGAAGAAGTAGTTACTCAAATTGTGTAGTAACGATGGTTCTTCGAGATGTGTCCCCGTATGGGTGCTCCTCGATCCACCCTCGTCCCCTCCACTTCAGTGTTCTTATCATGGACTCTGCAATAGAGAGGGAACTGAGGAGCGTTTGCCTGCGCAATGCTGATTAACCTTGTGGCAGAGCACAAGGGAGGAACAGCGCATGTGCAGACCGAACGGATGCTGCTACCAAAGTTCTCTGATCAGTAGCACAAGGATGCAAGCACATCTACAGTGGAGCACCCATAGGGACACACATCTTGAAGAACCATTGTTACTGCACAAGGTGAGTAACTTGTTCATCTCCCAGCAATGACTGGTGCTGTTTGAAGTCTCCATAAATGTCCTTTAAACACTTCTGGCTATTTTGCCAAAGTTTCTGGCTTACAAGGTTCATGTACCGCTACAGTACTGCGTAATCAGAAAGCTGGATGGCCTGACCTGGGATATAGGTCTTTATGCTCTTTCTAGCCCTGCCACTGAGTTTTTCTCTGTGAGATTGAACAAATCACTTACCCTCTCTGTTCTTCAATTCCCTAGCTATCAAATCTCCTCCCCCACAAAAAAAATCCTCAATTTTTTTTTACCATAAATGTATGCAGCATAAAATGATTAATGTTGTAGAAGAATGTTGTCTTCTAGGACGCTGTACAGAAGTTGAATCATTCCACATTCTTTCACAGCCCATTAATTGGCCTTAAGAAGTACTTCAGTTCAGCTCCAATCCTCTCTCAATGTCCTCCTATCCCCTCTTCTCCTTCTTCCTTCGTTTTGCAAATCTCTCATGTCTTACACTTAACACTGTGACATGATGAATCTACCATGTAGCTCACCTGGCAGAGTGGGTGGGTCTTTGACCGTTTTTGCAGTTTGTTCCTATGGAGGCCTGCTGACTGAATGCATGGGATTTTGCTTTTGTTATATCTGTGCTTGCTTCCTACTTGTCCTTTTTTGTTTGCTTGGTTGGTTTTGGTTTTTAAAACTCTTACTTTGAAGGAGCTCCATCTTTCCCATCTGGCTGTAATAATTGAAACCAGCTCCAAATTCAGCACTGTTTGAGATCTTTCTCACTCTTCTAATAAAGTAGGTTTATCTTTCCATCTGTCTAAAGTCTCCTCCAACCCACCTGGAGGAATGCTCCTTTTTCCTCCTGAGTCTGTCTAGATGCGTAAGGTGGCATGTGATGTGTGGGCCTACAGGACTGACCAGTGTTATCCAACAAACTCATTTGTTTCATGGTGAGGGAAAGAGTAGCCAACTCAACTAGAGGATCTAGTTCAGGAAAGGTAGGGATCGGGAGGGAGTGGAGCTCCCAGGAACAAAGATAATTAAACAGAATACAACTTGACTACAAGGTAGGTATCTTGATTTTATATGTTTAATACAAAAATTAACATTTTTGAAAAAGGATTAAATATCAGTTCTCTCTCTCCTGTGTGTGTGTGTGTGTTTCTCTTTTAAAATGTTCAAAGATCACAAGTAAAAAAAAGCTAATATTTTCCTTTTCATTGTAGGTTTGCAACACAACTACAGACCGGAAACATGCAGACACATCTCTGGAGAAGTATGTCACTGAACCAGTAATGAACATTGTGAGTGGCTTCTTCAGTTCTCCATTTTCAGATAACAGCACCAGCCTCCAGGTAAGAAGAAGGGAGACTGCAACAAATGTGTAATTCGGATAATTAATGTGTCATCTTCCACTCGCTGGAGGGGAGTGCTTCAACTTTTTTTCCTTCTTTATTTCCTCTCCCACTCCTCATGATTCACACTAACAGTGTAACACCTCCTGTAAATATGCCCTTGACAAATTGTACTCCTGATTACCCTAATCCAGAAAAGGACTCTTTCTCCACAGAGCTTTACATCTGACTTCTGTGACTTCATTGGGACTTTGCATGACTGATCTCTTTGCAAAATCAGGGAACTTTTCTTTGTGTTTCTAAAAGAGGAAATCTTTGTGGCCCAAGTCGGAAAGTTTGCCACGTGTTTGGGACCCAAGAAATCTCCCCATTATTTTTTTGCAGTATGCCATTTTGTTTGATATCAATGGGAATTTTGACTGAGTAAGGACTGCATGATTTGGCACTCTATAAGAATGCCAAACTGGTTTATTTTTCATCCTGTATTGAAGAGTGATAACGGTTGAACTGAGTTGTACTTTGATTATAGAGGCTAAAAGTTATGCATGTAATTTATGTGGTGCATAACCTAGGGTAATTGTAAGGAGGATTTTAAAGTCTAAAATTAGTTGCTTACCTTTTTGTTTTCAGACACATCAGCCAGTTTTTATTCAACTGCTTCAGTCTGCTTTTAGAATTTACAACTGTAACTGGCCAAACCCAGCACAGAAAGCCTCAGTGGAGTCATGTATCAAAACTTTGGCTGAAGTGGGTAGGTGCCAAGTTTTTACTTAATAATTCTTCACTGTGTTTTAAATAAGCCTGAGTTGGGATCCATCCATTATTTTTCGGGTTGTAGCATCCTGGAAATCAAGGCACTGATAATACTAGAAAACTGTGTTATAATTTCATAAGAATGGCCATATTGGGTCAAACCGAAGGTCCGTCTAGCCCAATCTTCTATCAGTGGCCAATGCCAGAGGGAGTGAACAGAGCAGGTAATCATCAAGTGATCCATCCTCTGTTGTCCATTTCCAGCTTCTGGCAAACAGGCTAGGGACACACCATCCCTGCCCATTCTAGCTAATAGCCACTGATGGACCTATCCTCCATGAATTTCACAATGTAAGTCTCGGAAGCTCTGACTTTCAGGTCTCATTTCTTCCCTTACTTATACGCCATTTGAATCTGTCTGTTCAATGGGGTGGTTCAGGTGAATGGTGGTCAGTGGTGTAAGTGAAAGTAGAATTGGACTCCAAGCAGATGGCATTCTTCTACACTATTACATTATGACCTCATTTTCTTATATAGAAATGATCTTAAACTGGGTCAGACCATAGGCATTCATAATCATTAAGGCCCTACCAATTCGCGGCCATGAAAAATGCGTCATGGACCATGAAATCTAGTCTCCCCATGGCGAAATCTGGTCATGTGTGTGCTTTTATCCTATACCATACAGATTTCACAGCAGAGACCAGTGTTTCTCAAACTGGGGCTCCTGACCCAAAAGGGAGTTGCAGGGGGGTCACAAGGTTATTTTAGGGGGATAGCAGTATTGCCACCCTTACTTCTGTGCTGCCTTCAGAGCTGGGCTGCCGGAGAGTGGCGGCTGTTAGCTGGGTGTCCAGCTCTGAAGGTAGCGCCCCACCAGCCATCCTTACTTTTGCACTGCTGCTGGCAGCAACTCTGCCTTCAGAGCTGGGCTCCCAGCCAGCAGCTGCCGCTCTCCACCTGCCCAGCTCTGAAGGCAGCGCCACCGACAGCAGCAGCCCCGAAGTAAGGGTAGCAGTACTGCAACCCCCCACTCCCTACAATAATCTTGACACCCCACCCAACTCCTTTATGGGTCAGGACCCCTACAATTACAACACCATGAAATTTCAGATTTAAATAGCTGCAATTGTGAAATTACCAATTTTTAAAATCCTATGACCGTGAAATTGACCAAAATGGACTGCGAATTTGGTAGGGCCCTAATAATCATTATGGACTCCATTCTGTGGTAAGGCACAGCCCATAGTAATAGGTGGTATATAGCTGTGTCATCCTTGGAAACATCCCAGGGAAGGAATTATGGACCAAGCAACCAACATTCCCTCCCTTGTTCCCCTTTGCTCCTGGGGGATGTTGAGTTATTGCTCGCCTGACTCTTATGCTAGCTCAGTTGTTCTGGCCAGTGAGTTGAAACCCAACCCTGATCTTCCCTGATCACTCTTTATTCTCCTGCTCAGGGAAAGGAATAAGTAGGTGCCCTTACATACCCTTTCATAACGTTGGTCCAGGTAGCCTGCCTCAAGGTGTACAGTGGATTCTTACTGCTCTGCCTGTGCACATACTCCCAATCCGAATTTGGCCCTTAAGTCAACTACATAATTTAGTAGTATTTGCTAGAATTCATTAAGGGCTAGAGTATTCAGTCCTTACTCACTTTGAAACCAATGATACTACTTGTGAATAAATGCTCATCCACAAAAGTAGCCCCAATCTAGCCCCAAACTAGTAAATGCTCCAGAAAAAGACCTATTAAACAATTAATCCATAAAAATTTGAAGTTTTAAAAGGAATTAAAATATCATGTTGTCTGTGTCAAAGGAGAAGACTTTAAATTTTCTTCTGTGGGAATTTAATCCTAAAGAAGAATGGTTACAGATATCTAGGTAACATTGGCAAAGGTTCAGTTTTAGGATTGAATTCCACAAAAACATTATTTTAAAGTCTTTTACTTTGTCATGGAAAAGATGATTTGATATAGATATTTCTCTAAAAATGAGCCATGTTGATTGACATTTTCCAAACTCTCCCTATTTTGAAATCTGCTCAGCCAAAGCAAGCCCAATCAGTGCTATTATTCTAACCCCATTTTGTGGCACTACTCACTTTCAGTATTTTGAAAGCAGCTAGACAACCTGTGGACAACATGAATAAGAAGGGGAGGGAGGGACAGGATCATGATGACGATAGAAAAGCTTGATAGATATAGTTGCTTTAATTTTTTTAAAAAGTTACAGTAAATAATAGCACCACTCTGGGATGGTCTCTTGGACGTTTGCTGCGTCTGTAACATTGCAACAACTGACTCTAAATTTAGATTTCAGATTTATGTTACAGTAGTTTCATTTAATGCTTTTGCCAAAGCATCTCATTAACATTTTGTGTGAATTAGTCTAGCAATTTAGCAGCGTACAATTTGTATTTGTTGTGCAAACTGGTTTAATTATGGATCCATCTGGCAGGAGAACTTAAAAAGTTGAAGATGTTCTTTGTTCCTTATTCCACTGATTTTTACAGCTTCAGATAAAGGACCCAGTCCTACAAACCCTTATTCATATGACTAATGCTCACTCATGGCAATAGCCCTTCTCTGCTCCTCTGCTGCACTCCTGGTATAAGCGATCAGAAAATTACTGCCTTTGGGAACTAGGAGCAAACAGAGAAGGAATTGAGGGGCTGAAGGATTTTTGTGTCATAATGTGCCCTCGTGGATTAGTGTGTTACCACTTGTTCAGATCTGTACCTAAAGTGAAAATCAAGCCCACTTAAGTCAGTGGGCCACTTCATATCTACATGGGTACATAAAAGGTTTAGTGTTCTCTTGTCTGTGGCGCTCTTGTTTTTTCTGGGAAGGCTTATGTGATGCAAGTAGCAGATGTGAGGTTGACCTTGACTTTTCTTCAAATTGGTGGATTTATTCCATATCTTCTGGAGTTCCTATATTCCTCTATTGTACTGTAATCTATTGTATTCTGTTTTCTCACATACCTTGTATTGCATGGAGATATTTAAAATAACACTGCTAGATTGTGCTGTTGTAAACGATAAGTCCAATAAAACAGAGGGCCAGATGTGAGTTAACCCTTGCATTGGTACATGAGGGAGAGGAGAATGGCTCGAAGAGCCTCCCCCATACTTTGGCCTCTCTCATGTGCTGATTGCATCTAAAGCCCTTGCAACCCT
This sequence comes from Eretmochelys imbricata, assembly GCF_965152235.1. NCBI lineage: Eukaryota > Metazoa > Chordata > Testudines > Cheloniidae > Eretmochelys > Eretmochelys imbricata. Next base: position 238,904,153 of record NC_135572.1, read on the forward strand.
TCAAGGGCAATGGATGTTCAAGGCTAGCTTCACCTAAAGGGGTGGGGAAGAGATGAGGCCATGTGGAGTGGAGCTGGGCTGCCACTGAGGAGCCTCACACTGTATCCTTCTTAGCGGCTTCCTTAAGCACAATCCCTCCTGCAGCGCCTAGTGGGGCAGGGAATCTTTGTACTACCTCTACTTAGGGCAGGGGTCGGCACCCTGCGGCTCTGGAGCTGCATGCAACTCCGTGGCTGCCCCCTTGTAGGCAGCCGTTTTGTGTGGGGGTGCGAGGTACAAGCTCTGGCCAAGAGGTGCTTCCCACAGGTGGCTCCCGGCTGGTGGCACAGCAGGGCTCTGGCCCCATGCCGCTCCCGGAAGCGGCTCGCTGCTGGCACGTCTCTGTGCGCCCCTGTGGGGGAGTGAGGCAGCGTGTCTCCGTGAGCTGCCCGTGCCCTCAAGCACCACCCCTGCAGCTCCCATAGGCTGGGAACTGGCCAATGGGAGCTGTGACGATGGTGCTGGGGGCGGGGGCAGTGTGCAGAGCCGCCTCCCCCCTGCCAGGGGCACGTAGAGACATGCCCAGCAGCCAACTGCTTCTGGGACGGAGTGGGGCCAAGGCAGGCAGGCAGTCTGCCTGAGTCTTGCTGTGCTGGCTGGGAGCCGCCTGTGGTAAGCGCCTCCCAGCCAGAGCCAGCACTTAGCACCCCTTCCCACACCCCAACCCCCTGACCCAGGTCAGAACCCCCTCCTGTACCCAGACTCCGCACCCCCTCCTGCACCCCTGCCTCAGCTCGGAGCCCCTTCCTGTTTATATTCAAATTCAAATGGCAAAAGTTGCATTAAAAGTATTGGTGAGTAATTTTAATACGTTCAATTATTATTAGATGATAAATTCTAGCTCTACAAGTAGCTTTGCATGTGATGCGGCTCTTGAAATATTTTGGTTAAAGACAAAAGCAAAAAAATGGTCCCTCTTCTTTGAAAGGTTGCTGACCCCTGACTTAGGGCTATGTGTCAGGGACACAGTCTGGCGATGATGTGCTGATTTCCCGATCTGCAGGGACGTAGTATTTGGGGATTTAAAATGTGCACTAAAGTGGTGGTGGTGGTGGTGTTGTTTTGCTGTATTTGCAAACCAAAAAGATTGTGATGGATGAGGAGGAGTTTGGATGAGGCATGAACAAGTGAAAGCAAAGGTAAGGAAAAATTAGAGCTTTTTGCTAATAGCTCTGTATATACATTTAGCTAAGATTTAAACCTAGTGTTGTGTGCAGAGTTTGTAGACATGGTGCTAAATCCTGCTGGCCTTTCCTATGTGAGTCTGATTCTGTGCTAACTGAAGCCCACACAGCCGAATTGAAATCTGTAGGTTTGCATGAGGGTAGCTGAAGACAGAACTTGGCCTATTGGAGAAGGACTAGCTGTGTAAGTAGGGGAAGCTAAGTGAGCCAAATTCTGCCTTTATATATTTACTATACAATTCCATTGAAGACAGTGGAGCAAATCCTACATACTTTACTCATGTGGTTAGTTCCATTGACTTCAAGTACCCATGTAAGTCAAGGATTTGGCCCACCGGGGTTGCACAGGGTCACCGCAGAATTTAGCTAAGCATAGCCAGATTTTTCAGCTGCTCAGCACCCACAATTGAAGCCAAATATTCAGAAGAACTCAGCATCCACTTAGGCACCTACATAATGCTTGGTACTCAGAAGCGTCCATTGTGGTGCTTATTTTGTTGCCTGGATAGGAGCTTGAACTCTTTGGAGAATCTGCCCCCAGATGCAGTTGCTGAGCATGTTTGAAAATCTGATCCCTAGTGATAATGTATATTGTACTCCTTTTTCTGTATGCTGCTCCATCAAGCACAAAATTCTGCTGCATGTCCACATGAAGAGATAAGATAAAAATTTCTTCGTTAATACAGACAGCCATACCAGGCTTGACTTTAGGCTAGATATGTGAGCACACTCTTATCTGTTCCTTTTTAAATTGAGTGTTTGACAGTTTCAGTGTTAGGACCTTCATGTTTCACAGCATGGTTTTTCTGAAAACTCTGAAAAGATTTTGCCTGTGTCAAGCCAAAGGTGTACTGGGCGGATTTATAGCAGGGACCAAAAGTTTTTGCTGGAAAATAAATTTAGTGTAGCGTTGAATGAACAAACATAATTTTTATTCCTTTCGTTTTGTGGTAGCCCTGGGTTCAGAAATGAATCGTAGCAGGTACAAAGATCATACACAGATTTCCCAGGATATAAAAGATCCATATGATAATAAACTTTTAAAAGCCCTGTTTCAGAGTAAGTTTAAGAAATGTACATTCTACTCAGTGCTGGCAGGTGGATGTAAGTATTGCCTTAAAAGTTTAAGATCATTACATCTGTTGTCTTATGAGCACGGCAGGAATGTATGTGATCTTCCAGGTCAACAAAAGGCAAGGTGCAAAAGCTAATTTCTTATCTCCCTGAGTCTTCAACTCCTCTTGACTATCAGGGAAAAACTTCATAAGTATTTCAGGCTTCCCTTACTACTTTTGTCTCCAGGCAGATTTACCTGCCTTCAGTTCAGAAAGGAGCTATAGGGACTTGTCTCCTTTTGCAGACTTTTCTCAGGCTCTATCCTTCTCATCACTGATACTTTGTGTGTGCTTCTTAACGCTACCTGTCTTTAGCCATCTGTCCATATTTCACTGTTACCTACAGTTATAGTGCAACATATATAACCGAAACCCGCCCCCCTAAGTTCTGAGCTCAGTTAGACTGGACAGTTGCTGGGCAACTAAACCCACTCTGCACAGTGACTGGAGGTGAGGGCTCTGTGTATCTGTGTTCTCACTGGCACATCTTGAAGTAAATTAACTACCGTATTTTATATAACACATTGCCACAAAGTTTTAAATCTTTGTCTGAGTAGACTATTATGGGTACGCTTACCATAGTTTGGGAACACCTGCCATAAAAATTTGGAGGGCTTGAGGCCAGTCCTGACTTTTTTTTTTGCATTTTAAACAATCTTGTGAAGTATCCGTTTTTCCACATGGTAATGTTGCAAGATGTCACCCATCCTCACCCCAAAGGGACTAGGCAGTAAGCATCCACTTTCTGGTTACTATTTTCTCATATTCCACAACCCAGTCGTATGCCGATTAACTCAGGTGAAGAAAAGCATGTCTGGGTAATAGAGCCCAATCCTGCTCCCACTGAACTCAGTGGCAAAACCCACATTGATTTAATGGTGTGGGATCAGACTGTTAGTTTCCAAGCTAACCAATGTTCCAGGGTCCCTTTCAAATAGCTGGCATTGCTGCTTAGTTAAGCAATGACTGTTAGTGCATCAGACTCCAACACATGCTTTTTCTTCTGCTACGAGATCAAACAACTGCAATATATGGAATTACATGCTGGCTAAACCCGAATATATTATCCCCATTTTCTATAAAATATCTATTAGCATTGTTCTGTATTTCTCCACCCTCAAGGAATCAAAGCTGTTCGCCCTAGAGGCTTTTTATACAGCAATTTTGCATTGCACACAGGATGTCTGCTAATCTATTTATAAAGGTCTTCGTTATAGCTTTTTATCATAGAGGTCTTACTTATACCTTATTCCTTGTATGCATCTTGTCTACATCTCAGATAGAGAACGCTGTATAAAGGACCTTTTAGTAGCAGGAGCATGACTTTACTATTACCATCATGACTGAAATAAATGGGATTACTCCACAAGTAAGCAGTGGCAGGATCAATCCCTACATTTTATTACTTCAAAGTAGGGAAGGTCAAAAAAATCTTCTGGCCTATTTCTTTAGCTCTTCCAACGCAAGTGATGTCAGTCATTACCAACTCAGATTCTAGGACAATAGGTGGTAGGATGCTGTATGAGAGAAACAAAAAGAGAATTCCAATTACCATCCTACTGGAGCAGTGGATGCTAATTATAAGAATGCTGTTTCAGCTCAGTGCTATTCCACTATAATGGTATATAGAATCTGGGGAAAATCTGGTATTTTCCTTCTACCATAAAAAGTAATGAATAGGAAACATTAAACTTGGAAGCTAGGCTCAATATTATTGTCCTTTTGAAATGATTATTTGTGTGTTAATACCCATATAGATGGACTGTCCTTAAATAATTCCTTCACTTCAGCAGACTTCATTTGACTCCCACTTTAGTTTTTCACAAAATGGAGAAGGAAGAAAACTCCTCTTCCATTTTCAATTTTTTTTAGTTCAAATCAAATGATTATAATATTGTTACATTTCTGACAGCAGGGAGAATACATTTCAGACAAAGCACATATTTTATTCTATTCTAACTGTTTGTGTTTCCCTAATTGCAAGAAAAAAATCAATGATGATCTTTTTGTGGAATGATAAATATTTTAACTTAAGTTTTCAGCTGGAAGAAAAATATGTGCTGCCAATGAAAGGTACCAGATTGGCAGCCTCGTGCCTTGTCTACACAAAGCTTTTATTTCCTGTAGAATTTCCTGCTGTTGCTACCATCAATGTCTTTCCAACCAAATTTATTTATTAAGCAGTAAGTAAATGAGTAAGGAGCTAGAGAGACTGATTTATGAACTGAGATTAATTGAAATAAATGTGTTGCTCAGTTAAGTGCCAACGGGGCTGGCTGGGAGAACACAATAGCTGTCTGTTTACACCCTGTAGGTACTGGTAATGAGGGAGTGGCATTGTTTAGGTTGGTACAAAGGGATATAAATTAATGTAAAAGATAATGGGATAAAAACCTCCTAACAGTGAGACTTGTTAGTCTAGGGAATAATCTTCCTAGGGAAGTCAATGGTGACAGCGCCATCCATGGAAATTCTGAAAATTTAAACTGAATGTAGCCGTAGACAAGGCAATGTAGTGGAAGAACAATCCTTCACCAGCAGGGGAATGGAATAGATGTCCTCCTTGGGTAGGGCCTGGTCTAATTCCAATTTCTATGGTTCTGTGAGAGAACCTACATGTACATATTATTTTTCAAATATAGACACCCAGCTTCTAGGCCAGTATAGTCCTGTTGCTAGTGGGTATACAGTGCTCTTTTGACTTCAGTAAGTTAAGCCCACCTGCACATAGGACTTGAATTTAGCTATTTCTTATAGTGAATGTAATGCTCACTCTTTATTTTGGGTCCCATTCTGCCTATATACCCAAGCAGTTTGCACAGTGAAGGGAGCAGAGAAACTGGTGCGTTGAGTTCATAAGAAACCATTCCAGAATTTTTACATGATGGCCTAGCTAAGTGCATTGTCAGTGTCACTTTTTACTTTGGTCTTGGTGCTGGGCTGTGTGTGTTGCTCGTGGGAATATGTGTGCACTAGTGCAGGGGTTCTCAACCTTTTTCTTTCTGAGCCCTACACGCCTCCCCGCCCCAACATGCTATAAAAACTCCATGGCCTACCAGTGCCATAGTAATTGGTTTTCTGCATATAAAGCCAGGGCTGGAGTTAGGGCAGGGCAATTGCCTGGGGTCCCATGCCACAAGAGCCCTCACAAAGCTACATTGGTCAGGCTTTGGCTTCTGCCCTGGGTGGCAGGGTTCAGGGCCCCGGACTTCAGCCCCGTGCGGTGGGGCTTTGGCTTTCTGCCCTGGGCCCCAGCTAGTCTAACACTGGCCATGCTTGGAGGCCCACTTGAAACCTGCTTGTGGCCCCCCAGGGGACCCTGAGACCCTGGTAGAGAACCACTCTGCTAGTGGGAGTATATGTGTGTGCACCAACCTGGGAGCTACTCACATCTCTTTTTCCCAGCAAACCCTGCTTCCTCAGACAGTGAGGCACAACCCAAGTTATTAGAGGTGAAATTCAGCCTCGTGCAGAAGTGGGACTGAGATGGTATACAGGCCTGTGCTGACCCTCTACACAAGAGTGAATTACACTCTAGATGCGCATATGTTCTAGTCCATGGTGGGATTGTGGCTGGGTACACAGGTGACATACGAAGCTGCTTGTGCAGTCACACAATAGATTGCATCCTTTCCCCGCACTGCACATCAGTCACCCCAAGGACAGGATTTAATCAGTTTCTGGCCTCTTCTTCTTTTGATGACCCTAGTTTGCAAGTTGTTTGTCTGTTTTCGAAAAGTATTCCAAAGTGGAGCAAAAACAAACATGCTTTTAAATATTTCATTTTCATACTTTAAGGGAGATTGACACGTTTTGAAGAGGAAAGCAGCCTACAACACCTAAATTAAAAATAAATATTTATGTTCACATTTGTTCGTCAGCTTTCCAAAATGTAAAAATATGTTTCATGTTGTTTTAAATAATGAAATGTGAAACAAATGAAAGATAAACTTTCTACAAGCTTCAAGGAAATAAGAAGATAAATAAAGCCTTTGTTTATAGCTTAGATTTCAACAATGCCCTTTGACAATCAATGCAACTCTTAATTACAAATGGAATTATACATATAAGAACTGTTCAAAACAAAGGAGCATTTTTTTTTCTGGTTTTCTTTGTGATAGTTTTAATTAGCTGCAACTCTTTGAACAATCCTAGTCCTTGACTGCTATTCAGACACTGATGGAAGTTGTTAACTTCAAATAATGCAGGGATGTAGAAGTACAGGTGTTCCCGCACAACATGCTCTGCTGTTAATAAATTCTCAGGTATATTGGAATTCTGCATACCTAATTTAAGTGCAAATTAGCATTATCCCATAACTTTCCAGTGATTGACATGATAGGGAAAAATAATCCCGGGAGAATAACGCGCAGAAACAATAACTACAAATAATGGCCAATCATACATTGTGCTTTTCTCTTTATGACCACTTACCCCTTCTCCAAAACAAATAGAAGTTGAGAGAGAGAGGGGGGCAACTGGGCTGCCCCGTGAAAGCAGCTTCTCTTGATACTGGTGATGAGTGGGTTGTGCAGCTGCTGGGAAATGCATCTTTGGCACAACACAACTTCTTAATTCCCCAAGGCAAACTCTCCTTTAAGGAAAGTGTCTACCAGAGATGGAAACCTATTCAAGGGGAGCTGTACCTCCTGCACCAGTTACGCTCAGCAGCCTGTGCTCCAGACGCAAGCACAGTTAGGCATTGGGATATGCTAGTGTGGACCCTTGCAGAGTCCTATTGAAATCAATGGGTCTCCGCACTAATAAGTCCCATTGCAGCATTGGGGATGTGGAAGGTAGAGCAATCTTGCTCTAGTCCAGAAGATTATTGGTTCAAGTTCCATACCAGGATTTGGGTTTATTCCAAGTGCTGGCATTGCAGTATAGTACTTGGGGAGAGGGGGAGGTCTCTGCTGGTCTTCAGAGACGCATTGTCCTTGCCAACATATGCCCTAATCCAATAAAGCATTTAAACGCCTGCATAATTTTAAGCATGTACGTAGTACTTTTGAGGCTGATGCATACACACTGAAGTCAACAGAAACACCCCCACTGACTTCAGTAGGGTTTGGATCAGGCCCAGTGGTACTTCTTGCATGATCAAAGTTGTACATGTGTTTAAATGCTTTGCTGGATCAGGACCATGTTCTGTCTCTCAGTAATGTGTACTAACTGTGCTAGAAAACATTAATCTTATTACAAAATGCTTTGGGGAATACCTTACTCAGGTTTTAAGAACTTACTTCAAAGGCAATGTTGGTGTAATAAGAAAAACAGGCAGCTTTTAGATATTGGTTTATTTACCTGAAGAACACTAGCAATCTAGACTATTTATTGTTACTCAGACATTTATTAAGGATAACACTGTGCTATGGAAATTTAAGTAAAGTCATAAATAAAATTAATAGGTAGAAAGGCAGTGATTCCTATCTTTTCAAGTACATGTCGGAAAATCTGCCCCCTATTGTTGCTGTGTCTACCTGACGTTACTTGTTGAATCTCAAACATTCCACATAGACGCTTGAAAGAATGCCTCTCTGGTCCATTGCAGCATGGAGGGATCTGTGTAACACAGACAGTACATCAGAATTATTTATGGCATTCCCCTTTTTTGAAAAGGCCATTCAACGTGCACAATTAACATGGCATTAGCTGAACTATCGGTGCCTTGTAGGAACTAGTGCAAGATTTCTCTACCTCTTACCCTCAAGTCTAAAAATCAAATTATTCTCCTGGATTTGCTAACTGTACAGTTCTTCGTCTATTTATTAATTATTACTTTTTTGCATCATGATAGAACATAGGAACCTCAGGCATTGTACAATACAATCAGGTGAAGGGTAGAAGTGTGCAGGGAAACAAACCCAAGCTGAAGTCCTTTTATATATCTAAGTAGTTTAAGTGCATAAAACATGCAGGCAACAGTGGGATATATTGGGTAAATGCATATCTATGTCTAAGAAGACTAAAAAGATGATTTTTCAAATTTACTCTTAAATGGATTATAAGTAGCTACTGAAATAAGTTACTAATTTTGCTGCTTTTGCTAATGTCTTTGTAATTGATTTCATTTGAATCATTGCAATTGATTCATTCTTTAAAGCAGAGATATACCTTTTACCTATGAGAAATAAGAAATCATGGACCAGATCCTCAGCTGGTATAAATTGGTGTAGCTTTATTAACTTAAATAGTACTACACTGATTAACACCAGCTGAGAATCTGGCCCTTATTTTTAAAGGGTGAAATCCCGGCCCCACTGAAGTAAAGGGCATAAGGCTCCCTGCATGGGATCTGAATTTCACCCAAAATGAATTGCAAAGGATCCGAAAGCGTTCTTTATTGTAAATGTCTTCTTCTGTTTAAAGCAAAGAACCGTGGGATTGCAATACCAGTGGATTTAGACAGCCAGGTAAATACCCTGTTCATGAAGAGTCATTCCAATATGGTGCAGAGAGCGGCCATGGGATGGAGAATGTCTGCCCGCAGTGGACCTCGTTTTAAAGAAGCTTTTGGAGGGCCTGCCTGGGATTACAGGAATATCATTGAAAAACTGCAGGTATGGTAGCAAATGCCTGATGCTGTGTGCATGACCATGCATTTTGCCTAGATATGTTTGAGACAGTAAGAACAACTTGAGGGCAAGGAGCACTCTGATATCTAACAGTGAGTGTCAGCTGGCCTGAGCAGCTCAGTATATCCTAGCTCGCTGTTGTTGTAATCTGTATCTAAAAGGTGTCCTGTAATATGCACACTGTTTTGGGGAAATTTGGGACTGGGAGTGTGTTGGGGTCATCTTGCTGGTTGTGACCAAGCTGGTGGAAGCCCGAGTGGTGATGGGGAGTGTAGACAAGCTGTTGGGGTCAGAGCTGCTGAGCCAGGGCTGTCTAAGCACCCAGATACGCAGGGTGTGCACACACCCCTACTACAGGTGCAAAAAGTTTAGAGTGGTGTAGGAGTCGCTACATTGCTTTGGTGTCACTGTGCTGGGAGATCATCCCGCGGTGTGAAATGTACTGGCTTTAGAGACACTGTATATTCCGAAGAGCTTAGAATCTTGTCTGCGTGGTGCAGTAATGCACACTAGAGGGGTGTGATTTCTAAAGCGTGGCAGCGTGTTGTGCTAACTGGCCTGACAGACCTGCTGGCACAGACCAGGAGCTCCCTGGTGCACGTCAACATAGTGCTCTTTGAAAGGGGGCTATGTTAACGTGCACTAGGGCACCTTTAATGCACCCCAGCAGGATCTACGTGGGCCTGTTGGCATGCTTTAGAAATCACACCCTTCCAGTGCACGTTGCTGTGCCTTGGAGACAAGAGGTAAGCATAAGACTAAGAAGTAGATACAACAGGTGGATACAGGCAGGTAGGGGGAATACAAGGAAAAAATGATGCAAGGCAGTGGTTTCAGCACAGAGGTTTCCTAATCGTTGTCAAGTTTTTTTGTCAGCCCCCTGGTCAAGGAGAGTTTTGAAGGAGGGCAGGTAGGTAGTTCTGTGGAAGTTTGTGGAAAGCTGCTCCCAAGTATGGTGGGTAGCAAAGGACAAAGCCTGGAGGTGCTTGTTTGGCAGTGTAACAGGTGGGTGGTAAGACGGGCATCATGGGTTGATGGGAGGTGGGACAACAAATGACAACAAATATTTGTCCAATAGTTCATTCACATAATATGAAATTCATCAACTAAACGGTTCAAGTGTGATTGGACCAGCTCTTGCCATAATTGACATCCTTCTGCTGCTTCTTTATTTAGGATGTAGTATCCTCCTTGGAACAGCAGTTCACCCCCATGATGCAGGCTGAATTCTCAGTGTTGGTTGATGTATTGCATAGCCCTGAACTTCTCTTTCCTGAGGGGAGTGATGCAAGAATAAGATGTGGTGCTTTCTTGTCCAAGTAAGTGGCACAAAAAGAATCCTGGTTTCTTCTGTTTGTTTGTTTTTTTTCTTGAAAATACAAGGATAAAATTTTGAGAAGCGCCTAAGTCCTGTTTACAGAATGCCCTTAGGAGCCCAAGTCTCACTGATACCCTTTGTTTAAATTTTTTTGTTACGTAGGTTGTGTCCCATTTGTAAGGGAGTTGTATGTGTGACATAGTTAAAACGAAAACCCTTGCGGCTTGCTAAAATTAAGACAGTCTCAACAAATTTCTGTTTTCCTTATCACCATTTATGTTAAATTGCCCCCAAATACATTGCAAGGTCTCAGGCATTCCATGTTAGAAGTGTGTGTTTTTAATTCATATTCTTTGGGGGCATGCTGAGCTACCTTTTTGAGACAAAGTCAATAAATCCTTTGGTTTTATTTTAAATTGCAAACTCTGAAATAGCTCTTGTAAATGTACATTTCACTGGTACCTTTGCATGGTTTTGAATTACAGGAGGTTTTATTTGCAGTTTGGGCATTGGAAGAGAGCCTTTCAGTTTTGCTTTATTGGTCCTTTAGTGAGATGCCCTATTTGCCCTTGAGGAACTATATAATTTAGAGGTAACTTGAGGGCACTGAAAATTTGGCAGGTTTCCTGATTCCTCCGCTTTTTGCATATTCTGCATAGGTAGCATCAGATACTTCATATTTTTTAAAAAAATAAGACTAAATGCTGCATTTTTTCCCCTTTGTGTCAAAACTTTCACTGAAAGTTAATGGGATTTTTGACTTGAGTAAAGACTGCAGGATTTGACCTGTGGTGTACAAGGAATACAGTTGTTTTTTTAAATATCTACTGTTGCCCAGTGATACTTTGCAATACTATGTAAATAGCACTATTAATATGCAGTCCATTTTAAAATTATGGTTACCAATATGATTTACATTTAGACCATGGTGAGCTCATCTCATGAGCCTGGTCATCGCTTGAATGGGAGACTTCCAAAGAAATCCCAGCATGCTGCAGGAAGTGATATTAGTACTGAACCCAGCATGATGATAGGGGGCATGGTGCTGTGGCTGATGCTCTCCTTTGGATTAGATGTAAATGATGCTTTATGCAAGATGTGTATATTAGCTCCGGTGTTTTTGCCTAATTCTGATTTGAGCAATGCCTTTCTAAAATCCTATTGCAGTTTTATTTGGAGGCAGAATTGTACTTTGCTTCCTGCCCTAAACTGTCCTGCAGAGTTCCTGTGTGCATTTAAACAGCTGCTGCATTCCATACCATACAGAGGTGACTGCATTTCTGTGCAGAGCAAAGTGATTCTATTACAAAATTTTCTTAAAATACTTTGGATCATTTGGGTGGAAGCCACTGGATAATTGTAGAATAAGTATTATTACTACCATAAAACTTAAAGTTCCTTTTGAAGTTTGTAGGATAAATGGTGCAGGTAACATAATAATTTTTAGAAAAAGATAGGCCCAAATGGCAGAATTTGGATCCTGGTCTGGATTTCAAACCCTCTAACATGTAGTTGTATTTGGATGTGGGATTCTCTTTCTGCTCATTACTTAGGCACCTGCAGCAAAATTGGGTGCAGACTCCAAACACCCTCAAAGACCAAGAGAGTTTGGGCTGGGGCCCATTTCTTTTTCATGATACCTACCTGGTCTGTTTCCTTCAGGAAAAATATAGTAACAAACAAACCATTTCTACATAAAGTGCATGTTGTCTGGCTTGGAGGTAAGGTGCAATACTCTACATAAGGTTTAATGTTTTACTTTAAGGTTGATAAATCACACAAAGAAACTAATGGAGAAAGAAGAAAAACTTTGCATTAAAATTCTTCAGACATTACGGGAAATGCTCGACAAGAAAGACAGCTTTGCGGAAGAGGTACTGCTGCCTTTTAATATTAAAAATAAAACTTTTCATCCTGGCATAGAATATTGGCCCTAGAATTCCAGCAGAATGTTATGACTCTTAACTCCTCACATGTTAGAGGTAATACATTGTCTCTGAAACAGAAGTTACATAATAGAAATTTAGTCCACTTTTTCTAACACTCCTCCTGGCCCATGGCAGTCTACGTGTTGACTAGAGTCAGTTTCAAGTATCCAGTTCATCCTTTTTTCCTCCCGCCTGGGATCCCAGCCCTTTATAGTCAGTAAGCATTTTTGCTGCTGAAGGTATGGTAGGGAGTAGGTAATGTTTAATGAGATGTACCACTGGGGGGTGGGGGGGAGGAGGAGAGGGAGAGTGGAATCGACTCTGAGCTCTCTACAATGCCTGCTGTTTTCTGTATCTGCTAACATCCCCCTTGTTTAGCTCCAGAACTGTTTCTTCTCTCAACATCTAGGTTTCCAAATGCCCTTTTGATCTTACATGCACCTTAGGGTCATGGTGACTGGACCCTGGTTTTCATGTCAATTGGTCCATGGCTAGAGGTTTTAAACTCATTCAAAATCCATCTGTCTTGACAAATTTTTCATGTATCGTTTCCTCACTGGTATTTCTTATAATTCATTCTTGATATTAATACTACTTTATATTAAAATGAATCATAGTGATTAATTAATGTGTCACAGAAATCATTTACGTTTGTCAGAATCAATGCCTATAGTCAAGTATATACACTGGAATCGCTTTAAGAAAAATTGTTGACCTCAGACAGCACATTTCCCCTCTCCTTGTCCCCATGCTCCAGTATATACAGATTTTAATGTTCTGCTGGTCATCCATTTTACAGTACCTACTAGAATTATCAACAATCAGGGTATACCAGGTAGTTTTAATGTTGAATATAAAGCTCCCAATGATGAAGGGAAGGTTTTGTGTGTAGTGAGATGGGTACATATTTCTGGGTGATTTGGATTTTAGTCCTTAAGTTCCATGTCTCAGTGCTGTCACAAGATAGCAGTACTTCAATTTCTTCTCTTATGGTAGATAACCCATATATGAGAAATATGGTGTATTCACAGTGCATGTGTTTTGATTATATACTGTTTTGATTTCAGCATATATCACACAAAAAGAACGTTTAGCCCAGGCTCTAGGCAGCCTACAAGATCGTTTAAAAAAAACAAAAACAAAAAAACAAAACCCAGTCAAACCAAGACAAAGACAGCAGTAGTAAAGCAGTGCCCTTTCTTTTCACAAAAACAACCCATCCACAGAGTGAATTTACCTCCTCCTCACCTTCTGCAAAGAATTTTGCTCCAAGAGCAATGGACTCAGTCCATGGCAGATAGTGATTTTGTCTTGGTGTCATAGCAAAATTTTCATGGCTGAATCAGATATTATTATTATTCATTTGTATCCAAACAGCCTTAATTCTTACATACCCAGGAGTAACATGTAAGAACGAAGTTTCCTTTTGAAACTGTTCACATTGGGGAACTATGCTAAGCCTTTCCAAAATAGCCACATACCCACCAGAAAATAAGACCTCAGAAAAAAAGGAAAGAGAAGACAATACCTTGCTTTATAGATATTCAGCAAAGGCTTGTCTGGTCAGATACACCTTTTACCCTGCTCTGGAGGCTGATCCACTGAGATTAAGGCAAACCACCAGAGGGAGTAAGTTCCACAGTTAGGGATCCTTTAACAAGACAGCCTGGTTTCCAGTCCTCAAAAGTGCACATCTGGGGACTTCAACAAAAGCAGCTCAGTTGTGCATTGTTATCTTGATAGTGCATAGGGAGATGGTACATGTTAATGATTTTAGGGAAAAAATAAAAGAATAATACACCCCACCCCACCATCCTGTTCTTTCTGAGACCCATGCATTTTATAGTGGAGAGGGATAATAAACCAAAACATGTGACTTACTGTATGGTTTTGCAAGTCCTTTCCTCACTTACCACTCTTGGGAGTCACAGCTTACGTTATGGACTTCAGAAAGCTCACTGTGCTATTTTTAGCCTGTCTTTTGTGTACTTTTCCAGCTTTCCATGAAACAGTACATCACTGCATGCAATTGTACTTTACTGTGTAATCTAAATACTGAAAAACACAGAATTAGGGTACATGGGGCTAAATGAACTTTTGACAGCAGAAGGCCTGAATGTACATTAATCATGAGTCTGTATTTTGTGCTGTACTGTATTTGGAGCATTACATTGGGCACAAACTATAAGCTTTCAGGTAAAGATTATTGCAGAACTTCTCATGATGAGAAACAGGGAGAGAATCATAATGCAATCTATTGATCAGTTGTGCTTATCTGACCCGTATCACTTTAATGTCATATACTTATCCTCACCTTACCCTCGGGAGGTAAGACATTATCATCCCCCCTGTTTTATAGAGGGGGAACTGATGCACAGAGAAACTAAGTGATTGTTTTCTAAACTTTCTTTAGAAAATTTAAGAGCTTGATTTCTTTTCATTCCCTCCATCCCCCCAAAATAGCTTAACACAAATTATATTGAGACTATAGATGTTCATATACGTTCACTTCTAGAACACTAATAAAACATAGCAAGTGAATGAGTTGGTGGTATGTAGTAGGCTGGTGCTTCTAAAAAGACAAAGAATGCTGGAAGGGTTTATGGCAAAGTTTCGCAAGGTGTGGGACAAAACCCATGGGATGTCATGGAAGATGTATACATTTAAGCTGGGTATGTCTTTACTAACACATGGTGAAGTTGTGGAGGGGTTGGATGGGGAGCCCTGTCAGTTTCATTTTCCTGAAAGGAAGCTCTGCTTTCAAAAGTTTGGTTTGGGGAATTACAGTAATAATGGGATATAAAACTTCTTGGTCATTGATTTGACTTCGATAGGTAATGACGGAAAGCTGTTAACACCGTAAGTCTCAGTTCAACACTTGGTGAATCACTAGCAAAATTAGTGCCTTTCTGCCTGGGCATGAAGACTGAAGTCTCCTTTCACTTCTTTAAGCAGCCTTTCCATGGGAACATTGCAAACTTTGGTAAGGCATTATGGGAGGAAGCTTGTGCTACCATTACCCAGGCTCCAATTGTGTTGTGAATAAAGGTGGACTTTGATTTCCACAAGTTTGGTTTGTTTGTTTGTTTGGTTTTAGAGAGAGAAACAGATTAAAGAGAATAGGATTTTGTATTAGCTCTGTCCTGTCAAAGTTTCGATTTGAGTTCGGTTCAAGCTTTATGTGAAATCTGAGGTCAATTCTTACTCCAGCCGCAGTTCCATCCCTTCTGTTGAATGGGTAAAATTTTCAAAAGTGCCTGTTACCAAAAACTCCTAAGAGCTTGGAGCTTCTGAAAAATTTACCCTCTGATTATGTGAGTGTGTATATGTAATGACAGGTTTCGGAGTAGCAGCCATGTCAGTCTGTATCCGCAAAAAGAAAAGGAGTATTTGTGGCACCTTAGAGACTAACCAATTTATTTGAGCATAAGCTTTCGTGAGCTACAGCTCACTTCATCGGATGCATTCAGTGGAAAATACAGGGGGGAGATTTATGTACACAGAAAACATGAAACAATGGGTTTTACCATACACACTGTAACCTTGATGGTCTCTCTCAAGCGTTCTTACAACTGCAATACCCACCTGCTGAAGTGAAGAAACAGATTGGCAGAGCCAGAAGAGTACCCAGAAGTTACTTACCCCAACTAAAATCTCTCCAATGAATCATCAAGGATCTACAACCTATCCTGAAGGACGACTCATCATACTCACAGATCTTGGGAGACAGGCCAGTCCTTGCTTACAGACAGCCCCCCAGCCTGAAGCAAATACTCACCAGCAACCACACACCACACAACAAAAACATTAACCCAGGAACCTATCCTTGCAGCACAGCCCATTGCCAGCTGTGTCCACATATCTATTCAGGGGACACCATCATAGGGCCTAATCACATTAGCCACGCTATCAGAGGCTCGTTCACCTGCACATCTACCAATGTGATGTATGCCATCATGTGCCAGCAATGCCCCTCTGCCATGTACATTGGCCAAACTGGACAGTCTCTATGTAAAAGAATAAATGGACACAAATCAGATGTCAAGAATTATAACATTCAAAAACCAGTTGGAGAACAGTTCAGTCTCTTTGGTCATTCGATTACAGACCTAAAGGTGGCAATTCTTCAACAAAAAAACTTCAAAAACAGATGCCAACGAGAGACTGCTAAATTGGAATTAATTTGCAAACTGGATACCATTAACTTAGGCTTGAAGAAAGACTGGGAGTGGATGTGTCATTACACAAAGTAAAACTGTTTCCCCATGTTTATCTTTCCCCCCTACTGTTCCTCAGACGTTCTTGTCAACTGCTGGAAATGGCCCACCTTGATTATCACTACAAAAGGTGTGTTTTTTTTTCTCTCCTGCTGGTAATAGCTTACCTTACCTGATCACTCTCATTACAGTGTGTATGGTAACACCCACTGTTTCATCTTCTCCATGCATATAAAATCTCCCCACAGTATTTTCCACTGAATGCATCCGATGAAGTGAGCTGTAGCTCACGAAAGCTTAGGCTCAAATAAATTTGTTAGGGTATGTCTGCACTACAAAATTAGGTCGAATTTATAGAAGTCGGTTTTGTAGAAAGTGGTTTTATACAGTTGATTGTGTGTGTCCCCACACAAGTGCTCTAAGTGCATGTAGTCGGCGGAGTGCGTCCACAGTACCGAGGCAACCGTCGACTTCCGGAGCATTGCACTGTGGGTGGCTACCCCACAGTTCCCGCAGTCTCTGCCGCCCATTTGAATTCTGGGTAGAAATCAGAAGATGGGAGCGTCATATACCTTTCCCGGCCATCCCACATTGATGTTGGTGAAACGTCCCTTGTGATCCACCAGTGTTTGCAGCACTATTGAAAAGTACCCCTTGCGGTTTATGCCTGATGGGGCTAAAACATTATCGCGGGTGGTTCTGGGTACATATCGTCAGGCCCCCGTTCCCTCCCTCCCTCCGTGAAAGCAAGGGCAGACAATCGTTTTGCGCCTTTTTTCTTGAGTTACCTGTGCAGACGCCATACCACGGCAAGCATGGAGCCCGCTCAGCAAACCGTCACCGTATGTTTCCTGGGTGCTGTCAGATGTGGTACTGCATTGCACAGCAGCAGTTAATTGCCTTTTGGCAGCATACAGTGCAGTATAACTGGTAGCCGTCATCAACGTAGTCCTGGGTGCTCTTTTAATTGGGCGCCTGGGCAAACATGGGAGTGACTCAGCCAGGTCATTTCCCTTTTAAGTTTTGTCTCGTGGCGATTCAGTCCTACCGGCAGTGCACTGTCTTTTAACCTCCAGCCAGCAGAAGATGATGGGTAGTCATCATACTGCACCGTCTTCTGCCGAGCACCCAGGAGATGATGACGGCTAGCGGTCATACTGCACATTCTGCTGCCAGCAAGATGTGTAAAGATAGATGAAGTGGCTCAAAACAAGAAATAGACCAGATTTGTTTTGTATTCATTTTCTCCTCCCTCCCTCCCTCCTTTCCTCTGTGAAATCAATGGCCTGCTAAACCCAGTTTTGAGTTCTAGTCTTGAGGTTTTGAGTTCTAGCCTTGAGGGGGCCATTCAGTTTCTCGCAAAGCGACCCCCTTTGTTGATTTTAATTCCCTGTAAGCCAACCCTGTAAGCCATGTCATCAGTCGCCCCTCCCTCTGTCAGGGCAACGGCAGACAATCGTTCCGCGCCTTTTTTCTGTGCAGACGCCATATCACAGCAAGCATGGGGCCTGCTCAGCTCACTTTGGCAATTAGGAGCACATTAAACACCACACGCATTATCCAGCAGTATATGCAGCACCAGAACCTGGCAAAGCGATACCGGGCGAGTAGGCGACGTCAGCGCGGTGACGTGAGTGATGAGGACATGGATACAGACTTCTCTCAAAGCATGGGCCCTGGCAATGTGGGCATCATGGTGCTAATGGGGCAGGTTCATGCGGTGGAACACCGATTCTGGGCTTGGGAAACAAGCACAGACTGGTGGGACCGCATAGTATTGCAGGTCTGGGACGATTCCCAGTGGCTGTGAAACTTTCGCATGCGTAAGGGCACTTTCATGGAACTTAGTCACTTGCTTTCCCCTGCACTGAGGCGCAAGAATACCAAGATGAGAGCAGCTCTCACAGTTGAGAAGCGAGTGGTGATAGCCCTGTGGAAGCTTGCAGCGCCAGACAGCTACCGGTCAGTCGGGAATCAATGGGCAAATCGGGCAAATCTACTGTGCGGGCTGCTGTGATGCAAGTAGCCAATGCAATCAAAGATCTGCTGATATCAAGGGTAGCGACCCTGGGAAATGTGCAGGTCATAGTGGATGGCTTTGCTGCAATGGGATTCCCTAACTGTGGTGGGGCCATAGACGGAACCCATATCCTATCTTGGCACCGGAGCACCAAGCCGGCGAGTACATAAACCACAAGGGGTACTTTTCAACAGTGCTGCAAGCACTGGTGGATCACAAGGGACGTTTCACCAACATCAATGTGGGATGGCCGGGAAAGGTATATGACGCTCGCATCTTCAGGAACTCTGGTCTGTTTCAAAAGCTGCAAGAAGGGACTTTATTCCCAGACCAGAAAATAACCGTTGGGGATGTTGAAATGCCTATAGTTATCCTTGGGGACCCAGCCTACCCCTTAATGCCATGGCTCATGAAGCCGTACACAGGCAGCCTGGACAGTAGTCAGGAGCTGTTCAACTACAGGCTGAGCAAGTGCAGAATGGTGGTAGAATGTGCATTTGGACGTTTAAAAGCGTGCTGGCGCAGTTTACTGACTCGGTTAGACCTCAGCGAAACCAATATTCCCAATGTTATTACTGTTTGCTGTGCACTCCACAATATCTGTGAGAGTAAGGGGGAGACGTTTATGGTGGGATGGGAGGTTGAGGCAAATCGCCTGGCTGCTGGTTTCGCACAGCCAGACGCCAGGGCAGTTAGAAGAGCACAGGAGGGCGCGGTGCGCATCAGAGAAGCTTTGAAAACCAGTTTCATGACTGGCCAGGCTACGGTGTGAAAGTTCTGTGTGTTTCTCCAGGATGAAACCCACCGCCCCTTGGTTCACTCTACTTTCCTGTAAGCTAACCACCCTCCCCTCCTCCCTTCGATCACCGCTTGCAGAGGCAATAAAGTCATTGTTGCTTGACATTCATGCATTCTTTATTCATTCATCACACAAATAGGGGGATAACTACCAAGGTAGCCCAGGAGGGGTGGTGGAGGAGAGAAGCACTGGGAGGGGTGGTGGAGGAGGGAAGGACAAGGCCACACAGCACTTTAAAAGTTGAAAACTTTAAAACTTCTTGAATGCCAGGCTTCTGCTGCTTGGGCAATCCTCTGGGGTGGAGTGGCTGGGTGGCCGGAGGCCCCCCCCACCGTGTTCTTGGGCGTCTGGATGAGGAGGCTATGGTACTTGGGGAGGAGGGCGGTTGGTTATACAGGGGCTGTTTGGGCAGTCTGTGCTCCAGCTGCCTTTCCTGCAGCTCAACCATACACTGAAGCATATTGGTTTGATCCTCCAGCAGCCTCAGCATTGAATCCTGCCTCCTCTCATCACGCTGCCGCCACCTTTCAGCTTCAGCCCTCTCTTCAGCCTGCCACTTACTCTCTTCAGCCCGCCACCTCTCCTCCCGGTCATATTGTGCTTTCCTGCACTCTGACATTGTCTGCCTCCACGCATTTGTCTGTGCTATGTTGGTGTGGGAGGACAGCATGAGCTCAGAGAACATTTCATCACGAGTGCGTTTTTTTCACCTTCTAATCTTCACTAGCCTCTGGGAAGGAGAAGGTCCTGTGATCATTGAAACAGATGCAGCTGGTGGAGAAAAAACATGCTTGCTTTTAAAAAACATGTATAGTATTTTAAAAGGTACACTCACCAGAGGTCCCTTCTCCGCCTGGCGGGTCCGGGAGGCAGCCTTGGGTGGATTTGCGGGGGACTGGCTCCAGGTCCAGGGTGAGAAACAGTTCCTGGCTGTCGGGAAAACCGGTTTCTCCACTTGCTTGCTGTGAGCTATCTACAACTTCATCATCATCATCTTCCTCGTCCCCAAAACTTGCTTCCGTGTTGCCTCCATCTCCATTGAAGGAGTCAAACAACACGGCTGGGGTAGTGGTGTCTGAATCCCCTAAAATGGCATGCAGCTCATCATAGAAGCAGCATGTTTGGGGCTCTGACCCGGAGCGGCCGTTTGCCTCTCTGGTTTTCTGGTAGGCTTGCCTCAGCTCCTTAAGTTTCACACGGCATTGCTTTGCGTTCCTGTTATGGCCTCTGTCCTTCATGCCCTGGGAGATTTTGACAAATGTTTTGGCATTTCGAAAACTGGAACAGAGTTCTGATAGCACAGATTCCTCTCCCCAGACAGCAATCAGATCCCGTACCTCCCGTTTGGTCCATGCTGGAGCTCTTTTGTGATTCTGGGACTCCATCATGGTCACCTCTGCTGATGAGCTCTGGCCAGCGTGGCAAGCTGCAGGTGACCATGCAAACAGGAAATTGAAATTCAAATGTTTGCGGGCCTTTTCCTGTCTACCTGGCCAGTGCATCTGAGTTGAGAATGCTGTCCAGAGCGGTCACAATAGAGCACTCTGGGATAGCTCCCAGAGGCCAATACCATCTAATTGCGTCCACAGTACCCCAAATTCAACGCGGCAAGGCCGATTTAAGCACTAATCCACTTGTCAGAGGTGGATTAAGGAAATCGATTTTAAGAGCCCTTTAAGTTGAAAAAAAGGGCTTCATCGTGTGGACGGGTGCAGGTTTACATCGATTTAATACTGCTAAATTCGACCTAAACTCCTAGTGTAGACCAGGGCTAAGTCTCTAAGGTGCCACAAGTACTCCTTTTCTTTTTGTATATGTAATGTATTCATATCATGATGATATATGTGCTTACTGTGATATTAGTTAACTGATGGATATGTTTAACAAATGGTAGTACATTTTAAAATGCATGGTAGAATGGTAGGAACCAAACCTGCAACTCTCATGGACACTAATAGTTCCCACTGAAGTTAATAGTATTACTTGCACGAATAAAGACTATATGCACAAGTAAGGGCTTCTTATGCTATAGAACACAGTTTATACTGTTTTTGCAGTTTTAGATGTTGAACCACAGTATGAACGAAAAATTAGAGTACTGTTTAAGTATCAGTGGGGAGGAAAAAAACCTACAAGCTATTCAGTTGTCTATCAAAAATATGAGTACCCCTAGTTTTTTTCCTTTTTTTGGAATACTCCTGAAAATCATTTCCCCACTTCTAAAACGTTTTTACTGTTTCTTTTTCTACCACACAACTAGATTTCTGGTGAAATATTAAGATTTCTTTATTCATCTTTTAGCTACACAATGGGCAGGTCTATACTACAGCCTGGATCAATGCTCTGAGATCGATCCACTGGCAGTCGATTTAGCGGGTCTAGTGAAGATCTGCCAAATCGACAACAGATTGACCCCCGTACTCTATCCCCAACAAGAAGAGTAAAGTAAATCAACAGGAGAGTTTCTCCCATCGACCCTCTGTTATGTAGACCCCACGGTAACTCGACCTAAGGTACGTTGACTCCAGCTACATTATTCACATAGGTGGAGTTGCGTAGCGCAGGTCAGCTTACCGCGGTAGTGTAAACATAGCCAAAGTTAACACCCCTTTTGTTTCTTGTTTTAGCAGTGACAATAACAACAAAGAAACAGGTTAGAAATCTTTTACAAATGTACGTTATTCCCTTAAGAACCTGTAGGTCACCTGTTGTTGCCAGTAAGGTGGTAATATATTCTGCCTTTCTAAGGGCCTGATTCTTTTCAGTTGAAGTCACTGGCAAAAGCCCAGTGATTTAATCAAGGGGCACATTCCAGATTCTGCCCTCATGTACATGAAACCAAAGGGAGTTGGATCCCTTTATCTGTTGGGAAAATGTGTCTCTTAGTAATCAGTTGGTGTTCCTGTGAGCTACAGCAGTATGCCATTGCTGCTGCTGCTGTTTAAATCAAAGAAGCTCTTAACTTAGTGTGCTCCATGATCTAGTCTAGTCCATTCTAGATCACTTTACTTATTTGCATGTATTGAGTTAAACAGTATTTAGATAAATCACAATAAATGTTGGCAAAAATAAATGGAAACAGGAATCATTCTGAAAATGCCAGTCTGTTGTGGAGTGCAGTGTAATTTAAAGTGACTTTATTATTTCAAGTGGCAGGGTGAGAAGAAAGGGAGAGGAATTCCATTACCTGTGTTACTAATAGCAGTTTGGATTAGCAGCACTGCAAGCATTTAAAAAAATCTAATTTAATTTTCACCACTTATGCTGTTTTGTTTTGTGCTCTGCTTTATGAAAGACGGTGCACTAGCCTATTTCAGTTTTATTTCTGGTCAGTGGACCAAAAATTGCTCACTTTACTCTCTGGTTTAGTTCAATGTGTTTTTCAGATTGTTTGCTTCAGTGCTGCGGTTGCAAACGCTACAGGGAATATTTAAATCCAATCTAAAAACTTCTAATTGAAAATTTAAAAAACTGGTGATATTTATTAATATTGGGTTTTGTGAAACATATTAAAACATGCTGTAAATCACCCTAAGATGACAATATCCCTTTAAGGTCTTTCTAACATAAAATCTTTTTGCTGTAGAAATTAGATTTGGAAATGAAAGTATTTAAATATGTAAGAAATCACAAGTAGTCAGCAATACTATACATTTATAAGCAACTAGAGCACACCTTCAGTGGGCTTTTATAGCATAAGGTAGAAGGTCAAATGACTTTTAACCACCTAAGAAGTACAATGATATTGTAGAAATTCACCACCTGGATTGACTTTTCTGTTACCTAATGGAGTTTATAAATGAAAGTAAGGGAAAGCATCAGACCTGTGCATTTATTGGATATCATTGGTAGAGGGATGATGTCATTGACAGCCAATTGGAGAGGACCATTAGTGATCAATGTTCAATAGAGATTTCATAATATGCTGACATCAGTGCAACCTTCTACTTTAGTGGTTTCATAGGTCACCTGTTTGCCTATTGTTTCCTGCCTGTCATCATCATATTGCCTCATTCTAATCTGGAAAGTACTTAGAGATGTTGACTGATTTTGTGGAGTTTAATGAAAAACTGAAAAGATTTGGTTTTTAAATGCATGGTCCTGTGTGCTTGTTCTAGTGCTTGTAGGTGAGATTTATAAATTAAAAGTCAAATTATAAATGGTAGGGGCCAATGAGGACAGATACAGACATCTGGATTTTTTTGGATCCATAACCATGCCTTTACCTGTCTGTTATAAACATTAAAATATGATACAAGGCAGGGCATGTTCACAGAAAAGGCTGAATTTCTTCTATATGCCTGTTTCTCAACACCACATGAGCCTATGGCGGGGCCCAGGGCTACCCAATGAGAGCCCTTCTCTTAGATGACTGTTGCAATAGGACAACCCCAGGAGTGTGTGGAGTTCCCTGTGGGCCCCACTTTGCAATCCCATGCTAGCTAGGAAGGCTAGTTAGTGTATGTCTTTACTTAGACATTCAAGAAGCCAAGGTAGTGCATGTGATATGTCGATTTAAGCAACAAGATGCGACAGTTTGATTGCGACAGTTCTTTGACATCCAGGATAATTTCTTGTACCACAATGACGGCTTATGTAAAGTTGTGTGGTGTTCAGTGCCTGAGGCTGAGCCAGTGTGTTACAACGGAGATTTCAGTCTCTTCTGTTGCAATGACTGAACGAAGCCACTAATTTTTAGCAGCCGTCATGTGAGTGTATTGGGATACGTATGACCAAACACAAAATACTTTTCAAATCCCCTACATATGGTAATTTCTCACCAAACCCACATGGTGGCACTTTAAAAGGAAAAGAAATAAAAAGTACGGAGAAACAAATGAACAAAATTTGACTTCTTCCCCCTCTAAATTCCAAGTGTAATAATTAAACAAACAGATACTACAGAGCATGTGATGTTTGTGTATTAACTAAGTGTTGGCCATGATGTCTTAGGCCTTGTGACATCATCCACTGGAGCATGCTGTATTGCATATTTCTGGCACATTTTTACACACACACACACACTCCCCCCAAGTGGTCTGCAGTAATCTCGCCAAACCTTGTAGCATTGTTATGTAACACATAGTGTTTTGGACTTTACAATAAAATGCGGCACTACTATATTTATAAGGTAAAGTCCTTGAGTGTCCTACTGGACTTTGTGCATTTATTAATATTTATAGAAATGTTTATTATTTGCAATAATCTCTAAGTGCATCTTTATAATCTTCGGTGGAAAAAACTCATAATGACAATGTTGTTCTTAGCGGCAGTAATAATAGACAAGCCTCCCTGCTCCCCTTAATATATGTCCCTTAAAACCACCTCACTGAACTCAAGATTAAGCAGATGTTTGAACAAATTGGTGAGGTTGGCACTGACCTCCTGAAGGTCAAGAAATAAAGCAGGCTCTGGTGGAGCATAGAGGAGGCAAGCGCCACAGCAAAAAACTTTGCATCAAGAACTACAGAGTTTAACTACAGAGTTAAAAGCTAGGAATGGTCCATAGAAGCATCTCTGCTAATCTAATAATGAAGAATGGTACACAGGGAGAGAAGTATTCTCATTCTGTAGGTTTCAGAGTAGCAGCCGTGTTAGTCTGTATTCGCAAAAAAGAAAAGGAGTACTAGTGGCACCTTAGAGACTAACCAATTTATTTGAGCATAAGCTTTCGTGAGCTACAGCTCACTTCATACTGTAGGTAGCCAGCTCAGGGAATATGTAGGACTTTATAGATTAAAACTAACACTTTGGATTATCCTCAGAAATGCATAAAAAGCCATTCTTCTTCCTGGAATCAGGTATAAGGTGCTCATTGTGGCCTGCTTCAAAGATCGCCTCAAGCAGAGCACATTGTGCTAATCCACCCGGAGCTGACAAAGGAAAGAATGTTTGCCCAGTCCATAACTGAAATGAGAAGTCAGAACCACAATCCTGCCAACCACGTACAGCAAAAGGCTCTTCTGGCCCCTATTGTAATGGGGGGCCCTGATCCAGCAGAGCACTAATGCACATGCTTAACTTCAAGTACATTATATCCATTGACTTCCGACATATATCCATTGACTTCTGCTTGTGTGCTTGCACTTAAACAGATGCTTAATTGCTATTTTGGATCATCATCTGTGATGATTTTGCCTCTTTTAATATAACTGGTAGTTGCCAGTATTATCCAAAATAGATTGCTCATTTCCAAAGAGTGAACACGGCTTGCACCCTTTCATCAGCAGATAATACAGTAAGAAATAATGCTTCCTGGTCTTCACTTTTCCTCTCTCTGTCCTAAAAAACTTGATGTTTTGGGTTTGAGTTTTTTTTAGCGTTCTCTAAAGTTGTAACCAAACCCAGTTGTAGGATACCATGTGCAATATCTCTCTCAAGACTGAGAAAAAATATGGATGTAAATGGGCTGCTTCCTATAGACAATAATCTCTCAACAAGACACAGTCTATTCCTTTCTCGTAATATATGTGAAGCTGTTAGCCAGGGCTGTTTCATAATTACAAATTCTGACCGTTAAATTCCAAATTCTTTTGGATCTTATATCTTCTTTCTTCCCCACATAAAGTACATTTCGCCCCCCATGGGACTGTAAAATAAATGAGTTGTTTTTTTCTGTAGACTCTTAATTTTGAAAACACCATCTGTCAAGGTTCCTCCCCCACTCTGAACTCTAGGGTACGGATGTGGGGACCTGCATGAAAACCTCCTAAGCTTACTTTTACCAGCTTAGGTTAAAACTTCCCCAGGGTACAAACTATTTTACCCTTTGCCCTTGGACTTGCACTGCCACCACCAAACCTTTATCTGGGTTTATTTTTATTAGGAAAGCGTTGTTTGGAAACGTCTTTCCCCTCAAAATCCTCCCAACCCTTGCACCCCACTTCCTGGGGAAGGTTTGGTAAAAATCCTCACCAATTTGCATAGATGACCACAGACCCAAACCCTTGAATCTTAAGAACAATGAAAAAAAACATTCATTTCTTGAAAAGAAGAATTTTAATAGAAGTAAAAAGAATCACCTCTGTAAAATCAGGATGGTAAATACCTTACAGGGTAATTAGATTCAAAACATAGAGAATCCGTCTAGGCAAAACCTTAAGTTACAAAAAGACAAAGACAGGAATATCCATTCCTTTCAGCACAACTTAATTTCTCAGCCATTTAAAGAAATCTTAATCTAACGCATATCTAGCTAGTTTACTTACGAAGTTCTAAGACTCCATTCCTGTTCTGTCCCCGGCAAAAGCATCACACAGACAGACACAGACCCTTTGTTTTTCTCCCTCCTCCCAGCTTTTGAAAGTATCTTGTCTCCTCGTTGGTCAGGTGCCAGCGAGGTTATCCTAGCCTCTTAAGCCTTTACAGGTGAAAGGGTTTTTCCTCTGGCCAGGAAGGATTTTAAAGGGGTTTACCCTTCCCTTTTTATATTTATGACACCTGTGTACCAAATACTGCCTTAGGTTGCATACACACAGATTCCATTGACTTCAAGATACATTACCTATGGAAAAACTAGGATTGGGGTATTTGTATGTGCATTCCTCTCTGTGGAGAATCCAAAACCCAGTAATGTAGATGGAAAGATTCCAACAGACTTCAATGGGTTTTGAACCAGGCCCTGTTACTCCTGCTATTGATCAAAAGTAATTGGAATAGGGGAAAGCTGTTAACTGCTGAAACCTTCATCGAGATTTGGGTAAAAATTCAATTCACTTTATTTATGTATATAAACTCATGGCCATCAACAGGACTACTGTGTGAGAAATACCAATGGGATGTTTGCCCCTTTTTTCTTCGAATGATAGTCATAATGATTTCACTAGATACTTCCAGGTGTCTGGAATTCAAATTACAGGCCAACCATGGCTCTTTGGATCAAGCACTGCATCATCAAAGCATATGCAGCTACAGATAAATCAGTTCCAGAAAGGATCAGACTTCTCTGGCAGAGGTTGTTTTTGTTTTTGTTTTGTTTAATGGCAGATGTATGAAGCATCTAAGTGTTTTTAGGAAGTTAGAATAAATTTCTAGCAGATGGATTAGGGGGTATAGGGAGGTGAGGTGGTCAAAGGAGCATACTAAATTAATGTATAACAAGGCTCTGTAGTTTAACACATGGACCATCCTCTCTGTATGTGTGAAAATAAATAGTATATATTTCAATACCTTACTTCCTTTCAATTTCTCTTCCTCATGAGAACTTCATTACCTCAAATGTGGAGTTACGTTAATTGGTCGGGATTTTTAATGCTCTCTGAGTCACTTAAAACAATGGAAATGTAATTTCCGTGGCCACCCATTTTTAAGTGATTGTGGCACTTGTTTAAAGCGTCAGCCCTGGAGACCTGAGTCATCTGGTGATCTACAGAACTGGAGCAACGCAGGCAGCTACAGCACAAGCTTTCCCACCCTGTCTTGCTAATGTGCCTCCTGGGCAGGGACCACCTCCAGGGAAGAGAAGGCTAGTTCAAAGGGACAGGTGAATTATGGATATAGGGACAGAAATAAATTGCAGACAACCTGGAGTTTGAGACTCTGAAACCTGAGGTTTTATCTGTACGTATAAAATTAAAAGAGAATAAAAGCCCCATGGGGCACATTCAAAGATAGGGCTGGCATTGTACCCTGAACATCTCCTGCATGCTTACCTCCTTGCCACCACACGAGTTAACCTCTTCTTCTAGATTGTGAGCCAACAGAATGCTGAGGAGGGCTTTCGTGCAATGGTTGCCATTAAAAAAGTCCACATTTACTAGCAGCTACCATACTGTGGTATTTGAGCGACTGTAAATATTTTCCTTAGTAAGGCTAGAGAAATGTTGCAGTATTTCAGACACCAGTGTGTGGCAACTGGGAACTTTTACAGTATGACCCCGGGGTCTCTAGGAGAGGCTCAGCTATGTCTCTGCACAAATGGACTCCCTCTACAGTCAAATGTCTGCAGCACACAGAGGGTGTGAGAGGAAATGTCTGCTCTAATTTTCAGCTCCCTTGGGAGGGGAGGGTGGATGGGTCTTGTTGACTGTCTCAAATTTAATGTTGCTGTATTTAATAGGTTAGTGCAACAGCCCTGTTTGTACTTCGCAGTTGCACCAGATATAGCAGTGAGCAGAATTTGATGCACTGTATTAAGGATAGGCAATGAATATTTATGATAGTCTTAGGGAGCCAGTAATAAAAATGAAATCAGCATGATGCCACTAGCTCCAAATCTTTGACCTGTTTTAAGAGGAAGTAGAATAAAAAACAGGATAATGGACTTACGATGATGGAATGGTTAGTTAGGGTTGGTTAGAGCAGTGAGAATAATTAAGCTTTTGTTGCTTTTACAGAAGTCTGTAGTCTGAGATGTATGACTCAGCAGTATGCTTTCAGGAATCTAGATTACATGGAAAATATCAGTTTATAGTATTTTTTTTATTAAATAAAAAAATGTACCTCTCTTTTAGATGTCGGGGTAGCTTGTGCCCTTGTCTTATTCAGCCAAACAGAGGAATATGGACGAGCAAGGCCCCCCTCCATCCTACCCACTCCTTTGCTTGTGCTCGGATTATGAAACACTACCCTGGCTCTCCAGATACTCCCCCTGCAAGCAAATGGGTGGGATAGGGGCGAAGAGGCAGTGGAGCCTTGGCTCCGCTCGCTCAAGGGGATGTCTACACTGCAGTTAGACACCCGGGGCTGGCCCATGCCAGCTGGCTCAGGCTAAGGGACTGTTTCATTGCAGTGTAGACATTTGGGCTGGAGCTCAGGCTCTAAGACTCTGTGAGGTGGAAGGGTGCTCTACACAGCAATGAAACAGCCCCTTAGCTCGAGCCCAAGTCAACTGGCACTGGCCAGCCGTGGGTGTCCAATTGCAGTGTAGACATACCCTCGCTGCCAGAATTACGCAGACAGACACAAGGCACAAGTGATCACCTTTTACATAGCTGCAGGAGCTCACTCAATACCCCTAAGCAAGAAGGGACAGAGGCTGCTCCTGGGGCACAGGCCCAAGCTGATCCTGAAGTCTGATGAGCCATAAATGATTGAAAAAATGAAAAATTGCTATTTTCTGATCTGTTTCCTGCATGTGTAATTTCAAAGGGGTGTGATTTCACTGATTGCATTTGGCCAGTGATAAGTCCATAATGTAGTTTAAAAAGAAAGTATATACTGTATTCAACTTTGAAAAGCAGCTATTGTGCAAACACAGTAAGTGCTTCTGATGAGGATTTTACCCTGTCTCTTTGGCCTGGGAGGAATGCCCGGATGATATTGCCAGCTGGATGTGTCACAGCTGCTTTGTCTTCAGTCCCAGAAAAACAGAAGCCTTGAGGGTGGTGGTTCTCTCTTGTTTTCATGTCTGCACTTACTCAGTATTGCCAGTCCCACCTGCTCAAAAATCACGAGTCAGGCTCCCAAAATTATGAGATTTTTTAACAAAAAATTCGTTTCAGAGTAGCAGCTGTGTTAGTCTGTATCTGCAAAAAGAAAAGGAGGACTTGTGGCACCTTAGAGACTAACAAATTTATTTGAGCATAAGCTTTCATGAGCTACAGCTCACTTCATCGGATGCATTCAGTGGAAAACAAAAAATTAATATCTTTGGGGTTCTTTTTATTTGCTTTCTGGTTTTTGAGCCTTTTGAGTTCATGTTTTCAAGCTTTCCTCTGCAAGCACAAAGGATAGAAACTTCATGTTTACTTAAAATGAAAGTCGAGAATCTCTTGTAATCATCTGACTTCAGGAGGTGGAACTTTAAGAAAAATGGCCAGTTTCATAAAACTCATGATAAAATCCTGTGGGGTGGCCACACTGCTTATTGAGGGCTAAAAGTCTTGGTGCCATTTTATTCTTTGTCCTTTCAATAAAAAAAGCCAAGGTTTGAAGGTATTCTTTCACTTTCTTGAATTGTGCAATTTGCACAGGTTCTGCCTCGTTTATCTTGTTGGCAGTCTTTCACAAGCAATACATGTCCTCATGACAGGTCCTGATTATTGCAGGTACTTCCCGTTAGGGCTTCACCATTGTTCATGGCTTCTTGCGAATGCAGCAGCGCAGTTGCTCATGGCCTTGAGCATGTTATGCTGACTTGCGTGCTTTGCACTGGACGCCTGGGAGATGATAACTTGACTTAAAATTGGCATGATTGTCAGGAAAGAAAACGTATGCTACTTCCTGTGATTGAGGCAGCAGCTGAGCTGGCATTTGGGGTAGGGGAGAGGACTATGTTGCCCTGAGAATTGCCTCGACAGAACTCAGCAGAATTCTGGTCTCCAAAGGGCTACAGATGGCAATAGCAGCTCTCCTTCAGACTTCCTTTTTTCCCATCTTTTATCCCTTCTTTTTTAGTCCTTTGCCCCCCCTCATCTGCAAGTTTTTTCTTGATTTTTGGACACTTTTTAATTGGCTTGAGTGGCTTTTTTTGTTTCCCCACTTTTCCTTCTATCCGCTCCTCTCCCAGCCATTGCTGGGGTGGGGCCTGTGAGACCTTGCAGCAGGTTTGGACTTTCATTATCCTGAGTGTGTCAGGGGAGTGATGTTATTCCCTTGCTCTCAACTGACCCCAGTGGAGAGGGAATGGAGTTCTCAGAGGATGGGTAGGCAGCAGCTGCAGGGCTCTCACTCGTTATCTCAGATGTTCTCAGCAAGGACTATAAAGGGGAAGAAGCATGCTAGGAATGCCCTTTCTGAATTCCCTTTCTGAATCAGACTGTCTTCCGTCCCCACCCCAGCCGTCAGGAACATGCCAAATCTCAAACCCTTCTTTGCCATCTCTCCCAGCAGGTCCCCAGGTGTCTCACTGGAAGTGGTATGCGCTGGATGTTCCTGGCCATAGGGAACCTCCCAGATCCTGGGGGTGCAGTTCAGCACCTTTGAAAATCTGGCCTCATGTCTGAACGTGGATTTAAATCCCTGCCTTTTGGTCACCTAAGTGTGAACCACTTAGCATTAAAACAGGGCTCAGAGGGGATCATAGAGCCTTGTGTGAGCCCTGTGCACTGGCGTGAGTTTTACCCTCTTTGATTGGCCCCAAATATTTCAGTGCAGCACTAGGTCCTACACAGGGTGTTTTTTTTTTTTTTTTTTTTGAATGGACTGGAAAACATCACTGAAGAATGGAGTATGAAGTTTCAGCGCAGTGGATTATTTGAAGAATACTATGGTAGCGAAGTTTTTTTTGCTAGCCAAAGTAGTAATAGCATTGATTCATTGTTGGCAGTGCAAGCACGTTAGCTGTGATGGTGTAGTGAAATCTAACATAGGGTTTATACAGTGGGCTGTTCTCAGTTGTTTCACACTCTTTATGAAATGTTTTCATTGTGGTTGGAAACATTTTATTCTCAACCTTCCTATATTAATCTGAAAAAATAATAATGAAATAAATGTTATTTTCAGAAAGCACGGTAAAAAGTGTGAATTGAGCAACTGTTACTGTCCATTTTTCCCCTCCCTCCCCCCCAAATACTTCAATGTTCTTGCAGTAAATAAAGTTATATGCGGGAACAGCTGTCTCATATCTCCAGTTTTCTTACGTGGGTTTGGCTCTTTGTCCTGGTGCCATGTGAGCTAATGTCTGCATGAAAAAACAGCAAGAGAAAGAGTCTGAGAGATTTCCTTGGATTCTGATGTGTTTTATTCAGAAACAAATAATGTGCAGTACAGAAATCTGGTCAAAGCATTGCCTACTTCTGTCTGTGTGTGTGCAAATAACCTGCTACTCCACACACCTAGAGAGAGTGGAGTCCAGAAGAAAATGATACCTTCAGAACACACGTGTTCATAGCATGTTCCATATACAGACCTTTACAGATTAGCAATAGGTGGATTTACTGGCTAAGGTTGCAGTCTCACCTGATGCATTGAGAAGTTATGTACAGGTGCTAACTATCTAGGATCCTGACCTCGCGGTTATACACATGTGTATCTTTACTCACATGACTTAAATGGGGCTATTTACATGAATAAAGTTGGTATGTGTATGTGTTTTTTTTTTTGTTTTTTTTTTGCAGGAGCTTGGCCTTATTCAATATCAAGTACTAGCACATTGGATAGTACGCTAAAATATAGATAGTGACTTACTGTTTTTAAAAGTAGACTATGTGATCTAATTTAATATATATAAAAACAGTATTTTTGAAGACAACTATACCGTGTATTCCACTGCCTTTATAATTGCCTTTGTCTTTACTATTTTCCCACACTTCCCCTTCTTTCCCTTTTCTCTTCGTTTTGATCTGATTTTGTGCGTGAAGAAAGACTGTTTGAATATAAGAAAGCAAGTGTTCAAGGGATAATGTTGTCTTTTGAGCCAGCCCACAGGTTATGGCTTCTGTTTAGGTAAGTTTGGTACTTTGATCAATAATCCGTCAGTTTTCCACCCGACCACTATGTAGTGGGGTTTTGCTACTGGGGCAGCTGGAGCACTGTCCTCCTCAAAACTGTAAGATGATAAAATCGGAGTAAATTAAATTTGCTTTCTCAAAACCCTATGTGTCATTCAAAGATGTTAATTTAACATCCCACTTCATCTGAAGAAGCTGGAAACTGCTTTATTGCCCTAGACTAGTGGTTCTCAGCCAGGGGTCTGGGGCCCCCTGAGGGCTGCGAGCAGGGCTGGCATTACACTTTTTGGGGCCAAAGGCAGAAAGCCAAAGCCCCACCGCCTGGGACTGAAGCCCAGTGACCCAAGCCCTGCTACCCGGGGCTGAAGCCAAAGCCTGAGCAACTTGTGGCGTGGGGCCCTTGGTAACTGCCCTGCTTGCTACCCCCTAACATTGATTCTGGCTCTTATATGCAGAAAAACAGTTGTTGTGGGCTGTGGAGTTTTTATAGCATATTGCGGGAGTGGGACCTCAGGAAAAGGTTGAGAACCCCTGCCCTAGACTGCATATTGCACACATTCATTTCCAGCAGGGGGCTCTAGAGTAGCAGCAGGAAGAAAATGAATAGTTTGTCAGCCACAGCAGTTTCCAAAAGTTTCTTTCAGAAGCCTCTTTAATAGGCGAACACATGTGCGACTAAGACAAATTGTGGTGTCCCACATAAGATTTTGACCGAGAGCTTTCCCCTGTGAATCAAAACTTGCTGTTGGTGAGTATAGATTCATAGATTCTAAGGTCAGAAGGGATTACTGATATCATTCAGTCTGACCTCCTGCATAAGACAGGCCAAAGAACTTCCCTGAAATAATTCCTTTTTAAACCAGAGCACACCTTTTATAGAAACAGCCAATCTTCACTTAAAAATGGCTAGTGATGGAGAATTGTAAATTGCTCCAATCTCTCCACTGCCTGTTTATGGCTTGATTAAAAAATACAAGCTTAAACCCACCCAGCATTTAGTTATACTTTTTCCACAATGAAGTAGATAGTTGATGATCTGCTTGGGGAAGGACTGGTGGAAACCTCCAACTCTTTTCTAATCTGTGCTTTAACTAGCTACATACAAGCCACTTACTTTGAGGTGAGGTTTCCTTTGGAACTTGTCAGTGCAGCACATTAAACAGACAGAGGAGGCACTGTTGAGGAACAAGAGAAATTTCCTGCCTTGGTTTCCCTTCCACAGGGCGAAATGAACTTCCTCCATGCTACAGTCTGGAAATGGAACCTGAGCCTCCCACATGGCATTGCAGAACAATAGGACAGCTGGTGTGAACTCCTCTTTTTCCCCCCCCTCTTTAAATCAAGCATACAGTATGCTCCTACACTTTGTGAATCAAAGATTCATTGAAAAAATGGTAGAAAGCCTAAATAAGTACTGATTTTTGAATGAATTTGGCTTTGTATTATCTACATAAATTCTTCCAAACTTGGCTCCTATTGGAAAAAGCTGTGAGGTTTTTTCCTGCCTGAAATGCTAGCATTTATGAAAAGACTCACTTCTTCTCTAGTGGCATGGACTTCAAAGATCCTGCCTGCTAAATTGGCCTAACTTGAGCTGAAGTGTCCATTCTCCTGGAAGAAAAATTTAGTGTGATACTGGTTCCAAAGACCTGCAGCAGGTAGTTAAAATGGCTCGATAGGAAAAACACAGGGATGCGTATACAATCCCGTCTTCCCCTTCCCTTTCATAGAAGCATTGTTATCAGGGAGGGATGATGGCTACAAGGTTCTGATTTGTTAGATGGCACACAATGTGAAATGTATGCAGGTTGGGGTGATCATTAAGTACTCACATTGCTCAATCTCTGTCAGATGCCAGTTTATATTTGGGGACAGTTCTGCAGCTAGTGTAAATCAGGCTAATTCCATTGATTTTAGGTGGATCTAGCTCTTATTTTCCACGTGAGAAGGAGATTGCAGCATCATGAATATTTTTTTTAAAAAAATAAAGCGGCAAATATTAGCATCAGGTCTGGTGGTTGAAAATCGCTCCGGGTAGATATTCCTTGTGTTTTGTGTGGGCACGTGAAGAGGAAGAAGGCGCTCACCCTCATCCCAGGGCACTTGTCTGATAGTTGGGATTACAGCCTGGCCTTCCTTTGAGTAGTAAGCTGGGAGAGCAGCTATCCTGCCTGCTGGTGCTCCACAGCTCCAATGGCGGGGGGCCGGGGGGGTTGTCTGCTGGGTCAGGGGCTTGCCAGACTACTGCACAGATACGGTGGCAGGCACTAAATGCATGAGGTGCGTTCCTAGTGCTTCTTTCGGTAGCAGCAGGAAACTGTGCTGCACAATGCATTCCCTGTCGATCTCTCCATCAGCAGGATGGCTCAGAGACCCGACATGAGGCCAGCTTGGTGCTGCTGTCCCCTGTGGTGGTCTGGCGAGTACAGGGTAGGGTTTTGCCCTTCATATTGTATATCTCTTAGCTGGTTGTAATCTTCTTTGCCTTGTGAGTGATTTAATGAACTGTTTTGCCTTGTAGAGGAAAAAAAAGTCCCATTCTCATTTGCTGCTGCAGAGGTCCTAAAACATGTGACTGTACATGTGAACGCTGTGTGCGGATTGAAGCTGCAGGGCATGATTGGAGGAGACGCTGACTGCCAAGTCGATGAGGCGACTGAGAGTGCAGTCCTTCTCAGCCAACAACAGCGTGTGATTATGTAACGCCTGCAGCGTCTGGCACTGTTCTCCACTGGAGACACATCACGTGTTGTGCAATGCTCTTGGCTCTGAAATTCAATTAGATTGGTTTGAATGATCGTGAGTCTGCATGAGATAAGCTTTTAGTGTTATACACTAGAAAGCAAATGGGTTGATTAGCTGCACATGAATTGATAAATTGCGGTTAGAATTCCAGCAAGGATATTTGCATTGCATATACATCATCATGCCACCCAGAGCTGAAATTAAGCGTTATGTAATCTGGCTGAACAACAACAGCAACAACAAAAGGAAATAAACAATCTCCTCCCATCCCATAGATTGCAGAAGAAAACATCTTGTTACATATGCTTACCCAACGGACTTGGATCCTCATACCTTATGCCATTGCAATGAAGAAGCAGTTCGACAGGCTGGGAAACTGATTCTGTACTGTGCTTGGTGGCTGATTGACGGTTTGGTAGTTGTTATGTCGACAGTTTTGGCTAGGGATGTTGTTTTGCAGATACTAAAGTTTGTGAATGCAGGTGGCCTGTTAGCACTCTTCATAAATTATTG
The DNA here is from genome assembly GCF_965152235.1 of Eretmochelys imbricata. NCBI lineage: Eukaryota > Metazoa > Chordata > Testudines > Cheloniidae > Eretmochelys > Eretmochelys imbricata. Next base: position 238,939,937 of record NC_135572.1, read on the forward strand.
TATATGTGCGGCTCCCTTGTGGCTTTACGGAGTGCTATCTCCATGAAATTACAAACATTTCTGTCAATAAACTTCTTACCTTCTAGCAAGGGTCATTGAAGAGAAAATGTACTGTGACTATGGAGAAATGAAAGTAACCAGGGCAAGGGAGAAACACTTTTTATTTTATTAACAAGCAGTTGAACAAATTGACACGAAAAAGCTGATGACACAGGAGGTGATCCCCCCCGCTTGTGTTTCAAATAAACTTTGAAAAGTTCAGCATGCAGCCCCCCAAGAGAAGCTGAAAGCGGTGTGAAATCTTTTTTGCCTTTTAAGGGCCACATTGTACATTGATGAGCCACCAGTTTGCAGGGCAGCCAAAGCACGCTTTTTGAGTATAAGAAGAAAATTGGTCATGTCCACTTTGTAAAAATCTGTTTGATGGGATAGGATTTTGTGTGCAGATTTTGTATTTGGGGAATTTTCAGTAAGATGATTCCTTACTGTATATCTTTATTTGAACCCCACCCTCGAGTATTGTATTTACAAGTAGCAGCCATGGGAGTCATTTTCTTTTCACTGGCAATCACAAATCATAATATTTTTGATGTTTCATGAGGATTTCTGCTCTACATAAGCCGTTAACATGCTGATGTTTTCATATGAATAGCAATGTAACTGTATACTTACTTATACCTGGCTTGCAAAAGCTGAGAGGAGATCTCTGGCTTTCTCGGGTTTCTTAAAACTAAGTATAAAAGATATTTTTATGGGTGACTTACCACTGTTTAAAAACAAACAAACAAAACCCAGAAAGAAGCATACGTAAGAATAATTTTATATAAATCAGAATAAAATGTCAATTATGGTTCAACAAATTTCATATGCTACACCTGTTAGCCATTAGTCTTAAATTTAACACCAGACTGTATAACTGTGTTTGTTACTGAGTTGATTTAATGAGTTGGTGATGCATTCAGTGACTGCTCATTATCATCAGAGAATTTAACCTACTGCATCAATTCAGAAAATAAATGACTGTAGTTCGGATTGGACTATACCATAATTGAGTTGAGATCTTTCTCTCTCTGCGTCTTTGGGTGACATGCAGTTACCATCATTGTAAATTAGGCTGGATTCTTATGCTCCTTGGGCACTATTTGGAATCTTTTTCCAAGCACTGCTAATTGAGGAGGAACATTTGGGTGAGCTGGCTTGATGGCCCAAAATCCCTTGCTCTTTGCAGGCTATCAGTGGCTTAGAAACAGAGGCAGCATCCAAATGGATAGTCAGTCTCAGATTTTGACAGTTGGAGATTAAAAAGGTGCATCTTCTCAGAACAAATCACCACTGCTTTAACAGAGTGTTATTAGTAAGACTCCACTTACTATACAGTAGAGATTTACATATACAGTACAATGTTGTATGCTGAAATTTGACCAGTTGCATTGCACAATATATAGTGTTCAGGAACGTTAAAGGTACTGCATACACCAAATGTAACTGTAGCAATTGAGAAAGCAATGTAACAGGGTGGTTAGACAAGGAGACTGGGAGTCAAGATTCTTGGATTCTATTTCCAGCTCTGCCACTGACTCATTAGGTGACTTTGGGCAAGTCACATGGTAACTTTCAAACATTTCAGGTTACCATATGTAAAGTGCGCATAAAAATACCAATTTATCTCATGGCTATCGTAAGGCTTAATTTGTATGTGAAGGACCCTCAAAATTCTTGGATTAAAAGATTCTCCAAAAGTGCATTGTATTAATAATAATGATTGTGAAGTTTATTATTTTATTTTTAATATTAAATAGTCTCTTGCGGAAGCCAAAAATCACATTCAGGAAAAAAAATACAAAAATTGCAAGATATTTGTATAAGGTTCTTAGAACTCAAGATCTTTATGCTGTATCATTAAAACATAAATAGAATTGAGTTGTCTTGGAAGAGATCACGTTTCTGCCCCCCTCATCCTCTAACACATTCAGAGCCAGATTCTGCTTCCAAGTGCTTTGGTCCCATTGCAGGATTTTAACACAGCGCAGGGCCTCTTGGATGTAAGTAATGAACCTTTAAAAATGCACACTGAGTTTTGGGAATGTGCACCCTGTTTAAAAAAACCTGCCAACCTACAGAGACTTTAAAAATAGCCCAAGTCCACCAGGAATTCAATTAGAGATGCCTGCCAGCTGCTTCCTCTGCCTGGGACTAGCATATTTCTAGCTACTCTGTTCCTCTGGATGTTCCATGCAGACAAGCAGTCGCTGTGACATGACTGAGGAACAGGCACACAGATTGGAGAGAGTGGTGCTCAGATGTGGCCCCCTCCCCCACCTGCTGCTTGGGCTGCCATTTCACAGTCACGATTTGGACTGTGTGATTGTGGTGCAGTGTGGATGCTGGCTGAGCAGCTATTGCTGGGACTAGCACTTTATTCTCATGCTATGTACAGTGACTTTTTGAAAAGCTCTTTATTTAGGCCCTCTAGCACTGCATCTTACAAAAACCACAATAGGAATCTCAGCCCCTTGGATTTCTATTCTGGCTGAGTCCACAGGCAATATCCAACTACCCCCCTTTTGCTAAAACACGTAAGTGCAGACCCCGTGCAAAACAACAGGCTTCTTTCCCCATAAAGAGTCGTGCAGATTTTAGTGTATCTGGCTATAAATACATAGGTTGGGCTTTCCTTAATAGAGTCTGTACTACTAAGGCAGTGTTTCACACCTAGTGATGCAGCTTCAGAAAAATCTGTGGCTACTTACTAAGTTACGTGGACTGCCTTTTTGTTGTCAGTAGCCTCCTTTTCTATGTTCTGTAGAGCTGGCTGCAGACGTGAAATTGCTCATTAGATAATTCAGCTGTCCACTTCTAGGGAAAAGGTATCCAGTAATGGCATTTGGATGTAATCCTTTTATATCCTTCTGTCTTACCCCAGACAATGTGTGTGGGGCAATGGGTCCAGTCTGTCTGCAGGATTTCACTGATTCTGCACTGTGTTGCCTTCTTGGGTGTCATTTTACTTTGTGATTGAGAAGCATATGGTTTGACTGTCTGTGGTAGAAATTCTTGTGGGGGGGAGGGGGAGGAATAATTCCATGTATTATGGACCAGGATGTAGGTGGTCTAGCCTAGTAGTCAGAGCAGGAGTCAGGCCTAGTGGGCGAAGCAGGTTTCCAGGTTGGAGAACGAAGCTAAGGGTCAGCACCAGAGTCAACTACCAATTACCTGAGCCAGGAGTCAAGCCAGAGTCAGGAATCAAAGCTGCGGGTCAGAGCTGTGGTCAGATGCCAAATGCCAGGACCAAGGATCAGGCTAGAATCAGGGTTAGAAGTCGGAGGCTGGGGTTAGAGCAAGGAGTGGTAACTGATGATTGGAGTTGAGGAGTAAGGGCAGGAAGTGGAGGAGAGTCAAGGCTCAAGCACAGAGCAGGAGCATGGTGGGAACAGGAGGGAAGGCAGGAGTGGAGCAGGAATCAGGAACAGGGCTGGGTGCAGGAGGCAGGTACAAGCAGGGTCCGATGCTGCCACCACAGGAAATTGCCTTGTTGCTCAAACTTCCTGTGCTGCCTCCTGGCTTTAATAGCATGGTTGGAGCCAGGCGATCCTCCAATCAGGGCTTCTGGGAGTGGTGTCTTGGCCTAGGTGACTAGCTCCTTGGCCCACCAGGTTTCAGCAGATGCTGCATGGAAGCCAGGATGCAGCAGTTGTCTGGGGACTCTTAGGTCTGGGTTAAAGACCTGAGACATCACACCATGGTACAGAGCGACAGTCCTCCAAGATGACATAGTCACAGCGCTTGGTGTGTTTGTTTTTTGAATCACATAGTCACCAAATCTTTGTATTTTCCAAGTCTATTGTGTTAATAGGTGTGGTTATGAATCCAGGGACAGATACTGCCATCCTTATACTGTGTAGTACCCTACTTCAGGAGCGGTCCCATAGATTTCAGTGCGATATTACTCATAACCTGATAGCAGAAGTGGGCCACCAGAGAGCAGAAAGTACAACATTATGTTTGCCTGTCAGTTTTGGTGTATTTTTAATTTTCATGTAGGAATCCAGAGTTAACTTAGTTCACTAACGATCTGATTGAAAGCTTGTTGAAGTCAACTCCCATTGACCTCATTGGAATTTGGAGCAGGCCTTTAGTCTCTATTGATGTAAACACATTTGTTGTTAAGAAACAGGATTATTTTATTTTCCTGAAAGATTTAAATTAGGATAAACATGCAGCCTCCAACGTTGTCCTAAAAAAAAATTCTCTGTAGTTAGCTAATAAGTAAATGAAGCCAATGTTTTGAGAAGTGTAACTGCAGAGAGCAAGTCACTGGCACTGACAGGTTTCAAAGAGTTGTAGCTGGTTATATAAGACACTAGAGATTGTTTGATGTGATGCTATTTCCAGATGGAGCTGGGATTGCATGTGCCAGTGCTGTATGCTGCCAGACAAAAATCACAGCAATTTACCCTCAAAATAATTATCACCTACAGCAAGTCTAGAAGCTTATGAATAAAAAGGAGTGGGATTCTTTAACTAAGAAAACACCACCTAGTGATCTGTTCTCTCAGCTAATTCTGTTAGCACATCTACACCTCTCAGGAAACCAGTGCAGCTGCAAGGAGTTGTGGGGCAAAATATGGAAGGATTCCATGATTTCTTATTACATTTGACTGTTGGAAAGCTCTCCAAAAAATGAAATGAATGCCTGTTGTTTGAATATGAAATACTCTAGATACACACATCTGCAGTTAATTGAGTTGATTATGTTGAACTGACATGCATGTATCTGAATGAGATAATATTAAATTCAGGGCTTGTCTCCACTTACCGGGGGATTGATCCACAGTGATCAATCCATCGGGGGTTGATTTAGCTGGTCTAGACCTACTAAATCGACCACTGATCACTCTTCCGTCGACTCCAGTACTCACCTTATGCTTCTCGTTCTGGTGAAGTCTACGGGAGAATTTCTTCCATCAACCTAGCGCGGTGTAGACACTGTAATAAGTCAACCTAAGGTACGTTGACTCCAGCTACATTATTCACGTAGCTGGAGTTGCATAAGTTAGGTCAACTTAGCCCCGTAGTATAGACCTGTCCATGTTTCCTTCTTAGTTTATAAGCAGCAACTCCGCAAGCATCTTCTTGGTTGTGTGCTACATATTGCCAGAGACAATTGACCAGCATAGTTTTGTGCATGTAGATTTTGTAATCCTTTTGGAAAACAATATTCATTAGTAGTGTAAATACAAACTTATGTTAGCCACATGGGTTGACCAGGAGCTGTGGGCACCTTGTACCACCACAGTCTTTTTTGGTAACAGATGCCTTACGCCACATTAAACAAGGGCTGAATCTGTCTGTATATGTGTAATTGAATACCAAATACAATAGGTGTCATTTTTTTTTCCCCAAGTGATTTCCGGTGAATATTAATGGTCGGCAAAAGAGGAGACAAATTACTTCTCTGGCTGAAAAATTATTGCATGTTTGAACCAGGATCAATTCTTGGTTCCATTATGTATCCCATTAACTGAGGTAAAAGACGTGGCTTTTCAGAGCACCCACCTGCAAGCTTCCAAGATGTTTCCAAGGTGCCTGAGGCTGTTGGACCATATGTCCGCTAGCATGCAGGTGGTCCAGTTTTCAAGGCTGTGCCTTCACCCCTGCCAAATATGGCTCAGAATGGTTTACTGTCAGACTCTTCATTCCCTGGACAGATTCCTCAACTGGTCCTGGACTCCTTGCAGTGGTGGATACATCCTGAGGGAAAAAAAGTTTGGCAAGGGCCGGACAAAGGGAATGCCCTAGCAACCAGCAGAGAGTCCTGTGGCACTTTCTAGAGTAATAGACTCATTGGAGCATGAGCTTTCGTGGGTGAATACCCACTTCGTCGGATGCATGTAGTGGAAATTTCCAGAGGCAGGTTTAAATATGCAAGCAAGTATCAGGCTAGGGGTAACAAGGTTAGTTCAGTCAGGGAGGATGAAGCCCTCTTCTAGCAGCTGAGGTGTGAATGCCAAGGGAGGAGAAACTGCTTTTGTAGTTGGCTAGCCTTTCACAGTCTTTGTTTAATCCTGAGCTGATAGTGTCAAATTTGCAAATGAACTGAAGCTCAGCAATTTCTCTTTGAAGTCTGGTCCTGAAGTTTTTTTGCTGCAGGATGGCTACCTGTAAATCTGCTATTGTGTGTCCAGTGAGATTGAAGTGTTCTCCTACCGGTTTTTGTACATTGCCATTCCTAATATCTGATTTGTGTCCATTTATCCTTATACGTAGTGTGACAAAGTTCCTCCTCTACCTTGGTGGGTCTTGCACTTATTGGCGGATTTGCTCGCCTTAGAGCTTCACGGTAGCCCTCAGTTTGGCTGTTTTCGTGAACCCACAGTCCAGGACAACTCCTCCTGTTGCTGACCAGGAGTTGGGAGGTTTGGGGGGAACCCGGGCTCGCCCTCTACTCCAGGTTCCAGCCCAGGGCCCTGTGGAATGCAGCTGTCTAGAGTGCCTTCTGGAACAGCTGTGCGACAGCTACAACTCCCTGGGCTACTTCCCCATGGCCTCCTCCCAACACCTTCTTTACGCTCACCATAGGACCTTCCTCCTGGTGTCTGATAATGCTTGTACTCCTCAGTCCTCCAACAGTATGCATTCTCACTCTCAGCTCCTAGTGCGTCTTGCTCTCAGCTCCTTACACGCGCACCACAAACTGAAGTGAGCTCCTTTTTAAAACTAGGTGCCCTGATTAGCCTGCCTTAATTTATTCTAGCAGCTTCTTGATTAGCTGCAGGTGTTCTAATCAGCCTGTCTGTCTTAATTGTCTCCAGAAGGTTCCTGATTGTTCTGGAACCTTCCCTGTTACCTTACCCAGGAAAAAGGGACCTACTTAACCTGGGGCTAATATATCTGCCTTCTATTACTCTCCTGTAGCCATTCGGCCTGACCCTGTCACAGTAGGCACTGTCCAGTTTGGCCGATGTGCATAGCAGAGGGGCATTGCTGGCACATGATGACATATATTACATTGGTGGACGTGCAAGTGAATGAACTGGTGATGGTGTGGCTGATCTGGTTAGGTCCTGTGATGGTGTCACTGGTGTAGATATGTGGGCAGAGTTGGCATCGAGGTTTGTTGCATGGATTGGTTCCTGAGTTAGAGTTACTATGGTGCAGTGTGTAGTTGCTGGTGAGAATATGCTTCAGGTTGGCAGGTTGTCTGTGGGCGAGGACTGGCCTGCCTCCCAAGGCCTGTGAAAGTGAGGGATTGTTGTCCAGGATGGGTTGTAGATCAGTGATGATGCATTAGAGTGGTTTTAGCTGAGGACTGTATGTGATGGCCAGTGGAGTTCTGTTGGTTTCTTTCTTGGGCTTGTCTTGCAGTAGGAGGCTTCTGGGTACACGTCTGGCTCTGTTGATCTGTTTCCTTATTTCCTCATGTGGGTATCGTAGTTTTGAGAATGTTTGGTGAAGTTCTTGTAGGTGTTGGTCTCTGTCTGAGGGGTTGAAGCAAATGTGGTTGTACCTCAGCGCTTGGTACAACCACGGCTTACCCCTCTGAAGCTAGCAACCAGGTCTGTTGTCACAGATGCCGCCCTGATGGGTTGGGACCACACCTGAGGTCTCTGAAAGTCCAAAGTCTGTGGTCCAAGCAGGAGTCCTCACTGCATATCAAGGTGCTGGAACTCTGGACATCTACAATACATATCATGCTTTTCTAGACCATATCAGGGGCTCATTGGTTCACATTCTTACCAACAATACCACCGTGATGTATGATGTGAAAGAGCAAGAGGAAGCACGCTTCTGGATGCTCTGCCAAGAGGAAATAGGTTATGACAGTTCTGCATCGAGGAGAGCATTATTCCGATAGCCGACCTCTTGCCAGGGCTCCAGAATCATCTTGCAGACCGTCTCAGCAGGAATTTCCCCTGGAGTCACAAGTGTTCTTGAAGACAAGCATCCTCCGAGTTATCTTTGCAGCTTGGGGCATCCTGATGATTGATCTGTTTGCTGTGAGGGACACAGAAATGCCATCGGTTCTGCTCTCGAGGGGGCCTCATTCTAGGCTCCCTGTCTAACACTTTCCATCTCAGCTGGCAGTCAGCTCTCTTACAAGCTTTTCCCCCCAGTCATCCCACAGGTCATGCTCAAGATGAAGGCAGGTTGCGTCAAGCTCATTCTCATTGCCTCAGCATGACAGAGGCAATGCTAGTTCTCCAACCTTCTCATGCTGACAATTCAGCCTCCCATACCATTTCCTTTCCATCCTGACTCAGAATTATGGCCGCACCTTACATCCCATGCTCAGCTCCCTGCATCTCACCGTGCAGCTACTTCATAGCTAAATGAGGAGGAAGAGCGGTGTTTGGCAGCTGTTCAATGCATCTGACTCAACAGCAGAAAGCCCTCTACCAGAATGGCCTGTTCTGCAAAATGGAAGCTGTTTTTGATGTGGTCGTTGGCCCACGGAATTCAACTGATGCTGGCTTCTAACCAGGGCATTTTGGAGTACCTGCTGCTCCTTCTGTCACTGAGGCTTGCGCTTAATTCATTGAAAGTGCATCTGGCAGCAATATCAGCATTCATCTCCTCATTCAGGAAAGATCCAATGCCATGGGACAGTGCTTCTTCATCTCCATCCTCTGGTCCAAGAGCCGGTTCCTCTGTGAGACCTGAACCCTGTCCTACTGGCTTTAATGGAACCTCCATTCGAGCCCCTGGCATCTTGTCCCTTTCCACTTTTGTGTCAGAAAACTGCATTCCTGGTAGCAATAACATCCTCAAGAAGAGCGTGAGAGTTGCAGGCTTTGATGATGGAGTCTCCTTATATACAGTTCTCCAAAGATAAAGTGACTTTACGACCACAGTCCAAATTTTTGTCTAAAGTGGTTTTTCGGTTTCATTTGAACCAGATGGTGTATTTACCTGTGTTCTTTCCTAAGCTGCATTCATCTCCGGAGGAGCTACATCTCTATGCATTGGATGTCAGGTGATGTTTAGCCTTCTATAGGGACAGAACTAAACCATTTTATGTTTTGCCTCACCTGTTTGTGTCATATGCAGATGGTATGAAGGGTCAAGGTGGTCTCCGCACAGATGATCTCTAAAGGAATAACATCCTGTATCAAGACTGCATATGAAATAGCTTTGGCTTCATCTCCTCAGCAAGTCATTTTATGGGAGCACAAGCAATGTCAATAGCATTCCTCAGTGACATCCCAATACTGGACATTTGCAGAGCTCCTAGATGGTCATCTATCCGTACATTTATGAACCACTGTGCCTTTGCCACATCTTCCAAGGCGGATGCAAGTTTCAGTAGGGTGGTCCTGCAGCCCTTGTTTAGGTAGATTCTGAGTTCTTCCTTCTGGGGGGTACTGCTTGCGAGTCACCTTTGTGGAATACATGGCAGCATGTACTTGAAGAAACGGTTACTTGCTGTTTAACGGAGGTTCTTTTGAGATGTGATGCAGATGTTTATTCCACAACCCACCATCTGTCCCCTCCGCATTGGAGTCTTGTCTCTGGGCATTCAGTGTGAAGGGACTGAGGGGACTCAGGGTAGTGTCACCTCATATAGCCAAGACATGAGGCACGAATGTCCCCCCTCTATGGGTAGTGGTAGGCAAAATTCTCCAGCTCTGCTGTGCTGGGCATGCACCCACCTAAGTGCATGGCTGTATCATATCTTGGAGGACCACAGTTACAGTAAGTAACTGTTTCTTGTCTGAAAAATTTTGACCAGCTCCACAGTAGATATGTCCTCTCATGAATTTGGGGCAGAGTTTGCCAAAAGCATTGGTGGCCTGGCCGACACAGCAGGAAATTTTGGTGTCCTTTCCTGTATGTAATAAAAAGGGAACCTAGATGCTTGGTGGTATCTGGGGATATTGTCTGTTTTAATGTAGGTGTATGATTTAATGTAAAATGATTGGCTTCTAATATAGCAAAATGACACATTGTGCTGTTTTTATAGGAAGAAAGGGCGTGGTGGAAGGTGTGATCACTTTTTGTTCTACTGTAATGGAAATTAGTTTGAGAAGAACTCTAAACTGAAGTTTCCACATCAGCCAGGATATTTCAGTACAGTACTGTCTGGATACTAAAAAGTCTATTCTTTTGTGTGACTACTTGGTAAAGTGACAGGTTTCAGAGTAGCAGCCGTGTTAGTCTGTATCCGCAAAAAGAAAAGGAGGACTTGTGGCACCTTAGAGACTAATACGAGATGCTCAAATAAATTTGTTAGTCTCTAAGGTGCCACGAGTACTCCTTTTCTTTTTACTTGGTAAAGGAGGCTTATGTGAGAACATAGGAATTACGAGACTGGCTCAGACCCAAGGTCCAGCAAGTCCAGTATCTTGTCTCCGATAGTGGCCAGTGTCAATTACTTCAGAGAAAAGTGCAAGCACAGAGGAAAACATGCCCCCAAGGAAAGTGGTTGGGTTTTTTGTCCTTCCCCCTACTCCTTGATGGAAGCATTATTTAAACTTTGGCTGCATCTCTCGCTGCCTATGCTGGATTGGCCAAAATCCTGTTGTCCTCACTTAGGCAAAACTATCAGTTAAGTAGGACACGAGGGCTGTATCTTGAGAGAAGCTGCACACCTGCAACTCCCTTGTCTTCAGTCGGAGCTAAGAGTACTTGCACCTCTCAGGAATATGCCTAAAATAAGGCCTGCAGGAACGGACAATTTTCTCATCAATCTGTTTTTGTATTTTGCCTACAGTATGAAATTCTTATTCATGTGTCAGAAAACAAATCACAGGAGTTCTTTCCAAATTCATCGTTCCTTTTGCAACATTTTTGAGGAGGCTAGTATTCTAATGCCACCAAATTGTTTGTAATATTTAGCTTACACACCTCAACTAGCGAGGTATCCATGGTAACTGTCTAGCCTATACGTGGTACTCTAGTCTGCCTCCCCACTCAGGTCAAGGCGCACACGTTCCCGGATACTGACTCAATTTATTGTGCCTTAAACATCAGGCAGTTTTAACAAGGAACTGGTTCCAAATTAATGCATACAATTTCATATTTAATTAACAGCGTGAGCCTCTGCATTTTGATAGCAAATGTGACGTGCAAAGCCTCTGCCATTGTAAATACATCTGTTGCCCAGACCTGTTCAAATTAAACAAAAACCCTGTGCTGCAAATATTGTTAGGAGTTTTGCAGCAAGGAAATTCAACTGTAAAGCTGCTGGTGTGCCATTAAAGAACCTCATCGCCATTCTGAAGTGAACTTTAATACAACAGCACCCCTTTCAGGGCCAGATCCTCTGAGGTGTTGAGTCCCCATTTCTCATTGACTTCACTGGAAGTTGAAGGAGCTCAGCTCCTTCAGTACGAGATCCTAGAGTATTACCTACATGCATGTTTTGTATTTCCTTCGCAATCATTCTTGATTAGCAAGATATCTGTGTGTCAGTGAAACTCTGTTCCCATTCTGATCAGTGTGAGCCTTTTGCCTGGTGTCAGTAGTGCTCATCTGTGGTATCCAGGGCTGCATAAAATTGGAATCCCACATTTGGGACTTTTCTACACTGCCAGTCTTCACTAATCTCCAGCCGGTCTGCTACCCTCCACCCATCTTTTCCGTCTACTCTGGGCTGCTCTGTCAGTCCATTCCTCTCACTCATGTGTTTCTGAACTATGCACTCAGGATATGGAGCTGAGAGTGTAGAGGGGAATGTTCCATGCTCAGTTTAAAATACAAACACTCCTCTTACTGGAGCTCAGCTCCCCTCCAGCTGTGTCAGACAGGATAGGGAGTGAGGATGACTGGATTTACTGAGAGAGTGTAGTTGGTCATCAGGTTGCATGTGTGTGGTACACCTACGTAAGTACAAGTAGAGGGCGGTGAGGAACAGCAGAAGGGGCAAGGGAAAAAATTGGGAAGAAAACAAAACAGGAGAAATACAATCCAAATCCACAGCCAGTCTTGTACAACATCCCTCCTGCACCTCCTTATAAATCTCTGTCTGTCATCTGGCTAGAACTTTTGGCAGCTCTGGATATAGTGGCAAGAATGTTAATACTTTCATGTGTAGCACCTTATGGTGAGAGAAGGACATTAAATACGTAGGCAAAAGTGTCTGGATAGGTGACATTCAACCTTTAGCAGTCGAAAAGCCACTTCATCATCAAATGAACTCATGGAGAGACAGAAAGGAGTTTAACATGCATAGGAAACAAATATGCATAACAAAGTCATTACACAGTTGTAATTAATCAAAAGAACTAAATAAAGGTGACAGTCTGTACAGAGTTATTTAGGCCTGAATAAGAGGCCAGGCATTCATTATCTGTCACCAGTATTGAGAAGTGAGATGCTGTGTCTCTCTGCCATTCAAAGACATTTTTTCAATGTGTTTCAGTGTCTGAGGGGACTATGTATTTTGGACTTACTTGTACCAGCAGAGAGAAATCAGCTGTAGTAGGTGGAGAAAACTAGGGAAATGTAATGTCTGACAAGCTTGGAGACTTACCCACACTCAACTTCTCACACAGGTTTCTGGATACTTTTGTTTCCAATTGCCATGTATCCTTGCAGGGACGTCATAAAATGTCTCACTCAAACCCTCAGGTTGTGAAAAGCTGCATGTGTCTCCCAGACAGGATCAGACCCAACATCCAGTATCCTGTGTAAGACAATGGACAGAACCTGCTGGTTCAGTGGAAGATAGAGGAAACCACACAGTAGGCAGAAGTAGGGTTATCTGTCCTCCATTACAGTCTTATGATAATCCCATGAGTAAGAGATTGGTTTAAACCCTGAAACATGAGTGTTGGAAAGAAGTGAAAACCTCCTTTTTGTTAATATATTAACTAATATAACTCTTTGCATGGTGTCAAGTATCAGGGGGCAGCCGTGTTAGTCTGTATCCATATAAACAACAAGGAATCTGCACCTTAAAGACTAACAGATTTATTTGGACATAAGATTTCATGGGTAAAAAAAACACCTCTTCAGATTGCCACCGGTCTCCTTGTTGTTAATATAACTCTAGATATTGTCCAATCCCTCTTTGAATCTTCCTAAATTCTTGGCCTCAGCAACTTTCTGTGGCAATGAATTACCCAGTCTAATTCTGTCTTGTGTGGAAGAGTATTTCTCTTTTTTTTCCTTTGAATCTATCTTTCAGTTTCATTGAACGTGACCCCTTCCTCTTGTATTATCAGAGAGAGAGAATGGAAGTTCTGATCTAGCTTCTCTACACCATTATTTTATATACTTCTACCATGTCGCCTCTCACTGGTCTCCTTTCTAAGGTAAATAACCCAGTTTTTTCCATTTCTCTTTGTGTGAGAAATGTTCCATATCATTAATCACTTTGATTACCTCTTGGAATCCCCTCAGATTCTGCAATATCATTTTTAAGATGGGGTGACTAGTACGCCACACCCTGTTCCCGGTCACACCACGCTACTGATTCAGAGCATAGAATTAGAATTTTTTTGGTGGTATTCTCCATCCTCATGAAAGATCTGATCAGGTCTTCCACAGCGGTGTTCTCACTATGTATTGATGAGAGGCTATGTTAAGACTAACAGGTTTTGTTAGTATATTGTAATAAGAATAGGTATATACTGTAGGTTATGGAGCCTAACAGACTTTAGTTGGATGTTGGTTAGTATTCTCCCAAAGCATTGACTGAATGAACTGTAAGCAATATATGTCTCCACAGTTAGCTGAACTGGAAGGTTCATCTTGGGTTGTCAGTTGCTGTTATGACATCTCTGTGATAAATGCCACAAGTGGTGATGTCAGTACCCTTGCAACATTGTAGGCAATGTCACATTATAGGGTCTCCAGGTCTGGATTCTCCCAACACTTGGGTTGATGTGTACAGTATAAAATGACTCCATAGAAGGCTATAGTGGTGTGCAGTTTCTTGGCTACACGCTGAAACAATCATAATGTACAATGCCTCTTTGGAATCAGCAAGAATTTGTGTATTGAATAGTAACAGCTCCATAACAAATGTGTATTAAAATGTGTTCTGGTAGATCAGCTACCGTACATGTGCAGCAGTTTGATTTCTGTCATAAATAACTCAACAGTTTTAACAAATATTAAATGCTAAAAGAGAGCGCTTACTATTATGGGCTAACAGCTTGCATATTAAATTTTATATAAACATGAATCTGTCTTTTAGCTGTGGGAATGCAAAAAGCTAATACAGCCAGATGAAAATGTCTCTTTCTTTCCTCCCCCCTCCCCCCCTACCTCTAACTTAAAACTGCTGGTTTAATTTCAACCAAATTTTCTTAGTATTTTAAAACAAATTCTTGGGGTAATGAAATTGAAATTTTCTAGCTTGAACTAAAGAAATCAGTGACTGAATTTCCTCAGCCTATGAAAACTGGCATTTAGGAATGGCTGTCGTTCCTGAAATACCACAACATCTAAGAGACTCTTGAGTCTTAGCATGACAGCCAATATACCTCTGAATAGTATTAAAAACAAAATGTCTCTGTTTCATTCTGCAGCTCCAGTTAATAAAAAGGTTTATGAAACCTCTGCTGTGGATTTATGCCACAGAGTGTCAGAATTATTTCCATGACACACTTCAAAAGACTTTATTAGGTTTATTTGTTTAAAATGATGAAATGCTAGAATCCAAGAGTAGGAAGCTAATATCAGAGTCTAACTTAGAAACAGAGAATGAAAACTGCTTCACAAAGAGCTCACAATGAAGAACTTTTGCTAGTAACAACGCCTTCAATCTAAATATTACATCATTTGAATGTGAAGCACCGTTACTGTGCGCCCTGTGTGCCCTTGAATCAAATGCAAAAGTCAGGTCACATTCTAAGGCATTCAGATGAGCACTAGCAAGAAACAAACTACCATTGATTTTAGTGGAAGTTGAGGTACCTCAGCATCTCACAGGATCTGTCCCTAAAAGAGCAACCAGCCCCCCACTCCTGGAGTGCAGCCATGGCAATTTGTGTTTCCCGTATGATAAGGAATAGAGGCCTAAGATATCCCCTAACCTTAGTCTCCCAAATGGCAGCCCATCAAGCTGCCATGAAACTAAAGGGGGCCAGACCTCAAAAAGGAAGTTAATTGTGAATTTGTTTAAATTCCTCCCTTTTCCTGATGTCTCATACTCACTTTCTAAAAGGGACCCTACCTTCTAGGGTTTGATGGGATGGTCTTACCCCATAATTCTAGGATGCCATTAAATCTCAGTTGTTTGGGCCCCATCATTGGCTCTGTGGTGATTTACTGAACTGCTTCTTGAGCAGGAGAAGTGGTGCTTTGCTGCCTTTGAAACTGTAACCACGTGTCACTGCATCCATATACAGTACCAGGATTTGAATAAGAGCCAGATTGCTGACCAGGTCATGCACCAGTGAGGATCCAAGCCTCTTGCAGTGCACAGGATCAACATATCTCATCCAGGACGTTCCTGAAT
Organism: Eretmochelys imbricata; assembly: GCF_965152235.1. Lineage (NCBI taxonomy): Eukaryota > Metazoa > Chordata > Testudines > Cheloniidae > Eretmochelys > Eretmochelys imbricata. The sequence continues at coordinate 238,955,346 of NC_135572.1, forward strand.
TCATACTAAGTATTGCCTACCTCCAGCATTCAAAATCATGTGTCAGGCTCCAAAAGTCACGAGATTCACTTAAAAATAGTGAGATTTTTAAAAAATAAACTTTGAGTTCTCTTTATTTGCCTTCTTGTTTTTGAGCACATAGGGTTAATATTTTCAAGCTTTTCTCTGCAACCATAAGTGCTAGAAACTTTTTTGATATTTTTTTTCCATGTAGTAAGAGCTAAGATTTTCATGTAATCCATAACTCCAGAAGCTGGGGCTTTAAGCAAAACACCAAACATTGCAAGACTCGCAATAGAATTGAGAGTTGGCAATAATGCATATCCAAGCGCAATACAGGAGGAAAGTTCAAACTACCATTGCTTCATCAAGGACACTAATTCTAAATGTCTTTAACTCATAGTTGACGCCCATGACAGTTATTAAAGACCATGGGCCAGATTTGTTGCTGTGTCCAGCTTATGCAGGGTACAGTGTGGGGTATCCATCTGGAGGCTCGGTACAGCTCCCTGATCCTCTGCCTGCCTCCTCCCCCAGCTGCAGGTTAGAGCAGTGAGCACATTGCAGTCTGGCTACTCCTACTTCCCCATCCCTCTCTGACCCGGATATGCTTCCTGTGCTCAGGGCTGCAGTGGAGTCAGTATAGGTGCTGGCTGTACTCCAGGGGGGAATTGCCTATCCCTTGGTAGGAAGTTAGTGAGTCTCTGGTTCCTTTGTGCTGCCTGCGCAGTGCAGAGGGAGTGAGTGGCAGTGAGAATGTGTCCCCGTATCTGCAGCATACTGCAGCATAACATCCATTTTCTACAGCGTACTGCATTGCTCTTAGGTTCTGTCCACACAATTTTTAACCCACCATGGTTAGCTCCGAGCATGGTATGTGCCCACATTCCATGTGGTTGGAATTCTGTTAGTAACCCTGTCAATTTATGGTGTTTCACCCCAGTCAGAAGCCTAGACTGGCATGAGTTTGCTTCCTTTAACCATTTCAGCACAGTTATTTTTATAGTGTGAATCGACAGGAGCTTCTAAATATGTTTATGTAACTGGTTCTGGCCAGTTATCCTCCCTTTTAGTAATCTGATAACATCCCAGAGTGCATTTCTGTATTTTCTGTTGGCATTGCTCTGCGTGCATGTCCTTCAGGAACTCAAATAAATAGGAGCATAAGTCCCCAAGTCACTTAGGACCAGACTTTTAAAAGCATTTACATGCCTAAAGATGCAGATAGGCATCTAGGCTTTTTGGAAGTGGCTTGATTTCAGTGGGATTTAGAGAGAGAGAGACATTTCTGAAAATCCCAGTAAGCATCTGTCTGCAACTTTGGACACTTAAATACATTTGAAAATCTGGCCCTTTTGAAAAATTTACCCAGGATCTCAAACCTGTTTTAAAAAAATAAAAGATTAAAAACTGTAGTATGGACAGTATCTACGTACATATTTTTTAAATGGTATGTGATTGTAGGAAGGAGACTCGCTAGCAGAGAAACAGTTGTCTTTAAGGTCTCTGTGCTGACTTAAGAACAAACATATCCAATAGATTCTTTTGCAGTGTAGTGAACTTTTGATGGTTAGTCCTCCTGTAATCTCATTGTAAATGGCATAGAGCTGCTCTAGCTGAAATAACAGGCATTAACCAGATACCTCTGTAAATATTGGGGAAACTATTGACCATTAGAACTGAATGAACCTCCCACAATGAAACCCCAAACCAGGAAAAAAATTAGTATTTAGTTACTGAAAAACCCAGTGCTTGTGCCAGGTTCACTGAAACGTTTGCGGGAGTTAATTAACCTGTGCTGTGCGTTACCAAAACTTGCAGTTTTCTCGGAATGAATGAAATTTGGGGAATTGGAACCCATGAAAACCAATTGTGATGAAAGTTTGTACCGACTCCTGCAAATTGGAACTGAGGTGTTATATAACTCAGTGGAGCTAGTGGGTGGGTGAAATTGACACACAAAGATGCCCTCTGAATCAATTAGTATCAGCAGGTGGAGATCATAATGTATCTGATTCAAAGTAGGGTAGGCAATAAGTACTGTCTGCCTTGTGAAGCTCCCACTGCTAAGCATCCATTATCTAGTAGATCCAATATCTATAGTACTTTAGCATTGAAGTTCAACATAATAGCAACATACTGAAACAGAATAATGTGATGAAAACACTTTTTAGCTACTCCTGTTATTTTTTCCAAGCTACCTATCTAATTTTATCCTTAAATGTCAAAGCGCAGTAGTGCTCCTAAGTATGTAGCTGGAAATTAAGTGTGTGTTTTGCCAGGGCACTTAGGCGTAAATTTTCCTAGCAGGGCATGGAGAGTTCCTCACACAAATCCTGTTAACAAATAATAGGATCTGTGTGGAAAACTCCCTCTGCATCACTTTGAAAATTTACCCCCTGCAGTACAAGTTAGATGATTTTAGCCTTCAGAAATTATGTATTTCAGATCCAGTCTGTTTCCTTAGCATTATTGATGCTAAAGACATAAATGTGTCTATGAATAAATCTTGATCAGATCTCAGATGGCTTTCTGTCAGTGATTTAAAAACTTGGGAGAACATCAAATATGAACTTATTACAGTGCATCCTGGTATTTTATTGTCTAAACGGCAAATATTTTAAAATTGTGTAGGTGTAAAAATTGGCCTATTTTATATATACAAGTATTATGATTTCACAGAGAAATAAATGTAATCATGCAAGCAAATGGACGTGCATAACATTTGATGGACTAATAGTAAAAATATTCTAGACTCTACAAAGTCAATCTATTATTTTGAATGATCCATTTGCAGCAATTGGCACAAATAAATCTGAATGCCCCAGTGTTGAGGTGTACCTATCCCTAATTTATATTCTATGCTGCTATATTTATATTGGACATATTAGTCTTTTTATAATTTAGTTTATTTTTAATATTAATATTTTTTATGTCACCCAGTTTAGTTTGTATAAGTACCCCAAGAGTTCAGGCACTTTTCTGAACTCCTTGGGTCTGCAAAATTGGGCTTAATACCAGGCAAGAACCAGTTTTCATGCGACATATCTAGTTCTCCCTAGTCTATCTAGACTAGAAGTACCCAGGCAGCAGCATTTGTTTTTGCAATATTTTGGCACTTATGCTTCCCTTCTTAACTGATACCCAGAATTGCCGAGGCAAATAAAATCCAAGAACAAATACATCAATAATAAAATCTAAATGTTAACTATTATTTTTTTAAACCACAGCAATTTGGTTTGAATTCAGGTTGAGTTTTGAGAGAAGGGGTAGGGCATGTTTCTGGATTCTTATTTTATCTGAACTGATTCACTCATCCCTACAATAGCTGTAACCTCGCTTTAATCATTTAGCATTTCTGATGGAGGCAACTTGGATTAACACAAAGTGGGATTTAATACCAGATTTGTGTAGCATTGAAACAATAGTGTGTTTAGAATGTGGAACATCCCTGCTTAATGAAAGAGAGTTGAGAGGTGTGGGTCTCCAGTTCTTCTATGCTAGGAGAAACTGTATAATAAATTCTGGTACATATTTTTGATGTTCTTTTTACAGTTCTGTAAAAACTTTTGCCAAAGCAAAGTACAGCCCTGCTCCTTCTACTGAAGTCATTGCCAAAACTTCCTTGCTTTAATGGAGGCAGGACTGGATCTGAGATGTACATGATCTGATTTTTAAAAGCACTCTCTCCTCATAGAGAATGAATGCCCAGGTGCACAAAGATTAGCTTTCAGGTATCCTACATTAATTATCAGTGGAAACGTACCTGTGTCACCCAGTCTATTACTGGTGGAAACATCTTGTTTATAAAACAGAATCTGTATTTGCTGGAAACACACAGTAAGGATAGAATTTTTCCACTGGTTTTTATGGATGGAGTTCAGGGGACCAGGGTCAGGACTTACAGATTCTATTAATGGCTGTGCCATTTACTTGCTGCATGTTATTGGACACCTTTGTGTCTCTGTTTACCCATATCTGAAATGGGAAGGAAATTATGCTTAGCTACCTCACAGGAGGGTTGAATCTTAATGAAAAATTATAAAACTTTGAGAAAGTTGGGAAATGGGAAAGATTTATATAAAACTATTATTGTTATTACATACATAAAAACTATGGTTAAAAACATTTAGGCTGCAAAATCAATCACTCAAAAGTTAGGAGATGCCAGATTTAAGGCTGCCTGTGCAAACTTAATTTGGCCCCCTTGTGTGAATACATTATGATAGTCCTTACATGATGAAGTATATTTTCCCACAGGACCCCTGCCTCATTCAGTGCACAGGATGGTTGGTGCTCACTTAATGAGCAGTTGTTCAGTACTTTGCTTTCTCCTCATTGTTCAGTGTGTGGCCCTAGGTCTTATTTACTGCACATTATTCAAACCTCGCTCTGAAGACAGAATTGTTAATTTCCTCATGGGCTTTTCTGTGGTGTTTGTCACTATGGTATCTGAGTGCTTTATAAATATTAATTAATTTATTTTCTCATCACCCCAGTGAGATGAAAATGTGGTATTCTCCTCATTTTACAGATGGAGAACTGAGGCACAGAGATTAAGGTCAGATGTATCCCAATTTGGATGCCCAATTTGAGACACCTAGGACCTGATTTTTCAGTGTTCTTAGTGATATACAGCACCTCATATGTTTAAAGAACAGAGCGCTCAGCATTTCTGCAGATGAGACTCAGGGTCTGAAGTCAGGAATCCAGAAAATGAGTAACATGCAATTAGTGATCACATGTGAAAAGTGTGGTTTAAGTGACTTGCCCAGTATCACAGGGGAGCCCTGTGGCAGAGACGGGTAGAATCCAGATATTCATGACCTTATTTAACTACCTTAGCCATGAGACCATTCTTTCTCTACCAGCAATACCTCTGCTTCATTCACTGCACAACTTTCAATTTCTGGAAGAAGTGTAGCAGGGGTCCAACAGACAACAGCCTCCTTTACTGTCCCTTATTCATCCCCAGAGCAGGACCATCCTCTGCCACTGAATGAGTAGTTGTAGGTTGCCATCCTATATGTGGATGGACATAAGAAGGGGATGGGACAGTTTACCAGGGGTTCACAGATATTTCCTAACAGCAGAGGAATGATGGTACTCAGGAATCTTGGGGAGCGTGCTCTAGTCTTTCTGCCCATTGCCCACAGGCTTGACCCCTTCCAACATGTCCCAGCTCTGCTCCATCTCTGCCCCATCTCTTCCAACCTCTTCCCCATCCTTGACTCCTTGTCCCAGTCCGTTTCTTCACTAGCCAGTCCTGGTTTCCACTCCTCAAGCTTCTCATTCCAAGCCCAGCCTTGCCAGTCCCAATCCCCCCTCCAGCTCCTTGTTTGATTTGTTCCCCCCTGCTCCCCTGGTCAACATTTCCCATCCCCACTGACTCCCAGTCTTACTTCCAGGGCTTCTCATCCAATCTGTGTCTCCTCCCCACTCCTGGCTCCTTGTCCCAATCCCTTTGCCCAACCAGTATGTTTTCCCCTTGCACCTCGACTCCTCATCAGATCTGTTTCCCCTCCCCACACAGCATTGGTTTCCAGTACCAGTCTCCCCCAGCTCCTCATACAGTCGACCCAGTGATGCCCAGTCCCCCACACCATTGTCCTCTCCAGCTTCCAGCCCAGCAAGTCCTAGTCTTACCCCAGCTCCCAGTACCAGTCTCCTTTATAGCCAGTCCCAATCCCGCTGCAGAACAGCTAGTCCCAGTTTCCCTCTCCCCCCTGTCAGCCTCCAGCTCAAACATGCCTCCCAGGCTCCTGCTCTAATGTACTCCCTCTGCCTCTCCACCCCCCCCCCCCAGTCAGGCTCTTGGCCACTCTGCATTCAAACCAAGTGTTTTCCTCCTCAACACAGCCCTGGCCCAGCAGGGGGGGAGCAGTTTCATTGAGAGCACAGGAGAGAAGTTTTCCTGCTCCCAGTTCAGGTGCCCAAACCCAAACTCAGCACAGCCTGCAAAAGCCCAGTTCCATAGTTGCAGTGAAAGTCCTGCTCAGCCTCGGGCTGGAATATGCCCAATGTGGATGGAATCTTTAGGGAATTTAACTGCTAAAATCTAAGACGTCTTTACTGAGCATGTGGAAACTGATGTTTTCCCCCAGAGGTTTGTAACTTGACCAAATGTGAGCAGATTTTCATGGGGAAGGCAAAAGGCACCTCTTTGACACAAAGCACCCTCTCTGCACCTCCCCCCTATTCTAGAGCTTCTCAAAGAAAAGGCAACCAGAACTTTTTAACATAAATAAAAAAACTAACTGTGTTCTCAGACACAACTGGAGTGTTTTGACTGAAGTCTTCTAAAGAACATTCCTCCTGCAGCAGACACCCAGTATAGAAAATTGAATGGTTGGGGAAAGCTATCAGCAACTGAAAACTGTTTCTTATAATAGGAGGTGTTGGGCAACCTTAATAATAGGCCATGCCACTTGTCTTGCCGACAATTACTAAAGTGAAGGAATGGCAGAATATGTATAGATTCACTGAACCATTTTGTTTTAGCCAGACTTTAGTAGAAAAGCAATTAAAAAATTGCTTACAAGGTTAACTATTCCCTTTTACAACAGTAATAAGTATAATGAAATATGGACTGAGAGCAATAAAATTTGTACCTATTTGCTTCTATTGAATCCATATTTCCCTTTTGGAAATATTTTTCTGTCAGTCAGTGGCTATTTAGAGCTCCAATAAAGAAATATTTATAAATTGTTGTTGTTGTCTTGTGTCCTCATGTCTTTTCCCTTCAGTAGCTTTTGTTAGAGACAATGCAGGGGCATTCACTGATAACAATAAGACTGTTATGTTTTATTGTGTTCCTTCAAAGCCGTGATCAGCCTATTTTAGCTATTCATTACATAAGTAGTGAGGAGTCAGCTGAGTTCTGTTTATATACCACTTCCATGTATTAATAAAAGCTACAGAAGAAATTCCATTGTAGCCAGCAGGAGGGAGAATCAGTTAGGCAGGATCTGGGTCCAAAATGTGAAGAAATACAATAAGGTGACAATATCGCTGCACTATCTGTTATTTTGGACTCTGTGCCTATATTAGGAGTTTTGGTAATGTTTGTTGCAGACTGCTAATTCAAATTGCATTGGTGATTGTGCCCTTGCTTTGGTACTGAGCAAGGAAACTGTTACAGGGACATGGATTGCATAAAATGGTTGATTGTCTCATTTGCTTCCTTAACTTTCTGCATCCACATGACATCTTTGTTTTTGACTGACCTATTTTAGTCAGCCTACAAAAGCCCACTATACAACCAGGGCTGTCCCAGTGCATCCTGGGATTGTCCAGTTACCTATTCCATAGTGTGCAGCACTTTTGCTGGGAGTGGGGGCTTTTCAGCAAAATGGTGTCCCATGGAGTGAAGCTGTGGGAGCTTAGGGGCATTCTTGGAATTTTGCATATCTCCGAGTTCCCCAGACTCAGTCAATATTGCTATACTGCAGAGAAACAGTGCTTGCTCTTTACACTGGCAGCTAATTTCATGACAGAATGGATGGCTTGGCAGAGTCACATGGCTGTTAAAGGTCAGAAATGAGGTAGGTGAAACTCATGAGGAGGCTGAAGATCTCAAGATTGCAATCATGTGGGACAAGCTTGAGGCTGCATTTTTGTCACAGCTGTCACGGAAGCGAGGGATTCCATGGTCATCTTTCTTTTCAAACAAAAACATCCTTGACTTTTCACATTTTGAGAACTTTGAGAGCTGCCAACTCAAAGCCTGAGCTTTGTGGGAGTCTGAGAGAGAGAGGGAGCAAGAGAGAGACAGAAAGCAGGGACTCTAATAGTTAAAGCTAGTAGTATGTCATAAGATGGGGCATCAAGCATTCTGTGATTTATGCGGGAGGGAAGTCTTGGAGTTACTGTGACACTAAGTACCCCTGAATAATCTTGTAATAATCTTAGTACAAGATATGCTTTGTGTGGTATCATCTGAAGACTAATAACTCACTGATCATTAATATTCTTGCAGGATGTATGTATGTATGCAATGGGTATTAAGAGTTATGAATGTATGCTGAAATGATAACTAAAGTGTGTGTGAACCAGGTATGTCAGGGGTGTTGTTAAACAGATCTGTCGTTTTATCTCAATTTGTGTATAAGTAGTAAAAAGGTTCCTTGAGACAGCATGGGCAGGAGATGGCAGGAAGCAGGGTATTTGGATTTCAGCAAACACAAGTGGGGGAAGAAAGAGCATGGAGCCTCCTTCACCAACAGACTCTGTCACCTCCTCTATTACTTGAATAAACAATACTTTGAAGGGTAACTCTCAGAACAATCCATGTCAAAGGTTCACTGGAGTGTAGAAGAAGAGGTAGAGAAGTTCTCTCTCTCTCAGCTAAGATGAGAAAGGCACCAGCACCTTTGGAACTCTGGGAGAGATCCTGACCAAGCAAAAGTCAGTCACCATCTTCCTGGAAGACTGTGGGTGAGAAAGTCCATCTTGAACAAAACCTTGAATTGAAACTTGCTAGATTAAGTTTCAAACTTCTAGGTGTCTTTTCACTTTTATTTGCTTTATCTCTTATACTTGGATTCACTTAAAATCCTATCTTCTTTTGTTAATAAACTTGTTTTACTCTTAATTCTAAACTAATTCAGTGCTATTTAACTGGAGTTATCAAACAGTTCAGTTTAAAGTAGCAAATTGTTGAATATTGACTCCTTACAGTGGCAATGGATCTTAGTATATGAACCCTCAACAAGAGGACTGGACACACATTTTGGAAAAATTTGGGACTGGGGGTGTGTTGGGGTCACCCTTCAAGTAGTAACTAAGGCTGGTGGAAGCCAGTGTGTGAATGGAGTGTTGCTGACTGGCTGCTGGGAATCAGAGCTGCTGGACCAGGGCTCTAACTATACACAGCTACACAAGGTGTGACCTGCATGTGAGTGGCCCAGGTTGGGAGCTATAACAGCAAAGCATTGTGAGGCACCCAAGTTTACAAGGCAGGAGCTGACAACCCCTCCTCACTGGTCTGGATTGCTCCCCGGAACGTGACCGTTGCATAGCTGCTTTCAGAAGTGTCTCCATAGCATTGCTCTACTGCTGTCTTTGTAGAGGACAAGACAGGTAAGAAAGGATGAAGAAGAGGCAGCAGTTGCTGTCTCCTGAGCAACAGGACTACAGTTGTAACTCATTCTGAATTATTAGACAAATGTTATTATATGGACTTAAACAGTGTTTGTTTTAGAATGACAATGTTTTGATTGAATAATGAAATAATAATGAATAATGAAACACGTGACATTTGACGTTGTTTTTTAAAACTATATATCAATGCCTTTTGGCCTTCTTTCCCATGACGGCACTGTAACTTTTGGTATCGCTTACCATGGCACTTTATTAGTTGTAAGTGCATTTCATGGGTTGCGGTCTAGGATGTTGCCCCAAGACAAGTATTTAGTCACGTGGCCTGACAAACACTGTCCTTTTCCACTGTATGGCCATTAAACATTCTCAAATGTATTGCCCATTCTGGAACAAGTCCCAGTCTGTGGAGATGGGAACCTGGTGTCTGTGTCTGTGAGTAGCTGAAGATAATCTACCTTTGTGTAAAGCTTTGCTTATAAAATGAGAAATTCAGACCCTGTGGTCTAGGAAATAACTATTGTTTTGTGCAGGCTGGCTACATGTATAGAATATTGCATGCCACTACTTGCTTGGTTCTAACAAGTCCATTGTGTCTGAGATGTATATAGCAATGAAGTCCTACAGAGTCCTGTGATTACTGTTAGAAATATTGCTGAGATAACAGAAATATTGAGTGGGGCTTCCCAGCCGTTCTGGAGGTATTGGTGAGATTCACCTGCCTCCTTTCTGCCTACCAGAGTAATCACAGGAGTATGTCAACTGGAAAGTCTACTGACCCATTGCTTTGCAGGTCCTGGAGACCATTTCCTGTTTCATAGGTTTTCAAAAACTGGTTTGCACAAGAAGGCATGGAGAAGAATTTGTAAATTTTAATAGTGTGCAGTGAGAATAGACTCTCTGTTTGTATGGCAATTCTTGGAGACCCTGCCTGGCTTCCTTGGTTAACTAAACCGAACCTGGATTACATCAGCACCTGTCATGATAACTACCACCTCATTAAGAGATTAGTTTTGTCTGAAAGTGTTTTTTGGGAGGGTGAAGGCAAGATGAAAATGCCTGCTGAAATGCAGTGAGAAAGGCAATGCCTGCATCCCCATTTTTAATTCCTCATGTCATGTTTTGCAGAACATGTGTGATACAAAATGGGAGGTTTTCTGCATGGAAAGGAATAGAGCAATAAATATTATTGCTTTATATTTAGAAGTGGAGGGACAAGGAGGTACAGGAATAATTTTGTGACAGCTTAAATATATCGTTCTTTGTCATACCTCTCTTTTTGTAATACTTCAGTTACGATGCAGCTTACTCTAATTGGTTAATACAAATGTACCGTGTTAGCCAACTGCTTTTAACAATTCTGACGACATGTTATCTACCCTTGTACACAGGATTGATGGCTCTGGCTCTTTTCTCTTTTTGTCATCCTTTATTACGAGCGGCACGGTAATCTTTCCACCTGAGTTTAAGATCTTCCTCCTCCATGAGGACTTAGCCATCATGATCTTTTATTATGTTTGATTGAGGGAAAAACCTTGTGGTAAAAAATCTGACCATGGTGAACATAGCTCTTGTATTATTACTCTCTTTATAATTCTCAAGTTCCATACATTTTGCTCTTGTATATTCACTCGTCTCATCTAGTCTGCCTTTGAATTAGTCTGTTCAGTTCCTTATGTTCTTTCCTACATTCCCGTCTCCAAGCCATCTTCTTTCACTCTTTATCATTTAATTGCCAGCTCAAACACCTTCTCAGTTAATCTTGGATCATATGAAACAAAGGATAGAAGCAGAACTACCACCACAACATGCTAGTTTCAGAGGCCAAGGCACATGTGACCAAATCATGAATATCTGTTACATCACTGAAGAATGTAGGGAGTACATTCACCCATTGATCTTGTGCTTCACTGACTTTTCAAAAGCTGCTGATATCATCCAGCTCAGCCATCATCTTTGGAAGATATTGGCAGATGTGGAGATTCCAAAGGTTCTCACTGAACTCATCACAAGTATCTACAAACAGGCAGTTGCATGAACAGGAGTCTGTGACAGTGAGTGCTTTTCCATTGTTCAGCATGTGAGACAGATTTATTTTGTCTCCATGCCTTTTTAACCTATATGCAGGATTTATTATGAGGCAAGCCTGTGAGGTTTTGACAAATTGGAAGGACCTGGGATCTCCATTGGTGGACACCTCTGAACTATCCTCAGATATGCTGATGACCTGATGCTCTTTTCTACAACCACCAAAGCAATGCAACAAATGTTGGAGTTTGTAAAAACAGTTAGTGGGGAATATGGACTATTCCTGAATGCGATGAAAAGAAAATGTCTGTGCATTGACATGACTACCGAAACATGATGAAAGCAGGTATCCCAATTAAGGGACAAGCTGTGGAGGAAGTAGATTAATTTAATTATCTGAGGTCATACATATCCAGCCAAGGAGGCTGTTCCAGAAATCAGAGGAAGATGAGGGATGGCTCACTCAGATATGCCCTCTCTTAAGAAACTGTGGAAAAACCATGGCATCTCAAAATGTCTGACTGTGTGACTGGTGAAAAGCCTATTTTTTTTTATGGGATGTGAATCCTGGGAAGGTAATGCTGCTGACACGAAAACAATTGAAGCATTTGACATGTGGTGCTGGCGAAGAACCATGCGTATCTCCTGGATTGAAAAAAGACAAATGCCTATGTTGGAAATATTATGGGAAAGAAGCAAGACCCTGATGTCAGAAGTCAACAGATGTATACTTGGTTGCATTAGCCGTAGAGATGGAAATAGCTTTGAGAATGTTATTATGGAAGGAATGGTGAAGGGTCATTTATAGTAGGGTACAACCAGTGCGGAGATGGATGGATGGTGTGTGGAAGATTAGTGATGGATCATGAAGGCTTCAGAAAATTCTGTTATATCATCACCAATATTTAGACATGAATAAATTGTTTTACTTATTTTAATGTTTCCCAAACAATGTGTCCCAATCAGGCACCAGATCACAATGACACTCGTTCAAATTTAGCCCAGTCATCCCTCTGTCATGATGGAGGGGTGGCCGGACCAGAGTGGCACTGTGCCTCCATGTGCCAGGCAGTGCCCAGAGCGGGGAGTCGGAGCCGCTACTGCGAGGTGTGTGTGTGGGATGGGCTCATTCTCTTACTCTCTTCCCCCAACCCACTCCAGTGCCTCCCCTCTGCATCGGACCGGGATTAGGGTTGTGGTGCTGGGGTGGAGGGTGCATATATGTAATGGTGGGTTGCAAAACAATATCAAATGTAGTTGGTGGGTTGCCTTATTAAAAAGTTTGGTAACTGCTGCTCCAGGTCAGGGGTGGGCAAACTTTTTGGCCCGAGGGCCACATCTGGGTGCGAAACTGTGTGGAGGGCTGGGTAGGAAAGGCTGTGCCCCCAAACAGCCTGGCCCCAGCCCCCTATCCATCCCTCCCACTTCCCGCCCCCAACTGCCCCCCTCAAAACCCCTGACCCATCCAACACCCCCTGCTTCTTGTCCCCTGACCGCCTCCTCCTGGGACCCCCGCCCCTATCTAACCCCCCCACTCCCTGTCCCCTGACTGCCCCAATGCCTATCCACACCCTCGTCCCCAGACTGGCCCCCCGGGACCCCACCTCCTATCCAATCCCCTCTGTTCCCTGTTCCCTCCCCCCCCGAACCTCTGCCCTATCCAACTGCTCCCTGACTGCCCGCAGGGACCTCCTGCCCTATATTCAACCCCTGTCCCCGACCTCCTTACCATGCCGCTCAGAGCAGTATGTCTGGAGCTGCGCCACCTGGCCGGAGCAAGACACACTGCCCTGCATGAGCACGCAACCCCGCTGCCCAAAGCGCCGCCCATGTGGCGGCGTGCCTGTGGGGGAAAGGGGAACAGCGGGAGAGGGGCCGGGGGCTAGCCTCCCCAGCCAGGAGCTTAGGGGCCAGGTAGGACGGTCCTGCAGGCCGGATGTGGCCCACAGGCTGTAGTTTGCCCACCTCTGCTCTAGGTAATAGTCTATGAGTTCATACAGCTGGGATATACAGTGTCAGTCAGTCTGAGTAATATAAGATGACTCAAGCACGGAGGGGTAGGAGACAGCACAGTCAAGGATAGGTAGGACAAAGGGAAAGGAAGAACACGTATCTGTCTTTATGGATCCAATTGAAAAATATAGGCCTTAAAGACCACAATTAAAATATTTTTTAAAACACTTGATTTATTTTGAGTTTTAAAAATAAATATATTGAAAAGCAACTTAGAAAATTTGCCATGAGATTTGTTAGGTAAAACCATACTTCTCTCAGCTACCATCCCCATTTATATATTTGCTGTTTATCTAAAACTGAGTTAGCAGAATATTACTGTGGCAAACGGCTTGTTTTCCAGAAAGCAGAAATTGGCAGCTCCTGTAATGTCTCATTGCTATTTTTCATCCTTCTCCTAAAGGGCAACACTTTAAGGAAAATACTTCTAAATCGTTACTTTAAAGGAGACTATGGAAGTGGTATGAATGGGCCTCTGTCCGGCAGCTACAGCAAAACTGCACAAGTGGGAGGTAAATCAACAACGATCATTTAAGAAAAATAAAATGTCACCCTATTTTCTACTCAGGTGCATGGTAAATGCTAAGGGGATTTAGTCAGTAAATAGTTCAAACAACTGTTGACCTGTTGGGAGAGGAGCAGCGCCAAACTGTGTTAAATTGCATGCACCTGTGTCAAACAGTTGGCTTGTGTTTGGCAATCCCAAAGAATAAAAAATAAATATACAGCTCAATCCAAATTCAGACTGGCTGTGTGTAAGCATGTGCCAGAAAATCTGCAGCCAGTAGGCAGAGCAAAGCACAGAAGTTCTCCACACGTGTCCTGGTGCCCCTCAAAACTCATGGAAAGGATTCTTAGCTTCACAGACCCTTCACTACCAAAGCAATTGAGGGGTCTTCAAGGAGTATGATTTGAAGGTCTGTATGTTGACAGTAGTAATTTAAGTAGGGCATGGGGAGAGGACTGTGCATAGAGCCAGATTGTGATGCACCTTAATACTACTTTTGCAGCATATACTGTATGTATGCCTGCTTTTGTGGGCCACATTTCCAGATGCTGATCCAGATGTTCCTACATAAATTTCCAGATGTTGGCCCTATGGAAATATTTACAGTCGCTACTCTGTGGACCAAATTCTGCTCTCAGTCAGACCCTTGTAACCTGCTGAAGTCAATTGGTTGCATGTGTACAAGAGTAGAATCTGGCACTGTACACTTACACTGTGCATCTGTATGTTTGTACAGTTCATTTGTTAGTGAATATGGTGGTGATTGAGTGTGTATTCTGTTTAGCTATAACAGACGTAAGTTCTGAAGTTTATATAATCCAGTGGAGAACATAAAATGTAGCTAGTATTGATGAGACATCATACGGATAGCTACAGTCATACTAATGCTATTATGTCACTTAGATAGTAATATGGGTGGTTGCGGAGGGGCAGAGTTTTTTGTTTTCTGCTTGCTTTTTAAATTATAAACGCAGGTACTATCAGGACTGGAAGACTTGTGGATGACTGGAGTACTACAGAAATGGTGACATAATGAACTAAGCAATGGAGAGGGAAAGGGATTTTCAGACAGACTGCTTGAAACCTTTCCATAGATTCATAGAATATCAGAGTTGGAAGGGACCTCAGGAGGTCATCTAGTCCAACCCCCTGCTCAAAGCAGGACCAATCCCCAATTTTGCCCCAGAACTCTAAATGGTCCCCTCAAGAATTGAACTCACAACCCTGGGTTTAGCAGGCCAATGCTCAAACCACTGAGCTTGATTTTATTAAGGCCTGTTTAATTTAAGTGATTCATTAACACTTTGAACAAAGGTAGTCTTTTGTTCAAGATCAAATACTGTTAATGTCAGCCCTCACAATAAAGATCCTTAAGACCTCCCAAAGGTTCTCCAGCAGAATCAGGGAAGACAGAATTTGACGTTCCTGAGGGCTTATCTATGCTTAAAACACTGTAGTGAGCTGTGTGTTGTAGCACTTCAGTAGACACTACCTACATTGACAGGAGGGGCTTCTGCTGTCAGTGTAGGTACTCCCCCTCCATGACCGTCGGTAGCTGGGTTGACAAGAGAATAGAAGTAGTGCTGTCTATACCAAGGGTTAGGTCAGTTTAACTGCATCACTCAGGGGTGTGGATTTTTCACACCCCCGAGCGATGTATTTATACTGACCTAATTTCATAGCGTAGACCAGGCCTCATATTTTTAATGCCTTGTTTACACACACAAAAGCTGTAACATTTTACTGTAGCAGTATAGTTCAAATGGTACAATTGCCCTAGTGTAGATTCAGTTATATCCATACAGGTGTTTATACCAGTATAATAATAATAATTAATAATACGTAGCGCTTATGTAGCTTCCCCGTAAGGGAAGGTGAATAAGCTGTACTTGTGTAAGACACCTTTATGCCAGTATAACTGCATCCAAACTGGGGGGGCGGGGTTGTATTTTTAAAACTATTTCTACCCCTAACCAAAACAGTATTATCACTACAAAATCTGGGTGTAGACTGTACCTTAGGTTAAAAAAAACAAACCCATCAAGATAACCTTTCAGCCCATGTTGATAATTTATTAAGAAGCAAAAGAGGACATGGGTCCCCTGTCTTCAGAAGCCCTTGCAGCTCTGCTTACCTTTCAAATATGCAATAATTCAAATAAAAATGCATTTCTGTGAACAAATCACTGAGGCTCCATCATCTTTGTTGTTGGAATTAGTCTGTGTTACTACGGTTTTGATCATATGTTATTTCATGTTTTTTTATTCTTGGGTCCCAGCCCTAAAGTTATTATTTATGCGAAATTATCATTTAAATCAATGGGAGATTTCCCTGAGGAAAAAAATATCAGGATTGGATTTGTTATATCGCTACTGTAAGCTGAACACTTTAGAAATTAATATCCAGTTATGAGGCAGTTTATTTTAACATGTATACACAAATAGCAGTATAAATGTACAGGATCTATATTTGTCATATTTGCAGGTGGCTTTTCAGGACAAGATTCAGATAAGTCTGGGATATTGATGTCTGATATTCAGTGCCTTCTGGATAAAGAAGGTGCATCGGAACTAGTCATAGATGTTATAGTAAGCACCAAAAATGACAGAATTTTCTCAGAAGCCATCTTACTTGGTATTGCATTGCTTGAAGGTGGAAATACACAAACACAGGTATTTACTTATCATTCATTGCTTTTGAAATGCACGTAGTGTGGAGACAAATGAAAAGAATTTTTTCAGTGACTTCTGTGAAAAGTTTCTCTCATGAACCAATGTATCATTATAATACAAATGCAAATGTGCTTTTGCTAATAATGCAATATCTTATGCTGTAGACTCGTCAATAGTGGAAAACACTTTTTAACTATCTTTATGTATGGAGTGCAGTACAGTACTTTTTTAACTTGTCCTTTGCCTTATGGCCATATGAATATTATCTCCAGTTGCTTTATGTTTGTGTTTCTGAATTTAAGAATTTTGAAGAGTGCTTTTAAATAAACCATACCATCAAGTCAAAAATAGCAACAAAATTAAGTTACTTTCTGAAAAAGTTTGATACTTCTCAAAAGCCTCAAAAACCGAATTAATGTAAAAGTGACCAATATTCCATTTTGTAAGTAATGCATAAGTAATATTTTTAGCTTAAGGATTCTAATTTTTGTCCTGCAAGAATGATGCGTCTTAGGGAGATCATTAATTCCATTCCCTTTGAAAAAGAGTGTCCCTCTGAAAAAGTCTGTAGATTAAGTTTTCTTTGTCAGATGCTATTTCTCAAACTTAAAAGAACGTGTATAGTTTAAGCTATAGTACTATATATACATAATTATTATTGTTATTAAACGGGAATAATAAATCACTAGAACTGTTAGAAAAATGGAAATTTCACAAAATAATTTCACTCTTTCATTCTCTTTTCAAAATTTAATATTTTGAAATGTGAAAAATTGCAGCTTACTCAACAGGCAGTCAAAATAGCATTGAAATTTTCCTCAGTTTTTCCAAAATTTCAAAATGTCATTGAAGTTTCAAAATTTGAAACATTTTGACCTGCTCTGTATATTAATTTATAAAAGAATTAGGTTGTCGATACCCAATATTTGTTTTTTGTTAGTGTACATAATTTAATGATAATCTAGAAATTACTAGTTTTGTGGAAACAATGTGTTTCTCCTTGTTTAAAATACTGACATCTAAAGGATACCTTTCCTTGCAGTATTCTACTTACCAGCAATTGAACGAGCAAAAAAAGTCAGAAAAATTCTTTAAAGTTCTGCATGACCGCATGAAAACTGCTCAGCAGGAAATACGATCAACAGTGACAGTGAACACTATTGATTTGGGTAGCAAGAAGAAGGATGATGATAGTGACATAACCATATCTGCTCCAAGAAAGAGAGGTAAAGGGGATTTTCTCTAAAATAGAGGCAAAAGAAATGCTTTGTATACGAACCGCATGTATAGCATCACTGATACCATAGCTGCTTTTCAGAGCAACAACAGCAGACTCTGAAATAAAAGTAGCTGTTTGAAAATTGTCTCTAAATTATGGGCTAGATCCTCAGTTGGCTATATCAGAATAGCTCTATTGACATCAGTGGTGCTACGCCGATGTACACAGGCGAAGGATTTGGCCCTGTATTTTTATACAAACAGAAATAAAGCTGAAACTAATAGGGCTGTTTGTGAAAGACTTATTCCAGCATAAGAACTGAATTCCCAGTCGGTGGTTCATCCATTGTTCTCATCGTTTATTGTATGTGGCAGAAAGACAGTGTTTTTTTGTTTCAATTTTCTGTTTCAGCGTTCGTGGTTTATTTGGAAAACATTATTCTTTTGTGAACATGGCTCTGATATTTTTTTATGTGTTGCCTAGAGGTCTTTAGGGGTTGAGTGTAAAAAAAAACAAACAAACAAAAACCCCAAACACTGTTGTTGTTCATTATTTATTAATGAATCGAGCCGGGGAAAATGGGAATTATCGTCTTCATTTACAGTAAGGGATTCAACACTGCACCTGAAACAGGGCATGAAGGGGCAGTTAACAGAAGCGTCTTCTGCAACATCCAAAGCTTACTCTGTGTATAGAAGAGAAATGGACCCAGAAATAGATCTTATGGGCTCAGCAACAGATACTACAAACACAGAAGAAAAGTCCACGGAGGAAGCAACAATGAGCCCTGCTATCACAATCATGCAGCCAATACTGAGATTTCTTCAGTTGCTATGTGAGAACCACAACCGAGAGCTCCAGGTATGGTTCTGTAGAATAGGTGGAAAGATTGTGCATTTGACTTAATTTTTTGTATTTCCTGAATTCTGAGTACTTAAATTTACAGGTTTTTTTGTTTTGTTTTGTTTTGTGCGGTGAAATTTTCACCTGTTCACAAGGTGTCAAGGCTAATTCCCCACTTTGGCACTTAGAGTGCAGAAGGTGGGGGCCTTCAAGGATTCTTAAAAAATTAATATTGGCCACTCCAGACTTGTATTAAACTCCCAAGGTTACAGCTTTCTCTGACCTTGGATGGGTAGATGCTGCCACCACCCAAGTGCAAAAACCCCTTTGAGAACCCAGGAAGGCACACTTGGGAATTCCTTCCTATGGGGTACACTCAAGCCCCTTCTTTCTCTCTCTCTCTCTCACGCACACATACACACACCACACACCCTCTGGGGAAGAACTGAGAAAGAAAACAAAGGAAATCAGCTGTTTCCACCAGCTAATTAAACAACATATGCACAGACCTCTTAGGACACAAATCCAATCCTGTTCTTAAAAAAGGTAAATTTTATTAAAACCAAAAAGAAAGAAAATACATCTGGAAACTTAGGCTATTGCTAGATTTTAAAAAAACCCACTTACAAAAACTAAGCATCAAGAATAACCTTCTTGAGGTCCTGCTTAAAGGTTACAAGCAAAACAAAAGCATTTGGGATTAGCACAGAGGAGTCCACAAGCCATAAAGAAATAAACCTAATTGCATCTTCTGGGGGTTTCAAGTGAGTAGTTTCTAGTTATGATTTGATGATTTTTCATGCCTGGTTCAAGCTCTTACAACATAACTGCAGTCCTGTCTTTCTGCTTCTCCCCAAGAACCACAACAGACAGACAAAGGGGAAGTTTTTTCCCAAAAGTTCTAGCCTTCCCATTGGCTCTTTTGGTCAGATGCCCACTCTCTTCCTTTTACCTATGCAGGGAGACTTTTTAACCCTCTACAGGTAAAGCAAGTAGAGAACAGCTACTAAGAGGGATTTTATAGCTAGCTGGCTGGCTGGGTCCATAAAAGGGAGCTTCCCCCACACCCTCCGCCTTCATTTATCACGCCCGGTAAGTGGAGAATTGCCATTAAAATGTAAAGCTATTCCGGTGTGGTGCCTAATCTCTTATTTTCTTTTCAGACCTTCTTAAGAAATCAGAACAACAAAACAAATTACAACCTAGTGTGTGAGACTCTCCAGTTCTTGGACTGCATTTGTGGAAGCACGACAGGCGGTCTGGGCCTGTTGGGGCTATACATCAACGAGAAGAATGTAGTTCTGGTAAACCAAACCCTTGAGAGCTTGACCGAATACTGCCAAGGCCCATGTCATGAAAATCAGGTAGCTGGAATAATCGTTTTTGGCAAGGAAGAATTTACCTGTGTGTCCATGGGCATTACATAACCTTTTCATATTCTTAATAATTCAGGACCCGATTCAAATTATATGGCTGGCTGTACCATACTTGAAGCCTTCATAAGGTTTAAGATGCCTTTGAAAATGCACTTTTATAAGAGCTTGGACTCGTTTTGTCTAATCAGGTCTTCTCTGTAGTACAATCTCTCAGATATAGGTGGGGTGAAATCCTGGCCAAATTGAAATCAATGGGAGTTTTGCTATTGGCCATAATAGGGCCAGGATTTAAACCAAACCTCCCCCACACAGTTTGAGAGTCCTTTCAGGTTTTGAACTGTAATTGTGGCAGCACATGGCAAAGTCATTAGTAACCAAATAAGCAATAAAACCTAAATCTCACTCATTTCTTAGCTTTTATCTGTGGTGGTCTTTCTGCAGGTTTCTAGAATATGATGACTGTAATTCATATAGTTCCCAAGTGTTTAATGCAGTATTCTGCTGTACTTTTAAGACCAGCATCTTCAAGACTGGGTAGTGGTGATGCAATTCTTCAGTCAGATGTCAGGGATTTTCCTAAAAAATACACTCAGAAAGAGGCAGGTGTGAGGTGTAAGCTGCCATGCTTTTCTGTCCTCAGCAGTTACTTTAAGGTGTGTTCAGTGTTTGCTGGCACAGATTTAGGGACCTAAGCTTGTTTGACTTTAAACACATGAATGGTCCCATTGAGGACTTATAGTTAAATGTGTGCTTAAGTGCATTGCTGGATGGAGTCTATAAAGTCATATACCTGAGTATTTTACATCACTGTACTTGGCCTGGGTAAACGAAAGAAAAGATGTAACAGCATATGTAATTTCACAACTTTTGTTATGGATTAGGAATGGAGAAATTTGCAGTGGACAGAATTACAAAATAAAAGCATGTTTCTTAATACTAAAAT
Organism: Eretmochelys imbricata; assembly: GCF_965152235.1. Lineage (NCBI taxonomy): Eukaryota > Metazoa > Chordata > Testudines > Cheloniidae > Eretmochelys > Eretmochelys imbricata. The sequence goes on from NC_135572.1 coordinate 238,976,047, forward strand.
AGTTAGCTGTTGGATCATACAGTTAAATATTAATGTTACTTCCTAGCATATATCTTGCTTAACTACAAAGTGTGTTTGTCTGCAATACTGACAATCAAGCAGCCTTAATTCATACTTCAAAAAAGCTAAAGTGCACTGAAAGATAATCATATTTGCTTAAAAACTCATGGGTCAAACTATTTGAAAATACAGAGATAATTAGAGTGCTGTAAAAGGAAAGAAAAATGTGTTTTCAAGTTAACTTTCTATCTAGCTTCACAGAGAACACTGGTAATGAAAAAATATGATTGATTGTTTAGACTTCATTACCTAGACCGCTGTGAAGTAACTAAGGAATGAAGTTATGCTCTTTTACATCAACTGAAGACGTGATCTTGTGTATTTCAGAGGCAGATACTCAGTTCTGTCATTTCTATCTCATTTTCTCTGCTTTTTATTTTTAAGCTTTTTCTTCTCTAATGTTATATAATGTTTTTAAAAGAAAAAAAATCCACAAGCTTTTTTAGCCTGGTGTTTGTTATAGCTGAAAAGGGCCAGAACTCTAGTTGTGAAAATATTCAGAATTACCGTTCGCCACAGTTGCAAATTTCAGATGCTGTATTTTTTAAAAAAACAAAAACAAGCACCCTCCCGTGTGTGTGTGTGTGTGTGTGTATATAAAATATATAAAACCTGCATTTGTGCACACAAATCATATAGTCATGTAGGCTATGTCTACGCTACTGGTGGTAGCATGTAGTATTATGTGTAGCTACCCGCTACAGAGAAAAATAGGCTGTGTCCATACCTCAGTGTGTACGTGTAGCTACACAGGTCAGACAGAGGCTCTGGCAGAGGGGCGGCAAGGGGGAAAGGCTTCAGTAGCTCCCCCACCATTCAGAGTCTTTCCCCGATGCTGGAACGTTTCGCTGTGGAGGGGGAAGGGCTCTAGCAGCAGGGAGCTGGCGGACCTTTCCCCAAGGCCAGAGTTTTTTCCTGAGGCAAGGAAGGGTTCTGGAAGCGGGGAAGCAGCAGGGAAAGGTCCATCAGCCTTTCCCCACAGAGCGGAAGTACTCCAGCAGCAGGGAGCTGGTAGAGCCTTTCCCCCTTGCTTTCCTCCTGCCAGAGACTTTTCCAACTGGGGGACGTTGTTCGCCGCAGAGGAGAGAGGCTCCAATAGTGGGGAATCAGTGAGACACCACAGTGCTAAAAATAGCAGCGGGAGGTAGCAGGGACTTGTAGCAGGGATGGGTGGTGACATGTTGGCTCTACACAACAGAAAGCTCCTGCTCCACGGGGGTGATCCTCCCTCCTATGGCCAGCTACCGTTGCTTTAGGGCCACTTTGCACTGGCCATTGGGTATAATGCTGCCACAGAGCAGCCTAGGATCTGGGTCCTTGTTTTGAAAATATGCTCATATGTGTGCATCTCTCTCTTTTCTTTTCATTTTAAAAAGACCTGCATTGCTACCCATGAGTCTAATGGAATTGATATTATAATTGCACTGATCCTGAATGACATAAACCCTCTTGGCAAATATTGCATGGACCTGGTGCTTCAGCTAAAGGTATGGAAAATATTTTTATTTATCTATTCAGATTCAAGTAATGATGATGATGATGAAAATGCCTATGCAAGAGTGCTAGGCATCCTGACGCTTACTTAGTGTCATGACGGCATAATATACCTGGTGGCCTTAGTAAGCAAATTAACTCGATTTGGCTCAGCTCAACCAGTGAATCAGACACAGAGACATTCCTTTCTACCCACCATCATATCCAGGAACTTGCCTTCAACTTCCTCTAAAAACCTTATCAAATAGATACTGTATATCTGGTATGAAGAGTCTGTGTTCTGGATATAAAATCTGGTGGTGTGCTTCTCAAGTAATGTGACACTTCAGGTATTGCTACATATGAACAGAACTGGTCTAAATTTTTTCATCAAACATTACAAAATGCCAGGTATAAGGTTGCCCGTGCAACCTTAATTGGGTCCCCTTGGACATCTGCATTATGATACCATCTTTTAATTGTATGATTACATACTATTTTTTTCATAGGACCCTTCATTGCACAGGATGGATGATGCTTACTTAATGAGCAGCTATTCAGCCTTCTAATTTCTCCTCATTATTCAATGCCCCACTCATTTGGGGTGCCCAATTTAAGACACCTGAGACCTGATTTTTTCCGTGTTCATAGCATTGTAAAGCACTTTATATGTTCTGTAAATCAGTGCTCAGGGGCTCAAGTTGGCCACCCAGAAAATGGGCGCACAGTGACTACCTGTGAAAAATTTGTTTATAAGTGACTTGTCCAACATCCTGCAGGAGCACTGCGGTAAAGGGCTAGAATCCAGTTCACCAGTGCAGTATTCAACTGCCTTAATCATGGGACCATCCTTTTTCTTCCTGCAGTCTCCCACCTCATTCACTGCACAAGTTCCAACTTCTGGAACAAGTGCAGCAGGGGTCCTACAGACAGCAATCTCCTTCCCTACACCACCCTGATTCGTCCCCAGTGCAAGTCCACCCTGTGCACTGAATGAGGCAGAAGTCTTTTGGAAAAAATAGTATGTCATTATGTAAATAAAGATGATCTCCTTATGCTTGATTCCTCCTGCCCCGTCCACTCCAACCTGTGCCTGTCTTCTTGTCCCAGGCCCATTCTTCTCATATACCCAGTTCCAGTTTCCACTCCTCCGGCTTCCTATCTCAGTCCCAGTCTCCTTGCCCAGCCAGTTCTTATCTTACTCTCTAGACACCCCATCCCAGCACCTACCTTCTTTCCACCATATCTTGTGCCCAGTCTCCTTGCCTAGCCAATCTCTGTTTCTCCCCCTCCGCCCCAATGACTCTGTCCTTTGTCTCTCCCACACACACGCTTTCCCTGTCCCCACTGGTTCTCAGTCACTCTCTTCCTCCCCAGGCTCCTCCTCCAATCTCAACCTGCCCCCACATCCTCTTTGGTTCCTTGTTCCTGGCTCTTTGCCCCACTGTCTTTGCCCAACTAGTGCCAGTTCTCCCCCCTGTGCCCTGGCTCCTCATCAGATCTGTCTCCCTTCCTCCCCATCTCCTTCCTTCCACCCCACTGGTTCCCAGTTTCAGCATCCTTGCTTAGCCAGGTGCAGTCTCCTTCACCAGCATCTCATCCAATGGGACTCCCTCCAGTCTGCGGCTCCATGCCCAACCCATCCTACTCTGCCCCCCTTCCTCCTGTCCCAGTTTCCCCCTAGGGTTCCTTGTCCAACTGGGCCCACTGCACCCCACCCAGGTCCAGTATTTTCCCGTGTCTATGGTGGGGGGCTCGAGAGACAGGAGTTCCAGTGACTGACTTCAGCACAGCCTTCAGCATCTCAGTACGTCAACTGCAGAGAGAGTCCTGCACAGCTTTGAGTGGGAACATGCTTCACCGTGGACAGAATGCTTTGAAGATTTTAAAGTTGCCAAGCAAGTCTCTACCAAGCATGTGCAAACTGTGATTTTTTCCAGAGGCTTATAACTTGGTGAAATGTAGGTGGATTTTCATGTGGAAAACAAAAGGCCTGATCCTCCCACAAAGGTCACCCCCTTCCAAATTTCAAGTCCCCACTCCAAAGCATGGGAGTTATAGAACTGCTCAAAGAAGAAGTCACAAGAATGTTTTAACATGGGCAAAACAAGGTTTTTTGCCTCATTCTTGAAAAGGGCTGAACTTTTTTGACGGAAATTTTCCAAAATAGTTCTGCCTGGGGCAGGAACCCAGCGTGTCAAATTTCAGCTCTAACAGTTAGTTTGGCAAATTGATAAGCGACTGAGAACAGGATTGGGAAATATTGGGCAGCCTTAATAATAGGTGCATTTCCAGCTGTGCTTCTAGCAAGGGACCCCATTATGCCTTCACATTTTCATACAGGGGACCTCTTGGGGTTAGCGTAGTATCTCAGCAATTCACAAACACAAATACATTTAGCCTCACAACATGCTTGCGAGGTGTAGAAGTATTATTATCCCCATTTTATAGATGGGGATCTGAGGCGCAGAGAGGTTTTGACTTGCCTAGGATCACACAGGAAGTTTGCGGCAGAGCTGGGAATTGAACCAAGGTCTGCCCAGTATAGTGCTTGAACCATGAGACCAACCTTCCTCTCCAGTGGACTCCAATTGATTTTAATTGGAGCAAGATCAGGTCCCAGACTCTTGGAAGTTATGGAGCTACTACTGTTTAAGGACATGGTATTTTATCCCTGGGAGAGATCTGAGTGAAAATCCGATAGTTAACACTCCTGCCAGGAGTTCAGGAATATGCTCAGTACTTGGTATTCAGATTAAATTTGAAGATTATGAAATGCATGAAATCTGTTGATTTTATAGCCTATCGGGTCATTAATTATGCTTTAAAAAACAAAAAGGGAAGGAAACATGCGTCATAGGCAAAACCTTTTGTATGGTACACTTTGTAATTACCTCTGCTCTCAATTGTTTAACAAAATGACAAAAACTGTGAGCTGGGCAATAAGAACAGGAAATGGGATCTCATTTGTTGTGCTCAATGCAGAATAAAGCTTTGTATTTAAAAGTCAGACATTTTTCAATATTTAAAATACCCCTTCCAATATACTATACGTAGTTAGTTATTTTTACAGCACATTGACATTAAAGTCAGAGGGCAGCTATTTACCATGTCAATAACATAAAAGATGCAAGCAGTTTAAAATCGTATCCACTAAAAAAAAGTGGTCCTAGTAATTTCAATTAAAATGAATGCAAGGATCGTTAATCCATGAAATAGATTTTACATTTGCATTAACTTGGTTTTGTATCTCTAGAACAATGCCTCTAAGCTTTTGCTGGCTATTATGGAAAGCAGGCATGACAGTGAGAATGCAGAAAGAATCCTTTTTAATATGAGACCAAGGGAACTGGTAAGAAAACTTCTGAATATTCATAAATCTTTTGGCTATACCCCACCCCCAATAAACTCTATCATCAAAATATTTTGTAAAGGATCTGTGTCTAAACTGAACAGCAATGGCTGCATATAGGGATATAGCATATCAAGCTAGTACTAATTCTCCAAAGGTATTTTTGAAGGATCAAGCATGCATGATTTCATTCTTTATGACTTCATTATTTTTATCCGTTCCAAGCACTTTTCTGTAATTGTTTCCTAACTAAATTATCGTACTCCAGTACATTTTGTCAGTAGCTGGGAAATTAAGCTTGTACTATTTGTGATACCACACTAAGAAAAAAAAATGCACCTCACAGGCAAAACAAAAAAGTCAAAAACATATTTTTGCTTTTATCTTTGAATAGGGATAATATTTGTAATTGTCCCCCGTGAATTTCTGTTATGGTGGAAAAGCTGGGGGAGTGGCCAGTTCCATCCAATATGGACAATTTGGTGACTGGAAAAAACATGATCCCATCCTGCAGTAAGATCTGTGTGGATCTCCCCTGGTGCCTGTGCAGAGCACTTTGAGTGAGTCAGGCTCCACCCTGCCCCCATTTCCTCTCCCCTGGATCTCATTGCAGGATCAGGGCCTGTGTGAGGTACAAAGAAATTATATTTTCTGTAAACTCTCTGAGAGACCTTAAGATCCCTGACCCACCCAACATCCTGTCCCTGATTCCTACCTTCCCTTCCTCTTTGACTGCTCTTTTATACACAGCTTGCTTCTGTGTATACACATGTTGCTGCATGCTTCCAGCCAGGAATAGGTTGCAAGTGTCCTGCATTATAAGTCCCATCAACAAGGCACTGCCTGCAGTGTCAGCAATCTTCCTTTAAACATACATTTCAAAAAGCACCCTTTCTCGAGGCCCAGGATTTGTGTTGATTTCTCACAGAAGTTTTGTTAGTGAAAAATGTTGCCATTTTGAGCTTCACAAAATTTAGTAGAAATTAGTGGGGGGGTTTCAAAGAATTTGCTAAAACAGAATAGATCAGTGGTTCATCTAGTCTGGTATCATGCCTCTGGCCTTGAGGCTTTGAGGATAAGACCAAATAAACCAAGTAATTGTGCAGTGTTGTATGTGGAGAGAAAAATTCCTTCCTGACCCTTGCAAAGCCATTAGTTTATCCCTTGAAGCACATGACATGATTAACTTGGGTTTTAAAAATGGAAAAGGTGAATTTCACAAGCTCTTCCACACAGTTCATTGTTAGATTTTAATCTTAATTGTAGATAACTTAATTTTTCTTGCACTCTCTCCCAGAAACCCATTTTTATACTGTTTTACTGGTGACTATTAGGAAAAAAAATCAATGCTTGAATTCCTGGCACTACTGAAGTCAGTGAAAGTTTTGTCATTGACTTCAGTGGGGCCAGGATTTCACCCTGTCAGTATGTAAGACATTCAGAAGGTTAAAATGCGGCCCCCCCGTGTACAAAGTTTAAGAAACCAGGGGTGGAGTGGTACAAACTTCCCTCCCAACATACAGCTAGGCCGTGAGACTGTAACACAACCCCTCCAGGGCTGCTATTCCAGCCTACGGGAATAATCATTACCCCTCTGTGTAAGCATGGATTCAGTCACCCTACTCTGCCCCGTTCCCTGTGCCCCCTCCATATCAGCTTGTTAGTCATTAATGCAAAAATCCCATATGGCGCATACAGCGGGGGGTCGAGAATAATCTGCACAACCCCCTCTTTTCCTCGCCCAAAGCCCCACAGCAGGGCTTCACTATCTGTCTAGCTAAAGTACCTATTGGGTCCCCATTACTGCAGTAGATGGAGAACCAAGGCATAGAGAATATAAAGCCGAAATCCTAAAAGGTGTTTAGGCACCGAACTCCTATTAAAATCAATGGGAGATAGGCACCTAAACACCTTTGAGGTTTTGGACCTTGTCCAAGGTTACACAGGAAGCTGTGGCAGAGCAGGCAACTGAACCTAAGTCTCCTGGACCCAGGCTTGTGCTCTAGCTATGAACCATCCTTCTACACTGGTATCCAAAATCCTCCACGTCTGGATTAATTTCTCCTGAAATACACAGACTCAATTTTTGCTGTGAACTTGGCAGTTTGTCTTACAATGGCAAAGAGGAAAAACAGCAAAGCAGAGTGCAATTGGTTGAGACAAGAATAAACCGAACACCTTCTCAGACTGCTGTTCATTCAGAATGTGCTTTTCGGCGTACATCATCTTCTTGTAGGACTTCACGGGACCTGTCCAAATTTGAGCCAAGCACAGTGAGCAAATCTGAATGCAGTTCACATTTTTCATGGAATTAAAATATTTGACAGCCCTTTGATTTTATTTGTTTTAAAGGTGGACGTAATGAAGAACGCATATAATCAGGCTCTGGAATGTGATGATGATGAGGAGAATGGAGATAATATTTCACCAAAAGACGTTGGCCACAATATATACATACTGGCACATCAGGTATGTCTTTTGTTAATGTGTGTCTGAGTCCATAAAAGAGAAGTGTTAAAGGCTGCAAGATGTCATTCAATTCTACCCTAGATCTGTGTGCATTAACAGTTGAAGTTTTGCCTAAGTAACGTCTGTAGGATCGAGCTTATATAGGATATCATTTTCTCTAGTGTGTCTTTGGGGCCAGGATCAAAGTGTGTATGGTTTTGCTGTGTGTGTGGGCTGTGCCCATGATGTGTGAGTACTGTTGAGATGTAAATTATAACCTAGAATGGAGCAAGTAATGTACACTCAGTTTATTATCTTTTGTCGTTTCCTAGTCTGGGAGTCTTTGGCTCAGATCAGCATGTAAAAATAATTTATCTTAATTAAAGCATAAATTGAATCAGATTATCATCAATTAGATTTTAATTCATGTTTTATATTCTTATATGAAATGAATATTAATAAAATACTAATATTATTTTACAGCTGTTAATTTTACATTAATAGTATGGCCATATGGGAATTTTGTTCCTTTTGGGATATGCAGTTGTTGCGCAGGGCTCTCTTATCACACATCTTTTGTGCACTGTAAAGGTGATCATACAGATTTTTATTGGTACGCCAATAAAGAGAGCGAGATTTCTCTCCCCCTCCCCCTCCCCCTCCCACCCGGTGGAAAAAGGAAAGACTGCAACTTTAGTAATGAAGCCCTGTAATAAAGATGGTACAGGCCAATAGTACTTGCTGTTCCCTGGTAGGAACCTTCTCTTTTGTTTTTAATTATTTTTATTAGAGCAGGTGCATGTTAAAAATGTAGAGATATGGGAGTTTCTAAATAAATTGGCAGAAAATACAAAGTTAAGCATATTCCTTAAAATGTGAGTAATATTGACTAGAAGAAGAAAAGAGGACAGGTTATAATTACACTAATAAGGTGAAAAATGTGAATTATGTTCATTTTTGTGTCTTCAACATGTTCAATGAAGGGCTCTCATTGCTATTATGTTATGGAGAGCCATGTTCTACCCTTACGCTGCCTGCAATGCCCCTAATAAAGACAATGGGAATTTTGTGGACCTTGCACCTAGTATAAGCAGTTGCACCACCGGGAACATTTTACACCCACTTCGTGCTTAGTGTGCCTGGTATCAATGACTACACAAGGTTCAGGACAAAGGGGAATTAGGGCTAAAGCTATGTAAGAAAAGATTGTTGGGATACTGTTGCCCTGCCAGGAGCTATACAATCATACTAAGAAAGCAACACCAATTCCGTATGTCTGATCCTTGGTGGGGCATTTTGGTCACATCCTGGATGTTGGCAACAATTTACAATTTATCTCCTTCATGCCCTGCAGAAGACAATGGGGATATTGGTTTGGCAGGAAAACCTATGCTTGATGTACAGATTTTACAAAACTGACTGATTTCCCTTCCTGCAGTTGGCTATCCCAATGAACACATCTATTTATTATTATATGTACAGCCATGCTGAACACCATACAGCCACATAACAGAGCATTAGACGATTAAACCATGTTGTTTAGGCCCTTCCCCCGACCCCTGTTAATGAAAAGCTGATTTTTGGCACATGAAAACAAATCTTTGACTACCAAACTCTTTCTACTGCGTCCTTTCAATTACTCTGGGCTGGGTAGGATATGAACTTTTGTCCCTCATGAGTAAGATCATTGTTGCCTAGTTCCTATCCTGTTCTCTAAACACTCTCTAATGCTGTCTTATGTATAAACAGCGTACTGGTGACTGTACTCTCCGCTCTGTGTAGCTGACCTAATTTACATCATATTTCTTTGCTTTGCTCCTTGCAGTTTCATTGTTAGTTTTTTACCATTTTCACAATTGGTATAGCTTTTCAGCTGCTTCCGTGTGGCCACCTACTTTGGCTACAGCATCTGTACCATTCTAGCAGCAGAGTCCAGATTAGAGTTCCTCTTTTTATGGTCATAAACTCATGCACAGACAGTTTATTTTGGAGCACTCAGACTTTCCGTTTTTGTCGTTGCTCTTTTAAAGGCTGGAGTGGGTTCTGCATTTTGCCACCACTACATCCTTCCCTGCCCTTCCTGTGGTTGGTTTTACCAGAAGCAAAAGACTTTCTTGTAAATGTCTGACCTGCTATGCACAGAAAGATATAAATACATCACAAGAAAGGTTGAGGACTGTGTTATGGCCCCACACTGCAGAGCAAGACACAGAAGACCCCTTACTGTTAACTGTGCATCATCAAGTTGGTCAACATTTCTTCTTCTCCCCACCCTACCCTCACATCACTTGTCTATCATCCCTGTCCTCCTCTGCAGACCATGTGGGACCATTGTTCATGCTGGTTCCTCTCCACTGACTTCATCCCTTTCCTGGCACTACTGCTTCCCACTCTTCCTGTCCTGTGCATTGTAAGCAGAGTGGGGAACTCAAACTAGAGGAAACAGAACTGAGCCATCCCCAAGGGACCAGCATAATCTTCACTCCCATCGTACAGTAGAGTGGGGGCAGATTCCAAATGAAGCCTTTCTGTTGCCCACAGCAGTACAGAGTAATGACGCAAATGGGTGCTCGCTACTACGGGCTGGAAACCCCCCCGTTATTACCAGATGGACAGCGTGCATGATTTGTTTCACAAGAATCTACTGTGGCCAAACATTCCATTTGTCTGTGTCATGTTCAAGCTCCTTGCTCAGAGCCAAACCTTGAGTTTTTCTCAGTTACTTCTTTTTCAAGTTCCTCCAACACTCTTGGATGAATACCGTCCAGTCCTGGTGAGATCTTGATGATCAGTGTTCGTTCCAGTACCTCCTCTTTTCACACCTCAATCAAAGGAAACCTGCATGGTGTTTATAATAATAATTTAAAATATAGATTATGCTAAATCAAGCTGACTTCTCGTTTGTGATATTAGAAAGGCTCTCAGCAAGGAGAACTCAGATAACATGCTGTGTCTGTGATGTGATGAAAATTTAGACTTTACAAAGGCTTCTGAAACAAGTAGCACATAAAAGTTTGATCTGTAACTGGCCCTTCGAAGTCTGGAATGTCAAACCAGATAGTCAATTGGTTAAATTGTGCAACAAAAATGTGACCGTGTATAGCACAAAGAAACCATCCTGATTTTCACATTATGAGAGTGATGGGTCGTCCTTCAGGATAGGTTGTAGATCCTTGATGATGCGTTGGAGAGGTTTTAGTTGGGGGCTAAAGGTGATGGCTAGTGGCGTTCCGTTATTTTCTTTGTTGGGCCTGTCCTGTAGTAGGTAACTTCTGGGTACTCTTCTGGCTCTGTCAATCTGTTTCTTCACTTCAGCAGGTGGGTATTGTAGTTGTAAGAACTCTTGATAGAGACCTTGTAGGTGTTTGTCTCTGTCTGAGCGGTTGGAGCAAATGCGGTTGTATCGTAGAGCTTGGCTGTAGACAATGGATCGTGTGGTGTGGTCACTCTCACAGATCTTGGGAGACAGGCCAGTCCTTGCTTACAGACAGCCCCCCAGCCTGAAGCAAATACTCACCAGCAACCACACACCACACAACAGAATCACTAACCAGGAACCTATCCTTGCAGCACAGCCCATTGCCAGCTGTGTCCACATATCTATTCAGGGGACACCATCATAGGGCCTAATCACATCAGCCATGCTATCAGAGGCTCGTTCACCTGCACATCTACCAATGTGATATTTGCCATCATGTGCCAGCAATGCCCCTCTGCCATGTACATTGGCCAAACTGGACGGTCTCTATGTAAAAGAATAAATGGACACAAATCAGATGTCAAGAATTATAACATTCAAAAGCCAGTTGGAGAACAGTTCAGTCTCTTTGGTCATTCGATTACAGACCTAAAGGTGGCAATTCTTCAACAAAAAAACTTCAAAAACAGACTCCAACGAGAGACTGCTAAATTGGAATTAATTTGCAAACTGGATACAATTAACTTAGGCTTGAAGAAAGACTGGGAGTGGATGGGTCATTACACAAAGTAAAACTATTCTCCCCCCGCCCCCAGCTGTTCCTCAGATGTTCTTGTCAACTGCTGGAAATGGCCCACCTTGATTATCACTACAAAAGGTCCCCCCTCCCCCCCCCACTCTCCTGCAGGTAATAGCTCACCTTACCTGATCACTCTCATCACAGTGTGTATGGTAACATCCATTGTTTCGTATTCTCTGTGTATATAAAATCTCCCCACTGTTTTTTCCACTGAATGCATCCGACTAAGTGAGCTGTAGCTCACGAAAGCTTATGCTCAAGTTAATTTGTTAGTCTCTAAGGCACCACAAGTCCTCCTTTTCTTTTTGCGGATACAGACAAACACGGCTGCTACTCTGAATTCAATTAAAAGTGGGCTATTATCAACAGGAGGAAAAATCACTTTTGTACTGGTAATCAAGGTTGCCCATTTCAAACAGTTAACATGAAGGTGTGAGTAACAGTAGGGGGAAATTAGCATGGGGAAATTAGTTTTTAGTTTTTGTAGTGCCCACTCTGAAACCTGTAATTTATTTGTTAGTGTATTTCAAGAGGTTGACAAAGATCACTTGACCTTCAGGGGTAAGGGTGTGCAGGGAGTGGGGAGAACCAGATTTTCTTTGTTTTAGATTATAATAAAATTTTCAATGCCTCATGACCCCCCACATTCCCTGTTGCATTTCATGACACCCTTTTGGGTCACACTCAATGGTTAAGAAACACTGATGTAGGGTATCATCCCTCTCAAGATCATGCCTTGAGACTTCTGATCCAGCAAAGTATTTAAGCAAATGCTTAATATTAAGCCCATGCTTGAGTGCTGAATTGGGGCCAGAGAGAGAATAATTATGAAACGCCACAATGCCCTTTTTGAGCAGATTATAGCTTCCTAGAAAACAGAAGATTTTTTATAAGCTTAAATTAAAAGTTTAGTTAAATACCAAGGGAGTGCCAAAAATATTTATGTAAATACTACAATCTCCTGATGGTACCGAGATCTGATGAAAGGATGGTTTCCTCCCACCCCGTGTGGTTAGAAGAAATTAACGCTGCTTGATATCAGTGCAGGTATGCTGCATAAACGAACATCGGCTTGAACCAAACAATCTCCTGATAGCCTGGCACAGTTGGAAGTTCCCTTTCATTGATAAATTCTTAAAATAAACAAAGGTAAAACTAAACATACAGTAGCAATTTGAGTTAATGGGTAACTCATACACATTCCCATCTGGTGCTAATTATCAATGGAGTGAGGGAAACAAGTAATTCAGCCTTGTACATTTGAATTGCTAAAATATATTAGCAGTAGAATAAAGATTCGTTGATCAAACGTAGCATGAAATATCTAATCTCCTTATTGCCATGTTTGCTATGTGTAATGGTAGATTAATAGGTATATGCATTTTGAATATTTGTTAAATAGACAATTGATGGCCTGCATTTATACTTTGGGAATAATAGTACCCTACAGTCTATTTAATAAAAATAATAATTTTGTCAGTTCAAATAAGATTGGTTTGATAATGAGACCTTTATTAAGGAAAAGTTTCAAGTAGTTGTTGAAATTCTGGTTACCCACATAGTTAAAAATATAAGCAGTGCACGGCCATATAAGGGCTTATTCTATGACTATCTACTTAAACATATTAAACTGTGAAATTTCCTCCAATATCTCTGAGCATAGCAGGGGCAGAGACCATCCTTTGTTCTGTGTTTGTACAGTGCCTGACACAACAGAGTTCTGGTCCACGACTGGGGCTCCTAACTACAGCAGTACAAATAATAATAATTCTGGAAATATTTAGGAATCACATTTGTCTTTTATAGCATATTCTTTTTGAGGGCTTCAAAGCACTTTAAAACATTAACTGCCTACATTTTCCCAACAACCCTGTGAAGTAGGATGCAAAAGAGATGAAGGCAACAAGTCATTGGCCGTTATGGGAAAAGAAGCCAGGTTGTCTGATTTCTAATCCTTTGCACTAGCTGGTCCGCTTCTCATGCTAACTCAGTACCACCTACTATACTAATGAGGAGGAATTGGCATTGAATACATCAGAAAGGCATCATTGCTGGTATCTTACCATTCCTTAAAGGAGACTGTTAAGCCTATTTTTAAATATGTACTTTCCTGTGCTGCTAATAATATAGATTGTTAAAGCTGGGAGAACTTTAGTCATATGACTGGCTGTTTGTGCGCGGGGGAAGGTGGTACTGATTTTTACTGGGGGGAGTTATTTTTGGTTTGAGGGTGTAGAGCAGCTGTTGGCTTTCTTTCAGTTGGTAACACTTTTGAATTTTGGCAAAGGTACGTATAGCTCTGGATAGGCTCTTTCTTGTATATGTTATATACATGTAAATAAATAAAAAGAAACGTATTGAATAGAGACAAATATAATTTTGTGTCAGGGCAAAGGAGAGTTACAAGTAGGAGATTGAAGTGATGGAGCTAAACAGGCTTTCCATGATTCAATGGCTGTGGAAGCTAAGGGGCATTTCTGTAGTTGTGTACAACCAGATCCAAGGTAAGATCACTCAGTGCATCTTGGCCTTTGGCATAGGAATCCAGGGTTTCTGAATTGACTATGCAGGCAGCAGTAGACAACAGAGCAGTGTTCCTCAGGAAGGAAGTGTGACCGGAATCAGGAGTACATTTGTGGTGAAATTGACTGACTGGGCTGAAAAGAAATGCTACTGAAGAAGAAGTGGGTTACTTAATGAAGCATTTAAAAGAACCCACAAGAAGACAAAACAAGGAAATAGAGTGTGAGAAGGGCTGTAATTCTCGCAGTAAGGGTCTCCATTAATTGTGTGACACATGAACACCAGGTGATTCCAAGGAAAAGGTGTGGGTGGGAGCCATGGGAGAGAGCAATGTCTTTTCCCCTCTCCTCACTAGTGTGTCAACGTTTCCTCCGTACCATCTGCCGCATAAGTAAAGCACTATTGAGGTTCACTACGCTCCAGAGGTTTCCAGCTGTGAGGAACAGCCTTAAATTCCAGCAAGAACCCCTTGGTTCACGGTACATCTACGCAGCCCGTGGCAGTGAGCCTCCCAGCCCAGGTCGACGGACTTAGGCTCACAGACCTCGTACTACTGCGCTAAAAACAATTGTGTAGATGTTGCAGCTTGGGCTGGAGCTTGGGTTCTGACACCTAGAGAAGGGGAATGGGCTTCAGAGCCTGAGCCCCAGGCTGAGCTCAGCTTCTGAGTGCTGTCTACACATCTGTTTTTAGTGTGGTAGCATAAGCCCAAGTCTTGGGAGGCTCGATTGTGTGGGCTGTGTAGACAGACCCATGGAGTCTGGCAGTGAAGAGTGCTCATAGAATATCACGGTTGGAAGGGACCTCAGGGGGTCATCTAGTCCAACCCCCTGCTCAAAGCAGGACCAACCCCAACTAAATCATCCCAGCCAGAGCTTTGTCATGTCACATGAGACATACTGTGTTAAAAGTGACCCATGAACTAAAAATTGTTTTGATCATTTGATTTTTTTTTAAATAAATCTGTGGCTAATTTACTCTAAAATGTATCTGATATATATGGGAGTAGGAACTCCAGAAATAAGGCACAAGTACAAAGTGACTGATCTGCAGGTGGTGTAAATGAAGCTACCCTGATTTACAATAGGTGAGGATCTGACCCTTTCAATCTATAGGTAGCTCCAATTTTTGTACAGCCAACTATTTCCACATTTTGCAGCACGGTGTGAGGGTTCTCAAGACATTTAATGGGAGTGTCTCCTCCCAAACAGCTGTTTGTGCATAAAGAAAAGCATTGTACATACTTACAGGAGCATCGCTAAGTTTTTAGTTCAGAGTATGATCCAGTGGAGATGGCACTGGACTGGGAATGAGAAGATGTGGGTTTAGGTCCTGGCTCCAGCCCTGACTTTCTTGTGATTTTGGCCAAGTCACTGCACCTGTTTCCCCTCCCACCCTTGATCTGCCTTATCTATTTAGCATGTAAGCTCTTTGGAACAAGGATAGTCTTTCATTGAACGTTTTTGCAGCGCCTAGGAGAGCAGGGCCCTGATCTTGGTTGAGACAAATAATGAGGAATCTTAGAAGCCCACCAGTCCTGCGGGATGAATTCCACAGAGTAACCCTGAGTTCCTTTGAAAAAGTCACTCTCTTCCTGCAAGGCAAGTGGAATTTAAGGCTTCAGCACTATACTTTTAGTGGGCGTTTTCTGCTAGGAAGGAAATCTGCAAGCCTCAGCAAAGCATTAGCTGATCACATTGCCAAGGCAAGGAGCTAATGGGGACCTGCCCCAGGAACTGTGACTGTCAGGGGACTTGTATCCTGGCCTGCCAGACCTGAAACTACTTGTGAAACTTTTATATTCCGCATGTTGTTTTGTAGTTCTCGTCCTGATGAGACAGTCTATGGCATCAAAATGACACTGGCTAATTAAATGTCAGCAGAATCAGAAGCTGTTGCAAGGCTTTTACACTCAGATTGCCAAGATTGAAACAGAAATCCAGGAGGCACATCACCCTCCCTGCAGCTCATTAGGAGGGTATTTATCTCTACCTTCAACCAGCTCCACTGTATAGATCCAGTATGGAGACTGCCACAGGGCCTTGACACTAATGAGCCCCTGAAAGTTAAACAAACGTCTGAGGCTGCCAATCCTTGGCAACTTGTTCTGCAACTTTTTCTTTTCCTATTTTTTTGACATTGGCTTCCAGCTATTACCCCATCATTTAAGATCCAACTCCAAAATGGAATTGAATAACATGGGTCTTAGTGCCTCTGAGGAGTCCCACTGACTTCAGTGAAGCTCCTTGGGGTTGGAAGTGGCCATGCTTAGAGGATCCCACTAATAGGCTTTGGTCCAATGGGTGTTGCTTACTTTCATTTTCCTCAAAATTTTTAATAAGGTCAAATGTTATCAGCTGATATCACTCCTCTGTTTTGGGGACTGTATATTGCATTAACATGGAGGTAGACATGATTAACTGGACAGGAGTTTCCTACCTCTAACTTCAGTTATCCTGTGTCCATATTATTTATGGTTTTTAAGATCTCTGTATCTGGGAAATACAATTTATTGTAGAATAGGGGCCCATAAGGCATACTAGAGGGAATACCACGAGTATTAATGTGTGGTTCTGCTCTGAAAAGTGGCTGTGTAAGATGCTACTCTCTTCTTCGAGAGACTTGCTGCTCACTGTATGTATCCACCGTCCTATCCGCTCACCTCAGTGACAAAAGTATAGTTACTACTTTTTTAGGAGAAGGAGCTGGATTTTCTTCTGACTCCCATTTCACTAGCAGAATTTTTAGCTGAGTTTCTACTGCAGGGCCAGTTCCTTTTTCGGCCAGATTCTCAGCTGGCGTAAATTGGAATAGCTCCATTGCAGTCAAAAGAGCTACACTGATTTGTACCAGCTGAAAATTTGTCCCATTGCCTTCATGTTCTGCTCTCGGTTACACTGGTGTTTTCCATTGACGCCATACGGTCAGTAACAGTGTAATGAAGGGCAGCACTTACCTTGCAGAATCCTCATTACTGATGGCGATATATGAAGCAGAAAGAACACGACTCAGTTTTCAGGCTGAGTTTGCAGAGGTGAGAATTATAGGGAGAAAAATCATTCTACCTGTAAACTGAACAAATCTGATCTAGAAGTCTTTGAGAGAGATTAAATGTGGAATCCCACAGTGCCATTTTTACACTCACTTTTCAAAGTGGACTGCACTTTGTCACCATAAACCACAGTGCCTAATATTGTCTGCACAGAAATATATGTAATATACCACTGACATTGTTTATATTGCAGCAGAGGCACCCTGATTAATAGATATATACATGGTATTGAATTGTAACCATACTACCATAGACAAAGTCTTACATCCGAGGCTGAGCTGGGACTGATGCGTTACAGGTGATCTGCAAAGGACTTGCATAAAATGGGGTTATTCCCCTTTCGTGAGGAGTGTGATCATGTTGAAATTTCCAGCTAGCAAATTCTGGTATAACAGCTGGCTACGTTTTCTTTACATCAAGAATAAGATGGAAGATTACTTAGGACACCAGTAGTATCTCAGGGTGGAAACAGACACTTAATTATGGTGGCTCTTGCTTTCATGCATAGGGTTGTACAAACTGGGGTCCAGTTTTCCCACCTGGTGTATGGCTAGTGACATTAGGATGATTTTTCCTCTGGATCACCTGCTGGATCACATCCCACGTCATTCATAGAATCATAGAATATCAGGGTTGGAAGGGACCTCAGGAGGTCATCTAGTCCAACCCCCTGCTCAAAGCTTTGCCCCTAGACCAAACCCCAACTAAATCATCCCAGCCAGGGCTTTGTCAAGCCTGACCTTAAAAACCTCTAAGGAAGGAGATTTCACCACCCTCCTAGTGAAAAAGCTTTTCCTAATAGCCAACCTAAACCTCCCCCACTGCAACTGGAGACCATTACTCCTTGTTCTGTCATCTGCTACCACTAGAACAGTCTAGAGCCATCCTCTTTGGAACCCCCTTTCAGGTAGTTGAAAGCAGCTATCAAATCCCCCCTCATTCTTCTCTTCTGTAAACTAAATAATCCCCGTTCCCTCAGCCTTTCCTCATAAGTCAGTTCTCCAGCCCCCTAATCATTTTTGTTGCCCTCCGCTGGACTCTAATTTTTCCACATCCTTCTTGTAGTGTGAGGCCCAAAACTGGACACAGTACTCCAGATGAGGCCTGGATAGAGGGGAATGATCACGTCCCTCAGTCTGCTGGCAATGCTCCTACTTATACAGCCCAAAATGCCGTTAGCCTTCTTGGTAACAAGGGCACACAGTTGACTCATATCCAGCTTCTTGTCCACTGTAACCCCTAGGTCCTTTTCTGCAGAACTGCTGCCTAGCCACTCGGTTCCTAGTCAGTAGCAGTGCAATCATTGATTTGTTGTGATTGCCAAGGATGAGCATCAGTTACTCACCAGTCTCTTCTTTCTATGTTTCTATGTGTTGATCATCATTTAATTGCTGGCTAACACCAATAGCTCATATCTGATGAGTAGGACTAAGAAGTGTCTGTCTAGGATGAAGGTTGCACCCCCACTACTCACTTTCCTTTGCTTTCTTAGCATATGCTGCTAATTCATAGGTGGCTGGTGCAAATATTGTCCAGACGACTGCAGTAAAGATGTGGGATTTGGAAAGGAAATATCATCACATTTTGTTTTGCCTACTCCTCTCCCCATTGCCAAGCCCTGAAGACAGCTATTCTGTTTTTTGTTCTGTTAAGTGGATGGATGAGGCAAAAGTCCAGCAGCACTATTTAAAATGGTGGGAAGGCTGTGCCATACTGGCTGCTGGAAGAAGCATCTCGTCTGATCTCCTGCTCCTTTCTTTCATGTGGTCAGCCCTCCACTCCTGCCTCACCTCCCAGTATGTGCATAACAATCCCCACTGGTGAACAGAAAAAGGTGATTGAGTTTGGACAGTTGTGAATTCTCTTTGCAGGGCTCAGCTGCCTGTTCTCCACTTTAATCCAATTTATCTTTGGGCAAGAGAACTTTTTGTCACAAAATAATTTTCTGTGCTTTGAGAAATACCTGTTAAAGAGGTTGGGATACTAGCAGGATTGGCCGTATAATTTGGAGGACCCGAACAAGAGCATGGTCCCAAGCAGGAGATATCATGTCACAAGTTGCACTTGTCTTTCTGGCAGAGCAGGGGAGGTTGTCTGGCAGTATCCTTTTTCCTCTGCTTCCAGTCCCACGGCTGGAGAATAAGGCTGGGCCATCCCAAGACTTCAAGGGGATGTGGGGCCCCCAAAAGAGCAAGGTAGTAAGCAGCTGCCTACTTTGCTTGTGTGGATATTTAACTTGCTTTTTTTAGACTCTATTTGTTAGACAGCTGTAGATAGAAAGATTGCAGAGAAGTGTTATTTCCCATTCTACTTCTGCTCAGAATAAGAAACCAAAAAGAGGAACATGCTTTCAAGCAATAGAATTGAGAGCTCCTGGAAGGGAGATGCTTTCTTTTCTCCAGTTTTTATATTGTCCTGGTGGCCTTCATGAGGAGGAGAGAAGCTCTTCCACTCTGCAGACTGGGGATCCTGTGGGTGGGAACCTACCTGCTGCAGCTCTGCTTGGAGTGGGCACTGCTTTCTGCTGGCTGGATGCTGTGCAGTGTGCTGGCCTTTCAGATGAGCCCATAGTGTTCACTTATTCTGGGCACTTTGGTTTCTTGGCCTCTCATAGAAGTTGCAAGTGATTGAAATCTTTCCCCTTGCAGTGGCTGTGAAATAGACCCCCACTGGTAAGGAGGGGATCTTCCCAGTTCTGTCTCCACTCCTCTTTGTCCTCCACCTCCCCATATTCATTCTTTGCTCCTCCTTCATCTCCTAGGTCTTTCCCTCTTGCATCCCATCCACCTCCTTCACTCACATAGTTCACAGAGGTTAGTCTAAGAAGGCTGCTATGCTACGGCCTGATACTTGCACTTCCTCCCCAAGTGAATTTTGTTTTGTCATGAAACAAATTTTAGCTACGGGCCTGAAAATAGTTTCACACAAATGTTGCTAGCTAAAGGGGCAATGAATAAGACAATTTGCAGTTGGGTTTCTAATTCACTGAAGTATGTGGAAATAATTTTTCCTGCTCTTCATGCTGCTCTCATCAGGCATAAAAGAAGCAGAGGAAACATTACTTCAAAATGCTCAGAGAGTTACAAACATTATAACAAGAATAATTTGTACTTAACTACAGTAGTCTCTTGCATGTGAGAATGTTAGTGTTTCACAGGCTTTAATTCTTCCTACCTTGTAAGCTAGATAATTTATTCCCATGTTACAAATGTAGAAACGGAGGCCCAAAGTGGTTAGGTGATTTGTCAGAGGTTACACAAGAAGTCTGGGAAAGTCAGTCGTTGATAATCCAAGGAGCCTGGACTTCCAGTGCCTGGCTGATACCACAAGCTGCCAGGGAAAGATTGGCTCTGAACTCTTTCAGTTACTATATATTGTATAATCATCTGAATGAAAATCTCTTAATACTTGATTCTAGGGTCTCCCTTTGCTCAATCCCGGCTGTTCCCAGTGTTTGTTAAGACTATTTGCTTTGGGTAAAGTGCAAATGTGCTGCTCTCTGAAATTGTAAAGACTCTTGGAAAGGAGGCTGTTCTGTGCATTGGCAAAAGCTCTGTTCAATTCTGATTGGAACATGGGGAGTTGAGAAGTTGTCATTACTGTTATCAGAGCCAGCTGGAATAAAAAATTCTGCTTACTTATGTTTAAGGTGATATTTCAGTTTTTCTTTCTTTCTTCACTAATGGCTCTGTCTTTTCTGTCCCATGTACAATGAATTGGCCTATGAGCACCCCTGTGCTCCCATGTCCCATCACCTTGTGCCTCATTTTCTCTCTCCTGTCTCTTTCTGTTTCCTTCTCACCTTGTTTTCCACTCTTTTTTTGTTTTGTAGTCCTTTTTGTCTCTCTGGTTACTTTCCCACTGGCTCTTCTTCCTCATTCTGTCTCTCAGCAGAAAGCTACATCTTCCTTGGGTTGGCAGGAGGAACCATCAATGTTGATGCTGTGGTACCAAATCTTATGCAGCTTGGTGGCTCTATTGAGTTCCCAAGAGGGCAGGGGAAAAAAGGAATAGCTTGCAGACTGTTCCCTAGAGCCACCGCCTTTAAGAGGCAGTGCACAAGCAGTAGCAGCTTTCAAGGATCTATCTGCTTCTACTCACAGCTACAGGAGCATTTTTGCAGTAGCAAGGTGGGACAGAACTGAGATTATGCAGTTTACTCTGCTGCTCTCACTTGATCCCTTTCACCCTGGAGAAATTCTAGTGTTATGTAGGTTGGCAACACAGTCTGATTACCTGTGGAATAAATATGAACATGTTATACAAATAATTTAAAGAGAGGGAGAATTTTTTCCAGTTTATATTTCTTAATAGTAAGTGACGTTAAACATTATACATCCTAAATTGTAAACACTTCTAGATACGGAAGCTGTTTTGTTTATATTGGTTTAAGAACTTAAGAATGGCCAGCCTGCATCAGACCAATGGTCCAATAGACCAATGGTCTATTTCACAGCCACTGCATCAGCCCAAAATCCTGTCTTCCTACGATGTCTGGTGCCAGATGCTTCAGAAGGAATGAACAGAACAAGGCAATTTATTGAGTGATCCATCCCCTGTCATCCAGTCCCAGCTTCTGGCAGTCAGAGGTTTAGGGACATCCAGAGCATGGGGTAGCATCCCTGACCATCGTGGCCAATAGCTTGTCTAATTCCTTTTTGAACCCAATTAAACTTTTGGTCCTTACAGCTTCCCCTGGCAGTGAGTTCCACAGGTTCACTGTGCCTTGTGTGAAGGTGTACTTCCTTATGTTTGTGTTAAATCTGACGCCTGTTGATTTCATTGGCTGACCTCTGGTTCTTGAGTTATCTGAAGAGGTAAATAACACTTCCTTATTCACTCTCCAGTCCATTCATGATTTTATAGACCTCTATCATATTCCCCCCTTAGTTGCCTCTTTTCTAAGATGAACAGTCCCAATATTTTTAATCTCTCCTCATATGGAAGCTGTTCCATTCTCCTAATTATTTTTGTTGCCTTTCTCTGCACCTTTTGCAATTCTAATATACGTTTTTGAGATGGGGCAACCAGAACTGCACACAGTATGCAAGGTGTTGGCATACCACAGATTTATATAGTGGCATTATGATATTTTCTGTCTTATTACTTATCCCTTTTCTAATGGTTCCTCACATTGTTCGCTTTTTTGACTGCTGCTGCATATTGAGTAGATCTCTTCCTTGAGTGATAACAGCTAATTTAGACCCCATCATTTTGTATGTATAGTTGGGAGTATGTTTTCCAGTGTTCATTACTTTGCATTTATCAACATTGAATTACATCTGCCATCTTGTTACCCACTTTAGTGAGATCCCTTTATAACTCTTCACAGTCAGCTTTTGACTTGACTATTTTGAGCAATTTTGTATTGTCTGCAAACTTTGCCAGTTTGTTTCCAGCCACTTCTTTGTTTCCAGATCATTTATGGATATGTTAAATACCACTGGTCGCCATACATATCCTTGGGGAATCCTATTATCTTATCCTTTCTCTGCTGTGAAAACTGACCATTTATTCCTACTCTTTCTTTCCTGTCTTTTAACCAGTTACTGATCCATGAGAGGACCTTCCATTACTATTCTAGTTATTCCATGACTGCTTACTTTGCTTAAGGGGTTTTAATGAGGGAACCTTGTCAAAGGCTTTCTGAAAGTTCAGGTACACTATGTCTACTGGATTACCCTTGTCCATGTTTGTTGACCCTCTCAAAGAATTCTAATAGATTGATGAGGCATGATTTCTGTTTATGAAAGCTGTGTTGACTCTTTCCCAACAAGTCATATTCATCTGTATGTCTGATGATTCTGTTCTTTACTATAGTTTCAACCAATTTTGTCTGGTACTGAAGTTAGGCTTACTGGCCTATAATTACCAGGATTGCCTCTGGAGTCTTTTTTTTTTAAAAATTGGCATTACATTAACTATCCTCCAGTCACTTGGTACAGAGGCTGATTTAAGTGATAGCTTACATACCACAGTTAGTAGTTCTGTAATTTCATATTTGAGTTCCTTCAGAACTCAAGCCAGAGTTTAAAGCACTCTTCCCCAGGAACTAAAACATATAAGATAAAATCTACAAAACTTTTATTCAGCACATTTCCAGGGAACTGCCTCTCTCAGAAGAACTAAAGACATTTTACCCAGTTATTTTGTAAGATACCAGGCCTGACTCTCATTAACACCAAAGCCCCTTTACACCCTTCTGGCAGTGGAAAGGGGCCTTAAAGTTGGCATAAATTATATTTACATTCACGTTTGCGCCTTTAAACTGCTACTGCTAAAGGAACTGTAATATAAATTGAGACTCATGTCCACCATCTATATCAACTTGTTGTTTCTAACACCTATTTATATGACCACTCCCACCTCACCAAACCTCCTTTAGAACCTGATCCAAACCCAGTGAAATCAATTGGCATTTTTCAGTTGATTTCACTCGGTGCTGTATTAGGCCCCACATGCCTGTGAGAAAGGATGTGCTCTCAAGCAAACCCAGTAGGTTAATGAATTAGGACAAGGAGATGACATAAAATGCTTGACAGTGTGTGGAATTTGTTTGTTTTTCGAAGATAATGGAAGGTGAAAAACTACTTCTGAAATACCATTTTCCTAACAATTTTTCAATGTACATTTTCTGTTTTCAAGACTATTCGGTATCCCAACTCAATAAACCATATGAATTTCTCCAGATTTTAAATCACTTTTTATTTAGAAAAACTGCTTATTTTTTCAAAGATATCTTGATACAAAACAAAACATATTTTGTTTTGACACTTTAATGCCCTGTTTTCCAAAGTTCTGAAAGCTAATAATCTTTCAGGAAATTGACCAGCGTGTCCTTCCATGCAACTTGCTAAGGTCTAACTATTATAATTCATACATCTTTTGCAACTGCTATGCACCCCCCCATCCCTGCCCTCATACCCCCTGCAAAAAATCAAGAGGTCTGCCCATGCACCACCACTGGCTAACCTTGGAGGGCCTGCCCCACTCTTTGGAAACTCTGGTTTGCTGTATAATAGAATCACAGAAGTTAGAGATTGAAAAGACCATTCTCTCTACGTTCCAATGCAGCACTGTCCCCTAAAATATATTTCCAGTGCTTTGTATCAGCACTCCATACCACGCAAACGCTCTTTGTTTAAGTTATCAGTTTGTGACTATATTACCACTGTTATTACTATGGCCTTGATCCTATGGAAAGCTCTGGACAGATGTGAGGGGCTGCTGGCATAGAATGCTTTACACATCTGGCCCTATAAGTTCTTTACATAACAAATGTACAGGCATGAAGGTAGAGCTATAGACAATGTTATGGTTTGCTAAAGTAAGAGACTTGTGCTATCTTTCCTTTATTCGCTCTCTCTCCTGTTGGGTCTCTGTCTTTTAAATGTGGACCTTGGCAGGTTGTTGCCAGTACCATGTGTTCATTCATTTTATAATTATATTATATATATTCTAATGCCCAGGCTCCCCAGTCATGGGCCAGGACCGCATTGTGCTAGGCACTGTACAAAGACAAAACAAAAATACAGCTGCTGCCCCAAAAGAGCTTACAATCTAGACAAAGCAACAGAAGGCTATATAGTCGTAAATCCTATGGCTACTGAGATTGAGTGTGACTAAGAACATGTTACATTGAACCATGGTGCACAATTTTAAAATGACTTTCCTTCTGCTCTCAGTCAGGCTCCTTAAATTGTCTCAACACTTCCTCATCTTTCAAGAATGTTGTTTATTAGCAGCACTAAGACCATCTCTGAAATCCCAAACCTATTCTTCAGATAAGTTTGCTTCTCTCCAGTTTTAACTTTGGCCTTGTCAGCACCCCATTGAGCAGTCAGTCAGTCGCAGCTGTGTAGCTGCACTGGTGTAAACCCCACGAGTAAACCGGAAAAGCCACCATTTGTACTAGTTGAGTTTACCCTCATTTTAATCAGGGGTAAATCCTACTGAGATTTGCACTCCTGCAGCTGTAAGGTTCCTGCCTGCTGAATCCCAAGTGGTGGTGTTATAAAGCCTAGAAGCTCTAGTCAGGGCTCAGGACTCCATTGTGCTCAGCGCTATACAAACACTGAAGAAAAAGATGGTCCCTGACCCAAAATGCTTACACTCTAGACCAAGTGTAGTCCAAGCCTTTCAGAGAACCTGGGTGTTCTTCACATGCACAATGATCTGATAATGAATTATGCAATGCTTTTCAATTGGTTCTGAGAGTGCGCCTCTCAAAATCATTAATGATCAGCTAATATCATAGAATAACAGAGTTGGAAGGGACCTCTGGAGGCCATCTAGTCCAACCCCCTGCCCAGAGCAGGACCAATCCCAACTAAATCATCCCAGCCAGGGCTTTGTCAAGCCTGACCTTAAAAACTTCTAAGGAAGGGGATTCCACCACCTCCCTAGGTAACACATTCCAGTGTTTCACCACCCTCCTAGTGAAAAAGTTTTTCCTAATATCCAACCTAAACCTCCCCACTGCAACTTGAGACCATTACTCCTTGTTCTGTCATCTGCTATCACTGAGAATAGTCTAGATCCATCCTCTTTGGATCCACCTTTCAGTTAGTTAAAAGCAGCTATCAAATCCCTCCTCATTCTTCTCTTCCGTAGACTAAACAATCCCAGTTCCCTCAGCCTCTCCTCATAAGTCATGTGTTCCAGTCCCCTAAACATTTTTGTTGCCCTTCGCTGGACTCTCTCCAATTTTTCCACATCCTTCTTGTAGTGTTGGGCCCAAAACTGGACACAGTACTCCAGATGAGGCCTCACCAATGTCGAATAGCGGGGAATGATCACATCCCTCAATCTGCTGGCAATGCCCCTACTTATACACCCCAAAATGCCATTGGCCTTCTTGGCAACAAGGGCACACGGTTGACTCATATCCAGCTTCTCATCCACTGTCACCCCGAGGTCCTTCTCTGCAGAACTGCTGCCTAGCCATTCGGTCCCTAGTCTGGTAGCGGTGCATTGGATTCTTCCGTCCTCAGTGCAGGACTCTGCACTTGTCCTTGTTGAACCTCATCAGATTTCTTTTGGCCCAATCCTCCAGTTTGTCTAGGTCCCTCTGTATCCTATCCTTACCCTCCAGCGTATCTACCACTCCTCCCAGTTTAGTGTCATCCGAAACTTGCTGAGGGTGCAATCCACACCATCCTCCAGAACATTAATGAAGATATTGAACAAAACCAGCCCCAGGATCGACCCTTGGGGCACTCCTCTAGATACCGGCTGCCAACTAGACATGGATCCATTGATCACTACCCGTTGAGCCCGACAATCTAGCCAATTTTCTACCCACCTTGTAGTGCATCCATCTAGCCCATACTTCTTTAACTTGCTGACAAGAATACTGTGGGAGACCGTGTCAAAAGCTTTGCTAAAGTCGAGGAATAACACGTCCACTGCTTTCCCTCATCCACAGAACCAGTTATCTCATCATAGAAGGCAATTAGATTAGTCAGGCACGACTTTCCCTTGGTGAATCCATGCTGACTGTTCCTGATCACTTTCCTCTCGTCCAAGTGCTTCAGAATTGATTCCTTGAGGACATGCTCCATGATTTAGATTTCAGAGTAACAGCCGTGTTAGTCTGTATTCGCAAAAAGAAAAGGAGTACTAGTGGCACCTTAGAGACTAACCAATTTATTTGAGCATAAGCTTTCGGATGAAGTGAGCTGTAGCTCACGAAAGCTTATGCTCAGATAAATTGGTTAGTCTCTAAGGTGCCACTAGTACTCCTTTTCTTTTTGCTAATATATTTATTGTACCCAATATTTCTGCTCACTTGACACACTGACTCATTGCCATCACCAGGCTATCCTTTATATTAATCTATAAATGGATGATTGTTTTATACCCAATCAATCCTATCACAGTGCAGAAGAAATGGGATAGAGCAAATGATTCTATGATTAATCTGAGCTTCAGTTATTGATACATATCATGGGATATGTTTACAGTAAAATGTGAAAAGTTAAAAGCACAACTATAATAAAAGGAAAGTGCTATATTCTGAAAGTTCACATGGTTGGTATGAGACATTTCCTATCCGGTGGGCAGTGCAAGTTCGAATACATTTAGAAATGAAGCTTTTCATTATGTTGGTGGACATTTGTGAATTTATAGATGGTTAGTAGTAACATCTTGCTGCAAGGCAACATCATTTTCAAGATTTGGACTTCCAGTCATTAGAAATGGTAAACCAATTTCCAACTTTTTTTCTATTATCGAGAAGAAATTCTTAATGGGTAACAGTAGAGGAAAATGGTCAATATAGTAGCAAAGTTTTTCTGTATTATAGCAAGATGAAAATTGGTTTACGTTTGCTTCTATTGGTAATAATTCATCACCCAAAGCAGTTCTCTCTTCAGTTGTGTTCATTCTGTCTCAAAGAAAAGATACAGCCAAAATAGAGGGCAGTCGGAGATGGGAAATAAAAAATTATGTAATCACAGAGACACTTCTTTATGAGGAGAGTGATTTTTTTTTATTTGAAAAGGAGACGAGAGGACAAGATACTGATATATACAGCATGATAAATGGTGTAGAGAAGGTGAATGGGGATCTCCTACTTGCCCTCTCATAATAAAGGAACCAGGGAACATGAAACTGAAAGGCAAAGGATTAAAGGAGTTTTTTTTAAAAAAAAACAATGCTTAAATAGACTGGGGAACTCATTTCCACAATATATCATTGAGGCCAGATCTTATTATGTATAGGAAGGTTTGAAACTTATTTCGGAGTATGGTGGATTCTCCTTTACTTGAAGTCTTTAAATCAAGACTGGATAGCTTTCTAAAAGATATGCTATAGCTCAAACAGTAAATATGGGCTTGCTCTAGAAATTACTAGTTGAGGTTTTATGGCCCGTTATGCAGGTCAGTCTACATTATTACAATGGTCCCTTCTGGCCTTAAAATCTATGAAAAAACTGAGTAGTAAGAATATCCCCAGTTGAATTAGGATAAAAAATATGTAAGGGATCTAAACCCTCCTGCTTCGTGTCATAAAACAACCACTGATTGACGGATGAGGAAGAAATTTTCCCTATTGGCAGGTTACTCCATAATTGTCTACTGTGTGGTTCTTCCTCTGAAATATCTGCTTCTGACTGTTTTCAGAGATAGGGTGCTGGACTAGATGGACCAGTGAGCTGATCCAGTGTAGAAATTCCAAAGCTCCAGCTTAGGGCAGAACAGCATTTTATGCAGCTACAAAGTGATAGGAAATATTTTTTTTCTGGTTGGGTTTTCGTTGGGGGTTTTTTTTTGTTTGTTTGTTTTTTGTTTTTTTTTTGCATTCTCTTATTTTCTGATGCAACATTTAATATTTGTCATTTTTACTTTGTAAGGACATTCACAGATTAAGAATAAATTCAATTTGTCCACTGGTTCTTGGCAATCTCAATGTACTGGAAAAATTGCATACACAGGAGTTTTTATTAGATTAAAAAATGGAGGGATGAGGTTTGCAAATATCCAAATAGCCTAGCAATGAGTTTCATGACTGGCCAGGCTACGGTGTGACAGTTGTGTGTGTTTCTCCTTGATGCAAACCTGCCCCCTTTGTTGATTTTAATTCCCTGTAAGCCAACCACCCTCCCCCCTACGATCAGAGCTGACAAAGGAAATAAAGTCACTATTGTTTTGAATCCATGCATTCTTTCTTTATTAATTAAAAAAAAAAGGGGGAGATAACTGATAAGGTAGCCCAGGTGGGGTAGGGGAGGAGGGAAGGACAAGGGCACATTGCTTATTGTAGCCACACTACAAATCAAAACTGTTTGAATGACAGCCTTCTGTTGCTTGGGCCATCCTCTGGAGTGGAGTGGCTGGGTGCCCAGAGCCTCTTCTTCTCCCCACCGCCCCACATTCTTTGGCGTCTGGGTGAGGAGGATATTGAATTTGGGGAGGAGGGCAGGCGGTTGTACAGTGGATGCAGCGGCGGTCTGTGCTCTTGTTGGCTTTCCTGCCACTCCACCAGATGCCTGAGCCTGTCCGTTTGCTCCCCAATTAGCCTCAGCATTGCATCCTGCCTCTTCTTATCGCGCTCACTGAATGCCTCCATGCATTCAGCTGTGCCCTATCAGTGCGGGAAGGCAGCATGACCTCGGAAAACATGTCATCGCGAGTGTGTTTTTTTCGCCTTCTAATCTGCGATAACCTCAGGGACGGAGATGATAGGGGCAGCATAGAAACATTTTTACCTGCAGGGGATAAAAAGGGAGAGTAAAATTTAAGGTGATACATTTCTGAGAACAAAAGGGAGACTCTTTCACAGTGAATCAAGCAATTCACAGCAGACAGCACACATGCTTTAGGTACAAGGTCGCATTTTGCGTTTTATATTGAGCGCCTGCCGCTATGGTGACACAGCACACATGGCTGGGCAACAGAATTCGGTTTCCAGGCAGCCATGGTAAGCTAAAGGATACGTGGGTTTGGCGTCTAACACCTTCATAACATGTGGGAATGTTTTCAAACTGCAACATGCTCCTTTCCCATAGCAAGCTATGCTGGTTGGGTTTGCCATTTAAAAGGAGAGGCGGCGTTTTTTGGGTGTATGTGCAGCACACACCTCCCCTCACCCCTCCGCGTGGCTATTTGGGATGATCCCTTCACCGCTCCCCCCACCGTGTGGCTATGGGATGATCCCTTTTAGCCAAGCGCAAACAGCCCACGAACGGGGTCCTTTTACTGTACCCTTACAAAAATTCCCCTATTTCAACCAGGTGACCATGAATGATATCACTCTCCTGAGGCTAACACAGAGATAAAAACCGAATGTTGCTTGAATGCGTCCAAAACCCAGGACCATTCGCTGCCATGCTTTGTGCTGCAATGATTCCAGACTACTTGCTACTGGCTTGGCGTGGTCAAGTGTCCTACTGTGGAGGACGAAATAAGGCAGTCCTCCCCAGAAACCTTCTGCAAAGGCTTTCAGAGTACCTCCAGGAGCGCTTCATGGAGACGTCCCTGGAGGATTCCCACTCCATCCCCAGACACATTAACAGACTTTTCCAGTAGCTGTACTGGCCGTGAATGCATTCCAAGTCTTTAGGGCAAATCAAATGTTAAACACTATTGCTTTTAAACCCTGTACTGTAGTTACAAATGTGCACTCACCAGAGGTGCCTTCTCTTGCCTTCAGGGTCGGGGATCCCGCCTTGGGAGGGTATTGGCTCAGGGTGATGAAAAGATCCTGGCTGCCGGGGAGAACAGCTTCACTGCTTGCCTGCTGCACATTCTCCTCTTCCTCCTCCTCTTCCTCATCCACAAAATCCTCCTCCATGTTGCGTGAGACTCCCCCCTTGCAGGTGTCCATGAACAGTGATGGGGTAGTGGTAGGGTGCCCCCCCCCCCCAGAATGCCATGTAGCTGATCATAGAAGCGGCATGTATGGGGCTCTGACCCAGAGTGACCGTTTGCCTCCTTTATCTTTTGGTAGGCTTGCCTGAGCTCCTTGACTTTCACGCAGCACTGCTGTGTGTCCCTGGTGTAGCCTCTGTCCACCATGCCCTGTGTGATTTTGGCATATATATATTAGCATTTCTTCTTTTTGACTGGAGTTCTGCCGGCACAGATTCTTCTCCCCATACAGCAATCAGATCCAGTGTTTCCCGTTCACTCCATGCTGGAGCTCGTTTGCGATTCTGGGGGGACTGCATGGTCACCTGTTCTGCTGAGCTTACCACGCTGACCAAACAGGAAATGAAATTCAAAAGTTCCCAGGACTTTTCCTGTGTACCTGGCTAGTGCATCGGAGTTGAAAGTGCTGTCCGGAGCAGTCACATTGGAGCACTCCGGGATAGCTCCCAGTGGCTAATAACGTCGATTTGCATCCGCACTACCTGAAATTTGACCCAGCAAGGTTGATTTTAGTGCTACTCCCTGCAGAAGTCGATTTTAAGAGCCCTTTAGGTCAACGGAACAGGGTTGCTTGTGTAGACGTATTGCTTTATAAAATCGACCTAATGCGGCTAAATGCAACTTAATCCTGTAGTGTAGACCAGGGCACAGACTCATGAAGTGATAGTACGTTTACTGTTCTCTCTCAATAATAACAGACTGTTTACATTTAAGAAGACCTTTAAACAGGGGTGGCCAACCTGTGGCTCCGGAGCCACGTGCGGCTCTTCAGAAGTTAATACGCGGCTCCTTGTATTGGCACCGACTCCGGGGCTGGAGCTACGGGCGCCAACTTTCCCATGTGCCGGGGGGGGCTCGCTGCTCAACCCCTGGCTCTGCTCCGGGCCCTGCCCCCACTCCACCCCTTCCCGCCGCCTCTCCTGAGGCCTGCAGTACCCTTGTTTCTCCCCTTCTCCCCACCCCCAGAGCCTCCTGCACCACACGAAACAGCTGATTGGGAGGTGTGGGGAGAGGAGGGGGAGGCGCTGATTGGCGGGGCTGCCAGTGGGCAGGAGGCGCTGGGAGCGGGGTCGGGGGGAGCTGATGGGGGGGCTGCTGACGTATTACTGTGACTCTTTGGCAATGTACATTGGTAAATTCTGGCTCCTTCTCAAGCTCAGGTTGGCCACCCCTGCCTTTAAACATCTGACAAGACCTAAAGTACTTTTTTGAATATATACAATATATGAGTCGTTTTGCCCAACACGGAGGTGCAGCTGCCTCTGGGGTAGGAAAACATCAGTTATTTAACAGGACCAGCAACATCGTACAACAGCATATTGAAGAATAACTTGTCCATTTGAAATCATGGGGGAAGTTTCGAATGTAATTACCTAATTTGGAAAAGCAGCACTGTCAAAGGTATGCAGATTTTATATCTGAACTTAACTGGGCAGTGCTGCTGTTCTAACCTTTTGGTGTCTCTGAAAAACCCTCCAAAAAGACATGGACTGCTGGCAGAGTCAGCATTCATAAAATTTAGCTGAAGACTTGCTTATTTAAACTGGCTTTTTAACATCAAATTATTTATATGGTTATCAGCAAATGGCGTTTTGGGTTATTATTTACAGAAAGAGGCCATTGGGGCATGTTTGGACGGGACGTGTAAGTGGAGATGGTAAACCAGAGAACAGGAAATAAATCAAATGGTCTTCTTTTTTCTAGTTGGCTCGCCACAATAAAACATTGCAGCAGATGCTGAAGCCAGGGTCTGATCCAGAAGAAGGAGATGAAGCCTTGAAGTACTATGCCAATCACACAGCACAGATTGAGGTAAAAAATTCCTCACCAGAAGGGAAGCTATTGTGGTCTGAGGCCAGTTTACTTCCTTCAGAGCTTCTCCTTTAGATTTCTCCTGAAAAACAAAACATATTTAAATAGTGTAGCTTACTTTGAAAGGGAAAAAGCTGAATAATATCATACTGGGGAAGGGGAAAAAGGCCTGGATGTTCTTTAAAATTGGCTTGGTATATTTCAAACAATTGTCCTACCGTTGCTCCCCTGTGGGATACGGGACATTTCTTGTTATGGAAATAATGACTGGGGATAGCAGTAGTGTCTTGTAGACAAGAATAGTTCTTTGTAGCACATCAGTCACATAAACGCTGCTTTTCAAGTCAAGGAGGTTTATGGATCAAATGAGAACTTTGGCTGTAGTACAAAGTTTTTGAAGTGGCTTGAAGATTCAGTGCAGTTTTTGCCTAACAGGATGAGGTGGGTCTGGTTCATCAGCTCCTTTCCATATTGTAAATAGCATTCACCTGTTGGACGGAAAAACATTTCTTGACTTTGGCGGTAGTAAAAGGTGTAGAGTTCAAGGGTGGCAGCTTTAAGGGGATGTGCCTGCGAGGTGTGCAGGGCTGTCATTTGGAAACTGTGACTATCTGATGCAAATCCAGTTGATTAAGGGTGAGTAATTGCACGTAGACTCTCGTGTCAAACCACATCCTTCTTGGGGTCTGGTTTATTAAAAGAAAATCACAGTTCAGTGTCATTTTAAGTGAAAGCCAGTCATTCCCCAGCTCTTCAAAGTTCTGTCAGCTCCTGCTGGGCTCACTAGCTCCTTCCCAAATCCAGTTCCTGCTCCTGGCATTTCCTAAAGCCTCTTCCTCTTCAGGCCTCTGCCCCTTGTGGCAGGAGGCATCAGCCAAGCCTGTGGAGAGCCCCTTCACAGATCCTCTCTCACCCTGGGTCTCCTGCAGGTGTCTTGCTGTGGAGCAGCTCTCTCAACCCTCCTGCTCCTCTGGGTCTCTTTCCTAACTGTACTTAAGCTGCCCTTATATCCCCCCAGCTGGCCTAGTTGTTAGTCATAGGCCCCCATCGCATGACCCTGGGACTGAGAGGTACAGGTGAGGTGTCACCCAGGACTCCCCTAAAAGGTCAGCTCACCATAGACAGTACTACATTCATTGTGCACCAATACCCAGACACACTCACACACTAGTTTTGCTATCCTTGAGGTGAAGATACATAAATATATTGTTCTTAAATATCAAGCCATTTCAGAAGGGAGAGAGAAGGCAACTTTTTGCAAAACAGCCACAGCTTTGGGGACTTCCTGAAAATGAGGACGTAAATGACTCTGAGCCCAACACTGCTTCTGTTGAAATAAGAGAGGGGTTTGCCAGATCTGGGCCAATTGTGGAGTTCCAGATATATAGTCTGTCAGCTCAGCATACACAATTTGTTCAATTTGTGACTCAAATGATGGTTCCGTGATAATGAGCTCTCCAAAAAACCTGGGATCTGAGATCCAAGGTGTGTTTTCTGCCTAGTGCTGCTTCACCAGTAATACGAACTCCACAGTCAGATTCAGCAAACATTTCTAATAGAATGGAATCCAGCTCACTCTCAAGTAGTTCTGTTGGTTGTGAAGGACTAATGGTAGCAATATCTTGGGTTTTGTTAAGTAAGCAGATAAAACCCTAAGGCACATAGAAACTGGCACTATCTGAGTAACAAGGTGCTCCTTTCACATAGCCCCTTTCATGATTTACAACCTCATAGAGATGGGCTCAAGCTACAAAATGAAGTTCTTCATCCAAATGCTAAGCCCTTTAAAGTCTGAGAATGTTTGGATATGAAGTTTTGCTTTAGCTTATTATAAATATGGGGGCAGTTTGCAGGGCTCAGATTTGGAATGTCCTCAAAGATTGGGGATACTTGGATCTAGATTTTTTATTTAAGGCACACCTCATTTTAAGGCAGATTTTTGAAGGCAAAGAAAATTTTAGTATAAATTACTTAGGTAAGTATTTTTTAATGTAGTCTCTTGGTGTAATTGAAATTTTTAAAATTAGTTCAACACCAGTTTGTAAATAAAAGCAAGCTCTGAGTCAGAAGGGAATCACAGCATGACTGAGAAGTTTCTGACCCTGAAAGACACATACATTTGTATTTACAGATTGTCCGTCATGATAGAACCATGGAACAGATAGTCTTCCCTGTCCCCAATATTTGTGAATTCCTCACTCGAGAATCCAAAAGTCGTGTATTTAATACAACTGAGAGAGATGAACAAGGGAGCAAAGTGAATGACTTTTTCCATCAGACAGAAGATCTGTACAATGAAATGAAGTGGCAGAAGAAAATTAGGAGTAAGTACTATCTGTAGTTTCAAGGATTTAGTTTCAGGTTGTCTAATTGTATTTAAAACCTGTAAGTCACCAACCAAGTATTTTCCGTTTTCATTTTTACTTGTTTCCAATCCCTTTGATATTACAAGAAAACATTTTCCAAACCCAAGATTGTAAGTCACTGGAGATGTGCCACCTGGGGGGGGGGGAGAGAGAGAGAGATACATACACAAAGAAGAAATAATATGGAAAAGTGACTAATGAAATCATCTTCTGGGCTCTCAAGACCAGAATTGAGTGGTGGACTAAATGGGTGTAACTTCACTGAAAATTAGTTGCACCCAATTATGCCAGATGGAATTTTGGCCCCTAATGTTTAACAAGAACATGTGTAGTTGTGTACTTATACTTTTAAATATAATTCACTGAAAACGTCTTTCACCTTGGGCCAGATCCTCAGCTAGTGTAAAACAGTGTGGCTCCCATGAAGTTAATGGAGCCCTGCCAATTTATACCAGACCTCTTTGCACTGAGTCATTATTTACTATTCCTGGAGAATGATCTGTTTTCTTAGTAATAGTACTTTGCATCCCAGGATCTTTTAAAGCACTTTACAAAAATCCAGCTGGCTTAATTCCCAGCAGAACCCAGTCTGTGAATCCTTGGTGGCCAAGGGGACATACCTACTCAAACTGTTTACAACACCCATTCCGCTGGAGGGCGCAGCTCCAGCTGGCACAGGCAAGAAAGTGGATGGTGCTAGTTTCAGAAGGGACATTGCTAGAACACAAAGGGTCAGCTGGCTGGTTCCCTGGGGGTCTCTCCCAGGAACCCCACACAGAACTTATAGCTGCTCCCCCAGGATGGAGTTCTCAGGGGAGGCAGAAGATTTGCTGCCATGTGACCTCCCGTAAGAGTGAAGTTGTTTCTAGCATTTCAGGAGGTGGTAGATGGCAGCCCTGTGCACCTTCCAGGGTAAATCCAGCCTTTTCACAATTAAGCTTCACAGCACTCCTGATAAGGAAGTGGGATATAGATCTAAGGATCTCTTCATCCACCATTAAAATGCAGCTGCCTGAGAGGTAGAATACAGCAGCTCTTGAACAGTTCACAGCAGCATTGCACAACCAGTTAGGAAGGAAGTGAAGAATACCAGATACGGACAGAACTGCAGGAGGATTTGGCTAGCTAGAGTGGAATGAATTAACTTGAAGCTTTTACCACCACTAAAAACATGATGTTGGGTTGTAGTTTTTGTGAATTTAATTCCCAGGGTGTAGTTTCTATTTCAAAATAATTCTGCTCACACAGTAGGACTGGGATCCCAGTTAAAAGAAACACCAACAAACAAACAAAAATCCCCAACTGCTGTCTGAGAGAGCGCAGACTTGGATCTGATCTCTGTAATGCTAAACAAGCATAGATTAGGGGTTTTTTTAATCCAAAACAGAAATGCCCACATTTCCTTCCATAGATGAAACACTTAACAAGCTTCCCTATTATTTTGTTTGAAAATGCAATATACATTCAAGTGCTGTTTAATCTTTACCCCAGTGTCTGAGTTGCTATGTTATCATACAATGCTGCATTGCTTGAAATGAGAGGATGCCTCATGCAAAGGCTCCAGATCCTTAAAACCCAGAAGTTAACAGCCTAATTTTACCACAAGTGAATCTTAATGTTTAGTCTGAGCTGACTCTAAATGTGGGTAATTAAAGCTGACCTTACTCTGAGACAAAAAGATTCAGTTTGGGGAGTTGTCTGTTTCTAGGAGTGAACTATGTTCTTAGTCATTTCCAACAGTATGATAACAAGTGAAGCCCTACAGCCAGCAGAAAGGTCCAAGAAGGTCAAGGGTGCATCTTTTATGCATACAGGAAATTCAGAGCATTCTAGGAGTCTTTATAATTTCCTGAGAAAAATGTAATCTTCAAATAGTTAAATGTCACAGGTTTTAGAGATTTTGAAACACCATATATTAAGATATAATTGGAATTAACATTTTCGAACACTCACCTCGTGGGG
Organism: Eretmochelys imbricata; assembly: GCF_965152235.1. Lineage (NCBI taxonomy): Eukaryota > Metazoa > Chordata > Testudines > Cheloniidae > Eretmochelys > Eretmochelys imbricata. Next base: position 239,012,466 of record NC_135572.1, read on the forward strand.
TCCTAGAACTTAGACTCAAGCCCAAGCCCAAATGTCTACATCACAATTAAACAGTCCGTTAGCCCAAGCTCCATAAGCCTGAGTCTGCTGGTATGGGCCAGCAGCAGGTGTTTAACTGCAGCGTAGACATACTTTAACTGTGTTTGTACAGCCTCGAGCACAATGGAGCCCTGGTTTCAGAAAGGGCCTCTAGGTGCTATTACAAAAATAGAACAGATCTATTTAGTTATGAGGGAGGACTTAGAAGCGTGAGCACTGCATGTAAAATACTAAGACTCCTCAGTGATTCTCAGACTTTTTTACTGGTGACCCTTTCCACATAACAAGCCTCTGAGTGCGACCCCCCCATCAATTAAAATGTTTTTTTATATATTTAACACCATTCTAAATGCTGAAGGCAAAGTAGGGTTTGGGGTGGAGGCTGACAGCTCACGACCCCTCATGTAAGAACCTTGCGACCCCCAGTTTGAGAACCCCTACCCTAGATCCTTATTGGCAGGGTTGAGCCTTCCTCTCTCCCTTAGGTAAATTGTGATTTATGTGGTTTCAGTGGGTCTTTTGGAAAAGATCGTAAGCCTGAGACTTTGACTGTTCTGTGAGGTCATAAAAAACCCATTGCATTTTTTGTAACAGAGGGTCTGTGTTCCAGGATCTTTGACCAAAACATCCTCTTCCCTCCACTCTTGTGAAGCATACAGGGAGCCATTTGTCCACAGATTTCCCCTCTCCTTTCGCTGTCAAGTGAAATGATTCCTTCACAAAAGGTCCAGTCCTCCAAACTTAAAATAGGTAAAACTCTTGTTACTAAGCCCCAGAGGGTCGTAATTTATAATAGATTACTGGGATCCTTCTGGGTGGAAAAGCGCCATGTAAATACAATATACTAGGACTATTCAACCTGAATATTTATTTTGGACTTTACTGTTCTCCATTAAGCTGCATTTCTTGTTTGCATGAACCTGTTGCTCATAAGCTCATGCATCTCCTTTTCATTTCTCCAATGCTGCTTTTCTCTCCTGCCTAGATAACCCAGCCCTGTTCTGGTTCTCCAGACACATCTCTCTCTGGGGGAGCATTTCCTTCAACCTGGCTGTATTCATCAATTTAGCAGTTGCTCTCTTCTATCCATTTGGAGATGATGGAGATGAAGGTAAGTGATCTTTTTTTTTTCCTTATATTAGTGAACATTTTCAGTTATAAAGCAACACAAGCCATTCCATCACCAAATAGCAATTCCTATGACTCTCCTTCTGCCTTGCAAAGCTCTTGAATAACTTAAACAGATCAGGTTTCAGAGTAACAGCCGTGTTAGTCTGTATTCGCAAAAAGAAAAGGAGTACTTGTGGCACCTTAGAGACTAACCAATTTATCCGAGCATGAGCTTTCGTGAGCTACAGCTCACTTCATCCGATGAAGTGAGCTGTAGCTCACGAAAGCTTATGCTCAGATAAATTGGTTAGTCTCTAAGGTGCCACAAGTACTCCTTTTCTTTTTAAACAGAACAGCTAAGATTTTCAGAATTCACTAGTCATTTTGGATGCCCAGTTTGAGCCACCTTAACGGGGCCTGAATTTCAGAGGCCGGACGCTCAGCACTTTCTGCAGATCAGGCTCTGATAAGATGTCTCAAATCAGGCACCCAAAATCACAGGCACAGCTGAAAATCCAATTCAATAGACTTAGTTGCTCTTGAACATTGTTGTATGATATAATATGAGTTGATTCTATGGTGTGTTTTTATATACTGTAGGAATCTCATGGGAAAAAATGTGCTGGAATTGTTAGGCATAGTATTAATTGCTGCCATCGGTTTGGGCAGCTGCCAGTGTGGTATTTGGTATCAGTCCTATGACAAGGACAGTATTGGTGACCAGAATTACAGCAAAAAATCTCTAGCAGACATTTGGGTGCTATATAAATCACTAAATGAATATTAAGAATGAAAAGAAATTTGCAATACTGGCAAAGGAATCACGCAGTCTTAAGTTTGTGAAAAACATTAAACTTTTTTTTGTTCTCGCCTCAAATTTTTTGCAGAAATGAAACGTCTTATTTAATCCTCTCTTGTGTCTTTGTATGTGTAATCTGGACTCTTTGGGAAACAAAAAAGCAACACTACCATACATCAGAGAATGTTTTAATATATAAGCCTTGAATATAAGCCATACATCAGAGAATGGAAAGTTTTTTTTTCATTGATTTCAGAGGGTTTTGGATGTGGTCAATGATCTGCATTTCTTTGAAAACGTACGGAAATATTCAGTGGCCATTTAGGAAGGCATGATATGGAATGAAATTATTTTAAATATGTTTCATTTGTCAGTTTTTGACTGCTGTGCTATGCTGCTATAAGGATAAAATAACACATCATTTGCAAATGGTAGATTTATTAGATTAAAAAGCAATGATGTATTTAAAAGCAAAGTGATTTTTGGCTCTGGTTCATAAGAAATATATTGAATAATATATTCCATCAAATGACTACTGTAGACTTGTTTTTGTAGCCTAAACATGCTTAAATGGGGACAAAGGGGACTGCATGACTCAAGAGATTGGGAACCGAAATAGAGAGCCATTCATCTCTAGGTCATTGGTTCACATCCAGTCCAATTAGTAATGTGACTGAAAGTCACTTCCATCTGATGGCTCATGTGAATGGAGTGGGTGGAATCAGTCCAGGGTCTAGTGGATACATGTGCTCTTCCCAAACGCCACTGTCATAATTGGCACAAACCGATGGGTCTGGTTGGCAGACTCAACAGAGAGGCAAAGGATTAAAGTGGATTGGCAGGGAGACTGAACTGCCCTTTGACCCCCTGAGGTGGTCTCTGCAGGTTACAGCACAGGCACATCAGCAGGGTTAAGTCGGGAAGCTTTCAGGGCCGAGATTCCTCCTGTATATAACTGCTCTGTAAAGAGAAGATTCTAGTCTCCACTGCTCTCAATTTTCTAAAGTCTAAACTTGTTTCAAGTGTATGTGTTCCAGACCATAAAGAATAACAGAGAAGAAACAGAGAGTTCAAATTATACCACTTAAACTAAGACATATTTACCTAATCTGAGAGTTTTACAATGTGTAAAATCCTCTGGGCTGCAATCAGTAGGTATTAACACTTAATTTGAACTGCAGGCATGTCTAGTATTAGTTTAAGCAGTCCCAATAATCCAGTGGTTTCAGTGATAGTTCAGTTCACTTTTCTAAATCCCATAATTCCAGGCAATTGTAGATGTAATTAGAGATTTATTGACAATAAACATGGATGTGGTGAAGCAGGAATAGTCACCAGACAGACTCCTTTCTCCCTCCTCCCCTTCCAAAAAAAACTAACTCTAGAGCCAGGGTTTATTTCACGTTTTTTCCCCCTTCTCCTTGAGTAAATCAGCCCACAGCCATGTGTCTGAAGTGCTCGGGTTGATCTAATCAGCCTAAGAATGTTCTTTTAATTTACTTCTGCTATTCCAGCATCATATGATATAAGTGAAACTGCTCTTCAGACATCGGCTCCTTGCCTCAACTGTGCAAGTCCTGTTAAATTAAATTGATTGACCTGAACCAAGGAGGGGGGAAAATGACATTTTAAAGGAATATTGAGGGCTTTGGACCTACCTTTTAAGGAAGAACTCACGTCCAGTTTAAAGGTATATTCCAGATTTGGTAGAAGTTTCCCATTCTAGTTGGTAGCAAAATTATTTTACAGAGCTGGACTTGAACCAATTGCCAGGATATAAACACCCTCAAGTCTGGAGAAAGTTTGGATGCACTCTGAATTTGGAGACCAGAGGCTGTCTCTGTTTTTTCCTAATCCCAGTGATATTACTTAGTCCTGGAGCTGTTGCCATTGTTTCTGTGCTGAGCCTATCTTAACTGCCTCTTCACATTTCCCAGCCACCACCATTTTGCCTCACCCATACTGGATGTGCACTTCATAATGTGAAAAATAAGTGTACTACATTGACGCAGTCCAAATATTTGAATATACTGTTTCATGGTACAATGATTACACTAGAGCTAAGGTGCCCTAATGAGCTTTGCAAAAGGGAACTGATTGGCAAATCACTACAACAGACTGTCAAGTTGTCTCTTCCGAGCAATCCACAGATTTAATGAAGACTTTATTACCTACCCTTATTGTTAGCTGTGTGAAATTAACCCTAATACATTAATAGTATTTCCCACTATGATCATGCGAAGTTATGGTCAGAAGGTATGTTGCATGATTCATTCACTTTGGTAGGTAAACTGGCCAAGGAACCAAGCTTTGCTCAGGTTTGTTTCTTGACACATAACTGATTTTCCAAAAGGGTTAACATTTCCTTTTCTTCCCTTTCCAGGCACGCTTTCTCCATTGTTTTCAGTCCTCCTTTGGATAGCACTGGCAGTCTGTACAGCTATGCTGTTTTTCTTCTCCAAGCCTGTTGGTATCCGACCCTTTTTAGTGTCTGTAATTCTCAGGTCTATATACACAATAGGGCTTGGGCCTACGTTGATACTTCTTGGTGCTGCTAATGTAAGTACTTTAAAACTAGCATAATTTCCATTTCCATAGAAGCAGCAGTGTTAAGGGCCATACTTTAAAAAAGCAAGGTCTGAGATCTGTGTACTGTTTCACATCTGCTTTTGCACACACATTTAGCACGACTGGGTTCATGATCGTTCTAACAAGTATCTGTATAAGTTTCTGTTGAATCACAGCAGCTTTATGTTATATCAGAGCTGGGATGGGATTGGGTAGCTGCAAGCTGGCCCTGTAGCTCTAACGTGCTGGTTCAGAAGTTTGATTGAATCATTTTTTTTAAAGGGTATTCTAACTAAAAATAGAGTTGCAAAAAAAAAAAAAAGAGAGACAGTCCGCAGCCACTGAACGTGGATTACAGTCCTATTGTTCATTTCATGGTGGCATTTCTACATACTGTAGCGCTGGTTCAGTTCCAAATTCTTTGCAAAGATTTCATTCTCTAATTGTGTTTTAATGTTTTATGGCATGAAAGAAGCCCTAGCAACCTACTAATGACATAGAAATAGATCACGTAGTAACGATGTACATTTTTCCATGACCCCAGGGAACTGATCATTGTATAGCTATACTTCATATATATACTGTTCAATCAGACAGGTATTGAAAGTACAAAGCCCAAAAAGGGCAAGTTGTTAGAAGCATAATCAGCTTCTTAAGATGAGCCAGGGAACTAAAAGAAAAGGGCAGGAATGCTATTAAAAATTCAGTATTTCATTGGAATCAAAACATTTCCCAAGTCCTGATTCTGTTTAACTTTCAAGGGACAATGCCAAGATGCATACAGTGGTTGTCTTTAAAAACTTTTCAATTTGGCCTTTTCTAGTAGATAGTGTTATTGTGGTATTTGCATTAAACCCTAACTTCCCTGTAATTAGTAAAAGGAATACCTAAAAAATTGAGCAAATACTGACATAACATTTAGCTACAAAGATAACTGAGAAGTTTTAAAAGGAATATTGCTGTATACAGAGGCACCGACTTTCTGATTCCCTAGGGGGTGCTCCACCCCCACACTGTGCCCCAGGCCCTGCCCCCACTCAACCCCTACCCCCTAGGTCCCACCCCTGCCCCACCTCTTCCAGCCCCAGAGTGCACCCCGCCCTCACTCCACTTCTTCCTGCCTCCGCTCCTTCCCTTTCCCCCTAGAGCATCCTGTCCGCCGCTGAACAGCTGATCCTCAGCAGGCGGTGGAGGGAGGAACTGATTGGCAGGACCCACTGTTGGTTGCTGAGCACCCACGGAGTTGGCATCTATGGCTGTATATGCAAAACAAATTTTGGAGAGGAAAGAGCAGAACCAAGAATTCCATAGTAAACAGCAGATCACATTCTGATCTCAGCTCTGCTTTCTTAAATCTGGAACAACTCCATTGACTTTAATGGAGTTATTCCTGATATACACTTTATAACTGAGATCCAGTTCTGGCCCACGCTGTCTAAAACCAATGGCATTGTATGCAGTGCTAAGATGCAGTATTTTTAATTTGAATGTACACTATAGGGACCTAATCTTGCACCCATTGAAATCAATAGGAGATTTGCTATTTACTTTAATGGGACAGGACCAGGCTTGAGGCTACCAAAATAAAGTCACTTAATCTATATCGGAAGTAATCTCCATTGCAAGGCTTTGTTTTCTTACCTAATGTGTAAACATGTGTACGCTACACATGTCTGACACAGAGATATAGATATAGATATAGATATATATAAAATAAAATGTGAATGACAGTTCACTGGTTTTTGCACCTAAAGAGTATTAACTCTGATTTTGCAGCACCCCTTAAGTATTCTATATATTAAATATAGAGAACAGCTTTAGTAACACTATCGAGGTGCCCAGTCAATGTGAAAAAACTGCTAATGGTGGCTGCTGCAGAGTAATATTGTTTAATGCATTGTGCGTGCCTTATATGACATTACGTAGTATCCATGTGCATATTTAGAATAAAGTGGAAGGGCAAGGCAAGGGTTTTGAAAGGGCTTTTGTGCAAAACAGCTCTGCAAACAGCTAGTTAAGTCTGGCCATCTGCACCTGTTGTCTCTTGTCTTATGCTTTGACTGTGAGCTCTTTGGGAGCAGAGAACGTCCTTTTAATCTCTTTGTACACTTGGCGTCCTGGTCCATGACTGGGGCTCTGAGACGCTATCACCATATGAACAGATGATGCTAATATTGTTCTAATGTAGTAAACCTAGCCTTGTAATCTCCCCCCAGCTTTGTAACAAAATAGTATTTCTGGTGAGCTTTGTTGGAAACCGTGGCACATTCACTCGAGGCTACAGAGCCGTCGTTATGGACATGGCCTTTCTCTACCATGTAGCGTACGTGCTGGTCTGCATGCTGGGCCTCTGTGTCCATGAATTCTTCTATAGTTTCCTGGTGAGTATGTGCCGCCGGGGAGCGGGAGACCTTGCAAAAATAGAAAATACCATTACCCTTGCAGCTGTCTTTGATTTCTTCCTGACAATCATGCCAAATCATGGGTATTTTTAGCATACCGTTATGTGGCTGCCCATTAGAAGCTACTGTTTTTGTTAGGATTTATTGCCTGTGTTACAGAGGTCTGTCTACACATTTCATTCCAGAAAATCATTAAACAGCCTTCTCTTTGCCCCCATCCCTCCGCAATTCTACGTTTGTATGCTATATCCTTTCCACTACCCTCTGTTTGTCTTGTCTAGTTAGACTGTAAGTTTTTCAGGACAGGAACTGTCTACTATTCTTTATTTGTACAGTGCCTAGCACAATGGGCTCTCATTCTCAGTTTGTCCTTAGTCAGTAGGTAATAAATGTAATGAATTATTTTAATAAATTGATGGGACTGTTTTGCAGTTGGTATGGGATGCTTCTGACATGTAGCCTGAAGACATTTTAAATATATTTTCTTCAATTCTACTGACACAGGTAGAATTCCTTTCATGATACAATACAGGTGTACTGAAAGTAACTCCATACAAAATATGATCTTGAAACTCAACTCTTCAAATCGAAGAGCATTTAAAAAAGCCCTTTTTGATGCTCTTAAGTAGTTTTTAATCACTTTCATTTTATTCTGTGGTGTGTAAACCTTTTGGACAGATTTCATAAACCCCTGTACAGTTCAATGGCTTTCACCTTTCATTATATTCAGTTTTCTGAACAATCGAGTCTGTCCAGTAGTTGCAGAGTTTCACATAGATCCTGCTTTCAACACTAAAGGGCTTCAGTTCTTGCTCTAGTAAAACCCCTACTGAAATCAAACTTTGAAAACCTATTTCTGTGCTTACACATATCCGTCCTGTTGTCACTAAAGTTAACAGGAGTTGTGCTAATATGTGAGGACATAAGTAGGCTCAGTGGTGTAAATTTTCAAGATGTGGTACAGATTCTCTGGATGAAATCTTGGCCCCAGTAAGTCAATTGCAAAACATCTATGGACTTCATTAGGGCCAGGATTATACCTAGTGTTTTAGCTGCTGGTCCCCTTTAAAATTAATGTGACTTGTTCCTGAAACAATATACAAGGCCTGGCTTTAAAAATGTATTCCTGAAGACTCTATTATTTGTTATATATGGTGGGGTTTTTAAAAGTACCCAAGTGACTAAAGAATATATGTCCCATTGAAAGTCCTCACCCATCCCACCTGTAACTCATTCATGCTGGTGAGTACTCACATTCTCAGTGTAAGAGACCACTAAACACTGTGTAACTAAGAGACAGATTCACCAAACTAGCAGTTAGTTTTAATATTGGAGATTTTTTTTTTAAACCAAAAGAATTGTGAAACATAAGCTTTGCATTTAGGGGGCATAAAACAGGCAGTAAAGTCTATTTGTGAAAATCTGTCTTACAGGGTCTTTATTTGGTATAAATTCAACTATGATCAAACTTTCAGGTAACGCCGAAATTATAAGCATAGCAAACACACCAGATGATACAATCAATGTTCAAAGTGACCTGTATTGATTTAGAGCAGAGGGAGCTTACAAGACATGAAAGAGCGTTTTGTTTTAATTCTCCCTGGATGTAGGATTTTACACTAACAGCCAGGAGACAAAATAGAGACTGTAACTGACCACCTATACACAAGGCGTTAAAAGAATTTTATATTGTCCTAAGGTCACTATGTTATAATAATGTTATAATATGGATTACAGTAGCTGCCACCGAGGTGGCGTGGAATCAAGAACGGTCTATCGGGAGGGGAGGTTGTCCATGGAAGGATCTCAGTCCTAAGATAGAGACTTCACTGTGAAAAAGTTTAAGAAATACTGATATGACTACGTTTTTGCTGTTTTTGAATGGCAAATGTCCATGATTCATTCATGGTATAATTGTAAACATTCCCTAGTTACTTACACATATTCACTTGGTAGTGGAAATACTCAAAACTTATTTTTGTTCCTAATTTTTTTCTCTGTTGTTAATCCTCTCACAAGGGTGTGGATTTCCGATCTCATGAATTATGACTAATACCTTCTACTATGGACGATTCTGATAAATCATTCTGTGTCATCTCATAGCTGTAATCTGTGTATTTTGGAGCTGAAATACATATATTGAAGATAAGACCCAAAGAATTTTAGAACACTAATACAAACCAGAATTATAAAAGAAAAAAGCTATAGTTTCTTGAAAGGGATTCATCGTTATTGTTATGTTTAGGAACTTGACATTAAAAAAGTTATCTTTATGTATGCTCCCCTTAAAGTTAAATCCTAGCAACACAGGTGATGCTACACAAATAGTATGAATTTTACAAGGGTTATACGAAACAGTAAAATTAATTTTACTTTTTCATAACAAAGTACAGCCTGCTGACACATGTGTAACTTTAAATACCAAAACAGCCCATCAGCTGAATGGACTGTAGGTTATTCACGTGCATGTTTGCAGAATCGAGGACTTAACTATGTGTGTGTATATAGTAGATGGGCCCAAAATGCAAAATTTTAAATCTAGATCTGGACTCTTCTGCATACTGTGGGAACATTGGGATTTTGGTCTAGCCCATTATACTTCTGGGGGAAAACTACTAAGTTTGGATCCCAATTCTGAATGTTACCGAAGTATGGATCAGCTCATATCTGATGTATATTATTCCTCTTAAGTTGGTTGTACAGTAATGTGTGTTAATAAAGTTTATCATGCCAAATTCTGCCCTCTGCCCACAGATATCAGTGGGAATTGTATGTGCATGTTTCTGAGGTCAGGATTTGGCATAGGTGTATTTCCTGAGTTGAGGAGGTGTTCCCAACTAGCATCTGTATATTGTCACCTTTATTTGGATTTTCCTGTATTATATTTTTTCTAGTTGTTCGATTTGGTGTACAGAGAGGAGACTTTGCTCAATGTCATCAAAAGTGTTACCCGAAATGGCCGCTCCATTATCCTTACTGCAGTGCTAGCTCTCATCCTGGTCTACCTCTTCTCCATCGTTGGGTTCCTGTTCTTGAAAGATGACTTCATCATGGAGGTGGACCGGTTGAAAAACAGAACACCTATTGCAGGTATTGCTTTTACCTCAAATTATCATCATCCTGCTGAAATTTAGCATTTCTATGAGGATAATTCTGCTCCCTTTAAAGTCAATCTGAGGGTTTTTCCATTGACTTGTTAATAGATTAACTCTAGTAGGTAAAATTATTCTGCATAGGTTTGTTTCAGACATAGGCTCATCTATTGAAATATTACTAAAATATCTCACAAGTTAATTCATTCACTTTTTTACCATTCCAATTCATGTTGGAATTTAAGAAACATTACACTCTTCACTATTGTTTGAGAAAAGTCATAGCAAGTTAAATATAGCTTTTTAATACATCTTGTACACAGAATGTATTGTTTTATGCATGTTGCACTATACTGACGTATACCATTTTAACAGATTTAGTGGACGTATGACTGATTTTTTTTGTTTGTTTGTTTTAAATCACCAGGTGGAGATTTTTTGTTTTAAATCACCAGGTGGAGATTTATTGTTAAATATACACCTCTCATGTATGGAACGTTCATAGAACTTCTGTTAAATACACTGCAAGTTCTATACACAGACTTCTGGGGTAAAATCCTGACCCTAATAAAATCATGGAGTCAGAATTTTACCCTTAGACCAAAAAATATGGGCTTATGACTAATTCCCTCAGGGGCTGATCCTTGAATGCTTGAGCACCTGCTACCTAACAGAAGGTACTTGGCACCTAGCAGTATCTAGTCAATACTGCACATGCTCTGTACACTATCCAAATGTTCATAACTTTATTTCAAAACTAAATGTGTTCAAATAAGGCAAAGTTCATTCAGGATACTGAGCATACGAAAGGAGAAGTATTAATAAAGCCATTTTGCAGCTGTCTGACATTGACTACACCTTGTTTTCCATATTTGGATCACTTTAAAAGGTTGGGTTGGTTTACACGTAACTTCCAAGCTGAAATCAAGAACTTGAAATTTAATTTCAGAAGGTTTCTGTGACCACTATTGGAGACAGGATACCTAACTATATGAACCACTGGTCTAGGGTGGCAACCCCTATGTTTTTGTGTTCCCCTTGTGGCTCTGTGGAGATTGTGTGTGGCTTGTTGTGTTCTTGCTGGCATTCATACAGGAGAATCTAGTCAAGAAAATATACAGATATTAGAAGATGTCAGGTTAGCAGAATATTGTACAGCAAAAATTCATTTAAAATGTTAGCTTAAGACTCCTTAGGTGGGAAGAAGTCAGACTGAATCTATTTTCACTGCTTAAACAGCCTACTATACTTTGGACTATTTGGACTGAATGATTTTTGTCATCATTTTTGCTCCTTAAACTTTTTGCAACACTGATTTGAAATGCAGTAAATTGTCTGCAATGCACAGGGTGAAATTGGTGTTCAATAAAATCAAGCTGATGTACACGTGTACCAACTTTGGGAATGTTAAATTAGTGTTTTACTCAAACCCATACATATTAACAAATGAGTACCAAACTGTGTTTTTATCCTTGAAAACTCTTAAATATTCTAGATTCAGGAAGACTGAATATCAGCTCGGTGTCCTGCTTGTCAGCCTTTGTGAATAATTTATCTAATGGTTTTAAAACTGACATTATTTTCAGATCTGACAGTTGTCTGTTGCTTTGAATACATTTTGTTCCAACTAGAAGTAGCGGCATTTGATGTAATGGTGGAATAGCTGTGATGTACTGCAACTGTAAAATAGTGTGTAAGTCTTCCTTGAGATCGTTTTGAGCTGTTCAGGCTGAATGCTTTCTTTCTGCTGTGATCTAATTTGTTCTTGATTTTTTTTAAATAAATCAAGAATTCATTTCAAGAGATTTGTGATTTTAAACTTTTTGTCAATGTGCTTGGTTATGTCTAATAGATGTACTTTACAGCATGTGCCTCTTGATCAATATCCTGCTTTTCATTTTGTCAGGTATTGGTGAAGTTCCTACCACAACTCTAACGTCCATGATGGAAACATGTGCAAAAGAAAATTGCTCTAATGCCTTACCTATTGCCAACCCAGGTTAGTATAAAAGTCCGCCAAACTGTGATAAATTTAAAGTAGAAGTGTTTGTAAGTTACTATTACACAGGAGAGGCTTTTCTTGTCAGGAAAATTGACTATCATTATTCGAAGTCAGAAGTGGCCACATTTTTCTACACTGAGAGCTGTGCTGGCAACTTGCCTAGAGTGCAAGTGCTTCCCATACCGAATTTCCAAATACACGGACATTTATTTGTTATCAAAATCAAATGCTGAATCTTAATACTGACGTGTGCAAATATCTTCCTTCTAGCTGAGTTCATGGATCACAAAAGCCAGCAGCTGACCAGCTTTATCCTTCCCTTGAGTGAGAAACCAGCTGTGAGCTCCATCTGAGGATCTCATAAGTTGGTCTTAATAATGCAGCATACACCACTGAATGCCTGGATACACTTTTTCTGCAGTCCTCATCTCAGATGCATTTTAGCTTGAAGAGCTAAGTTAAAGGGACATTGTCAGCATGTTTCAGAGTAACAGCCGTGTTAGTCTGTATTCGCAAAAAAGAAAAGGAGTACTTGTGGCACCTTAGAGACTAACCAATTTATTTGAGCATGAGCTTTCGTGAGCTACAGCTCACTTCATCGGATGCATACCGTGGAAACTGCAGCAGACTTTATATACACACAGAGATCATGAAACAATACCTCCTCCCACCCCACTGTCCTGCTGGTAATAGCTTATCTAAAGTGATCATCAAGTTGGGCCATTTCCAGCATAAATCCAGGTTTTCTCACCCTCCACCCCCCCACACACACAAACTCACTCTCCTGCTGGTAATCTAGTCAAAAAATTTTTTAAAACCTTAAAAGTGGTTTCACGTACTATAGCCCTCCACTACTTATGTGCACTAAATGTCTTTTAATCTCTCCTGTTGCTGAGAGAGAAAAACTGAGGAAACTGACTATATAGGGGAAATAGTGAACTAGTTTGCTTATGAGACTGTTACGTAAGGTTGTGCCAAAAGCCTTACTAAAAATCAAGATATATTAAGTCTACTGCTTCCCCCCCATTCATGAGGCCAGTAACCCTGTCAAAGGAGGACGTTAGGTTGGCTATAACTAAGTGCTTACAAATTATTTAATAACTTGTTCCAATATCTTTGCAAGTATCAAAGTTAGGCTGGGGGGGTCTGTAATTCCCTAGGTCCTCCTTGTTCCTCCTTTTTAAAGATAGGTACAATGTTTGCCCTTCTCCAGTTCTTGGAGACCTCACCCTGTGCCCCATGTGTTCTTGAAGATGATTGCTAATGGTTCCAAGATTGCTTCAGCTAGTTCCTTAAATACCCAGAATGAATTTCACCAGGCCCTGCTCACTTGAGTATATCTAACTTGAACCTGTCCTTCCCTATTCTGGCTTGCGTTCCTTCCCCCTTGCTGTTAATATTCATTGCAGTCACCATTAACCTTTTTAGTGACGACTGAAGCAAAATAGGCATTAAACACCTCAGCCTTCTTGATGTCTGTTATTAGTTCTCCTTCCCCACTAAGAAGTGGACCTGAACTTTCCTTTGTATCTCTTGCTTCTCGAAGTCAGAAGTGGCCACATTTTGCTTCTACTGTATTATAGATCCTCTTTCTATTGCCTTATGTTCCTGGCTACATGTGACCCATTTTGTGCCTTAGCCTTTGATTTTCTCCTTACCCTACTTGTGCTGTTCTTTTCTACTCATCCTTAGCAACCTGTACATGTTTCCATTTTCTGTAGAATTCCTTTTTAATCTTCAGGTCATTAAAGAGCTTCTGATGGAGCCATATTGGCCTGTTACTGTTCTTCCTATCTTTCCTTCATAGTGGGATAGCTTGTTGCTTTGCCTTTAATATTGTCCCTTTGAGAGTGCCAGCTCTCCTGAACTCCTTTTTCCCTTAGTTTTTCTTCCCATAGGACCTTACCTACCAGTTCTCTGATATTATACTATTATTATTACAATCTAGGAGGGAAGATTGACAAATATCTATACCGATAGTGTATTAGTGCTATAGGTCATTTGGGTTCAGGGACTTACCATCCATTACTTTGCCTTTCTTTCTGCTAACCTGTATTTAAATCAATATTGATATAAGGCATTATCCGTAATGTGAATTTTGGTTTACTGAACAAAGGGTTTTCAGTCAATCAAAGATATCTCAGAGCCCAAAGTGTGGCACCTTCACAGTAATTTCTTACATTTACCATTTCAATTAACCAGGGAAGTTGAAAATTGACATTTATTAAATTGTATTATTTCTGAAAGCTCCACACTAAAAACCAGCACATGGAAGAAATGGGAGAAATGCTGACCTTGTGCATCCCAAAGAGAGAGTAGGGCCCTGTGCACTTTCATGCTTATGGCCCAACCTACATCTTTGTAGCCTGGCCGCAGTGACTCAGCAATTCTGTGGCATACATAGGAATAGAACCCAGGTTTCCAGGCCTCTGTTGCCCAATCCAATACCTTGAGGTCAGTGGGTGTCTTTCGTTTACTTCAGCGGGCATGCTCTTAGTCCTCTGCCCTAACCCTGATCACTGCTAGAATGAGTCACACATAAGCCAGCCGCTGTTTAATAGCTGGAAATGATGGCATTACTTGGTTTATATGTGGGTATAGGAGAATGATTTCACGAGAGACAAACTTCTGAATGTACCTCTAATTCCCATACATCATGTCTCTCTCTGTCAGCTATGCACTCAGGGATCCATTGAAGCCAGTGGGAGTACTCGCATGAGTAAAGAGTATTCTCATGAATAAAGCTTGCAGACTTCGGATATTAGCGGGGTTACCTGTGGGAGAACAAATAAGGATTCTCACCACCTCTCTGTCAGCTTAAGTGTATTGCTGTCAAAAAGCTATAATGTTGTGGCTTCAAAATTGATAGGGATGATAAATAATTACAGCTGTAGAATGATGAAAGGCAAATTACATTAGCAGCCACTTTTTCGAATAAACAGAGTGTCTATTGCTGTGTTGGGAGTGATCAGTTGATGCTTTGGTTTACAAGCCTTTCTTTGTTGTGGCTGTAGGTGAGGAAGAAAAGGAGAATGGAATTGAGAGGACCTGTGACACTCTGCTAATGTGCATTGTTACAGTATTAAACCAAGGCCTGAGAAATGGCGGTGGTGTGGGGGACGTGCTAAGAAAGCCTTCCAAAGATGTAAGCATTTGTCTAACAGAATGCAAGTATATTTTCTCATGTGCCTCGTGAGCTCTGAAATCAACTTTTACAGGATATAGGAAATATTTTTATCTAGTCAACTCGAATGTCACGCAGATGATTTATCAAATGTAATTTTAACATACCGGATGGAATGCTCAATGAGAAGAGCAAAAGCTCAAGGCAATGATTTTACATGAAGAAGAGAACTCCAGGTGCTAGTTACCTTTCTGGCAAGCTGGAGCATATTATAACCTTCCGAGCAGTGCTAAGAATTGTTGCCAGATTGGATCAGTTTCCCATTACAATAGGAATCAAATGCAAACCTTTGAATGGGGTTGATTGATGATATATGTCAAGACTCTCGGTTGTGGTATATCAGGTTTATGGTTAGCTGAGATTTAGTCTAGCATTTGTGTTGGAATAGATCCTATTATTTACTCATATCAAGCAACATACTCTAACAAAGGCAAAAGAGAATTTCAAATACACCAATAAACTTCCAAAAGTTAAAAAAGCAAAGGGGATTTGCTTTTGTTTTAATGCAATACATTTAAAATAAAATTAACAACTTCAACAAAATGACTTTTTAGTTCAGTATGCACAAGGACACCATAACAGCCTCGTGGTTGGTGCTCTGTACTGTAAAGCTCAGGGCTAAATTCACAAATATGATCTCTTGCTAACCAAACACCGAGGGATGACAAGCGCTGCAGCTATAGAGCACTCAGTTTTGGGGGGAAAGAGCTCCTTGTGTTAATAATAGTAACCTAGGTCCTGATCTGTAGTCCAGTGGAGTCACTGCCCCCTATCTGCCTTGATGGGCAGAGGGCCTTATGGTTCTCTTAAGAGTCCAATCCAGCCTTGCTCAGAAGGAACATTAGTGCAACATGGGGAATGTTGGCAGCAATAGAGAACTACAGAAAATCCAAAGAGGAGGGGATAAAAGCATATAAAGCCAAATCCTGCTTACTCTGCTCATGTGAGTAACCCTTTTTGGCTTCAGTTAGACTGCTGATGTGAGTAAGGCGTGTAGGGTCTGGCCGAAGACATGCATCTGTGCCTTGCTTTACTGTAGCTAATATTCTGAAAAAGTACCTGGTGGTTTAATATTTTAGTTGTGTGCTATTTTTATATCCTACTGAACCTTTCTTATTGTTTCAGGAGCCCTTGTTTGCTGCCCGAGTTGTTTATGATCTTCTATTTTATTTCATCGTCATAATTATTGTTCTGAACCTCATCTTTGGAGTCATCATTGATACATTTGCTGACCTTAGGAGTGAAAAACAGAAAAAAGAGGAAATCTTAAAGACAACATGTTTTATTTGTGGTAGGTGCTATTGAGCTACAGTGGTATTTGGTGGGGAAAGCAATAAAACAGAATACTGCTCCATAAATGAGAGAGAGTCTGAAGGGCGGTCATCCCTTGGAAACTAACTCTGTAAAAATGATGGAGTGGGATTCTACATTTATTCCTTCCTGACAGCAGTTTACAAGTCAAAAGATGACTTTTCTGAGTTCCACTTGGGATCTGAGAGTCAAGCTGTATTGATCCCACTGTTTGCATCGTCACCAATAATGAAGGCTCTGCAGTGGAGCGCAGCTATTGATTTTGTTGAATAGCGCCGCAGATAAAAATACAACACACTCTTCTGTAGCAGTACAGGCTCCACAACGTTAATTGTAGCACAGCCTGTCCACTTGATAAGGAGAAGTGACTCTGAAGACACACAGGAGCAGATAAATTGAATAAGAGGTGTCATTACATACAACTTTTCTGACTATGATTCGCCCTTGCTGGTGCAGAGAGATGCAAATCACACCTCCACGTGAGGGAGGGAAGCTTTAATCTCTGCTCGGGTCTCCATAGGAGAGCAGATCGGGGAAATTGTAACAGATTAAATAATTCCATGCATCCCTGTCCTCCCTGGCCATGACACTCGGCCACAGTTTCTAATCTATTGCACGAGTGGTTACAACAAACAGTTTTTCTCATGATTTGAGCCTCAATCCTGCAAAGACTTACACGCATTTAACTTTAAGCACACTGCAGTCCCTCTGAAGCTTCAGTAGGGCTATTCACATGCTTAAAACTAAGCATGTTAATAAATCTCTGCAAGATAAGGGCCTATGTGGCAATATGACAGGTTTCAGAGTAACAGCTGTATTCGCAAAAAGAAAAGGAGTACTTGTGGCACCTTAGAGACTAACCAATTTATTTGAGCATAAGCTTTCGTGAGCTACAATAATATTTAATTATATTGATGTTGTTAAGAGGGAATATGATGAAAGAATAAATATGGGGCTGATAACATTTTGCCAGAAATGCTTTAGTGTCTCGTGGTCTTGCATAGCAGTCACTGTCTGTAATTATAGCTTTTAAATTAACATCCTTTCTCTGACATTTTCCAGAGCTTATTTTTACACAGGCAGTGAAGATAAATGTTGATCAGGTGGAATATCACATTATGTTTTGTGTCTTTTGCAGGACTTGAGAGAGACAAGTTTGATAATAAGACCGTTTCATTTGAGGAGCACATAAAGTCAGAACACAACATGTGGCATTATTTGTACTTTATCGTTCTGGTCAAAGTGAAAGACCCAACCGAATACACTGGTCCTGAAAGTTATGTGGCTCAAATGATTGTGGTGAGTCGTGTGTGTGAGCTGTGCTTTATGCAGCTGAAAGATGTTCCTTGCAGATATAGCAGGGATGTTTTTTTCTCAACAATGAGAAGCTTTGATCTCTATTTTTAAAGACATTTTTATACGTCTGCAATGGACTGTAGCAAAGCCCAATCTCCATCATAATGAACAAGAAAAAGGCTACAGTCTTTACATTGGCTCTCCTGCTCTGTGGGTTCCCCTCATTAGCCAAACCAGCCCAAAGAGCATGGATCAGAACATCTGCTACTGCTCCTTTGTCCAGGATCACTGGGCTACTATCCAGCAAAATGACCCCTGCTGAGTAACAGAATACAGGGTCAGCACTGAAAACTAGCTCTCTCCTACTCCTCCACTGAACTATTAAAAAGACCAAGAAGAGCTGCTGTGGTGATCAGAAAAGCTGGAGGATGTCCTTTGCGTGGCTGCACCAGTTTAGATTCCCTGGGGAATTACATTCCTGCAGCTGCCTGGCAACTTAGAGGGAGCCATTTGAGGGAGAGATGGTAACGTTGCCATGGCCACCCTCCCTTCAGAGGTTTCCACTGGGGAAAGTAGATTTCAGTTGTAGTCAGGAATCCAGAGCAGTCCCACTAGAGGCGGTTGTTCAGGAGATATGCCAAATTGGCACAGCCCCTAGCTCTCCCTTCCAGATTTCCACGGCTGGGGTCTTCCACTAGGATCTGTGGTAGCAGAAGCTGACCTATGAATATGACCAAGGATTCGTATATTTATATCCCAGGAAAGGATATAGGCAAGCGTGTACCAGGCCCTGTGTGCATTTTTCATTCTCTAGAGCACCATTTCTTCTGATGACTGGCTGATCTTGTGTTGTTGTTGTTCAAGCTTTTAATTATATATACTGCTCATTTTCACTAGCTGACTTCACTTGCTATATTTTAGTCCATAACTCACTTAAGAACCCGCTTAACTTTAAATGTGTGAGTAGTGTCACTGACTCAAGTGCTTAAAGTTAAGCAGGTGCTTTGCTGGAATGGAGTCTTGTTGCATATGAACCACGTAATGGTATCCTGAGATGATACGGGAATGCATTGGGCAGTGACAGAAGAGCAGGCATGTACATAGGAATTTCAAATTGTCAGCAACATCCCCAACTGTGAATGGTGCAAGGAAATATTGAATCTGTACTTTCCAATAGGGTGGAAAGAACAGAAAATTGGAGTAAAACTGTCCACTGTTCTATGTGGATAAATCATTTGAACATAGTGGCAGAAGCCTTTAAAAGTTACCCTTTGATCTGTTTCTACTTTATCCCAGTGGAAGTCGGTATTTAAAATCATGGACTGACAAAATTATAGGTTAGAGTTCTCTCCTCTGCAGTTTCCTCTCTCCCCTTCCAACAATTTTTAATTTTTAAACTTTGGAAGTATTAATATTTATTCATAGTAAATATGTTTATCCTCTGATGCCAGCAGCTGGATTTTTCCAATGCAATGCACTAATGTCGGGTGGCTCCAGACTCACATCTCTAAAACATTAACAAAGGCATCAAACTGCCTTTAACCTCAAGTGCTGAACTGATCAGTTTGAAAACCCCACTCCTGTGCTGAGAAGCAGATGGCTTAGCTTGTGGAGGAGTCAGTTTGTTACTGGGGGGATTTTTTTTTTTGAATGGGGACGTATTGTTTGTTTTTCATGGGGGTATTTAAAAGCAATCATGACATCAGTGTAAGGAGGCTGCTTCATACAAGTGTCTGCATACTGCTGACAATGGGAGAGAGAGAGAACTGTAGACTACGATCTAGGAGAACATTCATAGTGCAGAGGAGAGAAAGGAAGTTGGAGGTAAAGAAAAGAGATGCAGGTGTTCAAACGAGACGTGGTTGGAAGATGTTGGGAGAGAGGGCAATTTATTTCTCTCTCTGTGAAATTCAATTTCATTGGAAACTTTTTGGCCCGTTCTAGTTAAAAATGTCAAGATCTGTACAGCCACTCCAGTGGCTCTCGCTGTGGAGGGAAATACAAGGGCTGTTAAAATGGATATGCAGCATGGGAGGGAGAAGTTCTACACCTCAGCACTATCAAGTTGCCAAGCACCCAGTCCAGCTAATTAAGTTGGTGTTGAGGAGCTGATCCATTGCCCTCCATCACATTTTTCCATTTACAGACAGTCAGCTACTGAAGCTGTCCAAAAAAATCACCAGCTGTGCAAAACCCAGAGAGGGATATGAACACAGTTATTAGCTGTGTAATGGGGTGAACCGAAAGCCTGAGTCCTCACACTGCTGAACTTTGAGGCTCAGGCTGATCTTGAATTGTATGAAACTTTGGGGTATCATTCAGTGAATGCTGAGGGTTAACTGAGCTTAGTTTCAAGTATCCTTCCTCCCCCCACCTCCCAGCAGGTATGGAATAGCTAGGTATTCTTTATTTATTTAAATAGCAATGGAAAGAGGATACTGGAAACATTATCAGTATTGCACAATTGTGGGGTTGGGGGGAAAGAGACACAACATTTCTGGCTGTGCTTGGACCAGAAAATGAGATTGGTTGGTGGGATCGATGTATCTTAATCTGTGTGGTGACTCTCTTCCTTCTGTGTCAGTTGTCCAGTGCACTAGCTGTTGTGGGATCTGTTTAAGGTATTGATGATATACTTAAAGGAAAGACCAGATGTGTGTGGTTTTTGTTTTTTTTTTTTTTTGTACTAGGCTAAAGTTTGGCAAACATGATGTCAAGAAAGAAGGGAAGTATTTTCATTTGCCCAATTCCTTAATTAAAACTATAGCTTGTCTGGTGGTGTTTTATACTCCTGTTAACTCAAAGCACAGGTTTGTAAGACTGTCTTTTGCAGGTAGTTACTGCACAAGTGATGAACATGCAGATTAAAGCTTAAATTTTCAGTCCTTTCTTTTATGGGCATAAACTGCACCCCTGAAACTTAAACCCACATTTTGGGACCTGCAAATAAAGTGGATGCAAAAGTTTGCCACAGTAGCCATTGCATTCATTCCTCGCAAATCAGGTAGATATGAATTAAGATACTTCATTGTTGTGGGATTAAACAAATGCAGACAAATTGTGCCCACAAAGTGGGAGACTAGATTTTCTCAAGCTAGCCCTGAAAGTTCTGTGGTGCAGGTGCACTGGCCACCATTCATAGCAAGTTTCATAACAGTTTTTACGAACATCTCACTACATGTCATAATATAATTATGTAGTTATTGCTTATTTACACAAAATTATGTAATTAGTATAATTACATAATCAGCTGAATTCTGCTCTAAAAACCAAAGTGATTGAGACAGTCAAAAGCACAGGCAAAGAATGTTGTGTTAGGCCAACTACCTAAAGTAAGGGAATCCCCGGTGAAAGATTATAGGCCCTATCCTGCTCCCCTTGAAGCCAGGGGGAGTTTAGGCTCTTCATAGCTAGCTGTAAGGGGATACTGCTATAAAATATCCCATTTCAGCTTGCTGTTCGTGGACTTAAAGCATGAGCCTGAGGTGAAAATTATAATGGTATTGACACTTTTATTGCCAGAAGTGCAAAGCTATATGTAATATAAAAACCCATGAAAAATAAGAAAGCAAATTTTGGGGAGTTCTCAGAACAAGTCACATCAAATATCTCACATATCCTTCTATAAAATCCCTCCCTCCCCTGTTTTTGAGTTACAGTACTGCTACCTCCTCTAAGTATGTGTTAGCTGAGCAATGGCAATGTACTCCTGTTAGGCATGCAGCAATTCTCCCAAAAGGGCTGTAGTTTTAATGCACAGACACCCACTCTGTATCATCTGAAAACTTATTTTACATATGGTTAGATGAGGTATGATACAGAGCTACCAAGCAGTGCTGTAAACCTGTAGGCAGGTAAACAAGGTACCCAAAATGTGTGCGTCATTTTTGCACAATTCAAGAAACACAATTACAGTTAAGGTATTGAAATTAACATAACAGTAAAGTGTTGTTTATTGGTCAAAGCTACCCAACATGATATTAAGATTTGTATTGATTTTGGATGGGCAAGTTTATTTCCCCCAAGAAATGATGAGGCAAAAATGGCAAATACCAACATTTTACAATTTATGAACATAAAATGTTTTCACATTGGCTATTCTTAATTGTCAAAAAGCATCTCACAAGTCAGTCATTTCCCTCACATTGCAGGTTGTGCACCAGTTGCAGTAGATTGCACAGCATAGGGGATAGATAATATGAATTCCTACTGCTTCTCCACTTGTAAGCTTTTTGTACATACAATGTAGCACCTGGGCTGCCTGCTAGGAAGTTTGAGTTTGTTGTTGCCTATGCATGCACTACTAGCCTTTGAAATGGTCTAGAAACCAACCTTTTATTTCACTGACACTTATGCACTGGTCCGTGTTAGCAACAACAGTACTCACCTTCATATTATGAATACGCAAAAGCTATGAGAGGAGGAATGGCCTGACATGAAGTAGTGAAGGCAAAGTCACACCTCGGCCCTGAAGAGGATGTTACAGCTCTTACCACCTATATCATATCAACAATGTGAAACTCATTTAACCCTGTATCACATCCAGGTGCGCTTAACAACATATCTAGTAGCTTGCATGTAGCAGCAGCAGATGTTGGTGAAAAACAAGTGGACAGATTGAGAGGTGTACTTGATTGTGATGGGACATGGCGCTGCTTCAGTCCAGTCAAGAAATCTGGCATCAAAAAATATTTGCTGATATGGCCAAGAAGACCAAATTGAAGTTTGGCAAGAAATGGACAATCACAGGAGCTATCATTCCAGAAATTGTTTTCTGCAGAGCCCTTTCCTTAGCAAGAATCAGAGGTGCTATTTCAATGGCAGTTGTTCTTAGTCACCCAACAGGACTTGTGTCTATACCCCTCCTCCATGCTTATGGAACAATGAGATGGACAAAGTTGAACGAATCCGTGAGCTAAGAGCAGTGTACAGCAAAGATGCCATGGCTGGAGACAAGTTTCACACATTCAGTGAATTGGCTGCTGAGTACTTGAGGCACATCCTGTAAGGATTTGACAAAGCTAATTTTGTAATCAACATTTTTGACAGATGTGAAAACTGCAGAAAGACAGTGCTGGATCTAAGGTTGGATGCAAGAAATACCAGGTGATTGGTAGATGCCCAGTGCCTCCATGGAAAAAGCTTCTAAATGTGGCATCCAACAAGTAATCACTTATAAAATTCTTCTGTGAATATTTCATTCAAAATTCACCTGAGTGAAGGAGCACACCCAAAACAGACACTCCTGCTTGCTGGAGGTTTTGCCAATGGTGAAGTAGCAAAATCCATCACCAGTAGAGGTACTGAAGAAGCTCAAGACTTCTACAGTACTCAAGAGCAAGCAGACAAAAAGATGTTTCTACATGCTGTATGTGCCAATATGGCTTTTGGTCAAAAGGAACCATAGCAATTAGATCATCTGATACAGATATTTTGATCCTTGCTGTTTACTACTTCCCAAAAATGGAACACCCAACACATGGATTAAAAATAGGCATCATTACCAGCACAATGAACAAGTCCCACTCCATACCTGTGCATGCAATTTGTGATACACTCACTCCTGACTTCTGCTGCATGTGCATTAACAGGATGTGGCTGTGTCATCCCTATTTGGTATTGAGGAAAAAAACATCTGTTTGATGTTGTCAAAAGAGAGGAAGCTTACCACTTTAGAGATCTTGCTAAGTTGGGAGAGAGTGACATCAAGCCACAATCTGTGCAGCAAGGAATGTGGTAGCAGTGCTGTGTGACCAGAGCAAGCCCCAAACTACTTGAGCCTGAGTCTAGCCATCAAAAAAGTACAAGTCACTGGCCCAATTCCCACCAGTGAGGTCAGTTTGGAAGAACATGTCAAAAGAGCATTTTGGCAAACAGAGAATTGGAAGTCTTTACACATAGGTAAGCTAGATATGGGATCACCATTGCTGCATGGATGGAAAAATGTTGATGAACCACTTCCTGTATTTTTCAAGGGCCCCATGGCATCTGAGCTTCTACAAGACCTTATTTGTGCCTATACCACTAAGGGTCACTGCACAATCAACCGTGTCTTTGTCAGAACAATTTTCCCTGCACAGAACTGTGTACATGCCAAGGCAATGAAGACTGGTAACTCATGCACTGAGACCGAAATGATGAACAATGCTGTTGACTAGAAATGTCAGCAGCACTATTGCATTTCACTGCTATCTATACACATTTGTTATTAGATTTTCATTTTATCTTTTAGATTGTGACCTCAAAGCAATCTAGTTTTATGTCTTGAAATAAGTCATTTAAAAAAAAACACACTTTCAAATATCTGCATTCCTTTAACATGTTGGTATCATTGTTTATCCCCATTTCTATGGTAACAGCACCATGTGACAACTCTCCATCATACCTCATCTTAAAAGTAGACAAAATAAGCTTTCAAATGATATGTGAGGGTGTGGTGAGTGGGTAAAGAGGGTAAAATTAAGTTGAACAAATTGGTGGTGTCTGCTGCTCACCTGTGTCTTCAGGCCTCAAAAGTGCCCTCAGATACTGCCACCATCAAAGAGAATTGTGCCCCAAAGGCAGTTGTCAGGTGCTGCAGGGTGAACAAATTTCCCTTTAGAGGAAGTAGTTAAAGAGGAGGTTACCGAAATAGAAGTAGGTGGAGAAAGAGAAAAAAAGATGTTCCAAAAGAAAGAAGAATGGGGTTCTCAAGGCAAGCCACCATGGAAGAGAAGAAGTTGTGGAGAAAGGGAAGAGCTGCTCTTTCCTTCCCAATTATATTTAAGGTTGTAATAAGAGTGTGTGTGTGTGTGTGTATAATATAAATAAACAAAAGGGGATGCTTAGTTCATAGCCAGCCATAGTGGCCCCTCCGGGTTTAAAGTGTAATATCTATTGGGCAGTAATACTCAAAGCTTTGACTTCCAGGATTTCTGTACCCTGCTGTCAGTCACTTTTTCAACTAATGGGGCAGTAGTTGTCCTGCTAATTCTGTACAACGCTCACTAGATTTTATTATGCTCTTCGATTGCTAAACACAATCCAGTAGCTGAGGCAGAGTCCTACACCTGAAACAGAAACTTCAGCATATGGTGATACTGCACAACAAACTTAGGCCTGAAAGATACTTTGATAGGCTCACTATAAAAAAGCTGTGTTGTTCAATTCTCATAAATACTAGTGCACCTCTAGGTTCCTGATCCAGCAGTGCATTGACTTCAATGGGATTATTCATGTGCTTAAGTACTCTGCTGGATCACGCCTACGTTGGCTTTATGGGATACTAATAATGCATTTTACCTTGAAATCCGGCCGCCTTCCATAACATTTGTGTTTTTTTTTTTAATTTTATCAAAGCATCTGTGGTAAGAGTGAGACTTATGTATATATCATAAAGCCATGCAACTTTTTGCTTAATTAGTTTTTAATAACTGATAAGATACATGCCACACTGAGTAATTAGTTACCACAGTAGTGAAACCAAATAGCACAAAATCCTGGTGTTAAATAAGATCTGAGGTCTCACTAACAGAGTAATTTCCAAGGAACTACAATAGATTTTTCTGCAGTGGGTTTTCATAAAATAAGCCATTAAAGAAATCTGCCTAATTTTCTAACTTGGACACTTGTTTTGTTCCTTACAGAACAGGAAAAGAGTTAGCATACACAAACCCATAGAATATCAGGGTTGGAAGGGACCCAATGTCATAGAACCTAATAGAATCAGACCTGTGAGTAAAGTTATAGGATTTGTTTCAGGTGATCTGAGAGCAGGAGATTCTCTATTTATTTGTATATTTCTGCAAGGAGTGAATGCAACTCACATGATCTCAGAGAGAGGGGAAAAACCCACCACCTCATCAGGCACCAGATTGAAGCAGTTGCAATATGTGGTCCCTCAAATGCAAAAAAGGTATACTAGCTCCCCAGTTTAGCAGGATGTTATCCAGTTCAAGCATGTGTCAAGAATGAGAGGCCACTGATCTAGGCTACTCTTTAGGGGTGTTCCCCCACCTTGTACTAGACATTTTCCCCAGAAAATAACTACTCCATAAGATCCCATTACTGTGCAGGGATCCTATTCTCCAAGCATCTTCCACTCCCATCCAGGGGGCTCAGTCACCCCTTGCAGAATTGTTCTCCAGTCAACCCACAAATAGTTTGCTGACCTGGGGTGTGAGACAGAACAGCTCTGCTTGACTAGATGATGAGTTGATTAGACATGGGCCCTTCAGAATAGGATACAGGAGGGTAAATTAAGAAGGATTCCATAGGGTAAATCTACCTCCAAACAAACCTGGTGGCTAAAACTTATGCAAATTATTTCCAGAAATCCAAAATTAGTAATCCCCATGCTGTTGGAATTTAAGATAAAGGGCCTGTTCCCTTTGAAGTTAATATAAAAGTTTATATTAACATCAATTGGACCAGTATGCAATCAGGCTCAACTACAGCTGTCATACTAATTTTTCAGCAAATAGCTTTTGCCTTACACACCTCTCTTGCAGCATGGCACAGGCAGAAGTCAAACCAAGAGTTTGAGGGGGGTTAAAAAACAAAACCACTTCCTAGTAGAAGAGAGTTAGCCCATTGCCTGCAGCTATAATGAAGTCTTTAAAAATAACAGCCCTGAGATGATTTTTTCAGGGAACAGAAACAGTGCTTTGAGATGGTCCAAAAAGACTAGTTGTTCCTGGCTAACTAGTGGTAGAGTGGCACAATTCCAGGCTGTCTGTTATTTTCTCTGCATTTGAAAGACTAATAATGCCTGTCTAGTGACCTACACTAACAGGCTGTAAGAGGCTTACTTCACCGTTTGGCCTTCAAGACTATTTCTGCTATGAGAAATCCAGGAGACTGTGCCTTGATTTGGGAACTCAGATCCCCTTCTCCCCACTCCCACTTCCTCCTGCCAATCTGCTAGAGCCCAGGCAGACCTTCCACACATGTGGCAAAGCTCCTCTTCTTTAAGGCTCTTGAGGAGGACGTAGGCTGAGGTGGGCATAGTTATGGTCAGACTTGTTTATATTGTGATTCTAACTTATGGGATAGACATCTTGAGAGCTGGTTTGTCTCTGAGCTATCCTGAAGACCAGAGAGAGTAATACTTGGTGGTTTGGATCACTGCCCAGTGCTAGTGATATATTTTCAGAAGTTGACACTAAACAAAATTACATCCTTTATTTTCCACTCTGTTGTGGGCAGAAAAAAAAATTTACAGAGTCATATCTCTCTGTTTAAGCTTACTGAATTTGAATAACTTGTGTCTCATTGCACCATTTATCTTTCAGAATCTGCATTAGGTGTTGTGTGTCAGATTTTTCTATTTGGTTGCAAGGCTAGTTCATGAAATCTCTCTCTACTTTGGTGGATGTTTGTATGATAAAAAGCTAAGATTATATCTTCTCCTTTATTAAAGATGATGTATAGCATGTAGAAATCAGATTACTTGTAGAGAAAGAAATCAATCAGGTTGGCAAATGGTATTTGTGGGACAAAGTGTAAAATGTTTGTTGTGTACAATAGTTATTGCAAAAACTTGTTAAGATGGTTAAAAATGCTGTATCAAAAACAGGAACCTGTGTGTTCAATTGAAATGACAGTGATGTATTTTTCACATCATGAAGCCTTGCAATATTACCAGCACAATTGGCTCAGAGGGCATTTTGAGATAAAAGTATATATCAGATTGCAATTCGGATGCAGCCAATTTATATATACTAGAACCCTACAAAATTCAGTTGATCAGGCATTGTATTACAGTTTTGAAAACTTGGTATTGTAGCTTTAAAGAGGCTCCAGAACAAACAGGAAACTTTAAATGATATTTAGTGAACATCCTTTTTGTGTGCAGTATTTTATTTACACAGGATTATGATTTTCCTGTTTTGAATTTCCTTGTCATGATTTGACTTGCAGTACCCAATAGATAACTCTGGGTACGTGAAACTAAACAGGTGGCTGTTCTCAACATGGAAATGTGACTAGATTGTACAGTATAGAACTATTTCAATATTGATAATTTTTAAAACAGAACTGGGCAGCAGACAGTTCAAATATCCTATGTTTGCAGAAAAAGAGCTAAACAACAGTATCAGCTGCTAAAGATTCACAAGGTAACTTGTTTTTCTTTTGCTGATCTATGTTTACAACATCTGGAATAGAACATCATTCAAGATTTAAGTGAGTAGATATTTTAAACTGAAGACAAACTTTTTCTAGTTTCTGAGCACCTCCCGAAGTTAGTGCGGTAGATGATGCTTGGTATGTCACAGGAAAACACCCAGTGCCTTGCAGGATCTGCCTCCAATGCAGGCATATTAGGCAAAACCATCAAAGGTACCTCTGTTTGGCCTTCATTTGTGTGCAGGGACCTGTGGATACAGCAAATGAATGCACAAAATCTACATGGACCAGTGGCCTGCACATTTGAAAATTTGACCCAGCATGACTTAAAGTTTGTCATGTTGCTTGGTGTCACTTTCAAACCATCAGGTTTGAAGTAAACACAGGATTTTCTTCTCTGCTTTGAGTGGTTAGGCTAGAATATCTATGTATGATGGGTATTTTAAAAAATATTATAGTTCTGTAATCAATAGAGTTAAAAAAAGTGTTGTATTTTAAATTTGATATTGCACTAAGTATCTATGTCAAAATGGGCCCAAAGCCCAAAATTCAGATCCAGATTTTAAACAGTGTTTAGGAGTATCTCAATTTGGAATAATGCCATTGCAGTTAAGGGAATTATACTGCAATGGCATTATTCCAAATTGAGATGTAACCTGTGCAACTGAGAACAGAGTCAGGCCGGAAGTATCCAACAGAAAAGTCTTCAGCTGTGTTTTTAAATTACCTAGAGACTCTGCTACACCAAACTGAGGTTACAAGTACTCTGTTTTCATCTTTAAAGTGCAAACTGACTGGGCAAGAGAATTAAGGTTAAGCGTAAAGAATATATATATATATATATGCATGCAACAAGTATGAAACCAAAAGATTTACTCAAAACTTTTTGTACGATAGTGGATAGCAGCAAGATTTTACACCTGATCTTTGTTCAACTATATCAAACCAGTACTTCCACTGACACTAGCTGGCAAATGTTTTTGGCACTTCCTGCAGAGAGGCCAAGGACTGAATGAATGTATACAGAGACTACCTTGGTGATCTTTCCAGGGCACAGGAGAAACCTATTAGAAGGGTAGCATACAGAATGCTTGCATGGCAGTTACCCCCACAAAAGCTGAGAAAGTTTGAATCATGTCTACAGTCTTCTCATTTTGGCACCTTGCATCAATACCAAGTCAATGATTTTTTTTTTTAAAGTAGGATATTGAGTACACTAGTACAGATAATTTGGTAATGTGTGAATAGCAAGAAATGGCCCAAGCAGAAATATACGAGAGGAGTCAATCCAACCAACCAATGTATTCACTAAAACGTTCTGCTGGAAGTGGGTGGAGGGGAATGAAGTTAACAAATTAAACCTACATGATTTAACAACAGGACCAAGTTGAGTTGTAAAGGACAATTAGAGAGCCCTATGTACTTTTCCACAGTGATTCACATCACATTACCTGTTCTTCCTCTTTCTGGTGGGGAAGTTGAAATTAAGGTGAATCATACGCATGGTACATTAAAAAGCTCTGAATTTAAGGATACATGCATTTAATGCCAGAATATTGAAGGCACATCCATGTAAGTAAAGTGAGAGCTAAAGATGCATTTCAGTTTCAGATGTAATAGACTGTTACTACTAAGCAGAAATTTACTATATCTACATACAGGCTATGATTTACCATTGTGTTTTGTACCAACATCTGTTTTAAAAACCCAAGAACATTTGTCATCTAATGTCTAGACCAGATGATGTTGCTTAGTATATAAAAGCCAGGGATTATTTTAGAATAATTTAGTTAACTCTAATCTAAAGTGTTTCTCTCAAAACATAGCCACTGCCCATGCCTGACAAAGCTGTAGATAGGTGCAAAGTAAATGTATGTGTCACATCTACAAGTAACTTTGGGAATTTAAAAGAAGCAGCCATTATTAAGTGCCAAATTCTATGTTGAGAGGATGTCACTGGGAGCTATGAAAATACGTACACGTGATCAATCCTCAGGTTTAAGGTAGAGATAAGACAGAGAAATAGAAACAGCAGAGGAGTGAGAAATGAACTCTGTGGAGATGCACCAGAGGAAGGAGAAGGATGTAAGAAGATGGAAAGGGAAGGGAGTCGGGAAAGAACTTGGGCCTTCTCTGTACATAAATTCTGCTGCCAAAACTACACCAATATAGTTAAAGCTGTACTTCCCCCAACCCCACTGGATGCAGTATGAGCATATTTATACCAGTACAGCTATTCCCGTACAGGATGGGGAATAAGCAATACCACTATAACTGCATCCACACTAAGGGTTAGAATTATACAAATGTAGGGCTGGAAGGGAGCTTGAGAAATCATCAAGGACCAAATACCCTAGGCCTCCTAAAGAACAGGTTGGACAACCACTTGCCAAAAGCTTCCAGTGATTAGGGATTCCACAGCCTCCCTTGGAAGCCTGTTCCAGAACTTAACTATCCTTAGAGTTGGAAAGTTTTTCCTAATATTTGACCTAAATCTCCTTTGCTGCAGATTAAGCCCATTACTCATCCTACCTTCAGTGGACATGGAGAACAATTGCTCCCAGTCCTCTCTGTAAATAGCCCCTAACATTTCAAGGCTGTTTATCAGATCCCCCCTTCAGTTGTCTTTTCTGAAGACTAAACATTTCCACTTTCTTTTATTACCTTATAGGTCAGGTTTTCTAAACCCTTCATCGCTTTTGGCTGCTTTCTAGAAGTGTGGTGCACAGAACTGGACACAGTGCTCCAGCTGAGGCCTCACCAGTGCCAAATAGAGGGGGACAGTTACCTCCTGCGACTTACATAGGATACTCCTCTTAATACAGCCCAGAAGGATATTAGTCTTTTTCACAACTGCATCACGGTGTTTGCTTATGTTTTAAATTCATGATCAACGGTAACCCCCAGATTCTTTCCAGCAGTACTTACCACCACCAGCCAGTTGATGCCCATTTTGTGCATTTGATTTTTCCTTCCTATTTTCATCGTGTTGATTTCAGACCAATTTGTCAAGATCGTTTGGAATTCTAACCCTATCCTCCAAAGTGCTAGCAACCCCTCCCAGCTTTGTGTCACCTGCAAATGGTATAAACAAACACATTCTTCACTCCACTATCCAAGCCATTAAGGAATTGTTGTAGTGGTATAACTACTTTAGCAAGAAGTTACACCTTTAACTGACTTAATTATACCAGTAAAAAAATTGTCTGTAGAGCTCGCCTCAGATGCAAGGAGTAGAGGCGTGTGCACGGAGGAGGAGGACAGGGTATTTCAAAGTGGTGCATAATTAATGACAAAATGTTTGCACACAGGGGGAGTGGATAGATTCAGCAAAGCCACTGCCTCATGTGATTGTGATTAGTAGCAGTACAGTAGCCTAGTCAAGGTTCATGGCCCCACTGTGCTAGGTGCTGTATAAACAGGTCATTAAGGTAGGCCCTGGATCAGAGAGTTTAGGATCATGACAAGAGGCAAGAATAGACAGAGGGTGGGAGAGGAGGGTAAAGCAGATTTTATTCATAATGCATAAGCATCAGTCACAGCTCTCTTGAGGCAGTGGATGAAGATGATAAAAATACTGTAACACAGAACCACAGTATCCCCAATGAAGTTAAACCAAATGCAGAGGGACTAGAAAACCCAGAAGTTTGCACTAAAATTTCCTTTCTGGGGGGGAAGGGAATACCCATTTTCACAGAGGCTTTGTGCCTCTGCACTTCCTCCCAGCCTCCATTGCAGCAGAGCTCAGACAAAGCCACAGTGCCATGGATTCTAGCACCACTTCTGTCCTGGACCACCACCCCCATCACGAGGATAGTAGCGGGACGTATGGTGTAAGAGCATTGGCAGGAAACCTCCTTAAGTACGTCCACCCTGCACGCCACTGGCCGCGGCACAGAGTATGCATAGCTACATGCTGTAGTAAAAAGCAGACTGTGTCCACACTACGCTGCGCAGCTACACGTGTCAGTGAAAGGCTGCTGGAGCCTTTCCCCACTGCCTCTCCCTGCTGCCAGGAAAGGCTCCAGCAGCCGGGACTTAGCAGGACATTATACTGCTAAGGATAGCAGGTTAGACATGGAGAGAGCCACACAGGGTTCATACCACATCTTTACTTGCCTGTCTACGTTGCTATTCATACCTGTGCTGGGGGGCATGCGGTGTATGTACTCTACGCACCACCGTAAGGAGTATGCAGTGTAGACATACCCTAACTCGGGCAGGGAATTAAAGGGGGAACAATGCTGTTGGGAGTGGCTAGTCTCTTGGCACATCCCCCAGCTCATTCTCTCCCAACCTGCAGATCCTCAGCTTTGTGTAGCACCTAGACAGGGGCTTCCACGGGGTCAAGAAGTAGTGTGAACAGTGAATAGGGGGGTGCCCTCTTCTTCCACAGCCCCATGCAGAGCTCCTGACTTCTTACCCTCCACTCACAGTGGCAGCAAGGATGATTTGGCCCATAGCTGGAGATGAGGGCAGCTAGAAATTAGACAAGTAGCAAGAATGCAGGGTTGGTTAGAGCAAACAACAAAGCACAGTAGCTGCAGCAGTCCACATGCAGAGGAAAGTAAACAGAAAAGTTCTAGCTTAATACAGCTGTGGGAGGGAAATACTGTATTCAATTGTACTAAATATGATTCATTCTGCACACGATGGCCAAGATTGTCAAAAGTGATTTTGAGTGCCCCCCGTTTTTGGGTGCCCCAACCTTAAAGGGGCCTAATTTTCAGGAATTTCTGGGCACCTTCTCTTGGAAAATCTAGGCCTGTTAAGATGTCAAGTTGGGCCCAAAACAGAGGCATCCAAAAATCTTTTTTGAAAATCTAGGCTATTGTATGCTTAAAAAAAAAACAAAAAACAAAACCACACCTCTTTTTCTGCCACACACATAAGCACAAAGTCACCCAACACCACATTGAAATGCCTGGATAATAGTCATGCAGTGCATCTGGTATTTTGGAATCAAGGCTATACTCTACTATAGTCCACAAACAAATATTTAATCAAGTGAAGTTAGTAAAGCAGGCTGCAATTCTAGGTGTCGATTGCAACCTCTCTCTCGTGGCAAAAATATTTCTATTGTTTTCTCTCCCCCATGCCCATGCTGTGAAGATATGGAATGGATCAGCACAGTGGTAGCTCCAGCCATTAGTGTTCTTACTGTATAAAGATTTATCTGTAATTGCTGAGTTATCATTCTCAGAGCATATAGATGCTTAACAGTTTGGAATTCTCTTCTCTATATTACAAAGGGCAGATTGCTTATCAAATACAGTCTTAACATTAAAGTGTCAAACAGGATTTGCAGAAAGCTATACCTAAGTAGTTTAGGGTGAATGTTTATCAAATGATGGATTAGCTGAATCATGCACTGAGCCAAATTATTATTGACTTTAATTAAATCACAAAATGGTTATAGCACTATGTCATATGCACAAGACAGTTTGAAGATTTAAACTCCTTTTTTTCTACATTGGCTGTGGGAGCTCTATAACTAGAGATTTTAGGACCATATCTTGCCCTTAAACCTGCCTGGGAATTTGAGCAAAGCCGTGTGCTATAAGAATCTAGGTGTGAAAGGGACTTGCAGATCTATGCTTTGGATATAGATCATAGTCTAACTGAAACCAGCACTGCCTGAAGTTTGTGTTCATGCTGAGACACACCTGATGGATCCAGATGGATTATTCCCCAGCAGTATATCCTAATAATGGTTCTGATCATATAGACAGACCCAGGGTGAAATCCTGGCCCCACTTACTTCAATGAAGCCAGGATTTCACCACGAGAGTACAGAACTAGAGAGTTGTTTATGACTGTGTAATGTTAGAGGCAGGAAAGCATTGTGTACCTAAAGCTGTAAGAGGCTTTGCCCATACAGCATCATAATGCCCCTTCAACATCCACTAATTAGTATGCCCCAAAACAGTGGAATATTTAGAGCACAGCAATGCAGCATTCCTGACTAATATGTAGCAAACATTACAAAGACTACTGTAATAGACCTCACAGACTTTAAAGCCAGAAGGGACCACCATGATCATCTAGTCTGACGTGCACGTTGCAGGCCACAGAATGTCACCTACTCACTCCTGTGAGACCCATAAGCTCTGGCTGAGTTACTGAAGTCCTCAAATCATGATTTAAAGACATCAAGGTACAGAGAATCCACCATTTACACTAGTTTAAATCTGTAAGTGATCCATGCCCCATGCTGCAAAGGAAGGCAAAAAAAACCCCAGAGTCTCTTCCAATGTGACCCTGGGAATAAATTCCTTCCTGACGATAACTATGGTGATCAGTTAGACTGGAGCATGTGCGCAAGGTCCACCAGCCAGACACCTGGGAAAGAATTCTCTGTAGTAACTCAGAGCCTCCCCATCTTTGTGTCCCATCACTGGCCATTGGAGATATTTGCTGCTAGCAGTCACAGATGCAATTGTAGGCAGTCTCCTCATACCATTCCCTCAATACAACTTATCAAGCTCAGTCTTGAAAACAGTTAGGCACCCCCTTCCCCCTACTGCTCCCCTTGGAAGGCTGTTCCAGAACTTTACTCCTCTGATGGTTGGAAACCTTCCCCTAATTTCAAGACTAAACTTGTTGATGGCCAGTTTATATCCATTTGTTCTTGTGTCCACATTGGCACTTAACTTAAATAACTCCTCTCCCTCCCTGGTATTTATCGACAGCAATCATATCTCCCTTCAGGCTTTTTTTTTTTTTTTTTTTTTGGTTAGGCTAAACAAGCCAAGCTCTTTGAGTCTCCTCTCATAAGGTAGGTTTTCCATTTCTCGGATCATCCTAGTAGCCCTTCTCTGTACCTGTTCCAGTTTGAATTCATCCTTCTTAAACATGGGAGACTAGAATTACACACAGTATTTCCAATGAGGTCTCACCAGTGCCTTGCATAATGGTAACAACACTTCTCAGTCTCTACTGGAAATAAGTTGTTGCTAGATAAGTTCAGAGGTCAGTCAAGTCTTTGTCTGAGGCTCTCGAAACACTTTAGCTCTAGGAAGTAAATAAATAACCCTTTGTAAGATGGGTTGATACACGATGATACATGACTTGTCCAGGATGCTGAAACAAGTAGCATTAGAACCTTAGAGCCAATTTCCCAGTGTAACGCTCTAACCACTAGACTGTGGGCATAACCCAACGGTGTAGGTTATGCCCATAAATCAGCCATAACCACTTTCCCTCTCTAGCTAGATGGGTGGGGAGTGTCTCAGCTTTTTATTTTAACTTGGGATCACGGTCTGGGAAAAGCTAAGAACCATGCCACCTGCTTTCCATACACATCAGTGCAATAAAAGGCATATCACAATGTGACTGACATGGCACTCCAAGCTTGTGTTTAAGGCAGTCAGAAAACACCCATTAAACTGGCTTCATTTTTCTAGTTTCCCCCTGTCCTATGCATTGGCCTATTTTCTCTCACTGTTCTCTAGTTTTTAAAAAGCTCAGCCCAGTCTTTCCTGCTGGTTGCTGGTGATCTCTCTCTCTCTCCTCTATCTCACTACACCAGAGATCTCTCCCTCCAGTTACTCAGGAGGCATGGACTTAGCTCAGCGGGAGAGCTCAGCTGAAGCCAGTTGGCTGCACCGAGGGATGGTTTAGCAAAGACTTTGCCCAGAGTTTCTATGCTTTGTTAAATCCTTGCAGTCTTTTCTCCTATTGAAGTGAAAAAAAAAAAAAGCCAAAGTTTTCCCCACGTGAGGACCAAGGCCCCAACTCTATTTCCACCGAATAAGCCACAGGAGGGAGAAAAATGTATAGAAAGCTTCATGAGGGCAGATGTGCAGAGCTTCTTCTGAATACACTTCCTCGAAGGGAAAGGGCTGGAGGTGTCTCAAGCAAGGCAAGTAGCAATGCTTCCAAACACTACAGAGCCTCATGGGTCTGTGTCAAAATCTGTAGTCCCAGCAAGCAGCATGCCTCCATCCCGCTGAAGGATTCAGCAAGACAGGGCAGCAGTAATGTCTGTCGAAGCACTACTGGGAGAGGTGGGGAGAAGAGCTACTGACTCACCGTATCAAGTATCTGTCCTGCTTGTGCACAGCCTCTGGATAGCACCACCTGCTTTCTTCAGCTGAGCTGAACAACTGATGGAATGAGGCTGCAGATACTTTCTGCCCCAGCAGCCTTCCCGCCTGGCTGACATTCCACCCCAGGATCCCAGCACCTGGGCGTGCACACTCTTACATGGGCCCTGCTCCACTAGGGCACATAAGCTTTTCATTGTTTGTACAGGTCCATGATTGGATCTCCTAGGCCCGAGCACAATGCAAGTGGTAAAACACTGGCAGAAACCTGGCTTGAATTCAGCCCTGTTTAAGAAACTGTGTTTAAATTCTTAAGTTGTTCCTCTGCTGCCCAGCCAGATACAGATGGTTCAGACTTTCCAGCCATATAGTTTACTCTCTCGGAGTTTGCCTACACTGTACTTTATCTCAAGTTAATTTGTTGCCGGTCATAAGCTGAGCCCTAAGCTAAAGCACAAACATTTGTAGCCTGGAACAAATGTTTGCAGTGTTTCCCCACTAGCTGTTTCAGACATGTTAACTGGCAATCTGTTAAATTGAAGTAAAAGTCTATGTAGATATGGCCTATAGAGCTTGTCCATACAAAGGAGAGAGGTATTTTTTAAACTAAGTGATAGCTAAAGCATGATAGATACTAGTTTTAAAGTCCTAGGATGAAATCTTGCCCCCATTCAAGTCTATTAGATTTCACTCCTTGTGTAGACAGGGCAAAGTTGTAGTTTTAGCATGTGTTAGGTGGTCAAGGTGAACCCTAGGCTGAGCTCCAGAAACACTGATGTCCCAGAGCAAATGTCAGGGAGTAGCATTCAACCTAGCCTTTACAAAAGAAAATTTAACTCAAGTTAGCTGGCAAGCAATCAACTGAAGGTAAAAATAACTCCAATGCAGATAAGCAGTCAGTGTGCCAGTCTTCCAGCAATTGCGTAGAAATTTCACTATAAACCCTGTCTGCAAAGAAACCGCTGCAATTTGCATTTTGAAATCTTCTAGAGTTGTGTGATGCATTATTTAGTCTCCATTAGCAAGTGCTGTCAGTAAGGAGCACTATAGCATCACCCATGCCCTGGACCATCTTTCCACAATATCTTGTGATAGAACTTTGCAATTCACAATGCATCGAGAAAGTGAGTTAATATTGACCAACAGAAGTAAACAATTCAGCAAGGGAATTTAATAACTGTATGTGTTATGAGATTCAGCCTATTCAAAGCATATATTTATAAATGACTGGTGGAACAGAATGTATTTCCTACTGTTCTGATGAATTCCAAATCCACTTAAAGTTTTGTGATACAAAAATGCACAGTTTGACTGTACTGTGAATGGGGTAACGTTAGCCTCTGTGTGTGGTCAGCAGCCAAAGAGCAATATTCTGCCTGCTCTGTAGATAGAGCTCTGAACTGCCAAATGAGAGACCTGTGTTCAGTTGTTTGACTCATCACTTCTTGGGCTGCCAGGAAGTGCTATGCAAAAGTCAACACTTTCACTTCACAGGGTCACTTTTCCATGCAAATGCATCAGCTGGCTCAGGTCCTCTCAAAACAGTCCAAGCTCTTGGTCTTCAACCAATCTTTTGTCCAAGTCTCCTGGTTTGTAATTAAAGCCACAGCCCAGATGAAATGGGTTTTGTTAAGAGTTTTTCACAGCTTTACTAGCCAGTGCTGGCACTCTGTAGAAGCAAAGCTGAGAAGAGGAGGGGCTTGTAGTTCACTTTCACTGATCCTGGAGCTGAAGTGATTTAGAGCTGCTCTAAATGATGCCAGCAGTAAAGGACCCATAGGGACCACTGTCCAATCTTCAGCTAATGCAGAGTGCCATGTACTCCAGCCCCACCTCCCTCCCCACCCCCACACACAAGTCCTTTATTCAGAGGGTGGGGGAGTAAGTTGGCATGGGGGCATAGAACAGGCAGACTGAAATTATACCGTAACATTTCCAGCACCAAAAATTATTTCAAATATATATCACGTTCCTGTGACTATTTCAGTGCTGTATAGGTTAAAAAACATGGGGGAAAGAAAAACTGCCCTAAAACAAACCCAACAGCCATTTAAAAAAAAAAAAGACCAAACAAAGCATTGTATTCTGGAGAAGCAGAGAATAAGAAGAACAATGGGCATTTCACAACACTGACATCAATGCTCAGCAGTACAAGAGCAACAAGTCTGAAATGACTCCCATCCTGCCAGTCTTGGTAAAGAAAGTTTACCTTGATGCTCAGCCTTAGCAAAAGGGAGTAGGTACCACAGCTATTTGCTGCCTTCTACGATAATGCAGTATTGTGTTTCGTAATCTCAGATTCTTCAAGCGAGAGACACTAACAGGTAAAAATATGACAGTTTTCCAGGAATATTCCAATCCAAAAGGAAGTAGCTTCAATGGTATTTGCTGCACCACTTTTGAATTTGTATTCTGCAAATATTCTGTCAGGTGAGTTTATGGACAGATATGTTGGCAAAGATAGGCACCAGTCCAGCAGTGCACTTTCACATAAGCTTGACTTTAAGTACCAGGCTGTCCTTTCAGTTAAAGCATATGCTGAAGTTCTTTGAATACTAGAATATTCATAGAAAATTAATGTTAATCTTGTATATGCCGGAATCATGGAACAGAAAATACCATGCAATCTGTGTTCAATGAAAACTCACCAACAAAGCTAGTGAAATAAGATTTTGATTTGAATGATCACCCACAGAAAAGTGAATTGTGCATGCATAATAAATCATCCTGAGATCCCTATGTTTTCAAAGCACGGGACTAGGGAAGGCTGCATTTCACAAGCATATGTGACTGACAGCTATGTACTGCAAAATGTAATGAAGCTGCACAGTCTAACTCCCTTTGCATTGTGTCGTTTTAGTGTGACAGGACCAGGAACAGCTGGACAGAAATTTATTTGAAACCTCAGATTAAGTAGAGAAAACCCCCTGAAGGTTTCAAGTTTACTTCTAGATTTTCATGGTGCAACCAAAATAAAAGTAGACTAGCAGTCTATGGCTACATTCCCCTTTGCCCGCATGTTCTTCAAAGAGCAAAACCTAACAATACTAGGTAAGCTCTTGGCTCCAGAGCACCTTGGGTTGGGTTAGGCTCCAGAGTATGCAACTCTCATCTGTCTGGGGAAATAGATCTAGGTGGGTGGAGGGTTCCTAGGGTATAATGGGAGCCTAGAAGGTACATGCTCTAGAGCACATCTTGTCCTTTGAAAAGGTGCCACATGCATGCCACTACACTTACGTGCTGCCAAAAGGTACGGCTTTGATCTAACCTACTTCTGTGTGGAAGACAGAGCCCCTGTGATGTAACTTACCACCAGACATGGGAACCATTTTCCCATTTAAGGAATACTAGATTGTAATCCTGCTCTGAAACTACAGGACTTCTTGGGCTCCTCTTCCCATTCCCCACACAGGGCAGTATTCTCTCCTCCCCGCACCCCATATATCCATTATATCCTGCATGCATACTCAAGAACAG
This sequence comes from Eretmochelys imbricata, assembly GCF_965152235.1. Taxonomy (NCBI): domain Eukaryota; kingdom Metazoa; phylum Chordata; order Testudines; family Cheloniidae; genus Eretmochelys; species Eretmochelys imbricata. The sequence continues at coordinate 239,051,901 of NC_135572.1, forward strand.
TGCAGCCATCCCAAATGAATGCTCAAAAATACCCTTTATGCTACTCCACCCCATCTTCCATATCCCACTCATTACATTTTTTACTGTGTCTAGATCGGTGGTACTCCAACTTTTTCCAGTCACACCCCCCTTATCAGTAACAGAATCTGTCTGCATGCTTCCCCCTCCATTACTGCACAGTCAAGGCTTCCCTCAGCAGAGGAGCTTGGTCTGGGGGCAGAATTGGGTTTGGGGGAGGGGCTGCAGCTGGGGGCAGAGAAGGAATGACGGCAAAGCCTGGCTGGAGGCGGAGTGGAGCTGCCACTGGCTTTGGAACTGGTCTGGCAGCAGAGTGGGAGTGGGGCAGATCTGGGCCTGGAGCTGGAGCAGGACTTGGGGCTAAACGGGACTAGGGGAGGAGAAGGCTGGGGGTGGAGCAGGGCTAGAAGCATGGTGCGCCCTCCCCACCCCCTATGGGGGCTAGCCCTGGCCCCACCACATGGCACTCCCGCCACTCCCAGCATTCTTCTGTGCCACCCTAAGGGTGAGCACTGGTCTATATTTATACACTGTGAGTGTACATAAAGGTTGGATTCCAAGGATAAGGTGGCAATATCTGTTTGTCTTGGGATGAAAAATCTGGCCTCACTGAAGTCAATGGGAATTTTGTCAGTGACCTCAGTGCAGCCAGGATTTTGCCCTAGCTGGTTTCTTTTTAGCCAGAAAACATTTAATAGTGTAAAATATTAAAATATTATGATTTCCTGTTTTAATGTTTCTTAATCTCTCTTGCTGTGCATCAAACACAGTAGAACCCCAAATGATTCTCTTTCTAGAACTTCAGGCTAATAGCATTAGATAAACCCAGATTAACATTTTTTTAAAATATATTCACATGTAGGAGAAGAATTTGGACTGGTTCCCTCGAATGCGAGCCATGTCCCTGGTTAGCAGTGAAGGTGACAATGAGCAAAATGAAATTAGAAACCTGCAAGAAAAGTTGGAGACAACCATGAGTCTTGTAAAACAACTGTCCAGTCAGCTTGCTGAGCTTAAGGAACAGGTAAGTGTTTCTGAGCTGGGTAGAAAACGGACCTATGAACACATGCTTAGGGTATGTCTACATTATGAAATTAGGTCGAATTTATAGAAGTCGGTTTTTTAGAAATCGGTTTTATATATTCGAGTGTGTGTGTTCCCACAGAAAATGCTCTAAGTGCATTAACTCGGCGGAGTGCTTCCACAGTACCGAGGCAAGTGTCAACTTCCGGAGTGTTGCACTGTGGGTAGCTATCCCACAGTTCCCACAGTCTCCGCTGCCCATTGGAATTCTGGGTTGAGATCCCAATGCCTGATGGGGCTAAAACATTGCCGTGGGTGGTTCTGGGTACGTCATCAGGCCCCCCTTCCCACCTTCCCTCCGTGAAAGAAAGGGCAGACAATCGTTTTGCGCCTTTTTTCCTGAGTTACCCGTGCAGACGCCATACCACGGCAAGCATGGAGCCCGCTCAGCTCACTGTCACCATATGTCTCCTGGGTGCTGGCAGACATGGTACTGCATTGCTACACAGCAGCAGCAACCCCTTGCCTTGTGGCAGCAGACGGTACAGTAGGACTGGTAGCCGTCATCGTCATGTCCGAGGTGCTCCTGGTCGCCTCTGTGAGGTCAATCAGGAGCGCCTGGGCAGACATGGGCGCAGGGACTAAATTTGGAGTGACTTGATCAGGTCATTCTCTTTAGTCCTGCAGTCAGTCCTATTGAAGCATCTTACGGTGAGCAGGCAGGCGATACGGATTGCTAGCAGTCCTCTTGTACCATCTTCTGCCGAGCAGCCATGAGATGTGGATGGCATGCAGTCCTTCTGCACTGTCTGCTGCCAGCCAAAGATGTAAAAGATAGATGGAGTGTATCAAAACAAGAAATGGACTCATTTGCAACCCCCCCTCCACCCTCCGTCTAGGGGACTCATTCCTCTAGGTCACACTGCAGTCACTCACAGAGAAGATGCAGCGAGGTAAATCTAGCCATGTATCAATCAGAGGCCAGACCAACCTGCTTGTTCCAATAAGAACAACAACTTAGGTGCACCATTTCTTATTGGAACCCTCCATGAAGTCCTGCCTGAAATACTCCTTGATGTAAAGCCACTCCCTTTGTTGATTTTAACTCTCTGTAAGCCAACCCTGTAAGCCGTGTCATCAGGCGCCCCTCCCTGCATCAGAGCAACGGCAGACAATCATGCATCTGAGTTGAGAGTGCTGTCCAGAGCAGTCACAATGGAGCACTCTGGGATAGCTCCTGGAGGCCAATACCGTCGAGTTGTGTCCACAATATCCCAAATTCGACCCGGCAAGGCCGATTTAAGCGCTAATCCATTTGTCAGGGGTGGAGTAAGGAAATTGATTTTAAGAGCCCTTTAAGTCGAAATAAAGGGCTTCATCGTGTGGCCGAGTGCAGGTTTACATCGATTTAACGCTGCTAAATTCGACTTACAGTCCTAGTGTAGACCAGGGCTTAGAGAACTAGATGTTGTCTTGGGTCATGGTCAGGACTTCTGTCTCAGAAAGGTTTTATTCCTGACTCAATAAAGCTTAGAGTAGGTGCACAGATACGGTTCCAGAAAGAGTGTTTATTCCATTAACACAACTAAAGAACAGGTAAGCAAGAAATTGAATTTTGAAAACCTAACAGCCAGGTAGGGGGAATCCTGTTACTAGAGAATGTGACTGCAAAATATAGTCAAGCTTTGTATCGGAAATAGCTACAAACTAGTTGAAATTGTTTTAGTTTGACTCTCTGAAGTTACAGCCTATACCTGTTCCCCCACCCCCATCATGCACATATAAGTCCATTATTTGCATGACACAATCTCATACTTCAGTGAAATCCTGTACTCAGTTTTTAAGGCTGAAAAAAAATTGCAGTTATTTTGCTTATATGCACTTGGCAAAAACGTCCTTCTCATGCTGTTGCATTGTGAGTGCATGTGCTGCTGCTAAATAATCGTCAAAACCCTCTCATCTTTCTCTCCCTTTCCACCGTAGATGACAGAACAAAGGAAAAATAAGCAGAGGTTGGGCTTTCTTGGATCAAACACACCCCATGTGAATCATCACATGCCACCACACTGATACCATGGGGAGAAGCCGTGACTAGCCTTTCATCAGTATTCCTGCTTGATTACAGAATAAAAAGCTGAGATCGAGAGGAGTGAACAGTGCCTATTGTTGTAAAGTTAAAAACAACCAAGTGCCAAGACGTTAAGTGGTTTAGCTCTGGGAACAATTTGTAACGGTTTTTCATGGCTGAAAGGGACCAAAACCTAGAATGCAAGAAATACAAGGGAGTTCTTCTGTATTCATTCTACAGGCTAAACTCTGCTGGGTTTACACTCTCTGCAACTCAATTGGCTTCAATGGGAACTGTATACAATGCAAGTTAGGGCCGTATTTGGCTCTTCTTGAAGTCAATTTAAGATTTCTTCTCAAAGTAATGGAAGAACCAAGATATGGGGAAGGAGCAATAATTTAACACCACAAATGCAACAGCCTCCTTCACAATCAATAGAAGTTATTTCTTGTTTTATTTACCAGATAGCAACATCTGTTATATTTGCTTGCATTTACTTTTTTATTATTATAATTACCATAAATACAGCAGCAGGAGCAGTTATAACATCACTGCAAGTTAACTTCTGTTAGAGAGGCAAATCAACTCTACACTCAGACTAAAAAAAAAGTGGCAAAGAGAAACAGGAGTTCTTTTGAATTTTAACTGTCATCATGCCATTTCTTATTTATGACATGGAGCACAATGGATTTATAGCTGTGGGAACTTGGAATTAATGCACAGACCACTGACAACATAAAGTGATTTTTCTCCTGGCGTCAGATGTTCTCTATTCATGTAGCTGCAAGTGGAGATTTCACATATTATGATGTTAAATCATGTTTTAAATTCAAGCTCAAAAAAGGATTTAGAACAAAAGGTATTTTAAAATTTGTATTGAGATGACTTTTTTGGTAAAAAGATTAAAAATACTACCTAGAAGGAATTGTAATGGAGTCATTACCTTCCATAAACACACCGTAGGCGCTATTTGACATAAGTGAATCAGGGCCATATCCTGCTGTCTGTTACTCAGTCCTAGTTTCAGTGGGAACATTGCCTTGATTATAAATCAGTTCCTGCTTGGCCTTCGGGCATGGAACTCCTATTGACGTCAGTAGAAGATGATCTTGTTGGACTGGGCCCTCAAGACAGGACTGTAGTGTCCAGCTGCAAGAGTGCACTTTTCAGCTATTTTATTCTAACTGTTTGAAGAGAAAATTATAGCGTTTGTTAAACTCCAAGAGACTTTCAGACTTAGGGGGAGGTTTTCAAGGTACAAATGGGAGTTGGGGACTTAAATCCCTTTGAAAAAATCAATAGGAGTTAAGATTAACTGCCCTTTGTGCCTTTGAAAAGTCTCCCCTTTAATTTTTAAGAGCAGGGTATTTAGCAGGTATCAGTAAGGGTTTTAAAGAGGCATTCATTAGAGCTGCTTGGGAAATTATTTCTCTGTTCCCCCGCCCATGAAAAACTTCAGGGGGCAAAAAAAGGGGAAATTCAGCAAAAATGAATGTCAAAAGACTTAAGGTTTTCAATCACTGAAAAGCCAAAAAATTTCATTTTTAAAGCATAAATGGATTTTTCCAGAAGGTTTCATTAAAAAGCCTTTTATTTTCTTTTTTGGTCAAAAATTTTGATCAGTTTTTAACTAGCTCCAGTATTCATTTTTTTAAAAAAGGGTAAATGTTACTGTTATAAAAGCAAGTCAGGTGAGAACTGCAGGACTGGAAGAAAAGATGGGACATTTCTCTCCTCTAACTAAACACACGTGCACCCCACACCCTTATATGGCTTCCAGTAACAGCCATATCTTTCACATGGGATAAAGGGAGATTTTAGGGCCTCACTTACAAAAAGGGAGCTCTGTATAGGTCTTCAGCACTTTGACACTCTATGGGTCCTGACATGGGCTTAATTCTGAGAGGCACTAAACACTTCCAGGATCAAGTTGTGTATTTCCCTATCAGAAATGCACATCCCAAATTGAGCCTAGCCTGTGTGCAGTGGCATCCACGTGTGTGTTACACACAAATGTGTACCATTGTGTGCCACTCTACATGAGTGAGCAGGATCTACAGGGGTGAAGTTTACCACCTTCAGAAATCCTCAGACTATACAGCTAGGACTTTGAACCTTATGATCTGTCCATAAGGCCACAAACACCTCACCCTAAGGAGAGTGCAATAGAAGCGCCATGAGGGGAGCCTCTTTTCCCTTCTGAGGGGCTTTCAACATGGAATAGTATGATTTGGGCTTCACTAATTAAAACTAATGAACTTCTATCCTTATCTTGTACAAGTAACATGCTGGAGACCTACACTGGGGTTTGTAGTCTCCAATATGGCTGTCATGGTGCAAACAACTAGTGTAGATGCAGTGGACCTGTGTACACCATGACTTGCTTGAAACCAAGATAAGCTGCACCAGGGTCAGTTGTGGTTTACACCACTGGATTGCATTCATACTGAGGCCTGGTCTACACTAGAAAATAAGGTCAGTTTAACGACCACAGTCAGGGATGTGAAAGATCCACACCCCTGGGCAGCATTCTCAAGCCAACCTATGGTAAGTCCCCATCTAGACAGCGCTAGGTCGACGGAAGAATTCTTCCATTGACCTAGCTACCACCTCTCAGGGAGGTAGATTGCCTACACCGACAGGAGAACCTCTCCCGTCGGCAGAGGTAATGCCTACATTGAAGCGCTGCAGCAGATCTCTTAGGCTATGTCTACACTAGCACTTTTGTTAGTGAAATGTATGTCGCTCAGGGGTGTGGGAAAAAACCAAAACACCCTCCCAACCAACAGAAGTGCTGGTGGACAGCGCTGTGCCAGCAGGAGACGCTTTCCTGCTAACATAGCTACTGCTGCTCATTGGGGGTGGTTTCATTATGTCGACAGGAGAGCTCTCTCCCATCGGCACAGAGCAGCTGCACGGAAGGTCGTACAGCTGTGCTGCTGTAAGTTCTGTAGTGTAGACCTGGCCTCAGGGTATCACTTCAGCTACACTGATGCAGCTACATCAGTGGCTGAAACCAAAATTTAGATAAGGCCAGATTTTTCTCTTCTCACTTTCCCTGATGTAAATAATGAAGTCAGTGGAGTTATAGTTGTAAGACTGGTACAAGTTAGAGAATCCAGCCATTCATTTTTAATTCACTTTAGATTTGATAAACTGTGTAAAGTAGTCAACTCTATTTCAATATCAATTCCCTCTTACACTCCTCGGCAGTATATAGTAACATTTATTGGAACTAAAACACGTTTATGATTGTTATTAGTGGGGGGGGGAGTGGGATAATACTGGAAGTAGCTGGCACTTGTTTACAGTTAGAAAACCAACCAAATGATTGCACAAGAAGGGAGGTTTTTGCTGTATGAGCTGGAAAACTTGAGAACAGACTTATTTGTGCACTAAATTCCTTATTGCAGTTCCAAGCTGCAAGAACTCTCTCTTCCCTCAATCCCCACTAACATTTCCCTTCCTCACAAGAACTCCTCTATTACAGTACTGCTGTTTAGATGAGATCTAAAACTGCAAAGGAAAAGAAAAAAGAAGTTGTAATAGACACCAGCTAATGTTTGCCACAGTGCCTTTCTGATGTTTATTGCTTCTGAGACAGACCTCTTTAATCAATAAGAGTAGAAAATGCTACTTGCACAGATTGTAAATATCTTTCACTTGTGTTTGACATGCTTGCTACTTCTGCTGGAAGATCACTGCAGGCCTTACTCACATGAGTAATCCTTATACAGGCAAGTAGTCCCGTTAACTTCAACAGGGGACACTTACACGATTAACAACTGCAGGACCAATTTCCAGGCCTTTAAGCGTTCAAAATACAACCACCCCCCATTGATGAATTCATGAAAGATAATGGGGTGGGGGGAAAAAATCACTTTTATACACATTTGTATGTATATCTTTAATGAAGCCAAGATGTCCTATTCCTAGGCAAGTATCAAAAACATATTTATACAAATTGATTGAAACTATAAACATCTATGAACTATCAATGCCTTAGAGGGAAAAACTAAACTATTTGACAAAATCTATGTATGTCCATTGCTGCTGACTAACTTTTTTATTAAAAGTTGTCATTTTATACATGTTCGTTTCTGTATATTCCATTGCAGAGCCATGTGCAAATGTGTGTTGCTGAATTAAAATCTTCTTAGAAGAGTTGGGGTGTCTGTACTGTAATGGTGTAGTCCCGGGGTCAGCAACCTTTGGCATGTGGTCCATCAGGGTAATCCCTAGTGGATTTTTAATCCACCGCTTCCAGCAGCTCCCATTGGGCTGGAGCAGCAAACCGCAGTCACTGGGAGCCATGATCAGCCGAACCCGCGGACGCAGCAGGTAAACAAACCCGCCCGGCCCGCCAGGGGCTTTCCTTGCGCAAGGAGCAGAAAAAAATTGGGAACCACTGCTCTAGAGCATGAAGGCACATTAGCTCAGCAGAAGGGAAAAGCTTTCACTGCCCTGTCTGCTATACTTGTCCTGTGGATACAGGGCTTAACTATTCAAGAACTTGAACACCATCAAAACACTTACTGAGGTCAATAAGAATTGAAAATGCTTAGCACCTCACAGGATCAGACATATAGAGGACATCACAGTCGGACACCTTTCATAAGCATTGAAAAACAGTTGACATTTTTAGAAGATATATTGCATTTCCAAACTGAACTTCCTAGTTATGCATAGGAAGATTCATTGCAGACATCTCTTCTTCTCGCCCGAGACGTCTATTGTGGAGATTCACCCATCAAATAATCAGTGCACATGGAGGTGGTTTAAAGGTCCCTTCAGAGTAATGATTGGTGGAAGTAATCTAATGTGATCTACCAAAAAGACTCACACCCCATAGAGATTCTTCAGTTGGAGAGGTTTTAGGTTTGAAGAAACATATTGAAAAATAGCAGGTTGTTCCTCCCATCAAAGAAAGGCCAAAAAAAAAACAAAAACAAACAGCCAAAGAAGTCACCTCTTTGAGCTGGAGGAACTGGTATGAATGGAAGCTGTGGTCAAGGGTTAGGAGATGATGTATTGGAGCATGTTGAGAAAAAACACCAATTTTGCTTCAGACTTAGTTTTAGAAAGTCACTCTCAGAAAAGCGAGACAACGTGGATGAATCCAGTTTAAATTTAACAAACTGGATGGCTTCTGTGTAATTTTGAAAATATCCTGTAGAATGCTTAAGCACGTGTAGAACTCTCTTAGTCTAAAGGATGATTTAAAAATTCTGTAGAAAGGATACACTGCTTTATGGGGCTTTTTCATAAATGATGTCGTAAGAGTAACTGTTGGCCTAGAAGATTAGTCTTAAATTGGCATAAGATTTTTTTTAAAAAAAGATTAATTTTAGGCTAAGCCCACACAGGCGCCAATAGGTACTCAAGGTTTCGGGGGGGGCGGGGGGGGAATAATTAGGCAGATGATATATGTTTAGGAGATTAATTTTAGGTTTCTATTTCTGATAAATGTTGATCATAAAAAGATCTCCATTTTGTTCACTATCCACAACTGTGGGCAGATTAGTTCCTCAACTTCAGCCACACTGACTTATTCAGTGCATTTGCCCAGGTGTGGTTTAAGGAAGAGTTAGGCTCCTTGTCTTCTACAGTTATTGTTGCTGTGTTGCTGGAATATCATCTTTGGAACAGCCTGTCTGTCCTCTACAGACTGCAACCAATTTTATTTTTAAGTAAAGAAAACAGATTTTTAGGTCTACTGACCTTTTCTTCCTCCCAGAACGCCTATAAGAACCACTGACCATATGATTCCGATTTCATATAATCGGACTGAGCATTCTGTATACTTCCTTCATGAAATTTATTGAAATAGGTATGAGCAGCTAAATAAATTCAAGCTCAAGGAATTTTAAATTGGAAGCATGCTGTTATCACTTCATACTCGCCTATTCTATCTGTACACTGTACTTTTCTGTCTTCAAGGAGAAAGTTGAAATTTGTCTTGTGCCTTGTCTTTATAAACTTGCAATTTCAAAGTTGCTACAAACAGCCAATTACCTTTCTCTTTACACAGAAGAATATTCTATCATCTCCCTCTTTTAAGACTGGGAAAGCAACCACTCAGAACATATAGAATACAACACAGATTATTTGTCCAGGATTTCTCAGTCAAGAATATTAGCGTTAAGATAGAACACTCACCATCATGTGCTTATAAGAACAGCCATACTGGGTCAGACTAATGGTCCATCTCGCCCAGTATCCTGTCTTCCAACAGTGGCCAGTGTCAGGTGCCTCAGAGGTAAACAGCAGAACAGGACAATTTTTGAGTGATCTGTCCTGTCAACCAGTCCCAGCTTCAGTTGAGGGACACCCAGAGCATGGAGTTTCATTCCTGACCACTTGGCTATTGGCCACTGGTGGACCTGATTCTTTTCTGAACCCAGTTATACTTTTGGCCTTCACAAATCCCTTGGCACAGGGTGACTGCGCATTGTGTAAAGAAGTACTTCATTATGTTCTAAACCTGCTGCCTGTTCATTTCAGTCGGGTCACCCCTGCTTCTTGTTACGTGAAGGGGCAAAGGACACTTCCTTATTCAACATTCATGATTTTATAGACCCCTATCGTATGCCCCAAAGACATCTTTTCTAAGCTGACCAATCCCAGTCTTTTTAATTCCTCCTCATATGGAAGCTGGTTCATACCCCTAGTAATTTTTATTACCCTTTTCAGTGCTTTTGCCAATTCTAATATCTTTTTGGAGATGGGGGACCAGAACCGAATGCAGTATTCAAGGTGTGGGCATAACATGGGTTTATATAGTGGCATTATGATATTTTCGGTCTTATCTATCCCTCTCCTAATGGTTCCTAACATTTTTTTAGCTTTTTTGACTGCTGCTGCACATCGAACGATCCATGATAACATCAAGATCTCTTTGAGTAGCAGTAGCTAATTAGGTTTTCCAATGTGCATTACTTTGGGCAACAAAACGGCAGATGAAATTCAATCACCCAGTTTTGCAAGATTCCTTTGTAAGTCTTCAGAGTCAGCTTTGGACTTAACTATCTTGAATAATTTTGTTCATCTGCAAACTTTGCCACCTCACTGTTTACCCCTTTTCCAGATCATTTAAGAATATGTTGAACAGCAGTGGTTCTAGTACAAATCCTTGGGTGACCCTACTATTTACCCCTCCGCACTCTGAAAACTGAGCACTTATTCCTACCCTTTGTTTCCTTTTCACCAGTTACTGACCATGAGAGGACCTTCCCTCTTATCCCATGACTGTTTACTTTGCTTAAGAGCCTTTGGGGGTAGGGCCTTGTCAAAGGCTTTGTTAAAATCCATGTACACTATATTAACTGGATCACCCTTATACACGTGCTTGTTAACACTGTCAAAGAATTCTAGCAACAGGTTTGTGGAAGGCAAGATGCTAATATCAGGTATAGTATTTCTTTCCCCTTCCTTTACCTCAGCTTATCTTTCTGCTGTTATACAGACCAGAGTAGTGTCTTTTGAGGACATATATAATACAGATTTAAAGTCTGATAGGAGAGCAAACAGTCTCTAAAGGAAAATGTTTACTGAATCTATACATGAATACATAATTGTACTTAAAACCCTTGAAACAACTGTCTGTTAGAATTATTGTCAATTTTCACAGCACTTTTGGGGATACTTCCTCCTGAGAGGTTTTGTACTTGTTGTTATCATCACTAGTTCAAATGCAAAAATATAATTATGTGCATGTACATAGATTCCTCCTGGAGAAGAGCCCCAAAGGAGTGATTTACCCTTTTCAGGCTCTGTAGAAGTATCCAAGCTTTCTGTGAGGCATGCAGGCTCCTTAAAGTCTGGGAAACAAGGGATAGTCCCCCAGCTTCCTTCAAACATCCCCCAAGTCCTTGCAATGATAGTCTGCAATTTGCAAAGCCCGCAGCAAGTTCTAGTCTGCTGCTGCAGTTAAAAGAGGAATCCTGCACTCTAAATTCAAGAAAGGAGTACAGTCTAGGACCACAGTCCTTACAACAAAGCCTTCTAGTCCTTGTGCTGTGCCATACCTGATTCTTTTAAGTCTGATTCCTCCTCTTTATCAACTCCTCCCTCTCCCCTTGGTTCCATTCTCAAAAGAGAAACTCCAAGTGTGTCCTGCTAGGCATATGGAAGTCACTTAAGTGGCTTCGAACAGCTAGAGCACACCTAGTGCCTTCCACATCCAATTTCTGTATTATTCTGGCCCATCCTGCAACCACCCTACCCAACTCCAACAAGCCCCCAAAAACAAAAGGCAAAAATTATGTACCCTCCCCCACTCTTTTTCCACTTATTGACACCACTAAATGCTGCAATGCCAGCACGTGGGTTGCACTTGCACCATAAAAATCCCTCTATTTACAATTATAAATCATTTGCCAGTTAATACAATATATAACACAAACAGGAATTTCTTAAGCGCTACGTGCAGCATGTTATAGCACATTACAAGCAATTTTCAGACTTGGCTTGATTTTTAAATCTCAGTAAGATCTGATAAGCAAGTTTTGAAGAAACTCAAACTGGGAAGAGAAGCAGACCGACAAACCTAGGCCTTGATCCTACAATTGGATCTGGGAGGGTAGACTGCTTGCTTACATGAAGCACCACTGGAATCGGATTGATTTTGTTTGCAGATTGGGGGAGGGGGTGAGTTTCATCTAGGTGGATCCAGTTGTAGGATTGGGGCCCAAGTCACCAGCCAGTATTTTTTTTCCTTCTGGCCCCCAAACTGTGTGTTATGCATTAGCTCCCAACAACACTTGATACGAAGGCTCAAAAATCCCTTTGTGAAGCCAGCCCTGTCACTTTAGGCACCTAAATCCCAGAATCAGGTCGCATTGGAATTAGTGAATCCCACTCAGCGGCCACCAAACCCTGTAGGCACCTAAACTCACTCGAAGCTTGAGTTCCAAAAGGTCTCTATGTTTCTGACTCTGAGCACGCACACTGCCACCTCCCTCTAGATAGCTGAGCACCTAAGCCCCACAGCCATAGACAAGCTGGGAGAAGAGAGGCATCCCTCTGCCTAACGTGCTTGCAGGCCCAATCCAGTCAGCATTTTCAGAGGCCACTTACCAGACCAGGCCATGCACGAGGGCTCACACAAGACAGCTTAGGGGTGCGAGGAGGACAACCTCCCTCCTTACTTCTAGCCCAGTGGTTTGGGTACTCACCTGGGATGTGGGAGACACCCCCACCTCCCACTTCAAGTCCACCCTCCAGAGTCATTGGGCCAGAAAGAGAGCCTGAGAATGACTCTGTAGGCTGGTGGTTAGAGCGCTCAGCCAGGAGGTGGGTGACCCAGGGTTGAGTTCACCTGTTCCAGCAATACTTTAAATAGCCACAGCAGAACAGCTTCAACAGAAGAGACTGAGAGAGCCCCACATGAGACTATCAGTGATGAGGGTACTCATCTGAGAGGTGCATATCCCTGTTCAAATCCCCCACCACCCCACTGAGGAAAGAAGGGACCTGAATTGGGAGTCTCTCACATCTCAGGTGAGTCTCCAGTACACTGAGCTGGGGGGGCTGAGGGAGGTTGTCCTCCCTGCCCCTGCAAAACAAAACAAATGCAGCCTAACTCCAAGGGAGGGTTTGCAGCTGAGAATCCCAAGCAGAGGGAGGTGTCCCCCTGCAGCTCAGATTTAGGCACCTATTTCCATGAAAGAACCAGGGCTTAGGACTCAGCCCTCTCCTTGGCATCCCTCATTGGCTAGCTTACTCAGGGAGCCACCTGGCTGGCTTTTGTGACCCCCTAAGTCACCTATCTCCCTCCATTCCTTCCTGGACCAAGGTGCCAAACTCAGGCTTTGTGAATCCCAGTGGTTTTCTAGGCACCTGAGAGTTAAGTGTGGCAATGCTTAGCATCCTCACACCTACCTTACACTTGGAGCTAGATTCGCAGAGGAAAACTGCGGTCTCAGGCAGGCTGTCATAACTTTGTGTAATTTATTTAAATAGCTGCACATTGAATGCTCTTAAGAAGGAGATTATGAAATTCCAGTCAATAACAAAAGGTATAAAGATATTACTAAGTGCTATGGCATCAGGTTAGGGCGACCAGATAGCAAGTGTAAAAAATTGAAACAGGGGTGGGGGTGTAATAGGTGCCTACATAAGAAAAAGCTCCCAAAATCAGGACTGTCCCTACATCTGGTCACCCTAAATTTTGTTCATTTGGGCAAAGTTACACTGAGGGGTTCAGGACACCAAACCCAGACCAACTCTGAAATGAAGTATTTTCAGTCCTGATCTGGGCTCAAGCCACAACATTTGGCTTCTGGTTTGTATTTTCATATTTGAGGATATTGGGATTTGGTTCAGGCCCTGATATAATTATTTGTTTAGTCAGTCAACATACCCTAAAAGGACTAGTTTTAAAAGTGGCCTCAACTTGACTTCTAAACTTTTTACTTACAATTTGCTAGAGGGGTCCAATTTCTTAGTGTGTCTTAAAAAAAAGAATTAAGAGAATCAGATTTTGGTGTACTTGATCAGCACAAATGATTGCACAAATCCAGTGCCTGTATGCACATTCTAAAACATTCACATACAGAACTGAAAGCACGGATTTAGAGGTGGTGATTTAGGGCAGCCTTCAGTAATCCAAATTCTGACACCCTCACAGGCCATACACTTTCTGCCTGGAGGAGGTCAGGCCTAAGCAGATGGAGAGGAAGCATGAGATTCAGGTTCTATTCCTGAAAAGTGTGACTTTAGGCAAGTCATCTCTCCCTACCTCAGGTTGCTCAGCTGTGAAATGGGAATAGGAGAAGGGGCACCACTGCCTCCCAAGCAGCCCCTTGTGGTGGAATGTGTCTCTGCAGTGGCCTGCCTCACTTACCCCTCAATGAGGCCATTTTAACAGCCCAGTCAAGGAGAAGCCAAACACTCTATAGCAGTATCTCTCCCTTTAGTAAAGCCTCCCAAAAGGAGCACTTGTACAATCGTTTAAAGACTCTTACCTTGGAGCCCAGATAAAATGGAAATGTCCCAACACAAGAGTCTCTGGATTCCAGCAACTCCTTCCGCTGTAACGTCTCAGGCTTCTCTGCTGCCTGGAGAGCCCTACAGTCTTTCCCATGTGTGCTCAGGGCCTCTTCAAGACCTCTTTACCTAGGAAGTTCTGTAATCCTTTCTCTCTCTGACTTACAGATACCGCATCTGCCTAGTTCAGGCTTGCTAGAATTTCCCTTTCCTCCAGAGCTTCCTTTCTCCTCAGCAGCCTGCTGAGCTTAAGGCTCTATTTGGATCATCGTTAGCCTCCATTCCCTGGCCCTTCTCTCTACCTGGAGCCAGGCCAGTTCCTGCTGCAGCCCGATCAACTGATCAATATTTTTCTTCTATAAGGTGCTGACCTCCGGCAATTCTTGTTGGCACTTTTCAAGCTGCTCCCACTGGCCTTGGGGCTGGTTAAGAACTTCCTCTCCTCGCCCCTCCACTCTCCTTACTCAAGCTTCCAGCCCTTAATTCCTTTCCCACTTGATCTCCCTGTCCTGGGCTGTTCTATTTTCTGTGGCATGAGGAGTGAAAACCACCCAGTCTCACCCCAGAATTATTGGCCAGGGCAGATAGTTGGCCACCTTGGTGCACATCTGACCTCCCCAGCCCTGGAATCCCAGCTCAACTTCTTCCATGAGGTAGATGTGGCTCTTGCCACATACCAGAAGATTTTGGTATACCTTGTTCACCCTTGCCCCAGCTTCCCAGACATAGGTACACCCATAACCTGACTTCACCAGTCCCTTGACCATCGCTTCTCCCAACCTAACTGGTTCCACATACAGCTCAGCCCCCCTAACTTTCTGAGTGGACTCACAGCCCCTTTTGCAGCTGTGGTAATAGGCTAGATAATCATGCTCCATGACTGGACGTCCTGATCTAATATGCTCAGGCTGGCCACTCCTGAAGCACACCTGTGGGCTCCCCAGCCACTCCCATGAGTGTTGCCACTAGATTAGGGGACTATCTCGACCCCCAATAGCTCTTGTGTATGCCCCAGTTTCTGGTCTTTCCCCCTTGAGAGCTTCCCTGGGCCACCCCCCGTTGGGCCTCTGTAAATTTACGGTGTCGTGTAAGCTGCTTGTCTCCCTCCAGCATCCAAGGTGGCCTCTTCCCATTCAACAGCTTCCTCTACTGAGACTGGCTGAAAGTGCCTTACCCAGCTTTGGGTTCCCATGAGCAGAATCTTTAGGAACTACTCCAGGACAGTTTGGTCCTGGATACTACTCAGAAAGCTTGCCTCGGGGCAGAGCCACCAATCCGCAAATACTGTAATGTCCGAGAGTCCCTCACAGAAACCATTTCACATAAAGTCAGTGTCTATATGCTGCTAGAGTCAGTCCCAATCAGTCCAGCATGACCATCTTCACCACTGGCGAGGAACTTGCCTGTTCATTGCTTACTGCTTGGTAAGTGTCTTGCCACTTGGTAAGCATCTCGCCTGTCAGGAACGGTGCTACGCAGGCTACCCAGGTCAGTTCTTCCCATCCCACAGTACTTGCCACTCTCTGATGTCCAGAGAAAGGTTTGGAGTTGTCCTCCCAATTTCACCAGGCCTGGGATCAGCAGGCCCAAATCTCATTATAAAGAAAGTTGCCGGACATCCCTTGGCCCGACTGCTTTTGTAACCACTCTTGTTGGAAGTTGGCCTCTTGCCACCTCTGCTGAGCAGCAATTTGTGCCTCCTACTGTTTCTGCAGGGTCTTCATCAACTGCAAGATCAGAGCCTCGGTCTGCCGCTCCTGTCCTTTGTTGTCACTGGATTGTCTATTGCTGCCCTATTATTAACAGGCAGATCACCTCCTCCATTTTCCCCTTAGTCACCCAAATGTGGTGTGGGTCAGGCACTATTACGAGTTCAACTTTCTTTTCACTGGGCGGCAAACTATACTTTCTCTAGTATCAGGGGCTGATTGAGTTGCTCACATTCTCCACCATGTGACATAACAGGGCTTCTTCCCAGCTTCCAATCATACACTGCCATGCCCAGTCTCCTTTAAGTTGTTTTGTTGTCCATACATAAGCAAACAGACAGACAGTCCCTCAGCTCACCCTTAGTCCTAGGGTTTCACGGTCTCCCCTCCCAAGGGTCTCTGGTGATCCTGCTTCTTGCAGCCTCTCAATCCCAGCCAATCCTTATTCAGTGAGCTCTGTTACTCTTCTGGAACAGCTGCTCCAGGGCAATCTTCCTAAGCATCTGGTCCCTTGCTTCAGGGACCTGCCACATGTATTAGTTTCTCTCTTCTATGGTCCCAGGTAGAGCCTGTCTCAATAACTCCCTTTCTTCCTGTCCTCTGACAGGCCTTTGCAGTCCCATCCCCTTTGATCAGCTTCACTGGCCACAACTACTCTGACACAGCAGAACTGGACCACCTCTGCTTGCAGGGGTTAGCTACCCTGTGATAGGGATAATAGTGCTTCTTACCAAGTATGTGCAAGGACTTAATTGATGAATATTTGTAAAGAGCTTTGAGATCCTTAGATGCAAGGTGCTATAGAAGTGCAAAATATTAATAAGAGTGAGGAAATACTGCAAGGAGGGAAGAAGAAATGGACAGTGGAATTCTTATCTTTAGGGCAAGGCCCATCTTCCCCCCTCCTCTCCACCCCCCAAAATTGGAAGATGGTGAGATGAGCAACTCAGATAGTGGTTGCACTGGTGGAATTTAATACACTTTTAAGTAGTGTTATCAGTAGCCGATGGACTGTTTATAGACGTCTTTCTAGAAAAGAGGATCTACACATCAGCCAGAAGCTATGGGCTTGGTACAGATTCTATGGCTTGCATTATGCAGGAGGTCAGACTAGATGGTTATAATGGTCTGAAAATCTATTAACTGTATTTTTAAGAGTTTGTCCAGGGTGCCCCATTTGGGATGAGCGCTCTTAGGTACTGACAGCCAATCTAAATAAGGAAAACTACAAACTGATCTGGAAATTTACAGAGTACAAGCAGTCTTGCAAAATTGTCTGTGGTTCCTGGCTCTGGATGGGTTGGAAATATGACAAGACTAGCCTCTCATGTTAATATGATACTTCTGCTTCCGGGCTTAGCTGAAAGCAGGAGGTGGAGGAATTAATGAGAATGGAAAAAGAGAAACTAAAGCAAAACCGAATCAAGCTTGTTTTAGACTTGAAACAAATAAATAGATTCAATAGGGACCATTATGATTATTTAGTCTGACCTCCTGTATATCAGAGGCCAAAGAACCTCACCTCATCCTTCTGCATCAAGCCCATAACTTCTGTTTGAGCTATAGCCTAGGTTTCCAAAAAGACATCCAGGTAGGATTTAAAGACTGAGTGACAAAGAATCCACCACATCCCTAGGTAAATTCAGGTTTGGTTCAAACAAAGTTCCAGTCCAGATGCTGTACCTACTTAAGCATTACGGTGTGCCAGACCACCACGTATCATAAGGAGGTCCCTGGCACTCTGCACATTTTTAGCTGACTGAGAACTCCCTTTCAACTAAAGGTTCAGAAACAGAGCCTCTCAATTCAACAGATCATCTGGCAGAGCTCCTGTGTCCTTTCCAATGAGTTTGATTTTGGAGACTTATCTCCAAGTTACATAAATTATGATGGGGAGGAATAAAATGTCTTCCATATTTACAATACATGGCCTACACAATCAGATATTGCAGTAATTCGGCTCATAAGGATCTAGATACATAGACATTTCCTAGTGGTTAGAGCAGTCCTATTCCCTACTCAACTACTGGCTGCGTGACCTTCAGACAGTCACTTCACCTCGCCCATCTATGAAACAGGGAAAATTATATTGCCCCACCTTTGTCACTGCATGGAGATTCTCACCCCCATCCATGAAATGTTCAAAACCCATATGCGGTCTCTGGAGGGAGGCAAACAAAAGGCCTGCTCTAAAGCCTATTGAAGTCTTTCCATGGACTCTGCTGAGCTCTGGAATAGCACCATAACGAGCTGAGCATTTAGCTCAGAAGTATTGTTATTGCATGAAGAGGCAAACAGGACTGGATCATAAATGATGGTGCCACAATACAAAAACAAGGACTAGTCTGCTTATTCAGAACTTGAAGCAGCTGGCTAATACAGTTTACAGCTCTTACCTGGAGAGTCTATTCCTTGAATGAAGATATTATGGTCTTTAAGGAGGCAGAGATTTATTGCTCTCTCTAATGGGATGTGCTAAACCAGAGTATCCCAGCTATAAAGGCAGCAGCAGCTGAGTTGCAGCTCGTAACAAAGCTATAGATCAAGGTCCAGAGTCTCCTCTCAGAAACACAGGCCCAGCTCCCACTGAAGCCAGCGATAGCTGCCTGCGCACACACCTGAAGGGAGAAATTATCCCAAAAATCAGGGGAGCAGGTTTTCAGGCTATAGCTTCATACTGCAAGCGTGGTTGTGAGGGACATAAGAATCCTTGATGATAATTGGATTCTCTGGATCAAAAGTATGCCAGCCAGCATGTGTTTGATACAAGAGCTAAGTCTGAGCCCCACTGAGGAAGTTGCAGCCCCTGCAGTCCTGAGGGGGGGTAGGGGAAAGTGGGCAAGCATCCTAGATTTTACCTAGCTGAGGTAAAATCTATTCAGTGCTGTCTGACCACCACCCCCTCGTCCGTCTTTACACTCTTGCTTCTAAAAGGTTTATCCCCAAGAACGAGAAAGTCAGTCAGACTGAAAAAGAGAGTCCAAGTGAATATACAGTTACAATTACCTGAGGTCTGGCCTTCTTCAAAGTATGTTTAGCAAAAAGCAGCACTCTGTACCCATACCCTTCCTCCACACATAGCAGTGCTGAGACTCCAGAAACTTGTGTTTCATATCCTGCCACCCATCCTTATACAATGAAGACCCCAGGCTTTGCCCATGTCTCAGCCTTGACCTACAGGGACCATCTCAAGGGAACACAGCTACGCTCTCACCCCCAAGCTTAAGCAGGACGTGGGTCTCTCTGCTGAAACGGCCAAAGTTATTAGTTGTGATGGGTTTAAGTGATGCCTTCTGAGAACTGGACTGAGACCACCAAAATCAGTTCAGGGGGATCATCAGATAGTCATTAGATGCCAAGAGCTTTCAGATACTATTAACATGGGCTGGTGACCTGGATGCAACAGGTTTGTTATATTTTTCAACATCCCCCTGAGTCTTCCAGTCCCTTGTTATTTGTATGTATTAGTGAGTTCCTCCCACCCCCATCCACGAAGTGTTCAAAACCCATATGCATTCTCCGGAGGGAGGCAAACAAAAGGCCTGCTCTAAAGCCTATTGAAGTCTTTCCATTGACTCTGCTGAGCTCTGGAATAGCACCATAACGAGCTGAGCATTTAGCAATGAGAGTTCTGCCACGGAACTCCTATGATGTGACACTCACACCGGTAATGGCTTCAGGCCTCTTTTGTGGATGGCATCTGCAGACCTAAGAGTTCTGATGCCATTTACTTTTGACCTAAGGAAGCTCGGTGCAGAATGCAGCCTTTGATTTTTCACTGAAGTCCCTGCTACATTTTTGTCCTGTTTTACAGTGGACTGAATGAGGCAAAAGGAGGTCAAGTGATTTGCTTAGGGTCACCTGGTGAGAGAGAGAAAGACTCATCCTGCCTCCCAAGCCTTTTTTCAACACCCAAGGCTACCTATTGAATAAGTAGAGCCCTGCAGGAAACATGCTGTATTGGTTAAGACTAGATCAAGTACTTGGCACGTTGCATTTGTGAATATCAAATAACGAACTGGCACACAGGAATCATTCACAGGGTGGTGAAACTGGCTTCAGGAACAGCTCCTTCCCTGCCCACATCTCCCCCCTCCACATCCCTTCCCTCTGGGACTGCCTGATAAGCAGCTCATTGCTAAGTGGCGGGCTGGGCTATTAAGGGTAAGTCAACTCTTATTACAATAAGAGCTTGCACTTCAAAAGCTCTTCCCTTCTAAGGATCCCAAGTCTTTCACAAAAGTATTATCACCATTTTACAGATGGGAAACTGAGAAAGGCACAGATCAATAAGGCTGACTAGCCCAAGCTCATGAAGGTCCTGATTCTGCCCCCTTATCCATGTGGAGGAGTACTTTATAATGTACGCAGTCCCAATAGACACTGCATAAATTCAAGGATAGAAATGAGGGCCTCAGCAACCTCCGCCGTGGTCTAACCATTAGACAACATTGCCTCCCAGCTCAAGATTGAGTGGTGATATCACAGCAGGCAGATGAATGCTAACATCATGCTAAGTGGAGGGAAGGGCCATAAACACTCTGCTACAAAACTATGTTTGGAAGCTGTATTTCAGTGTCCACATGGGTACTGAGGCAATGTGTCTTCTATTTTAAGCTCCTACAAGTCAGTAAAACTGTACATTTGATTCTACCTATAAAGTAAACCTATGGTAGATGCGAGCTACCTTGAAAAGCACACCGCTTTTGTTCAGACTGCCCCTTATGCAGCATGCATTGGTGAAGCCATAATCTTTGGCGAGATGCAGCAGGACTGTCCCCAAAAAATTGTCAAAGAGCTAGAATTGCTCATTTCTCTTGCACTCTTTCACACGGATACCATTTGGAAAGTAGCAATATTGTGATTGTTACCATGTGATGGCTGTTGGGGGCAGAATTGAGTTGAGTGCAATGGTCTAGATTCATTTCCTAGGCCAGGGCGAGATCACGATGCCCTTACACTGACTTGTACCTTATTCCACAAGGTAGTCCCATCGACATTTGTGGGACTACTTGCAGAATAAGGCCCTACCTTTCCATTGCAAGTAAGGATATAAGACTCCGCCCCATGTGATTTCTACATTAACCACCACCAGCACAGCTAGCGCTAATTGTTGCCATTTTCAGCAGTATTGGCAGGAAGAGAGGATTCAACAGGCCATGGAAACTTAATTACCTTCTCATGCCTGGAGAAGATCCCTTCTATTAGGGCTGAAGCACCGACCATGCAATGGGGAGAAGCTACTGCAGCCACCGCGAATGCTGCATTAATTGCTTTTTAAAATAGAACGCTACTAGTATAAGCTCTAGGGTCTGCATTTTAGTAAAAACTCCACACACAATACAGTAATTAGTTGTAACCCTTGACCTGGCTCTGATCTGTGAACTGTATATTTTAAAGAATTTGAGTAAGTTACCTTTAGCCTCTTACAGTTGGTATGGCAACTTCCACCTTCTCTGTATGTAAATATCTATCTTCTTACTGTATGTTTCATTCTATGCACCCGATGAAGTGAGCCGTAGCCCACGAAAGCTTATGCTCCAATAAATTGGTTAGTCTCTAAGGTGCCATAAGTACTCCTGTTCTTTTTACCTTTTCCCGTTATCCTTAGATTAGGAATTTCAGTATTGGCAGGATCATGCCATTATGCCTGTTCTTTTATGATCTCCACCGTACAGACTATATTCATGATTCTGCTCTCATTTACTACAGGTTTGATCCTGCACTACTGTCAATGGCCCATTGACTTCACAGCAAAAGTCAGTGGAATTATAGCCACGTAGAGCCTGTATGAGTGTTTGCAGAATCGGGCCCAACATCTGCAGTTACAAGCATAAACTGCCATCCATGCCCATTCATTTGAGCTGTCAGGGAGCCCTCAAACTTTGTGGAAGCTGCTAGCACCAGTCCCCATAGGATAGTCTGTTTATAAAACTTAAGAAGCAAAGTCAAGAATTGTTGTTTATTGGATCCAAGTTCTGCTATAACTGTTTGTTTTATCACAGCATCCACTAGCTGTGCTTCAGAGAGTGATACAAGCTGTATGTAACTTGAAACAATGACAACGAAGAAAAGGGCAAGGATTCGGTTCTTAAACTGAAGTGAATTTGACTAAGGTGGATAAATATGAAGTACCCATCCTTGTAGAAAAGGAATGTGTACTTAATGGATTGCATTTGCAAGGAAAGGGAAATCAGCTTAACAATGATAAATTCTTCCCCAATAGCATAAACACTATTTTATTTGGTAAAATATATATTTTAAAATCTCGGACAACCCTGTGAGCAATTTAAAGGCAAATTTCCTCTTTGAGCACAAACTCAGAAGGAATAAGACCCCCCCCAGTCTGGTGGGCAAAGCATCATGGACCACAGATACCATTTGCCTGTGATCAGTGCGTAGACACCACTTAGCAGTTTCACTTTGCACTACAGCCAAACAGTATTGCCAACCCCACACATTCACAATCATGATGCAGGCCACCCAAGACTCAAGATATATTTTTAGAGTTGCAGCAACATAAGCCAACAAAATGTGGGGATCTTTTTATTTGCCTCCTGGGGTGTTGGAGTCAGGGTTCATGTTTTCAGTCTTTACTCTGCAAGCAGGAGGGCTAGAAGTTGCCTTAAAAGGAAAAGGAAGCCGAGGATCTCAGGTAATAAGAGTTTCAGCAGCAGGTGGAATCAGCTAAGAAAACTCATCAAAAGCTGCAGCCATTGGCAAAACTGGCAAATGCAGGTAAACTAGATGTAAGCTCTTCGCGAGAGGGAGTGTCTCTTTCAGTGTGTTCATATAGTACCTAGTGCAGTGGGTCCTGATCTCAGTTGAAGCCTCTAGGTGCTACTGTAAAAATTATATTTTTTCCCTTGTGGTAGTGTTCGAAGGCCCCAGTCAAGACCACTGGCCATGCACAGGAAGACTGCAAGCTCTTTTGGGCAGGACTATCTAAATAAGACAGAGGGAAATGTATTTTTCTCCACTGCCACCAATTTGCGTGGGAAGTAAGCACACACGTGTCCACTCCCATCAAGACTCTCCCCAGATCCTTTGGGGGTATAGGTGCTCCCCCTCATCATAGTGCTTGTCAGGCAACAGTCCTTTGAGACAGCATCAATCTTTTCTGTCTAGTCAGCCACTGCTGTTGGCCCTGCCCCAGTGAATGAACCTACTTGAACAGGGGGGTGAGACTTAACACTATGAAGGTAAGAATGGCCATACTGGATCAGATCAGTGGTCTATCTAGCCCAGTATCCAGTGCTAGATGCTTCACAGAGAATTAACAGAACAGGGCAATTATCCCATTGATCCATCCCATTGTCCACTCCCAGCTTCTGGCAGTTGGAGGCTAGGGACACTCAAAGCACGGGGTTGCATCCTTGACCATCTTGGCTAATAGCCATTGATGCACCTATCCTCCATGGACTTCTCTAATTCTTTTTGGAACCCATTTGTACTTTTGCCATTGACTAATGGCAATGAGTTAAACAGGTTGACTGTATGTTTTAAACCTGATGCCTATTAATTTTATTGAGTGGTCCCTAGTTCTTGTGTTATGTGAAGGGGTATATGATGACACTTCCTTATTCTCTTTCTCCACGCCAGTCATGATTTTATAAGCTTCAATCATAACCTCCTTTGTCATCTCTTTTCTAAGTTGACCAGTCACAGTCTTCTTACTCTCCCCTCATATGGAAGCTGTTCCATACCCCTAATCATTTGTGTTTTCCTTCTCTGTACCTTTTCCAATTCTGATACCTCTTTCTTAAGAGGTGGCAACCAGAACTGCATGCACTATTCAAGGTGTGGGTATACCATGGATTTATGAAGTGGCAAAAAAAAAAAGTTTTTATTATTTATCCCTTTCCTAATGGTTCCTAAAACATTGTTAGCTTTTTTGACTGCTGCTGCACATTCCCCACCCCCCCTAAAAAAAACCAAACAACTATCCATGATGATTCCAAGATTCTTGAGTGGGCAGCTAATTTAGACCCCATCATTTTATATGTATAGTTGGGATTATTTCTTCCAAAGTGCATTGTTTTGCACTTAACACTGAATTTTATCTGCCATTTTCTTGCCCAGTCACCCACTTTAGTGACTCTTTGTAAGTCTTCACTGTCAGTTTTGGATTTACCTATCTTAATTAAAAGGAAGTGGGTCAATTAGAGACTCTTTAATGGTCCAAAATTAATGTTAAAAATAAATGCAAGCAAGAGACCAAGATTGGTTATTTACTCACCTTGGCCCTAACTTCTTAAAATCTTTCACTTGAGTGAGACTTGGGAGTGGCCTACAGCTATCTAGGTGTTTAAAACACCATTCATCCCCATTTGTGGCACTAATTTCACATAGGCCACTGAGCATCTGGGAAGGCAGTCACTACTGGAGCTGTGCACATTTAAAACAAACAAAACAAAAACTAAACAAAACACAAACCTATAGAAATTCATGTGAAAATTGTTGCCCTTTGCTTTGCACAGTCTCAGCTTTCGCTTTGAAGACATCTATATAATGAGCTGAACAAACCACCCCCGATCCAAACACCCCCACAGTTCGGAAGAGTTTGAACCTGGATATGAAGGTGGTGGTTCAGGCCCACCCTTATTCTCTCCTAGCTTGCTCTGGTTGCTTCCAGTTTCCCATAATCGGATGCTTGCCTGAGGTTTCAGGTCAGCAACATCAGAACTGACTTAAAAAAAAAATCTGCATCTAACCATTTTTGGTATCCACTTCATTATAGGTAGATATGAAGATGGAAATATATTTTTCTAATATGTGGGTCTGGAATTGGGGTTCAGCTCTTTTATATTTCAGTGGATCCATAAATTAATGCAAGAGTTTCCTATGTGGATCATTAAAGTCTGATACAATAGCTGCTTCCAGATTGCATTCATGTAAAGTCAAATTTCTGTTTTCTCTTGCCCTTCCCTTTTTGTGTATTAAGCTGACTTTAATCAAAGTCACGCACTGATGTCTAAATGTGAAGTCTTTTTCCAGATTGCTAAAAATGTAGTCTTTTTTGAGAGTAATTGTAAGAGAACATCCACTAATTTCCTTCCTATGTTCAAATATTTTAAGCACTATACATGCAAAGCTTTCTTGACAAATAAATAGAGAGAAAGAAACAAGCCTGATGCACAAAAGCAGGGATGGAGGCTGTCCCATTAAGGGGATTTATAAGAACTCTTAATATAGCTTTAGCAACTGTGTGTTTATTTAGGTGATGGATGTCTGTTGAACAGTAATCTTTTCCTATGGTATATTTTAGGTTTATGAAAACTTAAGTTATTCACGAGTATTTGCATGCAGAGGAGATATCCCCTGTAAAGTTGCAGGGGATTTTTGAGTCTTAATATCAAAGTTAGCACAATGCGAGGTTTAGCTTCCCAATACATAATTGGCCATTTCTTGCTAAGGGAAATAATTAAGCTGCTCATTATAATATACATCATTGTAAAACAATTTTTATCCTTTGTTTTTATATACAATAGAGCTTAAACCCTTGTGAAATGCCATTAAGCCTGCACTTTACAGTTTGTCATATTGTTCTTGCTTACAAGTGTTACAGTAGTACCTGGACCCCAGGCTAGGCCAGGGCCCCGTTGTGCTAAGCACTGTTTACACCCCTAACGAGACAAAGCAAACAGAGGGTGGGAGAATGAAATATTTCTATCTCCATGTTACAGATGGGGAGCTGAGGTCCAGAGAGATTATGGCAGAGAGCCTTAAAGACAGGGGTGGCCAACCTGTGGCTCCGGAGCCACGTGCGGCTCTTCAGAAGTTAATACGCGGCTCCTTGTATTGGCACCGACTCCGGGGCTGGAGCTACAGCCGCCAACTTTCCAATGTGCCGGGGGGGTGCTCACTGCTCAACCCCTGGCTCTGCCACAGGCCCTGCCCCCACTCCACCCCTTCCCGCCGCCTCCCTGAGTCTGCTGTGCCCTTCCCCCCCAGCCTCCTGCATGCCACAGAACAGCTGATCGGGAGGTGCGGGGAGGGAGGGGGAGGCGCTGATCGGCGGGGCTGCCGGTGGGCAGGAGGCGCTGGGAGCAGGGCAGGGGTGCTGACGTATTACTGTGGCTCTTTGGCAATGTACGTTGGTAAATTCTGGCTCCTTCTCAGACTCGGGTTGGCCACCCCTGCTTAAAGATAAATCAATAGGAGTTAGGCACCTGAATAGTGTTGAGGATCTGGATTTAAGTGACTTGCTCAAGGTCACGTAGGAAGTCTATGGCAGAGCCAAGCATTAATCCCATAGTTCTATGAGTCACAGTCCCTTGCCATAAAACACAAGACCATCCTTTCTACCATCTATTTTAGGCCAAAACCTGTGTCCTGGTCAGGGCCAGATCTTGCAAGATGCTGAGCAACTTGCTCTCCCATTAAAATCACTGGCAGTTGAGGAGATCAGCATCTCACAGGAGGCACTCAGCACCATGCAGACCCGGTCTTTGTTCATACTTATGCAAAACTCCCATACATTTCAATCAGTGCTTCACCAGAGTGAAGATTTAGGGCTTGATCCTGCTTCCACTGAAGTCAATGAGAGTTTAGTCTTTGTCATCAATGGGGGTGGGACTGGGCTGCGTGCTCGGTTTCACCTAGGATAGTCATTTCTAATGATGTTTTTAGTTTAATGCAGATTAACTCCCTTCTTCTACTTCAGCACTTCACACAGGTTGGCAGAGGAAGTGTCGTACTGAACGGCAACATACGTCTATCTAATCTGGGACCTTGCCTTTGCCAGTGGCCAGCATATGCTGCTTCAGAAAAAGGTGTAGGAAGCCTGTAGTACCCACAGGGTAAACTTCCTATCCTCCATTAGCTAGAGCTGGTTCTCTTAATTCTATCATGGGAAGATCACTTCTATGTTTATGCAGCATCTGCTGGATTTAAATGTGTTTGAAAGAGTTTAACAAGCAGGGCTTCACCCAAGTGAAGGAATAATTGATTTCTTTGGACTTTCAGTTTTTCCTAGCTAATCTGAAGGATGATTTTACCAAAAAGCCCAATCCATATCATTTTAGAGCCTAGCCACTTCAGTTAATGAAACCTTTCCATGAGGTTTTAGGAGTGATGTTATGGATAGTATGTTCTGAAGTATTCAAGTGGAGCTAGCTCATGCATAGAGACAGTCAAGTTATATTTTGAGATCGATTTGATTGTTATATTTCAAGCATAAGTTATAAGCAAAGATAAGCATTTTCTGATTATTTGCCCAGTTTATAAGGCTGGGTGGTTATTTCAAGTATACGAGCCCATTAACTGTTGAAGTCAATGGAAATCTTTTCCCTGACTCAGGTAAGCTTTGGATCCTGCCCCATGTACACATTTGTCATAGGATTCAAATAAACTGCTGGCAAATGATTCCATTTCATTATTTGCCCTCCATTCTATTCATTAACTACATTTAAAACAAGTCTGTGACTAGACAAGCATGAGAGAGAGAGAGAGCCTCAAACAGCAAGCATTGCTCAAAGCTATTTCTGCTGGGGAGAGGATGAGAGAGGGCGAACAAACCACATGTGACAGGTGTTAGTCAATCACTTCGTGCACTACTAGAAGGCACTCGGATACTATGCGATGAGTGCGGTAGAAGAACCCCTATTGAGTAGAACGGAAGGGTGGCATTAGACTCTAGGTGGAAGGGGGTGGGAATAGGGAAATAGGTGAGCACCTGTCATATTATTTTAAAGGATGTAGCAGAAATTGCTGTGACCCATGCTTCCCAGATACTCTCAGAAACACTGCACCAAGATTTCCCCACTGAGTGGGAAAGACTTTCCTCCTCACCCACAGTGCCAAGCGGTGGCCAGAGAGCCACAGCTTAGCCCATGAAATTATCCTGAATATTTCACTCACTCATTTAAACAAATACAGGTCAGAGCCTCAGCTGCTGTAAGTCAGCAGAGCTCCTTTGAAGCCAATGGAGTTATGCCAGTTGGCACCAGCTGAGAATCTGGCTCTTCTTGTTCTCCCTGAATTGCATCTGGATGTGTTTGGAAATTTGTCTCTGATGCAGTTGCACAGAGAGGATAGAAACAGAATAGGTGGAGGCTTGCAAACTGTCCTCTGCTGAAGAAGCTAAAGCACCACAGAAAAGTGATGGTTTAGGTCTCATTTAGGCATTTAAAGGTGTCAGCTTCACTGCGATTTCTGATCACAGGGTTCTTTGTTGGGCGCATGTGTGCAGTGGTTTGTTTCTAAATCTGGTCCAGCTGGACACTGCCAGATGGTACAAAAGCTTACCGGAATTTCATTTTCAAATAAACCACAAACTTGGATGAGCTAATGTTGTTCCACATAAAAGCCACAAAAACATGACAAAGTGATGGTGTTTCAAGTAGAGAACATGGAGAGGGAGAGAGAGAGAGAAAAACCAACCAGTCTTGTCTGAAAGAGCTCTCATACAGAAGATATACATGCCTGCCCATTGTTTTGGAAAATGCTTGCCTACAAGCCCAGGGAAAACTGCACTGTAGCAAGGCTATAGTTTAAAAAAATTCCTCCCGAGCTGTTGTCTGCACAGCAGAACACTGGCAGAATGACACACAAACCACATCTGGTCATAAACTTTGTTTTATGTTTAATGCTCATGAAAAACAGATCCCCAGAGGCAGTCAGAGTGCTCTTTAGCCCCAGGACAGCTACAGCATAGGCAGGGGGAAGAGCATGCATCCCACCATTACTTTGCCACCACATGCAGGGGGTGGGGTGGGAGATGAGAGGATCTCTGTTGCCCTCCAGTCCTTGGCATCTTTAAGACTTGCTACTAGGAGTTAATGATAGTAGTTTCTTTGCCAATATGGACATCTACCCACTGGGAACAGAACTGAGACTCCTGACTCATTTCACATACCAACAGCTATAACAAGTTTCAGATTTGATTGCCTTAATTGGATTTAAACTAGCAGGTTAAAGGCAAAAGGGCTTTATACCCATTGCCCAATTCCCTAAGCCACCCACTAAAATATCTTAGTGCATAATTTCTATCCCCCAGAAGCACCAAAGCCACTCACATGCATGTGAGATGGGGGCTTTTCTCATGGCTGTGTTCCTGCTTGCGTGGGACAAATGAGGCGGCCAAGGAGAAAGGCAGGGGCCTCCAGGATCTTTACCAAGGTCCTCAAAATGGATGGCTTTGTTCCTTTGGCAATTCCCTGTGGAGGCTGGAGCCTGAAAGCCTCTGTTCCTTCCCTGGGAAAGGGTAAGTTGTGCCTGAATTCCTTGTCTCCTGGGATGAACTGCTGGTTTGGCAGTTTCCTGTGGGACCACCTACGGCACAGCCACCACAAGAAATTCCACTAGCCACATGTAAAATAATAAGAACTTTGTTTCTATTTTAAAGAATGTCTTACTAGTGAGTGGCTACTGTGACCTGGCCCTGAAGAGTCTGCCATCTGTCCACTTTTCATCCCACATTCAGTTCTCCTCCAACGCCACACTTTATTTCAGCCTGGGCCAGCCCCAAAGGGACATTCTTTTAAAACAAAAACCAGGAATCTCTGCCCATGAATTGGTTAAAAAATCAGGTCCACCCTTAAAAAGGATAATTTCCGTGACTCTTTTCTACTAAACTCTGTTAATTTTACCATTATTTCAGTCCCCCAAGCCAGCCCCACCCAGTTTGTCTGTTTTGTCCACCTGTTGCATCCTGTTGTGATACAGATTATAGAGTTATGTCTCTACAGCGCACCGCACAGTGGGGCCCAGATAAAGAACAAGCAGTGGAGATTGTTATTAACTGAGGAAGGAGACTAGAAGGAGAACTCGGATGAGAGATTAGCATGGCATTCAACAGATTCCACCAGGAACATTTAGAAAATAATAGTGGAAGTTAAATAAATAAATACCCCTTTTAAAAGAAGATCACAACATTAAAACAGCTACCTTTATATTGGAGATATAATACAAGTTATGGCACCAGTTCTGCAAACACTTCCATGCTTAACTTTACCCACACAAGTAACTCCAAGAAAGCCAATGGGACTACTCACGTCACACTTTGAGATGGGGGCAGCCAGGCACAGTGGTCAGAGCAGGAGCCAGGAAGCCAGTAACCAGAGCCAAGGGGTTGGAGCTGGAGCCGGAGCCAGAGCCAGAGCCAGGAACTGAAGCCAGGGGTCAGAGTCAGGGAGCCAATAACCAGAACTAAGGGATCAGGGCCAGAGTCAGGAACCCAATCCAGTAGGGAAGCAGGACTGGAGCTGGAACCATTACAACTTCACACATAAACCTTGAGCGGGCAGCCCTCAGTTGTTGCTGTTGAGCTTCAGAGCAGGCTTGCTGACTTCCTCAGTGAATCAGGCAGAGTAGTCAATCAGGTAGCCCTGCTGTGCCTCAGGTGTGCTCATAGGCTGCCTGGAGACTGGGCAGGCACAGCTGCAAGCCCTCAATCCTGACAACTCACGTGACGTACTAGCCTGACACATGGTCTGGCCAACTGCACAGAGAATGAGATCTATCCTGGAGTATACACACTAAATGTTTTCCCTCTAATGCAGTTTCTAAAATATGGGCAGCCAGGAGCTTAACCAGAGAGGGTACTGTAAGGGATGAATCCACAGTAGAGACTGTAAGAGCCACTGATTCTTGGACCATTTCAGTCTCTGGAATATGAGACCTTTAAAAATCTGTCTTTCCAGCCCTTAAGGCAGCTGCCTGTTATCAGCAAAGACATGATGCTGTTGCTATTTTTCTTTATACTTTCAAGATTTGGGGATAGATTTCAATTTCATCTTTATAAATAACTCTCTATTTCACACTTACCTGTTTGTTCTCTGCCCTAGTTAGAATCAATATTGCAGATAATTATCTGTCAGAGCACTTATACATCCCTTGGAAGTGATTAACAAGAAAGAGTCTTTTGCTTTATTTTAAAAAAAATGTTTTCAATGAATTAAATGACAATGAGAGATAGTAGATCGATGGTAGCCAGAAACCAAAGAGCTATGTATCCACAGCCTGACT
This sequence comes from Eretmochelys imbricata, assembly GCF_965152235.1. NCBI lineage: Eukaryota > Metazoa > Chordata > Testudines > Cheloniidae > Eretmochelys > Eretmochelys imbricata. The sequence continues at coordinate 239,082,678 of NC_135572.1, forward strand.
CCTCCACACCGCCCCACAAGCCATGGGCTTGAGTGACCACCTCCCATGGTGATTATTTTCTTTTCCTGCTGCTCTGGTCCTGTCGTCCGCGCACAAGGGTCTTCACTGGCTCACTTTAATGTCAGCATCAAGTGCAGTCTCCTCGTCAGAGCTGCCACACCTCGGTCTTTGTTTCTACCTGCATCCCAGACTTTGCCAACTCTTCTCACTTTGATGCTTCCTTTCTCTCCTAACATTTGCTCTGTTGTTTCTTCTCTTCTTGCTGCCTGGAGCCCCCTCCGTCCCACAAAACACTCTCCCTCTCCACCTTCACATTGCTCCTTAAAATCCATTTCTTCCTGCTGGTTTGCCACACCTGACCTCTCCACTGTGTTTCCAGCCCTACAGAGATCTCTCTGTTTCTCACCCCGCATTAACATCTCTGGTTTTTCTCCTATGCAACACTAGATGAATACTTCATATACCAAATGTGCTCATTTTACTGGTAACCTGTCCTATCTCCCTTCCATTTGTTCCATCCACCTGTTGCATTCTGCCATAATTCTATACTGTGAGCTCTGCTTTGGTCAGGGACCGCCATCTTCTCACTCCTTTGTATAGCATCCAGAGCAATGGGGTCACGATCCTGGACTGGGATCCCTCACCTCTAATGTCACACAAGCAGTTAATAATAAATTAGCTGAGAGGATAGTTCAGTCCCCAGGGTCAATCAGGCCAAGGTCTTTCCACTGAGGCCCCCTACAAAAGAGTCAGTTTTAACAGCAATTTTAGTAATGTAGCCTCCTGAACACTAGGAATAGGGCTGAGAGCAGCAATTCATTTCAAGGGGGTCACTAAATAGCAATAGTTAATGGTTGGGAATCCCACCCTAGTTCAGTGAGTTTGCGGCAGACCCTCCTGAACACCAGATAAGCCCCACTGAAGCTCTTAATGCAACGTGGAAGTGATGTGGAGGGTATTGCACTGAGAAACGGACCTTGCTAGGGAGCATTCACTTCATTGGCATGGGATTTGACAGGTGTAGGGGTAATCAATTTGTGTGAAAATAACCCTCTGGAACATAGGAGAGATTTTTTCTTTCTTTTAAGGGGAAATTCACATCTGTGTAAGGCCCTGCATATAATTTCAACCTTAAATACAGGTTAAGTCCCTCAATGGGACTTAACTGGTGCAAAGGGCCTTGTGCAGGCCTTCTGCACAGCGATGAATTCCATTCTTAATGTTTCCTTTAAGCTTCCTGTTTGTCTGCAGTTACAGTGTAAGCCATCATAACTGTTTTTTCTTGTCTCCCCGTCCAACCCAGTGTAACCACTATGTTTCTATGGTCCCAATCCTCCAACTGGGTTTGTATCGGTGAAACCCTCCACCCAGAGGAGCCTCACTGGGGTCTGTCCAAATGGCTCCACCTTCAGTATTGGGGTCTTTCTTTGCAGTACGTCTGATATTTCATGTGTCTGAAAGGGATAGGGCAACAAAAATGATTAGGGGCCTGGAGCACATGACTTATGAGTAGAGGCTGAGGGAACTGGGATTATTTAGTCTGCAGAAGAGAAAAATGAGGGGGGATTTGATAGCTGCTTTCAACTACCTGAAAGGGGGTTCCGAAGAGGATGGATCTAGACTGTTCTCAGTGGTGGCAGATGACAGAACAAGGAGTAATGGTCTCAAGTTGCAGTGGGGGAGGTTTAGGTTGGATATTAGGAAAAACTTTTTCATGAGGAGGGTGGTGAAACACTGAAATGGGTTACCTAGGGAGGTGGTAGAATCTCCTTCCTTAGAGGTTTTTAAGGTTAGGCTTGACAAAGCCCTGGCTGGGATGATTTAGTTGGGGGTTGGTCCTGCTTTGAGCAGGGGGTCGGACTAGATGACCTCCTGAGGTCTCTTCTAACCCTGATATTCTATGATAGGCAGTTACACCAAATGAACCACAAATCATGCTCCTTTTCTTCTTGTATGTTAAACTTAAATCTTGGATAAGATGGGTAGAGCAGTTGCTCAATAGCTCTCTCCTGTGTTTTGCATGTTAGCTAACAGCTAATCTATCACAGCAACTGTACGAATAAAGTATGCGTCCTGCTTTCCTCTTTCCCAAGGTGCTATATGACATAACATTGTTTTTTCAAACCCAGGTCAAATCCTCAGCTGGCGTAAATCAGCAAAGCTCTTTTGAGTGGAGCTATGCTGATTTACACCAGTTGAGTTTCTGGCCCATGAAATAGATTAAAAAGATACCCTCTTATTGTTGAAACAGACCAGAATATTTAGTTATTACTATTATTTATTATTTGCAGTAAAATAGTGCTCTAAAGGCCCCAGTCAGGGCTGGGGACCCATTGCACTGTACAAACACATAAGAGTCCCTGCTTCAAAGAGTTTACTGTCTAACTAGACAACTGATGGGAGGAGAAACAGAAGCACTCGAAGGTGAAGAACCTTGGCCAAGGCCAGCAGGTCAGAGCTGGGAATAGAACCCTATACACCTACACTGCAACAACAACAAAACCCAGCAGTAAGTCTCAGAGCTCAGATCAACTGATTTGAGCTTGCGTGGCTCATGCTACAGGGATAAAAATAGAAGCACAGATATTCCCACCACAGGTGGGTTTCAGAGCCTGGTCTCCTGCCCTACCAGGAATGTCTACTCTGCTCTTTTTAGCCCTGTAGTGTGAGCCCCACAAGCTTAAATCAATTGACTGAGGCTTGGAAACTCACTGCTGTGGGTCTTTTTTTGCAGTGTAGATGTACCCCAGGTCTACTGACTCTCAGATCACTGGCGCCTGAGATCCACCCAGCCACCCTTACATGACATCGATTTTGAAAAGGCTTCACAAGAGTGATGAACCTGAGCCATGACATTCAGATCAAGAGCTGGATCCAAATCTGGGGCATTGCTTGGAGCTGAGTATTTGATTTAGGCGTATCTCTCCTTCAGGTGTGTGCAGGTAGTTATGATTCTGTTTCCTGGGCACTGAACTTTTAAATGTAAAAAGGCTGTGTGCCTGTGAAGGTGTAGGGCTATTGGGCATTTTAAGGTGGAGTGAGAAGTACATTACTTTCTATCACTCATGGAGAGTTTTGTATTTGTTCTTTCTTTGAGGTTTTTTTCTTCCTCTAAACTAAAAGTCATCTAGGTTGACTATGCATTACATGCTCCTTGTATACAGAAACAAAAACATTAGCAGCTGAATCTATCCATCTATCCCTAATTCCTACCTACCTAGTTAGGCAGCTCCCATTGTTGGTCAGAATCATGGAGACTGTACATAGATTCATATACTTTAAGGCCAGAAGAGACCATATTAGACCATCAAGTCTACGGAACTTCATAAGGAAGAATGGAATGTTTGCAATTGTTCCCGGGTTGTTTGGTTTCTTATATGGAACACAGTTCAGAGAAAGGCTCAGTAGTACCCGCTGTAATGCCAACCAGGGACAGCTAGAGGGAAGAGGTGTCCATTTCAATTTGGTATGTTTAGGAAAAAGGTAAAGGCTGGTACCGCACCTTTCATTGCATGCATATAGCACAGCTCTAACAAACACCCCTTTTTTCAGAAATGGGCCTGCAGTGCAAATTTGAATCTGGATTTCAGATGCCCCAAAGGTCAGGAGTGATAGTTTCCATGGGTTTCATTCAGGCCATTGTAGAAATGGAAGCTATGAAATTCAGGTCCAAGTCAGGGTCTGGATTTCAAACAATAAGGTGTTTAAATCTGGGCTTTTGTTTCTCAGGCCCTGTCTAAATTAGTGACATTTGCACTGGTGCAAAGTAGGGCTTACACAGTTTAACTGACTCTTGCAATATTTGATGTTTTCTTAAAGCCCAAGCTGCTGGAGTCATGGGATTGCAGGAGTATCTCAGCTTTCATTGAAAATAATAATAATAAAAAGGAGCTAGCTTTCATGGTTATACAGAAAAGCTTGAAAACATGAACCCTAGCAATTAAAAAAAAACAAAAAACCAGAAGGCAAATAAATCCCCCAAATAATTATTTCTAAAATCTCATGATTTTGAAGCCTATTTCATGGTTTTTTGGGGAGGGCTGAGTCATGATTTTTTGAATGCTTAGGGTGGACAATACTTCTTACCTTGGTGCAAATTTTTTTAAAAATTTTCTTACACAGGGCCTATTTGGGTATGTCTACACAGCCTTTTGGAGCAAGCAGGAGAGACCCTCCCAGCCCCGCTCGCTAGACTTGGGCTAGCAGGGCTCACGCTACAGCTCAAAAAGAAATCGCTGCAACGACAGTGCTTTGAAGCTGTGGCTCGGGCTCTGAAGCCCACCCAGCTCCCTAGGCTTCAGAGCCCGAGCTCTAGCCCAACCCTGAATATTTACACGGTTATTTTTAGAGGGCTAGCCGAAGCCTGCCAACCCCAGGTGGGAGGCTTGCTCCCAAATGCTGTGCAGACAGACCCTTTATTTCTGCTTTCATGCCCGGGGCTTCTCCAGTGAGAATCTTTGCAGGGATGAACTTGCTATTTCAATTGGCCAAGTCTGGCAATGACTAAGTACTCAGCTCACCATCTGAAGGACACCACACCCTGGCGTGGGCTGCAAACCTCGGCGTTACATAAGGAGGAGTTCTGCAGCTGCTGCTTCAAAACGAGACTGAAAACTTCCCAAGTGGAATCCCCTTCCAGGAATGAAGTTACTCCTCCCCCAGCCCCAGCCCCAGCCACAAGCCTATCACTGGGGAACAGGCACATTAGGAACTTACTAAGAGGGGTGCGGTCTCTGGGGAAATCACTGCCCAGCTGGTGCTACTGAACAGCTCATTCTTCACCTCGTTGCCAGGCACTGCTAGTAATAATAAACTCCCACATGCCTGTGATGTTATCTCTTGCTCAGCTGTGCTAGGTGGGAGCTGCTAGCTATATGTGCCAACTCAAGTGGAGGGGCATCCTCCCAGCGCCAAGCTGCCTGCCCAAGTAAAACCACATAACAGTTCCAGTTGGGGGGATCACAAAGAGAATGGGCCAGTCAGGGGCAGTTTTCTCATGCTGTTAGATAATAGCTGTGACAAAAACAGAGTAGCAGAATGTTAATGTCTCAGACACCTTGTTTTCTATGTTACGCTAGGCGCTTGACTGCCTGTGCTTTGATTTGAACTGGCTGATCATTTATGTTAATTTCATTTCATTTCTTCTGTAAAATGGTTGCTCTCACAAGAACTCGTCTGCAGCCAAACCAGGGCTTTGAGCCTGCAAACACTTACACATGTACACAACTTTTCTCATGTGAGTAATCCTGTTGACTTCAATGGGGCTACTCATATGAGTAAAGGAGTAAGTGATGCTGCAAGCATGCAGCTGTAGGAGACAGAGTTTTATTAACTGTGCTGAGAGGCCAGTGTTACACACTGAGGTTCCATTGTTTGTCTAGGAGCAGCCAGTTCCACACTTGAATTTCAAGTCTTTGGTCCCTGGCCACTCTAGGTCCCTCTTGAAACCTAATTTTCCTTCACCAGTTCCATCCATCAGCCTGTAGGGTTGAGGTGCAGAGCTAGGATCTTTTGGTTTTCAGTCTGAACTGGAACTAAAACGATAAGGGTAGATGTATTTTTGAAAACAAAGGGCCTAATCCAGCAAATCCCCCTCATTCGAGTAGTCAAATCCCACTCAAATGTAACTATGTATGATTCATCGGGGTATTGCTTGCAGCAGCTGGCCAAAATTCCTTACCCCACTAATAACACCTAAGTCTATGACTTAGGGTGTGATTCCCAGCTGGTATAGACATACTCACACTAGCTCTTTTTAAGGTAGCACACTAAAAATAGCAGCATAGCCGGGGTAGCAGCAGCAAGTGGTGGTATGGGCTGGTCATGTCAAGTACAAACCCCCCTGAGCCCCACAGGTATATATATGGAGCGGCTAGCCCCTGCCACTGCTCCTCTGGCTACACTCTTATTTTTAGCACACTAGCTCAGTGAGAGTTGGGAATCTTAGCTCCAAGTGTAGACACACCCTTAAATTGTTATTGATAAATAATTAAAACAAAGAATTAACACTCTGTAGTGTTATCACTTTTGACACCCTGAAGTGAGAGGCCATAAACAAAGAGCCATGCCTTAAGCAGTATCTAGAGAACGCCTTGAGCAAGAAATCCCTCTTTTTATTAAACTCTTTTTAGTGGTCCTGTCCAGTAACTGTGGAGGATCAGGAACTCTATAACTACTCCACAATCTCTAACTTGCTTTTCCCCCATCAGTGATGTTTCTTACTTCTCAGGCATTGGAAATAAGATGGCTGCTTGAACGCTCTGGGGAAAATCTCCTCTGGTGTGGAAAGGTATGGTTCTGTTCTTGTCAAAGGAGCTCTGCCAGTTTGCACCAGCTGAGCAGCTGGCCCCCTGGTTCTAGTCACGATGGGATTCCTACGCACTAGGGAAATATTTAAATTTCACTTTCCTCCTCCCTCGCCTCCAGGAAAAAAAAATCCGATTTCATTTATTTGCTTTTTGGATTATGAAAACTTTTCTATACATATACTGGTTGCTGTAATGTAAGCTGTGGCCCAGACCAGTGCCCAGAGAACTCAAGCATGGGGAGAGGAGAAGGCAGCAAAAACATGGCTTAAAACCAACCTTCCCCATTACACCGCACCCCCCACCTGCTGACTTGCACTAAGTGCTTCTCGCCTGGATGTCAAACCACACAGCATTTTCTCTCATGGTTTTTTTATTAATATGTTTGAGGCCTGTTAAAAATTAGTTCTTGATGTCATCCCCTTCATTCCTCTTGAAATCATTCTCTAAAGTGTATTCTCTAAAACCAACAGAGGTTAAGCAAGTTCATTTGGAACCTGCACAGCTTCCTCCTGACCAGTAGATTTTCCTTGAGCCAATTTATTTTTATTTTAAATCTTACTTATTAGCTGCAACCAAGGTATTTTATACTCAGCCCAACGTGTGTTTGCCGCTGCTAATGTCATTCCTCAGAACAGTTCATTTTCTCAGAACAAATACCAGCCAGAACAGTGTATTTAGCTGAAACTTAGCTCTTTTAACTCATGCCATTTCCAGTGGGGCCTTATCCAAACACCATTGAAATCACTGCAAGTCTTTCCAGTGATTTCAATTGACTTTTGATCAGCCCCATGCTTCTCACTCAGTTAACATATATTGATGCCAACAAGTTAGTCTGTGTTATTTAAGACTGTCCAAAAGAAATACAACAGCCCAGATCAATGTTCAATCCACCACATCCAGAACTCGGAGCTAGCAATTGGTTTTGTTTTCCCTTTCACCCAGCATCAAATGTTACGTTTCTGTTTATTTTTTATCTTCAAGACCGTCCCTTAATCAAACACAAGCTTTCTGTAATCTCCAGTGTTGTGGCTAATGTGATGTAGCAGAGATGAATGCTTTAGATTAGGAAAAGGAAATGTTAGTTAGGTCCATAACTAGATGGGATTTAAAATAAACTTCTTATATGGTGTGGTCCAAGACAAATGAACTCAATAGGAGTATTTCCATTGATTTCAAGAGGCACTGAATCAAGGCCTTTCTGCCCTATGGAAAAAAATATCAGGGATAAAGTTCATTTCAGTAGGAATGAGGTGCTCCATGCTCTAATGGAAGAGTTGAGCCTCAGTAGTTGATCCACACTCGCACAGAAGAGAACCAATATAACTCTTGTCCCTTCCAAATTTGATTGTAGGGTCTGACTGTTTTTTTCCTACTCAAAACATAATAAATGTAAGATTTGATAGTTTAGGACTTTCCAGAGTTAGGCGCAGATAGTAAAACTGCCTTTTCCATAATATAATGCACTAATTTCAAGCTATGATGGGTTAAGAGATGTCAGAACTTAAACCTATTACTGGTGAAAAACTGAATATTACCCATTCTGGGCTTCAGGCCAGTGTAATTTTGTGAAGGGAAATTCACTATCTGCGAGGAAACAAGGAAACATTTCTCTGGAAAGTTGTTTAAAAAATAGGAACTGTTTGAATACACACTTGGGGAGGTGCATGATAAATGAAGCTTACCACAAGGCTTTGTATATTACCATGTGGCCATCTCTACCGCAGACTCAGAATATCTACTTGTATAGATTAGTCACTTAGAGCCAGATGCTGCAACCTTTGCTCACATAAGAAGTCCTTCCCTGGGTCCCTCCGTTTACTTCATTGAAATCTGATTCTGCAAACTCTATCAGATGCAGTGCTTCTTACAATGAGAGGTCCCACCGACTTTTGGGGGAGTATTCACAGGAACAAGCACTGTGTTTATCAGTCTCTTTGGCAGGATTGGGTCATTACATTATACATTTCTGAGGGTCTGGATTGGACTTAAAATTTGACTAACACACATATATTCATGTATAGAAAGAGATGTGCATACTCATTCAACTCCTGGGTTCTATGGCGAGAACGGACAACTGTGATCATCTCTAGGATGGTCTGACCTCCTGCATAACACAGGCCGTAGAACTTCCCCCAAATAATTCCTGCTCGAATTAGTGCAGTAGCAACACACACACAGAGCAAATCTCCTTCCAGCAGTGACAATGGAGCAGTTGATATGACACTCCATCACACAAGATGATGTTGGCTGAATGGTCTTAAAGATTGCATTATAAAATGCCAGCTATTTCCAGGACAGGGGGTTGTATGGTATTGTGATTAGAGACGAAGACTGTGCACTAGGAAGCTGCTAGTTTCTAATCCCCAAATAGAGCCAAACTTCAGTGTGTGATCCTGCGCATGACACTTGCCACTGCATACAAAAATTTTTGGACTGGAGGGGGGTGGAACAGCAGGAGCTCAGTGAAAACTACCAATGCTGAGGTACGCCGGGTAAATCTTTAAAAAAAAATAAAATAAAGGAAATGCTCGTTATCACCTCACTATGTCAACATTTGGACGATTTTAATGTAAATAGTTTGGTTTTTTTCCATTCTTATTTGCTAACACATCTTCACCATATTGACTAACATGACTAGAGAGCAAAGCAAGTATCGGCGGTTACTTTGTGTGTAATGAATGCAGAAGCCATGAGGTCTTGCAGAACTTAGTCAGCCTTGAAGCCGTAGTGATTGGTCACCAGTAACGCTCATGGGATCTGGCAGTGGTGGGACTGTGCGTTCTGCATGAATTCTTCCTTCCTGAACTCATTGTAACATACCTACCTAACATGGTGCCTCATTACCTTTGTCAAAGGAGTTCAATAACACTATCACTTCTGTGACAACACCCCCTAAATATTCCAGGCTCAGGTCCACATTCTTTCTTACCCCAGGTAAGACTTCCACTCAGTTTAGTGGGAGGGTTGCCTGAGTCAGGATTGCAGTTCAGTTCCTTCTTCTTCTTAGAGGTATATATACACATAGCTTCACATTCTGCTTCAATAAATGAAATGCACTCATACTGTATAATTAGCCTACAGGCCGGTGTTATCTTCAAGCGCTGGTTTCCTCTTCTGTTTGACAATTCACTATAAACAATAATGTAATCATAAATATAAGCAGATTTTTAGGACAGTGGATTCTTTTGGGAGATTTTACCATCCTGTAACTCATCTCTTCCAGCTATAACTCTAGCTGCCCATACAAAGGCAATAGTCTCCTAATTTTCTTAAAACTGATTGCAGAATTTGGTGAAATAGACCATGGGGTAATATGCAGAAGAAAAGTCCAGTTGCCTTGGGAAACAGATAAAGAAACAAAAATGCAGAAGCCAAATTGGAGCAAATGAAAAGATTTTATTAGAAATGCAGTAAAGATAAAAGTCTTTTTAAATCAGAGGCATAGCTTTTACTATCAGAAGTCATAATTTTTTATTTATTTTTTGCACACAAGAACCTCAGTCTGGAAACAGCTATCTTAACAAATAGGATACATATGAATGTATATGAATGTGACACAAACAACCAAAATTAGATTATAAAGCTTAATTTCAGTTAAAATATCAAAGGACATTGCTAAATAAAATGGATTGGCCAGCTCCTCAGCTGGTGTAGCTTAACCAGCACTGCACAGACGTACAGCAGCTGAGAATCTGGCCCAGTGTAAACTGGTTAAAATTCCTGACCCCCTGCTATTAGTAACACTTTAGGTAATTGAAACGGAATGAGTTACTTTAAAAACAAATTCTTCTTTTTTTTTTAAACCATGTATGTTTTTTCTTTTCTTTTTTTTTTTAAACAACTAGACTTGGATAGTGAAAGTAGACTGGACAGTTTCACTCTCCAGTCTGTTTCAGTTGCTGGTTCTTTTATGTTAGCCCAGCGCTCTTGCGTTTGGATTCACAGCACTGGGGTGCAGGGGGCAGAATGTTTAAATTATTTTTAAAATATTTCCATTGCAGCATTTTTAGAAACATTTCATTAGGACCAGATCTTCAGCTGGAGTAAACTGGTATTGCTCTGTTGAAGTCAATGGAGCTAGACTGAGTCAAATCAGTTGAGGATCTGGCCCTTACACTATCATTGGGCCATATACCCAAGAGGTGTCAAACATCTGCAACTCTCATTGAAAGCTCATCAAGTTTTGTAACTCTTCCCCCTGCTAAACTCCCCCCGCCCCCTGCAATTGTTTAACATGGTCTAAATCTGAGGCAAAAAGTACTTGGCACTGTCCTTTGAATATTGCCTTCTGTTGATTTTAACGTAACGTGCCACAAACACCTGGAGAGCCTTTCTATACATATGTGTAACTCCAATTTGAGTCCACACGAGTTGCATACACATCTTTATGGGCTGACTTTAGCCCAGTGTCAGAATCATGACTATTTTTCAATGAGGATTTGCAGCACACTGCAGGGCATCATCACTTCCATGACCAGGAAGGAAGAGATGGAAACATCAAGTCTCTCTTCCCCTCAAAGCTCCCAGTGAAATCTATGGGAGCCATGTGTATGTATGCTAGGCAACACTGGATCCCAAACTGACAGGCTTCTTTAAGGGAGAGCTCACTACTGATCCCATTCTAGCTGTATCCACCAGGAGCAGCTGGCTATGGGGAAAATATCCAGTATAGATTTCTTTTAGGTACAATTCTGGCAAAAGAGAAATCCTTTGTTATATCCCTATTCTATTAACTTTGGAACATTTCAGAGAAGATTCTCTTTGCCCAACTGAGTGAAGCTCAGCTGAAAACTGGCTTGCTAAAATATTCCATTGCTAATATAACCAGGGCCCTCAATGCTGCTGAGCTCTGGCTTAATCTGTGTCATTCTCCATACATCCAGCAACTTGAGGTCAGCACAGTGCTTGTCATTCATAATATATCTGACTGAAGGATGTGTGTGTATTCAAGTCATCTTCTGCAGATTATTCCCCCAGCTCACTCTCTGTTCCCATTTGTCTGCACATTAGCAACCCAACCTTTTAACATTTATGCAACGTGCTAACCTGGAGACAGTGGCAGGAATATCGGAGAGCAAATGAGCATTAACTCCTTTCAGCTGAGAATCCAGTTTTTGAAGTAGACACTAATTTGTGAGTTTTGATGTATCTCAGCTCATACTCTCTCTCTGCAGTCAGTCAATTTAAGCATACTTTAATAGCTGTGCTCAAATGTAGACAGCTTCATGGAATATAGAAGCATTATGTTAACAAATGAAATATGCATTATACATATCCCCTTAAAAAAAACAACCCCAACCCGAAATACATTTAAATGAATCTTTTAACTGTTTCTTCAGACAAAGGCATAACATTACACATACACACCCCCATCAATACAAACCTTTGTTTTTGTTTATATTTGTATAGACCCAGCTTTCAGACTACAGATTTGAATTGTACACATGGATAAACATTAGTGATCACTGGGAATTGTAGGGAAAAAATAAAAATTGCTATGGTAATAACTACAGACTTGACACAAGAAAGCTTCACAATTAATAATTCCAGACAGCTTGCCACAGGTGCTATAATTAAGGTAAGCATGTATTAGTAACAGATACAGCTTTGTAAAAATCTCAGCAAAAGTTAGCTAAATATACAGTTCCAACCTGTTATAACTGGTCAGAGATCTTTGATTAGCAGAGTAAAAATGTGGAGTTCTCTCATGATTTATGACAGAGGAAGATGCAAGGCCAGATTCTAGAGTTCACCAGAGTTATGGTGATTTACCCTAACTGATGATCTGGTCCACACACAATATTTCTCTCTCTATATATAGTGTAAGTATTATAGAAAGCCACAATGTACATACTGGTAATAGTGTTCCATCTCCTTAAGGAGGTTTTTAAACTTCATGCTTAAATAGTGCTTTACTGTTGTTCCTCAGTGTCTCCCTTGAATACCCCCCTACCCACACACTTTACTAATATCTAAAAACATTTTCCAGACATAAGCACATGTGGGTGTGTGGAGGGAGTGTATGAAAATTTCAAGGGGACCTGACATCCCAGACTTAAATATAGAATATATGCATAACGGCTTCTAACACACAAACATAATGGTTTCTGATTTTAGAAGCCCCACGGAAACATTATACAATTTAGCAGACACAGTAGGTGAAAAAGTTAGTCCTAGTACTTAACTACGTTTCCAGAGCTCTTCTGTAGCTCTCTGTTTTAGGCAAAGCTCCAAGTAGCTGCCCACACAGAGCTAGATGGAGCTGGCAAGGCTCAGATGGTGATCACGTGAAGGCACAGTCAAAGAGTGAGCTTGCTTACAATGTCTATACATTTCAGCTGCTGTGTTCCTCATCTGTCATGTAAAGCCAAATCGCAGCAGTTCCCCTTCCTTCAAAGTCTAGTTTCATTTTAGTACTAGTGGAGGAGGAGGAGGAGGAGGAGGATTGTGCAAATCTCAAAGATTTATAGCTTATACGAAACAGCCACTGCCTTGGTTCATGGTCAGTTTTAGAATGAGACATTTTGCTAAGTAGTATGCTGTGTATCTCAGTTCCTTTTTTGTTGTTCTTATTATAACTTCAGTATTTGCATAACACAACATCAAAATACCTCAAACCCAGAGCAAAGCTGATGCTTTGTGTGTTATGCATGCAACATCCCTGCTTACATATGTTCCGAGGACCGCTTGCATGACTAAGGGATTAAATAACCAGGCCCCAGCCTTCTGGAAAAGTCCAACCGAATTTAGTAGAGAATGAAGATCTTAAGCTTGGCAATAGAATGCAATGGAGAATTATACCCCACTACTGTAGTTCTATAAAACGGTCTGAAACAGTCTATAGAAAGATCTTTCTCCATGAAATTTTCATTTACAGTAAGGGCCTGTTAGCAATATAAAGGGGCCATAAAGTGAGCACAAATGTAATTTATGTTCTCTTTAAGGCCCATTTCTGCTGCCAGAACAACGGAAAGTGGCAATAGTGTAAATGAGAATCAGGTCTGTTTTGAGTGTAGACTATATAAACCTTTCTCAATTCCTATGCAACCAGATTGGTTTAATCACTATCCAGTTTTAGTGGGCTTTTCCAGAGGATTCATTTCCAGGACTGATTTTTTTTCCCCTTTCACACCTCTTTAATAGCTTGCAAGAGCTTTAGGTCCCAATCCTCCTCCCATTGAAGTCAAGGTAAATTTTTGCTTTCTATTCACTTTCTCTGGAGCAGGATCTGGCACTTTCTGAAGACTCTAGATCAAGAACTTTTTAGTTTTGCTCTGTCAAAGTTCTCAGGATTTCATGTTTGGAACAAAATGCATATTGTAAAGCCATGGCCAGGAGACCGCTTGTTCAAAATAGCTCCTGTGGCTGTTTCCTGGTATGACCTCTATGTTCTGGATGTATGACCCTGATAGATAGATACATCTAGAGAGATAGATAGAGAGAGACATAGAAGTTTATCGTTTGCTAGTTCAAAATACCTATTAAGCAGGAAATATTTTAATATACATGATCAATATTGGGGTTTTTCCCCTTTCAGAGCAAAGAGGCAAGCTGCAATGCACTGTTTAATATACTGAATTCTACTATGCAGTTTAAAAATTCAGGTGGGTTGCTATTAGAATACACAGAGTTCTAGGGAACAGGCATGTTTCCCCAATACATTCACTGTATTTTCTGTAGCCACCCTCAGATCTTTCACCGCAAATGTGTGTTATCCCTCACCATTATGATGCATTCAGTGGTGCCGAAGGGTGCCAACCTATTTAAATCATTGGATTGTGGCTGGAGCCCTCTATGCAGCAGCTTCCCCCCACCCCCACCTTCACATGCGGGAGGAGGCACAGGACCTAACAGATTGCAGTGAACAAAAATGAAAAACACAGGATTGAGATGAAGGTCAAAGGATTAAAACTGACAGGTCCGGAGAGTGAACATTTAGCTATAGTGGAAATATGGCACAGGCAGCAGCAGATCAAACTTCCCATCCTGCCCTGCCACTCAGCCTCCTGTGTGGAGTGAGAAGGTTGATCAGTCTCCATGTCTATTCAGTCCTTGGCCTTGCCACTGATAGTGCGAGAGATACCAAAGGGTGCCGGCTTTAGTGGTGGCAGCCCTCACTCTTTGAGCTATCCCCTTTGAAACAGTTTAACAAAACCCTTTTCACAAAACTAAAATAATTCAGTTATTCTCACCCCCACTACTTCTTCCCTGGCCAATAAAATCCCCTGGACGTTGGGTAAGACACCAGTCTGATAAAGGCATTCTTCAAACAAAGGGAGTAAAATGCTTGTATTTCCCACCAGAAATTGTAGGTAACATTTTCAAAAGTGCCCAAATGAACAAGACTGAGATTATTGAGTACCTAAGCCCCTTTTGAAAATGGCACTTCTTAGACACTTTGAAAAATGTTATCCCACAGCTGGAACAGAGCAGCCCTGAGAGCGAGCTGTCAAGACTGCTGTGGGGCTGCATCCTCTGGATCTCCAGGGGTCCCCCATTTTGAGGGGTGAATCTTACACTCTTTTCCATCTCTGGACTGTGCTCGAAAGATGGAAAGGTTACTTCCACATAAACGTCTCCTTTGGAAAGCTAAATATTCCATGGATCCACATGCAATGGCTATTCAGATATAAGGATCAAGCAACTTCCGCTGACGTCAATAAGATACTTTCCACTGACATCAAGGAGAGATGGATCAGTCCCCAATGTGGTGGTGGACCCCAAATCAATCTTTTAAATTGAATTCCACTATACCTGGCTTCTTCCCAAGGTTGTCATTACCTCAGTTTTATTTGAAGACCATTTGGAGTCAGATTTGCTGCTTAGATTGCACCAATTTACCTGCACAGTTAATGCTGATACAAAATTGTACAGTACCCACAAGTACTTGTTTCTGCAGGTTTGTGGGCACAAAAAGGGAGGCCCGGTTGAGGCTGGTCTCAAAAATTACACTTTTGGGGTTCACTGCATAAATAAAATTGCCAGTGTCCTAACAATCGGATGAGGGATCTCTAGATATACAGGGCAAGATTCTCCACTGCCTTGGCCCTTGCCCTTTGTGCATCTGTGCAAATGAATGTGTGCAAAGTACGACCAAATCAGAAGTCTTTGTTCACTCACACAAGTTTTATATCCACTTTACAGAGGCGCAAAGGACTATACAAGGAGCAAATCTGTAGAGAATCAGGCCCATAAACTGTAAAGCACTTTTGGATCCTAACCTTTGGGATACAAACCGATTTTAAATGCAGTTTGCAATGAATGATTATCTTCACCACCACTCATTAGGAAATGATTATGCTCTTGTACTCAGATTATGTTCTTAGGACACTGGCAATACCTTCTCGGAGGTCCCCTTTTTATTTATGCAGTGATATATCTTTCAGGGTTGTTGGGCCAAATCCATCCCTGGTGCAGCTCTGTTGTCTTCACAGGAAGTACACCAAGAAGGCATTTGGCCTGCTGCACTTGGAGGAAAGTAAAACTGGAGTAATTGGGTGAAAATCCTTTTTATATGCAGTGCTATTACAATCATGTTGATACAAGCTTTCCAAAAGCCGCTAGCTATTTGGGAGCTTCAGTTTTAGGTGTCCAACTTGAGAGACCTTACATTGGTCTAATTTTCAGAAAGTGCTAAGCACCGCTCCTGGAAAATCTGGCCTCTTTAAGGGATCTCATTAGGCCTTTTGAAAACCTTGACTAGAGTTTATACTGTTACCAGCAATAGATTCTTATTTGTTGCTGGTCTTAGTTTCATTTGGAAGGGTCTCAACCTTCCCTCATTGCTCACACATATACAGTACATCCCAGTAATGATAATGTGGGATATCCAAGAGCACAACTCCCTAAGCATGACTGGAATAATTTCACTTAAACAGTCTGGACCAGATCCTCAGCTGGTGTAAATCAGCATAGCCCCACTGAAGTCAATGGAACAGACAAAAATCTGGCCCATTGTTTGTTACCATATATAGCTCAGCAGAGGAATGCCAATAATTATCAAAACTGCCTTTGTCTATGCCTATTAAAGATGCTCTTTGGAGAATATTTGTACAGCCACATCTTTAGAATTTTTGAGATACATCTAGCTCTTCCCACAAGGGCCCTTGGCAATAGCAGCCATAAAAATTGCTCTTCAAATGACTGAAAAATATAAATATATTCATTAAAAATGTGTGAATGGTCGTCTTTGTCAAAAATCTTTAAACGCTCATCTATTTGCGGTTTCTACGGTGGTAATAGCCTGACATTTGTTATTCACTCTCTACAAAACAAACCAGAACCACCCCCTATACTTTCTGCTGCTGGATTTCAGTACCAGTTAATGAGTGTAACCGAACGCCCACATAAAAGACCTGATATCTGTGTTTCCACATCACAAAGCATGCCAACAAACACACAATGGCTGTGATCAGATTAAGAACCATCTGCAGTAGCAGATACAGATTGAAAGTGCCAGTGACACTGGTACAGTCAGATACATCATGGTAAACGAAGGTCCTACTGAGGGGATCTGAAGTGTCCAGTTTGCACTGGCAAGAGTTGAGGACGGCATCACAGGTAAACTGTGTAATCTGTGAATAATGATGTGCAACAAAAGCCACTGCCAGAACACAGGTAATCAGACTCAGGGCGCTCAGTAGAAAGTACATCAGCTGAAATAAAGCAAAAAAGAAAAAACATTCTTTTCCAACTACACGGAGAACGGGGCATATAACCAACACACGCACATAGATTTTTCTATAGAAAGCGTGCATTTGAGGAACAGTTTATACATTTCATGCTCATGATTTGCAATAAATACGTAATTCTGGCTTGATGCAGAGCTGTGGGTGCTAAAAGCAGTTGCAAGTACATCAGCCCTCCCAAGGCATATTTTACTTACTTCATATGAGGGTTGGAATATAATTTTCAGGACAGACCTACTAAAAATAATATCAAGGAGTCTAACTTTTTACAAAGCTGCATGCTTAATGGAGCAGGGTGCGCTTTTGTGGTATTGTTCATGCTGCTTTGACTAGAGTTGCAACAGCCACATATTCAGGTAAGGTAAATTGGTGTGGCTCTATTGAAGTCAATGGAACCCCAGCGATTTACACGAATTGAGGCACTAGCCTCAAATATTTAATGGCAAGCGGTGGTGCTTACAAAAGTGCCGTCATTATCCCACTGACAAAGGAATTACAGGAACAACATTGTGCATGCATCTACTCTTGGCTATGTTTTGCACACACACAAAAATCAGACTTGTGCAGGCATATTGGACAGCTAGGTGTCTAAATGAGCGGGGACTGCAAGGGCACTTTGCTTGAACTCATCTGAGTTTCCATGTGGAAAATAATGATAATTACAAAACAGGCACACGAACTTATAGGAGTGAATTTGTGCCTCACAAAGGCCCCTTTGGAAATCTGGCCCAGGAAGGTGAAAGAGAAGATTTCAAAGGCACAGAAGGAAGTTAAGTTCCCCTTAGTCTCTAAGGCTACCACTTGCACGGAATAAAGAGGATAGAGTCCTTTTTCAGTCCCAGAGGGAAATGTAATTATTTGGGGCCTGGTCCTGTGGATGGAATTCTCAATCACTGTGAGATCATTCAGAGCCCCAATCACTTCAGGTTGCAGGAGTGGAGCTTTGATTATTATATGGTATGGAATTTCCTGACATTTGAGTTCTAGATGTGGCAATTTTTGTATTACACTCACACTACTTTTTGTGAATATATACATTCAAATATAACTCTGTGCATAGTGCCAATATCATTTCTGGTTCTGCTGAGCAGGATGGAGACATTTATTTCTCTTGGCTTCTTACCTATCTGTCAGCAATATGGCATGGTTGGGAATTTGTTATTTTAAATAACGAGGCTTTTTTTTTTTTTTTAACCTCTGCACCATAAGCAAACTATCAATACATAAGCATTTTTTAGGACCTTCAAGCTCTAGGTATGCATGTTTGGATCAAATTCACTCTCTGGGTATATTTGTCTTTGATTCACACTGTAGATCTATCTTCCCAAACATGTGTCAGTTTGGGGGGAAATAGTAGGCTTATAGGAGATATCAAAGCAATATATCCCTTCTGTCCCCAAAATAACTGAATTCAAGATATCTAGATCTTCATTTAGAAGCCATGGCTTCTATTAAGTTTAATGACTCTCCCTGCAGTCTTAAACTTAGGGCAATTTCTAAAGGAAGGTGGCTTTTATTAAATTTAATTACATTCCCCCTGCAGCTTTCATGGTAAAGGCCCACAGTAAAAGTGAAGTTACAAAATGAGGGCAGCTCCTATTAAAAACTGTATGGTAAAGGGGCAGCTACTAATTGAGGGCAGCCTCTAAACAAAGATATATGGTAATTTATGAGCATGTGATAATATTTCAAAAGATGACGCAAACATTTTTAAAGGGAAAAACATGCTGGCAACAGATAATTGCATTAATGTTGATATTCATGAGGGAACCAATTTTACTCGATTATCCTGGTGTAAATCTGTGGCAACCCCACTGAATGGAATGGAGAGTAGAATACGACCTCATTACATGAACTTTTAAGCCTGTATGTACCATGGGTCTGCTTCTGCACTGATCTGCACTGCATGCAGATATCAACACCTACAGAAAGGTAGAGTAAAATGGCATCAAATCAATAAATAATCTAGACAGTACTTCTTGTATGGTCACATGTATTTGCATGTTATGCACCAAAATAAATACATTAAGTAAAATGATGCCATACATGAAGGAAACCTCAGTTTTCCTTCCAAATGCAAAAATATCCAGGCAGCCCCTGCAGCAATCAGCTGAGACACACAGAGTCATATGGGGGCATTAGGCAATTGACAAATAGCTATTATCCTCACGTGGTGTTTGCAGAAGAATTTCCTTTGCAATTAGATGAAAGCAAACACATTTCTAAATATCAAAGGTGAGTCCAAAGAAAATACTGCCTGGGAAGGAGCACAAGGCAGTGAGTGCACGGACCCCATCAGAAGGCTAATCACATGACAGACCCGGAGGCGACTCCAAAACGGCAAATACAACTGCTCAGGGAGTTCTGCCAAGGAGCCGGAATTTCTCCCCAGAAAAATGTTTTTCACCGCTTGAGAGCTATATAGGTCCTGTGATTGCTATCTAAATAGTGTGATGGGGCAAGGCCAGATGGCTATAGAAAAGTAGTGGGAGATAGATATATTAGCTCCAGGCTAAACAAATCCCTGATACCAGGATAAGTTAAACAGCAACTGCTCCAGGTCAGTTAAGACACCTGGGGCCAATTAAGAACTTTCCAGAAGGCAGGGAGAGTGCTAAGTTGATCAGGACACCTGAAGCCAATCAGGGGCTTAGAAACTAGTTCTAAGAGTTAGAGCAGCTTGGACTATAAGACCATGAAGAGGGGCTAGAGGATGTCAGAGCCACCCTTTATACCAGTGTCAGTGCTACCTGCTGAGGGGTGGGTGGATGTAGCTCTGTCACCTGTGTCTTTGCAAATCTTCCCCTTGAATTTTATTCATTATCCTTTTCCATTTAATTCTTTCACTTATTATTCCACACCAGCACAACAACAAGAGCCTTTGAAATAAAAGTAATCTGGAGAAAAGCTGCTAAAATACTCCCACTGGGGAAAAAATTTGGTGCGCCTCAGAGTGAAATTCATCCTCCTGCAGAGGGTCGATGCAAGGCCAACGAACTCCATAACTACCATGCTGTTGCTGTTTTGAGAACTTAAATGGAACATCCGTGGTGCATAGTCCTTGTGTTGCTCACTGACTAAATGTCTGTGATACCTGACACAATATGAAGCAAGACTACATAGTTTAGATGGGTTTACTATATATCCTTGGTAGGTGGGCGGGTAGGTGGGCGGGCGGACAAGTAGGGGGTCTTCCCCCAAGCCTTTTAATTTGCACATGCATATGTAGTCAGCATCTAATTTTATGGGAAGGGGGAAACTGCATACTAGGTGGGACTTAAAATCAATCCTAAAATGTCAGAAATATATACAGTAAAGCCCTATTTATCTGAATCCCTTTAATATGAAATTCTCTATCCTGATAACTGATGTCTCCCCTTACCCAATAACCCCCTCAGTTTTGGAACCCTTGAGCCCATTTATCCAAATGTCTTTGATATTCCCCAAAATGTTGGGGATAAAATGGGCTCTTACCTGAAAATAAAGTATTTATCAGCACATCTTGACCTAGAATTCCTCTTTTATACAGACTTCAGATATGCAGGGTATAGTATAAATCCTCCTAAGCATTTGTTTGATTGTTGGCATTTGCTAGACTGCCAATCTAAGGGTTAAATTTTTGCAATTTCAAGCACAATCTGGCTTTCTTTTATATGGGGAAAATATCCAGTAAAGCAGCTTGTGATTTTATACACACACACACGTGTGTGTGTGTGGGGGGGGGGGGTGAGATTTTAAAAAAATTACACTGTACCTTTACAGCAAACTGGAAACATGTCTTCTCCTCAGGCTGATATGAAACACAAAGCATCACCATTCCCACTAAGGCAACCACACAGACCTGCAAAGGAGGAGATTTAAAGGGACAATGTCAAGATAAAGATCTTATTTTTCCAAACAAAAATGTTCTATCTGTATTACCAGCACCTTAAAATAAAATAAGTTTTAAAATGTAATAACCTCGCTGTGGTATTTATATGGCCGAATAGCATCTGAGTGCCCCACAATCCTACAACATGGCTCTGAAAAATGTTTATCCTCACTACACCCTTGTGATGTAGGGCAGTTCTATTATATCCATTTGACAAATGGGAATGGAGGCACAGAGTGGCTAAGTGACTTAAGGTCACATAGGAAGTCTGTGAATGAGCTGGTCTCACAGCTCCAAGGCTAGAATTCTAACTACTGGGAAATGCTGCTGCTTTAAATTTAGCCCAAGGTTTTCAAATTTGAAAGCTTAAAGTTAGTCTCCCTCAATCTATATTAAGGCATCTAAATTAATGGCCTGGTTGTCAGAGGTGTTGGGCACTCACCACTCCAACTGGAATCAATGGGAGCTGCCTGGCTCGCCATATTTGAAAATCAGGATACTTATGTAGCTGGCTAAACATTTAAGGCCTAACTTTAGGTGCTCAGCTTTGCAAACCTTGGCCTTAATTTATATGGCTCCATTTATGCTTGTTTACATTCTGGACTTCATTCGGCTAATACACTAAAACTAGACAGTTTATTTATTTGTAAAATTTAACTCAACGCAACAGTTATAACTCAAAGGGAGAAATCCAGAGATTCCATCAAGCCTACCATGGGATTGGCTACTGATTTTACATGGAAAGTGCTCAGATACTGGATGGATGGATAGTAACTTTTGGGATGGAATTCTGGATAGCCCTGTGTAGGTAGAGAAGAGAACACACAGGATCCAGGCAAAATTTTGCCCCTACTATTCCCAAAATGCCATCTAGGTCAGCTAGTGCGTCCAATGACATCCCACAGACATATCTGGGGTAGACAGGAGAGTTGGGGCATGGCCAACTCACCGTGCTCCTTGCACATCTGCTACTAACAGACGAGCACAAGCTGTTTGTTTTCGAAGCATCAGTTGCTTAGTGCGCTCCCTTATGTCCAATGAGCCATTATGCCTTATTTGCCCTTCACAGGCAGAAAGGTTCAGAAAAACCTTCAGCTAGTTGCTATGCTCCACTCCCCTTTTCAGAGCTCTTCCCAGGAGACATACCATAATGTAATCTTTTGTTTAGGGGCTTGTCTATGCACATAAGTTTCACCAGTTTCCATTTTTTAAACCAATTGATTAAACCAAAGCAAAACCTTGTTTGAACTCACTTATTTTGGCTTAGCTTAAAACCTGCCCTAATCAACATAAACTTAATTTTATATAAGCCTAGTGTAGATGGATTTAAGATCATACACACAACTTTTTGCAAAAGTTAAACTCCTCTTCTTCTTCACCTTGTGCCATCAATTGGGGGGTCACCTTGTCCCATCAAGGCTTCGTCTCCAAGTGCATTTTCCAAACTGGAACCAGCCTTCTTCATGCCCTCCTTCAGTGTCTCAAACCATCTTTCCTTGTGATCTTTGTCCTGGGACTACATCTCATGTACTCTCTGGCCAACATATCCCGCATCTTGTAGTCTCAGGATGACCCAGCCATCTCAGTTGATGCTCTCTCAGCTTTTCAGCGAGAGGGGCTACGTGCATCATGGCTAGTACTGTTTAATTGTGTATCCTATCAGTTCTCGTCTTATCCAGAGTCCACCTGAGCGCTCATTTTGGCAGTGTGAAGTAATTGTTCTTCTCTCTTCCTCATGGGCCAACATTCAGACTGTATATTATGGCTGGCTTAATCATCTTATACATTTTGTTCTTTAGTTTACTTGGCATATTCTTATCACAGAGAATTCCCTCCATTTATACCAAAATGCACTTCATATGACTTTTAACATCCACAACCACATTCTCATCATGGCACAACACTGAACTGAGGTATTTAAATTGTTGCACAGACTTAAAGCTGATAGAGTTAACTGGCTTCTTGTCGTCCCTCTTAATGAAATGTATGTATTCAGTCTTTTGTCACCTGATTCAGAAGCCATTGTCTTCTAATGCAGCCCTCTATAGTTTGAGGCCCCTTTCCCGTTTGTATTTATCTTCATGGAATAAAATATTATTGGCAAAAAGCATGGTGCATGGAATCTCTCCCCAAGTCTTCTGCATCAAGGGGTCCATTACAATCACAAACAGGAATGGACTTAAGACTGTTCCTTGATGTAAACCTATCTTTACAGTGAAAGGCTTACTCTAGACATAGCTGCTTCTCACAACTGTTGTCCTACCCTCGTACGTGTCCATTTGAGAGAGAGACATATTCAGACTGGCAGATTGTGTGACAGCAGGTACCATAACAATTGTCTAGGAACTCTGTCATAAACCTTCAAATCCACAACACTAAGGGTAATTCCTCGAATTTCTCCTGCCATATTCAGGCTGCGAACCTTGCAAACATTGTTGACGTTCCTGGCATAAACCTGAGTTGATTACTTGGTGCTCCAGATCCTCCTGATGTCTTTTCTCAGTGATTCTCTCCAGCCATTTAATCATGTGACTCATTAACTTGATGGGTCAGTAATTACTACATTCTGGCACGTCTCCTTTATGCTTGAAGATAGGGACCAATGTGCTCTTCCTCCATTCATCAGGCATTTTTCCAAGATGGAGAATTAAGCAGAAAAAGTTCACCATCAGCATCTCTCCCTCATGGCCTAATGCTTTAAATGCTTCAACTGGTCTGCTGTCTGATCCCACTGTCTTCCCCACTTTCAGCATCATTAGCGCTGCCTGAGTCACCACCATGGGGATAGATCTTATGAGGTTGTTGCTTGAGTATACCTCCCTCAAGGGTTTCTACATGTTGTGGTACTGATCTTCCACCAGCACTTTCATTTTCATCTCTGACAGATTTCACAGCTCCCAAGTCCTTTATTTTTCTTTGCCTAATCTTGGCTAATCTATATATTCCTTCCCCCCCGCCCCCCACCACTTCCTTCATTAGTAGTTCTGCGTATATTGCTTTAAATATCTGACCTTTAGCTTCTCCAACTGCTGTTTTTGGTATTTTCTTTACTAGCTTGTATTTCTCAGAACCTTCCACGATTCTTATTTTCTGCCATCACTTAAATATTTCCTTCCTCTTCTTTACTGTCTCCTACACATTGTTTTACCACCACCACAGCTCCTTGCCAAGAAGTTTCCCTTTTTTCATCTGGCCATGGGCAGCTTGTGAACTTTCCGTGATATGTTTGGACATTTCCCCCCAAACTCATCAGTTTGGTCATGTCCAATCTCTGTAGAACCTCATCCTTACATCTCTAACTTCCCTATCTGTGAGCCTCCACCACTTTGTTCTTTCTTCCACAACTCATCTTTTGTCCCCCATGAGCCTTTTCACTCAGATGTCCATTAGAAGCAAATCTATGTTGCTCCCCAATCTGCTGTCCTGGGATCACGTTACAGCCTCTCATGTGTTTCAGATCTCTTCCTCTTGTCAGGAAGAAATTGATTTGGGACTTATTGGAACAGCTCTTGTACATAATTAAGTGCTTCTCCTTTTTTTACAAAGCATGTACTGGCAACAATCAAGCCATGGGCTCTGGCTAACTAACATTTTCTACCAACTTCATTTCTGGTTCCAAAGCCTTATCCTCTGTGACAATTGTCATAGCCCTCACTGTGTTCTCCCACATGTCTGAGTTCTGCTCTGATAATCAAGTACTCAGCTTGTGGTACTTCATTTATCACTTGGTCCAGCACTATCTGGAATTCTTCCTTTTCCTCAATTGTATGAAACATTAAATATTTTTTTCTGTTCAGTGCCATTCTCTTTCTTTGCACTGCCTTATCCTGTAATATTTCTGCTTTGATTATTTCTACGCTATTCTTCCTTGCTACTGAGCCACAATACATTATGTTGTAACCCTCCTGATCACGGATTTCAACCCCTTCCATTTGGTCTCTTGTATACAGAGAATATGCACTCTTTCTTTTCAAGATCTCAGCAATTTATCTAATTTGCCAGTCATTGTTCCTACATTCAGGAGAACCAAACATAGTTCTTTAGCTCACTTCTTTAGCCACATGCACCCAGAACGTGGTAACCTTTTCTCATTTTTCCACAGCTGTCGGGCAAAGCAGTCTCATCACTTCTGAGGGATGCTCTAGCATTGTACTGATATACTCCCTGAAGATGAAGGCCATAGAGCATGTGTGCATGGCACAACTTTTACAAACTGGCTGGCCAGGCCCAATGTTCTGGCTTTGAAATTGGACTCCCTTCTCATAAGTGGAATCCCTACTACAGCTAATGAGCTCCATCTGTTTGGAGCAACCTAGTTATAAGGCACCACACACCAGCCTTTCAACCCATGTCTTCAGTTAAGAACATCTCCACCATGAGAAGGCAAGTATACTACACTGGCCACATGAGGCATTTCCTAGGGAGTGAGAGCTCATCCTCAAAACCACCTTGAACATAACAATTCTTTAGTTTGCACCACTTTAACTAACTTTTGGTAAGTCAGTGCTGCTTTGCATGTAAATAACCTCAAAGCCTCCCTTCCGATCTGTGATGGCATTTTATTTTCTGTTTCTACTGCATGAGCCATTGCTGTTGTGTTTGGGTTTCTAACAATGCAGGAGAAACTTAAAGAGTAAAATTAGTTATCTTGGACAATATTTGCAGGCCAGATCCTGAGATGTGTTTGACCACGTGCAATTCCAACTGATTTTAGTGGGCTTTTGATCAGCCCCATGTGAGGGTAGAATTTGATCAGTGATCTCCAGGGTGAGTTTCTATTTATATCATAAGTAACCACTGTCATCTCTCAAAGGATGGTTCAGGCTTATAGGGATAGGATCATGAATCTAAATACCACCTATCCTCTTTGTTACAATACCCACCTGCTGAAGTGAAGAAACAGATTGACAGAGCCAGAAGAGTACCCAGAAGTCACCTACTACAGGACAGGCCCAACAAAGAAAACAACAGAACGCCACTAGCCATCACCTTCAGCCCCCAACTAAAACCTCTCCAACAAATCAAGGATCTACAACCTATCTTGACGGACGACCCATCACTCTCACAGATCTTGGGAGACAGGCCAGTCCTTGCTTCCAGCAGCCCCGTAACCTGAAGCAAATACTCACCAGCAACCACATACCACACAACAGAAGCACTAACCCAGGAACCTATCCTTGCAACAAAGCCCGTTGCCAACTGTGCCCACATATCGATTCAGGGGACACCATCGTTGGGCCTAATCACATCAGCCACACTACCAGAGGCTCGTTCACCTGCACATCTACCAATGTGATATATGCCATCATGTGCCAGCAATGCCCCTCTGCCATGTACATTGGCCAAACTGGACTACGTAAAAGACTAAATGGACACAAATTAGACATCAAGAAATAGAACGTTCAAAAACCAGTCGGAGAATACTTCAATCTCTTTGGTTACTCAATTACAGACCTAAAAGTAGCAATTCTTCAACCAAAAAAAAAACTTCAAAAACAGACTCCAACGAGAGACTGCTGAATTGGAATTAATTTGCAAACTGGATACAATTAACTTAGGCTTGAAGAAAGACGGGGAGTGGATGGATCATTACACAAAGTAAAACTATTTCCCCATGTTTATTCCCCCCCCACTGTTCCTCAGACATTCTTGTCAACTTCTGGAAATGTCCCACCTTGATTATCACTACAAAAGGTTTCTCCCCCCTGCTTTCCCCCGCTCTCCGGCTGGTAATAGCTCATCTGACCTGATCACTCTTGTTACAGTGCGTATGGTAACACCCATTGTTTCATGTTCTCGGTGTATATAAATCTCCCCACTGTATTTTCCACTGAATGCATCCGATGAAGTGAGCAGTAGCTCATGAAAGCTTATGCTCAAATAAATTTGTTAGTTGCTAAGGTGCCACAAGTACTCCTTTTCTTTTTGCAGATACAGACTAACACGACTGCTACTTTGAAACCGGTATTTATGTACTGTCACAGTCTTTATTAGCAGTATTCTATATTTGCAGTAGCACTTACTACATGCTAGGCACTTTTCAGTCACTTACAAAGGACAGTCCCTACTCCGAACTCGGAATCTAGGGCAACAAGTATTCTTTATTTTTTTTAAAAGGAATTAATTACACTGTCTTCTTTTGCTCTTCAGGGTGGGCTCAGCCCTAAGAATTATTCAGCATTCCTGTGAGGTGATTAAAATCCTCAACTTCAGTGTGACTTCAATGAGAGCACTTAGCATCTCACCAGAAAATTCACCTAACCCTAATCCTGCAGGAGCCAAAACTAGAACCATGTGACCAGCTCTCCATGGACTTCCAGCTTGTGCTCTATAGAACCTATAGCAGTGTCTCTCAGACTTTACAGACTACTGTGCCCCTTTCAAGAGTCTGATTTGTCTTGCATATCCCCAATTTTCACTTAACCTCAAAACCACTTGCTTATAAAATTAGACAGTGTCTAATGTGAAAGTGTCCCAGCTGATTTTACTGAAATTACTGAAAAATTGCTGACTTCCTCATTTTTGCCATATAATTGTAAAATAAACCAATTGGAATAGAAATATTATACTTCCATTTCAGCGTATAGTATATAGAGCAGGGTAAACAAATCATTGTCTGTATGAAATTTTAGTTTGTATGGACTTCGCTTGTGCTTTTTGTCGCCTATTGTAGAACCAACTAGGAAAATATATAAATGAGCTGATGTACCACCTGGAAGACCTCTGAGAGCCGCCAGGGGTACACATACCTGAGGTTGAGAAACACTGCTTTACAGAACAAATACGTATGGGGGGGGGGGAAATTACACAATACTCACACCTTTATCATATCAGTAAGTGAAAGCAGGGGAAAAGACAAGACAAGACATTTTTAAAAGCTTTACTGCTGCCTAACTGGCTAAACACACCATGAAAAATGTACTCCCTGCTGCCCTGTGTTCTTGGTACTCCTTATTTGAGTTTTGATGTCCCAAAGTTAACCCTTCTACCTCTAATGTTCATTTTAACCTCTGTGCTCAGGAAGAATACAATGGCATTCTTTGGCATGCCAACATTCAAATCCCACAATCTTGTGCCTCAGCACAGAAGACTGAGTGGTCACGAGTAACCATGGGATTAACATTGTTGATTGTTAAATTAAAAACAAAAAAGTCCTCCAGAAGTAATATCTGCAGCATCTCACACACTCAGTATGGTCTCAATTGTAGTAATTCATCTTTTTAGTTCTAGAGAACCTAAATCTTCTGTAATTATATTTTTAAGAGCCTGACCCAAGGTCTATTGAACTAAATGGGATTCTTTCCATTGACTTCCATGGGCTTTGGATCAGGTCCCAACAGATTGGAATGATTTCAACTGATCAAGTTTTTCTCGTAACTTCTAAATAAATGTTAAATCTGATTCTGAAACCTTTGACTAGAAGTGTTCTATGTTTATGAAATTCCCACGTCTTAGATTAGCACTTGTCAGATGTGAATCTGTGATCCCATCTTGTCACTTCCTTTAATCTTCTCATTCAAAGTCTCATTTGGTTTGGTGGGGCCTACTGCAAGTTCTTTGTTTTTGTTTGGTTTTGATCACAAATGATGGGGGGAGGGGCAAGCTCACTGGTGAGCAAGAAGTGGGACAGCCAGAGCCCCTTGGATGATTATTACATTAGGTCTGTATGACTGCAGCATGGATGGTATACAAGCCCAGGACCTTAAAAGGGATCAAGTCTGAGAGTGGACAGAAGGAATTGTTATAGACCCTGTCTAGATTATGGGGAGAAAGGTACGTGTGTTTTTTGGGGGGATTTAAAACACGATAGCCAACATGAGTTAATGTGCACATTTTTAAGCACCACTGGGCACCATGGTGTTTAATGCCTTTGAGAACATGTTGGCTGGATGTGGTTAACTCTGGTGAGTTATAGGAGACCAGTTAAAGTGTGTGTGTGTGTGTGTGTGTGTGTGTGTGTGCGCGTTTTTAAAAGGTGTTAAATCCTGCCTCACCTAGGTACTGAGCAGTATTTTGTACATGCCTTACTAGTAGCACCCTGGATTATGAAAAATGGATGAATGTTAAAAATCTGAGGGCCCATTCCTCCTCCCCACACTAAAATCAATGGGGAAACCTGCATTGACTATAATGGGAACCCAGTTGGGTTCTAAGGTTCTTGTTTCTCTTTCATCCTATGTGTGTTTTGGAAGGAATTCTCTCTGCTTTCTCAGTGAAACTAGGCTGGTAGGTTTTGTTTCCTCTGGACCAGATCCTCAGCTCATGTAAATTGGCATCGCTCCAGGGAAGTCAATGGAACTCCCTTGGCCTGCACCAGCTGTGGAGCCGGACTTCTGTTAGTAGTTTCACAACCTGGTTTTCCCACACACTATCACAATGCTATTGTATTTGGGTTCCCAACATTGCAGGGGGCCATCTGAACTGAGGAAAAAAATACAAATCCAAGAATTTGTAAAATGATATTGAATAAAAACATTCCTGTTTATGCTTTAATGGGAAAACAAATACTACCAACTGTTCTTCCATCAGTTTCCCTTTAGGAGGACAGTATCTCTGAATACACAGCAGTGTCCCTCCAAAACCTGTGTGAAATAACAGATTTACCCATAAAGTTGTCTTTCATGTCATTTCTGTAAGATATGGTTAAGTAGTATTGCCTGAGAACATTTCTAAAGAAAGCATCAGTGTTATTTACTCCTTTCCATGTCATGTGTATTTATGTTCTGGTCCTATGATTTGCACACTGTCTCCAATTTATTTGTTTTCTTTTTATTGCTGACAGCAATCATTGACAGGGTTGTCAGGGGGAACCCCCTCCCCCCCATACACACACTTTCTTGGCACAATGGTCCTGATTTGCGCTCACTTATGAGAGAGTGTAAATTTGGCACAGCTCAGTACAAGCCAATAGGATCACATCAGTTTGAAACTAGTGCAACTGAGAGCAGAACCAGGCTCTGGTTCTATTTAACATGATATCTAATGATAAGTTAGGATTCTTTTACAGTAAAAAAAGTCCTAAAGAAATAGAAGCTCATCCAAATCCCATTAGGTCAGTGGCAAAACACCTACTGACTTGAACAGCAGCAGGATCTGGCCCATCTTCAGAAATCTTTCAATATGAAGAAGTATCATTCAAAAGAATTTCCATCCTGCATACACTTTGTAGGATTCCTCTGGGATTTAAATAATATACTAAAAGATAATTGGAGAGCACAGTTAATGGGCATTTATAAAGGATTACATCAAGTCAGGATTCAGGCAAGGTTTGAACAGGATATTTTAGAAGGCTTAATTGTGTTTTTTGTTTTTGTTAACCAAAGATCTGAAGAAGAGGGAGCTGGCAAGCAGCTGATGTTGACTGGTAAATAGAATAACTCCTGCCCAAATCTTAGATTTTTGGGGATTACAACAAATATCTAGTTTACATTTAAGTTTTTTGAAAAGGTAGACTCTCTCTTTGAAGCAAACTTGAGTACAGAACAGTCAGAGAGAACAGTTTACATGTTTCTCTGTGTGTTATTAAAAGATCAGTTTTGAATTATGCCCATGAAGTGCAATAGAACAAACATCTTTTGGTAAATATTCTTAAAGACTCCCTCAGTGACTATGTTCTAGCATGTGTGTGTTATGGATGCTGCCAATGTTGATTATAAAATAGCATAAAGGAAATGTGACATTCTGAGGTTCAATAGCCATTGCAATATCCTAGCATGAAACAGACTTACCAGGCCTTATTGACTAAATATATAATGTAAGATGCACTAGCCTTAACACTGGGTTATCAATCAATATGCATTTGTCACACAAACAAAACAGATTCCATAAGAGTTATAGAATAGTATTTAGGAGTTTATAAGAGCTGATCTTACTAGCTGACTAACTAGGAATAAGCATTTCAACCCTGTGCAAATTTCAATCTGAGTTTATTTCAAGTTCCTGTTTCATAATTTTCCATATAAGCTAATACACCCCTCTTTGAACAGATAGTTGCATGAAAAGAATCCACAGGAGCTTAAATTTCAAAAAGTCCTGCCTAGAAAAATACCTGGATGTGATACAGATGTACTTACAAAACTTACAGGTTTAATTTTGGCTACTACATCCTCTACCACTGAAAACACAATTCACTAGAGCTGGTTGAAAAATTAAAAAAAAAGTTTGTGGAAAATGTCAACGTTCTTTCCATCTAGCAGGTTTCTAAATGGATCCATTTTAGTTGTTTTTAATCAGTTTTTAAACAAAACCACTATCAAAATGGTTGAAATTGTCTGTTTTCTGAAAACAGGGATAGATCCTGTTGCCGTTGAAGTTATTAACTTGTTGATTTCAGTGGGAACAGAACGAGGCCCTATACTGGTACCTAAATACAATTACTTATGACTAGACTTGCAATGATTCCTTTCCAGGATAGCCCATAGCTTGTAAGACCTTTGGGACAGAAACTGTCTTTTCATTGTGCCTAGCACTGGAGAACTTGTCCCTGATTGGGAACTCAAGACAATACCACAAAAGAAATATTTAGTGATGATAATACTATGGTGACTGACAAACTACAAATACCCATTTTACATATGCAGAGTAGATTCTAGCAACGTATGCAAGATGCCAC
The DNA here is from genome assembly GCF_965152235.1 of Eretmochelys imbricata. Taxonomy (NCBI): domain Eukaryota; kingdom Metazoa; phylum Chordata; order Testudines; family Cheloniidae; genus Eretmochelys; species Eretmochelys imbricata. Next base: position 239,114,157 of record NC_135572.1, read on the forward strand.
TCTTTACATAGCTTAGTCATCTAAAAAGTGGAACGAAAGCAGTGAAAAAAGTCTTTCCTCCAATCTGCTGCAGCAAAAAAGCCAGCAACACCAACTTCATTTCTCACTGCCAAAATAAGGTCACATGCTGAACATCCACACCTGTCTTCAAAGGACAAAGGTTGATTGTTTTCCAAAAAGCATAGCCAGACTGGCAGCAGCAGAAGCACAAAAACATCCTCCTGCTCTACATGACTAATTGTCCTCCCTCAAACCTATTACACTCCTTGAACTAACTATGGCAACGAAGGGTGAGAAAAATATGGTCTCCAAAAGCATAATAATAAATACACACAATCCACTCATTCAGTAGGGGCCAAATCCAGAGGATTTTATTTTGATCAAATTCCCATGGAACTCACTAGTGTTTTTCTTAAGTAAGGCCCACCGGATATGCCCTCCCTATCCAATCACCCTTTATTTTAAGTTGCTTGTAACTTTCTCATACTTTAATCACACAAGGTCTCAACACAAAGATGGAGGATAGATAGCAGAATACAGTCTGGTAATGATTAAGATGTTGATGTAATGTATATATTATATATATAATTGGGTGAAGTATTAGTTATTGTCACACTCTGATATATGAACATGGTTTGCCTTATTCCTACAGCTGTCCAAACCATGGATTGTTCTAATCTGCTCTTTTTTCTGCCTAATGCATTATGAGGATTTGTTGTTGCTGCAATTTCAGCCAAAGTGTGGCCCTAAAAATAGGTAGGCCTCTCAGTCAAATGATGTATATTTGCCTTCCAAGAATTTCCTACAGATTTTGGAAAACATATGGTGCTGAGTTGGGAGAGGCAGGAGAGCTGAAAATGTCTGAAAAGAGATGAAAATCTGGTGTAAATGAGCATCTTGGGCCCTAACTCAAGACCTATCTGGAAACACTTATGCAGGTGACTAATTTTACTCATCTGCTCTATTATATGGTCTAGTTAGCAGGAATTTTAGAAAATAATCCTTGTAATCAAAAGAGTAAACAGTGAAAAGCAACACATTTGTAACCTGTGGAACCCAATGACACATGATAACACTGAGGCCAAGAGGATTACACATTTTTATGGATAATGAGAATACTCAGAGTTATATTAAATAGAATGCACCTTTTTAAAGAGAAATATAAACCCTCATGCTACAGGAATAAGCCAACCACTAATAGATGAAGTTAGGAAGAAACTTTCCTTATGAGCAAGTTATTCCATAATCACCCTCTACACGTCACCTCTCACTATCTTAGATAGAAAAGGAGTACTTGTGGCACCTTAGAGACTAACAAATTTATTTGAGCATAAGCTTTCGTTAGTCTCTAAGGTGCCACAAATACTCCTTTTCTTTTGTGAATACAGACTAACACGGCTGCTACTCTGAAACCTCTCTTAGATAGGGCATCTTTCTTTGAAGCATCTGTTACTTGCCACCATCAGAGAGGGGATACTTACCTTCATGTCATGGCAGTCTTGGATGTTGTTTGATTTAAGAACACTTTCACTGCAGATTTGACAAAATGCAAAGAAGGTACCAATATGAGATTTCTAAAGATGGCTACAGCACTTAACCCAAGGTTTAAGAACCTGAAGTGCCTTCCAAAATCTCAGAGGGACGAGATGTGGAACATGTTTCATTTCCAGGTTCCAGCTGGACCAGGAGTGCCAAAACACAGTGGTCACCACTAAGTCACTGTTTACTCAGTTACCCCACACAAGTACTGAGCAGAGAGATACTCAAAACCAATTCAAATTTTATGACAAAAATTTTGTTACATTTTAATTTTTAAAACAGGATAGTGTTTTCACAAAAAATTCCCACTGTTTCTTTCCCTCCCGGCTCTAGTATTGACACATGGCAGCAATTTCCAATTTACCATACAAGCAGATGCTGTGGTTACTCAGATACCAGTGCATGGTAAGTGCTGGTAAGTACTGTCAGGCCATCACTGTGCTATGAGAAATACAGCACTTAAGAATGGCCATACTGGGTCAAACCAGAGGTCCATCAAGCCCAGTATCCTGTCCTCTGACAGTGGCCAAGGGCAGGTGCCCCAAAGGGAATGAACAGACAGGTTATCATCAAGTGATCCATGCCCTGTCATCCAATCCCAGCTTCTGGCAAACAGAGGCTAGGGACACCAATCCTGCCCATCCTGGCTAATAGCCATTGATGGACCAATCTAGCTCCCTTTTGAACTCCGTTATAGTATTGGCCTTCACAACACCCTCTGGCAAGCAGTTCCAGAGGTTGACAGTGTGTTGTGTGAAAAAATACTTTCTTGTGTTTGTTTTAAACCTGCTACCTATTAATTTCATTTGGTGGCCCCTTATTCTTGTATTATGAAAAGGAGTAAAACACACTTCCTTATTTACTTTCTCTATACCACTCATGATTTTATAGACCTCTATCATATCCCCCCTTTAGTTGCCTCTTTTCCAAGCTGAAAAGTCCCAGTCTTACTAATCTCTCCTCATACGGAAGCCATTCTATACCCCTAATAATTTTTGTTGCCCTTTTCTGAACCTTTTCCAATTCCAATATATCTTTTTTGAGATGGGGCACCCACATCTGCACACAGTATTCAAGGTGTGGGTGTACCATGGATTTAGAGGGGCAATATGATATTTTCTGTCTTATCTATCCCTTTCTTGATGATTCCCAACATTCTGTTCGCTTTTTTGACTGCCGCTGCACACTGAGTGGATGATTTCAGAGAACTATCCACGATGACTCCAAGATCTTTTTCTTGAGTGGTAACAGCTAATTTAGACCCCATCATTGGAAAACATAATCCTAACCATACATATACAATGTGCATTACTTTGCATTTATCAACATTAAATTTCATCTGCCATTTTGTTGCCCAGTCACCCAGTTTTGTAAGATCTTTTTGTAGCTCTTTGCAGTCTGCCTGGGACTTACAAAACTACAAGATAGTTATCATCTGCAAATTTTGCCACCTCACTATTTACCCCTTTTTCCAGATCATTTATGAATATGTTAAATAGGACTGGGTCCAGTACAGATCCCTGGGGGACACCACTATTTACCTCTCCATTCTGAGAACTGACCATTTATTCCTACCCTTTGTTTCCTATCTTTTAACCAGTTACCAATCCATAAGAGGACCTTCCCTCTTATCCCATGACTGCTTATTTTGCTTAAGAGCCTTTGGTGAGGGACCTTGTCAAAGGCTTTCTGAAAATCTACACTATATCCACTGGATCTACCTTGTCCACATGCTTGTTGACCCCCTCAAAGAATTCTAGTAGATTGGTGAGGCATGATTTCCCTTTACAAAAACCATGTTGACTATTTCCCAACAAATTATGTTCATCTGTGTGTCTGACAATTTTGTTCTTCACGATAGTTTCAACCAATTTTCCTGATTCTGAAGTGAGGCTTACTGGCCTGTAGTTGCCAAGGTCACCTCTGGACCCCTTTTTAAAAATTGGTGTCACATTAGCTATCCTCCAGCCATTTGGTACAGAAGCTGATTTAAATGATAGGTTACAGATGACAGTTACTAGTCCTACAATTTCACATTTGAGTTCCTTCGAACTCTTGGGTGAATACCATCAGGTCCTGTAGACTTATTACTGTTTCGTTTATCAATTTTGTTCCAAAACCTCCTCTAAAGACACTTCAGTTTGGGACAGTTCCTCAGATCTCTCACCCAAAAAGAATGGCTCAGGTTTGGGAATCTCCCTCAGATTCTCAACAGTGAAGACCACTGCAAAGAATTCATTTAGTTTCTCCACAATGGCCTAAACGTCTTTGAGTGCTCCTTTAGCATCTTGATCGTCCAGTGGCCCTGCTGGTTGTCTAGACGGCTTCCTGCTTCTGATATATTTAAAAAAAAATTTGCTATTACTTTTGGAGTCTTTGGCTAGATGTTCTTCAAATTCTTTTTTGGTCTTTCTAATTATATTTTTACACTTCATTTCCAGAGTTTATGCTCTTTTCCTCATTAGGATTTATCTTCCACTTTTTAAAGGATGCCTTTTTGCCTCTCACTGCTTCTTTTACTTTGTTTAACCACAGTGGCTCTTTTTTGGTTCTTTTACTAGGTTTTTTTAAATTGGGGTATACGTTTAAGTTGAGCTTCTATTATGGTGTCTTTAAAAAGTTTCCATACAGCTTGCAGGGATTTTACTTTTGGCACTGTACCTTTTAATTTCTGTTTCACTGACCTCCTCATTTCTGTGTAGTTTCCCTTTCTGAAATTAAATGCCACAGTGTTGGGCCGCTGTGGAGTTTTTCCCACCACAGGGATGTTAAATGTAATTATATTGTCACTATTACCAAGCAGTCCAGCTATATTCACCTCTTGGACCTGATCCTGTGCTCCACTTAGGACAAAATCAAGAATTGCCTCCCCTCTTGTGGGTTCCAGGACTAGCTGCTCCAAGAAGCAGTCATTTAAAGAAATGTCAAGAAACTATCTCAGCATCCCTTCCTGAGGTGATTTGTACCCAATCAATATGGGGATAGTTTAAATCCCCCATTATTGAGTTTTTTATTTTAATAGCCTCTCTAATCTCCCTGAGCATTTCAGAGTCACTAGCACCATCCTGGTCAGGTGGTCTGTAATATAGCCTACTGCTATATTCTTATTTTTCTAGTATGGAATTACTATCCATAGAGATTCTACAGTACAATTTAGTTCATTTAAGATTTTTACTTCATTTGATTCTATGCTTTCTTTCACATATAGTGCCACTGCCCCACCAGCATGACCTGTTCTGTCCTTCCGATATATTTTGTACTCTGGTATTACTGTGTCCCATTGATTATCCTCATTCCACCAGGTTTCTGTGATGCCTATTATATCAACATCCTCATTTAATACTAGGCACTCTAGTTTACTCATCTTATTATTTAGACTTCTAGCATTGGTATATAAGCATTTTAAAAACTTGCCATTTTTTGGCTGTCCCCTATTGCCTGATGTAATTGAATGGGACTTTTTTCATTTTCTCATCAGATCCTCCCTGTATTTTATCATTTTCCATCCTCTCCTCCTTATTAGGACATAGGGAATCTCCATTTATAGATCCTCCCCTGAGGCAGTGGTTCTCAAAGCCAGTCCGCCGCTTGTTCAGGGAAAGCCCCTGGAGGGCCAGACCGGTTTGTTTACCTGCCACGTCCACAGGTTCGGCCGATCGCAGCTCCCACTGGCCGCGGTTCGCTGCTCCAGCGGCGCGGGCCAAGGGACATGCTGGCCACCCTTCCCGCAGCCCCCATTGGCCTGGGGCACCGAACTGCGACCAGTGGGAGCTGCGATTGACCAAACCTGTGGACGGGACAGGTAAACAAATCTGTCCGGCCCACCACGGGCTTTCCTTGAACAAGCGGCGGACTGGCTTTGAGAACCACGGCCCTAAAGGCCGTCCGAACCACATGCTCCTCCACACCTGTTGGCTTTCCCCCAGCCCTTAGTTTATTTAGTGGTGGTTCCAGACCAGACTATAAGCAAGTACTAGAAAACCCAAAAGCTCCTCTTTCACAAAATGTACCCCATTTTGCACAGCCCAGAGGTTCAGGTGGTTTGAAGAAGGTTAAATTAAACAGCCAAATTTCTGGGTATTTATCTGAAGCAACCCCGCCCCCCAACTCCAATTTTTGATGTTCATCATGACCAATTAAAGATGGCCTGTATTAAAAAAAAATAGATGCCTATATGGCTATGATTTCCATTAGCTACCTTGACTGTGCCAGTTTTAACTGTCACCTTTTACGAAAGATTGAAAGTAGTTTCTCTAATAACTCGTGAAAGTTAAAAACCCAGCCAGGTTGTATAGTAGGTAAAGCCTGACTGAAAGCCACATCCATAACTGCTGCTAGGTGTCCATAGCAACAACCAACCCATCCCCCAAAACCAGCATGGGTCCAGAGCTGACTAGAAAGTATCTCTCTTCTCTCACACTTTGAGAAGTGAAGAAGTTTCCGTGGATTTAAATGGCCAAACCCATCATCCCCCAGATCAGTATAGAAGAAGATCAAATATTTCCTGCTCAAGCTGCTCATACTTCTCATAGAAAAGATAATAATTGAGGACAAAGTTGAGGCCTGAAATTTGGAAGGCCCATCACTGAGAAGCCAATGCATATGACTCATGCATAGCAATGAGGAGGATCCTGTGTTTTGGCCTGGAAAAATCAAGGCAGGAGGGGAGGACTATAGTTTGTTCATATGAATTTGTATTGTCTTTTTATACTGGTGAGACTGTGTACAGATAACGATCCTTCTGTAGGAGCTGTTAAGGATGTAATATGATTTAGATATAAATAGCTTAAATAAAGGGAGTGGTGAACATTATTCACTTTATCTGATCAGTTTAAGTTACAGTACGCCCTGTCCAGTCTATACTAGTACAATTAACACCACCTGTCTAGCTAGCCTCAGCCAATCAATATGACAATTTTAAGGCCATTTTGTAATTTACATTGCTTTATAGCATAGTAAAGTCCTTTTCACTGGCACACTCCAGTACAATAATATTTTATACTTTTATGACCCCTTTTGCCCAAAGATCTTAAAGCACTTTACCAACAATTAAGCAACAAAACACCCCTGTGCATTCAATATGTATCATTATACCAATTTTGAAGCTCGAGGGTCTGTTCCTCATCTCCTTTGTAAAGAAATTTTGCACTACACCAAAAGCACAAGTTGACCATAGAGCTGCACGGCATTCACTGGGAACTATGGGTGCTGGAGTGGTGTAGTGACCTTACAAAGGGTCAAGGAACAGGTGCTGCTTTATGTCCACCTCTACGTCCTCCAGCTCAAAGGTGAGTCATGTTCCTCTCAGGAATACCTGAGGATTGAGCTTTGAGAATCTGAAGACACAGAAAAATTAAGGGTTTGTGGCCTGATTTCCAGAGGTGCAAAGCACCTAAATTCCTATTGAAACCAGCAGGTGCTCAGCCCCTTTGCAAATCAGGACACCCATTTAGATGCTTAAATATTGATTTAGGCAGCTAAGTTTGGCAATGAATGGCCAATGAAAGCATCAGCACAGAGCCAGGAATAAAACCCCAAGTTCAAAGTCAGAGTCACCTGCTTTAACCACTGGAAATATGTCAATTAAACATCTCAATTATGAGAGTCTTATTGGGATATGCAGTGCTGAGAGATATTTTTTAAAAGCCTTTTCATAAATGGGACTAGGGGCCAGCTCCTCAGCCAACCCAATAATTGGCTGGAATGACTTGCATGGCCTTCTGATTCTTCTCCCTAAGGTGCCTTCTCTCTCTCTCTCTTTACTGAAAATCCTACCTCAAAAGCAGTTACCTTCAGGAACTATTCTTCACTTGTTCCCCCTCGCGCCCCCCCCCCAAAAAAAATCTTTCTACACCCTCCTTTACTGAACTGTTTGCCACATGCTTTATTGTGTCTTTATTGGTTTGGTCTCTCCTGTGAACTGCCTGAGGCAAAAAGCATGTCTCATTCTACTGAAGGTTTTACAAAGTGCCATATACATTTCTGGCACTACATAAATGAGGATTGATAACATTCATAGAACGTTGCATTTAAAACTCTGTCTAGCTTTTGCACCATAAAAACCTGTATCAGTCTTGCTCCACTAGCTCTCAACCTAAAGCCAATAGCACTCAGAGGATGGAAGCCAGACCCTCCACAGGCTGCTGTGAACAGGAATCAGTAAGCCAATGGCCACCATATTGCTAAACATGAGGGAGATTCTGGGAAAGAGGTAGAGTTCTGTGATGATGTGGGGGTGGGAGGAAATGTCCTGGTGTGGAACAAGACCATGGAAAAGGTTGAGAACGACTGGTCTAGGTAGTTTAAGGTCAAAGGTCCACCATCTTGAAGGAGAAAAAAAAAGAATGTGGGAGAAAGGGCAGTACCTTAAGAGTGTTGTCAATGGTAAGTATTTTCAACCAACAAGAGTGCATTTGTCAGCGGAGCAAAGAAAGAAGTTAAAGATAAGGGAGGGGAGGAGATGAAAGAGAATAAAGAGGCAAGGGCAGGAGGCTATGGGTTTGAGAGGCTGAAAATGAATAGGCCTCACTTTCACAGAATAGGGTGGAGGAGAGGGTGGACTTGGAGGTCCGAGATGGGAAGGAAAGGAAGGAATTTATGCCTAAGAGCCAGTCTTTAAGAAGTGCTCAGCTCTCACGCAGGGGCCAAAATAAGTCGCCAGGTTTTCAGTAGAGATCAACTCATTGTGTTCTGAGCTCTTAAAATATTTCCTATTAAGTATCACAATGGGAGCTGTAGGACACTGGGGGCTTTTTAAAAATCTGATCCTTATGCGGGGGGGGAATCTCTCGCCAACTGAAAGTGCTGAGCACTTTAAAAATGGTTGTGAGTAAGAGGAGCAGGTTTTATGCTTTAAATGCAGATCCCACGTACTGTTTCTTGTGTGTCCTGAAGAGGGGTTTTATTTTTTTGTGAATTCCACAGTTTTCTCTCTCTTCTAGAGCCTCTGGAGATGGGCACGGCCAGCTGATACGAGGGTTTGAGAACTAATGAGACTACAGTTCCTTTGAGATCTGCTGCACATGAGAAAGTGTGCCTGGGAATCTCAACAGCCCTGACCCTTCTCCAGTTTTCCCCTGGCATAACTCCATTTACTCCAGTGGATTCAGTCCTGATTCACACCAGCGTGAATGAGAGGAGACTTGATTCCAAGAGCCTGAACAAGCTAGAAACAAAAAACAATGGTAATGACTATTCTCCTGTGTCCAAACAGATTAACCGGAACTATAAACAAAAGCCAGATCAGGTTTTTCAGACCAGAAGCTGAAAAGAGCAGTTCTATTTTCTTTTATGGACCACGGTAAAGTAGATCTTAATATTTAACCATAACACAATAAAATGTAAAAACAGATTCATCTAGACCTATAGTCTGGGAGGAACTTAGGTATCTGGGATTTTCAAGACTCCTAAGAAACCCAAATAATTAAAAAAAAATAGAGAATTAAAATGGGGGCACCTCAAAACCTGTTGGGCAGCTCTGATAAGCACCCTTGACTTAAGATAGTCCCCATGAAGTTTAGAGAAATAGCTGAACGTCTCAGGGGAACAGGCTTGCTTGTGAGATTTCTGACAGTCCTACTTCCAGTTATGGTGGAAATACTGTGAGAATAGACTTTCATGGAGAAATTCACTATTTGTGCTTCTAGTACGGACTGGGATCTGGGTGTGGAAAGGCCACAAGGAAATGAAAATGAACAAGAAGAATACATAATGCTTCTGTAGGGCTTTTTCATCAAAGCAAAAAGATGGATGGATAATCATTATTATTCCCATTTTACAGAGGAGAAAATAGAGAAGTTAAGGCCCAGGACTCACAGGTATTTAGATGCCTAATTCCCATTGATTTCAATAGGAGTTAGGGGCCTACATACATTTGAGGATCTGGTCCTAAAGTGACTTGCCTAAAGTAACATAGCACATCAGGACAGAACCTAGCAAATGATTCAGCATTCCTAGCTCAGCGCCACATCTCTTCGAAAGCCCTGCTTCCAATGGCAGGGCATTTATCTGAATATTTTCAAAATTGCATAAAAAGGGGTTCAGCTTGAGTTAAAGCCAAGCTCTGGACAGAGGTTTCAGTCATCTCCTGTTTTAGCTTAATTGATTTACCTGGCTCTAGTGATACAACAGGTACATTCTGCTTTTAAAGGGAATAGGTCATTGAGACTGAAGCAGGAGACTGGTAACTCCGCTTTTGCTCTCTGGGCACAGAGCCCAATAGTGCCTAGAACTACATTAAGCTCAGTGGTTTCTGCCCATGAACCTTTCCTTTGGTTTCTAAATAGCAACCCTTGTATTTCAAATGAAACTCAGCTGAAATTGCTAAGTTTCACCTGGTTTCATGTTGAAATAGTTTTAGTGTGATGTGGCTAAGTGTATCAATTCCCTCTCTAGCAGCTAGTCCACACAGAAGATAAGAGCCTACTACTGCTACTAATCCATGGTGTTACTGGTTTTGCTCAGGGGTAGAAGCCTGTGCTTTCAGAGCTATGGATCCCAGATTCTGTCCACACTGATTGCCTATAGTGTGGTGGTGGTGAGGTGACACAGTAGCCACAGAACCAAAAAGCAGCCCAAGTTTATTCAACAGATTTGTGGAGTCTTATCACAACAAACTGAGGCTAAGTTTTGAATTTGTAATGAAACCTGAATCCACACTAGTTTTGCCTGGTTTGGTTTTCACTGGGAACATTGTGTTCTAGTTGCTTCACTAGACAAGTTCCCTTTCATTCATGCTAATAGACTAAAGCACTTTGTCACACTGTTCCTAACTGAAAATACCTTTACCACTAATAAAGCAAAAAATCAGTCAGGATCTATTTAACACATTAGCAGTTTTCCTTCATTTTTCTATCATATTTCAACAACAGCTAGGGGGTCAAATTCATTCCTGCTGTAATTCTGATGGAGTTACACTCGGGGTGAATTTAGCCCACTGTCTTTAACTTCATTAAAAAGGTCTTGATAATATATTTTACAGTTCTTAAACAGCTGGTGAATCTGAACAATAATCAAATACTTTGAAAAGAGCACTTGAGTGGGATGATACTAAAACAAGCATATATTGATATTTTACACCACCTCTTTCCGTTCTGCTGTGCTGCCAAGAAAGGCAATGTTGCTCATTTCTGCGTTAATAAATGAGTTCCAGAAAGATGCACTTTCTGCTACAGAATAGGAGCATATTTGTTTTATGAGCAAGACACACTCCATCCCATGCCCATATGCGTGATCTCCAATCTCTACACTGGCCTAATACCAGCCCAAAAGACTGTGAGCAGTATATCTGCACGCAGGGTGTTCTAACACAATAGATCTCCTCCATGGAGCACCTCATCTCCAAATTCTCTAATGCATAGTTTCCAGAATATTCTGTCCTACAGATCACCGGCAAAGGCCCTGGGAGCTACACTGACAAACTTTGCTCTGGCTCACAGGTGCTCAACCTTTCCCAGCCAGCGTCCCAACAAATAGCTGGCATATCCATCATAGTGCAACCATATATAAACAAATAATGGCACAAGATCTCATGAACCAATATCTCGTAATCCTTTGCATCAGCTCCTCCAGCACTCCTGACATCACTTGAGCTCCACTTAAACATCGTCTCTCCTGGCTGCTGGGAGTTACAGATCCAACTTCTCAATCTCACCTCTCTCTTCCAGTGCCATTCCCCACCTCCTCCACCTGAGCCTGGCTGCTGAGAATGGAAAACAACATGCTTCTCTTTCCTCCCCTACATTTGGTGTGTGTGTTTTCTCAGTAGCTCTCAGACACTTGTCTCTCCACTTCTCACTCTCCCTGAAACACATATATCAGGAAGAACATTCTCATGGTCACCACACCATTCAACTCCAAGACCAGGCAGCGTGAGCAGAAACCCAATCAGTGGCATGTGTAATTGTGCTGGTAAGGAATGTCCCTACACCAAAACCTGCTGGTAACCCAACATGGTGGAGCAACCCACAGACTGAGAGCTGCAAGTCTAGCCAACACATTATTATTTAATACTCTAGCTAGATTCTTAAATTGGCACCCATTACTTTTGTATCTTTAGGTCTTCTATATAGGTGTAAAGGTGAAATGATTGTAAAGCTCAAAGCAAAAAGATCCTAAGAATTATGTAGCCAGAATCTTGTGTTCCCAGTGTCTGTGGGAGCTCTGCCATCACAGAGGTCATGCAGGTTGATGTGTGCAAAACCCAGGAGTTTTAGTTCAGACTTGAGTTTTGCTTTGAAATTTTAGGCTAACTCAAAGTGTAAATGTACCAATTTTTGCCTGGCTTCAGGTGGAAGCCATGCAAAACAACTGAGTTTTGCATTACTTATACCCAGCCCACACCCATCCAAATGTCAGTCCAAATTCCTGCAAACAGTTCATAAATCATGGCAAATATTACCTGAGTTATGGGTTGGTCACAAAACCTCAATGACCATTGGCCTGGCTGGGGACTCCCTCTGGAAGGGTAGCACAGCTTTATGTGCCAATTCTCAGGTCTACCCCCCTTTTTTTTTATGTTGGCTGCATACAGGCAAATCAAGGAGCATGCTCAGCAGCTGTAAACTTGCATGCCCTCACTGACTTCAATGGAGCAATGCCAATTTACTCCCACTGGAGACCTAGTCCTGAATCTTTGGGCTGTTTATCTGTCCTTCTAATGAAGAGGTTATTCAAAATTTGGGAGATCCATAGTGTGGATCTGAGAAGAGAATCTGACCATCAGTGTTTGCAGAAACTTTAGGACACGTTAACTTAAAAAAACGAAGTGGAAATGTTGCATGCCCTAGTTTATTGTTCCCCTTCCACCCTCACCTTGTAATGGAGCAAGTCCTATTGGAAATTTCTCTTCTGTAAGTGAGGGCAGAATTTCACCATGCAAGACATAACTGAACTTTTAGATCTATATTTTGGAAGAAGAGAGAGAAAGGGGAAAGGGCTAATTAAAACGAGCCATTGTCTGTTTAGAAACTCAGGTCCTGATCATTCCAACTTTTTCAGAATTGGGCCTTTGACTTTTAAGTCTCAGAGATAATTTGATAAGGATTGCTAACACAAAGATGTAATTGTTATGTGCAGCAGCTGGATTAATACAATTAACCATAACAATTCAGGTCAAATAATCCTCAAACTAATAAGGATTTATGTTTATGTGGTACACTATACACTGGTCTACTGCATCAAGAATCTTTTCTTTGTTAAAGTGCCTAAACATGTATTTACTTGGTGGGAGATTGTATGTTCTATTGGTTGAATAATGCTCAGAATTAGTACAAACACGTAAGAATACATCTACTTGAAATATGGTCCTTTGGGGAAAAATAACAGGCATAGAAAACATGTATAATACACTCCCCAACACAGGAATGTTACCATAGCCACATGTACTGTCTCTCTAAAAATGATTAAATAAAACAAGGCCAAATCCTGAGTGCCCCAAACTCCTAGTGACTTCTACAGGAGTGGCCTGTGCTCAGGATTTGGGCTATATTTCTTAGCTGATTGCATGTATGTGCATGATCATAATAGACTTACCAGGGACCCCACCCTTTACTCCTGCCACTGTGTTTTTTATGCCATTACTGCATTAGACAAGGCTAGCCTGTCACTCACAACTTCAAATTTCCTCGTTTTAGCTGGCTTGTGTCACACCCTTCAGACTTTACAGACTTACTTGTTTTGCATTTCATAGTAACCCTTTAGTCCCAAGAGCCACAGGTTGTGTGTTCTATGGCAAAGGATTTGGGATATGGCAGGGGGGAACGAAAGGGTTTAAGTTACAGTCTTTTTTTAACTCATCACAGTGTGGAAGCTAAAAGAACAGCCAGTTCTTTTCTGACACTATTATAAACACATTGAATTAGAGGTTTATAATTATACTTTCACCCTCTTAAACCTGACTGCTTTTTGGGGGGGATAACAACATAAGTAGTAAACATTTTTTTCAGTATTACTAACCATCATTTAATAGCAAACAGGTAAATAGGTAACATAATATACCTCTGGTGCACAGCAACCCTGTATTTTATTCAAGGTATTGGGTGTTTTGGGGAAGAATATGAAGGATTATATTATACTGCAAGTTTCCTCGGGAAAGTAAATTAGACACATAATTGCAGGAATATTTATAGTTAGTTTAGCTCATATATGGTGTAGGACATGCAGTTGGTTAGTCTTAAGTGTAGCATCATGCAGATTGCATTAATGTTGGCAAATGCACTTTATGTAGAAACAGACTTTATGCTTACAATTATCCCAGCCCAATATGGAGTGTCTCTGACTAGTAAAGAAGAGCTGATGCCTGCCATAATGAAGCCCAGCACTGTTATAGAGATGCCTAACACCAGCTGCAACAAAGCAACGAGCAGCGGGAAACGGCAGCAACAACAAGTGTGGGATTCCTCCTCCTGGCCCGTTTTGGGATCCCCCTTGGCTTTCTTCTTCATTGCTGGCTCCTGCTGCTTGGCTGGATCGGTGCTCTTCTCCCCTTCAGGTGCCTTCCCTGCCTGGTTCTGGTTATTAAGGGATGCGTTGTTCTGAGGTTTCTTCTCCTCTTTTCTCATGTTGATGAACTTTTTTTTTCTGGCTGATGGGCGTGTTGAGGGGTTGTTTTTGTGTGTGTGTGTGCCCCCGAAGCTTCGCTTTGTGCTGGCTGAGTTGTTCCTGGTATTTGAATCAAGGAGGGTGAACAAATATGGAAAACATTTGGAGCAGATTGTCAGAGCTTCTAAATGCCACATATAGCCCGGAGAAGAGGGGGAATCAAGGGGGGTAGTGAACTCCCAACATGCAGAAGCAGATTGCCTGTGCTGGGGCTGGCTGTGCACACGAGAACTGTGCATATGTAATCAGAATCACCGCTTGTGTGAACTTAATTAATATGCAGGAAACCATTGTCTAGGTAGGGGCTGCCTGAGCACATGGGGGATTGATTTGATTTGTGCGTATGAAATTAACAGGCACCAGTTGATCACCACACTGCACTGTGTTATTAGCACGCAGAAGCTAATAGAATAAATTAGTGGGGTGCTGTGCACACCGTGTGCAAGTGCGTGATTTTTGCATGCAAAAGTCTACTGCCTGTGCGTCTGAGTGTGTGTGCAGAGGTGGGGAGACTGTATCTAAAAAGAGTGTGTCAGTGACATGAAGAAAATTCAAAGCCAGTTTCCTGGATTTCAAGCAATCCAGAATTTGCCATAACTTTAAAAGGCAAGGGGAGGTACCGAATATTTAACAAATAGGAACACTAGGGACTCATCTTAAAAAACGTGTACTCCTTTGGCATGCATTATGGAAAGTAACAAGCACTGGTGACTATGTGCAGGTACCGATGAAGCATAAAGTATTTGTTGGTACCTTAACATTTACTAGGGCCACGCTTCATCATTAATCAATCAAGGAAGAAGCATTGTATCACCCCATCACACTTTCTTATTTATGCTTATGGGTAGGATATACACAGAAGTGTACAGGTGAATGGTATTTTACACACACACACACACACACACACGGTCCTGCAATGGAATCTGTGCAGGTGGGCCCCTTGCAGAGCCTCACTGGGGGCTCCATTTGGACATGGGAGTCCGCTCATCCACAGAGATTTCATAGCAGGATCGGGGCATGTAACATTAAAGGGATGCTTGAGGATCTTGTATGTAAACACAGGAGTAAAGAGAGCTAGGTAATGAGCATTCTATTAAAAAACACAATCTATGTTTTTACCACTGAGAACAGAGTGCAATATTTCTCATATGGAAAGAAATCATACATCCATTTAAATGATGCATAAATGCTCAAAAAAAAAAAGATACCAAACTGATATTAGAAGTATCAAACTATAAGGTCCTGATCCATAAAGCAAGCCTTTAAATAGGAATTCAACTAACTTTGGGGGAATTACTCAAGTGCTTAACATTAAGCATGTGCTTAAATACCTCACTAGACTGAGGCCTAAGTATGTAAAGAATGACATATTGGCCAGAATTCAGCCATCACTTGCATCCTGTGAAACCTGGCCCCGTGCCCGCAAAGCACTTAAGTGTGAAGCCGAGCAGTACTTGTGAAACCAGCAAACACAAGGGACCACATTCTGCTTCCAGTACACTGGTGAAAAGCCATTTAAATCACTGGCATAACTGATCAGAATTTGGGCCCAGCATTTAGAGAAGAGAATGTTTTCTTAGAATGAATGATAAGAACAAATGGAGAATTTAGAGGAAGGGAGTCATCAGAAAGTGTGTGTGCGTGGGGGTGGGGGTAGGGGGGAACTCACACAACCATCTTGGAAGGATACAAAGTCATGCTGGAGAGAATAACCAAAATGTTGAAGTACCCAAAGAGGATCTTACACATGCTGAGGGTGCATCAAGGAAGTCTTTCCCTTGAAATATTAGCAATATTTTCTGGGAAACTACACTATTTCCATCTCTTTATGGCATTTAACAACAATGAACTATGTCTGCTGTATTAATAAATTATGATGTCACCTTGTTTTATGGGTTAAGCAATATCCTCTTCAGATATTTATACTATAGGTGTACAAAAGAAAACTAGTCATGAAGTGATTTCAGACACTGTACATGCACATAACTCACAAGTGACATCAGTTCTTGTTACCTAAATGAAGGACTAGGAAATACTCTTAAAACAATAATAGTGAAAGACAAAATGAAAGAAAAAATTGGGAAAGATATCCTCAAATATTTGTCATCTATCAAACTGAGCTTTTATATCTTCTTAGTGACAATATTTTATAATAAGCATGGCCTATTCCTTTTTAAAAAAATCATGAAAATACTTTTCACTTATATCATGTTTTTCACCTGACACCTCAAAGTACTTTACAAAAGAGCGTAACTATATTTATGCCATTTTATTGATGGGAAAACTAAGGCACAGAGGGTTTAAGTAGCTTTCACAGGGTCAGACCTAGAGTCAGGGCAGAGCTGGGAATAGACTTTGGTTTCTTGATTCCCAGTTTCCGTCCAAGCTAGCGGGGGGGGGGGGGGGGGGGAAGGCGGTGAGAGAATCAGTATACAGTTAAATAATTTATTAAATTGAATTTAACAGACCACTAATCTATAAACACAAGGAAATATTCTTTTGGAGTTTTCTGAGTTGCAGTTCCTCAACTGTGAGCAATCTGTGCTTGGAGAAGGATTCGAGGTGGTGGGCAAAAGTGAAATAAAGCCACCTTTGCATGGTGAACTTGAGGGAGTAAGTTAGAACAGCTCAGAACTGCTCATATTTATGTTGGTTGGTAATGCACGTAAGGGTTTTTTCCAGAGTTAAGCATGGTCAGAGATGACAGAGTTGGCTAAACCAGGAATCCCCAGTTGTTAGGGCAACATTAAGTTCTCTTTGAATTGTTGTGTGTTGCAAAAGGAGTGTGTTGGAGGTGGAGTATGTGGATATATTTATAATTTATTTACATATATTTTCCCCTTCCCCTCCAACTCAGATCTGAAGTGAGGTTTCTTTTTCAAAGAAAATGTCAGTAAGATTTTTAGCACCTGGATTCTGGTCAAATAGCTGATTAAAGAGAATATTCCACTAAAGGGGCCAAACTCCACCCTGCTTTATTCATGCAGACAGTGCTATTGATTTCAATGGGTAATTCATCTGAGGATTTGCATGACTGACTGTAATGGCTGCTTGCTTGTCTACTGAATGAAGAATCTCTCTCTCTCCCTCTCTCATTTTTAAATAGGTGCCTAAATATATATATTTACCCAATAAGTATCTTAAAAATCTGGCTGTGCTCTCCCGGCTTCAGACGGTACTTCAACAATGCAGATCGTGCAAAGAGAATTTTGGTGTGGATTTTCAAAGGGGCTTATGGGAGCTAGGACCGTTCCCTTCTCCCACGGAAAGTCAGTTGGGCACCTAACACCATTTGTCCCCTTTGAAAATTCCAGTCTTAGGGCCTATTTCTGTACCCCATATGAAGGGAGAACTCAGTGGGACATTTTGTTTGTGTGAGGACTGTAAGGTCAGGACACGTGATTGTGACACATGAACGAAATAGGCTATAAAGCTCACCTTGTCACAAGCAGTTTGTTTTGCAGTAAGTACTAATGTAACACTATTTTTCTTAGGAAACGAAACAAAATAGTTCCCTTCTCAGCCAATCACTTCAGACTGTAAGGGTATGTCTACATGGCACCGACTCTCAGAACCCAGGTCAGCTGACTCGGACTCACAGGGCTTGGGCTGCAGGGACATAAAATTGCAATGTAGACGTTTGGGCGTGGGCTGGAGCCCGGGCTCTGAGACCCTCCCGCTTCATGGGGTCTCAGGGCCCAGGCTCCAGCCCAAGCCCAAAGATCTATACTGCAATTTTATAGCCCCACAGCCTGAGCTTTATGAGCCCGTCAGCTGACCCAGGCCTGTCACAGCTGCGTAGCGGGTCTTTTATTGCTGTGTAGACACACCCTTAGATTAGGGTATGTCTAAACTGCACACTAAGCCTAGGCTCTGACTTGGGTTTGAGCCCTAGCCCCACTTCTGTCCACACAGAAGTCGGTTTGACTCAGATCAGCGAGCACTCAGGTCCTGGGTCCTCGGATGCTGTTAGGAGGGTGGCTCAGAGCCCAAGTTCCACTGAGACTCGGGTCCAAGCCCTGAAATTTAGCAGTGTTGACGTAGGTCAAGCCACAGACCTGAGTCAGAAGGACTGCGCAGTGCAGTATGGACACATTAGCAAGGCCTGAGTCCAGAAGCTGTAAACCCAGGTTTACAATGCAGCGTGGATGCTCAAGTGTGGGCTTGGAAACACCAAGTCCAATAAACCCAGGTCACACAGATCCGGGTTTACAATCCAGCATAGATATACCCTAATTTACCTCTCGGTCAGACACTACATTCTGTCCTGATACAGACACTTCTCTCATCTCTATGAGCCTGATTCTAATCCCCCTATTCATGCTGGATAGCACTTCACCCAGAAGTAGTCCTGTGAGCTTCTGTGGGTCTATCTGTGGAGTAACATACTCTTGTTGAATAGTGAGGGAAGCAGAATCTGGCCTAATGTGGGAATTATTTAGACACATTCCACTTTGCAGTCCCTAGGTTATATGACAAATGTAACAGTCAGAAAACAGCTGACCTGCTTTCATTGGAAGAGTTTTGGAACTCCTATGGCTATTAATCAGCTGTTAAATAAAGCTAGTAGATTATCTTGTAATTTAAAAATATACTATATATGGCATATTTAGATAGTCACTAGAACTGTAGCAGTACACCAAGATGTATTTTGTAAACTTTACTTTGTAATAAAACCCTTGAGTGGGAAAGTATATCTAGTAGGGGATTTTTTAAAAAAGAGAGTTAGACAACGGCTACAAGATGAGGAAACAACAAGGCCCTTTTTACTGTTGCAGACTCACCACTTCTGACCCAGTCCTGCATTTCTTGCACACTTGAAAATATTGAGTTCAACTGGGGCATTGGGCCCAAGCTTGGCCCTTCATTATTATAAACACTACCATATTTGTTAATTGTACTTGATATTGTGCATCTAGTGGAAAATCAATTGTAGAAAAAATCAGAGCGTTGCATGAGCATGTTAGAAATTAATATTGTTATTTTTAGAAATTAGAAGATTTAATAACATGAAACTTTCTAGATTAATTGTAATATATCTTCTGTATGTCACTTGGATTTTCTCAACAACAGAAGAACAACAGTTCCTGATTATGCCCAAAGATCCTGATTCAGGAAAGCACTTGAGCAGAGACTTAACTTTAAGTGTACACTAAGCACATTGTTTCATTAAGCATGTGCTTAAGTGCCCTTCCAAATAAGATGTTTTTGTGAATCGAGGCCACAGATGCATGTTACCATTTATCTCAGGGCATGGAACTCTAATTTTGGTGTACTTTACTGTGGTGTCCCACAGCTTTTTCATATCCAGACATTGTCTAATGTAAAACATTGTGCATCTTTTATTCTTTACTATGCCAAAAGAAAGCATGAAGCCAACAACCATGACAAAGTCAAAATGACCCCCATTTTGCAACGTATGACTTATTTTTCTCTTGTCCAGAACATAAGTGTCAAAAGGTTACAGCTAGGCTTGCATTGCTATGACACAGTCATTCCTATTTCTCCTCCGAATTACAAGGACAAAGATATATATATATATATATAATTCCAGAAATCACTGACTTTTTCTCCACTACACTATATTTTGCTGGAAAGAAATTCACTCACTGATCTCATATGTTAATAAAGAAAGATATTTACACAGATATTTTTAAAAACAATTCTCCAGTAGAGCCAAATTGGTCTCAGAGTTGCAGTCTGGAAATTCCACATAACAACTAAGGGCTGGATTGAGACACTTGACTTGCAGCCCTGAGGATGGCATGGTGTGTGTAGCTGTGCCGCCCCAGGAGTAATTCCAGAAAGGAATTGTGACTCAGAGGCCACCCCTCTGAGTCACAGTTCTCCCATAGCTCCTTTGTACTGTGCAAATTGTGGGTGGGGGAGAGAACTATGCGGCATCTGGCAATGGGCTAGCCCAGCATACTCTTCCCTTCATACCCGGCAAGCTCTACTCTGGCTCACCCACAAGCCATGGCTCCGCCTATTCCCCACTCCCACCCTTTCCTTCTGTTTGCACATGCAGTGGGAGAAGCAGTCCTGCTGAGCCTGAGCCAGGCAAGCCACGTGCAGCTGCCCAAGGAAATGGTGGAATTTATACCCTCATACTTCCCTACATGGTAGGTCAGGGCAATCTCTTCTATATGGGGACTTGATTGTTTTACAAATACTGTAAGCTTCCAGTAATGTTACTTGGTATGAATCAATTATAACTATTTCCACTCTGTGCATGAAAGGGTAGAGATAGAAGAGACCTATTAGATAAATTAGTCCAGTTCTCTGAGACACCAGGAGCATTCCTCACATGAAAAATGGAGAGAGAGAGAGAGAGAGAGAGAAAGAAAGATCAGTACACGTATTTGCCCAAAAAACCAAAGATTTAACTCAGACTTCTGAAGACTGTTGTCCATTGATGAATGATAATCAATAGTAATTGATAATAACTACCTCTCAAAAGTGTCTGAGGAACAGTTAACTATAAAACAATAATATTAAAGATGGGTCAGAACTACAAAGTTTGAATTTAGTTAGGGATGTTTCAAAAGTTTCGGGTTGTCTGGAAATGAGATTTTGGTTCAGATATACCATCCCCTTCACTCCACTGGGACAATTCTACTTTTTTTTTTTTGGTTGGTTGTTTTTGAATGCATCATATTCCCTTTTGGGATAACTCAGAATATGGCTCAGCTGTGCAGTGTTGTATATGGGACAGGATACTGGATGTGAAAAGTTGTGGAAAATGTTTTATATACAGGACACCACAATCAGAGTTGTATGCCCAGATGATATTTGCCTAAAGAGTGTCTCATTTCAGCTAATATTTTCATACAATATTTATTCCATTGAGCCAAGTTCAGAGGGAGGTCTACAAATGTAAAGAAAGTCAGAGGTGATGTAGTGTAGACAGCTGCAGTGTAGACAGCACCTCTTCACATCACTATTGTGACAGGGTCGGGCCACATGGCTATAGGAGAGTAATAGAAGGCAGATATATTAGCCCCAGGTTAAGTAGGTCCCTTTTCCCTGCGTAAGGTAACAGGGAAGGTTCCAGAACAATCAGGAACTTTCTGGAAACAATTAAGGCAGACAGGCTGATTAGAACACCTGCAGCCAATCAAGAAGCTGCTAGAATCAATTAAGGTAGGCTAATCAGGGCACCTGGATTTAAAAAGGAGCTCGCTTCAGTTTGTGGTGCATGTGCAAGGAGCGAGGAGCAAGAGGCACAAGAAGCTGAGAGTGAGAAGGCATACTACTGGAAGACTGAGAAGTACAAGCATTATCAAGACATCAGGAGGAAGGTCCTGTGGGGAGAATAAATAAAGTGTTGGGAGGAGGCCATGGGGAAATAGCCCAGGGAGTTGTAGCTGTCACGCAGCTGTTACAGGAGCCACTGAAGACAGCTGCAATCCACAGGGCCCTGGGCTGGAACCCGGAGTAGAGGGTGGGCCCGGGTTCCCCCCATCTCTCCATCCCCCCAACTCCCTACTTGATACTGAAGGAGTTGAACTGGACTGTGGGTTCCACCAGAGGGGAAGGTCTCTGGCCTGTTCCCCGATCCACTAGGTGGATCAGCACAGACTGCGGGGATCGTTCTTCTTCCTTTCCCCATGCTGGCCAGTGATGAGGCTAATTGAGTGAACAGCAGATCTGAGCCACGAAAGTGGCCAAACAAGGCTTCCATGAACCTCTGAGATGAGAAAATCCGCCAATAAGCACAGGACCCACCAAGGCAGAGGAGGAACTTTGTCACACTATCTAGATTTAGGGGAGTCTAATGTACATTACCATTTGTATCATCTCTGAATTTGCACCTCATTCTTCGAAGTATATTTACAGAGGATAATGTGTCAAAGTACATTAACAAGATACCATGGCCATTAGACCTTCTCACCAGGTGCTAACTATTATTTAGTCAAACAGGAAAATCCTCTTATGCATGTTCTCCTGAGGATAATGGATCTACCGTACTGTATGTGTTTACAGAGACTGAGTACAAATACATTGTCAGATACAAGCTCCCTCAGCATTTTGAAGGGACAGATAACACCCATGAACGGAAGGGAAACTGGAGTGTGACCTTAGGCTGACATAGCAGAAATGGGTATCAAGAGAAGGAATAATAATCACACCCTCACTTTTCATTAATGACAGGGATAAAATGAAGGAAATCGACCCTGCAGGAGAAAGAAAAAAATTTCTGAAAACACAAAGCTGATTGGCACAGCTGTCACTGACACACCAATGTGAATCAGTCTCACTAATACACATATTTGAGTCACCCCATGACATAAATGTATACCCTTGCTTTGCCATTTAAAGGCAAATGTCATTCCTTTTTTTAAAGGAAATGTAATTTTCATGCTGATATGCTGGAGGACACTCCAGGAGACACAAGTCTTTTGTTTATATGCCAAACAGGGAGCAGATATGCAAGTTTACTCACATCCATGAGTGGACTCAGGCAATCCAAGGACCTGGGCAAAACCACACAGGGGGCCCCCTGCTTGCGGCCCCAGACTGTTATCAGGGTGGCTGTTTACTGGAGGAAACAGTCTTCTTCTGTTAGGTTAGGGCCACCCTTCTCCCCAGGCCCACAGTTAATTATCTTCAAGGGGCTAGAGTCCATCCATGAGGTGGAGGCCTCAGCTCCCCACTTCAGCGACGGAGGGAGGGCTACCTCATCACTCTGGCACACTCCCCTGGTTTTTTGGGGGGGTGGGGTAGAGGGGAGGTACCATTTCCCCAGAAGTCAGCTCGGGTACAGTGATGTTAAAGGAACCTACTCCCATCCCATAGAGCCCTCTGCTAGGATGGAGGCTTCCCTGGTCAACCAGTGGATGGAAGGACAAACACAGTGTCAAAGCAGCTAGGGAGGTATTTAGAGTTGTTGAAGCAGTTGTGAGAGGACTTACACTGGAGGGGATATAAGGAGCTGATGGAGAGCAAGGCTGGATTAAAACAATCCTGGGACACACACACACACACACACACACACACACACAACCCCCTGTGGCTCTGTCCCTGGAGCCTTCTTCTACAGCATGGGGACTTAAGAGTGGTGGTGGCAGGGACACACTCCTCCTCTCCCACAGAGGCAGGGCCAGCAGCATTGACTGCAGCATCTCCCCCGCAAAAGGCACCAGAGATCTCGCTGGCTTGGAAGTGCAAGGATTCTCTTCCCCGCAGCACCCAGAGAAGCAGCAGAGGGTTCCCTTGCCAGTACTTGCATCCCAGCTTCAGAGGTGCCTGCTTGGATGAGTGGTTTGGCTGCATCTTTTTTGGCCATAAATTTAACATTCCAATGAGATTATTTTAAGGCATTTTACCCAACTCAGAGCTCTTGTTTTAGGGTCTCTGCAGACATCACTGCATTGGTTACACTCAGGTCTTATTTTCAGGACTTTCTTTGAAACCATGAGGGGTGGAGAATGACATGACTCCAGTAGCTGAAGCCCTAGGCACAGGCCTAATGTGCCTATGCATTAATGTGGCCCTGAGGGGAGGCTGAGAAGGGCACTGGTCCAAGGAAAGGTCTGAGGCATGGCTAACTAGGGCACATTCAGAGCTGGTTCAAGAACTTTTTATGAAGTACGTGGATAGGATAGAGAAGTACATGGAAAGGATGGAGAAATCAGAAGACGAAGGAGCTGCAGAGGACTCATTCATAGCAGCAGACAGCAAGCACATTCAGCATGTCCCCATCAGCCTGTGTTTTGTAACAAAACCATAAAGGCATACTTAGGAGCAGATGAGAAAGTGTCACTGGGTTGGAATAGCACAGTGTATAAAAATTTTAAAAGGTGCTATCCCTGTAGAACACAGCATCCATGCCAATCTTTGTTATAGTACTAAATGCAAAGGTAATACATTTTCAGGACATATTGACATTTGCAGACACTCGCCACTTCATGTCTTGCACAGGGTCTCACATTGGGATTTTGCTAATATCACTGAGTTATTCACAACCTGAAATCCATCTGGAGAGAAGATTGCAGTTCAAGGTCCTATTTACTCACACATGCAGAGCGGTACACTGTTTGTGATTTAGATTTTTGCTTGATTACACTGCCTACTTACACCACTTGCATGGTCCAGCTAACAAATATCTCAGACTTATGGCTAGAATTTGCAGAAGGGTTCAGCACTTAAAATTAGAGACAAATTTTTAAAAAAAGGAAACAAAAAGAAGAAGCTCAGTTTCTAAATTCCTCAAAATTAGGCTCAACAAGTGGCCAGATGTACAGAAGAACTCAGTGTTAGATCTGTTATGTCTGGATCCAGGAACTTGCCAAGCCAGATACTAACAGAGAGCTAAGTAAGCTGCTAGTTTATTCAGCTGTTGAGTTGCTTCTTGCTCCACCACACTCAACTGCTCCACAACTAAGGATCTTGATACATACAGATGTCCGCTAGAGGTTAGGCATGGAATGTGCACAATTACATCAGAATTCTGTGGATGGCATGGCCAAGGACTAGTGAGTGTTTCACCCAGACCCAAGTAGATTTATTTGCCCACATCGAACCCCCTACCAAGGGAACTGTGGAACTCTGCCCCACCCCTGTGAAGTACCGTGACTATGCTGATGTCTTCAAAAAGAAGAAGAATGCAGAAATCCTCCCACCACATCAGGACTCTGATTGCCCCATAAAACTCCAGCCAGGGGTGAAGATGCCATGTGGGCAGATCTATGTAATGTCAGAGCCTGACCTGGTGGCATTGTGAGAATACCTCCTGGGGACCCGGGCCTAGGGGTTCATCTGCAAATCAACCTCACCAGCCGGTGCCCCAGTCCCTTTTGTACAAAAGGAAGGAGGGCAGCCTCTGTCTCTGTGTCGATTACCGATCCCTAAACCAGGTGACAATCTGGAACAGTTACCCACCAACCTAATCCCTGTGTTGTTGGACTGCATGGGGGCCACCTGCACAGTCACTGAACTGGATCTTCAGGGAGCTTACAATCTCATCCATATCTGAGAGGCGGACGAATGGCAGACTGCTTTTCAAACCCACTGTGGCCACTTTGAATATTTAGTCATGCCATTTGGCTTCACTAATGCCCTAGCACCAATTCTAGCACTTTATTAACAATGTGCTACAAAACCTACCAGACCAGTTTGCATTGGTATACTTAGACAATATATTGATCTTCTCAAACTATTTGGACCAACGCACCACTCACGTCTACACAGTCTTGAAGAGACTATGACAACATGGTCTCTATGCTTAACTCAAAGAGTGCACGTTCAATCAGACCTCGACTGAGTTCCTGGTTTCATCCAGAAGGAATCAAGATGGACCCAGGCAAGGTCCAGGCTGTCCATGACTGGGCAGCCCCCTGCAATGTGTGCAACATACCATGTTTTCTAGGGTTTGCAAATTTTTACCAGCAGTTTATCTCCAATTTTTCAAACAAACTGAGCCCCTTACTGCCCTACTCCGAGAGATGCCCAGTTCTGCTCATCGCCAGAGGCCCAGCATGCATTCCAAATAGCTAAAGCTTGCCTTTGCCACTGCTCCAGTATTGGCCCACACAGACGTGTTGCAAGTTTTCATCGTGCTGGCCGATGCCTCTAGCTCAGTTATCAGGCAGTCCTCTCCCAGAGGCACGGACTCAAGGAAGTACTGCACCACCTTGCCTACTGCTTGAGGAAGCTTACCACTGAAACAATGAATTCATGGAGAAAGAGCTCTATTCAATTAACACTGCCTTTTAACAATGGTGACACTACTTGGATGGGGCCCATCATCTGGTCCAAGTATTTACTGATCAGAAGAATCTGGAGTACCTGCATAGGACCAAGGCCCTAAACCAGCGGCAGCTCTGGTGGGCCGTATTCTTCTTCCAGTTCAATTTCACCTTCATCTACTGCCCTAGAACTAGAAATGCTAAGGCTGATAACTTGTCCCAAAGGCATAGCTCTGATCCACAAGGCCCCAGTCTGGAACCAGCCCACATTCTCAAGTTCCGTAACTTCCTCAGTGTGACCCACCACCAGGAGCTGCCCACACACATCCACTCTGTCCTGGAATTCCACCAGACAAGATGGCCATTATTGACCAAGAATCACATGACATCCAGGAGAGGTTCACATTCATAAACGACCGCATCTATGTTCCCTCCAGACCTGCAAGGTTCTTCAACAGTGCCACAACTCCATCCCAGCAGGACACTTGGGGCAATGTAATACCCAACGATTAACGTCTTGGTACTTCTAGTGGCCCTGTATGCACCTCATAATAAAGCCTTTTGTTGCTTCACGCACCAAGATCCCATGTCAGAAACCCTGCAACCTCCTCCAACCCCTGGACACCCAATCTGGCCCTGGGAGGCCGTTTCCTTCAACTCTGTGGAGGAACTACCAGAATCCAGTGGTTTCATTATCATCCTGACAGTGGTAGATCACTTCACTTCCCGGATCACGTCATTTCCAACTGGGGCCGCCGGTTCACTGCTTGCTTCTGGCATGAGGTCCTATGTCTATTAGGAGTCTCCATGCACCTGTCCTCTGCCTACCATCCTCAGCTGAATGGCCAAATGGAAAGAATCAACCAGATCCTAGAGCAATACCAACAATGCCACACCAACCATCACCAGGATGACTGGTCTGCACTATTGCCATATGCTGCATGCTCATGTAATAATGTAGACTATGCATCCACAGGCCACAGCCCCTTTTTGGTTAACTATGGGTACCACACCCGATTTCACCCATAACTACCAACATCCTCCCACAACCCATTGGCCTTGGACCTAATGCAGCACATCCATCACACCCAAGAAGAGATGAAGGGACACCTTGAGAAGGCAAAGGAGAACTACAAAAAGCATATAGACAAGACCCTTTTGGAAACTAGAGCACTGGTTCCTTGACCTGTATCGGTTTTGGTGACAAATCAACCCAGTTACCTTCAAGCTCCAGCTCCCTTAGTCCCTTAGAGTCCATCTGTATTCCATTTCTCACTCTTTAAACCCTACACTGAGAACATATTTCCCCATAAAGCCCAATCATTGCCCCCCCCCCAGGGCAAGTAGGAGGTCAGGAGGAATACATTGTCCACAAAGTCCTCAATTCCAAGTTCAAGCAGGGTAAATTGTGGTACCTGATTGACTAAGATGGTTAGAGCCCAGAGGAACGTACATGGGAACCAGCAGAACTGTTCATGCTCCCACCTTGGTTCAGGCCTTCCATAGGAGCCAGGCTAAGAAACCTGGACCCAGGTCACCCACACGGGGCTCTTTGGGGAGTGGGTGATGTCATGACTCAGGGTCCTCAAATCTGGGCTCACAGGAGAAGCCACGCTTCCACCCTCCACTTGGCAGCCTGCTGACCACTGCTGACCCAGGACCCATGAAGCCCAGCCCCAGTTTGAGGCTCCACCTCTGACATCCTATTGGCAGAGTCCCAGAACAGCCAGTTGGCCCACTGGGCCTACTTAAGCCACCAACAGGAACCTGTCCAAACAGCTGGGATTAATCCTGCTCTGGACTGAGTACCTTATGCCTCCCGCTGCTTGACTTCTCAGTATCCCAGCCTGGCTTGGCTCCTGACCTCTGACTCATGGTTCTGATCTCCTGGTATCCTGGCCCAGCTGTCCCTTGACTCCTGACTGTGGACTCTGGCTCTGACCACTAGGTCTGGCTGCTAATGACCCAGCCTTGACACATACTCACTTAAAGGCTTCTGGTGCTAGAGGACAGTTTAAAAAAAAAAAAAAAAAAGCAGCCACAGCATGAGCCAAACCTCTGCATCACCATTGTTAGATCTGTTATGTCTGGACCCAGGAACTTGCCAATTAAGATATGGACAGAGTAACCTGCTGCACTGTTTCTTGCTCCGCCACTCTACTGCTCCACTAATAGGGATTGTGATACATACAAATGCGCTGTAGCAGTTAGGCATGGAATAGGTGCAATTACATCAGACGATACACTCAGCATGTTGGGTGCTGAGCTCTTTGAAAAATCTGGCCCTAATGATGGGTGCTGAATACTTGAAAAGTTAGAGTGAAATCTTGGCCCCACTGAAGTCAATGAGAGTTTTGTCACTGACTTCAAAAAGGCCAGGATTTCACCCTGCACCCTTGAGCTCTTTTGAAAACTTAGCTGCATGCCACCCAAGGCCTTCCTGGAAGGCAGCAGACTCAAGTATAAGAGATCTCTGTTCCCAACTCCCCCTGGGTGGGTCTTAGCAATTGTGCTCTTGCCCACATGTGGTGCAATAATTTTCAGTCCCACGAAGACCTTATTACTCTTGATAAATCAGTTTGAATTTGATTAAACTCTTCCTGCATTAGCTTACATCATCTATAAATTACTCTCTGAATGAAAAAAAATGGTTTTGTCCCTCATTATAGGTAAAACAGAGGCCTTGGGTGATTTACAGTACATTATGCTTGCACAGCAAGCTTCATCTTCTCCCCTTAGACATATACCAACCCTTTTCCTCCACACTCCACCTCTCCAAGGATCATTTCTGCCAGACAGAGCACATCAGCAGCCAGGGCATCTCTTTTCCCTTCCTTTCGTCCAGTGTTTCTCAACCTTTTCATGCTGGCAACCAAATATTTTCATACTCCCTTTATATTTACTATAAAAGTAAAACATTATCAGTGATAATGATGAGTAAGGCCCTACTTGAATTGCATGATGATTGTAAAAAAATGGCAGCTGACTTGCAGACAAGCCATGGAAAATTGCAGAACAGTAATAATGGACCTTATTATTTGCAGTAATGAAGTCCATTATCACCTTACTGAGATTTTCCACTGTTGGCCGCCCAGGGCTCAGAGTGGCCACCCAGGGCTGAGAGTGGGGACTCCTACTGTCAAAATTGCGGTGGAAGCCAAATATTACAGAATCCGCAATATTGCGAGTTAAGTAGGGCCTTAATGATAAGCCCATATAATGTATTTGTGTGTATCTCAAGAAATTGATAGAGAATACTTGACCTTGAAGGGTAAGCATTTACTCCTGCTCCTATAACAATCTCACAAATTTTGAAGGTTTAGCAAGCCCAAAGATAGTCTGAAAATGTTATTTCCTTTGCTCTATAAAAATGTATTGCTTTGGGATCCCCTTGATTGTCTTTTGTGACCCTTCCCGGGGGGTAATGACCCATCAATTGAGAAACACTGTTCTAGCCTGACAAACCCTACAGCGCTGAGTCATCCCGGATTTTAGAAGGATCAAACCTATTGCTGCCTCTTCTAGCCTACCCAAGATCACCACTGCCATGGGGCAAATTCCTCTGCCTGTGTTTGAAACGGTCATCTCGGAATCCCTTCTTCATAGTACTGCAGCTGCCCAATGTGATGCTTGCTCCCTCATAAGGGAGGGGACTTTTGAAATTCCTCCAGTTAAAAAAATAGAAATTAACAGATGTAGAACATTTACTGAATTAGTTAGTGTGTGTTTCTAAAGCACGGCCCTTTACTCCAGCCTAGGTAAACTTCCCACAGGGAGAACCATGGGGACAAAACTCATTTCAGACACCCCTTTGACCCAACATGTCCAGCCTGCTCCATTGGTTGGCACAGAAGGAGGTGGAGCCATGGCTCGCCTAAGCTCCACACACTTGCTCCCAGGAGGGAGTGTCTTGGGCATGGTTCCCACGTTTCCTCCAGTACGGGGAGTAAGATCTAGGAAGCCTGAAGTCAGCTGTGAAAGGAGGGAGGATCCCCCCCTCCCCTGTGCAGCTGTTTTAGGGCTTGGTACAATCTACACCTTAATTTGTTAGTAGTAATTATTTAGACTTTGTGCATTTCTTACAGAATAAACTAGTAAGTTACAGCAGTAACCCTTTTTTAAGTTAATACTTTGTACTTACATAGCACCTTTCATCTTTCAAAGCGCTTTACATACATTAATTATTTACTCCTCCCCACACCCCTTTGATCTAGGCAAGTTTTACGATGCTCATTTTACAAACAGGGAAACAAACATAGAAGAGCAAATTCTCGCCCGCTGCTAAACTCGTGAAATCCCATTGGCGTCAAGGTGGCTTCGCAGGCACAACGGCGGCAGGATGTGGGGTGTAAGGGCTATGACATTTGCACACAGTCACAGAGTAAGTCAGTGGCACAGCTGGGAACAGAATCCAGAATACTTATTTTTAGCCTTGAGGAGGAGGGGCACAGATTTTGGGCACGTATGGTCTCTGGACTATGCTGTCAATTAGGGCTGTGCATGGGGAGAGTGTGTGATGCTGTTTGTGTAACTGGTGAAATTGTGACACAGTGAGAGGTGCCTAGAAAATAATGAGTCCAGTGCTCCAGGTGAAAAGAGAGAAGCAGATCAAGAATCTGGTTTAGTGAAATGTTAAATAGTTATATGATTAGGATCCAAATATTGTGGATGAATCCAATCAGGTGAAGGGGTAACGATTAAGGGATGCTATTGATTTGTGTGAACATTTGTCTGCAGAGGAAAGACTTATGCCCTCCTTTTTTGGTTACAAAAAATAACTAGTATATACTGATCATGCTTATAGTGAATGTTGGTGTAATTTTTCAGAATGACTGACAGAGTCTGATTTGAAGATGAGTTTACTACGGCAGTTGTTATTGCTGACTAGCAGAGTAATTTCTCTTGCAAACTCACATACTGATGTTAGTTGTGTGTTTGGATTACAGTGATTATGTGTGGATGCTGGAAATGCACTCGGAAAGTTTTTTTTTCAAACAAATATTTTTTTCCCTCCCCCCCCCTTTTTTTTTTAAATCCATTTAAAATGGCTTAGAAGTGCAAGGAATATTGTCTGTTAGACAGAGCAGGAGGCTGGGAATCAACATGCTTAGGCTCTGTTTCTACCACCAATCTGGCATATGCCCCTGGACAAGTGCAGCAGTGCTTTAGTATGTGGCACAGAGAGCATGGAGTTAAGAGATTGGGTTTCTGTTCTTGACTGCCATTGGCTCATTCTGTGACTAAGGGCAAGGCATTTAGGGCCAGACCATGGTCCAGCCTTACATGGCCATGGAGGAGTCATAAGAGGGAATAAGATGCCACACAAACTCCTACATGGCCAGCTATACACTCTCACTAGGACTACTTGAACTGAAGTAC
Organism: Eretmochelys imbricata; assembly: GCF_965152235.1. Classification (NCBI taxonomy): domain Eukaryota; kingdom Metazoa; phylum Chordata; order Testudines; family Cheloniidae; genus Eretmochelys; species Eretmochelys imbricata. The sequence goes on from NC_135572.1 coordinate 239,145,365, forward strand.
CCTGAGAGGGAGGTTGTGAGGACTCTTAGGCTAGCTCAAAACCAACTAGAATATAGGAGCAAAATATCCCTGCTTGGTTGATATTACTGTATATTGGAGGACAAAAGGGAAGAGGGCCTGAATGTGATGCAATGAGTGGAAGATATTTTTCCTGTTACTGAAAGAATTAATTCTCAGAGATGTAAAGTGACTAAGATTTTCCAATTTTATGGTCATTTTGTTACATTCAATGCTGCCAAAGGAATTGGTAGGAAACTAACTGTGTTCAAAGCCCTGCAGAACACAGGAATCCCAGTTAAAATAGCACTGTTAAATATTAATGATTAGTAAAGCTGATTTTAAAATGCATCATTTTAATCAGCTCCAAACTATTCTCACATCAACTCAGAATTACCTGTCACATGGCTATACTTGGAAGATTTCTATACAGATTCCTTACCCATATAAATCCTAGGCATCAATGGGTAACAACCCTAAAACATCTAGGATTGTATATTAAATAAAAGAAAATCATCTTAACAACACTGAATTTTTAACCCACTAATAAATCCAGTAAATTTAGAGATGTAATTGCCTCAATCTCTGTCCCCACCAGCTAGGTTCTCTGCCTCTCTCACCCTGACTTCCCATGCACTTATTATTACTGAGATTATTCTTTTTTTATGTTATAGAAAGGCCCCCATTCTATTCTATATAGGCTCATATAATGTGCTCATCACCATAGTATTTGAGTGCCTTCCAGTAGGGCATTAAGTAATATGACTAACATCTCTCGTGTGTTTTCTTTCTCTCATCCTCTCCCCAGGGAGAGAAGTGCGTGCAATGGAGTGTTTTGTTTTGGAATTGTTTTTATATGTGGGTCTATATTTATGTTAGAGAAGACAAGGTTAAAGAAGTACACCTTGCACTTGGAGTATAAGATAGCAAGGTTTGTGATGGTTCCTAGGGATCTTTGTCCCACCACCTCAGACTGACCACCAACAAAGCTTTGTCTCTCCTGCATAAGCTTTGCCCTTATGATGATAGAAAGCTCCTTTGTGCCAGAGGAATGAAGCTGTTGACCATGGTCATCGTCCCAGAGGGATATAATAGGCACTGACTGTACAGATACATAGTAAGAGACAGTCCCTGCCCTGAAGAGCTTGCAGTCTAAATAGAGCAGAAAGAAGTATTAATATCTCTTTTAAAATGAGGAACCAAGGCAGAAAGTAACTGTCTTCAATAGGACTACTTATCTGGACAGGTCCTGAGCATCAAGCCCTAAGTAGCTAGCCAAGGTCACCAAGGAAGTCTGTAGCAGAGCTGGGACTTAAACCTAGAGTTTTTAAGCCCCAGGCCAAATCTTAAACCAGAAGACCATCCATCCTCTGATGCAAGCCTTCTTTCTGCCCACAGTACATGTAAGTTGTTATTCTGTAGGCTCTGTACTTACATGATCATGACACTGGCCAATGTGACATACTATTTGGACACACATACTTTTACAAACATCAGTTAGCTAAAGTGAAGATCTCGGGAGGTTATCAGACAATACAGATACATTGGTATATAAGAGGAATACCAGTAGATTATTCAGTCACAGAACCTGACCCTACAAAGTACTAAGTACATTCAAATCTGATTCAGTAGTGGACCCTTTATACACAAGCTTCTCTGTACACAAAATCTTTAATTAGTGAAGAATAATGGTTAAAAAAAAAAGACCCGTAAACCTAAACGTTTCCTTTTCAAAAACAAGCTATTATCAGTTCTTCACAAGATTTGCCTCCCTTCCCATGTTCATGTAAAAAAAATGATACAGTAAGATTCATGTCAACAATAATGTGTGAAACCTTGACGAATTTCAGCCAGAGACCAACCTCAAACACTTCCTATTAAAACAGAGTCAAAGAAACCAAACAAGCACTACGCAGAATATTCAGAGCATAAAAACTACCACTCTGTGAAACTTCAGATGGTAAGGCCACCTCCCTATAGAGAAAAAATAGAAGCGTATGCTCCATTTTAAACCCATTGCAAACAGGAAACTTGATTATGCACAGGCAACCTTACTTCTGACACTTCCTAACTTTTTAGTGCTTGACTTTCCAACCCTAACAATGTTCTTTTAATAATGTGTGTGTGTGTGTGTGTGTGTGTGTGTGTGTGTGTGTGTGTGTGTGTGTGTGTGTGTGTGTATTTCCTAGGTTTTTTTAAACAGCAAACTGAAAAAAAAATACAGGAATTCCATTATGGTGCATCATATTGACACCTACATGGCCATCAGCAAGGTTGGAACCTTTAAATCCAGTACCCCAGGGTTGGGCAAACTACCGCCCACGGGCTGAATCTGGCCCGCCAGCCATTTTAAGCCGGCCCTTGCACCCCTGCTGGGGAATGGACTCTGGGGCTTGCTCCATTCCAGCCAGGGAGCAGGGTCGGGAGCCGTTCCACGCAGCTCCTGGAAGCAGCAGCATGGCCCCCCTCTGGCTCCTATGCGCTCCAGTGGCCCCTCTCCAATGGCCCCCTCTGGCGCCCCAGCCCCAATTTCGTGAGCATTCATGGCCTGCCATACAATTTCTATTCCCAGATGTGGCCCATGTGCCTGTTTTCTAGAGCTGGTTAGGAAATTTTTGACTAACATTTTTTCTTTGAAAAATGTAGATTCATCAAAAATTAAGATTCTTCCCCATGAAAGTTTTGTCAAATTTCATCATTTCCCATGAAGGGTTTCTCAGGCCCAGGATGGAGTCTGGTCAAAATCAAGAGAGAGAAACCATACCCCAGAATAGCCAGGGCACTCCCATGGTATGTGAAATGCCCAGATTCAAGTCCCTACTCCAACTGAGGCAGAGTAGGGACTTGAACCCAGGTCTCCCACGTCCTATGGAATTCCCCAGCCATCAGGTCTGCCACATCCTATGTGAGTGCTCAGACCCCCAGCTATTGACTGTTCTGGGGAGGTTCTCTCTCTGCGTTCTTTTTATTAAAATCTTTTAAAGGCCTTGGTTTTGTCCTTATACAAAACTGGAAACTCCAAGATCTTAACAATTTTTGTAGGATGGGAAAACCATTTCCTGCCCAGCTCTACTGTTTTCGAAGAGTTTGGTTCTGATCACACTAGCAAGATCAAACCATAGTATGACGTGGCTGGGGCACCCCGGGTTTTCAGAACAGTGATTAAATACAGTGAAATCTATAGTGCAGATAGTGCCAGAGAAAGTGTTTTGTTCCAAGTAAATTCAAACCAGCTTTCCAGCCTCTTTGTGCCACCAGAACAGTGTCAAAGGGATGGAGTAGGTGAGGATCTAGCGCAATGAGGGCTGAACAGGTGGAGCAATATACCACAGGAAGGCTGTTCCAGATGACAGGGGAGTATGAGAATCTGCTGCAAAGAATTGCAAGACTGTGGGAAGGGACTCTAAGGAAGCTAGTGTTAGCTGACTGGATGCTATAGGGAGGAGAGGACAAAGTCTAAGTCAGCGAGGTTGGCTGAAGAGAAGAGAATATATATAGAGAGAAGGGAGTTTTTATTAGATTCCAGAAATGAACTGTAAGTCACTGGATGTGTTTGGAGTGATGTGGATGCACTCTGCAACATATAGTTCAGGGAGCACACCCAGCACATCCCTCGGCCCGCGCTGCTTTCCACAGCCCCCAGTGGCCTGGAATGGTGAACCACGGTCAGTGGGACCTGTGATCTGCCGAACCTGTGGATGCTGCAGGTAATTAAACTGTCCCAGCCTGCCAGCAGATTTCTCTGACGGGCCGTGTGCCAAAGGTTGCCGATCCCTGATATAGTTACTTACTATAGGAACTTACGGCTACAAGATATTATTGAGACCAAGAGCTTAGCAGGATTAGAAAAATGAATAGACATTTATATGGTTATGAGAACATTTACATCAGATAGTATAATAAAGCAGATATAAACTCTTATCCTTCAAGTGCTAACTGCCTGGGGTAGGAAGAATCTTTCCTATCGGTAGGTTACAATTGTCCATTATGGAGCTGCTTGTAGCTTCCGCTGCAGCATTTGCTGCTGGCCCCTGTCAGAGAGAGGATACAGGAGTAAACAGCCCACTGGTTCAATCCAGTGTGGCAACTCCTATGTCCGTGGCACGTGAGAAGGCATGTGAGGAATTATAATTCCCTGTAACCATGTGAGCCAAACTGTAGGGGGAATTTTCATTCCTGTTTCTAACTAACTTTCACTTCACATCTCTTCCCAATATATAGAAAAGCCAACAAGTGGACTCATTTACACTTGCGGAGAGCACAAGTTAAACAGTATTTTCAGCAAAATTAAGAACAGCATCTACAAAGTAGTAAAAATAAAAAGAGCCTGTAATGTAATGTAAGTGCTTTTCCACAGAAAACAAACTTGCTAAGGGAAAAATCAACTGTCACTTTAAAATCTGACATTAAGTTTCTCAAATCACATCCCTTAATCAGGGAGTAATACTTCAAGAGGAACAAAGAGAATTTATGATGAAAAATCAGGACACTTGAGGGCTATACTCAGCGGGACTAACTGCATGACAATATGGATGAGAATGATAATTGCATTAGCTTAGCCTGAAATGAATGGCCAGAACTAGCTTTTTTGGTCAGCTGGATTTTTATAAGGTGTCATTTACTTTTAAGAAAACTCAGAAGGAGAATTACAAATAGATTGGGCCACATCATCTATTCTCTTAATGCTACAGGGTATTTCAGAAATATAGTGCAATATAGGAGTTGTGCTTTTTGAAATGCACAAGCAGGAATTTCACATGCAAGTTCAATTAAGGGTCCTTTTGTCTTATTTTAACAAGACTACAATGAAAGGGTAGTGCCTACAAAAGAAATTTGTGAGCAAAAACACTGATTACTGATACGCTACATTCAGACTCCCTACCTGCTGGCAGTCTAATGCTAAGCACCCCCTCAGTCATTCCAATTTTAATATTTTATTTGCTTTTTTATTTATAAGACTATTTATTTATAAAATGCACTCATCTTACGCTGTTTAAAAACAGCCTAAAAAGATATCTGAATAAACACTATATTCTGCATGGGACCCAGTGTATTTACATGGAAGTACCACATGTAAACTCTGCCCTGTCAGTGAAACCTATTGACCCTATTTCTTGGCTCTTCTACAACGCTTGTATATCAGAGAAAGCCCATAGCATATGGAGGAACTTTGTTGTTGTAAGGCCAGTATAACACCTTTATGTCAGTGCCCTTTACGACTCCTAGGATAGGAACGTAGCCAGAGAAGGGAGGAAACATTTCAGAAGAAGGAAGGGGTGCAGTTGGAGTGCACTATGCTCCAGCTATTTGGGGCAGCAGCTACAAGGTAAGAGCAGCCCTGGGGCTGCTCTGTCTTCTGCCAGGGAACTGAACAGCCTCCATCAGAATGGACCCTGTGACAGGTTGGATCACAGAAGCCCCCTTGGGGTTGCCAACTGATGTGCCAAGACTACTTCTGCCCCTGCCTTCCCTGCCGGCTTGGGACTCCAGAACCCTGCCTGGTTGTGCCAGACGCGCTTGCCAGCCACAAACACAGACCCAGGTCTGAACCACGTCCCACAAACTGTAAGCTTAACTGAAAGCAGCTTAAGAAATGTTCCTGTCTCTAACACTCAGATGCCCAGATCCCAATGGGGTCCAAACCCCAAATAAATCCATTTTACCCTGTATAAAGCTTAGACAGGGTAAACTCATAAATTGTTTGCCCTCTATAACACTGATAGAGAGATATGCCCAGCTGTTTGCCCCCCAGGTATTAGTACATACTCTGGGTTAATTAAGAAGTAAAAAGTGATTTTATTAAATACAGAATGTCGGATTTAAGTGGTTCCAAGTTGTAACAGACAGAACAAAATGAATTACCAAGCAAAATAAAATAGAACACACAAGTCTATGACTAATTCAGTAAGAAAACTGAATACAGATAAAACCTCACCTTCAGTGGTGTTCCAGTAAGCTTCCTTTTACAGACTAGTCTCCTTCTAGTCTGGGTCCAGCAATCACTCACATCCCCATGGTTACTGTCCTTTGTTCCAATTTCTTTCAGGTATCCTTTGGGGGTGGAGAGGCTACCTCTTGAGCCAGCTGAAGACAAAATGGAGGGGTCTCCCATTTTAAATAGACTTTCTCTTGTAGGCAGATACCTCTCCCTCCCCCTGTGTAGAATTCCAGCTACAAGATGGAATTTTGGAGTCACATGGGCAAGTCACATGTCCATGCATGACTCAGAACTTACAGGTAGCAGCCATGGTTCACATGCTACCTCGAAAGTCCTCAAGTAGACTTTCTTATGTAGATTGGAGCCTTCCAAGATCCATTGTCCGTTAAGTGTTTCTTGATTGGGCACTTAATTTGCACATTCCTTTTTCAGGAAGCTGACCAAATGCTTTACTACGGTTACTTAAAATCAAGCAAGTACACGGCCAATATTCATAACTTCGAGTACAAAAATGATACATGCATATAAATAGGATGAATACATTCAGTAGATCATAACCTTTACAGAGATATGTTACATAGCATATGTAGCATAAAACATATTCCAGTTACATCATATATATATATATATATATATATATATATATGCATAAGCATAAGCATATTCCCATAAAGCATTATGGGGTGCAACATCATACCCCCAGTTACCCTCCTGAGCTGTACTGAGCATAGCTGACTCACAGCCTAGAACTGGGGCCACCTTTTGCTTCGGGGGTAAGTCAGGACAGAATTTAGCCCAAAGTGAAGCTCCAATGGTGAAAGTAGCTGTGGGAAATTTTAAGAGACAAAGGCTAGTGTGGACAAATCCAGAGAGACACAAATTAGAAGATTCTGCCTAACATGCTGGACACAGCAAAGCGTCAGCTGAAGTTCTGCAAATGGTTCTGATGTGTCCGCATCCTTGTTCAAGGTGAACAGGATTTATCTAAATATTCTTAATAAAACAGAAAAGGAGGAAACAGCCTAGCGTCTGCCTCACTATTTTCTCTCTCAACAAGGAACTGGGCAAGTTCAAGTTCCAAATTCTAGCCATTGCTTGGCAGAAGGGACAACAATAAATAATCCAATTGAAGCTGCAGGGTGAAATTAGGTGGGAAGATTGTAGTTACCTAGATTAGAATTTGGTCAGGACACCAAGGTTATAATGTGCCTACTCTTGTCCCAAACAGCTTAGGACCTTTACTTATCACAAAGGATCAAGAGCAAAGTTTTATATCTAAACCAAGAGACATCTTCAAGAGCACAGCATCCTATGAAAGAGGGGAGAGTTCACACCCTTTAACAGAGCAGCACACATGGTGTAAATTGCTACACAACTCACCCCTTTGCAGTGGTTCCTTTTACTCATCTTCATCAGACTTAACACAAACAACAAAAATCTGAAGCAGGTTCAAAACAAAACCTTGGCTCCAGTTCCTTCTTTAGTAGGCTGTTCCCTGATAACTACCTATCTCTCTCTCTAGCTTCCTCCTTGAGAGAGGACTCTCAGCCCTTCAACGTTGCTGAGTAGTAAGTAATAAAACTCACCTGGTTCTGATGCCTGCATTAGTCAGTAGAGTAGCTCTCTCCACACAGTCCTCAGTGCTTAACAGGGACAGGTTACTGCAGGCTTAAGAAGTTCTCCTCCACAGGGTCTTAGAACAAGGACACTATGTCGTAATTCCCTAATACTATGATTGGATGCTGGCTCCATACTAAGTCTGAAATTTACCTGTGCCAAGAGCCTACTTAAGTGCTATTCACCATCTGAAACCCCACAGCAAGAGGGGAATATCATCCTAAGGAAAAAGAGTGCCACCTGTTGAATCACTAATACAATCTCCTCTAGCACCCCGAGTTTTCCTTTGGAGGCGTCTTCCTTGCAGGAATTTACTAGGCTTCTCCCTGCTTAGTTTACAGCAGCCACAACTCAAATATCTGAGTCCAAGGCTGCCTTCAAGCTTATTTCCTCTGGTGACCTAATCAGAAATTGAATGTAAATCTCTAGAGATGAAAAGCTGGAGCCCTAAAACACTGGCTGTTCTGGCTTGCTTTCAATGTTGCCTTTGTAAAGAACTACAAACCCATACTTATTTGGCTACGTGGTTCCCATAAAAAATTATAAATATAAAAATAGTCCTTTAAAGTCCAAAAGACCTAAACTATTTTGCATTTGGAAACTTCAGTATGTGTCACATTCAAATGGAGCTCATCTGGCCATTTTCAGACTGTGTTTCAAGAAGTGCACAAGTTCATTCTACTAAGAATTCTTTATACACTCAAGGATTTCAAAGCACTTGGCAAACATGACACCTTGGTGAAGTATGCATTATTCCCAACGTTTGACACACAAAGAAACAGATACAGAGGCTGAGTCACTCAGTGAGATGATGCCACAAAGAAGATGCCCATTCATCCTTACCCTTAAGCCCATACCATATTCAACAGACCTCTCCTTAGAAGAGCACCTGAGGTTTGGTTTCCTATGTCTACAATCCTACTGGTCAGCAGAGGTTGGTGTTACCTGAAATTGGACAGATAAAATTGACACATAAAGGCAGCTTCATAGCCAGTTTAAACAATGCCCCCTCCACAGTCCTGCAGAGATTAATTGTAAAAGACAACACAGCTTGGATCTGTATTACTTTTTCTGTGTCTATGCTGTCTTTTTTGCACACTCCCCCTGCATAGGGGATTCCATTTAATTGAGTATCCTGCGGCAGCTGTAGCCAGGAAAGGCCTTTGTAGATTTCTGTTCTGCGACATCCTGACCTAGTGGAAGAGGATGGGGGAGCCAGGAGTCCTACAGCCTGTGTGGTGGCACAGGGTCCTGCATGGGGAAGACTTGCCTCATGTGGCTCCCCAGGGATCTATGGGGCTCAGGGCAGAACTGCAGTCCATTCCCTGGAGTGCAACCTTCCCCTCCCAAGGGATCCTCACAGAGCCTGCCTCTCCTTATCTCCCTCCCATGGGCTTTTCCAAGGGCTATGGAGTTCAGCTGGGCTGCAGATATGTGAGAGAGGATTCTAAGTGCCATCCTGATAGTTTTAGGAACTATTCAAAGGTGGGAGTACATTATGTTGGCAGAATATTCTTCCCTAGCATTTTAAAATACTATAGATAAGTTATGTGATTTGGTTTCCATTTAAACTAAAATGGATCAGTTAAACTCATAAAACCCAAAGTAAGTCGATAGCTGTACTCTGATTTTATTTTGTTCAATTTACTCTTTATGGCCAATTTCCCCCTTATAATCACAGTGTTGATTATAGGTCCTTAAGGCACCATGTTGTGATGGGTGGCACTTGCAGGAAGCAATAGGCTGGGAACTTCCATTGGCTTTTACTTGCCTATTGCCTAGCCAGTATGTTTGCTGTTGATCAATGGCGTGAGCAGTAGGATGCCAAAGACAACATCACATCTAGTTGTCCTCTCTCCACTCAGGAAATCTACACTCATCAGCAAGAATGAACACCACAGCCATAGAGATACAGATTGGAATCCGGATGGGATCATGTCATTGGTGCAAGACTCTCAGGAGATCTTGAACTGACAGCACAGAAGTTGTTGCATTCAGGGTATATGTACACTTCAAGCTGGAGGTGTAGAGACATACTTGAGCTAGCTCTGTTTGAGCTAGTGCACCAAAAATAGAAGTGTAGCCACTCGGCATGTGTGGCAGGAGAGGTTAGCCATACGAGTACGATCCTATTGAGTGGCTAGCCCCACCTGCTGCTAGCCCAGCCATGGCTACACATCTATTTTTAGCACACGGCTCTGATCAAGCTAGCATGGGTTCCTCTCCTTGAGCTGGAATTTACACTTCCAGCTTGAAATGTAGACATATGCTAAGACATTGCTATATTTAACTCCTAATAATGGTCTGGATCACCCCCTCTGGTGGAAAAGCCCAGGAGATGGGGCTAAAGGAAGGAAGGCTCTAGGATGATCCCTTGGGGGAGGTTTCACCCCATGGAATAGGCTTCAGTTCTGCCCCCAAACCCCACAGATCCCTTGGGATCCAGAAGAGGCAAGTTCCCCCAGGCAGAGAAACTGTGCCACACCACAGAGGCTCTAGATGCCTGGCTCTTTCACCCTTTTCTACTTGGTCAGGATGTTGAAGAAGAGCCAAACAACCAAGGCTTCTCCTGGCTATGTCTGCCCTTTAAAACACCTTTAAATTGTTTCCCCCATGCAGGAAGAGAGTGCAAAAAAGATGATATAGAGCCAGAAAAAGTAAGAGAGACCAAGCTATATTGTCTTTTACAATTCATCTCTATGGGGCTGGTGAATTGGGGTAGTGTATCCCTCTCTGCACCACTCACTGCCTGCCCCACCTAGTTTCCACTAGCACTGGAGAGATCCTAACTCCACAGGGAGCCCAGCTGAGAGTCCAAGGAAGAATCTTTACTTTACTGTGATTCTATTTCAATCAAGTCTTATATTAGAGAAGAGTCCATTGTTTTTGTCAAGCCCTTCCTGCCATGTTCAATAACTCATACCTTGTCTGTTTTAGGGAGAGCACATGTCATAACATACAGCCCTTGATCTAGGGTGGCCACCCATCCAGGATTGTCCTGGACTCTCCAGGACGTCAGGAGGGGCCAGAGGGCATTCTGGATGTAGGAGGGAGTGTGGCCAGGTCTGAGTTCCCACAAGGTCCACAGGGGCCATGGATTAACCGTGCAAATTAGGGCAGCTCTCAGGGCTGCCTTAATTTTCGCTTGGGGCCCTAGTGACTCCTAACTACCCCAGGATGCACCTTTATTTTTTCATCAGCTCCTGTGCTGGGCTACTCACTGCCACAAATATGCGTTGGGGCCTGTGGGTACAAGGTCCTGGTTCAGTGGATATCACCCTGGGGAGAAGTTAAATCTACCTCTCTAGTAGCATCCATTTCTTGATAGGCTGCAAGAGTTTCTAACATCACACCAAAGCTCTTTCGCCTTCACGCACATGTATATGTAGATGGTAATAGATGACAGAGGCAGACACATCTCTCTTTATCTTATCTCTTATCTGTTGAATTTCTAATGGGCCCATCTCCCTATTATCAGTGATGATTAGTGTATTAGTTCTTTAAAACTGTAGTAGGAAGCCAGGCAGAAGGGTCCGGGACTGATTCTAGGCAGAAGCTCTAAAATGAAGCAGAGAGATCACAGGAGAGTTTGACGGAATATATTGTTTCCTTATTCTAATGAAGTTCCTTGTTCAGTACTAGAAGGAAACAACTATGTAAGCATGTACCATTGTCACATGCCAATAGCCAGGCAATTTTCACTTGCAATGTGTAATTTACACTGAACTCACTCTGGGAAGAAGGTGTACAATCTAGCCTACCCAATAATTTTCTTTTCTCCCTAGCAGCAAGTGCTGTCAACATGCAGTGGTTCTCAACCTATCTACCATTGTGGGCCACATATGCAACTCTCTATGTGTTATGTGGGCTGCATCCACACAGTATATATACTACCTGTATGGCCCTGAGGATGTCACATGGGCTGCAGCTATATGCTGATTGGGTTGCAAGCGGCCCACAAGCCACAGGTTGAGAACCACTGCATTAGAGCTTCATAACTCCTTTTGCTACACCAAAGCACAGTTCAATGTATACACACATGGTTAGGGCCCTACCAAATTCATGGTCCATTTTGATCAATTTCATGGTCATAGGATTTTAAAAATAGTAAATTTCATGATTTCAGCTATTTAAATCTGAAATTTCACGGTGTTGTAATTGTAGGGGTCCTGACCCAAAAAGGAGCTGTGGGGGGGCCATAAGGTTATGGGGGGGGCGGGGATGTGGTACTGCTTCCCTTACTTCTGCGTTGCTGCTGGTGGTGGCTCTGCTTCAGCACTGGGCAGCTGGAGAGCGGTGGCCGCGCTGAAGGCAGAGTCGCTGCCAGTGGCAGCGCAGCAGTAAGCATGGCCTGGTCTGGTATTGCCACCCTTACTTCTGCGCTGCTGCCTGCAGAGCTGGGCCCTCAGTCAGCAGCCGCCACTCTCTGGCTGCCCAGCTCTGAAGGCAGCAGAGCAGAAGTAAGGTGGCATGGTATGGTATTGACACCCTTACTTCTGTGCTGCTGCTGGTCGGGTACTGCCTTCAGAGCTGGACACTCGGCCAACAGCCCCCTCTCTCTGGCCACCCGGCTCTGAAGGCAGCGCAGAAGTAAGGGTGGCAATACCGTGACACCCCCCACCCCGGGGGCCCTAAAATAACCTTGTGACCCCTGCAACTCCCTTTTGGGTCAGGACCTCCCCTGTGAAATCTGTATAGTATAGGGTAAAAACACACAAAAGTCCAGATTTCATGGGGGGGACGTCAGATTTTACCGTCTGTGATGCGTTTTTCATGGCCATGTATTTGGTAGGGCCTTACGCGTGGTGTATCTCCTGATTGACTTTCACTGACGATACGTAATTTCCATCAGGATCACTGGGAAGAAATTAAACAATCCTGCCCCTGCAGCAGTGTTTACTTTTCTCACTAGTAGCAGGAGTTCCCAGAGCCAGTGCTAGGCATAAGCAGACTAAGCAATTGCTTAAGGCCCTAAGCATACCAATAATGGGTCATGTGTGTGTTGTGCGTGGGGGAGGTCCCCCAAAATATTCCTGCTTAGGGCCCCCAATGGGCTAGCACCACCTCTGGGAGCTCCTAACACCCCACTACAGCCCTTTCCACTCCTAAAGCCTCATTCACACTTCATGTACTGTATATGTAACAGTGCCAAACATACCAAAATCGTGAATCAGTTTCCCAAAATCACAAGAATGCCTTTAAAAATCATGAGATTTTAAAAAATATAATGACTATAGAGTTTTTTAATTTGCTGTCTCGTTCTTGAGCTGTTAGTGTTTACATTTTCCAGCGTTTCCTTGCAATTATGAGAGCTAGACGTTTAGTCATTTTTAAAATAAAGGTGAGATTCTCATTGTAATCACATGCCTCTGGGAGCCGGGGCTTTAAGAAAAACCCCAACTATCCAGAGACTCCCCAGAAAATTGTGAGGGCTGGCAACACTGACATCCATATGTAGATCTCCTCATTTACTGCCATTTACAGTGTGTGATGTCCATTGGGCTCCACTGGGAGAAAATAAATAAACCTGCCCCTGCGTTTGCTAACCTCCAGTAGGAGCTCTTAACACCCCACCAGAGCCCAGATCTTTCTTATTCTCCATCCCCATGTATGTCTATTTAATACAACCCCTGCCGTACGGTCATTTTCATTTGCAATCTAATTTCCGCAGGGAATCAGTGGGGAGACAGTATATAATGCTGTTTTAGCAGCCGTGGTTGGTTGCTGTTCCCACAAGCAGCAGGAGTCCCTCGCATCGCAGATTCCTCCCACCTATACTTTGACTCGCACTGAGTCATTTCCATTGGGCTCGCTCTGGGGAGCAGGTAAATACTCCTGCTTCCGCAGCTGCGTGTGCATTTCTCCCTAGGCAGCGGCTGCAGCAGCAGCTCCAGAGCGAGGGCTCTCACCGCCGTGATGTGGCAGCGGCAGGTCGGATCACGTTGCTAGCCCTGTGCGCGTACCCGTTTGAGGCAGGATTACGGAGGAGGGTTTTTAGGTGCCAGTGGTAGCAAACGTGGGCTGTGCGCACACATCCAGGGTTCATTATCAGACTAAGAGAAAGTGTGTGTGCGTTGGGAGAGGGGAGGGGAGGAGGACAGGAGAGGCACGTACCACCAGACGCACAGAGCAATGGACGTTCACAGGGGAGCGATTAATATTACATTTCTCTTCAGCGTAACTCCTCTCCCAATGTCACCCTCTCTCCTGACAACTCCTTTACGACAGCGATGCAGTGCGTGACAGTCATAACAACACTAGAGCACGCTCCTGATTTGCACCTACAGACATCAATTCGCTGTAATCGGCAGCCTCAAATATTTGGGTTCTTTCTAAAGGGCAATATTAAGAGTTACAGGCCGTTTAGGATCACCTGCACTAGACAGATTAAACAAAAACCCTCCGGATTATAAATGACTCATTGAAATAAACAGGCAACATAATCTCTCTGCACCAGAGAAACTTTAAATTCCCTAAATGGGACTTGGCAGATCTCAGTGTAGCTCAGGAATAAAACGACATTTTTCAACGCACCATTTTAATCACTTTCCAGACAGCTGATTTGCAAATTGCATGTTGTCAGACTAAGGTCTCCCCCACTACGATTTTTCCTCCCAACGCGTTTTGCTTTTTGCACAGGACTACCACGTTGCCTCCAGTTTTAAATCCAGCATCCTTTATGCTATATGTGAAATCTCTCCCACCCCTCCGTCCATAAACTGGCTCGACTGAAGAGCAACCAACCCCCAGACACTAAATGCACCATGATCAGGAGTGCTGCGTTTACTTCCTTACAGGAGGAAACCTCAGCGGACTGCATTGCCATTTGGAAGATGAATAGCTGGACAAAGTTGTTTTTCTTTTCCGGTCGCCTGGATCAACTGTCCCCGCCTCCTTTCCCTCCCACCCAAACCCCTAGTCTGGAGCTTGTGTGGTACGTTCCGCACGTGAGCTGGGTGCTGGTCTGGCTGGCGACGCGCGTGCCCTGTGGCCAAACACTGATCAGTGAGTGCAAACTACCAGCACAGTGTGTGACTGTGAGTGTATGAGTGGGAGAGAAAGAGAGAGAGAGAGAGGGGAGGGAGACAAACTGCTTCACACTTTCCCTAGTGCACAAGAGAGACAGAGGCTGCATGTGCACAGTTTTGCTCAAAGATCTCCAAAGACTCTCAGCATCCCACAGATTCAATCAAAAGCAACAACAAAAAATCAGCTGTTGTCAAACATGGATGAAGGAATCCCTCGTTTGCAAGACAGGCAGTTGCTAGAACATGTGGATTTTATAGGGTAAGGAGCCAGTGCAATATATCTCTCTGTCTCTTATCACTAGTGTTTTGTTTCTTCTTAAGAAACTGATAGAAAGCATTGAAAAGATAGGTCATTCTTAAATGGTGTCTGATTCTTGCTTCCTTTTTTGCAGTCGGAAACTATCTTTGGAGCTGTACAATATTATATACATATCTTATTTTATGTTTTTTCTCTTTCTGTATGTATATATTCCCACTTATGAAAGTGATAGGTAGCTCACTGACATACTACCATTAGATCTCTCTTTCATTTTTGCAGACTGGACTATCCATCTTTGTATTTGTGCAAACCCAAAAGAGGCATGAAAAGAGATGAGAGTAAGGTAAGAATAAGTTTCTGAAGCTCTTCATGACCTGCCTAAATACTTAATTGGGGTTCATTGATTTTTATAGCATAGCTTTACCCATAACCGCATCCGAGTTTCTTCCCTTTTAACTTCCCCTGATAACTACCGGATAACAAGCATATAAGGGAAGGCTATACATGCCTTGCAATTTGCACTACATGTGGACAATTGTTTTTGTTTTGATTGTCATATTAAGTGAATGTAATATTTGGCTTTTCCTGATTTTACTAATTAGGAAACATACAAACTGCCACATAGATTGATAGAAAAGAAGAGGCGAGACAGGATTAATGAATGCATTGCTCAGCTAAAAGATTTATTGCCTGAGCATCTGAAATTGACGGTAAGGTATATATATATTTCATTGTCTGAAGCATTATACAATATGTTCTTTGTGATTATCTTAAAAATTTAAGGACAGGAACTGTAGAGCTGAAAAAGTATGACTTGTGTTGGATGGTAAAGGTTTTCTACTGAGGTGTATGTATATGTGGTTCAGTTTAAAGCAGCAATCATTTCTAACATGCTCATGTAAAACCAGAAGCTTTCAATATAAAACTCCTTTCAAAGGGAGGTTCCTGAAGTTATGGACACAGAATATAATGGGCAATTGTATTGTGTTAGTAACCAAGTATCCCCTTTCCCCCCTACTTTTCAGACATTGGGGCATCTGGAGAAAGCTGTAGTTTTGGAATTAACTTTGAAACACTTGAAAGCTTTAACAGCCTTAACGGAGCAACAGCATCAGAATATAATTGCTTTACAGAATGGTAAGTCAGTTTCAGAAGATGCCAGCACATAAATATACTCAGGAGATATGGTTGTTAAATTAGAGTTCTCCTAATGTACTATAATTCATAGGGGCAGGCCTTTGATTTTTTTTTCATGTGCTTTGAAAGGAATATAATAAAATGCTTAGTGTATTATCTGGCCAAAATGCTGACGTCCACTGAGATGTCACCAGCCAAATTGCCATGTTAACTCCCAGCAAATATAGGCATTTGTGCCCCATGAGGAAAAGTAGCCTGGATTGAAAGGCTTCCCTAAGAAATCACTGAAGTTACCTTTGGTTTGACTAAAAAGGACAAGCCCAATAGCAGGGACTCCCCATGCCTGTGAGAGCAGCTGGTTTTATGCTGACTTTTCTTTGCATTCCCCCTCCCATATTCTCCATCACAGGGGAGCGGTCTATGAAGTCCCCCATTCAGTGCGATCTGGATGCTTTCCATTCGGGATTTCAAACGTGCGCCAAAGAAGTCTTGCAATACCTCTCCAGGTTTGAGAGCTGGACTCCCAGAGAGCAGAGATGTGCCCAGCTCGTAAACCATCTGCACGCGGTTTCCACTCAGTTCTTACCCAGCCCCCAGCTGTTGACTCCACAGGTCCCCGTGAGCAAAGGATCCTCCTCCTCCTCCTCCTCCTGTGCACAAGATCGCACCGGGCAAAAGCTGGAGGCTCAGACTAACTGCGTCCCGGTCATCCAGCGGACTCACCCGCCCGTGGAGCTCGGCGGGGAGAACGACACCGACACGGATAGCGGCTATGGGGGGGAGAGCGAGGGCCGGCCGGATCGAGAGAAAGGCCAGGCGGCGGGGCTGCCCGGCCTGACGATCAAACAGGAGCCGGCCGCGGACGAGGCCCCAGCGCCCAAAAGGCTGAGGCTGGATTGCAGCAGCAGCGCCACCCTCCCTGCCGTCGCCGCCGCCTCCGGGCTGAGCCCGGATCACCAGGCAGCGGCCGCCCTGCTGAGACCCGACGCCGCCCTGCTCAGCTCCCTCATGGCCTTTGGCGGGGGCGCGGCTGCTTTTGGCCAGCCAGCCGCCGCCGCCGCCCCCCTTTGTCTGCCCTTCTACTTCATCTCCCCCTCCGCGGCCGCGGCCTACATGCAGCCCCTGCTGGACAAGAGCAACCTGGAGAAATATCTGTACCAGGCCGCCGCCCCCATCCCTTTGCTCTACTCCGGAATACCGGCCCAGGCCGCCGCCGCCTTCCCCTGCCTGTCCTCGGGGCTGGCGCCGGCTGATAAAGCGAACGCAGCCGCCGCCGCCGCCTCGGCCCTTCTGCCCCTTGACCTGGTCTCCCCTGGGCAGCACCTGCCCCATCTCTTCGCTGCCGCCTGCGAGACCGGGCCCAGCCTGGACAGTGACCTTCCCTCCCCGGAAGATCTTCTGCAGCCCGGAAAGGAAAGCCCCTGAATTGGGCTACAGGACATAGGAGTCAGCCCACCCATGCTCCCGAGTAGGGAGGAAGAAGGATCCCACCCTAATGAATAAGAACAGCAACAATCAGAAACAGCCCACCCACCCACGTTGTGGTTTTTAAGGGGAAAGTGTAATAGGTCTGCACGATGTTTCTGTTGTGGTTGTTTCATTTCTTTGGTGTTCTCTCCTGCTGCGTTTCTTCTCTCACCCCCACCCAACTCTGCTGCTGTAAAAAAAGATCCTTTGCATTTCTGTGTTTCACAGAGAATCACAAATTGTCTCCACATTTACCGAAAGGGAGCAAATAGAAATAGGCTTCAAATCAACGTTTTGTAAGCCAGAGGGTCAGATTCAGTTTCTGACCCAAAGTGTCAGTGACGTCTGAAAGTGGGTAGGCAAAAAAAGTTGCCCTGGGAGCCACAGACTATGGTTATGGCCTCTCTAGAGATGTGTATTAATAATAATATATAGAAGCAAATGAAGATCATACAGTATCTGACTCCAAGTGGAGATGCTTGAGAATCTTTAAGGATTAAATTTGCTACTCAGTATTTTTTTAATGTTTGGCTTTATAAATGCATAAATATGTTTAAAAACAAGAAAAAAAATAGTAAGGATAGGCTTTTCTCTAAAGTAAACGTCGCACCTTATTTTGAAATGTTTTTCTGTAATATATGTTCCACTTAGTAATTTGCACTTGTTTAAAGAGACTTGGATTGGTTCATTGTCAGAATGGGGGAGAGGGGACAGAAAGAGAAGGTGAGTTTTTAGGTACATACATTTGCACTTTATTGAGAAATGGACCATGAATGAATTGACTGTTGAGCCCAGTCCTTCAGTGCTTTGAGTACCCAGAGTTGCTAATGGCTTCAGTCAGAGTTTTGGATGTGCAAGGAATAGAGGATCAGGCCCATGCTATGATTTCTTCTTAGCTAAGGTATAGAGGTATGGCAAGTGCATTTGTTTCCACCCTGTCCTTATTTAATTTCAGTATTTTCCTGAGTTTTTATAACCTTGCTTTATAAAACAAACATTTCTGCACTGAACTAAAAAAACAAAATAAATAACTGACAACCCTGAACTAATTTTATCCCAAATTAAAAACTGGAGGAAATTATTAAACATCTCAGTTTTTAATTGGAAATGCTTAGAAGATATGGGATAAGGTCCCATGCAGTCCTTCTGTCTCCAAATATCGTGATTTCCCTTTCTGGAGACTGTACAGATGCCAGATAATCACACAGATAAAGCTTTATTAATAAGGCTTAAAACAAGACCTTGCCTAGATATTTTTAGTTTGTTGCCAAGGTAGCACTGTGAGAAATCTCACTTGAATGTTATGTAAGAGGTGAGACACAACTGTCTGATGGAGTGAATAAGTATCCTGGGTCTGTTAGTCAGTTTGATTGCATTTGCTGCTGCTGTTGCTACTGTTTGCCTCAAACGCTGTGTTTAAACAACGTTACAAAAAAATCTTACTAGCCTGCAGAATGGCTGTATGTAAATAGTTGTTAATACATCCAATTAATGATGTCTGACATGCTATTTTTGTAGGGAGAAAATGTGTTTATGATATTTTGAGTTAAATATCTTTTGGGGAGGATTTGCTGAAAAAAGTTGCACTTTTGTTACAATGCTTATGCTTGGTTCAAGCTTATGCTGTCTTAAATTATTTAAAAAATAAATACTGTCTGCAAGAAAACAGCTGTTTTAGAACAGTTTAGTATGTGATATATTAGAAATCAATCTTTATAATTCAGTATTTTCCAGCACTCCACAAATTCTATTATCTAAATATTTACACACTATTTTGTGATTTTAAAAAAGTCTTACTAAGGAATAAAAGCTTTAATACACAACATGGGTTTGTCTAGTAATTAAAAATTTCTAGATTAATACGGCATAATGGATGCATAGCAAACCTTAAAAATGTCTAGTTGTGTGAATGTAGATAGCAATTTATTTTGTTTATGAATATTTTAAAGATGGTTTTGCATTTGCTTACTTTCCTTTGAGTTTAATTAATTGTATTTTATAGTGTGTACATTACACAAAGCACTGCATAAAGCATGCATGTGCACACATTTCTAATTATATTTTAAATTGTTCTATACTTTTTTGCAGTATATTCATTCTACATTTTAAAATGATAAAATGTAACATAATTCACACTATAGATACTGTACATCTTTAGTAATTGTCCACAATTATCAGACTTTAATTATCAGATTTTTTATGACAGGTTGATGACATTAGTTTCATAAATGTTGGGGAAATAATGTATATCTGAAACTGGAAATACTGTAAAAAGCTCAATTTTATAGGGACACAATCAAGTATGGGAAAATATTCCTCTAAAGACTTTGACAGTTTTAATATTGATGAGATTTGGAGCATTTTCCTTTTAAAATTTCATTATCCTGTTCATGAGAAAATAATTTTTTAAAAAGTAGGGAGAGTTTATGTAAGATATAAATATAAAAACAATGTTTTGTGCTCCCTCTACTGGTTCTTCAGTACCAATTAACAATCAAGGTGTTTTCATAGCTGCACTGACATTGGATCAAGCTGGAGTACAAATAAAGTAGCAAATTTTCCAAAAAAAAAAAAAGGGTGGGGTGGGGTGGGGTGGGCATGTTAATTTCAATCTCCCTTAGAAATAAGGGAATAAAATAAAGAATTCAGGTAACATGTTTTTTTAAACAACTCAGATGGTATTACAAGCAAGTAAGTCTACATAGTTTTATAGTAAACCTAAGCTAGACTAATTCACTATAGACAGCTAGATGAACCAATTAATGATATAAAACTATATATACATTTTCATTACTTGTAATGTCTTCTGAGAGTTTATCTTAAAGTATTAATAATGGACCAGATCCTGCAACCAGGTGTAAGTAATCCTGTTGAAAACAGTTATTCATGGGTTTGATCCAGATCCCACCAAAGTCTGTGGAAAGACTGCCATTGACTTCAGTGGTCTTTGGATCAGGTTCTTTGCCTGGGATTTCAATCCAGTCAGAGGAGCGAAATTCAATTAGGCTTTCATTACACACAAAAATACTCAACCTGTCTCAGTGGGTGGGCGAAATTTAATGGGGCTTGTGGTGAAAGGGAACAGTCCTAGCAGCAAGAGAGGGAGACTCCTACCCATAGGAGTCTCTGGTACTCTGGCCAGCTGGGAGAGAGGATGCTAATTGGCCAGCATACCTCAGATTCTGGGATTTAACCTAGAACGTGGCCCATAGGGAGCCCCTTTCAGCTCCATTCCAGCAGCCCCATGCTACCCACCCTGAACTAGGAATGGGAATCTGGCCTGACAGATGCTATGGATCAAGCCAATTGCCGGTTTGGGGGTCAGGAAGGATCTTTTTCTCCCATGGATCAATTGGCAATGGACGAGAGAACTTTTCACCTTCAAGCCACGGTGGATTAAGTAGGAATGTGCTTAGTACCTAAACAAGGTACTGGGGGTTGAGTTCTTAATTCATTGCAACTTGTGGTCAGTTTCCAGTGCTCTTAAGAGGATAAAATGAACAGTTCCCAGAGCTCCAAGACCTGGGATTTTGGAGATGGGCCTTGGGCTCATGGGATAGAGTGAAACCTTGTGGCCTTCGCAGGCTGAGGTCCCCGCCCTTCTGCATCTAGCTGTCTATAGTGAATTAATTTAGCTTAGCTTTACTCTGTACCCCTCACTGGGCAGAAGGTGTTAGGGCTCAGAAAGCTGTGTCCTGGAAGTTAGACTGAGGAGAGCCTGCCCCAACCTATGGGTTATCTGGTAGGAGCCTTGTAAAGCCTTAGCTTTATTTGAATAAATTCTGTTTTCATGTTTTCTTGCAGTTAAAAAAAATAAACATGAAATGAAACTGATATTTAAAAACAAAATTATATTTGTTCTTGTGCAAATGCAAGTTTGTGTTTCCCACCTGGTTTTTTATATTGGTATAATTTGTGGGCCCACTTCTGTATTTCCTGACTTTTAGAATGCAGGACTGGGCTTGATATTTTTTATACATACCTTGCTACATAATGTATTTTTCATAGATTGTAATATATTGGCAAATGTATTTTCCTTACATAACAAACTCTAAAAACAGGTATTATTTATCCAGTATATCATAGTGGCATGAAAGGTTCCCTAAGCAAGGGGAAAAGACTCATAGGGGAGGGTTGCGGACCAAACAGGATGAACAAGTATCTTAGACAGGTTAAGAGAAATAGAAAGCCTACAAGGAATGAAAGAAGGGAAGGATCAGCAAGGAAAGCTACCTCTTGAAAGTAAGGAAGTATAGGCGAAAAGTGAGAATTGCCAAAAGCCAAGCAGAGCTGGACTTCGCAAAGGAAATGAAAACCAATAGTAAAAGGCTCTTTAACTACGTAAATAAAAAGAAAACAAGGAAAGAAGATGTGTGACTCCTGAGCACTGAGGACAGGTGAAGATGAAAGATAATTAAGTATGGCTTAGGGGCAATGGCATGGTGGCTTAGGGGAACAAGAATATGGAAGTAGAAATTACCATGTCCAAGGTGGAAGCCAAACTCAAACAGCATAATGGGACCAATTCAGGGGGCCCAAATAATGTCCATCCAAGAATATTAAAGGAACTGGCATATGAAATTGCAAGCCTAGTAGCAAGGATTTTTAATGAATCCCATAAACTCTGGGGTGATACCCTATGACTGAAGAATTACAAAATATAGTATCTATATTCAAGAAAGGAAAAGTGGTCAGGAAAACTACAGACCTATTAGTTTGACCTCAACTGTATGCAAAATCTTAGAACAAATCTTGAAAGACAGAGTAATTAAAGACAGAGGAAAATGGTAATTGACATAAAACACAATGGTTTTACAAAAGGTAGATTTTGCCATACCAACCTGATCTCTTCCTTTGAGAAGATCACCAATGTTCTAAAAAAGGAAATGCAGTAGATCTAATCTACCTAGTTTTCAGTAAAGCATTTGGTACAGTTCCATGTGGGAAATATTTTTATTAAATTAGAAAAGATGGGATTAATACAAGAATTGAAAGGTAGGTAAGGATCTGATTAAAAGGAAGGTTACAATAGGTCATACTGAAAGATAAACTGTCAGGCTGGAGGAGGTTATCAGTGAAGTTCCTCAAGGACAAATATGGAGGAGGATCTGAATATCATACAAGAAGATATGGATGACCTTAAAAACTGAAATAATAGAAATGGGATGAAATGTAATAGTGCAAAGTCACACACTTAGAGACTAACAACAAGAGTTTTTGCTATAAACGGGCACTTACCAGTTGGAAGCGAAAGAGGAAGAGAAAAACCTGGGTGTATTGGTCGAACTCAGAATGAGTATGATCCGCCAACGTGATGTGGCTGTGAAAAAGCCTAAAGCAAATATCTCCAATGGCTTCACATGGGACACTAAATGGGAAGGCTCTGAGTTACTACAGAGAATTCTTTCCCAAGTGTCTGGCAGGTGGGTTTTGCTGATATGCTCATGGCCTACCCGATCACTATATTTGGGGTCAGGAAGGAATTTTCCCCAAGATCAGAGTGGCAGAGACCCTGCGGTTTTTTCACTTTCCTCTGCAGCATGGAGCATGGGTCACTTGCTGGTTTGAACTAGAGTAAATGGTGGCTTCTCTGTAACTTGAAATCTTTAAATCCAAGATTTGCAGATTTTGAAAACTCAGCCAGAGAGGAATTAATGGGTGAGGTTCTTGTAGCTTGTGATATGTAGACTAAATAATCACGATAGGCCCTTCTGGCCTTAAAGTCTGAATCTATTATTTATAGAGTAAATGCAGTGTAGATTAAACCTATGAAATGTAATACAGTGTAACTCCCACTGAAGGCAATGAGAGCAGTGTATGAAAGGACAACAGCTGTAGGCCTATACTATCTGTTACCCACGTTCACTAATGGTCTGACCTAAACTCCCTTTGTCAATGAGTCTTTCCATTGACTTTAATGGACTTTGGATCAGGCACTAAATTTGTATGTCGTCCCCCCCCGGGTTTGTTTCATTTTCACTTCTAAGTCGGTGTTACTTGAAAGTCTTTGCCATCCATGACTAGTCCATTTCACAGTTGGCCATCTTAGAGTTGCCAGCTCGGGTAACTGTATTACGAATCTCACAATACTCGATGTTTTTCTTAAAACCCAAGCTGCTGGGATCATGTGGTCTCAGTTTCTATTTGAAAAATAAAGTAAGCTTCCTGATCTCATACTTGCAGAAACAAGCTTGAAAATGTGACCCCTAAAACCTCAAATCCTAGAAGGCAAATAATAAGCATGCAAAACTTATTTTTTAAACCTGGTGATTTATTAAGTCAATCATGACTTTGGGGGGAGGGAGCTAATGATTTTTGATCACTTGGGATTGGCAACACTGCAGTCTCAGTAAAAAGCCAACAAGAAGTTGAGAAAGGATTGCTTTTTCTTGCTCCTAGAGCTGGCCATTCAGGTCAGGATAGATACACATTGGCTGGGCAGCATGGGGGAGTTTGCACTGCCACATCACCCACTGTACCTGTTTTGAGGATACACGATTTCAGTTTCCAGAGTGTCACAGGGTTTTCTCACTGCTACGTCGTCTCCCCCTGGCTGCTCTAGGTCCAAAACCCCTTTCTGTCACTCACTCACTGTCACCACTGCCCCTCTTGCTCTCTCTCTCTCTGGGACTCAACAGTCCTATTTTGTGACTTGCTCTTCATGGTTTGGCCCTCTGGCTAGGTCACTATAGTCCTCTCCTTCCAGAGTAGTTAAGTCACATTGGACAACTGTCCCCAGCAGTCTTCTGCTCCACTGCCCAGTCTCTGCCATTTGCCCAGTGGCTGGTAGGGGAGCCTGGGCCTACCAAGTACTCTGGGTTCCAGTCCAGGTGACCTATGTCTAGCACCTATGGTCTGCTTGCTCCCAGACGCTGTCTGCTATTTCCCTGGATTCCTTCTGGCTTCCCCCTCTCTGGGGGGAAATACTAGCTCATACTCCCTCCTCCTAGAGAGTAACTGCAGGCTACTTAACTTTGTAGTCCAAAGACACCTCCCTTCTCCCAGGGATTGACTGTAGACTACTTCCCCTGGAGACTTTTCCTACATCCCCTCTCAAGCTTCTGCTCCACCTCCTTTTGGGTAAAGTCTTCAGGGCCTGGATCCCCAGGGTTTCTACTTTACCACTGTGCATCTATATTCTCTAACATTCAGAGGGTGGCTGCAGGCTCCCTTGCTGCAGCCCCCTTCTGCTGCCTACTTCCTGGCTTTATACTAGCCCTGCTTGTTCCTTGTCATCTGGGCTCCATCATCAACCAGGGGCTACTCAGGCCACCTAACTCCTCTATCTGGTTAACTGGTCCCTTCTCAGCCTTGTTAACTTCCTCTAGGCTAGTGTGAGGTGACCACCCCATCACACAGAGTTATCAATCTGTCATAAGCAGTAAGTTCACTGTGGCCCCAGTTGTGACTGCACTCTGGGCAACACAGAGCTGCCATGCCCTGCCCATTTGGAGCAATAGAAGCCATTCTGCCACCATGAGCTCACAGGATGCCCAGTGGGAGCATGCCTGCTACCATCACGCTTTACTGGGGTATAGCCTGCTTCTCCTTGTGTGCTGGTCCCACTTTGCTGGCCTGTGCTCAAATGTGGGTGGTGTCAAAGAGTAGGGGAGGAGCTATGCCTCCTTGAGAGCAGGGATTGCTTGGTTTTATGCAGGCCAGCAAAGGATGATGAAGAGCCTTGTCCCCATCCCCCACTCCTATACATCTGTGTAAGGGGCTGGCACTATGCGCAGCACGTATAAGAGGCCAGGGAGGCTAAGCTACCCCCCAAAACAGAGGTGCTGGAACTAGGAGTGCTGAAGGTGCTTCTGCACCCCCGGCTTGAAGTGGTTTCCATCATATACAGGGTTTACAGTCTGATTCAATAGCTCTCAGCGCCCCCACTACATAAATTGTTCCAGCGCCCCTGCCCAAAAAAGGCTGGTCATGTGAACGGAAATGCTGTGGATGCAGCACAGGTCACCCCTCCAGAGGCGCGCTGGCCCACCGCCACAGTTGGAGCACCAGAAGTGAAGCTCCATAAACGTCGGGGAACCCACCAGTGCCTGCACCGTGTCCCTGCCTGTGCTCCACCCCCCCCGCCCCCGGTTCAGGCTCTTCCTCTTTGGCCCCCACACCTGCCCCTCGCTGCTCTTCACCTCTCCCATCCCCTGGCACTTGCCTAAGGCAGGAAAAAAGTGATGGTGTCATGGCCTCATGGTCCCCTGACCCCCTCGTTCCAGGGAGGGGATGGAGAGGAGCGAGCGGCCGCTGGGCCTCAGGGGAAGGGGCGGAGACGAGTGAGCGGCCGGGGAGAGGGGGGGCTCTCAGGGGGAAGCGCCTTGGGAACAGGGCCACGGTCCATGCATCTGTGGCCCCACCGATTCTAGGAGCTTCCGGCACTTGATTGTGAGCCTCCCCAAACGGAAGACTCATGCACCACTTATGCCTGGCTCTATCCGGCTTTGTATTTTTTTAAAATCTAAAAGTTTCCCAAGAAACAAATTCTAAGACTAGAAGGGACCATTGTAATCATCTAGTCTGACCTCCCGTATAACAGAGGTCACAGAACTCCCCCCACATAATTCCTAGAGCAGATCTTATAGAAAATGATGGAGAATACACCATGACCCTTGATAAATTGTTTCAATGGTTAATTACTCTCATTGTTAAACTCTGTCCTATTTCCAGTCTGAATTTGTCTAGCTTCAGCTTCCAGCCATTGGATGGTGCTAGACTGAGCAGCCCATTATTAAATAGTAGTTCCCCATGTAGGTATGTGATGGGATGCTGTACTCACCACTAGGATGGCACCTCCTCCTGGCCAGTCTAGGGATTAGCTTTGCGAGGTCGATGCCCCTTCCTGCAGTTTCACTCCGTCTCTCCTTCTCTCTCGGTGTGCAGCCCCTTTCTTGCTCCACGCACTGCTGCTGTCTCTTTGTGACTCAGCCATCTGATCAGGTCGCTATACACATTTTCTCCTTCTGGGTTATCAGTCTTCCTTCAGCCATCCTAGGTAATCTCCCCATTCACTGCCTCACAGTGCCACTTCCTCAGTGGCTGGTCGGGAAACCCAGACCCACTATCTACTCTAGGTTCCAGCTCAGGGAACCCAGAGTAGAGTTGGTAGCTAAGGTCTGTTCCCTCCTGGAACTTACTGCCTTTCCCTGAGCCCTTTCCTTACCATCTGCCGCTTCCCCCCATCAGTTTGCCAATCTACTAATTCCTTCCTTTCAGGGAGTAACTGTAGGCACCTGTCTCTGCAGCCTCCAAACACTCCTCCTTTCTCCCAGAGAGTGACTGCTATCTTTCCCAACAGTCCCCCAGCTTCCCATTTCCTGTCTTTCTAAACCGAGCCCAGCTCATTCCTCCTCAGCTGGACTCCCTCACTTGGTCAGGGGACTACTTAGCCACCTGCTTCCTCTCAGCTGTGGCTTGTTGGGTTAATTACCTCCCTTCTCAGCCTACATTAACGCTTTCCAGGCAAGTGTGGGGTGAACACTCCCAACACAAGGTACTTAGCATAGGCAGCGGCTTCCTCATTTCCCGAGGGGTGCTTGACCCCCACTCTGCCCCAGGCCCTGCCCCCACTCCACCCTTTCCCTTAAGGCCCCTCCCCCACCCCACCTCCTTCCACCCCCGCCCCACCTCTTTCTGCCTCATTCCACCCCCTCCCCAAGCGCACCCTGCCCTCGCACCATCCCTTCCCACCCAGTGCCTCCTGCAAGCCACTGAACAGCTGATCTGTGGCAGGAGGGAGGGCGAGGAACTGATCCATGCTGAGCACCCACTATTTTTTTCCATGGGTGCTTGAGCCCTGGAGCACCCACAGAGTCAGCGCCTATGGTACTTATTGATTGTAATTAAGTCACCCCTTAACCTCCTCTTTGCTAAACTAAATAGATGGAGCTCCTTGAGTCTGTCACTGTGAGGCAGATTTTCTAATCCTTTAATCATTCTCATGGCTCTTCTCTGAACCCCCTCCAACTTATCAACCTCCTTCTTGAATTGTGGGCATGTGACAGTGTCCAAGTGATCAGAGTGCACCCCATTTCCCCTCCCCCAGAGAAAGCTAATTGGGGTATTAACAGTAATTAGACAACCAGGCTAGTGGGCTGGGTGAGCTAACCAGTTCAAGATTGATAAAGAGGCATAGGAAGGAAGTGCCAGAGGGAGGGAGGATCAGGGTGAGCTGAGCCGAGCCCAGTTTTACAGAGGTCTTAGGGAAGGGAGACCCCCTGCTCCTCTTGGGTCCTGAGAAGAAGGCTGAAAGCACAGAGGATATCCTAAATAGATGTGGGACTGTGAATGTGTTGGTGGAGGGAACTTAAATAAATGGCACAGCGCATACACAACCAGAAGAGTCTGAGCCAGTTTCTGTGGTGTGGAAAGGCAGTAGTGGAGTGAATGCCCTGCTACTGGGCACTAGAGCTGTATTTCAGCAGCAATAATGCTACTGCTAAGGGTAAACGAAGCTCCCTACTCTAACTTGAGGATCCCTTGTTTATGCAGCCCAGGATCACATTAGTTCTTTTGGCCACAGCATCACATGGGGTGCTCATGGTGAGCTATCTACCACAACCCCCATCTGGACACACTGATCCTTTCTAGGCTGATAGAGTTTAAAAGAACCCACGCTGATTTTCACAAAACAGCTTCTACAAACCATTTGCACCCGAGATGAAATCTTCTTTGTTAAATTTAACACTGGGCACTTCGGTTTTTAATAGAAATGCAGTTGTACTCCCCCCCGTCCCCCACAATAGACCATAGTGGGGTGACTGGCCTATATAAGCCAAGGCCCTGATCCTCCAATGAGCTATGATGGATGGATCCCTGTGCCTGTGTGGATTCCCAATAAGATCAGTGGGGCTCTGTGGGAGTGCAGAGCTCTGCCCCAGGTAGGACCACTTGCATAATTATAATTACCCACCACTGTAGATTCAAAAGAAAAAGTTCTCAATTTCATGTCTGGTTTTTTCACTTCACTAAGTTTTATGAGTCTAGTTTTCATTAAAAAATGCTTTCAAACACACCTGAGCCTGTAGAACCGGTTATT
Organism: Eretmochelys imbricata; assembly: GCF_965152235.1. Classification (NCBI taxonomy): domain Eukaryota; kingdom Metazoa; phylum Chordata; order Testudines; family Cheloniidae; genus Eretmochelys; species Eretmochelys imbricata. The sequence goes on from NC_135572.1 coordinate 239,173,849, forward strand.
CAAAAGAAACTAGAGAGAGTACAGAAACGGTTCACTACTGAGAACTCTCTAAGGAGCAGTTCTACTTGGGAAAACAGCTATGTAAAAATGGCATTTCTTTACTCAGCAGAAAATCAGGTTCCCAAGGGTATTCAAAGTCCTATCTGCATTACTGAGCCATGATTCTACTCCTGTTGCACTTCATCTGAATGATTATCTGCCCCCAATCCTGCAACTGACAGCATGCAGATTGCAATACTTGAACACAGTCCAATTCACTTCAATGGGGCTCTTCTACACAACACAAGTGCAATGTTCTGCCCATGTGCTGTTAGCTGTGGGATTGGGGCCTTGGGGTCTAGTTACAAAGCTCATTGAATTGACTTGAATGGATTTTGGATCAGGCCATACAGGCCCAGCCCTCCAAACCCTTTTGTGAGTAGCCTCCCTTATTCAAGTACTCATGAGTAGAGGTTACAGATGTGAGTAAAGGTTATAGGACTGGGCTCTAAAGTCCAATTGCAGGGCCAAATTCTGTCCTTGGGTTCTGTCCTAGGGATGCTTATCTGCAACTGAGGGCAGAAGGTGACCTGGGGAATCATTGCAGTTGAGGACAACACACAGGCATCTTGACTCTCAGATCACAAAGTGAGTTTGCAGGCCAGGCAGTCAGAAAGAAAACCCATCTTTTTACTTGTGAATTGAGCACATTTGCTCTGGAAGCCATCAGGATGCTTAGAAGAACTGTACTTTCAAGTATCAAATATTTTTATTATGTTTCAGTGTGAGACTTTAGCTAGATAATGTTTCTACAAAGCTTTGAAGATATAAAACATTATATAAATGCTATATGTGTGTGTGGGGGGGGGGGACACATAAAATACCTATCTGTACACACACAAGCAATATTCTGGAGTGGGGTGTCCATGCAGGCTATTGTATCAGTTAATTACATATATTGCTTTTCAATTTTTGCGCATGTACCCAGAGAGCATGTGAAGGTTTATTTTATCCAACACATCAGATTAGATTTATTTTAAAGAGGGTATATGCTACTAAAGACCGCAGCGATTGGATTCAGTGCAGTGTGCAACAGGGCTTCACAAAAGTCCATGGTGGCGGCAGGGGAATAATTCCCTCAACCCTTGGATCTTGAAGAAGCTCCAGGATTCCAAAGAGCGAAGCATTATTTGTTGCCTAGCAATAAATCTGCCTTGACATCACTCCCTCTTCTTCCTCCTTCCTCCCTCAAAGTACAGTACTTGTGTGCGAGGTGAGGGAGCCACTGGTGCTGCAGGACTGGGCGGTCACGTGCGCTCACACATGCAAAGGCACACGCTGCAAGGCATGTGACCGGGAGGCTGTTCCGCAGCAGCAGCCTCTGGTGTGGGGCCGCTGCAGGGAGGAGGAGTGGAGGAGCTTGGCTGCTACTGAAGAGAGAGAGGGGGGAGAGGAAGGGAGCAGGAGAAGAGAGAACTCCTTTGACAGCAGCTGCACTCTCCCTTTGGCGTGGCTTGCAGCTCTGTAATCATGTCACTGCAAAGATGGATCTGGAGTTTGCGTCCCAAGAAGCATAAGCCTGATTAGCTCTTCACTGTCCTCCAGATAAATCATTAATAATATTAAATGAGCTCTTCTGTAGCAATTTTGCACCTGTGCAGCTCAAAGCGCTTGACAAAGTAAGTACTGTCCTCCTTCCCGTTTACAGCTGGGGAAACTGAAGCACAGAGTTATAAAGTGACTTTCCCAAGGTCACCTGGCAGGTCAGTGGCAGAGCCAGGAATAGAGCCCATGTCTCCTGGCTTGGAGTCCAGTGCCGTGGCCAAGTAGTTACCTCAAATCTTATCAGCTATTGATGTGCCAATGGAGAGTGAGTACAGATGCTACTGAAGAAGCAAGCAACTCTTCTGATGGCAGACTGTATAACAATAATTTACATTTATAGCTACAATAGTGACTCATCCCAAAAGTGGGTCCAATCCTGCCAACACTTACACAAATAATTTTACTTCCCACTGAATTCAGCAGCTCACTCGTGTAATCACTGTAGGACTGGCCTCTGTATAGCATCATTGTAACACACACAACTTTGGGGTAGGAAGGTTAGCAACCAACTGGTTTCACAGCATGCAGGCCACAGTAGTGGTGGTTGTGCTGGATGCAATTCTGGGACAGGTCAGTGGGGCAACATGCCCTTAGGGAAGATGCCAAGGTCCATTTAGGGGAGACAGGACATCAGTTCTGAAATCCCATTAGACAGACAAACCAATGATACAAGTCAGTTTTGGGTAGTCAAATGTACGCTTTATTCTTTGATGATTCATTAAGGAGACCTGAATTTGCCTTGATCCCTTAAAGCACTACTGGACATCCTATTTACATGCAGTGAAGTGGCACTCATGGCCTTTGGATGTGTCTGTATGACCAACAACTCCAGCAATGTCATCACAGATTATGGGAGATGATACATTGCCTGGAGGTAGCTCTCAGGGTTTAAAGTGAGTTGGATCCAGGGCCATGGCATTCAAGAGACTCACAAAATGTATTTCAAACAAGGTTATAGTGTAATATTATGTAAGTATGGACTGGCTGCTTTCAGGAACAGAAAATATTGACTCAGAGGTACATAGCTCTTGAGACTATCAGGTGAAGAACTAATATACCACAATGAAGGGAACTGTTTTTATTGGCAGATATTTTTTCTCTGATATTATTCTCAAAGCCTGTTTTATTAATTTGGTGAGGATTCTTATTATCCCTGGTTACTTATGGTGGTGGGGGAGCGGAGAAGGCTTCAGGTTCTTCTCTCTCAAGTCTCACTGACAGGAGAGTACCTAAAGGAAGAGGAGTATGATACTTTTCCCCCTTTACCTAAAGCAAGAGCATTCTGAGGGGGAAAAGGCAGGGACAATCTTCAGAGCCCACCTCTTTCACTCAGGAGTAATATTGGAGGGAAGCTTTGGGGTTCTTCCACCTCCCCTGTTGGAATGGTCACTGGAAATGAGCCCTGGGTGTTGAGGCCAGCTCCTGTCCTTAGTAAGAGTTATCAAGGCCTTCTCCCCACTATGGATATTTGGAGTTGGCTGGTGTTTCTTCCTATGGGGGAAATTCACGGTGGGGAGGATAGAGGGACATGTGGAACCTCCTCTCTGTCAGCCTGTCTCATGAAAGGCAGCTTTGGGCAAGGGCACATCTCACTGCCCATGGCAGATTGTTCCCGGCAAGCATGAGTAGACGGGAAGCTGTAAGGCCAACGTAAGAGTGCCACTGTTGTGGCAGGGCTTCTCTGGCAATCACAGGGATTATATGAATCAATTATATGAATCACTGTTGCCCTCCCAGCCTGTAACGGTGTCCGCTTGGGAGGCCAAAAACGTAAGTCCACATTTAGTCACATGACCAAATGTTCGCTAATAAGATTTAAGAAAAAATCCCAGAAAAGTGTATGCTTGTGTATTCTTGTGGAAGCAGTAGAGGATTCTTACAATGAAGCTTTGATTCTGGCTTCTAATATGACCCTTTATTTTCAGCCACTTACAACTTTCTGAAACGTTCACCTTTTGGCCTAAATTTTTCCATGACATGTTTCTGCCCAATGGTGAAATTTTGAGGGGAAGTTGAAACAAAAGGAGTTCTGCCATTTCTGAACACGAGAACCCTGGAAGAATGAAATGCACATTTCTCTATTCTTGTGACCTGGATTAGCATCAGTGTGGCTGGAGGCTGAAAAATGAAATATGGCGGAGCAATAATCCACAGGAAGGAGTGGATATTTTTCTAGGAATTATTTTGAGAAGGTTTTGTATGGTCTGTGTTAGTCAGATTAGATTATCACAAAGATCTAGTCTGGTTTTGGAATCTATGGTACCTTCTAGTGTTGCAGAGGAACGTTGTTTTGATTCGATGAAGAATCAAGTACTAAGCATGCACAGACATTTTTTTCAATAAGGCAAAAACTTACACATATTCATAACTTTATGAATTGAACTGGGACTCAGAGTCAGCAACGGAACCGATTTTTTTCTATCAAAAACTTCCTGTTCCATTTTAGGTAAGTCACTTAATCTCTCTGTAAAAAGGGGGGATAATAGAATCTTCTCTCTCCCAAACTTTGCCTGGCTTGTCAGTTTATGTCGCAAGCTCTTGGGGAAGGGACTGACTCTTGCTATGTCTGTGTACAGTGCCTAGCACAGTGGGGCCCTGATCTTGGTTAGAGTGCCTAGATGCTACCATAATATTATATATGAAATAATGCCAGGCTGCTTCAGTTCTAATGACCGATAGACCAAAATAAAATGTCTTTAACTGACCAAAGCCTGAGGAAACAAGAGTGTGTTTGTTTTTGTGAGGTGGTAGGAGAGATGCTTGTACTTTAGAAAGAAACTGTGTTTGGGAAATGTATTTTGCTAGCATAGAGTAAATTCTCTAACAGCCATGTCATACCTTGTTTGTTATAATTCCCTAACAGGGAACAATAGGTTAATATTCTTTTCCACTTTCTACAAATTTGAGGATGCAGTCAAATGGGTAACTGTAGTGATGCTGGCCCAAAGAGCTTGTAATTGATAGGCTTGACCCTTTGGGGAGCTGAACTCCCCCCAGGCTCACAGAAGTCAAAGTACTTAAGTCATCAGGCGTGAAGGACACTCATCATCTTGCAGGCTAGAGCCTTATACAAGAAATAATGGACCAATTGCATCTCATATAGCAAACTACTGGCTTCACCAGACATATCTAGTCCAATGAATGCAAAGGGAGGGATATCATATTAAGAGTCAAAATTTTTGGACTGAATATGTTTAGTCTGGAAAAGATACAGACCCGACTGCTAAAGGGCATGATTCAACCTCTAACTGAGGGGTTAGGAAGAAACTTCCCCTGGGGATCGGCTGCTCCACAGCTGCCTATTGCAGGGTACCTTACACCTCCCTCTGAAGCATCTGGTGCTGGCCACTGTTTCTTGGAAATTATTTTCCTAGTAAGTGTATTAAAGTTTATCACTACTCAGTTTCTACACGAGCATTCCTTTAACAGTTCAAAGGCCATGGTGTTAATTACACCCCAAGTACAAACATAAGCATATACACAGGCCTGTATTCTATACCCTAGCAACAATAGAGTTATAAGCATTGGCCAACATACTCATGACCAGATCAGGCCAGGGAGATCTCTTCCCATCATGATGTGATTCCAGAGGGGTAAGGAAAAGCTCTGAGAAAGAACGTACTAGGAAAACCTGGGTTTGTATGCACTATAACAAACAAGTGATGATATTGCTGGGCATTGTACTTTAGCTAAAGCCTGCGGAGAGAGTTTTAGAGCTGAACCTTTCCCCCTGGCTTGTTTAAGAGACGATTCATGGTTGGTCCTCTTTCTTCTCAAGGTTTCCGTCTTATCTCTGTTGGCCATATTTCTCCCCAGCTACTGGACTGAGCATTTCTAACCAATTATTTACTAAACTTTGTGCCCAGTTAATCATGTTTTCTTTATTTCTGTTACTTCAACCCAAACCTTAAAGGAGATAACACTGGTACTTTAAATGTCACTACAAATTTAACACAAATAACTTTGTTTCTCACGATCTCATCCTTTTACATGCTTTGGGCCTACCACTCACATCAAGATCCAAACTCAATCTAAAAACCATAGCTATGCAGGTCTAATGTGAGCCTATATTCCTACACTGTTGGACCTAGGATACTGTACTAGATGGGCCACCGGTCTGATCAGGTGGGGTATATTTTTAAAGCTTTGTCAGTCTGTAAAACATTAGTTGTTAGGAGGAGCTAGACACCTTGGTGTCCTGGAGGAGGAAGACAGTTCCAGATATAGGCAGAGAGAGAGAAAATAGGCATGGCGATGGATGGTCAAAGAAGATGATGGGTACAGGAAGGCCCTGCACAGCTCTGTGCCTCAGTTTCCACAGCTTCCAAATGGGGATAATAATACTTTCACAGGCTTGTGAGAATGATTCAGTGAACGTATTTAAAGTGTTGTGGGAGCACTGGCTCAATCAGCTATAGAAGCCTTATTCAATGTGAATAAAAAGGGGATTGTGAAAGAAGAAACTTGCCTCAACTCAGGACTTTCTAGGCAGCTGTTAAAACAAGTAACAAAAACACTTACTGAAACAATCCCATTGGCTCCTCCCACTTCTCAGGCAGCTGGAGGCCCTTGTATTTTGTGGTCTTGTGCCCTTACAATACGCCTAAGGCATGCGGTGAGTATAATCACACATGTGGGGCCACACCTTGAGAGATGCAGCGTCCACATTTGACTGAAAGGGGAGCCAAATGTGCTCAGCAGCAGGTAGCTCATTATGTGCACTCGCTTATGTAACACAGAGGAAGAAACTAGAATAAAAGGAACACTACGAAATAGGACATGAAAAAAACGCACTGGGCCCGATTCCGTGATTCTCCACTGCCTGGCTCCTTGTGTAGTCATCCACATGTGTGCCAAGTGAGTGTAAAATGCTGTGACTAATTGTGAATGGTGGTACAACTTCATTTGGATTGCTATTGTGAAGTTGTATTATGAAAAAAGTTTTGTATCATGAGTGCCTCTGTGTAAGTGGTTCCACCATTGCTGGCAGTCCTGTAGCTAGTACACATCAACAGATACAAAGGGACGTAACTGAGGTGAGCAATGGTACGTTGCCCTTGCAAAGGTTATGCAAAAAGCAACTGCATCCTTAGGGAGAAAAACAAACGGTGTAGCTGATTCCTCTGGGGAGAGAGAGGGGAAGGTGGGAGCAGTGAAAACTTACCAGGAGCAGAACAAAAGAGGCCAGGTGACCAGAAGGAGTTTAAATAAAGAAACACACAGGAACAAGGGGTGGCAGGCAGGAAAAGGAAGCATGGGGCATGAGAGAGCAAGGTCATAGAAGCTGGGTGAAGGGCTTCAGGAGGGAGAGGTCAGCCAGCATGTAGAAGCCTCATTGCGTAGGGTGACCCTGCCTGCTTTCTTGAACCCTGATGGACTTTGGACAGCCTAAGGCATTTGGGCTCCAGCCCAAAGAATGCCCTGGAGTGGTGAGGAAACTAGGCAGGGACATGTGTTTAGTGTTTGTTTTGTATGATCTGTTCTCTCCTGTGCTTTACATGATTAAGTGTAAAAGGCATTAGACTGTGCAAAGTGTGTGTGTCTGTTAACTGCTTCATAACTGCCCTGTGCTCCTGAGCCAAATAAACTGTAAACCAGAAACTTCACGCCTTGTGAATAGAGTTCTGGGGGAGGGGTCTGTTTAAGTTACTGGGGTATCTTGGGGGGTAGCCCTCTCTAAGGGTCTTAGGGCACGTGGGCTAAGCCCCATTTTTGAGAAGGGGTACGAGACTGACAGTGCCCAGGAAATGTGCCAAAGTGGCCAAGGAATGAACCGGTGCTGCAGTGGCTCCAGAAGCATGAAATGCCAGAGCAGCAGAGGCCTGGATTCCCTTCACAGCAGTTCTAGTGGGTGGCTGGCAGGATACGTGACAAATGCTCTACCCTGTAATTTGGGCCAAATGTGGCACTGGCCAGCCCAAGAAAGTGGGGGAGTGCAAAGGTGGCTTATGGCTGCCTTTGTCCCCAGACTTGAGAATCAGACTTGAGTCTTTACATGTGGTTGATATGAGCAGTACTCGTTCTCACTGCAGTGGAAATAACTCTCACTGGGGTGGTTGTAAGGTAACAAAGATTACTGGGAACAAATGAGTCCATATCTTTCCTTACTCAGAATCAAAGAACCCCTTCTCCCCCCCCCAATAATTTCAGCTCTGCACATAGCCTCTCTCTTCACACCATAATACTGAAATGCAATTAGGTTTCTATGGAGTACCATAAAATGCTGGCCTGTCGTGGCATGTCACTGGTTCCTTGCACTTTGTCACAATATTGTCAGCCTCCTGGAAACACTGGAACATTTCGGACCAGGAAGTAAACTTCAGAATGTTCAGGCAATCAAGTCCGTTGATTAGTTGCACGCTGCAAGTTGTGGGAAGTTGCCTGGCATAACAAAATCGCTTTGTAAGAAGAGCAGGCTGTTCTTATGTTTTTGTTCCTTTAATTATTTTTACACATTTAGATATCTTATTTTTTTGAAAAGTAAAAAAAAAAAGCCACTGATACTCTGAGACCCCTCTTTTTCCATATCATGCTAGCGTCTTCTTCCCATTGTCAGAGAAGACCAGATCAGAGTGACATCCTGTAAAACCCTTGGGTAGAACGAAATAATCTATTATTATTTGTATAATAGGAGCAGCTAAATCAGGGCCCCATTATGCTAAACACTGTACAAACAAATAGTAAGAGAGAATGCATTTCCCAAAGATCATGTAGTCTAAACAGACAAGTCAAAGGGTGGGGAAAAGGAAGTATTATTATTTCCACTTTACAGATGTGGAACTCAGGCACAAAGGGCTTACGTAATTTGTCCAAGGTCACGCAGGAAGTCTGTGTGACAGAGCTAGGAATTAGTGGTCATCGAAGATAATCGCCTCAACCTGAGCTGTGAGTGCAATGTTGTGGCAAAAGCAAAGGCTGAAGCTGAATACAGGTTAAGCTGAACAAGTGGAACTTTATTAAACCCTGTGCATTGCTTTGTCCATGTGACTCTCTGGCTTCCTGACAACGCCTCCACTTCCCATTTTTTCTGGTGTCCTCTCAATAACAGTCCCTCCAGGGAACATGAGCCCTCTGATGCCAGTTCCATTGATCATCCGTATTTTACAAATATTTTAATATAAACATTCAAAACAAATAATTAAAGGTCAGACCCCCCCCACCTCAAGTCCCTTTTGCTAGTAGTTGCTAGCACATAGCCAAATTGGAGTTTTGTCTTTACCACATACTCAGCTGGTTACATAATCTTTGAGACAATTTGATCTCCTCAGTGGGTGACCACACCAGGATTGACCCTTCTCTGTCAGCTGTCTCTGAGTCCAGCAAACTATGTTTTTGTGGAGTATCTCCCCTCACTCTGGGTTTGACCTGAAGATAGTTCTCTGTCTCTTCATTCTGTGATGATCTTTGTAGACTTTGTCTGGGTGTTTGTGTTTGCTGGCTCATAAGAGCCTCCTGTTCCTTTGGATCCCTTGACCCTCTTGCATAGTCACCCTGCTGCAGCACTCACGACACCTGTGGTCCATTCTTTCTGGTGTTTCTCTAATAGCTGGATTCTTGAAAGAGAGTCTATCTCCAGGGCTAGATGCATGGGCGGTGCTTGAACCACTGGCTTTGGGAGCCTATCCCCCAGCCCCGACCCTTCCACCTGAGGCTCTGCCCCTTCTGTGCCCCCCGCCGGAGCCCAGAGCACCCCCCCACCACAGCCACTGCCCCCCGCCCCAGGCTAGTCCCCCCAGCCCTGGAGCTCCAGGAGGGCCAGAGGCTCATGGCCACAGCCCTCCCCTCCACCACAGCCCCAGAGCACCAGGAGGGTGGGCAGCACATGGCTGCAGCCCCCCCTAGTCCCGGAGCGCCGGAAGGGCAGGCAGAAGGCGGCTGCAGCCCCCCCGCCCCCCATGGAGCGGTGGGACTGGAGCTGCTGCACACAGAGCGGGAAGCAGGAGCGGGGAACTGGGGTGGAGCATGAGCAGGGCCATGTCTGGCTGTCTGGGGAGGCACAGTGTCCCCCAGCCTATGGTACCTGCTGCCCATAGCTGGACGATCCATGGGTGAGCTTTTGTACTCTAGTGCCTCCTTTCTCTGAATGCTGGCCATCTCCTTTCAGTGGTATCTCCATCCGTCTGGCTACAACAGGGCTCCCCTCATTGGTAGCAGGGTTTTGGTCCTTTATACCATCAGAGCTTGTGCTGGACTGTTACGGCATACCTGTGATAGGGTATTTCTGTGCGCCAAAAATGCTAACAATGGCTCTGAACCACAAGACACAGCCTTGTCTGATTCCACCTTACCATTACTCTGTGGGTACGCTGGGGAGGAGGTGTGGGGGTCAAACTCCAATGGGCATGAAAAAGTCTTGCATTCTTCCAGGGCAAATTGGGGTCCGTCATTGGTGAACACAGAGTTCAGAATGTCATATCTCACAAAGTGGGCCATCTCCTTGCCAATTGCTGACTTGCTTCTTGTATCAGGCAGAACAACTACCTCTCAAAAGTTTGAATAGTAGTCTACTGTAATCAAGTATTGCTTTTCATTGAAGGTAAATAAGTCCGTGAAGGTAAATTTCCCATGGTCGAGTGGGCAGTTCATGTGGTAACAGTCTCTCTCTGATGGTGGTTATCTCTTGTTTGACAGATGTCACATCCTTTTATCTAGGAGCAGAGTTGCATATTCAGTCCTGGCCAGTAAACACATTAGTGAGCCCAGTTAAGACAGTGGTCAATGCACAGGTGTGAGGCATGTGTTTTTTGCATGAAATCCTTACATAATGAAGCAGCTGTCTGTCCTCTGTCTTACTCGGTTGTTTAGCCATGGTATCATTTTTTTTAGTTCTCTTCCTTTTTTTTTTTATTTTGGGTATACATTTCATTTGAGCCTCTATTGTGTTTTTAAAAAGTTATCGTGCAGCTTGCAGGCATTTCATTTTTGTGACTGTACCTTTTAATTTCCATGTAACTGACTTCCTCATTTTTGTGCAGTTCTCTTTTTGAAGTTAAATGCTTCTGTGGTGGGTTCTTTTGGTATTATCCCCCCTACAAGGATGTTAAATTTAATGAAATTATAGTTGCTATCGCTGAGCTGTTCAGCTATATTCACCTCTTGGACCAGATCCTATGCACCATTTAGGACTAAATCAAGAATTCCGTCTCCCTTGGTGGGTTCCAGGACTAGTGGCTCCAAGAAACAGTTATTAATGGCATCTAGAAATTTCATCTCTGCATCCTGTCTTGAGGGAAGATGTACCCAGTCAATATGCAGAGTGTTGAAATCCCCCATTGTTACTGAATTTTTTATTTTTATAGCCTCCCTAATCTCCCTGAACAATTCACAATCACCATCCTGGTCAGGTGACTGGTAGCATATTCCTACTGCTGTACTCTTATTATTCAAGCATGGCATTTCTACCCATAGAGATTCTGTGGTACAGTTTGATTCACTTAAGATTTTTACAGTATTTGACTCTGTGCTTTCTTTCACTTACAGAGCCTCTATCCCACCAGTGCGATCTACTTCCTATTTATTTTGTACCCTGGTATTACTGTGTCCCATTGATTATCACAGTTCTACCAAGTTTCTGTGATGCCTATTATATCAATATCCTCAGATAATTCCAGGCACTCAAATTCACTCATCTTAGTATTCAGACTTCTAGCATTTTTTTATACAAGCACTTATAAAATTTATCAATATTTAGTTGTCTGCCTTCATGATGTAATTGAACGGGACTTTTTCATTTGACTGTTTCTCATCAGTTCCTACCTGTACTTCATCAACTTCTACCCTCTCCTCTTTACTAGGATATAGAGAATTCCCATTAATAGATCATCCGCTAAGAGATGTCTCTGTCCAAACGATGTGCTCCTCCACACCTGTCCGCTTTCCCCCAGCCCTGAGTTTAAAAACTCCTCTGTGACCTTTTTAATTTTACATGCCAACAATCTGGTTCCATTTTAATTTAGGTGGAGCCCAGCCTGCCTGTATAGGCTCGTCCTTTCCTAATAAACCTAAACCCCTCCTTCTTACGCCATCTTCTCATCCCCGCAGTGAGACCCTGCAGCTCTGCCTGTCTATCTGGCCCAGTGCATGGAACTGTAAGAATTTCAGAGAATGCTGCCATGGAGGTTCTAGGCTTTAATCTCTTATCTAGCAACCTAAGTTTGGCTTCCAGGGCCTCTTGAGTATCCTTCCCTATGTCATTGGTACCTACATGTACCACAACCACCCAGCTCCTCCCCAGCACTGCACATAAATCTGTCTAGATGTCTCGAAAGCTCTGCAACCTTTGCACCCAGCTGGCAGTTCACCATGCATGTCTCCAGGTCATTACAAACCCAACTATCTACATTTGTAATTATCGAATCCCCCATTATTATTGCCTGGCTCTTCCTTGTAACTGGGGTTCCCTCCCCAGGAGGGCTATCCACAGTGCGAGAGGGGTATGTCTGACCCTGACATAATCTGGAAGGAAGTTGCCAACCAGGCCTGCTGACGGTGAGGGGTTGGGGGGGGACAAAGGGGGCAATTGCCCAGGGGCCAGGCAATTTAAAAGGGCCTGGGTGCCCCTGGCCACCGCAGGGCTCCTAGGCATGCATGGCTGGGGCCGAGTTTCTAATCTGCCGGGGGTGCTCCCCCCAGCTCTGCCCAGGCCCCGCCCCCACTCCACCCCACACTCCCCCTCTTCCCACCCTGCCCAGTTCCGCCCCCCTCCCCCGAGCATGCTATGCCCTTGCTCCTTCCCCTCTCCCCCCCAGCGCCTCCAGATGGAAGATGGAAACAGCTGATCCACGGCAGGTGGTAGGCACTGGGAGGGAGGGGGAGGCGCTGATCTGTGGGGCTCGCCAGTGGGCAAGAGGCGCTGGGGGGGAGGGGAAGGTTCAGCACCCACAATTTTTTCCGTGGAGTCGGTGCCTATGCTCAGTGGTGGTGAAAGCAGCCAGGCGGGCATGTGGAAGCCCTGGCCGTGCTGGAAGAGTGTACCCAGCACCTCACTGGGCACCAGCCAGAGCAGACGCAGCACCGCCCAAATGTCAGGCGGCCCGCGGGCGCAGCTTGTGCGTATGTGCACCAGCCGCCGCGCGTGGTCCAGCTCCGCACCCATGTGGCAACGCCACGCCGGGCCAGGAGCAGTGTGGGGCTCCGCACCAGCCTGCCCTGCATGAATCAAACCTCAGCCACCTCTTTCTAGGGGCCCATTGACTGTTCTGCCCTGGGGCCCAGAATTGCTGTTGGCGAGCCTGCATTTCCCTTCGCTTCAGCTTGATGCTCTCCTCTGAGATTCCATCCTCCTCAACAGCACGGAGGCTGTCAGACTGGGGGTGGGACCACCCTACTGTGTCCCAGAAAGCCTCATCTATGTACCTCTCTGTCACCCTTAGCTTCTCCAGTTCAGCCACTCTGGTCTCATGAGCCTGTACTGTATCTCTGAGGCCATTGGCTCCTTGCACCGAATGCACACACATGCTGCCTGCCCACAAGGCAGGTAATCATACATGCTGCAATAAACTGGATAGCCCCCCACTCTGCTGCTGGCCTTCTGCCTGCATTGTTTTCACTCCTGCAGCGTTTTTTGTTTGGGGGGCGGCTGGGTGTTGATTGGCCTAAGTTTACAGAATGGTAAGTGTATCTGGCTGTCACACCCCTCACAAAACTTCTGTTTGCTGCTCCTATTCACTAGCCCCTCTAGTCACTTAGGCTTTGGCTTTTGCTGTTCTCTCTGAATAGGCCTGCCACCTGGTTAAGGGATCAGGATCCCTTTCCTTCATGGGACGAGGGGAGAATGGGATCACCTGCATTGCCCTCAACATGCTCATAACCATGGGCGGCAGGTCATATAGGCTGGGGGAGGCTCTGCCTCCGCAAACAGCCAGAGGTGACCCCACGCCCTGCTGTGATCGCTCCCTGCGTGCGGCTCCAGTCCCCTGGCTCCAGCCCCCCCACCCCCCACCCCCAGCGCACCGCTGGGGCTAGGGCCACGTGCTGCCCGCCTTCCTGCACTCCGTGGCTGGGGAGGCTGGGGGCCTGCACCACCCACCCTCCCAACACTCCTTTGGGGCTGGGGGGCTAGCCGTGGGACTGGGCCGGTGGCTGCAGTGTGGGGGGGTTGGCTCCAGGCTCGGGTGGGGGTGGGGCAGAAGAGGGGGCTCAACTCTGGCAGGGGTGGGACCTCGAGTGGAAGGGGTGTGGCTGGGGACTAGCCTCCCCCAGCCAGCGGTTCATGCACTGCCCATGCTCATAACATCTGTGGTGCTGCATTAAGATATCTAGCATCAAATCTCATGCTTCAGGTCTTCAGTTAGTTGCCTGCTGGGGGCAGGAAGGAATTTTTTCTCCAGTGGACAGATATATTGTCATGGTTTTTTCCCCTCCCACCTTCCTTTAAAACACTACAGAGTGGCGGTAGTTAGAGATGGGACACTGGATGGGATGGGCTAGTGCTGTGAGGTGAGATGGGGAATCCTTTCTAGCTATGTGACTGCTGTGCCTTACTCCCTGATTTTAGGGTCAGGATGGAATTAGCCCTGAAGTCAGGCTGGCAGGAACCATGAGATTTTTTTCACCTTCTTCTGCAACATGGGATGCGTGTCACTTGCCAGGATCACCTGGGCATATCTCACTTAACCAGTGCCACTGCAGGGACCTCAGACATCAGCAGAACATTAGTCTCTCTTTTTGGCACACAGTTTGGTTTTCTCAGGGATGAACTGGTTTGGTCTAACTAAAGACTTTGGGCTTTAGGGTACGTAGATGAAAGGTAATAGCCCGTGGTATGGAAAAGAGCAGGCGAGATGATCTGATAGTCCCTTCTGGCCTTAAACTCTGTTAAACTCAGTGTTTGCATTGGTGATGCTTCTGCTGTATGTTTTCTGTGGCTAAAACAAAGGACTTCAGTCTCCAGCACTGTTAGTTTGCCACCATCTGTAAGTATTAGAATATGTAATAGCTGTAGCTTTCTATCTTTTGTGTCACAGGCTCCCTGACGAGAAAAACTGTCTGTTGTTCTACTGCAGTGGCATGGACGTGCTGCTGTAGGAATGCCGGAAGGTAGGACTGCCCTCTTGTGTAAGTCTTGGTGCAATTGCAATAATTCAACTTTCCAGAGGCGGAGGGCCGGATTCCCTATTGCCCTGTATCTTATGCAGTAATTTACACCAGTGCAAAGTGAATAAGCCGTTACCCTTTTAATTTAGGCAGCACCTTGCTCTCACTGTGCACTACTGTGAATGGATCCATAAGCTCCATGGCAATGTCTAAAGTGATGACAGAGGTTAGTTAGAGTAAGATGACAGCAACACAGTGTAGTTATGGGTGTATCACTGTTCCCATATTTTCCTTTGGGGTTTTCAGAAGAGGTAGTTTTATCTCACCCACTGAAATCCACCTTAAGTTGAATCTTATCAGACAAGTTCCTGGCAGTTGAAGCATCCACGTTTTCCACCTTTTAAACAAAAATTAAAATCAATTTGGTAACCACTTAGTTAGGTCAGCTTAACGACCTTGCTCAGGGCTGTGAAAAATTTCACGCCATGTGGGATGTAATTAAGACACCCAAAGCCTAAGAGTTCTTCTGTTGACCTAGCTACTGCCTCTCAGAGAAGTGGATTTACTTCATCAATAGAAGACTACCTTCCAGTGCTATAATATGTGACCACATTACAGTGGCACAGCTTCAGTGGTGGCGTTTCTAGCATAGACATACCCCTATTTATCCAAGGCAGAAGCAATTGGTAAAATGTTTAAGGTGAAAGGAAGTTTTGCGTTAAAGTTTAGGAAAGCTTTAGAACTAGAGGTTCATTGAAAATGTGATGATTTGTATGTGGAAAACTTGAATCATTTTCTCAAAGTATCAACCAGCACTTTTCACAACTATTAAAATAGTGCTAAGCTGCTAAGGAGGATTGTGAAATAGCCCTCACAGCATTCAATAGGCTGAAACATGTAGAAACAAACAATCCTCCCACCTGGAGCATGGACACCACGAGAGTTGTTAGAAGCCACTTCCAACACATTGATCTTCTTAGTGGTAAAGAGCATGACCTTTGATGTTGCTACTTCGAATACGGAGCAATGTAATCAGGGCAAAGTATAAACAAACAAAATCAATGAAAACTCTGGAACTTAAGGCCAAGTTTGGCTTTGGCTTTTAAGCACAGTTAAAAATCCTTCCCTTAATTACTAATCCCAGGGAGCATGGAAGATATAATTGATGGAGATGACCCCTATACCTTCTTGAGCTTTCCAAGAAGGGGTCCAACCAGTAACTTCTTTTCCAGCAGGGGATGAAGGAGAGTCCAGTTTGCAAGGACAGACACCTCACTTTGCAAGCCAGTCATACACTGCAGAAGAGAAATGCGGGTGGTTCAGTTTCCCTCTGTCTCCTATCAGGGCTTCACCCTTACTGGCAGACAGAAGGGGAATAACTGTCCATCAGCTGCTTCCTCCATCCAGATCTGAAAGTTGCATGGTGGCTTTGCGGGGGGAACGGGGACGGGACTGGATCAGGTCCTTACAGTGGCCCATCAATCTCCTTGGAGATTGATCTTTTGCAATTACATTGCACCGTTCATCTACAAGGCCGTCTCCCGTGTCAGACAGGGAAACAGAGGTACAGAGAAGGTAAGTGACTTGTGCACTCCGCAGTTAGTCACACAGCAGTTCAGTGGCTGGGCATACAACCTTCCATTTTTCAGGGCCCTTGCTGTAACCAAAAGATGAATGGCCTGACCCCATCTAGATATGGCCCAAAGCACTTTGCATTCACAGCCTGCACACTCATGTAATCATCTTTGTACAAAGTATGCCTTGAGCGGTATCATTTGAAAACTAACAACTTGTGGGTCAGTCACATCATGGTAAAATGTATATAGCAACATTATATGTAAAGGTCTGAATTCCCCTGTAGAAAGTCACTAGCATATGTTCAAGACCAGATGGCCTTGCCTAGGTAAAGTTGGTAAATGGATCTGTCCTAAACAAAGGAGTGGGTGTTTACCTCAATTTACGTATATGCAGTAAACAGGACCAACAAGACAGGGGAAGGAGGAGGAGGAGATTGCAGGGAACAGAACAACTTGCATTTTAGCAAACACCAGTAGGAGGAAGAACATGTGGGTGAGAAAAGCCATCTTGAACAAAGCCTGGATCTTGCTAGATTAAGTTTTAGACTTTTAGATGCAGGTTTTCACTTTTATTTGCTTGTGACCCTAACTTTCTCTTATACTTGAATTAATTTAAAAGCCTGTCTTCTTTTGTTAATAAACTTGTTTTACTATTAAGCTCAATGACCAGTGCTGTGTTTGAATTAACGTGAATGTTAACTCCAGTTACTATGGCAAACTGGTGGGTTTTCTCTCTTCAAGGAGCAAATGAATCTTCTTATCCCTCTGAATGTTGCAGGAGAGGGCTTTAAAGTGGTTTGTGTGTGTATTGGTGTTACCTGCTCCCATTAACTAAGTCTGGTAAGACCAGAATGGGTCTGTGATAACTGCTGGCAGGCTGTTGGATTCCAAGTGTTGAATCAGTGTTGTACAGCAGACAGAACACAGAGTGCATGCTGACTGCGGGCTGTATGTATGTCCTGGGCAAGAAGCCATAAGTAGAAACAGCATGTAGGGGCACTTAGGGTTATAATATAAGCAGTGACAACCTCTCACTGGTCTGAATTGCAGCCCAGAATGTGACAATAGATGTTAGAAGTAATATGCTGAAGGACAAGGAAAGCAAAAAGTTTACCAATTGTATACTACTGTAAAACAGTTAAATCAGTACCACCATACTCGCTATAATATTTAGGATCCCTAAGCAGAAATAGGAACATGTCTTTTCAAAGGTCTCTTTCCCATAGGAGAGCTAATGAAATGATAAAGCATGTCACTGGTCTAATGACATGCAGTAGCACTCACTAGCTCAGCAAAGCCACACACACACACACGTTAAACCACTTTATTTTTTGATGCAGAATTAAAGAATGGAAACAGCCACATTGGGTATTCTCTTCATGTCATGAGATGGGATCTTCCCATGCTGATAGCATGCTGGTTTACATATAAGCTAAACAAAGGATGGTGCCTCCTTCAGTACAGGCCCCTGAAAATTCATGCTGTGGTTTGCGTATAGCTGCAGATTGTCGGGTGGCAGTGAGGTTCTGGAACTGCTGAGGTTTGATTGTCCTCTCAACTAGAGAAGTGCAGCTCATTTACTGCTATACCAGATGGGATGCTCAGACTCCCCTGGCTCAGGGAACGGAGAGAAATATTGTAAAAAAATCAAACAGATACCAAACTCAATTGTTTCTCCAAAGCTTGACTTGTTACTAGCTCCGCTGATAACTGAGGGCCTCACTCTTGTAAAAGATGCACAGCATACTTGTGAAACAAATGTATAATTTTACCCACCAAAAGAACTACATGTGCTTAAAAAGTTTTATATAATAATCAAAGTATATTATTAGTATCATTCCTTCTACCTCACTGATGCGGCTACTACTGTGTAATAACCAATTGCTCAGTAAACACCAGTGTCCTAAGGGGTCACATTACTCTCATTTCTCAGATGCTGCACAATCCCAGTTGTGCTGCCCAGTGCTGCTATTCTGCAGTCATTGCATTTGGGGCCCACATTCTTTCCTGCCTTTGGAGGAGTGAAACAGCTCTGCAGGGCAGCAGGCTGGGTGGGGTTCAGAAATCCTCTGCTGCTCTGAGGCTGGGGGTGAGAACAGTGGTCTTAAAAAAAACAAAACTACTAGAAAGGAGACTAGCATGTAAAATCAGATTGTTTTCCACATTAAAAAGGGCAACTTGGATACTACAATAATTAGGGCCCTATCAAATTCACAGCCATGAAAAACACGTCACAGACTGAAATCTGGTCTTTTATGTGTTTACTGTACACTATACAGATTTCACAGGGGAGACCAGCATTTCTCAAACTAGGGGTTCTGATCCAAAAGAGTTGCAGGGAGGTCACAAGGTTATTTTAGGTCAGGTTGCAGGATTGCCACCCTTACTTCTGCGCTGCCTTCAGAGCTAGGCGGCTGGAGAGTGGCGGCTGTTGGCCGAGTGTCCAGCTCTGAAGGCAGCACCTGACCAGCAGCAGCACAGAAGTAAGGGCGGCATTACCATACCATACTTCTGCATTGCTGCCTTCAGAGCTGGGCAGCCAGAGTGGCAGCTGCTGACTGAGGGCCCAGCTCTGCAGGCAGCAGCGCAGAAGTAAGGGTGGCAATACCATACCAGGCCATCCTTACTTCTGTGCTGCTGCTAGCAGCAGCTCTGCCTTCAGAGCTGGGCTCCCGGCCAGCAGCCACCGCTCTCCAGCTACCCAGCTCTGAAGGCAGCGCTGCTGCCAACACAGAAGTAAGGATAGCACTTTCACAACCGTCCCTACAATAACCTTGCAACCCTCCACAACTCGTTTGGGTCAGGACCCCTACAATTACAATACCGTGAAATTTCATATTTAAATAGCTGAAATCATGAAATTTACAATTTTTACAATCCTGTGACCGTGAAATTGACCAAAATGGGCCGTGAATTTAGTAGGCCCCTAACAATAATGGTATCAGTGTGGAAAACCTGATGGCAAAACACGGGAAAGCCATCTGGTTTAATTGTAGTGACTCCTAGCTGCCCTGTAGGCTTAAATTTGAATGCATCACCAGCTTTCTACAAGCTCCACCCCTCCTGTTACAGGTCTAGTCTACCCGCTTGGAGTTCTGATAGGCATACACCTTCTGGTACAAGCCTCCTCACCGTACTCAGACCAGTGGTCCGCTCCTTTTCTCTCTCCCCCCTTGGGGTAAATTCCTTCTTTAGGCGAATAAATAGAGAGCCCAGATGCTCAGCTTATGTCCAACACAACTTCAGTTATGTTGACATAGTTAATGAATTTAGAATAAACATTTCTGAAAGCCTTTTAGATATATGTGCGGTATGCTATCCTGTCTTCCTTTCATACCAGATATTCTTCAATGCACAAAAACTGTGACAACTGCAGTGTGTTAGTGAGAGATGTACAATGCATGCCAACAAACCACGGATTGTAGAGACCCAATGATTCAGGGAAGATTTATTGTACTGGAGAATATCCAATATTTTTCTTCATAGCACTGAATAACAATTCATGAAAATAATCAGAAAATATAAGCTTTTTAAATGACAGTCAAAAGAGAAACTAATATAATTACATATAATACAGATTTCCATCTTGCAGTTAAAGCAAAGCAGTACTAAAAATGGTCATTTTTGTCTTCACAGTTAATGAGCATTGCCTCTCCTGTTTAAAGCTTCAGCAACTCAAATCTCTTAATCACTGTGTGATTATGTTCAGACCGAAGCTGCATCTGGGTTGTAAACATATTCTTCAAATCTTCCTCTTCTGTATTCTATAGAGTGGGCACACTTAAATTCATTCTATTTGTGGGAATAATAAAGGTTTCAGAGATACCAACTATACATAAAATGAGGAATCATCACTAGAACTGTTATCTCTCGAACCAGAATGAACTTTTTAAGGCTATAATTCAGCAAAGCGTGTGTGTGCTTAAGCACGTGCTTAAGTCGCATTGATTTCAATGAATTTTGAATCATGCCCTTTATGACTGTCAGTTTAATGACTAGCCCTAATCAGCATCTGCTTCAGCGATGTGCTGAACAGGGATGGATTTAAGCATATGCTTAAGTGCATTACTAAACTGGGCTTAAGTGCATGTACTGTGTGTGTTTACGTAAATACTACACACATGCACACACAGTTATTGCCATTAGCTTTCTTGTGTTTGAACATTCTATACACAAGGGCAGAACCTGCACTTATTTTGGTTTCTACAAACATAACGAAGCGCCTGAAGAGAGCTATTGCAGCTTTCAATCAGGCACTGTATTGGCACTGAAAGCTTTATTTTGAAAACGATAAGCAGCAATACTGAATAAATAGATAGAATGATTGTTTTGTCATCTCCATACAGCTGATGGCCTTCATCCAAAACATTAAAATACTGTAGCAAATAAAACAAACATGCATGTTTCAACGTTCCAAAAAAAAAAAAAGAGGCATAATATAAAAGTAACACTTCGACGCTTATTTTAATACCGTACAGGCCGTTAAAGATTATTTTCTGGAAAAAAATGAATAAAGTTTTGCTATTTACATAGATAATTAAGGCCCAATTCATTCTAAGTAACGCACACTGGGAAACTGTATACTTCAGTTCACTAAAAATCATAGGATCAATTTTTTCCCCACACTCATAAATCCCAATTCACCATAATGCAATACATAGTGTGCTTTTTTTTTTTTTTTTTTTTAAAGGCAGTTATAGCCCCAATTAGAGGTTTTCCTTTCTCTAAAAGGTCTTCTCTTAATCACAAAGAAAAGTAATATTTGCAGATTCTGTAAGCTAGGGTAGTGATGGAATGTTCGCTTTCAAGTTTCAGAAGATGGGTATCATTTTCAAAAATGCTTGAGTGACATATGAGCCATTATGATCTTTCAATGAGATTTACTTTTTTTGAAAATTGTATCCTAAATCTTACTCTATTTTTCCATTTATCTCCCTTCCTACACTTGTGAGTGACAACGTGAGGGATTCACACAGTTAATTTCCATTAGCAATAATAGGAGTCTTTCATATAAATGTCCTGTGCACTTCGAGGAAAACAGATAGTTGCATATTGAACTAGTTAATGAAAACAAAAATCTATATTTATTACGCTGGCCAGTATAGAATCTGGCACCTGTTAAAGTACATGCTGTTTTTGTTCTACTCATGCCCCTTAGACCAGGTTTGAAAACGCTTTTGAAAATGGAAAGCATGATAAAAAAAAAATCTACATTTCAAAAGGGTCACATGTTGATATGGAGTGAAACTCTTAATTCTTTATGATGCTGAGATTGAATCGAATAATATAATAAAAACACACAACTCTAGGGCATGCCATTTTTTTAGTTAATCTACAGACACGGCACAAACATAGGACCGTGTAAAGTTCAACACGTCAAGAAGATGGAAAATAAAGGGATTTTCTCAAATTTTTAAAAACATTTCAGTGAATGTACTGTTTTACTAACAGCAGCTCTGGAGCACCAACTGTTCTGTTTACCCTCCTGGTGAACAGAAGCAGTGAAAGCTCCTCAGGTGCCCTGATGATATTCTTCAGCTTTAACCTGGGGAGAGCAGAAGATGGAATGCTAGTCTCCAAACCCACTTACTGCTTGACCTCTCTGCCAAACAGCAGTCACCACCCATCTATGCTAAATTTAAACCAGTAAATTAAGGGGAAAGGCTCCAAATTTTATTACTGGAAAAATATCTTGAGCCATTCAAAACCCTGAGTTTTCTCACCCACCCACTTAAAGCACAATAAGACACACCATTCTTATGATCTTAGCACTCATGGAAATCAATGGGAGCTGGCTCAGACCCTTACTGCATAACAGGATAAGTACATTTATCTGCTTTAACAATCCTCTATATCAGTATGCGGAAAAGATTTGATTAAACTTTTCTTTGTGATTAAGTGACATAGGTTCTTTGCTATGCAACGCAATTTGGGCCCGATACTGCAAAGTGCCGACTGCCTGAACTCCAGTTGACTTCAAAGGGAGTTGAGGATACTAAGTATCCTACAAGATTGGGCCATTTGTTTGGCAAAACTGGACCTGGAAAGTAAGGCATATATGCCCCTTGGACACAGTATAATCTCCAAATTATTTGTGTTTTATATTAACAAATACATTTTTATATAAGAAAAAGTTATGAGCACAAACATACATGAGCAAAGAATCATCAATAACTGATATGAAAAACTGAGCGTGGCAAAGATTTTTTTAGGCCAGAGCAGCACATTTACCAGTTTGTTCACAAGTAAAGAGACATGGATGCTGACTATTTTTGAACTGAGTCTGTTCTTCACAGCCTCATTTGAAGTTGCTGTTAGTCTAAATACAGCAGCATTTTTAGTATTTCTGATGCTATTAATAAAAGAGAAATGCAAAAAATTCCATTTAATGGTGATTCCTTCATCTCATGCTGTATCCTTCAAACTTTGATTTACCGTTTTGATGTGGAAATTCCTGGTCTTTTTTTAAATAGGAAAATTAATTTAGTATTTATCTGGGCACAAGTAAATCCAAGCAGGAGCATGTATATTTTAAAAATAAAAAGATTTCTAAAGTATTATTCTTTAATTATTAAAGCTTGGGTTTTTACTCACCAGGTATGAAATCCTTATCCTACTAAAGTCAAAAGAAGTTCTGCCATTGACTTCAATGGAATCAGGATTCTCCCTCTAGATTTTGATTTCTGGGGACCCGAAGGGCTAAATTCTGCTCTGGATGCACAGGCATGGCTCCCACTGAAGTCAAAGGGATCTGCAGGCATGCAATGGCAATATCTGGTGCTGTTATAATGGGCAGTCCAAATGCAATACATAAGGCCCAGATTCTGTAATCCGATCCATGCGGGTGGACCCCCCAGGTCGGCAAGAAGGAGTTCCACTGATGCCCATGGTGTTCTGCACAGACTCAGGACTGTGTCCACTGCATTGATCCGAGTGCAGGACCAGGGCCTAGCATCATAACCGCACTTTATTTGGAAGTGTTTACTTTTACATTCTGCTGGGGAGCCACTTTATCTAAACCTTGTTTTATTTTTGGTTGTATTAGGTGACCTCAAAATATTGTAAAAATAAATGGAAGTCTACAAGTGAATCTGTGAAAGTCTATCTTCTACCTCTCTCTTGTAAAATACATGCTCTATAAAACCCTGAACAGAAATAGTCTTGCATATCTAAAGAAAAACATGTTCCATAAAATTTTGGGGAGCAGGAATGAAATCCTGGCCCCAATGATGTCAATGGGAATTTTGCTATTGATTTCAATGGGACCAGGATATCACCCCAGCTCTTTTAAATATCATTTTGCTAAATGGTGTGTGTGGATCTTTTTTTTTTTTTTTTTTTAAGAATAGCAACATTTACAGGAAAATAAGAACACTGTCATTGCTGGTGAAAAAAAAGTCAAAAAACCACACACTGAGAAGCCTCACACCCCCTTTTAGTAAGACATATGATGAAGACCCCTTATATTGTTTCTCAAAAGGCATACACAGCGTGGCACAATATCTCAAATATACATTCTATATAATAAAATACTGTCTAACTAGTGCATCCTCAATCATATGCTGGAAATATCCTTACCAAGCCAGCTTTAAATTCCATAATATCTTTTAATGATTCATTCAAGGCAGAATCAATAGGAAGCTAATCCCACAAACTCATCTTTCAAGCCTAAAAAGGTAGCAATGAATGTGATGATGCATCATAATCCACAACGAAACAAACAAAATCAGTGGTTCGAGACTATTTTAAAGATACAGCACCCCCACAACACTCCTGTGTTTGTGAACTGTTAATGTGATGAAACACTGGACATTTATACACACAAAAAAGTCATCTGGTCAGACTGAGAAATACGATATTATATAATTAGTCACAAGTTTAAAATAATAAAATAAACACCGTAAAGGTCAACATTCACACCACCATGGATTGCATGGAATAAATTAAACCTTAAACCAGTTGCAAACAGGTTCCTTCACTCTGCTCAGTCAGTGTTTTATTTATGCCTATACATCGAGTAATACTTTTCTAAATGCTTCTGAAGTAGCAATAATACAAATGAAGGCTTTTGCATCAATAGTTATTGGACAGTAACTTCAACATTGCCAGCTGGGTAGCTACACAGTTCCTTTGTTCTTTTGCATCAGTGCAGGGGGTATGGCTCCACGTGGTGTGTAGAATGAAGAAACGCAACATGTGGTGGCTTAAAGAGGAAAAGCTTCTTTCATTCATCGTTGGTAGAATCAGAAAGGAAGGAACTTCTACTGTCCATGGTACCTTCATAGGTCCTCTCCAGAAGAGGTATATATTGTTATACATAAATGCCCTCAGGGTTAAAACCAGACGACAGTGGATTCTGTAGAATTCGAAGATTACTGGGGAGCTGCCTTGATGAACCTGGGCGTTTCAGGGACCCAGACTGAAATGTTGTCTCTACACAAAAAAGATGATAATTAGTCTGATTTCCTTAATAATTACTAAATATTATTCGTAACATTTAGAGAACACGCTTATTCCCTGGTGTACCAGTGTACTTGGGTGCAGCACAACCATAGCCATTTACATAGAACCAGCCACGCCATCAGGGGGCTCGTTCACCTGCACATCTATCAGTGTGATATATGCCATCATGTGCCAGCAATGCCCCTCTGCCATGTACATTGGACAAACCAGACAGTCTCTGCGTAAAAGAATAAATGGACACAAATCAGACGTCAAGAATTATAACATTCAAAATCCAGTCGGAGAACACTTCAATCTCTCTGGTCACTCAATTACAGACCT
Organism: Eretmochelys imbricata; assembly: GCF_965152235.1. NCBI lineage: Eukaryota > Metazoa > Chordata > Testudines > Cheloniidae > Eretmochelys > Eretmochelys imbricata. Next base: position 239,198,829 of record NC_135572.1, read on the forward strand.
AAAAGTGGCAATTCAACAAAAAAACTTCAAAAACAGATTAATTTGCAGACTGGACACCATTAAATTAGGCTTGAATAAGGACTGGGAGTGGATGTGTCATTACACAAAGTAAAACTATTTCCCCATGTTTATCCCCCCACCGCCACTGTTCCTCAGACGTTCTTGTCAACTGCTAGAAATGGCCCACCTTGATTATCACTACAAAAGGTTTTCCCCCTGCCCCCTCCTCTCCTGCTGGTAATAGCTCACCTTAAGTGATCACTCTCGTTACAGTGTGTATGGTAACACCCATTGTTTCATGTTCTCTGTGTATATAAAATCTCCCCACTGTATTTTCTACTGCATGCATCCGATGAAGTGAGCTGTAGCTCATGAAAGCTTGTGCTCAAATAAACTGGTTAGTCTCTAAGGTGCCACAAGTCCTCCTTTTCTTTTTGCGGATACAGACTAACATGGCTGCTACTCTGAAACCTTACATAGAATAGATACACAGGTGACTGTAGAACGGTTGACATTTAGACACACAACTGCCACTCATTTTAATGTGAGTTGTTTGTTAGTTGGCTTTGAAAATATACCCCCCCCCCGCACACACACCCCCAGACAGTGCACACATACAGTAGGATGCATGTAGATACGCACCCAAACTACCAACTCCCCGCCCTCCTAAAAGAAACACCATGGCATCATTAGCAGAAGGGCTCTACATGAGGGTTGACAATAAAGGCCTTGGAAAAAGGAGTGTTTGCAGAAGATTTTTGAAAAGTGGAAGGTATGGGCTGAGATGAAGGTCCAGGGAGGACTTGCAGGGCTGTCACAGCACAAGCTCAGTTACCTGCTAGGTACAACAGTGGTTGCATCACTGGCACAACCATAAGTTGCATGAGTATATTTCAGAGGGCGGTGGGTGTGTGTGTGTGATTTTTTAATGTATGAAAAGAGAACCTGCATAGCATACTCTTGCTACTTAGTTATCATTATCTGCTAGTCCCTCAATATAAAAAGAGTTCATTTGATGTTTAGTGTATTAGTGTTAAAGGAAGAGAGAAGAGTATTTTTTTTTCCCTTACAAAACTTTCAATTTTGTACCTCTTTCGAGCTGTGTGAGAGAAGCCTCCACTTCAACAGGGTCTGCTGGAAGCACTGTGACCTTTGTTCCTGTTTGCTGGATAAATTGTTGGAGATTTACTTGTCTTAGCTCCTTCGTTAGCTGCTCCAGTTCTTGTTCTCTGTCCTAAACAGAAAGGGGGAAAACAAGTCTGTTTAGAGGTGGGTAAGTCTGGAACAGCCGTTCAAAATTCTATCCATCCATTTGTCTCTGGGGCAAGTAATTTTTTTTCTTTGATGGGTAAATAGAAAGTTACTAGTTTTTTAGATATTGTTTTTTTGAAAGATGGTTTGCTGCATAACTTATAAAAGTAAAATGATACTGAGTCATGTGCACTTATCTACTTGTTAGCAGTTATCAGATCTTTATACTTGCTTCCTTGTCCTCTCTCAGACACTACTCAAGTCACCTGAACAGAAATGTAGCACAACAGCAGCAAGAGGCCCTGATAATCCATATCCTGAATGCTACAGATGCTAACCTTTTGTTTAAGGCACTGGCCAGAACCCTGAAAATCTGGCTCCAATTTGTGGTTCTGCCACAGATTTCTTGTATAATTTGGGCAAGTCACTTAATACCTCCGTGCCTGAGTTTCCCATCCGTAAAATGGCGAGGATACTTCCTTTCTCTGTACCCTTTGTCTTGCATATTTCAACTGTAAGCATTTCTGGGCAAGGACTGCTTTTTGCTATGGGTGTGTACAGTGTCTAGCAAGTACATTTCAGAGATTGCTCTGGTTATAAGAAAATAAGTCCTCACAGATTTTTGCCAAAATTCTTCAGAATCTATTTTATCTCAGCTTGCATTAATATCTTACATTCTGAAAACATGCACTCAAGTGTCAGGAAATTCCAAAAATGGATATTCCCCCCCCAATGTTAACTCTGTATTTGTTTACTCTATCCTATAAAAGACACAAAAACAGTAATGCACTGAGGCATTCATTAAACAAAAGGAAGAGGATCAGAAGACATTAAAAACATGCAAGTGGCAATACCAACAGTGTGAATAACCTCAGCCTTTGGAATTTCCTGACTTCTGAGTGCTGGAGGGTAAAATTTTCAAAAGTATCTAAGTCCCATCGAATTAAGCTCCTAAATCACTTAAGAGCTTTTGAAATTTTTCCCTTGAGGTCTCACACCTAATGTTGCATCAATGCTCTTTTTTTTTGCATTTTAAATCTCCTTTTCTAAAAATGCCAATGGCAAGGAAAGAAAGGAAAATTACTAAATCACAGCACATGCTTGACTGAAGGTGTCCTTAAAAATACAGAAGGAGAAGAGTGATTAGGAAATTCTCACATGCATACATGAAAATGCTGACTTTACATGTTCATACCCTTAGAACTACTGAACCAATTTTCTTCCCTTCCTTATTATTCAGCGAAGACCATAAAAAACAAGCCACATTTAAAATTTCTAATTTCAAATCAGTTAGTTATGTGAGCACTAACACTTCAATCTGAGATTATAGAGAAACATATATCCTCTTCTCCCTTGCATAACTCAAACACAGCTGAACTGATTTTGCTCAAACTTTCTGGAAAAAAAAATCTTTAGTTTGAGAACAAGCGCTGAAAATTTAGCCTAATAGGAATTTGCTTGCGACAGCCAGAGCATGTGAGAATGGGAGTCTGAACTGAGTGAGCCTCAGTGGATGTTATCAGCATTGTTATTTAACTAAAATAAATAAATGAAAAGGGGGTTCTCCGGGTATCACAGTAACTAAAAGGATAATTTGTAATGTCACTAGAGGCTGGGGATGGGTGGCTAAACATATATGCTTAGAGTTTTCATGTGTTTTTTTCAGATGCCCATATTAACCATATTTTTATTTAGTAAAAACAGCTTAAATTGATACGGTACTGGAACCTGTGATTCTAAGGATCCCCAAGTCCTTTACATAGTGACAGCAGAATCACTTCACACTACTCAGCTACCGTGGAATGCAGCAGCAGTTTAGTACAGGATATTAAAATAAATAACAGTGCTATAACTAACTGAAACTGAGTGCCTTAATTCTAGGGTGCCTGGGATATTAGACATACCAGGAATAGGGAAATTTGCTTCCCAGTGTCATTGTATCCCCCCTTGCCACTATTTGCTACAAACTGGATCTCCATTTATATTCATTATTTCATGCTCTACTTAGGTCCAAGTGACACTATTAACTTTTGCAGGAAATAAAAAACAGTGACTTGATTCTCCAGTGACATGGGCTCTATAATTGCTTGAGGTAGACAGAAAACAGAATCTTGAACTCAAACAAGTCAGGTAGGAAAAAGGAAGAGCTAGTCTCCAAACAATTGTTTTATAACCTATTAGTTACTTTAACACACCCATTCTGATACTACTTTTGGATCTGCATCTTTTTTCTAAATACTATGCTCATGGAAGATTCTGGAGAGCAGCACTAGACAGACAGAAGTTCAGCCTCAAAAAGGCAAAGGACAGACAGGTAGCGCAAGCTTCAACCTTCATTATCCCAATGTAACTCAAAATGCTGACTTTTAAAAAGGGCCTATTCCTAGTGTAAGAGGAGGGTCCAGGCCTCTGCCAATACAGCCAAATCAGAATACCAAATATGGTGGTAAAAGCGGCTATGTTGGATGTGGACATTCATCCACTAGGAACTCAGACCACTCCGTGATTTCACACAGGTCCTGAACAGCCAAAAGATGGTAATGACTTTGGGTCACTACCAATTATGGTTGCCAAATTTCTAATTGCACAAAACCGAACGCCCTTGCCCCACCTCTTGCCCCCATCTCTTCTGCGGCCCCGTCCAGGCCCTGCCCTTTCTCCAAGGCTGGGGGTGTGGGCTCTGGGGTGGGGCTAGGGATGAGGGGTTTGGGTTCCAGGAGGAGGCTCTGAGCTGGAGCTGAGGGGTTCTTGGGAGTGTGGGAGGGGGCTCTTGGCTGAGGTAGGGGGTTGAAGTGTGGGAGGAGGTACAGGCTCTGGGGAGGGGCAGGGGGTACAGGAGGGGGCTCAGGGCTGGGGCACGGGTTCTGGGTGGCTGCTACCTCAGGCAACTCCCAGGAAGCTGCTGGCAGGTCCCTTGGCACCTAGGCAGATGGCTCTGGGTGCTGCCTCTGCCCGCAGGCGCCACCCCCGTAGCTCCCATTGGCCACGGTTCCCGGCCAATGGGAGCTGCGGAGCCAGCGCTCAGGGCAGGGGCAGCGTGTGGAGCCCCCCTGGCAGCGCCTCTGCCTAGGGGCTGCAGGGACATGTCGCCACTTCTGGAGAGCTGCATGAAGCCAGGTAGGGAGCCTGCCAGCCCTGTGCCAATCAGACTTTTAATGTCCCGACCGGTCAGCACTGCTGACCGGAGCAGACAGGGTCCTTTTCGACCGGGTGTTCTGGTTGAAAATTGGACACCTGGCAACCCTACTGCCTGCCACTGAACCTGCAACTAGAGGTGAAATGTTCCGTGTTGCATTCAGCACTAATTCCTCAAGTAATTGAGTCCCTCTGAATATTTAAAGAGCAAGCACACAAAAATCTTTATCATCTAACCTGAGGGACTAAGGGGCAGGGGAATGAGACAATCACTTATGTCATGGGATTAGGACTGGCTGGTCCAAAAATTGCAAATTCTGAAAATTTCTCATGGAGAAAAGACAGACAAATTTTTCACAAACATCATCATGGAAGATTTCCCCTGTTTTTCTAACCAGCTCTGTCAGATCTTTGACTAATTAAAACTTAAACCTGCTATCTTTCCCCAGGCAGAAAAAAATGTTCTTACCTGTAATCTTTTGGTGGCTTGGCCCAATGACCTTTCTACAGCTTTAATGCCATTTTCTAGCCTCAGACTCTGTTGGCCCTGAATATCAATTTCACTTTTCATCTTCTCAATCTTCTCTTTGACTTCTTCTTCATTCACCTGCGACTCCTGAACTTCCCGGTGCAACTTCTCTGCTTCAAGGCCACTCTCCATTCTGTGGATTTGAACCATATAGTCTTTTAACTTGCTCTCACACTCCAGGATTCTTTGCCTGATCTCCAGGAGTTGTTCCTTCAACTGCTTCTCATTCTCTTGCTCAATCTGCAGTTCATTTTCCCAGAACTCTTCCTCTTCAATCTCTACTTCATTTCTTTTGATTTTCTGTTCGAGTTTGATAATTTCCTCTTCCAGGCTGGAATTATACTTCTGTTCCCAGTACCTGATTTCAGCCTCGTTTGAGTCCAGCTGCTTCTCAATGGACTGAAGCTTCTCAGTCTGGAGGTGGATCAGTTTTTTCAACTCTTCAGCTGTTGTTTTATAGTTGAGCACCTTTTGCTTGAACTCAGATTCTTTACCTTTCCCAAAAATGTCCATTAATCCTTTTGCACCCCCAGTGAAGGTCAAAGATTTCCTTTTTGGCTCTCTCCTTTTTATTAATTTGTCATTCTGAGGCCTTAGCTTGGCTAATGGAGGTAAGCTTTGTCGGTACAAAGTTCTTTCAGGTATTCGAGCAACACTGTCTGAAGTCGGCCTCTCGCTGAGAGATGGCCCTGTGCGGCGTAATATTAACTGCACATCACTTGCATACTGTCCCCATTTGTTCAATGAAATTATAGGATTTTCATGAGGTGCCAAATGCCTCTCTGTATCTCTCCATTTTTCTATCAATGTGTATCTTCCAGTACGACCTAGGGGAGAAAGAATAATGAGAAAGGTGAAAATTGCATGTGTAATACCGAAAACAGTCCAACAGAGGGAACTATTGGCTAAGGATATATACTGACAAGTTATAAGAGTGCTGCATAGTCTAAATAATCCAATCATACATTTTAAGGCTAGGAGGAACCATTACAATAATCTAGTCTGATTTCCTGAACATCACACACGATAGAATCTCATCCAGTAGTTCCTGGATCAAACTCAATATCCCAAGTTCAGTGTCAGAGCATTAGTCTCCCACTGATTTTAGAGAGTACGTTTAAGAAGTGGTATATGGGAGGTAGATGTACAACTCTAAATTACAACAGGATTAGCATAGATCTTTTTTTGTATGTACCTCCAATACAATGCTTTAAAAATTATTCGTCTACACAGCATTAATCTATTATTATTTAGATTGCAATTGCACCCATAACAAGCAAAGTGCTTTCCAACACAGAAGACGACAGTAATCTACTATACTAGAACAGGTTTTAAGTGAAGGCAATAACATCTATTTTGAAAAATTTTGTGCAAAGTAATACAGTGG